>NC_138096.1:9756562-15624062 GCF_964212035.1 Myotis nattereri | reverse complement strand
TGCAGACACAGGGATGTTTATTACAACAGAAAGAACCTTAGTGGCAACCAAAGGGCCCAGCAGTGACGGACAAGCAGCTACATAATGGAGCATCCACTCGGGGCGTCCTAGGAGCTGTTAGCAAAGGTGCCCCAGCACGGGGGGCTCTCAAATGTAGTTCCCTGTGCCCGGCTGGCGTGGCCGAGGAGTGAGCTTCGACCCATGAACCAGAGTTCCCCGTCAGGGCACTTACAAGAAGCCCCCACTGAATGCATAGATAAGAGGAACGACAAATCTCTCTCTCTCGCTCTCTCTCTCTCTCAAATCAATCTATAAATTAAAAAGATATGTTACTATGTTCCAAAGGCAAGGTAGAGCCACGTGTATACGATGGATCTTTTGGGTTAAAATCTTTGTGTAGCGAAAGAAATTAATGTTCATGAGATAAATGAGGGAGGCGTTCCCCTGCATCTTCTACCTCTCTGTGTTGTTTTGAGTTTTCTAATCGTATACGGGCATTATTTTTCAAATGCCACCGAGGAGCCCGGCCAGTGTGGCTCAGTGGTTGAGCACCGACCTATGAACCAAGAGGTGGCTGGTTTGATTCCCAGTCATGGCACATGCCCGGGGTGCAGGCTCGATCCCCAGTAGGGGGCCTGTGGGAGGCAGTTGATCGATGTTTCTCTCTCATCAATGTTTCTGTCTCTCTATTCCTCTCCCTTCTTCTCTCTCTTAAAAATCAATAAAAAAACATATTTTAAAAAGCAAAAATACATGAATCTTCTATTCTTATATTAAAAATAACCTACTATTCCTGTATTTAAACAATCTTTTCTTCAAAGCCTATTATAGGAATTTGTGCGGTGGGGCTGCTATAGCTACCGTGACTGCTACCCGTCCTAGTGTCTGGCACACAGTAGGTACGAGGTAAACGTTTATCCAATGGATAAGATTGGTGAGTAGGTTGTAGGCATTTCTTTCTGATCTTTATTTCCCTTCAGAGAACATTCCCTAAATTACATTCACTGCGACAATGGAACTCAGGCCTCAAACCCTCCCGTGGTCTCTAAAGGGACAAGGTTATTGTAAATGTGACCTTTAACCCCCGCTGTTTTCACATTTGCGTTTATTCATGCTTTGCCCCTGATATGTGCCCAGGACAGAGCAAGGGGCAGGTGTTGACTTTCTCCGGTTGTTTTCAGAGTTAAGTTATTCGTTCAGCAATATTTGTTGAGCACTTACCATATTCCAGGTGCAGGGACTGCAGGGTGTGCAAAGCAGCCGTGGTCCCTGCCAGTGGACCTGGAGGTCCAAGCGCCTGCGTCTCAGCCTCTTCATAAGACGAGCCCTGTGTTGTACCCCTTCTATTGTCTGAAAGAAACCCCCTGACAAAGCAGCAGGCCTGCACAATCGTTGTTAAATATCTCAAATGTCCTGTAAGGCAGAAACGCAGGGCAAGTGATTCATAACAAAGCCGTGGGGTTTGGGCGTAACTTCCAGGGCGGGGATGCTTGCACCTCTGCACGTGGGAGCACTTTGACTCGCACGGGGTCGCTGTTGAGGACATGATCGCTGAGCCTGTGACCTTGGGGGTCTGTGGGGACAGTCGTTACAGGCTGCCTTTTGTTTCCTCAACCATTCCGCAGGGCCCGGAGGATGGGTGACCCGGGCGGGGGGCGGGGAGGAAGGGGGGGGGACATCCTGAGCCCCTGGCCCCACCCAGGGGTCTCCAGGCTCTTGTCCCCAAGGCTGAGAAAAGCAGAAATGCCTCGAGGGAAGACCCGGCCCCATAAGGACACCAGGTCAGGCAGCCTCCTGCAGCCTGGCCTCACCTCGCCTCACCTCGCCTCCCCTCGCAGGAGGTCACACTGCATATCTCTACACGGCGGGGTCCCGACACCCAGGAAAGGGAGGGGTGCAGCTGGGCAGGGACCGGGGTTGGCCTCCAGGTGCCAGACGGCAGGATTCTGGCTGAGGCAGGTAGAAAGGTGCTAATCAAATGAAGCCCTCCTCATAAAGGGCCTTAAAATAAGACAGGGCCGTGTGCCAGGTCAGATCTATTCCATTTTTTAAACCAACAGTTTGCAAGCTGCTCGGGAAGCACAGCTATAGCTGCTCTTGCGTCAGGGTGTGGCCCCGGCGAGCGCCCCAGAGACCAGGCCCCAGTGACAGGCCAGGCAGTGGGACCAGGCAATACTTCCTTCTTATTGCCTTTATTTCTTACAAAGCTTATTTCATTTCATTTTTATTAATTTTCTTATGTATTGACTTGAGAAAGAGAGAGAGAGATAGAGAGAGAGAGAGAGAGAGAGAGAAACATGGATTTGTTGTTCCACTTACTTGTGCATCATTGATCGATTCTTGTCTGTGCCCTGACCAGGGATCAAACCCACAACCTTGGTGTATCAGGACGATGCTCTAACCAACTGAGCTACCCGGGCAGGGCCTCTTATGAATTCTATTGATTAATCCTTACTAATAATAGCAATTATAATCAATACATTTCAATATAGGATGCATTTCATCAAGAATAATTAATATTAATCCTTAATAAAGACACATTCATTATTAACTGCTTTCTAATATATTTACTTTTAGTGAATTGCAAAATAACACATATTTGTGGCAAAAAGAAATATCCAGGCAGCACGAAAGGGAATGAGGTGAGAAGTACGATCCCCTCGCCAACACTTCCCAAGGTAAGCGATTCTCATGTTCCCTTCCTGATTCTCTGTGCATATGCAAACGTGCACATGCATACTCAGTACAGAGCCTTTAGGAAACGTGCAGATGTGCTTGCAGGATATATTGCCGGGCAATTTGCTCGTTTCATTTCACAGCGTCATGGGGGACCTCTTCCCACAATAGCACATGGTGGGGGTCCATCGGTTTCCTTCGAACCAATGGACCCCAGTTTATTCCATGAGGGAGTACACCCTCCGGAGCCTGGGTGAGGGCACACACCCCCCATGTGATGAACTCCCGGGCAGGAGCCCCTCACGCCCCCGCCCCCCGCCCAGGGAGGGGCAGCGTGGCCATGTCCAGAGGCCCACGTGCTGGGTAATGCCCTCCTCCCGGGGCTGTTCCGGCTGCGTCATCACGCTGAAGGGACTGGGAAGTCCTGGCCCCTCTATCTGATGAGGGACCTGAGCAGCTGAGGGTGAGCTAAGACCCGGCCCCTGTGGGAGAACCCACATTGGCCTGAGCCCCTCAGCCCAGCCGGCCCACCCCCTCCTGTGGTGACCGTCCTGCTGCGGGCGATGGAGGGGTGTGGGGTCGGCAGGTGTGGGCGCACCCGTCCCCACCGCACCAGTGCATGCGGGCTCCTGCCTGGTCATCTGCACCTCAGGGCCTCGGTTCCCCACCTGCCACGTGGACGAGGAGGCACGCGGAGGGTGGGTTACCGGGGACTGATGGAGGTAAATGTGCAGAGCATCTGGAGGAGTGTCTGGCCAGCACAGACCTCCTGCCTCCCCCTTCACTGGGCTGAAGGGGCTGAACTGCAGTGCACTGAGCCCCCTGCCCTCTCAGCAGGCGTGTGGCAGCCACGTCACCTAAGAAGGTTTGCAACATGGGTGTCCACGGAGGTCACCCTCGGTCACGTCCACGGGAAGGTGCAGTAAGAAAAGCCCCATGTCTTGCATCCTAAGGGTTTTTATTGGAAGTCAGACGAAACATGTGACCTCCCAGCAGAGGTGGGCATGACGCTGCTGTCTGGGCAGTCGAGGGCACCTCCTGTCCGCCAGGCCTGGTCCTGTGACGTCACGTACAACCAGGGCACAACTCAGGCCTGATACGGAGCCCCAGCTGTGGGCGGATCGGCGAGGGGGCAGGCATGCGGGCAGGTGCCACGGAACTCGGAGCACATGAACCACTCGCTGGGCGTGTGGTCACCTCTGCCGGCCGCCCCTCCCTGCACAGCACCCCATCTTTTCCCATCCCCTTCGTGTGGGGGGCAGATGTCCTGACGCCGCTCTGAGTCCAGAGGCCTCTGCACAGCGTGTGGGAAGCGGCCAGACCCTGAGGTCCTCACCTCTCTGAAGTCGCCTCTGTGCTGAAGAAACAGTTATTCATGACACTTGTTAACGATGGCAGGGCTAAAGAAACCAAAAGGGCGGTTAAGGGTTAGGCCAAGACCCCACCCCCTGTGGGAGAACCCAGCCAGTGTGGCTCAGTGGTTGAGTGTCAACCCATGAACCAGGAGGTCACAGCTCAAGTCCTGGTCAGGGCACGTGCCCAGATTGTGGGCTTGATCCCCAACAGGGGGCATCCAAGAAGCAGCCGATCAATGACTCTCTCTCATTGATGTTTCTCTCTCCCTCTCCCTTCCTCTCTTTGACAGCAATAAAAACCTTTTTTTTTTTAAAAGATGGCAGGGGGGTTTTTGTTTGTTTTTGGTTTTTTTAAATATATTTTTATTGATTTCAGAGAGGAAGGGAGAGGGAAGAGAGAGATAGAAACATCAATGATGTGAGAGAATCATTGATAGGCTGCCTCCTGCACACCTCCTACTGGGGGTTGAGCCCACAACCCAGGCATGTGCCCTTGACCAGAATCGAACCCAGGACCCTTCAGTCCGCAGGCTGACACTCTATCCACTGAGCCAAACCAGCTAGGGCAAGATGGCAGGGTTTTATTCAGGACCATTTTGCTAGAGAGAGGGACCACGACCATAGAGTTCTGCAGGGGAGGGAGAGGGATTGGTTTCCACTCCCCAACTCCAAGCACAGCACGAGCAAGGAGCAGGGCGGTGGACAGTGGATGGAAAATTATCAAGAGGTGATTAGTATTAAAACCTAAAAAAAAGAGGTAATTAGTAAAATTACATTAAAATTACTAAGATGACATCAGGATAAGGGGGGATTCTTGCTGAAGACAAGCCAGAGTGGTCAGACATCACTAGGGGAGTTTGAGGATGAGGAACCTGGTCGGTCATTGAGGGTGTGGGGTTCTTACTAAAACGGGGTTTTACGAAGAGGTGCACCCCCGGGTCTGGCAGGACTCACGGACTCGGTGAGGATTCCGGAGTCTCTGAGGCAGAGGAGAGAGACCAGACTGAGGCTGAAACTTCTCCCAACTCTGATGATTGAGACCTGGTGCCTCCTCCCCCCCGCCCCCCTCTCTCTGCTGCTCACCAGTTCCCACCAGGAGGGTCATAGAAATAAAGACACCGAAAACTCCAATTAGCCTCTGGGATTATCTACTGGCAACTCTGTTTTTTAAAAGAGAATCTGTCAAAGAAGAGGCTAAAACCGGACTAAACAGAGTACTAGAAAGATTTTTTTTAATTTATTTTATTTTATTTTATTTTTTGGTTGTTGTTAATCCTCACCCAAGGATATGTTTCCATTGATTTTTAGAGAGAGTGGAAGAGAGAAAGACAGAGAGTAACACTGATGTGAGAGAAAAACATCGATTGGTTGCCTCCTGCACGAGCCCTGACCAAAGTCCTGGCTGGGGCGGAGCCTGCAACCAAGGTATTTCCTTTGACCAGAGTCGAACCCAGGACCCTTTGGTATGCAGGCCAATAGCTCTATTCACTGAGCCAAACTGGCTAGGGTAGTACTAGAAAGATATGACATGGATTTCAGTTCTGCCATATTCTGCCTTCTAGTGTACAATTGAGCAGGGGTTGAAAATACAGTGTGTCCCCAAAAGTGTTTACACACTTAACAGCTGATAGCTCATTTTTAAAATGAAATGTATTTCAATAAACACTGTCTTTATAATTATTCAAGGTATGTGTACAAATTTTGGGAGATATATATATATATTTACCCGAGGATATTTTTCCATTGATTTTGAGAGAGAGTGGGAGGTGGAGAGAGAGAAACATTGATGTGAGAGAACACATTGATGGGTTGCCTCCCACATGTGCCTGACCAGAGCCAGATGGAGCCTGCAACCGAGGTATGTGGCTTTGACCGAATTGAACCCGGGCCCTTCAGTCTGTGGGTAACACTCTATCCACTGAGCCAAACCGGCTAGGGCGGGATCCCGTCTGTATTAGTAACAGTTCTGCACACAGAAGTGCTCCAGAGGACTCGGCTATGCAGGTTAAGCTTCCAAATTCCCTGGCTCATCCCCCAGAGACTCCTCCCAAGGTGGGAAAGTGAGTTCTGATTAGCGAACGACTCACAGAATTCTAGGAATCCTCTCTTCCACAGAATTCTGGAAATCCTCTATTCCACCAAATTCTAGAAGTCCTCTCTTCCACAGAATTCTAAAAGTCCTCTATTCCACCAAATTCTAGAAGTCCTCTATTCCACCAAATTCTAGAAGTCCTCTCTTCCACAGAATTCTGGAAATCCTCTCTTCCACAGAATTCTAAAAGTCCTCTATTCCACAGAATTCTAGACTCCTCTCTTCCAGTCCTCACGGGGATCACGGGGGAGTTTTAACTAGTCTGATGCCAGGGTCCCGCCCCAGAGGCTCAGATTCATGTCGCCTGAGGGGCAGCTTGGAGTCAGGAGTTAAAGAATCTCCCTGGGCCACGATGACACGCGGCCAAGCCTGGGGACCCCTCAGTCCGCGGCTCCTCCTCGGCACACCAGGAAACGGAGGCCCGAGAAGCAGGAGGTTTGCCTCTTTGGCCTCCGTCCCTCGGGCCGTTTCCTCAGCTCCATTACCCCAAGTCCCCTCCTCAGGGAACAGACAGATTTCTGTCCCTGAGGCCGCCCTCCTGGGTGTGGCTCATTGGCATGCTAATGCCCCAGCCGTCACCTCAGCTTCGCAAGTACCTGCCAGCTGACCACTTCCTCCAGCCGCCTCTCCTCTCCGGCTGCAAAACCTTGAAAACCACAGCCCTTTCATCTCTTCCGTGCCTTTCATCTGAGCCTTTTAAAGTGAAAGTTCCAGCCATCAAAGACCCCAGGAGGAAGGTGGAGGCAGGTACCACTCTCCCCATTTTACTGCTGGCAAAACTGAGGCTCCAGGGAGCGCTGGAAGGTGCCCCAGCAGAGCCCTCGGTTCCAATTGAGATAAACCCGTTGACAGAAGCCTGCGGGGGCTGACAGCAACCCCACTGAGAGTCTTCTAGAAAGTGCTGTGGAACCAGACAGCTGCCCTCGCTGGAACCTTTTGAGCCTCAGCATCGTAGGTGGGTGCTGGGCTCAGCATCGTAGGTGGGTGCTGGGCTCACCTCTCACCCGGGAGCTCGCACCTGGCTCCTGGACAAGCGCACACCTGGGGCCCTGCCCGGGATCGCCGGGCCGGATGGAGCCCAGAGGACACACCTGAGAAAACGGGCTTTGCGAGCAGCGCGTGAGACGTGACAGACGCGCACATGGGTGCCTGCCAGGAGCCGGCCCGTGGGAGGCCGCGCAGGCGGGAGGGGTGTGGGCAGAGCCAGTGGCACCGAGGTCCGAGGTCCGTCCGCCTCACTCGGATGCAGGAGACGCCCCGGTGCCTGTGGCGTGTCCATCACCATGGGCTGCCCTCGCCTGCCGGCTTTCAAAGCCTCTGACCAGGGAGCTCCTCTGGGGCACAGCTGCTGCTGAGCAAACCTCAGCTCAGAGGACCCTGTGAGGCTGCACATGTGATGGGGGCTACGGTGCAGACAAGCCCAGCCTGCACCTGCCTGGGTGGGGCCGGCCCGGGGGGTGGCCTGCCTGGGCTCGGAGCAGGGACAGAGGCTGCCAGCCCTGCGGTTCCTCCATCCTGGAGTGTTCCCCAGATGCTGGGCTGGTGCCGGGGAGGGGACAGCCAGTCAGCTTCAGCTCCCGACAGTCCCCCAGGGAAGGAGACAGCGACGCAGGGGTCCATCGGGTGCGATGGCACGCAGGTGGGGGCTGGGAGCGCCCGCAGAAGACCCTGACCTGGTCTTGGGGTGTTCGCACCCACACTGCTCCCTGGGGCAGAACCCCAAGCCATCTAGCTCAGGTCAGAAGCCTTGGCGACTGCTGGGAGGAAGGAAGAGCCTCTGGGCGGGGCCGGCTGGGCCTGACGCTCCGGGCACAGCCCCATGTTATCCCTGAACAGACGCCTGTTGTCGGGAAGGCTGTGGGGCTGAGACAGGGGGAGGCCTTTTAGGGTCTGAGATAGATGCTCCCCAACAGCCTCTTCCCAGGCTGGGGCTTCCTGGGAAATCCTGTCCTTCCAAACCTGGAACCTAGGGCAGGTGTCAGGAGGTTATGTGACAGCTGCACATAAACACAGGCACTGCCAAAGCATGAGAGGGGAGTGAGGACGCCTCTCCACATTCGCCCCCTCCCACCGCCCCCCACCCCACAGTGGGCATCCACCGGCTTTGGATCGTCAGCTGAGATCGCTTCCAGTGAGTCAGTCAAATACACACCGGGCGCCTATTATCTCGTGTCGTGTGCTGGGCTCCGGGGGGATGGGACCACACTCCATAGTCATGCCCACAAGGAAAGCACATCCAGGTTAGGGAGACAAGGTTAGTTTCACAGACATGAAGTGTCTGTATAACACTCACACGTGAACATGTGTGAACCCACACATACCTACATACACTCACAGAGAAAAGGTTTTACACGAAAGGGTTGATAGCAGCTGCCCTCTTATTTATTACTAGAGGCCCGGTGCACGAAATTCGTACATGGCTGCGGTCCCTAGGCCTGGCTGGCAATCGAAGTGTGAGTGTCTGGCCTGGAAGGGCAGGTCCCAGCTGACCTCTGGGCCCTGGGCAGCACCTGGGTCCCCGCACGCCCCTCCGCCCGAGTCCCCATGCGGAGATGAGGTGAGTGTGGTTGGATGCCGCAGGCTGGGGTACAGTGGGGCCTCTGGACCACCCAGTAGCACCCACACGGAAGCCAGATGGGTAGCGTGCTCTCTCTCTCAGCCAGCCTCACAGATCGGCTCCTGCATGAACCCATGGGGAGCCCTACTGGCCTCTGTGGTCCTGGCAGCTACAACCTGGCGGAAGAGGCCACGCAGGTGTAGGGCGAGCTCCTCACGGGCGCCCAGCACCTGAACACAGGGGGCTTCCCCAGCGTGGGAGCCCTGGCGTCCCAGGGGAGGGTAGCAGGGGGAGTGAGAGCGAGCTCTGCAGACACTCTGCATTCTCACACCCCACATTCTCACAGCACCTCCATCCCTGTCACCCCAGCCCCCTGGTAGCCAGCAAGGAGGACTTCAACTGGGTCTTGCAAGGTGGGTGGGTGTGGATCCCGAATCAGGAGGAGGATCACGTTAGACTTGAGCAGGCCCGGTAGTGGGCTGGCGGGATTTGAGAGGTGAGGAGGGATGGCCTAAAGGGGGAGCACAAACCCTGGATTTGGTCAAAGGGCTCTGATTCCAATGACCTCAAACCTCCCGGGCTCATTTCCTCCTCCAGCTGCCCCTCACCCCCACGGAGCCACGGAAGGAAGGCTCCGTGGAACCGCACGGCAAAGGCTCACCGCCTTCAGTGCCTGGAGGGCTGAGCGCCGACAGGAGGCAGCAGGAGACCTTGCATCGTCCTCAGGCTGCTGTGACCCAAAGGCGGCCTGCTCTGCTCTGGGAGGCTCCTGGGTGGGTGCCTCAGCTCTGCACCCCTGGGAGAGGACCCCTGCCACCCCACCCACTCCTGCCCAGGGCCCAGGACCAAGCACAGGGCCAGGGGAGGGCTCCCCCAGCCACGTGCACCTCAAAGCACACCCCGCCCCAGAGAGGCTGCCCCAGGGGTGGGCCCCGTAGTTGCAGCAGCTCGGAGTCCCTTCTCCCAGGCTTCCAGAGAAACCGTTCCAAAGGCCCCTCGCCTGAGGGCTCTTTGCCACCTGAGATGACATGATTTCCAGCACCTTCATGTCATAGGAGACATAACAGATAAGAGGGTTCTTGGAGGTACCCCAGGATTCATCCCAGAGCCCCCTGAAACATGCCCAGGACAGTGGGGAGCAGACAGGACCTTCAGGGTGAAGGAGTGTTTGCTGGATTCGACTCTGGTTCTACATTTTGGCAAGAACAGCTCAGAGGTACTATGTGTGTCTACAAGGCAGCAATGGTCATCGCTTAGGCTCATGACCTCATTAGAGCAGCGGTTCTCAACCTGTGGGTCGTGACCCCTTTGGCGGTCGAACGACCCTTTCACAGGGGTCGCCTAAGACCATCCTGCATATCAGATATTTACATGACGATCCATTACAGTAACAATATTACAGTTATGAAGTAGCAACGAAAATAATTTTATGGTTGGGTCACAACATGAGGAACTGTATTTAAAGGGCCAGAAGGTTGAGAACCACTGCGTTAGGGGCTGCGAAGTGGGGCTGTTCCAACTCCAGCGTCCTTCCTCGTTTATCATTACACTTCTACCAGGAGAAGCTTCCTGTGTCAACAGGTTCCCCCGAGTTACAGTCATCACAAAAGGCAGGGGAAATACTTGCTTCCTTCTCTTTGTGACCAGAATAAAGGGTTTGCTCCGTGGAACCCTAAGAGGAGACCAACCTTTGTTTTTCATGTTCATGTCCATGGTGATGTTTTCATGTTTGTGCTCAGGAGGCACGTTCCAGAAGGAAGTCGCAGCGTGTTGGGTTTGATGACCGACGTTCTGCTCGCCCTCTCAGCTCTTTATCGCGTGTGCAGACACACACCTGGCAAATCCACGTTTTCCTTTCTCTGACGCTGACAAGGTCCTTCAACCCCACTGGTTTGCTGCGTGAACCGGGGTCGCGAAAGCCTCACACAGAGGCTTTGGGCGGAAAAAAACTGGACGAAGAAAAGGAATCATTTTAAGAAACTCCACCTGGTGGGTTCAAAATCTGTTTTGAGTTTGTGATGTGAATGCATATGGGTTCACCCCTTTCCTGGCACAGTAACGCCTTCGGGGGTGGTGTCTCTCAGTCTCCTGTAACCACTGGGTCTGAAGTAACCTGGGGACGGGGAGGCCCAGGCAGGAGAGGATATCAAAGCCAGGCCGAGGCCGGGATCAAAGGGGCACAGCTGCGGGGCCTCCAGGTGAAAGCGGAGCCATCGACGCCCCTGGGCTGCCTGCGCTGGTTTTCTCTCCAATAAACAACCAGGCTCACAGCCCAGGGCGTGCGGAGGGGCCGCTGGACAACAAAGAGGCCTGGGGAAGAGGGTACTTAGCACTTAGAGGAAGGCAGGCCTCAGAGCTTCGGGGAGTCAGGACCCGGCGGGAAATGAGGAGACGGAAGGGGCCAGTGGCCCCGCATGGCTCCCCCCTCCTCAGCCTGCCCCAGGCAACACTTCTTTTCTTTCAAGCTACTGCCTTCCTGTTGCATCTTTACTTACATGTACTGGCCTTTCCTCACTAGACCGGAAGCAGCTCTGAGGGTTGCCTTCTATTTTACCACGCCCTCCCATCGATCGAGTCTATTTCACAGACGTGCCTGACAGGCCACGTATAAATGCCGGCCCAAAGCAAACCCAGTGGCCAGCCAGTGCGCCCCGGGGTGGCCAGGGCAGCGGAAGCTCACTGGCTCTTCTGAAGTCGGGCACTGACTCGCTGCGGTAAACGCGCTTCAGCCCCACAGCTTCTCTGTTCGGGGAAAATAACTTGCAATCGTTGCTTGTTAAGAGATTGCCAAGGACTGGGCTCGTCCCATTGTCCAACTTGGGGTTCAGGTAGAGAAGAATTAACAAGTTGTTCATTGTACGCGTGCGGCAGGGTGACTGGGAAAGGAATCTAGACATGGCGTTTGGTGAAAAGCGCAGGACTTCACAGGTGTCTGTCACACCCACGAGGAGTGGAAATAATCCGAGTTTTGAGTGAGTGCACACATCAGAGCTGTGGGGCCCTGCCTTTCCTGGTGTTCTCTTTCGCCTCCAGAGAGGACACGTCCTGCGATTGCTAAACGTGCCCGCGTTTTCCACCCTGCCCGCCTATGGGATCCTTATTCCCAGGCTTATTCCCTGGGATTCCCAGGCTTACGTCTTGCTAGCTGCCTCTCATCAGTGATGGTCCCCGAGCACTGGGAGATCCATATCCGTGGCAGAGCAAATCTCCCTTTTTCAGATTCATTGCATTGCCTCCTCTGCTTCTGTTCTTAAAAATTGTTTCTTTTTCATTCAGATTTTATCATTTTTCTCTCTAATGTCCTTTTTTTAAAGGAATATATTTTCATTGATTTCAGAGAGGAAGGAAGAGGGAGAGAGAGGTAGAAGCATCAATGACGAGAGTCATGAACCAGCTGCCTCCTGCACACCCCACACTGGGGATCGAGCCCGAACCCTGGCATGTGCCCTGACCGGAAATCGAACCGTGACCTCCTGGTTCGTAGGTCGTCACTCAACCCCTGAGCCACGCTGGCCGGGCACTAATATCCGTTTTTGTTTTTTAAAGACCTGACTCCGAATCCCATATTGCATTTAGTCATCAAAAAACTAGGCTTTAAAAATGTACTTATAGCCCTGACCGGTTTGGCTCAGTGGATAGAGCGTCAGCCTGTGGACTGAAGGGTCCCAGGTTCGATTCCAGGCAAGGGCATGTACCTTGGTTGTGGGCACATCCCCAGTAGGGGGTGTGCAGGAGTCAGCTGATCGATGTTTCTCTCTCATCGATGTTTCTAACTCTCTATCCCTCTCCCTTCCTCTCTGTAAAAAATCAATAAAATATATATTTTTAAAATGTACTTATAACACTAACACATACATATGATTAAAAAATAATAACAAAGGAGCCTCAAAGGGAATAAGATAAAGAGTCTCTCTCAACCCTTCACTCGAATTCCAACCCTGGGTTTCCACTGTATCCTCTCCAAGGGTATTGTCAGGGACACACCATTAAAACTTCATTTTAAGCAACAGGAGAAGAGAGGGTGAAAGCCTGGGATCTGTTTCAACATAGAAGATTATAATGCCACACAGACTCCCAGGAGAAGTCATAAAAACATACTTGTTTAGTTCGTTTGGATAACTATTACGCCACAAAGGAAATGCTGGAATTTCTTTTTCTTTTTTTAAAAATATATTTTATTGGTTTTTTACAGAGAGGAAGGGAGAGGGATAGAGAGTGAGAAACATCGATGAGAGAGAAACATTGATCAGCTGCCTCCTGCACACCTCCTAGTGGGAATGTGCCCGCAACCAAGGCACATGCCCTTGACCAGAATTGAACCTGGGACCTTTGGGTCCGCAGGCTGACGCTCTATCCACTGAGCCAAACCAGTTAGGGCAGAAATGCTGGAATTTCTTATCACCAGTTTAAAAGACAGAGAAGAACTGTCGTTCAAACTTGGTGAGATTTTTTTGTCAGACCATCTCCAGTTTCCATGCATGGCCAGGTGCGTCCTCGTCTCTGCAGGTCCGCGTTCCTGGCCCACTCGGGGCCTCCCCAGTGAGCACAGCGGAGGGGTGAGACCTGGCCGGGGGCCTCGGGGATTCCCACCCAGGCCGGAGAACCCCGAGACCCTTGATCCGTGGCAGAGTTTCTGCGTTCCTGGGCCATCCCTGGTAGTTAAACCTCTGCTGGCAGCCAGCAGCCAAGAAACCTCTGGCTTCCTGGGGGTTGGCTTCCTGGTCCCCATCACTATAGCAACAGGTCTGCCTAGATCTGGCTTCATCACCACTGCCAGTGACTGGGAACCTAATGAGCCTGAATGACAACCCCACCCCCCACCCCCACCCCCAGACACCTTCTACCTGAGGTGACAGGGAACTCAGCAGTGGCTTTGGAGTCGTTGGGCCTGTCTAGATGGTGGATTGTCTCCTGGTCTGTGAAACTGGGACACTCACTCCACGCTCTCTAAAAAATCAATGGGAGCCCTGGCAGGTTGGCTCAGTGGATAGAGCATCGGCCTGCAGACTGAAGGGTCCCGGGTTCGATTCCAGCCAAGGACACATGCCTGCGTTGCAGGCTCCATCCCCAGTAGGGGGCGTGCAGGAGGCAGCCAATCCATGATTCTCTCTCTTCACTGATGTTTCTACCCCTCTCGCCCTCTCCCTTCCTCTCTGAAATCAATAAAGAAATATATTTTTTTAAAAAAATGGGAAAATATCAAGTGAGGATTGACAAGTAAATAAATAAATAAATTCACTGTAAAAAATTGGGGCAGAAATACCCAATTCACAGAAACACCCATAAAGCACAGCCCAGCTCAGGGACCCTTCAGAAACAGCTTGTGAGTTCATGAATGTCTGCCCTCCATCCCATCCACCTTCTGCCTAAATGCCCACAGTGACCAGGCGCAGGCATAAGGAAGAAAGGGAGGAGGGAGGGGAGGGGGAGGAACTGGCTGCCTCTCCGAGCCTCGGGACTGTGCAGGGGTCTGGGTCACAGCCCCGGACACCACACCCAGAGGAGGAAGCCCAGCAAGGAACTCATCCGAGCCTCGGGGCTGTGCAGGGGTCTGGGTCACAGCCCCGGACACCACACCCAGAGGAGGAAGCCCAGCAAGGAACTCATCCCGCAGCCCCAAGAATCCTTGCTGCTTCGGCAGCCGAGATGTCCTCTGGCTGCGGGGGAGGGGGGGGGGGGGGAACATCCGAGAGCTCTTCCTGAGGTTGCCCTGGAGCATTCTAGAAAAGATGGCAGCAGGACGGGGACCCGGACAGACCCTCCCAACAGAGCGCCCTGAGGGTCATGGGCCGTGAATGGTGCCGGGGAAATCAGGGCTCAGGTTCTGGGAACAAGAAGGGTGGCCTTCCCAGCTCCTCTCCCGGCCACGCGCCTCTCCTCCTCGCAGTGGGTGCAGCCACAGCTGACTCCGCAGCGCACAGGATGCGCCGGGTGCACGGATGCGCAGGGTGCACGGATGCGCGGGGTGCACGGATGAGCCCGGTGCACGGATGCGCCGGTGGGTGCGCGGATGCGCGGGGTGCACGGATGCGCCGGGTGCACGGATGAGCCTGGTGCACTGATGCGCCCGGTGCCCTGATGCGCCGGGTGCGCTGATGCGCCGGGCAGACACTCCGCAGACTCCAGGGAGAAGTGGGGCCCTGCCCTCTGAGCCTGGTAATCCAGGAGGGGACGCAGGCACACAGCCATGGCCATACTGCACATCAGGACAAGACGGGTCCTTCCAGGAGGCCCAGAGGGCAGAGGCAGGAGGAGCGGACCTCCTGGAGCCCTTCATCTTCCTTCCCCTGGACACGCCTTGAGCCTAACTGGGAGCCTCTGAAAGGCCACGTCTTGTGTTTGCTAAACGTGACCACGTCTTCCACCCTGCGCCCTAAGGGGTCCGTATTCCTAGGCCCACGCGGACATCCAGGCACAAGGGTCGCCCCCTCCCCAGGTGTCACTGCCCCTTCAGGCCCCTTATCTGCGCCCCTCCTCCTGGTCAGGATGTGGGGGAGGCTTGCGGGGGTCCGGGTCCGGCTGTTTGACCAGCCTTACGGGTCTAGCACGTAGCAGGGGGTAAACAGACGCCTTTGATGACGGGCGGGATGGCGGGCAGGCTCACCGCCGAGTCGGGAGAGAGAGGCCGGCCTGGCCCGGTGCCGAGCGGGGCCCGGACCGTGAGGGCGGGGCGCTCTGCCAGCTCCGGCCCTCGCTGACCCTCCCCGAGCAAACCTGCCCTGGATGTTGATTGCGGTGCAGGGGCCGGCGGGGCACCTGGACGGGGAGGGGCCGGGGGGCCTCCGGGCCCAAGTTCACGCCTCCCGCCCGCACCCCACGGCCGGCGGAAGCGATTACTCCCCGCCGGTGTCTGGCGGGGCCAGGGCGGGCTCACACCCCAAGGGCCGCGGCCTCCCTCCGTCCACCTTTGATCGCCCGGCACCCCGCCCCTCCTTCGGCCCAGGGGCCGTATAATTGCAGACCGTGCCCCTCGCGGTGGCACACGGGGTCGGGCAGCGATGGCCACAGCGGGGTCCCGCCAGCTCCCGTTCGGGGACAGCGCCGCGTTCCCCGCGTACCGGCCCACGCACCGCGGGACCCTCCCGCCGCATCCGGGCCCCGCCGCCGCCCTGCTCCCCGCGCGCCCCTCGGGGCCCGGCCCGGATCGCTCCGCCCCGGCCTCCTTCCCCGGCTTCCTGGGGCGGGGCCCCGGGCCCTCCGCGCCGGCCCCCGCGGGCCTGGGCCCGCCTGCGCCCCCCAAAGGCGCGGCCGCCCCGTCGGCGTCACAGCGCCGCAAGCGCACGGCGTTCAGCCCCGAGCAGCTGCGGCTCCTGGAGCTGGTCTTCCGCCGGACGGCGTACCCCGACATCCACCTGCGCGAGCGCCTCGCCGCGCTCACCCTGCTGCCCGAGTCCAGGATCCAGGTGAGCGGGCGGCGGCCGCGGGGCTGCGGGCGGGGGGCGCGGGGCTGGGGCCGTGGGGCTGTGGGGCAGGGAACGGGGGGCGCAGGGGTGCGGAGCTGCGGGCCTGGGGCGCGGGGCTGCGAGGCGGCGACGGGGGGCGCGGGGCTGCGGGGCGGCGGCTACGGGCTGGCGGCGGGGTCCCCAGGGCAGCACCCGCGGCCGCTCACTTACCGGATTGTCGGCAAGTGGCTCCCCTGGGCCTCCGCGTCCGGTTGTCATGGGGACAATATCGCGCCTACAGCGTCGGGCTGAGAGGCTGGAGGGAAAGGACGGGCGCGCACCCGAGACTCCGTGTCCAAGTGCTGAGGGTCACAGCGGGGCCCCTCCGAGGAGGCCGGCCGGTCCCTGAAATAGTGAGAAAGCCGGTCCGCACCTTTTCCTGGAGAAACAGGGCGACGCGCGCAGCCGGGTGCCCTGGTGGGAGAGGTGCGGGGGGCGGACTGACGCACACGTCACCGCTGGGCTCGGGCCCCTTTGCCCGCAGGTACTGGCCTGGAATTTCGGTGCAAAAAGATGTAGCATCTTGGGGTAAAGCTGGAAGCAGATGAGCTTATCACAGTTTGAAAGTTCTCGTCCAGGTGCACTTAGTGCGTAACGGAGGTGGAGTCCTGGCGGCTTGCGCTGCTGGCCTGGGGCCCCCGTCGGGGCGCGCGCGGCGGGAGGGGACGGGCCCGGACCCCGCGGGATCCAGCCTCTGCAGCGCCCGCCGCGCCCCGGCTTCCCGAGCGGCGCGCCTGCGGGATTTGCCGGGAGCAGCGGGAGCTTGAGGTCCGCCGAGCAACACGCGTCCTGGCGCATGTAAACGGGAGCACGCGCTCTCAGAACGCGCTGCTCTGCGCTGTGTGAACTCCCCCGCCGCTAGCACCGCGGGCTTCCCCCTCGGGCTCTCCTGCTGCCGGGTCCCCGTGGGGAGGGCGCGCGATCCCTGGGACGCGTGAGGAGCCCGCAGGAAGCCCGGCCCCGGACTCACCGCCTCTGCCCCTGCAGGTTTGGTTCCAGAACCGGCGCGCCAAGTCGCGGCGCCAGAGCGGGAAGTCCCGGCCTCCCGCAGCCCGCCCCGCGCTCCTCCCCGACCCCGCTGCTCTCGGAACCGGAGCCGGAGCGCCGTGTTTGAAGGCCCAGCCGCCTCTGCCGGTGGATGTGACCTGCCTGCCCTCGGACCCCAGTCCCCACGGCCAGAACGGCGAGACCTGCGCGCTCCCTGAGGACATGGCCACCAAGCTGGACTCCTGGGAGGAGCACATCCTCTCTGCCTTCGCGAGCTCTTGAGGAGCCCGGAGTTCAGGACACGCTCGGGGGAGCCGCGGCTCACAGCCCGGGAGGCACCAGGACCCTGTCCTTCCGGGCTTCCTGTTAAGGACACATCCGTGCTCATCTCGGTCCTGGTTTTGACAGCCATCTGTCACCTGTGGAGGCTCCGCCCCTTTGCCTCTGAAGCCCCGCCCAGGCCCAGGTTTTCTCTGAACCTTCTCCCCCCCCCCCCCCCCCCCGCGCACCTCCCCCCTCAGTTCTGGCTTCATTTCCATTTCCACCTGTACATTTTGTACATTTCCAAGTCTGCACGTTCCGTTCGGTCTCCGTCCCTGCTGACTCCTTGCCAGTCCTGTTCTTACTTTTAAAAATATATATATTTTATTGATTTTTTTACAGAGAGGAAGGGAGAGGGATAGAGTTAGAAACTTTGATGAGAGAGAAACATCGATCAGCTGCCTCCTGCACACACACACACACACACACACACACACACACACACCCAGGGATGTGCCCGCAACCAAGGTACATGCCCTTGGCCGGAACCGAAACTCGGACCTTTGAGTCCGCAGGCCGGCGCTCTATCCACTGAGCCACACCGGTTAGGGCTCAGTGTCTTCTTCACAGAACGCCTGCTGGACTCCGGTTCCCTTTCTGCTTGACAAGTGCCCTCCTCTCTGCTTCCTCCAAGGTTTATGCCTTAAACCCCGCCCACCTCCTTCCGTCCAGGTCCTCACCCTGACTTACTGCTCCTTATCCGGCCCAGCCTCTCCACCTCAGTGTAGCGCCCAGGACTGTGTCCAGGTTATTCCCAGAGCTCCCTGTGTCTCGGTTCTCAACTTCTAAAAAAACTACTCTCTTCAGGTGATGTGGGTCAATTGCAAAATGGGAGGACACTTTTGGACTACGGAACTGAAATACAGAGTTTTGTACGTGGTTTATTTATTTATTTTTTAAAATATATTTTATTGATTTCTTTTTTTCAGAGAGGAAGGGAGAGGGGTAGAGAGCTAGAAACATCGATCAGCTGCCTCCTGCACACCTCCCACTGGGGATGTGCCTGCAACCAAGGTACATGCCCTTGACCGGAATCGAACCTGGGACCTTTCAGTCCGCAGGTCAACGCTCCATCCACTGAGCCAAACCCATTAGGGCTTTGTGTGGTTTTTAAAATTGTTAAGACAACAAGTGTCAAATACTTTACAATTTGACAAACAGATCTCTGATTTTAAAAACTCAATGTACAGTTTTTTTTAAAAGTAAAGCTAAAAGTTGTTTAGAAAAAGCAAATTAATGCAAAATGGATAAGATTTAAACATTCTCAGAATCAAATTAAAATAACTGTAAAAAAAGTTAATTGACAACTCACATACCCAAAAGATAATAAAACCAAGTGTAAAAGTAAAATTAAAAAAAAATTTACTCTCTCTTTGCTACCCAATTATAAAAACCTCCCGTTCCCTCCCAGATGACTGCCACCCATAACCCACAGCGCAGTCACGCAGATCCTAGGGTCACCCGTCCACAAGTTACGCCGCCGTCTCAAAGACACTCCCTCCGTTTTTGGAACCAAACAAATACCTCTTTGGAAACCCTGGAGACCCCCTTCTTTCTGGAGTCTGAAACTTCCTGTAATCCGATTTTGTCCTGTTACTTCAATCACTTCAATAGTCATTACCCTTAGCACTTGTTACTGCACGTCTATGCAGCCTACTGGATTATTAAATGTCTTCCACAAATGTTTCATTGTCCTTCTATTGAAATGCATTCTGGCCTGTAGACAGGGTTTTGTTTCCAGTTGATCCGTATACATCATGTGACCATGGAAAGCATTTCTCAAAGAAAAACGTCTCTGCAAATGCAGTTTAAGCAGGAATCCCGTATCCGCAGGCCGCTGCGCCGAGAAATTCAACCTGGTTAAACACATACCTTCGGTTTGTTCAAAGTTTAATCACCTGAGTTTTTGGTCTCAGGAGATTTCTCTTTCCCAATTTATATATTAAGAATGTATGTAAATTACTGTTCCTAAGTTAGCCTGAGATTAATTATTGTTTTAATATTTTGAGGGTTTTCAAACTCTTGAGGGACAAAGGAAACCATATGAGGGAACCAGAGATGAGGTTTCTTTGTAATCGGCGCTTTGGAGGAAGCTAGAGAGAAGCCAGGGCCAGGGCCATGGCTGATGGTTACCCGAAGAGTCTGAGCTATGTGCCATGTCCCAGAGGTTTACAGGCCAGCTCCCTAATGTTCGCAGAGGTATTATCTAAACGGCTTGACTCTCCAGAGTACCAGACCCACTTTTTTTTTTAATATATTCTATTGATTTTTCACAGAGAGGAAGGGAGAGAGATAGAAGGTTAGAAACATTGATGAGAGAGAAACATCGATCAGCTGCCTCCTGCACATCTCCCACTGAGGATGTGCCCACAACCCAGGTACATGCCCTTGACCGGAATCGAACCCGGGACCTTTCAGTCCACAGGCCGACGCTCTATCCACTGAGCCAAACCGGTTTCAGCCCAGACCCACTATTAAGAGCAACAAGGAGATAGTTCAGGCTTTAGCAGACTTGACTTCTGAACCTAGAAACTATCTGAAACCACAAATGAGATGATCACATTAGCGATTATCATTGTAAGTGCCAGACAGTGTGCTCAGGGCCCATGGTGGGGTAGCCAGGGCTGAGAGCTCCCTTCACAGTGACTGGTAGACTTGTGACATGGCCAAATGAGATACATTCACTGAAAGACATAACACTTTAAACTTACAGTCCACCAAGGGTCACATTTAAAAGTAAACCTTGTCACAGATGGGTGCAGCCACTTGTGGAGAACAGTATGGAGTTTCCTCAAAAAAACTAAAAATGGAACTCCCATTTGACCCAGTGATCCCACTTCTAGGAATATATCCCAAGAGACCAGAAATACCAACCAGAAAGGACATACACACCCCTATGTTCATAGCAGCACAATTCACCATAGCTAAGATTTGGAAACAGCCTAAGTGCCCATCAGCAGATGAGTGGATTAAAAAGCTGTGGTACATCTACACGATGGAATACTACGCTGCGGTAAAAAAGAAGGAATTCTTACCATTTGCAACAGCATGGATGGAGCTGGAGAGCATTATGCTAAGTGAAATAAGCCAGTCAGAGAAAGAAAAATACCACATGATCACATTCATTTGTGGAATATAATGAACATAAACTGATGAACAAAAACAGATTCAGAGACAGAGAAGCATCGATCAGACCATCAAACCTCAGAGGGAAGGTAGGGGAGGGTGGAGGGAAGGGGGAGAGATCAACCAAAGGACTTGTATGCATGCATACAGGCCTAACCAATGGACACAGACACCAGGGGGGTGAGGTCATGATTGGGGGGGGGGGGGCAATGGGGAGATAAGGACACATATGTAATACCTTAATTAATAAAGAAAAAATAAAAATAAAAAAGTAAACCTTGTAATTAGCTTATTAATTGTATTATTTTATTTATATTGTTCTTTTCCCCAGGAAACAATTGAAAGAATTCTGTTACATTTTTAATTTTTAAAAATTGTGGGATCTTCTAGTCTGCACCTCTTTCAAACTCTTAAGAGATCCTATCTGTTAAATGTGCCACAGGCATTATATGTTTAGTCCTCACAATTGCCAAATAAGGTAGAGACTATTATTTTAGAGATCAAAAAACGTAAGTCGGTCACAACCACACAGCTAATAAGGGGCAGCCAGACTCAAACCTAAGACTAACTCAGTCCCCATTAATCCACGCTCAGACAATGCCTCCTATACTGGCCTGGCCTTTTTAATCTAGACTAGTGTTAACATCGTAGGTTTAAAGGGAAGCCCCTAATCAGGATTTCTGTATCTGATGACTGTCTCATCTTTCAAAGCCATCATCACGAAAACCCATACTTTCATTCCAGTGGCACTAACTTTGCCTAGAGCTCTTTTGAAACTCTTACTTGTTCATTCATCCCACAAATATTTGGTGCCTATGAACCGATGCCTCACTAGGGTCTGGAAATAAGTGATGAGAAAACCAGAAACAGTCCTTCCCCTCATTGAGCAAAGAAGGCAGCACGGACTCAAAAGAAATATCAAATTGCAAATGTGCTGGGAACAAAGGTCCATGAAGACCTGAGGGTGTGCTGCAGCCGCGGGAAGCTTCTGAGGTGATGCTGAAGGTGAGCTCTGCAGGCTGAGCGGTGACCCAGGTGGAGGAGCGGTAACACAGCCGGCCCTGCCTGCGCTGCCCCGCGGAGCAAGGTGTGGGATTGACAAGTGGGGAGGCGGGCCGGCCAGGCATGGCTTTGTAGGTCTCGTAAGAATTCTGCATTTGTCCTGGGCCCTAGGCCTTTAGATGGGGACATGACCACTTCTGCATGTTACACACATCGCTTCATGATGCTGCACCTGAGGGCTGCGTGAGCACTGACCTGTGCTGGGCTATATCTCCAGTGTGGGGCGTGCAGGAAGCAGCCAATCAATGATTCTCTCTTATCATTGTTTTTTCTCTCTTTCTCCCTCTCCCTTCCTCTCTAAAATCAATAAAAATAACTTTTTAATGTAGAAAATACTTACCTAATGCTAGGCAGAATACATTAAAATTGACCTTTCACTAGGTCTATAGTAAGCCAAGTAACTTACTTGCTTAGTGTTTTCCTGTGATTTACTCAGGGATGGAAAAAAACTCCTCCTTAAAATAATATTGGATGGTTTTGTTATTCAGAATGAGTTAGTAATTAATCTGTACTATTTCCCCTAAAAATAAAATAGAAATTGTAATTCCTTAAAACTTCTTAAACAGAAGGAATACTTATCAACTTATATTAATGAAAATGTAGACAATATTAATTTTCATAGATCAATTTATTTAGAATTACAAATATTAAGAATAAAAGATTTATGCTTTTCTTAATTAACATAACAGTTGAGCTAAATATAAACTCTGCACTAAAGTTCTGCAGTGGCACAGAATATGGAAGCATTTTTAAACTATACAAAAATTTAAAATGGAAAATAATCTTGTTTGGTTTTTTTATACATTAACATATAAAAAGCCTCATTTTATGAGACATTTAAAAGAATTAAAGCCACTTCTACAGCTATATCTTAAACTCCAAATCTGAAAACAATTTATTATATTTTGACTTTATAATATTCTATATTAAAACAAAGAGAATTCCAAATACACTTTTTACAAGATTAATATTTTAGGCAGGGTTTTCTTTAAAAAAACAAAACCACAACCAAATACAAACCTTTTCTCTGTATTTCACAGCACAGGTTATTATGTTTTCCTTATAAAATCTTTTTACTTTATAAATGGTATATTGTTGGATTTTAACCAATAATTTGGTCTAAAAGTTGTGCAAATAAACAAAAAATATGAAAATAGTGTGTTATCAGTCTTTTCTTTTTAAATAAATCTCATAACAATAGCACTTTTTGCCCTGAACTGACGGGGAAAGACATGCCAAATCCACTTGCTGAGATTCAGCATTTTGCCAGTAATGGTTTTTTTCCTGCTCCTTCATTTTCTTTCAACAGACAAACAACAAAGGTTTCTTTTATAAATTATGATAAATTAAAATATTTATTATTATAAAATGATCTACAGAACCATGTCACATGGCAAGTATATACTATATATACTAGTACAGTCTGTATTCCCATCTATATTCCAGTGCCTTCCTCACTCTAGGGCTTCCCATAGCTCATGATGTCCTTTGAAGACAGATGGTGATCGACTGAATGAACCAGAGTCGCCGTTTTCTAGACGCAGTTTCCGCACTGCCACACGTGTGCACAAAAGACCGTTGCTCCATTTCTCCACTACAGCTGTCTGCACGTGTAGGGTTGAATTCATGCACATTAAAAAATGGCCAATGTATTCCTCCATGAAATTATGTTCAGACATTTTCAGTTTAAAAACGACTTGCTAATTAACATATGTAATACAAGCAATGCTACTGCAGCTGAATAATAAAAGAAAAATAAATATACTGATGGTCAGCAATGCTGGCATAAGAAGCAGTACAGTATATTACAATGCCTTATTTGCAGACGTAAATTTCCCTTGTTTTCCAGCAGTCAGGTTATTTGGTCTTGGAAGCCTATATAAAGGGAAAGAACTTCTCCAAAACCATGTCCTACCAGGAGGGATAATTAAATCTTCTACTAGTCTCTGTTGGTGTTATTTTCTGCGAAGGCGTGTAAGTTCCCCATCTGGCTTAGGCCGCTCTGAATATGTGCAACGTGGATTTCTACATTATTCTGAAAGCAACTAAAGAAAGAAAAAATAGAGTTAACTGCTGTATTTCACAAAACTAAAAACAAGTTTTTAAAAAGGCAAATACCTAAGAATATTAGGAGATAGCTAAGATAAGGATTCCAGCCTTCACAGTAGCCCTAATTCTATGTCAGAACTAACTGAAGAAGGATGCTCGAGAGCAGCAAGGAGCCCAGGAGTGATGGAAACAGGATGCTCTCTCCACCTCTACGCTGAGCCTCCTGCTAAACCAGAACCGAGCCTGGCTGGCGTGGCTCAGTGGTTAAGCGTGGACCTATGAACCAGGTGGTCACAGTCCAATTCCCCCACTCTCCCTCCCTCTCAGAAATCAATAAAAATATTTTTTTTAAAAAAACTTGCCAAAACCGGTTTGGCTCAGTGGATAGAGCGTCGGCCTGCAGACTGAAAGGTCCCTGGTTCGATTCCGGTCAAGGGCATGTACCTGGGTTGCGGGCACATCCCCAGTGGGAAATGTGCAGGAGGCAGCTGATCGATGTTTCTCTCTCATCGATGTTTCTGACTCTATCTTTCTCCCTTCCTCTCTGTGAAAAATCAATAAAAAATATATTTAAAAAACTAAATATTATGTTTTCTGATTCCTTTATATAAAAATTCCATGTGAAAAAAAAAAATTCCATGTGAAAAAAAAATTCCATGTGAAGTTTCTATTCTATCAATAGACTGGATATAACTGAAAAGCTCTTTTACAATTTATTTAAAGGACACAAATTATGTAAGTACTTCACAAATATGCATAATTCTTAAAACTAAGTACTGGAAATCACTGAATTTAATATAAAAATGATTAGAGTACATCTAATGAATTACCTGATATTAGAAACATCTATTGTACTCTTGATATCATTCAATGAATCTGTAAGTGATTTGAATTCAAAGGAATTCAGGTCTCCTCCTTCTGCTAGACACTAAAAGGAAAAAATATTTCAAAATTTAATTTATAGTTCAACTACAGACTAAAAAATACCGATATAATCTATACATTATAATTTTTTTAGCAACAAATTAGCATAGTCCGTTTAGGTGTTGATATTAAGAAAACATTTTCTCTGAAATTTACCTTAATTTGTAATAAAATAGCTGTAAGTCTGGAGATGAGGTCTGTCAGGTTTTTATTTTCGACACAGGGCTGCCCTGCTGAGGAGTTCGCATGCCGAACGATTTCCTGTGCTTCCTCCTCACACCGCCGTCTCAGGTCTGTCGGCTGGTCTGCAGGCTGCAGCCCCTGGTCTGGAGCGAGCTGGACATGAGGATTGACAGGTCAGATGGACCTTCATGAAGCCGTGTCATTTGTGTGCTTGTGCCGTTTCAGATCTGATTTTCACAAACTAGCATTTATAACGAAAACGATGTGCACTCTGACCTTAGAAGTCTTGTTCTCCTATAACAGTTTCCTAAAGAAAATGAAACAGGCCCTAGCGGGTTTGGCTCAATGGATAGAGCGCCGGCCTGTGGACTGGGGGGTCCGGGGTTTGATTCCAGCCAAAGGCACATGCCTGGGTTGGGGGCTCAATCCCCAGTGGGGGGCATGCAGGAGGCAGCCGATCAATGATTCTCTCTTACTGATGTTTCTATCTCTCTCTGTCCCTCTCCCTTCCTCTCTAAAATCAATAAAATATATATATATATATATATATATATATATATATATATATATTTTTTTTTTTTTTTACATTCTAGATAACCTTTTACCCAGATTCACTGCTTATGGCTTATTGCATTTGACTTAACATTTGATCTCTCTGTTTGTGTATATATAATTCTTTTCCCTTATACTTTTTATCCCTAAATACTCATTATTTCCTAAATACAAGAATATTGTCTTACATAAGAATAGTGCAGTTGCCCTAGCCAGTTTGGCTCAGTGGATAGAGCATCCGCCTGCGGACTGAAGGGTCCTGGGTTCGATTCCGGTCAAGGGCACATGCTCGGTTGCAGGCTCAATCCCCAGTGAGGGCCGCCGTGCAGAAGGCAACCAATCAATGATTCCCTCTCATCATTGATGTTTCTCTCTCTTCCTCACCCTTCCTCTCTGAAATCAACAAAAAATGCTTTTTCAAAAAAGAACAGTCCAGTTATCACACTCAGGAAATTTAACATTGATATAATTCCATTTTCTAATAGTCCACATTCAGATTTCTTAATTGACTCAATGATGTCTTACACATGGCTGTTTTCCCTGAATGCATTTGGTTATCATGTCCCTTTAGATTCCTTTACTTCATGACCTTGATGTTTTTGAAGAGGACCCGCCAATTACTTTGTGTAACATCCCTCAGTGTGGTTTGTGTTTCCTCCTGACTACACTGAGGTTATGCAGTTTGGGCAGGAATACCACAGCGTGAGGCTGACTTCTCTGTGGATCATGACCAGGGGGCACCTAGTCCCATCACTGTGGTGTTATCTTTGATCACTTGCTTAAGGCAGTTAAGTGTCTGCAGATTCCCCAGAGTAAAGAACCTGCCCCTTAGTCATGAATAAGTATTTGAGAAGAGATATTGTGAGGCTTTGTAAAGATTATGTTCCTCATCAAACTTTTACCCACTAGTCTTAGCATCTATTGATGACTCATCTTTACCAAATATTACTATGAGAGTTGACAAATGGCGTCTTTCTCACTCTTATCATTCCTTCCACGTCTATTACTGATATTCTACTATTAAGAATTTTTCCTTAAGAAATAATTAATATTAGTGGACTCATGGATCTTATTTTATTCAATGGGTTATAACTTCTTACTATAATTACTTATGCTGAAGCTCAAATTGTCCCAGATTTGGCCAGTGGGGACCCTGTTGAGCTGGTCCCTTCTGACACGTCCCCATAATTCTGGGGCACATTGTACTTCCCTGGCACAGTAAGACGGTCCGGGCTCATCTTCTACACTCTCTTCCCCAGCTCTGGGTCAGTCTCCTTTCCAAGGAGCGCTGCTTCCTTTGTGGGAGAGCAGTGTTCAGACACGGAGATGCGGATGCGGGGTGTGCTCAGTGCGCTCAGGGTGTCCTGGCTCTAGGTTCTCTCAGCACACACCCACACGTACTTATACCCACGTTGTAAACATAAAATGAACCAGGAATTCATGCGATTCTTCCTAGTCTAGTCGCATGCCGAAGGGTTCGCTCTGGTCTCCCCTTCTCGGTAAGTCCTTTGTCCCACAGGGCGAGGCTTGGCTCCCATTATCCTCATATACGCACTGAACCGTTTGCTGAGTCCTAGGACAGAGTCTCAGCATTGCTAACCCTTCACCACCATGAGAGAAGCCCTATCAACCAGAGCTCAGTGCCGGGTTAACGTCTGGTTGACAAGATACTATGGTAAAGGCATGTGGACGCGTCTCCGCCCTTCAGTGTGCTCAGGCTGCTCCTCTGAACCAGTCAGGCTCCTTTGTTTGCATCGCACTTTACAGTTTGCCTGTATTTGCTCAGGAAACAAACACGGACAGAAATGTCACTCCTCCTCGCTCCTCCATCCCCACTCGGCTCCCAGGTGGGTTTCTGGTTCATCCTTCCAGGTGTTTTGGAAAAACTAAGCAGAGGCAAGTCTATTCTATTTCTGTGGATTTCTGCTCCCCAAAGGGGACCCACATCTTTTGGACCTTACTTTTTTCATTTACCACATCCTGGACACTCACTCCGTCAGCAGATAGAGAGCTTCTGGGTTCGTCCTCACAGCAGCAGAGCACCCCACTGTGCGGCTACACCATATTACTCAGCCAATCCCCTGTGTGTGGGCTTTAGGTTTTATCTAATATTTTGCAATTACCAGTATGCTGCAGTGAGTAGCCTAGTCCTCTAACACTTTGTAAAAAAATTCTCCATGGAAGTATATACATCACTACATGAAAGCTCACACATCATAAAGTATATGGACTAATGAATTTTCACAAATCAAACATGCCTGAGAAATCAGCATCTAGATTAAAAAACAGAACATTACTTCAGAGGCCCTCTAACGCCAACTTCCAGTGTAATGCTCTGAGGGTAACCACCATCCTGACTTCTAGCATCACAGACTAGCTTTTGAGCTTTACATACTGGTAAATGGAATCATGCATTATATATATTCTTTTGGGTCTGATTTTATCCGTTCAACATTATATTTGTGAGTTCATCCATGTGTTGCATGTAGTTGCGTTCATTCATTCTCATTGCTGAGAATATTCCATTGGATAATTTTATGACAGTTTATTAATGTATTCTAATATTAATGGGTATTTGGGTGATTGCTAATTTTTGGCTATAATGAACAGTGATGCTATGAACATTCTAGAGTATATCTTTTGGTAAATATCTGTTCACATATATATTAAGTATTGGTATGTACTTAGGAGTACAATTTCTTAGTCATTAGTGTTCTCTCTGACATGTTCTTATATTAAAATCAATATTATATTTCCACAAAAGTACTCTGAAAATTAAGTAATTTTACTTCATTAGAAAATGAGCCTATCACAAAGGGCCTTGTGTACCTATGAAATTATACAAAAAGACTGGTGGGTAACCCACTTCTGCATGTATCATCAGCTTTGTTATGTGTCTTTTTGGTGGTGGTGTTAATCCTCACCTGAGTATATTTTTTTTCATTAATTTTTAGAGAGAGTGGAAGGAAGGGAAGGAGGGGAAGAGAGAAAGAAACACTGATGTGCAAGAGACACATCGATTGGTTGCTTCCTGTAAACGCCCCGACCAGGGCCTGGGATCGAACCTGCAACCATATTCATATATATAATTTTAAAAAATAATATATTTATTGATTTCAGAGAGGAAGGGAGAGGAGAGAGAGATAGAAACATCAATGACGAGAAAGAATCATTGATTGGCTGCCTCCTGCACTGGGTATCAAGCCCGCAACTCGAGCATGCAGCCTTGACTGGAATCAAACCTGGGACCTTTCAGTCCGCAGGCCGACGCTCTACCCACTGAGCTAAACCAGCTAGGGCCATGTATATAATTTTGTGTGCATGATAATGGCAATTCACAAATAACCCTATGACCTATGTGCTTGAGTTCAACAATCCACAGTTATAAAGTTTAAAGGAGGAAGAAACAAAATTGTATACACAGCATGATCATAACTTAGTGATAACAAGCATATACTAGTACATATAAAAACTAAGAGGAAATAAACCAAAATATAGTCTTTGGGACCGCAGAATTAAGTTATTATATTTCTCCCTGACCAGGTAACTCAGGTGGCTGGAGCATCATCCTGATGTGCCAAGGTTGTGGGTTCGATCCCTGATCAGGGCATATGCAGGAATCAACCAATGAGAGCATGAATAGGTGGGACAACAAATCTCTCTTCCCCCACATCCCGTCCTCTTTCTCTCTAAAATCAATCAATAACATTTTTTTGAAAGAGTAATTACTTTTCTAAAATTTTTGAGACCTATATCAGTTGTAATCCAAATGAACAAAATCAATAAAATTGATAGCTCACTGGATATAAAAGCACTGTTCAACACTGATATTGTAAGGAATAAAAAATATATATGAAATATGGTTCTGTTAAAGGATTTTATAAAGGTATTGGCTTAGTTTGGATTTTCTAAAGTGTGTAACAGTATTAAGCTTCAAATGAAAGTATAGAGGGCACAGATCTTCAAGGGAAATTCATGCAAATTACCTACCTCATAGCAGTACTGCTGAACTTTATGCAAAACTTTGTTTAGGTCCTTGTTCAGCTGTTCAAGCTCTAGAACAATTGTTGCATATCTCCGCTGAAATTCAATGCCAATGGGCATGGAATATGATTTCTGAGAAGAAAATCAGATTTTCATAAGGATTTTTTTGAGCAGTGCAATTTCAATGATCTAATAAGAGATGACTTATCCAGTACAAACTAAAGGTTATTAGAATTGTCAATACTCAATGCCATACTTCTTGTGTGTCATAACAACACTATGTACTGTTACTTAGAAGACTGTCTTTATTCTTAGAAGCATCATGATGTTTGCTACTTACTTTTTTTTTTTAATATTTTATTGATTTTTTACAGAGAGGAAGGGAGAAGGATAGAGAGTTAGAAACATCAATGAGAGAGGAACATCGATCAGATGCCTCCTGTACATCCCCCACTGGGGATGTGACCGCAACCAAGGCATATGTCTCTGACCAGAATCGAACCCGGGACCCTTCAGTCTGCAGGCCGACGCTCTACCCACTGAGCCAAACAGGTCAGGGCTGCTATTTACTTTTTTAAAAAGGAAATATTATACAGATAAACCAAATGAAGCAAAATTGCCGATTCTATATAATGTTCCTTATATTCGTATTTCAACTTTTTTCTAAGTGTTGTGATTTTTCAAAATAAAAAGTTGGTAAAAAATTGTATGTACTCATTTAAAGGGTTTTAGTTATTTAAACTTAGTTGATTCTCCATCTGGAATCAATTCAATATAGCATCATGGTTAAGCATGGAGGCTAGTTGGAGTATATATGTTCAAATCCCAAGTCAGTCACCTACTAGCTGTGTGACCTTAGCAAGTTCCTTAATCTTTCTGTGCTCTGTCCCCTCATCTGCAAAACGGGGATAATAAGAATATATACTAGATGGGATTATGGCAAAGATAAAATGAAATAATACATGCCCCCCACATAGAAAAAGCTCAATAAAGCCCGGCTGGCAGCTCACTGGTTGAACCAGGAGGTCACCGTTTGATAACTAGTCAGAGCACATGCCCGGGTTGCGGGCTCAATCCCAGTGTAGGGAGTACAGGAGGCAGCCGATCAATGATTCTCTCTCATCACTGATGCTTCTAGGTCTCTCTCCCACTCCCTCTTTGAAATCAATAAATACATATTTAAGAGGGGGGAAAAGAAAATGGTCAATAAATGTGAACTGTTACCATCACTGCCATCATCCCTTATTTGCTTCCCATTAGTAAGTGTAAATGGACTTTGATTTCACTTCCTTTTCTCTCTTTCCAGTACCGCCAACAAATCACACTCTCCATTCCATCCCAGCTACAAATGCTGCAATGACATGCCTCCAGTGGAGCCAAATTTAACCCCATTTCTTTTTTCAGAAGATTTCCAAGAAACCAGATCAACTGCACCATCTAGGAAGTATGGCTAAGGAGCAAGTACAGTGTACCTAGACTGTATAGGAGTAAACTACTCACATGAACACCATCACAACATTACAATTACTCGAGCTAACAGAACCTCATGCAGCCTGCCATTTTACAGATGAGAGAACTGAGGCCCAGTTAAATGTCTTCCTTAATGAGCACACGACATGAAAATGTCTCAATGACTCAATGGTGACGAAGAAGAGGCTGACATTAATTAGAGCTGACTAAAGTGCCAGGCACTCTGGTACTGGCACAAGGACAGACATATAGACCAATGGAACCAAACAGAGAACCCAGAAACCGACCCAAGCCATTATGCTCAATTAATATTTGACAAAGGAGGCAAGAGCATACAATGGAGTCAAGACAGTCTCTTCAATAAATGGTGCTGGGAAATTTGGTCAGATACATGCAAAAAGATGAAACCAGATCACCAACTTACACCATACACAAAAAATAAACTCAAAATGGCTAAAGGACTTAAATGTAAGATGGGAAACCACAAAAATCCTACAAGACTCTATAGGCAGCAAAATAGCAGACATATGTCGTAGCAATATCTTTACCAACACAGCTCCTAGGGCAATGGAGACTAAGGAGAAAATGAACAAATGGGACTACATCAAAATAAAAAGCCTATGCACAGCAAAAGAAACCATCAACAAAACAATAAGAAAGCCACTGCATGGGAGAACACATTTGCCAATGTTATCACCGATAAGGGTTAAATCTCCAAAATTAACAGAGAACTCATACAACTTAAAAGGAAGATAAACAATCCAATCAAAAAATGGGCAAAGGACCTAAATAGACACTTTTAGAAAGAGGACATACAGAAGGCCGAGAGACATGAAAACATGCTCAAGGTCACTAATCATCCAAGAGATGCAAATCAAAACAACAGACACCTGTCAGAATGGCTATCATCAACAAATCAACAAACGACAAGTGCTGGCGAGGATGCGGAGAACAAGGAACCCTCGTGCACTGCTTTTGGGAATGCAGAATGGTTCAGCCACTGTGGAGAACAGTATGGAGTTTCCTCAAAAAATTAAAAATGGAAAAAAAAAAAATTAAAAATGGAACTGCCATTTGACCCAGTGATCCCACTTCTAGGAATATATCCCATGAAACCGGAAACACCAATCAGAAAGGATATATGCACCCCTATGTTCATAGCAGCACAATTTATAATAGCTAAGATTTGGAAACAGCCTAAGTGCCCATCAGCAGATGAGTGGATTAAAAAACTGTGGTACATCTACACGATGGAATACTATGCTGCTGTAAAAAAGAAGGAACTTTTACCATCTGCAACAGCTTGGATGGAACTGCAGAGCATTATGCTAAGTGAAATAAGCCAGTCGGAGAAAGATAAATATGACATGCTCTCACTCGTATGTGGGATATAATGATCAACATAAATTGATGAACAAAAATAGATCCAGAGACAAATGGCAGGTGAAGGGGGGGAGGGGTTAGAGAGCAACTAAGGGACTTGTATGCATGCATATTAGCATAACCAATGGACACAGACACTGGGGTGATGGGGGCTTGCCCGGGGTGGGAATGGCTGTGGGGTCAGGGGTTGGGGTCAATCAGGGAAAAAGGAGACATATGTAAAACTTTAGAGAATAAAATAAAAAATAAATTTAAAATAAGTAAAATAAAGTACCGGCACTATTCTCAGTATTTAATGTGGTCTTATGGAATCATCACAACCACCCCATGAGAAGGGTACTAGAATTACCCCATTTCACACAGGAGGAATCTGCGGCCCATCTACCACAGCCACTAAGTGGTGAGCATGCAGGAGTTGAAGCCAGGCTGCGTGGGTCAGATTCCTCTGTCTGGGGCCACTCATGCCCTGGAAGAGGAGGAGAGGAACCGTCACAGGAGAGGAGGGGAGGGTAGCTCTAGACCAGCCTGGAATCATATCCAGGATTCCCTGCTTTCAGTCTACCACTGGTGCCTCCTGCATTTCCCCTACCTAAGCCTCAATTTTTGTGGATTTGCCCACTGTACTACCCAAAAACTTAGTATTTTATCAGAGTGCAAGGAAAACAGGACCTGGTAAATTTAAGTTCATTTCCCTGTTGGATGGACTGGGGGTTACTGAAGACAGTGTTGAGTTTAATTAAGCATCTGACCATGTCTTTTCTTGAGGATAAGTATATAATTTGATAGGCTCAGAACTAGTTAATCAAAATCAAAATAATTAAAGGCTCTACCATAGCCAATTTGGCTCAGCGGAGAGAGCATTGGTCTGCGGACTGAAAGGTCCCGAGTTCGATTCTGGTCAAAGGCACAAGCCTGGGTTGCAGGCTAGATCCCCAGTTGGGGGTGTGCAGGAGGCAGCCAATCAATGATTCTTGTGGGGAGCCGCTATAGGGTTAGACCTCGACTGACCTGTTGGCAAAGTCACAAACAAGTCCCAGCTTAGAGGGCACAGTCCTCTTAAGCATAATTAGGCTTGACCTTATGAAGCTCCCTAGATCTTACCTGGGAAGCTAATGGGCTGAGGGAAGTGCAGCAAGAACAAGAACAAAAACAAGTGAAACTCACAAGAACTGTGTAACTATGGTAACCACTACCTTGTTTACCTCTGACTATAAAATAAAGGCTCAGTTTGCCTTGGGATCTCTCTCTGTGGCCTCAGCCAGGCACAGGAAGATCCACCGAGACTAAGGAGAGCTAGAGAGCTATGAACGCTGTCTCCATGTAAATCATTCTTCGCCGACTCCGTCCACACCTTTGGGAACCCCTGGCCCACTGGGGCAGGATCCCGGCAGATTCTCTCTCATCATTGATGTTTCTCTCTCTCCCTTCCTCTCTGAAATCAATAAAAATATCTTCCGTAATAATCTATAATAATAAAAGCATAATATGCTAACTAGACTGGACAGCCAAATGACCTTCCGGACGTCCTTCCAGACAAAGCCGGGGCTGCGAGAGCCAAGGAAAGCCACTGTGGCTGCGAGTGCCGAGTCCCTTGCACGAATTTCATGCATTAGGCCTTTAGTATTTAAAAAAAAATAAAAAATATCATTCTGCACAGAATTCATTAGTAGGTGTCAAAAACCTTGATCCTCAACTTGTGTGTTCAATGGGTCTTCTGTTTTGCTTTTTTGCTTTTTTAAAGTACATTTTTATTGATTTCAGAGAGGAAGGGAGATAGAAACATCAATGATGAGAGAGAATCATTGATTGGCTGCCTCCTGCACACCCCCTACTGGGGATCGAGCCTACAACCCAGGCATGTGCCCTTGACCTGAATTGAACCTGGAACCCTTCAGTCCTCAGGTTGTCGCTCTATCCACTGAGCCAAACAAGCTAGGGCTATGTTCAACAGTTTTATAAGTTGTTTAAAAAACATATAAGGACTTTACATACGTACATCAAAATGTAAAAAGTTGGGAAATGGCTAACATGTTAGATATGTTAAATATCCAAGCGGAAATAAGTTAGATTAGTGGTTACCTATGTATGGGGTGGGGGAGTGATTAAGGGGAAATGAGGAGTGACTCCTAAAAGGTATGGGATTGACCTAGCTGGTTTCGCTCAGTGGATAGAGCATCGGCCTGCAGACCAGGGGGTCCCAGGTTCGATTCTGGTCAAGGGCACATGCCCAGGGTTATGGGCTCAATCCCCAGTAGGGGACATGTAGGAGGCAGCCAATGAATGATTCTCTCTCATCATTGATGTTTCTCTCTCTCTCCCTCTCCCTTCCTCTCTGAAATAAAAATACATTAAAAAAATAAAAAAAATAAAAGGTATGGGATTTCTTTTGAAAATAATGGAAATGCTCTAAAAGTGACTGTGATGACCACACAACTTGTGAAATGAACTGTAAACTAACAACTACTGAACTGTTCGCTTACTACAAACAGGTAAATTGCACGGTATGTGACTATTTTAATAAAGCTGTTATTTAAAAAAGCCCTGACCTTTTAAATATGTTGCTCTTATTGCTATGGCTTTCTATCAATCCCTCCTATAATCAGCTAGTGCGCTTTAATCAGCTAGTGATCACATACAGGTGGAGTGTGACATACAACATGGATTCTATTTGAAGACTGGTTACTGTTAAGAAGATTTCTGCAGAGATTCATGAACTAACAGACATGGTAAGGACGATGTGACAGCAGAGTCAGGGCGAGAAAACCAGCTCTCGCAGCAGTGAGTATGAGAAAGGGAAGGAGCACAGAACACGCAGTATCCAGTGTCCCAGAACCACTCAGACAGGGCTTTAAAGGATGACTCAGCGCTCTCAGCAATACACTCCCCTTCCCTACTCCTCAACGGTTCAGGTCCACGTGTGACAAGACAGATTTTCAAAGTGGAAAAGCAGTTATGAGAGCCTGAGACTATCAGTTCAGTATCTATTTTTGTATATTGCTGAGGCAATTCAAATCTATCTTAATAAATTCCACACACACAATTTCTATGTGAATGATCTATATGAGTATTTCTTGAATATTTAAATAATCTGAAATAGAAAAGGCATATTGAAATTAAAAATCTTAGACAAACTTTCACTGACTTTAATATACTATGTAATTTGACCAAGAAATGGTAGCTCAAACTTTAACTCTGAATGAACCTGGTAAGAAAACTTCTCAGGTATATGATTGAGAAATTTGTCCTTATTCCATAAAAGTGACTAAAATGTCCTATATAATAAAGCGGTACTATGCAAACTGACTGACACTCCGTCACGCTGTAACAAAATGGCTGCGCCCACAGCGGAAGCGGGGTTCCCATAACGAGCCGTAACAAGTGATCAGCAGGGACCTGAGGCTGTGTGGCACCGGGCAGGAGCAGGGGACCTGAGGCTGCGCCCCCCCCAGCCCAGCGAGGCTTGAAGGGGGACCTCAGGCTGCGCCCCCCACCTAGATGGGCTTGACAGGGGTCCTTAGGCCATACCCCTTGCACCAGCGCCAGGCTGGGGGACCTCAGGCCACGCCCCCCCACCCTGGCACCGGGCCGGGGGACCTGAGGGTGCACTGGGGGACCTGAGGCTGCGCACCCCGCCCAGCGAGGCTTGACATGAGACCTGAGGCTGCACCCCCCACCTGGTGGGGCTTGATGGGGACCTGAGGCTGTGCCCCAGGGCAGGGGGCATGAGGCTGTGCCCCCCCGAGAGCGGGGCTTGATGGGGGGTTGGGCCAGCCAGGTCTGGATCTCGCCCAATGGGGGTGGGGCCAGCTTGGGTCTCACGCAATTTTGAGGTGCACACGGGTGGGTGGGAACTTGACTCTGGTTTCTGCGGCATGCCCCAGACTCTAACAGGAGGAAGATTTTCAATATACATTTTACTAATTTTCTTTTATCTCTGCCACTTCTATTATAGACAAAGGGTAAATAGCAATATTAAAGTATTTCCTCTAATTAATTCCCTTTTAATGTGTGCACAAATTTCGTGCACCAGGCCACTAGTTTTAATATAATATAAAGTAATTTCCTCCTCCTTTCACTTTACAAACAGAAAGTTTAATCGTTTGTTTTTACTGGGTAAAATATGAGATAAATATTTGAGCTTTCCAAAATTCAAGGAGACTTTACCAGACCAACATTCTATTTTCTTTGTAAATTCCGTATGAACTAACTTTTGATTTTGTTGATCACCTCAATCCAAAACACTTTCTTAGTCTCCAACATAACTTAATTATTTGATCAATAGTTTAGTGCTGCATTTAAAATTTGTCAAGCATTTTTTCTTGGCATCCTTTTGTTATTAACTTCTAAGCTTATTTGCACTGTGATCAGAGGACATTCTGGAGAATTCTAAACATCTCGAAATTTGTTGAAATCTGATTCAGGGCCAGCATATAATTAATTATTGTAAATATTCTATGTGTGTTTCCAAAGAATAGTATCCTGTAGTTGGTAGGTATAATATTGTACCTATGTCAATAAAATCAAGTTTGTTGACTGTATATCAAATCTGTATATCCTTATTGATTTTTGACTACTTGTTTTATTTGTTACTAAGAGGCTATGGAAACTGTCCCATTATAGCAGTGGCTCTTTTTCCTTTGAATTTTGGCGATTTTTGCTTTATATATCTGGAGGCTAAATTATTAAGTACATATAAATTTCAAATTATTAATTTTTAAATTATACCTTTATCATTAGCAAGATACCTTTATGTCCTGTAATATCTATTGCCCTGAATTATACTGTCAGCTATTACTATAAGATCTTCTGTTGTTATTTTAAAACTTTGCACTGTATATCTTTTCATTCATTTACATTTTTATCCTTTGAGAGTCCTTTTATATTCAATGTGTCTCTTTTATATATCACAGAGTTTGGATTTTATTTTTCCTCCAGTTTGGAATTCTTGGCGATAACAAATGAATATTTAAAAATAACATTTATCTCGCCCAGCTGGCATGGCTCAGTGGTTGAGTGTCAACCTATGAACCAGGAGGTCAAGGTTGGATTCCCAGTCAGGGCACATGTCTGGGATGTGGGCTCGACCCCCAGTGGGGTGCGTGCAAGAGGCAGCTGATCAATGATTCTCTCATCGTTGATGTTTCTCTCTCTCTCCCTCTCCCTTCCTCTCTGAAATCAATAATAATATATTTTAAAAAATACACATTTATCTCAAAGTTTTCTTCCATAAAATATTTAAAAATCCTTATAGAAGCTCCCACTATTTCAAAAGTAGACAAGCAAAGAACAATGAAAAACATCCTTACCAATTTTTCTGCCTCGGTGTTCATTTCCCTTAATTTCTTGATATGTTCCTTTTTAATCATGAGAATTTTTGATAATTTGGTCTACAGAGAAATAAGAGATGTTTTAAGTGTATCAGTTAGGCATCAAATTTCCAGTTTTTCACTAAGATATTTAAGCAGATTTCAGTGCTTCAATATAAATATAGCACAGGCATCTATAATAATAAAAGCGTAATATGCAAATCGACTGAATGACTGAACAGCAGAACAATTGTCTGGATGACCTTCTGGACGACCAAGCTATGACATGCACTGGTGCCAAGGCAGGTGTGATACAATTGGTCGGGGGGCCCCGCCATTGCCCCACGATCACCCCGTAGAGGGAGGCCCAGGCCACCCTCTGCACGGTGACTGATCCCGGAGCCCTGCTGGGTAGGCAGGCCTCCCTCTGTGGGGCAATCGACCTGGGGGCCCCGCGATCCATCACCCCACAGAGGGAGGCCCAGGCCACCGGCCAGCGACGCTGAGGCAGGTGTGTGGGGCCAGCCAGCGATCGCCCCGCAGAGGGAGGCCCAGGCCAGCCAAGTGATCACACCCCACGCTTGTCACCCAAAGAGAGAGGCGACCGGTGGCAGGGGAGGGGAGGGGGCAGTGCTGCACAGATGGCTAGGTAGGGCCAGCTGCCGGCAGCCGGGTGTGGGGCGGGAGGAAAGCCCCGATAGGCCCTGATCACCGGCCAGGCCTAGGGACCCTACTCAAGGGGTCCTGGATTTCGAGAGGACACAGGCCATGCTGAGGGACCACCCCTCCCCCCCCCCCCGCACAAATTTCGTTGACCCCCCCCCCCCCCCCGCACAAATTTCGTTGACCCGGCCTCTAATTTTATTTTATAAATCTGATTGGCTCTCAGAAAAATATTATTTAAAATCCACTGCAACTAGGACACGTCAAAAGGACTACAGAGTCCACCTGAACAAGCTTTCACTGGCCCAAAATGGGACAACTGGTGAACCACCAAGAGCGGTAACTGCGAGGGATTAAAGCACAAATATGTTAAGATCCATGCGTTCATATTAATAGTCTGAAAAAACAACCACTGTTAAAGAATGCTAGTGACTACACGCATTATTTTATAAAATGGGGGAAAGAGGGAAATCAAGCATTTATCCTGCCTTTCCTATGTAAACTATATCATTAGGTAACCAAGTAATAGATTAGGGGAAATTTTTCTTTAGAGAACTCTTTCAACTAATAAGTGAAGAAGAAGTAATAGAACAAGAATAGCACCATTTATAATCCTAATGAATGGTGGATCTGGGCATTGACAAATAGTACCAGCTAACATTATATTTAAAAAGAGATAAAATAGCAGGAGTTTCTTATCAGAATACATAACTACCTACAGAAGTAAGCACATAAAACAAGTAAACCAACCAAATAAAAAACCCAAATCTAATCAAAACTCTATATCCAATAAGCAATTTTCATGAAACACAAAACACAGATCACGTTGAATGATACCACAAGGATTCAGTCAGCAAAATCCACAGTGCGAGCCCTGCCGGCGTGCTCAGTGGTTAGAGCATTGGCCTGTGTACAAACGGTTGCACTCCCATCTTTGTGGGGGAGGCAGCCAGTCAACGTGTCCCTCTCACACTGAAGTTTCTCTCTCTCTCCCCCCCCCTCCTTTCCACTCTCTGAAAATGAATGAAAAAAATATCCTCAAAGTATATATATATATATATAAAAAAAACAGACTCTGGGAGACTCTATGGACAAGTAAATTGTATGGGGAAACAGAGCATCTAACATTTAAGAGACAACTGAAAAATTTAAATGCTGACTGGATATCTGATACTAATAAGATATTTTAACTTTTTAGATGTAACAATATTAGAGTTGTGATTCTTTTTATAAAAAGAGCCCTTATCTTTTGGAAACACATAATGAAATATTTACAGATAAATGATATCCAAATTACACAAAAGGGAGAAAGTGGGAGCAAAGATGAAATAGTGCGGGCCAGGAGTTTTGTTTTGTTTTTTAATATATTGATCGATATTAGCCAGCAGTTGTTGATAACTGTTACAGCCAACGATGGGTACAAGGAAGTACATTAAACAATTCCATCTGCTTTTATGTGCTTTAAATTTTTGGTACAAAAAATTATTTTAGAGAGCGAGAGGGATACAGAAATATCCATGTGAGAGAAACATGAACTGGAGCCTCCCACATACACCCCAGCCAGGGGTCGAACCCTGGGTTTGTGTCCTGACCAGGAATCAAACCTATGACCCTTGGTGCACGGGACGATGATCCAACCAACTGAGACACACTGGACAGAGCTTGATATACAAAGTTCTTACACGCTGGCAGGGGCCTGAGGTATGATACACACTTGTTCACGCAGACCTTTATTTACTGCTCAGTAGGTCCAGAGCTCCAGACTGGTCTGCCTTCGCCTCTAAGTTGCTGAGTTTTTAAGGAAATGTGTGATATTTTAGGGAGTTAGGAGCATTAAAAATGGGATGAAGGCACAGTCTCTCTCCCCTTTTTTGTTCGTTTGTTTTGTATTGCTTATTTGTTCTTGATAGAAAATCACTTTGTTTCCTTTCAATGCTTTTCAAAACTGAGTTCTCTATAAGAAAGTAGATAAGGGGAGACAATCAAGATGGTGGCATAGGTAAACACCTGAATTTGGTGCCGGGCACAAACACATTAAAACTACAACTAAAAGACAAAAAGAGTATCACCCAGAACCAGGGGAAGCTGGCTGAGTGGAAATTCTACAACTAGAAGGAAAGAGAAAAGCGCAGAGTCCGGTAGGAGGTGCAGAGGTGCGAAGTGTGGAGGTAGGGAGGCTCACGAAAAAGGAGCTGGCAGCTGGGTACACTGTTGTCTTTTCCAATCGGGAGGGAGACACAAGCTCCTGACTGCTCTGAACTCCAGTTCCTGGTGAGAATTTGGGACCCAGACTCATACGAGGAGAAACTGGACTGTCTGGCATCGGGCCGGAACATGAGGGCGGCTTTCTCACAGAGGTGCTTGCAGTGGTCAATGTTCCTGCACGGGGCCGTGGGACACAGATCCGGGACCTCTCCGAGGCAGAGCAGACTGGCAGCCATTGCTGTTTTCTCTGCCCTGGTGATTCCCTGAGACCCCGCACCATCCAATTTACAACCCCACCCAAGCTGTGAGCAGAGGCCTTTGCATACCAATGGCCTCGCCTTTCTCCACCTAAAAACCTGGGAAGACTTAGTGAGCGCCAAAGCCCCACTGAAGCAAGTCCTGCCCCAGAGGGGCGTCTCCAGCAGAGCAGTTCATCCATTGTAGACATAACTGGTCCTCACAGCCAATTGGCCTGGAGGTCAATTCCTCCCAGTGATATCAACAGCAATCAAGGCTTAACTACAACAAGACTGTGCATACAGCCCACAAAGGGGTGCACCAAGAGTGTCCACCTCAGGTAATTGGGGAGGCTGAGCCACTGGCCCTATAGGACACCTAGCACACAAAGCCACTCTATCAACACAGGGAAGCAGCCAAAATGCGGAGACAAAGAAACAGGTCACAAATGACAGAAATGGAGGAAAACAAACTACTGGATATAGAGTTCAAAACCTTGGTTATAAGGTTACTCAAGAATCTTCTAGAAACCTCCGAGAAATATAGTGAGACCCTCAAGGATATAAAAAAGTGTATGCCAATTAGAAATTAAGCATACACTGACTGAAATACAGAATAATACAGAGATCCAACAGCAGACTAGAGGATCCCAAGAATCAAGTCAAAGATCTGATATATGAACACGCAAAAAACACCCAACCGGAAAAGCAAAAGAAAAAAAGAATACAAAAATATGAAGACAGTGCAAGGAGCCTCTGGGACAGCTTCAAGCGTACCAACTTCCGAATTATAGGGGTGCCAGAAGAAGAGAGAGAGCAAGATATTGAAAACCTATTTGAAGAAATAATGACAGAAAACTTCCCCTACCTGGTGAAAGAAATAGACTTACAAGTCCAGGAAGCGCAGAGAATCCCAAACAAAAGGAATCTAAAGGGACCACACCAAGACACATCATAATTAAAATGCCAAGCGCAAAAGACAAAAAGAGAATATTAAAAGCAGCGAGAGAAAAACAGTTAGTTACCTACAAGGGAGTACCCATACGACTGTCAACTGATTTCTCAACAGAAACTATGCAGGCCAGAAGGGAATGGCAAGAAATATTCAAAGGGATGAATAGCAAGAACCTACAAGCAAGATTACTCTACCCAGCAAAGCTATCATTTAGAATTGAAGGTCAGATAAAGAGCTTCACAGATAAGAAAAAGCTAAAGGAGTTCATCACCACCAAACCAGTATTATATGAAATGCTGAAGGGTCTTCTTTAAGAAGAGGAAGAAGAAAAAGGTAAAGATAAAAATTATGAACAACAGAGATACGCTCCTTAGATCACTCCTTTCTGCTGGTGAACGCCGCGGAGTAAGCATCGTTGGAATTTCCCCTGTAGCAATCATCATGTCTAAGTCTGAGTCTCCCAAGGAGCCGGAGCAGCTGCGGAAGCTCTTTATCGGAGGTTTGAGCTTTGAAACAACCGATGAGAGTCTGAGGAGCCATTTTGAGCAATGGGGAACGCTCACAGACTGTGTGGTGATGAGAGATCCAAACACCAAGCGCTCCAGAGGCTTTGGGTTTGTCACCTATGCCACCGTGGAGGAGGTGGACGCAGCCATGAACGCGAGGCCACACAAGGTGGACGGAAGAGTGGTGGAACCAAAGAGGGCTGTCTCGAGAGAAGATTCTCAAAGACCTGGTGCCCACTTAACTGTGAAAAAGATTTTTGTCGGTGGTATTAAAGAAGACACTGAAGAACATCACCTAAGAGATTATTTTGAACAGTATGGGAAAATAGAAGTGATTGAAATCATGACTGACCGAGGCAGTGGCAAAAAGAGAGGCTTTGCTTTTGTAACCTTTGACGACCATGACTCTGTAGACAAGATTGTCATTCAGAAATACCATACTGTGAATGGCCACAACTGTGAAGTAAGGAAAGCTCTATCTAAGCAAGAGATGGCTAGTGCTTCTTCCAGCCAAAGAGGTCGAAGTGGTTCTGGAAACTTCGGAGGTGGTCGTGGCGGTGGTTTTGGTGGAAACGACAACTTTGGACGTGGAGGGAACTTCAGTGGTCGAGGTGGCTTTAGTGGCAGCCGTGGTGGCGGTGGATATGGTGGCAGTGGAGATGGCTATAATGGATTTGGTAATGATGGAAGCAATTTTGGAGGTGGTGGAAGCTACAATGATTTTGGCAATTACAACAATCAATCTTCAAATTTTGGGCCTATGAAAGGAGGAAACTTTGGAGGCAGAAGCTCTGGCCCTTATGGTGGTGGAGGTCAATATTTTGCCAAACCACGAAACCAAGGTGGCTATGGCGGTTCCAGCAGCAGCAGTAGCTATGGCAGTGGCAGAAGGTTTTAATTACTGCCAGGAAACAAAGCTTAGCAGGAGAGGAGAGCCAGAGAAGTGACAGGGAAGCTACAGGTTACAACAGATTTGTGAACTCAGCCAAGCACAGTGGTGGCAGGGCCTAGCTGCTACAAAGAAGACATGTGTTAGACAATACTCATGTGAATGGGCAAAAAAAACTCGAGGACTGTATTTGTGACTAATTGTATAACAGGTTATTTTAGTTTCTGTTCTGTGGAAAGTGTAAAGCATTCCAACCAAGGGTTTTAATGTAGATTTTTTTTTTTTTTTGCACCCATGCTGTTGATTGCTAAATGTAATAGTCTGATCATGACGCTGAATAAATGTGTCTTTTTAAAAAAAAAAAAAAAAAATTATGAACAACAAAGTGACAGCAAATACATATCTAACAAGTGAATCTAAAAATCAAGTGAATAAAAAATCTGATGAACAGAATAAACTGGTGAATAGAATAGAATCAGGGGCATAGAAAGGGATTGGACTGACAATTCTTGGGGGGAAGGGGGTGTGAGGGGTGTGGGAAAAGACTGGACAAAAATAGTACACCTATGGATGAGGACAGTGGGGTGGGGGGGTAAGGGCAGGTGGTGGGGTGGGAACCGGGTGGAGGGGAGCTATGGGGGGAAAGAGGAGCAACTGTAATAATCTGAACAATACAGATTTTAAAAAAAGAAAATAAGAAAGAAAGTAGATCAAGCCCAGCCAGAGTGGCTCAGTTGGTTGAGCATCTCAGTTAGCTGAGTGTTACCCAGTGCACCAAAAGGTTGCCAGTTCGATTCCTGGTCAGGGCCTATTCCTGAGTTGTGGGTTTGACCCCCATTCAGGGCAAGTACAGAAAGCAACCGATCGATGTTCTGCTCTCATATAGATGTTCTCTCTCTCTCTCTCCCTTCTCTCTCTTTCTCTCTAAAACAAAACAAAAATCTTAAATAATAAATAAATAAAAGAGGATCAGTCTTTTTAGATTCCTCCAAATCCCAAACCCTAGGAATAAAAAGTTCCCTCAAAAAGAACATTGATTGTAAACTATGAATTATGAAACTTGTAAAAAATTTTAATGTTGTTTCTTTTGCCATAGGAAAAAATATTAGAAATAAAAGTAAACATTCATATACTTCGAAGTTTAATATTAACAAGAGTAAACCTGAGTTTCATAAAACCTTACATATTACAAGACAAATATATAAAAGGACCTTATTTTTACCTCTCAGATAGCTTAAAATATTACTGAAACTAGGTTTTAGACATAGATTTTGAAGTTAAAAAAATTAAGCACTGAAACCAAACGTCTAAGCATTAATGAAAGTATCAATACTTTAAAAGCAGTGCAATAGTACTGTTTCTGGCTCCCTCTGCTGGTTGATCTCTCTCTCTCTCTCTCTCTCTCTCTCTCTAAATATGACATATTAGCATTGTTTACACTTTCACTATTTAAAGAAAGCATGTCTTAAAAAAAAGGGGGGGGGACAGTATCCTATTTGTGAAAAGCATAAGCTTTGGCTCTTTTCATAATTTAAACTTTTTATATAAAAATATCTTTTCTACCTTTGAAGCCAAAGGCATAATAAAATTCTATATTATTAGGAAATTTAATAACATATGATTGAGGAATACAAAATGCTATACGCATGCACACAAATGACAAGACTTTTCCTTGAAATAACATCAGTAATTTAAGGATAACGATGAACTGCAAAAGGTAACACTGAATTTTAAGGTAACACTGCTTTGTAACATAATATACATATATACAAACTTTCTTATTTATAAAGACTATCCTAAGCCAAAGTAGTTTTTCTTTTGAAAAAAGGCAAAAAAGAAACAAATTAAGTACAGTGGGGCCTTGACTTACAAGTGTCCCGTAACGAGTTTTTTGAGATACCAGCTGTCTCTTCCGATTTTTTGCATTAAGTTGATAGAGTAATTTGAGTTAACGAGCTCCTTAATGAACTCGGTCTCAGAACGAATTAATCTCGTAAGTCAAGGCCCCACTGTATTATTAAACTATGACTCAAAGGAAATAATGCATTTAACCTAATTTTCAAAACAAACAACTCATTACATTCTTAAGAGGCTATTTAGGAAAAGTGTCCTACATAATAACTCTATACTTGTTTCAATTTAGGCTTAGATCAGGGGTGGGCAAACTTTTTGACTCGAGGGCCACAATGGGTTCTTAAACTGGACCAGAGGGCCGGAACAAAAGCATGGATGGAGTGTTTGTGTGAACTAATATAAATTCAAAGTAAACATCATTACATAAAAGGGTACGGTCTTTTTTTTTTTTAGTTTTATTCATTTCAAATGGGCCGGATCCAGCCCGCGGGCCGTAGTTTGCCTACGGCTGGCTTAGATCTTAGCTGAATAGATATTTCTAGTATCAGTAAGAAAGTTCCTCTTAACCAAAAAGCTAGCCAATACATCATAACTGTTGATGAGTTGGCAAGATGCATTGAGATAACCAAATAAAAGCTTTATACTTATACAAGTTACTAACAGCTAACCACTCAAAGTTTCACAGAGGACAGGCAAGAATGGGAGAGTCCTTAACATAACAAAATAATAAGAACCAAACCCAATAAAAGCCCCACAAAAAGACCTCTAAGTCTTTTATGGCTGTTATAAATTTTTATTCTTAAGCTTTTGATGGAAATAATGAAGTTCTTAACACCAATACAATGGTAAAAAAAAAATTTAAATATTTGGTCCTAGAAAAACTTTCAACTTCAATAACACAAAAGACATTTGAGGTTTTTTTTAAGAGTCAAGATATTAAGAAAAATTCTTACCACTTGAATAAGGAATTCTACTGGGAAACCACCCAATGTTTCAGTGTCAGAGCCTGAAATCTTACTTCTCCAAGGTGACTGTCCTAATAAAGGATCATTATCCTACGGAAATAAAAAGGAATCATTTAACCACTGCCTGTTCAAAAGGAGGTATCTTATCTATCTATATAAAAGGCTAATGTCCTTCCCACCTTCCGACCAGTCGCTATGATATGCACTGGCCACCAGGGGGCAGATGCTCAATGCAGGAGCTGCTGTGACAGGCACAGAGAAATGGCACCGCAGACTCGGCTTCCCCCAAAGTGGGACAGTGGCCCCGCCACCACCCTGGAGCAAAAGCCCACGAAATCACAGCCGACACTGCCGAGACCCATAGCGCAAAATGCAGCCCATAGCCCAGCCTAGTCCAGAAACGGTCGCTGTGGGGGCCGGGTAATGACGTCATGTAGCAACGCCTGACTTCCTCTCCCTAGTGACTAGCCTCCTTGGAGTTCCAAGAACACAGGTGGAAATATTTTACACTTTAATCAAATGTTTGTGAATTGTTTTCCTGTGCCTCATCTCATTTGATCCTCACAGAAGTCCTGGAATAGGTAGATAGGAGACTTGCTGGAATCCTATTTTCTTTCATTAGCTGGAAAACGGAGATTTAGAAAGCTTAGAAACTTGACCAGAGTTGAAAATGACTTCAGGTTTTCTCACTGCGCAGAATATAGTCAAACACTGCTGCAGTTAAATATTTTACCCTTTGTTCTCCCTGTGTGATCTACAATAATAATCTGCTTCGTGTTGATATTTACTGCTGTGTGGCTGACAACTATCTGAAAGAGAAGTTGGGGTGCTTCACTGGGCTGGAAAAAGTTTAGCTAAGTCAGAAAGCAGGTCAAATTAAGCAACTTTATTCTATATCTATAAAAGGCTAAGTTGACTTGCACATGCGTGATACATATAAAGCTCTCGCTGGCGCCAATCGCATGCATGTGTTTCCATCTGTCATTGTCCATTGTGAATTGGTTGACACTTCTAGTATAGAGAAAGGGTGAATAGCGACATTAAAATATTTCTTCTAATTAATTTCCTTTCAATGTGCATGAATTCGTGCACCAGGCCACTAGTATTTAGATAAAGAGTCAATTCTCTTATATTTAATATTGTATTAAAAAGTCTACAAAAATATTTCCAGTTGAAGCAACTGTTTACTATTTTATTTAAAATCTGACAACTCAAAATAATATGGGCCCCTCCTGAGGTTGCTGTAATAGATGTATATTTCATAAAAACATAATTCACATTGATAATAACCATTTAAATTACTGATGACATTTTAAAAACATTACCGTAGTGGGTGCTGGGAGAAGAGGAGGGTAATGCAACCGTGGTGGAGTCATAAAAAACCGAGAAGGCCGCTGTTTTTGTCCAAAGGCAGCAATGGGCATTGTCTCGTGAGGCTCATTACTCTACGGGAAACGAGAAAAGTCATAGACTTGTAGAAGTTTGCCAATCATTTTAGTCTCATACACATGACTTTTCTGCTTGATATACACTAGCTCATACGGTTTTCCAGAGAATATATTATCCTACAAAGATCAAAGGGCTAGAACTTAAGTCAGAGTATGAAAATACTACTTGACTACCAAGAAAGTGAACCCACAAAACAAGAAGAATTAAGAAAAAGACCAAAAGACCAAAACAGAGGATCAAAGATGCTGCCTGTGTGTTCAAGACCATCTAAATGCTACCTACTGCAATTAAAGTGAACTCTCTGGCCAGAGAAAATTAGTTAGGTGTTCTCAAAAAGGAAATTACATTGATGAAACAGAAACCATTTTCCTATATTGGAAAGGAAGGTTGAAAGATTTCATCCTTCAATGAAAAAACGTATATTTGGTGTTCTTTGCTCTATAGCTAGTCCAAATTTTCTTTCTCTCTTATTTGTCCTCTCTAAAAATTATGTTGGATAAGGAAACCCTCACAGTAAATAGTCATAGTTTTTAAAAAGTACGTATCAGAAAAGGAAGATTCTTTTATTTTTACACTAAGGATATAAAGAAATTTTGATTTTTTTATTTTGTTTTTGTTATTCATCCTCACCTGAGAGTATTTTATCCATTGATTCTTAAAGAAGTGTAAGGGAGGGAAGAGAGTAAGAGAGAAAAACATTGATGTGAGAGAGACACATCGATAGGTTACATCCTATACATGCCTAAGGGACAGGGATTGAGCCTGCAACCAAGGTACATGCCCTTGACTGGAATCGAATCCGCAACCCTTCAGTCCACAGGCCGATACTCTAACCCAGTGGTTCTCAACCTTCCTAATGCCGCGACCCTTTAATACAGTTCCTCATGTTGTGGTGACCCCCAACCATAACATTATTTTCGTTGCTACTTCATAACTGTAATTTTGCTACTGTTATGAATCGTCATGTAAATATCTGATATGCAGGATGTATTTCCATTGTTACAAATTGAACATAATTAAAGCATAGTGATTAATCACAAAAACAATTTGTAATTATATATGTGTTTTCCGATGGTCTTAGGCGACCCCTGTGAAAGGGTGGTTCGACCCCCAAAGGGGTCGTGACCCACAGGTTGAGAACTGCTGCTCTAACCACAGAGCCAAACCAGCTAGGGCAGAAATTGTGATTTTTAATTGTAGGCTCATAAACCTTAAAAGTCAAATTAAAGAAATTTTTAAAAAGCGAGGCTAAAGGCTAACAATTTAATTTCCAAGATGCTTAGAGGCAAACAATCTATATATATATTAAAAGGCTAAGCGACTGCCCTGGCCGGTTTGGCTCAGTGGATAGAGCGTCGGCCTGCGGACTCAAGGGTCCCAGGTTCGATTCCGGTCGGGGGCATGTACCTTGGTTGCGGGGCACATACCCAGTGGGGAATGTGCAGGAGGCAGCTGATCGATGTTTCTCTCTCATCGATGTTTCTGGCTCTCTATCTCTCTCCCTTCCTCTCTGTAAAAAATCAATAAAACATATTTTCTTAAAAAAAGGCTAAGCGACTGTCCGACCAGCGGCTAGGTTTGATGCACACTGGCCACCAGGGAGCAGACGCTCAACGCAGGAGCTGACTAGCTGCAGTTACTGAGCAGCGGCGATTCTTGAGTGACGCACCCTGGAACCAGAGAGGAGGGAGCCCAATTCCAGGGTGTGTTACCCGAGAACTGCCCTGTCGCAATCCGGGACCCCTTGGGGGACGTCAGAGAGCCCGTTTCGGCCCAATCCCCACAGGCCAGACCAAGGAACCCCACCTGTCGGAGGGACCCCGGCTCACTCCACAGACGCCCTTTGAGCCACGGTGCTGCCCAGGTGCGGCCAGCCTGGGAAGGACCTTGGGAGGTTGGCTCCAGGGCATGCCTGGCCCGCCTGGCCCAGTACCATCCTGCTAGCCACCTTCTAATTAATTTCCTTTCAATGTGCACAAATTTGTGCACTGGGGCACTAGTTTTATTATAAAAAATTCACTACTGTCCTAGCCAGTGTAGCTCAATTGGTTGAGCATTGTCCCACATACCAAAAGGTCATGGGTTCAATTCCTGATCAGGGCACATATCTAGGTTGCAGGTTTGATCCCTGGTTGGGGTGCACAGGGGAGGCAGCTGACCAATGTTTCTCTACCAACCTCCCCCCCTAAAAATCAATAAAAGCACATCCTTGGGTGAGGATTAAAAAAAGAAAGTTCATTATTGAGCCCTGGCCAGGCAGAGCTAACTTGATTAGTGTTGTCCCAATACACCAAGGTTGCAGGTTCAATCTCTTGTCAGGGAACATATAAGAAACGACCGATGAATGCATAAATAAATGGAACAAAAAACTGTTTCTCTCTCAAAACAATCAATAAAATTTTTTTTAAAGTTCATTATTCACTTTTTAAAAGCTTTGTTAGATTGCAGAGATTAGTCCTTAAAATTATTTTAACTTATTAGAAAGGTGTATAATTTTCATGACATGGCTAGATCAAGTATGATCATGAAATAACGGCCCAGTAGTTTAGTGGACTGTATCAGAAACTCAAAAGGCCTGAATTCCTCTCTCAGCCCATCAGGAAACCAGCTCTAGAGCCTGGACTAAATTACTGACAGTGTCTGTAATGACTAATGTCTCTGTCACCATGCAAGACGTGGGAGTGGACAACACCTGCCCTGTACAGTGCTGGGGACAAACAGGAGAACAAACCTTAAAGTGAAAGATGTTACCTCAGACTTTAAAAATCACTTTACAAGAGGACTATACTCTAACAAAACAGCTGAAACGAAAGTGTTTACAGAGCTTATTCGAGTCAGAGTGACGAGTTCTGTTTCACTAAAGTGCTATGTGGTTAAGGTATAACAGAGAAACGGCAGATTCTCAGCAATGTGGAACACTTAAGTATAGTTCTGTCCCCGGGGTCCCAGAGGCAGGGCGTGGAACCCTAAGGATCTTTTCCTCATTGACCTGAAATCTTGGTGATATCATACAGCACAATCTCTAAGAAAATTCTACATAACATAGTTAATATGCATAACATACAAATATATTATGAAATACTCACAAGAACTTCGTAGTCAGGGATAGTATGGGTTCCCAGCCCTGTCCTATCGAAAGTGACTCTGTAAGTAGCATTACAAGTATCCACAGCCTCTATCTGCCCAGTGAACAGACCATCATGAACACCACGTAATCGTGCTGAGAAAAGAACCAAGAAGGCATTATGTTTGGAAGATACAAAGATCTGTCAAATCCAAAACTGCTCCAAGCATGTAATTTGAAACATAGAAAGAACAGTATTGTTGTCTGTTCTAGTTTCCAAAAAATTTATGCATTTTATTTTCAGTTTAGAGAAACAAAAAAATTTTTGATAGAAAACTATAAATGAGCCCTAACCGGTTTGGCTCAGTGGATAGAGCGTCGGCCTGCAGACTGAAGGCGTCCCAGGTTCGATTCCGGTCAAGGGCATGTACCTTGGTTGTGGGCACATTCCCATTGGGGGTGTGCAGGAGGAAGCTGACTGATGTTTCTCTCTCATCGATGTTTCTAACTATCTCTCTCCCTTCCTCTCTGTAAAAAATTAATAAAATATATTTTTTAAAAAAGTAAAAGCTAAGGCTCCCTTCCCTCCAGAAACAGCCCCTGATTAGTCCAAACATTTCTCAGTTACTAACCCACCCACTCACTTATCACCTTGCTATTTCTTGTACTACATAAGTTGTGATTTTAGTTTACCAAATTCTTGAAGATTAATTTAAACTTGGTTTTCGCAGTACTTTCCCTCCCTGTTATAAATGAAGAATATACAGAATCACATCTACAAATGGACAAAATTTATACCCTTACAAAATTTTGGGCAAACTACCTAGTGAATAATTTAGTTTTATTAAACCATTAGAAATGGACTATTTCTAGACCCAAGGATCCTAAGAACAATGGTGTTTATGAACTACACAGAAAAGTCTGCTTTAAAAAAGGGGAAAAAAAATAATTTTAAATTTTGAAATTTAAATAATTCACAGATGAAGAAACAGTCATCTCTATAGTATACTGCTGTAGAACTATATTTAAGCTTTCTAAACTTAAAAGTCATTTCTCTAATGGAGTTTATTTTGGAGAAAAATTAAAAGTCAAAATATCAGTAAGCTTGTCTTTACTAACCTGTAACTTTGGTTCCAATGACCAGGGGCAGAGGAATCTCATCTGGGAGATCTTTGAATTGTGAAAGATCTGCAACTTTCCTTTGTTGCAAGAGCCGGATTTTCTGCCGTTTCTGTTTTAATGCTGATCTTTCTTCCTCAAAAAATGCAGAAGAACATCTAGAATAAATTATAAAAAATAACTACCCTATACAAAAACTTTAAATCAGGCCATCCATCTCGTTTTTGAGTACTGTATTTAAAATGGGTTCATAGAAGGAATAATTTCTTTTCAAACATCTTATTAAAAACAGGCCTTGCAAGACTCAAAGATACATAAGCAAGTCTAGATTGTTCCTTCCTACAAAGCAGAAGGATTTGTTCACATCCTTTGACAAAACTGTGGCTGGATCCCAGGTCTTCTCTTAAGGAAAAAGTTCCATTTTAATATTCTATTAAGAAGAGCATGACATTTTCCCTGTCACCCAGTGAGCCTACTAATACAGGAATTAAATATTAGACGTGCCTGTGTAAACGCTTAATCATTCTTCCTGCCTTGAAGTATGAATAATAAATTTACTCTTATCTTTAGGGCTTGTCTTACTTATATTTTCAAATTCTATGAAGAAACAAAGGTATTTAAACATAGATTTCATGCCACAAAATATATATCATCACAGTCGAGATTAATAAAGTATGAAGACATTGGTTACCATTAAGTTTCCTGTGCCACTTTATTATTCTTATTTTGCACTCCTACTTCTATACTCCCATTTCCCAAGCAATCACTGAGTTGCTTTCCATCATTATCATTTCTATCTTCTAAAATTTTATATAAATGGAATCATCTAGTATGTACTCTTTTGTCAGACTTCTGTCATTTAGCATAGTTATTCTAAGATTAATCCATGTTGTCATGTATCAGTGGTTCATTCCTTTTTCCTGGAAAACAGTATTCTATTCTATGGATGCATCACAATTTGTTTATCTATTCTCCTACTGGTGCATGTTTGGGTTGTTTCCTGTTTGGGGCTTTTACAACAAAGCTGATACGAACATTTGTGTATAGGTTTTTGTATGAACATATACTTTCATTTCTCTTATGTGAATACGTAGGAGTGAAATGGTTGGGTCATATGGCCAGTGTATGTTTAAACTTTTAAGAAACCAAATATCACCAAAGAAGAAATATAGATGGCAAATAAACATATGAAAAGATGATCCACATCATATTGAAGGATCCACCTTATATAAAATCTGCTGTTTGAAATTTTAACCCTGCTATTCTGGCTTCTGTCTTAAATAATAAGGAAAATAAGACTACTCCCATTCCAGAGAGGCCGTAAACCATGCCCCAGACAGAGTTGTCAGTGCTGGCACCAGGCCAGGCCTTGAGATATGGTCTCAGGGCCCCTTCCCAGCACACAGGCCTCCTTTCTCAGAAGACCCAGAAGACTCATTCCACATTTGGGAGACAAAGAACTGGAAAAAGTATAAATAGGGAAAGTTTCCACCATGTTGGGGGCTCAGAATTTGAAAGACATTTTTTTTCTCTGCGCCCGTGCATAATAATAATAATAATAATAATAATAATAATAATGTAACTCCCTTTCTCTAAGCCAGGGGTCTTCAAACTACAGCCTGCGGGCCACATGCAAATACAAATATTGTATTTGTTCCCGTTTTGTTTTTTTACTTCAAAATAAGATATGTGCAGTGTGCATAGGAATTTGTTCATAGTTGTTTTTTTTAAACTATAGTCCGGCCCTCCAATGGTCTGAGGGACAGTGAACTGGCCCCCTGTTTAAAAAGGTTGAGGACCCCGGCTCTAAATGTTGCTTAGTTTTTCTCCGTTCTTCTGTAACAATATGTCATTAGGGAAATGCAAATGAAACGAGATGCCACTATTCTATTAGAATGCCAAAGTCCACGCGCTGACACAAATGCTAGCCAGGCCACGGAGCAACCAGACTCTCATTCACCGCTGGCGGGAAAGCAAAATGGTGCAGCCACTTTGGAAGACAATTCATTGGTTTCTTATAAAACTAAACATACTCTTACCTATGATCCAGCAACCACAGCCCCGGCATTTACACAAATGAACTGAAAACTTAGGTCCACACTAAAATCTGCACACGGGTGGTTATAGCAGCTTTATTCCTAATCATCAAAGACTGGAAGCAACGAGGTGTCCTTCATAGAAGTGAATGGTATACATATAGATCATGAAATTACTCACGGCCAAAAAGAAGGTGCTACCAAGCCATGATTACTAAGTGACAGAAGCCAGTCTGGGAAGGCTACATACCCTATGATCCCAATGCATGACATCCTGAAAACGCAAAACTAGGGAGATGACAGGAAGGGCAGGGGCTGCCAGGAGCTGGGTGGAGGGAGGGACGCATAGTGCGGCTGAGGATTTTTAGGGCAGGGACTCTGCTCTGTCTGATGATAATGGCGGGTATATGTCCTCATATAGTCCTCAAACCCACGGAATGTACACAACTAATCACAAGAATGCACCCTAATGTTAACGATGGACTGTGGATGGTTATAATGCAGTGATGGCGAACCTTTTGAGCTCAGCGTGTCAGCATTTTGAAAAACCCTAACTTAACTCTGGTGCCGTGTCACATATAGAAATTTGTTGATATTTGCAGCCATAGTAAAACAAAGACTTATATTTTTGATATTTATTTTATGTATTTAAATGCCATTTAACAAAGAAAAATCAACCAAAAAAATGAGTTCGCGTGTCACCTCTGACACGCGTGTCATAGGTTCGCCATCACTGTTACAATGTGTTGATGTAGGCTCACCAATTGTCACACATGTACCCGTGTTGGAGGATGCTGATCACTGTGAAGGCTAGGCCTGTGTGGAGGCAAGGGGGTATATGGGAAGTCTCTACACCTTCCTCTCAATTCAGTTGTGAACCTAAATCAACGCAGTAATGACACTCCCAACAGATTGATTTTACTTGAAACAAAACACTCTTACCTCCGTGGTTTTCCCATTAGTCGCCTGATTTTTCCCCATTCTACTCTTGTTAACTTTCTTGTTTTCAAATTAGGAAAAGATTCCTTTAGACATACACAGAAGTCATTATCACCTTCAAAGAGCGGTCTACAAAATAGAAATGGTATTTTAATGGTTAATAGACAGTGTGTTACTTAAAGAGACAAAAATTTAAATATGCATTTCAATTTTCAACATCAAACTAATCACAAAATGCAAACTTTCAGTTTTACACAAAATATATACACATCAGATACACAAAGGGCTAAAACTGCATTAAATTCTTGGCTTTTATGGAACAAATCATGTGTAACAGTTAGCCTGTGCTCGAGAGGCCCAGGAGACACTGATGTTCAATGTCCTCGGGGCTATCCTGGCTCTGGCATTGCACCTGCGAGGATAAGCAATGTTAGCTACAAAGTGTTTGTCCCAAAAGGAACACCTTCATCAAGGAGTCCTCTTTGAGAATAAATCCGTTTTAGAAGACTGGAGCACTCCAGAAAGTTAGAATGGAATTCAAGAACTCAGACCACACCCCGACACCCTCAGAGCCTGCTTATACACCTATGGAAAACCTGTGGACAACAATAATTCTATTCATGAGTTTGGGCAATCAAGAACTAGCAATGATACACAAAGGTCTTGGGCTCTGGCCAGGGTGGCTCAGTTGGTTGGGTGTTGTCCTGTGCACCAAAAGGTTGCTGGTTCGATTCCCAGTCTAGGCACATGCCTGGGTTGTGGGCCTGATCCCCAGTATGTGGCATGCAGGAGGCAGCCAACGGATGGCTCTCCTCACATCAATGTTTCTTTTTCTCTCACCCTCTTCCTTCCACTCTCTCTAAAAGTCATATAAATAAAAATATATATTTCTTAGAAAGGTCTTGGGCTTAAATATGAACATTCATGAGATTTACCAGAGGAGAGCAGGCCACTGGTGTGGAAGGGAAGTAAAGATAAGTAGCCAGCAAAGCACCACCCATAACCAGCAGGGAACAGAATGTGGCGGCTGAGAAACCAACATTCTTCCTCAGCAAATACTGTTATTGCATAGATTCTTAATGTTTTATTTAAACATTTATGTGTAACTAAAGTTCCTAAGTGCTACCAAATAAGAAAGACTATCCGTCTAGAAATCTTATTGAATCCACTATTTCTCTACTATTATACTAACAGTGAAAATCTGAACATTTATAAAACAAGCCCCATTCATTGCAAATACTGGTTCTTTGTGTCACAGTCTTTATAAATTATAATATAAAAATTATACTTTCATTTTATTTTACACTAAAATTATAACTTCTTCCTCAAAAAAGGGGAAGAAAACTATGAGAAATGGCAACAGGTCAAACCAGAATAAAGAATAGAAAAGGGAATTTAGGAAAAGATAGGATCAAAATGGACCTAAAGAAAAGGTTATAGCTTATAACGTTTGAAAAACTTAAATTTTTGCTTCAAGTAATATTCATCATATAATTCATGATACATACTTATCTATATTTGAGTAGAACCACTCATATATGCACCATTTATGCGCTTTGGGAAGCTTGAGTAGGTTGCGTAATCGAAAACCAATCTTTTGTGAGGCTTTCTTATCTGGTGTTGACATTGTTGCTGTAAATTTCTATACAATAAAGAAACAGATTAATTACATTTCCATTAAGTAAAAATGAGCTTCTACAATATTGAATACATTTGTAAAAAGGTAGATTACAGTTAAGTACTCAAAAAGACTCAACAATATCCAACATGAAACTTTTGTTATTATTTAATAAGCATTCTAATTAATTATGACAAAGTTAATTAAAGCCTCTGGTTTCATAACATTCCTACAAAGAAGGTGAACTATGTGTCCCCAACATGTTTGCACTGCAGTACAATTTCAATTAAGGCAAGCAGGAAAAAGATGCCTGTGAGAAATATTCCTAGAGTTCCTGGGCCGGAAAAGACCAGTAAGAGGACTTTGCTGCTCCCGAGAGAGTCAGAGAGAAAACATACAAGCGAGCACGAGGCCCAGACGGCTTCCAGTGAATTCTTTATTAAACCAGGCTCCAATGCTAGTAAACTGCTTCAAATCACTGAACAAGAAAACATAGTTCCAAACTATTTTCATAAAGATCACGTAACCTAGATAATAAAATCTGCCCCAAGTATAATAAAAGTAAACCTCAGAAAATATCACTTATTTCTATGAAATTTAAAAACGCTTGGAAAGATATCCTGTATTCATGGGCTGCAAAAAATTAATACAGAGTGGGGCAAAAGTAGGCTTACAGTTGTTCGTATGTAAAATAATACAATAATTAATAAATAATAATACAAGAATAAACTGTTTCACATACGAAGAATAAATTGTTTCATGTACATACAACTGGAAACCTACCTTTGTCCCGCCCTGTATTATTAAAATCTCCACATTACCCAAAACAATCTAGAGATTCAATACAATACCTGTTAAAATCCCAATGGCATTTTCACAGAAGTAGAACAAGCAATCCTAAAATTTGTATGGAACCACAAAGACCCCAAATCTCCAAAGCAATCTTGAGAAAGAACAACAAAACTGGAGGCATCATGCCCCCTGATTTCAAACTATATTATAAAGCTACAGTAATCAAAACAGTATGATACTGGCACAAAAACAGACACATAGGTCAACAGAATGGAGAGCCCTGATATAAACTCATACATATGATAAATTAATTCAAAGGAGCTAAGAGTATTTAACAGGGAAAGGACAGTCTCTTCCATAAGCACTGGTGGGAAAACTGGAAAGAACGCATGCCAAAGAGTGAAACTGAATTACTCTCTCACACACATAAAACTAACTCAAATGCATTAAAAAACTGAATGTAAAACTTGAAATTCTTCCTAGAAGAAAACAGGCAGTAAGCTCCTTGACCTTGGTCTAAGTGACGACTTTTTGGGTTTGACATCAAAAGCAAAGGCACTGAGCCCAGCCAGTGTGGCTCGGTTGGTTGCGTGTAGTCCCATCAACCAGGTCATCATTCAATTCCCAGTCAGGGCACATGCCCAGGTTGCAGGCTTGATCCCCAGTAGGGGGTGTGCAGGAGGCAACCAATCAACAATTCTCTCTCATCATTGATGTATCTACCTCTCTTTCCCTCTCCCTTACTCTCTGAAATCAATAAAAGCATATTTATTTTTTTTAATATATTTTATTGATTTTTTACAGAGAGGAAGGGAGAGAGATAGAGAGTTAGAAACATCGATGAGAGAGAAACATCGATCAGCTGCCTCCTGCACATCTCCAACTGGGGATATGCCCGCAACCAAGGTACATGCCCTTGACCGGTATCGAACCTGGGACCTTTCAGTCCGCAGGCCGACGCTCTATCCACTGAGCCAAACCGGTTTCGGCAATAAAAGCATATTTAAAAAAAAAAAACAACAAAAACTTTTAAAACTCAACAGCAAAAAAACTAGCAATTAAAAAATGGGCACAGGATCTAAATAACATTTTTCCAAAGACATACAGAGCGCTGACAAATACACGGAAAGATGCTCCACATCACTAACCATCAGGGAAATACAAATCAAAAGCACAATGAGCCTGGTTGGCCTTCGGACTGAAGGGTCCCGGGTTCGATTCCAGTCAAGGGCACAGACCCAGGTTGCGGGCTCGATCCCCAGTAGGAGGCGTGCAGGAGACAGCCGGTCCATGATTCTCTCTCATCACTAGTGTTTCTATCTCTCTCTCCCTTCCTCTCTGAAATCAATAAAAATATGTATGAAAATAAAACACAATGAAATCTCACGTTATGCCTTTCAGAACGGCTATTGTTAAAAAGTTAGTAAATAACAAGTGCTGGTGAGGACAAGGAGAAAAGGGAGCCACTGTGCACCATTGGTGGGAACGTAAACTGGTGCAAACACTACGGAAACCAGTACGGAGGTTCCTCAAGTAATAACAGAACTACCGTATGATCTAGCAATGCCACTGCTGGCCATTCATCAGAAGAAAATGAAACACTACTTGAAAAGACATATACCCCCCTTTTCTTAACAAATGTCCCCCAATAAATTTAATAATAAAAAGAAAAGATATACCCCCATGTTCACTGTAGTATTATTTACAATAGCCAAGACACAGAAGCAACCTAAGTGTCTATCAATGGATAAAAGAATAAAGAAAATGTGACACACACACACACACACACACGCACACACGCACACTAGAATATTATTCAGCTATAAAAAAAGAACGAAATCTTGCTATTTGCGGCAACATGGATATGGACCTTGAGAGTATTATGCTAAGTGAAATATATAAGACAGAGAAAGACAAACACCATATGATCTCACTTATATGTATAATCCAAAGCAAACAAACAAACAAATAAAAACAAGTCCAAATTCATAGATACAGAGAACAGATTGGTTGCCACAGGTAGGAGTGGGAAATGGGCCAAATAGGTCAAATGGTAGAAACTTCCAGTTACAAAATAAATAAGTCATAGGGATGGGCTACAAAGTATGATGACTATAGATAATACAGTATTGCGTATTTAAAAGTTGCTAAGAGATTTTAAAAGGTCTTATAATAAGAAAAATATTTGTAACTGTGGTGACAAATGTTAACCAGACTTATTGTGGCAATGATTTTGCAAATATACAAATATCAATCATTATAATGTAGACCTGAAAGTAATATGTTATATGTCATTATATCTCAATTTTTAAGAAGCTTTAAAAAAAAGAATGTTACCAGATAAACACCATCAGAACGTCAAAAGAATACAGCACAACCAACTAAAATTTCTGTCAAAAATGCAAGGATTATAAATAGACACACAAAACAAAATGTAAGGAGAATCCAGTATTAAAAAACTGTTAATATAACTTGCCATTATTAATAAATCAAAACAATAAAACTCATATGATCACCTTCACTGATGCTAAAGACATTGATAAAATTCAATATCCATTAAAATAATTCTTAATAGAATAGAAATAGAGGAAACCACTGAAAAAATAAAATAAAATAAAAGTTAAATGATACACCTAAAGTAATGCTTGGAGGAAAATCTATAGGGTAAATGCCTATATTAGAAAAGAAGAAAGATCTCAAATATACAACCTACCTTTCCACTTTAAGAAACCAGAAACGAACAAATAATACCCAAAGCAAGCAGAAGAAAAAAATAATTAAGATTAGAACAGAAATAAATGAAATAAAAAACAGAAAAACAATAGAAAAAAATGTGATGAAACCAAAAGTTCTTTGAAAAGAACATCAAAGTTGGCAAACCTTACCCTGGCAGGATAGCTCAGTTGGTCAGAGCATTCTCCTACACCAGTGATGGCGAACCTGTGACACGAGTGTCAGAGGTGACACGCGAACTCATCAGTTCATGGATAGGCAGTCTCAATTTAACGTGTCAAACCCCATAAATTATAATATTAGTGTAATACCAACAAAACTGCCATCAAGATTTTTTTTTCCTGCCGAAACCGGTTTGGCTCAGTGGATGGAGCGTCAGCCTGCGGACTGAGAGGTCCCGGGTTCGATTCCGGTCAAGGGCATGTACCTGGGTTGCGGGCACATCCCCGGTGGGGGATGTGCAGGAGGCAGCTGATCAATGTTTCTCTCTCATCGATGTTTCTAACTCTCTCTGTCTCTCTCCCTTCCTCTCTGTGAGAAATCAATAAAATATATTTAAAAAAAAAAAAAAAGATTTTTTTTCCTAATCAGGTTGAATCTAAAGTTTACATAGAAAAAAATGTACAAGAATATTTAGGAAAATCTAAAAAAAGAGTAAGTAAGAATGTCTTATAGACATTTAACCAAAATATAAAGCAATATTAAAACAACTTGACACTAGCACATAGAGACATAGTAGACATAAAGAGAGAAAGCCTAGAAATAATCCCAAATATATACAGAAGTTTGCCTCGTATTGCAGGCAGCATATTAAATCAATGTATAAATGATGGATTACGCAGTAAATGTGACCAGGACAAGTAGTCGTCTGGGGGGGGGGGGCGGGAGGGGGGTGGAATCAGGTTGCAGTCTTACCTCATTCCTTACTCCAAAATAAATTCCAGATGGACCGAATATTTAAATATTTAAAAAATGAAATGATATAAGAAATATGAGAGATGGGGTGGGCTAGAAGGGGTTAAAGGGGGAGGGAAAGGGGGCATATGTAATACTTTCAACAACAAAGATTTTTAAAAAAAGAAATTTGAGAGAATTCTAGAACTTAAGCATAAATTTCAGACTAGAGAAGGAGGTCTTTCTGAGCACAAACTCAGTAAATCATAAAAAGGAAAGATAGTTATATTTGACTCTTAAAATTTTTATTCAATCCTGCATGGTGAAAAATACAAAGTAAAAAAAAAAACTAAAAAATAAAAAACCTACAAACTCTGAAGAAAAGTATAGCCAATATAAACAGCCCAAAGGCTAACATTCTTAATATATACAAAATTCTTACAAACTAATAAGAAAATAACTGCCCAGCCAGGTGTGCTCAGCAGTTGACCATCGACCCAGAGATCACCAATTCGATTCCCAGTCAGGGCACATGCCCAGGTTGCAAGCTCAACCCCCAGTGTGGGGTGTGCAGGAGGCAGCCGATCAACGATTCTCTCTCATCACTGTTTCTCTCTCTCTGTATGTTGGGAGTTAAGCATAAATAATAACCAATTTACTATAAATTATTATTATCAGAAACAGTGTTACTTTTCTTTCCTTTGAATTACTGACCCAGATTTTTTAATGGCTCATTGGATATAGTAAAACTATAGTAGAGATCCCTTGTTGAGTATGGGGAAATATATTCAAACTATTAGTGGAAATAGAAATTATTCCAACTTTTATGAATTGACACTGTTGGCACTATCTTCTAAAGTTTCAATGTTCATACCCTCGTAGCCATCACATCTCTTTCATTCAGCACATGGAAAATGAAGTGACTGTACCGGGCACAGGGTTTCTTTGGGGGGTGATGAGGACGTTCTAAAACTGGTTGTGCTGCTTGCTCAATTGTGCCAACATTAAAACCACTGACGTGTCACGTTAAATAGGTGAGGTGGATGATACATGAATTATATCTCAATAAAACTCCTAAAACATAAAAAAGCAGGGCTCTGGAGACAGGATGTCTGCCACGTTAGTAGCAGCTTCACTTCCTAGGTTTGTGGCCCTGAGCAAGGTACTTGTGTCTGTCTTCTCATCTGAAAAATGGGAGATAATATAATAGTAACCTATCTCATCAGGACTGCTCCAGAGCAAATCAACATAATACACATGCCGGGGCTGGGTAGGAGTGGGAGGCGAGGGGCAATGGGGGGACATCTGTAATACTTTCAATAATAAAGGTAAATTTAAAAAACAAACAAAGGGATATGCCCCAGCCAGTGTGCTCCGTGGTTAGTGTGTCAGCCAGGGAACCCAAGGGTCGAGGGCTCTCTGGCCCAGGGCAGGTCCCTAGGTTGCGTGCTCCCCGCCCTGGCTGGGGTGTGTGTGGGAGGCAGCCACTTGATGTGGCTCTCTCACATCAATGCTTTTCTCTCTCCTCTTCTCCTCCCTTCTTCCTTCCACTCTCTTAAAAATCAATGGAAAAACTATCCTCAAATGAGGATTAACAACAACAACAAAAAACACACAGACAGACTCTAAGTATTTAGAGGCTGAGTAGGAGGATAAGGGAACAAGCCATGTCATGTAAATACAACTTGAAAGAACTAGGCACGTTAAGGCTAGAAACGACAATCTCAGAAGTCTCATCTCAGAAGCACAAAGGACTGTAATAGTCCTAGAAGGACGATGTGTCTGCAGAGCAAGGCAGTGGATGAGTTGGGCAGGATGGCTTTATAGTCACAGAGACTAAAGTTTTCTGAATGCTTGGAAATTTTCCTAAGAAACAGCTAGAGGAAGAAAGAAGTTTTAAAACAATCCACTTTAGACAGCTGTTACTCAAATTATCCTAATAACACACCTCTCCTAAGTCAATACAGGAAAAAGTTATTTAACTACTTCTTATATTCATTGAACCTTGTATCCAACACCTACTAAGTCCAACTATGCACATTTTGTATTATTTCCATTTTTTAAACTGAAGTTTAGATGCTTATGTACATTTGTTATTAAAATTTTTCAAAGTATCTTTTTGTTCATTTTACAGAACATGAGCATTTGTATTATTTGAGATTATCAAAAAGGCATGGAAGGCGTTTTATGTGCTTGGTAGGGCATGTTGCTGGTCACTCCTTTAATCCCTCTGATGCCCAATCCCTGGCTGAGAAAATCGCCTCTACTATGACCCACCACACTGAAGTCTCCAGCACTCGGGGGAAATGAGCCCTGGCTGGTGCTGTTCCTTCAGTGATTCCATTCCCAGTCAAGGGCACATACCTGGGTGGCAGGTTTGATACCCACCCAGTAGGGGCTCGTGCAGGAGGCAACCAACTCTCTCACATTGATGTTCCCCTCTCTCTCTCTCTCTCTCTCTCTCTCTCTCTCTCTCTATCTCTATCTCTCTCTCCCCCCCTACCATCCTTCTTCCCTCCCCCCCTTCCACTTTATCTAAAATCAATGGCAAAAATCCTTGGTGAGGATTAACAAAACAAACAAAAATGACAGGGAAGTAGGGAATGACTTTCAAAAAATAAAAATTTGATAAGGAAAAAATATATATTTTTTTAATAGATGCCCGGTGTATAAAATTCATGCACTGGGTGGGACGGGGGGCCCTCAGCCCAGCCTGCACCTCTCACAATCCAGGACTGCTGGCTCCCAACCACTTGTCTGCCTGACTGCCTGATTGCCCCTAACTGCTTCTGCCTGCCAGCCTGATTACCCCCTAACCACACCCCTGCCAACCTGATCGATGCCTAACTGCTCCCGTGCCAACCCGATTGCCCCCAACTGTCCTCCCCTGCTGGCCCAATCGCCCCCAACTGCCCTCCCGTGCCAGCCTGGTCACCCCTAACTGCCCTCCCCTGCAGACCTGGTCCCCCCCAAATGCCCTCCCTACCCTGCAGGCTTGGTCGCCACCAACTGCCCTAACCTGTCGGCCTGGTCGTCTCTAACTGCCCTCCCCTGTTGGCCATCTTGTGGTGGCCATCTTGTGCAAGGGTGTGATGGTCAATTTGCATATTACCTCTTTATTATATAGGACTGATTCCAGAAAGGAAGGAGAGAGAGAGAGAGAGAGAGAGAGAGAGAGAGAGAGAGAGACAGAAGCATCAATGATGAGAGAGAATCATGGGTTGGCTGCCTCCTGCACGCCCCCTATTGGGGATCAAGCCCACAACCAGAAAAGTGCCCTTGACTGGAATCGATCCTGGGACCCTTCAGTCTGTAGGCTGACACTCCATCCACTGAGCCAAACCACCTTGGGCCACATTATTCTTGAAGTTAGTATTTCCTTACCCAATTTTCATTCATTGCTTTGATTCTTACATGTCTGCCATGACTTTTAAAAGACGCCAGCCCCAGCCGGTTTGGCTCAGTGGCTAAAGCATCGGCCTGTGGACTGAAAGGGCACATGCCCGGGTTGTGGGCTCGCTCCCCAGTGGGGGGGCCTGCAGGAGGCAGCTCATCTCCATGCCCAATTCCAAACTGAATCCATATTGCCAAACCCATTTGCTTAATGTCCACTATCTCAATTCTTAGAAGTGTATTTGTAAGACTGAGGACTGGCTTTCTACTCTGGTTTCAAGTCCATCAATAAAATAATAGCATTTTCTAGGTAACTACAATAGCAGCTAAGGTGGGGCACTGATTTAAAAAGAACTTGTTACTCAAAATGTAACAATAAATATAAACTTATTACGCTGAGCAGTTGCTCACTTCCTATCACATGAAACAAAATTTTAGCACACACATACCTGTGGAACCATTGCAACCCTCTGGTTTCTTTTAGGTGATCTTGTATTTATTTGTCTGTCATCTTCATCAGAAAAGAATCGACTTCGTTTTGAATTTCTGAAAGGCTATGATATAAATTATTTTATTTCATGAAAAGACTGAACACTTCCCACTTTTGTTCCAAAATATAATTCTCTATAGGAAAGTACAGCTAACTCTAGATTATTAGCAAGCAGTACAGAAGGACGAAGTATAGGTAATACAAAGTACAAGTGATCTCAGATTTAGAAAGTAGTAAGATACATATTTATGCAAAATGTTTACATATAGAACACCTAACTCATGATTAAAACTGGAACCCAAATCAAGGAGCTTTGAATGAAGGCAGGAAAATAAATTCTGGAAATTCCAGTTCTTACTATGTTGGTGTCTGGGTTAATGCCAGCTGGGTGCATCCCACATGTCTGTTGAATAGGGCGGGGCTAGGGCAAAGTGACTAGGTCACTCCAGACCAGGGGTGGGCAAACTTTTTGACTCGAGGGCCACAATGGGTTCTTAAACTGGACCAGAGGGCCGGAACAAAAGCATGGATGGAGTGTTTGTGTGAACTAATATAAATTCAAAGTAAACATCATTACATAAAAGGGTATGGTCTTTTTTTTTTTAGTTTTATTCATTTCAAACGGCCGGATCCGGCCCGCGGGCCGTGGTTTGCCCACGGCTGCTCTAGACTCTAACTCTAATTGTATATAATATGCTAGATCTGAGGTCAAAAATTGTTAACAACTGGGAAAAAAAAGTGTTAGCTGAATTTCCATTTATAAATAAAAATATGAGATACCTATAACAGATACCTGATAAATGCCTGTAGAACTAAAAAAAACTTAAGTGCCTAAAGTACATCATATACTTAAGGGTCTATAATATGAAAACTTTTACAGTCCATTCTAGGTTCAGAGGTCTCATGAAAAGAACAACAGAAATAATATCCCATAGTACCTGCATCCTTTTTCAAATCCTTCTTCCACTATTCAAGACAGAGCTTCATGCCTATTTAGAAGGGAGGGAGGTACAGAGAGCTAGCAACATGTGGGCAGCATCCAATCGCGTCAAGGTTAGAGGTTAGGATCCTTGAAATTAAATCCACTGAGAGTCTCAACACGCCACAGCCCTGACCCGAAGCCCTTCTCCCCTGCTTCCTCCCAAGAGGAGGAAGAGGATGATGGTGACAGAACTGACAGGAGTGTAACGTCCTGCACATTCACTGTGGTCGGCTGTCCAGGTACAGTGACCACTGCTGTGTATCCCAGCTCCAGGCTTGTTTCAGGACTGACCCCTAACCTCCTGGGCAGGGGAGGAGCAGAGGTCCCCCAAATCATTAGTCCTGCCAACTATACGCTCACCTCTACTTCCCACCCCTAAATGCAGTTACCCTTGACCTACACAAGATTTTACTATTTTACCACTTATTTATATATCTTTTTGTAGGGACCAGAGCCATGCAAATTTTACTATCTAATAAAAGTACGAGATTGGGTTGTTGGAATTTTGTTGTTTTTGCCTATTTAAAAAAAAAACTACAATTACTTAACAAATGCTTAACAATGACCAGATTATCACAGTCTACAGATTATTTACTCATATAGGATCATATACCGCTCAATGGCACTTAAAGACTCAAATGCGCCGAAACCGGTTTGGCTCAGTGGATAGAGCGTCAGCCTGCGGACTGAGGGGTCCCAGGTTCGATTCTGGTCAAGGGCATGTACCTTGGTTGCGGGCACATCCCCAGTGGGAGATGTGCAGGAGGCAGCTGATCGATGTTTCTCTCTCATTGATGTTTCTAGCTCTCTGTCTCTCTCCCTTCCTCTCTGTAAAAAATCAATAAAATATATTTAAAAAAAAAAAAGACTCAAATGCTTGCCCTGGTGGGGTAGTTCAGTTGGTTAGAGCGCCTTCCTGATATGCTAAGGTTGCAGGTTCAATTCCCCCGCTAGGACACATACAAGCAGCAACTAATGAATGCATAAATTAGTGGAACAACAAATTGATGTTTCTCTCTTTCAAATCAATCAATTAAAAAAAAACCCTCAAATGCTTAAAGGTGGGGGAAAACCTTGGAAAATTTTTACTGTGCTGTAAGAACTTGCACATGACAATAATACAAACAATGTAGCTATCATATTCTAAAAACTAATTCCTTACCATTTCCACAGCAGAGCCTGTATTCCTGCCTTTCCAAACAGGTGTTTTTTGTAAAGAACTGAACTTTTCATTCCATGTGTTAGATAAGCTTCCCTCTGTAATAAATAATTATTACTAATAAGATTTAGGTTTAGCTCAAGGGATTTCATACTATGAACATTGCCTTTTTAATAATAGCAATATATCTGAAGTATTTACCAAGATAAGAAAAAATACACTGATCATAATAACTTTAGTTTATTTCAAATGAAAGGTCTCTTCTGTGTGTTTTTGTTGTTGTTGTTGTTGTTTTGGTCAAACTCTAAGTAACTTGGCAAGGCAAGGCAATGCATCTTGAAAATATTAAATTTTCTTATTAAAACATGTGTGGCTTCTTTCTTCTTGGTTTTTAGTAATTCCTCTATTCTAATTTTCCAGGAACTATCTCATAAATACAATCTAATCGAAAGCAGGCAATGAAAAAAACTTCTTCTAACCTTGAATTTAGAGCGTATTTCTAAATGTTTTCTACTTCAGAATATGAACCCTTGATATTCAAAAAAGGAAATGTGTGATGTTTCTGTTTTCCTTAATTCTAAGAAGTGTCTTGAGTTGTATGCACCCAGAAGAGCTTCAATCAAGTGGCTAATTGGACATACTATGGAAAGAAGGGTGAGTTTAACTTTTATAAAAAGGATCTTTATACAGAGAAACAGAGAGTCCCAGGATGGCTACACCAAACGCAGTTAGCTTCGTTTCCTTCTGGCTGCTCATCAGCATTTTCTAATTTTTTTCTATAAGAAATTTTATCGTGTGTATCATACATACATATAATATACACAGATATATGTATTTTTAAAAGAAAAGTGATTTTACTATTGAGGAAGAATATGAAATACTTTTAATAAGTATGAAGTATTTCATAATAATGAAATACTGTTTTAATAAGTACAAAAGAAAAAAGGTAGGATGGGGTTGATCTTGGTAGGCAAATAAATTCGGGTAACTCTGGAAGATAAGTGTTCTCAAGCCAGAGGATTTAACTTGGTAAATCACCAACTCAAAGCACAACACAGTAATTTTAAAAATTAAAAGTACTAATGAGGCTTAGAATATCTAGCTTAGTTCCAAATGTACTTACCCAGTAGAATCTTGCTCAAAAGGTAAAATTTCAAAATGAGCTATATTAAGAGGGTTGCTCTAATGTACTACTTACAGAAAGAAATAGCAAGACCAAGGAACATTTATCTTTTTTCTCAGAAAAGGAAATTATTATTGTTCTTTTATTTTTAAGAGATTTGCATTATTACTTAAAGGCAAGATTCTTAAAAAATAAGCTATTATGCAAAAATACAGCTTAGCATAATTGTTTCATGAATGTTTAAAAAATAAATGTTTTAAATCTAATAAGGAAGTTCTTTAACCAATAATTCTAGGGGGGAAAATTCTTAGTAATTTCTAACATCCAAGGACCAATTTGTAACAGCATATGAATGTAAAATTGTCACCAGTGAAAACCAGTACTGAAAGCTATAATGAATCATAACTCAGAAGAGAGAAACAGTAACCCACATTCATTCAATGAATTAAATCTCTAGCTTATGCCATACCTAGAGAACCAGGGTGGGACCCTTACCTTTTAAACTGACAAGGGCTTTTGCTGAAGAGCCTGCAATTAAAACAAATCACTATTATTCCATAATCAAAGTGAGAGAAAAAGAACTGGATTGGGGTAGAAGCAATCCATTTAGTTTTAGATGTTGAGTTTGAAGTGATGGTGGGATGTGCAATTAGAAATAACTAGTAGACATTCAACTCATAAGGTAAGGGAGAACTGGAGAGACATCTGGGAGTCTTACTGAAGTTGTGACAAGTGGAGACCTTTCCCAGGGTGAAAAATGTAGAAAGAGGAGAAAGAAGACGACTTAAGGACAGACACAATTCTGGATCTTCATCTAGAAGTGTGCTGGTGCTGGAGAAGGAAAAGAGAAGGGAACCGACATTTACGGAGGCAAAGATCAGAGGCAATACAGGGGGAAACAGTAACCGTCCCGGCCTGTCGCAGTAGGCAGCAAGTCCCCTGGGTGTGCAGAATGCTGGTTCGTGCAACACTTAAAGACCCAGGCTGCAAAAGGAGTTCAGGAAAGGCCAGGGGGACTAGCATAGAGATGGAGGGGTTCACTGGCTGAAAGAAACCTTAGTGCATATTAGAATAATCAGAAAGCTCCTCCAGCACAAAGAATCTGTACGATTAATAAAGGTCCCTAGGGATTCTGGTGCAGGTAAGCCGAAGGCTCATCTGAGAAACACTGAGCTACTGGTGTGAATCAAGGACAGGATTTTTATGAAAAAGGGAGAGCACTAAGTTGAAAATCTCTGAATTGAATATGTGAACTGCAAAGAAGCCTAAGTCATTTGAAAAATAATAAAGGGTGATCTCTGTCACTTATATGTGGCATCAAACAAACAGACAAACTCAGGTACAGAGAAGAGGCTGATGGCTGCCAGGGTGGGGGAAATAGGTGAAAAGTACAGGCTTCTAGTTATAAGACACATACACCTGGGGATGTGACGCACAGCATGGTGACTACAGCTAACAATGCTGTCACACATCTGAAAGTTGCTAGAACAGATCCTAAAAGTTCTCATCACAAGGAAAAAACTTGTAACAATGGGTAGAAATGGGTGTTAGCAGGACTTAGTGGGGTAGTAACTTCTGCCCTATATATATATCTATAATAATGAAAGTGTAATATGCTAATTAGATCGGACGTCCTTCTGGATGAAGTTGCCGCGGCAGGGCCGAGGCAGAGGCAGAGGCAGGGGGTCAAGGCAGAGGCGGCCACCGCAGCGGCAGGGCCAAGCCCCTTGCACAAATTTCGTGCATTGGGCCTCTAGTATATCTATATCCAATCATTATGTTGTACACCTAAAACAATACAATGCTATGTCAATTACATCTCAATTTTAAAAAGAAATTAACAAGGGAAAAACACCCTTTCTATGCTCCAAAACAGAAGTTATTCATAGAATTATAGATGAACAAATCTTCTTCTGTTTAGAATACCTATTATTTTCTTTTACTAGTCAAATTATTCATCACTCCTAGTTTTCAATTTTATTTTATAATCAGCTACTTTCTCATCTCAGTTACTGTGACATCCATTTATATTTGTAAGACTACAATCTAAACTCAGACAGAAGTGAAGTTATTTGAAATGTGGTCAGTTATTTGCATTGAGAAAAGACAATTTTTTTATTTTTTATTTATTTATATATTTATTTTGTATTTTCTTATACTTAAGCTTTACTTGTAGAGAGTGGGCTGTCTTCATTTATTGACACTGCTAGGTGCTGGGGACCTGGGTGTAATCCCTACAGCCACTGAGGTTTTGTTTTGTTTTTTTGGTGTGTGTTTTTTTTTTTTTGGGGGGGGGGGTTGTTTTTTTCATTGCTTAAAGTATTACAAAGAGTATCACATATGTCTCCTTTTTTATTTTCCCCTTGACCTTCCCCCCCCCCCCCCGCCTCCCCTACCCCCCAGTGTCTTGTGTCCATTGGTTATTCGAAAAGACAATTTTTTAAATGGCATGTTCAAAATGTGTGTAAATATCTTTAAGGAGCCACTACACATATAAAAATTGAGAAATGAAAGATAATCTCAGGGGATAAAGAAAGAAGAACATGAACTTAGTACAGAAATCAGTGAAGAAAGATTCTCGGTGTTAACAGAAGTAGCAGTAAGTTACAACTCATATAAACAGACAGACCTGAACTGAGAAGCAGCAGATACAGTATTGCAGTTCTGGATATGAAACATTTTTTATGCATCTCAGATCCTTAGACCTCACCTGACTTTTCCTCCAGGGGCAGCAGAACAGACAACCCATCAACATCAAAGCCACTGCTGCTTTCACTACCCTCTTGCCTAGATGTGGAGAATGGTTAACAGGACAACTGAACAGCTTCTGATGGCAAATTGAAGCTTAATGACCAAAGGCAGTAACGCTGTGGGGAGAAGTTGGGAGAAACGCTGTCAAGTCTTGCTAAGAAACTTCCAACAACACAACAGACAGAAACAGTGGTGGGCAGGACACATCCCCCAGCGTGGCTACCGTGAGAAACGTGGTTCCCGTGAGAAAAAGGAGCGACCCTGCACGCATTCGGGAGTATGTACGGACTGCCAAGGCATCCCGGTCCCTGCTATAGGCACATGGGATAGGAGAGCACGCAAAGCAGCTGAAGTCCCAGCTCTCAGAGAATTTCCATTCTAGTGAGGGAGGTAAACAAATATCACCTACACCAAATAATGCAGGGCGATATGAACAGGGAACCCGCACCGAATAATGCAGGGCGATACCAACAGGGAACCTGCACCAAAAAATGCAGGGCGATACCAACAGGGAACCTGCACCAAAAAATGCAGGGCGATACCAACAGGGAACCTGCACCAAATAATGCAGGGCGATACCAACAGGGAACCTGCACCAAATAATGCAGGGCGATACCAACAGGGAACCTGCACCAAATAATGCAGGGCGATACCAACAGGGAACCTGCACCAAATAATGCAGGGCAATACGAACAGGGAACCTGCACCAAATAATGCAGGGCGATACAAACAGGGAACCTGCACCAAATAATGCAGGCGATACGAACAGGGAATGCGGAGAGGGGTGGGGGAGGGAAGACGATTTCTCTATAAAATGCTCATGATTAGCTTCTCTTAAGGTGATATTTGAGCAGAGATCTGAAGGAAGAGGTGTGAGCAGCAAGGATATCCATTCCAGCTCCATGAAGGCAGGAACTTTGTCCTGGGGATTCTGACCTCTTTTAACCTTTGACCTTTTTTGAGACAGCATTGCAGAGGGTTGAGAGCAGACTGAGACTAGCTGTACTTGAATCTTGGCTCTTCCACATTCTTGCTATGTTACCTTAAGCAAGTCACTTAACCTCTCTGTGAGGCTGACCCATCATTTGTAAAATGGGGATTAAGTGAATTAATACATGTCAAAGTGCTTCGAGAACAATGCACATAGTACATGGCTAATTCTTATATCATGCTGCTCGTATTACTTTTGTCAATAAAAACCCCCACAACTATTAGGTTAAGAACACAGACTTTACAGGCATGTGAATTTAAGTTAGAATCCTGCTCTAACTGGGTATGTTCATTCAGTCATTCGACAAATACTCGCTGGGTGCCTGACAGCACTATTCTAAGGGCTGGGTTCCAGGAAGGAAAAGATAAGCAAACCTTCTGCTCTGGGGAGCTGCACTCCAGTGGGAGGGGACACACAGACAAGCACACAGACGGACAATTACATGTCGGGCAGCTGTTATAAAAGAAACCAGCCAGGTGAGCTCAGGGTGGGGAGTGACTTCACACAGGGCAGTCAGGGGAGGTCCTCTGAGGAGGGAAGATCTGAAACCATGCGAGAGCAGGAAGTCAAACCAGAGTCTGGGTAGAACAGTAGGTTTAAAAAAAAAAAAAAAAAAAAAAAAAAGCCTGAGGTAGAAAGTTTAGCATATTCCAGGGAGGGAGGGCGGGTGGGAGGCCACCAAGCTAGAGGAATAGCAAGGGACACGGGATGAAGAAAAGTCAGAGAACCAGCCAGGTGCTCTGCATGGGACTGGAATAGAGAAAAACAGCAATGGTACCTTCTCTAGAGCAACTTCTAAGCAGAGTTAACCAACCACATTGCAGTGTAAAGCTGCACCTGTGACAGCCGCCACTCGGCGTGACATCGCGGCATGAAAAGGTGTGATAAGGAGATGTCATCTTCGTCAGGGAGGAGAGGAAGAGCGTCTGAAGACACTCAAAAGGGACCTAAAGGATGAGCAGCCGTTAACCAGAAGGGACCGGAAGGAGGAGCATTCCAAGTGGAGGGAAGAGCAGGTGCAAAGGTGAGGGTAGGGGATGAAAAAGGCCAGACGCAGCTCAAATGGACAGAACGAGAGGACGTGCTATCACATAGAGCCTGGGGGGGGGGGGGGGGTCATGGAGGTGTGTAAGCAGCAGGTGACATACCTATTTGTCATTCTAACTGTGTGCAGGCTGAGCTGGGATGACAGCTGGGTCTGTAGAGTACAAGAGGCTGAAGTCATTAGTGCAAGGAACAGATGCTGACAGCTTGGACTAGGGTGTGGTGAGAAGTAGGTAGAATTTTTTTTTAAGGCAAAAGTTACAAGACTTAGTAAAGGCTTAAACAGGGAAAGTAAAAAAGGGGGAAGTTCCAAATATAACCTCTAGGTCTCAGCTGAGCGCATAGTGCAGCCTCACTGAGGCAGGAGTCACGGAAGTGTCCTTCCCTGGGATGGGACTGGGAGGTGGATCTTGAGCCCGTGAAGTTTGAGGGGCCTCAGGCATCTAAGAGGAGACGTGAAACAGGCAAGAGATATCAAGCACAGGAGCTCCCAGGGAAGACCTGGGCTCCTCACACATGCAAGCAAACTAGGAAGAGCACTTACCTCAACGGAAATGAGGGTTCAGTGAGCAAAGGCGTCTCACACAGCAGCTGTCTACCCTAAGGCCTCAGCAAGTGGTGCTTTTAGCACTGGTGGTGCCGGACCAGCTGCTGGCTAAAGGACTGGCCAGTCCCCTGGACCGGAACTGGCACAGGAACCTATGGCTATCCCCTGCACCCCTTGTCACGATCCAGCTCGTTCACTAATCATGCCTCTTACCCTACGCTCAACCCCATTTAGATGAAGTGTTTCTATGGACTGGCGTGCGGCACTGAGCGACAAGCCCGGCGCCGGCAGGTCACATTGTAACCAGCGATGCTGCGGGGAGCGCAGCTGGAGTCTGAGCACCGGGTCCTCCGGGGTCTCTTACAAAGACCCGCAGGAAGTCAGCACACGCCCCGTGCGGAGCGGACATTCCAGGGGCAGGTGTAAGGAACGCACTAAACGCCTCTCATCTCAGCACAAGGACAGTGACCGGGTCCGTGGCCGTGACTCCAGGAGGAGATACAGAATCTGTATGGCCCAGACGGCGGGGACCGAGACGGCAGCCCGTGGACCGCCCCACGGCGCACCCAGCAGCGCACCCACCCTGCTCTCCGCACAGCGAGCTCCTGGGCGCCCACCCTGCGCCCTTCCCGGCTCAGCGGCCACTCGCCACTGTGACCAGCTGAAATTCAAAAGGACGGAAATTGTGTAAAATTGAAGATTCAGCTCCTGTCACTCCAGCCACGTCTGAAGCCTCCATGTGTCCGTCCTGCGCTCAGCTGGGTCCGAGCACACGCCCGGCGCCGCCCTTCGCCCGGGCGCGGGGAGCGCACCCCCGGACACGGCCTGGCCCTCGGGTAGGCGTCGCCTGCCTCCGGCGCAGGTGGCCCTCACGGTGGCGGGACCTTTCCCGTTAAACTCCCAGGAGCGACACAAACCCTCCGCCGGGAGTGGGGTCGGGGCCCTGTGACCCCTGGAGCAGGCGACCCCCGTAGCAGGCGGACCCCTGGAGCAGGTGACCCCTGGAGCAGGCGACCCCCGTAGCAGGCGGACCCCTGGAGCAGGTGACCCTTAAGCTGGCGCCCCCTGGAGCAGGTGACCCCCCGGAGCAGGTGACCTCCTGGAGCAGGTGACCCCCTGGAGCAGGCGCCCCCCGGAGCAGGTGACCCTCCCCCGGAACAGGTGACCCCCTGGAGCAGGCGACCCCCTGGAGCAGGCGACTCCCTGGAGTAGCTGACCCCCTGGAGCAGGTGACCCCACACTTCACACAGTTCACACATGAATGACACACGGCCCGAGCCCAGCGCGCCCGCGGGGTTCGCCTTGTTTACTTGCGGGGCGCGGGCGGGCAGGTCTGGCAGGTGGACGCCGCCGGGCGGGGGGTGGGGGGGCCGGGGGGCGACCCCGCGCGGGGCACGTCCGTGGGGCCAGGTCCCCGCGAGGCCGGAGCCGCCGTCGCCGAGCAGCCGGCGGGGAGGGGCGCCCGGGGAGGCGGCCACCTGTGGTCCGGGCGGCCAGCCTCTGACACGGAAACACTTCCCGGTGGACGCCCGGGCGGCGGGGGCGGCGGGGCCGGTGGGGTGGGGGGCGGCGGGGCCGGTGGGGGCGCGGGGCCGGGACCCTCCGCCCGGGGCGCGAGTTACGTAACCCGCCGGCCCCTCCGCGCGCCGGGGGCCGCCTCCCGCCTCGGCCCGGCCCCGCGCCCCGCCGCCCCCGCCGCCGCCCGCACGGGCTGGGCCCCGGGCTCCCGGTTTCCGGCCCCGGCGCTCCCGCCACCCCAGGAGCCCACACACCGACACCATAACAAAGGCGGCGGCGCGGCGGCCGGGGGAGAACGGGGCCGCGGCGGGAGGGGGGTCGCCCCGGGCCGGGCGGGGGGCACGGGCGCCGGGCGCGGCCGGGGCGGCCCGCGGGCGGGCGGCCGGCGGGAGGAGGGGGTGCTCGGCGGCGCTACTCACTCTCGTCCGGCAACTGGTCGAGCTCCGCCATCTTGAACGAGCCGCGCCGCTTTTTCAAAGGCTGCCCGCGCGGGGCATTGTGGGGCGGCGCCGCGCGGGGCGGTTCCAACGCGAGCGGCCGCCGTCCCGCTCCCGCCGCTGCCGCCGCTGCTCCCGCTCCCGCCGCGGGCGCTGAGGGCGCTGAGGCCGGGCCCCCGGATGCGGAGCGGGCGCCGCGGGAAGAGCGGGAGCGGGAGCAGCAGCATCGCCCCTGCGCCCGGGGGCGAGGCCGCGCCGAGAGGCCGGGAGCCGGAGCGCGGGGGGCGCCGCGCGAGCCCCTGAGGCCCCCGACCCCCTCGATCCCCCCCACAGGGCGGGCGCCGCGGGCTGTCGGCTCCGAGGGGAAGGGGGCGCCGGTGGGACGGGGCGCGCGGGGCGGGGAGCCCGGGGCCGGGCGGCACCGAGGGGACGCGGCTCCGAGTCCGTTTCCGCGGGCCCCGAACCCACGCTCCCCCGCGTCGCCGCCCCCGTCTCCGGGAAGCCGGGCGGGCGCGGGCCCGGCCGGGACTCGGGGCTCCGAGCGGGACCCCCTCCGCCGGGTGGGAGCCGCGCCCGGAGGAGAGACCCCGAGCAGCGCGGCTTCGCGCGGGGGCAGCTCCGGGCCGTGTCGCTCCCCGGGCGCGGGAGGCGCGTGCTGAGCCGGGGGCGCCGGCCGGTCCCGAGGCCCCGCGGGGAGGACACGGACGTGCGGGGCCCAGGGACCGCGAGCAAACCCGGTGGGCGCCGGCGAGGGCCCGGCCAGGCCGCGGGAAGCCGGGAGGCGGCGACGTCCGTGCCGGCCCCGCCGGAAGCGAGTCCCGGTCGCCTTCCCACCACCCAGGTCGCCGTGGGGCCCGGGTCGCGGCCCGGGCAGGAGACCGGTCAGGTCCGGCTTTAGTGACGGCGGCGCACGTGCCCGCCGAGTGGAACCTGGAACCGGAAACGTGGGCGCGGGTCGGGGTCGGGCGAGGCAGGAGGAGCCCGGGGCCTCGAGGAGGCGTGGGGGCGGGCGGGCTCGGGTCCGAGGCCGGCGGGGTTCTGGCTGCTGGTGGCATGGCCTCAGGCTTGTTCCGATGCCTCCGTTTCTCTGTGTGACGTGCAGACAGCGCCCGGTCGGCTTGAGGATCCAATGAGTTGGTGGATGAAAAACCTCCTGTAACAGCTCCCAGCAGCCATTCTGGCTCAGAGGTTTCTGGTGCCACCCGCTTCCGAATAGGGGGTGTTAGTGACGCCAGCTCCGTGCCGGGGTACTGGGTGCTGCTGGCGGGGAGGCAGGATGTGAGCAGAGGTTTAAAAATTAAATGCTACCCAGCACATCCTGATCTCCTTTCTAAGAATATAACAAACCATTGGTCCCTACTGCCAGCCCCTGGGGGGGGGCGGGGGGGGGGGAGTAGGACACTGTCAGTTGGAGACAATACAAGAGAAGGTCAACCCTCTGAAAGTGAAAAAACAACCAAAAGCAAAGTCGGTTAGGGAGGGAAGTAGAGGTTTGAGTGTGACCCAGGGGCGAGGTACCCTTAAACCAAGGCAGAGCCTAAGGGGACCGCACAATCGCAGGTCTGCTGTATAATTTCTGGGCCACTCGGGGCATGTGTGTGAGACAGACACCTCCTGGATGAGTTTCCACACTCGCCTGGGGTTCTGTCCCCACAGCAGGCCACCGCTTACGAGCTGAGCGACTGCATCGGGCCCTTAGCTGTTATTCTCAGAGGTTCTTCATCGGATGTTTGTGAGAGGGGTTTTAAAATCATCGCCTTGGGACGGCCCGGGAGACAGCTCTGGAAGTGACATCACCAGGGCCCCCAAGGAGAACCCCACGTTCAGTTCACACTTGTATTGGTGGCGGACGGGGGCACTGGGAAGACGACCTTCGTGAAACGTCACCTGAAGGGCGAATTCAAGAAGAAGTATGTCACCACCCTGGGCGTGGAGGTGCACCCCCTCTATTCCACACCAACTGAGGGCCCCTCACGTTCACCGCGTGGGACCCGGCGGCCAGAAGTTCGGGGGCTGCGAGGCGGCTACTGCATCCAAGCCCAGTGTGCCATCGTAACGTTTGATGTACCTTCGAGAGTTACAAGAACATGCCTAACTGGCATCGAGATCTGGTGCACGTGTGTGAGAACATCCCCATCGTCTTGTGTGGCAACAAAGTGGACGTCAAGGACAGGAAAGCGAAGGCGAAATCCATTGTCTTCCCCCGAAAAAAGAACCTTCGGTGCTGCGACACTTCTGCCAAAAGTAACTACAGCTTTGAAAAGCCCTTGCTCTGGCTTGCTGGAAACAAATCGGAGACCCTAACGGAGTTGGTCGCCATGCCTGCTCTCACCCCTCCGGAGGTGGCCATGGACCCCGTGCTGGCAGCACAGCGTGGGCACCATCTCGAGGTTGCTCGGACCACCGCAATCCCAGACGAGGATGACGACCTGTGAGCGGGAAGCTGGAGCCCAGCGTCAGAAGTCTCGTTTTATAGGCAACTGTCCTGTGACGTCGGTGGTGCTGCGTGTTTGCCACTCTATCAAATAGCTAAGCAGAACCTGTGCTTGATCCTGGGATGCCGAAAGATGAACGGGCTTCGAGTGAATGTGGCAGTTAAAATACCTTCACTTTTTGGGCCTGCGTATTTAGCTGTTTTGGAACGCAGTTGCTTCCTTACTGAGTTTCACCTATAAGAATGCTGCGGTCGCATCACAACACTCAGTGGTGAAACCTTGTTTGTTACTGTCGTTCCCATTCCTTTTCCTTTAGAATCAGAATAAAGTTGTATTTCACATATCTAAAAAAAGATAAAATCATCGCCTTACTTGATTCTCCCCAAAACCTGGTGATTTTTTCAAGGACAACATCCACCAGGTGATAGAATCGGGAATCTGGCCCACTTTCCTCGCTTCATTTTCTCCCTCTGTGATGAGAGGATAACGTCCATCACAGGGCTGTGAGATTTTGTATTCCAATTTACAGTGACATGTCTGCCTAAGTGTCATTGCGTAAGAAAAAAAAAGAAAATTTGATGAGGACACTAAGCCATGAAAAATCTAGGTAAAAATACACCATAAAAAAATAAGCAGGTACATTTTAGGCAGGTCAGGTTTGATCATTTCCCGTCCTGCAGCTCATTTATCGAATATTGAGTTATTTCTGTATAAACTTGTGTGCCCCAAAGGATATTATCAAGAATGCAAAGAGACAACTTTCAGAATGGGAGGAAATATTTGCAAGTCATATATCTCATAAGGGACATACCTAAAATATATACCTAAATTATATCCAAAATAACCCAATTCAAAAATGGGGAAAGGCTCAAAAGAAGATACAATAAACCAACATGCACATGAAAAGATGCTCAACGTCATTAGTCATTAGGGGAGTACAAATCCAAACCGCAGTGAGATACTTCACACCCACCGAGGTGGCTATAGTCAGAGAGACAGTAACGAGTGTTGGCAAAGTTGTGGAGGAATTGAAACTTGTCCACAGCTTATGGGAATGTAAAATGGTGCAGCCACTATCGTAGTTCCCCAAAAAATTAAACAGAATAACCATATGATCTAGTAATGTCACTTCTGAGTATGGACATATGTTGGAGATATTGTGCATTCAGTTCCAGGCCATCTTTCTGCTTGGAGGAGCTGGCCTTCAACTTGTATAAACAAACAAAAAAGCCACATCTGTGAAGCACAATAAAACGAGGTATTTCCTGTATATACCAACAGAATTGAAAGCATCGTCTTGAGATATTTGAACACCCTGGTTCATAGCAGCATTATTCACAGCGGCCAAGAGGTGGAAGTAATTCAAGTGTCCCTCAGTGGATGAATGGATAAACGAAATGCGGTATATACATACAATGGAATATTATTCAGCCTTAAAAAGGAAGGAGACTGACACACGCTACAACATGGATGAACCTTGACGATATTACACTGAGTGAGGTGAGGCAGCCGTCAGAAGACCAATATCCTATGACTCCACTTACATGGGGCGCACGGAGTGGTCAGCATCACAGAGGCAGGAGGAGGACGTGGTTGCCGGGGCCAGGGGAAGGGAGAAGTGGGAATTACTGTTCAGTGGTTCTCAGCCTCCGGCCCTTTAAATGCAGCTCCTCATGCTGTGACCCAACCATAACATTATTTTCGTGGCTACTTCATCACTGTCATGTTGCTCCTGTTATGGATCATCATGTAAATATCTGATCTGCAGGATGGTCTTAGGCGACCCCTGTGAAAGGGTCGTTCAACCGCCAAAGGGGTCGCGACCCACAGGTTGAGAACCTCTGGTTTAGTGGGATGGAGTTTCATTCCCGAAAGATGGAGAAGTTCTGGAGATGGGAGGTGGTTGTGGTTGCATGGCCATGTGAATATACATAATGCAACTGAACTGTACACTTCAAAGTGGTTAAAACTGTAAATTTTGTGTATATTTTATCACAATAAAAGATCCTCTTTTGCACAGGCAGCACTTACAATATGATCCCAGTTACAAATATACATTCATGATTAAAATCCAGAATGAGCCCTGGCCAGTGTGGCTCAGGTGGTTGAGCATCCTGCCATGCACCAAGAGGTCCCAGTTCCATTCCTGGTCAGGGCACGTGCTTGATTTGCAGGCTGTATCCCCCGTAGGGAGTGTCCAGGAGGCAGCCAAGCAAGCGATATTTCTCCCTCTCCCTTCCTCTCTAAAATCAATAAAAATGTATTTTAAAAATCCAGAAGGAAGGATAGCCAATAGTGGCTAGCCCTGGGTGATAGGATTATGGGTGGTTTTATTTATATCTGTATCATTTTTCTACAGAACATTCATACTACTTTTATAATAAAAGCACCTATTGAAAAACTGAATATTCATATAATGGAATATTATTGGGCTATAAAAAGAAATGAAGAACTAATACATAGTACAACATAGGTGGACCTTGAAGAAAACAGTATACTTAGTGAAAAGTCAGTCACAAAACACCACATATTGTCTGATTTCATTGATACGAAATGTCCAGAATAGGCAAATCTATAGAAATAGAAAGTATATTAGTGGTTGCACAACTCTACATATACTAAAATCCATTGAATTATACATTTTATTTATTTTTAAATATATTTTATTGATTTCTTACAGAGAGGAAGGGAGAAGGATAGAGAGTTAGAAACATCAATGAGAGAGAAACATGGATCAGCTGCCTCCTGCACACTCCCCACTGGGTATGTGCCCACAACCAAGGTACATGCCCTTGACCGGAATCGAACCCGGGACCCTTGAGTCTGCAGGCCGATTTTCTATCCACTGAGCCAAACCGGTCAGGGCTTGAATTATACATTTCAATAGGTGAATTGTGTGGTAAGTGAATTATATCTCAATAAAGCTGTTACAAGAAAAATCTTATATCCTATATAATAAAGAGGGGATATGCAAATTGACCACCACTCCGCCACAAAGATGGCGGCACCCACCGCAGAGGCCAAGTTCCCGTAACAAGCCTTAATGAGAAATCAGCAGGGACATGAGGCTGCGCCCCCACCCCCGCCCCTGTGGGGCTTGACAGGGGACCTCAGGGTGGACCCCCCTCCCTGGCACCAGGCCAGGGACCTCAGGCTGCACCCCCCGCCCCAGTGCCAGGCCAGGGGACTTGAGGCCGCGCTCCCTCCCCCCCTGCGAGGCTTGACAGGGGACCTCAAGGCATGCCCCCCACCCCAGCCTGGTCTGGGGGACCTCAGGCTGTGCCCCCCACCCAGAGGGGCTTGACAAGGTTGTCACCAGCCGGGTCTGGATCTAGCCCAATGGGGGGGCTGGCTGAGTCTGGGTCTTATGCGATTTTGAGGTGCACATGGGTGGGCAGGGACTTGACTCTGGATCCCATGGTGCGCCCCAGACTCTGACAGGAGGAAGATTTTCATATACATTTTACTAATTTTCTTTCATCTCTGACACTTCTATTATAGAGAAAGGGCAAATAGCAACATTCAAATATTTCCTCGCCCTGACCAGTGGATAGAGCATCGGCCTGCAGACTGAAGGGCCCCAGGTTTGATTCTGGTTAAGGGCATGTACCTTGGTTGCAAGCATATCCCCAGTAGAGGGTGTGCAGGAAGCAGCTGAATTGATGTTTCTAACTCTCTATCCGTCTCCTTCTCCCTTCCTCTCTGTAAAAAATCAATAAAACATATTTTTATTTTTTTAAATATATTTTATTGATTTTTTACAGAGAGGAAGGGAGAGAGATAGAGAGTTAGAAACATCAATGAGAGAGAAGCATCGATCAGCTGCCTCCTGCACACCCCCTACCGGGGATGTGCCCGCAACCCAGGTACATGCCCCTGACCAGATCGAACCTGGGACCCTTCAGTCCGCAGGCCGACGCTCTATCCAGTGAGCCAAACCAGCCAGGGCATAAAATATATATTTTTTAAAAATATTTCCTCTAATCCCCTTTTAATGTGCACAAATTTCGTGCACCAGGCCACTGGTTTTATTATAATAAAATGTGAAAATAAGATTTGTTTTGACCTGTAATTTTTGGTAAGCACTTTTCTACGGCCTGTAATGAAGATGCAAAGTCAGAGAGACTTTGCTCGGCCACTTTAAACAATAGCCACAAACAATATCAAACTGCTCTCCTTTCTATTCTGTCTTTTCTGCTAAACATTCTACTTACTATTCTTCAAACTGCTAGAGAGAGACGCTGCTCTTCCTGTGGATCCAAGTGGCTACAGAAAGATGCAAATTGCATTCTTGGGAGATCCTGTTTCTTTCTTTTAAAAAACTTGATTTTTAGAGAGAGAGGAAGGGAGAGGAAAGAGAGAAAGAGAAACATCAATGTGAGAGCTAAACATTGATTGGCTGCCACACAACCAACCTCACCACAGAGGCCAGAGCGAGAGATCCTGTTTCTTTAGAATAGCCCAACCCCTAGGAGGGTCATCAAATACCTGTTTTCCTGGAACCCAGGTAAAAGCGTCATTTGATCTAAAAATAACAAAAACAGAGGCGGGAATTCTTAGACCTATTTCCTAAGGTGGTAGTGAGAATTAAATGAGATCACTTATGTAAAATACTTGGTCCAGATCCCTCCCCCTCCCCACCACACACACATAAACACCAGCTCCCTGCCACTCTTTCCTATATCCTATTTCCCTAAATGGTACCTATAACTAAATGTTGTTGATTGTATTTCTAAGACACAGCCTTTAAAAATACTATGCTGCCCTAGTTGGTTTGGCTCAGTGGATAGAGCGTCGGCCTGCGGACTGAAAGGTCCCAGGTTCGATTCCGTTCAAGGGCCTGTACCTGGGTTGTGGGCACATCCCCAGTGGGGAGTGTGCAGGAGGCAGCTGATCGATGTTTCTCTCTCATAGATGTTTCTAACTATCTCTCTCCCTTCCTCTCTGTAAAAAATCAATAAGATATATTTAAAAAAAGAAAAAAAAGATACTATGCTTGGCAAAACTTACCGGTGCATCTCAGGTTACTTGTGGAGGTCTCTGTTTTTCAATCTGCAAAATGGAGCCAACGTTAAGGAAGAACACCACCTCTGTTAGGGAATAATAGCAACCTCTTTCATCAGATATCTTGTGTAATAAAATACGAAAAAGTTATGGTTATCCCATGGAAGGGACGTAGAGAGACACATTTCCCCCATACAGGAACAGACTCAATCACTGTCCAGAATTTTCTAAGTGAATGGGGCACATCAACTAGGGAGCACATGCAAGCAGGCTCCCCAAAGAGCCTTGTCGTCAGAGCTGCCCAAACCAGAAAGATCAGATGGCTCAGCACAGTGGATTTGTGGACTCTAACCCAGAAAGAGCTGGCATACGCCCACATGATCAGCTCACGCTAAGAGAGCCCCACCCCAAGTCCGTTTTGGACTTCTTGGTACTCGTGCCAGTGATCTTTGAGAACAGAAAGACTGTTCCTTCCGGACACATATGTGTCCATTGGAAGTAAGGAAACATTAACAGCCGGATAATAATTGACTTTGCCTTCTCTTCTTAACCTCCAGTATTCTAAGCAACTTAATAGGGTAGAATTACCCAGCAGTTGGTCAGCAAATATTTACCTAGTCTGTGGCAGGCGCTCGGTAAAATTCAATGCAACGTTGCGATTTCATCGTCTAATGCAGGGATGGTGAACCTGTGACACGCGTGTCAGCGGTGACACGCGAACTCATTTTTTTGGTTGATTTTTCTTTGTTAAATGGCATTTAAATATATAAAATAAATATCAAAACTATAAGTCTTTGTTTTACTATGGTTGCAAATATCAAAAAATTTCTAGCCTGACCTTTTGAAATATATTTTTATTGATTTCAGAGAGGAAGGGAGAGGGAGAGAGAAAGAAACATCAATGAGAGAGAATCATTGAATGGCTGCCTCCTGCACGCCCCCTACTGGGGATGGAGCCCAAAATCTAGGTATGGGCCCTTGACCGGAATTGAACCCAGGACTCTTCAGTCCGCAGGCTGGTGCTCTATCCACTGAGCCAAACCGGCTAGGGCTACTGATGTTTCTATGTTTCCTTCTCCATTCCTCTCTGAAATCAATGGGGGGAAAATATATATATATAATTTAAATGCGATATCATATATATATATGTGTGTGTGTGTGTGTGTGTGTGTATATATATATATATATATTTTTTTTTAAATGATATCACATTTCAGATTTGGTTTTTAAGTTTAATGTGGGCAAGTTTTTCAGTACTTGTAAAATCATCCAGCCATGCCTTCACATTTCATGTTCTTTTCATGTTCAACGAACTGATTCAAATAAAGTCATCTCACCATGTAAAGAGAGAAGTCTGTGCAGTCATTTTAAACCATGACGTTATCTTGATTTAACCACTGGCTGCTCTTCTCGGAAGTTCTTCTCCTTCTTCCTCTGACAGGTAAGAATAGCTCTTAATCTCACAGGGATCTCGGCCTGAGGTTAGTCGTCCTCCCAAACACAGTGGAGTCAATGTCATGTTCTCCCCAAATATCATCAGATTGAGCTGGTAGTGAATTTGTGTTAAATAATTAACGTCTTCGGGGGAAGGCTGCTCCCATGGGGATTTTTAATTCACCTTCTAATGGGCTCTGTGCCCCCTTCTGCCTCCAGTTCTGCAGTGGCATTATTTCCTTCAAGTTCTCCTGGAAAACTTAATGAATAACTGCAAATATTGGTGAAACAACCTGAAAAGAAAGTTTTAGCGTCTCACCTCGGCTGCCACAGTAGCTTATTTTCTGTGTTGAATAAGGTGATGCTTCAGGTTCGAGGCAATAGTCGTTTCTCAACGTTTTCATTCAAGTGACAATGTGTTTTGGTTCTAGGTCCAATTTTATTGTTACTTTCGTCAACAGGAACACACATCCCTGCCCGAAACGGGACGGGTTGCACATCAAAGTTGTCAGTAGTTATTTCAGAAATGTTAACTCGGGTCTGTGGTGTCCTAAATGTCCGTGATCTCGCTGCAGCGGAGGGTCCAGGGCCCATCAGACAGCAAGCGCCCAGCAACGCTGCGGCTTACAGTGCGTCTCCCTGGGGCACCCGAGGGTCCGCCCTCACCCTTCCCACAGAGGACGGTTCCGGACAGGGGCCCGTCAGCGCGCCCCTCCTGCAGGGACTGTAGGTGGGGTCACTTTCCAGGCGACTACAAACTAAGGCAGAAATTAGCTTTCCTCTTCCCATGGTTTCTGCTCTGGGGCTAGAAAAGCAGAAGAAGCCAGTCCACAAAGAAAAGAGTGGTGGCCTCACAGGGAGGGACGCTGGGAGCCGAGGAGCGCTGCCACCCGCAGGGATCCCCCCACCCCCTGGTTCCACTACCTCCTGGTTCCACTCCCCCCCTGGTTCCATTCCCCCCCTGGTTCCATTCCCCCCCTGGTTCCACTCCCCTCCTGGTTCCACTCCCCCCCTGGTTCCACTCCCCCCCTGGTTCCACTCCCCCCCTGGTTCCACTCCACCCCTGGTTCCATTACCCCCCTGGTTCCACTCCCCCCCTGGTTCCACTCCCCGCCTGGTTCCACTCCCCCCCTGGTTCCATTACCCCCCTGGTTCCATTCCCCCCCTGGTTCCATTCCCCCCCCCCTGGTTCCACTCCCCTCCTGGTTCCATTACCCCCCTGGTTCCATTCCCTCCCTGGTTCCACTCCCCCCCTGGTTCCACTCCCCCCCTGGTTCCATTCCCCCCCTGGTTCCATTCCCCCCCCTGGTTCCACTCCCCCCCTGGTTCCACTCCCCCCCTGGTTCCACTCCCCGCCTGGTTCCACTCCCCCCCTGGTTCCACTCCCCCCCTGGTTCCACTCCCCCCCTGGTTCCACTCCCCGCCTGGTTCCACTCCCCCCCTGGTTCCACTCCCCCCCTGGTTCCACTCCCCTCCTGGTTCCACTCCCCGCCTGGTTCCACTCCCCCCCTGGTTCCACTCCCCCCCTGGTTCCACTCCCCTCCTGGTTCCACTCCCCTCCTGGTTCCACTCCCCGCCTGGTTCCACTCCCCCCCTGGTTCCACTCCCCCCCTGGTTCCACTCCCCTCCTGGTTCCACTCCCCTCCTGGTTCCACTCCCCCCCTGGTTCCACTCCCCTCCTGGTTCCACTCCCCGCCTGGTTCCACTCCCCCCCTGGTTCCACTCCCCCCCTGGTTCCACTCCCCTCCTGGTTCCACTCCCCCCCTGGTTCCACTCCCCTCCTGGTTCCACTCCCCCCCTGGTTCCACTCCCCTCCTGGTTCCACTCCCCCCCTGGTTCCACTCCCCCCCTGGTTCCATTCCCCCCCTGGTTCCACTCCCCTCCTGGTTCCATTCCCCCCCTGGTTCCACTCCCCTCCTGGTTCCATTCCCCCCCTGGTTCCATTCCCTCCCTGGTTCCACTCCCCCCCTGTTCCACTCCCCCCTGGTTCCACTCCCCGCCTGGTTCCACTCCCCCCCTGGTTCCATTCCCCCCCTGGTTCCATTCCCCCCCTGGTTCCACTCCCCTCCTGGTTCCACTCCCCCCCTGGTTCCATTCCCTCCCTGGTTCCACTCCCCCCCTGTTCCACTCCCCTCCTGTTTCCACTCCCCGCCTGGTTCCACTCCCCTCCTGGTTCCACTCCCCCCCTGGTTCCATTCCCTCCCTGGTTCCACTCCCCCCCTGATTCAACTCCCTCCCCATTTCCGCCCCCCCCCCCCCACCGGTTCCATTCCCAGCCTTCCTGAGGCCTGGCTGCCCAGGTTACATGGAACCCGAGGCCTCACTAACCTGTATTTCTATGCTGTGGTTCAACTAACCTGCATAGGTGCAAAGGGTGGGGGGCCAGGAAGAAAGGTTAGAAGAGCTTAGTTTACTTAAGAGGTCGGATTGTGGGTGAATGTTGGTCTTATTTTTACAAATAGTTTGTACCACAATCAATTTTAAGAATCTTAAATTGGCCGAAGCCAGTTTGGCTCAGTGGATGGAGCGTCGGCCTGCGGACTGAAGGGTCCCAGGTTCGATTCCGGTCAAGGGCATGTGCCTGGGTTGCGGGCATATCCCCAGTGGGAGATGTGCAGGAGGCAGCTGATTGATGTTTCTCTCTCATCGATGTTTCTGGCTCTCTGTCTCTCTCCCTTCCTCTCTGTAAAAAATCAGTAAAAGATATTAAAAAAAAAAAGAATCTTAAATTGAAACATAATATATAGTTAGTAAAGTGCACAAGTCTTAAATATATCACATCTTGGCAATTTTAAGAAAATCAACTTGCCCAGCTGGTGTGGCTCAGTGGTTGAGCATCGACCTATGAACCAGGAGATCATGGTTCAATTCCTGGTCATGGCACATGCCCGGTTGCGGGCTCTGTCCCTGATTGGGGCATGCAGGAGGCAGCTGGTCAGCGATTCTCTCTCATCATTGATGTTTCTAATTCTCTCTCCCTCTCGTTTCCTCTCTGAAATAAAAAAAACAAAACAACAACCCCCCCAACTTTATTGAGGTAAAATTTATAGTTATAAAATGTGCACCTTTTAGGTGTAGTTTGGTGAATTTTGACACCTATGTATACATCCCCATAAGGTACATACATTCCCATCACCAAAAATGTTTCACGCATTCTCCTCTGCCGTCAAATCCAACCCTCCCAGTGCTGGACAGCCACTGAGATGCTTTCTTTATTTTTTCTTTTTTTTTAAAAAAAATATATTTTTATTGACTTCAGAGAGGAAAGGAGAGAAATAGAAACATCACTGATGAGAGAGAACCATCCATCAGCTGCCTCCTGCACGCCCACACCTGGGGTCCAGTCCACACCCTGGGCATGTGCCCCACCAGGAATTGAAGTGTGACCTTCTGGTTCATAGGTCGACACTCAACCACTGAGCCAGGCCGGTGGGCTCATCTGCTTTTCTTTCGGGGTCTTGATGCTTTCGCTCAGCAATATATTTTTGAAATGTATCCATGTAGTCACACGAACCCATTTAATCCTTCTCATTGCCGACTAGCATTCCACTGCGTGGACATACCACACTTTGGTTGTATATGTGCCTGCAGGTGCACGTTTGGATTGTGTCGTGTTGGTGTATTATGAATAAAGCTGCCAGGAATAACAGGTGTGGACAAGTCTTTTTGTGATTATGTGTTTTCATTTCACTTGGGTTAAAAACCTCGGAGTGAAACGTCTAGGTCATATGGTCGGTGTACGTTTAACTTTATAAGAACCTACCGAACAGTTTTCCAGTTGACGCCCCATCAGCAATGTCTGGGAGCTCCGGTTGCTCTGTATCTTTGTCAGCATGTGGTGCTATCATTTTTTGTTTGTTTGCCATTCTGGTAGATGTGTAGTCATATTTCTAGATTCTTTTGTGGTCAAAGAACATACTCTATATTGTTTCTGTCCATTTGTTTATTTATTTATTATCCTCACCTGAGGATATTTTCCCATTGATTTTCAGAGAGAGCGGAAGAGAGAGAGAAAGACAGAGAGAAACATCGACGTGAGAGAAACACATTGATTGGTTGCCTCCTGCATGCGCCCTGACCAGGACCCGGGCCGGGGAGGAGCTTGCAACCAAGGTACGTGCCCTTGACCAGAATCAAACCTGGGACCCTTTGGTCCACAGGCCGAGGCTCTATCCACTGAGCCAAACCGGCCAGGGCTGTTTCTGTCCTTTTAAATGTGAGACTTATTTTATGCCCAGGATATGGACCATCTTGGTGAATGTTACGTTTGCACTTGAAATGAAAGTGTATTTTGCAACTGTTAGGTAGAGTGCTCTATATCAGTTAGGTCAAGGTGATGAATAATGTTCAAATCTTGGCCTATTGATTTTCTCTCTACTGGTTCTGTCAATTACTGAGAGAAGATTGTTGAAATATGCATCTGTAATGGTGAATTTGTCTATTTCTCCTTTCTGCCTATAATTTGAACTTCTGTTATCAGAAAATACAAGTTTAGGACTCTTATCTTCTTTTTTAAAAAAATATATTTTATTGATTTTTTACAGAGAGGAAGGGAGAGGGATAGAGAGCTAGAAACATCAATGAGAGAGAAGCATCTATCAGCTGCCTCCTACCCCCCCCCCCCCCCACTGGGGATGTGCCTGCAACCAAGGTACATGCCCTTGACCAGAATCGAACCTGGGACCCTTCAAGGACTCTTATCTTGTTGATGAATGGCCGCTTTTGTCATTATAAAATGACTAGAGGCCCAGTACACAAATTCGTGCATGGGTGGGGTCCGGCCAGCCTGTCCTGATCAGGCCGATCAGGGTGGCGGGCCAATTGAGGATGGGGCTGGCCGGGGGGAGGGACCGCAGCTGGCTGGGGGGAGGCCCCAGGTTGGCCAGTCAGCCCTGCTCCTTGGTCGAACTCCCAGTTGAGGGGACAATTTGCATATTAGCCTTTTATTATATAGGGTTTTTAAAAAATCTCTGGTAGTATTCCTTAGGTTTACCTTATCTGATATTAACTTAGATGCTTATGATTAGTGTCTGCACAGTACAGCAGTCCCCCTTATCTGCAGGGGATACATTTCAAGACCCCCCAGTGGATGCCTGAAAGTGCACAGGACCAATCCTACATATACGATGCTTTATTTTCCCTATACTTACACACCTTTTCACTCCAAGTGTTTTGTTTTATGGCTTCTCTTCGGCACATCCCAATTCCCAGCATCACTCCTCTTGCACTTTAGGGCCATCACTGAATGAAATAAGGTTCCTTGAAACCAGCACTGTCTACCTCCACAGCCGATCTGATAGCTGAGGTGGCTGGGACGTGACCACCGGGCGGGGCAGCTGGACAAAGGGATGATTCCCCTCCCAGGCAAGTCGGAGCTGGATGGCTCGAGATTCATCACGCTACTCAGAACAGTGGGCAATGTAGCTGAAACTGTGGAAAGCAAAACTTCTGTGTATCTTTTTAAATGGGTGAGAAACTGTGTCTGTATTTCAGAGTACATTTCCTTAGTGCATATTGTGGTCTTGCTCTTTTAATCAGTCTGACAATCTCTGACTTTAGTTGAAATGTTTAGGGCATTTATATTTAACACTAGAGGCCCAGTGCATGAAATTCGTGCACAGGTAGGGTCCCTAGGCCTGGTCAGCAATCAGGACCGATCAGGTTCCCCACCTCCCGGCCTCCCCACCTCCTCCTTCCCTCACTCCCTCAGTGCCCTGAGGCTGCCACTGGTCGCCTGCCATGTTCTACACTGCCCCCTGGTGGTCAGCACGTGTCCCAAGGGGACAATTTATATATTAGCTTTTTATTATATAAGATAATTATCATACGGTTGAATTTTAGTTTGCCATTTGATTGTTTTCTGTATGTCTCATCTATTCTTTGTTTTTTAGTTTTTGTTGCTTTCTTTTGATTATTTTTTTTAAATATATTTATTTTTTATTGATTTTTTACAGAGAGGAAGGGAGAGAGATAGAGAGTCAGAAACATCGATGAGAGAGAAACATCGATCAGCTGCCTCCTGCACATCTCCCACTGGGGATGTGCTCGCAACCCAGGCACATGCCCTCGACCGGAACCGAACCTGGGACCCCCCCCCAGTCGGCAGGCCAACGCTCTATCCACTGAGCCAAACCGGTTTCGGCTTCTTTTGATTATTTTTTATGATTCCATTTTTTTCCTTCTCTACTGACTTATTAACTATACCTCTTTGTTATTTTTTTTCCTCTGATTGGTTGGAACTTGCCATTGACTGAATATTTGTACCTCGCCAGGATTCCGATGTCGAACTGGGTCCTCCGTGTGGGGCATTTGGAGGTGGAGCCTTGTGAACAGCATTGCTGCCCTAGACGGGAACCTTGGAGCGCTCCTGTCCTCCTGCCATGTGCGGACACAGGGAAGACAGGCATTGACGAGCCAGGGAGCAGGCCCTGGCCGGACACCGGATCGCGACACCTCGATCCTGGACTTCTCCGCTTCCAGGCTGTGAGGACTAGATCTGTTGTTTGTAAGCCACCCAGTCGTGGTATTTGGTTATAACAGCATGGGCATCCGAAGACAGAACTCAAATATCTCTCTGTACAGTGTGAGCTCTGGGAACTGTCCAACTCACATCTCCCCATAATTACCATGCCTGGCTTTGTGGAGTTTTATGTTAGGTACACACAGCACAAGACTCAAAGGGTTCTTTCCCCACGCCCCGTTCTCTCCGCTGCTCTGCCTCGCGCATTCGCTTCCAGCCTCCTGGAAGCAGTGTCTGTCCTTCCACACGGGGAAGCTGCCGCGATGGGAACTGCCCGGGTCCTCTCTTCCCGCACCACAGCGGTCTGGGAGCTGTCTCCAGGCAGAAAGCCTCGGTGGCCCTGGCTCGGGGCTCATTTCATTCCTTTTTGTTGCCGACTGTACAATGCAGAAGAACATTTGCTTCTTATGTTTTGCTCCGTTTCCTTACAGCTGGAGAGCATGCCTGGTCCCTGTCATGACGGGAAGCAGAAGTCCCCTCAGTAATTGAGAGCTCGGACGTTTCATGCACTCACATGCCCGCTGAGGCCGGCCTCCCTTCGGCTCCTTTTAATGCTCGATGAGTGAACAAAACAAGAGACCACCCAAGTGGACACTACTTATTTCCTTGGAGATTCCCTTCCAAATGTGTCCATCTGTTCCCTTTGTTGTGATCAGATTCATCTCTGCGTAAACAACCGACCGTGTCAGTTATTCGCTGTCGCCGCGGTGAGCAGGTACACCTGCTTCCACATGAGCAGGCAGCTCAGCTGCTGGTGGACACGGTAAAATGATGGCCTCCATCTGTGCTTTGCTGTCATTCAGAACTGAGGCTCTCAGTGGATGTTTCTATTAGAAGTAAACACAACTATATTGTAATACATCTGATGATCAAATTGTGAGCCCCCGCCCCCCCCCCCCTTTCTCCACACAGGCCTGGTCTCCGCCTCTCATCAGTCGCCAGAGTCCGAACGTGGTGCTCAGGGCTTCCCAGAGCAAGAGCCAGCAGCTCCCAGGCCGCTGGAGGCTCCGGCCTGGGCATGGCCCGGTGCTCACCTCTGCACATCCTCTGGGTAAAGTGAGCCCGAGTCATTGATGCCAGATGAAGGGAGCACACACTGGGAGGATAGTGCATGGGAGCCATCGCACAACAGACGACCACGGTGACCAGGACAAGGAAGACTTTACCTCTGTGCCTCCGTTTCCTCGTGCTAAGGCATGACTATAACGGAACCCACGTTGTCAGACTGTAATGCGGGCAGAAGAATAAGGTGCTTAAGGCCTGCCTGCCTTGCACCTACCGTAAGAGGCGGCTGACGATGTTATTCAACATACAAGACTCCTCTGAGTCTTACTGAGGTCTGACACGCTTGCCCCTCAGTAAATGCCGCCGAGGGAAGACAGCCCTTTCGGCTCCAGGATGCTGGTTCTATGTAACCGCGCTCACGGTTCACATGCCGATTGATTCCTATTCTGCATTCATTCCACTCACCTCCTCTCCTCACTGTCACCAGCATTTCACAGATGGAGACACTGAGGCCCAGAAAGTTTAGTGATTTGCCCAAGATCACATCCGTCTTCATTCACAGAACATCTGGGGGCGTCTCCTAAGTACAGAGCACGGAGGACGAAGTCCCTGCAGCTAGAGGGCTCCAGGCTAGGGAGGGAGGCCTAAGCCAATGGGCAGAATGGGACGCACACAGGATGCACTGCGCGCAGGGCCGGGTGCAGGGTGCAGGGTGCGTCTGGGGTCAGGAAACCCTTCTGGCAGGGACGGTGCTTGAGTGGAGTCTTACAGGAGGACCTAGCTAGTCAATGCAGAGGGGAAGTGCCCCAGGCCCAGGGGAAGAGGCTCGTAAGTGCTGGCCTGGGATGCCAAGCCAGGCCTCCTGATTTCCAGTAGGTTAGTATCCAGAATGTCCATTTTTGAGAGAAGAGTTAAGGTCATGTAAAAATGAGTGTCATGCCCTAGCCCAGCCGTGGGCAAACTACGGCCCGCGGGTCAGATCCGGCCCGTTTGAAATAAATAAAACTATTGAAAAAAAAGACCGTACCCTTTTATGTAATGATGTTTACTTTGAATTTATATTAGTTCACACAAACACTCCATCCATGCTTTTGTTCCGGCCCTCTGGTCCAGTTTAAGAACCCATTGTGGCCCTCGAGTCAAAAAGTTTGCCCACCCCTGCCCTAGCCGGTTTGGTTCAGCATAGAGCATTGGCCTGGGGACTGAAGGGTCCCAGGTTTGATTCCGGTCAAGGGCATGTACCTTGGTTGCGGGCTCATCCCCAGTAGGGGGTGTGCAGGAGGCAGCTGATCGATGTTTCTCTCTCATCGATGTTTCTAACTCTCTCCCTTCCTCTCTGTAAAAAATCAATAAAATATATATTTTTAAAAATGAGTGTCATAATATAGATATGATTCTATTTGGCCACGTGTGCCTAACAATGAGAGAGAGAGAGAGAGAGAGAGAGAGAGAGAGAGAGAGAGAGAGAGAGGAGGGGAGGGAGAGAAAGAACATCTAATTTTGAACAAAGCTGGCCGACCTTAAAACGGTCTCCTTTGTGAGCCTCAAGCAACCAACATCCCTGTCCACTCATGTACTCACCCATTCATTCATCTATTCAGCCGATATTTCCTCAGTGCTGCCCTGATGTCACTCGCTGGTTTGGAGCTAAGAGTGTGAAGTTGAGTCAGGTGGTGCCTGCTGCCATCATGAATCACAGAACAAAGAGCATGAATGCTGACCCTTCAGAGTCCCCAAAGCATGGGCAGGTCCACAAACCAAAGTGTGAGCAACAAGAAAGCTCAGGAGACAGAGCCTGGACAGACCTCAAAGTATACTGCAGAGTGAATTGAAGGTGGTGGATTTTTAGAAACTCCTTCTAGAAAAGTAAATTGCAAAACTGTACGTACAGTAAGGCTACAACCTAAACATCCTCTGTAATAAAGATGTAATATGCAAATGGTTGTTACGCTGTGAAGTGTAACTACCGGATCACAGATCAGCAGGAGGGTGGGGCAGCGAGCTACAAGCAGGCGGTGGGGAGCTGCAGGAGGGGGCAGGGCAGCATGAGGGGGGATGGGGGGGCGGGAGGAGTTACAGAAGGGCAGGGCAGCGGGTGGAGAGCTACTGGAGGGCAGCAGCGAGCTACTGGCGCAGGGATTCATGCACAGGGCTACTAGTTTTATATAAAAACGAGACTGGAAAGAAACATGTCAAAAATATTACTAGTAGCTAGCGTTAGTATTAGATTATTATTTGGTAATTATTGACAACTCTGACTTCTCAACAGCCAGAGCACCAAGCTTCACAGAGGCCTTCAGTTAGGCTTCTAGATGGTGCCCATTCATTAATTTTAAAAATATAAAAACTGTTCTCTGGGGGGTAGGAGTGGCAGGGGGGGTGTCAGTTGGGGAAAAAGGAGACATAGGTAATACTTTAAACAACAAAAAAACCAACCCTGCTAAGATAGGAATGAATGGCACAAGGATTATACTAGCATTAGTCACTCTCAAGCTCACATATTTTCTTTTGCATTTTTCAAATTAAACACTTAGTCACACACAAAATTCTACTGCGTCAATAATGTACTTGTCTTTCGAGCATAACAATAGGAATTAGGGCCTGAAGCCACAGCCAGGCATCTCCCCCTGAGAATTCACCCACCGGGTCCATGTCTCCCCCACTCCCTGTGACCAATAAATGCTCTGCGACTGTCAGACCGGCCCCGCCAGCACATCACAGCCCCGCCAGCCACTGTGCCGTGCCGGCTCCTCTCCACCCTCCAGACACCATAGTCCTGACCCCACAATTTGCTCTCGATCACCCAGTTTGCTAGTTGACTCAGCCAACATTCATGTGCACCTCCTGTGACGGACGGAGTGCTCGCCGACGGCCTTCGAAAGCAAACCCTGGACCGGGGTCGCGAGTGTTCTTGGGTTTATTGTGCCACCTGCACGAGCGGACACAGCAGGCATTTAACCCGTGTGTGCGTTTCCTGGCTCGCACCCCGCGCCGGCGCTTGTCTGTCTCCCACTAACTTAGTTCTTTCATTCTAAGCCTTCCTTGGTCCTTGTGTTCAGGAAATTCCATTACATCTCACTGATCATCAGCATTTTTAACTTCTCAAAGTTATTTAGCACCTTCGCTTACTTAATTTCTTCCTGCATCACCCACTTCCTCTTCTAAAGCATAACGTCCTCCCAAACGACGTATATGAAACGTTGTCGAACTTTATGTCTCTGTCCTCCTCCCCCTCCCGTCCTGTTGTTTGCTCCTCACTGTTGCTGCTATTCCTTCGATGGGAAAACACACCGTCACTGAAGTTTCCACTGAGGAAATCTTTTAAGTCCCTTACGCCCTGGCCGTGTGCTCAGTGGTTAGCGTCGACCCATGCACTGAAAGGTCTTGGGTTCGATTACCGGTCAAGGGCACGTTCCTGTGCTGCAGGTTCGATCCCTGGCTCCCGTCAGGGCACGTGGGGAGATAACCAAACAATGTGTCTCTCACATTGGTGATCTTCTCTCTCTCTCCCTCCCCGTCCCTTCCACTATCTAAAAATTAATTGGAAAAATACCCTTGGGTGAGGATTAAAAAAAAAAGTTGAGGTTTCACAGATTCCAGAGCCCCTTTGAGGAATTCCTACGTTAGATACCTTCAAGTTGCTTCCAGCTACAACAGCTGTGACCTAATAAGCCATGATCAGGAAAAGAGCAAGGCCAGGAAACGCCGGCCGGCAACACACACCGAGGCTCCATGTTCAAGCCCCCGATCCACGCATCTTCCCACTCCTCCCGCTGGGTGTTCAATCCTGTGTCTCTGCAACTCACTCTGTCATGCATTTCATTCTAAAGGGGAGCGAGGGGTGGAGCCCCTGACATTCACAGATTGGGGGGCCGAGACTCCATTTCAGGAGGAAGCCTGGCCGAGGTTTCAAGGCCTCTCTCTCCGTGGGGCTCACTGCAAGGGCTGCTGATGCTACAAGTCCCGACGGTTCCTACTGTCTCGGCAGAGAAAGCGAAGGGCAGCGGGCAGACAGGTGCTCAGGCTCAGGCACTGAGTCCCTGAGACCTTAGGGAACGTGCCCTTTAATCGGCTTGCTTTCTATGAAACATGAATCATTCATGGTGATTCCTAGAGGGTTCCTTGGAATACGAAAGAACGATTTAATTTTTTCCCTTGGTTTTCAAGGTTTTCTCCACAATCGTTTCTTCGTGATGACTTTGTTTTGAACCGGAGAGGGAAGCATCCACAGGCTCTGGGTGTCGAATGGCTCTCGCTCCCGGGCTTGGAGGGGCCCGAGGGGGAGACCATGGCACTTGGCTTGCTCCTCCGCTGAGCACTTGAGGCAAAATACCGACAGAGCGAGGGGCTCTCCGCACAGGTCAGTGTGTTCCTGACCCGGAAAAGCCGGTTTGCTTCTCGCCACCCCTGTGCCGCCTTTGGAACAGGCAGGGCTGTGAGGACGACGCAGCCCCGGCCACGCCGGTTCCCGAGACCCGCGTGTTAATGAAAGGTGCTGGCAAGTGGCATCTGTCCGTGGGGCCTCCCTTCCCGGCCCGTGGATGGGAGTGGACCGTCTGCGGCACGAAGACGCTGCGGAGAGTGACGAGTGAGCCAATTCCCTGGGAGGCAGAGACCACACACCACCCGCAATCTCCCCCCAGGAAACCTAACTCCTCACGGTGGGGCTCACCCACCACTCCTGGCATGGGCACCCATCACCAGCCACCCCATCGCTGGACACCCCGTCACCGGCCACCCCGTCACCGGACACCCTGTCACCAGCCACCCCATCGCCGGCTACCCCATCACCGGCCACCCCATCACCGGACACCCCGTCACCGGACACCCCGTCACCGGCCACTCCATCACCGGACACCCCGTCACCAGCCACGCCATCACCGGACACCCCGTCACGGGCCACCCCATCACCGGCCACCCCGTCACCGGCCACGCCATCACCGGCCACTCCGTCACCGGCCACCAGCGCACAGGACGAGCACACGGCACCCACAGGGAAAGGCCCTGGGTGCTAACAGCCTTCTCAGGGGCGCTGAGGACGCCGATTTAAGCGAAAGGGAGTTTCGCTGGGAACTCCATCCTGCACTTCCCACTGCGCAGGCCCAGGCCCCGGCAGGCCCCCCAGCTTCTGCTCTGAGGGCCTTCGTGGCCACTACTCCTCCACCCGCTGGAGGGCTGAGGAGTAGGGCGACTCCCTTGCCTCCTCTTTCCTGCTGTTAAAGACACATCAACCCCTTTCCACGCCAAGAATTCTCCTGCTCATCACCGTGGGAGCGGGAACTCTCAGCAGTTAGGGCCAACGTGGAGCAGTTCCGAGGTTCCAGAACCTCCCTGTGGTCTCCCAGTGGGGACCTGTCCCCCGTTTTGCTCTTACCCTTAACCAACCGGCAGGGCGCACAGATCCCCTCCCCTTGGGGTCCACCCTTTTCTCTGTAAAACCCAACTTCCCAGTCACAAAGGCGGGCCGTCTGTGGGTGGCTCAGGCAGAAAAGGGAATCCCGTCCCCCGCCCCTCCGTCTCTCTCCAGGGCAACCTCACCCCACAGCGGCTGAGAGCCGAGCCCTTGGTGGGAAAGCGAGGCCAGCAGCTTGCAGGCCTGGTTCTGGAAGTGAAGGCCCCGGGTGCCGGGCAGAAGTGCAGGAGGGGCCGGCAGAAAGCCGCCCTGGGTGCGTGGGCCGTGGGCCTGGCCAGTGCCTTGTGCTGGGCTGAGTGCACCCAGCGTCTGTCAAGGGGAAAGCTGACGGAGACTTCAGAATACTGTACAGTCTGTGCTGAAAGGGAAGGGTGAGAAGAGTTCCAGGACGCGGACTGGCCAGGCTCCTAAGCATGGTCCGGACAAGGGACATGGGTGGCCGGGGGCCTGGCGGCACGAAGCTGGGGGCAAATGCTTGGGTGGTAGGATTTGCACAGGTGACCACACACACCTGCCAGGTTCGAGGAGCCCCGTAGGGACCCCGGAAAAGCTGATGAGAGCATCCCAGGAGCCATGTCACATGCCTGCCAGGGCCAGGCTCCAGGCGACAGTGAGGGGAGACTCCTCCTATTCCCAGCCTTTGCACCCCCACTTCCCCGAGGCCCTGAAACAGGCTAGAAACTTGGACAGGAAGTTGAGAGGCTGAGAAATAGAGAGCAACTGCCTCCCTTTCCCAGGGCAGACCTCCAGGCTGAAGCAGGTCCAACTGAGCCAGGGGAGGGTGGGGTCATGGTAGTGCGACAAGCTCAGGCGTGACTGTCCTCTTGCCCTGGGCAGCCAGCTGCTGAGCTGAAACTGCTTGAATCTTAGTCACGTGGGCGTAGCACAGAAGGGACTGTCGCGGGGCTTGCAGTTTTCGCCAGTGACAGGGGGGTCTCTCACTGAGCAATCGGTAAAGGGCAGTGGGAGAAAGATCGATGGTTTTGATCCCAAGTTGGGCTGTTCAACATAATGCAGGTAAGATGTGTTGTCAAGTGTCCGTTAGTGTGGCAGGCGTGCGAGGCTCCTCCGTTGCTGTCACGGGCCAGGGCCTGCCTGGCACGGGTCCCGCCCCCGGGGAGGCTGTGGGAGGTGCCCCGACCTGGCTGCGGCCCTGGGAGGCCTGAGCTGGGCGCAGTCCTTGGAGCTGCTTCCCGGTGTTCTGGGCACCACCCCAAGGAATGGAATCAGGCAAAGGATTTCGACTCCAGGCAGCAGAGCAGGGCGTCCTCTGGGCAAGGACACGGGTCCCCAACACACCCCAGCTCAGGAGGCAAGGCCGAGCTGCTGTCCCAGGGCGCCCGGCGGCCGCAGGGCGTCGCTGAGCCCGTCTGAGGTCAGCACTCACACGCCACGCAGACTATTCTGGCAACTGCGCCTCCTTCTGGGGTGAGTTACATGGTTCTCCGCAAGAGGGACTGACGGCTGCGGTGGACCCCGCGCCCAGTGGCCGTGCGAAGCTGCATTTCCTCCCAGGAAGTGGCGTGCACTCAGCCTTCCCTGACCCTCGTGGTCCTAAATGGCAGAGCCCATCCCCCCTCCCTCCGGACAGGCTAGAAATCGAGGTATTCCACGCCCAAGCGCCCTTGCGGCTGGGTCACTGGCCTGTCCCAACCCCCAGAGTGGGTCCTGGGAACAATGGAGTGTTTTTCTGGTACAAATGGAAGGACGAGCAGGTAACTCTCTCCTCTCCTGCCTTTGGATGCTGGCCTGGGAGTCCAGGTGCCGTCTTGCACCTGCAGAGGGAGGACCAAGAGGACTGTCGGCCGAATGAGCCGATCCTGCCGCTGCCCACGTCTTGGCAAGGGGTCACCCGTGTCCTTATTGTGGGAGCAGCTGCTGTCGGGTTTTCCTTTTCTCGTGGCTGAACGATTCCCTAGTGACCACCAGCACCTTCCGTGAGTCCACGGACCCAGCTTAGGAAGCGGAGAACTCGGGTCTGGTCTCCTCATTCTACGAATGTCCTCTCTGGTCCTCAGCTTCCTTCAGTGGCTGGTTATCAGCGTGGAGACCGGCAAAGGCGGCCGGGCCCCCAGGGGCTGTCCTTCTGGGAGAATTTCCTATCTGGGGGGTGACGGGTAACAAACACCATTAGGAAATACAGGTCCTGAACCTGCCCAGTTGCCGCCCGTGTTGGGACCTGGGCAGTCTCCTCTGAGCCCGTTTCCACATCTGCCTGCTCCACAGAAGGGCCAGGAGGTTGACTGGCACCTGTGGCCAGTTTCTTCCTGGTCACAGTTCCTCCGCAGCATCGAGTGCCGCCCCTCCTCCCGCCGTGGCTGAGGCTGGCCCCGGAGCTCGGGCCTGGCTCTCCCTTCGAGTTGCTGAAGAGCAATGAGAGGGCAGTGCCCAGGATACGGGGCAGCCACCTGCCTGCGCTGAGCGAGGGCCAGGCGGGAGCCGGGGTCGCCGTCTGCTTCTCCCGGCCTCCACCAGCGCGGCCCCTGGCTGTCCTCGGCACCCTGCGGCCTGCCTGCCCGCTGGCTCTACCGTTTGGGCGCTTGTGGACTCAGGGAAACAAAACCCTTTTTAAAACACGGTATTTCTGGAATCCCTGGAAAGTCTAGGCAGACACAGATCACAACTCAGCCTTGTTACTGGCTCCCAAGCAGAGCTGCGCGCTGGCTCGCTCAAACCTCAGCAGCCCGGCCCGGCCGGGGGAGGACCACGCGCCTAAAATTAGCCCGCACCTGCTGAGGCAGCAGCGGCTATTCTGAGCCCCCGCGGGCCTGCCAGCCAAGTGGGCTGGGCCTGGGGACAGCGCTGGGGAGCTGGGTCCCTTCAGTCAACACGGTGACGGGGAGGAGTGGAAGGAGGAAGCCGCACCGAGGGATGACCAGTGTCACTGCACAGTTCCCCAGGAAGTTAAAGGTGGGGAGCCCCCCCCCCCCCCGACCCCGTTGGGCCGTAGCTCTTGTTTCTTTGCCCTGGTCCCTGGTTTCTCCGTTTTCAGACTCCTGCCCCATCAACACCACCCCCTGGGGTTTTAGCGGTAAGGGCCGAGCATCACTGAGGGATCACCAAGGTCAGGACCAGTGCTAAGTACCTTACGGGGATGAGCACTCATTCTCCACACAACGCAGAGGTAGGTTAGGGACCAAAGAGTTCAGGGATCACAACGGCTTGGTTCACCTTCCTGTAGCCAAGAAGCTTGGCTGAAAGGACCTGACAGTGGGAGCCCTGGCTCAGGTGTCCGGGAATACAGGGGTCACCCCTTAGAGGCCTGACCTTTGCCTGCCCCAGCTGAGCCCATACTGGTTCTGGAGGGTGGGGAGTGGAAGCATGCAGCAGCACCCCCCATAGAGGAACCCCTATCATCTAGGCCACTAGAGACTAGAAAGCCGAGAAGGCGGCACTGCTGACGCCAGAAAAGGGGCAAGAGAGGCTGCTGACCTTCCAGGCAGAGCGTCAGTGGCAGTGGGATGCCATCACTGCACCAGACCCCTGAACCAGCTACTGGCCCCAAACAGGCACCGCGTGAAAGAAGTGAAGACACCATTCCTTAAAACAGAATCTACACTAATAAAAGAGAAACATGGTAATTGGCGTACGACCGCTGCCCTTCCCATTGGCTAATCAGCAAGATATGCAAATTAACTGTCAGCCAAGATGGCGGCCTGCAGCCAGGCAGCTGAGAACAGGAGGCTTGGTTGCCCCAGCGATGGAGGAAGCCAAGGTTCCCTGTCTGCAGCTGCGGGGCTCTGAGCTCCTGAAGCAACAACTCCAAAAGATACAATGTTTCAATTATAGAAGCTAAAAGATGGCGGTTAATTTGCATACTCAGGCTCCAAGCAGAGCGAAGCCAAACAGCCCTGAAGCGGCAGGGCAGAGAGGCCTCAGGGCCCTGGGATCAGCAGAGCCGAGAGGCCTCAGGACCCCCGGATCAGCGGAGTCGAGAGGCGTCCTGGCCCCGGGGTCAGCGGCGCAGCGAGGCCTCCCAGCACCGGGGTCAGTGTGACAGGGGGCAGCGACCAAACCCCTGATCACCCTGCGGGCTCTGGGTGTGACAGGGTGCGGAGCCCCAACCCTCTGATCGGCCCTGCTCTGTGTGTGACAGGGGAGAGCTCCCCAACCCCCTGATGGGCCCTGCTCTGTGTGTGACAGGGTACGGAGCCCCAACCCCCGTGATGGGCCCTGCTCTGTGCGTGACAGGGGGTGGTGCCCCAACCTCCCTATCGACCCTGCCTTGAGTGTGACAGGGGGCGGTGCCCCAACTCCCCAATCGGCCCTGCTCTGAGCCCGACCAGGGGCTGCAACTAGGGATTAGGCCTGCCCTCTGCCACCCGGGAGCAGGCCTAAGCCAGCAGGTCGTTATCTCCCGAGGGGTCCCAGACTGCGAGAGGGCACAGGCCGGGCTGAGGGACCTCCTCTCCCCACCCCGAGTGCACAAATTTTGTGCACCGGGCCTCTAGTCTACACTAATAAGAGAAAAATGGTAATTGGCGTACGACGATACCCTTTTCATTGGCTAATCAGGGCTATATGCAAATTAACTGCCAACTATGATTGGCAGTTAACTGCCAACTAAGATTGGCAGTTAACTGCCAACAAGATGGCGGTTAATTTGCATATGTAGGCACAATGCAGGGAGGCGAAAGGGAAAGCAGGAAGAAGCCCCCTGCCACTGACAGTGATCGGAAACCCAGGGGGGAGCTAAGAGCTGGGGGGCCAGCTTTTGCCCTGCCCCCCAGCCATGATCAGAGAATCAGGCACCTTTGCCGCTCTGGCCAGTGATAGCAGGAAGTAGGGGTGGAGCCAGCGATGGGAGCTGGACACAGTCAAAGCTGGCAGTCCCAGGAGCTAGGGGTCCCTTGCCTGGGCCTAAAGCGAAGCCCACGATCGCGGCGCCCTCCACTGCCACTGCAGGTCCCCTCTGCCTGGGTCGGATGCCTAGGCCAGAGGCGTTAGGCCTGGGCAGGGGCGGAGCCTGCAACCGCGGGGAGCTGGGGGTCCCCTGCCCAGGCCTGACACCTCTGCCGGAGGCCTCAGGCCTGGTCAAGGGGCCGATCCGGTGATTGGTGATCGGAGGGTGATGAGGGTCAACTCCTCTGGCCGAGGCATCAGGCCTGGGCGGGGGGCTGAGCCGGGGATTTGGGGGATATGATGGTCCCCTTGCCTAGGCCTGAAGCCTGGGTCAGAGGCGTCAGGCTTGGGCGGGGGGTGGAGCAAGAGATCAGAGGGAGATGGGGGTCCCCTGCCCAGGCATGATTCCTGGGCCAGAGGCCTCAGGCCTGGGCGGGGGCCAGAACCAGTGATTGGGGGGATATGGGGGTCCCCTGTCCAAGCCTGACACCTCTGGCGGAGGCGTCAGGCCTGGGCAAGGGGCCGATCAGGTGTCAGGGGGTGATGGGGGTCTACGCCATCAGGCCTGGGCAAGGGGCAGAGCCAGCAATCGGAGGGGTCTGGGGGTCCCCTGCCCAGGCCTGATGCCTGGGCCAGAGGCATCAGGCCTGGGCTGGGGGCAGAACCAGTGATGGGGGGAAAATGAGGGTCCCCTGCCCAGGCCTGACACCTCTGTCAGAGGCGTCAGGCCTGGGCAAGGGGCTGATCCTGCGATTGGAGGGTGATGGGGGTCAACGCCTGAGGGCTCCCAGTATGTGAGAGGGGGCAGGCTGGGCTGAGGGACACTCACCCCCCCCCCACACGCCCAGTGCACGAATTTCGTGCACCGGGCCCCTAGTCTATAGATATAAAAGCCTAAGTGACTGAATGACTGGTCGACCGGTTAGTATGACGCACACTGACCACCAGGGGGCAGGTGTTCAATGCTGACCCCTGGTAGTTAATGTGCTCCCACAGCCAACCTCCCGCAGTCCCTCCCCCAAGCCCACCAGCCCCCCCTACCCCCCGCCCCCATCAGCCCTGATCGCTGGCCAGGCCCAGGGACCCCACCTGTGCACGAATTCGTGCACCAGGCCTCTAGTAAATAACTAAATCCCAATCTTTTTGGAATTGAAACACAGAATTTAAGGGAAAGGAAGTGACACCACTTTGGGAAATGTGAAATCCTTACCATATGTGGGGGATATTGGAGTGAAATAAAACCAGCCAGCCCTAGCTGGTTTGGCTCAGTGGACAGTGTTGGCATGCCAACCAAAGGGTCCTGGGTTTGATTCCGGTTAAGGGCACATACCTTGGTTGCAGGCTCCTCCCTGGCCTGGGCCCTGATCAGGGTTCATGCAGGAGGCAACCAATCTATATGTTTCTCTCACATAGATGTCTCTATCTTTCCCTCCCTCTCCACTCTCCCTGAAAATCAATGGAAAAATATCCGTGGGTGAGGATTAACAATAAATAAATTTATAAAACAAAAACAAAGAAACAAGAAAAGCCAGGCCAACAGGTCAAAGATAAGCCATTCCAGATACTCAGACCTCCAGTGAGAAGATACACAGCCAGTGCGCGCCCTGACCAGGCAGGTGCTGGTTGGAGCGCTGCCCGTATACCAGAAGGTTGCAGCTCGGTCTCCAGTTGGGGTGCCTCCCACACTGATCAATGTTTCTCTCTCCCCCTTCCTCTCTCTAAAATCAATGAAAAACAAACAAACAAAAAGGCCAGTGCACCATTGGCTTTCCGTGTGAAGACTTCACAGAGCTCACACACACTGTGTGAACACACGGTACAACACTGGGGCCAGGCTGCCACTGGCCTTCCCTCCGGGGACTGCCTCACCGTGCTGAGGGTCATGGGAGCTCCACGCAGAGCGCTCTGCTGCAGCCTGGGATGCGGAAGGAGCGGCTATTTCCTCTTTCAAAAAATACTCATTGATTTCGGAGAGGGAGGAGAGAATCATTGATTGGCTGCCTCCTGCTCGCCCCACACTGGGGATGGAGCCCACAACCCGGACATGTGCCCCAACCAGGGATCAAACTGTGACCTCCTGGTTCATAGGTCGACACTCAACCACTGAGGCACACCAGCCAGGCAGGACTCGAAGTTTTTTAAGGTTTAAAGTTTTAACGTGTAAATACTGGAACGTAACATGGCAGCTCCCACGTTTAGAAGGGAAGCGAAACAAGAATCTCCTTGAAGTCAGTTTTGATTACAGGGACCCCTTTAAGCAATCACTCCATCCTAAAAAGACTGTTTAATCGGGAGCTGTGAGAGTGATTGCCTCTCTCTGTGCTGATAAAACGGGCAAAGGATACAGAACATTCAGGGAGCCCGAGAGCCTTGGGGAATGGCTGGCTGATTGGGGGTGAGGGGTGGGGGCTCAGGTCAAAGGTGCTAAGGGTTCCTACACGCCAAGGACACCGAGAAAGACAAGAACTGCACTGTGGCCAAGCTGACCCGCTGTGCTTCTGCACTGGAGACTGAACGCCTCACGTGGGCTTGCCTGGCCTTCGTACCAACTGCATGCGGCACAGACACGGCTCCCCGCAGAGCCGACGTTCAGAAATGCCGCTGTTATCACTGCTCACTAGCACATAACGCTCAGTTCAGAGAAAACGGAGCTGCTGCCCCTCTTTCCCCTCGTAAGCGCCATGTCCGTGTCTCCCTTGTCAGCAAGCCCAGGGCAGCTTTGGGGTTCGAGACGACGGCTCACGCTGCCGCCTCCTCTGCCTGTGACCCCACCTTCAGGCCCACACTCCCCCGCCTCCCGTAAAAGGCCGAAAGCGCCACGGGCAGCGCCCACGCGTTCGAGGACGTAGGGTGAACCGCTGTGGTGTCGTCACGGCAGTAGCGCGAGGCCATCCTGTGCGCGTGCGTCACAGCCTCCGCAGGACCCTGTGCCGCGGGGTCCATCCCACAGCGCGTCCGACCGGCCGACGCAGTGCTTTCCAGGGTGGTGGCTGCCGTTCTCCACTCGGCAGGGCAGTGTGCCTGCCCCCGGCACTCTCTGGGGATCCACAGGCGCCGGCACAGCCTCCCTGTCGTCTTTGTGGACCTGGCACCACGAGCACTAACTAGACCTCGGGGCAGGATGAGACCACACACCCAGCTCACAGAAGCACTGAGCCACTTTCACAGTGACGGAGACCCGCCCTCAGCCCCGGGAAACCGGTGACGGAGTTTAATCGGGAAGACAAGGTGCTCACAGGGACGTCAGGGCTCACATGCAGCCTTAACTGACTCTGCTTCCCCCCGAGGGTGCCCAGCCAGGACAGGCAGCACCTTGTTTCTAAGGAGAAACGGATACTGGTCTCCTCACACCCTTCCCCAGACAAGCACCCCCCAAAGCTGGAAGGGTGACAACAAACGCAAAAGGAAAAACCTAAATATTATGAAATTAGTTTTTATTGTTACCTCAAAATAAATGCTTAACATTTTTTCAAAACTAAAAAGAACACTTGAGTGTAAGGTGGAAGACTGGTTTTTCCTGCCCTGGGGAACCAGGACCGTGGCCTGGCTCTCCCCGCAGGACTAGTCTAGACAAACCCTGCCCCTCCCCCTTCTCCACTGTCAGTTACCCACAGGGCGCCGGCTGGCAGGAAATCCCAACCAACCTGAACAACGGATTTGAAAAGTTTGGAAAAATCGGTGACCATGTGACCAGTGTTCAATCGCTGAGGGGTTCAGTGAAGGCACGAGGCCCTCGGCACCCCAGCTGCAGCCTCTGCCCGGCCGTCAGCGCCGCGCACACCAGGCAAGTTCATGCCGGCGGCGGGCTGCACCTCGGCCGCGCGTCAGCTCACCACAGGGACGTCTTAAAGTTGAACTTCAGCTTCAGCAGGTACTTCAGGTTCACCTGAGCCGTGTCGTAGACAATGTACCTGGAGGGAAGTGTGTCAAGGAGGCAATGGTTCCGAGTGCAGAGTGCGCGCCCCAATCGGCAGCTCAGGCGGGCGTCAGGCCTCCCTCGGTGTCGGGAGACCAGCGAGGGGACCATCGCCAGGCGGCCATCCGAGGGCAGCCTCAGCAGCCTCAGCAGCCAACCGGCTGCACAGGGGGCTACACGTAAAGGATACTCGTTGTACAGCAGGGACGTGTCATCCACGCCAGACGAGACCCCAGTCCCCAGAGGAACCTCCACCCCATCCAGGGTGATACTAGCGGAAGGGTCAGGGGTCGTCTTGCCCAAACCTGCGAAACAGAAGGCATGAGTGAGGTGAACTGTGAGCAGATGCTGAGAACGTCCCAGGGCGCCGAGTTCGCTTATGTTCGCTCTGTGTTCATTTTAAAGACACACACATTTCATGCTCTATCTTCCTCCAGACAGGAAACGGCCGGCGATAATCACGTTCCCAGGGCACCAGCCGTGGGTGATTCTGATGAGAAGAGTGCACACTGCGCCCGCCCCCAATTACACTAGTATTGTAAGCAGAATTCCAAAGCACTCCCTCTAACCGGGGGCCGGGGCTCCCGACTCCTCAGGTGCCACCAGCTCCTCCATCCACGATGCGCAGGGACCACCGGCCCCGAGGGGCCCTCGGCGCTGGAGCGAGGAATCGGGCTAAATCGCCCCGCCAACGCACCTCGCTGCCGGTGCTCACAGACCCCCCGGGCAGCCGCAGCGAGGGAAGCCACAGCGAGGGAAGCTTCTGAAATGGGCCTCCGGCTGTCAGAGCCGAGCCAGGAACTCGGCTTCCAGGGAAAAAGCTCCGCCTGTGCGTCCACGGGGCGGGGCCAGAGCCAGAGCCGCTGCTTTGGCAACACTCACCTTTGACACTGTGCTTGCCCTTGGGCAACTTGCTGACGTGCAAAGCGTGCTTCAGCTCATACCTGTGAGAGAGAGAGAGAGAGAGAGAGAGAGAGAGAGAGAGAGAGAGAGAACCGTCTCAGAGGGCCTCTGGGGCCGGCTCTGACTTGCAGACGAGGTCGAGGGAGGAAGGGAGATGAGCCCAAGAACCAAGCCCATGCATGGCCGGGCGCTCCGTCCTGTGGGTCCACGCCGGCTGCAGACACGAAGGCTCTTCTGCACGGCTCGTGCCAGCGATCTGCTCTGCGGCCACGTGCACAGGACGGTCCTGCACAGAACCGTGGCCGCCACGCGGGGGTTGTTCTGTCCCCCACCCCTGGGCCCACAGGTGTTCTCTGTGGGTCTCAGAACCGGACCGGCGCACTTTAGTCCGAGCTGGTCTCTGAACAGCAGTGGGAGGGGCACGGGCGACCCTCCTCTGTGTAGCAACCTCTCTGCTTCCCAGCTCCCGCCTCGGGCTTGGAGGCCTTCCTCCCCCTCCCCCGTTCACTTCCCTCCATAGCAGTGGTTCTCAACCTTCCTGATGCCGCGACCCTTTAATACAGCTCCTCATGTGGTGGTGACCCCCAATTTCATTGTGACAAATTGAACATCATGAAAGCATCGTGATTAATCACAAAAACAATATGTAATTATGTTTTCCGATGGTCTTAGGCGACCCCTGTGAAAGGGTCGTTGGACCCACAGGTTGAGAACCGCTGCTTCATAGGTTTCTGCTACCCCCCTGCCCGCCCATCCGTGGGTCCTGTAATTGTGGAGGGGAATGTCCAGGGTCACCTCCCCGCCAGGGGACCCTGCTCCCTGGAGCCCCCCCCCCTCCCCACCAAGCCCCCAGCCCCCATGCCAGGCAACTCACATGTTCCCCAGGGCAACCTCTCCCAGGAGGACCAAGCCCACCGGGTCTCCCTGGGACGTGTGGCAGTAGTTGGCGCTCTTGGAGACCATGTCGGCGAAGTAGATCCCTTTGCCGAACATGTAGCCCGTCTGCAAGGGGGAAGGGTCAACGGAGAGACTTCAGCGGGCAGTTAGCCAGCAGCACCACCCGGTACCGGTGCCAGCGAGCCGAGCCAGGCCGAGTGCTGCAGCACCACCCGGTACCGGTGCCAGCGAGCCGAGCCAGGCCGAGTGCTGCAGCACCACCCGGTACCGGTGCCAGTGAGCCGAGCCAGGCCGAGTGCTGCAGCACCACCCGGTACCGGTGCCAGCGAGCCGAGCCGAGTGCTGCAGCACCACCCGGTACCGGTGCCAGCTTGCCGAGCCAGGCCGAGTGCTGCAGCACCACCCGGTACCGGTGCCAGCTTGCCGAGCCAGGCCGAGTGCTGCAGCACCACCCGGTACCGGTGCCAGCGAGCCAAGCCAGGCCGAGTGCTGCAGCACCATCCGGTACCGGTGCCAGTGAGCCGAGCCAGGCCGAGTGCTGCAGCGCCACCCGGTACCGGTGCCAGCTTGCCGAGCCAGGCCGAGTGCTGCAGCACCACCCGGTACCGGTGCCAGCGAGCCAAGCCAGGCCGAGTGCTGCAGCGCCACCCGGTACCGGTGCCAGCGAGCTGAGCCAGGCCGAGTGCTGCAGCGCCACCCGGTACCGGTGCCAGCGAGCCGAGTGCTGCAGCACCACCCAGTACCGGTGCCAGCGAGCCAGGCCAAGTGCTGCAGCGCCACCTGGTACTGGTGCCAGCGAGCTGAGTGCTGCAGCGCCACCCAGTACCGGTGCCAGTGAGCCGAGCCAGGCCAGAGTGCTGCAGCGCCACCCGGTACCGGTGCCAGCGAGCCGAGTGCTGCAGCGCCACCCGGTACCGGTGCCAGCGAGCCGAGTGCTGCAGCACCACCCAGTACCGGTGCCAGCGAGCCAGGCTGAGTGCTGCAGCGCCACCCGGTACTGGTGCCAGCGAGCCAGGCTGAGTGCTGCAGCGCCACCCGGTACCGGTGCCAGCGAGCCGAGCCAGGCCAGAGTGCTGCAGTACCACTTCCCACTCTCCCCACGCCCCTTGCAGGGTGCTGAGCCCGAGCTCCCAACAGCCTGCTCCGACCCGGATCTGCCCGGCTCTGAGCGGCCTCAACAAGTGCTTCATCTCTCTGGACCCACGTCCTCCTCCCTCGAACAGAGGAAAGACCCGCCCGGGGCTGCTGTGAGCGTTACGTGAGTCAATAGGCCAGTGATGGCGAACCTTTTGAGCTCTGCGTGTCAGCATTTTCAAAAACCCTAACTTAACTCTGGTGCCGTGTCACATATAGAAATTTTTTGAAACTTGCAACCATAGTAAAACAAAGACTTATATTTTTGATATTTACTTTATATATTTAAATACCATTTAAAAAAGAAAAATCAACCAAAAAAATGAGTTCGCGTGTCACCTCTGACACACGTGTCATAGGTTCGCCATCACTGCAATAGATGCTCCACTGGAACCTGGCACATGTGGACACCCACTAACACTGCCTAGTATTTCCATTCCCTCTTGTAAGTGAAACGTGAGGTTCAAAAAGGTTAGGTCGCTCGCCCAAGTCACGTGCGGTGGCTCAGTGCTAGCAAGTCCTTAACCCGCTTCCCCCCACTTCCTACAACCCTGAAACCAGAGGCTCGGAGGACCCCCGCTGAGCCCTGTCCAGCAGCCCTTCCGCCATCAACAGGTGACATGACCACCCTGTGTCTGGGCAGGGCTTTCCTCATAATCACCGCACCCCCGAGGGAGACAGGGAGCTCCACGGAGCTCACCCAGCTGGGAGGGGTGCAGGCAGGTGGGAGCTCGGCTTGGCTCTCGGCCAAGGTCTGTTCTCTGCACGGCAACACCCCAATCAGCACTCACAGCAGGGCCTGGATGCTTCACACATGTGTAGCCACACCACACAGTTTGGGTCAGGAGAACGGGGGCGAAGGTCCTACTCAGGGGCTGTGCTAAGGGTCTGGCAATAGCCACCTGTCAGCCACAGCCGAGCCAAAACCTTCATCTTTACACCAGGCCCCTACTCACTGGGATGTGCATGTCTCACCCAAGTCCCTGTTAAAGCTCTCTGGGGCCAGCGGCAGAGACAGGTACTGCCCACCCCTCTCTCCAGGCCAGGCACGTACCACAGGCGCTTCCGGCGGGGCGATCCGGAGACCCTGGGACAGAATCCCAGCGAAATTGGTGGTTCTGGACCCGTGCCACAGCAACCTCCGGTTATGCAGCTGCTTGAAGGGCTTGTAGCGCTGGTTTTCCCCTTCACGCTCGATCTTAAAGATCTGGTTGGGGCATTCAGTAAAGGAGAGAGGTGACAGAAACCACGTTACTCTGGTTAACACAGGGACCTGACTCGATACAGGAGGGCTGAGCCAGGAAACCTAACAGATCTTAACATAAGTAAGGCGTTTCAATCATTGGGAGAGAGCAGCCTGGCTAGTCAATGTGCCATCTAGCAGAGACTAGCTACGAAACGAGTAATAGGTGGAGGACAGTGGTCGGCAAACGGCGGCTCGCGAGCCACATGTGGCTCTTTGGCCCCTTGAGTGTGGCCACGAAGTTTCAATCGCACTGTACGTGTGCGCCCACACGCGGTATTTTGTGGAAGAGCCACACTCAAGGGGCCGCAGTTTGCCGACCACTGGTGTAGGAGATGTATGACTAAGGCACTTCATTAAAAAAACCCTCATCAGAGGCTATTTTTCCCACGGATTTCTAGACAGAGTGGAAGGGAGCAGGGGGAGGAAGGGAGGAAGAAAAGAGAGAGCCACATCGATTGGATGCCTCCCACAGGTGCCCCAACTGGGGCTGGGACTGAACCTGCAACTGACTGGGAATCGAACCAAGACCCTTCAGTCTGCGGGCTGACGCTCTAACCACTGAGCAAAACCGGCCAGGGCAAAGCACTTCATTTTGAATCTCTGGTAATATTTCCTGATTCTAAAACCAGGTTTTAGAATAAACCCACCCCCAAACCAGGAGACTGCTCATTTTTCAGCTCAACAAATTAATGAAATTTCCCCCTGGTTACTTCAAGCAAAGTTAACTGCTTGTTTCTACCCAGGCCCAGGCTGGAAGGAGGAGCAGGAAGAGCCGGCAGAGGGCGGAGGGGGAGCCTTACCTCGAGGACTTTCAGGTCATAGGCGTTGTGTGTGGTCGCGTGAGTGTTCTTAACGTATTTCCTGATGATCTTGGCTTCCTCGGAATCTTTGTCCACCACCTGGGAGAAGGGCATCTCGGTATCAGAGCAAACACAGGTGGGAGAGCAGCACAGGCTCAGGGGATGCACAGATCACATGACCATGGCCTTCATGAAGCCCAGATGGGACTGAGCCCCGGTCCCAGGCCCACAGCTGGGGGGTCCCAGGCCCACAGCTGGGGGGTCCCAGGCCCACAGCTGGGGGGTCCCAGGCCAGCGGCCCCACTTCCTTGGACGTGCCTTCTTTGGGCTACGAGGAAACCAGAGGCCTGGGGCTCGGTCAACAGAGCCTTTAGAACAGGGAGCCAGCTCCCAGGTCCAGTCCAGTCCACGGAGGTAAGACATATGGGCCAGGAGGGGGCGCCCCAAAGCCAAGACTTGCACTCCAATGCGGCAACAGCCATGAGGCGCTGGAGGGCGGGGCTCTGGACTCCTCAGGGCCATGCACACCATGGCTCAGGGCACCCGCCCACCACCTACTGTCACTGAGTTAAGAGAATCCGTGCAAAACAAGAGCGTTATGAGACATGCTCTGTGTCCCAAATTCATGTTCGTACCCAGTGTTCAGAAAAATAGGAATTCTGCTCTTCTCCCAGCCTCTTAGCACAGCAGCCCCTCACACAGAACCAACCCAGAGCATCCCTGCTCGGACCCACAGTCCTATGCTTTGTCCCAAGCAAGGAGCAAGGGCTCTTTTCAGTGACGCAGACCCGCCCTCCCAGGCTCAGCAGACTCTAGGGAACGCGGACCCTGTCATTCTGCAGGGAGGGACACGGGGCTGAGTGGAGAGGCACCGGGGCGAGCCAGGAGCGGAGGCTGACATTCCCCTCGGTCAGCCCCAGGGCAGAGGCCAAGGACTCCGGGTGTCATGTGGGGATATGGCCAGGCACTGTTTTACTGCGGCCCCTCAGGTACTTCCACTTCTGAAACGGACACAGTAACTGACCTCCTAGGGCTCCGGCCGCAAAAGTCTCCAAAACAGACCCCCCTCTAGATAAGGAACGACCGTCCGGTAAGGCCCTCAGACCCAGTCTCTACAGCAAACAGGCCTGGGCGTGGACGCTTGCCCTGCACCCAGGTGCTCAGCTGTCGGGGAAACGGCCAGTGGCTCTCCAAGGACAGCACCTGGGACGCGACAGCCAGTCGGGGTTCGGGCCCAGCCCCTGTGCTGAGAAGCTCTCCAGGAGACCCCGGCACACATGGAGGTCTGGGGACCACGCACTTGGGGCGAGCGCGGAAGATGCTTCAGAAAGGGCGGGCCCTGTTACCTTAATGTCGGTTTTGAGTTTCTCATAGTTGACATCGATGGGGTCCTTGCTGCTGTCATCAGACCCTCCCCTGAGCAAACTGTAGGCCACCTCGATGTCCAGCAGGTTGTCCAGCATTTCCACCTTGGCCTGGAGGGACAAAGAAAACCCGAGGGAGGTGCCACACGAGGGAGGAGGACTCGCCCACTTTTGGGACAGAAAACCGAATGCAGGTAACAGCCTGAGTGGACAGTGAGGGGGGGACTCCCAGCTGACCGGGCGGCCTGTCGTCCATCGGGTGCACACCATGGAGGGCCCCTTGGAAAGCAAGGAGGGCCCCTGTGGCAGGGAGGCAGGGAGGCGGAAGCCGTGAGGCTGTGGGAAGGCCGTCTCTCCTCTCGCACACACTGGTGACAGGTGGCACGCACACTGGCTGCCTTGCTCGGACCCACAGGGAGGCTCTCCCACTCCCGGCTCTGTCCCCAGACAGATGAGGGGGAGCACCACATCCGCTCTGCCCATGGTGTCCCCACACTGTGGGCAGATCCCCACTTCACAATGACGACACCAAGTGGCCTTCCCAGAGCTGGCCCTGCCCGAGGGACCATAACATGGACCGGGAGTCGCGGGGCAGCACCACAGCCCAGCAGGCCCAGCGCTACCTGCACGCTGTCTGCGTTGCTCAGGAGCGGCGGCTTCTTCATCCCGAAGTCGTGGGGGATCAGGGTGTAGAAGCGATTGGAGAGATCCAGGATCTGGGAGTCGCTGCTGCCCTGGGACAAGGCCTTTGGGGGAGGGACAGACGGAACACAGGCTGAGGTAGCCAGCGAGGCCCCGTGCGGGGCTGGGCTTCTCCTCCAGAAGGTGGTGCGGTGGGTCCGAGGGTCCTGGTGAGCGCAGAGCCTGCCTGCTGGCGTCACAGCCCCGCAGCGCGGGACCTCCAGCCTCAAGCCCTGAGGCTCAGCACACAGCCTCCCACAGGCTTCATCTGTACAGGAGCCGTGGAGGTACAGACCCGCGGTGGGAACTGTGGTGTCTAGGTGGTGGGCTCATGGGAATTGCTGTAAAATCCTTTCAACCTTCTGTATGCTCTGAAAACTTTCCATAACGAAATAAAAGGGAAAAATCCCTTTGCGATAAAATTCAGCCTGTCCTCCTTCACCCACTGAACGTCACCTTAAGACCGGGATTTACTTTCGGGAGGTGCCGGTTCCCCGGCACAGAGGGCCGCGGTCCCCTTTCTGCCACAGCAGCAATTAGTGCCCCGGATGCACAAGCAGCTGGAGGAGCTGGACATGGGGTCCTGCACCTTGGCAGACACCGAGGTGGACCAAGGATGCCCGGGGGGCAGCAAGCTGGCATCCTGCAGGCCTGAGGCCAGTCTGCTTCTCACAGGGACATCGGCGTCTCTAGGTCGTAAACCTTCGGTCTGCAGCCATGTGCCTGCTCTGTGCAGTGGGTAGGTACACCGTCCCAGCTGGTGGGGACACTGCTTGAGACCAGCTCTATGGGATTTAACTGCTACATGTCAGGGCCTCTACCCCAGCTCCAGCCAGAAAGCATTTGCCTGGCCCCACTGCCTGTGTGCTTTTCTACTCTCACAAGCCAAGCCTGCCCACCCCCCCATTCCCTCCTCCCCATAAGTGGAACCCCCAGAGCACTCACTGCTTGAAGGATCTGTGGAGGGGGGGAGGGGATATGAATGAAAGTAAGACATTACTTAGCTCTCTACTTGATAACCTCCTAGTAACTGCAAAAGAAATTCAGCCCAATTCTCAAGTATTTTATGAAGCAGGAGAACCAAATTCCTCATCAAGTTTACAGGAAGTTTACCACCTAGCTCATCCTGGAAACACTGCTAATTCATTGGTTCTGTGATCATCTTTCGCAGGAGCACTTGTCAAACTGAAAAAAAATCTCCATCATCACGAACTGTGGCCAGTACACCCACTGACCTTGAGTAAACGTACCGCGCACCCCGAGACCAGCGGCTGGCCGGGGGCTGGCCCAGGAGAGCCACTGGCAGCTGGACAGAGCCGGGCTGGCCCCTCGCTTACCTGCTGGACCTCACTGAGGATCGAGTAGGCGGCCTGGATCTGCCTTTTGCTCAGCTTCCCCAAGGGCATCTTCTGAAGGTCGATCTGAGGAGACAGGGGATCCCCCTTGAAAGGCAGGCTCCGTGCAGCATGGCGCTGGGCGAGGGGACGGGTCACCTTCCCAGGCCTCCTGGGCCCTGACGGACGCACCCAGAGCTGCCCATCTTCCTGGGAGATGCAGGCACCCAACTCCGCAGACTTTGCAGTCCGACCCCCACTCAGGGGCCGAGAGTCTATGAGAAGATTCTCGCTACTCATGTGTCAGGGAGAAGCTAGCCAGGCTCCCCACCCTGTGTTAGAGGTGAAAGAGCCACACACTTCGGGAAGACGCAGCGCATTCCCAGCTGATTCCCGGGAGGACGAGGGAGCCACGGCAGTTCCCGGGAGGAAAACGACTACAAAGCGACTGTTCAGAGCGGCTCCCGAACATACGCATTTACAGCAGGTCGCCAGCGTCTCTCCGCATCAGCCACAACGGGGCCAACGTTCATTCGCGCTGACGACACTGCTACTGCGCACACCCCCCGGGAGCACCACCACGAGAGGGAGAAGCTGACGTGGACAACGGCAGACCTGCAGCCAGAAGGCCTGGTCCCCAGCTACCAGTTGTGCACCCACTGTTCAGCCTTGGGCTCCTGTTTGTAAACGGGGCCCATATCCACCGTGAGTGACCTGCCTGGACTGCTCACCGGCCCCCCCACATCTGTGCGCAGGGGACCCCACTCTGTATCCTCAGACACTGTCTCTGGGCTATTCCCAACGGGTCCTCTGTTCCAGGGCCCAGACCCCACCTCACCCATCTCTGCATCCCGGCACCTGCAGGGCCCGGGACACAGATGGAGCCAACAAGCACCCGAGACATGGAACCACTGTGGGGAGTAAATGAAACAAGCCACGGACGTGATCACAGTTCACCGGGGGCCAGCGGGGCCGGCGTCTAATGGCTACCAGCCCCGGCGTACGTGTGTCGCTGCACCCGCAGTGCTGCCGATCCTGAGGGGCCTGGCTGGTGGGGACAGTTAAGTAATTGGAGCTAAAAACTCCGGGGAAGAAGGTGGATAATCTGCTTTGAACCAAGGAGATGTGATAAAAGCCGATCTTTAGCATGAAGTACAAAGTGGTTCTGAAAGCAATTCTAAAGGAGGAACTCAGTAGACGTCCTGACCCAGGGCAGCGTGACCGGAGCCGAGAGCAGGCTCCCCAAGCGGTGCATTTCAATGTTTATTTTAAAAAGACCATTCTCTCTAATCTGCACCCTCAAAACACACACACACACAGGCCCCAGGAACAAGAGGCGGAGTCAGCACCAGCCGCCCCCACGCCTGGCAAGCAGACTCGAGGCACAGCCCTGCTGGGCAGCGGCTCCGGCAGCTCAGCTTTGGGAGGAACTGCGAGTGGGAGATGCCTGGGGCCCAGGAGCCGCCCCTGCAGCACAAGGAGGCTTCCGGGCGTAGCGGGGCTCTGGGTGTAGCATCCTCCGTCCCCTGGCACCACTCTGCTCTGGGCTCAGAATTCACCTCCTCACAGGGAGCACCAGCTGCCCCTCCTGGGCATAAAGCTCCCAGGGTTGTTACCATGTTCACTATCCACCCGGTTACCCGACCCCACGGGAACCTGCCAGGCAAGGGGCGGGCACCCTCCTCTCCACCTCTCACAGGCTGCTTCTAGCCTGTTCCAGGCAGGCCCAGCCCTTTTCCTCCTGCAAAACTAGTTGCTCATCTGAGTGAAAAACAGTATCATGGTGTTTCTGTAAATCACAGAAAAACCAGAGTACAGGAAGCTGGGAATGACATGTGGGACAGTCCACCCGGGACCGAGAGAGGGGCTCAACCCTCCCCCCATCCCAGCCCCTCACTCAGCCTGGGCCCAACCTCTTCCTCAAACAGCTGGAATGAATTTCATCTGCGAGCAAGAGTCAGAAGCTCCCTGCACTTTTGTCAACAGTGACCACAGCAGCTCTTCTACTGGAGTGGGCTGCGCCCTGGACTGCCTGCTTGCTGGGCCACAGGGAAGATGCTCCTGACGCTACCATGGCAACAAGGAGGAGCAAAGTGCAGGGGGACCAGGAACCCAGGGGACACTCTCCAACACACGTCTGCAAGCACCCAGGCCTCAGTACACCTCCTCTACCTCAGGCTTAAGAACAGGCAGAGATGCCGAATCCAGTAAGAGCTACTGAGCGCGTCACCAGCTCAGCACTCCACTGCCCCCGGCAAAGGCTCACAGACCGGACCCTCAGTGCACGCACCTCATATTCCACCATGGCTTTCTTCATGCTTTCCACATCGAAGATCATCTTGATGAGGTTCTGCACCGGCTTGGGGAGCTTGGACTTGGTTCCAGGGTTCACTGTCAGTTTCTTCACCGCCTCTTCATCCTTTGGGGGAACAGGTATGTTACAGAGGAGAAGACAATCAGTAAGAGACCCCATTAAACCAAAGTGGTGGTGGTGTTTGGGCAGCAGGTAGAGTACCCAGGACGATGCCACCAGCAAAAGGGCTAGGCATCCATCCACAGGGCTTGGGCGGCAGCTACCAGGAAGGGTGTGAGTCTGCAGAGGGATCGGACACTTCCAGGGCACCCCCAAGTCCTCTGGACTGCCCCATATTCTTACCCAGCTGGCACTGCAGCCTCACACTCCCCTTACCCCCTCACCCCTTCCTGCTCACTGTCTCCTGCCCTTGGGCTGCTGGTGTCCCGCATGGGAATCTCTTCAGTGCCCACTTGTGCCCGACCCAGAAGAGCTTGGCAGCTAGGAGGGCACACCCTGGATCGAGGGACCTCCTTGGACCAGTGGACAGATGCTCCCCCACTTCTCTTGCTCCGCCTCATCCCAGGGCCAACTACGTGAGTGATTAAGTCTATACAGCTTTCTCCATCCCAATGCCTCAAGCCAGGCAGCCTGACAGTGCTCAGTGCATCCACTTTAGCCACCCGCCCCCCAAACCCCACCCCTCCTGATAAACTAAGCATGAGGCTCGGCCCCACTTCCTGACCACCCAGCTAAGCCAAGACCACACTGTAATGGAAATGCCTGAGCTTTTCTTACTTTTGAACCACATGAGGGCAGGGCCTATGCTGTTCATCTGCTTACATGTGCTTCAGGGAAGGGAACTGGCATTGGGCACGGCTGGGCTGACCCCAGATGCAGACAGAAATCTGTGCCATGCTGTGCTCACGGCTGTTGGGGATGTACTTTTTTTTTTTTTTTTTTTTGATGTACTCTTAACATGGAAACACCCAGCTTCTGGTTCCAACCTCACCGAGGAACAAACTGTTAACGTGTCAAAAAGCCTCTGGCCCTGGCTGGTTTGGCACAGTGGACAGTGTGTCGGCCTGTGGACTGAAGGGTCCCAGGTTCGATTTTAGTCAAGGGCATATGACCAGTTGCGGGCCAATCCCCAGTGCAGGAGGCAGCCGATCAGTGATTTTCTGTCATCACTGATGTTCCTCTCTCCCTCCTCCTTCCCTCACCCTTCCTTGCTGAAATCAATAAAAATATATTACAAAATAAATGAATAAATGCCCATACTCTACAACTCAGGAACTCCACCTCCATGGTAATAATCAGAGGCATGGGTATTTATGTCTATCAGCACTGCTCTATCAAATACCTGCAACTAACCTAAACCCCAATCGGGGGAGGCACATTATATTGTTTGGTAAATTATGAATCACGGCCACCCACAGGATGGGATTCTATACGGCCTGAAGAAATGACTCTGTAGATCAGCTTAATACAGTAGTCACTAGTTTTGAAATGCGGCCAGTCTGAGATGTACAGTAAGGGTTAAAAATACACCAGATTTCAAAGGAAAAAACAGCAAAACCTCTCCACCTCACACTTCATGGTGAGGAGCCCACCCATGAAGGGCCCTGGGTCTTACTGAATGCTTTTCCTGGTCTGTTATGACGATCATGTGGCTTGTAGCCTCTATTCTATTCACGTGTATTACACTGATTTTCGTGTGGTGAACCAACCTTGCATTCCTCGGATAAATTCCTTCTGTGCTGCTAGACTGCTAGCATTCTGTTGAGGGCTTTGCACCTAGACTCACAGTGATACTGGTCATCAGTTTTCCTGTGATGTCTCTATCTGGCTTTGGTATCGGGGTGACACTGGCCTCATAATGAGTTGGGAGTGTCCTTCCCATTCTGTTCTTTGGAAGAGTTTGTGAAGGACTTGTATTAATCCTTTAAACATTTGGTAGCATTCACCAGTGATGCCATCCGATTCGTGGAATGTTTTTAAAAGCGTATGGTAACCCTTCCCTTTTACAAAGACTAGATGGCGTGAGAGTATTACGCGTTACCTGGCCATAGTCGATCTCCAGGGGGTAGAACTTCTTCGGATACTTGGTGAAGTTCTCGGAGTGCCAGGCATTCCCGGTTTTCTCTTCATACAGTTTCATAAAGTGCTCAACGGCATCCTCCTTGGACGGCATCTGCTCCAGCTTGTTACTGCCGATCACCGTGCCCACGCGGCCCCAGGACCTGAATATCCAGTACCTACGGGGGCAGCAAGGGCGGGAGAGGAGCAGCAATTACAAATCTGTGGGTCAGCTGGTCACATCGCTGGAGGAGGTTCCCTTCCCGGACAGTCCACTGGGTGAGAAGGAACTCAAACACCCTAAAATGACGAGTGACAGCGGAACGAAGGGAACTGACATTACAATAAAGAACATTTATTTTACTTTTACTGAATTGACGGTTATAGCAAGTTTAAATAAAAAAAAAACCGCCTTTCAAATTGCCTATAAAAAGTGCCGAAAGAAACGCAGCAAGTGTCATTTAGAAGTCACGTGTTTAGATGCAGCCACTAACGACACAGCCTGAAGACAACATGGAACTTGGTTCGGCTCAGACGCTGAGGCGATGAAATGGCAGGCGTGGGAAAGTGGCATACAGGGCTAGCCACCGTCAGACCCAGGCTACCACCTGCTTCCACCTCGGTTTAGGGCACACACCATGGGTACCCTCTAGCTCCCGTGTTGCCTAGCTTTGGCTAAGTTAAGTTTTCTTAGTGGAAGTAATGGATAAGTTAAGTTTTACATCACTGTAAATATAAATATATTAGAAACCCAAATATAAAACTTGTATGCGTTTTACAGTAAAGCCAGAGTTCAAAGGCTCGGCCAGTGTGGCTCAGTAGTTAAGCATCAACTTATGAACTTATGGTTCAATTCCCAGTCAGGGCACATGCCTGGGTTGCAGGCTCGATCCCCAGTGTGGGGCGTGCAGGAGGCAGCTGATCAATGATTCTCTCTCATCACTGATGTTTCTATCTCTCTCTCCCTCTCCCCTCGTCTCTGAAATCAATAAAAATATATTTTTAAAAAAGAAAGATAATTTGGGGCTTCCTGTTTTCCTGGGCTGTTGCCCCAAAGCATATAAATGTATTCTATTTGGTTCTTTCGCCTGGAAATGTGTGGAAGACACCGCACTGACCTATCCTGAGAAACATTTTCTGACCCTAAGAACCCACACAACGCTTTCACTCTACAGCCCAGTACATCCAGGCTCCCAGGAAACGCACACATCCACAACCACCTTTAGAATTTCTGGTTGGTGGTGGGAAATGTTACTCTCATTGCCTGTCCTTTAACAGACCACGACTATTTCTACAAAAAGCCTACTCCTCCTCCTGCGGGACAATATACATCTAGCTTTCGAAGGTGTATTTCTACGAGCAAGAAACCATTTTTGACTTTCAAATCTCTGGCCAGAGTAGGTAATGAACTGAATGACAGTTGAGGTGTATTTCTTTAGGAAATGTTCAGTAGCCAACCAAGTACTTTGTATTCTTTATGGTCACCTCTGACGTTCACGTTTTATTTTATTTATTTTTTTAAAACATATCTTACTCATTTTTTACAGAGAGGAAGGGAGAGGGATAGAGAGTTAGAAACATTGATGAGAGAGAAACATCAATCAGCTGCCTCCTGCACACCCCCTACTGGGGATGTGCTTGCAACCAAGGTACATGCCCTTGACCGGAATCGAACCCGGGTCCCTTCATTCCGCAGGCCGACGCTCTATCCACTGAGCCAAACCGGCCAGGGCATGACGTTCACGTTTTAAATGCAGGGTCGGTGAAAGGTGAAGAGGTGGGAGGAACTAAGCTTACACACGGAGCCAGCAGGGTTTAGCTGCAGCGGCACTGGCTTTTCCTTTCCTGGGCTCCCCACCATGGGGTTGCCTTCCCACCAGGAAACCTTTGCATCTCCTGGAGTTACAGTGAGTAAATGGTTTCCATGAGCTAAAACAGTTTAACACATGAAAGTAATTTTTAAAGTATTTTCACCGTGAGAATTCAATGAGTTCCTTCCACACAACGTTCCACCCACACACAGCCCCACTCCACGCTGGCTGTAATAGGGAGACCGACCAGTGGTGTGGACGCAGAAAGCAGCCCAGCCCCTCAGCACCCCAGAACTGGCCCTCGCCTTGTTCTATCAGGTTTAAAAAATAACAGCAAAAAAGGCAAATGTAAACATCTTTAGTAACCAGAGTTTGAAGTAAAATTTAGAAGTTCAGTTCTTGCCGAACTTTACTTGCTGCAGAAGTTTAGAAACACGAGTGAGGGTATGAGAAACTAGAATCTTCAAGGGAATGTAAGAAAGGAGTTGGGAGATTATGTGACCCCCCCTAAGATGGCCCGCCTGGACCCAGGAGAGCCAGGCTGTCAGGACAGGGGGCGTCCTTCCTCTCTCACCGAAAGCCTCACTACACCCCACGCTCTTTGTGAGGGGACAGAGGCCCAGGCACTGAGAACACGCGGGTCCGGAGGCTGACGGCACAGCAGAGCGGGCCCACCCTCTGCTGGAGCACAGCTCCCCGAACACCCCGCCCCAGAGCACACCTGCTTCCTTTGTCGTCCTCCAGGAGCTGCAGCTTGTAATAGGAGTTGGTTCCTTTAACAATGTCCACCAGGCCCAGCGTGGCGCTGAAGACCTTCCCGCCTTTCTCCAGGACGTGCGCAGAGCGTTCCAGACCTGCCAGGAGGCAGGGCCCTTAGCTCCTCCTCCAGGAGGGGCCAGGGTGCTCGGGGGTAAGCGTCTGCACAGAGTCCACACCTGCTTGAACACCCTAGCGCCACCCCTGGAGGTTCCCCACAAGCGTGCGTGCTCTCAGGACAGGGTGGTGGTGGTGGGAGCCCGAGGGCAAAGGCGGGCCCCACTCTGCTCCCATCAGCCCTGTTTGCTTACCAGAATCAGGATCAACAGCAGCCCCTCCTTTAAGAGTTAATTTCACTGTCTTTTCAGATTTGTTGTTTCCTTGGAAGGGGAGAGAGAAATGTGAACATTAAATTAAAAGTAAATTTAAAAACAAAACAAAAAACAGTAAATTTAAAAGGGGAAGCAGGACAAGTGGGTCATTTCCACTTGTATCATATGCCAACACGGGACCCGTGCGCCTTCCACCACCCAGGCCGTCTCAGGGGCACATGCAGACGGAGACAGACCGTGACCTAGGACCCAACGGGCCACTGGCATCCCTGGCTCAGTCCCCAGAGGGCAGCTCAGGCCTCACCTTCCTCTTTGACGGGGGCTTTGCTCTTTTTGGAGACCGCAGCCCCCGACTTTGCTTTTGGGGCCACGACTTCGACAGGCTCCTCCTTCACCGCGGCGCCCCAGGGGGACAAGAGGTGGGCTGAGACCAGCTCCTGGAAGCTCTTGGTTGAGGCAGCAACATCCTGGAGGAAATCCTCAGACACCACTCGAATGTTGCCCTCTTTTACTTCCTCCATCTTTTTATTCATCTTTTCCACCTCCTCTGTTCAAATCAGGAGGAAAAAGGAAGAATAAACAAGTTTAAAACTGATGTCAAATCTCAAATTTCTAGAGTCATACTTACTCCCAGACCCTCATCACCCACAGCTCGCCTGTCCTCCCAGCCTCGTGCTCTGGGGCTATTTCCACAACTGCCTTTCCCAGCAACACCCCTTCTCTACAGCATGATGCGCTAATGCCTCTAGACCAGCCGTGGGCAAACTACAGCCCGTTTGAAATGAATAAAACTAAAAAGACCGTACCCTTTTATGTAATGATGTTTACTTTGAATTTATATTAGTTCACACAAACACTCCATCCATGCTTTTGTTCTGGCCTCCGGTCCAGTTTAAGAACCCATTGTGGCCCTCGAGTCAAAAAGTTTGCCCACCCCTGCTCTAGACCATTCTACAGAATGAGAAGTTAGTAACATTCACAGAAAAAGGACCCGGAAGGCAGTATGTTTGGAAAATGCTGCATGCTGTCTCTCTGACTCAGAGACTTATTACAGTGGTTGTCAGTGTAATAATGCTGCAAAGAAACCGATTTACCTTTGTTTAACTGCATTTCCCAAATGTACTTCAGCTGCAAACTTTTGTTTTGGCAGCAAACCTACTAACCCCTGTGGCAGAGCGCCGGGTGACAGGAGTCGGAACAGCAGCCTCAGTCCTTAGCGGGAGCAGAAGGGCCTGAACCCGCTCCAGTCGGAGCAGCGGCACCAGGTGCACACGCTGGCCGCCCTTCCTGAGAGCAGAGCAACCTGCTGTCCGCGACACGCTGCGTGCCCTCAGCCCGCCCCCATTCAACCCTCAGCACGATCCCCAAAGGCAGAGCGCGCCGTCTCGGGCTGCAATGAGGCTGCACTCACTCTTGGTGCTGATGCACAGCGAGGCCTTGTTGGCCGTCCCCGTCAGCTTCCCCCCGAGTTTCTCGACGGTGGCCTTCACTTCGTCCTTGTTCCGGGAGAGCTTCCCGAGAGCCAGGATCTTCATGTTGGACAGCGGCTTATCTGGGACGGAGAACAGAGCCGTGAGGCAGGGCTGCTATTCAGGAGGGGGCGGGGGCAGGAAGCCAGCAGCACGCTCTCAGGAAGAAGCCTCTCAGGAGCAGGCTGCAGGGCCCCTGGACAGCCCCGGCGTCTCCCGAGGGAAGTCTACGCAAACGGAAGTAAAGGCACCAGGAAAGCAGGACAGCCAGCCAAGTGCCGCCTGAGACCCTGCACTCATCCCTGGGCAGAGGCTGGACTTGGGAGCCCCGGGGACCAGGGACAGGAAGCCGGCAGAGGATGGGAAGCAGAGAGGTAGGTTGCGTGAACGCCCAATTACTTTTATTCTTCTTCTCCCATTTACAACCAAACTGCAATTTCTTATGCAATACTTAGTAATTGACCCCATTAAAAAACTGGACAAGTCCATGACAACGCAAAGCTTCGTTCACAACGACTGGAGACAACTGATTCCGGGGAAAGCACTTGGCCTGGCCAGAGAGCCCTGCACGGGGTGCGCCACGGCTGATGGGGGGGCAGTGCTGGCGACATCCTGGACAGGAGGTGCCGCAGGGAAAAGTCCTGCCAGCCCTCGTGTCCCTGAGTACACAAAGGCAGCGGGGCTTTCTCCCGAGAAAAACACAAACTGATCTCACTGCTCGCTGCTGGTGCGAGCATCTCTCACTAACGCTGACCAGCACACAGGGGCCTCTGCGTGCACAGGAGCCCAGCGTCACGGCAGCTCTGGATGCCTGGTGGGTGCAGGGCTGCTGGAGGCAGGACAGCGAGACCGGAGATGCTCTGTCGTAGTTGGGCAGGGTAGGCCATTCCAGATAAGGCTATCTGCCTGGCCTCCCTGCTCCTGCTGGGTGCGGGGGGGAGGAGGGGCACCCAAGATAGGGCTTCCTCATAGGACCAGCAACAGTGAACAGAGAGAGACAGCCTGTTCCCCCAAAGAACAGGACCTCAGCCCCCCACCCCCATGCCCCCCGCCCTGGAGCTCTACCTGGTGGGGCAGAAGAGTTCACAGTAGTGGGCGCCGAGGCTGTGGAAGGCGGCGGTGCTGCTGCCACTGGGGCACTGGTCTCAGGGGGGAATATACGGTCCTGCTTTTTGACCTTCAGTTTCTTGAGGTAAGGGATTTCTCGGAATTCCTGAGGAATTTAAGTTTCAGTTAAGAAGCCAGTTCTCCTTGAAATAATCACCTGATAGAGCCAAGATCATTTCTGTTGTCCAGATAAAAAAAAATCTTTTTATAATCCTATATAATAAAAGAGAAAGATGCAAATTGACTGTCCCTCCACAATAACCACCACCCAATCAGGAGTGAGTATGCAAATTAACCCAACAAAGATGGCAGGCCTAAGCCGTCAGTAGGACATCCCCTGAGGGCGGTTCCCAGCCTGTGAGAGGGTACAGGCTGGGCTAAGGGACCCCACTCCCAGTGCATGAATTTCGTGCAACGGGCCCCTAATAAATAATAATATTAAGGCCCTGGCTGGTTTGGCTCAGTGGATAGAGCATCGGCCTTCGGAATGAAGGGTCGCAGGTTCGATTCTAGTGAAGGGCACATGCCAGGGTTGTGGGCTTGAACACCAGAGTGGGGCGTGCAGGAGGCAGCCAAGCAGTGATTCTCATTCATCATTGATGTTTCTCTCTCTCGCCCCCTTCCATTCTGAAATCAATAAAAATATATTTTAAAAAAAGAATAACATTAAGAAAATGTGAGGCTTTTAGTATGAAGTAATTATTACAGATATGGTAGTTATTTCTAGCACCCAGAGAGATTGACTCTGGAGGGGAACAACTTGAGAATGAAGCCTGGAGTTGGTAGTCTGGGTTCAACAGTGGTTCACAGATGGCAAACTCAATTCTGTTAGAGCTTGTACTGTGGAAGTGGTAAAAAATGCTTTAAAAAACAAGTTTGCTATCCGTGAACCACTGTTGAACCCAGACTACCACCCCCAGGCCTCCTTCTCAAGTTTTTCTCCTCCAGAGTCAATCTCTCTGGGTTCACATGCCCATCCCATGACGAAAAGCCCCCAAAGACTGCACACACTGGGAGAGATCACGCAGATGGAAATCAGGGCAATTCCCTACACTCCTTAGAAAAAACACACAGCAGAGAGCCCAGGCACGGTCAATGTTCAATGCAGATTCTAGCATCAACATAGTTATCTTCATCCCATGCGATCTACAATGGGCTGTGCTGAGTGGTCACAACATCAAATACAGTAGGTCCCCACTTAGCCATGTTGTTTTTGAAATATTTTTATTGATTTCAGAGAGAAAGGGAAAGGGAGAGAGAGATAGAAACATCAATGATGAGAGCAAATCATGGAATCATTGACTGGCTGCCTCCTGCACATCCCCTACTGGGGATCAAGCCTGCAACCTGGGCGTGTGCTCTGCCGGGAAATCAAACTGCAACCCCCTGGGTTCACACTCCAGGGTCTAGCTGCAGTTTTTGAAGTTTTAAAGCTCACACCATATGAATAATCCCTTTGTCCAGCCTCGCCTCACTGTATACGCTACCTGCCCACTAGTCATTTAATAGCCATTCCAGTTATGGGGTCGAGTGTCATGATATCGCAGTGCTGTGTTTAAAGTCATCCTTATTTTACTTAACATGTATAGGGCTTGGCATTATCCACGGTCTTAGTCATCCACTGGGCCTATGCCCTGCAGATAAGGGGGGCTACTGTACGTGAAGTTCAGGGAACACTATAGATCTTACGCACCTAAGTCTTCATCCAATCAAGAAGCAGCCCTCCCTACTGTAACCACGTTCACTGAACGCCTGCTGGATGAAAGAGGCAACAGCCTCATTCCCAACATATGCCGAGCACCTATCGTGTCACATGTCACAGTGAGGCTAAAGAGACAGTTTCTGCCCTTGGGGAAGTTCCACCAAGGCAAGCGGTAACCCAGGAGCCAAGTTCTAGCCAGCGGCGTGCTCTGGGGCTGCAAGACGAGGAATGCTGGAAGGGTCCTCAGAGGCAGTGACCGCACAGCAGCCTCTAACAGGGCTAAGCAAAGGCATGAGACTGACTTACCGTGGTTGCTGGGAACCATGGGTAGTTAGCTCCCTGTGGCTGGAAGTGCAAAGGATTAGAGGTTTGTGTGTACACAGGGGTAGTGAGAGTGGTATGTAAGGAGGAAAGGGTGGCAGAAAAGGGCCACAGAAGGCCAACACAGCCAGATCACGAAGGGCTTTGGGTAGGGCTGGGAGTTCCAAGTTAAGGAGCCGACCTTGACTCTGTGGGCCAAGACCCTGGGGACAGCAGAGGGACTACATGAAGTCTACAAATCCACGAACTTGCATGGACAACAAGCAAGCTGTGGACCTGAGAAAACTGCCTCACACATACAGATACCTTTTAAAAAATATATTTTTATTGATTTTAGAGAGGGGAAGGGAGAAAGAGAGAAACATCGATTGGCTGCCTCCCGCATGCCTCCTACCAGGGATCAAGCCTGCAACCCTGGCATGTGCCCTGAAGGGGAATCAAACTGGGGACCTCTTAGTACATGGGGTGATGCTCAACCAATTGAGCCACATTGGTCAGGGTTGCAGATACCCTTTTAAAATACTCCTTTAAAAATATAGGTAGAGGCTAGTCCTGGCTGGGTGGCTTGGATGGAGTGCTGTCCAATACATTAAAAGGTTGTGGGCTTGATTCCCGGTCAGGGCATAAGTAGGAGGCAACTGATGGATGTTTCTCCGCAGCCCCCCCCCCCCCCCCGCCGGCCTAAAAAAATCAATAAACGTATCCTTGGGAAAAAAGTATATATTCACATGTATATATATGCTGTGCAATCTAAGCAACCGTCCAACCAGTAGCTACGATGCGCAATGACCACCAGGGGGCAGGTGCTCAATGCAGGAGCTGCTGAGAGACAGCAACTTTGCAGAGTGCCCTCTCGCACTCCGGGGCCCCTCAGGGGATGTCGGACTGCTGGTTTCAGCTGATCCCCACAGGCCAGCCCGAGGGACCCTCCACACACACCCCACGGATGCCCTTCGAGCCCCGGCACTGCCCCAGGTGCGGCCAGCCAGGGAGGGACCACAGGAGGTCGGCTACAGGGCGTGTCTGGCCAGTCTCGCCCACGTCCGCCCCGCTGGCCACCTTCTAATTAATTTACTTTCAAGGTGCACAAATCCATGCACCAGGCCTCTGGTTAATACATAAAGCACAAAATAGTTCACGTTACTTACTTTATTATTTTCTCAAAGATAAAAGGAATACAAATACCACACAAGGGCCCGTTACACCTGCATATTCAGAAAAACTGAAAATACTAGTATTTCTATAGGAACTGAGGAATCACTGTAAGACATTAAGGGTGCGGGAGGCAACAAGACCAAATTTGCTGAGTGATCCTCAAGAAAACGTACAGAGAAAGGACTGAGAGGGAGGGAGTAAATTATGGTCGCGGGCAGAGGAGGCCGGAAACGAATGAGCCCGGGCAGGAGGGCCGGCGGAACCATGGAGTCCTGTTCCAGATGCTGGGTTAGCAGTGCCCATGGGGCACTCAAGTCCCAACGACCAAGTGCTTCCTACAGAGCACCATTCCAATGCTCGCCCCCCCAGAAGTATGCACAGGGAGAGATAACTGGATGATCAAACCCCAAATCCTAGTTAGTGGCGTCCCACCTCTGCCCCAGGCAGCTGGGTGCCAGCTCAACCTGAGTTTGAGGACACAGGTGGAGTCCTTCCAGCAGCCAAGCCCCCAAAGATCCTGTCAACACCCCCCCAACCCCGTCCACAATTCCAAATGAGGTTCCTCAATTGAGATTTTGCACCTGAGAATTCAACATGTAGTTCCATTATAAGAGGTCAAAATAGAAGATAACTGAACCCTGGAGCCAGTTCCCCCTTTAGCATAAAAGCAAAAAAAATATTCTTAAGAAAAAGTCTCCTGACATAAAGGCAGGAATGATCCACTTACTCGCCATCTGTCCCCTGAGCTTAGAGCAGTGCCTGGCACTGAGTAAGCACTTGCTGAGCAGGAACAGAAATGATCCAGTCTGCCAGCAGGAGGACTTTACTCCGATTGGACAAACCTGCACTCCAGCACGAAGTGCTGTGGTTCTACATTTGTGAAGTTTTTAAACCATGGAGCCAATAATATAATTTTATATTCTAATTATGAGGATGGATCAGCTGTAAGAAGTCTGCAGAATGCTGCCCTGCCGGCGTGGCAGCTTGGAGTGAGGGGACCATGTTTTTCTGGCGACAGACCCCAGGGCCCCCCACTTACCTTTGGAGTCACCCACTCCTTCCGGCTGGGCGTCTGGGTCCTAACCATACACTTGGTCCAGGCAGTGATGTCCCCCGTGCAGTAGTAGGCGTCACTCTTGAAGACCAGCTGGCCCGAGCACGCCTCGCAGGGCAGGAGGGCACCGAACACGATGCCGTCAGCCACGCGGTCCAAGATCTGCCAGTGGAGACGCGTGTCAGAGACAAAGGAGGGGCTACAGAGTGACGTTCCCCGCGTGAAATGAAGACTCTGCACAAACTGCACTCACCAACGCAGAAGAGGGCTGGCCCCCAGGCTCACTAACTGCCCACCCCCTGGCCGGCTGGTTGACAGGTGGAGCTTAGATTTTTGTACTTTTAAGTCCATGCACGTTCCTGCAGTTCCCACTGCCCTCGGGGATTTAGACGTAAAGGGAGAGCCAGAGCACCCACTGCTTCTGCACAGAACAGTGCCCCCTCTCCCCAGAGACGGCAGGGCAGGCCTGCTGGGGAGGCTGGTCTCACGAGGTGGTGGTCCTGCTCCCTCCACAGCCTCACAGCCCGGGCAGTTCGGGCAGAAGGCAGCAGAGGGCTCCTCAGGCCAGTGTGGCGTGAATATACAAGGCCAGAGGCCCCGTCAGTCCTCACCCAAATCCTAACCACGGGCTGCCTTGGGGAGGAGCCCGCCCCTCCCTGCCCCTGGGAAATGGTGACCACGACGATATGATGATGACCATGCAACACAACCACGGACTGTCACTCGCCCAGTAATACCGGCAGGCGTTCAACCGAGGGCCTCCCACCGTCCGAGAGGACAGTCACTCCACAGTCCCACACGGCTCACGTAACACAAGGGCAGCTCACCGCCGACTCCCCGGAGGGCACTTGCTGCTTGTTGAAGATGAGCAGCTCTTTCAGGTCATTGGTCGAGCACGCTTTCTTGAGCTCATCCTTGGTGTTCCAGATCAGGTCGTTCTGGGCCTGAGGACAAGACCCAGCCGCTGAGAGACCAGCTCTTCAGAGAGAGAAACCCACCACCAGGGGATCCCATTGGCCTTGCTCGTCTCCAACCACATGCTAACTGAGCTGCACCCCAACGTCAGTCTCAGCAACAGGGAAGTGTGCGCCCAGTGCCTCCTGTGGACGCCAAGGCAAGCCCAGAGCGCAGCCTCTCACCACCTGGGAAGGTGGGGAGGAGACCACGGGGGGGACGCGGGGCGGGGGGGGCTGCTGTCCGGGAACCAGGGTCCCTGGAATCGGCCCCCCAGAAACCAACACCGGAGACTCAGGAAGGAGCCTGGAAGCTCCCAGGGTTGTCAGCCCGACATCCGGCGCAGGGAGGCGGGCGTGGCCGGCCCCCCAATCTGAGAGTGCACGGGGAGGGGGTGTCCAACCACCTATTTCCTCAGTGCCAACAGCACCGCCACTCTACTGCAGCCAGCTGTGGGCCACAGCAAACGTTTTTTACGAAGGGCAACCACACCACATTGTCCTTCTGCTCCAACAACTGGAACAAGATGAGAAATTGCTTCTAATGCTCACACCACAGGGAAAAACTGAGTGCTTATGTACGAGAGCCAAGCAGATGGTTTCTCATGGAAACCGGGTTCCTGAGAGAGACGGCGTGTTCTCCCCTAGATCCCCGACAGCTGGCATTTTCTGATTAGTTATCTGTACTTCGCTTCAATGCATGTGTAACCAACAGTGATGACTCTCTGGTCAGTGACCACTGATTGGACGGGTAGTCCTCCTTCCACTATGCTGACTTCTCTTCCTTTTTCTTTTAAACAAGAGAGCTTCATCTGATGTACTGTGTGGCTGAAGCAGGAATCTGCCAGCTCAGTGAGGCCGGTGCCTGGGGCCTGACTCAGCTCCTGCCTGAGCCTGGGTGCTGGTCTGGCACCTGGAGCCCAAGGGGAGTTCTCCTCAAATAGGAACTATCCCTTTGGGAGGAAGGAAGGAAGCCACGGGGGGGTGGGGGTGGGGGTGGGGGGGAACCAGCCCTTTTAACAGCAGCTATCCACTTGGGAATTCCTAAAGGTCTGGGTAAGGGACACGCACACCTCCTTGAGCTCTCTTCCCAGAGCGAGGGAAGAACTGGGCAGAATGGCCAAGGACACAGCTCAGAACTCACCTTGAGAGCCTTTTCAAGCTTGTCTTTCTCTTTCTTAGGTTTCTTCTTGGGCACTTGGTCTAGCCCATCAACCTCGTCGCCTTTCCTCTTTCTGAAAGAGACACAGAATGTAAGAGAGAACCAGAGCCACGAGAACGCAGACATCCAATGACATATCTTGTTATCTCAACTCTTCTCTGCAGGCCCAGCTGGCCGCCTCTCAGGGAGTGTTTGCATGGACTTCATCCCCTTCAGAACATACTCAGTTGCCAAGGAGCAATCGCGGGGTTGCTCCAGAGCCTCAGGGCAACCCCGTACGGAGGCACTGCCCATCCTAATGTTAGCACCATATGACACCTGTGCCATTCCAAACCTTAAACCAGGGAACTGCTCCCCTCCCAACTCATTAAAAACCTGTGACGATCCTCCCAGCACCATTTCTCAGGGACACCCAGGCACAAAGGAACATGTCCACAGGAGGCCACGGGGACAGGAAACTGGGTCACGCAGGGGCCCCAGGATCAGACACCAGGAGCACCCTACGGCCCTTCCTGCGCTGAGCCGTCACCGCCCCTCAGTCGGCACCCGGGCTTTCTCAAGGTTAGCCGGGGGACACACAGGACTGGTATGCACCTGTGGGAGCTCTGGGCCTCCACCAAGCCCCTCACTGAACCCCCACCCCCTCCCCTGGGCCCTCCACCCACACTTCGCTCTTGACTCCCGGGAGCTGCTTCTCCAGCGCTTCCTTATCCTCGGGAGCCAGCAGGCTGAAGCCCTTGAGCAGGCTCGCACTGTATTCGGGCCGGAAGCCCAGCTCCTCCCTGTGCTCAACAAAGCACTCTGGGTGGTACCAGCGGTCAATCATGCCCAGCTGGGGCTTCTCCGGGTCCAGCATCTTCTTGGACAGGCGCACCTGGCCCTACAGGAGAAACCACATGTGGGGCTGAGACGAGGGCGGCCGGGCGACACAGGACCGGGCGACCAAGCCAGCCCCTGCCCCAGCCAGCGAGGCCTCAGGCCGCCTCAAGGGCCACGTGCGGCCTGCTGGGGGTCCTGGCACTGTTATCCCACCAGTGACTGTGTTACCCTCAAGCCCCTGCTCCCCCATTTTAAACGGACTCAACTTCAACTAGTTATCTATTTGCCCGGGCAAGTCAAGGACGGGGTAACTGTCAACCCTGAGAAAGACACCTACTGAGAAGGGCCCCTGGTGGTAACTAGGCTCCAGTTAAAACAGAGCAAAACAGGGCCCAGCAGCGCTTTCTACAGAAGGGCCTCTCACGCCAACTGCACTGCAGGGAGAGGCCTGCACTGTTTCCGCCACCTGAGTCAGCCCCCATAAAGGAGTTCCTGGAATCTTATTTCATCTTCCCCATCCAGAGCTGCATAGCTCTGGCCAATCAGAGTGGCTCTATTTGGACTAATCAGGACAGTGCCTCTGGACCAATCAGAGAATCTGGAGTCCTCATTTGCATGAGGATGGAACACCTTGGAACCACCCCGGACCAGGGGCGGGGATTTCTGCCCACATAAGCCATCTCCGCTCTGGCTAGGAGACCCCCCCTCCCCAGGATGGGACTGCATTTCCCTAGTGTGAGTCACAGCTGTGCTCTAGCACCACCACTGAGACTATCTGCACGGAATGAAGTCTCCTTCTTCACCGCACCCCAAACTGGAGGTTCCTGTACCGCAGACGGGGCAGCGCCAAGGACCCCACCCGCACCCGGACGCTACACTGCAGGCCCAAGAGCCTGAGGCAGGCCTCCAGTCCCAGCAGGGGTTTCCTGGCCGCCCCCCCCTCCCCCCACTCCCCTTCCTCCTGTTGACCTAGTCCTTCCATCCTGCCAGCTTCACAATTCCAGGCCTGACACTCCTAGGAGAGTTCCATGACCATGAGCCCCAGACCCGGGCAACACAGCTGAGGGGTGCTGACACTTTGCAGAACTCCACTTCAGGGCAAGCATCACTCCACACACACAACTCCTCACATTCCCCTCAGAACCTAAACTTTTGCCTCAAATTTGTAGTGACTGAAGGAAGCTGGAGATCTTTTAATAATGTCATGATTTTCCTTTCTAAAGCCCACTGCCCATCTCCAAATTTCTGGCACAGCACTCCAAGGAGCAAAAACCTCAAACTAATCAAACGGAATTGTCCAGGTGGCGTCCCCAGTCGGCTGTCTTTCTTCAGGGACAACTGGGAGGAAAGGGTGGTTAATGAAGTTGCTCTGATGAAGTCGAAGAAACCTGGAGGCTCGCACCAGGGAACAAACTCACTCCTTAAACTTAATGCTCCCATAAAACAGACCCACAGCCTTCTCGGCCACTGCCAAACCCAGAAGAGACCCCTCATGTAAACCCTTTAACTCCCCCTCCCCCCAAAACCTGATCTTCTAAAAGTGGATACAGTTACAGACATGGGGCTGGACCCGGAGTAATTAGGGCCAGGCCGGACTGGAAGTCACCGTAACCGCCTGCCTGTTAAGATCTTCCCTTTATTTTTAAGCAGGAGCGCTGAGCGAGCACTCACAGCCCGTACTTCTCTCTCCCTTTGGGAGATCCAGCGACACCCCGTGGAAGGACCCCGAGCCAGGACTGGAGCCAGGCCTCACCTTGTCGATCCTCTCCAGGCAGCCCTTGCAGGTGCTCCGGTTGGACTTGGCGTACTCGGCCGCAAAGTCGCCCAGCGTCTTCTCCGGCTTGCCGCCCGCTCCGCCTTGGCCTTTGCCTGAAGAATCAAACACAGCCACGCTCAGCTCACAGCCGCGTCCCGGCCTCCCCGCCACACCCCTGGGGCTCTTCCACGAGGACACGGACGTTCTGGGTGGCTGCAGTCGGCCCGTTTCCTCTACGCCACTTCTAACCACTGTGGCTGGTGAACACAGCTTCTTTTCGGGCAATAAAATAAAATCTTTCTCAGACAGGCTCTTGGAAACAGCTCCATGTTAGCTGGTGGCCGTCTCACCTTCCACCTCTCTCCACTTCCTCTGGCATCCCCCACCCCCCCCACTGTTGGAGATGCAGCAAGTGCTGCCAGAACAAGTGAAACTCACAAGAACACGGTAACTATGGTGACCACTACCTTGTTTACCTCTGGCTATAAAATAAAGGCTCAGTTTTCGCCTGGGTCTCTCTCTGTGGCCTCAGCCAGGCACAGGAGATCCCCCTAGACCCAGCTCATTCTCTTTGTCTGTCATTTCTTCGTACTTCACCACCCTCACTCAGGCTTGCGGGACCCTTGGCTGAGCTGGCTGGGCACACTTTTCAACCAGTGGTGCTGGGATAATTGGACATCCACATGCAAAACACTGAGCAAGACAGACTTCATACCCACTGCGGAAATTAACTCAAAATGGACCACAGACTTAAATGTCATGTGTAACACAAAACCATAGAACTCATGACAACAGAGGAGAAACTCTAGCAGAGCTCGGGTATGATGATGACTTTTTAGATACAGTACCAGACACAATCCATGGAAGACATTGTAGAGAATGAGAAAGACAAGCTACAGACCGGGAAAAATGTATTTTCAAGCACAGTTATTTAAAATATACAAAGAGCTCTTAAAACTCAAAACAAACAAAAAATGGGGAAAATATCTGAACAGCCTTCTTACTACAAATTAAAACAAGACACTACTACACACCTATTAGAAAGGTCAAAATACAAAACACCGACAACACCAAACGCTGGCGGAGATGTGGAGCCACAGAAATTGTCACTCGTTGCTGATGGAAATTCTAAAAATGCTACGGCCATCTGAGAGATTGGCAGCTTCTCACAAACTAAACACACAACCTAGAAATCACGTTCCTCAATATTTACCCAAACAAGCTGAAAAACTTAGGTCCACATAAAACCTTCATATGAGGGTGCAAATAAACTCATAAAAACTCAAAAACCAACAAAAACCCTACATGTTTATACTTATTAATAACTGCCCAAACTTGGAAGCAACCAAGATGTCCTTCAGTATAAATAAACTAGTTACCAGTATGGATATATTACTACATCTAGATAAGAGAATATTATTCAGCATTAAAAAGAAATGAGCTAAAAGAAAGAAAAATGAGCTATCAGACCATGAAGAGACCGGCCAGAGTGGCTCAGTGGGATGAGTGTTGTCCTGTGCGCCGAAAGGTTGTCGGTTTGGTTCCGAGTCGGGGCACATCCCTGGGTTGTGGCCCCAGTCGAGGCGCATACGGAAGGCAACCTGTCTGTTTCTCTCTCACTCTGATGTCTCCCTCTCCCCCTCTCTCTAAGCATGTACTCGGGAGAGGATTAACAACCGCCACCCGGAAAAGGCAGGCAGGAACCTTAAATGCATACTGACGTGAAGTAAGCCAATCTGGGAAGCTCCCTGTGATTCCAACTGTAGGACCTCCTGAGCAAAGAGAGCCACGGAGACAGTATGATCAGTGCTGGCCAGAGGGTAGGGGAGAGGAAAGACGAACAGAGGAAGCGCAGAGGACTTAGGGCAGTGAGAAATACTCTGTTATAAGGATAGATACAGGCCATTGTGCACTGTCCACAGACTGTCCACCACGAGCGAATGCGACCGGAACTATGGAGGGTGCTGACGATGGGGAGGCCAGGCTTCTGTGGGTCGGGAGGAATACGGGAACTCTCTACTTTTTCTGTTTCATTTTGCTATGAACCTAAAACTGCTCTACAAAGTGAAGTCTATTAAAACAACAACTTCTAAAGACCACAGTTCCAGCATCGGTCCTGCAGCAGGCCGCGGTTCTCTGCGGGCACGGGTGAGAAAGGAGGGCGGAGCTCCTCTGGGAAAGGCCCCGGAAGCTCTGGGTTGGGAGTCCCAGGCGCGGCCTCCCCGGTGTGTGTGTGTGCGGACCTGCCACTCCTCCGGCCTCTGCCGTCTTCTTCACTTTCTGCTGGTCGTCCCAGCGGAGCTCCGAGAAGCCGTCCACCTCGACATCAGGCTGCCAGATGGAGTGGCCGACCTTCCAGAAGCAGGAGAAGTGGTACCAGTGCGGAACCTTGCCGTCGAACATGGGCGACTGGAAGGAGAATCAGAGGGGAAAGGACAGTTAGTTGGCCTCCGAGCAGCCTCGAGCCCAACCCTCAGCACGAAACCGATCGCGCCCGGGTTTCCTGATCTGTGAACCCGGGCAGCCTTGCCCGTGCCCCCCACGGCCCCGGGAGGGTGCCAACGCACGGGAAACAGCAGCAGCGCATTCCGCACGGCTCTTCAGGCTCCTCCCCAACAGCCGAGAGCTGCTGCCGGCCGAGCCGCGCCCAGACGCGGGACCCTGTGGGAATGGTGGCATTCTGTACAGGACCGTGCCCATGTACCTGTGCAGCCACGCCGCGTCCCAGCGACACGCTCCACCTCTGAGCACAGGAACACGCACACAAGACGCGTGTCCATGTCCTGGCTCTGCGGGGTCTGCCCAGGAGCCAGGCCGGACTCCGAGGGCCTGCGCGGCCCCAAAAGGGCCCGGAAGAGCCGCTGCAGTTAGAGTGACAAGGAGCTGGGCCAGTGATGGCGAACCTTTTGAGCTCAGCGTGTCAGCATTTTGGAAAACCCTACCTTAACTCTGGTGCGTGTCACATACAGAAATTTTTTGATCTTTGCAACCACAGTAAAACAAAGACTTATATTTTTGATATTTATTTTATATATTTAAATGCCGTTTAACAAAGAAAAATCAACCAAAAAAAATGAGTTCGAGTGTCCCCTCTGACACGCGTGTCATAGGTTCGCCATCACTGAGCTAGGCCCAGGCAACAGCAAGGCGGAGAGGATGTGTCAGAAAAGGAGCAGCCACAGAGATGGGAATGGAATGAATTAACTTCCATGGGGGGGTGGGGGGGGGGGGAGAGAATGGATCAGGGGAGCAGGCCAGCCAGGGCCGACAACAGAACTCCTGGGCTTGTCACCACCTTCGGGAAGAACCATTTCCCGCCGCAGGAACTGGGAAGTCGGGCCCCGCGGGAAAGGGGGTCACCTCTCCTGGAGGCTCTTCCTGGAGGCTCTCCTTCCTGGAAGCCTCACAGTTGGGTTGGTACCGTCAGTGCCACAGTGCCAGGCACTCCCAGCCTCACAGAGCGCGGTGACAGTGCCCGGCAGAGTGCACAAACACTGGCATTTATCTGGCCTGGCACACTCAACTGCGTCTGGGTGGACACCAGCACCCCCACTGGTCCCAGGGGAGGTGGTGCCCACAGGGCAGGTCTGGCACCACGGTTCTTTCCTCTATGAGGCTGGGTGGGAAGAGCTACTTAAAAATACACCCCGGTCTGACAAAGCAAGGGAGCCCGCAAGCACCTGCTGCTGCAGACGAACCGAAGGCCAAATGTCACGCAGATGAAATAGAGACATTAAGAGCTTTAAAAGTAAATACCACAGAGAACTTTAGGATGGAGTGTGGGGACAGCGGAAATACTGTGAAGAGCAGTGGCAGGGTCTCCCAACTAGCCCTCGCCTCCTATGGGAGTGGCCCCTTTCCAGATTTAATAGATTAAAACGGAAGGTTAGGGCTGGGCAGTGAGGGGCCTCTTTCCAGACTTAACAGATTAAAATGGAAGGTGGAGGTGGGCACATCAAGGACTTCTCAGCATCAGTCTGGTTTACAGCAACGTCAGCTGATTCCTCGGCCCAGAGCTCACCCCGTCCGATGCAGGGAAACGGCACTTTCTGCTCCAGCCGTGGCACCTTGCCTACCCCTCCTGTGCGATGTCCACGCAGGGGAGGACCGCGCGCAGTGGCTTTGCCCCACACTGGAACCCGTGCCTGCGCCCCATCTTCTAGGCTCGGCCAGGGCCTCATCCTGCCCTTTAACCTTGGTCTGGGTGCTGTGGCCCCCGCGTGGGTGACTGGGCCCCATCTCCCTCAAGAGGAAGAATCTTTGACCAAAGGAAAGCCTCACCCAGACCTTAGGACTGAGAATGACCGGACAGGAAGTGAGCTGGACCAAGGTCACGGACGGTGGCTATCACTCCACTCGGCAGCCGCATGGCTCTCACCAGTGGCAGAATCTTTGTGTGCGGAGCACCGATCCCAGACCAGGGTCCTCGCCTGGCCACTCCACTGCCCACCCACTCCAGAGAGCAATGGGTGGAGCGGGCCCTAACCCCACAGGACAGATAAATTACTCACCACCGCCTCCTCCCAGCCCAGCCCCTCACGGCTGCCTCCGGGCACACCAGCTGAAGTATCAGGTATTTGATACTCCCAGAACACCCTCCCATACAAATGCAAAAGAGGCTTTTAAGTACAAGAGCCCGAAGAATGGCTTCTTTCTTCCTGCCCCCACCCCCGACCACCAGTCAGCCCAGAGGACCAACTTGACATTTGGAATTAAAACTCCACTCCCTCATTACAATTAGGGACGAACACACTTACTTTTAATAACAAAGGCTCCTTCACAATCAAGTTCACCCACGGAGCCATCCTCCAGGCAGAGCTGCCCTGCCTCAAGGGCTTGCCCAGCACACCGGCTCACTGAGGTCTCCTGTCTGCACTCAACCAGGCCGAGTCCTCTCTCCCTGCCTGGTGAAGCCTAGTGTCCCTTCTCAGAATAACATTTAAAAATGCAGCCCTGGCTGGTTTGGCTCAGTGGATAGAGCGTCGGCATGTGGACTGAAGGGTCCCAGGTTCAATTCCAATCAAGGGCACAGTCCTGGGTCGTGGGCTTGACCCCTAGTGTGGGGCATGCAGGAGGCAGCTGATCAATGATTCTCTCATCATTGAGGTTTCTATTCCCCCCACCTGTGAAATCAATAAAAATATATTTAAAATAATAAAATAAAATAAAAATGCAAGCACAGAAGACAGATTCACACATGGGACCCAATGCACTGAAAGAGTTACCAAGACATTGGAAAAGCTTACTGGACCGTGGTAACCATTGCGCCCCCACAGGAATAACTACTGTTATCTTGAGGCAGTGAGAAGGGTAAATTCTCAGAGAAATCCCCACAGATGTAAAGCGATGTGAAAAGATCTGTAATCACCAACTGTGACAATAGCCACAGGCGCTGCTAGCACGCCTTCCTGGCTGTGCTCCTAGCGGGAGGAAGTGACGACTCCATCTAGCTCAGTGGTTCTCAACCTTGGCTGCACATTAGAATCACCTGGGAATCTTCCTAAAATCCTGATTTCTGGGCCTCATCCTCCGGAAATTCTGTTTCTTTGTTGTGGGGTGGGGCCACAACGTTAGTCACAAAGAAACAGAATTTCCGGAGGATGAGGCCAAGAAATCAGGATTTTAGGAAGATTCCCAGGTGATTCTAATGTGCAGCCAAGGTTGAGAACCACGGACCTAGAGGCTGAGGATGCAGATGCAAATCTGTTCTCCTCTAAACTCACAGACCTTCCGCCCAGACAGGAGCCCCAGCGTCGAGGAGACCTTAGGATCAGCGCCCGTGCATCAGGAAAAGCTCAGCTGCTCAGTGGGGATGCGGCTCCTCTGACGGCAGGTCTGCCGCTCCACCCTCAGCGGCCAGCCACTCTGGGAACAGGACCCCGGACCAGCCCCGCTGGGCACACATGCCCGGGCAAAGCGCCATCAAGGGCACCCACCCCTGACACTGTGCACCATCACCTTCCTTTTATCCACACTGGCTCTTCGTGCCCCTGGGAGCCAGCGCAGTGCGTAGAACAGCGGTTCTCAACCTGTGGGTCGCGACCCCTTTGGGGGGTCGAACGACCCTTTCACAGGGGTCGCCTAAGACCACTGGAAAACACATATATAACTACATATTGTTTTTGTGGTTAATCACTATGCTTTCATTATGTTCAATTTGTAACAATGAAATTGGGGGTCACCACAACATGAGGAACTGTATTAAAGGGTCGCCGCATTAGGAAGGTTGAGAACCACTGGCCTAGAACCTACCAGGTGCTCGGCCAGTTTAAGTGATTAGGTGCTGTCAGGTGCGGAGCTGGGGAAGCCCCGAGGACACCCCAGTCATGAGATGAGATAACCTAACTCCTCACACCCACTCCCCCCGCGCCCCCAGCACTAAAGACCCACCGAGGACCCTGCGGCCACTCCACATACCAGGCCTCACTAGGGAATGAACCCAGGTCCCCTGGACCCCGGGCCCCGCGCAGGGAGGGAAACCGGGTTCCCTGGACCCCGAGCCCCGCGCAGGGAGGGAACCCAGGTCCCCTGGACCCCGAGCCCCGCGCAGGGAGGGAAACCGGGTTCCCTGGACCCCGAGCCCCGCGCAGGTAGGGAAACCAGGTTCCCTGGACCCCGAGCCCCGCGCAGGTAGGGAAACCGGGTTCTCTGGACCCTGAGCCCCGCGCAGAGCCTCCAGGCAGCTTTATGTTGAGGTGGGGAGACAGGGGGGGCGAGAACCACGACCACCTGCGCAAAACGGAAGCGGGAGGAGGCAGGAACCCCTGGGGGGCCTGCAGACACCACCTCGGAGCCCTCCCACCCCATGGGCGTCCTCGAAGCCCCAGGGAACCCGGGAAGGGGGATCCCCAATCTGCCAAGAAGTCCCCAGGAGGAACCCTGAGGCCACGCTTACTCAAGGCGGACAGCTGCACATGCATCGAGAGAACCCCACTAGGAGCCTGGGAAGTTTGGGGGAATGTTCTTTTACACAAAAAGATCAGGCCAGAGTGAACGCGTTGTGCAGAAACGACACCAAGGTGCGCAGCTTTGCATAATTAAAAAAATGAGGGTGAGCGGGTGTTGAAACGACAGCCAAAAATAGCTTAAACAACCCTCATGCGGGCCGTCGCCACCGAAGTGGGACAAAATCCGCCAGAACCAGGTCGCTCCAGTCGGACCCGCCTCGCGAGACCCGCACGCGCCCCGCCCCGCCCCGCCCCGCCCCCGGGGCGAACGGGGACAGAAACGGTTCCTCCTTTTCACGAAGCAAACGGCACCCAGTTCCAGGCGATTTCCCGGGCTTTTCCTGCAAGATGGGCAAAACCCCGCGGCGGGGGCCCCGGCGGGCTCCACGCCGGCCGCGAGCGGCGACGCCCGGGCCCGGCCGCCCCGCCGCCTGCCCTCCCGTCCGGCCGCCGAGGCCCCCGCGCACAAAGCGGCCTCCGCACCTGCACCATGATGGCCATGCGGAGCGCGTCCTTGGGGATGCTCTCGCTGCACTTCTTGCAGGAGGCGCGCCCGCTCTTGGCGTACTCCACCCGGTAGAGCTTGTCCGAGGCCTCCGCCATCCTCCCGCGTGCTGCTGCCGGTCCCGGAGCCCGCCGCCGCCGCCGCCGCCTGAGGACACGCCGCCGCCGCCCGCCCCCTCGCGTGCGTACGTCCGGCCGTCAGTCCGCTCCGCTCTGGAGCGCGAGCGCCCGGAAGCACCGCCCACCCGCCGCTCGCCGATAGATTGCTGATGCCTGGCGGCGGGCACGCCCCGCGCACGCGTCCCAGGGGCGGGGCCTCGGCGCGCGCGCGCCCCCTGCCGGCCGCGGAGGGCGGAGCTCCCCGGCGCCTGCGGCGGCGTGCGCTGGGCGGGCGGCGGCGCTGCGGGCGGAGCTGCGGGTGGCTGGGCGCCAGGAGCTCCCGTTCACGGTGCTGTCGCTGGAGGCTGGCACGCTCTCCCCGTGAAGCCTGCTTCACCCCCTTTCACGCGCGGGTCCCTCTCCCCGAGGGCGGCCAGGCTGGACGGCTCGGGAATGTGGTTGACCTGCCTGGCCCTGGGGGGAGAGGGGGGTGCTACCTGCGGCCTGCAGACCTTGGGGGACGACGACTAACTGAAATCCAGCACCGCCTTCATGATGCGCTTTTTTTTTTTTTTTTTATTGCTTAAAGTATTACAAAGGGTATTACTTATGTCTCCTTTTTCCCCCTCCCCCTTGACATTCCCCCGGCCCCTACCCACCAATGACGGGCTTTAAGCGAATGAATACAAACCCCGGGAGTGTGAATAGTGCCGTGACTTAGGCAGCAAGTCGTCGCCCGTGTGTTCATGTCCCTTTACACGTGTTGGAGGCAGCTCAGTACGGTCACGCTCACCACGACTCGAAGTTGCGGGCGTGCAGACCTGCTGCTACCAGGTCTTGTTATTTAACGTGGAGCTGTATTTTATTATTATTTTTTTAGTTTATAGAACTATATTCTTATATAATTGATTTCTCTTTCAGCCCTATGCAATTTATTCTATTTGTTTTAAGCGCAGTGTGCTGTGTTTGAAAGTATTCAACCCTGTGATAGAAGACGAGAAAATAAACAGGACGAATGGAACTCATAACACTTGTTAAGCCCTAGCGGTTTGGCTCAGTGGACAGAGCATCAGCCTGCAGACTAAAGGCAAGGGCACATGCCTGGGTTGCAGGCTCCATCCCCTGTGTGGGGCGTGCAAGAGGCAGCCAATCAATGATTCTCTCTCATCATTGATGTTTCCATCTCTCTTTCCCTCTCCCTTCCTCTCTGAAATCAATTTAAAAAAAAAAACTTGGTCAAAGCACAGAGAGGAAGAAGGCTAGCACCATAAGAGTAGGGGATGTTGAGTAGGCAAGCAGATTATGAGAGGTGGGCCAAGAATCCTAAATTCGGATTCAGAAGATAAATAGAATAAGTGGATTATGTCATGGAACAGATAAGAGCACTTAGAGAGCAACCAAATCAGGCAGACCGTTCAGCCTCTGGCTTAGCAACCCTGGCATCCCTAAATGCCACCTGGTTACCGTCAGCTGTGCCCACAGCTGGCCTCCTCTCTAGGTTTCAGTTCTTGGCAGAAACTTCGTTTGATTCAACTTTCCCCCCTTATGCTTGCTTGATGCCTGTCATTTAGTTGGCCCTCAGAACATAAGTGTTTATTCAAATTCCTGTTTTTAAAGCATATCTTCAATTTTCTCTGAATGTTTTTGGTGCCTGTTACTCTCAGTTGTCCATGCAGCTCTGAAGGAACCCCAGTTCCTGGTGTGGTGAGGGGTGGGGGGCCGAGCAGGAGCAAGGAAATGTCCCCGGGATCACTGTATCTGGGGACATTCACAGGTGCCTGAGGAACCCCTGAGCCCCAATACTGTTGTCTTGCTGGGGACAGGATGTGAGAGAGAGACACAGTCAGGAGCTTAAGGATTTTATTGTGGTTTCCTTGATAAAAGCAAACAAACACAAACAAAGCAATTAAATAACATAGGCATAAATCAAATAAAGGGTGAAAGTTTTTTCCCCTCTCAATTTCTCCCGGAGGCCATCACTCCTCAGTTTATAGTTTGGCCTATATCTTGCCGGATTCTTCACACACACAAACACACACACACACACACACACACACACACACAGTTTGAGATCTTACCTTAATTTTTTGAGTATCCCAGAGATATCTATTCCTGTCAGAAACGGGGTCATTCATTCCTTTTAACAGCTGTATACAAGTTCACAATAGAGATGAACCATACTTTGTTGTTTTATTTGAAGGGATGATAGTGTCATTTACATTTATTTTATTTATATAGACTTTTCATATTTCTGTAAAATATTGAGACCTGCTCTGTTCAATACAGCAGTCACTAGCAATATGGCTACTGAGCACTGCTGAGGGATGAATTTGACTTGGGATGGGCTGTAAGTATAAATTCACATTGAACTTTGAAGACTTTGTATGAAAAAAGTAAAGTAAAATATCTCATTAGTAATTTCTTTACATCAGTTACATGTTGAAATGATACTATTTTGGAAACATTGGTTAAATATTGGATTAAATAAAATGTATTATTAAAATACTAGAGGCCCAGTGCACGAAATTCATGCATGGGTAGGGTCCCTAGGCCTAGCCTGCAATCAGGGCTGATCTGCCTTCCCGCATGCCCACCAGGGCCTCCCTTGGTTCTGCGCTGCTCCCTGGTGATCAGCGCATGTCATAGCGATCATTGAACTCCTGGTCGAATTCCCAAGGGGACACTTTGCATATTAGCCATATATATATACTTTATATGTATGTATGTATATATACTTTATTTATATTTATATGTATATATATACTTTATTTTAAAGTATATATATGTATATATATACTTTATATGTATATATGTATATATATACTTTATTTAAACATTGTGGGAAATATGTTTAAATGGGCAAAAAGGTAGTATGGGAAATTAACAGAAGAAAAAATTAAAATCGCCCATGGAATTTGAAAGCAAACAAAGCAAAGTACAACACGCATTCAAAATCTGAAGACTACAGTCAAAGCTTAACTCAGGATAAAGTATATAGCCTTAAATACACATTGGAAAAATAATAATAAAAGACAACTCAGGGTGGGGGAGTGGAGGTAGATAATGAAATAGAACTTTCATCTTTTGCTCTGCACATTTATGTCTTATCTAAATATAAAAGTAAATATGTATATATTTACTTTTTAAATATGACTAATAAAAATTCAAAATTATATATCTTGCTTGTGTTTCTTTCAGGCAGAGCTAATTTAGATAAGACATAAATGTGCAGAGCAAAAGATGAAAGTTCTATTTCATTATCTACCTCCACTCCCCCACCCTGAGTTGTCTTTTATTATTATTTTTCCAATGTGTATTTAAGGCTATATACTTTATCCTGAGTTAAGCTTTGACTGTAGTCTTCAGAGTGTTGTACTTTGCTTTGTTTGCTATCAAATTCCATGGGCGATTTTAATTTTTTCTTCTGTTAATTTCCCATACTACCTTTTTGCCCATTTAAACATATTTCCCACAATGTTTAAGCTCTGTAGGTTTGTTTTTTAAATGATGTAAACATGTCTTACTTTATTTCCCTGTTTGCTCCTAACTTCCAAATGCTCTTTACCATGCATTATGTTGCCTGGTTTATTAACAGAGTGAGACTCCAGGACACATGCTGGTGCTGAGGGGAGACTGTGGTGGGCGGTTGGAGCCGGTCTGTACGAGGGTGAGAGGCAGAAAGGCTGTTTCCATGGCCGCCTCCACCCACGTCGACTTGCCCTCCTTTCCATTTTCCTTTGAAAAAACCCCCACAATATAAACATCAGCCTCCTTTCCCCTCCCCCTGATTATATAATACCTCCAGCCTGTAAAAACAAACAAAAAAAAACACATTACTTTTGAGTATGAGGAAGAATGTAAGATGCCTGCAATTCTGTTCTGTCAACATTTTGGTGATGATCCCAGGAAGCAGGTGGCCCGCAGGCAGGGCTGTTGGCACGAATGTGGCCCATGAATGATTATGGCTCTCCCTTGCTTGGAGGACCGCCACCCAGGCCTCATGCAAGGGGAAGACATGTGGTTTGAGCTGAAGGAGCACCTTGAACATGAAGACGGAATGAATGACGAGGAGGTTCTAGCTGTTTAGTTCAAAACCAAGGCCATGGTTGTGCTGGAGCCAGGACCTCCCCTCCCCCAGCAGTATGAGCCCTGGAATCTTTGGGGTCTCAGGCCATCGTTGCCCATGGACCTCAGATGGAACCATTTTAATCAATCAGAGACGTTCTGGTTGGTGGATGGAGAGGGCTCCCGCTTTTAAAAAAATATATGTTTTTATTGATTTCAGAGAGAGGAAGGGAGAGGGATAGAGAGATAGAAACATCGATGAGAGAGAGACATTGAGAGGATTCCAAGGTGGTGACCGACAGGACGGCAGTAAGAAAGAGGGTGTGAGTGAGTGAGGGGGTGAAAGGGGCGTGTGTGGACATCTGGTGTGTGTGTCTGAGTGAGGGACAGCTAGATCTTGCAGGACCTTCAGGAGCTGGCAGACCGGGCTCGCATAGCCGGGCAACCTCTGCTACTGCTGTAATCTCTCCTGGAGCACCGGCTCTGCTGCAGAGGCCACGCCACCTTGAAGGGGAGAGTGGCTGTGACTGGGATCCCAGCCTCGCCTCCACCCAGGATGCTCTCAGACACCACCCAGGATCCTACAGCCCCTCAACCAGAGACCTGCTGCCGACCCACGGATACCGGAACTTCATCCCACCCCCAGCTGAGGGCTCCTGTGAGTTCTGGAGGGCGCACCCCCCCCCCCCCACAGCCAGAGGCTGTAGCCCCAGGCACTGCAACTGCACATGTAAACAGTTGAGTCTTACACAGCAGCCCCAGGCACCATGACTGTTCCAGCAGCCATGTGAGCAGCCGCTGCCCACAACCACCGGAGGAGCAGATGCCCTGTGACACTCCCCCCAGGAGTAACTGCTGACCGCAACCACACGAGGAGCAGACACTCCACGACCACTCAAGGAGTGGCTGCCACGCAAGCAGCCACTGCCCGCGATCGCCTGAGGAACAGCTGCCACCAGTGACTGAGGAGCAGCCGCCCTATGCCCCATGAAGGAGCAGCTGCCCCGCAACTATCCGAGGAGCAGCCGCCCCCTGAGCAGCCACTGCCCCACGACTGTGCAAGGAGTGGCTACACCGTGACAGCCTGAGGAGCAGCCACCACCTGCGACCACTCAAGGAGCAGACACTGCCAAGACCGCCTGAGGAGCAGCTGCCCCGCGAGCACACAACCCACCACCAAGCTCACCGCTATAGCCACAGGCCCTGCACGACTTGACACCTAGATCCTTTGGTGAGAGCAAAAATGGGGAGACAGAAGAACCCCCAAAGGAAAGAAAAGGAGGAAGCACCAGGAAAGGCAATAAATGAAACAGCGGCATGCAATATGTCAGAAAAATAATTCAGAATAAGGGTCATATAGTTCATAAACTGGATGGATGAGAAAATCACCAACCTATGTAAGAATTAGGAGGAAATAAAGAGTGATATAGCTACAATAAAAAAACAATATGGAAGCTTTCAATAGTAGACTAGGAGAAGCAGAGGACTGAATTAGCGAATTAGAAGACAGGGAAGCAAAACACACCCAATCTGAACTGCAATTGGAGAAAAAAATCAAAAGGAGGAGAGCCTGAGGGAGCTTTGGGACAACATGAAATGAAGCAACATACCTATAATAGGGGTTCCAGAATGACAAGAAGAGGAGCAAGGGTTAGAAAACCTATTTGAAGAAATAATGTCAGAAAACCCTGATTTGGGGAAGAAAAAGTCACACAAGCACAGAGAGGCCCAAACAAGATGAACCCCAAAAGACCCATACCAAGACATGTCATAATTATGATGGCAAATGTTAACACATTGCATGCGGGAAACGTATTTATACGTTTTACATTGACTGTAGTAGTAGAGCGTGGGACACGTATTAATACGTTTTTTATAGACTAGCGGTAGAATGCGGGTAACATATAAATACATAAACTAAAGTTATCGTAATTTTACTGAACGTTGCCATTTGCACAAAAAATTAGCAAAAATGGCCCGTGCCACCTGTTAGCGCGCGATAAAAACTACCCGCAAATAATGTGTTAACAATAAAGAGAGAATCTTAAAGGCAGCAAGAGAGAGAGAGAGAGAAAGTTACATACAAGGGCTCTCCCATTAGATTATCAAATGATTTCTCAACGGAAACACATCAGGCCAGAGGAAAAAATGGAAGAAAGTATACAAAATGATGCAAAGCAAGGGATTGAATTCAAGAATACTCTATCCAGTTATCTTTCAAAATTGAAGGGGAAATCATGAGCTTCACAGACAAAAAAAAGTCTGAGGGAGTTTATCACCACCAAGCCAGCAATGCAAGAAATGCTAAAGGGACTGTTGTAAAAAGAAGAAATAGAAAGGGAAGAAGGAACACAGGCACAAAAAATAAAAATGGCTACAAACAAGTAACTATCCTATATGATAAAGAGGTAATATGCAAATTAACCCTCACATCCTCTCAAGATGGCTGCCTATGACCAGGCTGGCAGGGCAGTTAGTGAAGGACGACCAAATGGCTGAACAAGCAGGCTGCGTGGGGTGACCAGGCCAGTGGGAGGGCCATGAGGGGCGACCAGGCTGGCGGAGGGGGCAGTTTGGGTGACCAGGTCAGCAGTGGGGGTGGTTGGGGGTGACCAGGCCAGCAGCAGGAGCAGTAAGAGGCAATCAGGCTGGTGGGAATGGGAGGGAGATAGAAGTGACCAGGATGGCAGAGGCAGCAGTTGGGGGTGATTAGGCTGGCAGGGGGGGCAGTGAGCGGTGACTAGGCTGGCTGGGGGGAGCCAGTTGAGGGCTACCAGGCCAGCAGAGGGGGACAGTTGTGGGTGACCAGGCCAGCAGGGGGGCAGTAAGGGGTGACCAGGCAGGCAGTGGGGCAGTTAGGAGCAACCAGGCTGGCAGGGAGGGGGCAGTTGGGGGAGACCTGGCCAGCAGGGGGCGGGCAGTTAGGGGCGACCAGGCAGGTAGGTGAGTGATTAGGAACCAGTGGTCTAGGATTATGAGAGGGATGTCTGACTGCCAGTTTAAGTCCGATCCCCGAGATTGGGCCTAAACTGGCAGTCAAACATCCGCCAAGGGGTCCTGGATTGGAGAGGGTGCAGGCTGGGCTGAGGGGAACCGCTCCCACCGGCATGAATTTTGTGCACTGGGCCTCTAGTCCATATATATATATATATATATATATCTATATCTATATCTATATCTATAGATATATATATATATATATATCCTATCTAATAATAGACAAACATGGTAATTGACCATACCTTCGCTACGCCTCCCATGGGCTAATCAGCGAGATATGCAAATTAACTGCCAACAAAGATGGCGGTTAATTTGCATACGTGGGCGCAAAGAGGCAGAGCGAAGACTGAAGGCGGCTCCGGCCAGAGCAGCAAGGGCTCTGATGGCAGCTCCGGCTGGAGCAGGGAGGGCTCTGAAGGTGGCTCCGGCCGGAGCTAAGGCCTCGGTCCCGGGTGCCAGAGGAAAACCAGTGCCAGCAGCTAGGGGAAGGGAAGGCCTATTTCACGAATCTTTTCGTGCAATAGGCTCCTAGTATATATATAAAAAGCCAGGGGCAGTGACGACCAAAACAAACAACCCGTCACTATGAGGTGGCATTGACTGGCAAACAGGCTGAACTCCTGACCTCTCAGTCCCTACTCCGCACCTCCCATGGGCGGCAGCAGCTTTCTCCCACCTCCCGCGAGCCAGGGGCTCCCTCCCGCCTCCCACAGGTGCCAGCGGCTCCCACCCGCCTCTAGCGAACCATTGCTGCCCACTGCAGCCAGTGAACCAGCCTGATCAGGGGGTGGGACCAGCCAACCTTGTGGCCCCTCCCCCCGCTGGCCTGCCCCTGATTGGAGTCTCCCATCCCAATCAAGAGCGCTGCACAGAGCCTGGACCCTTCCTGGCAGCCCTGAGTCCCTGGGGTCGAGAATTCTACTGGCCCTGCCCAAAGAGTAGAGGCACCTGATGGGCAGGGACAGGGAACACAGGCCTCCAGGGAGCACCGCAGAGTTGGCAAGGGGAGGAGAGGGCCTGCAGAGGCAGGAGGAGGCAAAGCCAGTGGACATCAGCCCAGAATTCAGCCCTTCCCCCCGGAGGCAGTGGGCCCTCAAGACAGAACCCCAGCTCAAATCGGAAAAGCCCAAGGGAGGCTTCAGGAAGCTCTATGACGAGAGACTTCGTGAGGGCCTGACCGAAACCACGCTGCTGGCTGGCGCAGCTCAAGGTGGAGCTGAAGTGTGACATGCAGAGGTAGGCGCGCTTTGCAGAGAGGCCGGTACTCCTGGAGCTGGAGAGATTTGAGCTCAGGGCCCTGGAGCACAAGGCCGCTGAGCTGAAAGAGGACCTGAAGGGCCTGTCCCACCTCGGGGCTGGATGAGAACGCGACCCTGATCCGCATCATCAGCAAACTGTCCAAGTGACCCCTGCACCTGCACTTATTCAGCTGCTTCTGCCACACGCACCCCTTCCCCTGTATGAACATGAGTGACAGGGCTGCCGGGAGTCTCTGAGAATCCATAACCTCCCCTCTGGACCTCCAGACTGGGAGGGGAGGACAGAGCCCCCAGGAGCCAAGGAGGCCATCTGGGGCCAGGATGGAGAGGGGAGGCTGAGCCAGGTAGGGGAACCAAGGCTGCAGGCAGGACTAAGAAGGAACTGAGGACCAGGAAGTGCCAGGACCAGTAGCCAGGACAAGAGTGGCCACCTAGAGGTCCCCTTTCACGTGTGCTGCCACCAGTCACCCCTCTAGTCCCTGAGCAGGGATCTGAGAATTTGCCAAGCATCCCGCTGGCCTGGGCCAGGTGGGCCTGTATATAGGGTCCATGTGCAATAGGGAGGGATGTCTTTTATTGTTTGCTGCCCCCTCCCCAACGCTGGGGGAGAAGGTATTTTTAGCTTAGTGGGGCAGTAGGTGGGGCTGTGAGCAGCAGCAGGCTACTGCACGAGTGATTTCACACGCTGGGCCCCTAATCTATAATAATAAAAGCATAATATGCTAATTAGACCAGACGTCCTTCCGGGCGGCCTTCTGGATGAAGTTGGGGCTGCTAGAGAAGCCCGGGTCCCTGGTGCCTGCCAGTGGCTGGAGGGAAGCCCAGGTCCTGGGTGTCAGAGGGAAGCCAATGCCAGCAGCTGGGGGAAGAAAGACCTACTTTTGCATGAATTTCATGCATCGGGCCTCTAGTCAATAATAACTTTAAATAACTTTGGCCTAAATTCTCCAATCAAAAGACATCGAGTGGCTGAATGGATAAGAAAACATGACCCATAAATATGCTGTCTACAAGAGACCCACCTTAGAACAAGAGACCCACACAGACTGAAAGTGAAGGGGTGGAAAAATATCTTTCTGGCAAATGGAAATGAAAAAAAAAAAAAAAAGCTGCGGTAGCAATACTTATATCTGACAAAATAGGCCTCAGAGTGAAGGCCATAACAAGAGATAAGGAAGGCCACTTCATAATACTAAAGGGATTGATACAACAAGAGGATACAACTCTGGTAAACATATATGCACCCAATGCAGGAACACCCAAATACATAAAATTACTTCTGGAAGATATCAAGGGAGAAATATACATCAATATGATCATAGTAGGGGACTTTAATACCTCATGACATCACTGGATAAATCCTCTAGACAAACAATCAGAAACAGCAATCCTAAATGACTCACTAGATCAGATGGACTTAATTGACATCTTCAGAAGATTTCACCCACAGAATATACATTCTTCTCAAGTGCACATGGCACATTTTCAAAGATAGACCATTATTAGGACATAGGCAAAGTCTCTCCAAATTCAAGAGGATTGAAATCATATCAAGCATCTTCTCAGACCACAATGGCATAATATTAGAAAGCAACTACAATAACAACAATAAAAAAAATCTAAACACTTGGAGGCTGAATAGCATACTATTAAGCAATGATTGGGTTACCAAAGAGATCAAAGAAGAAATTAAAAACATCCTGGAAATGAATGAAAATGAAAACACAACAATCCAAAATCTATGGGATACAGTGAAAGCAGTCCTGAGAAGAAAGTTCATAGCATTACAGGCCTACTTCAAAAAAACAAGAAACAATGGTAATAAATTATTGAACTCTACAACTTAAGAATTAGAAAGAGAGCAACAAGAAAAGCCCAGAGTGATCAGAAGGAAGGAGATAATAAAGATTAGAGCAGAAATAAATGACATAGAGACTAAAAACACAATACAAAAGATCAATGAAAGCAAGAGCTGGTTCTTTGAAAGGATAAACAAGATTGATGAACCTCTAGCGAGACTCACCAAGAAGCAAAGAGAGAGGACCCAAATAAACAAAATCAGAAATGAAAGAGATGAAATAACAATAGACCCCACAGAAATACAAAAGGTTATAAAGAAATACTATGAACAACTCTACTCCAACAAACTAAACAACCTAGAGGAAATGGACATATTCCTAGAAAAATATGACCTTCCAAAACTCAATCAAGAAGAATAAAAAAAAACTCAACAGGTCGATAACTAAGGAGGAAATTGAAGCAGTCATCAAAAAGCTTCCATCAAACAAAAGCCCGGGGCCAGACAGCTTCACAGGAGAGTTTTACCAAACATTCAGAGAAGAACTAAAACCTATTCTCCTCAGACTAGTCCAAAAAATTCAAGAAGAAGGCACACTTCCAAGCTTTTTCTATGAAGCCAGCATTACCTTAATCCCCAAACCAGATAAAGACACTGCAAAGAAAGAGAATTACAGGACAATATCCCTGATGAACATAGATGCTAAAATCCTCAACAAAAGTCTAGCAAACCGGATCCAGCATTACATTAGAAAGATCATACACCATGACCAAGTGGGATTTATTCCAGGGATGCAAGGATGGTACAATATCTGCAAATCAATAAATGTGATACATCACATAAACAAATTGAGAGACAAAAATCACATAATCATATCAATTGATGCAGAAGGCATTTGACAAAATCCAACACCCTTTCCTGATAAAAACTCTCAGCAAAGTGGGAATAGAGGGATCATACCTCAACATAATAAAAGCCATATATGACAAACCTACAGCCAACATCATACTCAATGGGTAAAAACTAAAACCATTTCCCCTAAGAATAGGAACAAGACAGGGATGCCCACTCTCACCACTCCTGTTCGACATAGTACTGGAAGTATTAGCCATTGCGATTAGACAAGAAGAAGAAATAAAAGGCATCCAAATTGGAAAAGAAGTAAAACTGTCCTTATTCACAGAGGACATGATATTATACATAGAAAAACCCTAAAGACTCCATCAAAAAACTACTAGAACTAATAAATGAATTCGGCAATGTAGCAGGATACAAAATTAACACCCAGAAATCCATGGCTTTTTAAAAAAATATATTTTTATTGATTTCAGAGAGGAAGGCAGAAGTAGAGACAGATAGAAACATCAATGATGAGAGAGAATTACCGATTGACCGCCTCCCTCAGGCCCCCCACTGGGGATCGAGCCCGGGCATGTGCCCTTGATCAGAATCAAACCTGGGACTCCTCAGTCCATAGGCCGACACTCTATCCACTGAGCCAAACCAGCTAGGGCGGTCCATGGCTTTTTTATACACCAATAATGAACTCAGAAAGATAAACTTAAAAAAATCCCATTTACCATTGCAACAAAAAACAAGATACCTAGGAATAAATTTAACCAAGGAGGTAAAGGACCTGTACTCAGAAAATTACAGGACGCTGAAAAAAGAGATAGAGGAAGATATAAATAAATGGAAGAATATACCGTGTTCATGGATTGGTAGAATCAACATCATTACAATGTCCATGCTACCCAAAGCAATCTACAGATTCAATGCAATCCCCATTAAAATACCAATGGCATATTTCACAGACCTAGAACAAACTCTCCAAAAATTCATCTGGAATAAAAAAAGATCCAAAATAGCTGTGGCAATCTTGAGAATGAATAAAGTTGGAGGGATCACAATACCAGATATCAAGCTATACTACAAAGCTACTGTTCTCAAAACTGCCTGGTACTGGCACAAGAACAGACATATAGACCAAGGGAACAGAACAGAGAACTCAGAGTTCAATCCAAGCCATTATGCTCAATTAATATTTGACAAAGGAGGCAAGGACATACAATGGAGTCAAGATAGTCTCTTCAATAAATGGTGCTGGGGAAATTAGACAGATACATGCAAAAAAATGAAACTAGACCACCAACTTACACCATACACAAAAACAAACTCAAAATGGATAAAGGACTTAAACGTAAGATGGGAAATCATAAAAATTCTAGAAGAAGCCACAGGCAGCAAAATAGCAGAAATTTGTCATAGCAATATCTTTACTGAAACAGCTCCTAGGGCAATGGAAACTAAGGAGAAAATAAACAGATGGGGCTACATCAAAATAAAAAGCTTCTGTATAGCAAAAGAAACCATCAACAAAACAACAAGAAAGCCCACTGCATGGGAGAACATATTTGCCAATGTTATCTCTGATAAGGGTTTAATCTCTAAAATTTATAGGGAACTCATACAACTTCACAAAAGGAAGATAAACAATCCAATCAAAAAAATGGGCAAAGGACCTAAATAGACACTTTTTAAAAAAATAAATTTTATTGATTTTTTACAGAGAGGAAGGGAGAGGGACAGAGAGTTAGAAACATTGATCAGCTGCCTCCTGCACACCTCCCACTGGGATTGTGCCCACAACCAAGGTACATGCCCTTGACCAGAATCGAACCTGGGACTTTAATCAAACCTGGGACCTTTCAGTCTGCAGACTGACGCTCTATTCACTGAACCAAACCGGGCAGGGCCTAAATAGACACTTTTTGAAAGAAGACATACAGAAGGCTGAGAGACATATGAAAACATGCTCAAAGTCACTAATCATCCGAGAGATGCAAATCAAAACAATGAGGTACCATCTCACACCTGTCAGAATGGCTATCATCAACAAATCAACAAATGGCAAGTGCTGGCGAGGATGCGGAGAAAAAGGAACACTCGTGCACTGCTGGTGGGAATGCAGACTGGTGCAGCCACTGTGGAGAACAGTATGGTGTTTCCTCAAAAAGTTAAAAATGGAACTCCCATTTGACCCAGTGATCCCACTTCTAGAACTATATCCCAAGAAACCAGAAACACCAATCAGAAAGGATATATGCACTCCTATGTTCATAGCAGCACAATTCACCATAGCTAAGATTTGGAAACAGCCTAAGTGCCCGTCAGCAGATGAATGGATTAAAAAACTGTGGTACATCTACACAATGGAATACTACGCTGCTGTAAAAAAAAAAAGAAATCTTACCATTTGCACCAGCATGGATGGAACTGGAGAGCATTATGCTAAGTGAAATAAGCCAGGCAGTGAAAGAAAAATACCACACGATCTCACGTATTTATGGATAATAAAGACCATTATAACCTGATGAACAAAAAGATAGATACAGAGGCAGAGAAGCATCGAACAGACTGCCAAATTACAGCAAGAAGGCTGGGGAGTGTTGGGGGGGGGGTGGCGGGGAAGGGGTAAGAGATCAACCGAAGGGCTTGTATGCACGCATATGAGCATAACCAATGGACACAAACAGTAGGGGGAGTGGGGGCATGTGCTGGGGGGTGGGGGAGGCCAAGGAGAGGTCAATGGGGGAAAAGGGAGACTTACATAATACTTTAAACAATGAAGAATTTAAATAAAAAAAAAAAGAGAGAGACATTGATCAGCAGCCTCCTGCTGCCTCCTGCACGCCCCCTACTGGGGATCGAGCCTGCAACCCGGCATATGCTTTGACTGGGAATCGACTCGGGGACCTCTTGGTTCATGGGTTGACACTCAGTCACTAGGCTACACCAGACAGCCCGGGTCCTGCCTTTTTCTCCCAAGGGTCTCTGGCACTCTGGCAGTTTTGTATCCCCCACCCCCACAGACACATCCCAGTACCAGCCCATGCCCAGGAGTACTGGGCAGGGCACCCTTGAGGCTCCCTCAAAAAGGGGTAATGGGCCCTACCTGGTTTGGCTCAATGGATAGAGCATTGACCTGCGGACTGAAGGGTCCCAGGTCAAGGGCACAGGCCCCGGTTTCGGGCTCAACCCCCAGTGTGGGGCATGCAGGAGGCAGCCGATCAATGATTCTCTCCCTCTCCCTCTCCCTTCCTCTCTGAAATCAATAAAAAACATATAAAAAAGAGGGTAACAGGGGACTCCATACTTCTCAAGCGATTGACAACACTTGAACATAGATTATTCCAAAGGGACACCTGGGACAGGCAACTTAGGGAAAAAACAAAAACAGCTGCTCTAGATGTCGACATAAGAAATGCCCAGCCCTGACCGGTGTGGCTCAGTGGATAGAGCGTCGGCCTGCGGACTGAAGGGTCCCAGGTTCGATTCCGGTCAAGGGCATGTACCTGGGTTGCAGGCACATCCCCGGTAGGAGATGTGCAGGAGGCAGCTGATCAATGTTTCTCTCTCATTGATGTTTCTAACTATCTCTCTCCCTTCCTCTCTATAAAAAATCAATAAAATATATATTAAAAAAAAAAAAGCCAGGTGAAGAGTGGCGCCCAGCCCGGCCGGTGTGGCTCAGTGGTTGAGTGTCGACCTATGTACCTGGAAGTCGGGTTGGATTCCCAGTCAGGGCACATGTCCCGGGTTGCGGACTCGATCCTGGTAGGGGGCGCGCCGGACGCAACTGATTGATGCTTCTCTCTCATCATTGATGTTTCTATCTCTCTTTCACTCGCGCTTCCTCTCTGAAATCAATAAAAAATTTTATTTTTAAAGAAGAGTGGAGCCCGTCAGCTGCAGCCCTGTTAGCTCAGGGCAGTGGTGCGGGTTGAGTCCCTGCTGCCACCACACTCTGCCCACACAGGCCAGTCTCTCTGAGCGCATTTCTCACGGAGCAAACAGCCCAGTTATTTTAAAACCCACGGCGACATAAAGAAACGCACAATTGCCTCAGAAAATGATGCTCCCTCTGAGCCCATGCACTTGTCCTGGATGCTGCTCTTCTGTCAAGAAAGGGGTTTTGTAGTGACGGAGGGAGGCAGCCTAGAAAGGCCGGCCGGCAGAGCACGCGCCTGGGCCCGAGTGGGCCCCGAAGTGCCTGCCACGGGTTCATGTCTCCAGCGAGAGCAGAGCCGCAGAAACGGAGATGTTTAGGCCCTCGCTTCTAGTTAAAGATCTTTGCCCTGTTCTCCTAGTGACTGGGCCAATCTTATTTAATCCTTTGTTCTATTATGTTTTTTAAATTTTAAATTTTTATTTATTGATTAGAGAGAGAGAGAGAGACAGAGAGGTGGAGGTTGAGAGAGAGAAACATTGATCGCTGCTCCGCCCACCCGTGCACTCACTGGTTGTTTCCTGCCGGGGCCCCCAACCCGGGAGGCACCGCAACCCTGGTGCAGCTGGAGGGTGTTCCAACCAACTGAGCTACCTGGCCAGGGCCAGTCCTTTGTTCTTCTTCTTTTTTTTTATTGATTTCAGAGAGGAAGGGAGAGGGAGAGAGATAGAAACATCAATGATGAGAGAGAATCACTGATCCCCTGCCTCCTGCACGCCCCCCACTGGGGATCAAGCCCACAACCCAGGCAAGTGCCCTCGATTGGAATCAAACCCGGGACCCTTCAGTCCGCAGACCAATGCCCTCTCTGCTGAGCCACACGGGCGAGGGCTAGTCCTTTGTTCTTAAAGAGAAAAACACATAAAGGAGGAAAGGAAGGACGTAAAGCCACAGGTAGCTCAGCAGTTCGGGAGGGAAGTAGTGTCACCAAGCCGCAGTGACATTCTGATCCGCTGCGTCGCTGTGGACCTGACGCAGCCACTGTGGAGATGGTTACATAATCCTATCAGGGTGCAGCCTTCCTAACCAGGTTCCCACAGAGGCACGTCTCAACGGTTATGATTTCTTTTTCAATAACACTTCTTTAAAAAAAAAAATCGCATCAGTATTCTGTGGTTCTCTCTTCTCTATAATTTTAGAGGGCAGGAAATTTCATTAGAACGGAAAACACACAGCGTATTGTTTTCAGATTTGATTTTTTGAATGACAGGAGAACCGTACTGTGAGGTGATTTATTTGACTTATTGCAAAATAATGGAGTCAAATTTCATTCCCTGGAATATAATAACATGAAACAAAACCTCCAGACTTTTAAAAAATGTATGTTTTTATTGCTCTAGCCGGTTTGGCTCAGGGGATAGAGCATCAGCCTGCAGACCAAAGGGTCCTGGGTTCAATTCCAGTCAAGGGCACGTACCTAGGCTGTAAACCCCTTTCCAGCCCGGGCCCTGGTCAGGGCTCATGCAGGAGGCAACCAATTGATGTGTTTCTCTCACATCGATGTTTCTCTGTCTGTCTTTCCCTCTCTCCGCCACTCTCTCTAAAAATCAATGGAAAAATATCCTCGGGTGAGGAATAACAACAACAACAAATATATATGTTTTTATTGATTTCAGAGAAAGAGATTGAGAGACTGAAACATCCATGAGAAACATTGATCAACTACTTCCTGCACGGCCCCTCTTGGGGATCGAGCCCGCAACCCATGTGCCCTGACTGGGAATCGAATCAGTGACCTCCTGGTGCATGGGTTGGTGCTCAACCACTGAGCCACACCGGCCAGGCATAACCTCCGGGCTGTTTAACCAGGGAGGGATCTCGGCGCTGTGTCTGGTCTCCAGGATTTACAGCTGAGGCCGGAGGTAATGAGGTTTTCCAGTGAGTGGCAGAGAGCGGGAGAGGGCCATGCCTTCCACACTGTCCCAGTAGGAGCGGGGCTCACTTCTGTGCGTCTGGAAGAGGCATCCTCTAACTGAGATGAAGGTGGGGCAGGGCTGTGAGGCAGCGGCAATGAGCCGGTCTGTGATGACTCAGACTCCGGGAGCCAGGCGCACCCAAGACGCGCTTCTCGACCTGGATGTACCTCCGATGGGGCGTGGGTGCGAGGCCCCTCTTCACTACCAGGGACTGTGACCTGGGACCACGACCAAAGAAGCCTTCTCTCAAAGCTGCCCAGAGCCCAGTCTGAACGCATGGACTCTCCTCAGCCATAGGCCGGATCCTGCTTTGTAATCATCAGCTCACAAGGCTGGTTCATCCATCTAACCTGGCAATCCTTGAGGACAAAGGCACTTCGGCTCATTCTGGAAACTCTACACCTAGCGCAGTGGTAGGCGGGGTGCCAGTAGGCTATCAATCTCCTTTGCTATGTGCTGGGGTCCAACCCCAGCAGGTCCAGGGGTCCCCAAAGGTGTGGACGGAGTCGGTGAAGAAGGAATGACACAGAGGCAGCGTTCAGTTGATCAGCAGCCTAGCCAGGATCTCTAGCTATGTTGACCTACTTGTGGGGTCAGGAGTAATCTTTGCTTTTAAAATCTGCTCCGTCCTAAATCTTGGAGATTAGGAAGCTTGCCTAGGGCGTGGGGAGTTTGTTCCTTAGGCTGGAAATAAGTTGCCCTACCGACCACTAGATGGTGTCTCACACACACACACACACCCTGCACACACATCACTGGAAATGCACGGCGAGGCGTGGTGTTGAAAGAAAGCCACCGGATCCCATCCATCCCACCGGCTTGTCTTGTGTTGCTGGCTGGCAGCGTGCTCTAGGAGACGTTTGGGAACGGGCATGAGAGGAGGAGGAGGATGCGCCTGAGACGATCCCTCTGTAGCACTGTCACAAGCGCGGAGGCAGAGAAAAGCAGGGAGCCCTCCTGGTCAGAGGGGATGCTGGCCTGGACCTGGGCCGCGGGCAATGAGGACGGAGAGAAGTGGATGGATTAGGGGCAGGAAAGACAGGCCCTGATGATGGATGGGATCCAGCACTCTGCACCCACTAGTTTCAGCCTCTCCCTTTGCAAGTTGGTATTTCCAGGGCTGCATAGAGCAGACGCTCAGTGTGTACTTTTTGGATAATAAATGAAGCTGTTAACATGTATCGAGTGCTTGATGGACCCTTCTAAGCACGTTACATATATTAATTTCCTCTACCCTCCCCACCCCAACACACATGTCAGGCCCCTTCCTGCCCAGATCAAAATCTCTGGGACAGTCCTGGCCGGTGTTGCCCAGTGGATAGAGTGTTGGCCTTCGGACCGAAGGGTACCGGGTTCGGTTCTGGTCAAGGGCATATACCTTGGTTGCAGGCTCCTCACTGGCTGGGGCCCTGTTTCTCTCACATTGATGTTTCTCTCTAAAAACCAATGGGAAAATATTCTTGGGTGAGGATTCCTAAAAACACACACACAAAAAAACCCCCACAACAACAAAAAACACCTCTGGGACAACTGGGCCGGAGCCACTGTATTTTGAAAGAAATCAGAGGTGACCTTTCAGCACTTCCCGCCCTGTTGGGAATGCATTGAGCCCCAGCAGGCTGGTCCTGCGATGGGTCCTGGGCCCCCTGCTGGCCACTCGAGTTTTCCTAGTGGCCTCGGGACACGTTTCTTGTTATATTGCCAACCAGGGAGCTAAATACAAGGCGCCTTAACAAGCCAATTAATTAGGAGACTTTATTAACAGCAGCAGGGCCCAGAGGGAGATGTCTCCCAAATTCTGGGCAAACAGAGGAAGGAGTATTCCCTTTTTATATCCTTCTAGGACAGTGATGGCGAACCTTTTGAGCTCGGCGTGTCAGCATTTTGAAAAATCCTAACTTAACTCTGGTGTCGTGTCACATATAGAAATTTGTTGATATTTGCAACCATAGTAAAACAAAGACTTATATTTTTGATATTTATTTTGTATATTTAAATGCCATTTAACAAAGAAAAATCAACCAAAAAAATGAGTTCGCGTGTCACCTCTGACACGCATGTCATAGGTTCACCATCACTGTTCTAGGTCTTTGTGTAAGTTATTTTTGCAGACAGCTTGTAACCTTGAGTACATATCATATCTATATAGACACCTGGCATGAGAATATAGGAGTATTATCAGTATCAGCCCTTTTATTTATTTAAAAATATATATATATTTTATTGATTTTTTTACACAGAGGAAGGGAGAGGGATAGAGAGTTAGAGACATTGATGAGAGAGAAACATCGATTAGGTGCCTCCTGCACACTGCCCACTCACACTCCCCATTGGGGATGTGCCTGCAACCAAGGTAAATGCCCTTGACCAGAACCTGGGACCCTTCAGTCCGCAGGCCGATGCTCTATCCACTGAGCCAAACCGGTTAGGGCCAGTGTCAGCCCCTTTGGATGGCTAGCTTGCAAGGTCAGACAGTTAAGTTTATCTTTTCTGTTATTTAAGCTAAAAAGCAAAGTTATTTTTACAGAATAACAGACCGTCTAAAAATAACAGAGTTGACTTATGGAACAAGGGACGAGCAAGAAATAGCACAGAATTTCAAAACAGCAGTTTCAAGCAGCAGTTTTTCCAAAGGAGGGATCATTACTATGCTTCATTCTCTTCCACTCTGACCTCATTACTTCCATCAGCCACACACCACACAGGCTCTTTTCTCCTCTCTTCTCCAGAGGCCACCCCAGGCTCTGCCCAGTCCCTCTCCTGTCCCTTCTCCCTTCCATGAATTGTGCTCAGGTCTGGAGCACATCTGTGGAGTTGGCCCTGGTGCCTTCATTCAAGAAGCCCTGCCCACGAGGTGCCCTCCCGAGAGGCTGTCCTCGCAGCTCCTGGCTCCTGTCCCTGCGGGCGGCCATCCCGACTCCACCTCACCCCACACCCAAGCCTCCATGCTCCTCCTTCCTTCTTGCTGTCGGCTTTCTTTAGGCCTCAGGGCTGCTCTGCTTCTGCCTCCCCTGGGGCCCCCTCCCCCGACCCATCTCAGCTGCTGCCTCTGCTCCCCACCAGTGCTGGGAGCCAACAGGGGACCAGACAGCAGGGAGGCCCGAGTATGTGCCACCTGGGAGGCCCTGGCTGTGCTGCTCCGGTTCATCGGGCACCTGCTGGGCACCAGGCCCTGGGCTACCCCCGTGAGTGAGACACCCTCACCTCTGTTCGCAGATGCAGCCACGTGAACATCGTCACAGACACCTGGTAAAGAAAAGGTGCAGCAGGCGGCAGTCACAGGGAAGGGGGGTGGGAACTGCGTCTGAGAAAGCACCCAGGCAACCCTAGTGCCCCTGAAAACTGGGCTCACTCAGCACATCGACCAGAAGACCGCATCCCCTTGCGAAGACCATGGTTCATTGCAGAGCCCTGCCTCGGGGCTGCCAGGACCCCGTGGCCCTTCCCACACCGTCTGCGATGCCCAGGGTCCCTCTGCTTGTGCGCAGCGTCAGGTAGGAACCGGTCTCCACTTCCCACTCCAGACACCTGGGCCCTGCGCACAGTAGGTGCGATGTGTTTGCTTGCTGAATGAGTAGGAGGTGCCATGTGAACTGGGAGGATTTAAAGGGTGAGGACGGGGGTGGAGCGCGGGAAAAGGGAGATGCAGATGCGAACGGGAAGAATGGAGACAAAGGCACGAGGCTAGACTGCTCCCTGCCCGTCTCCCTGGTTGCTCTCTGGGATTTCTGAGCAGCAGGGGCCCCCGAACCACCAGCTTTCCAGCTTTGCCGGCCACCGTCAGAGCCAGGTGCGTTTGCTGACCCCCGTCCTCTGGGGCGGGCATTTGCATGGCCTAAAAGGGAGGTGTGTGATGGCCTCACGCCCCTGGGCCCAGGGGGCACCCATCCTTTCTCTGCCTGCCCCGCAGCCAGGGCTGACTCTGTTGATCTCCTCACTGGGTGAACTTTAGAATCACCAGGGAAGCGTTTTAAAAATCCCGATGCTTTATTTAACTGGGCTGGGCTGGTCTCGGGGAGCGTATGTTCTGAAAGCTCCTCTGGTGATGCTAAGGCACAGCCAGTGCCGGCAGGGCCCGGTTCCCCCCCCCCCCCCCCCGCCCCGCCCCCGCCTCCCCCTGCCTGCTCTGATCTGCTCCAAGCCTCCTTCACAGCAGTTCTGTCTCACACAGCACAGCCCAGAGCCCTCTTGACACTGAATATACACATCCCACAGGCTGCTGCCATGCTCTGAGGCCAGAGCTGCAGAGACAGCTCCTGGCGGATATGTTAGAGCAGCGGTTCTCAACCTTTTGGGGGTCGAACGACCCTTTCACAGGGGTCGCCTAAGACCATCGGAAAACACATCTATAATTACATATTGTTTTTGTGATGAATCACTAGGCTTTCATTATGTTCAATGTGTAACAATGAAAATACATCCTGCATATCAGATATTTACATGACGATTCATAACAGTAGCAAAATTACAGTGATGAAGTAGCAAGGAAAATAATTTTATGGTTGGGGGTCCCCACAACATGAGGAACTGTATTGAAGGGTCGCAGCATCAGGAAGGTTGAGAACCACTGTGTTAGAGCGAGCGCTCAGTCATTCAGCAGGAGCTGAGCAGAGACTCTCAGACCCTGGAGAGGGAGGTGGGGGGTGATGGGTGTGTGTGTGTGTGTGTGTGACAGGTTGGGGAGCGATGACGGAGAGATCAAGAGAGGGGAGCACGTTGCAAGGGCTGTCTCTCTGAGAGAAGCCTCTGGGCAGAGGGAGAGAGGAAGGAAGTCACAGGGAGCATGAGGCACCGCAGGCCAAGCGAGCCCCTCTCTGAGCCCCTCTCTGGGAGGCTGGGACAGAAGACCCTTGTCTAGTGTGGAGGCTGCAGGCGGCAGGGAGGTCACAGGCCAGCAGCCCCACAGGTTACCACTTGGGTGCCGGGCCGATGGGTGTAAAGGCCTCTCAGGGTGCAGTGAGCCCTTAGTCAGATAAAAGGCGGGTGTTTGAGGGCCTCCTGTATCAGCCCTTTAGGGCCTGAGCCTGACGTTTCCATCCTGAGGATCAAAGACAGGGTGTCCCAGCCCTGACGGCAGGGGCTTCTACAGGCAGGGGCTCCTGGGAGCACTCGGTCATTGTGTTTTAAAATTTTATTATTGATGTTAGAGAGGTGCAGGGAGAGAGAGAGAGAGGGAGAGAGAGAGAGAGAGAGAGAGAGAGAGAGAGAGAGAGAAATTGGTTGCCTCCCATATGGAGATCAGACCTGCAACTTGGGTACGGGCCCGACTGGGAACCGAACCGACAACCGTTTGGTGCACGCATGATCAGCTAGCCCACGCTTGGCATTCAAAACTTTACAGCTCACACGCCAGAGTCTGGATCGGCTCATTGTTAAATTGAATCACTGCTCTGATTGAGTCATAGTTAAAAGTTTTGTGTGTGTTTAAATAAGTGAATAAAAAGATGAATTCACCGATGATGAGGAAGAGGCTGCCCAGGTCCTCTTGTTGAGAATTGAAGGCTGCCTGGCACATCCTGGAGTTGTATCAGGACGGAGGGGCCTGGGGGGGAGGGGAGTTGGGCTGTTCCCCCCTGGGGCACCTGGACCTCCTGAGGAAGGAGTAACCATGTGTCCATCAGGAGGGTGGCTGGACCACTGAGCAGGTGTCTATCCAGGGAGGCTGCAGGGCCGGGGGACACGGCCGGTGAGGACCCGAGGCCCGCAGGCTGCTGGGAAAGCTCATTTACCCCTCACCCAGAGGCCCCCTCCATTTCCCATTAGCGGGAGGCTTGGCAGGCAGTGGCGGGCTCCAGACTCCACCGTATTAATGAAGGCCCCGGACCCGCTGGAGCCGGTGCTGAACCAGAAAGGAAGTGAAGTTGGCTTATCCCCAGAGGGCCACCCAGGCTTCAGTGGGGGGCTGTGGGCTTCCCTCCGGCAGGGCCAGGGTGCTGGGTGTGGGAGAGTTTCACTTCTGGAGCTAAGCCTCAAGGGGAAACAGGAGCTGAGATCAGAGCTGGGGGCCTGTCATTTTAGGCTCCCAGCAGAGAGGAACCCTGGGTCCCGGACGGACCCTGGGCATCGTCTATCGGATAGACGATCCTCATGTCGGTGAGGCAGGGGCGGGGGGCTAGGAATGGCTGGCCCCTCAGGGTGATGGAGGCGGCCCAGACTCCATGATGGAAGCCTGACCAAGCCTCAGGCCCTGGCTCTGTAGACAGAACTGAGAAAGGAGCAGCTGGAACTCCTGTCCCTCCAGCCAAACACCGCATGGCCCCAGGTGCTCCTGGGTAGTCGTGGGGGAGCCTGGGAAGCAGCCCACACTCACCGGGAGGCCAAGCCGGGGCGGGGGGGACCAGCCGTCCTTAGCGATGTGCGCTCTGCCGTCAGATGCAAACAGGCTTGCATAGAACCCAGAGAGACATCTGAGGAAAACAACACGACGGCCACCAAGTGTGCTCTGGGCGCTTGTGCTTTCCTCCGTCCTCTCCTCTGGCTGCTCAGAGGGGTTAGAAGGGAGGTGGAGGAGAGATGGAGGGGAGTTGGAGCGGAGATGGAGGGGAGTTGGAGCGGAGATGGAGGAGAGATGGAGCGGAGATGGAGGAGAGATGGAGGGGAGATGGAGGGGAGGTGGAGGGGAGATGGAGGAGAGATGGAGGGGAGTTGGAGCGGAGATGGAGGACAGATGGAGCGGAGATGGAGGAGAGATGGAGGGGAGATGGAGGGGAGGTGGAGGGGAGATGGAGGAGAGATGGAGGGGAGATGGAGGGGAAATGGAGGGGAGATGGAGCGGAGATGGAGGGGAGATGGAGCGGAGATGGAGGGGAGATGGAGGGGAGGTGGAGGGGAGGTGGAGGTGAGATGGAGACCAGCTGGAGGGGAGTTGGAGGTGAGATGGAGACCAGCTGGAGGGGAGATGGAGGGGAGATGGAGGGGAGGTGGAGGGGAGATGGAGGGGAGATGGAGGGGAGATGGAGGGGAGGTGAAGGGGAGGTGGAGGGGAGATGGAGGGGAGATGGAGGGGAGGTGGAGGGGAGATGGAGGGGAGATGGAGGGGAGGTGGAGGGGAGGTGGAGGGGAGATGGAGGGGAGATGGAGGGGAGATGGAGGGGAGATGGCGGGGAGATGGAGGGGAGTTGGAGACCAGCTGGAGGGAAGATGGAGGTGAGATGGAGACCAGCTGGAGGGGAGTTGGAGGGGAGATGGAGGGGAGATGGAGGGGAGATGGAGGGGAGATGGAGGGGAAATGGAGGGGAGATGGAGGGGAGATGGAGGGGAGTTGGAGACCAGCTGGAGGGGAGATGGAGGTGAGATGGAGACCAGCTGGAGGGGAGTTGGAGGGGAGATGGAGGGGAGATGGAGGGGAGATGGAGGGGAGTTGGAGGGGAGATGGAGGGGAGATGGAGGGGAGATGGAGGGGAGTTGGAGGGGAGATGGAGGGGAGATGGAGGGGAGTTGGAAGGGAGATGGAGGGGAGGTGGAGGAGAGGTGGAGGGGAGGTGGAGGGGAGATGGAGGGGAGGTGGAGGGGAGGTGGAGGGGATCTGGAGAGGAATTAGAGGGGAGATGGAGGGGAAATGGAGGGGAGATGGAGGGGAGATGGAGGGGAGATGGAGGGGAGTTGGAGGGGAGATGAAGGGGAGATGGAGGGGAGATGGAGGGGAGTTGGAGACCAGCTGGAGGGGAGATGGAGGTGAGATGGAGACCAGCTGGAGGGGAGTTGGAGGGGAGATGGAGGGGAGTTGGAGGGGAGATGGAGGGGAGATGGAGGGGAGTTGGAGGGGAGATGGAGGGGAGTTGGAGACCAGCTGGAGGGGAGATGGAGGGGAGGTGGAGGGGAGATGGAGGGGAGTTGGAGGGGAGATGGAGGGGAGGTGGAGGGGAGGTGGAGGGGAGATGGAGGGGAGGTGGAGGGAAGGTGGAGGGGAGATGGAGGGGAGTTGGAGGGGAGATGGAGGGGAGGTGGAGGGGAGATGGAGGGGAGATGGAGGGGAGTTGGAGGGGAGATGGAGGGGAGTTGGAGGGGAGATGGAGGGGAGGTGGAGGGGAGGTGGAGGGGAGGTGGAGGGGAGATGGAGGGGAGTTGGAGGGGAGGTGGAGGGGAGATGGAGGGGAGGTGGAGGGGAGGTGGAGGGGAGGTGGAGGGGAGATGGAGGGGAGTTGGAGGGGAGGTGGAGGGGAGATGGAGGGGAGTTGGAGGGGAGATGGAGGGGAGGTGGAGGGGAGATGGAGGGGAGATGGAGGGGAGGTGGAGGGAAGGTGGAGGGGAGATGAAGGGGAGGTGGAGGGGAGGTGGAGGGGAGGTGGAGGGGAGGTGGAGGGGAGATGAAGGGGAGGTGGAGGGGAGTTGGAGGGGAGATGGAAACCAGCTGGAGAGCCTTGTGCTAACCCAGGCTGCCCACGGGCCAAGAGCAGCCCTTTGCCCTTTTGCCTGGATCCTCCGGACGGTGGAGGTGAGTAGAGGCCTTGACAGGCCCCAGCAGAGGGAGACGGGCTGCAGCTGATGACCCCACCCTGGCGCCTGGCCACCACCTCCATGACCATCATGAACATGACTTGCTGAGTGTGCCCAGCAGTGGACAGGAGATCAGGAAAGAGGGGAGCATGGACCACAGCCACGGTTCTGGCCAGGTGACGGGCAGGGCATGGGAACCACACTTCCTCAGTGGAGCCTTGACACTGAGGGGCCGGGGCTGTGGGCTGGGTTCAGAGGATGGGTGGCCGGAGGGGCCAGGTCCCACGGTCTCGGCACGCAAAGTCCTGAGAGCAGCTGGATCTGTCCACACACTCGGTCTCATAGGGTCCTTTCCAGGGCCTGGCTTGGGAACGTGGTCCGCCATCATATGCATCCAGAGATGGGAAGGGCGCCAGCCACATGAAGTCCCCAGAAGAATGGGCCATAGAAGGAGGTGCAACTCACACCCATGCTTTCTGCACTCGTTGCCTGATGGCAGTTCTTAAGTTCTAGAAGAATCTTGAGGATGAGATGTGCCAGGCCTCACTCCCATAATCCTGACTAAGGAAGTCTGGAGTGGGGCCCTCTTAGTAATTTTATGAATTTCTGCTTTTGTAAGGAAGTCTAAGCAGTGGTTCTCAACCTTCCTAATGCCGCGACCCTTTAATACAGTTCCTCATGTTGTGGTGACCCCAATTTCATTGTTATAAATTGAACATCATTAAAGCATAGTGATTAATCACAAAAACAATATGTCATTATGTATGTGTTTTCCGATGGTCTTAGGCGACCCCTGGGAAAGGGTCGTTCGACCCCCACAGGGGTCGCGACCCACAGGTTGAGAACCGCTGGGGGGCCGCGGAGCCTGCATCTTCTCTGGAGGACAGGCTCTCAGCCTGGAAGACCCCGCCCGCCGCAGGGCCCTTGCTGCCAGCCTGCCCAGCACAGGTCTGGGCGGAGATGGAGCCGGTTAGGGTCTGGCCAGGTGACGGGCAGGGCATAGAGGTGGCCGTCCCCTCCGTGGGCCGGCAGCGCCCCCTGGAAGCCACAGGATGGCGGCCCCTCGCCTCCTGCTCGGGGTACTGATCTGTGCTGTTGCTCCGGGGTCTCCCGTCTGCTGTGGCCGGGGCCGTGGGCCCGTGGGAGCTGGAGCCACTGTGTGGTCTCTCCCAGACCCGACCCTCCAGGAGGTACATCTCCCTGACCTCAGTGAAAAAGAAGAATAGCCAGCATTCACTGAGCACACCCTGCTCTCCGAGGCCCACTTAATTGTCACTGAACACAGTGTCTGTGAACATTCATGTACAAGTAAATCTCTTTGTGTTCATATGTTTTCATTTCTTTTCAGTAACTACGAAGAGGTGGAATTGCTGAGTCATATCAAACATGTATTTCAACTTGATAAGAAACTAGCCGGCTGCTCCCCATGAAGTGTATCATTTCACACTCCTATCAACAAATAGCTTTACATTTTTATCAACACTTGGGACTGTCTTTTAAATTTTAGCCATTCTAGTGGGTATATAGTAAGCAGTATCTAATATAAATTTAATTTGCATTTCCCTGATGATTAAGGATATTGAGCATCTTTTCATGTGCTTGGCCATTTGTAAGCTTTCGTAAAGTGTCTTTTCAAATCTCTTTTCCATTTTTTTTTTATTGAGTTACTTGTCTCCTGAATATGGAGTTATGAGAGTTCTTCATGTATTTCTCCCTGAGGTTTAATTTGCATTCTTTTGTTATTCTGAGGTTGGGCGTCTTCACTTGCTTCTGTACTGCCTTTCCTGCGAACCGTCTGGTAATATTCCTTGCCCACTCTTCTTTGGAGTTGTGTCTTTGTTCTATCGATTTCTCGGAGGTCTTTACCCATTAGAGAGATTAACCCTCTGAGATAGGAATTGCAAGTACTTCCCCTTGCTGGTTGTCTGCCTTTGACTTAGTTTATGCTGTTCTTTGTCATGCAGAAGGTTTTTATTTTTATATGTTTGAATTTGCCAATATTTTCTTCTGTGACTCCTGGATTTTGTTAGAAGAGACTCTGTCCAAGATTACAAAGGAAGTCCACCATGCTTCCTTCTCCATGTCTTAGCCCAGATGACCTTTCTTTCTCTTTCCCTAAGAACCTCCTCTTTGCTCAGCAAAACTCCTTTCTCTCTCTTTTTTTTTTTAAAAAATATATATTTTATTGATTTTTTACAGAGAAGAAGGGAGAGGGATAGAGTTAGAAACATCAATCAGCTGCCTCCTGCACGCCCCCTACTGGGGATGTGCCCGCAACCAAGGTGCATGCCCTTGACTGGAATCGAACCTGGGACCCGTCAGTCCAGAGGCTGACGCTCTATCCACTGAGCCAATCCGGTTAGGGCAAAACTCCTCTCCCTTGATTGTGGGCGGCATCAGGCTTTGCTCTGGAATCCATTTTTGCTGTCGATGCATCACGGTGTGAACCAATAACATTGCCTGCTGAGTACCAATCACAGAGATGCTGTTCTCCCAGCCAGAGAGTTGGGTGGTTATGAGGGGGAGATGGCGGAAGGCAGAGGGAAGACAGCTGGGAGGTAGCCTGGCCTGGAGTGAGTCCTGCGCTCTGGGGCCACACAGCAAGGCGGCCATTGGCCTCCAAGGCCACCGTTCACGCTTCCAGCCCAGATGTCTTCTTCCCAGGCCAGAGGTTGTGGTAGAGTCCGGGGAAGCTCTCTGCCTACGTGCCATGAAAAGTTTCTCACTTAATGCTTTTAAGAAATGAAATAAAAGCTTCTTCCCAGAATTGGCTTACATACACTGTTGAGCCATCTTTGTTTTACTGTTTTCAAGTTTTATGCGGCATTACAGCATTTTAAAGATGCTTTTGGGGAATATTAATATCTTACGCTTCTGTGCTTCAAAGAAAGGCAGGTTGAAGCAGTCTTATCTGGGAAGGGGGAGGCAAGAACCCAGGAGACAGAGAGAGGAGGCTCTGGGTGCCTGGGGGCTGGCTTTGGCCAGTTTTCCAGAATCATATAACTCTCGCTTCCTCTCTGTCCCCTCCCCTTATGCCACCCCACAGGCTCTGAATCTGTCATTTGAGTTGCTGTTAGGCTGGTGGGATAGTCTGACTCTCATGGCCAAGCTCTCTTATGTAAAATCTCAAACTCTCCCTTTTCCTCCTTTACTCTTTCTCTTGGGTTTGAAGAGCCTTTCTGAACGGGAGCAAATGAAGTTCATGAGTTAGTGAATTACAATTTGGTTGCGAGAGCCCTGGTCCCACCTGCACTGGGTCAGAGTCTAATCAAATAACTTGGTTAAAGGAGATGAGCTTAGGTGCTCAGCCCTAGGACACCAAACACACACGCTTGTCTCTCCAAACACTCCTCAAATGGGGGGATGCTCCAGCCGGGTTGCCTGTGGCTACAAGTAACAAAACACAGCTGGACTCCCTTAAACCATAAAGACACGTCCTGCACACTCCCGTCCTAGGGTGGGTGTCTGTGTGGGGAGATGCCATCCAGAGCCTCTGGCTGTTTCTCTCACCCAGCCCTCCTTTGGGGGCTGGCTTCATCTTCAGGCTGGTGCAAGTTGGCAGCCCAAGAAGTCCAGCTTCTTGGTCAAGTAGGATAACGTTTGCAGAAGCCGTGCATCTCATTGGCTTAAATTAGGTCACATGCCCTTTTGGGAACCAATCACTGCAAAGGATAGGAGAGTAACTTGAGACTAATCAGACCTACTCCTAATATTGGTCGAAACGAGACTTTCTCTGAAGCACAGGGGCTGCAGGAGGTGAACTAAATTGGAGTCCTGTCAGGGGGCGGGGAAATGGGTGTTGGGGAGACAACTGGTAGAACTGGGAACGATGAGAACATATTGAATACACAGAGGAGGCGGAGAAGACACTTTCAATATCTAAGGATTTCTTAAGAAGTCTGTGGCTCTGTCTGTTGGAGGGAGTGCTGTGGAAATGACCTGCGGAAATGGCCATCTGACCATTGGACAAGCAGGAGGCGTCTGGTTATTCCTGCTTGATCCAAATAAATAACATGGCTATCCAAGGCCATTTGTCTTTTTTCAGTTACCCAATGGCCTTCTTAATTCAATTTCTCAAGTAGATTTTCTTACCAAGAAGACAATGTTCAGAGTGTTCAACATACATTCTCTGGTCATCTTCTTGTCAATTAAAGACTAAATGCCATCTTTCTCATTCTAAGTTAATAAATAGTCATTCTGGTTTCTCGAATAATTTCTTTGGAATTTCAGTTAAGTCAATTTGCCGAGGCCTGATCATCCCTGGTGAACGAAGGACACTTGGTCCTTCTGGACTGAATAAAATACCTAGGTAAGTATAAATGTGTCACATGATTATGATCATGATTGTGACTGCTGGTGTTAGGTTCTAGGTGACGGTAACAGGGTGATAAGCTGGGTGGTCCATTCCAAAAACAATTTCCTTTTTTTCAATCTGACTGCACAATCGTGGTTGGCCACGGCGGCAAGAGATAAGTGAACAGGTAGTAAAACTGTCCAGGAGACGTTGGACATATTCTAAGAGTGAGGTGGGAGCTGGGCAGCCTGCAGTCCATGGAACTCTGTCCTGTGGACCGCCATGTGGCAATTAGCTTAAAGCTCGTGAGGGCAACAGAGCTGTGTAAGAACTTTAGCTACTATATTTCATCCTTAATTAGAACGTCAATGAGCACTTATTAATCACTGCCTCTGCGAACGCCATAAGGAGATGCGAAAGTAATAGCATGAATACACAATCATCATACTATCAGAACTTCTGGGTTTAACAGGAAAACCAAACTTTCTTGTAAGTAGAAAATCTGCTTATATAACAGAGCTGCTGTCACTCAAAGTTCTTAGCGTCTCTCCCTTCCCTTCTGGCCTCGCTCACCCCTGCTTGTGTTATTTGCCCTGGACGCACATCCTCCTGACCTGGCCACTCCCGATGAAGGAGTGTCTCTCCTAGCTAATCTCAGGAAACCTATGTTTGGCCCCAATTAGGTCACATGCCCCTTTGTCAACCAATCACTATGGCAGGAGGCTAAGGTACAATGACCGGCCCTTTCTGGACCAGCTCTACCCACATGGATTCTGGTGGAGGAGGTGCTTCCAGTATCATCCAAAACCATTTTGCAACCCTGAGTGCAAGTGCTTGCAGGGGACATCGTGTGAGGGATGTAGGAACAGATGGAAATGGTCCCTGAACGCCAGGTGTTTACAAGCCCTGTCTTTGGCTGGGGGGGGGGGGGGGGAGGGGACACTGGTTAGGGTCAGGTTCCACTCCCCATTCACTAGGGCAGTGACGGCGAACCTATGACAAGGGTGTCAGAGGTGACACACGAACTCATTTTTTTGGTTGATTTTTCTTTGTTAAATGGCATTTAAATATATATAAAATAAATATCAAAAATATAAGTCTTTGTTTTACTATGGTTGCAAATATCAACAAATTTCTATGTGTGACACGGCACCAGAGTTAAGTTAGGGTTTTCCAAAATGCTGACACGCCGAGCTCAAAAGGTTCGCCATCCCTGCCCTAGGGGCTCGTTGGGATGCGGCAGTTTGAGAAGAACTAGGAGAACAGAACTGCCCTTAGAATTCTGATTCTGTTCCAAGGGAGATGAAAGCACATTTGTGTAGAATGTTTGAATTATGACTCAAAACCGACCCACGAGGCTGTCTGCATCCTAATGAGGCCCCCTCATGCTGTGTACATTAGCATGACTGGCTGGCTAATTTGCATGTCCACGGAACTACCACCAGATGGTGGGAGTGACAGAGCCAGCAAACCCAGCCATCACATCTGGGATCACTGTAACTGGGCTGCTGGTTTGGAAGTCCCCACATTGGACCCAGTCCACAGGTTGGCCTGGGTGGCTGCTTGGGGGAGAGAACGTTCATTTTGCAAGGTGACTAAGGCCCTGACCCAACAACCACCTCGAGATTAAGGTACAAGTGGCCTTTTATTCTGGCTCCGAAGGAATGTGTGCATCCTATAAAATAAAAGGCTAATATGCAAATCGACCAAACAGCGGAAAGACCGGTCGCTATGACGCACACTGACCACCAGAGGGCAGACACTCAACGCAGGAGCTGCCCCCTGGTGGTCAGCGCACTCAGCCAGAAGCGGGGTTTACAGCTGGTGAGCACAGCGGGTGGTGGGAGCCTCCACAGCAGCGCTAAGGATGTCTAACTGCCGGCGTAAGCAGGCTTGGGGGTGGGGAATGGACCTAAACCGTCAGTCGGACATCCCCTGAGAGCTCCCAGACTGTGAGAGGGCTCAGGCCAGGCTGAGGGACCACCCCCCACCCCAAGTGCACGAAGTTCCTGCACGGGGCCTCTAGTTTTAAATAGAGAGTTCATTTAGGTAATGTAGGACTGAATGACCTTTTTTTGTGTTGAGCAATCTTGTAACAATGGTAAGTAATTTGAAAAGTCTGCCTTTGGGCCATTCCCACCAGTTGCATCGAGGGGGTGACTAAGGAGGGTTCCGGGAGGCTGACCTTCAACAGGCCAAGCAGGCTCGACTCAGTGGGGGCCCCACATCACACCCATTGCTGAGCAAGGGAGTGGAGAGGAGGATCTTTGAAGTCAGTCAGCGGCCCTGCCGAGAACAAAGCCCACTCACTGTGGTGCCTTGCTCTCCTCCGGGGGCGGCAGCAGGAAGACAGGGCGGCTCCTCCAGGTTTCCTGGGGGCTGAGGGCAGTGCCCCCACTCCCGCACCTGCTTCTGCACCGCCGGCTGAGCACAGGCTATAACCCAGCAGCTCCTGTATGGCTCCGTGGATGTTGCTCAGAAGAGCTGGAGGCTCTTGGAATACCTGTCCTTTGCTCTTTGGAGGAGGGTGGAGGGGCTGTCATTTCAGACCTGAGGCGCTGAGGGTGGCCACAGCCACGTTCCCACAGCAGGCCTGCGGGCAGTGGCTGAATGGGATCACGGAGCCATTCCAGTTCCTCCAAGGAGGGAGAGAGACATCCCGCCGGCAGCAGGTACTTCTGCAGGAGGCTCTCGGGAGCGAGGGACGATTCTGAAAAGCGGAGAGTCGCTGCCTGGCCTTGGCCATGGCCTGCTCTTAGCAGAGGGGCCCGGCTGGGGTGTTGCCTGAGCCCAGGTGAGCATGTCCCTGCATCGGACCCCATTAGCTCCCGCGTCCTCAGAGGAGGAACTGCAGACACCACATGGCAGAGGGCACAAGGCCTAGGATTCCCACTCTGTGGAGTCGCCTTTGCTGTTCCGACGGCATCAGGACTTCGGGAAGAGGAAAGCACACTCTAGGGTCGTTGGATCAGCTATTTTTTTAAAGTATATATTTTATTGATTTTTTTACAGAGAGGAAGGGAGAGGGATAGAGTTAGAAACATGGATGAGAGAGAAACATCTATGAGCTGCCTCCGGCACACCCCCTACTGGGGATGTGCCCGCAACCAAGGTACATGCCCTTGACCGGGATCGAACCTGGGACCCTTCAGTCCACAGGCCGACGCTCTATCCACTGAGCCAAGCCGGTTAGGGCTGGATCAGCTATTTCTACTTCTCCCTTGTTAGCTTTTAGCCTGCAGAGCATTTTACCTTAATAATAGCAAGAATAGCCCCAACGCCGCAGCTTACCTGTGCCAGGTGCTATCCTTTCAGCAGCCTCTCTCCATCACCTCATTTTAACAACCCTGGCGACCCTCTCTGAGGCCCTCTGGGATCCGAGCCAGCTCTTCTGCGGCGCTGTGAGGCCCCGAACCTGGGGGGTGGGGTGTAATTGGCCAAGGACACGATCTTTCCTGGAACTGTCCTGGAACTGTTGTCTCCAGCCCAGGGCAGACCCTCTGGCGGCTGATGGCACTGAACAAGCCAGGAGCCATCTTCTTCTTATGCCCTGAGCTCCACTGGGGGGAGGGAGGCGGGTTCTGCTTCGCTTCTCGGGGATGTATCCATGCTGGGGGCTGGGTGCCTGTGAGCATGAGAGGATAGCGTGTCTCAGCTCACCGGCTGGTGGGAAAGAGAGGGCGAGGGGTCAGGGCAGAGCTGCCCACCTGCCTGCCCACCGCCACTCTCCACCGAGGACCTGGGCAACACGTGGACATGGTGGACAGAGAAGCACCAAGCGGAATATTGACGAGCGAGGCCTGGGCCGGGCCCTGACTTTGGGCCCATCAGGTTCTCTATAGTTCAAGTTAAAGGAGTAGAGCAACTCGATGGAGAAGGGGAGGAGTTCTTCAAGTGCCTTTTTAAAAGCAGGCGAGTGTAGGTGGTTAGGGGGGTGACTGAGCAGGAACCAGTGACAGGTTCAGCTAAGGCTGCGCTGGCCCCAGGTGACAGTTGGGATTCGTGCTCAGGAATCACAAAAGGGGCTGCCAGGCACGTGGGCCGAAAGCATGCTCTTCCCGGGATGAGGTAGGGCAAGATCCAGGGTGGGCCGGTGGCAGAGAAGCGCTGCTCAAAGGCTGTGCAGAAATCTGCCAGTCACATGCAAACCAGGTGCAGGTGAACGCGAGAGCGCATTTCACATGGCCTCGGCCCTGGGGAAAGGGGGGGCTGAGGGGTGGCGTGCCTCTGTGTCATTCTGGGGCCTCCAGCGGGCTCTACGCGCTGCAACGGGGCTGCCAGCTGGGTTAAGAGGCTTCCCTAGAGCCGTGGTCAGCAAACTGCGGCTCTCGAGCCACGTGCGGCTCTTTGGGCCCTTGAGGGTGGCTCTTCCTAAGCCTTAGGAGGACCCTAATTAAGTTAATAACAATGTACCTACCTATACAGTTTAAGTTTAAAGAATTTGGCTCTCAAAAGAAATTTCAATCGTTGTACTGTTGCTATTTGGCTCTGTTGACTAATGAGTTTGCTGACCACTGACCTAGAGGATTTCATCGCTGGGTCAGGGGCGCCCCACGGGGTTCTGTGCTGGCTCCCATACAACAGAGCAGCCCCTGCAGGTGGAGAAGCAGGCCCCGGGCACACCTGACTGCGGGCTCCTTTTATTTTAAAAAACATGTTTTTATTGATGTCAGAGAGGAAGGGAGAGGGAAAGAAACATCAATGATGAGAGAGAATCATTGATCGGCTGCCTCCTGCACGCCCCTGATTGGGGATTGGGCCGCAACCTGACGGGGAATCGAACCCTGACCTCTTGATTCACAGGTCAATGCTCCACCACTGAGCCATGCGGGCCGGGCATTTGATTATTGGCAGCGCACCCTGGTACGGACAGCTCAGGGGCTCCGATTGTCAGATCGTGCTGGTTGGTGCAGAGAGCACCCACTTAGGAGTCCAAGTATGTGGGCTCATCACGTGGAGCCGGGGAACCCAGCGGGTCCCCTCTCTGAGCCCGGGTGGCTCAGGTGGAGGCAGAGAACAGAGTCCTCCCTCGACCTGACAACATCTGTAAAGGACAGGGACTGAAACACCTCCCTGCCCGCCTCCCCTTCCCCCGCCATTAGAGCCCTGGGGAAGGCGTGGAACACCTGAGATTCCGTGGACAGGCTGTTATTACAGGTTATTTCCTTTGTCAACCTCGTGTCTGCAAAGCACTTTACAGTAATAACAAAGAGCAATAACCACCTGCACTTAGAGAGGGATTTTGCTTCTCGGGCACTTCTACCCCTTCATCTCACTTTAAATAGTCCTAGGCTTCCACCAAACAGCCACAGTATTTACGGGGAAGGGAACCCGCAGCTCCAGAGCTTTGCGGGGTCCCAGGCGCATGCTGGTGCTCTGCCTGGGGTCTTGTTTCATCTTCACTGCCCCCCACCTGGCCACCTGGCCACCTGGCCACTTGGCATCAGGAGCCCAATTTGTCGGATGAAGAAAATGAGATTCAGAGAGGTTAGGACTTGCTTCATCTCAGGTCTCTTTTTTTCCCCCCAAAGAGCAGACATAAATTAATCAATACCAAATTAAAGCCACGTGCCCAAGGCAGCCTATGGAAGCCTCGGCCCCCACAGTTCTGGCCTGGAGCTGGGTCACATCTGAAGAGCCACTTAGGGAAACGGAGTAAATAATTGAAGAGTAATTGCACCCTGGACTCAAGTCTCTTGAAGGGCAAATCTGATGTATAATTCCCAGCTGTACTTTTAGACCCTCCTTTCCTGGCCCCCTAATTCCAACCCTCGCATTCTCGGGAACTCCAATTCATCCCCCTCCCCCCTCCCCACCTCTCCTCACTCCGCCCAGCTGGCTTTGTGCCCTCTTCGGCCCTCTCTTTTGCATTCTTCTTGTCACTTGGACTTGTTAAATTTATATTTGTTGAAAGAGGTCTTTCAGACTTAGGTTTTTGTCATGTGTCATTCTGCGCATGCATCAAGAAGAAAATGTAAGTGAAAAAAATCGGTTAGGGTATTTTTCAGGCATCACCGCTGACGGCGATCCTAAGATGTCGGAGTTGTTGAGCACCTGCGACCAGCACCTTGTTAAGAAGCAGAACCACTCCCAGCCCGGCGGAAAGTCTCTGTGCTCACCTCTGTGACCCACCGTCGTCCTTCTGCCCGAGGAGCAGCCATTCTCCTGAATTCCGTGTTTGGTGAGATATGAATCCTACACAATGTGTTGCTTGTGGATTGCTCCACAAATGGGACTACAGTCGACCCTCGAACAACACGGATTTGGACTGCATGGGTCCGTTTATATGTCGACTAGAGGCCCAATGCACGAAATTCGTGCATGGGGTGGGGGAGGTGTCCCTCAGCCCAGCCTGCACCCTCTCGAAATCTGAGACCCCTCGGGGGATGTCCAACTGCCGGTGTAGGCCCGATCCTGGCAGTCGGACATCCCTGTCACAATCTGGGACCACTGGCTCCTAACCGCTTGCCTGCCTGATTGCCCCTAACCACTCTGCCTGCCTGCCTGATGCCCCTAACTGCTCGCCTGCCTGCCTGATCACTCCTGACCACTCTGCCTGCCTGCCTGGTAGCCCCTAACCGTCTCTTCCTCGGCCACCATGGCTTCATCCGGAAGGACGTCCGGAAGGTCCTTCGGCTGTTTGGTCTAATTAGCATGTTATGCTTTTATTATTATAGATTTTTCTTATAAAATCTTTATTGTTGAAAGTATTGCATATGTCCCCTTTTTCCTCCCATCAACCCCCTCCAGCGATTTTTTTTTCTTGATGGGAGGTGGGGGTGCCAGGCACAGCTGATGTTACAAAATCCACTCTGAGGCCCTACTAGGCCGTGGGATGTGACAGCTCAGACAGAAGACAGCATTCCACTCTCACATGCATGCTGTTCCTTCTTACTTATTTACGCTGCGACCAAGAAGGTAGGAGCGGGTTCCCTGGGGATACTTGCTCGAGCCCTGGCCCCCTCTGCAGCTTCCTGCCTGGTCGGGGGTTTGGTGTGGACATAAGTTTCACTCCTTTGGTAAATACCAAGGAGTGTGATTGCTCCCATGGAAAGCGTGCGCTTAGTTTTACAGGAAACTGTCGTCCAAGTGCTGCACCATTTTGCATTCCCACCAGCAGTGAGCGCTCCTGGGGCTCGGCATCCTGGCCGGCGTTCAGTGGTGCCGGGTTCTGGATTTTGGCCATTCGAATAGGCGTGTAGTGGTGTCTCACGATTGCTTTAATGTGCAACTCCCTGATGACATGTGCCATGGAGTCTCTTCCCATGTGCTTCTGCCACCTGTCTAGCTATTTGGATGAAGTGTAGTCACCCGTGTCTTCCCGAGCCCAGCTCCATACCCCCTGAAGGTCGGACAAGGAGAGAGGTTCTGAGAACCCTGCCTCGGAGCTGCCTGATGAGGTGGAATTGCTGCTGGTGTCGATGTTTACTTTGCCTGGTCTGTTTCATTTCGCACATCAGCCCCCCCCTCTGCCCTCCCCCACCTCTGATTATCATGTGGAGCGCAGGAGCTCAAGGCACCAAAGCCCTTTGGTCAATATGAAGTGCTCAGCAAAATGGTAGGACGGATAGAAGGTGTTGCTACGTAAAGCCCCAGTGGAGTCCCTGACTTTAGGAAGCTCATATTAAAAAATCGGAGTTAAAGAACAGCTAGACTAGGGACCAAGGAAGCCAGGATTTCATGTTTCATAGCAACGAGAAGGACACTAAACCCCTTCGCGGGCCCTCACCCAGGCATGTACCTGTGCCGGGAACCTAAGTTCTTGCTGTCCAGCGCCTCAGAGTCACGCAGGAATGCAGACTGGAAACATGAACAAGTGCTCATGGGGCCATGGACTGAGTGTGCGCATGGCAGAGGCACAGGGTGGGGGGAGTAGGTAACGCCATTCCAGGGCTGTGTTAGCCTGGGTCTGGCTTGACTGCATAAAACTGTAACCCCCCAAATCACAGAGGCTCGGAGGGTTTATTCTCTCTTATTGCAAAAGCAGGCGGGAGTGAGGCAGCCCAGGTGGCAGGATGCACCTGCAGCCATTAAACTCTAGTCCTGGGCAGCAGGAAACAGGATGATGGAGAGCGGTGCATGATCTCCTTTCAAAGAAGATGTGCTGGAAGCCTCACCCCCCACCTCCCACGCTTGTCAAGGACAGGGAAGTAGTCACAGGCCACACCCAGCTGTAAGGGGCTCTGGCAATGGAGCTCCTAGCTGGGAGCATGACTAGAAACTCAAAATAAAACCAGGATTCCGTTACGCTGGAGATGGGGAGAATGGATGTTAGGTTAGCAGATCTTGCCACAAGGAGTTGGGTACATTTTCCAAGGAAGATAAAGTTTCCACTACTAAACGCTGTGATTTTACAGAGAAAGCCTGCAGTCCAAAGCTGTAAGCCAAAAAAATATGTCTAGGAGATAATTTGGCAGGAGAAAGATGAAGAGGAGGAGGAGGAGGAGGAGGAGGAGGAAAAGGAGAAAGTAAAGCTTTCAACTGTCAATTACTCCTCTCACTCCCCTTTAGAAATCATTTTCCCTCATCTAGCCTCCAACCACGATCAGAGTAACACCACATACAAGTGCCCCATCCCTAACACGAACCCTAACACCAATCACAACTTTAACACTAACACTAACCCTAACCTTAACTTTAAATCCCCTTGATCCCTATCCTAATACTAACCCTAACTCTAACCTTAACACTAACCCTAACTTTAACCCAACCCTCAGTCTCTCCCAGACTCTAACCTGAACCCAAACCTTAGCCTTACCCCCTAACCTCATCTTCAACATCAATTACAACCCGAATCTCAATTCTAACCCTAACTCTTCCCCTTCCTCTAATCTTACCCCTAATTCCCAACCCTGACTGTAATCCCTGCCGTAATCCTAACCTTAACTTTAACCCTTAGCGCAATCACCGCTCTGTTACGGTTCCTCAGAGAAACGGAACCGACTGGATGTGTGTACAAAGAAAAATGTGTTTTGAGGAACTGGCTCACCTGCTTGGAGGCTAGCAAGCCCCACATTTCCTTGGGGGGCTGTCAGCTGGAGACACCAGGAGCCAGGTTGCAGCTCAAGCCTGAAGGCCACCTCCTGGCAGAATTTCTCCTGCTCAGGGGAGGTCAGTCTTTGTTCTATTCAGACTGTCCATGACTGGGTGAGGCCCACCCGCATTAGGAGGGCAACCTTTTTCACCCCCAGTCACTGACTTAAATGTTAATATCATTCAAAAATATCCTCAGAAAAGCATTCATGCCCTAACCGGTTTGGCTCAGTGGATAGAGTGTCGGCCTTCGGACTCAAGGGTTCCAGGTTCGATTCCGGCCAAGGGCATGTACCTTGGTTGTGGGCACATTCCCAGTAGGGAGTGTGCAGGAGGCAGCTGATGTTTCTCTCTCATCGATGTTTCTAACTCTCTATCCTTGTCCCTTCCTCTCTGTAAGGAAATTAATAAAATATATATTAAAAAAAAAAAGAAAGAAAAGCATTCAGAGGAATGTTTGACCACGTAGCTGAAGATCAGCCACCATGAACCTCAGCCTAGATCCAAACCTTCATCCTAATCTTCAGAAAGAATCCATTCTCTCCACCAAGACACCTCCCCTCTGCGGATGGGCTGGGTGGCCGGCGCCAGGGGGCCACTTGGTTGTTGCAGTGAGCGTGGGCACCCGCCTACAGAGGGGCTAACAGCAGGGCGGGGGGCAGGAGGGGTGTGGGGGCAGACCCACAGCGGGAGTGTCCTGGCCTCAGCCTGGCCCAGCAGGCTGCAGGCGCTCAGGCATTCACTGTACAAGGCGCTGGGACTTCAGAATGCGGCTCCACCACTGTGGCTTTCACCTTGACTGTAAGTACAAATCGTGCTGATTTCTGCTTCACAGGGTAGGGTTTCGTGGCTTTGGAATTCTTCTAAATGTACATAAAGGAGCCGCTCTGGTCCAACATTCAGCAGTTCTCATGAGCGGACTGTTATTCGCTTTTGCTTCTTTGGTTTTTAACTGTCATTTTTGTAGGTGGACTTTCTACCAGCTCCTGCTGGCACGGGTGCCCTGGGCATGGGCCCAGCGGAAGATTCAAATGAGGAATGAAAGAGCATTGCTGAAATTCACAGGAACAGAGCACGCTTTCAGGAGCGCAGAAGAAAAGCAGCGGATGGCTGTGATCTGCACAGTCTTGGACATGCGCAAACATGAGAAAGACGGTTACCAGGCTGGGGGTGGGGACTCCGGACGGGCCAGCACACCAACCCCCTCCCACTCCCCGTTCCCTGCTTCAGTGTCAGGGTCAGGAGGGCGTCCCCGTGCACGCTGTACAGAAAGGCAACCCACTCTGTCTGAGTCCCAGGCCCCTCGGGAAACAGGAGGCACGTTGCCCAGGGATGTTGAGGGTGTCCATGCAGAATGGAGGAGCCGGGAAAGGAAACAGGATAGTGAGGACGTGGGGTCCAGCATTCGTGAGAAGCTATTTCCAACCGGAAGAGGCAGGAGGAGGGAGTGGTGGGTGGACATCTGTGAGTGAGAGCTGTTCTCCTGGGGGAGGCAGCCCCTGTCGGACCAAGGGTGGGAGGACGTGGGAGAGACTTTCCCAGACCGCCCTCTCCTGCCACCAGTGCATTGAAACTGGCTCGTGCTGGCTCCCGAGGGCCGACTGTACGCTGCTCTTACCACTCAGCATCAGGCTGGTAGTTGGAAATCTCTCAGGGTGGAGTGTTTATACCACAGCAATGGGCAGATGTACAACCAGGGCATTTCCCCGGAGAGCTGGCTGATGAACACCTGTCAGCACCGCATGGCCTGTCTCTCATCTCCTCTCTCTGCCTCCTCCAACTGCACTGTATATGAGTTACATACCAACGAAGCTGCTCTTTAAAAATTTATTACCACAGCTCTGGCCAGTGTGGGCTCAGTTGGTTGGTACATCATCCCAGACACCAAAGGGTGGTGGGTTCAATTCCTGGTCAGGGCACATACCCAGGTTGCAGGTTCAACCCCTCATCTGGGCATGTATGGGAGGCAACTGATTGATGTTTCTCTCTCAGCCTCTCTTTCTCTCTCTCCTCTTTCCTCTCTCTAAAAAACAATTTAAAAATTAAAAAAAATGATTACCACATACAGTATTTTTACTTACAAATACATACCTCATATTTCATCTAATCTAAGGCATCATTATTAGAAGCATCATTATTTTATGTCCCACCAAAAAAGATAAAAGTTATCTCCTCAGGGAGGCCTCCTGAGGAGATAACTGGGGGAGGTGGATAATAAAGAAGAAGCTGTGTGGAGGGGAAGCAGATCAAGAGGTTTTTGTTTTGGAAAAAATTATGGCACAAGGTTATTTTTTTCCTTTTAACACTGATTGTGAGATGCATCCCAATTTCAGAGACATTAAATTTTTTTTTTAAATTGATTTTCAGAGAGGATGGGAGAGGGAGAGGGAGAGAGAGAGAAACATCAATGATGAGAGAGAATCATTGATCAGCTGCCTCTTGCATGCCCCACACTGGGGATTGAGCCCAAACCCTGGGCATGTGCCCTTGACCGGAATCGAACCCGGACCCTCAGTCCACAGGCCAACGCTCTATCCACTGAGCCAAACTAGCTAGGGCGAGATTAAAATTTTAAAGTGTGTGTTTTAGAATTCATGAAACAAGGTACATAACATGCAGAGGAGGCAGGAGGGGCTGGATACAGGCCCCATTCTCGCATCTCAATCAGTATAATGATCTCAATAAGTGTAACAGAATGTGTACCCAGGTACCCACCACCAGTACAGCCATAGCCTTTTTGCATCCCTCCCCCTCCCCCTATGCTGATCACCATCTTGTGTTTTTTTTAATGAGGTACAATATGCATAACATAAACCGTACCACTGCAATCACTCTACGTGGACAGTTCAGTTATATGAAGCACAGTCACACTGTTGTGCAACCATCGCCACTGTCCATCTCCAACACATTATCATCCCAAATGGAAGCTAAATAAGCCGAGCTGAACAGTAGCTCTTCATGCCTCCCTCCCGGCCACTGGCAGTCTCTACCCGACTTTCTCTCTATGACTGACTACTCCAGGCCGCACGCGAGTGGATTCACATCCCGTTTGTCCTTTGGTGTCTGGCTGATGTTGCTCAGCATGATGTCTCCCAGGTTTATCCATGTTGTAGTGTGGTCAGCATGTCCTTCGTTTTAAGGCTCAGTGACGTTTCACTGTATGCACGCACCACATTCTGTTCATCCATTCATCTGCCGATAGACATTCCGGTTGTTTCTACCCTTTGGTGGCTGTGGATAATGACGCTGTGAACATTGAGGTCCCGATTTCAGTTCTATGTGTGCAGCCAGAAGGAGAACTGCCGGGTGGAACGTCATTCTGTTTAATCGTGTGAGGAACTGCTGTGTGTTGCCCACAGGGGCTGCACCATGTCACATTCCCACCAGCAATGCACAAGGGTCCCAGTGTCTCCACATCCACACCCACCCGTGTTATTTTCTGTTTGTTTTGTCTTGGAACAGCCAACCTAATGGGTGTGATCACCATCCTGATTCTGGGTGTACAATTCTCTTCCTTTTCCTTATGGCTCACTCAATATACATACCTCTAACACATTGTTTAATTTGTAAGTTTTAAAACTTTATTTCAAGGAATCAATTGCTCACTGAGCATCTGCTGGATGCAGGCACTGTGCCAGGTGCTGGGGAACCACAGGAACAGGGTGGGCTAGGCCCTGCCGGGGAGGGGACGGGGGGGGGGGGGGGGGAGGGGGGGGCGAAGAGGAGGGGTGACGGCCTAATGGGCCTGATGGGGAATTACACATAGGATGCCCGCTCCCAAAGGGACTGGTGGGCGAGGGAGTTTAACCCAGTTCCTGGGGGCAGGGAGGCCTCCTGAGGAGATAGCTGGGGGAGATGGATAATGAAGAAGAGCCTGTGTGGAGGGGAAGAAGATCAAGAGGTTTTTGTTTTGGAAAAAGCAATGTTCTGCAAAGAGGGAGCAAGGAGAGAGGCGGGTGGAAGAGGCCAGGCCCGCGGGCTGCACAGTCCCGGGCGGCAGGTGGCCTGGGCGGAGCCCGGCTCAGGTGGCCTCTGCCACGGTGACCCCTGCTGCAGGCCCCTGGGAGGGCTCCCCTGGAGCTGGGCTTGCCCTCGCGAAGTCCCAGGTGGGCGCCTGAGGCCCGAGGGGACTCACTACCCCGTGCTCACTCGCCCTGCAGCCTCACTCCCAGGGGCCTTTGCAGGGAACCGGGAACAGGGAAACGGCAGGTTGTGAATGAAGCAGCTCAGTTCAAGTGGGCCGAGGGGATGGAGGGGAGGGGAAGCCACGGCGCCCGCAGCGGCAGTCTCACCACCCACCCTGCAAGCTGCTCGCCACCCGCTGCCTCTCCTATTGATAGGCTCAGCGAGCACGTTCCAGCTGAGCACAAAACCAAGGGAGTCTGTGAAAATCTTCTTCTGCAAAAAATAAAAAATAAAAATAAATAAACCTTCTTCTGCAACAGTGGGGTGGTGTGGGGTGCAGGCAATGGGGTTCAAGCCCCCGGTGCTCCGGCCCCATTCCTTTGACCCCTTCCCCTCCGTGTCCAGTGTGCAGAGTCCCGTGGGATGGGAAGGTGGCCAGACCTTTCCCGCTGTCCCCAGGGCCTGTGGGTGGGGCTGGCAGGGAAGGTCAGGCACCTTGTGGCTGAAGAGCCGGGACACAGGGTAAGGTCAGGCATCAGAGGGAACAACGCGACGGCAGCGAAACCCAGTGGAGTGAGACTGAGTGCACATCCTGGAGCGAGCGCTGGGCGGCCTCTGGAAAGTTACTCAACTTCTCTGAGCCTCGCTCTCCTCAAAGCAAAGTGGTGATCACAGTTCTCCTTTGTGAATGGATGTGAGGGTTAAGAGATAATGAACATGAAATAATGTACAGGGTCTGGCACTTAATAACGAGTATGTATATAAAAAGCCAGCGACCAGAATGACCGGTCACTGTGACGCCCACTGCAGCCAGCAAACCAGCAGGATCAGGGGGTGGGGCTGGTGGCCAACCTTTCTCGGCTCCTCCCCCTGGTCTGCCCCGCCCCTTATCGACCTCTCCCACCCTGATCGAGGGCAGGGCAGCCAGCCAATAACCCCTCCCCCCCCATGGTCCTTCCCCCAGCCAGCCCCACCCCTGATCTCCACCCCACCTCAATAGGGGGCGGAGCTGGCTGGCCAACCTCCTGTAGCCCCTCCCCTGGCTGGCCCCCACCACCCTGATAAGCCCACAGCCCCGCCCCATGGTTGGCCCCGCCCCTAATCAGCCCCCCACCCCAAAAAGGCCAATCGCCGGCAGCCCCTCCCCCCAGCCAGCCCGGCCCTCATGGGGGGCCAATCAGGGTGGGTCTGCCAGCCAACCTCCTGCCATCTCCTCCTCCCAACAGGCCTGGCCCTGATCCACCCCCATTGAGGCCGGGCTGGCCAGACCCCACCTGTGCACGAATTTGTGCACTGGGCCTCTAGTATTTATATAAAGGAACATCATTTAGCAATAAAGAGGAGTGAATTCTGCCAGCTACCTGAGTGAGTTTAGAAGGTGATCCCTCCTCAGTCCAGCCTTCGGGCGTGTGGACACCGCCTGGGGAGACACCGCAGAGGGTCCAGGCCCAGCCTCCACACCTGTGGCATCTGTGAGGCAATAATCCGTGTTGTTTTGAGGTGCTAGGTTTGTGGTTATTTTTACGCAGCTGTGGAAAACAAATGCACTCGAGCTGTGTGTTCTGGTGTTTATCTCTGTATTTCTCAGTAATGTGCGTATGTTGCTTTTCTCCATTTACCAAATTTAGAAATTACTGGTGTCCTGTTATGGCAGACACGGATTTGTTTTCTACCCTGTCGGGAGAATGGCTTCAGTATTTTTAATGAACATCAGTAGGCAGTGTTAATTATTACAACTCTGTAGATGTTGTTTATAGCAGGGCAAGTAGTATGCAGTGATTACGTTTCCTTCCTTTGTTGATCTTGGAGTTAATAATTACCACATTTTAAATTTATCTAGTTTTCTACGTGCCCTGCCTTATTCCCCGCCCCCCGGCCTCCCAGGTGCTCCTTCAGCTCTTGCAAATGCCTAATAATATGGTTTCTGAGCAGTGAAACCTATTATTTAAAGTATGGATCCCGTCCTGGCGGGTTTGGCTCAATGGATAGGGCGTCAGCCTGCAGATTGAGGGGTCCTGGGTTCGATTCCTGTCAAGGGTACATGCCTGGGTTGCAGGCTCGATCCCCAGTAGGGGGCGAGCAGGAGGCACCCGATCAATGATTCTCTCTCATCACTGATGTTTCCGTCTCTCTCTCCCTCTCGCTTCCTCTCTGAAATCAATAAAAATATATTTAAAAAAATAAAGTATGGGTCCCGTTTCCCCCTGGCGTCTGCCTCCCGAACAGATCTTCCTCCTTCCCCAGGCCCGCCGCCCAGCTGCCACTCAGAGCGCTGCCTTCCTGCTCTGCTCAGCCTCAGCTCTGCTGGTCCAGACAGTGTCTTCTCAGTTGGCCTCGGCCGGCGCTGGTAGAGCACATCCTTCAGCAGTTGTTTGAAGACAGGATACACGGAAGAGCTATTTGTTTGGGTCCCTTTACACCTAAAAAATGCAACCCTGACTGACAGGGGCTGGAAACGGAATGCTCAGCTGAAAGCCAAGCTTCTTCCCCGGAGAAATGTTGACGGCGCCGGCCCGTTCTCCTGGTTCCAGTGTGGCTGCAGACAGTCCGCGCTACTCGGGCACCTGGCTCTCGCTGTGCCCTGTGTCAGCTCTACACGCTTTCTGGATCTCCCGGAGCATAGCAACTTCCATCTTGTATAGAAAACTGCTGTTTAAATTCTCTGCTACTGTTAGATAATCCCTTGTTCTGTAAACTCTGTCATTACAAACTCTGTCGCTTTAAGACAGTCTGTTATTCTGTAAAGTAACTTTGTTTTTAGTTCAAATAATAGAAAAAGATAAACTTAACTGTCTGATCTTGCAAGCTAGCTATCCAATGTAATAGACCCGTGGTCGGCAAGCTGCGGCTCTCGAGCCACATACGGCTCTTTGGCCCCTTGAGTGTGGCTCTGCCTAAGCCTTAGGAGTACCCTAATTAAGTTAATAACAACGTACCTACCTATATAGTTTAAGTTTAAAAAATTTGGCTCTCAAAAGAAATTTCAGTCGTTGTACTGTGATATTTGGCTCTGTTGACTAATGAGTTTGCCGACCACTGTGACTAATACTGATAATAATTACGCCAAGTACAAACTCATTATGTATTCAAGGTGACAACTGTCTGTAACAATAACTCACACAGAGCCCTTTGTAATATCTGCAAACAAAGAGGCTCTGAGAGTATAAATACGGGAGACTTCCTGTATGTGGGGCTCAGAATTTGACAGAGGTAATCTGCTCTGAACCTGCGCGCAATAACGATGACTCCCATCTAATTGGCTGATTAAGGCATCTTGTCCAGCTTGCTGATTTGCTGCGATACAACACTCCCATTGTTGGTGTTCTGAAATTTCAAAATTAGTCTAGGTCTTCTCCCCCCATTTGCAATGATGAACCCTCAAGGGGCCCTTTCAACGTAGAAATTCATGCCTTCCTATTCCATGAATATTTTTGTATATATTTTTAAAATTATTTCTTCCCACCTAGTTTCTTTTTTTTAATATATTTTATTGATTTTTTACAGAGAGGAAGGGAGAGAGATAGTCAGAAACATCGATGAGAGAGAAACATCGACCAGCTGCCTCCTGCACATCTCCCACTGGAGATGTGCCTGCAACCCAGGCACATGCCCCTGACCGGAATCAAACCTGGGACCCTTCAGTCCGCAGGCCGAGGCTCTATCCACTGAGCCAAACCGGTTTCGGCCCCACCTAGTTTCTTTGTCTTCTTGATTCTTTAATCTCCTTAACTCATCTTCCTTTTGTCCTCTTTGTTAGTTCTCTTTTATGGCAGGTTTTCCTTTACTGAATTTCTATTTCTAAATATGTTTTTAATGTCCATGAATTCATTCTTTTTTAAAATATATTTTTATTTACTTCAGAGAGAAAGGGAGGAGAGAGAGAGATAGAAACATCGATGAGAGAGACACATTGATCGACTGCCTCCCGCATGCTCCCTATGGGGACTGAGCCAGCAACCCGGGCATGTGCCCTGACCGGGAATTGAACCTGGGACGACGCTCCCTCCACTGAGCTACACCAGCCAGGTGTTCTTGTTCTTGTTCTTGTTCTTGTTCTCTGATTATTTCCTTTCCCACGAAGGGCAAAGTCTTCTCTTATTTCTCTGAGAATTTGCACTGGAATTCCTTCTGAACGTGTCTTCTGGGCCTTGCACCGTCTCAGATGCTCCGACAACCCCACAGCCTGCCTTTGATTTGATCTCATTTTCATGTTGGAGTCTTTCCTGAAATATCTCTTGGGGATTGAGCCCACAACCCGGGCATGTGCACTGAACGGGAATCGAACCGTGACCTCCTGGTTCATAGGCCGATGTTCAATCACTGAGCCAGGCCGGCCAGGCTCTATAAATCTTATTGGAAGCTCAGTATAGGTGCAGCATGAGGACAGGTGGGGCTTTGACCTTGGAAATCGCCAAATGTCAGGATTTCGTGATCTTTTTCTCTTGCCTGGGGGCAGGATGCCTGCAGCAGGACCAGCAAATAGGACCCAGAAATCCACTCTGAAGTGTTAGACTGCAGCCCTGAACCTCACCGCACCCCTCCCTTTGCCTGGTAGCCCCATGTTCACCTGGGTAGGGGCGGAGGAGGATGTGAGCTTCCCAGCTGTGTGGGGCAAAGGAGGGAGTCTGTGTAGACTCCCACCCAGACCTCCCTCTCTCCGCCCACACCTGACCACACTCTGTACCCGCCGCCCCCGCCCGCGGGCCTCGCCTTCCCTGCGGGCAAACTGGCTCGCTTCTCAGCGGAACCTCCTCCGCAGGCACTTCGGCTTACCTCTTCCTCTGCTCATTTTCCTCCTCCATCTGCTTTCTGTCTTCCAGACGTTGTCAAAGTCTCTTATCTATAATTGTCTCCTCTCTCATCTCCTGGTCTTTGGGTTGATACTTTCAAAAATGCATTTGTGCCGGGCCCGTGATGCTCAGTGGTTGAGCGTCGACTTATGAAGCAGGAGTCACCGATTGAGTCCTGGTCAGGGCACATGCCTGGGTTGTGGGCTCCATCCCCACTAGAGGGCGTGCAGGAGGCCGCCGGTCAAGGATTCTGTCTCATCATTGGTGTTTCTATCTCTCTCTCCCTCTCTGAAACAAAAATAAATAAATAAAAATAACATGGCTCACCCCCAAACCCTGGCCTGACAGAAGCAGCTAAGCAGATGCCCTGTGTCTGTTCTCCCCAGCACACAGCCTGGGGCGGGGGCGGGGGCGGGGGGTGTCTTTGGAGCCAGTCACAGGATTTAATATGCGAGGCTGTTCTGAGCTCTCCTGTCTGCCAAGCTAATTGGATCTGGGGCATCTGCGAGCTGGGCTGAAGTGTCTGCATCACCCAGAAGGCCTGGGCCTGCCGGTCCTGCTACATGTGCCCAAGTCCCGCACCCAGACCCCCCAGCTGCCGCCTGGGGCCACCTCAGAGTGGCCAGAGCTCAGCGCTCAGGCTCTGAGGCAGATGCAGGTAGGGAGGCAGATCTGAAGACAAAGAGTTCCTGATCTAGATGCAGAAATAGACACAGATACAGACGCATGGAGGCAGATGTCGTCGCAGAGACGCAGTCATGGGGACAGATGCAGCTAAAGAGACAGCGACGGCACCCAAGCCGCCGGGCGAAGGCACACCTAGCAGGCAGCCACCCCTTGCGAAGTCCATCGAGTCCGCAGAGCAGCCTTGTGGGGTGGGATTTTTAGCCCCGTTTTGCAGACAGGAAACCAGGGCTCCTGGAGGCTGAGCCTCGCCCGGGTCACACCTGATGGGGACCTGAGCTGCACCTTGTCCTGGGGGCCCAGTCCCCTCACGGCTGTGGCCCGGGCTGGGGAGCCCTGGGATTCGTGCCTTCCTGGCTCCCGGCAGATGCCACAGCCCTGGGACTGAGCAACGCTGCCCCCTGGGAGCCCCTGCCTGCCTCTGCCCCCTCCCTGTGGGGGTGGCCTCCCCGAGTCCCCTCACACAGGCTCTGGCTTTTCTCACAAATCCCTAAAACCGACCACTAAGGAATGACTCAAACACAGGCCACACCCAGCTGCGCCCCAAGGTCTCACACTTTATCTCCCCTCCTCACAGACCAGCGGTTCTCAACCTGTGGGTCGCGACCCCTTTGGGGGTCGAACAACCCTTTCACAGGGGTCGCCTAAGACCATCGGAAAACACATCTATAATGACATATTGTTTTTGTGATTAATCACTATGCTTTAATTATGTTCAATTTGTAACAGTGAAATTGGGGGTCACCACCACATGAGGAACTGTATTAAAGGGTCGCGGCATTAGGAAGGTTGAGAACCGCGGTCACAGACCCTGTCCTGTTGCCACCCACGTTCTGGCCACACCCAAGCCTACAGGCCCCCAACACTTAATGACAATCATTTCTTCAGCTGCCCCAGGACCTCAGGGCAAGAGAGATGAAAGGACCAGCCCCTTCAGCAGCGCTTTGATGAGGAGGCTGGAGACCCTGGGTTTGACCTCCCCCCCACCCCCATGGACCGAGCCCGGTGGCTCTGAGAGCCTGGACGGCCCACTGCCCCTCCACCTGCGGGTGAGTCACCTCTGACGCTCCTGTGGGCAGACCTGGGGGAGGAAGGCTCAGGGACAGAGGATGAGAGCGATGTCGTCAGCAGGCCCTGCTGGGCGCGCCGGCACATCCTGCAGTCCAGAACCAGATCGACTCTGTTATTTCCTTTGATTAAACTTCTGTTTTCCCTCAGCCCACTGAATCCTTCTTCCCGTTATCTAATTCCACCTGTAATAAAAAATCCATTGAGCTGCAGCTAACGCAATAGGAGGCTGGCAGCAGGCCCGGGCAGCACGGAGCAGAGGCATCGACGAAGCTTTGTCATTTTTATGTGCTCAGGCTCAGAGACAACCGCACGGCGCTTTAAGTCAGAATGTGCGGAGGGGACACACTCAGTGCAAGTGGGGTTGGGGGCAGGAGGGAGGACCGGTGCTGTCCTGGCTGATAGCATGCTGTCCGTTCCCAGTCACTGCTACCTTCCTCATGGCTTTGTGGGCGTCCAGGGCCCCCCCTCCCCCCGCCCCAGGCTCAGAGCCTGCAGGCCACATACCAGCCCAGCGTGGGCCTGGCCCCAGGCACCCATATAACATCCCGTCTGTGGAGAGCGGCTACAGCGTTTGGACAGGTTCAAGCCTCGGACTAATGAGAGGGCACGGTCCTCTCACAGCCACGTGCAAGTCCCAGCTTGGAGGCAGAGCCCTCCCAGCACAATGATAGCCAACAGCTACAGTTGTGAGCTTGAACCTATGGTCCGAACACGTGGCTCCACGTGCCTGAGTGATGTGGGTTCAGGTGCATGTGATGGAGTAGATTTGAAACCCACGAGAATGTTGTAAACATCTTGACCACGCCCTTACTTTGCCTCGTGGAATCTGCTCTAAAATAAAGACACGGCTTGTCGTCTATGGTGCTGTCTCTCCATTTGGAAACAGTGTCCCATCCAGACCCAGCTTTTTCTCTTGTCTGTCTTTTCTCCATCCTTCACTGCCCCGCCCCCACTCAGGCTCACTGAACCTGGCTGAGCTGGCGCGGCACATGAGGCGCCTTGGGGCTGAGTGTGCCATGGCCGTGCTGTCTCAAAACATCCGTCTTTAGTCTGGAATCAACACTCACCTTCCAAGCCTCCAAGCACATCGCTCCTGTGTTTTCTGCTCTGTCTTTGAGGTTTATTTCCCTCCCGGGTCTTGTCCCACCCCACAGACTTTGACTTCCTGTGCTTTTGGTGCCTGCAGGCCCCCAGGGACCCTCCCCTGGACCATCCTTCCAGCCTGGCTCACCAGGCCCCACAGTTGGCTCAGGCAGCTTGGGTGTTGTCCAGCTGGTTATGTGGCCTCTGACAAGACCCCCCGGCTGCCCCCGGCCTTGAGCGCCACACCCTCCGTGCTGCGAGGCTGAGCCCCAGACGCAGCTGGGTCGGGGCGGGGGGGGCCGCCTCATCCCAGCTCAGGATGGCAGGGGAGGCCCTTTTAGATGGCAGTGCCCCAGTGGGCGGGGCCCAGAGAATTCCAAAATAACGAAAAAAGGGACCAGCACTGACCACGCGCCAGCCACCCCTGGAGCAGCTTCCAGGAGGCCCCATGCAGGGCCAGGCGTTAACCCTTGAGTGTGGGGCTCCTGCGCGGTCAGGGCGAGGGGCTTGCCAACTTGTGTGGAAGCATCTCAACCAGCCACCACCACCACTGGTATCAACAGGTTCAGCTGCGGTGCCACCAGCTGGTGGGGAATCTGGCTGGTTCTGCTGAATGACTGTTGGATAGAAAGACAGGCTCCATGACTGGCCTCCTCTGTGAGCGCAGCCCCTTGCCTGAGGGCTCCCCTGGGGCCACGGGGCCCCCCAGGGAGCAGGCTGCCGCCCCCAGGCTCTGGGTCCTACCCACTCCCCCCGCCCCCGTTTGCTCTTTGCCAGAGGAGGGGCACAAGGCAGCAGTCAGAGGCTCTGAGGTCAGGCTGTCCTGATTTCCCCACTGCCTCTGTGGCAGGCTGTGTGACCTTGGGAAAGTTTCTTAACCCCTTTGCGCCTTGGTTCGGCATCTGAAACAGGGGGCCAATAGCACTTCTCTCGCTGGGGACCCATAGGGGTTTCTATGTTAAACGTCTGAGGAGCACCCGGCCTAGGTAGGCGCTTAATCAGTGGTAACCAGCGTTATGTCATTAATCTGGCTCCGAGGGTGCAAGCTGGCCATGTCCCCTCTCAACCTGAGCACGCCCACACCCAGCCACAGCTCCTGGCGTCCTACCAGGTGCCCACACCGCTGGACACGCGCTCAGAAACAAACACCACAAACTCTGTACGAAGTGCCACACAACGCTTATGGAAACGAACAAGGGCCGATCGCCCCTGCTCTGTCCCCATCGCCCAGCCCCTGACCTATATCCTGCATGGAGACACCCCTAAATGTCAGGGTCCTTGTCCTATATTCCCACAGAGAGGCCCGGAGGGGGAGTGCCCATGCCCATCACAGCCAGCGCCCACATAACGGCAAGGGGCTCGGACCCCCTCCAAGGCCGTCAGTCCTCAGGGAGGGGCTCTTCACAGCGGAGGCTGCGGGTGGAACAGCAGGGTTCCCTAAGCAAAGACCTGGGGACCCACAGGCCCAGGACAGGCCACCCCCCCCCCCCCCCCCCCCGCATCAGGGCGGGCGGGGCCCAGCCAGGAAAGGAGGCTGGAACTGTTTGCTTCCATTTCTTTCTCACTGCACCCAGCCGGGCCTTTCACACGGCCAGGTACGTCAGAGCTGCTGCGTTTTACGTGAGAGCTTTTCAAAGGTATGCACTTAATCCAGTCTGTCTTTCCAGCTACCTCCCCCTCTAGTGCTCGGTCAGAGATCAGGCTCAGCTCCGGGCTCCTGCCAGAACAGACTCACCCCTGCCAGCCTGCGAGTCAGAAACCCACCGCTGGCGGCATTGCTTCCTCTGCCGGAGACGGCCACCAAGAGCCGCAGAGACTTCTCCCAGCTCTGAGATGGAGGGAGCGGCCCTTTCCCAATGCCCATCATTTGTAAAACGTTGACCACATCGTTTTAGAGCAGCGGTTCTCAACCTGTGGGTCACGACCCCTTTGGGGGTCGAACGACCCTTTCATAGGACCATCGGAAAACACACATATAATTACATATTGTTTTTGTGATTAATCACTATGCTTTCATTATGTTCAATTTGTAACCATGAAATTGGGGGTCACCACCACATGAGGAACTGTATTAAAGGGTCGCGGCATTAGGAAGGTTGAGAACCACTGTGTTAGAGACACCCCCTCCTGGCCGCACCCGTACCTGTGGCCTTGGTGGGGGCACCTGCAGGAAGGAGGCCCCGCCCCGAGGCCAGAGCCCATGTTTCTCAGGCTAGGGATGCGAGGAGGTGCGGCTGCATTGTCACGTGTCAGGCAGGAGCGCTTAATTGGGCCAGAAATACCTCTTGGTTCCTGTTTCTGGAAGACGGATCTCAGCTGTCACGGACATCTGTGGTTCCCGGAAGGGACACGTGGAGCCGTGGGCTGGCGCCTTCGAGAGGGAGCAGTTTCCTTTGTGCCAATTCCGTGCGTGGTGTTTGTTGTTCTCTGTCTGAACCACCAAGCCTGAACCTTTGGCCCTGGGCTGACATTCTGAGCTCGCGTGTGTCCCGCCACGACCCGCAGAGAGGCCTGCCAGGTGACCCTGGCACTGCAGGCCTTAGGGCAGAGGGGGCTCCCAGCAGGGGTGCTGCTCAGGGGAGGTGGCAGTGATTCTGGCTGGGATCCGGGCACGGTGGGCCAAGGGCGACTTCCCTGAGCGTCTGCCAGGACTGCCAGCCTCCGGCAGCAGGGAGGGGCCTGGCCCAGTGCGTGCACAGAGGTGGCACTGGGTGTGCAGCTCCAGGCGGTGGGGGCTTGGCTTTCTCTGTGTATTAGTCCTCAGGGGCCGCTGAGCTAAGGCCCGGCCCTGGTCCAGGTGCCCGTGCCTGAAGGCGTATGAGTGCCATCGTAGGCCAAAGGCCTGGCTGGCACCGCTGCCTGCTGGCTGACCCTTCCACCCGCACGGAAGTCCGAACGCCTCTCCTCAGACATTCATCAGCCCCCGTTAATGCAAAACAGAAGCTCGCCCTCCACAGAGAGCCGTTAGCGGGTGCCCTGGAGTCTGTCCCTCATTTGTCTGCAAATTGCCCAACAAATCGTGGTGAGGCTTCAGTCCCTTCTTATCAGAACAACAAAAGGGCTGAACGTGTCCACGTCCACGGCTTAGCCCCCCTCAGGGCCCCAGTGCAGCAGAACCCTCCAGCCCAAATGCAGAGTCTGGGATCCACCTCTGTGCCTGAGCTCGGGGGGCCCTCTAACCTGAGCTGGTGACGACATTGTGTTCGGACCTGCTGCCTGGCGGTCCTGGGAAGGAAGCCGGCCAGGCTCTTCTAGCCCCTGGCGTGTCCTTGACCTTGAGGCCAGCTCCGTCCTCGGGGATGCCTGAGTGTGCCCTCAGCTACCGACGCCACCCCGCGCCCGGATCACCTACCACCCGTTGGCAGCCACATTATCTTCAGTTTCCTGGGATCCGCCTGCTTGATGGGCTCTTACTGGGCCCGCAGCTGAGCTGGGCCTGTGTTCTCAGCTCCTGCAGACTATGTGTGTGGTCTCTAGGATCTACTGCAGTCCTTCTTCTCGGTAACAAGGTACCCACCCTCCCCTTAGGCATCTCCTGCTCTCCACCTAGAGCCGGTCATTCCTCCAAGGAGCCTGGCGTTGGGAGGAAATGGTATTAGAGGCCGCCCTGGTGTCAGAGTGCTTGTGCTCCTGGGTTGTTATCACTTCCACAGCTCGCTTTCCAGTCCTCAGAGCTCATGAAATTGTTCAGAATTAAACTTTTCATGGGAGCATAACACATATACCAGGAAGGTGAATGAATCATCTGGCTTCTAAAAAGGAAAAAAAAAAAACCCAGCTTGAGTTGTACTGATACTTTCAATTCAAATGTAAGATTGTAGGGTTTTTACTTAACATGGCTGTATTTATACTTTCATTTCTTTTCTCTTTCCTGAAAAGCTTGATTTTTAAAGACTTCAACACAATGACTTATTTGCTCCGTTTGACAGTTTAACTATAATAGTTTCAAAGTAGCTATGTGCATCTTGCTGCTAACAGTAAGATTACTGAATCCAGCGTAAGATTTCTTTGTGGTCTGTTTTGCCCTTACAGTACATCCCACCAGGAGAGTGTAATCAAATTCTGTCTTTTAAATTCATTGGAAGTAATCATTTTCTCTGTGCTGTTATGCCACCAATGCAGCACGCAGCTAGACGCCTGACTTTTTGTTTTTGATTTTTGTCTTGCGCTTTTTTTTTTTTTGACCTTTTTGATTTAAAAAGTGTTATGAATTCAAAGCCAAAACTACATAACACGATCTATTTGGAGAAGTCTGGCTTCCATCCCTATCTCCTCCACCCTGCTCTCCCTCCCTGCGTAGGTAACTTTTATGAACATAGGTAATTTTTACTAGCCTTCAGTCAATTGTTAAAAATATAAACAAATATGTGTATATTCACAGTACCCCTCCCATTTTGTAGTGGATTGTTGTCACGCTCCCTGTCAAGAGGAGATTTCTTTCTCCTCCCCTTAAACCTGGATGGTTGGATGAAGATGTGCATATATATATATGTGTGTGTGTACACATGTGTATATGTATATGTGCCTATAGGTATATATGCATAGGCACACAGGTGTATATGCATATATGTAAGTATACATATATATATGTTAGTGCACATGTGTCTCTCTCTCTCTCTCTCTCTATATATATATATATATATACACACACACAATGGAATACCACTCAGCCATAAGGAAAGATGAAATACTGCCATGTGGGACCATGCGGATGGATCTGGATGCTTCATGTTACGTGAAAAAGCCCTGTGACTGCTTCGCCCACAAGACTGCAGGGGCCATGCCGCTCCGCCAGTGCCAGGACCGAGAGGCCCAGCAGCTCCATTTCCTCCGTGTACACTCGCCCTCAGGACTTGGGATCCAGCTGCCAAGGAAAAGAGCCCAAGCTGGCCACATGGAGACTGAGGGCCCGAGCCCTCAGCCAGCCCCGCCCCACCCGGCTGCAGCAGCGGCAGCCCCCAGGCACACCAACAGAACTGCTCAGTCAACCACCATCCGCGGGAGCCGATTATGTTTACTGATGCCTTAAACCACTGAGTTTTGGGGTGGCTTGTTAAGCAGAAGTAAACAACCAAACCCCTTTTCCTGAGGAGGGAAGCATGCCTGTCCGCCCCTCTGTGCCTTCTCTAACCACCTCCTGCACGCGGGGTCACTGTGGGTCACATACATTGGCTCTTCGCTTTGTAACGGCCCAGGCTGCAGGTGGGGAGCCGGGGTCGGAGATACGGGGCGACCTGCCCGAGGCTGCATAGCTAGTCATCAGGCTGCTCGGCTGCCATAACACAGCATGGTGGCCTGCGTGGCTTAAACAGCAGTGATTTATTTTCTCTCAGTTCCAGCAGCTACAAGGCCAAGACCGAGGTGCCAGCGGGTTAGCTTCCTCCTGAGGACTCTCTCCTTGCCTGGCCGATGGCCACCTTCTCGCGCGGTCTCTCCTCTGTGCACATCCTGCCGTCTGTCTGTGTCCAAAGTTCCTCTTCTGGTCAGGTCCCCTGTCAGAGTGGATCCGGCCCACCCTCCTGATCGCATTTGAACTTAATCATCTTTAAATGCCTTGTCTCCAAAACAGCCACCTTCTGAGTGCTGGGGCATTAGGGCTGTGACATAGGAATTTGGGGGACACAGAATTTGTACCGTCTTCACGCTGCTGCTGGGTTGAGACTTGTGCATATGCACAATGTCTCTGGGTGGCCACGGGAGAAGCTAGAGAACACGTCTGTAATTCTCAAAGTGGAGATTGTGACTGTGATGGGTGAGAGCTCAAATAAGAAGTAATTGATATAGAAGCATAGGAAGAGCCCAGCCGATTTGGCCCAGTGGACAGAGCGATGCCTGTGGACTGAAGGGTCCTGGGTTCGATTCCGTTCAAGGGCACAGGCCCAGGTTGCGGGCTCCATCCCCAATAGAGGGTGTGCAGGAGTCAGCCGATCAATGATTCCTTCTCATCATTGATGTTTCTATCTCTCTCTTCCTCTCCCTTCCTCTCTGAAATCAATACAAATATATTTTTAAAAAAAGAGCATAAGAAGAGAGAGTGAGAGAGTCCCACCCCCTCTGTAACAGGGTGAGAGTGGTTATTAGGGAAAACCTTGCTGGGAGGTAAGGAGGGCAGTTCTTTACCAAGATGCTTCTGTGTCGTGATAATTGCCAGGTTGCTTAGTGCCTATTTATTTAAATATTTATCTTCTTAAATTGGAAAAAAGTAAAAGGTGTCCAATGGGGCATAATGTTCCCCAAACTATGAAAGTCGCTCGTCTCAGCAGCGGAACGACAGGCAGTTTCTCTCTTTTTACAACGTTCCTGTACCTTTCCCGCCTCCTCTGAGTAGTTCTTCCCTTCATAATGGGAAAAGGAAACATCTCCCTTTCGTCCGAGGAAGTCTGGGTAGAGACCAATCAATCGTACCAGGAAGGACATAGCGGCCCCAGGGGCACCATGTTCCGGGGAAAGTGTCCGTCAGGGGCAACCAGGCCACCAGGCCCGCCCGGTCCTTCCACAGCGGGAACTCGTCTGCCTCATCAAGTGCAAAACAGCGTGAGGCGGAGCGTCTGGTCCCGGGAAGGGTGTGCAGGCCCCTGGCTTTGCAGCAGCCAGTGCGGCCCCAGGCCAGGAAATGGCGGGCCCCACCTGGCTGCCTCCTGGACGCCCCCCCCCCCCGCTCCTCCCCCCCGCCCCAACACGCACTGGGGATCACCGTGGAGCTACTCATTGTCCTCACACTAAGCTGGCTGAATAGACGTGTAACAATGTGGGGTTTATTTGCTCGCAGTCTTTCCCCTTTCTCCCTTCCCTCCCTCCTTCCTTCCCAATTTCCCTTCTTTTCTTCTAGTGGGGAAGGCGTAACCAGCCACCATGCCCTAAGAACCCCTTAGGCCTTGTAGAGAGAGAGTCGCTGTGTTGAACCCAAAGCAGCGCCTGGCGTGGTGTGGCCGGCAGAAGGCCTTCCTGTGAGGGAGCCGGAGGGGCCTCGGGTGACTGGGCAGCCCAGGGGCTCAGGTCTGAGCAGCCGGAGGATGAGGGAGCTGGGAGGAGCGCGAGTGAGTGAGCGGTGCTGGGAGGCGCCAGTGCAGGTGTCCTTCTGCTTTTAACCTCACAGCTGGACCCCTGCCCTGAGGGCTTCCCAGAGCCCCTGGGCCAGTGGTGGGCAAACCGCGGCTCGCGAGCCACATGCGGCTCTTTGACCCCCTGAGTGTGGCTCTTCCACAAAATACCACGTGCGGGCGCGCACGTACAGTGCGAAGTTGACTTAAAACTTTAAGTAAAGTTTATTAAGTTAATTTTAGGGAACGTTGTGGAGTGAAAGAAGATGTAGTGTCGAGGACGGAGAAAGGTATGTTGAGACGGTTTGGACATAGAGAGGCTGAACGAAAGGAGATGGATGAAACAAGTATCCGAGACGAGTGTGGATGGGAGAGTTGGAAGGGGTCGACCTCAGCGAACGTACCTCAATCAGATTGAGGACATTTTTAGCAAAGGCCAGCTTAGGAGCACCCTCATTAAGTTAATAACAATGTACCTACCTATAGAGTTTAAGTTTAAAAAATTTGGCTCTCAAAAGACATTTCAATCATTGTGCTGTTGATAGTTGGCTCTGTGGACGAATGAGTTTGCCGACCACTGCCCTGGGCTCACCGGGGAGAGCTGAGAGCTGGGCGGGGAGGTTGAGCCCAGCGTGCGATGGAGGAGGCGGTGCTGCAGTGGGAGCTGCTGCAAGACACTCCTGCCAGAACGACAGCGATGCTTCGCTCCCGAGCGGCGCCAGCTAAAAAAGGCTCTCACGCTGGGTTGTCTGCCCAGAAGCTGATCTAGAAAGTCCTGCTTGAGAATAGCAATAGTGCGTTCACCCAGGAATCCACAACTTATGGGTCTTTGATGTAAAGTTACTGACTTCTCACTTGGGAGCCTGTGGTGCTTTGCACAAACCCACCCATTACACACCAGCCGGCCCTTGGGTTTCTTAGGGCCACTTCCCAGGTGAGGAGGGGCTGCCGAAGCCACACAGGTGTGCGGACTCTGGGGGGAGGGGGCGGTTAGAGCCGCTTGCTACCACAGCCATCAGGCCGTGTGGTCGGTGGAAGGCCGGCAAGGTTGGCTCACCTGTCGGTCTCTCCCCTTGAACAGTGAGTTCCTGGAAGGCAGGCACTGCGGGTGCTCAGTCAATGCTTCTGGAGCGAAGGCATGGAAAGGAGGCTGGGACAGCATCCGTTCTAGAACATTTCGCATTACTTCTCCCTGTCCAGGCTGCTGCTATAACTTCCAATTGATCTTGCTGTTTTGTTGTTGTTGTTAATCCTCACCTGAGGATATTTTTTTCCATTGACTGTGTGTGTGTGTGTGTGTGTGTGTGTGTGTGTGTGTGTGAGAGAGAGAGAGAGAGAGAGAGAGAGAAAGACCCATCGATTGGTTGCCTCTTGTACTTGCCCAACTGGAGCTGGGGATTGAACCTGCAACCCATGTATGTACTCTTTTTTAAAAAAATATATTTTATTGATTTTTTACAGAGAGGAAGGGAGAGGGATAGAGAGTTAGAAACATCGATGAGAGAGAGAAACATCGATCCGCTGCCTCCTACACACTCCCTACTGGGGATGTGCCTGCAGCCAAGGTACATGCCTTTGACCGGAATCGAACCCTTGAGTCCGCAGGCCGACGCTCTATCCATTGAGCCAAACCGGTTAGGGCCCATGTATGTACTCTTGAGCCCAAGACCCTTCAGTGCGTGGGCTGGCGCTCTGACCCGGGAGCCACACCACCCAGGACATCTTGCTGTGTTTTACTTCTAAGACATCACCACTGACATGTCCCCAAACCTCTTTTTTTTTTCCTAAAGAGAAAGCCTCTCCTCCCAGCCACTGGGGATAGCACATGAGTCGCAGCCTCACAGCGTTGGAGAGCAAACTGGCGTCTCCAAACAGCATCCAGGACGGCCTGGATGGCGGCTTGCGGGGTAATAAAATAAAAAGTAATTTATAAGTGGCAAGGAATTTGAATTGAAGCATAATTCCATTTTCTGCAGCAAAGCCAAGCTGTTCTGCATAACTTGTCATCCAGCCAGGGCTCTCTGACTTGCTCAAGCCAAAGGCTCCTCTCTCCTCCCCATCGGCCACTGGTTCCTTCTAATTTAATTCTGAGTGGCAGGGCTCCCAGTATCCCCAGTGAATATGTTTGCGATCCCTCAGCTGAGCCAGCTGGTGTGTGCTCTTTGCAAATGCCTGGCTGACCCGGGATGAAAAAGCTTGGCTATACGATCCCAGAAACTGCGCCCCCCCCCCCCCCCGCCAGGTTCTATCGGTGGTTTCCAGTTATCTATCACTGCATAACCACCCGCTCCAAAATGTGGTGGCTTCACGTCGCCTTTTATCATTGATCATGATTCTGAGCGTGGCTGGGCTCCGTGGGCAGTTCTTCTGCTCCCTGTGTGTGGCTTAGGTTGCTCTTATGGCTGCATTCAGCTGGGAGCCCGTCCGTGGCTGGAACATCCAAAATGCCCCCCCGCCCCCCTCTCCAGGGCTTCTCTCCACGTGGCCGCCATCATCGGGGGCCTAACTGGCTTCTTCAGCAGCGTGGCTGGCTTCCCGGGAGGAACATTCTGAGGGGCAAGCCCCTGTGTGAGTGCTTCTCAAGCCTCTTGCCGGCCAGTATCCCTCGGGCCGAGCCAGTCGCATAGCCCACCCTCACGGCCCTGAGAGGGGGTGCGCCAGGAGCCCATACGCTCCTCTCAGCTCGGACTCTGCTGGGCAGCTCTCCTGGAAGGCCAAGGGCAGCGCCGGCTCCCAGATGGCAGGGCACATGTCAGGGCACGTGAGAGGGAGGCCCCGGGAGGACGCCGTCTTCCAGGTGGAAATGCTCTCCGTAGCTGAGTGTCTAGGGCAGCGGCTCTCAACCTGTGGGTCGCGACCCCTTTGGGGGTCAAACAACCCTTTCACAGGGGTCGCCTAAGACCATCGGAAAACACATCTATGATTACATATTGTTTTTGGGATTAATCACTATGCTTTCATTATGTTCAATTTGTAACAATGAAAATACATCCTGCATATCAGATATTTACATTATGACTCATAACAGTAGCAACATTACAGTGATGAAGTAGCAACGAAAATAATGTTATGGTTGGGGGTCCCCACAACATGAGGAACCGTATTAAAGGGTCGCGGCATCAGGAGGGTTGAGAACCACTGGTCTAGGGCCTCAGCCTCTGCAGGCTGGGAACAGGGTTTATGCTTCCATTGATTGACAGCTGCGTTGGGAGTGAGAGGGTGGGGCTTCCTGTCCAGAGCACCCTGAGGAAGATAAACAGGAGGCGGACAGGGCCCTGGGCCCGAGTGTCCAAACAAGCGTCTCAGAAGCATTTGGGGCCACACACCCTCAGGGCCCCCAGGAAAGGGGAGGGGAGCGGGGAAGGGGACAGAGAGGCTCTGCACCTGCCTCCCCCACTCACAGCTCCACGGCTGTGTCCTTGCAGACTGAGTTTTCTTCGATTTTTTTTAAAAAATATATTTTTATTGACTTCAGAGAGGAAGGGAGAGGGAGAGAGAGATGGAAACATCCGTGATGAGAGACAATCATTGATCGGCTGCCTCCTGCACGCCCCACACTGGGGATTGAGCCACAACCTGGGCATGTGCCCTGACCGGGAATGGAACCTGGGACCCTTCAGTCCGCAGGCCGATGCTCTATCCACTGAACCAAACCAGCTAGGACTCTTGTTTGAATTGTGTTTGAAGAAAGGATCCTAGGGTTTAAATAAATAAAATAAAATAAGTAAATAAATGCAAGCAAGCTCTAGAATCACCCGGAGAGATCCCAGCCGTAAGAGACATTCAGTCGGCTCAGGGTCCTGCTGCACCCCAAGGATGGGGTGTCACCCTCAGTGTCAGGGACGGGAAGCGGGCCCACAGGCTTTGTCATGGAGCCAGGGCCGGCTGAGGTGGGCAGGGCAGGCAGCTGCCTACCCCAGGGTGGTGGGCAGGGTTCAGAGTCAGCGCCAGCACCAAGGCACAAGTCTGTGCCCGCTAGTCGGAGGCAACACTCCGGGGATACCTGGCCTCCTCACCCAGGGCTGGCTGGCCCCAGGGCTGCCTAAAGGTGGCAGGAGGCTGTTAGGGCTAGAGCCAGGGTGCTGGACGCCACTGCCAGGAGCTCCGAGGAGAGGAAGGGGCTGGTCCTGCCTGGGTGAGGCCTCCAGGCAGCGTGACCCAGGGATGCTGCCCTTCTCATAGCAGCTTTAGGGAGAGGTTTCAGGGTAGCGGGTTCCCAAAGTACAGCCCGATCCACCTGAAGAACAGAAGTAGAGGAGGGCTGGCAGGGTCAGGGCTGGCCCCAGCGAAGTGAGAAGGGGCTGACGTGTACAGCGGGCGCCTGTCGCCAGCGCCTCCCGCCTCCAGCCCAGGGCGCATTCCCTCCATTACACCAGTTTTGCACTGTCAGGATCACACAGGCTCAGTGACCTGAACAGCACACATTACCCTGTCAGAGCTCCTGGGTCCGGAGTCTGGGGGGTGGGGCGGGCCTAAGGGGGCCCTGGGGTTAGGTCTCATGGCTGCAGCCCAGGTGTCAGCGGCCGCAGCCTCCTGGGGAGGGTCGGATGGAAGAAGCCGCCTCTGAGTGCTCAGGCCGCTGAGAGGGCTGATCTTCTTGCCTGTGACCGCGGGGCTGCTCTCAGGCCCAGGAGCCCGCTCCCTGCCACGTGGCCTCCCCATGTGGCCGCTGACTCCCTCCACCCGCAGGGAGAGCTGCTCTGGGCAGGCAGGGCCCTGCCCCTCTTTAGGGCTCTCACCTCATTAAGGTAGGTTCACACACCTTAACTCACAACCAACTCATTGAGGCCCTAATTACACCTGCAAAATCCCTTCACCGTTATGTTCCCACCCCAGTCCCACGCCAACCCCTCCCCTTGCTTGCTAAGACCTCCCCCCGCAGACCCACTCTTCTCAGCAGATATCGAAGACTCAACTCTCTAACTTACTCAAACCGCCCCCCCCCCAAGGTGTTTGATGAGGTGGCAATACTTAGATCAAAGAAATAATAGAGACCAGTATAAACTTTTGAACAATAATAGATACAGAGGCAGAGCTGCCTCAAACAGATTGTCAAACTGCAGCGGGAAGGCTGGGGAGGGTTGGGGGGCAGTAGGGAGGGGGGTAAGAGATCAACCAAAGGACTTGTATGCATGCATATAAGCATAACCAATGGACATAAGACACTGGGGGATAGGGGAGGCTAGGGGACTGTCAAGGGTGGGGGGAAAAAAGGACACATATGTAATACCCTTTGTAATACTTTAAGCAATTAAAAAAAAAGAAAGAAATAAGTCCCCCAAAGGGACTCAATCTTTGTCCGGGGACTGTACAGTGGGGCCTTGACTTATGAGTGTCCCAACTAACGAGTTTTTTGAGATACCAGCTGTCTCTCGGCTGATTTTTTGCATTGAGTTGATAGAGTAATTTGAGTTAACGAGCTCCTTAACGAGCTTGGTCTCTGAACGAATTAAACTCGTAAGTCAAGGCCCCACTGCACCTCATCCCAAAGAAGTGGGGGACATTTTAGGGATCGGGGACTAGTGAGTGATGGAAATGGTCCATGGGATGCTGGGAAGGGGTGGTCACTCTTCCTCACTCTGCTGACATGACCACTCACCTCGTTACTATAGGGATCGGCTATAGGGTTAAGCCTCAGACTGACCTGTTGGCAAAGCCACAAACAAGTCCCAGCTTAGAGGGCACAGCCCTCTTAGCATAATTAGGCTTGACCCTATAACACTCCTTAGATCCTATCTGGGAAGGTAATGGGCTGTGGGAGGTGCAGCAAGTTCTGCCAAAACAAGTGAAACTCATAAGAACATTGTAACTATGGTGACCACTACCTTGTTTACCTCTGGCTATAAAATAAAGGCTCAGCTTGGGTCTGTGTCTCTCTCTGTGGCCTCAGCCAGGCACAGGAGATCCACCTAGACCAGTGATGGCGAACCTTTTGAGCTCGGCGTGGCAGCATTTGGAAAAACCCTAACCTAACTCTGGTGCCGTGTCACATATAGACATTTGTTGATATTTGCAACCATAGTAAAGCAAAGACTTAAATTTTTGATATTTATTTTATACATTTAAATGCCATTTAACAAAGAAAAATCAACCAAAAAAATGAGTTCGAGTGTCACCCCTCACATGCGTGTCATAGGTTCACCATCACTGCCCTAGACCCAGCTTATTCTCTTTGTCTTTAATTCTTTGCCACCTCCCCTCAGGCTCACCGAACCCTTGGCTGTGCTGGCCCGGCACAGTGACTCTACAGCAGTGGTTCTCAACCTTGGCTGCCCATTAGAATCGCCTGGGAATCTTTTTTAAAATCCTGATTTCTGGCCGAAACCGGTTTGGCTCAGTGGATAGAGCGTCAGCCTGCAGACTGAAGGGTCCCAGGTTCGATTCCGGTCAAGGGCATGTACCTTGGTTGCGGGCACATCCCCAGTAGGAGATGTGCAGGAGGCAGCTGATCGATGTTTCTCTCTCTCATCGATGTTTCTAACTCTCTATCTCTCTCCCTTCCTCTCTGTAAAAAATCAATAAAATATATTTAAAAAAAAATAAAAAAATCCTGATTTCTGGGCCTCATCCTCCGGAAATTCTGTTTCTTTGCTATGGGGTGAGGCCACAACATGAGTCACAAAGAAGCAGAATTTCCGGAGGATGAGGCCCAGAAATCAGGATTTTAGAAAGATTCCCAGGTGATTCTAATGTGCGGCCAAGGTTGAGAACCACTGCTCTACAGGGTCCTTTCTTCTACGCTTTAGGGTCAAGCCTCCTTCCTCGCCCCAACCCCGAGGACCCCTGGTCAGTCACCTAGACCCCGGGTGCCTGTGTTTTGCAAAGGAGGCGACTAGAGAACCCGGCATCGGGGAGCTGCCCGTCTCCTCTTGAAGTGTTGGCAACGGTAACGTCACGCGTGCCATTTACTGAGCACCCGCTCTGTGCTCAGCCACACGCTAGGCGATCTCTGGTCAGGCCTCACGCCAACCCGAAGAGGCAGGTGCGCTCATTGTCCTTGTTTTCCAAGCGTGGAAACGGAGTCTCTGAGGTCTAGTCTCTGGTCCAAGGTCAGGTCTGTACTGGGCTGCATATCGGGGCGCGCTGCACTGTCTGTTCCTGGAACAGACAGATAGGAAGGTACTGACATCAGGTCAGGCCTTGAGATATGGTCTCATGGTCCCTCCTCAATATACTGTGCTCTCTGTTCCCGGAGAACATAGATAGGAAGGTGATAATGCTATACCGTGTCGGGAACAAATTGTGTAAACAAGGCTTTGTAACTTTGCAGTTTTTGCAAATAAATAGGCTGTAACGCTTGCAGTCATGGCTGCAGTTCAGCCTTTGCTTTGGCGGAGTGCTGGGACTGCAGACAGCTGGCCAGCTTAAGAAAGGTTCCTAAATTTAAATTCTGAGTCGGTGGTCTATCTCGCTGAGCCAACCCATAACAAGGTCGTTGGAGAGTGACAGAGTAGGAATGCCCCTCTGGCCGCCACCTGACAGTGCCTCTCGGTATGGCCTGCGCATGTGCCCCGCCCACCTCCCAGGGCACAGCCACACGGGGGCTCTCGGAGGCAGCCCCCAGGGCCCTGCAGTGTGGGGGATGGGAGTGGGGCAGGAGGAGCTGCCCTGGGCACAGGCCTGAGGACCTTTGGGGGGGCCTTTGCAGCACGGCAGCCCCCCTGGAGCCTTGGAGATGCTGGCATTCGTGCCGAGTGGTTAAGAGGAAACAACCAACCTACTCCCAGGAGCTAAATGCCAAGAGACCCGTCTGTAGTGCCTGCCAGACAACAGAGCTGCACGTCCCCGTGTGTCACCAGAGGACCCGTGAGACCAGGTCCAGCCGTGTGCCCCATGCAGGTCACCTTTAAGGCAAGAGGCAAGCTCTCTCTGTCCCGGCCTGTCTGTCTCTCTTCCTCTCTGCTTCCTTCTCTCTCCTCCCTGTTTCTCTTTTGATTCCCCCTCCCCCCCAAGTTCCTCCCATCCTCTGGGGAGTCATCAGTCTAGGACTCCCACTGCTTCCGCAAAGGCTGAGAGCGGGCGGCCTGGGACAGCTGACAACACAAACTGCAGGTGCTGCTTCGGGAACTGCCCGGAGCACCCTGATCACACTGATCAGACACCCAGGGTGGCCCGCCCGTGCTCAGCCGGGGGGTGGTAGGCGCAGAGGGGAGCAGAGCTGGGGGGTGGGGGTGGGAGGAGGCCCAAGCTTGACCCTGAGGAAGATCTCGGAGCAGGAGTGGTCGGCGCCCCTGCCTCAACCAAGGGCCCTTGCTCCAAGGCCACTGGGGTCTCTGGATCGGGAGCAGGACAGGGAGAGGGACCTTCAGTCTCCAGGGCACCTTCACCACCTGCCCTGAGCCAGCCTCCTCCTCCTTGGTCTCCACCGTCCTGCCCACTGCTGCCTGCAGTCCCTCTGCTCCTGGGAGAGACAGTCCAAGTCAAACGTGGTTTCCAGGCCAGTTAGGCCCCCCCCCCCCGCCCCCACTCAGGAAGCCCCGCCCCCTCACTGCTGCACCCAGTGGAGGGAGAGACCCCAGAAACTGAAGGAGGGAGAGTTACGCCTGCTCCCTGGAGGGGGAGGGGCGTTTGTGCATGGGAGGACGAGAGCGCTGGAGGATTCCTGCCCACCTGGGCGACGCCTTTTCTGTGAAGGTCAGGATCTTGACCTCCAGCCCGAGGTCAGAGGTCCGTCTGGCCTTGCTTGGGGCAGCCGGGAGCGAGGTCGTCTGTGGTCAGGGCCTGGCCAGATGGGCCACAGGCGGGAAGAGGCAAGGTGTTCTGAGATAACCCTGTCAGTCGATGTGATTTATCGTTCAGGTTTTCAGCTGAAATTACAGAGAAATGCCACCCTAATCGCAGCAGGTTTAATCAGGAGAGCTGATTTATAGATTGATTACACCTTAATAGATTTCCTGTGTTAGGAGCTGAGTGGAACCAGCGAGTCATTGTCTGAGCGAGGCTGGCCTATTGCGTTGGGAGACAGAAAAGAAAAATGCAACCCAGGAGTGAGGGGAGGCAGGGAGGGCGTTAGATGTGAGGAGAGAAAGGCTGGGGAGAGGCCCCAAGAAGGCGAGGTGGGCCTGGCCAGGGGGAGGAGGAAGCAAGTGGAATTTGGTGAATCTGGGGAGAAAGCTTTGGGGCCAATCTAGTCTCTCTCATTATTGAACTCTTCTGAGCTACAGCCTGTAAAACGGGCATAATTCATTCCTTCCCCACAGGGTGGCTGTGGAAGGAAAATGAGATTGTGTGTGTGGAAGAGCTGAGCGTGGTACCTGCTACGCAGAAGGGGGTGCAGGGGGGATGGGGTCAAAGGAAGAGGGAGGAGACAGGAAAGTGGAGGGAGAGAGAGAGCAGAGGGGTCACAAGAAAGAGAACGCCGCAGACACTGGCTCAGCGATGCCCAACGGCCGTGGAAGAGACCGCTACGCCCGCAGCGGCCACACAACCCTGTCCACCGCCATCCACTCTTTACTGTTGACCAGAATAAGGTTTCCCAGCCTCCTCACTGTCAGGTGAGGCCACATGACAAATGCTGGCCAGGGATGCAGGTCGAGGTGATGCCTTTCAAAGGAAGGAGGAGCTCTCTGCTTCCCCCCCCCCCGCCCCCGTTCTCCCCCCCTCGCCACTGGCGCACCATCCGGGACCCTGGACCATGAGGAGAGGGATCTGCCCCGGGAATGGCAGGGTCACGATGGAAGGAACCAGATGAACATAACTCGTCCTGAGGACCTCGGGGAGCGGCTTTACTGCCCTAGACTTGTGGGAAAGAGAGAGAAGTACACCGTTATGTCTTCAAGCCACTCACGCTGATGCTGCAACTTCTTAATGTGCAGCCCGACCATAATCCAACTCGGTGCTGTCTGGCCAGACTTCCGGAGATGACTGCCCCCCGTCTGCACTGCCCAGCGTGGCAGCCCCCGGACACACGTGGCCATGGAGCACTTGAATGTGGCCAGTGCAACCGAGGGACCGGATTTTAAGTTTTGCTGAACGTTAACTAACTGTAAGTAGCCACAGGTGGCTGAAGGCTACCATAGTGAGGACCTGGCTACGGTCACAGGTGTGCGCCAGGCTGCCCAGTCCTCTCCGGGGAACCCCCTGCCCTTCAGCTCCTCCGTGTTGGGAAGAGCCTGCTGGGCCGGCTCCTCCTTCCCTCGGGTTTGGAATGGGGCCTTGCTCCGGCCGAGGTCTAGGAGGCCTTGGTTGTTAAGAGGATGAAAATCTGTTCGATTTCAGCTGCTTTTAGATCGGCCTTTGCTGGCAGGAATCTCCTGCTCACTCTCTTCACAGCATCCAGTTTCCTGGAAACCTGGTCGGCAGCAGCAGCCTCCCCAACGTTAGGAAAATGCACAGCTGTTTGTGTAAGAAGTGGGACTGGCCAAGGCGACGCCCTAGTCTGAGCGTCTGCTGCAGGGCTCTTAAAGAGACCCGCGTCCCCTCCCTAGAGCTCATCGCAAGATGTTCTCTGATCACCAGGACTCTACATGCAGTGCAGTAATAGTCCTTCCCTGTCCTTAGAGGCCGTGTAGGGCAAGCACGCCAAACTCGCGGCCCGCGGGCTGCATGGGCCCACAACGAGTATTTTTGTGGCCCAGCCAATATAACGGTAAGAAACGTTTTAATAAAAATTTAGTAACTTTTTACAATATCTTGTTATACATCATTGACGAACTACAACGTTCGCTAATGACTGATGACTATAATTCTGTTGCATTCATTTCCCTTACGCGCAGGCACATCATTTCTCTCCACTAATACCAGCAGCGAAAAATTTAGCAGCCGGTGGCCACCTCATTAGTCCTGTACTGACTTGTTTGGTGTGCGCAACAGGAAATGTTTCACTTTTGGAGAACAAGAAAAATAGGTTTATTTGCATTACGCTTATTAATTTGTGCAGTTATTCAGTGTCTGGTAAGTCAATGTTCAAGAAAAAATACTAGTTTTTATTAAAATGTTCTATTATTTTTTTAAAAATATATTTTATTGATTTTTTACAGAGAGGAAGGGAGAGAGATAGAGAGTTAGAAACATCGATGAGAGAGAACATCGACCAGCTGCCTCCTGCACATCTCCTACTGGGAATGTGCCTGCAACCCAGGTACATGCCCTTGACCGGAATCGAACCTGGGACCTTTCAGTCCGAAGGCTGATGCTCTATCCACTGAGCCAAACCGGTTTCGGCATAAAATGTTCTATTATTTTATGTTAACGATGACTCATTTATTTCGGCCCTTTGTACTCAGCATGTCTCTATTGAAATAAACCTACGTTTCTATGAAAATGGAAGCTTTTGCTTTTTGCAGCCCACATGTACTCAAACCTTGCTTATTTGGCCCATGTTAGCCTTTGAGTTTGGCATGCCTGGTGTAGGGCAAGGAACAAGACTGTTCAACAGTCGCCCTGGGAGCTGGCAGTGCAGCATTGGTTGGTAGTAGAGATTTGGGAAGAGGAGCAGCTCTGGGAATGAAGGCAGTGGATGGGCCCTGCCTGTGGGCGGCTGGCCAGCAGGGGAGGCCAGAGGCACAGGAATTAGAGGTGCAGGCGGTTTCATCGTGTTGTGGTCACGAGCAGCTGGACACCCACGGTGCGAGCTGAGCTGGATGTTCACAGGCTGCAGTCAGGGAGGAAGGTCAAGAGGGAAGGGAGAGCAGTTGTCATCCCAGCAGCCACTTGGTGAGTCTCCCTGGAGAAGGCCTACACCTGCGTTCAAGTACCTCTAACTCAGCGGTTCTCAACCTGTGGGTCGCAATCCCTTTGGGGGTCGAACGACCCTTTCACAGGGGTCGCCTAAGACCATCGGAAAACACATATATAATTACATATTGTTTTTGTGATTAGTCACTATGCTTTCATTATGTTCCATTTGTCACAATGAAAATACATCCTGCATATCAGATATTTACATGACGATTCATAACAGTAGCAACATTACAGTGATGAAGTAGCAACGAAAATAATTTTATGGCTGGGGGTCCCCACAACATGAGGAGCTGTATGAAAGGGTCGCGGCATCAGGGAGTTTGAGAACCACTGCTCTAACTGATTAAGCCCGACCCCCACCCCCACCCCATTATCACCCACTGATGAACTTAAACCAAACTGATTAGGGACGTGATCGCACCTGCAGAATTCCTTCGTGAGGCACCGAGGTTAGCATTTGGTTAAATACCCTGAGAAGGAGCATGTTTCCTGTAAGATGGCCGCTGCCTCCCTTCTATCTTCCAGCTCCTGAGAGAGGATCCCCCGGAGCCCAGCCTAAACACAAACAGCTTAGAACGGGAATTCTGGGGACTGCAGTTCAGCCTTGACAAGTTGATCCGTCAAAAGCCATCACATCTATAAACGCCCCCTTGCCCCCCATAAGCTAAATTTGGGTTGGGTTTCTATCACTCGGGGTGAAAAGGCTCCTGACTCAGTTGCCATTTATTGAGCGCCTTACACATGATGTTTCACTTAATCCTTCCTCACACATACATTAATGAGATAGATATTATTTACAGTTTTGGAGACTGAGGCTCAGAGAGGTTAAGAAATTATTCGAAGACACAGAGCTCTAAGCAAAGTCTGTCTTCCTACTGACAATGCTACAATGCCAGTCTGCCAACAGGAGGCAGCCCTGCTGCTGTATGAATTACTTGCACAGTTTGGAAGCCGACTTTAGCAAAATTATTATTTTTTCAGCTAAAAGAGGTCCAAAGCTGAGGCACTTTATTCAGCTGATGACAGAACAAGGCCAGGAAACAGATTTTGTCTTTATGGCCCGATGCCTGGCCTCGATGCATGATTTGGCTGTTGTAATCCAACGGTTTGATCTGTTTCCCTGTCATGTTTGTGTTTGATTTTGAGGGCGATTATTTTTTAAGGTTTTAACTTTTATTTGGAGGCTTCTTCCCACCTGAAATAGCTTAGATCTTAAACCCTCTTTCAAGCATCAGCCATGATCACAACGCCAGATGGGTGTGGTGTGAACTCCTAGGGAGAGGATCAGGAAGAGAGAGAGAAAGCCCAGATGAACACTGTCAGGACTGAAAGAGGAGACACCATCACAGATTTTACGGGAACTAAAATGATGATCAGAGTATATTATGAATAAGTATATGACTCAACAACTTCGATGAAAGGGACAAATGCCTTGGAAATGGACAAGTGGGTGGGATTTCTGAGCTGGGACTCCAGTGAGCTAACCTCTTCAGTGCCAAATCCATCAGGCACTTTTGGGTCTTACTCGGCTCCCGTGGCCTTGGACGCTGCTGTCTGCCCCTCCCGAACGTCTTCCTCTTCTGGCTCCCATGAAACTCTTAGTGTGTCTCCTTTCAAACCTCCTCCTCTCCCCTCCCCCGTGCGGAATTCACAGGACCCTCCAGTGCGCCTCCCGGGCCCTCTCTTTAGTCCACATTTGCATACGGGGCTTTCGCTACCATTTGTGTGCTGATGGCTCCCAAATCTGCAGCCCAGGTTGCTTTGCTAAGCTCCAGACGGGCAAACTATCCAGCTTTTGTCCAGACAATCGTCCATGCTGGTCAACAAGTGCCTGCCACCCCTGGGTGCCCTCAGACCCTCACACTCAACTTCTCTTCGTTAATAATACCCAGTTTGCATTGGGTCTCAATCCCTGTAGGTCCCCTCTCGTGGGACCCAACTTTACCCTCTCTAGTCCCTCCTCCACACTGTTGACGGATGGTTTACTCCCCAAACCATATCGCATTATGGTGAGTTCAAAGCCGGGGTTCAAATTCTTTGACATTGTACCACTGAGAGATGGGGTGTCCTCCCCTTGAATCTAAGCATCTTTGTGACTGCTTCAACCAGTAGAGGTTACAGTGACACTATGTGATATCCAAGGTTAGCGTCCACGGGTCCTGCAAGGCCCCTCTGAGGACTGTCCTCTCAGAACCCAGCACCATGTTGTGAAAAGTCCAGGTCATGTGCAGAGGCCACGGGAAGAGGCCACGGGAAGAGGCCACAGGCAGGTGCTCCAGCCAACAGTCCCAGTGGAGTCAGCTGTCAGGTTATCCCAGTCCAGGCACCAGCCCCGAGAATCACTTCGGAAGTGAGTGCTCTGTCCCAGCTGTTCCAGCTGCCTCCACTGAGTCTTCGCAGCTGAGCCTCCAGACATAATGGAGCAAAGGAGAGCTGCCTCCGCTGCGCAGGCCATTCTCCAGGCCCACGAAACTTGTGATCATGACAAAATGGTTGGGCCACGCCAATGAATGTTGGGTCGTGTTTTACATCGTCCAGAACAGTAACTGGGACACTTACACCGCACACCGGCTTCAGATGTCCCAGTGACTCCACATCGCCACCAGGGTCAAGTCCCAATTCCTGTGCCCTTCATTCCGAGGTTCCGGCCCATCTCCTGCCCCGCCCATATGAGCCTGGTCCAGCCACACTGCAATTCCTGGGGTGTTCCTCCCTGCTAGGCTCCATGCCTTTCTTTGTACATGCTGGTGCTCTGCCTCGATCTCCTTCTGACCCCCAGTAATTAAGTGAATCATCTGGGAAATTGGGGGATGTGAATCCATTTCCTCCTCTGAAACCCTTTCTTCCAGGAACAATCGAGTTTGTGTGGCTCTAAAACAGTCCAGGTTCTCTGTGGAAGAATATTTTAAAATTTAAGGATATATTCTAGGTCTCTGCGCAGTTATGTGGATCTGGGGCCAGATTGTCTGCATTCAGATCCCAGCTCTATCACCTACTAGTGGGCAACTTTGTGGAAGTTCCTGCCGGGAGCCAGTCCATCCTTGCTGCTTGACACAGTTGCTGCAGGGAAGAAACATCGGCACAGCATATGTTTCAAGGGACCTGGCATATATGGCATACTGTTCTTAATGTTTGCTCACCTTCTTGGCGCTATGTGTTTTAACCAAGGTCACCTCTCCGAGAAAGGTTGTTTCCCCAGGTACGGATTTTTCCCTGAAGTTAGGGAGGGAATAAAACCCCTTAACTAAGTGCCAGGCGGGTAGTTAATCACTTTAACTATGAACAATCATGCTTAAGCTACATAATCTTTACTCCCTGGAATGAAAATAAGAAACGCCCTAGCCTTTGGAATAGAGATTGATAGGATTGGAATCAACTGGTATAAATACAGATGTAACAAGACAACAGGACACAGAACCTAGAGACACAGAACCTAGAGACAGAACCTAGCGAGAGAACATGGCAAAAGATCCTGGACAGAACCTGGCTACAGAACTTGGCTGGAGAACCTAGACAGAACCTGGCTGAAGAACCTGGCCACAGAGCCTGGCAACCGAACCTGGCTGGAGAACCTGGAGAACCTAGCGAGAGAACATGGCTACAGAACCTGGCTAGAGAACCTGGACAGAACTTGGCTGGAGATCCTGGCTAGGGAACCTGGCTATGATGATCACCTGAACGCTGCCTCCGTGTCATTCCCTCTTCGCCGACTCCGTCCACACCTTTGGGGACCCCTGGACTTGCTGGGGTTGTACCCCAGCAAGTTCCTTAACTTCTCTGGGCTCCATTTTTCCCATCTGTGAAATGGGTAACATATAATACTTCATAGAGTTGTGGTCAGGATTAAATGAGTTAAAATGTGTAAAGTTCTTAGAATGGTGTCTGCAGGAAGTGCTTGGATAAAGAAGTGTTTGTTTAAAAGAAAATAAATCTCAATTATTAAAAAAATTAATATCCAACCAGAGAGAATTATGGAGAGAGGCAAAGGATCATATAAACACATAATTGCTTAAATCTGTGTGGCACACTCTCCTATATAATATCCTATATAATAAAAGGCTAATATGCAAATCGACCAAAGGGTGGAACAACTGGTCGCTATGACATGCACTGACCACCAGGGGGCAGATGCTCAATGCAGGAGCTGCCCCCTGGTGGTCAGTGCGCTCCCACAGGGGGAGCGCCGCTCAGCCAGAAGCCTGGCTCACAGCTGGTGAGTGCAGTGGTGGTGGCAGGAGCCCCTCCCGCCTCCGAGGCAGTGCTAAGGCGCAGCGAGCAGGCGGGCAGTAAGGAGTGAGGGCTCCCGACTGTGAGAGGGATGTCTGACTGTCAGCTTAGGCCCACTCCCTGTGGAAATCCAGGTGGAAATGCCCTGAGGGGTCCTGGCCTGTGAGAGGGTGCAGGCCGGGCTGAAGGACCCTTCCCCTCCCCACCCCCACCCCCAGTGCACACATTTTGTGCACCAGGCCTCTAATCTTTAATAAAAGTAGCTTGGTCTTAAAAAATAAAGTAAGTCTCCAGCAAGTAGCTAACTCTGGTCAGCGCTCATGTCTCATTCAGTATCACCTTCTTTGGGAGGCCTCCCTGCTGCCTCCCCCACGGGAGCTGGCTTCAGACAGGCTCCTGGTTCCTCAGCACCTCAGCTCCCGCAGTTGCACGGGCCACTGTCTATCACCCGATCCTTGGGTGTTAGTACCCCTCCCCTAGGACAACCTCCACGGCAGAGGCCTTTCTCCCCCCACAGCTAAATCATACGAGGCCTTCGATAAATGTGTATTAAACTGAGGCTTGCTTTGATTTCATAATCCCAGTAACTCCAGCCCAGAAAAGGCTAGATGAGTTCCCCGGGCACAGGAAATTAGTGGCTGAATAGAGACTGAAGCGTTTAGTCTTGTTCTCCGCTGACTGCCAGGCTTAAGCTGGTGTGTGTGTGTGTGTGTGTGTGTGTGTGTCCACCAGTGTCACCACTAGCCCCTGCTGGCCGACTGCTTTTAACATTATTTTAATCAGATAGCAGTAGAATAACCCAGGTCTTTGGGCGCCTCCCTCTGAGCCCTGCCCTGTGTTACTCCTGGAGGAAGAGGGTTCCTGGGAAGTGGATTTGCTTCCTTCCAGTTCTCCCCACGATGTGCTGAACTTCTGGAAACTTCTCATGCAGTGAACCCCGAAGGCAAGAAGCGTTGCTTTCATCCTGAAAGTTCCCTTTTTCCAGGTGTGGCGGTGAGGGCGGCGTGACTCAGAAAATGTAATTCCAAGCACAGACGGCCTGTTCCTCCGGCTTCTATCCACTGCCGCATCGTCAACGCCAGACGGCGCTGTGTGCTCGCTGGCTTTCTAACCGCCCCGTCGAGCACACGCAGGCCTGCTTTTCCTCCAGGGCAGTTCCGGGGATGGTACCCAGCACCCTGCCCCCCTCCCCCACCCCCCCACCCCCGCCCCAGCAAGCGCATTTCTTTCCGCTTTTTGCGTATTTGTGTGTGTGTGGGGGGGAGGGTCCCCCCTTTTTTATAATCCTCACCCGAGGACATGCTTAGAGGGAGAGAGAGAGAGAGACAGGGAGTTCGAGAAACAGACCGGTGGCCTTCCCTACGCTCCCATTCCAGGTCCAACCCGCCACCCAGGAATCTGCCTTCACTGGGGGGCGAACAGCAACCCTGGGGCGCACGGAGGGCGCTCAACCAGCCGAGCCGGGCGGGCAGAGGGCGCCCGAATCCGCCTGCTGCGCACTCCACCTCCGAGCCTAAGGCCGCCTTTTCTCCGGGAGACAAATCCGCTCAATCAGAATGACCTGAAGGCCTACTAGGCACCAGGCTCCCTGGGTTCCCCGCCTCCGTCTCCCTAACGTGCAAGGCCGCCTCCTCCAGATCCAAGGGCTCCGCTCAGGCTCCCCCGGCCACGCCCGCCGAGAACCCGCGGCCGGTGCGCAGCGTCCCCGCGGAGGGTCCGGCCGAGCCCCTGTCTGGGGCGGGCGAGGTCTGTCCGTCCTCCCGTCCTGGACACCAGCCCCTCCGCGCGCCTCCACCGCTTCTTCCCTTCGCCCCGATCTGCAGGTGGCGGTTTGGGGGCGTGGGGAGGGGGCGGGGAGGAGGGCGGGGAAGGGGCCGGCGGGGTGGGGCGTCGGAGCGCTGTCACCGAGTCACGCCGCCCTGCCCGCCCGCGGCCGGGGAGCGGGAGCTCGCGGAGCGCGCAGAGGCCGGCGCGTGCGGGAGCGGCGTGCGGGTCCTGCCAGCCGCGGGCGCCGGAGCCGCTGGCCGCCGGAGCTCGGCGCCGAGCCGCCCTCGGAGCCGGCGCCCCAGCCCCCCGAGCGCCCGCCATGGAGCCTTCGCACAAAGACGCCGAGACGGCGGCGGCGGCGGCGGCGGACCCCCGGGCGGCCGCGGCCAGCGGGGTGGTGGTGCAGGTCCGCGAGAAGAAGGGCCCGCTGCGCGCGGCCATCCCCTACATGCCCTTCCCGGTGGCCGTCATCTGCCTCTTCCTCAACACCTTCGTGCCGGGGCTGGGTAAGGCGGGGCGCGGGGTGAGGGGGGACGCAGGGGGGCGGGAGGGGCCGGTGCGCCCCCCGCCGGCGGCGGCGCTTGGAGAGGCGCCTGGAGGGCGCGGCGCCCCCGGCCCGCCTCTCACCTTCTCCCGCCCGTGAACGAGGTTGTCCGGCCCGAAGAGGCGCAAACTTTGCCGGGATGTTGGAGCCCGCGGGCGGCGCCCCGACGCCCCTCCAGGTGCCCCGAAACCCTGCCCCTGCTCTCGCCGCGCACCCCTTTCTCCGAGGGGCCTGGGACCGGCCGGAGGAGCGCTGGCGGCCACGCGTGGCGGCGCCCACGTCCCGGGAGTCCGGGGAGTCGGAGGAGCGGGGAGAAGGCGGCCGCGGGCTCAGGAGGGGGCGGCCGTGGGCGGGGGGGGGACGCTCGTGACCAGACACCCCCTCACCTGCCTACGGAGACGCGATTCCGCCAGCAGCCCCGCGGGGCGCCGAGGGGACGGGGTGGTTAGTTCGGATACCTGTGGGGTTGTGTGTTTTTAAAGATTTCTAAAACTTGATTTTGAGAGAGAGAGACAGAAAGGGACGGGGAGAGGGAAACATGGGCTGCTTCCTGCACGCCCCCCAGGAGCTGAGCCCCCCACCAGCAACCGGGCATGTGCCCGGACCTCGGACCTGGAACCAAACCCCAGCCCTCCAGGTGCGCAGGACGGGCCCAACCCACTGTGCAACACCGGCCGGGCGGGCACCTGCGGGACGGGGTCCCGCGTGGCGGGAGCTGACCCCAGCTCTGAATGTGGAGAGCGCGCCCGTGCAGTTCTGTGTTGCAGCCTGGCGTCTGGAGGGACTCTGGTGCCCCCCCCTCCCCCCCCAATCCCCCCGCACCCCGCCCCGCGTTCCAAATTTTAAAACCGGAGCCCGTCGCAGGGACGGGGGTGCGGCGGGTGCGTCCGGGAGGGGAGAGCTTTCCCCAGCACCCCTCTTTACCCCGCTTCTCCGTCTGCACTCCCCCCCCCCCCGCAGCTGGCCTGCTGGGCGCCCGCTGTCTCTCCTGCAAGGGGCGCCCTCCCCACTCCCGCGCGGGACCGAGGGCACCGCTCCGCCCGCGTCAGGGCAGCCCACCCTGGCCGCCAGCCCGGTGCCCGCGTGCGGCTCCCGGGAACCGAGAACCGAGGTCCGTTCAGCTCAGGTGTTTTCTGTTCCGCCCGGCCTTCCCCGCGGCCTCGCTCTCGGCGGCGCCGGGAGAGGGCCGCACCCACCCGTGCAGGACGGGCCGCTTCCCCCGGCGGGTCCCTCCGCCCGCGGGGCCGGGGCCGGGGCCGGCAGCACCTCCGCGGGAGCCGGTGAGGCGGCCGGTGGTCCCAGCGGCGCCCCCTCCCGGTGCCTCTCCCGCCGCCGGCGCGGGCTGCGGGCTGCGTTTGCGGGGCTCGTGCCGGCGCGGGGCTGGGGTCCGCGGGCGCAGGACCCACCCGCGGGTGTGCGAGCACCGCCGCCTCCCTGCCGCGCGACCATCACCGGCAGGACTGCCCCCGGGTCCGCTCAGTGTTTTTAAAAAGTGAAGTCAGTGCCACCCGCGGGTCCTTGGAGGGAACAAAGGGACTGGCGCCGGGCGGGGGCGCCGCACCAGGCCCTGCGGAGCGAGGGGCCCGCAGCTGCCACCTGTGCCCGCCCGGCCTCGCCTCCTGGGCCCCTTGGCTGCCACCCCCGTTAGGGACCCAGTGTCTCCTCTATGCACTTCCCTTTGTGAGGGCAGAGTCCCGTGGGATTCTTGTAAGAAACCTTCTGAGAAAGTAAGGGAACTGCAAAGTCGTGGAACAGGTGAGTCCCGGGCGCAGATTCCCGAATTTTCAGTGCGCGAATCCCGCGTGTTTCCTTTAGTCCCCGTGGAGCTGACGGTGCACAGCCCCTGTCCCCCCACCCCGCCCCCCACCGGGAGGGGTGGCGATCCTGGCAGGGTCTCATCTGCGCATCAGAGGTGCGTCTCCGGGTTGCGGGGAGGGCGGCGTGAGGTTACCTAGGGCGCAGCGGGCTGGCGCATGGGGAGAGCCCTGGAGGTGGTGGCCCCTCCTGCTCTGGGCCCTGCTGCAGAGCTGACTCCGGTTCCATGTCGGGGTGTGTGTGTGTGTGGGGGGGGGGGGGTGCCTTTCCGGACCTTTCTTCTGAGCACTGGATCTCTCTGCTCCCCTCCACCTGTGTGACACACCAGCCCAGGCAAATGCAGGCGCCTGCCTCCCCCACATTCCCCGGGTCCTCCTGGCCCATCTGAAGCTCCGGTGAAAGCAGAACGTTCATGTCTGGCTCTTCCCTTGCCGGAAATGCAGCTCATTTCAATCCGTTCACGCATTCATCCCACGAGCACAGGGCGCCCGCCCCAGGCCGGGCACTGGGGATGTGATGGCGAACAAACCAGCCAAGATAGCATAGATCATCGGCGCAGCTGATGCGAACTGTGTTTAAACTCGATGAGCGCCCGATGGCAGAGCAGCAGTGTTTTAGCCGCTCCCCGTGGGAGCAGCGTTAGAGTGAGGGGACCATCACCGCCCAGGGTCTCCCACCCTCACTGTGGGCCCGCTCTCTGAGAACTGGGCAGACCCTTGGCCCGAAGTCCTTCTTCTTCCTGGAAGTTTCCTTCCCTACAGTCCTCTCCTCATTTGCAAGTCGGACAAGAGTGCAAGTGTTGGGGTGAATGAAGGCGCGTGTTCTCTCTGACGTAGGCGTCGTAGGTCCATGGAGGACCTGCCATGGAGAGGCACAGTCTTCGCAGTTCCCCGGTGACTTCTTATTTATTATTTTTTTATTTTTAAAATACACATTTTTATTGATTTCAGAGAGGAAGGGAGAGGGAGAGAGAGATAGAAACATCAGTGATGAGTGAGAATCATTGACCAGCTGCCTCCTGCACACCCCCTAATGGGGATCGAGCCCGCAACCAGGGCATGTGCCCTGACCAGGAATCAAACCATAGGTGGATGCTCAGCCAGTGAGCCACACAGGCTGGGCCCCTGGTGACTTCTTGAGCCAAGCAGTGGTGCTGTTGGGATAACACTCCGGCCAATAAGAGGAATGTTTCCTCTCCCGGGGAGTGGACCGGGAGCAGAAGTGATTTATGGTCTTTCTGACGGACTCCTCATTGGAACAATAAAAACAAATTTAAAATATGGATGATGAAGCCTGGCCAGGTGGTTCAGTTGGTTGGACCGTCATCCCGTACACCAAAAAGTTGCGGGTTCTATTCCCGAGCAGGGCGCATACCTAGGTTGTGGGTTTGATCCCTGGCTGGGGCGTGTGAGGGAGGCAACCAGTGTTTCTCTCTCTCTCTCTCTCTCTCTTGCTTTTCCTCTATCGCTAAAATTCAGTGGAAACATATCCTCTGTTAAGGATTTAAAAAAAAAAAAAGCATGGTAAAGAGAGTGACCCAGTCCTATTCAGTGACACTACACTAATAAAGACCAGTGCCTGTACCTGCATAGTCCAGCAAGTAGGGCAGTTGTAAGGATATATGCAATCCTCATACACGTAGGGAAGTTCATTGTTATGGCCCTAAATAGCCAGAGAGTGTGTCTATTGGTCAGGGGTAAAATTACACTTTCATATTTTACAATTATATCTTGACTGACTTGTTGAAGTGAAAATGTTGGTAACTCCGATAGTGGGAGGGCAAGTGGGACAGAAGGGAGCTTCCATTGACTGTCAGCCCTTCTGTCAGACTAATGTTGGCCATTAGTCTGCTGCTGAATATTCATAAATACTCAATTTACCCCGAACATATTGCCTACTCTCTGAACTCAACTGAAGTCTTGCTTCCCCTGTAGGAGCATCACTGGCTGGTTCACTCTAGCTTCTCTCTGGGCCTAAGGCTCTAACTGGTATTTATTAGGTTCTACCTGAGGCATCTTTTCCATTGTTGACTTTTTATTACTCTTTCAGGAGTTTATTCTTTGTCTATATGTAAGTTCCTTGAGAGCAGCAACCATTTTAATTCTCCTTGATATAGCATGTTTTGTGTGAATATTTATTAACTAGAATTATACTCCAGGAATAGATATTAGCTTAATTTTTTTAAAAAAATATATATTTTATTGATTTTTTACAGAGAGGAAAAGAGAGGGATAGAGAGTTAGAAACATCGCTGAGAGAGATGCATCACTCAGCCGCCTCCTGCACACCTCCTACTGGGGATGTGCCCGCAACCAAGGTACATGCACTTGACCGGAATCGAATCTGGGACCTTTCAGTCTGCAGGCCGACGCTCTATCCATTGAGCCAAACCGGTTAGGGCGATATTAGCTTAATTTTATAGAAGCAAGGCAGGCCAGCACCTGGAAGTTTATATCCTACTCAACCTTTTTTTGTTTGTTTTGTTAATCCTCATGAAGATATTTCTCCTTTGCTTTTTTAGATAGAGGGAAAGGGAGGAGGAGAGACAGAGAGAGAGAAACATCAGTCTGAGAGAGACACATCGACTGGTTGCCTCTCACGTGCGCCTTGACCGGGGATGGGGAGTGAACCCGCCACCCAGGTACCTGCCCTTGATTGGGAATCCAAACAGAGACCCTCCGGTGTGTAGGCCTATGCCCTAACCACTGAGCAACACCAGCCAGGGCTCAGCCTTTTAAAGGCAGTTATTTGAGGATGTATTTTAGGAAACAACAGTGTCAACCAGAAGGGAGATAAGAGATTCAGGAATAATGTATCCAATTCATGGCAGCCATAAAAGGCAACCTCAGGATGAAATTGTCCCCAGGTCTGGCGAGCAGTCTGTCTTATTAGAGTAGGAGGATGGAGGCACCAGGAAAGCGGTCTCTGAGGATGGGGGGACCTTCCACAGAGTAGAATATATGTAAGTTATTCTTACATATATAATAAGGGGATACTGCAAGGAATTAATGCGGTGATAGAACACACACAGCAGGAAGTAAGCAAGGAAAACAGGCGATTGGTAACTGCAGGAAAGTCAGAACATTATGCTAAAGGAAGTTTCTATTAGGGTCCCCAAACGAAGGCGCCTGCCCAATGAGAGTGGGGGTCAGCAGGCCTCAAGAAGAAGGACGGAAAGGTTCCAAACAGGAAAGGGAAGATTTGGAAGCGATTAGGGACCCGGGGAAGAAGGCACAGGTTTCTTCTTCCAACTGTGAAAGAGGCAATCAACGCCTTCTGGAAAACCCAGGCATTTTTACGAGAGGCCTAGCTCCCATAGGCAGCGAATAAAAGCGTGGCCTGGTTTTGAGCAAGTGGTGGAGAGTGAGAACGGCTCCCTTACGTGCGCAGGGCCTGTCCCTGGCCCAGTGGTGCCCAAGATGGGCTCTTCGTTCTCTTTGACTCTGCAGCAAAGATTATTTGCTTCGTTATACGATGTAAAGGCTGCTCAGTGGTTTCCAGCTTCTAACACCAAATGCAGACAAAGCACCGGAGACTAAAATAGCTAGAAAGGAGGACGGAAAGGCTTTCCACCTGGACAATATAAATGAAAAGCACAGCTGGTAGTTGGCAGATAGGCAAGACAAGGGAAGGGCAACTGTGATAGATTAGATTATTGCTCCCAATTATTCAATGTCCTCTCCTGGTTTGCCACGCCCCCTGTGGGAGGGGAATCCTTCCTTCCCTGCCCATTGGTGTCAGGCTTGGACATGTGACTTGCTTTGGCCAATGGAATGTAAGTGGAAAGGACATAAGCTATGTCGGATTGGACACCTCAACAGGCATTGTGAGCTTCTGCCTTCCTTCTTTTCCCCTCTCTCCTGAGAGCGGCAGGTCTCAGGTGGGGGCTGCTCTTCAACCGGCTTCCCAGAATCAAGAGGAAATCAGAGGCAGGGCAGGGCATGGCATGTGAATGGGAAATAAGCCTGAGTCGCTAAGGTTTTTGTGTTGTTTACAGTGTTGTTATTGTCCTAGCACACCCATCAAAGCTGACTGACATGTACAGGGGAGAGTAGGGGTGTGAATACCTTCCTCATATAAAGTGGGGGATCAAGAGATGCTGTCTGTAATCAATAGATTAAGAAATAAAGATTACCAAGGTAATCAATAGATGAACTGCAGTAGTGATATGTTGGGACAATGGGACAATAACAATGTACTGGGTAATGCTGGGAGAAGAGTAGAACCAAGATGGGGGTGATGTAAGTGGCTAACTCTTATGCATCATAAGATTTTTCTCTAATAACTCATTCCCGGAACCACACACACTTGCTGAACTTCCCCTCTCCCCCCATCTTTTAAAAATAGCCTCTGTTGATCCTACACTCACTCTGGCCACTGCCCTTCTCCTCCCCCCTTCATAGCTGAGTGCCCTGAACCAGTGGCCTGGGTTTGCTGTCACCAGTCCCTTGAACCTTGCCTCCGCCTCTCACCTAAATGCTACATCAGGATCAGCAAGCACGTCTAGGCTGCTGACTGCTCCAGTGGTCAGTTCTCTGTCTTCATCTTCCTGGACCTCTCAGCAGCAGTGGCCACAATTCTCGCTTCCTCCTCCCCGAAATGCTGCCTTCACGTGGCTTCTGAGACACCACCCTCTCCTGCTTTTCCTTATGCCTCGTGTATCCTTTGCTCAGCTCATCAACCTCTAAGCCTGGGAGTCCCCCAGGGCACTTGTTCTTGATCTTCACTTTGATCTTCATCTCTTTTCCGCTTACACTCACCTCACTCCCCTGATGCTCTGGCTCAGTCTCCTGGCTTGAAATTGCATCCTTATGACGAAGACTCCCATGTCCACATCTGCAGCTTGGACCCCTCCCTTGAGCTCCAGTGTTATATTCGACTGACTTCTCAGCATCTCCCCTTGGGAACCAAAAGACACCTTGGAGTTAACTTATCCAACACCAAAAGCCTGCTTTTCTTCCCTGAACCTGCTCCCCGCCCCCCCCCCCCCCCCCCGGCCCCATCTTTCTCCATCACACAAATGGCGTTCTTTCAGAAGCTCAGGCCAAACACTGGGACTCATCCTGGACTCCTCTGTTCCTCATACCCTGTTGCCAGGAAATACTCTCGGCTCTACTTTCAAAATCTACTCAGTGTCCGACCACTTCTCAAGCCTCCAGTTTCTCCTGAACGATTTCAGTGGCTGCTTAATGGTCTCTTTGTCTTTACTGACATCTCTCCACACGACAACCAGAGTGACCTTTTTAAAACACAAGTGAGTCGGATCATGTCACTTTTGAGCTGGAAACCCTCCACTGGCTCCCATGTCCCCCAGAGTAAAAGCTCAGGTCCTTATCATGACCCACAAAGCCCTAGGCCGGAACTTTCCAGAAGAAATATAACACGAGCCACAGATGTAGTCTAAAATTTTCTAGCACTTATATTATAAAAAGTAAAAAGAAACAGGTGAAATGGACTTTAACAGTATATGGTTTGGGCAAAAGTAGGTTTACAGTTGTATAGGGTGTCCCAAAATTCAGGCAAGATTTGAATTTTGCATGCACATTAACAACAACAACAAAAAATAAAAGCCTAATTTTACTTGGTTTATTGGATCAGATTCTAATACCTGTTGCCCTTTGATTTCAATCCCTTCAATTTGACAAGCATCACCAAGTACCAATGATGGCCCAGGAGCAGGGACAAGGAAGACCAATGAAGACCACAGCTTTGCGTCTGTGTCAGCAAAGCCGTGGAGGCCATTTACCCGATGTGCTATTCCATACATACCCTTATTCTGTATCCTTTATGAATCAATAAAAATTTACAATTTTTAATTATAAACATGTGTTTTCTATCAAAATACTTCTTGCGTGAATTTTAGGACACCCTATACAAGTAAATAATAAATACTAATATAAGAATAAACCCTGTTTTACGTGCTGGCAGGGCTGGTTTCTCCTGAGGGCTCTCGCCTTGGCATGGATACGGCTGTCTTCTCTCTGTGTTTGTCTGTGTCCTAATCTCCAGTTCTGATAAGGACACCAGTCATGCTGGGGCAGGGCCTATGCTGGGGCAGAGCCTATGCATTTAAACTCATTCACCCCTTAAAGGCCTGACCTCCTGGGGGTTAGTGACCCTCCACAGCAGGTCCCTCAGCAGACATGCGCTTGCTCCTGCGGCGGGCCAGGCCTGGCTCCAGCTGAGACCACGTCACGGAAGGCACAGTCCCACCTCACACGGTCCCGCCTCACACGGTCCTGCTGCAGGGAGCTGGCCCTCTGTGGGAAGGTGGGTTGTGCGAAGTGCAGACAGCGGTGTGTGCTCTATGGAGGGAAGGAGAACGTGGCTTCTGGGCCCATCTCAGGTTCACGGGGGAGAGAGCACGGCTCCCGGGGGCATGAGCAACAGCTGTCCAGGGTGACCCCGAGGGCACCCAGCTAAGTGACATTTCCAGTTCTGTGTCACATTCATAAAGCCACAAGCGTCATGGAAAGTAGGGAGGCCCGGCCAGCGTGGCTCAGTGGCTGAGCACTGACCCATGAACCAAGAGGTCGCAGGTTTGATTCTCGGTCAGGGCATATGCCCAGGTTGTGGGCTTGATCCCCAGCAGGGGGCGTGCAGGAGGCAGCCGATCAATGTTGGTATTTTCTCTCATTGATGTTTCTATCTCTCTCTCTCAAGATCAATAAAAACATTTAAAAAAAGAAAGAAAGTGGTGTGAACCTCAGAGCTAGTTCTGGTTCTTCAGTAGCATCGAACCTTGGGCAGGTCACTTAACTTCTCCGAGTCAAAATGGAACCAGTAATCCCTGCTCAGCCACCTCACAAGAGCATTATGTTCTGCTCATGGTAATGCCCTGCGTGGTCGGGAAGGGTTATCACTACCGATTAACATCAGCAAAATTTCCTTTGTCCCGAGATCATTTCTGGGATTTTCCTCAGAGTGGCATCTGGGCTGGGCAGGGACCAAAAGGCACTTCTGCCTTTTCCAGCATCCTGGTCCCCGGCCACACCCAGAGTCAAGACCAGGCATTCCTGGGCCCGACCAAAGTTCACATGCCTGGCACGCTGAGGGTGAGGGGAGCGAGCAGGCTCTCCAGGACTTGGTTTACCACACCCAGTGGGAGGTTTGCCATCCTACTCCCCAAACCCTGGGCCTGAGACATCTGTCCCTGTGTAGGAGGCTGTGGGAGCATCAGACTGGTGAATGCGTATGGGTGTGTGTGTGTGTGTGTGTGTGTGTGTGTGTACATGTGTACACATGTGCATGCACACACACAGATGTCCCTATAGGATTTACCTCTTAGTTATTTCACTATGAAAATTAGAGGACTGCCTGGCTGGTGTGGTTCAGTGGTTGAGTGTAGACCTATGAACCGGGAGGTCACGGTTTGATTTTCGGTCAGGGCACATGCCCGGGTTGCGGGATCAATCCTCAGTGTGGAGTGTAAGAGGCAGCCGACCGATGATTCTTTCTCATCATTGATGTTTCTCTCCCTCTCCCTCTTCCTCCCTCTGAAATCAATAGAAAGTTAGAGGACTGTTCTCAGGTTCCTGTTTGAACAGCCCAGCCTCACAAGCCCAGGGAAGGGTTGTTGCAACTTGGGGGTTTACAGTCTTGAGGCCCCATCACTGGGGCAGGAGGGCCGGTCGTGGGAGGATGTGTGTCGTGGGCAGGAGTGTCCTCAGCATGGAGCTTCCTGGGGAGAGCCGGGTGTGGGTCGCAGTGGCTCCGCTGAGCACATGCTCTCCAAGCCGTGTTCCTTAGGAAGGACGTTTCTAGAGAAAAGCTGAGGCAGCAGTGAGGGACAGTGTCTTCCTAACCAAAAGGCACAGCACAGGAGTAAATGATGCATTCCCAGTAAGTAAGGTCTTAAGTTACATCGAAGGAGTCATTTTTGTTGAAGGAATCTATATATATAAAAGCCAAGCGACCGAATGGCGGAACAACCAGAATGACCGGTGGCTATGACAACCGGTGGCTATGATGCACACTGCAGTGGCCAACTGGCCTGATCGGGGCGGGGCTGGCCAGCCAACTGCCCTCGGCCCCTCCCCCCCGCTGGCCACACTCCCAACCGCACCCCCCCGCCCCACGCATCAGGGGTGGGTGGCTGGACCCCACCCATGCACTAATTCATGCATGGCCCTCTAGTAAAATGATATGGGACCAGGGCTGTGCTGGAACCTGGAGCATGTGGGGGCCATGGCCAGGGTCCCCTGGGGTGCCCAGCACTTGGTAGACCTGGGTCTTTGTTAACTGAGAAATTTGACCCTGAGAACAATTTGATATTTGTGGAGAAGAGCCTGCCCTAAAACCTCGACCAAGAAAATGGTCCACCAGCCTGGCCATCGTGGCTCAGGGGCTCAGCGGCGACCTGTGAACCAGGAGGCCATGATTCGATTCTGGTCAGAGCATATGCCCAGGTTGCAGGCTTGATCCCCAGTCATGCAGGAGGCAGTCAATCAATGATGCTCTCTTGTCACTGATGTTTCTTGTGGGGCACGGCTACAGTGTTTTGGCCAGGTTCAAGCCTCGGACTGATGAAAGGACAGGGTCCTCTCATTGCCACGTGCAAGTCCCAGCTGGAGGGCAGGGCCCTCCCAGCACAATTATAGCCAACGACTGTGGTTGTGAGCTTGAACCTATGGTCTGAACATGTGGCCCCACGTGCCTTGTGATAGAGTTCGGGTGCATGTAGTTGAGTGAGGTTGAAACTCACAAGAATGCTGCTATTCCATACTTAACCCTATACTGGATACTTTATGAATATAATATATTATATTATACTAGCAGCAGGCTTGTGGGCGCTGTCTCCTCATCAGGGAGCAGCGTCCCACCGAGACCCAGCTTTCATTCTCTTGTCTGTCTTCTCTCAATCCTTTCACCCCCCCACTCAGGGTCACTGAACCAGGCTGAGCTGGCGCGGCACATAAGGCGCCCTGGGGCTGAGTATGCCATGGCCGTGCTGGCTCCCCACAGTTTCCGACTCTCTCCCCTTCTCCCTTGCTCTCTGAAATCAATCTTTTTTAAAAAGGCCCACCTTTCTGAGGGCCGGACAGCTTTAGGGTCTCTCCAACGTCTTCATTTTAGAGAAGAGAGGGCTCCCCTGGTACTCAAGGCTCTTAAATTTCACCATCACCTGCCCCAGCCCGAGGCCTCCTGCCACTGCAGCGTCTGGCTGGTGCTGAGTGGTTTATGGCTCTTTGTTGAATGGAATGAATGCGCTGGCCTTTAATACAGATCTGGTGAGGGCTGCGGAGGAGGACCCATTCGGACCCCATCACTGGATGGACACCTTCTCACCGCCCAGCCTCTTCCTACTAACAACATTATTGAGATGTATTTTCATATCATCAAAGTTGCTTTTTCAAGGCACAGCGAGTTCTTCCCCTGCCCTGCCTTCCGGTCTCACTATTCCACCGCTTTCTGAGCCTCGGAAGCTCAGGTGAGTGACAGAGCACCTTCCGGCAGGTGCTGTGGGAGGAGTGACTGCTGGGAGCCTTCGGGTCGCCTTCCCGGGTGCTGCCTGGGCAGGAATCCTCGCCCCACGTGAGCGCCGCAGATGGGCCAGACACAAGCAGCCTGGAGGCTTCCGGAACAAACAGTGTTTGGGAGGTTGTCATATTTTATTTTCTGTTTTGTTTTGAAAAGAAGCATTTCACCAAGAAGGCAAACTTCCTCAACGAAAACGCAATAGCACGGCGCCAGGAGCATGGCTTGCGACGTGGGCCATCTCCCAGGAGGAGACAGATGGGCGCGGGCCCTGGCAGTGGGTGTTGCCTGGTTCCGAGAGGGTTGCCCTGAGGCCACGCGGCAGAGGGGAGCGCCATCCGCCCATCAGAGGGACCTGGGTCCTGGGTCCCAGCTCAGGGCGGCTCTGGTCTTGCCACGTTAATACATTTCTGTGTTAGCAGATTAAGCACATCCCTGCGCATGGCTCGGCTCTGACCATTTCGTTCTTCTGCTCTGGAATCTTCAGCAGCTCCCCCTGGTCTCGGAGCTCCGTTCATCCCACCCTGGCCCACAAGGACCCATGAGCTTCACCTGCTCGTTGCCTCCCTTTGTGTAGGTGAGCTGGGCCACTGCCTTTCACAGGTGCTGCCCAGGAGCTTTCTGCTCCTGCCTGGACCTCCCTCCCACCATCATGTCCAAACCCCACAGCCGTGGAGGTGCCTCTCCAGTGCCCCTCCAAGCCCGTCTTGATCACTCCCGTGTGGTGAGCTCCTCCTTCCTGGGCCTCTCAAGCCGCGTAGGACACTTCTCTTGCTCTTCTTCAGTTCTGGTCCTTAAGTCTGGCTCTTCTGTTATTGTCTTAATCTTCTTATTCTTGAATCCTCTCCTGGAGGATGGGGGCTATGCTTTCCTCACCTTCTGTGCTCCCCAGCACCGAGCACCTTTGCGTAGGTGTTGATGGAAGTGAGGCCACGTATGCGCACTGCCTGCTGGTGGTGGAGCCAAGAGCAGGGTCTGGCTCCTTTAAGCTAGTGAGTCCTTATCCATGGGACACGGGTTCTCCTGTCACCTCTCAGCATCCCTAGCTCAGAGGGACACAGGGACGGAGTCCTCAGGGCGGCAGGCAGGTGGGCGGGGGGAGGTTGTACACAGCCTGTGTCTCTCTAAGGGGTCCTTGGTGGTCCGGTCACTCAGGGGAGGGACGTGGGCAGAGGAGGATGTTGGCTGCCCCATCACAGAGGCACCGGGCCTGCTCTCTGGGAGTGGGTTGGGGACAGTCACACTGAGGAGAGCCAGGCACCATCCGTCTTTTTGAATCGTATCCCTAATGACACATAAGTGGGGGGTGGAAATGTTCAAGCTTAGCAAACTGCTGTAATAAAGATTGGTTTGGCCAATAACCATCAAATTAAATCTAGGGGGAAATTTTGATGAGGAGCAGGATATTAGCATGAGCTTACAGTGTCCCTCTGCAGAATGCTTATAACTTTCAGGGAGAAAAATCCTACCGTGAGGAAGCCAGTAGCATCGTGCCTGGTGAAAAAACAGCAACCGTCCCTGGACCCTGCAAACACTGTGCTAGGCGAAGGCAGCCAGTCACAAAGGACCACGTGTCCCCATCCTGCACGGTGCCACTGCTATGAAATGTCCAGGACGAGCCCATCTGTAGAGGCAGCAGTAATTGTCGGGGGAGGATGGGGGCGGGTGGAGGACTAGACAGTGATGCTAACGGAAGTGATGAAAATGATCTAACATTGATTATGGTCATGGTTACATAACTCTGATGATACTGAAGCCACTGAATTATTAAGGGTGGAGGTAACAGTCTGTGAATTATATCTCAAACCTGTTAAAAATGAGCATCGGTGAGGAGGGACAGACAGACAGCACATGCCCTGATGTGACGTCCTGTGAGGGACCCGCATCACTTCTGCGGTATTCTGGCTGGGAGTGCAAATCCTGAACTGAGTCATGAGGAGATATCAGAAAAGCCCACGTAAGGACTTTCTACGAAGTACCTGGCCTGTGTTCTCCAAAAATGTCAGTGTCATAAAAGATTGAAAAAGACTAAAAACATGACAACTAATGCAAAGGATGATTTTGGATTATATCTGGTACTAGAGAAAAAATGAATACCAATAAGGACATTAGTAAGATGATTGAAAAAATTGGAATATAGACTGTAGATTAGATAAAATATTATATTCACCTGGCTGGTGTGGCTCAGTGGTTGAGCATCGACCTAAGAACCAGGAGGTCACGGATCAATTCCCGGTCAGGGCACATGCCTGGATTGTGGGCTCATTCCCCAGTGGGGGGTGTTCTGGAGGCAGCTGATAGATGATTCTCGCATCATTGATGTTCCCATTTCTCCCTCTCCCTTCCTTCCTGAAATCAATAAAAATATATTTAAAAATAATCCATATCACATTTCCCAAAATTGATATCCATAATATGAATATGTAAGAGGATACATACCTTTGTTCTTTGATAAAATATCATATGGTTAGAAGCCAAACATACTGAAATATTAAGGAATAAAGGCCTATGATATATTCAGCCTACTCACAAGTGGTTCGGAAAAATAATAATATGAAGAAAGAAAGAGAGAGAAGGATAAAACAAATGTAAAGGGTTAGAAATTGGCAATCTAGGTAAAGGGAGCATGGAGTTCTCTGTATTATTCTTGAAACTTCTCTGTAAGTTTGAAAGTATTTTAAAACAAGGAGTGAAAATATCATATGGTTAGAAGCCAAACATACTCATACAGTTCCCAGCAATTGCACCGAAATCCAAATTACTGGGCCGGACGTTAGTCACATCCTTTCTCATCACTGAAGGCCTCTCTCACAGCTCTAACTCACTCAGGGCCACCTGGAGCCACAGGAAGGAAGTCAGGGTACAGGTGGCATTGGCTCGCAGATCCCAGACCCTCCAGAGATGTTGCCCAGGGGTCCCTGCTGTTAAAAGCCCATGGTCGCAGCCTTTGGGTGTCAGCTGTCCCTCCACTCCACAGGGCAGGCTCGATTATTACGAAAGTGAGTTTCCCAGAAAGCTGGGGCCAGTGCCCACAGCTTGGTTCCTGGCAGGGGCTGGTTGGAACTGAACGGGCTGCGTTGGTAGCCGTCCTTGGGGGCCGATCAGGAATGTAAATGCTTCGGCCAGAGCTGGACCAGATCCCAGTGCTACAGAGCTATTTGGAGAATTCTTTCTCTTCTTGGTCATTCCTCTTTTTGACATGTCAGGATGGAGTCCAAGAAGCATTCATGGACCTCAGACCAACAGCCAGTGACCTCGCCATCCCAGGAAGGCATGGCTGCGCTGCCTCTGAGCCTTGGCTACTCAGGGGTCATGTGAGCTGAACACACAACTGGAGCCTTTCTGTGGCCTGACTCAGAAGGGAACAAACAAAAACATGACCATCTTAGGCCCAAATAAGTGGGGTTTTAAGGCTGGAGAAAGAAAGGGGGGCAGTGGAGGATGCACCGAACCATGCAGGTTGGGCTTGACCGAAAGAGTTGGCTGGTCCTGGGCTTCAGTGCCGAGGCCAGACTCTGCGTCTGATACATCCTGAGAAGAGGGCCTTGGGAAGTCATCGGGGCGAAAGGAAAGCCACGCCAAGCCACGGCTTTGACCAGATACCTGATTGCTTGGGCACACTCTTGGGCAAGACTGCTGTGCGTTTGATTCCCCCTATAGCTTCTCACCTAAGCCCAGGGCAGCCGGTGTCGCAGAAAGTTCTCGATCTCCTGGTGCAGGTTTCCCTGAAGACTCGAGAGCTGGGTCTGCCCTGTGTCAGGATGCTTGGCGATCAACCGAAGCACAGTCGGGGGGTCGGGGAGCATTGATGTCTCCCCACTGCTGTTTGGAGAGACATCATTTCACATTCTGCGTGGGGTTCCCCACCCACCACGCCCAGACAACAGGGGATCGGCACAGCCACCAATCATGAGGGGAAACACACTTGATCCTTTTTATTTTTTTAAATATATTTTATCGATTTTACAGGGAAGAAGGGAGAGGGATAGAGAGCTAGAAACACCGATGAGAGAGAAACATGGATCAGCTGCCTCCTGCACGCCTCCCACTGGGGATGGAGCCCACAACCAAAGTACATGCCCTGGACCAGAATCGAACCCGGGACCCCTCAGTCTCTGGGCCGACACTCTATACACTGAGCCAAACCGGTCAGGGCCACACTTGATTCTTAACGTAAGTCTGAAGACAATACCAGCTAGGGGGTAAGGGGTGCAATGATGAAATCAAGAGGCACTGAAATCAAGTGTCTCTTCTTTTGGGTTATCTGGTCTACCTACCAGTCGAATTTTGGGTTTTCATTCATCATGTGGGTTAGTCTTACCTCTTTGACTACACCTCCTCTGTGTCTCCCCCTAGTGTGTGAGCCAGTGCAGAGCACTTGGCAGGACCCCAGCAGACTGCTGACGGAGTGAGCTCTTGGGGGAGCGGGCTCTGCCCGGCTGCGGCCCAGTCCCCCGGCTTCTCATGCCGGCGCTGTCCCCACAGCACCCTTGGCTCAGTGGCGCCCTCTGTCTCTGCCCGAGCTCCACTCTGTACCCACCTGGAGCCAGGGTGGTTATCGTTCCTGCCTCCGGGTTGGAGCGGAGATTGTAAAAGCAATAGGATTCGATGCGCCTTTAAGTCAGGAAGTGCATGGAAGCTCTGCTCCAAGCCTGAGCTCATGCTCTCAGGTCTGAAGGAGGGAGACCTGCGCTTGCAGAGGTGGCAGGAGAGGAAGCCTTCACCCCGCTGCTCCCCGCCCTCCCCCATCCATTCTCCACCCGCCCCGGCCTGCCTCACCTGCTCCCCGTGTGCTGACCAGTGGGAGGCACAGGCCGGGATGGAAGAAGGGAGGGGAGAGGTTGGGTGTTGGCTCCTCCAGCCCTGACCACGACCATGGCCTCCGTCCTGCAGTCCTCCCTCCACCCCAGCCCTCTCCGGACTCAGACAGTGTCCCCTTCCCTCTCCCTTCCCCTTCAGGCCCAGGGGTGGGAATGGCCTCCGCTGCTTCTAATCCCTAGCATCTCATCTCCCGTGGGCTCCCTGGTTCCTCCTGGGCCTGTGAGAATAGTCCCTTCAGCAGGCCCGGGGCTCAGGCCTCTGTTTCCTGCAGGGACGCCCACTGGCACAGAGGTGTTTGTTTCTGGCACCCTAACTGGGCTGTGGGACCCTGACCACCTCCTGGCAGCACTGTTGCCTCCCACCCCCACCCCATGCCTCCCTAGTTTTCCTAAAGAGGTTGGTTTCTCACGTCTTCCTCCTGGAAGCTCTGGAACAGCCAGCACAGGAGCCAGAGCGCCTGCCGGCTGCCGAGCGTGGGCGTCCAGCTTCCAAATGGCTCTCCTCGTGAGATGCCGTGCTCCCATGGGGCCGGGGGAGGGGCTGGGGGGCCGGGGCAGGGGCTGCAGGCATGCTGAGCTCTAAGGGCCCCAACCGGCACTCTTCCTCCTGCGACTTCCTTTATGGGTTTCCATGTTCTTGCTTAACGCAGGCACCAGCCTCAGCCCCTCCCTGGGCAGCTCTGGCCCCTGTGCTTGGCCCAGAGATCTGCCCACCTGCCCACCTGCCCCGCGCACTCCCCAGCCCTGACCATGGGAAGCCCAGATCCCCGGCAGCTTTGTGGCTCCAGGAGCCACTGCCCTCCTTCACCCTGGAGCCCTGTCTTATCTCACCTGCTCATGGCTCGGTCCACCTGTCCCCTTCCCCTCACACGCGTCCGCAGACCGGCCGAGCTTCCAGAACCAGCTCGCCATTCTCAAGCGACTACGGGATACGTTTCCATCTTCCTGATCATTTTGGAAGATGCAACACCTGCTGGCCTGTGTCCTCCTTACCCTTCCTGCGCTGAAAGGACATTGAAAGCAAACCCCATCCCAGTCCCGGTACTTGCCACGCCCTAGGACCCACCATTTTGCTCTTTGTCCTTCATTTCCTTCTGCCCCCCCCCACCCCCGCCCCCCCCATGACAGTGATGGCGAACCTTTCGAGCTCGGCGTGTCAGCATTTTGAAAAACCCTAACTTAACTCTGGTGCCGTGTCACATATAGAAATTTTTTGATATTTGCAACCATAGTAAAACAAAGACATATTTTTGATATTTACTTTATGTATTTAAATGCCATTTAACAAAGAAAAATCAACCAAAAATAATGAGTTCACGTGTCACCTCTGACACGCGTGTCATAGGTTCGCCATCCCTGCTCTGTGGAGATGGAGATCAGCTAGAGAATAAAACGGTCTGTTCACAGTTTGATCTTATTCTTCCACTCGCAACAAGAGCGTCGCGGTTCGAGTTGGAAAAGCCCCAATGACTCCTTGTTGTGAGAAGAGTCATCAAAATACGCCCAGCGCGTTTCGTCTTTACAAAAGACGCCAACCCTTAGTGCAGCATCGACGCAAAAGGACCCCCTCTGGTGCCATCCCGGCGACACTTTGAGACGCGCACACGTTCCAGCTGGACAGGCCGCGCCCGGCCTTCCCCTCGCGTGGGATTTGTGCGCAGCCTCTGAGACGCGGGTTTTGTGAGTAGAGAGCCAGCGGGGCTAAGTCACAGCGGCTGAAGTCCTGAGTTAACCATGGGACTGTCCGCACGTGGGGAAGGCATCACGCCAGGGCTGTGGGCTAGAAAGGAAGAGATCAGTGTCAGCAAGGCAGGTCTCTACACAGTCCCCTCACCAGGAGGGCTTGGTGTCGTTTTCCAGAATAGATCGAAAGTGCAACCTCTTTTTAGGAAAAGAAACCAGAGTCACACTTCACTTTCCCAGATTCAGCCCTCGGCCCCGTGAAGCCAGGGCCAGGGCCCTTGTCCCTGACTTCGGCCGTCGCGTCACGAAGCTCACTTGGTGTTTGTTGCCACCCGTATGCTCACTAATGCCCAGAAGGAAACAGATTTCAGGTTTTTCTAAGTGGGTTCTGGCAATTTGCTATTTTAAAAATACTTGTGAGACCTTTACAGTTGCCATGGTGATGTAATTTCCATAAACATGATATTTGTGGGGATTTTTGCACATTAAAGGCTGGGGTTGATACGCCGAGTGGGGCGGGGGGTGGGGGGGGGTAGGTGGTGAATTTGGCAGCCGGCCCATTGCTGCTTCCCTCGCAGGCTGCAAATCTGGTTCCGAGAGCGCGAGTTTATGGAGAGTCCTGGCTCCAAACGGCACCGTGGGCACGAGAGGCTGCTGGGAAGACCTGGGGGGAGAGGCCGGCCGCTCCCTGGACGAGGCCACAGGGTGCTGGGCCCTGGGCGCCCTGGCTGCTCGGTGGTCCTGCCCAGGCCAGGTGACCGGCAGTCTCTCCCCAAACCTCGGCTGCACAGAGCCTGCGAGGACGGACACCCTGGAGCTGCCCGAGGGACGTAAGGAGCCTGAGGGCTCCTTTCTCCTCCTGTGCAGATTCGTCGGGAAAAACCCCCCTTTCGTGCATGACACGCTGCAACGCTGAACACCCGCAATGGGAAATGACAGGAGGGAAAAGCACAGCAGTATCAGCCATAAAGGAAACATGGGTGAGAAGCGGGCAGCTTTATAGCCGTCCTGAATGCCGGTGGTTGAGCAAGAGCAGCTTTAATTAGAGAAAGAGGCAGACGGTCCCGAAGGCACCCGGCTTCCTCTTATCCGAGACGCTGGGCGGCTGTTGGGGCTCCGTGGGGCTTCCCTGAGCTCCGTTACCCTTCCTTCCCCAGCAAACGGAACATACAAGGGGGTCAGGGGAGACGCAGAACAAACAGAGAGAATTTTCTAATAACGAAAAGCGCTTTGGAAGAGAAATGACCGTAAAAGGAGTTAAAGGCGGGAGTGCCGGCGAGGGCTCGCTGGCGGGTAATTGAGCACCTGGGCGCAGCGCGGGCTTGCATCATGCGGAATTGTGAGTCAGGCGTAATAATTACTAGAAAGCCATGGTGTGGACTGTCACAACGTGTGCAGCGCCGGAAATTCGAACAGGGCCCCTGAGGAGGACGTGTCAGACTTCCTGCCTGAGGAGTGCTCCTCGCCGCTCCCTGACAGCCACGCTGCGATGCCCCGGAGGGGCTGTGTGTGCACACCTGGTGTGTGCACCTGTGAGCCTGCACACCTGGTTCTTTGCATGTGTGTGCATGTGTGAGCCTGCGCACCAGTGTGCACAGACATGTGTGAACCTGTATGTCTGGTGTGCACATGTACACGTGAACCTGCACACTCACATGTACATGCATGTGTCAATGTGTACATCTGTTGTGTACACACATGAGCCTGCGTACATGTGTGCACCTGCACACCTGGTGCCTTGCATGTCTGCACACATGTGAGTCTGCAGGTCTAACGCGTGCATGTACATCTGCATACTTGTGTGTGAACGTGTACACCTGTTGTGCATACACACATGATCCTGCATACACGTATGTGCATACATAGGTGAGCATACACCTGGTGCCTTACATGTGAATCTGCATGTCTAGTGTGTGAGTGTACATGTGAATCAGCATACTTGTGTGCGAACATGTACACCTGTTATGTGTACACACATGAGCCTGCACACATGTATGCATACAGGTGTGAGTCTGCAAAGGTAGTGCATGAGTATGTGTGAGCCTGCACAGCCAGTGCCCAAATGTGCACAGGACAAGGGTTCGTGCAGAGGCTTGCACACGTCTGAAAGGCGAGAGCACCAGCTCACGGCTGACGGTCTCGCCCTCACGCGGGAAAAGGCCAGGGGACAGTCCAGTCTGCAGGCTCTGGCGACAGCAGCCGCTGCTACCGCTGCCGCCTTGTGGTTTAACTGTGTTTATCGAAAAACAGAGAGCGATGAGCGAGAGACGTTACAGGACGTTTTGTGTTTCTAGAGTTGTGAGGCGCCGGGTAAGGCTCGTTCCAGGGCGAGCAGGCCGAGGCCTGAGGCTGCGGGTGGAAGGCGGCCGCTCTGCCGCTGGGCTTCCCCGCCTGGGACGCGGATGTGACGCCGTCAGCCTTGGGGGGAGCCCGTCTAGGCCAGGCGCCAGCCTCAGGGACGCTGTCCAGCTGCTCGGAGGGCAGCCAGGCATTGACTTTGGCCTGAAATGTCCCGAGGAGCGTGACGTGGAACGCTGCCCAAGGTGGTTCACCGCCCCGTCCTGAGTGGGAACCTCAGTGCCTGCAGCTGGCCCGGCCTCCTCCCTTAACGCACATTTCACTTAAAACTGAAAAAGCCCCAGTAGCCGGCAGCAGGGCGGGGCCGGGCAGCAGGGAGGAGGCAGCAGCCAGGCCCCCTGCGGCCACTGCCCTGCTCTGGGCAGGAGCAGTGTCCTTCGATGGGGGCTCTGCCCTGGGGCCAGGCACCGATGCCGGGGTGCTGTGCCCCGGGGGTCACCTCCTAGGACACTCCCCCCACTCCAGGGTCAGGAAGGCCAGGCCGCCCTTGCCCCCCTGCCAGGAACGAGAAGATTATATTCTCTGGGAGGGAGAAGTAGAAGCAGAACCGCCTGCCGCCCTGCCCAGAGTCGGGGCCTGGGGGGGAGACAGCCCCCGTGGGTGCAGAGCAAAGGGCATTTGGGGATGTGGAGCCAGGGGCCCAGGCTTCGTTTATTTATTTTTGGGGTGCTTCCCTAAACGCTGGGACCTTTTCCTGGGTATAACTTCCTTATTTTGCTGAGGGTCTAGATCCCACTCTGCTACTGGATAACTGTGTGAGCCAGTTAACTAACCTCTCTGTGCCTCCGTTTCTTTATTGGCAAATGGGATAATAATAGTACCCACTTCGTAGGATTCTTTTGAAGGTGAAATGAGCAATTGCATGTAAAGTGCCTAAAATTGTGCTTGGACCATAGTTAGGATTACAACTTATTCCCTAGTTCTGAAGGATACCTGTATTTAAATCCCCGCCTCCCCCCACCCCCGCCCCCACACACATACCCCAGCTTCTGGTAACTAGGAGTTTGGCCTTTTCTTGCTTCAAAGATTCCACATGTAAGTGAGATTATTTCTCTTTCTGTGTCTTATTTCACAGCATTATAGCCTCAGGTTTCATGCATGTTGTCACAAATGGCAGGATTTTCCTCCTTTTAAAGGCTGAACTACACAGATACAGATATACTAGAGGCCTGGTGCATGAAATTCATGCATGGGGTGGGGCAGTCCCTCAGCCCGGCCTGTAATGACGCCAGTGCCCCGTGCCCCGGCCTGCCTCTGGCCAGAGGCCTGCCTGCCCTCCCTCCGTGGGCTGGGGCACGCCGGATGCTGGGGCTTGTCACCTGAGGGCGGATCCAGCCGCGCTGTTCACCCGCCACTCCTCCCGTCAGGGCTGACAGGACCAGACACTCCAGTGGCGGGGCTGAGGGGACTAGGTGGGGACTGGGTGCTGCCATCTTGGTGACGGAGTGACGGTTAATTTGCACATTACCCTTTCATTAGCTAGGATCATATTTTAAAGTCCATTCATTCATTCAGGTTGTTTCCATGTCGCGACTATAATGCTGCAGTGAACAAGGGAGAGCAGCTGTCTCTTCCAGACAGGGGTTTGGTTTCCTTTGGGCGTATCCCAGACGTGGGGCTATGGATCATCTGGTGGTTCTAGTTTTAACTTTTTGGGGAAACTCCATGCTGCTTTGCATAATGGCTGCACCTGCATAACTATCTCCACCTGCAGTGCTCGAGGGTTCCTTCCTGCCACCCTGACCCCCACTCGTTAGTTCCCATCTTTCTGCTGACAGCCAGGTGTCAGCAGACAGGTGTGCGGTGACATCTCCTGTGGTTGTGATTCGCACTCCCTGCCATGAGCGATGCTGAGCTTCTTTCACAGCCCTGTCCCGTCCGCGTCTTCTTTAGAGAAATGTCTGTTCAGCTCCTCTGCTCATTTTTGTGTTAATCCTCACCTGAGGGTATTTTTCCATTGATTTTTAGAGAGAGTGGAAGGGAAGGAGGAGAGGGAGGGAGGGAGGGAGGAAACTTGCATTTTCTAAAAAGAAAGAGAGAAGGAGAGAGAGAGAGAGAGAGAGAGAGATAAGAGAGACATATCAATTGGTTGCCTCCCACACGCAACCAGTTCAGGGATCAAGCCTGCAACCCAGGCATGTGCCCTTGACCGGGAATCAAACCCACAACCCTTTGGTCTGTGAGCCGATGTCCTAACCCCTGAGCCAAACTGGCTAGGGCTCGTTTTTTAATTGTTTAAAATTAAATGTCATTATTATCATCCTTGGAACTGGAACTGGGGTGAAGCCAGCCCTCCCAACGACTAGTAGGTCTGAGAGGAGCCATGTGGTGCGAGCCCGTGGGCAGACTGAGACCCATGGGCAGGACTGGGCCGCAGCGCTGCCCTCCAGGCTGGCCCCTGCCCGGCTCGCCGCAGGTGCGCGGGACAGAATAGCAGCCGGGAACGCGGCGGGGGTGCGTCCTGAACCTCCGAGAGCGTGAGAACCTGGGACACTTGCTAACGGTCCAGTCCAGTTCCACCTCCCAGTCTCGTTTAGCTTAGGAGGGCGGGGTGGGGCCGGGGGACTTGCTTTTCTGAAAGAAACCCCATTGGAGAGAAGCTCTTGGGAGCCTCATGGGGGGCGCTCTGTGGCCCCGAAGCCAGGGCTACGCAGCCGTCTCTAGGAAGAGGTCGTGGCTGAAGCATGTTTAACTTGGGGCCTCTCTCCAGGGAACAGAAATCCTAAAAGGAGCCCCCAGGACAGGCCCACAGCCTGCTGGTCCTGGGGGCGGGGGGTCAGCACACGTCAGGGCCTCTCCTCTCCTCAGCCGAGGGGTCCCTGCCCGGAGGCCGCCCTCAGGAGCCGTGCGCAGAGCCACAGGTGTCCTTAGCCAGGATGGGCCCTCCGTCTGCCCACGGCCGTCCCCCCAGCTCTGAAGTGGCTCCTCTGTTGGGGTCACTGGAGGCTCGAATTGCGGCCCAGAAACCAGCTGCTGGTGTGGCCGAGGGGCCCAGGAGGAGACTGCGCGGTGAGTGAGGAGGAATGTGCTTTTACGGAGCTGGGCGTTTAAAGAAACTTCTGGGGTTTGTCTCTTAGCAACAGGCCCATCCAAAGCACACGGCACTGTCAGAGCATCCAGCGATGCCCTCAGCACCATGTAAAACACAGAGAAGATTGAGGCGGAGGAGGGACCTTCTGAACTAGCGCCTCCTGCAGGTGGAAACCTCGGGCCCTGAGCAGAGGCAGCAGCTGCTGATCTACCAAGCACGGCAAGCTCTGGGCGAGGCCGCACGCCATGTTTATTCGGCCCGCGTTAGCCCTGAGCCCGACATGCTTGGTCTCGACCAAGAGGGACCATCACTAAACCGCCTGCCGCCTCCCCTATCCCCGCAGCCCAGCGCCCCATCACGTCCCGCCTGTGGCTGTGGAGGAAGTGTGTCCCCCCAAATCTGCACGCTGGCCCCCTCGCCCTGCATGTGTCTGTATTTGGAGATGGGCCCTGTAGGGGACCATTAAGGTTTAAACAAGGCTGTAAGGGTGGGGCCCTGGATGGGGTGAGTGCCCTTACAAGAAGAGACACCACGTGAGAGCCGTGAGCTGGTGACCACCGGCAAGCACGGATCTCAGACTGCGCAGCCTCCACGACTGTGAGGAGCCGGCGGTGGTTAAGCCGTCCCTCGAGGTGCTGTGCATGGCAGCCGGGCTGCCTGAGCCAAGCAGCAGGCACTCCTAACATCGGGCTGAAGGAGAGCCTGAGGCACAAAGCGCCCAATTGCCCCGCCCCAGGTTAGACGGGGCAGAGCCAGGTGGGGGCAGAGCCAGGTGGGGGCAGAGCCAGGTGGGGGCAGAGCCAGGTGCCCGTCCCTGGCCCCAGCCGCAGTCCGCTCCACGTTCCACCCGACCCACCACCGCCCGGGCAAGCAGCGCCTTCCTCGGGGGTCTGAGGACCGGAGGAGACCTGGCAGACTGAGCCCTGGGACAGGCCTGGCGGGGAGCAAGCCCTCGGGGAAGGTTGCTGCTCTGCCCAGGCTCACATGGGGGGGGGAAGGGGGGACACTCAGGGAAGGGGCAGAGCCAGGAGCCACCCCCACCTGGAGCTGAGGGTCCCTGAGAAGTAGATTGACCCGCCTGGCTCCCCGGCCAGCTGCTCTCTGGGCCCCTCGCCAGCGGGGCACCCAGGTGGGTGGTGTGGGAGGGAGCAGGATGGAGGTGAGCCAGGTCCCTGAACTCGGCAGCCAGGCTGGGCTGGCCCCTGGGCCGTGGGGAGCTGAGTGGGGGGGCTAAGTGGCAATGGAGACGTGTGGGCAGTGGGTGAGAGCCGGCCACGGGCCAGCCCCCGGCGGCGGTGCCGGTGAGGACAGCGCGGGGCAGCTCTGGGAGCCTATCAGACTTCCCGAAAGGCGTTTCCGACAGGGAGAAAGGAACCAGCTCTCTACAGAGCTGCATGCCGCCCTCAGCCACCCGTTCCGGCCTCAGTCAACCCTCCAGCACAAACCCAGCCCTGACGCCGCCGTCTCCTGCCCTAATAGGAAATGTCTGGTGTGCGTTTCTCCCCAGAGCCTGCCCTGGCGCCCGGCCTGGCCCCAGGCCGCCCTCCCCAGCTCAGCCCCCCTTCATGCTCCTGCTTGCTGAGCCTGTGGAACGCAGTGCACTGCCCGAGGCTGCAGGGCTCGGAGAGGCCTCCTCCACCAGTGGCTCTGCTTCCGAAGTCCATCAGCCGCAGAAGCACTCTGTCTGACCCAGCGGTTCTCAACCTTCCTGACGCCGCGGCCCTTTAATACAGTTCCTCATGTGGTGCTGACCCCCAATGTCACTGTTACAAATTGAACATAATTAAAGCATAGTGATTAATCCCAAAAACAATATGTAATTATATAGGTGTTTTCCGATGGTCTTAGGCGACCCCTGTGAAAGGGTCGTTCGACCCCCAAAGGAGACGCGACCCACAGGTTGAGAACCGCTCACCCGTGCTTCCCTCCTGTGTGTCCCCAAAGGCTCGCAGCGCCTCGCCCGGCGCCCCCTGCAGGTGGAGTGATGGTCTGGCTCCGCTCCGGCCTCATTAGAGGGGTGACAACAGTCAGGTGGCTGCGGGGTGCTGTGAGAGGGACCAGAGCCCTGGGTCGGGGTGGCCCCTGTGTGTCCTGGGGACCCAGCTCTGAGTGCCCCTTGGGGGCCCGGAGCCCCGATTGGCCTTCACACTCTACCTCCCTGTGGACCGGACCTGCTTCATCCGCTTGGCATTCAAGTCAGAGGAGAAGGCGGGATTCTTCCTCCGCTTTCAAGCCGTGACGAGGCTACATTCGGGGAGGAGAGGTCACACGGGACCAGGGCTGCCCACGCTGTGCGGGAGCGGGAGGTCCCAGTGCAGACGCCTCTCGCTGAGGCTGCCACGGACGGGTGAGTTAGTAGACAGCCAAGGTCATTTTTCTTACTGTGGCAAAGTTTTCACAACATAAAATGCACCACATTAGCGCTTTAAGTGCACACTCTGTGGCATTAGTATATTCACGATGGCTGCACCCACCCTCTCCGGAACTTTCTCATCATCCCGGACTGACCCTCGGTGCCCACTGAGTTCCCAGGTCCCTCCCCCTCTCCCTGGTGACCTCATCCTCCTTCCTGTCTCTGGGACCAGACAGTACTTGTTCTCTGGTGACGGCTTATGCGGCCTTAGCCTACTGTGCCCAGGGTTTACCGTGCTGTAGCGTGTGTCAGCGTTTCCGTTTTCCAGGCTGAGTAACGTTCATTGTCAGGACCCACCGCACTCTGTGTATCCGTCCTCTGCTGATGGGCACTTGGGCAGGACATTTAAAAACGCGGTGTTGTTCCAAGGGGCCCGGATATCCAGCTGTGACAGACAGCTCACGTGGTCTCTTGGAGCATCTGGTTGCCTGGGAGGAGGGGTGCCCAGAGTGAAGGTGAGAGGGGCACGGCTTCCCGGTAAGGGCTGTGTGTGGTGGCAGTGAGGTTGACTCCCAGCATCCTTTGCACCCAGAAGACTAGTATAAGCAGGTCCTGGAACCTCATACCTCGGGTGGGTGGCTGGTTCGGAAATGGCAGGTGACCCAGCGATCATTAGTCAGCGAATTGTCAAGGCCGAGCTTCTGGAGCTGCTGAGCCGTCTGGCACCGGGCTGTGGCTGAAGCCAGCACCGAGTGTGTCAGCGCAGAGAGAGGCAGCGAGCCCGCCCCGCCCTGGCCAGTTTAGCTCGGTGGATAGAGCGTCGGCCTGTGGACCAAAGGGTCCTGCGTTCGACTCCGGTCAAGGGCACGTACCTCGGTTGCAGGCTTCTCCCCGATCTGAGGCCTGGTCAGGGCGTGTCCAGGAGGCAACCAGTCGACATGTTCCTCTCACTTCGAGGTCTCTCTCTGTCTTTCCCTCTCTCTTCCACTCTCCCTAAAAATCAATGGAAAAATATCCCTGGGTGAGGATTAACCCCCCCCCCCGCTCCCCCAAAAAGGGCGCCCGGCCCTTGGTGGCACAATTGAACTTCTTAGTTATCCAACCTCCGAACCACCTTTGGACTTCCTGTCATTTGCGATGATAAATGCGTCCTGTCACTTAGGCTAGTTTGAGTTGGTTTGTGTCACTTCCAGCTCAAAGCATCCGAAGGGCCATCAGCTCTGAGTGGCTGGACCCTCCAGTGGGGATCTTGGGAAGCAAAGCATAAACACGGTGAGTCCCAGCCTCGGGATGACAGGGGCCTGCGCTAATTGTAAGCATCGGTGTAAGTACGGAGATTCAGACTCATTGATCGGCTGCCTCCTGCACACCCCACACTGGGGATCGAGCCCACAACCCGGGCACGTGCCCTGACTGGGAATCGAACTTCCTGGTCATAGGTTGACACTCAACCACTGAGCCACACTGCCCGGCTCTTTGGAAAATTTTAAATCATTTCCAAAAGGCTCACCCTAGGTGCAGTGGTTCTCAACCTTCTGGCCCTTTAAATACAGTTCCTCATGTTGTGACCCAACCATAATATTATTTTTGTTGCTACTTCATCACTGTAATGTTGCTACTGTGATGAATCGTCATGTAAATATCTGATATGCAGGATGGTCTTAGGCGACCCCTGTGAAAGGGTCGTTCTACCGCCAAAGGTATCGCGACCCACAGGTTGAGAACCACTTCCCTAGGGGGTGACATTCATTTCCGGAAATAGGTGCTTTGCAGCCAAGGGAAGTGAATGGAGTGGGCGACTAAGCTGAGTATTTGACTCCTGTGAGGTCAGGATGAACTGTGACCCTGAGTCCCGACGTGTGTGTGCGTGGCGGCGGGGGTGGGGGTGGGGGTGGCTCCTGCAGGCGCATGTGCTGACGTGTGCGGGGAAAACAGTCAGCATTGCAGGAACGGCCGTGCTCTTTGAGGTACTGTCTGTGCACCGATTGCTCGCATATCTGAAATGTTTCTGATGTGACTCGGGGAAGGGGATGGGATCTGGTCCCCAAACCCTTTGGGGAGCTTTTCCTGGTCTGTGTTCTGTTTGTGTTCACTTTGTGGGGGGGACAGTCCGGCACATGGAGCGCTCATGCTGCTCACACAGCTCCTTTTGTCAGGCTGTGCCCTGAGGGCTGTCCCCTTCCCAGACCCTGAGGGGGGGAGCGACTTCCTGGACCGCACAGCCTCCCAGAAGCCGGCTCCTGCTCCCTTCCCGACGGCAGAGTGGTGCCGGCCCAGGCATCCTGGGCTGAGTTCTGCCGGGTGCCAATCACACACCATGAGCAAGAGCCAGCCCCGAGCGGGTGCCCCAGGGGGTGGCGACGGCTGAGGCCACCGGGTAGGGCTGGGGCCGGGGCATGGCTCCACTTACCTGTGCCAGGCCGCCTTTCCGAAGCAGCCGGGGTGCAGGCTGCCTGTCTCCGGGGCTCAGCCGCTCCTCCCCTGCAGGGACCGGGGGAGCCCACCTCCTGGGCTTATGGAACCAGCTTCTCAGCGAAGAGGGTCCCCGTGGCCGTGTTTCTGTGCTGCTGTGTGCAGCCCCTGGGAGGGCGGGGCAGGGGACTGAGGGACCTGGTGGAGACCTGCTTACAAAGGAAGCCAGCCACCCGGGCTTGTCCCCAAGGGCACACGGTCCCCTCAAGGTCAACCACGTCACACCGGAGACAAGGACAGGAGGCCAGAGAAAGTACAAGCCACAGACATGGCCTGTCCTGTTCTGCAGGTCTTAGCGCAGCGGTTCTCAACTTGTGGGTCGCGACCCCTTTGGCGGTCGAACGACCCTTTCACAGGGGTCGCCTAAGACCATCCTGCATATCAGACATTTACATGACGATTCATAACAGTAGCAACATGACCGTTATGAAGTAGCAACAGAAATAACTCTCCGGTTGGGTCACACTGCTGAGTTAGTTTCCTTCCACGTCCAGCGTGGAGTAGGGTTCGGTATCTGAAAGAGGAGCCGCACAACAAATGAGAGAAAAAGGCACGAAATAATTTGGAAATGTCGGGGAGCCAGGCGGGCAAGTCCAACTCAAGGAGAGAGAGAGACTTCCTCCTATGCTCTGGCTGCTCCAACCTTTTATTTGGTCTGGGGCAGCCCTAGGGTAAGGAGGTTTGTCTGGGGCAGCCCTAGAGTAAGGAGGTTTGTCTGGGGTAGCCCTAGGGTAAGGAGGTTTGTCTGTGGCAGCCCTAGGGTAAGGAGGTTTGTCTGGGGTAGCCCTAGGGTAAGGAGGTTTGTCTGGGGCAGCCCTAGGGTAAGGAGGTTTGTCTGGGGCAGCCCTAGGGTAAGGAGGTTTGTCTGGGGCAGCCCTAGGGTAAGGAGGTTTGTCTGGGGCAGCCCTAGGGTAAGGAGGTTTGTCTGGGGCAGCCCTAGGGTAAGGAGGTTTGTCTGGGGCAGCCCTAGGGTAAGGAGGTTTGTCTGGGGCAGCCCTAGGGTAAGGAGGTTTGTCTGGGGCAGCCCTAGGGTAAGGAGGTTTGTCTGGGGCAGCCCTAGGGTAAGGAGCTTTCAATGACACACAGATTAGGTTATAACATGACCCTTAGGCAATTTACATGATTAAAGGTAGGGAGGTTGCTTCAGCTACCATTATCTAGATTAACTGGGTGGTACACAGCCCTGACCTTTGCTAGGGCTTCAAGGTTACTAACTTTTGGGGTCTCTGTCTATACTCAGCTAATAAAGACAGTAAATGGTTTCTAGCATCACACCATGAGGAGCTGTATTTGAAGGGCCAGACGGTTGAGAACCACTGCCCTGGAGGGAAGCCCCGACCAGGGCGTCCTTCCCAGTGAGCAGGCAAAGCAGCTCCCTGCCCAGGACGCTGGGACACCGGGCAGGGGCGGGGGGGGAGGGGGTGAAGGGAGTTGGGGGTGGTGTGGAGGCGGACGCTGTGGTTCTTGTTTGGCAGCAGGACATGGTTCAGGCTCCAGAGATTTAGGGGGCACACGCTCATGCTCAGGCGCTCCCTGTCTGGCTGGGGACTCCCACAGGCCCGGCAGGCACACCTGCGCCTGCGGCCCGGGCCCTGCGGGTGGCCCGCGTGCTGCTGGGCGGGACAGCTTCCTGCCAGGGCCCCGGGATCAGCACACGCCTGACGTCGCTGCTCGGGCCCAGGGACGCGCCACACTTGCAGGAGGGCATGTGGCCTTTACGCTGGAAGTAACCCCCTCAAACGGGCTTCACCAACAGGGATTTGCTGGCTCGAGTACCGGGTGTGGCCCCCCCCCCCTCTGTGCTGTCCCGGACACACGGGAGCTGCAGGTGCCTGGACAGGGCAGGTGCCCAGGGGACACCGCGTCGCCACACCAGGAACAGGGTTTGCATGTTACTCCCCTTTACGTCCCAGCACCGGGCACCGCCTGGAACACGCAAGCCTTCAGCGAGGGTTTAAAATGAACAGATCGCCACGGAGGCATCCACTAACAGTGGTTCTCAACCTTCTGGCCCTTTAAATACAGCTCCTCATGTGGTGACCCAACCATACAATTATTTTCGTGGCTACTTCATAACTGTCATGTTGGTACTGTTATGAATCGTCATGTAAATATCTGATATGCAGGATGGTCTTAGGCGACCCCTGTGAAAGGGTCGTTCGACCGCCAAAGGGGTTGCAGCCCACAGGTTGAGAACCGCAGCTCCAGGGCCTCCTGGGAGCTCGGGGTGCCCTGTCACAGCCCCAGCCGAGCCCCACGACCTTGCCTTTTCTCCTGTGCCCGTGCCTGTGTGCCGCCTGCCCCCTCGGATGCTCGCTGCTCCCGCCTTCTCTGCGGCCAGTGAGAGGCCGTTTGCCGCCGGCCTTGCGGAGCCGGCCCTGACAGGTGCCTGAAACGCTTCAACTGGAAAGAGAATTTTTTTTTTTTGAAAAAACGACCTATCACTCTGCACGGCAAACTGTTTTTATTTTGCTTCGTCCACTGCAGCTCTCGTCCACATACATGATTACCTGTGATCGTCCCGCGCAGTGTGCAGGCTGCTGTTGTAATTTCCCTGGGAGCACCTGCCCAGTCGCTGCGCAGCCATCCTGTTTGTGCTTGTCACCAGCCGCCGACGCCGGGGCCTGTGGGCGGGTGGCGCGCCTCCCTGCACGAGGCCGCCGTGAGCCCACGGTCGTGCGTTTGTTAGAAGGCGAGGAGGCGCCGCTGGCCACCAGCCACTCCGAGCGGGCGTCAGGGAGACCTGGTTTCCTGCCAGGGTCCTAGCGCAGGGTCTCCTCCAGCAGAGGCTGCGGGGCGCCTCCCCCCCCCCCCCCCGAGCCTGGGACCGGGGCTCCGTGTGCTCCTACGCCCCTCACTCCATGCACTCTGTGTGCTAAGCGCTCTCCACGCCCGAACAGCCCTCGCACCCCCGCTGCCTGGCAGGCTGCCATCAGTATCGTCAGCTCATGGTGGGGAAACTGGGGGCCAGAGGAGCGCGTCACTGTCAAGGCCTCGGGCCCTGGGCTGGTGCGGCCGGAACTGGGCCTGGCCTCCTGCTGCTCCGCTCTGTCCCCGGTGATGCTGCTCCGCCCCGCGGCCGGCCACACAGGGGTGGGTTCTGTGCCTGGCGTGTCCTCCTCCTGACCGGGACACCCGGGTCCACGTGGACTTAGCCCGGCTCCTGGCGCCTGGCAGGTGCGTCAGGAACGCTACGTGGACACATGGGAAACGAGGGATGGAAGACCGGGAATGAGTTTAAGGAACAGGCGGCTCTGTGCCAGGACCACAGGCTCCGGGCCCAGGGGCGTGATGGGAACTGCTCCACGGCCACCCACACGCCACGGCCCACGCCCCAGGGCTGTCCTCCCGCAGGCCCGGGTGGCCACAGGGGGCACCTGCGGACACCCCCACAGCACCGGGATGGCCCAGCCCTGGCACAGGTGCCTGCACACGTGGTGGCCGCAGACCCCAGGCGGCCTGGTCCCCGCGCCCGAAGCAGCAGGAGAGAGTTACCCGCTGTCCCTGGCTCAGCGCTGAGCGGGCGGTAGGCCCGTCGTCCGTGCGGCTTGCATTTGGGTGACTGGATGCGGGTCCCCCGTGAACCCAGAGGTCTGGGCCTCGCCCCCAGGGGAAGGACACCCGCTGAGGCAGGGTGGGCGCAGGCCTCGGGCTCCCCCCTCCGTTCCTGCAGCAGCCGCTCCCTGAGGGCCTGGGGCTCCCGGGCCAGGGTCTCACTGCGCTGGCTCAGGCTCCTGGCGGACTGTGGGCAGAGCCGCTGCCTCAGTCTCAGTCCAGCCGTCCGACCGTGGGAACCATCTCGCCCGGTGCGCCCGCAGGAGATGGAGTGTGCTGTCTCCTCTCACCTGTCGCCTGCTGCCCTGGCCCTTCTTTCCCCCGAGTGACCCCCTCAGCATCGTCCTGCGGAGAATGGGAGGGCACAGCCCAGCCTCAAGGTCTCAGTGCCAGCCAGGCTCCCGTTCATTACACACCACCCTCCCCACCCCACCCAACCCAACCCCATCCCTCCCACCCTACCCCCCGTCCCCCCATCCCATCCCTCCCACCCCATCCCCCACCCCACCCCACCCCATCCCATCCACCCCACCCCATCCCATCCTACCCCATTCTCTCCCATGAAACCCACGCTCAGAGAGGTTACGTCATAGTCAGGTCACGGCCTCGTCGCTAACGGGTCGGCGGTGGCAGGATGGCCACTAGGACCTGTTCCTGCGCTGGAGACATGCTTTCCATATGCTCACGAGGGGTGTCCCATGGGCTGGGCCCCTGCGGGTGTCTGTGTGCTGTGGGTGGTGCACTGGTGGGGGCACAGGGCGAGGGTGAGGGCGGGTGTCTGTGTGCTGTGGGTGGTGCACTGGTGCGGGCACAGGGAGAGGGCACGGGCGGGTGTCTGTGTGCTGTGGGTGGTGCACTGGTGCGGGCACAGGGCGAGGGCGAGGGCGGGTGTCTGTGTGCTGTGGGTGGAGCACTGGTGCGGGCACAGGGTGAGGGCCCGTGTGGGTGTCTGTGTGCTGTGGGTGGTGCACTGGTGGGGGCACAGGGCGAGGGTGAGGGCGGGTGTCTGTGTGCTGTGGGTGGTGCACTGGTGCGGGCACAGGGTGAGGGTGAGGGCGGGTGTCTGTGTGCTGTGGGTGGTGCACTGGTTCGGGCACAGGGAGAGGGCACGGGCGGGTGTCTGTGTGCTGCTGCGGGTGGTGCACTGGTTCGGGCACAGGGTGAGGGCGAGGGCGGGTGTCTGTGTGCTGTGGGTGGTGCACTGGTGCGGGCACAGGGCGAGGGCGAGGGCGGGTGGCGTGGGAGAACTGGAGGGCCCGGATGGGGGACGTACAAGAGCTGTGCTTTGACTTGCACGGTCTCTCTCGGTTGCATAGTCTGTCTGCTCTCGGCAAGCTCCTCGCTGCCAGGAGGGGGTCCTGAATGAGGACACCACTGTCCTCACAGAGCTGCAGCCTCGGACCCTGGGCCGGCATCCCAGACTCACACCCCTTCGCCCTCTCAGACACCTCGTCTCGCTCAGGGGGTCTGAGCACCTTCTCCTCACCCTCTGCCCCCGAGGTTGTTGAGCTGAGAAACCAGGCAGTGCCTCCCCCAAAATCTCTCCTCCCCTTTCTGCCCCGCCCCTTTTTATTTTAAATATTTTTACTGATTTCCAAGAGGAAGGGAGAGGGAGAGAGAGACATCAGTGATGAGAGAGGATCATCGATCAGCTGCCTCCTGCACGCCTCCCACTGGGGATGGAGCCCGCAACCCCGGCAGCAATCCAGGCCTGTGCCCTGACCGGGAATCGAACCCTGACCTCCTGGTTCATAGGTCGACGCTAAAACCACTGAGCCACATGCCCGGGCACCTGCCCCGTTTCTTAAGGAATCAGAACAGAAGGTGTAAAGCGCAGGCGTCGAGCCCCAGGAGGTCCGAGCCCTCATCGTCTCCGGCTCGAGTAGCCATGGGCGCATCGGCCTGTGCACTTTCAAGCTATTCTGATTCTTCCTTCCAAGCACTTTCGTCCGGAATCATTTGTGAACTTGTACTCACTCCTCTTGCCTTTCCACTTCCATTTCCCGTTGAAATAACGGCACGTGATGAGGAGGTGATGCCCGCAGCTCGGAACTGGACCTCGGGGTGTGGGCCTAGCGAGGTGTGCTGTCAGCACGACCCCCACTGCGTCTGGTGCCCCTGAGGTGTGAGAATGGAAGCTTAGGGGACTGAGCTTGACCCTGAACATGACCTCCCACTCCTCACGTCCTGGCTCTGCCCTGGCAGCAGGCGGCAGTGGGACCTGTGTGCAGGGAGTGGCTTGTCCTTCCCTATCGGCTGGGAAGTCCGGCCACGCCTCCCTTCCGATTCCTTCCTGCCCTGAAGCTCCGTTCAAGGTTGTGCTGGGAAGAGGGCTGTGCTGGCCCGTTAGGCGTGGCTCAATGGTCAGCGTCGACCTATGAACCAGGAGGTCAGGGTTAGATTCCTGGTCAGGTCACAGGCCCGGGTTGCGGGCTCCATCCCCAGTGAGGGGCGTGCAGAAGGCAGCCGATCGGTGATTCTCTCTCCTCATTGATGTTTCTCTCTCTCCCTCTCCCTTCCTCTCTAAAATCAATAAAAATATATATATTAAAAAAAAGAGGGCTGTGCCCCCCCCTCACCCCAGGAGGAGTGAGAGGACACCCAGGTGAGTCAGTGGCTGCAGAGCCGCCTGCAGGTGCGTCTGGCTCTGACCTTACTTACTGGCCCGGGTCCCAGGGGGGGACTTTGTATGGGGAGCAGCTGCTTCAGAAGACAGCGCTGCCTCCCCCCCACCCCCTGCCCCCGAGTTCCAGGAGGCCCTGAGAGTCCCTTCCCCATCAGCCCCATGGGAGCCCCATGGGAGGCCTGCAGGACGGGACCTGGGGGACCTGAGGGCCGGAGGACGTGTCCAGCCCCAGGCCCCTCCCTGACGGGAGACTGCCAGCCGACTCCTGGCCTCTCTCCAGGGCCCACCAGAAGCGGGTGGGGGAGGGGGAGCCAGGCTGGGGGCCTCCCCCAGGACCCCGTAACTCCAGGCAGAAGGGACCCAGGCTTCCCTTCCTGCCGCCTGCGCCTGCATCTGGGCCGAGCCGTGGGCTCCTGGGAGCCGGTGACCTCAGCGGGAAGGCGGCCGGGGGCTGTGGTCAGAGCCTGCGGGGCCTTCGCTGAGTCTTCGTGGGGTGGGGGTCCCGGGAGGACGGACACAGAGCACACGCCCTGCCCAGGTTCTGGGGGTTCTCACATGCCCTCGGTGACTGACGCACAGCTCACTGTCCTCCGTGCCAGCTGGTGTTGGCGGGGCCCTGACGCCCCAGGCACTTGCTCAAGGCCTGGCCCCTGCCTGTCCCCAGAGGGTCACCCCGCCCCCCACCACCCAGCACTGAGCCCCGTTGGGGGCTGTGCACAGTGAGGGCCGGATCGTGGGCTCCTTCCTGCAGGTCGGGTGTCTCCTGCCCTGGCTCTGCGAGGCCGATCTCCCACGGGATTTGCAACCCCGACTGCCCGTTGAAATCAGGTCGGGGATGCGTTATTCTTAACCAGCAATCCCTGGACCCCGCTGGGCCTCCGGGGCCTGGAGGTGGGGCCTGGAACCGGCTTTTGAAACACTCAGCCCGAGGTTTCTGATGCACAGACCGGCTGGAATCTGCTGTAGCTGCCCCACCCCCACCCTCACCGTCTCATCTGATCAGGACCCCTGACACCCGTGTCGCCCCCGTCGGGTCCCACTGTCACCGCCCCTGCCCGGCAGCTTCTCCTCGCAGGTGAACACGCTGACGCTTCTCCCGGGACTCAGATGCTGGTCCTCATTCTCGCCTCTGACCCCTGATATCCGCTCCTGTCCGTCCGTCATTCCTTCTCTCAGACTGGCCGCTGGGCCGGGCAGGTCCCTCCCCTCTGCAGCGGGGGGGCCCCCCCGCACCTTCTCCCCTCCCGCACCTGACGCCTCCCTCAGTGCCCCTCGTCCCCTTTGTGCTCCCTTTATGCGCTCGCCTAAGAGCTCGGTGTCCCACAGGTCCTTCCTTGCGTTCCTGCCCTCCTGGGGTGACCTCATTCACTTCAGTCCCCATCCCCCCCACCCCCCCCACCCCCCCACCCCCCCACCCCTGTCCCCAGCGGCTCTCCTCAGCGGGTGGACACGCCTCGCCTCTCGGCTTTCCCGCCTGGTTGAGGGCTGCACCTCACCCTGCGCCCTGGCCCCGCCTTCCCGTCTCACAGCTGGCCGCTGACCCTGGGGACACGGCCTCCCCTTCCTCCGGGGGTCCTTCCCACGGTCTCCCCCACTGCCCTTCCCACGGGATTTCTGCTGCGTCCCTCCTCCCAGCCTTCCTCACCCCTCCCGACGTCCTCCCCTGGGGGCCACAGCCCTTGGGGGCCACAGCCCTTGGGTACAACAGCCCTTGGGGGCCACAGCCCTTTGGACCATAGCCCTTGGGGCCACAGCCCTTGGGGGCCACAGCCCTGGGGGCTGGTTCTGAAACAGCCCTGGCTGCATTGTTCCCTGTGGAAACCCTTCCCAGGGCTGCCAGCTGCCTGGCGAGGAAGCCTGGCACGTGGGTCCCACGCCCGTCTGACCCCTGCCCACCTCAGCCTCGTTCTTCCATGTTTTTTTAAACCCAGGTCTGAGCTGGCCTTGTTTCCTCCCCGTGTCCAGCAGCCCGTGGCCACCCAGCCCCCGCACCTCTGAGCTCCCGGACGTCCACGCGGGTTGGTTCTGGGGCGCCCTTCGCCCTCCCTCCCTGGGCTTTCCAGACCTCGCCCCATCCCGGCCTCTGGCGTCTTCCTGACACGACCACGCGGAATTCCTCACTCTTCCTCTGTGGCCAGTGTTCCCTCCAGAGCGTGCGCTCCCGGGTGGGGGTGGGGATGGGCGTGGGCCAAGCCCCGCCGCCTGCGTGAACTCCGTTCCCAGGACCCCGCACAGGCGCCTGGTCCGTGCTCGTGAATGAGAACGAACACGTCGCTGTTGGGGAGGGCTTTTTATTTATTTACATAATTAATACCTCCGTATGAAATGGTGCTAACACTATTTTTTAAGTTTCCTACTGACTTGATTAAGATGTTTTTATACTATAAATCCACGCACTTAATCCTTCTGTGGCATATGTTACTTTTATATGACAAAAAGGACCTATCACTATTGTTTCTTAATGAAATTATTTATCCAAATTATCATTAATAAGTTCATTAATAATGATGTATCTAAAGTAATGCGACTGCAGGTGTGATAGGTACATGTCGCACAAGTCAGCTGTACACAGTGCGCTTGCACTTTTATAGGCGTCTTACCGTTACCACGACTGCATCGATGTGGCAGCAGAGCGAGTGGTGACCAGAAGTCCCTCCCACACCGCCTGCCTGAGGTTGTCCCCTCTTTCACACGAGTCTCTCTCTCCCCAATTCCTTCTATTGCGGTAAAATCCACACAACGTGGAGCTCACCTTCTCGGCCGTCCTTCAGTGCATAGCTCGGTGTCAAGTGCATCGTCGCCACCATCCATCACAGAACGTTTTTATCTTGTAAATGGAAACTGCTCCCATTAAACCCGAACTCCCCATCTGCCCCCCTCCCCGCCCCCGGCAGCCGCCGTTCTACTTCCTGTGGATGGATGTGACTCCTCTGAGTGCCTCGTACACGTGGAACCCACAGTCTTTGTCTGTTTGTGACCGGCTCCTTCCACGTTGTAGCGTGTGCCAGAACTCCCTTCCTGTTCAAGGCTGAATACTCTCCGTGGTGGATCTACCACATTTTACTTACTCGTCCCTCCATCTATGGTCGACGGGCCGCCTCCATGATTAGCTGTTGAGAATAACTCGCTGTGAACAAGGGAGTGCAGGTGCCCTGGGAGACTGTTTTCAGTTCCTCTGGGAATCAATTTTTCGAGGAACCGCCCTCCTGTTTCCCAGGGCAGCCATCCCAGCTCCCCTGGTTTCCAATGTGCTGAGGCAGCGCCCTGACCGAGGCGAGGGCAGGCTCTACACCAGGCAGGTCTGGGTCTGAATCGGGGCTGTGCCCTGTGGGCAAGGCTTTCAGCCTCTCCGGGCTTGTTCCCATCTGCAGAGCGGGGGTGCCAATGACCACCTCCGGGGATGGAATTGTCCCCCATCTGTAGAGTGGGGGTGCCAATGACCGCCTCCGGGGCTGGAATTATCCCCCATCTGTAGAGTGGGGGTGCCAATGACCACCTCCGGGGCTGGAATTGTCCCCCATCTGTAGAGTGGGGGTGCCAATGACCACCTCCGGGGATGGAATTGTCCCCCATCTGCAGAGCGGGGGTGCCAATGACCGCCTCCGGGGCTGGAATTGTCCCCCATCTGCAGAGCGGGGGTGCCAATGACCGCCTCCGGGGCTGGAATTGTCCCCCATCTGCAGAGCGGGGGTGCCAATGACCACCTCCGGGGCTGGAATTGTCCCCCATCTGTAGAGTGGGGGTGCCAATGACCACCTCCGGGGTTGGAATTGTCCCCCATCTGTAGAGTGGGGGTGCCAATGACCACCTCCGGGGTTGGAATTGTCCCCCATCTGTAGAGTGGGGGTGCCAATGACCACCACCGGGGCTGGAATTGTCCCCCATCTGTAGAGTGGGGGTGCCAATGACCACCTCCGGGGCTGGAATTGTCCCCCATCTGTAGAGTGGGGGTGCCAATGACCACCTCCGGGGCTGGAATTGTCCCCCATCTGTAGAACGGGGGTGCCAATGACCACCTCCGGGGCTGGAATTGTCCCCCATCTGTAGAACGGGGGTGCCAATGACCACCTCCAGGGTGGAATTGTCCCCCATCTGTAGAGTGGGGGTGCCAATGACCACCTCCAGGGTGGAATTGTCCCCCATCTGTAGAGTGGGGGTGCCAATGACCACCTCTGGGGCTGGAATTGTCCCCCATCTGTAGAACGGGGGTGCCAATGGCCACCTCCAGGGTGGAATTGTCCCCCATCTGTAGAGTGGGGGTGCCAATGACCACCTCTGGGGCTGGAATTGTCCCCCATCTGTAGAACGGGGGTGCCAATGACCACCTCCAGGGGTGGCAGAGTCCAGGGGATGCTGGTTGAGGGGAGCACAGCGAGCACAGTGTGGCTGAGCTGGGAGCGGCGTCTGTACTTTTGAACTTCAGACCCCCACGTGCTCTTGCTCCTCTCATGCCGTCCTACTTGGGTAGTGTTCTCTTTTAAAAAAACTTTAAAAAAAAATTGATCTTTAGAGAGAAGGGAAGTGAGAGGGATAGAGAAACATCATCCATCAGCTGCCTCCTGCCCGCCCCCCACTGGGATGAGCCCGCACCCGGGCGTGCGCCTGATGGGAATCGAACCAGTGACCTCCTGGTTCATGGGCAATGCTCGGTTCTCAGACACTTCAATCCGCCCAACACTCTGCCCACAAGTCACCTTCCTTAGATCCCTGCTCCCGGGGTATCACTCTCCTGCTCAAAACGGTCAGCTCAGTTCCCAACATGCTGGGCAAGCCCCTCTCCAGGCATTCGGAGCCCCCACAGGTGCCCTGAGCACCCCCCAACACCCCATGCCACCGCTCCTGCCCCCATGGCACCCTGTGTCCCCAAGGCCCGCGGCAGCCCCGTGCTGGGCCTCCTCCAGGGGGGCCCCGGTGTGAGCGGGAAGGGGCTGGACACAGGCTGCTTCTCCCCGGGCTCCCGGGGGCAGGCAGGGCCCGGCGGCGAGGAGCATCTAACACGCTGCCCCCTCGGTTCACAGGGACGTTCGTCTCGGCCTTCGCGGTGCTGTGCGGGGCCCGCACCGACCTCCCCGACAGGCACGTGTGCTGCGTCTTCTGGCTGAACATCGCGGCCGCCCTCATCCAGATCCTCACGGCCATCGTCATGGTGGGCTGGATCATGAGCATCTTCTGGGGCATGGACATGGTCATCCTGGCCAGTGAGTAGCCACGGGCCAGCCCCTCGTGGGCGGGGCTGGTTGAGGGGGCGTGGCTGGAGGAGGAGCATCCATGGGCCACCCCTCCTTGTGAGCGGGGCGGGGCTGGATAGGGTGAGGGGGCTGGGCTGGGTGAGGGGGTGTGACCGGAGGAGGAGCAACCACGGGCCACGCCTCCTTGTGGGCGGAGCTGGACCGGGTGAGGGGACGGGGCTGGAGGAGGAGCAGGCTGACTGGGGTCTGGGTGTCCGTGACCCTCAGGGCTGGGCGCGTGGCCGGGAGATCTGCTGAGCCTGCTCCTTCCCCGAGGGCTCACCTGTGTCCTCCTCACGGGTGTCCGTGCCCGTGTCCGTGCCGCCTGCCTGCCTGCACACCCAGCCCCACGCCTGAGGGACTCCTAGGCGCGGACAGGCAGAGACCAAGCCAGGGAGCTCGGGTCCCTGTGCCTCGTGCCCTGCGCCTCCGCCATGCACTTTCCAGAGAGAAGGGAAAGGCCACGTGGTGCATTTGCCCGCGGACCCTGTGACTGCTTTACAGCCGGAGCAGCACAACGTCTCCTTTAAACTAAGCTCCTTGTCGCTTGATTGGAAAGCCTTCCTTCCTCACTGGGATTGCGTGGCCCTTCACCAGCCATTTCACACCGAGGCTGTACCCAGGAACCATGGGGCCTGGGGCTCAGCGATAACCCAGAGCCCCCTCGCCTCGCCCCAGATGAGGACATAGAAGCCCCGAAGTACAGGCGGGGACCTGTCGCTGCCTCACTTCCCATCACCTCAGGCTGTTGACTCAGCCAGAGCCCCGTCCTCTATGGCGGGTGTGGGGCCATAACTGGGCTGCAGGGTCATCAAATGCAGAACCTCACCCCCACCCTTCCTACTGCTCCCAACCCGAGCCTCCCCTGGGGTCAGAGCCAGCTCCCTGGATGTCTGTACACTGGTCCCGGGTGCTGTCTTCATGTCGGACGTTTCAGAGCACTGTTTGGGGCTGGCCTGGGGGCTGCACCAGAAAACCCTCCAGACTTCGCTGCTACCCACTTTCGCGCCCTGGACCCAGACGTGCTCACCCACCTCAGCACAAGGTGTCCTTGCACTTTCCCCCCAAAAATAAACCCACCTCAAAGGATGAACAGTTGCCACTCTTGAGATGGTGCCATGGGCCTGGATGGCCCCAAGCAGCAACGCAGTGGGTCCCAGGATGACGAGTTTGAAGGGAATAACCACACCTGACTTCACTCCTGGCTGGGCAGAGGCTGCCCTTTCTGGTCCCTCCAGCCCCTTCCGAGAAAAATGAAGGAAACTTTTCAGTTGTAACCATACAGGAAGATCTTTCTCATAGCATAGCATACCATACCATACCATAAAACAACAACAACAAAAAACTCCTAAGAGGGGAATCAGAGAAATATAGATCAAAGTAGAAGTTAAAATGAGGAACTTACAAGCACACTAGTGTGTGTGTGTGTGTGTGTGTGTGTGTGTGTGTGTGTGTGTATTAGAGGCCCAGTGGATGAAATTCATTCCCTGGGGGGGGCGGGTGAGGGGGTGGGCAGGGGCCTCAGCCCAGTCTGCACTCTCTCCAATCCAGGACCCCTCAGGGGATGTCCAACTGTCGGTTTAGGCCATTGGACATCCTTCTCACAATCCTGGACCACTGGCTCTTAATCACTCACCTGCCTGCCTGCCTGGTCACCCCTAACTGCTCTTCCCTGCTGGCCTGATTGGCCCTCACTGCCTCTGCATGCTGGCCTGATCACCCCTAATTGCCCCCCTTGCCAGCTGGTCGCCCCTAACTGACCCCACTGCTGGCCTGGTCGTAGGCAGCCATCTTGTGAGGGCATGAGGGTTAATTTGCATATTACGTCTTTATTATATATTATTGATTTCAGAGAGGAAGGGAGAAGTAGAGAGAGATAGAAACATCAATGATGATAGAGGATCATTGATTGGCTGCCTCCTGCACGCCCCACACTGGGGATCGAGCCTGCAACCCGGGCATGTGCTCTTGACCAGAATCGAATTGAACCTGGGACCTTTCAGTCTGCAGACCAATGCTCTATTCACTGAGCCAAGCCAGCTAGGACTCTATATTAACAATAAGCAAATAACAGGGAACAACAGACGGTCTTGGTCATGTGTCAGTAACTACTTGGTAATTTTACAGCCACTTCTTTCTACTGCCTTGCCCATGGCAGACATTACCAATCAATTGCTACACTTTCCGCTGAACAATCTCGCGGTGGGGGCTTCAGGCAGTCACTGCCAATTGATCCAAGACGTTTGCAAGATAAAATCTGCTTGCCTTCTGGGCATTAGATTTCATGTGTGGCTCCTGTTTATACAAGGGTGACCCACAGGGCTCAGATGCAGCCTAGCCCGGCCAGGCATGGCACTTCAGTACCTTTGGATTCTTGTGGTCAGACCTGTTCTGCAGCTGACCCTGCTCAGGTCCATCCAGGATTCACCTCCAGGCAGACAGGTGTTGGGGTACAAGAGAGTGAGGGGCAGGAGGCGAGCAGCAGAGGGGGCGTGGCTGAGCTGTGGAGGGAAGGAGGGGCCTGGAGAGGGGTTCTTGGTAGTGCCTCACAGGGCAGGACTCCTGGGGAGGAGGAGCCCTCGGGTGCCCACAGCCTAAAGGGGCCACGGTGAGCCCACCCCGCTCCATCACCCGGGCCTGAGCATCCTCTGTTTTGTATTTCAGCAGCTCCTCTGCCCTCTGTTTTTAGACTCCTTTCTCTTTTTCTTTTCCTTTCCTTCCTCATGCTGCCTCACATCCTGTGTTCTCCAAGTTTCCCAAGGTGAGTCTGTTGGTGGGTGCCAGCCTCGGGCCTGGGCTGCCTCCCCCCCACCCCTCCACCCCCGATGCCCCATTCGTCCCCTCTTTCAGCTGGTCAACTGGCTTCTATTTTTAGCTTTTTATTTTGGAAAATGTTGAAACATAAACAAACGTAAAGGCCGAGTCCAGTGAGTGCCTGAGGCCCAACAACTGTCCGCTCAAGGCTGCTCTTGTTTCATCAGCTACTCCCTGCATCGCCCCCACCCCCAGCCCTGGATTTCTCAGCACCCAAAATAGATGAATAAACGGATAAATAAAGAGGAAAAAAAGTGAAGTCCACCGAAGGTCCTCTTTGGGCTGAGTCACCAGCTACTAGGGGGTAACCACTCAAAATTCAAGACTCACAATTTTATCCTTAAATATTTCAGTAGGTATCCTTTTTAAAAAAACACAACCACAGTGCCCTTTTATACCCAAATAAACAAGCAGCAAATCTCCAATATCGATGTGGTGAGTGTTCCCGTGGCCTCACAATTATCACCAAATGTTCTAAAGGCTCCAAACCCTCAGTCACCTTTGCCTGTGCCCCCAGCGTCCAGCTGAAGACACGCATGCTCACTCCCTCCTGTGGACTGTCTTCCTTCCTCCTTCCATCCACACGTACCAGGCGCCTATCACTTGGGGGAGCCTGTCTGGCACCTTCTCCTGGGCACCTTCACGCCAGGCCAGCCTGGGGGCGCCGCTTGTGTGCAGGGCTGTGGGCTCAGGGGGCGTGGATCACCTCCCAGCGCCCACCCCCAGGTCCCTCCTCCCATGTCCCCAGGAAACCCCACGCTCCACCGTTTCCATTCACCCCTTTGATTCCCATGAAACAGCCAACGCCCTTGGGGACAGTTGGACCCTGTGGGCCGTTGACAAAGGTCTCAGGAGCCGCTCCTCGCCTGGGCGGCTCCGGGAGAAATCCTGCAGCAGGTGGGTGCCTCACCCTCTCCTCTGCTTCTTCCTCGCAGGCTACAAGGAGCAGGGCATCCCTCAGCAGCTGTGAGCCCGGAACCCCGAGAGTCCGGGGGGCCCCGTGAGGGCGCCCGGCAGCACCAGGACCTCCCAGGCTGTCTCTGCTGTTTCCTGGTTTGGAGGAAAGGGAGGATTTAAAGCGATTATTTATTTTGGAAACGCATCTGCTCTTCTCCACAGCTCTGAGGGCGACCAGCCCCTCCCCGCTCCGAAAGCCCTGTCGGCGCGGCACCCAGAGCCCCCCCATCCCCGGGGTGGGGGTGGGTAGAGACAGGGATGCGGACAGAGGCTGGAATGTGCCCCCACACCCACCCCCTCGCCTCGCCCACGGCCAGGGCACGCCGCCAGGCCGCAGGGCAGCAGCGGCTCCCACGGGCAGGACTGTGGTAGACGCTGCCTCTGGGCCCCCAGCGCCTGTGAGTGGCCTCCTGGGAGCGGCACCAGGCGGAGAGAGAAGGGACGGGCTCCAGCGGAGTGGACAGGCTGCGGTGCCCTCAGCTTTGCTGGCAGGGGACACACGGATCCCCCCGGTGTGACTGGCCCTGCCCTCCCGCTCATACCCCAGCTCTTCGCCACGGGAACCTGCGGGCCTGCGTGTATTGTGACCTGTTTCCCTGAGAAGGAGGCAGGGGCCCCGCGCCTGGGCAAACTGTGGGGTCAGACGGTCGCCCACGGAATTGCCACCCGGGTCTGCGTGCGCACAGCCCAGCGCCTTCCCCGTTTCACTTAACACCGCTCCTGGCCCCAGTCCTTCTGAGATCACTGCAGTGGCTGGGTCTCTGATTCAGGAATGTTGGGTCTGAGGGGAGCAGGAGGCGTGTAACCTACATGTGCTAACAGCCCGCGGCCTGGAACAGCTCTCCTCCATCACACACGTGACACGGTGCCTCTGGGGCCGAGAGCCGATGGGCCCTGGAGGGGCTCGTGATGTAGCAGATCCCCCGGGAGGCAGAGACCGTGGAAGTTGTCCAGGCGCCTGGGGTCACGGATCCACTGGAAGGAGGAGGAAGACCTCCGCGATGCTAGTGAGGAGGCGGACACTCACGTGTCTGTGTTCACTGTCCGTCTAACACAGGAATCGCTCAAGTGCGCCCTGGCCCCAGCTGGCTGCCAGCCCACTGGCCTCTGTGCCGCTGGGGTGTCCCCGGGGTGGGGGGGGCTTTTCCTGTTGTCAGGGGCTCAGCCAGAATCGGGCCAGGACCGGAGCAGGGACCTGTCTGGATGGCATGCTGGGGCCACAGCCGGTTAGGCCCCTGGCTCCTCCGTGAGCCCCTTTGGGGCCACTGTTTGCATAGTCTCTGCTCTTAACCCCCCACCTGGGGCAGTGGTCCCCCCACCCCATCCCCTGGGCTTTTCAGTTACAGTCCTGCTGGGAAGCGGCCTGGGGTCCCTGTGGCCCGGACAGCTCCCTGGCATCCCCTCCAGCCACTCCTCCCTTCCCCTCCCCCCGCCCCCCCTTTCCCCCAGTTCTCTGCTCCTGGCTTGATTTCCGCCCCCCGCCCACCCCATCCTGTAGTTTTGAGGAGCACCTCGCCATGGCTGCCTGGGGTGGGGTTGCCTTCTGAACCCCTGGCCCCGTCTTTATCTCCTCCCTCCTGTCTCCTGACGCCAACCCAGGCCTCTTCGGGCTTCCATGTGCTTCTGTGCTTTTCCAGTGGGACCAGCGCAGTTTGATCAGAAAGGAGACCCTTTCGCACCCTCCAGGCCGAGCAGGGAGCTGCTGGCTGCCTACGCTCAGGGCCTCCCCTGGAATCAGATCAAACAGCCTCCGCTGGTGAAGTGACCACATGGCCCAGGGCCCTCCGCCCACAGCCCTCACCCTGTCTGTGGCTCCCCGGAGTGGTGACGGGTCTGGGGTGGGGGCACCCCCACAGGGGGGGCGGAGGAGCTCATTTTCCAGGCTGGGTTGGGGCTGAGGGTAGAGGAGGGACAGCTACTATGCTGCATGTTTAGTGACATAGTCCAGGCGTGGGTGGGGTTCTTTTGAGTGACAGGTGTCCCCACGAGTGCTGTGTGGAGTGACTAGCGCAGAGACGTCTCCAAACCTGAGGAGGCTTGAGGCTCATCGGGAGCCCCTGTTCAGGTAACTGGAGGGTGGACCCCCAGGTCTTCTCAGCGGGGAGCTGTGAGGATGCCACGTGGGCTGATCTGCTCCAGGAGCGCCATCTGATCAGCCCCAGACTCGGCCTCATTAGAGAAAGAGCGGTGGCCGCGGGCTGTCGGGGCCAGAGCTCAGGTGACACACCAGCCAGTGGGCGGAGGGCTCTCGCCCGCCTGCTGGATGGACACTCAGCCCTGGGCCGGCCGATGGCCCAGCACGCACAGGGCTCCCCCAGGTTGGCCTGTCAGCAGTCGGAGCCCCCAGGACACTCCCTGGCCTTGGGTGTTCGGGGGTCACCGGGGTGCAGAGAGCTCCATCGTAAGTGAGATACTCCTGGGACCTGGCTGTGACGCTGGTCAGAGGGGGCGTCCCTGGGCCGCGGGGGACCTGGTGCAGGAGTGAGCCCTGCGGGGGGACGGCCTGTGGGTGTGGACGGAGGCTGCTGGCGGGACCTTAACGGCAGGCCCAGGCCGGGGGCAGGGTCCCTGCGGAGGGGCCATCACTGACGACCGGGGCGGGGAGGGGAGGTGGGAGGGGGTGATGAGGGCGCGTCAGCTGCGCCCGGATCCAGCTCCTCGGGCCCCTGGGGCTGAGCCAGGAGGGGCTGACCCGAGAAGAGCCTGGGGGGAGCTGGGCCCTGGGCTTCGGTGACTCCGGCCGTTGTCACCGTCAGCGATGCCGGCAGAAAGCCCCGCCAGGAAGCCGCGGGGGGTCGTTTCCATGTGTCCTCGCTGGGCGGTCCAGGCCCTGCTCTCTGCTGTTCTTATCCCTCTTGCCCTTCTGTTTGGAGGCCTTCCCAGAGGGGCTGGCGGTGGAGGGGCGTTTGAAAGTGTGTGTGTGTGTGTGTATGTGTGTGTGTGTGTGTGCCATTGAGGTCAGAGAGGGAGGGAGAGGGAGGGAGAGAGAAACATCAGCGGTGGGAGAGAATCACGGATCCGCTGCTGCCTGCACGCCCGCCATGGGGATCGAGCCCACAACCCGGCATGTGCCCTGACCGGAACCGAACCCTGACCTCCTGGTTCATAGGTTGATGCTGGACCACTGAGCCAGGCCGCCAGGCTGGAGGCGCTGCTAAAGCAGGGTGTGGTCCCGGCGGTGGGGGTGGGGTCCTGACAGTGGGGGTGGGGGTGGGGTCCTGACAGTGGGGGTGGGGGGGTGGGGTACCGGCTGTGGGGGTGGGGTCCTGGCGGTGGGGGTGGGGTCCTGGCTGTGCGGGTGGGGTCCCGGCAGTGGAAGCTCCTGGTCAGATGCTCAGGAACCCGCCCTAAAGCCCGTGAGACAGGAGGCCCCTGAGCGCCCTCCCGCCTGGGTGTGAGTTCCTGCCTTGGTGCCCTTGGTCTCTCCCACGGCTCCGGCCTCAGTTTAGCCATCTGTAGATCGGGAACAAGGAGGGGCCTGGGCAGCCATGGTTTCCCCCATTTCTGTCAGGGCAGAGGGCTGGGAGGGGAGAGGAGCAAGGGGGACAAGGACCGGGAGAGGGGGAGGGGGAGGGGGAGGGGGACAGGGAGAGGGGGAGGGGGAGGGGGAGGGGGACAGGGAGAGGGGGAGGGACAGGGAGAGGGGGAGGGACAGGGAGAGGGGGAGGAGCAAGGATGGGATGGGGGAGGGGAGGGTCCTCTCCTGCACTGGCCGGGCCTCCTGGACTCAGGCTGGACCCTGCCTCCGGGACTCTTTCTGGTAAAACAGAAACACCGGCCCCAATTCCACTCTCCCCTCGTGACCCCGCCCACTTGGTCCCACTTGCACGAGTCTAAGTGTCTGGTGCAAGGTGTCTCTCGCTTTGATTTAGCTGTGGAATCTGTCCCAGCCCTCCCCCCCTCTCCTGCCTGGATTTGCCAAAATGCCAGCCGCCCTGGCGGGCCGGTATCCCCAGAAGCCCCTCCGCACACCCACCCTTCAGTGGGCCGCAGCACAGACACGCACGCACTGCACACACACGCACACACGTACACTGCACACACGTGCACATGCACGCACTGCACACACGCACGCATGTGCACACACGTGCTGCATACATGCATGCACACGCACACAGCACACATGTGCGGGCATGTACCCTGCACACACATGCACTGCACACACATGCATGTGTGCGCGCGCCCGTGCACATACACTCGCACACGCACACGCACACGTGCTCGCCCACAGCCCCTCTGCGTGCTGGGAGACGGCAGGGCAGGGCCGCTGGAGGCTCAGGTGGGGTTTCCTCTCCAGGGGCCTCGCCAAGTCCAGCAGCCCCGCCTTCCAGCCTGGGCGGTGGCATTTTGCCCTGTCAGCCCCCGGGGCCCCGATGTGCCATCTCCCCTCTCCAGCACCTGGTCGGGCTCTCTCCTCCCCCCGCCGGGCTCACCCCCATGCACTGTGCACTGCATGGCTCAGTGGGAGGCGAGGCTCCCAGAGGACGGGGCACAGGGGCCGCCTTCTGGGCTCGTCCCATGCTCCTCTGAGGCCTTTTCTGCTCCCCTACGCTCCCCCCCTGTCTCCCCCGTGTGGGGACCAGTGAGGAGAGGAGGAGGACAGTCACGGCCACCCCACGTTCTGTGCTGGTGCCGGTCCGTGACCGGCAGGGAGAGGGGTGGCGGCTGTGACCGGCCGGGCGCCCTGCTCACAGGCTAAGTCCATGCTGTTGTACACGGTGCCACCATCCCTCCCTCTCTCTCTTTCTTTCTCTCTTTCTTTCTCTTTCTCCCTCCCTCCCTCCCTCCCTCCCTCCCTCCCTCCCTCCCTTCCTTCCTTTCTTTTTCTTTCTTTTCTTTCATTTTTAACACACACACACACACACACACACACACACACACGCCTGGCTCTGTGCACACATGGTGAGTGTTGTGTCGTGAACTGCAGTGTTTTGACGCTGTGACTGGCTTTGTTTGGGCCTGTTTCCGTGACGTCAGTCGCTGTGTGTTTCTCTCGGTTTCTGACAACACGCGCTCGCCGACCTTCCAGGCTTCCCCCGCTCACTCCCACCCAGACCCCTGGGAGCGGCCCCACCAGCTTCCGGGGTCCAGCCCCCAGGGGGTCCAGCACCCCAGTGACCGGAGCCGTTTTGGTTCCAAGAGAGAAAGGAACTCTGATGTCAGGGATGGAGGGAAGCTTCCGACGTGCCCTGGTCCCAGCCGCGCAGCCGGGCCCGTCCACGCACAGCCTCGCTCTCCCGGGGCCTCGGGACAAGCCCGCGACCGGCCCCCGGGGCTGGCGTCTCCGCGGCGCCCAGTGGGGCTCCAGTTTCTTCAGCGCCGCCAGCTTTGACATTTGTAACTCGAGCACCATTACTGTACATGCAATGAAAATACCATGTAAGACGACAAAGCCTTTGTACATATCTCCATGTACATATTTATATACTCACACGCGTTCCCGTTATTAGTACATAAAGCATGACACGTCTCGTAGTTCAAGTTCGTGGTTTTTTAAATCCTGGAAAACGGCGTTGGAAACCTTTTCTCCCTTCCCCCCTTTTCTATGTAATAAACACCACGTGACCTTGGTGGCTTCTCCAACCTGCGTGCTCTCATGTTCATAAGCGAACGGATCGCGGACTGGCTCCCCAAGGCTCCTCCCTCTGTCGGCTGCCTTGGCTGTCGGCGGCCTTTCCGTCCTGAAGGTCACCCTTTCCCGGGGCGGCCTCGCCTTCCTCAGACCTTCTCACCCACACTCCTCTCCTCCCGGGAGGCTCTACAATTCCTCCTCCCAGGGCCATATCTTTGATAATCTGATCCCTTTGCAGCCGGAAACTTACACATTAAATTGGTCTCTGGGACGCGCCTGGGTTTACCAAGAAGACGTGTGCAGATGACACTCACGGCCTTGCCTTGGTTGTGCGAGGGGTTGGTGAGGCAGACGCGGACGTACGCATGGCAGGTCTCCCACATCAACAAGAAGCAAGGAGAGAGTGACTGGACTCGGAGCTAGAGGTTCAGCTACAACCAGGGACTGGCTGGCCTGGTGCTCCCTTGGCAGGAATCGGCAGGGCACAGTCCACGGCCCAGCCAACACCTTCGGCTTCTTCGTTTAAAAATACATTTTTATTGAGTTCTCAGGTGAAGGAAGAGGGAGAGAGAGATAGAAACATCAACAATGAGAGAGAATCATTGATGGGCTACCTCCTGCATGCCCCACACTGGGGGTCGAGCCCGCAACCCGGGCATGTGCCCTGATTGGGAATCAAACTGTAACCCCTGAGCCACAGCAGCCGGGCCAGCCAACATCTGTAGAAACTGGGTGAAGACCTAGCAGCTTTCACACTCGTGGAGGAAGGGAACCAAGTCCATTAGAACAGATCAGAGTTCACAGCGCTCTTGCCAGACAGAGGCATCTCACAGGTGAAATCCAGTAACTGACTCTGATGGTCACATGGAAGGGTGCTCGCTGCCCCTCACACCCAGGGCGTCATCCGATACTGTGGCGGGTGGCGGGCAGCGGAGATCGATGCATCAGAGCAGCGGGCACATCAGCTCCAGGCGCGCTAGGGGCAACTCTCACCCCAGGGAAAGGCCCTGCCCCTCACGGTGAGCCCCGGCCCAGCTCAAGTCCAGGGTCAGACAAAACCGTGCCCTTGTTGGTTCTTCTCACACCCTGTCCCAGTGCCAGTTCCTCCCCTGCTTCCCTGTGATTCTGGGGGCGCCTGCCAATCATAGCCCCCCACCCCCCACACAGGCCAATAGCAGGGCCCTCTCGCAGAGCAACCTGCAGGGTGGGGGTTTTGCTGAGAGCCTTCTAGCTGCAATCTGGGGGCAGCTGCTTGCTCCCTGGCCCGAGGCTGCAGTGCGGAGGCCTGCGCTGCCCAGGACCAAGGTCCGCCTCTCGGAGACAGGAGGCTGCAGTGAGACACGACACAGAGACAGCGGAGGGAGCCATGGAGCGGGAGTCACTCACGTGGCCCCATGACCACGGCCATGGCCACGGCTGCCTCGCCCGCCTCGGTTCAGTGCACAAGCCACCCATGCACCTCCCTCCGTCCCTATCTTCTTCCTTCCTTCCTTCCTTCCTTCCTTCCTTCCTTCCTTCCTTCCTTCCTTTCTTTCTTTCCATAAACTCGTTCAGGATGAGCTTCTCTCACTAACAACAATAACAGCAACGCCCTCACTGAGTCTCTGCCCCCAAAGCCTCCTCTGCCCCCCTCGCTCGTCACCGTCTCCCCACCGACCAAGCCCACAGTGAGACCCACACCGGGCTCTCGGCTGTGACCGTGTGCACACGCGCACAGGCGCGCACGCCAGGCCTGGGCACACGTGTAACTGTCTTCCACGTGGGATGAGTGACGGATGTGGCACTTACATGTGACACGATTTTATCCCTTCCACCCCGTCCTCCCACCTTCCCACGCCACCTGACCTCTCCTGGGACCAAGAATATTGGAGAACAGCATTTAAAAAGTGTGGCTGACACATGCACAATGATCTCAATTAAAAGTGTTAATAGAAAAGGTTCCAGTGGGGCTTACAGACACGCACCCATCTTCTCCCGTCACCCCGACCGCGAGGCGAGGCAGAGCCGGGGACGCCGGGCCAGCTGGCCGGCACTTAGCCGGCTCCTGGGGGCAGGGGAGGCGGGGCCTGGATCTCAGTCCCTACGTTTACATCTCCTTCGAGCCCTCGTGAGAACGGAACCTGAGCGTGGTGTTCCGAAGCCCCCGGGAATTCTCGGATTCTCGGCCCTCAGCCCGGGGCCTGCTGTCCGTCCAGCCTGCAAAGTCCCTACCAGCCAGGCCACGGCCCCTTCTCAGGGAACCAGGAACCAGGTTTCTCAGACGCGAAGCCCCCGTCGCCGCCTCCTGGGGGGTTTGTGCTCTCCCCCTGCCCCCTGGCCGTCCCGGGAGCTCCCTCACCTGCCGGGAGGAGCAGCAGCAGCAGGTCGCACACCTGCCTGGAGGAGCAGCAGCAGCAGGTCGCACACCTGCCGGGAGGAGCAGTAGAAGCAGGTCGCGCACCTGCCGGGAGGAGCAGAAGCGGGTCCCTCACCTGCCAGGAGGAGCAGCAGCAGCAGGTCCCTCACCTGCCGGGAGGAGCAGCAGCAGCAGGTCCCTCACCTGCCGGGAGGAGCAGCAGAAGCAGGTCCCTCACCTGCCAGGAGGAGCAGCAGCAGCAGGTCCCTCACCTGCCGGGAGGAGCAGCAGAAGCGGGTCCCTCACCTGCCGGGAGGAGCAGCAGCAGCAGGTCCCTCACCTGCCGGGAGGAGCAGAAGCAGGTCCCTCACCTGCCGGGAGGAGCAGCAGAAGCGGGTCCCTCACCTGCCGGGAGGAGCAGAAGCAGGTCCCTCACCTGCCAGGAGGAGCAGTTAGAAGCAGGTCCCTCACCTGCCGGGAGGAGCAGCAGAAGCGGGTCCCTCACCTGCCGGGAGGAGCAGAAGCAGGTCCCTCACCTTCCAGGAGGAGCAGCAGAAGCAGGTCTCGCACCTGTACAAAGCGCACCTGCACCTGGCCCCTTCCCCACCTCCCACCTCCCACCTGACATGGGAAACACGTTGTGCAGAATCCTCTCTAGGACAGAGGCAGGCCGTTCCCATGGGCTTCCTGCCTCTCTGAAGGGCTGGGGACTCGCCATGCAAATCAGCCCAGGCAGCAGGCCCAGGAGCCCCCAGACGTCCCCTCGGGCCGCGAGGCGCTGGGCAGAGAGAGGAAGAGAGCAAACACGGGAGACGATGAACAGCCCAGTCCCGTCTCAGGGCGCTTTGGTGGCCTGACCGGGATTTCCAAAACGACTCGCAACTCCAGCGAAAGCATCTCACCCGCAGGCTTTTAAACAAGATTTACTGGTTTGAGGGGAGGGGAGGGAGGGAGAGACACGATGCGTTGTCCCACTTATCATGCCTTCACTGGCTGATGCTTGCACGCGCCCTCACCGGGAGCAAACCCGCAACCTTGGCGCACGGGGATGACGCTCTAACCAACCGAGCCGCCTGGCCAGGCCCGGGCTTTGTTCTTCGTGGGAGACCCAAGAGGCATGGTTCGAGGTGGCCCCTCGGCAGCCCGGAGCCCTGGGGCCCAGGTCATCGGGGGGCGAGTCTGGGGACATCTTAGAGTGGGAAACGCGTGTGCGCCAAGGCCCAGGGTGTGAGGGACGGTGACCGCAGAGCGCGGCCTCATCTGCTGCCCTGGCCGGGGCCAGGCCTGGGAGGCGGACTTGGATTCCGTCTATAAAACACCCTCCCAGCGACACTGGGGCCTCACAGAGCAGACACAACGCCTGGTTTCTGCAAGTAACAACCGTGTGGAAGGAGGAGTGAGAATGCACGCGCATCACGCCTCCGGGAGCTGGTGCCGACCGAAGCATGAACGGTGGCGACGCGGGAGAGAGGAGCGGACAGAATCACTCCCAGACGCGGACGGTGCCCGAGGGGACGTCCCAGGCCTTTAACTCCACACTGAAGAGCAATTATCTTTTCAGTTAGGTTTTCTGAGACATGGTTTACATGTTGAAATTCACCCCTTTGTGGTTCTATACACAGTCCTGTGCTCAATCTGTCAAACACGCGAGCTGCAGAGCCACGACCACGGCGAAGGGCTCCTTGGACCGGGGCCCTCTGCATCCAGGACACAGGAGGGTGCCCCTGGGGTGTGCCTGGTTCAGACTGAACATTGTTCAGTGCAATTCACCGTCTCAGCAGCTCGTCAGGGCAAAGCTGTGGCTGGGCTGGGCCGAGTGACGAGAGGAAGGGGCTGTCGCGCCCTGGGCATCAGGGACAGGGTGGGGGGGGGACGGGGGAGGAGGCCCCCTGGGCCATGGGGCTTCCAGACCTGCAAGGTGAATGACTTCAGGTGCCTTGTAATGCACATGGCCGTCCAGAAGGGGGCGGCCTCCCCCAACGGGGACCCTGTCACTCGCTCTCCCCACATGTGTTCGAAGAAGCGTGACTAAACTGGGCCTGCCCCCCATGGAACTAGCGCGGGGCTGCTGGCGGCAGCACGCTCTCAGCCTGATGCGGTTGCCCGTGATTTGCAGAAACTATTTTTAAAACAACCCAAGGACACGTCGCCACATTGAAAACCAGAGATGAGCATGGCACCCCTCCCCCTGCCCCCCACCTGCTTTACTCACAAGTGTGGGGGGTACAGGCGGAGGGTGGGGTTGGAAACAGCGCGTGAAGTTAGCAAGAGGGGCACTGCTGTGGCTGAATGCCTGTGCCCCCCACACCCCCTGATCCCTAACCCCATGCGATGGTGTTTGGAGAAGGGGCCTGTGAGGACCCGAGAAAGGTTGAGGCCATCATGACGGGGCCGTAGTGAGGAAGAGACGCCAGAGTTCCTCGCCCCCCCCTCGCCCCCCCCACGCACACACTCTGAGAAGGTGGCCACCTGCCAGTCGGGAAGAGGAGCCCCCCCCCCCCCAGAGTCCATACCCTGCAGAGCCTGACCTTGGCCTCCAGCCGCAGAAGGAGAGCTGCACATCTGTGTCCAGCCGCCCGGCCAGGGTGTCCGTAGGGCAGCCCAAGCCGGCTGAGACCGGCACCTACTCAGGGAGCCGCTTCCCTTGTTACCTTGTTCTTGTCGTCAGCATGCTATCAGACTATTTCTCTTTTGCTTTTACCAAAACCCTGCCACCCTCCCATCTGCTGAGAGTGACCCCTGCCCGGGGCCATCTGCTATTCCCACCGCACTTCTCTGCGGAAGGCGTCCCCTCAGGCTGAGCAGGGGCCACCGAGTGCCAGGAGCAGGCCGGCCACGCAGGACAGACGCCCGCTGTTCTGGGTGTTTGCGAGAACTGGGATGCGCTGGTGTGGGAAGCACGGGGCTTGGTTGGAAGGTCTGTAAGGAGGATTCCCTGAAAGGCCGGGGGCCTCTGGGGGACCTTACCGAGGCGGCAGCCCCTGCCTTGACTTTTCCAAACAAGCCTGAGCCCGGGCGTTCACTGGAATCTCTATGTTTAGACTTCAGAGTCCTTGTTTGAAAGACACTGCAGATGCATGTGTTTTTTCAAGGATGCTTGCCCAGCTGATGTGTCTAGGGGTTTAGTTCAAGCTGTTGCTGCAACAAAAGCCGAAGGAGGCAGGCGAACCGGGCTGCTGGGTCCCTTTAGCCAGGCAGCCCCTTAGCCTCTCTTTCACAGTCCGTGTGTCAGAGTCATCATTCGCCCGTCGCTCAGGATCTGCAGGTCAGTCTGTCAGGCTGGGTTTTCTGTGGGAGGCCATGAGCCAGGTGACCGCAGAGCATGGCCTCATCTGCTGCCCTATCACTGCGGCTGCTGTGGTGGGTGGGGGAGGGGCGATGGTGACTTGAGTCTGTGTCCCGGGGCTGAGGGGACAGACGGCGGCAGGGCTGTGCTTCCCTGAGGTCACAGAGCCTGGGATACACAGTGCCTGAGGGTCAGAGGGCTCCTGGTTCAGGGTCCCTCCCCATCCCCCGCCCCCACACACACTCCCGGGCTGGCTGAGGGTCTGGGCGGCCAGAGCTCGGCCCCACCCCTGGGACCTGGGCCAAGAGAACACAAGCCCTGTGCCCCCCACACACTCCCAGGTAGGAAGACAGAATCGGTCTGGAAACCAGGCAATTTCTGGATTCGAATCCCCGCTTCCCACTTACTCCCCAGGTCAAGGTATTTGATCTCTGAAGCCTCAGTTTCCCCATCTGTAAAATGGAGACGACACAGCCTTGTTCATGGAGTTGATAAGGGGATAAAAGGGGACCAGAGCCCGACCAACGTGGCTCAATGGTTGAGTGTTGGCCCATGAACCAGGAGGTCACGGTTTGATTCCTGGTCAGTGCACGTGCCCAGGTTGCGGGCTTGATCTCCAATAGGGGGCGTGCAGGAGGCAGCCAATCTGTGATTCTCTCTCATCATCGATGTTTCTGTATCCCTCTCCTTCTCCTTTCCTCTCTGAAATCAATAAAAACGTATTTATTAAAAAGGAGACTGCAGCCCTGACTGGTTTGGCTCAGTGGATAGAGCGTCGGCCTGCAGACTGAAAAGTCCCAGGTTCGATTCCGGCCAAGGGCATGTACCTTGGTTGTGGGCAAATCCCCAGTGGGGGGTGTGCAGGAGGCAGCTGATCGATGTTTCTCTCTCATCGATGTTTCTAACTCTCTATCCCTCTCCCTTTCTCTCTGTAAAAAATCAATAAAATATATATTTTTTAAAAAGGAGACTGCAGATGTGAGCTCCCCGAGGCTGTAGGGGCTCCCCAGCCTGGGGGGCAATGCCAGGGAAGCATGGCTGGTGGCTGGTCGGGGCCCTGGGCTATGCTGAAGGTTTTGTGGAAGAGGCAGCAAAGACTAGCTTTGGAGCGCGTCTTAAATCCTTTGCAGATTAAAACGCTGTTCAATCAGACCCCCGTTCCGCAGGTCATCACAGCCCGACTCAATCCTCCAGTTTCCAGGCCCCTCCCGACCCCCCCACCCCCCCAGGGCGGGGGAGGACAGACTGCAGACAGCGCGGTGGTCTCCAGGCCTTTATTAGGAAGGTACAGAGCGCGGCAGCCTGTCTGACAGGCCTGTGCGGGTTGTAACAGTTCAGTGTTCTCCACGGTGACTCGGGGAGCGGGGTGCAGAGGGCAGGAGACCCCTCGGGGCGTCCTCCCCTCCAGAGAAAAGGCACTGGCTCGGGCGACACTCTGCTCCTTCCCGGGAAGGCTGGGTTATGTATACACAAGGGGTGACCGGGTGGATGCAGAGGAATTCAAAGCTAAATACAGCTAATGAGGCGGGGGGGGGGGGGGGGGGCTGCATCCGGGCTCCCCCCAGCAGGAAAGGAGGTTCAGGAAGAAGGCGGAGCTTAGAGGAGACACAGATCCAGCCTCAGTCTTAGTGTTTTGTGCAATTAACAACAACAACAAAATAAATATAACTTAAAACTTCTTACATGACTCTCAAGGCAAGTCCGGGCCGAGTGGCTGAGAAAACCTTCCTCGAAGGCCAAGCAGTACTGAACCCCAAGAATGCGGGGGGCGGGGGGAGGGCAGGACAGGCAGGGAGGATGCTCCCCCTCGCACCTGCGTGGCCAGCCCCAGAGTCCGGGCCTGCACCGGGCTGGGTGGGGAAGGCCACTCAGACAGCCCGGGGGGAGCTCCTGGGAAATTCACTGCAGGGTCGTGGAAGGTGGGAGGTCACAGGGGAAAGGGTGAGAGAGGGGGTGCTGGAAGGGAACTAGCACAGTAAATGCAGACCCGCCCCTAAAGGCACAGCCCTGAAAAGATGCCACTTTCACACGTAAATGCCACAAAGCCCAGGACTGCCGAGCCGCCGGGTCCGTCACTAACCACCCCCTGCCCATCAGCGCAGCGTCTGCAGCCGCTGCTGCCGCTAAAGTGCTCCTCATTCTCTTAGTAGGGACGCTCCCAGGCGCTTTGTTCATGGCAGGAATGTGCTGGATAACAAACTCGTCCTAGACAGGAGGTCACTGCTGGCCAGCCCGCAGCTTAGAGCCCTGGCGGCTGCCTTAGTGAGCCCCCCCTCGCCCCCCGCCCTGTGGAGACGGCTGGGGCGCAGCCTCCCGGGTCACGTGCCCATCACCAGGTGGTGGGGCGGGGGTGCGACCTTTAGCAGGTCGGCCCACACCAGAGCTCACCCCTGTTTTGAACAAGAGCCAGGAAGTTGAAAAGTGATTTCCTTTTTTAAAATCTGAACTTCTACATCCTCGCGCCCCACCCTCCGCCCCCACCAACTGTCACTAACCCAGCGTGAAAGGGGAACCGTGTCATGTGGGCGAAGCTGACAGCTCCCCCCGAGGCCCCGGGTGACGGGGAGCCCTCCTCTGGGTCGGTCCCTGCAGGTACGCACACCTGGGCGCACCACGGCCTCCACGTGTCCCCGAAGCTGCGCTCCGTGGAGGAGCTGGCCCCAGTGGCTGCTGGCCTGGTCCCCAACTCTCCCCCAACCACAAGGGGGGCCCCGGGGGCACCGCTCTACATGGCCACAGCCGGGACTCTGCCTTCAAAAGTCACGCAAGTTTCACACCCCTCTCGGTGGTACACGCTCACTTGCTTTACAGTTAGAATAAGGCTCACAGCTGGGTCCCCACCAGCCTCCCAGCGACCTGGTCCCCAGGAAGAGATGCTGGCACACCCAGCGCCACACGTGCCCCGGACCTGCCCACACCACACGGGAAGTACAGGGCTCAGCCCTTCAGGATGTAAGACCTATTTCAGGGGGGAAAACAGATGCCAGGGGCCGGCTTCCTGCGGCTTCCTCCCTGCCCAGGGCTGGCCTGAACCCTGCCCAGAGCCGCAGGGGACTCGGGGCCTCGCGAGAGAACCCCGGCGAGCAGGCAGGGCCACCAAGTGCCACCCGGGAGGGGGGAGCGGTGAGGGCAGGCGTGTCCGATGCAGGTCTCTCTCCCCCGGGCTGCCTGGCCCTGGCCCACCCCCGGCATGTCACACAGGCCAGGGGGCAGTGGGCAGCACAGCTGGCTCAGGGTGGGCAGCGGCCGGAAGCTCTGAAGTCATGGGCGAGAACCGCAGATGGAAGAACTGGGGCGGCAACAGCAGAGGGCACAGCCTGCTCCTGGCTCCCGGGCCCGGCCCAACGCTGGGGGAGTTCAACACCGACCGCAAAGGGACCATGAAGGCCCCCCACGTCCTGGCGCCCCGGCTGCTCATCGGAGGTGCTCTACTCAGGGCCGACACGCGTTCCCGGGGGTTCTGTGCCCCAGACACGAGAGAGCCGGGCACCAGGCAGCCGCTGAAACAGGCCCTTACAGCCCCAGCGGGCCCGGAGGATGGGCAGAGACTGGATGTGCTGGGCAGCGGCACTAATGGCAATGGCCACCAGGGGGCAGCAAGCGCCCACAGGTAGCCCACCCGGAGGCGTGGCTCCCCGGGGCCCCGAGCCTCCCGCCAGATGGAAGCCCAACTGACCTCCCCCGGGGGCAGCGGAGCCTGGCATGGGCACTGCGCTTCTAGAAGGAGACCTGCTTACGGAGAGAAATGGGAGCCCAGCGCCAAAGCCCTTCAGTAGGAAAAGAACTAGAAAGCCTGTCTCCTCTACAGAGTGTCTTGTAGTGCAGTTGGAGGGTCAGTTCTGGCTGGCACCCAGGTGGACGTGAAAGAACTCGCAGGAGGAGAAGGCGGGAAGGGGGAGGAGGGAGGCCAGGCGGGGGGAGGCGGGCTGGCGGCTCAGGCCACAGGGGCGCCGGGGCCCGGGCACATCTCCGTCAGGATGTCGATGAGGTTGTTCAGGCCCGAGAGGTAGCCGTCCTCCCGGTTCCCTTCCTGCCAGGGGACGTCGTGCTTCAGGGTCTGGCCCTCGGGCAGGGGCGTGGTTTTCCCAAAGTCGATCATCCACACCTTGGCCTGCTCCCTCTTGTCGTGAATGAAGAGCAGCGAGCTGCCGATGACCTGCAGGGAGCAGGGAGGTGAGGGGGGTGCAGAGCCGCCTGCCCTCCCCTCCCCTCCCGCTGCACCCTGGCTCCCGGGGACCCGGACACCGGATGGAACTGGAGAGGTGGCTCAGGTGAGACCCGAGCCTGCCCCTCTGCCCGCGGGGAGACCATGAGGGGCAGAGGACATGGGATTCCAGACAGCAGCCACCCTCTGTGTGGGCAGCGGCAGGAGGAAGTCCCGATGGCAGAGTCTCTCCACCCTCCACCCCCCATCCCCCAACCCCGCAGCCTGCACACTTTCCACTATTGCAGACCACAGCTAAGACTTGGGGCTCACCCTTCCCCTCCTAGACCTTGACTCCCCAACATCCTGAGTAACTGCCCATGTGATAGGAGGGTACCAAGGAGATGCCACACTCTGCACTGGGGTCGGGGAAGAGGATGAAGGACCCTTTCCAAATGCACACACACACCCCAGAACGGCAGGCAGGGAGGCCAGATCACCCCCATCCCAGCAGGACCCCCTGCAAGTCCTGGGCAGAGGCTGGCGGGGTGTCTGAAGCTGGGCCCTGCCTCTGGTTTCCCCAGGGGGAGCAGCACCAAAGGGCCCCTGCTCTGGGCAGGTCAGAGCAACGGCATGGGTAGTGCTTTCCCAGGTAGAAACAGCCACAAGCCCTCATCCCCATCACCCATGTGGGGCCAGGAGCTGGGGTGCAGGGAGGGCTGGGGGCTCTGGGCAGGGCAGGGGAGACCCCGGCAATGCCGAGCCCAGAGAAAGGGCTTCTTCCGGGTGAGGAATAACAGAGCCTCAGGTTCTGTTTCCCAGTGAGACTCGCGCAGAGCACAGAGAAATAAACTTCAAGGACTAACGCAAAGGTGCTGAGAGCAGAGAGCGAGGCCGCGAGACAAAGCCTGTGCTGCCAAGGGGTCCCAGGCGACTCTGAGGCCCCCGTCCTTCCAGGCCAGGCCTCCGGGGCCCGTCCCCAGAGAAGCAGGCAGGACGGAGCGAGGGAGGCTCCAGCTGAACAGAGACCTTGCATCCAGCTGCGAAGACCCCGGGGCAGCTGGCCTTCAGCGAGGCCGCGGGGAGGGGAGGCCCCGAGAGCCTAACCATTCCTGGGGGCGGCGGGCACGCCAAGGCTGCAGCTGTGTGCGCACACGTGTGTGCAGCTGTGTGTGCACGTGTTTGCCCGTGTGCGTGGGGCTGATGCCAGGATCCTATAAACCAGTGGTTCTCAACCTTGGCTGCACCTTAGAATCACCTGGGAATCTTTTTAAAATCCTGGTTTCTGGGCCGCATCCTCTGGAAATTCTGTTTCTTTGTTACTCATGTTGTGGCTCCAGCCCATCACAAAGAAACAGAATTTCCGGAGGACAAGGCCCAGAAATCAGGATTTTAAAAAGATTCCCAGGCGATTCTAATGTGCAGCCAAGGTTGAGAACCGCTGTTATAAACCCTCCAGGAACCTGCTGACAATTTCCAAACCCTCCCTCGCAGGTGTCTGGTTTCCTGCGGACGGAGGTGGGAGCAGGAGGTCCCGCAGGTCTCGGGGTGACAGGGGTTACTCGGCTGTTCTAGCAGCTCGGAGAGCTTCTGCCCTGACACCCTCGGGCGTGTGGACTGAAGGCAGGACAGTCCCGAGGGGTCACCCGGGCTCCTGGCAGAGCGAATGATGCGGTCCCTGCGTGAGCCGGGCCGCTGGGGGGCCGCCTCTGTCACCCTGAAAGCGCCCCTTGGGCGTGTGGAGCAGCAGACGTGTTAGTGAGAGAGGCGGGCTCACCGCTCAGGCCCAGGTCACCCTGGCCACACGAGCGCAGCTCTGCCCAGGGCAGCCACGGCCCAGTACCCACCTCGTGGCCCTTGAAGAAGGGGGACACCTCCAGGGTGGCCCGGATGTCCTTCAGCCGGTCCCGGTAGGCGATCTGGGGAGAGAAAGATGACGGGCTTTAAACACTTGGGGCTGGGGCTGGGTTTTAAGCCCCACTAGGGTCACTGCGTGTCAGGGGGAGGCCCAGAGCAGACCGGGGGCCGGGCTCCTGGCCGCGCTTTCCCAGGCCGCAGGGCTCCGCGGGCCCCATGGGAGAGGCCCAGCCCCGAGGCCGGTGCAGCTCACACGGGGCTAAGCTGACTCCGGCAGGCAGGGCAGGGGCAGGCAGCATCCTGGGAGCCCGTTGCCATGGCGTCTTCCTGACACCAACGTCAGTGCCCTGACTTCTGAAAGGGCAGAGCGAGCGGGAGAGCCACACAGCCCTCCCCAGGGGCCTCTCCATGGAGCCCTACAAACAGGCCGATGTGTGGCCTGGGGTGCCGCCTGCCCGGGGACGCTGGGGAAGCCTGGCCACACAGGCGCACCAGTCGCCAGGCAGGCCAACCGCCGGGCACGGCCCCGGAGCAGACCCCTCCCTTCGGGGCACAGGAAGCAGCTTCTGAGCTGCTCTGTGAGGAGCTGGTGGCCCGGCACCCAGAGCCTCGGGCCGGGGAAGGGCGGGTACGTGCCCAGGGGTCAAGGGGAGTCTCCTCAGTGGAAAGGGAGGGAGTGTCCCTGGGTATAGCGGCCCTGAGTCTTCTTGGAGAAAAGGTGTCTGCGCATCCCCCCTGCCCTGCAGCCCTGCGAGAGGGCGCCTCAGTGCCCAGCCCGTGTGCCTGCGTGTGGGACTGTCACTGGGCTCCCAGCCCGTGTGCCTGCGTGTGGGACTGTCACAGGGCTCCCAGCCCGTGTGCCTGCGTGTGGGACTGTCACAGGGCTCCCAGCCCGTGTGCCTGCGTGTGGGACTGTCACAGGACTCCCAGCCCGTGTGCATGCGTGTGGGACTGTCACAGGGCACCCAGCCCGTGTGCCTGCGTGTGGGACTGTCACAGGGCACCCAGCCCGTGTGCCTGCGTGTGGGACTGTCACAGGGCTCCCAGCCCGTGTGCCTGCGTGTGGGACTGTCACAGGGCACCCAGCCCGTGTGCCTGCGTGTGGGACTGTCACAGGGCACCAGCCCGTGTGCCTGCGTGTGGGACTGTCACAGGGCACCCAGCCCGTGTGCCTGCGTGTGGGACTGTCACAGGGCACCAGCCCGTGTGCCTGAGTGTGGGACTGTCACAGGGCTCCCAGCCCGTGTGCCTGAGTGTGGGACTGTCACAGGGCTCCCAGCCCGTGTGCCTGCGTGTGGGACGGTCACAGGGCACCCAGCCCGTGTGCATGTGTGTGGGACTGTCACAGGGCTCCCAGTCCGTGTGCCTGAGTGTGGGACTGTCACAGGGCACCCAGCCCGTGTGCCTGCATGTGGGACTGTCACAGGGCTCCCAGCCCGTGTGCCTGCGTGTCAGGCTGTCACAGGGCACCCAGCCCGTGTGCCTGCATGTGGGACTGTCACAGGGCTCCCAGACACCCTGCTTTTGATGGGATGGTCGGGGTCCTGATCCCAGTGGTCAGAGTGGTCAGAGCATCCGTCAGGGAGTCACTGTGTCATGAACTTCTGCCACCTGCACCTCCAGGCTCAGAGACGCTCACAGGCTCTTCCCGGGGAGGAGCTGTGACCGCCCCCCTTCCCTCGCTCAGCCTCACAGCCTGGGAGGGCCGGCTGCCAGCCCGGTGACCCCTCTCCGCCCTGCCCTAGCCGTGTGACCATGACCTCTGTCTCCTCATCTGTGGAATGGGGACAAGAACATCCCCCCGCGCCAGAGGCTGCCACGAGGACGGTGAGCAATGGGCCCAGCGCTTGGCCGCAGCGGCTGCGGAGGAGAGCCAGCCGGAGAGGACGGCTCTTAAAGGACGGAGAACGCTCTGGGAGCCGCGAGGCGGCAGCGAGGGAGAGTGAGTGAGTGTCGCCGAGCTTCCCCATTTGCCCACAGAACGGGGCTGGCAACCACTTCACCTTCCTCTCACCTTCCCGGCAGCAGCGTGGGCCACGGCGCTGTGGCCGGCTGCGTCCCTGCAGAGTGGGCACCCCATCCTGCCGAGCCCCCCCGCTGTCCCCGGCGCCCGGACTCACCAGGACGTTAGGGTTCCCCTTGGTGAACTCTCTGAAGGCCTCGGTGACCTGCTCCCGCGTCTTGGTCTTCTTGAAGTCCCGGTTCACCGAGCCATCTTCTTTCTGAGGAGGAGCGGGGAGGGGTCAGCAGGGGCCGGGGGGAGGGGGGCAGGCTCCCGGCTCACCCCCCCAGGGGTCTGAGAAAGTCGCGCCTGCCAGGCCTGGCCCCCGGCAGCGAGGTGTCCACCTGCGGGCATGGGGCGAGTGCGGGCGGGTGGCAGGTGCAGGCGGACTTCGCATCAGCCTTTCCCGCGGGGCCTCCGGGCGTTTCCTGCACCGAAGGGAGGGGCTGCTGGTGACACAGGGCTGCTCTCCGAGCCGGTGGCCTGCGCCCTAGCAGGTGGGCGGCTGGCTGTCCCCGCAGCCGGACCAGGGACAGAGCCCAGGACATCCAGGAGGAGGGAGCCGTGACGGGAAAGGCGGGGCGTCTCAGCGGGGAAAGGGCAATGAGCGTGGGGGAGACGCTGAGCTTGCGGGGTGCGCCCAGCCGGAGGCTGGATGTGAAACAGAGAAGCTGGTTTGGGAGACAGGGAGGGGCCCACGGCTCGCAAAGCAGCTGTCCGGGGAGGCGGACACACCGGCTCACCACCGTCAGCGGGAGGGCACCCCAACGGCAGAACCATACCCCTAAACGCCATCGGAGGGCGCTGCGGAGCCCGCCAGGCTGCAGCTGCCCCAGCAGGGCCCCCACCGTCCAGCCCTGACCCGACTGACTCTACAGCTGGGCCAGGAGGGCCGAGAGTGAGTGACTGACAACAGAAACCAGGAACCCTGCAGGGACCTCCCTCCGCTCGGCGGCGGGAGGGGGGGGGGGGCGGGCAGGCTACCGGAGACCCCGCAGGCTACGCCTCTCAGCCCTGCTCTGGGGGTGACTGAGCTCGCTCTTCAAGCCCCACAGCAAGGGGGGGCATAGGGAGAGCATCTGAGACCCTTCTGGGGAGACTGAAGAGAGAAGGGGCGGCCCTGGCGTTGGGGGGCTCGTGCAGCCTCCGCATAGCTCCCTGGGGACACGAGGGGCAGTGCTGGTCCTGCAGCCTGGGCGCAGCAGCCCCACCCCCCACCCCCCGCCCCCCGGCGGGGACGTGGAGGTGGTCCGTGCGCTCCCTCCAGGGCCTGCATCTCACTCCGGACCCTGGATCCAGGGTCCTGGGTGGAGGGGCCAGCTCCCCCACCGCATCCTGCCACCTGCCTCCCCGTGGGTTTCCAGGGCCCAGGATGGCCTGGGCTCAGGGCAGAGTCCTTAGCAGGGACTCATCCGGGCAGAACTGGAGCCACACCTGCTCCAGGCCCAGCGCCCTTCATGGCCACCCGCCTGTCCCGGCCTGAGGAGCAGGACAGTTTCTCTAAAGTTCCGCCCCGGGCGGCCCACACCAGGACCGTGCGGAGGAGCGGGGCCTTGGCAGGGGCCTGAGACCCAGGGCAGAGCACACCCTCCGCCCCCTGCCCCCCACCTGGAGCTGGGCGGGGCCCGGGAGCCCCGGCCGCCCTGGTGGCCTCACCTTGATGCCTTCGATCCGGAAGCCGAGGGTGGCCGTGGAGCTGATGGTCTCCCTCCACTGCATGTACCGGGGCTTGGTCACGGCCCGCTGGGCGTTCTCCTCCTCGGTCGGGGCCGCGGGGTCCACCTCGACCATCTTCTGGTACATGTCCTTCCGCAGGCTGGGCTTCTTCCGGGCCTTGGTCAGCTCCTCCTCCAGGTAGGTCCTGTGGGGCGGGGCGGCCAGGTGAGGCCGCTGCTGGGCACCAGGGGCCACGGGCAGAGGCACCAGCTGCCCCTCTCCGCGGCCAGGGCCTTCCCCAGAGCACCCTCTGAAGGCCGCGCCTGTCGGTCCCCCGCCCACCCAGCTCCGTCTCCCAGCCCTGGGGCAGCCTGAGGGGCTAGGCCGGCCCTCAGATCAGCCGTCGCCAACCTTTCGGACCTCACGGACCCCCGGTTGGCGACGGCTGCCTTAGACAACTCTGGAGTAACGGTCAGGCCAGAAGGTGGCTTCTCCAGGGGCCACCGGCCTGGAGGGAGACGCCCAGGACAGGAGACAAAGCCGGGGCTCCGTGGCCTCCGTGCTGCTGCGGAGACGCCCCGGCCCACCCTGCCCCGTGGCCACCAGGCCTCAGCCCATCCCGCCCCCTCTCGCCTGAGCCCCCAGCCCAAAAAGCCAGAGAAATGTGTCCAAATGACCAGCACAGGATCCCGCCCTCTGCAAGGCAGGCTGGGCCCGCGGCTGACCTGGGCGTGGGGTCCCCTGGACACTAGGGGGGACAGCAGCAGGGATAGTACAGGACAGCAGCCCGAGGCTGAGCCCCTTCCCTGCCCCCCTGCAAACTCCCCTCCTCCCCGGCCACCCAGTGACCCCTCACGGGACAGCCATGTGCAGCGCGACGTGGAGAGGGAAGTTCGTCCCGGGCCCTGCGTGGGCGGAGCGGCCCACACGCAGCCTGTGGTGGCAACCGGCGCTCCCACTCACCCTCTGTCCTGGCCTCACTCCGTACTTCCCCCCACACCCCGAGCTGCCGGTCAGGACCCAGCAGACTGAATGTCAAATGCACGATGCCTTTAGAGACACTTTCCCAGAATCCACTGTTCATCAACCGATGAAGAAAAACCCAGACCCCTGGGTGTGACCTTGGGCCTGGTCGTTTGACCTTCCAGGAGGTGGTGAGGGCGTCAGGAGCCGGGCCCTGGCTGACCACCTGGACCCGCGCCCACACGTGCTCACACGACGGTGCATGCTGAGCCAGCGGGTGACGAGAGCTGGGAGGCAGGGCGGCTGCGTCTGCACCGAGCCCTGCGTGCGGGCCTGTGTGTGCAGATGGCTGGGCAGGGGTGCTCCCCCAAACGTCCCTGACGCACTGAAGGTGGTGGGTGGCCCCACTTCTGCAAAGAGCCCTCGGGAGCTCCTCAAACAGGAAGCAGCCTCGCCGTGAAAGCCCAGCCACGCAGGCTTTTCCCAAAAGGGCCTGCGCTCTGGGCAGCGCTGCTCACCTCTGGGAGGGAGGGGGCTGGGCAGGGATGCCCACAGGAGGCACCGCTGGACGGGGCTGTGGGCCAGCAGGGAGCCACCCACGCTGCCCTACTGCCTGATGCCCCCACCCCCTGGGAAGGTCATAGCTCCATCTCATGGCGGGTGGGGGGTGGGGGGGGGCGGTGGAGAGCCAACAGGTGACACCCCAAAGCCACCAACAGCTCCACGCATGGCAGAGGTGCAGGAGACGACGCTGGTCTCCACCCCAGTCCCTGGCCCGATGCCAGGAAGACACGCTGACTCTGAGTGGCAGGTCACGTGACAGAGGCACAGGGTCAAGCCTAAGGAAGTCCCCAGAGCAGCGTGTGCGCAGGTCCACGTGGGCCCAGGGCCCGAGGCGCCTCTAGTTAGGACTCTGCAGGCGTCCCCTGTGCTCCGTGCTCTGCTTCCCACCGCTGCTCGGTGACAGGTCTCACCCTGTGCCCGGGGGAGACACTGGGCTCTCGCCTCCCACCTCTGCCAAGCACGGCCACGCTCTGGGGCCTGGGACTGGAACTGCTGGCCTCGGGGGAGGCGTGAGGCCAAGGGCTCCGCACGACGCAGGGAAACAGCAGAGTCCCGGCTCGGCCAGCACAGGTGGAGGCCGGGCAAGTGAGGGCTGTGCCGCTTCGGGACTATGGCCCTGAGGGTCCCTTAACCTCCCGTGTCAAAGCTCAGACCCAGGGAGGCCCAGGGGCACCCAGCACAGCGCCCAGGGCACCCAACACAGCACCTGGGAATACCCAGCACAGCGCCCGGGGCACTCAGCACAGCACCCGGGGACACAGAAGGGCCATCCTAAGGCAGGGAAGGTGGAGCTGGGTGGGGCAGCCTCACTAGCCCACTCTGGGCCCTTCTGAGAGCCCTTGGGTGCCGTGGGCAGAAGCACAGGAGACGGGGGCAGGGCGGCCCTGGGCAGAGGGGCCCGTGTGCCCAGTGGCCTCCCAGGGAGCAGTGAGGCACAGCCCCTTTCAGAACCGACGGCCTTCTCCCCAGGGTGCACGCTATCTGGCCGGGTCTGAATGGACACCAACCAGGTTATTCATGTTTCCCCGTGAGAAGGCACATCCCGGTGCCCCAGGGGGAGGGGCGCTTCCTGGGACAGAAATGACTCTGGGGAAGGGCAGTGCCAGGTGGTGGCCGGAGGGACGGGACGTCGTCTCCTCCCTGTGGGCTGCAGCTGGCGAGGGCCCGAGTGCGCAGGGAGGCAGGGACAGTGTGAGAGCAGAGCGGGACCTGCACTTCCCACCTGCCCTGCCCTGGGTCACCACCACGGAGCCCAGCACAGCGTCCGCCTGCGGGTCCGACTTTAGGACTCAGTGCCCGGAGGAGCGAGAAGGAAAGCGGGCGTCCGTGGCCTCCTGGCTTCTCTCTCTCTCTGTGTCTCCCTCTCTCCCATCCTCCTCCATTTCCTTTTATAAGAAGTAAAACTGCTTAACCATCCAAAGCAAACAAGCTCCGCTCCGAGTGTGCTGCTCGCAGCCTGGCCTGCCCAGCGAGCGGCGAGCAGAGGGCCCGCGTCCGGCCTGCCCGGCCCTGCAGCAGGCGGCTCTCCGGCCACAGCACACGGGGCACCATGAGGCTGACAGCCACGCCGAGCCCCCACCCTGGGCCCAGCAGGAGAGGGAGCCGCATGGCGATCCCGGGATTGAGGGTCCAAGTTCGGGAGGGGACGAGGAAACCGGGCAGTCAAGCAGGGCCCAGGGCTGAGGGCAGGGTCTCAGCGCCTCCCGTTCCACTCCCCTCGCACCCAGGCTCCGGCCCAGTCTCCTCCCCTCCCTCCTCCCAGCTCCTCTCCTGCTTATGTCCTGGGCAGACATCAGGGGGAGCCTGCGTCCTGGGGAGGAGGGGGTGGCCCAATGCTGCACACGGGCCCAGGTAACCTTTCTGGCCAATGTGCTAGGCCAGGGCCTGGAGCACCCTAGGGGATGGGAAGACCCCCCCCCCCCCTCGAAGCTCATGTAACAGGAAGCCACCCTTTGCTACCCCTGCAGCCCCTGGACCAGACGGGCCTCTGCCCCTCCCTGGGGACACTCAGCACCAAACCAGGCCCCACCAGCTAGTGCTCCTGCCCCACCCTAGCTCACCCGAGTGGGGGAGCCATCGGGGTCAAAGCCAGGGTCCCAGTCCCCTCTGCACGTAATGGGACATGGCTGGGGTGGGGATGGGGTCCAACCAGACCCCCGGGCCCGCCCATGCACCCACGAGGACCCGGGGGCGCCCGATGCCGTCCTGGTATCTGCCACGGGCGCAGAGGAGCCTGGCTCACCTGACGCCCATCTTGCAGTCCATCACGCAAGGCGAGTCGAAGTCGGCCAGCAGGTCGTCCATCTGGTTGTAGCGCTCCCCGTCCTTCACCACGTCCCCGTGATAGGCCGGCACGTAGGGCTTCAGCACGTCGGCCATCAGCCGGTCCAGGCAGCGCTGCTCCGACTCACAGTGCTTCTTCAGGATCCGGCCGTTGGCAGCCGCCTTGAAACTCCCTGCAGAGCGAAGGCCTCAGCACAGGGCTCCCCACAGCCCCGTGCCCCGGGCCTGTGCCCCTCGGGCTTGCTAAGCGCAGGGCTGAAGGTCTCCACTGTGGACTGAGCCCCTGAGAGGAGGGGTGCACGTCCCAGACCCCCACACTGACGGCAACTCTATCTGACGATGGAGGGACCGGCGCTCACTGCTGGAGGGCGGCAGGGCCAGTGGCAGGTCTGTGCCAAGGCTTACTCTCTCTCTGCATTTCCACTGCCATCCCCATCCCACACCCATCACCACTCCTGCTTCTCGGGCAACGAAGGCGTCTCTGGTCTCAGAAGAAACCCCCGCTAGGACTGGCTCGGTGCCAGGCAGCAGCCTGGCTGAGCCGGGTCCACGCTCGCCCCCCTGGCCATGCCCCTGCCGAGCACGCCCTCAGGGGGCACCTAGGGAGTGCGTCCATCCCCGAGCCTGGGCTGAGCCATGTGCTTGGGGTATAAGAGAAACGCCAGGTCCCGTGCTGGCTGATGATGAAGGCCCGGCCACAGACAGCCACCGAATGCCCCGGAGGACGCCACCAAAGGGCCCCATGTGCCCGGGCGGCTCCGGGCTCGGCTCCAGGTGCCCCTCCCCCTGTCACTGAGAAGCAAACTAGAGCCACGTGGCTGCCTGGTGCCCTGGCACCCGCACCCAGCATGCCACCCGTCTCCCACCTACGGCCCCCTTCCAGCAGATGCTGCATTTTCACTGATGTTGCGACCCCGGGCGATGGGGTACAGCAGATGCTCCATGAAGGCGCAGACGTTGCCTCCTTGTCCCAGATGACAAATGGGGGCCTACAGCGTCATCTGTGCTATCGAGTTAAGAGAGACTAAAAGAGCCAAGACCGGGGTGCGTGTTTGGGGAGGGGATGGCAGCTGTGCACCTGCCAGCAGCGTTAGGGCCACATCTCCAGAGCATGGCTGCCGCTGCCGCTGCGAGTCTCAGAGAGGCTGATTGGCCACTTTCACCCCCAACCCCCAAGCCCCTCCCGCACGAGCTGGGCGACCCCCAGGGAGAACCCGGAGCCGCTACCTGCGTGTCCCGCCAGCTGGATCCAGGGGTACTTCTTCTTGAAGGACATGACGAAGGGAGACCAGTGCACCATGTTCTTTATCTTCCTCCATGATTTGCTCTGGAAACAAGCCAACGAGAAGCTGGGCGTTAGCACGAGAGCGGCCCCTGGTTAGGGCGAGCTCCAAGCAGGGTGCGCACCGCGGCCCCGGCCGGCGAGAGGGCCACGCCCACAGTGCCCACAGCGCGGGCGCCTTGGGGGCTCACCTGCCAGAGGGGCTTCGCCAAGGCGGAGCCAACGCCCAGAAGCAAGGGGACCTCCACGGAGGAGGCTTCGGGGTGTGAGGAGGGGGAAGGGTGGTCTCAGTCCAGGGCGGACCCCCATCCCGTGCCCCCCCTCCCGTCAGGGAGCAGCTGAACTCACGCTGCCCCTTCCCACCCTCTCAGGCCTCAGTCTCTTCATCACGCTTGTGAGGGGGACAGCTGGTCCCCCGCTCCTCGGCCTGATGGACACTCGGGGGCTCTGAAAGTGACGTCCTCCAGCCCCACAGCCGCGGCCGCTCAGAGGGGATGAGGGAGGCCACGCCACCCACGCCACTGTCCGCTCACATCACTCGTAGACGCAGCGACAACAGAGCACCTCTGGCCCGCGAGTGGTTAGAAGAGCGATTTTAACGGGAGCTCCCCCGGCACATGCAGTGAGCAGGCCTGTGGGTCTCTCCCCTTCGGTGCTGCTCCTTTTCGGGCCGGGCGCTCACACGTGTGTGTGTGTGTGTGTGTGTGTGTGTGCGCGCGCGTGCACGTGCATGTGTGCAAGTGTGCATGTGCATCTGTGTATGCATGCATGTGTGAGTGTGCGTGCATGTGCGTGTGTATGAGTGTGCATGTGTGTGCGAGTGGGCATGTGCATATGCATACACGCATGAGTGCATATGAGTGTGCATGTATGTGTATGTGTATGTGCGTGTGTATGGGCCGGAGTGTGCATGTGTAGGAGAGGCTCCTTGGGCAGAAAGGAGAACTAACATTCATCACGCACCTTCTTTCCCAACAAGCATTATGGTCATTTGTAGAACCTGAGCCGCAGAGAAGTAAGCGGTGAAATTGGCATTTAAACCCTCACCTATACAACTATTTTTTAAAAATACATATAATTTTATTGATTTCAGAGAGTAAGGGAGAGGGAGATAGAAACATCAATGATGAGAGAGAACCATCGATCAGCTGCCTCCTGTATGCCCCACACTGGGGATAGAGCCCACAACCCGGGCATGTGCCCTGACCGGAAATCAAACAAATCCTGGTTCACAGGTCGACGCTCGACCACTGAGTCACACCAGCCGGGTAATATGACTACTTTTTAAATATCCCCTTTCCCGCCCCCCAGCAGTAAGCATTTCTCTAGGAAAACATCCCTGGGTGAACTTTAGTAAAAACAGGCCATCGAGCTAAAAAAAGACCGAGTGGCCCCAAACACACGCGCCCTGACGGGGCGATGAGCATCTGAACTGAGAGGGTTTCCTGAGACGGCGGACCCTCAAGGCCAAACCCAGAGTGAAAACCACAGGCTCCGCTGGGAGAGGGGAGCTGGGGTCCTGAGGAGGGCGAGGAGCCCTCACTCCCGTCCCACTGGCCGGACGCAGCTGCAGAGGCTGGAGCCAAGGTTAAACCAAGGTTAAATCAAGGTTACATCCGTCTCCCTTTCTCTCTTCGCCGAGACACCACTTCTGTCATCAAGCTCCGGAGTTAAGGTCTGTTTAAGGCGAGGAAGTCTCCCCTCCCGACCTGGCCGTTCCTATCCCGTCCCAGAGCCACGGCCTGGTACAGCTTCAGCCGGCCACGTGACGGGGCTGCGCCGGCACTGACCGTGTTTTTCCAGGTCCCCCGATGGAGATCGCCAAAGAAGGCGAAGGAAGGGAGGCGTTTCTTATCTGAGCGCCCAGAAGGCTGGTAAACAATCAGGCAGACAATGCCGCGGCAACAATGGAAAACCTAATGACCGATGAGCCCAGCCCGGCTGGACGCCCGGGAAGACATCAGGGCGGGGCCGGAGGAAGAGTGCGCAGCGGCCGCCAGCTGCTGGTCACGTCCCTGCAGCCCAGCTCGGAGGGGCGGGTCGGACCGGCCAGGGCGGGTGGGGGAGGGGAGTGCTTTCACCCAGGGCTGACCCCACCCCCTGCCTCCCCCCAGCTGACCCCCTAGCCTTCCTTCGTGCCTCGGTTTCCTCGCCTGTCTAGGAGGAGGAACTGCTGGTCCCCCAGACTCCTTGGACCGACAGACTCTCTAGGACTCTGGGAAATGACCTCCCACATCCCAACAGCCAAGGCCGCTCCGAGGACGACCGGCGAGGCCCTCTGCCACCTGCTGCAGTGTCACCTCATGTTTTATCCGTAGACACGGTGGCAACAGAGGACCCAGGGAAGCTGTGTCCCAGGCCAGGGAGGGGCCCCGCACAGGCGCTTGTGGGAAGGAAGGCCGGAGGTGGCTCTTGGCACAGGCACGGGGGATGGACTCGGGAAGGAAAGAAGGCATTGGGGACGGTGGCTCGGGGGAACAGGGGCCTGGGACGCGAATTGGCTGAGCAGGTGATGTGGTGTGCGGGCAGCAGGCCCACCTGGTCTGGGTCCTGGCTCCGCCCGCCTCACTGACTGACCTTGAACAGTCCTGACCCGCCTTGAGGCACTATTATCCTACCTGTAAAATGGGCATAACACAGACCCCCCCGGCCCAGCAGGAGGTAACGCCATCAGCAGAGCATGGGGTGTCGTGGGGGAGCCTCAGCTCTGGGTTCAGGGCGGACTCTCTGAAGCCATCCCGGGCGCTGTCAGCTGGGGCTGAGCGGAGGAGCTGCCATAGTTACTGAGGAGCAAGACCACGGAGCTGGGCTGGCTCAGGCCACCCTGTCGGGGCGCAGCTCTCCAGAGACCTGGGGACATGCTGAGCCTGCAGCCCGCGACCCGGGAGGCAGGAGAGATCAGGGCACCGGGAGCTCGAAGCCTCCAGGCCTGGCCCTCTCTTCCGAGGCTAAAGACCAGGGGTCTGGCTGCAAGGAGAGGGGCTGGGGCCCTCTGACGGTTCAAGGACCCACGGCCCTCCCTCCCCACATCACTGAGCTCGGAGCAACGGGACGTTTTCTGCTCGGCCTCCCCACTCCCGGCCTCCTCCACGAGGAAGCATTTCCCCACGAGAGGGGCCCCGACGGCCACGGCCACCCGCGCCCTCCATCCGCGCCTGCCCTGCGCGGGAGGCGGTGGACACTCCACGCGGGCGGCTTGCACACGGGACACAGGGGTTTGCCCAGGGTTTTCAGTAGCAGCGCCAGGGAGCGGAGCCTGCGGGGTGGCCCTCTCGCCCCACTGCCAGCCGCAGGAGCGGAGACAATCGGCGGGCGGAGGAGAGTCCAGGTGTCAGTTCCTCTCTGAGGGCCCAGGGCCCAGGGCCCAGGGCCCCGCTCAGGCACCACACCACTCGCAGGGGGAGCTGCTTTCCAGGCGGTGGGTGAGGGCCGGTCGGGCACACAGCCTCCCTCCACGGCCCGCGCTGGAGGGAGCTGATCGCTGCTCTCAAGCACATCTCAGGAGCGGGATTCCCGCCACAGTCCAGGCGCGATTAGCTGGTCTGATGGGAGCCCTGTGCCACCGGCTGCTAAGTTCAGGAGGGAAGAACCAGCAAACAGCCAGACGGGGCGGGGGGGTTGGGGGGTCCCCGAGGACCCAGGCGGCCTGGAGATGCCGGGTTCTGGCGCAGCTCGGGCACTTCCTCCCCTCGCACCCAATTCGATAGGCGCTGAATGTTCAGAGGATGCGGAGAGGGGCTTGTCCTGGGAGAGGAATCCTGCAACCAGGAAACCCCAGCCCTCTTCACGCTGAGGTGACCGACGCCACAGGGAGAGTGAGTTCCAGAAAGCGGAACTGTCTCCAGCCCAGGCGGCCACCTGTGCCCACAGCCCGCAGTCCAGGTGTCCTGCCTGCAGGAGGACGGCACTGTGGGAGGCTCGGGCAGAAGCGACCCAGGCCCGGGAGGTGCCTGGGCAGCGGCTCTGGTGCTGCCTGTTTGTTTAACCGGATTCGGGGCCTCCTCCCCATGACGCCCGGGGCACCCACCCTCAGGCGGGGTGACTGGGACAGTCACCTCCAGGCCGGCCTTTGTCTCCTATCCAACAGGCCCAAAGGACTGGGGGGCGGGGGAGGGGCGGGGGGGCAGGGCCCAGGCCGGGCTGAGGGCCTCTGGCCACCCACCCACAGGCGCTCTAGGACTCTCAGGATCCTGCGTGGGATCAAGTGGAAATGCGCGCCCGTGTCCACACCCAGTGAGGACGCCCGACAGGGATGGCAGAGCAGGAGCCCCGTGTGGACGCCGCTGTGACCCCCAGGACTCCGGCCCAGCTGCCCGGTGGGAGCCGGCCCTGCTGCCTGGTGGAGACAGGGGACCTGGGCCCGCAGGGCGCTGGGCTCTGCCCGCTGGCCTTCTGCTGGTGACCCTGGCCTCCCTGCTGCGCTCGGTGCTGGGGGCAGGGGAGGGCCCGTGGGCAGGAGGGACGGGATGGTCACCCGCCTTCAGCCCTCCCCTCATTCATCTCCGCGCATCCTTCAGGGTCTGGCCTGGCTCTTCCCTCCCTCAGGCCTTCCTTCTCATCTAGGAGGAGGTGAGGGAGCCGCGCGGTGCCAGCCCAGCCTCCCCCACGGGACCGGGAAGGTGAGCCACCCAGGCCGAGCGCCATCTCCTCCTCGTTCAGCCACCGCGCCTGGGGTCTGCTTCCTGTCTCTGTCCAGCCACCGCCTGCCCCTCCAAGCCGAACGCGCCCTCGTCCACGTAGTCTGGGTGGGCAGGAAGGGAGGGACACGGGGGACAGACTGCTGTGAGGACTGCTTCACCCACGCGGACGGTCACCACGCGGAAGCGACTGCAGCTCCCCCGCACACTCAGGCCTGAGATTCCGCACAGCTCCTGCCTCCATACACCCCCAGCCGCCCCCAGCTGCCAGGGCGGGACTGTCGCCACCGGGGACTCCCACGAGGACGGCCACGGAGGCACAGGACTCAGCTCCGAGGCCCCTCTCCCAGCCCCTTCCTCTGCCCGACGCCCCTCCCGACGTGCCCCGGCGACACCTGCACCCGCTTCTCGTCTGGGTGAGTGTCAGCCTCCCAGAGCCAGGATCCCCGCTCCTGGCCCACCTGGCCCACCTGGCTGGGTGTCCCTGAGGAGTCACCAGTCAGCCATGCCCACATGTCAGGTTCGAGAGGGGCTGCTCTGCCCACCGGGCGCCTGGTCAGAGCCTGGAAGCAAGTGCCAGGCAGGTGGGGGCTCGCTCCATGTCTCCTCACGGCCCTGCCACGCCTGTCCTGTCAGCCACGGCGATGCCTGGGCTGCCTCCCAGACGTAGGCCTCCCGGAGACAGCTGCTCACATCCCGCGTCACCCCGACACCCCGTTTCACGGCCCCGAAATTTAAGGCTGAAGCAACACACTCCTTCCTCTCTGTCTGGGTTCTAAAATCCCCTGCCTCTGGGCTGGAGGGCAGCCTGCAGCCTGGGCGTTCATTTCCCAAGCCATGAAGTGGAGCAGCCCCGGGCTCGCCTTCCCACCTCAGTGTCCTCATCTGGAAACTGGGCACGATAACACGGCAATGCCCTGCCCACCCCGGGATCACAGCGTGAACCGATGAGGCACTGATACATCTAAGCAGTGCTCTGGAGACTGTCACGGGCAGGCCACCTTCCAGTCCATGCTCCCTGGCTTTTCTATGTGTTTTTTTAAACATGTTTTTTTTTTTAATTAATTTATTTATTTTTTAGGTATGTGCCCTGACCAGCAACCGAACCAGGCCGACGCTCTATCTACCGAGCACAGTGGCCAGGGCTGCTGTTCTTTTGTGTTTTTTTAAAAATATATATTTTGTTGATTTTTTACAGAGAGGAAGGGAAAGGAATAGAGAGTTAGAAACATCAATGAGAGAGAAACACCCATCAGCTGCCTCCTGCACACTCCCCACTGGGGATGTGCCACAGCCAAGGTACATGCCCTTGGCCGGAATCCAACCTGGGACCCTTCAGTCCGCAGGCCAACGCTCTATCCACTGAGCCACCCTGGCCAGGGCTGTTGTTTGTTTGTTTTTTTTAAAATATATTTTATTGATTTTTTTTACAGAGAGGAAGGGAGAGGAATAAAGGGTTAGAAACATTAATGAGAGAAACATCGATCAGCTGCCTCCTGCACACCCCCTACTGGGGATGTGCCCGCAGCCAAGGTACATGCCCTTGACCGGAATTGAACCTGGGACCCTTGAGTCCGCAGGCCGGCGCTCTATCCACTGGGCAACACTGGCCAGGGCTGCTGTTTTTTTTAAAAAATGGAAATAGTTTCTCTTCCCAGCCACATGGATGGGCAAGAATCCCCCGGACACTTCCCGAGGGTCAGGCACTGCGGCCTGGCAGCATGAGCCACCGTGCAAGTCACCACACACAGAGCTCCCCCTGGAGGCCAGGCCCGGGGAGGCCACAGGCAGCACCTGCGACTCGGGGAGAGGGTGAGGCGGGTGCAGCCAGGTGTCTTCACCTGTTTCTGGGTCAGAGGTCAGCACAGCTGCCGACGGAGAAGAGACTCTCAGAGAACCCGTCTGCCCTGTGGGACTCTGCGAGGCGCAGCGATGGGCGGCGTTTTGGGGGCAAACAGTGAGATTGCTGAGCCTGTGTCACTTTATAATGGGGCTTACCTCTCTTCAACCTCCTTCCCATGGACCTGTCCCCCAATTTGCTCCTTTTCCCTCCTGCATCTCCCTTTTTATTGAAGTAGTTTGATCGCTTGGCTCACTTTCATCTTTAAATCATCATAAAAAGTCTCCACTGTTTAAGAGTAAAAGCAATGAGGAGAACTCTCTAAAATATCAGAAAAGGGGAATCACCTCTGGGCTCTGCGATGCTCCTAAACAATCTTGCCAGAATCCTTGGCTTTGCCTGTGAATGGAGAGGACCTGCCTGGTGGGGGAAGGAGGCAAAGAAGCCACGTTTTAAGCATCGAACATGTCATGAGGCATCTGACTGCGGAAATCTCGTGCAATGCTCACTCACAGCACCGAAACTGCTATCTCCATCCTGCAAGCGCTAACACATGCTCAGAGAGGCTGAGTGAGTTGCCCGAGGTCACACAGCTTCCTGGTTCTCACCACTTAATTGGAGGATTTTGTTTTGTTTCAGCCAACAAAGCAACCGGCCCCCACCCTCTCTCCCTGACCCCAGGCCAGCTGCCTCTCCCCGCCCCCCCCCCACCCCCGTTAAAAAATAGCTCAGATAAACAGCCAGTGCTTTGTCAAAAGAGTGGCCTTTCGGATGGGGAAGCCCTGCCCTCCCTCAGGCCGGCTCCCAGGGCCTGGCGACACGCTCCACGCAGGGAAGGCGCATTCCACAAAGCCCTGGAGTGGGCGCGGGAGGCATCAGAGGCTCTGCTCTGCTCTTGGAAACGTCCGGGTGAAAGCCACCGAGGTGCCCATGTTTGGAAAGAAAGCTGTTTTCTCCCTCCTTCTCCTTTTGGTCTTTCTCAAACAGGGAGGGTTTCCCTGGTGACGGTGCCTCTCTTGGCTGGGGCGCGGCCTCACTCCTCGCAGCAGCCAGCTTTGTTCATTGTGCGGCCGGCAGGGCCCCGGACGGCAGGGTGCAGGCCCTGGCAGGTGGGCCTGCTTGGAACCTGGCTGCCAGAGAGTGAGCTGCGCCAGGAGGAGGAGGAGGAGGAGGAGGAGGAGGAGGACGAGGAGGAGGACGAGGAGGAGGACGAGGAGGAGGAGGAGGAGGAGGAGAAGGAGGAGGAGGAGGAGGAGGAGGAGGAGGAGGAGGAGGAGGAGGAGGAAAGGCCTTTCAGAACCACGACTCCAAGGATCGGAAAGATGAGGCCCCGGGACTTGGCAGGGCGGTCGCTCCGGCTAAAAATAAAAGTCCGGCTTTGAAGGCTAACCATCTGCCCCTTCCACAAACAAGAAAACTCCCCTAAAAACCAAACGCAGAAACGCTGTTTGAAAAAGACCAGAGGGCTGTTCCGTTCCCACCCTCCCGTCCGCGTCACGTGATGCTGCCGCCGGCGGGGCGGCGCAGGGCACCTTTGGCGGAGGTGACGCTGGGCACAGCGTCTCTCACCCTCTTCCCGAGGGCCCGCCAGTGAGGGTGGGCGGAGAGCGCCTCGGCGTCCACAGCAGGCCCGGGGCCGGGGCAGAAGGACGGCGCCCCCTCCCCAGCGCCCTGGCCGCCGTGGGCGGGCGTGAGAGAAGCCTGCTCCTTTCCCGGGTGAGGGCTGTGCCTCCCCGCTCCTGCTGGCATCAAAGGGACTGTGGCTCCCGGTCAGGCTGGGCGCACAGGACCCGGGCAGACGGCAGCTGCTGTTGTAAAATGGCACCTGGCTGGCTGGTCCTGAGGGAGCCACCTTGGCCAGTCCACTCCCGGCAGCATTTCTGGCCAAAGCCGGGCAGGCCCTGAGCGAGTGCCCTCCTGATGAGCGGCCTTCTTCCTGTGGCACCGGGAGGCCCAGTGTCTGGGCCCAGGGCAGCACCCAGGCTGCACCCAGAGGTCCCAGCATGGCCACCTCCCTCGCCCGCTCCCCGACCCACAGGAGGCAGGGGGGCCCCACCAGGAACAGACCAGCCCAAACCCCTTGGTCCTCACTCCCCACACTCCTCTCCCAGGTGCCTCTCTGGTCCAGCAGGGCCGGCCCCCTCCTGCCCCACCTGCAATGTTCTCCCTCCTCCGTCTCCCTGATCACAGCCCGCCAGTCCCACCAGCTGATCCCGCCGGAATCTGTGATGAGCCCCACCTTCCCCATGAAACTTCTCAGGCTAGTCCAGCCACACGCTGTTCCTGGAACCCTCCCCCTAATGCAGTGGTTCTCAACCTTCTGGCCCTTTAAATACAGCTCCTCATGTGGTGACCCAACCATAAAATTATTTTCGTTGCTACTTCATCACTGTCATGTTGCTGCTGTGATGAATCGTCATGTAAATCTCTGATATGCAGGATGGTCTTCGGCGACCCCTGTGAAAGGGTCGTTCGACCGCCAAAGGGGTTGCGACCCACAGGTTGAGAACCGCTGGCCTAGCGGGACAGGGTTCGGGTGCTCTGTGTCTCCGAGCAGAGGGAAGCTTCTAGAGAACTGGCACTTAGGCCAGCACGCTGTACGCCCAGGCTGGGCACACGTGGGTGCACAACGCCATTGGCCACCTGAGTTTCAGAGAACTGTACAGCCAGCGCACAGCCGGGGCGGGAGCGCCACACCCAGCCCCCGGGACCCCTGGCACTCCCTCACGCTCACCTGCTCGAGCCTGGATTTTTCCAGAGGCTTTTCCAGGGAGGGGTGTGTGTGTGTGTGTGCAAATTCGTGGGAACTTCCTGTTCAATCTGCCTGGGGTTCCTCCTCTCCGTGTGCCCAGGCCCCAGGACAGCTGGCAGCCTGGCTGGGCCGGGGGTCTCCTGCCAGGCACCTGAGGGTGTGGAGGGCCCCTGTGACTGCCCCAGGCCCACCCACCTCCTTCCCTCCCAGCTTCCCAGGGGCTGGCAGCCCTGGGGCCCCCTCGCAAAAGGAGCCTGGTGCTGGTGAGCCCAGAAGAGAGGTGTCCTTCGCCCAAGATGGGAATGCCGCCGCTCTCCCCATCGGGAGGCGCAGTGGGCCCCCTCTCCGCCCGGACTCCATCCCCTTGGGAGCTAAAAATACTGGCGGCCTGGGGGCAGGAGGCAGGAGAGAGGAAGCAGCAGAAAGCGTAGGAAATGCTTGGTGCACCGAGGCCCGCGAGCCTCTCACACCAGGAGCCGGCGGGGCCTCAAAGGCTGCTGGGACCAGAACTGGGGACCAACAATAGCAGGAAACGGGGGGGGGGGGGGCCTGGGAGTGGGGCAGCCTCCTGAGCCGGCTTCCTACTGGACGGAGCCCACAGGACAGGCGTGCTTCCTCTGGGAAAGGGCATCCGGGGCTCTGCCCGCTGGGGCCCGCCCCCCGCAACACGCCCGTCCCCTGCCCTCCCCAGAGGTTTTGTTTTTACTTTGGTAAAATGCAAAGAATCAAAGCGAGTGTGCGAGCGTGGAAATTTACTGGAGGCCGCGCCACGCAGTCAGCGACTCTGGCACCGAAGACCTGGGACGACCGAGCACCCCGCGCCCCTCCCAGGCCCATTCCTGAGCTGGGCCCACCTGCCCCGCCCCCACCCCCTCCAGCTCCCCGGTCTGGGGGCTCAAGGCTTTCCCTCCCTCCTTCTCGGCCCTCTGGAGATGACGGGGGCGGGGGGGGGGGGACAGATGGGCAGCAAGCGGCACGTTCTCCTAGAACCGGTCATAGGTGGCGAACACACAGCGAGTGCCCACTGCACAGGGGCGGTGCTAAGCGCCTGGTAAGGATTATGTAGGTCCCACCTGAGTACCTCAACCTATGGCACAGGCGTTCATCATTCCACAGACGGGGACACGGAGGCTCAGGGAGTAAACACCTGCCCAAGGTGCCCCAGACGGGAAGTGCCAGGCCGAGTTGAACCCAGGCAGGCGGCTCCTGGGCCCGAGCTCTTCATCATCACGCTCTAGGCTGCCCGGTTTCTTTCTTTCCTTTTTTTAAAATATGTTTTTATTGATTTCAGAGAGGAAGGGAGAGGGAGAGAGAGATGGAAACATCCACGATGAGAGAGAATCATGGGTCGGCTGCCTCCTGCTCGCCCTACACTGGGGATCGCGCCCGCAACCCGGGCATGTGCCCTGACCGGGAATCGAACTGTGACCTCCTGGTTCATAGGTTGACGCCCGACCACTGAGCCACGCCGGCCAGGAAGCCTGGTTTCCTTTTGTTTGTCACCGGTACCCTTATGGCCAGATAAGCCCAGATTCAGACCCTGATTAGGTCCTGGCTGGTGGTGTAAGGCAAGTTACCAAACCTCTCTGAGCTCCGGTCCCTCCTGATCCATGAAATGGGGCTATCGCCCGCCCCTTGTTTTCAGGATTAAATTCCGCACGTGCAGCGCCTGCCACACAGACAGAGGCCTCGGTAAGGTGAGGACCGCACACTCTCCCACGTCCTGTCTCAGCCCCGAGGCAGGGGCCTGGGTGTGGGGCGACCCCTGGGGGCGCTCCGTGCTGGCTCTGCAGATGTTAGCACAGGCTCCCGACTCTCCCTGCAGCCCAGCCCCGGCCTTCACACCCCCCCCCCCCCTTTGCAGGACGGCCGGGCAGAGGTGAGGCCACGGCCTCCAACAGCCGTCTTGCTTGTGCCGTGAAATGAACCCTGGAGGAGCATGGACTTCCTGAGCAGATCTTTCTGGAAGTCCAGACCCCAGGAGCCGTTTAAAAGCTGAGAGACGGCGGGTGAGGGAGCCGCGAGCAGAAGCCACCAGCCGGGGCCACGCGGCTCTTCTGTTTCCTGCGGGCCTTCCCTGCCCAGCCCTTGTCCCGGGGCCTGTGGTCAGAAACCAGTCCCTCCGCCTGTCTCCCCGGGGACTCCCCAGGCAGCTCGGCCCAGCGGCCCACGTGGGAACAGACGTCTTCATCTCCGCGCTGGAGGATGGCATATGAAGAGCCAAGGATCGGAAAGGACCTTTTCTGCAAAGTGATGAAGAATCGAAAACGTCACCTTTGCCCAACCAGTGTGGCTCAGTGGTTGAGCATCGACCTAGGAACCAGGAGGTCACGGTTCGATTCCCGGTAGGGGCACGTGCCCAGGCTGTGGGCTGGATCCCCAGGAGGGGGCGTGCAGGAGGCAGCCGATCCATGATTCTCTCATCATTGATGTTTCTATCTCCCTCTCCCTTCCTCTCTCTCAAATCAATAAAAACATATTGTCCAAACAAAACAAAACAAAACAGCGTCGCCCCCTCTCCCCGCTGCCCTCCCGGCCCAGCCTTTAATTTAAGCACGCCTCTCCCATGCCCAGCTCTGTGGCCGCCCTGTATTTCCGCAGGTTTCGCTCAGACGGGGAGCCTTCAGGTTACAGATGAAGAGGCCGAAGTGCACGCCTGAGCACAGCAGGAGGGACGAGCCTTCCTCACCAGCTAGAGTTTCTCCTGCCCCAGGCCCGGGACACCCACAGCCCAGGCCCCGCTTCTGCGAACCCAGGAAGCGCTGGGAAGAGATCTGGGAAGGGGCTTACTCTGGACTAACTCCAGAGCCAGGTTTCTGCAAACTCCCGCGTAAGGAATTTCTATCAGGGAATCTCCTGGAAGAGCCTGGAAACCACATGCCAACTTACAAGCGATAGCAAATATCTCACTATATTTAGAAAATATTTCTGAGCAAGATACGCTGGTGCACCTCAGGCTCCTGACAGAGGGCACGGGCCTGCCTGTGGCGGGTGGCGCGCAGCACGCGGGAGGGCAGGCCGTGGAGGGAAGCAGCACCGAGCCGGAGGCGGCCACAGGCTGCCGGGGTCGGCCCCGAGCCCCCCCACCCCCCCGCCCGCCCGCCCCCAGCTCTGCGCCCAGCAGCCAAGCCTCTGTTCACGCGTGGAGCGCCCCAGGCACCGGAAACGGCTGCCAAAAAGGCACACCAGTGAACCCCCAAGACGCGTCAGCTCTCAGCACGCGGCTGTCCCCCGGGCCGTCTTGACGTCTGTGATTTTCATAAACAGACTGACTCACCGCCCTTCCCCGCACCGCGCTGTCAACCGGGGCGAGTGCTTGCCCAGCACTTCCCCAGGTCCTGAGCCTCCCAGCCCCCCGAGGGGCAGGCTGCAGGCCGCCTCCCGCCCCAGGGAAGCAAACAGGGACAAAGGGGCGCACCCTGGCTGCATCCTCATCAGGCACAGACCCGGGGGTCCTGCCCATCCAGCTGCAGTGGGTGTGGGGCTGTCTCCCGCCCCCTGGAAGCAGGGACCCCCCCCCAACCTTCCATGTCTGTTTCCTTCACTTTTTGCTTTAGGCGACAGGGAGGGAATATTTGTTTCAAGTTGAGGTGTTTTACAGCAGTTCTTGGGCTACTTACAAGCAGGATGGGTTTTCACCAAACTGCGGTGGGGCCCAGTCCCTCCTGGGTTCTCCCCCGATTCACGGAGACGCCGACCCACAAACACGCCATGGCCGGCTGCGTGCGGCACCAGGTCTGCTGTCTCCCGCACCACACCCTCCGCCTCACAGCCCGACCCCGCAAGCAGTTCTCTGAGAGTCTCTCGGCCCCCTCCCACCGAGTGGGGGGAAATGCAACATCGTGCAAGATGCAAGTGGCTTATCTGAGAAATGTGTCCTGGGTGAGAGGCCGGGGAAGGGCGAACGCCCTGGGAGAGTCCTTCCAGCCAGTGGCCCTGAAGCAAAGGAACTCGAGGGCCCGAGGTGGGGAGGGGGGAGCTGCTCAGGGCGAATGGGGTTTAGGTCTCACCAAGGTCCAGGCTGCGGGCACAGCGCAACGGCAGGTGTTGACTGACGGCTTTTGTCTCCAATCTATGGAGAGAGGGCTGCTGGCTGCACTGGGGGGAACAGGAGCTTCAGAGAGCCGGTCCCAGAGAGGGGGCTGGGGTTGGGGGGGCTCCGTGGCCACAGCTCTCGCGGGCCCGCCCCTCAGCGGCCTCTGGGGATGCCCCACACTTGGGAGCTTCCAGGGAACAGAACCAGCGGCTGGTTTCTTCCCCGTCACTTTCACTGCTATTATTAGGGGCCATCTGTGTGAGTGAGGTTGCCAAGGAAAAACCCGACGGAAGATACGTTTCCAAGCGCCGTCATTTCGATTTTGGAAAAGGAAGCAGGTGGGGGGCTGCCTCGGCGCCCGGGGTGCAGGCTGACCCAGGAGGAGCGTGGCAAGGGTCTGCCCGGGAAAGGCAGGGGCTGGGCCGTTTGCAGAGCGCCGGCCAGCGGACCGCAGGTGGCCCAGCGCTTCTCACACTGTTTCCTCTTCCCCCCCCCCCGCCCAACCCTGAGTCAGACCCAGGGGAAAGCCAGTTGGTGACAAGTGACCTAATGATGCAGGCAGAGAGTCCAGCCAGTGGCCAGCCGATGTATTTTCTTTGGCTACGATTACTTTCTTCTTTTCTGAATTAGTTGCCAACATTTAAAAATCAGGACGTTTCCCGCACAAAACCCAACTTTCTTTGAAATAAGGGGCTCTCATTCCCGGGTGGCATGCCCGTGGCTGAGCCGGCCAGCAGCCTCATTGTGCCGGGCCGGGCCGGCGTCGGAGCTGAGCCCCTGGGATCGAGGCAGAGGACAGAGCCAGGGCAGCCGGGGGCCTGGTGTCCTGTAGCCCACCCCGGCCATGTGAACGTGGACAAGCCCCTATTCCTCTGAGCATCCGGTTCTCCATCTGCAAACAGGGGACAAGGCACAGGGAGGCCACGCAGGCGAACAAGGGGAGTGAGTGCTCCGAACACCCGATTGCGTCAGACATGCCAGCAAGACATGGCCGTTCGGGTCTACAGGGTCAAATAAGACACCCAGAGAAAGCTGGCCTCTGACTGGGTTAGTAGCCGGGGAGGCGGGAGTGGGGGACGGAAGCAGGAGAGATGGCTCAGCGGTCCTTACCTAGAGGGGCTGAGACAGAGACCCACCCAGCCACCCACCCTGCCCGCCTGCCCCATCCCCTGCCGCCAGAGAAGTGAGGTGTCCCTCGGTCACGGCTGACGGAGCGGCGGGCTCTGACTGGCCTCTGCCTCTCATCAGAGCAGAACTTAGAACTGGGGGCGCCTTGCCTCTGGGGCTCTGGCCCTGACCCAGCCTGGGCAGGAGACACTCGGATGGCTTCTGAGCGTCCTGGCTATGGAACGCATCAGCCTGTGGAGCAGGCTAGGGAGGAGGCAGCGGGCACAGGGCAGCGGGCGCACTGGGTATTTCAGTGCAGACTTCTGCGGCACTTTGAGCGCTGACTGGCATCTGCCCCAAAGGCCCCCGGCCGTCCTCTCTCTGCCCCCACAACCTGCCAAAAAGGGGCGGGAAAGGACAGAAATGACTGCCAAGGGCCAGCTACCAGGGGCTTCTGCAGACAAGAGAGGGTTAAGCGATACATGTCTTAGCCCCCACCAGCCCCAGAGTTTCCCCACAGGCAATGCCCGAGCTCGGGCTTTCTGGGGGGAAGGCTAGAGAGCCAGCAGGTGACCTGCTGGGATCTGTGCCTGTGGCGGGCAGGCGTGGGGGCAGCGATGACAGGCCACCCAATCGGCTGCCTCCCCAGGGCCCGCCCAGCTGAGAAGGTGGCGGGCGGTGTGGCAAGTGCTCATTTCTCAGGCCAAGAGGGCGTCTTCCTGCTCACCAGCTCCTGAGCCGGCATCACAGATGCAGGGGCTCCCTCCGCGCCAGTCACCACACCCAGCTGCGGTCTGCGGCGGCGAGGGGCTCGAGGGCACCCAGACCTGGGACCCCTGCCCAGCGGGTCTGACGGGCTGAGCTGAACTAATGAGGATCACAAATGTTGGGGGTGACCCTGAGATCTCCCAGCAGCTACGGGGACTGTAGCACCGTGTTTCCAGCACACTCAGCAGACCACCTAAGTTGCGTGATTCTGCACCCTGACCACTCCTTCGTCCCCATCACCATCGCCCTTGCTCTTGTCCCCCTGGGTTAGGACCGCGTCCCCGTCTCCAGGCCTGCCCTCCCACAGCCCCTCTCCTCAGCCCGGGAGATCTTCCTAAAATGTACATCTCATCATGCCAGCAGGCCCCCTGCTTTAAACCTCCCCTAGCTTCCCAAACCCCTTCCAGCGGGAGGGACCAGCCCAGGGAACAGCTCAGCAGGGGAGAATCCAGTCTTCTCACACCCAGGCCAGCGCGGGCTCCACGAACGCGTCACCTTCCCTCATCCGCCTCCCTCCTTGCGGAGAGCTAACCAGCCCTCTGCTCTCTCCAGGCTCCAGGCCCAGGCCCCCCTCTCCTGTCTATGGACCCACACTCTGGGGGTCCTGCAGCGTCACGCCCCACGGCTTGCACCTTACCACCTAGAACAATCTGTACCCATTCCAGCCCCACAACATGTGCCAGACACGACGGAGTCGGCTCAGGGTTGAGCCCCAGGGAGCCCACAGGCCACGACAGGGCTGAATAACCACAATAGAGGGTAGCCATGTCAGGGGCCTTACGGAGGCACAGAAACTGGGCGGCAGGACGTTTGTTTTCTTGGGGAACAGAGGAAATACATCTAGGAAGCGTCATGGAAAAGGTGGCAGAGGGTGTGTGTGTGTGTGTGCGAACGGGGGGTAGGGTTTCAGGTCTGAAAAAAACATGAGCAAAAGCAGAGAAACAGAAAAAGCGCCAACAGCCAAGCTCACCTTGGCAACAAGGGTGGGCAGTGGGCGCAGTGTGCCCGAGAGGCCGGCAGCGCAGTGCACAAGCCCCCAACGCAGGGCAGGCTGTCTGCAGGGACTCACAACAGCGATAAAACCGCTCGCTCTCCAGCCTCCCCAGGCGCTGGCGACGGGACTGAACGCAGGCCTCCCGCCCGCTCCCCAAACCTCCTGTCTCTTTCTAAACAGCTGCCGCGCTGCTGTTTCATTTCAGTAGCACATGGGAACTTCCAATTCACGCCTGCTGTTTACCTCGAATAAATATCGTGTCCCACATGGAAGTTAGCTCAGAGAACGCGCAGCTATCGAGTCAGCCCCCAGCGCAGACGCACAGACACGTTTCAAGAGCAGGTTCACAGTCCAGCCCGCTGCGGGGCCCGGTTTGCTGTCCCCAAACCCCGCGGTACCGCACGTTCCGAGCTCCAAGAACAGCCCAGAAATAAACCTCAGGCCAGAAGTAAACAACGGCAGCCCCACACGAAGACAAAGACACCGGACCCGGCTCCCTCCATCCTGTCATTCTCCGAGATCCCGGGGAGCTTCTGTTTGTTTAAAGTGTTTCGGCAGCAGAGACGTGGCATCCATCCCAAAGAAATACAGCGAAGGGCAGGTTCCACCTTCTGGTTTACCGTCGACGGGAAATCTGTGACAACGTTATCGGTATGTTTAAGGCCTTTTCTATCTGTTGCTTCAGCTGAAAGAAACTCTTCAGAGTTAAAACTAATGGCTCGTGCTCTGCGGTCCACTACAGGGCAGACAGAGCGGTCCCTGACGAATTCACACGCGAGCAAAAATAGGCACGGTCATGCCATTCATTACAGCTGTAGACAACATGTAAGTGCCAACTTCCCCTCTCTCCAAAACATGCACTAATGCATTTAACAGGTATTGCTAGATCCGTCACGACTCCCCGACTTTTTTTTTTTTTTACTGGCGTGAGCATGTACACAAAACTCAACAGGCAAGTTTCACTGTCTGCGCCCGGCCGGTGTGGCTCAGTGGTCGAGCGTCGACCCGTAAACCAAGAGGTCCCCTGTTCGATTCCTGGTCAGGGCTTGACCCCCAGTGGGCGGCGTGCAGGAGACAACAGCCTATCAATGTCTCTCTCTCTCTCACTGACATTTCTCTCTCTCTCTCCCTCCCCCTTCCTCTCTCTCTAGAAAGCATCAATAAAAACGTATTTTAAAAAAAGTTTCACTGTCTGCAACTCCGGCCGCTCTCATGCTTTATTTCTTGATTGCTCCGGAAAGTAATTTTTGTCACACAGAAGAGGAGGCCGTTAAAGAAACCTCATCCACGCTACGTGCTGAGTGTGCTCGGTCCGTCACTGGCTCACGTTCCTGACAAGAAAGCTTCCAGAGGACAGGGGAGCCTCCGGGGAAGGAGAACTGAGCTGACAGCACCACGGCCTTGACTGCAGGCTGATGAGCCTGGACTAGCGTCTCGAGGCAAACGGTGAGAAATGACAGAGGGCATTACCAAGAGCTCTGGCTACACAAAATGTATAAAAACTCTAAGCATCAAAGGCAAAAAACAACAACCCCAAGTTAAAGTAAAAGTCAAATAAGCTAAAGAAAATGGCTTACAAAATATATTATAACGAGAGGCCCAGTGCATGACATCTGTGCACTGGAGGTGGGGGTGGGGGTGTCCCTCAGCCCAGCCTGTGCCCTCTTGGTCTGGGACCACCAGGAGATGTCCAACTGCCAGCTTAGGCCTGCTCCCCCTGAGGGGTCTTTAGCGCTGCCATGGGGGCGGGAGATTCTTGCCACCACCACTGCGCTTGCTAGCTGTGGGCCCGGCTTCTGGCTGAGCGGCACTCCCCATGTGGGAGCACACTAACCACCAGGGGGCAGCTCCTGCTTGAGCATCTGCCCCCTGGTGGTCAGTGCGCATCATAGCGACAGGTCATTCTGTCATTCGGTTGATTTGCATATTAGGGTTTTATTATATAGGATGGGAGGGTCAATCCATTTGGTACATAAAGAACTCAAGTAAACAGGTGAAATAAAACGCTGAGAGTTAGCAGCATACACATAATTTAACAGACACAAAATGGAGATAACAATATACTATTTCCTTATTAGGTTACAAAACACAGAAAAGTAATCCATGGACGTGCCCCTGAGACGCGCCCAGGGCTGGTCGGACATCCCCCCGGGGAAAGCAGCCCAGGAATATGTTTCAAAGGCCACACAAGTGTCTGAACCTTTCAAACGCTATTTCACCTCTGGAAATCCACTTAAGGAAACACTCTAAAATATGGAAAAAGTTACAAGCACTGAGATGTTAATGATGCCATTGTTTATTTAACAATAGCATCGAAAATAACCCCAGATCCAACAATAGAGGAATGGCTAAGTCCATGAGGGGCACATCCTTACCACGGATCGTTCCAGGCCCGAACAATAAGAGAAAGGAGCGGACATTTTTCAACATGTGGCGGGGCGGGGGAGAGTGATCGGCTACAAAAATGCACATCCTTTCAGAGGCTGGGAGGAAACGGACCAATGGGTAAGAATTGTTGTATCAGCATGCATTCCTGTGCTTTAAGTTTATACTGATTTCCATAAAGCTATTTGACCCTTGGCTTGGATTTATGAGCCACTGGTTATATTCTAAGGCACTGCATGTAAGTTTGTAAGCATCCTCAAATCCTTTCTGAAGATAAAGCAGAAATTAACCAAGTAACGGGTAATCAACAGAATCTATATGTTCAGCTGTACAGGAAGGGTTAGGATGACATAGTCCATGGTCGGCAAACTGCGGCTCGAGAGCCGCATGTGGCTCTTTGGCCCCTTGAGTGTGGCTCTTCCTAAGCCTTAGGAGGACCCTAATTAAGTTAATAACAATGTACCTATTTATATAGTTTAAGTTTAAAAAAATTGGCTCTCAAAAGAAATTTCAGTCCTTGTACTGTTGATATTGGCTCTGTTGACGAATGAGTTTGCCGACACTGATCTCATAGATTGTCATTCTTTATTTTCGAGATGTCTGTAACGTAGATGGTTTGCTTTCACAATTTAAAATGTGTGATCACCACACCGGCAGGTTCCATGAAGAGACCACTGCTGTGTCCCCCAACACGGTCAGCGCTTCTCCTGCATTGATCTGAGGACCCAGCGCCCTCCAGGGAGCCCCTCCTCCGACAGAGACACACAGCTTCCTTCTCCGAGCAGGTTCCAGCGGTCAAGACGAGCCCTGTGCCCTGAGCGGACGCCATGGGACCCAGGAGGGCCATTTCCATAACAAGCAGCCGGGATGGGGCAGGGGAGGGGCCACCCCCATATTCACAAAGCACATTCAGCGACAGGAGTGGTGGAGGCAGCGTGGGAACCTCCCATAGAGAAGAGATCAAAATCCCGAGCTCCTTGAGAGAGAGGGGCCTTGAAAACCATCTTCGCAGCCTTGCTGCCAACTCGATGCTCAACGACAGCTCAGTCCAGGCTGCTGCTAATGGATTCGTCTGCTTGTTCATAGGGCAGATACGAGAGTGCCCACCACGTGCCTGTCCTGGGTGCAGGGATGTTGGGGTGAACACAGCCACGTCCCTACCCTGGAAGGGGCTTAGTTCTCAGTGGACGGAGACAAACTATATACATAAAAGGCTAATATGCCAAGTGTCCCCTCGGGAGTTTGACCAGGAGTTCAATCGCTCGCTATGACATATGCTGACCACCAGGGGGTGGCGCGGAATGAAGGAAGGCCCCGGCCAGCCAGGCCTAGGGACCCTACCCGTGCATGAATTTCATGCACCAGGCCTTTAGTGAATAAACAAACATGGACGACATCAGACAGCAAGTGTTTTGGAGAAAAATACAGCAAGGTGGAGAGGAAGGAGTGGCCCATTCTGCAGGGAGTGGGGAGCTGAGCCCTGCACCCTCCCGGGAACAGCCAGGAGCAGCGGCCCCGGCAGCGTCTGGGCAGGAGAAAGGCCGACAAGAGCAACAGAGGCTGGGACCGTGAGCAAGGGGAGCTGGATGAAGCACCTCCCCGCACGAGGGGTCGTCAGGCCAACTGAGGGTCTGGATTGGATGTCAGCCAGGAGAGGGCACTGGAGGGTTGTGAGGCGAGTGTCATGATCTGGCTTTTGCTTTAATATATATATATATATATATATATATATATATATATATATGATATCAGACAGGGAGAGGGAGAGAGAGAAACATCAATGATGAGAGAGAATCACTGACGGGCTGCCTCCTGCATGCCCCCCACTGGGGATCGGGCTGCAACCTGATCGGGAATCGAACCCTGACCTCTTGGTTCATAGGTCGGCGCTCAACCACTGAGCCACACCGGCCGGGCTGGCTCATGTTTTAAAAGGGCCACTCAGTCTGTGTGTAGAGTAGATCCGGGAACAGAAAGCCCACGAGAAAAGGTAAAACGAAACAGGACCACGTTTGAGGCCACAGGAAGTGTCCAGGTACGAGGAAGAGGGATTAAAACCTCTTTGCTTCAGACCATGACTGTCTCTTGGTTGCTTCCCGATTCCCACCGGCACCTGGAGGTGTGGCCCCTGGAAGAAGGTGGCTTCCGAACACCCTGACAACGGGACGCGGGAAGGAGCTGGGGCTGGAGACGAAGAGCCTGCCTGTGGGTCTGGGTGGGGGGCGGCCTCGGGGGCACTCGGGGAGGGGGGTCCTGGAAGGAATCCCAGGTGTGAGCAGGAGCTCCTCCGAGAGGTGTGGCCTTGGGCAGATGGACAGGAGGAAGGTTCCAGAAACAGGGTTTCCGTACCCTGGTTCCAGGGATGAGAGAACCTGCCACTCAGGCAATGCCCGTCCTAACCAGCACCCTGTCTGACAAGGGAGAACATGCTTGCACGGTGCCAAGGATGTTCTTCCAGATGCTCCCATCTAACATGGGGAGGCAGCGGCCCAGCTGGGTGGCTCAGTGGTTGAGCATCAGCCCATGAACCAGGAGGTCACGGTTCGATTCCTGGTCGGGGCTCATGCCCGGGTTTCAGGCTCAAACCCCAGTGGGGGGCGTGCAGGAGGCAGCCCATCAGTGATTCTCTCTCATCATTAATGTTTCTCCCTCCCTCTCCTGTCCTCTCTCTGAAATAAACGTTAAAAATAAAATAATAGAATTAAACAGGGATGCATCGGACAAGTTGTGGACATGTAGGCTCCGTCTGGCCTGGGAGCGGGGGGACTGGGGGAAGGCCCTCGCAAACCTGACAGAGCTGCCGGAAGTGCCTGCCTATTCTGCCCAGAGCACCCTGCCAGCCAGGGGGGAGTCAGCCACCAGTGCAGCCACCTCCCCATTTTCCTACATTCTCTGGGCGTACAGGTCTGACAGGCCCTCTGAAGCCTGTGGGCATAGATCGATACATACTACACATCACACGCTTCAGGTACATGTGACATGTTTAGATTCCTTGGGTTTTCAGTGTATCGCCTATCTGCACACCATAGGAGACACGGCAAGCCTGTCTGCAACAGATGTTTCCGCATCTGGACCGTCGTGCAAACCTGCCAGAGGTGCAGGAAGTTCGTGCTCTCTGCCCAGAGCGCTCTGCCAGACGGGCCCCGCGGCCTGCTCCGTGCTGTCTGTGCTGGTGCACACAGGCAAGCACAGGCCCCGGAGTGGCTGGACTCTCCCCGTCGGGGGCTCCGTCGCAGGCATGGCTGGCTGAGCAGGGCTTGAGGTTTTACAGCCACGGATGCCTCCAAGCCCTCCTTGTCTCACTTGGTCTCAGCGGCCACCCCGAGGGTCAGCAGCCACCCCGAGGGTCAGGGGCCATCAGCCCCACATCACAATAATTCTCTGGTGACAGATTCCATGGTCTCAAAGGCTCTAAGAAAATCTGGGGGCAGAGGGATTCAGAAGAAGTTCTTGTAACCCAAACCAGCAATGACGAAAAAAGTATTAAGGAATTTTTAAAAAATAGACTTTTACTGATTTCAGAGAGGAAGGAAGAGGGAGCGAGAGAAACATCCATAACAAGGGAGTCATTCATCGGCTGCCCCCTGCACGCCCCCTACGGGTGGTCAAGCCACAACCCAGGCCTGTGCCCTGACCGGGAATGGAACCGGGGCCTCCTGGTTCATAGGCTGATGCCCAAGCACTGAGCCACGCCAGCCGGGCTTTTTTTTTTTTTTTTTCCAGGCATATTTTTTAAATATCTAAAACGAGGGCCTCTCTGTAAATGTCGTGCTCACCCTTTACTGACCCCTTACCTGCATCCCCCACTCCTTTCGGCCTCTGCGGAACCCGTCTGCTCCCTGGTCCCATCACTAACCGCCAAGTCCCGCCCGGCTCCCGGCCACTGTCTGCTCCCGACCATCCCAATGCCCCGAGGCGGCCACCACGCTGCTCGCCCCCCCGCCTCCCCTCCAGCTCACCCAGCGGCTCCAACAAGGAGCGGCTCCACATCCCTCCTCAGCCGACTCCCACCCAGTCCCTCCAAAATGAGGCAGGACGACGAAGGGCCTCAGGCCCGCATCCGACCGGGGCGGGTTTTCTGTTTCCGAGGCCCCTGCAGAGGCCTGAGAACTGCCACCCAGAGGGGAAGGAGGCCTGTCCTTAGAACCCCGGGTGTGCGTGTGTGTGTGTGTGTGTGTGTATGTGCGCGCATGTCTCTGTGTGTGTGCGTGTCTGTGTGTCTCTGTGCATGTGTGCGCGTGCATGTGTGCGTGCATGTGTCTGTGTGTGCATGTGTGTGTCTGTGCACGCATGTGCGCGTGTCTGTGTGTGTGTGTGTCTCTGTGTGTGCATGTGTGCGTGTCTGTGTCTGTGTGTGCGCATGTGTGCGTGTCTGTGTCTCTCTGTGTGTGTGCATATCTGTGTATGTCTGTGTGCACGCGTGTGTGCGTATCAGTGTGTCTGTGTGTGCATGTGTGTGTCTGTGTGTGCGTGTGCATATCTGTGTGTGTCTCTGTGTGTGTGCGTGTGCATATCTGTGTGTGTGTGCGTGCGTATCTCTGTGTGCATGTGTGTGTCTGTGAGCATGTGTGTGTCTGTGTCTGTGTGTCTGTGTGTGTGCATGTGTGTGCGTGCGCGCACGTCTGCGTGCGTGCGCATGTGTGTGTGTGCGCATGTCTGTGTGTCTCTGTGCGTGCATGTGCGTGTGCGTCTGTGTGCATGTGTGTGCGTGCATGTGTGTGCGTGTGTCTCTGTGTGCGTGTCTCTGTGTGTGCATGTGTGCGTCTGTGTGCGCGCACGCGTGAGTGCGTGTGCGTGTCTGTGTGTGCGCGTGTCTGTGTGTGTGCATGTCTGTGTGTGTCTCTGTGCATGCATTGCGTGTGTGTCTGTGTGTCTATGTGCATGTGTGCGCGTGCGTGTGTGTGTGCGCGCGCATGTCTGTGTGTCTGTGCGTGTGTGTCCGTGTGTGCATGTGTGCGTCTGTGTGTGCATGTGTGCGTGTCTGTGTGTGTGCGTGTGCATGTCTGTGTGTCTCTGTGCGTGCACTGCGTGTGTGTCTGTGTGTCTGTGTGTGCGTGTGCGTGTCTGTGTGTGTGTCTGTGTGTGCCTGCATGTGCAAAGTCAAGAGGGGAAAAAAGGAACCCACAGGCGCTCAGAAGGGAATGCGGCAGCAACGGGTGTTTACCACGTCCCCCTGGGCGCTGAGGAGGAAGTGGTTACTCTAACCCCAAGGGGGAAACGCTCGCTTGAAACAGGAAAATGGAACCCTTACTACTTTCCACCGGCAGCGTGCACGCAGCGGCCACACGGGGAGCGCCTGCCAGAGCTTCTGCCTGAGACCCGCCCCTCACCCCGCGCCGACGGCACAGACCAGGGCAGACGCGGGCCACGGGCCCGGCCACCTCTCAGCACTGGAACAGCCCCACGGCCCAGCCCTGACTAAGCAGTGGTCCCCGGGTCGGGCGCCCTCACAGGGGGGCGATGTGAGGTTTAAGGGGGGCAATTCGCGAGTGAGTTACTGACAGTGAACTTTCTGCGTTTCTCCTGGTTCTAGGGGCCTCATCTACAGTCTATAAATACATATTGTGACATATTTATGCCTTTCAGTTCTCGATTATATGTTTTGAAACTATCTGCTATTTTTTCATATCACTTCGTATTATTTTTTAGCAATTTCTTAGTGACTTCTTCCTCAGCACTTCGACTGTCCTTTCGCTCTTCCTTTTAGGGTTCCTCCACGTGAATAGGAGCTCACTTTTTGAATCATAAGACTTACATGTGTGGGGGGGGAGGCATCAGGGTTTTAGAGATGCTTAGGTGGGGCGTGGCTCTAAGCAAAGGGAATGAATGGCCAGGATCCTCGGAAGCCCAGGGGAGGGGCGGGGAGGGCAAGGGGAGAGGAGGGGGGGCTGGAAGGCGGACTGGGAAGAACGCGGCACTGAGCCCAGCCCCGCCACTTCCTAGCTGTGGAACTCCTGGCAAGTTACTCAACCTCCCGGCCCGGTCTCTGGGTTCCCACTTCCTCTATGAGACGGGGAGAGATGAGCGCCCTGCTCGCATCTTCGCCGGCTGAGCCCGTGTGGGGTAAGGCAGAGAGAGACATGTGGGTTTTCTGGAAACTCTCACGGGCTCTACAGAGGCCGGTTGTGGCTATCAGCAGGACCAACGTCTTTTCTTGGACTTTGGCTTCTCACACGCACCCCCTCGGGCACATTTCCATTGGAGAACTTCCCCAACTCAGCCTTCTGAGCCTTATTAGAATCTACCCGCATTCCTGCAGAATTTCGGTAGAATATTCAATACAGTCTGGGCAGAGGAGTATAAACAAGACTGAATAGAAGAAGTGAGAAGAAATAAATGAAACTGGCCGAGCCCGGGCCCCCTGCTCCCACATTCTCTACAATCCAGAGACGAAGACGTCACGTCCACGGCTTAATTTGCCTGCCTGGAGGGTCAGATTGGCCCCAGTTCTGAGTCATAGTTTCCATTTATTAAAATGAACATCTGGCTGCTGCCTGGTGCCTTTTGTGCAGGGCCTCTTGACTCATGATTACCTGCAAGGCAGCCCTGGTGTTTGAGGCAATGCAGAGCATAATCACGGGCACCCCTAGCCGCCCGAGCAGAAGCCGACGAGGGTGGCCCCATGAACACCGCCATCTTGGCTCCAATCTGACATGCAAATTCTACAGAAGAAAAGAAAGCAGTTCAGCAAAGCACGGACCGGCAGGCCCCCAGGCAACATAAAGAACCCGGGAGTTCATTTAAGTTCAAAGGGACCTGGGTCAGCTCAGTGGGAAGCAGGACAGTTACGGTGAGGCTGAGCTCAGACGCTCTCTCCACCCCCGTGCGACCTTGAACAGACCACTCGACATTCCAAACCCGAGGCGTCCCCGGGAGTGAAACACGGATGTTAACACGACACGCCCAGCCCGGCTCCCAAGGCTCCTGCGACGACCGAGTGAGAGCGCGTCTGGGAAAGCCCTCTGTGAACCACACGGCAGGCCCAAGCGCCAGCGATTCTCTGGCAAACGTGCCTCGAAAATAACCCCAAGCCTGGAAGTGTTTTATTTTAATCCCTTCGTCGATGTGCATCCCATCTGGACTTAGAAGGAACGTGAGGTGGCTGCCCAGAGAGGTTCTCCAGTAATTTCTAAGTGAGTTTATCCCCGCAAGTTCCAAAACCCCGCTGAATGGGGCGGCAGGCTTTTGGATTTTGTTTTAAAGAGGAAACCTCAAGAGGTTTCACTTTTCTTTTATTTTGAAAAGGACTCAGGGAAGTGCACCGTGTTGCCTTTCAAGTAGCGCCGAACGGAGGCACCTCACCCTCACCCTCTCTCCCTCTGTCCCCACTTCTTCCCTGGTCACCTTGGCGGGTCCCTGGCCATGCCAACCAGCCCTCGCGGGCTGGAGGCCTAGAGCTATTTGAAATGATGTTTTCCTAAGACCGTGCAGGCCAGAGGCACCCCCGTCCTCCTTCCAGGAGGGGTCGCCCTCAGGGAGGGACAGGAGTTCCCAGGCCACACAAAGGCTCATTCTGCTCACAAAGGGTTTTTACCAAGTCGCCCCCGGAGGCTGCCAGGATGGCCACGCAGAGCACAGACTCCTGATTCCCTGCTTGGCAGATCTACCCTCGCTATTATTAGCGCCCAGGCGAGGTGCCACCAGGCTGGGGAGAGACCTTTGTGTCAAGGCAGAGAAAGCAGGAAGAGGTGTGTGTGTGTTGGGGGGGGGGGGGCGGCGGGGGGAGGAGACAAGCAGAAGGAGCTGTTTGAGGTTTCCTTCAGAGGGGAGGGGAGAGGTGGCTTTAAGGTCGTCTCCTTCCTCCTAATTCTCTAACCTCATTTGAACCTCAGACAAGCCCGGCCCCAGGATCAGAAGGCCTGGGACTCAGACCCCTTCTGGCTGTGGCTCCAGGTAGGGGAGGCGGGCTCCCACGGAACCTTCTAGGCCTGCTGGGAGTCGCACCTACTGACTCCACTGGGCTCCGGGCTGTGCCAGAGACTACAGTGGTTCCCAACCTTCCTAACGCCGCGACCCTTTAATACAGTTCCTCATGTGGTGGGGACCCCCCCAGCCATAAAATTATTTTCGTTGCTACTTCATCACTGTAATGTTGCTACTGTTATGAATCATCATGTAAATATCTGATACGCAGGATGTATTTCCAGGGGTCGCGACCCACAGGCTGAGAACCGCTGCAGGTGTTGGAGCCAGAGAAAGTGATGGGGGGAGTTGGAGAACCCCTCCTTCCGTGGCAACAGGCAGCTCATGCAGCCCTCACATACACGTGTTCCCTCCACTAACAGCTACGATGTCAAGAGCACCTCTCCGTGCACCCTCCCCCGTCCCTCAGAGTGGAGAGGGGCGGAGGGGGGGGGGCGGGGGGGGAGACCGTGGCGAACACGGACCCTGACCCCGAGGCCAGGGTGAGCACAGGTGACCAGCTTCACCTGCAGACATCGTGTCACACATTAATTCGTCCACCTTACGGGCAGTCCGTGGGTTGATTTCGCCTGCGGCGTCAAGCTTGTACAGGCATTACGTGAATCCTCGGGAAGACATCAAAGGAAGGCCAGCGGCTGGTGTGCCAGACCCCAGACTCACTCGAGAGGGAGGAACCTGAGACGCCGTGCAGGCGGCCTCCGCGCGCTGCCACGCAGGGAAAGGGCTGAGCCCGGTCGGAAACCAACCAGTCGGGTCTCGTGTTAGCAGCGTGGTCTCTGGAGCCGGCTCAGTGGAACTCTGGCTCGGCCGCTCACCAGCTGGGTGACCGGGCCCGCGTGTCTGGGCCCCGTCCTCTCCCGCGCGATAAGATGAGCTGGGGCCACTAGGAGGCGGCTTTTTATAACCGTGACACGTCCCAGTCAGAGGGCCGGCCTGGGCTAAGGCTCTGGTCAGGTTCTTCCTTGGCCTTGACAACCATCCTCACAATCAACTTTTTCTAAGCTGCTCAGAGGGAGGACTTTTCCCGAGTGATGAGTGACGCTTCCCGGGAAGTGACACCGGTGACAACGAATAAGCACAGGTAAACACAGGTGTTTACCAAGCAGGTAAAGCAGGGCAGGCAGAGTGGAGGGCCAGGGGGCAGGCCCGGCAGAAATGCTGCCGATAGAGAGAGAGTGCTGGCTGGCCCGGAAGGCACACAGCTGGCAGGGGACTAGGGGCTAGGGGACTCACGGGGCCAGCTTCTCCAGGACTGGTCACACGGCCCAGAGAGCCGGGTGCCGCTCCCGGACAGAGCCAGGCCTTGACGCATCTCGCGCTGGTGTTTTCTCCCAGTGGGGACAGCCTCTACCCGGAGTTTTAGGACATGTCACTTCGTGTTCATTTGTAAAAAGAAATCAGAATGTAGCAGAATTCTAAGGAAAACTGTCCCTTTCTAATGCTTCCCTCTTCCCTTCCCCGCCTTGACTTTAAATTTCCCACCTGCAAATGAGGGTCATATTGAGTGCTCCTGGGGCCGGGAGCCGAGTCCCGGCCTGGGCTAATTAGCATCCCCTAGCAAGGCCTGTCACTCTGGTCTCAGTCCACAAAACGGAAGGATTAACCACATGAGCTCAAAAATAACAGCCGCCTCTGAAATTCCGTGGTCTTGGGAGAATGTCAAAGAAAGCCGAATTGTGGGGACTGACCTGCGTTAATATTCCACTTCCCTTTTGAAGTGGTTTTAAGGGAGCAGGCAGATAAGAGGATGGAAATTTTCTTCTTTATCAGAGTAACCCAAAGGAGTGTACTGAAATAGCCTTTTGACAGTATGAAAGCAACTTTTTTAAATGCTTAGGGGGAAAAAATCCAACCGGGTGAGCACGGGTGATTTTCATTTCTTTATAGTTTTCTAGCTTTCTCCAGTTATCTACAATGGACGTGTAACGTGTTTTGAATAAACTTAGAAGTCACTGTTTTAAACTGCATTTGCTGGGGGGAGGGTTCAGGGAGAGTCTGACTCCTGAACCCCGCTTTGCACCAAAGTTAACTGCTCTCCAGCGGGGAGAACTAAGGCCGCAGCCGGAGGGGGAAAGGGAAATGCGAAAAGCCCCAAGAAACGGTTGTTTTCCTGCTGCTGCCGCCGACACCTCCGCCCAGCGCCTGCGCCTCTGGACCCGCTTGGGGAGACCGACCCCCTCGCAGCCTGGCACAGGGAGCGTGCGGCCAACTACCGCGCAGCCGCAGGCTGAATTTTCAACCAGAAAAGCAGAGGTAGGCGCCTCGCTGCCCGGGTGGGCGGGGCTGAGCGCGGGAGGGCGGAGCTGAGCGCTGGAGGGCGGGGCTAAACGCGGTCGGGGCGGGGCTGACACGGGCGGGGCGGGGTTGAGCGTGGTGGGCGGGGCGGAGCGCGGTGGGCGGGGCGGAGCGAGCACCCAATGGCCCACATCAGCGCCCGGCTTTTTAATTCCCATTCTTTTAGGTTTGAAGGGCGGCATCGAGGCTCCGGGTGGACTGTAGGAAAGCTGGAGGGCAGCCCAGTACCGCAGGACGATCAGGAACTCCTCCCCAAGGGCCTAAGGAGATAAATGCGGAATGTTTTCGGGTCCTGGTCCAGGAACACTTGCGGGAGGAGTTACCGGAGAGCGGACCTTACCGTGATGAATTGTATTAAGTTACTGGCGATTCTTATTTAAGAGGAAAGCAACATCTCACAGTTTGGGGAGAAAAGGGGGACGGACACCAAGGGCATTCGCAAAGAGAATGACACCCGGGACAGGAACTTGTCGAGAACAGGCAGCTTCGTTGCAACGTGAACCAAAGGAAAGCCAGACCGAGGAAAGCCAGCCAGGGAAGTGTTGTCCAAGAGGCGTCTTAAAGGCCTTCTCTCACCAGAGGGCTGATGCTGCCCTCCTGCCTTGAAGCCAGAGAGCTAGCCCATCCCTAGGAAAAACAGTGAATGCAAGACCTCCCCCCTCCCCCTCCACACACACACCCTGCCGGTAAGTGAAGCCGCATGGTCCTTGGTGTTGCTAGGGAACGTCCCCAATAGGACAGGGTCAGCCTGTGAGGTGATCCTACGAGAGGCACTGCATAACCAAAACTCACCGAGGGTGGCAAAGCCACTCCTGCGTCCTGGTGGTCTTTCCTCCTGGGTCAGAAACGTCGCCACCCACTCCCATGTCCAGTGAGAAGGTCTACGACCCGGCACTGCTCAGCCCCGGGGCTGGGCGGGCTCCCAAGGAGAAGCCAGGCGGTTCCTTTATTCCTGGCCGGTGGGTAACACCCCTGCCTCAACCAACCCTTCTGTTCTTAGGGGTTTCAGCTCATTTACTACTGGGCAGGCAGGGCAGGCACCCCTCACCAACATGGGGCAGAGGAGGAAGGGAGGAGCATGCACGTGTGCTGGGCATGCACTCTGCCTGGCACCGTGTGAGAGGCTGAATCCATTCTCTTTAGTCTTCACAGGCACCCTGGCAAGGGCACCGAGCTGGTAAGTGTTGGAATTTGATAAACCCAGCGCCCAGATCCAACCAGGCCTGCCAGATGTCAGGCTGCCTGCCTGCAGTTGCCTGGGCAACCAAGGAACACCTATTCAAGGTACAAGATTGGATTTAAAAACTAGTAGCCTTTTATTTTAAAACCCAATTTCCATGTGTGTGCATTATGCAGAGTTGGATCTGTGCTTTATCCTTCCCTACCTGCGACATTTAAATGCCCCAACCTGAGCACTAACAAAGGACACGCACCCAGGTCTCGCCGGCCATCATCTTGGTAACCCTGCAGACGATGCCCACCTCCCCTTCCAAACAAAAGCCTGGGTGCCAGCATACGTCTCCGGGGAGCCTGCGCTGGGAGTTCGGTGCTGCTTGTAAGGCCACAGGCCGAAGGACACTATTAAGTAAAAGGGCCTTCACAGCGCAATCTGGAAACTGTGGCCCGTGGAGTGGGCCCCCTAAAGGACTGGCTGCAGAATTCCTTGGCCTCCTGAAAGCGCGTAGGCAGCTGCCTGTAAGTCAAAGGAGCCCCCCTGCCGCAGGCCAGGTGTCTGCACAAGTGGGCTTCATTTTGGCTGACAATCAGCATCACCTGGGAGCTTCACCATAGTGGTTCCGGTCCAAGTGCCAGGGTTCTGACTTGGTTTGGGCTGCAGTCTGGTACAGAGACTGGCTGGATCACCTAACGCGCAGCCTCGCTGAGAACCACTGGCTGGCGATTGGTCCTATTAGCCCGAGAGCTAGAAAAGCATTAAGTATATTCAGCAAGCTGGCCAGGGCTCGGCAGAACAGGCCAAGCCCAAGGGACTTGCTGATGGGCAGCGAGAGGTGAGGTGGCAGCGGGAGCAAAGGTTTTGGAGCCAAGCAAACAGAAATTTGAATCCTGGCTGCAGCCCTTTGCCCGCTGTGCAACACAGGCCCAGCCCGCTAATGGCTCTGAGCCTTCGTTTCCTCGTCTGTTAAATGCGGATGGCATTAACACTCCCTCACAGGGCTGTGCTGAGACCAGCTGTACCAGACCACTGCCAGGCATGTAGGTCCTCAGCAGAGGATGCCTACGACTGCTAACAAACACCTGCAAACGGGATTAGCTGGTTCGAGTTCTCAGGAAAAGCCCCCTCTTCTTCAGAATCTGGCAGAGCGAGATTCATAGCTCCTTGGGGAGAAGCTGTGGGAGGTAAACCAGCTAAAGGTGGCGTGGGAGGCAGGCGGGGCAGCCCCAGCGCCAGGACGCCCCAGCTTTTGTTCCCACCTCCGGGTCCTTTGCCACTTCCAAGCTCAGCCTCAGGAGAAGGTGTGCGTTCAGAGGGAGAGACCAGATGCATTTGGCCACAGCTCTGCCTCCCATGGTGGGCGGTGATCAGACTGGATTGTGTCACCCCGGATTGTGTCACCCAAGCAGCTCTGCCCAAGACAGGTCTGTCTTGCCCAAGGCCCACGCCTACCCTCTACTCCTCCTTTGAGCCAGGACGCTCTGAGGGGAGCCGGAACCTGGAGGGCAGCCAGCACGGGGTCTGTCGCCTGCTCTGTACAAAGCGTGCAGGCCTGGGTAGGGGAGACAGACCTTGGGGACCTGTGGCAGTGACCCAGGCCCCGGAGACGGGGGTTCATGCTCTGAGAGCTTGGCATGAGGAACTGCCTTTCAACAGGATTCTCTCCTTCTCCTCCTCTGTCCTGTAACGTCTGCGGAGCTGCTGGGGCTTCCACACGTTATTTTTATGATGCTCAGCCCCCAGGCAGGTGATGGCAGAGACGAAGGTTACCCCGGGTCACCAGAAAGAAAACAGCTCCGCAGATCCCGTGACTTCCCAAGGTCACAGAACTCATCAGAGGCAGAACCAGGGCTTGAATCCATGTCTGTGCACCAGAACCCAGTTCTCTCCACCTGCTCTGTCGCCGGGCCCCCTAAAGCCAATGGCACACTGGGCGATGGAGTGGGCGGTGGCTGGTTTGACTCTCAATTCTAAAACTGGTCTGGAGAGCACACCACACCCTCTTCTGTGCCTCTCTCCTCTCTCATCTGAGAAAGGGCAAAGCGGCCGCCCAAGGCCAAGGTGAAGAACTAAAACCCCAACCACCAAGCACCTACACGGTCTACGCCCCGGAGTGTAAGCTCCCATCTTCCCAAAGTTCATATTAAAACACAATGAAAGAAATGAGGAGAGTACACGGCATTATGCAAAGAGTTTCTAAGTTGCTGGTCCCAAGCAGGCACGGACACCCTGCCAATACCAGGGGCCTGCCCCACACGGACAGCCCATCTGGCTCTCTGGGTCTTGGGGAAATGTCCAATATGAAGAGTAAGTGAACTTGAACTCATAGAAAAACAGCCCCTTTACAGAACCCAGTTCTCTCCAACCAAGAATTCTCTTGCCCTTGGCACAAAGTGGGGCCATTAGGAACAAAACCAAAGGGAAGGAAACGCGGCCAGACAGCATCCCACGGCATCATCACGTGCAAGCAGGTGCAGCCCCCACAGAACACAGGCCGCGGCAACCTGGCTCACCTGTCACCGGGCCCTCTCCGGCCAGCTGCCTGGCCGGGCTTCCAGCAGGAGAGGGGCAGCCAGCCTTAGACCCCACCACGCTCTCCCAGGAGCCGGCCTGGCATGCCCCGTGTGGAGGGAGGACAAAGGGAGCACTTCTTTAAACAGGGAGGGGCACTCCCAGATGCAGTCCATCCCTGTCCCGGAGCCGGGCTCCCTCGGGCCCTTCCCAGGCAGCGTCCTTTCCACATTCGGACCCGGGCGAAGCAGCCCTGGGAGGGCCGGGGAGAGGGACCCGCATCAACGTCTGCAAGGTTCCCGGGCCTCAGGCCCTTCCAATGATGTCCACGGGCAGCAATCACTGCCTGTCACGGAGACTCCAGGAGGCGGGCCGTCTCTCCACCTAACTAAGACGATTTCTAATAAGAGCACACGGGCACACAGGGCCCCACGACGTCACGCCCCTGAGGGCGCACAGGTGGGCGCAGAGGCCAGGCACCGAGGCTGCGGTGCTCTTCTGTCCATCAGATCAGCCTACCCCCCCTCCCCCCTTCACGCCCATGGGTCCACATTCCTGACCCACGGAACTCAGACCCGGGCTGATTCACGGGGCCGACACGGGGCCAGGAGAATGAGGTCAGGAAAAACCACCGGTTGCTGTGTCCCTTCAAAGCCCGAGCAGACACTGAAGCCAGGGGGGGAAGGATGGAGGTAGCCTTCCACGCACCAGGCAGGAAACGGTCCCTTCGACGGGAACAACACGCTCAGAGGCACCCAAACACCCCGCCATCAGGGTTACTCCCCATGCCCAGGTTGACGGAAGCCACTTTAAAAACTGGCCACGTCCTCTCGTCACCCACAGGGTGTTTTACTTTCCTCCAAGTGTGGCACTTCAAGATGCAGCTCGCACGCCAGCTCTTCCCCATCAGACCCAGGCCCTGGCCACCGGCCACTCACCATTTCCCGGTCCCGCCACATTCTCTCAGGTCCCTTGGCTGTTGGATCTTCCAACTTGGACTCTGACTTCCTCCCTGTCCAGTCACTGAAGTCCACTCAACAGGGAGGACCAGGCTGACTCCCGATGCTGGGAACCGTCCGGGAGCTCGCTCTGCCCGGGGCTTCCCAGCACACCCCGGGGCAGCTGTCACCGCTGCCTGGCGGCGCCCCGCCCTGTCCCTGCACACCTGGCGCTGGGATGATTGCGCGTCTCCGCGGCAGCTACACCTTCCGCTCCTCCACCCGGGCAGCACTGGGTCTCGCTCGGCTGGGATGGTCAGCATGTCACATGTGCTTAGTTCAGTGTTCAGGGCAGTGGTTCTCAACCTGGGCTGCACATTAGAATCCCCTGGGAATCGTTTTAAAATCCTGATTTCTGGGCCTCGTCCTCCGGAAATTCTGTTTCTTTGTGACTCATGTTTTGGCCCCACCCCATCACAAAGAGACAGAATTTCTGGAGGATGAGGCCCAGAAATCAGGATTTTAAAACGATTCCCAGGTGATTCTAATGTGCAGCCAAGGTTGAGAACCACAGGTTTAGGACAAATGAAAAGCCCAAACACATAAAATCATTAGAAAAAATCCCCATTCTTGGTCACGAGGCCCTAGATCTGGGGGAATGACACAGCTTGCTTCTGCCGCAAGGGCTGATGGGGAGTTTTAGGAAGAGGCTGTCCCTGGGCAGGTGAGAGGGGAGCAGTGATGGAGGAGCTGGGGAGGGTGAAGATCCCCCCAGAGGAACAGGGCAAGCGGCTACAGAACAGAGGAGCCCATTCAGCCTGGCAGATAAGCCCACACGCACGCCGGGAACCTCAGGGGAACCAGGAGAAAGCCATGCGGGCCAGCAGGCTTCCCAACCGGTTCTGTCTGCTGTAATGAGGTGCTGGAGGCGGGTGGGCCGGGGGCAGGCACAGAAGCACCTGACCTGCCTCAACAAGCGAGGCTCCGGCTGCTGAAGAACGTCTCCACCCCCCGGACACCCAGGGCCGGAGCTCACTGCTGGCCCGTCTGGTGTTGACTGGAAAGGAGGTCGTGGTTTCCACCGAAGGAAGTGGAAAAACTCCCCTGGGCTCACAGAACAGCATGACAGGACTGGGTCCACGTAGGTCACAGGCCAGCCCAGCCTCGGGCCTGGGGAAACGGGAAGGATTCAAGAAGATCAGCCCATTCAAACTTCCTTAAGCTGGAGGGGAGAGGGTGTGAAGGGGGGGGACACGAAGCTCCTGCAGCGCCCCCCACCCTCTGAGAGGCCCGAACCCCCTCAGGCTGCCCTGTAAGGCCCCTCTCCCCAGCACAGACCACCCAGGGCGTCGTCTCCACCCTGACCCTGCCTCCAGCCTAACCAACTGCTCTGGGAAATGGACTGCGTCGCCGTGCGTGACGTTGGAGGAAGGCATCGCAGAGGACTTGGGTGTGTGTCCGCCTCCCTGGGGTTGTCCTTGCCACCACGCCCTGGGCGCCCCCTGTGGCTGCTCCAATGGCAAAGGGACGGGCTGAACAGAGGGCGAGGTGCGGCAGGGCCGGAGGAAAAGGAGAGTTATGCGCAGCGGCTGGGCCTCCAGGCAGTGCGGGCACCGTGGACCGCTCCCCCCTCACGGATGTGGCACAAGCCACTTGCTGCCTTGGGTTTCCAGTATGGAATCTGTGTGCAAAAAACGGAACCTTCTCATTCGTTCATTCATTCATTCATTCATTCAATCCTCACCAGAGGATATTTTTTCCATTGATTTTGAGAGAGTGGAAGGGAGAACTGGGGGTGGGGCAGAGAGACATAGAAACATTCTGAACACGCCCCACCAGGGCCGGGGATCAAACGTGGAACCAAGGTCTGTGCTCTTCATTGGGAATCGAACCCCTAGCCCCTTGGTCTGTGGGTCCACGCTCTAACCACTGAGCCCGTGCAGGGCAAAACAGTGTCTTCTTACAGCACCACTTACACTCGGCTGCAATACGCTCAGAGCAAGATCAACTCTGGTCACTGAGAGAAGGGGTCATGGGGCCGAAGGCGGCGGGAGGCAGGAGCCATGCCTTCCTCGCGCCGGGAGGTCTTTGGGCAGCACGAGTCCACAAATCTCACCCACTACCTACTGGCCACCAACATGGCCTCGAAAGGGGCCGGTCGGGCCTGGGGTCTTGTGTGCCACCTGCCGCGGGCCCACGTGACACCCAGCCAGTCTCTGCTCCCTGGCACAGGGCGGCCTGGAAACACTCCGCCTCCCGTCCCGTCCCGGGAGCAGCTTTCTCCACGGGACTCTGGTGCCCACAGTGAAGGAGGGCGCGTGAGCTCGGAGACAGAATCTGCTCTGGCCCTGCGACCTGCGGCCAGCACCGCCGAGGAGGCCCTGAGCCCAGTCCCACCAGCTCCACTGCCCTGGAGACCCGCACCTCCGCCTCCCGAGACCCCGCCTGGCACAGACACAGGGCCACCCAGGAGCCAGTGCGCAGGTTGCCCAGCCTGGGCGGCACCCCCAGCCTGGGCGCCTCACTTTGAAGGGCCACTGTGTGCGGCCTGTGGCCAAGACAACAAAGACCGAGGTCCAAGGGCACCACCCCTCCCCTCCAAGGAGCCCCCCAACCCCCGCAGGCCTTCGGGACGGGGGAGCTGCCCCGGACCAGGGTCTGCAGGACCAGCTGAGGGAGTTTCCGCAGCAGCCCTTTCGGTTCTTGCGTATTTTTACTGACACAGGAGAAGGCTCCCCGTCTGCCTGTTTCCTGAGGATGAACAGCCCCACGTGGGTGAGACGAAGAGAAAAGCCACCCCATCCTGCTAGATAATAAACACTAAGGCCATGAGGGGAGGGGGGGAGGGGACAGGAGGGGAGGGGAGGGGAGGGGTGGTGTCTCGGGGGCACCGGGGCCCAAGCAGCCCTGACGGCAGCAGGAGCCCATGCTCTGCGGCTACTCGGGGCCACGGAGCCGGGCCACCTGCCGTGAGCGGAGCAGCTGTCCCGTCCACGCAGAGCTCTGGTGCTGGAACCTTCTCCCTGCCTTCCACCTGGCGAGGGGAACCCCAACAACGCTGTGCCCTTCTCCCCGCCTGAGCCACCAGGTACCCCCGGAGGCTGGTAGGATTCATTGGTCAAACCAGACAGGTGCCCTTGGGGGAGGGTGCGGAGAGAGGGGGTCCAGAAAGAAGGATTTGAACGCTCTTTGTTCCCATCACCAACCATTCAATTCCCCCCAACACACAAGTCTCCCCACTTCACTGGTGTCTGGACTCGGTCGGCACGGGGTGCTGAGTCAGTTCTCCCCCACCCCCCGCTCGGGCCCTCGGCGACTCTGATCAAAACAGCTCTCCAAGGAGAGCGCTTCGCTTTGTGAAAACTCCTGAAGCCACTGGGAGAGCTTTTCTCGCCAAGACATCTGACAAGGGGCCTATTTGTGAAGTTCCACCGAATCAGCTTTGGAAGGCACTCCACGTACAGACAAGGTGATGACCCACAAGCAGTGAGGCCGGCTCTGGGTTCCTGTGTTTCAAACAAGTCAGAACGTACCCCCCGACGAAGCCACGCTTCCTTCCGCGGTCCCCCGGGGCCTGCGTGCACCCAGGGCGTCCTGCCGCTCGGGTCACGGCGGAAAAGCCCTGCGGGGGCCTGGCCCGTTCCACGTATGTGTTCACCGTGAGGCTGGCGAGCCGTCACCGGCAGCCGCTACCGTGTCCACACAGTGGAGGCCCGGGAGCCACATAAGCGAAACACAAGGTCTCCCGTCTGGTGGAGGAGGGAAGAATAAAGGTAGAAAGACTTTTTAAATTTCTTTTCCTGTTAATCTTCACCCGAGGATATTTTCCCATTGCTTTCCAGAGAAAGAGTGAGGGGGAGGGCGGACAGGAGGGAGGGAAACATCGATGTGCGAGAGACACATCAACTGGTTGCCTCCCACGTGCACCGGACAAGGGTGGGGAGTGGACCTGCAACCCAAGTACACGCCCTGGACCAGGAATAGAACCTGCTCTAACCACTGAGCGGCTAGCCAGGGCTAACGTCTTTTTTAAAATGTGTGCCATAAGCCAAGTGCTGGGCTAACAGCTTCTGGTATGCTGTGTTTCATTCTCTCCTCCCACCCCCCACCCCCCTCTCTCTCACACACACACAGAAACACCTCCCCTTAGATGCAAAGACCGAGCTTACGAGAAGTTAAATGACTGAGCCAGCGTCACACGGCCAGGAAATTACAGGCCTGGTTCTGGCCCAGGACTGCCAGGCTACAGGAGGGACCTCCCACCACCCCCACGGCCGCGGGGCCTACAGTAACAGGCCATCCCGGTCCAGGAGGCACAGGCGGGTGAGGCTGCTGAGCAGTGAACACCTGGGCCGTCAGGACCCGGGAGGAGCTGCACCTGCCTCCCCTCCCTCAGTGCTGGCCTCACGCGGGCCTCCTGTGTACCTTCCCATCAGGAGGTTCTGACCAGCCAGGGGGCAGGGAGAGTTTCTCTGGGTGTAAGACAGGGCTTTTACACCCCGTTGACATAAACTGAGACAGACAGAGGGACACAGGCACCCGCACACACCTCCCTCCCTCCCGAGGGGCACACGGTCTCTTCACCTCGCCTACCTCACAGGAGGCAGAGAAAGCCGGCCTCGCCTCCACACGTCCGTCCAAGCCGTTTCCTACAACAGCGGAGAGGTGGCGGCAACCCAAGTGCTCACCGAGGAGGAACAGCGGGTGCTAGATCCGTGCCATGGAATACCCTTCAGCCTTGAAAAGGGAATTCTGACACATGGACAGCACGGGTGAACCTGGAAGACACTGTCTACCATCACTGAGTCACAAAGGGGTGGATTCTATGTGATTCCACTTTCAGGAGGTACCAGAGCCGTCGGACATACGGAGACAGAAGGTGGAACGGCGGCTGCCGGGGCTGGGGCAGCAGGAAGGGGAGCCCACACTGAATAGGGCAGCCGTTCAGCTGGGAAGATGAGCAAGTTCTGGAGACGGCGGCGAACACCAGGTACAACAGTGCGAACGTGCGTGACGCTCCTGAGCGGTACCCTCCCAACGGTTACAACGGCATATTGGGCACACCTTTTAAAGCCTCGTTTGTTCTCTTTGGGGGTAAGGATGCATATTCTCTTCCCAAGCTAACTTCACACATGTTTGTACGATCGGTTTCTTCCATTCTCCTCCCAACCTCAGAGCGTGAGGCTTGCGACGCACGGGCAGGAGGCAGGCGGCGGCCACGCGCTGGGGAGCTCTGCGCGCCAAGCAGGCAGGCGTTCTAAAATCCCCCGAAAATCCCCCAAATGTATGTGAGCGCCGTAGCCGGGCCTGAATCGACAGCAGGAAGGGGAGGGCCTCGGATGAGCAGGTACCGCCTCCCACCAACGTGCAGGAGTGTTCTGGCCAGTGCATCTGGCCCCACGGAGAGCTGAGCAGATCATTCCAGCGGAGGAGCAGTGAGAGGAGACTGCTCACCCCAAGACTGATGTCTTCAAGGAAACCGTTCCCACCGAGCGCCCGCGTTCCCTGAAGATTACAACGCGGGGACGGAGCCAAGCTGTCCGTTACGCCATCAACAGCACGAGCTCTGCTTCCAAATGTGTTCCGTGTGCCGGGCCTCCATTCCTCCCCACTGCGTCCTTGTGGATTCAGCTTTAATGACCCCAAACCAAAACAAACACGGAAGAGCTGCGGGAGCCGCACTAGATTGCATCAGCCCTGAGCCTGAAGGCAGTTCTCAGTGGGTCCCCGGGGGCTGCCCAGAGCCCACCCGGAGTCCAAGTACTCTCGGTTCTGGGCCCCCAGGTACCTGCGGGAGCCCAAATGGATGATCTGCTGGTTGATGGCCTGTGACCAAAAATAAGAGCCCTGGGAAGACAAGGACAATAGGCCGGGGAAGTAGACACTTACCAAGGGCCTACTATGCGCAAGGCACCGTCTTTAGCTTCATGGGCCTTTACCAAGGACAAGACACTCAGCAATGCGCCCGGGGAACAGAGCTGGGACTCAACCCTAAGCCACCTGGCTCCAGGCCACGAGGCTGCCTCTCAGGATGACTTAAAACTTAAAACCCTGCTTGCCTGACTTTTTAACTTCTTCAAGTTTTCCCAAGGCCCCCGCCAGCCCAACTTTCCATTTGGGTAAAAAGAACATCATCCCAGCTGCTGTGTCCCAGGTCACATGAAACGGCGGGAACGTATCTCGTAAACAGAAGTTCAAAAGCCTCTTTAAATACATCGGGACGTGGACGGCATTTTTCAAGGGGCGAGCTGCTAAAGAAAGCACTCCCGGCCTGCAGCCCTGGGATCCTCATCAACCAGCCCCGCCTCCCCCGGCCTCCCCCACCCACCGGCCACAGAGCTGAAGCCCAGCTCGGCCTCCAACCCGGCCTCCTCCTCCAGAGCCTGGGGTCTGGGCACTCAGCACTGGCTGTTTCTGAGCCACCATCACAGGGGAGGCCATCAGCCACCACCGGCCGGAGGGAGCCTGCCGCTCAAGTTCAAGGGCTTTATCCTTCAACTGTAGAACTGCCCAATATGTATCAATATCAATATCCAGGTTCAAGAAGCATGCCAACCTGGGAGGGAGGGAGGGGGGGGGGTTGAGAGAGAGAGAGAGAGAGAGAGAGAGAGAGAGAGAGGAAGACAAAGAAAGGAAGTAAGACAAAGGTAGGAGGAAGGAAAGAAAACCTCTTTCATGAAACAACATGCTTTACCCTGACCTGGGAGTTCAGTCGGTCGGAGCATCATCCTGAAACACCAAGGTTGCAGGGCACACACAAGAATCAACCCACACATGCATGAATAAGTGGAACAACACATCCAAGTTCCTCTCTCTCTCAAATCAATAAATAAAAATGTTAGCCCAGCCAGTGTGGCTCAGTGGTTGAACATCGACCTATGAACCAGGAGGTTACGGTTAGATTCCTGGTCAGGGCACATGCCCGGGTTGTGGGCTTGATCCCCAGTATGGGGCGTGCAGGAGGCAGCCGATCAAAATTCTCTCATCACTGATGTCTCTATCTCCCTCCTCCCTGCTTTTCTGAAATCAGTAAAAATATATTTTTAAAAAATTTTTAAAGACACAACTCTGCTTGGTGTAAACACTGTCTCATTTCTCCTTTTCCGCTTTGCCTGACAAGCACCAACATTGAGCAGACAACAAAACCTCAACATCTGGCTCCTGCGTCCATGGCTCTCGTCTTCTCCTGGACCCAGGGGGCTCTTCCTGAGCTGGAATCCCTGACCAGCTGCCTCAGGCCTGGCTGGCACAGAGCTCGCTGGTCAGGAACAAAGCAGCCTCTGGTCCTGGTACCACTGTCGGGCGGCAGTCACACCAGACCCTTCTGAACAACAGAGCCTGCTTTCCCAGAAGCCGGACTACAGTCACTGATGGGAACGGGGAGGCGCGTCGCTAAGACTGCCGGGGGCTTCAGGGAGCAATCGGGCCCCTCCATCCTGCCCGCCACCCCGCCCCCGGCCTTTCCCGGGCTGGTCTACACTGGACAGTCAAGGGAGGCCGAGAGCCTCTTTCTCACAGACATCAGGGACCCCTAAGAGCCACTGCTTTAGAACGTGACGTCCAGACGTCAGAGGCCCTGCCACGCGCGTCTGTGGAGACCATCGCCTGTTGCTCTCCCAGCCCTTTCCATTGTGACCTGTTGTAAGCAGTCTGACATGCCAATATTTTCTCAAACACACACACACAACCGAAGACAGCAGTGTCACAAAACAGCACTTATACTGCTTTCTGCAATGCACTCTAATATTCCTATTCCAGGGAATCATATTCTATTTCATTAAAATGCTGCCCGTGACCACCTGGACCAACCCCATCGGAGGGTCATGGCTGACATCATGGGTCAGACAGAAGGCATAAGTTAGTTGATTTGTATCTTATTCCTCTGTCCTGGGTAACTCAAGTCCACCCATAAAGCCCCTCACTGGTGCTTTTTGGAGAATTCAAATTATCTGACGGCCCAGGCACAGGGGGTCCTCACAGCACACCTTGCCGATCCTCGCCTTCAAGGCAGCCATGAAAGAACTCAACTCTGCGTTCAAAAAACCAGTGCTAGTCACCTTTCAGACAGCATAGGGAACACGAGGACGCTCAGAGGACTAAAGATGGGCAAATATTTGCCCCGCGTTTTGCCAAACTGGATTCTGGAAGCCTCTGACTGGCAAACACCGCGCTGGGTTACAGAACGAGCGATCCGGGAACGCTGACAGGGAAAAGCCGAAATCGCTAACAACTGACATGGGTTCACCGAGAGAAAGTCTCAGCAAACCACTCGCATTCCGTCTCCCGAGGCGGCTCAGAACCAGGGAGAGGGCCGCGGAGAACGTGCGCAGGTCTCACCCCGTGGCCCGAAGTGACCGAGAAAGAAGCCTGCCCCCGCGTGTGGCTGGACACTTCTGCAGCTGCCTGAACGCCCTGGACGCTGCCGGGGACGGGCCCTTCCTAGCCGGAGGAGCGCTCCTGCTGGGACCCCGCGGGCTCCTGCCCACGCCCATGCCCGTCTACCTGGTCATCGCGGAGCTCTTTGCCTTGGGGACAGCTACACTACTGACGGGCACGGATGCCCACGACCCTGACTGATGCCTGAGGAACTGGGTGCCCGCACAACACTTCACGGCTGCATCCAGTATTTTCACATGTTCTCTCAGCGGAGCCGCCCAAGCAGGTGGAAACCCAGGCTCGGCCATCAGGGTTTCCCAACCGCGGCCACGCTGACACTCTGGACAGAGAAATTCCTTGCTTCCCTGTGAGGAATGTGTAACAGCCTCCCCGGCCTCTACCCACCAAATGCCAGTAGCACAGCAGGGTGAGGGTGAAGAGAGGGAAAGGGAGAAAAGGGACCTATAGGGTGTCCCAAAATTCACGCAAGATTTGAATTCTGCGTGAGCATTAACAACAACAACAAAATAAAAGCCTAGTTTTACTTGGTTTATTGAATCAGATTCTAATACCTGTTGCCCTTTGATTTCAATCCCTTCAATTTGATCAGCATTACCAAGTACCAATGATGGCCCAGGAGCAGGGACAATGAAGACCAATGAAGACCACGGCTTTGCGTATGTGCCAGCAAAGCCGTGGAGGCCATTGACCCGATGTGCTATTCCATACATAACCCTATACTGTATACTTTATGAATCAATAAAAATTTACAATTTTTAATTATAAACCTGTGTTTTCTATCAAAATTACTTCTTGCGTGAATTTTGGGACACCCTATAGGACCTGGACCAGGAAGAGGAGAGGAAAGGGCAGAGCCAGGGAAAAGGCAATGTCCCCCAGGCCGCCTCCACAGCCCTGATATTTACCCCCTTAATTCTTTGTCCAACCCGTGTCTCACTCCAGACACCCGGCTTAGCGCATTTCCCACCCAGTACTGCCCTCCGGGAGTCTTTGGAATTCAATATACTCGGCTAAAATCCTGGCTGTGCCAGCTACTAGCTGTGCGATCTGCGATCTGGGCCAATTATTTAAACTCTCTAAGCCTTGGTTTCCCTATCTATGAAATGGGGATGATATCTGCCTCATAGCTTTGCTATGGGATCTAATGAGAATCAGACCGGCACAGAGAGAGCTGTCAGCAGCTAGCGTGTAGCTGTCACAGATGACGCTGTTACACGTAGAGAGCAGCCGCTTTCTACAAACCCGGGAGCCGGCTCCACCTCCGCCACGGCCACGGCCACGGCCTCGGCCTCGAAAGGAAACACGCAGGCCGGGCCCTGACTTTCTCCTGTTTCCCGAGGACACATTTCCTAGTTGGAGCATGAGCTGCTCCTACTACTCAGGGTCCCTGTGGAGACCCTGACCTTCTCTGCAGAGCTCACTGCTGGCTGATCAATGAGAAACAGCAGCCCTGTGGCACCTTAACACGCGGCGAGGGCTGAGAGGCTGTATCACACTCACTGAGGTCACGGCTTCTCAGGGCTGAGCCGCTGCACAGGGGACGACGGGCCAGGCCTCCGCTGCGGGCCTGAGCCCCCTGCAGCGCCTCCTGGGGGCCAGGGAAGTTCCCATAACCCAGTGGTTCTCAACCTTCTGGCCCTTTAAATACAGTTCCTCATGTGGTGACCCAACCATGACATTATTTTCATTGCTACTTCATCACTGTAATGTTGCTCCTGTTATGAATCGTCATGTAAATATCTGATATGCAGGATGGTCTGAGGCGACCCCCGTGAAAGGGTCGTTCGACCGCCAAAGGGGTCGCGACCCACAGGTTGAAAACCACTGCCATAACCTGTCCCCACAACCAGGAAAGCAGAGCAGCATGGGTCACACTGCATGGTGCCAGCTGCCCGCAGGAAGGACAGATCCCGTGTCCCTCGCTAAGGAGGACACAGCCCTGGCGTTCGCTCATCCAGGCCCCTGGGAGCCCATCACACCTGAGCACACGGGTCCCCGTGAACGTGGAGGTGCTGTGATGTGAGTCCTGCAAATAATTCACTGACCCAGAGAACATCGGCAAACACTGGCAACAGTTGGTGAGTCCAGGAGGAAACCCACTGGCTCAGGCTGCGTGCCTGTCGCAACTCGGTTAACCTTTCCAATCGGCTTCCTGGTCAGCAAGGCGACGGAAAGAACCGCCGTGGGGCGCGCTCACGGCGGGACGCGTTCGGCCAATGCTCAGCAAATGTTAAGTGTCTTTCCCTTTTCCCCACCGATAAGCAAATCTAAAAGCCACAAGTGCACGGAGCAGAGAACGTGAGGAACAGGGTTTCCCCCTTTCGACGGGCGAGCTCTTGCAAAGCAGGCACAGCCCTGGCGTGGGGATCTTCCCTCTTCCTGTTGGCCCCGCTGGCGGGAGGCGGGGAGAGGGAGAGAGAGAGAGCTCCAGGTTCCTCAGCACAGAACCCAGGGAGAACCCAGAGCTGTCCTAGCCACAGGCGCCCCAGGACTGCCATGGTCTCTGGCCTTGCCTGGCACCTGGGCCCCAGCCATGCCCATGCCAGGCATTCAGCTAGGGTGGGCTGGTGTCTCCCGGGAGACCTCCCAGGGTGGGTGCAGGTCCGAGGCTTAGGACAGAGGGCAACAGGCTCTGGGCCTTGCTTCCCCGAGCCGAGCGCTCGGGGGAAAGTAACTGCCAAATGGAACGCTGCTGGGAAGGCAGCCCGTCCCCGCCACAGTTCCCCCAAGTGCCCTTCGTGCCCAGGAGCCAAAGCTGCCGTCAGGGACCGTCCCAGGGGTGGGGCCGCGGGCTGAGCGAGAACAGCGGCCTTTCCATCCAGGCCCAAGGGGTCCAGAGAGGAGCTGAGAGCCACCCAGGGAACCCAGGTCACAGCCCAGACCAGAGGCAGGCGTCCTGGCTGCGCCCGGACAGAGGGCGGCCACCCAGCCCCAGGCAGGTCAGCACTGCCGCTGAAAGGCAGCGTGGCTTTCTCTGCCCGACCGGTTGCATCTTGTTGTCTGTCCCTAAATGTCATGGGTGTAGCTGTCAGGGGCCAAGGGGAATCACCACCCCGAGCAGTTCCGTGCGGGCGGGTGTTTGGTTGGATGTGTTCCCGCGGCACCTGGCACGGGGCCTGCCCCGCCTGGGTGCTCACGACAGCTCTGCTGCTGCCGCAGGTGAGGAAGGTCTCTGACTCCTGGAGGCCCCTGAAGCGGCAGTGACAGCTCACGTCTGCACCGAACTCCGCTCACCGCAGGGCCGGGGAGCAGGGCCGGGGGTGCACGGCTGGTGCGTGGGTGATCGGAAACCTCTCTTACACGAGTGTGGATGCCCTGAACCGATGGCAGGAGGAGCAGGGACCTCCCAGGATCACAGGTGGAAAGCGTGTGCCTTTCCGTTTCACCTCCTGCCCCCGCAGGCTCAGCGCAGGGCCCAGCTAAACTGCTCGGAGAAGGCGGAGGCCCGGGGACAGGCCCTGTCCACCCACATGGGAGGGGTCACAACTAACTCCCCGGAAGCTGGAGGAGGACAGAAAAGAAAGACCCTCCTCCGGTGGCCAATCCCAAAGCCAGGGAGCTGCTGACCCAGGTCCAGGTCCGAGGAGGAAGAGACAAGAGGCAGCACCCGCAGGGGGGACAGAGAGCTGCTGCCGACGGGGCAACCCTCCCGGCTGGTCCCTGAGCAAGCGGTCCGGGCTGGCCTCTCCCGCCCGGGGGCTGGGTACTCACACATGGGCTGCGGGGCTCCAGCAAGGGCCCTGGGCAGCGTCCGCTCCGCGCCTGCTCAGATCTGCGGCTGGCCCTCTCCCACCTGCTGCACGTGTACGCTCGGAGTTCAAGAAGCCAGGGAAGAGCTGGAGCCAGTGTCACACCGTGTCATCTGGGAACGCTAACAGCTGGGGAGGCCCAGGGCCGAGCTGCCGGGCAAGAACAATGCCTGGAGTTTTCCTCCGGCTCCTTGAACTCTCCATGCCCTCCGGCCTCCTCGCACCCCCACCGTCTCCCATGCAGAACAGCCTTGGCTTTCTAACGGTTGATAATAAGGGCCTATCAGGCCAAGAGGGAGGGGAAGGTCTCGGCCGAAGGGAAGTACTCAGTGGGCCGTTTGTTCGGTAGGAAAGCGGAATGCGGGGGCTCCTGGCTGCAGTGGCACTGTCAGAGTGAGCTGCGGTGCAGGGGCCGGACCCCAGGCTGCCTCCGAGGTCTCAGCAGCAACCCCCGCCCCCACCGTTCCCGCCCCCAGGCTGCTGACAGCGCTGACCTCCTGACCTCAGCGCTGGCACTGAGGGGCAGGGTCGCGAGAGCAGCGAAGAGCCCAGACTCCAGACCAGCTGCTGTGTTCCCAGCTCACATCCTGGAACCTTCTCTGACCTTGAGAACGTAATTGACCTGTGTCTGTGTCCTCACCTGCACAACAGACATACTAAGGCCCGCACCCCAGGCCCGCGACCAGGAGTCGGTAAGCCAGAATACTGCAGCGGGCGCACTGCCTGGCAGAGTGAGCCCTCCACAGCGAGCCACCGTCCTCCTGTCAGCTCCTGACAGCCGTCCTGCCTCGGACACCTCCACAGCGCCCAGGACAGACAGCACAGCCTCGTTAACTTAAAAGCAAGAACATTAGTACCACTGACCACGCAGGCAAAGCGCCTGACTCCCATCAACCCATCCCCATGCAAACCCAGTGCGTTAGGTCTGATCAAATCAATGCATCGATGCCCCTGCCCTGGGCACTGACCTTTAGACCACGTCACCACCCACACTCCCTGTCGCTTAGGCCACATGCCACTGCTCAGACCTTTATCTTTCCCCTCCTGACTTTCCCAGGATACAGACCCAGAGAGTTCTCTGCCAAAAAAACCCACCTAGAGTCCCTGACAACCTCTGCCTCTCCACCCCTGGGTACTGGCACCACTGGGGGGCTCAGCCCATCTGGTCTCCAGATGACCTAATCTATAATAATAAAAGTGTAATATGCTAATTAGACCGGATGTCCTCTGGACAAAGCCGGGGCTGCGAGGGAATCCCGGGTCCTGGGTGCTGGCAGCCGGAGGGAAGCCCGGGTCCCAGGTGCCAGAGGGAAGCTGGTGCCGGCAGCCGGGGGAAGGAAGGCCTACTCTCGCACGAATTTCATGCATCAGGCCTCTAGTTAATTTATAATCCCTTACCACTTTTGGCCTTGTGCGTTCCTAACACAGTGCAGGAGGGTTTTCACCGAAGATAAATACAGTGTCATCGCCTAAAATGGTGCTAGTAACCGGCTGGGCTGGGAGGGAAACCCCACCGTGGACTCCAGAGCCAACCTTCGTCCACGGGCTATGCTGCCCGACCGCTGGACACCATCAGCCTGGTGCAGAGCCAGAGGCACAGAACCGAGAAGCGATGCTGGGGACTCGGAGGCGCTCACTGGCTGGTAGAGCCTGTCTTCTCCTGGCTCTGGGTTTGTCAGCCTCTGCAGCCTTCCCCGTGTCTCTGGATTTTAGCTCGCACAGCGCATTCCATGGCAGCACGCGGCACCTGCAGTTCTCCACGGGAACACGCCTGCACCAACTTCCCATGCTCTGGGCGTTGTGATCAGAAGCCAGCCATGCAGGGTCTGTGCGTGTTGCAGGCGAGACTCGGGGCTTGCCAAAGCCAGAACTCCTGCTTCTGGAGGAAGTGTCCCTGCTACGGAACAGAACGCACAGCCCCAAGGGTATCCCTACAACGCTCAGCGGCTCTCCATCTTGCTAACAACAGCCCTGCTTCACAAACCCGACTTTCCCTGTGTTCTCCAACGGCCTCGGGTCTTACCCTGCACGGACACACGGAGACCTGCTCAGTAAGCTGCCGGCGAGGCAGGACCTAGGAGTGGGATCTTCTCAAGCCGCTGCGACTGGCACCCAGGAACCCCCTCCCTCCTCGTGATGAGAGGGCTCAATGTCACGACCAACAGTCCTCCTTCCTGACCCACAGCATCGGGGCCATCAACACCCCCTAGTTCTGCAGCACAAGTCCCAATGCCATCTCCTGCTGCCCGATGGGTCCTGTATCAGAAACTCTCCTCCCCCACCCCCTCCTCCAACTCGCATGCACTCACACAGGAGGATGAGAGACGGCAGGCAACGCTGGCCTAAGACCAGAGAAAACGCCAGGGAGCAGGGACAAGAAAACGACATCAGAAACGTGTTGAGCAGGACGATTGTTTCCCCAGATCCACTTGGGGCCCCCCGATTTCTTCATGGTGAGGTTCCCCGGAAGAACTGCCTTCTGCTGGGCTGCCCATGTTCTTAGGGCCGTCCTCGGTCAAACAGGCGGGAAGCAACTGGCCAGAGAGAGAGGAGCTGCGTTCGCCACACATGCACGGGGAGAGCACAGCTTCACCATCACAGGCGCCAGGACAGGCACCAAACGCAGCTCCTCTATCTCTCCGCGGGCAGGTGGGATGAAGATGCAGTAACAGGGTGCCTCCGGCCTCGCCCTCCTACACTCCAGTGGGTGGGGCTGGAGGCCTGGGCTGTCAATCTAAGGCAGTGGTTCTCAACCTGTGGGTCGCGACCCCTTTGGGGGTCAAACGACCCTTTCACAGGGGTCGCCTAACACCATCGGAAAACACATATATAATTACATACTGTTTTTGTGGTGAATCACTATGCTTTAGTGATGTTCAATGTGTAACAATGACATTGGGGGTCACCACAACATGAGGAACTGTACTAAAGGGTCCCGGCATTAGGAAGGTTGAGAACCGCTGCAAAGCCGGCCCCCAGGAGCCCAGATAGGCGGCTCCTCCGGCCCTGCGTTTCCTGACCTTCACCTGCGAGCTCCTCGCCCCGCCTCCCCTGCCCGCCGCGGGTTTGAGCCGTTTCCCTTTCCCCTCCTTTCTGAGCAAACAGCCGTCCCTCCAGCAGGTCATCCACACGGGCCCTGTCCGCCCTGCCCGGGAGTCTGAGCTGGTGCCACTGCAGGAGGTGTATTTGCACAACAGAAAACATCTGCAACCAGCCTGCCCGGAGCGCCAGCAGCTCCGCACCGAGGCCCACAGCACTGGGCTCGCCCGGCCGCGCGGGCGGGTGGACACGGCGTGGGAGGAGGGGCCGGAGCGCAGGGGCGGCGGGGCGGTGCCGCCGGAAAGGGGGGCGCACGCCGAGCCCCGCCGCCTGGGCGTGAGGACCCCGGTGCGCGCTCCCCAGGGCGCAGGGCTGAGCGCCCCCTGCTCGCCCGGCCAGGACGGGGCCGCGGGTGTCCTTCCTCCCCGAGTTGTTTACAAGCCCAGACCGCGCGTCCTTCCGCCCCGCCCTCAGCCCGCGGCTCCGGGCGAAACGGCCGGCCGGGCGGGGCCCCGGGGGTCGGGGGGAGCCGCCCCGGGAGGGGGCCCTTCCTCCCCACGGTTCCTCCCCGGCCGGGGCCCAGCGAGGCCGCCCGCGCCCGCCGCCCACGCGCGGAAGCTCGCGGCGGGGAGGGGCGTAGCCTCCCGGCAGGCCCCGCGCAGCCACGTGATGGGGCGGTGCCCAGGGTGGGGGCGGGGCCTCCTCCGGGAGGGGGCGGGGCCTGCACCGCGAGGGGCGGGGCCTGCACCGCGAGGCGCCGCCTTTCTCCCCGACAGTGGGAACCCCGCAGCCTCTCGCTGCAGAGGATCCCGGCTGCTCGCCAGCCCCGCGGCCCCAGGGCCGCCTCTGATGGCGGCTTCCTCTTGCGAATGGGGTGGATGTAGACGCGTGTGAAGCGGGGGGGGGGGGGGGGCTGCTCTCTGGGGGGGTTGTTGCCCGAAAGGGGCGGCCTGCGCCTGCGGACCTCGTTCGCTCAGACAGCAGGGGCTGGTCGGTGGGGTTCCCCGCGTGTCCGTTCCGTCCCCCCCGCCCCCCCCTCTCCAGCGCTTGCACGTCGGTCCGCGTTCACATGACCAGCTTAGCAGCCGCTGCTCACGCTCATCAGCCGGACTGGACGACGCCAGGATCGGCTCCGAGGACCCCCGTCCCTGTGCGCGAGGAACGGACTTGGGTCCCAACTTGGGTTCACTTTGTGCAAGGACTGATGCGCGCTCCCCCACCCCCCAAACAGACCTCATTTCTTTCCTCAGCCAACACTGTGCCCCAGGCGGGAGGCGGGGAGAGGCAGGATTCGGCTGGTATTTGCTTGGACCTCAGACCCAGAGAGGGCAGGGCCCTAACGCCACCTGCTCAACCCAGAGAGCTCCCCACAGTTCCGTCTCGGGCTCACTCCCACCCGCTTTGCACCAATGAGCACGCACACGTGAACAGGACAAGCATGTGTACAACATCAATCACCTTATTCATTCTTAGGACATGACGTCCAATTTAACTGTACACAACCAAGAAAGTCACACAACAACTTGCCCTTTTAAAAATTATTATGTAACCTACACTAGCCACACCTCAACACCCACCACCGTCCCTGGTCACATGTCCTGTACAAAACTCCATGTGTGTGTGTGTGTGTGTGTGTGTGTGTGCTGATGCAGATGTGTGAGGCTGGAGGGACACACACACAGCTGGATTCTCTCCTGGGTCACGGTGAGACCGAAACGCAGGCAGCAAGGATCGCTCTTTCTGGGACTTTCTGGGGATGCTACACGCCCTCCCGCTGGAGAAACAGACGGAAGGACGCAACAGATGCGCTGGAGATGGAAATGGCCCGGGGAAGGACCGTTTACAGGGGCTTGAAGCGAAGAAGTGCATCATTCTGGTGACTGCACAGCCAGGCTTTTTTCGGCGATCACTGGCTACTTCAGCAAGAGACGGCTGCCCACCGGGCAGGGCCTGGACCAACAGTCAGAGGCTTTCGCCTCCACAGCTCACACGGGGAAACCTGTGGCTTCGCACGGCCTCCACTGCACGGGAAATCCTGAACCGGAATGAACTTTTTTAAAGTGGTAGGTCCCTCTGCATGTTGACACAAACTCCTCCTGAAACTTAGGACTGGAAGAGAGGAGAGGATAGCTCTTGCTTGGTCCAAGGTGTTCAGCGTTCAGAGATGAGTTCCAGGATAGGAAGGAAACACGAACAGCACAGCACCTGTACCCGGGGTAGAGCCAGGCCATTCTCCCACACGGCAAAACCGTCCTAAAATTCCGCAAACCAGTTAGGCGCTAACTCCTTTACCACTTTCCTCTCATTTCCAGAGACATTCTGGTGGCCAGAGGGAGGGAAAAGGTTCTGGACTTTCTCCCCTGCCCCGGCCACGTCAACTTTCTGGGTCAAACCAAAGACTCAGAAGCGCCCGTGAACGCAGACACGCACACAGACCTTCACTCTCCTGCAGAAGGACTTCTCTCTCTGACCGCCTCCGCCCCTGGGCGTCAGCGCCAGCCCCCACCACCAGGAGGCTGAGGGCATCTCCCCTCCAGCTGAAGTCAAATGACCCTGGGGACTTTTCCTGGCCCCTGAGAATGGATGTTTGAGGTCCAAGAATCACTCCTGCCAACTCCCTCCCAAGCAGGTCATCTGAGGAATTAGGAAAGTCCCTGGGAACTGGAGCAAAGCTCTCACCAAGTCAGCCCGGAGGTGCAGGAAAGGCACTCGGGGCAACCGGGGGACGTTTTCCTCTCTCCCGGCTCCCAAGCGCCCATTTGCTCACAAAAACACCGACTCCACCGGCCCGTTCTCTCGTCCCAAGCTGCTAACGGCTAAGGGGTCAGCGAGCACAGGCTGGTAGCTGCTGGCAGCTGTCAGTCCCATCTGGGCAGATGCTCCCCCTCCCTGTGCCGTGAGGGCCAAAAACATAACCAGAACCCATCTACCCCCCCCCCCAAACCCCCAAGAAGCCAGAAAGATTTTAATAGCTGCAGTCAGCGGCAGCACCACAGTTTTAAAGAATAAGATGAAGGGAAAGAACAGGGTATCACAAGGCTGAGCTCAACCCCGAAAAATAACAAAATAAAAAACAAAAATATCTGACAGCTGCTTCCTCCGCTGCATCCCTAGGTTCCATGACCGGAAACTTTCTAGAACTGGGCCTTTCTGGGCTGAAAGGAACCTCAGAGATCAGCAAGTTTCTGGGTTCTAAACCCTGAAGACTCTAGACTGGAGTCGAGATGGGCTTCTAGCCATACAAGTCCTGAAAGGGCACTCAAACCGGTGAGTGAAAGGGCATTTCCCCAGGAGATGGCCCAAGGCCGCAAAGGGGTTAACAACCCCTGCCCTGGCCCGGTGGCTCCTGGGTTGTACACAGAAGCCCCAGAAAACTCAAGGAGGACTTCAGGTGACAGAGCAAATTATATGTCACCTCTTACAGCTGCTCGGGGCCCGTGGGAGGAGGAGGACACCACGAGAGTGACAGGCCTTTTCCGTCTAATTATAAGGGTTCCGTGAAGTCTCCAGCCGCCGCTCTGTCTGGCTTTCTGGGCCTGGCGTGTTGGTCACCACTCTGTTGTCAAGGTGTGCGGATGGCCAGGGACTGGGGCTGGCCTCTATGGCCAGTGGCCAGCTAGTTAGCACCCAGGCACCAGCCCGGAGCCAAACTGCTTCCTGGGCATTCAGAAAGGGGTTTTTAAGAAACCCAGTCTTCACAGGGGGCGGGGGGCGGGTGGGGGGGATTGGAGCACAGTTCTATCCTCTCCTTCAAGTTGGTTGCATTAAGAAACATGAGTCAAAACCATTGCCCTCAAGTGCCAGATGGTCCCTAATTCCAGGCCAGGGCAGTTAAGAACAATTTCCCAAGAGAAACAAAAAGGATCTGTTAGTCAGCTGGAGGGAGAACATGGTTGCAAAATAAAGCACCATTTTAAGAGAAAGCCCCAGAATAGAAAAATGCTTATCAGTAACAATGGAGCGCTGACTCCATAAAAAAACGCCACCAACAGGTACTGTCATTACATCCAATGCCACGGTCGCGCCACGGGGACCAGCAGGCGGTTCACCCAGGAAACATGCGGAATCCCACTTGGAGACGAAGGGATGACAAGCTTAAACGTCAAGGGACGGGGAGACAAGAGCAAACTACGAAGAAAACCCAATGGCGGTGGAGAAGCAGGAGCGTGCAGCCTGCGATGTCGCGTAGCCGGTGTCTCCCCGTGAGGAAGGGGGAAGGTGGCAGCCTTCATCTCCGTGGGCTCTGGTGACAGCGCCACCAAGAGGAGCGCTTCCCGAGGCAGCGGCTCACGGGAGAGGAGAAGGGCCATTGTCACGGAAACGCTCACTGCTGCACAGAGCCGTGGTCGGCAAACTGCGGCTCGCGAGCCACATGCGGCTCTTTGGCCCCTGGAGGGTGGCTCTTCCTAAGCCTTAGGCGTACCCTAATTAAGTGAACAGCAATGTGCCTACCTATATAGTTTAAGTTGAAAAAATTGGGCTCTCAAAAGAAATTTCAGTCGTTGCGCTGTGGATATTTGGCTCTGTTGACTAAGGAGTTTGCTGACCGCTGGCCTAGAGTGACCACCGCGACCACAGTGAGAGCAGCCCGTGGAAAGGACGCAGTGGTCCGGAGCACGGGCTCAGAAGCCAGACCGCGTCAGCTTCTAGATTCTCCATGCCTCAGTTTCCTCATCTGAAAAGGGAGGGCTCCGAGAATATAAGTAAAATGACCCGTGCATGGGGAGTGGGGTGGCCGGGGAGAGGTCAATGGGGGGAAAAGGAGACACAGGTAATACTGTATGTAATACTTTAAACAATAAGGAATTTTTAAAAAATGCACGCAAAACAGAGAACAATGCCTGGTCCATGATAAGTACTTGATAAAAATTAGATGCTATGACTATTATACATTCGCTCACAATGACACGCGGATGGCCTATGTCAGTGCAGGAAAATGAGTGAGATGACATGAAAATGACCAGATCAAAAGGGAAAATTAGCCTCGTCGCGTCCCAATTGTGGGAAACCACGTGAGGCAGCTTCTCACAGACTGAGGCGCTCCAGGAGGGAGTCCTGGTCTCCTCGGGCTCCTTCTCTGTCATGGTGAAGGGCGTGTTAAAACGCCAGGAGAACAAATGAAACATCAGCACCGCCTCCACTCCCTGGTAGGACGAGGTCCGAACAGAGCGGGGGCCTGACTTCTTGGGGCGTCCACGTTGCCTCTGAAGGAACGCAGCAGAATGCGCCTCCTGAGAGCTGCTCCAGGAGAAAGTGCTAACTGTTTATCACTCTCACGCCAGAGGCTGACCCAGGCACCAGCAGGTGACACAGTCTAATCAATGAGACAGACGGGTGTCTGCTGGGTGTCTTCAGAGAAAGACCTTTGCCTTAGACACGAGAAGACCTGTCCCTCCTTTTATTTTTATATTTTTTAAGAAAGGGGCCTGGTGCCCTAACCGGTTTGGCTCAGTGGATAGAGCGTCGGCCTGTGGACTGAAGGGTCCCAGGTTCGATTCCGGTCAAGGGCATGTACCTGGGTTGCGGGCACATCCCCAGTAGGGGGCGTGCAGGAGGCAGCTGATCGATGTTTCTCTCTCATCGATGTTTCTAACGCTCTGTCCCTCTCCCTTCCTCTCTGTAAAAAAATCAATAAAATATATTTTTTTAAAAAGAAAAAGCAAGGGACCTGGCAGTCCCATCTCCGTGTACAAAAGAGCCCTCCCAGTCTACGGACAACTCAGGTGGCACAGCAGGCAGGTGACAGCACGGGCAGCAGAAGCCAGGCGCCTGGCCCCCCCAGAGGCCCCCCCCAGAGGCCTCCATTTCTGGGCGCACACACATCGCAAAGCTGTGGCAGAGCCGCCCTCTGGAGCAGGGGCTGCTGGGAAGAGTGCGGACACCCGGTTGGGCTTGAATCCCAGCTGAACAATAAGCACTTTTCAGTGTAAGTGCGTCCCCTGCGTGAGGCTCCGAGCCCTCACCCCAGCGTCTCCCCTCTCCGCCAGGCACCAGACCACACAGGCCTCCCTGCAGCCACGCTGGGAACGGAGGTGGCCTCCCTGCACCCCGCCCGACACCCCCCCCCCCGCCCCGTGTCGACTAGGCCCCTCAGGTGTGTTTGGCCCTGAGTAGGAGGGTGGCCAGTGTCCCCGATGAGTCTGGGAAGGTCTGATGTGTATTTTATAGTAACAGACGAGAGGGGTGGGCACTTACAGTGCGCGGGCGGGGCGGGCGTGCCTGCGGCCCTGCGAGGCTGGAAACGATGTGCAGACTGTGGAAGGAGGCTGGGGGTGGGGGGGAGCACAGCCAGCCCCCTGACAAGGACTTCTCAGCTGAGGCAGGAGAGATGGCCTACCTCGTTTCAATGTGGCTTTCACGACTTTGTCCACCAGCGGCGGAGTGGCAGCAGGCAGGCCCCGGCCTGTCCACTGCCTGGGGCGCCCTGTCTGTGGTCACCGTGGCTGAGGGCCTTTCTCCAGCCGGCCATGTCCTCCAGTCCCCAGGCCCCGGACAGGTGTGGGATTGATTCGCTCTGTGTGGCGCTGCCGACCTGCTCACGCACAACCCCTTAGTGACGACGGCCGCTGGGCGCGGGGCCTCATTTCCTGGAACCTCGCTGGCCGGGTCCTGCCTGGTCCCCGGGGTCCTGCCAGGACGGGCACAGAGCAGGTGCCTGTGGGGAAATGGCTCCCTCACTAAGGAGGATGCAGCCCCGAGTGGCCAAAAACTGCAATCAGCGCCCAGCGACAGACTGGCCGGGGCCCTTCCGCCTCTCGGTGCCCTGGTGCTGCTCCCAGCGGCCTGGCGGCAGGCTCAGGCTGGATGGGAAAGACGTGTGGGGAGGAGCGGCTGGTGGCCGTGGCTTTCAGAGGGGAGCAGACACAGGGGACCTCCTAACTTCACAGTCATTCCTCGGAATTAGCTGTCTGTCTTTCTGGAAACGGGAAGGAAGCCCTGGGAACTGCAGGTAAGAATGGGGTGAGCAGGGCCCGGTGCAAAGCGAAGACGCAGCACCTCTGTCCACACAGCAGGAAAAGGGCTGTGAGAGGTGTGAACAGGCAGCGCTTCCTTCGCCTGCAGCGTCTCAGGCCGGTGTAACGTGTCTTCTCTGCTATTGAACGCCCGTGGCTCTGGCCATGAGAGGGGGCTGCGTGTTCCCTCCGGCCAGCCGCCGGTCAAGGGCAGGGGGGTCTTCTCTGGCCGCTGGCCCGCCTGAGGATGGGGGCACGCAGAGGGACTGCCACCTCCGCATGGATGTGGATCTAGGGACATGTACCCGGATCAAGAGTGACCCTAAGGCTCATTCCCACCGAGTGGCCCCTGTGGCCCTGTCACCTGCAGTGGGGATGGCACTGTGCCCTGCCTTGTGACACTGGGGCACAGACACTGGCCCTCCCCAATGGGCCCGAGATGCAAAACAACCTGCCTGGGCCAGACCCCTGCCCGTGGACCCCTGCCCATCTGGGTTGCCTCTCATTTGTTATGGAGGCAACAAGCGCCAACAAAAGCCCTCAGGAGTATTATTGCCCATCGTTTCTTTAAAAATATACATAGATTTTTATTGATTCCAGAGAGGAAGGGAGAGGGTGAGAGATAGAAACAATGATGAGAGAGAATCATGGATCAGCTGCCTCCTGCATGCCCCATACCGGGATCAAGTCCGCAACCCAGGCATGTGCCCTGACCGGGAATCGAACCCTGACCTCTTGGTTCTTAGGTCAACGCTCAACCACTGAGCCACGCCGGCTGGGCTGCCCACTGTCTCTTTGAGGTTGGAGCTGAACCTGCTAGGGGGGCTGCCATTGCCTAGCATCACTCCCAGCACCGGGCCCCTGGGTCTGGAGAAGGGCGTCAGGAAATCGGCACCCTCGGTGGGGTACAGTGAGCCACGGGTGGAAACTTAGCAAGAGTGAGATAATGGTCTCGGTTATATATAGCACCTGTGTCTTCCGGAGACCTCACCGCACGGGGAGGAGCGGGTTCAACCTCCTTCCTCCCCGAGGGGCGGGCCAGCCCACTGGGCAGGGGCCCTTCTCCAGCCCTGCCCCCTCCCTGCCTGTCCCCAGTGGACGGAGCCTCTTGCTGGGGACTGGGGCCCCTGTGAGGTCCACGCTGTCTGGTGCCCTGCCCTCCTGGGCACTGTGGGCACGATCCCAATCCTAGGGGAGGAGAAGCGAGGCAAGCGACCACAGCCTCTCCTCACGACGTGCGTGACCGAGAAAGGACGCGATGGACAGGCCTCCGCTTCCTCCCAGAGCCGGTGCCGCTGCAGACACTTCCCGCTCAGCTGAGCACATGCCCACGTCCCAGCTGTGAAAACACAGGTGTGGAAGGGGCAGGGAGGGGCCTTGGTGGAGGGGCACCCGACCGGGAGGAAGGGGAGCTGGCCTTGCCCTGGCCATGCACGCAGCAGCCTGGAACCTTCAGCTCACTGAGCACGTCTGTCCGTGCAGGCCCCTGAGCTCTGAGCCTTACTCCATCCTGACATTATCTCAGTGGTTCTCAACCTTCTGGCCCTTTAAATACAGTTCCTCATGTTGAGACACAACCATAACATTATTTTCGTTGTTACTTCATCACCGTCATGTTGCTGCTGTGATGAATCGTCATGTAAATATCTGATATGCAGGATGGTCTTAGGCGACCCCTGTGAGAGGGTCGTTCGACCGCCAAAGGGGTCTCGACCCACAGGTTGAGAACCGCTGCATTATCTGGTTCTGCACGGCCTGCTGAAGCTTCCAGAAGGGCTCCGTCCGCCTTGCTGCCCTCAGGAAAGAAGACAGGCTGGAGGAGGAGCACCACGGAGCACCCAGGAGCGCCGGGCAGAGGCGGAAACACAGCCCAGTCCAGGCAGCTACCAGCAAACCCCAGGATGGTCAGTGGCGCCCGCCATCTGCACCGCCTTCCACGGAAGCCTGCCTTTGGGGGCACAGGCATGCACACGTGCCCTACACCCACACGCACGCACACACGTGTACACGTGCGCGAGACCACAGATACGCGCTTGTGAACACGCATTCCAGCAAGACCCGGGAGGCGAGGTGTGGAGCTGGCAGCTGCTGCAGTTCTGCTCATCGGTTCCTGCCCAGACTTGCCAATTCTGTCTCCCTTTGAGTCGATGCCTGTGCCCCCCGACCCCCCGTTTCTGTCCACCTCGCTTGCCCTGGCTCCCTCCACATAGTGGAGAGAAACGGTCAGAAATACAGTGGAAACCAGATCTGGAAAGAGCCCTTCGTGGGGGAGGGAAGTGGCCAGTGACTGCTATTTTTATTTCTATTTTTCTAAGACCTCGGTGTCCCCTCTGTCGAGGGGTGACAAGGACAGCATCCTCCCCACAGGTTTCCGGTTTTATCCCATTTTAGACCCACAGCAACCAGGCTCCGTCTCTATCTCCTCGCCGCAGGGCCCGGGACAGGGCTGCGGTCGGAACCTCTTTATAAGGAATTTGTGTAGACTTCCTAAAACCACCTCGCATGTTCTGGGGGCTTCTGCTCGCATCTCGCCCTCTCTTCTATCTCAGGACGGCCCCAGACATGCTCCGGTCACAGCGGCACCGTCTACTACAGGGCGCCGGGCTCCGCTTGCACGCTGGGCTGCGCGCTGCAGACCCGTCGGCGAAAGCGCCTGCGTTCGGAGAACGGCCTGTCCGGACGGCCGCCCTCACCGGGTGAGACCACGCGGCCCTTCGTAACCGGTGTCGCCCACGCCCATTCTCCCGTCCTAACTCTGCAAATGGGGGCCCGTGGCCTGGTCCTCACAGACAAGGGCCTCGAGGACTTACTCAGAGGATTCGAAAACTTAAAAACATCGACCGTCCAAGTTTTCTCTTTTTGCAAAAGTTCTCGCTGAGTTTGGCAAAAGGCCATTGTTTAAGGCCAAGCCAGGAGGCCCTCAAAGAGATGGCAAGTGCCCGTGCGTGCACGTCCCAGGTGTGGGCCTGTGGCATCTGTGGGAGACTTTGGTGCGGTTCCCCCAAACCCGTGGTCGGCAAACTGCGGCTCGCGAGCCAGGTGCGGCTCTTTGGCCCCTGGAGTGTGGCTCTTCCTAAGCCTTAGGAGGACCCCTAATTAAGTTAATAACAATGTACCTATTTATATAGTTTAAGTTTAAAAAATTTGGCTCTCAAAAGAAATTTCAGTCGTCGTACTGTTGATATTTGGCTCTGTTGACGAATGAGTTTGCCGACCACGGCCCCAAACAGTTCCAGTTCTTGCCACCCTAACACACAGGCCTGTGCTTCAGCACTGACTACCTGGGGAGCCGGGGTGCGCAGGGCAACTTGCCCTCGGGGGATGACATTTGGCCATGTCTGTAGACATTGTTGGTTGGCATTTGGTGGTTACAACCACGGGGAGGGGCTATGGTCAAGGATGCTGCTAATTATAGTGTACAGGACAGCCGCCCCGCCCCCCAACAAAATAAATTAGTCCAAAGTGCCAACAGTGCCCAAACTGAGAAACGCTCGCTATTCTAGAATAAGAATGCCTAGTTTGCCCTGGCCGGTGGCTCAGTGGTTAGAGCGTTGGCCTGCAAACCAAAGGGTCTTGGGTTCAATTCTTGGGGTCTTGGGGTCAAGGGCACGTCCCTGGGTTGCAGGCTCCCTGCCCTGGCGAGAGGCAACCAACGGATGTGGCTCTCTGACATCGATGTTTTCCTCCTTCTCTCCCCTACCCCCTGGCCCACCCCCCTCACCCCCAACCTCCCTACAGTCTTCAAAAAGCACCCCCCAGCGAGGATGAACCACAAGAATGCCCGAGTTCACATCCCGGGTCTGCTATCGCTGGTATTCCAGGCATGTCACCCAACTCCCCATTCAATGCCTGCCGCACAGTACATGTGTGCATTTCACTCCTCTATGAAGTGGAAATTCCTAGAAGGTGAGGACAAAGCTTTCCTTACATGCAGATCCTACCCCCCAGCCTAACGTCGATGGTCGATGCCTCGGCACACGGTGACAGCTCGGGAGCAGCAGGAGAAAGGAGCTCCCTGGCTACTTACAAACAGTAGGTTAGACCCTCCTGGTCCCCGGAAGTCAAAGGCTGTGCATTTAGCAACACCTCTGCTCGTTTTAGTGGGACGTGCTGCTTCTGAATCATCGCAAACACACGTGTAGCGACGCTTAGTCAACCAGAACATTTAAGAAAGACGAACTCTCAGCACCCTGGGAGAATGCAAGTTCCTGGGAAATAAACTTCACCACAGTGATGCCACCTGGGGAAGTGACTTACATCAAAATGCACTGCTTACCAACAGCCCTAATGCGTTTTATTTTATATATATATATATTTTTTTTATTGGTTTTTTACAGAGAGGAAGGGAGAGGGATATAGAGTGAGAAACATTGATGAGAGAGAAACATCGATCAGCTGCCTCCTGCACACTCCCCACTGGGGATGTGCCCGCAACCAAGGTCCATGCCCTTGACCGGAATCGAACCTTTCAGTCCGCAGGCCGAGGCTCTATCCACTGAGCCAACCCGGTTAGGGCCCTAATACGTTTTATTTATTCAACCTCGGACCAAGCACAAATATCACATTTTAACTGGAACCAGGAATGTAACAAGAAGTGTTATTTCTTCCTTTCTTTCTTTCAACTCCCCTGAACAAGTTCAAACCAGAACCAAACCTAGGTTTCCAAAAAGTTACCAAAGCAGGAAACTTCTGAACCAACCCAGCTGGATGTGATTCAGCTACATCTTCGGTCTTGGGCCCAATCACAGGACCGTTAAATGTCCTGGAATATTCTAGCGGCCCACGGGGGCTGTGTGGGAAGCCTGTGCCCATCTAGCTCCACTCCCCGGGCTCAGGGGCACATGTAAACTCCTCTGCCCATTTCCCAAAAACCCTCCCAGCCCTCACAGAAAACAATCCCTCCTTTGTGCAGATTGTCTGTGCACATGCACCGAAGGAGATTTCGCAAATATTACACTTCATTCTCCCAGGGAGGAGACAAGCAGGCCTTGTCGTTTCTGATGGCGCCGAACAGAAGACCAAGGATGCCTACTTCACGCCGTGGAGTCCCACGCACGTGACCGGGCAGGAAAACAGGAATGCGGGGCCCACTCTCACGCAGACGACCCTGCTTCCCGGGGGACCCCAAGCCCCCAGAGGCCCTGAGACTGGAGCAACCCCAGCAGGCAAGAGGCAAACATGAAACATCAGCAGCACTGCCACGCAGTCTGGGGTGGAAGGGTGCGAGTCAGGTTGAAAGAGAAAAATTACTGCGGTCAACCCTGCTCCTAACGGTTTTAAATTATATGCATCCATTTCCTTTATTTTCATTGTTAACGTAAGAAGAGAAGTGTTTCTGGGGCCTTCACGTGAGCCCGTGTTGCAAAACTAAAGCCAAAGCACAGGCCCAGCTAGAGACACGGGGGGTGGGGGGGGGCAGGGGGAAGGGGCCCCACACAGAGGGGGGAGGGGGCTGGTCCTGGCCACAGCCTTTGAAGGGAGGGCCAGGGAGACACTCTGCATTTGTTCCTTTGTTTTTCTGTTCATGTCCAGGCCCCACAATCCATAGACAACTTTCCTTAAGCAGAGCCCCTGTGCGTCAGCTTTGGTGGGATCCTGTGGAGACAGAGTGGGGGGGAGCCCAGCCTGGGGAGGGGGCGCTGCTCTGGGTCACGACTGTTTATTTAGGAGTCAGAGGGGGTGGGCAGGAGGGACCTGGAGATGACCAATCGCCCTCACCTGAAGCCTTGGGGGGGGGGGGGTCCACGCCCAAGGGTTTGTTGCAGTCGTGTTCCCGCAGGCGTGTTCCCCAGGCGTGTCCCCGCAGCCGTGTCCCCGCAGCCGTGTCCCCGCAGCAGTGTCCCCGCAGCCGTGTTCCCCCAGGCGTGTTCCCGCAGCCGTGTCCCTGCAGCCATGTTCCCATAGGCATGTTCCCGCAGCCGTGTCCCCGCAGCCGTGTCCCCGCAGCCGTGTTCCCGCAGCCGTGTTCCCGCAGCCGTGTTCCCCAGGCGTGTTCCCCCAGCCGTGTTCCCCCAGGCGTGTTCCCCAGGCGTGTTCCCCCAGCCGTGTCCCCGAAGGCGTGTTCCCGCAGGCGTGTTCCCCAGGCATGTTCCCCCAGCCGTGTTCCCGCAGCCGTGTTCCCGCAGCCGTGTCCCCGCAGCCGTGTCCCCGCAGCCGTGTTCCCCCAGGCGTGTTCCCGCAGCCGTGTCCCCGCAGCCGTGTCCCCGCAGCCGTGTCCCCGCAGCCGTGTTCCCGCAGCCGTGTTCCCGCAGCCGTGTTCCCACAGCCGTGTTCCCACAGCCGTGTTCCCACAGGTGTGTTCCCCCAGGCATGTTCTTGCAGCCGTGTTCCCACAGGCGTGTTCCCGCAGCCGTGTTCCCGCAGCCGTGTCCCCGCAGCCGTGTCCCCGCAGCCGTGTTCCCGCAGCCGTGTCCCCGCAGCCGTGTCCCCGCAGCCATGTTCCCGCAGGCATGTTCCCACAGGCATGTTCCCACAGGCGTGTTCCCACAGCCATGTTCCCACAGCCGTGTTCCCACAGGTGTGTTCCCCCAGGCATGTTCTTGCAGCCGTGTTCCCACAGGCGTATTCCCGCAGCCGTGTTCCTGCAGCTGTGTCCCCGCAGCCGTGTCCCCGCAGCCGTGTCCCCACAGGTGTGTTCCTGCAGCCGTGTCCCCTCAGCCGTGTCCCCGCAGCCGTGTCCCCGCAGCCGTGTCCCCTCAGCCGTGTCCCTGCAGCGGTGTCCCCGCAGCCGTGTTCCTGCAGCCGTGTTCCCACAGGCGTGTCCCCGCAGCCGTGTCCCCGCAGCCGTGTCCCCACAGCACCTCCGTGGAGCTGTTCTTTAAGCCAGATCACTTCACTGAGGCCGATAAACAGACGGCGAATTAGCACAGAACGAGGTGTCCAACACCATCGGGAAGACACACGGCAACCACGACGGGGCGGCCCCGTAACACTCAGCGTGGCTGGAGCAAGCACTGGCACCACGCCGCGGGCGGGCGCAGAGAGGCCCATCGCCCGGGCACTGCCCGGGTGCACACGGACAGCACGCTGGACCCGGCTTCTTCATAAAACACAGAAACACGCCCCGGCCACGGGACCCAGCACCTGCACTCCTGGCCTCTGAGCACCAAGAAGTGAAAGCTGGACACGCATCTCAGCACCGGCCGAGCCCTGCACACAGCACGGACACCCCTCCTACAAGTGACAGCGTAACCAGAGCCTCAGCTGGCAAGGCCACGGTGAGGAATCCAACTCCAAGGCCAGGCGCCCGAGAGTGCGGCGGCCACCCCGCCTGTGACCGGCCTGCCCCCGACGGGCCGCTCGCCATCCCCTGTGGCTCCCCCACGGTCCTCACCGGAGGCCCGCCCGGTGGTGGTGACCCGCGAGGAGGCACCAGGGCGTTCCCAGCGTCACCCCCTCCGGGCCAGCTCTGCCCAGCGGAGCTCGGAGGAAGTCTGATCTTGCGGGGGAAGAACCTGGACACCAGCATCCACTGGAAGCCGGGCCTCCTGTCCGCCTGCCCTCGGGGTAACGGGGCTCCCTCTGCTCGTCCAGCGCCTCCTGCGAACAGGTCTGGAGGCCGGCGGTGCGATCTGATGCACTCGGTTCCAGCTCGGGGGCTGACGCTCTGTTTGACACAGAAATCCACCGCGGGCTTTGCCCCGTGCCATCTGAGGGTCCAGAATGCCCAGGGCTGCGCAAAACAACCTGTCCAGGGAGCCCCAAGAAATGGCTGCTCTCTGCGCGGCCTGAGGACACGGGGCAGGCTGAGACCCGGCCGCAGGCAGCTCTGAGCGTCCCTCCCACCCTGCAGGCGGAGGCAGAGCTCCCAGGGCCCTGGCCTGCAGACCGATCGATGGCTGGGTCCCTCCTCTCCACGGTCAGGGAGCCTGAGGCGCTTTAACAGTCACTGCCCTCTCGGCTAGGACCTCGGCTTTCCTCTCCAGCAGGCCTGGGCCGCCAGGCAGCCCCAGGGGCTCACTTGCCAGGGTTCGGTCTCCGGAGTCTGTTTCTGTACAAAGGCCCATTCATTCAGGAGGCAAAGAATCCTCTCTTAGTTCTGCAAGTAGAAAACTGATCTTGACCAAAGCGCCACTTACTCCAGGGCAACCACGGAAAGACAATTCCCTTTACTCTATGTCCGAGGCAACAAGCCACCGAACCCCTCCACCATCCCACGGCCATGGGCCAGCCCCCTCCTCGGCGCCCCCTCTCCCTCCCCCATCCTCCTCCAGCAGGAGCCCAGAGCTCACCTCAGCCCCGCCCCCTCTGCCCAGAGCTCCGCCCCCTGCCTCGGCTCCCCAGGTGACAGGTGATGGGTGGCAGAGAGGAAGGAGCAGGAGCCAGCCTGGCCATTGAGCCGCTGTGCCCTGGGACTGGCACCCTCATCTGCTCGGTGTAAAAGGAGGAACGTGAGATACACCTTGCAGACACGAAACCCAGTCATTTATGGCACATGCCTGGCACACACCAGACCCTTCAGAAGCCACACTGCCATTGTGTCATTACTCTGGTGCAGCCCAAGTCCTGGGCCTCGGTAACGGCTGCACCGCCGCTGTGCACGCGGAATTTCTGGTGACGTCGCCACTCCCCGGGAGCGTCCTACGAAATGCGGACGAGCCAGGCCCCTCCACCCCATCCTGTGTGCAACGGGACTTTTAAATCCTCGAGTCAGGACTCCCTTCTCTTCTACGAAGCCTGGTCCCGGGGTCACACTGAACTATTTCCTGAAGTTCCTGAAACCTTCTCCCCACAGTCGGTTCACGTGTCCGCAAACCCGTCAGAGCCAGGCAACGATCCCGCCGCGGGCCACCCGGGACTTTCCGGGCCTTCCTCCCGGCTGGCCCACATCCCCCAGGGCCCGCCGCTCCCGGGGACCTGCCGGCCTTCCCCTGGGGAGGTGGCATTTGAGGGCAACGGGGACAGGCAGGAAATCTAGGCCAGTCCGAACGCCAAGGACAGGATGCGGGAAGAGCCGCTGGGCCTGCAGGACTCTCAGCTTCTCCGGCGACCCACGGCCTGCAGGAGGCGGGCGGGCAAGCTGGCTTAAGGACAGTGTGACACCACCAGGTAACAGACGCAGCGCCTATGGCTTTAGCCCAGCGGTTCTCAACCTTCTGGCCCTTTAAATACAGCTCCTCATGTGGTGACCCAACCATAACATTATTTTCGTGGCTACTTCATCACTGTCATGTTGCTACTGCTATGAATCGTCATGTAAGTATCTGATATGCAGGATGGTCTTCGGCGACCCCTGTGAAAGGGTCGTTCGACCGCCAAAGGGGTCGCGACCCACAGGTTGAGAACCGCTGCTTTAGCCGCTCGAAGCTCATGAGGTCTGTGTGTATCTCCCGGCTGGGCCATCGGGGGTTACTGTCCTGAGAACTCCCCGTTCAGCCGCCTCGAGGTCAAGGCTGCCACAGGCTAGCAAATGCTTCTGGTGGCTTCCTTCCTCCCAGAGGTCAGCCCCTGCATCCTCGCAAAGGCCCGGGGGAGGCTGAAGCCGGGGGAGACGTCAGCGCAGGCCAGGCCTGAGACCCCGCGCTCCGGAAGGGCGCCGGGCCCCAAACCGCCCCGCGAAGGAGCCCTCTGCTCAGCGCCTGGACCCCTGACGGCCACCGCGGGCACTGCAGGGCGAGCCCAGGAAAGATGCGAACCCCCAGGGCTAACACTGCAGCCTGCCCGCCCCGTGTTACAGCCAAAGAGGATTCCACGTCACACGCCAAATGCCTCGCAAAGCCCGTGTTGGCAGGCGGGTGCCAAGGCTGGGGCATGTCTGGCCCAGGAACAGCCCAGCTGCTCTAGGGACCTGTCACCACCCAGCCCCGCCTCCTGTCAAACTCAGGGTCCCCCAGGCCTTCCTGGAATCCAAAGGGAGCTGCTGTGTTTGGGGTCCATCCAGCTGGGCCCAGCCACCTGGCCGGCTTCTCCCTCCACCCCACCACCCACCCCCGCCCTGAGGAACAGTCCAGAAGGCCAGGTCCGCCTGGGGTCCCTCCACCTCACCAGGACGAGGGCAGAGAGCGGCCTTGTGACGCGGGACGTGCTGGGCAGGTGAGAGGAGGTGGGTGGGCAACGTGGGCCCAGAGACCCCGCCCAGCCTGGCCCTCGAGGCCGCAGGGAAGGGAAGCCGCGCTTTCGCCTGGCAAAGATCCTGTTCTAATCAACACGTGCCCGCTGCCACCCGGCACAGCACAGAAGCCACGCAGGCCATCCGGTCACACATGTTCTGTGCCAAGCAGTGGGGGGACATGTGCATCTCGTTCTTGCCCTTGTGAGCCAAGGGGCTCTGAGAGAGGCACCAAGAACGTAGGGAGCCCTCGCCGGTGTGGCTCCGTAGGTAGAGCGCCCGCCCATGGACTGAACAGGCCCCGGGTTCGATTCTGCTCCAGGGCACGTACCTCAGTTGCAGGCTCAATCCCCGACCCTGGTTAGGGCGCGTGCAGGAGGCAACTGATCGATATGTCTCTCGCACAGCGATGTTTCTGTCTGTCTCTCCCCCTCCCTTCCACTCTCTCCAAAAATCAGTTGCAAATATCCTGGGGTGAGGATTAACCAAAAAAAAAAGAAAGAAAGGGAGGAATCAGGGGAGGGAGAGGAGGGAAGGAGCCTTCCACGGCCCCCAAAGCTGGGACTCCTGTGCCTGGATGACCTCAGCCAGTTTCCACCTCCAAAAGGTACGAGAGGCTGGGGGGGGGGGGGGGTGAGTAACCTGACCCCCTCCCGCAGCTGAATGCAGCCCATTGTTTTTAACCTCAGGCTCTGAGCCCTGGTAACAGTGAGGCCTCCCCCGCCTGAGAGCCTCCCTGGAAAGTAAACCCGCTGCTGTCATCACCGGGAGGAACGGGGAGGACTCAGCGCAGGCCAGTTCGCGCATCAGCCGGGGGCGGGAGGACGGGACCGGGCTCCCTCCCACCCGCGTCCTGTGCCAGGTCCCTGTGCTGCCTGATCTCACTTCATGTTCACGACGGCCCATGAGAGAGGGTCAGTATCTTCAGGTTAGAGCAGCGGTTCTCAACCTGTGGGTCGCGACCCCTTTGGGGGTCGAACGGCCCTTTCACCGGGGTCGCCTAAGACCATCGGAAAACACATCTATAATGACATATTGTTTTTGTGATTCATCGCTATGTTTTAATTATGTTCAGTTTGTAACAATGAAAATACATCCTGCATATCAGATACTTACATGACGATGCATAACAGTAGCAACATTACAGTGATGAAGTAGCAACGAAAATAATGTTATGGTTGGGTCACAACATGAGGAACTGTATGAAAGGGTCACAGCATCAGGAAGGTTGAGAACCACTGCGTTAGAGCCAAGGAAACACAGCTCAGAGAGGTGAATGCCCGCCGAGGTCTGGGACCCAGGGAGGGTGCGGATTCAGGTCTGGCCGCCCCGCCCAGCTCTCCCCGGACAGACGGTCTCACTTTGCGCATCAGAACTATCCTGCTCCTGCACAAACCTCCTCGGAAGAGCCCCTAGCCCAGCCGTGGGCAAACTACGGCCCGCGGGCCGGATCCGCCCGTTTGAAAAGAATAAAACTATTGAAAAAAAAAAAGACCGGACCCTTTTATGTCATGATGTTTACTTTGAATTTATATTAGTTCACACAAACACGCCATCCATGCTTTTGTTCCGGCACTCCGGTCCAGTTTAAGAACCCATTGTGGCCCTCGAGTCAAAAAGTCTGCCCACCCCTGGTCTAGAGCCTGCCTGTTCCCGGTTGGGAAGCAGCGACATGCCATCCCTCAGCCATCCCCCTCACTACCACCTACACAGGGAGGAAGGGGGAACTGTGGGCTCAGCCAGCCTGCCGCTAGCATGGCTGCCTCTGAGGTCCGTGCAGTTTAGTTACTGTTCACTGAGCATTTAGGACGTCCAGACACTGTGCCGGCGCCTCACGCATTACCTCACTGAAGGCTCACAGCCTTCAGACGGGTACGATCCGTCCCATTTTACAGATGTTGAGACTGAGGGGCAGGAAGGTAAGACATTTCTCTCGGGTCACACAGGCAGGAAGGGGTGGAGTTTGGGCTCAAACCCAGGACTGTGCTGACTCCACACCAGGGCTCTCTACCCCGTCACCTCCCTCCCACGGGTTCACGCTCAGTGAGCACGCACTGGGCATCAGTTCCTCTCCGGTCGTCCTGACCACCTTGCTCTGGTCAGTTGGGGTGCGGGTGGCGGGTCTCCATGTGACAGTGCAGCTGCCCACGCACTGAGCCTTTTGTCAGCAGAGCGTCCATCTGTGTGGAGTCTTTGGATCCAGAATAATCCCTTTGCTTGACCACTTCTAACAGACAGCAACCCCCACCCCCCCACCAGCCTTTACCCAGTGGCTGTTGACAAAATTTCATTCCTCTTCCCTGTCCCACGACATGACTGCAGCTCCCGCGGTCAGGGGCCTGCACCAGCCGTGGTTTATAACTCGCGGTGAATGAACGGGCGTGTTCCATGGCTCTCCACTTTGTTCTGAGTTGTGCACATCTCACATATGTCTGTTGGCATCCGCTCTGCTTAGAGGCAGACCCCAAGGCCAGGGGCAACACCGATGAGGCCTTCTCTGCGGCACCGGTACGTGCAGACAGAGGTGCGGGCAGAGGCCTGCTGTCTGGGCGGCCGCCGGGCGCAGGCCCACGCTGCCACGCGGGCGGCCACCAGAGCGGAGACCCAGCTCTGCCCAGAGGTTTCCGGATCTGGCCCGGCACCCGTCATGCTTAGAAGGTGCCGCGTATTTGTATTTGCTGAATGTCTTGTCTGCTTTATTTGTTTGTTTGTTTTGTTATATTTTTTCCGTTGATTTTTAGAGAGAGTGGAAGGGAGGGGGAGAGACAGAGAGAGAAACATCTATGTGAGAGAGACACATTGGCTGCCTCCCACATATGCCCCGAGGTACATGCCCTTGACCGGAATCAAACCCGAGACCCTTCAGTCCATGGGCCGATGCTCTAGCCACTGACCCAAACAGGCCAGGGTTCCCGTCTGCTTTGAAAGCTCAAGACTTTGCTGAATTCCATCCTTTCACTTCCCAGGACGCAGGCGAGAAGAACACTACATCGTCCTGGAAAACTCCAGGCCCCGTCAGGTGTCCTTGAGCTCAGGTGGGGTATAGAGGCTCTCAATCACTCAGGAGCTGAGAGCCCTGTTCCAGAAACATCAGACTCCTGCTGGCGACGCCCTCCTGGCTCGCTCCACTCTTCCCTCTTGTCCGTCATTTGCATTCCCACCTGCAGGTCAGCAAACCACAGGGGCAGGAAGCTCCGGCCACAGTCCACATCGGTCAAGGTGGCCACTCAGGCAGGAGGAGGCGAGACCGAGCAGCCAGCGGAAGTGGAACCAGGAGGGGATCCAGAATGTCTGTCTGCTCACCCCTGCTTCCCACCCACACTGCAGCGTCCCGGCAGGGCGCGCCCTGCTGTGCCCTTAACGATGGTTCTTACCAAGGTCTCTTTCCACGACGCGGAGCGGGGACCACCCTGCTTGAGGGCGGAGCGTGTCCTGGTCCATCATCTCTTTTAAAACCACTTTGGGCAGGAAAGAACACACACTCTCTCAACATGGCTCTACAAAGACTTATCTCACTTGAGACTCACAAAGACCACATGAAGGAGCAGACTTCAGCAATACACCCATTTTACAGATGAAGCCAAAGCCCATAGAGGCCACATCTGGGAACCGCTGGTCTTCCCAGCTCACTGCACTCCTCGGGTACGCCCAGCAAAGCTCTCGGAGTAGGGCCCGCGTCTCCTAAACCACTTGGAATTACTCAGATGCTCACCACCATGGGGACCTACCACTGTGATGGCCGCAATGACGACGGCAAAGAGGAGGAAAAGCTGTCAGCGGTTTCACAGAGACTAAACTATCCATGATAACGCATTCAAAACCTCCCCTCCACCAGCCAATGTTTTTCAGGGGTTTCTCAAACCTGAATGCTGTCTTCCTAACCTCCCAGTTTCACACCCAGCGACCAATTTTCCTACCCTCGTCTCAGCAACCAGGGCCTCAGGATTTGCTGTCCCAACAAAACCTCCCAGCCATTTATTTCTTAAGCTGTTGGCTGCGGTCGGATTTTCCACTTGACATTGTTTAAGAGATTAAGCTGTTTATCGCATTGTCAGACACAGGCCCTTTCAGTTTCCTGCTAATAGATTCAGGTTAGATAAGGGTGACAGAGCGATACTCCAAGCTGCTCCCATACCCCCAGCCCAGGTCCCTTTTCTGCACGGCTCTGAGGCGCATGTTACTAAATCTGCTCTTCAGAGAGCGCGCTGGCGGAGAGAACCCCGCGCACAGCCGCGCAGAGCGGAGGGCTGGGCACACGCCAGCTCCCAGCCGCAGTGGAAACAGCACTTAACGGAGATCCTGGGGAATTATCCTCTCTAGGCCCGGTCATCAATTGCCATAGAGAAGGAAAAAACAAATGGAGCTGAGCCTGGAAAGAATGTCGGCGAAACGGGAAAAACACTTGCTGGGAACTGCCTGGGGTACAGGGACCTCTCCTGTCATGGCCCAGGTCTACCAACCCCGGCGAACCGAGAGAGACTGCAGATGGGGCTGGTGGATGGCCAGTCACCAGGGAACCAAACCCCTCCGCCCTGGGGCAGGCTGCATACCCCCGGAGCACCTGAAAATATTAAGTGCCGGTAATATAAAATGCATTACAACTTCTTCTGGGGAAACAGTACAATCAGTTTATTCACTGATTAAATGGATGGGGCGGGGGGGGGGGGGGGGCGGGCGGTGCAGAATGCAGAGCATCCCATAAGAAGGGCAAAGAAAAAAAATACTGCCGATGCCCCAAAGCCAAAGGCAGAAGTGCCTCGCTTGGGCCCTCTGATGCATGAAGACCAACTTTATGACCGTGAGCAAAGGGCCCTCCCTTTCGGGAGAGTTCTCCTTGGCCGGGATGGGACCAGACCCTGCGTCGCTAATGCACAGTATCTCTGCTGGGCCAGGCAGACCCTAATCTTACCACCAGGTCAACGGAAATAACCTCAATGCCTTTGTTTGAGATGCTGTAACACTTGATTTTCCCTTTCCACCCAGAATCTTACCACAAAGGTAAAATGCTAGATTAACAGGATAACAGCGAACTTCACTTTAGTCGAAAATTAACCATCACCCTCCCTGGCTGAGAGCAAAGTTCTTTTACATAATCTGAGACGGGAGATTAAACCATACCTCTCCCCACATTAACACTTACTATATAAATACAAATTATAGGGGTTTGTTCTTTTGCTTACCATCTTTTGGTTACTTGTGAAGATTATGAGCTGGTTGGGAGCAAAATAGAAAACATTCAGGAAATAAAAAAATGTAGTACATATATTGACTAGTAGCCTTCTGTTGAATGTCTTTCCATCAGGTGATATCCAGTCAATAAAATACAGTTCAATAAGAGGAAAGATCAGGCTTTTTTAATAATGACTTTTTAAAAAAAATGTATTTTTATTGATTTCAGAGAGAAAGGGGGAGGGAGAGAGAGACAGAAACATCAATGATGAGAGAGAATCACTGATCGGCTGCCTCCTGCACACCCCCTATGGGGATTGAGCCCGCAACCCAGGCATGTGACCTTGACCGGAATCAAACCTGGGACCCTTCAGTCTGCAGGCCGAGGCTCTATCCACTGAGCCAAATCGGCGAGGGCAACAGTGACTTCTTCATGAAATTGCTGAACGACACGCCCGACAGGTTGGTCTAGGGCCTGCGTGCTGCTTACCAGCAAAATGATGATGATGATGGGGGTGGGGGTGGTGATGGTGGTGATTACAAGTCCTTTCTCATCAGAGAAAGCTTGGAAGGCCCTGCCTGCAAGTAGGAAACCTCTCTGGGAAAGGTCTTCCCTGTAAAGACTCAGCAGGAAGGTGTCATCATTGACCTCACTCCTCGAGGCCTGTGCAGCGTGCGCGTCTGCTGCAAGCCCATGTGTCTCTTTCACTTCCAGCCTTAAAATAGCCCCCAGCCCTGCAAGTGAGCGAAAGGAAACCACACCAGGAAGCAGTCAAGACTTCTCGCAGGTAAGGCCAGCCTCACCCTCAACACGCCCTGAGAGGTACTTCCTTCATGGGACCGCTGTGGTGCCACAGTAGCCTGTGGGTACCAGACTTGGAGAAATTTAATTTCATTCCAGACATTCTGGCCGAGGCAGAATCACTTCCCAGGGTTGTACTGGGAGGAAAGCGGGGCCTAAACAAAACCCTGGAATATAGTTACAGGACCCACACTTTTTGGAGAACGCAGAGCACCACTTCCGAAGGACCTAATGACTTCCCAAGACAGACACTGCCTCGCCAGCACTCAAGATGTCTCCCAACTCCACCTCGACCTGCATCTCTGGAGCCTCTACTATGGGCCAGGAGCTTGCCAGGTACTCATATACACACACTGCATCCCTGACCTCTGACCCCATGAGGCCACGCCCACTCTCCCCATGTTTCAGAGGGCTTGCAGACTGAGTCCCTTAAACCCCAGTCTGTCAGCCTTACGCCTATGGGCCCAGGTCACAGGGATAAGCCACGAGCTTGCCTGAATGGTTCTTTCCTCCCCTCTCTTTGTTCTTCATCTTCCAGATGGTTCAACATTTCTCTTATGGACAGATAAGGAGATATTGTCTCCCATCTACTGCTTCAGTCACTCACCCATGCCTGTAACAATGTTTTTTAAAAATGCACTACCTTTAACGCCAAGGTAGATCTCCCAAGGTGAGCAAGGAGTTTATCCACTAGTGAAGTTTTGTTAGTGAAAAGGAGAATGAAAATGTGGGCCCCGTAACTATATGGCATACGTTCTGGGCTTGCTTTCCTCGTCTGTAAGATGTGGATATTGGAAGAAATGAGCTCTCAAGCCTTTCCCAACCCCAAATTCACATCGCGTTCATTCTATAAGGGACAGAAAAGTTTTTATTTTTTTAATAGTGAAAGCAGAGACCTCGCTGCCTAACAAAGTCATACACGCTTATGGTATCGTTCAGCCAAGGAGACGTGGGTGGTCTTTAAAGTAACAATCCGCCCCTGGAAAAGTGAGTGGCCAGGTGTGTGGAAGGACCACCATGAGGTCAAGGTTGGCGGGAGGACTACAGCAAGACCAGGGTTGACTCCAGGATCGTGTGACGAGGTTGGTGGACCCTGCCAGACCTCAAGATCAGCCTCCACACTCGGGCAGGCTGGACCCGCTGGGCAGCGCGAAAGCTGCACGCGGGGTGTTTCTGCTCCAGGATGTTGGGAACGCTTACACCACCACCATGCCTGGGGGAACTGGGCACACAAATCCCGAACATCCAGCTAATAAACTGGCACTTGGCCGACTACATAAAGGGCTTCCCATATTTCTAACGAATTCACAGTTGGGCTTGGTGTGATTTCATCAACAATGCGCTCCCTGATTCGTGAAAATGACATCCGTGCCAATTCTACCCCGTCAGGAAAACCATCGTTGCAAGGCACGCTGGTCACGGATTTCAGGGCACACCGTGCAATGCCCTACCTCGAGGTCCCCTCTCCCGTCAAAACCCACAGAACCGTCCACATCGAATGTGTAAGCACAACCGGACCTAGAAGAGTTCCTGAATTCATTCAGGTTCCTGCCGATGGCCTGAAGTCTGCAAAGTTTTCTCTATCAAGATATAAAATTCTCTCCATTAAATATTTAAGAATTCTACCTTTAGATAACAAAGTCAAACCTGACAAAATAAAATACGCAATGTTATCCATGCTCCTAGGAACACAAATAAACTAATCTAATCTGTAACTGCATGTAACAGGTATGTGCCAACAAAATCACAAACGTGACTCCATAGCAATTCAGCACTTAAAAACAGAAGTGCCAAAAGCGATTTCTCTTACACCTGAAATACATTTTTCTCGAAGCAGCAACTGACTGGTTGAGTATGTTTTTCTTATAAAACCTGAAGGCTAGGTGAGTTCTGAGCTGTGTTTTTGCAATGCCTCAACATCAGCCTCTCCTTTTCTCTATGCCCTCCACCTTTACTTGAAAGAATTTTCAGCTGGCTGATCTCCTTCTATCTTTGTTAAAAAACAAAAGACTTTTGAAGTGATATTTTGGCTCTGTGCAGGCAAAGCCTCACTTTCCAAACAGAAACATCTGAGGAGGCCAAAGCCCTCGGATATCAGCCTGTTTTACTTTTCAGTTCATGTCCTGGCATCCTACCAGGACAGCTCCTAATATCAGTCTAGTTACTAATGAGAATCTTGGGATCCTACTGATGATTTATCGTGATGCCTTTTTCAACATGAAATTACAAAGAACCAGTCTTCCAGGGAAGAGAGAGATGACAGACACATCAAGTGATGGGTCTTAAGTAAAAGCACAGAATTAAATGTGCCCAGTTTTGGCCTCTGGGCCCGAGGTCTACACCAAAGGAATCTTGTCACACTTCCAGACACCCTGAAATGTCACCTACACCACGTTTTAGGTCAAATATCTAGAATTACGTAGTCACAGACAGAACTAGACAGACCCCCATGACATCACCCTCACGCAAGAGACACATTTTAAAAGCCACGCATGGGTCCCTTTGTCTCGCTGAGTCTGGGTTTCTTTGTCCCCAAACAGAGCAGAGTAACACCCAGAACCTCACAGAAATGACTCAGGGTCCTCCCAGACCTGAAAGGTGCGGAGGCCTTGCCAGAAAGATCCGATCCACGAACCGGACAAAGAAGAAAGAAAACTGCATACTCAACCTGACTCAGATTTCCCCTCTGCCCCCCCAGATCTGGGCCTTGAACATTCTCATCCAGAAAAGAATTTTCTACTTAAAAGTACTTACCACCACATTCTTTTCTTTTTTTTAAGTAATCCTCTAAGGCCTTTAAATTTTAATTTGGTTTGCCCACAAATAAAAATTGTATACTTTTCAAAACCACATAGAACCCTTATAAACGGAATTTTTTAGTACACGTGCGAGTTAGTTTTTCACAAACAAGACAACAAAGACGGGCACTAGATTATCGGGGTGATCACTTGCTAAGTTATATAAATGTCTAATCGCCATGCTGCACCCCTAAAAATACTGTAATACTGTATGTCAACTGTAGTTGGAAAAAACACACAAAACTAGTCAATACCCAAAAAAGCAAAAGAAACAAAACTCTAATAGCCCTTAACAAGTAGTAAGCACGGGAAACCAAAAAAATGTTATACTATCCTTCTTTGTATATCCATCCGATCCCCACCCACAGATAGCTAAGCCAACATTTGTGTGGGTTTTTTTTGTACCCCTAATTAATAGTACAATATTGGAGCAAATCAATAAAATCTCCTTTTTTAAAGTAATATGCACATATATTTTAATGTAGTACTTTAAGCCTGGTGTTTCAATGGCTCAGATACTAGTGAATGGAATAATAGAGGAAAGTAAAGAACTGCTGATTAATTTTGAGTTATTTTAAAGAATAAAAGAGAAATTCACTCGGAGAAACTCACTTCTGTCCAGATCCCAGTGAAGAATAAAGGCCCGAACTTAAGCCACTGAACACAAGGCATGTAATACCCTTTCTGCCGAACAAATTTCAAGTCCCATCTTTTATAAACAGACATCAGGTGCAAAAACTCGGAACGTTCTACTTCAGGGACAGATGCATCTGTCAGGCTCATCGGGAGCCACGGGGAAGGCCGCAAGCTGTGCAGGTTCCCCGGGGATCTCTCTGGCTCCTTCCCATGGGGGCAAATGAGGAGAGTGGCCTTCTCACCGCATTCCCTGCCAGGAAAAAGGCCTTGGCTAATTTGCATAATCTAAATGGAGAAGTAATTGTCAGAGTGCATTTCCAAGGGACGTGCTTTTCCCGTGCTGTTAACTATAGGGAGGCCCTCTGAATTCCCCGCTCACCGGCTCTGAGATCCCAGCAGTGGTGGGCGGCCAGGAGGCCAGAGCCCACAAAGCAGCCAGCTTCAGGCTCCTCTGGGCGGCCCCTCCGCCTGCACAGCCTCAGTCACACCCGCGGCCTGTTTCTCAGAGGAGAGGCAGAGCAGCTCAAACCCCAGGGCCGGGGCGGGAGGGCTGAACATGCAGCTCCAAGCCTGTGTGTGTGTGTGTGTGTGTGTGTGCATGTGCGAGGGTGTGTGTGGGAGTGAGGGTGTGACAGCGTGTGACAGGGTGCAAGTGTGTGTGAGCAGAGGCGAGGGTGTGTGTGAATTTGTATGCGTGAATGTATGTGTATGTGAGAGGATAAATGGTGAGTGTGAAGGTGAGGGAATGTGGACATGTGTGAGCGTGGACATGTGTGAGGGCGTGTGAATGTGAGCACGTCTGAGGGCGTGAGCACCTGGGTGCAGGATTAAAAACAAGCAGCCAAGCCAGAGGAGAGAAAGGGGTGTTGGTACCGCGGCGCCTGAGACAGAGCTGGCTCGGGGTTATCTACAAAACATGAGCAGCCCAGCCAATCAAGATGTCTGGCCGTCTGTAGACAACACAGCAATACCTGGTAAGCAAGGGATTTCTGAGCCAATGAGCAGATGTTGTGGTGTCGCAAGCACGGCTCCACCATAACAATCTGCACAAGAAACAGAAAACTTAGCTCATCGTGCCAGCACTCAACCAGAAGCTCCCATGTCCCCGGGATCCCCTAATTTCCAGTTGGTTACCCCTCACCCCCAACACACATTCTCCATCGGCCTCGTGTGAGTCAGAGAGCAGGAGGGCAGGGGCTCTTCCTGGCCCTGCTCTGGGGGCGTCTGGGAACCTGTTTAAAGGCAGGAAGGCGGTGGGCAGAGGCAGGCCGAAAACACCGCTCCACCCTCCGGTTTCTCAGCCAGCTCCCCTCGGGCACCTGACACAGACACACACACACACACAGACACACACACACACACACGAGGGTCACCTGTCATTACTTCTCGCCCCTCCACTCTCTTCCAGGCGAGAGCCCTTTTCAAACCCGAGACGCACTTACTGTTTTGAGAACCAGCCCATAGGAGCTGCGGATCTGCCGCTAGAATCGGCGAACGGAAAGCGGGAGAACAAGTTAAAGCACCTGGGCTGTGCCAGCGCTGCTTCAGGGTTCAAAACGCAAATGGGAGGCGTGAACAGAGGGCCATGTCCTCCTCGCCTGTAACTGTGGGCAAGAAGGCAGAGAAAGCCGGCCCGTCTCCCGGGAGCGGCGCTTTCCACCGTCCTGTACGCCACCCTCCCGGTGGGCCTGACACCCGTCCTGGCCACCGAATGCCAGGCCGACCGTGGCCACGATTTGCCTCCCGACCACCAACAGAAAGCGGAGTTTCATGAAAAGAAATGCCCTGGTTTTCCAAAAGGCAGACTGCGATCTCTGAAGTGGGAACGAGGGGACAAACATGCTTTGAGGCCCGAGACAGAACGGAGAGTAGAAATACAAAGTTCTCGGCGCCGCGGGTGAAGTCACAGAGGCACAGCCAGCAGTGCTGGGTATTCAAGATGCAATCAGAAGGCTACCGGCGACACCAACACGCAGACTTTCCCCAGGAGCACAAGAAGCCCTCGCAGGCTGAGCGAGGAATTTCCCCAGACGCTGGAAAAGCTGAGAGAAAGTCCAGGCCCTTTCAGAAGCGCTACCTTCAACGCGTGTCTTCCGTAAGACACTCTGATCGTCCTCAGAGCGAGAACAGCCGAGGACTGAGATTAACCACAACAGAAATAAACAAGATGTCAGCACGACGGACCGGGACGGATGCCCTTGAACAGGTACCCGCACCAGTCAGCACGCGTGTCCATGAGGTGGTGTCCACCCTGGAGACATCACCCAGGTCCCTAGCCGGGCAATCTGACCTAACGCAACATTCTGTGGTTAAACAAACGCAAAGCCTGGTTTTTATTTTCACTGACACACCAAAACTGTGCCTTAGTTACACCGGCCCCATGAATACTGCCAGGTCCTGACTTCACTTACTGAGACCCAGTGGCTCTTCACCCAACAGACCCGCCACAGCCACATCTCCACGGCTCAGGCCCTGTCACAGGATCGCATCACCCGCTTTCCTGGCCTCTTAGCCTAGAGGCCAAGCCAATTCAATGCCGCCCTGTCGTCTGTCCTCTGCCGAAAAGAATCGCAGCATTAACTGGTTCCCCTTAGCAGCTCTGCTCACTCCCGCTGGGGATTCATCGGGAAGATTTTGGTGACATTCGAGAACACCATCTTCCTAAGACGTGACTGGCGACCTACATACAAATGGTTTTTTTGGGTTTTTTTTAGATGTTTATGGAAGTAGCTACAAACACCAGGAGAGAATAGTAAGTTGTGACTGCCCCAGGGCCCAGGCCAGTCTCCGTGACTCAGTAGAAAGTCGGAAAAAGCAGGAGGGCATGAAAGCAACTCAAGTTCTAGAAAAATCTCAGGGCAAGACTTACCACTCTGGGCTTCTGCTGGTCCAGGGTGTGCAGGAAGGCGGCGCTGGGGTCCAGGCAGCGCTCGGGGTCGCTGGAGATGTCCTCCTCCGAGTCCTCGTAGGAGGAGGAGAAGCCGGCGGAGGAGGCCGAGGAAGAGGACAGCTTCCGCAGGGGCAGGATGCCCAGCGGGCTGCCCTGGGCCTCCTCCAACACCCCGTCCTCCTGGGCACCCATGTCTGTAATGATGACGGCGGGGATATTGCCGGGGCTGCAGGCCTCCCGCAGCAAAGGCTTGTCCTCCTGCTCCGGGGAGAGCAGCTCTGGGCCGGAGTGGGTGGCTCTGTCTTTTGGGGGGCTTCCCCAAGTCCCCTGGGCTGGTACCCCCAGGCTGCACGTCCAGGCCAGGCAGGCTTCCTCCATGGGGCTCAGCCAAGCCCTGGAGCTCCCAGGCTGCACGCCCACCCCGGCCGCAGCGAGGCACTGAGGTCCTTTCACATCTTTCGCTGCTTCCCAACAGGGCAAAGGTCCCAGCATTCCGCCAGCGGGAATTCCCGCCTCCGCCTCCCCTGCTCGCGGCTGTGCGGCGCGGCTGCCCCCACGCAAGCCCAGCGGCGGGGACCCTTCATCCACGCGGCTGGAGCATTGCGGAGGCTCCCGGGCCCCTGGGGCCGCACTCGGGGTCACCCCGGGCCCTACCAAGCCCACATCCCCTGCGCTTTGCGCGTCCACAGTCCTCTCCTCCGGCCTGGCGCCCGCTTCGGGATGCCCGGAGCCCGGCTGGCCACAGGGCAGATGGCCTTTCCCCGCCGTCCCAGGGGGCTCTCCACCGCCGGGCCCGCCGCTCTCTGGGGCTGGGCTCGTCTCACCGCCCAGAGCCGGCCCCTTACCCTCCACCAGGGCGGCCGGGGGTGACGGGGGATGCACACCCCGGGGCTTCTCCGGCAGCTCCGAGAGGGCAGGGTCCTGCGGATGGTGCGGCCCAGGGGACCTGGCTCTAGCTGCCACTTCTGCAGCCATCAAGGAGTTCGCTCCGACCTGGCTCAACGAGGGAGCTGGGCAGCTCGGAGTTTCCAGAGCAGAGACCCTCTTGTCAATCTCCATCGCGGACGGTGAGCCACAGGGGGGGCGGGCAGGGACCCCCTCCTCCATTCTCACCCAAGGGGCTGAGCCCTGAGCCCCGGAGCCCGGCGGGGAGGCCAGGCAGGGAAGAGGTGCCACTCCCTCCTGGTCCTTGGAGAGGCTTGGGCTGGGCGCCCCGGCGCTCCTGGCGGGGTCGGCCTCCGAGGTCTCTGGGCATCGCTCCCCCCAGGACTTGGTCCTCCGGCCCACGCTCTGAGCCAGGGCCCTGCCCGGGGGCTGGCTGCTGCTGCGGAAGGGGCTCGGGGAGGGCGATCGCGCCCGGGCCAGGCGCGGGCTGCGGGGCGCGGGCCTGGCGGAGCTCTGCGCCTGGATGTGCGCCTCGAACAGGTCCACCTTCTGGTTCACCTGCACGTTCTGCAACTCGCGCTGCAGGACGCGCAGCTTCCTCTGGGCCTCCTCCGGCCCCGGGGGGCTGCGGGCGCCGGCGGCCGCGCCCTGCTGCCCGTCCCCTCGCGGGCGACCCGCCCAACTCGGGCTGCTCACGCCGCTGCTGCCGCTGCTGCTGTTCAGCCGGCGCCGGCCGCTCCGCCAGCCCCGGGGGCTCCCCGGCTCCTCGGGCGACGACGACGCGGTCGGGGGGAAGAGGAAAGAGGCGTCCCTCCCGGGGCTGAACACGCTGCCGGGGCTCAGGGTGGCGCTCCCCGGCGGCGGGGGCGTCTCGCTGCTGCCGGGCCGGGGGGCGCCGCTCCGCACCTGGTTGGCGCTATTCATGATCACCAGGCTGTTGAGCGCATAGCAGTACACAGCCATAGTACTGGGTCCCGCGCCCGCGCCGCCGCCGCGGCCCCCGCTCCGGCCCCGCCGCCTCCCGCGGCTCCCGGCTCAGCCCCGGAGGCCCGGCGGCCGCGGCTCGGCGCGCAGAGGCAGTGGCATGGCCTGGGCGGCGCGCGAGGGGCAAGATCGCGGGCTCAGCCCCCGCCCCGAGCTCCATACACCGCAGCGCCCTGTGGAGACACAAGGAGAAAAGTCAGGACCCCATGGGGAGGGTGTGGGCACGGGGAGGGGGCGCCTCAAACCGCGGACTCCCACCTGTCGGGGATCCGGTGCCCCTGGCCCTCTCACTGGTTCGGCGCGAGGACACAGCCCAGGGGGTGTCGGTGGCCAGCACGGGCGGGGGGGGGGGGGCGGGGGGCTCTCCCGAGCGCGCTCCCACCCTCCCCCTGGCTTGTTATTGCTCAGGAAGTTTCTTCCCAAACTCCAAGACTGGTCCCCGGGGCCACGCGGGTGGGCAGGGGGCGGTGTGCCACTACTCGGTCCAAGCGTGCTGGGGGCCCTCTGAGCGAGGGCACCATGCACCCTCTCCGGGCTTCCGCCTGGGCGAACCCAGGTTGCATCGGGCAAAACGGGGCCTCCCCGCCCCTGGACTTCAGGACCTCCCCGGCCACCCGGGACCGACCCGCAGCGACCCGGAGCCGGTCGGACCTGCCTCCCCTCGCCACCGTCTGCGCTCCGGTCCGGGAGGACCCTGCGTGCCGGCCGCTAACCTCCCTGACCCTGCCTGGGGGCTGCGCCCCGCGGCCCACGAAGGTCTGGGCGCCCGGCGGGGCCGCAACCGAGGTGTTTTTCGCACCCGCTTTGTCCCCCGAACAAGTGAGTTTTGTGGGTGTGGGCGCGCCTGCGCGCGTCCGGGAGCGAAGAGCCGCTCGGCCCGGGTCCCGGAACCGATGCTCGCCGCCCCTCGCGGAGGGGCCGCTGTGCCCGCGCGCCCCGTGGGGGAGGACGCGGCTCTCGGCGGCTCTGGGACCCGCGCTCGCCCGGAGGGACCCAGGGCGTGCGTGGCCGCAGCCGCCGGGAACCCCCGGCTCTGCAAACCTCCCGGGGCCCGAGGTCGAAACCCCCGGGCAGCGCGGCCAAGTGCAGGGCTTCTCCGCGTCCCGGGCCGCCTCGCCGTCGCCCGCGGAGCCGCCGGCCGCCCGAGCGGGGGGCGCCTGGCGCGCCGGGGAGGGGCGCGGAGCCCGCGGCCTGGGAGGCGAGCAGGGGAAACGCCGACAGCTCCCTCCCGGCTCGCCCTGCTCTCCCCGCACCCAGACTCCGCGCCAGCCTCCCGGATCCACCCCCTTTCCGGCCTCCCCAGCCCCTCTCGCTGCGCTTCTCCAGAGCCCGGGCCGCTCGTGTTCGCCCGGGAGCCGGGAGGGAGGGGAAAGAGGTTCCGAGCGGGAGCGATGAAAAAGCCGCCAAACTTACCTCCAGTGTCTCCGATCCCCGGGTCCTGTGCAGACGACACGGCCCAGGCACAAGATGGCCTGAAAAGTGGAAAGGCTCCGAGGCGACCGCTTCCCCGAGCGGCGCAGACAAAAGCGGAGCGGGCGGCGGAGAACGCTGCTGGCCCGCGGCCGGCCCTGCGCGCCCTTCCAGGCGCGGGAGAGAGTGCCCGTCTGCGTCTGCTCCCGGCGACTTCAGTGTTTGTTCAATGTGAGATTAAAAAAAAAACTTGGGCGGGGGGTGCGGTGCGGAGGGAGGAGGGTGAAAGGCGGGGGTTGGGGGAGGAAAGCAGGAAGGAAGTTGTGAGCCTGTCTGGGGTTGAACTCAGCGGAACAAGTTTTTCTTTTTTTTTTTTTTTCTATTGCTTGGCAAGACCGAGGGAGGGAAACACTTTTTAAAAAAAAGTTTCCATTGTTAGCTAACAAAAAAAAAAAAAAAAGCCTTTTAACTTCTGCGGGTTAAAGATATACGATCCATTTTCCACCGCTCGGTAAAGCCTTGCTGGTGTCTAGCTTTATGAAACTCTTTTTGAAAAATGTTTTTAATAAAGTTTTGAGTGTGCATTTTAAGCAAAGCAAATCATGGGGACCTTTTTTTTTTTTGAGCATTTAAAACGGGCTAAAAGCCCATGGAAACGGTTTGTGTTCTTGTACACAAATATGCAAATCACCGAAGAGACCTTGTGGGCACCTCCTTGCAGAGCTGCACATTTTAAATGCATCACACCAACAGTTTGGAAGATGGGTTGGGCTGTGAGCTGTTGATGGTTTTGCAGTGCAGTTGCTAGTGGTATAAACAGGCTTCTTCTGCCTTGCACGTTTATCTGTTAGTACATGCACACAGCAAATGTGACCTTGGCATATGTTTTCACTTAATTCTCAAAATTGTTTTTTTGAAAAAGATAGTCCTGGGACCAAGAAATCCTGAGACCCTTTGCTCAGGATCCTGTAGCTCATTTTTAAGACCCCACCCCCACCCCTAATCAGCAAAAAAAAAGGGGGGGTAAAGGTGCATCAGCCCATACGACTGGGGATCCTACCCCTTTAAACTCTGGTGCTGCAAGTGTGTTTTGCATAATTCTCTAAGTCCTCAACTGTAGCATTTAGTGAAAAGGGAAAACAGCGTTGCCAGGCTCCGGAGATTAAAACATCTAAAGGCTGAATCAGCCTTGATATTCCCAGGAGCTGGGATTTAAACGGAAATGTTAACTTCGCCGGTAGCAATCTCCCCTCTGGCTTGTTTATGGAGCAATACTGTTTATGTGAGCAAAGCAACCTGCTGCCCAGTCAGGAAGAGACTCATGTTCGATCTAAAACCAAGAGGTCTCCCAACTAAGGATTCCTGGGAATCAGACACAGGCCAGTCCTTGTAACGCGCCAGGAAAGGACGGGGCCTCATTCCACTCTCACCCCCCATGGGGCTCAATAAAAAGGGCCCAGTGTGTATTCAGGTGTTGACTCAGGAGCTGGGTCGCTGTTAAGCAGAAAAGCCAACCCTATCCCTGTCCCTAAACCAGTTCCCTGGTGGCAAGAAAGAGGAGCCGCCGTCCTCAGGAATCTCCGTGGAGTTTATTTCGGAGTATTCTAGAAGATGCAAGCACCATGTCAGGTGTCGTGGCTGAAGCAACTGGAGGCCCTATCCGTGCATGTAGTGAACACGGAAACGGAGCTTCCCAGCCCTGGGAAAGCTCACTGTCACCCAACAGACATCACTGGCCTTCCCCAGGACTGAGAAACCCGGGCTGCCTGCGTGTACAATCAGCCTGAAGAATTCTCACTCACAAGGCGGCCGGCGGCCGGTCAGGTGCCACATACACACGGGGTTCCTGCCGCGGTTGGGCTGGAGGTAGAGCTAGAAGGTGATTCTACCAGCCTGAAGCTCTCACTGTGCCACCACGAATGGCAAGGGGTGGGCGAAAGATGGAGCAAAACCCACATCTGGAAGCCAGCATGGTTGGCTTGCTTCCTGAAGCAGAATCTAGTTGTCTTTCATGAATGTTAAGCGAACATCAGAAGAAAAATATTATATAGCACTTTTTATTATCCAGGCACTGTTCTAAGCATATTATAAACATTTCTACATGTCAAACCTCACAGCAACCTACTGAGGCAGATGCTATTGTTACCCCCGTTTTACAGCCGGGAAATGGAAGCACAAAGCCCTGAGTAACTGAGTGGCCGGCCCGGATCTGAACCCGGGAAGCACGAGGCCAGAATCTGTGCTCCTCGCTGTTTCTCCACGTTCTGTACTGGTTCCCTACAACTGGAGGGAAAGTTTGCCTAACTCTTCAGGCTTTTCGTTTTCCCGCGTTTAAAATGGAATCTTTAAAACCATGGCTATGAAACTAAGCCCAGAAAGCAGCTTCCCCAACTTGATCAAGGACATCCACGAAGAGACCGACAGCTCACATACGACTGAACGGTGGAGGGCTGGCCCCTGGCCCCCTGTGAGCGGGAACAAGGTGAGAATATCTGCTGTCGCCACTTCCGTTCAGCAATGCACTGGACATCCTAGTCAGGGCAGTTCGACAAGAAAAAGGAATGCAAGGCAGCTGACGACCTCCCTGCCTCAGTGTTGAGCTCTGTAAAATGGCAATCATTATAATACTGCCTCCATACTGTTCTTCTTCTTTTTTAATCCTCACCCAAGGATATTTTCCCATTGATTTTCAGAGAGAGTGGGAGAGAGAAAGAAAGACAGACGGAAATGTCGATGTGAGAGGAACACATCGATTGGTTGCCTCCTGCACGTGCCCTGACCAGGGCCAGAGCCAGGGAGGAGCCTGCAACTGAGGTACATGCCCTTGACCGGAATCAAACCCGGGACCCTTTGGCCCACAGGCCGATGCCCTATCCATTGAGCCAAATTGGCTAGGGCTCCATCGTCTCCCTACTGGGGATGTGCCCGCAACCAAGGTACATGCCCTTGACCGAATCAAACCCGGGACCCTTGAGTCCGCAGGCCGATGCTCTATCCACTGAGCCAAACAGGTTAGGGCAGCCCTGGGCAAACTATGGCCCGCGGGCCGTTTGAAATGAATAAAACTAAAAAAAAAAAAAAGACCGTACCCTTTTATGTCATGATGTTTACTTTGAATTTATATTAGTTCACACAAACACTCCATCCATGCTTTTGTTCCGGCCCTCCAGTCCAGTTTAAGAACCCATTGTGGCCCTCGAGTCAAAAAGTTTGCCCACCCCTGGGTTAGGGCCATCGTATTCTTAATGAAAACGTGTTAATGCCCCAAGCACTCCAAAAAAATAGGCGCTTTTAAAAAGTGGGCTCCCACACCCTAGCATCTCATACGGAAAAAATCCAAGAGTTAATGGATCTAAGACTGCCTTACGCACAGCAGGTACTCAATAAATAGTTGCTTCTAGAATGAGCTTCTTTAGAGCCCTAAGACCCCTTCTCCCCCTGCTGGTCTGATCTCCTGGTTTCAGGACGGCATTAGCAGAGGTGGAGGGGCCTGGATTGCTACCGAGCAGTCGTCTTTGAAACTCTGAAATCTAGTGCCATCAAGATGGCTATGCCCACATCCATAAAACTACATAGGGATGCCTGTTCGCAGCCCCCGGCCCCTCCAAGCGAATCTCCGCCCAGTTCCCTTTAGAAATGCTGGGAATCAGAGGACCACTCGGGGCCCGCAGCGAACCAGGCCAGGCCCCAGAGCTACCCACAGGCTGGGGAAGGACCTGCATGGAAACGCGAGGAGCCTTGTCACAGGAACTGAGCAGAAAGGCCACGTGGTGAACCTGGGGCCATGCAGCAGGGTGTGCGCTGTGAAGGAGAAGCCAGTAACGAGCGGAGGATGTCTGGGTGAGTGGAGGGGTAGTGAGGGACGGGCCTGTCCAGACAACAACAAGCCACAGCGCCTGGTGCAGGCCATGGAGAGAGAAAGGCAGGGGCTCGCTGGCTGGCTGGCGGCTCCCAGAGCCCATTCCCAGGAAGCCGGCAGGTCCTGTGTCTGCCCTTGGATCGTGTGAGCAACTGTGGCACTTCTATGAACAACCCCACCGCCCCCAGCCACCTATACCTTGCCCCACACATAAATATTCATGATTAATTCCTTAATCTTTTAAAACCACTATTTTTAAAAATATGTTTTTTATCGAATTCAGAGAGGAAGAGAGAAGGAGAAAGAGAGATAGAAACATCAATGATGAGAGAGAAACATTGATCGGCTGCCTTCTACACGCCCCCTACTAGGGATCGAGCCTACAACCCAGGCATGTGCCCTTGACCAGAATCAAAACTGGGACCCTTCGGTCCACAGGCTGACACTCTACCCACTGAGCCAACCAGCCAGGGCTAAAAACACTGTTTTTAAAAAAGAGATAGCCTTCTTTATTTTAACACACACAGAGTCTTGCTCCCCTCTGCCGCTACTAATAAATACGGGACAGAATCTGGAAGAGCAAAATGCAAAGAGCCAATGGAATGATTCCAGATTGAGATGCAGAGGACGAAGTCCATTTGACACCCACCTCCCCTGTCCTCGCTGCTGTCTTCCCAGACACAGCCCGTGGGACTGGGGCTTCCCTGTGATGATAGATGTGCATTTGTTCACCCACTTATCAAATGTTTCCCAAACACTCTCCTACCGCACCTGCTGTAACCTGCTTCCTCTTGTTTCTTTCTCACTGAGGCAGAGAATGCTAACGCCTCATGCCCACTGGCACCTGCAGTGCCTGCTGTGGAGAAGGGACTTGACAAATGTTTGGTAAATGATCAATGACTCCAACGCAGGCAAGGGCAGCCAGCAGACTTTTCTCTCCTAAATCCAGAGGGTATGGGTGGGGGGCGGCGGGGGGGGGGGGCGGCTGGAAAGGGAAAACACACTGATCTGATCGGAAATATTCCTGCAACAAAGCATAAGGCACTCACAGGTAGACAGGGTTCCAGTTACATGTGGACATGGAGACAATGATCTGGTTTCAAATAGACTTTTCAGCTGTTCAAACAACGGGTTCTGCACAGTTGGGTCGGCTCTGCTGGGAAGCGGACTCAAGCGCGGAGACCCGACAGCCGTGGCCGGCCGTGGTCTGAGCCAGGGGTGTTTATCTATCCTGTTTTCATGGTCTGGAAACAACCCTGAGCTGATAAGAGGTGGGCTGAAAGGATGCAACCCTGCCTTTCATGTTAAACATGAACTCGGCCAACTTACACACTCATGTTGAAATGTGGGGTCAAGACTGTGTCTCAATGTCAACCGAGTCGTCAGTTTGAGATGTCGGCTCTTTGGGTTTGCAGCACAGACACCCCTTCCCCAGGGAGCTGTCTCCTCCTGTTTGCGGGGCCTGTTGGTGACAAAGGACGGCTCTTGTTGTGAAGCTCAGCGGGTGAAGCGGTGAGGAGCAGCCTCAGGTCCACACCTTTCCCAGGTCCCCTTCTCGGGGTACGCGGACTGGCTGACGTCTGTGCTCCCCCTGGGGCAAACGGAAGTAGTGAGGAAGAGCAGCAGGGCCATGTACGTTGCATGAAGTTCACAGACATGTGCTTTGAGGTTTGGATGGAGCCAGCCTTGGGTTTGAGTGGTCTCCATCAGCAAGCCCAGGAGAGCCAGAGAGGGCCCTTGAGTCAGACCCGCCCCGTCGTTGGATATTCTGAGAACAGAGAGGAAGTGTAACCTTCCCATCCGGGCCTTTAAGGACAAAGCCCCGGGAAAGGTCAGCCTGCAGTGCTCTAACACAAATAGACTCTGTCTCCAGCAGAAAGAGGAAGTGCGGCCTCCATTGCTCCTGTCCCTGACAATGGGGGACAGTATTAGCAACATGAGATTTTATCTCTGGTGTTTGCAAACCACACTCAGCAGCATTTCAGGTGTCTGCAGCGCTTGTCCTGTGTGTCCCCCAACGCGGCCTCTTAGCTCCGGTTCGGCCCACGGGCACCTTGTTTCCGCCGTGGGTGTTGTTACGAACGCCGGCCATCTACTCATTAACCCACCCGGGTTTTTCAGGCAAAGAGAGGGAAAAGAGAAGGACCTGAAGAGGCATATGAAAAAGGATAGGAGAGGGCCACAGAAGTCTCCAGAGAGCTCACAGACTAGAGGGGAGCCGAGGTTACAAAGAATTACAGCAGCGTCCTATGCGGTATAATAGCAGGTGGAGTACCAGGGGGCCCGGTGGCTGCCCTTGGGCTCGGGGAGGAGGTGGGAAGACATCAGGAGAGGGTGATGGTCGAGCTGGGTCTTCAAGTACAGGCAGGAGTTCACTGGGCAAAGAAGAAAGACTCTCCCAGGCCGGGACGCCCTGTGGGCAAGTGCCCTGACCCCTGGAGGAGCAGGGGGAGGAGTGAGTGGGCAGTTGGCGTGGTTGGAGCGAGCAGCGGCGGGAGGGGGGCAGCCATGGGGAGCAGGGCCCGGGGTAGCAGTCCGGGGACATGTGATGAAGTTCCTCGATTGCTGTGCTAAATAGTTCAGCTTTTTATTAAACGTGATAGGGAGTCCCAGGGAGTTTGAAGCAGAGAGTGACACAATTAAACCAGCATTTCAGAGCAATCTCTCTGGGGCAATGTGGAGGGTGTGTTAGGGGAGGGGGCAGACAGACCTGCTCAGGGAGGCCACAGAGATTTCTAGACCCTATGCTGGCACTAGGACTTCAAAGACGAGTAGACACCATCCCTGCCTTCCAGGAGCTGCAACCAAGCGAGAGTATTAGGGCTCTGCTGCGGTGGGGACACCCGGATGGTAGAGGCTTAAAACCGCACATCTGAATTGTCTCCGTTCACCTGCGATCGGTGTGGCGCAGCCGAGGCCTCTGCCTCGGGCCACCGTCAAGGTGTCGGCCAGGGTTGCGGTTTCATCTGAGGGTCGACTGGGGAAGTGGCTGCCCCCGAGCTCACAGGGGCTGGCTTTGCAGGGCTGCCCTGTGCTCTTCTCCCTGTGGGCCTCCTTGGCATGACCATGTGCTTCATGAAAGCACGCCAGCTAAGAAGGCAGAGGAGAGGGTGTGCGCACAAGACCCAAGTTACAATCTTTTATTTTTTAAATGACAGCCGCTCTTTTTTTTTTAACTTTATTTTTTATTGATTTCAGAGAGGAGGGAGAGGGAGAGAGAGAGAGAAACATCAATGATGAGAGAGAATCATTGATCAGCTGCCTCCTGCACCCCCCCCCCCCACACTGGGGCTGAGCCCACAACCCCAGCATGTGCTCCCGACCAGAATCAAATCTAGAATCCCTTAGTCCGTAGGCCAACGCTCTAGCCACTGAGCCAAACCAGCCAGGGTTGAAGTTGCAATCTTATATCATCTCTGCTGAGAAGCAAGTCCCAGGTTCCCCCCCCCCCCCCCCCCGCCACACACACACACACACACACACACACACACACTTGGGAGGAGGGGAGTGGAATACACATGGGCACAAACACCTGGGGGCAGGGTGAGTTTGGGACCATTTTAGAGTCAGTCTGAAACGACTCTGAATAAATCAGGAAAAGATAAGGTGGGTATTCTCCCTGGGCTGTGAGATCAAAGAGAGGTTAGGACCGGCCCAGCAATAAAGCGATGCTTCCTCAAGGGGTTCGATGAGGAGGTGGTTGCTGTGGTCCTGGGAGATGCCAAATGCCTGACCTTTTTCTGTTCATTTTATTCTTATTGGCCATCGGGTCTGTTAGCGTAAAAGCCTGTGGTGGACTCAAGCCTGAATCCCAGCTCTGCCATTGCAGCCGTGTGGACTGGGGAGTCAGGGAGCCCCTCTGGGCATGAGTTTCCTAATCTGCAGAATGGGAGCATGCTGCCTACCCCGCGGGGTCTGGGGGGGCTGCGTGAGATGCTTATGTAAAAACGCCCCGCCCAGGCCCTGCCACACCCGAACCTGCCCAGGAAACAAGGCCACATCCTAACGAAGGCCAATGGTGCGGACCCAGATGGACGGAAGGGCTTGCTCAAGGTCACACTCACAGCAAGCCCTAGCTGAAGGGCTGTTCAAGGTCCATTCAACGCAAGCCCTGCTGAGACAGAGCCTGCACCCAGGCTTCTCCTGAGTGTCACAGACACACCAGCACCCGGACCGCCTCAGTGGTGCGGTCGGAGGCCCTGGCACCCCCGTGTGCGAACACTCCGTTCACTTGGCGGCCACCTGCTGCATTTGGTAAATGCCCGCTGACCGCCTCCGAGGCCGGGCTCTGGGCCACGCCCTCCGCTGCAGAACGTGCAGGGCCCTGAAACAGGCGGGCCCCCTCCGCCCTGCCGGCCCCTGTGGCTCCAGCACCATCCAATGGGCGCTTATGAGGCCTGTTCAAGGTGGATGACATGGGCAAGTCCGTAGAGAGCCCAGTCCTTACAGATCATCCCACCCTTCTCCGAACGACCTTCTGTAACAAAATGACAGGGAGCTCCTACGCCCCGTCCCAGGCCCCAGCGCCCACCGCCTCTGACATCAGACGTGACTTCCGCACGCTCAGTCCTCACTCCATCGTTTATCTAAATCCCTCTCCGTCCGCTCTGACCTGCCGTCCACGGCCCAGCAGGAGAGAGGCCTTGCTGGGGTTACTTTGGAATTTATTATGTGCCCAGCCCTGTGCTAAATGAAAACACGTGATTAAGGATGCGCTGACCTTAACAAATAAAAGAGCCGGGTGTTTTGTTTTGTTTTTTACCAGCAAAATGGGCTTATTTGAAAACAGCAGAGGGACTGCAGCAGGCTCTGGCGAACCCAGGGCGATCTGGAGAACCAGGGAGAGGGCTTTGCATTTATAGGCGGAAAGAGGGAGCGGGGAGGGCTGTTTTGCAGAACTCAGGGTGGTAACGGCTCCTCATTGGCTGAGTTTGTCACTGACTGGCTGTAACGGGGACCCCAATCCTGAAGGCAGCCAGCCAAAGAGTTCAGGCCAGGATCGCCCCAGTGGAGGCTGGAGGTGGTGGAGGCTGGAGGCGCTTTGCTGGGCAAGGAGGCGTCTCCTCCCCCTGCTGGGCAATGTCCTCCCGCTGGGGTCGGGGTGGCAATGGGGACAGCTGCCCTTCAGGACTGCCAGGCCCCAAGTTAAATGACGTTTCCTTTATTTGCTTTTTTAAAAATTGATTTCAGAGAGGAAGGCAGAGGGAGAGAGCGAGAGAAACATCAATGATGAGAGAGAATCGTGGATCGGCTGCCTCCTGCACACCCCACACTGGGGATGGAGCCCGCAACCTGGGCCTGTGCCCTGACCGGGAATTGAACCGTGACCTCCTGGTTCATAGGTCTATGCTCAACCGCTGAGCCACACCAGCCCAGCTCCTTTATTTATGCTTCAGAGGTGAACGGCTGGGGCACAGGGGGCGGGGGCGGGGGTACACGGGGCGGGGACTGGGGTACAGAGGGCGGGGCTGGGGCACAGGGGGCGGGGTCTGGGGTACAGAGGGCGGGGCTGGGGCACAGGGAGCGGGGACTGGGGCACAGGGGGCGGGGCTGGGACACAGGGGGCAGGAGCTGGGGTACACGGGGCGGGAGCTGGGGTACACGGGCGGGAGCTGGGGTACACGGGGCGGGGGCTGCGGAAGGAGCCTTTCTGAGGCTGGGGCTTTGCTTTTCTGTCCCCGCGCAGAGCTCAGAAGATGGCGCTGGGGTAGGCTGGGCTCCTCCTCCTCCGTCTGGCCCCCTGAGTCCCGCTCCAGCGGCTGTTCCTCCAGGACTCTGCTCACTGACCTGGGAACGCAGCTGCCGCCGGCGGAGGACAGGCGTGGGGAGGCCCGCGGGGGCGCATGAGGCCGGGGAGCCCGTGGAGGCCCTGAGTGGCCAGGCGAGGGCAGAGGCGGCCGCGGGGAGGGTGGCCGTGGTACGAAGGAGGCAGATTCTGGGTGCATTTTACAGGTGGAGTCATCGGGATTGGATGGATTGGATGTTTTATACTCTCTCTCAATCTCGTGTGTGTGTGTGTGTGTGTGTGTGTGTGTGTATTTAGGCAAAACAAGAAAATCTTATTCTAACCAGAGTGCTGTTCCAAGGTTAACAGTGCACAGTAAACCAAATACAGATAACAAAGCAAAGAGATTAGTCCAGTTATGAGGCTAAGAATTGATTAGTGCCGCTCCCAGTCCCTGCCTCTAGGGAGTAATAATCCTAATCATATTTAAGCTGCTTGAGTGCTTGCCGGGTGCAGGCCTGTCCCTGCACCTTAGATCCGCCATTGACCATCGGCCATTGCATTATCACAGCGCGCCATAGGTGGGTAATATTATTATTCCATTTTAAAGGCAATGAAACGGAGTTATGGAAGCACTTAATAGGTTAGAGAAGAGCCACTCGCAGAGAAATGAAGTTTTGTCTGTAGGAAAGATGGAGTAATTATTAAATAACCACTAAACAAACACATTCCTCGATGTGGCTTCGTTACCCGAAGCAGAATGAGGTAGCAGAAGGGATGATTGCTCCAGTCCTTCAGCTGTGACTCTCTGTGAACCCGCCAGTGCTCGCTAAGAAAAGTGTCCCTTTGCCGCCCTTGCATTATAAACATTAAATAATTCATGTTTCCTCAATGCCTATAATGAGCAGTTGAAGATTACTTTAAAGAATAACTTGATTTCATGAGTTTTTATGTTATTGCTTAAATAATTGTTATAATTAGTCTGATAGTGTTCCTTTATTTAGAAATACTGTGCTCTTTCATTTACAGAGCCAATATTCCCCAACATGAGTGCAAGTCACCAAAGAGTGTTATAGGGCAAGCAAGAGCTATTTATGGCACCCAAACCATTAATCCACCTATCATCCACCCATCATCCACCCATCCATCCATCATCCATCCATCCACCTATCCATCCACCCATCATCCACCCATCCACCCATCCATCTATCCATCATCCACCCATCCATCCATCATCCACCCATCCACCCATCCATCCATCATCCATCCATCCACCCATCCATCCATCCATCCATCCACCCATCATCCACCCATCCACCCATCCATCCATCATCCACCCATCCATCCATCCATCCACCCATCCACCCATCCATCCATCATCCATCCATCCGCCCATCCATCCATCCATCATCCACCCATCCACCCATCCATCCATCCATCCATCCATCCATCCATCATCCATCCATCCATCCATCCATCCATCATCCACCCATCCATCCATCCATCCATCCATCCATCCATCCAAGAGAAAGGCAATAAGTCAGGGTAAGTGGACTTGGGCCAGGTTAGGAAAGGCAAGCTTCCACTGTTTTGAGTGCTGGTTACTTACATCCCAGCTCTGTGGCATTGGGCAGTCTGCTTAATCTCTTAAAGCCTCAGTTTCCCCACGTGTAAACATAAGGAGAATAGTAGTACCTACGGCGTGGAATTGTTGCAATAACTAAACGATGTGATATGTAAAGGGTTAGCATATAGAAAGCACTCATTATTCTTTAATTCTCTCAATGTTGCAGAAAACTATAATATGTTGCTTAAAGCTTAAAAAGCAAAGCAAGGAGAACATCAAAAGCACTAACGACCCCACCAGCCAGAGGTAACCCTCACTACCATGCTCCAGCCGGCAGCATTTCTCTCCGCATATACATGCGTAAGTATTCACGTTTAACAAGTCAGAGGCTAATCTGCATGTCCATATGTCCCCGTGTCTTCATTTGCTGAATAATGTTCTGAAGAAATGCAGCGTTTAAGAATACTTAACTCTAAACCTAAGTTGTGTACATTAAATCCGCCCAGCTTTCTGTATGACAGTTATTCCTCAATAAGGTGGTTTAAACAGGTTTAGGAGAGTAACTTCATGACTAGAACACATGACTCATCAATGCGTTATCCCTTTCAGGGAAAATGCTCTCGAGCACCTCTCAGGACCGGCAGGTTCTTTCCGGATAAAGCTACTCAGACGTGTACAAGCACAGGAGTGTGCATCAGCTCCTTAGTGTTACACGTCTTAGGGAACTGCAAGGACAAGCTGAATGTTGAAATGAAGTGCTCCCTCCACCGCTGCCAGCTCCTATTCCCGCAGACGAGAGCTGATGGCCAGCAAGGAGTGCATTCGGTATCGTCATCCAGCATCCCCTCAGGTCCACTGTCGGCCATCTGTGGGAACCTAGATGTGTGATAGAGATAGAATGAAAACGTCCAATAAAGGCTCCCTGACCTTGCTCTTATGAAGTCCGATGCACCCTGATAACTTCTCTTCATTTATTCTGTTTCCTTTTCCTCAAAATGCAGGTCAGCTCCCCTGAGGCTGATTCCACGAACCTCTAACGAGAGACCCCAGTCCTTCACTTTGAGAAACACCGCACCTCTGGGGGCCAGACTATGCCTTTTAGTCTCTGTATCCCCACCCCACAGACTAATGTGAAAGCTTAAAGAGAAGGCATGAAGGGTAAATTAGTAATGTTCTTTCAAACACTGATGAGGACAATAGGACACAGAGAGGTCAATTGTCTTGCTCAAGATCGCACAGCACACAGATGCATTTAGATGCAGGTCTGCCCACGGCCCCATTGGCACTAGAAGCAGAGTCTGAGACGGGTTCGGTGCCCGCCGTTGACATATGAAGAGCTCGAAAGGGAAAGGGCGAGGCCCGGGGAAGGATGTGAGGGGCAGGGTGTAGTCTTCCCCGGAGGCTGGTTTCTGCAGCCTCATTCCACGGGTCGCTCCAGAACAAGAACTACACCGGAGTTTGTCCCACCGTGAGACAAGGAGGCGGTCACCTTTTCGTACCTCTGTGTGTCAGCAAGCCATTGGCTATGGGCTGCAGGCCCCACAGCCCAGGTCCCCTGTGGCCATGGCAATCCCCTGGAGAAGAATTGAGCAATAATTAGCCATTTGTGTTATTAATGATTATAGTGTGGTGTTCGTGACCATGGGCAATAAGGCTTATGCTGAAGTCCTCAGCTAGCTGACTGGGGAATGGACTGGATGAAAATACATAACAGAAGCTCCCACCTGCCTGATGGGGCAGGACTTCCTGTCTCAGCTCTGCACGTGGCAATTCAGTAACGAAAGCCCTGAGGGGTCCAAGGCAACTCTACTTCCACCCAAATCCCGTGTTCGGTTCCTGCGACGATGCCCAGGGCTCACACGGGTCAGTGTGACCTCGCGTGGAGCTCACGGAGGTGGGACTCAGAGGTTCAGGATGAAATCATCGTCCAGCCCTACATGAAGTCTAAGGCTGTAGGATAGAGGGGGTGCAGGCAGGGACGGGAAGGCTGGGAGGGCAGGGGAAGTGTCCCCAGCCTGGGTCTCTGCTCCAGCAAAGACTCCATCTCCCTGCCGTGACTTGTGCTGACATCACTGTTTCCAGAGTCGCTGAAGGTAACCCTCCGGGGATCTTCCCTGTCTGACACTCAGCATTTCCTGCTGGTGCTTGTCTACACCCACCCCTCGTCCCACCGATCAGGGCATTAAAATGCCGAGTTCCTGCTGAATTTCAGAACCTCAGTGACTCATACTGTGTGCTTTAGTGAAGGCGAACCATTCCTGCTGCTGAAGCAGTGGTTTCACACTGTTGAGATTATGTAAATCTGCATTTTCTTTGAGTTTTGTGGAAACACTTGAGGAGGGGGTGAGGACGTAGGGCAGAACAGGGAAGAGGGCAGCTTGGAGGAAGTCAGACTGGGCACAAATGTGAACATATCTGCATAATCATTTTTTTTCTATTTCTAGAGACATTTTCTGGGACCTGGAGCTTATGGAATTGGTTTGTGTTTGGGTGTTTTGGTTTTTTGTGGGGTTTTTTGCTTCTGATCCCGCCCCCATCTTAAATGCAGATAAGTGGTTCACTCCTATGCCCCATTCTCTTATCTAACTTCATTGCCTCCACCTCCACCTCTGCTGATGACACCCCAGACTCTGTCCAGTCCTGTTCTTCCCTGAAAACCACCCTGTGTCTCAGGCAGCTCCAGGATATCAAACCCAGCGAGTCCGAATTGAACACAGGATCCTCTGCTGTTTCTGTGTTCCTTCTCTCAGTTAAGAGCCTAATGCCAACACCCATTCCTTCAACTAAAAATCCGAGTCTTCCATTTTCCTTTAGGGATAGACTTTGCTTCTCATTCACGGCTACTCACCCACTTGAGTTATCGAACTCGGTTCTACTGCAACTTTCAATGTGTCTCAGATCTGTCCCTTCCCCTCCATTTCTGCCTCCAGTGCTCAGGCTCACACCATCCCTGCATGAAACTATGGTGATAGCCTCCTGACTGATTCCACCCATCCATCCATTCATCCATCCATCCATCCATCCATCCATCCATCCATCATTCATCCATCATCTACCCATCATCCATCCACCCATCATCCATCCACCCACCCATCATCCATCCATCCACCCATCATCCATCCACCCCCATCCATTATCCATCCATCCATCATCCATCCATCATCCATCTATCCATCCATCCATCATCCATCCATCATCCATCTATCCATCCATCCATCATCCATCCATCCATCCATCATCCATCCATCATCCATCTATCCATCCATCCATCATCCATCCATCATTCATCCATCATCCACCCATCATCCATCCACCCATCATCCATCCACCCATCCATCATCCATCCATCCATCCATCCATCCATCATCCACCCATCATTCATCCATCATCCACCCATCATCCATCCACCCATCATCCATCCACCCATCCATCATCCATCCACCCATCCATCCACCCATCCATCCATCCATCCATCCATCCATCATCCATCCATCATCCATCTATCCACCCATCATCCAGCCACCCACCCATCCATCCATCCTACATTTTTATTGAGCACCAACTCTATGCCAAGCACTGTTTTAGAATCTGGGGACACACAGATAAACCAAACAAGATCCCTGTCCTTATGAAATTGTGTGTGTGGCAGGGGGGAAGGATGGGGTACTGCTGTCTCTGTTGGTGTGTACAGGGCAGTAGGGAGACAATCAGAGATACTTCTGTCCTGGCGTAAGGGCTGCTCTGGACCCATGGAATTTCTGTTGTAGTGGGGTGGTCAGGTGACATACAAAAAATAACGAACTCTGGGTGGCAGACTGAAACTTTCTCATGGAGTTTTGTTCCACCAATACCTCAAAAATTGCCAGGAGAATAAAGAAGTATTAATAACTGAATGAAATTCACCAACAGCAATCAAATAAGGAAAAAGGCATACCTAGTGCAATAAACTTCAAAAATGGTGAACCAGGAAAAGAAACAAGATTCCTGGGTGGAGCCAAGAAACCTCGCGAGGCTTGGCTCCTAACTGAGTACCTACTGCCCTGGAAGCTGCCGTGGAGAATCTGCCACGCCCTGCGATTCTCACAAATACCCACAAAGCTGAGGGGAGCCAGGCACGGGAGTATCTGTATCCATTTCCTCCACTGACTGACAGGTGGTAGAAGTGGCTGAGGGAGAAACGAGCATCATGGGGGAGTGAACAATGGGGCTGATCTGACCAAAGGGAAGACGTCAGAGCAATAACCTGAATGTGGGCAGTAATTCAACCCTGAGGTTCTACCCCAGGGAGCAGTGCCCACGACCCAGCCCTGAGCGCTCGATCCTGACGCATCTCTGGCATCACAGCAGGGAGGGCAGAGCCCAGGCGTTCACATCCCCAGCACTCCGCCCACTGCCCACCCAGTTTTCACAACCTCAACATGAAGCTGAGAGAGAAAAACAGTGATCTCATTGACATGAGGAAGAGAATCCAGAAGCCACCCACACTCTATCAGAACAAATAAAGCCAATGGGCGAAGTTCCCTAAGCATTAGCAAAGCGAAAAGAAAGAGCATGGCAGCACTACAGCCATACCACAGATGTGGGGGAGATAGAGCATGCAAAAGGCCAGCAGCCTGCGTGAGCAGTCATAGCTCCAGCAACAGACGGAAATTCCTCCCAGTTTTTTTCATGCACCCAATGAAAGACTCACAGACAAGATGGTAAGACAAGAGAAATGAAATGAAAAAAGAGATTTCAGATTTAATAAAACAAACAAAGGACATTAAATTATCTATACTAATTAAAAGGTAATATGCTAATTAGACCAGACATCTTCCAGACATCCTTCCAGACAAAGCCTTGGTGGCAGGGGCCAAGGCAGAGATGGTTAAGGTTGATCAGGCCAGCAGGGGAGGGCAGTTAGGGGCAATCAGGCCGGCAGGCAGAGGTGGTTAGGGGTGATCAGGTCAGCAGGCAGAGGCGGTTAGGAGTGATCAGGCCAGCAGGCAGAGGCGGTTAGGGGTGATCAGGTCAGCAGGGGAGGGCAGTTAGGGGCAATCAGGCCGGCAGGCAGAGGCGGTTAAGGGTGATCAGGTCAGCAGGCAGAGGCGGTTAGGGGTGATCAGGCCAGCAGGCAGAGGCAGTTAGGGGTGATCAGGTCAGCAGGGGAGGGCAGTTAGGGGCAATCAGGCCGGCAGGCAAAGGTGGTTAGGGGCAATCAGGCTGGCAGGGGAGCAGTTAGGTGCATCAGGCTGGCAGGCGAGCAGTTAGGAGCCAGTGGTCCCAGCATTCAGACATCCCCTGAGGGGTTCTGGTTAGGAGAGGGTGCAGGCCGGGCTGAGAGAGCCCCCACCCCCCTGCATGAATTTCATGCACCGGGCCTCTAATCCTATATAAGAAAGAGCTAATATGCTAATTAGAACAAACAGCAGAATGACTGTCTGGACAACCTTCCAGACAAAGCCGGGGCTGTGAGGGCCGGGGCTGCAAGGGTCAAGTCCCTTGCACGAATTTCATGCATCGGGCCTCTAGTAAATTATAAGTATGAAGAAACTGAATAGATGCTGCTGAATTTGAATACTGATGTAGAAGAAAGGCTTAAGACAGTCACAGTGAATATAAATGAGAAAGAGAAAGAAATAGATATGGAAGAGAGAAAAACATTAAATATATGTATAACTGATGGCTCTGAAGTAAAGAGCCCAACATATGGGACAGAAGATGTATTTAAATATATAATCAAGTTATAATTTGCATGAAAGGAAGGGCTGAATATACAACTAAACAGAACAAACTCTATTCCAAGAAAACAGGATGCAGAGTGTGAAAGACCAAAATATATTCTAATTAAGTTAGTGACCTTGTGTGATAAAGAAAAAATTCTTCAGGCATCTTGACAGAAAAAGCCAATCACCTCAGGGGAGCAAGACTCAGTCGCTAATGTTTATTGGAATTTATTATGTGTTAGACACTGTCCAAAGTTCTACGGGAACTTGTTCACTCTTCACAGCCATCCCATCAGGAAGGTATAACTATCCCCCATGGAAATATGTCTTGAATAAGTTACTAACAGTACGTCATGGTTTAAAGAAGTTACAAACTGAAGCCCGTTCTAGAACTCAAGGGCTGCCTATCACAGTCGAAAGGACTTGGTGTTGTCAAAGGGACCCATTGTCTTATGGGCACTTCCCTGAAGGCAGCGTGTCTGAGCACATAACACGGGTGGGACGGCCTCAACCAGAGAGGCTGGGCCAACGCCAAGGATGCTGGCTCAGAGGCAAAGGGCGCCTGCCGGCCGGGCTCTCTCCTAGCACCATAAAATATCTGGGTTCCCCCTGAAGCCAGCAAACAAAAAAAATAATGGCTTTTCGGAATAAGTAATCCTGGTACTGGCTGGAGTCCAAGACACACAGAAGGAATCCTTCTGGAAGATAAATCATGACGTCTCCAGCAAGACCATGGTTTTGTTTTCAAGATGAGGAAACAGGCCCGTAGAGGTAAAAGAAATGATCCATGGTCGCGCAGCTAGAACTGGAAGGAGAATCGGGCCGCTTTCTGTGCGCCCTGAGGCCTTAACATGCTGACTGTCTCCTCAGATGGCTCACAGCCCCAGCTTCAATCCTCAGCGGCGATGTCACCTGACCAGGTGGCCTCCATGCTTTGTCTTTGGTTTTTGTAAACACGCTCTGGAGGAGCCCTGGGCCGAGGCTGATCAGAGGGGGGAGCTCCAGGTGCACAGTTCTCTCCCCTGGACCTCCCCTGCTCAGGGCGGGGAGCATCTCACCTGGGACCCGATGCAGCCCCACTGGAGGGTCCACAGCATGTCCCAGAGGGGATGGCAACGTGCTTTGATCTCACGTTCTGATCAGAACAAATGGGCCTCTGACCCCACCAGCTTCCTGAGGACCTCTCCCCACCATGGCCCCACGGCCACAAGGCCCTTTCGGACCTCTCCATGCCCAACTACCAGCCCGCAGGGCGGCCGTCTCCAACCTTGGGCCCATGTTAGCACTATCGTAGGCGGGTTTCTGGATTGATTCGAGGCTGTCGCTGTCTCTCGTTCTGAGATCTGGGGCTAGACCTGATCAGAATGTCAGAATAGCTCTAGGCTGGCCTGCTGCTTCTCTTGGATACAGACTCCAAAACCCCCCACCACCCTCAGTCTCCATAGGAACAGGCCCACCCTAATTGTGCGTGGGCCCAGGGCAAGAGCACACGCCAGATGTCTAAATGGTAAGAAGCAATAAGTCAAACCAATAAACTGTTAAATAAAACACATCCATCCTCCTATCTTGATAAATTTATCTTTCTAACAAACAAATTTTTAAAATATGTGTGATGATTTTTATATGACTGCAAGTCAACAAAACTTCAAAGTTATCTAAATTTTATTATTGCAGGACATGGCTGGTTGATGGGCTGACAATATTTAGATGTGTAACAAAATAAAACCATGTATCTATGTATCTATATATATAAAGGCCTAACATGTTAAGTGTCTGACTGTTCAACCAGTCGCTATAACAAGCACTGACCACCAGGGGGCAGACGCTCCAACCAGTAGGTTAGCTTGCTGCTGGGGTCCAGCCGATCGGGACTGGGTGAGATGGGCCAGACACGCCCTGGAGCCCTCCCATGGACCCTCCCCAGCTGGCCAATCTCCTGTGGTCCCTCCCCAGCCTCTAAAATATTTCTTCTAATTAATGTCCTTTCAATGTGCACGAATCTATGCACCGGGCCTCTAGTAATTCACATATTATCACGGTATTTATACCATATAATTAATTTTTCTTGTCTTCATTTTAGCTACATTGTGAATTACATTATTGTAATAAAGATGGCCACATCATTTGTTTTTCATAACAGTAATGATCTAAAAAGTAAGTAATAAAGGCAACTCAATCCAAAGCCAAATTTTAATGTATTTTCATTTCAGTATAAAGAAAATGTAAAAACTAAAATGGTTTTTGAAAGTTATTTTTTCTTAAAAACTTAAACTTACCTATAAAAATTAAAAGCCAGATTATAAATGATAATTAATGGATATAAATATTTTAATCAAAATTCTTTAAAGATAAACTTTCTTACTTTTTGCAAAATTTAATGAACTCTTACTACATCTTTTTATAAAAATAAAACTGTATTTTAGCATGCCGCGCCCAGCTAGTTAATACAATATAAAAAGGTCGTATCTCACTTCATACAAGTTGCATCTAGATTACATACAAATTCTGTATTGATGAACTCACCTACTTGCTGAAATCTAACTGCTACCCCCAAATCAGTACTCGCAGCATTTTTTGATCCTTTGGGGACACACACAGAGCCGCCTCGTGCACACGGCCCAGCCGGCGGAAGCGGGCGGCACGCTGCCCTCTTGGGTCAGCTCTCGCACCGTACCCACGTGTCCCTTCCCCACGCTGCGATGCTGTTGAGCGTTCCTCAGAGCAAGAAGGAAACACGTGTGTTGGGTAAGCTTCGTTCAGACGTGAGTTAACGTGCTGTTGGCCATGAGGTCAATGTTAATGAGCCAACAATATCAATTAAATAAGGTGGCTTTAAACAGAAACACACATACAGCAAGGCTATGTCTTGATTGGTCGATGAAAATGTTTAAGGTGATGCTTAATATTGCGAAATGCCCTCCGGCTGGCACGTGCAGCTGGCAGATTCTGCACTCGCGGGGGCCTCCAGCCGCAGCGGGAAATCCGAAGACGATGAAGAAAATGCTGGTACAAGAACCCATCGCCTCCATACAGTGAAGAGGGCCTCACAGGTTCATTCGTGTGTTGTCCAAATCCTCCCACTGCGTACATCTCCCCACACCCCCCAACCGTGGCCATCTCCACGCTGACAGCGACACAGCCACAACGCCACGGCCTGCAGGTGGAGTCACCTTTTGTTTTGGAAACATAGGGCCAGCGATGTGGAACAGCGCTTCTCTGGGGCCTCAATGGGACTGGCCGACACACGGGTGTTTAAGGTTACAGACCTGGCTCAGCCAGCGCTGAGCGCCAGGCCCTGGTGACAAGCCTCCCTCCTGCGTGTTGCTGGATACAGTCATTCCTGGCACAAGTGTTTGGTGTGCAGAACCCACAACACCTTGCCCGACAGAACAGAGTCCTGTCCAAGGGTGTGCTCCACACCCACCTGCAGCTCAGGGACCTAATTCTACCCAGGAAGCATCCAAGCCAAATACTCTGTTCATACGGTCCTTCCTCCACTCTTTTATTACAAATATTGTATTGATTTCAGAGAGGAAGCGAGAGGGAGAGAGAAATGGAAACATCAATGATGAGAGAGAATCATTGGTCGGCTGCCTCCTGCACGCCCCTACTGGGGATTGAGTCCGCAACCCTGGCGTGTGCCCTTGACTGGAATCAAACCCAGGACCCTTCAGTCCGCAGGCTGACGCTCTAGCCACTGAGCCAACCCAGCGAGGGCGCATCCACTCTTCCATCACAAGCCAACTCCATAAGGTCTGAAATTCCAGTCGGGGAGTGGAATGCTGTATGTGCGTTTTTTCAGAACAGCGTGTTCGTGTTTAATGTTTGCAGTCCTCTTCTCACGGGAGGCGTGTGTATTGTCCTGGAGAAGAGGCAGCAGAGAGTCCGAGTATTTAGAAACCCACGGCATTTTTATTGTATTGTTTGTACAAGACGCCCTTTGCTGGGCATACAATCTCTGGCCCTGGTCCTTGCCCCGGTTCCAGATCAGCATTGCCAGGCCCTCCCCAGGGTTCCCAGCAGGAGTTACTCTGCCGCTCTGCGCACTTTCCTGTTCTCCTTTTTGCTTTTATTTCCATTCTTCAGGGTTGGGCTCTGAGACAGCCCTTGCTAGTTCCGCCTGCGATCTGTGGGAAGTCCCTGTGTCTCCATTTGCAGTGGGTATGCTCGCGCCCACCACAGGGCGTTGCTGTGACAGCGAGTACATCCTCTCTACCATGAACTGAGGACTAGGCCAACCTTGTTGTTGTTATGGTGATGGGACTCCACCCTCCTCCATCAAAAGGATTTCATTGAACTTGGAGCCTTTCCCAGGGTAACAAAGCAAGGAGTCATTAGAGATTCGTGCTGCTCTTTTCTGAGCCAGGCGGGCCCCTGGCGCAACGTGGGTTCCTTGACGAGGGCTGGCGGGCTCCTTGCAAACTAAGAAAATACTTGCTCTTTCCATATGGTGTTGGACAAGGGAAGTTAAACATACAAGCACGTGAGAACACGGAATGTCTTCATCTAAGAGCTTCTGTCCATTTTGGTTCCACCTTACCCTTGGGAATAGCAACAAGGAAATTCCCACCGGAGCGCCCACGGCCACGCTCACCCCGGGTGGGGCGGCACGTCCTGGAGGCCAGGGTGGGGCGGCACGTCCTGGAGGACGGGGGCAGCTCCCGGTGCAGCCACCGAGCGTGGTGCCCACGGGCGGGGGAAACTGGGAGGAGGCTCCTGCCCACGCCCTCGGAGGCGCGGATGTCCCAACTGAGCCAGCACGGGCCCGGCCGGGAGAGGGTGCTGCGGGCCCCGGCGTCAGGGTTAGAAGGGCCATCATCACGGGAACCAGCCAATGGGCCACTTAGAACGCTCGGTGGGCAAGAGTCTAACGACTGAATCAGGGCTACGTGGAAAGAGCGCCGGGGGAAGGGCGTGGGGACCGGCAGGACACAGGCAGCAAACCGTCAGGCCAGGCCCAGAAGCGGCCCCGTCCATGGGTGAGCGCCGCGGAGGCGGAACTGTCACCGGGACTTGGCTTGGCAAACACGGCCGAGGAGCATGGGCGCCAACGACATTCGTTAAACTCGATGGCCCTGTAACGGCCCGCGCTTGCGCCTCCCCTGGTTCTCCCCGCACCTCCCCTGCGCCCCGCACAGGCACACCCAGCCCATGGTGCCTGGGACTCACCCCACCTGAGAGTGAGAGTGAGAGTCATGGCTTCTTGTCGGCCAAGAGCCTCCAGCAGCTGCGTGCCTCACCGCCTGGCTGTGCTGTGCGTGTGCCGTGCCACCAGGATGGGAGAAGTCCAGGAGCGAAGACAAGTGGCAAGGGGTGCCCTGGGGGCAGGCTGCCCTTTACTGAAGGTCGAAGGCTTCGGGCTTGCACGCTGCAGCCAGAGCTGGAATCAAAGTCTGGTCGGCAGCCCTAGCTGGTTTGGCGCAATGGTTAGTGTTGGCCTGCAGACTGAAGGGTCCCAGGTTTGATTCCAGCCCAGGGCACATGCCTGGGTTGTGGGCTCGATCCCCAGTAGGGGGCGTGCAAGAGGCAGCCAATCAATGATTCTCTCTCATCATTGAAGTTTCTATCTCTCTCTCCCCCTCTCCCTTCCTCTCTAAAATCAATAAAATATATATTTTGAAAAAAAGTCTGGTTGGCAGAATATTAGCCCCAGATGTGTCCACGCTCTAATCCCCACAACCCGTGCACATCACCGCAGGCAAAGGGGACTTTGCAGGGTGGTTACGGTGGGACCTTGAGACACAGAGGTTACCCCCGATTACCTGGTTGGGCCTAATGTCATCACCACACCCCTTATCGGAGGGACCCAGGAGAGGCCAGGGTCCACGTGACGACAGGACAGAGACTGGAGTGATAAGCCCTGAAGCAGGTGGGCCAGGAGCTGAAGGGTAAGGGAGCGGGCTCTCCTCTCACATCCCGGAAGGAACCAGCCTTGGTAGCACCTTGACCTCAGCACAGAAACTGGTTTTGGATCCCGACTTCTGCAAGAGGATAAATTCGGGTTGTGTTAAGCCACTAGGTTGGTGGTAATTGGTTACAGCGGGCATAGGAAACTAGGATGCAAAGGTATGTGTGAGGGGCCCCGGGGCAGCTGCCTGCACCTGATAATCATTCATTGAGCTTAGAACCTAATTCCATTTTAGGCACAAACCCAAGGGCTTTGTTCGTAGTGTGAGAATATGCAGGATTTTCCAGGGAAGAACGCTACCACGCGTCACTCCCCATTTCAGAAAACCACACCAACGACGGCAAAGCTACTTGTGATATTTGAGTCGCCAAGACAACCTGTCTTATCAGTCACGTTTATGGGGTTCTAAGTACAAATGCCAACATCTCGCCCTCACAAATTGAAATACATGGTTTTACTGTAAATATGTTCATTCTTTCTTCCTCTATGGAGCCTCTATGACCTAGTAGGGCCTCTTCTTGAGCTTTAGAAAAATTATGTATGTCCCGGCCGGTGTTGCTCAGTGGTTGAGCATCGACCTATGAACCAGGTGGTTCATGGTTCGATTCCCAGTCAGGGCACATGCCCAGGTTGCAGGCCCGATCCCCAGTGAGGGGCAGCCAATCAATGATTCTCTCTCAGCATTGATGATCTCTCCCTCTCCCTTCCTCTCTGAAATCAATAAATCAAGATATAAATATGTATGTATATATTTAAAGTATGTATGCATGTAGGTTGTGGCATGCATTAATTCTACTCCAGGAGATACAAGCTGTTGGAAATGAGACTTTGGGTCAGATGAGGCTGCTAGCGACAGCTCCCAAAGGCTCTTCTCCGCACCTGCTACCTGGGTAACTACACCTTCCCCGGTGACCCCTCCTAGAGACTGTACTTCTCACTCTGAATCAGCAGCAGGGCACTCAGATCGGGACCTGCAGCCACATTAGTGTTAGTTGGCTCCTGAAAAAAATGGGCACCCTCATGGGCGTTAGAGCAGCTTTAGATTCCCGAGCCTACACGACTGAACCTGGCCTCGGTGAACGCGCTAAGCTAACCCTGACCCCCGGAGGCCTCCTGCTGGCTGCCCAGCCAGCCTCCCCTGGCGACCCCTCTCCACACGCCAGGTTCCATTGGCCGTCCACCTTCTGCAGTTGAGTCTGAATTTGCAGGTGAGAAGCTGAGGCTCAGAGAGGTTAAACAATTGTCTTGGGGTGCACACAGACACCAGGCCAGGAGCCAGGAGTTGGCCACACGAGTCTCCCATTGTCCCCCCTTCCCCTGTCTCTCTGTGCATTAGCCACAGCTAACAGGACAGACCCTGAGGCTCCAGACTCGTGTGGCCAACTCACCAAAGAAACAGTCAACTATGTCCACGTAAGCGACCGGGCCTAAGAGCACAGGACAGAGGTACACAGCACACATGCTGGCCCATGTCATCACTTTACTATTCGAGTCTTTTTAAATATATATATGTATGTATGTATATACTAGAGGTCTGATGCACAAAATTTGTGCAAGGGGCTCAGCCCTCGCAGCCCCAGCTTCGTCCGAAAGGTCATCTGGAAGGACGTCCAGAAGGTCGTTTGGCTGTCTGGTCTAATTAGCATATTGTGCTTTTATTATTATAGATATATATTTTTTTAATTGATTTCAGAGTGGAAGGGAGAGGGAGACAGATTTTCTATCTCAATGGTGATGAGAGAGAGTCATTGATCAGCTGCCTCCTGCACGCCCTACACTGAGGATCGAGCCTGCAACCCAGGCACGTGCCCTGACCGGGAATTGAACCTCGACCTCCTGGTTCATAGATGGACGCCCAACCCCTGAGCCACGCCGGCCTATTCGAGTCTTCTGTCCCCCTGTTTGCGTCCTCGTCCTGGGCCAGCCCCATAGGGGAGCTGTGAACAGGCAGGGGCATGTCCTCTTCCAAAGCCAAGTGGGGGGCTGGGCCCTGAACCCAGCAATAAAGCCTCAGGTCTAACAAATGTAATGATGGGTGTCGCATGGGAGGGAGGGCTCCTGGGGCCATCACCCAGCCCGTGACCTCCCAAAGGCAGAGAGAGAGCTGCCCACCTCCTTCCCACCTCATTCCTGGGGACCAGTCCTTCCTAAGGCCCAGGCCCAAGCGCATCTCCATAATAGGGAAGCGAGTGCAGCCTCCCAGGGGCTGACTCTCAGGGCTGCGAAGAGCAGCTGCCGGTTCTCTGGTCTGCAGTATGTCACCAGGAACTTCTCACGTCTCCCTCCCCCTCCCCTCCCCCCAGCAGGAGTGTTCTTGGCCTTTCGCTCGCATCAGAATTTATTTCACGTCTTGACACTGTTGAGACAATCCACAGCACCTTCTTAGGGATGAGCTGCGCAGGAAGCCGCCGGAAATGGACTCGAAATGTCCCCTGTCCGCCAGCTGAGCTCCTGGGGATTAGACGGCGGGGGGGGGGGGGGGGACCCTGCCCCGTGGGAACACGGGTCTGAGGGCTGTGTGTCCTCAGCGTGGCCGGAGCCTCCAAGCAGGAAGGTGGTCGTCGGTGGGCCTCAATCCGCACTTGCCAGATGTGCTCCCCTGAGAGCTGCCCGCTGTTATTAGAAACACCCAGGAGCGCTCTCGTGTTTTAGGGCCGAGAGAGAGAGCTGTGAGACCACTGGTTTGGCTTAAGGACACCGACAGCCGGACAGTTTACTGCCGTGGCTGTGACATGATGGCCGCCATTTGGTGAAGACCAGGTCTCCGGCCACCTTGTCCTGGTGTGACCAGGGCTTGACACAAGGTCCTTCTCAGGCGCCTGGACAGGCTGGTCAGCCCCGCCTGTATGTGTCCATAGGGCCCGCCCCCAAGGGAGGGTCAGGTGGTGTGAGTGTATGCTTGCATGTATGTGTGTGTGTGTGCATGTGTAAGTGTGTGTGTGAGTGTGTGGGTGAGTGAGTTGAGAGTGTGTGTGAGCTGTGGGTGTCTGTGTGTGTGTGCACGTGCATGTGTGTGTGTGTGCATGTGTAACTGTGTGTGTATGAGTGTGTGGGTGAGTGAGTTGAGAGTATGTGTGAGCTCTGAGTGTCTGCGTGTGTGTGCATGTGCACGTGCATGTGTGTGTGTGGGTGAGTGAGTGTGTGTGAGCTGTGAGTGTCTGCGTGTGTGTGTGCATGTGCACGTGCATGTGTGTGTGTGCATGTATGTGGGTGAATGAGTGTGTGTTTGGGGGCATTGGTATGCTCCCTGAAGTCAAGGGGCAAGTTCTATGAATCCCTGCTTTGTCAGAGACTTCTCTAAAAGCTGCATGCATTTACCGCCCACTGTGTAGAGCTGAGCATCTGGTGTGAAATTTAATTTTGTTTAAGTGTCAGAGGAGACAACCCGTGGGGGTTAAGGAGTGTTTCTTGCATCCGGGTCATGTTTGGTTTCATCCCTCTCAACCGTTCCTTTCCAGACCGAGGGGCCTTCTTCCCAAGGCCAAGTTCGCCTGCACCCTTCCAAGTCGGCCCTTCCATGTGAGTGGAAAGGCCAGGGAGAAGCTCCCGGCCAAGGAGAGAGGCCTTCTGCCTGGGATGGCGGGGAACCGGCTGAGCCGCCTTCGAAAGCCAACCTCAAGCACGTGGGCGTGTGGAGGTCAGTGTCTTCTCCCTTCCTTCCAGGGCGCAGAGCCAAACCACATTCCCTGCCTCCCTGGTGGCGAGTGTGCTCACGATGAGGTCCTGTCCCTGGGACTGGAGCAGAAGTGATAAGTGTAGCCCCCCCGCCCCCCGCTACGCATTAAGAGAGTAAGTATCCTCCCTCCATGCTTCTCTCTTCACCAGCTGGACAGCTGGACCTCGCAGCAACCAAGCGTCGGCAGGTACAGGACAACAGTGTCCCAGAGCAATGACTCGGAAGGAGGCTGGGTCTCTGAGTGACAGGCAGAGCAGAGATGCCCACTAGCCGGGGATGCTCACCTGGAACTGGACAGGAGAAAGATTTAAACACATTCTTTTATTTATTTTTAAAATATATATTTTTATTGATTTCAGAGAGGAAGGGAGAGGGAGAGAGAGATAGAACATCAATGATGAGAGAATCATTGATCGGCTGCCTCCCGCATGCCCCCTACTGGGAATCGAGTCTGCAACCGGGGCCTGTGCCCTTCACTGGAATCAAACACAGGACCCTTTAGTCCACAGGCCGGTGCTCTATCCACTGAGCCAAACCGGCCAGGCTACACACATTCTTTAAGCCACTGACCTCTGGGGGATGGGCTACAGCAGCCTGGCCTCCACATAACTCATGCACCCTTCCTCTCCTGCAGGGCGAGAGGCTCGGGCTGCATTGAAGGCCCCCGCCCCGCAGATCTGTGCTCTTGTTTTCAATGCAGAAAGCGTGAGCGGCCTGGCAGAGAGCACTGTAGAGGGTTCAAAAGTGCTTTGAGCCATAGCCACTCGTTCGGTATTCGCCCCACAAACACCGCCTCAGCACCTGTGTGTGTGAGCGGGCCGCGCGCTGCCCGCCCCCCATTCCGGCACTCTCTGCCCACCCTGTGCCCACCACGTCCAGGATGCCACCGCCCCTGGCCTTCAGGAAGCAGGCCCCACAGAGAGAATGTGAGTTCCCGGCACGTGCTTCCCCGTGTGGGCAGGCAGGGCAGGGAGAACGGGGGGTTTGGGTAAAGAAGCGCGTTCCCCGTCCCCAGGGACCAGTCTCAGCCCAGCTCCTACAGACTCGCAATTGTTCGCTTCCATTCATTCACCACCAGGCTCATCCCCGACGCAAACCTCCTCCCCCCCAGGTCTCCTCTCTCACTATAGTTACCTATCCACTGGTTTGGCTCTTGATCCCTGGCCCTAGTTGGGACACATGTGGGGGGGGGGGGGCAGCTGATCTGTGTGTTTCTCACATCAATGTTTCTCTGTCTGTGTCTCTTCCCTTCCCTTCCACCATCTCAAAATCAATAGGAAAATGTCCTCGGGTGAGGATTAACAAAAAAAGGAAAAAAAAGTAAGTGTCTCAAGGAAGTAGAGGCTAGATTTGGTCAGATAGCGTGGCATGAGCCATAACCCTTTAAAAAAAAAAATACTTGTATTGATTTCAGAGAGAGGAAGAGAGATAGAAACATCAATGATGAGAGAGAATCATTGATCAGCTGCTTCCTGCACGCCCCCTTCTGGGGATCAAGCCCACAACCTGGGCATGTGCCCCCGACTGGAATCAAACCTGGGACCCTTCAGTCCGCAAGCCAACGCTCTATCCACTGAGCCAAATGACAAGGGCTGTGCCACGATTCTTAAATTTTCTCAGCCAGGTTGTCTGACTTCTAGTCTCTGGCACTCAGGTTCCTCACCTGTAAATGAGGGTAAGCTTTTCTGTCCTGATCATCTCACATAGCTGTTGTGAAGTGGGTTGCAAACGTGGATATAATTATAATGAGCTTTTCGAACCCCTGGGCACTCGAGGGCACTAGCCACTCCTGAACTCTGGGTGATATGAGCTGACATGGCAACCCCAGGTGAACCTCTGCCCCCTACCTATGAGACCCAGCCTGTAAATTTCCAGATATTCATGGAGAGAATATTTTTCACCCATAAAAAGGAGATACTAATACACACCACAATGTGAATGAATTTTGGGAAACATTATGCTAAGTGAAAAAAGCCACACATTTTCATAAAATACCAGAAGGGATAAATTCATAGGGGCATAAGAGATATTGGTGGTTGCCAGGGGCTGGGAGAAGGAGAAATGGGGAGAAACTGCTTCATGGGTTTGGGCTTTCACTTTGAAGTGACGGAAATATTCTGGGACTAGATGGAGACAGTGGTGGCACAGTATTGTGAATTAGTAAATGCCACTGAATTGTACACTTTATTTATTCATTTATTGACTAGTGGCCCAGTGCACAAGTTCGTGCACATTGAAAGGAAATTAATTAGAAGAAATATTTTAATATTACTATTCGCCCTTTCCCTTTAATACAAGTGTCAACCAAATTCATGATCAACAATGACAGATGGAAACACATGTGTGCGATTGGCGCCAGTGAGAGCTTTATATGTATCTCACATGTGCGAGTCAGCTTAGCCTTTTATAGATGTAGAATAAACTTGTTTAAGTAGACCTGCTTTCTGATTTAGGTAAACTTTTTCCAGCCCAGTGAAGCACCCCAACTTCTCGTTCAGGTAATTGTCAGCAACACAGCAGTAACTATCAACATGAAGCAGATTATTATTGTAGATCACACAGGGAGAACAAAGGGTAAAATATTGAACTGCAGCCGTGTTTGACTATATTCAGCGCAGTGAGAAAACCTGAAGTCATTTTCAAGGTCCACCATTTCTTACTTCTTTTCAGTCCGGTCAAGTTTCTAAGCTTTCTAAATCTCCGTTTTCTGGCTAATGGAAAGAAATAGGATTCCACCGAGTCTCCTATCTACCAACTCCAGGACTTCTGTGAGGATCAAATGAGATGAGGCATGGCAAAACGCTTCACAGACATGTGGTTACAGTGTAAAGTGTTTCCACCTGGCTATAAAGCAAGTCGTGTTCCTGGGCTGAAGAAACTGCAAGGAGGCTAGTCGCTAGGGAGAGGAAGCCAGGCGTTGCTACGTGAAGTCATTACCCAGACGGACACTTAGCATATTAGCCTTTTATATATATTTATTTATTTATTTATTTATTTATAATCCTCACTTGAGGATATTTTTCCATTGATTTTCAGAGTGAGTAGAAGAGAGAGAGGGGAAGACAGAGAAATATTGATGTGAGAGAAACACATTGATGGGTTGCCTCCTGCATGCGCTCTGACCAGTGGGCCCAGGCAGGGAAGGAGCCTGCAACCAAGGTACCCTTGACCGGAATCGAACCCGGGACCCTTCGGTCCACAGGCCGATGCTCTATTCACTGAGCCAAACAGGCTAGGGCTGAATGGTACACTTTAAAATGGCTAATTTCGTGACGTGAATTTCACCCCAATGTAGTTATTCACTGCTTTACGAAGCGGATGCGCTCTGAGAAATGTGTGGGTAGGCGACTGTGTCATTGCGCAAACATCACAGTGTCTAGCTTACCGCACTCCCGGGCTATCCGGCGGAGCCTGCTGTTCCCAGGCTACGAACCCACACCACCTGTTGCTGTACTAAGTGCTGTAGGCAACTGTAACACCAGTACAATACAAATACAGTAGGAACGCTTGAAAACATGGTACACCTGTGCAGGGCACTGCCACGAAGGGAGCTGGTGGGCCTGGGAGCTGCTCTGGGTGAGTCGGTGAGTGAGTGGTGAGCCACTGTGAGGGCGTTACTGTGCACCAACTGCTGTCGCCTCACCGACACCGTACGCTCCGGCCGCACGACGTTTATAAAACAACACGAGATTAAATCAGGCAAAGAGAAAATGACGCAATCAGGAGGCGTGGTAACCAGAAGAGGCATGAAGCTGCTGGCGTAACACAGCCCGCTGTTTACAGCAAACTTTCTAAAAATAAGTCAGATAAAAATAATGGTAACAATTATAGCGCAGTAAGTACATCCACCAATGGGCTGGCCGTTTCTTGTCGAGTATCACGTAGGTACATACTTGCACGGGCTGCACTTTTATGCGACTGGCAGCCAGTAGGCTTGCTTGCACCAGCGTCACCACACACGTTGCACAACCACATTTCGGCGGCTGTGACGGCAACAGGACGTTTTCAGCTCCATTATCATCTTATGGGACCGCCATCACATGTGCCGTCTGTTATTGGCCGAAAGGGTGTTATGTGGTGCATGACTGTCATTTTTTTAAATTAAGAGAGCTAATTAAATGATAGCATTTCACAGTGGAACCTCAACACTGGGATGAGCTCTTCTCCAAACTCTCTGAGGAGGTCTCTTCCACTGTCTCCACTCAGAGCCCTTCAGGCACCTGTAACACCGGTCATTGTTCTTTGGTGCAAAAAAGGCCTGCACCACAATATGGCTGACTTCACCCGCTGGCCGCCCACCCAGCCACGGGGGCCATGCTCATGGCGGCCTCGGTGGGGACACTGACATTTATATCGATTCACCACATTCTACAAATATGGGACAGCCATTCCAGAGAAATTAGACCCAAGTTTCCAGGCCAGATCGAAAAAGGTGAAACCTATGTGTGTGACTGTGGGGAGGTGAATGGAAATGTTAACAGTAGCTAGGTCTTATCCTTGGATGGTCGAATTAGGAATAGGAATTTTAATTTTCTTTTTTTATTTCTTTTTTGTTGTGGTTCATCCTCACCTGAGGATATGTTTCCATCGACGTTTAGGGAGAGTGGAAGGGAGAGGGAAAGACAGGGAGAAACATCGATGTGAGAGAAACACATTGATTGGTTGCCTCCTGCATGAGCCCTGACCAGGGCCCAGGCCAGGGAGGAGAATACAACCGAGGTACATGCCCTTGACCGGAATCGAATCCAGACCCTTTGATCCACAGACCGACACTCTATCCACTGAGCCAACCTGGCTAGGGCTCCTTTGTATGTTGACCTATGTATTTTTATTTTTTACTTTATCTTTTTAACTTAAATTATTTATTGTTTAAAGTATTATATGTGTCTCCTTTTCCCCCCATTGACCTCTCCCCAGCCACTCCCACCCCCCAGCACATGTCCCCGCCCCCCTATTGTCCGTGTCCATTGGTTATGCTCATAATCATGCATACATGTGCATTGGTTGATCCCTTACCCCCTCCCCCATCCTCTGAGGTTGGACAGTCTGTTCCATGCTTCTCTGGCTCTGGCTCTGTTTTTGTTCATCAGTTTATGTTGTTCATTATATTCCACAAATGAGTGAGATCATGTGATATGTACCTTTCTCCCACTGGCTTATTTTGACTTATGTACCCTATATAATAAAGCAGTAATATGCAAATTGACCATCACTCCAACACACAATATGGCCACCCCCATGTGGTCAAAGACGGCCGCCCCCAAATGGACACAAGATGGCTGGCAGGGGAGGGCAGTTGGGGGGACCAGGCTGGCAGGGGAGGGCAGTTGGGGGCAACCAGGTCTGCAGGGGAGGGCAGTTGGGGGCAATCAGGCTGACGGGAGCAGTTAGGCGTCGATTGGGCTGGCAGGGGAGTGGTTAGGGGGCAATCAGGCAGGCAGGCAGGCGAGCGGTTAGGAGCCAGCAGTCCCAGATTGTGAGAGGGATATCCGACTGCCTGTTTAGGCCCAGTGGGATCAGGTCTAAATGGGCAGTCGGACATCCCTTGAGGGGTCCCAGATTGGAGAGGGTACAGGCTGGGCTGAAGGACACACACCCCCATGCATGAATTTCGTGCACTGGGCCTCTAGTTTTTAAATAATTCTACAATGAACATGATTTGTTTGTGTAATTGTAAAGAAAATATTAGCCCTGACTGGTTGGGCTCAGTGGATAGAGCGTCGGCCTGCGGACTTAAGGGTCCCAGGCTCAATTCCAGTCAAGGACATGTATCTTGGTTGCAGGCACATCCCCAGTAGGGGGTGTGCAGGAGGCAGCTGATCGATGCTTCTCTCTCATCGATGTTTCTAACTCTCTTTCCCTCTCCCTTCCTCTCTGTAAAAAATCAATAGAATATATATTTTTTTAAAAATTTAAAAAAAAAAGAAAATATTAGGTGGGGATGGTTCATTTAAAGAGTGGTACATACACTCAGGAAAAATTACAGTTGTTCATTAGGACTTTGGAAGCCCCTGTACATGTGGGCTTGCGAAAATGAGGTGTCTCCGCCCCCAGGGGTCCCGGTGCCCATCACCCGCCTGCGATGCTGGAGGCCTCACAGAGCTCCATGCACACAGCTCCCTGGAAAGATGGGTTAGCTCTACTTGAAGGAGGGCCTTGTGGAGATTCGCCTGAGCCAGGCTTCTATTCCAGCCAGCGGTCCCCCCATCCCTTTCGTCTTCATCGCCTTCCCTCCTTTCTTTGATCATAGCCCTTTCCTTCTTCCAAGGACCACAGTGGCTCCTCTTCTGAATCACCTTATCGCTTGCCGATGGCCTCTTTTTACGGAATGTGTTGTATGCTGCTTATCTTTTCATGTATTTTGCCCCAATTATGTCTTAATCTGTTTGAGGACAGACACTGGTATTCCATACCTTTCAGTAACCGCAGCATCCTTAAAAAGTGCACTATTGATGGTTATGATATCAGACACGTATTCTGAATCTATCAATAATAAAATGGACGTGCCAGAAGACCCTTTACTATTTGTGGGTTTGTTTTAATTCTTCAGATGCATTCTTAGAAGAGTCAGTCCCAAATTAAGAGTCGCTGAGCACAAAGCCAGGCTGCTCATACCTGCTCTCTAGGGGCGACCAGAGCAGACTCAAAAAGTGGCTGGAAAATGAGAGTTTCCAAAAGTTATCAAGTTTATTAATCGATACTCTGAAAAACGGAAACTCTGAATGAAGTATGTTCCCACACAACTCGCTTTTGTTTGAATACCAGCTAGAAGGTTCGGCACTGAAAGAGTCACCGTCTAGGCTTGAAATGATTCTTTCTCTAGAATGAGAGATGATTTCTGGAAATTCTTTAGACAAACAACGCTGTTTTCAATTTATCTTCAGCCGGGCCTGCCGCATTCGTCGCTGCAGGCCTGGTGATGAATAACAGAGGCCAGGGTTACAGTAGCTTCAGTTAACCAGCGGTCCGTTTCCTTCTCAGATGTGAGAAGCCTGGAGGCGGTCAGCCAGGCCGGGTGCAGCCCTCCCCTCCGTCCGAGAACAGGTCTCCTGTCTTACTGTCTGTCATCTGTGGCTTCCAGTCCCAAGGCCCACGGCAGCTGCCAGCGCTCCAGCCATTACATCTGCCATCTGAGAAGCAGAAAGAAGGAAGAGAGAGGTATTTCCTCTTTTTAAGGACTCTGACAAAGTTGCAAACATCATTTTTCTAACACTCTATTTGTCGGAACAAGTTGGAAAGTGTGATCTGGATTCTAAGCAGCAACAGGCACAGCTAAACATCAGGGATACAGGAATGCTTAGCTTTTTTTTTTGGTCCCACAAACCCCTTTGGCAGTCAGTCTAGTTGAGCCGTTGGACCCCTTCTCAGAATCCTGTTTTTAAATGAGTAAAATATAATGCATGAGATTACAAAAGATTCCAGGTGAAATAGGGTTCTATTGACCAGCCCTGGGAGGCCTGTAGACCCCCCGGTATGAAGCCCCTCTATAGTAAAGAAAAGGGGGGGGGCAGTATCAGCCCCTGACACTCGACATAGGAAAAGACCCTTCAGATGACGTTTCTCCTGAAGCAATGGTTGAGGTCCCACTTTCAGCCCGGCTGTGTTGTAGAGTCTGATGGTTACAAGAAGATCTGGCTTCTCCTCTCCGTCATTCTCTGAATTACTTACTAAAATGCAGAGTCAGATAGGCCGGGTTTTATGTACCAGTATTAGGGGAGTTCAGAATAAGGGGGGTGGGGGACCCTGTGGAGGGGGCTTGGAGAAAGGAAGAAAAGTAAAAGGCTTATTCTGAAAGAAAAGAGAGGCAGTGTACGTGGGGGGCGGGGTGTTTTTTGGTTTTTTAATATATTTTTATTGATTTCAGAGAGAGGAAGGAAGAGAGAAAGAGCTGGACACATCAATGATGAGAGAGAATCATTGATTGGAATGCCCCCTAGTGGGGATCGAGCCTACAACCCAGATATGTGCCCTGACTGGGATCAAACCGTGACCTCCTGGTTCATAGGTCGATGCTCCATCACTGAGCCACACCCGCTGGGCAAGAGGCAACATATTTGGAAGGAAGGGGCTGGGGAATGGGAGGGGAGGCCATGGAGTGGGGGGAGGGTCCCATGGAATTCTACAGGAAATGGCTTAGGAGAAGTGGTTGGCAAAGGAAGGGTCACTTATGTTTGAGCTGATTAGAAGTAGAGAATCACTGAGTCCTTGAGAATAAAGGGGTGAAAAGAGTCACGCAATGTCCATGTGCGCATAGGTTGGTTAGGTTGGTATGTAAAAATCTTTAAAATGGTCTGGAAGGACAGAATTCAAATTTCTGAGAGTGGTGGCTGTTGCTTCTGGGGAATTGAATGGGGTGACAGTTAAAGGGACTGAAGTTCTTTCGCAAAGAAATCCTTAAGCTCCTTGAAGGCCCAGCCTCTCATGTTCTGGGACAAGAAGAGCTTGCATTCCCTATTCCCGTTCCATTCCCGGGGCAGACATAACGAATCGACCCCTGAGCTTGGACATGGCCTCAGAGTCCTTCTCCTCAGAGCTCCTTTGCAGAGATGGCCAATTGCATAGACTGGGCGTGCGGAGAAACCTCTCTCCACGCCTGCCTGCACCTTCTGCACTTTTCCCAAAGCGCCAGGGTTGTTCGCAGAAGAGACTCCGAAGGAACCAGCATTATCTTGAAAACCCAGAATTATAAAAACTTAAAGCACATAAGGCTGAAGAAACCCCATAGCTCATTTTAGTGACATGCTGATGGCCGAGTCAACTCTTTGGGCGAGTCAAGGGACTAGTCTGGAAAGCGCCTCAGAGAAGTTGGCCAAGGATCACAGTGCAACGCCTAACATAGTCCCAGACACCCACACCCTCGCTCGGCGAGTTAGCTGCCAGGCCGCAGGTGAACAGCTCAAGTCCAAAGGCATCCCCTCGTTTCCACCAGGAAGTGGAAGGACTGCGTCCCCAGCTCCCCTAGACCGCGGGGAAGCCCTAGGACCGGGGCAGGAGAACTGTGGGAACGGCTTCCAGGGAGGCCGTTGGGACGAGGCCTCAGAACAAGTCCTCGGGCTGAGGCCTGGCAGTCTTACGCCGCCCCTAGGAGCGGCCAGAGTCCCGAAGGAAATACGCCGTGAGTTGACGGTTGTAGCTTTTTCCCATGGTGCCCAGCTCAGTGCTGGACACACCTTCCTGGGGACAGACAGGACTGACGGACTGTCTTAAATGATAGAAACACCCTGGCCGGCGTGGCTCAATTGTTCGGCGTTGTCCTGGGCACCGAAAGGTTGCTGGTTTGATTCCTGGCCAGGACACATGCTGGGGTTGGGGAGGGGGGTGTTGATCCCCCAAAGAAGCCATGTAGGAGATAGCCAATTGATCTCTCTCTCTCTCTCTCTCTCTCTCTCTCTCTCTCTCTCCCCCCCCCCACATCCCCTCTCTCTCTAAAAATCAATAAAAAATATTTTTAAAATAATAATAAATAAATGATGGGAACTCGGGCTAACCCATCTCAGCATGTAAGTTTGCTCTGTGACCTTGGAAAGCTCCCTCAGGCAGAGCGGGAGCAGCAGCTGGGCCCTCCATGAAGACAGTGCGCTGGGCAACAGGACAAACCTGAGCTCCTCAGGCCTGCAGTGGCTGAGGGCACACAGGACACACCGGGTGGAGGAGGAGGAGGAGGAGGAGGAGGAGGAGGAGGAGGAGCGGTGGCAGTCCCTGCCCTTGATCTGCAGGCGTTCACCACAGGAACTGAGCAGCAGTTGGGGCTCTGGGGAGCGCCCCTGTCACAAGGGCGGCCCTTATCTCTTTGCAAGAGCCACCTCCTTCCTGGGCCCCAGCCGCCTGCGGTTGCTTGAAGCTCCCAAGTGAAGTTCGACCCAACCACACACCCCCAACCTGAAGACCACAGGAGGCCCTGGATTTTCCAGGGCAGCAGTGATGCTGAATCTTTGTCTCACTGTCTGAACATGAGAGGTTGGACCACATGTTCCAGTTTGGGGCCCAGAAATCGAAGTGGGGCCCCCTAGGTGGACAGTTAACGTGGACACGTTCCCTGTCCCTCCTTACCCACTCCCCTCTCTGACCTGCAGCGCACGGGGCCACCTCTCCTGCTGGTCCTCCATTTCCTTAGCTCTCAGCCTCGGTGCCCTAAGCCTGGGCCTTCCCTCTCACTGTGGCAAGACTCAGGGGGCCACCATGCCAACGGCCTCTGGGGCCCCGGAGACCAGAGTCCTCGCCGTCTAGTGTATTAGGGACCAAGGCAGGGCGAACTCCGAGTCTTGGCCAGTGGCTGGGAGGTGAGGGGAGTGCTCAGGGGCTGAGGGTCTTGGGGTGGAGGGCTCTCTGATCATGGCAGGTGGAAGCCAGAAGCCCCTCTGCCCTCCGGTCCTGGGTGGGTGCACAGTCACAGGGAGCAGAGGGGGTGACGGGGTGACAGCAGAGGTGAGTGTGATCCTCGCACTGCCCCTCACTAGTACTGACGCTCCCCACCGGCCATTTCCTCACCTACAAAGGGGCCCACACCTGAGCCGGCTGGGTGCTGAGCGGCTGCACCAAGACCAGCGCCCCTGCCGCTTCTTGGGCTGGGGAACCCGGGTCTGTGCCAGCACCCCCAGCGCTGGCTGAGCTGCCCCCAGGCCCTGCGGGACACACCCACTGAGCAGGACACACCCACTGGGCAGGACACACCCACATCCACTGAGCAGGACACACCCACTGGGCAGGGGAGGGTTGAGGAGAGACACACGAAGGACTCCCAGGGCTGCGGGTCTGTCAGGAACAGGACAGTGAGGAAAACTGCGGGGAGCAGAAGCCAAGAGCAGAGAAGGTGGGAGAAGGGAGACGGGCGGCAGGGGCAAGGGGAGCCGCTGCAGGCGCTGCAGGGACCTGGCAAGCTGCGTCACGCCGGGGGCAGAATCACTGGGCCCGGCACAGGCACACCTGTGGATCCTGGCCAGCATCCTGTCTCCCTGGAGGCCCCGTCGTCTTGACACCCACAGAGTCCTGCGTTTCCTTTCTTCTGGGGTCTTTACATAAAACAGCCCACCCTGGCCAGTGAGCAGCATTGGTCTCCGTCCCCTGCAATCTGAAAAGGTGCAACAAAGCCCTACCGTGCGGGCCTGTGACCAAAATCAATCAAAACCATACATGGAAGATGGTCTCCGAGAGGCTGGGCTCAGCAGGTCCCATAAGAGGAGCTGCTATCGTGAGGCAGCGAGCACAGGGCAGAGCCCACAGCATCCCTCCAGCAGCCGTTGTTTGCTACCCGTGATCTGGGCTGTAGGGAAGGACCTCAATCTCCTGTTCTGTCCCCGAGACCTCACAGCGACAGGAACAGGGTTTTAGGAACAACGCGCAGGCCTGATGCTGGCACAAGGCACACCTGTGCTCGTCCCGGTCCGAGAGGCATTCTGAGAATCCTGGGGTGGAGGCTGACACGCTCAGCCATTTTGATGTCGTACGAGGCTCTCTGCAGAGAATATCCGAAAAGAAATCGGCGCTGTCCTGAAGTCCCAGGACACCGGGGGCGACGTCGTCTGGCGTGTCCCTGACCCTGGCCTGATGGGGGGAAGGCGGATGAGAAGGGAGGCACGTTGCCCGAGCCCCAGGGGCGCCAGGACTGTGCAGGCAGTTTGACAAGCGATCCCGTCGGGGGCCTGATGGTCTTAGACGATGCTGGACGTTTTGCTGCGTCTCCTTACTTCCCGGACATTGTCACGATGGCCCCCCGTCTCCTGTGCTGGGCAGCGTTTGTCACTAGGCCGTCCGACCTGAGAAAGTCAGCAACTGGGCTGTGGCAGCTCAGCTCAACTTTGCAGAGCAGGGAGCGCGCTCAGAGAGGGTGAGTGGCCCGCCCAAGGTCCCGTGCGTGGAAGTGCGGGCTGGGATTCACACCAGGCCGGCGGCTGCCTTCCCGCCTTGCCCGGGTATCACTGCCGAAAAAAGCGAAACCTCGATGTTACAGCACACGGGGCAGAGGCGCGTTCCAGCCACGACCTGGTTTTCACACCACAGACTCACCCTGAACCTGCCGGTGGAAAGTGGAAAAGTGCCAGATTGGTTTGGGAAGGGGTGGGGAGAGGAAGCAGCGGGGAGGGGGGGTCAAGCTGAAAATGTTCTCTGCTGCGTCACAGGGGAAAGGAAAGGGGCGCTCTTCTCGCTTTCCTTCACAGAAGCAACACAGGAAGAAAACAGCTCACTCGGACCCTGCGCACTCTGGCAAGCGAGCAGAAACCCCGATTTCAGTTCTCGAGGAGAAACTGTTCGCAAAAGAAGGAAAAGGAGAAATCAATAGCTTTCTCTTAAAAGAAGCCTGCACTGGCTTCCGGTGGGTGAGGGCCTGTTTGTGGGACTTTGTTTCACGTGAAATCATCCAAACGTACTATCATAAGCTGCCAGGTCTCAGGGCTGAGGGCTGGTTTGCTGAATCTACATGGACCCCGCAGCCTGGGACGGGACTTGCACACAGGAGGCGCATAATGAGTGCTCAGTGCTCAGAACAAAAGCGCCACCTGACTACCCACCAGGCTCCAGCAGCTTGCAGGGGCATTGAGGTCACAAATAGACAGCCCCAATGTCTGCTGGCCCCGTAGTCCCCTCCAATGTTACCAGTGGGGGCAGGGGGCGGGGAGCAGGAGGTGGGGGGAGGTTCTAGTGACTCTATCCTCCAGTGGCCCCATCCTCTTGTAGGTGGACTTTCAACCGAGGGGGCCGGACTCCGTGGTTAGATGTTGAAGATAAGAAGCAGACCCATTCTTCCTAGGATTATACATCATCTCGCTCATCTTTCAAAATCGAGTTTCACTGCCTCCTCCAGGAAGCCTTCCCTGATGCTCCGCCTCTTCCCCCTGTTCTTCCAATTCTGGATGAAATCCCTCCCTCCCGCGTGCCTGGCTCTCCCTGTGCGACAGCGCCCCTCACCACCCTGGATTCTGACACCTATGGCCACACTGTCAGGTCCTTGGGGGTAAGAGGGAGGTTTTCTTTAACTTCCTGGCCCCAGTACTCAGCCAAGAGCCTGGCATAGCATAGGCACTCAGTACATTTTGTTAGATGAATGAAAGGAGGAAGGGAAAAGGGGGGCGGGGGGGAACACACCCTAGGACAGTGGTGGGCAAACCGCGGCTCTCAAGCCACATGCGGCTCTTTGGCCCCTCGAGTGTGGCTCTTCCACAAAATACCATGTGCGGGCGCGCACGTACAGTGCGAAGTTGACTTAAAACTTTAAGTAAAGTTTATTAAGTTAATTTTAGGGAACGTTATGGAGTGAAAGAAGATGTAGTGTCGAGGATTGAGAAAGGTATGTTGAGACGGTTTGGACATAGAGAGAGGATGAACGAAAGGAGATGGATGAAACAAGTATCCGAGACGAGTGTGGATGGGAGAGTTGGAAGGGGCCGACCTCAGCAAACGTACCTCCATCCGATTGAGGACGTTTTTAGCAAAGGCCAGCTTAGGAGGACCCTCATTAAGTTAATAACAATGTATGTACCTACCTATAGAGTTTAAGTTTTAAAAACTTGGCTCTCAAAAGAAGTCTCAATCGTTGTGCTGTTGACATCTGGCTCTGTGGACGGATGAGTTTGCCGACCACTGGCCTAGGGGCTCCGACGCCTTCTTTTTGAAATCTGTCTCATAACGACTTGCCCGGCGCTTGTCCACAGCCGGCGACTGACGTTTGGATTCTATTTTCTGTCAGTGGCTGAGCTCCTCCACTCCCCGCTGTGTCCTTGCTCCGAAGGCAGGAGGAAACTGGGAGAGGTTCGGGGGCTCTGGGAGCACAGGGCCTGAGGAGTGCATGTCCAAGCACAGTCTGAACTAAACATGTCCCTGAACCACAAGCAAAAGGCACTCACAGTCCCGTCCGTCTACCTGGACCTTAGTGACGCAGCAGTTAAAACTGTCAGGCCACGGCCAACGGCCATGAGCAGCCAGCGATGGAGGGCAGGGAGCTCGCGCTCCTGTTCACGGCTGTCACCGCCGCGCCCCCAGAAGGCCTGGAACTGGGGGTGCGCAATAGCGATTTGTTGAATGATTCAATAGGTGAGAAAAGGACCTGGGGCCCTTAAATGTCACAGAATTTCTGCTGTAGATTTCCTGAACTTTACTCGCACGAGAGGCCCCTAGATTCTCACTCAGGTCATATTGACACTTAGCTCACAGACAGCTCTATCGGGCTTATTATCTTGTTCTGTATCCACTACAGAGTGGAAACTTGGAAGAGAAGAAAGGAGTTTTACTCTACCTGTATACATATACGTTTTTATTATCAGAAAAGTGGGTACAAAACTTCCAACAGTGGACTAGGACCAACCTGGCAACAGTGAACTCTAAACAGTGTAACAGCTCATTCCAATAGATCACAGGACATCACCGATATCCAACATAATAAGCAAGTCATGAAAAGTAGGTAAAATTAACTTCAGCCTGCCCTTCTGAGGAGACAGGAAAGTGAAGAAAAGGTTTAAGATCTCCATCTATGGTGGACAAGAGTGAACAAGGGCCAACTTGGAGAAGTGATCCCAAACGCATTCCCTTCGCTGAGTCATGTGGAGTCTGTGTAGTTTTTTGTGGGTTTTTTTTAATATATTTTATTGATTTTTTTACAGAGAGGAAGGGGGAGGGATAGAGAGTTAGAAACATCGATGAGAGAGAAACATCGATCAGCTGCCTCCTGCACACCCCTGACTGGGGATGTGCCCGCAACCAAGGTACATGCCCTTGACCGGAACCAAACCTGGGACCTTTCAGTCCGCAGGCCGACGCTCTATCCACTGAGCCACACCGGTCAGGGCGGTTGTTTTTATTCTCAAGTTGGTTGTTGCTCATTAGCGCTGTCCTTTGGCCTCTCCCCATTGTTGTGAGTGGTCACAGTTGCCTCGATAACACTCTCGGGGTCCTGCTCATCAGGGGACGGGGTGGGGTGGCTATGGAGACCGCCAATTAGAACCCACGTCTGAATCCACCCTCAATGGACTCATTTCTGGATTCCTCAGAGGGCCGGGAAGAACTGGAATACACAGAATGCTGTGCTGATGGGACAATAGTCTTGGTTGAAGTTAGAATCAGTGGGAACCTGCGAGAGAAAGCCACGCAGAGCAGGGCTGGCAAGATCCTGCCCTCTGCCCGCGGGGTGAGGTGTGCAGGCAAGAGCCCCGATTGCCCCCTCCTCCAGGATGGCACCGGGGGAAAGCGCCCCTTCTTCCTCCAGACCCCAGTGCGCAGAGCAAGTACTTTACCCGAGGGGGCAGGCCCAGGGGGAGCTGAGGAAACGGTGCTCCACCGTGGCCCCTGTGAGTCCCTGGGACAAGGCGTCTCGCTGTCTGGCACAGGGCGGAGCACCCACCCCTTCCTGTCTCAATGGATGGCTCCACGGGCCTCTGAGACTCCCACCTTCGAGGAGGCTAGCCTGGTCTGCTGACTGGCAGGTCCCGGACGGTGGCTGTGGGGGGGCCACAGCAGCCCCCCAGGACACCCACCAGGGCTGGTGCCTATAGGATCCAGCTGGTTCTCTTTGAATGTTCCAAGCAGAACAGCAAGCAAACAAAAGCTGGAGAAGCCGCTGCAGCCCGGCTCTGCCTGCGGCAGCCGAGGACACCCCACAGACACCCCGCAGGCGTCCTGGGCCTCCGGGGGCCTTGGCTGCTTCCCTTCTCAGCCTGGCCTGTGTAAGTGTCTAGTGCAGACAGACCAGGACCTGACCACTCGCAGAGCCACTGCGGCCGTCTCCTGGGAAGACATGCTTCACGATAAAACGTTGCTTCCTTCTGTTTTATGTATGACCTTTTCCCAAAAGAAAAAAGAAAGTTGGAATGACTAGCATCATTATTCTTTTCTCGCTTTTAGTTTCCACTCCAGAACCATCTGTCATCAGAAGACAGTTTCCTTTCCACCTCTCAGGCCGCTGTCCACGGCCGGCCAGCCGGCCGGAGGAGGCTGGCCAGGGGAGCAGTGACCTCTGGATGCCCCGTAGCAGAGGGGCTGGGAGGTGCGGAGGGGAGTGAGTCGCCAGCCCCGGGGTTGCTCCGGAGAGCGGCCCCCGATGGAGCGTCCGCAGAGACAGGCGAGGGGACCGCGCTATTGCACGGGGTGCCTGAGACAGGGGCTTCCTCCCTGAGCCCCTCCCGTCCGCTCAGTTGGTTGAAAACAGATGACGTTCGGTCATTGTTGGTGCAAACATTACCTGTGACATGGGGGCCGGGAGCACGTGTCGGGGGAGCCAGCACAAAAGCTTTCAACTGAGATCTTTCATCCTAAAGTCCACAGGGCCCTGTGGGACCACAGGAGACTAGAGGGCCCGAGCTGCTAATGACTTGTTAGCGGATTTCAGCCCCCATGCGAGGACCAGGGGAGAGGCCAGGCTGAGGCTGCTGCTGTGCAGCCCGCAGGTAGGGACGGACAGGGAAGGTGACCCATGTCTCCATACCTGTTGCTGTCACATCACATGCCAGCCATGGGGAGGGAGGATTACACCTTTCGGTTCTTGGTTGATTCTGAGCTAAGGAATCGGAAGGAATTTGATTCTTCATTCGAGTTGAGATGAGCTTTACCGCAACTTTTGAGCTACATTTTCAGACAATCCGGACTGAGGACATTTCATTCTGGCCACCAGATACCACACTTCCTCATGCTCTCCCCCGGCTGGAAGGTGGGCGCTCACCCGACAGGGAGCAGGCTAATCAGAACTTTTATTTGTATAAATATATTTTATTGATTTTTTTTTTACAGAGAGGCAGGGAGAGGAACAGAGAGTTAGAAACATCAATGAGAGAGGAACATCGATCCTCTGCACACTCCCTACTGGGGATGTGCCCGCAACGAAAGGTACATGCCCTTGACCGGAATCGAACCTGGGACCCTTCAGTCCGCAGGCCGACACTCTATCCACTGAGCCAAACCGGTCAGGGCAGGCTAATCGGAACTTTATTTTGTTTTTGTTTTTGTTTTAAAACTATACTATACACACAGGGTCTCTGGGGAGGGTGGGATCCCCTGTTGGGAGCCTTGGGATGCAGCCCTTCATAACATTTCAGAACAGTAGGCGCTCCAGGCCGCGCCCGCACTGAGCGTGCTTTGGCAAGGGCCAGGCGCTTCTTTCCGATTCCCGCGGAGACACTGTCCTCTGGCAGACCCCCCTCTGCCAGAACCTCCCAACCCAGAGTGAGTCAGGGAGACGTCTGACCATGGCCTCCCAGGCCAGAGCTCCGGCCACAGCTCCCTGGTCAACACTCCCATGGCAGGCCTGGCCGGTCTGGCTCAGTGGGTAGAGCATCGGCCAGCAGACTGAAGGGTCCCGGGTTCTATTCGATCAAGGGCACATACTTTGGTTGCAGGATCCCTGGCCCTGGTTGGAGTTCGTGCAGGAGGCGGCCATCGATATGTCTCTCTCACGTCGATGTTTCTCTCTGTCTCTCCCTCTTCCTTCCACGCTCTCTAAAAATCAATGGAAAAATATTGAGTGAGGATTAACAACAACAAACCATTCATCTGGGCCCACTGGGTCCCATCCGCTGTAGTCAGGACAGGGCCACAGGTCTAAATTATGAACAGGGCTGGGTCCATTTGGCAGGGTTGTGCAGGGAGGGCGGGGGCGGGGCGGCGTTTGCCAAGCCATGGTTGGAACCTCTAAAGAGACCTCTGCAGCCTGCCCAGAGTGGGTGTTAGAGCGAGGTAGGGACCAGGGAGGGCAATGGGCCCAGTATTCAAAACTCCTACCCGAGAGATTGTGACGAGGCGGCCCAAGACGCCCTATGAGAGCTGCGGCAAGCTCCCGGCGTCAGCACCATGACGGCATCGGTGCTGCGGTGGTCACAGGAGGGCTGTGCCGATATGGCCTTTCTGGGAGGCCAGCCCTTGGGAGGAAAGGGGTCCCGTGGGCGGGCGGAGGTGGCAGGAGCGCGGGTGCCCTGTCGTTGTTGCTGCCACTTGAAGCGTGTCCAGGGTGCGGCTTGCTGCGGCGGCAGCCCGTCTGCAGGCTGGCGGCGACGTGGCCGGGCCTGCTGCCCCCCCCCTCCCCCTGGCTCCGGGTCCAGGGGGCTCCCGGGCCGTCTGACACTGTGGTCTCTCCAAGGGCGTCATGGGAAGGAGCGTGGAATGATTCCCGATTCCCGATTCTCTGTGGTCAGGTGAGCGTTCCCATGGGCCTCCCGACCCCCTCGGCACGATCTCTGGTCAATTTTATTTCCTTGGCTCCTCCCTGATGTGCCCTTGGCCCAAGCGGCTCTGGGGTCATGAGGCTGGATGAACAAAGGCTCCCGGAGGCAGGCCCACTCCCCCCGACAGGAATGGAACTGGCAGGTGGCTGACTCCTGTGGCATCTCCCCCAGAAGATGCTGGTCTCCGGCTCCCACTGCAGACGGAGTTGCATTCCAGCCCGGCTCTCGCGGTCCCCGGGGGAACCGCCTAGTTACAGGCCAGGGCCTGGCTGGGTGACGGCTCCCAGCGCCGCACACTCGAGCAGCTTGCTGAGCAGCCGAGCAGGCGATGACCTTGAGCCACCTCGCTCGCGATTCAGGTCCCTCTGGGACAGAGCCCATGCGGAGCGGAGGGTGGAGGGTGGGAGGAGAAATGTGGGATATATTGAGGTCAGCTTCCGGGGAGGGGGGGGGGGTCCCGCCCAGGGCAGGACCAAGAATACAGCTCTCCCCACCTTGGAAAAAGGCCACTGCAGCCACACAGATGGCGGGCAGAATGGCCACAGCCTGAGGCAGAAACGGGCCCAGGCCTTTTAGGGTGCGGTTCCCCCCCTCTCCCCATCCCTCTCTCTGGGCCTCTCCGAGACCCAGGTGCCCAGGCTGCGGAGCCTGAAGGGTCCCCTCAGCCAGGCCGGGCCCCACAAGAGGGGCCTCCCAGCCTCCTCTGCGTCCCTTGGGATCAACTCCCAGGAGGACCTCCCCATCCTGTTACTGCAGGTAAATCGGCGTCACACACTCGAATGGAGTCGGTTTATCATCATTTCTGCTCCCCGCCTGTGGGTGCTCTGTTTCTGGTTTTCGAACTTTCACTCTTCATACCGTCTTCACTCTGCATACACCGCCTTCACATGGTGTCTCTTCTGAAAGACGCGCCCCACGCCCCACGGGAAAACACGGCATCACCAAATGTAAGCACGTGTCTGACGCCTGCCACGTGCTTTCCAAAACGCACCCCGCTTTGCAATGTCACCATGGATGTCTGAGAGCCCCGGTCCTGCCCGGCCCACCGGTGTCATTATCTGTGAACTACCTTCCTCAGTTGGTAGTTAGCAATGGACTCCCTCAGGGTGTTTCAGGTCGCATGTCTCGGAGGACCAGTGAGACCGATATGTTCCCACTGTTGTTGATTGCTTGCACTCTCTCTTTTCTAAATCGTCTTTTCCCCTCCTCTGAGCACACATCTGCTAGAAGCCCGGCCTGCTTTTCTTGTCAATGTATCTGCTATTAACGTTTTGTGGTATTTGCTGTGCACGTCTGACAACTTGCAAAGCTATTGTTTGTCTTACAACTTCACTTGGACATCTACTGGGCCTTTCAAATTTAACAAGTCAAGATGGGACCCTAAATTTTCCTCCCTAAACCTGCTCTATGTCTCTGGTCTTCCCCATCTTAGTAAATGTCCCTACGACCCACCCTATCCCCAACCCTGAGTCCTTCTGGATTCTCATCCACCAGCCAGGTTCCCTCCCCCAGCCCTCCCCATCCGCACCATCTATGGCAGGGGTGGGCAAACTTTTTGACTCGAGGGCCACAATGGGTTCTTAAGCTGGACCAGAGGGCCGGAACAAAAGCATGGATGGAGTGTTTGTGTGAACTAATATAAATTCAAAGTAAACATCATTACATAAAAGGGTATGGTCTTTTTTTTCAATAGTTTTATTAATTTCAAACGGGCCGGATCCGGCCCACGGGCCGTAGTTTGCTCACGGCTGATCTATGGCCTCTGCCCTAGTCACTAGTCATCACATGGCCCTATGCTCTCTTCCTTATGGCATCTATACTAATAAAAGGGTAATATGCTAATTAGACTGGATGTCCTTCAGTCAAAGCCACGGTGGCAGGGCCAAGGCAGGGGCGGTTAGGGGCAATCAGGCTGGCAGGGGAGAGCAGTTAGTGGCGATCAGGCCAGCAGGGGAGAGCAGTTAGGGGCGATCAGGCAGGCAAGCAGGTGAGTGGTCCCGGATTGGAGAGGGTGCAGGCTGGGCTCAGGGAACCCTTCCCATGCACGAATTTCGTGCACCAGGCCTCTAGTTTTTCATAATTGGATATCCTCTTGTTTATTCATTCATTTGCTTCTTCATGCTGTGTACCCTATCTAGATTCCTGAGTCTATAGTATAAGCTCCAGAAGTTCAGAGCCTTGCCTGTCAGATGCATCAGTGTATGCCCAGTGCTTAGAGCCACATCCATCCCTTAGTGCAGCGGTTCTCAACCTGTGGGTCGCGACCTCTTTGGTGGTCAAACGACCCTTTCACAGGGGTCGCCTAAGGCCATCCTGCCTATCAGATATTTATATGACGATTCATAACAATAGCAACATTACAGTGATGAAGCAGCAACGAAAATCATTTTATGGTTGCGTCACCACATGAGGAGCTGTATTTAAAGGGCCAGAAGGTTGAGAACCACTGCCTTAGTGGGAACGCACTAAACACATGCTGAATGAGTGAGTGAGTGAACTTTGCCCTTTAACCCTATTGACATTGTACGAAGGAGGCCTCGCAACAGAGGATTGGAGCATTGGCGGTGGGAGGGCAGCCCCGGGGATAGAGCTGGGCTCTGCCCCTGCCTGTGTGATCTTGGGCAAGTTCTTTAGCATCTTTGAAAATGAGACTAGCTGTACCCAGAGGGTTGGAAGGTACATGAGATACTGTGGACTAAGTGCTTAAAAACAGATGAGCAAGAAGGAGCATCAGCAAATGCCAGCCTGGACGGGCTTCTTTCTCATTTTCCCCTGTGGATCCTGGGCTGAGAAGTCACTCCCTTCTTCCCGCTAAAGCCTTAGTGCACACACAGGGCTTTTATGTTGGTTTTTGTGGTGTGCGCGAAAATGATGAACCTTTAAATGCTTGGGAACTTACTCCAGTGTATTAAACAGAGTGAACTTCTGTATCGACTCCATTTGTTGACTGATCTGTCTCATTTGTTACGCGTCCTTTGTTACACATTCAATTTTTCCATATGGAGTGGACAAAAGTAGGCTCACAGCTGTGAGCATGCAAAGCACAGAGTTTTTATTCTTGTGTTATTATTGACTAATTATCATATTATTTGTTTGTATTGCAACTGTAAGCCTACTTTTGCGCACCCCTGTGTACCAGGGCACTGTTTCTGGCTGTCAAGTCTGTCCCCCTGTCCCTTCGTGGGCGGGGACTGCCCTGGGTCATACGGGTTTGCCCAGTGGTCAGACTCCCCCCCCTTGCTCGAGTCGTGGAAGATCCCCACGTTCTCTGCTCACAGACTCGGCACCGTGACGCCCGCGCGGAAGGCGTGTTTGTGCTGGTGTCAGTCCCTCGCAGGAGCTCTTGTCCCTCTTGCCCTGGGGCTCCCTGGGACACCAGCACATCCTGGTATCCCTGTCCGCTTTTCACGGGAGCCAATTCAAACAGGCTTCTGTGCCTGTGGCTCGCCCAAAGGTAAACGTCACCTTTTTGTGGCCTGAGGAGCACCCCCGGCCAATGAGACGGCATTCCTACCTGTCACAGAGATGAAAACGCCGTCCCCAACACGTCATCAGACACTTACTGCCAACAGGGTCAGCAAAGACAGGAGAGTCCTCAGGACATCCGTAAATGAGGCCACACATACCCACCCTGCCACCACGTGATGCTCACAGCACCCCAACACCCAGCGACAGATTCGGACAAACCCAGAAGGCAGGCTGTCCCTGACCCACTCAAGTTTCTGCCAGTTCACCCCGCCGGCGCGGCTCAGTTGTTTGGGTGCCGTCCCACGCACCGAGAGGTCACCGGTTCCATTCCCAGTCAGGGCACATGCCAGGGTTTCAGGCTTGACCCCCAGTAGAGGTTATGCGAGAGGCAGCCAATCGATGTTTCTCTCTCTAAAATCAATAAAACATACTTAACAAAAAGCAAACTACCAGTTCAAGTGGCCTTTGTAAGGCCAAAGAAATAACATATGTGGAAGTATTTGCAAAAAAAAAATTAAAATAGATTATTATAATTGTTGTTGCCTTTTTTTGTTCCAAAAAGAATGTGGATACAGATTAGAAATTAATAATAAAATATGATTTTTAATATGTCTGAGGAAATAACCATTTCTCAGCCTATAAAGGTACTAAGAATAGCGTGTGTCTGTGCCTGCCCTGGGCCCTGGAGTATATCCCACCCCTTTGTTTAAAAGTCCTCGGTGGCAGCTGGCTGTTGCTGAGCGGTTGGTTCTTGTTTTCTGGGGTGTTTGTTTACCATGTGACCTTCTTTCTTTTTTTAAAAAAAAAAAATACTTTTATTGATTTCAGAGAGAAAGGGAGAGAGAGAGAGAGAGAGAAACATCAATGATGAGGGAGAATCATTGATCGACTGCCTCCTGCATGCCCCCTACTGGGGATTGAGCCCCAAACCCAGGCATGTGCCCTTGACCAGAATCGAACCCAGGACCCTTCAAGTCCGCAGGCCGATGCCGGCTGGGGCTTGACCCCCTTTCTGAGTCATGAAGTATATAAGAGAAGGTCTCTAAAGCGAGTGTCCTGGACGCTCGTTAGGTTTGTTTGCTGTCCTAGAGAAGACGGGAGAGAGCGTCAAGGAAAAGGAAAGAAAGGCGGGGAAGGCAGAGGAGCGTTTGTCCCACTCCCCAGGCAGGGGAGAGTGACTCAGCCGGACGCACCATCAGGCAGGAAAGCCGGCCAGGCTTGCGCACTTCCCTTCGCCCCGCACCTGCTGGGATCTCCTGGCTGGCACGGCCTCTGGGTCGCCTGGTGTCGCCAGCGCAGGACGCCCTGGGGCCTTTTTCCTACTCGGTCAGATGCCAGCGGGGGTGGCGGCTCCCAGGCACAGGCGGAGCTCCCCAGAGCCGGCGCCCTGCCTCTCAGAATGCCGGCACACGACAAAGATCTTGCATCAGCAGAGGGTCAGTCCTTGCGATTTATTCAAAAAGACCCGAACCAACGTAGCAAGCGGAAACCCTGACCTGCTGCCGCCTCCTCGTGCTGCCCCCACCTTACTGCTGCCGGGACCCTGGCTTCCTGGTCTTTGCCCCTCGCCCGTGGCCTTGGTCGCAGGCAGACTCCTGGCGGCCACATCTCTTCCTCGACTTTCTGAGAGGTGACACCATGGAAACCCACCTCCGTGCACCCACAGGGAACACGGAGACCCCAAAGATGTGCTGGGACCAAGCAAAACTGAACCGTGAAGCTAGAGAGGGAGGGAGGTAGCCTTCTGGCCCAGTCCAGGCTCGCCAGCGGGGGGGAGGGGAGGGTGTTGGACTCCAGGGGAAGGCGTTTTGCTAACGTTGTTCACATCCAATTCAAAACAGCCTCTGCTGGCAGCTCACCGCCTTCGCGTAGCAGGAAATGCTCCCCTTGTCCCTGCCACCTGGTTATTCAAACACGCAGAGCGATGATTTACATACATCCCATCAGGAGTCCTCCCCAAGTCAAATCATTGCTGCTACTTTTTCCATGACCCAGAGATTTGGTTGGAGATGATCGGGTCTCCCAGGAAAGAAAGGGCAGGTGATCGGCTTAAGCTGCTGTCCCCAGCTCACCCCACCCCATGGTTCAACGGTAGGTGAAGGCCAAGCCTACAACAGGCTAAATCCTTCATCTCCGATGAAGCTTCTGATGGCTCTCCCTGGCCTGGAGCTTGTGCACGATGACCCAGGAGCCGTCCGAGTGGACTGTGCGTGCCTGGTGGAGGCCTGAGTGCCGGGCTTAGACTCCCCGATTCTCAGGGGCTTGTGGGATATCAGATAACTCCGGTCCCTCGGCACCAACTGCCTTAACAGACGCTTCCGTGAGTAACGACCGCGTGCTGCAGGCCGTGCCAGGACTGGATCAGAAGTATCCCTGACTGTTTCTTACTTGGATCTTCCTCAGACTTGGCTCTAGGCAGCTCCTAACCTCAGGAAGTGCCCTAGGTCTCCATGGAGACCCGCATTCTTCAGCCAGGACTCCTCCCACCCCTGGGACTCTCCTGTGAAAGCCTAGAGAGAGAGGGGAGAGAGAGGGCCTGGGGCCCCTTTCCTCCTTGAGCCCCTGCGAGCCCCCGCCCCCTGCTGAGGCCTCTGTTGGACCGGGCTGCCGCCTGGGTTCTGGTTCCTTTGGTCAGAGCAAGTTTAAGGAAGTGCACCCGGGAGTTCACAAAGGCGCCCGGTGCGCTGGGGTGCTACGGGGACTGGGTGTCCTTTCCCTCCGCCTACGTGGCTTTAGTGTTTTATGAGGACATCGCCTGCCACTGTGCCTGGCTGCCTGAGCTGCCTGCTGCTGTGCAATGAACGACCCAAACGCAGCGGCTTAAAACAATGCAGGTTCATTCTCATGAGTCTGTGCACGGGTTGGGCTCAGCTGCCCTGCACCGAGCCGGCCAAGGTCACACACGCGGCCGCGTGTAGCTGGGAGCGGGGTTGGGGCTGAGGCATCCCAGGTGGCTTCGCTGACGGCTGCAGCCTCAGCCGTGCAGCCTAGAAGGGCAGGAGCTGCCTGGGCCTCCCTCTCACACAGACTCACACTCAGCACTTTCACCCCAGCGCCTGTGTGGTGGCTGCATCCCGAGGCCAAAGCAGACACGCTCGGGCCTCGCCAGGCCTGGCCCCGGAGCTGCCCGAGCACCACAGCCTCCAGAATCTTTTGGTCAAATCATGTCACAAAGACCGTCTGGGCTCAAGGCGAGAGGAGATGGGCGCTCGGCCGGTCAGGAGGAGTTGCATGTGGTCCTAGGGAGGGGAGGAACTGTGGCTGCCATTTCTGAAAACAATTTACAACGCCAACAAAAGGAAGGAAGTCAACAAAGGGATATGTTGTGTGTGGCTCAGATAACAGACCAATTGCCATTTTTTTCAATATTAAAATTGTCTCATGTGTTCCACTTGCAAAGTTTCAAGCAAAAGCACGCAGAACTCCACTGTATTGAGTACAGGGCATTCTCATTAAAATCAAAGCCCTTCAACAAAACTAAAACCATTTCGGTGGTAAAAAATAATAATAATAATAAAATAAAAGCCCTTCAAAGCTAATCTATAGGGACAGAAAGCACATCAGTAGATGCCTGGAGCTGGGGGGTTGACACTAGGAAACTTTCTGGGGTGATGGGAAACATATTTTAGTATGTTGGTAGTTAAATAGGTGTATACATTTGTCAAAACTAATTGAATTCTACACTTAAAACAGGTGTATTTTATTATAGGCAAATGATATCTCAATAGAGTTGGTTTAAAACAACAACAACCAGAAAGCCAGCCCTGGATGGGTAGTTCAGTTGGTTAGAGCATCGTCCCAATATGCCAAGGTTGCAAGTTCGATCCCTGGTCATGGCACATACGAGAATCAACCAACGAATGCATAAGGCAGTGGGACAACACATGAGCATTTTTTTCTCCCTCTCTCTCCTTTCCTTTCTCTCTAAAATCAGTCAATAAGTAGAAAAACAAAGCCAAGTTAGTGAGGACTACCAGAAACACTAGGTCTGAGGTGTGGTTAAATAAGGCTGATATTCGGGGTATACTATATTTACAAACAATAGCAAATTCCTTCGGGCAGGGAGAGGAAGCACGGGGCTGGAGGGGATGTTTTATTCGTTCCAAAGCAGGATACAGGTTAACGTTACCATGTCCTCCTGCTGTAATTGTCCTTAACAGCGTTTGCTGTCATTTGCAGAATGTGGAGTATGTGGTTCTTGGTATTTTATAGATTACTGAAGAGTGACTACATCCTGCTTCCTGGGGTGCAGGAAGGGCTGGGGTGACCTCAAAGCAGAAACAAACAACAAAACGTGCGGGTGACTCCGTGTGAGACCATCTTGGCATGAAACGGGCCGGCCCCGGGGAAGCTGACTGGTGACCATTACAGATCGCTCCAGGATGTCCTAACTCAGGAGTCAGGATCCGGCCACGAGCACATCTTTGCACATTGTTTGGTTTCTAGGAAGTGTCATGAAGGGCTGCATTGGAGCATCTGGGGGTGAGCTGGTAGGTGGGCGTGTTCAGTGCGTTCTGTCTGCCAAACGCACCCTACCTGGACACATGGAGACAGCACCAGGACTGCCAAGCTCTGGACCCAGCTTTGGGGAAAGAGATGATTTGGGGCGAGCAGGAGAGGGAATAAGGTTTAGACTTTCTGGAGGGGTGCAGAGGCTTGACCAAGAATGCCCATGAGAAAGGCAAGAAGCTTGCTTCAATAATGGAAAGGGTCAGAGGTCAGCCCCCCTGGGTGCATTGGGTGGCTGTGGGGACAAAGGGACATGAGCCAGGGAGCCCTGGGTCTCCTGTCCGTGTCCACTACGTAGACCAAGTGGTTGGTGGGAACCGGAACTGGAGATCTGCTTTAAATGAATGGCCACTTGGGGAAACAAGCGTTAAATAGAAGCTATTGATCAGATAAAGCTCAGTGTATCCACATCCGCCATGAACTTTATTTATTGCAGCCAGATCAGCAAGGGACAATTAGCATGGACCACTGATTTTTGTATTTCACCGGGGAGCAATCTGAGTTATGATCAGAATTCTGCTTGCGCTTTTAACTGGTAGGGGCAGGCGCAGGCCAAACCCTCTCTAGGGCTGAAGTTCCTCGTGTAATTAACAAGCACAGGCACCATCGGGGGGGAGATGTGCTCACCTCATCTTCCGGCCGTCCCCTCAAAGGACTCCGTTTATCCATTGGTTCACCCCTATGTGTGAACAGCTCCTCAATGAATATCCTCACATACTCCCGCTTGCCCCAACCAAACAACTGTTAATTTTTTAAAAATATATTTTTTTATTGATTTTTAGAGAAAGGAAAGGAGAGGGAGAGAGAGATAGAAATATCAATGATGAGAGAGAATCTGTTGCGTTCTGCATGCCCCCTACTGGGCATTGAGCCCACAACTTGGGCAGGTGTCCTGACCAGGAATCGGACACACCATGACCTCCTGGTTCATAGGTGGATGCTCAACCATTGAGCAACACCAGCCGGGGGGGGAGACATAACTGCTAAAATTCATTTCTTGGGAAACTGTTCTGCTGAAGGGCCACTGGGGAGGATCTGATTAAATACTTACATGGATCATTACTGAATTATTCATTATTGGCACAGTCTTCACTTTTGCCATTCTAAGGACTTCGGAGTAGGATGCTTTAGCCTTAAGCAAAAAGAAATAAAAAGGTCTAAGGATCGAGCGCAGGCCATGGCGACCAGAAAACGTCTCCTCAACAATATTTTGTGGAGGAAAAAAAATCTTCCTGGGATTAGCATTCCTCAGACGAAGCCGTTCGTCCCTGTAAGACCCAGGCAAACACGAACAGCTTTCCGCGGCGGCTGGGGGACCAGGGAGAGAACGCGGGTTTGATTTCACAGCCGCTGACATTCCTATGCCTTCTGAGCGTCCGCTCACCATCCGCTGCCCTTTCCTTAGGCTCCCTCATTCTCAAGGGCCTCTAGGCAACAGTTAATATTCTGGTCAACATTCTCGGTCCAAGGTTTCCAGAGCAACCGTGGGAGGGAAGGCACAGGATAAAACCTGACTCGCAGAGAGGCTGACAAAACCCTCGCTTTCCACAGCGCCTCGTAAACGACAGTGACTCAGAAATGCCAAGGACGGACCCTGACGGAGCCCAGGGGGAAAGCATGACTTCATCCGACACGGAGCCGGGAGCCGGCACATCTGCTCCGTCCTTGACAGTGTTCCGGGCTGAGCACGGGCTCCGGGAAGCGGGGGTGTCCAGGCCCGGCCCCAGCTGCTGCCTCCCCCTGACAGCTGTCAGCCCGGGAAGGGCCGGACCCCGCAGGGCTCTCTCTCCACGCTGGCCTGGCCGTGGGGACGCTACCCCGGGAGGCTGGCTCTGAACGTGCTTCTGGCAGCTCCCTCGCCTGTGCTGGAGGGGACTGTTAGCTGTCCCTCGCTTCCCGGGGCCTTCCTGCAGCCCCCCTGAAAACCAGAGCTTCCCTCCTCATCGTCAGGACCACGGTCTCTCCCCGCGGCCACGCCAGGCGTGAAGAGGACCGGCTGCGCTGTGGTTGTGAGGCTCTGCAGCTGGAAGGGGGAGCTGATGTGCACTTGGCCTCCATTTGCTAATCCTGCTGATCCCCTCTGCCTGGCCGGAGAGGCAGACACTCACCGCCCAGCGCTGAGACGGGCAGGCGACTGACTACCAGCCTCGAGGTGGCCCCTCAGTCCGCGTCCTTAAGGGCAAGAGGACACCCACACTGCCAGGCTAAGGAGCAAGCCGACTTATTGGAGACTATGTGTGGCTCGAAGGGGCTCCGGGACGGCCAGAGATTCAGGCTGGAGGCTGTGTAGCCGACACTCAAATCACCTTCCTGCCACTGCCGAGTGCAGGTTCAGACCCTGAGACGGGACCACCACCAGGACCTCTGCCACTGCTGCCCCCGTGCCCTCCATGCTGCTCCCCTGAGCCCCCAGAAAAGGATTCCTCCAGGTGATGTGCTCACCAAGGTACATTGATTGGTGGGGCCACATGCCTGTGTCCTAGCTGCAAGGGATCCTGGGAAATGTAGTTCTGGCCTAAAAGTCTCTAAAAATAGGACAGGTATTCAAAAGACGCTAAGGAGTCACAGATATGACATATTCATCCTACATGGCCCCTCATTTATAATAATAAAAGCGTAATATGCTAATTAGACCAGACATCCTTCCAGACGACCTTCCGGACGAAGCCAGGGCTGCTAGGGAAGCCCGGGTTCCGGGTGCTGGAGGGAAGCTGGTGCTGGCAGCAGGGGGAAGGAAGGTCAACTCTTGCATGAATCTCGTGCATCGGGCCTCTACTGTTATTATGTTATTTATGCATTTATTTTAGTTTAACATATTTTTATATTAATTTATTTTAAATATGCTGTTTGCTGTCTCAAGGTGAGGTGGTGCAGTTGGTGTGTGTCTTGTTTCCTATTATTGCTGTAACAACTTATCAGAAACTTAGTGCCTTTAAACATCACAAATTTATTATCTTACTAGAGGCCCAGTGCACAAATTCGTGCACCAGTGGAGTCCCATGGCCTGGCCTGCGGCTCTCGGACATCCCCCAAGGGGTCCCAGATTGCAAGAGGGTGCAGGCCAGACCAAGGGACCCCACCAGTGCATGATCGGGGCTGGGGAGGGACTGTGGGAGGGCTCTAGGGAGTGTCTGGCCTGTCTCACCCAGTCCTGATTGGCAGGACCCCAGCAGCAAGCTAACCTACCAGTCAGATCATCTGCCCCCTGGTGGTCAGTGTGTGTCATAGCTACCAGTCTAACGGTTGCTTAGGCTTTTATATGTATAGATATTTCTGGAGGTCAGACTTTTGAAATGCATGCCACTGGGATGAAATCAAGGTGCAGAGGCGGCGTCTCTCCTGCAGGCCCTAGAATCTAGGGGTTGCCTGCATTCCTTGTCTCACGGCCCCTCCCAGCATCACTCTGACCTCTTCTTTTGTTGTCACACCTAATTCCCTCTCTGATCCGTCTTTTCCCTCTTTAAGGGCCTTGGAATGGCATTGGTCTCCCCGTCTCAAGGTCTTTAATCACTTCTGCAAAGCCCTTCTCCCCACATTGGGAAACCCAGTGACAGGTTGGAGGTCCAGATGTGGACGTCACGGAGCCATCCTCATCCTCCCACATCCTACCACGCCAGCTGCTGTCCACCCCAGGCCTCCGAGAGCAGAGGGGAGTTCCCTGGAGGAGTGACCGAGTCCAGGGCCCAGTCTTCCTCCTCGTCAGTGTCACAGAACTGACCAGGCTTGAAGAGGTCGGCTCGGACCATCAGACACACAGGACGTTGTTGAGTAAACTAGGATGCCAGCGAATTCCTTTTCAGTTCGCACTATCCTTTCCAGAGGGGCCGCCTGGTGTCTGGCTGCCTGTGCGGCCTAAGTAACAATCAGAAAGCTGTTGGGTGGGTGTGACCTCAAGCAGATGGCGATGGACATTTCCACGAGGTGTTCACTCGGGCAGCCTGGAGGCAGGGCAGGGACCAGGACCATTGTGTTCACTGCCACGTCTCCAAACCTGGCACACAGCAGTGGCTCCGTAAAAGGCTGGTGGGTGAGCCCTCGCTGGTGTGGCTCAGTGGATAGAGCGTTGGCCTGCGGACTGAAGGATCCTGGGTTCGATTCCGGTCAAGAGCACATATCTGGGCTGCAGGATCAACCCCCAGTAGGGGGCGTGCAGGAGGCAACCGATCAATGATTCTCTCTAATCATTGATGTTTCTATCTCTCTCCCTCCCTTTCCCTTCCTCTCTGAAATCAATAAAAATATTCTTTTTAAAAAAAGGTTGGTTGTTGAATGAGCAAGGTGGCCTGAAACACAGTGTGCATCTCGGGACAGCCTGGTGTGTGCAGAGAGAGAATGTCTCACTGGGAGAGTGGCCAACCACAGAGCCCGGAAGGGGGAAGCACAGGAGTGACTGTGGCCGAGCCCAGCCAGGCACCATGGTTGAGTGAACTCAGCATCATGAGCTCCTAGTACATGCCTTTGGGCTCCTACTGCGTGCTAGTTGCTGGGTTCCTACTGCGTGCTAGTTGCTGGGTTCCTACTGTGTGCTAGTTGCTGGGCTCCTACTGCGTGCTGGTTGCTGGGCTCCTACTGCGTGCTAGTTGCTGGGCTCCTACTGCGTGCTGGTTGCTGGGCTCCTACTGCGTGCTAGTTGCTGGGTTCCTACTATGTGCTAGTTGCTGGGCTCCTACTGCGTGCTAGTTGCTGATAACTAACCGATGCGGAGAACCTCTTCCAGTCTAATGAGGAGCTAATGAGGAAAGACAGCCCTGTCAGCTACTCGAAATTCTGACTCTTGTAGCCGGTATCCGTGCACCCACTGTGAAGGGCGATGTTCAGAATATTTAAGTGCCATGGCAGAGGCGCTGCCCAAACAGAACAGGCGCCAGCCATCCGCAGCTGGTGCAGTGGTGGAGGGCGGTCCAGCTGGGTATCGGCGCTGAATGAATGCAAGCAGAGACCCCTGCCATTCACACGGGAATCACACTTCCCATCACACTTGTTCTGGGCCACGGCCACCGAGGAAAGACGCCCCGTCCCCTGCCCCCGCCTGTTGAGCTGGTCGGGCTGACACATAAGCATCTGATCGTATTTTCCATCGTAAGCGATGGTTTCAGACCTCAGTCTCTCGGGAGCCTCCTTGAGTCCCAGCACCGCTGAGCCATGGATGAGCGTTTCCCAGCCTCCGGGGTCTGGGGCCCGGCCCCACCTTCTTTAGGGCCAGGCCAACGTGTCAGCCTCCTTCCCTGGAACTCGGGGCCTGTGTGTGCTGCCAAGCGGCCGTCTTAGATGGCTGTCATTTGTGCCTGGGAGCAGGGTCGGGGGGGGGGGGGCGCGGAGGGGGACTCGCAGAAGACAAGCCGAGAAGCAGTCTTCCAAGAGGCTGCCTCTGATGTTGGAGCCGCGTGGAGGGTCAGCACCAGGTAATCAAAAACTGGCGACAGAGTTACCCTGAGAGCTCAGGCCCCGGCTCGGCAGATAGCCAGGGGCTGCCAACCAGAGCCCAGGGGTTAGTGTGAGAATTAAGCAAGAAAGTGCTGGAAGCTGGGAGCCTGAGAGTAGCGGGAACGTGCGCGTGTGCGTGTGTGTGTGTGTGTGTGTGTGTGTGCGCGCGCACTCGCCCTGCAGATGCAGCCGTTCATGCTGCCGTGTGTCTTAAGGCACCATTGGTGCCAGACTGAGAGGTGCCAGGAGCCCCCCTTGCCATGACCTGTCGCTTGTGCACCCGCTTCTCACCGTGGGTTTCGCTCAGCATGTCCTAACCTGGCCATCCCAGGCGTGGGAGGGTGATGGCCGACGCTTAAACCTGTTGACATTAACTTTTACCAAGTCCATCAGGGCAGGAGGCACCATGCGAAGCCTGAAGAGCAGCCGCCCTCCGGCCGCGGGGCTGGGCGCTGAGCACAGCAGCTCTTGTTAGAGCTACACTGTGTGGGTGACTGCGTTTGCCGAGTGTGAAGGTGGAGTTGAGAGAAGCCTGGGGTGGCGGGGAGGGAGGGAGAGGCACAACCACACTCTCTTTTGGGGGCCCCTATCTCAGGAGGCGAGCGTTCTCCCATGAAAGCAGTTAGCAGGCTGCCGGCCCAGGGAGGCCGCAAAGCTTCCAGGGCAGGAGGCTGAGGGCCTGCACTGAGGTGGGGCTGCTGGGAGACACCCCCTTTCAGAACCGAAGGTAGTGCCTGCTCAGGAGGCTCAGGGTTATTTTTTAAAAAGTCGGGGTGGGGGGGGGGAGGCCTGACAGGTTTGGCTCAGTGGATAGAGCTTCGGCCTGCGGACTGAAGGGTCCCGGGTTCGATTCTGGTCAAGGACATGTACCTGGGTTGCGGGCACATCCCTGGTAGGAGGTGTGCAGGAGGCAGCTGAATCGATGTTTCTCTCTCATTGATGTTTCTAACTCTCTATCCCTCTCCCTTCCTCTATAAAAAGTCAGTAATCCATTTTTTTTAAAAGGAGGGGCGTCTCTAAAATATTAAAATTTATGGAATCCCAGCATCATTTTATGGATTTTTCATTTCATCTATAACTTTATAAAACTTCCAGTAGAACGCTAAGAGGAAGGGAACAGCGGAGGACGCAAGTCCAGTGAAAACTTTCTCAAAGTGTGGCTTGGGGGTCATCTGTCTGCCTGGAAGTCACATGGGGTGTTGGCCAAAGAGCCAGACTCGTGGGCCCCACCCTGGAAGCTCAAGGTGTGGCTGGTGACTCCCAGGGCTTGCAGGGTCCGCGTGCCACCAGGAGGTCACGCATCACGTGAAGCCGCGGAGGGGGTGGCTTCCCTGCCGCCCACACGCTGCCCGGCTTTTCAGGAAGTCCCAGAGAGGAAGGATGCTGCCTTTGGGCCTGGCAAGTTTTCTTTTATTTTAAAATTTCACTTTAGTTCTGAGAATTGACCATGTGAGGAGGACAAAGGCATTCTCTGCCCCCCACCCCCTCCCCCAGTGGGCCTTGAAAGCTCTGCAAAAGGTGATCTGTCTGTCTTCCTCCACCCTGAGGGTCATGCACGGCCAAGGTCCCTGACTCAGCGGGTCTCTGGGCCTGAGTACCCGAGCCCAAGGCAGAGGGCGGAGACCTAGAGCCCAACCAGAAAAGGGCAACAGGCCGCCCAGGATTGTCAAAGACCGATCTGAACAAAGGAGCCTTCCACCCCCTGGTGGAGAGAAGCTGCTGTGCAGCCCTCGCCAAGGCCCCGCTGCCAGGACTGGTGCTAAGCCCCTGGGAAGGGCGCGGGGGCCAAAGGGAGGGGAGGGGGTAACCAAAGCCTTGAGTGAGGCCCTGGAAACACACCTTCTTAAGATCCCTGATTGGCCGTAGGAAGAGAAACACTGTGCTACTTGCATGTATAACTTCCACGTGGTTTTAGAATGCATTACTATAATGTACACCAGTGGTTCTCAACCTTCCTAGTGCCACGACCCTTTAATACAGTTCCTCATGTTGTGGGGACCCCCAACCATAAAACTATTTTCGTCGCTACTTCATCACTGTAATGTTGCTACTGTTATGAATCGTCATGTAAATATCTGATATGCAGGGTGTATTTTCATTGTTACAAATGGAACATAATGAAAGCATAGCGATGAATCACAAAAACAATATGTCATTATAGACATGTTTTCCGATGGTCTTAGGCGACCCCTGTGAAAGGGTCGTTCGACCCCCAAAGGGGTCGCGACCCACAGGTTGAGAACCATGGATGTACACTGTCTTAATAATGAGTACCTTCCGTTATCACGGGGTTTCAGAATCTTTTCATTATTTCTCAGTGAGATTAGGGCTGCTACTGAATTCACACACAGGACGTGTATTGTGTAAATATGCCCAGGCACCTCGGACTGTCCAGCTGCGAGGTGTGCAGAGGGCTCGGCACCAGGGCCGGCAGGGCCCGTGGAAGCAGAAGGCGCCTCCCAGGCCGGGAGCCTGGCCGCACCACCCAGGCACCCTCTGGGGGAGCAGGTGCCTTTGCTGGCTAAACTGTCCTCCCATCAGGGACACCGAGTCAGCTACACTTGAAGCAGAGACTGGAAGCATATTCTGAGAAAGAAAACATACAGATGGACAGTCAGGTGCCTACTTAGGGCTTGAAAGAAATCAGATGGTGACTCAGGGACACCAGGCTCTTAATAAAAGCTTTACAAGTAAACGTGCACCCCACCTCACACCCGATAGGAAGGCTACTATGAAAAAAAAGAAAGAGAGAGAGAGAGAGAGAGAGAGAGAGAGAGAGAGAGAGAAAGGAAGGAAGGAAGGAAGGAAGGAAGGAAGGAAGGAAGGAAGGAAGGAAGGAAGAAAGAAAGAAAGAAAGAAAGAAAGAAAGAAAGAAAGAAAGAAAGAAAGAAAGAAAAGCAAGCTAAAATGCAAACAGCTGCCTTGGGAAATGGGGAAGAGAAGGCTCGCAGCTGGCCAGCGTGACCGTTCCTTTTCCGATCACGAAGGGGACACGCCCAGGGAAAGAAAGAAGGCCAGTGACCCGGCCTAATCGCTTTGTAAATACACTGATAGTGGTGTTTGCTAGCGGGAGAGTGCTTATTAATGAAATTCCTCCAGCCTGAGGTCTCCGGCTCAGAGTTGCTTATGGCAAACAACCCCAGACTCCAGGGACTTATAACGGGAGAAGGTCACATTCGTTATACAACCACCTGGGATAGGAAACGGAGATTTCCGTAACCTCGACGCTCTCCCCGACCCCACAGTACGAGCTGCCTGCTTTCCAGAAGGGCACCGCTCGCTGCCCACTTCTACGGAAGACCTGGTCCAGCAACAGGTTTTTGTTGTTGTTAAAGTGAAAATCCTCTTGGATTCCTTGCGGTTAGAGAAAGCGGGTCCTACTCATGTGGGTCTTAAAAGTGAAGTGGGCCCTGGCCGGTGTAGCTCAGTGGATAGAGCGTCAGCCTGCGGACTGAAGGGTCCCAGGTTCGATTCTGGTCAAGGCCACATGCCCGGGTTGTGGGCACATCCCCACTGAGGGCGTGCAGGAGGCAGCCGGTCAGTGATTCTCTCTCATCATTGATGTTTCTATCTCTCCCTCTCCCTTCCTCTCCAAAATCAATAAAAATATATATTTTTAAAAAGTGAAGTGGCCTAGTGAGAACGGGGAACCTGTGCTCTGAGCACAGGAAGGACAAACCTGCAGCCACTCATGTGGGCCCAGACCCGCCCCGCCTTCCATGTGTGTCTTGATTCAGAAACTGCGATACAGGCAAGATCTCTGCTTCACGTAAACACGGTTACATCTGATCCTTCTTCTTAGCGCAAAAAATATTCATAGCCTTTCTTTAAATGGGGCCGCTATTTTTATTACCAAAAGTTCATATAAAATATTAAGAAAAGCATCAGAAAACCAAGAGATACATAGGCTAAGGACCCAACAGGCAATTCACAACGAGAAAACATAAATGGCAAGCAAACATACAGAAAGAGTCATACTTCCTACTGACTGATGCAAATTAGACAGTGCAGAGGGGTGTGGGTGTTTTTGTTTTTGTTGTTGTTTTTGTCTTTATTTTTCTTTCTTTTTTAAAATATATTTTATTAATTTTTTTACAGAGAGGAAGGAAGAAGGATAGAGAGTTAGAAACATCGATGAGAGAGAAACATCAATCAGCTGCTTCCTGCACACTCCCCACTGGGGATGTGCCCACAACCAAGGTACATGCCCTTGACCAGAATCGAACCTGGGACCCTTCAGTCCAGAGGCCGACGCTCTATCCACTGAGCCACACCGGTTAGGGCTTGTCTTTATTTTTCAGTGGAGAGGTGTGCTTTTTTAAATGGTAATATCTAAAAATTGCCCTGACCGGTTAGGCTCAGTGGATAGAGCATCGGCCTAGGGACTAAAGGGTCCCAGGTTCGATTCTGGTCAAGGGCATGTACCTTGGTTGTGGGCACATCCCCAGTGGGGGGTGTGCAGGAGGCAGCTTATCAATGTTTCTATCTCATCGATGTTTCTAACTCTCTATCCCTCTCCCTTCCTCTCTGTAAAAAATCAATAAAATATATTTTAAAAAATAAATAATAAATAAATTAATTAAAATAAAATAAAAATGGCCAGGGGACAGGCAAGAAACATTCTCATGCCTTGCTGTGGGGGAGTAAGCCTTAATGCAAGTCTTTTAAAAAGCAATTTGATGAGATGCCTTAAAAGCACCCAATAATTTAATTTCTGCAGATTTAGCCTAAGGAAAGAATTCTAAAAACAGAAAGAAGAAGTCTATGCCCTAAAAAAATGTTAAACTGAAAGTAATCTAAAAAGGACAACATTAAATTAGTGTTACATTAGTGTGCTATATCCACTCACCGGAATATGGTCCTCCTATTTCACATAATGTTTATAGAGACTATGTAATAATTCACGAATATAATGCAGTGTTAAGGGGGGAAATGGAGGCTACCAAATGGTTCACATCCTGTATTTTAAAAAAACAATTGGAAGGAAACGCACCAGATGCTCTCATTGGTCAGCTTGGGAGGCGGGACAACTAGCTGCTGTCTTCTCCTTTCCCCTCCCGAGAAGTTAAAGTTTTCCTTGAATGAATATTTACTACTCGCACCATAGAAACAGCTTTGTAAGGTCAGAGGAAACAGGTCTGGATTAGCACAGCATAACCCAACATTCCCTTTTGACGTGGAGGTGGAGGGAAAGGAAGTGTAGTGAAATGAAATATGGTCCAGGCATGCGCATGACAGAAGGTAACCGCGGCAGGTTAAAAACGTTTCTCCGGGAGTTTGTTGAGCGCACAGGGATCCGAACTGGGTAGTAAGTACCAAACCCAAGGTCAGAGCTCGCCAATGGCAGGAGCTGGGGGAGGGGCTTTTGTGGAGAACATGCAAAGCGAAGCAAGGAGACTGTTTCAGTGGCCATAGTTTAGGCAGTTGCCTTATTTGGCAAAGCCAAGTTGGCTGTCTCTGATTGGTGGTTGTTAAGTTTCATTTTCTCAGCTTTAAAGCATTGCCTCTGGTCTAGGTTCTGGTTTGCTTGCATGGACTACCAAGGCATGAGAGCCACTTCAGTGTAAGGGCCTCCTCATTTAATACTTTAACATGCATTACATCCTTTCCCTCCATGTCCAACTAAGGAGTCCCCACTGCATGTCCAGAGTGTATACAGAACAAAGGAAATAGAAAGAGGAAGCCAGGCTATTGAAAAGGAAAGCATGCCCTAGCCAGTTTGGCTCCGTGGATAGAGTGTCGGCCTGCGGACTGAAAGGTCCCAGGTTCGATTCTGGTCAAGGGCACCTGCCGGGGCTGTGGGCTCGATCCCCACTGGGGGGCCTTCGGGAGGCAGCCCGTCAATGATTCTCTCCCATCACTGATGTTTCTATCTCTCTCTCCCTCCCTCTTTCTGTCTTTCTAAAAGAAAAGAATCAATAAAACATATTTTAAAAGAAAAACACTTGCTGCATTGCCTGCACAGTATGTGCTGTGAGTTCCATCAGTCTTGTCAGAAACATGACAAAGTGGCATGAACATCCTTGAAATGGTTGAAAGAAACAAACACCATCATGCTAAGCCTGTCCATACAGGCCACAGATCTACGGAATGAAGGCGGAGCGAACCGGAGACAAAGTGGCCCCCGTCGGACGCTCTCCAGGTGTGACCTGCAGGTCCCCGGGGTATGCGTGGCAAACGTCTTTGTAATAACACCAAGACTTTGTTACGACCCCGTTGCCATGTGCACAGATGGGACGAAGCTGTGGTGGGTAAAACTGCTGGTGCCCGAGCATGCAGGAAGTCCGAGGCACCAAACGGTACCGGGAACCTGTGTTCTGCATGGCCACAAATCGGTGACTTTTAAAAATGCCAGTTTCGTCACTAATCATCCGAGAGATGCAAATCAAAACAACAATGAGGTACCATCTCACACCTGTCAGACTGGCTATCATCAACAAATCAACAAACGACAAGTGCTGGAGAGGATGGAGAAAAAGGAACACTCGTGCACTGCTGGTGGGAATGCAGACTGGTGCAGCCACTGTGGAAGACAGTATGGAGTTTCCTCAAAACACTGAAAATGGAACTCCCATTTGACCCTGTGATCCCACTTCTAGGAATATATCCCAAGAAACCAGAAACACCAATCAGAAAGGATATATGCACCCCTATGTTCATAGCAGCACAATTTACCATAGCTAAGATGTGGAAACAGCCTAAGTGCCCATCAGTAGATGAATGGATTAGAAAACTGTGGTACATCTACACAATGGAATACTACGCTGCTCTAAAAAGGAAGGAACTCTTACCATTTGCAACGGCATGGATGGAACTGGAGAGCATTATGCTAAGTGAAATAACCCAGTCAATGAAGGAAAAATACCACATGATCTCACTCATTCATGGATAATAGAGACCATTATAAACTTAGGAACAATAATAGATACAGAGGCAGAGCTGCCTCAAACAGATTGTCAAACTGCAGCGGGAAGGCCGGGGAGGGTTGGGGGGCAGGAGGGAGGGGGGTAAGAGATCAACCAAAGGACTTGTATGCATGCATATAAGCATAACCAATGGACATAAGACACTGCGGGGTAGGGGAGGCCAGGGGACTGTCAAGGGCGGGGGGAAAAAAAAGACACATATGTAATACCCTTTGTAATACTTTAAGCAATAAAAAAAAAAATGCCAGTTTCACTTGAAAATGTCCTTCAATAAAAGGATCGCTTTGATGGAATCTCTGCTCTCGCTGGTCCACTCTGTTTACTGCTCTGGTGGTGAGAAGGGAAGTGGGCATCAGGCACTCTGCCACAGTCTGAAGCACCTTGGTTGTCTCCAGGAAAGGCCCTTGCTGGTCACACTAATCTGTACGCTGCACCAGCTGATTTTCCATCACAAGCCGTTTCTGCTTGGAACCATGACAGACAATCTCAGGTCATTCAGACGTGTATTTGATAAGCTTTTCCTTTTTTTAAATCTCTGTTGTTGAAAATGTTACGTATGTCCCCGTTTCCCCCCACTTCCCCCTATTCTAGCCACCCCGCCCCTGCCCCAGGCCTTCACCACACTATTGTCTGTGTCCGTGGCTTATGCATATATGCATGCAAGATCATGATTAATCTCTTCCCACCCACCCACCCCCACCTTCCCTCTGAGATGCCACAGTATGTTCCACACTTCTATGTCTCTGGATCTTTTTTTTTTTTTTAAATATACTTTTTTTCATTGATTTCAGAGAGGAAGAGAGAGAAAGAAACATCAATGATGAGAGAGAGTCACCGATCAGCTGCCTCCTGCATGCCCTGCAGTGGGGATCAAGCCCACAACCCAGGCATGTGCCCTTGACCAGAATCGAACCCGGGACCCTTCAGCCCACAGATGGACGCTCTATCCACTGAGCCAAACCAGCCAGGGCTCTGGATCTATTTTGTTCATTAGATTCCACATATGAGTGAATTTATGTGGTACTTGTCTTTTCTGACTGGCTTATGTCACTTAGCATGATACTCTTCAGTCCCTCCATGCTGTTTCAAAGGGTAAGAGATCCTTCTTTTTTACTGCTGCATAGTACTCCATGGTGTAAATGTACCACAGCTTTTTATCTACTTATCTACACAAAGCGAGCTTGCCCTTTTAAGGGAAACAACGGGTGGTATTTGTTGCTAATGACAATAATTTGGGCTTTTGAGTGAAAACGAGAATTCTAGAATATTTGTATCTGCCATGGTGAGTTTGCTTCCCAATGTTTAAAGATTTTTCAGATGTGGTTGGCGGTGACTTTTACAAATGCTGGTGTATTCTTTCTATTGGATAATGAAAATGTGTCAACCTTTGGGTGATCATCATAAGTCAATGAACCGATGTTTTCCTAAATGGTCAATACGTGATGTTACAAAAGCATGCATGAGTAGAAACCATTCAAAGTCCCTTTTACCATTTAAAGTAACATACTCACAGGTTCTAGGGAATAAGATATGGACATCTTTGGGGCCATTATTCTGCCTACCACAAATATGAAACGGTTCTATTTGTCTCACTAAATTATCCTATCTAATAAAAGAGAAACATGGTAATTAGCCATACGTCCGCTACCCTTCCCATTGACTAATCAAGGCGATATGCAAATTAACTGCCAGCCAAGATGGCGGCTGGAGGCAGCTTGAAGCGAACATGAGGCTTGCTTGCTTCGGTGACGGAGGACTCCAACATTCCCCGCCTGTCGCTGCTGGCCTCTGAGCTTGCAGTTTGAAACATTGTTACAAATATAGAAGCTAAACAAAACCCCAGAAACCTGCTTTCAGCCAGCCCAGATCTCAGAGCTGGAGTTAAAACAGTGTTTCGATTGTAGGACCCAAACAAACCAGATACTTGCTTTCAGCAGTGGAGACCTAAGAGCTGGAGCCAAGCCTCAGAGCTAAAGCTGGCCCAGAATAAAAAAAGAAAAAAAGAAAAAAAGAAAAAAAGGAGCGGTTGGGAGCTTCAGTCACCCGCCAGCCTGAAAACAGCCCTCAGTCCCTCACCCAGACTGGCCAGGCACCCCAGTGGGGACCCCCACCCTGAAGGGTGTGTGACCAGCTGCACACAGCCATCATCCCCTCATCCAGGCTGGCCAGGCACCCCAGTGGGGACCCCCACCCTGAAGGGTGTGTGACCAGCTGCACACAGCCATCATCCCCTCATCCAGGCTGGCCAGGCACCCCAGTGGGGACCCCCACCCTGAAGGGTGTGTGACCAGCTGCACACAGCCATCATCCCCTCATCCAGGCTGGCCAGGCACCCCAGTGGGGACCCCCACCCTGATCCAGGACACCCTTCAGGGCAAACCAGCCAGCCCCCACCCGTACACCAGGCCTCTATCCTATATAGTAAAAGGGTAATATGCCTCCCGGCACCGGGATCAGCGTGACAGGGTGCGGCGCCCCAACCCCCTGATTGGCCCTGCCCTGAGTGTGAGACTGGCGGTTCCCCAATCCCCTGATCGGCGCTGCTCTGTGGGTGATAGAGAGCGATGCCCCAACTGCCCCCCACGGGCCCTGCTCTGTGTGTGACGTGGTAGAGCCATAACCTCCCCATCGGCCCTGTCCTGAGTGTGACAGGGTGCGGCACCCCAACCCCCTGATCCACCCTGCTCTGTGTGTGACAGGGGGCGGTGCCCCAACTCCCATATCGGCCCTACTCTGTGAGTGACAGGGGGCAGCGCCCCAACCCCCTGATTGGCCCTGCTCTGTGCGTGACAGGGGGTGGCACCGCAACCTCCCCATTGACCCTGCCTTGAGTGTGACAGGGGGCGGTGCCCCAACCCCCCAATCAGCCCTACCCTGAGCGTGACTGAGGGTGGCATCGCAACCTTGTGATCCGCCCTGTTCTGTGCATGACAGGCGGCGGTGCCCCAACTCCCCAATCGGCCCTGCTATGAGCCCAACCTAGGGCTGCACCTAGGGATTGGGCCTGCCCTCTGCCACCCGGGAGCAGGCCTAAGCCAGCAGGTCGTTATCTCCCAAGGGGTCCCAGACTGCGAGAGGGCACAGGCCGGGCTGAGGGACCCCCCTCGCCCCCACGAGTGCACAAATTTTTGTGCACCAGGCCTCTAGTCTACACTAATAAAAGACAAACATGCAAATTGACGATGCCTTCGCTATGCCTTAAGCCATGCCCACCAGCCAATCAGAGTGACTGTATGCAAATTAACCCAACCAAGATGGTGGCCGGCAGCCACGGAGCTGAAGCAAGCAGGAGGCTTGGTTACTCCACTGATGGAAGAAGCCAAGCTTCCCAATCGGCTCTGAGCTCCACTGAAGGCAACAAAGTTTCAATTATAGAAGGTAACTAAATCCCAGAATAAAAAAAAGAAAAAGAAAAAAAGGAAAGGCTGGGAGCTTCTGTCGCCTGGGGGCTTGGCCAGCCTGAAAAAAGCCCTCAGCCCCTCACCCAGATTGGCCAGGTACCCCAGTGGGGACCCCCCACCCTAAAGGGGGTGTGACCAGCCTGCAAACAGCCCTAAGCCCCTCACCCAGGCTGGGCAGGCACCCCAGTGGGGACCCCCACCCTGAAGGGGGTGTGACCAGCCTGCAAACACCCATCAGCCCCTCACCCAGGCTGGCCAGGCACCCCAGCAGGATCCCCACCCTGATCAGGGACACCCTTCAGGGAAAACCAGCCGGCCCCCACCCATGCACCAGGCCTCTATCCTATATAATAAAAGGGTAATATGCAAATTGACCCTAACAGTAGAAAGACTGGGAATGACTGGTCACTGTGACACACACTGACCACCAGGGGGCAGATGCTCAATGCAGGAGCTGCCCCCTGGTGGTCAGTGCACTCCCACAGGGGGAGCTCTGCTTAGCCACAAGCCAGGCTGCCAGCTGCCAGTACAGCAGTGGTGGTGGGAGCTTCTCCTACCTTCTCAGCAGCCCTAAGGATGTCTGACTGCAGCTTAGGCCTGGTCCCCGCTGGCAAGTGGACATCCCCTGAGGGCTCCTGGGCTACCAGAGGGATGTCTGACTGCCAGCTTGGGCCCCATCCCCCAGGGAGTGGGCCTAAACCAGCAGGTGGTCATCCCCCAAGGGGTCCCAGACTGCGAGAGGGCACAGGCCAGACTGAGGGACCCCCCCCGAGTGCACAAATTTTTGTGCACCGGGCCTCTAGTTTTTTATAAAATGTAGGTCTTCTTGCCCTAGGGCCTAGCCGGTTTGGCTCAGCAGATAGAGTGTCAGCCTGTGGACTGAACTGTCCGGGGTTCGATTCCGGTCAAGGGCAGAGAAAAACAACAACAAAAAATTGTAGTTCTTCATAAAATGTTATGTTAGCATGTCATTGGTTGTGAATACTTTTGAATAAATTAATATTTTAAATTTCGTAGTTTAAATTCTAATATGGTAAATGTTTATAGATATAATCCACATAAACAAAATCTCCTTCCGTTTTAAGTCTTCAGTTTTAAGACTGTAAAGGAGTAGTGAAACCAAAAAGCTTGAGAACTGCTGGCTTCAATTATTGCAACAGTAAGAGCAGACATCACAAAAACTCCTTAAACTCATGTCAAACGCCCTCAAGGCCACCCTAGCTGTCACATAGAGAAAATGCTGTAACGGCGATGCCATTAGGTGAACTGGCCAGCATCCTTCAGGCAATTGCTGACCGTTCCTAGACGTATGGCAAAGTCCTAGCAAGGGCAGGGCTGTTTCTGGGTGTCCTTCAAGCACCCCCTTGCCCATAGTGTCACCCATGACCGGGAGTATCCGCTGCTCTGTCACCAGTGCCCATGGCTGGGTTTCGTGCCTGGAGGACTGGCTCTGTCCTGAAACCCTACTGTGAGACATTTCGGACACAGAATGTCATGGAATGTGGCTCTGCTTGGCCAAGACGGGAGACACAGAAACCGCGCCAGATGCACCCCATGGCGCACTGTGGAAAAGGCCTGATGTTATTAATGCTCATCTGAGCTCCTGTTCGTCTCCTGTTCATGACAAGCATACGCTTCCAACTGCCAAAATGTCTCCCAAATTCTCATTTAAGAAAACCACCAAAAGAAACACTAGAAAAAAAGGACAGACAAAAGTGAAAATGTTCATGGGCAATTTTTTCTTTCCTTCAAATAGAGAAAAGTTACCCATGAACATTTTCATTTTTCTGTATGTCTGTATGTTCTACACAGCATGCAAACTGCACAAGAAAAAAGAACTAGTTATTTATAAAGTACTCACCACCAAAAACATAAGTGCAGTAAATACTCCTTTTTAGGAAAGTTTAAAAAGAAAAATATTGCATGGAGATTGTAAGATGCTGTCAGTCAAATGTATGGGTCAGATCAGGCTGGGCGGTGCTACAGTAACAAGTGGCTTGAACCCAGGAAGGCTGGCTGGTATTTATTGCTCCAGTGACATGCCCTTCCCAGGTGGGCCTGACCCAGTGAGGGGAGCAGCCGCTATCTGGAGCTTGGCTGCATGCAGCTCCACTCCCGACCTGGCCAGTCACAGGGCCAGTCCTGTGCTCCCCAGGACAGAAAGGGATGATGCAACAGAAGTGAGAGGTGCAGCAAGTTTGTGAACAGTAACAGGCTGTCGTTTCAACGCCAGGCAAACCAAAGCCCCCCTCAAATGCTGGAGAGAGGCGGAGCAAGGAAGACAACTAGCATGGGTCGAGCTGTGCTCCTGTCGCTTTCACCCTTATTTCGCCTTGAACCCTCTCCAGGATCCTCCGAGGAATATCACTGTCTCTTCAAAGATGAGGAACCCAGGCCCAGCGAGGCGAAGTCATTGCCCCGAGTCATGCAGCAAACAAGGGGGAGCGATGGCCTGCAGACCCCCGCGCATCTGGTCCTCAGTCATGTGGTTCCCACTGCCCCACACTGTCCACCCCGCAGTGTCCGGTCCCTAAAATGTGTCAAAAGAAAACACAACCCCCTCCCCCCCCCCCCCCCCCCCCCAGACACCAAAGCCTGAAGCAGAGGCCATGCCCTCCCAACCCGAGGTCAGGGCCAGCCAGGCTAAGAGCTTACTCAGCCCTCGCAGACCAGCACGTGAACAGCAGCTGAGCCTGACGACCTCAAAGGGGAACCACGAGGGGAAGGAGCTCGTCAACAATCCCGCAGCCACAGCCCGGCTCCTGCCACTCAGACCGGACCGTGTAAGAGGCCTCGGGTCACGCGCAGACCCACGCTCCCTCGGCCCCGCATGGCCCTGCACCTTGGGGAACACTCTGTCTGCGGGGAACTCCATTGCCATGTGTGCACCCACCAGTGAAATGAGACCCATAGAACGTAAAGCACATGTAATTGAGACCCAACCCAGGTCCATTCACTATGCCTTCCGTTCTGGCTTTAAAAAAGCATCCGGAAAAGGTAGGACCGGGGACCTGAAACGCACTGCCGCCCACGGCGCCGCCAGGGCGCGTTAGAATGCAGGCCCGGCTCCGCGCGGTGTGAGGTCCGCGCCCCGTCCAGTGTCAGGGTTACCCCGACCTTCCCGCGGCGGCGGGGGGCAGGCCAGACCCCTGCGCGCACCAGCTCCGGCTGGGCCGGGCTCGGGCTTGGAACGTGGCGTCACCGACGGGGCGGAGTCTTGCCAGGGCGGGGCAGGGACGGGGGCTATGCCGGGGGCGGTGCCTGTGCCGGGGGCGGTGCCGGCGCGAGGAGCGGGGCAAGGCCTGAGCCGGGAGGCGGGGTCTGCACTGGGAGGGGCGGGGTCTGCGCTGGGCCAGGGGCGGAGTCTTGCCAGGGCGCGGCAGGGACGGGGGCTAGGCCGAGACCCGGACGGGGTCTGCGCCGGGGGCGGTGCCGGCGCGGGGGGCGGTACCTGAGCGGGGGGCGGGGCAAGGCCTGAGCCGGGAGGCGGGGTCTGAGCGGGGGGCGGGGCAAGGCCTCAGCCGGGAGGCGGGGTCTGAGCGGGGCCGGGGCGAGGTCTGCGCGGGGAGCGGGGCAGGGCCTAGGCCGGGAGGCGGGGTCTGACAGCGGGGAGGGGCGGGGTCTGAGCCGGGAGGCGGTATCTGGGAGGGGCAGGAGGGGCGGGGTCTGGCCGCCGCCGGGTCTGGCCGGGCGCACAGCCAGCCGCGTCAACACCGCCGGTCGGAGCGCCGCGGCGGAGCAGGTGAGCCGGCGGGCTGGCAGGCGGACAGGCGGGGCCGGGGCTAGCGGACGAGGCCCAGTCCTCCGCGGCCTAGGGGCCCCGAGTGGAGCCGCGACCCGCGGGCCGAGCCCTGCCCTCCGCGCGCCCCTCGCTGCGGCCGCTCGCGGTGCCTTCGCCAGTTCCGGGGCTGCGGACGCTGCGCGCGCCGCGGTCCGGGCCTCTGCGGCCGGCGCGGGGGCGGCGGAGGGCAGGGCGCCGGGACAGCCACCGCGGGGGCCGGCCCGGAACTCGCGGGCGAAAGGGGCGCGGGGCGTGGCCCCCAGGCCTGGGGCCTTCACCGGGGCGGGGTCTGCTCCGCCGCCGACCCCCGCTGAGCTGGGCGCGGGGCGAGCTGTTCATGGGCCAGAGCATTTAAAGGGGCCGTGCACGTGGGCGTGTGGACGGGGCATTTGTTCCTCCCTCCGGCCGTGGCACCGGCGCTGGTCCTGCGTTGCAGGGGCGGGAGGGAGACGGGAGGGGAGACGGTGTTTCTGGGCGTGTGAGCAGCTGGACGCGGTCGCGGCCCGGAGCCTGCGATGTGGTGCCCGGGTGTTGGGCTGTTTTATGGGCACTTAGAGCTGTGGGAGGCGCCCAGAACCCAGCATTTGCAGCTGAAGGAGCCTGGGCAGTAGCTAGTCTCCAGCCCACATGTTATGGACGAAGAAACGCAGCCCACAGAGCTGAAGTGACTTTGTCCGCGGTCGCCCAGGTAGGAGACAGCACAGCCAGGCTCCGTCCTGGCCTCGAGTCCTGCTGCCCAGCCCGTGGGCCAGCCCCGCCCTTGGGCCGTTGGATGGAAGGCACCTGTCTGCTGACTTCTCGAGTATTCCCCGGTGAAGGGGTGCACTGTGGTTGGGGGCTCACTGCATCCCCCGAGCAGGCGGGCCGCCTGGGAGCGCCCACCGGAACAACTGCGGAGCCAACTTCACCCCAAGTTGACACCCTGGGCTGCCGAGTCTGCGTGCTGCCCGCACGGATGCCCCTGCTGAGTGCACAGCTCCGCCTGCAGACACCTGAGCCTCCAGGGCCTCCAGCCAAGACCTTTGGCAGGAATTCCGCTCTGGATAAGCGGCTGCAGGTGCGTGAGCCTCAGGTTCCCGGCTGTGAGAATGGGGTTGAGTGCGAGTGGGGAAACGTGTCAGCAGCTGTGTTTTGGGGGCCCAGCTGGCGAAGGGGCAGGGACCCTGGCTCCAGCTCAGAGCTGTGGCCTCAGGCGGGCAGGCTGCCCAGGTTCACGTGTTGCGTAGGTGAGGGGCTCTCAGGAGGGGGGGCGGGTGTTGGAGGACTGTTGGTACCGAGTGGAGTGGAGATCGTTTCTGGTTTTCAGGAACATTCTGTATCGATTGGGGTTGAAGTACCTGTGCAGGCCTGGAGTGTGTGTATGGGGATGAGTGTTCCTATCTGAGAAAGTGGAGGCCAAGGACGAGCAAGGCTGCCGCTCGGATGTGCCTGGAGGCCCAGGGCTGGTGTCACGCCTGTGGCCGTGCCCTGCTCACCGTGTCCCTGTGCGAACAGGGTTTGCCAAATACGAGTTCCCTACCTATCTTGGCATCTGTCTCTCCAGGTTATTGATGATGATCATGACATGACATACTTTTATGAGTTAGTCCTAGTCCAGTGATGGCAAACCTGTGACACGCGTGTCAGAGGGGACACGCGAACTCATTTTTTTTGGTTGATTTTTCTTTGTTAAATGGCATTTAAATACGTAAAATAAATATCAAAAATATAAGTCTTTGTTTTACTATGGTTGCAAATATCAAAAAATTTCTATATGTGACACGGCACCAGAGTTAAGTTAGGGTTTTTCAAAACGCTGACACGCCGAGCTCAAAAGGTTCGCCATCACTGTCCTAGTCCATGAAAAGCCGTTTTGTACGGTAGTTCACAATTACCTTAAGACAGTGGTTCTCAACCTTCCTGATGCCGCGACCCTTTAATACAGTTCCTCATGTGGTGTTGACCCTCAATTTCATTGTTACAAATTGAACGTAATGAAAGCATAGTGATTAATCACAAAAACAATATGTAATTATATGTGTGTTTTCCAATGGTCTTAGGCGACCCCTGTGAAAGGGTCATTTGACCCCCAAAGGGGTCGCGACCCACAGGTTGAGAACCGCTGCCTTAAGAGCTCCGACCATACATACTACAGTAGCGATGATATCACCCTCCTCCGGGAGGGGAAACCGAGATTCAGAGAGCTAAGCCACGTTTCCTGCGATGTGGCTTCGTGACTGAGCGCTGGGATTTGATCCCAGCCAGCTGTCTTCTTAATCTTTTGAGTTTTTGCGAAAGAGGTTTCTCCACATTCACCCCCACCCGCGTCCCTGCACTGCTGCCAGGAAATGTCTGTGTGGTCTCCCGACTACCTGACAAAGCAAAAAATATATTAAATATATATATATAGCCCTGGCTGCTTTGGCTCAGTGGATAGAGCGTCAGCCTGGGCACAGAAGAGTCCCAGGTTTGAATCTGGTGAAGGGCACACGCCCAGGTTGCAGGCTCCATCCCCAGTGTGGGGCATGCAGGAGGCAGCCAATCAATGATTCTCATCATAGATGTTTCTATCACTCTCTCTCCCTTCCTCTCTGAAATCAATAAAAATATATTTAAATATATGTACACATACACACACACACACACACGCACACACACTTTAAAAAAAGAAACCAAAGCCACATGTGTGTTTCTTCTAAAGACATCTCTGGCTGGTGCTCAGCTGTTGCTCTGACTTTAGGACACAAATCTTTGCAAGTATTTCCACCTGTTCTCTGACCCCAGCAGCTGGGGAGGGGCTGGAGGAGGAATGTGAGGGCTCCAGGCTGGCACGCTGCCACCCGCCAGGGCCCCGAGGTGTTCTCACCTTGGGCTGGCCGGGCTGGCCTGGGCTCAGGCCTTGTGTCATCCGTGTTGGCCTCCAGGCCTGGAAGTGGTCAGGGTGCCTGGTTATGATCTGAGGAAGAGAGGAATTTCAAATCAGACCTTAGTCAAGACCGGATGTCCGGGAGGGAGGTCGATTTCCCAGCCTCTTCATTGCCTGGGAGAATGGGTTGCTCAGTCGTCTTTGCCAACATAGTCTTCTGGAACATGGAAGAGAAATTGAAAGGGTGCTCACCTTTCCGCTGACTTTTTAAACATAAAAGTAACATGTGTTGCATTCTAGAAAATTCAGGCAATATTTTTTAAAAGCCCGTTAGCCCTCTGTCCAGTGATGACAACTGTCCACATGCGTTGCCTTCTAGCAGTCCATGCACGTCCGTATCTAGTCACCTGCTGAAATATTAGAGGTAGGAAACGAGAGGAAGCTGTGTGTCCTATTCTTCCTGCTAATGTTATGCCTTCAGAATTCTCCCTGCGTTGAGTACTCTTAGAAAACGGGATTTGACTGGTGTGTAGACATCGTTTTTCTCACCAGTGCCAGAGCAGACCCTTTCCAACCCTCCCTTTTGATTGCCCCAGAGAAGCAGTGCCCTGCCCTATGCCCCCTGCCCACACGTGGGCACTCCCCGTCCCTGCGCCATGCCCATGTTGGCGCCACCACCCCCTCTGCCCCTTGTGGAGCACTAAGAGAAGAGGGCTTGCGAGGCGGGGGTCAGGAGAGAGACTCGAGTTTGTAAGGTGGCAGGTGATCTGGTGAGTCTTTTTAATTCACTGACCTCTTGTCCGTGTTCGGAGAAGCTGTGTGTTAAAGACAAGACACACACCTGCCCGTGGATAAGGCCCGGGCCTTGTCAGTGTGGGTGTGTACGCGGAGAGCCCACGCGGTGTGCTGTGTGGGCCGCTCTGTGACCATGGTCCTGGCCCGCCCCGTATGTGCCCCTCACAGGTAGGGGCAGGGATGAGCTCCTCAACTGGCAGTTGGGGACCTGAACTGTAACTGGGCTTTTGGCCTTGGGACGTGCTTTTGTCCTCTGGGCTTCTGTAAAACAGGGCGCTGACTCGATGGCCTTTGAGGGCCTTGCTGGCTCTGACATAGTCTTTGGATGTGCCCTTTTGTTTGACAAGTGTTCATGTTGCCTGGGACCCTCCCAAGAGGGGCATCAGCCGGCTTCCATTGTCCCCTCTGTGTCCCTGCCTCTGTTTCACCATTATAGCCACCATTTATTGAACACCTGCTATGTGCCAAGTGCTTTACACATCATCTCTAGTCTTTACAGTCCTCTTGTGAGGTGTGCGTATTTCGCTTTTTCCAGCAGAGGAAACGGGCCATGGGATGTTAAGTAAATGGCCCGAGGCCTTGCAGCCGGGGAGTATGTGGCAGAGCCTCCTCCCCAGCAGGGGATGTCCATCACGGGACAGGCTGAGGTGGATGAATGTCATCCAGGGCCAAATACATGGGCAGATGCCCGGGGCTGGGGACACAGAAGGCAGGGGAGCTGTAGACATTTCTAAGGAAAATTCTAGGGGGATTTCCTCCCCTTAGCAAACCCTTTCCCCATATAAGGGGAGGCTGGGAACTCCCCAGCAGTCATGGGGGCCCTGTGAGGTGTGGCCCTGGAGAGTGCCTGTTCTGCTAGGCCTGCACACAGCAAACAAACAAACACCAGTGATGTGTCGGGGCCCAGCCCTTTCTCTGCAGCCCTGAGTGTTTGTGGGAAGGGCAGTGACTCCCAGATTGCTCTGGGGCTAGTTTCCATCTTTTCCCATGAGGCACCGGTGTTTACGGTGGCATTTTAGAATCTGTTTCCTACCGAGGTCCACTGGCCTTACATTTTAAGGTCAAAACATGTACATTTCCCCGAAATGGAAAGAAGGTCGGAGGAACGGGGTCACCGGGTTTCCATGATGGTTGCGGGACCTGCTGACCGGAGCGCGTTGGAGAGATTCTCTGGGTCAGAGCCCCCTGGTTCGGCTGCTTCAGCGTTTCTGTCCCTTTCAGCTGATGGATGGGGGGGCGGTGGCTGTTCGCGTGTTTGATTTTGCACCTCATCCCAGGCAGCTTTCGGTTTCCAGAACAACAAACAGTCTCCGCACAGCACACCCCTGCCCCCACCCATAGGCCCCCCTGCACCGTCCCGCGCTCCCACAGAGAACGGAGCGCTGGTTGCTCTGTGGGTGACAGGGTGTGACACCAGTGGTAGGAGAGTCACCCACCCCCACCTGCCCGTGAGTCAGCCTCCATGGGGACCTCGCGCTGCTGCTGGGTGGACAGGCATGCGCGACAAGGTTGTTTATCTGCAGGTTTGGGTGGCGACTTTTCCCTCCGAGGATTTCAGGGACCGGTAGGCCCTTCCCACCGAGAAGCACAGGGAGTGCCTCCCAGCGGCTCTGTCCTCGGAGCCGGGAGCAGAGGGCTGCAGAGGACGGAGAGCGGCTTCCTGAGCCCACTGCCCGCCGCCCAGGGGGAGGGTGCCTCCCGGGGAGGGGGGGGGGGGGGGCGGGTGCCGCCCGGGGCAGGGGGAGAAGACAGTCTATGTTGATGCTCATTATCTCCCTTTAAAAAGTTGCAATCCATGTTTATTATAGAAGCTTTAGAAATGCAGAAAAACATTAAGTAAAATTCACCCACAATCTCACCATCCAAAGATAACCACCTCCTTTAATGTTTTGTGATTTTGGGGGGGCAGGCCTTATATATATACATTTTTAAAGAAAATTCAGGTGACTGTGTGTGGAAGTTATATATTCATTACATGTAACAGCCGGTTGTGCTTTGTCATGTTATTGAATGTTCTTTGGAATACGTTTCTTACTGTTCCCATCATAAACCCTCTCAGATGGATAAACCATAGGACAGAGGCAGTTCCGTCATTTTCACTTTTTGTAATAATTATAAATAAATGCGACAAACAGATTTTTATGTAAATCTTTTATTTTCTTAGGACAAATTCCAAGAAGTAGCATTTCAGGATCAAAAGGTATGAATTTTTAAAGCTTTTGGAAAGTTTTACTGCCTCCAGGAAGGCGGGTCCGGCCCTGGCCCGGGTGGCTCAGTTGGCTGAACGCCATTCCATGCACCGAGAGGTCACGGGTTCAATGCCCCGTCAGGCGCTCTCCCCAGGAGGGGGCGTGAAGGAAGTGGCCTGTCCATGTTCCTCTCCCTCTAAAATCAATAAAAACATTTTTTTTAAAAAGAAAGAAAGGTGGTCCAGTGTGTAGTGGGGGTGTTGGAGCCCCGGTTTCCCACACGCTCCTCCACGGTGGGCAGGGCCTGGGGACCGTCCCAGCCTCAGACTCTCCTCGCCCTGCAGCTTTCCTGGCCTGAAAGCTGCTCCCCTGCCTGCCCTGCTCCCACCAGACGCAGGGTGTTCCAGAGAAAGGGCTGTTCCTTCTGCCACGCCCCCATTATCAGGCACGGAGCAGTGGGGGTGCCAGGGTGGGTGGGTGAGGCAGAGGGAGGAGGTCAGAGATGAGGGAGGAGGGAAGGTGGACTGTGGCCGACACTTGCAGTTATGAGCTGGGCCCAGGATGGGCGTCTGATTCCCGGGCAGGGCAGCCCGGAGCAGGTCTGACACCGGCCTGGGGACCACGCTGGCTCCCTCAGAGTGCGGGCCCCTGGTCCTTGGTCAGGACGAGCCCGGGATCTGCATCTCAAATGAGCAGCCTGGCATCCAGTTAAGAGGTGGGACCAGGTCCTGGGTAATGTTGAACCCATCACTTCTCAGATGCAGGGCCTCCCGACCACTCCCCCAGGCCCTGATAGCACAGGCCCCAGAGGCCTGGGAAGAACGGGGAGGGAGGTTGTGGCTACATTGCTCCACACCCCAGACCACACTGGGGCGCGGGGAACAGAGTGTTCGAGCCCCCGGAGTTGCACATACCGTCTGGGCTGCTCCGGGGGGAATGCTGAGACTCAGGGCCACGTGGTTTTGAGAAAATCCAGCCAGGTCTGGGTTTCAGGCCCCCTCGTGGGTAGAAAGAATTCACCGAGGCCAGAGGGCAGCGAGGAGCTGTGGGTCCAAGGCAGGTGTTTGTTTAGGTTTTCCCCCAAAGACTGAGCCTCAGAGAGGAGGACTTTGAGTCCCGGACCTCCATTAGGTGAAGGAAGTCCCTCTCTCGTGGTGTGTCGGGGCTACAAAGTGTGTCCCCACATTGGGCCTTGACTAGACTCTGCTGGTCCAGGAGCTGCCACCAGGGAGCAGATCCTAGTTGTAGGTCAGTGGTCGGCAAACCGCGGCTCGCGAGCCACATGCAACCCTTTGGCCCCTTGAATGTGGCTCTTCGGTATTTTGTGGAAGAGCCACACTCAAGGGCCCAAGAGCCGCATGTGGCTCGCGAGCTGCGGTTTGCTGACCACGGTTCTAGGGGATCCTGTGGAGCAGGGGAGGCCCACACGCCCCTGAGAATGCTGCTCCGCTTGCCTCCTGCTTTCATGACGCTCATCCGCTCACCTGCCCCCTCTCCCCCCTCACCTCCCCCCTCTCCTCCCCCCTCTCCTGCCTCCCCCCTCTCCTCCCTCACCTCCCCCCTCTCCTCCCTCACCTCCCCCCTCTCCTCCCTCACCTCCCCCCTCTCCTCCCTCACCTCCCCCCTCTCCTCCCTCACCTCCCCCCTCTCCTCCCTCACCTCCCCCCTCTCCTCCCTCACCTCCCCCCTCTCCCGCCTCACCTCCCCCCTCTCCCCCCTCACCTCCCCCCTCTCCCCCCTCTCCGACCTCTCCTCCCTCACCTCCCCCCTCTCCTCCCCCCTCTCCCCCCTCACCTCCCCCCTCTCCCCCCTCTCCGACCTCTCCTCCCTCTCCTCCCCCCTCTCCTCCCTCACCTCCCCCCTCTCCTCCCTCACCTCCCCCCTCTCCTGCCTCACCTCCCCCCTCTCCCCCCTCACCTCCCCCCTCTCCCCCCTCACCTCTCCCCTCTCTTCCCTCTCCTCCCCCCTCTCTTCCCTCACCTCCCCCCTCTCCTCCCCCCTCTCCCCCCTCTCTTCCCTCACCTCCCACCTCTCCTGCCTCACCTTCCACCATAGTCTCCCTGATCCCCTCGCTTCAGCCACTTCAGCTCGTCAGAATCGGCCCTGTAAGGTCTCCCCCTCCCACACATTTATATATTTTTATTGATTTCAGAGAGGAAGGGAGAGGGAGAGATAGAAACATCACTGATGAGGGAGAATCATTGATTGGCTGCTTCCTGCACACCCAGCACTGGGGATCAAGCCTGTAGCCCAGGCAGTGCCCTGACCAGGAAGCAAACCGTGGCCTTCTGTTTCAGAGGCTGAGGCCCCCCCCCCCCCCCACACACACACAGTCAGGAGATTACTTCTTTCCAGGATGTCCCACCTGCCGTCTGCAAGCCATTCCTTGCCTGACCGTTTCTCATCCCTCTTACTCCTTGAGACCTAGACATCTAATCCCACCGCGGGTAGACTGTCCCCCGGATCTGAACGCCGGAAGTGCAGGGTCCTCGGCTCCCTCCCGCGGCCATCTCGCTGCTTCCTGCGCTGAGTTCTGTGTAAGGGCGCAAGGCCGCGAGGTGGCCAGAGGTAGGCGCTGCCATGTGCTTATTAATCGGGAGGGAATTGAAGTCACGCAGGCATAATCCAGACCACAGCCCTGAGTGCAGCCACAGACCCTGCCGCGAGGACCCTGCTGGCCTCAAAATGATAAATTATGGGGGTGACCGACTTGGAGACAAACCTTCAGCAGCAGGCAGACCTGGCTGCCTGAGCCCAGTGGCATGGAGCTCAGCCCGGAGGGCTTCCGGGAGGCGGCGATGAGGAGAGCTGGCCCTGGTGGCAGCTCAGCCTGGAGGGCTTCTGGGAGGCGGTGATGGGGAGAGCTGGCCCTGGTGGCAGCTCAGCCTGGAGGGCTTCCGGGAGGCGGCGATGAGGAGAGCTGGCCCTGGTGGCAGCTCAGCCTGGAGGGCTTCCGGGAGGCGGCGATGAGGAGAGCTGGCCCTAATGGCAGCTCAGCCTGGAGGGCTTCTGGGAGGCGGCAATGGGGAGAGCTGGCCCTGGTGGCAGCTCAGCCTGGAGGGCTTCCGGGAGGCGGCGATGAGGAGAGCTGGCCCTGGTGGCAGCTCAGCCTGGAGGGCTTCCGGGAGGCGGCGATGGGGAGAGCTGGCCCTGGTGGCAGCTCAGCCTGGAGGGCTTCCGGGAGGCGGCGATGGGGAGAGCTGGCCCTGGTGGCAGCTCAGCCGCCCCTGCCCGATGTCGGTGGGGACAGTCAGATCCATCAGGGGTTCTCTGACGTTTTCCCCGCCCCTTTGGGCTGCACTGGCTTCTGTGTGGTGCTGTCGTGTATACACACCGCTCAGGACAGCACATGTTGGGGACAGGCCTCTGTCTTGTGTAGTCCCTTCTTCCTGAGCCTTCCCGTGGGTCCTGCCTCAGCTGTACTTTCCCACCACACGCGTGCATGCGCACGCACACACACACACGCGCGCACACACACACATGCTCACCCCACATGGTCTCACCTCTAACTCATGACTCTCATCTGCCTCCCGGCGCCCAGACCCAGGCACTTCGCTCCCTCTTAGATGCCTCTGCCTTTTAACCCACAGACACTCAGGCTCCTGGACCGAATTCCATCTTCTCCTGAGACGATCCCCCTCCCTGTCTTCCTCCACGCCGGGCCCACCCTGACTCTCTCCTCTGGTTTGCCCACATCCGGTCCTGTCTGCTTTCGTCCTGACCCTCCTGGTCCTGTCCCCTCACGTGCATCCACCGCTGATGGTTTCACGGGAGCCCCTTCCCTCCTCCTGATCCAGGCAGTGGCCGGACTGGCACTCCTAAACACCGAGCTGGTCTGCCTGTCACGCTGCCCTTGGGGGAGGGGGAGTACGGGAGACCCTCACGCCTCCCCGGGTGGCCCCACCCGTCAGCCCGGCCCCGAGCTTTCTTCATGCCCTTCCCTCCCCCCTGGAAAAGGCTGTGTCCGTCAGACCCTGTCGTCTTCCCTAGAATACATTCCTGGTCTCAGGTTTAGTCCCTTCTCTCTCGGTGCTTCTGCACCACGTGGGAACATCTGCATCATAACCCTGGTCACACTGGGTGGCTTTTTGTTTGTTTTCTTACGGATAAAAGGTGTCCTTTACTCATCTTTGTACCCCAGAGCCCAGCACAGTCGCTGGCACGCTGTCGGCGCTCAGCAGGTGTTGTGGCTGGAAGGGATGAGCGTGCTGACGGGGGAGTGGCCTGACTTCCCGCGGGCGCCTGCCCCTGTGGCCTGGTCTCCGGAGGCCGTCCCTGGGCGCGCAGCCTCCTGGTGGCTGTGGGACTTGCTGTACAGCGGTCACTGCACACGGCGTCGGGGTTGCTGCAAGCGGGGCCTGTGTCCGGGTCTTAGAGCCCTGGCCCCCTCTGTCCCCCAGCGCCGTGGCCTCGGGAGGGGAGTGAGGTCTCCTGTGTTTGCTTTCCCAGGCACGTCTGCAGGCAGGGCCATGCTCACGTTCATGGCCTCTGACAGCGAGGAAGACGCGTGCAACGAGCGGACGTCCCTGATGTCAGCCGAGAGCCCCGTGCCTCGCTCCTGCCAGGAAGGCAGGCAGGGCCCCGAGGACGGAGAGGATGCGGCCCAGTGGGTAGGTTCCCGCCAGCGGGCGGAGGCCTCGAAACAGGCCCCGGGGTCCCTGTGCCTGTGGATGGAAGCCGGACGTTCCGTGCGGGAGGAGGGAGTGACGGTGGGGACTGGCAGGCGGTGTGGTTGCCGTGGCACAGCTCAGCGGTGAGGGCTTTAGAATGACTGTATATGCCCAGCCGGACGTTCCGGTGCGGGAGGAGGACTGGCAGGCGGTGTGGTTGCCGTGGCACAGCTCAGCAGTGAGGGCTTTGGAGTGACCGCTCATGCCCAGCCGGATGTGGACTGCAGTGGCCCGAGCGAGTCTGCCCCAGCCCTGCCCTGCCCTCCCCTGCCTAGTGAGGAACCGCGGGTGAGTGTGGATGTGGGACAGGTCACAGGTCAGGGACGGCCGAGGGGAGCCTTTTTGGCAGATGGCAGCCATGGCGACCCAGCGATGGCTGTACCTGCGTCATGTTCGGCTTTGAGCTGGGGCTGTGTCTCCCTCCAGTCCAGCTGCTGTCACAGAACTATCGCAGACACGGATTTAATCCTCACTGCTCTGGAGACTGGAAGCCCAGCAGCGGTGCCAGCAGATGTGGTGTCTGGAGAGGCCCACTTCCGGCTCCCGGGCAGCCTTGTCCTCGTGGCGGGCGGGGGGTGCTCTCTGTGGTCCCTTTATAAAGGCCCTGATGCTCACCCGCCCCGCTGTCATGACGCATCCCCTCCCAGAGGCCCCGCCTCCTGACGCCATCACACTGGGGAGGGAGGGGGCTTCAACACGGGAAACTGGAGGGACAGTCAGTTCATGGCAGGAAGGGGGCTGCGCTGCGATGTGACCTCTGCACCCCGCAGGGCAGGAGGTTATTAGGTCAGGAAGTGGGGCGTGTTCTTGGAGAGGCACTAGCCAAGCCACCCCTCCCCTCAGGGAAAACCAGCCTCGTGCTTGGTGTGGCCCATTGTGGTATTTAAACAGCTTCCGGTGGAATGTTTCTTCCAGCCCGATCCCCTTGCTCATTTCTAACGCCCTGTGCTCCACGCAAGACCACGGCCACCGCACAGCACTCCTGAGCCTGTCCTTGCGAGTCTCCGTCTCAGCACCTGGAGTTCTTGTGCATTTTAGTTGCTTCACTTCCTGTTCATGAGCAGCTTCTTCTGTTCTCAGCTGAGGATCTAGGTTGGAATCCCTGCAAAGCACCTGCCGAAGCAATAGTCGTTTTTTAGTTTTGTTTCATTTGGCTTTGGCGTTGGCTGTTACTGTAACTGCCAGAGCCGCTGATGACGCTGAATTGCCACAATTCCAGAGCAGAAATTCTGTGGCTCATTTGTGCCTGCGTCTGGCAGGCGCCCTGCCCACTCCTTCGCCGCTCGCTCATTTACTCTTCCCAACGTCCCTTCGGCCCGGACCTCCCAGACGCCTGACTCTCAGTTAGCCACTCTGGCTCAGCTGCAGATTTGCATGCTTGGCTTTGAGGCACAAACGTTCAAAGTAATTTATTCCTCTGCAAATTCCCAGTGTCTTTTATAACCAAAGAAAGTCCGTCCCTGTGTGTGCTGGCTGTTCTGGTTTGTGATTTGTGAACCAGAAAGGTTTGCTCGACCTAGCTGGTTTGGCTCAGCGGATAGAGCTTCGGCCCCAAGACGGAAGGGTCCTGGGTTCGATTCCAGTCAGGGGCGCGTACCTCGGTTACAGGCTCGATCCCGGGCCCGGTCGGGGTGCTTCTGGGAGGCAGCCAATCGATGTGTATCCTTCACATCGATGTTCCTGTCTCTCCCCCTCCCTTCCATTCTCTCTCAACCCCAATGGGAAAATATCCGCAGGTGAGGATTAACCAAAAAGAAAAAGAAAAAAAGAAAAGCAAAACTTAAAAAAAAAAGTTTGCTCTGGTTTCCTGTCACCTGGCCTGACTGTGCCGCGTCAGTGTGGCCACATGAGCAGCATGAGGGGCGCCCTGTGCCCGTGCTGAGTGGGGCGAGCTCTGTAGACGGGCTCCACCAGCAGCCATGAAGCCGCGGCCTGAGACCACCTCCTCTGGCTGCCGCGCCCCGCCCGCATCTGCGGTGGTCAGTGCCGGCCCTGGCTCTAGCTGCCCTACACTCTTCAGAGGGGCTGGCTGACCCAGCTCCCTCACCTGCCATCTGCGGTGGTCAGTGCCAGCTCTGGCTCTAGCTGTCCTACACTCCTCAGAGGGGCTGGCTGTCCCAGCTCCCTCACCTGCCATCTGCGGTGGTCAGTGCCGGCTCTGGCTCTAGCTGCCCTACACTCTTCAGAGGGGCTGGCTGTCCCAGCTCCCTCACCTGCCATCTGCGGTGGTCAGTGCCGGCCCTGGCTCTAGCTGTCCTACACTCCTCAGAGGGGCTGGCTGTCCCAGCTCCCTCACCTGCCATCTGCAGTGGTCAGTGCCGGCCCTGGCTCTAGCTGCCCTACGCTCCTCAGAGGGGCTGGCTGTCCCAGCTCCCTCACCTGCCATCTGCGGTGGTCAGTGCCGGCCCTGGCTCTAGCTGTCCTACACTCCTCAGAGGGGCTGGCTGTCCCAGCTCCCTCACCTGCCATCTGCGGTGGTCAGTGCCGGCCCTGGCTCTAGCTGTCCTACACTCCTCAGAGGGGCTGGCTGTCCCAGCTCCCTCACCTGCACTGCGGCCCGAGACGGCCTCGCGTCTGGAAGCAGCAGTCACCCCTCCTTTCCTCTTCCACACCCGCGCCGCGTGGCAGGCCGCCCCGGGGCCTCCGTGGCCCTGACCGTGTGCTTCCCACAGAGAAGCCAGGGCCGCGAGGAGGACCAGGAGGAAGACCCTGACCGCTACGTCTGCAGTGGGGTCCCCGGGCGGCTGCCGGGCCTGGAGGAGGAGCTGACCCTCAAGTACGGGGCGAAGCACGTGATCATGCTCTTCGTGCCCGTCACGCTGTGCATGGTCGTGGTGGTGGCCACCATCAAGTCCGTGCGCTTCTACACGGAGAAGAACGGGCAGCTGTGAGTGGGCCCCGGCAGGTGGGGGCGGGGCTGGGGCGGGGTGGTGGCCTCCGTCGGCCAGGGCACCGCAGCTCTGTGCCAGCGGCAGAAAGGAGCAGGGACGAAGAGTCCGTACCCTGTCTGGGGCCCGGTCCTCAGGCTGAGGTCGGGGTCGGGAGATGGGTTGGAAGGCAAGGCAGCAGCGGGGATGGCCGACAGCACGCCCCCAGGGCAGGCGTCCAGGGCTCCTTTGGGGGGGCACATGGACCAGGCAGGGACGGGCACCGAGCCCTGGCCTCCTCCCTCAGCATCTACACGCCCTTCACCGAAGACACGCCCTCGGTGGGCCAGCGCCTGCTCAACTCCGTGCTCAACACCCTCATCATGCTCAGCGTCATCGTGGTCATGACCATCTTCCTGGTCGTGCTGTACAAGTACCGCTGCTACAAGGTGAGCCGCCCGCCCCCTTGCGGTGCCTCTTGTGCTGCAACCGTCGGCTTAAAAAATCAGAGTTCCTTTTTCTCTGCAAAACAGACTCTGGTTTTTGGTACTCGTACCACCCCTCTCCTGCCCCTACCATGGGTTAGCCACTGCTCTTGTGTTTTAAACTTACACATAATCCCACCTAATTGAGTTCCTCCTTGCAGCATTCACATGTCACTTCTCCTATTCAAGGTCAGTTTTCTTTTGCTTCTCCTTCCGAAGGAATGAGTGTTCTATTCTAGGCTCCCTTTACCCCATACTTCCCTCCGGGCTTATTTTATTTTCCCATTTCCCTTTAGGGTCGTACAGATCCTGTGCTGGGTCTTCCGGTGCTGGTTGGGAGGCCCACTCTCCCTCCCCCCCCCCCCCCAGCTGTGGAGTGGCCCCGGGGTGGTAGAGGCGTGGAGTCCACCTGGCCCACATCCTGGTCATTGCCCCCAGAGATGCCATAGCTTGTAGACTCGGTTTCAGGCTTCTCAGAGCTTTGACACCCTGAGGACTAGAAGGAAGTTAAACTAGGCATTACCTAATGCAAACTACTCACACACAGGCGTGAGCACGTTGTACTCAGGCTGCCGCCTTCTGTGGGGCAGGTAGAGGGAGTGGAGAAGAGATGAGCCCCCTCCCAGCGGGGGTGGAAGTGGGGTGCATGAAGGGAGGGCTGTCAGGAGGTGTGCGGGTGCTGAGCTTATCGATAGGTAATGACCTGTGCAGGTGAGCCCGAGTTTCAGGTTGGGGTGGGGAGGGCGGTGGACGGGGGAAGAGGGTGGAGGGCTGCTTGTCTGGAGCACAGATGAGACCCAGCTGGGAGCCGGGAGTGGGGGACCAGCACTGCTATGGTCAGTAGGTACCAGGTGGCTAGTCCCGGGGACTGTGCAGTCAAGTTTACTTGCAGGTCCATGACCTCAGGTGATGGCCATGGCCTTGGGCGGGCGGGGCTGCTGTGACAAAGTGTCGGCAGGTTCCAGAGGCAGCCGGGCACTGGCAAGGCCACGGCCTCACTCCTGGGGGACCAGGTCCTGCCTGAGGCACCGGGTCCCGAGCTGGGTCTGTCTGCAGGTGGGGAGGCTGGAAGGAGCATCAGCGCTGTGCCCTGTGCTGGGCCCAGGACTGGCTGAGGAGCCCCCTTGTCCTTCACCCTCCCCGGCTTGGCAGGGAGGAGAGCAGTGTTTGCAGACCCTCAGGTGGGAGGGACTCCCTGGGTTGACTCTGTTCAAAAGAAGCCTCTCCAAGAGCCTGCCCTGCCCAAGCGTCTAAGTCAGCACCGGTGGCTTTCCCGGGACCAGCCCGCGGCTGGCTTTCTTCACAGCCCTTGCCGCCGCCTGTCACGATGCGTGTGTATCTGTGTGTCGCCTGCTGCCCTCACACTGGAATGCAGCACGTGTGGGCAGAGGGTTTGCTGGCTTCCTCGGGCGCCCAGACAGTGCCTGGCGTGTAGGACGCCAGCATGTCCTCTGGGTGGGTGAGGTCCAGGTGTTAGGCCTAAAGCAGTCGGCCTAACTGCTCAACTCGCAGGGCGGCCTAGGGAGACCTTGAATTTCTGTGCCCCATGTGCCTGGAAAACGGCCACCCCGCCCTCCAGCTCGGCCGCGGAGGAGCCTGAGGAAGGAGGGCTCCCGGCGTGGGCATCGTCGGTGCCGGGAGCCTGAGGCTGCGCTGGGGCGTGGGCATCGTCGGCGCCGGGAGCCTGAGGCTGCGCTGGGCGGGGGCTCACGCTGTGTGCTCACGCTGCCTGCTTCTCCCTAGTTCATCCACGGCTGGCTGATCATGTCCTCGCTGATGCTGCTGTTCCTCTTCACCTACATCTACCTCGGGTGAGTGGCAGCTGGTGGGCAGCGAGTCCTCGGGGCCCTCCCGCGGTGGCCCGAGCGGCCGTGGAGGACCTGGGTGGGGAAGGGCTCCCCTGGGCTCCACACCCTCCCCAGGGTCTGCTCCGAGCCGGGCTCCTCTTTCCACAGACCTTTTGTTACCGTATTTTTATTGATTTCAGCGAGGAAGGGAGAAGGAAAGAGAAATACAAATATCAGTGATGAGAATGATTGATTGGTGCCTCCTACACGCCCCCTCCTGGGGATCGAGCCTGAAACCCCGGCCAGTGCCCTGACTGGGAACCAGATCGTGACCTCCTGGTTCCTAGGTCGATGCTCAGCCACTGAGCCACACTGGCCGGGCCTGCAGGCCTTATTCTGACACGGAGTGGTCTCCATGGGGGGCCACGCGTCTCTGTGGTTCCTAATTTAAAACAAACGAGCAGAGCCTTCAGGGACGAGGCTCTCTGTGAACCCAAGGAGGGTAGGACCCCTCAGAATTCACATTCTAGTCTTTGGGCTGGATCTGGTTCTTCCTAGTTTATGGCAAAAAGCGTCTCCATTGCCCCTGATTTAGGATATCAGCCTGACCCAGGGGCACAGAGACAGGAGGGAGCGGAGAGAGCACATTCCCCGGAATGTCCAGGGGCTGAGGGCCTTCCGGTCGTGCTAGTGCACACCCACGTGGAGCAGCCCAAGAATGAGCCGTCGGCTTCCCCCCCCCCCTCATTCCAGACCATTTCCAGTGGTTTGTGCGGGACTCGTAGGAATGGGGAAGGGAATGCTGGTCAGTGGCGCCAGGAGCTGGAAACCAGGCTGGGACTTGAGGGCTGAGGAGCAGGGTGTTGACTGGCACCGGGTCTGGCTCTCGCTGAGTGCCCCGCCCCCGGGCTCGACTCGGGTCCCGCAGGGAAGTGCTCAAGACCTACAACGTGGCCATGGACTACCCCACCCTGTTCCTGGTCGTCTGGAACTTCGGGGCGGTGGGCATGGTGTGCATCCACTGGAAGGGCCCGCTGGTGCTGCAGCAGGCCTACCTCATCATGATCAGCGCGCTCATGGCCCTGGTCTTCATCAAGTACCTCCCGGAGTGGTCCGCCTGGGTCATCCTGGGCGCCATCTCTGTGTACGGTAGGTGGGCGCCGGCGGGCAGAGCCTGCGGCAGGCAGTGGTCACGTCGAGGGCCCAGCCTCGCTGCTGCCCACGCGTGGCCGGTGTGGAAAGGCCCCTCCTCCCTCCCCGTGCCCAGCAGGCTTGGGGGCGGGGCGGGGGAACCTCCCTTCTGAGAGCGTGTCCTGCGTGGACTCAGACTGCTGACGCGGTTTGTTAAAGGCAAACGTTTACCGAGCCCTCGCACTGAGCACGACGCACTGCCAGTCCTGGGCACGGGCCGGGCAGGGCACCGTAGCTCGGGCACCCGGGGCGTTAGCCACGGTCTCACTGGCATCAGGGTGAGGGTCTCCCCGGTTCTGTTCCTTCCGTCTAGGGCCAGGGACGTGGGACCCCAGTTCCTCCTCTTGCCTGCTCGCAGGGAGCCCCCCGGGCCCGCTCTGGGCTCCATGGGCAGGCTGGCGGCTGTGGCTGGAGACCGTGGGTTGGGCGATAGGACGGCAGGGCCCGTCCTGAGAGCCTCACACTCGGGCTCTGGGGCACGCCCCCCCATACCGCTGTTAGGGGGCTGGCTCCTCTCTTTGGGGGTGCTTGGGGGTAAATCTCCTTTTTAACTTTGTTTTTCCAGATCTCATGGCTGTGCTGTGCCCCAAGGGGCCGCTGCGGATGCTGGTGGAGACGGCCCAGGAGAGGAATGAGCCCATATTTCCGGCCCTGATATACTCCTGTGAGTGGCCCCCACCTCCTCCCGACATGGGGTCAGGCCTGGCTGCAGAGTTCACTAGGGGATGGTTACCCGTTCCCTGACCCAAGCGGGGAGGAGGCCTGGGGGCCTCAGGAGGGTCTCCCCTCCAGGACGACAGCGGCCAGCAGCTTGCTGTTACACGGGGCGAAGGTGGGAAGTGAGCGAGGTGGGCTGCGGCTTCCGGCATTGAGTCTCTGAGGGGAGGCACGTGGGGGCCCCTGGCTCAGGCCAGGTGTAGGGTGGGTGCACACGCGTGCAGCACACCTGTGTCAGAGCCCCCCTTGTGGCGGGCACTGTGCGGGCCTCGGAGACGCCGATGAGACAAGGCCCACGGGGGCCGGGGCCCCCAGAGCACACAGCCCTGTGGCTTTAATCCCTCCGTCTGAGGCTGGTGGCCCTTACTTAAGTAAGATCTTGAACTTCCGGGGCCGGCTGTGCAGGGTGCCCTGGAGCCCATGATGGAGCAACGGCAGGGTTCTGGGTGACCTCTAACCAGTGAAGGTCGAGTGAAAGCTCCGTCTGGGCCTGTTCCGAGGATGAGCCGGCACCACATGGGGAAGGACCGGACGGTGCCTGGACTTCATTCACATCTGTGCCCTCGTGGAGCTTGCGTTCTGGGAGGGGACAGGCAGTCACTAACAGGCCAGGAGGTGCGTGCTGTGTGGAGAGACGGCGCGGGAAGGGTCTAAGGACTCGGGGCAGTGGCGCTGCTGTTCACACATGACGGTCAAGGAAGGCCTCTGCCAGAGGAGGCGTGTCCTGCCCTAGGACAGCCTGGGACAGAATTCTGGGCAGAAGGAAGAGCAGCAAGTGCCAAGGCCTAAGATGGCCGTGGGCGAGCTGGGGGGAGGCGGGGGGAGAAGGGGGTCCAGGTCACGGTCGGCCCTGCAGGCTTTCCCTCAGTGAGACGTGACACAACCTGGAAGATTTCAGACTGACGTGACGTGACTTCACTTGTTTGCTCTTTTTTTTCTTCTTTTTTTAAAATATATTTTATTGATTTTTTACAGAGAGGAAGGGAGAGGGATAGACAGTTAGAAACATGGATGAGAGAGAAACATCGATCAGCTGCCTCCTGCACATCTCCCACTGGGGATGTGCCCGCAACCAAGGTACATGCCCTTGACCGGAATCGAACCTGGGACCCTTCAGTCCGCAGTCCGTCGCTCTATCCACTGAGCCAAACCGGTCAGGGTTTGTTTGCTCTTTTGTTTGTTTTTTGTTGTTGTTAATCCTCACCATCGATCGGTTTCCTCCCACACACCAAGCCTGCCACCGAGGTCCTTGCCCTGGACTGGAATGGAACTGGTCCTTCAGTCCTCGGGCCAACGCTCTATCCATGAGCCAGACCAGCCAGGGCATGACTTGACGTTTAAATAGGACTGCACAGGTTGCTGGGCGGGGAACAGTGGTTCGGGATCAAGAGGGGGCAGGAGCTGGATTTAGAGCCTGAAGAACAATCCGAGAGAGAGGAACGAGAGAGTCAGGATGATGGCCGTGTTCGGGTCTGAGCAGCAAAGAGGATGGAACTGGCAGTGGTTGGGAGCAGTGGGGGCGCATGGAGTGTGAGATGCCCCGGGCATTGGCTGCAGAGTTGGACGTGAGTGCAAGAGGGAGTCTCCAGGCCAGAGAGAGAACACAGTTAGTATGACGTGATGCATCAGGCCCCCTCTGGACAGAGCCCCAGGAGGACTGAAAGCAGGTCTTGGGTGTGTGTGTGCAGCCATGTTCGTAGCAGCAGCATTCACAACAGCCAAGAGCTGGAAGCAGCCAGGTGTCTACTGATGGGTGAGTGGATAAACCAAATGTATCGACACCGTGGAATACTATTCCGCCTTGAAAAGGAGAGGAGTTCTGACATGTGCTACAGGCGTGAACCTTGAGGACATGCTAAGCAGATCAAGCCAGTCACCAAGAGACAGATCCTGTAGATTCCACATATGTGCGGTATCGGACTCAGAGAGACAGGAAGTAGGACAGGGGAAGGGAAGTGGGGCTGGTCACTGGGTGTGAGTTTCCGTGCTGCGAGCTGGAAAAGTTGTGGAGATCTGTTCTTCCACAACAGCGTGCATATACTTAACACTTCAAATGGCTAAGATGATAGAGTTCACTAGAGGCCGATGCACAAAATTCATACAAGAGTAGGCCTTCCTTCCCCCGGCTGCCGGCACCAGCTTCCCTCCACACCCAGGACCCGGGCTTCCCTCCCAGCCCCGGCTTCGTCCAGAAGGTCGTCCAGAAGGACGTCCGGTCTAATTAGCATATTGTGCTTTTATCATTATAGATGTTACATGTTCTTTACACAATAAAACGAAAACACAATTAGTTCATCCAACTGTTTGCTGATATCATTGCCGTTGTTTTGGTGAGGAGGCAAAAAAAGACAGGAAAGGCATTGTCTGCCTGAACCTGGTCAGTGAGTGTGGACCCCTCCCCCGCGGCCTCCTGCCAGTGGGCATAGCGAACACCAGGGAACGGGGGGCTTGTGTGGGCTTCCGGGGACCCTGGGAGCCCGTTGGCCCTGCCTGAGGCGTGACCCTTCTCTCCCCCCCAGCCGCCATGGTGTGGACAGTGGGCATGGCCAAGCCGGACCCCTCCTCTCAGGGGGCCCTTCAGCTCCCCTACGACCCAGAGATGGGTGAGTGCCGGGGGCTGGTAGCCCGGGGCCCTGGGGGCGACCCCTCACTGCTCTCCACTCAGCCTGGCCTGGCCTCCCCAGGAGACACGAGGTTGGGGGGCAGAAGGGAAGACCAGCCCTCCTGGCATCTTGGGGACCAAACGAGGGTGGCCTTCAGTCCTCTACCTCGGCCTCTCCCTCTTACATGGCCTGAGGAGTCTTTCCTTGGCGCTGGGCCAGGGGGCGGGCAGGGACCCTGAGCTCCAGAGAAGCCTCTGACCAGCTTCTGTCTCTCCCTTCCTCTCCCACCCTGCGGGGATGCCGGCATCTCCTACTGGACCCAGAAGAAGACTCCTGCGACAGTTTGGGGGAGCCCTCGTACCCGGAAGTCCTTGAGCCCCCCCTGCCTGGCTCCCCGGGGGAGGAGCTGGAGGAAGAGGAGGAAAGTAAGGTGCCCATGTCCAGAGGGTCTGTGGGCCCCGGGCGGGGGGAGATGGGGAGCCCTGATGTCCAGGGCGGAGGACGTGAGGGAGACAGACGGCCTTGCCGGGGTCCAGGAGGAACCCGTGGGGGAGGTCCTGTCGTCAGGCCGCGGGCCTCGCACATGCAGGCTGAAGCCTGTATTGAACCACGGTCACCGAGCCCCAGCTGTGTGCCGGCCTGCACTGTGCAGGGCCCCGGCTCTGAGACTCACCTCTCACAAGGTGGGCCCTGATCACGGACACTGAGTCGGGGGAGGGGGGCTGTGCAGGAGAACACGGGATGGGGGCGCCGGGGTTCTGGACCAGGTGTCGGGGGTCAGGGAGACCTGAGCTCCCAGGTTCAGTCACGTCAGGACAGACATTGCCTTGACCAGGAGGAGCACCACCTGGTTGGAGTCTGGAGGGAAGGAGGGTGTGCGGGGGGAGGGCATGAGAGGAGGCGAGCAGTTCCCCTGATACAGGCCGGCTCAGGTTTATTACAGGAACACTAGAGGCCCAGGGCACTAGGGTAGGGTCCCTAGCCGCTGTCGGCTGCCAGCCGGGGCCTCCCTTCCCCAGTTGCCGGCTGCTGGCCAGGGCCTTCCTTCATTCCGCATCGCCCCCTGGTGGTCAGTGCACCATAGCAAGTGCATCATAGCAAGCAAGCGATCAAACTCCCAGTCGTTGAACTCGAACTCCCGAGGGGACCCTTTGCATATTGGGCTTTTATATATAGATTCTCACTGTCTGCGGTGAAGAAAGTGGCCCTGTGCGGTGTCCAGGGGCAGTTGTATAAAAGAGACAACCCGGAAGCATCCCAGAGCCTCTCATTCGCTGTTCAGTAAGGGACAGGCTGCTTGCACGTACGTTCCCTATTTCTAAGGGGACAGGTCTGCAGAGGACCGCTGGGTGTGGTGCATGTTCTCACAAGCAGTGAAGTTAAATCCTTAAAAGGCACTTGTGATTCAAACCCAGCACTGGGTTGCACGGCCTCCCACCAGCCCTGGACAATGCATTTTATTTGACTTTTTTCTAAGTAAGTGCCAAGCACCAGCATTTTTTGGTTTTTAAGCACCAGTTTTGCCCGAGTTCTCAGACATGCCAGCTTTTCACAGCCCGGATTGCAGGTCGCCCAGCCCCTGGGTTCCCCCTTGTCCCTCTGGCTACGGTTTTCCGAGGCAGCCGGTCCTTGCCCCAGAGGCCAGGTGAGCGGGGCCGGTGGCGAAGTGACCCCGTCCTGCGCCCTGAGCGCCCCAGGCTCTCCTCTCGGTCCCTGGTGTCTGGCTGCTGCCTCCCCCTGGGATGATGGACTCTGTCTCGCCCACACAGGGGGCGTGAAGCTGGGCCTCGGAGACTTCATCTTCTACAGCGTGCTGGTGGGCAAGGCGGCGGCCACGGGCAGCGGGGACTGGAACACCACGCTGGCCTGCTTCGTGGCCATCCTCATCGTGAGTGGGCAGTGGGGGCCCTGAGGTCTCCCTGGGGCCCCCGGGGATGTTCAGGTGCTGTGGCCCCCGGAGGGAGAAGTGATGGGGGCCGGGCAGGGTTTCCAAGATCCTCAGCGTGAGACCGAGGTGCGCGGGCTCTGGGCGCCCACAGACGCAGGGAGGTGCAGGGAGGGGTCCGGGGCTCTGATGCGACCCAGCAGGCACGCCAGGTGGCCAGGTGCACCGGCAGCTGTGTGCTGGGGTCACGGCACCTGAGGTCGTGGCAGAGGGAACAGGTTGAGGGCCTTGCCTGGGCACTCACGCCGGTGAGCTCAGTCTCTGACTCCAGGGCTGGCGCGTTCCCTCCGTGCCCCCCACACCCCATGGGTTCTGAACCCAGGGTCTCCCAGGGTTCAGGAGGGGACCCCATTACTTTGAGCCCCAGCAGAGGAATTGGGAGGCTCCTGTAGTCACTTAAGGTGGCCAGACGGACGTCTGGGGAAACGAACTGTGATGACTGATCTCGGGGCAGCGGCTCTGAGAGGCGAACCCCGGCACCACATGGCACGTTCAGGCTCCGGTCCATCGGGGAGGGTGCTGGGCCCCAGGCTCCGCCCCCTCTGCACTGGGGGACCTGAAGCCGCCCCTCCCAGGGCGCAGCAGGCACCTGGCTCTGCCCCCACCCTGACCGTTCCTGCATCTGCCAGGCGGGGACGGGCGGGCAGGACTGAGGGAGGAGGCACACGCCATCTTTGATTCCCGTGGTGCCAGCATTCAGTCGAGCCCATCCAATTCTAGAAACGTGTGTCCCGAGGGGCGGCCCCTGCCCTCAGGTCGCTGTGGGCAGGCAGCAGGCAGGTGGTCTGGCAGACAGCGACGTGCTGAGTCAGGAGCCGCTTTCGGGCTCACCCACTGACGTGCAGGGAGTTACGGGGGGAACCGTCCTCGGCCCTCAGCTGTCGGGAGGACCCGGGAGGCTGTGGGTGCCCTTGACAAGCCCTGCACCCAGGCCTGGCCGTCTGACTGCCCCCCCCCCGCCCCCCGTGTCCGCAGGGCCTGTGCCTGACCCTCCTGCTGCTCGCCGTGTTCAAGAAGGCGCTGCCCGCCCTGCCCATCTCCATCGCCTTCGGCCTCATCTTCTACTTCTCCACCGACAACCTGGTGCGCCCCTTCATGGACACGCTGGCCTCCCACCAGCTCCACATCTGAGGGCGGCCGCCGGGGGTTGTGACCGATGCAGCTGTATAGTCTCACACTCTAGTGCCATATACTTTTAAGACTTTTATTTCCTTAGAAAAAAACAAACGAGAATAAAAAAAGACCATTTTACTGCGTGGAGAAGAACCACCTTTTGGTGCTAGTTTGGCCACCAGACGGAGGCTCTCCCTTCCTGAGCGCTCGCGGGGAAACAAGCCCCCCCAGAGGAGCTGGGGGCGCGATGGGCCGGCGCCTCGGAGCCAGGATGTGCCTGGATGTGCGGGGCGAGAGGAAGGGACGAAGGAAGGTGCGCACACAGCAGGCCCGGGGCTCCCGCGCAGGGCAGGCCGCACCAGGCACCCGGTCACTGGCCAGAGAAGAAAAGCCCATTTTCTCTGCGAGGAATGTGGCCAGTGCTTTGTCTAGGACGTCAGTATTTTATTACCTTTAGAAACCAAGTCCTAATCGTGTTACAGCAGTTCCCCTGGGAAGTGGCTTAATATTAATTAATATCAATAAAAGATGAATCCTGTGGGAGTATTGCAGTTTGGTCTGTTGGTCAGTGTTGGCCTCATCCCTGCATCGCACGGCCACTCCTGGGATAACAGGTCTGGGCACAGGAAGGAGACTCACCCAGTTACGAAGGAGAGCTTGGGCCCGGCCAGTGGCTCCGTGGTTGAGCGTCCCTGTGATCCAGGTCTCGGTTCCGATCCTCAGGGCACATGCCCAGGTGTCTGGCTTATCCCCGTAGGAGGCGTGCAGGGGGCAGCCGATGTTTCTCATCGTTCATTGATGTTTCTCTCTCTCCCTCCCTTCCTCTCTCTGAAATCAATAGAAACATATTAAAGAGAGGCTGGCTGAAACCGGTTTGGCTCAGTGGATAGAGCGTCGGCCTGCGGACTGAAGGGTCCCAGGTTCGATTCCGGTCAAGGGCATGTACCTTGGTTGCCGGCACTTCCCCAGTGGGGCGTGTGCAGGAGGCAGCTGATCGATGTTTCTCTCTCATCGATGTTTCTAACTCTCTATCCTTTTCCCTTCCTCTCTGTAAAAAATCAATAAAATATATTTAAAAAAATAAATAGAGGCTTATGTCCCCCACCCCCATCTCTGCAATCGTTTCTTTAACTAGAAAGTTCCCTAAGCAAAGGTGTGCGAGAGCCGTGAGGCCCGGTGGCTGGCAGCTCGGAGCTGTGCCAGCTGCCAGTGCTAAGCACGGCCTTGTGCTGGCTTCAACCGTGCCTGTCGCCAGAAACCCTGCAAGGCAGTTGCCGAAACAGAGCGAGTGTCCTCAAAGGGTAGCAGCGCGCAGCGGGGCGAGGTCAGAGCCGTGCTCAGAAACGCGCCCCCTTTCCTCTCTGGCCACCTCGGCACGGGTCGGGGTGTGGAGGGATGGCTCTCCTCTAAAGGATTCGCAGTTGGGAGGACCTCGAAGCCACACGGAGCAGGCCCTGGGCCCGTGGCCGTCAGGCCCTGCAGAAACTCAGGCACCGTGTGTGCTGCAGATGGGCTCTGTGTCCTTATTCCAGAAACAATGGCATGCGGAGAGCTGCTGTTCGTCATGAGAGGAATGGGGGTCCTGTGTTTTGGTGTCTGACGGAGCCTTCTTTCCCCTGGGCTGTGCGTGGAAGAGCGGGGGCGGGAAGCCAGAGCTGGGTTGGCCCGTGGTGTTCCTGGCCTGTGGTAGGGATCTGAGCTGTGAGGGGCTGTGACTATCTTGCATCAGACCCAGGGTGGCATTGGAGTGGAGGGGGGCTCTCAGCAGGTGGGGCTGGTCCCTGGCGGTGACAGCTCCCAGGAGATGAAAGGGGAAGAAGCACAGGGGAAGCTCACTCGATGTGGCCGTGTTTATCCGAGAGGGGCTTCCGAAGAGGAGATCTGACAAGAGTTTGGGTTTGTTAGGCTTCAAGAGGTCCTTTGAAAGGCCTGACAGGGTGCCCTCGGGGGTAGAGCAGAAGGTAGGGGCCCTTCCGGAGGGAGGGAGGAATGGGTGCTCCCATAATGAAGGGTTATGGTGAAGTGTTGAGATGGGAAAAAGCAAGTAAACGTGAGAAGGCCAAAGGGTAAGAACCATTGTGTGGCCAGGTCAAGGTGTGGGTTTAGTTTGCGGTGAGGTTAAGCCTCCTTTTACACGTCTTGGCTGTGCATGTTGCCTTGTTGGTTATTTGTTCCTGTCTCCTGCCCATTTTTTCATTTGGACGGTTTGCCTTTTATTTATGGAATAGAGGCCCAGTGCACGAAATCCGTGCACAGGGTTGGGGGGGGGGTCCCTCAGCCCTGCCTGCACCCTCTCCAATCTGGGATCCCTCGGGGGATGTCTGACTACCAGTTTAGACAGGGGATCAGGCCTAAACTGGCAGTCAGACATCCCTCTCACAATCCGGGACCGCTGGCTCCTAACTGCTCACCTGCCTGCTTGCCTGATCACCCCTAACTGCCCTCCCCTCCCAGCCTGATCGTCCCTAACCGCCTCTACCTCAGCCCCCACCACCGTGGCTTTGTCCGGAAGGAGGACTGGACGACCAGACAATGTCCGGTCCACCTGGTCTAATCAGCATATTACCCTGTTATTAGTATAGCTATTTAGGCCTCTTAAGATATATACTCTGGAGCAATGCTAATCTCTGGTCAATTAGATTCGTTCGGATATTCTTCCCTGGCTGTGGTTTCTCTCCACCTCCCTTAAGGATCTTACGATGCCACGGTGACTTTAAAACGTTGGTGTTGTTAACCGTGTTAGCCCTTCGCCTGTACACTGTGCCTTTGAGTCTTCTATAAGTGATCTCCCCGGCCCTCGATGCTTTCTAACAGCTAAAATTTTAATTTTCACATTCAGATTTTAAATCCACCTGAGACTTATTTCTATGTATTGTATTTAGAAGGGACCCACTTTGGTTTCCCACTTGAGGTCTGGGCCTGTGCTCTGAGGGTTTGGAGGGGCTGGCACAGGCAGAGGGGGCTCCGTTGTCACCACAGACACTGGGGCACGGTCTGCTCTGGGTTCAGGAGGAAATGGGTGGATTTACATCAGGGAACTTACAGACAAGTGTGTATTCCAGGCCGTGAGGAGATGCAGACGTGAAAAGACTCAGTCTCCAGGGCCTGGGAGCCGACTCCCTGAAAGAATTTTTCGTTTCCAGAAGCACAAGTCAGACCCAAGGGGACTGGGCTGGCAAAACGAAGAGCAACACACAAACACACCGAGCTGGCCAGAGACACCTGTGCCTGAGGGCTCGGCACCTGAGCACCTGAGGGGACCCCGCCCTTTCCGGACCCCAGCAGGCCACACCAGGGAGCCAGGTGTGAAAAAATGTACGACAGTCCACATCACAAAAGTCTTTGGGGTCCTCAATAATTTTATTTTGTTCGTTACTCCTCGCCTGAGGATATTTTTCCATTGATTTTTTAGAGAGAGTGGAAGGGTGGGGAGAGACACACAGAGAGAAACATTGATGTGAGAGAGACACATCGTTTGGTGGACTCCCGCCCGCTCCCCAACAAAGGCCAGGGATCAGTCCCCAGGCCGTTGCTCTATCCACTGAGCCACACCTGCTGGGGCCTCAATAATTTTTAGGAGTGGAAAGGGGTCCTGAGACCAAAGGGCTGGAGGCGGCCCCAGGAAGGCTGCTGCTTTGGTCCGGTGGGTTTCAGTTCTGCTGCCCTTAACCACTTCGCCTTTCCAAGGGACTCCATTTGCGGGAGTTTCTCCTCCTGTGAGCTCTGAGCTGGGATGGCCACACGAGGGCAGCAGATCCCGCCGGGAGCCACCCTGCGGGCCTCGCCTGGGCTCACGGGTCCTGCAGCCGAGTTCCTGTGGGGTCTCCAGCCAGCGGTGCAGGAGAAGCGAGGGTGCGAGGCCCAGGTCCCTGCCTGGTGGAGGCCAGGCCCTGCGTGCTCCCTGCAGGAGCCGGGAGCGACGAGGACCGGGGTTTTGATGGCCGGAGCCTGGCCACGCAGGGGTGACCCGTTCAGCGAATGCGCACCATCACCTCCACGTGCAGGGCTGGGCTGGAAGCCCGTCTCCCGGAGCCTCAGCTCTAATAACCTGGACGTGTTTGTTCCTGTTTCCATGGTCGCCGAGGGAAGGTACCCTGTGCTCTGCTGTGTTGACGTAAGAAACGTCCAGACGCTTTTTATTAGAGCGTCCCTGAGCCCAGCTGACGGCAGTTGCCGGGAAGCAAGGTCTCCGAGTCTCTGGAGAATGACAGTTTGGCGGTTCCTTTAATGCATTGGGACTTGAGGAGGGATTTAAGGACGAATGCATGCACGTGGGAGAAAGCAAGGCAGAGACTGAATTGCAGAAGAGTTCATGTGTCCTCTTAAGAGGGGTTATGCTTATTTCCAAGGTGTGTTAAGCTAGATCAGTGGTTCTCAACCTTGGCTGCACATTAGAATCACCTGGGAATCGTTTTAAAATCCTGATGTCTGGACCTCATCCTCCGGAAATTCTGTTTCTTTGTGACCAATGTGGTGGCCCCACCCCATAACAAAGAAACAGAATTTCCGGAGGATGAGGCCCAGACATCTGGATTTTAAAAAGATTCCCAGGTGATTCTAATGTGCAGCCAAGGTTGAGAACCACTGAGCTAGATGCACAGGAACAGTGGACAGGGCTAGCTGAAGGCAAAGGTAAGTTCTATGCCTGGGGCATGACTACCACCCTAACCCCCTGCCCAGCCCACTTTGTGCACCACTGTCGGTAGCGTGTAGTTACCAGGCAATCAAGTGGTCAGGCGAGACGGGGGGCAGAGGCCTTCCGCTTCCCTGATAGCTCATCTCAGGAAGATGGAGGCAGAGGGCACACGCGGCGTTTTACCCCAAACTAGGGCCTCCTCTGCATCAGAGCAGGTCATGGACATCGAGCAATGAAAGAAGGCCTCGTGGCCACTTAACTCCGAATGACCTCCGCCGCCCTGACCTGGCCGTCCAGCGAGCGCTCCTGACGCCGCACAGCATCCCCGCATGCCGGCCTGGCTCGGCGACTGGTCCGTAGAAAGGGCCTGAGCTCTAAATTCGCAAGACAAGGCTTCCAATCCCAGGTCTCCTGGGTCCTGGTCGGTGCCCTTTCCTTTCACTACAATGCCGACCCCACGTTTGTTTCCCCCTAAATACTCATCATCGTACTAAGTCAGCCCAACCACACACAGACTATCAGCAGCCCATGCGGAAGGGCGGCCTAGCGGTTAAGAGCAGGGTTTTGAGGGAGCAGGTTATGGTCCTGGTTCCACCATGTGTTAGCTGTGTGAGCTTGGACGAGTTGCTGAACCTCTCTGTGTCTCATGGTAAGCGCTCAATAAACAGTAGCTGTAAACGTCACCTCCTTCAAAATGCACAACTTTTCCAGGTGTCAGAGTCAAGAATATCAGAAGTCTTCTAATTCAGTGTTTTCTAACATGTGTTCACTCTCTTGCCTCCATTGTTGCAGCATTTGTCAAGTTCATTTGCCTGCAGAACCCCTTTCTCCCATCACCTTTGAACTTCCAGGTTGCTGGTGTTGGCACAACACATCCTAACCATCAGCCGGTGGAGAAATCTGGCCCCTCCCATAAGCGATCAGGCAGCCTCAGCTGCAACACCTCGAGGTGATCACGTGGACAGTCATGGCCTCTAAGAGAGAACGCTGACGGAGGGTTTGTCATGTGCCAGGTGCTAGATAAGCACCAGGCATCGTTATCTTATTTAATTCTTTTTTTAATGGTTTTATTGATTTCAGAGAGGAAGGGAAAGGGCGAGAGAGAGAAACATCAAGGGTGAGAGAGAATCATTGATCGGTGCCTCCTGCACGCCCCCCATTGGGGATCGAGCCTGCAATCCAGGCACGTGCCCCAACTGGGAATTGAACCACAATCTCCTGGTTCATAGGTCGACACTCAACCACTGAGCCACACTGGCCGGGCTTACTTAATTCTTATAATCACACTAAGACAGAGTTGTCTCCTTGGACAGGTGTAGAAATTGAGCCTTAGAAGAGCTAGGTGACTTGCTGAAGGCCACGTGGCTAGGAAGCACCAGCAGCAAGCCCAGGGCAGCCTGACTGTGGGACCAGCCTTCCCCACCAGCCCTCCTGCTGCCTGCAGCCGCCCGGTCCCCTCTCACTGTGGGAAAGCCCTCCTTGTGCCGAGCTGGAGCTGGTCCAGCCACGCCCTCTCCCAGGCGCACACACAGTCATCACTGGTTTCAGTGCTAATATCCTGTTTGCCATTGTTCCTGGGACTGGACCCCTCTGGCTCCTATGTCTTTTGCTCAAGTACTTCAGCATCCCTTTGGGCCAAAATCCTCAAAGCTGAACACAGTTTTATCTACTCCACTGTCATATGGTAATTGCATTTTTAGGAAATACTACCTTCCCAAAAACATAATTTTTTTTTTAAGAGGAGTTCTTATCTAATATGAGATTTTTTTAGATGGGGTTAGAGAATAGAAAATTTTAGATGGACAATAACACAGTTATTTTCTCCTGCAGGAATTTTGACCACAAAGCTGTTTTTCGGAGCTCTAGTAGCATCGCTATGACACCTTAAACATCCTGTCATTACCTCTGGCTTTTGCTCAAGTGTGATAGTCACTCTCTCTCTCTCCCTCCCTCCCCCCTCCCTCACTGCCCTCCCTCCCCACAGTAGCGCCATGTCAACAGTTTCTCACCAGCTGCACCGCTTCTGTTACCTGCATGACTAATTGTTTAGTAAAACCTAGCAGCTGGGCTGCTCATAACAGTTTTTCTCCTCCCGGACGCTGTGCTAGTTCCCGATTGTGGTCACTTTATAACCAATAGCAGTCCCCGTGATGGGAATTGTTTCCTAGTTCACCAGTGTCATAGTGCATTCTCGTTCCAAAAACACCACAGCATTAAGATCACTTGAACTCTCGGTGGGTTTTGACCCATGTATGGTGGCTTGGAACTACCCCTCTTTTGCTCTGGACTTGACCTTCATTAATTCAGCTCCAGATCTCATCGCTTTGGGCAGCTGCATTGCCCAAGGGAGCTTGTCTTCCAGCAGAATCACCCCCCCCCCCCCGCAGTCCTGCTCCACTTCTGCTTGTATTGTGGAGCCCCATGGAGGGTATTGCACTTCCATCTGTTCAAGTTCATCTGGTCAGACCTGGCCCGTCGTGTCAGCCCAGGCGACCATCTGGGAGGCTGACGCTCCTTCGGCCTCCGTGAACTGATAAGCAGGAGCCCTACACCAGGGTTTCCCGGTGGGTCGTTCTGTGGTGATAGACGTGCTCTATTCTGTGCATCGTGGGAGCTCCTGGCCACATGTGGCTATTGAGCACTTCACATGAGGCGAGTGCCACCTGCACTGTTACATGGTAGTTGTAATTTTAAATTGTATTTCACTGAACGCCTTCAGCTTTTGCATGTCTGGAAACCTCTCTCTCTCCTTCAATTCTAAGAATGTAGGACCCAAACCAAGAATGAACCAAAGGCGGGGAGACAGTGGGGCCATCCAGGCAGCCACGAAAGACGAGAGTTTATCTGACTCCCTGTTCTCCTCCGGGTCAGGACGTGTGTGTTGACTGGGAGGAGGGGAGAAGGTTTCCCAAGTGCCAAGTGCCAAGGCGCAAACCCTGAGATAAAAAGTCATAAATAGACCGAGGAGCTGACCCAGAGCCAGGCTTCGTGTCCTTGGGCTGGTAGATTCGGAGGCCAGGACCTGGTTGGGGGGCTGGGGCTGAGCAGCTGCGATGGAAATTTCCATGGGCTGTCCCCCAGTTCTTGAGAAGCTCTGGGGCTCCACACGGCAGGAGGAGGGCACGGGTTACGAAAGTGGCACAAGATGTGGTCCCAGCTCACAAGGAGCAAGGTCCCTAGAGAACAGGCGCGGGGCTGCTTGCCAAGAAAGCCAGTAAACAAGCAGGTTGGGAAAGACAAAAACAGCGGTAAGGTCGAGGCGCGGAGCCAGTCAAGATAAAGTCACTATCACCTCCCAGTTATTAGGACCCATTTCACCTTCTAAGTGGAATGTTGGAAACACACACCTCACATTAAAGGTAAACGTTGAGCCCGGCTGGCGTGGCTGGGTGGCTGAGTATCCCCTTATAACCAGGGGATCACGGTTCTATTCCCGGTCAGGGCACGTGCCTGGGTTGCGGGCTCAATCCCCAGTGTGGGGCGTGCAGGAGGCAGCCAATCAATGATTCTCTCTCATCACTGGTGTTTCTCTCTCTCTCTCCCTCTCACTTTCTCTCTGAAGTAAATAAAAATATATTTAAAAAATAAGATAAAGGTAAACGTTGACTCTATTACTTTAGGTACTATGAAGGGGGTCACAAACTATATGTTAATTTTAAAATTAAATTCATTGGGATAACATTGGCTAATAACAAAAACATTTCAGGGATACAACTTACTTTATAATGCAACATCTGTTTACTCTAGTGTATGCTCCCCACCTGAGGTCTAGTCATATTATTTTCTTAAAAGGAAAACAAATGGTCCTATATAATAAAAGGCTAATATGAAAATGGATGGAACGGCCAGTTGCTATGATGCACACTGACCACCAGGGGGCAGACGCTCAACGCAGGAACTGCCCCCGGGTGGTCAGTGCGCTCCCACAGGGGGAGCACCCCTCAACTAGAAGCCAGGCTCACGGCTGGCAAGCACAGCGGCAGTGGCGGGAGCCTCTCCCACTTCCACGGCAGTGCTGAGGATGTCTGACTGCCAGCTTAGGCTGAGGGCTCCCAGACTGCAAGAGGGCTGAGGAATGCCGCCACCCCCCCCCCCCGCAAGTGCATGAATTTTGTGCACCGGGCCTCTAGTTTATTATAGTTGCTAGTGTCTGGGATATTCTTAAGAATTCAGGTTAAAATTGCAAAATCACTTTTTAATACAGAAATCAATGAAAAGTTATCAAAAGACCTCAGTTCCATGTCTTAGTAGTAGTTCTAAAAAGCTTTAAAGTGTGTAATTTTGTAAAATAGATGTTACAACCACCCCAGGAACTGGAGGTGTGTGTGTGTTTACCTCTCTCCCTGGTTGTGTGTTTGTGTGTTGCATGCACATGTGCACATGTGTGAACCCATGATGCTCATCTCAATGCCACATTCCTGATGCGCTGGTTAAGAAGCTTTGGGTTGCAAGTAAGAGAAACCATAAGGAGAATTTATTGGTCCGCGTGGCTGAAAAGTTCAATGTTCGGGCAGACTTCCAATATGGTTTAGTCGGGGTTCCCGCTCCACGCCTCTGATTCCCTCTGCCTGTCCTCACTCGTGGCCAGATTCCTTTTCAGGCTGGTTTCTCCATGTTTGGAAGATGCCTGTGAAGAGCAACTCGGCTGGAATTTCTTGACACTGACAATTAATCTGGGGAGAGAGAGAGGCTCTTGCTTCTCATAACCACTGACCATGAGTCCTGTGCTTCATTCTGATTGGACCATCCCAGGACCAATCGCTGTGGGCCTCCCGTGTGCTGACTGACTCCGGCTCAAAGAAACCTGTCACTTTGGCATGTGGGTTGGGATTGGCCTGCACCATAGGGGTCCACTCCCGCAATTGGGTGAGGCCAATGCCACTCACACTGATGGTGACTACGCAATGGGGAGGAGACAGGGGTGTTGGAACGATATTCCCAAGGTCTACCATCCCTTGGCAGCAATTTAAATTTTTTTTTTTTAGATTTAAAGAGTACTTTCCAGATATAAGGTGCTATGGGAAGTATCAAGATACGGAGTTGACAGTTTATTAGATATAAAAAGAAAATTGACAAATAATTACAATACGCTATCAAGTGTAATGTAACAAAGAGGCATGCAATTGCTAAAGCAAAGTCCTGTATAAGTAAAAGAGAGAGACAGAGCTGCTGGCTGAGGTGATCAGAGAGGCGTCATGTAGCAAGGAAATTGGAATTCGGTCCTTTTTTTATATACATATTTTTATTGATTTCAGAGAAGAAAGGAGAGGGTGAGAGAGATAGGAACATTAATGATGAAAATCATTGATCGGCTGCCTCCTGCACGCCCCCTACTGGGGATCGAGCCCACAACCCAGGCATGTGCCCTTGACCGGAATCAAACCTGGGACCCTTCAGTCCGCAGACTGACGCTCTATCCACTGAGCAAACCAGCGAGGGCTGGAATTCGGTCTTAAAGAATGAGTAGGACTTGAGTGATTACAGATTGGAGGGGAGGACCCTGGCGGCAAGGGGGCAGCAAGAGCAAAGCCCTGGAGGCAGAACGCCGAGGGGGTCGGAGAAAGGTGGCGGCCAGGTTAGTTGGACCACAGGTTCTAGAAGTTGCCAAGGCAGGAAATGTTACCCCAGTACAAAGCTATCTCGGGGTTCAGATAATACCCGAGTAAGTAGGATGAACGGTCCCACAAAGTTAGGATGCACAGGTGATCCTGTTCTTTCAGATTTTTCTCCCGTAAAGAAAACGGGCTTCGTTCCCCATGGGCCTGATCAGTCCCAGGAAGTTCAGCATCTCTCTCCTGGGGCTCCTTCACTCACGGGTCCCCAAACCCAGAGGCGTACACAGTCCAAAGTCAGGGGGGGTTGTCTGACTTTCACATCAAGCCGGGACCACTGGTCTCTAGTCAGCCTGGTGGCCACACCAGTCCCCGGGTCTCCGTGACTCCTCGGCAAGGACAGTCCACACTGGTCACTGGAGCTTGGAGCAAGTTTGTCACTGGTGACCAGGCGTGATCCCAGCGCTCTGCAGCTCAGGTCACAGCTCTGCCCCAGGGACCCTGGGTGAGAGGTCGTCGGGGGTTCCTTGGGGATGCAGAACTCCTGTCCTCGGGCCTTCCCCGGGGTCCACGGCACCAGGAGGCAGGGAGCTTGTCCTTGGGGGCTGCACCCACCCCGTAACGACATAGCGACCTGTTCTCCCGTCTGTGGGGCCTCCCTACGCAGCCTTTCCCCAACACACACACACCCCTGGCTTCTTGGGGGGGAACGATGTGAAATGTCTTACATGAGCAGATGACTTTCTGACACCTCTCTTGGCACAAAGAAAAGAAAACCCAAAGTTCAGTCACCAGTGGGCCATTCTGCCCTTTCAGACTCGGGTCTACGCCTCTTCGTCTCTTCCAGAAATTGCTTATTTCCCCCCGGGGAGCAGGCCCTCCTGTGAACTCTTTTATCAGACGTTCGCATTGACTTTTGACTTGCTTGGTCACGGGCAAATGGAGTCTTGTGTGTGCCCTTGGTCCGTCCTTCCCTATAAGGGACCTTCTTTTCCTTGCAGCTCTTCGCCTGCCTTGACCACACTCCTGCCTGCAGAGGGCTCTTTCTTTTGGGGGCACAGGGCTCCTCTCTTTTCTAAAGTCCCCTTCACAGCCTCATCCCCTTAGCCCTGGTTCTGGACATCTCAGAAGGAAATGGTGCAAGAGATGGACCTGCAAGTAGGCTCAGCCCAGGGTTTCCAGCTTCAGTATGTTTGTCGCTTCTCTTGTTTACAGATTTGGAGCCCACACTTGGAAAGGACTCGTAAATTTAAGTGAATAAAAAAAATGTCTTATAAAGGTATACAGCGACTGTCTGAGAGAGAGAGCGAAGTAAAACATGTATTCAGTAGCTGGATGTCTTTCCGCACACACCTGAGAACTTAAGGACAAGAGTATGAATTATGTACTAATTTTTGACTTAGAGGGTTCTGCATCCCAATTTATGTCATGTAATCAGTTATTTCTCCTGGACAAAATCAACTGAGATCAGTTGCCTCGGGCAAGGTGGGGGGCGATTGGAAAGAGGGACATAAAGGAACTTTTTGGAGGGAAAAATTGTTCTATATTTTAATTGGGGTGTTGGTTATATGATCTATTCATTTGTAAAACTTATGAACTGAACTATAGACGGAAGATCTGTGCAGTTAACTGCATGCAAATTATGTCTCAATTGGAAAATAGAAAAGTTAAGCCTGTGATTAGGCAAACTTGGCCAATTTCACTATGCTACAGTGTGTTGAAAAGAAATTAATCTGAAAACAAAAAATAATACCCTATTGAGAAGGCAGACATATGCTGTAAGGATATGGTAATAGTTATAAAAAGTTGTAGGAGCCCTAACCGGTTTGGCTCAGTGGAGAGAGCATCGGCCTGCGGACTCAAGGGTCCCAGGTTCGATTCCGGTCAAGGGCATGTACCTTGGTTGCGGGCACATCCCCAGGAGGGGGCGTGCAGGAGGCAGCTGATCAATGTCTCTCTCTCATCGATGTTTCTAACTCTCTATCCCTTTCCCCTCCTCTCTGTAAAAAAGCAAAAAAATATATTTTAAAAAAAAAGTTGTAGGAAATATTATCACAGTAGTTGTAGGAAATATTAAAAATCAGCAAATAACAGGATTGCTCCTATTATGTTCTAAGGGAAATGGAAAGCAGGGGAGCAGACATTGTTAATGGGCTAAGCCAGTGTTCAGCGGTGGGAGCTGCTCCTTTTCCTTGTGCTTACTCACGTCTAATTGTGTGGTGAGCTAATTGCAGCAATTAGTCTTGCCTTCGTTGAACAGGCTTGGGAATTCCTTGAAGTCATTCTCTTAGCAGAACTGGTTGGATTTTCCGTAGTCTGGAGGCCTCCGCAAATTCTGGCCTGCGATGGTGCTCTGGAAATGACCTGGTTCCCCGCATTGGGGCTTGGGGGCGTGTGACGAATCTTGGAGCCAGTGAGTCATGCCCGCCAGGCCGCGGAGCAGTGCGGACCGTTGTGGGTTCTGCACTGTTCTCTCTGGGCACCTGCCCAGCCTCGCCTCGGCTCCAATTAATCACATGTTGAAAACAAACAGGATTGTTCACAGCAGCACTGTTTGAAATGGCAAGAGAATGAAAACAGTCCTCATGACCATCGAGGGAAGACTGGTTGAATAGCTTATGATTTATCCACATGATGTAATGCTGAAAAAAAAAAAAATGAGGACTCTCTATGTGCAAATTTGGAAAGGAGTTCCAAGCCATGTCATCCAATGAAAAAAATAGAACAAAGTGTACGGATGGCCGTTTCTATAAAATATGAGTGCGTGTCTGTATTTGCTTGTCTAAAGAAACTTTGAAAAGAGACAAGAAACTTGATAACAGTGGTGACATTTGTGTGGGAGGGTGGGGGGCCATTGGGGTTGGGGAAGTGGGTAGGAGAGACATGAAGTAGGGGAAGACTTTTCACTGCAAACCTTTTTAAAATAGTTTTTTTTAAAAAAAGTCATGTGAATGGATTACCTAAAGAAAGGTGAAGATCAGTTAATTAAAATGTTCAGAAGTCTTTAAAAATAGGAAAATGTGTTAGCGGAAGGGGAGCACTAATGATTACCTAATCCAGAATTCCCCACACAGGGCTTGTGCAGGGGGCACAGGCAACCCACATACTTAAAGCAGCACAGGCTTGCTCGTTTCATTGTGCTTTTTTAAAAAATCCTCACCAGAGGAGATAGGTCTTATCTAATAAAGAGGGAATATGCAAATTGACTGTCACACAGTAATGGAGGCAGGGATTCTGTAACACAAGATGGCTGTGCCCACAGCGGAGGCCAAGTTCCTGTAATGAGCCTTAACAAGCAATCAGCAGGGACCTGAGGCTGTGCCCCCGCCCCTCTGGTGCTGGGCTGGGGGACCTCAGCTGCGCCATCACCCCGGCATTTGGCTGGGGGACCTGAGGCCATGTCCCCCCGCCATGCAGGGCTTGACAGGGGACCTCAGGCCGCACCTCCCGCCCCAGCGCTGGGCTGGGGGACCTCAGGCTGTGCACCCTGACCTAGGCCGGGGGACCTGAGGCTGCGCCCCCCCGCCTGGCGGGGCTTCACTGGGGAACTCAGGCCGCACCCCCTGGCCTGGGCCAAGGGACCTCAAGGCACACCCCCCGGTTTGGGCTGGGGGAACTCAGGCTGTACCCCCTACCCCAGTGCCAGGCCAGGCAACCTGAGGCTGCACCCCCCCACCTGGCGGGGCTTGACAGGGGTGGGGCTGGCTGGGTCTGAATCTAGCCCAATGGGGGTGGCTGGCCAGGTCGGGGCCTCGCGTGATTTTGAGGCGCACGTGGGTGGGCAGGGACTTGACCAGGGGTGGGCAAACTTTTTGACTCGAGGGCCACAATGGGTTCTTAAACTGGACCGGAGGGCCAGAACAAAAGCATGCATGGAGTGTTTGTGTGAACTAATATAAATTCAAAGTAAACATCATTACATAAAAGGGTACGGTCTTTTTTTTTTTTTAGTTTTATTCATTTCAAATGGGCCGGATCCGGCCCATGGGCCGTAGTTTGCCCACGGCTGGACTTGACTCTGGTTCCCATGGCGTGCCCCAGACTCTGACAGGAGGAAGATTTTCATATATATTTTCTTTCATTTCTGACACTTCTATTATACAGAAAGGGCAAATAGCAATATTAAAATATTTCCTCTAATTAGTTCCCTTTTAATGTGCACAAATTTCATACACCAGGTCACTAGTATATATATAAATGATATTTAGAAGAAGGGAGAGAAACATCAGTGTGAGAGAGAAGCATCTATCTATTGCTTCCTGCATGGACACTGACTGGGGATCAAACCCAAAGCCTAGGTATGTGCCCTGACCAGCAATTGAACCTGCAACCTTTTGGGACGATGCTCCCACCCAATGAGCCACCTGGCCAGGGCTCATGGTGCTTACAGCACTGCACTTTGCAGATAACTGCATTTAAAAAAATTGAATGTTTGGGGTGACCTTGTGTCGAGCAAATTGAAAATCATCTGGAAATAATTCACCATTCCAGATGCCATTAAAAACATTCACGATTCATGGGAAGAGGTCAAAATGTAAAATTTTTTTCTCCTTTCTGAATCTTCCTTATTTTAATGATCATGTATTACCTTTACCACCCAAACAAACATAAAATGGTAAGAGTTAAAGTCATATGAAGCTTATGAATGATGCTGGTTAAGTACATGTCATTTAGCTTTACTATCTTTTAAATTTTAACTGAAAATCTCAGATATCAGCTCTTGCCGCTATCATTTTTAAAACTCTATTGTTGAAAATATTAAAAATGTCCTCCCCCCCCCCCCCCCCCCCGCTTTGCAAACTGTCAATATTAACAGGAGTTGGAAGAAGTTGACTCCAACCCACGTTGAGGTCTCTGAGGGGTTCAAGCCTTGGGTGGAGGAAGTATTGCAGACGTGGTGGAAACAGCAAAGAACTAGACTAGAGGTGGAGCCTGACGATGGGACTGAATTGCTTCAGTCTCATGATAAAATGGTTGAAGAGTTGCTTCTTATGGGTGAGCAAAGAAAGCGTTTCTTGAGATGGAATCCACCCCCGGTGAAGGTGCTGTGAAGGGTGTTGCAATGACAACAAAGGGCGTAGAACGTTACATCAACTTAGTTGACAAAGCAGTGGCAGTGTGAGGGGATTGGCCTCCATTCTGAAAAAAGCTCTCCTGTGGGGAAACGCTAGCAAACAGCATCACATGCTACGGAGGAGTCGTTTGTGAAAGAAAGTCAACCGATGCAGCAAACTCCATTGTTGTCTTATTTTAAGAAATGTCCATGGCCACCCCAACCTTCAGCAGCCGTCAGCATGGAGGCGAGGCCCTCCACCAGCAAATATTATGAGCGCTGAAGGTTCAGATGGCTCTTACCATTTTATGTTTGTTTGGGTGGTAAAGGTAATACATGATCATTAAAATAAGGAAGATTCAGAAAGGAGAAAAAAATTTTACATTTTGACCTCTTCCCATGAATCGTGAAGGTTCAGATGACGGGTAGCATTTTGGGCAATAAAGTATTCTTTTTTTCTCTCGTTTATTTTATTTGATCTTTTTTACAATATACAAAATAAATCTATTACCAGATTGTAGATACAAAATAATTAGCCATTTACATGCAATAAACATTAATGTTTCAAGAAAAAGGGTTTTAAATGTTACATGCAATAAACATTAATATTCCAAGAAAAACAATTTAAATCTATATAAAAGCCTAAGCGACTGAACCAGAACCACCAGTCGCTATGACGTGCACTGACCACCAGGGGGCAGACGCTCAACGCAGGAGCTGCCCCCTGGTGGTCAGTGTGCTCCCACAGCAGGTGCCCTGTTCAGCTGAGACCAGTCCAGGCGGCCCACCAGCCCGCAGGCAGCCACTCCCTGCAGGTCCAATCTCGGGAGAATGGGCCAGGCATTGAGGGACCAGCCCAACAGCGCCGATCCCAACAGCGCCGCTGGCCTCCTGGAAGTCGGTCTCGGGCACCGCAGCCACTTCCCCTTCCTAGACGCTCCGCAAGGAAGAAGCAATATAAAAGCAGCTGCCAGGTGGCTCCTGAAAACAGGTGTGAATGTCAGCGGGAAGGATCCGGATCCCTGGCCAGCAAGGGTGTCCCGCCGCCCTTCTGGAGGGCTGATTGCATCCTGGTCCTCCCCCCAACCCACCCCCCCAGCTTGGGACCCCACCCATGCATGAATTTGTGCATAGGACCTCTAGTATAATAATATTACCAAAACTGTACTAACATAGTATAAGATCACAAAAGTTGTAGGAAATATTAAAAATCTGCAAATAACAGGATTACTTCTGTTATATCCTAAAATATTTTTTCCTCTGGCTCTATTTTTGTTCATCAGTTTATGTTGTTCATTATATTCCACAAGTGAGTGAGATCATGTGATATTTATCTTCCTCCAACTGGCTTATTTTGCTTAGCATAATGCTCTCCAGTTCCATCCATGCTGTTGCAAATGGTAAGAGTTCCTTCTTTTTTATAGCAGCATAGTATTCCATCGTGTGGATGTACCACAGTTTTCTAACCCATTCATTTGCTGATGGGCACTTGGGCTGTTTCCAGATCTTAGTTAGCTATGGTGAATTGAGCTGCTATGAACACAGGGATGCATATATCCTTTCTGATTGGTGTTCCTGGTTTCCTGGGATATATTCCTAGAAGTGGGATCACTGGGTCAAATGGGAGTTCCATTTTTAGTTTTTTGAGGAAACTCCATACTGTTAATACAGTATTCTTTAAGGCATGCAGATTGTGTTTTTAGGCGATAATGCTATTGCACACTTAGACTATAATATAGGATAAGCACAACTTATCTCCACTAGGAAACAAAAAATAATGCCATGACTCGCTTTGTTTTGCATGTGCTTTAGTGCCGTGGCCTGGAGCACACATCTGGGGGCTGTGCCTCCATAATAAACTGCCTCCCCCATTCCAGGCATCAACAGAAAAGGGCTTTTCATTTTTCTAATAATATTAAAATAAACAAGTTTCCAAAAAGGTAAATGTTAATTCCAATAGAAAGGCTCAGGAGCAAGAGCAATCCTGTGGTTTGAATGCATTGTCCTTACTTCTTTTTTTTCCACCAGCTCCATCCACCACCTTGCACGGAGCTGCAGACCGGGCTCTGGGCACCGCCTGGGAGGAAGCTGCAGGCCGACCCGGGCTCCGACCTTAGGTCTCCGGTTAGAGGGGTGGTTTGGGGCGCGTCTCCCTGCGGAGGCGGCGCTGGCGGGCCCGCCCGGGACTGAATGGGCCGCGCGGTTCCGCTCCTGCACGTGCCGGCGGGTCCCCCCGGGAGAGGCGAGCCCTGCGGGGAGCCGCCTGCTTGGCGGGCCACCTGCTCGGAGCCCATCCTGGGGCGCGGGCGGCAGCCCCGGCCCGCAGGCTACCCGTTTTGGGGATCGCGCCCGCCGAAAGCCAGCAGGTTAGCCCGCGGGGAAAGGACGAGGAGGCGGGGCCGGGACGCCCCGAGAGCGGGGAGGGGCGCGGGGACGCCTCCGGCGTGCACGGTGCAGGCCTCGCCGGTCCCGAGTCGCGTTCTCTGCAGCCCCGGCTCCTCCTCCCGCCGCCTCCCTTCCAGGCCCGCTCGGCGGCGGGCGAGCAGGCGGCGGCAGGAGGCGGCCCACCGCGGCCTCGTCCCGGGCCTCGCCGCCTGGAAGGGCCGGCTCTCCGGGCGCACGCGCCGCCCACCAGCCCCACATTCGGGCCCGGAGCCGGGCTTCCCGAACTGGGGGAAAGGGCAGCGGGGAGAAGAAAGAGAGGGCCCCGCGCGCTGGGAGGTCTCCCATTGGCTGCTCTCGTTCCGCCCTCGATTCTGATTGGCCGCGGGCCGAGTGCACGGATCGAGCACGCTCCTCCGCTCTGCGCGGCGTTCGGCCGGCGACGGCGGCGCAGCCAATGGGAGCAGCGCGGGGGCGGGGCTGCCCGGGGCGGTCGGCGCTGGTCTCCCGGCGCGGGCGAGCTGGTAAACACATCGGGCGCGCAGAGGCGGCGCGAAGGTGACCGCGGCCCAGCTTCCTGCCTCGGGGTAAGGATGCCGCCCGCCGGCCGGGCGCCGCGTGCCTGCGGCCAGTGCGGGCCGCCCTGGCGTCCTCCTCCAGGGGCCGCGCGCTTTCCCTGGGGCGACTCTCACTGGCCGCGGGGGCGGGCTCGCGCCCCGGTGCAGGGTGGGGGCCCGGCGGACGTCGCCCACCCCGCGCCCCCCAGCCCGCCGGCCTGCCTCCGGGAGGGGCGAGCGCGGCGGCCGGACCCGGGTGCCCAGAAGGCGCCGAGCAGGCCCCCGACCCGCTGCCCCGCGTCGCGGCTCTTTGTCTGCAGGCAGCTCCCTGCGCCCCTTCCCTCGTGGTGGGATTTCTCTTCCCTCTCGGACCCCTCGGCGCTGGTTCCGGCGGCTCTGACGCGCCTGGCTGCAGATCCGGGTCCGAGCCTTGACTCCTGACCCGAGCCAGCTGGAGGGAGGGGTCCACAGGCGGGGTTTGGGGTGACTTTGGGGAGGGGACCCTTTTTGGTCCTTTCTCCCGCTCCCTTTTGTTGGGCCCCTCCTCCTGCTGCTCGGACCCTCCGGGGCCTTGTGAGTGGTTTGGGCTTAATTGCCTTTCCCTCGCCTCCGGCCCCCTCTGCCAAACCCAGGCCCGTTCTCCCAGGTGCCTGGGGGCAGGACTGGGGCCCGTCCGTCCGTCCGTCCCGTGAGAGAGGTCAGGCTGGGGGTGGGGGAGCGTGTCCGCCCTCCGTGCTCGCGGGGGCCAGGCTGTGCGTGGCAGGAGGCCACAGAGCTGGGCATGCCAGCTCCCCTGTGCCAGAGGATTGCACCAGCGGCCAGCTGTCCTGCTACGGCTGGGGGTCAGGCTGGCAGGAGGGCCCTTCTCCTGGGAGAGGCCCAGGGGGGAGGTGGTTCGGGGAGCAGCCCCTTGTCTGTCAGGCGCTGGCGATGGCTGCAGGCTGCAGGCGGTGCAGGGCGGTTGTAGTTTTTGGCACGACCTCGGGCAACTCCGGAGAAGCGGTGGCCCGTCCCTGCGTGCCACCTAAGACGGGATCCTCCTCCCCGGACTTGACATTTCGGACCGGATGGCCGTGATGGGAGGTGACCTGTGCATTGTGGGATGAGTAGCAGGTCCCCGGCCTGTGTCTGGGAGGTACTCGGAGTCCCCGCCGCGCGCGCGCACACACACACACACACACACACACACACACACACACACACACACGGGCTGTGACAGCCCAAAATAGCTCGGAGCACAGCATCGCCCTCCTGGAGAACCACTGAGGTCAGACTCTAAAAGAGGCTCCTGGGACCTGCCCTGAGCAGCTGAGAGGTTTAGGAACTGGGTGGTGGCCTCTGCCCTACACTGTGTGGATGGGGCTTTAAAGGGGACCCCAGCCCTGCTCCTGGGAGGGCAGTGAGGGACGGGAGGCAGAAGCCCTGGGCTGTTGCCGTGCCCGCTGCATGCATGGCAGTGGCCAGCGGGTCCCGAGTGCAACAGAAGTGGAAGACTGGTGGTTGCAGCCTCTCGGGACTTTGCAAGACTGGAGAGATGCATAAGAGATAACCTGGGGCAGCTTTTAAATCCTGAGCAAACCAGTCGAAGCTGCCGGAATGCAGGCAGAAGGGCCGACTCAGCTCTCCTCAGGCGGCTTTTCCAAGGTGATGCTCGCTCAGCCTCACTTCCTAGGAAGACGTCCCTGTGTCTTGTGATACGGGAGGGGGTCGGGCCTGCACCTGCAGGGAGGAAGTGCCCGGGAACATACGTGTGGGTCTGTTTAAATGTACCACTGCCCCTCCCTGGGACAGGCCACCCCGAGTGCAGTGGTGCAGCATGGACACCTCTGTAGTTTGTGCAGGTCTTTTATGGTTGATTCTTCGAAGCATCCGTGTCAGAGACAGCGAGCCCTTTCTTTTCAGGCAGAGAAAGATACTGTAATTCTGAGTCTAGATTTTGCCTTCCGTCTACCAGGAAGCCAGAATTTATGCCCCAAATTTCTGAGTCCTAAATGGATGGTATGCAGAAAAAGCCGAAAAACAGGTGATGATTGTACAGGGCAGAGAAAGACATCCCAGGTGCCTACCGTGAATTTCCCTTTCTGGTTGCCCATCAGCCCTGTGGGGATGTGTGAGGATTTTCCCATAAACACTCCCTGGTTAGTGAGGGGGTCTTTCTTGCCCTTTGTTGCTTGTAGAAAAGCATTTAGACAGGGAGTTCACTTCTCCTTCCTCAAAAAGACGTTTAAAAAAGTCTATTATTGGGAAGCTCCAAACTTAGCAGGATAATTTTCCGTCAGGAGCCACGGACACTGAGTCATTATCTTTGTTAGTTGAAACAAGAGCTGTGTGCAAAATTAGACAGGAATATTTAGGTAGAGAGTTGTCTTGGTCTGACAGTGTTGTCTGGAAATAGTTCCAGCATTCCCGCTAAACAGCGCCCGGGCACTGCGGGAGCCGCGGAAGGGAGTGCGCAGTGAGGTCCAGCTCCAGCAGGTGCACCTGCGGGGGGGGGGGGGTGTCTGCTGGTGCCGAGTGAGGTGAATCTAGGTGGGGTCTGAGGGGGCATCTCTCCACCCTTTGCAAACTCGAGTGGGCATCCGTCGGCCTGTCCACCAGCATGTTGTTTGAGCCCTTGACCCTTAGTTTTGAGGTCTGGGCCCCACAGGGTATCGAAAGTTGGAACTAACTCTGAAAATCTCTTTTTGCTCTTCATACTTGGGTGTGATTTATTTTTAGTGTGTGCATGTGTTTTCACGCACATTGCCATTTCAGGGTATTGTAGAATCTGTTGAAATTGAATAGTGACTGAGTTCTTGTCTCAGGAGCCATCGACTTGCATTAAAAACCAAAAAAAATCCTCCTATTCCCATCTGGGCTGGGGAAGAGGCGCAGCGTCTGGTCCAAACCTGAAAAATCCCTGTGTGCCCTCAGGGTCGGTGCCCCCCACATCCTGCCCTTGAAGAAAAGCCCACTCTGAGATGGCGGGTGGATCTGTAAACAGATCCTCCTCATTGTTTCAATCCTCCTGTGTGTCCCTCCTCGTTGAACAGATATCGGCTGATTGTCTGCCTGAACATGGCAGTGGGAATAGAAAAGTGAGGGGGGCTTGGGTCCCTGACCTCAGGCAGTTGTAGTAAGGGGTGTGCAGATACCTAGCCCCTCGGTGTGGTGTGGACGAGGGACGCTGGGTCAGACACGTCTAACTGATGGGCACTGCAAAGGCTTCTTTTTAAAAATTATTTATTTTTATTTATTTATTCTAAACCTCACCCAAGGATATTTTTCCATTGGTTTTTAGAGAGAGTGGAAGAGAGAGGGAAAGACAGAGAGAGAGAGAAATATGAATGTTAGAGAAACACATCAATTGGTTGCCTCTGGTTGGGCTGGGGAGGAGCCTACAATCGAGGTATGTGCCCTTGACCAGATTCGAACCCAGGGCTCTTTGGGCTGCAGGCCGACACTCTATTCACTGAGCCAAACTGGCTCGGGCTGCAAAGGCTCTTGGAAGGAGAAGGCGTGGTAGCTGGGCTCCTGCGGATGAGCAGGATTTCAGCAGGAAGAGGCGGGAGTTTGGGGTGGGAGTAAGGGGCCAGTGCTTCCCAGACTGTGGTAAAGGAACAGGTTTTATTCCCCCCCCCCCGCCCCCCGCCCCCAATTTGTTGAAGATCAATGCTTTTGCGAGACGCAGGAAGACCTGCATGGCAACACTAAATTGCTGTAGAAGTTTCTAAGTGCTTATTTCTGTTACCGAGGTTGACAACATCAGTCCAAGAGCCAGGCTGAGTAGCATTGGTCCAGGCGGCAGGCTCTTGGAACAGAGGCCGTGGGATAGGTGAGCGCCGGGGGATGGGGGGAGTGCAGTCTGGCTGAAGGGTGGGGGTGAGGGGAGCACACGGGGGTGAAGCAGCCTGTGGATCCGCCCTGAGGAGTGTAGGGCAGTCTGAGCAGCATTGCTGCCAGCGGTGCTCCTGTTCCATTTTATCTCCGCAGTGGGGTCAGGAGTGCCTGGCATAGTGCTCCCGGTCACTTTTAGCTGTCAGTTCAGGCCAGAAAGTGTTCCTGAGCCCCTGCAACTCACTCACCAGTCCAGCTACCGCCTGGAGGGCTCTGGGAGGCAGCTCCCTGCCCTGTGTGCACTGTGTGGTTACAGGGCAGACTGCAAGGTTTTCCGCTGGGGGAACCCAGGTGCAGTGGGTGTCGATTCTGATGGAAAAGGGCTGGGAAAGCAGCTCCTACTGGGGGCCTGGGAGCTGGAGCCGGAAGGAAGAGAGAGGTTCCCATGGGAGAGAAAAGCGTTGCTGTGGGGAGGGCACTGGGGCCAGCAGGTGTGTGCAGAGGGTTGAAGGCAGGTCAGGGGGGACAGGGAGGGAGCCCAGGGAGGTGCTTTGTGAGAAGTGAGGGTGGCCCGAGTCCCAGGTGCGGGGTGGAGAGAGGTAGAATGCAAGGCACAGATTCAAGAGAATATAGATCTATGCAGATAGGATTTCTAAACTGAGATTTCTAGTTGGGAGGAGGAGCTTTTTGGGTGTGTATGGGTGGTGTTGCTACTGAAAACAGGTGCAGGAGGAGGAGGAGCTGGCCTGGGAAAATGGTGATGTTAGTTTTAGATGTGTAGGGGCTGAGTGGCTGTGGGGTTCTCCTCCATCTTATTTTACTAAGATATCATTGCATACAGCAAATTCACTCTTTCTAGTGTAAGGCTCTGTATTTTGACAAATGCATATAGTCACCTAACCGTCACCACCGTCAAGGTGTAGAACATCCCCTCACCCCCCACATTCTCCTGGGCCCTTCATGGGTGCCTGTGGGATTCTGAGGGGTGATGCGATGTGTGCATAAACGGGGCCTGTTCCGGAATTAATTGGTTCAGTGTTGAGATGGCCTGCTTGGCCTGAGAACAGGATGCAGCCTTGGGAAGCGTTGCTGTCACCCAGGGGACAGTGTAGGTGAGCAGGGAGGATGGGGTCAGGACCAGGCCTGGGGACTCTGCAGGAGGCTGAGGAGAGGAACTGGTGAAGGAATCCCAGGTGGGGGGTGAGAGTGAGTCATGGAACCATGGAGGGGGGTTAGGGGAATGTGTGGGGCCACAGGAAACGCTGAGGAGGGTGGTGTTGGGGTGGCCTCAGGTGTATTGAGCCATCAGGTGGCTGTTGTGAATACCACGAGGGGAGGGCTTGGGTGGGGCCAGACAGGGTGTGCTGGGGGAGAAGGAAGATGGGCAGCGCACTCTGTCCCTGGGAGAGGCTGGCCAGGTGAGGCCGGAGGGGAAGCACATGTGGTTGGGAACTCTAAGAGGAGGTTGTGGGCGGGAGGCGGAGGGGGGGCGGCGGGAGGCGGAGGACGCTGTGGATGGAGCGATGGAGGGCAAAAGGGACAACAGGGAGGGGCAGGGTCCTAGTGGAGGAGGGTGCAGGGCGCCACCAGTGTGGGAGGAGATAGGACAGGGGGGCCAGGCTTCGGGGCGGTCTGAGGTGTAGGCCGAGGGTGTGAGCGAGCTCACGTCTGGTTGCCTCTGTTTTGGAGGGAACAGGCCAGCTCCAGAGGGAGTGAGGCTTCTGGAGTGAGTGGAGCAGGGTGGGCTGGGGTGGAGCTGGAAGAGAAAGCCGGTTGGTATCCTGCCTTCGGTGCCCTGGAGGTCCTGTTGCTGGCAGGGCAGTGAATGAGAGAGTGAGTGTGAAGGGAAGGTTGAGTGAGAGGGGCCCGCCCCCTCCTTGCTCACTGCCTCTGCACCGTGCACTGGACTGGCCCAGCGGTCCGTTTCCTGAGATGCTCTGTGAGTCCCACCTCCCCACCCAGGGAAGCAGGGTCTGCCCTCCCTGTTTGCCATTGTTATGGAATGTCTAGTAGGGCCAGAACTTGAATTCTTTTGAGCACTATTCTTTCTAGCCGTCTGTTAAATCAGCCGTCTGCACTTTAGGGATAAACGATGGAGTCCTAACCTCTGGGAACGGGTGATCATCTAGGTCAGTGGCCTCTTGAGGAAATGAGGAAATGCGGGCCCAGAGAGGAGAACGGGTGTGCCTGAGGGCACATGTGGCTGTTGCCCAGCGTGGGCTCCGCACCCAGCCTTGCTGTCCGTCCGTCCGGCAGCCTCATCGCGCTCCTCATGTCTGGGAACTAGAGGGCCCGGCGGCCACGTTCCTGCCACCTGCTGGGCTGGACGGGAGGTCCCGGGCATGTTCACACAGAGCTTTGGAGCCCAGCGCCTGGGCCAGTGTTTGTTCTCCGCCTGGCGCCTTTCTCTCTGGCGCCCATCCTGGCTCAGGAGGGTGAAGGTAGGAATAGATTGCCCCGTGACCGCAGGTGGTTACTGTTTGACAGGTGCTGGAGCAAATATCTCATATCTTTCTGAGATTAAAAAAAAAGTGTGTGGCTCTTGCTCTCTAACGTGTTTACAGCCAACATTTGGTAAAGCAAAAGGCTGGGCACCATTTTACCGTGGGTCGGTCTGCTGTTTCCTGGTCAAGCCTGCATGGAGTTCACTGTTACAGGACCAGGCCTGCTGCCTTCCCCCTCTCATTCCTTACACGCAAGGAGTGGAGAGAAGTGGAAGCAGTGGAGGAACCTCAATCTGTATGGGCACCCCCCCCCCCCAACTCCTAGTGCCTGAGCGGGCACCGCCAGCAGACTGGTACCTGACCTGGCCCTGCTCCTATGGCAGTCACTCTTCCTCCATTCTCTCTTCTGCCCCACCTCGTAAAACGGGGGGCTGCTGCTGCCGCCTGTGGCTCTGCATGGAAGGGTGTGGTGTCTCAGGGTGGTGGCAGAAAGGAAGAACATTTCCCTGATGCTTGGCACCCCTGGGTGTCTCTGGTTCTGGGTTCTAGGTGGGAGAGCTTGATGAGCTAGGGAGCACCCAGGATGCATACGGGCATTAAGCTCCTGGTGTGGACGAGGCACAGTGCCAGGCACTATGGGGCGTGTGGAACTGGGAAGAGACTTCCGCTCTCTCTAGGAGCCCCCGTGCTCGGAGTTTTACACAGGGCCAGATGGCCTTGGAGAGCACAGCCAGCTCCAGGGCTTTTATGACTCATAATTTTCTGCAATTGGTATGGACCTTGTGTGTCTCAGGGAGAGTGACTATTTATTTTAAAAAATGTTATTGACCCAGGGGCAGGTTTCTTATCTCTTAGCTGCCTGGCATCAGACAGGCAGGGATAGGCCAGCACCTGACGCTTTGGGACTTAAAGGATATTTCTTCCCCTGGCTGTTTTATCTCATCAGCAGATGGGGACAATAATACCTCATAGGGTTGTTGGAGGATTAGGAGCAATATAAAGTGATAGGCACACACTTTAATAATAGTACATGGTAGTTCTTGTTATTAATACTATTGCATTCAACTATTAAATCTGAGGTGAGCATGTTGTGGAAAATTAAGAATGTGAAAATGAATGAGATGGTATTTTCAGGGCGCAGGCTCTTACTGGGACATTGTGGGATAGCCTGGCAGGTAATAAATGCTCAGCAATGGTTTGAATGTTGAACTGAACTTGGGAAAGAGGCTTGTACGAGCATGAGACATATTTATACTGAAAGCCAGCAGGACTCTGTCGTCAAGAACAAGAATGTGTTTTGAGCTGACCATGGATATTCTAGCACCTAACAGTGCCTGGCACTTGGTTGGCAGTCAGTGCTGTTTGGGGATGGTGGTGGTGACCAAACCAAGCTATTTTAGAAAAATGATCTGGAAATTATTTCAGGATATAACCCCTCTTCCAACCCAATGATGTGCCTTTTAAAAAATAGCCACTGTATTAGTTTCCAGTTGCTGCTGTAACAAATTACCATTAGCCTGGTGGTTTAAACCACCACAGGTTTATTATTATACAGTTCTGTAGGTCAGAAGTCGGTAATGGGTAAGTATATTTTTATTGATTTCAGAGAGGAAGGGAGAAGGAGAGAGAGAGAAACATCAATGATGAGAGAGAATCATTGATTGGGTGCCTCCTGCATGCCCCCACTGGGGATTGAGCCTGCAAACCAGGCATGTGCCCTTGACTGGAATGGAACCTGGGGCTTTTCCGTTCGCAGGCTGACGCTCTATCCACTGAGCCAAACTGGCCAGGGCTCTCATGTCTTCTCTGATTCTGGTCTTCCAGCCTCTCATACAGACCCTGTGATTACATTGGGTCCACGTGGATACTCTCCTCATTTCAAGATCTTTAACTTTATCCCATCTGGGCCATCCAGGGACTACAATTTCAGACCTGTGTGGGGGTCTGTGTGTTGACCAGGGCAGACAGGCCAGCTCCTGTGGCTCCCCAGGAAGTCTTCATGCCCTGCTGCAGGGGGCCCTCTGTGGGCGTAGGGTGGAGGCAGCAGTGTCCGCCCCGTGGGCCTGTGCCTCTCCCTCTGACCCTGACCTCAGTTCCCCGTGCACATGCCTGGGGCTTGCCTCGCAGGGGCTCTTGTGAGGGACACAGTGAAAGTGCACCAATGAAGGGTCGGTTAGATGGTGGATGGATTTACATCTACTCAGATTCAACCTGTGGATCCACAGTGGCATTTGTCAGTTTAGGGTGAGGCAAGACTATGGCTGTGAGCCTCCTGAAATGGCAGAAGGAGGGAGTAGAGATGTAAAGGAAGTTGGCATCTGACACCCCTCACACTCCCCAGACCTGACCCCTTCATGAGTAGCATTTAGGGGCTGCCCTGAACTGGGTGATCTAGTAAAAGGTAGTCACCAGGGAGCCTGCTCCCCTTGTCAGGCTGCAGCCTGGGGGCCTCTGGGGTTGCGCAGCTCTGTGTGTGGTGAGGTGAGCCCAGCTCCGGGGGGCAGGAGCAGAGATGTAATTGGGGATTTCAGCCTTGATGGGCTGTTCTGATACAACTCTAGTGACCTTTCCAGATTTCCTGGTACAGGTCTGGTTATATTTTCCTGTTGTCCTACAATAGAGGTCAACGAACTCCCTATAAAGGGCCGCGTAGGAAATATTTAAGGCTGTGTGGGTTTTTAGGTCTCTCCTGCATCTGTTCAACTCCGCTGTTATAGCTAAAAACAAACCGACAAAAACCCCCGACAGCAATGGATAATACATGTGTAGATGAGTGAGATGTAGACAGTACATGAGTGAACAGACAGGCTTGTGTCCCAATAAACACTGATTTACAAAAACAGGCAGCAGGGCTGGGCTTGACTGAGGGTCATGGTTTGATGACCCCGACCTGGAAGAACCCTAGGCATATTACATGTCTCAACTTTGCTGCAAAAACATGTGGTCACTGCACTTGCTACCTTACTCTAAACTAGGACCCTGTTTCTTTTTGGGGGGGGGACCCATTAGTGGGTTCTGTCTTTTAACACAGGGGCCGGCATTGGGCCTGCTGCCCGCCGGTGCCCAGTGGTTTTCTCACCAGTTTCTGAGAAGGGCAGTCGGGCCTCTTTCCCCGAAGTGGGGTGGCCATGTCCCATCTTCCTGGCGGCCTCCAGGGGCAGTTGTCTTCTGATGAAGTTCGGTGGCTAAACAAGGGTGTGGAGCATTATTTATAGCTTTCTGATCTGCCGTCTGGCCCTCGCCCATTCCTCCTGGAACAGATACTTAGGGCTGGACAGTTTCTTACAACTACACATTTGTGTGTTTGCTTGTGTTTTTTAATTTAATAACAAATGTTTAAGAATATTTTATATATTTTCTATTATAAAAGTAGTACACCCTCTTTGTAGGATATTATAGAAAATATGAAGAAAGTAAAAAGGATCTATTATGACCACCACTCAGAGAAAACCACTGACTGCTTCTCACATGCTCTATCATCCACCTCCCTCCCTCCCTCCCTCTCTCCAAAAGGAAGGCTAATACTACTTTGTCATCTGCTTTTTCTTTTTCACACGAGAATATATAATAAACTTTCTTATTTGTCAGTGAACACCTTTCATAGGGTCATCTTAAATGGCTGCATAGCATTCTATCCTATGGATATGTCACTATTCACATAATCAATCTCACACAATGTTGTGACTGACATTCCTATAACTGAATTATACCTACTTTTTATTTTTTAAGGAAATGCAGTTTGACAGATTTTGTCAGGATTCTTGGATAATTATTAGGCAGGTTGGCCTGGGAGGAGAAGGGGAACGAGGATTTTCTGTAGGCGGGAAGGCTTGGGACATTCTGGAGGTGACTCGCAGCTGTGAGGAATGAATGACTGGAGGCCTGTTTCCCACTGTGGAGGCTTGACTCACGGCCTGGGCTAGGGCCAGCTGATGGGAAGGACAGAGGATATTCTTTCTCTCCTGGGTTCTTTCTCATGTCCCCAGTTGCCTTTGAAAATTGATAGCATATTAGGATATTTCTGAACTTGCTGACATTGACCCTGAGGCCAGACCTTACTAGATAGAAGCCTGGAGTTGGCTGAGATGTTTGAGTGATGGCCCAGGTGTGGGATTGTCAAGGCCGAGGTGAAGAGCACATCTGCAGACACTTACGGGTTGGTGCAGAAGGTGAAGTCTTTTCCTTAACACATGCATTCTTGAGTCCTTGGAGGAAACTGTCAGCTGGTGTTTCCTTTTTTCTTAGTAAAAGAGAAATTTCAAGTGTGTAAAGGAACTTTTCAGTGCCCATGAAAGCTAGGAATTGAGAATGTTCATGCCCAAAGTAAAAAAGATTGTTTTTGTCCTGCCGTGGTCGGCAAACTGCGGCTCGCGAGCCATATGCGGCTCTTTGGCCCCTTGAGTGTGGCTCTTCCTTAGCCTTAAGAGTCCCCTAATTAAGTGAATAACACTGTACCTACCTATATAGTTTAAGTTTTAAAAATTTGGCTCTCAAAAGAAATTTCAGTCGTTGTACTGTTGATATTTGGCTCTGTTGACTAATGAGCTTGCCGACCACTGGTTTAGGGCAATGGCTGGCATGAATAAATCACTCAGTGGATAGAGCGTTGGCCTGTGTAGGGTCCTGGGTTCGATTCCAGTCAAGGGCACATGCCCGGGGCTGCAAGCTCTATCCCCAATGGGGGGTGTGCAGGAGGGAGCCAATCAGTGATTCTCTCTCATTATTGATATTTCTATCTTTCCCTCTCCCTTCCTCTCTGAAATCCATACAAATATATTTATTAAAATAGATTGTTCTTGGCGGAGTTGGGGCAGAGGCTACCTGAGGGCCTCCTGAAGATCTTTCAACAGTCCTTGCTGAGGAATGCTGGAAGGGACCGTCTTCAGAGCCCTTGGTGCCTGGCTCTGCGGGTCATTGTCTTTAAGCTCATTCATTTTTATGTCTGTTTTCAATTTCTTGAAGGGAAATGGGAAAGGAAGGAGTAGGGTAAAGCCAGACTTCTGGGGAGGAGTTACCTGGGAGAAACTCTTAGGAAAGGGTCTCTGTAGATGTGCTGCCTGTGCTCCCTCCCCCCTCTTCCTCCAGAGCCTGGTTCTCAAGGTAAGTTCCCAGGACCGTCCGTCCGCTGCAGCTGCACCTGGGACTTCATTAGCAATGCAGTTTTTCAGGCCCTGCCCTAGACCTGTAGGACCAGAAACGGGTGTGGGAGTGGGGGTGAGGGTAGGGGAAGGAGTGGGGGCAGCAGCCTGTGCGTTAACCAGTCCTCTGGGTGATTCTGATGCTCACTAAAGTGTGAGAACCTGCCTCAGACCAGGCTCCTATGAGGCCTTTAATTTCCTATGTAGATTAAGAGCTGCAAGCAGGCAGAGCCAGTCCCAGAATTGGCAAGGCGCTCTAAACCTGAGACCAGCTGAGCTCATTTAACAACATGTGTTACTCCTGCTGCTCTGTGGCTAGCCTAGTATTAGGGTAGGTGCTGGAGATACAGCGTCGGAAAGACGGGTGTGGTCCCTGCCCTCTCTCTGACAGCCCCCGTGGAGAAGACAGTTACACAGGCAGACTGTGACATGGCCCCTGCAGGATGGAGTAAGAACGGTGCTATGGGGCGCGTGGACGGGGTTTGGGAGGGGGCGTGTTGGGGAGGGCTTCCCAGAGAGGTGAGGTTTGAGTTGAGACGCGGCGAGGGGGAAAGCCGGTGCGTTCCTGTGCAGAGGCCTGCGGGGAATCGGGTTGGCCCGCCTAGAGCACACTCAGTGGAGCACATGTGCAAGGTGAGCGGGGAGGCAGGCTGGCTCGTCACGGAGGCTACTCCAGCCTCTTCGGAAGCTGGGAGAGGTCCAGAAGCCTGGGGTGGATTGATAGTATTTTCCTCTTAAAGTGGGGAGTGGGGAGAAGGGGGCAGAGAGACCACTTAGGGGGATGCTGCAGTTGCCCAGGTGAGGACATTCAGGTAGAATAGGGGAGGTGAGGAGGGTTGGAGAGGAGTGGGTGGTGGCCTGCCTCATTGCTCAGGGTAGTGAGCCTTGGGAAGGGAGGGGTGGGGGTGGTGAGGTCAGTTTTGAATAGGCTGAGCTTGATGCCCATCGGACATTGTGGCGACGTGCATGCCGCTGACGCCTGGACAGAGCCCTCACAGGAGAAAGCTTTTCAGTGAGCTTCACAGACTCCCCAAGACAACGGCTTTCTGTGCAGCTTGCTTTTGGGTTCTTCTATCAGACACCTCAAGGGTATGGGAGCACTCAGGGTCAAAAGAGACCAGAGGAGGGTGTGCTGGCTTTAGAGGTACAAATGCCTTGGCTTTGCTTGGTTGGGAGCTGGTCTGCCATGCTACGCCTGTGGTCACGGAGGGGGTTGAACTGTGGCTTAGTACATTCACACCATTCCTGGCTTGCTGTCACCTGTAAGAAGAGACAAGTGACAGATGGTGAGTTCTGGCTGTGAAAGGGGGACTTGGGGTGTGTATGGAACCCTCCCCCCAAGTAAGCTTCCCCATGTGGGTACTGAGTGGAAAAATAGACGATGCCTTCCCCTGCTTTATGCCTGTTATATTTACTTTGTAAAAGGAACACGACTCGTTTTTCTGCCGCTGCACGTTACCGTATCTGGCCAGGTCGGCAGCACTTTGAGTCTGTTCTCCAACATGAATGAGGCAGTAAGCCTCTGGGGAAGGCTGGAGAGAAAGTTCAGCAGGAGAACTTCCTCTGAGCCTGAGGACTCCCTGCCAGGGGACTGCCTGTGTGTCTTCCTCAGTCCCCATCCCTGGCGAGTGGTGAGCTGCATCATTCCAGTTCGTTCTCTCTGTAGGCAGCACCTTGTTCACTTCCTCCGTAGCACTTCAGTCCGTGAGGACCAGAAACGGCCTGGCCGGCCACCCAGAGTGCTCTCCGCCTGAAGGCGAAGGGACGGGGGACACGCTCAGTGCCAGCAGCAGGGCGGAGCGGGCCCTGTGTCCAGCTGCTAGTGCGGTCTTCCCGCTGGTCAGCCACCCGATCCTGGCGCGAGAGCCTCAGCTGGCCCTGGCTGTCTCCCTGGTGTCTGAGCCCATTACAGATGTGCCTCCTGCCACCACAGCTGTGAGCGCCCCCGGGCCAAGGGCAGGTTCATGCGGACCTGCACAGACTGGCCCAGAGCACCAGGAGGAGACGCAGGGAACGAACATGTGTTCAGTAAATGACTAAAGGACTGTGTTCTGGGTGCTGGTACCATGTGGCATTTCCCAGTGTGAGTACCACCCTCCACCCCCACCACTTTGTTTGTAGCGCAGAGCCTGAACACTCCAGGCCTCTTACTCCCAGGCCAGGCCCTGAAAACCGATGGAAAGATCAGCAGGATCCAGCGGGTGGGGTGAGGCCCTAGTACAGGGATGGCGAACCTGTGACATGCGTGTCTGAGGTGACACACGAACTCATTTTTTTGGTTGATCTTTCTTTGTTAAATGGCATTTAAATATATAAAATAAATATCAAAAATATAAGTCTTTGTTTTACTATGGTTGCAAAGATCAAAAAATTTCTATATGTGACACGGCACCAGAGTTAAGTTAGGGTTTTTCAAATGCTGACACGCCGAGCTCAAAAGGTTCGCCATCACTGCCCTAGTACTTACAGATGAAATCGTGGGGAGGGTAAGGTTTTTAATTTGTGTATTACATGTGTTTGGGAGCTTTCAACTTTGTTTACAGTCAGGATAAAAGGCCCTGGTGCAGCTGGGTGCCTGGTTCTCGTGCATTCCTAGATGGGTTTCCACCCATATTCTGGGTAGCTGACTTCTGAGTCACGTTGGGATTCTGGCATGAGAAGTAGGACATGTGAGACCCAGTCTTTGAAAACCAGAAGGTGAGAAAAATGTCTGGAAAGATAATTCCTTCTGGCGATTGTTCGCCTTCCCTCCCCCTGCTTTTTTGAAGGTAGACCCTACTTTGAGCCGAGCAGTGTGTGGGAGGTTTGGGTACAGCCCCAGCACATTAGGTAAATAATTTTGTCAAAGGGGTTCGAACACAGGCTGTGGTTTTGAAATACACATTCACATGTGAATCTGCTCACGAATGATAGGCTGTTGATCAGCAACATCTGTTGATTTGAGAGAAGCAGGGTTTGCGTTACGGGAGCGGGAGGTATAGTTCTGTGATGGTCTTTCCCCGGGTGGGTCTTCCTTCCAGAGGAGATGGTCTAGTTCAGTGATGGCGAACCTTTCGAGCTCGGCGTGTCACATATAGAAATTTGTTGATATTTGCAACCATAGTAAAACAAAGACATATTTTTGATATTTATTTTATATATTTAAATGCCATTTAACAAAGAAAAATCAACCAAAAAAAATGAGTTCGCGTGTCACCTCTGACACATGTGTCATAGGTTCGCCATCACCGGTCTAGTTATCTTCCTCCCAATGGTGCCCACTGTCTAAGGCAGCGGTTCTCAACCTGTGGGTCGCGACCCCTTTGGCGGTCGAACGACCCTTTCACAGGGGTCGCCTAAGACCATCCTGCATATCAGGTATCTTACATTATGATTCATAACAGTAGCAACATTACAGTTGTGAAGTAGCAATGAAAATAATGTTATGGTTGGGTCACGACATGAGGAACTGTATTTAAAGGGCCAGAAGGTTGAGAACCACTGGTCTAAGGTGAGATTCATGTCCTTTGGGAGTTCACTGTGAGAACACAACTGTTTGGCAGGAGGAAATATATAACAGTACTTTAAAAATTTTTAAAATTGATTTTAAAGAGAGAAGAATGGGGAGAGAAGCGTCAATTTGTTGTTCTACTTACGCGTTCACTGATGCTTCTGTCTGTGCCCTCACTGCGGACGGCACTGCGGCCTGGGTGTGTGGGCACAGCACTCTGACCAAGCGAGCTGCCCGGTCGAGGCTGTACGTTACTGTGTAATGTGCGCTTTTTTAGGTGACGTATTTGCCGCTTTGAAAGTAGGATATATGAACGAAAAAGTTAGGAAAATACAGTAAGGAAGATACTGAAAGAGACCATTATTACTCATATTTCCCAAATGCAGGGAAATGTAAACATTTTTGGTCAACTTACCTTTCCCTTTGATGACTTTTAAAAAAAGTGTTGGTGTGAGGTAGGTGCAGTTCCAGCCTGTCACAGAGCTGTGCTCAGGGCTGACATGCTTAGAAACCAGAAGAGTGAGGACGGACGGGGCTCGGGGGTCCCAGCCCAGCGCAGGACTAAACGGAAACGGATCTTTCAGGTGGAGCTGCCCTCGGGCGGCGGGCCATTCAGACTAGAGCGGGAGAAGCCCACAACACAGAGCAGCTTCGCCTAAGGAAACTGTGTGTGTGGTTTTGATAACTAGGATGAGACGTTCAGGAAGAATTAGTTTTCAGCCTGAAAAAGTCTGAATTAGTAGGTCTTGGAAGTTTTAGGGAAGATTTGACCTGAGTGAGAGGTGTTGGAATTGCTGGAGTTTGCGGCCAATGGGGGACGACTGCCTTGCTCATCGGGATGGAGTCAGAGGTGAGCAGAGGGCAGGCCTGTGTCCGGGACCCCAGGGGCAGTGGGGTGTGGTGCCTGGTCCTGGGCCACCGGGAGGGTCCTTCGGATAAGGTGTGGCCAGGGGCCCCGCCTCCGCCATCGCATGTCCCTGATGTCTCCTCCCTCACTGGGGCCTGTGGACCTTGACAGTGTGCCTGTGTGTGTTGGGGGTGGGCCAGGGGCTGCCGACTTGTTGAGAGGGGGCACCAGCTGCCTTTGATCTCTGATTGCAGGATCCCTTCCCAGTCCTGACACTGGAGCACGTCTTGGGGGCTCATCCTTGTTTATTATGGTCATCAAGTGAGGGAGAGCCCAGAGGAGGCCTGGGGTGTGGCATGGCGCCAGGTGTGGGGCTGGGCCTGCCCTCCTCCCTCACTGCCGTCTCTTCAAGGGGATGGTCACCTTCTAAAAACCTCCGTGGTTTTAGCTAGGGTGTAGGCGGTCCATTTGTGTCTGAGCAGTGCCCTCAGGGTCAGAGGCCAAGAGCTTGGGGAGGCAGTATGGAGTGGTGGGCAGACAAGGGCCAGGATCAGGCCCCAGCCCACCCTCCAGAAGCTGAATGGCGTCGGCAGTTAGTTAAGCTCTGGCTTTGGTTTTCTCCCCTTGAAATGGGGGCAGTAATCTCCATGTCCTCCAGTTGTTTATAAAGGTTAAAAGGAGATGAGAGTGAAGCACCCAGCCCGTGCCCTGTGCAGGTGGAGGTGTTCCTGGGGCAGGTTATGGTGGGCCAGCTCAGCTCCCCAAGGCTCCTGTGCACCGGGGGTTTCTCTGGCTGTCGCTACAATTCTCCTTTCAAATAAAAGCAGCCGGGCCCTGCGGAGGGGCAGCGCGGATCCCGCAGAAACCCGGGCCTGGGCCCCCTGCCGTCTTCAGAAGCCCTGGAGTCTGGGCGGTCCTGGTGTGCTCTTACCGGACCGCCAGCCGTGCTTCTGCTCACTCGTGGGAAGAGAAGAGGGACCACGGGTGTCTGTGACCTCCCCGCCCTCCTGTGGCCCACACCCTGCGTCCAGGTGTAACCTTCCTCCTCAGCCTCCACGTGTTTGTTCATGCAGGTCCCCTGCCTGCCTGCCTGCCTCCCACGCCCTCTCCTCTGGCTTCTGTCTGATCTCTGAGCCTCTTAGCAGGTCTCAGCTCTGCCTGCCCTGTCCAGAGTGGACCTTCCCCAGGGTGTCCTGCTGTTCCTTTCCTTTTTGTGGTTTTTCTTCAGCCCCCGTTTGTTAACAGGGCCTATCTAACCCCTCCCAGCACACAGCCCCCTAGCAGACCTTAAGAATACTTGGGTGATTGACAGCACTCCGCACCCTGTGAGGTACCACTGTGTACAGTGACTTTCAGCCTCTTTGGCCCTGACCTACGTTCAGAAACACGTTTTAGACGGACTCGGTAGAGAAAAAAGAGGCCGAGAAGCTCACGTGTGCACACGAGGGAAACAAGTTTCATAAGATAGTCAGACCTTCCCATAGGACCTCTGACTTTCTCTTCTGTTCACGTCATGTCGTTGCATTTTAATGCTGGTTAGGATTTTCCAGATGGATTGCACCTTGGTCTGGACTGTGGTTTGAAAACACTGGCTTGCTCAGTAGTTGAGTCTGAGAAGGAGGGTGGGCGCTGGCTGCCCTGTGGTCTGTGGGTGTCTGTCGAGGCCTCACCGGGCAGAGCGAGCGCAGCTGGGCAGCGGCAGGGGCAGGGGCAGGCAGCCCTGTTTGGGAACTGCTTTGGGCACAGGTGCCCCCTCCCCAGCCTACAGTTTGGTCCAGAGGAAAGAACCTTGGACTAAGTCAGTATACCCGGTTCAAGTTCTGTTCTGCCACTTGGTGGCGGGAGACTTCAGGCAAGTCACTTACCTCTCTTGGTCTCCTAGGGTGCTTCAGAGGGGGCACAGCCGGCCCCTGCGGCCTTGCATGCTGCTCAGGGCTGCAGTGCAGGGAGTGGCCCAGAGCAGACCTTGAGCCCTGGGCCCTTCCTCTCTTTGCTCTGTCAGCCCGGATCAAAAGGGAGGTCAGTGCAAACCAGTTACCTTCTGCCCAGGATCACGGGGAGTTGATCAGTGTGAGTGTGACCCTGTATGAGGTGTGTGTCCCCCTGCCTGACTTGGCCTGCTCTCTTCCAGCCTGAAGGATGGCTTCCATTATGGGGGATGCGATCATGGTGCTCAAAGGCCTTGCCAAGCTGACGGAGGCAGCCGTGGAAACCCACCTGCAGCACTTTGGCCTTGGTGCGGAGTTCATCATGGCAGCCCGGGCCCTGCAGTCCACAGCTGCAGAGCAGTTCAGCATGTTTCTGGGGACGGTGCAGGTAAGGAGGCGGGGCCAGGAGGGGTGCCAGTGGGAGGGAAGCTGGACTTGGAGCCCTTGGTGAGACTAGGACACAGCGAGGGTGGCTGGTCTCCATGTGGCCAGGACCAGAGAGCCCACTGGTTAGTGTAGCCCCCTGCCCTTCCGGGTGGGATAGGGCCCCTGTGAGAGGCTGCTGGGTAATTCACGTCTTAGAGGAAGCTTCACAGAGCTGAGAGCAGCCCCAGGAGCAAGCGGCCCAGCCCACGCGTTCGACTAGGAGTTCCCTGGCTGATCAGGCACGGGTGCCGAGCTCAGGGAGACCAAGCCCCGTCCACGGGGAGCGCAGTGACCGCCCCGTTCCCTCTGCCCGGTCTGTGTTCAGTTTCTGGCCTATGTTGAGGTATTGAAGAGAAGCCTTTTTAATTTTGGGAATTTAAAAAAATCACAGGAAAAAGTAACACTTGCCTGTGTTCTGTGGAGGCAGCTGGAAGGAACCCGGCATGTGGCCGTCACTGAGCAGTTTTTAAAGAGGCAGAACCCTTCTCCCCGTGTTAACGAGTGTTTTTCTGTTGGGCCGATTTCTGTAAAGAAGTGATGGAAGCCACCCGCTGTCAGAGCTTCACTGGGCAGAGCAAGAGCCGCTGGGCGGGGCGGCCAGGCTGGGAAGCGTGTCCATTGGCTGTCGCCTCCGCATGGAGCTGCCTCAGGAGGCTGTGTCCGTTGGGCTTCCTCAGGCTTTTCCCACTTGCCCGCTGCAGTTTTCTGTGGGTCTCTGGGTCCTGATGTGCTTTCCTGGGTGAAAGCTCCACCTCTCGTCTTCCCCTCGTCTCCCTGCCGTCTTTTGTGCCGCAGACCAGAGAGCCTCTGCTTGCCAGCACGGGAAGGTTTCAGGTAGAAGTGCGGGCAGGACAGGCGATCATAACGGCTGATGGACAGAGGCTGTCCACCGAGGTGTCCCCAGTGACTTTCTGCAAGTCCCGGGGGAGGGGAGGCTGCGTGCGCCCATGTGCGTGGCACACCTGCTCCCTCCTTCCGTTCCCCTGTGGTCGCCGACTTGTGGACCAAGGACACTCAGGCTCCGCCAGGCTGAGGCCGTCACAGCCTGCAGGCCTCTGGTCCGTCTTAGGTCCCGGGCCCCCCTCTGCTGCCCTCGAAGGCTCCGTGGCTGTTTCTCACCCACACAAATGCCTCCAGCTTCACAAGCCTCACACTCTGCTTCCTGGAGGGGCAGGCCTCGATGTGCACCCCTTGCTCAGGTGGGCAAAGGGAGACTGAGCAGCTGGATGCGAGGCCCGTGGTGTTAGGTGCCAGGATCAGCCCGTGCGCCTCCCGGCCCTGCCCTCCTCTGTGCGGCTGGGCTGAGGCTCCGGCCCCGAGTGCCGTCCCCAGTGAGGAGCAGCGCCTTCCTGTGGGATGTGTTGCCGGTGGGACACTCAGGAGGTGCAGTCGTCCAGCTCACTGGCCTCCCAGGCGTGCGGCAGCGTGGGAGACCTGGACAGGCCTCCCTGGGAGGGGAGGGGCCTCTTGCCCAGGCTCCCGCCCGCTCCCCCGTCTGCCCAGGCTCCTGCCCGCTCCCCGTCTGCCCAGGCTCCTGCCCGCTCCCCTGTCTGCCCAGGCTCCCGCCCGCTCCCCCGTCTGCTCAGGCTCCTGCCCGCTCCCCTGTCTGCTCAGGCTCCTGCCCGCTCCCCTGTCTGCCCAGGCTCCCGCCCGCTCCCCCGTCTGCTCAGGCTCCTGCCCGCTCCCCTGTCTGCTCAGGCTCCCGCCCGCTCCCCCGTCTGCTCAGGATCCAGCCCCCTCCCCGTCTGCTCAGGCTCCCGTCCGCTCCCCTGTCTGCTCAGGCTCCAGCCCGCTCCCCCGTCTGCCCAGGCTCCAGCCCGCTCCCCGTCTGCTCAGGCTCCCGCCCGCTCCCCCGTCTGCCCAGGCTCCAGCCCGCTCCCCTGTCTGCCCAGGCTCCAGCCCGCTCCCCCGTCTGCCCAGGCTCCATCCTGCTCCCCGTCTGCTCAGGATCCAGCCCGCTCCCCCGTCTGCCCAGGCTCCCGCCCGCTCCCCCATCTGCTCAGGCAGGGCCCTCCCCCGTCTGCCTAGGCTCCCGCCCGCCCGCTCCCCCATCTGCCTAGGCTCCCGCCCGCCCGCTCCCCCATCTGCTCAGGCAGGGCCCTCCCCCAGGACAGCCACTTGGAGGGAGGGGGAGGGCCATTCCCACCGTGAGGTAGACACCCGCGGGCGCTGGCTCCGTGTGCTCCCCTTCTCTCCCTCAGCTCGTAGGTCCTGTGCCTCCCTTCTCTCTGAGGGGATGGAGGCCGGATACTCCAGAAACCTCGCCCGCCAGCCCCTCCAGGTCTTCATGCAGCAGACACCAGGTCTGGTCCCATCGAGGCACGGGCCTTCACTGCCCAGAGGCCCAGAGCCACATAGACCAGTCATGGTCACGCAGGGCCGAGCGGCCCCACGGGAGTCAGGGCAACGGGTTCTGCTGTGGCTCTTGGACCTGCCTCAGGCCCTCACCCAGGGCTGCCTGGCCATCTTGAGAGGCACCCAGAGAACCCAACACAATTGATTTCTGCTCTGAGGGTGGCCGGCTGGTGGGCCTTTACCGGGTCACCTCGGCTCCCTCAGCCTGTTCCCATTTGGGCACGAGAGTCACAGCCACATCTCCCGCCCCTGGAGGCCGTAGCCTGTAGAGCTGCGGGGGGGCAGGCTGAGGACCTGCTCCGTGTCGGCAGAGCCGGGGCAGCCCTGTGTGCGCTGAGTCCATTTCAGTGGAACGGAACCCGGCTCCTGACCTCCCTTCAGGAGTCCGTGCTGTTCCAGTTATAGTCTCCTCGGCACTGTTCCCCTGGCCTGTCTGTGCCTTGTCTGTGGCCCCCACAAAACTGACTGTGGGGAGTCCTATTTTCAGATGAGGAAGTGGCAGAGAGCTCACACAGGTCACTCTGAGTTCTAAAGCAGAAGGAATCTGGGCCTGAAGATCAGGTCTTTTCAGTTACAAGGAAAATACGTGCCCCCAACTCCCAAGGACAGCCAGGCCAGACCCGGTTGTGCCAAGTCGTCCAGTGAGAGAGCCTCTGAAAGGCAGGCCGTGGCCGGTGAGGGGAGCCGTGTCTGGCGAGGCGCTGGCCTGGAGTGGTGGGGTGTCCCCGTCTGTACACTGCCCTTGCCCTCGCTGGTCTGTGTTATGCTTTGACTTCTCAAAGGTCTCCTGTCTCTTTCCCACCCCAGAGCCCTGGGGGCCTGTCCTTAGCCCGATTACTAGAGGAGGAACTTGCTGGGGGTGGTGGTAACGGGCCTGGTCCTGGCTGGACACCCAGCAGGTTCTCAGTGACCGCACAGCGGAGCCCTGGCAGCAGCAGGACTGGGATCCGGGCCTCACCTCCAGAACTGACACGGGCCTTGGGAGTAATGCGGTGTCGCCCTCTGCAGGACGGAGGGCGGGGCAGCGGGGATGTGCTGTCCTGTGCAGAGGGATGGGCACAGGAGGGCGGGGTACCGCTGGCTCCTCTCACGCTGGCTTTTGTTTCCTGCAGGAGCAGGACAAGCATGAAGAATCTTACATGTCGGAGAGCTTTGACGACCCAGAATCAGAGTTCCACTTCTCAGGGCCAAGGGCCGAGGGCGCCTCTGCAGACTTCTCTGCAGCCTCCTCCCAGGACCAGCCGTCGTCTCCACCCCAGGATTACGCCAGCAGCAAGGGCCCAGCTCCTGCCTACGCTGACAGTGGACCCTTTAGGGAAGCCGGGCTCCCAGGGCAGACTGCCTCTCCTCTGGGCAGGGGGGACGGGAGGCTGTTTGTAGATAGCAGAGCCCCCTTCTGTCCCACTGGCCTGCAGCGAAGGTTCTTCCACCAGGACCAGTCCCCTGTGGGGGGCCTTACAGCCGAGGACATTGAGAAGGCCCGGCAGGCCAAGGCGCGCCCCGAGAGCAAGCCCCACAAGCAGATGGTGCGTCTGGGAGGCCCCTGGAGTGGGCCCTGTGGTGGTTCCCCGGTGGTGCTGGTGTCAGGCCCCTGCGGGGATGCTGGGGATGCTGTGGCCTGGAGGCTTTGGGAACGTGGAGGCCGCTTGGTGGTGGAGGTGCTGCCCAGCAGAACTGCTGTCTTTGGTGGTGGAGAGGGGATGGGGGCAGCATGAGCCCCTGAAGGCTGGCCCTGTTCCCATTCTCTGTTCCCTGAGGCGCTCTCTGTTGTCCCTCCAGCTCAGTGAGCGGGCTCGGGAGCGGAAGGTGCCAGTTACAAGGATTGGGCGGCTGGCCAACTTTGGAGGTAAGGTGGCTGTGTGTCTGTGCCCTCACCTGCCCTGGCATGCCAGTCCTGGCTGAGTGGGGCTGGCCTCCCCTGGCCCCAGCATGGAGGTGGCAGAGGGCGGGGCCCACAGGTATCCTGGGGAAGCAGTACGGGCTCCTGGATGTTTCCCAGGGGTGGATGATTCAGTTACTGGAATCCACGGTGCCTGAGCTCACCCTAGGGGTTGGAGTGGCTGATGCCACATGGTGAGCTGCAGCTTGGCTTCTCAGGCCACGCTTGGGGTTCAGTGTCTGCAGCTTCAGCTTCTCCTACTACCTCGGCCTCCCCGCCGTTCAGCCCTGTGGAGGCCTCTGCAGGAAGGAGGCCGGATAGTGAGGGAGTTCCTCACTGGGCCCGTGTGGCTAACTAGACAGAGTGGTGTTTGCTCCGGGAACCAGCCGTTTGGAGACCCATTTGCCGGATCCCCACAGGCTTGTGGGGTGTCAGTAATGATAATGAGGTGCCAAGGCCCTGAGCTGCTGGCATTTCAAGTCCATTCTAAGATGCCGTAGAGCTGTGGGCTTTATTTGTCCTTTTCTTTGGGGGTTTGATTAGCCATTGTGCCCAGCATACCTGTGCTCTTTTATCAGCATTGAAGGATCATTTTATAGTGAAGGCTTACAGCAGTTGTATCTGCCTTTCTGACGTTGTCTTGTCACATCTGTTGCTGAATTACCGACTAAGACATTCCTATTGAAAACACCATCTCCTTTGTAACGGTATACTTTCAGACAGAGTGACTGGGAGCGCATTCCTCTAAAGCTTGGCTGTCCTCAGAAGGCTCTCCAGAAAGTTAATGAACTCAGTTCGCATATGAGCCTTGGGCAAGTGGCTATTTGCAAGGCTGTGTCTAACAGAGGCCTGTTGGTTCATGCTGCCAGTGCTGAGTGGCCATGAATGGTCACGATTGGGTGGCTACCTGCCTTTCCCTTCGCTTGGGCTGGATTATACATCTCCCCTCCCATGTGTATACATACTGTTCTCTGTTGTCTCTTCTCTTTTGGAAGCCACATTCTACTCATTGTTAGGATTGGCTCTGTGCTCTGGGAGCTGGACCCAGGAGTGAGTCCTAATATTGATGGCTGGCTATCTTAAAAAAAAGAATCCTATATAATAAAAGCCTAATATGTTAAGTGTCTGGTTGTCCGGTTGGCCATTCAATCAATCAAAGTGTAATATGCTAATAATATGCTAAGGCTGCTCAGCCGCTTGCTATGACGTGCACTGACCACCAGGGGGTAGGTGCTCAGGTAGGTTAGCTTGCTCTGGGGTCTGGTCAATCGGGACTGAGTGAGATGGGCGGACATGCCCTGGAGCCCTTCTGTGGTCTCTCCCCAGCTGACCAACCTTCCGTGTCCCTCCCCAGCCCCGATTGTGCACCGGTGGGGTCCCTTGGCCTCCCCTGCACCCTCTCACAATCCAGGACCCCTCAGGGATGTTGGAGAGCCGGTTTCGGCCTGATCCTGCAGGCCAGGCCAAGGGACGCCACTGTGCACGAATTTGTGCATGGGGCTTCTAATATATATGTATATGTGTGTATGTGTGTATGTGTGTATGTGTGTGTGTGTATATATATATATATATTTTTAATTTCTGGGAAGTGTCTGGGCACCAACCCTAAAGGGGTGACTGTCTTCTTAATGTGCAGAGCAGACTGAGTTAATCAGATAGAATTTTCTTAACCTTAAGGTTTTCTTGTACATTGCTAACTTAAAATTTGACATCTGTTGCTACAGTCTAGCACAGGGGTGGGCAAACTTTTGACTCGAGGGCCACAATGGGTTCTTAAACTGGACCGGAGGGCCGGAACAAAAGCATGGATGGAGTGTTTGTGTGAACTAATATCAATTCAAAGTAAACATCATTACATAAAAGGGTACGGTCTTTTTTTTTTTTTTTTAGTTTTATTCATTTCAAACGGGCTGGATCGGGCCTGCGGGCCGTAGTTTGCCCACGGCTGGTCTAGTATAAAGTGTCATCTACATTTGTTGCCTTGTTTTACTTGAGTTAGCATTTCAAACAGTTCCTCATAGTGATACCAAACTCAGGTTTGGCTGCCTGCCACTTTGAAAGCCAGTACTCAAGAGACACGGGCTGATGTAAGGAAAGATGGTCTATTCAAGTGCCAGCAGCCTGAGAAGATGGTGACTCCCGTCCCAAAGACCATCTTAACATCTCAGTGTAGGCTTGGGTTTTTATTAGGAGGTAGAGGAGGAAAAGAAAGAAATCAGGGGCATTCAGAGTTCTCTTCATGTAAGTCAGCACAGTCCAGTCTAATCATTATCTTGAAACTGGTTGAGCAGAGGTCAGGTATGTATGTATGTATGTATTTAGTTATTTAGTTAGTTATTTGAGGCCCAATGCATGAATCCATGCATGGGTGGGGTCCCTCGGGGTGGCCTGTGGGGATTGGGCCCTAGCTTGTGCCCCCAGGCTCGCAGCCCCAGCTTGTACCCCCAGCCTTGCAGCCCTGCAGCCCCGCCTGGCACCCCACCGTGGCCTGGCGCTGCCCCCTCACCTGCTCTACCATTCCACCGCGGTCCCACTGTTGTTGGGGCCCATCGAAGCTGGCAGCGCCTTTGTTGCTGTCCGTTGCCAGCGCCCCGTCGCCAACATCCACCATGTTTTATGCCGCCCCCTGGTGGTCAGCGCATGTCATAGTGAGCAAACTCCTGGTCCAACGACTGCCTAAGGGGACAATTTGCACATTAGGCTTTTATTATATAGGATTTATTTATTTATTCTTAATCTTCATTTGAGGATATTTTTCCATTGATTTTAGGGAGAGTGGAAGTGAGAGGGAAAGACAGAAATATTGATGTGAGAGAACTACATTGCTTGGTTGCCTCCTGTGCGAGCCCTGATCAGGGCCTGGGCCAGGGAGGAGCCTGCAACCGAGGTACGTGCCCTTGACTGGAATTGAGCCCGGGACCCTTTGGTCTGCAAGCCGACGCTCTACCTACTGAGCCAAACTGGTCAGGGCAAGGTCCCGTTTTTATGGTTGAGAGTCAGCAAGTGTCCTGGAGCCAGAGTGTCTGGTTGCTGGAGCTGCTTTCTGAACTCTGACACAAATATGTTGCTTAGCCATGGGCTACATATCAGTTAACAATTCCTCTTCTGTAAAAACACTTTTAATATTGAACAGTATTAACAGAAGAGAAGGGTGGGTTACACAGAACATAAGGTCCTGGGGTGCCTCTACCAGAAGGAGTTTGAGAATCACTGCTTTGGTGGCCTCCAGTGGTCCCTGCTCCCCAGAAGACTTGGCATAGTTCGTTCCCTGCTTTGCACAGTGGCTATTAGTTGGGTAACATTACTTTCTTTTTAAATTCATTTCAGAGAGAGAGAGAGAAAGAAAAAGAGAGAGATCGATTAGTTGTTTCCACTAAAAGGATTAGAAGAAATATTTTAATATCGCTGTTCGCCCTTTCTCTATAATAGAAGTGTCAACCAAATTCACGATTGACAATGACAGATAGAAACACACATGTGCAATTGGCGCCAACGAGAGCTTTATGTATTGCACATGCGTGAGTCAACTTAGCCTTTTATATATATATATAGATACACTTGCTTAATTAGACCTGCTTTCTGATGTAGCTAAACTTTTTCCAGCCCAGTGAAGCACCCCAGCTTCTCGTTCAGGTAATGGTCAGCAACACAGCAGTAAATATCAACACGAAGCAGATTATTATTGTAGATCACACAGGGAGAACAAAGGGTAAAGTATTTACCTGCAGCCGTGTTTGACTATATTCTGCACAGTGAGAAAACCTGAAGTCATTTTCAAGGTCCACCATTTCTTCTTTTCAGTCAGGTCAAGTTTCTAAATCTCTGTTTTCTGGCTAATGAAAAGAAAATAGGATTCCACCAAGTCTCCTATCTACCTACTCTAGGACTTCTGTGAGGATCAAATGAGATGAGGCACGGGAACATGCTTCACAGACATGTGGTTACAGTGTAAAGTGTTTCCACCTGGCTATAAAGCAAGCCGTGTTCCTGGGCTGAAGAAAGTGCAAGGAGGCTAGTCGCTAGGGAGAGGAATCCGAGTGTTGCTATGTGACGTCATTGCCCAGACAGACACTTAGCATATTAGCCTTTTATATATATAGGTTGGTTGATTTTTATTTGTGCCCTGAGATCCAACCCACAACTTTGGTGTATCAGGATGACACTCGCTCTAACTGAACTACTCAGCCAGGGCTTTTTATTTTTTTATTTATTTATTTTTTTTAAAAAATATATTTTATTGATTTTTACAGAGAGGAAGGGAGAGGGATAGAGAGTTAGAAACATCGATGAGAGAGAAACATCGATCAGCTGCCTCCTGCACATCTCCTACTGGGGATGTGCCTGCAACCCAGGTACATGCCCTTGACCGGAATCGAACCTGGGACCTTTCAGTCCGCAGGCCAACGCTCTATCCACTGAGCCAAACCGGTTTCGGCTGGGGCTTTTTATTAATAAACTAGGGGCACTGGGCGGGGGGTGGGGTGGGGGTGGGGGGGGGTTCCCCGGGGGGGGGGGTTCCCCTCAGCTCAGCCTGAGCACCCTTGCAGTCTGGGAGCCCTCAGGGGACGTCCGACTGATAGCTTAGGCCCGCTCCCTGCAGGGATAGACCTCGTTCCCCTGAGGGATGTTGCAGTGGGAGTGCTGGGTGGCCGCGCTCACCCCGATGGTGCCCTCATTGGCCTTCACCCACACAGGTGGGCAGTGGCAGTGCCTGCGCTTTGGGGACCTGAGCGTTGGTGGTGTATGTCTTGGAGAGGGCCATGTGCGGGAACTTGTCCGTCTCAAGCCTGGTCTCCCCAGGGTTGTGGTGCAGCTGGCCCTTGAGGATGTGGGCGGTTGTCACCATGGCGACGCCCATCCCATCTTCCAGGAACAGGATGGTATTCTTAGCCATGTTGGTGTTAAGGTTCTGAAGGCTCGGCGTTTTTCAGGGTCTGCTGAGCTTGGTCTCTCCAGTACTTGGGATCTTTGTCTTCCTCTGTTACTGAGGAGGTGGTAAGGCAGGTGCCAATGGCCGGCACCAAGAATGGTGAATCATGATGCGCTCCAGGCCTGGCTCTCTCTCTCAAGCCCAGTTGCAAACCACGTGGGTGGGAGGTGAGGGCTTGCAGTGGGTTTCCGATGCCAGCACCCTTATAACTTATAAAGGTGGTCATGCGGGGGACGGGCGGCCATAGGGGGGAGGGGGACAGTGCTGCCTGGGCAGCCCTCCCCGGCTGGCCCTGGCCCTGGCCCTCCCGCCCCCATCCTGTGGATCTTTAAAAGGATATTTTAGCCATGATTCCAAGATAAAAGGAAAGTCAGTTGAGTCACTGAGTTTGTGACAGATTCAGCCCCACCATCTCTGTGTCTAGACGCTGATGGCGACCCCTGGGCCTGCAGAGTCAGCCTGCAGTGGGGCCGGGGGGCAGGGGGGCAGGGCGGGAGGGGAGAGTGTTGGTGCCTCCAGCAGCAGCGCTGTGTGCTCTGACCTGGCACACTGCCCTCTGTTGCCTTGTCTAAGGTCAGGCTTCCCCACACAATATTGACGATGGGCACCTGCTGTTCCTGGTGGCTGGAGACAGGTCCTGGGCTGACAGGGCGGTGTCCAGGGCCGGACTCACTCTGGCCCCTCGTGGGCTGGCGCTTAGTGGCGCCAGTTTCCTTGCCTGATTCCCGAGGGCACGTGCTGTGCAGCCTGTCCCCCAGCCCCGAGCTCCTCCCGGCTCGGCTCGCTGAGCAGCCAGGAGGGCTGCTGTGGGACAAGACGTTCCGCGCCCTGGGCAAGCCAGGCTTACAGGGTTCTGTGTGTCCTTTTCCCTCTGAGGGCGGGAGGAGGGTCAGGCAGTTCTTGTCTCCAGTTACAGATGACCGGCTGAGCCACGCCCCACTCGCCCAGGGACCCCTCTCACAGATGGCAGTCTGACCGGCTGCCTGTACCTGTGCCCTGTCCCCTGCAGCCGGCAGAGTGTGTGTTAGGTCCTCCCCTACCCAGTGGGGAGGGCCAGCCCCAGAGAACCTGTGGAACGCCCTCCAGGGAGCTTCCTCCTGTGGCTCCCTGTCCCCTTCCTCCTGCGGCTCCCTGTCCCCTTCCTCCTGCGGCTCCCTGTCCCCTTCCTCCTGCGGCTCCCTGTCCCCTTCCTCCAGTGGCTCCCTGTCCCCTTCCTCCAGAGGCTCCCTGTCCCCTTCCTCCTGCGGCTCCCTGTCCCCTTCCTCCTGCGGCTCCCTGTCCCCTTCCTCCTGCGGCTCCCTGTCCCCTTCCTCCTGCGGCTCCCTGTCCCCTTCCTCCTGCGGCTCCCTGTCCCCTTCCTCCTGCGGCTCCCTGTCCCCTTCCTCCTGTGGCTCCCTGTCCCCTTCCTCCTGCGGCTCCCTGTCCCCTTCCTCCTGCGGCTCCCTGTCCCCTTCCTCCTGCGGCTCCCTGTCCCCTTCCTCCAGTGGCTCCCTGTCCCCTTCCTCCTGCGGCTCCCTGTCCCCTTCCTCCTGCGGCTCCCTGTCCCCTTCCTCCAGTGGCTCCCTGTCCCCTTCCTCCTGCGGCTCCCTGTCCCCTTCCTCCTGCGGCTCCCTGTCCCCTTCCTCCTGCGGCTCCCTGTCCCCTTCCTCCTGCGGCTCCCTGTCCCCTTCCTCCAGTGGCTCCCTGTCCCCTTCCTCCTGCGGCTCCCTGTCCCCTTCCTCCTGCGGCTCCCTGTCCCCTTCCTCCTGCGGCTCCCTGTCCCCTTCCTCCTGCGGCTCCCTGTCCCCTTCCTCCTGCGGCTCCCTGTCCCCTTCCTCCAGTGGCTCCCTGTCCCCTTCCTCCTGCGGCTCCCTGTCCCCTTCCTCCTGCGGCTCCCTGTCCCCTTCCTCCAGTGGCTCCCTGTCCCCTTCCTCCTGCGGCTCCCTGTCCCCTTCCTCCTGCGGCTCCCTGTCCCCTTCCTCCTGCGGCTCCCTGTCCCCTTCCTCCAGTGGCTCCCTGTCCCCTTCCTCCTGCGGCTCCCTGTCCCCTTCCTCCTGCGGCTCCCTGTCCCCTTCCTCCTGCGGCTCCCTGTCCCCTTCCTCCTGCGGCTCCCTGTCCCCTTCCTCCAGTGGCTCCCTGTCCCCTTCCTCCTGCGGCTCCCTGTCCCCTTCCTCCTGCGGCTCCCTGTCCCCTTCCTCCAGTGGCTCCCTGTCCCCTTCCTCCTGCGGCTCCCTGTCCCCTTCCTCCTGCGGCTCCCTGTCCCCTTCCTCCTGCGGCTCCCTGTCCCCTTCCTCCTGCGCTGTGGGCTGTGCCCCCCACAGGGCCTCTGCTCCAAGGGCCGGGCGGGGAGGTCGCAGCGATGCAGAGAGGGGACTGAATTACCTCTGCTTTGTGGACTTGCTGCCAGCTCAGGATCCTTAGATGTGCTAACCCAGACGGGGCTCCGCTGTCAGGCCGCGGGAGTGCCCTGTGCTGTCGCTGTGCACACGCCTCTGCCCTCTGCCGTCACAGGGAAGCGCCCGCGCCTGTCGCTACCCTGTGGAGCCTGGGGTCCGCGAGAACCTTTCCTCACTCCCTGCTCCTGCGGCACCTTCCCCAGGCCCCTCACCAACGCGCTGGCGCTGTGGTTAGAAGGCGTCTCATTGTCTCCTTTTCTGAGCCCTGGAGCGTGTCTGGCCAGAAGCCCAGTGGCTGCTCCAGGAAGGGCCACTTGGGCTCTGGGACCCCCAGAGGGACTTCCGGGCGGCCGGGGCCAGGCTGGGCCTAGGCCCCCAGATCCTGGCCAGGGGGGAGAGCCCCGCTCTGACCCCTCTCCCCACCCCGTTTCTTGACTAAACTTCCGTTTGTGAGGGAAATGGGAATGTCAGGAACTTTCTTAGAAGGAGCTGGCGCCTTCTCATCGGCTGGGACGGAGGCCAGCCTGGGGCTGACGCGGGCTCCACGCTGGTCCTCCGGGATCCGAGCAGACGGTAGCCAGGCTGGGCCATAGGAGGACTGGGAAAGTGGGGGAGGCGTGCCATCCCGAGGGCTCCGGTGCTGGGGGCCGAGGGGCCACAGGTGGCGGAGAGCCAGCAGGAGCTCTGGGTGTCCGCCCCAGGACCTGGAGGATCCGGGCGGAGGCGCCCGTTCTGCCAGGAGGAGGATCCAGCTGGGTCTGGCCTTGCCCCGCAGCAGAGTTCTGGGAACTGCTCTCCGCTTGGCACACAGGAGCTCTTGAGGCCAAGGTCAGGGCTGCCTGGCGGGCCTGGCCCTGGGCTGGTCCGGAGGGAGCTTGTCGGGCCACAGCAGGAGCCTGCGGCCACCTTGTAGCCGGTTCTCTGTTTAGTGATTTGATGACAGGCCCTGGGCCTTGGAGAGTTTGGGCTCCGACCTGCAGCCTAGAGACGGCCAGGGAACAGTTTGACCAAGCATCTGAGGGGCCCAGCAGGAGGCCTCTGCCTGCCGAAAGAGGGGCTCAGCACCCCCACCCCCCACGCTGGGGACACATACACAGATACACACAGACACACACACACAGACACAAAGAGACACAGAGACATACACACACACACACACAGACACAGACACATAGTGACACACACACAGACACAGACACACACAGTGACACACACACACACACACAGACACAAAGAGACACACACAGAGACATACACACAAACACACAGACACAGAGACACAGACACATAGTGACATACACACACACAGACACAGAGAGACACAAACACACAGAGACACACTCACACAGTGACACACAGAGATACAGAGACACACACACTCACAGACACACACACACACTCACAGACACACACACACACCCCCACACCCATAGTATCTGTTCCCAATGGCCAGGCTCTTTGGACTGGATCTAGGCAGAGAAAAATCTAGACGCAGACGCTAGTGAAACTTGCTAGAGTTGGAAGGTTGCTATCGTTTGTTTTCCTGAGTCAGATAATGTGAGGGGTGGGCAGGAGGGTTAATGTTTGATTGGAGACGAGGCTCCCAGCGCCGTGCCCGGTGCCCGCCAGAGGGAAACAGGTTCTGGCACCTGCATGCCAGTCCACGACGTCCTTGGGGGGCCCGGGGCACCCAGATGGCGGTGGCTGCTTTCTGTGGTCGCAGAGCGCGGCCTCTTGTGGCCCCGGACTGTCCCGCGCTGCAGCCGCCAGCCACACGGGTGTCACGCACGTGAAATGTGGCTGGTCCAGACTGATCCGGGCTCAGGCGAGACACACAATGTAAAACATGTCCAATAACTTAAAACATTTTTATTGATTTCAGAGAGGAAGGGAGAAGGGGAGAGAGAGAAACATCAACGATGAGAGAGAATCATTGATCGGCTGCCTTCCGCATGCCCCACACTGGGGATGGAGCCTGCAACCTGGGCGTGTGCCCTTGACCGGAATCCAACCCGGGACCCTTCAGTCCACAGGTCGACGCTCTATCCACAGAGCCAAACGGGCTAGGGCGCTAATAATTTTTATACTGAGTACTTGTTGAAATGATAACGTTTTGGATAAACTGGTTTAAAATATATGTTAGAATTCATTTTACATGCTTTTTGCTTGTAAAAATATTCCCTGTGTGGCTGACATGGCATTTCCTTTGGACAGGACTGGTCTGGCCATTTGGATAGGAGCCACGGTAATAACAGCAAACACTCTTATGGCAGCACCTGTGCCAGCCCCACTGGAAGCACCTTAGGACTTTGTTCAGGTGTTTAATCTCCAGTGACTATGAGGCAGGAACTTCTATTTTTTATAAAATTTGGGAGATGTGTGCAGGTTTCCTTACCGGTTCATCAGAGCATCCAGTGTGAGGCTGTCCCCTCTGCTGCTCCCTCCGCCCCTGGCCCCTGGGCCCCGGGCTGTGCTCTTCGAGGCCCCCTGGCCCGAGGGCCTCTTTAGTGTCTCCAGGGCCTCTGCTGTAGTCCGGGTGCTCATTCCCTCTCTGCTCATGTGCCTCCCGCCCCCACCCCCACCCCCAGCAGCTAGACCTGTTAGAAAGTGGAGGGGAGGCTCCAGGCAGGCCTCCCTGGGCAGTTGAGACCATCCGCTTCCCTCCTCCCTCCGGGCACAGCAGGCCCTGCCTCCGGGCACAGCAGGCCCTGATGAACTTGGATCTAGAAGATTGCAAAAGGGAGAGGGGGGGCTGCGACCACTGTCGGTTGCCTGCGTGAGGGCTGCAGCCTGAATTCCTGTGCGTCTCCCAGTTTGGATTGGGGACCCCCACCTTTTGCTTTTGTAGAACATTCCCATTCGCTGCAGCTGCTGCGTCCGGCCCTGTCGTGTGGTCCCCTCCGAGGAGCACAGTCAGGGCTCTGAGGACCTGAGCCTCTTCCCCCAGACGGCACAGGCGGGGCTGCCTCCCACAGGGCGCCCGCTCCTGGCCCTGCTCCCCTGGGCTGGGTCCTCCCAGCCTCGTTCTCTGTTGTGTGTTGTCCTGGGGTGTTTGTGTGTCCCATCGCCTGTACATGAGCAGAGGTGATGGGGTGGGGACAGATGAAACTTCACCAAATGCACCTGCCAGATCTTCTCTGAAAACAACAGATATGTGTGTCCCTACATTTTTGTCCTCTGAGCGTCGTCCTGTGCCCCGAAGGGTTATTGGTTCAGTCCCTGGTCAAGGCACATACTGGGTTATGGTTTGATCCCCAGTTGGGGTGCGTATGGAAGGCTACCGATCGATGTTCCTCTCATTTCGATGCCCCCCTTCTCTTTCTCTCCCTCCCTCCATCCCCTCTCCCTTTCTCTGTTTCTCTTTTCCTCCCTCCATCGCTCCATCCCTCCATCCCTCCCAGCATGTCCTCTGGTGAGGATTAAAAAAAATGGTCTGGAGCGTATTCGAGGGTCCTTGGGAAGCTGAGGGGTGTGCGTGTGCGTGTGCATGTGTGTGTGGAGGTGGGGGAGGGGCCTTGTGGGCGGAGGCCAGTGGGCAGCAGCCCGCTCCCATGCAAATGCCCAGCGCCCTCCCCTCCTCCTTCCAGGTCTGGCTGTGGGTCTGGGCTTTGGAGCCCTGGCTGAAGTTGCCAAGAAGACCCTCCGCTCTGAGGATTCCTCAGGTGAGCTGGGCCCTGACGTCCCACCTGTGTTTTGGGGCCCTCAGGTCCCCTCTGGGGCACGCTCACTGGTGGCTGAAGGCGGCTCTGCTCCAGTGCTGGCGCCCTGGCCCACCCCACTATTCTGGCCCACCCCGCCGTCCTGGCCCACCCCGCCGTCCTGGCCCACCCCACCATCCTGGCCCACCCCCGCCGTCCTGGCCCACCCCCCGCCCTGGCCCACCCCACTATCCTGGCCCACCCCGCCGTCCTGGCCCACCCCACTATCCTGGCCCACCCCGCCGTCCTGGCCCACCCTGCTGTCCTGGCCCACCCCACCATCCTGGCCCACCCCCGCCGTCCTGGCCCACCCCACCATCCTGGCCCACCCCCACCCTGGCCCACACCCCACTAACCTGGCCCACACCCCGCCCTGGCCCACCCCACTATCCTGGCCCACCCCACTATCCTGGCCCACCCCCGCCGCCCTGGCCCACCCCACTATCCTGGCCCACCCCGCCGTCCTGGCCCACCCCGCCGTCCTGGCCCACCCCGCCGCCCTGGCCCACCCCACTATCCTGGCCCACCCCGCCGTCCTGGCCCACCCCGCCGTCCTGGCCCACCTTGCCGCCCTGGCCCACCCCACCATCCTGGCCCACCCCACCATCCTGGCCCACCCCACTATCCTGGCCCACCCCCGCCGCCCTGGCCCACCCCACCATCCTGGCCCACCCCACTATCCTGGCCCACCCCCGCCGCCCTGGCCCACCCCACCATCCTGGCCCACCCCCGCCGCCCTGGCCCGCCCACCGCCCTGGCCCACCCCACCATCCTGGCCCACCCCCGCCGCCCTGGCCCGCCCACCGCCCTGGCCCACCCCACCATCCTGGCCCACCCCCGCCGCCCTGGCCCGCCCACCGCCCTGGCCCACCCCACCATCCTGGCCCACCCCACCGCCCTGGCCCGCCCACCGCCCTGGCCCGCCCACCATCCTGGCCCATCCCCGCCGCCCTGGCCCGCCCACGCCGCCCTGGCCCACCCCACCATCCTGGCCCACCCCATCGCCCTGGCCTACCCCATTGCCCTGGCCCACCCGCCGCCCTGGCCCACCCCACCATCCTGGCCCACCCCACTATCCTGGCCCACCCCCGCCGCCCTGGCCCACCCCACCATCCTGGCCCACCCCGCCGCCCTGGCCCACCCCCGCCACCCTGGCCCGCCCACCGCCCTGGCCCACCCTGCCGCCCTGGCCCACCCTGCCGCCCTGGCCCCTCCAGTGGAGCTGAGGTTCGGTCCAGCCCCGCCCCTGCTCTCCTGCGGCTGAGGGGAGTGGGTGCTGCTGGGATAGATCCCACAGGGCCCTCCATCTCTGAGGCAAAGGTCATGAACCTGTCCCTGCCTTCCTGGGTCAGCCAGGGGTCAGGTCAGAACATGCGTCTCTCCAGGAGATGCCAGCTCTTTCCAGTATCTGACACCTCCTCTCCCGTGACACCCCCGGTCCTGTCCCTGTTGCCCTGGCTGCCAGTTCAGGGCTGGGCTCTGAGGGGCCTGCCAGTCACAGGGGTGGCCCCTCTTCACTCGCCAGACCCTCTTGCGGGTCAGGGAGCCTCCCAGAGGGAAGGCAGCAGGCTGACCCACAGCCTGAGGACGGCACACCGTGTGTCCTTGGAAGGGGCTGGGACAGGGGACTTAGCGGGAGTATTTTTAGTGTTGGAGACACTGGACGTGAGGCCTGGCGTTCTGGGGAGAGCAGCCAGCCTTCCCGAGCAGCACCCGCCCTCCCCCGTGGCGGGCGTCCTCTCCCAGCAGGTCTGGGCAGGCAGGAGGCGAGGACTGGCTCCAGGCTCAAGCGGGTGTCCTTTGTCAGGGAAGCAGTGACCTTGGCTGGAGGTCAAGGCCCAGGAGCCAGAGGGCGGGCTCAGGCCAGGTAGGAGGGGCTGGCAGCCCCCCAGCTCTGCCCCGGCTCTCAGGACAGGCCTGCGATGCCGTGGCCTGGAGGGCGCTGACCAGCCAGGCCAGCTCCGCCCGGAGGAGGCTCTCCTGGGGGGCAGGCCCACCACGCTCTGCCCGGCTCCTCGTTACTCTCAGCACCAGCCGTGTCCCCGCTGGCGACAGAGCCGTAGCCGGGGTGTCATCTGGGGAGCCTTCTTGGTGCAGCCATTCTGGAGCCCTGCCCACGGCTGCCCCTGACCCCCAGCAGCTCGGTCTCTCCCTGCAGAGCTGACATCGCTCACCCGCCCGGGACCCCTGCCGCCCGGGACCCAGGAGTGAGCCTCACTCCTCCGTGAGCGGCAGGGCTGCCCTGAGGCTGGCAGATGCTCGTGTTCTCTTTGGGGCTTCTCTTCTGCAAACTGCACCCCACCCTGTGCACCCCACTCCATCGAGGCTGGGCTGGACACAGTCCCTGGCGCAGGGGGCGGGGTTCCCCCTGCAGCCACCTCTCCTGTTCCCTCCTTGGGACCCAGCTCAGTCCCGAGGGCTGGGCCCGGCCCCGGCCCCTGACTGGGCTCCCAGGACAGCAGGCAGGAGAGCGCCGAGCGCCACAGGCTGCGGGACTGAACGGTGCTGAGGAGCGGGGAGGGCAGAGGGGGCGCGAGCACGCCTCCCCCCAGGACACGGGCAGAGCGGTGTTTAGGGCCGCTGCGGTGGAGACGGCACTGGGCACTGGCTGGCCCCCCTGCAACCCCACTGAGTCATCGCCGCGCACCCTCCTACCCCCAGTGTCCTGGACACAGGTCGCCTGCACCCCTGAGGTCGCTGCCGGGGCCTCTGGGCGAGGGGAGAGGCAGGCACAGCGGGCGAGTGCTGTCCTTGAGCCTGAGCTCCCTCCCCGAGCCAGCTGGCCCTGTGGTGAACGTGCTGGGCGACCTCTGTCCTCCTGGCCTGGCACTGTGCATTGGGTCCCTCCCTCCCAGTGCCTGTCCCCAGCTCCAGCTGACTGCCCTTCAGTGTGCCCTCTGCAGGCCCAGGCACTGGGGTGTGTGTGGGGGGAGAGGGGGGGTCGGCGGTGCCGGCGTGTCCCCAAGGCCTCTGAGCGGCAGGGAGGCGGGTGTGGAAGTTGTATTGCTCCTGGGGTTTGACGGGCGTCCAGGAGGGAGACTGGTCAGGCTCCGTGTTGGGCTTTTTCAAACGGCACTAACCCCCCCCCCCCCACGCTCCTGCCTCTGTTTACCAAGGAGGATCGGGGTGATGGTGTTGGCCCAAGACAGCCAGTTGGCCGTGGGCTGGGGTGTGCCCAGGGGTCCTCGGGCCCTGCACCTGCCCGGGAGCCCTGGCACTCAGAGAGGGTGGTGCTGCCTCGATGACCTGGCTCTGCCCACAGGGGGGAAGAAGGCCGTGCTGGACTCCAGCCCCTTCCTGTCGGAGGCCAACGCGGAGCGCATCGTGAGCACGCTGTGCAAGGTGCGCGGGGCGGCGCTCAAGCTGGGCCAGATGCTGAGCATCCAGGGTGAGTGGCCCCGCCTGGTGCCGGACCTGGGGGGGCGGTGGGGGGGGGCTCCTCTTGCTCGATCCTGGCTGGTGCCAGCAGGGACGCTGAAACAGGGTCTGAAACAGGAGCCCAGTCACCTTCCTTCTGGGAGCAGAGACGTCTAGAGGGGGTCCTGGCCTCTCAGAAGTGGACGAGCCTGGCTGCTGTCGCCCCCCCCCACCCCCTGTGTTGGTTGGAGGGAGCGGGAAGGAGGGCTCGCGGTCCTGCCAGTTGGTGTTGGAGGCGAGGAGCACGTGGCCCAAGGAGGGAAGGCAGCCCAACAGCCCGGCGCCGTGTGGCCCCACGAGCAGAGGGTGGGACGCCCCAGAGGCCGGCTCTCGAGTGGGAGCAGGTGACCCCAAGGCTCTCACCCCAGCAGCTGGATGGGCTCGTGGAACGGCCAGCGGGACAGGCGCTCGGGCAGGCGGCGGGCACAGTGGTGCTGCCGGGCGATGTCTGGTGATGCTCGGCCCGCCTCAGGTGCCCACGCCCGGTGACGCCGGGGAAGCCTGGCGGAGGGTCCGGGGGAAGCCTGGCGGACGTCCGGGCTCGGCCTTGGGGCCGTCACGTGCGCTTAGTCACAGGGACACGTTCTGGGAAAAGCCCCCGAGGCGGTGCCACGGGCGGACACCACAAGCCTAGTCAGTTCCGCCTCCGGCTCCTGGCCCCACGCCGGTTGCACTCGCTCCCGCACAGAACAACACGAGGCGGAGCCAGCACAGAAGGTGATGCGATCAGCTGTCAGCACGGACGTGTGGGGCTGCTGCTGGCGTCACCGGGGTGCTGTCTGAGGTTTTATTTACTGGTTTTAGAGAGAAACGTGGATTTGTTGTTCCACTTACTGATGCATCATTGGTTGATTCTTGTCTGTGCCCTGACCAGGGCTCGAACCCACAACCTTGGTGGATGTGGATGACGCTCTAACCCACTGAGCTGCCCGGCCAGGGCCGGCATCCTGTGTGAGACAGAGCGAGCTTGTGATAAGCAGAGAGTATAGTACACACGCAAGGCAGCAGCCGCCCCTTACGATCGAGTACGACAAACTGCCATATTGTGTGTGCTCGTCTGTGACACCAGCATCACAAGCGTGAAGCCGGCCTTGGCTGCCAGGTCATGGCGGCTGTGAGGTCACTGGGTGACGGGGATTCTTTAGCTCCATTAGGACCTCATGGTGCCATGGGGTCATGGACCGAGACGTCCTTCGGGGCGTGGCTGTTACCAGAGCTGAAGCCAGGGAAGCAGCAGCAGGGCCTGGGGGGGCTCCCCCCGGCGGCCGTTTCAGAACATCCAGTAACTGCTGAGCAGCTCGGGGCAGTGCTCTGGATGGGACCCGGGAAAAGGGTCAGAAAGAAAGAGTAACTCCCTGCAGGTGACCAGCTTGTGGGTATTTTACACATTTTTATCCTTTATTTCCTAAATTTATTTTTTTATCATTGTGAAAAGCTACGGCTGTTACTTCTAAGAAGCGCACCTTCTCAGGTCATTGGGTGGGTTCAGAGAGCCACGCGGCCTGTCGTCAGCCTCGTGGGAGAGGGGGGAGGGGCTGGGGGCGCTGCACACCCAGGTCAGCGTGTGTCCCTCTGAAGCTGCTGTCCACCTGTGTGCCGGGTGGGACATGCTGCCAGGGTGCGAGGAAGAAGCTGGGCCGGGCCTGCTGGTGGCACTGGGCCCGGGCTCCAGTGTGAGGGGGCCGAGCAGCATCTCCCAGGAGACCGCACGGGGCCGGGTGTGTGCGGTGGCCGCGCTGTTCCTGGCGTGCGCTCCTCCCCAGGGGCCAGCCCTCTGCAATCTGACTTCTCTGGTGCCTTCCAGACGATGCTTTCATCAACCCCCACCTGGCCAAGATCTTCGAGCGGGTGCGGCAGAGCGCGGACTTCATGCCCCTGAAACAGATGACGGTGAGGCGGCGGTGCCGGGGCATGGGCTGCTCCAGGCCGCCCTCTCCTTGCAGAGGAGCTGCGGGGCCTCCTGGGAGGGGCTGGGCTGGGCTGATGGTCCCTCCCTGGCCTCTCCCTCCAGAAAACCCTCAACAATGACCTGGGCCCCAACTGGAGGGACAAGCTGGAGTACTTCGAGGAGCGGCCCTTCGCAGCCGCCTCCATCGGGCAGGTGCACCTGGCCCGCATGAAGGACGGGCGTGAGGTGGCCATGAAGATCCAGGTAGGCGCTGGGGTGCACTCGTCCACAGGGGCTGCGAGGGGAGCCGGGCCTGGTGCGGGCCCTGCAGGGAGGGTCTGTGTTGTCGTCTCTGGCCCCAGCGCCCGGTCAGCACTGGATGCTGGGACGGGTTCGCCCAGTGAGTGGCTGTGGGGGTGGAACAGCCCCCAGGAGCTTGGCTTGGGCGAGGACGGGACCGTGATTGTCTGCTTTGGGCCTGAGCTGGAGGCTGGGCCCTGAGTGGCGGCTGTTCCTAGAGACGGGGTGGGAGGGAGGGGTAGACAGCTGTGACTCACCCAAGGAGTGGGGTCCCGCTCTGCTCATGGGACACCCGCTGCTCCCCCTGCAGTACCCTGGCGTGGCCCAAAGCATCAACAGTGACGTCAACAACCTCATGACCGTGCTGAACATGAGCAACGTGCTTCCGGAAGGTCTGTGCTCGCTGCTGGCCTCTGGCAGGCATTTGGGATGGGCTCTGGGTACCCGCGGGGGCCTCCCTAGGGAGCCCTCAGCTCACCCGGACACCCTCCTACCCTGTCCAGGCCTGTTCCCCGAGCACCTGATCGACGTGCTGAGGCGGGAGCTGGCCCTTGAGTGTGACTACAAGCGGGAGGCCGCCTGTGCCAAGAAGTTCAGGTGCAGCTCTTGGTGGGGCCGCTGGGCTGTGGGCCCCTGGCCTGTTGCTTTCCCCAGCAGGGGACAGAGGGGCCGTCTTCAGGCAGCCCAGGGGGGGAAAGGGGTCCTGAGGGGTGGGTGCCTGTGGCCCGGGTCCTGCCCATTGAGAAGCGGGTCCCACTTGGCCAGTCCCTGTTGTCCTGCCTGCCTCCCCGAGGGAGGGTGTGGGGGGAACTGGCCCGTGTGACTCCCGCCCGCAGGGAGCTGCTGAAGGACCACCCCTTCTTCTACGTGCCCGAGGTCGTGGACGAGCTCTGCAGCCCCCACGTGCTGACCACAGAGCTCGTGTCTGGCTTCCCCCTCGACCAGGCGGAGGGGCTGAGCCAGGAGATCCGGAACGAGGTGTGTCTGCAGCCGGCCTTGGCCTCCAGGTGACCCCTGTGTGGCTCACGGGGACGGGCTGCGTGTCCTCCCCTTGCCCCAGGTAGTTCCCTTGGAACTAAGTGTCATCTGGGCAGAAGGTGGGGCTGGGAGTCGGGCTTCCCCAGCCCTAGACTCTGAGGTCACCGGGCTCTCCCCGCCCCCAGATCTGCCACCACATCCTGGTCCTGTGCCTAAGGGAGCTGTTCGAGTTCCACTTCATGCAGACAGACCCCAACTGGTCCAACTTCTTTTACGATCCTGAGCAGCACAAGGTGAGCCCTGCGTGGGGGCGGGGCAGGGGCCGGAGGGCTCTGTTGGCGCGGGCTCCGAGTCGGGGGTCTCAGCCCCCAGTTGCAAACCTGCCCCTGCTCTCGCCCTTTCCCAGGTGGCTCTCCTGGACTTCGGGGCAACTCGGGAATTTGACAGATCCTTCACTGACCTCTACATCCAGGTAGGGAGGGCGGGGCAGGGCCTGGCCGTGCGGCCCTGAGGCAGGGCTGGGGGTGGGGACTGGGAGGGAGGGCGGGAGGCTGACGGCTCCTGTCCTGTGCTCAGTCTGGGGAGGTCATGGCCCCGTCAGGCTCCCGGCCCCGCTGGGACCTCGGGGCCAGGGTCCGGGAGGAACAGCGAGCCGGTTGGCCGTGCGGGGGGCGGGCAGGGCCGCTCTGGCCCCAGCAGCTCCTCTGTGTGCCCAGATCATCAGGGCTGCCGCCGACCAGGACCGGGAGGCTGTGCTGAAGAAGTCCATCGAGATGAAGTTCCTCACCGGCTACGAGGTCAAGGTGCGCGCCCGTGGCCCTGGCGGCGCATGTCTGCCGCTCCAGGCAGACTCCCGGGGCCTGGGTGGGGGGCAGGGGACTCCTTTGCGGTCACAGCAGAGCCTCCGTTTATAAATGGGCGACACGAGGTGACAGCCACCCTCTCTGCAGAGCCCCGGGCTGCTCGGTGCCTGAAAGCCAGCCCCTGCCCTGCCTCTGCCCCGCCCCTGCCCCGCCTCTGCACCCGAGGTTCTGAGCGGCAGGGCCTGGGGCAGCCGAGTGGGGTGCTTAAGGGGCCTGTTAGGAAGGTGGCTTTCCCTTCTCACTCCAGCAACTCAGAGGTTTGCGCCTGGAGTCCGGGGGTTAGGGGAGAGCCCTCGCCGCGCCGGGAAAGGAGGAGCGGGGAGGAATCGGCAGCCTGTTCTTAGGTCCTGAAAAGACACTCTGTCTGTTTTGCACACACGTTGCACCTGCGTGCCTCTAGGGGGCGCCTCCTGCATTGGGCGCAGGCCCCGCCGTCCCTTTGGCTCCCGAGGAGCCCAGGTCACACATTAACGCTGCTTCCGGCTCCGGTCACCGGATCCATCTTGTTAAAAATTAAACACTTGGCTTCCAACCGCACTTCCGGCGGCAGGCTGACCCCTCCCCTCTCCGCCCGCAGGCCATGGAGGATGCCCACGTGGACGCCATCCTCACGCTGGGGAAGGCCTTCGCCTCTCAGGAGCCCTTTGACTTTGGCACCCAGAGCACCACCGAGGAGATCCACAACCTGATTCCCATCATGCTGAAGCACCGGCTCATCCCGCCCCCCGAGGAGACCTACTCGCTGCACCGGAAGATGGGGGGCTCCTTCCTCATCTGCTCCAAGCTGAAGGCCAAGATCCCCTGCAAGGACATGTTCGAGGAGGCCTACAGCGACTACTGCAAGAGGCGGGACGGGCAGTAGCCCTCGGCCACGGACCGGCAGGAAGCTGGTGGGGGCGGCGCTCCGTTTCAACTCCTGCCCGCGGGAGGGTGGCGGGCTCTGACCGGCGCTGCTGGGGCCCATGGCCAGCGCTGATCAGGGTTTTTATTGCTAAGAGGGTGCGGCGTGAGGTGTGCACGAATGAGAATGAAACCCCAGCTCCTCTGTCAGAACCTAACAGTTGTTTATTGAGCCTCTGGAATCCTCTAGACAAAGATAAAAAGGCCATTTTATTTCCTTTTAGTAACAGGGGTTTTACCTAATGTGAGTGTTAGCCAGAAGGCGAGAATCCCTGCCACCGGGAAGAGAGTAGAGAACCCTTTTGGCTGCTGCTGAACATGAGCTATAAGGTGTGTGCGTGTTTTCTGCCCTTTTCCTCTCCAGCTTGTGATCGGCATCCGGAGTCGGACAGGAGCAGTGCCCACAAGTACTGTTTGCCCGAGAGAGGCCCGCTCTCTGGCTGGTTGCTGTTCTGTGAGAACTGGAAGTTTCTGGAGAATTGCTGCCTCCCGTGGGTAGGGTCGGGAGCAGCAGAGGGAGAGAGTGACAGCTCTGGTCTTCTAGGGCGGGCAGAGGATGGTGTGTGGGGACCCTCCTTCCCCTCCGGGCCCAGGGCCCTGGTGGAGTGATACCAACGTGCAGATGTCACATGGTCAGACCGGGGTCCTCACAGGGTGTTAATTTTTGTAAAATTCTTGTAATTGTCTGATTTGTTTCAATAAAAGCAAAACAGCCCAACTGGCGTGGCGCGGTGGTTGAGCGGCGACCTATGGACGAGGTCAGGGCTCCATTCCCGGTCAGGGCACAGGCCCGGCTGCAGGCTCGATCCCCAGTGTGGGGCGTGCAGGAGGCAGCAGATCAATGATTCTCTCTCCTCACTGACGTTTCTCTCTCCCCCCCTCTCTCTGAAATCAATAAAAACGTATTTTCAAAAAAAGGCAAACCATCCTACCGTTGTGGCCTGAATTCTTTCCCTCCTAACGAGAGAGGAGCCCACGATTAGGACACACCCGCCGCTGCCTGTTCCTGCGAGGCCTGCACATGTGCCCGCGTGAGGCTCTGAACGTGCCTGAGCCTAGAAGGGGGGAGGGACAGCCCTGCATCACCACCCCAGCAGCTCCCCCGCGCACCCCCCAGGGCCCTACCCCCCACACAGAAAAGCCGCAGCCGCTCAAGAAGCTGGAACTCGGCAATGCTGGCAACTGGGAAAGCGGCAGCCAGCAGGGTCCGCGCTCCTGAACCGCAGTGAAACCCACGTGCGATCAGCTGCAAATGAACTCCCGACACGTGGCTTCCCCGGCGGGACGAGCTCGGGAACAGGAACATTCAGGTGGAGGCTCCGAACACCGCGACCGCCTGCAAAGTTCTCTCGGGGCTGAAATAACGGGGAGAGACTTGGTCCGAAATAGGTTCGCACACGGGTCCTAAGGTGCTAAAGGCAAACCTTTGTGAGTTGAGATGGATAAGCAACACGCTGGGCTCTGGGCCGGGAAGGCGTGGTCTCCATGGCAGCTGCTGCCCTGAGGGTCCAGCACCACCCGCCAATCCCTTGTCAGCATTTCATCAATTTCAGAATCCCCATTTTCTTTCATGTGCACACGGAACAGTCTCCAGAACAGAACACATGCTACGCCACCAAACAAGGTTCATAAATTCAAGACGGAAGTCATAAATCAGCATCTTTTGCCACCAGAGGGGCACGAAACTAGAAACCACCCAGGAAGAAAACCGGGAAAGAATCAAAGATGTGGAGACGGAACAACACGCTCCGAAACAACCAGTGAGGATCGGGAGGAAGTAACAAGGACACAGCAAAAGCAGTTCCGAGGGAATCCAGTCATACAGGCCGACCCCAGGGAGCAAGGAAAGTCATAACCAAATCTATACGCGAAGGACCTGAAAGAGAACAAAGCCCAGAGTAAACAGAAGGAAATAGTTAAGATCGGAGCAGAAATAAAAAATGGACAAAAATTACAGTTTAAAAATAAAACTAAAATTGGCAAACCATTAGCTAAACCAGCCGTGGGCAAACTACGGCCCGCGGGCCAGATCCGGCCCGTTTGGCTGTTCTATCCGGCCGCGGAGCTGAAAGAGTGGAGGGTTCTCTTGCTCTCCCCTCCGCTCCTTCACCAGCAGCAGTGTTAACATGGCAACGTCGGGAAACACGGCCGCAGCTCCTTCTTCTGAGTCCAGTTTAAGAACCCATTGTGGCCCTCGAGTCAAAAAGTTTGCCCACCCCTGAGCTAAACTCATTTAAGAAAGCCCAAATAAAAATATGAATGAACGAGACATAACAACTGACACCAAAGAAGTACAAAACATTAAAGAGCACTTATGTACAATTACATGCAACAAATTCAACACTCCAGAACAAATGGGTACATTTCTAGAAAATTTATGGCTTCACAAGACAACCAAGAAATACAAAATCTAAACAATGATTACTAGTAGTGAAGTTGAAGCTGTAATAAAAAAAAAACTCCGGCCCTGGTTGGGTGGCTCAGTTGATTGGAATGTCCTGTAGACCAAAACCGCTTATGGGAAGCAACCGATCGATGTTTCTCTAAAATAAATAAAAAAAAGCACACACACATTCTCGGATGAGGATAAAAAAACACACCTCCCAATAAAAGTCCAGGACCAGATGGCTTCACAGGTGAGTTCTATCAAACAAAGAAAAATTAATACTTCTCCTTCTTAAGCTGTTTCAAAAAACGGAAGAGGAAGAAGTGCTTCCAAACTATTCCACAAAGTCAGCATCACCCTGACACCAAAACCAGAGACATTACAGGAAAAGAGAATTATAAGCCAATATCTGATGAACAGATATAAGAAAGAGAACTCTAAAGATTTCACTAAAAAACTATTAGAATGGATAAATTCAGGATACAAAGTTAATATTCAGAAATTGGCTGCAATGAACTATCAGAAAGAGAATTTAAGACAACAATCCCATTTACAATTGCATCAAAAAGCATAAAATACCTATGAAGAAATTTAACCAAAGAGGTGAAAGATCTGTACTATGAAAACTATAAGACACCGAAGAAAAATTGAAGAAGATACAAATAAATGGAAGGATATATACCACGTTCACAGATTGGAAGAATTAATATTGTTAAAATGTCCTTACTACCTAAAGCAATCTACAGATTTAGTGCAATCCCAATAGCGTTCTCAGCATTTTAACAACTGATCCTAAAATTTATACGGAACCACAGAAGACCCTGAATAGCCAAAAACAATTTTGAGAACAAAAAGTAGGCGTGCCACGCGTAGTGCTATCAAACTATACTAAAGTCTGTATTATTAAAACTGTGGTTCTGGCTTAAAAACAGATACACAGATCAATGGACTAGGATGGAGACCCCAGAAATGAATCCTTGCGTACACAGTTGATCTACGAAAAAGGAGGCAAGGATAGTCAAGGGGGAAAGGAGAGTCTTCAATGAGTGCTGCTGGGAAAGTAGGACAGATACATGCATAAAGGGAAAGTGGACCACTTACATCACGTACAAAAATACACGGAAAATGGACTGAAGACTTAAACATAAGGCCTGGAAGCACAGCCTGCTAGAAGAAAATAGGCAGTGAATCTGACATCACTCTTAGCAAATATCTCCTTGGATATGTCTCCTCAGACAAGGAAAACAATAAAAAATAAGCAAATGGGACAACTTCAAACTCAAAAGATCTGCACAGTGAAGGAAACCATTAAAACGAACAGATAATCTACGGACTGGGCGATGGTATTGGCCAATGATACACTGACAAGGGGTCAACATACAAAATACATAAGGAACTCGTATAACTTAACCAAACAATCCGATTAAAAAGGCAGAGGACCTGAGTAGGCACTTCTACAAAAACGACAGCAAATGGCCGACAGATGTATGAAAAGGTGCTCAATGTCACTGATCAGGAAAACGCAAATTAAACCACCATGAGATGCCAGTGCATACGTGTCAGAATGGCCGTCACCAAGAAATCGGCAAGTGCTGGCGAGGAGGGAAGAAACCCACCTCAACTGTTGGGACTGTAAACTGAGGCAGCTGCAGGGAACCAGTATGAAGATTGTTCAAAAAATTAGAAACAGCTGCCACACTATCAGCAGGCCCACTCCTGGGTACTTATTCAAAGAAACCAAACACTAATCCACAGACACCCACACCCGCGCCCACGCTCACCGCCGTGTCAGTAACAGCCACGAGGGGGAGACGCTGGCCGTGCAGATGCAGGCACTCGGGCTCGGCCTGCAGAGAGCTGAGAGCCGAGAGCTTCAGGGGAAGGGGGCGCGGCTCCCGGCTGAGCTGTGGGGGACTGAGCAAGTCCTGGTGCCTCCCCACGTCCTCCACAGCGTAAGGAGGAGCCGGGCGGCAGGAGGCAGGGCCCGTGAGGACAGTCGGTCGCCTTTGCTCCGTCCTCAGACTTTATGATCAGGGAGGAAAGACAGCACCCTCCATTCTAACAGCCCGTTTTACTGCGACGCATCCAAGTCTGGTTAACACTGAGTGACTCCAACATAGATACTGGCTAGGAGTCTCTCCCATTCTCACTGTCCACCTTCAATGTCTGTGCAAAAGAATCCACGCCCTGTTGGTCGCAGAGCATCTCTTTAGCGTTCCCTAAGAGATTGAAAGCATCAAACCAAGCAAAATGAAATGCGTGACCAAAGGCCAAAGCGATCGCGTGTCCCCTTCCAGGCACACGTATGTGTCAGCATGACACTCCAAACAAGAAACTGGTCACACCCAGGCTATGCAGAACTGAACACGATTACCATGGGAAAATCCCTGAAGATGTATAAAACAAGTGGTATCACTCTACACGCCACCAAATACAAGGGCAGGTCACCGTGTCTTCATGGCATTTCAGGCTTGATTGTTTTCCCAATTTCCGCCCAGAAATGACCAGGGTTCCTGTGTGCCTGGCTGTCCCTGGGGGATGAGAAGCCGGGCGCTGGGCTGGGAGCTGGAGCGAGGACTCCAGACATTAAAGTCGGACAAGGAAAGAGGTTTGACCCAGGCAAGGAGATGGCGTGAGGCTTCTCTGGCTCAGGGGCTGGGCGGGAGGTGGGCGTGAAGTGCCCCGCGCTCTGGCCCGGCAGGTGGCGGTGAGCTCCTGCTGTCAGGGCGGCCCAGGGCCCGGTCCGCGGGGAGGGTGCCCGCCCTCCCTGCTCTGGCTCTGCTCTGAGACACCCGCGTCCACAGACGTGCAGCTGGTCTGTCATGGGCGATGGGGCCGCGGTAACAGCAGGACACAATCTAACCACAGGGGCGGCCGAGAGGCGAGAGCAGCCCGATGGCAGGTGGCTGTGCGACCGGAAAGGAGCTCAGATTCTTGCCTGCAGCGCGGGGACAGGCCCCCCGGGCAAACCGGGCCGGACCGCGGATGGGTGTCCTGGGGCCGGCACCGCGCCCGGGAAGAACACGGTCACCAGTGTCGGGGCTCGCACGTAAGCAAAGCGAGGTCGGCTTTAGTCACATTGGATGGGAGGGACACGCACGTGCACATATTCTCGCACACACCCCAAGCACACGCAAGGCGGATCCCAGGGCAGGGAGCAAAGTCGGCTGGACACATAGCACCGGACGCCGTCACCAAATGCCATCACCGGATGCCATCACAGGACGCCGTCACGGGACGCTGTCACGGGACACCATCACCAAATGCCATCACCGGACACCATCACAGGACGCCGTCATGGGACGCCGTCACCAAATGCCATCACCGGACGCCATCACCAAATGCCATCACCGGACGCCATCACCAAATGCCAGCACTGGACGCCAGCACCGGGTGCCATGTGGAGCAGGTTTATTCTTCCCGCTGAGGACGCGCTGCTGCCTTCCCCGCACGCAGAGTGCCCCCCCCCCCAACGAGGGAGGGATGGCTGCCAGCGGGGGCCCCCCCCCCCGCCTCTGCTCCGCCCCTTCGAATGGTCCTCGCTGGGCTTCCCTGCGCCCCATCTCTCAAGCCCTTCTTCTCAGCAGCTTCTGAAGGGGCTGATCTGTTGGGTAAGACCAGCGGGATGACCGCTGTCCGGGCCCCGCGAAACGGTACCCGCGGATTTCTCCCCAGTCCTGCTGCGAGGCCCTAACATTCGGACTCTGTGGTGACGGTGAGACCTACCAGCGGTTCTCAACCTGTGGGTCGCGACCCTTTCACAGGGGTCGCCTAAGACCATCGGAAAACACATCTATAATTACATATTGTTTTGTGATGAATCACTATGCTTTAATTCTGTTCAATTTGTAACAATGACATTGGGGTCACCCCCACATGAGGAGCTGTATCAAAGGGTCGCGGCATCAGGAAGGTTGAGAACCACGGAGGGGAAACCGGAAGTGCCGGGCAGGGCCCACTGGGTCCACCAGGCGCCCAGCGCCGGGCAGGCTCTCCCCGGCCTCGCTCTGCCCGCGAGGCGAAGGCTGTGGCTCCCGGTGGAGGGACCCCAGGGAGGGGTGTGTGTTGACCCTAAAAGCAGCCTTTAAAGAGTGAGCACCTACAGGCAACGAGAATTCACTTAGTTGTCAAAGAGATGAACGAACGGCTTAGAGTCCCAGGAAGAGGGGGTGAGGGGACTGCGGGGAGGCGGGGTGTGGGGGGCTGCCTGGCTGGTTCCCTCCTCCTCATCGGAGTCCCGTGGCCATGACCCAAGGCACGGTCCGGTCCTGGTGCCGGAGGTCCAGGACGTTTTACGAGTAACAACACTTCCTTTCCAGAAGCCGAGAGACTTCGGAGACTCGCTGGCCGTGGTCAGGCCCGTCCCAGCCCGCACGCCCCAGCTTCCCCAGCTTCCCCAGCTTCCCCACCGGACCGGTCGCCACCGAAGCCCCACACAGGCCCCCTCCCAGCAGTGGCGTCACTTGGAGGCGGCCCGGCTCCCCCTCCCCGCGGGGTTGGCGGCGGTGGGAGGGGTCCGAGGGCGTGGGCTGGGGGTCCGAGGGCTCCACCTGCAGTTCAGACCGGGCCAGGAACGCGCCCCCCAGCTGAGGCTCAGGACAGGGAACCCCTGTTTAGTTCTCAAATTCGGATGAAAAGGGAGAGGACTCTACCCCCAGACGTTACTTCTCTCTCAGGTGCTTCTCGGGTGAAATGGAGACAGGCGGTGCCCCTCATTTCCGGGTGGCAATCAGGACGGCCGGCCGGATGCGAATGGGATGTGCTGGTAGCTACAGGGCGGCCACGCTCTGGGCCCAGCTGCCGCCTGGGCCGGCGCCCTCATTCCCACTGGGCCTGGGGAAGGGGCTTGGTTAAGGCTGTCCCAGGCCTTGCGTTGAGGTTTATTTGGTAATTAACCCCCTCTCCCAGGCTCCTCTGAGGAAGCCGGCACCACACTCACAACAGCCCCTCCCTAAGGAGCCGCCCGCGGGACAGGCCTCCCGCAGCTCCTCCCTCAGCTCCTCGTGGCACCTCCTGGTGGCACCCGGGGCAGGTCCGCCCGCACACCCTTCTCCAAGCCCCGAGGCCCCTCAGAAGCCGGCACCCCTGTGGGAGGGGAGGGGCCAGGAGGAACACAGGCATCTCTCCATCCTCTGAGGTGCCACAGCATCAGGGAGGGGAATGTGGCTCAGGCGCCACTAGAAAAGGATGTGCCTGGGAAGCTGCTGCAGAAGAGGCTGCCAGTGTCACCAGCTGGTGCCGTCACCGCCCAAACTACCGCCAAAGTGGCCGCTCCCTGAGGCCGGCGGGGCCGGCAGGTCCAGGACCGGCTGCAGGGGACCTGGCTCTGCTCGCCCGGCGGGCCCGGCCTGAGTGCCCTCAGGGACTTGGCTGAGAACAGACAACAGACAACACACGCCTTTAAATTAAATGGTCGCTCTCTGATATATGCATCCATCCGCCATCGAATACAAGGTGCTCTTTGCTGTGTCCATCCGGCACCCGCCTCTGCGTGTGCACTCACACTCGGGGCTGCAGTGAGATCAGCATCCTTTAGTCCATAGATTCACTGGCGACGGGCAGGACCGTCGCTGGGCGCCGAGGGCGGTGGCGCGGCCGGGGGCGTGTGCTGTGCGGGGACTAGAGACTACTGGGCACAGCGCCGCCGACTGCATCACGGGGCGCACGGTCCTCCGCCTACGGAAGCTACGGGGGGGGGGGGGGGGGGGAAGGGCACGACAGAGGGCAGCTGCAAGGGCCTGAAATGAAACCAGTCAGCCAGGCGCCTGGGGCGGCCGCCGGGGCTGCAGTGCGGAGGGGAGGGCCGGAGCCGCCCGCACCCTGAGCCCCGCCGGCCCTGCTGCCAGCCTGGCAGGCGCGTGGGGCGGAGGGGAGGGAGGAGGGGAAGGGGCCTAAGAGAGAAGCAGCTGTCTGCTCTGGGCCAAGCAGGTCACGGGTCCCAGGCCCCGCGGTCAGTGCTCTCCAGGGAGAGGCTCTGGGTCTTGCGCGGCGACGCGGGGCTGGGCGGGCTGCTCAGGTTGGAGCTGTTGGACGCCGTGGAATGCCTCGGGGAGTCGGAGTCCTGGGGGCCAAAGGGGGACATCAGTGGCTGCAGGGCAGGAGGGCAGAGGGCAGGGCAGGAGGGCAGAGGGCAGGGCAGGAGGGTGCAGGGCAGGGCAGGAGGGCAGAGGGCAGGGCAGGAGGGCAGAGGGCAGGGCAGGAGGGCAGAGGGCAGGGCAGGAGGGTGCAGGGCAGGAGGGTGCGGGGCAGGAGGGCAGAGGGCACAGGGCAGGGCAGGAGGGCAGGAGGGCAGGGCACAGGGCAGGGCAGGAGGGCAGAGGGCAGGGCAGGAGGGCAGAGGGCAGAGCAGGAGGGTGCAGGGCAGGAGGGTGCGGGGCAGGAGGGCAGAGGGCAGAGGGCACAGGGCAGGGCAGGAGGGCAGAGGGCAGGGCAGAGGGCAGGGCAGGAGGGCAGAGGGCAGGGCAGGAGGGCAGAGGGCAGGGCAGGAGGGCGCGGGTGGTCTGGCCCTGCCACCGACCGGTGGTTGTTCGTGGGGACAAAGCCCTCCAGCGGGTGCAGGGTCCATGGCCCGGGGCCCCAGCCCGGCTCCAGACAGGGCCGCCCGCCCCACTCACCTCCCCGTCATAGTCCCTGGCCGGGGCGTCGCTGCCTTGGTCCATGCCTCCCGACGACAGGGAGCCCTCGGAGGGCGATGGCAGGGGCTGGCGCTGGGCGCTGTAGCTTCCTCCCGAGAACTCTCTCTTCAGGGCGCTGCCGTTCTGTGCGGAGGACCCTGCGGCAGCACATCGTGCAGGTCAGCATGACCGAGGACGCCCAAGGGGGGGACACGCCTCCTTCCCACCGGTCCCCTCCCGGCTTCGAGGCCGATGCTGATGGACAGTGAGTCCAGCTGCGTGAGGTGGCTCCAAGTTCGCCCCAGAGCCCAGCTCCTCGCACGCCGCTCTGCTCCAGGGAGCACCAGGGACGCCTGGCGAGGGGGCAGCACACTAGGCCCTGCCCTCCCCCAGGCCCTGCCCTCCCCCAGGCGCCTGCCCTCCCCCAGGTCCCTGCCCTCCCCCAGGCCCCTGCCCTCCCCCAGGTCCCTGCCCTCCCCCAGGCCCTGCCCTCCCCCAGGTCCCTGCCCTCCCCCAGGCCCCTGCCCTCCCCCAGGCGCCTGCCCTCCCCCAGGCGCCTGCCCTCCCCCAGGCGCCTGCCCTCCCCCAGGTCCCTGCCCTCCCCCAGGTCCCTGCCCTCCCCCAGGCCCTGCCCTCCCCCAGGCGCCTGCTCTCCCCCAGGCCCCTGCCCTCCCCCAGGCCCCTGCCCTGCCCTCCCCCAGGCGCCTGCCCTCCCCCAGGTCCCTGCCCTGGCTTCTCCCAGGCCCCTGCCCTGCCCTCCCCCAGGCCCTGCCCTCCCCCAGGCCCTTGCCCTCCCCCAGGTCCCTGCCCTGGCTTCTCCCAGGCCCCTGCCCTGCCCTCCCCAGGCCCCTGCCCTGCCCTCCCCCAGGCCCCTGCCCTGCCCTCCCCCAGGTCCCTGCCCTGCCCTCCCCCAGGCCCCTGCCCTGGCCTCCCCCAGACCCCTGCCCTGCCCTCCCCCAGGCCCCTGCCCTGCCCTCCCCCAGGTCCCTGCCCTGGCCTCCCCCAGACCCCTGCCCTGCCCTCCCCCAGGTCCCTGCCCTGCCCTCCCCCAGGCCTCTGCCCTCCTTGCTGGACAATTCCCACAGAATCCGTCCCTCCCACTGCCGGGAGCCCCAGCCCCTGGCCACAGCTTTCACAGCATCTGCGCTGTTATGTCCGTGTGCCTGCCCTTCTAACGAGTGGCTGCTGCCTCGCCAGGGCCCAGCACAGGACCTGAGCACACGGGCACTCAAAAGCCTGCTGAGTGATGAGGAGCAGGACCTTTCCCTGATGCATCACTGTCCCTTCACTTCCGGGAATTCTTGTAAGAACAAAGGCACACACGCAACTTCCTTCTCAGGGCAAAGAGCCGAGAGCACAAGATGCGGTGGGTTCCCTTGAAAGCATCTATTTTGATCTGAGAGTTGGGATATGCCAGAGGGAGGCTACCACCACTCAGAGGGGAAGAGGGATGACAAAAACCCTGGGAAACCCTGGGCTATTGTTAGTACTTGAAGCGCTGGGCTTCAATATTAAGATCATTGGTCAAAAAAGACCCTGGTGAAGAACCACATTGGAGGGATCACAATCCCAGGTGTCAAGCTGTATTCCAAAGCCACTGTTCTCAAAACTGCTTGGTACTGGCACAGGAACAGACATAGAGACCAATGAAACCGAACAGAGAACCCAGAAATCGACCCAAGCCATTATGCTCAATTAATATTTGACAAAGGAGGCAAGAGCATACAATGGAGTCAAGACAGTCTCTTCAATAAATGGTGTTGGTAAAACTGGACAGATACATGCAAAAAAATGAAACTAGATCACCAACTTACACCACACACAGAAATAAACTCAAAATGGATAAAGGACTTAAACTAAGACAGGAAACCTAAAAATCTTAGAAGAATCCACAGGCAGCGAAATAGCAGACATTTGTCGTAGCAATAGCTTTACCGACACAGCTCCCAGGACAAGGTAAACTAAGGAGAAAATGAACAAATGGGACTACATCAAAATAAAAAGCTTCTGCACAGCGAAAGAAACCATCAACAAAATAATAAGAGAACATACGTTCTGCACGGGAAAACATATTTTGCCAATGTTATCTTTGATAAGGGTTTAATCTCCAACATTTAAAGGGAACTCATACAACTTAACAAAAGGACGATAAACAATCCAATCGAAAAACTGGCAAAGGACCTAAGTAGCTACTTTTCGAAAGAAGACACACAGAAGGCCGAGACACACATGCAAACATGCTCAAAGTCACTAATCATCCGAGAGATGCAAAACAAAACAACAATGAGGTACCGTCTCACACCTGTCAGACTGGCTATCATCAACAAATCAACAAATGACAAGTGCTGGCGAGGATGCGGAGAAAAAGGAACCCTTGTGCACTGCTGGTGGGAATGCAGACTGGTGCAGCCACTGTGGAAGATGGAGTTTCCTCAGAAAGTTAAAAATGGAACTTCCATTTGACCCTGTGATTCCACTTCCAGGAATATATCCCAAGAAACCAGAAACACCAATCAGAAAGGATATATGCACCCCTATGTTCATAGCAGCACAATTCACCATAGCTAAGATCTGGAAACAGCCTAAGTGCCCATTAGAAAACTGGTACATCTGCACAATGGAATACTATGCTGCTGTAAAAAGGAAGGAACTCTTACCATTCACAACATGATGATGAATGGACCTGCAGAGCATTATGCTAAGTGAAATAAGCCAGTCAGAGAAAGATAAGTATCACAGGATCTCACTCATTTGTGGAATATAATGAACAACATAAACTGATGAACAAGAATAGAGCCAGAGACAGAGAAGCATGGAGCAGACTGTCCAACCTCAGAGGGAAGGCGGGGGTGGGGTGGGGATGTTGGGGGTGGTGGTGGGGGGTGGGGGTGTGTGTGGGGGGGGTGTGAGGGCATGAGCTGGGGAGTGCCGGGGCGAAGTCAATGGGGGAAAAAGGAGACTTATGTAAAACTTTAAACAATATAGAATTAAAGAAAAAAGACCATGTTGAGGTTTCTGTATAAGATACAGACTGTGATTCTTTCAACTTCTGGCTGGCTTAACAAACACCAATGTAGTGTTTTACATTAAGAATTCAATAAAAATGCCAAAACATGACTGTGCACCTAGTGGCCACAATCCCGAAGGCCTGGGGCAGAGGGAGCCCGCGGCAGGAAGGGGCGGGAACCAGTGTCTGCAGGGCCACGAGCGATCGCGGGGAGCCCAGTGGCCTCGGGAGGCTGAGCAAACGGCCTGCACCACACAAGGAGCAGCTGCTCTGACTGGACAGCTTTAAAGCTGGGCCTGAGCGCAGTGCCGTCCGGGCTCTCGGCGTCAGGCCCCCGGGCAGCTGGCGTGGCCGCGGCCTGTGTGGGTGGCGTGGGCACTCACGTCCCGTTCACGCGCGAAGCAGCTGCGGGCCAAGGACGGCCGTCCCCGAATCAGAAGCTACCAGGGCCGCCCCCGCACAGCACCCAGGAGCCACCGAAGGTGAAGTGACTCCGGGGACGGCGCTGCAATGAAATCAGCCAGGGGCCCCCTGGGCAGCCCCTTTCGGGGGAAGCCACTCCAGCATCCCGGCGCTTTCATTCCCATAAACCGCCTCTCCCTTCGGACACGCCGTCCCCTCCCCGCTGAGGCGCGGCCCTGGGCGGAGCCCCCCCCCCCCCGCCCCCCCGCCGCCCTGAGCTGCGAGGAGGACAGGAAGGAGACGCGGCCAGAGGGAAAAAGAAAGGCTGGCACCAAACTGAGCCCCTGAGAGGCGCCTGGCAGCAGGATCCGCCCGCACCCAGCCCAGCGGGGAGCGGGTGTGCACATGGTCCTTCACACCGGCTGCGGGGCTGCGGGGCTGCGGGGCTGCGGGGCGAGTGATGAATCTTCTCTTGCTTTTGGGGCAAAAGGGTGCGTTCCTGAGCCGGTCCCCAGCCTTCTCCGAGCTGACCAAAGGGCGCATGTCTGTCCGACCGGGGACACCGTACAGGCAGGGACGCCGCCAGCCCCTCGAACCCCGGGGAGCGGCGGACACACCAGGCGGCCGGCCCTGCAGGAACCCGGTGCCGCTCGAACCCCTCCCGCCGCCTCCACACTAACGTCAGGCGTCTCGGGGTTTCCACAGGAAGCGGAGCTGGAGCCGGCTCCTCTCCCCTCCTCGCCTCGCCTCCGTGGCGGCTCCCAGGCCGCAGCCCCCGCCAGCTCTCCCAGCCCCTCAGGTGCCTCCAGCCCCGCCTGCCTCATCCCGGCTCCATCTGGCCGCCTGGAGCGGAGCGGGAGCGCTTCTAAGAAGCAAACTGGAGAGCGGTCCTCCCTACTCCCCACTCCTTACAGGCTGCCGGTTCTGCTTAAAAAATAAAAAGCACGATAAAGCCTGACCACCTGGCCCGGGGGCTCAGCGGTTGGAGGGCTTCCCCGGCACCAAAAGGTTGCAGGTCTGACCCCCATCAGGGCACGTGCCTCGGTGGCGGTGGCGGTCTGATGCCTGGTCGGGTGCGCACAGGAGGCCATCAATCTCTCTCTCCCTCCCCCCTCTAAACTCAAACATATGTCCTTGGGTGAGGGTTTTTAAAAAGGCCTCACCTTACTCCCAGCCCCTGCCTGAGCGGGCCTTTGCCACCTCTCGCACTCCAGTTCCTGTCACTCCCACCACCAGGAGCCACGCTGGCCGGCAATTAATCCACAAGACTCCCCCGTGCCCACATCCTGGAGGGCGTGTGGGTTTCCTGACTGTCCTGGTACGAGTTTATCCTGACAGCTGCCGGGGCTGCCTCGGCACCGTGTAGTCGTTCGTCAGCACGCTTGGCAGCGCTCTGGCCTGTCCCGAGGTGAGTGCAGCTCTAGAAGGACCCAGGCTATCTGCTCACCCCTGCGCTTGCCGGCACGGGCAGCAGGCTGGGCCTGGGGGCCCCGGGCTGCATGGGGTGTGCAGGGGCTGCACGGGGTGCGCAGGGGCTGCACGGGGCCGCGGAGTGTGCAGGGGCTGCACGGGGCCCGCGGGGGTGCGCAGGGGCTGCACGGGGCCCGCGGGGTGCGCAGGGGCTGCACGGGGCCCGCGGGGTGCGCAGGGGCTGCACGGGGCCCGCGGGGCGCGCAGGGGCTGCACGGGGCCTGCAGGGTGTGCAGGGGCTGCATGGGGCCCACAGGGGCAGCAGGGGCACAGGCGCGGCCGCGGGCCACTTACTTGCCGACAGGCCGCTGCTGGCGCTCATGGAGCGGCCGGGCTCGGGGCGGGACTTGGTGATGGAGGGAATACTGACTGAGCCGCTGAACACGGTCCGGCTTTCCTGAGGCCGAGGGTTCTAAACAAAAGAGAAAGAAAAGTTCTTCAGCCAGAGAGAAGCCCACTTTCTGCAGAACGTCTGCCTGTCACTACAATGTCAGACATGAAATGATCCTGACCAGCTGCAGCCCCTCTGCCCACGGAGGCTCACCCAGCCGGCCGCGCAGGGGGTGCGCACCGCCCAGGGACACTCACGGCAAACAGGCGGCTTCTGCCGCCGGGAGAGCAGCGGCAGCTCCACGGTTAGAAGCGGCCGAATTACATGGACATTGCCATGGACATTGCAGGCACGTGGGCAAGGCTTCCACTGCGCACGCGGCTCGTATCAGCAGCTGAATAAGCCCATCCGGAGGAAAATCAGTTAAGAGCAGATTCTTTTGGGCAAATGTTTCTCTGGCGCGACACCAAACTGCCATCTGCCTCTGCACGTCCCGTCCTGTCCCAGCATCTCAGCCCCACATCCGAGCAGCACCGGGTCGTGAACGGCGCTCGCAACCACCACAGCCGGGGTGGAGGGCCTGAGCCTGGGAATGCTGGTTTGAGAAGTTTTCCATCTGATTAGTGAATGATTTTGGTGTCCAAGGTAGGAAAAGGGAGTGATGGAGTCACACCCCCCCCCCCCCAGAGAGGGGGTGGCCTCCTTGGGGACCCAACCTTTTCAGCCCAGAAGGGGCGTCAGGCTGACAGGGACAGGCGGTTGGAAAGAACAAGTACCGCAGCCCGGGGCTCCCCTGCGGCCTGGGGCACCGGAACCGACACTGCAAAGCCACACTCACTGGAAGGTGGCGGGCAGCTGGCCCCAAAGTCACCCCAGCCATTTTGGTCCATATATCAAAGCTGCAAAGTCCATGTAATTCTTAGTGTTATTTGTCTAAAGCAAATGCTTTACCTTCTTTCTCTAAGAAAGTAAAATTCTGAAGGTTAACAGTCAGTGCTAATGTTTCACCATTCACCACCCAGGAGCAACCCTCTGGCGCCAGCGAGGTGCACGCAGTGCCGGGAAGGGAAGGAGAAGAGGTGGGAACGCCCGCCGCCTCCACCCTCACTTTCCTGGCCTCTGCTACCAACCCGGCGGAGCCTTTCCTATAAACAAACCGCCCTGGAATCCACGGCAGAAACGCAGCCCATGGAGGCGCTGGTGCTGCAGTAACACTGGATGCTGAAGTGATGAAGGGATGATGCACAGAAGATACGTTTTGTTAAAAAAGCAGCAACAGCCCAACAGTTTATCATCCATTCAGCTAGAGGTCAGCTTCGTTATAAAGTGATACGGAGCCTAACCCGCTGGCGCTTTCATGGGCAGATGTGCTGAGCGTTCCAGACAGCAGTGTTTCTATTTATAAACGACCAACTTAAGCCATATTCCCGCCATCTTTTACATGAGAAATGGACTGACTTCTACAACATTCTCCTAGAGCCCATTCCCTGCATCTGTTTCCACAGTGAGGCTTACTTTATCCTAAGTCATCTTATTTTAAATAAGAGACTTCAATGACATAGTTTAAGGTCAAGGACAATGACATTTATTTATAAGACAGACAAAGAGTAGGAGAATGAACTTCTCACCCCACAGCTAGTTTTCCTATTGGAAAATTAATTTACTATGTATACAAATAACAAGTTAATGCTATGATTTACCTAAGCCAGAGGGCACTACAGAAAATGGGTTTGCATGATATGATCCAAATATTTTATCTGTAAAACGAACTTGAGAGCCTGAGGCTGTTTGGCTCAGTGGATAGGACATTGGCCTGTGGACTGAGGGTCCTGGGTTCAATTCTGGTCAAGGACATGCACCTTGCTTACAGGTTCCCCAGCCCTGGTCAGGGTGCATGCAGGAAGCAACCAATTGATATGTCTCTTTCTCATCGATGTTTCTCTCTTTCTCTCTCCCTTCCACTCTCTAAACATCAATGGAAAAATACCCTCAGATCAGAGTTAATAAAAAACCCACAAGAAACACAAAAGCTAACTTGAGAAATGCCCCCTGCAGCTGAGGTACAGCACGGGCTTCTGGGAGGGAATGTGGGTGCTCAGCGTCAGTGCCGCCTGCCCGCCACTGCGAAGCCGCCGGTAGCAAGCCCGAGGCCCACTGGCCGGCCGGACAGCAGGGCAGTCAGCCTGCAGAGGCTGCACAGCTGGTGCTTTTTCTCTGATCTAGCGCTTCTCCGGGATCCCGGCTGGAGTTAAAGGCACGCCAGCAACTTGAAGATTAGCAAGACCGCCTTTTCCCTGTGGTTTTCCCTGTGGTTCATGAATACCGTTTGGAGATCTTTAAGCCGGAGGGAGTATGGTAGAGAGGAGCCCGGAGGATAGGCCCTACCACAGACTTGAACGTCACTAAATACAGAACGCTTCTCTGAATGAGCTACAAGATATTCCGAAACCCTGGGACCCCTCTTTTTTTAACAGAGTCAGGACCCACTGGGTGCTATTTCTTATCATGGTACCTGTAATGGAAAATACCACGATGGGAGATGTTTTATTAAACATACAAAAACCTCTAATAGTTTCAAAAATAAAATTGACATCCTCCCTGTCCTCATCTTTCTCTTTAAAAGAAGAAACAAAGTGGAACTTGAAGACGAGGAGGAGGAGGGGGAGGGGGAGGGGGAGGGGGAGGGGGAGGGGGAGGGGGAGGGGGAGGGGGAGGGGGAGGGGGAGGGGGAGGGGGAGGGGGAGGGGGAGGGGGAGGGGGAGGGGGAGGGGGAGGAGGAGGAGGAGGAGGAGGGGGAGGAGGGAGAGGGGGAGGAGGGGGAGGGGGAGGAGGGGGAGGAGGAGGAGGGGGAGGAGGAAGAGGGGGAGGAGGGGGAGGGGGAGGAGGGGGAGGGGAAGGAGGAGGAGGAGGAGGGGGAGGAGGGGGAGGGGGAGGGGGAGGGGGAGGGGGAGGGGGAGGAGGAAGGGGAGGAGGGAGAGGGGGAGGAGGGGGAGGAGGAGGAGGAGGAGGGGGAGGGGGAGACTGGCCGCTCAGAAGCAGGCAGAGGAGCCCCCAGGTTAGTAAGTTAACACCCGACTCAGCAGCTTGTTCGTACCCTCAGAGCCATAAAGCTGGGTGTACCGGGGACAGAGCGCAGAGACGGGGAATGCGCAGAGTTTACGGAATCAGGAAAGAGAAACTTTTCAGCAGAATTAACAGTCATGTGATAGATGTGCTCAAAGTTGATCGGAGAGGAGATCAGACCGGAGTGATGATGAGGGGATGGATAGGGGAAGCCTGGCTATCAAACAGAGAGGAGAAAACGGTGATAAGGTGATGAAATGGAGCCACTGGTTACATGTGACATTTCAGACAACATGCATGTAGGAAAAATGAAGCAAGCGCCTCGCATAGAAGTGAATCTTTAGTGAAACATTTCCAGGCCGTGGAGTTACATTTTGTAATTCTCTTGCACCAGGTATTAAATTGCTGATTTGCAAACGAACCCTCCACCGTATGAAAGAAACTGCTCTCTTCTATTGCTCTCGCTACGTCGAGCGAACACTGGACTTCCAGTCCCAGGGCACTGTAGAGTTCACGCCCGCATTTTCTTACGTGGCCAAACCTACCAGAAACATCAGGACAGAAAAAGCCAGAAGCAACAAAAGAAGGAGTGAACCGACAGCCAGCCTCTGACCATAGTTTATGGAACGGCTCTTTTCTTTTTTTGTTTTAAAATTTGAATTTATTGGGGTGACGATGGTTTGCAAAACCATACACGTTTCAAGTGTACAACTCAATGAAACAAACATCATTCCACAGTTACTACTTTATTAAAGGAAAATAAGACCAGTAATAGCAAACTCATATCACAAACCTAAAAAGATCAGGAAACATGTCTTTAGAAACCCAAAACCATTTCCTGGTCATTCTAGATTTGTGGCATGTGTTTGCTTTTACTGATCTTACTGTCTTATTATAAAAATAGTAACTGTGGAATATACTAATTATTGGTTTATCTTTAAGTAACCCAAGCTTATCTCCATTTAGATACCCAGAAGAATGGGTTTGTTTTTAACAAGGGGAAAATCGTCCCTTATACGTTCAGGTGTGTTTAACAGAAATAATGTAAAGCTAAAGGTACAGAAACACGCACTGGAAGCCCAGGACCCTAGTTTTCAGATAAAATAACTTCTGAGTATTCAGGGCCTGTTACTCAGTATCTAGTCACCTATCGAACTGAATTGTCAAGATTCAGTTCTTGTACTACTGTTTCCAGAAACATCCTACAATCCCTTAACTTTAGGCAAAGGCTGGATGACTTGCCACAGAGAACACACTGATGGGACTATGGTCCAGGAGCTGAGATAAGCTTTCGTTGTTTAAAAAGAATCTGATGAATTATGTGGGCTTAGAAGAAAGGCTCCTACATAGGACATTGTTTTAAATTTAGAAATGGGGGTGAAATCAGTACTTTCTCAGGTTACTTCCAAAAAGAAACAACAACAACTATTGATAGAAATGTAACTTGGATTTTAAGAGGCAAAATTACTTAAAGCTCTCAGAGGTCACTGAGCTAAAAACTTTATTTATTAGTAACTTTAGAAGTGGGTAAAAGGCTAAGAAAAATAAAGCTGGTAGAGGTAAAATTATTCTTGTATTCAATTGGAGACAAATTTGCTGTTTATTACCAGTACCCACTGATGAAAAAACACAGGCTATGTTATATTAGCTGCCTGTATTCTCCGGGCTCAGAAGGAACAAATGAAAGGTTCACATCTGATACAGGAGGTAAAAGAAAAATAAATGACTCTCTCACCCTTACTACCTCTTCCACATCCATAAGGCAAACAACCCCATTTCAGTATCACTCTGTTACAAAAGAAACAGAATTAAGCTGTCAAAGACATCCAATAAACTCTCTAAGCATGTACGCATTTCACAGGGAAGCAATACTGACTTGAATAAATAAAATGTAAAAATGTCTGGGTACATGCTCTCTGCTCGGATGACAATGCGTAAGTGTCGTATTTAAAAACTCTTCTTATATATGTTAATGTTAGATTAATTTAATTCAACTTTATGTTTGGAAATAGTTCATTAATATAGGTACTCCCATTTCAGTAGAAAGAACATACTAAATTCTGAGAATAATAAAGTATACAAGCTTCTCGATAAGTAGGGATACAGGCATTCATATTGTTATGTTCCCCAGACATGCATATTCTTGTTTTGTTTACCAATGTCTACCCCAAGACAAGCGTGTTCTGGGTAGACAGTATATCCAGAAATATTTGCTTGTGTGAAATGGACGCCTATGAAAAGTCCAGCTTGAATGTCCTCTGCTAGTGAAATGAAGAAAGTCAGGTGAAAATAAAGTAAGACGTGACTGTAAAAATAGGAATTCACACACACACAACCTTTAATGAATACTACACGTACAGGTGAGCAGGTTTCAAAAATGTACACCAGCTTCTCATCCGAGAAACACAACAGTGCTACGCGATAGGAAGGCATGAGAGGAATGGAGGGACATGAAAAACTGCCGGGGGAAAGTCACTTGTGTTAGTGACAAAAAGAATCAGCGAGGTGGTCACGAGTTAGTGAACTCAGTGACCACAAACACTGAAAATCACGTGGGCTGCAGGAGTGAGCAGCCAGCACAGAAGGCACGTGTCATGACGTCACGTGGGGACGAACCTTTGGGAAATGCTCTCTGAACTTGATTTGCCTGGACTTTACTTGGAACAAAAAATGAAACAGAGACCTCTTTTCAGTGGGAAAGGGAGAGAAAGGAGGGATGCTCTGATAGGAAAGTTCTTAGGATGTTTGCAGCCTGACACTTGGCGTCAGTGGCTTATTCAGGTCTTCATACTGTGTATGAAGTCAAAGAACTCTGGAACATCAGCAAATTGATTTTTCACTTCATGGTAGAAAAATACCAACAGAGAAACATTTTATTAAATCCTAAAACTATTTCACCTTAAAGAAGATACTGTAATATGTGGGATATAATAGACTTTATTAAAAGATTTTCTTCTTGCTATGTTGTTGGAACCCTATCTAATGAAAGAGTATTATGCAAATTAACCATCACTCTGTCACAAAGATGGCGACGGCCACAGAGCTGGAGCAAGCAGGAGGCTTGGGTTGCCTCCGGTGATGGAGGAAGCCAAGCTTCCCGCCTGCTCTGGCCAGCCCTGGGCTCTGGTCAAGGCAACAAAGTTTCTATTCTAGAAGATAAATAAACCCCAGATACCTGCTTCCAGCCCGCGGCTGTGGCCAGCCTGAAAACGGTACCCAGCCCCTCACCCAGGCTGGCCAGGCACCCCAGTAGGGACCCCCACCCTGAAGGGGGTTGGCCAGCCTGAAAACAGCCCTCAGCCCCTCACCCAGGCTGGCCACACTCCCATGGGGTGAGGGTTCCCACTGGGGGGCTTGACCAGCCTGCAAACAGCCATCAGCCCCTCACCCAGGCTGGCCAGGCACCCCAGTGGGGACCCCCACCCTGATCTGGAACACCCTTCAAGGCAAACCAGCCAGCCCCCACCTGTGCACCAGGCCTCTATCCTATATAATAAAAGGGTAATATGCAAATTGACCCTAACAGAACAACTGGGAATGACTGGTCACTATGACACACACTGACCACCAGGGGGCAGACGCTCAATGCAGGAGCTGCCCCCTGGTGGTCAGTGCGCTCCTACAGCGGGAGCTCTGCTCAGCCACAAGCCAGGCTGATGGCTGCCAGCACAGCGGTGTTGGTGGGAGCCTCTCCTGCCTCCTCAGCAGCGCTAAGGATGTCCAAATGCAGCTTAGGCCTGCTCCCCACTGGCAAGTGGACATCCCCAAGGGCTCCTGGGCTGCCAGAGGAATGTTTGACTGCCAGCTTAGGCCCGATTCCCCCCAGGGAGCGGGCCTAAGTCAGCAGGTGGACATCCCCCGAGGGGTCCCAGACTGTGAGAGGGCACAGGCTGGGCTTGGTGCACTGGACCTCTAGTACATGATATAAAAACTGTATTCTTTTTTGTGCACTACAATGAAGTAAAAGTGAAAGAACATTTAATTTTAAAAGAACAATACCCATTAAAGCCTTGTTAACTGCTGAAATAATTTTGTATTTGCTTTGTATCATATATGTATGTGTTCAAAATTTATATCCTTTTATCTCTCCATAATGCTAACTATACATCAGGTGTTGAAAAACTATTTACTATCTACATTTCAAAAAGTTTCATTAAAATAGTATATAACACTTCATCAATCATACAGAAGCTATAAATATATTCACATTTCGCCGAAACCGGTTTGGCTTGGTGGATAGAGCGTCGGCCTGTGGACTGAAGGGTCCCAGGTTCGATTCCGGTCAAGGGCATGTACCTGGGTTGTGGGCACATCCCCGGTAGGGGGTGTGCGGGAGGCGGCTGATCGATGTTTCTCTCTCATCGATGTTTCTAACTCTCTGTCTCTCTCCCTTCCTCTCTGTAAAAAGTCAATAAAATATATTAAAAAATATATATATATTCACATTTCAACTGTATCATAATTTAAAAATTCTCTTAAGGTACTTTGTACGTGGCAAGGTAACTTCCATAGGGAAAACGACAGAGGCTTTGTGCTGTGTGGCTGATAAATTTCCTTCTGGGAATGAAGGGAAACCAGACAGGGCTTTAAGCAAATGTTCAGGATGGGAAAAGAAAGGAGAGAATCTGAAATCTCAGTCCCAGGCAAAAGCTGAAAAAATAGTATAGCATTTAAATATAACAGTTTAATATGTAGACTCAGCCTCTATTTATGCCCAATATTTTTGGCCTAATATGTATGCTCAGGCTTACATTTTCTAGTTTTAATTACTATGTCAACATTAGCTGCACTCTTTTTGTAGTTTATTTACATTAACCAGCACAGCTAATGAAAGCCCCATTCCAAAAGGATAAATGACTATTATGAATGATTTGCACGCAAAGGAAGGAATATTAGTGTAACCACATAATGTCTTATGAGAATGTCACTTTCATTCATAAGCAGACCACCTGGTTAATTGGGATATTTACAATGAGGAACTTGGACTCAAATGAATGCACACTTTTTGTTCCTCCCATGAAATAAATGCAAAACTACCTATAAAGGCTTCATTTTTTCTTTTTAAAAAACCTGACCACACATTAAATTATATTACCTATCATTTTTCCAGCAGTGACGTTCACATCTACTATGACCATAGGGTTAGTAATGTGGACAGTTAACAGGCTTCCTTAGCAAGAGCTGTGGGTCACAGCTCACAAATCGTCTCCCAAGTTGCCATAATCTATAAATTACGCTTAAAATTCTGTGCCAGATCTAGATGCTATCACCACTGACAACAGGTCCTGCTAAAGTTTCATTAGCGTGCGGAGAGCACTCGGAGACTGGAATGTTAAGTGTAAGTGGAGTGCACGAATAGACTTAATTTCAACACAATAGGTCCAAGAATCCAATCTTAATGCTTTTAAAAACACACACAATAGTTTTCCCATGTGGCACTTTTTAAAATTTCACCATCAGATGACAGGTGTGACCTTTAAAAACCAAGCCAGTGCGGTCCTCGGGGTGGGGGTGGGAGGTGGGGAGAGCCAGCATCTGCACCAAATCGCTAAAACGTAATGAAGTCTGAGTCATTTGGTCACCAAGTTCTGAATCCTGGTAGGAACCTCTTCAAAGCTGGAGCTTATTTTACCAATGAAGGAAATCTAGGTGTGGGACAAGTTTATAGGTTATGCAACTACACAGAAACTTGATGTCTCTGGTGTTTGACAGATGGCTAAATTTTATATTTTTCTCATCAGGTATGCTGTCATGCATCTCACATACACTGTGACACTGTGATAAATTTCCTCATTATCCTAATATATGCTGCCGGGAACCAATTCCAGCATGTCATAATTTCAAGAGTTTCATCAAAAGGTTGATGAGACTTGGGGACTCAACAGGGTTGAGTCACACATGTAGTCACCTGTTGGGAATGGCTAAAGGCATTTCCCCAAACCTGAATAGGAAACTGTGGCTGCCAGACAGTTAAAGGGCATCTTAATTTACATGTTATTGCCTCCTACTGGCCAAACACCTTAACAGCTGTAGGCTAATTCCCCCATTCTGACCATGGACTCTACCAAACCCTGACTCTCTGAAGTGCCTATCTCTGCCTCACCTCAGGACAAGTTGTGTTAATAAAAAGCATGGAGTCCTGGGGGCGGGGAGGACCTAAGGCCTTAGACTTAAGATCTTAGAACTTAGCTCCTTTAGCTAACTAAGCTCCTCTGACCCCCAATGCCTTTCAAAATGTATTTCATCTCCGGACTCTTTATTAGCTTCTGGACTCTTATTTAACATCTACGCACAGCCCCTTCTCCAGATTCCTGAACCCTTCTTGATGCTGGGACAAGAACCCCGGCAATATGCTTTTAAGTCATATACACACGCACACACACATATATATATCTGAGCACATATATGGGGAGTGCAAAAGCAGGTAGGTTTACAGTTGTTCATATGGAAAGACATGCAGGTTATGATGATCACAATAGCTTTATTAACTCAAAAGAATGTCACATGCAACTGTAAACCTACTTTTGCCCACCTCTGTACACACACACACACACGCACACATATTCCCCCCTCCCTTACTCTTAACCGCAATTCATATTCACATTCACTCTTCATTTCTCTTACCATGGGCAGGTCTTTTAGGATCTGTATTCCATCTCCTGGACCCATGTGTGCTATGTGGTTAAAATTAGTTGGGTTAGAAATTAATTTATTTCTCATTTCAGGATCTCGTAGCATCTCTCTGTAAGAGAAAACACCTGTTTAGACACTTCTTCTATGATCAATCTAGATAACTCTAGAAACAAATTATGTATACATTATTTTTTCATAAAAATACTGTGAAATCATATTCATATGGATAGAATTAAAATAATATAAATAATCAATTAAAACTTACTTAGATTTGTTTTATCTTTTAAATAGAAGATCTTACAATTTTTGGTGAGAAAAGAGAGCATTTTAGAACAGAGACATGGAAGAAGCTCTATTCTATTTCACAGATAATTCTGAGCATTTCTGTATGTCTCAAAATAATTGGTAACACTTAGAAATATTTTTACATGTAATTGGAATACTATAAGCCTATTTCTGTTTGCTCATAAAGAGAATAGTGAATCTAAAGTTCTTAAATATATAAGGTTTACTATTATGCAATGATTGGTTCTATGTTTACATTAAAACAAGGCTCACATTCTAAAACTTCTAACTACTCCACATACATAGAGAAATGAATCAAAATATGGTATTTTAGTCTAATTCACACAACTTGGAGAGTGTTGATTAAAGTGACTCTGAGACGTGCAGACCTTCTGGCAGTTTTTAAACCACAGATGAATGACAGATTTTCAGAGATCAAATTTTCCTTCCAAAACACATATAATATTTTCACCAAACAGCCCTTCCCATGCTACCAGCATGTGTGGATGACGGGGAGAATGGAAGCAGTTACCTCCTCTGTTGCATCCTTTCCTCTTCCGGGACCCTGAAGGAGTAACGCCGCTTGTTGTTAATATTTCTAACCATTTGTTTTCGACTGTTATCTGTGGTTTCAGGAACTACCAGTTCATCCCCTTCTGTTTAAAAAATACAGAGAACAGTGATGTTCTTTAAAGTGCTAGAATGTTTTTTACCATTCATCTCTAAGATAGTATAAACTTAATTGTGCAATCACAGTACATGCAATTCTGATTTTAAAAGTTGTGTTAATGATCATCTATACTAATAAAAGGGTAATATGCTAATTAGACCAAACATCTTCCGGACAAAGCCATGGTGGCAGGGGCTGAGGCAGAGGCAGTTAGGGGTGATCAGGCCGGCAGGGGAGGGCAGTTAGGGGGCAATAAGGTAGGCAGGGGAGGGCAGTCAGGGGTGATCAGGCAGGCAGGCAGAGGGGTTAGGGGCGATCAGGCAGGCAGGCAGGCAGGCAGGCAGGCAGGGAAGCGTTTAGGAGCCAGCGGTCCCAGATTGCGAGAGGGATGTCTGACTGCCAGTTTAGGCCCAATCCCGCGGACATCCCCTGAGGGGTCCCACATTGGAGAGGGTGCAGGCTGGGCTGAGGGACCCCCGCCCTGTGCACAAATTTTGTGCACCAGGCCTCTAGTAGTAAAATAAGCAATAATTTTCAACAGTATATAAACAGATGCTGAAATTAAACGTAACTTACAAAGGGTAACTTCACTTTTATTTGATTATAAACATAAAATAGCACAATTTTACTAGAAAGAAAGAAAACTGCAGTTGCCTCAGAGCTCGGTCACTCTGGCCACCCTCCCGTAACGACTACACTATCTTCTCTCCCCTTCCAGGTGTTGGTCTCACGGGCTCAGGGTGTTATGCTATTGCTAACCTGCATAGCAATCAGGCATCAATAGTAAATTTTTTATGTAAATGATAAGTACAATTACTTTTACATATTAAAACATTTCCTTCGATGATGCCATCTGAGAGGCGTAGGGTCAGGAAAAGGAAGCGTTGTCCTACCAGCTGCCTTTACTACAGGCAAGAATCTGTCACCTTCTTACTCTTCTCATCTGATTCATATACACTGAGTGAGCCGTGCCCATCTCATTCTATTTCAATTTTAAATACGCAGAAGTAAACAAAACTGTCAGCATGGGCCCCAAAACCTGCTGGGGTATGTGAACATACTGTCAAGTAGACAACTGTACCCACAACATGGCAGATGCCATTCTCTAAGCAAGATCAGGGAAAGAGAAAAGGCTCTAAGCCTGATACTCGAATGGCAGAAGGTGTTCCCATAGCCCCAGACAGGGTCTCCGGATGAACTGTCACAATTTCAGGGCTACAAGCCTTGGTTAGGTTCTACAGTATGAAACGTACAGAGAACATATTCAGTCATCCTTTCTCTACTTACCTTGGTGTTCCACAGAAAAACAACACGGTCCGTCAGAAACAATACCCTGACTGCACAGCTACGCAAGCTAAACAGAATGGCTTTGCCCAGCAGTTCAGCTCAGTCTACTGAGAGAGTGTGACAGCGGCCAAGACCACAGACTTCGGAGAAGACACAACTGAGCTTGAATCTGGGCTCGGCCACTTCTTATCCCCAGGCGGTCAGCTTAGGGAGAACACCTTATTGAAGCTATCCTGTTAATGTGCATTTTCTTACCTGCCATCTTATTTTTGAAATAAATTAATCTAATCGTCTCCAAGCCTAAAAGATTTAATGATCCTTCACTGTTTAAGGGTCGAACCTAAAATAATAAAAAATAAAATTAGTATTTCAACAAAACCTTCAAAAATTAAACCATATAACTTTTGGCCTATTTATAAACCACACACATTTATCTTATCCTTCCTCTTCAAAATATAGCCCTCTCAGAAAATCAAGAAAAAATTAACATTAATTCTGACTGGGAAGGTATAAAATTATCTAATTTGAACAAAGTTATAATGATAACATTTTAAAGGAAGACTATTCCGGACAAAAAAAAGAAGTAGAAATACATTTAAACCTTAAATTTGACTTTAAAGCCATTAGTGACCAAATTATTACACTAAGGTATCAACACAGACACTTTATGACTCTTGTTTGAACTAAATGGACAAACAGCATAGTTAACTGGGGACATGCAAATTAATACATCAATGAGATATCACTTTATAACCATTTGCAAGGGCTATAAAACAATGAATTCTGACCATGGCCAGTGTCAGAGAGGATGTGGGTCAGCAAAAACTCTTACACACTGCTGGTGAGAGTGCCAACGGGTATAATTACTTTGGAAAATGATCTGATACGAGCCTGTAACACCAAACACTTGCATTTTCCATGCACCATCAATTGCGTGCCCAGGCACAGGACTTAAACTCCTGCACACACACATGCACCAGAAGATGTGCGCAACAATGCTCATAACAGCAAAGAGCTCGGCAATAAGTCAAGTGCGCCAATCAGAGAATGGGCAAGTTATGATCTATTCACCCAACAATATTTTATATAGTGAAAGCAAAGACTGTATGGAACAGCATAGTGGTTGGTGCATGGAACAACATCGATGAATCTTTGAAACACAGTAAATGCATGAAGAACGCAAGGTGGAAAGTGATATACGACAACATTTTATGACCTCAAATGCAAGCAACGCTGAACAACATATTGTTTAGAAATATTTAAATATGCAAAAAATTCTGGCTTTTGTGATGAGCAAGGAAACGATAAACAGCATTCGGGGAGTGGCTGCCCTGGAGGGAGTGCGCGGTAAGAGAGAATACACCCGCGAATGCAGTGACAGAGGTAATCTTCTGGCTCTTAAGTTAGGAGGTGGGTCCACAAGGGGTCAGTTTAGTAAGGCTCTTCAAGGTCACGTATTCTTTCATATGTACCGTGATGTTTACATAACACCAATAAGAGGGATACTAATTGCAACCAACCCAATGTACAAACTGGAGGGCTGTGTTCAGCAGCTCTATGTAGTGTGGCGGTATCTGCAGGAGCGTCTTCCCTGATGATGTGGCTTAAAATCGAGGAAGATTTTGAAATATGGCTCCTTTCTTCTACCTGTTCTTCTAACCCTCGCCCCTCATGAGTGACACCTGCTACTTATTCTACGTGAAATGACTACTCTTGCAAAATAACCATTCTATACTAAAATTCTACAAATTTCTCTTTACATTATCACAGGGAAATGTTAAAGAAAAACATTGTTTTACTGGGAACATGTGAAACCTTTATGTTTTAATTCTGAGACGATTAAACACAGTTTTGGTTCTAATTCTAATCATTCTTCTGGCCTGCAAATCTGTCCTCACAGGATTTCAAATTGAACACCGTTATGTGCAAAACATCATAATTAACAATAATGCACCCCCTCAGAGCTCCTCAAACCAGAGGGGAAGTTAACGCTGACATCTTAGGCCAGGGGTCCTCAAACTACGGCCCGCGGGCCACATGCAAATACAAATATTGTATTTGTTCTTGTTTTGTTTTTTTTACTTCAAAATAAGATATGTGCAGTGTGCATAGGAATCTGTTCATAGTTTTTTTTTAAACTATAGTCCGGCCCTCCAGCGGTCTGAGGGACAGTGAACTGGCCCCCTGTTTAAAAAGTTTGAGGACCCCTGTCTTAGGTCGTAGGACACACTCTAGTTGTTCATGATAATAATCATACTTCATACAGAAAAACTAAAGTCATAAGAATAGTATGGAATTGAGCTACTTATAAGATTAAGTGGATTGCTTTTTTATTGTTTGTTCATTCTTAGCTAAATGAGTGAAAATGAGCGCAATAGTCACGTCAGTGTTTGCTACACACACAGTTCGCTCAGCCCGTATTTTGATGATGTTACCTTTTTGAGTGGGAGCGTCTGAATCCACTCCATGGAGTTCACATCGAAGACGTCCACCGCGTTTTCACTGTACACGGACAGGTAGGGGGCATTATAGCCTGGGGGAGGGGAGAGAGCAGCCTGCTGGTTACCTTCAACTACTCACTGAAGCCAGGTATCCCATTTCTTACTCCACATAAGTCAAACTCTGAATCATCTGACTAGGCTACAGAACAGCATTCATTCTAAACACGATGCCATAGATATGAGCATGTATTTCACAAGAAACAAAACGTGAAGCACAGTGATGTCTCCGTTGGTGGATTAGAAGTACTTTTCTTCTCTTTATCTAGATTTCCTGGTGTTTCTGCAATAAATGTCCTTCTGCTGAACCCCAAAGGCGTCCGTGCTCCCCCCGCCCTCCTGTCCTGCTGTGGGGGAGGCGCTTTCCTCCTGCCGCCCGCATCCTCCCTGTCTACCTCCCAGCCTATGGCCTCCCTAGGGTCTCACTCCCATTCCTGTATTTACTATAGAGCCACCTAGTGGCTACTTCCCTTCAGCATTTAAACATGCTCAAGTACCTTCCACTAAAAACAAAAGGTTTTGGGTTGGATTCTCCTACTTATTGTATCACAGGCAGTGAAATGCATATAATGAGGATTCCAAAACGTATTAATGTCATAACATTTCCTCAAAGAGTGAAATAAACAATTTTTTAATATATACCTATCTAAATAAAAATGTAAAACTGAATATCACTTCTTATAGATGCTATACTATCCTTTACGTAACTGATTAACACACTTAGTAACACAACTTCTCCAGAGGAAGTCTTATCAGCTATTAATAATCACACTGTATTTTTGAGGACCACAAAGATACAATTTAGGTTTTTTCAAAATACAATAACATGGGTTAAAAAATCCATCTAAGTACAATATTCCATAGAAAAATTAGCTTTAATTATTGGCATGTTAATGTTGATACTGTTGTCCTAGGCTTAACTACACATGGTTGCTTTACATAAATAATACTTAGGAAAAACCTTCCAGATGGCTTAAAAATGACCAGTTATTAACAATAAATACATCTAGGAGATGGAGTAGAGGGAAAAGAAAGAGAAGGAGAAGACAGCCGAAAGGAAGAGACTCACAACAGGAGGAAGGGTTAGCTGGCCACGTCAGCTCCTGCTGCCTAGACCTGCGGCCCTGGCAGTCGGTGTAGAGCCCGATGCTGCTAAAACACAGCAGGTATTCTTTACTGGAGATCTCCACGGCGCAGATGGCGTCCAGGGGCTGATGTGTGACAAAGGCCAGCGTGTGGTCACTTGAATGGAGCATACTGCATGAAGTTCCTTCTCCATTCAAGGGGTATCTCTGAAATCCCGACTGGAATCCCACACAGAGGTGTTCACTGAAGACTGCCATCCACTGGACATTATACGGGACTTGAATTTCCTTAAATTTTCTGTGACGGGTCTTGCTCTGAAATAGTTCGTAACAGAGGACCTGCCTTTTCATCGCCACACACAGGCAGGTGAGCGTGCCGTGACGCAGTTTCCCAGAAGTTATGGTTTGACACCCTTTAGTTTCCGCCAGCTTATAAAACTCAGTCTCTCGTCCGTCCAAAGCTGACATAGGAAAGAGTCGTACGTGACGGTTTCGTCCTGAGATCACAGCAACGAGCTGATCATTTGGAATGAGTTCAATCTGATGAATCTTCTTATTGTCACCAACTCGAATAATTTCTATGCAAAGAAATAATAATAAGTCAGATGCAAAATAATGTTGTTTATTTATTAATCATATCCCATTTATACTCAAAAGGATATATGTCAACCTATAATAAAGACAGATACACATATAGAAAAGAACAACAGCTCAGAAATCACAGAGGACGAGGAAGATAATTGCACCCATTACAAGATAATTAACTCACTACAGTAAAGTATTAAATTCAGCACTGAGATCTCTCGCAGCCAAGGCATACAGCTGCTATGTGATAAGGCGTGCCAGATCTTCAAAAACAATAACAATAAACCTCTTTACTGGCCTAAGTTTCAGGGGACTTTTTACTATGGGGTTTGTTGTTTTTATTGTTTTTTTTTTTTTGTTTTTTTAAGTAACTCATATTTCACTAAAAGTATTTGTATGGGTAACAAACTAATGAAGTTTAAGGGCATTGTTTTCCCATGAACTAACTTGATATAAATACAGAACTTCGAGCTCTGTATTCAAGAATGCTAAATTAAATTGGTTTCTTTATTTCACCCAGTATTTGATTTATCTTTAGAAAAAGATCTTTGTAATAAACTATGGGGAAAAACCCCCAACAAGAAGCACATTTCAATGAGCTACCTCTTCGAGTGCTATTGGGACCATGGAAAAAGCAAGTGCGTTTTCTTTCAGCACCTTCTTTAGAAGTGCAACTGAGCCCTATAGCAGAACTTAGTCCCACAAGAACAAGGATCCATACGTGGATGTTTTAGAACTCAGGATGATGATAGAAGTTAAAAAATTATCTTTTGACTTATAAACATATCAAATTAGGTGTGGAAAATTTCAATTATAGAAAAAGCAAATCCTGCTGTTTATAGAATTTAGAAACTAGAGTTTAGAATTTTCTAGCAACATACAGGTTAAAGTTACCCCACAATAATTTTTTTCTTACCATCTTTGGTGACATGCACAACAAATAAACCTTCTTCATTTCCCAAAGCTATCCTTTCATGATCTATGCAAGATATAAATAAATATGAAACATTTTTATTAGGTAAAAACTATGTAAAATAATATAAAAAAGATAACAAAGAAATTTGATATAAAACCCTGAAATAAACAATATAAAAATAGCAATAACCATTTTTACTATTAAATTTCCATTCATTTTTTTTTTAAATATATTTTTTAATGAATTTTTACAGAGAGGAAAGGAGAGGAATAGAGAGCTAGAAACATCAATGAGAGAGAAACATCGATCAGCTGCCTCCTGCACGCTCCCTACTGGGGATGTGCCTGCAACCAAGGTACATGCCCTTGACCGGAATCGAACCTGGGACCCTTGAGTCCGCAGGCCGACGCTCTATCCACCGAGCCAAACCGGCTAGGGCTCATTTCTTTTTTAATAGAATCATCATCAGAAAATTATCTATATCAATATTTACAAAAGAAGTAAATGTTTATTCAATAAAAGGTGAAAGGCATTTGAACCCTACTCATTCAACTTTTTATTATTTACTAGGAAGTAACAGAAGAGTTAGATGTGAACATAAGAATATGGTGATAATTTAAACTTCCAGACACAAAGGCTGCCATTGTTAGGGCATCTGATGCACAAGGGCATTCTGTTCCGCCCTGCCTCTCAGTTACACTTCCCAATGACCTCTGCAAGGCAACTGCATCCACACTATACACGGAAGGGGGTTATGCTTTAAGAAACGAAACAACTGTTCTCAACCGCACATGCAGAGGATAGAGGTGTTCAAAGTTAAATTTTAGCACTGCTGCTTTTGTCAGAAGAAAACATATTTGAAAGTGGACTTATTCTGGTTTACTGAGAAACAAAGCTTAAAATGGTCTCATTCATCCAATAAACACTGTGCACCTGTGATTTAACACAGACCAGGTTGGACACTGGAATTCCTAGATGGAAGCAGCCCCCCTGACCAGGTAGGTGAGGAAACAATTGTGATCACATGACCGAGGCTATCAATGCGTACCTATGATTGCAGCGGCCTGGGTAGTTTTAATGAGGGGCAGCGTGCTGTCATAAGCCTCTTTGGGAACATAGACGGAGCGGTCTCTGAATTTGTTTTTCTTCAAAATTTTCTGTAATTCACTCAGCACTCCCACCCACTTGCTCTTCTCATTCTCACTATCTGCCAGCATCAGGATTGAGCATTTGTTATTAGGTGCTGAGAGCTGGGACATTGTGACCTAGAAAAATTAAAACAAAATTCATGATGTTAGAAAACAGACACCCTTTAGGTCAGTTTTATGCTTAGATTAGTTTGCTTAGCACTAGCCCAGAGGTCGCCAACCTTTCAGACCTCATGGACCACCAGTGGTCCGCGAACCACTGGTTGGCGACCGCTGAACTAGCCAACAAAATGAGCATCCATGAAGTGATACCTTTAGCAGCGGTCAGCTATTCCTAATCAGAAGAATAATTAGTTTCAGCATTAGAATTCCTGGTAAAGCAAAGGTAGCAGATACCATTCTAAGTGTTAGTATCATTTTTTATTTTCTTTGTATACAGTGCCAGAATACTATCATTAGAAAATGCAACTGACATTTTTGAGTAATTACTGATCTCTGGGCATTGATCAAAGTACTTTACAAGTATTCACTCACATAACCCTCTCAACATCTTCATAAGGTAATTACTGTTATTAGTCCTGACCTTATACATAAAACACTGTGATGCAGAGAAATTAATTTCCCCAAGGGCACACAACAAAAGTGGGGTCCCTGTCCATGCTCGTAAGCACAATTATATTATACTGATTTTCAACTTTTTTTAAAAGTCAGAAATGCTCAGAAATACTTACATTCTGTTATTCCATAACAATAACTCACATTATCTTAAAGAAGATAGATCCTTTAGTTACTATTTAAATGAAGCTTATCATTATGAAAACAGCATTTATAACTGGGCAGATTTAAATTACTTATATATGGACCATTTATAAAAAGTAATTTAAACAGCACGAAAATAAAATCCCACTATGTATCAATTACAGAAAAGTGGGCTTCTGTAGGCTCCATAGGAGGCTGGAGATAGCACAGCTGTTGTTTCAGGAACTGAGACAAAGTACTGTATAGTCTTTGTCTGACCTTCCTTAGATACAAGACTCATCGACAAATACTAAGCATACAGGCATAAGGTTGGGGCAGTATTCCTTTTTGTTTTTTACCTCTTTTATCTTAATTCACCAATTCTAGATTGCACTGTGGGCAGCTTCCAAAGATGGGTACCAACAATCTTTCCATGGAATTCCATTCTTCTTATCAAAAAATGGAATCTAGTCCTAGCTGGTTTGGCTCAGTGGATAGAGCGTCAGCCTGTGGACTGAAGGGTCCCAGGTTCGAATCCAGTCAAGGGCACATGCCTGGGGCTGCTGGCTCGATCCCCAGTAGGGGGCGTGCAAGAGGCAGTCAATCAATGATTCTCTCTCATCATTGATGTTTCTATCTCTCTCTCCCTCTCCCTTCCTCTCTGAAATCAATAAAAAAAATATATTTTTAAAAAAGTGGCATCTATTCCCTCCCCTTAAAGCCAGGCTGACCTCATGACTTGCTTTGACTAACAGACTGCAAGAGGGTTATTATGTCTTTTGGGGTCTACACTTCAGAAGGCCTGAAAAGGCCCCTTTGCTCTCCTGGAAGCCAGCCCTTGAGAGCTCGGACAGCCTACTGAACGACTAGAGACCACAGAGAGTTCACAGAGGGAACTGACCGCCCGGCCCACAGCCAGCACCAGCACCCCGGATGTGAAGAGGAGGCCATTTTGAAGCTTCCAGCCCCAAATGAGCTGAATGCAGCCACATGAGGGGCCCCAGGCAACAGCAAAACAACTGTAGAGCTGACCCACAGAATATGCTGAAAACAAACCACTGCTATTTGAAGCCACAAAGTTCTGGAGTGGTTGTTGCAAAGCAGTAAAACTGGAAAACATGTTTTTAAAATGAGGTTAAAAAGAAAAAACTTCCATTTTTTAAAAAAATTGGGTAACTCACATTTAATTTTCTGTGTGACAGTATTGATTTGAAAATTCAATTGTGACGCAAAAATATTATCCAAGAGGAAACCTAACTTAGAAGCTATACAGTAATGCTTTCCTCAGGTCTCTCAAATATAAATATTTACTTAGCACTATCTATCTACTCACTCAAGTACTGGAGAGCCAAAACATATATACTCATTAAAAACAAATAATTTAGTCATCAAACTATAACACACATACTTACTCTAAATATACAGGGTATATCTTTTCGACTTGCATGAATAACATCAGAAGCCAAGACTGAACTCACAGAAAATTCTTCATCCCTGAAGGAAAGTGAAATGTTAAAAATCAGTGTGTGTGGGTATGTGTGTGGTCTTGGGTGTATATCCAAATAATACATATGAAACAACACTCAAAACTGAATCGCACAAAACATCCAAGTTGAGTTCTTTATAAAAATTTTATTTTCCCTCCATTTCAACTGATAGTGCCATAATAATTAATCAGTAGCATTACAGTGGCACATTACACAAGAGCTAGGAATAGCTCCCGGCTCACCCAAAGTGCCAAGCCAGTAGGAACAAGGTACTGGGATTCGAAAATGAACCTGAACCCTCTTGCCTCCCATGATACACCTCAAGTGCCCTCAACACAGCTCATCTGTCATTTTACTGTTCTGTCAACACCTAAAACAGATTTGCTCCACAATAATTTATTCCTGAATTTGGTTATTGGTACCATCACTGTCTTGGTTTTAGGGACTTGACACCTTAGTGTTATCTTTCATCCATCTCCCTCTTTCTATATTTAGGCCCTTAGCAGACATTGCTAGATTTTCCTTGCTAATATGTCTTGAGTTTATTCCTTCCTATTCCATATTTATGGGAAAGATATAGAATATGTTAGAGATGCTGGTACGAGATGCTAGTGTGAGCCAGAGTTGGAAAGCCCAGCTCTGAGTGCTGGAGGAAGACCTGGACTGGAGATAGGAGTGTGGGAGTCGGCAACGCTGCGGTGGTGGGAGCTATGAGAGTTAGTGAGGGGACCCCAGGAGAAGGGCTAGAGCTCTAAGAGGAAAGGAGGACACTGAAGGGGCAGGATGAGACCTGAAAAGTGAGGCCGGTAACAGTCACGATGTGTTATGTAAATGTTTACCAATGCGTTACACATTCCAAGAGCCTATATGACTTTGAGATTTTTATTTCCTTTCCTACATGGAGGTTATATTCTAAGCCTTTAGGTGATGATATGAACACTACGCCGTAGGCTTCCAATACCTCAGCAACCTTTAAACTGGTCCTTTGGATGCAAACATTAGCTTATTTTCTCTGACTCCCCAATCCCCCCTAAACCTGTCCTATAACTACACCTTACTTCCTATTTTTAATTATTGTACTACTACAGGCCTGGTGCACGAATTTGTGCATGGGTGGGGTCTTGCTGGCCGGGGGAGGGGCCATAGGCAGTTGGCCAGCCGGCCCTGCCCCCTGGTCGAAGGGATAATTTGCATATTAGGCTTTTATTAAATAGGATAGCAACGTTACTAAATTAGAAAATTAACATGAAATGAGATTTAAATAAAAACATGGTAACGTAATTAGAAGAAAAATCACACATTTTTGATCCCCATGTTGCAAAGATGCCAATATTTTCCCCTCTGAAAGCTTACCTCATGTCAATCACTTGACTGACTACAACGCTGGGCTGCGATGCCTTTCCCTCGGCAACATCGTACAGGAAGAGTTTGAAGTCACAAACTACAGCCAATGCTCTTTGCCATCCTTTCTTCACACCAGCTGGCTTAGGGATCTGAGGCAAACACAAAAAGAAAACAACTCACACCGAAACGGCACCCAGAGCCCATGGAGTTACACATGCACCCGGCTGGTAAAGGAGCAGGTGGACCACACACATCGTTCACAAACTGTGAGAGGACACCCTTCAATCACCGAAGGACTTTACGTTCTGAAAATTGTTAAATGGCACCATTTTAACGTTCACTAGTAATTAACTAAACATCCATGGATTTCTTTCTAAATAGCATAAAAGTCAGATTTGGTAGTGAGATGGAATGCAGCTTACACTTTAGATGTCATTCAAGATTACAAGTAAGATTATGCCTTGACACATCTCGTACGTCATAAGCATAAGCCACCTCTCCACAAGGCCAAGAGCTGAAGACCCTTTTTATGGAGATTCCAACATTTGTTCATGACAAGATAAAGACCGAGCGGAAAATTTTGAGACATTTTATAATTGATTTCCAAGCAAAGACAAGGTTTTTGTTTTCAAATCATTACTTGGGTGAAATAAAATTATTAGGTAAATTTTATTCATTTAATTTTCTGTTAAGGACTGTGTTTGTCTTGTGACTGGACTTCATTTTAATCCATTAATGAACCTTAAAAGATTAATCTAAACCCAACTGAATGACACTTACCCTGACATGGCCTTCATATGCTGTTCCTATTCCTTTCTGAGGATCTATACCCAGGGGACCTTTTGTCTGTTCAGGAGGAACTGGACACGCAGTGGGAGCTTTGTTTACGCAAGTTATATGACACGAGAATCCACACACTTTTGGAAGGACAAAAAAAAGAAACAAAGTTCAATAAAAATTCATTTTACAAAAAGAAAATCCACCAAGAATTCATTACAAGCAAGGTAAATGAATGCTTCTCTCTGAACTTATTTTCAAAAACTATTTTGTCATTTGGTGGGCTGATTTATTTCCATAACAAAAAGAATTTCAATGTCAGTCATTATCCATCATTTCATTCACTCAAAACTCTCAAATCTCCACTTTCCAAACTGACCATTTTCTTTGGCTCTAAACTCATGCATCTAACAAACTAATTAAGATAATGCAATTGAGATTTGCAACTCTGGTTGGGAGAAGTAACCAAACAAAATGCATTGCGTGGACGCTACTGATTTCCACCTTATCCAAAGAATTCACTCCAGGCCCACTATCAGGGTCCTCTACCAGGGTCCTCTACCAGGGCCCTCTACCAGAGCCCTCTACCAGGGTCCTCTACCAGGGCCCTCTACCAGGGTCCTCAACCAGGGTCCTCTACCAGGGTCCTCAACCAGGGCCCTCTACCAGGGTCCTCAACCAGGGCCCTCTACCAGGGCCCTCTACCAGGGTCCTCAACCAGAGCCCTCTACCAGGGTCCTCAACCAGGGTCCTCTACCAGAGCCCTCTACCAGGGTCCTCTACCAGGGGCCTCAACCAGGGTCCTCAACCAGGGCCCTCTACAAGGGTCCTCTACCAGGGCCCTCTACCAGGGTCCTCTACCAGGGCCCTCTACCAGGGTCCTCTACCAGGGTCCTCTACCAGAGCCCTCTACCAAGGTCCTCTACCAGAGCCCTCTACCAGAGTCCTCTACCAGGGTCCTCTACCAGAGCCCTCTACCAGGGTCCTCTACCAGAGCCCTCTACCAGGGCCCTCTACCAGGGTCCTCTACCAGAGCCCTCTACCAGGGTCCTCTACCAGGGCCCTCTACCAGGGTCCTCTACCAGGGTCCTCAACCAGGGCCCTCTACCAGGGCCCTCTACCAGGGTCCTCTACCAGGGCCCTCTACCAGGGTCCTCTACCAGAGCCCTCTACCAGGGTCCTCTACCACGGTCCTCTACCAGGGTCCTCTACCAGAGCCCTCTACCAGGGTCCTCTACCAGAGCCCTCTACCAGGGCCCTCTACCAGGGTCCTCAACCAGAGCCCTCTACCAGAGCCCTCTACCAGGGTCCTCTACAAGGGTCCTCAACCAGGGCCCTCTACCAGGGTCCTCTACCAGGGCCCTCTACCAGGGTCCTCTACCAGGGTCCTCTACCAGAGCCCTCTACCAGGGTCCTCAACCAGGGCCCTCTACCAGGGTCCTCTACCAGGGTCCTCTACCAGAGCCCTCTACCAGGGTCCTCTACCAGGGCCCTCTACCAGGGCCCTCTACCAGGGTCCTCTACCAGGGTCCTCTACCAGAGCCCTCTACCAGGGTCCTCTACCAGGGTCCTCTACCAGGGTCCTCTACCAGAGCCCTCTACCAGGGTCCTCTACCAGAGCCCTCTACCAGGGCCCTCTACCAGGGTCCTCAACCAGAGCCCTCTACCAGAGCCCTCTACCAGGGTCCTCTACAAGGGTCCTCAACCAGGGCCCTCTACCAGGGTCCTCTACCAGGGTCCTCTACCAGAGCCCTCTACCAGGGTCCTCTACCAGGGCCCTCTACCAGGGCCCTCTACCAGGGTCCTCTACCAGGGTCCTCTACCAGGGTCCTCAACCAGGGCCCTCTACCAGAGCACTCTACCAGGGTCCTCTACCAGGGCCCTCTACCAGGGCCCTCTACCAGGGTCCTTTACCAGGGTCCTCAACCAGGGTCCTCTACGAGGGTCCTCTACCAGGGTCCTCAACCAGGGTCCTCTACCAGGATCCTCTACCAGGGTCCTCAACCAGAGCCCTCAACCAGGGTCCTCAACCAGGGTCCTTTACCAGGGTCCTCAACCAGGGTCCTCTACGAGGGTCCTCTACCAGGGTCCTTTACCAGAGCCCTCTACCCGAGCCCTCAACCAGGATCCTCTACCAGGGTCCTCAACCAGAGCCCTCTACCAGAGCCCTCAACCAGGGTCCTCAACCAGGGCCCTCTACCAGGGTCCTCTACCAGGGTCCTCTACCAGGGTCCTCAACCAGAGCCCTCTACCAGAGCCCTCTACCAGGGTCCTCTACCAGGGTCCTCAACCAGGGCCCTCTACCAGGGTCCTTTACCAGGGTCCTCAACCAGGGTCCTCTACCAGGGTCCTCTACCAGGGCCCTCTACCAGAGCCCTCTACCAGGGTCCTCAACCAGGGTCCTCTACCAGGGCCCTCTACCAGGGTCCTTTACCAGGGTCCTCTACCAGGGTCCTCAACCAGGGTCCTCTACCAGGGTCCTCTACCAGGGTCCTCAACCAGGGCCCTCTACCAGAGCCCTCTACCAGGGTCCTCTACCAGGGCCCTCTACCAGAGCCCTCTACCAGGGTCCTCAACCAGGGTCCTCTACCAGGGTCCTCTACCTGGGTCCTCAACCAGAGCCCTCTACCAGGGTCCTCTACCAGAGCCCTCTACCAGGGTCCTCTACCAGAGCCCTCTACCAGGGTCCTCTACCAGGGCCCTCTACCAGGGCCCTCTACCAGAGCCCTCTACCAGGGTCCTCTACCAGAGCCCTCTACCAGGGTCCTCTACCAGAGCCCTCTACCAGAGCCCTCTACCAGGGTCCTCTACCAGGGTCCTCTACCAGGGCCCTCTACCAGGGCCCTCTACCAGGGTCCTTTACCAGGGTCCTCAACCAGGGTCCTCTACCAGAGCCCTCTACCAGGGTCCTCTACCAGGGTCCTCTACCAGGGCCCTCTACCAGGTTCCTTTTCCAGGGTCCTCAACCAGGGTCCTCTACCAGAGTCCTCTACCAGGGACCTCTACCAGAGCCCTCTACCAGAGTCCTCTACCAGGGTCCTCTACCAGGGCCCTCTACCAGGGCCCTCTACCAGGGTCCTTTACCAGGGTCCTCAACCAGAGCCCTCTACCAGAGCCCTCTACCAGGGTCCTCTACCAGGGTCCTTTACCAGGGTCCTCAACCAGGGCCCTCTACCAGAGCCCTCTACCAGGGCCCTCTACCAGGGCCCTCTACCAGGGTCCTCTACCAGAGCCCTCTACCAGGGTCCTCTACCAGGGTCCTCTACCAGGGTCCTCTACCAGGGCCCTCTACCAGAGTCCTCTACCAGGGTCCTCTACCAGGGCCCTCTACCAGAGCCCTCTACCAGGGTCCTCTACCAGAGCTCTCTACCAGGGTCCTCTACCAGAGCTCTCTACCAGAGTCCTCTACCAGGGCCCTCTACCAGGGTCCTCTACCAGGGTCCTCTACCAGGGTCCTGTACCAGGGTCCTCTACCAGGGCCCTCTACCAGAGCCCTCTACCAGAGCCCTCTAACGGGGCCCTCTACCAGGGTCCTCTACCAGGGTCCACTAAAAGGGTCCACTACCAGGGTCCACTACCAGAGCCCTCTATAAGGGTCCTCTATGCGCAACTGCTGGAGACTGAAAACCTTCCTTCAAGGTCCCTCCCAACCCTAATGGCAAGAAACAGAAACTATGTCAGAATTTGAATCAGTAACAATTTCCTTATCTTTTTCATAGTGAGCGGTAAATTATATATGAGGTATTGGTATATTTGCAAGTCTCGTGATTATAAAAAAGCGTATTTCTAAAATACACACAAATACTATATCCCATTATAATTTAGATCATTTTCATTTCCGAAGTCATAGGAAAAATAAAGTGATGCCCAAATAAATACACTGTTTTCTTTTCAAACCACCTCTGCTCTCTCATCTCTCAGAATGTGCGTTCCGTGAGGGCAGATTCTGTGTTCTGCACCCCGCACCCCCTCCGCCTCCTCCACCATTGCATGCCCAGTGCCCAGAAGCACAGAGCGGCCATTCCATAAACAGTGACGGATGAATCAGTGAATGGTAGGGAAAATCTCTGCTAGTAATACTAGAAATAAAATACCTTTTGAGGCATAGTGGCAGACATTTAATATTTCTAAAAAGATACTGCATTGTCTACTTTCTAATAACAATTTATCTGATCAATTAAACAAGGTTAAAATTAAATGAACAGATTCAAAGATAACTTTCATGTCTTTTGCCACATATAGTAATGGTTTTTCGAAACCACAAAATCATCTGAATAATAAAATAAAGATGAATAAGACATTTAAATATCTCCCCTGAAAAATGTTTCTGGGGACTATCCATCTAGTTTCTCTAATATTCAACAGACTTTCGCAAGGGGCTCATTTTATTGTCTCTACTCCTATTATGCAAAGAAAAGCAAATGATTAAGTAAAACAAACGTTTACAAACCTTATGAAAAGAATAAAGTTACCTGATTACAGTTTAGGTGGTAACTGTTAGGGCTCTGAAGTCACATTCCTTACCATTTTATTCTTACCTTCACAGGAGCAGCCCTGTCGGATCAGGCCCACCATCAAAGAGGTGCACTGGTGACACTTGGTGGGAGCAGTAAAAGATTTGACAAAAAACTGATGAGTCTTGCGCTGCAAAGCAAATGGATAAAAACATACACATAGTGTTTACTTGTCCAAAACTGTAACATCAAAGTGACATGTTACATAACTAGAGGCCCGGTGCATGAATTGATGCCCTTGTGGGGTCCGGCTGACCTGCCCCGATGGGGGCCCATGAGGCCGGGCCGGCGGGGAGAGGGGCTGCCAGAGGTTGGATGGCCAGTCCCACACCTGATCGGGGTGTTGGGGGCCAATAAGGGGCTGGGCAGGGGTGGGGGGGCAATCGGGGCCCGGAGCAGGCCAGTTGGCTGCCACAGTGCTTCATAGCCACGGGTCATTCCGATGGTTCCACTGTTCTGGTTGCTGGGCTTTTATATATATAGATATCTAATTAAATGACTGAATGTGTTTTTTAAATATAGGTTTAAATTTAACTGTTTTACTGCATCAAACACAGAAAATATTTTATGAGAATAAAAAATCTTCTGTATTATGATTTAAAACATCTATTGGATTTGTATATAAATTGTGTGTTGTTTTCTTAAATTATAAATAGATGTTTCATGGCTGACCTTTAAAACATTTCTCTTTAAGAATACATGGTGTGTATGTGGATAGTTTTTATTAGTAATAAATGAAAAAGATATTTAAAAAATGACAGGAAATAAATACGTCAGTATCATAAGAAAAAACAACAACAACAACAAAAACACACACATTGGTTATTTAAAGAATTTTCATATGATGAATCTCTGGGCCCCACACCAGCTACTGGAAAGTTTCTATATAGGAGTAAAATGAATTATTTTCCTTTCTCACCATTTAGTTCTATAATCTATGCTCTTTAAATATTTTTATTAGGCAATATTGAGCTGGATTATGCTAAAATAAGTTATGATAATCAATTGCTCTTGAACTGACACTTGAAAAGTTATAAACTAGCTTTTATAACTAAAATTTTATAATTAAAATTTTGATTTCAGGATTTTTATCGATTCTTCAAATTATTCTTTAGCAGAGTTAAGTGAAATCTTGCATGTTTATACCTATAGAAATAAAGAAATTTAACATGCATTCAGACCTCCTTAGGAAGAACAAAGAGTAATCAAAAATTTTAGCCTTACTATACATCATGTATTTGCTTTTCCTGGGACCAAGAACAAATCATATGCTTAAAAAATCTGTTTCCTCCCTTGGGAGCAGGCAGTATTACACTTGCCCAGGCGAAAATACATACATATTATTCTAAAGACAGATGGCAGCCTAAAATTTCTTACTGAAAACCCAGAAGTTAAAATTCTCCCTGTCTTGTCTTGAGCCATGTGATGGTAAATCAATGTAAGAACTTAGTTCTCCAGAACCCTCCTTCCCTCTCCTAACTAACCCTTCTTCCCTCTCCTAAGTCTCAGCATGTTTCAGCAACGAATGCATTATAACTGCCCTTCCTTCACTCATTATGTGAACTCAGAAGCAAATTACTTAATTCCTTCGTGTCTCCCTTTTCTCATTACTTCTCTTTTGTAAGTGTGATTCAGGTAAACTAGTAAGAACTTTATTCCATATTCCAATAATATGTGAATACTGATGAAAAAACGGTTATGAAGTAGTATATACTCCAGTTGAGACTAACTTCTCATAAAAAAACTAAAGAGAATATTCAAAGCTTTAAAATTTAAGTTAAAAATGTATTTTACTTTTCTCAACTGTGGTATGGAATTTACATACCACAGAAGAAATTCTTTAAAAAAACACCAAGAAATCATTGCCTGGCTGTAGTGGCTTAGTTGGTTGAGCGTCATCGAAGGAACCAAAAAGTCACTGGTTCAACTCCTGGCCAGGGCACATGCCCTGGTTGTGGGCTCGATCCCCAGTAGGGGTGGGCAGGAGGCAGCCAATCAATGATTCTCTTTCATCAGTGATGTTTCTATCTCTCTTTCCCTTTCCCTTCCTATCTCTAAAATCAATAGGAACTTATTTAAAAAATAAAAACCAAGAAATCATTTTATATAGAATGAACTGACTATCAGAGCATTGGGGCCTTGGAATGAGGTGAGACTCCCAAACTTAGAGCAATCAAACCATTCTGTTCCAGAAGTTCCTCAGGACCCTGGTCATCCCAGAGAGGAACTGGGATGTGATCCGTTCTGAACAGGACAGGTTACTATACGCTGCCTCCTGTGCTGGCTGATGCGGACCAAGCACCGACCCAGGTGCAGACACCATGCCAGTGCCTCACACGCATCACCTGATGTGAGGGACACAGAGCCAGAAGGACAGGTATTATGTCCTCAGACAGATGAAGAAACTCAAACTCAGAGACAATAGGTAGGTTTCTGTCTGACTCTGCCCTCTCTCAAAGCCTCATCATATTAAAACAGGTAGAATATGATCCTAAAAAGACCCAGGACTGCAGGAGGCATGGTTAGGTCAAGGCTAGGGCATCCGTGCCTGTGAATAAAATATAAGAACCTAATTTGTTAGCATCATATAAAATTTTGCTCAACGTTTCTCCTAAATTCTAATTTTTACTCGTAAGTTTTTCTCTTTAAGGAACCGTCAAGAGTAAATCTGCTAGTGCTGACATTTTTTAATCCTTTCAGTTTTCCAATTTCTATAATTTCTTTGTAGGAGCTTGAGATAAGCAATTAAATCTGCATGTTCTACCATATACAACACTTCAGTCACAGTCACGTTAAACAGAATGAAAAGATGAAAGTTCACCTGAATTTTTTACTAAATCTTTCTTTCTTTCTGTGTGTGCTTTATTAACCTCAACCTTAGATTCTTCCAAAAGTGACCTCACCTTCATACCAGCCTTACACTTCATCCTCCAAGCATTAACAGACTTCAGAACACGGAATTTAAGAAAATGGAAGCCCTAGCTGGTTTGGCTCAGTGGACAGAGTGTCTGCCTGCAGATGAAGGGTCCCAGGTTTGATTCTGGTCAAGGGCACATGCCCAGCTGTGGGCTCGATCCCCAGCAGGGGGTGTGCAGGAGGCAGCCGATCAATGATTCTCTCTCATCATTGATGTTTCTATCTCTCTCTCCCTCTCCCTTCCTCTCTGAAATCAATAAAAATATATTAAAAAAGAAAAAGATGTAAGAACAACAACACAAACTTTGGACACTCCTTTTACCTTTCTCAATGGTGATTATTTCCATTTACACAGAATTTATTTTCTCTCAAAGCTTTCTTGTTTGTAATTTTAAGAAAACCAATAGCAGAAAAAAAAAAATCACAGGAAATATAAAAAAGCAGAAGAAACCAATTCCCGCCCCCCCCCCCTCCCCCGCGAACACAACAGGCTATAGCCTAGACTGTACCTTAGATGGAAAGCCAGTTGAACCAGGGCATGCCTTTTTCTTTAAGGTTGGTGTGTGAACAGGAAGTGGAGAACTGTCTACAGTCTGAATCCAGGGGCAAAAAGGAAATAAATGTTAAAAGAAACTCCATCCATTTCTAGCATTACTAGAAATAAATAAAAGTAAATAAAGCCAAGGAAAACATCAATAAAGCAAAATAGATCTCAATGAAGCTAAAATTCTCATAATGTTGATAATTTAAATTTCTGTCTGCAATATCTACAAGTGAAATATTAGTAAAAGTATTTCAGTTTGGAAATATAAAGAATATGGAAAAGAGAATCCACCAAAGAACACAAAAAATGGCATAGCATGTAGCCGACATAAAAGTGAGGATATTCATTTTCACGTTCACCTAAAAATGCCACATTAATTCTAAAAAGCATCTGAAAGAGTTTTTAGCAAAATTTATGATCAAAATACTTAGAAGATCCTTTTAACTCCTTGACTTCTATATACGGAATGCATATTACATATATGAAATACAATTCTGTGGATTTTTAATATATTAGAGAGAGAGAGATTGAATGGTTAGTGGAATTTCTGTGCAGAAATTACTTTCCAAAGAAGGTAGTTAGATTATTACTATTGGGATCCAGAATTTACACATAAATTTAGTTACAAGTCATATCTTTATTTTATGGGGACTTGTTGTAAGATATTTCCCTGAATAAAAGGAAACAGTGATTTTACTGGATGTTACTGTGGAAAAAAAAGAGATATCACTTGATTAGCAAAGTGTAAAAAAAGACGTGACAAATGACTTCCTATTAGGATGCTAAGCAAGCAAACGAGAGGGAAAAGCTAGCTTTATCTAAAGGTATAGAACATTCTAAAATATTAAGAGAAAAATGGATGGGCTCTCGTTGGCTTTTGTTAGTATACAACCTCCAAAATCAGAATATTTTGAATATATTAAAGCCTTAAAATGGAATTCAGTTAAGTTTCTCAGAGTTTTCTACTTCATTGTGAATTTAACTCTAACTTACATTTAAATAACTTGAAAAAGTTCTTAATCCAATTTATAATTTAACATTTAAAAAGACAAATATGAAAAAGATCACTGAAGACCTTTATAAAAGTTAATAAAAATAATTCATATGAAATAAAATTGTCATTAGAATTTACATAAAAAGTCCAAGAGAAGTTTTTAGAATTAAAAGGAGTGAAGCGAGGGTGCTGGATACAAGAACAACAGAATTCATAAAGACCAGCAATGCCTAATTAATAAAACATATTTTAGAAAAGATCCCATTCACTAGAGCAACAAAGGCTTGAAGGTTCCTAGCAAGAAACCTAGCAGGCAATATGGAGTATACCCATGAAATATAACTTACTGAAGAAAATAAAAGAGTATCTAAATATGTATACCATGTTCATAGATGGAAAGACCCAATATCACGAACATGGCAATTCTCCTCAGATAAATCTGCAATTCAGATTCAATTAAAAGCCCCACCTGGTATCTGACCAACTGGCCCTAAATGTCCTATGTAACACTGAAGAGCCACAAAGTAAAGGAAGAAGGCTAAGAGGTGGGAGTGGGGTGGGGTCCCATGCCAGGTATCAGGAACTCTTTTATTTCAGGGCTATAGGAATTAAGACAATGAACTGTTGGTGTAGAAAAAGACAAAACGAGCAATGGAAGAGAATAAAGAACCCTCAAACAGACCCATTCATGTAAAGCAGAGACAGTTTTAAAAGTCAATGGGGGGAAATATAGGACAGTTGGTTGTTCATATGAGAAAAATAGATTAGAACTTCATTTCCTATAATATGCAATAATAAATTTCAGTTTGATTAAAGTCCTAAACATGTTAAGAATTTTTTTTTAGCTTTTAGAAGAAAATATGGAGGAAACTTTTTATAATTGCTGCGAAGGGAAGACATGTTTTAAAAAGACAAAAAGCAGAATTCATAAAGAAAAAGATGGATAAATATGGCTATTTTAAAATAAAAATTGTTGCAAGACAAAAAAATACCACAAATAACATTTAAAAATAAGCCACAGACTAGTAGAAAATATCTGCCAATGCATATAGGCAGCTAAAGATTAATATCCAGAATATATACAGAATACTTACAAAATAATAGAAAAATAATTCAACAGAACAATGGACAAAAGACATGAACAGGCAAATCACCAACGACCAATAAACTATATAAAAAGATGCTCAATAACCCTTGAAATCAGAAAATGCAAATTAAAACAAAAATGCCACTCCATATACAACGAATTGGCAAAAGTTAACCAGTTAACTGGCACACGACCCAAATGGAAACCATCTCCACAGGGTCTACAGACACGTACGGCGTACAAGGGGTTAATGCCTCATAGCCCCAAGGCTTGGCGAGGGTGTGGGAAAGGGGAGCACACACCCTGCTGGTGGGAGTGGGAACAGGTCGGACCACTGGGCAAGACCTAGTTCAAATTGAAAATGCATGTAGCACACAACCCAGCAATTCCACTTGCAGGCTCATATGCTAACCAAACTGCACAGATCGCTATTAGGATGTTCAGTTCAGCTCTGCTTGTAGTAACAAAAAATTGGAAACAACCTACATATCCAACAACAGGAGAATAGTTGCGGTGTATTCATACAGTAAAATATTATGCAGTAATTATAATGTCTGAACTAAATGGACGTGTATCTGTATGAGTAAACCTCAAAAACATGAAAAAAGTTACATGTGAAACCAAGGAAGAGAGGATGCAACTCAATGTCAGGGTATTTAACCATGTCTGGGAGAACAATGGGGGATGGAAGAGGGAAGGGTGTTTCAACTCAGTTATCTATTTTCTTTCTTTGAATACAAATTTGAAAAAAATATGACAAAATGATCACATCTGTTAAATCTGTGGATGGTGGTTACATGAGTGTTTATTATTATTCTTTATGTGATGGAAATATTTCAACATTAAAATAAAAATGTATAAAGTTAAAATATTTTAAAAATAAGCAAGCAAGCAGAGGGTCTCACCACCCAGCCTGAGACAGGCTATCCCAGGGCTGTACAAAAACCTAGTCAGAACCTGAGTACAACCCATGCCTGACCTCAGCCAGCCTGCTCCTGGGCCCTCACACTCTGGAGACAGAGCGGGAGGCAGGGGAGCTCGCCAGCACCAGGGTGCTGAGCGGAGCGGGGCTGCATCTGGAGCAGGATGGGGTTAACGGAGGCACACCACCCCCTGACTTGTTGAGAAAACGATCTTGAGAAAATTGGCCAATCGGCTGTTTAACACGAGCGAGTGACATGAAGTGCAAATACAAGGGTTTCTGCACTAGGAAAAGGCAGGGTCACCTGCATGCCCGTTACTAACCCAGCAGCTGGAATAAACTGTGCAGCTGCCAGCAGTGGCAATTCGCATGCCGGGCTCTGCTCACGAAGTCCCGCCGTGTTAGACGGATAAAGAGGCAGGATGGCACCTGACCCTGCCAGGAGCTGCAGTTTGTGGATGACAATTCCAAATGTACATAACTCTGTTGTACACTGTTCTTCACTAAAATAAAGGCTATCTTCGTGATTAAACAAATTTTCTGGCTACTTCAAGCTGACTTCTGGGGGACAATTTGCTACTTCAGCTTTATACTCCTATCTGCATGTCCAGTCAAATGTCATGATCTCCAACGTGACTTATTACACAGTGTGTCTGACTGAAAGAAGAGAGCCCGATTTCACTTGCTTTTGCAACTCCCTCTTTTCTGACACAAGTGACAAGCTGGGAGCAACACTGCTCCATTGAGGCACCTGAACTGGCTCAGCTTCACTAGCGGTGGAAGGAGATGTGGACCTTGACTGGGTGTCAGTCTTGACGTTCGGATTCCGTACATGTGTGCTCTCAACGGGATCAGCCTAGGAAAGTAAGTCAGGAAAAACAAAAATCCAAGAATCACGTTCAACAATGTGCAGCTCGTAGCGTTCCTGAAGGCACGGTCATAACCTTCTGGAGAAGGAGGGTAACAAACTTCAGTGTGAATATCCGCAGTAGGGATGTGTCATTATACAAAGCGTCACCACGAGCTTTAATGAAAACCAGGGCTAAGATAACAATATTAGCAAAATGCTCTAATTCCCACTGTTGATCACTGACCTCTACTGTATGTTCTTTACTTATATTCCACATGACACGGTTGTATGTTACAAAATAAATCATGCATGTGAAATAAATGCAGGGTCTTTAGTAGGGATACGCACTGCAGGCGAGAGAGAACTGTGTCCTAGGTCAGAGTGGAATCTGGTCCCTGCCAGGCTTTAGTTGAAAGCAAAAGAAACTGACCTATTAGCTTTGTGCTTATTGCCTTTTATTTGCAGCAGTAGAAACGCCAGCACTTACATTCAGCTGCACACTTTCAACTAAGTAGTTTTAGAAACTGAAAATGCTTTGGGTTAAAATTTAGCATGAGAGATCTTACTAAGCACAATGATTAATGATATATTCAGTTTGGCAATTTTCAAAATTACTCGGGCTGGGTTTTTTAAATGAAAGGAATGGAGGTAATTTGGAAAGAAGGTCAAGAAATTTTTCTTAAATCATTTGTACAGCAAAACCATCAGAAGCTACAATGAAAAGAGCATCAGCATAGGCATTTTAAATATGTACTTACAATGTTTTCTTTTTCTTTCTTATTATCATGGTTACTACTTTAGGGGCTGACTAGTAGCTGGCAAACACGGCGGCAGCCCTCTGCTGGTGCCCACCTAGGGCCTCCCATGGTGTGGGCATGACTTTGGTGGGCTGGTGAACACGGCCACCACCCAGGCCTTACACCATCATTAGAGTTGGGAGAAGGGGGAGGAGGAAGGGCCCCGGGAGGACAGCTGCGGGCATGGAGCAGCAGCTATTCACGACAGCAGCTAGGGACCTCTTTTAAGACGGGAGGTCCTGAGTGCAGCCCAGCAGCTGGTGCGTGTAGTGCGGCCAACTCCACACCACGCACTGTCTCCCGCGGTGGGACAGCCATCGCCTCCCGCAGTGGGAGCACCAGCCTGAATCCCTTCGACCCCAAATGCCTCGCCCTGGGCAGGCAGGTTGAGCGATCTTATCTCCTTCCTGACAATGAACTCGACCAGGAATGAGAATAAAAGAAAGAACAAAATGGGGCTCATTTACTCAGGAACAGTCATGGAGAAGGTCATCAGTTAAATTATTCATCTGAAATATGATCCTAATTTGGGAATAAGGCAAAAACAAATGGCTTTTACTTTCTAAAAATTTCCTCTTTCTAGTTTCTGTAAGATTATATAAATTGTAAGATAAGTAAGAGTCCATGGGAGAAGGAGGTTAAATTAAATGGAATTGATAAGCAAACTAGTGCGGGTACATTTTACACTAGTAAGAACTTAAAACAGACTTACATAACTATCTCAAAGCTTTAAGGAAGGACGCAAGTAAGAGATTTGTTATGTGCAAAAGCTTGGGCCATCTTAAGAAAATTTAAGTTTCTGACCAGGCACACAAAAGAGTTAGCGCCCATGGCTTGACTGAAAGACATAAAAACCAGATGTGTTCCTGTGCGAAGGAAATGCTGTTAACAGGACTGAATAGCTAACACAGTGGCTCTGTGCCTCTGGGCCCAATTACTTTAAAAACTTCAAAAATGAGAAAGGCAAGAGCTTGCTGCTCCCAGGAACCCTGGCTGACACGTGAAGAAGGCCTGCGCTCGGAGCCGCTGAGCACACGGGCAGAAGGGAGCGCAGGCTTCACGGACGTTCTTCTGCTGAGATCAGAACGAATGCCGCAGACCTTTAGGGGCAGGTGCTCTAAAGGGAGGTTTTCTTCACAGAAATCACCTGCTAGAATCAGCTGTCGCCCTGCCCATGGCTGGTTGTGAAGGCAGCATGTTTCATGGCCCTATGAAATGTGACATATGACAGTGTGATCCTGGGCAAAGGGAAAATACACCAACAGAGTGTAATCCGTAGCTACACACGTTAGTGGCTCTCCACGAACTCTTGAGGCTGTTAGCACACATCTCTTGGCCCCTCTGAAGAATTATTGTCATTTATGAAAGTCTTTTTCTCCTAACAAATTTTTACTCATCAATGAAAATAAAACAGTAAAAATGAGAATATATTTTTAAATGAATTTCTTAGCTGTATGAGGTAAAAACTGGTTACTCAGAAGTGAAAAAACGTTTAGATTTGAAAAAAATAACCAATACCACGTTGTAATAAAATAGAGCGGCGATCTTCACCTGGTGTGCCGCAGGACCTTTCAGAACATCTGATCCCCGACTCTTTAGTCACGGGCACTGACCCCTTTCCCTTAGATTGCCAGATTTAAAAAAAATGACAACAGCCAAATAATAGTCGACCAATTTGAATAAACCAAAATTAAACCTATTTTTTTTGTCAGATCGGCAAAAACTGTAATACATTTATATTAGTAATTAGTTTACTTGTGCCATGAGATGAAAAAGGCTGAAAATCACTAAAATAGAATAATAGAAATTACCATATTAGCTTTATTGAGCAGTATGCTCTTAAAGTAAAAATAAATCCCAGAGATTAAACAAAATTAAGTTACTTTTGTATATAGAAAAATTCAAAACAAATAAAAACATTGCAATAATATTTTGAGATAGCATTAATTAAAAAGTTAAACTATGCCATGTACAATGATAGCCTGATTTAAAAAAATATTAATATATAGGTGAAGTTGAAAAACTACCACTTTATTTTCCAAAAGCATGTTTCTTATAAAGATAAGAACCAAAGTTTGGTAAATATGAATATATTCATGACAAAAAATGTTTTGAATATCAAAGTTTAAAAGAAATTTCTTTTTAAAAGATGCTATTAGAAACTAATAGCTAATCAGATTAAGAAATAATATTTCATTTCCTTTCTAGATAGCTATCATTATAAATAATATCTCACAAGAGGTTTAACAGTAAGAATAAGCAGAATACAATACTACTTACATGTTTTATCAAAGTGTAAATTATCACCAACAGACTGATTTTCAAGTTATTAATTTTATCTATAATTAAATGTTTACTATAGGGTGTCCCAAAATTCACGCAAGATTTATCTTGCGTGAATTTTGGGACACCCTATAGTACATTCCTAATTAATGGCTGATTCTATCCACTAAAAAGCAAGGAATTTTTCTAAACTTTCATAATATACTAAATTGGATTTACAGATAGCCTAAATTTAATTTTAATAATTAATTGGCAATGATTCAGATATAATATGGCAGCAAAGCAACTAATAGCATATTAGTTATTTTTACCTTCAAAACAAATATAATCATTAATATAGTTAAACCATGGAAGTTAAAAATTATGTTATTAAAAATATTTATGTAAACAATTAAATTAATGTGAGCATTAAATATAAGCAATGACTTGAATATGATATAATCAATAGCAGAGATCTTGTAATTCAAGAAAGAAATAAAAAACATTAATGTTAATTGAACAGTATATTTTTATATTATCCAAAGAAAGATCTTGAAAACAAAGTTTAACTGAATAGTATAAGCAATTCAGTCAATATCTCCAAATTGTAATCTATTGAGAAAAATAAATAAGAAATATCTTTATGTAAATGTGTTTTTTTCTATTTTTTTTGGTCAACGAATTCTCTTTTCTAATTAAAAATACTTTAAGTAGTTATTCTGATTACTTGGCATTAGAAACATTTTCTATACTCCAATGTGTTTTTACTTACTGCTTTATGTTTGAAAAAAAAAAAAAAAAGCAGAAAAACTGAGTATCAGCAATATTGTCCACAATGCATAACAATGTCATGTAAAAAGTCCATAATGTTTCCTGAATCTGTAAGGATTTCTCTAATAAATAACCCACAATACGTATATTTAGAGTAGTGCAGTGAAATGGAAAGTCGTCCCCACCCCAGATCAGATCTGATTTTTAGGTGACCCACTAAGCAAGAATTCCTCAAATTATGCAGTATGGTCTATAAATAGTAAGAACTAAAACTACTCATCTTGACTATGTACCAATGGGCCTTTTCTACTCCAAAATTAATTACAGATTTGAACAAATACCAAAAGCAAACCATTCTTACAAGAAAACTGGTTTTAAAGTAAAAGTCTGATATGGATCTGACATAAATCTAACATGTTGTTTCATATTGGTAAATATAAAATTCTAAGCTAGAAAAAAATCAAATTTTTATCAATTTTCTTTATCCTTTAGCTAGAAGTATTTTGGAAACAAAGTGGCAAGTAATCTATTTTTATTTATTTATTCAGAAACAGTTTATAAACCCAACCTTTTACTGATATAATTATTTCTATTAAGCTTATGATAAAAACAGTATTATAGAGATACGAATTATACCATTTGGACAACTGTACATATAATATTTTATCATTTTAAAATAATAAATTACTGAAGGTTATAAATAGTAAGTGTAATCTTACTAGTTACAAATAATGTACTTGTTTCTCTTTATGAAAACTTCCCAAGTTATTTTCAATATACTGATTGGAATATCTACTCTGGAGAATTTACAAACTATGTTGTAAAAAAACATAAAAGAGCCCTGGCCGGTTTGGCTTAGTGCATAGAGCGTCGGCCTGCAGACTGAAGGGTCCCAGGTTCGATTCCAGTCAGGGGCACATGCCCAGGTTGTGGGCTCCATCCCCAGTGGGGGGTGTGCAGGAGGCAGCCAATCAATGATTCCCTGTCATCACTGATGCTTCTATCTCTCTCTTCCTCTCTGAAATCAGTAAAAAAATTTTTTTTAAATAAAAGAAAGTTAAGCTACATGTTGACTTTTATAACCATTTTTTCCAACAATAAAAAAAAGGTACCTAATAATTTTAGCAGTTTGGTTACAGAAATTTATACGAACATTCCTAAAGCTTTGCGGCCAAAGCCAAAAGAAAGAAAATACAGAAAAGCAGGCGCTGGCAGGAGCAGCAGCACAGAGCATGCAGCCAGGGCACGTGCGTCACAGGGCTAAGCGCTGGGCAGCCACAGGCAGGGGGAGGGGGGGCACCGGTGCACGCCGCGCGGGAGCTCTTACACGTCTGCCTTTGCTAGCTGGAGTACAGGACGGAGAGCGCTTCAACAAAGAGAGGAGAAGACTACACGTTACACATATTACACACTGACTCCCAACAACGGCCGCTGTCTCAACACGCACAGTATATAAACATACATATAAAGACACTTTTGTTAGGTTGAAAGGAATGTACTTTCCAGGAAAAACTGGAGGACAGAACAGTAAAGAAATGGCCGCTCGGACGAGGTCTGAGAGTGACATTAAGTTTTCACTGGACCTTGCACAAACAGTGACCATGAAATAACCCTTCACCCAGGGAGGCCAACCTCCTGTCTGGGAAGAACAGTAAGAACCAGCAGGTAATGAGCATGTCAACGTGTTTTCAAGGTTATCAGTGGCATCTGTCAGGGATGCTGGCAGGTCGGCAGACGGGAGCTGCTATTTCTTCCTCCGGACACTGGAAGGAGGCACTCACTGTGTCCGAAGAGCTAGCAGCAAGCCGGTCAGAGGCCTGCAGGGTCCCGCAGGGTTTTGTCTAGTAGTCCAGTCGGTCTTAAGTCTAAAGTGCCAGATTCAAACCTGGCTTTATCCCTCCATTATTATTCCTGGACGAACCTGTCTCGCACTCCCTCCCAAAGCCAACATTAAACAACTAAACCCCAACGCTAATATCTAATCTCACCCCTCTCTTCCGTAATAATGGTAACAGCGAACGTTTACCATGTGTATCATATATAGAGATATTTTACCAAGTACTTTACCTATATGAACTCTTTTAATTCGCACAGAATTTAAAGTAGGTAATATGACCCCCATTTTAAATACAAAGGGAAGAGATGAATTTGCCACAAAACTGGTATGTGATGGAGCTAGGGTTCAAGCGTTCTCAGTCCCACTTCTTAGAAATGGTATACAACCACTGGCCATGCTTCCAAGTCTCCCAATTCACTTACCAAGTTTTTGAAAATGAAATATTGAGCTTCACAAACATGAACCACCTCTACTCAGGCAATTTACTATCTTCACTTCAACCTACCATGGTGAGGGTTTGAACGTGCTCAGGTACTTAACAGAAAAAGGAGGCATGGCAGGCCACCAACTGGCGGAGACATCAAACCATCGCAGTGTGAGAAAGGCGATACTAGAGATGCGTACAAAGTCTGTATGGGAGCCGCAGGAGGGATGTTCAAGGTTTTATGGGGCCCAGAGGAAGGACTTTATAAGCTGAGTCGACAGGAGTTGTAGAAGATTTTAGAGAAAACTGCAAGGATAAGAAACCTCTCCAGAGGGCAGTCACACACTATTAGCATCACACACAACACCTCAATTGGTTTGGGCATAAAGAACAATCAAGATTTGTTTTATTCCTTAAAAATTCAAATGCCTAAGAGAAAGGAATCTACAGAATTGAATGTTATACTAAATATCTTGGATGCTGACCCCAAGCACGCCAAAGACTGAATACCATTATTCCAAACACCACTCTCCTACGACTCTGAGGACGGACTGAATGATAATTCTGGAAAGGCTGATCATAGTTATAAACTATAAAGAGGAACAAGAAGTTCGTGCCATAAAATACAAATTAAAAATACACAGTATTTTTTAAAATAGCTTACTGATGGCCTTTGCCCTGACAGGTAAAAATCCCTTTCCCATGGTAACGTGATTCGAAAATTCTGGAGGAAGACTTAGTGGCTCATATTGGCTGAGACTAGAAGGCTGAGGGGTGAAGAGAAACTGAATTGATGGACAAGAAAGGAAGCTAAAGAGAACACAGGAAGGGCGGGGAAGGAGTCTATTAAGAATAAGGAAATAATAACCAATAGTACTGAGGGCATTACATACATTTTAAAAAACATTCTCAAACAACCAATGAGCAAAGAAAGGCTAGATAACTTGCTCCAAAGCATACACCTAGAAAAAGCAGCAGAGGCAGACTCTGAGTCCACTTATGCGCTCAGCCAGTAAACTGGGAGAAGAGCGCGTAGGGAGCAAGTGAGGAGAAACCCACGCCTTCTCAGAGCTGGAGCCTGAACCATGAACTTCAAGTTCAGCAGCTTTGCGAATCAACTCCCTTTTCTCTGTAACAGCTCCTCTGCACTGCTTTAAAAGCTGGCTGTACGTCTGAACGGAGTTTATGCTGAGCAACAGTAGGTGAGGAATAAGAAGGGCCGCCCTGGAGGGAACAGGGAAGCAGGAAACTGACTATAGCTGGCGGTGGCGGCGGAGGCGGCATTGATAGCAGAGACAAGATGGGGGCTGGTGAGGTGCAGTGAGGTGTGCATTGCTGCAGGCTCGTCTGCTGAGAAGGGCTGCCCTATTTGCCAAAACATGACTCCTATGTTTTACATGCAAAGATTTTTGTGGGGCCAAGGGGATGTAGAGAAATTTGTCAGAAAGAAAAATGAAAATGATTTCCTAGTGGAAAGAACAAATTAAATAATTTATTCAAACTTCCAAGTCTTTTAAGATGAACTAGTAGCCCAGTGCACGAATTCGTGCACATTAAAAGGAAATTAATTAGAAGATTCATGCAGTAATTACGTTACTGCAAAAAAGTACATGTCAAAATAGTATATGTAACATAGTATTATAAAATTAAAACATGTGTGCGATTGGTGCCAGCAAGAGCTTTATACGTATCGTGCATGTGCGAGTCAACATTTATTTTTAACTTGCTAGTGCGCGTCATATGTACCGGCCGGTCGGTCAGTCAGGCCACCTTTTATATATATATAGATGATATCTTTATGGAAATATTGAGTATTTTCATCTAATAAAATGTATACCAGGTTATAACATGAAATACTATTGTACATCAAAATAGTTCTCTTTTTCTGATACTGTAGAATTAGAATAATTATCTGTCTTAAGAATAATAAAATACCAGGTAGTATCCATTTAGAGTGCAAAGGTGCATACTTTGATATAAATATTTCAAAGATATAAAAAAATCACTTTAAAAATAAGTTAAAAAATCTAGATCAAGGGTTTCCTTTAGTGGAAATATTCTTCTGAATACAGTAATTGTATTTAACAAAATGCAAAAATAAAACATTGAAAGAATTTCCCCTGGTTGATAAAATAGCTCTATGTACAACATTTGAATTTGAACCAGTTTTATTCCCTAGTTTCTGGAAAGACTGAATGTTTAACAGAATAATAAAATGCTTTATGACAAGGATTACTATGCCTTTTAATGTTGAATAAAGAGAATATATATGTCAGGTATTTCTGTAAAGAGAATGAAGGATAAATTATTAAATGTATAGAATTTAGGAGAGAAAATGATAATGTGGTCAATTTATAGTGCATATAGAACCTACTGACCTAAAATCCCTTTCTACATTAGAAGAGAAATTCTGTCAGCATTAAAAATGGATTTGTACTCAATTACTATGCTACTATAAACCTACAGAAAGATTTAATAAAACTTGCCACTTTTTCTGATTATACCACCAGAGGTTTACTTTTAAGTAATAGGGAAATTAAATAAAGTGCTGAAAAGAGATGGAGAATGTGAAATAGAAATCACCATGAAAAATAAAAATGAGCAGTTATTTATATATATCGTTCTCTACATATTGCGACAATTAAATAAGCATTCCAGTTTTCAGAACTGTTGCAAAGAATGAAAACATACAGATTCTTTGATGGCCAAAGAATTTTTCAAAGTACATTTTAATTATGTTTAATAGTGATAAACTCTTCATTACATTTAAGATAAAAAAGAAACAAATTATGACCCACAAATAAAGTATCCAGTATAATATTTCTAAAACTAACTACATTAGACAAATTCTTCATATCAATTCACTGATCTCTTTTACTGAAGGATTCATTGGTTTGAAAATCAGACTTACGTCATCCAAAAAATCAATCAGTGAAGATGAGGAAGAAGAAAAGGAATCCTATTTAACGAATACAGCAATAAAAAAAAAAATAGAAAATATGGATGAAGCAATTTAGTAAGAACAAATAATAAATCAAAAAATTTGTAAAACAATTGAAAGGCAAATGACATTAATTCAAATAAATAAATGAAAAAAGCAGTCACTGTCATTGTTTCCCAAGAAACTTAGAAATTCATTAATTACTTTTTAAAGAGTGATTCTTTATCCCTTTCCCAAAGAAATGAAATACAGTTCATCTACTGTGCCCAAAATGTAACAAAATGAAGCCCTGGGCCAGGCGATAATCAAATTCCGTGTAAGCATGTTACAGGCGACGACTGAAAGAAACAAACACTCTTTGCTTCTAAACTAATAGTTCCCACCAGAATGTAGCTCTGAGGTGGGTCGGACTCTCTCTGCTCACTGTCTCGGGCACCTAGAATGGTGACTTGCACAGAGATGTAGGGTTACTCACTGAATAAAGATATAATCACCAACTTGAATTTTCTGAGGCTAAAATAAACTTTATAAAGATTTTTAAAGCAAAAATTAAGTACCAAAGAATGATAAAGAGCCATATAATCACTGTTTCGTTAATATGGAATCTGCCTAATACACTCTATGTCATACTTTTTCTTTAAAAACTGCATTAATTTGGAACTGGAACCAGCACTGTCCTACTGTGAGCTTGGACATTTTCAACTGCTTTTTACTATAGCTCTATACTTGGGCGAAAAGAGAAGAGTCAACATAACTTCAAAAGTCAAGCTGTGTTCTGCACTTACTGCTCCTCAGGGGAAGAGATGAAACTGCTTTTCCATTTACGCCTCTCCTCCTATGTAGACCTTTCTTTCATGTTTTCTTAAATATAAAAGTGATTGCAGTTTCCGTAAGAATGCTTTAAAATATCTAAGAGTCTAGGTCCTCTTCTGTGGGATGCAATACTAGTTTAAAATTACAAGTAAATTTTAAATTACAAAGCGATTTTTAAATTGACCCAAAGAATATCTGAAAAGCTTAATACTTACGTCAAATTGATCCAGAGCATCGGTAGGCGTATTCAAAAATGCCAAGAAAGAGCGCTGTGAGTCTCGGCGCTCTACACCTAGAAGACAGCGGCAGCTCTCCTTAAACTAGAATAAACTGATTTTCATGGATAGCCTTTCCTGCCTGAACCTATTAAAAGCTGTTCGCAAACTACGGTACTTTAAAGCTGCATATATTAACCCGACATATTTAAAAAACCAAATTACACTAACGGTTTCTTGGAATATCAGTTAACAGTTAAATTATATCATTCTCCATGAAACACTTGTTTCTTGACTTAGTTCTTCAATATCTTTCTTTTCCCGTATAGTACATTATAAAAACACATCAAATTTTTTGATAGATTTGAAAGATTTTTCAATATAGAGCCCTGATTATGTCTGATTTTTCTAAGATAATTTATCACCAAACAAGGTTTCGGTTTTGAATTATTCTTAGCAAACATATAGTATGCACTAACAAATAATCTTTTATAAGAAAACAATGCAGTGATGAAACCAATGTGTTTAGTTATGAAATAAACTTTTGTCAATCTGATTGCAGGTATTGTTTTGTTGACAGAATGAATGAAATCTCTTGGCTATGGCATTAACTTTAAATGCATAATTTCCAAAATAAGCTTTAAAATATACATAAATTTATAAATACTAAGGAGAGAAAAAATTAAGTACATATTTTTATTTCCATATTCTCAAGAATTGACATTAATTTGTGTGCTTTTCAGATTACAGTGGGGCCTTGACTTACGAGTGTCCCGACTAACGAGTTTTTTGAGATACCAGCTGTCTCTCGGCGATTTTTTGCTTTGAGTTGACAAAGTAATTTGAGTTAACGAGCTCCTTAACTAGCTCGGTCTCGGAACGAATTAAACTCCTAAGTCAAGGCCCCACTGTACTCTGTAATAATATACTATAGTTTCCAGATAAGGCAGTATGTTCAGAATTCATTGTCAATAAATATTTATTGAAAGCCTATTATGTGCTGTCCACCTAGACACTGGGAATATAATAGTAAATTAAGCAGAAAAAAAGAACCTTGCCCTCATTATGTAAATATTACATTATATTGTTTAAGTAGTATAGTACATCATGTTACAATATACCGTCCTGCCTTCTCTTTCCTTTCCTCTCTAAAGAATCAGCCCTGCTTGACTCTTATTTCAGCAGGATGCCTTCCAAATCTGAGTTCCTAATTCACTTTTTCTGGGTTCCTTCCTTTCTTGTCCACTAGGAAATCCTATCAACCCACATGGATTGCACATCTAATACTTTTAATGGCCTTTCCACGCTAACTCCTTTAATGTGATTACCTTGTTCTCCCACAATTCTAAGCAGATTTTTGTCATCAGTGTGTGTCACGGGGCTGCAAAGTGCAGGGAAACACACGACATAACACAGAGCCCACTAACCGGGTTGGGATTAGGTCAGGAATACTGACTTTGTCAGGAAAACGAATTTCTCGTTATTGCATAGAAGAGACCCTGTCATTAAAAACATTCTGAATTTCTTTTATTAAATTTTTACCTTCTGAATGCCCATATTATGGAAAGAAAGTTTAAGAAGTTCATGTAATATAGCTACCAAACACTGTGTTGCTTTTCACATTAACGGAAAAAATGCTTAAGTAATTACTGTTTTAAGAAAATGGGAATAAATCCTGGGAAATTCCTCAGGGCAAGCAATTTAAGAGTCAAATATGGAAGAAGACACTGAAATGCCAAAATAATTTTTATCTTTGAATTGCTCTTTTAATACTGGATTAGATTAAGCTTTAGTTATTTCATACATTCTTTCTTCAACTACCCTGGGAGAAGAATAGAAAGTATAAGATACCTTTTTCCAATCACAAAAATATTATTCGTGAAGTAGGCACTGAAAAAATAGTTAAATTTATGACAAGGTGAGTTCTATTAAAATCAAATCTCTAAACAATGTATATTAAGTAAAACAAAAAGACTCAGACACCAAACTACCAAATATGTGTGTATCTCACTCACACTCACACACGCACACACACCTATAAATGGATCCCAATAGCCATATAGGGATGCCAGACTGCTAGGGTGAACAATTCTTCCACCTACACAATAAGCTGGTCCTTGTGTAATAAAAATACATTCATAGCAGAATATTAAGTCCTGATTGATACAAAAACATTCCCATACCCTTTTCAGATCTAAGCTCTTCGGTGTCCTTGATCAGCTGTTCGATTTCTGATAGCAGTTCCAAGTTCTTCTTCTCTGAATCTTTTAGTTTACTTAAAAAGAGGAAAAAGGGAAAATGTCATTATTTTCATTGTTGGTTAGTGAGCCGTCATTTACTTGGTTGGACTCACTTGGTTTGACTGCTGTCAGTCATGCTATATTAGGGAAATGCAAACCACTAGGAAGCAAATCCAGCTGTCATCTACTCTTGCGTAAGTAACGTTTTACGGGAACACAGCTGGACTCCCTTGGTTATACACTGTTTATGGTGTCCCTGGCCATAAACAGTAGACAGTGACTATATGATCCCAAAATAATTACCCTCCGGCCTTTTCTAGAAAAAGCTGCTGACCCGAGTTAAATATTAAACTTTAAAATGTCATAAAAGAAAAAGTTAATTTTTGAATTCTGTTAGAATTTAATAGAACTCACCTTACCATAAATTTATTTTTTATTTTTTTAAAAATATATTTTATTGATTTTTTACAGAGAGGAAGGGAGAGGGATAGAGAGTCAGAAACATTGATGAGAGAGAAACATCGATCAGCCGCCTCCTGCACACTCCCCACTGGGTATGTGCCTGCAACCAAGGTAAATGCCCTTGACCGGAATCGAACCTGGGGCCCCTGAGTCCGCAGGCCGACGCTCTATCCACTGAGCCAAACCGGTTAGGGCACCTTGTCATAAATTTAATAGAACTCACCTTGTTATAATTTTTATAGAGAACCATGAAAAGAGCATAAATATGTTTATAATTTTCAGCCTGACTCATATCCCTGGTTTATGAACAAACTACTATGTCCCAGGCATAAGAAGAAACTCAGTTGTTCCAGATTACAACACAGAGAATGACACTCAGCGGTTTTCTTTAACTGCTTGAATCTTTACGAGGCCCAGTATAAATCCCACCTGATGAATGGCTGTGTGTCTCTTGGATGCAGTCCAGCTGGCCCAACTCAGCCATCTCCCCCCCGCTTTCCTCAGCCTGGAGGCTGGCTTGTCTATTATCTCCCAGGGAAGAAGTAAGAGCTTCCCACACGGGCCCACACTGCTACGATGCTACTGGATGTTTCCTACTCTTTGCTTGGCTTTTTTGAGCTTTGGGAGCTGTTTCTTTGGTCCTAATCTGTGTTTTCAGGCGTTTGTCCTCCTTGGCAACATTCTGGAGGCACAATCCTGAGGTTCAGCTCAATTTTCCCATCCTCTCTGCACCTTCCCAAGGGGCAGGGTGACACTGTTTCCAGTGGGTGCAGTCTGTAGGTGGCACACACTGGTGCTGCAATGTGCTCCCATCCATTCGTGATTGCTGGGTTCACTGTATATTTTCTGTCAGAGCTCCCTGACCACATAGAATATTTCCAAGAATATTTTTGGATTCTCTTCACTTAAAAAGTGGTTTCTTTACAGTTTAGCCAGGGAATGAAAGAGAATGTCTGTTGAGGAAATGGCGTAGTGATCCTGGGAGGGGAAGCCAGGGTACAGAGCACTGGCTGGCGTGTCTTTCCTCCGACAGCTGGCACTAAGGAAGGAAGTGGAGGACCCTGCAATGTGTCTCTCATTCCAGTCCCTGCTGCGAGGGCTCTTGACTTCCTTGTCTCTGAGCCTAGATCTAGGCTCGGGCCAACCAGTAGGTTTCCTCCCTGGCTCTCTTCTCCTTGAAGCAGCCAGTGACCTGGACCCACTTTTGGACTTCTGTGTGTGTGTTGTTGTTTTTTAACTTTTAGCAGGACTTGGCACAAGGCTATTTACATATGTTCTGATCTTTTCATGGGTTTTAATGTTCTCTCTTTAATAGCAAAGAGAGCTAACTCTAATAAGCTCCTACTATGTACCACCCCACTTTCCGCATTCAACATGTAATCCAGATGCCGAACTCTTCCTCTTGATGGAAGTGTGTGTGTGGTGTGGAGAGTTGGGGGGTCACAGCGATCTGTGCAATCAGCCCTACTGGTAGCCAGCTGGACATCTGCACATGGGTTCTCTTTGCAGCCCCACTGTCCACACTAACGGGGCCTGTCTGCTACTGATGGGGGTAAAGTAGTTCTGTTCTTCACCTTCCGGAGTCATGAGGCAGGTTCTATCAGTTCTTTGTTTCCAATCCACCACGATGGAATCCGCATCCTACAGCATTGGGGGCGGGGGTCCAGCCCGCTCTCCTGGGTTGGGTAGAGATGCACTTTCCTCAGCTGGAGGCAGGGCCAGGAGGGGGGAGGACACGCCTTTCCCTCACACTGTGAAACAGGCTCCCCCAGGCCCTTTTTTCTTATTTAACAGCTTTTTATGCTGGGATCGAATTCATCTTCTCCAGAAAAAGCTTTTTCTTTTTTCCATTTTCAAGTCACACTAGCACATTTAAGTAAAACACTCTTAATTTATATCTAGATTATTTATATCAAGGCTTTATAATTCAACTGGGCTGCCATTTATCTGGCCTCTGAGTTTATTCAAAACATTAATGACTATAGTTTAAAGACTAAGGCTTCACACCATTCAAAACTGAATTTATGGGACTATATTTCTTTTCATGACTGAACACTTTGGAGCCTCCAAAAGAAATTTTTTAAAATCTTCATTTTAAGAACTTTCTATTGTTCCTCTATGTCACCTACACTAACTTGCTCTCAAACCATGTTTATATCCAGTCCAATTATGATTTTCACTTGACCATTATTTATTCAGAGTACAACTTGCTCTACTGTTGTGATAAGAACTGAGGGAATGTATTCATAGCAACTTTCCCAGAGACTGTGGGGATATACTTGTTTTTATACCCATAAAAGAACATGAACAGTAATTAAAATATATCATTATAAAATTTACCATCAACAAAACCTTCATTTGTAAAAGATTTATGGCCAGAATTTTCAGATGATTGTATTTTGTTCTGACTACATGTTGCATTTTAATGTTAATATGATGTTCTTGAACATGAGAGAAGTGGGGATTTAATGGAATAAAATATGAAAGTCAATTAAATTTTACAAATCAGGGGAAGAGTAAATAAGAGAATATTAATTGGTACTATCCATTCCACTTTACGGGCAAGTCTGAGGAAACAAGGCTGTATTAAAATTCCACCACTGCAGAAAAGGTTTGAGAGCATCTAGTCATTTTCAAATCTTCATAACCATTTCTGGATCATCACTTTAAAGAAAAAGTCATAGGAAACTAAACATGTAACTTCTCTCCAAATACTTTTGGTCCAACGTAGAAGTTATTCCAGTAGGACCATATTATTCAGTCTTACCATTCTGTTATGATGTTAGATGCTTTAACTTTATTTAGCTCTTCTTGGATGGCCTGTTTGGCTCTTATTTCTGCGTCCAGAGCTGACTGTAACTCCAGTCTAGCTGACATATCCAGTTTCGCAAAACGACGCATTTTCCAGGGCATATCCTATGAAATAATATGACTGTTTTTAGCTCTATCCTATTTTTTACACTCAAATTTAGTAATCCAAGTGAAGTTGGAAACTACTTAAAAGTATTATCTTTCTCTAATAAAATAGAATAAGCACATTGCTTGTGAAAACATATTTTTCATTAAATTCAGAAACAACTGTAGACTCAAAAATAAGTAAGTTTTTTTTTACAGTTATTGTCAATACTAACTAGCCATGCAAACTTTAGTTAAGCAGCTATGTGTTAAGATTTCCTAAACTGGAAAAGACCTGGACTGACTGACTTCTCACGGAAAACTTCACAGTCGGCTAAAGCCCAGACAAACTGGTGAAAGCGCTCAGGTTCATCAGTGTTTCTGAGCTCCCTGCCTCCGTTAGGGCGAGTCTCTGTGCAGAACAGCCGCTTACTGTTGCTCGTGTGCCCAAGCTGGAGTTTCTTAATGCTTCCAACTCCTCAGTCATTTTCGAAGCTAAGGCCTGAAGGTATCCTCGTGCGTCCTTCTCATCACTGACCCTAAAATGCATATAAAGACAAAGATAAAGCACAACATTAAACAGAAAGAAAAACTTACTTTAAAGCATCACAAAGAAATAAGTGAAAAGTGACAGAAATTTAAAGATGTCCTCACATACCTTCTTTCTAAAATTCTACCAGAGCACCACTGCATGTTGACAAGTGGGGAAATGTCCACTGGACAAATGAAAGCTGGCCGTGTTTAGTTAAGTCCAAATTACTCCTCCCTCATAAATCCCTAAAACTTCACCCATAAACCACAGAATCAAAGTTGTATTGTAATAAAGTTCTTCTGTTTTCTAAAATGGTAAGTAAAATAACCAACGAAAAAAGATTAAAGGCTACTAAAACTCAGTTTATATTTATGCTGATGCAAGTATTATAACTTTAGGTAGAAATATTTTCAAATTTTATTTAATAAAACATATCCCACCCCAGCCAGTGTGGCTCAGTGGTCAAGCATCAGCCTATGTACCAGGAGGTCAGGGTTCGATTCCCGACCAGGGCACATGTCTGGGTTGGGGGCTCGATCCCCACTAGGGTATGTGCAGGAGGCAGCCGATCAATTGTTCTCTCACATCATTGATGTTTCTCTCTCTCTCTCTCCCTCTCCCTTCCTCGCTGAAACAAGTAAAAATATTAAAAAATAATAAAAGAGAAAATAAAACAAATTCCACATGCTAGAATTTGTCAAGAGAAAAGTCTGCTTTTTGTTACATCTCCTCCCAAACAAGGGTAGAAGAGGGTCAAGGGGTGCAAGTGTATGAAAATCTACAAAAGGTCCTGTTCTCAGGAATGAAAATCATCTGTACACAGAGCTGTAATTCCACACAGAAAAACGTTGACATTTGCAATGCTCAGCAGTATACTCTAACACACTATTTACTTTGTGCAGGTTGGTTGTTTTCAAAGAGAAAATACAGGCCACTGAACAGCTATGAGGAAAGTATATTTCAGGGAAATTAACACGTATCTGTGATGCGTACAGCACACAAATTTAAATCTTAACCCTTATTTTAGCGCCTTTAGAATTCAGACTCCCGAGTAGCCAGGGGATGATTCATGTCCCAGACGGGATGGAGCGGGATAGTGCAAGACTTCATTACACCAGAATAGTGCCCCTCTTAAAGCTTATGAATTGTTTATTTCTGGAATTTTCCTTTTAATATTTTCAGGCTGTGGTTGACTACGGGTAAGTGAAATCACGGAAAGCAAAATTGCAGATAAGTGGGGACTACTGAATATTACAAGTTTCCGAAACTGTTTGCATTGCTTCATCTTGACTATCCCACGCTAGACACTGAAAATAGCTGAGACTCCTGACCTTCAAAGCCTTGGGTAGAGTATATCAGAGTGATTTTCAAGTAGGTGAGAACTCTGAGGACAAGGAGTATATCTTTTTCTTTTAGCCTGTTAAGTATTTAATAATTTGTTTTTTAATACACGACCATTTTTAAATATCAGCTTTTAAGCAAAGTGACTTCTTTGTATTCCTGATTTCTTTTGCACATTTCATTTGAATAGGAAAAACGTAAAATGAGCAATTTGTGGGATTACATAAAAACTTTCACTTTCATCCTGTCTACACTGAGGCTGCCTTCCTTTCCCAGGCCCACTGCCCACCCCACCCGCGCCCGTCACGCAGGCTCCGGAGACCAGTGGGCTAGGAGCTCAGGCTCTGGCCGGGTCAGCTTTGTCTTCTATGAAGGCATTTTCAGCAATACCTTAATAACAAATCTGATTAAAGAATAATGGAATTACAAATAAATAGTTGTAATATTTTTATATAAGCTTGGCTAATGATTAAAATGATTTTGCTTCAGAAATGTAGACTTGCCCTAGCCAGTTCGGCTCAGTGGATAGAGCATCTGCCTGCGGACCAAAGGGTCCCGGGATCGATTCTGGTCAAAGGCACGTACCTCGGCTGGGTTGCAGGTTCCTTCCAACCCTGGTCAGGGCGCCTGCAGGAGGCAACCAATCGATGTGTTTCTCTCACATTGATATTGCTCTCTGTCTTACCTCTGTCACTCTCTCTAAACACCAATGGAAAAATATCCTCGGGTGAGGATTAAAAATAATGACAATTTTTAAAAAAAGAAAAATAAAAGAAATGCAGACTTGATGACTAGGACATAAATTAAACATTAATAAACTATTTAACTGTATTGCTTGGAACACAACCAGATTTCCACAACTGGGACATTTTCCTTTAGATAGTCACTGAATAATCACATTATTAAGCTCAACATAAGTTAACATAACAGATCCACAGTTAAGCCAATATCATGATACTTGAGTCATTTGGGTAAGATTTCTTAAAAGAGTGTTTATTCACTTTTAATTTTAAGGATATTAACCTGGTATAAGGAAAATGGGGAAAAATGCTTAAAGAACCAAAATAAGAGCACAAGAAACTAAAATTTCTACTGAATGACTGGTCTATAAATATGTGAAGAAACGAGTTATTTTCAGATAAATTAAATATCCATGATTTACCAAAAAGTAAAAAAACTAGAAAATAAATATAAAAAGTTAAACTATTTTTATTAGAAAATAAAGTCCCCATTTGCTTCCACTTTTCTCATGTATTAAAAATATATACAAATACTAGAATAATTATTTTAATGAGTGAATTAATATGAAGGTTACTAAGGTAAATTATTCCACATGAAATCCAAAAAGTTTAAAGAGCAGTTGCTAAAATTAAACTGGACCCACATAAGGTTTGTAAAATGCCATGGCTAGTACATCTTCATTCTCTAAGTGTTTCTCCAGGCTTTCTGTTTCTTAAATAATCATAAATACAGCAATTTTGATCTTAGAAAGGAACATCTATAGCTAGTGAATGACTTTCTTCTATCCTTTAAGGACCAACTGTCTTAGGAGAAAAAAACCCAGTTTCTTTTCTTGGAAAGAAACACCGTGTTTCAATGATGCTGTGTAAAGCTGACATGGGTATCTGTTGGGAGTTAGTGTACGGAATGGAAAACACAGCAGAACACAAATCAGTAATAACGTCAGTAATAAAACTACGCTTTTAGAGTAACATTTTTTCATAGCAAAGACTAAGGTAACCTGTGAAGTCACCTCCCGGAATTCATGCCGACGTGAGCTATGTCCACCATCACCCCCAAAGCCACTGAAGGGCGCTCACCACTGAATGATCTCTGTGATTTGGGCTTCCCAATGCGCCACTGATTCCTTCTTGTCTGCGAGGTCTTTTACTTCGTCCTCTAGCTGCCGGTTGCGTACACTTAGGTTCTCATACAGAGCGGTGAGCTGAAAGGCGTTTCAAGACACGTGACTTTTAGGAACAGGAACTCAAGGTACTCAGATGCCTCTTGTTCAATCTTAAATTCACCATATTCCACTCAAAAATGCTTGTCTTACTGATCCCTCACAATTACCCCTCTGGTCACGGGTTTGGAAACATCAATTACTCTCTGAAGTCTCCCTCTGCCTTTGCTTTCCCCCCTTTCTCCCTACATTGAATTGATTCCATTTGTGAACAGTCTCCATTTGCCAGAAGAACTCTCCAATTCTGCCAGAAACAACGTCTCTCATTTTTTTTTTTTTGATCTGAAAATGTCTGTCATCCTCTCTTTTTTTTAAAATTCTTTATTGTTTAAAGTATTATATATGTCTCCTTTTCCCTCCACTGACCTTTCCTGGTCGTTCCCACCCCTCCCCCCAGCACATGCTCTCAGCCTCCCACTGTCTGTGTCCATCGTTTATGCTTATATGCATGCATACGAGTCCTTTTGTTGCTATCTCACCCCTCCCCCACCTTCCCTCTGAAGTTAGATGGTCTGTATGATGCTTCTATTCATCCTCTTTTTTAAAAAAGCTAAGAATTACAAGCATATATAAGAATGGATGTATAGTATAAGTGAGCCCATCATCCATGCTCAACAATTAATCGCACTCAATGTCAATGTTAATTCATCTGTACTCCTGTTTTCTTACCCATCCTCCTGTATTATTTTAAAGCAAGTACCAGACATCATATTTTATCTATATACATTTCTGTGTATAGAAAGCTCTAGAAAACAGGCTCTCTTTAAATATAACCATAATATTATTTTTAACAAATTTAACAAATTTCTTGATATCATCACATAGGTAGTAACTGTTCAAAAAGTTATCCCCAAATATCAAAAAACTTAAGTTTGTTAAATTAAGTCATGACACCAACAGTAAACATAGCTTAATGAGGTTGCTGGATCTTCCAAGTCTCGGATTTATAGGTTCCTAGCTCAGTCCATTCAGGCTGCTATAACAGAGTATCAGAGACTGGATTACATTTTTTTCATGCTATAGGAATACTTCCTACAATACTCATCCGCAGAAAGGCATTGGGGAAGTAAGAAGGCAGCCAAGACTTTACTGACCAAGATTCTATAGAGAGAAGGACAGAGAGAGCCCAACCCACTAACACGGTGTCTCCCCACTGGACTGGACATTCCTTAAATGACCTCAGCAAGGCTGTGTCTTCCTCTGGCTAATTCCAAGAGCCCTGAAGTGACTGTTTTTGGTAAGTGTGCACTTTGACAAGTGGGAGGATTCATCAACTCTTCATGCTAGCAGAGCCACAAGTCCACCAGCTGTTTCTGAGACTGTTTTCTGCAGATGCAGTGTCTTCACTAATTCCCGCAACACATCTTTTTTTAAAAAATTTTTTATTATCATTGTTTTTGACAGCCCTTCCAAGTAATTTGTGGTGGGGGTTTTGGTGGGAGATTTGCAGGAGAAGGAAATGCAGATTTTGCACGGCCATGTTACAATAGCTTCAAGTTGTTTTAAATAGATTTATTCAGAAAAAAAGTTAATCTTTCCATTGTTACTAAATAAAAGCATGGGCTCTGGAACCAGATGACCGGTCTTCAGAAAAGCAGCTTCATCTCCCTTGCCTCAGCGTATAAAATGTGAGACTAGAGTGTACCTTAGAGAGCTATTGGGAGAGTTACGTTATTCAAATAAAGTAACTCCGAAGAGGACTGGCACAGAGTCAATTTCCCTAAGTATCAGTTCATTTTGTATGTCTGGGAATTTACTATTTGTACTTTAATGTATCTGGCTCATAATAATTATAAGACTACACAGAAATATGGAAAATGCTCATAACATTTTAAGTGAAAAAGGCAGATTAAAAATAGGATGTATGTATGACTGCATTTATGTACTAACTAGAGGCCCAATGCACAAAATTCGTGCAAGGGGCCTGGCCCTTGCAGCCCCAGCTTTGTCTGGAAGGTCGTTCAGCTGTCTGGTCTAATTAGCATGTTATGCTTTTATTATTATAAATATGTACACAAATAAAACTTGAAAAGAAACAAAATTAGAACAGTTGTTTTGTGATGATGACATCATGGGTACCTTTCATGGTGAACATTTTCCACATATTTTGTAATTTTGCTTTTATGTAAAATATAAACAAGATGCAAATGCAATATTTTCTTACTAGAAACCATTTACTTTTACTCCATGGAATTCATGGCTAATTTTATTTGCAATAAGTTAATAAAAAGTGAAACTTGCAGACTTCTGGAAATAAACTTTTTTTCTATTTTCTTTTTATTTTTGGAGTTTAAAAATGTGAATGTGAAAATGTATTAGTTATAAAAGTTATTTAAGTTTCAAGATTAACATAATAATTGCTTTTTGGCTTCTATATCTAAAATACTGGTGGTTTTTTTTGTGTGTGTTTTTTCCAGGTGAAATCTCTTTATTGGCTCAATCTACACCTGGACCAGTGGTGGCCCCAGACCCAGGGGGCTTCTGGTTGGGGGTCTGTGGGCAGTCCGTGGGGACAGCTTCAGCAGTGGCCTCGGGGGTCAGGGATCTGCGGGAGTGACAGCACTGGTCTCCCCATTGACAGGTGCCCTTCTTAAATTTCTTGCAAGGAAATGTCTTAAGCCGGGCAGCCCACTGGGCCAGATCCTCAGCTGGTTCCCTTCTCTTATTCTGGAGCAATCTGCCTCTGTCCTCCATAGCTTTGCCCACTGCCTTACCCCTGGCTGAGCATGGGGCCGTGGGCCCCAGTTGGCCTCGGGGTTGGCCTGGAAGTGCCCGAGTCCTCGCTGGCGGGAGCTGGGGTTGGCATCATCCCGATGGTGAAGCTGGCCTGTAGCCTGGGCTCCACACTGAGAATGCGGGAGGCCGGGCTGGTCTCAGATGGCCGCTCTCGTTTCACTGGGCACTCCTTCTCCCAGCAGCGCATGATGCCCCAGAGGGCTGAGGCGGGGGCGTCCGTCTTCACAGCATTCTTACAGGTGTGGAGAGCGAGACCCGGAAGCCAGCATGGAGGAGGGCTGATCACAGCCGCAGGAGGCTGGGTGTGCTACAGTGGATGGTGCTGCTCAGCTGGTCCAGCGTATAGCACAGAGGCATGTCCAGCAGCTCCTCGGTGACGACGCTCAGGACTCCTCGGATCCGCTCCGAAGTATGGAACCGGCCGGGGCTGGTGCTCACGGCCTCTAGGACACGGCCCACAAAATCCAGGTCATGGATGGGCTCCACCCATAGGGGGTCACCGAGCTGGTGCCGCTGCTCACACTCAGGGGCCACAGGGGGACCGCAGGCTGCAGAGAACCTGACCCGGCCACCAGAGGCCCCCGATGCTTTGCCAAGGCGCCCACACATGGAACACCAGAGCCCACTGCTGGCTGAAGCCTTGACCTTGGCCTGGCCGGTGAAGACACGAAAAAAACAGTGTCTAGAAATCAGCACTGACGCTGAGCAGCGGCACCACGAAGCGCTGACAGCGGTGAGCACGGAGGTCCAGGCCGTGCAGGACGATCCTCGGGGCCATCTCGTGGCAGGCCCGGCTCTGGAGGGCCGTGGCCTCGTACCTGCTGTAGCGTCTCCCCGCTGTCCCGCCAGCACTGCCATGCCCTCCTTCACTCACAGCCTGCACAGCGGCTTCCAGGAAAGGAGCAGGGCTGCCACAGGGGTCCAGGTCGATGACATAAAACCGACCCGACACCCGCCGGTGCTGGTGCATCAGCATCGGGCACCTGCCTGGCTGGGCTGTACCAGGTGGGCCACTTCGCTGGCTGCACATTATGGCGGGTGAGATCCACAGCGCGGGCAGAGGCATCGTTGGCAACCACGGATCGGAGCCCAGGCACCTCTCGGGCAAAGCGAATGAAACCAAGACCCGAGGCTGCCAGGCCCTCCCGCACTCGCAGGCCTTCCTCACAGATCTCCCCACAGTGGCTGTTGGAGACTGGTGTCCAGGGGCCGGGTCTGCCCCCTCTTTCAATACAGCCTTGTGCTCCCCTTGCTCTGACAAGCCCACCATCACCTTCTGCACCTCCTTTTCACCTGGCACCTTGATCTGGATTCCTTTGGCCCCAAGATGAATGCAAGCAAACTCAGTGCCAGATCCCGGCTGCACTCCTGCACTGGGTTGTAGAAGACTCATTGGCACTGGGCAGGCGATCTTGGAGGACCCCTCGGTGACCGCGTCTCCTGGGTTTCAGGTGGGCGCTTTTCGCCGCGGGGCACCGTGCCATTCTCCACTGCGGGTGGATTTGCCGGCCCTTGGGGCTGCCCTCCATAAACCGAGCACTACAGAGGCCGCCGGCGGAGCGGAGATTCAGGCTGGGCCGCAGAACGATCCTCGTCTGGGACATCCTCATAAGGGACATCCGCAAGTAGCCTGTCCCCACCACGCCTGCTCTCGCGGAACCGAGAACCGAGTTAGTCTTGGTCACATTTTCTGGATTAAGACCCGGGTGCCACCATGCTGGCACAGTTGGGGCCTAAACTACTGTGAGGAGGAAATTCACTTCTCTTCAGGCGGTTCCCCCAGAACAGCTGGGGCAGCAGCGGCAAAGGTATTCTTTAGTTACCCCTCGTGGAGAAAACACTCAACTCACACCAAACCAGAAAATGAAGAAATGGACAGAAACAGTGAAGATGTACAGTTAGGTGGACTGAGAGTTAAACAGAAGAAGAAGCTAAAGCTGAATAAAAGGAGCAAAAGTGGAGAAGTTAAAAAAAATCCTTCCTTATTTCTGCAGGACTAAATATTTCCTTGGTATCACTCGTCATTAAATGCTCACCTACCATATGAATTTGCTCTCAACGTGCTACTCATCTTTCATCACAAATAAAGAAATGATGTTTTAATTTTGTAGTTATATTAGTCAAACATATGAAATAACAATTATGTGACTTAGTCTTATTATAGCAGAAATAACTAACAGTTACATTATATATATATAACATTATTCAGTTTAAAATTCATTTGTACTTCTTGGGCCATTTTCCAGTGCTTGTGCACATCAGCTCAATAAAACTTGACAAAATGAACTACCAGTTCTTTCTTAAGTAGCTTTCAACCAAACAAGCAAAGTAAATTTTTTAAAAAACTTTATCTTTACTGATTTTTTGAGAGAGAGAGGGAGAGAGAGAAACATCAATGTGAAGTGAAAAATCGATCGGCCCTCTCCTCACATCTCCCACCATGGATTGAGCCTGAAACCTGGGCATATGCCCTGACTTGGAATCAAATTAGCAACCTTTTGGTGCACAGGACGACGCCCAACCAACCTACCAACTGAGCCTCATTAGCCAGGGCGAGCAAAGTCAAATTTAAGTGCTTAGAAAATGAAATAATCCTGGGGAAAGTATTGAGAAAAAATGAAAATATATATGGAACACAATGGGAAACAGAAAGAATGGAGAGTCTTCCAGTCTTTTATTGGAATTACTAGCAACCGAACATGATACTTTTATTGGAGGAAAATCACTATAAAGCACAATTACCCAAACCCTATTTAAATGTACATATAGGCATTAAAGATTCTGGTTAATATTAGGATTTTTACGACTGTTTGTTAAGAGCTGCTGGCACAAGAAATACAGGATGATGGCCATTTCAAATATCTGATACACTAAATGGGGAAACATTCCTTCAAGCATTTGAAATTCTGTTCATTGACCTGGCTACTTACAAGCTTAACCTATGGTTCTGGCTCTTTGTTCAAGGTATCGAGTTTAGGCAGAGTTGGCTTCTTTGGATTTTTACGGACCAACACTATTATTTCTAGCTATTGTCAACCCTCCATCATGAATCTATACATATAAAAGGCTAAGTGACCGTTCCGACTGGTCACTATGACGTGCTCTGACCACCAGGGGACAGACGATCAACACAGGAGCTGCCCTCTGGTGGTCAGTGAGCTTCCACAGTCAACCTCCCATGGCTGGCCTACCTCCCACAGTCCCTCCCCGTGGCTGGCTGGGCCCTGATCAGCCTGATCAGGACTGGGTGAGACAGCCCTGATGGGACCCGGTCACCGGCCAGGCCTAGGGATCCCACCCCTTCACAAATTCATGCACCAGGCCTCTAGTATATTATAGTTGTCAAAACTTCTCCAGTTTGAACTAATTGTTCCTGCTCTTACTAAAGGCCAGCCTTAACTTAGCCATGACAGAGGTCAGTGATGAATGTTAGGTACAGAGTAAGAAAAGAGAACAGATGGGGAGTGCAGTAAAGAATAGAGACTCAACAACATAAACGGGGCTGGCTGGCATGGCTCAGTGATTGAGCGTTGACCTATGGACCAGGAGGTCACAGTTCCATTCCTGGTCAGGGCACATGCCCGGGCTGCGGGCTCAATCCCTAGTGTGTGGCGTGCAGGACGCAGTTGATCAATGACTCTCATCACTGATGTTTCCATCTCTCGCTCCCTCCCCCTTCCTCTCTGAAATCAATAAAAATATTAAAACAAACAAACACATAAATGGGACAAAGCATAAGATGAGATGTCCTCTCTCCAGAAGACTGCTGTACAGATTGGTACAACGAGAAAATGCCTGTGCTAATAAGCCATCCTTGCATATAAGGAGGAATAGTAAACAAAATGTACACCAAATACAAAATTATACCCACAGTGTCTATTACAGCACTGACAGAATGTAAATGTGCTCAGTGAATGCAAATGAGATCACTCACTCACCTTATCAAGTTCACTTGTCAGTTTTTTATTTTCTTCAGTTAATAACACCTTTTCTCGTTCATACTGTTGTTTGAACTCATTTTCAAATTCTTCCCTTTCACTTTGACTAACACAATTCAAAAAATAAAAGAAAAAAAAAGGAATAGAATTAAAGGTCAAATTATGGTGTCCCAGATGGGCTATTGCACCATACATTTTATCCTGGAAAGTCACTTAGATCTTGACTATTCCAAATCCCAATCTTTTCCCTTAAAGTTAAAAATCACAATCACTGCCTTTAAAATAACAAATGGATTTGTCTGCTTAATAGCATCTACTTTGTTTTTCAACTGAAAATTGAGTAAGAGATCTGTGATTAGTAGACTCCTGGATTGTGTTCACGTCCTTCTTTCCTTCTTAATCTCAGTACCTACCTGCATACACATATATACATACAGCATACTCAAATTTAATATTATAAAGTTTACTTTAAATTATAGTTCTGGGGGCAGAACTGTAATTCCCCTTAGAAGTAAACACAGTTCTGACTTTTAAAAACCTCATAAGGGAGAAAGGAGAATCAGTTTTTACATAACAAGATGTAGAAATGTTAAGAAGCTTATCTACAGCAGTTTGATGGAGGATGTTAGTAACAGCAAATAAAATTCAATGTGGATCAGTTCTGGGTAATTTTATATGATTCAACCAGGAACATAATTTTGATTTTTAAAATGTAATCCCTTTAAACATTTTTTAAAGTAATTTTTTAAAAATCCCTTGCACTACTAAATTACTAAAATGGACTAAATAATAATTTAAATGATAAATTCCAGGAAAATAAACCATCCTGTATCCAAGCAAATATACCACTTTCCTTATTATCTATAGTCACAATGTGAATCTGTTATATTTAAGAATATTTAATTCAGCATCAACTCCAAACAACAAATGACAGAAACATGAAAAATTACAAAAAGGTCTCCTTTCAGAAAAATATGTATGCAAATAAATCAAATAAATAGAGTACAATTTCTATGTAAAACCATTTTTGTTTTTTCTACTAGCATGAAACAAAAACTTAAGTCTCCTCCATATTAAAACAAAATAAACAAGCTCTCCCCTAAACTCCAGGAGACACTTCATTTCCCACTTTCCTGGTCTCTCGTTCCAGGGTAACTGCCCTGAGATCTTGAGTGAGTTTGCCGTATCCACTTTCTCTGCCTAACGCTCCTCACCACACCAAAACCTGCTTCTGCTGCACCCCCTCAAACGAAGTGCTCTCTCAAACTCACCCGTCCTCACTGCTACTATATCCAACCTCTGACAGTGCTGTCTAGTCCTGTTCTTGAAATGTTGGCTTCTCCTGGCTCCAGGACACCACGCTCCTGGTTTCCAGCTGCCTTTATGAACTCCCGGCACCCTTCCATATGCCCGTGCTCCCGGTGGTGTGTGCCCGAAGCTCGACTCCTCTCATGCACACCTTTCCCTGAGCGTCTCACCTACCACAGGCCTGTCTCACTCTCTATTACGCTGACAAACTCTGAATTTACATCTGAAGCTTTTCTGGGCTTCAAACTTCTGACTTGTTATCTCCACAAAGATGTCTCCCAGGCACCTCAAGTTCAACATGCCCAACTCAAGAGAGCTCAGCACATAACACGTTCCCACCCGCCTGCCTTCCTCTGTGCCCACACACACTTTCTTCTCTTCCCACAGCTGAAAACGTAGCTGAGGCCAACCCCGCTACTTATGTATCTGCTCAAACACACTGCTCTGACACTTTCCCCTCGCTCCTCTGTCATCTATTGAATAATTTCTTTCAGATTATAAATCTGGTGTTATTTCTCCCACCTAAAAACAAAAATCAAATCACTTCTTTTGAGATAAATTTCTCCTCCAGTTGCTACCTCACTGCACTGCTTGTTTTTAAAATAAAAGACTCCAAGTAATAACAGTAGTGTCTATACTCTGTTTCCAAATGCTCTCCTTCAAGTCTTTGGCTCCCACTGTAGGGTTTTGGCCCTTACTGTTCCACTGAAATTGTTCCTATCAAAGTCACCAATGACCTTCATATTGTTAAACTCAATTGGCGTTACTTGGACCTCGTTTTATTTGGTACAAACTTCATCTCATTTGACATGCAAACAGATTTTATGTTTTCATCACATGGCTTCAGGGACACCACATTTGCCTGGACTTCTTCCTATCGTTCTTGCTACAATTTCTCTGTCTTTGATGTTTCTTCCTCATTCTCAGCTTCTAAAGACTGGAGTGCCGCAGCGCTCAGTCCTAGGCCCTCTCTTCTATCTATACTCAGTGCCCTAACTGATCTCAGTCTGACCACTTTAAATGTAATGTGAGTGATGCATATTCCCAGGATTTTATTTCTAGCCCTGAAATTCAGGCTGCGCTACCCAATGGCCTACTGCACATCTCCGCCTGGATGACTAATTAATACGCATCTCAAACATAACTTGTTTAAAATGAGCTCCTGACAATACATCCCAAACTTGCTTCTCCTGTACACCTCATCTCTTACTGTCTTCTCCTGTTGCTAAGGCCAAAACCTTGGTATCATTCTTGATTGCTCCTCTTTTATACTCAACCCATATCTACTCCATCAGAAATACCATTATCTTGACCTTTTAAGAATACCAGAATTCAAACATTTCTTACCACCAATTCTGCCACCATGCTAGACCCAAGTCACCATCATCATTTGCCTGGATTATTTTAATAGCTTTCTAAATGGTTTCACTGCATTTTTTCTTATCTAATTCAAACTATTCTTAACTCAGTAGTCAGAGTAATCCTGTTAAAATACAATCAAATTTGTCAATTTTCTGCTCAAAGTCCTGCAATACTTCCCTTCCATGGTTTTACTCCGAGTAAATAACTAGCAGTCAAATGAACACAATTCACAGAGCCTTGGAAAACCTGGCCCTCATTGCCCCTCCTACATTCTTTCCCCTGAACTCTGCTTCAGCACACTGGCCTCCTAATTGTTGTTACTTACCACATAGACTTTATCTTTTAGAGTAGTTTTAGTTCACAGCAAAACTGAGAGGAAAATCCATATACCTCCTGTCCCCCCAGGCACAGCCTTCCCCACTATCAACACCCCTCCCCAGAGTGGTGCCTGTGTTACAATCAATGAGCCTACATTAGTGCTCCATCATCACCCAATCCCACAGTTCACAATGGGGCTCAGTGCTGGTGTTGTATACTGTTAGGGCCTGGACAAATGCTGATGACATGTATGCACTATAATAGCCTCATACAGAATAGTTCCACTGTCCTAACAATCCTCTGCCTATTCACCCCTCCCCTCAGCCTCTGGAAGCCACTGATCTTTCTACTGTCTCCATAATTTTGCCTTCTCATATTGTTTTTAACAGACTTGTTCTTCTCCATGTAAAATGTTCTTCTCATACATCTGTAGAGATACCTCCCCCACTGTCTTCAGTCCTCACTGAGAAATCACCTTCTTAGTATAATTTTCCCGGCCATCCTATAGATCTATATATATAAAAGCCTAAGCGACCGTTACGACTGGTCACTATGATGTACACTGACCACCAGGGGGCAGATGCTCAATGCAAGAGCTGCCCCCAGCCTGCAGGCCCCAATTGCCGATAAGGCCTGCTGGCCAACATCCCAGTCCTTCCCACCCAGCTGGCAGGTCCCAATCACCTGATCGGGGCCGGACCCCAGGCTGGGATGGGGACCTAGGGGTGGGTGGCAGTGGATGTGGGTGGCGAGGGAAGGAGGAGGGGGAGAGGCGGGCAGGCGGGGAACTTGATCGGCCCTGATTGATGGCCAGGCCTAGCAACCCCACCTGTGCAAGAATTTAGTGCACCGGGCCTCTAGTATATTTATATAATTAAATTCTTCCCCTTAATGCTTCATAGCATCCTCTGCTTTATTTTCTGTTCTTGACATTTCTCATTATTGATTATGTTTGGTATGTTACTTATTGCCTGTAGTCTTTCCCCATAACTAAAGGAAAGCTCCATAAGGACAGAGAATTTTTTGTCTGTTCACTGCCATGTTCCCAGTGCCTTTGCACATAGTAGGTTCTAAAACACTTCTGATGAATGAATGTACCAAAATGAATAAACTTAGGTTTCTAATATAAATTGAGAATAATATCTATACTTAGTTGCCTAAAATCTAGACACCAGAGTACCACTGATAAAGTCTCCTGTTCCTCATTTCTCACCTCTGGTCATTATGTCCTCTAAGTTCTGTCTACTTCTCTCCATCTTCACTTCACTGCCTAAGGTCCAGCGACCTCGTCTCTCACAGCTAGGCTCCTATCTGCTGTCTGCTCCTCCAACCCATTCTCCACACAGGTGCAAGAGCGATTGCTTGAAAATATAAATAACAATCACATAATTGTTCTGGCCTTTGAATAAAGTCCAAGTAACTTACACTCCATCATGAGCTTGCCTCTATTTTCCTTTCTAGCAGCATTTCTCACCACTCTCACCTTCCTTTTCATGTTTCCACAACAAACAGCTTTCACTTTCTGAATGTGCCATGCTCCCCTTCTCCTCTAGATTCCAGCATATGCTGCTGCCTCTGCTTGGACACTCTTCTACAGCTATATATGTCTTTGGCCTTAACCTAGAAATCATTTTGTCCAAAAAACTTAGATGTACTGAAGTCATCTGTGCCTCTCCTGTGGGGATGCTCCTCCACAGCCCACTTGCTTTCCTATTGTGCTGTCCTGTGACTTTCTATTTACCAGTCTGGACTTTGGTCCTCTTGAGCATGGAGCATGTTTATTGCCTGCATAGCTCCAGTCAGGCACACACCAGGCATTCAGTAAGTAATTATTAGAGGGGTAAATAATTAGATTCTTACCTTTCTCTCCTGTTTTTTTCCAATTTGTCTTTCAAAATCATAATTTCTTTGTTCAGAGCAAGTTGCTGGCCTTCTGAGTCATGTAATTCTTTCTTTAGATTTTTAATTTCATTTGCATGTATTCCTTCTCTTTTGGATAATTCTTCTTCATAAAAGATACTTTTCTTTTCCAAATCTGTCTTTAGTTTAGTTATCTCTTGCTGATGTTCTATGCTATACACTCCTGGTGAGTAACTAATTTGTTTTTGCTAAAAAAAAAAAAAAAAAAAAAAAAGATTAGTTCATATATAAGAATAACATATTAAATAACTTATTTCTACACTAAAAAAGACTATTCATATAGCTTTAATAGTATTTTTATATTATCACATAAAATAATTCTTTATTAAAGGCTATTAATCTCCTATCTGCCACTTTACAATATTTTTCTTTGTACATTCCTTTATTATTGTGTATCTTCACAACAAGATTACATACCTGTATTTTCTGCTGGTACTTACATAATTATTTGTTTCACACTTAAAGTTTTAGTTTTATACACAAATATTGTTGATGTATGGAATAAGAAAAAAAATCTACCAGCATCTTGTTTCTGATGGAACCAATAAAAGGTTAATAAATATGTTTGTGTTTTTAAAAGATTAAATTGGGGGAGGGGATGGTAGAGCTAGAACAAGGGTGGGCAAACTTTTTGACTCGAGGGCCACAATGGGTTCTTAAACTGGACCGGAGGGCCGGAACAAAAGCATGGATGGAGTGTTTGTGTGAACTAATATAAATTCAAAGTGAACATCATTACATAAAAGGGTACGGTCTTTTTTTTTTTTTAGTTTTATTCATTTCAAATGGGCTGGATCCGGCCCACGGGCCGTAGTTTGCCCACGGCTGAGCTAGAATGTACAAAAAGAAAAGAGAGGGGACTTCTACAGTGTCCGGGGAGAAGTGATGAGATCTAATCTAATGTCTTCATATTCACTCTAGGAAAAATGATAGGTCTCTGCATTTAGGTCGGGCATTCAGGAGAAGACATTTGACTGAAAGCCACCTTTTTAGAAATTTGGTTGACATGTACTCTCAGTAATAAGGAGATGCGTTAGCCCATCCCCAGATGATCCATCGCACCTAACAGAAGTGTCTGCAAAGCTTCCTGCGAGCCACACCAGGTCACTACCAAGAGAGAGGGGTGGAGACCTAGCCAAGCCTCCCATGCAAGTGACCAGTGGGTCTTGTCCAGGGAGGCAGCCCTGCATAAATATTTTAACTCTCTCCTGGCAGATCATTTCTTCCCGCTAAACGTAGTATTCACTGCCTTCCACCACGATTAGGAAGTCGTTATCAGCTTCCGACTGGTAAAGATGGGAATTAGGATCCGAGGTTGGAAGGAGCGCTAACTTTTGCTCCACACCAGAGAGAGCACATCTAACACTCCTCTGAAGCCTACAGGGGAGGAAACCGAGCTTCACAAACGTGAACGCAAACGCTACCTTCAGTCCCTCCAGTTCGTTTTCCAGTTGCTTAGAATAGTGTTCGCTCTGTTCACGCAGCTTCCTGTCTTTAGACGCTTCGGCAGCTACAGCTTCCGTATGAACTTCCAGCTTTAACATACAATGAAAAAAAGCAGATTCAAGGTTCTAACTGTATGTCCAAGAAAATGGTTTTTCCCCAGGGGAATTTACCTTGTAACAAGAAGATAACTCAAATGTTGAAATTCATATTAAATAATATTACCAAACTAAAAAAATAACCTTTTGAAAAGTTCGAGAATGAAGTCAATATCATTTCACTAGTCTGAAAAGGCAGCTATAAGCACTACCGCGTGGACACTACAAACTTTGCCTGACTACTAACCTCTTTTTTGGCTCTTTCTGTTCTGCGCAGTTCTTGCCTTAAGCTTTCAACTTTTTGCATCACCAGGTCCACCTCTTCTTCCTTATCTCGGACGTGGCGAGCAAGTTTCTGTTTCTGGGTGTGCAATTCTGTGAGCCGCTCATTGATCTCCATGAATTCCTGCATGGCCAGTTTCCTCTGACAGTGTGCGTCTTTCAGCTCTTTGGACTGGTTTTTTAATCGCTCACTAGCCTGGACTAGTTCCTACAGTTTTGTAAAAAGAATATAAGTTACCAATTCTGCAACCTATGAACCAAATTTGGCCATCAAAGTTGCTATAATGAAATCAAGAAGAGCCAAAACTATTCACCTTAGGATAAAATGAAATGAATTACTTTTGAGCAGATAGTCAGAGCATGGCACTCTGTTCATATTCTCAATTCTTTATGCTAAAATGCTAACTGCAAAGGAACAGCAGATTTAGCCTTCTAATACCCTGGTTCCTACAAATAACTAAAGAGTGTAGGAATATAAGATGTAATGGTCAAAATAGAGATTTTGTGATATTTAATGGATGATATCTATGCATATAAAAAAGACTTGAAAAGCTCAATTAACAAGCTTCATATACAGAAGTTTGCACCCACTACTGGGGAACACACATTCTTCTCCAGCAAATATTGAACATTTAAAAATGTTATAGCCTAAGCCCGTGGTCGGCAAACTGCAGCTCGCGAGCCACATGCGGCTCTTTGGCCCCTTGAGTGTGGCTCTTCCACGAAGTACCATGTGCGGGCGCGCATGTACAGTGCGAGTGAAACTTCGTGGCCCATGCGCAGAAGTCGGTATTTTGTGGAAGAGCCACACTCAAGGGGCCAAAGAGCCGCATGTGGCTCGTGAGCTGCAGTTTGCCAACCACTGGCCTAGTCCATAAAGCAAGTCTCAGCAGATTCAAAAGGACAGATATCATACATATTAAGTTCTTTTAATAACATTACCATTAAAATAGAAATAAAAAAATTAAAAGGCTAGCCCTGGCTGGGTGGCTCAAATGGTTGGAGCATCGTCCCTTATACCAAAAGGCTGCAGATTCAATCCCTTGTCAGGGTGCATATGGGAGGCAACCGATCAATGCTTCCCCCTCAAACTGATCTTTCTGGTCTCTCTCTCAAATCGATAAACATATCCTTGGGTGAGAATAAAAAAAATTAAAGGCTAAATTCCATAATAATTCATTGGTCAAAAAGAAAAATCATAAAAGAACTAAATTATCTATAATAAAAAATGCAAACAAGTAAAAATATTTAGTACATACTAAAACCTGAAGAGGCAGTAAAAATAGAAAAGTTGTAAGCCTGAAATAACTTATATTGAAACTAAAAAGATGCTTGAAATGCAATGAAATTCCACATTAAAGAAAAAATAACACATTAACCTTTCCCTCAAATATGAGAAGATAAGGGGCATAAATTAATGAAAAAAGAAATGTAAGAATAATGAAGATCAACAAACCAAAAGTTGGTTCCTTAAAAAAAAAATAGAAAAACATCTGATGAGATCAAATAAGGGAATAAGAATAAATTTACCCCCCCAAAATTAAGAGCGGTTATAACTACAAATCTAGGAGAGATAAAATAAATAAAGGAACACAATGAAAAACTTTGTTACCTTATGAAATGAACAAATGCCTACAAAATTTTAATTTATCAATAATGGTTTCAAGAATAAATAAAATGCCTGAATAGTCCTATAACAATTAAAGTAACTAAATCAATAAACTTTCTCCCATCCGTCCAGCAGAAGAGAATTTCCAAGCTCACATGGTTTTACAATTGAATCCTCCAATGTTTCAAAGGTACAAAATGTTCCTCTTATACAAACATTTTCGGACAATAGAAAAAGAGGCAATGCTACCTCATTCATTCTAAGGGACCAGTATAATCTTGATATCAAGGAAAGACCAGCCCTAGCCGGCTTGGCTCAGTGGATAGAGCATCGGCCTGTGACTGAAGGATCTCAGGTTCAATTCCAGTCAAGGGCACAGGCCTGGGTTGCGGGCTCGATCCCCAGTAGGGGGTGTGCAGGAGGCAACTGATCAATGATTCTCTCACCACTGATGTTTCTATCGCTCCCCCTTCCTCTCTGAAATCAATAAAAATATATTTAAGAAAAAAGAAAAGACCAGAAAGCCCCGCTGGCATGACTCAGTGGTTGAGTGATGATCCATACACTAGGAGGACACAGTTCGATTCCCAGTCAGGGCACATGCCTGGGTTGTGGGCTCAATGCCCAGTAGGGGGCATGCAGGAGGCAGTCCATCAATGATTCCGTCTCATCATTGATGTCTCTATCTTTCCCACTCCCTTGCTCTCTGAAATCACTAATGTGGCCAGATTATTATGACCACCCCATCATTACAGTACTTCATTGACACTTCCAAAAATACTGAATATTCAAAACTTCCTAAGCAAATACTCTCTATTATTTGCATAACTAATTCACTTCATTGTACTGATGGGGTGGTCATAATAATCTGGCCACTCAGAGTGTGTGTGTGTGTGTGTGTGTGTGTGTGTGTGTGTATTTTAAAGAAAGACCAGAAAGATAAGGAAGAAAATTACAAGATAATCTTACTGATGAAAACAAATTTTAAAAATTCAGAAAAAAATACATTAGCAAATCAGTTCTAATGATGTATAAAGTGAAAAACACAAACTCTAGAATTAGAGTTGTGTTGAAATTCCAGCTCTACCAATTCCTAGCTCTACTATAATCTTGAACAAATGTACTTCTCTGTGCTCAGTCTTACCATCTGTAAAATGAGAATAATAATACCATCACCCAAATCACAGGGCACTTACAAAGATTAAATGATCTAATATATATAAAGCACTTAAAACAGTGCTATTAGAAGGCATGCTGTGTGTTACCTATACTATCATGTTATTATTTAGAAGCTAATACATGGATAATTTCTGTTTAACCCACAAATGAAGAAGTGGTTTAATATTTAAAGTCTGTAAATATAATTCAGCACACCAATTTACTAAGGACAACAATCGTATCAATACTCATTTTTGATAAAAATGGTTAGCAAAATAGGAACAAAAGAGTTAACAAAAACATAGAGAAACATTATTATTAGTGGTGAAATATTAAAAGCATTTTCTTTGAAATCAGGAATAAGACAGAAATGACTGCTAGTACCACTTCTATTCGACATGGTACTAGAGGTCCCACCTAATACAGTAAGACAAGGAAAGAAAGAAAAGTCATAAAAATTTTTAAAAATTTAAAAATTTTAAATAATTTCTGTCATTATTTGCAGACGACTTTAAAGAATCTCAAATATGTTATTACAATTAATAACAGGTAAGCAATATTGCTACAACACTATCAATAAGAACATGTAATTTCTTAAGATACTATCTAAAATGTGAAGAAACAGAGAATAATAAATTTAAGGAAAAGCAAACAGGACCTGTATAAAAATTTACAGAAAAACATTTAAAAAGACTTAATGATCTGGAGAGATATAGCATGTTTGTGGATAAAAAGAACGTGGGGCTATAGAGAAAATATTTTTATGCTTTTGCACAGTTAAGCCTTTCTAAGCAAATCTGACTTAAACTTGGGAAATAAGCAAGCCTTTCAGAGTAATTTATGGGGAATTTAGATAGTGAGAAATCCAAAGAGCTTTAACCCTGGACGCATGCGTTTCCATTCCAGTGAAGAGCCTGACCAGGGAGCTGCCCTCTTTATGAAGCTGGGGACTCTGGGCAGCTTCCCACTGGACAGCGTTTATATTCCAGTGTCCTGATCCTTCTCTTTGGTTTCCAAGGAGAGGCTCAGACGGGTGGGTGGAGACGGGGAGCAGGAAGCGTTTGCTTTTCTCCTCTGTCCACAAACCCTGACTCACAGGCCGGGGTCCTCACCCACAGCACAGACTGTATGTGTGGAGGGCTTTAACCACCCAGCAATCACTGCATTGGCCCAGAACAGTGATTCCCAAAGTGGGCGCTACCGCCCCCTGCTGGGCGCTGCAGCGATCCAGGGGGGCGGTGATGGCCACAGGTGCATTTGTTTTAACTTTTTTTGTATTACCTTTCTATTCTGAGTTCAATAAATAGTTTCATAATTTCAAACTTCAATGTTTCTAATTTACACCTTTCTTTACTATATTTTACGAAAAAGGCAGAAACAATACATATATCTTTCTGTTTAATTGCTATTAACATTTTAAAAAAATTAATTTCCAGGGGGCGCTGAGTAATAATTTTTCTGGAAAGGGGGCGGTAGGCCAAATAAGTTTGGGAACCACTGGCCCAGAAGAACAAACTGGCACGCAGGGAGCCGTGTAGTTGTTATTATATTTGTTTTGTTAATCCTCACCCGAGGATATTTTTTCCATTGATTTTTTAAGAGAGAATGGAAGGGAGGTGGGAGAGAGAGACACAGAGAGAGAAACATTGATGTGAGAGAGGCACACTGATTTGTTGCCTCCCATACGGGCAACTAATATATATAATTATAATAATTATGTACAATAATTTAGTAGTTTTTCATTACTAGCTATTAATCAATTATTATATACTACATCACTGAATTCAATTTTTACTACATCATAAGCCACTTATTTCTTTTTTGCATTGGCTAGTATTAATTCTAATATTTAAAAAAATAAGTCAATGAAAGGCAAAGTTCCCACAGAACGTGGTTTAAGTAAAGTATTTTTCTCTAGAGCTTGAATATTACTTACCCTATTAGGCTGTTATAGTGTCCTAGCTATTAATACATTTTGTTGATGTTTATAATACTGTTTAAGTGTTACACCAAGTCCTTATGAAAATAACTTTAGTTTATCTACACTTTGAAAGATAAACTGACATTTAAAAATTTTTTTAAAGCATTAAATAAATTTTCTGCCCTAGCCAGTTTGGCTCAGTGGATAGAGTGCCAGGTTCAATTCCGGCCAACGGCATGTACCTGGGTTGCGGGCTCGATCCCCAGTAGGGGGAGTGCAGGAGGCAGCTGATCAATGATTCTCTCTCATCATTGATGTTTCTATCTCTCTCTCCCTCTTCCTTCCTCTCTGAAATCAATAAAGAAATATATTTTTCTTTTTTAAAAAAAGACATTTTCATTATAATCTTTTAGGAACATTGGTATTAGCAAGTCATAATAAAAATGCGCCTATATTTTTATTTTTCCACAGACATTATACTGATTTTACTATTCTCTTATTTCTTATTTCTTTTTCAGTAACATTCACTTTTAATCAAATCCGTTGATTAGTAACTTTCCAAAAGAAAAAAAAAGATTAAGAATTTTAAAGCCTCAAGAATATAAGATTTTCATTACCAGCCATTAATCAAATGATACACACCAAAATTATTGCTAAATTTTTAAACCAACTTTTTACAAATAACATCTACTATATATTAGTACAATTCAATATGAATACTTTCAGTATACAAATTAAACAAGATTGAGAATTCAGAAAAGCCTTGAACAACCTATCTATATTTTTTACCTTATTTAATTCTTCTCTTTCTTGTTGTAATGTTTTGATTTGTTTTTCATTAGCCTTGATTTGTCTAAAAGCATCGTCTAGTTCTCGCCTCACTGAATTAGCTTCTTCAAGTTGTTGTTCCAACTGACTGGATTCTAAAGAGAAGACAGTGTTTCTTTTACTATTTGTATGAAAGCAAACGCTGAAAACCAAAGTTTAAAACAACTAAATTAAAAAAATATATTTTGAATTGGTATTAGGCTTCCTGGCACCACATTCACTGTGACTTCTGACAACTAAATGCTTATCACTGTAAAGATGGCGAAGGGCTGGTACCAGTGTGAAGATGTGCAAAACGCCTTATACATCCATTAGAATAAAAGACCGTGCTTCTAATAAAATAGTACCTTTAGAACCAGCTAAAAGCTTACAAGGAACAAAACAGAACAAAACCAGCCAAACAAATAAAACAGACAAGTTTTCCTCTCCTGTTGGTTGGCATTAGTGTGCTGATGTTAGTCAAGTCATTATAAAATGATTTTGCTTCTAATACTGTGGTTCTAGATCAGCCGTGGGCAAACTACGGCCCGCGGGCCGGATCCGGCCCATTTGAAATGAATAAAACTAAAAAAAAAAAAGACCGTACCCTTTTATGTAATGATGTTTACTTTGAATTTATATTAGTTCACACAAACACGCCATCCATGCTTTTGTTCCGGCCCTCCGGTCCAGTTTAAGAACCCATTGTGGCCCTCGAGTCAAAAAGTTTGCCCACCCCTGTTCTAGATCATGCAACTTGGTTTCCCTAGTGATGACTGAAGACTAAACTCTGATTTCTGAAAGTAAGTATTTGAAAACCTCTAATTGAGGTCCATTCCTCTATTTTTCAGATGAAAAAACTGAGGCTCGAGGGAATTGAAGAACACGCTGAGGGTCCTATTGCTAAAGGAGTATCACATCTGAGACCAGAATTCTTGCATCAACCTCCCCGATTCAGAAAGTAATATTATTAAATAATGTTTAATATTGCCAGTTAAAAAGATTTGTTATGGAAAAAAAATTATATTTAGTATATGTTTAAATAATATTTAATAAATTGGTATAAAATGTTTCTATTTAAAGAATTGAAGCCATTTAAACAGAAAAATCAAAACATACTCCTTGCTAATTCTGTTCAGGATAGTTTCTGTTCTTTACACCCTTGTTACTCGGAGAGTTACCCCCAGACAAGCAGCACTAGCATCCTCTGGGAGCTTGTTAGAGATGCAGGGTCTCAGGTCTCACTCCAAACCCACTGAATCAGAATCTGCACTCTCACGGGATCACACTGTTTGCAAACTAAAGTATGAGAACCAATGCACAAATGATTGTACATTGTTGAGTTTTATAGCCTCAGTAAATAAAGTAGCATTTATACTACCTTAGTCCCATTAAAGAGTAAATATTTCATTTGTATAGACAAGTCCTATAGCCCAAAATTCACTTAAATGTACCAGTGTCTCACACACTGACTGGTTCAAGATTTCTTAAGTTCCGTAATTGACTACTATTTAGTGCTCTAAAGCTATAGATTTGCTAAAGCTTATTCATCTGAGGTGTTTTGAAAGTCTAAATACTTTTATGGATAGTATAGTTGTTTTTCAAATTTTTGAAAATGTATGTAAAGTTGCATTTTGTAAATTGCAAAGGGGCTAAGACTGGGGCCAGAGGGAGATTAGTACGACAATCAAAGCACCACTCTCCGATCCGCAAGAGCATAATGCCATAGCTTTTCCATTATGTTCTTACTCCTAAAATGATTCCGAACTCCTCTGAGATGAGGTTTTACTTCTAGTCATGGTAGATGTGACATCTATTATTGCCCTACCCATTCACTGTATTTCTCCTTTACCTACATAAGTTAGAAGAGAGAGGTGGGGAGAGGAGGAGAGAGTAGGGAAGATAGACAGAGGAGGGAAAGAATTAGTTTAGGGTTGGAGAGACAGTACATGGAGCCACAAACCACCAACATCAAGGCAATAAAAGAATGGTGTTATAAAGCACATTATAGGTTACAAAAATGTTTTATTAAAAAAACAAAATCCATTCTTCATTTTCTCATAAAAATATTAAATGAGAGTATGAATTTCTTTTGTGTCTACAGATAGTTAAAGATGTATTAAGTGTCCATTATATGGTACCAGGAAACTCTGTCCTACCTTCTTAAAGTCAGAGTATGATGAAGAGAACAGATACTAAAGTGAAATTGTAAATAATTATAAATATACTAGAGGCCCAATGCATGGAATTCGTGCAAGGGGCTTGGCCCCTGCCACCGCTGTGGCTGCCTTGGCCCCCGCCCACTGTGGCTGTGTCCGGAAGAACATCTGGTCTAATTAGCATATTATGCTTTTATTATATAGATTAAAATATTCTAGGAGTTTTAAAATATTGGAAAATGTTGCCACCTGGCCAGTGTGGCTCAATGGTGAGTGAGTACCCATGAACCAGGAGGTCATGATTTGATTCCCAGTCAGGGAACATGCCCAAGTTGCAGGCTCCATCCCCAGTAAGGGCCATGCAGGAGGCTGCCGATCAATGAATCTCTCTCATCATTGATTTTCTATCTCCCTTCTTCTCTGAAATAAATATATTTAAAAAAAGAAAGAAAATGTTGCCATAGTAAAGACATAAAAACCTTTAACAGTGGGAAATTTGTTTACACAAAGGTTTTGCTTAAGAAGTATCTAGAGAAACATTAGATCATATGCCCAGCAAAAACATATCTTAGGAATGAGGGGGGAATTTAAGACATTCTCAGATGAAGAAAAACTAAGAATTTGTTAGCAGGCCCACCTTTTAAAAATGGCTAAAGGAAGCTCTCTAAACAGAAAGCAAACAAGGAACTCAGCAATTTCAGGAAGGAAGGAAGAACATGGCATATAAAAATATGGTAAATACAATTGAATTTTTTTCTTCTCTACAGTTTTCTAAATTACATTTCATGATGGAAGGAAACATTATAAACTTGTCTGATATGCTTCTAAAACATGTGAAGAGGAAATACTTAAAACAATTACATAATGGACAGGGAGAAGAAAGTTATCAACATACAACAAACTGCTCTCTCTCTCTAAACCCACTGAGATCATGGATGACTCTAAACCCTGAGAAAGGTTATTTCACTCAGAACAAATCCAAAGCTCTTAAAACACTCAGTAAGATCTGCTGACCAGGCAAAAGCTCTCTGTCCCCTGTACTTCCCCACCTCGCCTCCTCCCTCCCCCTGCCTGCTCCTCCTACGCCAGCCATGCTCTCCTCTGTGTTTTATCTCAGCTCAAGAGGCTCATCTGACGCTGTGGCCCTGCACTAGCTGGTCCTTCTCCTTGGAACATAAGTTCCCAATGCAAGTGCATGGCTAAGTCCCTATCCATCTTCAAGTTTTTGTTCACGTGTCGCCTTCTCAATGAGGCTTACACCGGGACTACTTAAAATTATAGAACTCATCGTGCACTTGCAACCCTTATTCTGCTCTATTTTTTAAGCTCTTGTCCCTTCTAGAATCCCGAGAGCCTAAAACAACACCTGGTACACACAGTAGGCGCTCAGTAAGTATTTGTTAAATGAATTAAATAAGTAAGTGAATGGATATAATAGGTATATCAAGAATTGTCAAAATTAATTTTCATCTATCTCAGCAATACACTGACTGAAAAATAAGTTACCAAAAAAATAAAATTTCACATGCCTTCATGCCTGCATACATGCAATTCCTTTGTTTGTCCTTCCTCGTGTCTAACACTCTTTCGCCTACTCATACATATACTTTACCAGACAAATTCCAATTAAATATTCCAAACTAATAGGTCTTCCAAAAAGTCATCTTTGTTAACTGAAATCTGGGTGAGGCGCTCCTCCTAGGCACTCTCCATGCACCTACGTCTATTTTTCTGGTAGCCTGTACACATACATGGCAAAAACGATTTGGTGATCTCTCTCCCAGACCAAAATGTGAGCTCCTGAAAGCAGAAACCATTTTTATTTGCTTTCCCTCACTGGCACATAGCCTATACCATATAACACGTAACACATGCAGTATTCAATAAATGTTTTGTGTGTGAGTAGAATATTTTAAAAAGTCTACTAAACTTAATTAATAGTGAATCAAAGAAATTTACCTCTTACTTGTTTCCTTAGTTTTTCAATTTCTTCTTTTAAACTTTTTATTTCTAAATCTTTGCTTGCTGTTAGTGGACCATCAACAGTTGAATACTGCAGAGCTTGGACAGTCTGTGTTGACTCTTTAAAAAAAAGAGAATAAAACAATAAATAAGAAAGCTGGCCATACACTACATTTTCAAAACTAATGGCAATATATACTTCTAGAGAAACCCTTATATAATTCTACTAGTCAAAACATCTATCCACTGAAAATAAGCACATAAACACATTAAAATCAAATCATGAAACTCCACTGTATCCGTCTTTATACAATAACAGAGGCCCGGTGCACGAATTCGTGCACTTGGGTGGGGGTCCCTCAGCCTGGCCTGCGCCCTCTTGCAGTCCGGGAAGCCTCAGGGGATGTCCAACTGACAGCTTAGGCCCGCTCCCTCTGCCGTCAGTTGGGCATCTTTGGCACTGCTGCAGAGGTGAGAGAGGCTCCCGCCACCACTGCTGTGCTCACCAGCCGTGAGCCCGGCTTCTGGCTGAGCAGTGCTTCCCCTCTGGGAGCGCACTGACCACCAGGGGGCAGGTCCTGCATTAAGCGTCTGCCCCTTGGTGGTCGGTGCACATCATAGCAACGGGTCGTTCCGCTGTCGGGCCGAAACCAGCTCCCCGACATCCCCCGAGGGGTCCCTGATTGCAAGAGGGTGCAGGCCAGGCCAAGGGACCACACCAGTGCATGATCGGGGCCAGGGAGGGACGCAGGAGGTTGGCCAACCGGGGAGGGACCATAGAAGGGCTCCAGGGCATGTCCGGCCCATCGCACTCAGTCCCGATCAGCCAGACCCCAGCAGCAAGCTAACTACCGGTCGGAGCATCTGTCCCCTGGTGGTCAGTGCATGTCATAGCGACTGGTCAACTGGTCGACTGCCTGCCCCTGGTGGTCAGTGCACGCCACAGCAAGCGGTTGAGCAGCCTTAGCATACCATTAGCATATTATGCTTTGATTGGTTGAATGGCAACTGGACGACTGGACACTTAGCATATTAGGCTTTTATTATATAGGATACAGAGTAGGGTAAAAGTAGGTTTACATTTGTTTGTATGGAAAATTATACATTAATTAGGAAATAATAACACAAGAATAAACTGTGTTTTGTGTATTCACAACAGTAACCCTACTTTTGCCCACCTGTATGTAGGGCAGTGGCACCATGTAGTAAGTGCTCTGTCAGATGATATACGAAAAACTGAGACTGGTGTATGAAGGAAGGTCTTGGGGGTGTTAATATACAAGATGTAGAACTGCTGGCCTTCCAATTTTTATGCATGAAAGTTGAGAGGCCCACTTACAAGAAACTTTGGCTCATCAGTTTAGTTAAAATAGAGATTATTTATCTTGTGGTTCTAATGAGAGGATGCAAGGTATTAAAGAAGCCTTCATTCTATTGAGTCTTATTCCCAGATAGTATCAAAGATGTGGGAAAAACTTAAAACCACTTATGTCAGAAATGAAATGACTCCTGTCCTAAAATAACCATTCTGCTGCTACCTTATAGAGGGTTCCTAAACAGGAAGACCCTACCTTACCACAAATGTTGTTAGTACAAATCATTACTAATTGCTCTGCATTAGTCACGCACCGTTTAACAACACTGTTCTGAGAAATGCAGCTAGGCAATTTCATCATGTGAATGCCATAGAGAGCACTTACACAAACCTGGACAGTAGACTAATGTAACTGTACGTGCTATATTTTTATGTGACTGGCAGCACAGTAGATCTGTTTACACCAGCATCACCATAAACAGGTAATGTGGTGCTCGGTAACTTTTTGACAGTTATGATGTCACTAAGCCATAGGAATTTTTCAATTCCATTATACTCTTATGGTATCACCATGTTGGCCCATTGTTTACTGAAATGGCATTCCTGTGCATGACTGCATTTATTTATATATTGCTTTATATAACCTGTTACTTATATAACATATTACTTAAATATATTATATATATATTTAGCTCCAAAAAACTGTCACCAACAGAGGACAGAGATTTTCTAATTACTCTTCGCCATCTGTGTAGAGAACATCATCATCATCATGCATAGCTGTCATAAATATTTGTTCATTTGACTTAAAGGTGTTGATCTACACCCAATAACTATTTCTTACATGTTTCTCCACCTTTGGGTTTAAACATGCTAAAGACTGGTGCTTTTTGTATTTATTGTTTTTAAGAGAACATCCTTTGTTTATTTTAAAGACATCTAAGTTGAGAGTAGAAAATGGGGAGATATAAAAATGCCCAATGGACATGTGGAAGCCAGATACAAATGAGATCATACTATATGATACCATTTATATGAAATTCAAGAACAGGTAAAATTAATTACGAGTGAAAAGAATTAAAACAGCATTTACTTCAGAGTGGGGGAAAACAGACTGGCAAAAGGCATGAGGGAACTTTATGCTGCACTACAAATATTTTATACATTGACTGTGGTGTACGTGACATGAATGGACACATATATAAACATTTATGGGGCTTCCACTTAAAAAGAGAGTATCTGCTCACCTTGCTATGTGCATAACACCATTTAAAAATCAAAACAGGGTGACAGCATCACGGTGACCTGGCCGTTCCTCTTTCCTATCTCCTTGGACTTACCACTAATAGGACATCCATACCTAAACAAAAGTGCCTCTGCACGGCACTCCAGTATCCCCCAGGACCCATCCAGCTGCGGATCCAGAGTGGGTGGGTCTGACCTAGCAGGAGGCTACAGAGCCCCAGGAGTCACAGCAGCGGTGACTCCAGGGGGCAGCAGAGACCTTTCTAGCAGACGAGGTGGAAAGTAAAAGTGGGCCTGGCCGCCAGGAGGCTGCAGCTGGAGGAGCCTGTGCTCCTCGGCACCTGCTTCCAGAGGAGAGACCTCGGGGCTGGGGAGGCAAAGGAGAGGGAAGAAAACAGACAAAGAGAACTGCATGTCCTGCTGTGGGCCCACAGACCTCTGGGACGCCCCACCTTGAGGATCCACTCCCCAGGCCGTGAGCACATCCAAAGCCCCAGGTGTTAAGCACACACCTCGCCCTCCCCTGCCACCAGCACATTTAAGCATAATCAAAGTTGTAAGTCAGTAACTTTCAGACAAACCAAAAACGTGTGCTATCGCCACTTTCTGTAAAACAAAAGAAGGGTTTCTGGTTGCCAAGCTATTGAGCTGTTAGAACCAAAGTAAGCCAAGCCTTACCTAAATAAGAAAGAGATTTGCTTCTTCAAATGTGATGACAGAGGCACATTTCATGAAACACTGAAAGAGCACAGTTAATACAAAAAGAAAATGACAATTCTCCAGCAACCAAACTCAAAGACATGGAATGCTGAAATCTGATAAAGAATTCAAAATAGCTGTTATGAAGAAATTAAACAACCTAAAGGAAAACTCAGAAAGGCAATTCAGTGAACTCTGGAATAAAAATAATGAACAGAATAAGTAATTTCCCAAAGATGTTTAAATTAAAAAACCAAGGAAAAATTCTGGAGCTGAAGAACTCAATAAATGAGACGAAGAATGCATTAGAAAGTGCTGGAAATAGAGTAAACCACATGGAAGAGAGAATAGCACTCTGTATGATAGGTATTAGAAATGACTCAGGTGGAAAAGAGAGAATTAATATTTTTAAAAGTGAAGAAAACCTGTAATAGTTATCTGACTCCATCAGAGAAGCCAATATATGAATAATGGGTATACCAGAAGTCCGGGGGGATGGCGGAAGAGAGAATTTAATTAAAGAAATAGTAGATAAGAACTTACCAAGCATGGGGAAAAGAACTAGACATGCAGGTCCACAAAGCTGAGAGAATACTTTACTATCTCAATACAAAAAGACCTTCGAGCCTGGCCGGCCAGCATGGCTCAGTGGTTGAGCATCAACCTATGAAGCAGGTCACAGTTCGATTCCCGGTCAGGGCACATGCCTGGGTTGCCAGCTCGTTCCCCAATGGGGGGCATGCAGGAGGCAGCCGATCAATGATTCTCTCTCATCTCTGATGTTTCTATCTCTCTCCCCCTCTCCTTTCCTCTCTGAAATCAATAAAAATATAAAATTAAAAAAAAACCCTTTAACACACATTAAATAAATTATCAAAGTCAATGACAAAGACCTAATTTTAAGGACAACTAGGGGGGAAACGAAGAACCTACAAAGGAACCCCATTAGGCTATCAGCAGATTTCTCAGAGGAAATTCTATAGTTCAGGAGAAGGTGGAATCACATACTCAAAGTACTGAAAGGTAAAAACTGCCAGCCAGGAATACTCTATCTACATTAAGGAGAAATAGCGGCTTTCCCAGAGAAACAAACGCTGAGTGAGTTCACTGCCAGATCTGCCTTACAAGAAATGCTGAAATGGCCTCTTCAAGCTAAAGTGAGAAGATTAAGGTGACAGTCAGAAGTAGAAAACGAACTCTATTTTAGATTAGTGTTAAACACTTAATTATAGAAAACGCTGAAGGAAAAAAGCATTGAAAATTAACTAAAGCTACTACTATTTGGTAACAAATTCGCACCAAAGAGAAATAATTTGTGACATCAAAAATATAAAAAGGGAGGAGTAAAAGGACAGAACCTTTGTAGGTGAATGAAGATAAAAAGGACTATTTTATCTATGAGATGTTTTATGTAAACCTCATGGTAATCACAAAGCAAAACTATAGAGCATAGACTCAAAACAAAAAAGGGGGTGAGGGGAGAACGAGCATATCACCATGGAAACCCATCAACTTTCAAAGGTGAACAGAAACAGAAGGAAAGAGGGGGGCCCGATGGAGATTCAAAATCACCAGAAGGAAAAAGGATAAAATAATAGTAGTAAGTCCTTACATATCAATAATCACCATGAATGTGAATGGACTGAACTCACCAATCAAAAGGCACAGAGTGGCTGGCTGGACTAGAAAACAAGACCCAACTAGATGCGGCCTGCAGGAGACTCATTTCAGCCTTAAAGGCACATAGAGGCGCAAAGGGCAAGGATAAAGGATGAAGCATGATATGGAATCACCTACATGCACATCAATGAACAGATGGATAAGATGTGGTACACACATGTGATGGGATATTATTCAGCCACGAGAAAGGAAGATATCCTGTCACCTGCGACAACGTGGCTGGACCATGAGGACATTATGCTAAGCTAAGTCAGACTGAGAAAGTAAAGGACTGTATGATGTCACTTTTATGTGAATTTAAAAAGGTCACACTCAAAAAGAATAGGGTAGAGTAGCGGTTACTAGGGTGTGGGGAAGGAGGGATGAGATTGATGGTGTTTAAGGATACAAACTTGCAACGAGTAGTAAATAAGCCACAGAGAGCTAATGCAGGGTGTTAATAATAAAGTACTGTATTTTTATACTATAAGTATGTAATATGATTGAGGTGCTAAGTATCACAACAGAAATGGTATTACAATAACTAAATGTACCAAGTTAACACTATACACCTTAAATTTATTCAATGTTATAGGTCAAATATATTTAATAAAAAAATAAAAACTAACTTGCATGAAAAGGGAGAATAATTTACATGCAGCAACATATTGAAAAAACAAAAAATTGTCTGTTTTATTGATGTCTACAGAGTCTCTCTCTATTGGGCCTCCAAAGCATAAAAGCAAAAGTTTATTATTGTAAAACTTTCTCTTTTAATAGCTACAAGTTTCTTGACTATTGCTGGAAGCCGGTCCATCCTTGCTGCTTGACAGTCGCTGCAGGGAAGAAACATCTGCACAGCATATGTTTTAAGGGACCTGGCGTATATGGCATACTGTTCTTAATATGTTTGCTCCCCTTCTTAGCGCTATGTGTTTTAACCAAGGTCACCTCTCTGAGAAAGGTTGTTTCCCCAGGTAGGGATTTTCCCCTGGAGTTAGGGATTAACAGGACTAAGGAAGGGAATAAATCAGTAAAACCCCTTAACTAAGTGCCAGGCGGGTAGTTAATCACCTTAACTACGAATAATCACGCTTAAGTTACATAATCTTTACTTAGGATAATCTCCTTCAGTTACTTCCTTGTAGCTTAACAGAACAGTAGAGTAGTGACCTTGGAATGGAGATAACAAATGCCCTAACCTTTAGAATAGAATGGATAGGATTAAAATCAAATGGTATAAATACAGATGTAACAGGAGAATAGAGAGAGAACCTGGTGAGAACCTGGCTATGCTGATCAACTGAACGCTGTCTCCGTGTCTTTCCTTCTTCACCAACTCCGTCCACACCTTTGGGAACCCCTGGACCTGCTGGGGCTGGACCCCAACAGACTATTTATATACACACTGTTTCATTTGATGTCACGAAACGAATTAAATAGAATACATTGCAGGTTACATCCTGTATGTTGGAGAAAATAAAGCAGCAAAGCGGGTGAGTGAGTGCTGGGAATGAAGGGAGATTCCATTTTCAATAGAATGGTCAGGAAAGAACTCACTGGGAGGTAGCATTCAAGCAGAGCCTGCAGGAGGTAAGGGGATGAACCACTTGTGTTCATGTGCACACCACAGGAAGAACACTGATGGCAGGACAAGAGCTACAGCCAAGGCCCCGAGGTGGGGATGTGCCTCGTTCGTGGAGAGAAGAGCCAGGAGCCCAGGGTGGCCAGAAAGAAAGAGCAAAGGAGAGAGGAGGAAGGGATGCAGCCAGAAAGGGGAGCTCCAGCTGGATGGTATGTGAACTGAGTTTGAGAGAGAGCGAGGAAGGAACAGTTAGGACGCTATTGCAGGAAGACAGGTGAGAGCTGACGATGATCTGAAACAGGTGGCAACACCACAGGGCGTGGCCAGCAGATTCCAGGCTGACTAGTGGCAAAGCTGCCCTGCTCTGCTGACGGGTCAGACATGAGGTGTGAGAGTGAGAAGGTTAAAGATAACTCTAAGGCTTTAGTTCAGAACAACTCAAATCATGGAGGATTCTGGAGGATTCTAACATTTAGTCATCAAAGAGTGAAGGAGACATCAGCAAATGAGACTGAGAATAACTAGCTTTTAAGAAAAAGACAACCAGGAGATTAAAGTGCCCCACAAGCCAAAAGCAGAAAGAGCTATTCGGAGGGGGGAGTGGTCAAGAGGGTGAAACGCTGATGGGTGACACGATGACCACTGGGAAATGATTGTTGGCTTTTGCAACACAGGGCAGGACAATGGGCTAAGGAAAAAGTAGGACTACTGGGCAGGATTAAGACTCAATTTGAGATCAGTGTTCATGAATGTGAAGTAGTCAGCATGTTGTGTGTTTTAAGTAAACTACCTTCAGCGCAGTTAGAGTGTATGTAACAGGACTGGAGTTCTACCACGGGCATCTGACAAACTAAAAGAGGGCAACAGACTTGAGGGTATAAGGAAGGGTATGATGACAGATGACACAGCATGAGAACTGAGGGCAGAAGAGGAGCCGTGGCGGAGGGACAGAATTGTAGGTGACAGGGGGACTTATAATCTGATAGACAAAGCACCCGAATTAACCTGAAAAAGAATCATATTATATTAAATCTTAGAACATGTATACCTATCTGAATATGGGGTTAAGTTTTCTTAAGTTTCCTTTTCAAGGCCTGTGTGAAGGGACTGAGGTGGTGACTCAGCTGTGAATCCAGCAAGTGGAACCAATAAGCAGGGTCAGACCGACCCATCAGGAGTCAAAACATCATCCCATCAACATCATCTCATTGAAGGACAACAGCTGACGTCTGCGGGCCTCCAAGGCTGCCCGTAGCTGCACTCCGTCCCCGCCTCCCCCTAAACCCCTTCCCCTTTATAGTCCTGTCCCCTGCACCTGCTGTAAGACAGGATCTGAATGCTTGTAAGCGCCCTGTCTCCTTGGGTGGCTGCCTTCTCGATAAACACCTATATGATCCAACCCTGCCTTTGGTATTGGGCACAGTGACAGGCAGCCCAGCCCCACCAGGGTTTTCCAGATAACACAGGTGATGGTGGAAGTAAAGGAATGTTGGAGTGAAGTCACCAGAGGGAGTTCACTAGAAAATTACAAGCAAGAGATTATGTGAGGTTTGCTTGAAGTAGAAATTAATAAAGAATTTTAGATACGGTAATCTCAAGATACCCTGCTATCACGAGAAGGAGTGGAAGAGATACAGTTGGAAGACAAAATCATCCAAGGTAAGGAATTGAGACCAAGAAGTAAGAATATTAAAAGCTTCACCAACGTGCATCTGATTTTTCTTTGTTAATCCTCACCTGAGGATATTTTTTCCATTGCTTCTCAGAGAGAGTGAAAGGAGGTTGGGGAAGAGAGAGAGAGAGAGAAACATCAACGTGAAAGAGTCACATCAACTGGTTGCTTCCTGCATGCACCCTGGCAGGGGCAGGGAGCGAACCTGCAACTTAGGTACGAGGCCTTGACCAGGAATAGAACCCTTCAGTCCCTGCACTGACGCTCTAACTCAGGGGTCCTCAAACTATGGCCCGCGGGCCATATGCAAATACAAATATTGTGTTTGTTCCCGTTTTGTTTTTTTACTTCAAAATAAGATATGTGCAGTGTGCATAGGAATTTGTTCATTGTTTTTTTTTTTAAACTATAGTCCGGCCCTCCAACGGTCTGAGGGAGAGTGAACTGGCCCCCTGTTTAAAAAGTTTGAGGACCCCCTGCTCTAACTACTGAACCACACCAGTCAGAGAACCAAGGTGCATTTTAAAATCATCAAATATTACACACTACTCATGTTGTACAGAATGACAGTTTGCTAAGAGCTAGAACTTTTAAAAGCTGAGGAAATAGAATAGGAAAAGCAATATAACATGTTTTACTAGGATGAGAAGGGTTTCTTTTTTCCTAGTAGTCCCATTTTCCTCTCCCCAGAGACATTTATTCCCACACATTTTTATAGTGTGTGTGTGTACGTGTGTGTATGTGTGTTTATACATGTACATACATACACCTGTGGAAACAAATGCCATTTTGTTTACTCTTAATTTTGTGCCTTTACATAAACATTATACTGTATTCTCCATAAATTTCAACAACTTAATTTTTTTCTACTTAATAAAAAAACTTTTTTCAAGATAAAACCACCACTTATAAAGAACAGTTCCTAACACTGTGAGTCCACCTCAAAAAAGGAAAAATGTTATCTTTAAAATATATTTACCTTGAAGCTTTCTACTAAGTTCAAGCTTTTCCTGTTCAAGGCGTTTAATCCTTCTTTCATAAGCTTCGGTGGCTAAGTTGTTGTCTAGAGTCCTCTGAACATTAGCATCGAGGTCCAGAGAAGGGGGAGCAGCTGTCACTCTTAAGCAGCTCCGATCAGAAAGAACACTGGAGAAGAGACAACGAGGTGGGTTCACACTGAACAGCAACCCCATCACCCTGTGGAACACGGACCTGCACATCCAGTTACCGCCAGCCATCTACAATGACTGCAAAACACTTCTTTTTCCAAAATCAGCATAAACGACTTTTTAGAAGCATTTTTAAAAATGGAAACTTAAATTGCCCAAATTACCCTGTATTTCTTTTAATAAACAAAAAATTATAAAATGACGTTCGCTGCAGGGTTATTGGTAGCTTGAAACGATGTAACCATCAATGTGAATTACTAGTCAAAAGCACCACCCAAGGGCCCCTTCGCTGGAATTGGGAATTCAAAGGTGAAATGCTTTCTTTAATGCAATGCAATTAGAAAAAAAACTATTTGAAGTCCTGGACACTCAGCAGTGAGCAAAACAAAACTTGCCCAATGTGGAGCTTATATTCCAGTGACAAAAATAAATGGATAAATAAGTAAAATATTCAGTACATTAGATAATGTTAAATGCTAAGGAGAAAACAAGAGCAGGAAGGGAAGAAATGAAGGTTTGAGCGGGAGAAAATAAAAATTTAGGTAAAGTGGTCAGGAAAGTCATCACTCAGAAAGTAACTCGGAATAAAGTTCACAGAGGGAGAGAGGGACTCTAGGAATATCGGGAGAAGTATTCCAGCTCCGTGGAATAGAAGTGCAAAAGCCCTGAAACAAGAGGATGACTGGCATGTTCCTGGGCCAGGAAGGAGACCTGTGTGGCTGGAGTGGAATGAGCAAGGGGAACAGTAGTAGTAGACACAATCAGGGAAGATTTGGAGTTAAGATATAAAGTAACCAGAGGTGGGGACAGTCCTAAAGGGGGGAATGACATGTTCCGACTTAACTTTTAGCAGGACCACTCAGACAGGTTCAGAGAAAATAAGAACCCAAGTTGTGAACATTTGAAGTAGGTGGTTAAGAGATTTTAAATAGAAGAGAGGAAAGAGGTCTCAGGCTGGAGGTACACAGTAGGAGCATCATAAGTACCTGAGAGAGCACCCGAGTATCAGTGGAAAGATCCAAAGATGAAGCTATGGGACAAGGGGGCAGCAGATGTGGGATGAGAGGGTGTGGCCAGAAAGATAAGGACAAATCAGGCAAGTGCCCTGGAAGCTAAGAGAAGAGTGTGTTTTAATGGGAAGGAAACATGACAAATAAAATGAGACTGAGCAACTAAGACCAAGAAATTATCATTAGCCCGGCTGGCATGGCTCCGTGGTTGAGCTTCAAACCCTGACCAAGAGGTCCCGGTTCGATTCCCGGTCAAGGCACATGCCTGGGTTGCAGGCTCAATCCCCTAGTGGAGGGCGTGGAGGAGGCAGTTGATCAATGACGTTTCTCTCTCTATCCCTCTCCCTTCCTCTCTCTCTAAAAATCAATAAAAACATATTTTTTTAAAAAAAGAAATGATCATTAAATTTAGCAACATGGAGGTCAGAGGTGACATCAACAAAAGCAGCTTGCAAAGTTGACTGGGGTGGTGTCAGAAAGAATAGAATGAGAAAAAAAAATCGCCAAATATAGACAACAGCTGGAAGTAATTTTGCTATAATGTGGAGATGAGAAATGGGTAAAGAAAGTGGTATGAAGAGACGTTACACTCTGCTTTAAGATGGGAGAGAAAACCTGCATGTCTATGGGCTCATGTGAATGCTCTGATTATGCCAATGACACAGAAAGGGAAAAACTTGTAACAGCAAGCAAGAGGGGACGGAGGGACTCGGAGTCCAGGCCTAGAAAGAAGAAGATAAGGGTCCAGAGGTCTGCAGGTGGTAAATGTGATGGGCGCTACGGAAGTTATCTACTCTTAGTCAAAGAGAAGAGAGATCGCCAGCTGAGAGTGCGGATGACAGAGGTTTTAGAGGAACATCTGCAATGTGAAACAGACACGGAGGAGAGCGGAAGGGGGGGCTACACTAGGGTGACACAGCACAGGTGCCATGCAGTAAGAAGGGAGGTGGCCATGCAGCTGGAGGTTGGTAATCATGACCTTAGAGACCAGTAAGAATGGTCACAGATTTTTTTTCTAGACACTGAACTGCACAGGTACAGGCAGTAATAATGAGTGTCAACTTAGCAAAACTAGCGTAACAAAGTGAGATAGCTAAGGAATTGAGGGAGCACTTATAAGGAGTGATGATAATTATTGTCCTTGAAATGTAAACTGCGTAAGGAGTAAAAAGAAGATATGAGTGGAATGAGGGTCAGAGCAAAGATGGCTAGGATGAATGAGCTGAAAGTGCTGATTCTTGACACCTAGAGAAAATTTATTCAATAGCAAGGGGACTCCTCGAATTCCTGCCCCATTGTTAATAGTTAGATTTCTGGGCTAACTGTTCTTTCTCCTCCAAAATGAGTTATGATTCTTCTATGTTCTTTTCCTTTTGAAATATTTAACTTATTCCAGCAGTAGCTTCACCATTTTTAAATTTTTTGATTTACAAAGTTGTTTTATACATTATCAATTTTTAAACAACTCATTTTAATTTGCTTTAAATTGTCCAAATTATGTTAACTTTTCAAACTTACCAGCTACTAGTATAGGTAAAACCAACAAATGGCAGGTGGTGGCCAGAAAATGCAGTATGTGTTGGTGGGGGCATCGTTTCCTATAGGAGATAAAAGCTTCTGGTGAGAAATAAATAACTATGACCTGTAGGTTGGACTATAAATATTAACTGTCAATAGGCAATATGTGACTGTTCAATTTAGAAATACTGAAAAGTTTGGAACAGCTATTTAGGTGACATAATATTTAGACCATAAACACTGCTATTGTAAAATTCTAATAAAATGAAAATAAAGTCTGATATTGAATACAGTCATTTTTCATGAGGTCCATATTTGCCAATTTGCCTGGTCACTAAAATTTATCTGTAACCCAATCAATATTCGCAGCACTTTAGCACAGTGGTCTCCAACCCTTCGACCTCACAGACCACCGGCGTCTGTGGACCACCAGCTGGCGACCGCGGCTTTAGCAGACAGGTACAGAGCAAAGGAAAGTCCAGGCTTCCCTACACACACGTCCCCAGCTGGAACTGAATAAGGGATGCTCGCCTTCTACTTCATCCCTCAGACTGTAAGCAAGTGTTCTTTGCAGGGTCTAAGTGCATCATGCTTTCCACATTTTTGTGCCTTTTATGGGTGCTTTTGCTGTTAAACTGGCCCCCAAGCATAGTACTCAAGTGCCGTCTTTTGTTCCTAAACAAGAAGGCTGTGTGAGGAGTCTCACCAAAAAATGTGTTAGATAAGCTTCATTCAGGCATGAGTTACAGAGCTGTTGGCTGTGAGTCCAGTGTTAATTAACCAACAATATCTACTAAATATTAAGGTATCTTGAAACAGGAACACACATAAAACAAGGTTATGTATTTATCGGTTGACGAAAATGTTGACCACAGGCTCACAGGAACCTAACCCTACCTTCCCCTAGGGGCAATGGCTCAACATTCACTATTAGAGTGTTTACAGCAACTTTACTGAACATAACTATTAAGTAATCAGAATTGATTTAATTAGGAATGACTCACAATTTCTGTTAGCAGTAAATATAGTTCCTGTAATAAAACACTGATGAGGAAAAGTCTATTTAATTCTTTTGTTGTGAGGCTGAGAAAGGCAAGTATAAGAGAGGTTCTTTTTTTTTATTGAATTTATTGAGGTGACACTGGTTAATAAAGCTATATAGGCTTCAGGTGTACAATTCTATAATACATCCTCTGTATATTGTGTTGTGTGCTCACTACCCCAAGTCAAGTCTCCTATCACCGCTGATCCCCCCATTACCTCCTCTATCCCCTTATCCCCCTTTCCACCTCTGATAATGACCATATTGTTGTCTGAAGTGTTTTTGTGTTTATTATTATTACTAGAGGCCCGGTGCACAAAATTCATGCACTGGGGGCGGGGGGAGGGCGGGGGTGTCCCTCAGCCCAGCCTGTACCCTCTCCAATCCAGGACCCCTCGGGGGATGTTTAGGATCGGGCCTAAATCGGCAGTCAGACATCCCTCTCACAATCCGGGACTGCTGGCTCCCAACTGCTCGCTTGCCTGCCTGCCTGCCTGCCCCTAACCACTTCTGCCTGCCAGCCTGATCACCCCTAACCACTCTCCTGCCAGCTTTATCAACGCCTAACTACTCCCTTGCCGGCCCGATCACCCCCAACTGCCCTCTCCTGCCATCTTGTGGCTGTGGGCACCACCATCTTTGAGGGCGGGGCAGTCAATTAGCATATTCCCTCCTTATTTGCGAAGGTGTGGGGGTCAGTGAGCATATTCCCTCTTTATTAGATAGGATTCCCTTCACCTTTGCACCCAGCTCCCCAGTATTCCCCCACCCCCAACAGCTGTCAGTCCGCTCTCTGTATCTATGAGTCTGTTTCTATTTTGTTTATTTCTTTACTTTGTTCACTAGATTTCACATATAAGTGAAGTCATCAGTACTTGTCTTTCTCTTATCTGCCCTGAATATGGTACTTACTGAACAGTGTAAAATGATATAAAATTAATATAAAAATCTTAGGGCAGAATTAAAACCATAAAAATTAATTGAATTAAAACAAAAAGTCAATTAAAAAGGCTAAAAATGCAAAAAACAACAATTTTATGTTCTTAGTTTTATAAATTCTAATTTGATAAAACATAATGGTTTAGGGCAGAGGTTGACAAACTATGCTGGCCTGTTTTAGTACTTCACACAGCTAAAAATGGTTGAGTATTTGGCTAACCTGCTGGTCTGCCAGTAGCCTCAAACACGGCTACAACCTCAGGATAGTAAGGCTGTAGATTCCTTTACCCATTCATTTCCTACCAAGTTTGCCGTTTCTAGTGGCAATACCACTGGGCATGGGTTATTTAGCTCCAAATCCAGGCAGCCCCCTGGGCAGCAAAGCTGCTGGGTGTATAAGGAGCTGCAAGCTAGCAGCTCTCCTGCCCCACCCAAGCTGAGGTGGGGGGCGGGGGGGGGGGGGGGGAGGGGGAGGCAGCTGTTTTTAAGCAAGTTCAGTGGTTTTTCATGAATAGGTGCTTCTCAATTTTTTACCTTGGATTAATGTGTCAAGCCCCGAAATGGTTAACAATTTTATCTAATTTCATAGTGGAATTTAAGGAGAGATTTGCCATCATGAAGTTCACTTTTTTAAGCATCTAATTTGTCCTCTTCTTAGGAAACGTAAAGACGTAACTAATCTAATAAGTAAACCTTTGCATTTTGACTTTGCTCCTAGTCATGAATAACTATGTTGGCGTCAGTACACTCTCTTGATTTCTTGAATCTGTGAATAAATACTAGAAGCCACAACTATCTGACTGATGGCTGATAAGGTGGTCCATAAAGCTGCTTCAGAACCATGTTAAAAAGAAACAGGGACAGATCTTCACAACGTCATACTCACTGAATTCTTTAAACAGTCATCATCCACGTCAAAGTTCGATGTGTCTGTTGGGCTACTGACTTCTGGAATATAAGGTGCTTCACAGTTTTGAATATTATCCCAATCAATTCCACTGAAAAATGGGTGTTTCTTAAAATCTTCTATTCCGTTTTGACCAAGTCGATGTTCTCTGCTACAGATGAGCCTGCGAATAAGATCCTTGGCATTTTCAGACACATCTGTCAGCTGAGGTGGAAACTGAAACCTCTCCTATACAGAGAGTAATGGAAACACATTATAAATCACCATTTAACTTACTATAAGGAGGTTAACATTTATTTTCTTGAAAATGCATTTTCTTTTCAAAATATCTCTAAGAGTATACTGATACAAGGTACAGACACTGAAGAAAATATGGGAATAAGTGAGAAAAGAATGTCTTCCTAAACAATTTTAATTTCATGTGTGACTAAGTCATACATTCACTGTAGTAAGAATAAATTAAATGCTAAAATACCTTAAACTGCTGTCAGAATCAAGAGAATTCATTAAAAATAGAATTTGCCTGGATATTTCAAGAGTACAAAGGGTTCATACAAGTCACATACTAATGATTAATAATAACCATTTTTTTAAAATGGAACATGTACTTGACACTATTAAAAGTGCTTTCCTCATTTAATCCTCACAGCAACCCTCTAAGCCGTAGGGGGGTAAGCAGAAGGTGCTTATTATTGTCCTAATTTTTACAGAGGAGGAAACTAGGGCACAGAACTCAAGCAACTGGCTCAAGGCCACAGGCTGGTAAATGGCAGAGCTGGGATTTGACCTGAAACTGTCTTGACTCCAGCATCTGTGTTCTTAACCATCATGTTATAGTACAATGACTCCCCTCTGAAATGCTTTCATGCTTTCTACAGCTCTGTAGCTATTCACTGTCTTTCAACTCGTCACCACTATTTACCAGATTATCTTTGCAACCAGGTAGAAGAGCATAAATTCTATAAAACTGGTTTATATATGTGTGAAGCAAGTAATCATAAATGTGTCAGTAGAACCAAGTAAAAAGAATAGATTATCACTCCCTTTATGGAATACTCCTAGTCACAATCCAAGTGTTTGCAATTTCTCACAATTTTCTGAGACCGATCAATCTATTTCCATTTAACTTGGTATTAAGTGGATTAAAGTTTTATTAATTCACTCCTGTTGTGCATCTGGATTATTTTCAATATTTGGTGATCATAAATAATAGTAGAATAGGTATTCTGGTACATACACCTTTATTCTAGTGAAGATTTCCTGAGGGTAGATTACTGCAGCCGAAGTTGGTCAATCAAAAGTTCCAAACATTTAATCAACCAAAGACCTTTTATCCATAACCCATGGACACAGACAATAGGGTGGTGAAGGCCTGGGGCGGGGGCATGGGAGGGCTGGAGGTGGGGGCAGATTGGAGGAGGTCAATGGGGAAAAAAGGGGACATATGTAATACTTTCAACAATAAAGATTTTTTTAAAAAGTCCCAACCATTTTTAAAGACTCTAGATGCAATCTTATAAACTTCTTGACGGAAAGGTTACATCAATTTATATTCTTATCAATAATGTCCATCTAGCCCAGCTGGCATGGCTCAGGGGTTGAGCGTTGACCTATGAACCAGGAAGTCATGGTTCAATTCCTGATCAGGGCACATGCCGGTTGTGAACTTGATTCCCAGTAGGGGGCATGCAGGAGGCAGCCGATCAATGATTCTCTCTCATCACTGATGTTTCTATCTCCCTCTCCCTCTCCCTTCCTCTCTGAAATCAATAAAAGTATAATTGAAAAAATAAGGCCCATCTCACTGGATTATTTAAAGTACAAAGTACAATTTTTCTTTTAATCTTTATCAATTTGACAGGGGGGAAAGTATCTTATTCTTATTTTTTTTAAATATATTTTATTGATTTTTTACAGAGAGGAGGGGAGAAGGATAGAGAGTTAGAAACATCGATGAGAGAGAAACATCAATCAGCTGCCTCCTCCACACTCCGCACTATGCCCGCAACCAAGGTACATGCCCTTGACCGGAATCGAACCTGGGACCCTTCAGTCCGCAGGCGGATGCTCTATCCACTGAGCCAAACCAGTTAGGGCTCTCATTCTTATTTTAATTTGCATATCATTTATCACTGTAGTAGTAATGATTAAAAAATATCTGCTTATGATCTTTGTTATTCTCCTAGAAACCATTTAATTTCCTACTTATTACCTTCTCCTCTAATAAAATATAGTAGAGGGTTAGAACCAATAATCTTATGTAGAGTTAATGGACTTTGATTATTCATGTTTGTCATGTTCCCTATTAGCAGAGAAATTAGATCATATACTGTTTTTAGAAAAATATTTTGTTTAAATATCACATTCAATTTATTATATATATTATTTACATCAATTTGAAAAATAGTAAAGTATACTAACTTTGTGATTCATGATTTTTCCATATGTCTCCACCAGAGATTCTGCATAAAACGGTGTTTCTCCATAAAGCATTTCATACATACAGACTCCCAAAGACCACCAGTCACACTCGGGTCCGTATCTGCCTTTTCCATCTTCCATGGCTTGAAGGATTTCAGGAGAGATATAATCTGGAGTTCCAACAGCCACTGAGGACTGAACCTGAAGAAATTCACACTTTTAGCAATCTACTATACTAGAAACAAATAATTTTGAAAGTATTTACATGTGTTTACACAATAGACAGTATCTCAAAACTATAATTTTGTCATTATCTGAATTTAGCTTCCTTGTACATATAAATTAAATTTTACATAATCTCTACACCAGGGGTCCTCAAACTTTTTAAACAGGGGGCCAGTTCACTGTCCCTCAGACCGTTGGAGGGCCGGACTATAGTTTAAAAAAAAACTATGAACAAATTCCTATGCACACTGCACATATCTTATTTTGAAGTAAAAAAACAAAACGGGAACAAATACAATATTTGTATTTGCATGTGGCCCGCAGGCTGTAGTTTGAGGACCCCCGCTCTACACTAATAGTTCTTCAGATTTTATAATATTATAAAACCTTTATTACAGTTGTTACTGAATTGACACATTTAGGGTAACAATATAGGATAAACACCACAGCCAGAAAATTCAATATTTAGTTTCAAACATTCTTTTTTTTTTTTAACTGGTATTTTTTTGCATTGGAAGGAATTCACAATTGATTCGTATATACTTATGTCTACCTGCCTTTGTTCTATCAGATGTAGTTAGAACATTCTTATTATTGATAATCTGCCTAACATGTATACATAAAAAAATTTTTACAATTAGTTACGGGAGAAAACCGCTCAAAAAAACTTGGCTGATACTTATCAGTAACCTGGAGATCATTTTTAAATACCTTAATGAAAACCTAAGGAAATAAATTATAATGATGTCCTACAAACTATTTAATTAAAAAGTTATATAAAAGGAAAAATATATCCTTCAAAAAATAAAGTTCCGATAGAGAAAAATAGTTGGACATATAATTAAGGCAAGTTAGATGTAAATTAGAAAGTGATAGCTAAAAATGATCCTGGGAACAATTTTGTAAGAAGCTTTCAATTAAAAGAAAATTGGTTCCTTGTAAGATTTAAAAGAACTTATCAAAAAATGAACATTCTCAAGGCAGAATTCTGGTTAACATTCTGAGTTTCCTGGACTAAATTACCAGTCTTTGTAATCATTAGAATAGACTATCTCTGGCAATACTGAGATTAAGTAATTTGAAAACTCCTCCGTTCCAAACTCTTAAAAATACTAGATAAAATGTAACAACCTTTTAAAATAAACATACATAAGCGTTTAAAAAAAGAACTCTTTGGGGCCAGAAATTGAGAAATGGTGGAGAACCTGGGGTGGTAAGCATTAAAGCAGGAGGGGGCCTGGGGAGCTGTTAGTTTTCACTTTCTATTACTTGGATTTTAACGTGAGGACAAAAGAAAGGCGTTGAGCATACATGAGGTTTGCAGTGAGAGGTTGCCCATGTAACCTTTACCCTGGAGAGTAAACAAAAAGCTGAATTTCAAAACCCTGCCACTCAGCAGAGAAGATAAGACTTTCTGCCCATCTTGATTGCAGCTGACGTGTGAAGAAACTTCCTCCTCCAGAAGTCCATAACCTTAGGTCACATGGTCCCACCGCCTGGCATTTTGGTTCACAGAGCTTCCATGGTCCAGATGTTCTCAAGCCAACAAACTGTCAAAACTACTGGCACCATATTAGGCGCCCCAGAAAGCCTGGCATAACAAACTTAAAACAACTCTGGAGGCACATGCTCACAGATGGTTACACAGGATTCTCACACATAAACGCCCACCGAAGATGAGCTGCCAACCCAATCACATAACCTAAATGAGTAATATCCCATTACGAGCAAGTCAGAAATCTGACCAATACACTTAGACTCCAAACAAGTATCAGTTCCACTTCATGAAATATTTTTAACTTTCTGACATTTTATTTTTTAATCAAAAGCGTAAGAACAAAATGATGAAAAAAATCAAATCAAATAGAAGTCCTAGAAATAAGTCATTAAAATGAAAAATACAGTAAATATGTGAAAGATATGAAAAGATAAATAAAACCAGATACACTTCTATGTACACTGTAATTAAAAACTACAGAGCACCAAAAACTAAGAGATTAAAAACATTAAAGAATAAAGAGAGATTACCTAGCAAGGAATCAGAATTAAACTGACAGCTGAATTATTAATGCTAACATAGCCGTCAGAAGAAAATGGAACTGTTTCTTCAAAGTGACGAGACGAAATAATTGCCAAAATTATATTCCCTACCTATCTACACTATGATAGAAGAATAAGGGTTAAATAAAGACATTTTCACACAAAGACTGGGTGAACTACTACATGTAGACCCTTTCAGATAAACAGAAGCACTAAAGAACATACTTCATAAAATAAGAAAGTTAACCCAGATGGAAGATGTGATACCAGAAGCAATGGTGAACAAAGACATTAGTTAACTTTGTAACTTTTACAATTAGCAAAATTGTGAACAAAGCTATTAGTGATGAGGAAGAAAAGGAGGAAAGGAGGAAAGGAAAAGGAGGAGGAGGAGGAAGTGGAGGAGCAGCAGAAGGAAAAGAAGGTGGCAGAGGAGGAGGAAACTACTTGAACACTGAAAAGTGAGGTGAAACTAAAATCCTAGAAACAAGAACCTGTCACTAAGGGTGCAATTAGGATTGAAATGGTCTAAGTTTCTTAAAGTGGTCTAATGTTTATGTTATTACACATTATCTTTATTTACTTTTTAATTATTATTTTTAATTGTGGTAAAATACTCATACCATAAAATTTACCATCATAACCATTTCCAAGTGTACAGTTCAGTGGCATTAAGTACATTTACACTGTTGTGCACTTATCACCAACATCCATCTCTAGAACTGTTCATTGTTCAACACTGAAACTGTACCCATTTTTAATTTATCTATTTATTTGTTAATGGACACCTAAGTTACTTACATTCCTTGGCTATCCTATATAATAAAAGCCTAATATGCTAAGTGTCTGGTCAGCTGTTCAACCAATCAAAGCATAATATGCTAATGATATGCTAAGGCTGCTCAACCACTCACTATGACGTGCACTGACCACTACGGGGCAGATGCTCCGACCAGCAGGTTAGCTTGCTGCTGTGGTCTGGCCGATCGGGACTGAGTGAGACTGGCTGGACACGCCCTGGAGCCCTCCTGTGGTCGCTCCTTGGCTGCCCAACCTCCTGCGTCCCTCCCCAGCCCTGATCGTGCACTGGTGGGGTCCCTTGGCTTGGCCTGCACCCTCTCACAATCTGGGACCCCTCGGGGGATGTTGGAGAGCCAGTTTCATCCTGATCCTGCAGGCTAGGCTGAGGGACCCCACCTGTGTACGAATTTGTGCACCAGGCCTCTAGTTGTAAATAATGCTGCTACTGAACATAGTGTACAAATATCTCTCTGAGTCCTTGCTTTCAATTTTATGGAGTATGTACTCAGAAGTGAAATTCCTGGATCATGTGGTAATTCTATTTTTAATTTTTTGAAGAACTGCCATACTGTTTCCAGAGAAGTTATAGAATTTTACATTCCCATCAACAGTGTACAAGGGTTCCAATTTTCTACTTCTTTGTCAACACTTGTTACTTTCTGTTCTTTGTCATGGTAGCCATTCTAATGGGTATGAGATAGTATCTCATTGTGGTTTTGATCTGCATTTCCATAATGATTAGTGATGTTGAACATCTTTTCATGTGCTTGTTGGCCATTTGTATATCTTCTTAGGAGAAATGTTTATTAAAGTCCTTTGCTCATTTTGAATTGGATTACTTGTTATTGAATTGTCGGTGTTCTCTCTATATTCTGGATATTAAACTCATCAGATACATGATTTGCAACTATTTTCTCCCACTCCATAGGTTACCTTTTCACTAAGATGACTGTCCTTTAAAAATGCAGAAAACTTTTTACTGATTCCAATTTACCTATTTTTTCTTTAGTTGCCTGTTGTGTGGTGTCACATCTAAGAAATCAATGCCCAATCCAATGTCATAAGCTTCCCCTATATGTTTCCTTTCAATGTTAGTTTTAGCTCTAACATTCAGGTCTTCGATCCATTCTGAGCTAATTTTTGTATGGTATAAAATACACTAAGTTTCTTGTTTTAATTAGGAATATGGTAGAAAACATTAACACTAGATTTTAGGTCAATTATAAACTTTAAAAAATTTAAGATAAACATTAAAATATTTGAAATAGAATGTAAAACTCCAAAGAAGTAACGAAAAAGAGAAATAAAACTAAATTTGACCAAGCCAATAGAATGCAGGAAAGAGGGGAAAAAACAAAACACAAGCATGTATGTAAACAAACAAGCAAAACCGAGAGTAAAGAGCACAAGAAAGGGTAGCAGAAATAAATACATCTCCAATCCCGGAATTCGTAAGACTAATTCACCGATTAAAAGGCAGCAGATCACACTGCACGACAAATGAAACCAAAATCAACATTGTTTTTTTAATCCTCACCCAAGGATATGCTTTTTAAAATTTGTTTTAGAGAGCGGATAGGAGAGGAAGAGGAGAGAAACATTGATGTGAGAGAGAAACAGTGACTGGTTGCCTCCCACACAAGCCCTGACCTGGGATCGAACCTGCAACCTGGGTATGTGCCCTGACTGGTAATCGAACTCATAACCTTTGGGTGTATGGGACGATGTTCCAACCAACATAGGCATCTGGCCAGAGCCAAATAAACTTTTTTTTTTTTAATCAGCAATAATCTGTTTTAAAGAGTTGCATCTAAACATAAGGACACTAAAATATTAAAAAGTAAAGGGACAGAAAAGATACATGAGGCAGGTTTTAAACAAAATAAAGTTAAGGAAGCTATATTAATATAACTCAAAATAGATTTTAAGGCCAAAATCATTTAAACATTTTTAAATTTATTAACTTACATATAAAACACCCTGGAACAGCGATTCTAAATAACAACATAGCTACAAAAGAGTTGTAAAGATATTGATGATTACAGGGAAAAATTAATAATTTAACATCATATTAAGGATTTTTACATAAAAGGTAATACATCAGAGAGAAATAAAACTGGTAAGAATATAAAATATTTGAACCAGTTAACAAGTTTAATCTTACGGACATTATATAGAATCCTGCACCTAAAAGTTAGAAAAAATGTATTCTTTTCAATAAACTTGTAATACTTATAAAAACTGAGCTATTACAAAATCAAACAGCAAACAGTGACAAATGCCAAAACACTAGTATCAATTAGACCCATTCTCCATTAAAATAAAACTAGAAGTAATTAAATATGTTGGATATTAAAAGGCATACATCTAAATAATTAATGGTCCACAGAAGAATTCTAACTAAAGTTGGAAAATATTTAGAACTAAAAAATAGTAAAATGCTCTACATCAAAATTTATGAAGGAAAAGAAAAGCACAAACATTAGGAATGAAAAAACTATGCATGTAAAAGATTTTTAAACTAGGAAGAGTTCAGCCTGAACAATTTTATACCAATAAAACTGACAGCTCATTGACAATAGACAATGGTCATAGAAAAAATATAACTTACCAAAACTGACTCAGGAAGAAATAGAAAACCAAAGAGACCTATAACCATTAAAAAATTTGAATCAATAGTATAAAATCTACCTAGAACACAAAATAAAACAGAAGAAAGCAAAACCTCACAAAAGCAAGGGTGATTTAAAAGTGATTTGTACCAATTATATAAGAAACAGATAATCCTTGTATTATATAAACTATTCTAGAGCCAAAACAGGCAAGGGGAGGAAACATGACTCCCTTGTTCATTTTATAAGGCTAAAATAACTTAAAAATAGAAATCAGACAAGAACAGTTTGAGAAGGAAAATTATTTGCTATATCAAATATGATGAATCTCAGGTATGAATTTCAGGTAACAATCTAAATTTGCTAATATAAAATTTTAGCAGAGTCTATCTAACAATTTGTTCAGATATAGCAATACAACTTCAAGATAAAGTTATGTTGATCCAAAGAATGAATGATTTAACTTGGACAATCTATGTCATTCATCAGATTAACAGATTAAAGAAAAAATATCCTTATATCATCTCAGTGGATGCAGAAAAATCATTTGATTACAACAATAACAACCCTAGCAACAAACTCACAGTAATCAGAAATAGAAATTTCCTTAACCCAGTAAAAAGCTTACAGCAAACATGATACTTAATTTGAAACTACAGGAAAAACACCATTAAAGTCAGGGACAAGGCAAAGAAGCTCTCTATTACCACACCTATTTAACAGTGTGCTGAAGGTCACTGACTGCATGGTTAAGAGAAAAAAATAGCAGACACAAAGATTTGAAAGACCAAAACTCAAAGCTCATCATAATTTGTGAATTATATAATTGTCTACGTAGGAAATCTAGAAAAATCTACAAATTATTTTAAACTTATAAAAATATTTAGCAAGATTGATAGGTTCAAGATACACCTACAAAAATCAATTGTGGTCCTATATAACAGCAACAAGCTATCCAACAACAAACTTTAAAAAGTTGTTTATATTAGGCCCCTACCCCCCAAAATATCCACAAGACGCCTAAGAACAAATCTAACATTACTTAAAGGTAATGAATTTACAGTGAATATTATTTTAAAACTTAAATAACAGACATAAAAGAAAACCTAAAGCAATGGAGACACCAGTCATGGATAGTAAAATTCCATGTTATAGACATAAATTTCCAGAAAATCTCTGGATATTTAAATCTCTAAATTCAATGCAAGTCTACAAGCTTGTGTTTGTGAAAGGGTATTTGTATGTGTGTATACTATGGCTATAAACCGATAATAAAAATCTAACAATCATATGGACAAACAAATGGGGCACCAAGAGGCTGCAGGCTCATCTTGGTCTAGACACATACCTAGGTTTCAGGTTCAATGCCAGGGTGCCACGCATAGGGGAGGCAACCAACAGATGTCTATCCCTCCCTCCCTCCCTCCCTCCTTCCCTCCCTAACTCTCCATTCCTCGCTCTCTAAAATCAATAAACATATCCTGGGGTGAGGATTTTTTTTTTTTAAGTTACCTCCTTAGGATAAATTTTTAGAAGTCAAATTACTAGTCCAGAATAATATGACATTTTCATAGTCTTTAGAATGTATTTTACTAAACTGCTCTCTAAAAACATTTATGCCAATTAAAAGGATATATATTTGGACTTCTGCTATATATCCAGGAAACTGATGTAAAAACAAAAACCAAAACAAACAAGAGAATAAACTTGGGGCATATAAATTTTAAGTGAGTGAAAGAAAACAACGGAGGCCCGAGTTAGCAGAACTAAGGCAAATGGTAACACAAAACTAAATCAACATCGAGGACTTCCTGGTAAAAGCATTCATTTCTGAACACTGTCCCTCCAGAAAATCAACTAGAAAAGAAAGACAAAAAAAATATAATGAAAGCAAAGAAGCTGCACTTTCTTTCTCCATGTAGGGTTTATTTTCTTTGCCCATCTGGAAATGTAAAAATATCTCAAGTACAATAATAACCAGGTCAGCTAAAGAAGGAAAAAACAGGGTCTCATAAGAGGCGTTAAGTGACCATCTTCAGATCATTAATATGAACAGTTTAAATGGCATGTGATTTTATAGACAAGCCCCACTATGAGTAAGTATGCCTAAATACCTCTGGGGAAGAAGGTGAAGCATAGAAGGATGGGTGGGTGGGTGGGTGGACAGATAAATGGATAATATAAATAAACTAGAGGCCTGGTGCACGAAATTCGTGCACTCTGGGGAGAGGGCCCCGCCCCCTCCGTCCGGCCTGCACCCTCTCGCAGTCTGGGAGTCCCGTGATCGATCACCCCGCAGAGGGAGGCCCCACCCACCCGCTGCAGCCCGTCAGTCAATGACCTGGGCCTCCCTCTTTGGGGGGATCACAGAGTCTCCCCTCACCCCTCCGACTGATTGCCCTGCCGGCCGAAGGCCTGCACCTCCCTGTTTGGGGCAATCAATCGCAGAGCCCCCTGACTGATCACCCTGCAGAGGGTGGCCTAGGCCTCCCTCTTTGGGGCGATCACAGAGTCTCCCCTCACCCCTCCGATTGATCGCCCTACTGGCCAGTGGCCTTGCACCTCCCTCTATGGGGCAATCGATCGCGGAGCCCCCCGATTGATCACCCTGCAGAGGGTGGCCTAGGCCTCCCTCTGCAGGGAGATCGTGGGGCCCCCCGACCAATCGCATTGCACCCGCCTTGGCTGGCCTGCCACCGGTGCATGTCATAGCATCGTCATCCAGACAGTTGTTCTGTTATTCGGCGGTTTGGTCGATTTGCATATTATGCTTTTATTGTTATAGGTGGTTTCTAAACAGATGAAGACAAGTAGTAAGAAAAATGTCTGTGGGTGAAATAATTTAAAAATTATATTTCCTTACCGTTCCATCTTCCATCAGTTTCAGACAAGAGCCAAAATCTGCTAACCGAATATGCCCATTCATATCCATCAATATATTATCAGGTTTGATGTCTCTGAAAAAAATACATCCCATTTTTAGTTTGGAAGAATAAACATAATTACATACTTGGTAAGATCACCGTTCTGTCTAAAAATCCTAACTTCTTTTAAAATTAATACTCTAAGAACATCTATTTGAGTACTTTATGGGTTCAAGTCCTGGCTCTGGTTCATATTAAAACTTTCTTAAACACAGGTCATTTCAGTCTCCTGGAGATAAAAAGTACTGTGATAATTTTTATTCCCCACCTTTAACCTTGCACATATTCCAACACGCCTGCAGTAGTCCTACTTTCTGCATAAACAGGGGTGGGGAACCTCTTTCCTGCCAAGGCCACTCGGGTATTTATAACATCATTCAGGGGCCATACAAAATTATCAGCAACCCGATTTTAAGAAACTGGGGTGGGGAGAGTAAGAGAGCAACCAAAGGATTTGTACGCGTGCATATAAGCATAACCCATGGACACAGACAGTAGGGGGAGTGAGTGCATGTGCTGGGGGGTGGGAACGGCTGGGGATAGGTCAATGGGGGGAAAAGGAGACTTATGTAATACTTTCAACAATAAAGAATTTTTTAAAAAAAGAATTTAAAAAAATTAGCCTGCTAATTTGGTCAAACATTTAATTCACTCACCCCTAATGCCTTGGCAGGCCTAGACCAAATGGTGTTCCCCACCCCTGGCATAAAGAGAAGAGCCATAATTACTTGATACCTACTAACTTCTAGCCCATGAAATTCAACAGGGAAAAATGTACTTCCTAGACCTTGAATGTAAATGTAGATAAGTAAATTCTCAATTACTGCACGTCATGACAAAACAAAGAAATTGCTTCATAAAAGGGACTTTAGAAAACAACAAACAACTGCTTAATAATAATGCATATTATATAAAGGTACCTATTATTAGTAACTGGCTTATAAGATATCCATATCTAATAACAAACTAAATCAAACCAGTTTTTGTATGTTTCTCCATTTGAACAATAAAACATGTTGCAAACCTAGGAAAATCATACATGAAATAATTTTTGTAAAGACGCCTCAGCAATGCAGAGTTCCTAAACATACTATTAAAGATTATAATTGTGGAAAACTGTAAGATTAGACCCCCACAATTCACTATACTTTTAGAGGAAGGAAAAGGATCTTCTATAAGCATTACATACACGAAAAAATGATACTGCCATGTGGTTATTGGGAGCATCGTAAGGTTATTATGATTTAACCCAATGATGCCAGTCGAGGCCTCTAAACATCAATTTTCCCGCCGGTAAGAGGGGATGATATTATTAATGCCTTAACTGCTGCAGTAATTCCTGTGTGTGTGTCATACATCACAGGGTGGCAAATTATGACCCACAGGTCAAATCCAGACCACTGTCCATGCATACATTTTATTGTAGGATTAATGTATACCAATGCCACCATAGGACTCTGTATTTTTCTGAATGTCTTTAAACTTTGTAACTAATACAAGCCTGTGTGTAGTGTTTTGCAACTTGGTTTTATTCTAATATGTTTAAAATTTTTCCATGCTGATAAATTTTGCTCTGGTTCATTAATTTTCATTTCTATATGGAATACTTTCATATACCAAATTTATTTCTCAATTCCCCCTGCTTATAAAATTTAGATTGTTTCCAACAATTTTAGATTGTTTTACTTTTATGTTGCGATTACACAAAATGCTGAGATGAATATTTGTATGAATGTCTCCTAGTGCTCATGTGTGAACATTTCTCTCAGTTGTGCACGCAGAAGTGAAACTGCAGAGATGAAAGACATGTGCATCTCCAACTTTACTGACAGGATAACTGGTAAGGCTGAGAATCTTTTTTATATTATCAATGGTCATCTTAGATTCCTGTTCTGTAAAATGAGTTGATATCCTTCCCACTTTTTTATACTCTGTGTGTATTGTATGTTTTGGTTAATCTTCTAGAATTCTGTTTATTCAAATTTAGTTGCATGTGTTACAAATCTCTTCTCCCAACATGAGGGCTTGTTTTTTCACATTGTTTATATTGTCTTTCTTCGTTATTAGAAAAACCCAAAAAACTACTTAGTAGTAATGTAGTCTTCTAATTTACCCTTTACTCACTTTTTTCAGCTGTATTGTGATATAATCTATAATAATAAAAGGGTAATATGCTAATTAGACCGGACATCTTCTGGACATCCTTCCTGACGAAGCCAGGGCTAGAGGGAAGCCAGCCAGGGTCCCGGGTGCCAGAGGGAAGCTGGTGCCAGAAGCAGGGGGATAAAGGCCTACTCTTGCACGAATTTTTGTGCATTGGGCCTCTAATTGACTAATAACATCCTATATAATAAAAGGGTAATATGCAAACTGACCCTAACAGCAGAACGACTGGGAATGACTGGTCACTATGATACACACTGACCACCAGGGGGCAGACGCTCAATGCAGGAGAGCTCTGCTCAGCCACAAGCCAGGCTGATGGCTGCCAGTACAGTGGTGGTGGTGGGAGCCTCTCCCACCTCCTCATCAGCGCTAAGGATGTCCGACTGCAGCTTAGGCCTGGTCCCCGCTGGCAAGTGGACATCCCCTGAGGGCTCTCGGGCTGCCAGAGTATGTCTGACTGCCAGCCTAGGCCCAATCCCCCCAGGGAGCAGGCCTAAGCCAGCAGGTGGTAATCCCCTGAGGGGTCCCATACGGCAAGAGGGCACAGGCTGGGCTGAGGGACCCCCCCACACCCAAGTGCACACATTTTTGTGCACTGGGCCTCTAGTCTAATCTAATAAAAGAGAAACATGCAAATTGACCATACCTCTGCTACACCCACAAGCCATGGCCACCAGCCAATCAGGAGCAGACATGCAAATTAACCCAACTAAGATGGCGGCGGCCATGGAGCTCAAGCGAGTAGGAGGCTTGGGTTGCCCTCGGCAATGGAGGAAGCCAAGCTTCCTGCCTGCCCTGCAGGCTCTGAGCTCCGCTCAAGGCTACAAAGTTTTAATTATAAAAGATAAATAAATCCCAGATACTTGCTTCCGGTTGCTGTGGCCTCCGCTCAAGGAGGGGCTGGTTGCCTTTGGCAACCCAGGCTTCCAGCTGGACCAAGGCTATAAAGTTTCAATTTATGGTTGGGTCACAACATGAGGAACTGTATTTAAAGGACCAGAAGGTTGAGAACCACTGTGTTAGATAAAGGCCAACTATATTTCTTTCTGTTCCAACACTATTTAATGAATGACATCCTTTCACCATTGACTTATATTACCACCTACGTCATAAATGAAATGGATTTGTTTCAGGACTTCCTATGCAATTTCACTGAATAGTTTTTACTATTTTTTTATTTTAAAATTTTTTTATTGATTTCAGATAGGGAGAGAGAGAGAAAAAAAAATCAATGATGAGAGGGAATCATTGATAGGCTGCCTCCTGCATGCCCCCTACTGGGGATTGAGCCTGCAACCCCAGCATGTGCCCTTGACTGGAATTGAACCTGGGACCCTTCAGTCCACAGGCTGATGCTCTATTCAATGACCCAAACCAGCCAAGACCACTGAACAGTTTTTAGAGTAAAAGCCTCTTAATAATTACCAGGACAACAGGCATAAACTGAAATTGTCCTACGCAAATGGACATGTATGGTCACCTGGTTTATGCCTATACCTGGACCAAGGTGACACTGTCTTAATTATGAGAGTTCTAAATGACCTCCCTATACCAAAAAAACATGTTTTTAAATTGCCATGGCTCTTCCAGGTGAACGCTAGGATTAGCTTAATATGTTCATAAAACGTACTGAGATTTTGATGAGAATCACAATAATTTTATAGAATAGCTAGAGGCCCAGTACACGAATTTGTGCACTGGTGGGGTCCGGCTAGCCCACCCCAATGAAGGCCAATCGGGGCCGGGCTGGTGGGGGAGGGGAGCATGGGAGGTTGGGGGTCTGGGTGGGGCGGGCAATCAGGGGCCCTGATTGGGCCGGTTGGCCGCTGCAGTGTGTGTCACAGCAACTGGTCGCTCCAGTTGTTCTGGTTGCTTGGCTTTTATATATATAGATGTGAAAAGAACTGATATCTTTACAATATGGCTCTTCTTATCCATGTATACTCGTACATTGAGTTTTCTTTTATGTCCTTCAATAATGACATTTTTTTCCATAGAGAGCTTACACATCTTGTATTTGCTATAATCCTACGTACTTTATAGTTTTGTTGCTATTGTAAGATTTTCTTCAAAGATTCATTCTCATTTTGCTTCTACTTTTAATGGGAATGCTTCTAATGTTTCACCATTAAGCATGATCTTTGCTTTAAACTTTCAGTACAAACTTCATTTTAGGTAGCAGAACTACCCTCTACTCCCTAATTGTTAAGAGTATCAGATATATTAAATTAATAGATTTTCTAATGCTTAAACTCCCGAATTTTAAACAAAAATATTTAAAAGGGAAGTATTTTTAAACAAGTTAAGCCTTTTCTAATTCAGGATTCATGAAAAGAACGGCAAAGTAAACCTGAATCACAGAGAATTTACTGTAGATCCACAAGTTCTGGTATGTAGTACTTTTATTTTCTTTTTGTTCCAAATATTGTGTCATTTCCACTGTGATTTTCCCTTTGCCATGCCTGCATAGAATGCGTTTCAATTTTTCAAAGGATATGGACTACTTTCTAGGTTTCTTTTGATTTAATTCTATTTATTTATTAGTTCTTTTGGATCGGTATGTGAAATGCATTTTGCCCATTTTTCTACTACATTTGGTCTTTTTCCTATAGTTTCAGGAATCCTATATAATAAAAGGCTAATATGCAAATTGACCGGACGAAGGAACAACCGGTCGCTATGACGCATACTGACCACCAGGGGGCAGACGCTCAACACAGGAGCTGCCCCCTGGTGGTCAGTGTGCTCCCACAGAGGGAGCGCAGCTCAGCCAGAAGCCGGGGTCATGGCTGGCGAGCGCAGTGGTGGTGGTGGGAACCTCTCCTGTCTCCACTGCAGCACTGCGGCACAGCACTAAGGACCCCTTGGGGGATGTCCAACTGCTGTGGGGAGTGGGCCTAAGCCAGCAGGCGGACATTCCCCGAGGGGTCCCAGACTGCTAGAGGGCACAGGCCAAGCTGAGGGTCTCCCCCCACCCCCAGTGCAAGAATGTTGTGCACCAGGTCTCTAGTACTTTCTATGTTAGGAAGACTACTCTTTGTCCAGTATGTGAGTTGCAAATCTTTTTCCTCAAGTGAGCACTTATTTTTTGAGTTTGTTTACAGACTTCTCCTCCCATGCACTCTTTTGTCTGTGTACTGAATTCATCAATATTTTCTTTTATGCTTTTGTGGATTTTGACTCAATTAGAAATATTTTATTATCACTGAAATTGCAAAAGAATTCTCCCATGTTTCATTCCATAGGAACACTTTTAACTTTTTTACATTTGGAGTTCTTCCTGGTATATCATGAAAGATATGATCTAGTTTTATTTTTCCCACACACCATGTATTTAACCTCTGACTTGAGACCTGACCTTAATCACATGTTAATGAATGTAAGTAATTGGGGCTATTATAAGACTTTCAATTCTGTTCCATTAGTCTATCTTTTCACACAGTAGAAATATATTTTTAATTATTAAAGACAAATTTTAATATCTGATGGGAACAGTCTTCCTCACTATATAGTTATATATTTCTTAGTAAATATATCCCTAAGTATTCCATATTTTTAAGATATTATGGAACCTTTTCTTCTATATCTTTTTATAATAATTGATTGTTGCTAGATTAGAAACTACTTCACAAAAACAGGAATTTTTGCCAGTTTTGTTGACCACTAGATCCTCAGCACCTGGAAAAGAGCCTGACCCACTGTTGTGTGCAGTAAATATTTACTCCATGAATTAAGACTACAAAAGCTATTGCTATCCTTCTTGAACTTTTGAACTTTCTTACCTTTGTAGTTTTTAGGTTAATTCTATTTGATTTTCCATGTATATCCATCTATAAATGTAATAATTTTACTATTTTTACATGTCTAATGTTGTCGTTTGCCTAATTGTTTAGCTAGTATCTCCGGTACAATGTAAAACAGTATTGGTGACAACAGACATCTTTGTTGTGTCCTCACTTTAGTAATGTTACCTTTTAAGCATGATGCTTGACTTTTAAGGGGTGAGACACACATACAGCATGTTAAAGAAGCATCCATCAATTCCTACTTCAATGAAAAAAATATTTACTAAATTCAACAACTCTTCCTAATAAAAAATATAATCAATTCTAAAATGCAAATATTATATGTCTAAAATTTATACCGAGAGATATCAGCTTTAGATATCAGGTTATTGGAGATATGAGGTTAAAAAGCAGGAAAAAATAGCTTAAAGGAGTTCAATGTGCTTGCCACTGGAAAGCAAACATAAGAGGTATGGAGGGGCACTATTTTTCAATATAATCTTTTCTACACTAGCTGAGTGTTATTTTAATTACATGCAGTATTGCTTGATTACAATTAATTAAAACTCAAAAATACACGTGTATAACGACTGAGTCAATCCAAGAATATGAAAATATTCTGACTAAGCCACTATGGTCATCTGCAGTCAGCAATATTTTTCAGTCAAGACAGTTAATTAATGGATATCAAGATCATAGATAGACACAATAATTTTATAATGAAAACCCTAATTGGTCTCTGTCCAACAGGAATTAAATTATACCTTTCATATCCGTATTATCTTGCCTTCTGACGCACTCCACATCCCACTCAGTCTATTCCATGGCTGAACAACAAGTCCCTCTGTTCCTGAAATGGCCAACAGGAGAGGAGCGCTCTCCTGCGCTTCTGCATCACAAGCTCAGGAGCTGTAGGTTAGCCCTCTAGCCACGGGTTGGGTTTGAAAATATTTATGCTCTATTTTTATTTTGGGAACAAAGTATAATACTGATAATGAGGTATAACTTAGAGTACTCACGGGAGGAGGAAATGTGATTTCCCTTCTAGTTGATGCTAAATATGACCTAAATTACTGAGCACGAGGAAGGCCTAAAATTTATGTTATGTCCATGTACTTTATCACCTCAAACAAAGAAAACACATCCCTTCTTCTTTTTCAGCCACACTGCAGCGTGACCTTCTGAAGTTTCCTTTTCCCTTCCAGATGATTATCTCCATCTCAATCTAATTTCAGTGACCAAAAGAGAAGCGTCGGGGAGAAAGGAGACCAGGTCTGGCGTGACCTGGGCCTAACCCATGCGGAGATGGCTCTGGTTCTTTGCACGCCAGGTTTCTGATGCGCCGGCAAAGTGAGGCAGACCAGATTCCAATCCCCACAAATGTCAGGGAGATGTGGATGCAGCTACTGATTAAAGAATGCTCTTCATTATTTCCTAAGAATGTGCTCACTGGAGTACAGGATGGAAAGAGACCCCAAATATAACCTAGGTAGAAAGATGGTTACACTTACATATTGACAACACTTGCTCTTAGAACCTAGTCAGCATTTTGTTAAGAAACTCAAGCAGTCCTGGCTGGTGTGCTCACTGGTTACAGTACCCACCCCCCGCCCAAGGGTCTCGGGTTCGATTCCTGGTCAAGGGCGCGTACCTGGATTGCAGGTTCGATCCTCAGCCCTAGTCAGGGCACCTGCAGGAGGCAACCAATCAATGTGTCTCTCGCACATCGATGTTTCCCTCTCTCCCTCTCTCTCCCTCGCCTTCCACTCTCTCTGAAAAATCAATGGAAAAAATATCCTAGGGTGAGAATTAGCCAAAACCAAAACAAAAAAACTGTCAAGCAGCCCTGGCAAGGCCCACGTGAAGAGAACAAAGGCCCCAGGCCTAGACCCCTGGCTGAAGCCTGAGCTGATGAGCCACACGACCTGTGTGGGTGAGCCATCTTGATAGCTGACCTTCCCATCCCAGGTGAGTCACTACAACCCATGCTAAAGAGCAGGGAGAGAGCAGTCCCTGCCTCGTCCTGTCCAAACTGCAGACTCGTGAGCAAAGAGTGACTGCTGTCTTCTGTTAGTCACTACATTCCAGGGCCTACGGTGGACACAGACGTGCTGCTTCTCCTTCGACGCAGGGCTTGGTCCTCTTGTCAGCAGACGGCTCCCAGAGAGCCTCTCCACCACAAGGCCTGCCTTCTTGGACAGCCACAGCCACTGAGTGACTGATACAGAAATGTAAAGACGCACCATTTGGCTAAATGAGCACAACTCTGATGCTCTGATAAGCCACGAACTCTCCAGGATGCCTAGTGGGGCTGGCTGAGGTTTGACCTGCTGTGCAATCTGGCTTCTCCCCCTTTCTAATCCTGCTTCTGCCAACACCCTTCCATAGGTGTTAATGCACCTTGCATTACACATTCTATCTCTGTGCCTGCTTCTAGAAAACACGTTATACAGCAACGGATAAATAGGACAACAGGCCAGCAAAATGCCACTTTCTAATATAAGAAGCAAAGTAACTTCTGGGATTCAGAAACACTCAAGTCTATGACATCTAGCAAGTATGGTGGCAGCCAGCCAACCAGATACCAAGTATCCTATCTAATAAAAGAGAAACATGGTAATTGGCGTACGACCGCTACCCTTCCCATTGGCTAATCAGCAAGATATGCAAATTAACTGCCAGCCAAGATGGCGGCCGGCAGCCAGGCATCTTGAAACTAACATGAGGCTTGCTTGCTTCAGTGACGGAGGACTCAAACGTTCCCCGCCTGCGCTCCTGGCCTCTGAGCCTGCACTTTAAACATTGTAACAAATATAGAAGCTAAACAAAACTCCAGAAACCTGCTTTCAGCAAGCCCGGGATCTCAGAGGTGGAGCTGATACAGAGTTTCGATTATAGAACGCAAACAAACCAGATACCTTCTTTCAGCAAGCAGCAGAGGCCTCAGAGATGGAGCCAGAGCTAAAGCTGGCCCAGAATAAAAAAAAGAAAAAGAAAAAAAGGAGCGGTTGGGAGCTTCAGTCAGCCTGAAAACAGCCCTCAGCCGCTCACCCAGACTGGCCAGGCACCCCAGTGGGGACCCCCACCCTGATCCAGGACACCCTTCAGGGCAAACCAGCTGGCCCCCACACGTGCACCAGGCCTCTATCCTATATAGTAAAAGGGTAATATGCCTCCCAGCACCGGGATCAGTGGAGCCGCGAGGCCTCCCGGCACCGGGATCAGTGTGACAGGGAGCAGCGCCCAAACCCCCTATCGCCCTGCGGCTCTGTGTGTGACAGGGGGCGGGGCCACAACCTCCCTATCGGCCCTGCTCTGTTTGTGACAGGGGAAGGCGCCCCAACCCCCTGATCAGCCCTGCTCTGTGCCTGATAGGGGGGAGCGCCCCAACCCGCTGATCAGCCCTACTCTGTGTGTGACAAGGTGCAGCGCCCCAACCCCCTACCCCCGCCCCCATGGGCCCTTCTCTGACAGGGTAGAGCCATAACCTGCCCATCGGCCCTGCCCTGAGTGTGAGAGTGGGGGCGCCCCAACCACCTGATCGGCCCTGGTCTGTGGGTGATAGAGGGCGGCGCCCCAACCCCCTGATCTGCCCTGCCCTGAGTGTGACAGGGGGCGGGGCCCCAACTCCCCTATCGGCCCTACTCTGTGAGTGACAGGGGGGAAGCTCCTCAACCCCCTGATCGGCCCTGCTCTGTGCATGACAGGAGGCAGCTCCCCAACCCCCTGATTGACCCTGCTCTGTGCGTGACAGGGTACGGAGCCCCAACCCCCCTGATGGGCCCTGCTCTGTGCGTGACAAGGGGTGGCGCTGCAACCTCCCCATCGACCCTGCCTTGAGTGTGACAGGGGGTGGTGCCCCAACCCCCCAATCGGTCCTACCCTGAGTGTGACTGAGGGTGGCATCACAACCTCCCGATCCGCCCTGCTCTGTGCATGACAGGGGCGGCGCCCCAACTCCCCAACTGGCCCTGCTCTGAGCCCAACCAGGGGCTGCACCTAGGGATTGGGCCTGCCCTCTGCCACCTGGGAGCAGGCCTAAGCCAGCAGGTCGTTATCTCCCGAGGGGTCCCAGACTGCGAGAGGGCACAGGCCAGGCTGAGGGACCCCCTCTCCCCCCCAGTGCACAAATTTTTGTGCACCGGGCCTCTAGTCCTATCTAATAAAAGAGAAACATAGTAATTGGCTTACGACCGCTACTCTTCCCATTGGCTAATCAGGGCGATATGCAAATTAACTGCCAGCCAAGATGGCGGCCGGCAGCCAGGCAGCTTAAACTGAACATGAGGCTTGCTTGCTTCAGTGACGGAGGACTCCAATGTTCCCTGCCTGCCTTGCTGGCCTCTGAGCCTGCAGTTTAAGAAACATTGTAACAAATATAGAAGCTAAACAAAACCCCAGAAACCAGCTTTCAGCGAGCTGGGATCTCAGAGCTGGAGTTGATACAGAGTTTTGATTATAGAACCTAAAAAAACCAGATACCTGCTTTCAGCAGCTGAGGCCTCGGAGCTGGAGCTAGGCTAAAGCTGGCCCAGAATAAAAAAGAAAAAAAGAAAAAAAGGAGCAGTTGGGAGCTTCAGTCCCAGCCTGAAAACAGCCCTCAGCCCCTCACCCAGACTGGCCAGGCACCCCAGTGGGGACCCCCCACCTGATCCAGGACACCCTTCAGGGCAAACCAGCCAGCCCCCACCCATGCACCAGGCCTCTATTCTATATAGTAAAAGGGTAATATGCCTCCCAGCACCAGGATCAGCGGAGCCACGAGGCCTCCCGGCACCGGGATCAGCATGACAGGGGGCAGTGCCCAAACCCCCTGATCGCCCTGCGGCTCTGTGTGTGACAGGGGGCGGGGCCACAACCTCCCTATCGGCCCTGCTCTGTTCCTGACAAGGGAAGGCGCCCCAACCCCCTGATCATCCCTGCTCCGTGCCTGATAGGGGGGAGCTCCCCAACCCCCTGATCGCCCTGCGGCTCTGTGTGTGACAGGGTGCGGCACCCCAATCCCCCACCCCACGGGCCCTGCCTTGTGTGTGATGGGGTAGAGCTATAACCTCCCCAACGGCCCTGCCCTGAGTGTGACAGTGGCGGCGCCCCAACCCCCTGATCGGCCCTGCTCTGTGGGTGATAGAGGGCGGTGCCCCAACCCCCTGATCTGCCCTGCTCTGTGCGTGACAGAGGGTGGCGTCCCAACTCCCCAATCAGCCCTGCTCTGAGCTCGACCAGGGGCTGCACCTAGGGATTAGGCTTGCCCTCTGCCACCGGGAGCAGGCCTAAGACAGCAGGTCGTTATCTCCCGAGGGGTCCCAGACTGCGAGAGGGCACAGGCTGGGCTGAGGGAGCCCCCTCTCCCCAGTGCACAAATTTTTGTGCACCGGGCCTCTAGTTGTCAATAAAAGGGGTAGAAAAGCCCTGTCTGGCTGTGGATAGAGCGTTGGCCTATGGATGGAAGGGTCTCTGGTTCGCTTCTGGTGAAGGGCATTTACCTCCGTTGCAGGCTCAATCCCCAGGGTGCGTGTGGGAGGCAACCAACTGATGTGTCCCTCTCACATCAATGTTTCTCTCTCTCTCTGTCCCACTGCCTCCCTTCCCCTTTCTCTAGAAATCAATGGAAAAATATCCTCGAGGGTTAACAAAAAAATAAAATAAAAAGGAGAAGGGAAATACAGGCGAAACATTAATTCTAACCTTGAAAATCAATGAAAACAGTGAAAGAGAAATGTTTAGAAGAGATTAAATCTCTACATTATCAATGTAAAAACATTACTCAAGTTTCTTCCTAACTTGAATATGAATCATACCAATCATACCAATTATCATTCACTGATGTTTTTAAAATCAGTAATTTTCCTTGTCCCCAATCAAAAGCAAATTACATTTGGCTTAAAAGGAATAGTATTATTTTAAAACTCTCAGTCAAAATATTTATAATGATATATTTTTTTCTTATAGCATTAAGGATAAAAAAGCATTCCAAAACAATGACCATGTTGAAAAGCCAATATTCTGTGGGTCGTTCTTACTTTAATACTTCATCAGACTGTCAATACCAGAGCATGATTATTGTAAATATTATGCCTGGAATGGAAAAGGTGGATATAACAAAACTGTATTCTTCTGAAATTGCTTTAAAATATATCTGTGAACTGTTATTTTATCTAGGCACTACTGTCTTCACTGAAATCAACTTGTTTCAAAATGCATACTTATTCACCTGACTTTTCTTTGGTAAATCCAATTTCATATTCCAAAGTTAACACAACTCTTGGAAACAAATAGTGCAAGCTGCCTCCTCCACGGGACAGGCATACTCACACTGATGTGGTTGTGTCCGTCATATCAATGTTATACGAAATGTAGATTAGCCAGACAAATATGATTTTTTTGTAAGAAAGCCTTACTAGCCCTAGCCAGTTTTGCTCAGTGGATAGAGCTTCAGCTTGCGGACCAAAGGGTGCCGGGTTCGATTCTGGTTCAAGGGCATGTACCTCGGTTGCAGGCTCCTCCTCGGCCCAAGCCCTGGTGGGGGCATTCAGGAGGCAACCAATCTATGTATTTCTCTCATATAGATGTTTCTCTGTCTCTCCCTCGCTCTTCCGCTCTCCCTAACAGTCAATGGAAAAATATCCTGGGGTGAGGATGAACAAAAAAAAAAAGCCCTCCCCAGAGGCCAATGGGTGTCCTGTATGTCAAAAAACTAATCTCACCCAAAGAGAGGCTGGCCTTTGCCCTCGGGCAATGGGAGGGGATCCCGAGGCTCCTGGAATATCAGGCCAGACAGAAGTATCTTTGTTTTCCTGGGGACTTGGCCACCAAGCAGTCTAGCAATGTGATTTATGAGAGATGTAATTTACAGGGGACATGTGGTATCTGTTTTACTTCTGAAACTAAAGGTACCACCCCAACCTCTGGGAAGGGCTAGAGACTAATGGTCAGTCATGCAAGCAATATGCTGAGACTCCCAGAACCCTGGAAAACAAAAGCTCAAGTGTGCTTCCTTGTTGGCAACACTCCACGCTACTGCGCACATGGGTGCGCCTGGTACTTCTCCCGGACTCTGCCCTGTGCGCTGCTTCTCCTGGCTGGTTCCATCCGCACCCCTTCCGTCAACAGGCTGTAACTCTAAGCACAGCTTTCAGTGAGTTCTGTGCGACCCTGCAAGTTATGGAAACTGAGGGTGGTTTTGGGAACCGCCCAAATCTGCAATTGATGTCAGAGGTAAGGGTGGTCTTTTGGAATTGTTCCCGCTATTTCTGAAGTTGGCCCCAAATCCTCACAGTCACTGAAATATCAAATGCACTGTAATACAGTGACTGTCTTTATGTAACATAATTTCAATAATGGTGCACAGCCTGAGTTCACCTATAGCTAACAAATTTTAACTATAATGTTATCTATTCTTTATTAATTTCAGACTATAATAAAATTACCTCCTCCATTAGCAGTAAGAAAAATTACAATTTTGAAATGGGGCTCCAGCCTGGGAGAGACTAAGAGCGGTTTTATATTAGCTTCATGCCACGAAGTATTTCTATGTCACTGTAAAAGTGTAATGATTTTACATCTACCAAGAGGATACCTGCCGAATCACACCACAAATCCACACTGAAAGAGATGAATCAGCCCAAAGCCCTGGTGGAGGCCAGCACATACCTATCCTTCATAAAAAGCTTAGGGGATAAGGGATGGAAAACTCTCCAGAACTGAATTCCATGGGTTTCCCCCAACAAACCCATTAAGATAGGTTGGATCCATTTCCTATAATGCATCAGTACTTTTTTATTTATTTATTTGTTTTTAGAAATATATTTTATTGATTTTTCACAGAGAGGAAAGGAGAGGGATAGAGAGTTAGAAACATCAAGCAGCTGCCTCCTGCACACCTCTTACTGGGGATGTGCCCGCAACCAAGGTACATGCCCTTGACTGGAATCGAACCTGGGGCCCTTCAGTCTGTAGGCCAATGCTCTATCCACCGAGCCAAACCAGTTAGGGCATACATCAGTACATTTTTAGAGTTAAACATAATCTATAAAATGTTAACAGTAAGAAGATGAGGTCAATAAAACTGCCATCACAAACCTTGAATATAGAACAAATTCCACTCGGGAAACACGGGAGTTATGAAGAAAGCCATGAATGAGTGAATTGTTTTTAGTTTTTGTCTTATTTTTGAACTAGGGTAAGGAGAGATTACTTCAAAAAACACATTCCACTCCAAGAATTTGTTCAAGTCAGTACTTAACTTTAAAACAAACACAGGAGAGCACACATACACCAATAAGTTCCATGAAACCAGCTTAATTTGCCTTCAGAGAGAGATTCTATTCAAAAAAAAGCTAGTGTGCCTGCACCCTTACGCTCTTAGTCTAATCTGAAATTTGGACATTTTCACATGAATTATCTATGCCAGAAAAGAAGTAAAAGTATGCATGAAAAACATGAAAACATAACTTGACAATGTCTGTTCATTAGTTATTTTATCCTGTTTTAGACTCTACTTTTAAATATAATTTCAATCTCACAACTCTTTAGTCCTCCACATATTTTAGTCCTCCTCTTTATCGTACACATTCTTACTTTAAGTTATCTAAATCCATTATGGAATGAGGTGAAAAGGAAAGAAATGACTAGGTAAAGAACTTGACTGAGAAAATAAAAGCCAGTGGACACTATTCAACAGTAACTGATGCAACCAATTTTGAAATTTAAATATAATTTAGCCTAAGTATCAGATAACAACAACTGTTCCTAAAATATGCTTTGATGATGAGAGTACTACACTGCAGCAACCTATTAATCCACACTCAGTAAGGAAACCTTGCAACAACCATAACGCTCTAGGTCTAGTAAAGAAAACCGCCAGAGAGGAATAATACAATACATCTCCTGAGCACAACAGGAAAATACTAGTCTATAACTCCAGGAGCTTAAAATCTAATGGAGAAAATAAGGCAAATATAAAAATAAAGGTGATAAGGAATATTATCCTATATTGAACACAGCATAAATTACCAGTGATCTTATACAAATTGTTCACCTTAGTTCATCGCATTACTGTGTACCACATTCAGGGATGTGATGTGCCTTGGAGAGGCAAAACAATTAAAACCACCGCAGAATAAATACTTTGATTGATGAGAAACGTATCTTAGTCCCCAATAAATCTGGTATAAATAGACCTCTGCTTCTAGATATCACGAGGCAATGAAGGAACATCTTACTCACCTGTGTACATAATGCAGCTGATGAACGGAATCAATTGCTATCACCATCTCAGCCAAGTAAAATCGAGCCATATCTTCAGGCAATCTATCTTCAAATTTGCTGAGCAGAGTAAGCAAATCCCCACCAACATAATAATCCATAACTAGATACTTGGAAAGAAACAATAAAATGTACTCAATAAATGTTTAAAAGGGTGAAAAAGAGTATATTTAATGTAACCCAAGGTCAAACAGCACCAAGTAGAAGACTGGTTGCCAACTAACAAGAAGCTACATAAGATCATCAGCAGCAGTCATTACAAAACCTGTAAAAGTCATAAAGCAGTAAAATACATTTTTAAAAACTGGGGCAGGGAACAACATCGGATTACTGTTGTTTTATTACTGTATTTTGCAAAGTAACAACATCATGACCTCCAATAATACACCATAGTTTTACCAACATTTCATTGAAGAATGAACATTTTAATTCTTCAAAGTTCATTTCAAAAACTCGGAATATATTACAGTTCTTTATGTTGAATAAATTCATTTTCATCATCACTACATTTCCTTATTTCATCTTGGAGCAGTAACAACTTCATTATAATGAGCAGCTGGATAAGCACTTGAAAACCACTGCAACAAAGAATACAGTAATTCTCACGATACCTATGTTTCTCTTCCCATTTCTAATCGTGCACAAATATCAGAATGGACCTTTCTAGGGTACATATAAACAGAAGGCAACTAATTTTAGATATGGACTATTATGAGTTTGTGTCTGATACTGAGATTTATAATAAGAAATTATCTATCTATCTATCTATCTATCTATAGGCACAGTGCAGAGATCCTGAAAACTCTTAGAATTTCTTAAGTGACAAGACAAAGATGTCTTTTATCTATATACTAGAGGCCTGGTGCACAAAAATTTGTGCACTCAGCGGGGAGGGGGGTCCCTCAGCCCGGCCTGTGCCCTTTCGCAGTCTGGGCCCCTCAGGGGATGACCACCTGCTGACTTAGGCCCGTTCCCCAGGGGATTGGGCCTAAGATGGCAATCAGACATCCCTCTGGCAGCCTGGCAGCCCTAGGGGGATGTCCACTTGCCAGCGGGGAGCAGGCCTAAACTGCAGTCGGACATCCTTAGCGCTGCTGAGGATGCAGGAGAGGCTCCCACCACCACCACTGTACTGGCAGCCATCAGCCTGGCTTGTGGCTGAGCAAAGCTCCTCCCATGTGAGAGCGCCCTGACCACCAGAGGGCAGCTCCTGCATTGAGCGTCTGTCCCCTGGTGGGCAGTGTGTGTCATAGTGACCAGTCATTCCCAGTCCTTCTCCTGTTAGGGTCAGTTTGCATATTACCCTTTTACTATATAGGATAGAGGCCTGGTGCATGGGTGGGGGCCGGCTGGTTTACCCTGAAGGGTGTCCCGGATCAGGATGGGGGTCCCGCTTAGGTGCCTGGCCAGCCAGGATGAGGGGATGATGGCTGTCTGCAGCTGGTCACACCCCCTTCAGGGTGCTGGTCTCCACTGGGGTGCCTGGCCAGTCTGGGTGAGGGGCTGAGGGCCATTTTTAGGCTGGCGGGTGACTGAAGCTCCCAACCTCTCCTTTTTTGCTTTTTCTTTTTTTTATTCTGGGATTTACTTACCTTCTATGGCTGTCACTGGAACTGAGAGCCGGCTTTAGCTCTGAGGCTCGGCTCCAGCTCTAAGACCTCAGCTGCTGAAAGCAGGTATCTGGGTTTGTTTGGCTTCTATAATTGAAACACTGTTGCAGCTCCAGCTCTGAGACCTGGCTGGCTGAAAGCAGGTTTCTGGGGTTTGTTTAGCTTCTATAATTGCAACATTGTTTCTTAGAGTGCAGCTCAGAGGCCAGCAGTGGCAGGCGGGGAACCCTGGCCTCCTCCATCACTGGAGCAAGCAAGCCTCCTGTTCATTTCAGCTGCCTGGCTGCCGGCCGCCATCTTGGTTGGCAGTTAATTTGCATATCACCCTGATTAGCCAATGGGAAGCGTGTCAGAGGTACGGTTAATTACCATGTTTGTCTATTATTAGATAGGATATAAAAGCCTAAGTGACCATTCGACCAATAGCTATGATGTACACTGTCCACCAGGGGACAGACACTCAACGCACAGGCATGGAAACATGGAACAGACTGATGAATCTCAGAGGGAAGGAGGGGGAGGGCAGGAAGAGACTAACCAAAGATCTTATATGCATGCTAGAGGCCCGGTGCATAGATTCATGCACTGGTTGGGTCCCTTGGCCTGGCCTGTGGGGATCGGGCCGAAACCGGCAGTCCGACACCCCCAAGGGGGCCCAGATTGCGAGAGGGCACAGGCCAGGCTGAGGGACCCCACCAGTGCATGAATCTGTGTGCTGGACCTCTAGTTATTGATAACAAGCCCCCTTCAACTACACCAGAGTTGATGTTAATGAGGCAACTTGTGGAAAGCTCCTAGGTAACCTAAGGATGAGAGCTGGCTGCCAGGGGAACCAACCAGGATGAGAGAGTTGGAACTTTCAGTCCCGCCCACCCCTAGCCTCTAAGAAATGGGCTGGAGTAGAGATTGAATCAATCATGATTGATCCATGATTTAAACAAACATGCCCGTGTAATGAAGCCTTCATAAAAATCCAAAAGGATGGGGTTTGGAGAGCTTCCAGGTTGGCCAACAAGTGGAGGTGCTGAGAGCAGTGAACTCTCAGAGAGGGCATGGAAGCTCTGTGCCCCTCTCCCTGTGCATCTCTTTCACCTGAGTTCTGTGAGCTGCTCTGGCAAATTAACTGAACCCACAGAGGGAATCTAAGCATGTCAATACAATGCAAATTAATCACTGCTAACTGAAGGTTAGGTGGAAGTTCTCAACCGCCCAGTTAAGTGGATTTTTAACTATTAACATTTCCTTTTCACTTGCACCAAGTCCCCAAAATTAATGCTAGAACTATATATAGTTTGAGTTCAAAAGATCTATCTGCTGCAAACCTGTGTAGGAATGAAGACCTCACTTCTTTTTATCTGTATGGGAATGAAGATCTCATTTCTTTTTACTTTTGACAGCATGGGAAATAAATAAAGCAATTTGACATTGTGTTTGATTCAAGCAACATTAGCTGTCAAAATGAATTCACCATAGTGTGAGTTTTCCATATAAGTGCTGCTTTGCCTTGTAATTTAGGTTAAATATATTTTAAAAACATATGAAGTCTACAGAAAAAGCTATTTTCCAAAGCAATTCAGTATTTCAGAATAATGGTTGAGGATGGGTATTTCGGTTCAAAAATATTTCAACCTTGGTCCTTTGTTCAAAATATTGCAATAATATGTTACCACTACAAAACCACTGAACAGCTGTATCGTATAGCAGGACAGGATATTCAGCTTTGATTTCTGACACAAATTCATGAAAATGATAACACTTGTGTCCACGAGACTTAATAAAGTTCAACGTTGATACTACTGGTTCAATAACACATGACAGGTTAAAATATTTGCTGCAAACCACCTGCTGATTAATAAGACAGCATGAGGTGCTTACAGTTCCTAATATTTAACCATTTGTGTTATGTCCAACTAGGCCTCTTTCTGCTTCACACATGTCATCACTCTCCACTATATAATACATCTTAGCAGATTCGAATTCAGTTTGTGCCAGATTAGTGTTTTCTGAACGTCTTTGGAAATGCTATTGACTATAACTGTACCACATAAACTATTCATACAGGCTAATTTCTCAGTTTCTTCAAACTCAGCATTGACTCTTCAAATAACAAGAACTGAGCAAAATCAGTAACATTTTTCAACTCAAAGAGCCAAAGAAAACCACTCAAAATCATTTCCCTGGTTTTATAATCAACCATTGATGTTGTTCCCAATTTCCTCAATTCTTGAGCAACTGTTCTCACCAAAAGGCTAAAAGTCTCAGACAAGTTAATTTTCTGTGGACACTTTTCTTTGGCTGCTGCAATCAGACATGATTTAATTATCTCAACATTGGTGTAAGGCTTTCCTTGCTTGGCTAACAAATGAGCCACTCAAGGAACTTCCTACAGTTGCAGCCTCATTTCATTTTTTATTTTTGTAAAGTAATTCTGCTATGATAAGATATTCTGTTTTAAATTTTCTAACTTTACTGACTGCTGTTCTCCTGTGTTAGGAATGTTGGAATGAGTGCTCAGTGTGCAAACATTTTTATTTGCTTCCATTAGTACAGTTGTAGTGTAGTTACATAATAAACAATATGCTGTCATTTAATTTGTTAACAAAATAATCCACATTCTGCTGTGCTTTACACGAATGATATTTGAAGTCTATCGTTTTCTTCTTAATTTGCCATAATCCATATGTACTATTAACAATGACACAATACAGCAATATATACAGTGGGGCCTTGACTTACGAGTTTAATTTGTTCCGAGACCGAGCTCGTTAAGGAGCTCGTTAACTCAAATTACTCTATCAACTCAATGCAAAAAATCGGCTGAGAGACAGCTGGTATCTCAAAAAACTCGTTAGGACACTCGTAAGTCAAGGCCCCACTGTATAGCAGTTCCAAAGCTATCAAGTTATAACTGTCACTGCAATTTGCAAAGCAATGGCAGTAACACATGCAGTGTGTTTCCCTGTCACAGGGCCAGTCTCTGTCACAATAGTCAACTCAGCCACTGTGGTGCAAAGGCAGCCGTAGACAATACATAAATCAACGGCATGGCTGTTTTCCAATAAAATTTCATGGCCACTGAAATTCAAATTTAATATAATATTCACAAGTCACAAAATACTCTTTTGATTTCTTTTCAACTATTTAAAAATATAGAAACAATTCTTAGCTTGCAGGCTATAAAAAATGGGTGGTGGGCCAGATTTGAGCTGCAGGCCATAGTTTGCTGAAATATGATTTATAGGAACTCCCAGATGTGTAGTGCTATTCACCCTCAGATGCACCAGACTCATTAAATGAATCACATGACATTCAAAGCTAACACAGGCCACATTAAATGAATCATCTTCCCCTCTGCTCTAAATTTTCTTGTCCCCCTGTTTCTCCAACTCAATTCATCAAGTACCAACCACTGAATCCCACAAAGCAGAGCTGGCAAACTGGGAGTCATTCTGACTCCTCTCCTCCACTGACTTCCACTCCAGCACATCGGTGAGAGAGAAAAACAACGGAAGGTGTCTCCTGTGCACGCCCAGCCTGGGGATGAATCCGCAACCCGAGGGTGTGCCCTGACCAGACTGAACTCCCAGCCTTTTGGTGGGTGTGATGATGCCCCACCAACGGAGCCACCCGGCCAAAGCTCATTCCCTAGTTTTGCTCCTGAAATCCATCCCCACACCGCTGCCAGGATGGTCTATGTAAAGTATAAAACTGTACCACACTCCCCTTAAAACCCAACTTGAAATGAGAATAAAATCTGAATTCCTCAGCATGATCCACACACTGGAAGCCTCACTTCATATCTTTCTCCCTTCCTTGCTGTCCTCTAATCACACTAGCCTTCCTCTCATCTTTCACACCCCAGTCCTTTCAGACACCAAACTCACAGAAACAGAAATCAGATTCATGGCTACCGGAGGGGGGAAGCCGGGGAGAGGGGACTGCAGAAATGTACCAACTTCAGTTGTAAGATAAATAACTCCTGGGATATGATGCACACACGATGCGATCACTAACACTGCTCCATGAGACATAAGAAAGTTGTTAAGAGAGGAAGTCCTAGGAGCTGTCAACACAAGGAGATTTTTTTCCCCTTTTTATTTTCTTTTTATTGTAGCTACATGAGAAAACAGGTATTAGCTGAACCTATTGTGGTAATCAGTTCACGTTATATGTAAATTAAACCCTCATGCTGTAGGCTGTAAACTTATTCAGTGATATATGCCAATTATTCCTCAGTAAAACTGGAAAAATGATTCTTACCAGGTTGTTGTCATCCTGGAAAGCATAATGCAAAGTTGTAATCCATTTATTGTCTCCATTCACTAACACATCCCTTTCTTCACGAAAACATGCCGTCTGAAAAGAGAAAATGCATTTTAGATAGAGGACACTTTATGTAAAGCTAGGAAATACACTATGCAGACATTCGCTCAATGTATTTGTTATACTTGCTATTCTGGAAAAAGAGTGCATCCAATATTATATGACTTCAACAAGTCAACCAGAAATCAGACACCTGGAGGAGTATGCTTCAAATACCATTAAGAGTTCAAAGAATCAGGAAGCACACAGCATCATTCAACACTCATGGTCCAACCTGCCACCTAGATAATACACTAAACATTTTTCCACATTTACTTCTGATCTTTTTATTTTTAAGGAAATAAGATACAAGTTGTAGCCTTCCTACTACTATTGGATGCTCCTCCCTTCCTTCCCTGATATAATAAATAATCTGAAGTTAGCATATACTAGTAGTATTCCCATCATATGCTTTGATCACATGTCTGTGATTAAAAAAATATAAGTGTTTTGAAAATTTCCACAAATGGTATAATTTTTATCTACTCTTTTGCAACTTGATTACTTTTTACTCAATCGTGACTTATTTTCCTCTAATTGCTATGATATTCCATGTTTGAATACTCAGAAATTTATGCAACCCTCCTCATCATGAAAACATATGTTATTTCCAATTTTATGTTATTACAATGTTGCAATGAATATATGTGTACAAATATACAAGAGTTTATCTAGATTATACATTTAAAAGTAGAAATGGTAGAAGCATTTTCAACTGCAGCCACATAAAACCAATTTTCTTTTCTAAGTGGTGTGCCAATTAGTACCCTCACCCCACTATATGAAATCTACCCTCTTCCTCACATCCTCAACTGTACTTGGCATTATTAGACTTTTAAGTGTGTATCAATATGATAGGTGTGAAAGAATATCTTATTGTTCTCTTCATTAATTTATTCCTACTTATAGGTGCAGATAAATAACTTTACATATATGCTTATTGAACACCTGAACTTTCTCTGAACTGTTCACTCCCTTTGTCCATTTTCTCTAATGAATTGTCTTTTTCTTTTTTCTTTTTTTTTTTTACAGAGTGGAAGGGAGAGGGATAGAGAGTTAGAAACATCGATAAGAGAGAAACATCGATCAGCTGCCTCCTGCAGACCCCCTACTGGGGATGTGCCCGCAACCAAGGTACATGCCCTTGACCGGAATCGAACCTGGGACCTTTCAGTCTGCAGGCCGACGCTCTATCCACTGAGCCAAACCAGTTACAGCTTGTCTTTTTCTTATTAATTTGTAAAAGTTTTGATTTTTTTCTGAGAACATTTCCATATTGTAAAGGTAAAGTAGAAACTGAAAATCTCCATGAGTCGCCCTTACTTTCATTATCCACTTGTGTCCAGAGTAAGTTCTGTTGAATATCTTCTCAGAAAATTTCTGTGTATACATAAGCTTATACACACATACCATACACAATTCATGTGGTATCCCATATCTTTTCTTTACAAATGAGATCACAGTACTCTGGAGGCTGTTTGGTTAAGTAACAAACAATATATCTAAACACCTTTCCATTAGAGACCTAATTTTTCTTAATGGTTGTACCATACTCCATACACACTGAAAAATCATCATATAGTACTCTACATATAGGTGCTTCATACTTATTTAGCACAAGGTAAATTCAACAGCAATGACATACAAAACAATTAACATTACCTATTTTACCCTAATTAGGTATCCTGATTTTTAATAAGTATTTACATAAATTTTATTTGATCAAATATAATTTCCAAAGACATGTATAAAATAGTATCACTAGAGAAAATATTAAAAGCAATTAAAGATTAAACCCTGTAATTGGATTATTAAAATCTACATTATGCTTTGGTTCATTTTAGGGAGAAAGTGGAATCACTTTGGCATGCTCACCACTACGTTCTGGTTTAGAATTTAACTGCTGGGAAGTTGTGTTTGCTGCTAACCTTTCAGAGGTGGTAAAGGCTATGAGGGCCTAGGAGACACCCTTCTCCCGGCTTTCCTTTATTATGACTGCTACCTGGAATTTTCGAGACATTCCAGCTAGAATCTAATAAACATCTGACAGATGACTCCAAACTAAATAAAGCTACAAAGACTTTTTGTCAACAAAACAAATTAAACTTCAGTAGATTCTATTCTATTCTAACTGTTTCATAAAAAAAAAATTTTAAATAAAATATAAAGAAACTATTTATATAGTTTAATATAAAGGTTTGATATAAAACTTTAAATATATACAAGAATGTACCCATCAATCAACTTCAACAATTATGTTATTGCTCAATCTTGTTTCATCTTACTACCAACCTCCCTCCATGCACATATGTGCACGCCCATGTGTACAAATTTTCAAGCAAATCCCAGACATCAGTTGGCTTTATCCATAAACATTCAGGATGAAACTACTCCTATTAGTGCCTCAGACACTGAGTTTAGATGTGAAGTGCAGTCTCTTTTTTTGGTTCGATAAGTCACACTGTCCTCAGCTGTCACAACTGGGGCGAAGGGCGTTAATGCCATGGCATCCAGTGGGAAGGGGCCAGGATGCTGCCACACATCCTACAAAGCATAGGACAGTCCCACAAGGAATTATTTGGCACCAAATATCACAAGTGTCCTTGCTGAGAAACCCTGTCCTTGATCAATATTAACCAAACCACGATGCATACCATGAGGTTCATAAAGCTGTCCCAAGGATTCAACATGGTTAAAGGCTGTAAAATCTCTACTTCAATTGCCCTTAAAAAAAAAAAACTTAATTAAAAAAAAATATATTCCCCTTTAAAAACAGAACATTTAAGTCTCTAAGAATGCAATGACCAGGAGGAGGGGTTACTGGAGATCACATGACTTCTTCAGATCCTGTCACTCAGTTTATATTCAACCAAACATTCTGCTGGGGACAGTGATGGGTTTGACGGATTTGTGGTTTGATATTTTTATTGTTTAAATTTTATCCTTAATGGGTTATTGGTTAAAGAGAAAGAGCAATAGGAATGGAATACCTATGATAAAACAGAAGTTCATATGGCCCAGATAAAAAGAATAATAATTCTGCAAAACTGTCACATGGTTCTCTTCCCTAGATCCATAGGTACACAGTCATAAAGCAACATTCTTATACATTCCTATACAGTACATCGAATTACCTGAATACTTGGAAATCATGTGTTAAAACAAGAAAATCCACTCATGACTATATGTACTTTTGGCTTCTCGTTTAGACTTCTATCTCCTATAAAATATTAACAGAGAAATTCTTTCAAATAATAACTAAATTATTCCAATATTCGAGGGGAGAAAAGCCAAAACTTTTCATTTTTTTTAAAAAAATAAACAAGTGGAGTTTTAAATTGAAAAAATGCAAGAATTTCAATATCAGGTCCTTTTTTTAATGTTTTTATTGAGTTTTTAGAGAGTGAGGAAGGGAGAGGTATAGAGTAGAAACATCAAGAGAAACACTGATAGGCTGCCTCCTACACGCCCCCCAAGTGGGGGTCAAGCCGCAACCCGGGCCTGTGCCCTGACTACAAATCGAACTGATGACCTCCTGGTTCTTGGATCAGTGCCCATCCACTGAGCCACACCAGCCAGGCATCCAATGTCAGGTCTTATACACCAAGACATCAATTTACTTTTAAATCTCCAATGTATATTTCATGGCTGAACCAAACATGGGATGTCACTTTTTAACTTATCTGTCAGAAAAAATGTTTTAAGGAAGAGAAATCATTTGATAACATCTAAAACTGGCAAATGAGGGAGACAACAAACACGTTTTCAAAGACAATTTAGCAATAGCTACTAAAGATTAATGTGTACTTGTCCCCCAAACCCAAGAGGTTTCATTACTGAGGAGTTAATCTAGGGAGTGGATAAATTCTAGGGTCAGCACGTGAAAAGCACGTGAAAATCCTATAGCGTAAAATTATTTTTAAATCACTTCCACCCCGGGACACACCAACTGGAGCACCCCAGGACAGTTAACGGCACATCTCTGATTAGCATCATTCACAGTCCCTGTGACTTTCATTTCACATGCATATGCTCTGAGACTGCACGATGCACCCGATGTCATAGAGCAGCGGTTCTCAACCTGTGGGTTGCGACCCCTTTGGGGGTTGAACAAGCCTTTCACAGGGGTCGCCTAAGGCCATTGGAAAACACATATATAATCATATATTGTTTTGGGGATTAATCACTATGCTTTAATTATGTTCAATTTGTAACAATGAAATTGGGGGTCACCACCACATGAGGAACTATATTAAAGGGTCGTGGCATTAGGAAGGTTGAGAACCGCGGTCACAGAGGAAGTACTGTTCCACAGGAACCCCAGGTCCCTAGTTGGTCCACCTTCCCTCTCGGCCTTTCAGAGCCTGGTCACGTTTGTTTTATAATTAATGTGCAGAGTCTTCGGCTACTTAATGGAAAGGACAGGGAGAAGAATTTCCATTCCCTCTTGCCTCAAACACAGGATATCTTAGTGCGTTCTAGTTCAAGGAAATAATATTTAACTTTCAACTACCCCTTGTTTTATCTACAACTTTGACACTTCTTCCCATCAGTAATGAAAGCTAACAGTTATCCTGCCTTTTCACAGTTCTTCCCCAGCACATCCAACTTCATCAACATAAGCGCAGCCCTGGCGGGCGGGGCTCAGCTGGTGGGAGTGCGGTCCTGTACATGGAAAGGTTTCAGGTTCGATCCCCGGTCGGTAGGGGTGTAGAAGGCAGCCGATGGACGTTTCTCTTTTTCTTTCTCTCTCTCTCTCCCTCTCTCCCCCACTCCCTCCCTCCCTCCCTCCTTCTCTTTTCTCTCTAAAAAATCATTAAGCATATTAAGCATATCCTCGGGAAAGGATTAAAAAATAAAGTACAAACTATAACTCAATTTTTTAGAAGTTCTAACTCTGAAACACTAAATTGACTACAACGATGATTTCTGTGAAATGATTACAACATAATTATTTACTATTTAATAATGAGACTGTTGCTCACTTGCTGGCTATGCTGCCAACTCCTGCAGGGTGCGCCTCACCTGCAGAAAGCCTATGAGGCCGTGTCCTGCAGGAGGCAGCCTGTACCCAGGGACTGACGGAGGCAGGTGCATAAAGGTCAGTCATCTGGCCCAATGCAGGGCAACTCCAAAGGGCCATTTCTGCTCCAAGCTCTGCTGTATCAAAGCCTCCTGTTGTATCAACAAAGCTACTAGTATGATGGGACAGCCTGCCTGATCCCTGGTCAATCATGTTTCACCTAATTTCCCGTCTATAGGTGTTGGTTTCAAAAGAAGTCCCCGATAAATATACTACACATTAAACTCAATCTCAGTGTTACTAATGGAAAATCAAGTAATGACAATATGGCAATTCAGTCTTAGGGAAGCCCAAAAGAAAAGACTGAAGTTATTAAATATATTGGGCACTGGCACATAGGCCAGAGTGCCATGATCATTCCCTGATACATTTTAAACAAGATATGATTGCATAGTAATTACCTGTGGGAGGTAGAGAGGGGCTAGACCTGGGTGGGGTGAACTCACAGAGTACATTACTTTTATCTGTTATTTGCTACTATTTGCTCAGAAAGAATGTATTTGTATTTCACTTGTGCAGTTTTTTGAAGTAGATGCACAGGACAAAAAACTGAAAGCAGAAACTTGCCAAAAACTGCACTGATGAATTCTAGGTGATGAGATGCTAGTGATTAGTTTCATCTTGGTGTTTGTCATAGTTTTCAAATTTTCCCAAAGAAATCATGAAGTATTTACTTTCGCTACTACCAATTCTAACATCAACGGAATGCTTTTTTGCTTTTTCCTATAGCTGTTCTTTTTCAGATTGCGCCACGTACTGGTAGATAGAGAAAGACTTCTAAGGGCTAATTTCTCATTATCCTCTTATAAAGTGTACTAACCTCCAGGGCTGTAACTTTGCATGCTCCGTGTAGGACCCTTCTACACGTGAAATACCGAGATGCTCCCATACCAGTAACTGCTTCCCCAAGACCTGAGTGCCCTGCCCCACCCAGAACCGACCCCAAATCCATGTGTGATGCCAGTTCTGACCATCCACACCAACTATTAGATAGTTGAACATCACTCTCATCCATCTTCCCCTGAAACCCTGCACCAACATAAGAACACGGACAATTCTTGCAAGAGCAGATTTTACGACCATTTTTTAATAATATAAAAGAAAATGAATTCAACTGCGTGACCAGCAATAAACAGAATTTTTAGAGGGCATGTTCAAGCTTCTGCTGACTATTGCTTGGAGCAGAATACAAATAAATGCAGAATGGCAGAAACAAGATACGACAAACTTCAAGCCAATCATTACTGAATTTCCTATAAAAGGAACTTTCCACATTATTTCTTCCTACACAGAAATTCTTTTACACATCTCCTTTGAACATAAATGTGTAAGCACCGCATCAAGGGTTCCCACTTGGTTTTTAGACAATATTAAATTAGCACAAATTATAACTTTTATCATACCTATCTCACAATTGTGAATTATTGAATTTGCCTCTTATGGACTTAAAATATGTCATCATAGATAAAATGTTACTAAGTGATATTTAAGGATCTACTGGCTCTATAATTTTCTATCTCCTCTTAAATATTTCTAGGATTTTATTTAAATATTCCAATAATTAGAACCTTACCTCTGCTCTTTTCAGCATTTCCCATTTATTCAGTATTTTCATGGCAAATACCTTATCTGCATTTTTTAGTTTCACTACAGCAACCTAGAAAAAGGAAATACAACTTTTAAAATACAACAAATAATACTTTTTTAGTCATCCATTTTCCTTTTTCCTCTCTGTAAAAAAAAAAAAAAAATACCAAAATTATCAATGATTTCCATGCAGTTCAAATTCTAAGATCCTAAATCAAATAACATTGTCAGTTGAAAAGTTACATTAATGAAAAGTGACAAACAAATAACTGTATTGTGAACACTGTATCAGTTGGTGATTTTACATTACATCCTCCTTTTCGAGTTTTCTGTCCTGGAATTTAAACTCAACTGTACTATCACTAAGAAATTGACCAAAATGTACAAGATGAAATACTAGAGTTTATTAAATATTATATGCCAAATTCCAACACAATTCTCAAATGCCTACTGTCAAAACAAATCTATTTTGTGGGGATCAAGCAACATAAAATAAACTGCAAATGACATTAATTTTCACACCACATATTTTTATACTCTATTCCACAACCCTCAACTCCCTCCCTCACACACACACACACACACACACACACATCCACTCACACACACACTCACTCACACTCTCACACACACACACTCTCACACACACACACACACACACACTCACACACACACTCACACACCAACACATACCCCAAAGACCAATTAAGCCTAACAGCTCTATAAACTGTAGACCCTGCACATTCCTTTCCAACAAACAATGGAACAGCTATCTCACTATTCTGTATTTTAGTTATGATAAAAACAAAAACAAAAAACAACTGTCAAATTGGCGCTCTACCTCCCAGGAGCATGCCCATGACTTCCCCTTTCCCTCCCGCTCCCCCTCCCTGCCCAGGCATTAGCTTCCTCACTCCCAAGCAACAAGGGCCCTTCCTTTACCTCTGTACCTTGTTTTCTAAGCCTGTTTCTTCTAGGAATTACTTCTTCTACCTCTGTAATCTACCCAATAAATGTTCTCTTACAAAAAACACACACAAAACGACAAAAACTGTCAAATACAAACAAGTAAGCCCACATTTTCACCCCCAACAAACTGGTCACGTTTCTGTTGCTGCTCCTCTGCTTCATCTGACTAGATCCCAGGGCCCTTCCGGGGGAGGTAAAGGGCTGAGAATGACCACAGAAGGGGCAAAGGCTGTTTCCAGTGACTGGGGGCTGAGGGAAGACACATGGGGCCTAACATGCAGGAGGAGAGAACAAATGTTACACCGCGTGTCTTCACAGGGATATTTCCAAGGATAGAGAATGGGTTTAAACTCAGGTGCCAAACTTGTAAAAATCTTAATAGCAAATGTACACATCAGTGGCATTTAATACATTTATATCTGTATCAGATGGCAATAAAAGTAATATGACCATATAATAAAATCAGTGTATAATATATGATATACACTAGAACATTTCCTGGTAATTGTCATAAATGGTTATAATACTGTGATTATAGCTTTTCATCAATTAAAATGGGAAGAAAGAGGAAATATCACAATTTCAAATAAAATAACTTCAGTATTTAGTCATATCTGGTCATAGCTACAGAAATAAGGGTTTTAGTTAAATTAGTCTCCTAGTGCAGTGGTCGGCAAACTGGCTCGCGAGCCACACGTGGCTCTTTGGCCCCTTGACTGTGGCTCTTCCACAAAATACCACATGCGGGCACGCACGTACAGTGCGACTGAAACTTTGTGGCCCATGCGCAGAAGTCGGTATTTTGTGGAAGAGCCACACTCAAGGGGCCAAAGAGCCGCATGTGGCTCGCGAGCGTTTGCCGACCACGGTCCTAGTGGATTCATGCTTTTTTAAATGGGGCTGTACAAGACATAGAAGCAACCTAAATGTCCGTCCATGGATGAATGTAAAGAAAACGTAGCATACATATATACAAGAAAGACTATTCAGCCATAAGAAGGGCAGGAAATCGTGCTTTTGTGGCAACGTGGATGAACCTAAAGAATACTATGCTAACTGAAATAAGCCAGACCCAGAAATACAAATACTGTAAGATCTCACTTACATGTGCAATCTAAAAAAGTTGAACTCCTAGAAAGAGACAGAAGAGTGGCTCCCGGGGGCTGGGTGTTGGGGCAATGAGGAAATGAATGTTGGCGGGGATCGGGCCGAAACCGGCCCAGGGCACGGACTTGTGCACGGGTGGGGTCCCTTGGCCTGGCCTGTGGGGATCGGGCTGAATCCATGCACCGGGCCTCCAACATTCCCCGAGGAGTCCCAGATTGCGAGGGGGCGCAGGCCAGGCTGAGAGACCCTACCAGTGCACAAATCCGTGCACCGGGCCTCTAGTTGTTATTATATACTTAAAAGTTGCTTAGGGAGAGAATCTTAAATGCTCTCACCACACACACACACACACACACACACACACACACACAAAAGGTAATTATGTAGGGGATGGAAGTGTTAACTTTGTTACAGTTACCATTTCACAGTATATACGAGTATCAAATCATCATTTTGTATACCTTAATATTGCACAATGTTACATGTCAATTATTTCTCAACAACAATGGAAAAAAATAAAGAAAGGGGGTTGGAATAAAGAGCAAGGAAAACTTGAGAAACACAGTTTCACCAAGGTCTCTGAGAGACTGAAACACAAGTTTGGCTATTCTGGAGAGGCAATGTGGCTCAGCAGGGAGCGCAAATGGTCAGAAGGACGGAGCCCTGGGCTAGACCAGCCTATGCTTCGCCAGGGAAGAGACCCAGGTGCCTATCACTTACTGTGACTTAGGGAATCCTGACATCAGGTTGTGAGGAAAGTACGCCCAGCACCACATGACTCACCAATTCCCAATGCCTATGGGTATGTACCTATCAGCTGATAACTACTGGTAGGAGGAGCCCTCTTCACCAACACACGGATGTGTTTTAGGTGCCAGGTATCCGCTAAGAGCTTTACGTAGGTCCGCCATCCCTTACCTGCTATACTAAATGTCAAAAGATTTCCACAACCCATTTGGCAGCATGCACTGCCACTGGGCTACTATAGTACTTGTTTTCTGACTTTTATCTCACTTACTGAATAGATAAACATGCTTCAGAAACACTGATGCATTTCCTTACGAGGTGCTGCCCAAGCCTCACAGGAGTATTATATAAAACAGAGCATATACTGCCCTGGCCGGCTTGGCTCAGTGGATAGAGCGACAGCCTGCAGACTGAAGGCCCCCGAGTTCAATTCCGGCCAGGGGCACATGCCTGGGTTGCAGGCTTGATCCCCAGTGGGGGGCGTGCAGGAGGCAGCCAATCAATGATTCTCTCTCATCATTCATGTTTCTCTCTCTCCTTCTCCCTTCCTCTCTGAAAACAATAAATAAAATATTAAAACAACAACAACAAAAACACAGAGCATATGAACTAAATTATCTTTCTAAAATCCAGATTATTGGAACCAAACCCCCCTCTGGATTATAGAGTTGTGCATAGAACAACCCAGCACTTATGAACACTCAGACACTGAGCCAGCACTTATCGTGGCTGCCGGGCAGTGATCACACCGACTCTGCAGTCAGACCACTTGGGTTTGTATCCTGGCTCTGCTATGAGCTATATAACTCTGGGCAAATAACATTTCAGAACTTCAGGGTCCTCAGCAATACAAGAGAGTTAACAATAGTACTAACCTACACAGTTGTGATAAAGAGTGAATAATACAAGCATAAAGTGCTCACACAGGGCCTGGCATTCAGTAAGTGTTCAGTAAGTATTAGCTATTAGTATGTGTCAGGCCCTGCACTAAGACACTTTGCCCAATCTCTTAACTGTAGCCTGCTCTACCACTAACAGGTGGCAGACATTATACATACCCATTACTTCAATTTCTCAACTATGAAATAAGAAACTTTGATCTCTTCAACTTCTAACTTTCCATAATTTTATAGCCATGACACATCCATATACATAGAAATATAGCAAGAAATATTCTCAATTGAAAATATATACAAATAAAATTTAAGCTACAATATTTACCATAGTGTAGGTTTCAACAGTAAAATAATGGAAATAATTTAAATATCCTGAAAGATGAAATTGACTAAATATATCACAAAATTATAGAAAAGTATACACATTCTTGAAAATACTGTTAAAATACTGTTTAATAGGGAAACGTTCATAATATCTGCTTAAAATAACTTTAATCAAGTTTGTACACTAGATTTTTTATATACACCAATAAAGTTCTATGCCATATGTATATATAGGTATTTCTAGGTGATAGGATTTTTATTCACATTTCTACATTTTCTGTATGGAACATGCACAATTTGAAACATGGAGTGGAATGGTGTGGAATACCACACCTCATCTTGGCATGAAATCAGCACTAACTAGAGAGGTATTGTAGTGTGGCTAATAAGGGCCAAATGAGACCCATTCTATACATCTGAGGCAATCAGGGATGCCAGGCTGCTGTAAGGATGAAAAACACTCTCAATGCTATCTTGTACCAGTTTCATGAGTTGCCTATAAACTTTACTCCAAAGAGATGTGGTGTGATGAAATAAAAATGTCAGTTCAGGAAATATTCTTGAATTATCAAATTGATGACATGATCAGACAAGAATATGAAGCTGATAAAAAAAACAAAATAAAAATTGATCTTGCTTTTCTCCTTTAAACCTACAGGTCATTTTTATATTCATTTCAGTAGAAGAAAAGTTAAAAAAAAAGGATTTCCCTAGAATTGTAACTTCAGGTTCTAGATTTTAAGAACCATTGCTAACTGAGATATGAGGGCAGTATGTAAAAATGTCCTTTCTTATTTACTTTGACTAAAATGAAAAGCACATTTAGTATGGACTACAAGATTATACATTTAACAAAAAACAAAGATATCTTTTTGAAACAAATATAAACATGTCTTTAAAGACTTCATATTAAGAGCACTATGATGTTAGAAAAATTGAAAAACAAACGAACAGTAGATGACAAGTAAAGGAATGAGTTCTTAAACAAAACTTAAGTATCAGCACATAGCTACAATATATAATTTAGGCATGCTTACACTATATTAAATAGAATTTTAACATCCAAGAAACAGTTGCCATGCAGTTCTGCAATTCTAGTCTATGTTTAATACACCCACAATTCACCATCCCTCCTCTGTCCCTCCAACTCCAAGCCACCATGACCTGTTGCCTGGGTTGTCCTGCCTGGGCTCTCTTCTGCCTAACGCCCACAACCTATGCTCAGTGTGGCAGCAGTGATCCTGGTACACAGCTCAGATCACAACACTCCTCTGCTCCAAACTCCAGCGGCTGCCGATCTCTCTCCAAGTCAAAGTCAAAGACCTTATAGAGCTTATCTTCTGGCCTCCAGCCTCTCAGATCTCATACCACTCTCCTTCCAGCTCACTCTGCTCCAGACATACTGGCCACCTGGCTCACTCCCTCAGGGCCTTCCCACTTATCACTAATCTCTAGGCCTCAAATAGTCCTCCCCCATTGAAGCCGCATGGCTTGCTCTCTCACTCCTTCACTCTTTCACACTTTCTATCTCATTTCTTTGCTTGCTTTTCCCCCTAGCTCCTTCCTATTATTTAACAAAGCATATATTCTACTTACGTATTTTGCTTACTGTTAGCCTCACTCACTAGAATATAAGTTCTATGAGGACATAAATTTATTCTCATTTGCTCCCTAGTATATGCCCAGTACTTGAGAAGCAATAGGTACGCAATAAATAAATGAATGATTTATAATTTATCTGGGTGTCAATCAATAGGCATTCACCAAATATTTGTTGAATAAATGATGGATGACTAGTAATCCACACGGACAGATACACACAGAAAGTTGTGTGGCATCACTCTCAGCTTCAAGTATAGTACGAAAATGATACTGAAGCTCAAAAAAGTTTGATAAAAGAGATACAAGTGTGTTTTTTAAGATTTATTGGGTGTATAACATTATTCCAGCTCATGTTGCTCTTGAAACAATACATACGGCTTTTAAAGTCTTGACTTCACATTTAGCCTGTATTGTCTTTCGTCTGTTTGTGACTGCTCACTATTTACTGCTTCGTGGCTCTGTCTCCTTTTAGCTCCCCTGTATAATTTTTACCATCATTTATTTAACGATAATAACCAATAGCTCCCATTTGTAGAAATCTTACTCTGCGCCTGGCACTGGACTAAGCACATTCACATGGCCTTATTTAATTCTAACGCCCCTCTGAAGTAGTTCTGCAGTCCTCACTAGCGCATTACAGACCCAGTGTTCTTCACTCTAAGTACAGAACAGTTCTCTGGGTCCTAAAGAGAGCTCCCATTCATCATGCCTATAATCTTGGTATCTAATGACATGTTAATGGTAATCACTGTTAATATGCATGCAAATCACTATTTATTTTTATAAACTGCTCTGTGATCAGTTTGTGTTCAAAACACTTAATGAAAAAATACTAAGTCCCTTTAACAAGCAAAGTAAAAGCACTACAAGGAATTTACTAAACAGCTAAAGGTAGCCTCTCTCTGGAGACACAATTTACATATACAATAGGTATAGTCAAACACTGCAGAATTTGTATGGCCTGGTCGGTGTGGCTCAGTGGTTGAGCATCTACCTAGGAACCAAGAGATCATGGTTCAATTCCCGGTGAGGGCATGTGCCTGGATTGCAGGCCCGATCCCCAGTAGGGGGCATGCAGGAATCAGCTGATTGATGATGTTTCTCTCTCATTGATGCTTCTATTTTTTTATCCCTCTCCCTTCCTCTCTCTCAAAAAAAACCAAAAAAACATATTAATAATAATAATAAAAAAAGAATTGGTACAGCATGGGCATCGACCAATCAGAACAGACACTGGCTATAAAAATCCAGTACGCCCACACCAGTGTGCCCCATGGACTAAAGACTAGCCCCACATATGCAGAGGCTATCAAAAGTGAATCATGCAGTACTAACGTCAAACTTCTTTTACTCTCCCTTGATCCCAGGAGACCCAAGGTACAAGAGTTTTGAAGGAAGGATGAGTAGCTAAAAATAAGTCTCCTTTCAGACCCTGGGACGAGGTGATGCAGACACAGAGGGCCTAGTCATAGTGATCAGAGGAAGCGAGCTAATGAAAAGCTTTTGACACCTGAAGCAGGGGGAGCAGGCCAAAGCAGCAAGCTTTCACAACAAGCTCTGAAGCCCAGAAGCCTTGGAGCTGCCGGAGCAAGGCTGGAGCAGGCAGAAGCGGTGAGCCACCAGGAAACTGTGGACAGGCAGCACCCAGGGCGTAAGTTAAAGGGTTTCCTGAAAGCAAAAAGGAAAACCCAGCGTTAAGGTAAGCAGTCACTGACAACTGAGTCGTAGAGAGAAGGTTCTTAATGCGCAGAGTTGTTGATTTTCAATTATTTCTTGCTCCTTTGTTGTTTCCCGTGAATTATGCATGTCTTGTAGGAATTACATAAATTATGCTTTTATTTTCATAGTTTTAGTTTTTTAAGAAAAAGCATAATTGATGGAAACGCTGCTCTAATCAGATATCCGCACCGAGGTAAGCCCATCCACTGGTCTATGCAGCTATTTACAAACTCCTGGAATAGACAGAACAACTTGCAGGAAATAATGATCTCTTTAGGGTTGTCTCTACATTTCAAAGTCTATTAGTTGATAAATACTACAGGGTATGTAAGAACACCAGAGATATTTTAATCAGGAATGAAGAGCTAAGCAGCAAGAGCTCATAATACAACCAATAGTACTTTTCTATACAAAAATTCACTCTGTCTTAGTATAACAGAGTAAATTATCTGCAATCTGTTTTACATACTTTAATCAATATAAATAATCGAGCAAGAAAATACAAAAAAAAAAGAAAGAAAAAAGACACCTTTTCACATTTAATCTCAAATATTATCAGTCATGCTTTACTCTGAGCTGAATCTAGAGGTTTAAACTGCAATGGCCTCCTAGTCAAGAGATGTCCAGACTGCTGTTTCCTGCAGCCCACTCCTCAGCCCTGCACCCCAATTTTCAGTATTTCTTGGCATGAGGACTGTAGAGCAAATACCATTGTCCTGAACTATCTGCCTCACAATCCCAATGAGTAACTACAAGTAATTCTCCAGTGACTATTCTTTTTCTAGTCCCTTTCATGGGGGGGGGGGGGGGGAGTATTCTTTAAGTATTTTGATTATTGCTTCCTTTTTTCCATAGTTCAATCTCAACCGAGCCCTAAAATCTGCCTGCAGTCCCACCATTAATCTCTGTCCTTTCCCAATCTTCTAAACACCCGTGTCACACTGCCGCCACCTGGTCCACCCTCTCCTGTCTACCCCTTACATGCAATGACCTGGTCACCTACTTCCTTAAAAACACACCCTTCACCTTCCCTCGTGCCATCTTTAAATGTTTCTACATTTCCACTTATCCTTACTTCTTTTCCTTTAGAACCCAACGAAGAAATATCCCCACCACTTTTCAAGGCTAAAAGAATCATTTGAGATCTGGACCCTAGACCCTCCCCTTCCTTTCCTTCTTGCCATTGTCCCATTAAGATTTGTTTCTTGACTTCAAACTCTTCTAGCTCCTGAATATCAACTGACAAGCTTTTCCAAGACCATTTCCCAACCAAAAATAAAACAAAAACTTTATTGCTACCCTTCCTTCCCCTAAAGAAATTGATATCACATCCCTTTTCTATAAGGCATCATTTCTCCAAAAAACACATTTTGAAATAGTGCATGCTTGCTTTCCACTCGGTCAACATTTATTTGCTTCCAATCTCTTTCTATCACCTACTCAATTTAGTTTCATTTCACTCTACTGGACTGAAATTATTCTTTCAAAGATCAATGATGACCTTCCAATTTCCAAATAAAACATACTGTTCTCAATTCTCACCTGCTTCAACCTCTCTTCATTATTGGACATTGCTGACAATCAATATATTCCCCTTTTCTTTTTTCTGTTCCCCAAGGACCCGCTCCGCCACCTTTTGAATATCCTCTCCTTCCTGACTTGTATTAACTATTCCAAATGCCCCAATTTATACGCCCTTTATAATAAAAGCCTAATATGCTAATTGTCCGGTTGTCTGATTGGCTGTTCAACCAATCAAAGTATAATATACTAATGATATGCTAAGGCCGCTCAACTGCTCACTATGATGTGCATTGACTACCAGGGGGCAGACAGCTCACCAGTAGGTTAGCTTGCTGCTGGGGTCCGGCCGATTAGGACTGAGCGAGACAGGCCGGACACGCTCTGGAGCCCTCCCACAGCCCCTCCCTGGCTGGCCAACCTCCCGCGTCCCTCCCTGGCCCTGATCATGCACGTGTGGGGTCCCTCGGCCTGACCTGTGCCCTCCTGCAATCCAGGACTTCTTGGGAGGCGTCAGAGAGCCGATTTCAGCCTGATTCTGCGGGCCATGCCAAGGGACCCCACTGGTGCATGAATTCGTGCACCGGGCCTTGTGAAAGGTTAAAGTCGGTGGTGCATGGGCAGCTAAATAGCCATCGCAGATAGTGAATAAATAAAATTTGAATTTATTTAGGAAAAAGGGGCCAGGGGATGGGAATATCCAAAGGGAAGTGCTACACAGCACTGAGCCAAAGGGTATTGGGCCCATGATTGCAGCAAAAATGCACTTAGGACAGTGAAACAAGGATGGGCATAGAAGAAGCAACAGGAGAGCCTAGGCTGGCCTCCTGACTCACTGAGAAGTCAGAGAGAAGCTGGACCTGGAGGCAGGCTCAGGGGGTGAGCCCGGGATGAGCTGCTTCTGCCCATGGCTCCCCTGGTTGCAAGTCTCATGGGGTCCGTTAGAGGTTGGGAGATACAGACCTGTGGAGGCAGGAGAGCAGAAGGGAATGGCAGGGGCGTGCTCCTTGGAGGGAGAGCACGCTGGGTCCTTTGTCCTGAGCATATCTCTCTCTCTCTCTTACAGGTGGAAACCTTAGGGGAGCTCTCAGGGGAGTGGCTCAATAGAATATTCATCAGCTTTCCAGGTGCGCTCTTTTAGGGTGGGGTCTCCACTGACGGGTCAGTGCCAGAGCAGGAGTCATGAGCCAATGTCCGGAGGCAGCCATAGTGTCATCTGTCTGGTTTTGCTGCTTTTCTGAGCCTAGAGCTGAAATACAGCTGAGGCCTAGATGTTATCTTTAGGGAGGAGAAGGTCAGGGGTCTAAACCTCCTGACCAGCGATATGAAAGATCAGGGGTCCAAACCGCATGACTGGTGATGTGCTAGCGGAGGAGAGGTTACCCTGGGGGCAAGGTTCTTGTTTTCCCCATTCTGCCACTTGCTAGGCATCCGGGGCTTTCTGCCCTGATGAGTTTCTATGCCTGGCCCATTGTCCTTGCTCTGCTCATGTCTGTCTAACACTAATGACTCCTAAATCTATCTCCTAGTATCTAGACCAGTGATGGCGAACCTTTCGAGCTCGGCGTATCAGCATTTTGAAAAACCCTAACTTAACTCTGGTGCCATGTCACATATAGAAATTTTTTGATATTTGCAACCACAGTAAAACATATATTTTTGATATTTATTTTATATATTTAAATGCCATTTAACAAAGAAAAATCAACCAAAAAAATGAGTTCGCGTGTCACCTCTGACAGGCGTGTCATAGGTTCACCATCACTGATCTAGACCCATATATCAAAATGCCTACTAGTCATCCCTAGAATATTCAGAACATATCTCAAATTTAACAAGTCAAAAATCTGTATACGAAACTCACCTTCTATGCTGCATACCTCAATCACCTATGACTACTACAACTTTAACTCATCACTGACATCCCAAGTGACTTCTTTCCAAACTGTCCCTCCCACCCCCCTTCTTTCTCACTACCACTGACCTAGTTCAAGCCGTCACTATTTCATCTGCAAAAATGATAATAAGGTCATTTTTTGCCACCTTAATATAAGGCAGATGCTATGCTAACTACTGAGAATAAAAGAGAAATATAAGAGTCCTTGCACATCAAAAATCTCAGCCCAGTAAGGGAAACATACCTAACATAATCACAGTACATCATGAAAAGAAGAGGTAAAAACAAGGTCTTATAAAAAGCAGAGGAGAGATCCCTGACTCAAAAGGCAGAGTGGGGATGGGAGATGTATAATATGTGAATATGTGTTAAAGTTCCTTGGGAGCGGTGCCTGACACCTGAATGAACCCCAGACAAAAGGGACCACGTGGGTTTGGTTGGGGAGTGGGGATACTTGGGGAAGAGGGGCAGCCTGAGCAAGGCACAGAAGAAGCATTCCTGGGAGAGAGGGGTAACGATGTCCAGGGACAGTGAGTAGTTTTCCTCCCTAAGACAGCTTTTCCTCCCAGCGCGGACGAACAAGGACGAACAAGGAACGAGCGGGAGATCCAGAGGGGAGGAGCTTGCCCGCTGTTAACCAACCAGACCTTACACTGAAGGTGACAGCTATTCTTCATAGTGGGCTTGAGCTAGGGCAGGTCTCTGGGGACCGATTCTGAGGCAGGGAGTGAAGCGAGAAGGCTGCAGGAGGAGCTGAGGTTTAAGAGACTGAGGATCTAATGAGGGGAGAGAGGATGACATTCAAGGGAGACTTAGGATGTTTAGGACAGAAAAGCTGATTGATTCGATGTGGAGGCCTGAAAGTGAGAAATCCAGGTCTCCCTGCCTCTGGTCTCTTCTCCGTCTACTCCTTCCTCTGCACTACCCCTGCGCCGCCGTCCCCCCTCCCCCCTGCCCCCAGCGTTACCTCTCTAAAAGAATTCGGACGTATCACTATTCTGCTTATTCACATGAGAGGACTCCCAATCCTGAGTTCCTTAGCACTGCATACCGAGTCATTCAACTGCTTTGTCCAAATGACCTTCCAATTCTCATCTTTCACCCACAGCAACACCCTATATTCCAGTCACAAGATCACTAGCTGCTCCCTGAATAAAAAGAAATGTGCTTAAAAAACAAAAACTAAAAACAACAACCTGTTGGTTGTTGTTGTAGAATATAACTATTATATAAAATGTATAGCATTAAAGTATAAAAATAGAGAACCACAGTTATTTCATAGAGAAAAGAAAACTAATCGAAAAACTATTACTCTGTCTATATTCTTTCAACCACCAAGGTCTTCTTCTAGAAATTTATTCTAGAAGAAATGATTTAGAAGATCATCTGAAATGCAGTGAAAGCATTATGTATAAAAATGCTTTGTACAGCATTATTTATATGTCATTTCTAATACAGAAAAGATAGAACCACTTAAATATTCCACTCCTTTATTCTAACATATGTATTCAGCACCACTATGTACTAGATTCTACTGCAGGTGCTGGGAAATTTCAGTGGACAGACAGGGGGAAATCCTTACATTCAAAGTGTACATTCTACCTTAATATTATTGTTAAGTAAATTACAGAAACATCTACATATGAGCTTTTATGAAGCCATTAAAAATCAGGTTTATAAAGAAATATTTTAACACATGGGAAAAAGACAACATATTTAAATTTTTTTAAAAGCTAGTTAGATATTAAGGTCTATGAAATTATCCCAATTTTATTACCTATGAATAGAAATATAATTGGAGAGAAATCCCTCAAAATTATTCTGAGGTACTGGAGGTTAGGACTTCAACATGAAGTTTTTTGAGAAGGTTTGGAAGGGAGACACAATTGAACCTTAACTGTAACCTATCCAGCCATTCCTGCATATGTGTGTGTGTGTGTGTGTGTGTGTGTAATGTGGCAAGTTTGAGTAAGCCTGGGATGGGGTGAAAATTCCTTCTGTTTTTTTAATTCAGATAAGACTGAAGAGTTCAGACAGTCAATGGCTAGTGTGCTTTAGGACCTGCAAGACTAGTCTAGGCCAAACCAGTGTACACTATTTCAGTTTATCTTTTCTGGGTTAAACAGAGCTCTCTTACAGGAAATAATTCCAGACCCTGGCTACACTCGGCCTCCGAGAGAACTGATCCTCACTGCTCACAGGCAGTGAGCTCTTTAAATCTCCTAATAAGGACTTGCACATAGACTGGTTCTACACAGTGCCTGCTGCTCCAAATCCTGCTGCACCAACCCCAAGCCCTCCCCCACCAGAACACCTCCACAGAGCAAAACGGAGTGAGACCCTGAAGGGTTTGACCAGGTTTCCAAAGGAATGAAAATAGTAATTTCTAAGAGCATTTAAATTCTCACATATACTTGGCACCTCTTTCCAAGTCGTTGTTTTCCAGATTCGGAAAGGAGGAGAGAGAATAATCCTTTAAAAAAAGAAGGCCACTTTGCCCTGAGACCCTCAATCTGCTGAATCTTCCAGCGCTGCACACCGCCTGTCCCTCTCCGTAGCATGATTTTCTTTTTAATGGACGCTTTATGCAATGAGCCTGGACCGAAAATGTGCATAAACAAGTCTAACACTGGCTGGAATTGCTGTGCTAGCTGCAGAGTATAAACCCTAATAGAACAGTTTAAAACAAAGCTAGGTGGTCCCTACTAGATAAAGATCTAAGTGACCTCTAATCTCTTGGTAAAACTAGTTTGGCACCTGAAACTAGTTGGAAACCTATATGATCCTATTAATCAATGTCACGCCAATCAATGTAATTTTTTTAAAAAAATATATTTTATTGATTTTTTTTACAGAGAGGAAGGGAGAGAGATAGAGAGTTAGAAACATCGATGAGAGAGAAACATCGATCAGCTGCCTCCTGCACATCTCCCACTGGGGATATGCCCGCAACCCAGGTACATGCCCTTGACCAGAATCGAACCCGGGACCTTTCAGTCCCCAGGCCAACGCTCTATCCACTGAGCCAAACCGGTTCCGGCCAATCAATGTAATTTTAAAAAACAAACACTACTTTGGAGGAAACCAGTTTTTACTATTTTAAAAAATCACCACTTTACTCAATACCGATCATTTTAATGGGATCCACAAAAGGATGTTTCCAATTTGCTATCCAGCTGTCTCAAGACCATTTAAAAATTTATTTTGCACTAATTAGAGATGCTGCCTTTAGCAAATATTAAATTCCTATGTGTGCTTGCCACCATTTCGGAACTTCTTATTCATGTGCTATCTGTTGAAGCTTTAGGACATGTTTTAAAGTATAGTGGGATAAAAAATAAAAGTAAAATATAGTGAGTCTGATATTGTTCCAGTTTTTAAGAGTTTTTCTGATGATTCTTAATTATTTTCACAAATAAACTTTAAAATCAGTTTGTCTAATAATTAGTATATATATTAGATGAAATTATAGGAGGGATAGACATACAGTTATATTTGAAGACTTTAATACTCCCTCTTTCAAAAGACTATACGCAACCAATATGGAATAAAAATTATTTTCAAAATTATATGAGCATGGAGTGTTCATGTAATAGGCCATATTATAAGCATAAGACAAACTTTAATAAACCCTAAAAGTACTGAAAAATTAAGAGTATGATGTCTGATAAGCTAGAATTTTTATCAATTCAAGCTTATCAACTAAAGACACATCTGATAAAGGACTGTTATCCAAAATAAACCAAGAACTCTTAAAACTGAACAATCAGAAAACAAACCCCTTTAAAAAAATGAACCAAAGATCTTGACATCTCATCATAGAAAATATATACAGATGGCAAATAAACTGAAAAGATGCTCAATATCACCTATCATTAGAAAATGATAGTTAAAACATCCATGAAATACCACTACACACCTGCTAGAATGGCCAAAATTTAAAACACTGACAACTGCTAATTCTGATGAGGATACGAAGCAACAGCACTCTTATTCATTGCTGGTGGGAACGCAAAATGGTACAGCCACTTGGAAGACATGCTGGCAATCTTATAAAACTTAACACTCTTATCATATGATCAGCAATCCTGACTCCTTGGTATTTACCCAACTGAACTGAAAATTCATGTCCACACCACAACCTGTACATGCATGTTTATAAGCAGCTTTAGTCATAATTGCCAAAACTTGGAGGCAATCAAGGTATTTTTCAGTAGGTGAATGGATAAATAAATGGTGGCACATTTGGACAAGGGAATATTATTTAATGCCAAAAAGCAATGACCTGCCAAGCCATGAGGAGACATGAAGGAAATTTAAATGCATGAAAGAAGCCAACCTGAGAAGGCTGCATACTATATGAGTGCAACTGTATGACTTACTGAAAAAAGGCAAAACAGTGGAGAGGGTGTGGGGAGGGACGAATGAATAGGCAGAGCACAGAGGATTTTTACAGCAGTGAAACTATTATGTATGATCTCTATATATAAAAGCCTAGGTGACTGTCCAACCATTCAACCATCTGACCAGTAGTTATAACACGCACTAACCACCAGGGGCAGACCCTCAATGTAGGAGCTGCCGAGCGACAGCAACTTTACAGAGTGCCCCCTCGCACTCCGGGACCCCTCCGGGGATGCTGGACTGCCGGTTTCGGCCCGACACCCTGCAGGCCAGGCCGAGGGACCCCAACTGCCGGAGGGACCACACTCACTCCACCCCAGGTGCGGCTGGCCGGGGAGGGGGCCTCGGGAGGTTCGCTCCAGGGCGTGTCCAGCCCATCTTGCCCAGTCCCGTCCCACAGGCCACCTTCTAATTAATTTCCTCTCAATGTGCATGAATCCCTGCACCGGGCCTCTAGGACTATATAATGGTATGTGTGTCATTATACATTTGTTCTAACCAATACAATGTACAACACAAAGAGTGAATCCTACTGTAAACTACAGATTTGGGGTGACGGTGATGTGTCAATGTAGATTCACCTACTGCAACAAATGTACCACTCTGTGGGCGTGTTGAGAGTCAGAGAGGCTTCCATGTGCAGGGGCAGGGACTCTAAGGGAACTCTGTGCTTTCTAAGCGATTTTGCTATGAACCTACCACTGCTTTAAAAAATAGTCTACTGAAAAAAGTCAATCAAGGTAACCCACCATATTAACAGAATAAAAGAGCAAATGTATATGATGTCAAGAGATGCAAAAAAAGCAGATGACAGAAAGTCAGCACCCATTAATACTTTTATTAACTCTCAGCAAACTGGTTATAGAAGACAATTTCTTCATCAAATAAAGGACATTGATGAAAATGCCTACAATTTGCAGAATAATAGTGAAACACTGAATCCTTTTTTCCTAAGTTCAAGAATAAAGTAAGGATGTCTACCCTCATGACATCCACTCAACATTGTACTAGAGGTCGAAACTAGTGCAATAAGATAAAGAAATAAAAGGTATAAAATCTGGAAGTGAAAAGGAAACTAAACTGCCCCCTAGTCTCAATGATTGCTTACTTAGTAAAACAAAAAAGTAGCAACCAAAACACAAAACTATCTTAAAATAGTAAATTTAGAAAATAAAGTCAGATACAAAAATCAGTGTTGTATCTACATATTAACAACATACTATTTGAACATAAAATTGTTTTAAATATCACCATAGCATAAAGCATAATATACTTAGAAATAAATTTAACAAAATGTGAACAAGACCTGTACACTAAAATAACAAAACATTAAGAAAATTTAAAAGACCTTAAAAAACAAAGAAATACCTTGTTCATGGACTAACAAGTAGGTTCAACATTAAAATGTCAGACCGTCCAAAACTGATCTATAAATTGAATGCAAACTCAATTTCAATACCAATAAACTGACAGAAACTGACACCCTGATTCTAAAACATATACAATAATGCAAAAGTCCTAGAATACCTAAAACAATCTGAAAAAGGACAAAGTAGGAGAACTTACACTCACACTTCATCACATACTCTCAACTTTATAGTATAAAGCTACAGGACTCAAGATAATGTGGTATTGGCATTAGGATAGACAAAGAGATCAATGAAACAGAATAGAAAGAGTAGTAATAGATAAAAATGTAGTCAACTGATCTTTTTTTTACAAAGATGCTGAAGTAAATTAATAGAGGAAATAGTCTTTTCAACAAATGTTGCTGAAACAACTATATAACCAACATCACACATGAATTAATTTGAAGTAAATAACCAACCTAAACATAAGAGCTAAATCTACAGAGCTTTAAAAAAAAAAAAAAATGAGTTCACCAGGCCAGTGTGGCTCAGTGGTTGAGTGTCGACCTATATACGGGGAGGTCACAGTTCGATTCCCGGTCAGGGCTCGATCCCTGCTGGGGCACGGATGCAGGAGGCAGCTGATCAATGATTCATCATTGATGTTTCTCTATCTCTCTCTCCTTCCCCCTTCCTCTCTGAAGTCAATAAAATATAGATTTTTAAAAAATAGGTCAATATGCCTGTGACCTGAATATAAACAAGAATTTCTTAGGGGGAACCCCCCCCCACCCAAAAACATACCGCCAGAAAATAATAAACCTAAGAGAAAAAATTGTAGCATCAAAATTTAAAATACTCCTACAACAAAATAATAAAAAAGCAAATACCCCAATTTTTTTTAAATGAGCAAAATACTTGAATATATACTTCACAAAGGAAGCTATAAGAATGGTGAGTAATTATGTTGATGTATAATATAAATTCAAATAATAATGCAACTTAAGACTATGAAACTCTATTACATACCCATTAGAATGGCTAAAATTACAAAGATGAACAACAGAAAATATTGTTCCAAGTGGTAGAAATGTAAAATGGTACAACCCCGTTGGAGGTTTGCCAGTTTCTTTTAAATTTAAATATGACCAACCATTTAACCCAACAGTTCCAGTCCTGGTATTTATCCAAGGAAAATGAAAATCTATTTCCATAAAATACACATAAGAATATTCATAGTAGCCCTGGCTGGTTTGCCTCAGTGGATAGAGCATCGGCCTGCAGACTGAAGGGTCACAGGTTTGATTCCGGTCAAGGGCAAATGCCCAGGTTGTGGGTTCAATCCCCAGTGTGGGGGCGTGCAGCCGATCCATGATTCTCTCTCATCATTGATGTTTCTATCTCTCTCTCCCTCTCCCTTCCTCTATGGGATCAATAAAAATATATTTTAAAAAAAGAATATTCATATCAGCTTTATTCCTAATAGCTAAAAAGAACAAAAACAGAAAAACCCAAATATTCATCAACAGAATGGATAAATTATGGTATATTAATAAAACAGTATACTGCTCAGCAATAAAAAGCAAGTATAAATACATTTGATCACAGGATGGATCGCAAAAACATTATTCTGAGTGAAAGAAGTTGGACACAAAAGAGTACATGGATTAATTTCCATTTACGTGAAATTTTCAAACAGCCAAAACCAACCCGCAGTTAAAATTTAGAACAGTGGTTGCCACTTGATGGAAATGATGGGAACTGACTGGGAAGGGAGCTTCCTAGGATGATGTAAATGGTCTCTATCTTGATAAAAGTGAATCCATTTCTCAAAACTCACAGAACTGTACATATACAATTAGTGCAATCAAAGATTAACAACCAACTACAAATAAATTGCACCCCTAGTGTAGATGGCTTCACTAGTGAATTCTTCTAGGCATTTAAAGAAAAAAAATAATACCAATCTTACACAAATTCTTACAGAAAACTGGGAAAGCAGAAACACTTCCAAAATTGTCTTGTAAACTAAATATATTATTCAAAAAATAAGGAATTATAAGATAGATCAATTAAAGGCTAATCTTGCCCACACCCATAAACAAAACAATCCTAATGAAATAACAAGTCAAACCCAACTACATATTCAAAGGATGTACACAAACAATTCAACATGTGTAATAATGCAATACTGGTATATTTAAAAATTAATGTAATTCGCACATTCACCAAATACAGACGTTAAATCATTTCATCAAAATAGAAAAAAAATAGATATAGAAAAAGCTTTTGATAAAGTTACCTCCTATGCACGATAAAAGCTCAACAGAATAGGAATAGAAGAAAAACTTTCTTAACCTACAAAAGAGTAACACTAAGTCCTACTCAATAGTAAACATACCATAAAAATTATAGAAAGCTGAAACTAAAAGGATGGAATATGATATTTAGTGCAAATACTAATAAAAAAAGAGTAGCACTCTACTAATATCAGATTAAGAAAATTTTCACTCCAAAAGCACTAGCTAGAGATAACAGGGATCATTCCATTATTATAAAAGAGTTAATCACCCGGAAGATATAAAAACTCTGTATTTATTATCAGTAAAAACTGGGGGAGATATATATATATATATATATATATATATAAATCCTTTCTCAGGAAATAACATATCAAGCAGAGCAAACAAAAGGTAAGAATGTGGAAGACTTAAACAAGATTAATGAATCTGCCCTAACTGATATTTATAGAACACCACACAGCAAATTTCAAAGGAGTGAAATCCACAGTTTATGTTCTTTGACTTCTCTGGAATTACATCATAACTCAGTAATAGACATAGCTAGAAAACCCTCTAAATATTTAGAACTTGAGCAATAAACTTCTAAAGATAAACAAAAATCACAATTAAAATAATATTGTATTTTGACCAAAATAAAAATGACATTTCAATGATTCCTGCTATTCTAATTATAATAACAAAGAACATCACACACCCAGAAATAAATCTGCTGGAAGATGTAGAAGTCCTCCCCACCAAATGAAAACTACAAAACATCAGTGAGATACATTTATAAAACCCTAAATAAATAAAGGAATATACCATGATCATAGATTGGCTGAGTCAATATTGTTAAGGTGTCAATAATCTACAAAATGATTCTAGTTTCAGTGCAACCCTAATCAAAATTCCAACAGGTGTGTGGGTGTGAGTATGGGTTTTTAAGAGTAAGTAGAGCCCTAGCTGGTTTGGCTCAGTGGACAGAGTGTCGGCCTGCAGACTGAAGGGTCTGGGGTTCGATTCTGGTCAAGGGCACATGCCCCAACTGTGGGCTCGATCCTGAGTAGGGGGCGGACAGTAGGCAGCCAATCGATGATTCTCTCTCATCATTGATGTTTCTCTCTCTCTCCCTTTCCCTTTCTCTCTGAAATTAATAAAAATATGTCTTAAAAATTTTTTTAAAAAGTTAGTAGAGCCCTGGCAGGTGTGGCTCAATTGGTTGAGCATCATCCCATGCACCAAAAAGTCACCAGTTCAATTTTCGGTCAGAGCACATACCCAGGTTGTGGGTTTCATCCAAAGTCAGGGTGCATATGGGAGGCAACCAATCAATGTTTCTCCCTCTCTCTTTCCCTCCTTCTCCCTTCCTCTCTCTCTAAAATCAATAAAAAAAAATATATTTTTAAAAGAGTAAGAAGAAACTGAAACACTGATTCTAAAATTATCCCTCTATATAGAAAAGCTTAATATGCAAATTGCCCCCACGGGAGTTCCACCGGGAGACGATCGCTCGCTATGACATTTGCTGACCACCAGGGGGCGGTGCGGAATGAAGAAAGGCCCCAACAGGCAGCCAGGGAAGGGAGGTCCTGGCCGGAAGTTGGAAGGAAGGCCCCGACTGGCAGCCAGAAGGCCCAATCAGTCCTGATCGCCGGCCAGGCCTAGGGACCCTAACCTTGCATGAATTTCATGCACTGGGCCTCTTGTAAAAATATAAGAGCCAAGAATAGGGGAGTAGAGGGAAGAAGTCGGAGTATATACACTACCAGATATCAAGACAAAGTAGAATAACTTATGACAGTGTCATATTGGCACAAGGCGATACAAATAGCCCAACAAAACAGAGTCCAGAAACATACTCAAACCCACAAGACACATGAAGAATACTAGTAGAAATATCTTTGGGGAAAATTTCACATGCAAGTATTTCATTCCAAACTTTAATATATTTTCTGATTAATCGTATCACAACAGAGTAAAAAATATTTCAGTTAAATTTTTTCAGACTGTATAAAATAGCTTCCAAAACAATTAGCAGACCTTCTATAAATTCTTACCTCTCCAAAAGCTCCTCGACCAATCACCTTTAATATTTCAAAGTCTTCTCTATGTAATCGCATCTGTTTCACTTTAGAAGTAAATGGTTTAGCTGAAATAAAAAGCAACATCAATTACTTTCTTAATGAAATGTGATGTAAATTAATACAGATAATGGTATTTCTTAAACAATAAGAATTGAAGTTATGATTAAGAATTACGCCAAAATATTTAATAATTTCATCAAACTATATTGATAATAGATTTAATTTCCATGAGAAAATTATATATGTCCTTTATTTCTTATATATGAATCACATTTTGGTGAAGAAAATTATTTTAAACACCAAATAACATATGAAATAATTCAAAATAGCAAATGAGGCCAGTTTATTCTCATATCAAACATTCTGTGTATTCTAACTCTCAATGCTAGATACATATTTTAATACAAAGGTCCAAGAAGCAAAAGCAAATTTCAGGTCACCAGAGAGAACTTCAGCAATTCCTACCAAATAAATTAATAATTATTTCACATTCATTTATCCTTTTAACATTCCTTTAGCAAGAATACATACTATATAAAGCATGGTGGCAATCACTGGAGTTTAAAACAAGTATAGAACTTCAAGAAGTTCTGTCTTCAGGAAATACAGACAGTATGCTACACGCATAGTAACAATGTGATTAAGTTTCTAATACAGGGATCAGTGAAAGTGAAACACTTATTATATTATTTGCATCTTAATACTTCACAGAAGTAACAAAAGAACTGGAACTTGAGGACTAAGTAAACTTTGTCTGGTTTGCAGGGTAGACATTGAGTACTATGTGAGGAATTTAAACATTATTCTATTAATTATAGGGACTAAATTGACATTTGTTTTTGTTGTTAATCCTCACCTGAGGATATTTTTCCCATTGATTTTTAGAGCAAGTGGAAGGGAGAGAGAGAAACATCAATGTGAGAGATACACATCGACTGGCTGCGACTGGTATGTGCCCTTGACCAGAATTGAACCAGGACCCCTCAGTCTGTGGGCCAACACTCCATCCACTGAGCAAACCGGCTAGAGCAACCATAGCTATTTTAATCAACATGAATAAATCTCAAAAAATACTTGGAAAAGAAGTCACAGAAAATATAGTGTAATTTCATTTACACACAATTTAAAAACAAGCAAAAATAAACATATTCTATGGGAATACTTATAAAACTATAAAGCAAATTTCATGTAGATATTTATTCTTGAGGGAAAAGAGACACACAGGGTTTTCTAAGATCCTGTTAATTTCTTAAGCTGGATCAATGGTACAGGAATGTTAATTTTATTATCATCCTTTGAACTATATGAAAAGTTTTATGCACTCTTTTATACATTTAAATTCATAAGGAAATTTTTTAAACTTGTATATATGAGTGGATCTATATTCAATTTAATGAAAATGGTTTGTTCAAAATTTTGCTTATTGGCCGGAATTTTTTTTACAATTTCCTTAATATTCTTTCAAATCTGAGAAACTATGGCTATTCTTAACGTTTTAAGCCTAACAATATAACTTTAATTTCAGTGATCAAGTTAGATGAAAACAATTGATTGTGCATAAAATGAACTGTGAACAACTATAGAAACATGAGAAACCAGTACCAGTATTATTATTCACACACACAAAAAGTTCTTTGGCGGCATGGTCTTAAGAAGAATAAATAAATGACTGGTTGATTATAGTTCCTTCAACCTACTACATGAAACAAGCAACTTGATCCTTCAAGTGAGATGGTAATCGTATGGTAACTGCATAGTTCAAAACCATTTTCCATTCACATTTTAAAGAAGCGCTGCTCAAGGGTTTTTCACTACCCTACTTGTCCCCATGACCCTACCTCTGCTTCAAGAGGACATACCTGGTGGCCTCTCACTCTTACATCTGATGGCAACTAATCTATCTAACTGACATCACCATAAACTCAGAGCTCTCCACCTCTAACAAAGAATCTAAAACAAGCCAAAGGATGTAACTGAAGCAGATCTCATTAAGTGTCTCTATCAACTTAACTTGATCTTTGCCTCCCTTATCTCAAGACAACCACAAAATGTGTCTGATTCCTTGGATTAGTTACTCATTATCTGCTCAAAGATTACTGAGATATTGAAATTAGCGGAAGTGAGCAGGCAAAAAATCTTGAAACAACTATTATAGACTAGAGGCCTGGATTCACGCACCAGTGGGGTCCCTCGGCCTGGCCTATGGGGATCGGGCCAAAACCAGCTCTCTGACATCCCCCCGATGGGTCCCAGATTGTGGGAGGGTGCAGGCTAGGCTGAGGGACCCCACAGGTGCATGATCGGGGCGGGGCCAGGGAGGGACTGCAGGAGGGCTCCAGGGCATGTCCGGCCTGTCTCACCCAGTCCCGATTGGCTGGACGCTAGCAGCATGCTAACCTACCCCTGAGCATTTGCCCCCTGGTGGTCAGTGCACATCATAGTGACTGAACTTAGCATATTAGGCTTTTATTATATAGGATATGCTCAGAGGAAAAGAATCAATCTATCGTCTGCCTTTTTAAAAAAAGAACCAAATGGAAATTCTAGAATTGGATGTGCTTCAAAATAAAATGAAAATAATGAGGAAAGAGCCCATGAACTTGAAAATATATCCATAGAAATGAACAATCTAAAGTAAAAAGACCTTAAGAATAGACAGCCTCAGGCACCTATGAGACAACATCAAAGGGTAATTAGAATCTCAGAAGGGGAGGACAGAGAAAAGCTGATTATATGTTACCGCCAGAAGTTCATTGGCAATATTTAACAAAAATGCTTTATACAAAGAAACATAAGAAAAAAGTCATGAATTCTATCCACCAAAAGCCCATCATGTCACTTGGTGTGACTGAAATAGTTTTGGATGTATGAGACAAATTGTAGAAAAACTTTATACTCGTTACAATAACTGGAAAAGACTTAATGATCACTACACTACTGCCCCTGACAAAAATCAAAACCACGTAAGGGACCAATTGGGTCTGTTGTACTGCTAGACAACTGCCATATCTGGGGACGTTTCACAAGGTGCCATACACACCACCTAATGATAACAATGCCTTGCCTTTCTTCAGGGCTGCACAGTTTAGTGTATTCCCTGTGGCACATATTTTCTGAGGTACCTGCCACACCATTTCCATCCATTTCTCTGAAAACCTCCCTCCGACTAGAGGTCAAGTGTAATTGTGGGGCCTCACTTCACTAGCCAGAGTAAAGTGAACTAGTGTGGAAAACTAACCAAAGCTGTGGGAAAAAAGGATTTAAAACTGAACTCAAAACAAACAAACAAAAAAACTGAACTCAGAAGAGTTAGTCTCTGCAATAAGTCACAATCCCACTACGACACAGCTGGCTCACCAATTAAGAAGTCACCATTTTGCCTTGACCAGTTTGGCTCAGTGGATAGAGCATCGGCCTGCAGACTGAAGGGTCCCAGGTTTGATTCCCGTCAAGGGCATGTACCTTGGTTGCGGGCACAACCCCAGTAGGGGGTGTGCAGGAGGAAGCTGATCGATGTTTCTCTCTCATCAATGTTTCTAACTCTCTATCCCTTTCCCTTCCTCTCTGTAAAAATCAATAAAATATATATATATATTTTAAAAGAAGTCATCATTTTATTTAAATTCTGACAACCTGCCCCAATTTCTCTCACATTCACTACATTAAGTATTATTATTCCTATTAAAAAAAAAAAACAGGTTCAGTAAGGTAAAATAAGTTGAAGATTACATTGCCAACAATGGCACAAATTGGAGCCTGACATTAAGAGTGAATTTTTTTTTTACAATTTATAGTTCTTCAAACTATACTGATAATAGATTTAATTTCCATGAGAAAATTATATATTTCCTTTATTTCTTATATATGAATCACATTTTGGTGAAGAAAATTATTTTGAATTATATTGAAGCCTTTCCAATATAACATGCTGCCTCTTTCGTATCAAAAGCTTTTTGGGGAGGGGAGAGAACCAAGCTGGCGGCATAGGTTAACGCCGGAGTTTGCTGCTTTGAACAACTACTTCAAAAGTGAAACTAAAAGACGGAGGGACATCACCCAGAACCACTGGAACGCTGGCTGAGTGGAAGTCCTACAACTAGGAGGAAAGAGAAACGCATACGGACACTCAGAGGAGGCGCAGTGCTGAAGTCAAATTCTGAGGTGCGGAGTGCGCGGAGCGGGCTGGCGGCGGAGGGCGCGGTTGGCGTTTTCAATCGGGAGGGAGTCTCAGGCTCTGAGCTCCAGATCCGGGCGAGTCTTTAGGGACCCAGACTCAAACGGGAGAAGCGGGACTGCCTGGCTTCGGTCAGAGCGAGTGCAGCTTTCTCTCCGAGGTGTGCAGCCATTGCTGGGACTCCGAGAGGCAGAGCCCCTGGGGACAGGACTGAGAGCAGCCATAACTGCTCTCTCCAGCCCACCCTGTTGATCCTGTGCGACCCGCCCCGCCCAAGCCTGCACAGAGGCATTTGCCGGATAGCCTCAGGCAAAGGCTAGATTAGCACCTCCCTAGAGGACAGAAGTTCTCTCACTGCAGACACAGCTGATTCTCATAGCCACTTGGCCTGGAGGTCAAACCCTCCCTGGAATTAGCTACAACAATCAAGATTTAACTATAAGACCACGAACAAAGACCACTAGGGGGTGTACCAAGGAAGCATAACAAAATGCAGAGACAAAGAAACAGGATAAAATTGTCAATGGAAGATCTAGAGTTCAGAACCACACTTTTAAGGTCTCTCAAGAACTGTTTAGAAGCCGCCGATAAACTTAATGAGATCTACAAGAAAACTAATGAGACCCTCGATGTTATATTGGGGAACCAACTAGAAATTAAGCATACACTGACTGAAATAAAGAATATTATACAAACTCCCGACAGCAGAACAGAGGAGCGCAAGAATCAAGTCAATGATTTGAAATGCGAGGAAGCAAAAAACACCCAACCGGAAAAGCAAAATGAAAAAGAATCCAAAAATGCGAGGATAGTGTAAGGAGCCTCTGGGACAGCTTCAGGCGTACCAACATCAGAATTATAGGGGTGCCAGAAGATGAGAGAGAGCAAGATATTGAAAACCTATTTGAAGAAATAATGACAGAAAACTTCCCTCACCTGGTGAAAGAAATGGACTTACAGGTCCAAGAAGCGCGGAGAACCCCAAACAAAAGGAATCCAAAGAGGACCACACCAAGACACATCATCATTAAAATGCCAAGAGCAAAAGATAAAGAGAGAATCTTAAAAACAGCAAGAGAAAGAAACTCAGTTACCTACAAGGGAATACCCATCCGACTGTCAGCTGATTTCTCAACAGAAACTTTGCAGGCCAGAAGGGAGTGGCAAGAAATATTCAAAGTGATGAATACCAAGAACCTACAACCAAGATTACTTTATCCAGCAAAGCTATCATTCAGAATTGAAGGTCAGATAAAGAGCTTCACAGATAAGGAAAAGCTAAAGGAGTTCATCACCACCAAACCAGGATTATATGAAATGCTGAAAGGTATCCTTTAAGAAGAGGAAGAGGAAGAAAAAGGTAAAGATACAAATTATGAACAACAAATATGCATCTATCGACAAGTGAATCTAAGAATCAAGTGAATAAATAATCCGATGAACAAAATGAACTGTTGATTATAATAGAATCAGGGACATAGAAAGGGAATGGACTGACTATTCTTGGGGGGGAAAGGGGTGTGGGAGATGCGGGAAGAGACTGGACAAAAATCGTGCACCTATGGATGAGGACAGTGGGTGGGGAGTGAGGGCGGAGGGTGGGGCAGGAACTGGGAGGAGGGGAGTTATGGGGGAAAAAAGAGGAACAAATGTAATAATCTGAACAATAAAGATTTAATTAAAAAAAAAAGAAAAAAAAAGCTTTTTGGGGAAAAGAAACAAAAAACAGATACTAAACTTAACAGAATGAAATATAAAACAATTCTTAAGTTTTAAAAAACAATCTCTTTGAAACTTGAAAGAAAGCAAGTTTCCATCCGAGCCCCTAGCACACTGCCTGGTTCACTACACACGATCAAATGAATGGATAAGTGAATGAATGATTCTAAAAATAAAAGAATTCTAAGTTCCAATGTGAAATGCCAAAAATACCTTGCAAGGTATACCTTTTTCTTTGCTGAATATAACCCAAAATCTAAACATAGAGTCTCCTTCAATCCACCCCGACTCCCACAACGACTGCCCAGGTCACGTAGGAACAGAGACTGCTGGTTGCAAGCCACTGATGACTTGAGAAAGGGCCCTAGTTAGAGAATCCAACAGAAAAAGAATGTGGATGGAGGAGACACATGTGAGAATGTGGGGAATAAGACAGCCCCAAGGCACAGCGAGGCCAGGACGGGAAGAGGGAGTACTGCAGCCAGAGATGTTCACCTCCCTTCATTCCTGGTTCTGCTTCCTCCCTTCCTCTCCAATTTCTCCAGTGGGTGTGCCTCCTTCCAGTGTTGCTCCCCCTCAGCCTTTCCATGTCCTCCTACTATAGATGCTGATGCTAATCTGCAGTGCAGTAACATGAGAATCAAGGACCATTGCTAAGGCAGGGAGAGCGGGGAGAGAAATATGAGGGAGCATTGACAAGAGTAATAACTAAAATCACATTAAAACTTTCATTAGTCATATCAGGTTCTGTTTATATTTTCAAATAAAATATACAGTGCACTTTTAAATTAGTTATGTAATAAGAAATTATGAAATATACTGTGACCATACACTAACTTGTAATGTACAGAGAATAAAATTACAAGTGGTAAGTTTCTGAGATTTATGGTGACAACATATACTTGAGCATGAGTGTAAAACTGTCTTATTCACTTTTTTGTTGTTATTGTTAAACCTCACCAGATGATGTTTTTCCATTGATTTTTAGAGAGTGTGGAAGGGAGAGGGAAAGACAGTGAGAAACATCGATGTGAGAGAGGCACATCGATTGGTTGCCTCCTGCATGAGCCCGGACCAGGGCCAGGCATCAAGCCTACAACCAAGGTATGTGCCCGGGACCCTTTAGTCCGAGGGCTGACGCTCTATCCACTGAGCCAAACCAACTAGGACTTATTCACTTTTAAACACCTAAAACTGTATCTTTTGACAGAGTAGGTATTTTTATATTTTTAATAATTGAGTTATTGTGGAAAAGTTTCAAAGTAGTCTATATGTATTATGGTTTTGGGCAACTTCATAAGCAAAGGTAACAGAGCCACAAACACAGAACATATTAGATATATGGTCTCTAAATTACTATATATATTACTTTTTATCCATTCACTAATTAATGAACACTTGGGTTGTTTCTACTTTTTAGCTAACTATATATATGAAAACCTAAGCGACCAAACGACCAGTTGACCAGTCGCTATGACACACACTGACCACCAGGGGGAAGATTCTCAAGGCAGGAGCTTCCCCCTGGTGGTCAGTGCGCTCCCACAGTGGGAGTGCCGCTCAGCTGACTGGCCTGTTCTGGCAGCCACTCACTCCCTCAGTAGTCCTGCAGGTCCAATCTCCAGAGAGTGGGCCAGGCACTGACGGACCAGAGCCGCCCGCACAATTCAATTCCGACAGCGCAGCAGGCCTCCTGGATGTCGGCCTCGGGCACTGAGGCCACTTCCCCTCCCTAGATGCTCCGCAAGAAACAATATAAAAGTGGCCGCCAGGTGGCTCCCGACAACTGGCAAGAACGTCAGCGGGATGGATCCAGATCCTGGGCCAGCAAGGGCGTCCCACTGCCTACCACCCTCGGGATGGGTGCCAGATGCAGGGCTCACAGCTGGCAAGCACCACTACAGCGGCACAAACTTCTCCTGATCAGGGCTGACTGGGCCCGAGCCCATAGCAGGTGCAGTGGGGCCGGGATGCGCGGGAACAGCAGGCAGGAGCAGCTGGTGGCATTGGACTGCTGGTCTCGGCCTAATCCCACAGGCCACGCCAAGGGACCCCACTGTGCATGAATTCATGCACTGGGCTTCTCGTTGTTAATAAAGCTGCTACGAACATTGGTGTACAACAAGCATGTCCAACTTGCAGCCGGTGGACCACATGCCTCACTTATTTAAACAAAGTGTACAAGTATCTGTTTGAGTCCCTCAATGGGCTGTTTTATAGTTAAAGTAGAGGCCCGATGCACAAAATCCGTGCAAGGGGCTTGGCCCTCGCAGCCCCAGCATCGTCCAGAAGGTTGTCCGGACGGTCGTTCTGCTGTTCAGTCTAATTAGCATATTGGCTCTTTATTACATAGGCTAAGAAAAAAATAATTAACATGATATCTAGCATAAAGACTCAAAATGTTAACTAGATATCCATATTATTTGAATGCTTCAAATAAATGTGTTCATATACAACATGTGAATTTTAACTCATTGTATGCCATAAGCGTCTGTAGATGCAAGTGGTGGACCTTCCCCAAACGCCACGTGTGTCTATTTAAAAAAAAAATGTTTTCCCTAAGTGGCAGCCCTGACCAACCTTAAAATCATTTTTCGTGAGAATTTTCAGCTGAAAATATTCACGAACACCCCAACTGTGAGTAATATATTTTTATAATACTCATTGCAATTCATATCATGGGGATGGTTTCCGTTTTGGACGTGTGGCACTTAACTGATTAAAAAATAATTACTTCTAATACAGAGCAAGATTTGACGGTAAAATCATCATATAGCTAAAGAAAGAATGTGTCCGGAAGGAAGACACCGAGAGTATTTGTGAGTGAGAAACCTAGGTAGTAGTCTTCATGCACAGCAGGCAGGGTGCTGACAAATGAACAAAATGCCAATCCATGTGACATGTCATTCCGATCAGGGACTACCAGAACTTTAAGTCCATTAGAGTGACTACCCTTACTCCAATGCCATTCTCCAATTCCAAACTTCCAGCAGCACTGGTGGGACAGACACAAATGACTCCAGTGCTTAACAGATATATTCTTCATTGCAAATTGCTGAACTTACACTCTAGTTCATCTACTTGTCTCTCATGAATGAAATTAATGAACATATTAGCATTCCCAATTTGATCAATTCTCTAAGGTTGAGACTCATAAATTCACAAAGATAATGTCTTCATTAATTATTTAACACTACATTTAATTATTTATTGAATACCTATTCAGTACCAGCCACTGTGCTAGAAATGGGAAACAGACTGGGTAGCTGACTTCCCACAGCAACAATTTATTTATTTATTTATTTTTAAATAGAGTTATTGATTGCCGGGAGCCGGTCCATCCTTGCTGTTTCAAGGGACCTGGCATATATGGCATACTGTTCTTAATATGTTTGCTCACCTTCTTGGCACTATGTGTTTTAACCAAGGTCACCTCTCTGAGAAAGGTTGTTTCCCCAGGTAGGGATTTTTCCCCTGAAGTTAGGGAGGGAATAAAACCCCTTAACTAAGTGCCAGGCGGGTAATTAATCACTTTAACTATGAACAATCATGCTTAAGTTACATAATCTTTACTCCCTGGAATGGAGATAAGAAACGCCCTAACCTTTGGAATAGAGATTGATAGGATTGGAATCAACTGGTATAAATACAGATGTAACAAGACAACAACACACAGAACCTAGACACAGAGCCTACACAGAACCTAGAGACAGAAGAACTTCACTGGAGAGAACATGGCAAAAGATCCTGGACAGAAACTGGCCACAGAACCTAGCGAGAGAACCTGGTAGGAGAACCTGGACAGAACCTGGCGACAGAACCTGGCTGGAAAACCTAGCGAGAGAACATGGCAACAGAACCTGGACAGAACCTGGCAACAGAACTTGGCAGGAGAACCTGGATAGAACCTGGCTGGAGAACCTAGCGAGGGAACATGGCTACAGAACCTGGCTGGAGAACCTGGAGAACCTGGCTGGAGAACCTAGCAAGAGAACATGGACGCAGATCCTGGCTAGAGATCCTGGCTAGGCTGCTGATCAACTGAACGCTGTCTCCGTGTCATTCCTTCTTCACCGACTCCATCCACACCTTTGGGGACCCCTGGACCTGCTGGGGTTGGACCCCAGCAATTGATATTTTACAGAAAGGAAGGGAAAGGGACAGAGAGTTAGAAACATCGATGAGAGAGAAACATCGAACAGCTGCCTCCTGCACGTCCCCTACTGGGGATGTGCCCGCAACCAAGGTACATGCCCTTGACTGGAATCGAACCTGGGACCCTTCAGTCCACAGGCTGATGCTCTATCCACCGAGCCAAACCGGTCAGGGCTCATAGCAACAATTTAATATCATCACATACCTTCTTTCAGATATTGTGTTGTCACCACTATTAATAAATAATACTACATAGAAATTTTTACATACTAGTCTTATGGAAAATAAATCTCAAAGAAAGAGTAAATAAATACAGATACTATATAAATTTATTTCCACTCAGCAGCTGGTGAGAACACCATTATAAAATGGTATTTATAAACTATTCCATATGTTTAAAATATGAAAAAAGTGAAAAAATAGTTCAGCCACTTAGTCTAGATATAATATTGGTTTGTGCTCAATTAGATTTGGGGGAGGAAAAGAAAATTTAACAAAGTGATTCTAAGGGAACCTGCAAGAATAAATGTAGAAGAATAGGCAAGAAAATATTTAAAATGAAATATAAAGTGTCTTGCCTTACAAGCTACTAGAATGTGTTTTAAAAGTATCAGTTCAGCCCTAGCTGGTTTGGCTCAGTGGATAGAGCATAAGCCTGAGGACTGAAGGGTCTCAGGTTCGATTCTGGTCAAGGGCACATGCCCGGGGTTGTGAGCTCGATCCCCAGTAGGGGGCATGCAGGAGGCAGCCAATCAATGATTCTCTCTCATCATTGATGTTTCTCTCTCTCTCCCTCTCCCTCTCTAAAATCAGTAAAAATATATATTTTTTAAAAGTATCAGTTCAAATATAGGTACATTATCTAAAAAACAAACTATTATATAAGTGTAATAGAATACAATATTTTTAAGTTCTTGGGATGAGGAAAAACTTTTCTATCAGGATGCCAAAAGCAAAAGCCTAAAAGAAAAAGACAGAACGATTTAACAAAATTTGAAAGTTACATTTTTTAAATACTGTATTAAAGTTTAAAATAAAAATAAGTTACACACAGGAAAAATATCTATAAACTATGATGGTCAAAGGGTTGCAATCCATAAAATTCAGAGTTCTTGCAATGTAGTAAGAAAAAAAGAGCACTATAATACACTGGTTCTCAACCTTCCTAATGCCGTGACCCTTTAATACAGTTCCTCATGTTGTGGTGACCCCCAATTTCACTGTTACAAATTGAACACTATTAAAGCATAGTGATTAATCACAAGAACAACATGTAATTATATATGTGTTTTCCGATGGTCTTAGGCAACTCCTGTGAAAGGGTCATTTGACCCCCAAAGGGGTCACAACCCACAGGTTGAGAACCGCTGCTATAATAGAAAGTGGAGCAAATGTGTAAATAATTGTTAAGTATAAATTGATTTAATACACATTTAGAAGTTTTAAATAAAGTATATCAAGGAATTAAGAGCTCTGTCTTCCCAGTCAGAGAAATCTAAGTTCCAAACCTTATTATAATTGAATACTTGCGGAATGTAGGATAAGTTTCTTAGCCTATCTAATTCTCAATTTCTTTAAGGAGACAAAACTATTTATCAACTCAAAGACACTGGTAAGATAAGTACTTAAAACGAAGATGAGATGAAGACTTCCCAAAGGCAAAACCTGGCTATAAGATGATTGAGAAAAATGAGGAGGAGTTCAATTTAAAATAAAAAGAACAATAAACACTGGGGGCTCTGGCAGAATGTCTTAGCTGCTAAAATGTTTGGGTGTGAGACAGACAGGTGGCACACAAACATCTGTCCGTGGTCCTGAACCTCCATTAACTCTTAGGGCAGTGATGGCGAACCTTTTGAGCTCGGCGTGTCAGCATTTTGAAAAACCCTAACTTAACTCTGGTGCCGTGTGACATATAGAAATTTTTTGATCTTTGCAACCATAGTAAAACAAAGATTTATATTTCTGATACTTATTTTATATATTTAAATGCCATTTAACAAAGAAAAATCAACCAAAAAAATGATGTCATAGGTTCTCCATCACTGTCTTAGGGCATAGTTCACTCTAATTGTGGAACAGTGAGAAGCCATTCGCCGTTTCCAAGGAGTTCTCAAGGAGATAAGCACAATGGAGAACAAGGAAAAGAGTATAATGACCAAAAGCTTCTGAAACCACATAGCCATAGAGAGAGGACCAGCTGGGATGGGGGAGCTTGCTCTGACAGGTTTCATATACACCTATACAGAAAAGGGAGGCGGGGACGGAATTAAGGAGGTGAAGGAAGAGGAAGAGAAGGAAGAGATTTCAGATGTGAATTTGTGACAATAAGTGTTACAGAAAGTCTATGGAATTAGATATACTTGAGTTTGTAACCATTGTGTTTTGCTGACAAGAGTCAATTAATATCTACACTAATAAAAGAGAAACATGCAAATTGGTGTCGCTCCGTTATGCTCACCATCCAATCAGAACTATGGAAATTAACCCAACAAAGATGGCGGTTAATTTGCATATGTAGGCGTGGTGCGGAGACTGAAGGCTCCGGCCGGAGTGAAGACTGACGACTGAAGACTGAAGAGAAGAGGCTTGGCTTCTCCGCTGTGGCTGCAGCGGAGAAGCCAAGCCAAAGGCCTGGGTCCCGGATGCCAGCAGCCAGGGGAAGGAAGGCCTACTGCACCAATCTTCGTGCAGTGGGCTTCTAGTATAGTGATAAAAGTCCATAACATATGGTGCAGGAAGGATATAAGAAGTTAGAGAGAGGAACCCAATGGCCAAATATCTACTAAAATTCTCCCCCCACCCCCCCCAAAATAAATAAATAAATAAAATTCTCCCCCTCCCCACACCTTACAATAGCTATGATCCAGAAGGAGATATCTGATCCAAGCTATCCCAAACAGATTCTCTCCCTCCCAATTAAAGGAAATAGAGACGAGGGACCACAAAAGAGGATCCAGAGGAGAAGCGTAAGACTTTACACTTTGATAACTTACATGTAGAAGTTGCAATCGGATAGCCTCCAAAGGGAGAGAAACAGAGTGTATGTCATCCAAACAAGTACAGGGGAAATTGATTCAGAAAAATACAATGAATTAACCCAAAAGATGGTAAAAACATATGGAAAATAAATATTTTAAGAGGCTTACCAAAAAAAAAATGGACCCTAGCTGGTTTGGCTCAGTGGATAGAGCGTCGGCCCAAGGACTGGGTTCGATTCCAGCCAAGGGCACATGCCCGGATTGTGGGCTCCATCCCCAGTGGGGGGTGTGCAGGAGGCAATCAATCAATGATTCTCTCTCATCACTGATGTTTCTATCTTTCTCTCCCTTCCTCTCTGAAATCAATAAAAGAAATATATATATTTTTTTTAAATGGCAGAAGTAAATCCAAATAAATTACTACTTACAATATATGTAAATGGCCGGCACACTAGTTAAAATACACTGAGGGGGGAAAATCCAGTTACGTGCTTTTCCAAAAAAACATCCAACACAAGAATTGAGAAAGAATGGAAATAAAAAAGGTACAAAGATAAACCAAATAACCAAAATAAAGCTACATTTTTTTATGTTAATAAGAGAAAAAGGAGGGAACTCTAAGGCAAAAATCCTCACTAGAAATAATGATTGTGATTACATAAAAGGAGCAATTCATCAGGAAAATATAGTAATTCTACACTGTATATACTAGTACTTAATTAATCTAGCCTCAAAGTATGTAACTGGCAAAAACTGATACCATTACATAGAAAAATTGGCAAATACCCCATCAAGATAGGTAACTTTAATACACATTCTGAGTAATTGGTAAGTGAAGCAGATAAAAATCTGAACAATATAAATAACAAGCTTGGTCTAGTTGTCACAGATACAACTGCAAAAGAAACATTGGAAATTAAAGTATACCTGTAAACAACTTGCAGTTCAAAAATAAAATAGAATTAGGAAATTAGAAAGCATTTTTAAAAGAATGGTAAAATAAAAATTGAAAAAAATCAACATTACAAAAAATTGATTCTTTCACAAGACTGACACATCTCTAAAAACATCAAGAAAAGAGAAGACATAAATAAGCAGTATTAGAAAAATGTATACAATAACTGATGGTAAGAGATTAAACAGGATTATTTTGACAAATTTATGCCAATAAATTTTAAAATTAAGTGAGCACATTCATATAAAAACTCAACTTGTCAAATGAAACAAAGACTAATAGAAACCTTAAATAATCCTATATTTAATAAAAAGTGAATCTCTACTTTAAAAATTTTCCAGAAAGAAAACTCCAGGATGATATAGATTTGTCATTCAATTCTTTAAACTGTCAAATCTCTAAGGTAGAAATGATACCAGCATTATATGAGAGGATACTTCCCAACCTGTTTTATGAGGCCAGCATATACTTGATACCAAATCCTTCTACAAAAAATATAAGAAAACTATAGATAATCTTTCTTGTGCACACGATGCAAAAGATCATAATCAAAGCACTAGTAAATCAAATTCAGTAATATATGTTACATTACAACAAAAGTGGATTTAATCCAGTAGTGCAAAATGCATTCAATATTCAAATTTCATTGTTAATCACTAGATTAATGGAATAAAGATGCAAAGTCATATGTTTATCTCAACAAATGCAAATAAATGATAAAATTCAATATATACTTATAATAAAACATCAAAAAACTTAAAACCTCTTAGAAAACTAGGAATAGAGATATACTAGAAAAAAGTGTTAAGTGGTTTTTAAAGTAACTTTTTAAAGAACTTCCTGTAGATTAACATATTTTTACTAGAGGCCCGGTGCACGGATTCATGCACATTGAAAGGAAATTAATTAGAAGGTGGCCAGCAGGGCAGGACTGGACATGACCTGGAGCCAACATCCCAAGGTCCCTCCCAGGCAGGCCGCATCTGGGACAGTGCTGGGGCTCAAAGGGCGTCTGCGGAGTGAGTGGGGGCCTTCCAGCAGGTGGGGCCCCTCCGCCTGGCCTGCGGGGATCGGGCCGAAACCGGCAGTCCGACATCCCCCAAGAGGTCCCAGAGTGCGAGAGGGCACTCTGCAAAGTTGCTGTCGCTCGGCAGCTCCTGCGTTGAGTGTCTTCCCCCTGAGGTCAGTGCGTGTCATAGCTACCAGTCGAACAGTTGGATGGTCGCGCTTAGGCTTTTATATAAATAGATTGATTTTTAGAGAGAGAGGGTGAGGGATAGAGAGATAGAAACATCGATGTGAGAGAAACAGCATCGATAGGCTACCTCCTGCATGCCCCCACCCCCCGCACTGGGGATCGAGCCAGAAATCCAGGCATGTGTCCTGACCAGGAATTGGACCATGACCTCTTGATTCCTAGGTCGACATGCAACCACTGAGCCAAGTTAACTTCCAAAGTCACTATTGCCAGGGACAAGATTCAAAGCTGGGCCACAGATTGAGTCCATAACCCAGCCCTTTTCTACAAACACTCTAGCAGTGGTCATGAAATATTTTTGTTCACATACTGTCTCTACAAAGGTTTTGGAAAAACAACGTACTCCCTTAAATTATAACTCAAATATTTAAGTATAGGTTTAATGGTTGTAAATGATGTAATTTCCAACATATTTCATATTGCATATGTGCTTTAAATAGAATTCCATCAAAACCTGGAATTTATAAAAAGTTATGGGAAATGTCCACCATATAATCTAATGGCAAAGCCAGTCCTCACTGGCAAGCCACTAAGCAAAAATAAGACTTATTTTGTTAGAAAAAGTCTGACTTTGGGCGGGGGTGGGGGTGGGGGGGGTCAATGGGGGAAAGAGAGGGACATATGTAATACTTTCAACAATAATTATTTTAAAGAGAAAAGAAAAAGTCTGACTTTAATTTTTAATTCAAATGAATGTGTTATTACATAGCCCCGTATCAACTGTTTTGCTTCAGAGTTTTCAGAAAGATAGATGATAGAGCTTTGCCACCGGTTTGTAAGCTGGTGAAATGTAACACCTGCTTCAATACTTTTTGTAGAAGCTCTTTTTGTTTTGCCCTTCCCTGGGGAGGTGCATTCGCAAACAGTCCCTTGTGTTTTGAACTCAGGAGGTTTTCACAGCCCAAAGCAATGCACCGGAGCAAGAAGCATGCCTTCACTTCATAAAGTGGGAGGTGGGCAACTGTGAGATGGGAGTGGAAGAGTGAAGTTCGCGGGTTTCAGAGTGCTCTCAAATAGTTGGTTTTCAGAAAAGAGTACTGAGTGAAGTGGAGAATCTGGAATTTGATTCCCATAAAACGACATACCCTCACACCCCTTGGGAGGCCTTCATGCACTGTACAGATTACTGAATCTGAAGACTACTACACCAGGTTATCATAATCCTGAGCTGTAGCAGACATTTGAAAAAGTGAAATTGACAGCTTATATTTTGACAAAAAATTTTTAATCTGGTTCTAGTTAACTGACTCTCAGGCATACACGAATGATACCTTAAAAATGGACTCCACCCTGCCCTGGCTGGTGTGGCTCAGTTGGTTGGGGCTCCTCCCATGAACCAAAAGGTTGCTGGTGTGATTCTGGTCAGGGCACATGCCCTGCCCACCCCACCCCAACCCCCACTCCCCATCCCCGGAGGGGGCATACAGGAAGCAGCCATGGATGTTTATCTTTCTCCCTCTCCCTGTCTCTCTAAAACAATAAAAAAAAATGTTTAAATGAACTGGAAACTTCCTTTTCTTTTTTCTTTTTTGTCATTGATTTCAGAGAGGAAGGGAGAGGGAGAGAGAGAGAAACATTAATGATGAGAATCATTGATCGGCTGCCTTCTGCATGCTCCCCACTCGGGATCAAGCCCACAACTGGGCACGTGCCCTTGACTGGAATCGAACCCGGGACCCTTCAGTGTGCAGGATGATGCTCTACCCACTGAGCCAAACCAGCCAGGGCCTGGAAGCTGTTTTTAAACAGAGATCACCTGCATTATGTGCGGACGACTCCTGGCTGGGGATCGTTTTCTTGGCCCTCCCTCCCTTCTCCTCACTCTGAGATAAGGTTGCTGGCGGAGACTATCAGCACAGCAATTCAGAGGTCAGAATGCCTCTCAGGGCCAGACTGCCTCCCAGAGTCCCTGGGACAGACTTGCTGCTCCTGGTGGCTGAGGTTCCGTCAGTAGCTGTCTAGTGCCTGTTCTAGTCCTGATCCAGTGCCAGGCCTGCTGCCTGCCCCTCACCACATCCTCCCAAATTCTAGTACTCTGTCCCCCAAAACAAAATGGCACCTTGAACATGGAGAATCCTGGCCAAACCAAACTAGGAAAACCAATCTGGTGCCCTATCAAAACCCCTTTCATGCTGCAGTAAAAAATAATAATAATAATAAATTTTATTTTTCAGAAATCCTTTTAATCATTAAAACTCTTTTTCCGAATTGGCTGCTTTGGTTTTTACCCAGAACCTGGTGGAGGTCAGGTCAGTAGGGCCAGAGCCCCAGCACCTCAGCCTCCCTTTCTGTCCATACTTCCCATCCCAGACGCCTGGGGGACTCCAGCGGCATCTAGAACACAGCTCCTAAGGGGACCACCAGGTCAAGTGGTTCCCCACCCTCGGAACAGAGGCAGTCAACCAGCCAAGGGCCACCAGCCTCCTTCCAGCCCTTGTGATTCTAGACAAGGGCTCTTGTCCTGGACCCCAAGCCAGCCAGCCCAGGACCCCAGAAGCAGCCCAGAGCTCACAGGGCATCCACCTCCAGCTGGTGAGCCTCCTGTGGCAGATGCCCGGTGCCTGTACGGAGCCAGGGCAAGTGAGACTCGAGGCCCTGCCCTGAGCACCAGGCAGCAACTGTCTTGAGCACCCATCACCTTCTGCCCAGAGTCAGAGCTTTGCTACCCAGTGTTCCAACTCCACATCTGACAGTTTGAAAACAAAGCCGGGGCAGATAAGAGGAATGCAGAGCAGTCCAGAGACTCAGGAGACCTGAACGTGGCTCTCACCCTGCCAAAATAACCCTGGGCTAGACACACCCGCACACACAAAAAGGGCGGGGAGGGGGGGGCGGGGAACTCACTTGTTCTGGGTAAAAGCCACTCCGCCTCCCAGTGAAGCACCTAAACTGGAGGTGGTCTTGGGCATCCTGACACACTATCTCCTCTCATTACATTTCCAATAATCTCAATACCTCCCAATACTCTCAGCTGCTTACTTTGTCTTAAACATTACTGAGATCACAGAAGCAATTAGAAGTAAACTGCTTTATCTCCCCACCACAAAACCTACCAACTCACCTGTATCTAAACCTTGTCCTCTGCCTATAAAACAAAACCAAAAAAGCAAGTGCCTGCTCCAATGGAAGCCCAATCCCTGCATTTGCATTCCCTACATTTCTCCCTGCTGAGCCTGCTTTCTCCTGCTTAGAAACCCCATGCTCCTCTCTACCTACCACCCAACTGCTTGGCCCCTCATCGCTGAAACCCCTTCAAGAGCCACCTATGTGACTCCCACTGTACTTCCTCTCGCTCCTCATCGGGCTCCACTTGGACGCTTGCCTGCATGTCAGCCACATTCACAACATGTGACATTCCTTTCCTCTGAAACATATTTTGCTCCCTGACAATCTTCTCCTCATTTTCTTCTACATCACTGGCCACTCTCCATTTCTGGCTCCTCCTCCACTGCTCAAGCTCTACATTTTGCATGCCTCAGGAGTCAGTTCTTGGCCCCCTTCTCTTTCCTACTGACATATTTTGAGAAATCTCTCGTCCCATGGCTTTACCTCTAAGCTGGTGAATCTAAAATTTTTATCTCCAGTCCTACCCTTCCCAATAACTAATATATGTTCAACTGGCTACTGTCCCAAACTCAACATGGCCAAAACAGAATTCTTAATTCTCACCCCATCCATAGCCCTCCCCGTCACATATGCTATCTCAGTATGGCAGTACAAATGAGTAATTGCAACTAAGAGTGTGTGTTCTAAAATCAAATCCCGCCTCCTCCCCACCTCCTCCTTCCCTTGCTCCCTCAGCGCCCCACCACTGCCGCTGGTCGCCCACCATGTTCCACCCCGCCCCCTGGTGGTCAGTGCACGTCATAGCGAGCAACCGAACTCCCGTTCTCCGAACCCCAGAGGGGACACTTTGCTATTAGCCTTTTATATATGCATAGACATAGATAGACTACAGACCGGTGCCTCAGTTTCCTCATCTGTGAAATAGGGATAACGCTCCCTTCTTTAGATGATGATTATGTGAGACAATCCATGAAAACTGCTTCAATAGTGCCTGACATACAGTAAATAATAAATAGGAGCTGTTGTTATTCATCTGATTCCTCGGGCCAAAAACATGGACTTTATCCTGTGACCAAACAATCTAAATCACCACCCAAAACACTGTCATATGCTTATTTTCCTTATAACTGTTACCAATATCTGAAATAATCCTATTTATTTACATGTTTATTTTCTGACTCTCCCAAATTATGAGGTAAGCTCCATGATAGCAGACACCCTGCCTGTCTTATTCACTATTGTATCTCCAGAAACTGGTACCTACCACAGAGAAAGTATGAAATAAATATTGGTTAAAATGAATTAATGAATATACTAACCAAACATTCTATCATAACAAAAGACTACACATCTTAAGAGTACTTATACTTTGATAGAAAGCAGTTTCCAAGTCTTGCTTTAAAAACAAATAGATATTCAGTGGCTCCCAATGCCTAAAGAATCAAATTCAAATTTTGTAATAAGCCAACTGAAATGCTCCAACTCACCATTCCAACCATGTTTCCCACTATTCCCTCCCCCTGTTGCCTTTGAGCTTTGCTGCCTCCACACTCTGCCTTCCATCTAAAATGCACAAAAAATTCTCATCTCAGGATCAGCTCAAATGTCTCCATGATTAACTCTTGTCCATTCCCCACTCTCCCTGTCGATAGTAATCTCTCTCCTGGGCCTCTTTTCATACACTTACAGTCTGCTTAATTTCTTGAGGGCAGGAACCACATGTTAGTCTTTACTGTTCCAACACTCCACTGTACACATAATTCCTGCACCTCCATTATGCACATATTTATCGTGCACACTAAATATTTATTAAATTGACTTTAAGCAGACCTTTTCCTAACCACATCTCTGCAGATATCACTAACAATAAAGTTATACTGGAATTTGCATTAGATATAGAATGAGAAGTGATCCTTGATGTGACATATAAAAAGACAATTAATAATCCAAAACAAGTCAATTGGTTGTCAAATGAACACCATAAACAAGTTTTATAGGCATTCAGAGAGGGATAAACCAGAAAAGATGGCATGGATTCGGAAAGCATTTTTTAATGACCATGTGCAATTTTAAAATTAAAATTTAATTAGTGACATTTATAATGCATCCCTTTCTCTCTTCCATAGAATAATGCTGGCTCAGAATCCTTAAATCAAAACTACATGAGCCCTAGCCGGTTTGGCTCAGTGGCTAGAGCAACGGCCTGCTGACTGAAGGGTCCCAGGTTCGATTCTGGTCAAGGGCACATGCCCAGGTTGCGGGCTCGATTCCCAGTAGGGGGCTTGCAGGAGGCAACTGATCAATGATTCTCTCTCATCACTGATGTTTCTATCTCTCTCTCCCTCTTCCTTCCTCTCTGAAGTCAATCCTATGTAATAAAACCCTAATATGCAAATCAACAGAACGGCAGAATGACCAGTCGCTATGACGCGTACTGACCACCAGGGGGCAGACGCTGAACACAAGAGCTGCCCCCTGGTGGTCAGTGCACTCCCACAAGGGGAGCACTGCTCAGCCAAAAGCCAGGCTCACAGCTGGCGAGTGTAGCAGCAGCGGCGGGAGCCTCTCCGGCCTTCTTGGCAGCGCTAAGAACCCCTCAAGGGATGTCCGCCTGCTGGCCTAGGCCCGCTCATGCACCGGGCCCCTAGCAAAAATATATTTAAAAAAAAAAAACAGCCAAACCGGTTTGGCTCAGTGAATAGAGCGTCGGCCTGTGGACTGAAGGGTCCCAGGTTCGATTCCGGTCAAGGGCGTGTGCCTTGGTTGCGGGCACATCCCCAGTAGGAGGTGTGCAGGAGGCGGCTGGTCGATGTTTCTCTCTCGTCGATGTTTCTAACTCTCTATCCCTCTCCCTTTCTCTCTGTAAAAAATCAATAAAATATATTTTTAAAAAATAAATAAATAAATAAAAATAAAAACAAAAACAGCCCTAACCGGTTTGGCTCAGTGGATAGAGCGTCGGCCTGCGGACTGAAGGGTCCCGGTTCGATTACGGTCAAGGGCATGTACCTTGGTTGCGGGCACATCCCCAGTAGGGAGTGTGCAGGAGGCAGCTGGTTGATGTTTCTAGCTCTCTATCCCTCCCCTTCCTCTCTGTAAAAAGACAATAATATATATTTTTTTAAAAACAAAACACATGAGAAGGTATTACTTAAAGGTGTTAAGGAAAAGAAAAGAACACCATAACACTTTACTACAGCACTAAATTCCTAAAGAAAAGGCTATAAATAAATTGTAAAACTCAATGCCAACTGTAGTGGAGACCATTTGTAGTTTACCAAGAATCATTCCCTCTTCTTAAAATCTAACAATAAGTTACCTACTCTTTCCTTACACAGCTCATGTACCAATGCAATAACTGGTTCAGGAGCAGACATGAGACCTAACTGTGGGCGTTAAGACTGGCGAAGTTCTGAGAGCTTCCTTTCCTTACTCCTCTTAAGATAGTGGTTCTCAACCTTCTGGCCCTTTAAATACAGTTCCTCATGTTGTGACCCAACCATAAAATTATTTTCGTTGCTACTTCATAACTGTAATGTTGCTACGGTTATGAATCGTATGTAAATATCTGATATGCAGGATGGTCTTAGGCGACCCCTGTGAAAGGGTTGTTCAACCGCCAAAGGGGTCGCGACCCACAGGTTGAGAACCGCTGTCTTAAGAGGACGGTAAGAAGCCACTTTCTCTCCCCCACCTGGAAAAGGAATCCTGCTCTTCCTGTGCCATCCTACAACCTTGGGAGGGGTTGGGGGTGAGTGGTGTTAAGAAAAGCCTCAGCTACAGCAGCAGTGGGACTGTAAGAACCCGGATGTTTGACAACACTGTAGAGCCATCAACCTGTAAGTTTACCCTACCTTTGCTCTTGATAGGTTAGCTAGTAAAACTCTCATTATTTAAACCAATTTGCATTAGGTCTTCAATTAGAGCCAAAAGTCTGCTATTAACCCTCCATTTTTATTATTAATCAACAGCCTTTTCTTATTACTCACTATCATGTAAATTGTTTTCTTCCCCCAACCATGGAGGTCAGAACTTATGCCATTAAAAATTTGACCTGTTTCTGCTACAGAATCATAAATTCAAGAAATACTTAAAATACAAATGTTCACAAAATTCCTTTTAAGTTCATTTTAAAGAAAAACTCAGTTAAAACTTAACTAAAAGGCCTGATGTCTATAAGACCTGTTATAATAACTTTTAAAGTATTATTGTTGAAAAGAAGAACTATAAAGTCTAAGACAGCCCTAACCGGTTTGGCTCAGTGGAGAGAGTGTTGGGCTGCGGACTCAAAGGTCCCAGGTTCGATTCCAGTCAAGGGCATGTACCTTGGTTGCGGGCACATATCCAGTACGGAGTGTGCAGGAGGCAGCTGATCAATGTTTCTCTCTCATCTATGTTTCTAACTCTCTATCCCTCTCCCTTCCTCTCTGTAAAAAATCAATAAAATATATATTTTTTAAAAAGTCTAAGATAATTTTTTACATTTCAGATAAAAACTACATTTCACTACATTCAGCGTGGGGGAAAAGTCGGTTAAAGTTGTTCATATGGAAAATAATACAATAACATATATAACACAAGAAAAAACTCTGTCTCATGTACTCACAATTGTAAACTTACTTTTAACCTACCCTGTATATATCTAGAGACCCAAGCATTGCCATACTTTTATTCTAAGAGAGATAATAGATGTCATAATTATTATGAAAAAGATCCTGTTCTAATTATTTTCAGCTAGAATGGAAATAAAACAAGTATTTTTGAAAATATTTTTATTTATAAACGTCATCAATACAGTTCTTTGAATTAAAATCCTCTTTGTCTATTACTTAGAAGTAATACTAAAATTCAATACGTTAATGTAAGATAATTTGGCCAGAATCTTATTACTTTCCACTGAATTCTAAAATCAAAATTCTGACTTTTTATAAACTTTATTTGGGCCCAGCCAGTGTGGTTCAGTGGTTGAGCATCCACACTTGAACCAGGAGGTCACCATTCAATTCCTGGTCAGGGCATATGCCTGGGTTTCAGGCTTGATCCCTAGTAATGGGTATGCATGAGACAGCCCATTGATGATTCTCTCTCATCATTGATGTTTCTGTCTCTCTCTCCCTCTCCCTTCCTCTCTCTGACATCAATAAAAACATATTTTTTTAAAAAAAATTATTTGGGCCCCGACTGGCATAGCTCAGTGGTTGAACCTGGAGGTCATGGTTCAATTTCCAGACAGGGCACATGCCCAGTTACTGGCTCCAGTGTGGGGAGTGCAGGAGGCAGCTGATCAATGATTCTCTCCCATTGTTGATGTTTCTCTCTCTCTCCCTAAAGTCAATAAAAAAAATCAATAAATAAATAAAAAGGTGTCAAAGTCATGAAAGTTGAGAAAAATCTGAACACCTAGTCCCGAATGAATGACACTATAAGGCATGATATCTAAATGCAACACGTGACTCTGAACTGAATCCTTTTGAATCCTTTTGCTATAAAGATATTATCAGGACAACTGACAAACTTGAATGAGTTCTAAAGATTAGAAGATAGTAATACATCAGTATTAATTTCTCGATTTTAATAGTTGCAAGTGGTTATCAAAAGAATGTAGAAAATACACACAAACATATAGGGCATCAAGCTGGCACTTCACTGTTCAATGGTTCAGAGGGGAAAACACTGTACTGTACTTGCAATTTTTCTGTAAGTTTTAGATTGTTTCAAAGTTTCTAAAAAATATTTCTTACAGGTAAAGAAAAAGATTAGGGAAATAGACAAGGACCATATCATTAAAAATCCTCTATGCCATGCTATGGAGTTCAAATGTCATCCTGAAAGCTATCAGTAGTCATTGCGGGATATCCAGCAGGATGCTGAAATAATCAAGGATCATGTTGTGTGTTTTTGTTGACCTTCACCAGAGAATTTTTTTCCCCTCAATGATTTTTAGAGAGTAGGAGGAGAGAGAGAGAGAGATTGAAACATTGATGAGAAACATCGTTCAGCCGCCACTGGGCACTGAGCCTGAAACCCAGGCATGTGTCCTGACCAGGAATCGAACCGTGACCTCTTGATGCATGGGTCAACACTCAACCACTGAACCACACCAGCTCATGTGTTTTTTTAAAAGCCCTTCTACTAAACAAAGGTCTGGATGTGTAGGATTCACAATATTTTCAGTTGAGGGGCACATGCAATAATGAGGTTGCAGGTTATCTAGCATTGGGGGCGGGGGAGTGGCGGGGAGGAAGCATGATGAATAAGGCCAGTAAGACCAGGAGTGTAATCCATTTACATACATTTAATACAGACAAACAATTGAGCCAGAGGCACAGAGAGGGTGAGTAAAATCAGGATAGCCCAAGAGCTGCTGTACTTAACTGGGATTACCACAGGAAGACAAGCAAAAAAACAAATATGACCACTGCATCACAACCTCAAGCAATGTAACAGAGCGATGGACTCCTGGAAAGAACTGTCAGCTTAGCATGCATCAGTCGGAAATGGGATGACACATCACAAAGGTATGCAGCAAGAAGGCAGAAACAGAAATCACACCACACTTGCAAATATTACTGTATTTTTAACCATAAAAGCAAGGGAAATCTTTGTAAGTATGGAATAGGAAAGAGCTTTATGATAATCATATCTATAGTTTAGCTTTATCACATACCTGAACTTTTAGTCTGATTTAAAATGTTTCTTATTTATGATTTTTGGTCCGGGCAAGGCCATAGCTGGCAATACAATCTCAAAACGGGGCTTCAGCCATTGTGGGCTTTTCTTAATCTCTTTTCAAGCAAGTATTTTTTTAAATCTTAGGACAGGAATCTAAGTAAATGCTTGATGGCTTTTAATAATATCTGAGTCAAGTTGGGACACTACACTCCCAGTAAACCAGATACTTAATAGATTCTTGTTGTAGCAGGACAACTACACTGCTTTTACAAAGCCCTCATAAAATCTAATTAGCTGTGTTCTATTTCACAGCCATGATAGTCTCTCTCTCAAATTCTGTACTAATTCTGTAAGAGAGGTAACTGGATTAAAAAATGATCAAGCCCTACCGAAGGGGGGGGGGGGGGGATCACTAGGTTAGCAGGAGCATCTTTGCAAACCAGCTGTTCCTCTTTAAAAGGGTTCCAAAGTCAAATGACTTAGGCAAATTATAGGTACAACAAAGTTAAAGAGCTTCTATACTGCAGAACTTAAAAAACGTTTACCATGGTAACGTGCTTTGTAATATCCAGAGGGATGCAATGAACCCTATTTCCCAATCTTACCTATCCCCTGAACTCTTAATTTTCAGAATATTCATTTTTATCTCTTGAAATATCGTTTGGGAAACACCGGCATACAATAATTATCTCCTTCATACTTACTGTCAAGCCACACAACATGCATTTACGAATGCTGCATAATCTTTAGTCTATAAAGTCCAAAGTTAGGCACATCACTAATTTTTCATTATTAATTTAAGTTTATTCTGAGTTGAGGTCCAGAAGGCTACCACTAAATTGCATATTGGAGTTACTTAAATCCAAAAATAAGACACAACTAGCCACTTCATAATATTTGCTGTTGGTGGTAGAAAGAATGGGCATTGGCTTAGTATTTACTGAAAAATAGTTCAGTTAAGAACAACAAAATGTTCCAATGCAAATATCTTATCCTAGAAAAAGGAATGAGATACTGTTTGCATAGTCACACAGGGAGAGGCATCTCCAATGCCAATGAAATATTATCAGTAAGCTGTGAATATGTTTGTTAATGGTAAATGCAGTTATTTATATCTTCGAATTAGTACATTTCAATTAAACTTTACCAAAAAAAATAGCGTTTTAATTTTTCCTTTATCAAAGACTAGACAGAAACTTAAAAACCAAAATGGGAAGGAAAGGTTGACAAAATACAATAAGTCACCAGGAAAAAACAAAACAAAAACTAAATCAACTTTTAACCTTTTGGCAAAATAAGGTACTACTATTATGCCCATTTTTTACAAATGATAAGAGAGAGGTTAAATAACTTGCTTAAATACCCAGTTAATAACCAAAATCAGTCTGAATCCAAAGACTCTGTTATCAGTATCATTGGTTTAGAGCAGGAATATTTCAAGTTGAGGTATTCTACCTATGGAAACTCTGTGAATTGAATTACGTTTTATCACTATGAATACAGCAAACTGAATAGAAGGGTGTGTGTTTTTGTCATTGATAAGCCTACAGTGTTGCGTAAGCAACTGGAAAGAAAACTAAAAGTTAAATTACACAGACTGAACTACTTCACATGTATTTTTTTTTAATTGATTTCAGAGAGGAAGGGAGAGGGAGAGATAGAAACATCAATGCTGAGAGAGAATCATTGATCAGCTGCCTCCTGCCTCAGCCCCACTGGCCATGGAGCCTGCAACCCGGGCATGTGCCCTTGACCAGGAATCGAACCGTGACCTCCTGGTTCATAGGATGACGCTCAACCCCTGAGCTACGTCAGCTGGGCCACATGTTTGTTTTTTAATATATTTTTATTGATTTCAAAGAGGGAGGAAGAGGGAGAGGGAGAGAGAGAGGAAAGAAAAAACATCAGTGATGAAAGAGAATCACTGATTGGCTGTTTCTTGCACACGCCTCCCACTGGGGATCAAGCCCACAACCCGGGCATGTGCCCATGACTAGAATAGACCTGGGACCCTTTCAGTCCTCAGGCTGACGCAGCTAGGGCGGGCCACGTGTATTTTTAAAAGATTGCTTTCATCCACATAAGCAGCAGTACTTTTAGCACAGTTAGACTGGGGGTAAGAGAAATGGTGGTAATGGGGAAGAATTAATGAGAAAAATAAATGTCTATCAGGAGCGAAAAGAAGACTAATTTATCCCGCTGTAAGTTACTTGTCTTTAAGCAATCAAGCTGAATCCCTCTATTATTATTATCTGCCACCCTAGCACCCAGAAGTTTAGAGTGTCACAGAGGCCTACCTGTTCACATAGTGCCGAAGTAGCACCAACTATATATGGTTTTTCTCTTTAATGAAAGGATTGTATCTTCTGGTTCCTGTATACAACAAATAATAACTGCTGCCACTTGAAAACCATAGCTTCACAGATACAATGTTACAATAACAGCAGAGTTCCACATTAGTCCAAACATCTGAAAACAACAGATTAGCTAAAAGTTGTAACCTCTTAGACAAAATAATACTGAACACTATAATGAATTCTAAAGTTGCATAAGTCTATGATCGCTCCTCTCAAATATCACAAAATAATGAATAAAATTGTTTCAGGTAAATAATAGTTTTGCAACATATTACAATTATAGTAACTAAAGCTATAAGTGAGAATTTCCTTACTTATTGTGAATGCCTGTACTTGAAAAGCAAGTTTAATTAGAGCAAGAGGTCATAAACAGAAACTTTTCAGTAATTCCAAGGATTTCATAGGTTAACAGCACTGGTTCATTATTATATCTAATTTCACTCTACTCTACAGGATGCTTTTCCTAAATGTAATTTTCACCAGCATCACTCTTGTGCTACCATGATTGTTTATTTTTCAATTCACATGACTATCACACAGAAGACAATTAAAAGTCTCCAACTGCCCATCCAGTGTAGCTCAGTGGTTGAGCATCGACCTATGAAGCAGGAGGTCACAGTTCAATTCCCGGTCAGGCACATGCCTGGGTTGCAGGCTTGATCCCTGGTAGGGGGCGTGCAGGAGGCAGCTGATCAATGATTCTCTCTCATAGATGTTTCTATCTCTCTCCCTCTCCCTTCCTCTCTGAAATCAATAAAAATATATTTTTAAAAAATAAAAGTCCACAACCAAGTAAAATATAACTTACTGAGATTTGGATTCTCTCTACAAACCATGCAGTATCCCAGTTGCCCTCAAGACTTTCTCTTAGAACCCTGATACAAAGAATAGCATGACCTCATACTGAAAGAACATTTCTCAAAGGGTGTTCCGTGGAACACTTGCCATCCACCTTCCAGATACTCTGAAAAAAAAAAAATGATTCCATAATCATATGAAATTATAATTCTAGGATAACCTGCAGAATTTTTAATGTTTACTTTTTTAAAAAACACTTTCCCAAATTTATTTATCTATGTAAACCTTCTCCTCCCCACCCACCTCCCTAAAGCACTTAATCTCTCATGGATTTCCAGAACACATTTTGAAACTAAGGAGGGGTCTAGAGTGAAAAAGCCCCGATTCCAAAACAGAAGCAAAAGGTTCATAGGAGGGAGAATTAAGGGGCAAATATCGAGACTGGGAAGTGGGGGAGCCAGGTCTTCCTGCCTCCCGTTACCCTGAAAGCCAAAGTGGTGCTCCTTTACAGCAGCAGATAAAGCAGCACCAGAATGGGGCAGGGGCGTTAGACAACAGGGCTAGCCACTCCCCACCTATTAACTGGAAAAAGAAGTGGGCACAGCAGAGAAGAGTGTGGAGCACGGAGCTGGGAAGGGCAAGCCTGAGCTCAAATCAGCATCGGAGGGGAAGAAACGGAAATCCCCTAGATCTGGAAAACAGTGACAACAAGACAGCCGTTCGTATGTCCGGGATGACCTATCCTAATAGTGGAGTCATCCCAAAACAAAAAACATTAGGGAAAGAACTTCTTGACTCATCAAGACAGTAAACGCAGCTGCGCAATTCTTGGTCTTAGCGACCAAACTCGAAGTCACTCTCACTGGCAGTTTCATTAATGACAAGAGATGGGAAAACCTCTGGAATTAGCAAGTAGTTCCCACCTATTATCTACTCTAGCGTTCACGTGGAGTAACTAGAAGATATAACCAAAAAATGACCAACCTGTATAGACCGATGGAGACCTGTGGTCATTCCTCCTGTTCAAGCTTACAAAACTCTGACAATCAATGGAAGTCAACATCCGAGAGCCCAAAGGCAGGAAAGGGAAATGACAAAGGAATAGGAAATGAACCATCAAATACAAAGGAGTGAAGTTAATTTCTCTCTCCATTAAGTTCTTCTAAATTAAAAATACCCAACCATTCCCAGGTCAGACCAAAGTAGCAAGCCAAGAAAACATATGTTCATGCTCATGTTCCTACTCTTCCTCTCTCCCATACTCCCTCTCTCTCTCCAGGGATCTTGTCCCTCCCTAACCTTCCTCTCTTCATTAATTCATCAGACTGTGCTTTTAAGAAAAGGACCCATGTCTATCATCTCTTCACTGTTAAACAGTCACCGTATTTCAACTTCATCTACACTAAAGAGTTCCAAACTCTTTTATCCCAATCTACAGCAAGAAATACAAGAAAACACAAGAGTTTGTGCATAGCAATACTTACTCTTTCTACACATGATGTACTAGATATTTTCTATTCTAGTTTATTTAATGTTTTAAATGTTGGTTGGACTTTCAAACTAATCAAAACCAAGAGGATGAAAAACAATGAGCTACATAGTCAATGTACTGTCAATCAGTGTACCAACAGAGAAAAGGTCTTGAAAGAAATTTGTTGACTGCCATAGAATAGTACAATAAAATATTAATTTGTAACAAGTTCAGTTATTTTACCACTAGAGGCCCAATGCACAAAATTTGTGCAAGGGGCTTGGCCCTTGCAGCCCCGGCTGCCTTGTGGCCCTGCAGCCCCGCCCCCCTGACCATTGGTCATTCCAGAAGGTCATTCTGAAAGGTCGTTCTGCCATCCAGTCTAATTAGCATATTAGCTCTTTATTATGTAGGATAACATAACCTGGGCTTACTATGTAATATTAATCAAGTCCTAGGAATTATGGGAAATTTCATAAAATTTACAACATACTATGCTATTTGTTTTTTGTTTTTACACTGCTATGCTAATGTATGCCTTGTAATTCCACATGAAATTCCTAAAATTCTCAAAGTGCTAATTCTGGCATCCCTGTTCTCACTCATAAAGCAATAGATTCTTAAAAACAGAAAAGAAAGAAATGGAAAAATAATAGCCACCACTTAGAGAACATGCTTCTACCATGTGCCAGCATTGTGTTAAATCAAATCGCTGTACTTATTCACTATTCTTCTTAGAAGAGACTATTAGGTGGCTAGTATAAAGGAAATAAGTGCCCAAGCTATATTTCTGAGACATTTATAAGATCCTAATTGAGGATTTTAAAAAAATAATTTTAATCCTCTGTATTAAATGAACATATTGACAATTTGGTGTGATTAATAAACTCTACTCAAGAAAAGCTAATGATAAGGAACAGCCGAAGTGAAGGACAATATACCTTCAAAAAGATTCAGATCCTTCTAATTAAGTCATCATCACCTCACTTAACTGACCCACGCATGAAAAAATGTGAATAATCTTTAAAACTATGCCAATGAAAGAAAAAGTTAAAACCACAGTACCTGCTGATGTACTCTAGCAACAAGTTTATTCATTGTTCAGGTTAGTGTGTGTGCTTGTGTATCACTGAACAAGCTATAAAATTACTGTTATTTAAGGTTAATTTAAATGTAATGTCACAAAGTCCAAGATTCAGGAAGTATCAAAAACCAGTTATCCACATATAAGTAGCTAGGATGTTTCTTTTGTATTGAGTAATACCATCTTACATCTATTTTTTAAGTAAATTAGTAAAGAATTACCTTAAACTCCCATTTCCCATTTCAAAGTAGAGGGTAGCCAATTGAATGAGTAATAAATTTAGTTATTACTAGGAAGATATTTTTACTTCTACAACTCTACTGTAACTTATTCTAGAGTTAGACTACTGACATCAACACTCTAATTTTATGAACATACAAATCATAATTATTTCAACAACTTAAAAAACAAAGGAGACAAAACATAGTCTTTCGAGTCTTATTGGACATAACTAGAAAATATGTTTTATTAAATGGAAAGTGACCTATGGCCTAGGGAAGTCTCATTCCTTTGCTCTATTGCTACTGGCTTAATCCCCTCATCCTCTCTGGAGCGCTACTTATTTACTCCCTCAAGCACTCAGAGCAAGGATGCTGCCAAATACATTCATCTCACTTTGACTTGTCATTTTCTTATTGTCATGACACTGTAATGAACAAAACATTAACTGTACCAATATAAACGTGAAATGGGCCATAATTAGAAATAAAGTGAAAATGATGGAAATAAAGCAAGGTAGAATCTTGACTGACTCTTTTTTTAAAAGTAGCCTGTCATAAGCATAAAAATAAGGGATATCTAGATGATACTTTAATATAAATAGCCACACACAAATATACAGCATGTATTATAAGGTATTTAACTACTACTGCTCTCCTGTTTCAAATACTGGATTTTTAAAACTCAAACTAAAAACTGGATCACTTTAAGTAAAATCTAAACTGACAAATTTAACCCCAACAAATATTCCCTGTAAATTTCCATTATAGACCCTCAAAAAAGTTTAAAAAATTAAATTGAGGTCCAGTCACTAGCTGGAAACTTTATTAATCTAATTGTTTTTATATAATGTTAGGCAATGGAAAAAAAAAAATAGGACAGTTCCCCAAAATGTAGTAATCAATTCCGACATGACGAACAACTGACCTATTTCAATACTTAAATGAAGAGACCGGCATTCCTAAATAACCTAAATCCTCAAATAACTTAAAGACAGTAACTCCTACTTATGGCACCTCTTGACAGCTTCTCCATTTGGACATTCCTTTTCTTACTCTTTACCCAGACTTCTGTGGTTGGCAATTCCCACTTTCAAGACCTCATACTCCCAACTTCAACACGACTGAGAGTTAACAGACACTGCCTGGCCCAAAGGGGCAAAAAGTCAGTCCTTAAACATTCTGGTCTCTGGTTCTCTACCACTGAGAAACACAACAGAAGTTTACTTAGAAGACTGTACATTTTTGTTATGTCGTATCAGATGTCCACAAAATATGAAGCATATTACTAAAACTGAATTTGTTTTAAATTGTGAAAAGTCCCTGGTTTGATATACTTTTAAAATATATTAATAAAAATAGAGTGTATTTGGCCAAATACTTACTTGACTTGTTTCACTTAAATTAAGTATGTATAACGAGTTTTTAAAATATATATAAGAAACAAAACCCAAGGAAACATATTTAGTGGAAAACATCCATGAGTTATTCTGATAATACTGTACAGCAAAATATCTCAGAACATAAAACGACTACGTAAACTCTTAATACAAAAGACAACTGAGCATAAGGTTTTCTCTTCTTGTCATAATTTTAAAATTATATTTACTACTGGTACATAAGAAGAGTTCTTTCACTATTCTGAAGATGAGAAAGAATAGATAATAACAATCATAATCAGACTAGAATGAGTTCTTGAACCATAATTCAAGAACTGAAACCCTAATTCTAAAAGCACCAAAAACTTTTCTTTAGACCTCAAAAAAAAACTCTCTCAAATATTTCTAAATTTATAAAACATGGGATGTAAAACTACATGTAATAAAATATTTTACTCTGCACATAAAAATAAGACATACAAAACCAAAGTCAAAATTGTCTCACTCTTAACAGAGAAGTCACTTGAAAGATGGTTTAGAATTCTTCCCTTCCCAGGAAAAGTCTGGTATTCTGTTTTAAAAAAACCATCCTATTCACTTACAGGTAAGCAATCTTAAATGAGTGATTTACCTGACAAGCTAACTTTTAAGGAATTCCAAATTAAAAGACAAAACAAAATAATCACCAATTGACTTTTACTCCAGGAACATAAAGCTGACTTGGGAACAAAGACATTCTCGTATCAAAACTTCCCAACCAACTGAAACGCCTCGTTTTACGAAGGTAGCACAGCACTCCCGGGGCTGCCTCCCAAAGCCGCGCGCCGGGGCAGGGTGGGCGATGGGCACGGCTGGGCGCGCGGGCGGACGTGGAGGTAACACGGGGCGCGGCGTGAAGGTCACCTGGGCGCGCCCGCTCTCAGCGCCGCTCTCCCACCACAGCGGGTCTCCCCACCGCATCCGCGCTCGGGAGAACGAAGGCAAAACGCTGACCGTTTCAGACGGGAATTAAATGCAGAGCAAACCAAACTTCAGCCAGGAGCTGCTCCCGAACACCCTCTCCCCGCTACCGCCACAGCGTGCTGAAACATGTAGGCCACTTTATGCTACAAACACGGCAGTTTATGGCAAGTCCATGTGTAGCTGTCCCTTTGCTTGTCCTAAACGGGGATGAAACAAACCCGCCGACGGCCACCTTCGGGTTCCTGTTGACGTCAGCTATTTTAATATCTCCTCCCATTTTCCAGAGCGATTTCCAAAGTCTGGGAAGGACTGTTTCCACTAATAAATACCTTTGCATTGAATGTCTGTTACACCCCCGGGAGGCATCCAGCTCTGCCCATCACAGAATTACTCAAAAGCTCTTAACTGCTGACCTAAAAACCTAAGTCCTTTCTCGTAAATTCCACATTAATTCGTGGCAACAACTAGCAGCCTGGTTGTACTCCTGGGAAAATAGTCACCAAAACCTAGAAAAAAAAATTCTGGAATAACTGGTGTCTATTCTCTTATTTTGTGTGTGTGTGTGTGTGTATATATATATATATATATATATATATATATTATTTATATATTACATATGACATATTATGGCAATGTTATATATACTATATTACATACTTTATACCGTATATTACATATGTTTATATACTCAGTTTACTCATAGTAACTCCCTATAACAATTACATGATAATGACAAACTCACCCCATTCTAGGTATTCCAGAATGTTCTTCTCCCTTCTCAGCGGAGAGTTGTTGCACTCGTCGTACAGGCAGATGAGAATGTCCAGCAGGGTCTCCACGCTGAAGCACTGCCCGTTGGTCCGCGCCGGCCCGTCCAGGATGAACTGCTCCAGCTGCCGCAAGCGCACTTCCCCGGACATGGTTGGTGGCTTCGGGTCCCGCCGGCTGTCCTCCGTCCGGTGGGCGACTCCTCCGGGGATGCTTTGAGCCCAAGTGTTAAAAGCTGCGGTTTTTTTAAAAAAACAAACCGCTGATGATTCCAGCCACTGTCGTGAGCGCCGGTGCTGAACCGAACATCCAACACGCCGCTGCCCTCACTTGACTGCCGCGTCTTCAACTCCGCGCGTGGACATATAGGTGGGGAGGGGGGTGGTTACCATAAAATATATATCTGATACATTTTTTAAAGAATACAATTAAGTCGTAGATTTAAATAAAATAATAATTAAAAGTACAACGAGCCAACGAGTCAACACTTCTTTCGGGGGAGGGGAGAGGGGGGATCAACAGCTCTTCTCCTTCATTCAAAATTCAGCTCGTGCAACCTAATCCCGACGCGAAGCCCGTTGCATCATTCATTAGGTCCGCGGCGCATCAGCCATTCGCTTCCCGGGAAGGAGGAGCGCGGAGCAGGGAGGACCAGGCCAGACGCCGGGAAGGGGGAGGGAAGCCCCAAATCCGCTGCAGATCCTCGCCACCGCCGCTGGGCCGGTGCATCCGCGGCGACTCCTCCGGCGGCGGCGGGAGGAGGGCGGGGGCGACCTGCGGCGGCCGCGGCCGAGCACCGAGTCGCGCCCGGAGGCGGCTGTCCCCCCCCGCGTCCCGCTGGGTCACGGCTGTGCAGGGAGTCCCGTTCCCAGCGGATGCGGAGGAAACTTCATTTTTCTCCCGGCTTCTCCCAGGGCCTGGCGGGCGGCGCGCCGGGGCTGCGGGCGGCACTGGGCGCCGGGCCGGAGCGGCGGCTACTCGGCCGCCCGAGCCCGCTCCATGGCGGTGGTCGCGCTCGGCCGCTGGGCCGCGCCGGGCAGGGCGCCGACCTCCACACCCGCACCCGCCGCCGCCGAGGCTCCCGGCGCCCTGGAGGGGAGGGGGTGCTTCTCGGGATTCAAAGCGCACGGGCGGCGGCGGCCACGACGGTGCGGGCGGCTCCCGCGGCCCCGGCTCCTCCCGGCTCGCACCCCCGGGTGAAGGGCATCTTCCCGCGGCGACGAGGGAGCGGCCAGGCGCCGGGGGAGGGACTGGTGCCGCGGCGAGGAGCGCGGAGGCTGCCGCAGCCCGGCTCGCGGCCACTCCCTTCCTCTCCCGCCCCCGCCCCCGCCTTCCCGGCCTCGCGCCCGCGCCCTGGGCTCCGCCAGGCTCCCGGCCCCGGCCCGGCCGCGCGCAGGTCCAATATGGCGGCCGCGCCCCCCGCGCGCACGCGCCCCGCCCACACCGCCCGCACGCCCCGCCCACGCCGCCCGCACGCCCCGCCCACACCGCCCCGCTCGCCGCGCCCCCGCCCCCGCCGAGCCTGCGGGCCGAGGCCCTGGAGGAGGGTGGGGACCGCTTCGGCGGCCGCGCCGCGGGAAACGGGGATGCGGGAGGACCGAGCGGGCGGGGATCCGCGCCGCCGCCTCGCGCTCTCCCGGTCCCCGAGCTTCTCGAGTGGGTCGCGAAGCGGGGCGGCCTCCTGGTCCTCGGAGACCCCGCCTGCGGCACGTTTAAGGGGGCCCCGCGGCCTTAGGTCCCGACAGATCTGCCCAGGAGAGTGCTCTCGCCGCCCCTCCCGGGCCGCCCCCAGCCCCCCAGGTCAGTTCTCGGGTTCGGGGCAACCGGTTCCCGGGGGTCTCATTGCAGCGTTTCTGTGTCAGTTCCCGGGGCGAATACCAGGACGGGCTGAGCGCGCTGCCCTCCGAGTGGTGAGTGTGTGAACGCAAAGGACAGGATTCCCGAAGGGTCCCTGCGTGGGGCGCAGGGCTCCTGCCCCGGAACTATTCCCGCCGCCGCCCGCTGCTCCCAGCCGGGCTGCCTCCTGCAGGGGCCCCGCGGCGGGAGTCGGGCAGCTCACTCCCCCAGCGAACCCGCACCCCCCGAGCAAGCCCGCACCCCCTACCCCCAGCAAGTCCGCACCTCCCGAGCAAGCCCGCACCCGTTTGCGCACGCACACGCGTAACCCAATGGCACTGCAGAAATGGCAGCAAAAGCAAGTCATGCATAGCTACGCCCCCAGGCAGCTGAGGCCTTCCAGGTGGTTCCAATCTGGGTCTGAGAGGAGCACTCACATTTCTTGTGGAAGGCCCCATATTTAAATACTAGTGGCCCAGTGCACAAGTTTGTGCACACGAAAGGAAATTAGAAGAAATATTTTAAGATCGCTATTTGCCCTTTCTCTATAATAGAAGTGTCAACCAAATTCACGATCAACAATGACAGATGGAAACACATGCGTGAGATTGGCGCCAGCAAGAGCTTTATATAGATATTAAATATACTAAAAAGTATATAAATTAGGTCACTGCATTTCTGTCTTTTACTCTCAAAATTGTCATCTTTAAAATCTTTCTGCAAAATACAGGGTTGTGGGCTCAATCCCCAATAGGGGGCATGCAGGAGGCAGCCAATCAATGATTCTCTCTCATCATTGATATTTCTACCTCTCTCTCCCTCTCCCTTCCTCTCTGAAATCATTCAACATATTTTTTTAAATCTTTCTGCAAAATAAAATTATTTTCTAGTCCTTTCCAACACCCATGTCCACAATTGCATCGTTTTACATGTGAATAATATGAAAGCTGAGGAAAAATTAGCAATGAAGGTCTAGAAAGGAAGTCTAGACATGAAGGCTAACAAATTATTCAAGTTGCTATGATTCACAGAATAGTGTGGATTTTTTTGTGAATGTTGGACAGCATTATTTGCAAAGTGCTCTGATAGGCTCAGACAAAAGATCAGTCGTTTCTAGCCTGACATCTTTATCTGTGGGCTAATCATAAAAGCATTAGAAAAGCAAAAGGGAAAAAAAAAGCAAAAATCCTAACAGATAATCATTAATATTTTGGTGTTCATTATCCATCTTTTTTATGCATTTTAACAAAATGACACATAATAAAAGACAGTTTTATAGCCCCCTGTTTTCACTTAGCAATATATTGTAAACATCTTCTCAAGTCAACAAATATTCTTCAATAACATGGTTTCTAACAGTGAAGCCAAGACATTTTAACATTTTCATTTGACCATGAGTTAGGGTAGCAAAGAAAGGAGCAATTTCTTTTGCTTTTACGCCACAGAACTGGCTGTAAGCTACCTACTTATCGAACTTGTAAATAACTTTAGAAAAGAATTTAAAAGAAAAAACCTAAAACATGTTAGCTCTCCATAAATGGGAGCACAGTATACGAGCTACCGAGATATTTCTTAATAAAAGAATCAAGCTGCCAGCCCTTCCTTACCTATTCTGTTAGCACTTGGGTACCACCCACAGGCTAGAGTTTTTATATTTGCATAATAACCTTTACCACGTTGTTTAGTGAGGACGGGGGAGAACATATTTTTATTTTTTTTTAAAAAACCACACACACACAAAGAGAAGGAATTAGGTTGAACCCAATCAATTTTGCTTGAATAATTCAAGCCCAGAGACTTAATAATTAACTAGACACTGAACATATTGTGCGGGTGTTACTTTAAATGTTCCGGTTGACGTGTGAACATGCTTGTTAATGAAACTGGTATTCAGCCAAAGAAAGGCGCGGCCCAGTCGCCCCACAGCGCTGCGTGGCAGGGTGTGCTTTGGGAAGAGAGCCTGGAGGAGGTCTTCTTTGGGAAATGGTGCTTGGGGACCTGGGGAGCAGATTGCACCCCTGCAAACACAATTTGTTTGAAACCATCAGAGAAAAGTTTTATGAGGGGGCTGGGCATTCGTCTGACCTTTCAGAAAAGAAAGGGGCGGGAGGGGACGTAAAGATGCGAGAATAAAAAGAATCAGACCGGACGGGAGTCCTGACGGTGAGTTCCAATGCAAGCTCTCTTCATCTCACCCCCCACTCCTGACCTAATTAATAGCAGGAGGACCGGTTCATCGATTGGTATTTATAACAACCAGCTCCATTCTTACCTTGCTGTGTCTTAGTCCATTAGCTACAGGTTCAGTGATGGAGAATGGGCCCAAAAGCAAGGTGAATGCACGCAGGGCTTCATGTGTAGTAACGGGGGTAGTTTTCCACAGCCCCCTCCCAGGCCCACTAACACACCCCGGAGCTACGAAGGAATGGCTTGGTTTAGTGCCCTCTGAGGGTGAAATGCCGGCAAAGGCTTGTCCTCACTTCAAGTCTGGCTTCTGACATGAGTCATAGCAACTGCAGAGGCTTATTTATGGAAAAGGAGGTTTTGTAATTAATAATGGCTTTCTTCACATAACATTTACAGTGAGTGCATACTGTCCAGAGTACTTTGAAGACACAGTATTCTATTCAGTTGTCATGATCATGTGAAATAGAAAAACTATCATCTCCATATCATTGATGAGGAAACAGGTTCAGAAGGCTTAGAGGACTTGGGAACGGCCACAAAAATAGCAAACGACAACACCACGCTGTCTCAAGGCGCGGCCAAAAGTCCTAACCACCATATGAGGTCTGAAAGGTCTACGGATCCCGAAAACCACCTCTCCCTCCTGTTGTGACGTGGAAGCATATATTTGTTAATTCACATATTTGAGCTTTAGAAATTGCTATTGGGGCAGAAAAGGAAAACCCATATGTGATGTGTCAGGATCCAGCCAGAAAAACAGAAATCAGCTGTGCATTTAAATCAGAGGAACCCTCATTCTGGAAAATGGCTACACCGGTGATAGAGGAGCAGAGGAATCAAACAAGGGAGAGTGAGGCGGTCAGCAGCAGCCGCTCCCTCCAGCCCCTGCCCAGGCTGGAGGGAGCTGGAGCCACAAATGAGACACAGGGCCTGCTAGGGAGCAGCCCCAGGCCTGAGAGGGGAGGAAGGTCCTCTGGCCTCCACTCTCCCCGCACTTGCCTGGAACACAGAGCCTGTGAGACCTGCATGCATTGTCCCCCAAGGTACACCGCTGAGCAGGCAATGGGGGAGGAGTGGCTGTCAAGGCAAACAGGCCAAGGATTGGCACACAGATGACCAACCCGGTTTCCATTTTACTCAAAGAAGATAAATCAATAAAACAAATGTTTTCTCTCCGAACAGCCATGCAGTGGATTTTGAAGTGGCAGGGTTTTAACATAGGGGAGACTTTCACTCCTCCCTCTTCATATTTATTTTGCTTTTTGTTTTAACCCCTCACAAAGGTTAAAGAAACCATCCCAATAAACCCTTTTCACCTAGGGCGCGTTTACTCAGACAGACAGACAGGTTCGTAGACTCAGATGTGTCACTTGCTTATCAGGGGATCTTGCCCAACTTGTCCTGTCTTTAAACCTCTCATTTAAATTTCTCATTAAAGCTCTACATACACAAGCTCTACTACATGTGAAATTTTCAAAAACATGTGTGGGGTCAAATAGTATAATAGAGATATCGTCCTCTACTACATCTAGTTAGTAAGCTTGAACAATAAAAAGGAAGGCGGCATTCTCTTATAAATTCCATCAGCATTGACACATTTGGCAAAAGACTCCTTGGCCGAGTGTGGTGACAAAAACCAAGGCGGCTAATAAGCCAATGTGTTCCTCTCAGCCCTGATGTAGGGCTGGAGGTGACACAGCCAGGGCCGAGGGGCTGGCAGCCAAGCTGAGAGGTAGAGAAGCCAGTTACCACACTCTGGAAATCTCTCCGGCCAAGGTTACCAGAGACTTCCACATGACCAAAGCCAGCCGTCACTCCTCAGTCCCCGTCTCATTTGACCTTCTAGCGGTATTTGAGCACAGATCAGCCCTCTTCATGGAAACACTTTTCTTCACGTGGCTTCTGCTCTCTCCTCGTTTTCTACTGCCTCACTGGCCACGGCTTCTCAGCCTTCTTTGCTAGGCCCTCCTTTCTTACAGATCTCCAAAAGTGGGCGTGCCCCAGGGTTCAGACTTTGAACCCTTTCTAGCCGATTTCAATGAGTCTTAAGGACTCAAATGCCATATAGGATGGCTTGGAAAACACGTCACAAATTCTACAACACTCCTCTTATTCAGAAGTGGGTCTTTATTCCCTCACCTGGAACATAGGCCAATCTCAGTGACTCACCACTGGTAAGAGATAAAATGCAGCAAACGTGACTGTTTAACTTCCCAGGCCAGGCTATTAGGGCCATGCAACCTCGCCTTGTCTGCTGGAAAACTGTCCCTAGAACCCTGTACTGCCATGCAAGAAGTTCAACTTTGTAAAAAGTCCAAGGGTCTTAAGGCTGCCACGCGAGGAGGGAGCCCCGGCCACACAAAGGAGCCACATGTAGACAGTCCGCCTCTCTGAGCAGCACCCGCTGCAGGCAGATGACTGAAGATGCCTCTAGAGGCCTCCAGCCCCAGCTGGCAAGTCACTCAGCCAAGAAGGCCTCCCAGCTGAGGCCCCAGTGGCATGGAGCAGACAAGCTCTCATCGCAACACCTTTTTCAAATTCCTGGTGCACGGCATCGATGCACCTAATAAAACAATTGCATTGAGCCGCTAGATTTTGAGGTGATCTGTTATGCAGAAGTAGCTGCCAGAATAATACATAAATGTTAACCACTTCCAAATTTATGTTTTTTATCTGAACCTTTCCCCCAGATTCCAGACTTATCTTTCTAACTGCCTACTTGATGCTTGCTTAACGGCAATGTGTTCAAAATAGAAGTCTTTAACCCAACCCTCCAAAACAAAAGAATCCATGAGCCTTGCCCAGAGTTCTCCATCCCAGTAACTGGCACCTTCATTTACCTAGCTCCTTGGTATTAACCCAAACTCTTCCCTCTCTCTATTAGCAAACACTGTCCACTCTACCATAAAAGCAGGGGTAAAATTTAAAATAGCTAATAACTATAATGGCAGGGGTTCCAACCAACCAAAACAGATGTGACCACTTCTCACCACCCACTGCTGCCTTCACATCCCAGGCTCAGAACCCTCCAATTGCCTCCCATTGTACTTGGAATAAAAAGCAAAATCCTGCAATAGCCTCAAAGGCCCTCCATAAACTGGCCGCTGAAGATCCACCTCTCCGATTTCATCTCCTACCCACACTCTCGCCCCTTTTCAAACACTACACACTCCTGCTCAGTCTTTGCAATTTGCCATTCCTTCTGTCTGGAACATTCTGCCACCATACATCCACAGAGCACATCCCCCACCCCATTCAAGTCTCGGCATCAGAGAGTCACTTCATCAGAGAGGCATTTCCTGGACAAGCTCTTATAAACGGCAGCCCTCCATCCTGCCATTCTCTATCCATTTATCCTGCTGTTACATAGCGCGGACGATATGGCTTTAGGTTTTTTGGTTGTAGTTCCCTTGAATGTTTGTTTATTTCCTGAGTCTCTCCGCTAAAATGCAAGCTCTCCATGCAAGTAGAAATGCTGTCGCTTTCACATGGCATTTATGAAGAGACCAGGCTCTACTTGCTCTGGGAATTTGTCTATATCATGGAAATTCCCTCAGAGACCTGGGAGCGGCCGCTGCTCTCTTCCTAACCAAGAGGAAGCAAGGGGCTTTTTCCTGTTGAGCTGCCTGATAGGATATTTGTTCCTAAGGAGAGAGTAGTGCTACCAGCTGTCCAAGAACTCCTTGATGACAGTTACATCAAGTGCCCCCAAGAAGGTGGTCTCCAGAACCCTATTATCCTAACGGAGCAACCCCACCAATTCCTAAAGCATAGAGCAACAAAGACATTTTTCTCCAAGAAAGGTGGATGGTTTGTCTGCACAATTTAAACGTGAGAGAAGAAACTTTAGTTAAATCATTTAGTTTGGGAAAATGGGGCGTGATAGCAATGTCGTTTGTTACTCGATAGCCATCAAGTAGCAGACCACAGCTAACATTAACTGAGCAAACTTTTAAGTCAAGCACCAAACTCAGTCCTAAGAGGATTCACGGAATCTCCTTAACAACCCTACAACGAAGAGACTAGAATTATTTCCCGTCTTCTTCAGCTCAGCTGCTGTAGCCAATTACCACAGACGTACTGGGTGGCTTAAACAGCAAACATTTATTTCTCACAGTTATGAAGGTTGGGGAGGTGTAGATCGAGGTGCTGGCTGATCTGCTTCCTGGTCAGGGCTCCCTTCCTGGTTTGCAGACGGCCTTTCTTCTCATAGTATCTTTTATTTTTAATTGATTAAGGTATTACATATGTGTCCATATTCCTTTGCCCCCCCCCCACTCCCATTTATGCCCCCCCTTCCCCCAGTGTCTCTGTCTATTGGTTATGCTTATATGCATGCATACAAGTCCTTTGGTTGATCTCTTCACAGGGCAGAAAGCAGAGGGAGAGGAAGCAAACCCTCTCATCTCTTCTTACAAGGGCACTAATCTCATTCGTGAGGGCTCCATCCTCACAATGCAATCACCTCCCACAGGTCCCACCTCCTAACACCATCACATTGTGGTTTAGAATTTCACCACATGGATTTTGTGAGGACACAAACACTCGGTTTGTAACATTTTCATGTAGAAAAACTAAGGAGTAGAGAGATCAAGTAACTTCACCAAGATTATGAAGCTGATATTTCAACCCAGGTGAGACTCGTTCTGAAGCCTGCGTGCTGAAATCCTTTGCTAACCTACCTCAGAGCAAACTAAGAGAAACCAATGTCAGTTAACTGATTAATAATTAGACTAAGCCCTATTGTCTAACCCAGGGGTGGGAAAACTTTTTGACTCGAGGGCCACAATGGGTTCTTAAACTGGACAAACTGGACCGGAGGGCCGGAACAAAAGCATGGATGGAGTGTTTGTGTGAACTAATATAAATTCAAAGTAAACATCATTACATAAAAGGGTACGGTCTTTTTTTTTTCAATAGTTTTATTCATTTCAAATGGGCCGGATCCGGCCCGTGGGCCGTAGTTTGCCCACGGCTGGTCTAACCAAAAGAAGGGAAAACTAAAATGACTTCATTATAACCTTTAAGCATAGAAGACAGGAGTTTGGGTCAATTGTTTTCCAGATAAAGAGCAAAACCAGAGAGAAGAACAATTTTATTTATTTTTCTTTATTGATTAAGGTATTACATATGTGTCCTTATCGCCCCATTGCCCCCCCCCCACCCACCCATGCCCTCGCCCCCCTGTTGTCTGTGTCCATTGGTTAGGCTTATAAGCATGCATACAAGTCCTTTGGTTGATCTTTTCCCCTTACCCCCACCTGAACAGATTTATTAAAATGGGATTTATTTCCTGTAGACAAAAAGAGAAAGTCTTAATGATCAGGTTGGTAAATCAGACACTAAGAGATCTTGTGCAGTTTTCATCTCATTAGAACTTAAAAAATGATCATTTCAATTCAATTGCAACAGCCATCTCTCCTGAGTGGTGTGGAATCCACCTGCCAGAAGGTGAGGGGACCAGAACAGATGCACCCACCAGGTGCCACTCAGCAATAAGAGTCAGTGCGTCCGCACCAGCGTGGGGACTAATTAAACCACAGTCAGATGGCGGAGCCAGCGATCATGTCTGCGAACAGACGGTGACCTCTCGGTGACCCAGAGGATCGCAGCATCAGCAGGGAGAGGCCGAATGAAATAAGGCACTGTCAGCAATGTTCCTTACCGTAAAAAAATATGACAATAATAATGGCAATAAGAAGTATCAAGACACAAATCCGCAAGGAGGATGGTTGCTGGAGCACCCCAGGCATTCGTGAGAATAAGGGAAATGAAAATTCAAGAAAACTAAATCTGAGCTATCAGAAGGGCTTTCCTCAAATAAGAAAGGCCCCAACATTATAAACTACAAGCAAAAAATCATGCAGAAGAAACAATAGAAAAGCTCTAAGTACTAAGACTTGGGACTCATTCCAACCACTTCTTCACATGCTAGCATGGCACAGGTCAGGATAAAAAGCCAGGAGTGATATTACGGAATGACGTTAGAAGAGGCAAATTAAGCATGTTTTCTTTTCTGTAACATTAGACACGCCTGTTCTTCAGATCCTTATTTCTCCTAATGATAACATGTTACCCTATATGAACAATTGACGGCCGGTGGGCTGTTTTCACAGCAATGAAGAACCACCATGTCCTTTTGCTCACCCTGCCTTATGAGAAGGGCATGACTATTTAATGACTAACCACAGTGCAAGGTACCAGGTATGACTGGAAAAGTACGTTCTCTTAAAAATAAATTATCTAGGCCAGTGGTCGGCAAACTCATTAGTCAACAGAGCCAAATATCAGCAGCACTTCTTCAAAATAGACTCGCCCAGGCCGAAAACTGACTTTGACTTCTGGGCATGGGCCCCAAAGTTTCAATCGCACTGTACGCGCGCCCGCACGTGGTATTTTGTGGAAGAGCCACTCTCTAGGGGCCAAAGAGCCGCATGTGGCTCGCGAGCCGCAGTTTGCCGACCACGGATCTAGGCGGTGATAAAACTACTGCTTTGTCTTTACTAATACTTTGTACTGAAAGTAGGGTTAACCATCTCACAAAAGTATTAGCTGACCATTCCCAAGTATTAGCAACCATCCCTAATTTTTAAACCATTATTAAGTTCATTCATTCATTCACTCAATAGTCATTAACCAAGCCCACAGTCTATATCAGGAACAGTGTAAAAAGTATAAGTGGATGATGTTCGACTTTTATTGTATTAATCCCCAAAGATATACTTATGAATTGTAAGCAATGGTATGACAATATTTTTTTATATTTTTTTGATTTCAGAGAGGAAGGGAGAGGGAGAGAGAGATAGAAACAGCAATGATGTGAGAGAATCATTGATTGGTTGCCTCCTGCACGTCCCCCCCATTGGGGATCGAGCCCACAACCCGGCATGTGCCCTTGACCGGAATCGAACCTGAGACCCTTCAGTCTGCAAGCTGGACACTCTGTCCACTGAACCAAACCAGCTAGGGCATTATTGTTAATGTCCTTCTAATTGGAAGAGGAAGGTTGGCTGGTAGGAGGAGACAAAGCAGAGAAATTCCCCAGAAAAGCTGGATCAGAGTATACCTTTTGGTAAACTTTGGATTACTCACAGAACAGAGCAGACAGAGGGAATTTTTCCAGATAGGGAGAAACAAAAAGGCCACATCAGTGCTGTGGGAGAAGCAAGCCAGGCCAGCAGAACCAGGCCCCCCTGGGAAGGGACAGAGAAACAGACAAGCAAACCCACGCATGGCTAAGTGACTCTGAGGAGGGCGACTCATAACCAAGTGGCCAATTCCACGAGGATGGGTGGGCGGGGCCACTTCTGGGAGGAGGCAGTGACAGGTGGCAGGTGGGTGCGAGGAGTATAGGTGACGGTCCTTCTGGGTTAGGGGGGCACTGGTTCCCAAAAGATGTGGGAAGAGGACACAGAAGCAGAACCCATGAGAGGTTCCACGTCTCAGCCAACGAAGGAAGAACTCTAGCTCCAGCAGGGAATTGGAACAGAAACCCAAGCCAAGATGCGAAGCCTGACATCCAAGCTGAGCAGGTAGAATAGGGTCAGGCAGAAGCTCTCCAAGGTGTCTGGGAGCTAAATGCTACTCTGGGCCCACAGGACCCAAGGTGTAGGAACCAGGGCTTATTTCAAGATCGTGTGACCTAGTGGTCAGAGCTGTCAGGGTGCCAGGAAGGCCAGGCTTGCCCTGCTCAGGGCCTAAATGGAGTGGAGTCTGAGGGTCAATGCAACTGGCATCTGGTTAGGACTAAAACAGCCATGGACTGATGCCACTGCCTCAACCACCTCCCTCACCACCCTGCCTTGATGCCTGACAACTTCAACGGTCGGACCATTGCTTGGGTTAAGGTCAAGTTGGGGGACATCTTTCACAGGCGGATGCAATCTAAAGTTTGGCTTGACCTGACCACTAGTGCATGGACACTCAGTGCTTTGAGCCCTGGAGATAAAATGCAAATAATGCTTCTCCCCTCGTTGGCTGCTGGGCGATCCCGTTCAGAGGAAACCTCTGAAGGTTAAGTAATAAATGTGGCGCCATGAGCCTTGGTTTAAAAGCAACGTAGCCGTTGAAAGGAAAGTCCTCAGAAGAGTACAACTCCCTCAGCACGAAGAACAACAGGTGGTGATAGACCGAGGCTCCTGCTAACTCTCTCTCCACATTCTCATTCCGCTTATATATTGAGCGCTCCCGTCTCCGTGGCATTTGAGAATACAGGCGATCCTCTCCCCAACTTTCTCTCACTATCTCCCTCTGTTTCTGCCTTAGCCTCACTCCAATCTCTGCTGATATATCTTTCCAGAGCAGTTTCTGTTTATCTTCCTCCTCCTTATCCTCTGCCTACCTTCCTTCCCTCTTTCGCATCCTTTCTCCTTTCTAGCCTTCTTCCATCTCTCTGTCCCTTTTTGTTCTCCCTTACCTTTCCACTGCCTTCTTCCTCCTTAACTTCTCATAATAATAAGTGAGATTAAAATATTTATTAGCTATATAAGTCTCAATTGCAGGTGGGGGTGGGGGTGGGGGTCCTTTCAAGGAAGGAAGCTCCTGTTAAGGACATTACTTGAGACAAGTAACATGAAATTAGACTTGTTCACACATTCATCTAGATCAGTGGTTCTCAACCTGTGGGTCGTGACCCCTTTAGCGGTCGAACGACCCTTTCACAGGGGTCACCTAAGACCATCCTGCAGATCAGATATTTACATGACGATTCATAACAGTAGCAAAATTACAGTTATGAAGTAGCAATGAAAATAATTTTTTTTAATATATTTTATTGATTTTCCACAGAGAGGAAGGGAGAGAGATAGAGAGAGTTAGAAACATCAATGAGAGAGAAACATCGATCAGCTGCCTCCTGCATATCTCCCACTGGGGGTGTGCCCGCAACCCAGGTACATGCCCTTGACTGGAATCGAACCTGGGACCTTTCAGTCCGCAGGCCGACGCTCTATCCACTGAGCCAAACCGGCTTCGGCGCAACGAAAATAATTTTATGGTTGGGTCACAACATGAGGAACTGTATTTAAAGGACCAGGAGGTTGAGAACCACTGATCTAGATCTAGATGAACTATCTTACCAAGATGAGCCAGGGCCGAAAAAAGAGAATGCCAGGTATGTACTTTTTCCTGACAATCGGTGACAGATAGAAGGATGCAGACAAGGCCTGTGCATGGGACACTCCCTAAGGGCAGTGAGAATGGAAAAATCCAAGCAAACTTTCAGCGGGGAGTCTGTCCTGAACATTTTTCTCGCGTCGCTCTTTGATCCTCACAACACCCCTGTGACTTAGGCAGCATTATTACACCCGATGAGGAAACAGGTGGCGAAAGGAAGTGACAGCTGGAACTGGGACCCAGTCTGTCGGATACCAAAGTCCACGGTGACAGAACAAAGAGAACCCTCACCAGCTTAACAGTTTCGTCTGCCAGAGCGAGGCCAGGTTATAAAAGGGAGCCCCTGACAGTAAGATAGTCTGAGGCCTCCTGGTCCCATTGGACACTCTCATTCAACATCGTACTAGTGGTCCCTCGCAGCGTGCCGGCCCGGACGTGGAGCTGAATAAGTAATTATGGAACGCGTGAACAGGACTCAAAGCAGCAGCACTGAGATTTCTGAACTGGAAAAATCATTATCTTACCCAATTCAGAAGTCAAGCAGCCTCTGCGTAAACATTCCCAGGGACAGCCCTCCTACAAAATAAGAGTCATGGCTTGGCCACATGTTGGCCCAGCAACCCATGTACGCACCCAGAGGCTTTAACATGCTTTCCCGATACTCCTGCTTTTGTAAAATTTCATCTGTCATTAAATCTTTAAAAATCATGCCGAAACCGGTTTGGCTCGGTGGATAGAGCGTCGGCCTGCGGACTGAGGGGTCCCAGGTTCGATTCCGGTCAAGGGCATGTACCCGGGTTGCGGGCACATCCCCAGTGGGAGATGTGCAGGAGGCAGCTGATCGATGTTTCTCTTTCATCGATGTTTCTAGCTCTCTATCTCTCCCTTCCTCTCTGTAGAAAATCAATAAAATATATTTTAAAAAAAGAAAAACATCACCAGAATGTCGTGGATATACTCACTACTACTGAGCTGTGCACTTCAAAACGGTTAAGAGAGTAAATTTTATTTTGTGGTTTTCGTAATTAAATATGTTTTAATTATCAGAATATAAATATTTATATAGGTGAAGTACACATATGTCATGAAATAGACATCGTGAAATTTGGTGGCATGGACAAATCATTTATTTTAGAAAAGGAAGTTACTATCTACTGGTGACTAAGCAAACCTATCTGTCCAGAAGCCTGACTCACAGCTGTTAGCCATGCTGGGTGCCCTGTCAGTGCCCCTCTCCTCCATCTATTCTTTCGTAAGTTTCAGTAACTCATATTTCTCTTCAGGCTTCTGTGTAGCCATAAGTTTACATTTTTTCCATTGTTAATATCTTACCATTGATTCAGTGTGATCATTTGTGTTCTCACCTGATTATTTCTTCAATGATACTTTTATTGGGGGATATTTATGCCTTAGGTGATATATTTACTAAGCTATTCTCCGTATGGGACAGTACTTTGTATGTACCTTTAATCTACCCCGTGTTCTCAGCTCTCTAGAAGGGATTTGTGATGAGCTTATACCAAGTCTCAAATGGACACGGGATATTGTGCCTGTTTTGCTAATTATGAATCTAAAAGTCAAAAGCATAAGGAATTTACTTGGTATCATCCCACTCTCGCAGCAAAAGTGGGACGAAATAAAGCCATGGCCATGACTTCGAAGTCGATGCTCATGTTTCAGAATCTATCACGTCTCTTCTACTCTCATCACATGACCCGTTGGCTTTCTTGAGTCTATACTCACAGATATCTGATTAAATTGGGAAATTGTAATGCTAATGTACAAAAGTTTTACTTATGGGAAAAGAACAACATGTCTTTTTTTTTTCATTTGAAGTTTGTAATGGAAGTTGTATATAATATTACTTTATTCCTGCATCTTCTCAATGGTGTCTTCCTTGTACTTTCCCTTTTCCTTTCCTACTTGGCGAGCTTTGGCTTTACGTTCAAGGACTTTTTTGCGTCTTTGTCCAGCTGTAGTCTAGTGATCACCGCCCTGCTGGGGTGAACGCCCCCGTGGACAGTTGTGCCGTTAGCTTTCTCCCGTGACACTCGTTCAGTGGCATATCCCTTCCTGTAAACCGGGCTACTTTGCCCGTTTGCTGCTCTTTGCCATGTCCTCAGACAACCTGAGCTTCATCAACCTTTCGGATGGGCCTGGATCGAACACTGTACTTCTGTCTCAGCTCCTTGGAAAGAGGAGACATCATCTTCCTTTGAATGTGGGAAGGTGCATTGAAATGCCTTTTATGGTTCTTGCTCCGGTCAGAAGTCACAAAAGGGATTGAACTTCATTTTGACGGCTGGCGCGTCTATGGTGGCCGCAAAAGGGAAGAACAGAACAACACGTCTTTAGACGTGTTGATCTGCATGTGGGACAACAGAGGAATAAAACTATCATGACGCAGCATCTGCAGATGGTGAAATGGAAAATTCTCCCCAGGATCATTTCACAGGCCCAGCCCAGCACCCACATGGCCTCTGCTTAGAGATCCCAGTGATAAGGACGTTAATGCTTTTCGCAGTATCTTTATTGCTTGGTAAGCCTACTTTTATTGTGAATAATAAATTATATATTGTACCAGTTAGCAATTGCTGTTGTTGCGTAACAAGCCACTTCAAAATCATGGCCCTGGCCAGCCTTCTCGGTGGTTAGAGTGTCAGCCCGAGAACCGAAGGGTTCGATTCCAGTCAAAGGCACGTACCTGGATTGCAGCTCCCCACCCTGGTAGGAGGCAACCAGTTGATGTAGCTCTCTCCCATCGATGTTTCCCTCTCTCTCTCTCTCTCTCTCTTCTCTCCCTCTTGCCCTGCCCCCTTATCCCCCTCCATTCCACTCTCTCTAAAATCAATGGGAATAATATCATCCAGTGAGGATTAACAAAAATAATACTCATAATAAATAAATAAAAATACATAATATCTAAAAAAATATGTGGCTTAACACGACCATGTCTATAGCTCATGATACTAGAGCCAGCAGTGCAGGCTCTGCTTTGCGGTTCTGTGAGGCGCCTTCATTCATCTGCGGCTGCAGATCCGCTTTGTCATCCCGGGTGAGCTTTCACACGTCTAGGGCCTCAGCTGGGACAACTGGGCTGGCTCGGCTCCGGGCCACGCAGTCTCACGTTCTCGCGCAGGCTAGCCTGGACTCGTCGCCATGGCACAGGCAGGAGTCCCAGTAGGGGAGAAACACACCAGGCCTCCTAAAGCCTATGGTTGGAATTGGCTCACCATCGCTTCTGCCACATGATATTGGCCAAAGCGAAACCACAAGCCCAGCCTAGATTCAGAGGGTGGGAAGAAGACACATTATAGAGTGCAGAGCCCAGCCAGTGTGGCTCAGTGGTTGAGCATTGACCTATGAACCAGGAAGGAGGTCACAGTTTGATTCCTGGTCAGGGCATGTATCCTGGTTGTGGGCTCGATCCCCAGTGTGGGGCGTGCAGGAGGCAGCCTATCAATGATTCTCTCTCATCATTGATGTTTCTATCTCTCTCCCTCACCCTTTCTTTCTGAAATCAATAAAAATATATATTTTTGAAAAGAGTGTAGAACAGGGAAATTTGAACAATTGTGACCAGTTTTGGCCACCTATCACATATAAACATGGTGTTTAAGAGGCATTGGGTATGGTATCAAGGATGTAAGAGATGATATTCAAAATATCAAAAGTACAACCAGTATGGCATAGACACCACCCACCTAGATGAATGACAGCTGTGATAGGCACCTCAATGTGTGCTGACGGAGCTGAAGGTTGTGACAGTAACAATGATATCGGCTAGGAAGCCAGGGATACCCCAATTCTGTACTTATTCATGAGATTCAAAAGATAGAGCAAGGTACCCTACCACTGGTTGGAGCTCTGGTCCCAACTTCTAGCAAAGTCCTCAAGTGACACCTGAATAGCCTCAGCCCTAAGTGGGCCCCAAGGCTACTTCGTGCTTCTCCACTGGAAGCCCGAACCCGAACTTGAGTCTCAGATGTTCCCTCCTCTGCATGGGCAGCCACATCCACCAGATGGGAGGCAACAGATCCAAGGGACAGACAGAGACGGTGGCAAGGAAAAGACACAGAGTGTTCATGGATGCCGGCTGCCTCACCCTTCAGGGAGAAAGGAGAGCCCTGGCCGAGCCTCTACTCGGAGGAAGGAGACGCAGGCTTTATCTCTCTCTCTAACTTCCTAGAGGGAAGGGTCCACAGGGAGCCACCCTTGTATACCAGATACTTTAGCTCAGCACACGGATTCCATCCACGGAAACAGTGTGTCCAACACGTTGTCCTTAAACCTGAATGTCTACATCAAAGCCTGGCCTGTGGTGTGAACTTAAAGGTGGGGTGAAGAAGACCAGAGCGAAGACCAGAAGCCCATTCGATATACCAATAAACGTGGAACAGAATGCTTTCACCCACAAACTCTCCAAGCACATCCTGAACTTTCAGGGATCACGGTGCATTTCCAGCGGTTCTCAACCTTCCTGATGCCGTGACCCTTTAATACAGTTCCTCATGTTGTGGTGACCCCCAACCATAAAATTATTTTCGTTGCTACTTCATCACTGTCATGTTGCTACTGTGATGAATCGTCATGTAAATATCTGATATGCAGGATGGTCTTAGGCGACCCCTGTGAAAGGGTCGTTCGACTCCCAAAGGGGTGGCGACCCACAGGTTGAGAACCGCTGATTTATGTGAACAGTCAAGTTTGTCTAAAATATCTCTACACACAGTATTCACGAGTATGGATTGGGATTTTGTGGTTGCAAGCTCCGAAATCAACTCTAATTTAAGAACTTTGCTGGACGCTTATGAAATAGCTCACGAATCAAAGGAAAGACAGAACCCCAGGGAGAGCTGTAACATTTAGGCAGGAAGAACTAATGGCCGCTTCTTCCAGGTGCCAATGACAGGATAAATCAGCTCCAATATTTTTATATATATATATATTTTATTGATTTCAGAGAGGAAGGGAGAGGCAGAGAGAGAGAGAAACATCAATGATGAGAGAGAATCATTGATCGGCTGCCTCCTGCAGGCCCCACAATGGGGATCGAGCTGGCAACCTGAGCAGGAGCCCTGATCAGGAATCAAACCATGGCCTCCTGGTTCATAGGTCGACGCTCACCACTGAGCCACGCCAACCAGGCAGCTCTAACATTTTTTTTTCTTTTTCTTTTTCTTTTTTTAGCTCTAACATTTTTGATCCTTGTGTAAGACGATGCAAGAACCACATTTCAGGGAAACTGTCTAGCTCGCCTGGTTTCATTGCATACTCATCCACTGGACAGAGAAAAGCATGGCACCTAACCAAGGACTAATTTGGGGAGGGAGAACTAATTTCTCACATTTCAAAGGAATAGGAAGGGTTGCTGGGCCATCCAAAACAGTCCACTGTAATATGGTAGTCACTGCATCACTAAAGGTCTAAGTGAAGACATGCAGCCAGGATAAGGCAGACTGAGGATTGTAGAGGCCTGGGGAGTAAGGTTTGCTGGCAGGCAAGTTATTTGTTATCTCTAGGAATTAGTTAACCCTGGGAGGGGCAGTTCCCCCAGACAGAAAATAGTCTCTCTCTCTCCCTCTTCCTCCCCCCGCCCCCCATCCCAGCATACCCACACCTTTCCCCCTCTTTTTTTTAAAAATATATTTTATTGATTTTTTACAGAGAGGATGGGAGAGGGACAGAGAGTTAGAAACATTGATGAGAGAGAAACATCGATCAGCTGCCTCCTGCACACCCCCTACTGGGGATGTGCCCGCCACCAAGGTACATGCCCTTGACTGGAATCGAACCCGGGACCCTTCAGTCCACAGGCTGACGCTCTAAGAGTCTATCCACTGAGCCAAACCGGTCAGGGCTCTTTCCCCCTCTTCTTCCCTCAAGGCGTGTCCCTTTGCTTTCTCTCCTAAGCTCCAAGGGCCCTCTGGAACTTGTTTCCTGAGCCCACACAGCCTAGCTGGCTCACTTTTCTACCTCTGTGACTTCTGAAAATAAACTTTGCTTGTTAAAAAAAAAAAAAAAAAGGATACAGAAAATAAAACAGTTAATACAACTATATTCTTTGGGCAGACATAAAGATAATAGATTTAAGTGCTATCAAGTGTGGAAAGAAGCCTACAGAGCCCCATTCCAAATTCCATTTTACTGACCATCCAATATGCTACAGGCACAGTCTGTTGACACTCCTTCTGCCTGTCCAGTGCCTTTTCCTTCCCTCTAGCCTTGCTTGTCATGTTCAAACTCTAGGGTTTCTTGAAACAGTAGCTATAGCTACAATTACTGCATTAATCTGTTTCTAAATATGTATCCAAGCACATTTTAATAATCTATTTTAAGATATCCAAGACTCTTGGTTATAGTATAGATTTATGGATGTATGATCTTCCAAATTAATACCAACATATAATTAATTCCCAGTCGCTTAAAATGTTTAGTATGTGAAACTACTCTGCTTTTTTTTCTACTTTGATGGGCTCTGTCTTCACATTTGTTTCAATTTCTCTACTGCAGTCATATTCTTATTTATTTTCTCTCTGGGCATTCTTGGGATATTTCTGCTCAGTAGATATGCAATATCAAGCTTCACTATTTTATTAAATATAGCAAACATCAGACTCTGAATGGTGAGCCAGAAGTTGCCAAAGGATGTATTTCCTTTGTCTGCTGTGGAGTATGCCAGCAGGCTCAACAGAGCATGTGTTTTCATTATGAACTGAATATGTAAGAACTGATCCTTGCAAGGACCGGATTGTCCTGTAGCCTTACGCCATCATCAAGGGAAATTTAAGCATTTTTTATTTTATCCACAGATGAAGTGTATGTTTTCTTTGGCTTTTCTTCTATTGAGTTTGGTTAATCCCTTTCAAACCAGGAAATTCTGACTTCATATATAGAGATTCTCCTTCGCACAAAACCTTTAATATCTTCTATGTACAGACACACAGGCCCTCCCTCATTTTAATTGTGTTCACACAAACTGTGCTGATTCATAGCGAACCCAACCAAGTTTCGTTTGTGATTCTGAGTTTGTTTTTTGATTTTCAGCAGCAGTCGAAGTGAGTTGGCTTTTGTAAATAGTGGTTATATAGATGTTTCCCAACCCTTATTACTGTTAAAGTTATTTCGTTTTCATGCTTATAGGAAAGGAAATGGCTAATATTCACTCTCTACACTTTAATTCTACAGTATGTGCATAGGATTATAAGTCTCCCCCTAAATTTCAAGTTTTTAAATCTGATTTAAACCTGGAAAAATTACTTTCTCCTTTTACCCACATGTAAAAGTTACTTAATGAAGCTACCACAGAGCACGGTGTGGAAATCCCTGAGAAACACCGTGACATGCTGCTCTGGGGAGGAGAGAAGGCCCATGAGTAAGGGGTTGCATCAGCCTTCCTTCTTCTACTTCTCCCACATGCCCACAACCCTGACACACTAGAAAGTCGTCTCCTTTTATGAAGCAGCCTTTCCCTGAGAAATCTAGTCATATACTGCTCATTTCCTCGGTGGCTCTGCTTCCTAAATAAAGGCATGGAATGATTCAGCTCCTGAAGGATTCGACTCCTCAGTAAATGGCGATGTGCTGAGAGGAAACTGTCAGTGAGTCACGATGCTCTCCACAACCATATGGCTCGATAACGCTATCTCTGAAAAGAACGCAGAGAACACCCAGTCCAGTCTCTGCATTTTACAGACGAGAACGCTGAGCTTTTGGGAGCCTGAGGAATCTGAGATTTTCCCAAAGTCTTGCAAGGGCAGATCTGTCCAGATAATAAAGAGGTGATATGCAAATTGACCCTCACGCTGTAACACCATCACGAGATGGTGGTGCGCGCAGTGGTGGTGGGGCAGTGGGGGCGGGGCAGCAGGGGTGGGGCCGGCGGCTGCTCCATGCAGCTTCTGCCGGGGTTTCCACGGCTCCGTGCGGCCTGGAGGAAGGGCATAGGGGCGGCACTCCAGGACTTAGGGCTGTCCCATGGCTGGGGGGCGGGGGGGCGGGGGTTTGGGGGGTGAGGGAGGTCCTGAGTCTCATGCAATTTCACGCAACGCGTCACTAGTAGAGTATATATATTTATTTGTACAATTTCCAAACCATGCAATATTGATATCTATTTCGTTGTCATTCGTTTCTTTTTAAAAAGTGTCTTAACACTAATCGAGCATGACTACATTTTCGAAGTCTCAAAACATGACTAAAATAGCCTGTATTGTCTCATTTCTTTATTAAAGGATTACTGCCGAGGCTTGTCTTTAAGAAAGGGTTCTTAAAAATGGTTACTCAGAGGTGACAGCTGATGTGTAGCAACAGCAGCAACTGGTGTGTCTGCGCTCATTCTACCAGCTGCATATGAGTGTGGGTGTGTTACTCAAAAACAGACACACAAAGGCAGAATCCTGGGAGGTGGTTGCCCCACAGTGAAAATACTGCAATGCCCAGCAGAGCTAGAACATCTTCATTATCACATTTGTTCGACACACTTTGTTCTTTTTCAAAAATTAAAAGAGAGAAGAAAGGATTCCCCCCCGCCCCACACACACACAATGTATTTCTAGTGGACTAACCACTAGACTTAGCTATTTGGCAATCGCCTCAGCACTGAGATACTAGTGCTGGTAAAATTGTCTCCCCAAGTTAAACTTTCAGGACATTAATAACCCTGGCTCTAGTTATACATGCGTATAATTTATAGATTTGTTACATTGTGCTTAGGGAGTGAGGACATAATAAAATGCTTTATTAGCAACCTGGACTCGGGGCTGAATTCGTGTTTACTGATTTACTACAGAATTCACAGACAACGGCCATGCGTGCTTCTCCGTCGGCATGGAATGCGGTGTGGGGCTTGCTGTGCGGAGCAGGCCTGACTGTGGGGCAGGAACACACAGTTTCCTCTGCTTCCCCATTATTTGGAAGAACCAGATGGAGAGTTCCTTTGTTCTCTTGCTCCGACCTAAAATAAATGTAAAAGAATCATAATAAGCTGTGGCGAGTTGCTCAGTGGTTAGAGCGTTGGCCTGCACACTGAAGGGTCATGGGTTCGATTCCCGGTCAAGGGCACATACCTGGGTTACAGGTTCAATCCTTGCCTGGTGGGGCGTGTGCAGGAAGCAGCTCATCAGTGTATCTCACATCGATGTTTCTCTCCCTCCCTCTTTCCCTTCCAGTCTCTCTCAAAATCAATAGAAAAAAAATATCCTCAGGTGAGGATGAACAATAAAAATAAAATAAAAAGGAAATCTAACTATAAAGTTAGCTTTAGCAGAGTAAGGAATATCCTAGTTCATGAGGCTCAGGACAATGAGGCTCCTCATAGGGTCAGAGGGGTTGACCCAGACCCACCAGACCTGCGTGGAGAAGGTGGCCGCCCCCTCCCTCCCACTCACACATACACCTTCCTATCCCTTCACACCTGACCTCAGGGGACAGCTGTTCCACCCCAGGCTCCAGGGAAGGTCTCGAGGGCAGGACACGTTAACCAGAGAAAAGCAACGGGAAGCCTTGCTGGGCAGACAGATAAGGCGCCGTAGTCGACCTCATACTCCACTGTCGATTTTACTTTGGGAAAAGGAAGTGCCATCACCTTGATCAAGTCACTCAAGTGCAGTCAAAAACAGTTCTTGTATTTAAGTAATGGCATTAAGCGTACTATCTGAGACTATACTGTAGTCACTCACTCACTGAAGACCTTCCTAGAGAAATTTACTTTGGGGTTTAAGTCTACATATTTGGACTGAACTTTCCCCCCACATGAAAAAAAAATAGAGGTTTGTAAAAATAGCTTCATGAGCCTGCAGTAAAACGACAGAGAAAGAAATACAATTTTTCCTATTGCAGACAGACGGTTGAGATTTTTTGGCATTTATGTCATTCAGAAAAATGATTGTTAGGAACTTCCAACTTGGCAGGAATGTACTCCCAATGGAGGAAGGGGGGGAAATCAAGCCAATCTAAAGTCATGAAGATTTAAAGAATGTATTTAAGAAGAAGCACTAAATTGAACATTTTATGGGTTTTTGCAAGAACTTTGACTGAAGGCTTCCTGATTCAAAAAACTGTAATTTAGGGATTTGACTTCAGCAAAATGACAATTTTTTTTTCTTTTCATACACCTTCTACCTAACCCAGAAAAAATACATAGTGATGAAGCATATGTATTAGAACATATATCATCAAAGCCTAAGGAATTCCAAAGATTTTCATTGCAATATTCATTTGAACTTTTCAGCCATAAGTTGGTTCTTTCTGTTCGCCCTTTGAATGTTTTACAATATCATATCACCTCATGGTTTGTGTTTTTAGGACATATAACAAACATATTAAATGTGCTGTATAGCTGAATCAACATAAGAACCTTAACTCTGGAATTTCCTGGTTCTTGAATGTCTAAATTCATAACATAGCATTTATGGGCAGTTTTATAAAAAAAAAAAGCACCATTCTAGGTTTTGTCTTTTCTACCCTATGTACCTTCCACCCATTGGGCCATAGTGGCTCTCCAGGACAGCCTCAGGGAAGGGTTTATATCAGCCAAACTTGAGTCGAGTTGATGTGGCACCAAGTGAATTCTGAGATGGAGGCTCGTATTAATATTTGAAGAGATCCTACATGAAGTATTGCTGTTTAATTCTTCAAATCATTATTGCCTCTTCCCACAAACTTCTGTCAAACAAGGAAGCAGGACAGAAGGCTGTTATAAAAGCCAAGAAACACTCATGGCTCTTCTGTAAAGGTCAAATCTTGGTGAAACATGAACTCTCGATTTTTCCATGACCTTTCCCAACGCATATTAAGTCTGAAGCTTTGTAGACAGAGGGGTTAGACTTGGTCTACCCTTACTACAATCCCATGGTAGTAGATAGTTGGCAAAACTAAAATCAGAAGAGCCTCCTTCTCTTGTCCATGTGAACACGACGTAAGGCCACCAGTTACCATTTTGCCATAAATAGAAATGGTAAATCCAGATCCAGAGCCATGGCCCCAAAGCCACCTGGTTCTACTCTCACGTGTTACTATGAACTGGAACTCAAACCACCCACCTGCTGGAACCAGGTCTTGTTTTCGCAGGAACACGCACAGGCCTCGGGCCGGGTAGAATCTCTCTTTAGGGTGGGTTCTCCTTGTGATCTGATGTGTGCCGGTTCTGTTTGTTAACTTTCTTCTTTCTAAAAATATGTTTTATTGATTTCAGAGAGGAAGTGGGAGGAATAGATAGAAATAGCAATGATGAGAGAGAACCATTGATTGGCTGCCTCCTGCACACCCCCAACTGGGGATCAAGCCGTCAACCTGGGCATGTAGCCTTGACCGGAATCAAACCTGGAACCCTTTAGTCCCCAGTCCGAAGCTCTATCCACTGAGCCAAACCAGCCAGGGCTGTTTGTTAACTTTCTGCTCTATTCGGAAGTTCTGAGCAGGGAGGATTAGCACATGTGACGAGCATTTTGGCGATGAGTATGATAATAGTGATGAAAGATGACTTCCCAATCATTCAAGAGTGTTTACCATGAGCCAGCCACTGTATGAGGCACAGTCTGTTTTGCTTAGCAGTGGTTCTCAACCTTCCTAATGCCGCGACCCTTTCATACAGTTCCTCATGTTGTGGTGACCCCCAACCATAAAATTATTTTCGTTGCTACTTCATAACTGTAATGTTGCTACTGTTATGAATCGTCACGTAAATATCTGATATGCAGGATGTATTTAGGTGACCCCTGTGAAAGGGTCATTCGAACCCCAAAGGGGTCGCGACCCACAGGTTGAGAACCGCTGCTCTAGAGTCTCTATATGCAACGCAAGTGAATTCATACACGGATAGTAAACAGAGGGATATGAATATAATCGAGATCGCTTTGATGCACGTGACTTTCCCCAGCATGTCAGTAATTTGCAGCTCAGTGCACGCTATTTAATAAGCCTAAAAAACCAAGGGAGCCAGGAAGGAACCCAGCACTCGACATGGTGCCCAGCCACCCCCTCTTCCCCTTGGAAGTGCTCACTGGGAATTTTCCTGGTCCTGGTGCATTTTGCCCTCATCTCCTCCACTGGGCAGCATCCCCCTTCACCCTTCCTTCTTCCATCAAGCAGCCACCGCCTTTTCTTAAAGGCAAGACTCATATTTACTGAATATTTCTTTTTATGGGAGATGTTTAACTGTGATAGTATTTTATGAGGAGGGTATTGCTATGGTCAGTGCTTTAGTTATAAAGTTGCATACGTTTTGAGCAACCTACCCCAACCCTGTCGTCACCATAGACGCGCTCACCTTTAGTGTGCGAGTTTGCACAAGGAGTCATTTCTGCACGGATCACAGAAACGCCTGTTCTTTACCCATTCGGCCTTATTCAGTCCGGCCACTATTTTCCGGCAGAGGTATTAGCTGTTGGAAGGAGACCGAGCCTCAGAGAATGTAAGTAACTTGCCCCAGATCTCATGGTTAGTGAGAAGGCAAGAGGACTTTGGGTCGGTACGTATACACCCATTTATTACCGGGCCTCCTAGATGTCTCTGCAAGTCCTCTTTCCAGGCTTCGAGAGGCCCAGGGTTGAAGGCACAGGCAGTAAACACAGACTCCCCACAGCGGCAGAGCCACGTGAGGCGGGCGGTGTCTGCCCTGCCATTCTCCAGCCCGAGAGCACTTCCTTTTCTTGTGGGCCGCGTCCCAGAACATTTTTTTTTTTGTTCCAGAAAAAGGCTCCATAAAAATAAGTTAGATATGTGGGTCAGCTGAAGCAGCTACTGATAACGTCACCAGAGGGAGGCGGTGGGGCTGTGCAGAGGGAAATGGACGCCAGGCTGAGCCTGCCCTGGCCCTGGCTTCATACAGTGATACAGCACATTCCAGAAGAATAAAATAGGATGGGGACTCACGTTAAAAAAAATAACCCCAGAAGAGATGTTCTATCGTTCGTTGCGTTCCTTTTAGAAACTAAATGTGACTTGAGGTGAGCACTATGGTTCTTCTCACAGATGAAAAGAATGCATTTGTAGAAGAAATTGTCTTGCTCAGCTTGATCCTATTTTTATTAAAATAAAATACATGCTCACAAAACCTCTGGATAGTAAACATCAAAATATGAACGGTATTAATCTCTGAGAGGTAGAGTTATGGGTGTGCTTTATTTTTACTAATTTATATTTTACAAAATGTCCAGAATGAACAAGCATAATTTTTCTAAAAAGAAGTGATGAAAGTTCCTCTCGTTTGTTATTGTTGTTAATCATCATCCAAGGATATTTTTTCCATTGAGTCTTAGAAAGAGTGGAAGGGAGCAGGAGAGAAAGAGAAAGAGAGAGAGACAGAGAGACAGAGAGACAGAGAGAAAGAGACAGAGAGAGGAGAGAGAAACATTGAAGTGAGAGAGACACATTGATTAGTTCCCTCCCACACACATCCAGACCGGGGCCAGGGATCAAGCCTGCAAATGAGGTACATGCCCTTGACCGGAATCGACCCCAAGACCCTTCAGTCCACGGGCCGGCGGTGCTCTAACCACTGAGCCAAACCTGCCAGGGCTAAACTTACTTTCGCCAACAGTTTTTAGGAGAACTTTGTGATTTTCTTTCCTAAACACAATTGATTTTGTACTGGGAAAAGGCACTGGTAATTTTTTGAATTCGATCAGTCTTTTCTATCCCTCAGCTTTGCACAGACTCATTGATTCCCCTCGCCCACCCCACCCCATCCTTTCACTTCAGCTTTTCAGGACCGGCGGCTCCCTCCTTCCCATGCCTGCGTCTCCTCCACACCTGCTGGCTCTCGGCCCAGCTGCACTGCTTCACTCTGCGCTGCTGTCTCCCCGCCTCCCGCCTCCCGGTGCTGACTCCAGCGTCCTCCTCCTTCCCACGATGCCCGTGTTCACGCCTGCTGACGCTCCCATTACGGTTTTATGCATTTTTTTATTTTTTGCTTGTTTCTCCCAACGATAGCATTGGCGATTTGTCTACTTCTAAGGAACCCGTGCCATTTGGGTTTCCTGCTGGTGGCAACAAGGGCAGATTCCTCCTAGGAAATTATGCACAAAACAACACGTCTCCTGTCTGAGGTTTTCTGCTGCCTCTCCTCTCAGTCCTTGGTTGTGAGAGAGCAGTCTGTAATAACCTCTGCAGAGGTTTCCCGCTTACTGTCTATTATGAGTGGATTACAAAAATATCAGGGCCTAATAGATGGCTGTAAATTGTCAGGCCTCGCATCTGTGAGTCCTGGTGGTGTTTATCTCCCGTCCCTTGACACGAGGGCACCCGAAGTTCGCATCCATTCCTGCATTCCGGGCCGAAAGGAGCGGCTGCCATTGTTTCAGGAGATCGGCCTGGTGTTCTGCTTCCACAGGGGATGGAAATGGTCAAGGTCCCTGTGGGCTATGTTGTCAGAGAAAGAAGAGTCAACGCAGCCTTCCTGGTGGCAAGGCAGGGACTGAGCATATCCTGCGGCCCAGTAAATGCAAGCAGGATTGTTCTTCTCTTTCCTGGTGGCGATAAGGAAGAGCACATTCAACACATCAATAGTTGCATCCGGGTACCAGCCACTATGCTAACGCCCTTCAGTGAAGACGCAGCATCAGGCACAACAGGTGCACCTGGGGAGCCCCAGCCACCACCTGCCTAGATCCATCTGGTTTTCACAAGGGCCCCAGGGCTGCATGGGACGTGATGGAGGCTGCTGCCTTTGCGGCCCATTGCCTGTCTCCACGGGGCTCCTGGAGCTGCTGACTTACTCTCTTGGCGGGAGGAGGGGAGTTTTAAGAACCTCCACGGGGCTCTTCCAACCCCAACAGCTCCTACTCCATAGACCAGGTACCCTGTGTCAGGTTCAGCTTGCAGTTCAGTATATTCATCCCGTCATGCACGTGGGGCCTGAGACAGTAGCCACAGGGGGTGGGCAGACTCACTGGACCCACCGTCAGATGGACTTGGGCAGGAATCCATGGATCACTCGGCTTCAGAGGTTTCTGCTATAACTGGGGGGCGGTGGGGTGTTTTGAGTCCCTTATATCCAGTTGCCCTCGAAGGCCGGTCTTCCCCTTTTCCCTCTATTTACTTCTCTGGCACCTGAGCACAGGGCCCTAGAGAAAAAGGAAGGGGGGAATAACCACCTCGGATCCCTGTCGGGGCCCTGCAGGTCCGTTCTCCAGGGGACCTTGCCTACCCTCCAATCGCGATGGCCTTTGGAGGTGAGACCGCCGCCGATATGGAAACTGGGTGAGAGGTCACCATTTTCCACTTCTGCCGTTGACATTAGCCTTGTGCTCACCAAGCTCTCGCGTTTGTCTGGTGACGTAAGTGGAGTAACATCTGAGTTCGCTGCCCATCTATCGTGCCTCCCTCGGATCACGATGGGCTATTTATTTGCCATAAAGAGTCCAAAGTTTTGTCACAAAACTTTGCAGAAGGAGACATTCCGTTTGAGATTCTGACCCTGCCACCTGCTTCTCTGACATCCACCCTGCCCGTGCATGTTAGTGCCACCACCTGGCGCTGCTATTCCAGAATTCCCTCACCCCCATCGATACTGGAGAGCCCAGTGCCATGGCAGAACCTCCTAGGGCCGTGGTCGGCAAACTGCAGCTCTCGAGCCACATGCAGCTCTTTGGCCCCTTGAGTGTGGCTCTTCCACAAAATACCACGTGCGGGCGCACGTACAGTGAGAATGAAACTTCGTGGCCCATGCGCAGAAGTCGGTGTTCGGCCCGGGCGAGTCTATTTTGAAGAAGTACTGTTGATATTTGGCTCTGTTGACTAATGAGTTTGCCGACCACTGTCCTAGGGGACCTCTGCTCATGGAGGACCAGCACTGGGCTTCTCGGGGATGCTGGTGTCCCACTCCTTAGCACGTGCTCATTGCTTCCGAGGAGGCGACATTCCTTAGGCCTCAAGGTCAGGAATGGGTTCTGTGTCACATAATAAGCCCATCCTTACAGCATCATCTCCTTCAGCCTCCTGACCTCCTTCAGCACTCTGCAGGACAGTTCCAGCATCGCCGCCTCATTCCCTGCCATATTCACCATGTTCCCTTTGGATGGAGCAACCCCAGCACGTATGAGGCCTGATATGGATGTCCTCGCCAGGAATGGAACTCTTATGTATAGGACATTCTCCTATCAGTGGATTCCTACTGGGCCAGCCTCAGAGCCTGCCCTCCTTGGCCCAACCCCCCTAAGATCCTCCCCTAGGTGAGCCCTCCCGTTTCCTGCCAGGTCACATTGGCCAGCAGGGAGGAGGTGAAGGGACCATCATCCATGAGTGCTGGGGTCCAACCCCAGCGGGTCCAGGGGTCCCCAAAGGTGTGGACGGAGTCGGCGAAGAAGGAATGACACAGAGACAGCGTTCAGTTGATCAACAGCCTAGCCAGGATCTCTAGCCAAGTTCTGGTCAGGATCTCCAGCGAAGTTCTGGTTAGGATCTCCAGCCAGGTTCTGTGTCCATGTTCTCTTGCTAGGTTCTCCAGCCAGGTTCTGTACAGGTTCTCCAGCCAGATTCAGTCACCAGGTTCTAGTCAGGTTCTCTTGCCATGTTCTATCCAGGTTCTGTAGCCAGGTTCTGTCTCTAGGTTCTTCAGCCAGGTTCTCTCGCTAGGTTCTGCCTCTAGGTTCTGTCCAGGATCTTTTGTCATGTTCTCCAGCGAAGTTCTTCTGTCTCTAAGTTCTGTGTAGGTTCTGTCTCTAGGTTCTGTGTCTAGGTTCTGTGGCCAGTTTCTGTCCAGGATCTTTTGCCATGTTCTCTCCAGCAAACTTCTTCTGTCTCTAGGTTCTGTGTAGGTTCTGTGTCTAGGTTCTGTGTGTAGGTTCTGTGTCCTGTTATCTTGTTACATCTGTATTTAGACCAGTTGATTCCAATCCTATCAATCTCTATTCCAAAGGTTAGGGCGTTTCTTATCTCCATTCCAGGGAGTAAAGATTATGTAGCTTAAGCATGATTGTTCATAGTTAAAGTGATTAATTACCCGCCTGGCACTTAGTTAAGGGGTTTTATTCCCTCCCTAACTTCAGGGGAAAAATCCCTACCTGGGGAAACAACCTTTCTCAGAGAGGTGACCTTGGTTAAAACACATCGTGCCAAGAAGGTGAGCAAACATATTTAGAACAGTATGCCATATATGCCAGGTCCCTTGAAACAGCGAGGGTGGACCGACTCCTGGCACATGAGACCACTGCTCATATGAGAGCTCTGAGCGGCCTCCGGAGAGAAGAGGCTTCCTTCCTCAGGAGGGTCTGGGGGCTCAAGATGCTCTTGCCCACCCTGGCCGCTGTGGTTCGGCTGCTTCAGTGTGTCCCATGCACAGAGAGGTCGCCGGTTCCATTCCCGGTCAGAGCACAGGCCCAGGTTGCGGGCCTGACCCCCAGTAAAGGCGTGCAGGAGGCAGCCGACCAATGATTCTCTTCATTGCTGTTTCTCTCTCTCTCCCCTCCCTTCCTCTCTGAAATCAGTACAAATATACTTTTTAAAAAAAGGAGAGTCCCAGAAGCCAAAGTGAAAAAAAGTGTTTCAAGATCATAGCGTCACGTGCTCTGAGCGGTGAGGGGACATGGGCCTTACCCTTGGGCTTAGCAACCTGGAGTCATTGACGCCACAGTAAGAACCATTTCAGCAGGACGGTGGCAAAGAGAGCGCTATTGGAGCAGGTTCATGGGCGGATGGAAGGAGAGGGAGCAGAGAAAGCAAAAGCAGACCATGCTTTCAGGGTGCTTTGGATGGGTAGCTTGGGGATGAGCCAAAAACCGAAGGGAAAAGTAATGAGATGAGGGAAACGATGTCAAGTTCTTGAGCAGGGGAGAGAGGTGCGAACTAGAAGGTACAGGAGAAGCTGGCTTGAGGCAGGAACGCAGACAGCGCGTCCAGAATCACCTACGGGAAGTGAGAGCCGGTGTGTGGGTAGCAATGCAGGAAGATGGGGGAGTGGGAAACAGTGGTGGGAGGAGAACATAGGAGTCCTCCTAAAACCGGAGCAAGGTGGGAGTGAGGGGGCCGGCAGGGTGCTGGCTGGGGAGAGGGGGAAAGGTGTGAGTGCAGGAGTGGACTGTGGATGAGAAGTAGGCTAAGCCGGCAGCTCTAGGGCTACTTGAGTTTAAATGGAGACCAACAGCATGGTTGTGTGTTTTACTTCAGTCGCATTCAGTTGTCCAAGTGCAGGCAGACAATTGGGTATAAAGAGGACTGTGGTTTTGGCAAGCAGATGGGACTGAGTTAAAGACCGTGTCAGGGTGAGCGAGAGGCCAGGGAGGCCAGAGGGTGGGCCAGGGGATGCTATTGAGTTCGGAGGGAACAAGGACATCGGGGGTGAGGACGGTGAGCAGGTGGCAGGAGCAGTGGACCGAGGAGCAGTGGGGTTAAAGGATGACTGGGATCCGGGTCCGAGAGAGAGCGCCGGGGAAATGGGAAGTGGTGGTCAGAGTCAGAGTCTTGGAAATGAACGTTCTAGAGGGCTTGCAGTTATCAGCTAGTCCAGGCTGTGGCCGAGGGAGCGGGTGACGGAAGTAGGACAGAGATCACTGAAGGGAAGAGGAAGAACAGGAGGGAGGGAGAGGCCGGGACTGGCTGCGCGCTCTGCGTGTGCACTGCAAGCACAGGCGCCCCTGCTGGAGAGAGTGGCCGCGAACCAGTGCCTTTTCCCTGTCGCTGCTGTAACCAATTTCCACAAACTTATGGCTTCAAACCAACCTAAAGTCAGTCCCGTTAGGCTGTCTGAGTCTGATCTTCCTGCCTCCCTCTCATAAGGACCCATGGATAAGCTCATCTCAGGGTCTTTAACTCAATCCCATCTGCAGAGTCCCTTTGGGCACTTACATAGTTCACATATTTGGGGGATGAGGATGTGGACATCTTGGGGGGGCGGGCCTTATCCCCCAGCATCCCACAACAGCGATATACCTTCCCCCCCACCCCCACCCCCCGTGAAGATTCCCTATCTGGCCTTTCCAACCCACCCCAGGCTGCGCTGGTAAATGTTCCTTGGGGTCACCATTGTGCCTTCTAGGAACTTTCCTGCGTTAGAGGATGTGCCTTCTTCATGTGGGTGTTTACGTCTGGGTTGCTCGCTGTTAACGCAAATAGGGTACAGTGTCTTAAAGGTTCTCACCCAGGTGCCAAGGTTTGCTTATATGCCTATGGCCCAGGTGGACTGCGGCTCACACCAGGGCAGGGGCTGCTGGCCTCAGCGTCACCTCCGTGTCCGTGGTGCCAGCCAGGCCACCGGACATAATGTGTGCTCAGTGGGCCTTTTACCATGATGGACTCGGGGTGCATTTAGTAACAGAAGCAGCTTTCCTAGGTGACCATACACGCAGGAAGGAGCTGTTTTCATGACCCCAATCCAGCGTCCCGACAACGCTGAATTAATATGCCCTTAATGTAGCCACATATCATTTTACTAATCTGCACGCTGATCCCTCGGATGTCTGGAACCAACTGCTGGGCTTCTGAATGTTATGTGTTTTTAAATATCCACCAGCGAAGATCTTAATTTAGGGGCACTTGGACATCAAAGTTTGCGGTGGTTCTGCCAAGGCTGCAGGTTTTTTTTAGAAATTATTTAGGGAATTTAGATTGGGTCATATCTCCAGGGAAACTGGCTGAATTTAACTGACTGAACCTACGCTCCGCCTCTTGTTCAATCACAATTAGAGACTGACAAAAAACACACCAACAATCATACCAAAAAACCGAATCTCTCCAAAGCAAGCTGGCAAAGTAACAAATAATATCATATACAGAAATCAACTATAGGCACATTAAATTTATATAGTTATAATATCGATTACCTCAAAGAATCAGATGATAACAGACTCCAATGAAGGTTTTAATGACTACAGTTAGATCACGGTGAAATTAGCTCCTGGGACAGGGAGTCCATTGCAAATCTTTGTTAATAGAATTATCAGAGCGTGAGTCATGCTTTAACCAGAGGAGATGTTATGGTCAGCTGCGCTGTCCTGGGCTGAGGGTGTATCCCTATGGATTATAGAGACCCACATCCTAAGTCTATCCTGAGAGCGGGTCAGCTACCCAGTTGGAAAATCCCAGAGGCGTTCGGTCATCAGAATTGACCAGACACTCTCTTGACTTATGAATCCCAGCCCTTGCCAATTATTATCCCTAATCAACAGGAGGGGGTATTTCCCCTCAGAACGTAGACAGAGGCTTGTCCATCCCATTTCCAGAAAATACTCCCCATGTTACAAACTAGTATACTGGAAATTTCTCCAAAACTCCAAGCCTATTTCTTCTCAACAAATAACAGGGCCACAGTTTCTAAATTTCAATTTTATGTAATGAACAAACAAACTTCAGGCCTGGGAGGGGCCCTGAACGCAGTGTTTCTGTTTTAGCTCAACAAGAAAACAATGCAAAAGCAACCTAAGGCTATTAGCAGCATTTATCAATCATTCATCAGTCCTTGATTTCTTAGACAAGAGCCATCCCAAGAGCAGACTGCTCTGTCCTAATATAGACACAAAGCACTCGTGTATCTATGGGGTACCATTCTACCATTAAAATCAGAATGTCACCCTGGCTGGTGTAGCTCAGTGCATAGAGTGTTGGACTGCGGACTGAAGGGCCCCGGGTTCAATTCCGGTCAAGGGCACCTACCCGGGTTGTGGGCTCAATCCCCAGTGTGGGGCGTGCAGGAGGCAGCCGATCAATGATTCTCTCTCATCATTGATGTTTCTATCTCTCTCTCCCTCTCCCTTCCTCTCTGAAGTCAATAAAGATATGTTTTTCAAAAATAAAAATAAAATCAGAATGGGTTCCCCCTGTGTGGCTCAGTGATTGAGTGTTGACCTCTGAAACAGGAGGAGGTCACTGCTGGATTCTTGGTCAGGGCACATGCCCTGGTTTCAGGCTCGAGCCCCAGTGTGGGGCGTGCTGGAGGGAGTTGATCAATGATTCTCTCTCATCATTGATGTTTCTCTCTCTCTCTTCCACTCCCTTCCTCTCTGAAATCAATAAAAATATATTTTAAAAAATCAGAATGGGGCTAGGTATTTGCTTGGAGAAACACATGTGCACATGAATAAGGGGCACGTACAAGTGTGTCCATTGGGGTGTTGTAGGTGACAGCTAGTGAAAGAGGTCAGATTCCTCCTGGGGAAGCAGTGACTGGATGGGCACGAGGAGGCTCCTGGGGTGCTTGGCAACGTTCTCATTTTTGATCTGGGGGCTGATCCCACAAGTGTGTTCACTTTTGGGGAATATATTGAACTGTGGTGATTTGTCCACACTTCTGAATGTCTGTCGCACTTCAATAGGAATTTAAAAAAAGATACAAAGACCCTTTCCCAGGGATGGGAGTTGATAGAAAGCGCACCCCACAGGACAGCAGCATTGCCTTCTCCCAGGAACCTTCCAGAAGCATGCTCTCCGCCCCTCCCCAAACCTCCTGAACCAGATCTGGATTTTAACAAGATTCCCAGGCGACTTGGTGCACTTTGAAACTTAGAGGAGTCCCCGAGCTGAAGCATAAACGTACACAGAGAAAAGCACAATAGGAAAGTGTCAGGGGGGTGTGGTGGAAGGAAGCCCGGGGCACTGCGGACACCAGAAGAGGCAGCCCTCATCCCGACCAGCTTGGCTGCCCCACGGAGCTCAAACGCTGTGATCCTGGGAGTACCCACTTGTCAGAAATAGTGGCGCGAACCTCAGCTCTCCTACCTACCTTATTTATAGCTTAGCATTTTAGTGAGGAGCCGTAATTGGCTAGGATCACGACAAAAGAAGCCCGAGTTTCAGGCCAAGAACGTGCTGCTGTGATTCTGCAGTTGTTTAGAAAGATAGATGGTCTCTCCAGCCAGGGACAAAGAAAAGTAGGGCAACTCCAGGAGCACCTGGTAGAGCAGTGCTTCTCGAATAATGAGTGGCTAATTTTAGCCCATCAGCTTACCTATTTTTTTTTCATTATTCAGTAAAACTGAGTTCCAAAGTTGTAAAACTTGGTCCTGCGGACGAGACCCCAAAATAGCACTGAAGATCCCATGATGCCCTCCCCTGTACTAGACACACAGCAGGCCCGAGCAGCATCTCAAGTGCGAAGAGATGTTATTCCCCTCTTTCTTCTGTTTGTCATTCCTGTCATCCCCGTTATTGTACTTCTCGAGAATTTTTGCTCTTTTAAAAGTGGGACCATAAAAAAATGAACTCCCCGTGCTTATCATCCAGTGCACCATGGAGAGATGATGTCTTGCCTTTGTATGGATGCTCCCTTTAAATGAGCCTTGAGTCACAATAAACAGTTTTAACTTGCTATTTTTCAAATGTTTTTATTGATTTTTTTAGAGAGATAGGATGGGAGAGGGATAGAAAGATAGAAACACTGATGAGAGAGAAACATTGATCAGTTGTTTCCTGCACAACCCCCACTGGGGATAGAGCTCGCCACCTGGGCACGTGCCCTGGCTGGGAATGGAACCGGTGACCTCCTGGTTCCTGGGTCAACGCTCAACCACTGAGCACACCGGCCGGGCTAAACTGTTTTAACTATAAGACTCCGTCGCTAATTCATCTGCCTTGTGGTCCACTCTGACATGGAAGCACGTCTTCTCCTGGGTTTGTGACTCCTTAATCTTACGGCCCCTTGAGTCTATATTTCTGACCCCTAAAGATTTCAGCATGGCCGTAACTGGTTTGGCTCAGTGGATAGAGCATCGGCCTGCAGACTGAAGGGTTCCAGGTTCGACTCTGGTCAAGGGCATGTACCTTGGTTGTGGGCACATCTCCCATACACTCTGTAAAAAATCAATAAAATATACCTTTTTAAAAATATTTCAGCATGCCTTTGCCTCTGCTGAGATGGAAAGCCCATTTTGTTTTCCATAGACACCTTTTCTGATTTTTCAGTCATGTTGCATTCCTCTTCCTAATATTGAAGAGGATAGCACCCCCTCCCTGAAAATGGGGGCCCTCTTCAAATTTACCAAACACTTCGGTGTCTTCATCTAAATTCCTGATGAAGACCCTGACCGGTTTGGCTCAGTGGATAGAGCGTCAGCCTGCGGACTGAAGGGTCCCGGGTTCGATTCCGATCAAGGGCATGTACCTGGGTTGCAGGCACATCCCCTATAGGAGATGTGCAGGAGGCAGCTGATCGATGTTTCTCTCTCATAGGTGTTTCTAACTCTCTATTCCTCTCCCTTCCTCTCTGTAAAAAAATCAATAAAATATTATTTAAAAAATAAATAAAAATAAATTCCTGATGAAGAGCTAACCCCTGAGGGTGTCCTTGATTGATAAGGAATCCCTGATAAGCACTGTTTGGGGATTTTAATAGCATTACCATATCTGGCTTGGAATGTCACATGACACAGAATCAAAGGCTTTATTCACTTGGCAGCTTCCCTGTACCCCACCCTCCACCCTCCACCCTCCACCCAGCACCACACAGCCTGCAGCCTTAGCGCAGAAGGAAATAACATTGGTCCGCGTAACCCTTCCACCAGCCCAGGCCCTGGCATTAGAAATGGAAGGAAATAAGACCGTTTTCCCTGCACCAGGGCCAAGGCCTCCGCAGCAAACCGTGTGGCTTCTGAGCAGCGCGCAGTAAGGGGACCAGAGAGCAGGCTGAGCCCGGAAATGTCACATTCACCAGGAAAAGGGGCAGGAGGGATGCGCCATCTGAGGTCACCAGGGTCTAAGGACCACGGATCCGGAGGACAGGCAGCCCCTGGCTAAACCCAACCTCCGACCTCCCTCCAGGATGCCACTCAGCAGTCGGCCGCCTCTAAACAGGCGACGGCAGGGAAGCTCCCGGTTTTATATCTAAAACAGAAACGCAGGCAGTCATCGAGCAAAGACCAGCAGCTACTCTGCAACAAGAAAACACAGCCGGTGGGTGTTAAATGACGCTTTAGCCGTGCACAGGCAGGCCCCAGCGCGGCGCCACAACTCCTCGCGCCTGCTTTCACTTGCCCCGATAATTTGCTTTTTGGATAAAATCCCTGCCGTGATCCTAGGTCTCCCTTCGGCATTAGTTTCACACACTGGGACCACCTCCTTCTGGTTGGACTTGACCAGAACATATTCAGACTTTGTCCCAGAGTCAAATATTTGCTCTTTGCCTATTGTGTGCCTTGTTAGTCAGAATCATTGTTTCAGCTGTAAGCAGCCTGACAGCAGAGACTGTGTGTGTGTGTGTGTGTGTGTGCGTGCGCGCACGCGTATGTAGATTCTATTCTTTTTTCTTCTTTAAAAATATATATATATATATATATATATATATATATATATATATATATATCGATTTCAGAGAGGAAGGAAGAGGGAGAGAGAGATAGAAACATCCACGATGAGAGAGAATCATTGATCGGCTGCCTCCTGCAAGTCCCCTACTGGGGATCGAGCCCTCAACCCGGGCATGTGCCCCTGACCGGAATCGAACCCGGGACCTTTCAGTTCACAGGCCGACACTCTATCCACTGAGCCAAACCGGCTAAGGCAAGGTTCTATTCTTAATGCAAGCGTTCCTCATCCTGTGGCAAAAGGAAACCGTTTGCCAAATTTCGGCATTAGGAAGTAAGTAAAGCAGGGAATTCAATCCCTAGTAACTGCTGCCTCAGAGGCTCGATCCCAGGCTCAGACATTCCCTTTCCCTCAGTTCAGTGGATTGAAACTGCCGCGTTCACTGGGGCAGGGGACGAGAGGCGCGTGTCGTCTCCTGGCCCGAGGGCCGCAGGCGGGCAGCAGCTCTGCACAGCCTGGTTGCCGCTGTGACGGTCGCCCCCACCCCCCCTCCCGGCACCAGCACCAGCCTAGACCAGCGCGGAGGCCCCAGCCCCAATGACCTAGCAAGCGCCTGGGAACCAAAAGTTCCTGATCCAGAAGGCTCCCCCACTCCCAGACCCCTGCCTCTCCCTTAGACGCTCACACTGCCCCCCCCCCCCAGGCCTCAGCCCCACCCTCTCAACCCCACGGGGCAAAGGGAGACCCCCAACGTGCTCCCTGCTCTGCCGGACCCCCTGTTTGACTCTGTGTCCTAGCCTGTCTTCCCTTCACTCTACCTTCTCCAGAACTCATCGCCCCAAAATAGGATTCCTCACACAGGATCTCACTTCATAACCAACTTAGCTGGTGTGTCTGTTTTTCAAATTGAGCACCACAGGCAATATGGGATCTAAATCACTTTTCACACCCACAGCTAATAATCGGTTGCCCCTAGAGAGGGTTTTTTTTTAGCACCACAACAAAACCACTAAATTCCCCTGTGCCTGATGATGTATTTATCCCTGCATCATTCATTCATTCATTCATTCACTCACTCACTCACTCATTGATGTGTCCAGGTATTTAATCATTTATTTATTTTATTTTAAAAATATATGTTTTTATTGATTTCAGAGAGAGGAAGGGAGAGAGAGATAGAAACATCAATGATGAGACAGAACCATTGATCGGCTGCCTCCTGCACGCCCCCTACTGGGGATGGAGCTGGCAACCTGGGCATGTGCCCTGACTAGGAATCGAACCCGTGACCTCCTGGTTCATGGGCCGATGCTCAACCACTGAGCCACACCGGCCGGGCTAATCACTTATTTAAAAAGCATTTGTTAAACATCTGCCATCTGCCAAGCAAGGAAGAGATAAACAATACAGCACTGCTGTCCTCCAGAGCTCACACCTAGTAGAGGACTCAGAGGAATAAAGATAATTACAGTTATAAAACAATAAGGAAAAAGCAGGAATAGTGAAAAGCAAAGGGTATATTGGGAGCTCTGAAAAGTAATATCTCACCCACGTTGGAGGGGTTAGGGGAGACTTTGGACAAGGCTGGGGTAAGACCCAACTTATTGCTTGCAGTGAGGCTAATCTAGAATTAAGGCAGCAAGTGAAACCAAATTACATTTCAGAAAATCAAATGATAAGCCCATAAAGGTTCAGCCAACATGTGGAAAAAATTTATATTATGCCCCGGACCAACTATATCCAACTCCAGTAGGCAGCTGCTTGCCGTGCGCACAAGGGGATGGCAGCAAGATGTTGGCTTGGGGTAGCTGTCGCGTCCTCGGGGATGTTTTGAGGACGCCTGCCTCGGCTCATTCACTGTTTTCAGAGCAGCTCTTCTGAGGAACCAGTGGGCAGGAGGCTCCGCTGTTACTAGATGACCTCCGCAGCCAGAGAAGATGAACACAGACAGAGGGCAGGTTTGCATTGACGCTGCCGACAGAACTGCATCCAGAATCTCCCGTCCAAACACGCGTTAAGGAGAAACATCAGCTATCCACATGGATCCAAGCCTCAGGGCTGATCCGTTTAGGCCTGCTGCTTCCTACAAATAGCAACAGGAGGAAAAAACCAGCTTCGAGTCAAAATGAGATCAACTCATCTGACCCACAAAAAAAATCTAATTAATTTACAATAAGACAATTATAGCAATTCCCATGGAATCAGCCAGGCTGGGCTTTGAACTGGTCCTGGGGAAAACCTGGAGGCCAAGTTGATTTTAAATTAGTGGCATAAACATTGGCATGCTTAGTTGGAATTGGGTTCTTTCAAATGCATAAGAAAGGTCCCCAACATTTTCTTATGAAAAGTTCTTGCACTTTCCCAATTTTTTGTCATTGCCAAGCCCCACCCCTCACCCCCAAGGCAGGAAGGTGGCTTCGTTTTTGTATCCCCAGTGTGTAACGCCTAGAAAAAAGGAAAAATTTAATCAGTGCTGAAGAATACATTTAAAATCCCAAATTTGGAGGCAGGGTGAAGGGCTGGGGTGGAAGTCATCCAATCTGGGTTGGCACAGGGCAGTGAACCCTGCACCCCACGGCTGGCTCCAACCCCCTCCACCCAGAACAGAAGAGCAAGTACTAATTCCTGTTCAGAATGTCGGTATTTCGAATCGTGTTAATTGGCTGGGCAGGGCTTCTGGTTCTGTGTCTCCTGATCGTGTGCAGCTCTGTTTGTCTGCCCTTTGACATGTTTGTCCACCCCGATGGAAAGCTCAGACGGAGTGGAAATGACGCCCATTTGAATGGCTTCGTGGCACTCGAGTGGCTACTCAAAGCCGCTCTTCTGAATGGGGCCTGTGGGAGACCCCAATGAGTGACACCTTCTAAATGGACTGAAGGGCCAAAAACACAGCCCGTCTCCCTGGAAGAGAAGATTCAAGGACATCACTGTGTTTTCAAAGCACAACACCATCATTTAGAATACAGCCCTCATTACCTCAGAAGTCCCTCCCTCCCTCCGGCGCAGCGCCCCCTTCCCCAAAGAGGGCGAGTCTGAGGTTGGTGGAGAGGGGAGGCGATGGCAATGAGGAGCTAGGCTGAGGTGCCCTACGTGTGTGCGTGTAAAAGGCCGACATACAAACAGCACCCGCCCTAACCGGTTTGGCTCAGTGGATGGAGCCTCGGCCTGCGGACTCAAGGGTCCCAGGTTCAATTCCGGTCAAGGGCATGTACCTTGGTTGCGGGCACATCCCCAGTAGGGAGTGTGTAGAAGGCAGCTGATCGATGTTTCTCTCTCATCGATGTTTCTAACTTAGAGAGTTCCTCTCCCTTCCTCTCTGTAAAAAATCAATAAAATATATTTTAAAAAAAATAAACAGCACCCGTTTCCATGTTTCTACCCACCACCTCCAGGAACACTCTCAACAGTGTTACTTGGGTGGGGCTTAAGGGCCAATGCATTCAGGCCTCTCCCCTAATGTAAACCAGCATCAGAGAAAGATGGAATCAGGGCTGGGAGGGACTGGAGAGAACAATTAAACACCCAGGCTTCACCCTAGCTGGTTTGGCTCAGTGGATAGAGCCTCAGCCAGAGGACTGAAGGGTCCTGGGTTCGATTCCAGACAAGGGCATGTACCTCCCTGGCCCCAGGCGATCCCCAGCCCCAGGTGATCCCCAAGGCAACTAACTAATCCATGTGTCTCTCTCACGTCGATGTTTCTCTCTCTTTCCTCCTCCCTTACATTCTCTCTAAAAATCAATGGAAAGCCCTAGCCGGTTTGGTTCAGTGGATAGAGGGCCCTAGGTTTGATTCCCAGTCCAGGGCACACACATCAGTTGCAGGCTCCTCCCCGGCCCGGGCCTGGTCGGGGCTAAGGCAGGAGGGAACCAATCTACGTGTTTCTCTCACATCGATGTTTCTTTCTGTCTTTCCCTCTCTCTTCCACTCTCCATAAAAATCAATGGAAAAATATCCTTGGATGAGGATTAACAAAAACAAACAAAAACCTACACAGCTTCCTGTGCTCGGACCCCAGAGACTCTGATCCAGTGGGCCTGGGCGGGGCCTGGGATTTATATATTTAACAAGAACCCAGGAGATGCTTGTCATCAGGAAAATTGCAGACACACTGATTCTTATCTCACCACTGAACTTGATAGATAAGGAGCTTGAGGCTAGAAAGTAACAATAACTTGGACAAGGTCAGGCCGTAGGTTTGTGTTTAAGTCTAAGCCAAGCCACCAAGAGCCACTTCTTTTATTTCATCCCCAAACGACGCTGTATTGATCCTGTAATTAATTAGTCTCCTGGAAATGAAGCTTTTTCCTAAGCGGGTTGGTACGTTGGTCTTCAGGAAGCACACGGAGCAGTGCTGCCACATGTCATCTGGTGCGGTTTAGCCCATACGTGTGGCTGCCGAGACCGCATGCCAGCCCGGCAGCATCTGCCTCCGGGCTGTGCATAATTAAAGGTAATGAAAGCCAGTCCCCCAAGTGCAGAGGGGTTTGCAGGAAGAAAAGGGCAGCAGCGAAAGGAGTAAAGAAACAATTAGATGAATGTTAACAACAACAACAAGGATACTTGAACGTATTTCAATGTCTGTGTTATAATTCTTTTTCTAAATAAATTTTTTTATAAAGTCAGAGAGGTTCCGTAACTTTCCATGGCATTTTTATTCCCTACAGCATTCTTAAAAACTTAAAAAGCCCTAGCCCTAGGTTTGGCTCAATGGATAGAGCATCAGCCTGCGGACTGAAGGTTCCAGGTTTGATTCCAGTCAAGGGCACATGCCCAGATTGCAGCCTGGGGGATCCCCAGTAGGGAACGTGTAGGAGGCAGCCCATCAATGATTCTCTCTCATCATCAATGTTTCTATCTCTCCCTCTCCCTTCCTCTCTGAAATCAATAAAAATATATATTTAAAAATTTTTTAAAGATTTTTAATTGATTTTTAGAGAGAGGAAGGGAGAGGAAGAGAGAAACATTGATCAACTGCCTCCTGTACCAGGATCGAGCCTGCAACCCGGTCATGTGCCCTGACCTGGAATCTAACCAGCAACGCCCAACCAACTGAGCCACACCGACCAGGGCTTAAACACTTTTTATGTATGTTTTCAGCTTCCTGACTCTTACTTTCTCCCTCCTTTCTCTCCTTAGGGATGCTCCAAACCCTACTTCGTCACCCTTCCCTCCTGTCTCAGACGGTTCCTCCTCTGTCTCTTTCGCCAGCTTTTCTCATCCACCTGCATCTTAACGGGGTCCCACACATAGGCCCCTCTTGCTTTGACTTTATATGCAAAGGTGGACAAGCGTAGGTTTGCCGTTGCTTGTATGGAAAAAATGTGCAGGTCATGATTAGCACAGTGGCTTTACTAACACAAAAGAATGTCACATGCAACTGTAAACCTCCTTTGCCCGCCCCTGCACTTTCCCTGGATGACTCCTCTCCTTCAGGCTTCAGCTCCCATCTGTAGGCTTAAGACCTCCAGACCTGTGTCTCAGGCCCAGACACAGATTTCCAACCACCGGACACTCTGCCTGGATGCCCTCAGGCACCTGAAGCATAGCACATTCTGCACGGAACTCTGTGTCCTCCAGCCAAACCTGCTCTCCCACCTACAGGCATCACTGTCCTTGTGATTTGTGTCTCCAGCCATTGTGCCTCTAGGGTTAAACTCCAGGGCCATCTTGGATTTCTTCCTTTTCTCCTTCTTCCTCTCCTCCTCCTCCTCCTCCTTCTCCTCCTCCTCCTCCTCCTCCTCTTCCTCCTTCTTTTTCTCCTTTTCCTCTCTCTGTCTCTTTTTGGTTTGTTTAATATATTTTTTATTAGAGAGAGAGAGTGAGAGAGAGAGAGAGAGAGAAACATCAATGATGAGAGAAAATCATAGATTGGCTGCCTCCTGCACAGCCCACACAGGGGATGGAGCCCACAACCTGGGCATGTGCTCTGATCGGGAATTGAACCATGACCTCCTGGTTCATAGGTTGACGCTCAACCACTGAACCACACCAGCCGAGCTTCCTCTCTCTCTCTCTCATTGAATAAATCCACTCTACAATTCTGTTAATCCAGCTCAGAAGTCGTTCTTGAGGGCAACCAAGCCACCATTCCTTGTCATCTCAGAGGCAAGTCTCTGAACCGGTTCCCGGCCCCGGCCTCGGCCTGCTCAGCTCCATCTGCTCTGTGTGAAGAGTCACCTTCCCCCCAAGAAGCTGGCTGTCTCTCCTGTTTGGCTCCCCTTGCCTGTAAGGTGAAGCTGGGCTTTCTTAAAGTGGCAGAGCTTTGCTTATCTTTGGCCTAATCTCTCACCACTCCCAACCTATGCACCTTCTGGCCAAATGAATTTGCTATTCCTCCAACCTACAGGCCCTCCTGTGACTTTGTGTCGTCACATACACTGTTCTCTGAGCCTGGGATCCCCTTGTCACCCCCATGCTTCTTTCATTGTCTGGGAACTCCTACTGGTCCACCCTCCGAAAGCCTTCTCTGAGACCTGGGGCAGGGAACCTGTTCTGCCTCCGGGGGCACTTGGCTTGAATTTCAGGTTCTCTTCCGTGTTGGAATTCTTCACTTCACTGCGAGTTAAGATGCTCAAGGGCAGCACTGGCTTTTATCTGTTTTGGCATCTGCAGCCCATAGAGCAGGGGTGGGCAAACTTTTTGACTCGAGGGCCACAATGGGTTCTTAAACTGGACCGGAGGGCCGGAACAAAAGCATGGATGGAGTGTTTGTGTGAACTAATATAAATTCAAAGTAAACATCCTTACATAGAAGGGTACGGTCTTTTTTTTTTTTAGTTTTATTCATTTCAAATGGGCCGGATCGGGCAGTAGTTTGCCCACGGCTGCCATAGAGGCTGATCAGTAAAGGGTGGGAGGGTGGGGGGGGGGGGGGGAGGTGTGTGTGTGACAATAAAACCAAGTATTTCCAATTGAAAACTCTTAACAGCTTTACCGAGATCTACATCACATACCATATGATTCATTCGTGTAACGTATATAATTTAATGGCTTTTTAGTAAGTTCATGGAGTTGTGCAATCATCACCACAATCTACTTTTAGACATTTTTGTCCCCTCAGAAATAAACCTCATACCCTTTAGCTATCCCCTCCCCAACTATGACCCTTCTTTACCCCCACCCCCAGCCCTAGGCAACAACTGATCTACTTTCTATATAAATGTGCCTAGACTGGACGTTTCTTATAAATGGAATGATATATGGTCTTTTGTCACTGTTTTATTCACTTAGCATAATGTTTTCAAGACTCATCCATGTGTGTATCAATATTTCATTCCTTTATATGGATGAATAATGTCCCATTGTATGAATATACCACATTTGTTTATTCAAACATCAGTTGATGACCATTTGAGTTATTTCCACACTTTGGCTATTATGGAAAACTAGAGGTCTGGTGCACAAAAATTTGTGCACTCGGTAGGGGGGTCCCTCAGCCCGGCCTGTGCCCTCTCACAGTCTGGGACCCCTCGAGGGATGTCCACCTGCTGGCTTAAGCCCGCTCCCCAGGGGATCGGGCCTAAGCTGGCAGTCAGACATCCCTCTGGCAGCCCAGGAGCCCTCAGGCAATGTCCACTTGCCAGCAGGGAGCAGGCCTAAGCTGCAGTCGGACATCCTTAGCGCTGCTGAAGAGGCAGGAGAGGCTCCCACCACCACCACCGCTGTGCTGGCAGTCATCAACCTGGCTTGTGGCTGAGCAGAGCTCCCCCTGTGGGAGCTCACTGACCACCAGGGGGCAGCTCCTGCACTGAGCGTCTGCCCCCTGGTGGTCAGTGTGTGTCATAGTGACCACTCATTCCCAGTCTTTCTGCTGTTAGGGTCAATTTGCTTATTACCCTTTTATTATATAGGATAGAGGCCTGGTGCACAGGTGAAGGCCGGCTGGTTTGCCCTGAAGGGTGTCCCAGATCAGGGTGGGGGTCCTGCCTGGTCAGCCTGGGTGAGGGGCTGATGGCTGTTTGCAGGCTGGCCAAGCACCCCCAGGGGGGACCCTCACCCCATGGGGGTTTGGCCAGCCTGGGTGTGGGTCTGAAGGCTGTTTTCAGGCTGGCCACACCCTCTTCAGGGTGGAGGTCCCTACTGAAGTGCCTGGCCAGCCTGGGTGAGGGGCTGAGGGCCGTTTTCAGGCTGGCCATGCCCACCGGTGACCCAAGCTCCCAGCCTCTCCTTTTTTTCTTTTTTTTTTTTCAGCGCCTCCTTGAGCAGAGGCCAGGGAGGCTGGAAGCAGGTATCTGGGACTTATTTATCTTCTATAATTGAAACTTTGTAGCCTTGAGCGGAGCCCAGAGCTGGCCAGGGCAGGTGGGAAGCTTGCCTTCCTCCATCGCCAGGGGCAACCCAAGCCTCCTGCTCGTTCCAGCTCTGTGGCCACCACCATCTTAGTTGGGTTAATTTGCTCCTGATTGGGTTAATTTGCTCCTGATTGGCTGGTGGGCGTGGCTTGTGGGTGTAGCAGAGTGATGGTTAATTTGCATCTTTCTCTTTTATTAGTGTAGATGGTACTTTAAATATTCATATAGAAGTTTTTGTGTGGACCTGTGTTTTAATTTATCTTGGGTGATTACCCTGAGGGTGGAATTGCTGGGTCGTATGGTAACTCTATGTTTAACCTTTGGAAGGAACCGCCAAAGTGTTTTTTCAAAGTATCTGCACTATTTCACATTCCCACCAGCAATATATGAGGGTTCTAATTGCTTTAAATCCTCACTGACACTTTATTGTCCTTCTTTCTGCTTATCGCCATCTTGGTGGGTGTGAAGTGATATTCCATTGTGGTTTTGATTTGTATTCCTCTAATAACTAACCATTTTTAGCATCTTTTCCTGTGCTTGTTGGCCTTCGTATATCTTTTTGGGACAAGTGTCTATTCAAATCCTTTTCCCATTTTCAAACTGCATTATGCATCTTTTTATTGTTGGGTTGTAAGAGTTTTTTACTGAATATACTGAATATGTTTCTTATCAGATATATAATTTACAAAAATTTTCTCTCTGTGGATTTTTTTTTCACTTTCTTGATGGTGTTTTTTGAAGCACAAAGGTTTTTAATTTTGATGAAGTTTGACTTACATATATTTTTCTTTTGTCACTGTGCTTTAGTATCATGTTGAAAAATCCAAGGTCATAAAGATGTACCACTCTATTTTCTTCTAAGAGTTGTGTATTGTTAGATTTTACATTTAATTCTATGATCCATTTTCAGTTCATTTTTGTGAATGGCTTGAGGTAGGATCCAACTTCATTCTTTTGCATGTGAATATCCAGTTGTCCCAGCACAATTTGTGAAAAGAACTATTCTTTCTTCACTAAATTGTCTTGGTATTCCTTCAAAACCCACTGTCCATAAATGTAAGAGTGTATTTGTGGTCTCTCAATGTTATCTGTTGAGTTATATGTCTATTCTTATGCCAATACTATTTTAAACTTTTTATCTTAATTATGGATTGAAAGATGTTGTTTCAGTTAATAATTAAATTGGAGGCAATAAAATTTGAAGCTCAGGGGGTCTCCTAAAATGACAGGAAGGTCAAGGTCCTGAGAGAAATCTTGCCCTAGAAGGCAATGTCTGAAGATCCACTCTGGCCTCTTGCTGGTGATGAAGTCACGCACGGGTCACCATTCTTTGGAACGGGCTACAGCCGTGCTCAGCAGGCTTCCTCTCTGCAAACAGTCCCACTGAAACCTTCCATTCTTCTCTTGCTTCCAAACAAGCCCCACCCTGTCCCAACTGTACTCTCTCCCTCACCCTAAGATTCCTCCTGTGAGTTTCCCAGTATGTTAGGTGTCATTTAGAGCAACGTGTAATTCATTTTTTTTCCAATATATATTTATTGAGCATCTTGGGGGATACAGTAGTAAATAACACAGAAAACCCCTTGCTCTCTAAGAACTTAAATTTTAAGGTGCAAATAAGAAAAGAAAAAAACACCAAACAAGTGATAAATTCCAGAAAGTGATAAATGTTATGAAGAAATGAAGAGAACCCTGGCCAGTGTGGCTCAGTTGGTTGGGCATAGTCCCATGCACCAAACGGTGGCTGGTTTGATTCCTGGGCAGGACACCTGCCAGGGTTTATGGCTCGATCTCCAGCAGGATGTGGGATGCAGGAAGCAGCTAATTGTTTTTTCTCCTTCTCCCCCTCCTTCTCCTTTTCCTCCTCCTCCTCCTCCTCCCCTCTCCCTTCTTCTCTCTCTCTCTCTAAAATCAATTTTAAAAAACACATTAAAAATAAAATGAAGAGAGATAACAGGATCACAAGTGCAAGAGGGTCCTCTTTTAGATAGCCCGGTCCTATTGAAACTCCCTAGGACAGTGGTTCTCAACCTTCCTGATGCCGTGACCCTTTAATACAGTTCCTCATGTTGTGGTGACCCACAACCACAAAATTATTTTCCTTGCTACTTCATCACTGTAATGTTGCTACTGTTATGAATCGTCATGTAAATATCTGATATGCAGGATGTATTTTCATTGTTGCAAATTGAACATCATTAAAGCATAGTGATTCATCACAAAAACAATATGTAATCATATATGTGTTTTCCGATGGTCTTAGGCGACCCCTGTGAAAGGGTCGTTCGACCCCCAAAGGGGTCGTGACCCACAGGTTGAGAACCGCTGCCCTAGGAGGTGGTACTAAGCAGACTCCCAAGGGTTGAGGAGCGAGTCGTGATCTCTGAGGGGAGTAATGCAGGCAGAGGTGACAGCAAGGACAAGGCTTCCAAAGAAGGTAAAGGGAGCAGCAGGAAAGCAAAAGTGGCTGGAGAGACTGACCAGGGAGGGAAGGACACAAGATTGCGATCAAAGAAGCAGCCGAAAGTGAGATCGTGCAGGGCTTCGTAAGCCAGGACTAGGAGTTTAGATTTTATCTAAATGGGAGGGAAACCCTTGGAGAGTTTTAAGCCAGGGAGTGATATAAAAAGATCACTTTCCTTCAAGAAAAGAGATGAATATCCCTGTGACCTTGAATTAGACAAAGATCCCGTACATACAATATACAAAAGCGTGACACATAAGAGAATATGTTCAAACACAGGACTTTGCCCTGGTCAGTGAGGCTCAGACGGTTGAGCATCGAGGTCGCAAGTTTGATTCCCAGTCAAGGCACATGCCCAGGTTGCAGGCCCAGTTCCTAGGAGGGCATGTGCAGGAGGCAGCCCATCGATGCTTCTCTCTCATTGGTGTTTCAGCCTCTCTCTCCCTTCCTTTCTCTCTAAAATCAATAAAAACATATATTTTTTTAAAAAAAGAAAATTTGGACTTCATAAAAATTAAAGAAATCTGTTCTCTGGGAAACGCTGTTTAGAGAATGAAAAGACAGTTCCACATGGAAGGAGCGTGAAAAGTCGCCACGCCATCCGAACAACAAGTAGAAAGCTGAACACACTGAAAAAGCAACCCCTCTTCTTAGATCCCTGAGAAAAGTCAGGTCACAGGGCAAACTGCTGCCCACAGAATTGGAGAGACCGACGGATGAATGCAGAGAATCACAACTGACTGGCGCAGGAACCCACGAGCCAAAGCTCCCCGGGAGCCAGTGCCAGATGGAGCAACCCGAACTGTAATTGTCAAATTACCGAGGCTCCGTGCGAACAAGTCCGGGAGATAAAAACTCCAGGGAGACCCAGTCATAGGGAGGACCCCGCATTTTTGTGAGCTTTGCCTCCAGGAGCTTAAACAGGTGCTCAGTGAATCGCAGAGAAAACTCTCCTTGTGCTTCTGGCGGGGGAGGGAAAAAGAAATTTTGAAATAACACAGAGCAATCTGTTCTCCTTAACAAGGTCTAACTCAGGATCCCCCGGAGGTGTAAGGAGAGCCTAACCGGCTGGGTACTATCACAGCCTCACTGACCGTGGAGAAGGGAAATACCTAACTCTACCCTCTTCTAGCCATCCTGTCTCATCGGAGGGGGAGGGAGGGAAACGACCAGCACTTGTGAAGTTCAAGAGGCAGAACCTCCCTAAAGGCCTAAGAACTAGCCTGCCAGTGTGGCTCAGTGGTTGAGCATCAACCTATGAGCCAGGAGGTCATGGTGAGAGTCCCAGTCAGGGCACATGCCCTGGTTGCAGGCTCAATCCCCAGATTGGGGCATGCAGGAGGCAGCCAATCAATGATTCTCTCTCATCATTGATGTTTCTCTCTCTCTCACTCTCTCTTCCTTCCTCTCGGAAAAAAATAAAAATTTATTTTAAAAAAACCCCAAATAGATCTATATTTATAAAAGAACTTCAGTCAATATTTAATAACTTTCCAAAACCAGAAAGCACCAGGTCCCGATTGGTTCACTGGTGAATTCTACCAAACATTTAAGGAATACATTATTCCAGTTCTCTATAATCTCTTTCAGAAGAAAGAGACAGAGGGAATGCCTACTAACTCATTCTGATGAGGCCAGCGTTTCCCTAATACTAAAATCATTATAAAAACACTAGGGGCCCAGTGCACGAATTCATGCACAGGTGGGGTCCTGCTGCCCCATCAGGCTGGGCCAGCCCGGAGGAGGGGCCACAGGCAGTCCTGATCAGGGTGGGGGGGGGGCGATCAGGAAGGGGGCCCGGCTGAGGGGAGGGGCCAAGGGCAGTTGGCCGACTGGCCCCTCCTCCTGGTCGAACTCCCGGTCGAGGGGACAATTTGCATACTAGCCTTCTATTATATAGGATTATAAGAAAACTACAGACCAATATCTCTCATGAACATAGATGTAAAAAAATCCTTAACAAAATATTAGCAAATTAAATTTAACAATACATAAAAAATTAGGTACCACAAGTGAGATTTACCCAGGTGTGCAAGGCTGGTTCTACATTTGAAAATCAATATGCAATCTATTATAGCGACAGGCTAACGAGGCATAATCACTTAATCATATCAATAGATACAGGAAAAGCATTTGTCAAAATATAATACCCGTTCATATAAAAACTCTCAGTAAACTAGGAATAGAGGGGAACTGCCTCAACTTGATAAAAAAAAATCTACAAAAAAACCCTACAGATAAAAAATACTTAATGGTGAGAAACGCAAAGTTTTTCCATTAAGATCAGAAACAAGACAAGGATGTCATAATACATCTGTCCAAAACTATAGGATGCACAGCTCCAAGAGTGAACCCTAAGGTAGACTATGGACTTTGGGTGACATGATGTCCGTGTAGGTTCATCAACTGTAACAAATATTCCACTCTGGTGGGGGATGTTGATACGGGGGAGCCTGTGCATGTGTTAGGGCTGGGAGGATATGGGATATCTCTGATTCTTCTGCTCAATTTTGCTATGAATCTAAAACTGCTTTAAAAATAGTTTTGCTTTGTTTTGTTGTAAAGGCAAGGCATAGACAGAGAAAATATTTTCAAATTACATATCCAGCAGAAGACTTACATTCAGACTATTAAAACACCTTTCTAAATTCAACAGTCAGAAAACAAACAATCCAATTAGAAGACAGCAAAAGACTTGAACTCTTCACTAAAGAGGGTGTGTGGATATTTAACACCTGTGGCCATTAGGGAAAAGCAAATTAAAACCACAATAGATCTCATTACACACCTACAACACCAGCTAAAATTAAAAATGTCAGTACAAATGCTGGGGAGATTGGGAAGAAACTGATCTCTCTTACGTCGCTGGTGAGAATGTAAAGTAGTACAACTACTTTGGCAGATCCTTACGAAGTTCAGCATAGACTTACCATACTCCTCCGCCATGCCAAGGCTGAGTATTTGCCCAAAGAGAAATGAAAATCTGTATTCACTCAAAAATACGTATTTGAATGTTTAGAGCAGCTCTATTTATAACCACCCCAAACTGGAAACCACCTAAATGCCCTTCAATGGGTGAATGGATCCACAAACGGTGGTACATCCATCCGTACGTACCATGGAATATTACTGAGCAATAAAAAGAACGAACTCTCGCCCTAGCGGGTTTGGCTCAGTGGATAGAGCATCAGCCTGCGGAGGGAAGGGTCCCGGGTTCGATTCTGGTCAAGGGCATGTACCTTGGATGCAGGCTCCTCCCCGGCCTGGGTCCTGGTCGGGGCTCCTGCAGGAGGCACTCAATCGATGTGTTTTCCTCACATCAATGTTTCTCTCTGTCTTTCCCTCTCCCTTCCATTCTCTCTAAAAAAAAAATTAATGGAAAAATATCCTCGGGTGAGGATTAACAAAAACAAACAAAAAAGAAATAAAAATGACTAAATGTTTTTAAAAAAGAATGAATTCTTGAAACACACTGTGACATGAATGAATCTCAAATAAACTCTGATCCGTGAAAGGACCAGAGAGGCTACACACTGTGAGATGTGTTTGTATAACATGCAGGAAGAGGCCAAACTACAGGGACAGCAAGTAGATCAGCGACTGCTAGGGGCTGGAGGTAGGAGGAAGGATTGACTACACAATAGTACCAGGGTATGTTTTAGGGCAATGGAGCTGTTCTATACCCTCATTGTGCCAGTGTTTACAGGACGATATACATTCGCCAAAACTCACAGAAGGACCAACCAGGTGAATGATGATGCTGTTAACAGAAATGGGAATGACTGGGGTCAGAACAGGTGTCCGGGGTCTGGAGGCAAGAGTTAAGTTTGAGAAGACTCTTAGACACTCAAGTAGAAATGATATGCAAGACCGTGGAGTTCAGAAGAGAAGTCAGACATGGAAGTAGAATTTCAGACTCATCGGCATTTTGACGGTATTTTTTTAAAATATATTTTATTGATTTTTTACAGAGAGGAAGGGAGAGGGATAGAGAGTCAGAAACATCGATGAGAGAGAAATATCAATCAACTGCCTCCTGCACATCCCCCAATGGGGATGTGCCCGCAACCCAGGTACATGCCCCTGACCGGAACCTAACCTGGGACCCTTCAGTCCGCAGGCCGACGCTCTATCCACTGAGCCACATCGGCTTTGGCTTGACGGTATTTTTATATCATCACCGCACCACCGCCAGGCACCCGATCAATGCCACCTTTGTTGTTTCTACACTGGGCAGTGCAGGCACAGACTACCAAGTGCATATTTTTGTTAGTCCTGATAGAAATGGGGATGAGACAGAAGCTGTTTTCTCCATGGTCCTCAGTCTAAGTCTAAATGTATCTGGTCAAAGGCCTGTACACGGGACCTTGGACCTTTGACTCACCTCGTTTGTGAGCTCAAAACTGGGCTAAGGCCTTGAAAATGTGAACCCTACTGCGAGCTACGAAAGAATGCCAGATTTGATTGGTCCCATAAAAGTGATTTATTGTATATATGCATGCGTGCATATGATTCATAAGTATTTCCTGCAAATTGAAAACATATTTGGGGCATATGGAAATTAGCAGAAATAAAAATGAACAATAGATAGTGAGGGGAATAACATACGAGGCTTGTAGCTTGATGGAAGTAAAAAAAAAAAAAATATATATATATATATATATATATATATATATATATATATATATATATATTGCTTAAACAAATCCATCCTATGTAAATAAGAAGTTAAAAGGAAAAGTCAGATCTCATTTGCTCTGTGTTTGCCCTTTGGGAGTCAGAAGCCTTTTATTTTTTGTTTTGTCTTGGAATTGGGTTTCTTATGTAACACATGTCAGAATAGCTGGAAAAGATGTGAGTAACCGTTGCCGGCTGAAATTCTTGTTCCACAAGGACAACGCCCTCTGGCTCCTTGTTTTCTTTTCATAATGTGGCACCATGCGCTCGTGGTCGGAGCCTGGGCAGGCAGGCAGCGCTAGGCTCTGCAGGAGAGAGAATTCCAGGGTTGGGCCTTTAAGCTCTGCAACCATCATTCATTTACCAAGTCCTCTTGCCAAAGCCCCTTAAAGACTCACTGTGGTCTCACACAGGGTGTGGTCAGCAGGAATTGTGCCAGGAGCTAGACTCCTGCAGAAGCCCAATCTTGCTAAAGTGTGTAATTTGGGTGCTTCAGGAAGAGGGGGAGGGGACCCCACGTTCTTTCATAGACTTGGACACAACACCAGGGCCTTTGCCTGGATTTCCTTATCCGCCAAAGAAGGACTGCATTGTACACGTGCAAGAGCCTCTCTTCCAGGTGCGGTTTGGAACAAACATACAGCCAAATTCTAATCCTGGTTCCGCCAAAAGTGTTGCTTTGGGCATCTAACAGCCTCTCAATTTCCCGTAAACTCTCTAAGTGAAACCCAGAAATGTCATTCAGAAGTTCTTTTGCTAGAAGACCCTCTCAGGAAGGAGTACATTCAACATGGATGACATAGTTTTTGCCACATAGGTACACAGAAAAAAAGGTTTAGAATTGAATCCCTTAGATGACTGGAAATATTCCTAAGGGGCATATGCAAAGCCATGATGGGAAATAAGAGAAATAATTTCTAAACGTCCTTTAGTTTTTAAGGTGCTAAGTAAATCTTAAGATATCAACATGCTCCCTCCCTTACGTCTCAGATGCTGTCCTTTTTGCTCATACTAGATTCCTTTTCTCTACCTTCAATCAACCAATTGATTGATATTTATGGAACATTGCAATATAATTAGAACCATGATAGGCACCAGAAGATCTGGAATGCATGGCCCTTTCACTCAAGCAGTTCATAATCTGCTTAGGAAATAATAATGATTCAAAACAGCAGCAAACAACATAACATACCATCTACCAGTAAGTATTATCCTATATAATAAAACCCTAATATGCAAATTCACCAAATGGTGGACCGACCAGTCGCTATGACGTGCACTGACCACCAGGGGCCAGACGCTCAACGCAGGAGCTGCCCCCTGGTGGTCAGTGCGCTCCCACAGCGGGAGTGACACACAGCCAGAAACCAGGCTCACAGTTGGTGAGCATAGCAGCGGTAGTGGGAGCCTCTCCCGTCTCTGAGGCAGTGCTAAGGAGCAGAGAGCCTGGCTTCTGGCTGAGCGACACTCAACCAGAAGCTGGCTCATGGCTGGCGAGCACAGTGGCAGGAGCCTCTCCCGCCTCCACAGCAGCGTTAAGGACCCCTCGGGGGATGTCCGACTGCCAGCTTAGGCCCACTCCACAGGAAGCGGGCCTAAGCTGGCAGTTGGACATCCCCCGACGGGTCCCAGACTGCAAGAGGGCACAGGCCGGGCTGAGGGGACCCCCTCCCCATAGTGCATGCATGCTGTGCACCGGACTCTAGTAACTTATACTTCACAGACACCTAGAATCTGAGGCAAGCAAGGTCAGTGGGACTGGAGTGTTTAGGAAAAGCTTTATGTGTTTCACCTTTTTCCTGGGAGGGGACGTGAAGAAGGAGGAAGATCAAGTGTGGAAGCTAGAAGCTTGGAGACTGGAGGACAACAATACCATTTCCCACTAAACCGGTAGTTGTATAACGAAGTTCAAAGGGACAAGACAAGTAGATTTATAAAAATGAGGTGCCAAGATAATCTAGAACTGTTCAGTTCAATATGGTAGCCACTTGTTACTATATAAATTAATTAAAATTAAATAAAATTAAAAATTTAGATCTTCAGTCTCACCAGATTCAAATGCTCAATGGCCAGATGTGGCTAGTGGGACCATGTTGGGTGGTGCAGCTATGAAATGTGTCCATCATTGTAGAAAGTTCCCCTGGACAGTGCGGGTCTAGAACCATGAAAGTGTAAAAAAAAAAAAAAAAAGAGGCAGCGGAGCCAAGCAGGAAAGAATTCCCAAGCCCATTGGTCTCTCTAGACTTCCTGTGGCCACCAGGAGTCCAAAACCCAAAAGGGGTTTAATTAACTTGAAACGTACATTGAGCACCTACTAATACTGTTACAGAAAACCGGAGAAGAACCAAGCAACGCTTAGAGAGATGGAGTTACAATTATTATTACGCGCGGGCCCAGAGGAAAATGTCTCTCAAATTCTGGGCGAAGTCACACAGGGAGTTTCCTGTATTTATACCATTTTACCCTCTTTGTCTCCCAAATATGGGGTTCTGTTCCGGGCCCCTTTGCAAGTTCTTAAAGAGCTCCTATGTGCTGGGGCTTTGAGACCTCAACCAAAGGCTTGGCCTGGTGCCAGCACTGATAACTTCATCTGGGGAAGGTTTAATGGCCTCTTTGCAATGGGAGTAGTCTTATTTTCCTTATTACTTAAGCCAGCAAGCATCTACAGATGCCAAAATGCAGGGTTAAAATTCCAAACAGCAGTTTTTATATAAGATGGTGCTTCAATACAAGGTGAGGAGATAAGAAAGACACAAACGTGAATGAAGCAGATGTCAGTCCTCAGTGAACTTACTTACCACCGGGGCAGGGGCGGGAGGTGGAGGGGGAGTGGAATGTGTACACAAATAGCCACAATACAAAATGAATGACATGTACCCTAACGGGGGTACAATCACAGCAGTTTAAACAAGGGACAGGTTTCTATTTGAAGGTTTCAAGAATGCTTCTGAAATAAGGCATTATTGCAGCGGAACCTTGCAGGGACACGGGGGGTGTGGTAGAAAAATCTCTGAGAACTGCGTGACCTGGGTAAGTCAGGTTCCAGGCCTAGTTTTATCAATTGAGTACGAGAAGCAAAGGAGAAATCAGTTCCCAGATGGAGTGACCAGTGCCAGCCAAGGCACGGAGTTAGAGCGTGTGTGCAGGAAATCGAACGTCTAATTAAACCCTAGCACACTTTCTGCACTGTGAAGCTTGGAGATCTGGCCAGGCCGAGGCTGTCAGATCTCATTGTCCTCCCAGCGCTTCCCTGAAGGCCCTCAATAAAATGGATTGACCCTAAAAACCACACCAAAAACTTCAAGTACAACCACGATACACCTATGTTATAACTTGTTCCTGGACATTACATAATTTTAAGACAACCCCCACAATTTTGGTTTCAAAAATGAAAGGTACCATCACAAAACCAAAAGCTAGATTTCGGTAATGTCTTTCCCCACCCAGCTTAATCAACATATACCATTGTGTACGTTGAGGGTGCACATGCAATGTATTGATTTGATATGCTTATGTACTGCAAAATGACTACTACCACAGCTGTAGCTAACACCTCCATCACATCACATGATAACCTTCTTTTTTTGTGGTGAGAACTCTTAAAATCTACTCTCTTAGCAACTGTCAAGTACACAATACAGTATTACTAACTATAACCATGCTGTACTTTAGATCCCCAGAACATATTCATCTTATAACTGGAAGTTCATACCTTTTAACCAACATCTCCCCATTCCCAACTCCCCAGCCCTGGTAACTACCATTCCACTCTCTGCTTCTATGATTTCCTTCTTCCTCATGTCTGAGATATATATACATATGCACACACACACACACACACACATATCCTATATTATAAACAGCCCTTGGTCGTCACGCTGTCACGCCATCATGACTGATCACCAGGAGACTTTGTGCGCAGCAAGGCATACGCGAGTGGGCAGGGACTTGACACTGCCTCCCCGTGGGTGCCTACGGGGACTTGACCAGGAGGTTCATCAGAGGAGTCCCATGTGGTGCCAGCCCCGCGGGGTGGGACTCCAGGACTTGGGGGAGTCCTGCGCGGTACCAGTGGGGGTTTGATGCTGCGTTCCCGCGGGCACCAGTGGGTCTGGGTCTCGTGTGGTTTCAAGGCACGCACGGTTGGATAGGGCTGCGTGTGTGGCGAGATGCGTGCGGGTGGGCAAGGTGTGCGCGGGTGGGCGGGGACGTGACTCTGGGTCTCATGGCGCTGGTGGGACTTGACACTGCGTCCCCGCAGACACTGGCCCAGACTCTGACAGGAGGGAAGAGGGAGCCAGATACCCATACCCAGGACTTGACTTTAAATGGGAGGCCAGTGTCAGATGGGGACAAATCAATTCTTCCGTTATAGAGAAAGGGCAAATAGCAATATTAAAGTATTTCCTCTAATTAATTCCCTTTTAATGTGCACAAATTTTGTGCACTGGGCCAATACTCTCTCTCTATATATATATATATTTGATATCTTCTTTATCCACTCATCTGTTGAAAGACACTTAGGTTGTTTCCATGTCCTAGCTATTGTGAATAATGCTACAATGAACATGGGGGTGCAGATATTTCTTTGAGATTCTGTTTTCATTTCCTTTGGCTACACATCCAGAAGTGAAAAGTACTGGATCATGTGGTACTTCTATTTTTAAAAATATATATATTTATTGCTTTTAGAGAGGGAGGAAGAGGGAGAGATAGAAACATCAATGATGAGAGACAATCATTGATTGGCTGCTTCCTACACGCCCCCTACTGGGGATCGAGCCTGCAACCCCGGGCATGTGCCCTGACTGGGAATCCAACTGTGACCTCCCGGTTCATAGGTCAATGCTTAACCACCGAGCCACGCCAGTTGGGCTCGTACTTCTATTTTTTTTTTAATATATTTTGTTGATTTTTTACAGAGAGGAAGGGAGAGAGATAGAGAGCCAGAAACATCGATGAGAGAGAAACATCAATCAGCTGCCTCCTGCATATCTCCTACTGGGGATGTGCCCGCAACCCAGGTACATGCCCTTGACCGGGAATCGAACCTGGGACCCTTCAGTCCGCAGGGCGACGCTCTATCCACTGAGCCAAACCGGTTTTGGCCGTACTTCTATTTTTAATTATTTGAGAAAACTCCACACTGTTCTCCACAGTGGCTGCACCATTTACATTCCCACCAGCAGTGCACAAGGCTTCCCTTTTCTCCACATTCTTTCCAACACTAGTTATCGCTTGTCTTTCTAAGGACAGCCATTCTAACAGGCGTGAGGCGATACCTCATTGTGGTTTTGATTTGCATTTCCCTGATGATTAGTTATGTCAAACAACATTTCATGTACCTGTTGGCCATCTGTAGGTATTCTTTGGAAAAACATCTATTCCTTTCCTCTGCCCATTTTTTAATATGATTTTTGGGGGGGGGGAGGAGGGGGAGCTATTGAGTTGTATGAGTTCTTCATAAATTTTGGATATCAGCCCCTTGTTAGATGTATAATTTGTAGGTATTTTCTTCTATTCCATAAGTTGCTTTTTCATTTTGTTGCGTGTTTCTTTTGCTATGCAGGGCAAACTACATTAGTTTGATGTAGTCCCACTGGTTAATTTTTGCTTTCGTTGCTTTTGGTGTCATACGAAAAGAAATCATTGCCAAGACCAATGTTAAGGAGCTTTTTTCTTATGCTTTCTTCTAGGAGTTTTATGGTTTCAGGTCTTATGCTTAAGTCTTTAGTCTATTTTGAGTTAATTTTTGTCCAGGATATACGATAGGGGTTCAATTTCATTCTTTTGCATGTGGTTAACCAGTTTTCCACAACACCATTCACTGAAGAGTCTATCCCTTCCCATTGAATATCCTCGGCTCCCTTGTCAGAATATTAATTGATCATGCATGTTAGGATTTATTTCTGGGCTTTCACTTGTGTCCCATTAATCTATGTGCTGCTTTTATGCCAATGCCATACTGTTTTGATGCCTATAGTTTTGTAGTGTCGTTTGAAGCCAGGAAGCATGATGCCCCAGCTTTGTTCTTTCTCAGGATTGCTCTGGCCATTCAGAGTCTTTTGTGGCTTCATCTGGTAAAGTCTTGGTAGTTTAGATCAAATATGAGAAGTAAAGCAGAAAGAATGGAAGCAGTTATGTTTGTGTTTAAATACGGTTTTTAAGTAGAACTGGAGAATGACGCTGCTAGTTTGGTCCCCGTTGGCGAAAGTCTATCATTTGTGGAAAATATGAATGAGAGCCACACTCGGGAAATAATAAATAAAATTACAGGTCACTTCTGAAAGGAGAAGAAAGGCAAGTCAGCATCTTTCGTTGAGAAATCACTATTGAGCAGGCTGCGAAAGGGTCAAGCTGACAAGAAAAGAGCAAAGCCAAGACCATGGTAGTTAAAATAAAATATAGATCAGATGTGGAATGTGGCGTCTCTTGTGAAGAAGCAGACAGAAAATAGTGCATAAGTGGAATTCCAGCTCAGCAGGTTTGTAGATCTCTATCTCTAGAGTGAATATGAATCTATAGAGAGAAATATTTCCGTTTCCAGCTGTACCAAAGCATGTCAGTAGTTCCATGATCACTTCTGGCATATACATATTTATATCCACACAGAAAGATTAGAGCAGGTAAAAATATGTGCTCTGTGTAGACAAATATATGAAAATATTTATTTCATGGTTAACATTAAACGTTCCTAGAAATTGTTTTTCTAACCCCAGGGCTCCCTACTAATGACACATTTCTCAGTCTGTTACTCTTCATCTAAAAACCTGCAAATAGGGTCCAATATAAGCCAAAGAGAGAGACATAGCTTTTATAAATAGAGATATTATGTGATCATCTACGCATCCAAGTTTTTAAAATAGATTGAAGTGCTACTCTTGCCAAGATTTATAGAACTTGCTATAAAAAAATAAATGTATCATAAATACATGGCTAAAATCCATACCCATATTTGTGCGAGAGCCCTTCAGTCCAGACTCTCACTTTTTCTACGCTGATCTATGGCCATAGATCTACTGTATGAAATTAACCAGCTGAGGTGAATTATTAGGCACCAAAATTGAGTGAGTGGAACTAGCTTCGTTTGAAAAGATCTATGATTCAATTGCATGTTCTTTTCTTCTTTTGTTTTATTTTTCTAAAACATGAACTCTAGAAGATAGAATTTAACATCTAGTTGAGATCAATTCAAAGTGAAAGACTGGCCCTAGCCAGTTTGACTCAGTGGATAGAGCGTCAGCCTGTAGACCAAGGCAAGGGGCCTTGGTCAGGGCATGTGCAGGAAGCAACCAATAGATGTGCTTCTCTCACATCGATGTTTCTCTCTGACTTTCCCTGTCTCTTCCACTCTTCCTAAAAAACCCATGGGAAAATATCCTCGGGTGAGAATTAAAAACACACACACACAACAAAACAAGAAAAACCAAAGTGAAAGAACTCACATATCAGATGGTGCCTTCAACTTTTGCATTAAATTATTAATACATATTTTAAAGAAAACTCTCCATGTAATCTAAGTTTTCAGATTGGTTGGCCCAAAGTTATTCATAGTACTTTTTCATGGTGCAATGATGGTGATTTTGTAAATCTGCTCGGTATTGTGGTTGTGTCCTCTACATGATTCCAAATATTGTTTATTTGTGACTTTTTTTTTTAAATTGGGAAACCAATGTAACAAACGTAAGCTTATTGAATGACATCCGTAGCTAAGACTCTGAAGCAATGTGCCTTTTAGTTTTTGTTTTTTTAAAATATATTTTTATTGATTTTTAAAAAAATATATTTTATTGATTTTTTACAGAGAGGAAGGGAGAGGGATAGAGAGCTAGAAACATTGATGAGAGAGAAACATTGATCAGCTGCCTTCTGCACACCCTCCACTGGGGATGTGCCCGCAACCGAGGTACATGCCCTTGACCGGAATCAAACCTGGGACCCTTGAGTCCGCGGGCCGACGCTCTATCCACTGAGCCAAACAGACTAGGGCTATTTTTATTGATTTCAGAGAGGAAGGGAGAGGGAGAGATAGAAACATCAATGATGAGAGAGAATCACTGATTGGCTGCCTCCTGCATGCCCCACACTGGGCATCGAGCCTGCAACCTGGGCATGTGCCCTGACCGGGAATAGAACCGTGGCCTCCTGGTCCATAGGTGATGCTCAACCACTCAGCCACACCGGCCAGGCCACATCTTCTTTTAATCTCTTGTCTCTCTGTCCTGTTTCCTCAGTGAAATCTTAGTATCCTCTTCAGTTCACTAATCTTTTCTTTTCTTTGTTTTAAAGTAAGTCTCAACAACTTTTATTTTATTTTTTAAGAGATTTTTATTGATTTCCGAGAGGAAGGGAGAGGGAGAGATAGAAACATCAATGATGAGAGAGAATCATTCATTGACTGCCTCCTGCACGCCCCACACTGGGGACCGAGACCACAAACCAGGGCAAGTGCCCTTGACCGGAATCGAACCTAGGACCCTTCAGTCCACAGGCCGACACTCTATGCACTGATTCAAACCAGCTAGGGCCGTGGTCTGCAAACTGCGGCTCGCGAGCCACATGCGGCTCTTTGGCCCCTTGAGTGTGGCTCTTCCTAAGCCTTAGGAGTACCCTAATTAAGTTAATAACAATGTACCTACCTATAGAGTTTAAGTTTAAAAAATTTGGCTCTCAAAAGAAATTTCAATCGTTGTACTGTTGATATTTGGCCCTGTTGACTAATGAGTTTGCCGACCATTGACTGCTAGGGCAACGACTCAAATTTTTCATTTCCAAGATTTCTATGTATTCTTTTCAGTATCCATACCTTCTGATTTTATTTATGCTGGCATTTTTTCTTCATAATGTCTTGCTCTTTTTTTTTTTTTCATGGAAGCTATTCCTTCCTTTATCTCTTTGAGCATTCTAAACATAGTAGAGCTTTTCTTGCTCTCTTTTATTGTTGGCACTATTACAGATGTCCCCCATGTCCCCCCTCCCCCCACCTCCACCCACCCCATGTCCCCCTCGCCCCACCTCTGGCCATCACCACACTGTTTGTTGTCTGTGTCCATGGGCTCTGCATATATGTTCTTTGGCTAATTTCTTCACCTTCTTTCATCTAGCCCCCCCCCCCCCCCGCCACACACACACACACACTCCCCTCTGACCTCTGTCGATCTATTCCATAAGCATAGTAGACCTTTTCTAAGATGGTTCCATAACATTAATTTCAAATCGACAGGAGTAAATGTATGCCCTTATGTTTTTGTTCTGTTGGCTGCCTCTCCAGCCTTGGATTTTGGTTGAGGGGCCCGTTTTGAGACTGGGCTCTCTTTCCCTCTGTCTCTGTCCCTTTCTTCTCCCTGTTCCTCCCAGTGTGCTCGGCCCTCCCAGTTTAGTGGTTTTGTGATGGCTTTCATTCTGCACTTGGCTCCCTGGGCCCAGAGAGCGTCAGAGATCCAGCCACCGTGATAACGAGGGCAACACAGATCCAGGCACCCACCCAGGCAATGGGCTGCTCTCCTTCCCAGTCCCAAGTCTATGTCCCCGTCCCCCACCTCCTGGAGTCCACAGCTTGCTGAGGGCTGTAGCCCTAGGCAGGAATGGCATCTATCTCAGCTTCCTTTCAGGGGTAGGAGGAGCCTGCCTCTGCCTCTGGCTGCAAGCTGTGAGCCTGGCTTCAGCCTCCGTCTCCGCATGGAACGCTTTTATTTTCATTTTCCCTGGAAGAGCCAAGCTCTAGATAATATTGCCTGGTTCCAGACCCAGAGCCCAGCAAGCCTGTGGCTTCCGCTGAGCTCATAGCTTTGTATTTCTGTCCCAATTCTGGGCCACAGAGAGTTTACTTAATTTTTAAGCTGATAGATTTCACTTGCTATTGCTGTGCGGAGTGAAGACGTGTCAAAGAACCGACTCTCAGAGCTGTCTGAACCAGGTTTGTGCGCCAATTTCTTCAGTAAACTGAAGACTGCGATGCATTCAGTTCCATCTGCAGTTCACTTTTAGACAAGAACAGGAATCAGTCTGTGAACATTCGTCTCAACTAAAGTAACATCAAAAGCATAGTTCTTTAAATTATTTTATCTTAGCACCTGATTATCTAATTATTAGCTTGGTTACCAATTAATCTCATTCCGTTATCAGGAGGTTGAAAATTTCAAACATGCTACTTTCCAGTTAATTTTGTAGTCTGCATTTTCATAAAAATAGCCAGCATTTGTTTTTTAAATAAAAAGGCAAAATGGGGAAATGTCATTTCTGAGTCCCTGAATTCTGGAATCTTCTAATGATTTTTTTTTTTTTTTTTTTTTTTTTTACCAAGTAAATAAACCCAGAAGTAAATGAAATGTGGTTTACTGCTTATGCTTCCTGGAATTTCTTGCCGCCAACTCAGAATTATAGCATCTTAGAGTTGGAAGAAATTATTCATGTGACCACACTGAATATTTTTCCTGTTGGTCTGCATTAAATTGGGGGAAGGTTAGTGACTAAAAGGCTAAGACTTTAGAGAGTCCAGTGGCAAAGGTAGAAGCCCACTTCAAAGGAAATTCAGATACTCGGCTGGTTTCTTTGAAGAGAATTCATTTTCATGAAAAATGTTCTAAAGACTTTCTGATGGGAACGGAGAGAGCAAAGAAGCCCGTTTTCCCCCTTCATTTTATTACAAATGGAGTCACATTGCCAATGACATGCATGTTTAACAGCCAGCTCTCCAAGAAAAGAAAAACCAATTTGTAGTGTTTGCCAACTTCCATGGTGTAAATACTCCCACTGGGGCTGATTTCGCACTATGAATGTGTCAATCACTAAACACAAAATTGGGAGGAGATGCCCATAATGGGTTTTTTAGGTGGATAACAGTAAGCTTCAGCACACTGCTATGATAATGCCAAATCCAATGGATACTTTCCAGACCTCAGCCTGGGCTCTCAGCGGCGTTCAGCACAGTTGCTTGCACCATTATTGACATTCTCTCTCTCTCTCTCTCTCTCTCTCTCTCTCTCTCTCTCTCTCTCTTTCTCTCTCTCTCCCTTCCCGTCAGCCATGCCGTCCTCGCCCCCTCCTCTGCTCAGGCTAAGGTAAGCCTCCCCGCCAGCTCCCCTCCCCTCTGTCCCTTGCCTGAAGCCTGTTGCCCGCTCTCTCTACATCCCCCCTGGGTGATCTCACCAAGCCCCTTAGCTTTCAATATCACAAAACACTGTTAACGCCCATATTTTTATCTCCAGCACAGACCTGGATGCTGGGCTTGTATATACAACTGCCTACCCGGATATCTCAGAGGCAACTCAAACGTAACTTGTCCAAATCTGAACGCTCCATCCTCCTCCTCCCATCTTCCTTATCTAAATAAATGCAACTGCCATCTGTTCGTTTGCTAAAGCCACAGACCGAGGAGTCACCTTGCAAACCCTCGTCCCTTGGCTCATAAGAGGCAACCCATTACCAAATACCGTCCTACTGATTCCACTCTCAACATATTTCTCAAAGCTGTCTTTCTCTCTGCACCTCCAAGGCCCCATCGTCTCTTGGACAGGCCACTGCACTGGAATCCTAAGCACATCGCCTCCTCTTCTCTCGCCCCTTCCTCTCGTGCTCCCACAGGGGCCCCGGGAGATCTTTCAAACACACTTTAAGCCCTCCGTTGGTTTCCCGTTACATTTAAGAGAAAACAAAACATCCTGACGTGGCCTGCATGATCAGATTTCGGTTTAATTCTCCAATCTCATTTTTTACCACTTTTCCCCTCATTTACGATACTCCGGCCACACACGCTGTTTTAGGTTCTTCACACACACATTCTTTCTCGTCTCGGATCCTTGTAATCTTAAGAATCAATCTGCTTATTTCATGTCCATCTTTCCCTGGTGCCAGGACCATGACTGTGTGCTCATTGAATAACCAAGGCCTGGCCCACACTAAGTGCTCAGTGACTATTGTTGGAAGAAGTAATAAATAAATGAATGAACGAAGCATCAGATTTTCAGATAAACCTTCTTAGGCTATACATTTTGGATGTGCATAAAGGGAAGATAGGAGTGGCTGCTGACATTAAAGCTTTTAGAATGCTGTGACTGAATAGAAATATTCGTATTTCTTTTGGTGACAACACTCTTTTTTTTTGTTTGTTTTGTTTTCTGGGTTTTTTTTTGTTTGTCTTTTTGTTTTTTTAAAATATATTTTATTGATTTTTTACAGAGAGGAAGGGAGAGAGATAGAGAGCTAGAGACATCGATGAGAGAGAAACATCGATCAGCTGCCTCCTGCACATCTCCTACTGGGGATGTGCCCGCAACCCAGGTACATGCCCTAGACCAGAATCGAACCTGGGACCTTTCAGTCTGCAGGCCGACACTCTATCCACTGAGCCAAACCGGTTTTGGCGACAACACCCTTATAGCAGTCTAAAGTTGGGATAACTTATCCTGAAAAGGAAGGGGAAAAAATCCAGGGAAAGGATGAACTTCCATTCTATTAAGGTGCTTAATATTAAGTTGCTAATAAATATGATTAAAATTCAAAACAAATGATCAAATACTACTGCCACCAAATAAATGTATTTTTATGCAGACAACTGTTCAAGGAGGAAGGAAGTTCAGCCTAGAAGTTAGATCTGGAGTTAAGAGCTGATTCTGCCATTTCACTTGCCGTGTGAACTTGAGCAAATTTCTTTGCCTCTTATTTTCGGCAATTGTAAAGCGGGGACACGGATATCGAGTACGTCTCAGGGTGTTTGTGAGACGGCACACTGAAAACACATCCTACCGCTGAATTACTCCACCCTTAACTTACCTAATTCCTTTGAGCCTCTCAGTATTTTTATTTGTGAGACAATGTGTTTGTACTTCTTTTAAGACGCTGCTGGTGCAAAGATTCTGATATATCTATCCCATCCCTACTCTCACTTGAATTGTGGATGAAGGCCACTGCACTGTGAGTATGGTGCACCTGGGCAGAGACAGGCTGCATCTGTTTCTGTATTTATTATTATTTTATTAATCCTCACTGCGGGATATTTTTCCATTGATTTTTAGAGAGAGTGGAAGGGACAGGGGGCGGGTGGAGGAGGAGAGAGAGAAACATCGATGTGAGAGAGCCACATCAGTGGGTTGGCTTCTGCCTCTGCCCCAACCGCGGCGGGGAACCTGCAACCCAGGTACTTGCCCTTGACCTGAGTCAAACCCGAGACCCTTCGGTTTGAAGGCGGGTGCTCTAACCACTGAGCCACTGGCCAGGGCGAGACAGGCTGCATTTAGGTACTGTTCATAAGGAGACTCCCTGTCTGGCCTTCCCAAGTTTTAGAATCAACTTTTTAAACAAATGTTTTAAAAGTACTTATAAATCCTTTTAAAGAGAAATACATGCTAGTAAATATACTCCATTAGGGCAGGGGTTTTGTCCATCTCTCTTTTCTTTTCTTTTTAATTTATTTTTTAAATGGACTTTATTTATATATATATATATGTTTATTGATTTCAGAGAGAAAAGGAGAGGGAGAGAGAAATAGAAACATCAATGATGAGAGAGAATCATTGATTGGCTGCCTCCTGCATGCCCCCTACTGGGGATCGAGCCTGCAACCCAGGCATGTGCCCTTGACTGGAATTGAACCCTGGACCCTTCAGTCCGCAGGCCGATGCTCTATCCACTGAGCCAAACCAGCTAGGGCTGGGCTGTATTTTTTAGATCAGTTATAGGCCTTAGCAAAACGGAGCAGAAAGTACAGAGATTTCCCCTATACCCCGGAGTCCACACATGCACTGTCTCCCCCATTATCAACATCCCCCCCTCCGTGAACATCTGTTACCATTAATGAACCTACAGTGACACCTCGTTATCATTCAATTCTGTAGCTTACATTAGGGTTTGCTCTGAATGGCCAACAGTCTTTGGGGTTGACAAATGTGTAATGACACGTATCCACCGTTACAGTATCACATTGAGTAATTCCACTGCCCTGGGAACCAACCCTCTGCTCTGCCGGTCACTCCTCCCTCCCCGCAGCCTCTGGCCACCACGGCCCATTTTTCCCGTCTCCATGGTGATGCCTGTCCCAGAATGCCATGGGATGGGTACAGGAGGTAGCCTTTTCAGATCGGCTTCTTCCACTTAGTAATAAGCATTCGATGCTCCTCCATGCCTTTTCATGGCTTGGTAGCTAATTTCTGTTTAGTGCCGCAGAATATGCCACTGTCTGGCTGTACCACCGCTTATGCTGGTTAATATTAAGTTATTGATTAGGATGAAAAGTCCTCCCTTCGAAAGGACACCTTGCTCGCTTCCAGGTTTCAACAGAGATGAGTGCAGGGGCTCTCGACCTCTGTGGGCAGGTTTGTGTACGTCAGTTTTCAGCTCCCAGGACCATGATGGCTGGACCCGATGGTCAGAGCTGCTTCATTTTGTAAGAAGCTATCAAACGGCTTTGCAAAGTGGCCGCACCACGTCGCACCTCACCAGCCATGGAGGAGACCGGTCAGCGCTCTGGCTCTGGCTGCTGTCATAGGTGTGCAGCAGTGGGTCACGGAGGTTTTAATTTGCATTTCCCTGATGAAATATGATTCGGAACGCCTCCTCCTGTGCCTGTTTCCCGTTTGCATCACTTCTTGGGTGAGGTGTCTGTTCAAATGATTGGCCCATTTTGTAATCTAGTTGCTGTGCCCCTGGTTCTTTGTCACCTACTGGTCCTTTCCTGGGTCCCACTCTGTCCCACGTCCCGTGGCCTCCTCTGTCAATACGTCTTCCTGGTCTCAGGAAGCACGTTGCACTAAGTTCAGAGAACGCTCAGCCTCTCGGCTCTCGTCGCTCCTGTAAGTCACTCTTCAGCGTGCTCTCTGGGTCTAGCGATGCCCAGGCCCGATTTCCTCCTGCGTGGCTCCGTGTGTCACTGACTCGTAAGGAGACCTGCTTACCTCCAGAGTCCAGTGAAAACGACCTCTGCACATGCCCTTTTTAGGGGGGCAGCTTTTTCATTTGCAGCAGCCGCTGTGTAATATGGTGGGTTACACACACTACCTATGTCCCTACTATGAGACTACTGGAGCCGGGGAGAAGTGGGGCTGGTCCCTCAGCTCGGCCTGCGCCCTCTCACAGTCCAGGACCCCTCGGGGGATGTCTGACTGCCTGCTTAGGCCCACTCCCCTAAGATGGCAGGTGGACATACTTAGCGCTGCCGCAGAGGTGGGAGAGGCTCCTGCCACTGCCATTGCGCTTGCCAGTCATGCGCCCAACTTCTGGCTGAGTGGCGCTCTCCCGTGGGAGCGCACTGACCACCGGGGGGCAGCTCCTGCATTGAGCGTCTGCCCCCTGGTGGTCAGTGTGTGTCATAGCGATCGGTCATTCTGCCTTTTGGTCTATTTGTATATTAGCCTTTTATTATATAGGATATGTCACATACTTAAGAACAAGGCACAGGAAATAACAGAGTCCATGATTTTTGTATAGTAGTATTCCCATGATATAAAAATCATGGACCTTGTTTTTTCCTGCGTCTTGTTCTTTTTTTTTAATATATATATTTTATTGATTTTTTTTTACAGAGAGGAAGGGAGAGAGATAGTTAGAAATATCAATCAGCTGCCTCCTGCACAACCCTTACTGGGGATGAGCCCGCAACCAAGGTACATGCTCTTGACCAGAATCAGACCTGGAACCCTTCAGTACGCAGGCCGACGCTCTATCCACCGAGCCAAACTGGTTAGGGCTTGGATCTTGTTCTTAAGTGTGTGGCATATGATATATGACATGAAACACAGTCCCTTTAAAATATTTTATATTTGTTGCTTGTTTAGCAAAACTTTTCATAGATGGGACTAGGTTGGATATTACCCTTGTTCTATCTGGATTACACGTTATACATTAGAATAAGCCCTGGTAAAACTATTTTACATTGTAACTCTGCCCTGGCAGGCGGTAAATATTCCACCTCTGGTCACGGGACACTGCTGGCTCCCAGGCTAACATCTCGCCTTGCGGGTCAGCATCACCTGTGGGCATCAGTGTCTTAGAAAAGCTTAGCTTATGGGCCAGGTCTACAGACAGGGGAGGACGTGGACATTCCACGTTCCAAACCAGAATCCAACTTGCGTGACCTTCACAAGTCGTTTCACACTCACTCAGCCATTTCTTCGTTTCAACAGGAAACAGTGCCTGTTAGCGTCTCCAGGGCCCGGTGCGAAAGGGGAGAGTGAACTGATAGCATCAAGGCCCACTCAAGAGTTCTGACATATAGCAAGAAAAGAAACAAAGCATGGTCTGGCTGGTGTGGCTCAGTGGTTGAGCGTCGACCTATGACCTGGGAGGTCACAGTTTGATCCCCGGTGAGGGCACATGCCCGGTTGCGGGCTCCCTCCTTAGTGTAGAGCGTGCAGGAGGCAGCCGATCAATGACTCTCTCTCCTCATGGATGCTTCTATCTCCTTCTCCTTTTCCCTTTCCCTTCCTCTCTGAAATCAATAAAAATATATTTTAAAAAAGAGAGAGAGAGACAAGGCAGGACCGGCAAACCCAGCACGTGTCTAGCCGAAACCAAAGACTTGTTGTTGTTACAAAGAAAAGGGAACAATGTCTGATTTTAACATTCACACATTCCAAACCACAGGCCTCCCAGCTCTCCTCCTGCAGCCAGCCCTGCTGGTGGGAGCCAGGTCTAGAGGGAAGTTTCCAAAAAGCAGGTTTTGGCAAAGTGCGCCTTCAAACCTGCAGAGAATAAAGTTCAGGGTTTTTTGGTGTTTTTTTTTAAAGAACATTTTCATTCCTTTTTGCCACAGAATTTCAAGACCTATGTTTATTTTTCCTTTTCAGGTTATAGTATGTGGATTTTTCATAGTCAGATATGAGGCACGGACACATTTCTTTCCTTTCGTTTCTTTCTTTCTTTCATTACAAAATTCTTCCAACTTGTAGGTAGGGCCAAAGTCTAAGATTATATTTTAGGAAATTGATTTTCTTATATTATCGCTAAATTACTTCTGAGAAAGAACGGAGTGCTGAAGTCCATTGTCTGACTACTTTGAGAAGAGGCTAACACGTGCCGAGTAAAAAGAATGATTATTGACCAGCCGGTGTGGCTCAGTGGTTGAGTGTCGACCTATGAACCAGGAGGTCATGGTTTGATTCCCGGTCAGGGCACATGCCTGGGTTGCGGGCTTGATACCCAGTAGAGGGCGTGCAGGAGGCAGCCGATCAATGATTCTCTCTCATCATTGATGTTTCTCTCTCTCTCTCTCTCTCTCCCTTCCTCTCTGAAATCAATAAAAAATATATTTTTTTAAAAAAAGAATGATTATTGATTTTAATTCTAGTCCTTGGATAAATGGCTTATGTGGGCCAACCTCCTGGCAGAGAGGGCAGTGGGCCTTGGGTCTGTTTGGGATAGTTTTGTAAACCAAACCAACCACTGCAAGTGCACTGCTGTTCGAGGGGTAGCCAGGACAACCGCTCTCCTCCTCACAACATGTCATTACAGAGAAATAGAAGCCGTACATTCCGATCTGACTTTCCTTTAACGCTGGGAGCCTGTAAACTTTGCGTGAGCTAAGGGGCTGACTCAGAGCCCCAGAATCCCTTTGGTACCGCAGAGGCAATTTAAAATGGATATTCCTCTGGGTTTCTCGGTATTATTCTTCTAGGGTCATGCAATAAGCAGGGCTCTCTCTCACAAGCACTCCCTGTCCCAGTGAACAAGAACTGGATGCCTGGTGGCCAACATAGCTGGCTTGCATTTTAAAGGTTAGGAGTTCAAATCTTGTGGGTTTGCGCTTGGGTTATAGTATGCACATATCTGGGTTGGAGAAGCAATCACGTTGCCAGATGGAATCTGGCCTACCCACAGCTAAGTTCTGGCCACAATTAATTTTAAAAAATACTTCCGATGGAATTCTTTACCTCGTAGACCTGAACAGAGGGTCCACATTCCAGAAGGCGCAAGGCGGCTCTATTTTCCAAGCTTCCTGCCCCCTACGGTGTGTATGTGCTTGAATTCCACCACGTAGACTCGCGTTCATACTTGGCACATTCCTTAAATTTTGATATACCTGCAGCCCCGGGCCTTCGTTCCTCTCTTCATTTTCTTTTCTCTTGATTTTCCAGGGAGATGATATTTTACAGATTTAAAGCATGCTCTGGCACGATGACCCACTGCAAATAGATCCCATTGGAAGAAAATATAACCTGTATTAGGGCCTCTAACCTTAGTGGTCCGACCTTTATAACACCTTGTTTTTCGATAGCATTTTGCTGTGCATACAGCACTTCACATGTATGATCTCCTTTTAGCCTCATAGCTATAGGTCAAGGTAAATAGTATGCCCAATTTTCAGACAAAAAGAGAGAATGAGAGAGAGAGAGAGAGAGAGAGAGAGAGAGAGAGAGAGAGAGACCCAGAGGTGTTAAGAGACTTGCTCAAAAATCACTCATCAACCAGTACTCCAGTTCAGACCTTCACAACTCTAAATATCTTCCTCACTATAATATAAGTATCTCCTACAGCAAAAAATTGCTATAGAGTCACACTTGTGTTCCAGATTTTGTTTTTGGCCCTCCTTTATGGAGCTATGTCTGGGGATGCCACTGCCATCGTGGAAAGAAGATACATAAGAAGCTCCTTGTAGATGCTGAGCACTTAAACCACCACCAGTTGAATTGTTTTACTTGAAGTGTCTGCTACCCTATTCCCTCCTATATACCCACAAATAAAGGGAAATAACCCCATATGCCCTGTGCTCCAAGAATGTCTGAAATTAGAAATATCCCAGGATTGTGACCTGAAGTTGCCTCAACAGGAAGTTCTGCTTTTTAAATTAAGACTCCAGTCACTTTCTTTTCAGTTACTCTTATTGCCAACGGGGCTTCGGACAAATAATTCCCAGAGACGCTGTCCACGTCCTCACTAGATGAAAGTAATAACGCACCTGCCAACGCTTTGGGGAAAACAACCAAATCCTGTCTGTCACGTGCTTTGAATGCCTAGCACAAGAAAGATAAGATTGACATGAAAGGGTGTAATTATATCGAGTCCGCAGTGATATCATCGTCTATAGTTTACGTGTGGCTGTTGCCGAAGACACTGCTGATTATCATTTGGCTCTCATGTTTGATGTTTTAAGGACACGATGATGTCACCGTAAATTAGCAGAAGAGCCTAAGTTGGGAAGGGAAGGTATCCTCTTGTCTTTTAAAAATTCCTGCACGACCGCAATTTCTTTTAAACTCTCTTCTCCAGCCGGTCCTGCAACTCAGGATGCCCGCAAGGCTCACAAAGCTCTCCTATTTCTGTCAGTCCAGCGAGTCCTTCTCTAGAATGGCTCTGGTTATAGACGCCATCTTTTAACACAACTGAGAAATGAGAGGTTCGCTCTGTGTCTAAACTCATTTCCTGAGCCCAAGCGGGAGGTAGGAGTGCTATGCAGAGCAGGAGCCCTGGCCCGCCTCCCGCCTCCCTGGTCTATATCAGTTTTGCCATATCAAGCTCTTCCTTGAGATCTTATGCTCACTGTTCATTGACCAGTCACTCAGGGACATATCCAAAGGTGAAATTACACTGCCCTTACCCCGGATACTAGAAATTCCAATCTATCCTACCTACCACCTCAGCCTCTACAGTGAAAAGTAGCACATCCCCTCCACTCTAATCCCTCAGTCTATCCTTTTGTGACCTTTTTCCTTCAAAGATCCCCTTGGAAAAATGCTGGGGTTATAGAGTGGGCTTCATGAGGCTTATCTCAACATTCCTAGGAATGAGTGGACCTCCAATGTTAAGTGAGCCCTTGAGTTCTTATTCGTGTCTTCAGTTTTCATGACCCCTTAGACCAGTGGTTCTCAACCTTGGCTGCACATTAGAATCACCTGGGAATCTTGTTAAAATCCTGATTTCTGGGCCTCATCATTAGTAACAAAGAAACAATTTCCAGAGGATGAGGCCCAGAAATGAGGATTTTAACAAGATTCCCAGGTGATTCTAATGTGCAGCCAAGGTTGAGAACCACTGTGTTAGACGTTCTTGCATGCTGACGAGTAAATCTTAAGTATATCCGTAGGGATTCAGTCCAGGTGACTGACTATCTGCACGTAGCTACACTGTCTAAGGGTAGCACGCACTCACATTCCCAGAGATCTGCTCTCCTAGAATGCATTCCTAGGAGTATTAAAATAGTTAAATGTGCAAGAATGCATTCTACCCAAAGAAAAGAGTGGACTCGTGCCCAACTGGTGTTGCTCAGTGGTTGAGCATCGACCCATGAACCAAGAGGTCACTGGTTCGATTCCCAGTCAGGGCACATGCCCTGGTTGTGGGCTTGATCCCCAGTAGGGGGCATGCAGAAGGCAGATGATCCTATTTCTCTATCCCTCTCCCTTCCTCTCTCTAAAATCAATAAGAACATATTTTTTTTAAATGCATGAACTTGCTTGTTTTCTTGTTTGCACTTCTGAGGTATATCCCTGGTTCCTGTCAGAACGACGAGTCTGATCATCTGAGCTTGGAAACTCCTTCCCTATGGAAATATTGACAATCCCCCAAAGATCTGGTTAACGATGGAAGCTGTTCAAGTGTCCTGACCATTTAGAAGCAAGAGAGAAGCAACTCACTATAAAAATTATAATAATATAGATATTACATAAAGTCAACTTCTTGAGGTTCTCAAATTATACTCCACTTACTTTGAGATCAACATACCCATATTAGTTCCAAAACGGAGGGACTTTTCTCATTTTGTAATCACTGATTTCTAGTCTCACTCCAAAGGCTCCACACTCTTCATGGCAACCCCACCAGCTTCTCCTGCACAGTCCAGCTGTGGTCTGTGCCTGGCGTCAAAGAATCTGCCAGCACCCACGGCAGCCCTGCCTCTCTCCTTGCACCTCGTCTCTTGGTCTCTGGACTCAACCCCGACATGTGGACATTTGCAAGCAGAAAGCTACGTTCCCGAATAAGGAAGTCAATAAAAGACCCGTGTTTACACTTCCCGCTCCTTTCCCGTTCCCTGCACTCACAGGGCCTTTCTCTGAGGTAATACCAATCTATTTAACAGGTTTCCCTAAACTGTAAGTTCTTGAGTCAAGAAGAAAATCTTTCTAATGCTTTGTTATTCCTTCATTTTCTGGGTCAGTGCCCGACAGACAACCCATGGGGCTGACAGACACAGCAAGCAACAGACTCTAGCCTGGCAGTCAGGTGGGAATTCTATAGTTGCCTCCTAATTCCTCTGAAAAACGGCGATTCTGGTTCTATTATTTAGTGTGGTTTCTGTTAGGAGAGGGCAGGAGCAGATATTCTACCGACTGATGCAGAGTCTGGTGGGAGCTTTCCCATCTCAGGAGCCCGGGCGGAAAGAAAACCACGCTCTCTGCAGCCCCGAGAGGGGAGCTCACGTCGGAACGTGCTGGCCCCGTTTGCCCCTGCCTCTCTGAGACCCTCGCGCCCGCTAACAGACACCGAAATGTTGTGCATCTTCCTTCTTCTTACTTCTTACGCAGCCTTTAAACGTCCTCTCCATTTGGGTGGAACCCCAGAGTAGAGGGAAGGCAGGACTCCACGTCCTACTGAGAAGCCAAAGAGGGCAGAGGCGTCCTGCCGTTGCCCCGGCAACTAGGAAACTAGCACATCACCTTGGCCCAGCCTATCAGAGGTCCCTCTGGGCACGAGGTCTGGGACGAGGCAGGGTCCTTTGCAGGGCTGTGGTGGAAGGAGTGCCCGGCAGCATGGGCGTCAGGGGCGGCAGGGCCGGCAGGGCCAGCAGCCTCTGACAAGTGGCCAGCGGCCACAGCACCAGTGGCAGCGTCCTCAGAAGACCGTCCCTGCGGCAGGATTTGGCCGTGCCTTGCCTCCCTCGATTTGTCTTCATTTTCAACACCTGGTTCCCTAGACTTCCCACTGAGAGCTTCCAATACACCCACCTTCCACTCCAGCCACCTAGCAGAGATCTTCGTTGCTCACAACCAAGGATTCCGACTGGTATGCCAACCTTTCCTGTTGGGCACGTGGTCCAGGAACAGCCAGGCAGGCCTGATTGGGCCATTGAACTTCCCACGGGTTGACCCTCCCACCACGTGTGAACTGCTTTCCTTTCTCTTAAACCTGAAGGAGCCCACACACTCCCAGGACAGACACGAGGACCTTAGAGGACAAGTGCCATGGAACCCCCGGCAAATGGGACAAATGGCCTGAAGTGGGAGGATGCCTCTGCCTTGTCTGCAGGGAGTTGGATGTGCTCACTTACGAACTTATGAAAAGAACCTTACATGTTGATTCTTTTTTAAAATAAAGTTTGTGTTGTGTGTTTTTTCACCCCAAATGTAGAAATAATTCCTTTTCATTGTGGAAGATATGAGGGGAAACAGAAATAGAAAAAAGAAAAAATCTACCTCCCATTCTACCAGCCACCGATAGCCACACTGAAATTTTGGTGTCTAATATTTTTCTATGAAAATGTTTTCATAGTATGATCATCCTAGTCTATTGCTTATTAACATTCTGAAAAGAGCAGGAACATCTCTGTTACACCAGGCCAGTGATGGCGAGCCTTTCGAGCTCGGCGTGTCAGCATTTTGAAAAACCCTAACTTAACTCTGGTGCCCTGTCACATATAGAAATGTTTTGATATTTGCAACTGTAGTAAAACAAAGACTTATATTTCTGATATTTATTTTATATATTTAAATGCCATTTAACAAAGAAAAATAACCAAAAAAATGAGTTCGCGTGTCACCTCTGACACGTGTGTCATAGGTTTGCCATCACTGCACTAGGTCAAAATAGATAGATACGGAAATATATAGATAGATAGACAGAGCTATATCCCTAGATGCTAAACATAGGATGGTGTTTTGTTTTTTGGGTTTTATTTTTGTTTGTTTTTTGTTTTGTTTTTTTGCTTAGCCTTTCATTTTACTTTTATTATTATTATTTTGTGGTTAATCCTCACCTGAGGATATTTTTTCCATTGATTTTTTCTTTTTTTTAGCGAGAGAATGGAAGGGAGAGCTACACAAAGAGAAACATCGATGCAAGAGAAACACATTAACTGGTTGCCTCCTGCAAGCACCCTGACTGGGGCCGGGCATCAAGCCTGCAACCGAGGTACCTGTGCTTGACCGGCATCGAACCCGGGACCCTTCAGTCCATAGACTGACATTCTAACCATTTAGCCATCCTGTTAGGGCACCCCTTCATTTATTAACAGCTGCTAAAGATATAATAGGAAAAGAGATTTTTCTTGGTCATAAAGGTTGGGAAATGCTGAGTTAAAGTTGGACACGCTTTGGGGGTTTTTTTTGTTTGTTTTTTTCATAACATTTTCAGAGCTTTTAACACATGAGAGTGCAATGTGACTCTCAAAGAGAACAGCATTTTCCAAACGTATCTGACTACAGAGCTCCCCTGTGCACACGTTCCCAGGACTGCGTTCTCAGGAGCGCTGACCCGGAGCGTTTAGAACGTCACAGGCCCCACCTTCACACTTCATTCTTGATGAGTCAGGCCAGGACCAGTAGAGGAAAGAAGAGAGTCTATTTCGGATCCACAGAAGCAAAACGTGGAGAAGAACGGGACCTTGGAAGCAATGTTTCCCTTGCTGATTCATTTATGTGCAAGAACGTGCTCGAGGGAGTGACATTTAGACACAAACATCACGATTCATACGTGGGAGAACTGGGGACGGAGCAACGCTGGCGTCTAAGGGAGCAATCGGGTCTTGAGAAACGTTGCTGCATGAACGGTTTACCCACCTTCAAGTGGAAAATCCAACTCACGTCTGAGGACACTGCATGGCCAGTCGAGCGAGATTAACTTCATGTTACTCAACATCACTGTAGTACTTCCCCTAAAAAGGATAGTCCCCGATGACAACAGCAACAAAGAAGCCCTGGCTGGTTTGTCTCAGTGGATAGAGTGTCAGGCTGCAGACTCAAGGGTCCTGGGTTCGATCCCGGTCAGGGCACATGCCCCAGTGGTGGGCTCGATCCCCAGTAGGAGACGTGCAGGAGGCAGCCGATCAATGATTCTCTCTCATCATTCATGTTTCTATCTCTCTCTCCCTCTCCCTTCCTCTTTGAAATCAATAAAAAATATATATTTTTTTAAAAAAACAAAAGCGAACATAACGACACTGTAGCTCTTAAAATAAAATTAATCAAGCCAACAAGGACAACGGAGAAAACAGAAGAACACAGGAAGTGTAGTTTCAGACAATGAGAATGTCCTCAGTGGGACAGAGCACCGTTGACACAAGAAATCCTGTTTGCTCCTTCGTGTCCCCAGCTAACCTGATGTCCGTCCGACTCCCCGGGGGATCCGCCACAGAATGAGTATGAGAACAGGGCTCCTTCCATTCAACCAGCACGTCTGATTGTCCGTTTGACGCCCCTGACACTGAGAGGGACAGGAAGTGAAAAGGGACCCTGCCGCGGGGGGGCGTCGCCTGACACACACCTTACCCACCCCCGCGGGGCTGGCACTGTGAACCTGCTCGGTGCCAAAGCGCAGCCCGAGGCTCCCGCAACGCCGCCCAGCCCGGGGTCTGTCCTTTCTGGAAGAAACTAAGTGTTTAGGAAAGTCTGGGAATTACCAGATTTCAAAAGTGCCCTCCTTCTGCGAAGGAGCCTAACAGATTTTCTAGGTCAACTTCCTGTTTTTGCCTGAGACGTTCATCCTGCGACCGTGTGCTGGGCTGCCAGGCAGACCCCAATGCTGAGCTGAGAGATCAGGCTCTCGGGCACCCTTGGGGGGTGGGGGGGAGCGGGATCTGAGAAAGTCAGAGCGGAGGGACCTTGGTGACGGCCTCTCTCACCCAGCCCCCTCTGTTTACAGGCCCCAAACCAGGACGCCGACGCCCACCCATCCGGGAGGGAATGCGCTCTGCTCCCACTTCCATCCTCGTGCAGTTAGTTTCCCAGGGCATCCGGCCAGAGCATCGCCCTCCGTCATGCGGAGGATTTATGAGGCCCAGCGAGCCTTTGGGTTTCTCCACAGACCTAAACAGGAAACCCACACAAGGAAATGCCCTTTCTGTTTGCAGGCCGAATTCCCAGGATGCTTTCACCAGAGGGCCCGGGGCTGGAGCCAAACCAAGGCCTGGCACAGCCGGTGCCCTCAGACCCGGAGGCAGAGGCGCCCTCCCCGCCCCTCGCCACCCACTCCCCAGGCCTGGGCTCATTGACTACGACGTGCTTCTCTCGGCCAAATCCTCGCTGCTCCATTGGTCCAGCAGTTGATGAGGGGTTGGTCTGAGACACCACTTCTCAAACCTCAGGTAGAGTTCAAGGATTTGCTGCTCCCACCTGTGTGACATCAATGATTCTGGAAAAGCTAGGCACCCCCCTGCGCCCCCCCCCCCCCATCCTTTCTGCATTTTGCTTCCTTGGGGCTGGAAAGAAAGCTGCATCTCCCAGTCCAGGAGCGGCCAGATGCCACTGCCTCCTGGGAACCAGCCTTGCCCATGGTGACAGCCACTGAGCCCACAGAGCTCTTCTCGCCTCTGCTGCTCATCAACACCCCCAGCGCTGCCAACACCCCCCCCCCCTCCCGTCATCAGCCCATCTGCCCTAGCGTCCCGCCATGCCGGCCCAGGGGGGCATGTCAATATCTTTCCAGCTCTCTGTGGAAGATTTGAAACTTCGGGCAGAGACTGTGGCTCAGGGCCGGGCAGGAAGGAAGCGAGTTCTCAGCTCCCAGAGCAGAACAGCTTGCTGGTGACCCTGCTCCCCCTGCTCCTCCAGGCGTCCCCTTGGGCCGACACCAAAAATAGACTCTGTCCTCCTCCTTCGCCCCCCCCCCCCCGCCCCTCTCCCGGGGAAGAAGACATGCTTCTAGAAGCCACCATATCTATCACCAGGGCCGGCTCCTTTAGGAACTGCCAGATGCTGGGAAGAGGATAATGTGTCATTTCCTCCAACAAACAGCCTGGACATCTGGGCATTTCCTCCGGAGCCAGCTCTCTGGGAGCGTGTGCCGCGGCGACAGCGAAGGACAAATTGCTCTGGCGTCCACGCTCAGGAGGCCCGGGGCCTCGTCCAACACGGTGATGCCCGCATTTCAGGAGGAAAACGTGCCTGTGCTCTGTAGCCACACCTCGCGGGACATGGCAGGTGCCAAGCAAGGCACCGGAGACAGGCCAGTGCCCTAAGGGACCAGCGCCAGGAGCCAAGGACTGCTGGGGAGAGCGCGGAGTCACCAAACTGCTCACCCACCCCTCCCGCCAGCGGTCTCATAGCGAACGGCCCCTGGGGCTTGCCCACCACCCTGCTGACCCCACTGAATCTGAACCCCCGGGTGGGCATGGAGCCCAGCACCCTCTCTTTTTTAAAAATTTTTAAATTGATTTCAGAGAGGAAGGGAGAGAGAGAAACATCCATGATGAGAATCATTGATCTGCTGCCTCCTGCACACTCCCTACTGGGGACCGAGCCTGCCACGTGGGCATGTGCTCCAGACCTGAATCGAACCCGAGACCCTTCAGTCTGCAGGCCAACGCTTTATCCACTGAGCCACACCAGCCGGGGCCCCAGCACCCTCTTCTGAGCCTCCCAGATGGTTCTGATGCGCCCGCAAGTTTAAGAACCCCTGACCCAGGTGGATGCACATACGGGTCCTCAGGAGGCAGGGGCAGAAGAGGTGGCGGGATGGCCGCCTGAGGAAACGCTTTAAAGACCTTGCAGAGGGGAGGGGGCGGGCCCTACGCAAGAAGCTGCCTGGGCGAGAGAAATATCCTAGAAACAGAAATGAAGTGACAGCAGCTAAGATGCAGATACAGCCTCAGCTCTTCGCCCATACGGCGATAATGGCAGCAACGACTGGGATATGACCTAATGACATCAGAGTATATTCACAGGCTATTTCTCTGTTAAATAAAACGCACAATGTGGGTTCAATTATGTAACATGTATGTGCATGTCAGCTGATATATAAGAATGTTGGGAAATTATGCATCACAATGTTAATAGTGCTCATTCCTGGATGATGGATAATTTTTATTTTCTCCTTTGTATTTTTCTGCCCCCCCCCCCCATCTCCCAATTCTTCCATGATAAATAGATATATTTATAACCAAGACCATCTTTTTCCCAATAAAGTGATAAGCTGGTTGGGTCACACATGTCATTGCAACACATTTGTAAGCCACGCTCCAAGAACTGCTGTCACGCAGTAATTAGCGCCACCTGTTACACTGGCTACCACGGGGCATGAGGAACGCTGGATTCAGAAGGTCATAAAGAGATTGTTAAACTCCTTAGCTCCAGTTCAAACCCGCCCAGCAGGGAGCTGCAGGAAAGGGAGCCGGAGCCGCCCTGCCCTGCGGCCCCCGGCCCCCTCCCGGCTCTCGGCCCCTCCCCGCAGGAGTCTGGGTGCCGGGTGCTCTCAGCAGCCAGCGACAGCTGTCCCTCTGGACGGCTTTGTCCAGAGGCCCCAGCGCCTCTCGGCTTCTACACCCCTGCTTCCTACAGGGAGAGGCCCAAGTGCAAAACAACAACACGACAAACACAATGGATGAGCCCTGCGCAGCCTCCAAAGGAAGAAAGGACAATGGGAGGTGATGTAAGGGCCACGGAACAGCCAGTGACTCAGCGCTTCTGCGCCATCAACACCAGCTGCAGCCGGCGGCGGCGGCGGTGGCAGCGCACAGACAGACACACACACACACACACACACGCACACGCACACGCACACGCACACACGCACATGCGCTGTGCAAGCATCCCACCGCCTGGGAGGGGCAAAAATTCTCACTCCTGGACTGTGCTGCAGACAAGACACCGAAGCTAAGATTTCTGCTGCTGGGAGCCTGGCAGAACCTGTGAGGCTGCTGCTTGTTCCTTCCGCTTCCCGGTCACATCTTCCATCCAGACTCCCCCCCCCCCCCCCCCCCCCGAAGGTGCCGACACGGGTCCCCGGGGGGCGAACTTCCCAAACGGACCCGGAGTCCACCTGCAAGCACAGCGCTGCCTCATCCCGACTCTCTGGACTGGGCGATCACACGATGCAATCTGGTCGGGTGGTCCGTTTCCGTGTTGGCTCCTGGGGAGACTGGGCTGGGGGAGTCATGGGAGGGGCTGGGAAGGTTTTGCACAGATGACACGTGGGAGGGGAATCTGTCCCATGGGATTTGACTCAGGCCATCACTCTGTCTGCAAATGAAGAGATGCATTTTTAAATTCAGCCTTAACCACAATTTGAGTCCTCGAAGTAACCCTGCCCCTGAGAACCCTGCCGATCGGCTGGTCCCACAGGCCCACCGTTAACCACCAAATCCGCACATCGTACCAGCTCCCCTCATGAGAGGTTAATTTTTACAAATTAACCTCTTGAAAAGCCACTTAATTTTTACAAATACTTCTTATTGATTTCAAAGAGGAAGGGAGAGGGAGAGAGATATAAAAACATCATTGATGAGAGAGAATCATTAGTCGGCTGCCTCCTGCACGCCCCCTACTGGGGATTGAGCCTGCAACCTGGGCATGTGCCCTGACCAGGAATCAAACTGTGACCTCCTGGTTCATAGGTCGATGCTCAACCACTGAGCCACACCAGCTGGGCTGGGTCTGTTATTTTTTGTTTCAGCCTCATTTAGGCACCTGATGCCATCCTCCTGGGCTGCTCCCCCAGCACAGATTCTCCCTGTATGACCCGTGCATCCCCACACCGCCTCAGGCCACCTCGGACCAGAGTCAGAGTGTCTCCTGGCCCGCGCTCTCTGTCCCAGGCCCTCACTGGTTGGTCCCTGCTCTCCGTGGGAGGGCAGTTCTTTCCTAAAGGGAGTCCGTTTCCTCTCTCTCCACCTATTCCCACTCCCAAGGCTGCTGTAGCTTTCTCAGGGGTTCTCCCAACGAGACTTCCTCTCTTGCAAGACCTGATGCCAAAGAGGACCACCCTCCACCCCAGCCCCCTCCCCCTCTGAGGGAGGGCGTCCAATGACAACTTTCCTCACCAACTCCCCTCTGTCTGTTTTCCTGATCCTTCCCTACCCCTTCCTGGATGAGAGCTCTTAAGGATTGTAAAAAAACAACTTTCAGATATTGCCTTTGAAATCCTACATATGGCCCGAGTTACAACACACATGCCTCACATAAATGCACAGTGAGCCCTTACTTAATACAGGGATGGGTTCTGTGCCTGTAAGCGAAACAACATGTAAGGAAAACAAATTTCAGTTTGTGAGGCACCTCATCAACATTATAATGAAAGGACATGGACCGAACCAACTGCCGAGACCAAGGCCGTCATTCCGGGGGCCTGACGGGCTGTACTGTCGAACCCAGCACCTGCGGGGCACCCAGGGTTGTCATCTACAAAGTGAAAATAGCCATGTCTGCCCCGCTCACCACAGGAGCAGCGGTGGGATTTGGACACGACCGGCTCGAGTCTGCGTGGGAAAGCCGTGCGCATCTTTTCCCAACACCCAGGCTCCGTGATGTCACAGCAGGACCCTGAAGCCAGCCACAGTGAGAGTATTTACACCATGGGAATGAGCAAGTGCTACATACAGGCCGGGGCCTTCTCTCCTTCCCCTCCCGGAGCTTGTTAGTACACACTTACCAGCGTCCCAGCCGCGCATGCGATTGCAAACGCAATAAATCTCCCTGCTGCATGTTCTCTCCATCTGGGGCTTGCACTGCACGCAGACGTATTCCTGGGCGCGGCCAGCCGAGCTGTGCTGAGGGGAGGACAATAGAGTCCGTTCTCAGGGCCTGAGGAAGCACCTGTTTTCTAGAAAAAGTAATTTACCAAAACGTGGGGGAGAGGAGTGGCCTGATTCCTCAGAGTGGGACACAGCTGGGGGCTGGAGTGGTCCCCGCAGGCCAGGTGGCTTCCCATTTGCAGGCCTAGACGGGTCTCAGCTCTCACCGGTGCCCAGAAGCAAGCAACATGCACTCCAGCCCCATAGCTGTGCTCAACCCTCTGGCCTCTGCAGGCAGCAGAACCTCGGGCAGTGAAGGCCACCGCACAAGCCAGAAGCTGGGGGGCTTCAGTAGCCGTCGGGGATGGGGGACGCCTTCCTGGGAGCTGGCCAGGCCGGGAGGACCTTTGTCGCCTGCCCCGGGTAGGCATCCAGTCTAGGTTATTGCTCATCTGGCTTCACATCCCAGTGCAAGGATGAGTGAGATTCCGAGGACAAGGCTCAGGGTGTGAAGGGCCAGTTCCTGCCTGTGCCATGATGATGTTCCCTGGAGAGGGTAGGGGACAGAGAGAGCCTGTAACTCATCAGCACAATAGCCCGTGGCAGTGACCCAGTGCGTCCAGGCTCCTCGAGGAGCATGGAGGAGCTGGGGGGGAGGAAACAGAGCCCCGCCCCCGCCCCCGCCCCCCAGGTGGACTGGTCAGCACATCCCCCACCCCTGGGACCCACTGGAGAACACATCACCTCAATTCCTGAGGTAGGACAGCTTTTCCAAGCCAGTTCCACTCCTGTTCTTTATTTCTCCAGGTGCGTTTTCTTCGCGGACTCATTACCTTTCCTGAAATTAGGTCTCATTGGATTTGTTCTTTTTCTACCAGCCCGTATTGCCCCATTAACTTTCTAATACTGTTAGGGAGTCTTTCAATTATGTTAGAAATGAAGTCAGATTTGCAATCCTTAAAAAATGTTTATTTAAATTTCCAGGCAATTCCCCTTGACCTGGTTTCCTTTTGTCCTCTTGGGGCACAGAGTCCCTGATGACACCCCCGGACTCACCGCAGGACCGAAGGACACCCGTGTCAAAGGGCAGGGGGCTCTGGAAACCGCGGAGGGCCAGAGCCCGAGAGGAGCCGTTTCTTTCCCAGGTCACAAATGATGTGGGGAGAGGTGGCCGAACACCAGCCCTGCTTGTTGTTTACTGAACATCAACTTAGGAGAGTAGAGGCATGAGGAAGGGGGGATTAAATTCTCTTTTAAAGAAATGCATTTGAGCCCTATCTGGTTTGGCTCAGTGGCTAGAGCTTCGGCCTGCAGACCGAAAGGTCCCAGGTTCGATTCTGGTCAAGGGCATGTACCTTGGTTGCGGGCACATCCCCAGTAGGAGGTGTGCAGGAGGCAGCTGATCCATGTTTCTCTCTCATCGATGTTTCTAACTCTCTATCCCTCTCCCTTCCTCTCTGTAAAAAAACCAATAAAATATATATATTTAAAAAAAAAAAGAAATGCATTTGCTTTGAATGTTGGGTAAACAGCCTCTCTATTAGAGAGTAGTGATAACTTATATATTTCAACATCCAAATTTAGAAAAGTGAAATTTATGAAGCCAAAAGCTGATAGAAATGAGGCTCAGATCAACACCTCCAATCACCCCCCCACCCCCACCCCACCCCCGCCCCGGCATTCTTAGGCTTAAATGGTACCTTTCCCAGTAAGGAATATACCCGTCAAGAAAGACTCCTTGTGGTTAATTGGCCCATATTCATAATCAGAGTCTAGGAGCTGCTGTCTACATGGGACTTCGCGTGCACATTAAATTTCAGGAAAAGGCCACCGGCTGGGCTGCCCAGCCTCCTGCACTGGGCTCCTGTCCACTGAGTCAACCCTTATAAGAGAGCCCCTAGGATGGAAATCCGAGAACTAGGACTGAGACTTCCCCCGTCCAATCAGAGCTGCACAGCTACAGCCTCATTTGCATTTGACTGACCAATCACAGGGCTCCATTCTGACTAATCAGGACAGTGCTCTTTGGGTCCATCTGTGAGGATTTGGAGTTCTTCTTTGCATAGAAATGAACCAATCAGGAACCGGGGGCAGGCATTCGTCTCTATATAAGCCAGCTTCACCTCTGCCTCAGAGGGGCATACTTTTGGCTTTCTCCATAGGCTGTGTGTCCTTGACTTGCATACTGTTCACCTGAATAAAGTCTCTCCTTGTACTGCACCCCAAATCGGCATAGGATTGGTGGCAGCCGCCTTTTGTGGGCAATCATGATTCCAGATCTGGAGGTAACAGGGCTTCCTACAACCGAAAGCATTTGGTTTACAGCCTTGCCCCCAGGCTGACTCTCCATGAACTCTCACAACAGAGATCCCAGCCTCAAACTACCTTGTTGGGGCTGACAAGAACCGAATGGTTCGACTAGGCCAACTTAAACCTTTCTGAGCTTAAGTGGGTGAAGAAAGACTGTTATGTATATTACTATACTACCATCTAATGGCAAGGTGCATTAAAACATAAACGCAAGCTAGTCCAGGGACCACTGACTACTCTTAACTTTTTTTTTTCGTAGCAAATAGTTATAATGTCTCGCTCTATCCCTCTAGATAAGTCACCAAGTGGTCCCCATAGTTCATAAAAAAATGGCCCCAGATCCAAGTTCCCTGGTAGAGAGAAAGTCATGAAGTCTAATTGGACTATCTGAAAAAAGAGTGTATCAGCAGCAGGAAGGACAGAAAGATTTCTAAAACACCCCAGACGTGTGAAAGCTAAGAGAAATCATTGTTTAAGATAGATGTCTAAGCTTTCCTATAAATGAGAATTGAGTAACAACAGAAGGATTTGTAGAATATAGAGAAAAGGCTAAAAAAAAAATTAAACCATAACCCTACGCAGAGACTATCCACTGTTCTAAAAATAAAGTCCCATAGAGAAAATTAAGTTTTTTGCTATTTAAGAAAACGATAGCATAGTACCAACCCTTTGACCTCTGTTCCTGCTAGTCAAGATTTTAGATTATTAAAATTTACTTGGGGATTTTCCGCCCCGTGTTCAATGTTGGAAGTGAAGATTGTTTAAGGAAATTTACTGAGCAATGAAAATAGACTGCCCCTCCCCATTTCCACTCCCCGCCCCCCCATGCTCTCCCCTTTCTCCAAACACACAGGACACACATATCAGGGATTTTTCCATTTCCTGAGCAGGTCCGCGTCACCAATAACTCAACTCTAATCACATCAGAAGACAGCCAGAACCCCAAGAATTTTGGGGGCACAGCTCGTTGTTCCACAGTGCATCAAGGTTTGCTGCAGACCCCCCGAGAGGGGTCCTCCGTGGGGCTGGGTGGCTGGCACAGACAGATGACAACCAGATACCCCACCAGCTTGTGTGGGACAAAATGCCATGGGAATCGTAAGCAGGATGGATCCTTAGAATCAGGATCCCCTGAAACATGGCTTCGAACACCAGTCATGCTGTGAAATCTTGAGAAACATCATTAGTAAACTCACAACCTAGACATGCATGTTGCAAGTGGATTCCGAGGGGGGAAGAGGCAGGAGTCACCATGAGACCAGAGAAAACCCTTTCTGGGTTGAGACCCACGTGGGTGTGTCCCTTCCCCATCAGCCCCCCTTCCCAATCAGCCCCCCTTCCCAATCAGTCCCCCTTCCCAATCAGCCCCCCTTCCCAATCAGTCCTTCTTTCCCAATCACCCCCCTTCCCAATCAGCCTCCTTCCCAATCAGCCCCCTTCCCAATCACCCCCTTCCCAATCAGCCCCCTTTCCCAATCACCCCCCCTTCCCAATCAGCCCCCTTCCCAATCAGCCCCCTTTCCAATCAACGCCCTTCCCAATCAGTCCCCCTTCCCAATCAGCCTCCTTCCCAATCAGCCCCCCTTCCCAATCAGCCCCCTTCCCAATCAGTCCCCTTTCCCAATCAGTCCCCCTTCCCAATCAGCCCCCTTCCCAATCAACCCCCCTTCCCAATCAGCCCCCTTCCCAATCAACCCCCCTTCCCAATCAGCCCCCTTCCCAATCAGCCCCCTTCCCAATCAGCCCCCCTTCCCAATCACCCCCTTCCCAATCACCCCCTTCCTAATCACCCCCTTCCCAATCACCCCCCATCCCAATCAGCCCCCTTCCCAATCAGCCCCCTTCCCAGTCAGCCCCCTTCCCAATCACCCCCTTCCCAATCACCCCCTTCCCAATCAGCCCCCTTCCCAATCAGCCCCCTTTCCAATCAGCCCCCCTTCCCAATCAGCCCCCTTCCCAGTCAGCCCCCCTTCCCAATCAGCCCCCTTCTCAATCAGCCCCCTTCCCAATCAGCCCCCTTTCCCAATCAGCCCCCTTCCCAATCAGCCCCCTTCCCAATCAGCCCCCTTCCAATCAGCCCCCTTCCCAATCAGCCCCCTTTCCCAATCAGCCCCCTTCCCAATCAGCCCCCCTTCCCAATCAGCCCCCTTCCCAATCAGCCCCCTTCCCAATCAGCCCCCCTTCCCAATCAGGCCCCTTCCCAATCACCCCCCTTCCCAATTTTTGGAGCCCAGAGGAACCCAGACAGCATGCTGCTAAGCTAGAACCACACCTAGAGGCACAGACCTGAACACCTCCTCCTCTCCTGGCCTGGATGTCGCACAGCACACAGAGAAGAGCGCGCCACCGGCCACATCCTCTCACCGAGTCGTTCCCTACGTGCTGTCCGCAGGTGCTCTAAGGGGGAGCTGCAGAGAACTTTAAAGAACTCAGTAGCATCAGCATCACCGAAGGGCTTGTGAGAAATGCACATTCTTGGCCCCTTCCCCCGCCAAATCCCACTGAGTCGGAAACCCCGGGGTGGGTGCAGAAATCTGTGCTTTCACGACTTCTCGGGTGATTCTGACGCACACGTGAGCTTGAGGACCACACACTGAAGAACCATGAGGAATGCAGTCTGCTGGTTAACAGATTGCACCGGAGCGTGTGACCAAGTCCAGCGAAAACCCGAAGCTCCGGAACCATCACTGTGTGGTCCTACCCCCGGGCTCCCCCAAGGGTCAAGCGATGTCATGGGGTCCAGACCCCGGGGCAGCGCCAACAGGTCTGCCCACCGCCTCGGCCGGGTGACTGCCTGGGAACTGGAGCAGAGCTGGCGATCCACAATAGAGCCGTCCCCGGGGACGCGGTAGCTCCCTATTTTGCTTTTTAATCTTGAGGATCAGTGGTTCCCTTCCAGGTCCAGCAAGAATGGTTGGCAAGCAGCGGTTGTTGGGTGGGAAACGCGGGCTGGGACATGGAGATCGCAGGCTCGGAGGAAGCGGGGAGGCCTGCTAGCCGGCTGGGGGCCGAGATAGCGGCAGAGCCACAGGAAAGAATGCACAAAGCGTGTATTTTAGGGGCTTTCTTTTTTCCTGACAAACAGAAAAGGTACAGAAAAGTCTACATAGCACTTTAACTAAAACCCACATTCCCACCACCTCGCATTCGTGACTTAACACTGTGTCAAAGTTAAAAGGCAGGTTTTTTAAATGCTGTGAAATAATTGCATATAGCAATGAGCTGGGAGCAGGTAGGAGAACAGAGGGGATCAGAGAGAACAGGGAGAAACAAGCTAAGTATTTCTGAAAGTTTGCTGTTGTTTTATTTTTAACAAATAATATCCTCACTCTTTGATCGGAAAACAATGTGACTCTGAGGCTTGCGTAGCTACTGATAATAACTTGTGTGTTTGCCTCGCCAGAGGCGGGAGAGTTGGAATTTACAAATAATAAACAGCAGAAAACAAGCTGAAGAAGAAGCCAGCTCTTTTCCTTGGGAGTAAACACAACATGCTTTTGGACAAACCTCCCTCCCAGAGAAGTCAGGCTAGAGATCATGAAAACATGGGCTTTCCCATCTCTGGTTATGGAATTGGAGCCAAAGGCCCTCGCAGAGAGAACCCTCACCAAGGCCACTCCCCTCCCGGGCTCACCTGGACGGAGTCTGGTGTCACCCGCAGAGCCAGGGTGTGGAAGAGCAGGTGCTGCAGGAAGGTTCATGGGCCACTGGGGCTGGGCCCCAGGGTGGGGAGAGGATGGAAGCGTCAAGGTTGGAGGGCCCGCCCTCGCTGGTTTGGCTCAGTGGATAGAGTGTCGGGCTGTGGACTGAAGGGTCCTGGGTTCGATTCATGCCCAGGTTGTGGGCTCGATCCCCAATCTGGGGTGTGCAGGAGGCAGCCGATCAATGATTCTCTCTCATCATTGATGTTTCTATCTCTCTCTTCCTCTCCCTTCCTCTCTGAAATCTATCTATCTATCTATCTATCTACCTACCTATCTATATCTATATCTATATCTATATCTATATCTATATCTAGTTGAAGGTTTGTCGCCAAAAAGGTCAATGTCGTGTGCTGCCGAGCTGGCCAGGGAACAAGCAGGAGGGACTGTCATCTTTGCTCCACTCCCGCCAGTTCTGCAGCCTCCATGGCAGGCCCTGTGGCCACACGTAGAACCTCCATGTGAGATCACTTGTAGCACTGAAGGCGGCCCTCATTACATCCAAGAAGGGAAAATATGTATTAAAATACTCCCCCTCCCCTTGCACCCCACCTGAGGGCCTCGTCCTTGCTTTAGTTCAGACAAACCCACTTCCCCTGCAGGGGGACAACGCTGGAGGGGGCAGGGGGTCTTGTGGCTGTACAAGAGGACCAGCGGGGGGGTGGGGGGGACATCCAGACTCAGCATCCACTGGGTACCTATTGGTCAATTGAACATCTTTGTTGGCGAATTTTACAAAGTTAATCATGCAGCCCAGCTGGCAGCCTCAGCTCACCTCCCTGCAGCCCCACTCCAGGTGCACAGTGCGGTCCCGCAGCCAGAGAAATGCTGCATGCCCTCACAGCTCAGTGAGGACCAAGTGCACCCACCGCACGCACACGCACACGCACATGCACGCACACGCACATGCATGCACACGCACACACATGCACATGCACGCACACACATGCATGCACACACACGCACACGCACATGTGGTGTTTCTTCCCCCATCCTTCAGAAGCTCAACAGCGCCATGGAAGCCTTTCGGCTGCGGCCAGAGCCCACTGCCAAGGAAACCTGCAGAAGCATTTGGGCTAATTAAAAACCAGTGACAAGAAATGGTTTTTCCACCTGGTTTCCTGTAGGAAAAATAGTCCTGGGGGCAGGGAAAGCAGCACATGGAATACCTGTGTGTGTGGCGGGGGGGGGGGGCGGGGTGCCTTGTTCATATCTCAATTAGAAATGTATTCGTTCAGTCAATAAACTCTTTGACACCTGCTATGGGGAAAGCTCTGTGCTAGATTCCGTTAACAAACATGAGTGAGACTCCTGACTGCCAGGAGCTCACAATCTAGAGGAGAAAATCACACATAAAAACTAGAAAATCGTATTATAAGTTCAATAATAAAGGCTCGTTCATCTACTCGACAGATTCATCGTGCACAGTGTGCCTGCTTCACGTACGAGCAAACAATTTGAGAGCACCGAGCCAGATGTGACTACCATTCCTCTTTCAGACGCGGAGGGTGTGCTCGCAGGGGTCCCATCACACACTCTTTAAGGATAAGGTTCGTATGTGCTTGTCCACCTGTCAGAGCAGGTGCCTGCCCAGCAAACATTCAATAAACACTGCTTTCTGAGAATGGGGTTCCTGTCCTGTTACTTGCTAGGCAGCTTCAACCTAATCTTTCTTTGCCATTTATTCATTGACTAGAGGCCTGGTGCACAAAATTCGTGCAGGGGGGGGGGACGTCCCCCAGCCTGGCCTGTGCCCTCTCACAGTGCAGGAGCCCCGCGATGGATCGCCCCAAAGAGGTAGGCCCCACCCATCCATCCCACGCTCCTAGATGGATCTCCCCAAAGAGGTAGGCCGAAGCCGGGGCTCCCGCCTCCATGCCATGCACACAGCATCAAATCCCCACCCATCCTCACGTGCCCACTGTGCATGCAGCCTCCTGGTGATGGATTGTGGGATTGGGACAGTGTGAGGACATCAAGGGCGTGAGGGTGTGACGACCACCTAGGCCACTAGTCGGCAAACTGCAGCTCGAGAGCCACATGAGGCTTTTTGGCCCCTTGAATGTGGCTCTTCCACAAAATACCACGTGCGGGCGCACGTACAGTGAGATTGAAACTTCATGGCCCATGCGCAGAAGTCGGTTTTCGGCCTGGGTGAGTCTATTTTGAAGAAGTGGCGTTAGAAGAAATAGGGGGTGTCGGTCGATCGGGCAACGGGGTACGCAGCGCGGGGGAGGGGCACGATTCATGCATGAGTTGAGTGAGCCGGCCAGTCCGCAGTCTCATGTGCAGTGGTTAGTGCTAGTCACGTTCACAAATTGTGCGCGGGTGACAAAAGTACCTACTCGAAGCATAAAGTTACCTGTATTTTTCCAACCGGCTGCAAATCCTACAGGTATTTTTGTCGTCAATTTAAGAATTGTAATTCTTTTGTGTTGGTGGCTTTATTATTACAAAATGAAACATTTTTTTAGGCGCCCTGTTTGAGATGGCTACAAAGAAGAAGCAAAGAAAAACGGAAGACGAAAACCATGAATTTAAAGTTGAATATACCTACCTATATAGTTTGAGTTTAAAAAATGTGGCTCTCAAAAGAAATTTCAATCGTTGTACTGTTGATATTTGTTTGCCGACCACTGGCCACACTTAATGAGCACCTACCATATGCTGGAACAAGGACTACAAACACCAGAAGCTCTCTGGTTCTGCTGGGGGGCAGGGAGACAAGGAAATCGCCACCATCCAATGGGGCAAACAGTCTTTCATGAGCACGGGATCCCGTGAAGGGTGCACAGAGGAGGGGCCGGAGGGGAAGGGTCTGGGAAGGCTTTCTGAGACATGAAACCCAAACCAGGCCTCAAAGGAGCCTGCGTGGCACTAAAACCAAGTCGTGTGTGTGTCGGAGGGGCCGCGTTCAGGCAGAGAGGGCGGGCGGCGCTGGAAAGGCCTGGAGGGGGACGCAGCGTGGACACGTGGGGACCTCCACGCAGGTCGAGCTCCTGAGCCGCGCCCTTCCCGACACTGGGTCTTGTCCGACTTGCTTTGGTTTCTAGCGAGTGCCCTTCGTTAATCAAGTTCTTGGGAGGAGGGGGTAGTGACCAGGGTGCCAATTTCTTTTGTAAAAAAAAAAAAATGTATTTTTATTGATTTCAAAGAGAGAGAGAAACATCGGTGATGAGAGAGAATCATTGACCGGCTGCCTCCTGCACGCCCCCTACTGGGGATGGAGCTCACAACCCGGGCCTGTGCCCTGACCAGGAATGGAACTGTGACCTCCTGGTTCATAGGTCAATGCTCAACCGCTGAGCCACGCCAGCCGGCAAGGCTGCCAATTTCTTAAGTCAGAGCGATCTGGCTGGTGGGCCAGATGTTCCTGTGGCAGGGAAATCTGGATACACGCAGGGGGATGCTGGCTGAGCATGAAATCAGAGCAAGTTGCACGGCCGATGATCTTGTCATCACCTGATGACAGCCACTTCTGTCCCCTCCCTCTGCAGCTGGGCTTCCAGGACGGCTCCTCTCTCCCCTCCTCGCTCACCCCCACTCCCCCTGGGGCCTGGATTCTACGCCCCCCCTTCCCCCCCAGCTTCTCCCCTGAAGCTGCCTTTACCTGGGTCGCAAACGCTCTCTTTGCTGCTCAATTCAGGATTCCTTTGAGACCTTCCCATTCATGGTGGCTCTGCAGCTTCTGACCCCAATGCCTTCCCTCCTCCCGCCACACCCACATCCCTCTCCTCCCTGTTGTCCCTCCTGTGCTTCCGGCTGCTGCTTCTCAGGCCCCTTCGCATCTTGCTTTTTTTCTGCCAAGCCTGCGGTGACGGCTTCCCTCCTTATTCTCCCCACAGATGGGTCACAGCTTCGGCTGCCGTCTTTTTGTATTGTCTAAAGATTCCCACATCGCCATCTGTGGCTCAAACGGCTTTTTAAAAAATGGTGATGAAATACACAAAATGTAAGTGTACCATCATAACCACTTTTGGGTTCTTTTTATCACAACAATGTCTCTTAAAGGAGACTTTTATTTTCTCTTTTTTTTTTCCAATTACCGTTTACATTCAATATGATTTTGTATTAGTGTCCGATGTACAGCATAATGGTTAGACAGTCATGTACTTTACAAAGTGTCACAACCATTTTTATTTTATTTTAAATATATATTTTATTGATCTTTAGAGAAGAGAGGAAGGGAGAGGGAGAGAGATAGAAACATCAATGAGAAAGGACTATCATTGATCGGCTGCCTCCTGCATAGGGACTGAGCCTGCAACCCGGGCATGTGCCCTGACCAGGAATTGAACCGGTGACCCCTTGGTTCCTAGGTCGATGCTCAACGGCTGAGCCACACCGGACGGGTTCACAACCATTTTTAGGGTACAGTTTAGTGACTCTAAATACATTCACATTGTTATGTAACCATCGCCACTGCCCAGCTCCAGAACGCCCTGTCCTCTTGTAAACCTGAAACGCCGGTGAGGCAGTCCCTCCCCCCGCCCCAGCCCCTGGCAGCCACCATCCTCCTTCCTATCTCTGTGAGCCTGACTTCCCGAGGCACCTCCTGTAAGTGGCATCATATAGCGTTTCTCTTTTTGTTACTGACTTTTATCACTTCACATAATGTCCTCAGGGTTCAGCCGTGATGCAGCATGGGCCAGAGTTCCACTGCATACACAGCTCATTTTGCTTATCCGTTCATCCACCCACGGGTGCTGGCATTGCCTCCACCTGTGGCTGTTGTGAATAATGCTGCTATGAACATGGGTGTGTAATAAGACCCTGCTTTCAGTTCTGTGGACCCAGAAGTGGGATTGCTGCATTGCATTACAGTTCCATTGTTTACATTTTTTATTTATTATTTTGTTATTCCTCACCTGAGGCTATTTTTCCATTGATTTTTAGAGAGTGGAAGGGAGGGGGAGAAAGAGAGAGAGAGAGAGAGAGAGAGAGAGAGAGAGAAATATCAATGTGAGAATGACACATCCATTGGTTGCCTCCCACATGCACCCCAACCGGAGCCACGGGTCAAGCCTGCAACTGAGGTACGTGCCCTTGACCAGAATCAAACCCAAGACCCTTGGTCTGCGGGGCGAGGCTCCATCTACTGAGCCAAACCAGCTAGGACTACTGTTCTACTTTTAACATTTGGAGGAACTGTCATACTGTTTGCCACAGTAGCTACATAATTTTATATTCTCACCAACAGTACATAAGGGTCCCAATTTCCCTACATCTTCACCAACACTTGTTATTTTCTATTTTGTTTTGTTTTGTTTTGTTTTGTTTTAATTAGCCATCTTAATGGGTGTGAGATTCAGATGGCTTTTACCAACTCTGGTCTTGCATAGCCAGCTGCCTCCTGGACTTCTTCCTCTGAATATCCCAGAGAACCTTGAACTCAACTTGCCCCAAACGAATCTTTCCCCCCAAACCTGATGCCCCTGGTGTTCCCTGTCCTGGCAAACACCACCACCAGCCCCCAAGAACCACAGCTGGAGACCTGGCTGTTCTCGTCAATTCCAGTTTGATGATTCCAGCTCCTTCCCCTGTTTAAAACCCTTCCCCAGTGTCTCAGAATAAAGCCCCAAGTCTTGAGAGTGGCAAGTTCGATGGCCTGGCCCCTTATGATCTGGTTATAAAATCTTCTGGTTCAAGCCTTATGCCTTATCACTTCCTGACCTTGTCATTTGAGCTCATACTGAATGACTAATTATGCTTAATTATGCTCCAGTGAGAAATAATTACAATTCCTCTCACCAGGAATTCTAGATCTGGTGCATCCTCCCCCTCTCCGGCTTCCCCTCTTGCCCAACCGTCTCTGGGTCCCTTCCCTCCCTGAACTGGGCTGGGTGCTCCTCCCAGGGCTCCCACCGCCCCCTGGGCTGGCTCCACCATCGCTCTCGCCACACTGCCCTCTCCCCCAGCCTGTGGGCACTTTTAGGCTCTGGATGGTAATCTATCTTTGGATCTCTAGCGTCTAGCACTGAGTTAGGCACATATTCAGGGCCTGTCTGGGTGGTCAAGGGCGGCTTCTTGGAGGAGAGGACAGCCTGAGTCCTACTTAAGGTCCAACAATTGGCCAGATGAAAACAGCTCGAGAAATATTTTTTTAAAAAAACATATTTTATTGATTTTTTTACAGAGAGGAAGGGAGAGGGATAGAGAGTTAGAAACATCGATGGGAGAGAAACATCGATCGGCTGCCTCCTGCACACCCCCTACTGGGGATGTGCCCACAACCAAGGTACATGCCCTTGACCGGAATCGAACCTGGGACCCCTCAGTCCACAGGCCGACGCTCTATCCACTGAGCCAAACCGGTTAGGGCTCGAGAAATATCTTAAGCAAGGGAGGCAACACGCAGGGATGTCGGTGTGTGGTACAGACGATGCACCAGAGAAGTTGCTCAAGGTCATTCAAGGTGGCCAGAGCACACGGCATCCAGTGACCAGAGGCAAGCCTGGGGCACATTTGTTAACAGACTCAGGCAGCTGGGTCCAAGGCACCCAAGTCTAGAACTATTATATGAAACCAGTGAGGGGTGGCCCAGGAGCACCAGCACTCACAGTTAAAATGGGGAGCAAATGATCGATGACAGACAAATGTGTTAACCCCCCAGAGTATATGTGTTTGAATTAAGTGACAGATGGGCCATTCGCATGGAAATCCTCATCACATACTGTTGAATTGAACTGATTAAAGCATTAGGATAAAATAATATTAGTAATAATCAAATACATAATGTACATTAACATATGATAAAATAATATCAATCTGTGACCCTCCAGGGACTCGGTCAGAGGCTGAGGAGATGGGATGAGCTCAGGAGAGACCGGGGTCCTGAGACGGGGACCCACCAGTTCTGACTGCGCTCTGAGGGTCAGAGGTCAGGAGGGGGAAGGAGCAGAAACAGGAAGGTGGGGAGCAAGAGAGAAGGGCGCAGAGTGGGCAGCGGAGAGCACCGTTGGGGAGGGGGTGCTTGGGAGTCACCCTGCAGAGTTAAGCCTTCGCACAGCGGTCTGTCGGGACCAAAAACCTGAACAGTGGGAGGTGAAGCCTGGACGTGCTGTCACGTGTGGCCACGCCTTACACCAGCCACAGGCCTTACGCCGGCCACAGGCCTTACGCCGGCCATGGGCCTCACACTGGGCCCTGGGCCTTACACCGGACCCCAGCACGGGGTAAGATGCTGCTGAATTCCAACTTGTGTTCCTCCCGGCAACGTCTCCCCTAAATTGACCTTCAACGTACTGGTCCCCGCTGGGTCTTTGTTCTTTATACTTGTCATCTGCCTCCGCCCCCTTTCTCACCTGCCACTCAGCCCCCATCTCTCTCTTTCTTACCCAAAGAGTTATAAAGGGGATCCCCCCCAAATGTATACACATTAACAGCGGAGAGCTCCATTTTGAAAATGAAATGTATTTGATAAACACCGCCTTTATAATCGTTCCAAGTGCGTGCATATATCTGGGGTGGGGACAGCCTACGTTGACTTGATAAGTCCGTCCCTTCACCTACATCATCAGGGTATTTTGACCTGTGCCCACCAGCTTCCAGAGCCGCCTGCCCCTCGCTGCTCCCGCTCATCCTCACCCACCTCCCTGCACCCACACCCACCGTCCGACCCTGGGGGAGACGGTCCCTGGGCTTTCCTCATCCCCCCGACATAACGGAGAAGCCTCAGCTGACCGGAGTCCTTGCTGCCCAGACTGGAGCAAGAGGAAGGGAGCAGAGGTGGCTGCTCGGCCCGATCAGCGGCGCCCGAGAGCCCGGGGAAGGCGGGCCATGGTGATGACAGTGTCACAGGGTCACCACCACCGCAGCCGACAATAGAGGCCCGGCCGCAGAATGGCGGTCAGCTCAGGCGTTGGCCCCACAGGAAAAGCTCCCTGGAGCAGCCACGCCCTCCACGGAGGCAGCTCGGAAAGGCTGGGAGAGAGAAGTCTTTTCTGGGAATTGGAATGTGGAGGCGACATCCCAGGCTGCGGAGAAACCAAGTTCAGGGCACAGACACGGCGCCGGCCCGCTCCCCACGCGCCCCCTGCCGGCGGCTGCGGGAACTGCAGGCCTCCCCCGCGTGGAGCGGTCACTCCTTCTGCAGGGATCCTGGGAGGCAGGAGGCACATCGCGTCCTGGATGAGGCTGTGGTTAGGATGGAAGACCAAAGTCAGGGCGACTTTCTGAGAATGCAAGAGAGAGAGGGGTGCGAGCCAGAATCCCGACATACTCTCCACCTTCCGTGCAGCACCAAGCTCTCCCCATTCCAACCCCAAATACTCCTGAGATCCACCCACTTCTCTCTAGTTCCACCTCCTTGTCGCCTGGTCCAAACCAGCCTCTCGCGCGGCCCCTCCCTACATATTTTTTCTTTCTATTAATTCAAAGCAGCCTGCTTAGAGTCAGGCAGGGTTCAGACCAAGCTCCCCCCCCTCTACCTGTGTCCTCTCCTCCTCACTCTCACATCCACACAAATCTTCTTTCTTTCTTCCTTTCTTTCTTTCTTTTTCTTTGTTAATCCTCACCTGAGGATATTTTTTCTCTTTTTTCTTTTTTGTTGTTGAAAGTATTACATATGTCTCCCTTTCCCCCCCATTGACCCTCTCCAGCCAGCCCTGTCTCCCCCTCCCCACCCCAGGCCTGCACCACCCTATTGTCTGTGTCCAGGGGTTATGCACACATAAATACAAGGTCTTTAGTTGATTATCTCCCACCTACCCACCTTCCCCTGCCTTCCCTCTGAGATTCCCCAGTCTGTTCCATGCTTCCATGTCTCTGGTTCACTCCGTTCATCAGTTTATTTTGTTACTTAGATTCCACATATGAGTGTGATCATGTGACACTTGTCTTTCTCTGACTGGCTTATGTCACTTAGCATGATACTCTCCAGGTCCCTCCATGCTGTCTCAAAGGGTAAGAGATCCTTCTTTTTTGCTGCTGCCTAGTATTCCACAGTGTAAATGTACCACAGCTTTTTTATCCACTCGTCTACGGATGGGCACTGGGGCTGTTTCCAGATCTTAGCTACTGTAAATTGTGCTGCTAGGAACATAGGGGTGCTTACATTCTTTCTGATTGGAGCTTCGGGTTTCTTAGGATATAGTCCTAGAAGTGGGGTCACTGGGTCAAATGGCAGCTTCATATTTAATTTTTTGAGGAAACTCCATACTGCTCTCCACAGTGGCTGCACCACACAAATCTTCTTTCAACCCCCACATGAGACAAGCTCTCTCTTGCTTTCAGAACTTGCTTCTCTGCCTTCTGTTGAGCACAGTCTCCCTGATCGACACCCTCAATCTCGCTAACCCCAGCCCCTGCAGATGGCAGCTCAGACGCCACTTCTTCAAGGAAGCCTTCCCAGACTGCAGGTCACAGGTCCTTCTGCTCTAAAATTGCTCATGCTTTTCATCTCCGTTTAATTGCATATGTGTGCATCGGTTCATTAATGCCTCCTCCCGACGGAGCCCATAAACTCAGCATGGCATCACCAATGCCTCGCATGGTAACCGGCACGAGTAAAGCCTGAATAAGTGTTTGTGGGGTGAACTGGAGGGGCCTGTGGACTCTCATGTGGAAGAAGGGAACACGTTCGTTGGCAGTAAAACAGGGCCAGGGCCCTGCCACTTGGTGAGATGCCTTTAACCACAGTGGCATCTCCGCCTCAGCGGCATTGTTCCCTCCTGGTGGACAGTCCCCTAGTCGGTCACTGAGCCGGGGAGAGGAGGCTAATGGCCCCGGGGGCGCATGGAGCAGAGAACAGGGAAAGGGAGTAGAGAGACACCATTACAGCTAAGCCACTGGTCCGATGACCTCTGAAATCTTGAAGTACTTGCTCCAGGTTTGTTTTTGTTTTTTAATATTTTTTTTGACTTTTTACAGAGAGGAAGGGAGAAGGAGAAGGATAGAGAGTTAGAAACATCGATGAGAGAGAAACATCGATCAGCTGCCTCCTGCACACTCCCTACTGGGGATATGCCTGCAACCAAGGTACATGCCCTTGACCGGAATCAAACCTGGGACCCTTCAGTCCGCAGGTCGACGCTCTACCCACTGAGCCACACCAGTCAGGGCCTTGCTCCAGGTTTTAGAGTGAATGATGTTGTGTGTACACTGCAGGGAGAGGGGGAGAACATAGGCACCCACTTCCATTTCCTGGGGCTTTGGCTGGAGGTTATACCTGTCCTTGGCCTCCAGAGGGCACCCAGGGTCAGCGGAACCCAGTGGGAAAGTTGCAGAGGTCAAAGTCAGGGCCTGTGGAGCAGGCCGGCGGGGGAGGGTAGGAGCATGTCCCCTGTGTGGCTCTGCAGTGCCCAGTGGGTAGCTTGGCCACTTGGTTGGTAGAACACACAGCAACACGGGTGCGTGTAGTGGTCATTTGCTTTTCTAATTGCCCAGCAATAATGAGGGAGTGGCAATGATGGGGGTTGGAATTTAAAGGGATTCACCATAGGAAGGTGGAATATTATTCACTTATTTACAGAACTTTTATTAGGTACCTCCATACACATAAAACAATCGGTAGCAGTGCAAGGTTGCCATATGAATGGGATAAACAGATTACAGGCTGCTTCAGCTGGAGGAGGCTTTTAACACATAAAACTCCTAATGAAGTGTTATGCCTAATGAGAGGAATGACACGGGTATAATTTCTTCTTTAAGGATAATGCCAACGATGGCAATTTTAAGTTAAGTATATACCCTGACGAGTTTTATCCTCTGGCTTTGAAGTAGGTCATTTTCTTGGCCACCAACTGACCCGACTATGAGCGTCAATCAGCGAACCACACCAGCACCATCACCTTCAAGATGAACATTTAGAAAATGATAAATGAAATAAGAACATTTGAGCTCAAAAGATCTTCGTGGATCTTTTTTCTTTTGCAATTACTTGCACTGTTCTTTGGAAGATAGGTAGCTATTCTATGCTACTGCGCAGTACAAACTTATGTTTTCTTTTTTATATATATATTTTATTGATTTTTTTGCAGAGAGGAAGGGAGAGAGATAGTCAGAAACATCGATGAGAGAGAAACATCGATCAGCTGCCTCCTGCACATCTCCCACTGGGGATGTGCCCGCAACCCAGGTACATGCCCTTGACCGGAATCGAACCTGGGACCTTTCGGTCCGCAGGCTGACGCTCTATCCACCGAGCCAAACCGGTTTCGGCCTTATCTTTTCTTATATGCAAAGCATTGGAGAAAGCAGCAGGCCACTGCAAAAAACTCTAGATAGATAATAGATAGACAGACAGACAGACAGACAGATCATCTTTTACAAATCGGCAATCATAGCACCCCACATGGATGTAGCGTCCGGATCATTGAGAAATTTCAGGGTGTCAATGTTGTTCACTCTCTAAATATGTGAGTGTTTCAGATAAAAGTGTGGTTCCCTTTTTACTGACATGTTTACAATTTCTTTGTCTGGACAGAAAAGAGGAAGGACTACCATATGATTACGCTCCCGTAAACGATGACATGGCAAAATGTGCGAGGTCCAACAGGAAAAGAAAACAATTACACGTTTTTCATGCAACTTCTTGTGGAAAGACCTTCTGGAAGGAAGGCAGACCTTTCGAAGCTGGGCTTTTCGATGCAACCTGGCTGGCACCAAGAAGGACACCGGTGAACTATATGAACTGATATGTCAACAGGGATCCACTTGAGTTGAAATTGTTTATTTCGCGAGGACAACAATGTCCCCAAATATCTAACCATCGCTGTGAACACTCACACCGTTGTCATGGAGATAATTAATCAAACGCCGGAGTGCGTTTTCTGCCCAGGGAAACAGTCCATCCTGCTGCCTGTCTTCAGCAGGTCCTTGGGGGGAGAACCGACCACATCCTGCCTCCACCTGCCCAGGTCGTTGGCACAGAGCTGTGTCACGGGGCAGGCACAAAGGGCCGCCTCCGTATTCCAAGTTCTAAATGCCTTTCCTAGGCTTCTCTGCAGCGACCAGACATTCACGTGCAACATCTGAATCAGTGGCTCTCAACCTTCCTGAGGCCGCGACCCTTTCATACAGCTCCTCGTGTTGTGGGGACCCCCAACCATAAAATTTATTTTCGTGGCTACTTCCTAACTGTAATGTTGCTACTGTTACGAATCGTCATGTAAATATCTGATATGCAGGATGTATTTTCATTGTTACAAATCGAACATAATGAAAGCATAGTGATTGATCACAAAAACAATATGTCATTATATATGTGTTTTCCGATGGTCTTAGGCGACCCCTGTGAAAGGATCGTTTGACCCCCAAAAGGGTCGCGACCCACAGGTTGAGAACCGCTGCTCTAAATGCTTCTCTCTGAAGAGAAACTGTGTCTGATTAGCTGATGACCCGGGAGATGAACGATAATTCACAAGGCCCCCGTGACTGACACTGGTTTTCTAAACCAATAACAAACATGCTTTCCACCTCGCAGGGCTTCACTGTCCGGCTCTGTTACTGTGGTTGCATAACAAAGTACCCTTAAAACATGGTGGCTCGATGCACAACAATCCGACATGACATCATGTGTTATTGCCTGTGGTTTCTGTGGTCAAAATTGAGAACAGGCCCCGGAGGGAGGGCTGGGTTCTGAGCCACAAGGCCCAGGGCCTCAGCTGCGAGCCTCCAGGCTGGGGCTGGTGTCATCGAAGGGCCATCTCCTCGCTCGCTACCACCGTAGTTGGGCTTGAGCCAGGCTGGGGCCAGACGCCACCCGTGAGGGCCGGGTTTCCTAACCAGGTGCAGCTGCGTGCCAAGTGTCCCAAGAGAGGGAGAAAGAGAGGCAGCTTGTATCCTTCTGATGACCTAGCCTCCAGGGTCACGTATGTTGTGGCTTACTCCCAACCTCCAATGCTCGGGCAGCCACCGCCTCTGCCCAGAGGCCGAGGGAGAGCCCCTGTTCCGTGGGAGGAGCGTCCGTCTCACTGTCAGACAAGCAGGAGGACGGGGTAATATACGGGTGCAGTCATCTTGGAGAAATACGGCTCGCCACCCTGTGCTTCCAGAATGGCACTGGAGAGTCACCTCGTGGTCTAGATTTTAACATGTTTTACTAGAAACGTAATATCTGCTCATGTGGGAAATTTAGAAAAATATGAAAATAGTGCAAGATAGTCCTGCCGCCCAAACTGACCGCAGCTAAAGAGGATTCACATTTTCATATAGTGCTCAGCCATTATTTTCCCCTGTGGTTTCTTCCATTGCCTCTTCTCTCCAACTTTTCATGAAAAATCTGAAAGAGCAGTTCAAAGAACACCCAATCCCTCCCCATGTAGATTCGGCTATTGGGGGCTTCACATTCATTCATTTCTTTTATGTACATACTAGCGGCCCGGTGCACGAAATTTGTGCACATTAAAAGGGAATTAATTAGAGGAAATATTTTAATATTGCTAAAGTGTCAGAGATGAAAGAAAATTAGTAAAATGTATATGAAAAAATCTCCCTCCTGTCAGAGTCTGGGGCACACTGCAGGACTCAGAGTCAAGTCCCTGCCCACCCGTGTGTGCCTCGAAATTATGTGAGACTCAGACCTGGCTGGCCCCACCCCCATCAAGCCCCACTGGGCGGGGGGTGCAGCCTCAGGTCCCCCGTCAAGCCCTGCCGGGCAGGGGGCATAGCCTCAGGTCCCCTAGCCCCGGTGCAAGGGCACGAGGGTGCAAGGGTATGAGAGCATGACAACCATTTGCATATTAGCTCTTTATTATATAGGATATTTTTTAAAATTATTATTGTTTTCAGAGAGGAAGGGAGAGGGAGAGAAAGATAGAAACATCAATGATGAGAGAGAATCATGGATTGGCTGCTTCCTGCACACCCCACACTGGGGATCGAGCCCACAACCCGGGCATGTGCCCTGTCCGGGAATCAAACCGTGACTTCCTGGTTCATAGGTCGACACTCAACCACTGAGCCACACAGGCTGTGTATTTCATTCATTTCAACTGATATTTATTGGATACCTACTGTGTGCTGGACACGGTTCTAGGAGACACACTCGTGTCCTAGACAGGTAATAGAGAAGAGCAGGCTTTGGAAGTTGACAGTGCTATGTAAATAGAGGGAATTATCACTTCAGGTTCAAGGACTGAAGCAACTCTTGAAAAAACACTCCTCTACACAAAATAAAGTGGGTTTGGGTTAAAACGAAACGATTTCTGTTCTGCATAAGTGGCAAACTCAAAGGGAGAGATGAGCAGTGCTGAGCGGAATGACCATCTGGGTGTGTAGAGTTTGCAAAAACACTGTGCAGAGAGGATCTTCTACTTCTAATTAAATAACATCATGTGTGTGCATTTTGTCACATAATGTGGGTTCAGGTCCAGACCACCACAATAAAGCAAGTTATAACCATTTTGGAGGGTCTTGCCTTCAATTTGTACAAAATGCAGCCTCTGTGAAGCTCTATAAAAACCAGGTATGCTGCCCTAACCGGTTTGGCTCAATGGACAGAGCATCGGCCTGCGAACTCAAGGGTCCCAGGTTCGATCCTGGCCAAGGGCATGTACCTACCTTGTGGGGAGTGTGCAGGAGGCAGCTGATCAATGTTTCTCTCTCATCGATATTTCTAACTCCCTTTTCCTCTCTGTAAGAAATCAATAAAATATATTAAAAAAAAAAAACCAAAAAAAAAACCAGGTATGCTGCCCTAGCCAGTTTGGCTCAGTGGAAAGAATGTTGGCCTGTGGACTCAAGGGTCCCAGGTTTGATTCCGGTCAAGGGCACATGCCCGGGTTGCAGGGTCCGATCCCCAGTGTGGGGCGTGCGGAAGCAGCCGATCATTGATGTTTCTATCTCTCTCTCCTTCTCCCTTCCTCTCTGAAATCAATAAAAATATATTTTAAACAAACAAACAAACAAAAAACAAGGTCTGCTTGCATTTGCTCATTGTGACTCTCGGCGATTATTTTTCTATCTACCTACTAAGCAAGAAGCCTGTATTCGAATACAGAGGTGGAGAGCCTCACAGAGCCGAGCACGGAAAGGGGTCTTGGCCATCTCATCCAGTTCCAGAGTCACAGATGATTTCATCTCATCAGTGATCATCTCAGAGGCGTGTTCATGAAACCTAAGGCTCTAGACCAGCGGTTCTCAACCTGTGGGTCGCGACCCCTTTGGCGGTCGAACGACCCTTTCACAGGGGTCGCCTAAGACCATCCTGCATATCAGATATTTACATGACGATTCATCACAGGAGCAACATGACAGTGATGAAGTAGCAACGAAAACAATGTTATGGTTGGGTTACCTCATGAGGAACTGTATTTAAAGGGCCAGAAGGTTGAGAACCGCTGCTGTAGACACACGTGGTTTCCCCATGTAGAAGCCCAACTTTGAAACCCTGCACGTTCGCCAAGGTGCTGGGAACCTCGCGTTATCCTCATCTTTATTCCTCACCGTGACGTTCTTGACTTGAGTGCCTTGAGGTCCTGCGAGGGCTGGAGCAGTAAGATAGCCTTTGTGTCGGGGAGATGGTCAGCCCGGAGGTCACGGTCAGGCGCTGGAAAGGTAATGAGTCTCCTCCAGCAGCGTGGGCCACACTGAGCGAGGCTAAGACTCAGGTCCTGTGGAGGCTTTTCCTGGCACCGCTGACAGGCATCGCCCGCTTCCGGCCTTGGCTTTGAGCAGCTGGGCAACGGGGTGGGGGAGTGTGGCCCACACGCGGGGATTTTATTCTCCCAGTGGCACAGTTCTGAGTGCTGTTGGCTCTCGGGAAATGAGGACAAGCTCCTTCTGTTACTGCAGGGCTAGCCTGGCTGCCAGGGGCCTGGCCAGCTGCACTCATTTGTTCATTCACAGGCGAGTGCCCCTGTGCTCAGGGTCAGCTGTTCTAAGGGTGGCAAAACAGAGGGAGGACTTCGGGGTTTATGCTGGCACTGAATGGCCAGCCTCTCAGGACTTCTTAGGGTCTTAGCAGAGTCCCATGTGCTACACTTGCCCTTTAGGTTTCTTTGTTTTTATTACTGAGGATGTTCTTAAAATAAACAATCAGCATCGCCCGGTCGATGTGGCTCAGTGGTTGAGCATCGACCTGTGAACCAGGAGGTCATGGTTTGATTCCTGGTCAGGACACATGCCCAGGTTGCAGGCTTGACCCCCAGTGGGTGGCGTGCAGGAAGCAGCTGATCTATGGTCCTCTCTCATCATTGATGTTTGTATCTTTCTCTCCCTCTTCCTTCCTCTCTGAAATCAATAAAAAATATATAAAAAAACAACAATAACAATCAGCATCTATGCACAAACTTAGAATTTTGATGACCTAGAACATATCAATATATACAAAAGGCTAATTTGCTAAGTGTCTGTCAGGATAATGATGTCACGAAGCAACCCCTGCTTCCTCTCCCTGGCGACTAGCCTCCTTGCACTTTCTTCAGCCCAGCAACACGACTTGCTTTATAGCCAGGTGGAAACATTTTACACTTTAACCAAACGTCTGTGAAGCATGTTCCCGTGCCTCATCTCATTTGATCCTCACAGAAGTCCTGGAGTTGGTAGATAGGAGACTCGGTGGAATCCTATTTCTTTTCATTAGCCAGAAAATGGAGATTTAGAAAGCTTGGAAACTTGACCTGACTGAAAAGAAGTAAGAAATGGTGGACCTTGAAAATGACTTCAGGTTTTCTCACTGCGCAGAATATAGTCAAACACTGCTGCAGTTAAATATTTCACCCTTTGTTCTCCTTGTGTGATCTGCAATAATAATCTGTCTTGTGTTGATATTTACTGCTGTGTTGCTCACAATTATCTGAAAGAGAAGTTGGGGCGCTTCACTGGGCTGGAAAAAGTTTAGCTAAATCAGAAAGCAGGTCTAATTAAGCAAGTTTATTCTACATCTATAAAAGGCTAAGTTGCCTCCCACATGTGCAATACATATAAAGCTCTCGCTGGCGCCAATCACACACGTGTGTTTCGATCTGTCATTGTTGATTGTGAGTTTGGTTGACACTTCTATTATAGAGAAAGGGCGAGTAGCAATATTAAAATATTTCTTCTAATTATTTCTTTTCCTTTCAATGTGCACAAGTTCGTGCACCGGGCCACTAGTCAATAACTAAAACTACAGCTAGCAATGTCACATTAATCCATTTTAAAATACCAGAATCTGCCATTGTCCTCTTATGTCGCTCTCCCAAGGAGGCTGGGGTCTGAGCACATGATAAGGAAATGTTTAGTGCAGTCGAGTAAACCCAGTATTGAACCCCAACTCTAGGAAAGTGCTAAAACCCAGCTAATGAGAACCCGTGGAGAATGGTGGTGGGGACACCCCCTTCTAAAGTGAGGCCCAGGCCTGGCCACATCCTTCCCCAGACTTTCTCCAGCGTGGCTGAGAAGTAATTATTTCCAAAAAGAAGTTACTGAATGCTGTGGAAAGAAAAAAAATGAATGAGACATAGAAAAGAAAAGAAACATAAGATCACTTAGTCAACCATTCATTCAGCAAATATTCATTGAGAATCTAGAATATGCCAGGGACTCAAACAGTAAACAAAACTTTAGAGAAAATGTGTTGCTTTTAATACCCTCTGTCTGATTAAAAAGGCAAAACAGACTTGTGATATACAGGGTGACGCAAGAGAAGATTTTTTAAGAGTCACCCGTATAAGGTGCAAGGGCCCCAAAGGAAATTGTGTATAATTTTACCTGTGGTCCTAGATCTCAGGGAGCTTCCATTTTGGAAGTGAGGGTGGTACTGGGGAGACCAGACGTAAACAAACAGATAAACTAGGTTAGCCAGTGCCATGAAGAAAAGGCAGGGTGAGAGGATAGAGTGGGGGGGGGGGTGCACTTTAAGTGGGGTTGCCAGGGAAACCCCTCTGAGGAGGCCTGGTGCCTTCCTTCCATCCCTTTCTAGTCCCCAGGGCTGGCTCACCTTTGCAAGCACCTGGCTCCCCGGCGCCCAGCAGGCCCACAGGAAGGATGCTCTGCGTGGAAGCCAGTTCCGTGACAGCGCAGATCCTGTAGGTAAGGACCAGTGCTTCTCGGCGGCAGGCCCGGGAGTCGCCTCTCGGCTCTGTTTCTGGCCTAGAAGGCTGCTTAGCTCCCAGGGCGGCTGAAACAAGCAGCCACGAACGGGTGCCTTAATGAACCAGAAACATTTTCTCGCGTTGTGCTCGAGGCTGGAAGTGTGAAACCAAGGTCTTAGCAGGACATGCTTCCTCCAAAGCCTAAGACAAGCACGTCAAAGTCGCAACGCACATGCGGCCCACCACGAATAGTTTTGTGGCCCCGCAAATATATCGGTCTGTAAGAAACGTTTTAATAAAAATTTCGTAACTTAATTTTTACAGTATCCTGTTATACATAACTAGAGGCCCAGTGCATGATATTCGTGCACTGGGTGGGGGGGAAGGATCCCTCAGCCCAAGCTGTGCCCTCTCAGAGTCCAGGACCCCCAAGGGCTCCTTAGCAATGCTGTGGAGGCAGGAGAGACTCCCTCCACAGCTTCTGGCTGAGTGGTGCTCCCCCTGTGGGAGGGCACTGACCACCAGGGGGCAGCTCCTGTGTTGAGCGTCTGCCCCCTGGTGGTCAGTGCACGTCATAGTGACCGGTTGTTCGCCATTCAGTCAGTTTGCATATTAGCCTTTTGTTATATAGGATTATTAATAATGAACTACAACGTTCGCTAATGACTACTTACTGCAGTCGTGTTGCATTCATTTCCCTATAGGCCTTACATGCAGGCGCACCATTTCTCTCCACTAACACTAGCAGCGAATACTTTAGCAGCCGATGGCCACGTCATTAGTCTTGGACTGACTTGTTTGGTATGAGCAACAGGAAAGATTTCACTTTCAGAGAACTAGAAAAATAGGTTTATTTGGGTTATGCTTATTCATTTGTGCAGCTATTCAGTGTCTGGTAAGTTAATGTCAAAGAAAAAATCTTAACTTTTATTAAAATGTTCTAGCATTTTATGTTAACGGAGACTGATTTATTTCGGCCCTTTGTACTCAGCATGTCTCTATCGAAATAAACACACGTTTCTATGAAAATGGAAGCTTTTGCTTTTTTGCGGCCCACAGACACTCACACCTTGTTTACTCGGCCGTGTCAGCCTTTGAGTTTGACATGCTCCTTGCCTCGCAGCTTCCGGCGCTCCTCAGCTGGTGGAAGCATCGCTCCCGTCTCTGCCTCTGTCATCACGCAGGTATCGTCCCTCTCGTCTGAGTCTCTTTCCTTCTTCCAAGGATGTCACTCAGCCTGAATCACGGCCCCGCCCAGGACAGGGTGAACATTCCTTACATCGGCGATGACCCTATTTCCATATAAGGTCATGTCCTGAGGCACTGGGCTTGCAACCTCATCCTATTCTTTAGGGAGGACACAGTTCAGCCCATAACAGAGGCCAGGAGTCCAGCCAATTGTTTCCAACACAAGTGACTGGGCTGGAGGGACTGATTGAATGACTGAAGGAGCCCACGGCTGAGCCAGGCTGTCTGAGTGCCTCCACGAAGGCCCCCTGCGTGACAATACTTGGTGTGACGAGCACACTATTGCTGCAACGGGAATCGCACCCACCCTGTAACAGGAGGATGAATAGCGCAAACTCTTGGTTTATTACTAACTATACATTCACTTTTGGAGAACAAGAAAAATAAGTTTATTTGTGTTTCGCGTATTAGTTTGTGCAGTTATTCAGTGTCTGGTAAGTGAATGGTAGTGAACAGGGGGGTGTGGATTTGGAGAAACGAGGCGTTTTTAAACGTGAAGTGGTCATGAGAACAACTAGCCCTTGCTGGGCAATTGCTAGATGCCACGTACTGGGCCAGAGCATCTTCTACACGTTAGGTCATTTAATTTTCACAATAACCCTGTAGGATAGCACTGCTATCTTTTTGTGTTGTGAGAGTGCAAACCGAGACGGGGAGCAGGTAAGCGACTTACCCAGAGCGACTCAGCTGGGAAGGGACAGAGCCACTTGAGCAATACCATGTTGATCGCCTTTGCAAGTCCCTGTAACTTTCCTCGGCTTCCGTCTGGGCAGCATCACGCTTAAGGGATTGCGTGAAATCACAACGGGTAGCAAGTGTGGGTCTCGTGAGTAAGTATGAACCCATTCAAGCATCCACCTCAGTTATGGATTCAAGCAGTGTCCTCGATGATGAGCAAGCAGCAATGCTGTTTTTCTCCTAAGAGCTCACAAATAAGAAAACAGCGCGAAAGCAGGAAGTGGCTGGGAAAGGTGGTGAGTCACACCGTCCTCTGAAAGCAAAGAGCCGAAATTTCCTGCGGAGTTAGTCAGTCAACAGCTCATTCGCTCACTCGGCTTCTAGGAACTGAAATGTAGCCTAGGACCTTAGTGCCAAAAGGTGTTTGTTTTTCTGTAAAATGGGGGCCACCGGCACGTAAAAAAATAAAACCCAAAGGCCATTTCTCCTTGTGACGCGAGTTAAATAGTACTTAAGCAATAAATTCTGAAGCTGAACTGTTTAGATTCCCTGTACATTTAACTGTTATGAAGTGTACCTTTCTTGCACTTACATTAACAGACATACACACGATTGTTAGCATGGAATTGATGGTTGTATTATAGAATCGAGTCATGATTAGTGTTTCCCATTTGTTCGCAACATGGAAAAGATATGAACAGTCACTCTGACCACAAACTCAATAGCAAGAAGGCAGGGGGAGGTGAGGGACCTTTGAGGAAGTGGGGAGGGTCAGTCACTTTGGGGAACATTCAGAACAAGAGCATGCAGATCAGGAAGGAAGGCAAGAACACGGTTCAAGAAAGAGAACTCTTTAATATGTGTTATGTGCTTTTAAAAAATTTTTTATTGATTTCAGAGAGTGGAAGGGAGAGGGAGAGAGAGGAACATCAATGATGAGAGAGAATCAGGGATCAGCTGCCTCCTGTACGCCCCCGCCCCCCCCCCCCCCCCCCCCGGCCCCACTGGCGATAGAGCCTGAGACTTGAGCATGTGCCCCGACTGGGAATTGAACCTTGACCTTCTGGTCCATGGATGGACGCTCAACCTCTGAGCCATACCTGCCAGGTAAGAGAGAGAGAGAGAATTCTCCAAGAGACACTTCCTACATGAATGGTTTGAGCCAGAGCTCAAATTTACTCGCTTCTCACAGAATTAATTTAAAAAAAAAAAAAAATCCCATCAGATGGTATTCCTATTCTAATTTCTACCAGCAGAGGTCCTTCTGCTTCATTACTCTCATCTTGAATTATTTCCTGGAGTTTTGGGGTTGCTGTTACCTTTCGAAACTTTTGCATTTGGTTACTGTTTCCCTGAATATTAGGGTAATATTCTGGAAGGTGTCCTCAAAGCTGGTGAAAATGAAGGAAGAAAATGTGTATTTTATTGAACACCGGCTATATGTTTGGCTGTTGTGTTTTATGTAGGATATGCAATGTTGTTCTCATAACAGCTCTACGGGGTAGGCACCATTATCCCGATGTACAGAGGAGTAAACAGACGCTCCGCGAGGCAAGGCCAGGAGCCTTCGGGGGGCAGTGAGTGGTGGCAGGTGTAACGCCCTTGGCCGCTTGCCTCCTCTGCCTCCTGTGAGACGGCTGGTTTTATACTTGCTGGAAGAGTTTGCTGTCCGTGCTGCATTGTGCAATTCCGACAGACAAAAGCAATGACAGCCCTCGCTAGTTTGGTTCGGTGGATAGAGCGTCAGCCTGCGGACTGAAGGGTCCCAGGTTCGATTCCAGTCAAGGGTACACGCCTGGGTTGCGGGTTCAATCCCCAGTAGGGGACATGCAGGAGGCAGCTGATGAATGATTCTCTCTCATCATTGATGTTTCTTTCTCTCTCCCTCTCCCTCTCTGAAATCAATAAGAATATATTTTTTAAAAAATGACATATCACACCCGGGAGAAGCACTGGCTTAGCAAGATCAAGTAGGTCACGCGTGGTCTCACAGGCAATGAGTGATGGAGGTAGGGTTCCAGCCCAGGCCGGACTGTTGCACTTTCCCAATACCAAACCGTATAGATCCCCAGTATTTCTAACTGATAAAAAAGGGAGAGTCCTGTTTTTTTTGTTTTTATTGACTGATACCGCTTTATCATTTTTTCTGTCTTGTTCCCCAAGTCCACGAATAGAAGAGAAAGTGAATTCATTCATAGATTCATTTTTTAAAAAGTGAAGACCTACTAGATGCTAGATACTTTGCTGAGCAGTTATGGGAAAAAGATGACAAAGACATTGTTTGTTTGTTTAATATATTTTTATTGATTCCAGAGAAGGAGGGAGAGATGGAAACATCAATGATGAGAGATAAGCATTGATTGGCTGCCCCCTGCACGCCCCCCACTGGGGATCAAGCCCACAACCTGGGCATGTGCTCTGACCGACATCGAACCTAGTACCAAGGCTCCATCCACTGAGCCAAACCAGGTAGGGCCAGAGACATTGTTTTTGCCTTAAAAAGCTCACAAGGTAGTCAGGGAGATAACATAAAAGGACACCAGAATACAGGGTAGCAGACGCTGTAATGGAGCCTTGAGCCCTTCCCTGTTTGAAGAAGCCGGCTTCTCAGCCACGTGCAGAGGGCAACATGGTTCATGAACACCCTTGTCTGCAGTGCCTTCCATTAACCGCTGCCAGCACTGCAGATGGCAGCAGTGATGACGGTGTAAAAACATTTTTTTCTGGTTCATTAAGCTGGAAATGTTCTGTTTCTCTTTCACAGTTCAACTCTGTTTTGTTTCCTAATTACCCATGTTGCTGTTTTAAAGTGAGAAGGAGAATAGATTTTATTTACTTTGTTTACAGATGTGTCAAAAGGGTCATTTATTTTCTTCTAGTTGAAGAAAGTGGGAGACAGGGACGGAAGAACCCCGGGGGCTGTTTATCTAGGTTTGCCAAAACAAAACATGACTTTGAGCAAAAATCTATTCAAGCAAACAGGATTAGGTCATTTCTAAGGGCCCCCTGTGACCATCTATGATTTATACATGAAATTATATATTAGGTGGGTTAACATTAAAAATCAGTGACCAACAATTTAAAAGAAAAATCTTAAAACAGTGATGAAAGATATCCTGATATTTAAAAATAGATTTTTATTGACTTCAGAGAGGGAAGGAGAGGGAGAGAGATAAGAACATCAATGATGAGAGAGAATCATTGATCAGTAGCCTGATATTTCTGAAGAACAATCCATCCAAAACGGTGGCGAAATATGTCCCATACTAACACATATTGCTCTTATTTACACAGCGTAAATAACCTCTGATGTTCAACCACGAATTGGCAATGGCACATATTCAGTAGAAGTTTAAAGTTTCCTCCGTGCGTTCACACATAATTGCCACAACAAATGAGGAACCTGAGGCTTGCAGTCTTCAAAGGATGCTGCCCAAAGTGTTTTACATGGTCAGGCAATTCTCAGGCGGAATCTGCTTTGAACCACATGCTGGGTCTGTGTGTGTGCATGTGTGTGTGTGTGTGGGAGTGTGTGTGTGTGTATGTGTGTGAGCATGCGTGTGAATATGTGAGCGTGCATGTGTGTGTGAGCGTGCATGTGTGTGAGTGTGTGTGTGTGAGTGTGTGTGTGAGTGTGTGTGTGTGTGTGCTTGTGTGGTGTGTGTGCATGTGTGTGTGGTGTGTGTGTGTGCTTGTGTGGTGTGTGTGTGCATGTGGTGTGTGTGTGTGGTGTGTGTGAGTGTATGTGTGTGTGTGCATGTGGTGTGTGTGTGTGTGTGTGTGGTGTGTGTGAGTGTATGTGTGTGTGTGTGTGTGTGTGGTGTGTGTGAGTGTATGTGTGTGTGTGTGTGGTGTGTGTGTGTGGTGTGTGTGTGCATGTGGTGTGTGTGTGTGTGTGTGTGTGTGTGGTGTGTGTGAGTGTATGTGTGTGTGTGTGGTGTGTGTGGTGTGTGTGCATGTGTGTGTGTGAGTGTATGTGTGTGCTTGTGTGGTGTGTGTGTGCATGTGTGTGTGGTGTGTGTGTGTGCTTGTGTGGTGTGTGTGTGCATGTGGTGTGTGTGTGTGTGTGTGTGTGGTGTGTGTGAGTGTATGTGTGTGTGTGTGTGTGTGGTGTGTGTGAGTGTGTGTGTGTGTGTGTGTGTGTGGTGTGTGTGTGTGCTTGTGTGGTGTATGTGTGTGTGTGTGTGTGTGGTGTGTGTGTGGTGTGTGTGTGACTCTACTGCGTGCGTTGAGGCTGGTTTAGGATGGATGTGGCTCACTCCGGCTGTTTCTGACTGTGGGGAGGGTGTGGGGGGAGTTGAAGGCTGACAGGAGTTGGGCGCTACTGCTTCAGGTCTGCTCTCCTCCAGGAGTTTGACCGTAGGCAGTGGGACGTGTGCCAGCCAAAGGAAAGAAATTATTCTAATTACATAACTTTAACCAAAGCACTTGGTCCTTAGGGACTCTGCCTGCAGCCGTCACTGGCTGATGGAGACTCCTTCCCTGTTACAAGTGGTTTTCGAATCAGCGGGAATCATACCCTCGTCGGGCAAGTTGTTTCTAACACATCACTCCGGTCTTTAATTTTCCTGCCACACCACTCCAGCTGAGCCTTACAGTATCAGAGGGTTGCATTTTACCCTGAAATCTTCATCATCTTCCAACTGAAAGGGTCTTGGCCTTCTTTTCTAATCTTTGGACACTGTAACCTACAAGACAGTAATCCTTCTCTGCTGTGTCCCTCCCCACCCTCCTTTTTGGAGGTTGAGGTTTCCACTGTCCGCCTGCAGAGGAGATATCAGCCTTACCTGAACCGTGCTCAGCACGGCCAAGGGTGAACCTGAGGAGGGGCAGTGATGGATTAAAGAAGACAGACAAGAGAATAAAGCTGGGGCCAGGTGGGACACTGTTCTCGGATGGAGAGACAGTGCCACAGCCTGCAAGCCGAGTCTTTATTTTATAGTCAGATCCCACGAGGCAAAGCAAGGTTGTGGTCAACGTTCTCTCCAGTTTTGAATCTACTTAATTACATGCACCTGAGAACTCAATCAAGCCTGGTTTTGGCAGCACTTGCGACACCTCCACAGCCCACATCACTGAGCCACCTGGGACCACAGGTTCGGACCATAGGGTCAAGCTCACAACTACAGTGGGGCCTTGACTTACGAGTTTAATTCGTTCCAAGACCGAGCTCATTAAGGAGCTCGTTAACTCAAATTACTCTATCAACTCAATGCAAAAAATCGGCGGAGAGACAGCTGGTATCTCAAAAAACTCGTTAGTCGGGACACGCGTAAGTCAAGGCCCCACTGTATAGCCTTTGGCTATAATGATGCTGGGAGGGCTTTGCCCTCCAAGCTGGGACCTGGCTTTGCCACGAGAGGACCGTGCCCTCTCATTAGTCCGAGGCTTGAACCTGTCCAAACGCTGGGGCCGCTCTCCACACTTACTAAAGATTTATCAAGTGTCTATTTTCCAAAAGCTGCTTCATCAAGGAGGCAATGTATGTTTCTCTGATATAAGATTAAAGATTGCATAACTGATTAGTGTGTTCAAAGACACACACACACACAAAGTGTTGTGGGAACATGTGTAGCAAGGGTATGTTTCATTATTCATTCTTTAGTTTTTTTGTGTTTTTTTTAAAGTATATTTTATTGATTTTTTACAGAGAGGAAGGGAGAGGGATAGAGAGTTAGAAACATCGATGAGAGAGAAACATCGATCAGCCGCTTCCTGCACACCTCCTACTGGGGATGTGCCCGCAACCCAGGTACATGCCCTTGACCAGAATCGAACCTGGGACCCTTCAGTCCGGAGGCCGACGCTCTATCCACTGAGCCAAACCGGTCAGGGCCTTTAGTTTTGTTTTGTTTTGTTTTGTTTTGTTAATCCTCACCAGAGGATATTTTTCCCATTGACTTTTAGAAAGAGTGGAAGGGAGGGAGGGGGAGAGAGAAATAGAGACACAGAGAGAAACATCGATGTGACTGGGAATCGAACTGGAGACCCGTCAGAGCGCAGGCCGATGCTCTACCACTGAGCCACACTGGCCAGGACTGTTATTCACAATTTTAACCAAAGCACTGTATCCTATTTAATATCTTAAATTTGCAGAGCGTATTAAACAATCATGTCTATTATAATCTGTGACAAAGGTATTGAAAGGTAGTTACCTAACTTTAAAATTAAACCCTTTAAATAAGAACATAAGAGATTATAGAGCAGTGGTTCTCAACCTTCTGGCCCTTTAAATACAGTTCCTCATGTTGTGACCCAACCATACAATTATTTTCGTTGCTACTTCATAACTGTAATGTTGCTACTGTGATGAATCGTCATGTAAATATCTGATATGCAGGATGGTCTTAGGCGACCCCTGTGAAAGGGTCGTTTTACCGCCAAAGGGGTCACGACCCACAGGTTGAGAACCGCTGTTATAGGGCTTTCATTCAAAACCACTCCAAACATAAAGTGACAGGCCTCCCTTAAAAGTGCCTTTTGTCCAACGGGTGGGAATTGAGTCTGTGACCCAACCGGTTGTGGTAAATAATTGTCTTGATCCAAACCAGAATGTGAAACTAGAATATTCTATGACTGGCTGGGACACTGAATGTTATTGTAATTACCAGTAAGATATTTAAGAAAAAGTTGTAGCTTTCTTTGATTTTAAAGAAGCCTTTATAAAAAAAAAAAATCTCAAACAAAAACGTAATTTTAATATAACTATGATTTCTTAAAAAATACATGTTTATTGATTTCAGAGAGGAAGACAGAGGGAGAAACATCAATGATGAGAGAGAATCATCGATTGGCTGTCTCCCACAGGCTCCCCACCGGGGACCGAGCCCACAACCTGGGCATGTGCTCTGACCGACATCGAACCCGGGACCCTTCAGACCACAGGCCAACGCTCTATCCACTGAGCCAAACCGGCCAGGGCCGTAACTATGGTGTTTTGATTGCATTGCTGAGGGACACAGATATTGGTCTTATCAAGCTTTGTATCCCCGATGCCTTGAATAATGAATAGCTAATTAAAACCACTTAATAAATATTTAATGAGTGAACAAATAAATTAATAGGGAACGGAAACAAAGTAAACTATACTGAAAAGTACTCTCTACCTGAGAATTATTAGAATCTCAAGGATGTAATTTTGGTTTCGTTAAAGTTCTGTATTGTTTTCTTCACTAAACAGCAATTATGTGGCCTGCTAACAAATAATTCACGTCTAAACCCTAAAGACCTACATTTAAACTCATTTTCAGAAGAATGCTCTAGAGCAGCGGTTCTCAACCTGTGGGTCGCGACCCCTTTGGGGGTCGAACGACCCTTTCACAGGGGTCACCTAAGACCATCGGAAAACACGTATATAATCACATATTGTTTTTGTGATGAATCACGATGCTTTCATTATGTTCAATATGTAACAATGAAAATACATCCTGCATATCAGATATTTACATTATGATTCATAACAGTAGCAACATTACAGCTATGAAGTAGCAACAAAAATAATTTTATGGTTGTGGGTCCCCACAACATGAGGAACTGTATGAAAGGGTCGCGGCATCAGGAAGGTTGAGAACCACTGGTCTAGGCCAAACACCTCACTTTACAGATGGATAAACAGCTTGTCAAATGATTTGCCAAAAACATTTTGGGATGGATTTTATTTGTTTTGATTTAAAAAGATAAACAGCCTGGCTGGTGTGGCTCAGTGGTTGAGCGTCGACCTATGAACCAGGAGGTCATGGTTCCATTCCCAGTCAGGGCACAGGGCTCGATCCCTAGTCTAGGGCGTGCAGGAGGCTGCGGATCAATGGTTACCTCTCATCATTGATATTTCTATCTCACTCTTCCTCTCCCTTCCTCTCTCTCTAAAAATCAGTGGAAAAAATATCCTCAGGTAAGGATTAACCAATAAATAAATAAATAAACATGAAATCAAACCTATAGTTTTTAAAAAAGTAATATAAATATTTTTCTGTCATTAAATTATAGTTTTTGTTCATTGAAAATTGTTTTCCTATGAATGGTACCCTAAAAGCCACAGATTTTCTTTCCTCCTCTGAAGGTAATATTTGTCTTACACATGGTACCACAGGTAATGTCTTCTTAAAAATTACTTTCCTTACTACCTGTCCCTTTCTCTTACATCTTCCTCTTCCAATGTTACTTTTTAAATTTAAAAAAATTTTTAGTTATTGATTTTTAGAGAGAGAGGAAGAAAGAAACATCGATTTGTTGTCCCACCTATTCATGTATTCATTGGTTGCTTTTTTTTTTTTTTAAATTGATTTCAGAGAGGAAGAGAGAGGGGGAGAGAGAGATAAAAACATCAATGATGAGAGAGAACCATTGATTGGCTGCCTCCTGCACGCCCCCTACTGGGGATCGAGCCCACAACCCGGGCATGTGCCCTTGACTGGGATCGAACCCAGGCCCCTTCACACCACAGGCCAACGCTCTATCCACTGAGCAAAACTGGCCAGGGCCACTGGTTGCTTCTTGGATGTGCTCTGGCCAAAGATCAAACCAGCAACCTTGGCACATCCGAACTCTGCTCCAACCATCTGAGCTGCCCAGCCAGGGCACCAAAGTCACTTTAAAAATCTGTATATTTTAACTAAAACTATCCTGGTTATGATTTCACTATTGCTTAACCCCAAAGAACACCACTAATATGATGGATCTTGAAATCCTGCATTTTTTTAATTTTGAAGCTTTAGTTACTCAGGATGCATGCTTGCCTTAGAGCAGTGGTTCTCGACCTTGGCTGCACATTAGAATCACCTGGGAATCTTTCTAAAATCCTGATTTCTGGGCCTCATCCTCCGGAAATTCTGTTTCTTTGTGATGGGGTGGGGCCACAACATTGGTAACAAAGAAACAGAATTTCCGGAGGATGAGGCCCAGAAATCAGGATTTTAGAAAGATTCCCAGGTGATTCTAATGGGCAGCCAAGGCTGAGAACCACTGGCTTAGACCATTGTTAAACTGGATTCCAGAGTAATAGTTACATGTTTCTTTCCGCGACGGGAGTGGCAAGTATATTGCTCTCTCACCTGCCTGCCGCTCTCTGCCTCCAAGGAAACCAGGTAAGAAAAGCGGGCTCTCCGAGGTGGAGAGAGATAGAAATGGAAACAGTTAAATCTGATATTCCAGGGAGGGAAGAGGTCGCTCCTATGAACAATTGTTTTGTGCCTAGTTTGTGGGGTGGTTTTCCCAGACTTATTTTTTTCTTGTGAATATATTTTAATCCCGTAAAGCCCGCATGGCCTCTTTAACTGTGACGTCTGCATGGTGCTTTAAGTTTTCGAAGCATTTCAAACTATTAGTCAAACAATATCCTACATGGTTAAAATTATAAATGGGATTTTTCCCTTTTTGCTTTGTCGGATCTTAACTTGTTCTTTGGTCTCTGGTAGGGATTTGAATAAACGTCAGGTAGATTCATCAGATTTGATTAGAGAAAAGCGGAGGTGATGTGGCATTAAGTTTTACCAAGAAATGTCTGAAAGTTGAAGCAAGATGTTAAGTAGGATGTCCTAAGTGGAATGTCCAGAATGAAATTCAGCATACCCTGGAGCAGCGGTTCTCAACCTTCCTGAGGCCGCGACCCTTTCATACAGTTCCTCATGTTGTGGGGACCCCCAACCATAAAACTATTTTCGTGGCTAGTTCCTAACTGTAATGTTGCTACTGTTACGAATTGTCATGTAAATATCTGATATACAGGATGTATTTTCATTGTTACAAATTGAACATAATGAAAGCATAGTGATGAATCACAAAAGCAATATGTAATTATCTATGTGTTTTCTGATGGTCTTAGGCGACCTCTGTGAAAGGGTCGTTCGACCCCCAAAGGGGTCGCGACCCACAGGTTGAGAACTGCTGCTCTAGAATAAACAATACTGATAGAAGCACAGGGGTCCACACTAGTCATTATCATTTTTTTTATTTTATTGGTACATTTATTAAAAATACAGACTAATGGTCCTGTGCTTAAATGTTGTGGATGTGTGCTGGCTTCCATAAAACATAACTAGTCGTAAGGCGCTCTTCAGTATATTCCCGACAGAAGTAAAAAGGTCCCTGGAAATGACTGACAAGACAGGGCCACTGCAGGCATAACTCCCTTATATAATTAATAATTGCTAGAAAATGGAGTTTGACATTATTTACAGTTATACCAACATTCATGGAGGCTGAGTATCACAGGCATAAGAAACGTGTTTCGCCCTAACTGGTTTGGCTCAGTGGATAGAGCATCGGCCTGCAGACTCAAGGGTCCCAGGTTCGATTCCCGTCAAGGGCATGTATCTTGGTTGCGGGCACATCCCCAGTAGGGGATGTGAAGGAAGCAGCTGATCCATGCTTCTCCCTCACTGATGTTTCTAACTCTCTATCCCTCTCCCTTCCTCTCTGTAAAAAATCAATAAAATATATTTAAAAAAAAAAAAAAAGAAAAAAGAAACGTGTTTCCATGTTTCCCAAGTCGTTTTCTGTTTTAGCTACGAAGGTCAGCTACTTGTTCTTAACAAGTAGAAATTTTATGTCCATCCAAGCAGAGCCTCTGACATCGTTCTGGGCCGATTCATTTGCAGAGTAGAAACTGTAACCAGGTTCTTCATATCATGCATCCACAGGTAATGTCCCATCTTTTTTTTTTTTTTAAATATATTTTATTGATTTTTTACAGAGAAGAAGGGAGAGAGATAGAGAGTTAGAAACACTGATCAGCTGCCTCCTGCACGCCCCCCACTGGGGATGTGCCCGCAACCAAGGTACATGCCCTTGACCGGAATCGAACCTGGGACCCTTGAGTCCGCAGGCCGACGCTCTATCCACTGAGCCAAACCGGTTCGGCAATGTCCCATCTTTATATGCCGCCCAATTTCTTTAAGATAAAAGGCGTGACTCGCAGCAGGGCGACATCGATGAGGAAGTTCCGTATGGAGGTCACATCCTGGCGCATCTTCCGTTTCATCTCCTCGGGGTCCAGCCTCACCTGCTTCCACCAGCCGCGCCCGGCTCCTCTCGGCCGTAGCCTCGCGCCGGGTAGGAGGCTCCTAGTCCTTATCATTTTCTGGGCCTTTTACCAAAACCCAACTGTCACACAGGGAGGAAGGGAAGGAAGGCCTGAGCTGGGCACATCCCTTTACTCTCTGCAGCAGCTCTGCACGGGAAGTAAGTAGTAGCATCCTTTGTTTTTCAGCGAGAAAACAGGCAGAGGGACTGAAGTCATTTGATAAAAGTCATGTTGCTAGAACGGAATGAAAAAAAAATGAAAAGCCCAAGTTTGCCTGGCTCCAGAAGACCGTATTCTTTTTACGACACAATATTCCTCCAGAAAAGAAAAGCCCTGACGCCGTGTTTACCAAAGGTCGTTCTGTGGACCAGCCAGGAGGCAAGAGGCTGCACAGGCCTAAACGGGCTCGCACCACAGGCAAGTGACTGGGGACTGCCAAGCACGCTCCAGGCGGTGAAGTCGGACAGAAAAGAGATGTTTAAGTTTATTTAATCAGCTCTTCCCCAGACTCGTTTGCCGTCAAGCCCAGATGTTTTTTTCACTAACATTATTAGCGTCTCTTCAAAGTAACGAAAATAATTTGGCATATGCTTAAATGACTGAAAAGGGGAAAGAGGGCTGAATGAACGCTTCCAAGTGGAAATTCAGTTTACAAAGCAATTAAAGTGAAAAACTAGCAGCTATGAGGAAAGCATTCTAAGAAGCGTTAAGATACAGCCTGTGCTCTCAGTGTAGCTGGGAGATGGGGGTTGGTGGGTGGGTGGAGGGAGTCAGAGGCAAAAAGGGGGAACAGACATAAAATAACAGCATATTTTCAGAGTGAGTTCTGAGTGATTGATGTGGGCTGACGTTGAAGGGAGAATGTGGGAGAGAAGAGAGGCTTGGACTGGATCCTGAGGCATAGGAAGAGTTAGATCAGGGGAGAGGAGGCTGGGAGACGCCGAAAAGCAAAGCCATGTTTGGAGGGGAATGAAGAAATGCTTTCCAGGAACGATGTAGGAAAATTAAATAGGAAAGGTAGGGTTCATCCAGATTATAGACAATCATACAGAAACCGATCCATTGGTAATGTTGAAAGGAATGATTAAAATCTGGAAGATCATTTAGAAAGTTGATGAATCTAGATATTAAATATGATGAGACAGATTTTTGCATTTTACAACTGGCAGGGCCCTTAGATCAAAGTTAACAAAACCTAATGAATCAGTAGATCCTCTAATCCAGTTACTCTTGCACTACTGATCTGATAACTTTAGCCCAGAGAGGTCACTTAATTTTTCTAATGTCACACAGCTCACTAGCAACACACTTGAGTTGAGAGTCTTTGGACCAGCCGCGGGCAAACTACAGCCCACGGGCCGAATCCGGCCCGTTTAAAATGAATAAAACTAAAAAAAAAAAAAAAAAAAAAAAAAGACCGTACCCTTTTATGTAATGATGTTTACTTTGAATTTATATTAGTTCACACAAACACTCCATCCATGCTTTTGTTCCAGCCCTCCGGTCCAGTTTAAGAACCCATTGTGGCCCTCGAGTCAAAAAGTTTGCCCACCCCTGCTTTGGACTAACAAGAAGTTCAGTGCTCATGGATGGAGCACACAATTGATGCCAAAGAAAGAAAGTGCGGAATGAGGAGCGAGGCAAGGACATAAATCAGCACATTTGACGGAGGGGGGTTCTCTGTTGAAGAGGTCCACTTAGAACAGTGATGGCGAACCTTTTGAGCTCGGCGTGTCAGCATTTTGAAAAACCCTTACTTAACTCTGGTGCCGTGTCACATATAGAAATTTTTTGATATTTGCAACCGTAGTAAAACAAAGACTTACATTTTTTTTTAAATATATATTTTATTGATTTTTTACAGAGAGGAAGAGAGAGGGACAGAGAGCTAGAAACATGGATAAGAGAGAAACATCCATCAGCTGCCTCCTGCATACTCCTCACTGGGGATGCGCCCGCAACCGAAGTACATGCCCTTGACCGGAATCGAACCCGGGACCCTTCAGTCCGCAGGCCGACGCTCTATCCACTGAGCCAAACCGGTCAGGGCGAGACTTACATTTTTGATATTTATTTTATATATTTAAATGCCATTTAACAAAGAAAAATCAACCAAAAAAATGAGTTCGCGTCTCATAGGTTCGCCATCACTGACTTAGAATCAAGGCAAACTCCCCAAACCTCTTTTACCTCCTTCTCTGCTACAATTTAGTCCAGTACCTTTTGCAACCAAATATGGTACGTTTAGAGATTACTGCTAATAAACAGAAATATAGAAAAAAAGAAATTACATTTCTAAAAGGCAGCCTTATTTTATTTTTAAAAAATATATATATTAGTATTTTTTATTTTGGAGAGAAAGAGAGAGGGAGAGAGAATCATTGATCAGCTGCCTCCTGCATGCCCCCTACTGGGGATCGAGCCAGAAACCCAGGCATGTGCCCTTGACCAGAATTGAACCAGGGACCCTTTATTCCGAAGGCCAATGCTCTATCCACTGAGCCAAATCAGCTAGAGCTGGATAAACATTTTTTTAAATTGAATTTATTGGGTGACCTTGGTTAATAAAATTATCTAGGTTTCATGAGTACAATTCTGTAATAGATCATGGTGTATTGCACTGTGTTCACCACCCCAAGTCAAATCTCCCTCCATCACCATTTATCTCCCCTGTATCTCCTTGTATCTCTCTCCACCCCCTAAGGATAAACTTTTTTGATTAAAAAGAACAACATCGGCCTGCTTGAATCCTCACATTACAATCCTTTTACTTGGTACTTACTATTAGGGACAGATTCCACATCTATTTTTTTGAAATGTGTTTGGTGCTGGAACTACTAGTTTCAAAGATACTAAAACAAATAATAATTAAAACAACTCCATAATGAAACTCAAGGGTGACCCAAAAGATAACACTGATTTAGGGAAAAAAACATTTTTTAAAATATATATATTTCTATTGACTTCAGAGAGAAAGGGAGAGGGAGAGAAACATCAATGATGAGCATCATTGATGGGCTGCCTCCTGCACGCCCCCTACTGGGGACTGAGCCCACACCCGGGCAGGTGCCCTTGGCCTGAATTGAACCTGGGACCCTTCAGTCCACAGGCTGGCGCTCTATCCACTGAGGCAAACTGGCTAGGCTAGGCCATAGGGTAAAATTTTGAAAAAGATCAGGCTTTGTGAGCACCTATTGCCAAGAACGCCCACGAGGATGTAAAGATATATATTTTAGAGGCCCAGTGCATGAATTCGTGCACTGGTGGGGTCCAACTGGCCGCGGCCAGATGGAGGCCATTGGGGGCATTCTGATCAGTCAATTTGCATAGTAGCCTTTTATTATATAGGATAGGAGGAAGGAAAAAGGTTCTCCCATTAGTCTGGTGCTCACTTTTAGCACCAAAAGTAGGAGCAGAGAGAACGAAAAACACTGAGGGCAAACGGGGTTGCCAGGAGGGCAAAGATTATCTCTTGTCCGCCAGCAAGCGTGGCCCCACGATAATGCAGCGACCCTCCCGCCACAGAGGCGCCCCGCGGGACCTCAGAGGAAGACTACCATTCCCGACTGCGCTCCGGGCCCACGAGTCCAGCCGCCCCAGCAATTGGGCTCGCAAGGCATTGTGGGAGTCGTAGTCTTTCTTCCCCTCAGCTCATCGAAGGCGGGGAGATCCTGTTTTATGTAAACGACGGCCTTTCCCAGACCCTGCGGCTTCCCTTCCCTTCCCGGTCTTCCCCACCTTCTTTCACGCGGGAGTTTAAAAATTCCCGCGGCGCCGGCGCGCGAGGCCGGAACACTCGCGAGAGCTGCGGTCCCCGCGCCGCGATCTGCTTCCCCCCTCCCCTCCCCGTCAGCCCTCCCCCTTCCCTCCCCTCCCGGGCGTGTGGGACTCGGCCCGCCCGCCCCGGGAAAGGCGCAGAGCCCGGCAGGCGCTGTCGGAGCGGCGGCGGCAGAGTCGCGCGGGCGAGGATCCCGAGCCGCGTCGGCGTTCCGGTCGCTGAGCACCCGGCGGCCAGGCGTGCGCTCCGGGGCGGCCGGAGGCCCGCGCGGCGGAGGCGTGCGCTCCCGCCTGTGGCGACCGTGTCTCCCGGGAGATGCTGTGACGGACCGCGCGGGAGGAGCTTGCGCCCCGACTCGCCTCGCGCCCCATCGGACCCGCGGCCGCGGCGGCCGGGCCCCCCGCCGTCAGGTAGGGAGGGGCGGGGAGGGAGGCCGTGGGCTCCCGCGGCGGAGGGCGGGTCTGCGCGGCCTGGGCCCGTGCGGCCGCCCGGCTGCTCCCGCCTCGCGGCGCCCCCGCGTGCCGGGCCGAGGCCTGGCATTCACCCGCCCAATGAGCGGCCGGACCCGGCTCGCGGGCCGGGCCGGGGGTTCCGTTGGCGGTTGCGGCGCGCAGCGGGGCGGGTTACATAACCGAGGCGCGGCGGCACATGGCGGCGGAGCGGCCTCCCGTCGGCGTGCCTCACGGTCTCCCGTGCGGCCGGGAGCATGGCGGGCCTCCCCCGGGGGCCGTCGCCGGGCGGTGTGAGCGGCGGCTACCCCGGCGCCTGCTACGCGGGCTTCTCGCTGTGGCTCCGGTGCGTCCGGCGGGGAGGGCGCCCCGCGATCTCAAAGGGGCAGCGTCCGTCTCGCTCCCGGGTCCCCCTGGGCGGGAGCCTGGCCGTGCACCTGGGGGCTTGCACGCACCCCGGCGTCCCAGCTGGAAGTCGGTTACTTTTCTCACCGGTTGTCTGTGTCTTTTTGGGGGGATCAGGGGTGGGGAGGAAGTAATCTGTTCTCAAAATCAATGAAACTTATTCATATTGGGTAGCTGTTGTTTTTTTCTTTTTTTTTTTAAATAGTTGGAGAACTGTTTGGGAGAACCTGGGCCCTTTATAATAAAATGTCTCTATTTTATCCACAAATTACCCCAAGAGCCAGGAGCCTGGAAGCCCCCTCTTTGGTGAACTTGCGTTGGTTGGGTCTGTGGGGGGAAGAGATGAGGGTGGTTCCCTGATTCCGGGGTTTAAACAGGGACGACCAGCCGAGCCCCCGGCAGTGAGCTGTGCTATAGGTTTTCATGCTAATGCTTTCCGGATGGGGGATTTAATGCCCGTTTTTCAGTAACCCTGGATCAAAGTGTCACCCGTTCGCAACACAGCTATGAATATTTTTCAGAAACTGTGTTTTGAAGGTTTTTATCCGGCACTTTGGCACCAGACACGTGAGGACTCAAAAGGAACCAAATGTTGTTTGTTTCTGCCCTGACCGTGCACGGTCTCAGGAGCCCCGCGATGGGAGCGAGGTCTGACTGCCCTTGGGTTGGGGCCGGTCAGCGGCCCCCACGGGCTGCCCCGTCCACCTCGGTGGTCACGGGTCTTGGGCTTCAGCTGCTCCGGAGCCATCCCCAGTGCTGGGCCCCTTTTCTCAAAGATGCACTTGGAGGTGCCTTTGCTCGTGTCTTTCCGCCTGGAGTGAATGAACCTCTGCCCCTTGCAAGGTCTCACATTCCCAGTCCTCGTTGGTGTGAATGCCATCTTTTCTCTGCCCCCTTCCTCTCCCGTCACCCCCCTTCTCCCGGGCTCGCACCGCATAGGTGCCTGGATTGTAGCATTTGGACCGTCTGGGATCTTAGCGGGTATGTATCTACTCCGTCAGCGTGTAACTCCTGGGGGGGGGAGGGGGTGGGGGTGATCTTTTTGCCCCTGCATTCCCTTCCCAACACAATGTGTAAAAAGTCGTTGGTGATAAACAAATGTTTGAGTTGTTTGAAAGATCAAATGCTGAAAGGTTAGATGTTTCTGGGTTCCACTGTTTACATTTAAATCATGATTGTCTTTTTGAGTCGGAAGGAAAAATGTGTACAAAATGCTTTATAGACGCGTTTGCTCAGTGTATATTGCAGTATTGAACAACCAGAAGAACAACTAGTTTTATTTTTCAGTTGTGGAATTCAGCTGCTTTTGATGGTGTGTATTTCACACAGAGATGACATGGTATTCTGTATTAATATTTTTCCTAGTAATTTTGCAAATTTTGTTTTGCTTAATACTGAAAATGTGTACTTAAAAATAAGTTGGACCCAATATTGAGTTATTTATTTATCTTTATTGATTTCAGAGAGAGGGAGAGAGAGGAAAAAAAACCACCAGTGATGAGAGGGAATCATCGATTGGCTGCCTCCTGCACGCCCCCCACTAGCGATGAGTCTGCAACCCCTGCAGGTGCCCTGGCTGGGAATTGAACTGTGACCTCCTGATTCATATAGGTTGATGCTCAACCACTGTGTCATGCCAGTCAGGCCCAATATTGAGTTTTTTTAGAGCAGTTTTAGGTTCACAGCAAAATTGAGTAGAAGGTACAGATTTCCACTCATGTGTAGCTTCCCCCACCGTCTGCAACCCCTACCAGTCAGAACAGCTGGTGAACCTACACTGATGCATCATTATCATCCAAAGTCCGTGGTTTGCATGAGGGTTGTGCGTTCTGTGGGCTTGGACAAACGTCTGATGGCAGGCATCCACCTTTACAGTATCAAACAGTTTCACTGCCCTGGAAACCCTGTGTGCTGCCTCGTCATCCCTCCCTCTCTGCTAACCCCTCGCAACTGCTGGTCATTTTACTGCTTGCACAGTTTTGCTTTGTTCATAATGTCATGCAGTTGGAATCATGCAGTATGTAATCTTTCAGATGGGCTTCTTTCAGTTAGTAATATGCATTTAAATATCCTCCATGGCTTTTCATGGCTTGACAGCTTTTTTTTTTTTTAAAGCACTGAACACTTATTGTATGGATTACACCACTGTTTCTCCATTCACTTCCTGAAGGACATGTGGGTTGTTTCCAGGTTTTAATAATTATGAGTAAAGCTGTTCTATATATCCACGTTCAGGTTATTGTGTAGTCATGTTTTCAGTTCCTTTGGATAAGTACCAACGAGTGTGATTGTTGGATCATATGGTAAGAATATGTTTAGTTTTGTGAGAAACTGCCAAACTGTCTTCCAAAGCAGAGGTACCATTTTGTATTCCCACTAGCAACGAATGAGAATTCCTGTGGCTCCACATCTTCACAGCATTTGCTGTTGTCAGTTTTCAGTATTTTGGCCAAAATAATAGGTGAATTCAGGTATGTAGTGTTTTTTTACATTGACTTAAGAATTCCATTCAAATATGTTTTCTAGTCTGGGCACCTGTTTTCTACAAAAGAACATATACATGTTAATTTCCTTTCATTTATAATCACGGAATCGAACCAGTACAGGAAAAATACCCAGATCACCTAAGCTGTGGTGTTCTGAATATTCTTAGTTATACCCTAATTTCACTAATTGCCCAAGATTTTCTGGGATAAACTCACTGTCACTTGAATTAATTGGCTACTTTTGAAGATAAAGTTGAAAGAACTCTGAATGAGTCTCCTTTGGGGGGTTACTTTATAGACATTAGTTAGCAATTAGCAACGGAGGCCATGCTGATCCTTCTGGCACCGCCGGGAGAGCACAACCTGCAGGAGTGGAATTGTTTCACTTGCTTGAGGCAAGCACTTCAGCTCTGTGTCTCACACGCAGATGCGTGAGAAATACCCACTTCAGGCCCGGGCAGCTGGCAGTGCGACGGGAGTGCCGCCTTCTGAGGGCCCGGGGAACCTCAGACCAGGCTTTTCTGAGGGCCCTGGGAACCTCAGACCAGGCTTTGACTGTCCCACTTACAGAACTTTTATCGCAGCCAGCACCTTTAATTAATTTCAGGGCTTTATTCATTACTTTTAAGCTTCAACCTGCAGGTCTGCTTCTATTTCTGCATATGCTAAAGGCAGGCCATTGCCAAAGGCCCGAGGCTGCTCGCTGCGCTGGACCTGGACAGGGGCATCTGTGACTTCTCCATGTTTTCATTTGTGTTCCCCTCATGACATACGATGTGCAGCATCTTTTCATGTGCTTATTTGCTGTCTATGTACTTTATTGAGGTGTCTGTTTAAGGTCTTTGGCCATTTTTAAATTGGTTGTTTCTTGCTGGGTTTTAAGAATATTCGAGTGTGTTTTAAGTAAATTGGAATTTATTGTTTAACTTGTTTATTCCTGCCCTGCTAATATCTTGCTATCCTAATTTACCACATATGTAGGACCTAATAGTTGCAAGTCATTGTGACACTCTGGAATTCACAGGAATAAGATATGATTTTTGCCTTTTAAAAATATTTTTTTCTTGATTTCAGAGAGGAAGGGAGAGGGAGAGAGAGATAGAAACATCAATGAGAATCACGGATTGGCCAACTCCCGCATTCCCCCCACTGGGGATCAAGCCTGCAACCGGGCACATGCCCTTGACTAGAATCGAACCTGGGACCCTTCAGTTCACAGGCCGATGCTCTATCCACTGAGCCAAACCAGCTAGAGCTGATTTTTGCCTTTCAGAAAATCAGTATAGTGGGGAAGACAGGCAAGCACAAGTAATGAGTTTTTAAAAATTATATTTAGCATTATTAACACAAAGGTTTTCGAAAGGGGTGATCTTAGAGATGAAATTAAATATGAAAGGGTGGATCTACCCAGAGCTCATTGGGGAATCTAGCCTGTGGATGATGGGCTTGGAATTGGAGGTGTAAGGAGAGACAGCAGAAATAAAAGCATGAAAGTGCTAGGCAGTGGCCAACTCATGAAGGAAGTTCAGTGGTTTGAGGAGACAGTGCTGCAAAGTAGTCTGGGACTTCCCGATTGTGGAGAGCCTTGCTTGCCTGTGGGTGAAGGTGTTAACTGTAATGTGCAGCAGGGAGTCGTTGAAGGGTTTGGGAAGGGGAGTGACATGATCCATGTGCTTCATCAAGAAAACAGTATTTGCCTGGGACAGCCAGCACGGTGTTCTGCTGTGCCTATCTGGGTCTTGAGGAGGAGTTGAAACTTTGTAAGTTACCTTCTAGAGCAGCGGTTCTCAACCTTCCTAATGCCGCGACCCTTTAATACAGTTCCTCGTGTTGTGGTGACCCCCAACCAAAACATTATTTCCGTTGCTACTTCATAACTGTAATGTTGCTACTGTTAAGAATCGTAATGTAAATATCTGATATGCAGGATGTATTTTCATTGTTACAAATTGAACATAATGAAAGCATAGTGATTAAATTTATATATGTGTTTTCCGATGGTCTTAGGCAACCCCTGTGAAAGGGTCGTTCGACCCCCAAAGGGGTCGCGACCCACAGGTTGAGAACCGCTGTTCTAGAGGTTGCCAAGGCTGGCACGTCATAAAAGCGTTTTCTTTTGGAACTTAATGTTTCACTGTCATATTGCTTACATTGTTTAATAAGTCTCCTGTCATTGTTATCTTTGTTTCTTTGTGTGAGGTGCTGCTTTTAAGATCTTCTCTGTATTTTGGTGGAGTTTTTTCATGTTTCTTGTGCTTTTGAGGTTTACTGACCTTTTTGGATTTGTGGGATTATAGTTGTCATCAAATTAGGGGAAAATCTGGCCATTTTTCAAATATTTCTGTTGTCTCCTTTTGGAGATCTCTGTTCCAAATATCAGGGCACTCGAGGTTGTGCCTTAGCTCTGTCCTTTCCCTCCTGGCCCAGCTTTCTTTCTCTGCTTCATTTTAGACAGTTCTTTACTGTGGGTGTTTACATTTACTGCTGCTTCCTATGTCTAACCTATTAATACCACTCAATGAACTTGTCATCTTTAGAAATTTGATTTAGTCTTACATCTCCCAGATCTCTCCTTAACATGCTCATACTTCCTCTATCAACTTGTACTAAAGGCTAGAATAACTGATTTAATTTCCTCATCGACTCATTCTAACTTCTGTCATTTTTAGATCTGTTTCTGTTAGCTGTTTTTCCCTGCTTACTATGAGTCCTTTTCCTGCCGCTTTGCTTGCCTGATGATATTGAGAGAGAGAGAGAGTGTGTGTGTGTGTGTGTGTGTGTGTGTGTGTGTGTGTGTGTATATAATGTATTTTTATTGATTTCAGAGAGGAAGGGAGAGGGAGAGAGAGACAGAAACACCAATGATGAGAGAATCATTGACCGACTGCCTCCTGCACGCCCCCTTCTGAGGATCGAGCCTGCAACCCGGGCATGTGCCCTGACTGGAATCGAACCCAGGACCCTTCAGTCCGCAGGCTGACACTAATTTTTTTGTTGTTGTTTAGTTGATTTTAGAGAGAGAAAAGGAGAGGGAGAGGGAGAGAAACATCAATTTATAGTTCCTCCACTTATTCATGCCTTCATTGGTTGACTCTTATATGTGCCCTGACTGGGAATGGAGCCCCAAAACTTGGCATATCAGGACGATGCTCGAATCAACTAAGTTACCAGGCCAGGTGTCTGATGATTTTAGGTTGGATAGCAAACATTGTAAATTTTGCTTTCTTAAATACTGAATATTTTTGCATTCCTTTATATAGTCTTGAGTGTAGTTCCAAATAAGTTAGTTGGAAAGACTTTGATTCTTTTGAGGCTTGCTTTATTGAGCCTTTCTAGACAAGGGCTAATTTTTCTCCCTATTACTGAAGAAATCAATGCCTTTCTGAGTACTCTACTGCGTGCCCCATGTATTATGAGGTTTTTCCACTATGGAGCTATTCCTGGCCCTGTGTAAGCTCTAGGGGTTGTTTCTCCTTTAGTTTTCCAATGATTCATTCCTTGGCCTCTGGTAGTTTCCTTGCATGCTTACATTGATCATGTGAAGATTCAGGGGAAACCACTGCAGAATTCTGGAGTTCTTTGTATGGCCAATTGTACTGCAGTACTCTGCCTGAGAATCCTAGCTACCTTTGGCTTCCTGGCGTTCTCAACTCTCTCTTCTCAATTTAGACCCTTGGGCTGTATTTGGGTTCCCCACTGTGCTCTGTGTCCTGGACATTCTATGCACACCCCTAGAGGTCATCTGGTTTGTTTTACTTCCCTAAGGGCCCACTACCCTGTGCTACCTTTTGTCCATTGTCTGAACTCCTCGTTTTCATATACTCTGTCCTGTTTTTTTTCTTTGGTTTTTTGTGTGTATGTGTTTTTTTTTTTTTACACTAAGCAACCTACAGGGTTGTTTTTTCTCTGTCCTGTTTTTTAAAGTGTGTGTGTGTGTGTGTGTGTGTGTGTGGCGGGGGGTGGGGGGTGGGGGGGGCGGGCACGTATATCTGCAGTAGAAATTACAATTTAAAAATATACTGTGACTCAGCCAGTACTTCCACATCATAATCTTTGTTTTATATTAAAAACAATATAACAGTAACAGACAACACATCCAGCCTCAGAAAGAAAATTTTATTTTCAAATAATTGATCATTGTGCATTATTCATTCAGACGAACTTTGGAATCACTTTGTGAAAGTCTTAAAAAAATTATGTTGGGATGACCCTAATTGAATTGCAATGATCATAAAACTTTTGCTAAATGCCCATGAACACTTCACTGAATACATTTTGAGGAGAGCTACCACATGGAATTCTGAAGGTTTTAGCTCTAGATAAATGACTTTGATTTTAAGTTTATTGTCTTTTATTTCATTTTATTTGTTAATCCTCACCCGAGGATATTTTTCCATTGATTTTTAGAGAGTGGAAGGGAGGGGAGAGACAGAGAGAGAGAAACATCAGTGTGAGGGAGACACATCGATTGGTTGCCTCCACCATGTGCCCCTATCAGGGCTGGGGATCCAGCTGCAACTGAGGCATGTGCCCTTTACCAGAATCAAATCTGGGACCCTTCAGACCACAGGCCCATGCTCTATCTACTGAGCCAAACCAGCTAGGGCTGGTTTTAAGTTTAATAGGAAAATATATTAACTTCAGTTTACCATTACACTCATTTTATCAAGGCTATAGAAGGCTATCAGCGGAGGAAACATAATATCAGTGATGGTGGCCTTTCCTAAGGTCTTCCTCTGTACTAAGATACTTAGGAGAGAGGAATGTGATCAATTTGTGTAAATTATAATGCTTTCAGCAACTAAGGCTTAAGCTTAGGATCCTCCTAAAAATATGAGATGTTGCAATTGAGGCTAATGGTCACTATTTTCCATTTACTATATTATAGTAATTATAACCTAATTAATTTATATTCAACTAGAGGCCTAGTGCACGAAATTCATGCACTGGGGGGGGGGCGTCTCTCAGCCTAGCCTGCCCCCTCTCACAGACTGGAAGCCCTCAGGAGATGTCCTACTGACGGCTTAGGCCTGTGGGGAGCAGGCCTAAGCCACAGTCTGGCCTCCCTCTGCTGGAGGTGACTGGGCTGATTAGGGGAAAGCACCAGCCCCATCACCCCGCTGCTGCTGCCACTGCCAGCCGCCGCAGCCACCAAGGTATTCATCAACATGGACTCCACTCCATTCATCAGGAAAAAATGACAACTTTCTTTAGGCATTTTCAAGATGTCTCTTTCATAGGATATGACATTTCTTTCTGTTCTTTTTTTAATCCTCACCTGAGGATATGTTTCCATTGATTTTTAGAGAGCTTGGGAGAGAGAGGGAAAGACAGAAACATCAATGTGAGAGGGACACTACAGTTGGCTGTCTCCTGCATGAGCCCTGACCTGGGCCCCGGCCAGGGAGGAGCCTGCAACCTAGGTACATGCCCTTGATCAGAATCGAATCTGGACCCTGCGGTCGGCAGGCCGAGGCTCTATCCACTGGGCCAAACCAGCTAGGGCAGGATATGACATTTCTTATCCCCTCCAGCAGCGGACCTTAGTATTTTTCCTCCAGGAGTGTGGTGGAAAAACCCTAGATCACCTTCTTGGATTTTCATAACCTAAGTTACCAAGAACACTGCGAGTGGCAGCATACAGGGAGCTTAGCCAATGAGCGGTCAGAAAAGGGGTTTCCTCTGCAGCTCGCGCACAGAGGCGCCCCTGCGGTGTGTCCACTGGGCTGTGGCATGCTGCCTGCCCAGATGCCCGCCCTCCCTCTGCGGCGCGTGACACTATGGGTGTTCCCATCTTTGTGATGGCGTGATGGCTAATTTGCATATTACCCTTTTATTAGATTATACTTTAGGATTTGTTTTGGATAATAAAAAGACTTACACTGTTTTGTTGCTGTTAATCCTCACCTGATGATATTTTCCCATTGATTTTTAGAGAGAGGGATGTGAGAAAGAAACATTGATTGGTTGACTCCTGCACAGGCCCCAATCAGGGATCAACCTGCAATCTAGGTATGTGCCCTGACGGAGTCAAACCAGAAGCACGGGATGATGCTCCAACCAACTGAGCCACCTGGCCAGGGCTCTTTAATTTTTAGTTTCTTTCTCACTAGCAAGCTAAATCTTTGGTTTCTTTAAGCATATTGAACATGCTTGTGTTCTGGTTATTTCACTGTCTGAAGTCTTTGCAGACTTATTTTGCCAGCTGTTGATCATATCATTATTCTGTTATTTTTGACTGTGAGCCCCTTTTTGTTGAAACTTTGAGAACTCTGAAGATTCCAGAGAAAATGTGGTGGTTTCTGGAGGTTGCTTGGAACGTTACCAACCTGAGAACACTTTGTAAGAAATTCTTCACCTGAGTACTTCCTTACAACATGGTTTGAATTCTGGCCACTGATTTGTGTGACGGGAAATTTTCTGAGTAGAGACTTGTTGCCAAGGTCAAAACAGGCAACTTTATTTCTCCTTGTCCTGCACAATGGATGTTTCTCTCGCTAATCTTTATGCTGATGATAGGGTCTTGTGGAGTGTAATGTAGAGTGGTGGGTGGGGAGGCTCTTCTTGGCTTATTGGCTCTGGCTCCGTTGGCCCAGAGCTTTATCTTCTTCCTCTCTGGGCCTCAGAGTGATGAAGGGACGGGTCAGCCTCACAGCCAGGCAGCTTGCTTGCCTTACAAAATACCTGCTGTCTCTTCCCTTTTGGCTTCTCCAACGCAGTAATCATTGGAAAAGATACTTTTACATTTTAACCATTATATTTGGTTGTTCACAATGGAAGGGTCATTCAGGGAATCTAGTCTTCTATATATATGGTAATGAAACATAATTTTAGATTTTTTTCTCTATCTAGTTAAAGATGTGCCAAACTCAATTTCTTAAGTTACTATGGATTTGGACTTTTTTTTTTTCTCTTGGACTTTTCCCCCTTTTATCATAGCAGTATTTTTCTAAAATGTATATTAGTATTTTGTGTGTGTGTGAAGTATTCTTTGAGAGTCAGGCAATAAGATTAATGGTATTGAACCAGTTTTCAAAGAATCTAGGGAATCATATATGTCCTTGGGACATCTGGCTTAATGAATCTTTATTCTGCTAAGTCTGTTTGGGAAATATTTTCTTAGGAGAGAATACCTCAGATCCAGAAGCACATTAATACATATTTTTTATAATCATACTTCAGTTTTAGGTTTTTTATTTTTGATGGCTTTTCTTTTTTCCTGGTTAGAGATAAACAAGTGTATTGTAATAGAAATATCATGGGAATATCTTTTTGAAACATTTACAGTGAAAGCATGCACGACTTAACAGCACAGGTGACGAGCGGCCTCCTGCAGTTCCCAGAAGTGACTATTGAAGCCCTGGGAGAAGATGAAATCACATTGGAATCTGTACTTCGTGGAAAGTTTGCTGCAGGTAAAGTAATGTTGCTGAAAATGTGCAAATTTGATTGATTTGTAAGATAAGTAATAAGTATCTATTGCAGTTTCTTCAATATGAATGAGAAAAAAGCATTTCCTGGTTAGAGTGGTCTTAAGTAAATACATAACATCTGTGACTACACATGTAGTAATATCTACATACTCTGGAACACATTTTCAGTGACTCGGGAGGGAGTGTAGTTTATTTTTCTTCATTAAAAATACCGCATATTTAATATCTTTTAGTATTGAGTATCTACATTTGGAAAGTAGAAATAATACACAGCTGGTTTTTCTTCATAATTAGTACGTTTTTCTGGTGAGCTTGGATTAGAACCTAAACAGTCTTATGAATAAAGCAAGTCTGAATTTTAGGGCCCTATGGGAGACAAAATATTAGTTTTGTAATTCCATTAATCTGAACAAGATCTCAATATATATGGTTTGGATTATATAATACAGAAAAATCACACCAAAAAAGCCATTATATTATGAATTTCAGCTTAGTGAAAGACACTGCAGAATACTTTTTTAAAAATGATTTTATTGATTTTAGAGACAGGAAGGGAGAGAGAGAAACATCTATTGGCTGCCTCCTGCCGGGAATCAAGCCTACAACCTGAGTGTGTGCCTTGACCGGGAATGGAACCGGTGACTTTTCAGTGCATGGGACAGCGCTCAGCCAGCTGAGCCGCACTGGCCAGGGCTGCAGAAGACTTTTCTGAAAGTGAATATCACAGCCCTCCTTCCTAGAAGAAAGAGAAGCGAAACATTTGTATTGGTCATTTAGCTATTTACAGTGCTATTCTCTTGAACAGTACTTACTGTAACAACTTTTCACTGAGGTAAATAGTAGACTTTTCTAAGTAATTACTACTCTGTGTAGCTGAGAATCAAATAAGAAGTGACCTGCTCTAAGTTATTAGATAGCAGGTGGTAAATATGAGCTTTGAACCCATGCCTTCTATGTCCCCACTGTGCCATACTACTTCCTTAAACTATTTAGCCTCCCCTCAGCTATAATCTAGTATATCCAACTATCTATCTACTTAGATGCATGAGAGACATAAAAAATTTAGTAATAAAAGTTACCACCGTCCATCTAGCACAGGGGTGGGCAAACTTTTTGACTCGAGGGCCACAATGGGTTCTTAAACTGGACTGGAGGGCCGGAACAAAAGCATGGATGGAGTGTTTGTGTGAACTAATATAAATTCAAAGTAAACATCATTACATAAAAGGGTACTACACATGTAGTAGTATCTACATACTCTGGAACACATTTTCAGTGACTCGGGAGGGAGTGTAGTTTATTTTTCTTTTTTCAATAGTTTTATTCATTTCAAACGGGCTGGATCCGGCCCGCGGGCCGTAGTTTGCCCACGGCTGCGTTACTTTAAATTGCATGAAGAGTAAAATCCACACATGACTAGAAGGGCTTCTGATAGATACTGCCTTTTGTTAATGCTACTTAGGTCTTGTCTTCTCAGTTAGATTTTGAATTCTTCTGGAATAGAGTCACATGTTATATTTTAGAACACCTAGGTTAACTCTTAAGTTATAATGTAGTTAAAATATGAGCTTTGGACTTAAATGGGATCTACTTCTGCTCTGGTATTTAGCTGTTCGTCTTTGGGCAAATTATTTCACTGTATGAAAGTTTAGTTGCCTTTTCTCTGTATTGAGGTTCAACAAGGAGTCAATGAGATAATGCATTTAATTGCATAGCATGGTACCCTTACTGGTTATTTATTATTATTATACTAGAAGCCCAGTGCATGAAATTGGTGCATGGGTAGGGTCCCTACACCTGGCTGGCAATCAGGGCCAATTGGGGCCTTCTGGCTGCTGAGCGGGGCCTCCCTTCCCCAGCTGCTGGCTGCCGGCTGGGGCCTTCCTTCGTTCTGCGCCACCCCCTGGTAGTCAGTGCACGTCATGGCAAGCTATCGGTCTCCCAGTTGAACTCCTGTGGAGACAATTTGCATATTAGGCTTTTCTATATATATAGATTACGTATGTAAAAATTTTTAGTTTTGTTGTACACATACAATATTAAAATAAGCAACATGTTTGCTTTTTTTCTTCCAGGGAAAAATGGACTTGCTTACTTGACTTGTGGCCCACAGCTTGAGGTAGTGCACTCTATAACGGGAGAGCGGTTGTCTGCATATAGATTCAGTGGACTGAGTGACGAGTCACCTATAATCCTCGCTGTGAAAGAGTTCTCGTGGCAGAAGAGAAGCGGATTGTTGATTGGACTGGAAGATGCAGAAGGGAGTGTCCTCTGTCTCTATGACCTGGGCATATCCCGAGTGGTTAAAGCAGTCGTTCTTCCTGGAAGGGTAGGTACAGTGTAAGATGTGTGGACATCTTGTTTCAAAACTGAGCCCCTGCTGATTACAGTGACAACGGTGCGTTTACTCAGTGTACTTCTAATTGGTTCACTTTTATGGAAGTATGCTAGTTTTCATTTAAGAGTTCAAAATAAAAAAGTTTATAAAAATATTTATTACTTTGGCTTTTTTCCCCTGGTTTGTTTGAGACTATAGTTGACCCTTGAACAATGCAGCGGTTAGGGGCACTGATCCGCCCACCCCCCCCCCCCCCCCCCCCCCCCCCCCGCACAGGTGAAAATCTGTGCATAACTTTTTTAAAAAATATATTTTATTGATTTTTCACAGAGAGGAAGGGAGAGGGATAGAGAGTTAAAAACATCAATGAGAGAGAAATATCGACCAGCTGCCTCCTGCACACCCCCAACTGGGGATGTGCCTGCAACCAAGGTACATGCCTTTGACTAGAATCGAACCTGGGACCCTTCAGCCTGCAGGCCGACGCTTCGTCGACTGAGCCAAACCGGCCAGGGCTGTGCATAACTTTTGACTCCCCAAACTTAATAGCCTACCGTTGACTAGAAGCCTTACTGATGCAATTAACACCTACTTTGTATATTACTCGAATTATATACTGTATTCTTACGATAGTGTAAGCTAGAGAGAAAAAAGAAAGTCATAAGAAAGAGAAAATACAGTTATAGTATTAAAATCCATGTGTAAATGGATCTGTGTGGTTCAAACCTGTGTTGTTCAAGAGTCAACTACATAGTCTTGGAGCAATATGGAAAACATGTCTTTGTTATTATTTAAAATTTGAGGAATGTATTTAAATAGTGGGCTCATATATAGTCACCATTTCTTAACTGTAGTATTCTATATGCCCTCCATATGCCAGATATTTTTCCCAGTACTAATTATAGAAGTACTTTGAATTTGGTTTGTTAGCAGGTTTCATACATGATGAAAACCTGTAGACACTTAACAAATGCACACACACATCCACAAATAGAATTCTTCCTATACCTGGTGTGAAAAAAGTATACACTGAGATACACATAAAAATGTGTGTGTGTATGTGTAATGTATATAGTCATAGAATAGTTTTTAAAGTTAAAAGGGAACTTAATGACAAAATATGTTTTTACAGTTGAGGAAACTGACCCTGTTAGGCCCGTGATGGCGAACCTATGACACGCGTGTCAGAGGTGACACGCGAACTCATTTTTTTGGTTGATTTTTCTTTGTTAAATGACATTTAAATATATAAAATAAATATCAAAAATATAAGCCTCTGTTTTACTATGGTTGCAAATATCAAAAAATTTCTATATGTGACACGGCACCAGAGTTAAGTTAGGGTTTTTCAAAATGCTGACACGCCGAGCTCAAAAGGTTCGCCATCACTGTTGTAGGCCAATGTGTAGGGTCTGCAGTAATTGATAATGTTATATATGTACTTGCCAGTGATGATGATTCTAAGGCAGAATTAACTTAGCAAAACATATATTGAGTGCTTACTATAAATCAAGCTATTTGCTAGATTTTGAGGACAAATAGATGAATTGAACTTGGTTCATGCTGTCTGAAATCTTGTAGTCTAGTAGAAGGCTGATGATAAGATTAAAGCATAAATATAAAAAGCACTTTCATAAATTCAACTATTTAGAACATGGAGAACACCTGAATAATTTTAACTCAAAAAGGTTGGACATTTCAGGCAAAGGGACCAGAATGTAAAAAGTCACAGTATATGGAACATTTGGAAAAAAGGCTTATTTAGAATAGAGACCGTTGCATGAAATTCGTGCACAGGTAGGGTCCCTAGGACTGGCCGGCGATAAGGGCCGATTGGGGCTTCGTTCGTTCTGTGCCACCCCCTGGTGGTCAGCGCACGTCATAGCGAGCGATCGAACTCCTAGTCCAACTCCTGAGGGGACATTTTGCATATTAGCCTTTTATGTATCTAGACCAGAGGCCCGGTGCACAAAAATTTGTGCACTCAGGAGGGTCCCTCAGCCTGGCCTGTGCCCTCTTGCAGTCTGGGACCCCTCAGGGGATGACCACCTGCTGGCTTAGGCCTGCTTCCCGGGGGATTGGGCCTAGGCTGGCAGTCAGACATCCCTCTGGCAGCCCGGGAGCCCTCGAGAGATGTCCACTTGCCAGCGGGGAGCGGGCCTAGCTGCAGTCTGACACCTTAGCACTGCTGAGGAGGCGGGAGAGGCTCCCACCACCACCGCTGTACTGGCAGCTGTCAGCCTGGCTAGTGGCTGAGCAGAGCTTCCCCTGTGAGAGCGCACTGACCACCAGGGGGCAGCTCCTGCATTGAGCGTCTGCCCCCTGGTGGTCAGTGTGTGTCATAGTGACCAGTCATTCCCAGTTGTTCTGCTGTTAGGGTCAGTTTGCATATTACCCTTTTATTATATAGGATAGCTGGGGGAAGAGCGGAAGTAGGAAGTGGGAGCTAGGAATGGTGAAGATGGAGATGTGAATGGCCTTGTTTGCAGTTAGGGGCTTCCTCCTGAAGTCTGTGGTGAAGTCATTTTAAGTTTAAAGCAGAACTCCAGTGTAAAAGGCTCTTTGGATTGGGATAGTTCAGGTAAATAATGGATGATGAACTGAACCAAGGAAATGACAGGAGAAACAGAGAAGGTGGGACAGCTTTAGTAAATAATCGGGAGGTAACATGGTCAGGACTTGTTGATTATTTGGATAAGAGTATTTTAGAAGGAACTTACCTAAGTTCCTGATATTCAGTTGGGTGGATGGCTGCTATCACATGGAAGAGAGACTATAGGAGAAGGAAAAGTTTGGGAGAGTAGTGATAGGTAACTTCTAAAGGTCAGTCAAATAGCTGTTTTGGGGCAGGGGGGAGGTAAGGCATAGTAACCCCTCTTAAATTTCCTTGCTTTTTAACTGCCTTATTTTAAAATTAAACCCAGGCCGTGTAGCTCTTGGTTAGAACATCATCCCGATGCACCAAGGTTGAGGGTTCAATTCCAGTTGAGGACACAAATGCATAAATAAATGGAACAACAAATCAATGTTTCTCCATCCCTTTCTCTCTGTCTCTTTCTCTTCGTCTCTCTCTCTAAAATCAATATATTAAAAAACACCCAAAAGTTTAAAATTAAATAAGGTAGCATTACTGATTAATTATATAGCATTTATATGAGGAATATAAGCTGTGACAGATTCCTTACCCCTCACTGAGGAAATGGAAGAAAATACGCTTCCTGATGTAGAAAAGGAAGATAGTCCATGAAATTACAGCTTTTAGAATTAGAAACACTATGGAATGTTTTGTGTGCTAATGAAATATAGATAGAGCCAGGCTTTTGTCTCTGGTAAAAAATTATAGACTTAACTTTGATATTATATTAATGCATTATATCATTAACAAATTTTCTCTTTTTTTTCTAGTAATTTTAGTCAGTATTATAGTAGAAATCACCAAATAGCACTGTGTCATATATCATGCCCAATTAATATCTGTGAATTAATAGGAAACAGAAGGTAAGCTAAATATAAAATAAAATATGGACTATGAGGTACAGATATTTAAGATTTAACTCGTGAACGAAGGGGTAGGGGATATAATTCTATAATGTAGCTACAGTATGATTTTCTTTAAGTAATTTCAGTCCTTGTTAAATGCCAGTGATTCATTCACTGCTAAAACTTGGTGTGAGGTCCATTATATATAACTAGGGGCCCGGTGCACGAAATTCATGCACTGGGTGGGGAGGGGGGGGAGAGTGTCCCTCAGCCCAGCCTGCCCCCTCTCACATACTGGGAGCCCTCAGGCGTTGACCCCCATCACCCTCCGATCGCCTGATCGGCCCCTTGCCCAGGCCTGACGCCTCCGCCAGAGATGTCAGGCTTGGATAGGGGACCCCCATCTCCCCCCGATCACTGGCTCTGGCCCCGCCCAGGCCTGAACCCTCTGGCCCAGGAATCATGCCTGGGCAGGGGACCCCCATCTCCCTCTGATCGCTTGCTCCACCCCCCGCCCAAGCCTGACGCCTCTGACCCAGGCTTCAGGCCTGGGCAAGGGGACCATCATATCCCCCCAATCCCCGGCTCCGCCCCCCACCCAGGCCTGATGCCTCGGCCAGAGGAGTTGACCCTCATCACCCTCCGATCACCAATCACCGGATCGGCCCCTTGACCAGGCCTGAGGCCTCCGGCAGAGGTGTCAGGCCTGGGCAGGGGACCCCCAGCTCCCCACGATTGCAGGCTCTGCCCCTGCCCAGGCCTAACACCTCTGGCCTAGGAGTCCGGCCCGGGCAGCGGGGACCTGCAGTGGCAGCGGCCCCACGATCGTGGGCTCCACTTTAGGCCCAGGCAAGGGACCCCTAGCTCCTGGGACTGCCAGCTTCGACCGTGCCCAGCTCCCATTGCTGGCTCCACCCCTACTTCCTGCTATCACTGGCCAGGGCGGCAAAGGTGCCTGATTCTCCGATCATGGCTGATTCTCCCCAGTGCCGCCTTTGCCCTGCCCCCCAGCTCTTAGCTCCACCCTGGGTTTCAGATCACTGTCAGTGGCAGGGGGCTTCTTCCTGCTTTCCCTTTCGCCTCCCTGCATTGTGCCTACATATGCAAATTAGCAGCCATCTTGTTGGCAGTTAACTACCAATCTTAGTTGGCAGTTAACTGCTAATCATAGTTGGCAGTTAATTTGCATATAGCCCTGATTAGCCAATGAAAAGGGTATCGCCGTATGCCAATTACCATTTTTCTCTTTTATTAGTGTAGATTGATTTTTCACAGAGAGGAAGGGAGAGGGATAGAGTTAGAAACATCGAGGAGAGAAAAACATCGATTCAGCTGCCTCCTGCACACTCCCAATTGGGGATGTGCCTGCAACCAAGGTACATGCCCTTGACCAGAATCAAACCTGGGACCCTTCAGTCCGCAGGCTGACACTCTATCCACTGAGCCAGACCGGTTAGGGCCATATATACTTTTATTGATTTCAGAGAGAAAGGGAGAGGGAGAGAAACATCAATGATGACTCATTGATCACCTGGCTCTTGAACTCCCCCTACTGGGGATTGAGCCTGCAACCTAGTCATGTGCCCTAACCAGGAATCCAACTGTGACCTCGGTTCATAGGTTGATGCTCTACTAGCTGGGCATAATAAACCCTTTTAAAGACCATAATACATCTTACTGTGTAAAGGCATAAATAGGACTTTATTTAAAAAAAACAAAACAAAATACAAGTAAACAGTAAAATTTTCTGGAATTATTTATTTTTACTCTTAAGAAAAGAAGCTATATAATCATAGAGTGGCTGGTTAACAGCTTTTTTTTTTTAAATATATTTTATTGATTCTTTACAGAGAGGATAGAGAGTTAGAAACATCGATGAGAGAGAAACATCGATCAGCTGCCTCTTGGACACTCCCCACTGGGGATGTTCCCGCAACCAAGTTACATGCCTTTGACTGGAATCGAACCAGGGACCCCTGAGTCGGCAGGCTGATGCTCTATCCACTGAGGCAAACCGGTTAGGGCTGGTTAACAGCTTTAAAGTGAGAAAAATCTAGATTTGAATTTTATGTTTAATGAATGTATGACTTGAATAATTCAGCTAACCTTTCCAAGTATCTTTAAACAGGTATAATTATATCCAATGTCAAAGGGTTATAGTGAACATTAAATGAACCAATTAGCACATCAGTTATTTCAGCTGCATGATTTTTTATGTATTGAAATAATGGTATAATCCCTATTATATTGAAAGATTTAATTATCTAATTCATATTCACAAGTATCAGATGCAGATTTTTTATTTTGTTTGAAACTGTCTATTAAACCTAGTAACCTGTCTTAACCTCAGAAGTTATTATGTTTTAATTGCATTTTCTCACCTTGTATAAGAAAAGCAAATCATATATTCTCCTTTCTAGGTAATAGCTATTGAACCTATAATTAATCATGGAGGAGCCAGTGCAAGCACTCAGCATTTGCACCCAAGTTTGCGGTGGCTTTTTGGGGTGGCAGCTGTGGCAACTCATGTTGGACAGATCCTTCTTATTGACCTATGTCTTGATGACTTATCATGCAGTCAGAATGAAGTGGAGGCATCAGGTAATTTCTTTGCTTGAAACCAAAAATTGAGCACCAGAATATTTTGATATAAGGGATTGAGTTTTTCAAAGTAAAGAAAATGTATATAGAGACTTCTTTATGTATCTTTGTTTCTTTCATTGTTTGAACCTATTGTTTTAATGTTTTGGGCACTATTGATAGCTTTTGCATTTTAGTCTATTTTTTTGATGAACTGTTCATATACTAAAGAGTTATTGAAAGAGAAGGCCCAGCCCATGTGGTTCAGTGATTGAGCCTCAATCTGTGAACCAGGACGTCGCTGTTTGATATCAAGGGCACATGCCCGGGTATGGGCTCCATCCCCAGTGGGGGGTGTGGAGGAAGCAGCCCATCATTGAGTCTCTCATCATTGATGTTTCCATCTTTCTCTCTCCCTTCCTCTCTGAAATCAATAAAAATACATTTTTTTAAAAAAGTGAAAGAGATAGGGATATTGATTTATTTTCAGATATATACTTGAATAATATCAAGTAAATGTCAGACAAGAACTAAAGGTATAAAATGTTGAACTTCATCAAGAGTTTATTTTTATCCATGTAGGATCTAACAGTGTTTTGGCATGCTGTTTATGTTCCTATGGTAAGACAAGACACAAATAATTCACTAGGAAATAACAGTGATTGAAAGTTATACCTTACAAAATAACATCCCATAATAGAACTAATGCTACTCAAATAAAAATAAAGTGAAGAGAGGAAGTTTTTTCTATTTAATATTAATGCTTATATTAATAAATTTACACCTTATTCATTGTTTTTGGTATTTTCTCATTTTTTAGATTTATGGGACTCTTGATTGGTTTATATAGGGAGGGGAAGTAACTTAAAAACTTTTTAAAAATGTGTGGCCCTGCCCTTACTGGTGTGATCAATGGTTAGAGCTTTGGCCTGCACACCAGAGGGTAGTGGGTTCGATTTCCAGTCAAGGGCACATACCTGGGTTCGATCTCTGGTCTTGGTTGGGCATGTTCAGGAGGCAACCAATGTGTTTATCTCACATTGATACCTCTCTCTTTCCCTCCCTCCCTTCCTCCCTTCCTCTCCCTCCCCCCCTTTCCCACCCTCTCCCTTTCTCTCCCTCTGCCTTTCTGCCTCCCTTTTACCCTAGAACAATAGTTCTCAACCTTGGCTGCACATTAGAATCACCTGGGAATCTTTTTAAAATCCTGATTTCTGGGCCTCATCCTCCGGAAATTCTGTTTCTTTGTTATGGGGTACACTACACCAAAAGGTTGCTGGTTCAATTCCTGTCCTGGTCATGGCATATACATAGATTGGGGTTCCATCCGTGTCAGCTGCATACTGGAAGCAACCTATCGATGTTTCTCACAAAAGGACCATTTGACCTTTGAGGACCTTGAATTTTATTTTTTATTGATTTCAAAGATAGAGATAGAAACATTAGTGATCAAAGAGAATCATTGATTGGCTGCCTCCTGCATGCCCCCTACTGGGGATTGAGCCTGCAACCTGCACATGTGTCCACACTAGGAATCAACCGTGTGTGACCTGGTTCATAGGTCGACACTCATCCACTGAGCCACGACAGCTGGGCACCGTCTTGATGTTTAAAGCATACTGTAATATCGCAGATCTGTTCTTTTTTTAAAATATATTTTTATTGATTTCAGAGAGGGAGAAACATCAATAAAGAGAGAGAATCGCCGAAACCGGTTTAGCTCAGTGGATAGAGCGTCAGCCTGCAGACTGAAGGGTCCCGGGTTCGATTCCAGTCGGGGGCATGTGCCTGGGTTGCGGGCATATCCCCAGTGGGAGATGTGCAGGAGGCAGCTGATCGATGTTTCTCTCTCATCGATGTTTCTAGCTCTCTATCTCTCTCCCTTCCTCTCTGTAAAAAATCAATAAAATATATAAAAAAAAAAAAAAGAGAGAGAGAGAGAATCATTGACCGGCTGCCTCCTGCACGCTCCCTAGTGGGGATGGAGCCTGCAACCTGGGCATATGCCCTCGTCTGGAATTGAACCGGGACCCTTCAGACCTCAGGCCGACGATCGGTCCACTGAGCCAAACTGGCTAGGGCCAGATCTCTTCTTTTATGGACAGCTAAGAAGTAGAAATAGATAACAAACTGTTTTATCACTATTTTATCCCAGTTTATGAGTGTAACTAATAAAAATTGTCAGTATATAATAAAACTGCAAGCGGGAAAAATTTGACCAGAAATTGACTGAGTAACTTAACCATTTAAACTAAATTTAAATCTGCAAAATAAGTTTAAATGAAAAGAATTGATTAGCAAAAAAACAGTAAGTAAAAATGAGTTTGTAGAATATTAGAAATGGTTCAACTGCTCTTCATAAAAAATTGATAAAGGAATTAAATAGTCTTGAAGTTTTGTTCTGGAGTGTGTTTTTTATATGATATAGCTGAAGGCTAATTAAAATGCTTGTATCATAATTAAAACTTCAGATCAAAATAGCGTTAAAACATCCTTTAAAAAAAATATATATATTTTTTTTTTATTAATTTCAGTGAGGAAGGGAGAGAGAGAGAGAGAGAGATCAGTGTTGAGAATCATTGATTGGCTGCCTCTGACATCGTCCCCCAATGGGGATACAGCCAGTGACCCAGCATATGCCCTGACTGGAAATTGAACTATTACTTCCTGGTTCATAGGTCAACACTCAACCACTGAGCCACGCCTGGCTGGGCAGAGTTAAAACATCTTTTATTTTAGAAAGCAACAATCAGTAGTTGAATTTAGCACAAGAATAATTTTATATTTGAACTGCATTGTGATCAGCGGTTAGAACCATATCTCAATTATGACAATTATTAAGCCATTGAATTTTATAGCACACACACAAAAAATTGAGTGTTGGGGTTCAATGCAAAATTGATTTTTTTGTTTAAAAATGTAATTTGTGGTTACAACTATTTAGACTTTATTGAAATATACATAAAGAAAATGGAGTTCCTAACGTTTATCATACCATAAATACTGTTCTGCAATTCTTCCAAACCTAATGGTATTTCTTACATATTCTGTCACATCAGTACATGTAGAGTCTACCTTATTTTCTTGAATAAGTTTACAGTATTTTATTATATGAAATATTATATTTTGGCAACATTTAATCACTATTCTCTGAAAAAATAATCAGAAACAGTAGGGATCAAGAGGGTAACTTCAAGAACAGTGGGATATGATTTTTTTTTTTTTAATATGGAACGCTTCACAAATTTGCGTGTCATTCTTGCGCAGGGCCATGCTAATCTTCTCTGTATTGTTCCAATTTTAGTATATGTGCTGCTGAAGCAAGCACAGTGGAATATGATTTTGTAACCCCTTCATAATAACATTGAGGGAATAATTCAAGTTAGTTTTCAAAATTTACTTTATATGCATCCATTTTCTTTCACTCTCCTTTCTCACATTTCCTCTGCATTAATTCAAAGCAAATAATGGTTATTTTACTACATAATCATGATGTCATTACCATTCTTAACAACATATTAATTAATTCTTTGGTATAGTTTAGTGGTTTTCAACTGGGTGCTGTAAGGATTTTTAAAATATGCAATACCTGACTATTTAGTCAGGGGCACTGACCTTTTTTCCCTTAGATTATCAAATAAAAAATGACAACAGCCAACAGGATAATAGCCATTCAGTGTGAATGAATGAAATTATGCCTTTTATTTCCAGATCAGCAAAAAACATATTTGTGTGTGTTATGAGATGAAAAAGGTTGAAGTTATTGGTAAATAGTTGAATAATCAGATTTCTGTGATTGTCTCTAAAGCACCTTTTTGCAATTAGATCATTTGAATCAGGACACAAACAAGGTCCGCACATTTCACTTGACATCTCTCATGTTTCCTTGAAGGTAGAGCAATCCTCTCTATCCAGTGACTTGCTGAAGAAGTTACCTGGTGTAATACTCCACATTTGAAATTATCTGTGTGTTTCATGTGGTATCATTTACATTTTATATTTTCTGAAAATCTAAGCTCTCTCTGATTAGATTCAGACTTAACATTTGGCAAGGATACGTCATAAATGCTGGGTACTTCATGCTGTATCACATCAGGAGGCACATGGCATCTTGTTGCACATTTAGTGATCAGGGAGGTCAGATGATGACCGCATGATCCTTCCTCTTCCTATCTACCCCAGTAGTCTTCAGTTTCTGCTTGAATAATGGGCGACACATTTGTTTTTATGCTGTTCATAGTTCGTTTACGTCACTTTTTTTTTTAGACCTTGAAGTTATATCTGGTATTCCAGCCGAAGTACCACACCTCAGAGAACGTGCAATAGGAGAAGGACGCCATCTGTGTTTCCAATTAGTAAGCCCATCGGGAACAGCAGTTTCAACTCTTAGTTACATTAACAGGACCAATCATCTTGCTGTAGGTTTTTCTGATGGCTACCTAGCACTCTGGAATATGAAAAGCATGAAAAGAGAGTAAGGATAACTTTTTTCTGATTGGACTTTTGGCAGTATCTTTCTGAATATAACTTGTACCCTATTAATATGTAAAAATTAGCTTAAGGGGAAAATGGTAGGATAAATTAATGATTGAGTGACTATGAGTAATTTTTTATTGTATTAAATCATGATGATATAATAAAGAAATGGCTTAGCACATGAATTTAGGTTGATTCTTTCAGTGTATATTTTAAAAGGCATTTCAGTTATTGTGTTAAATTTGCTAATAAAGCATGACTCTAAACATATTTATATCGTATGAATTTTTTCATATCTTTCTTAATAACCATACTAGAGGCCCGGTGCACAAATCGGGGCCCATTGGGCTCGGCTGGCCTGGGAGAGGGGACATGGGAGGTTTGCCAGCTGGGCTCGCCCCCTGGTCAAACTCCTAGTCAAGGGGACAATATGCATATTAGCCTTTTGTTATATAGGATGTATAAATATGTGTAAAGTAGTTGTTCCCAGTAGACAGAAAAGCAAAGGCTTTTTAAAAATCAGTTCTAAAATGCTATGTTTTAAAATTGTTATGCTGTGCAAAACTTGGTCTAAATATAATTATATTGATACTTTTATGGTGTTAAAATTGTCAAGGAATTAACCCTTTATTGAGGGAAGTACTCCTTTATTGCGGGAGGTAGCAAACATAGTGGAACTGATGCTTAAATCCCTGCAGCTGAAGAAATGGAGCCTTGTGGCAGTATTTCATCTCTCTCGAGGGTACCTCTTATTGGGGAGCAGTGCATAGTGGCATATATTCATATGTAGTAGAAGGACTAGTTCACACATACATGTATTCTGTGCTTTATTAATTTTAACCCTTCCCAGTTCTACCTGGGGGGGCGGATGCCATGCTCGTCGTCTTTTTTGTTTTTCATGCTCATTGTCTTGATGTCTTGTACCCTGTGTGTTTTTTGTTGTTAATCCTCACCTGAGGATATTTTCCCATTGTTGTTTTTTTTTTTGAAGGAGTGGAAGGGAGGGGGGGAGGAGAGAGAGATAGATATCGATGTGAGAAAGACACATTGATTGATTGCCTCCTGCACCTGACCCAATAGGGTGGGGATCAGACCTACAACCCTTGGGTGCACAGATTGATGCTCTAACCCCTGAGCACAACATTGGCCACTCCTGCACACCCACCACTGGGGATCAGGCCCACAACCTGGGCATGTGCCCCCAACCAGAATCAAACCTGGGACCCTTCAGTCTGCAGGCCAACGCTCTATCCACTGAGCCGTACTGGCCAGGGCTCCTGTGTATTTTTGAAGATGGTTTTATGAACAGTAGTTGCTCTAACTCAAATTCTTACATCGAGGCACCTTCTTTAACATAGTTATAATTGAAAAGTATGAAGTGTACTAATCTTTGTGCCTCTCACAGATACTACACACAGTTGGAAAGTGGACGGGTTCCCGTATATGCTGTTACTTTTCAAGAACCTGAGAATGATCCCCGTAATTGCTGTTACTTGTGGGCTGTTCAGTCCACCCAAGATAGGTAAGTGTGATGCATGTGTTTTTAAAAAATATTGGTCAAAAATGGAGCAGCATTTAATTTCTTTGGAAAGCTTTAACTTTGTACTGTGTTGTCTCTTTTTAGTGAAAGCAACATAATTCAGTGAAATAGTGATAGTTGAAATGATTAAAAAAGGTAAATGAGCCCTAGCTATTTTGGCTCAGTGGATAGAGCGTCAGCCTGCGGACCGAAGGGTCCCAGGTTCAATTCTGATCAAGGGCACATGCCCAGGTTGTGGGCTCGATCCCCAGTGTGGGGCATGCGGGAGGCAGCCAATCAATGATTCTCTTTCATTGTTGATGTTTCTATTTCTCTCCCTCTCCCTTTCCCTCTGAAATAAATAAAAATATACTTTTAAAAAAAGTTAAATGATTATTTCTAGAAGTTTAAGTAATTCTCATATATCAGTGAGAAGAAATTGTGCTTGCTTGATTTGTTTCAATGTTATTTCAAAGTGTAAGCCAATTCAGATGAGCAGGCAGCCTATTACTAGAGGCAATCTTTATGGCTTTCTGTGTTCTCTTGTAAGAACATCTTTTTTCTTTATAATCTCATTCCTTTTTCCTCTTTGTTTTGTATGCCTCTCTCATTTTTATTTAGCCCTACTCTGTTTTCTAGTATATTTTTAGGATTGACTTTTCCCTGTCATAAGCTCTAATGTTCTAATGTGCAACTATGGACAGATCTTTCTTTTCAATTTAATTTCTAACTGGTTCATTTCCAGTGCTAGAACAGTATTCAGTACTGATTTTTAACTTTTTTTCTTAGGTATTTAGTTCTTTCTTTGATGATCAGAGAAATTAAAGTTTGTGGTATAAATGCCATGATCTTGATAACTCACTGATCTCAGTACTTTCTCTTTCTAAGTGCTGTTCTACCTTAGATTTTATGTACCTGCATTGTGGACAATTTGGGTTTTTGTTTTCGATGTCCTCACGTTTGAGGTTTTGTTTTAACCTTACATTGTAGTAACAAGGCAATGAATGAAAAAATGATTTGCCATTTTTCAAATTTGTCAATCCTGGAGAAAATACAGAGATATCTATTGAGATGCCCCTCATTTGGATCAAATTCGTATTTCCATTCATCTGAGTGTAATGTGGGCCAGCAGCATTGAGAAATGGGCCTTGTGAGGCTTTGTGTGGTCAGGAATGAGAGGGCATTATGTTTATTTTTATCATTGACAGTATTACAGATGTTCCCCTTTCCTCCCCCTTTGCCCCTCTCCACTCAGCCTCTGCCCCACAGCAGGCCTTCCCACACTATTGTCTGTGTCCACGGGCTATGCATATGTGCATATATGTTCTTTGGCTAATCTCTTCCCTTCCCCTCCATACCCTTCCCCTCTGAGATATGTCATTCTGTTCCATGCATCCATGCCTCTGGACCTATTTTGTTCATTAGATTCTACATATAACTGAGAGCATGTATTTGTCTTTCTCTGACTGGCTTATTTCACTTAGCATAATGCTCTCCAGGTCCATCCATGCTGACACAAAGGGTAAGAGTTCCTTCTTTTTAATAGCCACATCATATTCCATTGTGTAAATGTACCACAGCTTTTTTGTTCCACTCATCTACTGATAGGCACTTAGGCTGTTTCCAGATCTTAGCTATTGTAAGTAATACTGCTATGAACATAGAGGTGCAATATTCTTTCTGATTCCTAGAAGTGGGATCGTTCCTTTCTTTTTTTAAAAAAATATGTTCATTGATTCAGAGGAAGGGAGATAGAGATAGAAACATCCACAATGAGAGAGAATCATTGATCAGCTAGCTTCTGCATGCCCTCTACTGGGGATTGAGCCCGCAACCCAGGCATGTGTCCTAATCAGAACTCAAACTGTGACCTCCTGGTTCATAGGTTGATGTTCAACCACTGAGCCACACTGCCCAGGCACAGTGATCGTAGTTTTATCATACGGACTCAATGTTGTATTCAAACTGAACTGATTTGGACAGTAAGAGATGCTTAGTGTAATTAATATGATTGTTAGTATTTCTTAGGAGAAACTAAAAAACATGCTGATCTCTCTTTCAGTGAAGGGGATGTGCTGAGTTTGCATCTGCTTCAACTGGCCTTTGGGGATAGAAAGTGTTTGCCATCAGGACAAATCTTATATGAGGTAAATGTAATGGTAATATTGCTTCATATTACCATTTTGTTCATTGATCACATATTTTAAGTCTTTTAGGACATTATCTTATTAAAAAGTTATTCTTATATTTAAGTTAGTCCTGTATTCACAATATAATGGAAAAGTATTACATTAGGGATTAGGACACCAGCTGCTTTACCAAGGTGGCTCTATTAGCACTCCAGGTATCACTTGCCTCTAAAATGAGGGAATTGGACAGAACTAAAGCTTATAGCCTAAATGGTACCCAGGAAAAATAACCCCATATTGATGCTCTTAACACAGAGGTGGGGAACCTTTTTCCTGCCCAGGGCCATTTGGATATTTATAACATCATTTGAGGGCAATACAAAATTATCAGCTTAAAAACTGGCCTGCTATATTTGGGCAAACATTTAATTAACTCATCCCTAATGCCTTGGCAGAGCCAGACAAAATGGTTTCAGGGCCTTAGATGACCCACGGGCCAGACGTTTCCCATCCCTGCTCTAACATCAAGCAGTAAACCATGGGGTGACTTTATAAACAGTCTTGTCACTGACAATTGTATAGGAGCATAAATGCAGCTAGCCTTTCATAGGACTATTTTTGTGGCTGAATTCTTGAGGAAATAGTGGGGTGCTGCTAATAGCCATGTTTGGTCAACCCTCACATTCCGTTCTCCAGAACAGGCTTTCTAGACCTGGTGTTCGAGGTTATAGGGACGGGTACCTGAATGATATGTGGCATTCCACTGATGATGCATTTGGGGGGAAAGTTTCACAGCTTTTTTTCAGATTCTTAAAGGGATTGAGGAGCAAAGACCTATTCTAGAGCAAGATTTTCATTGCGAATACAAGAGTAGGTTTGCTGGCCTAGAGTATGTGTATATATAACTTCAGTAGTTAGTCCAGTTTACACTCCAACCAGTAGTACATGAAGGTTACCATGTTTGATTAACAGCTTCAAAAAATTTATTGGTAATTACTTTTGAGAGACTAAAAGTAGCCTTTTATTTGATAAATATTTTATGCTATATGAAATTTTAGAGCTTTCAGTGATACTTTCAGGGTTTAACTTTTTTTGTTTGTGAAAAATCTTTAAATTTAGAAAACATTTAATTTTAGAATGACTTTTTGCTTAGAATCCTATGAAGATAAGGATTTTGTACACTTTATTTTTCAGGGGTTGGAGTACTGTGAAGAAAGATACACACTGGACCTCACATGTGGCATGTTTCCTTTGAGGGGACAGACTAGTAATACCAAACTGTTGGGATGCCAGAGTATAGAGAAATTTCGATCTCATGGTGACAGGGAGGAAGGCATGAGTGAAGGTTAGTTAAAAATTCTCTTATATGGCATGTGAATGCTTGACTTAAGGTTTATATATTTTTTTAATCGATTTTAGAGAGAAAGTAACCGATTTGTTGTTCGACTTACGCATTTACTAGTAGATCAGTCCTTCTCAACCAAAGTTCCTTTAAAGAATTCAGCTCTAAGACCTAAAAAAGGCATCCACTTTAGGTATTGATATTCTCTGGTACTAGCTATGCACCATTCTTGGGAGATATTCATTCAGATCATTTTCTATTTTCTACCTCCAATACCTCAAAGTTGCCAAGGTGACAACTGAAAATAAGCCAGACTATAACTTTTCTGATGAGTTTTTAATAAGGTGTTCTTGAAATATAAAAACAGTTAAGATAAAGGTGAGTAAATCTCTACTTATAAAATGCATGATAGAAGTGTGTTTTGGCAAATTAAATCAAATATGGATTTATTGAGAAAGATCTTGTTATAGTTTTTATTTGGGGGATTTTACTTTGAGATTATTCTAGTTTTTAAAATTATCTTTTCCTTTTAGCTCTGTCTCCTGACACTAGCGTTTCGATCTTCACCTGGCAAGTGAATATATATGGACAAGGAAAGCCTTCTATATATTTGGGGATTTTTGACATAAATCGTTGGTATCATGCACAAATGCCAGATTCATTAAGGTATGCGTCTCTCTCTTTCTTTTGGTATTTGTATCTGTAGCAGTTCAGTGAATAATTTTGTAAAATTTCCTTTTAGATCGGGAGAATCTCTACATAATTGCTCTTATTTTGCATTGTGGTCGCTGGATTCTGTTGTAAATATGACTTCTCCACATTACATCTTGGATATATTAGTCAACGAGAGAAGTTTAAGTCGAGGACTTGCTCCTTCATACTCACCTCCTGAGCAGTTTTTTAACCCAAGTTCCTATAACTTTGGTATGTATTTCCCTAACATTACCTTTTGAGAAAAATAACATGCAAGAATATGTGTGTGTGTGTGTGTATTTATGTTTAACATATGTGCATAGTATTATCTATTCATATCTCATTGTCAGCTAATATATGGATAGCTTAGAAAATATACATGTACATGAGAAATTTAATACATAGTCTATAAAGAAATTATCACAGTTTTGAATTTGCTAGAAAAGATTAAATATTTCACACTTACTGCATTTGTGATAAAGTTGGGTATCATTTTTGATAAAGTTTGGAAATACTTGGAAAAATATTTTAAAATTTATTGTATATAATAATTTGATACCTTGGCTAGCAATCTGTTAAGAGAAATTCTGTTGTTATCAATGCCATTTCAAATAAAATACTTAAGTGGATTTTTAAAATCTTTTTTTTAGATGCCACTTGTTTGTTAAACTCAGGAGTTGTTCATATAACTTGTACTGGCTTTCAGAAGGAGGTAGGTAACAGCTGGCAATGTGGACAGTGTTTCTTATTGAACTCAAGTCAGATCATGGATTTAAACTTGATGGTAGCTTCTACTAAGTTAATGAGACATATCGGAATGTTTTTAGCAGCTTTCTGTGGATGTTAGCTACTTGACACCAAGGAAAAGATCAAAGTAGGTCATTGTCTTACCTGTCCCTTTTTATCCTTTCTCTGAATTCTCCTTTCTCCAGAAAGCTTTTGAATAAATAATGAAAAGAGGTACCTAGCACAGTGGTACAGTGCCTGGCACAGAGCGGATGATGACTGTCTGTTGAAAAATACTTTTCTAGGAAAACATCAAGTGACAAACCTTTTAACTGATAATCACATAGATGTAGATGAATGCCATATTTATACTTCATATCAGGTCTTGTGTGTATTAGACCCAGAGGAATTAACTGCAGGGTGTTGTGTGTGTGTTTGTGTTCATAAAGAGCTGTCATCGAGTCTATCAGCTTTAGAGAAAGTAATGGGTACCTTTCATAAATGGGTAATTTTGATTGTGAGGAATTACCAGACTGTTTTCCAAAGTGGGCTTTATCATTTTATATTCCCACCAGCAGTGTGTGAGGATTCCATGTAAGCTACAATATTTATAATTACGAAGCATTGATTTAGCTCAAGAACCTATAAACTCTTTTCCTTGAAAGAAGTACAAAAATGTAGTCTTCCACAATCTCCATTTCAGTGTTTTTAGTTTTATTCAAAATGTTAAGTCTACGAGTGGGGTAACGAGTTTATTATGTATTCTTAAATTTGGTTATTTGATTAATTGATATCTTATTGATCAATCTGTTTCAGACTTTGACCTTTTTAAAGAAATCAGGACCATTTATCAATGAAGTTATTTCTGATAGTTATAATCGATGTCTTATGGCTGGCCTTCTCTCACCAAGACTTATTGACATGCAGCCTTCCAGTTTAAGTCAGGTGAGATGATTTTTTCTTAATCCTCACCCAAGGATATGTTTTTATTGATTTTTGAGGAGAGAGAGAAACATTGATCATTGCCTCCTATATGTTCCCTATTGGGGATCAAGCCTGCAACCTGGGCATTTGCCCTGACCAGGAATTGAATCATGCATGACCTGGTTCGTAGGTTGACACTCAACCACTGAGCCACACTGGCCGGGCTATAAATTGAATCTTAATAATATGGTATTTTGTGACTGGCTTCTTTCACTTAGCACAATGCTTTCAAGGTTCATTTATCTTGGAGCATGTATCAGTACTTCATTCCATTTTATGGCTGGCTAGTATTTCACTGTACCAAGTATACCTCATTTTGAAATTCATTCTTCAGGTGATGGACAGTCTTTGGCTATCAGGAATAATGCTGCTTCATTTGGAGTTCTTGTGTAGTCATGTGTTTTCATTTCTCTTGCGTGTGTACCTAGGTGTGGAATTGCTGGGTCATACGGTAATTTTGCTTGTGAGGAATTACCAGACTGTTTTCCAAAGTGGGCTTTATCATTTTATATTCCCACCAGCAGTGTGTGAGGATTCCAATTTTTCCACATCACCAATGCTCATTATTGTCTTTTTTATATAGCCATCCTAGTGAGTCATAATGATTTTTAAGCCTTTAAAATTTTGTATTCTGAACTAGAACTTCTACCTCTGATTCTGTGATCACATATCCTTTCTTATTTAATTTCCTACTTTTTGTATGCATGGTGTAGGAAGAACAATTAAAAGCTGTATTGTCAGCAGCAATCCACACAAGTTCCCTGGGACTTTTGACTGGATATATCAGGAGGTGGATACTGGATGGTAAGATTGTCATTTTTAATGGAAAGTTACTTTAGTATTTTTAAAATTATCAACTCGCTGTTTGTGGGGGTGGTTAGTTAAACTTCATTTGGAGCTATTTGTAGATTCGCATATAGTTACATGATTATAAGACATAATATAGAGAGATCCTGTGTACTCTTTACCCCCCTACCCCCAACCGCCACCCCAATGATAAAATCTGGCAAACTTCTACTACATCAAATCAGGATCCCCCAGGTTGCCCTTGTATAGCCACATCCCTAACCCCTGACAATCACTAATCTATTCTTTATAATTTTGTCATTTAAAAAATGTTCATAAATGGAAGCACACAGTATGCAACCTTCTGGGATTGACTCTTGTTCACTCAGCAAAATTCTTTGGAGACTTACCCAGGTTGTGTGTATCGCTCTCACTCTACACACATTTGAGAATAAGTTGAAGACCTCGTGTTCCTTTATCCATAAATAATTAAATATTTCCTTCTAAGAACAAGGACACTCCATTAAAAGCCCACTTTGTAACTATAAAAATCATGAAAATTAATATTGATAACATGCCATTATCTAATCTACAGACATTGGAATCTCACTAATTGTCCCGATAAGGACCTTTGTAGCATTCTCGGGCAGGGGAAATCCAGAATATGTACATATTGTATTTGATTTTCATGTCTTCCTATTTATTTTTATTTTATCATTTAAGAATTGCAGGAGGTGTGTGTGTGTTTTGTTGTTTTTTTAATCTTCACCTAAGGGCATGTTTTTTTAATTGACTTATTTTTTTTTTAAGTGAGGAGGGGAGAGAGAGAAACATGGATGTGAAAGAGAACATCAGTCAGTTGCCTCCTGTACATGCCTGACTGGGAATCGTACCCCAACCTTTTGATGTACCGGAGGACACTCCAACTATCTAAGCCACCTGGCTAGGGCAGTTTTCATGTCTTTTTAATCTCTAAAGTTGGTATAAGCCTTTCTCTTTCCAAAAATATATATTTTTAAAGAATATAACCCTGTTATTTTGTAGATTGCTTTTCAGTTTGGTTTATTGATCTTTCCTCAGGACTGGATTCAGATTTTACAGTTTTCACATAAAGTAATGTACTGCTCTGAGAAGGGGACATGGTACCAGTTTCTCTCTGTTGTTGATTTTTATCTTGCTCACTTGGTAAGGGTGGTTTCTGTCAGGTTTCTCCACTAAAAAGTTAGTCCTTTTTTGTTTCTAATTAATAATCATTCTTTATTTTTTCTTTTATATTTACAAATTAGAACAACCAAATTCTGCTGCTAATTTGCGCTTTGTTCTTGAATGGACATGGAATAAAGTGGTTCTCACAAAAGAGGAATTTGACAGACTATGTAAGTACTCTATTAAAAAATTAATCATTTACTTTTTAAGTACGTAACAATAATTTTAATCATCTTGACATTATAAATTCTTAAGGCCTAGAAGAAAACTTTGTTTTTAGTTTAGAGTGACAAAATTATTTTTTGACGAAGATTTTGCAACAGATTGTTAAACTGGCAACATATTATGTCCATATTGGCAAGTTTAAGAATTGCATCTTAGGCATCTTTTGATCTTCAGAGTTTAATTTACAAAATTGGTTATGATTAAGGAGAATATGCGAGCTAACTTCAGAAACTGCTCTACTTATTCATTTTCTGTTTAAAGTATTTATGAGCATAAAGAAACTAAATAGGGTAAAAGCTCATCATCTGTTTTCTAACAATTGTCATTATCAGGCATTCCGGATCATTTTCCTTCTTGACAGTTGTGCACTTTGAGTTTTGAGGTATCCTGTGAATATTAAAAACCCGTTATGCCCAGTTAGTGCAGAAATGATTACTCTGTACGTGAAAGTAAAATTAAAGTTTATTGCCCCAGCTGGTTTGGTTCAATGGATAGAGCATTGGCCTGCGGACTGAGGGGTCCCGGGTTTGATTCCGGCCAAGGGCACATGCATCATTGATGTTTCTCTCTCCCCCTCTCCTTTCCTCTCTAAAATCAATAAAATATATATTTTAAAAAAAAAGTTTATTTAGAAGTATTTGTTATTTCCATTATGATGAGTGAACAAATGGATTTTTCAAAATTTATTCTTAATAGAATTTTTAAATCAAAGTTGTACAAGAAGACATGGGGTTCTATTGTATTTTAGGGCATACTCATAAAACTAAAAACATGGATTAAAAATTTTTAAATATTTCAGTAATCTGATAATTCAGAGTAAGGGTAAAAATATACTCTTTTCAGGGGAAAATGTTTTCAGGATTGATAATGTAAGTTATGTAAAAGAAAAAATTCAACTCAGTTTATAAAATTCTGTGTCTTTATTATTTTAGCATCATGTGGTGTTTCAGGGTTGAACTTGGTAATAACTCAGCCATTGTTACTGCCTTGAGCTTCATTGATGGTTAATGAAGATTTATTTTTTAGATAAAATAATAATTAAAAAATAAGTATACTAAATGTATTAGAGGTAAAGCAAATATATTTTTTCAAGTGTTTTTTGTGTGTTTTTTTAACTAATTTTTAGAGCTGGGAGGGAGAGAGATTGATTTGTTGTTCCACTTACTTATACAGTCATTGGTTGATTCTTTTATATGCCTGGACTGGGGATCGAAACCAAAACTTTGGCATATTGCAACGATGCTTTACCCAACAACAATTGAGCTATCCGGCCAGGGCGTAAAGCAAATAATTTGATTTGAGTAAGGAAGGTTTTAGAATTCAGATAATTGTTTTAAATGATATATCAAATATTACACATTATATAGTAAAATACAATTAAATGTTAATGCAATTAAATCTAATCAAAAGATGTAACCAATAGCAACTAAAACACTCCCCCCCCACCAAAGGATTTGTAAATTCAACCTTTAATTCAAAATTAAAGGACAACTGAGTCTACAATGAATTATGACATGCCTTCAGTTTTATTGTAGTAAGTCATTATCTGACTCTTTTTTTTTTTAATATATTTTATTGATTTTTTACAGAGAGGAAGGGAGAGGGACAGAGAGTTAGAAACATCGATGAGAGAGGAACATCGATCAGCTGCCTCCTGCACACTCCCCACTGGGGATGTGCCTGCAACCAAGGTACATGCCCTTGACCAGAATCGAACCTGGGACCCTTGAGTCCGCAGGCCGACGCTCTGTCCGCTGAGCCAAACCAGTCAGGGCTTATCTGAATCTTAATGTCTAACTTTTTAAAGACTGGAGGTGGAAGAAAGTTCTTATTAATTGCAGAACAATATGGTACATAACATTTCTGACATACAATATTTATTTGAAGGAGAATAATGAATATACTGATTTTTAGTGAATCTGAAATTGAATCTGTATCACCTTTTCTACTTACCTCATTCTACATTTAAAAAAAGTTATTGTGTCTATCCCTTCTAGGTTCCTTGAGGGTGTTTGCCATTTCAAGCTCGTCTTTATAAATCTCATAAAGTATAGAATGATTCTGTGGTCAGTAGGGATGAGAGAAAGTTCTCAGTTGTGAGTTTAATTATTTGAGATTTATTGTGTTGAAACTGATTGTATATTTTATCTTTGAAAGGTACACCATTATTTGATGGTTCGTGTCATTTCATTGATCCACAGACTATACAGTCTATTCAACAATGCCATTTGCTTCTTAGCAATCTTAATACAGTCTTAAGCTGTTTTGCAACAGAGGCACAAGAGATCACAGAAAGAGGTGTGCTGTTTATCTTATATAAATTAGCGTTTTGTTAAATTTTACTTATTGACTTCTTAAAAGAATAAATTTCCTGTCTTAGATGGATCATTGTGCAAAAAGGCCATTATTTCTCAAATGCTCTTTTGGTTTTTTTTGTGTGTGTTTTTTTATGAAAAGCTACATAATGCTATTAGGTGTATCATGAGCCCATGCTTAAATAAGTGGCAAATTCTGGATTTAAACCTAATGGCTTTTAAGGTAGTATGTTTATAGTAGAATTTCAAATTTTTAAATTATACATAAGTTTTTATTCACAGAGGTCATTGTAATGTTTTCTGCTGTTTTGCCATTTAAACGAAACAGTTTTATTTAAAGGTCTGATGTGAACAACCTATGGTATATTAATGATACTGTATAGTTTGTAGCAGTGTATAAACTTCTGAAATTAGGTAAATGGAAGTGTAGCTGAGATAGAAACATACCTAAAACGTCTACTTTAGTGAGCTATTTGTTCAACCTAAGTTTTAACTTACTGTTAAAAATTACCAAAGAATTAATTAGTTTTTGAATTAGTGTCTTGATTTTTCATTTGTGGTTGAAGTTTAAACAACTGATGTTTAACTCTTCTTTACAGGCCGTATGAACTTAACCAATAAATGTGTGGTTTCCCAGCTCATCTGTCAGTATGCACAAATGGTTCTCTGGTTCTCTCATTCTGGGCTTTTACCAGAGGGCTTAGGTAAAATATTTACTTATCTATAAATATTAATTGAAGCATTCTTAAATCTTAATAATTTTGTGGTTGTGTTCTGATGTTTTGGGTTTTCTTTCTTCTATCACCTCACTTATGTTTCTTTTATTACTTTCTTTTCTTACATTCTTTCTGTTTATCTTCAGTACCTCACCCCATGCCTGATACACAGGTTTTCCATACATGTTTATTGCGTTAAAGAACATTCTGAAGGAAAAAATATTTGAAAGAATATTATGGCTTCTGAAAGTTGATTCAGTATCACCAGCTATAATCTAGGTCCATAGAACTTACGCATCTTATAATCTAATTTGTCAATCTTTTTATTTTAAGAGTTCTTTTAATATGGTTATTAACAAATACTTAGCATCATTTAAATACCTCTTTTTATCTCAGGGGTGGGGAACCTTTTTTCTGCCAAGGGCCATGTGGATATTTATAATATCATTCACGTGCCATACAAAATTATCAACTTAAAAGTTAACCTGCTATATTTGGTCAAACATTTAATTAACTCACCTCTAATACCCTGGCAGGGCCAGACCTAATAATTTCCCAGGTCTTATATAGCCTGCAGGCCGGACATTCCCCGCCCCTGTTTTATCTAATGACTGATGCCAATATTAAGAATTAGAGAATTTGACTTTTGCTATATTTGTTTAAAATACACTTCCAAAGCTTATTAACTTCTTGCATTTCCAGGATTTGCATTAGATTTTTTTATTTTTATTTTTTTTAAATATATTTTATTGATTTTTTTACAGAGAGGAAGGGAGAGTGTTAGAAACATTGATGAGAGAGAAACATCAATCAGCTGCCTCCTACACACCTCCTACTGGGGATGTGCCCGCAACCAAGGTACATGCCCTTGACCGGAATCGAACCTGGGACCCTTCAGTCTGCAGGCCGACTCTCTATCCACTGAGCCAAACCGGTTAGGGCTCGCATTAGATTTTATTTAAGCTTGCTTCTCTCACTGTCCATAATTGCTGTTGATCTGTTCTTTCATAATCCTCTTAGCATCCTTATTGTTACAGGTGTTTATGAGAGACTTGGTTTTCTCATTTGTGCATCTATTAATAAAGGGGTGGGTATATTACTGAAGTTTAGGAAGCCTACAAATTAAACAATAATATAAAATTATAGTAAAATATCAATGTGAGTAACCTAAGTATTGTCGGGATATTTTGGAAATATTACTAGCTTTTTTTCCAACTCTTAAAAAAACAATCTAGATGATGCTGTGCAGTTGTCAAGGTTATGCTACAACTACCCTGTAATTCAGAGCTACTACACCAGTCGTCGGCAGAAGTGTGAGCTTTTATCAAGGTATAGTACATCCAGAATCTTCCAGCAACATGTTAGACATTTCTCCTGTAGGAAGTCAGAACGCCTTCTGAGGTAGAACAGCATTCATTCTGTTATAAAATGATTAAATGGGTGGAATTCTCAGAATTTGTTACCGACATTACTGTTTTATTTGTAATGTTTGCCTTGGCCTGATGGTCACACTTTTACTTTAGAACTTGAGTATAGCTATTTGTTATTTCCTAAAGAAAGCTATTTACCACCATTCATAATTAGAGGAGATTCTATAATTTTAAATGTGCTTTTTCTGAGAATTCTTATTCAGGAAGGAAAAAAACTGGAAGCTGCTATTTGTCAAAAAAGCTTAAAATAGGTCACCAGTTAGTTATTTTACATTCTTTCCATTAACAGTTGCATTTCAGCACTTGGACGACTTTGTTTTTTTCCCCTTATTTCTTCTCCCCCCCCCCCCCCCTTCCTGCTTCCAACTCTTCTCCCTTTGATAATTGGGATCATTGCTTTTAAAAATTTAATGCTATTGTCTTGATAATAATAATTACCACTAATGTTAAATAATCTTTAATGTTGCCCTTATTGCAGTGGGAAATGGAACTCTGACTATTTGATGATCGATGGAATGGTTTCTCAGTTAGGAGATCAAGTTGAGAAGTTGTGGAAACGAGATGAAGGAGGCACGGGAAAATATCCTCCTCCTAGTCTGCATGTAGGTTTGCAGTAACATTGTATAAGAGTTCACAAAGTTGTGGGGGGGGAGGTTTGCTTAACTGAGTTGTCACACCTGGCACAGTCTGGGGGAAAAACAAGGAGTGTGAATAAATCCATAATAATAAAAGCATAATATGCTAATTAGACCGGACGCCTTCCCGGCGAGGGAAGCCCAGGTCTCAGGTGCCGGTGCTGGCAGCCGGGGGAAGGAAGGCCTACTCTTGCACGAATTTTGTGCGTTGGGCCTCGAGTGGGTATATAAAATGGACTGAATTTTTTATTTCTTTTATAGGCACTACTTGACATATACCTACTAGACAACGTTTCTGAAACAAGCAAACATTTTATTGTATCCTTTAAAATTTTTATTAAATAATTCATGTACTACCTAAATCACAAAATTTCAGAATAGTAGGAACCAATACACAAGCTAATCCAGTCTCAATTTCACATTTGAATTTTTTTAAAAGGAAGGTTTGTTTCCTTTTTTTTTTTTTTTTGCCCTGATTCATAATTTAATGGCTGTGCAAGTGCTGGTCTCTTATTTCTGCCGCTCACGGGCCCACTGCTCTGGGGTCAGGGTTTTCTGCTCAAAGGCATGGATATGAGGGAGCTCTTCTGCTAGACACACGTTCACCAGCCGGTGTCTGGAGCAGCAGCTTCCCCTCGAACTCGGCCGACACCACCAGGACTCGGAAGCTGGACGCGCAACGGTTGGGAGTCGTGTCCTCCACCTCCACGTGCTCTGCCTGCAGGTCCCGTCGCAGCTTCTCCCGCGGGTGCTCGGCGCTGAGTTCCATGGCGGCCGGCAGGGGCGGCCCGGTGCGGGCAGAACCCCAGATCCCATGCGGGTCACGCTGCTTCCACCCTCACTGCTGCCACTTCTGCGGAGGCCTCTACTTCCGCCCTTACTGAGGCGTTCCTACAAGGAAGGTTTCTTAACCCAGGATCTGTGGGTTGGGTTTAGGTGGTCTGTGGCTAACCTGAAATTACGCAAATGTTTATTTTTCTAGGGATAGGGTTCAGTGCTTTTATCAGATTCTCAAATGTGTCATTTTCAAATAGGTTAACTTATATACTGAATATAAATACATTTAAGGTTGTTTAATATTTTCTACCTTAGACATTGTGTTGAGCCCTGTGGTCGTTGCAATAAGGTTTTTGTCCTAATGTCAGTTATTAATCTGAAACGTGTAGTTCTATTTATAGTTGATAAGACACTTGATGCATTTGCTTAAGCTTCCAAGTTTTGCTGGCTAACTGGAGTTTGTCTGTATAGCTTTGTTTCTTAAATTTGCTAAGCTACTGACTTCATGAAGCAAGTATGCTTTAGTTCTCTTTTGTGGTGGTGCTTCCTATAGAGAATGAAGGAAGCTGGTATGGCATTGCCTATACCCACATCTAATAAAACTACTTCCCCTAGCTGGGCATTCATAATGGTTTTCAAAAACTAAAGTCTTTCAAGAATCATTCCTGCTATATTCTGTTGCTACCTATTATAAATATACTAGAGGCCCGGTGCATAAAAATTTGTGCACTCGGGGGGGGGGGGGGGGCCTCAGCCCAGCCTGTGCCCTCTCGCAGTCTGGGACCCCTCGGGAGATAACAACCTGCTGGCTTAGGCCTGCTCCCGGGTGGCAGAGGGCAGGCCCAATCCCTAGGTGCAGCCCCTGGTCGGGCTCAGAGCAGGGCTGATTGGGGAGTTGGGGCGCCGCCCCCTGTCATACACAGAGCAGGGTGATCGGGAGGTTGTGATTCCACCCTCAGTCACGCTCAGGGTAGGGCCGATTGGGGGGTTGGGGCACCATCCCCTGTCACACTCAAGGCAGGGTCGATGGGGAGGTTGCGGCGCCACCCCCTGTCATGCACAGAGCAGGGCCCATCAGGGGGTTGGGGTGCCGCCACTCACACTCAGGGCAGGGCCAATGGGGAGGTTATGGCTCTACCCTGTCACACACAGAGCAGGGCCCGTGGGGGGGGTGAGGGGTTGGGGCGCCGCACCCTGTCACACACAGAGCCACAGGGCAATCGGGGTTTGGGCGCTGCCCCCTGTCACGCTGATCCCGGTGCCGGGAGGCCTTGCGGCTCCGCTGATCCCGGTGCTGGGAGGCATATTACCCTTTTACTATATAGGGTAGAGGCCTGGTGCATGGCTTGGTACCAGATGGTTTGCCCTGAAGGGTGTCCTGGATCAGGGTGGGGGTCCCCACTGGGGTGCCTGGCCAGCCTGGGTGAGGGGATGATGGCTGTTTGCAGCTGGTCACACATCCTTCAGGGTGGGGGTCCACACTGGGGTGTCTGGCCAGTCTGGGTGAGGGGCTGAGGGCTGTTTTCAGGCTGGGGGTGACTGAAGCTCCCAACCGCTCCTTTTTTTCTTTTTTTTTTTTTCTTTTTTATTCTGGGACAGCTTTAGCTTGAGGCTTTTCTCCAGCTCTTAGGCCTCCGGGGCTGAAAGTAGGTTTCTGGCCTTTGCTTACAATGTTGCGATCCTTCTGGCTGAAGTCTGGCGGTATTCGTTACAATGTTTCTTAAACTGCAGGCTCAGAGGCCTTGCAGCCGCAGGCGGGGAACGTTGGTTTCCTCCGTCACTGAGGCAAGCAAGCCTCATGTTAAATTCAAGCTGCCTGGCTGCCGGCTGCCATCTTGGCTGACAGTTAATTTGCATACCTCGCTGATTAGCCAATGGGAAGGGTAGCGGTCGTATGCCAATTACCATGTTTCTCTTTTATTAGTGTAGATAGCTAGAAGTTTTTGTTTATTGTCCTTAACCCACTTTTTAAAAGACCATTTATTTGCTACTTGATATTATGTATTCATTTCCAAACAAAACAGATACTTCAATTGAATCATTTCCAACTGCCTTTGCCATTTCTTGGGACCAGGTTAAACTTATTCAAGGATTTTGGTTGATCGATCATAATGACTATGAGGTGAGTCTGTTAGTTCACTTAGAATTAAAGCTTTTGTAAACTATTTAAATGATTAAGATTTATATTAAAGATATGATTGAATCTATTTCTAGAGGTAATGTAAGGAGTCAGTTCAAATAATGCCTTCACTACCTTAGGCAGTAAGAATACAAAGATAAAACTCCAGGAGTCTCACTGCTTAAAGAAGGAAACAAATAGGTAACATTACTAATAGTGCAGATATGGTGATTGTTAGGTTAGAAATCTGTTTAGTGTGTTGGGGGAACCACAGAAGGCAGGATTTAGCATTGATATGTGAAGTTGGTGATGGAAAGATTTTGTATAATTTATAATTGTATAATGAGGTCTCAAGCATGAGTTTTTGATAAGGCTTTTATTGAAAATAAAGTATACTGTAGGTTGACATTTACACTGGTTTTATCTTGATTTTTGTGGCTTTAGTATTGCCTGTCTTTTTAAAGGTGTGCTACTTCGTATGAATGCAAAGCATGTATTTGTGTTTACCAGTTTTCATGTCATTTTTGCAGAATGGTTTGGATCTTCTGTTTCATCCAGCTACTGCAAAACCTTTCTCATGGCAGCATTCAAAGATTATTCAAGCCTTTATGAGTCAGGGCGAGCACAGACAAGCCCTCAGATATATTCAGACAATGAAGCCAACAGTGTCCAGTGATAGTGATATTATCCTTCACATCACTGTTTTGCTTTTTAATAGGTAATCAAACTTTTGATCTTAACTGTTAATATAATGGTATTGATGAAGTATGTAGTAGCAATATATATTTCGCTTTTATTGTATTACATAGTATTCTTACAATTCTTCATCTTTCAAGCTTAAGAAAAATGTAAAACATCTTTTATCTAGAATAACATAAATAAGAAGTACCTTGAGTAAAAGAGGAAACCAAACTGAGGTTTAAAATTATATCTGTTGCTAATTGATAATATTGGTAGTGTCCTACATGGATAGTTAATGCCTGAGTATACTGTAAAGGAGCCAGAAGTATCGAGGAAGAATAAAATCATCTTGAGTTGGTTATTGTTTGTTTGTTTGTTTGTTTATGCTTTGAGTGAGAGGAAGGGGGAGAGAGAAGCATCACTTTGTTGTTCCATTTATGCATATATTGTTTGATTCCTGTATGTGCCCTGACAGGGGATGGCACCCACACCTTGGCATATGGGGACGTTGCTCTAGTTAACTGAGCTACCCGGCCAGGGTGATAATTCTGTTCTTTGAGATATATCCCAATGATGGTACTCCAGTATTTCGGTAATATTGGTTGTTGGGTATTGCAGTGCTTTGCTTTTGGTATTTGCCATTGCATTGTTATAGAAAGGAAGTCTTGAAGCATCTGTTTAAATAATTTAAGAAAGTTTCAGGTTTCACATCTTAATACTTTAACAAGATTTGAGCAGGTAATATCTTTATATTCTTTTTTTCTTCCCTTGGCAGTGTTTTAATGTTCTCTCGTGTTTAATGTATCAGCATGATACATTTACCGTATATATTAATGGTGACAAGTTAAATGACATGGTTGAAGATATGATCGTCTGGTTATTGGGTTTTCTTATTAACTAAATTAGTTGGGGAAATTGCTTGGAACTGAAATTTCTTACCAAATTGTAACTTTATTTTATACAACTCGTATTGTGTGTTTTGTTTCTATCTTTTTGGTTGGTCGTTTTTCTTCTTTTTGAGAATTTTTCCCCAAGGACATGCTTAGAAAGAGAGAGAGAGAAACTCTGATGTGAGAGAGAAACATCAGCTGATTGCCTTTCCTATGTGCCCCAACTGCAGCCCGGGTATGTGCCCTGATGGAATTAAACTATCAACCACTGAACCACTCCACTGGGTGTTTGGTCATTTTTATGTTTTTATAAATTGGTCATTTTACTCACCCCCAAGCATCATTTGTGAACCAAACAGCATGTTAGTGTCACCACTCCGAAAGTTGTTTTCTTTGTTCCATTTGCTTAAACAGAATGTATTTCTGAGGGTTGAAGGCTGAATCAGAAGAAAACTTTTGCAGTTTAATAATAGGTTGGCTAGACATGTAGAAACTTATAGTGTCCTCAAAATAATGAATTAGGAAGTGTTTGTGGAAATAATTTAGGTGAGCAAAAGTGTTTGACTAGCCCAGTGATGGCGAACCTTTTGAGCTCGGCGTGTCAGCATTTTGAAAAACCCTAACTTAACTCTGGTGCTGTGTCACATATAGAAATTTTTTGATCTTTGCAACCATAGTAAAACAAAGATTTACATTTTTGATATTTGTTTTATATATTTAAATGCCGTTTAACAAAGAAAAATCAGCCCAAAAAATGAGGTGTCATAGGTTCGCCATCACTGGACTAGGCCCCGGCGGGTCACTCAGTTGGTGTCGTACCCATATGCCAAGGTTGTGGGTTCAGTCCCCAGTCAGGGCACATATAGGAAACCAACAGTGAGTGCTCGCTTTGGCAGCAAATATACTAAAAGAGAAGATTAGTATGGGCCCTGCACAAGAAAAAAAAAGAAACAATGTTTCTCTCGCTCTAAAAATCATTTTTTTAAAAGTTGTTTAGCTAGCTAAGAAATTGTCTAGAGCAAATATAAAAAGTTAAAAGTGACAGATATTTACTAATGGGTAGTCTGGCTGGTATTGCTCACTCATTCAGCCTCCACCCATGAACCAAGAGGTCACTGGTTTGATTCCTGGTCAGAGCACATACCGGGGCTGCAGGCTTGATTCCCCAGCAGGGGACGTGCAGGAGGCAGTCCATAGATGATGTTTCTCATCGATGTTTCTATCTCTCCCTTTCCTTCTCTCTAAAAATCAATAATATATATATGTATGTATTTAAAAACAAATGGGTAAAGGATTCTAACACTGGGTTGGCAAGCGGCATGTAAATTTTTCTCAGTTGCATGTGAGCGTCTCTCATTAATGTTAGTGACTTTAAAGAGGTGGTCATTGATCACTGATGCTCACATCAGAGTGCAGACGTTGGGACGTTAGAAAACACCTTTGAAGGCTGCTGGTTTTTCTTTTTTATCCCATTGTCCTTTGAACTCAGTCATAGCATGTTTCTCTGAGTTGCTAAGATCCTCATTTTCTCTTCTTTAGCCATAGCAAACATTATGTAATTTTAAAACTTATTTCTCTTAAGTATAATAAAGCTTCCAGTATCAGTATCCAAAAAATCTAGCAACATTGTGTCCTATACAATAAAGTTCAGAAATAAAAACAAAGGACCACTCAAAATTTCCTCAGATTTATTTCATTATGAACATTAATTGCCTTACCTTGGTTCACATACTCTATATTTCTTATATATGTCATTTATTTACTAGTCTTTATTTCAGTATTTGTTATTTCAATAAAAACTATAGCTAAATTTTTTTTATTAACCCACTACAGTAAAAATTACCTATTGACTTAGAATTCGAAATGATGTTGTGGGTTTTTAAGATAATCATTTCCTTGATGTTCCTGTCTATTTGCCATTTTTTATTCTATCCCTCTTTAGCCTTGAAAGTTATTAGGCCCTCAAAAATTCTACATGCCAGATTAATCATTCTCAGTTTTGGTGTATATCTTTCAAGACATGTTATTATTTAATAAACATAAACATCTATTGGCTTTATTTATTGGTTAATTTAACATTGTAATCACTACACTGTGTTAAGCTTTTTTTTTTCTTTTCTTCACAGTGTATAATGAGAAACTGCTTCAGTTAATGACCTATTGCCCACAGCTCATTGTCCCTCATGCTGTCTAAAATGTCTGATTTGGTCCAAGTCCTCTAGTCAGATCTTGCTGCAGATCAGCCCAAATCTTCTGTTACTATGCTAAACCCTTCAGCTCCCCATAAACACCATCTTCTTGTTTCCATCTTTGCTTATTTTCTTTTCTACTCTTCTTTCTCATGCAAGCAGTCAGTTCCTTAAGAGCCTGACTTTTCTGTCACATCATGCTAATTTTTCAGTTCTGTTTAGATCACATTAGTTTTTTATCCTCTTGACCTTCTGTGTACTTATTTTGCTTTCCTATTATTTTACACTTATATAATGATATAGAACAGCATAAAATTGAGTCTTTAAAAATGCCTGTTGATATTACCCAACTTTTTAATGCAGTGATTAGTATTTAGTAAAATTAAGTTCTCTTCAATTACATGTATGGAGTATCTTTGAGAATCTTTAGGTGAATTACTTGTTTTCAGCACTTTAAATAGCTTTTCTAAAACTTAACTTTGATAAATACTGATTGCAGGTGCATGATTGAGGCCTGGAGTTTACTGCGATACCATTCCAGTAGATCAAATATAGAGGAGTTACTAGAGCACACATATAAAGGCTGTCAGGAAATGGGCTTAATGGAGGACTTACTGAAGCTACCATTTACAGACACTGAGCAGGTAATGACTTACCAATACAAACGCGTCAGGAATTCAGGATGTGTTAGTAGCTTACAAATGTGTTCTATTCTTCCTAGGAGTGTTTGGTGAGGTTTTTGCAGTCCAGCACCAGTGTTCAGAATCATGAGTTACTTTTAGTTCACCATTTACAGCGTGCCAATTACATCCCTGCCTTGAAGCTGAACCAAAATCTGAAGATTAATCTTACGGTATAGTTAAACTTGTTATGGGGGATAAGGAAAGAAGAAAAATTAGTGACTTTGTTATCTAAGAGTTTGTAGTTTGGTAACCAACCACTGAGCTTTATATGAATTTGAGTTTGGAGAATCCTCTTCTTACTTTCTATAGCAGATTAGGAATAGGGTATTATTATTTACCTAATTCTCTTTTATACTCCATTTCTGTTTAAATATCTGCCTGTGATCTTGCCAGACTAATCATTTACGTAGGGAACAGGAGAGGATGAGGTAGAGGTGAGTGATGGAAATTACACAGTGCACAGAGCCTGGACTTGAGGAGTCAGACCAGTGCTTCGTTTGCTCTGTGTGCTTGGAACATCCTCTCCGTGCCTTGGGTTCCTCACGTGGAAAATGATAAGAAATCAAGATTGGATAGGAGAGACTTTCGATGGGTGAGGTTTGATAAAGTAATTAGGTGTGTATATGAGGAAGATATTCCTGGATATTCATTGTTATATTTTAAAGGTAAATGTATAAACATAGCACCTAACATGTTTGAAGATTAATTTTTACTAGCTATGATATGTTCAATAGAATGATCGTGATCCTCACTTGCGGGAGAGATCTGTGGCACGAAATTCTATATTAGATCAGTATGGAAAAGTTCTTCCGAGAGTCCATCGAAAATTAGCCATGGAACGAGCTAAGCCTTACCGTGTGCCAACATTATCAGTTATTCGAAAAGGTAAGATTTCATTGAAAAACGTCATAAAGCATTGAGTTAGAGAAGAAATTGAGTGATTGCCTTCTGCAACCATCCCTATCTTATATTTTAGCTTGCTTTTGCTTTCAATCATCACAGTGGTACCTTTTTTTTTTTTTTTTTTTAATTGGCCATTCTACCCCAAGAAGTTTAAAGCTCGCCCTAGCTGGTTTGGCTCAGTGGATAGAGCAATTGGCCTGCGGACTGAAGGGTCCTGGGTTCGAGTCCAGTCAAGGGCACATGCCTGGGTTACGAGCTCAATCCCCAGTAGGGGGCAAGCAAGAGGCAGCCGGTCAATGATTCTCTCTCATCATTGATGTTTCTATCTCTCTCCCTCTCCCTTCCTCTCTGAAATCAATAAAAATATGTTTAAAAAAAAAGTTTAAAGCTTTCTTGGGCATTTTTATAATTTACTTAGTAATGTACCAAAGAATGAAAGAACTTTTTTATTTCATTTGAAGGCTCTTGTCCAACTTTTAGAAAACATGTAACTTTCACCGTCTTCTGAAAGCCCAAATAAATAAATTTCTACATAGATGTTATTAAAACAAATGCAATTTTAACCAAACTCTTGCAATCTGTTTTTCCAGTCACTCTTTTATATTAGTCTTCTATTAAAGTCCTGGTGTTAGAGATTAAATTGAATTCTAAATTTTTCATTTTACAGTTTCTCGGCCCAAACCATTATCAGCAGTTCCGAAGCGAGCTGTAATGGGGACTGTGTTAACAAGGTCTGCTTTCATCCATAACGTGTTATCTAAAGTTGGAGAGGTTTGGAAAAGTGGTGAACCTAAAGATAGCACCTTAGCCTACAACAGGTATGTTTTACTTTCTATAGTCATGTTACTTGTTAACCTTTCCTGGATATCAACAGCATTCATAAGCAGCCTTGGAGCTTATTATTGTATGTAAAAAGGAAAAACTCTTGCTATTAGCTACTTTGTTATAAGAAAAATGTATGTTCATTGGTATATATATACTTCTTTGTTTATATAAATGCCTAAGTGTCTGTCCGACCAGTAGCTATGACGCACACTGACCAACAGGGGCAGACGCTCAATGCAGGAGCTGCCATAGCATTCACTGGCCATTTAAAAATAAACAGCACTGCAGACCTGGTGCCAAAAAACAACATTCAGCTTCCCCCAAGTGGGACACAGGCCCCATCACCACCCTGGAGCCATAGCCCACCAAATCGCAGCCGACGCTGCCAAGACTGCATGACGCAAAACGCTGCCCACAGCCTGGTCCGGAAATGGTTGCTGTGTTCGCTGGGTAATGACATCACATAGCAACACCTGGTTTCCTATCCCTAGTGACTTCTAGGGCAGCGGTTCTCAACCTGTGAGTTGCGACCCCTTTGGGGGTCGAACGACCCTTTCACAGGGGTTGCCTAAGACCATAGGAAAACACATATATAATTACATATTGTTTTTGTGATTAATCACTATGCTTTAATTATGTTTAAACATTAACATGTTTAAACATTAACAGTAGCAACATTATAGTTATGAAGTAGCAACGAAATAATGTTATGGTTGGGGGTCCCCACAACACGAGGAACTGTATTAAAGGGCCGCGGCATGAGGAAGGTTGAGAACCACTGCCTTGGAGTTTCTTCAGGCCAGGAACACAACTTGCTATATAGCCAGGTGCAAACATTTTACACTTTAACCAAATGTTTGAAGCGTTTTCCTGTGCCTCATCTCATTTGATCCTCACAGAAGTCCTGGAGTGGGTAGATAGGAGGCTTGGTGGAATCCTTTTTTTTTTTTTTTTTTTTTTTTCATTAACCGGAAAATGGAGATTTAAAAAGCTTAGAAACTTGACCTGACTGAAAAGAAGTAAGAAATGGTGAACCTTGAAAATGACTTCAGGTTTTCTCACTGCACAGAATATAGTCAAACACTGCTGCAGTTATATATTTTACCCTTTGTTCTCCCTGTGTGATCTACAATAATAATCTGCTTCGTGTTGATAGTTACTGCTGTGTTGCTGACAATTATCTGAAAGAGAAGTTGGGGTGCCTCACTGGGCTGGAAAAAGTTTAGCTAAATCAGAAAGCAGGTCTAATTAAGCAAGTTTATTCTATATCTATAAAAGGCTAAGATGACTCATGCGTGATACATATAAAGCTCTCGCTGGCGCCAATCGCATGCATGTGTTTCGATCTGTCATTGTTGATCATGAATTTGGTTGACACTTCTATTATAGAGAAAGGGCAAATAGCAACATTAAAATATTTCTTCTAATTAATTTCCATGTGCACAAATCCATGCACCAGGACACTAGTTTGTAAATAAACAGAAATGTACAGAGTAAAAAACAAAAGCCGTCCTCTCCCATCTAATCCTACCTTTTTACAGCATTTTTAATTTAATGTTCCTTGTAATACATAATCAAAAGCTACATTTTTATTTTCTTTGTAGTCCTAGAATAGAAGGACCATCTCCTGTAGTGTGTTCTCTCCCAGATTCAGAGCTGCCTGGGGCATTTGTTGGAACACCAATTTTAAAAGCATCACAAAAAGTTTCTAGGTAAGAATTTATTAAATCTTTTCTTTGTCCTTTTGTTAATCCTCATCCAAAGATACTTTTCCATTAATTTTTAGAAAGAGTTAAAGGGAGGGCGAGAGACAGAGAGAAACATTGATGTGAGAGATTGGTTGCTAAGTGTTATTTTATGTAATTTATATTTTGTGTATGACCTAAAATGCATTACTTATTTGGATCATGGTCAAAAAGTTGAGGAAATCCTAAGACTTAATGCAATAATTGACATTTTCTTTAGAAAACTTAATTGAAAAATAGTTTTTTTGATAGTGTTATAGTATAACTGGAGCGTGTTTTTTTAGTATAACTCTTGGTAATATATGAATTTGGCTTTTACTTAGGCAGGCGCTGGTTCCATTTGTCGCATAAGCCCTGCTTTTGAAAAGCAATCATTCCTAAATAGGCATCTAAAACATAAGTGTTAGCACAGTGCAAAGCATTTTACAAAATATCTATTTGGGCCCTGTCCAGTGTGCCAATGGTCAAGGGCACATACCTTCATTGCAGGTTCTTTCTTCACCCTGGTTGGGGGTGTGTGGGATACAACCAGTTGCTGTTTCTCCCTCTCCCTCCATCCCTCCCTCCCACTCTCCAAAAAACAATGGAAAAAATATCCTCCAGTGAGGATTAACAAAAAATTTATTTGGGGGTAGCTCAATGTAAAAGTGAGTAAATAGTTTACAGATACAGAATTTGAATACAAATGAAGAAAAAAATGTCAAGCAACCTGATTTACATATTGTTGTTTATTGGAAATCTCAAAGCTGTGTTAGTATAAAATAACAAGTAGAGAGACCATGTATTAAGAAAAATGCTTCTTACCCTGGCCGGTTTGGCTCACTGGATAGAGCATCAGCCTGCAGACCAAAGGGTCCCAGGTTCGATTCCGGTCAGGGCACATGCCCGGGTGTGGGCTCGATCCCCAGTAGGGGCCATGCGGGAAGCAGCCAATCAATGATTCTCTCTCATCATGGATGTCTGTCTCTCTCCCCCCACCCCCCTTCCTCTCTGAATGCAATAAACATATTTTAAAAAAACACACACAAAAAAACAGAAAAGAAAAAAAAAAAGAACAGTGCCTCTTGTAAGTACGCCCGCAGTGGGTGGTAGGTCCTGAGCACCAGCTGCCTCTGTTGGTCTGCCCTCCATAGTGAAGAGCACGTGTGAGACGGGACAGGAAGGCGGAGCAGCTGGTCCTGTTCATTTCTGGGCACCAAAACCTGCTGCCTTCCCAGTGGTTCTCTGTGGAGCAACAGGCACTTGGGAGAGTAAAAACTCTTTTTGTGTTGGTCAGTCTAGTCTTTATTGTGATGAGAACCATAAAGGTAGAATAAGCCAGTGTTCATTATGTACATTATAAGTAGGTGAAATGAATTGTAGCAAATAAATTGCTGGGTAGTATTGCCCTATTTTTTAATATATATTTTAATATTTTAAATCATTAGCAGTTCGTCTTCATTTGAAAAAATAGATACCTGGCAAATAGTGGGGGCTTAGTAAACACTGGTAAAAAAGGGAGGGAGGAGGACTAGAACTCCCTTTTTTTAGATCAATTATCTAAAATTCTTAGTTCTCTATTTTGCTACTGAATCAATACTCTGACATTTTAAGCATGCATCGTTAATGTACTTGACTGAATTTATATTTAATGCAGTTTATCATATTTACCAGTGAATGTAAAAGCCTGAGTAATTAAATGGGTTACTAAATTCTGTCGTTTCTTTAGTATAACTCAATAAACAAATTACAGGGTTTTTCTACTCATGTATGTACTCTGATTACAGGCTGCTGGATTTGGTTGTGCATCCTGTTCCCCAGCTTTCTCAGTCTTTGGGGTTTATTCAGCAAACCCCCACCAGATATCCTTTGTACCTAACACCTAGCTCATCGTCAGTAAGTTCACCAATAAAAGGATCACATCAGAATACCTCCAGGGCTTCAGAATTACATTTACTTGAAACTCCTGTTGTCGTGAAGGTGAGTATTCCATACCTAGCATTCCTAGTGAAGCTAGAAAGTTATTTTTAAGTAGCAGGGAGAAATAGCTATTTATAACTGATATTTCTGAATGATTGATGATTTAAGCCTTTATTTCCCTCTTTTTCTTTTTGTGGATATCTTTCCCAAATGCTTTCTTTACTTTTACATCTTCTTAATAGAATTTGCTGAATTTACCCTTTGTGCTTAAATGGCTCTATACTCAAGGTTAACAGTTATTAATTATATTGTTGTCCTGAAAGGCTCTTTGTGATCCTTATAAATTGGCCTGTATTCTTTGAAAAATGCCTTCACATTCTTGGGTTTACTTTCTTAGTTTTTAAATTCTATTTTTTTTTTAATATTTTAATGATTTTTTAACAGAGAGGAAGGAAGAGGGATAGAGACTTAGAAACATCGATGAGAGAGAAACATCGATCAGCTGCCTCGTGCACATCTCCCACTGGGGATGTGCCCACAACCGAGGTACATGCCCTTGACTGGAATCGAACCTGGGACCCTTCAGTCCGCAGGCCGACGCTCTATCCACCGAGCCAAACCGGTCAGGGCTTAAATTCTATTTCTTATTCCCTTTTGCTATTATTCCATCAAATGCTTTTTAGTTCTTAGATTTATTAATTTTAATTCTCTGGCTCCTTCAATGCAACTATAAACGTTACTTTTTTCTACTAATAGATATCTGTCTTTAAATTGCCTCCACCCTCTCTGACAAATTACTAGCGGAGAAACCACAAAACTAAGCGTATGATGACTGGTAACAGTGATCTTCTACCTTCATCTTGTCAAAATGTGTTCACATATGTTATCCCCTAGCTCAGCCGTGGGCAAACTACAGCCCACGGGCCGGATCCAGCCCGTTTGAAATGAATAAAACTAAAAAAAAAAAAAGACCGTACCTTTTATGTAATGATGTTTACTTTGAATTTATATTAGTTCACACAAACACTCCATCCATGCTTTTGTTCCGGCCCTCCGGTCCAGTTTAAGAACTTACCATTGTGGCCCTCGAGTCAAAAAGTTTGCCCACCCCTGCCCTAGCTCCTTGTCCAGTGTTCTAGATCTAATCCTAGGATCTTTTCTCTTTTTTTTTCTTTTTTATTGTTCCTTGATATCTAGCATTGTAATGAACCAGGGAATTGCTTTATTTTTCAAATTGAGTAAAAGATACTTCGGTAAATGCTTATCCTAAAGTAAGTTGAAAAGGATTACTAAGACTATTAAATTCCTGATATTTAATATCCAGTACAGTATTTCTAACATTTTTTCTTCAAAAAAACAATCAAATTTTATACTGTCTGCAGCTAGGTTTAAATGAAATAAAATCAAGATAATTTTGTCCCTGCTGCCAAAAACAGTCTAGGGGAAAAAAACCAATATAATCTTGTAACAGATTTAATTGGGGTAATTTGTTCACTAGTTCTTTAGAGAAGTCAAGTGAAGGGATTATTTCTAGTAAATACTTTCTATTCTAATTATTTTTATTCATTATAATTTTTATAAATAATTTAGGTACTGTTGGATTCTTAATTCAGTCTCATTAATTTAGATTAGATTGCTATAATTAAGCTAGAATTCTGTTCATCGATACTATCTCTTTTATCTAAAGCAGTAGTTCTCAACCTTCTGGCCCTTTAAATATGGTTCCTCATGTTGTGACCCAACCATAAAATTATTTTCGTTGCTACTTCATAACTGTAATGTTGCTACTGTTATGAATTGCAATGTAAATATCTGATATGCAGGATGGTCTTAGGCAACCCCTGTGAAAGGGTCATTCAACCGTCAAAGGGGTCTTGACTCACAGGTTGAGAATCGCTGATCCAAAGTTTTCTAAACAGTCCTAGCCAGTTTGGCACAGTGGATAGAGCATCAGCCTGCAGACTAAAGGGCCCCGGGTTTGATTCTGGTCAAGGGCACCTGCCCAAGTTGCCGGCTGGATCTCCAGTAGGGGGTGTGCAGGAGGCAGCCAGTCAATGATTAGCTCTCATCATTGATGTTTCTATCTCTCTCTCCCTCTCCATTTCTGAAATAAAAATATATTTTAAAGTATAAAGTTTTCTAAACAATAGTAAAATAATTTCTCTGATCTATGCACTTTATTTTTAAGTTGACTTTATACTTGGAACAACCAAGGCCTTTAGAATGATTATGGATGCACTTTTATGTTTTGTAGTCTTACATATAGAATGCTCTGAATAGAATTTTACATTTTCTTTCCAGTAATCCTATCTAATAAAAGAGAAACATGGTAATTGGCATACGACCGCTACCCTTCCCATTGGCTAATCAGCAAGATGTGCAAATTAACTGCCAGCCAAGATGGCTACCGGCAGCCAGGCAGCTTGAAACTAACATGAGGCTTGCTTGCTTCAGTGACAGAGGAAACCCACGTTCCCCACCTGCCTTGCCGGCCTCTGAGTCTGGAGTTTGAAACATTGTAACAAATGTAGAAGCTAAACAAAACCCCAGAAACCTGCTTTCAGCAAGCCGGGATCTCAGAGCTGGAGTTTTACATTGTTTCGATTATAGAACCGAAACAAACCAGATACCTGCTTTCAGCAGCGGAGGCCTAAGAGCCGGAGCCTCAGAGCTAAAGCTGGCCCAGAATAAAAAAGAAAAAAAGGAGCAGTTGAGAGCTTCCGTCACCCGCCAGCCTGAAAACAGCCCTCAGCCCCTCATCCAGACTGGCCAGGCACCCCAATGTGGACCCCCACCCTGAAGGGTGTGTGACCAGCTGCAAACAGCCATCATCCCCTCACCCAGGCTGGCCAGGCACCCCAGTGGGGACCCCCACCCTGATCCAGGACACCCTTCAGGGCAAACCAGCCAGCCCCATCCATGCACCAGGCCTCTATCTATCCTATATAGTAAAAGGGTAATATGCCTCCCAGCACCGGGATCAGCGGAGCCAAGAGGCCTCCCGGCACCGGGATCAGCGTGACGGGGCAGCGCCCAAACCCCCTGGTTGGCCCTGCTCTGTGCGTGACGGGGTGGCGCCGCAACCTCCCCATCGACCCTGCCTTGAGTGTGACAGGGGATGGTGCCCCAACCCCCCAATCGGCCCTACCCTGAGCGTGACTGAGGGTGGCATCACAACCTCCCAATCCGCCCTGCTCTGTGCATGACGGGGCGGCGCCCCAACTCCCCAATCAGCCCTGCTCTGAGCCTGATCAGGGGCTGCACCTAGGGATTGGGCCTGCCCTCTGCCACCCTGGGGCAGGCCTAAGCCAGCAAGGCATTATCTCCCGAGGGGTCCCAGACTGCAAGAGGGCACAGGCCAGGCTGAGGGACCCCTCCTTCCCCCCCTGAGTGCACAAATTTTTGTGCACCGGGCCTCTAGTCTATAATAAAACTTATTATGTGTTTATTTGAGATGAGAATTTGGCCACCATTGTGGTTCAGTTGACCCTATCTATCCTTATGTATTTGCCTGTTATAGACACTAATGGTGGATTTCCATTTACTCTTTGTCATAGAAAGCTAAAACTTTGGCCATGTCAGTTACTTCCTCTGGATTTGCCGAGTTCACTCCTCAATCCATCCTAAGGTCTGGCCTTCGATCAACACCTTTAGGGTCTCCCTCCCAGTCGCCCGGAAGGTCTCTTACTCCTCCATTACGACCTAAAGAAACTAGAATTTCATTCATGGAAGATGGCATGACCACAAAATGGACTTCTGGAGTAAGTTTGATAATATTTGAAACAAAAAGTTCCCACAAGTAAAAAGTTAGATATATCATTTTAATAATACCACTATAGATTTTTGTATACAATCTTGCAAATAGTCATGAAATCAGAAAATATTAGTTCAGAAAGAAACTAGGATTTTGCCGAAGCCAAACCCATCATTTACAGTCGGAAAAAGTAGGGCTTACGAAGCACCAAATAAATTGCTGACAAATAGCTATTTGGTGTCAGAAATGGGACTTAGAACCAAGACCTAATTTTTAGCCCATGTTCGTTTGTTTTTTAACCTGTATTGTTTTGCTTCTCTTACTAAGTTCCTAATCGATTGTCTATTTAGGAGGATATATCTTCAGAATTCCACTGTGGGTTGTTAATAGGAACCCAATTGATGATTATTGTCATCTTGGAAATACTGATTTTTAATTAGAGAAACATTAACAGTCATTAAACTTCAATCATGTATCTGAAGAGAATGGATTTAGAATACATGAGTTTTGATTAAGATGGAAAGGGTAGGTAATGATTGGCATTAATAGCTTTGAATTGACTGATTTTTACTAGTAAAATTATGTTTCAAAACCTTTTACTTAACAGGCTGCAGATGATAGCAAAACAAAAGCATTTGTGACTAGACCTTTCTACAAATGTGGAATTCCAGGAGACACGGAGTGGCTGACGAACAAAGATAAGACATCTTTTTCCCTGAATGGCCCTGAAATGGACCCTCAAGAAATGGACGTGAGGTCAGAAAACACACCTTCACAGAGTTTGGAGAAACTGGATGTGAGCAAAGAAAACAGCAATGTTTCCACCGAGTCACTGGAGTACCAAGACGCCCCATCGCCAGGAGAGTTTGAACATGTCATGGCTGTTAAGCCAGCCAGTGCTTCCACTGGACTGATGACTAAGCCAGCTGAAACGACTGAGAAGGACAATGATAAAGATGTGTGTGAATCAGTCACTCCTCTAGACCTGGAGAAACCAACAGGTAAGAACTCATTTCCAAGTATTCAAAATGGCTATTGATGTCCCTCATTTGTAATAGAATTTTTTTCACGATAAAAAAGCACATGACACAATAAACACATCTTATCTCCACTTACAATAGGTATGAGATGTGAGGGGAGAAGTACTTGTGTTCCTTTTTGGGGGGAAGGGGAGAAGAACAGTAATGTTTAAGGAAGAAATGTTAACTCTCAGTCTGACTTAAGGCCTTATAGCTATGAGAAATAATACTAACTTTAGATGAGATTGCTATTAACAATTTTTAACTTATCCAGCAAATCTAAAAAGCTGCTCTAGAACCAGGAAGCTCTTTCTACTCTTTCTCCATCCCTACCTCCAAAATAATCACTGGATGATCAAAATAAATGTACAACGGCCCGTGAATTTATTGTCTTTACTAGAGGCCCCATGCACAAAATTCGTGCAAGAGTAGGCCTTTCTTCCCCCAGCTGCCGGCATCGGCTTCCCTCTGGCACCCGGGACCATGCTTCCCTCGTAGCCCTGGCTTCATCCGGAAGGTTGTCTGGAAGGACTTTGGTCTAATTAGCATATTATGCTTTTATTATTATAGTCATCTATCAAAAAAATTGTAAGCCCCTAATGTATGTGCAACAAAGTGTGTGTGTGCTGGGTGTTGTTGAGGTGAGGAAAGTGGGCATGGGCATCTGCTCCCATATCATTTAGAGCCTAGGGGGCTGTGAAAACAAACAAGCACTTGTGGTTTGATAGTGATAAGCTGGGGGCCACCAGCAAAGGGAAGGGTAGACTTGGTGGACAAGAAACCTTGTTTTCTTTTTATTTCTGAACCCTGCAGTTGTATCAAGCTTCTTTAAAGGTAACTCCTACTTTTAAATCTGTAAAACCAGATACTTTTATGAAAATCTGGGTCATAATGATTTCTTTTGGGGAATATTTCCTGCCTGAGCTGAACTAAGGTTTCTGAGTCCAGTGAAGTTTGGGCTATGATGTCATTTTTTTCCAGTATGTGTTTATTGATTTCAGAGAGAGGAAGGGAGAGAGAGATAGAAACATCAGTGATGAGAGGGAATCATCGATGGACTGCCTCCTGCACGCCTCCTATTGAGGATTGAGCCCACAACCCTGGCATGTGCCCTGACTGGGAATTAAACCGTTCATGGGTTGATGCTCAACCACTGAGCCACACTGGCCAGGCTGTGATGTCTTTAATAAACAAGCCTTTATTAGTTGCTCTCAGGATTTAGTATTGTTTTTTCATAAACAGCATATGTCTGGAAGTTTACATATGTATTCCACTAAAATAATTTGAAAGGTAAGTATTAGGCTCTTAGCTCAGTTACTTAACTAGGTTTGTGACCTGGGATAAGCAGTATAACTATATGCTTGTTTTTTCATCTTTAAAATGGGGATAATAGTACTGCCACTTTAAATATTGAGGATTAAGTGAATTACATCTAAAACACTTGTAGCAGTGGCTGTTAAGACAAATGTGAGAAATGATAGATTAAAGGGGGTGAGGAAGCTCTTGGGACGCAGAATTAGAAGGAACTGTTGTTGGTAGTCTAATGTCAAAGGAGCGAGCTACACATACAGAGAGCAGACCTGACAACTTGTTGAAAAGTGGAGTCCCAGACCATGAGTAATTGCAAAACATCAACACAGATAATTGTAAATATTCTTAACTGTGTGGTTTACAGGCCCTTTAGAAGATGGAGAAACAAAGGCTGTCTTAGTTGCAGAAGAAGCACTTTCAGTATTAAATCACTCAAGCCCTATTCAAGGGGCTGACGCTTCTCTTGGTGTGCTATTAACCCATGAAAGGTAAGTGTGTCTGGGAAAATTTCACATATTCATGTTAAATGAAACTGAACCAGTAAAACAGTCTATGCATAGGTCAACTCTTACTTACATTTTTGACATTTCTATATTTGGTAATGTTTTCTGTTATGAAAGAAGTTCATTTGTACAATTGTGTGCTATTTAGTAGCTTTATGAAAACTTAGAACAATACTCAACATTTCCTGAATATATAGAGACATACTTGATGGGTTGAGGTAGAACTCATAGTCTTTGGTGGTCCTATTTTTTGTGGAAGACAAAGAGTTTCATTCCCAGTCCCTTCTGTTTTCAGTGGTTTCCCGATGGTCGGGGGTGAGGTTCCCATAGCACCAAGGTGAGCATCGGGAGATGGCGCAGAAGCAGTTTTGTTCCCTACCATTGGATGGATACAAAACTCAAGCCAAGCTTTGTTTTTTAATGACATGAAGTGTTATGCTCCCACTTAGTTTCGTTTAGCACTTGCACATTTAGGAGATGTGCTAGATGATGTAGGGCAGTGCTATTCAAGTATGGTCTGATTGATGCCAATTTCCAAACAATTTATGGCCCACAACAAGATAAGCAATCAGTACAGCCTTCACCAGGTAGGTTAGTTGGTTGGAGTATCGTCCCATGCACCAAAAGGTTGCGGGTTCGATACCCCGTTGGGGCATGTATGGGAGGCAACCGATCTATGTTTCTCTCTCTTTCTCTCTAAAATCAATAAACATACCATTTAGGTGAGGATTAATATACACACACACGTACATACATATATATACATGTGTACACCACTTTGTTGAAAGTTAGCTGAACTAATCAGTGAATTGATTCAGCTTATGACACAGCCCCTTATTTCATTGCAAGATTGGACACATTGCACATCAGCACTAATAACAACAGTGACACCATTGTACAGGATTCCAAAAATGTTGCAGTTTCAATTACTAAGAAGTAGTATGAAGCCCTGGTCTAGTAGCTCAGTTGGTAAGAGCCTCATACCGATACGCAAAGTTGCAGGTTCGAGCCCGGTCAGGGCATATACAAGAACCAACCAGTGAGTGCATAAATAAGTAGAATAACAAATAAATGTTTTCTCTCTCAAAATCAATTTTAAGAAAATGGGGTGGGAAAGGTAGTAACATTTACTAAGCTTAACCACATAAAACATAACTTACAACATTATAAATGGCTTTGTAAGTCCTAAGAGTGACTTCAGAAAGCACTCACAGAGATCACCATCATAACAGTGGCCTCTCACACATTCAACTCGGTCATGTGCTTCTTTTCTGAAACAAGAAACCCTGATCAGCTGGGATCTTTGCCAAGCCTTCATGCAAAAAGTGGGAGAAAACAATATGAAAGGATTATCCAGATTTGTTTTATTAATTCAAATATTTTTTTAATTTAATGAAAACTAATATTTCTTGCAAATGGGTTTGATGGATAACCATCACAAAACAAAGAGCATTCACATGATAAGAAACTTTAGTCTTACCAGGGGGGTGAGGGCATGAGTGGGTGGGGTGGGGAGGGGCACTGGGGGGAGAAGGACACATATGTAATACCTTAAGAAAGAAAAAAAATGTTTAAAAAAAAAGAAACTTTAGTCTTCAGTGAGCTAGGTGAATATTCTCATTCTTGGCAAGCTAGTTCCTTTTTAAACAAACAAATTTAGTTGTTGGTTCTTATTCTTACTATAAACATTGTGATTGAAGTAAGTATACAAATGTAACTATAAATAAACGCGTAATTTATTTTAATAATTATGTCTTTCCTGCCAGAAGCCGGTCCATCCTTGCTGCTTGACACAGTCGCTGCAGGGAAGAAACATCTGCACAGCATATGTTTCAAGGGACCTGGTGTATATGGCATACTGTTCTTAATATGTTTGCTCCCCTTCTTGGCGCTGTGTTTTAACCAAGGTCACCTCTCCGAGAAAGGTTGTTTCCCCAGGTAGGGATTTTTCCCTGAATTTAGGGAGGGAATAAAACCCCTTAACTAAGTGCCAGGCGGGTAGTTAATCACTTTAACTATGAACAATTACGCTTAAGCTACATAATCTTACTACCTGGAATGGAGATAAGAAACGTCCTAACCTTTGCAATAGAAATTGATAGGATTAAAATCAACTGGTATAAATACAGATGTAACAAGACAATAAAAAAACAGAACCTGGCTACACAGAACTTGGCTGGAGATCCTGGCTAGAGATCCTGGGTAGGCTTCTGATCAACTGAACGCTGTCTCTGTGTCATTCCTTCTTCACCGACTCCGTCCACACCTTCGGGAACCCCTGGACCTGCTGGGGTTGGATCCCAGCACTTTCCCGTTTCTAAAAATCAGCATGCTTTAGTTGGGTTTGGCAGGGGAGGCCAGCTCGGAATAGGAAGGATCACTGTCAGCATATTTCCAAAACTTAATTTTATGAAGTGGAGTAAATAATGCAGATCCCATTAGTTTTCCATTCTGAGTTATTCCTTAATCTTAGCATTAAAATACTGAACCTCCTTCTCCTGAGTGTAGAGGAAATGTCCCATAATATTTGACAGATTTATTTGGAAAACATGGCCACCAGTAATTAAAAATTGGTATAAGTGCAATTTGTTCCGAGCAACATTTTAAAATCATTTTGCTTGTAATTTAAGGCCATGTCATTATTGCCAATAAAGTGAAATATTGGTTTTTATCAGCAATATGACAAATAGGAAAGGGAGTAGGATTTAAAGCATATTAGAGCAAATGGGATCTTCTCACAAATACATATTTCTTTTTCTAAAGGAAAACCCTCACCCCGAAGTCCAAGGTACCAATTTCAGACGAAGTATCAGTTGAAACCTGCACCTCTGCAATTAGAGCAGGTAATGATGAATGTTTGTATTATTTTGACTTAGAATTATTTCGTTTTGGTGTTTTGATAAAGGGATCTATTCTTAGAACCAATGAATCTGTTATCCAGATTTGTTTATCTCAATTTTTAATCTCTGGTGTATATGGTGTCTGAAGGTATATCAGCTATGAAAACCGTGGGTTGCTTGTAATGCACTCTATGATTCTAACAGTGGAAATCTTAGAATGCTTTTTGTGGACTGTTTTCCTTCAAAACATCAAAGAAGAGCAATCTAAGTTAGCAATCCACACCCAGCCAGACTGCATACCTGCTTCTTAATCTTCTGGGACTCATATCTACATAGGGCAGCTTCCTTTTTCCTGAAATTTTTTTCCATATGCATATTTCCCCCCACATGTTGAAAGAGGAAGGGGAGATAAATATGATCGCTAAAGAGAACAGAGGCTTGAACCAGATTGCTTGGGTTCATAACTCAGTTCTGTACTTACAGTGTATAAGACTGGGCTATCCATTGTCTGTCTTTAAAATATTAATAGCTTTAGCCGAGACTGGTTTGGCTCAGTGGATGGAGCGTCAGCCTGCGGACTGAAAGGTCCCAGGTTCGATTCCGGTCAAGGGCATGTACCTGGGTTGCGGGCACATCCCCAGTGGGAGATGTGCAGGAGGCAGCTGATCGATGTTTCTCTCTCATCGATGTTTCTAACTCTCTATCTCTCTCCCTTCCTCTCTGTAAAAAATCAATAAAATATATTTTAAAAAAATATATTAATAGCTTTAAATGTTAATAAAGGCTCAATAAATGGTATCTGTTATAATTAACACTTTTTTTAAAAGCAAATTTTTTCCACTTAATATACTTAAGACAATTTTCATTGTCATTAGTTTAGATTAATCTTGTCTTTTTTTTTTTTTTTTTTAATATATTTTACTGAGTTTTTACAGAGAGGAAAGGAGAGAGATACAGAGTTAGAAACATCGATGAGAGAGAAACATCGACCAGCCGCCTCCTGCACATCTCCCACTGGGGATGTGCCCGCAACCCAGGTACATGCCCTTGACCGGAATCCAACCTGGGACCTTTCAGTCCACAGGCCGACGCTCTATCCACTGAGCCAAACCAGTTTCGGCAATCTTGTCTTTTTTAATGGTTATAATATATGTGGTAATATGGATGTTCTCTGGTATGCTTAACTAATTACTTACTGTTGAACATTTGAGCTGATCACCATTTTTGTTTTGCTGTTTCATTTCTGCAACGAATATTCTTGTGTGTATATGTTTGCACATTATATATCAGTGTTTCTGTTGGGTAGATTCCTAAACATGGATTTGCCAAGTCAAGGAGTAGGCACGTATTTTTAATACTTGGTTGTTTATGCTTTCAGACACTGATGATTAGAAGGTAGCGTGCATAGAAAGAAGCATGCAATGTATTTTCCCATTCCTCTTTGCCAAACTGGTGAAAAACTTTTTCCTTTATAAGCAGTCTTTGTATATTAACCCATTATCTGTGAAATGTGTAAAATGCTTTTTCCTGGTTGGTTGGTTTTGTTGTTGTTTATCCTCACCCAAGAATATTTTTTTCCATTGCTTTTCAGAGAGAGTGGGAGGAAGGGAGAGAAGAAAAATCGATGTGAGAGAGACACATCAAATGGTTGCCTCCTACACCAGACCCAGGTGGGAATGAACCTGCAACCCAGGTACATGCCCTTGACTGAGAATTGAGCCCGAGACCCTTCATTGCATGTGGCAGCACTCTAACCACTGAGAACACTGGCCAGGGCTACACTAACTGATTTTTTAATTTAGAATTTGGTATCATTCACAAACACCAAATCCAAATATGGTTTGCATGCACTAATGACAAAATTTTGGCAAAGAGGAAGCTGAAAGAATAAGGAAGAATTTATTTTTAATGAGCTTCCCACCCCCAAGGTATTATTTTTTAAGTGGTGAAGTATATTTGTCGCCATTTGGGTGCTTTCTGTTAAAAGAAAGATATCTATGTAGTCCTTTTCATAGCTTGGTTAAAGCCCAGATTTCATATCCTTCAATTCTATAATTACTCAACAAGGATAGCTGGTTATCTAAACTGGTGAGTATAATTTTCAGATTAATTTAATAAGAAACATCTGAGCTCCTCAAAACATTTATCATATTGATGTTTTACAATAAGTACAAAAATTATATTCCAGTTGAGAAAAAACAGTGATTTATTTTTAATATATTTTATTGATTTTTTACAAAGAGGAAGGGAGAGGGATGGAGAGTTAGAAACATCGATGAGATAGAAACATCCATCAGCTGCCTCCTGCACACCCCCTACTGGAAATGTGCCCACAACCAAGGTACATGCCCTTGACCGGAATCGAACCTGGGACCCTTCATTCCACAAGCTGATGCTCTATCCACTGAGCCAAACCAGTCAGGGCAAACAGTGATTTTTAAATGTAAAATTTATCTAATGTGTTTTATCCTTGTGAAAAGCACATGTATTTTTTTTAAATATATATTTTATTGATTTTTTACAGAGAGGAAGGGAGAGGGATAGAGAGTTAGAAACATCGATGAGAGAGAAACATTGATCAGCTGCCTCCTGCACACTCCCCACTGGGGATGTGCCTGCAACCAAGGTACATGCCCTTGACTGGAATCGAACCTGGTAGGACCACATGTATTTTTTTAATATATATTTTTATTGATTTCAGAGAGGAAGGGAGAGGGAGAGATAGACATCAATGAGGAGAGAGAATCATTGATCACACACTGCACACCCCACACTGGGGATCAAGCCCACAAACGGCATATGCCCTGACCAGGAATTTAATGATGGTGACCTCCTGGTTCATAGGTCAACGACGCTCAACCACCAAGCCACACCAGTCAGGCAGCACATATATTGTTTAAACTGAGTAATGAGATACTAAAGAAACAGGATTAACATGTAAATCCTTGTATATCAGTTTTGGCAGTATAAAAGTTTTTCAAGGAAATATTCTGAAGTGCAGGGTAGCCTTTTCCCTCTGTTTGCTTCCCAAATAGTGTATATATTATTTTTTCCGTTTAAAACATGAAAGATGAACTCTCATTTTTCTTTCAGCTATGGCCGATGTCCTTGGTGATAGCGGAAGCTCTGGGCTCGTTACCTCTGAAAGTCCTGTCATCTCTGAACGTAGGCTTGACCAGGAAATAGCAGTGAATTTAGAAGAAGATCATGAAATAGAAGTTGATGCACTAAAAGAAAGTGTTGACTTACCAGAAGAAAAGCCTCCAATTTCTGACGATTCTCCTGATACTCAAAAAGTTCATGTAAAAAATTTTAATTTTTTCATTCTCTGTCGGTCTTTCTGTTTTGAGTTAGGTTTTAAGCCATAGTTCTAACCTAATGTATTCATTTATTTGATTGTTATATAAAAACCTCTTTATAAAGATAGGTGTTTCAAGATATTTTGTGGCCTGTAAAAGAATACATCCTTTAAGTAAGAAATTATTTTTCTGAACCAAAGCCAAAAGGCTGTGTTAAAGAATTCACAATTTTAACAGTTTAATTTTTGCTTAGTATCTGGTTCAAATGGAAGTCCTTTTAGCCATAAGAAAGCACATCCTGGCTACTCCAAAGACAAGTATGACATTGAAACTATTTAGAGCATATATTTGAAAATAATTGAATATAGTTAAATAGATTTTTTTCCCCATGCATACTTATGGGAGAATTGACAGATATACTCCAGGAAGGATTTATTTTTTTCTTGGTACTTAATATGACCTTTGGTTTCTAAAAATTCCAATTCTCTCCTATTATTGACAGGCAACTTTTATATGATAATTGAATTTAAGAAGGGAGAAAAGCAACTATTTTAATTATTTATAGAAATTTGGTTGTACAGTATTTGGAAAGTTTCTTAACTCGTGAAATGTCATGGTTGTCCATATTCACTGTGAAATAGATGGACAACGTCCCTATTCCTTTAGCGGGGAGGCGAAAAACTCGTGGGCATGGTGTTAGTGGGCATCCTCATTTCTGCGTATTTCCAGTCTGTCATCCCATTGAATGTTTGGGGAATGGGGAATGTCATTGTCTAGGTGGGTGGTAATGTTCTACCTCTTGGTCAGGAGATCTCTCTGTTACTTTCTACCTCCTCCTTTTTCTCCCCTTCCCTTACCAAAAGGTAAATGCAAGGACCATTCCTTCTTCCACCAAACCCTTGCAGGAGAGGGACTGAACTTGAAAGCCTTAGGAATTTCATGGTTTATGCAGCCCCAGCAAAGGGAAGAGGATTGAGTCTAGCCCAAGGGAGCTTATGTAGGTGAACTCTTCTTCAACCTTATGGGGATCATGCTGTTGAGAAGTGTGGCTAGCTAGGTAATTTGGGGATTATCATTAAAACACAGTTTGGGGGTTATTTCTTTTTCTCCAATTAATTTTTTCTTGGGTGAGAACAGAGTAAGTCCTTAATTCTTCTCACAATTATTAGCATCATAATAATTTCAAGGTTTTGTTAATTAAAACTCTTTTTTAGCCAGGGAAATGTGGGTGTCTACTTTAATTCCAATCAGAATCTCAAGATCTTTTATTGTCTAGTTATTTTGACTAAGAAAGTCTGATTGCTTAAGTGGGTATTTTATAAAGTAAATCCATAAGTAGATGCCATGTCAAAAGTAGTTTATATTTAAAATTCATACATCAAGGGTGAAATGGTCATTTAAAAACATTATGTATCAAGTTTAAATAAATATATATATATATATATATATAAATTCTTTAACCAGTCTCTTATTTTTAATTCATTTTAGGTAATTGAAAATGAAAAGCTTGAAGTTCAAGACTCAGGACAAGAGGCTAAGAATCTTTCATTTAATGAGTATCCCTCAGGAACTCTTAAGCTTCAGTATAATTTTGAGACCATAGAGCAGCAGTTCTGTGACTTGCCTGATAGTAAGGACTCTGCTGAGTGTGGTGACATTGCTGAAGTAGATGGGGAACTTTTTGTGGCTCAGAGCAACTTCACCTTGATATTGGAAGGTGAAGAGGAAGCTGAGACAGGTGATTCTGCAGCATCTAATGTGCTAGCTAAAGCAGCTAACACAGTAACTGATTCAAAACATGTACACACTGGGGAAAACGATGACCATGGACATGTTGCAAACTTGCCATCTATCATAACTAATGAACAGGAGTCCCAAAAGACAGAGGCCTTACCGTATGTGCCTGAACCAATTAAAGCAGCAGTAGCAGAAAATGTCATTAAAGACACGAGAAGTAAAGACATTACTTCAGATACAATGGAACAGTCCATTCATGAAAACATACCTTTAATAAGCCAAAAGGTAAGGAGTTCCACCAAGTCAGTCAAATCTACATTGAAGACTGCTCAGGAAGCAAGTACAGTGACTATGAATGTTAGCCAAGTTAATGACATGACTCCATCCAGACCTCGAACCAGACGACAACGGACCCAAAGCCTGGATGTGAAGTCAGTGCAACAGGAAGAGTCAGCAGATGCTGCTCCTCCTGAGACGCTAGGCCTCTCGGTTAGAAAGAAAGCTAGGAAAACAAAAGAAACGTCGGCGGCTTCGGAAAGTGCCTTTCCTAGTGTCAAAGAACCATCTCAGACCCAGCAAATACCTCAACATGCTCTTACTCCTAAGAGAGGAAGGAGAAAGAAAGACACATCAGAGAGTCTTAATTCTGTGGAACAAGAATTACAGGTTACTCCAGGTCGGGTATTAAGAAGTTCAAGATCTCAGTTGTTGGAACCAGCAACCACAGAAACTTCTCTTAGAAAAGAAGTTAAGCTTTCGTCTGTTACAAAAAAGACTCCTAAAAGAGTGAAAAAATCTGTAGAAAATCAGGAAAGTGTTGAAATTGTAAATGATCTAAAAACCAGTAAAGAAGCAAGTCCTCGCATAAGTAACAAAAGATTGAGACCTGCTAATTTAGAGACTTCTGAAAATACAGGACACGAGCAAGATGGGAAGTTCAGTGAACAGCCGCCGCCTGTCCAAGGGAGTAAAAGGGTTACAAAGAGAGACATTAAGGCACCAGGTGTTAGAGAAGACTCTAAACTTGATTCATCTCCTTTGACTCTTCGAGCAGAAGGTGATATACCTGCTACGCCTAGGAAACGTGGTAGACCAAGGAAAATTCATCCTTCACTAGATGTGGGATCCGAGGCTGTGAAGGAAGAGGACAGTCCTAAGAAGAGCAGAGTTCAGAAGAGATCTGCGAGAAACACCCCAGCTAAAAGTGAAAATACTGGGGTTGGAAAACCAACTTTAGAAAAATCAGTTTTAGTGCCAAATGAGGAACTTGTTACAGTGATGAGTTCTAAGAAAAAGATTACAAAAAGGATTGAAAATCAAAGCCAAAAACGTTCATTACGCTCAATACCTGAAAAATACATAGATGAAGACGTGGCGCAGAAGGAACCCACGGACCGAGAAGAACAATTACTTGCCAAAACGCCTGTGACGCAGTTTTCCCGGAGCACGAGGACTAGGTCTAGCAAGGCCATTTTACTGCCAGACTTTTCTGCACCAGAAAATGAGTCTTTATTTTCTCCTGTGTCAAAGGTTTCAAGGAAAGATAAAGGTATGTTTATTTCTAGTCAAAGTATAATTTTCATTTTATGCAGTCTTCAGTTTCAAATTGTTTTAAGCATGATTTGAGTTGATACAGACTGTAATTGATTTTGGGGGGGTTTTGTTTTGTTAATCCTCACCTGAGGATATTTTTCCATTGATTTTCAGGGAGCGTGGAAGAGAGAGGGAAAGACAGAGAGAAACATCAATGAGAAAGACACACCGATTGGTTGCCTCTGGCCCAGGCCTGCAACCAACGTACATGCCCTTGACTGGAATCGAACCTGGGACCCCCTTTGGTCCGCAGGCTCTATCCACTGAGCCAAACCAGCTAGGGTTGATTATTTCTTCTAAAGATGATTTGTTGTTACAGGGAATCCCTCTCCTTCCAAAACAATTTTGATCTTTTAATAGTAAAATTTAAAGATTTTCTATTTTAAAGTTTATTTTCAGATTTAAGAATTTTCTGGTTCATCATAACCTTTTAAATCCTATAGCTCACTTGACTTGGGTTTAATTTTTTAGAACAAAATCATTTCTCTTTATTATGCTCGTATAAGCTAAGTAACTTAATTTTAGTTTCTTGTTTTATTAAACTTTTTTAAACGGCTGCATGTATTTTTAACATCAGTGAACACCCTATTATGGTTTCCTGATGCCGTGAGGAAGGCCAAGAGGAAGATAAGCCATTTAGAAATCTGTAAACTCATATCTTCAGCATTCAGTATGCAAAAACTGCTTTAAATATTTGAATTTTTTTTTTTGCCGAAACCGGTTTGGCTCAGTGGATAGAGCGTCGGCCTGCGGACTGAGGGGTCCCGGGTTCGATTCCGGTCAAGGGCATGTACCTGGGTTGCGGGCACATCCCCAGTGGGAGATGTGCAGGAGGCGGCTGGTCGATGTTTCTCTCCCATTGATGTTTCTAACTATTTCTCTCCCTTCCTCTCTGTAAAAAATCAATAAAATATATTAAAAAAAGAAATTTGAATTTTTGAGAAAGGAGACTTTTCTAAAAAATTGTATTTATGCACTCATTCGTTATATTTCTATAGCCTGAGTCCAGGAAATGGCCCTTTGCCATAGAATTGCTTATTAGTTCTAAAAATGATTTGAAGTTGTAGCAGGTCCTCCTCCCCAAATTATTTTAATTTTTAATTTTGGCAGTACTATATACAATTCAGTTTCTTCATGGTATTATGAAAATGTGGTTATGCATATATTTTGCATGGAGGAGAATGAAAGGACAAAATGTGAGAGTTTAGCTAACTTATTAAGGCTGCTATGTTCAAGTTAAAATGAAAAAACTACAGCAGTGAGCGTGGCAGAAGAATATTAACATAATTCTTTCATACTTTCCTCGTGACAAACAAAAATTGCAAGTTATTTTGGTATAGTATGGCAAATATATTAATACCTCTGATCTTTTGTTATCTTTACATAGTCATCTTCTATCATTTTCTGTAATAAAAATAATACATGCCTGCCATAGAAAATTAGAATTTAAACGTAGATACTCTAGCCACCCAGAGTACCACTACCCACTGCTCACATTTTCTTATATATCCTTTCAGTTACTGATGTGTGTGTGTGTGTGTGTATATATATATATATTTTTTTCTTTTTTTAAGAAAACCAATAAACTATGGCATATGTGTATGTTTTGCTTCCTTTCCCACTTATTTCATGAGTATTTTCAGATACTCTTCTCTAAACCCTGAGTGAACGTGGTTTTTGTATTTTTTTTGGTTTGGTTCATACACAGTGATAGAGTCCATGTGTGGCATTTCATCTCCCTCGTGTGCCACAGGCTGCTTAACCATCTCCTGTTAGGTGTTTGAGTTTTCAGGTCTCCTGGTAGTCAGTCCAGTATTATCAACAGGTGCCGTTAGGATGAAATGATTCAGTGACAGATGAGGAATCTGGGCTGGGGTCTCTCGTTTCTGCCACGTCCTAGTGAGGCAGAAAGGTATTGGGCCTTTCTGAACCTTGTTTCCTCGCCGTTGCAGGGAAGGTGGGAATGCTGCCCTACAGGGCGCGTGTGAGTACTCAGGACTTAGCAGTTACACCCTTGGGTGCAGTCTCCACTCTGCTTGGACCTGAGAGGATAGTTGCTAGAGTAGACTCTTAAGAACATCTCTCTCCCCTGTGCCTGTTTAATTGTATTTTTAAAGCTCCTTTAGGGAGGGATAGGAGGTTCAGAGAAGAGTGAATACAGAAATATTAGATTAGAAATTAATTTAGGTTACAGTTGAAAGCTGGAGGCTGTACTCCAGTGAAACCTGTCAAAGAATTTTATTTAGATGTGTCTTATAGCTAAAACAATGCGAAACTTGACATTTTAATACATTTTCTCCAATTTTCGTTACTCATCTGATATTTAAGAAGGATCTGTTTATATGCCTGAGGCTATAGTACGGGATACATTTTATCAATTTGATTCTCACTAAAACCCACTTAAGTATTTGAGGAAATTCAAGTTCAGTAAGTCTGAGCGCCCCATCACCCAGGTAGTGAGTAGTGGTGTCTCGGAGCAGACTCCTGGCTGGTGAGAGCCCATTGTTTTCATGGTCCAGGAGTGCCTGGCTTGCATAGCTTAGTGGTTGAGTATCCTACCTATGGACCAAGAGGTTCAATTCCTGGTCAGGGCACATGCCCAGGTTCGGGCTCTGTCCCCAGTGGGGGACATGCAGGAGGCAGTCCATCAGTGATTCTCTCTCATCATTGATGTTCCTACCTCTCTCTCCCACTCCCTTCTTTTCTGAAATTTCTCTGTCATTTCTCTCTGGGCACTAAGTTATGGTACTAGTGTTTTCTGTTTGGTCATGTTTATATCTGTCTAATGCCCATACTTACTTTAAGTTTTTACCAAAAAAGTATATGCTTATATAAAGTGAAGTAGTTACAGTGCTGTTGTTCTGCCTTTCTTTAGCTGTAAAAGTAGAAGCTCCTGAACAGCTGAAAGAATTAATCTCAGACTTATCTTCCCCATTTGTCCTCTCGCCTCCGGCTCTGAGGACCAGGCGGAAGGATGTGTCTCAGACACCCCAGCTTGCGCAGGAACTGGTAAGGAGTGTATGCTTTTATCCGTATGCTTGTTTAAGCCTGCCCTTTTTTTCCTTTTTTTTTTTTTTTTTTTTTTAGCAATGGCTTTTAAATAAACTTTTTAAATTTTTTTTAACATATTTTATTGATTTTTTTACATAGAGGAAGGGGGAGGGATAGAGAGTTAGAAACATTGATGAGAGAGAAACATCAATCAGCTGCCTCCTGCACACTCCCTACTGGGGATATGCCTGCAACCAAGGTACATGCCCCTGACCAGAATCGAACCTGGGACCCTTCAGGCTGCAGGCTGAGGCTCTATCCACTGACCCAAACCGGTTAGAGCTAAATAAACTTTTTTGAAAAAAAAAAAAAAAAAGCATACATTCGCCCTAACCAGATAGAGCGTCGGCCTGTGTACTCAAGGGTCCCAGGTTCGATTCCAGTCACAGGCATGTACCTTGGTTGCGGGCACATCCCCAGTATAGGGTGTGCAGGAGGCAGCTGATCAATGTTTCTAACTCTTTATCCCTCTCCCTTCCTCTTTGTGAAAAATCAATAAAATATATTTAAAAATTAAATTAAATTAAATTAAAAAGAGCATACATTTTTATTAACATCCCAAAATTGCCTTTTGTACACTTTCAGACCCTACATTTAAGAAAGATTGTGGTGTATCACTGGCAGCTGCAGTATGAATTACCAATTAGGGGAAAGGTTTTAAATTTTAGTGTCTCATCAGAATTACCTGGATGTGTTTATTTAAAAAGTGTAAGTCCCTGAACCCCTGGCATGTCATACACAGACCACACTTGCAGACAGTGTTTCAGAGGTGATTCCTCACCTAATTACACACAACCCTAAAACACGCATATTTCAGGGATTTGAGTATGAGACCCTTACATTTGCCAATAAAATTCAAAAGCATTTTTATTGATTATCTGCCGTTATCCAGCTACCGTGCAAGGACAGACTTAGACAAAAATAATTCAGGCAAATTCCTTGTCTCTCAGGAGTTCAGTTTAATTGAAGAGGCAAAAGCACAATTATTTTCTAGCATGATCAGAGTCACTTCTACCCAAATACCCCAGTGAAAGAAGGTAAAGGGGACAAGCATTCTTGGCAGAGATAACAGCAGGTGGCAAAGGCATGAAGCATGACAGTGCATTGGGGGGAATCCGTTTGCACATTAACAAATAGCTATGGGGGGGGGGGGGTTGTTATTTGCATTTAAAAATATATATTTTTATTGATTTCAGAGAGGAAGGGAGAGAGATAGAAACATCAATGATGAGAGAGAAGCACGAATGGGCTACCTCCAGCACACCCCACACTGGGGATTGAGCCCTCAACCTGGGCATGTGCCCTGACTGGGAATCAAGCCATGACCTTTTGGTTCATAGGTCCACACTCAACCACCGAGCCATGCTGGCCAGGCTAGCCCTGTGCATATTTTAAGTTGTTTCTATGAAAAATGAATTGTGGTGAGGAAAAAATGGTCTCTGGCGGTCCAGTTCTTATGAGATGATGAGAGCCTGGCTTTGGACCGACATTGGGAACAAAAGGGCAGTGAACAATGGAAACATTCAAAACATGAAACTGGGTAGACGGATAATTGTGTGTGAGGATGAGGGATAAAAAGCATTCTTAGATGATAGTTTTCAAAAAAAATCCTATATAATAAAAGGCTAATATGCAAATCAACCACTATGACATGCACTGACCACCAGGGGGCAGACGCCCAACACAGGAGCTGCCCCCTGGTGGTCAGTGCGCTCCCACAGGGGAAGTGCCGCTCAGCCAGAAGCTGGGCCCATGGCTGGCAAGCGCAGTGGTGGTGGCGGGAGCCTCCCTGAGGGCTCCCAGACTTCAAGAGGATGCAGGCCGGGCTGAGGGCCTCCCCCCTCCTCCCCCTGCCCAGTGCATGAATTTCATGCACCGGGCCTCTAGTGAGTTCGTATGAGACTTGCTGAGTTTGAATTCATTAGGACTGTTTGACTAAATTCCTTGATGTAGTAAATAACTTTATTTAAATTTAGATTTCGAATGTTTAACTACTAAAGATTTAACTTTTTAAAATTTCAACTCTTAGGAAGTTGATGCTGTGGGACAGCAAAGAGTGAAAAGAATGAGGACTGGAAAAACAAAACAAGCAAGCAGGTACGGCCTTTCCTATGCTGTGGTTTTATGTTCTGTTACTTAATATGGGATGTGAGGAGAGTCAGTTTAAACTAGGAAGTCACGCTCATTAGACAAGGGTCATTCTTAGGGTCGTTTACAAGCACTGGCTCCTTGCAGCTGTTTGACTTCACGGTGGTTTTCTTTATCATGTGAAAGCCACTCATCCTCCTTAAAGAAGCAGTTTAATACCAGTGAGTCTTTGATTTTGCATGGGAGTGAGATGTTTTACATTTTCTTTAGTAAAAATAGATGGCTATTAGTAAAAAGTAAATAAAGATCCTGTGATTATTTCACTAATAGCTATATAACTTTACCCATGGGGAAATTACTCCATTTCAGATATATTTGTTACATGGTATTTTATTTATGCTGTGCTTTGACATCATTGAATTCTAGAAAAGTAAAGTAACCCATTTTATCTTACTTTAAAAATGAATTTAATGAGTCTTTTGACTATAATAACAACACTGTTTACACATAAATTGGCTTTGTATGTATGTGGAAAACTACTTCATACTGTTATGAGAATATCTACATAATTGCTCATTGCTGCTGTTTGAGAATTGCTTTCTTCATGGGCCTGCGGGGCTTTTATTCCATGGACTGACTGCTGGGACTGGGTCCGTCTCTATAACCCAGCAGTATTTATTCGGACAGATGCAACATTAAAGAACATGCAGTAGTGATGCTTTTGCATACTCAGATTAAAAAGAGAAATTTCTGTCATGTGACACTTTAACTGCCTCTAATTAGCTTATGTGAGTTAAAGCTTCACTTCGCTTCTCTTATGAAATGAAAGCACCAGGAAAAGGTCATCCCTAAGGTTTCTTCTCCTGTATCGAGAAGCCAGTTGTGGTTTATACTATGGTGTATTTCTTCTTACTGGAATGGTATCTTCTTTTCAGAACCACAGAGAAAGACAGTTGGTCACCTCCTCCCGTAGAGATTAAGCTCATTTCTCCCTTGGCAACCCCAGCTGAGAGAGTGAGGAGCAAGCCGCGGAGAGCCATCGAGGAGACGGGGAAAGCTCCGGGGAGGAACAGGAAGAGACCGTCTTCCTTCCCAAAACAAATTGTCCGCAGAAAAATGCTGTAACTGTTTTCAAGTTTTATTGTACACCTGTTTGTAAAGTCACCAGAATTATGTGGATTATTAAAAATCACCTAATTTGGAAGACAGTAATTTATATAAATTGTAAATTTTTGTAAACAGAAGGTCTTCCATAAGTAAAATCACTCCACATGGAGTATGATTCTTTTAGTGGAGGCATTTTATCCCTATTTTATATGAAGACTTCAGACATTTATATAATATGTAAATATGGCTTATATTAGAATGTTAAATAAAGTACACACTTCATAGGAGTTTGTGTCGGTTAGATTTTTGAGAGGAATTTGTTTTAGTGGTGATTTTATACGCTAGCAGGCATGGGGCCCATGTCTTTCTCTACAGTTAAAAGTATTAAACCAGTCATAAAGTGAGGACAACTGAACTGCTGAGTTTTTTAAGTTGCTGTTTTATAATTTATGCACTTTTGCTTCTGTGATTAAGATTTCTAATAAAGTATTTGGGGGGGTGTGGTTGCTATGTTCAAGTTGAATTATGGGCATGTAATTTTGCCACTTTTTTGTAGTTTAACAAATTTTATGTATTCTACCTCAGATGAGTAACTTTCTAAGTAATGCATTGGTTAAATGTAATGCTGGTATTTCTTGTTCAGCAGGCTTAAAGGCTATTATTTTTAAAGTCTCTAAATTATTCAGAGACTAATTATCCAGGTTAGATTGACCGGTTCACTGCTCACTAGCAACTTCTTAAAAGGGTTTGAGAAGCAGGGGATGTAAAAAAATCTCTCCCATGGATATTCATTGTACCTTGTGTGCAGCTGATATTGATAGAACGTGAAGTCTGAGAAATTTTATTATTGCTTTGAAGGAGCTTGCTACTGAATCACAGAAATCCCTTAATATTCAGGTTTTTAAACTGGCAGATTCTCACAGGACAGGACCTCAGGCACAGACCATTGAGGATGGGAAAGTGTGTGAGTAGATGTGGGAAAAGGAAAGAAAAACAACACTGTTCTCTTTGTATGACTGTGCAGTTACGTGGTGATACCTGGTGTAGGCTGTAAAATTCATCCATAAGTGAGTGTTGTAAAATAATTTATAAGAGGCAATGGATAGTGTGTAATGAATGGACCATTAATAATTGATTGTCTAGAAGCAAATTGCTTTTGTTGGCTAAACTTTCAGTGTTAAGCATAAGGAGTGTGCTTTCTATGTTATTTTTCTACCAAATGGCCGTACGAATAACGGGAGGATGATGCAGATGCCTACACCAAGTACTGGCAGCGGAAGTAGCCGTGCGCGTGCGCCTTTCAGTCACTCAGTGATCAGTGTTGCCTTGCCTTGTCGGAAATTGGACTATGACATATTTTATTTTTAAAATTTTAGTTATCAACCTTGTATTTAAGCTGCTTGTCATTTATGGAATAGTAAACTTATTTAAATGAACTTGTTAAATGAGTAATTTAAAGATCTAAATAATTCAGTAAACACTTAATTTCATCCTTTGCACAAGTAGCACAATAAAAAAATTGACAAGAGAAATGTACTGTCAAGTTAATAATTTTTAAAGCCATGCAGTTTGGTAAATATAGACATGTGGTGTCTATCGGTAATAAACGTACTTTTTTCCCTCAACAGTAGACCGTAAGCAAACGAATTGCCAAATCTGAATGAACTGTTTTATAGAGGCATTTATGTATAAATGTGTTTTTATAACTTTTTGTAAAAACTGTTGCTACATTTTAGGATAAAATATGGGTTAGACTCATTCTAAGACCTTGTAGCAATAGTTTGTCTTGGATTACCAATGCATTAGCTATTTACAGTAATTCTGAACAGTCAACCCATTTAGCAAACTTGACAGTCCCTGTGGGTGAACGCTGTAAGAGACGGGCTTTGGAGGGAAACCCTTTGTTCCCAGTAGCTGGCAGCTTTACGTCTGGTTTATGTGCAGCAGGTGCACGTGGTGCTAAGGTAGATCGGCAGTCTCCGCACCCAGAGAAAGGTCGGGTGGAGCTGTGCCTCGACAGAGCTCGATTTCCTAGAGCCAGAGCGTTGGAGATGAGCACAGGGGAAAATAAGATTTGGAGGGGGGTTTGCTGAGACCCCCCTCCTCCCCACAGGCTTGTTTGGCAGTAACGGATCCTGAACGGGATAGAATGTACTGACCTTACAGAGGTCTTTCCCACTTGTGCAACCTGCTCCTTTCCCCTGGTCCAGCAAGACTAGTACAAGACATCTGCACATTTCCAGCTTGTACCAGTTCTGCCCTTGGCATTCATCCATGTCGCAGAAAACAATCCAGCAGCCAGGCAGGTGTGTAATTAGGTAACTAAAAATGTCCAAGAACTGACTTGTGGTCAATGAATTAAATGTCCCTCCCCCCCAAAAAAGGAAGTAAAATGGTTTTATATCCTAACCAATCAACGCAATGAAAGTAGCTATTTCGGGGTTTACTTCTCACTGGCTTTTAATATTACTAGAGTAGCCACAAGTTTTAAACCAAAGGATGTAGAAGCAGACAGACAGTTACATATTTAGTCTTTAAGACCCCTCTTCAAAAAGATTGCACCTCATTCAAGTCCACCGCCCAAGTGGGTGAGCGTAAGCTAGAATGGTAGCAAGGTGCGACGAGGAGGAACTGGAGGTGATTTGAGGGTAGGTGGTTAGCGATCACACCTGGACAGCTTTCCGAGGCGACCAGGACTCAGACTGTGTATGAAGTTAGGAAGTAGGCAATCTCCATTGTGGGATCAGAGAACCAACTTTTTGAGACTTTGTTATAAGAGGCAATATGTTCTCAGCTTTTGAAGTCAGAGGAACATGAATTCAAAACCTGACTTTCTCCCTTACCCACCTTGTAGCCTTGAGCAAGATTTTAAGATCTCTGAGCCTGTTTCCTTAAGTGCAAAATGGATACGTCACAGATTGTTATAAAAATGAGATGAAATAGTGTATAAATCAGTGAGCACAGTGCCTGACAAGTACTCTTAATATCAGCTGTTACAGGTGGTTTTTTCATCGTAATCTCTTCAAGGGTTTGAGATATAACTCGCATTTCATGCAAATCTCTCACCTGAAGTGTACAGTGTTTACTAGTATGTTCATGGACATAGATTTCAACAGTACACTGTAGAACATTTCTTCACCTCAACGAAAGGGGTGCCCTCTAGCTATCATCCTATTCCCCCAGCCCTAAGCAACCATTGATTGGTCTGTCTGTATGCTGAAGTCTTTTGTTCTTTTTGATACTATTAGAACAGTTTTCTGGGTTTTAGTTTCAGATTGTTCATTTTGAGTGTAATTACAGTTGGTTTTTGTATATCAATCTTGTATCTTGCAACCCCACTCTACTCATTTATTCTGATGTATTTAGTGGGTCCTCTAGGACTTTCCTTATTCAAGATGATGTCATCTGCAAATAGAGGTATTTTACTTCCTTTCTCTGCATGCCAGTGCCCTGGCTAGAGCCTCCAATACAATATTGAATAGAAGTGTCAAGAGTAGAAATCTCTGCCCTCTTCCTGACCTTTGGGGTCATATTCAGTCTTGACCATTAAGTATGATACTAGTTATGAGTGTGTCCATAGGTGGCGTTTATCAGATTGTTTCATTATAGTCCTAATTTGTTGACTATCATGAAAAGTACTTGAGAGGAGCGGTGGCTTCTGGTTTCCAGTCTTGATACCATGTGTCACATGGTCATTGTGAGGACACCCAGGATTGGTTGGGTGCAGTAAGGTGTAAAGAGACCGGAACTTGCCACACGGAGCCACATGCGACAGCATCAAGGTCAGGGAAGGTGTGAGGCTCAAGGAGTACACGGCCCACCATCTTCGTTTAGTTTCTGTAGGAAGGAATGGGCGGGCACAGGCAGTTTTGAGCAATTAGAGGATTGGATAGTTTGCGTAATTTCGGGGGCTCTAGGCTGTGGGGGTGGCCTCGAGTTGTCAGGTGCCTGCCTGGGGTGTGATGTAGGGGAGAGGGATACTGGCCTGTGTTGGTGGACGTTAGGTGTCTGGGACATGGACGTTGGATTTGTTGGTTTGCATGAAAGGCAAGTGGTTTTCTATCTCTAGGAATTCATTAGCCCTTGAGGGGCAGTGTCTATGCCCCAGGATGTCAAAACATCATAAAATATAGAAAATAAAAAAACAATATAGTCACTTTTGCATGTTAAGCCCAACTAGGGTCTCTAGGATAAATCCCACTTGGTCATAGTGTTAATTCTTTTTATATGTTGCTGGATTTAGTTTGTTAATTTGCTGAGTATTCGTGCATCCATATTCATATGAGAGATTGGCCTGTATTTTCTTGTAACGTCTCTGGATTTGATACCAGGGTAATAGCGAAAGTCCTCTGGTTACGTCAGAGATCCTTTCCTACAGCAACGCAACTCGATTTTCACCGCAAGTCGGAACCCACCTACATAAGCACCTATGTCACTCACATGGGGTACAGACACAGCAGGAATGAAGTGAAGCAGTAAAAAAATTTAAAAGATAACAATTCCTGACCTTTACTTGTGGTTAATGAGTAATAAAAAACATAAAGCGCATATGTACATACGTCAAAATGACCAAGTTTTTTTATAAATAAATGGGAGATGGCGACATAACCACAAAACGATGTACATTGAGTCACGTAACCCCAGGACTGTCTGTAATACTGGCTTCATAAAAATAAGTTGGTTAGTGTTCCCACTTCTACTTTTTTAGTAAAGTTTATGAAGAATTACTTTAATTTTTTGGTAGAATTCAGTCAAGCCAACTAGGCTTTTCTTTGAGTTTTTAATTACTATCCAACTTCTTCACTTTATATGTTCATACTGTCTATTTTTAAATCAGTTTCAGTAATTTGTGTTTTTCTAAGAGCTTGGCATTTCATCTAAGTTGATGTTACTCGGTTCATAGTATCCCCTTGTCGCCCTTCCCTTCCTCCTTCCTCGTGGTTCTCTAGTTCTGTGGCCATGTCCTGCGGGCCCCTGTCCACTCCTGGTCACACCCAGCGGCTCAGCTGCCGGCGGGCGACCAACAGCTCTTCCAGCAACGCCCTGGAGCGCACAGCACACAGTAGCCCAGTTCTGGCTCCTCTGGGGGAATCGGGTTGGAGATCCACATCTGACATTTTTCTCCGACTCCAGTTAGGTTCCTCCCAGCTCTCTTGTTCCCTCCTCCCTGACCCGGGCAAACTGCAGGGCCTATAACTTCACCCGGTTACTTCCCCTCACAACCTTCCCTGCTGCAGCCGGAGCAGAGGGAGCTGGGCAGACAAGGAACCCCCTCTTCTCACCCCCACTCTCTCCCAGGACTTGGCCTCAGCAGCGTGTAGATGAGGGCAGGATGAGAAACGCTGCTGTCCCGCCCCTCCCAGGAAGAGCCCTCCATTAGGGTCCGGGGAAGGGAGCCCCCACCTGCCCTGGGGCAGGGACGGCGGGCGGGGGGCGGGGGGAGTTGCTTCCTGAGGAGTCCTGATAGACTCACTGAGCACATGCTTCCTCCCTGGCTGTTGGCCTTAGGATGGTTTCCGGAGGCTTAAATGGTTGCTTTTGCACTAATTTCACTATTTCCACTGGGGAGGGGACAGTGGGAGCTCCTGACGCTGTAACGCTGGAGGTGGGCTTTCCGTTCGCATAGCTGGGTGATAGCTGGGTGTCGGGCAGGCTGTTCTCAGAAACTGACCAGAGGAAGCCTCACATTCTGAGGGATGTGAAGAGCAGCGGCCTGTCCTAACAGCCACCAGAATAACACAGAGTAAAATGAATGGATGGTGCCCTAGCCGGCTTGGCTGAGTGGATAGAGCGTCAGCCTGCGGACTGAGGGGTCCCAGGTTCGATTCCGGCCAAGGGCACATGCCTGGGTTGCAGGCTCGTTCCCCAGTGGGGGGTGTGCAGGAGGCAGCCGATCAATGATTCTCTCTCATCATTGGTGTTTCTATCTCTCTCTCCTTCTCCCTTCCTCTCTGAAATCAATAAATATATATATGTAAAAAATGAATGGATGGTAAAAAATGAATGGATGGTAAGTTCCCAGCTTAATTTCTCACAAGGCATCAAGACCTGCAAAACAGCGTGGAAGACCAGAGCTATGGTGACTGACTCGGAATGTGTGGTTTGACTAGAGAGAGAGAACGCTGGGACACATGCGTGACTTCCACGTGTTCCTGGGCCGCTACCACTCTGCACAACTCTCAGAGTCCCAAACACAGGAGACGCTGACCTTTGACCTGGCATGCTGGTCTCACAATGGCTTCCGCATCGGTCAAGATGGTGTGCTGACCTCAGCTGACCCGATAGTAAACTTGCAGGCAGGTAAATTGCTTTAAAACACAATTTTAATGGGAGGGTGTGCTTTTTAAATGAAGGGTGAACAGTATAACAATACACTAATTTTTGATGCAAGCCTGCTGCAATACACACTTCCATTTGAGAGTGTGGTTTAAAATGTATTCTTTTTTCATGCTAAGCACAAGGTCCAGAAGTGCAGCTAGTGCCTAAAGGGTTTATAGGCACTCAGATCCGTTGATTTCCCATTGTATTGGTGTCAGTCAAGTCCGTTATACTTTGCCTCTCTGACAAAATAAGCAAAACTTGTGAGAAGCTTGGTTTTATCTAACATTTATTTTTTTTAATATATTTTATTGATTTTTTACAGAGAGGAAGGGAGAGAGATAGTTAGAAACATCGATGAGAGAGAAACATCGATCAGCTGCCTCCTGCACATCTCCTACTGGGGATGTGCCCGCAACCCAGGTACATGCCCTTGACCGGAATCGAACCTGGGACCTTTCAGTCCCCAGGCCGAGGCTCTATCCACTGAGCCAAACCGGTTTCGGCTATCTAACATTTATTGTGCTGCACACGATTCCACCTTAAAGTTGCTCACACTTCCATATGGGGAGACGGGCAAACGCGTCATTCAACATTACAGGTTCTGTGGTCACAGTCAGTGCAGGATGAAGGAGGGTGGTCCTGTCAGTTTGGACGGAGCTCATCATGCTTCTTGGACAGTGGTTTTGTAATTCCCATCAGACTTAGCGAAGTTTCAACAATCGTTTCTTCAAGATTTTCTGTCCTGCCTTGTTCAGTCCATGACATGTTATGTGTGACTGTCCCATCCATCAGTGACGCCCACTTCACGTCCCCTCAATTTTCCCTCCGTTCTCTCCTGCCTACTTGTCTTTCAAAACTCAGCCCAAAGATTCATCCCTGAAAACACCCTCTGTCAAATAGTTCTGACTTCACAAACCCTGAAAAGAGCTCATGGGCCCTGGAATGCACCAAGCACCACCACCCCAGTGCAATCATAAAAAATATCACACAGTAGCATAACTAGTAAGTCAATTGTGGGGAAATTGAATTATGAAATAACCCAAAACATGGCAGAGGGGGGAGAGACAGATGGAATAAGTATAAATAGCAAGATGGTAGATTTAATGCCAGCCATGTCAATTGTTATAACAAGTGTAAATAAAATGTCCATTAAAAGCAGAGGTTATCAGACTTGACAGGAAAAGCAGAATCTAACCATATCTGTACAGAAACCCCATTCAACTATAAATAGATGCCCATCATGGAAACACTTAGAAAATGACAGAGGCCATATTTACATCACCCAAAGCAGACTTCAGAAGCAGGGATATTTCATAGCAAAGTGATCAATTCATGAAGAAGACTTAGACCATCCTAAAAGGATGTGCCCATTAGCAGGACTTCAAACCACATGAAGCAGAAACCGACAGAAACGGACGGAGAGGTAGACCATCTACTATTGTTGACGCTTTCATCGCTCCCGAGTATTGGAGAGAACAGATAACAATAATCAGTACTATTACAGACGACCAGAGCAGCGGCAGCACCCGACACTGACATTCTAAACACTTCTGCGGCCCCCACCCAACCACAGAACTACACATCCTTCTCCAGCGAGCCGGGCACTTTATGAGGCCTGTATCCCGATCATAGACGAGGCTCCATAACTGTGCGGCGAGAGCCATACAAAGTATGTTCTCTGACCACAATGGAATGAAATAGACACCGCGATGGGCCCCCGGGGGCTGTGGACTCGGGGGCGGGATCACTGGAATGACGGGCAGCAGAGCCTATGACTCCAGGGCAGGCAGTGGCAGGAGAGAGTTTGGTAGTGGGTCCCGCAGGGTGATGACTACAGAGGAGGCGGGGCCATTATGACAGGTGCAATGACGGGCCATGGGCACAAGAAATGGTTACTCTGGGGACAGTTATAGGTGTGGGGACAGAGGTTCCCCCCAAAGACCTAAATAAATCTGACATTTACAGTTCAGAAAGAAAAAAAGAAAGGAGGGAAGGAAGGAAGGAAGGCGTACAGACATATTATAGCATGAAATGATTATATTAGAGAAAAAGCTCAAATCAACATTCTAGGTTTCCACCTAAGAATTTAGAAAAAGAGCAAATTAAACACAAAATGAGCAGAGATAGCAATATGAAAGATTAGAGCAGTAATGTAAAACAGTAAAATAAATCAATAAACTCAAAAGTGGTTTGAAAAAAGTAAAATTGACAAATCTCTAGCCAAAATGATCAAGAAAAAAGATTTAAAGTACCAAGATGAGAAATGAAAGAGACATTGCAGCTATTAAACAAATTAAAAAGAAAATATTATGAACAATATGCCAATAAATTCAACAATACAGATGAAATAAACACAAGCTACTTCAGTTCACACAGAAAGGGATATAGAACCAAGTAGTTCTATATCTATTAAAGAAATTGAATTTATAGTTAAAAACTTCTCACAAAGAAATAAACACTAGAACCAGATGCTTTTATTTTTTTTTAAAGACATATTTTTTATATATATATTTTATTGATTTTTTACAGAGAGGAAGGGAGAGGGATAGTTAGAAACATCGATGAGAGAAACATCGATCAGCCGCCTCCTGCACACCCCCTACTGAGGATGTGCCCGCAACCAAGGTACATGCCCTTGACCGGAATCGAACCCGGGACTTTTCAGTCTGCAGGCCGATGCTCTATCCACTGAGCCAAACCGGTTCCAGCGAACCAGATGCTTTTAAAACAAAACAAACAACCTTTGCATATGATAGAAGGAACATTCACTTTCTGAGGCCAGTATTATAAGAAAACCAGCCAAAGATATTACAGAAACACTATACATCTATATTCTTCATGAACATAAACACAAATTTTTTTAAATTAAATCTTTATTGTTCAGATTATTACATTTGTTCCTCTTTTTTTCCCCCCCATAACTCCCCTCCTCCCAGTTCCTGCCCCACCCTCCGTCCTCACTCCCCACCCACTGTCCTCATCCATAGGTGCACGATATTTGTCCAGTCTCTTCCTGCATCTCCCACACCCCCTTCCCCGCCAAGAATAGTCAGTCCATTCCCTTTCTATGTCCCTGATTCTATTATGATCACCAGATTATTTATTCACTGGATTCTTAGATTCACTTGTTGATAGATGCATGTTTGTTGTTCATAATTTGTATCTTTACCTTTTTCTTCTTCTTCCTCTTCTTAAAGGATACCTTTCAGCATTTCATATAATCCTGGTTTGGTGGTGATGAACTCCTTTAGCTTTTCCTTATCTGTGAAGCTCTTTATCTGACCTTCAGTTCTGAATGATAGCTTTGCTGGATAAAGTAATCTAGGTTGTAGGTTCTTGGTGTTCATCACTTTGAATATTTCTTGCCACTCCCTTCTGGCCTGCAAAGTTTCTGTTGAGAAATCAGCTGACAGTCGTATGGGTATTCTCTTGTAGGTAACTGAGTTTCTTTCTCTTGCTGCTTTTAAGATTCTCTCTTTGTCTTTTGCTCTTGGCATTTTAATTATGATGTGTCTTGGTGTGGACCTCTTTGGATTTCTTTTGTTTGGGGTTCTCTGCGCTTCCTGGACCTGTAAGTCTATTTCTTTCACCAGGTGGGGGAAGTTTTCTGTCATTATTTCTTCAAATAGGTTATCAATATCTTGCTCTCTCTCATCTTCTGGCACCCCTATAATTCTGATGTTGGAACGCTTGAAGCTGTCCCACAGGCTCCTTACACTATCTTCGTATTTTCGGATTCTTTTTTCATTTTGCTTTTCTGGTTGGGTGTTTTTTGCTTCTTCGCATTTCAAATCTTTGCCTTGATCTTTGCGCTCCTCTGGTCTGCTGTTGGGAGTCTGTATAGTATTCTTTATTTCAGTCAGTGTATGCTTAATTTCTAGTTGGTTCTTTATCATAACATCGAGGGCCTCATTAGATTTCTTGAGGATCTCACTACATTTATCCACGGCTTCTAGACAGTTCTTAAGAGACCTTAAAAGTGTGGTTCTGAACTCAATATCCTCCATTGACAGTTTTGTCCTGTTTCTTGGTCTCCGCATTTTTTATGCTTTCTTGGTGCACCCCCTAGTGGTCTTTGTGCTCAGTCTTGTTGTAGTTAAGCCTTGATTGTTGTAGTTAATACTGGGGGATTTGACCTCCAGGCAAACTGGCTATGAGAGTCCGCTGTGTCTGCAGTGGGAGAGCTTCTGAGCTGGATCTCTAGGGCGGTGCTAATCTAGCCTTTGCCTGAGGCTATCCGGCAAATGGCTCTGTGCAGGGCTTGGGTGGGGCGGGTCCCTAGGGATCTACAGGGCCGGCCGGAGCGAGCAGTTATGGCTACTCTCAGTTCCGTCCCTAGGGGTTCTGCCTCACAGAGTCCCTGCAACCGCTGCAAACCTCAGAGAAAAAGCTGCCTTCGAGTTCCGACTGAAGCCAGACAGTCCCGCTTCTCCCGTTTGAGTCTGGGTCCCTAGAGACTCGCCCGGATCTGGAGCTCAGAGTCTGAAACTCCCTCCCAATTGAAAACGCCAACCACGCCCTCAGCCACCAGCCCGCTCCACGTGCACTCCGCACCTGAGTATTTCACTTCAGCACTGTGCCTCCTCTGAGTCTGGGTATGATATTCTCTTTCCTCCTAGTTGTAGAATTTCCACTCAGCCAGCCTTCCTGTGGTTCTGGATGATGTCCGTTCCGTCTTTTAGTTGTTTTTTGAAGTGGTTGTTCGAGGCAGCAATCTCCGGCATTAACCTATGCCGCCATCTTGGTTTCTCCTCCATAAACACAAAATTAACAATATTTTAGCAAACAGAATTCAACAATATTTTTTTGGGACAATTTCTCCAAATTTATTGTAAAGACAATGGAAAAATAAAGCAATAGCTCCTTGCACATCATATTCTGAACATATGGCTTTCCTACCTCTGTGCTATTAATCATATTATTCCTCCCACAGGAAATTCATTCCTCTAATTCTCTTGTTGAAATCCATGTTGGCCTTCTATGTCCATCCTAAAGCACACACCCTCTGCAAGTTCTCTGAGTTTCTTTTTTTTATTATTTTCCCTTTATTGATTAAGATATTACAAATATGTCCTTATCCCCACAATGTCCTCTCATCCCCCCAGTCCTGCCCTCACCCTCAGCCCCTGTTGTCCACAGCCATCGCTTATGCTTATATACATGCATACAAGTCCTTTGGTTGATCTCTCCCCCTTACCCCCACCCTCCTCTACCCTCCCTCTGAGTTTTGAGCATCTGATTGATGCTTCTCTGTCTCTACATCTGTTTTTGTTCATCAGTTTATGTTGTTCATTATTATCCATAAATGAGTGAGAACATGTGATATGTATCTTTCTCTGACTGGTTTATTTCACTTAGCATAATGCTCTCCAGGACCATCCATGCTGTTGCAAATGGTAGGAATTCCTTCTTTTTTATAGCAGCATAGTATTCCATTGTGCAGATGTACAACAGTTTTTTAATCCACTCATCTGCTGATGAGCACTTAGGCTGTTTCCAGATCTTAGCTCTGGTGAATTGTGCTGCTATGAACATAGGGGTGCATATATCCTTTCTGATTGGTGTTTCTGGTTTCTTGGAGTATATTCCTAGAAGTGGGATCACTGGGTCAAATGGGAGTTCCATTTTTAACTTTTTGAGGAAACTCCATACGGTTCTCCACAGTGGCTGCACCAGTCTGCATTCCCACCAGCAGTGAACGAGGGTTCCCTTTTCTCCCCATCCTCGCCAGCATTTGTCATTTGTAGATTTGTTGATGATAGCCAGTCTGACAGGTGTGAGATGGTACCTCATTGTCGTTTTGATTTGCATCTCTTGGATGATTAGTGACTTTGAACATGTTTTCATATGTCTCTCAGCCTTATGTATGTCTTCTTTCAAAAAGTGTCTATTTAGGTCCGTTGCCCAACTTTTTTTTTTTTTTTTTTTTTTAAAGAATAGACTTTTCGGAGATACCAAGATGGTGGCATAGGTAAACACCGGAAATTGCTGCCTCGCACAACCACTTCAAAAATACAACTAAAAGACAAAATGGACATCATCCAGAACCACAGGAAGGCTGGCTGAGTGGAAATTCTACAACTAGAAGGAAAGAGAAAAGCACACTGAGACTCAGAGGAGGTGTGGAAGTAAAGTGCAGAGGTACAGAGGCTCACGTGGAAAGGGCTGGCAACAGAGGACACGGTTGTCTTTTTCAATCAAGAAGGAGACACAAGCTCCTGACTGCTCTGAACTCCAGTTCCAGGCGAGTCTCTGGGGACCCAGACTCATACAGGGAGAAACTGGACTGTCTGGCAGCGGGCAGAACTCGAGAGCGGCTTTCTCTCGGGGTTGCTTGCAGCGATTACTAGGACACTGAGACGCAGGGCCTCTTAGGGTAGGACTGAGGACCAGCCAAAGCTGTTTGCTCCTCCCTGTTGATTCCCTGAGACCCCGCCCAAACCAAGCTGTGCGCAGAGGCTTTTGTATATTAATGGGCTGGCCCTTTGAGATCTAAAATTACCTAACAAACTGCAGCTGGGTCAGAAAGACCCAGAACATCCAAAAGAAAGCCCAAGGCCCACAGCAGCTTGCATTGCTTCACAGCTAGGCCTCATCTGGGCACCTCCAAACCCCAAACAAGGAAGAGGAACCTGCAGATCTCTCCATAGCTCCTGCTGGGTAGCCTCAGGCAGAGGCTAAATTAGCATCTCCTTAGTGATCCAAGAGCCTGTGTACCCAGTGGTCAGATTGGGACCATCCAGATTACAACTCCTCAGATCCATAAGGGACACACTCAGGGGGCAGACTCAGGGAGCACCAAAGCCCCACTGAAGCAAGTCTTGCCCCAGAAGGGTGTCTCCAGCACAGAAGTTCTCCCACTGTAGACACAGCTGATTCTCACAGACAATTGGCCTGGAGGTCAATTCCTCCCAGTGATACCTACAACAATCAAGCCTTAACTACAACAAGACTGTGCACACAGCCCACAAAGGGGTGCACTAAGAGTGTCCACCTCACGTAATTGGGGAGGCTGAGCCACTGGGCCCTATAGGACACCTAGCACAGAAAGCCACTCTATCAACACAGGGAAGCATAAAAAATGCGGAGACAAAGAAACAGGTCACAAATGACAGAAATGGAGGAAAGCAAACTACTGGATATAGAGGTCAAAACCACGGTTACAAGGTTTTTCAAGAATCTTCTAGAAACCGCCGATAAATTTAGTGAGACCCTCGAGGATATGAAAAAGACCCAACTAGAAATTAAGCATACACTGACTGAAATAAAGAATAACATACAGAGATCCAACAGCAGACAAGAGGATCCCAAGAAGCAAGTCAAAGATTTGAAATATGAAAAAGTAAAAAACACCCAACCGGAAAAGCAAAAAGAAAAAAGAATCCAAAAATATCAAGATAGTGTAAGGAGCCTCTGGGACAACTTCAAGTGCCCCAACATCAGAATTATAGGGGTGCCAGAAGAAGAGAGAGAGCAAGATATTGAAAACCTATTTGAAGAAATAATGACAGAAAACTTCCCCCACCTGGTGAAAGAAATGGACTTACAAGCGGTAGGGGGCGTGCAGGAGGCAGCCGATCAATGATTCTAATCATTGATGTTTCTCTCTCCCCTCTCCCTTTCTCTCTGAAACCAATAAAAATATATTTTTTAAAAAATACATGGTCAGATGAAAAAAAAAAGTATTTGACAAAATTCAACACCCAATCATGACTAAAACTCTCAGCATATTTGAAACAGGAGGGAGCTTTCTAGAAATAGAACTTTCCTGAAATACACAGGTAACATCACCTTGGATGGTGAAACAGTGAATGTGTCCCTTCAGATTGGGGATGAGGCAAGGAGGTCCATCTCACTATTTCTCTACAACATTTACTGTAGGTGCTGGCCAGGGCAATAAGGCAATTCATAGGAAACAAGTGGTGTGCAGATTAGAAAGAAAAGTAAATCTATTTGCATATGATATGATTTCTATGTAAAAACAAACCCTGAGGAATTGACAAGACATGCAGAATAGCACTTGGCAAGATTCAACATCCATTCGTGACAAAACTCTCAATAAGACGGGATCAGGAAAGCATCTCAGCGTAGTGAGGGCCATCCATACATGACAAACCCTCAGCTAGTATCATGGTCAATGGGGAAAAATGGAAGCTTTCCCTCTAAAACCAGGAACGGGACAAGGATGTCCAATCTATTCAACATGGTAGTGGAAGTCCCAGCCAGAGTCATCAGGCCAGAAAAAGAAATAAAAGGCATCTAAATTCTAAAGGAAAAAGTAAAGCTGTAACTACTCATGGATGACATATTTTATATATAGGAAATCCTAAAAACTCCACCAAAACCTATGAGAAATAATAAACATACTAAAATTGCAGAGTGCAAAAGCAATACACAAGTATATGTCGTGTTTCTATACACTAAGATGAAAAATCAGAAAGAAAAATTAAAACAATCCTATTCACAACTGCAACAACAACAAAATACTAGGTTACATTTAACCATGGGAGTAAAAGACCTAAACACTGAAACTAGAGGACTTTGTTGAAAGATACTGAAGAAGACGCAGAGAAATGGAAAGATAGCCAGTGTTCATGGATTGAAGAATTAACGTGGTCGAAATATCCATGTTACCTAAAGCAACCTACAGGTTCAATGCAATCCACATCAAAATCTCAACTGTACTTTCCCAGGGATAGAACAAAAAATCCTCAAATGTGTATGGGTCTACAAAAGCAACCTAAGGACAAAGCCAGAGGGATCACATTCCCCGAATTCAAATTATGCAACAAAGCGATAGTAACCAAAACAGTATGGTATTGGGGAAAAATAAAACAAACAGAAATGGAACAGAGAGCAAAATGGAGAGCCCAGGAATAAACCACACCCACGGACAACTACTGTGAGGCAAGGAGCCAAGCACATGAAACGGAGAAAGAGGAGTCTCTTCACTCAGTGGCGCTGGGAAAATGGGAGAGCCATGTGCAGAAGAGGCACATCACCTTGCACCTATTAGAATGATCATCATTAAAAACACAAGAAGCGACAGTGTTGGAGAGGACGCAACGGTAACCAAGACGTAGGCTGTTAGCATGAAGATGGACACATGGGTCAGTGGAGCCATGAACAGAGCCCAGAAACAAACCCACACATTAATTTACAACAAAGAAGCCAAAAATATGCCATGGGGAGTCTTTTCAGTAAACGGTGCTGGGAAAACTGGACAGTCGCGTGCAAAAGAATGAAACGGGACCCTACTGTACTCTGCTCACAAAGATTACCTGGAAGTGGACCCAAGACTTGAACGTGACACTGAAGCCACAGGCTCCCGGGAGAAGCACAGCAGGCAGCTCCTCAAACAACCCCGATCTTGACAATGTCACTTGGATTTGACACCAAAAGCAAAAACAAACAAGTGGGACATGAAATCAAAAACGACAACTCGTGCACATGAAGGAAACTGTCAAGAAAATGAAGGGCAGCATGGGGAATGGGAGGGAAATATTTGCAAATCATATCTCTGACAGAGGGTTAATCTCCAAACTATATTTAAAAAACCCTCATACAACTCAGCAGCAAAAAATCAAATTTAAAAATTATCAGAGGAACTGTATAGACATTTCCCCCCAAAGAGGCATACAAGCAGGAGTATGAAAAGGGACTCACCCTCACCAATCATCAGGGAAATGCAATCAAGCCACCATGAGATGTCGCCTCACGCCCGTCAGAATGGCTGTCCTCAGAGAGACAAGAAACAAGTTTGGCCAAGACATGAAGAAGCCCTAGGGAGCCCTTGTGCACTGCTGGTGGGATGTACATTGGTGCAGCCACCATGGAAAACAGTATGAAGGTCCTCAAAAAGTTAAAAAGAGAACGACCGTATGATCCTGCAGTCCAACTTATGATGGCTGCTGATCCAGAAAATAAATCGCCATCTTGAAGAGGGATCTGCACTCCCTCTCATTCTGAGAGGATGACCACCTACTTTTAAAATTTATCTTTATTGTTGGAAGTATTACCGATGTCCCCTTCTTTCACCCCAATGACCCCTCTACCCTGCTTCCACCCCTCCCCAGGCCTTCACCACACTACTGTCTGTGTCCAGACAATAGGCACATATGCATGTAAGTCCTTAGTCTGTTCCATGCTTCCATGTCTCTGATTCACTCCGTTCATCAGTTTATTTTGTTCATTAGATTCCACATATGAGTGCAATCATGTGATACTTGACTTTCTCTGACTGGCTTATGTCACTTAGCATGATCCTCTCCAGGTCCCTCCATGCTGTCTCAGAGGGTAAGAGAGCCTTCTTCTTCACGGCTGCAAAGATGATGACCATCTATTAAGACGCAGCAGAATTGTTGTTTCATGTACTATGGTGAGGAAAGTGTTTCATATAGTTGATTATGGGATGGCGAGTAGGAAGAAATTAGCAGTGTGGTTCTAAGACTTCATGGCTTATATTAATACCAGAGGGCCAGTGCATGAAAATTCATGCAGTGGAGGGGGGGGTCCCTCAGCCCGGCCTGCCCACTCTCACAGTCCGGGAGCCCTCAGATCAGGGGAAGGTGACGCCCCATCACATCTCTGCTGCTGCCACTGCCAGCAGCGCAAGCCTCAGCCGGCCCTGGTTACCTGAGCCTCGGGCAGCCCTGGGCAGCTGGGCAGCTGGGCAGCTGCCATTCGAGGTCTGCCTGTACCTCAGGTGGCCCTGGGAGGTTGGGGGGCCGAGGGGACTGGGGGTCTCTGGAGGCAGGCACGTGGAGTGGCCGGGCTGGCCTGGGGGCAGGTCCGGCCTTACTGCATGCATGCCGCCCCGGCAGGGCTGAGAGGACTGGGCACTGCCATCTTTGCGATGGCATGAGGGTCAATTAGCATATTCCCTCTTTATTAGATAGGATAAGCCAAATATACAAATAGCTGATGTGCAAAAGATATTGCAATGGAAAACTATACGGAAAAACTGTACAGCTAACACAATTTATACAATGATTCTATTCTATAAGATTTTAATAAAATTCTGTATTGCTTAAAGTTTTATTCCATAGAAATTGGCCATAAAACATTTCCCAAAATCTACATATAGCACAAAGAAAAGATAGCAAACCTAGTGATTTTACTAAGCGTAGTAACCACTCCTTGGTTTTAGCCACTAGCTCCCAAGGTAGAGTAAGTATCTGTTATAGAAATACCTTGTTGCCAAAACCGGTTTGGCTCAGTGGATAGAGCGTCGGCCTGCGGACTGAAAGGTCCCAGGTTCGATTCCGGTCAAGGGCATGTACCTGGGTTGCGGGCACATCCCCAGTAGGAGATGTGCAGGAGGCAGCTGGTCGATGTTTCTCTCTCATCAATGTTTCTAACTATCTCTCTCCCTTCCTCTCTGTAAAAAATCAATAAAATATATTTTTTTTAAAAAAAAAAACAGAAATACCTTGTTTTCCTGCTAGGAGTGTGGTTATCATGTTTGGAAAAACACGGGTCAGCCGAAACCGGTTTGGCTCAGTGGATAGAGCATCGGCTTGCGGACTGAAAGGTCCCAGGTTCGATTCCGGTCAAGGGCATGTACCTGGGTTGCGGGCACATCCCCAGTGGGAGATGTGCAGGAGGCAGCTGATCGATGTTTCTCTCTCATCGATGTTTCTAACTCTCTAGCTCTCTCCCTTCCTCTCTGTAAAAAATCAATAAAATATATTTTAAAAAACAAAACAAAAAAACACGGGTCAAATTCCACACTTTAGGCCTGGAGCCTCCTTAACCCTGTCATAGTCTAATAATTTTTATTCCTTTCTCATGTGAAATGAATTATATAAGAAAATTGGTTATTGTCCTAAATCATACTATCTTGGTATTTGCTTCTTTCCCAGAAATAAAAATTATATAAATTATACGAAGGGATATATTGTAACAAATGGAGCAAGTGATGCTCACTATTTTATTGACATGGAAAGTAAAGAAGAATGTACTCTTGAAACAGCCTCCAGTCAGAGAATTCCTGCTGGAATTCCAGGCAATAGAATAGTCAGACCACATCCTCCCTTTCAATCAGTCGTGGGCACCGGGGTCTGTGTCCCCGCCCCCCCCCCTTTTTTTAAAAAGGGTGCACATTACTAGCTAGCTGGAGATCCGTGGTCCTGGAGCGTGGCCTTGTGGCCTCGCTGCGCAGGGTCCAGGACGCCCTGCCCCGGCGCTGGAGCACGTCCCTCGGGAAGGAAGACCGCAGGGTCAGGTTCAGTGCAGGCTTCCCACGGCCCCGGGACACCCAGCCACCGTTCTGGTCTGGCTGATTCCACCTGAATTAGCAGCACGCAACCTACTTGAAATATGGCGCCGAGGCTGTGGTAGAACCAGCGGAGGGGGCTGGAAACCCGAAAGGCTTTTGTCGATTTGGAAAACACCCGCCAGGGATCTCCAGCCGGTGTCCCCATCGATAGCAAATATCACAGCCTCTCCTAGGCACGGGCTGTTCTTTGAAGTTCAGCAAGTCTACGAAAACTTCAAGGTGCCAGGGGGCAGAGACCGGTCAAAGCGTTTTCTACTTTCTCTTTTTTTGTGTTAAGTTTATTTTTATTGATTTCAGAGAGGAAGAGAGAGATAGAAACATCAATGATGAGAGAGAATCGCTGATCAGCTGCCTCCTGCACGTCCCCTACTGGGGATCAAGCCTGCAACCCGGACATATGCCCTTGACCGGGAATTGAGCCATGACCTCCTGGTTCATAGGTTGATGCTCAACCACTGAGCCACACCAGCCGGGCTCTCTTTATCCTTCAATCCGAACAATAACATCACAAAGTTCCTACACTAATTCCTCTGTTGCTGACCTGTTCTTTTTGTTGTTGTTTTTTTTTCGTAAGACCTACTGGTTCTAAAGCATTTCTCCAACACATATACAACATGTGCACCCTTTTTTTAAAAGGGGGGGGACACCGACTCCGGTGCCCACGATTGCTTGAAAGGGTTACAATCTATACCTTCGTATAAATTATATAATTTTAATTTCTGGGAAAGAAGCAAATAACAAGATAGTTTGATTTATGACAATAACCCCTCCCTACAACGCTCCCCCCCATATCCCTGCCTTATTATAAAATTTGGTTAAATCAACAGTGTTTAAAATGTTAGCTGTGGGATATAGCTCACTGTTGAACCAAGTAATAATGCCTCCTTTCTACACAAGAAGAATAAATAAAAGGCATCCAAATTGGAAAAGAAGAAGTAAAACTGTCCTTATTTGCAGATGACATGATACTATTTATAGAGAACCCTAAAGATATCCCCCCAAAAACTACTAAAACTGATAAATGAATTCTGTAAAGAAGCAAGATACAAAATAAATGCCCAGAAATTGATTGCGTTTTTATACACCAATAATGAACTATCAGAAAGAAAAACTAAAAAAAAAAATCTCATTTATAATTGCATAAAAAAATACCTAGAAAGCCCTGGCTAGTTTGGCTCAGTGGATAGAGCATCGGCCTGCCGACTGAAGGGTCTTGGGTTTGACTCCTATCAAGGGCACATGCCCGGGTTGTGGGCTTGAATACCAGTAGGGGATGTGCAGGAGGCAGCTGGTCAATGATTCTCTCTCATCATTGATGTTTCCATCTCTCTCTCCCTCTCCCTTCCCCTCTGAAATCAATAAAAATATATTTTAAAAATACCAGCAATAAATTTAACCAAGGAGGTAAAAGACCTGTACTTGGAAAATTACAAGAAACTGAGGAAATAAATTGAAGAAGATGTAAATAATATATACCATGCTCATGGATTGGAAGAATTAAAATCATTAAAATGTCCATACCACCCAAAGCAATTTATAGATTCAATGCAATCCCTATCAAAATACCAATAGTGTTCTTCCCAGAACTAGAACAAATAATCCATAAATTTATATGGACCACAAAAGACCCTAAATTGCCACGGCAATTTTGAGAATAAAGAACGAAGTTGGCGGGATCATGCCACCTGTGAAGTTACAGGAATCAAAACAGCATGCTACTGGCATAAAAACAAACACATAGAAAAGTGGAACAGAATAGAGAACTAAGGAATAAACCCACGTCTCTATGGTCAATAATTAACATATGACGAAGGAGGCGAGAGCATACAGTGCAGTCCAGTCTGTTCGATAAAAGGTGCTGGGAAAATTGGACAGATACGTGCAAAAAATGAAATGAGACCGTCTTCTTCCACCATACACAAGAACAAACTCAAAACGGACTAAAGACTTAAATGTAAGACTCAAAACCATAAAACTCCTAGAAGAAAACATAGGCAGTAAAATCTCGGACATTTCTCTTAGCGATATTTCTTCTGATATATCTCCTCAGGCAAGGACAACAAAAGAAAAAATAAACAAACAAATGAGATTACATCAAACTAAAAAGGTTTTGCACAGCCAGGAAACCATCAACAAAATGAAAAGACAGCACAGCTGGCGTGGCTCAGTGGTTGAACATCGACCTATGAACCAAGAGGTCACAGTTCAATTCCTGGTCAGGCACAGGCCCGGGTTGCGGGCTCGATCCCCAGTGTGGGGTGAGCAGGAGGCAGCCAATCAATAATTCTCTCTATCATTGATGTTCATCTCTCTCCCCCTCTCCCTTTCTCTCTAAAATTAATAAAAATATATATTTAAAAAAAGAATTTTTTCTATATCATTAAAATTATTTGAGAATCTCATTGCATGTGAAAGAGAGTTTTGCTAAACTCAATGTTAGCTTTTCCCTTTGCTGGGCATTCATATTGTTTCCAGATCACTTTTTCCCCCCAAAGGTGACAGTTTCAAAGAACCTTGATCCGCTTTCTGTGCTGTCCATGCAGGTTCCGTTCAGGTTGCTGGGAACTGACAACCAGCAGGTGACAGCGACACCAGATCGGAGGGCTCTGCAGCCTGCCAGACCCAGGGGCCCTCACCTTCATGCAGAGAACACCCAGCCCTCTAGTCTGACACCTGTCCCTGTCGCCACTCACCCTGTGCTCAGCCACAGAGAGCTGCCCTCCACCCAGACAGCGCCTCCTCCATCTACCCTTCCTCGGCAGGCAACAGCCTCCCTGCTCCCTCTGCCCTAGAGGCCACCAGACACCCCCCTCCCCCCAGCAACACACTCACGCGCTGCACGAATGGGAAAGAGGGGCGTAGACAGGAGACCCCGAGGCTGCCAGTGGCTGGCGGCTGCAGCAGAGGCGCTAGGCTGGGCCTGCGGCGAGGTTTATGGGTTTGGTGAGGCGGCGGGAGGGTGGGGGCTACAAATAGGGGCATTTAGGCAGCAGGATCCGTAGGAACAAGTCCAGGACGATCTGAAGGTGCCGGCATTCAAGGGAGCAGGACTGCCCTGAGCAGCCAGGCTCGGGTGCATGGGGGAGGGCGGGGAGCGCGGGCCTTTGTCCAGAAGGCGGTGGAGAACCGATGGAGGGCTTTCTATGGGAAAACGGTAATCAGACGGGGGGGGGGGGGGGGTAGAAAAGCTGGGGATGAGATCTCTCTGGCAGCAGGGAAGGAAGCTGGATAAGAGAGTGCCAACGAGAGGCAGGCTCAGAGGTGCTCACAGCAGCCTGGCGAGTGGTGAAGGTGTGATCAGCATCACTTTTCACCCCCAGGTACAGCCTGGAGGGTCCTGGTGCCAGGAACTGCCCTGGTCTCCCGGCCCCCACACTTCATTCCATCCAGATAAACCTTCTTATTTTTATTGATTTCAGAGAGGAAAGGAGACGGGGAGAGAGAAGCATCAATGATGAGAGAGAATCACTGATCGGCTGCCTCCTGCACGACCCCCACTGGGGATCAAGCCTGCAACCCGGGCATGTGCCCTGACCGGGAATCTAACTGTGACCTCCTGGTTCATGGGTGGATGTCCAACCACTGAGCCACTGGCCAGCGTAGTTTGTAAACATTATGTCTTTTCTGAGTGTGAAATACAATTAGGAAAAAGCATGTCAAAGTGTGAACTGGTTGACCTGCTGGACAGAGGCCTCACCAAACAAGCAGCACCACCCTGGTGGGCTTGGCAGGAAGCGAGAGCAGACACCCTCAGGATCCGAAGGAGACAGACTGAGGGAAGGGTCCCGCGTGAACCCGAGTTTGAACAACGTAGGGAATGTCATCAGGTAAGTAACCAGCAGCCAGGCATTTATTTGTGCCATAAAAATGACCTCAGACGTAAAAAGTCGGTTAATCCTAAGGCTCGGACTACGACTCGCTGCCATCATTGGCCGGTCCTCCTGTATATTGTATTTTAAACTAGGTCATTGCTTTTCCATAAAATGAAACTAATAAGCCCACCGCCCACTCGAGAGGTAGCTGGTGTTCCCTTCCCTGCTTCCCCTGGAGGGAACCGCCGTCTTCTGTCCCTCCCTCCAGTCTTCCCTTCATCCATTTGTGTTTTGTCACCTGTGAATCTGAATATCATCATTTAGTAGCACTCATTGTTTAACTTTACCAAAAGGAATATAAATTATTATATTGTCTTCTGGATCTTGGTGTGTGTTTTTTAATCCTCACCCGAGGAGATTTTTCCATTGATTTTTACGGAGAGTGGAAGAGGGAGGGAAAGACAAAAGACAGAGAGAAACATCGATGTGAGAGAAACACATCGATTGGTTGCCACCTGCACGCGCCTGACCAGGGCCCCGGCCGGGGAGCAGCCTGCAACCAAGGTACATGCCCTTGACCTGAATCAAACTCAATGGAACTGGGACCCTTCTGTCCACAGGCCAGCGCTCTATCTGCTGAGCCACACCGGTCAGGGCTGGATCTTGCTTTTTTAAGTTAAGGTATAAATCACGTAAAGTGCAGAAATGTTAAATGTTCAGTTTAATGAATGTATGCGTGTATACCTATGTTATTACCACCCAGATCAAGATATGGAATATTTCTTAAGTCAACAAACAAGTGTGGGCGAGGAAGTGGAGGGAAGAGAACCCCCAGGCACTGTGTGGGAATGCAAATTGGTGCAGCCTCTATGGAAAACAGTATAAAGGTTCCTCAAAAAATTAAAATGGGCCCTGGCCGGTTTGGCTCAGTGGATAGAGCGTCAGCCTGCAGACTCTAGGGTCCCAGGTTCGATTCCGGTCAAGGGCATGTACCTTGGTTGCAGGCACATCCCCAGTAGGGGGTGTGCAGGAGGCAGCTGATCGGTGCTTCTCTCTCATCGATGTTTCTAACTCTCTATCCCTCTCCCTTCCTCTCTGTGAAAAATCAATGGAGTATATTTAAAAAAAAAAATTAGAATGGAACGGCTTTGTGACCTAGCAATTCCCGTCCCTGGTACATATCCAAAGAAACCGAAAACACTGATTCAAAAAAACATACGCATCCCTATGTTCATTGCAGTGTATTTACAATAGCCAAGCTATGGAAGCAGCCCAGTGCCCATCGGTAGACGAGTGGATAAAAAAGCAGTGGTATATATATATACAATGGGACATTGCTCAGCCAGAAAGAATACCTAAGTCATTTGGGACGGCATAGATGGACTCAGAGGGTATTTCATGTGAAGTGAAATGGCAGACAAAGTCAAATGCCATATGATTTTACTTACATGTGGAATCTAAAGGCGAATATAAATGAACAAACAGAACTGAAGAGACTCATAGATACAGAGAACAATCGATGACTGTCAGAAGGAGGTGCACAGGGGGGCTGGGTGGGAGGGTGAAGGGATTGAGAAGTACAGTCACGGTGATTTAAGAAATAGAGTCAATCATCCTATATGATAAAAGGCTGATATGCAAATCAACTGATCGGCAGAACAACCGGTCGCTGTGATGTGCACTGACCACCAGAGACACTCAGTGCAGGAGTTTCCCCCTGGTGGTCAGTGCACTCCCACAGGGGGAGCACTGCTCAGCCAGAAGCTGGGCTCACAGCTGGTGAACACAGTGGGAGTGGTGGCAGTGCTAAGGGCCCCTCAGGGGTCCTGGACTCCAGACTGTGAGAGGGCAAAAACCAGGCTGAGGGACCGCCCCCCCCCCAAGTGCACAAACGTCATGCACCAGGCCTCTAGTACTGTAATAACTCTGTGTGGTGCCCAGTTGGTACTTGAAATCTTGAAATATGGGGCAGATCACTTTGTAAAGTGCACGTCTGTCTCACCTCTACGCTGTATACTTGAAACTAATGAAAATCCTGAATATAAGCTGTACTTGAAAAAATAAAATAAATAAAAATAATAAATAAAAAACAAACATGGCAAGATAGAATAAAAACTAGATAAAATAAAACTTTCATTCCCTAGGAGGGAGAGACTGAACAAGGTAGAGAGTCAGGGATAAAACGTTGCCTTCTTTGAATATATCTTATTTTGTAGATTTCATTTTAGAACGTTGGTAAATATGTCAAATAGTTATAGAACAAGAATGAAATATAAAAGGATTTTTTATAAATAAAAGCCAAGTAAAAGAAAGGGGGGGGGGCAAGATTTAGGACATTTTCAACATCCAGAAAGTTCCCTCATATCCGCTCCTAACTTTTACTCCAAAGACTCTGACCTTTGTCACCAAAGACTAGCTCTGCCTAACTGATATGATGGCTGTGGCGTACGCTTTGCATTTTTTGTTTTCTTTATGAAAATCAGAGTCAGAAAGGCACCTGCTATACACACTGAAGTTCCCGTCCACCCGGAACTGGTTTCGGCATGTGAGGCGCACATTCTCATCCTCATCGGTTCCTCACAGACGGCCCGATTTCCCAGCGACGTCAGCTGACCGTCCCTCCTTCCCCCGTGGCCTGCTGTGCGGCCTCTGCCAACCACCAAAACTCAGCACACGCTGGCCTGTTTCTCGGCTCTGATCAGTTGGTCCAAGACCAGATACAATAAATACTTTATCCTCCTCCCGAATAATAGAGACCCTCCTCCTACATGTGTAATTGCTGATATGTAACTTAATTCGATTCTACTTTAACCCCAAAAGGTATTATTACCACTGTGTACAGTGTCCATTTACATTTACCACCCCCCACCCCCACCCCATACTGTTTTGTTTTTTTTTTAAAGATATATTTTATTGATTTCCTACAGAGAGGAAGAGAGAGAGATAGAGAGTTAGAAACATCGATGGGAGAGAAACATCGATCAGCTGCCTCCTGCACATCTCCCACTGGGGATGTGCCCGCAACCCAGGTACATGCCCTTGACCGGAATTGAACCTGGGACCCCTCAGTCCGCAGGCCGACGCTCCATCCACTGAGCCAAACCAGCTTCGGCTCCCATACTGTTTTGAAAGCTATTCACTCCCTGAATCTCAGAGCTGCTAAGACCACTTCCTCTGGCTCATGTACATGCTTTAGCAGTTCCTTCATGGTTTTCTGCTGACGGCAAACTCCCAGTTTTGTTTCTTGTCCAAATCTGCTGGGTTAGTTCCTCAGATTTCCTCTCTCTGTGGTTATTTCTCACACATGGTGTGGCCTCCCCGCCCCCCACGCCCTCCACACACACACACACACACACACACACACACACACACACACCCCAACGCCAGCCCTGCTGGCTGTGTGGCCCCCCGGTCGGGGGTGGACCGGGTGGGGGTAGTGTGCTTCTCTCCTCTGGGGTGTAGTCTATGGGGTTCTAGCTTCATGGGCTGTTCTGACGGCAGGAAGAGGACCTCGCCCTGCACCCCACCTGCCCGCACACTGCCACCCTGTTCCCAGATCCCAACCCTTCTCTCGGCCCAAATCCACGACAGCCCGCGGCCCATGGGGGGCTCCTCGTGGGGTCAGGGTGTCTCCCCTCCGCTCTGCTCTCTCGGGTTCGCCTGGGGAGGGAGCCAGGGCCGGTCCCCCTTCACCGCCTCCTCAGAAGGCGTCCCCACGATCCGATGTGACTTAGTCACGCCCGGGGTCTGTGGGGTCAGGGAGGGAGGGGACCCCTCTGCTGACGCCCAGGAGGGGTCCTTCCTGACACAGGTCTGGTTTGGTTATTTACCTGCATTGCTGGGAGGAGGACATGTCCCTGACATGTGTGTTCACGTGTTTCGCATTTCCTTCCTGTCTGCGCTCTGGCCAGGCCGCCTGGGAGGAAGGTCCTGCGGGTCCCCCACGGAGGCCCTGCTGCCCGGCTGCTGGGGCGGGACAGCAGGACCAGCGGACAACGCCCTGCGGCCCTTCCTTCGGGGATGCAGGCTCTGTGGTCAGTAACACCATCCCCCCCGCCCCCACCGGGGCCCAGCACCGCCTCCACGCAGCCCTCCTGCTCCTCTCCCCGCCCCGGCTCCGCTCTCTCGGGCTCCCCGGGGGCACAGCCCACTGTCAGCAGGGAACACCCCACTGTCAGCAGGGAACACGGTCCATGCGAAGTGACTGTCTCTGGGCTGGGAATCCACTGGATGCCAGATGTGCGCCCGGGAGAGCGGCCACCGGGCGTCTCAGCAAAGACTCCCACCTCTCGGCGCTGAACGCGGCCAAGCGGGTGCAGGGGCCTGTGTTCAAGTCAGGCTGCGGGGTCAGACTGGCAGACCCGCCCCCGCCTGGCCTGGCCCCGCTGCCGGCCTGGGCAGGAGCGAAGGCTGGCATCTGCCCTGGGGGGTGGGGGGGAAGGCCCCTGGGACCTGGGAGAGCAGCGATGCCCGGGCACCGGGGGCGGCACCGTGTGCTCCTCTCGCACCTACGAGGCCTGAAACGGTCCGGACCCAGTTTGGTCACCTCTGCGGACTGACGAGGGGGTCGGGGCAGAGAACAGAGGCTGCTGCTCGGATGGGCAACTCCGGAACCGCAGGTAAACTGAGGCAGGGGTCAAGGCTGAGTGCCAGCCCGCACCCAGAGGGCGCCCGCGGCCTTGGCCGGGACATCGGGCCCTGACTTTGGGGAAAAACAGACACCATTTTGAGATGAATGTAGATAGATCCCCATGCAGTTGTAAGAAATGAGGCCCTGCCCTTTAAAGCGGCCGTTTTAGTCTATTTTGTGGCCATTTTGACTTTGAGGCCATTGCTTCTACCGGGACTCCTCGCCTCGTCCCCGTCCCCGTCTCCTGTTGCGCCCCGTGTTCCGCGATGGCTGCGCCGCGGCCGCCGGGCCTCACCTGCTCGGCCGGAGCCAGGGCTGCCCGCAGCGGCGAGTGGGGCCCGGGCGGCGGCCTGAGCCCCGGTCACACCGGCTCGTCCGCGAGCAGCGCGGACAGCGGCGCGTCCAGAGGCAAACGGAGAACAAGTGAACCCGGTGCGAGCGCCCGGCGCGCCCCTGAGCCCGAAGCCGGCGCCTCGGGGCCCGGGCCGCTCCCGCGGGGTCCCGGCTCCAGAGCGACGCCTGGTAGCGACAGAGCCGCGACCCCGACACAGTCCTGCCCGCGGGGCCCCCGCCCCCCTCTGTGCCCGCGTCCCGCCCGCGAAGACTTCCGCCCGACCAGGCGCGGACCCCTCCCGTCGGTGCTCGCCGCGCCCAGGCCTCTCTCCCGACCTCTGCGCCCTCGGGCGCTGGACAGGCCTGGCCTCGGGGCAGCATCCGACCCGCCGCCGGGCCCAGCAGACCCGGGACCGCAGACGCGCCCCTCCTCCCGAACCCGGCCCGGGGCCTGCCCGCAACGGGCCTCGCACGGACACGTCCACCCGGCAACGCGCACGGAACAGCACGGAGCGCGCCCCCGGCAGGGCCCCCGCTTTTCCGAGTGAAACGCTCCGGAACTGCGGACCTTACCGGTGACTTCATCCTCGCGGGCCGGGCAGCCCGGGCCCCCACTCCGGCCAGCGGCACCGCCCCCGCCCCTGCGGGCTTGCCTGCCCCCCCCACCCCCCCGCCCCCCGCCCCCGCCCCCAGCGGGCTTGCCTGCCCTGTCGGCTGCCCTGGGCGCCCCCGCTGGCATGGCCGCGGCTCCAGGTGGCCAGGGCCCAGGTGAGCTCCCGCCCGCACCTGGGGCGCAGCCTCGCCGGGGGCCGGACACGCACGCGGTCTGCGCAGCTGTCCGCCAGGTGGGTGATGGGGGCGAGGGTTTCCAGGGAATGTTCTCGGCACAGGTAGGGGAAGGGAGGGAGGGCCGGGCAGGAGGCCGAGGCCTTGCTGGAGGGGGCAGGCGAGGCTGAGGACTGGGTCCCAGGTGGCTGGTGGTCCGAGTTTGGGGAGCGTTTGAGGAAAGTGAGTTGTCTTCTGGGACCACGTGCTGTGCCCCTGAGCCCTGCTCTCTCCCCTGGCGTTCGCTGCCGGTACCAGATCCTAAACGGGCTGTGGTGAGAGTTTCCGACATGGGTCGGGGAGATACCCTCTCTCCTCTATCGACACCGCCCTGCCATGACCTCGCCCCAAAGCCACGGGCTCGGGACAAATCCCAAAGTCGTGGGCCAGACCTTCTCCATGGTGAAGGCTCCGGAGTGGTGGGAGGGGACCCTCCGGCTTCTGAAAGGCTCACAGCCCAGAGTAGAGTGGGCCTCGGGCGGTGGGAGTGAAGCGGGGGAGTGTGGGGGTGGCGTCAGGAGGCCAGGTTAAGTTAGGGTCCAAGGAGTCTAGGGGTGTGGGCCCGACATGGGGTGCACGCAGCAGCCAGATGCACTAGTAAAGCAGCAGTCCACATACGGGGGAGCTGGGTTTCCCACTCTCAGCTCTCAGGGTCAGCAGGGGTCAGAGTGCAAGAGCACAGGAGTTCCTGTTCTGCGTGGACTGTGAAACGGGAGGAGTTTCTACCCTTTTTACTTTTTTTAAAAAATATATATATTTTATTCATTTTTTGCAGAGAGGAAGGGAGAGGGATAGAGAGTTAGAAACATCGATGAGAGAGAAACATCGATCAGCTGCCTCCTGCACACTCCCTACTGGGGATGTGCCTGCAACCAACGTACATGCCCTTGACCGGAATCGAACCTGGGACCTTTCAGTCCGCAGGCCGACGCTCTATCCACTGAGCCAAACCGGTTAGGGCCCTTTTTACTCTTTAAAAAAAAAAATACATTTTTATTGATTTCAGAGAGGAAGGGAGAGGGAGAGATAGAAACATCAAATATGACAGAGAATCATTGATTGGCTGCCTCTGCACTCCCCACGCTGGGAATCGAGCCCGCAACCTGGGCATGTGCCCTGACCAGGAATTGAACCCTGACTTCCTGGTTCATAGGTCGATGCTCAACCACTGAGCACACCGGCTGGGCAAGACTGTATAATTCTTCCCGAATAGACAACAGCAGGTCTGGCCGGGAAATGAAAGGACTGCAGGACTCACGGTCCCCTCTGGTCTGTGCTTCTGTGCTCGCAGCCCTGACCAGCGGGCAGACGCTGAGGTGCCCCCTCCCCAAGGACACCCTCAGGACCCCCGTGGCCCCCATGGAGCCCTGGGGCAGGTTCCATCAGCTCAGAGCTGCCTCCCACCTCTGTGGTCGAAGGCTCCCTCTCCTCCTTTCAGGACCAGTGTCCTGGACTGCCCCCCGATTTCTAGCCAATAGGCTTGATTGGCTCCCTCAGAAAGGCCTACTGACCATCCCCCACAGACCCCAGCCCCCGAGCCAGAGCACGGGGTCCTGGGGATGGGGTCAGTCCTGACTGGGGCAGTGGGCACCTGCTCACCTGCAGTGCCAGCCTCCAGCCCCGTCCCCTGATCCTGCCGTGGCTCCCTTAGCTCCCTTTGCAGACCTCTTCCCATGAGGACCCCTCGTCCAGCACACAGGCCTGTGAGCGGTTGAACTCCCGGCCCACAGGACCCCTGGGCCCCAAGCAAACAGGGGCTGTGGATGGGCATGCATCTCAACACCCAGAACATTCCATGACAGCCAAGGAGCCCAGGAACATTCCAGAACAGCAAGCTGGCCATTCAGGGCACTCCGACAAACTGCGGGGGCAGCTAATCTGACCCCGATACCCAGCCCCCAATCCTATAACATAGTCTGGGTTTGCATAGCGAAGGCTCAGACACACATCTAAACGTTCCGGGACACTGGGCTCCCTCCTGGTCACCTGGCCAGGCGTCTCTTCTGAAGCACCTTTGTTTCATTTCCTCCCTCAGGTGCCTGGATGTTCGGAGGACTCAGCCATGACCCCGGCCTGCCTCCTGGCTCCTCGCACCAGCAGGCTCAGAGGGATTGGGTCTGTTAACGCAGCGGTTCTCAACCTGTGGGTCGCGACCCCTTTGGGTGTCGAACGACCCTTTCACAGGGGTCGCCTAAGACCATCGGAAAACACATATATAATTACGTGTTGTTTTTGGAATTAATCATTATGCTTTAATTATGTTCGATTTGTAACAATGAAAATGCATCCTGCATATCAGATATTTACATTATGATTCAAACAGTAGCAACATTACAGTTATGAAGTAGCAACGAAAATAATTTTATGGTTGGGGGTCTCCACAACATGAGGAACTGTATTAAAGGGTCGCGGCATCAGGAAGGTTGAAAACCGCTGTGTTAACGTTAAGAATTGCTTGGTTGTCTCCTGGCTCAGAGCGAGTGCCTGGGCCCCTCTGCACCCCTCTCCGCCTCCACCTACGGGTCCCACCAATGCCCTGGGCCCCTCGTCAGCAGCTGGGGATCTTACTAAGTGCACAAGGGACAAGGAATGACCTCAATGTTTCCTAAAATCGTAATTTCACTGGCCACTTAGACAAACTCTGGTCTTTTTAGAATCTCAGATGAGCACGCCTCCTTCACAAGTCTGGATGGGAAGGTGACAGTCACCCCACTCAGCAAAGCAAGGTGGCCATTTGCGGGGTGCCGTCACCACCGAGACGAAGCCACAGCATTTGGAAATGGCATTGAGAGTGAAGAATTTAGCCTCGTCAGGCTCCAGGAGCTACGACCTTCAGAAGGAGGTCATGGGGAAGGTGACCACCCAGAGGACTTGGGAGGTGAGGCCGCCCCTGGGGGTGCCGTGAGCCTACACCGGGGTTTAAACAGCGACAACCCGCGGAGACCAACGTGGGGCGAGGTGCCGCGTGTGCGCTGAGATTCTGGGGGACCCCTCCCCGTGTACCCCTCCTGGGCCCTCCCATGCAGCACCCAGTCCCGGGAGCTTCCCTAACCCTGGGGCCGAGCACTATTTTTAACATGACCCAAGGCCTTGGGACCGGAAGGTGGCCTGAAAGTTTACCTGACAAGTGTCCACGTGCATGTGAGTGTGTCTGCATGTGTGTGTGCACGTGTTTGTGTGCGCGTTGTATGCATGTGTGTGTGTGCGCGCATGGGTGTGCATGTGAGTGTGTGTGCGCACATGGGTGTGTACATGTGAGAGCTGCCACTCTGAAGCAGAGAAAATGCACTTCCATTAAGAATCCAGAGAAGGCTCACATCTCTGCTGACCGTCCACCCCTCGCCTGAATGAGGGAGTGGCCTCTGTGGTGGCCGTGTGGGTGGTGTGTGGAGCAGCCATCCAGCTGAGTGCTCACCCCTTAGCCCATCTTCAGCGGATGTGCCCCTGGTTCTCAGGTGACCTTTGGGGGCTGCTCCCTCCCGAATCCGCACACACGACCCTCTTGGCAGGGCATCTGTAGAGATGTGCCCTGGAGGGCTGGCCATGCGTGGACGGTCAGTCATGGATGATCTGCTTGACCGAGACTTCTCTGGGTTTCACTGTCCTCATTGCCCTAAAGTGGCCAACACTGTCTAGATGAAGATCAATTTTTAAAAACCTTTTTTTAGACTTAATGTCTATGTTCATGTTCTATAGCGACACCTGGTACTCGCCGTCCTGTTCAAGGGGTTTTACGCTTGTGTCTGCCAGGCCCTGGGGCCACCGAGGTCCCCCCTGGAGTTTAACTGGCCCCCCGGCTGTGAGCCCACAGGGAGCAACCTGAGGAGCCACTACCGAGCCCCAACTTCAAAATACCAAAGCCTGAGTGGCCTAGACAACACACACTTCTCACAGGTCTGGCAGCTGGGACGTCCAAGATCAAGGTGCCAGCAGGTCAGTGTCAGCTGAGAACCCTCTTCTTAGGCCATAAGACGACTTCTCTTTTTTTTAATCCTCACCTGAAGGCATGATTAGAGGAAGAGAGAGAGAGGAACATTGATGTGAGTGATTAAACCTGCCACCCAGGGACGTGCCCTGACCGGGAATCACTCCAGCAGCCTTCGGTGCACAGGACGATGCTCACCAATGGAGCCGTAAGGACACTAATTCCATTCACAAGGCCCCAACCTCATGACATCACCTCCCAAAGGCCCCCCTCCTACCGCCATCTCGTGGGGGTGAAGTGCCAACATGTGAACTTGGGGGTGCATTCAGTCTGCAGCAGCATGTCTGAGGCTGGCTCACCCCACCCCCCAGAGCAGGTCTCAGGTAAGACCCCCATCTGGGGAGTCAGCCCTGAGATGAACCTTACTATCTGTCATCTTCAAGGTTGTCCATTTTTACCTTTAAAAGTGCCAGTGACCTTTCCCCACGAGACCCACTTCCTCGGTTCCTCCGAGCCACTGAAAGGCTGGTGGTAACTTCTGGTCGTTTCTAGGGGTGGTGGTGGTGGAGGTGGGGGGGGGGGGGGTTGAAGGTTAAAAGACAGGCTGCTGGGATGACACTGAAACTCGGGCGTGGAGGTTGGGGGACACGCGGGGCAGGGGCTTATGGGAAAGGCTGTACATAGGAAGCACATTTCTACCACTACCCAAGTATCAGCCAAACACAAAACCACCATTCAATTGACAATCCTTTATTATGCAACTTGGGTAAGTCCAAAATCAATCTGTGTAGACGGGTGAAAACTACGCTAAAGTAACAAAGTACAGTTTCACTTGGCAAAGGGCCACACATGGGTAGAGAAACTCACTAGAAAGTAAGATCCACTCGATGTCATGGCAAGGAAATCAGCAGTGAAGCCTCGACCAGCCTGGGTGCCTCCTTAAGGGATCTGTTAGCAACACAGATAAGACATTCCCACCCTCTGATCTGCCAGCTCACTTATAAAAATTGACCATGAATTCTTCAATGAAAAAGTCAGTCAAATATTAGTTCTCTCTCACAAGCAATAAAATCACAAAATCAGGTAAGATTTGAAATTTAGGGCAAGCTAGTATAATTCCTGCTTTTAATGTGTACATATTTTAGATTTGGTAATCTTTTCCACATAGAGCCAGACAGGCTCACAGAAGAATTTCAAATAAAAAAGCTGTTAATTCATGCGCTTTATGACTTCAGAAAAACCTTCAATTGTTTAGACTTCCGAGCTGCTAATGACACTAAATTCCAGGCCTCGTTTGTTGAGTCTGTCAATCAATTTTGTTTTGGCGAAAGCAGCTCCAGGTGTGAAGACACCGCCCCTGGAAGACAATAATGAGACCACAGTGAGCCAAGCAGGCTCGGCCCTCCCTCTGCTGGAGCGGAGTGATTGCCGAGGACTAGCTATCAAATCCCTGCACAGCTCACGGAAACCTGATTCTTTTGATGCCTGTTCTGGGCTCGTTTGGGTTCATTCCTAAAACCAGCCAATAAGCAAGCAGCTAGTACTCAGGGGGAAGCTGGTGCCCAGTGCGGCGACTAGTGCGACTGTTCCCCAACACAGTGTGCGCGGGGCACACCGAGGGCCACCCACAGGGGAACCACCCGCTTAGCGGCAGCCCTCTGACCAGGAGGATAAATAAAGACCGGAGTGGAATAAATTTAGATAATCAATGATTAATAAAGCTTAAAGAGGACTGAAACCGAATGAAAAAATGTTTCTTGAAATGTAAATGCTAAATATATTCAAAGGGTATACAACTATTTGAAAAAATTTAATTAGGTTTCATTCTATATAATTTTTCTGTTTATGACTTAACATAACAGGTTTCAGGTCCTACTTATTTACTTCTGAGCCTGAGGGCCTCTGTCCCTTTGTGAAGCTGGCCTACTTGTAGGTAACAGCTCAACGCTCCCGTAGACAGTCCCCTTGATAATCATCTCACCAGGACGCCAGGAATCAATCACGCTGGTGTCAGTGCTCTCAGGGAACTGAAGTCACCTTCATCGGCCCTCAAACATCTCTGTCTCCTCTCCATTACCTCTGCATTGTTTCCAGAGGTCCATAAGGGATTTTCCTTCTCACAAGTTTAATTTACCTCTAGCTCTGTATCAAAGGAACTGTAAACACTTATGTGCAGACCCAATGCCTGAAAATCAAATCAAAATAAGCTAAAACATAACATGAAAAAGCGACCCTCAAATTAGAAGAAAACCAGACTTACACGCTAGGAAGATTAGAGACATCATTTAGAAGGGTCATGGCTGCCTGGACCATGGCTATGGGGGTAGCTATATAGCCAGCCTCTGCAGAAAACAGTTGAACAAAGAAAAAGTTTTCATAAAATATGCATTCACAACGCCCGAAAATCAAATAGGAGGTTTTAGATCTAACTCTAGGTATACAGAATTATCTCAATAAACACTTTGTTCACTCAATAACAAAAATAATAATTAATATTTACATAGTACCTAATGAAGTATTAGGAACTGTATTAAGTGCTTTAAATTTACCAAACTCATTTGATTCTCCTGAGCAATAGTGCTAAGGTGAGCTCTATTTTTGTCCCCATTTTACAGATGAGGAAACTGAGGCACAGACAGGTTAAGTGACTAGTCCAAACTCACAAAGACAGGCAGTGGCTGAGCCAGAATTGCACTCAGGTAGCTCTTACCCCTACATTGCACTGCCTCTGGATAATAATCAAAGTCAATGATCCTAGGATTTCTTGTTTCTCTATGAATGCACTACACTTCACTTAAAAAAGGACTCAATTTCTTAAAAAACAAACCCTGAGTAACTTAAAGGAAGTCTCACTTCAAGAAGAAGTCACTGTAACCAGCTGGGGCATTAGTGTTTACACTCCTGTCAGGTAATAAAAACACAGTCAACTTATCTCAGTGACCCAGACGGGAATCTGAAAAAAGGGCAAGATACAAAGACATCTTTCCCTCTTGCTTGATTAAAACTGCAAAACGAGCCTCTTGTAACCTATCGGGGATGACAGTAACTAGACTTACAATTACACTATGATTCATAAGTGGGACTAACTCTATAGTTATCTAAAATTTACAGGAAAAGTTCTAGAACTTTTTTGGATGATACTTGCTTTTAACAACCTTACAAAAGTTTTTACCCTCCCCAGAAAAATGCGCATGTACACACCCATTTTATAAACAGTATCAGGGTAATTACAAAGTCCAAAGAAGCACTGGACCAAACAGATATCAACCAGCCCCTTCTCTTTTTAATATTAAAACCTGCCATGCAGATTACTGAATTATCCTGAAAAAGAAAAACAGAGGGGGAGATACACTAATAAAACTGGAGAGGAACCAAGATGGCGGCATAGGTAAACACTGGAAATTGCTGCCTCGCACAACCACTTCAAAAATACAACTAAAAGATGGAACGGACATAACCCAGAACCACAGGAAAGCTGGCTGAGGGGAGATTCTTCAACGAGAAGGAAAGAGAACAGCATACCGAGACTCAGAGGAGGCGCAGTGCGGAAAATACAAAGGTGCGGAGGTGCGCGCAGAGCGGGCTGGTGGCTGAGGGTGCAGTTGTCGTTTTCAATTGGGAGGGAGGCTCAGGCCCTGAGCTCCAGTTCTGGGCGAGTCTCTAGGGACCCAGACTCAAACGGGAGAAGCGGGACTGTCTGGCATCGGTCAGAACGCGAGGGCAGCTTTCTCTCCGAGGTTTGCAGTGGTTGCTGGGACTCTGAGAGGCAGAGCCTCTGGGGACGGGACTGAGAGCAGCCATAACTGCTTGCTCCACCCGCCCTGTTGATCCCCTGGGACCCGCCCCGCCCAAGCCTTGCACAGAGGCATTTGCTGGATAGCCTCAGGCAGAGGCTAGATTAGCACCTCCCCAGAGGACAGAAGTTTTCCCACTGCAGACACAGCTGACTCTCACAGCCAGTTGGCCTGGAGGTCAAATCCCCCCAGTATTTACAACAATCAAGGCTTAACTACAACAAGACTGCGCACAAAGACCACTAGGGGGTGCACCAAGAAAGCATAAAAAAAATGCGGAGACAAAGAAACAGGACAAAATTGTCAATGGAAGTTATAGAGTTCAGAACCACACTTTTAAGGTCTCTCAAGAACTGTCTAGAAGCCGCCGATAAACTTAATGAGATCTACAATAAATCTAATGAGACCCTCGATGTTATGATAAAGAACCAACTAGAAATTAAGCATACACTGACTGAAATAAAGAATACTATACAGACTCCCAACAGTAGACCAGAGGAGTGCAAGAATCAAGTCAAAGATTTGAAATGCGAAGAAGCAAAAAACACCCAACCGGAAAAGCAAAATGAAAAAAGAATCCGAAAATATGAAGATAGTGTAAGGAGCCTCTGGGACAGCTTCAAGCGTACCAACATCAGAATTATAGGGGTGCCAGAAGATGAGAGAGAGCAAGATATTGAAAACCTATTTGAAGAAATAATGACAGAAAACTTCCCCTACCTGCTCAAAGAAATAGACTTACAAGTCCAGGAAGCGCAGAGAACCCCAAACAAGAGGAATCCAAAGAGGACCACACCAAGACACATCATAATTAAAATGCCAAGAGCAAAAGACAAAGAGAGAATCTTAAAAGCAGCAAGAGAAAGAAACTCAGTTACCTACAAGGGAGTACCCATACGACTGTCAGCTGATTTCTCAACAGAAACTTTGCAGGCCAGAAGGGAGTGGCAAGAAATATTCAAAGTGATGAATGCCAAGAACCTACAACCAAGATTACTTTATCCAGCAAAGCTATCATTCAGAATTGAAGGTCAGATAAAGAGCTTCACAGATAAGGAAAAGCTAAAGGAGTTCATCACTACCAAACCAGGATTATATGAAATGCTGAAAGGTATCCTTTAAGAAGAGGGAGAAGAAGAAAAAGGTAAAGATACAAATTATGAACAACAAATATGCATCTATCGACAAGTGAATCTAAGAATCAAGTGAATAAATAATCTGATGAACAGAATGAACTGCTGATTATAATGGAATCAGGGACATAGAAAGGGAATGGACTGACTATTCTTGGGGGGGAAAGGGCTGTGGGAGATGCAGGAAGAGACTGGACAAAAATCGTGCACCTATGGATGAGGACAGTGGGTGGGGAGTGAGGGCGGAGGGTGGGGTGGGAACTGGAAGGAGGGGAGTTATGGGGGGGAAAATGAGGAACAAATGTAATAATCTGAACAATAAAGATTTAATAAAATAAATAAATTAATAAATAAACAAAACAAAACTGGATTATACCAATAATTTCAATCCTTTTGACAGAATCATTTATCAGTAATACTTAAATAATTTGTGCAAATATATTTCTAAAATAATTATGTTTTGAAAAGAATAGCATACCACCTTATATTTAACATAGTATAAAATTCCCAAGTATCCTTAAGTCATATGTGAAATACCTGGTCCTTTCACCTGAGTACAAACTCTGATATTGGGCTTGTTATTCTCAATAGGACAGTTGTGGCTGTATCCTTGACCAAAAAATGTCATTGTAAATGAGGCAGCATCAATCTGAGAAAAAGAAACCAAACAAATGTTTATTTAAGAAATATGTAATTTCTCCTGAGCACAATCTAACCCAGCTGTGGGCAAACTACGGCCCGCGGGCCGGATCTCGCCCATTTGAAATGAATAAAACCATTGAAAAAAAAGACTGTACCCTTTTATGTAATGATGTTTACTTTGAATTTATATTAGTTCACACAAACACTCCATCCATGCTTTTGTTCCGTCCCTCCGGTCCAGTTTAAGAACCCATTGTGGCCCTCGAGTCAAAAAGTTTGCCCACCCCTGATCTAACCTATTATTCTACTTCACATGAGAGATTTTCAATTGATAAAAACATCAACTTTCTATCTGCCAGAATATGCTGTTATCCTTTAAGCATGGAGCAAACATTAATTCTTTGAGGATGCAAGTTTTGAAGACTAGTGTGATGCTGGGGGGGGGGGGGGGGGGTTGGGGGGCGGAGGTGACTAGGAACAAGGAGGAGATATAGAGGAGTCTTATCTTGTGGCTTACAGGATAGCACTGCTGAAATAGGCAGTTTTAGGGCAAAAGCTGCAAGTACTTTTTATTTTAGGTTGATAGAATATGATAATCTGGTTTTAGGTATCTGAGGTGCCAAGACAGAAATAGGCTGCAAGTAATTTATTATTGTTCCACTCAGAGATGTAAAGATGGAGATGATACCCAGTTCTAGAGGTGTTTGAGAAGATTAAGTAATCTAATTTATGTGAAGAATGTAAAGGGCGTCTGATGCATAGCAAGTGCTCCATCAAGTCTTAGCTGTGATTGTCACTGCACTGAGGAAAAGTAAAAACAAAGAAGGAAAAATATTATGTTAGAGACCTGACCACAAAAGAAAGAGTTACCTGTTTTTGTGTTGGACCTTGTTTTGAAAAATAACCAAAGGAGAAGAGCCATGGAAACTAGAGGAGGAAAAACAACAGCCCTCAGTGAACTATTTTAAACTCATGGAAATGCTTGTACATCTAATTTCATAAATAGACCACTTACTCTTATGAGAAGCTGCCTTCCAATGCCAAACTTCACAAACAATAAAAAGAAAAGTCCTGCAAACATCAGCTTAATAACAGAGGTGATGCCTCCCACAGTGACGTAAGCAGCATACTGGACCTAGATGAGAACGGAAGTCCGAACGTGACTCTAGTTATAATGTCGGCTCTTAGAACGTGCTCTGAAGTCATAAATGTGAACAAAAGCCGTTCCCACCTTATGATTATGTTATGCTCTGAAAGCCTGTTCAGAAACCAGACATCGGGAGCATATTTTTAAAAGAAATCGTTACAAATACTAATTAGCTTCCACATGATCCATATATAGAAAGTTCAATCACATACCGAACTTAGCAATTATACCTGATAGAGCACAGACTACAGTTATAAGCTCTTCTATAAGAAAATACTCTGATCTTTTAACTTGAGATAGTGGCCTCTTCAAGTCTCAGCAGATGGAGCAATTGTGTGCTTCCCTCAGAAACAGGAGCAGGGCGATACTCAGAGGCAGCAAGGAGAGAAGAAGAGAACCCAGACATCTCCACCAGCACAGAAAGAACTCCAGCAGCTGACGGTCGGGTTTATGAACCAGGACTTCCTGCATTGAACTTGCTGCTGTTGTGTTCCATTCAAGTGTTCAATAGGCCAGATATGAACAATGGGGTGAGGCCATTACCACCCCCATAACATGCAAAATGCTCTACACTAACTACTGACTCTGTAAACTTCCAGAAACGAAACACACATTATCTAGCTATTTCTTTTTTTGCTTTATAAACATAAAAATCCTAATTAAACTGTAGGGAAACTATAACAAACATAGAATGCTCTTTATTAAAAAATAAATCATATAGACTTACAGGTGATTGATCTAAATTTTCATGCAAGTAACGCTGAGTTCGCTTCACAACAGACACATCCGCTCCCAGGAAAGGAATGGAGTAACTGCTGAGTTCTCTGCAGTAGGAGACTGGCCACCTGCAAGACAGAGCCAGCGGCATTCTCTCCAGTAACAGTGACCGCCATTGCAACTGGCACATTTCTGAATAACTATTTTAACTTTTCTCAAGGCAGTAATAACAACGAAGATGGCAGATCTGCTCTAATTAACATTTCAATATTTGTCCTTTATTCTCGACACCTGCACCCAAACAGGAGACCGGTGGACAGAGGAGTATTCTTCGCCGTGGGCACTTAATACGTGCAGTTTAACTATGTTTCACCCCATCAATTTCACAGGACAGTGATAAAAAGAACACTCATTTCAACAGCCAAACTCTGAGTGCTATTCACATGTTGATTAAGTTACTAGTACATAAGATTATCACACTTTAAGTTGATAGTTTTACTGTACAAAATTTAGTTGATGTTTAATTTTCATATCAATAGTGAAAAGTCAAAAACTTCTTCCCAAGGGTATAAATGTATTATTTTATTTATTTATTAATGAAACCTCACGATATTTTCCCCATTGATATTTAGAGGCTGGAAGGGAAGGAGGAGGCAGGGGAGAGAGAAACATTGGTTGGTTGCCTCCTGCATGCGCCCCCAGGGATTGAGCCTGCAACACAGGTATGTACCCTTGACCAGGAATCTAACCTGCCATCCTTAGTCCAAGGGCTAACGCTCTAACAACTGCAAGCAAACCGGCCAGGGTCAAATGTATTGTTGTACACTAGAGGCTCGGTGCACAAAATTCTGCACGGGTAGGGTCCCTAGGGGCTGCTGGCTGCAGGCCAGGGACTCCCTTTGTTCTGTGCTGCCCCATGGTGGTGAGTGCACGTCATAGCGAGTGATCAAACTCCGGGTTGGTAGAACTCCCAAGGGGGCACTTTGCATATTAGGTTTTTATATATAGAGATGACATACTTAAGCTTAGGGTAAGGTATTAATTATATTTTATTTATCTTTGAGAATAATTCTGGACTTACTACAAACTAGTCTGCAGGCTTTTCTTAGTAGCATACTTTATTAATAGCCAGATCAACACAAAACAGTTAGACTAGATATACTAAAAAATAGATTTTTGAACTAATATACCTTCTTTTTAATTTTGCACCAACAATTGGGACAGGTTTCAGATTTGACTGATTTCGTAGTTTTTTCAATTGATTCTGATTTCCAAAACCATAAACTGCTGACTTCCAGGTACCATCATGAATGCACAACCCCTAATAAAATAATTAAAGAGTTAAAGAAACATGTCTTAAGAAATAATTATTAAAATGTAAAACCAAATAAGATATAATTGGCACAAACAACAGTTCACCTCTATTTATGCAAGGCATAATCCATTATTTGATCATTTTGAGATGAATTTTCATGACCAGCTAGGCAGCAATCACCCATTATTTTGGTCACATTCAATATTTATACCAACAAATGCCCTTTCTTATTCCCTTCTACCATTATTTGTGCTCTTTTCAATTAGCCATTGTAGTTCACTCCATAATTTTCACTCAACTGACCATATTCCTTCAAAATTAGCCTCTCTAATCCATATCCTTATGTTGATTCCTTAAAATTTCAACATATAGCCTGGCCGATGTGGCTCAGTGGTTGAGCGTCGACCTATGAACCAGGAGGTCCTGGTTCAATTCCCAGTCAGGGCACATGCCTGGGCTGTGGGCTCCATCCCCAGTAGGGGATGTGCAGGAGGCAGCGGATCAATGATTTTTCTCTCAGCATTGATGTTTCTATCTCTCTCTCCCTCTCCTTTCCTCTCTAAAACCAATAAAAAAATATTTTTTAAGTTATTAAAAAAAGAAGAAATGAGTGGCAGAAAGGAGAGTACAGGCGAAGAAGTAATCCTGGAACTTACCGTCCCAGTGCTGAACCTTCTTTACCGAACATCTAGGTGGGCATTTTAATTCTCTATTATGTAAATATTTTAAACTTAATTTATAATTTTGATTGTTCATAACTGTATTATGTCCTTATATGTTGTTTACTTTGTCTGAATGAATAAAGTCATTTAGAAACATTCAAAACCAACTTTGTCACAAGACTTTGAAAGAGGAATATCGGCCCTAACTGATATTGGCTCAGTGGATAGAGCGCCGGCCTGAGGACTGAAGGGTCCCAGGTTCGATTCCGGTCGAGGGCATGTACCTTGGTTGCGGGCACATGCCCAGTAAGAGGTGTGCAGGAGGCAGCTGATCTATGTTTCTAACTCTCTATCCCTCTCCCTTCCTCTCTGTAAAAAATCAATAAAATATTTTTTAAAAAGAAGGAGGAATATCGGCGAGGCAGATGTGCAGATACTGTTGATTGCTAATAAGCAGAATAAGGGAGACAATAACACCATCAGAAGAGTCAGGTTTTTAATATCTTAGCTTTGATAACAATGAAAGGCAAAGAATCACAATACCAGATATCAAACTATACCGCAAAGCCATTATAACCAAAACAGCCTGGAACTGGCACAAAAACAGGCATATAGGCCAATGGATCAGAACAGAGACCGCAGAAATTGACCCACACCATTAGGGTCAAATCATATTTGACAAAGGAGGCAAGAACATACAATGGAGTAAAGACAGCCTCTTCAACAAATGGTGTTGGGAAAACTGGACAGACACATGCAAAAAGATGAAACTGGACCACCAACTTATGCTATACACAAGAATAAATTCAAAATGGATAAAAGACTGAAATTTAAGGCATAAAACCATAAAATCTTAGAAGAAAACATAGACAGTAAAATATCAGACATCTCATGTAGCAGAATGTTTGCCAATACATCTCCTAGGGCAAAGGAAACTACGGAGAAAATAAACACATGAGACCACATCAAAATAAAATGCTTCTGCACAGCAAAGAAACCACCATCAACGAAAAGGGAGCCCACTGTATGGGAGAACATATTTGCCAACAATACAGCTGATAAGGGGTTAATATAAAAAAATTATAAAGTACTCATACAACTCAACAAAAGGAAGACAAACAATCCAATTAAAAAATGGGCAGAAGACCTGAACAGACAATTCTTCAAAGAGGACATACAAATGGCCAAGAGACATATGAAAAAATGTCCAAAGTCACTAATCATCAGAGAAATGGAAATTAAAACTACAATAAGAAATGACCTCACACCTGTCAGAATGGCTATCATTAACAACTCAACAGATGAAAAGTGCTGGCAAGGATGTGGAGAAAAAGGAACCCTAGTACACAGTATGGAGTTTCCTCAAAAAATTAAAAATGGAACTTCCATTTGAGCCAGCAATCCCGCTTGAGAATATATCCTAAAGCCCTAAAACACCAATCAGAATGAATATATGCATCCCTATGTTCATAGCAGTGTTATTTACAATAGCTAAGATTTGGAAACAGCCCAAGTGCCCATCAGTACCCTATATAATAAAATGCTAATATGCAAATAGACCGAACTGCGGAACAACTGGTTGCTATGATGTGCACTGACCACCACAAGGCATGCGCAGAACATGAAGGGCACTGGCCACAGCAGGATGGTGGAGCAGGTGAGCAGGGGCACCAGACCAAGATGGGGCGGGGTGCTGGTCGCTGTCATTGGGGTGAGCCTCTGGTAGTTACTGAAAATTCTTTGCTCCCGCACGCCGCAGTCCCGCCCAGCACTCGCACCCATTGCTGGCGGCGGAGCTGCTGCTCTCACCCGCTGCCAGTGCCCAGCGCTGGCCCTGATCGCTCAGCACAGTCAGTGGGTGCGAGTGGTGGCTGCTGGCCCCGATCACCCCTCAGGGCTTCTCCGCCTCCCCCTGCTCCTAAGGGGCAATCAGGCTGGCAGCTGCCTCCGCCGCACCCGCTGACAGCGCCGGCCCCGCTCGCACCCTCTGCTGGCCCGGCCCCAATTGCTCCGCACTGTCAGCAGGGCTGGCGCTGTCAGCGTGTGGGGGTGGCAGTGGCGGGAGCAGGGCTGCTGGCAGACAGGGGACCAGGGGTTACGGCAGGAGGGGTCAGGTGGGGGCACAGAGGATGGGCTGAGACCAGCCCCTGTACCCACCACAGCCTCATGGCCCACAGTTCCTTTCAAGGTGCACGAATTCATGCACTGGGCCCCTAGTCTATATATATAAAAGCCTGCAACCTTGGTGTATCTAACCAACTGAGCTACATGGCCAGGGCGGAATGAACAAATACTTAGGAAGCCTCGTTAGACACCACTGAAAATAAAGTACTATCACAAACATGGTCTCTTCCCAGAATGGCAACTATCTTATGTTCCCAAATAGACTGTAAATGTATTTATATCATGCATTTCTTGTTTGGCCACGAAAGCACCTAACCCCGTTAGGCACATAATAAAATGCACTGACTGTGCACTAAGGTGATAACTGTCTTGGCTGACAACCACCAATTTATTGCAGAACCACCATAGAAACGTTAGGTAGGATCATGGGAATTCATTCTAATATAACAAATTGTGCAGTTGTTTTAAAAATAAATTCTATTCTTAGGTCAAAGGAATTCTTGGCAATCTAGTATCTTTATTTTTTAAAATTAAACACAGGGACTTTCATACACTAAAAAGTACAAATATATGTATAATTTAATTAATTTAAATATTTTTTTAAGAAGCATGTATCATTTCCAAAATGTTTTTAGTATTAACTTAGAAAGCACTTGACAAAGAGGAAAACTAACCTCAGGTCCTGAATTTATAGTCAGGAAACTTTCCACCGCAGTCAAAGTACCTACAAGAGTAGGAAAATGGTCAATGTAAAATCAAATAAAATCTATTTTGCCAAGACAGTAACAATGAACGATTCTAATTCATTTAGGGACTGCTTTTACTAAGCCTAAAGCTGATATAGTCAGAAAATCAATACTGGTAACAGTTTTACTATGTTATTGTAAACAGAGTTAAAATGCAGCTGAACCAGGTAACTTGTCAGAAAGAGTAGTTTGGCATAAACTCTATCTGCGAGTACTGACAAAATATTTGCTAGTATTCAAACTGACACTAAAAATCTCCCAATAAGGCAACAATTTAGCTCACTCATCCTAGAAGGCCAGCAGGACATAGTTCTGAAGCGTACATCTATGGAAATTATTTGGTTTTCCAATATGACAGCTTTTAAGAATACTTATTAATAGTAACATACAATTAATGTACAGAAAACCTATCAAAATGGCCTTTGTGATGACTTATAAAATACTTAAAGACTTTTAAAATGGAATAAAAATATAAGTATAAAGTAAATATAGAAAACCAAAACCAGAAAAAAGGGGAGAAATCAATTATAGGAACCATGAGAATATATAGGCACAGTGATTAAGTATTTAATTAATCTTTGAAATTCTCCAGAGCAGTAAGACAAAAGAAAAGCATAATGGGCTGAATCCCAAAATATGATAAAAATGAAATATCAATTTCATAGGAGACAGTGTTCCTAGGTTTAATTCCAAGAAAAAATTAAAACATGGTACTTAGAAAAGTTGACCTGAGAAAGTAATGAACCATGTCATCAATGATGATGCGACAGCAGGAGAGAATTATAGACACATAAATGTCAGTAGTCTGACCTCTGGCAAAAACCAAGAACAGATCATTAAGGGATATCACAGCAGAGATGATTGGAAGAGCTGTTAGGAGAACGTAACCTAAATATATGGCTCTGTGATCTAATGCGTCCTAAGAAAGAAAATGGACCAATAAAGCTGTATGCCATAAAATGTGGATGACCTGCATCAAAAATCAGCTAGGATAATTGTTAAAATTCTGACTCCTAGCTTTCAGTATCTGGAAAAAAGTTTTTACACACACCTTAAAGTATTAGCTCTCCTTTAAAAAGAAAAAAAAAGACCTATTTAAAGTAACAAAAACTTTTAAATATTTGGGAATAACCTCAATAAGATACATGCAGGATTATCATGAAGAAAGCATCTAAACTGTATAGACTTAAAAGACAATACAGACATACCTGGTGTATGGACTGAAAGACTAAATATTTTAAAGATGTTCAATTCATGTTTTTCTTTTTTATTGGGAATGGTTCCAGTGTTGCATCATTAAGTATGAGGTTGGCTACTGCTCTCTGACATTTATTATGTTAAGAAAGTATTCTATTCTTCAATTTCTAAAACTGTAATCAGTACATGACATGAACTTTCTAATCAGTCATTGAGATGGACTTATAGCTTTCACCACTGATACTCTGATGTGATGATTATGTAACTTTCTAATAAATCTTTATCTTGATATATTATTCTTCTAAAATGTCACTCGAGAGATGAAACTAAGATGGCAGCATAGGTAAACACCTGAAATTGCTGCCTCACACAACCACTTAAAAAATACAACTAAAAGACAAAACGGACATCATCCAGAACCACAGGAAGGCTGGCTGAGTGGAAATTCTACAACTAGAAGGAAAGAGAAAAGCACACTGAGACTCAGAGGAGGTGTGGAAGTAAAGTGCAGAGGTACAGAGGCGCACTTGGAAAGGGCTGGCAACTGAGGACACGGTTTTCTTTTTCAATTGGGAGGGAGTCTCAAGCTCCCAACTGCTCTGAACTCCAGTTCCGGGTGAGTCTCTGGGGACCCAGACTCATACAGGGAGAAACTGGACTGTCTGGCATCTGTCGGAACTCGAGGGAGGCTTTCTCTCAGAGGTGCTTACAGCGATTACCGGGACACTGAGATTCGGGGCCTCTTAGGGCAGGGCTGAGGATCAGCTATATCTGTTTGCTCCTCCCTATTGATTCCCTGAGACCCCGCCCAAACCAAGCTGTGCGCAGAGGCTTTTGCATATGAATGGGCTGGCCCTTTGAGAACTAAAATTACCTAACAAACTGCAGCTGGGTCAGAAAGACCCAGAACATCCAAAAGAAGGCCCAAGGCCCCACAGCAGCTTGCATTGCTTCACAGCTGGGCCTCATCTAGGCACCTCCAAACCCCAAGCAAAGAAGAGGAATCTGCGGATCTCTCCATAGCTCCTGCTGGGTAGCCTCAGGCAGAGGCTAAATTAGCACCTCCTTAGTGATCCAAGAGTCAGTGTACCCAGTGCTCAGAGTGGGACCATCCAGATTACAACTCCTCAGATCCATAAGGGACACACTCAGGGGGCAGACTCAGTGAGCACCAAAGCCCCACTGAAGCAAGTCTTGCCCCAGAAGGGTGTCTCCAGCACAGAAGTTCTCCCACTGTAGATACAGCTGATTCTCACAGACAATTGGCGGGGGGTCAATTCCTCCCAGTGATAACTACAACAATCAAGGCTTAACTACAACAAGACTGTGCACAAAGCCCACAAAGGGGTGCACCAAGAGTGTCCACCTCACGCAATTGGGGAGGCCGAGCCACTGGGCCCTATAGCACACCTAGCACAGAAAGCCACTCTATCAACACAGGGAAGCAGCCAAAATGCAAAGACAAAGAAACAGGTCACAAATGACAGAAATGGAGGAAAGCAAACTACAGAATATAGAGTTCAAAACCACACTTATAAGGTTTTTCAAGAATTTTCTAGAAACCGCTGATAAATTTAGTGAGACCCTCCAGAAATCTAGTGAGACCCTCGAGGATATGAAAAAGGACCAACTAGAAATTAAGCACACACTGACTGAAATAAAGAATATTGTACAGAGTTCCAACAACAGACTAGAGGATCGCAAGAATCAAGTCAAAAGACTTGAAATGCGAAGAAGCAAAAAACACCCAACCGGAAAAACAGAAAGAAAAAAGAATCCAAAAATATGAAGATAGTATAAGGAGCCTATAGGACAACTTCAAGCGTACCAACATCCGAATTATGCGAGTACCAGAAGAGAGAGGGCAAGATACTGAAAACCTATTTGAAGATATAATGACAGAAAACTTCCCCTACCTGGTGAAAGAAATAGACTTACAAGTCCAGGAAGCGCAGAGAACCCCAAACAAAAGGAATCCAAAGAGGGCCACACCAAGACACATCATAATTAAAATGCCAAGAGCAAAAGACAAGGAGAGAATCTTAAAAGCAGCAAGAGAAAAACAGTCAGTTACCTACAAGGGAGTACCCATACGACTGTCAGCTGATTTCTCAACAGAAACTATGCAGGCCAGAAGGGAGTGGCAAGAAATATTCAAAGTGATGAATAGCAAGAACCTACAACCAAGATTACTTTACCCAGCAGAGCTATCATTCAGAATTGAAGGTCAGATAAAGAGCTTCACAGATAAGAAAAAGCTAAAAGAGTTCATCACCACCAAACCAGTATTATATGAAATGCTGAAAGGTATCCTTTAAGAAGAGGAAGAAGAAAAAGGTAAAGATACAAATTATGAACAACAAATACACATCTATCAACAAGTGAATCTGAAAATCAAGTGAATAAATAATCTGATGAACAGAATAAACTGGTGAATATAATAGAATCAGGGCATAGAAAGGGAGTGGACTGACTATTCTCCGGGGGGGTGGGGGGGGGAAGGGGTGTGTGGGGTGTGGGAAGAGACTGGACAAAAATCATACACCTATGGATGAGGACAGTGGGGGGGCGTAAGGGCAGAGGGTGGGGTGGGAACCGGGTGGAGGGGAGCTGTGGGGGGAAAAAAGAGGAACAACTGTAATAATCTGAACAATAAAGATTTAATTAAAAAAAATAAAATGTCACTTGGTGTTTATTAAAATTTTATTTAGCATTTTCTTTTAACAACCTGTTTCACAAGCAAGATTGATTTTAGCTTTCTTTTTTTTTATGTGTGCTATCTTTGTTGGGCTTTGTTTCAGAGTTAACTTTTAAATATAAACCGAAACACTTTTCATCTTTCTAAGCTCTAGAACAGTTTGTGTGGTGCTGGAATTCTCTTTTTAGGTCATTCTCTAAATGAATACTTTTAAAATATGCATGATATTAGTAATTTCCATGTTTTACCAAACTACTGATGATGTTTTCTATTCTTGAATTATTGCCTCTAGTATATAAATGGGGTAAAAAAGATATCAAAAACTTTGTTCAATGCTTTCTAGCTTTGTTGGTTAAAAAAATTAAAACCTTTAACTATAATATCTATATAAATCATAACTTAAAATGTGTTAATTCCTAAACAAAGCAAATTTGAATTTATAATGGCTGCCAAATTTTTTTCCTAGAAATTTTACAGCTGTAACCATAAAGAAATTGAGACAATGGATAATTCTTCACTTTAGAACACTTCCACTACTATCCATATCTTAAAAAACAAAACGATAGTGTCAATAGCATTTTATAATAAGCATAGCTATATTAAAAACAAAGTGTGCGTTTTAACATTACCCATTTATAGATATTTCTTTTCTCAATCAACCAGATTTTAGTTCATCATTAACTGCAAACATGAAGGCTTTCTACTGTTAAATTCAACTATTGTGAATTAATCAATAATTACCATTAATTTTATTGCTGGTATATATTACTCCCATATCTGCTGGAATGGAGTCAAAGCCGCTGCTTCCAATGATATAAACCCCTTTTTCTGCAGCTTTCTGATGATACTTCCAATACATTAGTTCAAGAAACTAAAAATTGAGGACAAAAGGTCTGAGTCAGAGCTATATAGAAACATCTCGACCAGTATTAAGTGATTACCTTTAAAGACAAAAGAACTAACCTCTGAAAATGCTAACCAATATGGCTCTGTGGAGAAATATTAACTGTCAACATGTTTTTCATTTATTTAGCAAACATTTACCACATGTGCCAGATGCTGATCTTACACTATTACTTTTTCAGAATGACTTGTAAATGCAAAAGTAATACCTCTTATAAAAACACATATTAACACAGAAAAAATATAAAAAAAGCAAAAAAAGTTATACCAAATCACATTACTGAGATGAACATCATTATAGATCTATCTCTATGCATGCATACATATAATAGAAAAATAGTGGCAGGAAAGGAGGGAAAGTGAGAAGGAAACAATGTCTATTCAAACCCTTTGCCTGTTTTTAAAAATTACTTGAGCCCTAGCCGGTTTGGCTCAGTGGATAGAGCATCAGCCTGCGAACTGAAGGGTCCCAGGTTCAATTCCAGTCAAGGGCACATGCCCAGGTTGCTGACTCGATTCCCAGTAGGGAGAGTGCAGAAGGCAGCCAATCAATGATTCTCTCCCATCATTGATGTTTCTATCTCCCTCTTCCTCTCCCTCTCCCTTCCTCTCTGAAATAAATAAAAATATATTTTAAAAATAAAGAAATAAAATAAAATAAAAATAACTTGATTTTTAAAAAAGTTTTAGATTTACAGAAACGTTAAGTAGGAGAGTTCCCAAATACCACCCACCCAGTTTCTGCTATCAGTACATCTTTTACACTATTTGTTACAATTGATAAAGCAAAATTGATACATTATCATTAACCAAAGTCCATACTTCATTCAGATTCTTTAGCTTTTACCTAAAGTTGTTTTTCTGTTCCAGGACTCCAGCCAGGATACCACATTACATTTACTGTCATGCCCCTTAAGCTTCTTTTGACTGTGACAGACTCTGTTTTTTAAGAACTGGACTGTTTTGAAGAGTATCGATCAGGTACTTTGTAGAATGCCCCTCTACTGGAATTTATTGCAAGATTTTCTCATGACGAGACTGGAGTTATAGGTTTTTGAAAGGAAGACCATGGGGTATAGGGTGCCATGTCATGACATCATATCAAAAAGTACATCCAGCCGAAACCGGTTTGGCTCAGTGGATAGAGCGTCGGCCTGCGGACTGAGGGGTCCCAGGTTCGATTCCGGTCAAGGGCATGTACCTGGGTTGCGCGAATATCCCCAGTAGGAGATGTGCAGGAGGCAGCTGATCGATGTTTCTCTCTCATCGATGTTTCTAACTCTCTATCTCTCTCCCTTCCTCTCTGTAAAAAATCAATAAAATATATTTAAAAAAAAAAAAAAAAGTACATCCTATCAATAGTTTATCACTGTTGATGTTGACCTTGAATACCTAGCTGAGGAAGTGTTTTTCAGGTTTGTCCACTGTAATGTTATTCATTTATCCCCCTCCTTTCCATACTGTATTCTTTGGAAGGAAGTGACTATAAGGCCCACACTTAGGAGCGAGGAATTATGCCCCCATAATTCCCCCGAGGGCGGAGTAGCTACATAAAGTATTTGGAATTTTTAAAATTATATGTTTTTATTGATTGCAGAGAGAGGAAGGGAGAGGAAGTAACATCAATGATGAGAATCATCTATCAGCTGCCTCCTGCATACCCCCTACTGGGGATCAAGCCCACAACCCGGGCATGTGCCCAGAACCATGACCTCCTAGATCGTATCGACGTCCAACCACTGAGCCATGCTATTTGGAATTCTTCTGCACAAATTTGTCTCTTTTCATCCTTTTGCCCATTTTAATTAGATTATTTAAATTTGTATTATGACTTAGAGTTCTTTATATGTCTGGATCTTTATTAGGTTTTTATATTACTTTTATGGTAGCTTATGAGATAACAAGTTTTTCACCATTTTCTCTGCTCTGGAATATTTTAAATAATATAGGAATTGCTTTTGTTTCATTTGTGTTTCCTACCTCTTCATGAATAAACTTTGGTAATTTATACTTTCCTGGTATTTTCCAATATACATTAACAATCAATAAACTTTAAGTAGGTACTATATTGGCACACTGATGGTAGTAATCAGAAGACTAGAGGTTACAGTTTAAAGGAGTTACAGTTTTAAAGTAGCTTAGTGCTATGAACACATCACTTCCTGCAGTCAGGCAAACCTCAATTCAAATCCTAGTTTTTCTACTTACTAGTTGCATGACTCTGAACAAGTTACTTAACCTTCCTAAGGTTTAATTTTCTCATCTATAAAACAGGGAAAAAGATGATACTTACTTCCTAAGAATGGTAAAAAGTTACATGTAATGTTTATTTAGCACATTGTCAGGCATGTGGCAAGCATTCAATGAATATGATTTAAAGTTTTTAGGTTGAGGGGATTTTACATTTATTTTTCTGTAATGTTGTAAAGGTGTCTGAGTTTAAAAAGGGAATTTATAATGAAAGATACCAAATAAGATTCCAAGAATTTTTCAGAGCTATTTTAATTAATTCAGATCACAGGGCAGGAAAAAGTCCCAGCAAACTGAAGCTAAACCTCACCACCATGCCCTCCTGGAAGCTGCAATGGAGCACCATCTCTCAACACCAAGGAGGAGTCACCACCTTCTAGAATGTCTGCCAAATGGCATTAGATAGCTCCCACTTTAACAGAAAATTAGGCCATTAATTCTGGTGGGTTTGTTTCAGTTTACATACCTGAGGTTCTCCAGAGATGTCAATGCAGCTAGTTCCATTTTCAATACATGCTTTTACTACAGGTTCTCCATAAAATCGGTACTGGGGGAATAGAGAAAACCAACAATTTACTCTTACTTAGGAAAGTTAAGTGAATGAAATACCATTCTGTTTGGAAATACAGTCTTGGTTATTAAGAAATCAAATATTAATAAAGTAGCCTAAAGATATGCAAAGGTGTAAGAAAGGGGGCTGTTCAGGATACCCGAATCACAGGTAGTCGAGGGGAATGTAAGTGATGAGTCTAGAAACACTTGGGCCATATCAGGAAGGACCTGGTTGCCATGCTATCAACACCGAACTTCATCTGTTCTGACAGCTTCCATCTTCACAGTAAAAATCAACAACAACAACAAACCTCCACACACAGACACAGACAACAATATGGTGATCACCATCAGGAAAGGGAGGGTGGGGAGGCAGAAGAGGGTCAAGTGGGGAATAAATGGTGACAGAAGGAGACTTGATTTTGGGTGGTGAACACAGTAAAATACACAGATGATGTATTACAGAATTGTACACTTAAAACACATGATTTTATTAAGCAATGTCACCCCAATAAATTCAATAAAATAGTTTTTAAAATCACCAGAAAACAGTGAGGAAAAAGGGACAGGATGCTAAAGTGTGAGGAAAAAGTTATACAACTGCTGCTTCGGTCCTAGCCGATTTGTCTCAATGGATAGAGCATCAGGCCCTCGGACTGACGGGTCCTGGGTTAGATTCTAGTAGAGGGCATGTACTTCAGGTGCAGGCTCAATCCCCAGCATGCAGGAGGCAACCAATCAATGTGTCTCTCTCACATCGATGTTTCTCTCTCTGTCCCTCCCACTTCCTTCCACTCTCTCTAAGAATCAATGGAAAAATATCCTTGGATGTGGATTAACAAAAAACAAAACAAAACAAAAAACTGCTGCTTCAAAGAGTAGGAGAAAGAATAACAGCCTAGGAATGGAGCAGAATTGCTGGAGGTGCTGAGGTTTAGGTCATGCATTTCAAGTGGGACCAGTTGGCATCTTTTCCCAGCCGCGCTGGGTCACTCAGGTACAGTAATCAGAGATCCGGAATAACCAGGACCGGGTTTTTTCCAGATCACTGGGGAGGAAAGGGCAAAGACGCTGGCTGGAGGTGTATATAAGAGTAACTCAAGCAAAGGACCAGAGAACCTAAGATAGTTAAGAATGAGATAAGTCTAAATAAACAACTTAAATACATTATTTTAACTTTTTAAAATTTATGCTTTTTATATGAACATTTGAATGCAAATATATTTTTCTGAAAAAATAAAAGAGTCCTCTTGTTTGCTTTCTGATTTATCACATTTTATAAGTTGATACTTGAAATCATGATCTGTATAATTTTAACTCTACTTGGTTAAAAGAATGATGAAAGTTATCCTCAAGGCCCAAACTATTTTTTTCCTGCTTGTTTTAAATATATTTTTATCAAACTTTGTGCTCTGTGTGTAATTTTTCAGACATGCTACAAATGGGAGAGAGTTTAGAATTCTGTGGGCTGGTTCCAAAGTGCCTATGAACTGAGCGGCCAGGAGGCTCTGCACTGGATGTCCAGTGCCTCATGCTGGTTGGCAAACTTGACCATCATTTGTTTTTTCTGGGGGGGGGGGGTGGGGGGGGGGCAGGGGGGCAGTCAGGGGAAGGAAATAACCTGTCAACAGGAAATTAGATTCTAGGAATTATGACTTGTTTTCTAACTTCTGAGACAGTACAGAGAGCTTGTAAAAAAAAAATAAAGATAAGCTGAGTAGAATAGCTTTACTCCAGAACATGTTACATAGAGCATCCTGCATACTTATAACCCTAAAAGCTCACCAAAACATTGCATCACTGTGTGTGATGATAATGCTGCCTCATATTTGCATAAACCTCTCAAAGACCTATCAAAACGTTAGTGTCTTGATTTCTATGAGCACTGTCTTAATTACATTTTTATGTGATGACAAACCTCCCTGCTTTCATTTTTTAAGTTATAAATGATTTTCTAGATGCGTGGTGCTCCAGGGTTCTGCTAATTGTGATGGCTTCCTCAGATCAGTCAGGGTCCCCAACACACACCATTCCACAAGCCAAGTGCTTCTTTCACACCCAGTTAGTACAAGAGCAGAAGTTGGTGGCTTTACTCTAAAATATACTCTAAACTCGGCCACCCCTCACACTCCCCCCCTGTGCGTGGCTTGCTCGGAACACCTCCCCTCAAACACTCACATGGCTTACTTCCTCACCTCTCAGGTCTCCAGGCAAATGTCAATTACTAGAGATCTTCCCTGACCATCCAATAGACACTGATTGCCCATCTCTTCATCTCCTTATTCAGCTTTATTTTTCTTCAAAGCATTTATCACTACCTACTATGATAACCTTATTTTTCTGTCTCTCCCACTGGATTGTAAGTTCTATGAGATTCTATTTTGTTCACCATTATGCTGCAGGTACCTAGACTAATGCATTTACATTCAGGGGCAGGCATAAGGTTTATAGTTGTGAGTACATTAAACACAGGGTTTATGCTTGGATTGTTAATTTGTAAACCTACTTTATTAATTACCGTAAACCTACTTTTGCCCACCCCTGTATAAAAAGCATTCAGTAAATCCTGAACAAATGAATAAGTTTTTTCAATCTCTATTTTTATACATGTTGTTAACTAATATTTGTATAGTAATGCAGAAAAATAATTTACAATAAATAAAAAGTATAGTAGGAGAACATGCTCCAACATTTTTTACTTACGGAGCATACAGTAAAGGGGGAAAAAAAAGATCGCCAATGATAGCTGTAAACAACCAACAAACAAAACAACCCAGCACACAGTTCCTGGAGTCAGAGGGCTGGCCGGTCTCAGGAGGTGTTGGTCCTGTCTGTCTGCTGATCACCAAAGTGAAAACGCCCCATAAAGGGTGAAGGCCCCCCTGGGGACCCTCTGGGATATGACGCGGCAGATGCTGCTGGGACAGATGCCGCTGGGACAGATGCCGCTGGGACAGAAGCTGCTCTAAGTGAACAGGTTCTCTGTTCCAATACAAAGGAGGGCCCAGTACTCACTGGTCCTACACAGTTGAGGACAATGGTTGCCTGTCTGGCCATTTCGTCGAGTGAGCCTGGAGTAGTGATGTCACAAATTATTATCCCAACTTCAGAGGGTAGCGTGGGTCTCCCTGAAATCAGAAATAAACCCGATCCAGCATCAGATCCTCCAGATCTCTGTATAGGCATCACTGACAGCAAAATCCTGAAAGCTAACCCTCCCCTTCAAACAAAAGATAAAGCTGTTTTTAGCCAGGTAATAAAAAAAAAAAAAAAGGAAAAGGAAAAGGCTATGAGAAAAATGGAGTTAATGCTAACGGTGACTAAAAACATGACTTAAAAAAAAACAAGACAAATCTAACACAAGTGAAGGGTAAATGACGACTATCTTGTGTACAATGACAATTTTACGGCCATCCGTATACTGAATAGATTATTCTGACATCCCCTCTGCCAAGTATTATTATTTTTTAAAAAAATCTCAACAGCCATTTATTTTACTGATTTCGGAGAGGAAGGGCGAGGGAGGGAAACATCAGTGACGAGGGTGCGTGCTCAACCACTGAGCCACACCAGCTGGGCAGCAGCAGGAAGACCTGCAGGATGGCATCTTCCGGAAGTGACCACGGGCAAACCCCAGGCTACACCACCCCCAGGACTGTAAGGAGGGAGGTGGGGGGGCTCCGTGGCTGAGCGGGGACCCCGGACCAGGAGGTCAGGGTCCAGTTCCCAGCGGGGGCACGTGCCCGGTTTGTGGGCTCCATGGGGGGGGGGGGTGCAGGAGGCGGCCGATGGGGGATCCTCTCTCGTCCTTGCTGTCCCTCTCCCTCTCTGAAATCAGTAACAAAATATAAAAGAAGTGAGATGGAAGCTGGACAGCAGGATGCCGGACACCCAGAGCTCAGGAGGCAAGGGCGCGGAAGCCTAACTTAAAGCCCCCCGAGTCCTAGATGAATGCCCCCCCTGCCCCCGCACGGGGTCTGGGGTCCGCCCCTCGCTCCCACGGCTGCACCCCCGGCACTTAGAGGTTCTCAACCTTCTGGCCCTTTAAATACAGCTCCTCATGTGGTGACCCAACCATAACATTATTTTCGTGGCTGCTTCATCACTGTAATGTGGCTACTGTGATGAATCGTCATGTAAATGTCTGATCTGCACGATGGTCTTAGGCGACCCTCAGGGGTCGTTGGACCGCCAAAGGGGTCACGACCCACAGGTTGAGAACCGCTGCAGGGCCTGGGCGGGAGACCACGCAGCAGGGACGCGGGGTGCGGGCGGCGGCCTCGGGAGGCCCCCAGAGCAAAACAAACAAACAAACAAACAAAGGCCACCGCGGGCGCCGGCGGCACGGGCTCTCCCCCTCCGCGTCCCGGCGAGGAGCGGACAACCTGGAAGACACCGGCCGGAGCCTCCGCTCAGGGCGACGGAGCGGGAGGAAAACCCAAGTCCCGGCCCTCCCGCCAGGGGCTCCCCAAGCCCAGGGACAACCAAAGGGGGGGAGACACCCGCTTCTCAGCGGGGGAGGCGGACGCCGCCGCCGGGGCCGGGAGGAGGGGGCGCCCCGGGGCCGGGAGGAGGGGCGCCGGCCGCGTCGCCCGCTGCTTTACCCAGTTTCTGGGCCGCCCTCTCCAGCACTCGCTGCAGCTTCTCCCGGCAGCGGCCCGCCACGGCCCAGGCCAGGCGGGAGCTCCCCTCCGGGTCCATCTGCTCCCGGGCCACCTCCTCCGTCACGAACTGGCCGGTGAAGCCAGAGGCACCGAACACCACCAGGTGGAAAGGCCGCTGCCTGACCGCCATGACGAGCGCACAGCGAGCCGCGGCCCGAGGCGGGCTGAGTCCCGGCGCCTGCGCCTCAGACAGCGACCGGAGTCCCGCGCGCAGCAACCGCCTCCCCGGGCGCCGCCGCCGCCTCAGCCTGTGCGCCGCGCTCCCGACGCCCCTCGAGCGCCGCCGCACACAGGCCCCGCCCCACCGCGCACAGGCCACGCCCCGCCGCACACAGGCCACGCCCCGCCGCACACAGGCCCCGCCCCGCCGCGCACAGGCCCCGCCCCGCCGCGCACAGGCCGCTCCCCCGTAGCGCACAGGCCACGCCCCTGTAGTTGTGCCCCTGTAGCGCACAGGCCACGCCCCTCCCACGGCTTCCCCACCAATCCGCTTCCAGGCCTGGCAGGAGCTGACCGCGGCCTAGCCTGTCGATGGCCCAACTCCGCTCAGACCTGGGTGGGGGCGGGGGGGGGGGGGCCGGGGGAGGGGGCGCCCCGGAGGCGGCGGCTTTGGCCGGAGCCCGTTATGTTTGTTGCCGGAGCGGGTGCGCAAAGCAAAGAGCTTGTGCCCCCCAGCATCGACCTATGAACCCGGAGGTCACGGTTCGATTCTGAGTTGCGGGCTCCACCCCAGTGTGGGGCGTGCAGGAGGCAGCGGATCATTGATTCTCTCTCATCGATGTTTCTCTCTCCCTCCCTCTCCCTTCCTCTCTGAAATCAATATATATTAAAGAGTTCGAGAAAACCTGGTGATTGGAGGGGACTGCCCCCACCAAGACACCGTTTTGGTTTCGAAGCACGTGGGACAAGTGATGTCAGGGTGTGGGGTCTCCACGGATCATCCCAGCCCTGCCCAGGGCCTGACTCCGCGGCGGCCGCGGCGCAGTGCAGCGAGCCCCGTGGTCAGACACCTCGGAGACCCCTCTTCGTGGTCGGTGACCCCGTTGTTAACGTTGAAGCTCCGGCGGGGGGGAGGGGAAATAATTCCCGGAAGAGTCCTGCCATTTGAGCTGCAAAGTGAAATGAATGGTGGCTCAGGAAATGCACTCTGGGTCCATTAGGCAGCCAGCAGGTGTGCGCATGACGGGCCCTAGGAAAGGTAAGGCAGTCATGGCTCATGTGAAGGGAAGCCGCAGGGGGGAGTCAGCAGTTTCTGTTGACAGGGAAAGCTGCTAATACAAGTCGGAAATTCCCTCGGGTGCCACAGAATTTTAGAACTCGTGGTCTTCGCACAATGAGCGTTGCAAAATGCTCAGACCTGGGCCCATCTCCCCATACCCAGTCTCTTACCAATCTCTGCGCTTCATGCCTCAACGTGGTGGGTCTGGGGGAACTTCACAAGGCAGTTTCCGTAAAATAGAGGAAGCCAGCATCTTACAGAGTGAACTCAAGCAGTTTTATTATGAAGGGGGAAAAAGAGAAAAGGGGCAAAAGTTGGAAGAAGAAAGGACATCAAGAGAAATGTGTTTGTTTTGGTGCTTGTTTACTGATGCAAATTATCCAGGAGAGAGAGAGAGAGAGAGAGAGAGAGAGAGAGAGAGAATTGATGATTAGGGAGGAAAAGGGAAAGTGCTGGAGGGATAGCCTTAAGTAAAAGACAGGGCAGGGCAGGGCACACATGGCTCCTGGACAGTGTGTCGATGATATTAGGGGGAAGTCAGAGCATTTGGGCATCGATGCAGGGAGACGCATAGGTGTAGCCCTGAGAACTCGTGCCAGTTCCCTTCTGATTGTGTAACTTTCTGCAGTGAAGTAGGAAGCCACGCCTCTAAGCAAGCCTGAGGCTTGAGGAAACAGAATCAAGAATGAAGGGGTCCATTAGGAGGGTGGGAGGACCAATGATGGCCCAGGGATAGACGTGCCCACCCTCCTGAGATGAGCGATCATAAATTTAAAGCAAGACTGGTTGGCTGCGGGTGTTTTTCTCAGCCTTGCTCAGCTGTGAAGGCCTGGTGTTGAGTAAGCAGGGAGTTGGAGTCAAACAAAATTATGGCCTAAGGCCAGGGGTCCTCAAACTACGGCCCCCAGGCCACATGCAAATACAAATATTGTATTTGTTCCCTTTTGTTTTTTTACTTCAAAATAAGATATGTGCAGTGTGCATAGGAATTTGTTCATAGTTTTTTTTTTTAAACTATAGTCCAGCCCTCCAACGGTCTGAGGGACAGTGACCTGGACCCCTGTTTAAAAAGTTTGAGGACCCCCATCTCATTGAGCCAAGCACTGTGATGAAGCAAGAAGTGATGTCTCAGGTTCTGATCGCAATCATGTGTTTGTGCTTGTCTTCTGCTTAACAGAAACTGGGTCTCTCTCTCTCTCTCTCTCTCTCTCTCTCTCTCTCTCTCTCCACTTCCTTCCAGCTGTCTCTTCAAGCAGTAGGTACAGAGAAATTTTATTCTTCTTTAGTTGGGAACTTGTCAAACAACAAAATTTACTCAGATTCAAAATAACCCTTAAACAGGCATATACTATTGATATCATGTATTTGGAGAGAGAAATGTAGATGCAAATAAAATGATTAAGGAGGTTAGAGCTCCAGCTCTTTACTTTGTTTATTAAGTTTCTACTTTGCCCTTAAGTCTATACAGTATCAGGGTTTCTCAACCTTGTCATCATTGATACTCAGAGCCAGAAAATTGTGTGTTGGCCGGAGGCTGTCCTGAATTGGAGGATATTCACCCACTAGATGCAAATAGCATCGCCCTGCCCTCTCCCTCCCCGCCTCCCCCGCCCGCCCCCCCAAACTGAAATTGTCTCCAGAATGTCCCCAGGGGTGGCAATGGGAGCACAATCACCTCAGCTGAGAATCACTTTGACCACCCAAGACTTGCTAATGCTTAGCAGACAAGGAGTGATGAGGTATTGGTAAACCCACACACTCATCTTCATTATAAGTGTCCTGACTCTGGTTTCAGCTCAGCTGGGAAAAGAAGTCAGGTTCATCGGGAGCTTATCAGGCTGGCATATCTCTGAACCAGAATATGTTCTTGGCTGCCCGACACCTCAAGTAAACACTTAGGTGTTTTTCAGAGTGGACAAACCAGTATGGGAAACTTCGGTCTCCCAATGGTTTGCTGGTGTGATGGTTCACTTTATATGTCAGCTGGCTAGGCGATGGTATCCAGATTTGGCCAAACACACATGTTCAAGTGGCTGTGAAAAAAAATTGATTTTGTAATTCCAACATTTAAATCTAGAAAAATTCCTAGATTTTTCTGTATCTTTTTTTTTTTTAATATGCTTTGATTTCAGAGAGGAAGGAAGAGGGAGAGAGAGATAGAAACATCAATGATGAGAGAGAATCAGTGATCGGCTGCCTCCTGCATGCCCCACACTGGGAACTGAGCCCGCAACCAGGGCATGTGCACTTGACCGGAACCGAACCCAGAACCCTTCAATCCACAGGCAGATGCTCTATCCACTGAGCCAAACCGCCTAGGGCTGAAATCACTTTCTGGAAAATATTTAACCCAGCAGAGTTTCAGTAAAGCAAACTTCCCTCCATCCTGTGGGTGAGCCTCATCTAATCAGTTGAAGGCCTTTGGAGAAAAGACTGAAGTCCTGGGGGAGGAGTTCTGCCTCCAGACTGCCTTTGGGCTCAAGACTGCAACATCAACGTTTCCCTGGTCTCTAGCCAGTGGCCTGCCCTGCAGATGCTCTCTCTCTCTCTCTTTTAAAATTGTTTTATTGCTTAAAGTATTACAAAGAGTATTACATATGTCTCCTTTTTTTTCCTCCCCTTGACCCTTCCCTAGGCTCCCATGCCCCCCCAGTGTCTTGCATCCATTGGTTATGCTTATATGCATGCATACAAGTCCTCAGTTGATCTCTTAATGCCCCCCCCCATCCCCCAACCCTCCCAGCCTTCCCGCTGTAGTTTGACAGTCTGGTCGAGGTTGCTCTGCCTCTGTATCTATTTTTGTTCATCAGTTTATAATGGTCTTAATTATCCATAAATGAGTGAGATCATGTGGTGTTTTTCTTTCATTGACTGGCTTATTTCACTTAGCATAATGCTCTCCAGTTCCATCCATGCTGTCACAAATGGTAAGAATTCCTTTTTTTTTTTTTACAGCAGCGTAGTATTCCATTGTGTGTACCACGGTTTTCTAATCCATCATCTGCTGATGGGCACTTAGGCTGCTTCCAGATCTTAGCTATGGTGAATTGTGCTGCTATGAACATAGGGGTGCATATATCCTTTCTGATTGGTGTTTTTGATTTCTTGGGATATATTCCTAGAAGTGGGATCACAGGGTCAAATGGGAGTTCCATTTTTAACTTTTTGAGGAAATTCCATACTGTTCTCCACAGTGGCTGCACCAGTCTGCATTCCCACCAGCAGTGCACGAGGGTTCCTTTTTCTCCACATCCTCTCCAGCACTTGTCGTTTGTTGATTTGTTGATGATAGCCAGTCTGACAGGTGTGAGATGGTACCTCATTGTTGTTTTGATTTGCATCTCTCGGATGATTAGTGACTTTGAGCATGTTTTCATATGTCTCTTGGCTTTCTGAATGTCCTCTTTTCAGATGCTCGCTCTCTCACTCTCTCTCTCTCTCTCCCCACCCCGACCCTATTGGTTCTGGATCTCTGGAACCCTGACTAATACAGTTGGTTTCACTCACAGGGAGCATGTTTGAATCAAATCCATTATGTTTCCTAGGGGGCAGCCTCCGGATACCCGGGTACCCTCATGATGCCCCAGCACCACTTGGGAGAGCTAAGCTGTCATCTGGGGCATTTAGTTCCCACTGGGGTGCTGGTCATGAACGGGAAAGATGAGCAAACAGGTTTGCAAAGATAGATGGCAAATCAACCAACAGGGAAAACTGGAACTGTCCTCATTAACAATCATCACATAAAATCGTGATTAAAAATCTCAGAACAATTTGCTTGCTGGTGCCTAAAAGCCTAATGATTCTCAATAGACAATATACAGATACCAGTTCAAAAACTTGTCCAGGTGGGCATGCACGGCGCTACTGAAGTGGCCACATTTACAGACCATGATCCTCCAACTTTATCCTGCATCAGGAGCCCCTGGAGGTGTTGCTGAAACACAGATTGTGGGGCCCCACCCCCAGAGTTTCTGTTTTGATGGGTTTGCGGGGGAGGGGGGGAGGGGGGGAGAGGGGGAGGGGGGGAGGGCCTGAGAGTCTGCGTTTCTACCAAAGCCCCAGGTAATGCTGACGTTCTGGTCCAAGACCACACTCTGAGAACCCACTGTTACAGGAGACCGACTCAAGAGAAAAGCGAGAGAACAGGATGAACACTGTACACTTGGTAGGTACAGCACCCACCAGAAGCCTCCTCTGAAAGTGCCAAAGTATTTCAATACAGAGGTCATGTATTGGGCATTTGCAAGCCCCAAGCCAGGTGCTGGGCACAATAAAAATGTCAACACATGTTGGGGGCCAGATGTAAGTGAAGTATGGTAGCAACCATTTCAGGTGGAAACTGTAGTTTAACTCTAACCCTGTTGTTTGGCTTAACAATATAAAAGTTACTTTGATTTTCTAAATTGTATAAGTCATCCCATTCTATTGAATGCCTTATCGATTGAATGACTATCCCATTGATTGTTATCATACTGGTCTTAGAGAGCACATTCTTCTGTACCTGGAAACAGGACAGCACAATTACCCTAAATTGTTTTAGTGGCCACAGGTGGTGCGTTCCAGCTGCCTCAGTGGTCCCGAGACCAGGACAGCACAATTACTCTAAATTGTCCTGACAACTCAGTTGTCGGGAGACCCGAGGGCTCCAGATAATGTGTTTCTATCAACTCAGTGATCCAGAGACCCAAAACTGTAATTAACATGCTTAATTCTGCTTCTGTAATTTGCTTTTTTGTGAGCCAGGTGCCACATTCCAAACCCTGGGATGTAATCAATACCTTTGTGATTTTTGCCTATATAAGTCTGGTTTTGCCACAATCTTATTGCTATGAGATTTGGGAATGCCCCCTCATAGTCCCAGATTGCAATAAACGTGACTCTTTAATTCGACTTCTTGAGGCGTCCTTCTGTGATTCACAGGGTCATTACAACATAAGCTGGCAAGGTCCTTGCACCTGAAGGGGCTAGCAAGGCTGGGACCCTTACCAACACAGTTTTCCCAGACTTGTTTGGATGGCGATTATCAGTAGAATGGGAGTAACATTTGTAGAATGAGAACAGACTTTCATAGCTTGCCAAGAAGTCTGTAACTATTTACTGAGATATGCTGTACTGAGAACTTGTCCTTCTGCTGTATCTCTCCCTTAGAGATTAAGAGGAACAAAGAATACATTCCTCTTGACAGACCTCGGATTCAGTGTGTTGTGTATAAATAGGATTGTATAGCTAATAAACTCGCTTCAGTTCTTCGAGAACTGGGGTCCTCCCGACCCCGCTTTCCTGTCTTTCTTTCTTTTCTCAATTCCCACCTCCCTGCCTCAGCCCAGCTCAACCCTGTCAGGCTGGCCCTGACAAACACAACCCTTGCCTTCATCCTTGCATGACTCCTACTCACTTGACAAGGGAATCTGGGCTGTTTTAGAACCCCTATTGGGTGTACACTAGTGTCCCCGATCTGGCCAGCCCCTGTATACAATGCCAGCTCTCTGCCCTCCCCCTTCCTCCTCATACTTCATTATTTAATCACATCAAAAGGCTTGCGGGTCCCCACCTCACAGTGCAATTCCATGCCTGCGTGCTTATGTCCATATTCCTCCTTCTGAGCAAAATGCCTTTCTAGCTCTTATTTCCTGAACAGATCTGACCTTGATACTTAACTCGGGCCCGGCCAGCATGGCTCGGTGGTTGAGCATCGACCTATGAACCAGGAAATCACGGTTCGATGCCCGGTCAGGGCACATGCCCAGGTTGCAGGCTCAATCTTCCAGTGTGGGGCGTGCAGGAGGCAGCCGATCAATGATTCTCTTTCATCATTGACGTTTTTATCTCTCTCTCCCACTCCTTTCCTCTCTGAAATCAATAAAAATATATATTTTAAAAAGTATTGCGTACCTACTGTATGCCAAAGCTCTTTTTTAAAATTTCAAAAATATTTTAATATTTACTTTTTATATTTATTTACATATCAATTTATATACTTATTTCATATGTTTTTTTTCAAAATATATTGAGCACCTACTATATGCCAAGCACTGTTTTAGGCACCGAGGAAAACCTGAACACAACAGCCCTAGCTGGTTTGGCTCAGTGGATAGAGCGTCGGCCTGCAGACGGAAGGGTCCCGGGTTCGATTCCCGTCAGGGGCACATGCCTGGGTTGCGGGCTGAATTCCCCAGTAAGGGACTTGCAGAAGGCAGCCAATCAATGGTTCTCTCTCATCATTAAATGTTTCTATATCTCTCTTCCTCTCCCTTCCTCTCTGAAATCAATAAAAATATATTTAAAAAGAAACTGAACACAACAGACTGTGTCCTAGTGAAGTTTTCATTTAGGCAAGAATGGGGTTCGGGGGGAAGCACAGTGGGCTGTGGACAGAGCGCCAGGATGCGGAGGGGCAAGGCTTACTGAGCTGAATAGGGTGGTGGCAGGGAAGGGCTCAGGGACACGGTGACATCTGAGCAGGAAGCTACGAGAACGGAGCCAGGAGTGTGGGAGGCAAGGCTGCGATGGTGCTTGAGAAACAGCAAGGAGGCGGGTGTGGCGGGAGGAGGCGGCCTGGAGGAGAGAAGGAAATGAGGGCGCAGAGAGGTGGTGGGAGACCCTGGCTTTTGCACTGAGCCTTTGGAGGGAGAGTTTGCATGTGAAGAATAAACGATCAGCAAGCCTTCGGTGCACAGGCTCAACCGGCTACTGGGCCACAGGAAGAACTATTTTTATTTTTAAATATATATATTTTATTGTTTTTTACAGAGAGGAAGGGAGAGAGAGAGAGAGTCAGAAACATCGATGAGAGAGAAACATCGATCAGCTGCCTCCTGCACATCTCCTACTGGGGATGTGCCCGCAACCCTGGTACATGCCCTTGACCGGAATCGAACCTGGGACCTTTCAGTCCGCAGGCCAACATTCTATCCACTGAGCCAAACTGGTTTCGCCAGGAAGAACTATTTTTTAATTCAATGTTTTAGCAAGAGGGAAAAATCACATCATTGCAATATTTTTTGCATTATATTCTTTTTACCCCCCCCCCCCCCAATGTTTATTTCTGGAAAATTTTAAACCTACTGAAAAACAGTAACGCAATGAACACCCATATACCTTCTCCATTAACAAATTATTACATTCTCTCACTTTTTCTCTCGAGCCTCATATATACTAGAGGCCCGGTGCCTGACACCCCTCCCTTACGTGTGGGCAGAGCCTGCGAATAGGATGGGCTGCCACTGCTGTGCGCATGTTACCTAATGCGGCAAGAGGGATTCTGCAGATGCCATGAAGGTCTCGGTTGACTTTAAGACAGACATCATCCAAGTGGTCCTGACCAAATTACATGAGACCTTTACATCAGAGAGGGGAGAAGCCAAAGATTCCAATCACAAGAAAGGTTCAAAGTGTGGTTGCTGGCTTAAGGACAGGAGCTGACAGCCAGCAAGCAACTAGGAGACCGCAGTCCTACAACCATAAGGAACTGAATTCTGCACACAGGTGCTGTCGAAGACCGAAGAAACCCAAGCACCGCTTAGAGAAATGGAGTTCACAGCTTTTTTATATATATATATTTTATTGATTTTTTTACAGAGAGGAAGGGAGAGAAATAGAGTCAGAAACATCGATGAGAGAGAAACATCCATCAGCCGCCTCCTGCACATCCCCCACTGGGGATGTGCCCGCAACCCAGGTACATGCCCTTGACCGGAATCGAACCTGGGACCTTTCAGTCCGCAGGCCGACGCTCTATCCACTGAGCCACACCAGTTTCGGCAAGGAGTTCACAGCTTTATTATGCCGGTGGTCTCAGCAGAGCTACCTCCAAAATCTGAGCAAACCAATATGGTGGAAGCCCCTCTTTTATCCCCTTTTGGTGTCTTTGTCCCCCAAATATGGATTATACTTCAGGACCTTTTGTGGGCTTTGCAAAAAGCCCCAGGCGTTGGAGGTCTTGAGAGCATACATAAGGGCCTGGCCTGGCACCAGTTCTGATAAAATAATATGCTGTCTGGGGTTGATACTGTTGTAATTAACCTGGTTATAAATAACGGGAAAGGAGCAAAGGGAAGGCTGGATAGTTAGGCATGTCATTCGGGCAGCTTTCCCAGGAAGCTAGAGCTGTGCGCTCACCAGGGAGCCACCAGTCCATTCGCCCCCAATGGCTGGGGCAGGACTGAACAGGGGAGAACAGGTGTGTGCCCATAAAATTGGGTGACTAGTGAAGACACTTGCTGTCAGTCACACGCTGGCCAGGACGGGCCTGGGCAGTGCAAGCACAGGAAGTTTGAAATACTTAACTCCCTGACAAAGGAGATGACTCTCCTGGCCCTTTTGGCTTCTCTTTTGCTCTCTTGGTTGACTCCTGGCTGGGGGGCCCTCCTGCTCCTGCTCCCCTGGCATTCCCCGCCCCACCCCGCCCCACACACACACTGTGGGCTAATGGGCTGCAGGCAACTAGCCTGATGCTGAGCTGGCCCCAGCTGCACCATGGAAGGAAGCCTTCGCTGGACATGGCTCTGCGTTTGGATCCACTGAAAGCCCAGCTGCGCTTCTTCCAGGACTGGGTCAAGGGGAACGGGACTTTGGAAACCCAGGCATGCAATTCCACGCAAATAAAAACCACTCCTCTTCCTGTGTGAGTCTCGGAAAATTCTATTTCTCCAGATAACGCGAGAACCCCACCCCAGCCCTCCGTGGGGAAAGGGCCACCCCAATTCCCCCATAACGGGTGACTTCAGAATAATCCAGGATACATATTGGCATCAAAAGTCTAACGTCTTTGCACCCCAACTATCGTAGTTTTATGTCTCCTAATCTGGTTAATTTGTTGTGAAAATTAAGATATTCTCAAAATGAGTCAGGAGGAGTAATATGTAACAGCTAATGAGACATGGTTAGCCATGTTGCCTCCGGCTGGTTACACGACCACGCGTGGCTGTCAGACACACTCCTTCTGGTTTTGCCATCTGTTTCCTGCACGTGTGCGTCGCCTCTCCACACAGGAGGTGACCGGCGGCATCGGGGAGCTGTGTTTGGGTTGCTGACGGCGACTCTCATTTCCGCCCTCCAAGAATGTAACAGACACAAGGGGAACCCCGCTGTGGTCTCATCCAGACCCGGGTTTGCCACGGCCCCATGGGACGTACCTTCACACTGTCTGCTCGTCTAACATGTCTGAACGCTCCAGGAAATGGTGGGTTCTGCTGATCTGTTCTCTCTCTCTCTCTCTCTCTCTCTCTCTCTCTCTCTCTCCTTTGTGCACATGCACAAATGTAAACTTCATTTCCAAAATAGTTTTTATTAACTTTTTCTGCGGGAAGCCATCCACTGTGGATACTATCATGAGAGTGCATCAGGTAACGCGGAAGGCCGATGGACCTAAGAACCATTATTCTGTAGAGATAGCGGTGGCTCAAAGCCATTTCCTGACCGAATAGCCTCAAAGTAAATGTTTACTGAACCTGACTGATCTTTACTGACCTTTGAGACGGTCTGTCTGCTACCGGTTTGCCGTGTTTTACTGAGGGCAAGATGTGTATTTAAAATTGAATAAAAAGCAGACAAGGCCAGGTTTCCGTGGGCCTCTCCTAGAGAGAGGTCTCCACCTGGCCCCCACCCCTTAATAATTCATATTTCTTGTCTAGTGTTTTCATTTGTGCGTGGGCCACTTCTTCAGATCCTGAACCCGAGCCCTGCAGGTTGCGGCATTTTTTTACCCTTTCCCTGAACCCAATAACATTGTTTTCTCCAAGATCTTTCCTAATCTTTTCTTTAAGGAAAAAAAAACAACCATTACTGCAAACTGGGGCATTTCAAATAACAAATATCCTACAATCACAAATAAAGACGATACGCCTCCCAGCGTGGCTCAGTTGTTGAGCGTGGGCCTAAGAGCCAGGAGGTCACGATTTCATTCCCCATCAGGGCACATGCCCGGGTTGCAGGCTTGATCCCCAATAGGGGGCATGCAGGAGGCAGCCGATCAATGATTCTCTCTCATCATTGATGTTTCTCTCCCTCTCCCTTCCTCTCTCTGAAATCAATAAAAATATAAAACAAAACAAGCACAACAAATAAAGATGATGCAACTTAGCAAACAAAGTGATAAATACATTGGCAAGTGATATGTCCCATAATAGAAGTAAATGACCTAATTGCCACTTTGGTTTTTATGAACACAAAGCTCTCCAATAAAAAGGAAATATCTTGCCTTAGCCGGTTTGGCTCAGTGGATAGAGCGTCGGCCTGAGGACTGAAGGGTCCCAGGTTCGATTCTGGTCAAGGGCACATGCCTGGGTTGCGGGCTCCATCCCCAGTAGGGGGCATGCAGGAGGCAGCCGATCAATGAATCTCTCTCATTATTGATGATTCTATCTCCCTCTCCCTTCCTCTCTGAAATCAATAAAAAATATAAATATATTTTAAAAGGAAATACCTCCTTTAACGATCAGATGGCCTTGTGGTACGGACACTCTGATCTCTGTTTGCACACCGCCCTCTCTGAGTTTTCTTTCCAGCTTTCCCTCTTCCGGAGAAACGGGCCTGGGTTTCCCATGACTGCAGACCTGGGGGGGGCGCTAGGGGGCGCGCTTGGGTTCCTCTTGCCCAAGGCTGCCTGTTTGACTGGCAGGAAAGCACCCCTTCTCCTGATGACGCGCCCCCCCCCCCCCTCGGTTCTGGCTGTAAGGAGTGTCCGGCACACACACCGCAGCCTCGGGCACGCCGCCTTGCAACCCCATGGGAGTCACTCGGAGACACCCAGCCCTATCTCCCTCCCTTCCGAGAGAGTTCTCATACCCACAAAACCAGCGCTTTCAGAGCAGCAGAAACAGTTATGGCGCAAGGGTGGCCTGCCCTGTCCAAACTGCCCGGGTGTGTGTGTGTGGGCGGGGGCGGGGGGGGGGGAAGTTGGGGGAAGTTGGGGGGGTGGTTGGTGGGGAAGTCTCCCAGCGTGGGAAGCCCCATAAAAGCGCTCACTAATATCCAGCAATCACTGGCATCACCGGAGAGGCTGTCTTCTCAATGCCATGCTGGTGCCCAGGGTCAGGGCGAGCTGGGAGTGCCCGGCCTGCAGGAGGCGTGGGCGTGCCGCTGGGGGGGGGGGGCGGGGAGGGGAGGATGAGGGGAGGGGAGAGCGGCTTCCCCGTGCCCCCCAGGGTGGCCTGAGCAATGGGGAAGGCTACCTAAAGGGGCCAGTAGAGAAACATTTGCTCATGAGGCAGCCCAGGGGTGGGGGACCTTCTTCCTGCCAAGGGCCACTTGGATGTTTATAACATCATTCGCTTCCCATAATTCACTTAATATAAGTCTATGTTGCTATGGAAAAGCTCCTGGATTTGTTGAATTTTGAGTCCCCCCTGTGGTTGCCTTGGCAGGGCCAGACCCAATGATTTCTCAGGCCTTATATGGCCCACGGTGCCCACGTTCCCCACCCCTGATCCAGCCTGAGTGTGTCCGTGGTCATGAGTGGGTGAGAACGAGTGCTAAATGCCTGGCCAGGGGCACACGGGCTTAATAATAGTGCGTGCTGTTCTCCATGTGGACACGGCTACCAGACCAGTGTCCTGCACATTGTCCATCTGTCCAGCCCCACTCCTCAGCACCAAGGCAGGGAACCAGATGTGATTGGCAAGATGTAGGTAAGCCACCATCAAACACACACTGACTAGTTATTCTGAGACCCAATCATTCAAATGAGACCCAAACATCCATTTATTAATATGAACTAAGTAAGGATAAGACTCAACATAAGGAGGAGAGATATCAGCAGGACGGGGACATAGGTTGGTCACCACTTCCGCTCCCCACACAAGCACAATAGCCATTTTCCAAAACACCGCCGTGAAATCCCAGACCCCGGGAGTGAGGCGGAGGCCCCCTGGACCACAGAGCCCGAGAAGGACCCATTAGAAGGGGAAGGGGGGCAGCCACACTCTGATCGCTAACCCCCCCTCCCTCACACCCCGCTGCAGCCAGCACAGCGCAGACGGAGGGCCCCTCTGGGCCTACAAGTGGGGAAAGCAGAGCCCAGGGTGGGGGGCAGTTCCCCCGGCTCCCTCAGCCTCACTCGTGGGGGTCACGGAGCGTCAGATGGAGCTGGAGAAGGAGGCGGGGCTCACAGTGTCTGCTCTCAACGTGCTGGGTGCCGGGTGCCCCCCTAGCGGACGTCCCAGCCAGCAGCCCTGCCCACCTGCTGAGCCGCCAGTGGCCCCTCTGGGCAGGGAGCTCGGTGGGAAGTCACGTCTCATGTGAGGCCACACGGTTCTGGAGCTAGTTCTAGGGCAGTGATGGCAAACCTATGACACGCGTGTCAGAGGTGACACACACACTCATTTTTTTGGTTGATTTTTCTTTGTTAAATGGCATTTAAATGTATAAAATAAATATCAAAAATATAAGTCTTTGTTTTACTGTGGTTGCAAAGATCAAAAAGTTTCTCTATGTGACACGGCACCAGAGTGAAGTTAGGGTTTTTCAAAATGCTGACACGCCGAGCTCAAAAGGTTCGCCATCACTGCCCTAGGGCCTCACTCAGGCAGGGAAGCAAACGCAGGGCCCCTCTCACCCTCTGACCCTCTACAGGCCCCCCTCACCCCCCCATCTCACCCTTGGGGAAGCGAGGCCACAGACACCCGGGGCCACAGAGCACAGCCTACGGCCCATCAGGCAGCATGCAAGCCAGTAGCCCTGCCAACTGCCCAGCATAAACTCTGGCCCCACTGAGCAGGGAGCTCAGACAGTGACCCTGCCTGACCTCTGGGCCTGTCTCCAGCCCCACCCACCTGTGGGGTACAGAGGCGGCCCCACCGGCCCACAGAGTCCAGTCAGCAATCCTGCCCCAGGTGGAGCCGAGCCCATGGCCTCCTGATTAAGAAGCCCCACCCGTGGTCCCGCCCAACTTTGGGGCACAGCCTGTGGCCCCTGGAAACTGAACAAAGTGCAGCCAGCAGCCTCACCAGGTGGGGGGCAGAGTCTGAGGCCCCACCATCTAGGAGCGATTGCAGAGCTTGGCCCACAGCCCTGCCCGGTGGAGTCCAAGCAGAGCCATGCCCTGGACACAGCCGCAGCCTCGCCTGACCGGGGCGATCGCAGAGTCCGGATGGGGGCTCCACGTGACCCCAGAGCCCCAGTCAGGGAGCCTACCCCGTGTCCCCACCAGCAGCACCCCCAGCCTCAGGCACAGCCGGCGGCACCCCCAGCCTCAGGGGCTCCTCCTCTCTAATTCCCGAAGGAGACAGGCAGGTGAGGGGCAGGGCCATCGCTGTGTGTGTCTGATCACCTTTCCTCATCTCAGAGGACACACGTGGAGGTGTCTGCCGTAATCAGCTGATGCAAACAGCTCCCAGAGCTCATGTTTCTCTGACAGTAAATGTCCTGGTGGTATGGTTTCCATCGATTTCTCACAGGGTTCTCAACGTTCCCTGTAGGCAGGGGTGAGGCTGGGCACCTCCATAGAGTAGACAAGGGCCTGGGAGGGGGTTGCCAAGCAGCAACTCTGCACCCCACCCCAGCCCGTCACCCCAAGACAAGCACCCTGAGCCCAGCTCATGAAGTTCCATGTGGAACCCACCAGGGGGCGCTGCAGAGAGGCGGCCCAGCGCGCCTAAAGCCCCGCACATCCCTGCCCGGCTGTCTGTGCAGCAGCGTCCCGGTTTAACCATCGGTTTTTTCCGTCTCTGCAAACAAACATCTGCTGAGCGCTACCAGGAGCCAAGAAGTGGACACTGGTGAGAGTTAGTGATTAATAGTACCCGCTGGCCACTCACAAATGCGTTCCCAGGAGCTACCAGGCCCACGAGTGGAGCTGGAGGCGGGGAGCGGAGCGCGGGGGCAGGTCTTGGGGAGGGAGCAGGCTGTGCAGGCAGGTGGGCACACCCCGGGGCTTGCAGGTGACGGCGACCAGAGTGGCCTGAGCTTCGCATCTCTAACCGGAGGGCCTGGCTGTCCTTCGGAGGCCCGTGGGCGCCTCTGTGTGGTCCCCACATCCTTCACCGAGTGAGGGCGACAGCCAGGATGCCACTTCTCCGGAAGCGGCACACGCGTTTGCCCTCCTGTGGTGCAGCGAAAGGTGCCCAGGTCGGCTGGCAGGTGGGAAGGGAACGCTGAGATCAGCAGATGGACAGACCCGAATTTATTTATTTATTTATTTATTTATTTCCTCACCCGAGGATATTTTTCCATTGATTTTTTTATTTTTTATTTTATTTTTATTATTTTAAAATATATTTTATTGATTTTTTACAGAGAGGAAGGGAGAGGGACAGAGAGTTAGAAACATCGATCAGCTGCCTCCTGCACACCCCCTACTGGGGATGTGACCGCAACCACGGTACATGCCCTTGACTGGAATCGAACCTGGGATCCTTCAGTCCGCAGGGTGATGCTCTATCCACTGAGCCAAACCAGCTAAGGCCCATTGATTTTTTATAGAGAGAGTGGAAGAGAGAGGGAAAGTCAGAGAAATATCAATGTGAGAGAAACACATCGATTGATTGCCTCCTGCATGGGTCCCAACAAGGGCCCGGGTGGGGAGGAGCCTGCAACCAAGCGAGGTACATGCCCTTGACCGGAATCCACCCCCGGATCCTTCGGTCCACAGGCTGACACTCTATCCACTGAGCCAAACTAGCTAGGGCTATTTATTTAAAAATATATATATATATTTTTATTGATTTCAGAGAGGAAGGAAGAGGGAGACAGAAACTTCAATGAATGATGAGAGAGAATCATTAATCGGCTGCCCCCCTGCACGCCCCCTACTGGGGATCCAGCCTGCAACCCAGGCAGGTGCCCTGACCGGAATCCAACCGTGACCTCCTGGTTCCTAGGTCAATGCTCAACCACTGAGCAACGCGGGCCAGGCCAGACCCGCCTTTAAATCCAGCTCAGCAGGCTGCTTTTTTGGGGGACAAGTGACGTAACATCTCCGACTGCCCGTTTCCTCTTCTAGAAGATGGGTGAGGATGTTTGCTATCATTTGGGAGGAGATAGTCTGCCAGGTTTGAGTCCTGGAGACCTGGGTTCAAGTTCTGGCTCAACCACTTACTCACTGTGTGTCCTTGGAAGTCAGCGATCTCGCTGAGTCTGAGTTTCTTCGTCTCTGATATGGGACATAAGCTCTACCTCCCAGGATGGATGAAAACTTAAATAACACGACGCTTTAACCCTGGGCCTAGGACACAGTGGGTGCTCAGCGACTGCTACTTTCCCTCCTTAACTCGGCCAGCCCTTCCGCCAGAAACGCAGTCTAACACTGTCTGCATGTGGATGGCTCACAAGTGCTCTGTTTGTGGGCCTCGTCTCCACAACAACTTCATTAGGTCCCGGATCGCGTTGCCTAGCGCGGTGCCGGGCGCCCGGTAAGCACAGACTCAACAAACCTCCGGGCCAAGTGGCAGGGATTCTCAGGCGCTGGCACGCTCATTGATCCGGCCAACATCCGAGGAGCCCCTGTGTTCAGGTTTAGGAATTCTGGGCTTTTCTTTCAGAACCTGAACTTTCTCTGTAACGGCGTCCTATCATAGAAGGTGCTCTTGGGGTCACAGTGTGATGCTGTGGCTACTGCTGCTAACAACAGCAGCAGCAACAATAGCAGCTAACCTTGCCCCGGCCGGTGTGGCTCAGTTGGTGGGAGGGTTGCGGGTTCGATTCCCAGTCAGGGCACATACCCAGGTTGGGGGTTTGGTCCCCGATCGGGGCACATACAGGAGGAAACGGATTGATGTTTCTCTTTCACATTGATATTTCTCTCTCTCTCTCTCTCTCTTTTCTTCTCTCCTTCCCTCTCTCTCTCAAATCAATAAAAATAATAATAGCAGCCCTAACTGGTTTGGCTCAGTGGATAGAGCGTCAGCCTGCGGACTCAAGGGTCCCAGGTTGGATTCCGGTCAAGGGCATGTACCTTGGTTGCGGGCACATCCCCAGTAGGGAGTGTGCAGGAGGCAGCTGATCAATGTTTCCCTCGCATCAATGTTTCTGACTCTCTATCCCTCTCCCTTCCTCTCTGTAAAAAAATCAACAAAATATATTTTAAAAAATAAGAATAATAGCAGACCTTTATTCAATGTCCCCTGAGTACCAGCCGTGGGCTTTATATGCATTACCTCACTTAGTCGGCATAACAGCTTCAGGAGGTACCTTATTATTTCTCCCATCCTCCAGGAAAGGAAACAGGTTCAGAGAGGTTAAGCCACAAGCTGAGGGCCACACAGCTAAATAAGTGAGAAAAAATAGCATTTAACGCCAGGTCTGTCTGACACGAGCGCTCCGGCTCATGGCTCTTCTGCTGTCCTGCCTCCCAGGTAACCTGACACGCCTGCCAGCACCTCCCCGAGTGCCTGACACATCACAGGCCCCCAGTCCAAGCTGGCCCTGTCCCTTCGGTCAAGAAACACACACACTGAGCCCGGCATGAAACAGGCCCTGTGCTGAGCAGGGTGGTGCCACTCCTCCTCCCCGCCCCTGGCGACACACTGTCCTGTCGTAAGTTCCAAGGAAAACCCTCGCACCTCGAGTTTCCAGCTGAGCGTCTGGAAAAGGCTGGTTTCAGGTGAGAAGCGAGAAGGGAGCCATCCCCGCGTGCAGAGCCTCGAGCGAGGCTGCCATCATGGGGTGCCGCGTTCCTGGGGGTCCCCTTCCCGGGAAGCAGAGAGAAAAACAAGACGATGGGAAGAGGGTCAGCCAGGGATTCAGGGGCTAAACTTGGCTTTCCTGGGAGACAGACACCCCTGTGTCCTCTGCCCCAGCCCTGAAGCCACAGCCTGTGACCCAGATGCTGGTCTTAGGAGTCTCTTCTTTGGGAAAAAAGAAAATAAATAAATGTGAGCCTGCCACAGAGCTTGTTTATGAAACAAACACACGGCTATTTCGAGCCACTGTCCTCGGGATCGCTACAGCCCAACTTGGTCACCGAGTCCTGTCGCCGCAGTGGGAAGGAACGCATCTGGAGGGCGAACCCAGAGTCAGGAGGGGGACGGGGGACCCCTCCCGGCTTCTTGTCAATCCATCCACTTTGAGGGATAATGGAAGGTGTGAGAGAGACAGCAGTGAAAGGGGCTGAGCATTTTTTTTAAAAAAATATTAGGGATGATCTGACCACAAAATAAAGGTAAATCGCCAAGTCCGCTGGCTTTTGTTTGGGATTATCCCAGCTGCGAGGGTCGTCATGGAAACCGGCAGAGGTGCGGCATCTTAGCTCCCAGCCTGGAGAGCAGAACTGGAAGTTCCTCTGACGTGAGCCTTTTATAAATAGAAGCTGTTTCGGAGCCGGGGGAGCAGGCCTGGAAGCCCTGCCTTTGCCCGGTTGGGAATGGTCCTGTTTCTCTTCTCGGCTACGCAGGGTCTGATGAGGCATCCAGAACCGGTTCTGGAGAAGTCCAGAAAATGCTCGACTTGGGGTCTGAAGTTGCCAGAGACAGACACCGAAGTCCACCAAGGTTGGGTATGAAAAAAGGGAGGTGGGGCGGGGGTCATTCGTTGGCTTATATCGGGGAGAGGACTAAGGCTGTCCCGGGACATTCAAGACGGCATTAGGGTCTGGTGGTGTGGCTCAGTGGTGGAGCGTCAACCCCTGAACCAGAAGGTCACCGTTCAGCTCCTGTCAGGGCCCATGCCCGGGGTGCAGACTCAGTCCCCAGTGGGGGCAGGCAGGAGGCAGCGATCAATGATTCTCTCTCATCATTGATCTTTCTCTCTCTCTCTCTCTCTCTCCCTCTCCCTTCCTCTCTCTGAAATCAATAAAAACATATTTTAAAAAAACATGCCAAGGTAAGAGATGAAAAAAAAAAAAAGACAGCATTAGGAGTCTCTCTGTTTTGTCACCTCTGATCTTGGTGACATCTGGGGACAGATCTGCATTCCAAGCCCCCTCCTGGGGCAGCTGAGGGTGTGGGCCCCGGGACACCAGGACTCACAGCATCCCCGTCACCCTCCACATCCTTCCCATTTCAGTGCCCAGAGAGACGTTGCTTTAGAGCAGTGGTTCTCAACCTTCCTGATGCTGCGACCCTTTAATGCCGGGATCCAACCCCAGCGGGTCCAGGGGTCCCCAAAGGTGTAGACGGAGTCGGCGAAGAAGGAAGGACACGGAGACAGCGTTCAGTTGATCAGCAGCCTAGCCAGGATCTCCAGCCAGGATCTCCAGCCAAGTTCTGGTCTGGATCTCCAGAGAGGTTCTGCTCTGGATCTACAGCCAGGTTCTGTGTCCATGGTCTCTTGCTAGGTTCTCCAGCCAGGTTCTCCAGGTTCTGCCAATTTCTGTAGTCAGGTTCAGTCCAAGATCTTTTGCTATGTTCTCTCGCTAGGTTCTGACTCTAGGTTCTGAGGCCAGTTTCTGTCCAGGATCTTTTGCCATGTTCTCTCCAGCGAAGTTCTTCTGTCTCTAGAGAACGTTCTGTGTAGGTTCTGTGCCAATTTCTGTCTTTCTCTCTGTCTCTTGCTGTCTTGTTACATCTGTATTTATACCAGTTGATTCAATCCTATCAATCTCTATTACAAAGGTTAGGGCGTTTCTTATCTCCATTCCAGGGAGTAAAGATTATGTAGCTTAAGCATGATTGTTCATAGTTAAAGTGATTAATTTCCCACCTGGCACTTAGTTAAGAGGTTTTATTCCCTCCCTAACTTCAGGGGAAAATCCCTACCTGGGGAAACAACCTTTCTCAGAGACCTTGGTTAAAACACATAGTGCCAAGAAGGTGAGCAAACATATTAAGAACAGTATGCCATATATGCCAGGTCCCTTGAAACAGCAAGCATGGACCGGCTCCCGGCACTTTAATACAGTTCCTCGTGTTGTGGTGACCCCCAACCATAAAATTATTTTTGTTGCTACTTCATCACTGTAATTTTGCTACTGTTAGGAATCGTAATGTAAATATCTGATATGCAGGATGTATTTTCCAGGGGCAGTTAGGGGCAATCAGGCCAGCAGGGGAGCAGTTAGGCATCAATCAGGCTGGCAGGGCAGTGGTTAGGGGCAATCAGACAGGCAGGCAGGCAAGTGGTTGGGAGCCAGCAGTCCTGGATTGTGAGAGGGATGTCTGACTGCCCTTTTAGGCCAGATCCCACCTGGCCTAAATGGGAAGTCAGACATCCCTTGAGGGGTCCCACATTGGAAAGGGTGCAGGCTGGGCTGAGGGACACCCCCCCCCCCCGCCCCATGCACGAATTTTGTGCACTGGGCCTCTAGTCTATATATATAAAAGGCTAATATGCAAAGTGTCCCCTTGGGAGTTCGGCTGGGAGAACGGGAGTTCAATTGCTTGCTATGATGTGTGCTGACCACCAGGGGGCAGCCCAGAACATGGTGGGTGATTATCAGCAGTGATGGCAGGGCACTGAGGAACTGAGGGAAGGAGGAGGCGGGAAGGCCGGGAGGTGGGGAACCTGATGGCCCTGATTTCTGGTCAGGCCTAGGGACCCGACCAGTGCACGAATTTCATGCACCAGGTGTCTAGTTGAAATGTAACCTCGGTGAAAGACAATCCCATTAGAAATGGGAGCTGGAAGTGATAAAGAGGGAAGAGTGGGAAGGGTCTGTGTTCCATAGCAAGCCCAGAGCGAAGGCAGTGGCTGCCTGCGCATTCCTCTCTTGTAGCTAAGACAACGCTCAGCACCGAGAGGTCACAGAAAGGCTGCGGGGAAGGTTCCCCAGGGAACGGCCTCTGGGGAAGGGAAATGCGGGGGCCTCTCGCCTCCCCTAGCCCCTACCCTCTCTCAGGCCTGCATTTTGTGCTTTTTGCTTTTTCACCATTTCAGTGTTTTCCACTAGTATTTATTGTGACTTAAATGATTGATCCCTGTAGTACTTATGCCTTGCTAGACTGAGTAGCAACTAGCTAGATGGGAAAAGAACTTATATGCGCACACTCATCAATGTGCAGGTATCTAAGAGTCCAGGATGCTTTATTGCTTTTTCCTCTGACACATCCAGGATGCTCTGCGGCCGTGCAGGCAGACATGGCACTTCCTGTGTCCCGTGCTAGAGTGTGCAGTGGCCAGGGGGGCCGGGCAGGGATGTCCCAGACACGCAGCTCGGTGGGCAGAGGCGCCTGGCACCTGCCCACCCGCCATGGCTCTGCAGGCCCCGCCCGCCGCTCCCGACCGGCCTCCTCCTGCCCTTTGCCAGTTTCTCACTCTGCGCAGACAGGAAGGGGCTGGAGGGACTGGGCCACGCATAATGCAAATGCACTTCTGTTTACGGTGAATCATCCTGAAGGTCAGACAGAGAAGGCGGAGCTCTCAGCCGGGGCAGCTGGTCCCGGGTGGAAAACAAGAAGGCAGAGGGGCAGCAGTTGCTGGGGAGAAGCAGTGGCCACCAAAAGCCTAGCCCAGGAACACCCACCAACTAAAGAGCCATCTTTTATCACCAGAGGAGGAAGTGAGTAATTTGGTTTCGGCGAGGTCCAGCCAGCCGTCTTACACCTGGAGCAAGGCCGGGTACAAGCAAGCTGACCAAGCAGGGGCGTCGAGGCCACAGCTCATGTCGGTGCCGTGGCTGCTGCCCTCGGAAACCCAGGAGCAAGCACACGCTCGTGCATTTGGATCTTGAGTGCGATGGACACGGGACACACAGCACACGGGGAGGCATGGAATTCGTTTTTTGCATTACATTCTAAGCTCTGATTACATTCTCACTTTTGTGAAAGAGTAAACACATTTTAAAGTCTAGAGATTCAGAGTTTTTATTTATTTTTCAAAAAATCCTCACCTGCCTGGCCAGTGTGGCTCAATGGTTGAGCATCAACATGTGAACCAGGAAATCGCCAGTTTGATTCCTGGTCAGGGCACATGTCTGGCTTGCGGCTCTATCCCCAGTGTGGGGTATACAGGAGACAGCCAATCAGTGATTCTCTCTTATCATTGATGTTTCTATCTCCCTCTCTCTGAAATCAATAAAAATATATTAAAAAAAAATCCTCACTGGAGGATATGTTTTCATTGATTTTATTTTTTTAAATATATATTTATTGATTTTTTTTATAGAGAGGAAGGGAGAGGGATAGAGAGTTAGAAACATCGATGAGAGAGAAACATTGATCAGCTGCCTCCTGCACACCCCACGTGGGGATGTGCCCACAACCAAGGTACATGCTCTTGACCGGAATCGAACCCGGGACCCTTCAGTCCGCAGGCCGACGCTCTATCCACTGAGCCAAGCCGGTTAGGGCCATTCTCATTGATTTTAAAGAGAGGGGACGGGAGAGGGAGGAGGACAGAAACACTGATGTGAGAAACATCAATCTGTTGCTTCCTGGGTCTGTGCCCTGACGGGGATAAAACCTGTGACCCTTCAGTGCACGGGGTGGCGCTCCAACCACTGAGCAACACTGGCCAGGGTGAGACTCAGAGGGCTGAGTACACGGATGCCAACCATTCCGGCCACGGCTGCCCCTCGCACAGTGCTGTTGCTGGCCTTGGGTTACCGACGCCAGACAGTGCAGATGCTGGGAAACGCAGAGGGGGCTGAACTGCTCCCGGAGTTCCCGGTGTCTAACCCCCTCAGCTTCTCTCCCCATCACCCCTCTCCCCCTGGTCCCCCCACCCCCAGTGGCTGAGCCACACCACTGCCGACTTAGCAAGAAAAGTATAGGCTATCCAATTACATGTGAACTTCAAATAAACAAGCTTTTTTTTAGTATAAGTGTGTCTCGCGCAGTGACAGGGCATGCTGCCATTTATCTGGACCCCAGGCATCACGTGGGTACATGGGGTCAGCCAGGGAACCTACTGGATCCTCCAGAAACCCTGGCACAGGCACAGGGTGGCTCCTCACCGCTGCCCAGCCCGCCCGTGGCTGGCAGGTGCGAGCCGCCGTTCCCTGGGTGAGAGGGAGTAGCAGTGGCCCAGGGTCCGGGGTTGCAGATGCCATCAGAGCAGTGAGAGGAGGCGCAGCGGCAGCCCCCGGAGGAACAGCCTAAGGCTATTCCAGCTTCTTGTTTAGAAGCGAAAAGCCATCACCAGCTCTGCTGATCTTGACCTTAAGGAAGTCACTGAACCCCCCGGGTGCCAGCTTCATTTCTGACACAGCAAACTGGACGGTGTCTATAGTGACCTAATACGCCTAAGAAAACAGGATTCCAACGTTTTAAAAATATGTTTTTATTTATTTTAAAGAGAGAGGCAGGAAGAGAGAGAGAGAGAGAGAGAGAGAGAGATTGATTGGCTGCCTTCTGCACGCCCCCTCCTGGGTATGGAGCCCACAATCTGGCGGGTGCCCTGACTGGGTATTGGAACGGTGATCTCTTGGTTCATGGGTCGACACCTAACCACTGAGCACCACCGGCCGGGCTCAGAAAACATGCTTTTAAGCAGCCAGGCCAGTGGTCAGCAAACTCATTAGTCAACAGCCAAATGTCAACAGTACAACGATTGAAATTTCTTTTGAGAGCCAAATTTTTTAAACTTAAACTATATAGGTAGGTACATTGTTATTAACTTAATTAGGGTACTCCTGAGGTTTAGGAAGAGCCACACTCAAGGGGCCAAAGAGCCGCATGTGGCTCGCAAACCGCAGTTTGCCGACCACGGATGCCAGGCAATGCCTACACAAGGTCTGCAGTGGAGCTGTTTTCTCCTGATGTGCAGGGACTAGCCCCTTCCCCAAGTCGCCTCGTACAGGAACCCGGGGGGAGCTGCTTCCTCAAGAAGGTGCTTTGGGCAGAGAGGGCTCAGAGGCTATGGATCAACTAGTTATTCCCCCTCTGGCCTCCACACACAGCTCCAGGGGACTCCCACCCAGCCCCGTCCAACCATGGCCGTGACCACCAAATGCTGGCGGCGAAGCTGCCTTTTCTCAACGATGGGCAGCAGAGTGCGTTTGGATGTGACCTTTACAGTTACCTTACAGCGGTTCTCAACCTGTGGGTCGCGACCCCTTTGGAGGTCGAACGACCCTTTCACAGGGGTCACCTAAGACCGTCCTGCAGATCGGATATTTACATGACGATTCATCACAGTAGCCACATGACAGTGATGAAGTAGCCACGAAAATCATGTTATGGTTGGGTCACCACATGAGGAGCTGTGTTTAAAGGGCCAGAAGGTTGAGAACCGCTGCTTAGAAATTACACAGACGGGAGACGGAAGTCTCGGGAGAAGGCTGGGCGGCGGGCTCATGCTTTCAGTCACCACCGGCTCCCACTCCGGGCTCCTCTCTGTGGCTCCGTGTCCGACCAAACAAGCCTACACCCGAGTCTTCTCTCCAGCGTCCGCCAAACTACTATTCCTCCCCCAATCATTTCATTTTTCCAATCAGGAAGAGATGAAATCGGAGGGAAAAAGCAAATTGGCTATATTTACAGTCACTTTTGGACCAAATTCCTACCCAGACCCGAAGCTTAGGCAAGGATTTTCTTCCTCTTTGCTTGGCTGGTTCAGATCTCACCCACCCCCATCCTGTACTCGGGAAGTAAGAACCACCGTTTATGGGCTGTCGGCACTCCAGTGAACGATGTGGGCCTCCTCTGCTCCCTGCGTGCGACCTCCTTCCTGACCCGTGATCCACGACGATTAGGAAAAGCAATAAAATCACAAAACCTCACTTTTGATCGATGCATTCCTGCCAGCGGGAGATCAGGTTGTCCTTACAGAATATCTATAATTAGATTGACTTTGGAATTTGGACCGCTGCATTGCGTGGAAAAAAAAAAAAGCATAGTTTTAAATCACCATCTCACCATTTCAGAAGGATCTGGAGGGATGAAGACGCTGTGAACAGGATTAGAGCTGAAATCAAGGTGTTTTGAACCAGGTTATTTATTGCAACACTGTCCAATAGCTAGTTGAGCAGTTAGGTCCTGTACAAATGAGGGTGGTAGTTGGAGGTCACCAAACAGTTTTTTCTATCCCAATAAGCAACAACAGTGAAAGGGAATAAGGTATTCTGATGCACATTAGGGACTCCAGGCCCCTCACAACACCTTGAGATGCTATGAAGTTACAAGCTGTATGTACTATGAAGTTACGGCCCCTATATATATATTAGGGGCCGGGTGCACGAAATTCGCGCACTGGGTGTGTGTGTGGGGGAAATGCCCCTCAGCCAAGCCTGCCCCCTCTCACATACTGGGAGCCCTCAGGCGTTGACCTCCATCACCCTCCAATCACAGGATCTGCCCCTTGCCCAGGCCTGATGCCTCTGACAGAGGTGTTAGGCTTGGGCAGGGGACCCTCATTTCCCCCCATCACTGGTTCTGCCCCCAGCCCAGGCCTGATGCCTCTGGCCCAGGCATCAGGCCTGGGCAGGGGACCCCCAGACCCCTCTGATTGCTGGCTCTGCCCCTTGCCCAGGCCTGATGCCTCGGCCAGAGGCGTAGACCCCCATCACCCTCCGATCGCCTGATCGGCCCCTTGCCCAGGCCTGACGCCTCTGCCAGAGGTGTCAGGCTTGGACAGGGGACCCCCATCTCCCCCTGATCACTGGCTCTGACCCCCGCCCAGGACTAAGGCCTCTGGCCCAGGAATCATGCCTGGGCAGGGGACCCCCATCTCCCTCTGATCGCTTGCTCCACCCCCCACCCAAGCCTGACGCCTCTGACCCAGGCTTCAGGCCTGGGCAAGGGGACCATCATATCCCTCCAATCCCTGGCTCCGCCCCCCACCCGGGCCTGATGCCTCTGGCCCAGGCATCAGGCCTGGGCAGGGGACCCCCAGCCCCCCGCCCAGGCCTGATGCCTCAGCCAGAGGAGTTGACTCTCATCACCCTCCGATCACCAATCACCGGATCGGCCCCTTGACCAGGCCTGAGGCCTCCGGCAGAGTTGTCAGGCCTGGGCAGGGGACCCCCAGCTCTCCGCGGTTGCAGGCTCCACCCCTGCCCAGGCCTAACGCCTCTGGCCGAGGCATTAGGCCTGGGCAGGGGACCCCCAGCTCCCCGCAGTTGCAGGCTCTGCCCCGGCCCAGGCCTAACGCCTCTGGCCAAGGCATTAGGCCTGGGCAGGGGACTCCCAGCTCCCCGCGATCTCCCGCTCTGCCCCTGCCCAGGCCTAACACCTCTGGCCGAGGCATTAGGCCTGGGCAGGGGACCCCCAGCTCCCTGTGGTTGCAGGCTCCACCCCTGCCCAGGCCTAAAGCCTCTGGCCTAGGTGTCCGGCCCGGGCAGCGGGGACCCGCAGTGGCAGCGGGGGGCGCTGCGATCACGCGGGCTCCACCCCTGCCCCTGCAGGATGCCTCTGGCTGAGGCGTCCAGCTCGGGCAGCGGGGACCCGCAGCTGCAGCGGCCCCGCGATCGTGGGCTCCGCTTTAGGCCGTGGCAAGGGACCCCTAGCTCCCGGGACTGCCAGCTTCGACCGTGTCCAGCTCCCATCGCTGGCTCCACCCCTACTTCCTGCTATCACTGGCCAGGGCGGCAAAGGCGCCTGATTCTCTGATCATGGCTGGGGGGCAGGGCAAAGGCGGCCTTTGCCCTGCCCCCCAGCTCTTTTTTTTTTTTTTTAAACAGTATGGTCTTTTTTTTAAAATATATTTTATTGATTTTTTACAGAGAGGAAGGGAGAGAGATAGAGAGTTAGAAACATCGATGAGAGAGAAACATCGATCAGCTGCCTCCTGCACATCTCCTACGGGGGATATGCCCGCAACCCAGGTAACATGCCCTTGACCAGAATCGAACCTGGGACCTTTCAGTCCGTAGGCCGGCGCTCTATCCACTGAGCCAAACCGGTTTCGGCCTGCCCCCCAGCTCTTAGCTCCCCCCTGGGTTTCCGATCACTGTCAGTGGCAGGGGGCTTCTTCCTGCTTTCCCTTTCGCCTCCCTGCATTGTGCCTACATATGCAAATTAACCGCCATCTTTGTTGGCAGTTAACTGCCATCTTAGTTGGCAGTTAATTTGCATATAGCCCTGATTAGCCAATGAAAAGGTTAGCGCCGTACGCCAATTACCATTTTTCTCTTTTATTAGTGTAGATGGTCTCCGACTTATGATGGTTAGATTTAGATGTTTTTGACTTTATGATGGTGTGAAAGTGACACCCGTTCAGGAGAAACTGTACTTCAGATTTTGAATTTGATCTTTTCTCGGGTTAGTGCTATGCCCTACGATATTCCCTCCTGGTGCTGGGCAGGGGCGGCCAGCCACAGCTCCCGTCAGCCACACGATCTCCAGGGTAAACAGATGATACCCCAGTGCAGCACTTTGCAACCAGGAGCCAGTTTTTAACACATGCAATGCCTCACTCTCCAGCCAGGGCACCGACTCTGTTCCATTAGATTGTCAAACAAAAAAATGACAGTAGCCCAGGTGTGAGTGCCTTGCATTGAACCATAAATATATAGATCATTTAATAAGAGTTGAATCTTATTGGACACATCACATAATAAGGCTGCATCTGACTGGTTAATTCTTGGTACCAGAAATCCTTCTATACAAGTAGAGGCACCAGATTTTTTAAAAAAGTCACTTTGGAGCAAAAAGGATAATTACTAATATTATATGTATTTTTGTAAATCAATAAAAATTGTACCTTTTTTGTGTCAGATCATCAAGAAATATGTTTTTTGGTGTGCTGCCGAATTTTAGTAATTATTTGTGTGCCGTGAGGTGAACAAGGTTGAAAATCGCTGCTACAGGGCAGTGTCAAATGCATCTTCAACACACGATGGGTTTCTTGCCATGTGAACCCACCGTGAGTCGGGGGGTAACGCTCCTCAGAACCAGGGGGAGAGATACCCACGGGCTCCCACACCTCTCCTCTCGGTGCCTGAACTCAGCGATGTCTACCTTTTACTAGAATTCCTTAGGGAAGTCTTCAGCTCTGTAGCTAGGACATGAGGCTCAATGATAATTCTCTTTGAAGTTGTTAGAATAGCAGACAGTACCAGACAGACCCCAGGTCACTAACTCTTTCTGAGGATGAGGCAACGTGATACAATGGGCCCAGTACTGGACTTTGCAGTTACAAGACCTGGACTGGAGGGACTGTGTGCTCACTGATTAAGCATCAGAGGAATAAACGTGAAAACTCTATGACGCTGCAGAAAGGACACAAGGGTGGGTTAACGTTGAGCCAACAGAAATGAACCCAATATAAGTACGTATGTCATGTGAATGGGAAGACAAAAATTCAGTCTCCCTATGGACTGGGAGTGAATGCCACAAGCCAGCTTTAGCCGAACAGGTTGATAGCTAAAGGGCTTGTTCTGTCCCACCTTCTCCTTTACCTCTTGGTTCCTACCCCTTTCCCCCATATCCTCCCTTCAAGTCCTCTCCGCGTAATACACACATTCACAGCGTAAAGGAAACCTCCCGAGGACTCGGATTTTTAAATCTAAAGGAATGGATTACTTATTTATGTATTTGAAAAGGAATGGATTTCTAGAGCTACCATGCCAGGCAGACCGGGAGGGCCTTTGAGAGCAGGAGCCCTTAGGAGGGGACCTACTGGACTTCCCGAAACAGACCGCTATCTCCTGTGAAGCCAGGCCAACTTCTGAAGGATTTTACTTTGAAGCAGTGTTTCCCAGCACCCCCAGACCCAAAGAAACGCTCTGAGACACTTTGTTGGTGAAGATTTTAAATTACAAGCTTGACCGGTCACCCTCCAATACAGTTCTGAAGGAAGAGTAGTTACAAGCAGTTGTCGGAACTTTCACATGGCAGGAAAGATAACATCAGGGTAAAGCTGGATGAATGTTTCACCTGTGCGATCACAATGCTTTCACCACCAGATGGGATTACTCCACTTCATGCAATGAATGACTATCACGGTTTAAGCGGTGCCCTACTTGTTCCAGTCGCGATTTTCATGCCCATTTTAAGTCAAGACATCACCACACTGAGCTCCTGAGCTCGCCTCACCCTCCCTGGGAAGCGTGAGGACACACCTGGTTCCTCTGAGACTCAACTGGACCCCCGAGGACCCAGGTGTCACCTCAGTCCTCTCCGCTCAGCGTCGAGGTTTCCAGGAAACCTTCGGTGTGGAGTGGAGGTCCTGGCGCCTCCAGGCAAATGAGACACTCTGGGTACGTAGGACTTTCATAGCGACTCAAGGGGAGAGCAGGAGGAAGTTTTGATTTATCTTCACATAAAACCGTCAGAAATCAGACTCAGAAATTCTCATAACTAGGAACCAAGAGGGTGAAACGGAAGAGGGTTGTCCATGACGGGGCCACCCCGCACGGCAGACTTGGTGAATGTCTGTTATAGAACCATCTAACATAGTACCGTTGACATTTACATATTTTACATACAGTTTGAATACAAATTCTTAAAATTTATAATAGAACATTAAAATAACCTTCTAATAAAATCAGCCTTAAGTATAAGGAATCTAAATTTCAGTATCTTGTATACTTCTAAATAAATATCTTTGATCTATAATCCTTGAAAATATTAGTTTATGGTGACATGAGACAAGTCAAACAGTATTATGAGTGAAAATCAAACATCAATTTAAAAAGAAACAAGCCTAAAAACATGAGACATTGAATTTATAGGAAATCAAAATACTAAGTACACAGTAATTAAATATCTACATTGCGAAAACCGAATGCATGCTCAAAAACACACTTTCAACACATATAAAAAGCCCTTCAAAATTCACATAATCTAAATAAATAAGCAGAACATGAAGGGGTACTGTACCAGCCAGTAACAACTAGGAAGTAACTTCTCCCTTTTTCTTTCACGTGATTCTGACAGAAAAACATGAAGTAATGATCACTTGCTAAAAAACTATAATTCATGTTCTGATTCTTTTAAAATGCTGCCTATGTTATAAAAAGCCACAGCAAGGCTTCGACCTCAGAAAAGGAAATGCCACGTAACTGAGAGATTTAAACAAAATTCAGACATTTGTTTATTTAAGACATGATTGACTTTCAGCTTAATGACCCCGTAAAAGGACTAACTCGAGCCTGTGACATGAATGCACGTTCAAACCTCTGAATGCACGACCTGCTAACACTGAGTTGTATGGTGATTTACTTTCATTTGCCAAAGTATCTTTTTAACGCAAGGCCAGAGTGAAAACCTCTAGAGCAGGAACTGGTATCTCATTATCTTTGTATTTCAGCTCCTAGACTCCGAACCTAAGAGGTGCTCAGTAAGCGTTTGCTGAGTTGAGTCCAGCATTCATCATACTCCACCAGGCCTCGAACCCATGCTGAAACGGCCTGCCCGAGGCTCAGAGGGAGCTCTTGAATGTCACCTCCAGGTCTGTAGTTAATTCCTGGCTTGTTAATCAATTGCTGCAGACCTGTCACAGCTCCTCCTTCCAGGGCCAACATCTCTACATCTCCTCGGTTCCACAGTGAAACCTGCTCTAAAGATTTGTGCCTGCACATCTATAGTCAAGTTAAAAGAATAAAGGTCATTTTTTTGTTATTTTGCGTTGGGTATTTGCTCATGATTAACTGAAACACATGCACGCACCCACGCAAACACGCATGTGCACCCAACCATTCCACAAAGGGCGACCAGAACGTGTAAAGGACGCGCAAAGCCTCGCTTACACAGCGCTCCAGGCCAACTGAAAAGAGACATGGACACATCGGCACCTCCTTTCGATCACACCCACACTTATTGCGTGATGGCTGGAAGCGACGTCTTTGGACCAACTCGTGGGAACCAAGTGTCATTGTCAGCTTGACAAGAAGCTAAGGACGCGTGGCTGCAACACTGCCGTTTAACGCAGCGCGGCGGCCCGCGGAGGCGGCTGGAGGAGGCTGGCCGGGCCATTCCTGCCCCCACGCGCAGGTCCCCGCTGCTCCCTGCGCGATGGTGCCGGTCCCCCTGGGCCGCCTGCTGAAGCTGCTGTTGCTGACGTCCCGGCTCCTCACGGGGCGGGGCGCGGTCCACAACCCCCCAAATCAGAGCCGCCTGGAGAGTGAGTTCCCCGCGGCCCTCGCTGCCCGGTGCGGTGCAGCCGCGGCGGCGCTAGGAGAGGCGGACCCAGTGCTTCAGCTCCGCCACGCCCCGCAGCAGCTTCGAGTAGTAGAAGTCCACGTTGTCGGCGAAGTCCGTGCACACGGGCGACTCCAAGTCCCCGAAAGCGCAGTACAGGGCGGTTCCTCCCACGCTGAGCAGAACCGTGGCGACGCACAGCAAGACCAGTAAGATGCAGGAGCCACTCCCAGCTTCATCTGCAAACAGGAGAACAGAGGGCGGCTCAGTGGCACAAACGGGAAATCCACGCGCCCACGGCCTGCTCCGACTAAGAGACAGGCGTTCCTAATAGTCCTCTGGGGACAGAGGCTCGGACGCCACGCCAGGCGCCTCCGCTCTGCAGGGCCCTGCTGATTAGCTGCCCCACAGGACACGCTCCTGTGCCGGTCCGCGCCCCCGCAGCCTGTCCGCGCCCAGTGTGAAAGCAGCTCCCCTGCACATGAATGTGGTCACTCCCATGAACAAAGAAGGAAAGCGAAAGGCAGTGCTGCTTCGATGTGCTCACAGCATTGTTTAGATACACATTATAGACTCACTACTGCAGGATCTTGGCGCTGGAATCATGGGACCACCTCACCTTAAAGCAACGTCAATTTGGCATTAGACAATAAAAAACGACTTTGGGTGGGATCACTCTCACATCTTAATACTCAATTTCATTCTTATTGTTTAGTGGAATAGTGAAATTCCAGCTAATACAGTGATTTCTTTGTATTTTGCTTAATAACTCGGGCAGTTTAAAAAATATTTTTATTTCAGAGAGGGACGGGGAGACAGAAACATCAATGATGAGAGAGCATCATTGATTGGCTGCCTCCTGCACGCCCCCACTGACGGGAAATCAAACAGTAACCTCTTGGTTCCTGGGTCCATGCTCAACCATTGAGCCACACAGGCCAGGCTGGCAGGTTTGATTTTAATGAAAATGCCCACATCAGTCTTTCTATATTGAGGAAATATAGGCCATCTTCATGATCATTCATTATTAAAGGAAAATTTAAAAATATTTGGAAAGGACTAAAAAGTTTTATAATCAGCATGATGGTGTGTCATTGATGAGGGAGTATCACTGATTGACTGCCTCCTGCACGCCCCCTACTGGGAATCGAGCCCTCAACCCCCTTGACCAGAATCAAACTCGGGACCCTTCAGTCCACAGGCTGACGCTCTATCCACTGAGCTAAACCAGCTAGGGCCATATTGGGGCACTTTTGAGAGTGAAAAGGAATGTTAACTGAAGACAATGCTGGGACAACAGGTGTAGACCAGGCTGCCTCAGGTCATTTAGCCCAGCACATCACTCCCAGGGATTTAGCCTACAAATCCGCACAGCACACTGTATCATATTTACAGGCATGTTTGTAACAACAAAAAGTTGAGAAGAGCTTAATCATTTCAGTTACAATGGAGCAGTTAAAGTGTGGGGCATTCATATAATGGAATACTATGCAATTGTATGAAGTAAATTAATATGTTCTTTCATAGGAAGATGTCCAAGATCGATAAATTAAGTGACATAATAGTACATAATGAACCCACTTGTGTTTAAAAAAAAAAGATGTGTGTGTCATTGTGTCTATACTGTATGCACATTTGCAGATGCATATACAGAATGTGTCTCAAAAGGATAATAAGAAACTTCTTTCAATATTCGGGGCAAACCAATGAAAAAAGAACTTATACTCTTCATTATTGTCTGAGTTTTCTCATCACTAGCATATTACTTTGAGAGGACTTTACAGCCATATGTGGATATATTACTCTTGTGAAAATTCAAACACCTGAGTGTAAGGGACCCTCCCTTTCTCTCTTACCCAATCACACCCCTGTCCCAGAGGCAAACACTGGTGATTTTGGTGTGTATCCTTCCAGGTCAAACACAGAGGGTTTCAGGATTTTTACATAAATAGGATTATGTTATCATATTGTTCTGTGATTTACAAATTTATAGTTTAATAGATTTTAGTAGTTAAATAAATTTAATAGTTTATATGTATACTAGAGGCCTGGTGCACAAAATTCGTGCAAGGGTAGGTAGGGTCCCTAGACCTGGCTGGCAATCAGGGCTGATTTGCAGGGTGACTGGGGGGGTGACCAGGGGGCCCCCACTGGCACCCACCTTGGCTGGCCTGGCACCGCCCGCTCACCAGCCCTGCCCCCCGCTGCTGCTGCTGGTCGGGGCCTGTGGGCTCAGGGCAGCTCCTGTGTAGAGTCTCTGCCCCCTGGTGGTCAGTGCATGTCATAGCAATGGGTTGTTCCACCATTTGGTTGATTTGCATATTAGGGTTTTATATAGATAGCAGATATGGAAATTCATTTTATACAACTACAGATCATATCAGTCTTGTGTGTGTGTGTTGTGTCAGGTCAGTATTTTTACCATCTTTTCTTCTTTTGGCATGAATCCCTACCATCACCTTATTTATGTTAATAATTTATGTATCTTTCCATATTTTCCTTCATAGTCATATAAATAGTTTACCTATAAACATGTATTTGCTTTATCTATGTGTTGAAACACTGTGCAGAGGCACATGTGGCTGCTGGTCTAGGATGAGAGGGCCACTAAGAGAAACGGGACTGTGAGCTCTGAACCCAGGGTTCCTCTGGGAGCGGGACCATTCAGGGCCCATGAGAGCAAACAAGAATTACGCATTTTATCTGGAGGAGAAAGTGAGAGTTACGAGCAAGGTGCAGAGCTAAAATGAGGGGTAGGAACAGATTATTTCCAAGGCTCCTAATTGTAGGAATCTGGAAACCTCCATCACTTTATGCCATACTTAGCAAGTATATCTACATGCTCACACTGTTATTTTATAAACAGGAGAAGCACACACACAGGTTCTTGGCTATCTTTCCACTCACTCTTGTTTGCCTTAGGGAAACCCTAGCAAGTACCTGGTGCCCAGGAGGAAAGTCCAACAACAGCACCACGCTAAACTGCTGCCCTCGAGACACCTCCTTCTACGGAGTCAAGAAATCACCGAAGAGAACAAGCTTGTAATCCATAAACGTTTCCCACACACAGGAGATAGGACAATTAACTGCTGCCGAAAAGCAGACAGAAATAGCAGACTCACTAAAACCCCAGAGAAACCATAAACAAGGAAATGGAAATGAGCTCTGAACACCCAGCACTGCCTGTGGGATCGGAAGGCCAGGAGTTGAATTTTGCAGCCTGTTCACTGATTGGAGCAAGCACAGTGCCTAGGGATCTTTAAGAACCGACGACAGCTCAGTTCTCTGCTTCTTTCTACAGTGGTTCTCAACCTTCTGGCCCTTTAAATACAGTTCCTCATGTGGTGACCCAACCATAACATTATTTTCGTTGCTACTTCATCACTGTCATGTTGCTCCTGTTATGAATCGTCATGTAAATGTCTGATATGCAGGACGGTCTTAGGCGACCCCTGTGAAAGGGTCGTTCGACCGCCAAAGGGGTCGCGACCCACAGGTTGAGAACCACTGTTCTAGAAGCTAAAACAACTATGCCCACATTTCCTTTTACAAATCCCGTCACCTTCCATCGGGCACTGACCCACTCTCAGCAAACACGGGAAGGGCCCCCGTGTCAGGCACAGGGCTGAGCGGTACCCACCCTGGTCCAGGTTATCGTCCATCTCCTGGAACCGCACCCTCCGCTTGGGCGGCTTCTGCTGCATCGGGGCAGGGTGGTCGCCCATGGCGCCGTTCCTCTTCTTTAATATGGAGACCAGTCCCGCAGCAGGAGCAACCTGGCAGGGTGACAGGAACCACTTGTTAAATCCGGGTGGGAAACATCCATGGCATTTTACATGTGACGGTAACAAGGCTGATTCAATTCAATGGGCATCTGAATTTCCATCGTGGACTTAAAATCACAGTTCATCGTCAAAATCCAACAGAATATGTCCGGTTCTACGCCGATGACGGCCAAGCATGTCTGACTCGGCTTCTCTGAAGCTGCGAACTGGCTCCGGGCCAGGCAGCACAGGGGCAGCGGGCTGAGGCCAGGCCAGGCCCCTTCCCCTGGCCTCGGAGCTCCCCCTCCCTGCTCAGTACCCTGGAAAATGGTCACTTACGATCCCTCGTTGCTTAGTCATTGGTGCTGGGTTTTGCTTTATAACAGAGGCTGAGCATCTACCACTGCTTTCTTCATTCGTCGGTAATTTCCAAGAAATAAACACGTGAGACCCAAGATGTATTGGATACCCACTTTCAACATCACAATGAGTGCTGCCCTCCTTTCCTCTGGGAAATGACGCATTTGCTAAGGAATGCTCGATGCTCAGAGAATTCTAAGGATTCTCTTCCAGACTCCCCCAGGGCCAGCTACTTGGGGCTTGTTACTTGGTAGTGTGCACAGGCTGGCAAACCATGGCTGGTCGGTCAAAGGCCCTCCGCCTATTTGAATGCAATGAAAGTCAATTGGGACACAGCCCATTCACCTACAGCTGCTTCTGGGCCACCATGGCAGAACTGAGTAGTTGCAACAAACCCCAAAGTCTAAAATAGTTACTATTTGACCCTTCAAAAAAGGCTGCTGTCTAGTATCTCCCACCAGCCCCGTTCCCTGTTTCGTCTGGTTTGCACTTGGGATTCCTCTCTCCTGCCTCCACCCAACCCCCACCCCCTACTTGGGAACAAAGACAAAAAACCAAAACCTTCGCCATTTAGGAGTGACAAGGCTCTGAAGTACAGGGAGGATGAGGAAGGATCCTTGGTGGAGCCAGGCCAGGAAGCAGGAGGCCTTGTCAAGGTCCCCTACGCAGCAGGCTGGTTCACAGAGGGTAGCCTGCCAGCCGCCTGCCTGGGCAGCTGTGGGTGATGGCATAGGTGGGCATTGTGGGCCTAACACTGCAGAGGTCAGCGGCTGGCTGGCATCAGATCCCTGTGAGGACTGCAAGCTTGTCATGTCATTTAGCTGATCGATGGCATAACACACTAATATGAGCTCCCGTTCCAGCCCGATAATGTGCTATGCATACATATTACAGATTCTATCAGTTCTTTTTATAACTCAAAGCTTTTAGGGCCAAACAACTCATTACAGTCTTCTACGGGGCTTTCCTGAACACGGGCCTACAGAATCCATTATCTCAAAAAAAAAAAAATCGATGTTAGCAATTTATTCTTTTTACAGGAAATATGTATTTCAGATGACGTCTTTGTGAGAAAATTAAAGGACTTTGGTGACATTAACATGGTAAGTACAAATATGCAAGAGGCAGCCTTTCCAATTTCGCTTTAGAAAGCAACGTTAAGAGCCCCTTCCATCAACACAGAAAAGTGGTTTGACCAGCTCCCGCGGAAATGGAGAGGGAAGTAAGTCCTAATGGCTTCCTTCAGAGCAAGAGGAGAACGGAAATTGACTCAATGAGCGCATCACTACTACCGATGACGTTTCTGCTTTCAGTCAATGTAAAAAGAATGCGGTTTTCATAGACTATTTTCTCCACAAAATAAAGCCGTACATTTACCAGCAGTGACTGCACATTCCACAGGCGTTTTCAAGTTGCTTAATCACTCAGAATAAACAATCCGAGATGAGCCTGGAGTGGCATTATGCTAACTGTAGTCCTTTGTGATAGGAACTCTGAATCCATAAATTCACGCCATAAAGCAAAAGACACTGCGAGTATGAATGAAGGAATGGCGCAAGAATGAGCAGGAATGTGGAAACCATCTGGAAAGACACAGGATGTGCTTCCAAGTCGGACCGGCCAGTCCCAGCGCAGCAGTGCTTGGTCCTGCTGGGCCTCCTCTGGGTCGTCTGACTCTGAATGTCATGCCCAAGTGGCCCCACCTCATTCACTACGGGTGGCAATGAACATTGGAACTTTTTTAAAGAGGGAAGAGGTCAAATAGGAGAAATGACAGTTGGGTGGGATGGGCCAATATTTTGACACTCTCCCCCACCAACCCTTAATTCTTGATTAAAAATCTAATACACCCTATATTTTCTTTTTATTTTTCAAATATACTTTTATTGATGTCCGAGAGGAAGGAAGAGGGAGAGAGAGAGAAACATCAATGATGAGAGAGAATCATTGATGGGCTGCCTCCTGCACACCCCACACTGGGGATCAAGCCCGCAATCCGGGCATGTGCCCTGACTGGGAATCGAACTGTGTCCTTCTGGTTCATAGGCTGATGCTTAACCACTGAGCAACACCGGCCGGGCACCTACATTTTCTTTCCCACCAAAGCCTGTTGTCTGAAGTACAGTGAGGTCTTTTCCATTTCTGCCTTTCGGTGTTGCTCAGGGCTCTTCTCCAGGTTCTCTCCGTGTCATTTCTAACTGCCCTCTGGCCCTTTAGTCTATGGTTGGAGAACAGGGAGATGCAAACCAAGGAGGAAACTCTTAGGAGACAGGTAGGTGTGGGCCTTGCTATTCTGGCAAGAGTTTTAGGCCGAGGTCTCAGAACCTACTCCAAGGACAGAAATTCCTACTTCCCACACCAAGGCAGTCACGGTTTAAGACACGACTTTGGTAGGTTTTTCCTTAATTCTCTGGTAGCAAGGAAGCCAAAAACAAGGTCTCAATATTAGTTTGGGGTGTCACTCAAAGGACTGCCCAGCATTTCTGTAAGCAGGATGTCCGCTGATTTAGGGCACATGGAAATGTGTCTCCTCCAAACTCCTCTAAAAAACCCACAAACATTTCTATGCCCCCTTTTACCATAATGTTGATATAAGAGGTTAAGAATTTTTAAATCTCAACAAAATAAACCTTTATAAACTAAATTTGGATTTCCACTTGAATCACCAAATTTCTTTGCCACCCAAACAAAATATACCAAGCCCTTCCTTCCATTCTGAACTAAAAGCATAGCTTTTTCTTTAGTGCAAGCTGTAATTAATGTAATTGTCACTGGTGGTACTCTACGAATAAATGCAGAATTCAACAATAACAACACATCCTTCCGGCCTCATCCTCTACATTTGCTAATAAACAGTTCTTCTGCACTTCCCCTCAAACATCAATGATCATCTTAAATAGCATTTAAAGAATGAAAATGTTGTAAAAACAAAATTATCTTGCAATTCTATGGGTACAGTAAATCCTATTGTGACAAAGTAAACATTCAGAGATCTTGGTGTTAGAACTGCCTCCTCACAAAATTGAAGAAAGTAGATGCCAAATAATATCCTTTTAATGAGGTAGGCTTTACTCAGACCAGCACCTCAAGGCTGGTAAATTTTGAACACGAACACATGTTTGGCTTCCAACTAACTCGAGAATTAACATTCCTAAGTCATATTAGCCCATTACGAACATTAGCCTCAGTGCCAGTAATCTCACTGCAGGAGCACATGTGAAGTTTACCACTATTATTCTGCACTGAAGGAACCCGTGAGTCCTCTGCCTGCTCCTTTAGATATGGGCTGTAGCCTTAGCTGGTTTGGCTCAGTGGATAGAGCATCGGCCTGCAGACTGAAGGATCCTAGGTCCGATTCCGGTCAAGGGCACACGCCCAGGTTGCTGGTTCTATCCCCAGTGTGAGGTGTGCAGGAGGCAGTTGATCAATGATTCTCTCTCATCATCAATGTTTCTCCCTCTCTCTCCCTCTCCCTTTCTCTGTAAAATCAATAAAAATAAAAATTAACCTATAATTTAGTGAAACTATACGTCATACAAAGGCATTTACATAATATGTCACATTTAATCCTTATGACTCTAATACAGCATTAGCAGCCCCCTCTGCAGGTGAAGAAGCCAAGCTTAGAGAGCCCAGATGACATGCTTCAACTTGTTGCAGCAGCGACTGGCAGAGTTTGAACCAAACTCAAGATGAAACCTCCTGCCATCTTCCTAATGTGAAGAAGAGCTTACTTTTTATTTTTTTTTAATTTTTTTAAAAATATATTTTATTGATTTTTTACAGAGAGGAAGGGAGAGAGATAGAGAGTTAGAAACATCGATGAGAGAGAATCATCGATCAGCTGCCTCCTGCACATCTCCTACTGGGGATATGCCCGCAACCCAGGTACATGCCCTTGACCGGAATCGAACCTGGGACCTCTCAGTCCGCAGGCCGAGGCTCTATCCACTGAGCCAAACCGGTTTCGGCTAGAAGTTCTTACTTTTAATGACGATTAGAACTTTGCTTATTCTGTCTGACCTGCTGCTCAGCATGATACACACTCTCAAGATGCATCCATGTTGCCACAGATGGCAGTATTTCTTTTGTGACATCAAAGGCCAAGAATCATATTATTTAGCTCATCTGTGGGTTATACACAGAAAGCAACAAAGGAATGAACAGAACAAACAGAAGCTCATTGAAGGAGAAACCAGTACGGCGGTTACCAAAGGGGACGGGGACGAGGCAGAGGTGGTAGGTGCTCAATAAATACGCTGAGTAAATGAATACATACAGAGATAAGCCATTTACATACAGACAAATAGCTTCCCCCTTCAAGTTATTTATTTTTCAAAGTGAACTCAGTAAAAGATTTTAAAAAAAAAGTCTTACTGTGTAGAGGTGGCTGCTATTTAGTCTGTAAAGTCTGCTTTATTGAGCACACAAAAAAGTATTCAACAGGATCCTACCCTTCTGCAATTTAGTGCAGACTCTGTGTGTGTGTGTGTGTGTGTGTGTGCATGCACACGCGTGCGCATGTGTGTCCTATAACAACAAGAAAAGGTTACAGCCCTAACCGGTTTGGCTCAGTGGATAGAGCGTCAGGCTGCGGACTCAAGGGTCCCAGGTTCGATTCTGGTCAGGGACATGTACCTTGGTTGCGGGCCCATCCCCAGTAGGGAGTGTGCAGGAGGCAACTGATCGATGTTTCTCTCTCATCGATGTTCTAGCTCTCTATCCCTCTCCCTTCCTCTCTGCAAAAAATCAATAAAATATATTAAAAAAAAAGAAAGAAAAGGTTACAGCTAGGACTTTAGGAGGAATGGTGCTGCAGCCACTCCCTCGTCTGAAGTTCAGAGGCGCAGTGTGAGGAGAATAAACATTAGGGACTTCAGTGATCAGGGAATGATGACAGCCGTTGGCGTTTACTGAGAGCTGATCATGAGCCGGCACTGCGCTTGGCCCTCTGCATGCTGAAAGGGCGAGACCTAGATCCTGAGCGTTGGGAGGAATTAAACGTATGAAAGGAAGGAGTTCACATCCCGGAGCAGAGCGACACAGAGGTAAAGGTCAGAGGTGACAGCACGCCAGGTGCACCTGGGAGGCTGTGAGGAGGCCCACCTGGCTCCAGCCCAGGCTGAGAACAGGGGAGCAGGAGGAGGAGATGCTGGGAAGGCAGAGTGGGCCCGATGACCACGTCTGAATACCGAGCCATGTAGGACAGCCTTTACCCTGCAGCGGAAAGGTGCTGAGGGAAGAGACTGACAGGCAAACAATAGTGTAGAGCCGTTTAAACTGGCAGTGTGTGCGAGGCCGGGACCCGCGGGGTGCTGTTTCACCTGCAGTGTTTTATGAAGCCGGATACCCTAGACAAGGGTGGGAACCTTCTCCTTTTCACGCTACAACTGTCGTTTCATTCGCGTTTATTGCCTGCCTGGCCCCTGGGGGCATCAGCTGGAGACCCCAGGTTTATGCAGAGCTAACAGAAGACCATTGGGGGAGAAGATGACAGGAGTATGGGCCAGTTTGGGCAGCTGCCGCACAAGTCCAGGAAGAGGCAGGAAAGATGTAAATGAACAGAAGGTTAAAGTGGAGAAGAAGAGGAGCTGGGCCAGAGAATGCCAACCCAGAGGAGCGCCCGCGAACCAGAGCAGGGAGAGGGCGGCTGAGAAAGACAGGCCAAGAGGAGGCGTCTGCACGAGGAAGAGACACAGCCTGTGGGTTACACCTGGGGCGCTGTGGCCACTCACCTAAGTCCCGGGTCCACTGTGTCCAGCGAACCCTCCCTGTTACCGGAGGACCGCCTTTCCTGCTGTCAGGGAGCCGGACCCCGCCCCCTCGAAAGGGCCTTTCTGGGCAGGACAGCCAGGACCACTGTGCCTAAGACCTTCCTTTGTCTGAGATCCACAGAACAGGCACCCACACGATTTCATAAACTCTACTGCTAGTCCCAGCCCCCCACCTTCGGGCATCTCACGGTGACTAGTCTTAACCCCACTTAACTTCCCTGACCCCAGTGATCTATACTCCACAGAAGTGACCCTATTTCGATGGCTTCTTTAAGACAAAACTAACAGCAGCTCTGGGCTGTCATCTTTCACCCCAACAGAAAGTTTCAGGCTATGTCTTCCCCTATTTTGTGTCTGTGAAACAGGTAGATTTGAGATATCTAAGTAAATGTCAATTTAGACGGAAGGTGGGAACATATTTTGCCTTCTTTCAGATTAAAAGTTGTCTTTCCTAGGCGGTTTGGCTTCCCCCCCCAATACCCCCAGCACCTCCTCCCACAGCTCCCCAGCACCTGCCCCCACTGCCCCAGCACCTCCCCCATTGCTCCCACTGCCCCCAACATCTGCTCCCCACTTCCCCCAGCATTTCTCCCCCCTGCACCTCCCCCACCTCCCCCAGCCCTCACTGCCCCCAGCACCTGCTCCCACTGCCCCAGCACCTCCCTCATTGCCCCCAGCACCTCCCCCCACTGCCCCCACTGCCCCCCAGCACCTGCCACACAAAGAGCCTTAGGAAGATCTTCTCTTTTTCCTGAATTTTAAAATCAAAAATGGAGAATGGCATCTTGATCCTCATCCCCTCTTCCTTTTCCCCTCTTTTCTCTTTTCTTTTTGGTTTCGATTAGACTCATTAATGATTAGAGGAAGTTTAACACTTTCCGTTATTTGTAATAATTGTCTTTGTCAAGTACAAGTATCGTTTGTGCAAACCTTGAACTTGTAAATCAATACCATGCGAAAGAGAACACTCGGCGTCCAAGTTAAGGCTTAAAGGCCCACCCAGCACCTCCTAGCCTCACTGCATGTAGACCGTTTCCTTCCTGTTACACTGTTTCAGAGAATTAAAGTCACATCAGTAAGAGGAAGGAACAGAGAGTGCATTCTGTTCCATCTGAGATGGAGAAGGAAAACGAGACCTCCTTCTACGGAAGTGACTCATCTCTGCACCACCCTCCTCGGCCTGCGGATGAGCCGCAGGAGCACACAGCGGTGCCCCGTGCGAGTACCTCCGGGAGCACAAACACGATGAAAACAAGCGACACTCTTCGCAGGGAGCAGTTTCCGTCACCGGGACCCCGCATGCCGAGCCCAGGGGGGCCTTACAAAGGGCCCGCAGAGCGCGGCACACCCACTCCCATCTCCCCTCTCCCGGGGCGGGCGAGCGCTCACCTCCGCGACCTCGATCCTTCTCGCCAGGTCATCCAGCGACAGGCTGCCGTCCGAGGGGGAGGGCGGGTCGTCCTGGAGGCTGTAGGAGGCCTCGTCGGGGGACAGGTCCGGGAGGAGGTCGGGGTCGTCCTCCTCGCCGGAGGGGGAGTCCTCGGCGCCCCGCAGGCACCCCGCCAGGAGGCTGCTCAGGTAGTCCTCCGCCTCCCGGCTGACCCGCGGGTCCGGGTCGCCCCGCCCCTCGGGGGCCAGACGCCCCTCGGGCTGCGGCGGCGGCTCCTTCAGCTCCCGGTGCGCAGGGGGGTCTGCGGGCCATGCTTCGGAAGCATCTGGCAGTGGCAACTGGAGGTCCCTCCTGGGAGCCTGTGCAGGGTGAGCCCCAGGGGCAGGGTGAGCCCCAGGTGCAGGGGGTGCCTGCTCTGGCCCCGTCACTGCCTCGCTGGAGGGGGGCGCCGCGGGGTCTTCCGCTCCGCGGGCCTCCGGGGGAGCCGGCTGCGGGCGGCGGCCATCCTCCCCTGCGCTCTCGGGGGCGAGCGGCCCGGGCGTGCCGGCTGCCTGGGAGGCCGGGGCGGGGAGCTCCGGGGCGGCGGCGGCGCTGCCCAGCGGCTCCTCCTCGGCGCGGTCCTGGCCCGCAGCTGCCGGAGCCGCCCGCCTGGCCGTCTGGCCGCAGCCCGGCCCGCTCCCCGGGGTCTCCTCCCTCCGCTGGCTCTCTCCGCTTGGCTCCATGCCAGGGCAAGTTCCACGCTCTGAAGACGAAGAAAAACAAGTTGTTTTAACATTCGAGACACTTGGTACGGGAGGGCAGAGAGCGGACATGGGAATCACGTGCGACACAACAATGCTGCCACCCTCCGCGGGGAGACACTACCTTCCCCGCTGCCCACTGCGCCTCCACCCGCGGGGCAACGCAGGGTTCAGCCGTGCCCCTTCGTGGCCTTGTCCATGGTGCGCGCACTGACCCGCACTGTGGACCACGAGGCGTGTTTCTCATTCCCACTCGACTTTCCTTGGTGTTGATGACTGACCCATGACTTCATTAAAAAAATCTCTCCTTATGTCTCTCTCAGCTCTGACCCATGTACAACCATGGCAACAGGGAGTCTCCCAGTTTCCAAGCCTCCTCCTGAGGCCTGACCTGGGGCTGCGCCCAGGGGTGCCACGCAGGTACCACCCTGACACCCCCGGTCCTGGGAATCCCGGAGGCTCCATGTTGGACACCTTGGTTTCTGGATCCCAGGTCTCCTCTTCCGTTATTCCCTCCTGGGGAGCGTTTCCTAGGAAAAGGTCCCTGGCCGGTAACCTTTTTAGGATTCCTCACATCTGAAAGCTGTTATTCCTTGGCCCCTAAAACATGGGTCAAGTTTCTCGGTCAGATATTTCCCTCCGATTCTGAAGGAAGGCACTGCTGCGCTGTGTCTGCCTCCCAGAAGGAATGTCGTTTCTTAACCATCTGAATACCAACCCCTTTCACCTACATGTCCTTCCTGGAGGATTCAGATTCTTTTTCTTTCCATCTGGTTGTCCTGAAACTTCACAAAGTTTTTTGTTCTTTGTGTTGGGTACTTGGTGGGACTTTCTTTTAAATTTTTATTTATTTACTTTAAATATATATGTTGATTTCAAAGAAGAAAGGAGAGGGAGAGAGAGATAGAAACATCAATGAAAATCAAGGATCAGCTGGGTCCTGCACGCCCCCTAATGGGGATCGAGCTCACAACTCAGGCATGTGCCCTGGACCAGAATTGAACCCGGGACCCTTTGGTCTGCAGGCTGATGCTCTATCCACTGAGCCACACGGGCTAGGGCATTGGTAGGACTTTCGATCCGAAACTCACGACCTCAATTCTGGGAAATGCCCTTGCATTATTTCTTTGATGGCTGTCCCTGCCCCTTCCATTCTCCCTTTCGAATGCCTGCAGTAGGATCTTGGGCCCCATGGACTGATCACCTCAACCTTTTCTGTCATCTCTTTGTTTTTGGATCAGCTTTTTGGGATATTGCCTCAATTTTGCCCTTTAATTCTTCTAGTTAATTTTTGATATTGGCTATTGGCTATCATACTTCTAAATTTCTATAGATGTTTAATTCTCTAAATGCTTCTTTAAAAAACAACAACCCAGCATCTTCCCCTAGCCAGTTTGGCTCAGTGGACAGAGCATCGGCCTGTGGACTGAAGGGTCCCGGGTTTGATTCTGGTCAAGGGCACATGCCCGGGGTGTGGGCTTGATACCCAGTATGGGGTGTGCAGGAGGCAGCCGATCGATGATTCTCTCTCATTACTGATGTTTCTCTCTCTCCCTCCTTCCCTCTCTGAAGTCAATAAAAATTAAAACAATAACAACAACAACAACAACAACAAAACAGCATCCTGCCTGGCCGGGTGGCTCAGTTGGTTGAGCATCGTCCTGTGCACCAAAAGGTCACCAGTGGGATTCCAGGTCAGGGCACATGCCCGGCTTGTGGGCTTGGTTCCCAGTAGGGGGCGTGCAGGAGGCAACTGATGGATGTTTTGCTATCTCTCCCTCTCCCTTCCTCTCTCTCTAAAATAAATAAAAAATATTAAAAGAATAAAACATTTTCTTTTTGCTTTCATTTATACAATATTTCCTCTAATCTCTGTGATAATATTCATTTTTAAAAAGTTTTCGTCTCTTCTCTGCATTTTGTTTCCTCTGAGTTTCTCTTGGCTTGTCTGCCTGACTTTGTCTCCATCTTTTCTATTTGAGGTTTTCTTAAACGAGACAAGAGCCCCATGGTTCAAGGCGAGCCTTCCCCAGGAGTCGGCCTCAATGTGGGGCGAAGTGGGGGGGCCATTCATTGGGAGGCCCTTACCGTGTTTTCTGGAGCTTTTATCTCCTAGACTAGTAGCTCATCTCCCAGAGAGGGAAAAAAGAGATTTGGCTGCCACACGTTTAAATGCTAAACGCAGAAAGTAGGCTACAGGTCTCACCACTCAGTCTATAAGATTTTCATTAAATCCTCATTTTCTACGTAATAGCCCTCCCTTGAGCTGTGCCTGACCCCTGAGCCCACAACTCCTCTGTCATGTTCTCCAACAAGTAGCCCTGCAGCCTCTGCTTCGCAGAGGGAACTCCAAGGTCTCAGCGCTTTCTGACTCGCCTTTCAGCCCAACCTCCTGTTTTCAGTCCAACCCCACGTCCTTGACTTTATTTTTTATGTATTTTTATTTATCTCAGAGAAGGGAGAGGGAGAGAGACAGAGAAACATCACTGAGAGAGAATCCTTGATTGGCTGCCTCCTGCACATCCTCTACTGGGGATGGAGCCCACAACCCGGGCATGTGCCCTTGGCCAGAATCGAACCTGGGGCCCTTCAGTCCCTAGGCCGGCACTCTATCCACTGAGCCAGACTCTAGGGCCTTATATCCTTGACTTCAGAGGTACCCTCAGGGCTCCCAATCCTAACCTTTCCAGACAGGAACCAGCATTTTCTCTGTAGCCACAGCTTTCTCTGGTGCTTAGCCAGCTGCCAACCATCCATCTACTCTCCAGCTTCCCAGTTTTCCTGGATGTCACATCTGCTGCTATGTCCTTGCCAGTTTGTCCTGAGGTTTCTCTTTTAAGAATCCCTGTCTGATGTTTTAATGGTGTTCCAGGAAAAGGGGGGGGATGTGTTTGATCCACATGCTTGACCCAAAATATTTTCTGTATGTTATAATATAAAACTTATTCTTGTTAATGCTTCTGTTAACATGAACATGAATTTCTGTTAATTGGCACTTCTGAACCCAAAAATCTAGTGAGCTCAGTTTGCTACCCTCACCCCATTGCACTAACTTCACATTGACTAAAAACCAGACACACAAACAAAAAGCCTACTCTGATGAATAAAAATGGAGTAAGAGCTGAGTGCACAGCAGACACTTCATAAACAATGAATTAAAGAGATAGCTCTAAAATGAGAAGTCAGACTTAGCCTAAGTTCCTACACATGCTCTGTACATGTCTTTAAGTTATTCTTTCATAGCCTATTCCCAATGTTCTCTTTAGGGACCTCTCCCCTCCAAATATTTCATGGTATGGGACCTAAAGCATTTATGAATTAACACTTATGCCTTATACGTTCTGAAGATCTCATTAATTAACATTATGCATGAACATTTGAGTGGTATCAGGCTTGAAAAAGAGAATTTTCACAGTAAATATTTGAGAGTAAAACACATACTTAAACTAAGTCTGAAATGTTGATAATAGTATAAATTAGTATATTTTCTACAGAAGTTAATTAAAAATTAAAAATGTATATGCCCAGTCATCAGGGGAAAGCAAGTGAAAGCCACAATGACATAATTTCGTATCTGCTAAAATGACTGAAATATAAAAGACTGACAACATTCAATGTCAGCAAGGATGTGAAGCAGCTGAAATTCTCATATAATGCGTGCTGGGTACAAAATGGCACAACCACACTAAGACACTGCCTGGCAATTTCTTATAAAGTTAAACAGGTACCTTCCCTGTGACCCAACAATCTCAGCCTCAATTATTTATCCAGAGAAAAAAAAGCATACATCCACAGAGTGACATCCTAGCAGTTTTATTCATAACATCCCCAGACTAGAAAGAATCCGAATGTTTATCAACAAGTGAATGGATAAACAAATTGTGGTATAGTAAAAAAAGAAAAAAAATGCCGCTCAGCAATGAACAGGAATGAACTAATGGTGCATACAATAATATGGGTGACTATCCAAAACATACGTTGAGCAATCCTATTTATATTACATTCCAAAACAGGGAAAACTCATCTATGACAGAAAAGTACTGGCTGCCTGGCACTGGAGGTGGGAGAGACTGGCTATAGAGGGGAAACATGTATGTTCTTTTTAAAATATATTTTTGATTTCAGACAGGAAGGGAGAGAGATAGAAACATCAATGATGAGAGAGAATCATTGATTGGCTGCCTCCTGCACGCCCCGCACTGGGAACCGAGCCTGCAACACAGGTTTGTGCCCTTGGCCGGAATCAAACCTGGGACCTTTCAGTTCATAGGCCGACGCTCTATCCACTGAGCCAGACCGGCCAGGGCAAACATGTATGTTCTTATCTTACCTGGGGTAGTGGTCACATGAGTGCACACATTTGTCAAAACTCATCAAATTACACACTTAAAACAGGTACATTTACTGCATGGAAATTGTATGTCAATAAAGCTGATTAAAAAAATGGGAAGGGAATGATAAATCTGAAGTTCAGGATTTCCCCCAGCCCTCAGGGTTGACAATAATTTAGTCCTTAATTGGGTATTAGGTTCATAGGCCTTCACTTTGTTATCATTTCTTATAACATAGGTAACATTATTTCTACATGTAAAATATTACTAAAAATCAATAAAACCCCATTAATAAAAATGATGGACCACAGGGTCAGAAAACTGTTTTGGCTTTGAGTTCTAATTAGTTCTGTTCCTGCATAAGTCCCTTCACTTCCTCGAATTTCTTCAAATGATTCAGCAGGCCTTATATTGGTTGTTAAGAGGAACAGATAAAATAATATACATAAAGTATTTTGAAAATACAAAATACTATGCAAATTACCTGAAGATTTAATAATGGGAGATTAATGAGAAAAGTGGCAATGAGTGCTACGTGGAGAACACTGACAGAACACTGCTATCAGGGGGCAGTGACAGCATGTGGAGGAGGAAGAGGAGTATGAGAGCAGTGAGAGCACGCTGACTTACTGTGGCCCTGGTACTGTTCTACACTCTTAACCCTACGTTAGTCAACATAAAAGGGAAGAGAAACTGGCTGTAGAAACAGTCTTTAACCACCGCTCAAAAAAACAGCAAGTTACCTATTACAGAAGAAGGAATACTGAGAGAAAGAAAAGGAAAGAGGAAAGTCTAGATTGTATTACATGTCTTTCATTATTAGAAACGAGGAATATGAAGTAAAACAAGAATAATGTATTATATTCAAATCATTTAAAGTAGTATTTTCTCATTTCTTTTTCTCATATTCTTACAGTTCTTTGTATTTATTCACAGAATAGCCAAACTGAGGAGACTAATTCTGGGAGATTTGACATTTCTCTTTAAAAGACGTTGTTTCATCAGACTTGGCCAGATTTCTTGCCGCGGATTTAGCCCACACCCGGGATGTGCACCGTGGAGTCTCTGTAAGCCAGGCACTGACCTGGCAGAGCACGCTGCCCTTTAGTGAGAAACCAGAGGGCCCAGGTCCTAGGAGTGAATCAAAGGATCAAGCAAGTGTCTTCCACGTGGTGTCTCAGCTTTCCCATTGGGAACACATCTCACAGCTGAGGCCAAGCTGTAAGTGCTCGGCTAGTGCCGGGCACGCAAACAGTCCCCAGTGCCACACTCAGACATGGCCATGCCCAACCAGGTGGCCATGTTGCGACTTCCTCCCTCTTTGAGATTTTTATGAGGCTCATTTTACTCTGGTTTCCAATATAAAAATAGAACAGAAGAGATGGGAAGAACAGAATTGACCTAAGGCACTATCTTTAATTTGCCTCATAAAAATAACAGAGATAAAATGAGATGTAGGGGACGAAAAAGGACTTTATAAAAAGAAAAAGGAGAACTGAATTGCAGGCAGCATCATCATCATTTTATCTCTCAGGCAACTCAGTCCAAACACCTGATGCTCCTGTTTAATATCAGGCTCAGGAAAGTAAATCCCAGGGATATAAATTAGTACTAAAAATCATACATCAGGAAAAATAAACACCCTAAAATGTATTCATTTATCTTTATTTCCTAAAGTTTTTTATGATGAACATACATTACTAATGTAAAAAACAGTTTCTAAAAATCTTTAACTTTTGACGTAAGTCACAAAGTGATACAAAATATATCACAAATGCTTCTGAAATATATATGCAAGTTAAAGTACACCATGTTAGTCAACGTAAAAGGGAAGGGAATCAATGCTATGGGTAAGTTATCAATAACTTTTAAATAGTTAGATACACAGAACAAATTTTTGGTTAAGTCTATGTAATAACGGTTGGTTTTTAAACAGAAAAGGATGTCTGAACACACCCAAACCAATTCTATTTCAGAGCATTTTTGTACAATCTTGTCATACTGTGTTAGACACAGACAGCCATGTGCTGAAAACATGGAAATAACTATGTTTTTATAAGAATTTAGATTTTTAAAAAAAATTCTTTTTTTTTTTTAAACCTTGGAAACCAAGTTATTTTTTAAAAAAATATATTTTATTGATTTTTTACAGAGAGGAAGAGAGAGGGATAGAGAGTCAGAAATATCGATGAGAGAGAAACATCAATTAGCTGCTTCCTGCACACCTCCTACTGGGGATGTGCCTGCAACCAAGGTACATGCCCTTGACCGGAATCGAACCTGGGACCCTTCAGTCCACAGGCCGACGCTCTATCCACTGAGCCAAACCAGTCAGGGCAAGAATTTAGATTTTATAATTTCTACTACTAGATATCTAAAAAATAGACTTACATAATATAAAAAAAAATCTTACTTTGCTATTTGTCTAGGAAAAGTATGTGCAAAAAGAAAAGTCAACACAGCCCTAACCGGTTTGGCTCAGTGGATAGAGCATCGGCATGCGGACTCAAGGGTCCCAGGTTCGATTCCGGTCAAGGGCATGTACCTTGGTTGTAGGCACATTCCCAGTAGGGGGTGTGCAGGAGGCAGCTGATCGATGTTTCTCTCTCATCGATGTTTCTAACTCTTTATCCCTCTCCCTTCCTCTCTGTAAAAAATCAATAAAATATATTTTTAAAAAAAGTCAACACAGCATTTCAGATGTAACAGCAATTTGGACGCAGCACCTGTAAAACACTGTTAGGGGCAGCGGCTCTGGGTCCTCTCCCTTCAACACATACCCAGCTCCTCGGCTGCAGTTCCGGTTCCCTGGGGACCCTCCGACACCGCTGACTGCGCAAAGCTCTCCCTCCCCAGGGCCGTCTCCGCAGCTGCTGTCTACAGTGAAACACAGAACAAGACAAAAAGACACAGTTGGGGAAACGATCGCAGTAACATGGAAAGGTGAAAGACACTTATTTCCTACAAGAGTTCATACTATAGACGCATGACACAACATTTCCCCTCTAAATACTTCCAAAGAAACAATCCCTTACCTTAGAGTTGGATAAAAGAGGACTGTAGGGAAAGAAGAGAGAAAAGAAAGAGTTAAACAAAAATGACAGCGGTAATATGCTTCCAAACAAATGTCACTGAAATGCTGTAAAAAAGTTACAGCTCCTCAGGGTTCTGACATTAGCACCGAACATTCCCACTGCGGACAGCAGCGCTGGCTCTCACAGCGCAGAGGCGGCCACAGCGTGTTCATCTCCTCCAAGACTAATTACTACTGAAGCCTCCCAAATAAACTACAAATGCTGAGATGCAGGAAAAAAACTAGTTCCATGCGAAGGACAGGGAAAGTGTCTGTACTGAATATTTCGAAACAAATCTCCGATTTGCTTTTAAAAATTCCATTAATTTAAAACTCTGGGAAGTTGAAAGGTAACATATTTAACAGGCTAAGAAGTTAGGTTATAGTGCAAAATCCCATAATATTTGGTTTCAAAGGTTCAAAGTGACCAACACAAGGAAACTGTCACCATGAGAGTTGAATAAGTTATCACTTCCGAATCTAGACTCATTCTGCACCAGTTTAATCATGACCATGCCCCTCAGATTTTGAATTCTAAGTCTTAAAATATGAATTAAAAACATATGTAAGTGCTTTATTATTACTGTAATTGAGCTTTTAAAGAACCAATTCTTCGATAAAAATCAAGCAATTAAAAATTATCTGGTAAATGTAATTTCCCTTCTGCATTATTTTGGTTAAATACTGTATTTGTTTCCATTAACAGACTACTCTTTAAAAAATGTTTTTTACTATAATTTACAAATATTGGCCAGCAGTCCTAATACACAATTTTTCCATCTGAATTGCCTAATCTCTTAACCAATAAGAGATAAAAAGTAGAAGTTATATTTAAAAATTTCTAGTTAAAAAAAGGGGGACACAAAAAATTTTCTAATTAAAAAGTACTTTGAACCTCTGTAAAGTTGACCTTTCACTGAGCTTGGTGTAAGAAACAGATAAAAGCTGAGAAAGAAACCTAATCATTTTATTTTACCCAGTTTAATTTCTCCAGTTGAAAGCATTAACAAAACAAATTCAGAAATGGATCTTGTATTTCAAATATTCAATGCTACAATGGTTCTTCAATATTCTAATCCAAGCTCATCCCAACCAAACACTGAAATACTTACTCTTGATGTGTTGCGCAAAATTTGGTAAGCCGTTCAAAATCTTCACCATTAAATCCCTTTTCTGAATTCCTTGGAGACGTGGCTGCACGTGGCTGTACAGTTTTCCATTTTGTTTCTAATTTTAAAATATTTGTTAGTCACTGACTATTACAAATCATATTTAGGAGGGAAAATAGTTAACTGGCACACTTATAAAGATCAGCATGCAAAATTGTCTTCTCCAAAAACCCATAAGTTAATATCGTTAGAAACAGCTAAGTGATTACTTCTCAATGTAAGTCAGTACTATCTCGGAGACTAAATGAGCCAGTGGGACATACAAAGGGGTCAGAAGAAATGCAAACAGTGGCAGGAGTTCCCTGCGTGGCACTGATATGAAGAACAAAATACAAAGAGAGATTTTCTCACAATGACATTGCTTGTGGTGAAAATGCTACTTTCTCTGCAACAGCAACGTGACTGTAGAAACATTTCTTTCCTGATTTACAAAACCCAGTCAGATGCGTTAACTTCTTAGATAGCAACTTGTTAAACTGCTGATAATTCCACGTTCTGCTAGTCTGTACTCACCCCATTGTTCTTGAATAGCAGAAAGATTGGCAAGCAATCGCTCATGATACAGTCGTTCAAGCTGAATGAATTTCATTGCTTTCTCATCTGAAGAGAAAACTTGAGGAAAATAGAAATCCAGGCTATTTACATTTAGCCACATAGTTGAAGAATAATGTCCTATATAAAGTGTGAAACTTGAAGCTTATCAAAAAAATAAGAGGACTCTAAATATTTTTTAGTTTAAACATAAGTAAGGTTTCTTGGTTTTGAAGTGGGTACATTTTAATGCAGCATATTATGCAATAGCTACGTGGGCTCCATTCTACCAGCAAACAGTAGAAGCTAAAAGAAAATTTTAATGCTCAGGAATGCCTGTTTGCTAATCTATCGCTAGCCGTCAATTAAATGTAATTTAATTGGAAACGGGACTCCCACGGAATCCTGGAATCTGTTTCCCTCTTTCCTCTCCTTAAATTACTTTCTGTCCAGCAACTGCTACCCTCTCGCCTGTCAGCCTGCTTCTGATTTCCCTTGACTTCTCACTGAATGCTTTTCTCTCACAAAACCAAAGGGTTACCTGCCTAAGCGAGGACAGAGCCAAACATAGGAATCTTCCGTAAAAATTTAACTAACCTGCCACAGTAATTTTCATAATTATGTGAAATTCAGCAGATTTTCTGATAAACTTCTGCCATCTCCATCTGCATCACACAGTTAGCATCACATGAGGTCGTGGTGAGCTGCCCAACTGTCTGCCTTCCTTTGGGCCATGTCCTAGATGCCGAGCCAGGAGGAAGGACGAGGAACGCTCACTGTCTAGCTTTGTGTCCTTCTCAAGATCACTCAGAGGTCTGCTTCGTATTTGTAGCCTTAAAAATATGCCAGGGGTCATAAACTAGGCCAGGGAGAAGCTGCGACAAGTCAGTCAGCTTTCCTCTGCCCATGACTTACAGTCTACAGATTTTTTTTTACTTAACTCAGTGGTTCTCAACCTTCTGGCCCTTTAAATACAGTTCCTCATGTTGTGACCCAACCATAATATTATTTTTGTTGCTACTTCATAACTGTAATGCTGCTACTGTTATAAATCGTCATGTAAATATCTGATATGCAGGATGGTCTTAGGCGACCCCTGTGAAAGGGTCGTTCGACCGCCAAAGGGGTCGCGACCCACAGGTTGAGAACCCCTGACTTAACTGAACATAATCTGAAAAATTTGCTGAAATACAGATTCATGGGTCTGATCGCCAGTTCTGATTCTAAGGCCCATGAACTTGCATTTCTAAGAAACTCCCAGAGATGTTGATGCTGGTCAGCCCTGCACTACACCATACTCTACTCTAGTTAAAAAAACAAGTGTTCTAGCTTCATTTCCATCACAAGTGGATTTTCTACAGACTCTGTGATAAACTGTGACTGTCTGACAGTGTTACCATCTGGCTTGGTAGAGTTCAGGGGCAACTGCCTATCCCTCAATCTGCTCAGAGGTGTGGTGGAAGTCAACCAGGTTAGGAGGAAAAACTGCACGAATGGGGAAAACATGTTTCTGATACAGCCTTTCCAGAGAGTACATACTGGGCCATCCCTCAAAAAAAAGAGTGGTTTTTAAAAAGGGAAATTGGAAAACTGAGGGAAGAATCTTTCCCATATAAAATTTAACATACAATCTCACTTGACAATGTTTATTCTGTTTATTATGAATGAAAAATGAAATCTTTCCTTTGCAGATGTATGTGTGACAGTTGCGAGATCTACTATGTGCAATATGCTTGCCAGGCTCTATTATATAAATACGAGTTGACTTGTAACTCTGCTTAATTCAAAAAGAAGAAAATCCAATGGATTTTTAAATTATATTTTTCAGCAATGTGCTTCTCCTCCTCCCCCCACCCCGCCAACCCCCAAAACACACAAATACTTAGATTCTGGTAAAATTGGAACTGCCTGGCCGGTGTGGTTGAGCGTCGGCCTATGAACCAGGAGGTCACGGTTCGATTCCCAGTCAGGGCACATGCCCAGGTTGCGGGCTCGATCCCCAGTGTGAGGCATGTAGGAGGCAGCTGATCAAGGATTCTCTCTCATCCTTGATGTTTCTTTATCTCTTTCTCCTTCCTTTCTGAAATTAATAAAAAATATACTTAAAAATATTAGGGCTCATTTATTGAGTTAGTCCTAGAGAATTTTCTGGAGTGACAGAGAGTCCCCACAGCTTGCTTTATGAGGTGATTACATGGGTGCATGCAACTATTAAAGCTTATTAAAAATAACGTATCTATACATTTTCTTGTATGTAAAACTCAAGTTTTTAAAATGTACAGTTCTCTAAAAGTTCTATGAATTCCTTCCTGTAATTAAGAAAAGGATACAGTCCTCCTCCTGGAAATAGGACTCTGCTATCTGTTAAAAATGAAAAACAAGACATTAAGTTAATATTCGGACGAAATGACAAATTTGGAAGAAATCACAACCTTGAAACGCTGAAAGCCTTTAATAATATCAAACTAAGAGAGCTATTTAGCTACATTTACCAGTTCAGGAGAAATCTGACTGCAGGCACAGAACACACTGCTCAAGTCACTTATATCAAGCAAAGCAAACAGGGCATTCTTTGGTCTTTATACAAACTCATTCTTCCTATTCTATTTCCAGCCAAAGCAAACTTCACTGATTCATAAGAGTTTACAAGTAAGAACTCTAAAGAATGAGGAAAATACTTCAGAGGCTTAAAAAGATATGACATGCGTAAAAGAATGACTTTGTTTACCGTCAATTAAAAAGTTGACATATGTCACATCACAGGAGACCTCACAACCCTATTCCTTTCATTTCTGTTTCACAAACCACCTCAGGGGACACTCACGTTTGTTGTTCTGATTACAGAAAAGGCGGCCACGTGCTCGGAGTTGAGCAATGAGGCCTGGAAGCTACACAAAGTGCTGTACAGTGTAAAGGGCACTGGATGGAGTGTCCAGAGCGCCAGGGTCTGGTCTCCGGTGAGGCCTGTCAGTTACCATATTAATTCTAAGGCGCCTTTAAATTTAAACAGTCTTGGATTTTAAAAACTTAAATCTTTTATTTAGACCTTTATTTATAAACAGAACCATAAAACAATATTTTTTGAGAAATACCTGCCTAAACTGTTGTCGTATCTGGGATGTTTCCTATAAGCACTTTACACTTCTAACACAATGTCTCATTGCAGCTGCATCTCCCTGCTCCAGGTGGCTGCCAATGTCAACAGCAATAGGCTAGCTGTCAAGCCTATAAACCAACAGTGAAAAGGAGTGGTTTCTCCAGATCCCACAGTGGAAACACGGTGCTTTTAAAGGAAAATATTTACCTAACTTAAAATGTATTCTATACACATAACCCTCTCCCATGAGCAATAGAGAGTCACCTTTCTGTGAATATTTAGTTCAACCTGAAGTTTGATTCCATACTTATTTTCTACTCTTAGGACTTTACAAAGGAACAATTGATTTTCAAGATCCTGCATGCCTTTGATCAGCTCATTGTACTAATAGTATGCTATCACAGTGCTAGTTTGAACCATATCAAATTGTCAATATTCAACCATTTTTTTGCCTTCAAATGAGAATTCCATATACTGCAACCAAACGTTTAATAATCGGCTGCAGAGTGTTGGGGAGAGCCCTGATGGCAGTGTTTGCTCATTTTTGTGATGTCAATCCTGCCATCATGGCCGACTTCAAGCTGCCAACATGACGGATGCCACTGCATATGGTTCTCATGAGCTGGCATGTTAGTAGGTCCCGCACACCCTGCGTTACACCCAATAGAGATCAGTGGTCCCATTTCATCCACAAACTCCCAGTGAAAAATCTATGGCACGGCACAGATTTCCCCGCCATTCGTGACATGAGACATGGTTGCCCATCAGGACTGCTGTCTGCTCTTCAGAGTGACTCTCCTGGCTTTTGTGCACTTGTGCATCACTGGCGTAGTTGTGTATAAATCGCTCTCGCTTAAGTATTGATGGAGCCCATACCTATCCTGACCCACATTTCCTGGCACTAGAGAAACATAGATTTCAGTTAGCTTTCAGGTTTCTGGCAGTTCCAATACCACAAAAGCAACCATGAAGACAGACTCATGAAAACCCATGCCTCTAAAGCAAGAGGTATTTCCGGGTGAAAGGACAGCTTGAAAAACAAATACACAGGGTGCTTCCCCTATGAAAGCCTAACCTGCTGAGCCCAGCAGGGCAAGAGAAGGTGTGATTTTTCTTTGAGGTCCCATGTGTCTAAATCGGGGAGAACGTGGGGATCAGAGGTGAATAACACGACTGCACTGTAGTCCAGCTCTGTCATTACCAGCTGTGACCTTGGATATGTCATTTCATGTCTCAAATCTATACTAATAATAGAGGATTATGCAAATTGTCCAGGACACCATCACAGTAACAGTAATGACTGAACAGCAGGCTGTGTGGGGCGGCCAGGTCGGCAGGGGGGTTAGTGAGGGACGACCAAACGACTGAACAGCAGGCTGCGTGGGGCAACCAGGGTGGTGGGGGCAGTTGGAAGCGACCAGGCCGGCAAAGGGGCAGTTGGGGGTGACCACGCCGGCAGGGGGGCAGTGAGGTGTGACCAGGCTGGCAGGGGAGGGCAGTTGGGGGCGACCAGGCCAGCAGGGGGGGCAGTAGGGGGCAACCAGGCCGGCTGGGGGGAGCAGTTGGGGGTGACCAGGCCGGCATGGGGGGCAACTAGGGGCGATCAGGCTGGCAGGCAGAGGCATTTAGGGGTGACCAGGCTGGCAGTGGGGGCAGTTAGGGACAATCAGGCAGGCAGGCAGGTGAGCAGTTAGGAGCCAGTGGTCCCGGATTGTGAGAGGGATGTCCGACTGCCGGTTTAGTTGGACATCCCTTGAGGGGTCCTGGATTGGAAAGGATGCAGGCTGGGTTGAGGAGACCCCCGCGCCCCCATCTGCACAAATTTCGTGCACTGGGCCTCTAGTATGACAATAATATCTACAACTCTATGGGACAGGGATGCTGTAGGATTGCAAGTGCGTATTTAGCACAACGCCTAGCACACACCAGCAAGTGCGTAAAGTGGTGTTTGAATGTGAGTCTGAACCAGGAGTGCAAGATGCAGAGTAGAATCAGGTGAAGAGGGATGTTGAAAGTCACTTGGGGAGGGTAGAAGTTGTAAGGTGTTCTGGTTCCGGCTTCTACCTGCCAGGACAACAAGGAGGGACCTAGGAAGGTGTAGCTCTCGGCCAGAGCCTCACAGAGGGGCTTCAGGATCCCAGGGAGGCACTTCCTGCCTGAGTCCGATGCTTTTCAGTAAAAGCTCATTGGACGGAGACCACAGCACTGAGGTCCTTCCTCTCACTCCCGGGCTCAGACTTCAGTCACACCTTAAAGCTAACCGCAGTCATGTCAACTAGGTCGGTGTATGGAACATTACTCTTACCCCAGAACCAGAATTTTCAAATGGAGTCTGTTACGAGTCCCAAGAGTTAAAAGTAATGTCCAAAGTAACTGCAGTCATATTTCCAATGGCCTTTAGGGATATGCCACATGGTATCACTTTAAAAATAATAACCATCCCCAAGTTAACTCTCCCTCTTTAATCCCCAATTTCTATTAATGGGACGTACCGTTCCTCCAAACTGCACATCCTAGAGTTCCTCTGGCTCCTCTCTCACCAAGCCCTAGTGATTCTTCCTTTGCAAGGTTTCAAAGTCATCCCTCTCTGTTTCCACTGTCACTACCTTAACCTAGATGCTCTTCTCACCTTATGCTTAAATTACAAATGTCACCCTTTAGTTCTCATTTTTATCAAAATTATGACTGTACATGGTTCCAGGAGTTAATAGCCCTAGAAGGTGTGTTAAGAAAGCCCCACCTTCTTGCTCTATACTCCTTTCTTCCTTCAGGGGCAAGCACGTAGATTTCTTTTACCTGTTTTTTTTTCTTATTTTTTTTAACTCCTATGTCTCTAAACATTATGCTTAACTTGCTGTTTCATAATTTTTCAGTTTTAGTAGAAGGCGAATATTGACTCTTGATTCTCCTCTACCTCAATCCCACAAATACATATACTATTTTCTCATACATATTCAGCAACCCATGTTGTTATAGTGTAGCAATGGGTAGACAAATACTTAATGCTTACCTTTTATGGGCCAAACTATTATTATTTCTCCTTTCCTAAAAACTTACTTTTTCCTGGAGCTACTTTTTTCTTTCCCTTTCCTTTTGTCTGGGCATAGTTTTCCATGCACTTCTCACTTGAATAACCCCAAATACTCTAAGAGCCTCAATCTTCTTTCAGTATATTCAGACACATCAAGTATTCCGAAACAGGAAAATGGTATAAAAGTCTCTCTTCAGAGTCTGCTGATCTGTTCCACACAGGACTGACTAATTACCCTCTCCTTCTTGGTAGATATTAGGATTGAACTTGGATGAATTTCAGGGTTCATCTTAGAATCTCTGTTCACTGGAGATTCCCTCCACCTCTCTCCTGGGAAGGAGTGAATGAGAAGGAGAGTTTTAGGAATGAAGGTCGAAGAGGAAGTAGCCTGATCATGCAGGGCCTTGCGGGCCATGGTTAGAATTCTGGCTTCTACTCTAAATGAGAAGCGAGGACTGGAGGGCTTTGAGCAGAGGGGTAACATGATCTGACTTACATTTCATCTGGATCACAGTGACTGCTGTACGGAGGGAAAAAACTAAATGGAAGTAAGAGTGGAAACAGAGAGGTCTCCACAGTGAGGCGTTTACTGCAAGAATACGATGAGTTTCGACAGTGTCTTGTACTGAGATGGTAGCAATGAAGGAGGCACGAGGAGATCAGATTCTGGACATAATTTGAAGTAGACCTGCAGGACTTGCTGACCGGGTTTGGATGTGGGGAAAAGTGCTTCCATGGAAAATATGTGGGGGGAGAGGGCATAAATTTGGTAAAATGTCAACAGCTGGTGAGTCCAGGCGAAAGGCACAGGGCGAGGTGCTGGGAATGACTGAAATGAATAACGTCACTCGTCTCGCCCTGACTTGTGCCTCCCTTGGGAGGGAGGAGGACGTTTTGTCTTCTTGGGCTGCGGGCCGTCAGCTGCTTCTGCTGCCCTGATGGCTCAGTTGCTGCATCTTCAGCATGGCTTTGCTGATCCCGGCCTCATTTCTAACAGCAATTCTTGAATCCGTGACAGTGAGAATAGAGTGATGCTTAATATTTATTTGACTTTTACTGTGTTCCAAGTACTACATTAAGTGCTTTTACATGCATTATCTCACTTGCTCTACAACTTCCCAGAAGGAACTAAAGGCACTTAGCATGTCAGAGGCAGAGCCAAAGCCCGTACTTCTCAAGCCCACTGTACGTGCCCAGTTCCTTTGCCAGGAGAGACGAGGCTGAGATACTGCAGAAGCGTAACCTACAGGGTTCAGCTCACTGGTATGTTCCTGGGAACGAGGGCAGAATTTTCCTTTGAGATATTAAAAATTAAATAATCTTCAGGTCTGATCATGATCATTACCATCTTCCTGCCGAAAATGTGATTTTTCTACTAGATCTGCTTCGGCTGTAGGATCGCCTGCCAATTGCTAAGCGCATTTTTCTCTCCTTTAATGTAACAGCACCCCAGTGACATAAACTCCTTGAAAAGATCTGACCACATTTGATATTTCCACCTACTCCAAACGTCCTTTCCCCTCTTTTTATTTTTTAATTGGAACTCTACAAAAGAGTTCAAAGAATAGGAAAATCAACAGCCATGTATCTTTCACCTAGATTCGTTGATTGTTGGCATTTTGCCAAATTTGCTTTCTCTCTTACGTATTTTTTTCCCAATGGAAAAATCTTAAGTTGCTGGCATTATTCAAAGCAACTCCTAAATACATCACTCCTAAATACTTGCATGTGGTTTCCCAAGAACAAGGACACACTCCTCCCTAACCTACAATTATATTGTCAACCTCAAGAAATGAGATGTGATTAAACAACGTAACTTAATAAATAGCCCAGATTCAAATTTCACCCAAGTTGTTACAAAAACACATGCAATGAATGGAATAGACCAATTCCAGCCCAGAATGATAAGAAACTTGCTTTGTAAAGGAGCCTGCGTTCCCTCTTGTAAACAGCTGATGCTAATCCTTACCCCCCTATGTTGTTTGGAGGATGAAGTAACAACAAGTGTGACGACCTTCTGCAAAGTCTCTACTGTACAAATACAAAGAAGGCTGAAAGATGAGAAAGCTGCTTCTCAACTAGGGCAAGCTAGAAGGTTTCAAATATGTTTTTTATGGATTTTTAGAGAGGAAGGGAGAGTGATAGAGAGATAGAATATCAATGAGAGAGGAACATCATTGATCGGCTGCCTCCCATATGCTCCACACTGGAGACCGTGCCCACAGTCTAGCCTTGTGCCCTGATGGGGAATCGAACCCATGACCTCTTGGTTCCTGGGTTGACACTCAACCATTGAGCCACACTGACCAGACAAGTTTGAAGGTTTTAGAATCAAAAAGCAGCACCCATTTTCTCAAAGGCATTCTTCAGGTTCACAAAGGAGGCAATATAAATTTATAAGAATACTAGTGGCCCGATGCATGAAATTCATGCACATTAAAAGGGAAGAGACCCAGACCCGGCTGGATGCAGCGTCAGGTCCCCGGCTGGTGCCAGGCAGGGACACAGTGTCAAGTCCACGCCCACCCGTGTGTGCCTTGCTGAGCATGCAGCCCTGCCCACCCGCAACTACTTCGCACGCAGCCTCCTGCTGATCAGTCGTTACAGCATGGCGGAGTCATGACCATTAGCATATTAGCTCTTTATTATATAGGATACATTTTCCTGCCTTGGGACAAAAGCTATTTTATATTTTACTTTTTAAAAGTTAAAAATTACTTACTACTCATTGCAAAAGTTAAAATGCAACAGAAGTAAATAAAGGAAAAGGCCAAGCTTTTTCCATTCCCCTGTACTAGTTATTTTTATTTTAAAGGAAAATAAAACATAGCTCATAAATATGTTATTTTTTTTTTCTGAATTAGCTTTTGTGTAAGAAAGAAAGCTCCCTCATCACTGTCCTAAAGGCCTCCGGATCTCCAGGCTCTCCATCTCCTAATTTGCCCTCCCATCATCAGAAGAGCTATATTTCTAAAATTCAAATTTGATTCTGGCACTCCCCTAATTAAACACCCCCAGTCCCTAAAGCCTCAGTGCCACCAGCTACCCAATTTCATTTCCCATCTCTTTTCCATGTTAATCTCCAGCGATATACCCCACTGTGACCTCTCTTCCTGCACCCCCTCACTTTGTTCTCCCAAAGTGCCTACATCTTGGCCTACATATCCTGCACGTCCGTAATATCTACGGGACAAAATTAACCACACATTTTAGGCTTCAACACCTGTCTACGCCAACACTGAATTCGGACGTCCACAATTATTTACCCACACAGCTGCTTCTCCTCTTCCACAGGGGCTCTCTTAAGGCTACAACTGTAGCTAACCTTGCTTCCCTCGTCCCTGGCGTTGTTTTTGGCACCTATCTGGTGCTCACTAAGTGCTTGCTACATGGACTCTAACTTGCGAACACCTCATTCCCTAAGTAAAAGAAGCTAGCGGTTATTGGAACTATTGACTGAGTATCCACGTCCACTCAGTGGCCACTATTCAGTAATATTAAATTTCCCATCACCCACGTGCCCAGGTCCCTTCTTGTGGGCTCACCGAGGACAGGTGGAGTGGAGTCAACTACAGGACTGGATTCGGGTCATGGCTGACAGTGGCCCCAGGATTTTAGGAAGAGGAAGGGTTTAGCCAGTACCTGGTGGAGGCAAAGGGGAAGTGCTCTCGAGTCCAACTGCTCCACCTCACCGCGGATCAGTGAGAACAGAGACTGCAAAGCCAGCGTCGGGGCTTCTGGTTGGTCGTTAGCATTGCCTTCGGCTGACTCTTCCTCACCAACAGCACATGGGGCGTCTGCACTCAGCACGTCTTCTTGCATTAAAGGTGTGGAATCCCCCGAGGAAAGTCCTGGAAGAAGTAAACAAAGGCCTATGTTAGGATAAGTTCCCACCATGGTGGGGCACCCTGAAACAATGATGCCTGCTCACGATACAATTTTCAAATAAGACTAAATACGTGAAACCCCCAGAAAACAGTTACTGGCCTGATTTAGATTGTGCCGACATGTGACTGCTTCTATTAGCACCCACATAAACCGTTTTTGCAGAATTATAACTAAAGGTATTAATAAAAATAGATCTAAATAGAAGTGTGAAGGTTTATGCAGGTTGAAACCTGACCGAAAACTTGATTCTCCCCAAGAAAGAAATGGAATAACTGTATGTAATGTGAAGTCCTCGCTTGCCCAAAATAAAACTGAACTGAACAGAAGATAAATGTGTTTATCATGTGAAATTGCTGGCTGAAGGGTTAAGCTTCCCTCCTCAAACTCTGGCCTGGTAACTTTGGAACTACTTCTGGATCCCAGAAGAGCAGTACCAATTCAGATGCCAGAGCAAATGGCCACAGAAACATTTTTCCTAGTAAAAAAAGTTAAGTAATACAAACTTCTAAAAATAAAAAAGTCACCAATAAATTAAATGCTTGGCCCACAGCTCCTGAAATGATGCACAAAATTTTAAAAATTTAATCATTATACATCATAATGTCAACCTTCACTAAATTCTCAGTATCAGTTCCAATTTTCATATTCAAATTGATAGACTATCTGACTGTCCAGACCGTCAGCTGGTCGGCCTCATACAGGATCTTTCCCAGCAGTTTAGTGCGTTCACCACGACTGAGGATGTAATCCCCAGCCCTCCAGATGGTGTCCAGAGCCCTGTCTTCTACTGCCTTCTATTTTTTTTGTTGTTGTTAATCTTCACCGGAGGATATTTTTCCACTGATTTTTAGAGAGAGAGGAAGTGAGAGGGAGAGACACAGAGAGAGAAACATGGATGTGAGAGAGACCTATCGGTTGTTTGCCTCCTGCATGTGCCCCGATCAGGGCCAGGGATCCAGCCTGCGACCAAGGTCTGTGTCCTTGACCGGAATCGAACCTGGGACCCTTCATTCCACAGGCCGATGCTCTATCTACTGAGCCAAATCGGCTAGGATTTCTACTGCCTTCTAAATAAACCCACTGTCTGACCAGACCGATCAATTCTTCATCTCCCTAATAAGGCACTTAGAGCACTTAGAGATGCCAACAGTTGGAACATTTTCCTCTCATCCACGCCTACTTATGTTCTCCCCTAACAAAATCGATGTATTGCCCTATAGCAGGAGCCTGAAGTAAACGTATTTTCTTCTGAGTCCTCTATCCGGCTGCATTATAGTAACTGGTGTACGGCCTCATCTTTATTGGGTCACAACTCCTGCAGCACAGGATTAGTTTATGTACCACATTATGCCCCTTGTATCCAGCAGTGGCTCAGCACTAAAATTCCAGTAATGTGCTTTTGAAAAAACAAAATTATCCGTAGTGATTTCTTATATTGTTGTAACTTCTCTTTTATAACATTTATGTCACTGGCTTCTGGAAGTACAGGTACAGTGATGGCCTGCCATTCTGCAGGGACAGTTTTCATGAAAACATGAGTGATTTTTCTGCTTGCTAATTTTTAAACCACATGGTTGTTACTAGCTTTCCACAGAAAACTACAAAGATATTAAGAGAAGTACTGTTTTATTTCCCTCTTCCCTTGCCATACAACTTTGTCTAAAATATTTAATCTCATAGAGACTGAAATAAGGTTAGCCTGCCATATTCTACACTTCTCTTGATTTAGTTCTTCCCATAGTTATCAAACACTACTTCATGTTTCTTCTTTGAAAAAAATGTTGAAATTTTATAATACTCATATTCAGTAAACTGGAGTTAAAGACAGAATTTTCCAAGTTTTAAAAAAAGGCACAGCATTTATGAGTACCTTATCTCAAGGAGGTAAAAAAAAAAAGGGTTCTGAATGATGGAAATGGATTATCTCAGTTATTTAGACAGTACCCTATCCAATAAAAGAGCAATATGCAAATTAACTGTCACTCCCTCACACCATCACAAAGATGGCGGCAGCCATGGGGAGCGAGCAGGAGGCTTGAGTTGTTGCCCTGGAGATGGAGGAAGCCAAGCTTCCTGCCTGCCCTGGCTGGCCCTGAACTCTGCTCAAGGCTACAAAGTTTCAATTATAGACCATGAATAAACCCCAGATACCTGCTTCCAGCCCGCGGGCATGGCCAGCCTGGGCCATCATCCCCTCACCCAGGCTGGCCAGGCACCTCAGTAGGACCCCCACCGTGAAGGGGCTTGGCTAGCCTGAAAACAGCCCTCAGCCCCTCACCCAGGCTGGCCAGGCACCCCAGTGGGACCCCCACCCTGATCCGGGACACCCTTCAGGGAAAACCAGCCAGCCCCCACCTGTGCACCAGGCCTCTATCTACACTAATTAAAAGACAAAGATGCTAACTGACCGTAACTTTGCTATGCCCAAGCCACGCCCACCAGCCAATCAGAGTGACTATATGCAAATTAACCCAACCAAGATGGCGGCTGGCAGTCACTGAGCTGGAGCAAGCAGGAGGCTTGGTTGCCCCGGCGTCGAGGAAGCCAAGCTTCCCACCTGCTCTGGCCAGCTGTGGCCTCCGAAAAAGGCAATAAAGTTTCAATTATAGAAGCTAAATAAATCCCAGATACCTGCTTCCAGCCAGCCTCCACTGGGAGCTTGGGTGGTTGGGAGGTTTGGCCAGCCTACAAACAGCCATCAGCCCCTCACCCAGATTGGCCAGGGACCCCAGCAGGACCCTCCACCCTGAAGGGTCTGTGGCCAGCCTGCAAACCGCCATCAGCCACTCACCCAGGCTCGCCAGGCACCCCAGCAGGACTCCCCTCCCTAAACGGGGTGTGGCCAGCCTGAAAACAGCCCTCAGCCCCTCACCCAGGCTGGCCAGGCACCCTAGCGGGACCCCCACCCTGATCCGGGATACCCCTCAGGGCAAACCAGCCGGCCCTCACCTGTGCACCAGGCCTCTATCCTATATAATAAAAGGGTAATATGCAAATTGATCCTAACAGCAGAACGACTGGGAATCACAGGTCACTATGACACACACTGACCATCAGGGGGCAGACGCTCAATGCAGGAGCTGCCCCCTGGTGGTCAGTGCACTCCCACAGGGGGAGGTCTGCTCAGCCACAAGCCAGGCTGATGGCTGCCAGCACAGCGGTTTGTGGTGGGAGCCGCTCCCGCCTCCTCAGCAGTGCTAAGGATGTCTGACTGCAGCTTAGGCCTGCTCCCTGCTGGCAAGTGGACATCCCCTGAGGGCTCCTGGGCTGCCAGAGGGATGTCTGACTGCCAGCTTAGGCCCAATTACCCCAGGGAGCAGGCCTAAGCCAGCAGGTGGACATCCCCCGAAGGGTCTCAGACTGCCAGAGGGCACAGGCTGGACTGAGGGACCCCCCCGAGTGCACACATTTTTGTGCTCTGGGCCTCTAGTCTATATATATAAAAGCCTAAGTGTCCACCTGACTGTCCGACTGGTAGCTATGATGCACACTGACCACCAGAGGGCAGATGCTCAACACAGGAGCTGCCATGATGCTCACTGGCCATTTAAAAAGAAACAGCACCACAGACCTGGCGCCGACAAACCAACACTTGGCTTCCCCCAAGTGGGTCACAGGCCCTGCCACCACCCTGAGCGACACCCCACCAAATGGTAGCCAACACTGTCAAGACTCCATAGCACAAAATGTGGCCCATAGCCCAGCCCAGCCTGGAAACAGTTGCTGTGGGCGCCGGGTAATGATGTCACGTAGCAACACTCGGCTTCCTCTCCCTAGCGTTTTATCAGAACCTCCTTGGAGTTTCTTCAGCCCAGGAACCCAAATTGCTTCATAGCCACGTGCAAAGATTTTACACTTTAACCAAATGTCTGTGAAGCGTTTTCCCAGGCCTCACCTCATTTGATCCTTACAGAAGTCCTGGAGTAGATAGATAGGAGACTCGGCAGAATCCTATTTTCTTTTAATTAGCCAGAAAACGGAGATTTAGAAAGTTTAGAAACTTGACCCAACTGAAAAGGAGAAAGAAATGGTGGAACTTGAAAATAACTTTAGGTTTTCTGACTGTGCAGAATATAGTCAAACACTGCTGCAGTTCAATATTTTACCCTTTGTTCACCCTGTGTGATCTACAACAATAATCTGCTTCATGTTGATATTTACTGCTGTGTTGCTGACAATTACCTGAACGAGAAGCTGGGGTGCTTTACTGGGCTGGAAAAAGTTTAGCTACATCAGAAAGCAGGTCTAATTAAGCAAATTTATTCTACATCTATAAAAGGCTAAGTTGACTCGTGCATGCACAATACATAGAAAGCTCTCACTGGCGCCAATCACACATGTGTCTTTCTATCTGTCATGAATTTGGTTGACACTTCTATTATAGAGAAAGGGCAAATAGCAATATTAAAATATTTCTTCTAATTAATTTACTTTCTATGTGCATGAATCTGTGCTCTGAACACTAGTAGATTCATAATGGTCATGATTCCTGCTAAATCTATTTTGTCTCTAAGTTATTTTAATAATTAATAATTGTACTTACACATAAGTACAATTTATAAATAAGCAATGTACTGGTAAATAAGATTATGTAGTGCCCGGCCGGAATGGCTCAGTGGTATGAACCAGGAGGTCATGGTTCGATTCCTGGTCAGTGCACACGCCTGGGTTGCGGGCTCCATCCCCAGTAAGGGGTGTGCAGGAGGCAGCCGATTAATGATTCTCTCATCATTGATGTTTCTATCTCTCTCTCCCTCTCCCTTCCTCTTTGAAATCAATACAAATATAAAATTATGTAGCAACAGAAGAAATTTTAAGAGGAATAACCGACAGAAGTTCCAAAAGCATACAGAAATCGAAGGATTCCAAGAGCAACAAAGGCTGATGTGAACAATTAGAAAGAATATAGGACTTTAATCATTAAGTGTAGGGAGGAGTTGAAAAATATGAGCTAAGCTCAGATGGGTCATTCCAGATGGGTTAACAGGAGAGGGAAATTCGTAAGACTCAGGCCATAAAAGAATAACCTATCAGGGCTTGACAATCATTAGCGTGAGGGATGACTTAAATAAAATCACCCTATCTGTTGAGATAACATTCCTTGCTGGGACAGAGTAGGGTAGATCAAACAGCACTGGAATCCAAGCGAGAGGCTTCAGTTCTGTCACTATTTTCTAAGTGACCTTGGAGTAGACTTTTTATTCTCTACTACTGTCCCGATGCATGGATTGGCGCACATTGAAAGGGAATTGTTTAGAAGGAATATTTTAATATCACTATACACATCTTGCTAATGAAAAGAAAATAGGATTCTATCAAATCTCCTATCTACTCTAGGACCTCTGTGAAGATCAAATGAGATGAGGCATGGGAAAAAGGCTTCACAAACATTTGGTTAAACTGTGAAATGTTTGCACCTGGCTATAAAGCAAGTTGGGTTCCTGGACTGAAGAAACTCAAAGGGTGCTAGTCGCTAGGGAGAGGAAGCTGGGCGTTGCTATGTGGCATCATTACCCGGCGCCCACAGCAACCGTTTCTGGGCTGGGCTGGGGGCAACATTTTGCACCATGGGATCTTGGCAGCGTTGGCTGCAATTTGGTGGGGTGTCGCGGGGCCTGTGTCCCACTTGGGGGAAGCTGAGTGTTAGTTTGTCGGCACCAGGTCAGTGGTGCCGTTTATTTTTAAATGGCCAATGTGTGTCTTGGCAGCTCCTGTGTTGAGCGTCTGCCCTCTGGTGGTCAGTGTGCATCATAGCTACTGGTCGGATGGTCAGACAGACACTTAGGCTTTTATATATATAGATAGTATAGTTTGCTCATCTTTAAGATAAAGGGATTGCCTAGATGAGATCTCAGGTCCCTCCTAGATCTGACCATCTCAAACATTCAAAATCTCCATGGTGGTGCCGAAACCGGTTTGGCTCAGTGGATAGAGCGTCGGCCTGCGGACTGAAGGGTCACAGATTCGATTCCGGTCAAGGGCATGTGCCTGGGTTGCGGGCACATCCCCAGGGGGTGTGCAGGAGGCAGCTGATCGATGTTTCTCTCTCATCAATGTTTCTAACTCTCTATCTCTCTCCCTTCCTCTCTGTAAGAAATCAATAAAATATATTTTAAAAAAAATCTCCATGGTGATTCTGGTATTTAAGAAATGTAGACAGGGTGACCCTCATGGCCCCAGCCTCCAGGAGAGCTCTGACAGAGTCTGGCTCCTGGCCTTCCTCCGGGCCAGGCTGAGCCCTGCAGCATCCAGGCCGGCGATCATGGCCCCATGCTCCAAGCTCACTGAGCTCCAGGCGGACCCTCATGGACCAATTCATCAGGCCCACCCCATGTCCCCCAAATCTGGTTGGCCATCAAGGACCCAGCTCCAGACTCTCCCACACAGACCTAAGTCCCAATGTAGGATCAGGCACTGGGCCTGCCCCAGTAGATCTAGGCACCAGCTGGCCACTGTGGCCCAAAACACCAAGCCTCCCCACCTACTGACTCAGGCACCAGACTTGCCCATCTAAGGAGTCTAGCAGCAAGCCAGCCCATGAGCACCACCAATGGCCCAGCCAGAACCTCTGGGCAGGCTGACTGGAGAAAGACTTTCCCTGCCGAAGCCATTCTGTAAACACTGCTTCTTCAAATGTGCACACACCAGTGCAAGGCCACAAATAATAAGGCTGTGGAGAAGATTAAATATGTTATTCCATAGAAAACATGTGTCACAGTGGCTGGTATACAGAAAGTGCTTAATAAATGCACAGGAGCTTTTGCTTTAAAACTCAGTAAGCTATCATCAACTTAGTTCTCTGTGTCCTTATCACTGAGTTTGAAACTCTTATCAATTTTTTATGATGATTTTTAAAACACAACATAAAACTTAACAATTTTAATCATTTTGAAGTGTACAATTCAGTGATATTAGTGACATTCACCCTGTTGTGCAGACCTCACCACGATCCATTTCCAGACTCTTTCTCACTCCAAACAGAAACTCTGTAGTCACTGAGCACTAACTGCCATTCCTCTCCTCTTCCAGCGCCATGTTCAATTACTGCATTGACCCAGCAATTCCATTACATATACACCAAATAGGCTGATTTCTAGGTATATACACAGTCAAACAGATACATATATGCCAATATTCACAGCAGCACTATTCACATTCAGCCGAAAGGTGGAAACAACCTGAATATCCACCAACAGATGACTGCACATACAGAAGGTGGCTTGTTCATACAACGGAATGCATGCTGCAACACGGATGGTCCTGAAGGCATTGCGCTAAGTGAAAAAGCCAGTCGCCAAAGGACACGTCTCATATGCTTCCACCTACATGAAGTATCTAGAACAGGCACATACATAAACAGAGACGGGAAATAGAGCAGAGGTTACTGGGTGCAAGGGGCGGAAGGATGGGGAGTTATTGCTTAATGCTGACAGAGTCTGTTCAGGGTGATAAAATTCTGGAAATAGATAGTGGTGATGGTTATACAACATGTAATTAATACCACTGAACTGTATACTTAACCTGGCACATTTATGTACATATTTTACTGCAGTAAAAAACAGAACAAAATGCCTTTCTGTCTGTGATTTCAGGTTATGATTCCTTGAGCCACTGCATCCTGAATTCCTCAATCCATCTTCCTCGCTCATGCTGATGCACAGCTTGCCCATACTTTTGGAGGAGGGAGCAGAAATAAATGTTGATACATGGTTCATGTAGTTCCTCTCTGAGGCTTACTCCTCTGTCCCCTACATGTCGCCCCTAAGCTCCTACTTAGTCTCATGAAAATAGAGGAGTGCTCACCATGTAAATATCTGCAACCCTTGGCTAAATGCGTGTGAGTGGTTAAAGGGAAACATTCCCTCCTTTCCCGGAACTAGTATTATGAGTGAGATAAATCTGAAAATTAGCCAACTTCCTTGGGACCTGACGTGGGGTCAAAGGGCATCTCACATAATCAGGGCACACTCACCATTGCTCCATGTGGCATGTGTGGTACGTGATCCTCCTGTGCCCTCAGGCGGTGGCCTCAGCCTTCAGCGCAGCGGCATAGGTCTGTGGTTAGAGCGCCGGCTGCAGGCAAACTGCCCTGTGACCTAAGGAAAGTGACCTCACTGCTCTCAACCTGGCTCCTCATAAATTAATGGCTGAACATTAAGTTTCGTAATGTCCATGGCACACCCATCTATAAGCTGACCTTAGTCATTAAGCGCTCTGCCTCCAGCCACACTGTCTTGAGCTCAAAGACCATTATTTATTTTCTGCTCTCACATGAAAGGCTCAGTGAGTTTGGATACACTAAGTCTGAGTACCCTATACTCAATATTTAGATTGTGTAAATACACAGTGCATCTGAGAAAGCACTTCTAGAATACGCTCCAGGCTCTTTTCAATAAAAGGTTCCATGGTCAAAGCCAGATATGTAAAATGCAAATGTGCCTTAAGGATCCATGCCAGTCAACATGCCAGCAGGCATGATGAGGAAGGCACGGAATATGTTTTTAGGAATGCACATTAGTGGGGAGAGGGGCAGGGACAGGTGAATCTAGAAAGAGAGTGTTACCAAGATCCCAGAAGAAACACACGGACAAAAGAGGTGAGATGGATTTAGAGTCAAATTAAACAAATGTCTTGATTTTGCTGAATGCTGCTCCTACTCATGCCACTTAAAACTCACCGGGTGACACACACAACGACAGCTGCCAGTTAGAAGCCCTTACTTTATGCTGGGAACTCCACAGGTGCTTCACATTCAGGATTGCTCACTTCAAGGACAAGACCGGTGGGATCAGCCCTGCCACAGACAAGGCAGGAGGCTCTGGGAATGGAGGTACTGCTTTTCTAGGGTCACACAGGAACAGGCAGAGCCAACATTCAAAACCCAAGTCTTTGTTCTCACTGCACAGCCTGACTGCAGGACGCAGACCATCTCAAGAGCTGCCTTCCCAGCTCTCGGGCCCCTCTGTCACCTCCCAGCGGCCACACTGTGAAGGCCTCCGGTGGAACAAGTCTGGGCACTGCAGGGTGGCAAAGTCCATCTGGAAGGGTCTTTCTCAATGTGCATCTGCTGCCGCCTCTGGCTTCCTGCCAGTTGCTGAGCTGTTTTGTCAAATGTTTAGAAACTATGGCGACTGGCTGAGTAAATAACTGAAGTTGTTATGGCAACCATCAGAAACTTCATCTAAACTTGTATCTCACAACTATTCGAAATTTATGCCCCAGTTGTTGACAGGGGAAAATGGGGAGTTTCTTTTTTGGGGGGAATAAAATGTTCTAGAATTAGGTGGTTATACAACTTTGAATGTACTAAAACCACTTTATAAAAAAGTGAATTTATGGCATGTGAATTATTTCTAAGTAAAAACAACTCTGGCTTTAATAAAAAGAGTCAGATATTACCAAGTCCTGGAGAAATGTGGAGAAACTATAACCCTCATATATTGCTGGTGAGCGTGTGAAATGGTGTAGCCACTTCAGGAAACAGTTTGCCAGATCCTCAAAAAGTTAAACAGTTACTTTATGATCCAGCAATTCCACTCCTGTGCATATAAAACCCCTCAAAAGGAAAATATATGTCCACACAAAAACCTGTATGCAAATGTTCACAGGAGCATTATTCATAATAGCTAAAAAGTAGAAACAGCCCGGCTGGCGTGGCTCAGTGGTTGAGCATCGACCTACGAACCAGGAGGTCAGAGTTCGATTCCCGGTCAGGGCGCATGCCCAGGTGGCGGGCTAGATTCCCAGTGTGGGGTGTGCAGGAGGCAGCCACTCAATGACTCCCTCTCATCGTTGATGTTTCTATCTCTCTCTCCCTCTCTGAAATGAATAAAAACATATTAAAAAAAAAAAAAGTAGAAACAGCCAGAATACCCAGCAGCTGACAAACAGGTACATGAAATGTGAGATACTCCCTATGCAATGGAGTATTATTTGATCTTGGGAGGAACAAAGTACTGACACATGCTACAATATGGGTGAATTCAAAAATATTGTGCTAAGTGAAAGAAGCCAGTCATAAAGGACCATCCATTGTACGATTCCATTTATGTGAAATGCCCAAAGCAGGCAAGTCTATAGAGAAAGAAAGTGGGTGAGTGGCTGCCTAGAGCTGGGACGGCTAAGGGGGAAAGGGAGAGCAACTCTAATAGGCATGGGGTTTCTGTGTGGCATTGAAAATGTCCTAAAATTGACTGTGGTAATGGCTGGACAGCTATTGAATAGCTACACATCATTGACTTGTACTATACAATTTAGGTGGGGATTACTAGTATATCTCAATAAGGCTGTTAAATATTTATAGGCTCATTTCCATTACTTTTTGAAATATTATTTACCTAAAACGATGCCAGCGAAAACTTGTTGTAACGCAGCCTGTAACCCTGCTTAGTTGACTAATCAAGGGGATTAAATCCTCTTAAAGAAAAAATAAGCCCTGCCCTGGCCGGTTTTGCTCAGTGGATAGAGCGTCGGCCTGCGGACTGAAGGGTCTCAGGTTCGATTCTGGTCAAGGGCATGTACCTCGGTTGCAGGCTCATCCCCAGTAGGGGGTGTGCAGGAGGCAGCTGATCGATGTTTCTCTCTCATCGATGTTTCTAACTCTCTATCCCTCTCCCTTCTTCTCTGTAAAAAATCAATAAAATATATTTTAAAAAGAAAAAATAAGCCCTCACCATAATAACAACTGGACTTAGATGAGGCCAAGTTCAAGGTTTAGCAGGTTTATAGAAATGCTGCCTCCAGGAAATCGATAAATAATCATGTATCGTAATACTATTGCTCTATTTTTTTTTTTTTTAACAGTACTAGCCTTGGGGTACATGAAAATGTACTATAAATTAAGCTAGGTCAGGGAGCATAGGAGTGAGTTTACCTTAATGCATGTTTCTTAAAGAGTACTGAAAGAGCGCTTACCGACAAGCAGCTCATGCCTGGTTTGGGATTGAAAGTCACATTTTAGAAACTATTCTGTTATTAGAAAAATACTCATCTGTAGAATTTTGGAACTGTACTTGTCTGGGATGTTAAGACTTCCCAGTAAAGAGGAGAGCACGTCTGCCCTGCCCAGCATGAATGTCTGCAGTGTTAGTTCCCACACAGAGTGGCTTATGGAGAGGCAGGGCGGGAGACACACGCAGGGTCCTGGGCAGGACTCCAGCTAAAGCGCGGCTGCGGAACCGGGACCGTGTGGTGGAGCCGGGGTGGCGGGGGGGGGGACGACAGGCTAACGAGAGTCGTAGGGAGAAACCGTCGCTGTGACTGTGACTGGACACGGACTGAGAGCACGGGCCTCAGGGATCTCAGGGTAAACAGGCAAGCGCCCAGTAGTCCGAAAGCTTCCCGCCTTAGGCCCCTTTCGGGTCAGAAAGGGATAATTCTACCCTCAAAAATAGCCTTTCATTCAGTTTAAAATTCTTTTGCCCACCTAGACTTACCTTCCTTTCAGAAAACCTAAAGTACAAATGAAAACGTACCCTTTACATGTAAAAACTCTACAGATAAGCCAGAGGTAAATCACCAAACTTTAACCGAGTGTAGACATGCCATTTCTATTCAGAAATCTACTCACTGCTCAGAAAGGCATGTTGTAGATACACATATATGAACATCGTCATTATACAAAGGAGAAAAGTGAAGTGCAGAGCAAATAGGTCTCACCAAGTGACCTAGAACCAGAAGTAAGATTCAACTTAGGTTTTACAACTCTTAATTTGGCTTCTTACACTCTTATACTCATTTTATATTAGATGCAAAAAAATAAGCTTAACATAATCTTTATAAAGACGATTCCCAGGTTTTATAAACATATTATTTCAAGTGCATTAGGGGGTAGTAATTCTACACATATCTTCTCACTGGAAGTAAGTACTAAGCAACTTTAAATTATACCATCCCACCTAGGAAAACTGGGATAAGGCCATGGAAGGGAGGAATACCGTAAAAGGAGTCATAATCGTGAAGCTATGACTGACCCTGATACATATGCAACTACATCTCAGTTCTTAAAAATATCACAAGATTGGATTAGAGAGGTACAGTCAAGCTTCCCTTGAATTATAAAGAATAAATCAATTTATATAAATAGTACTGTATATATCATAGCTAATGTAGGTCTTGACAGAAAATGCTTTCATATTGCTTATCAAATTTATTTTAATTTGCTTTAAGACTACTAAGGAAAAGCAAAGACAAAGGGATCAATTAACTGGAAAGTCAAATTATGAGCTCCATTAAAAAGTTATCAGGTTATCTTATAGAATAAATAAGGATTGATTTGTAGAAAATGGAAAATTTCAGTTTTTACTCCAAATTAAAAAATACTGGCCCTAACTGGTTTGGCTCATTGGATAGAGTCTGCGGACTGAAGGATCCCAGGTTTGATTCCGGTCAAGGGCATGTACCTTGGTTGCGGACACATCCCCAGTAGGGGGTGTGGAGGCAGCTAATCGATCTCTCATCGATGTTTCTAACTCTCTATCCCTCTCCCTTCCTCTCTATAAAAATCAATAAAATATATTAAAAACAAACAAACAAAAAAAACAATAAAAAACAGACTATGGCAAATCCGCCACAGACGCAGAAGAGAGCAGCAGGTGAGAGGAGGCAGTGCATGGAGTGCACTGGATGCAGAGCTGGATGCAGGCGGCTGGCCTGGGAGTGGCGCTGACCAAGGAGTCCCAGCGGGGGATGCCCCAGAACCCTCCACCCCACCCCCGCCCCCCCACCCCCACTTCTGATACAAAATAGCCAGAGGCTGCGTTTTCCCAGGGCTGCCCTGTCATCCAGGCAAAATAGTCCCTACTTCCAAATTTTAATCACCAAACCACATGCCCAATAAGTTATGCTCTGAATTACTTTGTAACCGAAGTGACTATACATAATTAAAGCTTGATGCCTTATTCAACATTATATGTTAATGTATATATTCACCCACTGAGTGAGTTGGAAAGATTTTATAGAGTAAGACTATACAAGCTCATAAACTCACAGGTTAGAGATCAAAGCCACAATGATGACAGAAGAAAATTTTTGAGGCTAATTTTGGCAGAAAAGGGTCTAATTTATAAAGGAAGAGAGGACTCTATATTCAGGGCATCTCTCTCCCCACCCCCAAATGTATACACACTTTAATATTTTTAGATCAATTGATGTTTCTTGCTTTTCAGATTTAACTCATTGGGATTAATAATTATTCAAAGTGTGTACACAGTTTTTGGGGATACCCTGTATTTAAAGTATCTAGTATGAAAACATGTATAAAGAATGTCAATTTCAGCACATTTATTACAGAGCATACTGGGAGTAGCCATACAGAAATGGTTAAACAAAGGATGGTACACCCACACGGCGGGACGCTAGCAGACACGGCACACGCCCGCACACCACGCAGCTGGGTCTGTTTGTGCGCCTGCAGAACTAGCTCCGGACCATACTGAGAGAAGACAAGCGAGAGGCAGGGCCGATACAGTGTGGGCGGGAAGAAGATGTGTTTTCAAGGAGTGGCACAAGCAGTAATTAAAAACAATACCTGGTGGGACCTTCCTGGCCGTGCCTGTCTTGGTTCTTGGGCTTCTCTTTCCAGGTATGCTTTCGTCCTTTCCCGAGAAGTCCTGTCCATCCTTGGGGCCTTCGCAAGCAGTATTTTCTGAGGTCTCACTGGCGGCCGCCTCACAGCTGGGTGTGCAGCCCGCGTTGTTGTTGAGACTGTCCTGCTCGGACGCTGCAGGGTTGCCCATGGCACTGTCACTGCTGGTCAGGCGGTCATGCCTACACCCGTCAAGTCGATTTTCATTTTCGTCCGATGCAGAAGGCAAGCGGGACCCTACACTTTCCACACCGCCACCAGGATGACACCCATCTTGTGGTTCTATCTGAAGTTTACCTGCAGGCGGTTCACTGTCATCCATTAGAGCATCTTTTGTTGAGTCCTGTGAGTTTCATTAAAGTCCTTCCATGTCTGCAATGACAAAAAGAGAAAAGCTGCTTTATTTTCTAAATTCTGGATCTACCAGGGAGCCTCCTTTCCTCTTCTCTGGGGTTGCCTGACTGACACAGGGAGGCGTGGGAAATGCCTGGCACTCACTCCCGCCCCCTCTCTCCCACTTGTAGTCCCACCCCTGCTCCCCCCCACCCCCCTCCCGCTTCTCGTTTGGACACAGTGGTTCTCAACCCTGGCTGATGTTTATTACAAATAAACACGCGAGTAAAGTCTATCGTAAATCTATCAAACCAGAGTCTCTGTGGCTCAAGCCCAGAGACGGTGTATTTTTAGTTCTCTAGGACATTCTAATGTGCATCATGTTGGGACAGTTGCCTCAATGAAAGAAATTACTGGTTAGATGAGGTTATCTGCTAAAATCGACCACTCATGCTATAACTGGACATTTAACCGGACAAGTGAAAGTTAGTTGTTTAAGTCCTTGTCTGGCCAAACACCAGCAATATTTGCAAATGAAAACATTTATATCTATTTAAAATAAATTAAAAAAGGCATGTGGGGAAAAATTCAGGTAGCATATATTTATACTATTCTCATTACATCTTTCACATTCTGAAAATAAGCCCTAAAAAAGTACAATTGTGAGCAAACTCCTTTTATACAATTAAGAATGATAAGAAAGAGAACACCATGATTAACTCTAGCCTATTTAGTTTAAACTTATATCTGTTTCGAGGATCCTGCTAACATTTTGAAGATCTACAAAATGGATTACAAGCCCTTAATCGGTCACATTTTATCCACTCTTATCAAAAAGTACATTACATTTTAAGGGAAATGGTGTCAGCCAGATTTAGTTTTATTTCATGACAAATATGATTTTGGGTTTGAATAAAATATAATATTCCAGTAATTCTGAAAAAAAAAAACAACCCCTCAATAATAGAACTTTTTAAATTCTTCTAATTAATAAACAAAAATGCTTACTCTTTAGACATGTAAAGTACAATTCTTTAAAAATATGAAAAGGAAGTATAAACTATATCATCAACTCTACCCTGGTTGTATCATATGCTTTCAACATATTTTGCAACTGGAATACTTTGATTCAGACATAACAGAACTGCTTGGCAAACATAAAAGTATCCAAATCTGACTGGTATCATCTTCCTTAAAACATATACTACTTATCCTCAATGGATAGGTATGTGATGTAAAAAGTAAGATGATTTGATTTGACTAGAATAACTTAGTGTAGAACTAAAAGAAATTCTAAATAGAGGGGGTTACTATTAAATGGTAACAGAGGCTTTGCTTACGGTGATGGAAAGACCTGGAAACGAGAATGGTGATGGCTGCATGTCAGTGTATAATTGATGACACAGAATTGTAGACTTAAAAATTGTTAAAATGGCATGTTTTATGTTATTTACATTTTCTCACAATAAAAACAGTGAAATTTATGTGGCTATGTAGGACAAATGTCAGACCTTAAAACTGGTAATCGCCTCGATTATTTTATAATTTAAAGAAACAAGCCATAGTCTACATGTATTTGCAGTTGAAAAGCATAAAGGTTTTACTTTTACCTGCAAGTGACACGGAAGTCACAGGCTAAGGGGGACAGTGGGAAGTAGAAAACCGTCTAGAGAGCCCCAAATAGTAGCCATCCTGTCATGTCGAGTCACTTCTGTGCGTTAGAGACTGTGCCGGGTACTTCACGTGCCTCATTCCCAGTCCTCCCAGTCCTCCCAGTCCTCCGAATAAGCCCGTTATTGGGCCGCATTCCCTCTGGGCTCCAGGTGGAGACTCTGAGGCCCGAGAGGCAACAACCCCTCGCTTCAGGTCATGTTCCTGGAGGGAAGTGGAACTGGATCGGAAACCAGGACTTCCTGGGCTGCCCCTGGTGCACTGAGCGTGATGGCTGAGAGCAGCGGCAGGCTGAGGCTCAAATTCTGGCTCTGCCATTACCAACGGTGTGACCTCGTTACCGAGCACCTCCAAGCTTCACTTTTCTCATTAGAGAGGAGAATTTTAAAGCCCGCCCTGAAGTGTTGTTTTTGAGGCTCACACAACACGGCAGGCAGAGCACTCAGCAGGGTGCCCGACCCCCAGTAAATGCTGAATGAAAGTGGGCTGTCATCACTTGCACAGACTCTCCAGGTTGGCATTCAGCACTGGCAGGTCACTCGCGCAGGTTGCACAGGTCTCAGCCTCTGCCCCACGGCGGGTTCAGAAACGGCGCTTTCCTGGCCTCCCAGGAACACTTAGGTTCTTGATGACGGACTCAGGCTACCAGCACCGTTTGAGAATGCTGGGAAGCACTGCTTTGTGACGGGGCATCTGATTTCGTTCCTGGAATGCTTAAGCGTCTGACCTGCACACCTGTTTGCGATGATTCAGATATCGAGAAATTAGTGGTTAAGGCTCTTGGTGGGTATAAATTACAGATCATATTCACAGCCTCGCTGAGTGTCATGCGAGGCCCTGAGTGAAACTCTTCAGATCAATGCTTTCATTCAATCCTCACGGTTCCTTAGCGGACAGATAGTTTTAGCCCCATTGTACCCATTGCAGAGACAAGTATCGTATCTTGTCAAGAGTCACTCGGCTCACACGTTGAGGCATGAAATTTGAACGAGTTCTGATCCTGAGGCCACATTCTTGTCATTATGCCCTACGGACAACGGGGAGAAATCTGTAACCGAGAGCACCTCACTCCAGTGAGGTATGCCCCAGTGAAGAATCTCCACCCGACAGCAGGGGACACACATCTGATGACCAAGGTCAAGTTCCTGGAAGTCTTCTCTTCCAGGACCCCTGGGAAGTGTGGGGTCCACACAATGCACCATTTCCTACATGGCCTGCCTTCTCCTGTTGACAACCATTTAAAGCTATATGCAGGTGTCTCCCCAAAATGCAAACACACTATGTCTGTAGATCCTATTACATTTTGAAAATGAAATGTATTTCAATAAACACTGCCTTTATAATTATTCAAAGTGTGTATACATTTTTGGGGGGACACCCTGATATGCTATTTAAGTAACTATTACCAGTAGCGTAGGTGTTCCTTCCTTTGGGCCTCAAGACATGTTGCCTATTAGTTTGTAATGACAATTAGTTTAATTCTCAAAAGGTAACTTTGTAAACTACTTTTTTTAAAAAAATATTTTTATTGATTTCAGAGAGAAAGGGAGAGGGAGAGAGAGATAGAAACATCAATGATGAGAGAGAATCATTGATCGGCTGCCTCCTGCACGCCCCCCACTGGGGACTGAGCTTGCAACCCGGGCATATGCCCTTGACTGGAATCGAACCTGGGACCCTTCAGTCCGCAGGCCGACACTCGATCACTGAACCAACCCGGCCAGGGCTGTAAACTACTTTTTAATACTGACTCTTATGGTCTTTCCACAGCATGAATGTCTTATAATTATTCTTACAAGACACCTACCAATTCTTCAAGTCCTGGCTGAAAAGTCAATCCAATTTGCTTACCCTGACCTCTCCCTTCCAAAAGGCCCATACATAACATACCCACTAGAGCTGCGGTGGCCAACTGGAGGTCCGTGAGGTCCGAAAGGTTGGCGGCCGCTGCTCTATGGCAGTCTGTACCACCACATAGAGCCCTTCCCAAATACTGTCCTACATGGTATATTTTTGCTATGTGTCCTCCTAGATGTAAGCATCTGGATGCCCATAACCCAGCCACAGGTAATTTTTATTCTTCACAATGGCTAGTCTTGGGCCTTGTTCTTACAGATACATGAAGGAGTAAGGGAACCAATTTTCTACTGTTTCTCTCTGAAAAGGAAAAAGTCAGGCACGTGGATTCCCGTCCACTTCCTCGGAGAGGTAAAGGGACCGATCATACAGTATTTGGCTTCTGTCTACATTGCTGACGCACTTCAACTAGAATATTTTAATTTAAACAATAGGATAACTTTCTTAATGGGACTTGTAATCACTGTAGTCCTACCGCTTTTGGAAACAGTTACAGATGTTATTTTTGCCTCTTCTCTCTCCTCTTCCCCTCTCCCTCAATGCTAGACCAACAATATTTTTATCAGCCTTTTAAAAAATGTATAAAATACGATGAATTCATATGAAAAATATGATACAGTCACAATGTTGATGTTCGTGCACCTGTATCTCACCATGAGAATGCACTTGGGCAAGGGAAGGTCTCCAGGAGAAGGAGACCCAGCTGACACAGGGCTGAGCATTATGCTAGCGCTGCGCAGGGCCTGGAGCCAGAGGCACAGCTGACGTAGCATTCAAGGCTCTTTGCCGTATCTAAACTGTATGTCTATTCTGTGAGAGTCCCTTTGTCGGTAACCAGTTCTCAGGAAAGGAACAGCCACATGCAGTCACTGCACTGATTCCGGCTGATTTTGCCTTTTGAAAGCATGGCAGTGCGTCCAGCTCAAGCTTCCAGCTCCTGCGGCAGAATCGCATTCCAAATATGTCCACTGCGTGAAGTTATTTGACATGTTGACTCTGTACCGCTGAAGAATGCCAGGCAAACATGCTGAAGTGAGGCTTATAAAAACCTGAAAACCACAACACTTCGAAGAAGCTTTACATAAACAATTCAGTGTGACAGGCTAACAGAAAGAAATCTACATTTTGTTAGAAATATAACCTCAACTCCAGGTTGACTTGACTTCACTTTTGAGACATCTGATGAGAGTACAAACATCAGGTGTTACTAAAATCTAAAAAGAACGGAATAGTTAAATATATAACATTACTCAATGACTTTATTAAAATGCTTTAAGGAGGTATGTGTGCCATGTTTCTGTAATTCATACAAATTAGGCCTAAATACTATATTTTTACTTTTGAAAGAAGCTGAAGTTCTTAAGCATTAACATGGGACCCCCCAAGTTTAACTTTGATAATTTCTAGTCAAAACAAATAAATTTAGAGGAAGACAGTAACCAGATCAATTAGGTATTCTACTAAACCTAAATTCAAAAAATTTTTAAATATATATATTTTTATTGATTTCAGAGAGGAAGGGAGAAGGGGAAAGAGATTGAAGCATCAATGATGAGAGGCAATCATTGATCGACTGCCACATGCATGCTCCCCCCCCACCCCCCCTGGGATCAAGCCCATGAACTGTGAGCCATGCAGGTGGGGCAACCCTAAATTCAAATTTGACTACTCATAGTCAACTCAGAATTGAGGAAGAAAGTCACCACACCCATATAGTACTGGGTTTATATTTATTAATATTAAAATGATGTTGATCTATTTAAATACACCCTATCATTAAAATGAATTTCACTTTTTATACATATATACTAGAGGCCTGGTGCACAAAATTTGTGCGGGGGGGGGGGGGGTGCCTCAGCCCAGCCTGCACCATCTCCAATCTGGGACCCATCGTGGGATGTCCGACTGCCCGTTTAGTCCCGATCCCACCCCAGGATCGGGACTAAACGGGCAGTCAGACATCCCTCTAACAATCCAGGACTACATGTTCCCAACTGCTCGCCTGCCTGCCTGCCTGATTGCCCCTAACTGCTTCTGCCTGCCAGCCTGATCACCTCCTAACCACTCCCTTGCCAGCCTAATTGATGCCTAACTGCTCCCCTGCCGGCCTGGTCGCCCCTAACTGTCCTCCTCTGCCGGCCCAGTCACCCCCAACTGCCCTCCCCTGCTGGCCCAGTCACCCCTAACTTCCCTCCCCTGCCAGCCTGGTCACCCCTAACTGCCCTCCCCTGCTGGCCTGGTCACCCCTAACTGCCCTCCCCTGCTGGCCCGGTAACTGCCAACTGCCCTCCCCTGCAGGCCATCTTGTGTCTACATGGGGGCGGCCATCTTTGTGTTGGAGCGATGGTCAATTTGCATATTACTCTTTTATTAGATAGGATTTTTTTTCTTAGATAGGATTTTTTTTTATTGATTTCAGAGTGGAAAGGAGAGGGAGAGATAGAAACATCACTGATGAGAGATAATCATTGACTGGCTGCCTCCTGCACGCCCCCCAGTGGAGTTTGAGCCTGCAACCCAGGCATGTGCCCTTGACTGGAATCAAAGCCAAGAGCCTTCATCCACAGGCCAACGCTCTATCCACTGAGCCAAACTGGCTGGCGCTGAATTTCACTTTTTATTTATTTATTTAATCAACTTATAGAGAAAGTTTATTTAGAGAGTTACAGAGGTAGAAGAAGTGAGCCAGCCGGGCTGCGTGGGCTGAAACAAGTCACAGAGGCAGAAGGAGGGCTCCTGGAGCTTAGCAGAGAGAAAAGCAAAGGTAAGGAGCTGGGGGTGGGGGTGGGGGGAGAGGAAGAGGGAGAGGAAGGATGGGGGCGTGTTCCCCAGAGGGAGCACGTGTGTCATTTCACCTTTTAAAAACTTTTAAAACATGGTTACTAGAAAACAAAATTCCCCATGAGGCTCACATTCCATTCCGCCGGAAAATGCTGCTCCCTGGGACATTGCCTCGACAGTGCCACCTGAGCCACAGTTGTGGCTCAGGATGATTCACTCCAGTCCGGATTCTCTCTTGCTAATGTAAGCTGTGCGGTAGGCATTTCCTGGCTACAGACATTAATGTTACTATAATTAAACAAGGTCAATACTAAAGGAAATAAGCGCTATATGCTTCTAAGTTACGTTTTTAAATACGTCTGTATATCCTATTTTCAGGATGGAAACCACAGGATCATGCATTCCCATTTTTTGGTGCTTCTCCATGCTCAAAATATTTCTGGAATTTCATGAATATAGCATAGTAATTAGAATAAGTACAACAGTCATATACTATTCTTTCTGAGATGGTGCAGTGCAGAAGTAAACCAGATTGTTTTAATATTTCCTTATTAAGAATAAAAGTTTGGTTATAAGGAATTCATTCTTCATGTAGAAAAAAGAAAGGTCATAGAAAAGTGATGCCATAAGGCTAGAAAGAGGATAGAAATGTGAAAAAATATATAACAAAACTACAGGAACATAAAAGGAAAAACAAAAATAAATGATTAATTATAGTCAAATGTTTCTCTTCAGATATGAAAAAATAACTGAGACTATGTGACTCGTAAGCCCCGAACAACCTTGGGGAGCCAGCTTGAGAGAAGGGAAGCATAACTTGTTGCATTTTCCTCAGTCCTCCCTTTCAAAACGGGGCTCAGTTCAAGATAGCTTACTCATCCCCAGAGCCCTTGAAATAAAAGTCTATCACACATGGAAACGACAGGTCAAAGCCGCACCGTGGGTATCCACGCGGTGCAACGACAGTCATCTCTCCCCTCGCCTCCCTCGCTTACACAGACATCTACACGTTTTATTTAAAGATACAAAATAGAAGCCAATCTACAGAACAGTATGAGCTCAAGGACACCTTTGGACACGCAAAAAGCATGTTTAGCAATAACTTCTAACTTCTTCCACTCGCTCATTAATTAGAAAGTTTGCCTACTTCAGGGTGATTAGATTCATGGTTTAAAATGTTCCTAGAAACTGACTTCTAAATAACTTGAAGATAAAGGATGCCTTTTCTTTAGTCTCACAGGTAATACTACATACAAAAATGGAATCACACAGAAGTTGTGTTTATTTGGTTTTGAATGCTTCTTTGTAATAAAACCTATTACACCCATACTTTGAAGCCACCAGCAGGATCCAAGAACTTGAAAATACTTTTTGTTTCAGACCAAAACCATCCCTTTTAAAACAAAAATTATGTTTCCTGCTACATATCTGCTACATATCTTCACGGAAACTGTCTTCCTAATTTTTAAACTTTAGCATTTTGCTACACAACTAGTGATATAAAGCAATCTATCTATACTTTAGTAATTAAATGTACACATAAAACTATACATTTTATTTTGAAAGGATAATTTTTGCTAATATAATGACAAGAGAAACATAGTTTGTTAGACAGTTATTGAACAATTACTAAGTATTTATCTATAAAATGTAATCTTCACACAGGTCCTACAAAGTAGTTCTATAATTATATCCACATTACAGGGGAGGAACAGAAAGATTAAATAAATAGGCCAAGGTCACATAGCTAGTACATGGCAGAGTCAGAATTCAAATTCAAAGAACCTCTCTCTTGAGCCTACATCCTAAACCACTATAATCACTTTTATAATAATTTAAAAAAATCAACCATTCTCAGATGTATATTTTGTAAACACCAAATTGCTAGCTTTAAGGAGATAGCAACACAATTTCTAGTATTCTGAAATGTTTTCCAGATACAGAGTTTAGAAAATAGGTTGAGACAAAATACAATAAAACCTACCAATAAGACTACTTATTTGCTGTACTCCTTACACGTGAAGAACTCATTTTTTAGGTTTATACATTAATCCATATAACATCCCTATTAGAAATCATCATTGGATATTGAACACGGCCCCTGGTCCACAAATAATAATTTCTAGTAGGCAGATCACAGGTATTTGCAGAACAAACATCGCAGCTAAAGCAGGGGAAATACAATGCAAGTCTCCAAACCTTGACAGTGTGCCCAAATGAGTAAAGCGACTGATTCCACGAACCCTACTGCATGTGTATTTGCTCATAAATTACAGGCACACCCGCTGTACTAATCCAGGTGCATATTCGAATACACGAGTAAAAATGACCATGAACACAGGATGAAAGAGTTCTACTTCTGGCAAGGGCAGACTAGCTCATTCCAGACAAACCCTCCGGAGGACAGTGACTAGCAAAGCCGGAAGAAAGCTTCAATGTGGACGTCAGAAAGGCTGGGCAGAGCTTTCACGTACAGAGCGATTCGATGCCCACTGAGAGAGGGAAGCCTGTGCTTTCAAGTGGCACCTGAAAGGCCTACCCCCCACCCCCACCCCCTGCCTCCCGCCCAGACCAGGTGAGCCTGAAACAGACCAGCCCTCCAGGACTAACCCCAGCGGATCATCTCCAGCTCGGGCTGAATTAAGGCGATCTGCACTAACTTGGCTGCCTGCTGGCAACACAAATAAACTCTCTCTGGAAGAAGCAATCCAATAGTGGCTCCAATTATCTCCCAAGGTTTCCATCTGTAATGCCCAACATACAGTACAAGATAACCAGGCATACAGGGGATCGAGGTGTGACAAAAATCTGGGAGGAAAAGTAGTTAACAAAGAGATGCACAGGAGATCCATATACTGGAGAACTTTAAAGTAACTATTATTAAAATGTTCAAGGGCTTCAATGAACCGGAGAGAAAATTTCAGAAGAGAACTAAACCGATAATATAGTGGCAACAGCAAATAGTTTATTTTGCTTTTTCATCTAATCACTAGATGTGACTTAAAAACTCAAATGGATATTCTAGACCTAAAAATACAATAATTGAAAATATCCCAGGTATGGAACTCAAGGGTAAAATTTATTACTTTCCTAAAGATTTTACAACAACAAAGAAATGAGTGTAAGATAATTTTTGAAATCATTCAAAAACGGTGTCTGATAACTCTTTAATCAATTTAAGAAAACTTCATTTGAATGAGTTGCAAAAATAGTAACTTGCCTAAACGCTATCTCCTATTTTTTAAACCCAGTAACTGATACGCACTGGGCCTGGCTAAGCACACTTTACTCTCATGAACAAATCTTCACCTGCAAGATCTGCTTCTTGTCTTACACTGACTTATGTATGTTTTCCTTGCAGTAGTGCTAGACCAGGGGTGGGCAACCCCTGGCACGCATGCCAAACATGGCACGCATGCCAAACATGGCACGCCAGTAACTTTTGCTGGCACACGAAACCCTCTCTTATAATCTTCCATTTACAATTTTTTTCTTAATATCGACTTTTTTATTTTTCAGATAAATTCAGTGTAGGTGCATCTTAGAAAAATAATTTTACATAACATGTATACATTAAAAAATAAATGTATTTTTCATCATCATATACTGTGTTTTTGTCGCTCGAATGAATTTTATTATTTCTTCAAGGTTCTTCACATACGTACACCTTAAGAAATATCAAGTAGGTGTAACACGTTCTCAAAAAATTAGGGTTGGCACGCAGAAGAATTTTGAGTCAGAGATTTTGCTGGTTTTGGCACGCACTCACAAAAAGGTTGCCCACCCTTGTGATAGAACAAATACTAGCCTGAATGAGACCTTACATCCCTAACCTTCTGTTATAACTGAATTAGTGCGTATGTAAGATACCAATCCAGTGCCACCTTTCACACAGCGCACACCTATGTGTCTGTGCCGCCATCAACAGTCCTGGGCAACTTAAGAGCTGATACATTACTAAAGGCCCAGCTGTTTACACCTTGTTTGTTCATTCCGAACATCTTTGATGTTTAATACATAAGTGCTATCCTGGAGTCCCCATGGTTTCTGTGCAGTTACTAAGAAAAAAAAGAAAGAACATTGAATTCAATAATAGCAATGGATAACATGAATTACATTCAAAATAACTGAGAAAAAAATTTCCCTGCATTTAACTTCTAACAAATAAATCCACACTGTGCTATACTTTGCAGGGAGAGACAGCAAGACTAAAAGAAGTTGGCTAATGGCTGTAAGAAAACTACAGCTCCAAACCATGAATCGGTGGGAAGCATTAAATGTAGCAGCAGGAATTCCCTGAAAGATTTTTAATCAGCGACGTGATTAGGGTTACACATTAGAAAGAGCACTTTAGCAACATGAGGTTTCTCCCCTTTTCAGGATGAGACAGAGGATGCTGAGAGGAGAGGAGAGGGCAGTTGGGAGGGAGAAGTTAAGGATGAGAGGAGAGAGAGCACTAAACAAATGATGGTGCGAAGGCAGAGGAGGTGGGAAGGCATCCAAGACACGGGCAGAGGGACAAGCCTTAACCAGAAGGGGTGCGCTTTGCGTTGTGACAAAATGACTGGGGGGAAGGGCACTGCATTGGGGTGAAGTTGGAGGCATTTCCACTTCATGGCATGTCTTTCAGGGAAGCAGGGAGCAGGATATCTGCTGAAGGCTGGTGGGCTGTGAGAAGGGGGGGCTTGGGAAGCACAGAGAAGGTTCAGCCAGTGGAATGTGGGGGGCTGCTGCTGCGGGCCCGCTGAAGTGAGCTCCACTGTGAATTCATAGTCGCACTCTACTCGGTGATAGACACTGTCTTCAAGTTACCCTACCGGTGCACCCCGTCCCCAGTAGCAGTGAAAGGAGACTCTTTTACCCTAACCTTCTCCATGAGTCCAGAGAAATGCTGCCATGTTCTCAGTCGGTCTCACTACCAATTTTCATTTATTTGTTCTCCTGCTCTTTATTCTACACGGCTCTGGCATTCTTCTTACTCCCGGCTTTATGTGGGCAACTGAATGCAGTCTGCAAAATCCTTGCCTCTGGTTTATTTCATTTAAGGAAAATGAATTCTTAAAATCCTCTTCTATGTTGTAACTGTCCTCAAATGTATACCAGAATTTTATTTAAAAAGTGATAGCACTGCATTTTAAATATACGTATTTTTAAATTAATTTCAGAGAGGAAGGGACAGGGAGAGAGACAAAGAAACATTAATGATGAGAGAGAATCATTGATCAGCTGCCTCCTGCACGCCCCCTACTGGGGCTTGAGCCCACAACCCGGGCATGTGCCCTGACCAGGAATGGAACTGTGACCTCCTGGTTCATAGGTTGATGCTCAACCACTGAGCATCACCGGCCGGGCAGCACCACATTTTAAATCAGAAAACTTGAGTTCTCTTATTATCTCGCTTCCTAGGACCTAAGTTCCCTCTAGGATTTCTCTCTAACTTTAACATTTGATGACTCTTATTTGTTCCCAAGTTCTCTGCTACTTGTCTTTTACTGCTTCAAGTCTAAAATAAAACCAATTTATCACTTCCTAGTGCCTTGTTATGTGAGCTGCAACACTTGTTATCTACTTAAAAAGCACAGCTCCAGGCAAACTCGCGCTTTTTCTCCTGCCACCTTTCCCTGTCCAAGGTCCCTCTCCTCTTGGTGAAAAACAAAGACATAAGGTCGCCCTGTGAATGGGAACAGGATGCGCCTGCCCCACATCCAGAATACTGGTTTTTAACTATTTACACAACACAGATGCTAACTCTTTGTTTCCCACAGGGCTATTTGAAATCAAAAGCACACATTTGGCCAGCATTAAAGGGTTAGTTTGAGGACAGGAAACAAAGCAAATAAATCTCCACGTGGAGCCTGAACTCTGACCTCAGAAGTCCAGGCTGAGCTAACCTGACTAATGCAATCAATCACAGCTGTCTACTCTGAATAAGATGGACGTACTGGATAAGGGGGGGTGGGAGGAGCAAGGCAGATGAGACTGAAAGGACAGAACAGGACTGATAGCTGCGCCCCTAACCCCTCTTCCAAGAAAAAGCCACAGAATGTATCAGTTACTCAGCCTGCCCTTATCTCGGCCAATGGGAAAGTGGGGGAAACTAGCCCAAGGCCAAAAGTATGCTAGTCACCCCGTCTTTGTGTAACCAGACCCTAGCTGCAACCTGCCCTTGCGTCACTAGCACCCGGCCCTCACTCAACCAACTGGAATCGGCCAAATCAGTGGTCAGAGTGTGTCCCCACCAACCCCCCCCCCCCCCCCCCGACCCCAAGCCCTATAAATTCTTTGTTCTCTTGGGACTCGGGGCCCTTTCGCACCCTATCACTGCATCAGGGGGAGAAAGAGGGACCAGGTCCCGGGCTTGAATAAAGACTCTATGCTTTTGCATCTGACTCGGTGCTCCCTGGTGATGTCCTTTGGGGGATCTTGAAATCTGGGCATAACAAGACAATCTGCCCTGAGGAGTCCAGGCTCTAACACAGCGATTCTCAACCTGTGGGTCGCGACCCCTTTGGCGGTCGAACGACCCTTTCACAGGGGTCGCCTAAGACCATCCTGCATATCAGACATTTACATGACGATTCATCACAGTAGCAACATGACAGTTATGAAGTAACAACGAAAATAATTTTATGGTTGGGTCACAACATGAGGAACTGTATGTAAAGGGCCAGAAGGTTGAGAACCACTGCTCTAACAGGAAATGGCGAAAGACCCTGTCCTACCTTCCTTCTCCCCAAAAACACTTTGCAACAGAGAAAACTGTGATTTGAGATTTCAAAAGAAAACACCTTTTACTTATACGGAGGGTGTGATGCGTACATACTTAAGAATATTCAGTTCTATTACAGAAAATAGTAGAAACGAATAAGGAAGAGAGATGAAACTAAGAACAGAATCAAACGGCTTGACATGTTAGCTACAGAAACAGTAAACAGAGGAGACATGCGCCAACCACGGCTAGGGAGGAAAGAAGGGACCAAAGAGCACCACATATCTGACACCATGTAAGAGAAACCAAATACTCATGAAGGTATTTCTTTTAATATATCTTTATTGATTTCAGAGAGGAAGGAAGAGGGAGAGATAGAAACACCAATGATGAGAGAGAATCATTGATTGGCTGCCTCCTGTATGCCTCCTACTGGGGATGGAGCCTGCAACCTGGGCATGTGCTGAAGGATCCCAGACTGAACCCGGGACCCTTCAGTCCGCAGGCCGACGCTCTACCCACTGAGCAAACTGGCGAGTGCGTCATGCAGGTATTGATATTCAAGAGTTATTAGGTCTACCACCCACTGATGTTGCCCATTCTAGAGCAATCCACCTTTCCCAGGAAACACAGATGAAATGCACACCTGCTCATCGCGCCAGCTGGTGGGCTGTGCCTGCCAGGGGAGCCTGTCCCTGCACGTCGCACATGAGGCAGCGAGTGCCGGCTCCAGCACCTTCAGGCTGCTGAGCTGCCTTGTTCATCCTCAACTCTGTCCACACTGTCACCTGGGAGGCTGACACACCACAGAGAGGACGGGACAGGGAGCACCGTGTGACCCAGCCCTCGGGTGGCGTGGTCCTTCCCTTCTACTTGCACTTTCAAGAGAAGAAACAAACGTGAGCAAAATAACAAGGTGAGCAAACCCAGGGTGTGATGTAAGAGCAGCGAGTGGCTGGACTTTGGAAAGGAAGTGCTGCTGGAAAGCAGTGAGGGGAGAGATTGACAGCTTCAGGCGGGGCTGTATCAGGATGACAGAGGAATTCAACCCAAGACTCTCACGCGACCTGCTGTGGGGGACCAACGTTTTCTCTTACCCTAGGCCGAGAATCCTTTACTAGAAAAAAGGAAAGGAGGGTAAAGGCATATAAAACACCCGGCTTTTTGAATTATTATATTCAAATGAAGCTTACTCTGTTGAAATGTCATGGGAGTTTCTGAACACCCTCGATTCTGTGATTCCTGTGTTTGTTACCTGCAGGCAGGTAAGCTAGCTGGTGGCCTGTCCCTGGACCAAAGACGGTGATCTGAGCAGACTGGTCTAGCCTGGGAAGGGACCGAGGGCTGCTGAGTGAGGGGCCAGCTTATCAGAACCGTGCTCTCCCAGTAACGGATGGCGATGCGCATGACGGCCCGAGAGGGAGAAGCAGGGTTAGAAGAGACGAGGGGTGGGATCCTGACTCAGGGGGCAGCGGTGGGAACAGAAACGAGAGACTCTGGAGGGAGAGTGAACAGCCTGGACGACTGCCTCGATGTGGAAGGTGAGACTTTGACCCACGGGCTGGGAATCAGCAGTGCTGAGGCGAGAACCCCGGGGGCGGGGGAGGGGAGGGGGGGAGAGGAACCATTCTAGTTCCATGGCACCTTCTTCCCACTCAGCTTCCCTGGCTGCCTCTCCCATCACCTCCGGATGCTTTCTTCAAGTTGTCAGTAGTAGGTGGTGAGAGAGAGACCAGAGTAGGAGAAGGAAGAAAGGGAATTGCAAGAGTCTTTATTATTTGGCCGGAGAAGTGTCCCATCAGAGTTTGAGGCAATGGCTAACACAGAACCTACACTAAACCATTTCAAAGACTTAGGTTCAGAATGACATAAGCACAGCAGTTTTCAGAGTATCCGCAGGACACCGTCCCGCCGGGCCCATCTGTTGCTCTAGTCCAGTGGTTCTCAATCTTCTGGCCCTTTAAATACAGCTCCTCATGTTGTGACCCAACCATAAAATTATTTTCGTTGCTACTTCATCACTGTCATGTTGCTACTGTGATGAATCGTCATGTAAATGTCTGATATGCAGGATGGTCTTAGGCAACCCCTGTGAAAGGGTCGTTCGACCGCCAAAGGGGTCGCGACCCACAGGTTGAGAACCGCTGCTCTAGTCTTTCTCACAAGGTATTTCATGCGCGCATATCACCTGCTGAGTAGAATCCAAGCGCCTGAAGCCAGAGGACACGTTGCTTCTTTTGCAGCCCTCGCCCCACAGAGCGCCAGGAACACACTAGTGCTTACAAGTGCGTGTTCAATCCAACTACAGGCTCTTTTCCACGACCTTTTACTGAGGAAATATATTTAGAAAAAGTGGTTACATGACTTAAGATGACGTTTAAAATGTACCTACCAACAAAAACCCACAAGTATTATCTGGTAGGAAACAGAAATAGAGCGGAAACACCAAAGCAAAGAGTATTTTTGTCATTGAAAGATTCAATATAAAACAAGTCAGCAAATTCCAAAAACAGAAGCATGAGTTAGTAAAACGGACCCAGAGAAGAGTCAGAGGGCTCAGAAGGAGAATTAGAATAAGGAGGTAAATGCCCTGGCTGGTTTGGCTCAGTGGATAGAGGTCGGCCTGCGGACTCAAGGGTCCCAGGTTGGATTCCGGTCAAGGGCATGTACCTTGGTTGCGGGCACATCCCCAGTAGGGAGTGTGCAGGAGGCAGCTGATGGATGTTTCTCTCTCATCGATGTTTCTAACTCTCTATCCCTCTCTGTAAGAAATCAATAAAATATATTTTTTAAAAAAGAGTAAGGAGGTAAAGGAGGACAGGGAAGAGGCTCTGGGGGTGGGGGTGGGGGTGGGGGTGGGGGAAGGGGGTAGCATGGGCATGCTGAGGCTGGGATGAAAAACGTCTCATGAGCACAACAGGACCTTGTTGTCCTGTTCACATTTTTATTTCAGAACAATGATCAATTCTGAAGATGTTTTAACCACATAAACATTTGCACCTGAATGATGTCCTTAGTGCATGTTCTTTTACTGAAGAAAGATGATCTAGTACCTTTATTTCTGAAGATTTATGCTGAATAAGAAATATTCTTTAAAAAAGGATTTTTATTGATTGTTTTAGAGAGAGGAAAGGGGGGGGGGAGAGATGAGAGAGAAATAGTGACCAGCTGCCTCCTGCATGCTCCCAACCGGGGCTCCAGCCCACAATCTAGGCATATGCCCGACTGGAAATCCAACAGGCAACCCTCAGTGTATGGGAGGGCACCCAGACAACTGAGCCACACCGTCAGGGCAGAGATATTCTGAACACAGAAAAGAAAAGGGAAACCCTCTATGCACACAGATGAGCATGGAGGCATTACTTCAAAGGCTTATTTTATTGTTGGGACAGCTCTATAGTTCTGCATACATTATCTCAGTTAACTCCAGTAACTCCTAAGAAGTATTATCCCCCATTTACGAATGAGAAGCCTAAATAGTTTGTCCAAGTCACGGTGGCAGTGAGTGAAAAACTGGTAGTTCGTATCCCAAATGTCACAAAACCACAAAATATGTACATTATGAATCTATAATAAAAGGAGGGAAGCAGACTCTAAAATAAATCATAACTATGGTCTCAACGATGTTCACACACACTCTGAAGAGACTGAAAGTAAATATCCAACACTGTTAATAGTTTTTGCTCTTGGTTGATGGGAGTACAAGGGATTTTCTTTTTTGCACTTTTCTGTATTTTGCCTATCTATAATAATAAAAGCATAATATGCAAATTGACCAAACAACTGAACAGCAGAACGACTGTCTGGATGACCTTCTGGACTATCATGGTATGACATGCACTGGCTCCAGGCCAGCCAAGCCGGGTGCAATGTGATTGGTCGAGGTGACCCCCGCCATCGCCCCACAATTGCCCCGCAGAGGAAGGCCCAGGCTACCCTCTGCAGGGCAATCGATGGGGGGGCTCCACAATTGATCGCCCCAAAGAGTGAGGCCCAGACCACCGGCCAGTGGGGTGATCGACGGTGGAGGGTGGGGGAGGCACCTTGATCGCCCCAAAGAGGGAGGCACAGGCCACCATCTGCACAGAAATTGATCATAGAGCCCCAGCCAGGTGGACAGGGCCTACCTCTTTGGGGCGATCGATTGCAGGGCTCCCAGACTGTGAGACGGCACAGGCCAGGCTGAGGGACCCCTCCCCTGCCCCCAAGTGCATGAATTTTGTGCACTGGGCCTCTAGTTTGAACATAATGTTTCTGTTCAAATAACTTTTTAGAAAGCATTTAATCAGGGACACATAGAGTTTCCTTAAAAATCACTAGGAATGCTAAGAGTTAATGTAAATATTAATATTATTTACTTTTAAAAAGAAAATAATTGAAATAAATAGGTTACAAAGATTTAGCAAATTAAAACCAAAACCCACCATTTACTAAGTGCCTTCCATGTGCCAAACACTGTGGCAGGCAATCACTCTGACATGTATTATTTCAGGCAATAAATGTGTAGGGTTTTTTTCTTTTAGAGAGTGTGTTTATCCATCATTCAGTGGATATCCATCGCCTTAGAACAGTGGTTGGCAAACTGCGGCTCCCGAGCCACATGCGGCTCTTTGGCCCCTTGAGTACGGCTCTTCCACAAAATACCAACTTCTGCGCATGGGCCACAAAGTCTCAATTGCGCTGTACGTGCGCGCCTGCACGTGGTATTTTGTGGAAGAGCCACACTCAAGGGGCCAAAGAGCCGCATGTGGCTCACGAGCCGCAGTTTGCCGACCACTGCCTTAGAACAATAACTATTTTATTTTTTCCATTATCATTTTTTACTTATTTTTACTGAATTTATTGGGGTGACATTGGTTAATACAATTATAAAGGTTTTAGGTGTACAATTCTGTAACATATCATCTGTATATTATATTGTGCGCTTACCACCCCAGTGACCCTAACTATTTCAGAACATCAAAGAGTCACCTGCTGTCTCTGCCAATAACCTACAGCAGCGATATTCAACTGCTGTGCCACGAGGGTTTTTTAACACATGCACTGCTATTAGTGCACTATTAGTCAGGGCACTGACCTCTTGCCCCTTAGACTGTCAAATGAAAACATGACAACAGTCAACACAACAGTTGTCTGATGTAAATGCATCAAAATCATACCTAATTTTTTTTTTTTTGTCAGATCAGCCAAAAATGTTTGGTGTGCCGCAGAATTTTAGTAATTAGTTTATGTGCCACGAGATGAAAAAGTCTGAAAATGGCTGACCTACAGAAATAGAAATTCCTACAAAGCCACTTCTCCAGGGCACAAAACAGAGCTTTCCTAGGGCGGAACTCACTACAGATCCTAGAACCAAACCCGTCGGAAGTGTTTCACAACCTTTCCCTACATGATTACCAAGTCCTCAATCAAAAAGGTCAGAGGAAGAAATAAAGTTCTACACAATACACCGACTTAGCTATAAATTATACTAAGAAACGTTTTCCATGTATATTTCCTTTCCTTTTAAAAAAATAGAACAAAACTACATAAAGCCATTCGTGACATTAAGAGATAAAATTACGTATATATATATATTTGGGGTCTGGCCAATGTGGCTCAGTGATTGAGCATCAACCCATGAACCGGAAGTCGATGTTCGATTCCCATCAGGGCATATGCCTGGGGTGCAGGCTCAGTTCCCAGTGTGGGGTATGCGGGAGGTAGCTGACGGATGATTCTCATCATTGATGTTTCTATCTCTCCCTTTCCCTTCTCTCTGAAATAAAAATATATTTAAAAAATATATTTGGGACTTGTATTTTTCATCAAATGTTTTGATGAAAGGGCTCATTTCCACTGCATTTCCCATGCTGATCACCTATGGGCTCAAACATTACCCATGAAGCTGACAGGGACTAATGTTAGGTTCAGAGCCATTCACAAGCCACCACTGTTTCGAAATTTTCACTAAAATGTATACGGATGTTGTAATATGTACATACATATGTGCACTGTAATGTGCAGATTTACATGGATTATCAGTAAATTAAAATTAACTTATGAATTCAACCAGAATGAAGAACATAATAATCCATATGCCATTAAACATAATGTTTACACTATTTTTAAGTTATAAAAATTAACCCAGGAGTTAACTTACTCTCTACTCTTCCTTTGAAAAAGGAGTAAAAACCATTAATTCCATCATTTCATAAGTTATGAAATTTCAAAATGAGTTTCGATGATGTTTACTTTTAATTAAGGCTCTCATCCCTTCCCTTAGCCCTTTTAATCCATCCTGCATATCAGAGGCAGATTACTCTCCAGAAAACACTACCTTTGTGTTTCATATAATAAGCAGTGACTTGATATATTTGTGGAATGAATATTTCTTCATGTTGCAAAGATCTATAATGACTTCTTATAGCCCCGTTAGTGTCACCACAATCTTATCTTTCTTCTGAGCAACAAAACAATCCATTCATCTCGGATGAGTATCAATATTTCCAACATTCCACAACCACCATCCCGTTACCTAAATCCCTGTTCTTTTCACTCTCAATTCCTTCCAGCCATTTCCCCTCCTGCCAGCCAGTTCAACCACATCAAGAACTCCAGACCCCACCCTTCCTTCCTTCCTTCCTTCCTTCCTTCCTTCCTTCCTTCCTTCCTTCCTCCCTCCCTCCCTCCCTCCCTCCCTCCCTCCCTCCCTTCCTTCCTTCCTTCTTTCCTTCCTTCCTTCCTTCCTCCCTCCCTCCCTTCCTTCCTCCCTCCCTTCCTCCCTCCCTTCCTTTCTCCTTCCCTCCCTCCCTCCCTCCCTCCCTTCCTCCCTCCATTCCTCCCTCCCTCCCTCCCTCCCTTCCTTTCTCCCTCCCTCCCTCCCTTCCTCCCTCCCTCCCTCCCTCCCTCCCTCCCTCCCTCCCTTCCTTCCTCCCTTCCTCCCTCCCTCCCTCCCTTCCTTCCTTCCTTTCTCCCTTCCTCCCTCCCTCCCTCCCTCCCTTCCTTCCTCCCTCCCTCCCTCCCTCCCTCCCTCCCTCCCTTCCTCCCTCCCTCCCTCCCATCAGCCTCCTCCTGGTGTTACTTCCTTTCCTATCTAGCACTGAATCCAGGCATCATCTCCAGCGACCTCCTTAGCCCTCTTATATTTCTACAGCACCCACTCCAGTGCGGATCAACCTAACCACTTTCTCTGCTAAAGAAAATGTCAGCGACACAGATCGGTGACTCCATAAAAGCAGTGCCCATCCAACCTCAGAGGAGCCTCAATGCTGGCCAGACGTCATTCTTTGGAGACAACCTCCAAAGCTATACTACACCGTTATCAGTGGCCCCCAGCCCCCGTCCCATCCCTAGCTCAGCAGTCTCACCTGGACCACAAGTAAAAAGAGGTTATCAGATGTTAGTTGGACAACTGTATTTCCCCCTCTTATCTCAGTAGAAGCATGTCTCTATCTGCTGTAAGGGTAGTCTTTCTTCCTGCACCCACTTGCTCGCCCTCTTCCATCTCATCAGGGAGCACGTCTACCGAATCAAGCTATCTCTGGACCCATTCCTCTCATGGGGTAGGGCATCCCTACAAACACAGGTCTCCTTTACCCTAATCCCAAGTGGCCAACTTTTTGCACTTCCAGGAAAAATCCAACCATAAGAATTAATTCTCTACCTGTAAAATGCACAGAGGGCAAACAAATGATAAAAACAAAAACAAACCAAAGTATGCTACAAGGTACTAAAGAAGTATAAAGAGTAAATGCCAGCCTGGCCACTGTGGCTCAGTCGACCTATGAACCAGGAGGTCACGGTTTGATTCCCGATCAGGGCACATGCCCGGGTTGCGGGCTTGATCTGTGGTGTGGGGTGTGCAGGAGGCAGACAATCAATGATTCTCTCTCATCACTGATGTTTCTATCTCTCTCTCCCTCTCCCTTCCTCTATGAAATAAAAAAAAAGAAAAAAAAAAGAGTAAATGCTAAATGAATGAAAAATATAGGGTAAGATATTTGAGGAAGATTTTTTTTTAAGAATCACTATTCCTTTTCTCATCAAGTAATCTATCAAATTATCTTTAAGTTAAAAAAAAAACTACTAAAGATGAAGTTATATCAAGGTGTCTTTACAAGCCTACAGTCGCTTATAAGAGATGGAGATTTATAACTACTTAAATTCAAATTAATTCTGCAGTTCCTATCTTTTTGGGGGGAATGTTTTTGAAGAATCTAATGAAAGCTAGGAATCCCCTCCTTAGAAAAATACCCAGATACTTCCACTAAGTCACAAATGTCACTTCAGGGGACTTACAGGTCCCTTACACCTGTTTCGGGGCCCCAATTAAAAACTCTGCTAATCCCAGAAATTGTATTTTATTCTTGTCAAATAGGTAGCTACTGGTTTCCATTCCTACAATAAAATATCTCAACATTTATGACATTGATCCTTACACTGATAGCTGACGTAACGGTGATATACTGATTCGAATCTCTAGTACACAAAGTTCACAGACGTACAGGAAGGGAGATTGGTGTACAATTCTGCGAATGTGCCTTCTTGTATTTAGTCAATCCAGAGACATATTTTGATGGGGTTTGGGGAGAAGAAAAATATTCCAGAGAAGGCAGTTTATGTAAGCTTAGAAATTCTAAGAAAAAGATAAACCTGTATAAAAATAAGTGATCCCAGAGGAGGATAAAATCCAATGCTTTGGAAGATTGCTGGTAGGATACGATTTCCCCCCAAAGATGTTCTATTTCAGTGGAGGAGATGCTCCAGAGAAAGCATACATGAGAGAAAGAGGCACTGTTAAATACAGCCTAGTGGAGTCTAGTATCTTTTCTTTTTTAACTTTAGGTTAATGTGAGATAGACCTTCCTCTGGTGACAATATGAGCTTTGGTGGGTACAGGACCTATTGATCAATTTCAAATGTAAGACTATTAAGACAAATGATCTTTTCTCTCCGTAGTCACAAAACATTTATAATATGATTCAAACAAGACAATCACATGACATTGCTTCTAATTTTGGCTCTGGACAGTGCTGGTCCAATGCTAGAGATATAACTCTAATTGGCCTGGCAAAGAACCCCACAACAAAATTGTAAAGAACTGTTGTGAATTGTTGAAGAAAATAAAGCCAGATGACTGAATTTGGATCTAGAAGTCACAAATGGATATAAATAGTCTTTTCCAGGAAATTAAATTTCATAATTTTCTAATTAGCATAGTTTCTTCCACTTCTCTTTTCATCCGAGTTGAACTTTAGGGAAGAAATCTTTTCATTTACTTGGTATGAATCCTTTGAAGACCTGATTTAAATAAAGTATTCATTCTTCACAAACGAAAAAAACTAAGGTACTCGTTGGTGTTTCTAGGCTTCAATAAATTGAATGCATTTTCACAAATATAAGTCCTCACTGAAAAATCTTAAGCAATGTCTTACAGTTCATCTCAAAATTCTTATTTTTAAAGATTTCTTTGTAAAGTGGTAATACCAATAGAATAGAAAATAGTGAACAAGAAAAACAATGAATGCATTAAATCAAAATATAAGTGATATGCCCTGGCCGGCTTGGCTCAGTGGATAGAGCGTCAGCCTGCGGACTGGAGGGTCCCAGGTTCGATTCCGGCCAAGGGCACATGCCTGGGTTGCGGGCTCAATCTCCAGTGGTGTGCATGCAGGAGGCAGCCGATCAATGATTCTCTCTCATCATTGATGTTTCTATCTCTCTCTCTTTCTCCCTTCCTCTCTGAAACCAATAAAGAAATATATTTAAAAAATATATATAAGTGATATGCTCTCAAATATTCAGAAACAGCATTTTTTTGCTTTACCATACAGTCCACATATTTTAAGTAAATTATTTAAGATCTATAATATAAAAATTATTTTTAAGATGTTAGTTTACCATCACTAAATTAGAAAACCACAGCCACCTAATCCACTGGGCTTTCAAAATGCAGCTAACATAGCAAAACCACGTAATTATTTAATCTGGTATTACTTCTCCAGGAAAAACAGTCTAAGCATTCCTATGAGAGAAGTTAATCGATATGACAATTGCAAAATATTGTTAATTACTAAAATCTTCTAGGTATTGCCAATTAAAATGTCAAATGCCCAAATGTCAACAAAGGTGATTACATTTGTCATTTACTGTTTCAGTATTCTTCTTAAAAGGAAAAAAATAATCATGATCTGCCAGTATTTTCACACACACACACACACACACACACACACACACACACTCGGTCCTTCCTATATGGCTGATGAGGCTGAAAAACAGGAAGTCCTCTGGGATGGCAGGGAGGAGTGGTATAATGGCAAAAAGTTTCCATCCAAACATGTTAAAGAGCAGACTCTCCAAAGTGTGTCAGAATTTAAGGACTCTCAAGCTCTTAGAAGATTCAGAATTTTTAAATGATGTATTTCTTTTGTTCAAGATGGTTCAGACATGATTTTTATGATTTATGGGGGTATAGTTGACTAATGATGTCGTTCTTAAAAGAATATTATAAATGAATTATTTCAAATGCATAAAAACCAAAAGTATTCTCTGGTTAGAGGAAAAATAATTTCCTCTAAGGGAATGTTCCTACATAAAGAGAAGCCTGTGTTCATGTGCGTCCTAAAGGCCCCAAACTGGAGAGAATGCTCCGTAACAGTATGAAGACACAGACATACTCAGTGTACAATTCCACAATAAAAACATCATCCTTGCAGAGGACACTTAACTCAGATTAGTGCTTTAAAAAACAACAACTCAAAACTGAAAACTGCCAGACTATCAATTATTCTTCCTCAAATAACTAAAAAAATTGCTAAGACTAATTTGTAGGACCAAAACAATGGATTCTCTCATCCAACGACAAGGGTGTCAATGAATAGCCATTTGGATTCAAATACAACACTATATTCTCCTACATAGCACACCCGTATTCCTCATGGAACAAGCAACATTCAGTAACTACTCCGTCCCTTCTGCCTTTGATCCTTCAATACTCCGCACACTGCCAACTCTCTCATGACTAGATTTTTACCGAGGGCGTCTTGTTTGCTGACCAGGTAATATAAAATTTCTTTATACCTAATTTCTTTATAAAGGTTGGGGAGGGGGCATGTTTTTTTGTATTAAATTACACTGAACTTAATTAGGCCTTCAGATAAATTTTGACATTAAATGGAGATGTAAGACAGTGCAGCTAAAGTCACATTTAGGAAAGTTTATTAGAGAACAGAGATCAAGATAAGCCCCATGATTGGTCCCTGCTGATCCCCATTGAGGTCAGCGAGGTGCAGGGTTACCTTTCCTCCGACAGTGTTATATTTCCGTTATGACAGCTTTGAAAAAGGAGAAGGTTCCATGCAAATCAGCACCTCGCTTGCAAAAAACTTGCCAATCAGTCCGTAAGTTTCTATAAAAACCGCCGGATTTCCTTTTAAATGTACCTAAACCACCACACACACGTGTTACTACTCTTTTGCTACTACTCAGGTTCCCAGAGTTTTCCAGCCAAAAACATATCCTCTTTCTTTCTACATTTTGCTAAAAATATTCTATCTTTTCCTTGACAAGAAACACCATCACTTGGAGAAGCACATTCACAAAACTCTTAGCCATACCTGCAACAGATTCAGAATATGTCTACAATAGTAGGCACTCCACCTGTTTAGAAGGAATTCAATCTTCCTGCAGGCCCTTAACTTCTCCTGCTTAATACCGATAGATACAGTAGCCAGACCAGCAGAGGGAGGGCCTTGACACATTGTTGACAGGCAGGTGTGAACACATGTGACCAGGACACCCCAGGAAGTGACTGCGTGCCCTATCATCTTCTGGCCGTCACTGAACAGGCACCTGGCACCTGTGTGTCCTCCTCTTTGTTAACAGTCAACACCAACGAGGAAGAGACTCCTTGGGGCCTCCTTTCCTGCACAGAAGCTTCTGTTTGAACACAGCAGCACGTGAGGAAAAGGGTTTTACAATGTGCTCCAGACTCACCCAGTAACCCTGGGGCCAGTGCTGCCCAGTGAGGGCCTCGCTACACGTAGCTACTGAGCACCTGAAATGTGGCTACTCTGAATTCAGACGGACTGTGAGTCAAAATACACAGCAGACTTTGTAGACTTAGTATGAAAAGAATGTAAAATTATCTCATTAGTAACTTTTAAAATTTGACATTAAAATAATATCCATATAGGCTTAAACAAAATGCTAGTTAAAAATAATTTCACTTGTTTCTTTCTTACTTTGCTATTTTGACTGGGAAACTTTAAATTGCTTATGTGGCTTTCCAAAGGACGGAACTACTGTAGACCTAGAGCCTAGATGAGTGGTCGGCAAACTCATTAGCCAACAGAGCCAAACAGCAACAGCACTTCTTCAAAATAGACTCGCCCAGGCCGAAAACCGACTTCTGCGCATGGGCCACGAAGTTTTCATCGCACTGTACACGCACCCGCACGTGGTATTTTGTGGAAGAGCCACACTCAAGGGGCCAAAGAGCTGCATGTGGCTCGCGAGCCGCAGTTTGCTGACCACGGGCCTAGATTATAACAGCAAACGAGATCATTTGGCATTTCCCAATTACAAATGCCATTTAAAAACCAACAGAAAGAGCAGTATTTCCCCGGGTCTACCAATTACATTGAGAGAGCAATAGGAATAACTTAGAAAAACTGTAAGAATAATCAGCAGAATCACTTTGCTCTGATACCATTTGAAAGAAAGATTACCTCAAAAAGGCAAAAAGAGCACAGGATGTAAAAACCACACCTCTTAAGGAAGATGTAAATACACAAACCAAGTTTTCCTCATAAAGTAGGTTTAAGCGCTGATTATAAGGTTCGTCTTTAAAGTGAGAAGGATATTTGCAGCACCTCGGGACTAAGAAACAAAACACACACGATTCTATCTCTTCATTATTCAAAGACCAAAAACAAGCCATCAACACTATAGAAATGGAAATAATTATCATAACCTATTCTCTTTTTCAAAACCTAAAGAAAATAACTACAACAGTTTCCCTAGGATCGAGTGGGCTACCTTTGATCTACACATTATGACATTAAAAAAGCATATTTTAAAATAAGTATTTTTAACCCACAGTTTTTTAAAAGTATGTTTTAAAGATACATTTTTATTGATTTCAGAGAGGAAGGGAGAGGGAGAGAGAGATAGAAACATCAATGATGAGAGAGAATCATGGATCGGCTGCCTCCTGCATGCCCCACACTGGGGATGGAGCCCGAAACCTGGGCTTATGCCCTGACCGGGAATCGAACCCTGACCTCCTGGTTCATAGGTCGACACTTACCACTGAGCCACGCCAGCCGGGCTAAAAGTATTTTTTAAAGTGAGAAATTCAACAACACATTCCTATGCGTGAACTATTTCTTCCTCTATTATAAAACATCATTCTGCTTTGATTTAAAAATATTTAGGCCTCCAGGGCTCAGCGGGAGTGGGGTGGCTGGGGGGTGATGGTGGTGATGGTGATGGTGGTGGTGTTGGTGTTGGTGGTGGAAGGGATAGATAGGAATGTGTTTCTGAATCTATGAAAATATGTTTTAAGGGGAGAGAGGAATACAGCTCAGTAGTAAAAGATGGTATTCCGGTATTCAGAGGATGCCAAAGTTACTTCTAGAAAATTGTCACTGGGAATACAGTACCAAAAAAAAAATAAAAAAAAAATTCAAGAATTTAAGACCGATGGGTCCCCAGGGCTTCCACAACTGTTGATCAGACACTTTCCATGGTGTCCTAACAAATTTATCGTCCAAAAAAGGTCATAGTTGACTGTCAACCATTTATCCATTTGCTATTCATCAGCTGAATATAATCTCCAGGCTTCTATTTATGAGATGATACATTCCTTAGATACCTTTTCCGTGTGCATTGACATGCCAAGCTCAGTCACACTCCCCATGCAGTAAGCAGGAAGGATTGCACATATTTTAAAGCAGGGAGTGCTAGCGTGGCTGCATTTTCCTGCCCTGGTGGGCACAGCCCTCCCCACCGGAGTCACTCGCGAAGAATCGCGTCCTCTCACACCGCCCAGGGGGCAGGCGACGCCAGCGGGTCCCGCAGGGCACCCTATTTTTAGCGTTTGGAGCTGGTCTTTTTACAGTGCATTCCACGGCGTGACTAACTTCACCCGGGGAACCAAATAAGCATCCTGCGGTCCTCATCATTTTAAGCTCGGAGAGGAATTTTAAGCCTTTAAGTCTTAATCCTTTTTCCATCTTAACTTTAAATCTCTGCAACACGCAAATTTAAAAAGAAAGGTACTATCGCGGGAGGCGGGGAGGGGGACACCAGGTGGCTCTTGACAACCACAGTGATGGGGGGCGGGGGGCAGGTAGGAAGCGGGAGCGGAGCCCGGGCGGCGGGCAGGGGCCGCGCGGCAGCAGATGGGCAGGAGCAGGCGCGCAGAGCAGGCTCCGGGGACCCGGGGACCCGGGGAGGGACCGCTCCGCCGCGGGTCCCCTCGGGAGGGAGAAATTGGCGCGAGGCGCAGGGGCAGACCGCACCGGGGAGCAGGGAGGGGGCGGAAGGGGGGGACGGGGCTACACCTCACCCGGAGGGCAAGGGCGGCGCAGCCCGAGGAGCGCGGCGCAGGGAGGAGCGAGGGGTTCCAGGAGGCTGCACCCCGAGAGCCGCCGGCTCCCCGCATCCCGCTCCCCCTCTCCTCACCTGGGAATCAGAGGCTAAAGGGGGTCCACCGCTGGGCGCCCGGGCTGTTCCCAGCCCCTCTCGCTGACATGGCGGCCGACGAGCTGTCACCGGGCTCGCTCGGGTCTCCCGCCGCTCGGGTGGAGGAGACACCTCTGCCTTCCCGCCCCGCCTCCCTCGGCTCGCCCCTCCCGGCTGGGCCGGCCGCGACCGCGGAGCATAGAGCGCGAGCGGCTAGAGAGGACGCGCGGAGGGCGGACGACCATAGAGTGCACGGCCTGGAAGGTCCGTCCTCTAGCGTCAGCCCCTGGCCGGAAGCGGAAGTGAGGAAAGAGCCAGGCGAGGTGGTGCGCACGCGTGGTTTGTAGTGTTGGCTGCTGCCCGGCCTAGTCAGGCGGCGGGGTGAGCCTGCACGTGGGGCTGCCGGGGCGGAGGTGGCGGCTGTTGTAATGACGCTGGGTGACATTGGGACGGACGCTGGAGTTTAAGGATGTGGGCCCCAATGGCGGGGCTCTCTCCGCGGCTGACGCTGGCAGCCTTTCCCGGTGCGGCCCGCCTTTGCCTTTGGAGGGCCGGAGCGGCAAGGTGGAAGGGCGTCCCGGCGAGGAACCGCCGTGGTTTGTCCGACTTTCGGCCGAAGCTGGCGCCCAGTGAGGGTTTCAAGGTGCTGCCCCCCGGGGTGTCCAAGAGCCGCCTCGAGTCCAAGCGCTACATACTCAGTCCGGACCTGGCCGAGACCATGGTGCCGTTCCTGCTGCGAAACGACGGCTGCGACCTGATCCTGGAGATCAATCCAGGTGAGTCCGTGGTGGACGTTGTCCTCTCGGACGGGCATCGCTTCTGCGAACTTACACCGCCCGCCCGCGGCTGCCGGGAGCACACGGCCCCTTCCGGTGCGGTCAGTGCCAGCCTTGCTCCGGAATGGTTCTGGAGCAGTTTGCACGCCCCAAAATGGTTTGGTAGAACATGCTCGTCGATTCCACCGTCTCCCCAAGACACTTGCAATCCCCGTCCCCCCAAAACTTTCATTTTACCCTTCCGTGAATCTAGAGACCATTAGCAGAGAACACTCTCTTTACAGACTTCTTAAAAAGTAACTTCTTTTGCCCTAACCGGTTTGGCTCAGTGGATAGAGCATCGGCCTGCGGACTGAAAGGTCCCGGGGGTTCGATTCCGGCCAAGGGCATGTACCTTGGTTGCGGGCACATCCCCAGTAGGGAGTGTGCAGGAGGCAGCTGATGGATGTTTCTAACTCTCTATCCCTCTCTTCCTCTCTGTAAAAAAATCAATAAAATATATATTTTAAAAAAGTAACTTTTAAAGCTCAGTTTTCTATCATGAGGAATCAGTTCTATTTAGGATAGTTCTTGGTTAAATGGTAGGCTAGAGGCAACCTTTTTGTTTGCCCTTCTCCCGCCTCCCCTCCCCCCCTTTTTTTTTCTTGAGAGTGAAACATGGTGATTAGAGCGCAGGTTTTGCAGTCTCGGACAGCATGGGTTCAAAGCCAAGCAGCACCACTTGCCAGTGGTGAGGTGGGAGGCCAGTGACTGCGTCCAACCCCCAGTTCCCTTATGCGCAAGTAAGGAGTGTAACATCTACTTTGGGAAGGGCGTAAGGATTAAAATTAGGTAACACGTGTAAAACGACTGCTTTCTTTGATATTGGAAGAAATTGAACTTGGTAAATAATCTTTTCCTTCTGTTAATATTCCAGGTCCTGGAATCCTGACGAGAGCACTGCTTCAAAGAGGTGCCAGAGTGATTGCCCTTGAAAGTGACAAAACTTTCATTCCACATTTGGAGGTAGTAGATTTTTAGTTTCTGAAAAATAACGTCGTTGAAGCCACTGCTCTTGCAGCAGTTGAGGGAAGAAAACTTAGGCACACAGTTTTTTATTGTAGACTGACTTCTAGGGGCCAGGCCTTACATAGGCTGTCGTCCCCCGTGACTGCAACCTAGAATCAGTGATTGTTGAAGAGCTAACAGGTTGGGGCTCTGAGACTTGTGCTCTGCTTCTCGCTCTGCTGGAGACTAGTTTGGTGACTTTGAACAGAGCTTGGTAACTGGTATTTCTAGGCTTGTTTCCTCATTTTAGACTACGCTGTGCTTCCTGCTTCCTGTGAGCTCTTAGAATCTAATTGGAGCGCTACGATCAAATGAATGGGGCTGTGTTAACTCTGGATTTAGAGGTTCAGGGGCAAGACAGACTTGGTATGGTCAGATACAGTGGCATGGAGTGAAGGCATTCTTCAAATGGGTTTTCCAGTGAATTCTCTTTGTTATGTAGTAGGCAGGATTACATAACAGTAAAGTGGAAATTTCTTGCATCATTGTCAACCTGTTTTTTTTTTTTTTCTTTCTCCCCCTCCTTTACAAATCACTACATTCAGTTTAGGAAACATACTTTTCTATGCCAACTTCCTGAAACCATTCGAAATCTAAAAGTGGTGGGATGAAAACAAAAGATTGTGAAATGGCTATCACATCCAGCTGCTTTCTTATTAATAAAACTGTGTACGTTAGATGTTTGTTACGCTACAACAGATTGCTTTGAAAATAATTGAGGGTTTTAGCCCGGCTATTTAATTGATTAAAAATCTGCTGGAATTTCAGAAACATGAAGAGAAAATATGAACTGTTCAAAGATTCAAGATCATGAAATATGATTTAGTACACATAGCCGTCTATAATTTCAATTTGAAAATTAAAAATAGGATAGCTTTTATTTTGATCGTTTATAAAAGGCTTTTATCAATTTTGCTACAGTAAAGGTCTTACTTTTTTTAAAAAAATCGCCAGTCCCTTCTCCTCTCAGCACTAACTTGAACTCAGCCCCTAACTTATTAACCATCATTATTATGAAGTGAAAAGCCATTCAAATAAAATTTTGTGTGAATTCATGTATTTTCCAGAATAAAAGAGAAGAAACCATTTAAATAGAACCTTTGCATGGATGTTAAAACGGTGCTCTTAGCAGACAATACTTCTGGCCTCCCAGAGGCTCTCACGTGTGTTCCTAAAACCTGAAAGGATTTTAAAGGACGATGCTTGCCTTGGCCAGTGGGCTCAGTGGTTAGAGTGCCAGCCCGCACACCAAAGGGTTGAGGGTTTGCCTCCCAGTCTAAGGCACAGGAGGTAACCAGTCGATGTGGAAGGAAGGAAGGAGGGAGAAAGGAAAGGAAGAATGAATGGAAGGAGGGAGGGAGGAAGGAAAAGAAGGAAGGGAGGAAGATGCTTGACTGGAGTTTTATCTAACTAAGCTCCTCCCCTTCCCATTTCCCTGATGAAATGCTTGGGACTCCACATTAACAATGTTTCGAATAGGAACGGTTTGTTTTCCTATCTGGATGTCTGGAGATACACATGCTACAGATTGTGTGCTATAATAATAAATCATGATATAGTGCAGTGGTTCCCAGTGCACTGGGGTGCACACGCCCCACAAGGGGGAATTCGAGACTGAGTTATTAACAGTGAATTTTTTGCATTTCTTGTGGTTCTAGGGGCCTCATCTACAGTATATAAATATATATTGTGACATTTATGCATTTCAGTTCTCGATTATGTTTTGAAACTTTACTTGCTATTTTTTCATATCACTTCATATATATATATTTTTAACAATTTCGTAGTGATTTCTTCCTCAGTACTTCAACTGTCCTTTCATTCTTCTCTTTCATGCATGCCGTGTTCTTTGGAACGTGGTTTAGACCAAGGTAATGGCCTTTTAGGCTTCCTTCACAGGAATAGCTCACTTTTTTTTTCATTTTTATAAAACTTGATAAAAAATAGTATTTCAAACTGTACAGTCCCCAGAACTACACAGTTATAGAAAATGCACACACTTCTCTTGTCATCTCCAGCACCTTCAGCTTTCTGTGCCTGGTCCGTTTTGGCATCTCCATTTCCTGCGGGGCTGTTCCCATCTTTGCCAGCATCGCTTCCCCTTTTCCCTTCCGGTACCTTCTCTCCCGTCTTTGCAGGGGCCTTTTTAGGCTCGGGCTTGGCTCTGGAGGAGCAGGTTGAGCTGATAACCTGGCGGGTCTTCTCTGTGGTTCGTCCTTCACCTTGGCTTTATCTCCTTCAGCATCCCCGTCAGCCTTTCTCTTGCTGAGGTGGGGCATGGCCACAAAAGGGTGGGAACCACTGGTACATCCTGTTTGAATTGTGGAAACTGCGGTTGAAGAGACATCGACTTTCGTGGTAAACTGCCTCATTTCAGCAGGGGCAGAGTACCGCCTTTTCAGACCTGGCTGAAGCTCAGCCCTAGCACTGCCGCCTCAGACCCTTGGGCAAGTAAGGAAGTTAAACTGTATCTTAGCTTGTCCGTATACAAACAGAGACATTAATTCCCACCTGGAAAGGATCTTGATGCAGTTTAAATAAGATGAACTAAAGTGCCTAATGTAATGAGCAGTAGAAAGCCAAAGGTTATTTGTCTTTCCTGTCCTTTTTACTTCCTATTTTTGAATTCTAAATGCAATCAAGTAGAGTTCTAAGATGTGATTTCACTGTTATACAAGTTGAATTATTTTGGAGTTTTGGCTACTCTTGTGTTTGAATTGTTGAATGGTAAATGACAGGTACAAAACCAAAAATGTATAAAGTCATAAAATATATATTCTTTTTACATTACCAGCAAACCAAAATTTATTATCTTAATTAGATTAAAATATGACTTGTGTAATTTGTGAGATTATTTTATTGTTATATATAGTATAATTTGTTGGTGTTTAATTAGTTTTTAACGTATGCATTATATGAATGCTCTTTTTCATAATGCCACACACTTCTGGTTTTCTTCCTTCCCTTTTGGCTTAGTCTCAGCTTCTTGTCCTGTGTACTTGACCCTGGCGATGTCATCGGCAGTCCTGGCTTTAATTACCTTCAACAAGCCAAATACGAATTTATATCTTCAGCCTGGACCACGTCACTGACCTCCCCTTTTAGGTCTGCAACTTCCTACCTCCCATCTCCACTTGGATCGCCTAATAGGCATCTCAGAATTAACATGGCCAAACATATATGATCTCCAGCACCAGTTTATTCCTTCCACTAGTCTTTTCCCTGGGACCCCCTGAAAAGGAATCATTGAAATGTACTAGATTTATTTATTTTTTAAAATATATTTTATTGATTTTTTACAGAGAGGAAGGGAGAGGGATAGTTTGAAACATCGATGAGAGAGAAACATCGATCAGCCACTTCCTACACCCCCCCCCGCCCCCCCCCAATCCGGGGATGTGCCTGCAACCAAGGTACATGCCCTTGACCAGAATCGAACCTGGGACCCTTCAGTCCCTAGGCCGACGCTCTATCCATTGAGCCAAACCGGTCAGGGTGAAATGTACTAGATTTAGAAATTGAATAATATTTATAGGTTGAACTCATGCTTAAGAAAAATTAGGTTTTTAATTCATAACTTTAAGTTGCCAATTTATTGAAATCGTGATAAATACCAATAGAGGTTTCTGTGCCTGAGAACCTAACTGCGTATCAAAGCACATTGCCCTCTTCTAATTGATTACTTGTAACTTCAGATGAAGTTTGTGGAGTCTGTAGCTAATCCTTGCTCTCACTACTAAGTTCTCCAGGCTTCTGCAAGGTGAGCAGGTCAGGGCAGTAAAGATTGACGTGTATTGGCTCTGTCCCCGTGGACAAGGAGCGTTCCTTCTAGAGTTGCCTCTGTCTAGAAAAAGTAAAGGAAGAATTAAGTGGCAAATGGACAGTGGCCTCCACAATGAGCTAAGTTCATTTGGTGAAGGACTAATTAAACTCTTTAAGAAAAGAAGGAATAATACTCTCTTGAATAATCTGCCTTTCACTTTAATATTTTTGTTTTTCTCGACTGTGAAACATCTTTGCATGACTAGCAGATGGATTGCAGCTCTCTGAGCCCAGCTGTGGGCTCAGAATCGTTGCCCTTGTGCTCCAGGCTGCCACTACTAAGGAATTAGAGAGTAGTGTGAAGGAGCTTTTCAAACAACTAATGATGCTATTACAATAAAGTAAGAATAAGTAAGAATTTGTTGAAGGTGGTTTTTTTTCTTGTACTTACATTATTTTTCAGGCATTCATTTGTATTAACTCTGTTGAATGTTAGGGTATAGTAGTACTGTTTTCTTTACATCTTTATTGAGGTGGTAATATTTCTTATAAGAATAGTTTTTTGAGCCCTGGCTGGTTTGGCTCTGTGGATAGAGCATAAGCCCGTGTACTAAAGGGTCCTGGGTTCGATTATGCCAAGGGCATGTACCTCTGTTGCGGGCTCAAAATCCTGGCCCTAGTTGGGGCATGTGTGGAAGGCAACCAAGCAATGTTTCTCTTTCTCTCTGTCTCTCCCCCTTTCTTCCACTCTCTAAAAATCAATGGAAAAATATCCTAGAGTGGGGATTAAAATAAAAAAATTATTTTTTTAAGTAGGTCTTTGCATTATTATAAATAACTAGAGGCCTGGTGCATGAAATTTGAGCACTTGGCGGGGTATCCCTCAGCTTGGCCTGTGCCCCCTCGCAGTCCGGGAGCCCTTGGAGGATGTCTGACTGATGGTTTAGGCCTGCAGGAGCAGGCCTAAGCTAGCAGGTGGACATCCTTAGCATTGCTGCACAGGTGAGAGAGGCTCCTGCCACTGCCACTGCACTCGCCAGCTGTGAGTCTAGCTCAGGGCTTCTGGTTGAGCGGTGCCCCCCCTGTGGGAGTGCAGTGACTACCCAGTTGGTCAGTTTTGCATATTAGCCTTTTATTTGATAATTAAATAAAAGGCTAATATGCAAATTGATAGTTGGGTTGATTTGCATATTAGCCTTTTATTATCTAACTAGAGGCCCGGTGCACAAAAATTTGTGCTATGGGGTAGGGGGTCCCTCAGCCCGGCTTGTGCCCTCTCGAAGTCTGGGACCCCTCGGGAGATAATGACCTGCTGGCTTAGGCCTGCTCCCGGGTGGCAGAGGGCAGGCCCAATCCCTAGGTGCAGCCCCTGGTCGGGCTCAGAGCAGGGCCGATTGGGGAGTTGGGGCACCGTCCCCTGTCATGCACAGAGCAGGGCGGATCGGGAGGTTGCGATGCCACCCTCAGTCACGCTCAGGGTAGGGCCGATTTGGGGGTTGGGGCAGCGCCCCCTGTCACACTCAAGGCAGGGTCGATGGGGAGGTTGTGGCGCCACCCCCTATCATGCACAGAGCAGGGCCAATCAGGGGGGTTGGGGCTCCGTACCCTGTCATGCACAGAGCAGGGTCGATCAGGGGGTTGGGGAGCTCCCCCCTGTCACTCACAGAATAGGGCCGATAGGGGAGTTGGGGCACCGTCCCCTGTCACACACAGAGCGGGGCGGATCAGGGGGTTGGGGCGCCGCACCCTGTCACACTTAGGGCAGGGCTGATGGGGAGGTTATGGCTCTACCCCGTCACACACAGAGCAGGGCCAGTCGGGGTTGGAGCGCCGCACCCTGTCACACAGAGCCGCAGGGTGATCAGGGGGTTGGGGCGCCTTCCCCTGTCACGAACAGAACAGGGCCGATAGGGAGGTTGTGGCCCCGTCCCCTGTCACACACAGAGTTGCAGGGCGATCAGGGGGTTGGGGCGCTGCCCCCCGTCACGCTGATCCCGGTGCCGGGAGGCCTCGCGGCTCCGCTGATCCCAGTGCTGGGAGGCATATTACCCTTTTACTATATAGGATAGAGGCCTGGTGCACGGGTCGGGGCTGGCTGGTTTGCCGTGAAGTGTGTCCTGGATCAGGGTGGGGGTCCCCACTGGGGTGCCTGGCCAGCCTGGGTGAGGGGATGATGGCTCTTCGCAGCTGGTCACACCCCCTTCAGGGTGGGGGTCCCCACTGGGGTGCCTGGCCAATCTGGGTGAGGGGCTGAGGGCTGTTTTCAGGCTGGCGAGTGACTGAACCTCCCAACCGCTCCTTTTTTTTCTTTTTTTTTATTCTGGGCCAGCTTTAGCTCCGAGGCTTGGCTCCAGCTTTGAGGCCTCGGCTGCTGAAAGCAGGTATCTGGTTTGTTTGGGTTCTATAATTGAAACACTGTTTCAACTCCAGCTCTGAGAGCCAGGCTGGCTGAAAGCAGGTTTCTGGGGTTTTGTTTAGCTTCTATATTGGATACAATGTTTCAGACTGCAAGCTCAGAGGCCGGCAGTGGCAGGTGGGGAACGTTGGCTTCCTCCATCACTGAAGCAAGCAAGCCTCATGTTCGCTTCAAGCTGCCTGGCTGCTGGCCGCCATCTTGGCTGGCAGTTAATTTGCATATCACCCTGATTAGCCAATGGGAAGGGTAGCGGAGGTACTGCTAATTACCGTGTTTCCCCTTTATTAGATAGGATAAAAGGGTAATATGCTAATTAGACTGGGTCAACTGGCCATCTTCCAGACGTCCAAATTCCGGACAAAGCCATGTTGGTGGGGCCAAGGCAGAGGCAGTTAGGGATGATCAGGTCAGCAGGGGAGAGCAGTTAGGGGCGAGATCAGGCTGGCAGGGGGTTAGGGGTGACCAGGCCAGCAGGGGAGGGCAGTTGGGGGCGACCAGGCTGGCAGGAGTGGCCAGGCAGGCAGGTGAGTGGTTAGGAGCCAGTGGTCCTGGATTACGAGAGGGATGTCTGCAGGTTTTGGACATCCCACGAGGGATCCCAGATTGGAGAGGGTGTGCAGGTCGGGCTGAGGGACATTCCCCTTACTGCCCCCCCCCCCCCACATGAATTTCATGCACCGGTCCTCTAGTATAGGATAATATTGCATAACACTGAAATATCTTAACATTTTATGTCTGTTTCTCTTTAGTCCCTAGGAAAAAAGCTGGGTGGAAAACTACATGTGCTTCACTGTGACTTCTTTAAACTGGATCCTAGAAGTTTTGGAGTAATAAAACCTGTTGTGAATTCAAAGTTGCTTTTTCAAAAATTTGGAATAGAAACACTTCCTTGGTCAAAAGGTAATTTTTGTAATTTACTAAGCCAAATACCTTATAAGTTGCCAGCTATCTCTAGCAGTGTACCTGCTTTGTTGATGAGGTTTGTGTGCAGATATGCATTGTACAGTTTATGCTCAGATGCTCTTACGCTGATTTTAAAAACATCCTTACCTGGGGATATTTTTCTATTGATTTCTTTTTTTTAGAGAGAGTGGAAGAGAGAAGGAAAGACAGAGAGAAACATCAATGTGAGAGTAACATATCGATTGGTTGCCTCATGCATGCACCCTGACCAGGGCCCTGACCTGGGAGCAGCCTGCAATTGAGGTACGTGCCCTTGACCGGGATCGAACCTGGGACCTTTGGGTTCGCAGGCTGATGCTCTAACACTGAGCCATCCCAGCCAGGACTCTTAGGTTGACTATTGCTTTACCCTCAGCTAGACACAGTAATCTGAGCAGTTGTGCCAAGGCCAAGTTCCATATCATGGAGACATGTTGAGGCTTAGTTTTAATTGAAATAAAATTTATATAGTTTGTTAACTTAGTTTGACTCAATAAACTATAGTCACAGGAAAATAGTGTTAAGAATTTATTCAAATATTTTTGCTTGTATACTTAACAGGTATCCCTTTGAAAGTCGTTGGAATCTTCCCAACTAAAAATGAGAAAAAGATGATTTGGAAAGTTTTACATGACATATATTCCTGTACTTCTATATATAGATATGGACGAGTAGAACTAAATTTTTTTTTTAATGAACTGGAATCCCAGGTAGGTTTCTAAGAAGTACTTGACTAGTATTTTATCTTAAAAGACTTCTGTAATTTTTCTCTAGTCCTAATCTGTATGATTTTATTTGGGGCTCATGACAGAAATGTTACCATCTTAACTATTTTTAAGTGTGCAATTCAGTGGCATTAAGTACAGTTACCTTGTGGTACAACTGTTACCACCACCTATGTCTTCTCAGAACTTGTTCATCATTCCATATTGGAACTCTGTGCCCATTAAACGCCAACTCCACATTTTCCTCTCCCGTGAGCCCCAGCTATCATTCTACATTGTCTCTATGAATTTGACTATTCTAGGTACCTCATATAGTTGGGATTGTACAATATTTCACTTTTTGTCTGATTTATTTCACTAAGTAATGTCTTAGGGTGCATTCAAGTTGTAGCATGTGTTGGAATTTCATTCCTTTTTAAGACTGAATAATATTCCATTGTTCACACACCATGTGAACACACACACACCATCTTTGTTCATCCATTCATCTGTCAGTGGACACGTGGGTTGCTTCCACTTTTTGCTTATTGTGAATAATGCTGCAGTGAACATCGGTGTGCAAATATTTCTTTGAGTCCCTGCTTTCAATTATTTTGGGTATATATTGAGAAGTGAAATCGCTGAATCATATGCTAATTCTATTTTTAATTTTTTGAGCAGCCACCATACTGTTTTTCATAGTGGCTGCCCTATTTTATACACCATCAGCAATGCACAAGTGTTCTAATTTCTCCACATTCAACCCTTGTTTTCTGGTGTTTTTTTTCATAATACCCATCGTAATGATTTAAAGTGGTATCTCATCGATGTTTTGAATTTTCATTTTCCTAAATGATTAGTTATGATGAACATCTTTTGTGGTTACCGATAATTTGTATTTGGAGGAATTATCAGGTTGTCTGTTTTTTGGTTGTTGAGTTTCAGGAGTACTTACATATTCTTGATATTAATCCCTTCTGCGGCATGTGATTTGCAAATATTTTCTCCTGTTTTATGGGATACCTTTTTACATTGTTATGGTGTCTTTTGATTTAGTCCCAAAGTTTATAATGTTGATGATGTCTAATTTGTAGTATTGATAGCTTATCAATATTAAGTCTTTCAAGCCATTAACACAAAATGTCTTTTCATTTATTTTTGTGTGTTTTTTTAAAATTTTTTCAGCAATGTTTTGTAGTTTTCAGTGTCAGTGGAATTGTTTTCTTAATTTCCTTTTCAGATTGTTTATTTTTATTTTATTTTATTTTTTTTTAAATATATTTTATTGATTTTTTACAGAGAGGAAGAGAGAGGGACAGAGAGCTAGAAACATGGATGAGAGAGAAACATCCATCAGCTGCCTCCTGCACACTCCTCACTGGGGATGCGCCCGCAACCGAAGTACATGCCCTTGACCGGAATCGAACCTGCGACCCTTCAGCCTGCAGGCCGACGCTCTATCCACTGAGCCAAAGCGGTCAGGGCATTCAGATTGTTTATTGTTAGGGTAGTGTGTATTGCTGATTATTGTGTGTTGACTTTGTATCCTTCAACTTTGCCAAATTCCTTTATTCTGACAGTTTTTGTATGTGGAATTTTTACGGTTTTAGACTCTACTTTTAATTCACTGATATAGAAGGTCCTCCTGAAGTCCTTGATGTTGCCTTGATAATGTTTTTCTGCCCAGAATGCCTCCTGTTATTAATCTTTTAATCCACTGTAATGGGAGATATTTATTTGTATGTACCAGCTGTGGTTAGGATAGTGGGGCTGGAAATGAAGGGATGATTTATTGACCACTGACTGTCTGTGGAGGAGAGTAGTGGTCAGGGAGAGCAGGGGTCTCAGGACCTTGCTGTACGTACAGTGTACAGGAAAGGATGAAAGGAAGAGAAATAGGAAATGCCTTTTCAGTTTCCATTTTGTGGCTAGAATGTCCTAATGCTTCTTTTACTATGGTCTTTTCACACGAGGTTTCCTCTCTCTGAGGTATCTTCCAAGTATCAATCTAAACAATTTTGACTCGAAATTTAATAGCCCACCTGGCACATATTTCTAACATACCTGTCCTTCTCCACAAAACATTTTTGTGTATTTTTTCTTTAGTGAGATTTTGGAATCAGCATTGTGTTCTATTTTAAGTGTCCGTGATGATATAGTTCAATATGGAAATTTAAAAGGCCTTTCTCTTCTTTGAAATTGTTACAGTTAAGAGTTTACGTTCTATTTTTCTTTAATTTCTAGAGACTATTAAGGTATTACTATCTTGACAACATTTGGTTTTGATTGACTGTGGTTTTGTATAACAAGCACCTTCTGTTCTCCTCCTCCTAGAGGATGCTGGCAAACCCCCTGAACCCTAACCTGTACTACGCACTGAGTGTGCTCTGGCAAGTAGCTTATGAGGTGAAGCTTCTGCACACGGTGAGTGGAGCCCTTTGGATTTCAACAGGCGGGGGAAACAAGACACAATAAAAAAATTTCCACAGGGAGCTTGATTGCTTCCAGAGAGCTTACATGTTAGTGAACAGTGAATGGAGAAAAATTCAAAATTACTTTTATTATTTTTCCCAACTGTGGAATATACTTTTTTTTTAGTATGTTTTTATTGATTTTTAGAAAGAGAGGAAGGGAGAGGGATAGAAACATTGATCAGAGAGAAATATCATTGATTGGCTGCCTTTTGCATGCCCCCTACTGGGAATCGAGCCCGCAACCCAGGCATGTGCCCTGAATGGGAATTGAACCAGTGACCTTTTATTTTGTAGATAGACGCTCAACCACCGAATCACACCGGCCAGGCTGTGGAATATACTTTGTCCTGTTTTTCTCAGAAATATTTCTTTTCTTTTACTATAAAAATAATATATGTTCATTTTAAGACTGTAAGACATGTAAAAGAACAAAAGAAGAATAAAACATAATCACTACAGTTCTACCATCCAGGTGTCACTATTGTTGACATTTGTGGCATATTTTTACTCTTATTTTTTCTATGATTTGTTTTCTTTTTATAGTGAAGATTATATTATTTTGTAACTTATTTTTTTTCCACTTAATAGCAAGTACTTAATTAAAAGTTTTTTCCCTTGTCACTGAACTTTTTAAGTTTTTAATGGCTATTGTAACACTTTGTTATAGAGCATCCCTGCCCCCATTGTTTTTTAGTTTCCTTCCTTAGGCAAAATCAGAGTTGTATAATGTGAGTCACACATGCAAGTTTACATTTTTTAGTAGCCACATTATAACAAGTAAAAAGAAACAGGTAAATAATTTAAATATTTTATTTAACCTCAATTCAAAATATCATTTTAGCCCTAGCTGGCTTGGCTCAGTGGATAGAGTGTCAGCCTGCAGACTGAAGGGTCCCAGGTTTGATTCCGGCCAAGGGCACATGCCTGGGTTGTGGGCTCGATCCCCAGTAGGGGGTGTGTAGGAGGCAGCCAATCAATGATTCTCTCTCATCATTGATGTTTCTATCTCTTGTTCCTTCTCCCTTTCTCTCTGAAATCAATAAAGAAATGTATTTTTTAAAAAATATCATTTTAGTGTGTAATCAATATTTTAGAATTTTTATTACATAATTTACGTTATGTGTGCGTGTGTGTGTGTGTACGTACATTTGTACTAAGTCTTTGAAATCCAGTGTGTATTTTATAGCATCTCAATTCAAACGACTCATTCTAAGTGTTCAATGGCCCTTGTGGCTAGTGGCTACCATATTTAATAGCTGGGGTCTAGAGTGTAAGAAAAATTAATAAATGCTATTTCTTTCACACCATAATTTGCACATTTTTTATGTTAGCAGATTGTAGAGCAAGTGTTTTTTATGTGAAACATGTTTACATATTTTATGAGCCCTCGTTCTTCTAAGGATATGGTTTAATCTTTAAATTTTCCAGCGTGTCTTCGTGGAGGCCCTTCACAGATTTTGTCCAGGAACACTTTAAGCCCTTTAATGTGCATACTTAGTTGTTAGAAGATTATTTCGTTTGAATTTTAGCTTTGGTTCCAATTCTTTTTTTTTTCCTCCAAAGCATCTGAGATTCTTAGGCTGTGTCTCTGTTCCTTGTCTTTTGTATCAGTCATGCTCTCACTGTTTTCCTATATTCCCAGAAATCTGTTCACATTTAGCCTCCATTGCTGCCCCTGTTTTCTGTCTGCACTGTGTATGGTCATTGTGGTGTGGCGTTCTTGGTTCCTCTAACAGTCTTTCTTACCCCGAGTATCTCCTTTCATTCCGTGGGCTTTGCCTCGCAGCCGCTTTCCTTTGGCTTTCCACTCGTTTCTTCATCGAGGCTCCCTGAAGACCAGCTTTCAGGAATCCTTCTTTTCTTGCTCTGCAGTATCTGTTTTCCGAGGCTCTAGGTTGGGTTTGCCACTGAGTAACCTCCAGGAAAAGAGGTCTTTGTGAACCCAGCACTTCAAGCATTTGTCCATTGTGTATCTACAACCGGAGGGTCACTTGTGGAACTCAGGTTTCCTCTCCTGTGGCCTGGTAGATGGGGGTGCCGTCTCCTCGGTACCCAGTGCTGTGAATGGGCCTGAGTGGGGGGAACTGTGGGACCCACTGCAAGCTGCGCTGCTCTGCCTTCCTCCGCGTGGTGACATTCCTGGAACGGCGAGAACTTTACACATGAGCAACAATTGAATTTTCCTTCCACTTCAATTGCCACTTTTTGACAACACCCTTTTGAATTAGTATTGTAAGTTTTAGTCTTTGAGTCTTTGTCAGATCCTGTTTTAAACCACTCTTATTTTGGAATTTAATCTGTTTGTGTATATGTCTTTTTAAATTTTTGGTTGGGTAATCTTTTAAAGTTATTTCACATACAAATTTGTACGTACAAAAGTTAGATACAAAAAAGTGATCTTTTTTAAATTGACGGAAGTATCTTGCGTGTCTCCTAACAGTGATGGCGAACCTGTGACACGCGTGTCAGAGGTGACATATGAACTCATTTTTTTGGTTGATTTTTCTTTGTTAAATGGCATTTAAATATATAAAATAACTATCAAAAATATAAGTCTTTGTTTTACTATGGTTGCAAAGATCAAAAAATTTCTATATGTGACACGGCACCAGAGTTAGGTTAGGGTTTTTCAAAATGCTGACATGCCGAGCTCAAAAGGTTCGCCATCACTGTCCTAACATGTCCCAACATATTCAGGTGAGTTTTAATAATAGGCTTTTCCACTAAGGTAGAACAAAAATATCCTTAATATGACCTGATAACACCTAAACTGATTGTGACTCTAATTTCGAAATGTTGTTGGTTATTAAAAATTATAACTTGAGAACCTATTTATGTAATAATATTAAGGGTAACTTTCTTTTATCTAAATAGGTAATAGAGTTACCAATATTGTGATTGACCTTTGATTTTCCTTTTTCTTTTTTTAAAGTATCTTTATTTTATTATTTTTTTTTCTTATTGATCTTAGAGGGAGGGAGGGTGGGAGAGAGAAAGAGAAATGTTGATATGAGAGAGAAACATCAGTCGGTTGCCTGTGGCACATGCCCCAACTGGGGATGAAACCTGCAACCTGGGGTCTGTGCCTGGGGAATGGAACATGCCACCTTGTGGTGTGCAGGACACACTCCAACCAACTGAGCCACATCAGCCAGGACTGCTTCTCCTTGTCTTTATCCAAAATAAAAGGAGAGAGGTATGTGAATGAACTGTTGCATCTTTTTCTTTAAACCAATTAGTTTGGTGATTAGGGTTCATTCTGTTGTTTAGGAAAAACATTTCTAAAGGCAACAATAATTTGAGGCACTTTGACCAAAAGCAGTAAAAGAAATGTTTTTGTTTAATTTCCCTCCAGGAGCCTTGGTCGTCATTTGACATGTGCAGTCAAAGTGGGCAGCGGGAAAAGCCAGAGAGTAAGGTAAGGATGAATGAAGGCCTTTCCCTTCCCCTCTAAGTGGAACACCCTTTGTTCTCTTTAAGATTATCCGGTATTCTGTATTTATTTACATTTAGAATATCCGGAAATGTTCTTTATACATATCTTATTGCTTTTAATAAGTTTAAATTACTTTGGGAGAGATTTGTTTTTTTTTCCAGCTATTTATACAGAGGATGCTAGCAGAGTAATAGACTTACACAGATTCCGACTTCCATTTTTATCTCTTTTGAAATGAAGATACATCTCAAATTTGGAAAATGTAATCATTTTACTATTCATCTAATTTGGTAAACTAAAAACAAAATTTTATACCTTATTAATTAATCAGACATTTGTAATATTGCTGCTTGTAATGGTTGCATTTACCAACAGGTACATCTGTTTCTAACCCAGGAGGTGGGGCTTTTATTTTATTAGTTTTTCCCCTCTTTCTAAAAAACTAAAGTGATGATGTTATAAAGCGATCTTCCGTTTAGTTTATATCAAGGTACTTGTAGTGAAATTGCAATAGAGTAGCTGGAGTTTCAAAAACAATTTTTGAACTCAATTAAAAAGGTCCATGTTAGGATTAAATGCTAATAATGCTTTCATCCAGTGTACCAACTCAGTCTGAAGTTCCCATTTGCTAACTTCTTTATTATTTTTTCACTCTTGCCACTAAAGGGAAAAAGGAAAATTATCAATTTAGAAATTTATTATTAAGACTGATAGTAGAGTAATCATTGTGATTTCAGTTATCTTTTATTTTTTCCCCCTTTTTCCCTTTTTCACTGAACTCCACCCAGCATTTCTTTCACTCTTCAAAAGCATCATTTAATAGGAGTAATATGTTTTGGCTGGGGACCATTAGGAACTTATCCAAATGTCCCCAAAACGAATACCCTGTATATGAGACACTTTCTCAATGACAGGATCAAAAGCTAAGAGAGTTTTTTTGCCAACTTCTATAATAATAGAAGCATAATATGCTAATTAGACCAGACGTCCTTCCGGACAAAGCCGGCCGGGGTTGTGAGGGAAGCCGGTGCCGGCAGCCGGGGGAAGAAAGGCCTACCCTTGCACGGATTTCATGCATCGGGCCTCTAGTAAGTATATCAGCTTTTAGGGATGAAGATGAAATAACTAAATGTTACGTTTCATTAAGGAATTTTATTCTGGTATTTCACATGTATGTTTCACATCAGTGTGTTCATAAATGCTACAGAAACACTTGGAGAAAGTTAAAGTTTTTTAGAGCACATCATCTTCATTTCTATCCCAATTTGAGATTTCACACAATGATTGCATGTTTTTATGCTTTTATTGACATTTTTTAAGTTTCAAATAAGCACTCATTTAACATCAGGTAAGTTTTTCTTCCCCATTTATCAAGTAAATGTGTATCTGTAACTCCAAAACTATTTAGCAGATTGCTTTAAAAATATGTGTGTGTGTGTGTGTATATTTTTTAATTGATTTCAGAAAAGAAGGAAGAGGGAGAGAGCGATAGACACATCAGTGATGAGAGAGAATCACTGATGGCTGCCTCCTACATGCCCCCCACAGGGGATTGTGCCAACAACTTAGGCTTGTGCCCCAACTGGGAATCAAACTGTGACCTCCTGGTTCCTAGGCTGATGCTCAACCACTGAGCTATGCAGTTGCTTTTTATTTATTTATTTATTTATTTTTTTTAAAATATATTTTATTGATTTTTTACAGAGAGGAAGGGAGAGAGATAGAGAGTTAGAAACATCGATGAGAGAGAAATATCGATCAGCTGCCTCCTGCACACCCCCCACTGGGGATGTGCCCGCAACCCAGGTACATGCCCCTGACCGGAATCGAACCCGGGACCCCTCAGTCCGCAGGCCGACGCTCTATCCACTGAGCCAAACCAGCTTCGGCTGCAGTTGCTTTTTAAAGTCATCTTCAAAAGACTTAACAACAATTTATAATATTTTGAATTGTGTTGTCTTTGTTCCTAATTAATAATTACTAAGTATGCCCTAGCCAGTTTGGCTTAGTGGAAAGAGCATCAGTCTGTGGACTGAAGGGTCTCGGGTTCAATTCCAGTCAAGAGCACCAAAAAAACAAAAAACAAAAACAATAATTACTAAATATTTTGCATTTCATTGCCTTCCTTTCTGCCAATTCCTAAGCTGCAGCCATCCAAACTAGAAGCTGGAATTGATTATAATTGGGGGCGGGGGGCTAATATGTCTTCCACAAATAGGATATATATTTAGGTATATATAAAATAAAGTAAATAAGTGATCACTACCTAATATATGAGATTTTCTAAAAAAATATAAGGATCCTTTTCTTCTGAGGTATAATTTTAGGGAGAAAAATATGTCTTAAACTTACATTAAGTCATATATAGTTTTCATTTTAATTAGTGCAATATTGTATACTGGAGCAGGTTGGCAAACTTTTCCTGTAAAGTTGGTAAAGTTTTATGCTTTCAGGGCACATATAGTCATGTGTTCTTTGCTTTTTAAAAAAAATATATTTTATTGATTTTTTTTGCAGAGAAGAAGGGAGAGGGATAGAGAGTTAGAAATATCGATGAGAGAGAAACATCTATCAGCTGCCTCCTGCACGCCTCCTACTGGGGATGTGCCCGCAACCAAGGTACATGCCCTTGACCGGAATCGAACCTGGGACCCTTCAGTCTGCAGGCCGACGCTCTATCCACTGAGCCAAACCGGTCAGGGCTGTTTTTTGCCTTTTTAAGAAAACACACACACACCATCCTTTGCAAATGTGAAAGCCATTTTTAGCTCCAGATTATACAAAAAAAGGCAGGCTGTGGACCACAGCTTGTTAACCCCATATTTTTAAAAAGTATCCAATTAAAAATTATACGTCAATGGTATTTTTTTATTCTTAGGATCTGGTTTTGCGCTTCAAATACAGAAGAGACTCACTACATGTTTGGGATTGATTTTACCCTATTTACAATAAGCTGTTAGTCTTTATGAATGGTGGCCAAAGACACAGACTCCTGGATTAGACAAAGGGTTTCATTTGCTCCCAAGTCCCTCAGGGGCTGTGAGGTGGCATGGTTGGATGGTGTGCATGCAGAGGGTTCGCATTGCAGCTGAGGAACCACATAGAGCTGAGGGAACCCACCTGTTTTATGGCAAACATGAAGCAAGCCTGCTTTTGTCCCAGAGAGAGGTGTTGCCTCATCCCTCAAGGTGGCTCACTGCAGACAACCTTGAGAACTGGCCCAGGCAAAGAGCGCTTAGGACCTTGCATTCTTGGCACAGCTGCTGAGAACATACAGGGACATTTAGGGTCTGTGGCGATTGAATGAGTCACTGAACAATGTCTTGCTCTGGCAATATTTTATGACTAACAATTTATTTTCCCTCTTTTCCAGGAATCATTAGAACAGCAAACACAACAAAACCTGTGTCTCATTCAGTTGACTCCTCATATAGATTTATTTTCACAACATTTAACATCTGTTAACTATGATGTATTTTTTCACATGACAAAGCAGTGTTTTTTGAAGCGCCATGGCAAGCTAATCGACCACTTAACGTAAGTAAGAAGAATAAAAGCGAGTGTAAAAGTAGCAATTTAATGTGAGAATTATACTTTCATGTTAGAGGTCCAATTTTTATATCTTGTGTACCTTGATTAACAGAATGAGGTACCATGTTTTCACTCATCTGTTTCTCCAAAATACTTCCTCCTGCCTGGCACGCATTTTGAGAAAAGTGTAATTATATTTTCCACGAAATCTCCTGAGTTAATTTTTTTCCTTCTTGGATTAACCTTCATGAAGAAGTATCTGGTTGCCACTGGCTGGGATGGAGAAAGTTGTCGTGATTGATGGAATACCCACCATCTACGTTGGCATTGCCTGTTCTTTTTTTTAATATATTTTCATTGATTTCAGAGAGGAAGGGAGATGTGGAGAGAGGTAGAAACATCAATGATGAGAGAATCATTGATCAGCTGTCTTCTGCGTGCCCCGTACTGGGGATCGAGCCCACAACCCAGGCATGTGCCCCTGCCTGGAATCGAACCTGGGACCCTTCATTCCACAGCCCGACGCTCTATCCACTGAGCCAAACCAGCGAGGGCTACATTGCCTATTCTTACTGGTTCTGTTTCCTAACCAGAGTAGGAATGGATCATTGTACCACCCTGATTTTCCTGCCCTTTGTTTCTACATAAAGCTTGGTAAAAAGAGTTATCTCCTTTGTATCCACATAAGTATAATTTTTATATAGGGCTGATGTGTACAGTAACTGAATGAGCTGTTAGTTGAACAAAACTTATATAAAAATAAACATTTAAAATGGCAGTAAACCAGTAAAAATAATCCACTATTTTTTTATCTTGTCCCCTTCTGGTAATGGTTGTTTGGGGGGATGGAGGGATGGGATGGAGGGGGATCAATGGGGAACAAATGGATAAAGTCAGTCATCTAGCCACACTCACCAAATATATATACTAGAGGCTCAATGCACAAAATTTGTGCAAGGGGCTCGGTTCTTGCAGCTGCAGAGGCTTGCCTCGGCTCTCGCAGCTGCGGCTCTGTCTGGAAGGTCATCCAGAAGGTTGCCTGCTGTCCAGTCTGCTTAGCATATTATACTTTTGTTATTATAGATATGTATATATGAAATTAAGGAACAAATATGGTAACCTGTGGTGCTAAATGTTCAAAATTCCCTTTGAGATCTCTGAATTGAAAGCATATTTCCATCTGTGATGAGGATTCCATTCAAAATGAAAAAGTATTGGAAATATTTTCTACCAAAATATTTCATTGCAGTTGTTCTTATTGTCAGAGGCTCACTGATGATTTCTTGATAGGCTACTACATAAGGCAGTTTTCTGCTTTATAATTTATTCACCAGTAATCTATATATATTTATATATATAGAAGGCTAATATGCTAAGTGTCTGACCGTTGGGTAATGACCTCAGATAGCAACACCTCTCCCTAGTGACAACTAGCCTTGCAACTTCTTCAGCCCAGAACATGACTTGCTTTATTGCCAGGTGGAAGCATTTCACACTTTAACCAGATATCTGTGAGCCGTTTTCCCGTGCCTCATCTCATTTGATCCTCACAGAAGTCCTGGAGTAGGTAGATAGGAGACTCGGTGGAATCCTATGTCTTTTCATTAGCTAGAAAAAGGATTTACTGCTGTGTTGCAGACAATTACCTGAAAGAGAAGTTGGGGTGCTTCACTGGGCTGGAAAAAGTTTAGCTAAATCAGAAGCAGGTCTAATTAAGCAAGTTTATTCTATATCTATAAAAGGCTAAGTTGACTTGCGCATTCGTGATACCTACAAAGCTCTCACTGGTGCCAATTGCATGCGTGTGTTTCCATCTGTCATTGTTGATTGTGAATTTGGTTGACACATCTATTATAGAGTAAGGGCAAATAGCGATATTAAAATATTTCTTCTAATTATTCTAATTAATTTCCTCTCAATGTGAACGAATTCATGCACCGGGCCACTAGTTGTTATATAAAAATGTGAAAGATTCCCTTTGAAATTGCCAGACAGCAGTTTCTGCTGTTTGAACTTACTGAGTTTTTACATGAAGCTAAATGGAGTTAAGAATATTTTTGTAAAGAGAGTTAAAGGATGAGAGAGGTAGAAAAGGATTTTTTAAATTTAAACTTGAATTTTGTGTAGGAATTGATTAGAATATGTTAACACCTATATCTGCCATGAAACTTTAGGAATAAACACAGTTAAAGCTATATATTATATGCAAGCTCTTTAAATAAGATTAATTATATATAATAAGATAGGCATTTTAAATTGGGCTTGGAAGCCACTTCTATCTATTTTAACTGACAATTGTTATGAAAAAGATTTAACAATTTACTTTGAATTTTTTTTTGCAGTTCATTGAGTCCAATTGATGCAATGGACATATTGAAGAAAATAAGACAAGATAAAACAATAAAAATAATAGACATGTATCCTTCAGACTTTAAATGCCTTTTTGAAACTATAGAATGTTCCAAAGATCACACCTGTAAGTGGCTATATGATGACTTCATGGAAGATGTAATCGTATAGGAAACCAGACTGCCAAGACAGTAGCTGGAGCCGTTTATTTTATTTGGAGATTATAAAACAGTTGAAAAAGAACTAAGTTTTTAAAGCTCACAGTGTTTCAACAGAAGGTAACTATTCTTGTTTTTCACAAACAAAGCAGATAGTTTCTTCTGAAGTTGATACCATTAGTGGATCAAACAATGGCTGCTATTTTATTTACAACTGAATAAAATGAAAACTTCACTTAATTGTGGATTTAATCAGCTTAGAATTGTTTGTTTTAAATTCCTATCTACTGTCAACATACTGGTAGTTGTATGGAATTGCCAGATGAAATTTACTTGTAAAAATCCTTTTAGCTAAAAAAAAAAAAAAAAAAAAAAAAAAAAATCCTTTTAGCTAAATACTTACGTTGCATTACTTTAAATATTCCACTTTCACTGTTGGTTTTTGCATCCTCCAGGGGCAGTGTTCATTTTTAAAATTAGAAAGTAAATTAAACTGATTTAAATAGTTTGTTTTACTTTTCAGTTTGTTGAAAGGATTAACAAATACTACTGTGCAATTACATTTTAAAATGGCTTACTCTTTTTAGAAATTAAAATATTTTTTAAAAGATTTTGTGATTTTTTTTTTTTTTTGGTTGTTTCAAATGAAACAAAGTTGACCCTAACTTAATCACTTTAAATTCCGTCATGTATGGTCAATGTACAGTCAATAAATAATTCAGTCTGTTACTAAACGTCTCTTGCATTTTTGTTCCATCAAGAAAGTTTATCTGAAGTTAGACCTTTACTACATGAACCTGAATGAAATTAAGAATATTTTCTTAGCTCTAGCCCGTTTGGCTCAGTGGATAGAGCTTCGGCCTGCAAACTGAAAGGTCCTGGGTTCGATTCCCGTCAAGGGCACATGCCTGAGTTGTGGGCTTGATCCCCAGTGGGAAGCGTGCAGGAGGCAGCCAATCCATTATTCTCTCTCATCATTGATGTTTAGATCTCTCTCCCTCTCCCTTCCCCTCTAAAATAAATAAAAAGTGTATTTTAAAGAATATTGTCTTACATCATTGAAGAAGCTACTTTATTTTAGCTGAGACGTATATAACACTTTGTAATACTATGGCATATTACTAAGTAACTCTTTGTAGGGCATATTCTTAACACTTAGCCAAACCAGTTCTTCCCAACTTCTCTACTACTGTCATTGGTTTACAAATCAATCTGGCCGGAAACCACATCCTCTTTTTTCTCTTAAAATTCCTGCTGTTCCATAATCTGCCTAATCTTCATAATGTCATTCAGTCTTCCCCTCACTGTTTCTTTCCTAGTCCTATGCTTTAAGCCTAAATTTGTTACTAGGTTAGAAGAATGTCCGCTGAGAAACATTTTAAATGTATTTCAGAGGGATTCACTGATGGCCTTTAGGAAGCTGAATAGGGTCCAAAACCCAGAGAAGTACATTTTGCTCAAGCTAGATAAAAGGTATTGAGTATGGGCTCTAATATAAACATACGTTGGGGTCAAAACATGAACTGATGCCTTACAAGTGGTATATGCTCTGAGAGAGATCAGGCAGTGACACTTCCGACAAATAGAAGAGGGCATTTAAGATAGAATTGTTAACTGCTGTGGGAGTCAAGGAGGGACAATACAGCGTCCAGCTCAGGATGGAGACCGAATTTGTAGTGGTATTCCACACTATTGTGTCATTTTAGGACCGGAGCAGTGGGGAACGTGGATGACTAGATGAATAAAAGTCGTGTATTAAGATTAGCCGGTAGGTCTGTGCACATGAGAAGTGAGTCTGATAGTCAGTGTCCTTCAGGTATGACGGAAGTAGGGCGTGGCCACGTCTGTTGGTCGGAGCATAGTTGAGTGATGTCTCCAGCTTCTTCCCCCACTGAATCCACCGCTGTGTTTGTGTCCAGGCTGCGCCTCCTACAGGCTGTTCCCAGGCAATGATTAAGCATGGTGCAGACCGCCACGAACTGGCATGTAAGAAAAGCTGTCAGTCTTGGTAGTGGACCTAATTCCACGTTTCATGCCAAATAGCAAACAGTTCCTAGGCTTTCTGGTGACACACAGAACTCTGGCTCAAGGACTCCCTCCCTCTTGTACTGGCTAAACCTTTCTTGGAATTTTGCTGTGGTCCAGAACTTCCTACCGAGTCTTCTCTCTCTCCTCCCATAGAGTCCTGCAGTCACAGCCTGAAGTACGTCATGCCTTCTGCTCCCTTCTCTGAAAACCTTTTCCATGTCTGATCTTGTCTTAGCATCTGCTTCTCTGCAGACCCAAACTAACACAGGAGTCATGGCATGTGAAAGTAACAAGAAGGAAATGGTTGAAATAAAAAGTGTTAGAAAGCCAGTTTTAAGTCATTAAGACTCTGGTATTAAGATACTAGAGGTAGCCCAGCTGGTGTGGCTCACTGGTTGAGCATCCACCCATGAACTAGGATATCACCATTTGATTCCCGGGTTTCAGGCTTGATCCCCAGTAGGGGGCATGCAGGAAGCAGCCAATTGATGATTCTGTCTTCATAACTGATGTTTTAATTTCTTCCTCTCTCTGAAATCAATAAATACATTAAAACAAAAAGATATCAGAGGTGGAGTGATTCCTGGTGATAAGTTCCAGGTCTGGTACCAAGCACTTCAAGGTTAAGCATTTAAAAAGATTTTGCTCTAGGGCCTTTTATTTTTGCTGATGGCTGAGAATAAAAGATGCTCACTGGTCTTTTTGAACCTCCCAAAACCTGAAGAGCTTGGCAGAATGTTCAAATGGAATATTGGGAACATTGTCGGGTATCTCTGAACAAAAGTTTTCACTAGAAGAGTGAAATAGCTGCCTATACCTCTGGTCGGCAAACTGCGGCTCGTGAGCCACATGCGGCTTTTTGGCCCCTTGAGTGTGGCTCTTCCACAAAATACCACGTGCGGGCTCACGTACAGTGCGATTGAAACTTCGTGGCCCATGCGCAGAGGTCGGTTTTCGGCCTGGGCGAGTCTATTTTGAAGAAGTACTGTTGCTATTTGGCTCTGTTGACTGATGAGTTTGCTGACCACTGGCCTATACAATTAGCTCTAGGTAAGATCATGGTGACCGAAGATTGTAGGAGAGTGAAGACCTTGCATTATTGCAACAGGAGAGTCAGTGATATTTAAGGTTCTTTGTTTTTTGGAATATTAGTAACTTTGCAATAAGAAAATACTGTAGATGTTTTTCTCTAGAATTTATAAGAATACAGTATGTAAATTCAGGAGGTGATTGGTACTATATTAGTAGGGTAAACAAAAAAAGTTGTGTGTTATAGAATATTACCATTTGTTCTCTCATCACTAAATTGTAGAATGGCATTTAGCAGGTTATCTGGGCCTTGGGTTTGCATGTGCAAAATGAAAAGGATTTAACAACGTGGCCTTACCTGTGGTATTATCAAAAGAGCATCTCTTATAAGGAGGAAAATATCTCCTTTGTCCACCATACAGGGAAAATCTTCTGCAAAATGAAGTCACAGAGAAAGCAGAGCTAACACGAGGAAGTAGGCAGACACCATTCTGCTAACATTTGAGTCCCTGGCTTCAACCATACCTGAAGTCATCCATATACAGGTCCAAAGCCAAGCAAATGCCGAAGCCAGTCGATTTTTTTGTTGTTGTTGTTAAAATTAATTTTGGATGGAATTCTATCACTTTCAACCAAGAATCCTAATATAAATACTATCTTAACGGCACTCATCAACAGCTTCCGATTCCTACATTACCACAGGGAATCTTCTCAATCTAATTACTAAAAATTAGCACATTCACTCCTGAAGTGATGACGGGTTAGTGATCTCCAAGCCACAAGCATGGATCTTTGGATTAATAAAAACAAGAAAGGTCTTTTTTTGTTGTTCTTTCATACCCTGTCAGTATATTATTTATGCCATTCTAAGGCTTGAAATAGCAATTCTAGTTATCTGATGAGACACGATAGACTCTTGTTGTTGTTAATCCTCACCCAAGGATATTTTTCCACTGATTTTTAGGGAGATTGGAAGAGAGAAGGAAGGACAGAGAGAAACATCAATGTGAGAGAAACACATCGATTGGTTGCCTCCTGCACAAGCCCTGACCAGGGCCGGGGTTGGGGAGGAGCCTGCAACTGAGGTACGTGCCCTTGACAGGAATTGAACTCGGGACCCTTTGGTCCGCAGGTTGACACTCTATCCATTGAGCCAAACCAGTTAGGGTGAGACATGATAGACTTTTACAATAATCCAGTAATTCTTGATTAAATTTCATTTGGCTTATTACTAAAACTGCTGGGCAATTCTGTATTAAACATTTATAGCTACTGCTTAATTTACTTCTTGCTAATAAAATAGCGTGTTAAACTTTCAATTAGAGTTTATGGGAAATTGAGCACAACATTCTATGTTCGTCATGCTTTTAATCTGCTCATTAAAAGCAAGGATGTAAAAATAATGGAACAAATAGGGTGAGAAAGCATTGATTTTTCTGTATTTTTAAAATTCAATTTAGATTTTTGATGAAAGCTAACTGTAAAGCCAGTTAGTAAGGATTTTCATTGGAAACATCAAATATTTACCAAGACTTGGAGAAAGATAGTTTCAGGATCCTACTTAGAATTTCCATATGATATGTGGTATTGAAATCTCTACTCCATATGTCATCAACTCTCAAAACATCATCCAGTTCTCTTTAAATTTCTTCCCCTGGCTGTTGTGGCTCAGTGTTGAATGTGGACCATGAACTAAGAGGTCTCAGGTTCCATTCTGGGTCAGGGCACATGCCCAGGTTGTAGGCTCATTCCCCAATAGGGGGCGTGCTATCCCTCTCCTCTCCCCTCTCTAAAAATCAATAAAAACAAATGAATCAAATCAAGCCTCTGGACTCTAACATTTACAGGAAATACAAGGACTAGAGCAGCGGTTCTCAACCTGTGGGTCGCGACCCCTTTGGTGGTCGAACTACCCTTTCACAGGGGTCGCCTAAGACCATCCTGCATATCAGATATTTACATGATGATTCATAACAGTAGCAACATTACAGTTATGAAGTAGCAACGAAAATAAATTTGTGGTTGGGTCTCAACATGAGGAACTGTATTTAAAGGGCCAGAAGGTTGAGAACCACTGGACTAGAGGGACAAGTTAAATAACACCATGAGAAAACAACCAGACAAATACAGACTGTAGAACACTGTACTAGAATCCTACCTTGGGCTCTTTAAGAGTCAGTGTAAAAAAAGTCAATGTCATGAAAGAGAAAATGTACCTTTGATTGGATCCTGGTTTTTAAAGAAAAGTTACAAAAGCTAAATCTTAAAGTGAATATGGTTTTTGCTTGCTAGTACAGAATATGTGATAATGATTTTGTAGTTTTATAGGATATTGTTCTGAGAAATGCATGTATTTAATAATGAAGTTTATGTATTTAATAATGAAATACAGTATTTAATGATGAAATATTATGCACAACCAACAAGTGAATGAAAAAACAAATTACAGAACAGTACCTGGCACAAAGGAACACACTTCTGAAATATGCGACAACACTCCACACACCTCTGCCACTAGAGACTCCTGGAGATCAGGGTCTGTTTCCTCTTTTTCCTCATATTCCCAGGGCCTCGCAGAGAGCCTGGCATACAGTGAGTGCTCAGTAATTATTTGTTGAATAAAAGAATGTTACTACTTTACACACACACACACGAAATATGGTGCAAAGTATTAGTTATGAAAAGTTATGATGCCTGCAACTCACATTCATTCATTCATTCATTCATTCATTCATTCATTCATTCATTTATATATAGACCTGTGCTTAGTGCTTAAATGCTCCGTGAAGGGTTCTAGAAGGAGTCATACATCTTTTTTTTTTTTTTATAATATATTTTTATTGCTTTCAGAGAGGAAGGGAGAGGGAGAGAGAGATAGAAACATTAACACTGAGAGAGAATCATTGACCCCGTGCCTCCTGTACACCCCACACTGCGGCTCCAGCCGGCAGCCGCTGCAGGTGAATCTAACAGTGACCTCCTGGTTCATAGGTCAACGCTCAACCACTGAGCCACGCCAGCCCGGCTGCAACTTACAAGTGATGCAAAAGCACAACTTTCAAGTGGTTCAACAACAATACACACATATCTGCGTACACACGGGGAAGGTGCTGAAATGGCAAAATGCCAAGAATTGTTTGACGTCGTGGAGGGTACAATGCTATTCATTGCGTTGTTTGCTCTACTTTCCGTCGGCACTGAAACCGTCTGCAAGAAAATACTGCTGGTAGAAAAAATAGAGAGGAAAAAAAAGAAAAAAGAGAAAATACTTCTGGTAGAAAAAATAGAGAAAAAAGAGAAAACACTGCTGGGAAAAATGCCGCTTCTCCCCAGCGAGTTGCCTGGGACTCCGGCGGCCCCGCCAGCGGGGATGACTCGCTGGGTCCGCTCGCTCCGCCGCCGCCCGCCTCAGGACCCGTCTGCGCATGCTCGGAGGCCCTCCCGCCCAGCCCCGCCCAGCCCCGCCCCGCGGCGTACGCGTGCGCGCAGGGCGCAGGCGCGCGGCTCCCGACCGCCCGCGAGGATCCGGCTGCCGGACGCGCCGCCGTCTGAGGTGCGGAGCTGCCGAGGATGGAGCCGCCGAAGGTGGAAAAGTTCAGCACCGCCGACAGGGGCAACGGGCTGCGCGCTCTGGCGCCGCTGCGCCCGGGGGAGCTGCTCTTCCGCTCGGACCCCTTGGCGTACACGGTGAGCAAGGGGAGCCGTGGAGTCGTCTGCGACCGCTGCCTCCTCGGGTACGTACGGAGCGCCTCGCCCACCCGGTCCCGGCGGGGCGATCCGGGCACCGCGGTGCCCAGCCCCGAACTTCTCCTCTCGTGCGGTTCCCGGGGGCGCGCGTGGCGGGCTGGCTCGGCCGGCCACCCCTCGGGCTGCCTTGCGGGGGTGGGAGGCACCCCAGGCTCCGTCCCAGCAGCTCTGACGCCCACCCGCCGAGGGCTGCGGCGGGAATTGGGGGAGCTGGGCAGCCGGCTTCAGGGGGAGCGTTGGGTCGGGGTGAGCTCGCTGGGGAGCAAGAAGTGTGTGTCCTGTGCGACTAGCGTCTTGAGCGTGGCTGTGGGAAGCACAGTCGGCGGGGTGCGGGGCCGGGGTGCGGGTTCGGGGTGCGGAGGCCGGGGTGGGGTGCGGGGCCGGGATGCGGGGAGCAGCGGTGGCAAAGGCAGGCTCCGCAGAGGCTCGGGGAGGACCTGGGTGCAGGAGGCGGAGGCGCGTGGGTGTTTAGGGGACACTTTCTGGGGTCCAGCCTCTGGTGCCTGCAGGTGCATGGGCGTTCTCAGGAGCGCTCGGGGAGCAGAGGCGGGAGACGGCGTTGATGTCCATGCGTCGGAAGGGCTGACCCAGACCTGCACGCTGTGTGCGGGAGCCGGTCACCGGGGTTCCTGCGTGCGCCGGGCGTTGCAAGGCCGTGCCGCCAGGTCCGAGTCTACTCTAGGTAGATGTGAGAATTCGTGCGAAAGTGTTTCATGAGCCTGGGAGCGCCGGGCCGACGCAGAGTTATGCGAAGGCAATTTATGGAAATATGCAATCTATATGCACAGTCACAGGCACTGGGTTCAAGCGGCGACTGGCATTGCGCTCCGCTGCGGACGGGCCGGATGGCCCCGCACCGCTCGTTCAGACCCATTGGCCTGGCGTCTGGGTGATAGCGGTGCGGAGGTAAATGCAAAGCTCAGAGCAGCTGCTTGGCCAGTAATCGCTTTACTTATTTACTTTTAAAGCCGGGTTTTTAAATTTTATGTGTTTATTTTTTAACCCTCACCCGAGGATATTTTCCCATTGATTTTTAGAGAGACTGGAAGGGAGGGGGAGAGACAGAGAGAAACACATTGATTGGTAGAGGTAGAGGTAGAGGTAGAGGTAGAGGTAGAGGTAGAGGTAGGTACATGCCCTTGACCCAGTGGTTCTCAACCTTCTGGCCCTTTAAATACAATTCCTCATGTTGTGACCCAACCATAACATTATTTTCGTTGCTACTTCGTAACTAATGTTGCTACTGTGATGAATCATCATGTAAATATCTGATACGCAGGATGGTCTTAGGCGACCCCTGTGAAAGGGTCGTTCGATCGCCAAAAGGGTCGCGACCCACAGGTTGAGAACCGCTGACTGGAATCGAACCCGAGACCCTTCAGTCCGCAGGCCGAGGCTCTGTCCCCTGAGCCAACCGGCTAGGGCTTGGCCATTAATCGTACTGTGTCCTTATTGGTTTCATAATTGAGGAATTTAATTTTGTGTTTTAAAGTTACCAAATAAGAATTTTATCTGTTGTTTCCTGAAGTAACCATAACAGCAGCAGCAGCAGCAACAAAAAAAATCTGTTGAGAGAATGATTTGAAATTTTTGTAAACTCTGTGGTTGCAAACTATTCATTTCTTCCAAGACTTGCCTTTTTGCTGAAGTTCCCCACATTGACAGCCAAGCAAATTAGAGAAAGCTGGGCTCGTCATCCCCTTAAATCCTTTGGGGTTGTACCTACAGTTCGAATGTAGTCCAAAGTAGAGAACTTACTGTTTCTTAAATCCTCTCATATTACTTGCTGACGAAGTTGTGGGTCATCTTGGAGATAATAGTTGGAATAGAAAAGTTTTGGAAAGAATACTTGATGACAAATTGCTCAATAAATTATCAGAGCTGGACTTGAGTCATAAAACACATGGCATTGTCCCATTTTCCAAAACTGACTAAAAATCCAACATTTGTGGGTGAGATGCTTCTTGATTTTATCATATTCACTATTGCTGTCTGTCACTCATTTTTCTTATTAGGAAGAATTGTAATGATTTAAGCAAAAAAAAAAAAAAAAAGAAAGGAATTTCATGGAAAAATACTGAGGCGTTCTCAGCATTGCTCTAAAGCAGTGGTTCTCAACCTTGGCTGCACATTAGAATCACCTGGGAATCTTTTTAAAATCCTGATTTCTGGGCCCCATCCTCCGGGAATTCTGTTTCTTTGTTATGGGGTGGGGCCACAACATTAGTAAACAAAGAAAAAGAATTTCCGGAGGATGAGGCCCAGAAATCAGGATTTTAGAAAGATTCCCAGGTGATTCTAATGTGCAGCCAAGGTTGAGAACCACTGCTCTAAAATCTAAAAACGGGCAGGAACCAAGGAAAGTTGCAGTCAGAATTGCGCTTGGGACGTTGTTGAGGTTGGGGCCTGGGGAGTACGTTGCTGATCTGTGGGGTAATACTGGGCTCTGCAGCCAGTGTCTCCAACACCAGGCCCTGGACCGGCCTCTGCTGCATGGGAACTGGCTAGTGCTGTCAAGGTGCGTTCTCAGCCATGCTCTTTGTGGTGCTAGCTTCTGATTCAGAGTCCTCAGTGGGAGTCTTAGACTGAGTGTAGGTCACTGCCTGCACCCCAGCTGCAAGGAAAGTTGGGAAGGTGAGTATCTGGGCTTCTTGGCTTTTAAGAAAGGAGACAGGCTCCACTTCCCACCGATATTCACATGGTGGGAAAGTCATCAAACCTAAATATAGGAGAAGGGATGTAAGTAAATGCCAAGCATCCAAACAAAACAAACCGAAACAAACAAATGGCTTTTTAAAAATATATATATTTTATTGACTTTTTACAGAGAGGAAGGGACAGGGATAGAGAGTTAGAAACATCGATGAGAGAAAAACATCGCGATCAGCTGCCTCCTGCACACTCCCCACTAGGGATGTGCCCGCAACCCAGGTACATGCCCTTGACCAGAAGCAAACCTGGGACCCTTCAGTCTGCAGGCCGATGCTCTATCCGCTGAGCCAAACCGGTTAGGGCAACAAATGGCTTTTTTTTTTTTTTTAATAATATATTTTATTGATTTTTTACAGAGAGGAAGGGAGAGAGACAGAGAGTTAGAAACATCGATGTGAGAGAAACATCGATCAGCTGCCTCCTGCACACCCTCCACTGGGGATGTGACCGCAACCCAGGTACATGCCCTTGACCGGAAACGAACCTGGGACCCCTCAGTCCGCAGGCTGACGCTCTATCCACTGAGCCAAACCGGTCTTGGCAACAAATGGCTTTTTTATACTGGCTATCGAACACTGATTTATTGGTACTGTACACATACAAATTATATTTGCACCTTTTTTGCACTTCTTTTGGATTGCTAGGCTATACTTCACTTGTGCTAAAAAGGAATTTAGCACATCTGATGTGGCAGGAGGAGTTCTGTTGAACACTTCCTCTTCAGTGGTTGTGTTTCTGAAGGGCCGAGTGGGGAATCACTGCAGCCTGAAAATACTGTTTGAGAAATCAAAGTTTAATGCATTGATTTGGGCAGTTCTAATAACCTTATTAACAGTCTGTCATTATAAGGTGTGTTCCTTATCAACTGGTATGTAAAATTTGTTTCTTTATCCATCATCAGTTTTGAAATTCTTGAGAACAGAGATGACATCTTGCAGCTTTTGTAGCCCCAATGCCTGGCACATAGTAAGCTCTTAGTTTGTTGCAAGTCTAGCAGAATTGCTCGCTGGCTGTCCTTGCCCTTCTGCGTCTGTCCTTGCCCTTCTGCGGCCTTCCTTTTGAATTAAGAAATGGATGAGGCCCTAACCAGTTTGGCTCAGTGGATAGAGCGTCAGCCTGCGGACTGAAGGGTCCCAGGTTCGATTCCGGTCAAGGGCAAGTACCTTGGCTGCGGGCACATCCCCCGTAGGGGATGTGCAGGAAGCAGCTGATCGCTGTTTCTCTCTAACTCTCTATCCCTTTCCCTTCCTCTCTGTAAAAAATCAATAAAATATATTTAAAAAAAAGAAAAAAGAAATGGATGAGAATATTAGCGTGTAACAATTACCAATAGTTCCATGGAGAGGGGGAGGGGGAAACCAAATACATAATTTAAAAGAACAGGTATTTATTGTAACTACTTCATTAGTCTCCCAGTGATTTGTTGCTATTAGATTCTATCTGATTTTCTTTGACCGTGGGGTGTTTTGATTTGTGCTTTAGTTCTTGCATATTTCTTTTATTTATTTCTACTTTTTTATTGAATTTATTGGGATGACGCTGGTTACTGAAATATAGGTCTCAGGTGTACAGTTCTATAATACATCATCTGTATATTGTATATTGTGTTCACCACCCCAAGTCAAGTCTCTTTCTACCTCCCCCACCTCCCTTTCCCTCTGGTAATCACTATACTGTTGTCTGTGTCTGTGAGTCCTGAATATTTATTTTTATTGAAAAGAAATTTGAACCTGCTTCATGGCTTTTCTTGCCCTTTTCCCCTGTCACTAAGGATTAACTTATTGTTTTCCATCTGAGTGGAACAGAAAATGAAATATGAAAATTAGAAGATTAAATGACAAATTGTTACTGGGATAATTTATATTATCATTTTTCTGCTGTGGCACCCATTTTTACTTTGAAGGAGTTCAAAAGGTTGACAGCGGGGTTGTGTTATCTGCTTGTTTTGGTAACTGTAGCACATAACATTTCATGGTAATTATTTTGTTTGTAAGTCTCCCCACTCTCCAAGGTAGTGACTCTCCTGCGTCTGGTATATCCTGCCTGAGGCATAGCACATAGGAGAGTAGCTGTTGAAGTTGTGAAGGGGTAATATATTGGGGAATTTTAAGTCACTGTATGTTTGTTTTGGGTTTTCTAAACTTCCAAATTGCCTGTAGTTTCCATATCAAGAGCTTCCTCTGGGAAACTCTAATGATAGTTTGCTCTGTAAGATACAAAGGACATCTCTTCCATTATTAAGGCCAACTTGAGGCCTACTGCCTCCAGGAGGAAGGAGGGTGAAATGGAAGTGGAAAGTCCATCTTTTTCAACCCTGGTAGGTTAGAGGAAGAAGGGGGAGCAGAGGTAGAGAAGGCAGACTGTGAGGAATTTATGCTCTAACCTGCTCAGGCCAGAGTTCTGGGGTTGAGGTGAGCATGGTGCATGCATTGAGGAGACAGTGCAAGCAGACGGCCTTTGGTGCTACCCCATATCTGGAGTCTTGAGAGGAGATGACTGTGTAGGTGAGTGCTGTGCCAGCGCTGGGGTTGTAGCCGAGCAGGGTAGAAGGAAGTGATAGGTAGATGAGTCTGAGGTGGTGGGGGGTTCTGAAATGCTTTCATACCACTGTCAGGGATGTGGAGTCGCTCAGAGGCCTGTGGAACAGCAGGCGTCATGGCAAAGGACTGTGTGACTCTAAGGTCTGGATCATGGATACCAGAGGCGGGAGCCAGCATGACATCCCAGAAGGTGGGCTGACACCAGTCCACTCCTCCTTACAGCAGAGGCCAGTGTCGATCCGCAGAGACGCCGAGATCCAAGCTCTTCTCCCCACCGTAACGACGTCCCATAAGCCCCATTTGGAGGAACATTTACCTGAAGGCAGTGATTTAAACCAGCTCTGGTAAAGAGTTAAACTTAACTGTCTGAATGTTAACTAGAAGAGACTGAGATATTATCTGGCAAATTTTAAGTTTTTGGCTATTTACTAGGGTGAGTGTTCATGATGAAAATTAGATTAATTATAGAAAAAATACCATGTTCATGAGATAGGTTAGACCAATTATCCTATATAATAGAAGGCTAATATGCAAATAGACTGAACAGCAGAACAACCAACCAAACAACTGGTTGCTATGATGTGCACTAACCACCAGGGGTGTGCGCTGAACATGATGGGCATCAGCCGTGGTGGGATTGTGGAGCAGGTGAGCAGGGGCACCAGACCAAGGCAGGGCGCTGGTCACTGTCATTGGGATGAGCCTCTGGTGGTTACTGAAAATTCTTTGCTCCTGAGCACTGCTGTCCTGCCTGGCGCTCTCACCTGCTGCCATTGCTGGCCCCGCTCGCACCTGCTACCGGAGTCACTGCTCGCACCCACTGCCAGCGCCAGCCCTGCTCGCACCTGCTACCGGAGTCACTGCTCGCACCCACTGCCAGCGCCAGCCCCGCTCGCACCTGCTGTCGGTGCCCGGCGCTGGTCCCGATTGCTCGGCACTATCAGCGGGTGCGAGCTGTGGCTGCCAGCCCTGATCACCCCAGAGGGCTTCTCCACCTCCCCCTGCTCCTGAGGGGTGATTGGGGCAGCAGCCTCTGCTTGCACCCGCTGATGTCACTGGCCCCAATTGCTCTGCGCCGTCAGTAGGCGCAAGTGGGCCGGTGCCATCAGCATGTGGAGTGGCAGCGGTGGGAGCAGGGTCTTTGGTGGGAGGGGCCGGGCGGGGGTGTGGAGGATGGTCTAAGACCCGCTCCTGTGCCTACTGCAGCCTCGTGGCCCACAGTTCTTTTCAAGGTGCACGAATTCGTGCACTGGGCCCCTAGTAGGAAATTAGCTACATTTGAGTTACAATGTAGGCAAGTATTACCAGGCAATAAAGGACAAAAAAGAATGCTGGTGAGGTGATGTAATCCATCCTGACCAAGGACAACCTGGGGTGGAGGCAGGAGGGAACACCTGTTGGGGTAAGAAGAGGTGCCAGAGAAGGCAGCAGCAGTGATTGAGAGCTATGGGGACAACTTGGGAAGTGGTCGCTGAGTGACTCAGTCTTAGGGAAGAGAAGGTTTGAAGTATTCCTCTAGGAGAGAGGAGTGAATTGCTTAGTGAAATGTAGGATTGCTGGGAAGTGCTGAGGGTCCACTTAAAGGCTGTATAGCAGAGACCTGAGCCTGAAAACTTACTGAGCATAGTTGTGTTGATTTATTGAAAGTGAGAGCAGTCAGCAGGGTGGTGCTTTTTCCTCTCCCAATGGTTTGCTGCTTGACTGTGAGAATTGGGTTTACAGGTTAATATAAAGGGAAAAGGAAGTTGACAGTGTAGGCAAGAGAGGGTGTAATCATGGGCCATGATTTCTAAGCTAGGACTGAGGTTATGATGTGGGTGATGGACAGTGAAATGGGTAGAATCAATGAATTAGAGGCCCTCCTGCCATCAGTGAAGTGGCGGAGTGATCGAGAATGGGATGACTTGACATATTTGCTCTAGAAGCAGTGCATGTGCTGGTACAACAAGTTTTAGGGTCTGACAGAAAGCAGCTGAAATGGGGAATAAGAAAGATTGCTGAAATGATCAGGAAACTGGGAGGCTTAGATGTTAGATGACTTCACTAAATAAGTGACGTTACCAAGAATGTTAGGCATTGGAATGAATTGTTTTAACAAATTCATTGGCTTCCTAACCCAGGGTGTTAGGGCTCTGTGGAAAGAGCCAAGTGGGGACAGGGGCACTCACCTCTGTTCACATAATGATGAAGGTCATTCTGTTGTTTTACAGATGATGTCCTGAAATATGTGAGCACCCGTTGCAAATGAACTGCTGCTGTGTTAGACACTCCTTCGGGCGGGGGGGTGGGGGGGGGGGTGTGTGCTGAAGCTGGAAGGACTGGGAACATCCTCTGAGGCTCGATTTGCAGATTCTTCAGCAACAGCTAATGGTTTACCTGAGGGTGGAGGACTTGGAATAAGATAAAGGGAAGGATATGACTTCCACTTTTCTTTTTAAGTGGGAGTTATAATTCCTGTTTCCTTTTCTTCTGCAAAGAGGTTTGGGAAGGGGCTGTAAGGGAGAGACCGGAGCCTGAAAACGTTTGGTGGCTGCCACAGCAGAGGACGTTCTTAATCAGAGGGGCTGCCCTGCTTTGTGTGGATAGCAGTAAGTTGTTCTTCAGAAGCCTGGTGCTTGTTCAGAGGGCTCCATGAGGACTGGCATGGAGGCTGGTGCCTGGAACTCAGCAGTGCAGACTGCCCCTCACCATGGCCATTGTGGCTTCTACTGGTACAGGGTGCCGCCAGTAGTAAGGGAGGGATCCCGAGTTCCCCAAATGGCGACACACCTTTGGGACCAGCCAGCCAGCTGGTATCCAGTTTTAATTTCAGACTCTTTAGTAATGGAGGGACCATTGATCTGTTCTCATTGGGACACTCATTCCCCCCGACCCCGTACTTGGATTTGCCTTATCCACCTGTTCCACCATCTCTGAGACCTACTGAAAATAAATCTTCTACAGGGCCGAGATTTTCCTTAAAGGGTTGTCTCTGACCTTCACAGAAAGAGACGACACAACAGGCTAATGCCTGTGGTTTGACTGCTCTTAACATACACTGTCATTTGAGGCAGCTGATTTCAAACTTTTCAGTTTCAGAACCCCTTTACATTCTTAAAAATTATTGAAAAGTATTTCATAGGAGGGTTTTTTAAAAAAAAGTTATATTTGACTCTAAACAGGTTTCATTTATATGGTTATATCTATTGATTTCACTGCATAAAAATTTACTGATTAAGTTTTGAAAATACGTTTTGGAATATAATAAACTAGTGGCCCAGTGCACAAATTCATGCACATTGATAGAAAATTAATTAGACGAAATATTTTAATATTGCTATTCGCCCTTTCTCTGTAACAGAAGTGTCAACCAAATTCATGATCATCAATGACAGATGGATACACACATTTGCGATTGGTGCCAGTGAGAGCTTTATGTGTATTGCGTATGCGCAAGTCAACTTAGCCTTTTATAGATATAGAATAAACTTGCTTAATTAGACTTGCTTTCTGATTTAGCTAAACTTTTTCCAGCCCAGTGAAGTACCCCAACTTCTCTTTCAGGTAATTGTCAGCAGTAAATATGAACTCAAAGCAGATTATTATTGTAGATCATGCAGGGAGAACAAAGGGTAAAATATTGAACTGCAGCAGTGTTTGACTATATTCTGTGCAGTGAGAAAACCTGAAGTCATTTTCAGAGGTCCACCATTTCTTACTTCTTTTCAGTTGTGTCAAGTTTCTAAACTCTCTAAATCTCTGTTTTCTGGGTAATGAAAAGAAAATAGGACTCCACTGAGTCTCCTATCTACCTACTCTAGAACTTCTGTGAGGATCAAATGAGATGAGGCATGGGAAAACGCTTCACAGACATTTGGTTACAGTGTAAAGTGTTTCCACCTGGCTATAAAGCAAGTTATGTTCCTGGGCTGAAGAAACCACAAGGAGACTAGTCATTGCTAGGGAGAGGAAGCCAGGCGCTGCTACGTGAGTCATTACCCAGATGATCAGACACTTAGCATATTAGCCTTTTATAGATATAGACTAGAAGCCCAGTGCACAAAATTCATGCACAGATAGGATCCCTAGGCATGGCCAGCGATCAGGGCCAATTGGGGCCTTCCGGCTGCCGGCCGGGGCCTTCCTTTGTTCTGTGCCGCCTCCTTGTGGTCAGCGCCTGTCATAGTGAGCAATCCAACTCCCAGTCTCCCAGTTGAACTCCTGAGGAGACATTTGCATATTAGCCTTTTATATATGTAGATAGTCGTTACTCTATGGGGAAGGAAACACAGGAGGGGATTGAACAGTTGCTGAGGGTGTATATTCCAACTGGGCATTCTGGGACTGGAGAAAATAACCACAAGGTGGACTTGGAGACCTCCTGGACTCATTATGGGATGAATCTGAAGCCAAGCCCCATTAAATCTCCCACATTCCATTAGCTGTTTCTGAGAGTTTGGATCACTATGCTATTTTGGGTCTTCAAGAGGCGGGGAAGGGGTGGGTAGGAAGAGATTAACCAAAGTGTGTGTGTGTGTGTGTGTGTGTGTGTATATATGTATATTTTTTTTTTTTCATTTTCATTCACCAAGCCTCTAGTACATATATATATGTGTGTGTGTGTGTGTGTGTGTATGTTTTTCTTCATTTTCATTCACCAAGCCTCTAGTACATATATATATGTGTGTGTGTACTTGGGAGGTGTCCCTCATCCCGGCCTGCACCCGCTCGCAGTCCGGGACCACTCAGGGGATGTCTGCCTGCCGACTTAGATCTGCTCCCCATGGAGTGGGCCTAAGCTGGCAGTTGGACATCCTTAGCACTACTGCTGCTGCACTCACCAGCTGTGAGCCCAGCTCAGGCCTTCTGGGTGAGTGGCGCTCCCCCTGTGGGAGTGCACTGACCACCAGGGGGCAGCTCCTGTGTTGAGTGTCTGTCCCTTGGTGGTCAGTGCGTGTCATAGTGACCAGTTGTTCTGCTGTTTGGTCAATTTGCATATTACGCTTTTATTATATAGGATATCTATATAGCTATATATCTATATATATCTTATGGACACAGACAATAGTGTGGTTTAGGTTGGGGGTGGGATGGAGTGAATTGGAGGGGAGTTAATGGGGGGGGGAAGGGGACATCTGTAATACTTTCAACAATAAAGATAAATTAAAAAAATAATTTAAGTTCAGCATCAATATCCAGTAATTCCCCCAACGTTTGGTTATGTCCTCTTCCCGATGCAGTCATTCTCGTAAACGGCTACAGACCTCCTTTGGAAAGCTAAGGAGGGAGAGTGGCTCTGTGGTAGAGCTGCTCCTCAAGGGGACCTGACCTTAAGTCTGTGAAGTGGCCCAAATCTGAGAATTGGTAGAGGGGCCACAGCTCTTTATTTTTGGCGATTGAAGTCATACTTCTGTTTACCGGACCTGGAGCTTTTTCACTATTGCTGATCAAGTAAGACTCCAGTAGACTGCTCATCTCTTCAGCTCTAGGGACACTGAGATTCATCAGCCAACGTCAGGGATCTCTGCATTTCAGTCCTTTCTAGTTACTGTCTTGGCTGCCACATCTACTCCCACCTTGTCTATGGTGATTTCAGTGCTGCCACTTGGTTGGTCCCTGCCACCAGGGGATCCCATCATCCCAACTAAATCCAGGAAGCCCAGTTTGATGGTAGGAGTTACCACTTTTATGTCTGGTCTGTGGAGAAAAGCCCACATAGAGCTCTTCCAGGAGGCCAGGGCTCCTCTCATGAGTGCCTTTCGCATAGCTTGGTGGATGGGATGTTTTCTGGGTCTTCCCAGGGACTTGGTTAAGGAGTGGGTTAAGCCGTCTTGCATATTAAATTCACTCAGTATTCTAATCTCACTAATCCATCAGCTATCTCCTTCCTCAGAATACCAAAGAGGTTCTGACATTTCAGCCTCACTTAATGTTGGTCACCAGTTTTCAATCAACCAGGCAAAGTGTTAAAGCCATTCCCAGCTGCTTGAGCCAAGCTGCTGACTCCACAATCTCTGCTCAGTGCAATAGATTCAGCTTCATCCAGCCTTATCTTCCACCCTAATCCAGCACTCCAGCACTTTCTGGATCCTTTCCCCTAGGTCCGTGGTCGGCAAACCGTGGCTCGCAAGCCACATGCGGCTCTTTGGCCCCTTCAGTGTGGCTCTTCCACAAAATACCACGTGCAGGCGTGCACGTACAGTGCGATTGAAACTTCGTGGCCCATTCGCAGAAGTCGGTACAAAGGCCCCACTGTATTTTGTGGAAGAGCCACACTGAAGGGCCCAAAGAGCCGAATGTGGCTTGAGAGCTGTGGTTTGTTGAGCCACAGTTTGCTGACCACGCCCTAGGTGTTCCCCGAGTTTTTGTTGCTAGAAAGTGGCAGAATCCTGTTGTTCCTTTGGCCGGTAATGCACCTCTTCAAGGGTTGCACTTTTAGCTTTGTCCTTTGGGGCCTGCCAGGACTTGAGTCTGATCACAGGTTTAGAAACACTGAGAGGTGGTGAGGTGGTTCCCGAGAAGGGTCCGTGGTCCCCTGCAAGGCACTTGCCATTGGGCGGCCGTTGTAGGTTCTTCAGGCAAAGGGAGCCCGACCTCTTCTGAGTGCTTTTCTTGGTGAAGGCAATTACTCAGCATTTAGGAGTTCAAGGTTTAGGGCAGTGATGGCGAACCTTCTGAGCTCGGTGTGCCAGCATTGTGAAAAACCCTAACTTAACTCTGGTGCCATGTCACATATAGAAATTTTTTGATATTTGCAACCATAGTAAAACAAAGATGTATATTTTTCATATTTATTTTATATATTTAAATGCCATTTAACAAAGAAATATCAACCAAAAAAATGAGTTCACGTGTCATAGGTTCGCCATCACTGGTTTAGGGTCTTTCTCCTTATCAGTCAATTACCTAATTTTATGTAAGAGTTAAACATGTAAGTTTGGAAATTTTTTTTTTAAAATATATTTTATTGATTTTTTACAGAGAGGAAAGGAGAGAGATAGAGATTTAGAAACATCGATGAGAGAGAAACATCCATCAGCTGCCTCCTGCACACTCCCCACTGGGATGTGCCCGCAACCCAGGTACATGCCCTTGACCGGAATCGAACCTGGGACCTTTCAGTCCGCAGGCCGACGCTCTATCCACTGAGCCAAACCGGTTTCGGCAAGTTTGGAAATTTAATTAAGCAAGTGTGGTCTGTGAATCAGCAGCATCAGTATCAACTGGGGGCTTGTAATCAATGCAGACTTACTGAGCCAGAGCATACATTTTTTCTGTATATGATTTCAGAGATATCTGCAGAGTTTGTATTTACATTATACTAATTTCTGTAAGTCCTTTTAAACTTTCAGTACTCAGCAGCCCAGTTATTTTTAAAACAATATTTTCATTGATTTCAGAGAGAGGAAGGGAGAGCGAAAGGGAGGGAGAGAGAGAAATATCAATGATGAGAATCATTGATTGGCTGCCTCCTGCATGCCCCTTACTGGGTCTGGAGCCCACAACCTGGGCATGTGCCCTGCATGGGAACCATGACCTCATGAGCCACACTGGCCAGGCCTGTACAGTTATTTGATGATATTTCCTTTGCGATTTTCTTGGGGAACCTATAATTTTATTTTACATTTTATTCTGTATATACTACATCTAAAATTTTTGCAAATCCAGTTTTACCTGATTTCCCATTTCCATGTCAGAGTTCCCCATGAAGTCTTAATTGGATGTGATGCTCCCTCTCGTGGACAATGGAGTGAAAAGCATGCAGACATTTTTCAGAATAGTGACTGGCTTTTAGCTATTAGCATTTAATATCTCAGGGTGAACCTCCTTTCCACACTGTTCTCAACCTCTGATTGTTATCATAATTTTTGTTTTGAATTCTATAAAAATGCAAGCAAGTCAAATTTTGTCATAAATATCTCTATAAAACTCACCATAATGAAAGAGCCCTGGTCAAATTGACATCAGTGCCTTATTAGTAATGACCATGTTATTGGGACCCTTCAGTCCGCAGTCCGACGCTCCATCCACGGAGCCATCCCAGCCAGGGGTGCATGCTGGTTGAGGGCTCGGTCCCCGGTGGGGGCTTGCAGGGGCAGCTGATCAGTGATTCTCTCTCATCATTGTTTCTGTCTCTCTCCCTCTCCCTTCCTCTGTAATCAATAAAAATATATTTAAAAAATAAATAAAACTCATTATAATGAAAGAGCACTGGTCAAATTCATACCAGTGCCTTACTGATAATGACCATGTTATTCACACTACCAGTCACAACTCATGTCTGCAACTGGTGGTCACATTTGAATTTGTGACCAGCTAGGGGAAGACTTGAGCCTGTTCATCTACTTATAATGGGATTTATTACTGTGAAAGATTTTGTGCACATGATTTTATCCCTCTAATTTTTGCTATAGTAATTACTTGGTAGGATGGAAATACTAAACATCATTGTGTGGGATAATCTTATTTATTATATCTCATTCTAATCTTAGAACTCAAATGGTTGTTTTCCAGAAACACAATTATATTTATAAACAGTTCTGAAAAGGCACATAACCTATGTGATAAGCATCATAAGACATTTTATTTCATTTCATTTATTTTAATTTTGTTAGTCCTCATTTGAGGATATTTTTTTCCATTGATTTTTATTAATTTATTTTAAAATATATATTTATTTATTTCAGAGAGGAAGGGAGAGGGAGAGAGAGATAGAAACAGCAATGACGAGAGAGAATTATTGATCCACTGCCTCCTGCACACCCCTACTGGGGATCAAGCCCCTGACCCGGTTGAGCCCGAAACCTGGGCATGTGCCCTTGACTGGGATCAAGTCCGGGACCCTTCAGTCCTCAGACTGACACTCTATCCACTGAGCCAAACTGGCTAGGGCTTTCCACTGATTTTTAGAAAGAGGGGAATGGAGGGGAAGAGACAGAGAGAGGGAAACATGGATGTGAGAGAGACACATCAATTGGTTGCCTCCTGCTGGGCCCCTACCGGGGACAGAATTGAATCTACAAATGAGGTACGACATGCCCTTGACTGGAATCGAACCCATGACTCTTCAGTCCTCTGGCCGACACTCTAACCACTGAGCAAAACCGGCTATGATGACATTTTATTTTTAAAGTAAAAATTGACAACTAAAGCCATTCTTTTACTTTTTTTTCCAAGTCATAACCAATTTTATTGCAAAAGGACCCTGTACACATTTATCAATTCTAGTACCTTAATAACTATCCAACAAGTCATTAACATACAGAAACATGTGTCATGAGAAGCAAGAAATGTCGCCCATCCCTTCTGCAGATTAGCACCTTGTGACTCCTGAGCAAGTGCTCGCATCACTGAGGGCTGTGAACAGTCACTTTTCGCATTCACCCTGAGTGAAAGATGGAGTGACCTAAGTACACATGCAACATATTATAAACAGTTTCTTACAAAAAAAGTCACAAATTAAACCAAAGTATTTTACAGAACTTACTACAAAACACCGTCAAAACTGCCTTCCCTTAGGCTCTCTCTCCCCGTATCCGGCGAGCCAACCGGATGTCTTTGGGCATGATGGTGACTCAGCGTGGATGGCACACAGATTCGTATCTTCAAATAAACCCACCAGGTACGCCTCGCAGGCCTCCTGCAGCGCACCGATGGCTGCACTTTGAAAACTCAGGTCAGTTTTGAAATCCTGGGCGATCTCCCTCACCAACCTCTGGAAAGGCAGCTTCCGGATCAGAAGCTCGGTCGATTTCTGGTAACGGCGGATTTCTCGAAGCGCAACGATCCCGGGCCAGTAGCGATGGGGCCTCATCACCCCGCCGGTAGAGGGGGCGCTTTTCCTGGCAGCTTCAGTGGCCAGCTGTTTGCGGGGCGCTTTCCCACCCGTGGATTTGCGAGCAGTCGGCTTGGTTCGGGTCATTTTCTTTCACTCAACGCCGAGGTCTTAGGCCGCTTCTGAGTCCGTGACGCCGCTCCTGCTGCCCGAGGAAGAGCCGCAGCCCAGGAGCTGAGTGCACGGACCACCCCAACGAATAACCAAACCGCTTCGCTTTTCTTTTACTTTTTTATATATAGTGAAATCAGGAAAGCTTCCTTTTTAATGTTAACTTGTTGCCAGTTTACTATTTTACACACGATCTATTCATGTTTAATTTTAAACAAGACATTCACAATTCTACTTTCTTAATTCATGACTTTGGTTGAGAATCATGCCAAGAAGGCCTCTGTTGTTAGCCTTTAAAGTAAAAATAAAAAGAGAAACCACAAAAGGAGGAAAAGATGGATTGACAAATGGACAGATTTAACTTCATAAACGTTAATACATCTGTGTATCAAAGTGTCATTGTCTTACAATGAAAAAACTGTGAAATTGAGGAAAACATTTCCAACATAAAAGCACATTTCCTTAATGTACAAAAATCAATCACAAATTAATAAGAGACAGCAACTTACCTTCTTTTCTGGCACGTTTTTCTTTGTCTCTGTTCTGAATATTTCTGATCTTTAGATTTCTCTGTGAGAAGTTCCCAGTATTGGCTACACATGGGAAGCACCTGGGGAACTTTAAAAAATACTCATGGCTGCCTGGCTGGTGTGGCTCAGTGGTTGAGTGTCAGGGCACATGCCTGGGTTGCGGGCTCAATCCCCAGCGTGGGGCACGCAGGAGACAGTTGATTGATGATTCTCTCATTGATGTTTTGTCTCCCTCTCCCGTCCTCTCTCTAAAATCAATAAAAAACATATTAAAAAAATTAAAAACTACTCAGGGGTCCTACCCCAGAGGTTTTGATTTAATTAGTTTAGAGTGTGGCTTGAGAATGGCAATTTCAAAAGCTCTCCAGGTTATTATAATGTGTAGTTTGGGTGAACGACTATTATCTTGCTTTTTTATCTTTTTTTTTTAAAATGAAATCTTTATTGTTCAGATTATTACAGTTGTTCCTCTTTTTTACCCCCATAACTCCCCTCCACCCGGTTCCCACCCCACCCTATGCCCTTACCCCCGCCACCCACTGTTCTCATCCATAGGTGTTCAATTTTTGTCCAGTCTCTTCCCACACCCCACACACCCCTTTCCCCCCAAGAATAGTCAGTCCACTCCCTTTCTATGCCCCTGATTATATTATATTCACCGGTTTATTCTGTTCATCAGATTATTTATTCACTTGATTTTCAGATTCACTTGTTGATAGATGTGTATTTGTTGTTCATAATTTGTATCTTTACCTTTTTCTTCTTCCTCTTCTTAAAGGATACCTTTCAGCATTTCATATAATACTGGTTTGGTGGTGATGAACTCCTTTAGCTTTTCCTTATCTGTGAAGCTCTTTATCTGACCTTCTATTCTGAATGATAGCTTTGCTGGGTAAAGTAATCTAGGTTGTAGGTTCTTGCTATTCATCTCTTTGAATATTTCTTGCCATTCCCTTCTGGCCTGCATAGTTTCTGTTGAGAAATCAGCTGACAGTCGTATGGGTACTCCCTTGTAGGTAACTGATTGTCTTTCTCTTGCTGCTTTTAAGATTCTCTCTTTGTCTTTTGCTCTTGGCATTTTAATGACGATGTGTCTTGGTGTGGTCCTCTTTGGATTCCTTTTGTTTGGGGTTCTCTGCACTTCCTGGACTTGTAAGTCTATTTCTTTGACCAGGTAGGGGAAGTTTTCTGTCATTATTTCTTCAAATAGGTTTTCAATATCTTGCTCTCTCTCTTCTTCTGGCGCTCCTATAATTCGGATGTTGGTACGCTTGAAGAGTTCCCAGAGGCTCCTTACACTATCTTCATATTTTTGGATTCTTTTTTCTTTTTGTTTTTCCGGTTGGGTGATTTTTGCTTCTTCATATTTCAAATCTTTGACTTGATTCTTGCGATCCTCTAGTTGCTGTTGGAACTCTGCATAATATCCTTTATTTCAGTCAGTGCATGCTTAATTTCTAGTTGGTCCTTTTTAATAACCTCGAGGGTCTCACTAGATTTCTTGAGGGTCTCACTAAATTTATTGGCGGTCTTACTAGGTTTCTTGAGGGTCTCACTAAATTTATCGGCGGTTTCTAGAAAATTCGTGAAAAACCTTAAAAGTGTGGTTTTGAACTCTATATCCAGTAGTTTGCTTTCCTCCATTTCTGTCATTTGTAACCTGTTTCTTTGTCTCCACATTTTTTTATGCTTTCCTTGTTGATAGAGTGGCTTTCTGTGCTAGGTGTCCTATAGGGCCCAGTGGCTCAACCTCCCCAATTACCTGAGGTGGACACTCTTGGTGCACCCCTTTGTGGGCTTTGTGCACAATCTTCTTGTAGTTAAGCCTTGATTGTTGTAGGTATCACTGGGAGGAATTGACCTCTAGGCCAGTTGGCTGTGGGAATCAGCTGTGTCTGCAGTGGGAGAACTTCTGAGCTGGAGACACTCTTCTGGGGCAAGACTTGCTTCATTGGGGCTTTGGTGCTCACTGAGTCTGCCCCCTGAGTGTGTCCTTTACGGATCTGAGGAGTTGTAATCTGGATGGTCCCACTCTGACCACTGGGTACACTGGCTCTTGGATCTCTAAGGAGGTGCTAATTTAGCCTCTGCCTGAGGCTACCCAGCAGGAGTTATGGAAAGATTTCTCTTCTTTATTTGGGGTTTGGAGGTGCCCAGATGAGGCCCAGCTGTGAAGCAATGTAAGCTGCTGTGGGGCCTTGGACCCCCTTTTGGAAGTTCTGGGTCTCTCTGATTCAGCTGCAGTTTGTTAAGTAATTTTCAGGTTGCAAGGGCCAGGCCTTTCATATGCAAAAGCCTCTGCGCACAGCGTGGGTGGGGCGGGGTCTCAGGGGATCAACAGGGTGGAGCAAGCAGCTATGGATGCTCCCCTGTCCTACCCTAAGAGGCCCTGCGTCTCAGTGTCCTGGTAATCGCTGCAAGTACCTCTAAGAGAAAGCCGCCCTCGAGTTCTGCCCGATGCCAGACAGTCCAGTTTCTCCCCGTATGAGTCTGGGTCCCCAGAGACTCACCCGGAACTGGAGGTCAGAGCAGTCGGGAGCTTGAGACTCTCTCCCGATTGAAAAAGACAACCGTGTCCTCAGCTGCCAGCCCTCTCCACGTGTGCCGTCTCCTCAGCTGCCAGCCCTCTCCACGTGCGCCGCGTCCTCAGTTGCCAGCCCTTTCCGTGTGCCTCCGTACCTCTGCACTTTACTTGCGTACCTCCTCTGAGTCTCAGTGTGCTTTTCTCTTTCCTTCTAGTCGTAGAATTTCCACTCAGCCATCCTTCCTGTGGTTCTGGATGATGCCCGTTTTGTCTTTTAGTTGTATTTTTGAAGTGGTTGTGCGAGGCAGCAATTTCTGGTGTTTACCTATGCCGCCATCTTGGTTTCTCCCTTGCTTTTTTATCTTAATTGACTCCCTGGTCTGCATCTTTATGCTCAAGGGCTAAGGTGACATTGCCATAACTGGGTTTATTCAAGCTTCTTATGATATCCATAAATAATTCTGCAAGTTGGGTTTCAAAATGGAGATTTATATTCTCATGCTCTGTTCATATTTACATGATTGTCACATATAGGACAAGCATGTATTAGGTTTAATTTTTAAGTTGAGTGGTTGTGATGTTTCTCACAAATGAATTTGATGGTATATTAAAATTTAATTGTTGTTAAGCATTTTTCAGCTACTGTGTTTAACTCCGATTAGGAAGTAGATGCTAATTAGAAAGATTTATGTCGTGCAGTTGATCAAAAAAGAGTGCTTGGATATTTAAATAAAATTTTTTCTGGGCGGTTTAAATTTTTATTTTTTGACTGTACAATATTAGATGCTCAGTTAAGGTGCTAAAAACCTAAGCATTTTATAAAACACTAGAGGCCCGGTGCATGAAATTTGTGCACTGGGGTGGGGGGTCCCTAAGCTCAGCCTGCACCCTCTCCAATCTGGGACCCCTTGAGGGATGTCCGACTACTGGTTTAGGCTTGACCCCAGTGGGATCGGGCCTAAATGGGCAGTTTGACATCCCTCTCACAGTCCCAACCTCTCTCCTGCCTAACTGCTTCTGTCTGCCAGCGTGATCACTCCCTAACCACTCCTCTGCCAGCTTGATCGATGGCTAACTGCTCCCCTGCCGGCCTGATTGCCCCTGCCTTTCCCTGCAGGCCTGGTTCCTCACAACTGCCCTCCTCTGCAGGCCTGGGTCCCCCCCAAATGTCCTCCCCTGCAGGCCTGGTCGCCCCCAACTTCCCTTCTCTGCCTTCCCAGTAACTCCCAACTGCCCTCCCCTGCTGGCCATCTTGTGTGTTGAAGTGATGGTCAATTTGCACATTACCTCTTTATTATATAGGATTTTATTAAAGTCTACGAATCATTGGTTTTTACCCCTTTTACAAATTTGCCTATAGAATTTTGAAGATAATTCAGATGTCTGGGCCACATTCTTAAAGATCCTTTTAAAGCTCCACAGGTAATGATGGTACGTACCCCGAGGTGAGAACCTTTGGGCAAGAAAAAAAAAAAGACAAAGGCATAATAGTAGAAGTAAGTGCCATAGATAATACCTATGGGGGAATAACTAATAGGGAAATGAATATAGATTCTATAGTGGACCATTTTGATTACATTGGAGTGAGTTTGTGTGGAAACTTTTTTTTTTTAAGTTTTATTTTTATTTTTTTTTCATTTCTGTAGCTTCTTTTTTTTTAAATATATTTTTTATTGATTAAGATATTACATATGTGTACCCTCTACCCCCCCCCCCCCCACCCGCTCATGCCCTCACCCCTCCGTTGTCTGTGTCCATTGGTTAGGCCTATATGCTTGCATATAAGTCCTTTGGTTGATCTTTCCCCCTTACCCCCACCCTCCCCTACCTTCCCTCCAAGGCCCGACAGTCCAATCAATGCCTCTCCGTCTCTGGATCAGTCGTTGTTCATCAGTTTATGTTGTTCATTATATTCCACAAATGAGTGAGATCCTGTGGTATTTATCCGCTCTCCAGTTCCATCCATGCTGTGGCAAATGGTAAGAGTTCCTTTTTCTTCTTCCTCTTCTTAAAGAATACCTTTCAGCATTTCATATAATGCTGGTTTGGTGGTGATGAACTCCTTTAGCTTTTTCTTATCCGTGAAGCTGTTTATCTGACCTTCCATTCTGAACGATAGCTTTGCTGGATAAAGTAATCTTGGTTGCAGGTTCTTGCTATTCATCTCTTTGAATATTTCTTGCCACTCTCTTCTGGCCTGCATGGTTTCTGTTGAGAAATCAGCTGACAGTCGAATGGGTACTCCCTTGTAGGTAACTGACTGTCTTTCTCTTGCTGCTTTTAAGATTCTCTCTTTATCTTTTGCTCTTGGCATTTTAATTATGATGTGTCTTGGTGTGGTCCTCTTTGGATTCCTTTTGTTTGGGGTTCTCTGCGCTTCCTGGACTTGTAAGTCCATTTCTTTGACCAGGTAGGGGAAGTTTTCTGTCATTATTTCTTCAAAAAGGTTTTCAATATCTTGCCCTCTCTCTCCTTCTGGTACCCCTATAATTCTGATGTTGGTACGCTTGAAGTTGTCCCAGAGGTTCCTTACACTATCTTCATATTTTTGGAATCTCTTTTCTTTTTTCTTTTTCGGTTGGGTATTTTTTGTTTCTTTGTATTTCAAATCTTTGACTTGATTCTTGGGATCCTCTTGTCTGCTGTTGGATCTCTGTAAATTATTCTTTATTTCAGTCAGTGTATGCTTAATTTCTAGTTGGTCCTTTTTCATGTCCTCCATGGTCTCACTATACTTATTGAGGGATTCATTAAATTTATCGGCGGTTTCCATAAAATTCTTGACAAACCTTATAAACGTGGCCTTGAACTCTATATCCAGTCGTCTGTCCTCCTCCGTTTCTGCCAATTGTGACCTGTTTCTTTGTCTCCGCATTTTGGCTGCTTCCCTGTGTTGATAGAGTGGCCCTGCGCACCAGGTGTCCTGTAGGGCCCAGTGGCTCAGCCTCCCCAGTTACCTGGGGTGGACACTCTTGGTGCACTCTTGGTGCCTTGGTTGTTGTAGGATCACTGGGAGGAATTGACCTCCAGGCCAATTGGCAGTGAGAATCAGCTGTGTCTGAAGTGGGAGAACTTCTGTGCTGAAGACACCCTTCTGGGGCAAGACTTGCTTCAGTGGGGCTTTGGTGCTCACTGAGTCTGCTCCCTGAGTGTGTCCCTTATGGATCTGAGGAGTTGCAATTTGGATGGTCCCCCTCTGACCACTGGGTACAGTGGCTCCTGGATCTAAGGAGGTGCTAATTCAGCCTCTGCCTGAGGCCACACAGCAGGAGCCATGAAGAGGCTCAGCTGTGAAGCAATGCAAGCCGCTGCGGGGCCTCGGGCCTTCTCTTGGAAGTTCCGGGTCTGCCTGGCTCGGCTGCAGCTAGGTACATTCACATGCAAAAGCCTCTGCCGCAGCCTGGGTGGGGCGGGGTCTCAGGGAATCAAAGGGCGGAGAAAGCAGCTATGGCTGATTCTCCGCCCGGAGTCGCGCGTCTCAGTGTCCCGGTAACGGCTGCAAGCACCTCTGAGGGAAAGCCGCCCTCAAGTTCGCCTGCTGCCCGACAGACCATCTTCTCCCCGTATGAGTCCTGGGTCCCCAGAGACTTGCCGGAACCGGAGTTCAGAGCATTCGGGAGCTTGTGATTCAAAAAGACAGCCGCATCCTCAGGAGCCACCCCCTTTCCGCGCGCATGTGCGCGCGAGCCGCCCCCGTACCTCTGCACTTCACCTCCGCAGCTCCTCTGGCTCTCAGTGTGCTTTTCTTTCCTTCTAGTTGTAGAATTTACACTCAGCCAGCCTTCCTGTTGTTCTGGATGATGTCTGCTCTGTCCTTTGTGGTATTTTTCAATTGTTGTGGGAGGCGGCAATTTCCCGGTGTTTATCTATGCCGCCATCTTAGTTTCTCCTGTGTGAAAACTTATAGGAGATAGAGTTGGAATAGATTCTGGAACACAGAAAGCCTTGATGGTCAGGCTAAAGATTTAAACTCTTTATAAGTATTGAGGAGACCATAAAATGATCTTTGTGTAGCAGTATGAGATGTACAAAATTATAGAAGATTAGTGAAAGAATACTAATTCATCACAGATTTGGATGAATTCTGTGATTGGAGATGAGGATTCCAGTTGAGAGAAGATCTGGTTTACTCTGGTCGTACAGTAGTGAAGGCCTGAGGTAAGAGGTGGAGAAGGGCCCGGGATATAAAACAAGTCCTTCTGAGAGAAGAGTCTACCCAGTGTGTTGACTTGATTATAGGGTGAGGAGGAGGAAAGGATGAATGCAGGGTTCTGAGCTCCAATTATTGGAACAACAGTGATACAGCTACTAGTTGGAGTCATTGGTGTGGCTGAGATCACCAGGTAATAATAAATCGGGCAGCAAAAGATAGTGCTGCTAAGCACCAAGCTTAAGAAAAATCACTTCTCAAGATTGGGAGACAAGAGAAGGCTTTTTAATAAGTTAACAGTTCCCTTTTTTGGCCTAGGTTTCATTATCTAGGTGAAGAGGGTAAGTAATTTAATTCTCTGAGTGTCGATTTACCTTTTTTGTAATGAAGGGGGCTTGAAATGAGATTGAATGATTTATGACATCCTTTTTTAAAACTTTCCACAGTTCTTGAGATCATATCTGTATTTGCTGCCACTGTCTCCTTTCTTGTAACAGTTTTATTGAGATATAATTCATAAATAATCGACACATAATGACATTTTGGTCAAGGACTGACCACACCCACAGCAGTGGTCCTATAATATTATAATGGAGCTGAAAAATTCCTACTGCCTGGTAACGTTATAGCCATCCTAATATAATGCATTTCTTACATGTTTGTGGTGATGGAAGTATAAACAATCCTACTTGGCTGCCAGTCGTATTAAAGTATAGCAAATGTAGTTATGTGCAGTAAATCACATTTGATAATGATAATAAACAATTTATGTTGCTGTTTTATGTATTTACTATGCCATACTTTCTACTGTCATTTTAGTCTACTCATTCTACTTACCAAAAATAGTTTGCTGTAAAACAGAATACCCTCTTTGGCCTGCAGCAGCCTCACGCATCTCGTGTGTTCATCTCCTGATTGCACCATTTTTTCTCGTGCTGATTTAATTTCATGTTGTTTTGTACAGTCACATGTTGTACAGGCTTCAGCCTTGTAGCAATAGGCTGTACCAAACAGCCTAGGTGTGTAGTAGGCTGTACCCTCTAGGTTTGTGTAAGTGCACCGTGATGCTTGCACATCAACAAGCTTGCCTGATGACGCATTTCTCAGAACTTACCCTGTCGTTAAGCGGCACATGACAGTACCATACCATTCACCCTTTTAAAGTGACAGAAAGTAACAAAATTTACCATGTTATCCATTTTTAAGTGTTCAATTCAGTGGCATTAAGTACATTCCAAATGTTATGCCCCACAACTACCAATTTTAGAACAGTTGCTTCAGCTCCATAAGAAGACCTGTATGGTAAGGCTGACTTCTACTCTAACTAACAGGAAAACATAAGAATCAAGCCCTTGAATTTAGGCTGTTTATCTGCCTTGTAACCAAATGAGTGCAGACCTCGAATTCACTTCTAGTTCAGGTCAGCTCCTGGCCATCCTGACCCACTAGATGGCAGTGTGGGAACACCAGGTAGAAAAGCGCTCGGCTGACTCCACCTCCATTTGTACACAGTTAAACAGGCTGCACAGTTACAGCCATTGGCAGTGGTGGGTGAGTTATTGTGGAGGCAGCCTCAGAGGACTGCAAGTCTCCTGCTTGAAGATTTTGCTAATGCAGAATATTGTCTTTACCAGCTGACCATGTTTCCCTGTCATCTACCCATCTCACCAGTCCTGTCTGGGTTCAGTCTACCATTTGTTAACCGCTCTGACTCCTTAATCATTTCCATTACTTTCACTATATGTAGGAATCCTGTTAGGTCTTCAGGCCAGCTCTTTCGTTTTTGCTTTTTGCCCCAGGAGTCTGTTGGGCATTCTCGAAGATAGTTATTCCCAACTTTGGCTGCACATTGGAATCGCCTGGGGAGCTTTTAAGCATCTTGATACCCAGGTTGCACTCAAGATCTATTAAATGAGAATCGTTGGAGCTGGGCCCAGACATCATTATTTTTCAGTCTCTAAATTGCCTACTAAATATTTTGTGTCTTTCTTTATCTTTTATGCAGTTCATAAAGAGAAGCTAATTTAACCATATCCACTCTAAGTTTATATATTTCAGTCATCCACTTTCAAAGTGGTATATGATTCTCAACTTTTTTCCCTTTAATTGTCTGTTGCTAGTTTTTTTTTTAAACTGGAACTGTCTCTTTTTGCCTCCATTTCTACTACCAGCCTAGTACAGGCTCTCATTTCTGTCCCTGACCTCCAGCCAAAGACACACTTGTAGTTGAACAAAGTTGGGTTTATTACCTCATTGCAATGTGAAAACACACACACCATGGGGAATTGTGGGGTGTCTCAGAGGATGTTAGAAGGGATTTATTAGAGGATTTGGCTTGTGTAAGGTGATTTAAGGAGGGTTCTAGGAAGCAGGGCTTGGCTCTAGGTTGCTTGGTGTCAAGAAGCGGGGGTGATTCCATGATTGAGTGTCTTAATTACAGAGAGTTCTTGTTTTTGTCTTAACTCATCCTGGCTAGAGTGGCTTTGTCTGACATTGTTGGTCTGTGGAATTGCTCATTTGCAACAGGAAGGCACCGCTGCCTCGCTGTTCAGCCAGCTCCTGGTGGTGCCAGGCTGGCCCTGGCAGAGAGGCTCCTTCTAGGGCTGTTTCTTAGCTGATTGATTATATCTTTTTATAGATCTCATCTACTTCAGTCTATGAGGTGCTGCCATATTAGTCTCCCTTAAATATCCCTTAACGACTGGCTCCTATCTCTCCAAACATAAAATAATAGTCCTTTCTAATCTGGCTCAACTCTGGCCCACATTATTTCCCCCTGTACTCATTGATAAAATGTGATTAATAATAATAGTAATAAAAATAATATACCCACCTTCCAGAATTGCAGAAATGAATACATGAGAAAATATGGTAAAGTATCTGGCATCCAGTGCAATGTGTGGGATATTGTTTGTTTTGATAAGTACGTAGTGATGATAGTAGTAATATCAGTTTGGAGGATGGCAATAGTTTACACTTACGGGATACTTGCTATGTGTCAGGAACAAAGCCAAGGGCTCTAATGTGCTTTATCTCATATAATCTTGCAAAATCTCTTGAGATCTCTATAAACATTATTCATATTCCGATTTTATAGATAGACTAGAGGCCCGGTGTATGAAATTTGCGCATGGTAGGGTCCCTAGGCCTGGCCGGCGATCAGGGCCAATTAGGGCCTGCCTTTGTTCCACGCCGCCCTCTGGTGGTCAGTGCACATCATAGCGAGCAATTGAACTCCTGAGGGGACAATTTGTATATTAGGCATATATATATATATACTTCTCTTTATGAACTGTATATATATATATATATATATATATATGAATTTAGATAGGTTATAAGTTGCCCAAGCTATGTAGCTGATTCTACCTGAATTCAGAGACCACAATCTGTATTACAATTAACTTTTAATTCCTACTGGAAACTTGTCAGATGTTAACAGTAATTATACATTCTGTGATACAGTAAAGGCAATAATAAAATAACATGTCTTTCAGATTAGAAAAAAATGTTAATTTAATATAAAACCCTCTTTGGTAATGTGCAGCTAGTCCAGTAATTTAGAGATTTAAGTTAAAGTTATGTATATTTCTGTTCTCTGCTATGTTTACATTTTTTTTTGTGTGTGAATGGCATCTGTTAAAATTGTTAAAAAAACAATGGCAGACTTACTAAAATATAAAACATGATGTGGAATTAGCCATAAATATACATGGACTGCATTGAAATGTTCTTTTCTTTTGTCAGAAAAGCCCCAAACAGTAGAGTAGATGAAAGGGTGGGGGGAGAGAGAAAGAAAGAGGTACCAATTACTGTGTTTTTCGTGACTGTTCACTGAATATTTTTCCTATGTTGTGCCATCTTAATCGCCCCTTGTTCTTGTAAGAAGGCTGATGTGAGGGTCACAGGTGTCTGAGAGAACATAAGTACACAGTTACACAGCCCCCTTTCCCAGGGGTCCCTTGAGCCTTTGGGTCAGCAAGAGCGATAACTTAGTGACTGTTCTTTCAGAGAAGTCCTTCAGTTTCGTTTTAGAGAAGGCAGTCTCTGCATTTGCATACAGCAGTGCTTTGGTAAGTGTTAAGTATTTCAGGGAGGAACAGGGTACCTGTGGGGGCTCAGGTTGGTAGTTTGATGTTAGTCTTAAGACATTTCAGGCCGGGAGTGGTGATAACTTGTGATCCACTGGTGCTCTGGGAGTCTTAATGGTTGTTCTTTTCATTGCCATTTTAGTATGACTCATTAGGTAATGCTCTTTAATGTTTTGCTTGAATTCATATGAATGTTTTGTAAGAATGCCAGACTTCAATGACTTATCAGCAGTTTAATTCTTAGTTTAATGTTAAAGCACATCAACTAGGGTACATATCATCACCGGGGAAATCCTCCCTTGCTTACCTTAACTTTGGTAACTTAAAAAGGAACATTAAAAAAAAAGTCACCTGGGTGCAGTAGAAAATCAGTTTGTTGCTGTGAACACTAAATCCTTTCCTACGTGTGCAGCTGGGCTTTGTTTAGGTTCAAGAGAAGGGCATTGGGATCAACATGGTAGTGCAGGAACATAGGGCTAAGGTAGAAAAACCCTGTCATTTGGGATAGCTAGTGTATCCCACTGGGAAACTACTATAACCACAGCCTCTTGGGAATCTCAGAGGTTCTCTGGTCCATCCTTGCTTGCGGGGCAATGTTTTCTTCTCTTTGTCCCTGACCGGCAGTGTTCCGGGATTGTACTGGATGTTTCTCCTACTGAGAAGTAGACGGCTTTGATGTTCCTGCATCTGAATTTGGATCAATACTTGTTTCTCACTGTGTCCTAAGTTATTGTCTTTATAAAACATATGGAACTTGTTAACACATTGCGGACCAGTAGTTTTATTGCTAGCTTTACCCAGTGGCCAGATAAGTTTCTATTGAACAAGTACAAAAAACGCGTTTTATATAAATGTTAAAGGCACATTTTAAAATTAAATACCCATTGCATTTTGAAGTTATTTATTACATGTTTTTAAAAGCTAATATCTTTTTTTAAAAAAATATATATTGATTTTTTTACAGAGAGCAAGGGAGAAGGATAGAGAGTTAGAAACATCCATGAGAGAGAAACATCTTTCAGCTGCCTCCTGCACACTCCCTACTGGGTATGTGCCCGCAACCAAGGTACATGCCCTTGACTGGAATCGAACCTGGGACCCCTGAGTCTGCAGGCCGACACTCTATCCATTGAGCCAAACCGGTTAGGGTACAAGCTAATATCTTTTTAAAGAATTCTCGTGACTGGCCACAAGCCTTAGAACAGAAAACATGAGAATTCTTGTGATCCGTCTGCAATGTATTAACTCTATTGGCTAAAGTTATCTTTTGTTCAAGAGTTGGATGCATCTTTACGGAAAAGTGCTGTACTGAGATTGAGTTCATCATCTGATGGGTGTGGATGGGCACTTGTGCCTCTGAGTGAGCAGAAGGCTTGTACTTGGCCTTCTCTGGGCCAGTGTAGCTATAAAGTAATCTGAGGGATAAAATACCAGCTGGTACCAAATGGATGGTTATGTATAAGATGGATATAGTTACTGGGTGAATCAATTTACCCTATCTAATAATAGACAAACATGGAAATTAACTGTACCTCTGACACGCTTCCCATTGGCTAATCAGGGCGATATGCAAATTAACTGCCAACCAAGATGGCGGCCAGCAGCCAGGCAGCTGAAGCAAACAGGAGGCTTGCTTGCTCCAGTGATGGAGGAAGCCAAGGTTCCCCGCCTGCTGCTGCCCAGCTCTGAGCTGCACTCTAAGCAACTATGTTGCAATTATAGAAGCTAAACAATCCTCAGAAACCTGCTTTCAGCCAGCCAGGCCTCAGAGCTGGAGTTGCAACAGTGTTTCAATTATAGAAGCTAAACAAAGCCTAGATACCTGCTTTCAGCAGCTGAGGTCTCAGAGTTGGAGCTGAGCCTCAGAGCTAAAGCTGGCTCTCAGCTCCAGTGACAGCCATAGAAGGTAAATAAATCCCAGAATAAAAAAAAAAAAAGAAGAAGAAAAGGAGAGGTTGGGAGCTTCAGTCACCCGCCAGCCTGAAAACGGCCCTCAGCCCCTCACCCAGACTGGCCAGGCACCCCAGTGGGGACCCCCACCCTGAAGGGGGTGTGACCAGCTGCAAACAGCCATCAGCCCCTCATCCAGGCTGGCTAGGCACCCAAGCGGGACCCCCACCCTGATCCGGGACACCCTTCAGGGCAAACCAGCCGGCCCCCGCCATGCACCAGGCCTCTATCCTATATAGTAAAAGGGTAATATGCAAACTGACCCTAACAGCAGAAGGACTGGGAATGACTGGTCACTATGACACACACTGACCACCAGGGGACAGACGCTCAATGCAGGAGCTGCCCTCTGGTGGTCAGGGCGCTCTCACATGGGAGGAACTCTGCTTAGCCACAAGCCAGGCTGATGGGTGCCATTACAGTAGTGGTGGTGGGAGCCTCTCCTGCCTCCTCAGCAGTGCTAAGGATGTCCGACTGCAGTTTAGGCCTGCCCCCCGCTGGCAATTGGACATCCCCCGAGGGCTGTTGGGCTGCCAGAGGGATGTCTGATTGCCATCTTAGGCCCAGTCCCCCAGGGAGCAGGCCTAAGCCAGCAGGTGGTCATACCCTGAGGGGTCCCAGACTGTGAGAGGGCACAGGCCGGGCTGAGGGACCCCCCCCCCCCCCGAGTGCACAAATTTTTGTGCACCGGGCCTCTAGTGTATATATAAAAGCCTAAGTGACTGGTCGACCACTCAACCGGTCGACTGGTAGCTATGATGCACACTGACCACCAGAGGGTAGATGCTCAATGCAGGAAATGACCCCTGGTGGTCAGCGTGCACCCACAGTGGGAGCACTGCTCAGCCAGAAGCTGGGCTCACGGCTGGCGAGTGCAGTTTTGGCGGCGCCAGCCTCTCCCGCCTCCACAGCATGCCGGGAGCCGGTCCATGCTTGCTGTTTCAAGGGACCTGGCATATATGGCATACTGTTCTTAATATGTTTGCTCACCTTCTTGGCACTATGTGTTTTAACCAAGGTCTCTGAGAAAGGTTGTTTCCCCAGGTGGGGATTTTCCCCTGAAGTTAGGGAGGGAATAAAACCTCTTAACTAAGTGCCAGGTGGGTAATTAATCACTTTAACTACGAACAATCATGCTTAAGCTACATAATCTTTACTCCCTGGAATGGAGATAAGAAACGCCCTAACCTTTGAAATAGAGATTGATAGGATTGGAATCAACTGGTATAAATACAGTTGTAACAAGACAGCAAGACAGAGGGAGAGACAGAACCTAGGCACAGAACCTACACAGAACGTTCTCTAGAGACAGAAGAACTTCGCTGGAGAGAACATGGCAAAAGATCCTGGACAGAAACTGGCCTCAGAACCTAGCGAGAGAACATGGCAAAAGATCCTGGACTGAACCTGACTACAGAAATTGGCAAGAGAACCTGACTAGAACCTGGTAACTGAACCTGGCTGGAGAACCTGGACATAACCTGGCTGGAGAACCTAGCGAGGGAACATGGCTACAGAACCTGGCTGGAGAATATGGAGAACCTAGCAAGAGAACATGGACACAGGACCTGGCTGGAGATCCTAAGCAGAACCTCTCTGGAGATCCAGACCAGAACTTGGCTGGAGATCCTGGCTAGAGATCCTGGCTAGGCTGCTGATCAACTGAACGCTGTCTCCGTGTCCTTCCTTCTTCGCCGACTCCATCCACACCTTTGGGGACCCCTGGACCCGCTGGGGTTGGACCCCGGCAACAGCAGTGCTACTGAGTGGTGGTGGGCACATTGGGGCCGGGAGGAGCGGGAGCAGCGCAGCACCTGGCCCCCGGCCCCAGCTCCTCCCCAATTGCCTGCTCCTTCAAGCACTGCTACGTCCCTCAGGAGATGTCGGACTGCTGATTTCGGCCTGACTGCAGGGATCCAGCCGAAACCGGCAGTCTGACATCCCCCAAAGGGTCCCGGAATGTGAGAGGACTCAGGTCAGACTGAGGGACCCCCCCCCCCATCCGCCCCCCATGAATCGGTGCACCGGGCTTGTAGTAGAGTGATAAGAAGCATCTGTGATAAGATGCAACACTGAGGATTGGATCAGTGAGGAAGCCTGCCATTGGCTTTACATACAACACCCCTAAGTGAGACCATTGGTGTAAAGATTAAATGCCCTGGCCTGACCCGGAATGCTATGTCACCTCGCATGGCAAACTGAGAATCACTTTGATGATAGAAGTTTTGGAAGTTTTGAGCTCCTCAAAAGGAAGATAGTACATTGATCTGAAGGTATTTGAGACAGACTTATTACATCCGTAATTCATGTGTAGCACTATTTTTCTGTTGGCTACTTAAAAAATTGAGATCTAAAGAGATCTTTTGACAAAAAGGTTACATGAATTGTATTGAGATATGCTTTCATTTGATCAGAAAGGCACAAAATAACAGAGTAGAAGGGGGCAGGGGAGGACTGATTACTATTTTCTCTGAATGCTCATTGCTAATGAAATTGATTTTTGCTGTTCAGTGTCATCTCATAAGAGAGCTGATGTGAGAACCACAATTATGTCAGAGAACTTAAATATTCCTCTTTCTTCTCTTAGACCAGCGGTTCTCAACCTGTGGGTCGCGACCTCTTTGGAGGTCGAACTACTCTTTCACAGGGGTCACCTAAGACCATCGGAAAACACATATATAATTACATATTGTTTTTGTGATTAATCACTATGTTTTAATTATGTTCAATTTGTAACAATGAAAATACATCCTGCATATCAGATATTTACATTATGATGCATAACAGTAGCAAAATTACAGTTATGAAGTAGCAACGGAAATAATTTTATGGTTGGGGATCACCACAACATGAAGAACTGTATTAAAGGGTCGCGGCATTAGGAAGGTTGAGAACCACTGTCTTAGACTAACAACTAGTAGGTATGTGTGAATAGATAGGTGTTTATTAGTCTTAATTTGTTATGGTTTGGGAAACATTTTTTTAAAATAATTTTTTATTTCTTAAAGTATTACAAAGAGTATTACATATGTCTCCTTTATTCCTCCCCCCTTGACATTTCCCCAGCCCCTCCCCCCCCTCCCCTCCCGCCCTGGTGTCCTGTGTCCATTGGTTAATCTTATATGCATGAATATAAGTCCTTCGGTTGATCTCTTAATCTCCCCCCAAACCCTCCCCAGGCTTCCCACTGTAGTTTGACAGTCTGTTCAGTGTTGCTCTGCCTCTGCATCTACCCCTGTTCATCAGTCTATACTGGTCCCCATTATCTGTCCCAACCTCACCGGGGCTGTCTCAGCCTCACCGGGGCCGTCTCAGCCTCACCGAGGTCGATTCAACCTCACTGGGGCCATCTCGACCTCCCCGGGGCCGCTTCAACCTATTTTTTAATACAGCAAAAATTGGTTATTATTGAAGCTGGTTGATGAGTACATGAGGGTGCATTATACTTTAATTCCGTGTATGCTTAATGTTTTATTGTACAAAATGTTCAGTTAAAGGTACTTTAGACATATGTGACAGAAAATCTCATATGGGGTCCCAGGAGTTACACTTGTAACTCTTATTAAAACTAAGAGACTTGGAGTCCTAGCCGGTTTGGCTCAGTAGATAGAGCATCAGCCTGTGGACTCAAGGGTCCCAGGTTCCATTCCGGCCAGGGGCACATGCCCAGATTGTCGGCTCGATCCCCCCATGGCAGGAGGCAGCAGTTGATGGTTCTCTCATCATTGACGTTTCTATCTCTCTCTCTCCCTTCCTCTCTGAAATCAATAAAAATAAAAAAAAGAGACTTGAACTTTTAGCGGTGTTTACAAATGTATATGCTCAAGAAGGCTGAATCCAAGCAAGGGTTGTGGGGGAGGGGATAGTTTCTGATCCACCTGACACCGAACACTTATTCAATATATATTGTAAGCCTTCTACATGCTAGTCACTGTTCTAAATACTGAGCTTGCAATGGGGAACAGAACAGACAAAACCCCTGCTTTGTTCTTAACACATGCCAAGCCCTGTTTTTACATGTAATTCACAGTGCTTAGCACAGTGCCAGATGGCAAGGTATACCTTCAGTGAAAGCGAGCTAAATGAATAGCGTTTTAAAGGAAGTGCTATTTTATCCCCATTTGACAGTTGAGGTGGCTGAGTCTTGAAGAGGTTTCTGGACCACAGTCACACAGCTTTAAATGGCAGCGTTGGGTATTGAACTCAGGTCTCTGTGTATCAAGTTCAAGCTATGAACTGTGAGCCTGGACTGCCTCCAGGATGGAGGACAGGTATGCACTTGCATGCACACATACACACTGACACTTTTATACAGAACATCCTTCGTATTTAGCTACACTTTTGGGTGCCTGTCCTGAGATGCAGTTAAATCAAGTCTCCGGTCATTTAAAGCATCAGTTATTAGATACTGTTCTTGTGGCTTAGGTTAGTTTATTTTTCTTGTTTTAAGTTGCCCTGACCTGTAGTCATAATATTTGGTAGAAAAGAACTTAGTACCCAGCACCATGTTCTCATAGTAGGTCTTCATTGGGTATTTGTTAGAATGAAAAACTGATTTCTTTTAAAATCATCTTTGCTGCCCTAACCCGTTTGGCTCAGTGGATAGAGCTTCAGCCTGCGGACTGAAAGGTCCCAGGTTTGATTCCGGTGAAGGGCATGTACCTTGGTTGCGGGCACATCCCCAGTAGGAGGTGTGTAGGAGGCGGCTGATTGATGTTTCTCTCTCATCGATGTTTCTGACTCTCTATCTCTCTCCCTTCTTCTCTGTAAAAAATCAATAAAATATATTAAAAAAGTAATCTTTGCCTTTAGCTGCATGCGTGAGTTGACTTTTACTGAGATTGTTTTTTCTGCAGCTAGTTGATACTTAATAATTGGTTGTCTTAGATGTAGGTTGCTTTTGTGTTACAGTGCCAGTATAGGCTTTTTAAAATTAAAGAAAGAGCCATTCTTAGTGTGCGAGAAATACTTTGCTCAGTTAAGAAGTCAATAGCTTCACATTAGAAATGGCAGTGCTATGCAGGTCAGAGGAGAAGCTCTGGGCTTTAGCGTCAGATAGAGCTGGACTTACTCTAGGTTTTTTAGTTATTATGTTACTCTCAGCAGTTGTGTAAATTTCATGACCTTTAATTTTCTCTTTTATAAAAAAAGGGTTGTCTAATATCTATTGCAATAATAACTATGTAACTAAGTGTTTGCTACATGCAAAGCAAAGGGTTATGACAGAGTGAGTTAAGGTAAACTTGCCTATTGGTTACATAGTCATTAGGGCGACTGTAGACCAGGTCTGCCTAATTGCCAAGCCTGTGACTACTTTCGGGAAGGTATGGCCATGAATAATAGTTCCCTTCTTTTTCTTCAAGTAGTTTCTCTAGGTTTCAAAAAGAACATTAGCATATATTCATATTAAGAGATGATTTTAAAATATGGGACTTAAAAAAAAGAATGGTATCTGTTGGATAAAGCTTTATAGTTAATTTTGTCAATAAGACTAAATTTTAATTTCAAAATCTATACATTTCTTGATTGTATTTATTCAAGTATTACACAAAGAGAAAAATAGAATGCACAAAGAAAACTGAATAGTCAAAAGAGACTGTACAAGATTATTTTTAGACGCAGATTGATTTTGAGAAAGAAATGAAGTTGAAGTATATTAGCAATTAACCATAGTTTAAGATTGGTCTAGATTCAGACAAACAAATCGGTTTCAATTCACGTCAGAGATGTCTTTAAATGTAAGGGCCTAAAGCATGTTGTTTTTAATAGAGAAGTATGACTAGTTGGAACAATTTCTTTATGTAATCCCTCCTTTAAAAAGTTGCTGAGCTGAAGTAATCCAGAGACAAGCTGTCTTTTGTAGCTTTTTGTGGCATATTTGAGAATTGAATAGTCAAAGAGTTTTGAGTCTTTATGACGTGTCTGTTTTTACATGTAATTTTCAGTCAAATGCCAAGTTGAAAAGCTTGTCTACTCCCCCCACCCAACCCTTAAGAAAAATAGAGTTGTTTTTCTTCTGTATATTTGCATGGGAATAAGGAGAAATAGGTTTTTGTCCTGAGAATAGAAAAAAGGACATTGCACAAGTCAAGTTTATTTTAGGTGGGTCTTGAACTTGATTGTAGTTTGAAACTCTTCACATAGCTTGAAAACAGGACCTTAGTTCAGTACTTGAATTTAGGTATAAATGCATGTTTGCTTCGGCCTCTAGGTCCTTAGATATTACCCTCTTCTTAGTGCTACTTGGGCAGCAGAGGAAGGTAGTTCAGAATCGTGTTACTAAAAGTGTGTTCTGTGGGCATTAGCATTGGTGTAATGCCATGGGTTTTAGAAATATATAATCTTAGGCCCAAGCACATTAGGTTAAAAGTAAGTCTTTGGTAACTTCTGCTAGGCCTGAGGTCTAGTGAGTTTGAGTGGCCATATAGATTTGTTTTGTTTTATTTTGAAGATGAAAGTTTCAGCTTTGTTAGTGATAGAGCATTTGGAAAACATGGCTTTGATATATGACAGCAATTGGCTTCCACAGGATTAGGCAACTAAAGCAAACGTAGTCGCTTGCCAATGCTGGACAATCAATCAGAGGCTCCCCTGAAGGGCAGAACCTGCCTCTCGAAAACTTAGGACATGGAGGAGTTGCCCCAAAAAGAACTCGAAAAGGATTGAGCCGTGTGTGTCCAGCTTCCCAGTCACCAGTCATAAAAGCCATAAATGGCTCTTGGACTGCCAAAGCATAGTGTCTGTCTGCTGTGTGAGGGGGGCGATCGAGTACATAAAGATGTTTTTCAAACCCTACAAGGCCCATTAGGAAGTCAGTAATACTCCTAGCTAGGAGCAACTGAACGTGTAAAACAGTGTTTTTAGAAAAATGGTTCTGAAATAAGCCTAGAGCGGTAATTTATAGAACTAGTCATAAAAGACTTTTCTCCTCTGGGATCAACAGAATACCCATCAGCAAAAGTAATAAGGAGTCAAGGTACTTTTCCAAGTTAAAAAAATGTAATAAATAAAGCCATAATAAATCAGATTTACTCTAAACATATTTGGAACCCAAACTGCTAAATTATTATTTATCTCCAAGATATAAAACAAGTTAGACTTAGTTTAGTGGTTTTCCTTATTGCCAGAACCTAAGCCATGAAAAATGATTAACTAAAAAGTTAAGATGCCTACTAAATGAGGGAATGAAAGGATTCATCAGAGAAGACCAGATCGACCAGAAAGTCTCATATGAATCTTTAACAATAATCAAGCTGTTGAAAACAGGGTAAATCTTTAAAGGGAACTGTTTCTCTACCTTCAGTTAAACATCAAGTCCTGTCTGCTATTTCTTCAGATGTAACTTGAATTTGTACATTTCTGTTTTCACTGCAGCCAACCTCATCCAAGCAGATGCACATGTACACACACACACACACACACACACGTATATAGCCATATATATGTACACACACATGAATGTATCCATGTACATACATGCATGTGTGTTTAGTGTGTATGTGTGCATGTATCTCTGTCTGGATGAGGTTAGTGTGTGTGTGTGTATTTTAAGAGAAGAAATGGTCCATCAAAACTACGTGCACTGTACTTGGGAACTTGTTAGAAATGCAAAGTCTCAGGCCACACCCCTGACGTACTGAATCAGAAACTCACTGGGTGAGGCCCATCCGTCTGTGTTTTAACAAGTTCTCCAGGCAATGATTCTGATGCACATTGCAGTTTAAAAACCATTGCTACAGACAATGCATGCAAGACTTATTTAATTATGGCTACGTAATGGAATGTGAACCTTAAGTCTTGATAATGGGGGGAAAAGCACAGCTGACAGCAGTTGGGAGGAGAAGTAGAAGAACGGGTACAGGCTCTGACAACCTTATTTTGTGAAGGAGGAGTCAAGATATTTTGCAGTTGATAGAACAAAAATAAAATTGGAAGTATGTCTTAAAAGTAGCCAATAGGACAACTAAAATTATTGGCCATTGAGAGGAAGGGAGGGGGGTGTTCAGGGGGAGTATAAGTTGACTACAGCATTGTGTCCTAACAGGTCATGTCTTATAGGTATTTAAAGGTGATAAGTGAACTAGTGGAAAAAGTATATTAGAAAATTGGGAATAATTGCCAGAAGTTCCTCAAAATGCAATGGTTATATATGATTGCTATTTTGTACTCTTTGACTTTTTAACCATCCTATATAATAAAAGTCAAATATGCTAAGTGTCTGTTCGTCTGGTCAGCCATTCAACCAACCAAAGGGTAATATTCTAATGATATGCTAAAGCTGCTCAACTGCTCGCTATGACGTGCACTGACCACCAGCGGGCAGATGCTCCAATTGGTAGGTTAGCTTGCTGCTGGTGTCCGGCCAATTGGGGACTGAGCAAGACGGGCCAGACACACTCTGGAGCCCTCCTGTGGTCATTCCCTGGCCCCGATCGTGCACCTGCACCAGTGGGGTCCCTCGGCCTGGCCTGTACCCTCTTCAATTCGGGCTGAGGGATCCCCCTTCCTCCCCGCCTCCCATCTCCAAGTGCATGAATTTTGTGTACCAGGCCTCTAGTATGCTATATATTTGATTAACATTTTTTAAAAAAGTGCTTCCGTCTATTGTGGAGGAATATCTACTTACTAAATTGCAGAAAGGGCTCCCTGTCACTTTTCTGGGTTCTTCTTCCCACGGGTGAAAGCCTCTGATTATTGTAATGGCATGTGGCCTTTTCTGTACGGGTTCGAGGGGAGTGGAGTTGTAAAATGTGGCGTGTGCTTTTCTGAGGCTCTTGTGGTTTGTGCTGAGTTAACCTTTAGTTTGTATTCTTCCCATATTTTTATTACCTCAGAAAAACACCAGGAATCATTGAAAAACTAAAAGTAAGTATTGGTTGAGTGCTTACATATTTTTTATAGAATCAGTCACAGGTTAAGACATCCTAAGTAGCACCTTCGGGAGGTTGTTGTTTCTGGAGGTTGGTCTGAATGCCTTCCACTTTCTGTGTTTGGATTGTGCTTCCTGCTGAGGAGCTTTCAAAGGTCAACGAGAGGAGGAGCCAGTTTGGTAGCTGAGCAGCTCTTCACCCAGGTGGCGAGGAGCAGTCTTCCCATATTTTTATGGAACTTCGTTTCATTCAAAGGTAATAATATACTTATAGATAAGAGATGAAGTGTTTTAATCTTGCTCAGGGGATCCTTGATGAGCCCAAAATGAAATCCAAGTGGAAAAATAATCTGAGCATCTGTGCATAATTGGTGTGCTAGCTGATGCTTTAATCCTCTCATAAAATATTTATCTATGTTGATTTTTAGATCTTTTCCATTGGAAAATATATTTTGTTAGCTTTCTAATTAGTGTTGATATTAAAGATGAAGTATAACTGCATTCTTATTTTTAAATATGTTTTAAAATTGGTCAAGCCACGTAAAAACATTATATATAGGGTGTCTCAAAAAATGTATACACACTTTTTTTTCCTGATAGCTCAATTGATGTTTCTTTTCAGATTTAATTCATTGGAATGAATAATTATTAAAAGTGTGAATACCTTTTTTTGGGGGGGACACCTTATATTGAAATAATTTCAGAATTATAGACAGTGGAAGGAATAGTACAGAGAATTCTCATATGCCCTTTACCCAAATTCAGTAAATTTTAGCATTTTGCCATATTTGCTTTATTATGCTTATTTTTTATCTCTATCTACACACACACACTTTATTGTTTTCTAAACCATTTGAGAGTAGACTACACATGTGTCCCTCTCCTTACTACTCTAGTATGCCTTTCCTAAGATCAAGGGTGTTCTCTTACATCATCACTGCACACTTACTTAAACCCAGGAAACTTAACATTCCCACAGTACTTGTCTCTATAGTCTCTGTTTCCAATGTTGGCAATTATTCCAGGAATGTCCTCTTTTGCATTTTTTTTCAGTTCAATATCAGTATAGCACAGTGATAGCGAACCTTTCGAGCTCGGCATGTCAGCATTTTGAAAAACCCTAACTTAACTCTGGTGCCGTGTCACATATAGAATTTTTTTGATATTTGCAACCATAGTAAAACAAAGATTTATATTTTTGATATTTATTTTATATATTTAAATGCCATTTAACAAAGAAAAATCAACCAAAAAAATGAGTTCGCGTGTCACCTCTGACATGTGTGTCATAGGTTTGCCATCACTGGTATAGGATCACATGTTACATGTAGTTGTCATGACTTTTTAGTCTTCTTTAATCTGGAATAGTTCCTCAGCCTTTCTTAGTCTTTCATAACATTAATACTTTTTTGAAGAATTCAAGCTAGGTATTTTATAGGATGTTCCTAATAGGGGTTTTCCTGATTTTTCCTCATGATGAGAGTTGGATTATTCATCCCCAGCCCCAGTGAAGTATCCATCTTATATAAAAACTGCTGTTTGAAATTTTAACCCTGATAGTATGGCTTCTGCCTTAAGTAATAAGGAAAATAAGACTACTCCCATTCCAGAGAGGCCGTAAACTATGCCCCAGACAGAGTTGTCAGTGCTGACACCCAGACAGTTGCCAGGCCTTCAGATATGGTCTCATGGCCCGTTCCCAGAATGCAGGCCTTCTCTCTCAGAAGGCCCGGAAGTCTCATTCCAAATTTGGGAGATAAAGGACTAGAAAAAGTATAAATAAAGAGAGTTTCCTCCATATTGGGGGCCCAGAATTTGAAAGACACATTTTTCTCTGGGCCTGCACAGAATTTAATAATAAAATGTAACTCCTGTAGTCGGAGTTCAGCCTCTGCTTCGGCAGGGTGCTGTAACTGTAGTCGCTGGCCAGCTTAATAAAGGCTCCTAAATCTTGATCTGAGTCCCTGGTGGTTGTCTCCGTGGGTCGCCACATTACACCAGTACTACATAAGTGATGGTGTGTCATCAGGACATCATGTATGTTGTTTTTAACCTTTGGTTACATACTTTTCCCTAATAGAATGAATGAATAAGCAGCAAATACATGTTTTTGAAAAAACAGAAATTTGACTGCCATGCTTTGTACAATAGATTTTTCTATAGAAACATGCGTGTGACATGATCATTTTCTGCTACTAAACCTGTTCTAAGATTTTATGATGGATTTTAACAATTAGTATTTCATGACATCTCACATTATTTATGGTGTTCTGCATAATACCCTGGCATTCAGTAAATATTCTTGTTGACTAATCAAGAGTATCATAACTTCCACTGTCTGACGGAGATTGACAATCTTTACATTAGAGAATAAGTATGTTTTAATTCAGTTGGTTTTTTTTTGTAGCGAAATAAGATTCTTAGACTCTAGACACTTGGAAAATATAAGAAGTACCAGAAAATGCCCAAGGCTTACTTGATGTATTCTTTTACATTCTCTTTAATTAATGCTTTTCAGAAGTTACCTTAAACAATTTAGAGTTATCATATGCCTTTGACATTTTTGCACAGAGCTATCTTTTGTTGCATGGTCTTCTTTTCTCCAGGCTAACTTGTCATCTCTTATAGGTTGATAGTTGGGGTTTGGACTGGTCAGCATTCATTGTTAGTATGATAGGAACTTACTAAATTTTTACTGAGCTAATTAAGAGTTTTTAATAATTCTGACATGCTGATTTGAACTTTCTTTGTTGAAGGCAAAGAGAAAAAGATTTGCTTAGCTAATTAAATCTAAAGAAGAAGGAATGTTTAATCTACTTGAGGCAAACAACTGTTTTCAGGAGTTTGTAAAATCAATACAATCTAAGGATATGCCAATTAAAATTATTATTTTTATTAAATAAAGCATGTACTTGGGTTGCAGGTTCAATCCCCATTCCCATCTGGGGGAGCATGTTGGAGGCAACCAATCGATGTTTCTCTCTCACATTGATGTTTCTCTCTCTCTGCCTCTCCCCCTTCCCTTCCACTCTCTCTAAAAATCAATGAAAAAAGTATCCTCAGGTGAGGATTAACAAACAAACAAAAGAAATACATACTAGATTGCTTTCCAACACACACGCGTAACTGAAACAAAAGTTATAGAAAACAACATTTAACTTTTGCCTCTTGTGATGCACTCTATTTTTATTCTCTTACTAGAGGCCTGGTGCACAGAATTTGTGCACTGTCCCTCAGCCTGGCCTGCGCCCTCTCGCAGTCTGGAACCCCTTGCTCCTTACCATCCGCCTGCTTGCTGCTCCTTACCACTCAGCTCGCTGCTCCTTAGCACTGCTGCGGAGGCTGGAGAGGCTCTTGCCACTGCCACTCTGCTCATCAGCCATGAGCCCGGCTTCTGGCTGAGTGGCGCTCCCCCTGTGGGAGTGCACTGACCACCAGGGGGCAGCTCCTGCGTTGAGTGTCTGCCCCCTGGTGGTCAGTGTGCATCCTAGCGACCGGTCGTCCTGGTCGTTCCACCATAACGGTCGCTTAGGCTTTTATTATATAGATATCTTAAATTTTAGAAAGTGCTTTTTGGGACTGATGATGTTGATTTTACAAATTGATCAAGATTCACATTTTGAAAAAGTGTTGCACTAGATTTTGACCTGGAATACAGAGACCATGGCTTCATCACCTCGTTACCAGGTGCTGACAGCGCATGGCATGAAGGAGGTGCTCCTGGATGTTATTGAATGAGTTGTGGTTGGAAAGAGGAGTAAGAAATGAAATAGTTATCAAGGTAGTAGGTGAGGTTCTTGGATGTAGGCATGGATGTACTTCTGGTATTTCTGTTTGGTGTAAGATTTTTGTTTTTGGATAACAAAAAACCAGCTTGAGCTAGCTTAAGCTATGAAGAATATATTAAAAGGATTTAGAGCATCTCAGAACTGATGGGCAGGACTGTATCTTGCAACTTGGGAAGGGATACAGACTAGGGACTGGAAAGCCTTCAAGAGCCCAGGTATGTTATCTGCTTCTCTCTGCTTGGATGTCTCCCCACCTTCTCCCCAATGCAGAATGGTTTCCTCTGTTGCTCAGTCCACATGACAATTTATGTCCTAATTTCAGTCTGTCCTTTAGTTTTGCCTGCAACTTGTATATGGCAGAATAAATTAGTCTTTTGGTGTATACTATATGCAAGGTGTTATCTCAACTCCCTAGTTTTAGATTAGATCTCTGATATCCTGTGCTAAAATTTAGTGTTCCAATGGCTTTGTTTTACCTTCTGGTCATATGAATACACATTGTGCACACGAGTACATGTGTAATCATTGCTTGCAAAAATGTTAATTCAGCACACTTTCACAGCATGCGTTCTTAGTACTAGGTTAGGCTGTAGGGTTGTTATGAAGATGAATATAATGTATTTAAAATGGTTTTATCCCTTGAAGGTTATGGTCCTGGTCCAGAAAAGTGTACCTAGTCTGTGCTCATGGTGTTAGTTCAAAATTAGTCTTCAGTTTTTCCATACTTCAGCTTCATCTCTGCCTTCTTTATTTGTTACTTTTACCTCTAGCCTTCTCATCTGGGATGAAGGCTTGCTTTGACCCTTCCTCACTTTGGTTCATTGTTTGTATTCTCCATGTAGACTTAGGCCTTTATTGTAATAACAACCCTTGTAGCCTGATCCAGGGGCCTCCAAGGGAGTCTTTACTAGACATCGCCTGGCATCCTGGGCCCCTCTTGGGCCCAAGTCAGAACAAGACAGCTGGACCAGAATATATAGCTGTTATCTTTATAGACAGATGGGGAAGATAAATTCACAAATGTTTTTAAATGCAACATTTTAACTGTCATAACTCACATTTGAATGCAGTACTATAGGAATGCTTATGCCAATGCCTGTCACATAGTAGGACCCCCAAAAGACTTTTGAAAAGAATTAGTAAATGAATGGGGGTAGTGTTGGAGCTGGTTTTTATGGGATCTCTAAAATTGGGCTAATGTGTGGGCAATGGATTTGGTATTTTCACTGTAAGAACAGCTTGTGTATAGGACCCAAGTTGTGAACTGATGGAGAGCTGTTGAGTGTGAATGTATTGATTATGGTGGGGGAATAGCTCAAGGGATTGGGTAGAGCAGCCGTGGGCAAACTACGGCCCGCGGGCCGGATCCGGCCCGTTTGAAATGAATAAAACTATTGAAAAAAAAGACCGTACCCTTTTATGTAATGATGTTTACTTTGAATTTATATTAGTTCACACAAACACTCCATCCATGCTTTTGTTCTAGCCCTCTGGTCCAGTTTAAGAACCCATTGTGGCCCTTGAGTCAAAAAGTTTGCCCACCCCTGGGGTAGAGCCTGGTTGAGAGGCCTGATAGGCCATGGTAGAGAATGTAGACTTCATTCTCTAAGGGCTATGTGAGAATTTCCAGTGCAGGGGTAAGGGGAAGAGATTTGTTCTTTTAAAGGTCACTGTGGTCTGTTCTAGCCTGGAGTGGCAAGAGATGAGCAGTATGGGCATGAATCAAGATGCTGTTTTAAAAGTCTAGGCAAAAGATGATGAAGGCTAAAAGGTGTAGTAACAGTAAGGGTGAAAAAACTTCAGTTTGATGTACTTTGGGGAGATAGACTTGTCAGGAGTGTTTGTTCTAACGCAGGGTCAGATTTAACCAGTCTGGTTTAGTCAGTGTACAGGGTGGAGGCAAATGAGCTGAGCTTCCGGTCCATTGCCCCTTCTCCCATGTCCTCCTTCGTGACTCTGATCCTATATCTACCGGTTAATCATCCTTAGCCTTGTCTCCAGTTTTCCAATCTTGTAGTTACTTCTTAGACCTGACTATAGAAATCTGGTTAGTCTCTTTGGCTTCTGGCTCTTACTCACACTCTGGTGCCACCCATTGGGGATGCTTCAGACACTAAAATGAAAAAAACAAAACACCCCTGTCTTATGGGGGAGATAGATATATACACAGTTAAAATAGGTGGTGGTAAATGCTTTCATGGAGGCATGGACAGAGTAGTGTAGAAGCCAGGAAGAAGGACCACCTGATGCTCCGGGGTCAGTTAAGGAAGAGGGGAACGTGCTCTAGCTTAGAGCTGGTAGATGAGTGTCTCAGATAGGAGAGAAGCTTGAGGTGCCTGTGGGTTCCGGAGGAGATGACCAGGAGAGGACTGGAGTGATAGATCTACAGGAGCAGGAGGTCTGGACCATGACTGTTCTTTAGGGAAACTCAGAGACTCTGATGTAATTAACCTGGGATTGATTGGTATGTTTTAAAAGCAACTGAGGTGATGCTGATATGCAGCCAGGGTTGACTATCATTGGTCCAAGGGAGAAGTTTTCCTAGAGATAGTGGAAGGTAGGTGATAGCTGACCCCTTAGGTGCAGATCAGTTTGGGAACATGGAGAATTGGAAGGAAATAGAACCAGACAAAAGCCCTAATTATGAAACACCAACATTGTGGTGGGGGCAAGGAGGTGCCAGCCAAGGAAAGCCTGCAAACCTAACCCCTAAATCTTAATTGCGCCCTGTTTAACTTAGGCGTTTGATGTATATTTTGCACACTCCTTCCCTCTTATGACCTAGAGTGGATTATGTATCGGATATACCTTAGGTCAGTGGTCGCCAACCTTTCGGACCTCACGGACCACCGGTTGGTGACCGCTGCCTTAGATGCCTAATTCACTTGTATATTGTTGATTGACAGGCTTATGCAACTGGCAAACATTAATCCATTTATCATTGATGTAGAAATCATGACCTTTACTTCTTATCAGCAGCAAATACCTATATCTGCCTCCAAGTTTATTTAAAAGAAGAATGCATGCAAGTAACAGTTTCCAAGAATCCATTTTATTTTCTGAATTCAAAGTCACCTGTCATTTTTGTCATAAATTCTTTGAGGCATGAAATAGCCTGCCAGTTGTCTATTGCTCTCGGAGTTAATGAATGATTATCAATTTATCATGGGTAATAACCTCGCTGCAAATTGTAAAGAGGCATTCTATCACTTCCTAGCATTTTTTTTTTTTTTTTTTTTTTTTTTTTAAATATATTTTATTGATTTTTTACAGAGAGGAAGGGAGAGAGACAGAGAGTTAGAAACATCGATGGGAGAGAAACATCGATCAGCCGCCTCCTGCACATCTCCCACTGGGGATGTGCCCGCAGCCCAGGTACATGCCCTTGACCGGAATCGAACCCGGGACCCCTCAGTCCGCAGGCCGACGCTCTATCCACTGAGCCAAACCGGTTTCGGCCACTTCCTAGCATTTTGCCTCATGGCTGTACCTCCCTTTCTCCAGCATCGGTCTTCTCTACAGGATTTGGAAACTAGGGTCCCTAACGCTTTTAATAGAGCACATTTCTTAGTTGGAAACCTCTTTGCACTTGTAATAGCACAGTGAACATTAGTTGATTATATTTTGCTTTCTGTAATAAGTTTTGTATAAATAAAATTTCTCGATGTAGGACAATACAGTTTTACATTGGACCAGTACCGCATTATAGTTTCAGTGATATTTAATTTTTATTTCCAATTTATATTCCATTCACTTCTTCCAAGTACAGTGTAGCAGTTTTCCAGCTCTCTAGGCTCTTGGTTAGGTAGCTAATGATTAGAAAAATAGGACTGTTTCAAGGAACCTTACTTTTTAAAGGCAAAACACCCCACCCTCTCCCCCAACTAAGAGAACAACTGTAACATGAGCTCTTTCAGTTCAAGGTCTTGGACTTGACTTTATCTGTATTTAAAACAAAAAACTGGGTCCATGTGTTATTTAACTTCACATTTCTGACACTGAGCATAATATTATAACTCAGTAAATATTCATTGAATTGAATTGTGAACGATCACCTGCACTTCCTCAATTATAAGTTTGTGGTACTGAGAAGTGGGTTATCTTAGGGATGTAGTTTTTATTTTAGCAATATAAACAGAGGTGACTACATAGCTCAGTGCGATTACTTTAAGTTGCAAACTTAAGATTTTTCAGTCCCAGTTTTTTCATTTTTTAAAATATATTTTTATTGATTTAAGAGAGGAACAGAGAGGGTGAGATAGACACATCAATGAGAAGAGAGAATCATTGATTGGCTGCCTTCTGCACGCCCACACTGGGGATTGAGCCTGCAACCCAGCCATATGCCCTGACGGGAACAGAACAGTGACCTCCCGGTTTATAGGTTGACGCTCAGTCACTGAGCCACAATGGCAGGGACAGTTCTTTCATTGTTGAAGAGCTGCTCTCAGAACTTGCTTCCAGTCCTGTTGTACTGTATAGAATTCTTTGAGTATTTTTACCTGTTTCATTTTGGCTCATTCAGTAGAAGCCTAGCACGGTGGTGTGTGTATAGTAGTGGTTAGTTAAATTAATTAGTAAATATGCTTTAATGAAGTAGGAGTATAAATATTGCTGAGTTTTCTTTGAGAGTTTAGGTGTTTTTCAGTAATCTCTGATTAGTTATTACCATTGCTATAGATTATTTACCCGTGTATATTTAATAAGCTTCAAATCCTTTCAGCTTCTAAAACTTGGAGGAAATAAAATTCTGTTCTGATTGACTACTTCTACTTCTTGTATTCTTATTCCTAAAACATATATTGAAAAGCAGAGAGAGAAATTCTTCCATTATTAGTTTGCCTTATTAATTTTATCCATTGTTTTGTGTTTTCTTCATGTGTTTATTTTATCTCCCAAACCATGTAATACATATTTCTCCTGATGGATCCATAGCTTACACTTTATTATAGCTGCTACAGAGTTGTGCACATAGTTAAGAACTTTATAAATTGTTGATTGGTTTCTTAGCTGGCTGATGAGTTATGGGCTAACCTTCACAATGAAAGCATTTGCCCCTATCTCAATGCATAACAGTTTTTTTTATGGGTGCATATCTGTCTTATAAAAATATTTCCTATAGAGGATCCCAGTTTCCCTTCTTAAGTCATTTCATAGTTGAATGATCCTTACTTTTTAGGAAGCATATCTCTATATTTTTTTTTAGGATTTCTCTTTTTGTAATGTGAACAATTTTCTCGTGAGAAATAGAGTGAAGAAATAGAGTCACTATAGACAAGCTGCTAAGTTACTACAGTCAAGTAGATTGAGGTCTGAGGAAACGATTCTATTCTTGTTTGAACTAGCCTGGGAATTTAAACTTTTGAACTTTCTAGACCTGTATCAATGCCCAGATATACATCAAATCTCCAGAGAACCCTCTGATTACCCCCTGAAGGACAAACAAAAGAATGGTCATGTATCTAGACCACCTGACACCCCCTATCTAGTCATCTAGAGGATCACCATCTTGGATCAATCCAGAGGCTAAGAATACAGGACCGATTTTTCTCAAAAATGTACTTTTTACTGTAAAAACTCAGCTTTTCTTCCTTCTTTGGAACACTCTGGGTATTGCCTAGTTGTGTTTCCAGTTTGCAAACCCTAAGGCCCATGCATAAATCTTGATGCTTTGTAATCTAGATTAATATTAAAAAATAATGGCAAGCTTTCTTTATTTCTTCTAGATGTCAACAAAAATGTTTCTAAAATGCTTCTAATGTTGGTTGTTTTAGTGTTTCAATAATGTTTCAAACAAAACATTAGACAGTCATGGACTGATACAAATTTTGCGTTTTTTCAGTTATATTAAAATTACATTAGCAATCCTCTATTGCTATTTTGCTAAGGATTAAAGGTAAAAAATGGTTTAAAATTTTGTCATATGCTTTTTGATAGATGATCATTAACTTTTTTTTTGTCCTGTTTATATGGTTATTTATATTAGTGAACTTCCTAAATTAGAATGAACAGTTTGTGCTCATAGCTTATCTTTCATGTATAGCACTTCTGAGTTCTTTTTGGTGTTACTTGTAAAGTTTTCACATTAATATTTATAAGTGAGATCTGACAGTAATTTTTAATGTGTTTTTTGGTGTTTGTGATGCTGTAAATATCTGACAGTTTTCCTTCTTTCTCTGTACCCTAGAAAAGTTTAAATTCTATTATTTCTTTTAAAATTAAGAGAATGTTAAATTAGGAAGGGAACTAAGAACTTTAGCTATCTTAATTTTATAGGTGGAACAGTGGCTTGTTTATAGCTATTTAGTGGTAGCTATTGGTTTGGGGAAACAACATTTATTGAGCATTTACTCAGGTGTTTGGAATCAGTATCACACAAAATAAGCAATATCATATTTTCGTGTACTCATTAGATGTGAGGTTGCTTATTTGAATATCTAAAGTCAGAATAAAAAATTATGATTTTTAAAAAACATACTTTTTTGTTAAGAGCAGTTTTAGATTCTTAACAAAATTGAGTGGAAAGTACAGAGTTCCCATATGCCCCATGCACATGAACAGCCTCATCTACACCCCCCTCCCCCCAAGAGCGGTACGTTCGTCATAATCGGTGAACCTACATTGACACCTCATTATCACCCAAAGTCTGTGGTTTACATTGGGGTTCATTCATGGTATTGGGTTTTGACAAATGTATAATGACGTCTATCCACCAATGTAGTATCACACAGAATAGTTTCACTGCTCTAAACATCCTCTGCTTTGCCTGGTCAGCTCTCCTTTCCCAGAACTGTCTCCACAGTGTTGCCTTTTCCAGAATGCCTTGCAGTTGGGATCATACAGTATATAGTCTTTTCAGATTGGCTTCTCTCACTTAGTGACATGCATTTAAAATTTCCCCATGTCTTATCATGGCTTGATAGCTCATTTTTTCAGTGCTGAACAATACTCCGTTGTCAGGATAACATTCTGTTGGCTTTGGATGGCTGAATGTCTTTCCTGAAGATCACGTCTCAGTCTCCTTTTAACCCCAGAATCTAGTCCATCAGCTAATAAATTTGTATTGAAAGCCAGCAGCGTGCTCTGTCACTCTGGAGGTAAGGCAGTGATCGGAACAAGCATGAGCAATGCCCGTCCTCGTGGGACCTGGCACAGTTTCTAGAGCTTAACAGGTGCCTGGTGAATGTGTTTGCTCATGCACTTCCTTTGGAGAGTCTTTGTCTTCTCGGTTCCCGAACATGGTAATATGCATTTATTTTCACTAGGTGGCGGTAGAGTCATGTCCCCAGAACAGTTTGCACCATAATTAAGACAAGAATTGTTTGCTTATAAATGTAGTTCTCATTATAATATGTAAAATTTAAATCTCTTTATGTTAATTCACTAGAATGTAGTCACTGGTTAAAATGAAAACTTTTAACACATTTTCCAGAATGAATCTTAATGAGTAAAATTTCGCACATTCTTAACTTTGTCTTTCTTTGTTTAAGAATGAAACATTATTGAGATTGGGCTACGTGTAGTTGGGTATTCAGAGTTGACTATGATTCCCTTTTTGTCCTGGATATGTCACAATTCAATGAGGGAGACAGACATGAAGAGAAGTACAAAACATATAGTGATTTATATGTGTCTTAAGTGTACCATTACATGAGTTTTGACAAATGCATACACTTGTGTAACCCAAATCCCCATCAAATATAGATCATTGTCATCTTGGGGTGGCTATTTTTAAGGGCCATGAGCAGGCTGAGTAAGCCGAGAAAGCCAGTTGAGAGTAAAATGGAGATGATCAAGCCAAGCATTTCCTGAGATAGTAACCTGGTTTCTTGAGTTGTTATTTATCAGTTCAAATTTAGTCTATGTGAGTCCTGGATGTACTTTAGTTTTGTCCAGGAGATTTTACATGAACTGGTTTTGGTGTTTTTCTGTTACTAGTAGTCAGAACAGTACATCCTTTAATTTCTAAGATGAGGGACTTGGCTCTGTACTCCTGACAACATAACGTAAAACCATGCAGAACAAAAAAATCCCTTCCAAACCTAATAGTAATAGGTTATTGACTAGCAGGATTAAATGCTTCGGTGCTGAAAACCATAGCCCAGTCAAAGCAGTTAGCGTCACTCACTTTGTGCAGGCACGGTGCCTCTGTGGTCATCACCTCTTTTCAGGGCAGCCCTAAGCTGTAGGTGGCGGTTGTTCCCTTGGCTAAGAACTTCACTGGGAAACCGGTGTTCAAGGAGGTTATAAAACTTGTCCAGGATCATAGCCAGAGGCGTCAGAATTTGATACCCAGGTTTCTCCGGTTCCAAAGTAGGGTCTCCTTGCCCCCTTTCCCCCAAGCTCTGTGCATTGGCTCTCAAAGTGTGGTCCCAGGAGCAGCAGCATGTTAGCAATGCAGATTGTCTGGCCCCACCCCAGACCCAGTGATTCCGGCGGCTCTGATGCACGCCAAAGTAGAGAAGCACTGCTTAATTCAAGGAATCCTCATGATCACAGGCCACATAGACTGTATTCCCATTTTATACGTCAGAAAATGAGGTTCTGATTGGCAACTTGCTCTGGTAGGTACAGGAAGTGGAAGATACCAGAGTGGAATCCAGGCCAGTCTGACCAAAAAACCCACGATCAGGTGAACTTTATGTTAGGTGCATTTTAACTCAGTAAAACCAACCAACCCATCACTACCAACAGCAAAACTGTATTGTTTCCCTAGGGCTGTCTTAACAAATTAAACTTTGGTGGCTTAAAAGGGAAATTTCTTCCCCCACAGCTCCAGTGGCCAGCAGTCTGAAGTTGAGGTGTTGGCAAGACTTCTGTAAAGGCTGGAGTGGAGAATTCTTCCTCGACTCTTGAACTTCTGGTGACTCCTGTCAGTCCGTGTCATTCTTGCCTTGTAATTGCATGACTCCAGTCTCTGCCTCAGTGGTCACAGGACTTTCTCTCTGTGTGTCGGTGGCTCTGTGTGTCCTCTCTGTGTTCTTTTCCTATAAGGACACCAATCCTTGTGTTTAGGGCCCACCTAACCCAGTATGACTTTATCTCAACTAATGACAATCTCAACTAATGACCTTGCCCTATTTCCAGATAAGGTCACGTTCTGAGTTCTGAGTGGACATGATGTGGCCTACTGTTCATACTGTTCATACCATAGCACCTTTGTAGAAAACCAGTTGACAGTATATGAGAGTCTGTTTTTGGACACTGTTTTCCACTTCATTGATGTATGTGTCTGTCTTTATGTCAGCACTATACCGTTTTGATTACTCTAGCTTTATAGTAAGTCTTGACATCAGGTAATGTTAGTCCCCAACTTTGTTCCTTATAAAATTGCTTTAGCTATTTTAGGTCCTTTGCTTTTCCATATCAATTTTAGAATCAGTTTGTCAATTGCTGTAAAACTAACTGCTAGGATTTTGATTTGGATTGCTTTGCATCTGTTGATCAATTTTATTTCTTAATATTAATTGAATTTTCTGATTCATTTATTTAGGTCTATCTTTTGCTAATGTTTCATAAGGGGCTTGAGGTGTTACAATCTCTATCTCCATCTTCCCCTGGCCTTCTCTTCTTTCTGCATCTTTGCCTCTTCTTATAAGGACAGCTGTCACTAGATTTAGGGTTTTCCCAGGTAATCCAGAGTGATCTCATTTTGAGATCCTTAACTTAATTACATCTGCAAATATTCTTTTTCAAATAAGGTCACATTTATAAGTTCCTGGGGTGAGGACATGTTCACATCTTTTTGAGAGCCATTCAACCTGCTAGAAAAATTGTTACTTTATGGTAAAAATACGAAACAAAAGCAAGCCATATTTACATACTGAGTATCTGAGTATGTTAGGATCCCTTCTTCTCTGATCTCGTCTCCTACAACTGTCTTCACCTCACTGGACTCCAGCCACATTGCTTTGTTGCTGTTTATTAAACACTCCAAGCAGTCTCGGCCCTCTTCCCATTGCCTGGGTCTCACCTTCCAGATGCTACAAGCTCTCCCTCAGGTTCATTTGCGTCTCTGCCCAATGTCATCATATCGGACGGCTTTCTCTACCCTGTCTAAAATATCAACTCTATCGTCCTACATCCTCTACACTGCTTTCTTTTTCTTCTGAGCACCCTCTGATATATTTCATAATTAACCCTCTGTCTATTGTTTATCTCCAGAAATTATAATGTAAGCACCATAATAGTAGGGACTCTGTTGTTCATTAATATATTCCCAACACCTAAAAAAGCACCTGACACATGGTAAATACTTAGCACATTTTTTTTAAATTTATTAAATGAATGAGTTGGTGATTTTTCTGCAGTAGAGAAGTACCCTTTAACAAAGGAGAGGACTTTAAAAAATGACTTTTTAAAGAAGCTCCTAATTATTACATTTGGGACAATTTGAGTATTAAGAAAGAATAATAACTCTAATCGATTGAAACATTTTGAATAAGTAAAAATTCATTAGTCCATTGTAAAGGGTAGTGGGGCAGGGGAAGGGCACATTGAAAGGAAATTAATTAGAAGAAATGTTTTAATATCGCTATTTGCCCTTTCTCTATAATAGAAGTGTCAACCAAATTCACGATCCACAATGACAGATGGAAACACGCACATGCGATTGGTGCCAGTGAGAGCTTTATATGTATCACGCATGCACAAGTCAACCTAGCCTTTCATAGATATTGAACAAACTTGCTTAATTAGACCAGCTGCCTCCTGCACACCCCCCACCGGGCATGTGCCCACAACCAAGGTACATGCCCTTGACTGGAATCGAACCCGGGATCCTTCAGTCTGCAGGCCGACGCTCTATCCACTGAGCCAAACAGGTCAGGGCCTGAAGTCATTTTCAAGGTTCACCATTTCTTACTTCTTTTCAGTCGGGTCAAGTTTCTAAACTTTCTAAATTTCCATTTTCTGGCTCATGAAAAGAAAATAGGATTCCACCAAGTCTCCTATCTACCTACTCCAGGACTTCTGTGAGGATCAAATGAGATGAGGCACAGGAAGACACGTCACAGACATTTGGTTACAGTGTAAAGTGTTTCCACCTGGCTATGAAACAAGTTGTATTCCTGGGCTGCAGAAACTGCAAGGAGGGTAGTCGCTAGGGAGAGGAAGCCAGGCATTGCTATGTGACAGCATTACCTGGCACCCACAGCGACCGTTTCCAGGCTGGGCTGGGCTGTGGGCAGCATTTTGCGCCATGGGGTCTTGGCAGCGTTTGCTGCGATTTGGTGGGGTGTCACTCAGGGGTGGTGGCAGGTCCTATGTCCCACTTGGGGGAAGCTGAGTGTTGTTTTTTGGGTGCCAGATCTGTGGTGCCGTTTCTCTGTGTGCGTCACAGCAGCTCCTGCATAGAGCGCCTGCTCCTGGTGGTCAGTGCATGTTATAGCAACTGGTCGGAAGGTGGGAAGGACACTTAGCTTATTAGCCTTTTATATAGATAGATTAGAGGCCAGATGCACAAAATTCATGCACGAATGTGGTCCCTAGGCCTGGCCGGCGATCAGAGCACCAGTGTCTGGCATGGAAGGGCAGGTCCCAGCTGAGCTCTGGGCCCTGGGCAGCACCTGGGCCCACGGGCCCCCGTGTGCCCTCTCCTGCTTGAGTCATTGGGCCCCCACCCGGCTCCCCCAGTGCCTGGGAGCTGGGCGGCAGCCATGCCCCCCGCTGCCGCCGGTCACTGTCTGTAGGGCGATCGGCAGGGCGATTGGGCCCTACCAAGTTCCCTCAGCACCTGGGAGCCAGGCGGTAACCCCACCCCCCCTACTGCCACTGGTTGCCATCTGCAGGGCGATCAGTGGGGAGATTGGGCCCCTGCCCAGCTCCCTCAGTGCCTGGGAACCAGGCGGTGGCCCTGTCTCCCCCCAATGCCGCTGGTTGCTGTCTGTGGGGTGATTGGGGGGGCGATTAGGCCCCACTTGTGCCCGCCTTGGCCTGGCGTTGCTTGCTCACTTGCTCCACCATCCTGCTGCGGTCCTGCTCTCATTGGGGCTCATTGGGGCCGGCAGCACCTCCACTGCCACTTGCTGCCAGTGCTGTGTCGCCAATACGTGTCATGTTCCGCACTGCCCCATGGTGGTCAGCACACGTCATAGCAAGTGGTCGAACTCCTGGTTGAACTCCTGGTCGAACTCCCGGTCCAGGGGACAGTTTGCATATTAGGCTTTTATTATATAGGGTGCCTTCTAATAGGTACAGACCAGCGATTTTCAATCGGTGTGCTGCAAGAATTTTTAAAAGAAACAATGTCTGACTGTTTAGTCAGTAGTACTGACCTCTCTTCCCTTAGATTGTCAAATGAAAAATGACAACAGCCAACTATAGTTGTCCATTGTAACTGAATAATAAAATTATACCCATTTTTTTGTCACTTCAGCAAAAATTATATTTTTTGGTGTGCTACAGAATTTTAGTAATTAATTTGTGTGTTGTGAGATGAAAAAGATTGAAAATCGCTGGTATAGATGAATGATAGAAAATCACCATTTTGAAGTGTTCTTGCAAAAATGTTTAACTTGAATGTAATCGAGCCTGCACCAAACTTCAAGGTTTTAGGAAACACGGCAGGTAGACAGACAAGGTAAATGGCCCCTAGAGGTAAACAGTCACATAAGTTCAAAACGCATGATATTCAATAAGGCAGTTTTCTGGGGCTTCTTAAAAAGCCATTGCTGTACAAGGGGAGGGGGCGGGGGCACAATTCTCTAGTCTGGAGGAAACGAAGAGATTTAATTACCAGTTGTGATGTATGAATTTAGGTTGGATTCAGGTTGAAGGGAGAATTTATAACATTCTTTCACCAACTGGAGATATTTGAACACAGACCAAATCCTAGAGAATAGTATATAATTATTGTTTATTTTATTGGGTGGGGTAATAGTGTGATCATATAAGAGATGTTATTTTTAGGAAACACATCTGAAGGCTTTAGGGATGAATTATGATTTCTGCAACTTTCAAATGAATGAGAAAAAGAACGTACATGTGTATGCATCTGTAGAGAGGTGAAGCAGACATGGCAAATTGTTAACAAATGTTGAATCTGGGGGGAAGGCCATATTTATGATCATTGTATTTCCCCCCTCAACTTTCTTATTTGAAAAAAGTGGGATGAAAACAGCTTTCTTAAAAAGCTGGATGTGAAAGAGTAGATCAATAATGCAAGTGATGATTACATGGCAGTTAATTCCAGGAGGAGACGAGGCTGCCTTGAACTGGGAAAGGACATTGAATGAAGAACTGACTGAGCATGAAGCTGACCTGTCCACTGTGATTTATGATGTGCACGTGTCCTTCTAGCTTTCCTTTGGTGGTGGGTATCTCCGTAAACGATAAGGTTGAAAAGAAATATCGGAACGATGCCGAAACCGGTTTGGCTCAGTGGATAGAGCGTCGGCCTGCAGACTGAAAGGTCCCAGGTTCGATTCCGGTCAAGGGCATGTACCTGGGTTGTGGGCATATCCCCAGTAGGAGATGTGCAGGAGGCAGCTGATAGATGTTTCTCTCTCATCGATGTTTCTAACTCTCTATCTCTCTCCCTTCCTCTCTGTAAAAAATCAATAAAATATATATAAAAAAAAGAAAAAAAGAAAAAGAAAAAAGAAATATCGGAACGAATCATCCTTGTATTGGGAGAATCTATCTTAAAAGACAGGTGAACAACTTCAGGTATGTGGCCTGTGAGTTGGCCAGGCACACATGCGTGTTCCTCTCTCTCTCTCTCTCTCTTTCTCTCTCTCTCCCCCCCTCCCCCCCCTCCCCCTCTCTCTCTTGTATTATGGGAGAAACTATATGGGGGGCGGGGGTTAGGTTTGTTTTCAAATAGCAAACATTTCTAGTATTTCCCGCTTGTCATAAGACTGAAAATTTCCTCTGGCTTTTATAACCAATAATTTTTCTGTTTTGATGCAATCAATATTTGTGCTATGGTATTGATTTTACAAATATTCTTTTTTCATACTGCATTTTGTTAGTTGACATTAAGAAAGTTAATAGGACCAAAAAAGGGTAGTGCGCACACTAATTTATTTAATCACCCACCCAGTTTTTCAAAAAAAGGCAAAAAAAATCACACATTATCTGACAAATCTGGTTTCCAAAGTACTAGTATGTGTTATCATGATAATGCATTTAATACTTTAATTTTCATTTATAGGATTTGGAATTGCTTCTTGAAAGCTATTTAGCTTACAGTATAGAACTTGTTCTAAGTTATGATAAAATTAGCTAGGATGCCATTTCTAAATTACTGGGTTACTGCAGAAATAGAAAGTTCCTTTTAATAATGCAGTGTGATCAGATGCTTCAACTTAGAGAGGTTCATAAAATTTATCCCCATATGGTACCAATCTAATCATAGATAAGTTATAATTGAAGTTTTAGAAATTGAACTTCTCATAGCCAGCGCTCTTATTACAAGCTCAAAGAGCCAGCTTCATTGGGTTTAGAAAAACAGTGCCTCTTCGATAATATCTCTAATGTGAAAGTTCCATTTACTAAAGATTAGTACATTTTCTCTCCCAGATAAAAGAATTTATTAGATAATATAGCCTTTTAATTTTTTGACAATCTTTGAACGATTATGTTGTTTGTATATAATCAATTGTCACACCTTTTATTATTATGTAGATAAAATTATTCCTAGAGTTGTCTTTTGTACAAATGAGGAGACACATTATCGTGTGGGTGTAGTAGTGTTGTGATGCCTTGATTCTCTGCTTACTTGCTATTTGCTGTGTGTAGTGGGTGATGCACTCTGTTTCGTAGTTTGTCCAGCAGAAAAATAGGCCATGATTTTGGGCTTTGCCTCCACAAAAGCATTGGGAGAATATAGTACCCTCTTCAGTATCTCAGTATTTGGTCTTTGTTTTTAAGAGGCAGTTGGTATAATTATATCCTGAATCTTAGATTTACCTTAGCAAATGGGGAGATAAAGATAAATCAGACCAGTTCTAGCAAAATTTAAAAGTTTGAAATGGAATTCACTGCTCATGATCTTTAATGAACTTGATCTGTGGGACAGTTCATTGGTTATGTGTTCCTATGTTGTTCAGTTTTAGCATGTCTGGTGATGCCTTTTAAAAATATGTTTTTATTGATTTTATAGAGAGAGGAAGGGAGAGAAAGAGAGAGATAGAAACATTGATGAGAGAGAATCATTGATTGGCTGCCTCCTGCACGCCCCCTACTGGTGATGGAGCCTGAAACCCAGGCATGTGCCCTGACCAGGATTAAAACCAGAGACCTCGTGGTGCCTGGAGCAGTGCTAAGCCAACTGAGCCACACTGGCCAGGCATGCCTTACACTTTTATGAGTCATTAAGTTAATTCCTGCATTTCCAGAATTTTTGGATATCCACTCAAAGGCAAGGCTCCAGGCCCATTTTAGAAGTGAGAATGTTTGCAGAATGAAGTCTAGGTCATTCAAGCAAATTAAGTTCTTATCTGCACTAAGCTCTCCCAGACAAATGACTGGAAGTCCCCCCCATTCTTGCACAAATTAAATTCCTAATCTCTTGGTTTGCAAAAGACTACGTCTTAACACCTGTAGGGGTTTTCTAACTCAGCTCTCTTCAGTTCATTTTCTTTGTTGGTAACTCTGTCATATGCTGTGACTCTGGGTACCTTAAACACAATTTGAAATTCAGATAAAGATTTGAGAGTGGCTTTAAAAATAGCAGACTCTTATTGGTGCTGTTTATCCCTTAGGGTAATAGTAAGAAGGGAACATTCTTATGCTCTCCCTAAACTGTTCTCTGATTGGAGTTAGATTCATGGAAGGCAATTTTAGAGACATGGGGCAGGCCTGTAATTGAAAATCATGTCTCCATTTTGTCTGACTTGACTTGTTGCTGTTAACAATCCTCTTCTTACTCACAGCTCAGACTGCTGGCTGTTAGCATTTATTGATGTTAACTGCATGCTAGGTTTTGTGCTAAGTGCCTCATGTTATCTTATGTATAATCCATATAACAATTCAGTGAAGCACAGTTACTTACAACATTTTCATATCATCATCTTTGTCATCGTCATCATCATCATCACATCATCACATTCACTCCTGCCTTGTAGATGAGGACACTGAGCCTTAAAGAGATAAAGGACTTGTCATATATGGCCTTTTAAGAAAGTTTAGGAACATTCCTTCCTTACCCAATTTGTTGAGCATTTTTTATATGAGTGGATGTTCAATCTTATCAAATGCATATTCTGCACCTATTATTTTCCGCACCTATTATTTTCCATTTACTATGATGTATCATATTTATTGATAAGTGTAGGTTGAACTCAATGATGAAAGGATGAAAGCTTTCCCTCTAAGATCAGGAACAAGAAAATGCTCATTCTCACCACTAATATTCAACATAGTATTGCAAGTCCTCGCCAGAGCCATCAGGCAAGAAAAGAATAATGGCTTATGAACCACAGAGGAGGAAGTTAAAATTGTCCCTGTTTGCAGATGAATGATCTTATTTCTATATAGAAAATACTGAAGACTCTATAAAAAGCTGTTAGAACTAATAAACTGATTCAGTAGGGTTGCAGGGCACAAAATCTAATCCAATGTGTAGCATGACGACTATAGTTAACAGTACTGTATTGTATATTTGAAAGTTACTAAGAGAGTAGATCTATTGTTGTAAAAGTTATTTTTAGGGAGAGAGAGAGGGAGAGGAAGAGATTGAGAGAAATATTGATGTGAGAGCAAAACATTGATCGCTGCCTCCTGCATGCCCCCTACCAGGGATTGAGCCCGAAAACCCTGGCATATGCCCTGACCAGGAATAGAGTCTGCAATCTTTCAGTGCAAGAGATGACGCCCAACCAACTGAGCACACGGGCCAGGGCCTAAGAGAGTAGATCTTAAAAGTATTCACCATACACACTAAAATTGTAACTATGTGAGGTGATGGATGTGTTAACTAGCCTTATTGTGGCAATCATTTCCCAATATATACACATATTAAGTCATTATGTTGTATACCTTAAACTTATACAATGTTATCTGTCAATTGTATCTCAATAAAAATGACCACAAGGAGATAAAGGACTTTTTTCAGGGTCACCTGGTTCCTAAGTGGTAGAGCTAGAATCCGAACCCCGGGCTTCCTGGCTCCAGAGCCCATGCTCCGCAGGCCCTGGTTGAACTTACAGATCCCAGAGCTTTCACCATGTTGCCCTCTATCTTGATTCCGCTTCGATGCTTAGGACATGAGGATTGACAGGTCTTGCAGTGGGTGCCTGGCTTTGCATTTTGACTTCAGCTCTCGAGCTCTTTCTTAGATTTGTAGTCTTCATACTGGAACATGTGCTTGCCTGAGGTTTCATGCAAACTTTCCAGGGATTTTGCATGCAAAGCTAGCTGTAATGGTATTCAGATGGTCAGTGTCCATATTTACTTTCCTGAAATTGGCTGCCTGAGAGCACTTGTGGCTGATGCTCCTTTCCTACCTTTTCATTCACAAATTGCTTTTCTCCCCTCTGGCAAACAGTCAGTCCTGGTTCTCACCTTGCGTGAATCTTTCAGTCTTTGCCTCAGGGAGTAAAACCTCTGTCTGGTTTACCCTGTAAAGGAATCATTTAAGAATTCTTAGCTCCTGAGTGAGGATTTGTAAACAACAAAACACAGAGAGCTTTGGTCAGGATCCTAGATGGGGCAGAGCCTTACTTCATGTTGGTAACAAATAGAATTGGACTGGATTGTTGGGTGTATAGGGAGGCTTATAGGGAAGGCAGATTAGCACATTTATTTGAATTGAAAAATGAGGTCAGGCTTTTTTTTGACAGAAAGTAAGTTTGATTTGGTTTATTGATTTGACAGTGAGGACAGGCTAGGAATTAGATTGTTTGGTGCACATATTTCATTACATAAATGAAGTCTACAGCTTCCAGGGTTGCAGCAATAATATATTTAAAATGCATATAAAATGTGGTATTTATTTGTGTGTGTGTGAATACACTAAAATATTATTTAGCATGAAAAAGAAGGAAATTCTGCCAGTTGAGACTACATTGAACCTGGAGGTCATTATGCTAAATCAAATAAGCCAGAGAGAGAAAGACAAATACTGTATGGTACCATTCATGTGTGATATCTAAGTCCATAAACCAATAAAACCAGGGGTAGAATGGTACCAGTAGTTGCCAGGGGCTGAGGGGTGGAGGAAAGGGGGAGATGTTGGTTAACATTTTCAGTTATAAGAAGAACTAGTGGCCTGGTGCATGGATTCTGCCCATTGAAAGGAAATTAATTAGAAGAAATACTTCAATATTGCTATTCGCCCTTTCTCTGTAATAGAAATGTTAAAGATGAAAGAAAATTAGTAAAATGTATATGAAAATAACATATAAATTGATTAATAAATAAACAATAACAGCATGATACAACAACAACAAAGACATGAAATAAAACAACAAAAACATGATATAAAAACATTGATAAAAACAATGACTGATAAATTGATTAAACTTATTCTAATATCTCCCTGTATACCACATTAAGAGTAAAAACACTTTTAGAGTGATTGACTGATTTCCCTTGTGATGAAGTATTTACAACTTTAACTTTAATGTCACACGCTCTTCATATTCGAGAGAAAGCAACATATAACTTGACCATGTCTGAAAATGGGTTCAGCTAGGAATATTCCTACTCTGTCAAGATTGGCACTAGTGAGAGCTTTATATGATTTGCACATGCTTATTTTTAAATTGCCAGTGCATGTTATATGTACTGGCCAGTCAGTCATTTGGATGGTCAGACGGATGTATGGTCGGTCACTTAGCCTTTTATTTATATACTAGAGGCCCGGTGCACAAAAATTTGTGCACTTGGGGGGAAGAGGGGTTCCTCAGCCCGGCCTGTGCCCTCTCGCAGTCTGGGACCCCTTGGGAGATAACGACCTGCTGGCTTAGGCCTGCTCCCGGGTGGCAGAGGGCAGGCCCAATCCCTAGGTGCAGCCCCTGGTTGGGCTCAGAGCAGGGCGGCCGATTGGGGAGTTGGGGCGCCGCCCCCGTCATGCACAGAGCAGGGCGGATTGGGAGGTTGCGATGCCACCCTCAGTCACGCTCAGGGTAGGGCCAATTGGGGGGTTGCCCCTGTCACACTCAAGGCAGGGTTGATGGGGAGGTTGCGGTGCCAAGCCCTGTCACGCACAGAGCAGAGCCAATCAGGGGGTTGGGGTGCTGCCCCCTGTCACTCACAGAGCAGGGACCATCGGGGGTTGGGGTTCCGTACCCTGTCACGCACAGAGCAGGGCCAATCAGGGGGTTGGGGCGTTGCCCCCTGTCATGCACAGAGCAGGGCCCATCCGGGGGGTTGGGGCTCCGTACCGTCATGCACAGAGCAGGGCTCATCAGGGGGTTGGGGAGCTCCCCCCTGTCATGCACAGAGCAGGGCCAATCAGGGGGTTGAGGAGCTCCCCCCTGTCACTCACAGAGTAGGGCAGATAGGGGAGTTGGGGCACCGCCCCATCACACACAGAGCAGGGCGGATCAGGGGGTTGGGGCGCTGCCCTCTATCACCCACAGAGCAGGGCCGATCAGGGGATTGGGGCGCCGCACCCTGTCACACTCAGGGCGGGGCCGATGGGGAGGTTATGGCTCTACCCCATCACACACAGAGCAGGGCCCGTGGGGTGGGGGTTGGGGTGCTTCCCCCTGTCACACACAGAGCAGGGCCGATCAGGGGATTGGGGCGCCGCACCCTGTCACACACAGAGCCACAGGGCGATCAGGGGGTTGGGGTGCTCCCCCTATCAGGCACAGAGCAGGGCTGATCAGGGGGTGGGGGCGCCTTCCCCTGTCACAAACAGAGCAGGGCGGATAGGGAGGTTGTGGCCCCGCCCCCTGTCACACACAGAGCCACAGGGCGATCAGGGGGTTTGGGCGCTGCCCCCTGTCACGCTGATCCCGATGCCCGCAGGCCTCTCGGCTCCGCTGATCCCGGTGCTGGGAGGCATATTACCCTTTTACTATATAGGATAGAGGCCTGGTGCACGGGTGGGGCCCGGCTGGTTTGCCCTGAAGGGTGTCCTGGATCAGGGTGGGGGTCCCCACTGGGGTGCCTGACCAGCCTGGGTGAGGGGATGATGGCTGTTTGTCGCTGGTCACACACCCTTCAGGGTGGGGGTCCCCACTGGGGTGCCTGGCCAGTCTGGGTGAGGGGCTGAGGGCTGTTTTCAGGCTGGCAGGTGACTGAAGCTCCCAACTGCTCCTTTTTTTCTTTTTCTTTTTATTCTGGACCAGCTTTAGCTTTGAGGCTCGGCTCCAGCTATGAGACCTCCGCTGCTGAAAGCAGGTTTCTGGCCTTTGTTTACCTTCTGTATTTGAAACAATGTTGCGATCCTGCTGGCTGTAGCTCGACGGACTAAAGCAGGTTTCTGGGGTTTTGTTTAGCTTCTATATTTGTACCATAGTTGCTTAGAGTTGCAGCTCAGAGGCCTGCAGTGGCAGGCGGGGAACATTGGAGTCCTCTGTCACTGAAGCAAGCAAGCTTCCTGTTCGCTTTAAGCTGCCTGGCTGCCGGCCGCCATCTTGGCTGGCAGTTAATTTGCATATTGCCCTGATTAGCCAATGGGAAGAGTAGCGGTCGTACACTAATTACCTTGTTTCTCTTTTATTAGATAGGATATGTATATATATATGTGTGTGTGTGTGTGTGTATATATATATATAAGTTTTGAGGTGACTATAGTTACTAATACTGTATTGTAGAGAGTCTTAAATGTTATCATCACAAAAAAGAAGATAACTCTGTGAGGAAATGGATGTACTTAACTAGCTTTGTTGAGGTAATTATTTCACAATGTAAAAATATATTAAATCATCTTGTTGTAGGGCCTGAACATACAGTTTTATTTGTGAATTATGCTTTAATAAAATTGGAAAAATAATATACATAAATATTATGCTGAAAATCATATCCTCTGCCTCCACTAAATTAAAGATGTCAACCTAAAATGTCAGAAGAGTGCAAGATTGTTTTAGGAGGTGCAGAGGCAAATTGAAGCACATGGTGTTGGATCATTGTGCCCATCTTACTCCCACACCAGCCTAACCCTCCCTTGCCCGAAGCTGCCTAGAATCCCTGTTTGAGAAAAGAGTTAGGACTTATTTCTTCCAAGTGTTTTAAAATTAGATTATTTACTTGAAACACTGCCTCTTAATGTTACATGTTTGCTTATTCTATAGGAGACTATTGCTGTTTGAGGAGTTATGGTCTAGAGCAGCCGTGGGCAAACTACGGCCCGTGGGCTGGATCCGGCCCGTTCGGCTGTTCTATCCGGCCCGTGGAGCCGAAAGAGCGGAGGGCTCTCTTGCTCTCCCCTCCACTACTTCACCAGCAGCAGTGTTAACATGGCAACGTCGGGAAACACAGCCGCAGCTCCTTCTTCTGAGTCCAGTTTAAGAACCCATTGTGGCCCTTGAGTCAAAAAGTTTGCCCACCCCTGGTCTAGAGCTTTGTATGTAGATTCAGATTCAACTAATGCAGTGGTTCTCAACCTTCTGGCCCTTTAAATACAGTTCCTCATGTTGTGACCCAACCATAACATTATTTTCGTTGCTACTTCATAACTGTAATGTTGCTACTGTTAGGAATCGTCATGTAAATATCTGATATGCAGGATGGTCTTAGGCGACCCCTGTGAAAGGGTCATTCAACCGCCAAAGGGGTCGCGACCCACAGGTTGAGAACCGCTGAACTAATGTTTATTGATGTCTGACTGTGTATTAAGTTCCATTGGAGAAGTTGGTGAATATTATACTAATAGAGGCCCGGTGCAGGAAATTTGTGCATGGGTGGGTTCCCTAGGCCTGGCTGGCGATCAGGGCTGATTGGGGCCTTCTGGCTGTCGGCCAGAGCCTTCCTGCCTGCCAGCTACCGCCTGCTGCCGGGGCCTGCCGGATGGGGGGAAGGACCAGGGGAGGTTGGCCGGCCATGGGAGGTTGGCTGTGGGAGCGCAGTGACCACCAGGGGTCAGCTCCTGCATTGAGTGTCTGCCCCCTAGTGGTCTGTGCGCGTCATAACGACCAGTCATTCCGGCGTTCCGGTTGCTTAGGCTTTTATATCTATACTAGAGGCCCAGTGCACAAAAATTTGTGCACTCGGGAGGGTCCCTCAGCCCGGCCTATGCCCTCTCCCAGTCTGGGATCCCTTGGGGGATGACCACCTGCTAGCTTAGGCCCGCTCCCCGGGGGGATTGGGCCTAAGCTGGCAGTCAGACATCCCTCTGGCAGCCCGGGAGCTCTCGGGGGATGTCCACTTGCCAACAGGAGCAGGCCTAGCTGCAGTTGGACATCCTTAGCATTACTGAGGAGGCGGGAGAGGCTCCCACCACCACCGCTGTACTGGCAGCCGTCAGCTTGGCTTGTGGCTGAGCAGAGCTCCCCCTGTGGGATTACACTGACCACCAGGGGGCAGCTCCTGCATTGAGCGTCTGCCCCCTGGTGGTCAGTGTGTGTCATAGTGACCAGTGATTCCCAGTCACTCTGCTGTTAGGATCAATTTGCGTATTACCCGTTTATTATATAGGATATACTAGAGGCCTGGTGCATGAAATTTGTGCATGTGGGGGTGTCCCTCAGCCTGGCCAGCGCCCTCTCGCAATCCAGGACCCTTCGGGTAGGGTACCTAGGCCTGGCCAGCAATTGGCCTATTGGGGCTTTCCTTCCCCTGGCTGCTGGCCGCTGGCCTCACCCCTGCCGCTGCCACTGCTTGCCATCTGTGGGGTATGATTGCTTGGCTGGCCTGGGCCCCCCTCTGTGGAGTGATCTCTGGCTGGCCCTGTACACCCACCACAGTGTCACTGGCTGGTGGCCTGGGAGTCCCTCTGTGGGACGATTGATTGCAAGGACCCCAGATCAATCGCCCCGCAGAGGGAGGCCCCACCCACCCCCCGCAGCGATGCCAGCCTGGTAGCCTAGACCTCCCTCTTTGGGGCACTCTATCGCGGGGCTCCGTGATCGATTGCCGCGCAGAGGGTGGACTGGGCCTCCCTCTTTGGGGTGATCGTGGAGCCTCCCCCCATTGATCACCCCGCTGGCTGGTGGTCTGGGCCTCCCTCTTTGAGGTGATCGATTGTGGAGCCCTCCTTCTGTGGGGCGATGGTGGGACAACCCGACCAATTGCATTGCACCCGCCTTGGCTGGCCTGGCGCCAGCGTGTGTCCTAGTGTGGTTGTCTGGAAGGTCGTCTGGACAGTCATTCTGCTGTTCGGTCACTTGGTCGATTTGCATATTACACTTTTATTATTATAGATAGATTAGTAGATGGAGAAATGTCCAATTGGAGGACAAATACTCAAAGGTATTAGTGATGCCCAAAGGTATTAAAGAGTTAGCATTTACTATAATGTTATTCCTCAGTGAAACCAGTGAAATTGATTGGTAAATAAGAGGGAGCGAGCAGATTAGAGGAAGTTATGCCAAAATATGTGTATGTGAACCACAATTTCAATGCAAGAAGTGAGAGAGTAAAAAAACCAAAAAAAACTGTAAGGGAATACACAAAACCCAAAATAGACAGAGCTGCCACACATTTTTCATTTAAATAAGAACATTTAGCACAGTAGAGCTTCAGTTCTGAAGCCAGGTCCGTGGAGCATTTGTATAGCAAGAATCCTGGGAGGTAGAGAAGGCATCTGAGGTTCGTTGGGTGGGTGTAATGGTCAGGTGCAGGGAGTTGGGGAATGAGCTTTCCTTCCCAAGGCATTAGCTTCCTGCCTGGGTTTATCGCCCATGATCATCGTCCATACCTGCTTCATCTCACAAAAGCTTTGAGTTTGCCTTAATGGCTCTGCTTCGCCAGTGAGCTTTTGCATGTCTTCATGGGGAAGCTGTGAACCTCTGGTCTTGTTCAATCCCCAGTTCAAAAACATTGTTTTAACTTAACCTCCAACTGATCTTCATTCAGTTCCATATCAGTACATTACTCTCTTCTTGCATTTCTCCTTTTCTGTGACCACTTTTACTCTTTTTACTTCCTTTCACTAAACCTTTTAAATAGTCTAACTGAAAAATTTTCCTTAAGGGTCCATTATTTTTGTCGCCTGTGCTCTAGCTCTAATGGATTAGTGCATTACCCTCCTTGCCTGAGGAAAGGGTCCTTCACTGTATGACACAAACACCACTTCCACTGAGTTCCCACAGCACTTATGTATTATGGCACTTACCATCTAATAGAGTGCATGGTGGTGGATACGTTGGATTCCTCAGCTAAGTTTTGGGAGCCTGGTACTCTTCAGTGCTTTCCACAGAGCCTGTCATATGGTAGGCATTTCATGCTGGTTAACTGAATGATAGGCATCCGAACATCAAAGACACTAAAGAGAAAGAAGTGAAAAAACACCTAATAATAGTATCAGCTAACATTTATAGAGTGTTTATTATGTACTGTGGTAAGTGCTTTGTGTGTACTAACTCAGGAATCCTCACCCAAGCTATGAATTACTTCTCAAATTTTATTTCATGGCTTAAAGTCAAGTGAGAGTGGCTTGGAAACTCAGCTTTAGTTCATTCTTAAGTGAAAATACAGTTAGCTTCTGTAGTCTATGTGACCCACCCTAGGTGGCATTATAGCATAAGGGTTAAGCCTATGGACAGACCATGACTTTGCCCTGCAGGTGAAGTGACCTTGAAACAGATTTTGGTACTTTAATAAAGTAAAAGTCCATGAATGAGATTTAAGAAAGAACCACTTAGAACGAAGTTTACCTCCAGTGATTACTCTCTACAAGTCTCTAGTGAACTCTTGCAGTGTCTTGGGGGAAATGTTCCTTCTCACTTATCTATGTATGTGCTTATGAATGGCAGGTCAAGGGCAGAGACACAAGCAGTGGTTCTCAACCTTCCTAATGCCACGACCCTTTAATACAGTTCCTCATGTTGTGGTGACCCCCAACCATAAAATTATTTTCGTGGCTACCTCAAACTAATTTTGCTACTGTTATGAATCGTGATGTAAATATCTGATATGCTATATGTGTTTTCCGATGGTTGTGACCCACAGGTTGAGAACTGTTGGAAGGGCTACCTGTAATTTGCTTCTGCATAATCTGACCAGATTGGAGGACCAGGTCTCTCCCACGGGCAGATATGCATAATTCCCAAAGGCCTTCAGCCAGGCAACAGGCATAAATAGCCTCACACCCCGGGCACCGGGGTACTATTCCACTCACAGAGGGCCTTCTCCGTCTCAGGAAAACACAGAGGAAGGGGGATGCCGGCACATGCAGGAGGATGGTCACCGATGGAAGCTCCATGCCTGTAACTATGAAAAGGCGTTTGTGAACGGTTTCTCTGAAAGCTGCTGCTTGTTTGAATTACCCCTCTGCTCCTCTATAGCAGAGAAAAACGAGACTTTCCCTTTAGTCACATCAAAGTCAAGATTTCGACTTGTATATGTTTGTATGCTTCTTTTAATTTAGTTTTGCTCCCCCAAACTCTTTTTTTCATAGACATGTACTTGTTGATTTGAGGAGAGAGTTCCTACATCATTAGGTTGTACCTGAAAAAGGCTTCTATAAATTTGAGTTTGTAATTTTTTAAAAAAGTACTACTGTGATTATTTGGCAGTGACCCTAAGTATCATTAAACTAGAGGCCCGATGCATGAAAATTTGTGCAAGAGTAGGCCTTCCTTCCTCTGGCTGCCAGCACTGGCTTTCCTCCGGCACTTGGGACCCGCGCTGGCTTCCCTTGGGCTGCCCGCAGGCACCTGGGATCTGCGCTGGCTTCCCTCTGGCCCCAGGTTCATGAGGAAGGATGTCCAGTCTAATTAACATATTACCCTTTTATTATTATAGATATTAACACTAGTCTGTTCATTAGTATAATGAGTGTGAGGATGAAAGAATTTATGCAAAGTGCTAAGTCTAGTGTTTGTGGTAGATATGTGGTAGGTATCTGTTAATGTGTTTATTTTTAATGCAGTTTAGTGATATGGGGGCAAATAATCCTATTGAGTGATAAAAGTCAGTTAATTACAAAATGGTATCCCAGATCTTGAAAAATCAAACTGCATGTATATTTTGTGTGGGTATCAATTTAACAAAGGTTTGTGTGATGGTATCATTTTCTTGTCTCCCCGCTTTCCTGTTATTTTACAATTTAAAAAATCCTCACAAACATGACTGTTCTCTGAATGACACCTTTTTTATTTATTTTTTTCTTACTGAATGCTGCTGAAAACTGTCATAACTGTCTGGAGAAATAATGTTTAACATTTTTCACCCAGAGGGTGAATTGAGGACCCCCTCCCAGCCCCCAGTTGCTGTGGGATAGTATCTGTTTGCTTTGCAGGGTATGTGTGGGTGACATTGTTTTTGGCGCACTGATAATACTGGTGGAAAAATGCAGAATTACAGGATGGCTGATCATCATAAACCTCTCTCAAAAAATTATTTTGACTTTTTGGAAAAAATTTAAATTAGGTTTTTACCTGTCTGAGGTAATATTAAATGATCTGTCAATCAAATTTTTATTTCTTAGGTATTACATTTGGATTAAAAGAAGATAAAACTCTGACTGATCTTATGGTGGTAAAATTTCTATCAAAGTTTAACATAAAAAGCAGAAAGTAGTAATCACTGTTTTCATGTAAAGATATTAAACATTTTAAAATATGTAACATAGCCGCTTCATTTCCAGCATTTGTTAGTGTATCTTCGACAGAATACAAACTGGACTCAGTAGTAACAGTGGGAAAATATGCATTGGTGCTAGAATAACTTAAAAAAAAAGTGTAAGGAGATATTAAATTTAAGGTAAAAGTTAACCTTTTTTTGGTAATCCTCACCCGATAATATGTTCCTCATTGATTTCTAGAGAGAGTGGAAGGGAGGGAGAAGGGAGAGAGAGAGGAACATTGTCCAGGCACGTGCCCTTGACCAGGCATCGAACCTGCGATCCCCCAGAAGCTGGGAAGGCTAACAATTTCTTTTTATTTCCATAATATGATTCAAGAAGTGGTAGTTGTGGACTCTGAGACTATAAACATGATAAATATGCTGGAAGTACTAAAGAAGTTTGATTTCTTAAGCAGGTTACATATATTCTGTATATCAGTAAACACTTTCTTCATAATTAGATCATTTGGGTGAACTGAAGGTTTTCCTGGGATAATTATAAATTCCAAATTAGCAGAGCTAGAGAAGTGGCATGTTCTTAGACCTAGGATATGCCAGACCTGTGACTTCCTATTCAGACCGTACCTAGCTGGTTGTCTATCTTTAGAGGTGTGGTGTGGTAATGACAGTGGTCTGTAAGTCACAAGGCTCTAGGCTGCCTGTAGCACTAATCTCTCCTATGTAACCAGACAATTCTGATTTCTTCTTTTTTTTTAAAAATTGTAATAAAATACATATAACCTCAAATTTATCATCTTAACAAATTTTAAGCATATAGTTCAGTGGCATTTAGTACATTCACATTGTGCAACCATCACCACCATCCATCTGAGTTGTTTTCATTTTGTAAATCTGAAACTTTGTATTCATTGAAAATAACTGCACACCCTTTTCTGTCTTTGTCCCTGTGAATTTGACTACTCTAGGTGCCTCTTGTAAACGGAATCATACAGAATTTTTTTGTGTGATTGTCTTTTCCCCCTTAGTGTGATGTCTCAAGGTTCATCCCTGTTGTAGCATGTGTCATAATTTCCGTCCTTTATAATGAATAATATTACATTCTATATACAAACATTTTGTTTATCCACTCATTTGTAGATGGACACTTGGATTGCCTTCACCATTTGGGTATTGTGTATAGTACAGCTATGAACATGGGTGTACAAATATCTGTTCAAGACGCTGCTTCAAATTACTTCGTTAATATGTTCAGAAATGTAATTTCTGGATCATGTGGTAGTTCTGTTTTTAAGTTTTTGAAGAACTGCCTTACTGTTTTCCAAAGTGTCTGTACCAATTTACTCTCCCACCAACAGTCTGTAAGGGTTCCAGTTTCTCCACATCCTTGTTAATGCTTGTTATTTTCTGTTGTTTTATTTAAACAAACAGAAAATGGTTGCATGCATATGTGATGGTCCGTGTACGTTTTTATGTGTATGTATTGTTTCAGATTTTTTGGGTCCTCTGAATGCACTAGTCCAGTGTTTCCTACCTTGCTCTGAACCCTTAGGCTTCCCTGTGGAAGGACTCCTTGCCCCAGATCTATTGAATCAGAGTCATCAGGCCTGGAGATCCATGCATTCGACAAGCACTTGATTGCATGTGGTGATTTGATCCTCATAACCAGGTAGATTTCAGAAATACTGATTAGACCTTTATTTTCCATAGTTATTGGTCAGGTAGGCTTCATAAACTTTCCATAATCTCCCTCTTGGAGATTCACAATGAACATTAGCTTATTAAAAAATATGGAAAACTCTTCCCAAGACATTTTGTTTTTGGTCAGCCCAGCATTTTTTCCCAGCTTAACCATGGGCACTCTTGGCAGCTTGCTTAACTTATACTGTGCTATTATTCCTTAAAACATACTTTGACAAATACTGATTTAGACAAATGTTTCTTAACTCTCATTCCATGGGAAAACGACCATTCTGGAAATTTTATTGCAGAACGATCTTATTAGATGCAGTGATTTACAGCTATACTTAACATAGTCAGGCCTTCGCTATCAATTAATCCCCTGTGAACAAGGTCTTTTGTTGTCTATGTACATACCAAAGCCTGTCTGCTTGTAATTAGTGGGAACTGTTGTTTTAGCGGCTTCTCTAGGGGGTTTTAATTATTTTAGTCTTAGATTTATAGACTTATTTATTTTAGTCTGTTGATACTAATGAAACAGAAGATGGTTTTCAAATGTGAGGGAGAGCTATACAGAGATGCTTGCTTCTTGTGGCTGTCATAGTCACAGCGAGCCAGGTACCTCTGACTAATAAAACGGAAGCACAGCTTGAGGTCTGCAAAGTAGACAAATGTTAGGAGTTACCTAGAGCCACACAGGCCAGTATCACAGTTACTAACCTCAAGTGGGTATTTCATTTAAGTTAATTGAAATAAAAAAAATTTAGCACTTTAAGCACACATCTACATTTTACATGTTCAGTAGCCACATATGGCAGGTGCTCCTGTATTGGGCAGTGCAGCTATAGAACATTTCCCATGTTGCAGAAAGTTCACTGGGCAGTGCTCATGTGGTGGGTCTAAGACATTAGGGTGTTTTTGTGTGTGTCCTACATGAAGTATGTCAAAACTGCCATGTGTCATTTGTGGAGGTGATTTGTTGAATAAAGCCAGGGGGCCAGAAAAGGTGCTTTTTTTTTTTTTATGTCTGAAGATAAAAGTTTAGAATAAGAAAATAAGCCCATCCAAAAAAACAAAACAACAGCAACAATATACCCTTCAAAAAACTCAATAAATGTTAGGAGGATGTAGAGAAAACCCTAGTGCACTGTTTGTGGGAGTGAAGATTGGTGCAGCCACTGTGGAAAGCAGTGTATGGGTTCCTTAAAAAATTAAACATGCTCAAAGTCACTAATCATCCGAGAGATACATATCAAAACACCAATGAAGTACTACCTCACACCTGTCAGAATGGCTATCATCAACAAATCAACAAATGACAAGTGCTGGAAATGATGCGGAGAAAAAGAAACCCTCCTTCACTGCTGGAGGGAATGCAGACTGGTGCAGCCACTGTGGAAAACAGTATGGCATTTCCTCAAAAATTTAAAAATGGAACTCCCATTTGACCCAGTAATACCACTTCTAGGAATATATCCCAAGAAACCAGAAACACCAGTCAGAAAGGATATATGCACCCCTATGTTCATAGCAGCACAATTTACAATAGCTAAGATTTGGAAACAGCCTAAATGCCCATCAGCAGATGAGTGGATTAAAAAATGGTGGTACCTCTACACAATGGAATACTACGCCTCTATAAAAAAGAAGGAATTCTTACCATTTGCAGCAGCATGGATGCAACTGGAGAGCATTATGCTAAGTGAAATAAGCCAGGCAGTGAAAAAAAATACCACATGATCTCACTCATTTATGGATAATAAAGAACATTATAACCTGATGAACAAAAAGATAGATACAGAGGCAGAGGAATATTGAACAGACTGTCAAAGTACAGTGGGAAGACTGGGGAGTGTTGGGTGGGGGTGGGTAAGAGATCAATCGAAGGGCTTGTATGCATGCATATAAGCATAACCAGTGGACACAAGACACTGGGAGGGTGCGGTGAGGGCATGTGCCGGCCGGTAGGGGAGGCTGGGTGAAGGTCAATGGGGAAAAAAAGGAGATATATGTACTACTATTTGTAATACTTTAAACAAGAAAATAAAATTTTTTTTTAAAAAAAATAAATAATACTATTTAAAAAAAAATTAAAAATGGATGCCTGGCTAGTGTGGCTCAGTGTTGAGCATCCCGTGAACCAAGAGAGCACTGTTTCGATCCAGGTCAGGGCGCATGCCCGGGTCGCTGGCTTGATCCACAATAGGGGATGTGTAGGAGGTAGCCAATTAACGTTTTGCTTTCACTTTGATATTTCTCTCTCTCTCCCTCTAAAAAAAAAAAAAATCAGTTAAAACAAAAATGGAAGTGCCTTAGGACCCAGCAATTCCACTTCTGAGTATATATATCTGAAGAAACCCAAAACAGTAATTTGAAGCATATATGCACCCCTTTGTTCAATGTAGCATTATTTACCATAACCAAGACATGGAAGGACTGTATGCGCCTATCAATATACGAGTGGATAAAAAGGCTGTGGTACATATATACAACGAAATATTTTTCAGCCATAAAAAAGAATGAAATCTTACCATTTATGGCAGCATCGGTGGGCCTAGAGGGTATTATGTGAAGTGAAATAAGCCAGGCAGAGAAAGACAAACACCATATGATTTCACTTGCATGTGGAATTTAAAGAACAAAATAAACAAAATAGAAACAGATTCATAGATACAGAGAATAGACTAAGAGATGCCAGAAATGAGGTAAGTTCGGGGGCTGGGTGAAAAAGGTGAAGGCATTAGAAATAGTAATTGTCAGTTACAAAATAGTCACAGGGATGAAAAGCACAGGGAATATAGTCGACAATATTGTAATAACGGTATGGTGCACAGTGGTAGCTGAAATATCGGGGTGGGTGGCCACTTCATAAAGTAGATGATTGTTTAACCACTATGCTGTACATCTGAAATTAGTACAAGATAATATTGAATGCAAACTGAAATGTAAAAAAACCTCAAACACAAAGGATTTGTGACTGACTTCTTTCACTTAGCATGATATTTTCAAGATTCATCCATGTTGTAGCATGAATTTGTACTTCATTCCTTTTTTAAAAAGTTGAGGTATAGTAGATGCACGCTGAGTGGCCAGATTATTATGACCACCCCGTCAGTACTTTGTTGGGCCACCTTTTGCCTTCAATACTGTGGTGATTCTTGTTGGCATAGACTCAACAAGAATCGCCGCAGAATCGCTGCAGTTTTGAAGGCAAAAGGTGGCCCAATGAAGTACTGATAGGGTGGTCATAATAATCTGGCCACTCAGTGTATATTAGTTTCAGGTGTATAACAATGATTCTATATTAGTATACATTGTGAATTCACTCCTTTTATGGCTGAATAATATTCCATTGTATGAATATATCACCACACTTTATTTATCCATTCATCAGTTGGTGGACATTTGTGTATTTGGTCCACTTTCTGACCATTATGAATAATGTTTCTGTGAACACTAATGAACAATTTCTTGCGTGGACATATGCTTTTATTTCCCTTTTATCTATCTATCTATCTATCTATCTATCTATCTATCTACCTATCTATCTATCTATGAGTGGAATTGCTGGGTCATACAGTAACTATCTTTTAAAGAACTGCCAAATTGTTTTCCACAGTGGCTGCACTATTTTATATCAGTAATGATGAGGGTCCCAATTTGTCTACACCCTCAACCAAACTTGTTTCTGTTAAAAAAAAATTATTATAGCCATATTAGTAGGTGCTTTGTTTTGCATTTCCCTAATGATAAATGATGTGAGCACCTTTTTAATGTGCTTCTTGGCCATTTTATCTCTTATTTGGAGAATTGCTCAAATACTTTGTTTTTTATTGGGTTGTTTGTCCCTTTATTGTTGAATTATAAGAGTTCTTTATATATTCTGGAAATTAGACCTTTATGAGATACATGGTTTTTAAAATATTCTTTCCCATTCTGTGGGTTGTCTTTTCACTTTCTTGATAGCATTCTTTGATGACCAAAAGCTTTTAATTTTGATCAAGTCCAACTTACCTATTTTTTGTTGTTGTTATTTGTGTTTTTGGTATCATATTTAAGAAACTTTTGTCTAATGCAAGGCCACTAATATTTATATCTCTGCTCCTTTTAAGGGTTTTAGCTCTTCCATTTAGTTCTTTGATCCATTTTGAGTTAATTTTCATATCTGGGGTGAGTTGGGGGGGGGCGGTTCAGATTCATTCTTTTGCGTGCGTATATCCATTGTCTCAGTACCATTTGTTTAAAAGACTATTTCCAACCCCATTGTTTTTGAGACCTATCTGTACCGTTGTATGTGGAAAAGAGAATGGGAATTATTTGTAGACTCATTGGTTCAACATAAGATCCAATAATATTTTTCTTTTTTCTTAACTTCATTAATATATATATATATATATATATATATATATATATGTATATATAAAATGAAATTCACCCATTTTAGGGTGTATAGTTCAATAATTGTGAGAGGAGAGAGAAGGTAAAGACACATCAAGGAGAGAACCAGACCTCATTCTAGAATACTTTGATGGATACTAAAGCCCATAATTGTTGGTAGGCCTATGAGCATTTGTCTCAGGAGATAAGAAGTGCTTCCTCTGCTAAAAAATGTGCCATGTCACTTGTCTTCCGAGAATTTCTTGATTGTTTCCAAGATGAAGGTCGACAGGGCTTCTAGGTTTTCACATGAAGGAAAGGCCAGGGGAGATCTGTGAGTTGCTGGCCTGTGCCAGGAAAGTCATTTCTCTAGGGCGGAGGTAACTGCAGTTCCGCTGTCTCGCTGCAGCTGCCTCGCATCATTCACTCATAAGCATGTGCTTATAAAGTTATCTTGATGGTTAAACATTGTTTACTGTGTGGTTTTATAATAGAAATCTGATCAGGTGATATATTTATAGGCAGAAAGATATAAATAAAAGACAGTACTTTACTGACTCAATTTTATTTTTCTGTTGTTGACATTGTTTATATTTTTGCAAAAGGGACTTGAATTTCATATAGAAAAATGGCTTCTGGATGTGTGCCAGAATCAGTTTACTGCCATTTTTAGTTAAAAGGTTTTCTCTTTTCAAATTTAACACACACCTCCTTTTTGCATAGCAGATGGAAAAGATCAGGAGCTGCTCTAGCGAATTACAGGATTTTTTCCACTCTGTTTGATCTTTGATCTTAGGACAACTTTTAACCCTGTGGTAATCGCTCAAGAGATTTGAGGAAATATTTTGTAAAACAAAATTATGGGAGCTATGAACACGTAATTGGTGTTCTGAAAGCATTCTGTCAAATGTAAACTAAATACTTTTAAGAAATCATTATCAGCTGTTATGTGTTTTTATTAGGCTGAATTCTCGGTGTAGTTTATGTCTAAGTGCATTATTGCAATTTAGTTTTGAATTCGTTTTATTGTTAGGAAATGAGACTTTTCTTGATATATCAACAGCTGGAAAAAATCACATTCATGAACAGCCGAAAACTCTCTGATTAGGTTTTAAGACTAAAAGTTATATTAGAGTATTTTAATTTGGAATGTTGCTTTTAGGTTGACTTTTCCGTAAGCTTTACATTTATTTCATAGTTTTATCTTTTAGCAGACAAGTTCAGGCATTCATAAAAACAAAATTGTGGTTTAGAAAGAGCATTGTTTCTACCCTTAAAACAAGACAAAGCAAACAAATAAAAGCTGGAAAGCTGCAAGTTTATGACTGCTTTTTGAACCCATCAGAGCCTAGGTCCCAGGGCACCCTGTAGCGGGAGGCCTAAGGAGAAACAGGTGCCTGCAGAGAGCCATGAGCACTTGCTTCCTGGGCACAGGTGAGAATTTCGCTGGCATAGCTGGAGAGATGGGTGGATGCTGAATGTGGCTAGCAAGAGAATAGTCCAGGGAGGCTGCACATGTAAGGGGCGTTGAATAGCTACTTGCAGGCTTTTCTCTGCAGACTCTACTAAGCGTTCCCCAAAAGACAGGTGAGATTCCTGAGAAAGCATCCTTTGGTTGAGGACTTGAGGAGAAGAGCGGCTGCTACTGATGGAGCAAGAAATTCTGCCAGGACCCTTTTCCCTGTCATCCCTCTGCCCTCTACTGACTGGAAGCAGGGCGAAGGGCGGGAACAGCTCTGTGCCTTCAGGGCACTGGTAAGCACCCTTTGCCCCCCGCGTGGGGAATAGAGTCAGACCCACTCTGGGTGTTCGTGTGGGTACAGAACCACAGCTGGGTAAGGGCAGGAGCGCTGAGAAGACCAATCCCCGAGACCCAGGGACTATCTAAGGTTGATGCTTAATCAGAACAACAGAAAGCCCAGTTTTTGCCTCTGTCCCCAGAGTGGTAAACATCAGGTAGCAAGTAACAGTGGAGTACCGCCGGGAGAGGGGGACCATGCCAGGGGAGCCGCTCAGGTGCGGCTCAGAGGGAAGACCTAAATCTGAGCATGTGGCCGACTGAGAAGAAACCTCGGCAAACAGGCTCCACTCCAGTCACAAGTTACCTGCAGAGGAGATTGGAGGGTAACATGCTCATCATGAACGTCAAGCTCAGCTTGGCTTCTGACTCGATTAATTTAAACCCACCCTGAAGGCCTAGCCAACGAATAGGCGTGCCTGTTTCTAGGCATAAAGCTATTATCTCAGTCCCGGCTTCTCCACAAGATGTTCAGCGTTCAACAGCAAAAATAGGAGGCATACAAAAAGGCAACAGAAAGGCCAGCACGTGGCCAGCAGACAAAGCAATAGCAGATCAGACTCAGACAGGACACAGGTAGTGGAACTATCTGGTAGAGAATTTAAAATAACGGTGATTACTACATTAAAAGCTCTAATGAAAAAGGTGGACAGCATGATGAATTAGATGGGTAGCTTTAACCGAAGGATAGGAACTACAAAAATAGTTAAATAGAATGCTAAAAGTGAGAAAAAATGGCAGAAACAAAGAATGCCTTTGGTGGGCTTACCAATAGTTCTGACACAAGGAAAGAATCACTGAACTTGAGAATTGGTTAATAGAAATTACCAGAAAAGATAAAAAAATGTGAAAAGAGAAAAAAGAGAAGGGGGAAAAACACAGAATACAGCACCTAACAGCTATGGAGCAGTCTCAGCAGATCTACCATAAGCACAATTGGAATACTGTAAACGGGACAGATTAGGGGTTACCAAGATTGGGGATGGGGAAGAAGTTGGTTCCAAGGGACAAACGTGAGGGGGTTTGGGGGATATGTAGCTACTCTGTATCATGACCGTGGTGGTGGATACATGCGTCTCCATTTATTAAAACCCACAGAACTACACTGAGTGGCCAGATTATTATGACCACCCCATCAGTACTTCGTTGGGCCACCTTTTGCCTTCAATACTGCGGCGATTCTTCTTGACATTGACTCCACGAGATGTTGAACGGTGATGGGAGGAATCTGACACCATGCCTGATGAATAGCACTGTCCAGTTCTGTGAGATTTGATGGTTGTGGAACCAGCTGCCTGATGGCTCTTTTAACTTCGTCCCACAAATGCTCAATTGGATTGAGATCTGGTGATTGTGGGGGCCACCTAAGCAAGGTAAAGTCTCCCTCATGTTCTTGAAACCATTGCTGCACAATACGAGCACCTTGGCATGGCGCGTTGTCTTGTTGGAAGAAGCCATCTCCACTGGGATACGCCATCAACATGATAGAATGAACCTGATCAGCAACGATACTTGGTATGTTGTGCTATTCAGACGTTTATAATGATCTGGCCCTCTAGCAACTCCAGCAGGAAATTATAGCTAATTTGCCCACAAACGTCAGGTGGTCATAATAATCTGGCCATTCAATGTATATACATCAGGGTAAATCTTTCTCTATGTAAATTACAAACCCAACAACCAGGATGTAAGGGGAATACACATTTACTAAGAATCTAACTATATTACAAAATAAATGACATAACTTCATTGAAGGGAGTGGGAATGAATAGAATGAATGTTAGAAAATAGTATTTTGACTGAAAACTATAAATCTGAGGACAGAAAAGAGTTGCGCACAAGTACTTTAGTCACTAAATTTTTATGGAAGATGGGTTCTTCTGAAACTGTAAGTTTACTAGGGTTGTAAAAATAGGTACAGTAAATAACAAGAACTGGGTTTCTGACTGCCAGAGAAATTACAAGGGAACTTCTTGTAGAGAAAGGTGACAGGTTAGAACAGCCGTGGGCAAACTACGGCCCGCGGGCCCGTTTGAAATGAATAAAACTAAATAAAAAAAAAGACCGTACCCTTTTATGTAATGATGTTTACTTTGAATTTATATTAGTTCACACAAACACTCCATCCATGCTTTTGTTCCGGCCCTCCGGTCCAGTTTAAGAACCCATTGTGGCCCTCGAGTCAAAAAGTTTGCCCACTCCTGGGGTAGAATGAACCCTATGGTGTTGCATTGCACTTAGAAATACTGGTATGAGTTCATTCTGAATATTTTAGCAATATATGTACATAGATAGATACAAAAATAGATACAGATATATATGTATGCATGGGTTAGTATATATGCATATGTTTCCTACTTCTGGCTGCTGAGGGATCTGGAAGGAAGGATATCCCAATGGCAATGAGCACACTGGTTCCTAGATCTGGTTTTTAAGTGTCATTCTCCAATACAAGAAAGCGGGAGTAGCTCTGCCAAGGTATTAGTTACTAGGGAAAAGAGTAACTTTATAGTGAGTAAATCGGCAGATACCCCTTCACTAAGGGAAGAGAACATCTTCTCCTGATGTTCTTGCCAAAATGTATAACCTCAGTCTCAGTGTGAAAAACCATCAGATGGACCCAAAATACTTTATTATTCCTCTTCAAAAATACCAAGTCGCAAAGACAAGGAAGGGTTTAGGGATTGTCACAGATAGGAAGAGACTAAGGGGACAGGAAGCCTAAATACATTGTAGAATCATGGACAGAAGAAAGGTGTTAGTGGAAACATTCACTTGGGTGACATCTTAGTAAAGTCTGTAGTTTTGTTGATAATATTGCATCAGTGTTTCTTAGCTGTGGTCATTATGGTGTGGTTAAGTAAGATGTTAATATTAGGGGAGCTGGGTGAAGAGTATGTGGGAATTCTCTGTACCATTACTGCAACTTTGCTGTAAGTTTAAAATTATTTAAAAATAAAAAGCTAAAGGGGAAAAAAAGGATTAAAAAAACCCCCATTTTTGTCTGATTCCTGAGATAGTCTGTGAAAACAAGCTCCTATCCCAATCCCTGGCAATTGAAATCTGTGACTTCACGTTCACTTTAGGAAGATTAGGGTCTTTTTCATCCCCTACTCTTGTGATACAGTTTTATTAAACAAGGGAGAAAGTTTCATAAATACATTTTCTCCCATAATATTGTAGGGCCTTTACATTTTATCTCTCAAGTAGGTATGAAGGAAATTTGAACATGTAGCTATTAGTAAAAGCTTCAGAATCAGAAAATTTTTAGACTTGACACCTAATTCCTACTGGTATTTGCATTGGTGATTCACGAAATGTTGAGTAACAGCTATGTGACAGGTGCTAGGACCCATGGTACAAAGATTATTAAGGGAAGTCTCTCCCTGATGAATTTGCATTTATGTGGAGAATATGGAGAACTCTGCAGTGGAAGCCAGTGTCGGAGGACATTTAATCATGTGGTCTTAGTGAGCATGTTTTCTCCTCTTTCCCGAATTCTGCTGGGAATTCTCCTGTTACTAGAATCTGAACACTATTGCTCTTCTGCTCCCTGCACCCCACTCCATTAAAGCCATTTTGGAATTTTCCATAGTCCCCAATCGTTTTCCTAACTTAGGGAGGAGCAGCCATTGGTAAGTCTTGTTCTGCATGTACATTAGCTAGTATTACAGTTATTCAGAATACCTCTTGGCTTAACGCACTACTGTTACCAAAGAAACTTAAATTCTGCTGCTTTGTTTTATTTATTCCCTGGACTATTTATGGAATAAGAAAATAACGTAGGAAGCCTGTGGACTCTGTGGGGGTGTGTGTGTGTGTGTGTGTGTGTGTGTGTATCTAATCTAATAAAAGACAAATAGGGTAATTAACCGTACCTCCGACACGCTTCCCATTGGCTAATCAGGGCGATATGCAAATTAACTGCCAACCAAGATGGCGGCCGACAGCCAGGCAGCTGAAGTGAACAGGAGGCTTGCTTGCTCCAGTGATAGAGGAAGCCAAGGTTCCCCGCCTGCCTTGCCAGGCTCTGAGCTGCACTCTAAGAAACAATGTTGCAATTATAGAAGCCAAACAAACCCCAGATACCTGCTTTCAGCTGTCAGAGCTGGAGTGAGCAGGACTGCAACAATGTTGCAATTATAGAAGCCAAACAAACCCTAGATACCTGCTTTCAGCAGCTGAGGCCTCAAGCTGGAGTCGGCCTCAGAGCTAAAGCTGGCTCTCAGCTCCAGTGACAGCCAGAGAAGGTAAATAAATCCCAGAATGAAAAAAAGGAGAGGTTGGGAGCTTCAGTTGCCCGCCAGCCTGAAAACGGCCCTCAGCCCCTCACCCAGACTGGCCAGGCACCCCAGTGGGGACCCCCACCCTGAAGGGGGTGTGGCCAGCAGCAAACAGCCATCAGCCCCTCATCCAGGCTGGCCAGGCACCCAAGCGGAACACCCACCCTGATCCGGGACACCCTTCAGGGCAAACCAGCCGGTCCCCACCCGTGCACCAGGCCTCTATCCTATATAGTAAAAGGGTAATATGCAAACTCACCCTAACAGCAGAAAGACTGAGAATGACTGGTCACTATGACACACACTGACCACCAGGGGGCAGACGCTCAATGCAGGAGCTGACCTCTGGTGGTCAGTGCGCTCTCACATGGGGGAGCTCTGCTCAGCCACAAGCCAGGCTGATGGCTGCCGGTACAGCGGTGGTGGTGGGAGCCTCTTCTGCCTCCTTAGCAGTGCTAAGGATGTCCGACTGCAGTTTAGGCCTGCTCCCTGCTGGCAAGTGGACATCCGCCTATGGCTGCCGGGCTGCCAGAGGGATGTCTGATTGCCATCTTAGGGCCAATCCCCTGGGGAGCAGGCCTAAGCCAGCAAGTGGTCACCCCCGAGGGGTCCCAGACTGCGAGAGGGCACAGGCCAGGCTGAGGGACCCTACCCCCCCGCCCGAGTGCACAAATTTTTGTGCACCCGGCCTCTAATATATATATATATATATATAACAATAATTTCAGTTAACCAGATTTCACCAAAGCTTATACATTTGACCTAGGTAAAGAGTGATGTTTTGGGGCAAAAGTGAAGCATCAATTTGTCTTGATACTAGAGGACCAGTGCATGAAATTTGTGCACTGGTAGGGTCCCAGGCAGCTGCTACCTGCTGGCTGTTGTCAGGGTACTCCCTCCCTTCCCCCGGCTGGCCCTGCCCCCTGGTCAAACTCCCGGACTAACTCCCAATTGAGGGGACAATTTGCATACTACGCTTTTATTATATATAGGATTTGGTTTGATTCTTATCACATTAGTAAATATATATTGGGGGTAATTATGATAATGCAAACAGTGAAAAGTTATATAAAAAAATGACTATGGAATGTTTTGTGATGAAGACCATGAAGGCATAAAGCAGGAATGTTGTAAATTAGAAGGCCACCTTCAGAGTAGGAATACTGAAGCATAGTAACCTCCATCTTGGGAAAAACTGCTGTTTAAAATTTTAACTCTGCTATTCTGGCTTCTGTAAATGTTTGCTTGCTTAAATAATAGGGAAAGATAAGACTACTCCCATTCCAGAGAGGCCATAAACCATGCCCCAGACAGAGTTGTCAGTGCTGGCGCCAGGCCAGGCCTTGAGAGATGGTCTCACAGTCCTGTCCCAGCACACAGGACTTTTTCTCAGAAGATCCGGAAGTCTTGTTCCTAATTTGGAAGACAGCTGGAAAATGTATAAATAAAGAAGACTTTCACCATATTGTGCCCCAGAATTTGAGAAGCAAGATTTCCTTTGGGCCTGCTAGCGCTAGCGAAATGAAGAGGACCCAAACAAATTGGGCTTATTGATTAAGGCGTCTTCTGATTTACAATATAACAATACAATATAGTCTACTACCAATTAGGCAGCCGACACCGAGCAAGCGAGTGCCCTTCTCTTTTCCTTCAGCGGAAGGAGCAAGGAGTACAGCTCAAGGATGGTAGACCTGGCGATCTTTACGTTACTCTAGTTTCACCTGCAAGTACGCAGTGAGGTCAAATTCTTTTACTCCTTCCCACTCTCCATTCTTCATGTGTTCCGCTTGCCCTTATGCTATTGCCTGAACATTGGTCTAATTTGATTTTAAATGTGAAACTTCTAGTTCTGAATGTTTTGGTGTGCTGATTTCAGATTCCAAGCCTTTATTAAATGTCTCCTGATGGCAGGCTGCAAAATCCACTTTTATATGCCTTATTTCATTTGGTCTTACTTAATTAAATGAGGTTGTGAAATATAGCTAAGGCACAATGCCAGTTTATTGTGTGGGCTGAGTTGTCTTGAGAGATGTGTGTGGGAAACCTAAATTGGTCTTCTAAGTGTTACTCATAGGATTATGGAAGGCAGTGGAAGAATGGCATCCAGTTTGAATAAAGTGACATACAGGAAGGCCAGTAAGACAGTGGAAGATGGGGTTGTGTGTATGTTTTGAAAGTCACTTCTAATACTAAATGCTAGTGATGACACATTTGCCTACATAAAACCATAATGAGTTTACAATTTAAGATGGAGTACTCATTCATAGACATAAATTGCTTTATTATTCATGCTTTTACGAGGAGGGAAATATATTTTTATTATGGTTGTAGCTCGTGAGTTACTTGCTGATCGGTAATATCATGGGTTCCATTATGTGAAACTTTCTTACTTATAGTTTAATTTGTAACATATTTGAGCTAATTTTGAGCTTTGTTAGTCATACGTTATGATTTTGTTTGCCTTTTGTCTCTTTGAAATATTCTAAGAAAAATTCTAGAGTAGTCATTTTATCATATTGTGAGGTCTCACACATTTTGAAAATTGAACCTCACACAGTGAAGATACATTTTTCTTCTTAAGTGAACAGGAATGAACTCATTAAAGAGACTCTCTCGCAGTTTTTTACTTTACACAGTTTACATATTTTGAGTTTTTGATAAACTTTTTTCCTGGATGATCTCTTACTCAATGCCCTCTAATTAACTTTTCAGAATCACCAACCATTACCACCTCCCCACCTCCTTTAAGATCTCTTGGTGAGAACAAGGAGAATGATTAACTTTCTAATTGATGTGTGGTGGCATAGCTATCTACAATACTTTCATGAAAGCAACTTAATTTTTTAAAGACAGCCAAGTTAACTATGTAATCACTCTCCAGAGCAATTAAAATGAATGAATGGATATAATTGGAAAGTGTTTCTGTTTTTATAGGGCATCACATAACTGATAGTTCTTCTATATACATGCGGTTGATAATAACTGGTTCTGATATTGTCCTTGGAGACAGTGCTAGAAGAGGTAGTAGTACTTTATACGTTAGTCCAATCTGAGTGTGACATAACTTTTGTATTATTCTTGTGTTGCATTTGCAGGGAGGGCAAAAACATACGGGTATATTGTTCTGTCTGTTTTTCTTCTCCCACAGTGTAGCCAGAGATGCGGTTTTAAGGTACTGACTGATTTTCTCAATTCCAGTAAGTATAGGAAATTTTGAAAATTTTAATGGCGCCTTCTGTCATAAAATATTCCTTTTTAAGCAAAGAACAACTGAGCAAACATGAAGTTTAAGATTGAAGTTTGGTTGCCTGAAGTCAGAATTAGAAAGTAATTTATGTAGCATATTTATATAAATTTGCTATTTTAGAAAGCCGTCATACAAAAGGCGTGGCCCTATTGACATAACCTTTTCATCAAATTTCGCCGAGCAGCATATTATCCTGATTTTTAATTGGTTTGTTTTTCTCAAAAATGTAGCATTATAATTAAAATAAAAGATTAGTTTGCTCAAAGTAACAAGTTAGTTACATTTGTAAAATTTGAAGATTTTATGTGTGCTTTACAGCTTTTTTTTTGGTTCAGAATTAACATCTTGGAATTGGATCCAGTCCAGCACTGCAGGTACTGTTTCCTTTCCTTCCACCCGATGACTCTCCCTGTCCATCTGGTCACCAGCTCAGCTCCAGGGCGGTCTTTTCTCCCTCCCTGTGTGTACTCGCCCCCACCCCCGTCACTGCCCTTACACTGCTTTCAGCCGTGTCAGCAACAACCTAAAGTCTCAGGCGGTGTGTTTTGGTTCTCATTCCATCTTGCTGTGAAATGTGTCAGTACCAGCTTCTCTGTTTTCCTTAGACATTGTCTTCCTATCCCCTGATTTTCTTTCCACTTACGTGGCTGCTGCTGCTTATTCTTTGTGAGCTCCTTTCTGTTCATTCCACTAATGTGTTGGTTCTTAGGTTGTTTTTCTAGGTTCCTTTTTTTTTTTTTTTAAATCTGACAAACCCTCTCGTTGAAATGTCTTTTATTTTCGTGGCTTCACTATCATCTGGTTCTGATGACTCCCAGATAACCAGCCCAGATTTTCCCTCTGGATTGCTAACTCAGACCTCGCTGGCTTCTGGTTGGTTCCAGTAAGTGAGAAAAATCACTAAGAGGGCCCATAAGCCCTTTAAACCCAGTGTCTCCAAACAGCTTTTTAGGGATTCTCCCCTCCTCCCCCTTTTCTGGCAGTTGGTGCCTCTTCTTGCCTACCAAATGCTCTGGCCCAAAGGTATATTTCTAGCTGCATTTTCCATTGTGCCACATAAATTTATACCTTTGCTTTAGTGAAACTAAAATACTTGGCTTTCTACCAGCATGCCCTGAACCTGCCGGTATCCATATGCATTCTCTTTTTAAAACCTTTGCTTTGTTCAAGGACTGGATGGCAACACTATGAAGTTGTCATCAAGGATTTGAGTGCCAGTAGTTTATGTGGGAGATGACCCCAGGGAGACCCTCAGAGGGCGTGGGAGTGGGGAAGGAAATGGGGTGGAAGGAAACCTGTTCAGGTGTGTTAATGAGTGGGCTACCACTTTTGGCAGCTGGAGCTCCATCCTGTTGGGGACTGTTGTGAAGTTAACCTCAGAGTTATATGACCTGAGGGCAAAGAAGTTAGAGTGTTTATCCCACAACTCCGTCCCGCTTTAGTGGCTGGTTTCTCCCTGATATCGTGGCCTTCAGTAGAGAGCCATGAGCACGTAGGGAATGGTGAGTGCTGAGCAGATCAGCAGCTTATGCGACAGTGCTTTTCCAGGTCTGTGCTGTTGACATGTAGACAATATTCCAGTTTCAAGTCAAACTGGGGACTGGGTGAACTCGTGGTCTTTGTTGTCTAGTTGCTGCCACATCTCTGTACTTGGAGAGCTGTAGTCTTCTCTGAGTGAGACGATTAAAGAGTCAGGGAGCAGTTTTGCTTCTTTTGTGTTGAAAAGACTTGGTGTGCTGCTCCACCACAGGGCCTCTCCACATATGCTCTGTCCATGCCTGCTCGAAGTCTGGGCTGGCTCTTGGAAAGGGAGCTTAGCTATTTGTGTGATGACTACTTTTACATTGAGCCTGGGGATTTTGGCGATTAAACTTAATCAAATAGGATAAATTGTAATAATAACAAGGCAATTATTTATTTAAAAAATTTTAAAAATATATTTATTGATTTCAGAGAGGAAGGGAGAGGGAGAGAGAGAGAGAGAGAGAGAGAGAGAGAGAGAGAGAGAGAGAAACATCAATGATGAGAGAGAATCACTGATTGGCTGCCTTCTGCTGGCCCCCTATTGGGGATTGAGCCAGCAACCCTGGGCACATGCCCTGACCGAGAATCGAACCGTTACCTCCTGGTTCATGGGTTGATGCTCAACCACTGAGCTGCACCAACTGGGTGGAAATTATTTATTTTTAAAAAAGCAAACAAAATTTTTTTTACTCCTTTAGCCTCTGCCTATGAATTCTAATATATTTGGTACTTGACCCCTATTATCACAATATGAAATAAGGAAGCATAATTGTATTTTTTTTGCAAACAGATATGTTAATGTGAAAACTTTTTTAATGTTGATCAAGAAACTCTATAGCAGTGGTTCTCAACCTTCCTAATGCCGCAACCCTTTAATACAGTTCCTCATGTTGTGGTGACCCCCAACCATAAAATTATTTTCGTTGCTACTTCATAACTGTAATTTTGCTACTGTTATGAATCATAATGTAAATATCTGATATGCAGGATGTATTTTCATTGTTACACATTGAACATAGTGAAAGCATAGTGATTAATCACAAAAACAATATGTAATTATATATTTGTTTTCCGATGGTCTTAGGTGACCCCTGTGAAAGGGTCGTTCGACCCCCAAAGGGGTTGCGACCCACAGGTTGAGAACCGCTGCTCTATAGTGTATAAGGTATATAGTGGTTCTATGAACCACAGTTTCAGGATTTTACAAGTAACTGTTTCAGCTTGGTAGTTCACTTGACTTTCTTTGTATAAATCCCCAACTGCTACTTTTATTTCATGATGCCTAGTATTTCAAAAAGCTTATTTGAATGAGAAGATCTCAGTTGGCTAATTAAAAAATATCTCTTGTTGAAATATTCTTACTGTGCACAGGTATTTTGTGACAGATTGAAAGAGGAGCGATGCAAAATGACTATATTACAGTGAGTCATCTGTGAAACCTGCAGGCAGGCATTTATATCCATTAGTAAAGATGTTAGTTTTCAGTTTTATTCCCAACAGACACACTGACACAGACTAAATATATTGCTTGGTAGGCATTTTCTTGCCAAGTTTTATTACATATACTTATTTTCTGTTTTCTCTTGTCCCGGTCCTTCCTTTTTCTACTTTCCTTTGATTTGAGCATTTTTAAATGTTCCATTTTATCTCTTCTGTTGGCCTGTTAGTTATGTTTTATTTTTGGTTGTTGCTGCTAGAGGATTTAAAGTATTTATCTCTAACATACTGTAATCTACTTTTAAATAATATTATAAACTTAACATATAATGTAAGGACCTTGTCATAGTATACTTCCATTTTCCTCCTCCCATTTCTTGCTATTCCATAATTTTACTTGTACATGTTATAAACACCACAGTATATTGTCATTCTTAAAAAATAGTAAATTATCTTTTGAGTAAAACTTTAAAATGTGAAAAAGTTATTTTCATTTGCCCACATACTTAACATTTCTAGTGCTCTTCACATCTTTGTGTTTATCTGAAATTTTATCTGTTATTTTTTTTCCTTTTAGCTTTCTGGAAAATTTTTTGTATCAGGTATGCTTGTATCAAATTCTCTTTGCATTTGTCTGAAATGATGTTTTTGCTAGCTATGGAATTTTGACTTAATTTTTTTCTTTTTTGGCCTTTCAGCACTTTAAAGATGTACCATTGTCTTCTGGTTTGCATTGCTTCTGAGGCAGTTTCAGTGGATAAGTCTTTACAGGGCCTATAAGCTCTGCCTGGTCTGAAACTTTGAAACTCTTTGACCACATTTTCTCCTCCTTCCCCCTTCCCTCATTCAAACAGGCTGTTTGCCTGACAGAAAGATATTTAAGGAGTTTAGAGTTTATTTCAACCTAAGATATCATGCTTTTATAAGAATTACTTGACAAGTAGTAACTGGACTGCCTGAAAAACTCTATCATATAAGAATAGGCATACTTCAGAACCTGGACCAGAAAAAATGATCAAGTTCATCAATTTCTTTATTCCCATCAAATATGGCTGGTTGTCCTTCCAGTTAACCATTTTTTGCTGTTCTCCATGATAGCTTTTCTTCCCAACCTATGCTAAAATTTTAATGGTCATTACCCTTCTTATTAACATTTCCAACCCACGATTTCTCAGAAATTCTTCACTTTTACTTTTATTTAATTTTTTATTTTGTGTGTGTGCCTTGATTGGAATCAAACAGGCTACCTTTTTTGGTGTACGGGACGACACTCAACCAACTAAGCCACGCTGGCCAGGCCAGAAGCTCTTCATGTTTAGATTCCTCTGACCACTCAACCCACCTCACAGGTCTCCAACATCATGCAAACCCCGAGACATGCCCTGCAAGGCTCTCTCATGGCAGGGAGTATGCCTGGGCTAGCCACATCACCTGGTCCACTGTTGTGAAATCAGTTACTTTCTTAATTCAAACATTGAAAAAAAAGTTTACAAATTCCATATCAATAATTTTATGTTTTTATAATTGAGGTAAAATACATATAACATAAAATTTGTGCCACTCCAACCATTTCAAATGCAATTAATTAAGTGTCCTTAATTACATTTACAACGTTGTACGGTCATTACCACTGTCTATTTCTAAAAATTTTTCATCACCCCAAACAAAAGTTCTGTAACCATTAAGCAATACATCCCCTGTCCCTCCTCCCCTCAGCCCCTGGTAACTTGTAATCTACTTTCTGTCTCTCTGCATTTGCCTGTTGTGAGATATTTCATATAAGTGGAATCATACCATATTGTCATTTCATGTGTGGGTTACTTCACTTAGCATAAAGTTTTCAAGGTTCATCCAAGTTGTAATAAATATCAGAACTTTACCTCTTGGTTTTAGATCTTGGATAGTGATACTAATTTTCTCTTAAAGCATTTGCATGGTTTGCAATGCAGAAATTAGTTCTTTATTTTCCTCCTTTTTCTTTTCATATTATGTAACCTTAGTAACAGCTTTTTGTTACTTTTCCCAGTGGGTACTGTTAAAACAGCGAGCTTGTTGATTCATGCTGATGAATAGTAATTTCTTGCAAGTTTTCCTGTACGTGGGGTTCATTTTTCATGTGATCGGCAAAAAAATAATGGTGGTGTATATTAATCAAATAAGAATGCAAATTTGAATGCTATGTCAAAACAAACTTAATTATAACACACAAGTCACATTAGCGGTCCCTCTGCAAGGAAAATATGTTCTCCTAGTTTTGTAGCTTAAAACATTTTTCTTGTTAGGTGTCACTGTATGGATAAGAAATTTGGGGCAGGGTAGGGCAGAACTCCTGCTTATATGAAGTTTTCAAGATTGTTCATTATTGTCACTAGCATGTTTTATACCAAATTGTTTTTCCCAGGACAAAAAAATATGGGTTTATTCACCCAGTTAAACCAAGTTGATTTGTTGAAAAATTTATATGTGAAGGCTGCCACATAGGAGATAGAAAGAATAGAAGGAACTTCCAGCCAAGTAAACTTACTTGTGGGGAGTTTATACCTGAATGGATGCAGCTCAAGACATAAATAGGTTTGTCACAAGCATGCAGGAAGTTGAACAACAACAGAATTAAATAGTGTATCAATAATGCATAAAAGTGATATCAAAGGATAAGTAATAATAATGAAAGGAAGTAGGTAGACTATTGGTGTTCAATATATTTATTTTAAATAGTGGAATCCTCCACATCCCACAAATGAAATCTTAAACTAAACCCAAATATGTGAAAATAAAAGTGAGCGAAACCTTTTTTCCCTGCTGGAAGCCAGGGTTCTACCAGATATGACCAGAGACTCTACGTTAACCCTAGGTCAATTTCCTTATTAGCAAATGGGATTAATAGTGGGGTTGTTGTGAGGACTACAAATAATTGAGTATGGAAAGCATTACAACTGCCTGGAACACTCTGAGATCTAAATACATCTTCTCTATTAATATTGCTGTTCTGTTGGAAGAGAAGGGTGGACCACAGCACCATCCTTTCTCCTCCCATCTGTGGAATTGGAATCCTCAGCCAAGAGACGATACTGAGTTTAGAGAAGGAGAGATCACTTAAGAACTGCCAGGGAATTTTCTTGGCCAAACATTACTAAGAACACTACTGTCTTAACAGTTCCGAGGATTTATTAGTTTTATTATCCTGTTTTGGCTATTGTCCTCATTAGTGTAATATGAAATACACCTAAACCTAAGTAGTCAGCCTTAAATTAAACAGCATTTTGTAAGGGGATTTGCCCATTGTGGGTATCAGAATCCTGGCTCCAATATTCAGGTGTGATTTACCTGATCCAGATATGTATTTTCATTTACATATTTGTATATATGTGAGAATATATGTGCATGTATTTTTCTGCATAGGTATTATGCAGGTGAAATAAATACATTAAAAACCTTCAGGCTGGTGGCAGTGGGAACTAGTTACATGATACCACACGTTTTGGGTCTTCTCCTCGCAAATTTGTGCCAAACGTTAACCTGCGTGGTGAAGAGAATGGTTCTCTTCTTGTCTGGATTCTTCTCTGTGTCCCACTTGACTGAATTGGCATATCTGATCCTTGCATAAGGGTTTAATTTACCAGAAAAAGTTCTTAGTTATTTTCCAAGAACAAGCTTTAAACCCATTAAAAATCAATTTATTTTGAACTTTTGCTTTCTTTCTCTGATTTGTGAATAATCCTTTACATATCTCACTGCTGGTTTCATTTATAAATCAGAGTGTGATAGCTGAACTTGGTATTCTCTCTCTCTCTTTTCCATTTGGGGGCCACTTCTCTGTGCGTATTCTACAGATAGTGGTGCCTGGAGTCCAAGGAGAAAAATGGATTTCCAAATGGGCAGATATAAGGAGACATTTTTTGTTGTTGTTGCACCATTAAATATCCCCTCTCCCTTTTCACCTGTAAATAGCAGTTATAGAAAATTATTCTTTAATAGCTTAGTGTTCAGTATTTACATTAGCATATCAAAAGAGGATATTTAGTTTTTAAGGTTAATGGTTATGGTTTTTACGAGTTTTAATAATTTTGGTGATTAAAAAATCTCACTTTGATTTGCTAATACATCTTTATGAAGATAGCTACTATTAAAATAAATAAACCTTTCTGTTGGGAATAGGACTATTGTAATTTCATCAGTAACTTTTACTGATGAAAACTAGCTATTTACTCAGTTTTTGCCTAGTGAGTGTTAGTCCTGGCAGAGAGTGTAGCCTAGTGGTTAGGAACATGGGTCTGGAGTGTGACTGCCTGGGTTTGCTTCTAAGCTGCATTATTTACTCAGTGACTTTGGGCAACCTAACTTATTTTCTCTAGTTTTGTTATTTGTAAAATTGGGCTAACTTGGGTACTTACCTCATAACATTATTATGAAGATTAAATGAGATACTTAGCACAGTTTTTGGTATGTCGTTAGCACTAGTTATGATAATTATAATAATGTAATGTTAGAGTCAACATGGTGTAATGGAATTAGATAGATAAGGTTTATAACCTAGCAGTGGGGCGTGGAGGTGTCTTTTATACACGACCTTGAACAAACGGTCTAACTTCTCTGTATTGATTTCTTCAACTATAAATTGTGGGTAACCTTCCTTACCAGGTAATTGAGAAGATCTGGAACATAGCAGAATTTAATACTGCCACTATGTCATTCTCTTTTCCCTTTCATTCCCTGAAAAAAAAAATGAGCTAGTATTCTTTTATGACACATGTTAAGTAGCTGCCATCAATATGTTTAGTTTAGTTTTATTGGAACCTGTTTTTTAAAAAAATATATATTTTATTGATTTTTTACAGAGAGGAAGGGAGAGGGATAGAGAGTCAGAAACATCGATGAGAGAGAAACATCGATCAGCTGCCTCCTGCACACCTCCCACTAGGGATGTGCCCGCAACCAAGATACATGTCCTTAACCGGAAAAGAACCTGGGACCTTTCAGTCTGCAGGCTGATGCTCTATCCACTGAGCCAAACCGGTTAGGGCTGGAACCTGTTTTTTAATGTCTGCCGTATTTTTTGGCTGAAATATAGGAAATACATAGAAGGCACTGAAAAGAGATTAAATATTAAAGAGCTTGAAAGTTTTATATCTAAAGAAGAATTAGAAAGTAAATGAATAGGCAATGCAGACTTGTTTTTATTAGAAGCCGTGAGGGTAAGAAACAAAAGCTAGGCCACCTAGGTCAGGGAGATAGGATGGGATTCCTGTATTTCGTCTTTGATTTGCTGATGGCACCATCAGCAGCCTGAGGAAGCGATATTCAGCCGGGAGGTCCCTGCAGGAGCTCCTGGAAGAATCGGGAAAAACCCTTCTGTTTCCTGAGGGGTAAAGGTGCTGAGAGGTTGGAGATGATCTGATGGTGATCCATCTAAGATCCTGGTCCTTTTCTATCTCCTCTTGGGATGTGTTGACAATGGTAGTTGACTCAGTGGAGTTGAGGGTGAGGCAGTGATATTAGAAAGAAGAGGGATAGTGGCTGCTATTCGTTCCTCAAAGACTTGCTCCAGGGTAGGCTTTAGGATAGGAAGGATCGAGAACTCACAGGTTTCAGTGTTTCCTCTGTTTACCGATACTGGACAAACTCAGAAAGCTGGCGTTGGGGGACGGGGAGCTCTGGTTCTCCTGTAGAGTGAAATGTGAATGGTAAAGAAAACAGCAAAGTGGTGTCACATGAGTTCATTCTGTGGACCACCAGTTTTTTCCACAGAACATCAACCTTGTAAGGCACAATGTCTTCTTTTGCCGGGAGCCGGTCCATGCTTCTTGTTTCAAGGGACCTGGCATATATGGCATACTGTTCTTAATATGTTTGCTCACCTTCTTGGCACTATGTGTTTTAACTAAGGTCTCTGAGAAAGGTTGTTTCCCCAGGTAGGGATTTTCCCCTGAAGTTAGGGAGGGAATAAAACCTCTTAACTAAGTGCCAGGTGGGTAATTAATCACTTTAACTACGAACAATCACGCTTAAGCTACATAATCTTTACTCCCTGGAATGGAGATAAGAAACACCCTAACCTTTGGAATAGAGATTGATAGGATTGGAATCAACTGGTATAAATACAGATGTAAGAACACAGAACTTAGAACACAGAACTTAGAAGACAGAACCAAGAAGACAGAACCTACACTCAGAACCTAGAGACAGAACCTACACAGAACCTAGAGACAGAAGAACTTCGCTGGAGAGAACATGGCAAAAGATCCTGGACTGAACCTGACTATAGAACATGGCAAGAGAACCTGACTAGAACCTGGTGACTGAACCTGGCTGGAGAACCTGGCTACAGAATCTGGTGACCGAACCTGGTTGGGGAACCTGGGGAACCTGGCTGGAGAACCTAGCAAGAGAACATGGACACAGAACCTGGCTGGAGATCCTAAGCAGAACCTCTCTGGAGATCCAGACCAGAACTTGGCTGGAGATCCTGACTAGGCTGCTGATCAACTGAACGCTGCCTCTGTGTTGTTCCTTCTTTGCCGACTCCTTCCACACCTTTGGGGACCCCTGGACCTGCTGGGGTTGGACCCCAGCATTCTTTTTATGAGCATGTGTATGTTTTTGAAACAGACATATATGTATACACACAATCCTGAAGAAAAATTCTTAGCCAATATAACTACTTATGCACACAATTTCAAATTATCAATATAATGCCCTAATGATAATATAAAGAAGAAAAAATGGAAAGCTATCATAAAAGAGTGTATGTTACCTAGATACATGGTTCGGCACTACTAGAATTCATGTGAAGAATTACTGTAAATGTGCAGCTCTAATGGAGACTGACAGAGGAGTGAGGTGTTGGTGATTATCTGAAATGATGAACAGCTCTTGTTAAATTTCTGGAGAAAAATAGTACCATTTCCTTTGTCTTACTTAGTAGTTGCAATCCTAGAAAATTCAGTGTACATTAAATATAATAAAAGAATATAAAGATTACTTTCGTTTATTTGTAAAAGGGATTTGCTTCTAGACCTAATGTCCTGGTTGGACGTTTGGAAGCTGTGTGGTGTTGTGACATATAGTGCAGTAAACACCCTCGACTCCTTCAGAGTGCATGTCTGTGGTACACTCCCAGTCATTGTGAAAACCAGACCGACCTCACAACTCCCTCCCACACTTCCCAGGGGCCAGTGCCAACCCTCCTGAGAAGCAGAGCTTGATTCCCATCCACATCCGCCGGGGGCTCCAGAAGGCAGACAGTGCAGGCACACCCAGGCCCCAGGAGGCTCCCCCGCCCTGGCATTGCCACACCGTTACACAAGCTTTCTAATGCTATTGCCTAGCAGGTAGCGGGGGGTATTTGTTTTGGGAGGGAGCTGTCAGCGCATAGGGACAGCATTGCCTGTGTCTACAGCGGGAACTCTGGATCCACACTGCCCGCACCCCAGTCACTCCCGCCACTCACATGAGGCTTTAACCACTCAGGCCTCAGTTTTGTCATCTGAAAATGGGTCAGTGCATTGAGTTACCCACCATGTGGGCTTGTTGCGAAGATTCTTGACACATAGCACCGTGCACGCTGTGGAAGAGAGACTTGTGAGAATAGTGGACGGGCAAGGGCAGGCTTTCTAAAGGAGAGAAGGGGATTTATTACATTATAAATATACAGTGCAGAAAATTAAAAAGATGATGTATCTTCTTTTTGAAAATATATTTTATTGGTTTTTTACAGAGAGGAAGGGAGAGGGATAGAGAGTTAGAAACATCGATGAGAGAGAAACATCGACCAGCTTCCTCCTGCACAGCCCCCACTAGGGATGTGCCTGCAAACAAGGTGCATGCCCTTGACCGGAATCGAACCTGGGACCTTTCAGTCTGCAGGCCGATGCTCTATCTACTGAGCCAAACCGGCTAGGGCAAAAAGATTATGTATTTTTATTTTCTCTCAGAGGGAATCTTTACCAGAGTTCTAAATAGATTTTAATGGATAAAGTACATCATTATTCTTTTCTTTACGTTGCTTTTTGCAGGGATAATAATGATTAATAGGTAATAATTACAAAGCTCTTAATATGTGCCAAGTATGGTACTAATAGCTTCACGAGTATTGTATTATTTAATTTTTAAACAAACCTATGAAGTTGTTACTATTATTATCCCCACTTTTACATATGGAATAATGAGACAGGTTGAGGAATTAACTCACATTGTCACAGTTTAGAGTGAGACTCAAATCACCTAACTGGAGTCCATTCTTTTAATCCCTGGGCAACACTAAACAAGGAAATGGCCAAATAAAGAAACCTCTGCTGCTGGAGAGAAGCCTCAGCCATCACACCTGGGAACAGTTTTAGGTCAGATGTGCTGGGTGATGTGCCCTTGCCATTTCTGGGCGACTCTAGGATTTTATGTTCCGCATCCTGGTAGGGATTTGGGTTCTGCTTTAGAAGTGGGTTGGTGTCTAGATCAGGATGGTCCAAAAGCGCTTAATACAGAGGTTCTCAACCTGTGGGTCGCGACCCCTTTGGGGGTCGAACGACCCTTTCACAGGGGTCACCTAAGACCATCAGAAAACACATATATAATTACATATTGTTTTTGTGATCAATCACTATGCTTTAATTATGTTCAGTTTGTAACAATGAAAATACATCCTGCATATCAGATATTTACATGACGATTCATAACAGTAGCAACATTACAGTGATGAAGTAGCAACGAAAATAATTTTACGGTCGGGGGTCACCACAACATGAGGAGATGTATTAAAGGGTTGCAGCATTAGGGAGGTTGAGAACCGCTGGCTTAATGTAATAATGGAAATATTACATATTTGCTCTGTCTAATATGGTTAACAGCCACCAACCCTGTGTTGCCATTGAGCACCTGAAATGTGGTTAGTCACTAGCTGTTGGTGTGACGGCAGGAGTTAATCTTAAATGTGACTGAATTTTCGTGTAAACATCAGTAGCCACATGTGGTTAGCGTTGGACAGCACCGGCCCAGGTGAGTGAGGGGTGCAAAAAGGCAGCGCGTGCCGGGGCGTCTAACTGCTGCTGTTCTGTTGCCTCTTCTGGCTCCTGGATTTGCAAAGCTGACACCGCGCATTCGAACAGGGGCCGGAGCCCGCTGTAAGGTATGGAAGTAACACCCGCAGGACACGGACCTGCTTCTTCTTCAGGAGCATCTTTGTCTGGCTGGTGGGTGCCCCTTCTGCAGCCCCGGGAACGCTCAGAGGTCTCCGGCTTCAGCACGGCTGGGCCTGCTGCCCTCGCTCCGGACCCTTTAATTATCGCAGCATATGTTTCGGTTTCCAGGCGGGAGGAAATTTATTCCCTTCAGCCTCAAGTCAGCACAGATGGGATCTTGAGCTGAGGCCTCAACATGAAAGAACTAAGTGCTGCTGACCTCAACAGCTGTGGTTGCCATGGTGTGTGGAGAACTTTTATAATAGAAAACAAAATTTCCATCCGTAGCCATCATCGTGACTGGAATTCAAGGTAGATAAATGAAGGGTCGCATATGTTGTTGGCTTTATTTAGTTTTAAAAAAATCAACAGCTCAGAACAGAAGTGGATTGTTTGTGTTTGGTGTGTCCATGTATGTAACAGTATACATTCCAATTCAGGTGTGTATCCAAACATGAATGAATTTATGTGAAAATGTTGACCTTGAATCGGCATCTGAGCTGTTTCAGTGCTTAGAGTATCTATGCTTAACATCATGTATTTCTTCCTCCTTCTGAGCTTTATAAAAGGGTATTATTGCTGAATATAGTCTGGTGGGATTTTCTACTCAACATTACATTTTTAAGATGCATCTGTGTAATTGCATGTGCCTGTATAATCCACTTATTTCCACTGCTGTATGATATTCCCCTGTATAGGACAGGCCCCACCTTACTTACTCAGCCTCCTGTCAGTGGGCTTCTGGATTGCTTCCTAGCTAATTGTTCTTTCAGTCGATTACACTTTCTGTTGCATTATTATTTGAAGGGAGCAAGGATAGGGCATAGGTTATCCACGTCTCAGAAGGAGGGCCAGTAGGAAGAGGGAGCAGGAATATAGGATGCATTTAAAATAGGGGGAAGGGAAGGAACGGGATACCTGGACTGTCACATCTGCCATCTGATTTAATTCTCATAACAGTCACGTGCAGCTTTTATCATCTCCCTTTAATAAGTGAAGAAGTGGGCATATGGAGAGGAAAAGAACCATTTCCAAGATCTTGCCATAGGAAGGGACGGAGCAGAATGTCCAGCCTGAGCTTTTCTGACCTAAGTCCCTTATGCTGTCTATACAAGGGACTGACCAGAACAGTCAGGGTTCTGGGACCGTGAGGAGAGGGAAGGTATCGTGGGAAGCGGTTACAGTTACGCTCGGTCACTTAAAGAACAAAGTAGGCAGCACCAGGGAAATTGGAACTCACGGCAGACAAGCGAAGGGAACCGAACAGAAGGAACTTTGTGTTCGAGGCTCCTGCGTGTTGCTCTCCAACACAAATCGTTCTGACCCTACATCCTGACCTGGGCTGTGACTTAGCTCACTAGCTCTGTCCTTCTGACTCTTCTGGTAATTTCCTTCTGTCATGGAGGAACTGGAAAGCCACGGAGTCCCAGGATCACCCTTAATCAGCTGTAAATAGAGTAAGCTGACCCTGATTTATCAGCAGTTTGCAGTATGAGGTTTTTTTCTTTAATGAGAATTGGGATAGAATGGGTGCCAGCCTAGCCAGTGCTTGGTTTTTCAGTCTGTAACATTTTTGACTGCTGCGAGTACAACCCATAATAGAATGTAAGTTCATATTCAGAATTTATTTCTGTGACTTTGAATTATTGACTGCTAGTGCTAGCCCAGAGCTCATAAAGCCCGCGTTGTGCAGCTGAGGAGAGGAAAGCCTCCTTGGTAAACAGAGGCGGGGAGTTGGCATTGCTCTTTGTGGGCGGCTGCTGTGCTCGCCCGTTTTATTTAGGTGGTTAGCGGTGCCATTTGAGGTTCTAATTAAAGCCGTGCCTGCACGTTAATTGTTTATGAAGCCTCACCTAGATTTAACCGTCTGATCAGCTTGAGGGGGATTTCAAAGGTGAGCTTTATTGCTTCACACAGTGGCTTCTATCCTCTAGCCTGAGTGTGAAGGCAGCATTGATTCATAAGAACATTACAAGTGGCTCAATGGCCATTGGAGTATACTGAGGAGGGAATGAAATGCAGAGTCTATTACAGATACTCTGTCTCTATTAACCTCTCTAACCCTTCCATTTAGTTTGATGGATAGAGGGCTTTGTGCCCTGAAATCACAGAGCTATCACGTGCTCAGATGTGGGATTATCTTTAAGATGCTGTTGTTAATCATTTCAGCAGATCAAGACTCAGTTTAACTGGTTTTGAGCAGTTTTGCTTCACATTTTATTATGGTATTTAATAAATTTGGAAAATATGCAATCAGAAAATCTTATCTTGAATTTACTCATTAAGATGAATAAGCCAGATCTGTATTTCACTATGTATTGTATTTTGGTATGTTAACCCTATATAGATTGAATTAATGTTCTTCTGATTACCATAAAAATATTGCAATTCATTTTTTTGCCATTCTGTTGGAAAAAGAAATGATGAAGGTAGTATGTACTGTTTAAAGAGGTTATTCTTTTTTTTTCTTTTAATTAAATCTTTATTGTTCAGATTATTACATTTGTTCCTCTTTTTTTCCCCCCCATAACTCCCCTCCTCCCAGTTCCCGCCCCACCCTCCGCCCTCACTCCCCACCCACTATCCTCATCCATAGGTGCACGATTTTTGTCCAGTCTCTTCCCGCATCTCCCACACCCCTTTCCCCCCCAAGAATAGTCAGTCCATCCCCTTTCTATGTCCCTGATTCTATTATAATCAACAGTTCATTCTGTTCATCAGATTATTTATTCACTTGATTCTTAGATTCACTTGTTGATAGATGCATATTTGTTGTTCATAATTTGTATCTTTACCTTTTTCTTCCTCTTCCTCTTCTTAAAGGATACCTTTCAGCATTTCATATAATCCTGGTTTGGTGGTGATGAACTCCTTTAGCTTTTCCTTATCTGTGAAGCACTTTATCTGACCTTCAATTCTGAATGATAGCTTTGTTGGATAAAGTAATCTTGGTTGTAGGTTCTTGGTATTCATCACTTTGAATATTTCTTGCCACTCCCTCCTGGCCTGCAAAGTTTCTGTTGAGAAATCAGCTGACAGTCGTATGGGTATTCCCTTGTAGGTAACTGAGTTTCTTTCTCTTGCTGTTTTTAAGATTCTCTCTTTATCTTTTGCTCTTGGCATTTTAATTATGATGTGTCTTGGTGTGGTCCTCTTTGGATTCCTTTTGTTTGGGGTTCTCCACGCTTCTTGGACCTGTAAGTCCATTTCTTTCACCAGGTGGGGGAAGTTTTCTGTCATTATTTCTTCAAATAGGTTTTCAATATCTTGTTCTCTCTCATCTTCTGGCACCCCTATAATTCTGATGTTGGTACGCTTGAAGCTGTCCCAGAGGCTCCTTACACTATCCTCGCATTTTTGGATTCTTTTTTCATTTTGCTTTTCCGGTTGGGTGTTTTTTGCTTCCTCGCATTTCAAATCATTGACTTGATTCTTGCGCTCCTCTGGTCTGCTGTCGGGAGTCTGTATAATATTCGTTATTTCAGTCCGTGTATGCTTAATTTCTAGGTGGTTCCCCAATATAAGATCGAGGGTCTCATTAGTTTTCTTGTAGATCTCATTAAGTTTTTCGGCGGCTTCTAAACAGTTCTTGAGAGACCTTAAAAGTGTGGTTCTGAACTCTATATCTTCCATTGACAATTTTGTCCTGTTTCTTTGTCTCCGCATTTTGTTTTGCTTCCTTGGTGCACCCCCTAGTGGTCTTTGTTCGCAGTCTTATAAACCTTGATTGTTGTAGCTAATACCAGGGAGGGTTTGACCTCCAGGCCAAGTGGCTATGAGAATCAGCTGTGTCAGCAGTGAGAGAACTTCTGTTAAAGAGGTTATTCTTATACTAGGCTATTATCCTATATAATAAAAGCCTAATATGCAAATTGTTCCCTTGGGCAGTCGTTTGGGAGTTTGACCGGGAGACTGGGAATTTGACTGCTCACTATGATATGCGCTGACCACCAGGGGGCAGTATGGAACATGGCAGGTGTCCCTGACGCTGCGGGATGGTGGAGCAGGTGAGCGGGTGGCACCAGGCCAAGGCGGGTGTGAGTGGGGCCCAATTGCCCCGCAGATGGCGACCAGCAGGGGGTGGGGCCACCACCCAGCTCCCAGGTGCTGAGGGAGCCAGCCAGAGGGCCGGGTCCCGATTGATCATCCCACAGATGGTGACCGGTGGCGGTGGGGGGAGGAGGGGGGCAGGGCTGCCGCCTGGTTCCCAGGCACTGAGGGAGCCGGGCAGGATGCCTGGCCCAGATCGATCCCCCTGCAGGTGGGATGGTGGGGCAGGTGAGGGGGTGGTGCCAGGCCAAGGCGGGGTGCCAGATGGGGCTGCAGGGCTGCGAGGCTGGGGGTACGAGCTGGGGCCCGATCTCTGAAGGCCACCCTGAGGGACCCCACCTGTGCATGAATTCATGCACCAGGCATCTTTCAAAACATTCTTACTGGGAAGTTCTAAAACTTTATGTGATTATTAAACCCCTTTTTTAAAGACGAATAGTCTCAGTGTTTTCCATTTTAATGGTTCTCTTTGGTTACTTTGAAAAAATTCTTATAGCCCTAGCTGGCTTGGCTCAATGGATAGAGCATTGGCCCTTAGACTGAAGGATCATGGGTTCAATTAAGGTTAAGTGCATGTATGTCGGCTGTAGGCTTGATCTCTGGCCCTGGTCAGGGTGTGTGTAGGAGGCAGCCAATCAATGTGTCTCTTTAACATCAATGTTTCTCTCTCTGTGTCTCTCCTCCTCCCTTCTACTCTCTCTAAAAATCAATGGAAAAATATCCTTGGGTGGGGATTAATAACAACAACAAAAATAAATAGAAAAAATAAAAATAAAATAATTATTTTAGTATTCCAAGCAAGCTTTGTTTTGAAAATGATCATTAAATTAATCTAAGGAAATATGAGTTTTAATGCTCGGATACCATGTAATTCATAATCCTTAGTCCTTTTTAAAATTAATTTTTTAAATTGATTTTTAGAGAGGAAGGTTGGGAGTGAGAGAGAAAGAGAGAGAAAAAAAGACAGAAACATTGATGTGAGAGAGAGAAAACATTGGTCCCTTTCCTCCTGCAGGAGCCCCACCTGGCATCCTAACCCGAGACCTTGTGGTGTAAGGCAGTAGTTCTCAACTTTCCTAACGCCACGACCCTTTAATACAATTCCTTATGTTGTGGTGACCCCCAATTTCACTGTTACAAATGGAACATAATTAAAGCATAGTGATTAATCCCCAAATAATATGTAATTATATATGTGTTTTCCGATGGTCTTAGGCGACCCCTGTGAAAGGGTTGTTCGACCCCCAAAGGTTGAGAACCGCTGATGTAAGGGCTGAGGCTCCATTCAGCTGAGCCACCTGGTCAGGGCACAGTCCTTTTTGTGTGCCTAGGATCCTCCTATATAATAAAAGGGTAATATGCAAATTGACCGAATGGCAGAACGATCGGTCGCTATGATGTGCACTGACCACCAGGGGGCAGATGCTCAATGCAGGAGCTGCCCCCAGCTGGCAGGCTCCAATCGCTAGATGGCGAAGGGGGGAGAGTGGTGGCGGGGGAGGGGGGTGGCCATCAGGTGGGAACAGCCAATCTCTTGGTCCTCCCCCAGGCCGGCTGCCATTTCTTTTCCACAGCTGAGACACAGGCCTGCCCACAGCTGCAGTCAGTTACGCCTCACTCCTCCCCACCTGCTCCCTGAGGGGGAGGGAGAAGCCATCAGCAGGGTAGCAGGCATTGGTTAGGTGGGTTGTTGAGAAAGCTGTCTCCTGATGCTGCTGAATTCTAACCCTGTTCAGAATTACGTGTTTTCTGCTTAAAGCACCTGATCTTACCCTCCTCAGTGGTGATGCTACCTGAACTCCAATGGGACCTTTTTGTGGGATGGTTGTCGTGTCCCAGGACCCTGCAAGTAGAATCCTCCAGCGAATAAACGTAGTGAACGTTCAGGCATGACCATAATAACCCCAATAGTGCCACCAGCCCCCTGGAACTCTCTTGGGCATTGGCCCACACCCCATCCCTTACCTGAAAGATATTCCACACAAAAGCACCTCTGGATCACAGCCTCCTTCATGGGCTTGAAGTATATCCGGGGGTGGGTGGCACTGGGGGGTGGGGCCGGCTGCCTGGCAGCTGGGGAAGATGGCCCTGATTGCAGGCCAGGCCTAGGGACTGTACCCGTGCACGAAGTTCGTGCACCGGGCCTCTAGTAGTTAAAGTGCATTGGGCCTTTTATCACCTGTCTGATACAGTATTCCATAGCTGTTTATTTTTTAAACTAGCTTAAGTTTTCATTTTCTTTTAAAATATATTTTAATTAATTTGAGAGAGAATCATTTATTGATTGCCTCCTGCACGCCCCACACTGGGGATCGAGCCTACAACTTGGGCACGGGAATGAAACCACAACCTCCTGGTTCATAAGTTGATGCTCAATCACTGAGCCACGCCAGCCTGGGCTGAAATATCTTAAGTTTTCTATTTCAACTGCAATAGCCGGAAAGGGGCAAAAGTAACTTTTTGGAAATGGTGAGGAAACTGTAGTGTATCCAACTGTTAGAAGCCATAAGATACCACAATTAACGACTGATGTCAACCATGGTATTGTTTCTTAAAATTGTCTGAGTAGCTCACATAGTTGAAATGTTGAAATGCGAGTGGTTGCTGGTGTAACTACAAGGGTTGTTTGTAAATAGCACTTCATACATTATGTTTTAGTTTCTTATTAAATTATTTTCCTGTAGACTAAGCTTTGTGAGGGCAAGTGCTGTTCTATCTGATTATGTACTTATTCCCTATCACCTGTCATGGTATCTGGCTTAATAAATAATTGTTAGATGAATAAATGGATGAACTGAGAACAGTGTCTTAAAATGAGTCACTTAGCTATTGAACTTGTTTTTGTGATTATTTATCTTAAATACATAGTTTTTGGCCTAACACATGAGATATTAACCAGTGTCACTACAATAAATTTAGTAAAAAAGTACCAATTAGAAAAAATATATATAGCTTTTGATTTTTTTGATCTTTGAGGGGTTTCTTTGCTTTTTATTTCTTTTGAAAAGCAGTCTAAGAAAATAGACGAAGATGAAATTGTAGCATAAAAATGACTGTAATTTTAGTGTTCTTGTTGAGTGGCTTATTAATGTCAGATTTTGAATTCTTGGATACCACAAGAGCATACATAACTTCATAAATACAATGGATTGATATTTAGATAAAAATCATTAATTTCAACGCTTGACTTTTATGTTTGTTCATACAAATAGTTTTAAAGTTGATGTTAATGTATCTTATTTATAGACATTGAATGTTTCGTATATGGTCTGTGTAATGAAGTTTACAGGGTGACGTGTTACTAGAAATCCATAAATGACTTTAACCTGCTAGGATATGAGGTGTGTTTCTCTGTCACAGTCCCCCTCCCCCTCCCCCCGTCCATTCCTCCCTCCCTCCTTTTCTCCCTCCCTCCCTATGAATCCTCATCTGAGGATATTTTCCCCTTAATAGCTTATTCTTTGGTTTTATGAAACTTACCCTGAATTAGTCCAAGATGCAGAAAGTGGAGTGCCCGTATTTTTTGATGACATTCATTCAGTTCTGTTTCAGAAGTTCTCTGATGATCCAAATAAGGAGAAGCAGAAGCTCAGAGAGCTTTATGGTTCGAGATGTAATTAGGAAGTGAGCCTGTGGGAAGAATCCCTTTGAATAATAAATAATGAATTACTTGAGAAGGTAAATCTAAAATTCCTTAAGAGTATAGGATCAAAAAAAATGGACACATGTTATAGCCCTGGGACATGGATGTAAAAATCCTTATAAAGCCTGATTTGCAGAAGCCATTATATCTGTATCAATTAGCTATATTTTGATCCCAATCTTAAAGATTATTTTCCCACAGGATCTCATATTTTGGGTGTGATCCTAAGGCCCTACATGAAGAGCTGCAGTAATCATCACAGGCAGACTCTTCACCAAGCTCTTACTTGCTCCTAATGTCTTCCTTTTTCCTGGTAGACTACCTCCTACATTTTACTTACTTTGTGTTGTTAAAATCACATTTGGAAAGCTACTTCTACCCTATTGTGTCTCTGACATACATGTCTTGACATCTGAAGGCTCTTGGCGTTTGACACCCTTGCTCATATTCTACAGTTGGTGGCGGAGGGCAGAGCCAGTGATTGGGGTCCCCTTCTCTTTCTCACACGGGTGGTCCCCATGAAGTAATGATGCACAGAGTCCATTGTGAAAATGGGGGAACTTTTCAAAGGCACACGGACATCCTGTGATTGGGTCCTGTCTACTTTTAGAGAATCCCTTAGGGCAATTCAGATAATGCTTTGAAAAGAGTCAGTTTGTCTCAGGCTGAAGGGAAATAGAAACAATATTTCCCCATAGGACTGCATGAGTGATGTTGGTATGGAGGTTGCTGTTTGGCCAACGTAAACGTTGGGATGAAGCAAAATGACATATTTCTGTACTTGTAGTTTGCCTATATGCGTGGATTTGTATGTTAATGTAGTTAAATCGGCCTCATTCCAAACATTTATGTTTTAAGATCCAAGCTACTCGGTTATAGATCATTTGCTTGGGGGATAGTGGTAGAAAGGTAGTCTTCTGTTTTGTTTTAAAGGATTATACTTTTAAAAATATTTTTATTGATTTCTGAGAGGAAGGGAGAGGGAGAGAGAGATGGAAACATCAATGATGAGAGAGAATCATTGATCGGCTGCCTCCTGCACGCCCCCTCCTAAGGATCAAGCCCACAACCGTGGCATGTGCCCTTGGCTGGAATCGAACCCGGGACCCTATAGTCCGCAGACTGACGCTCTATCCACTGAGCCAAACCAGCTAGGGCCTGTTTTGTTTTAAAGTGGAGGGAGTTTGAATGCCTTTCTTGGTGTTAAGACTGGTTGTTCCAGACGGTTCTACCTAACAGGTGAAAAACTGTCCCTCTTACTAATAAAGCAGCGCTAATTTGTGACTGGACTGCTGCTGTTTCTTGTCCGGCCTCTTGACAGCAATAGGGTCCCGGCTGACAGGGGTGGTTTCTGGTTTTGATGAATTCCGACCTCTGCTTCAAAAGCCTGTGACCAGTCCCGTTCCGAGCGGATCTCAGAGGCGGGCGGGGATGCTTAGGGCCGGCCTCCGCCACGCAGGTCTCCAGGTGCTGCCAGGCCGCCGGTGTGGCTCTGACCTCAGGTCCCGTCTCTGCAGTCGGTTTGTGTACGGTGGGGCTGAACTCCCTCTCGCTGTGGGGAGGAGGTGCGGGAGGTCTCCCTCAGTATACATTGGTCAGAACTAATTGTTTGTATTCCCTTCTTTAAGGAAATCAGTACGTAACTCAGTTTCAGATGTGTAGAGATTGTTGGTTTTATCATTTACACACCTATGTTATGTGAGTTACTGATATTTGAGGAAAATACTGATAAGAGCAATAAAAAAAAATCGCTTGCCTGCCAGAGTAACCCTCTCCCTGAACAGCAATGGGTAACATTTATTAGGATGTTGTGCTGGGGAGGAGGAATATAACTGATTAGCATTTTCTTGCTTTCTGTTCCTCTGAAATAAATAAAAATAAAGGCAAAAAACAGGATCCACGTGGAAAAATTACATGCTTTCCTAGAAGACAACCTAGGAGTAAACCCACAACACTGTAGGCACGATTAATGAAATATATACCTGATAAGCTGGACTTCATTAAAATGGAAAACTTGTGCTCTGCAGAAAACAGTGTCAAGAGGATGAGAAGACAAACCAGATACTAGGAGAAAATATTTGCAAAAGACACACATGATAAAGGACTGTTATCCAAAATAAACAAAGAACTTTTAAAAATCAATAAGAAACCAACCTGATTAAAAATAGGCTAAAGATTTTAACAGGCATCTCTGCAAAGAAGATACAGTGCTGGCAAATGAGCATGTTTTCCTTGAGTATTTCCATATTATAATGTTTTCAAAATAGTATATTTTATTTTCCATTTTACCCAGAAGAAAAGACTTTATATGAAATACTTGTATAGTGAAAGCAAGCCATACATTGTCCATTCCCCCTCATCTCATTTTGACTCCACCTTCTTTATCAGGCTCTCCTGTTAAATGCCTGCAGACACCTCAAGATGTTTGCTTTCAGACACTCATCACATCCACTTTCCAGATAATTCAGTTTTGTTTAATGTTTTTATCTTCTGTTAACCTAGATTTTTTTTCTGCCATAACTCTCACCTGTCTCGTTGTGCATTGTAGTTATCAGAATAGGAGGTCACATGCTTGTGAGGTGCAGGACAGAGTAGTAGAAACAGAGGTGTTGGGATTTGCTGTGGCCTCAGAGGAGGACCAGGGTTTTGCTGACAGGAGTTACTTGTCAGTTAACCAAGCAGGGATTCCAGGGCAGAGGGGCAGGAAGCAAGGTGAGATGCTTACCCATGATGGGTGTAGACCAGCCACTGGTGTGATATGCATCTGGGATCTCTTCTTGGGTCGAATTGGATGGTGCTCTCTCACGTACCCTTTCCACTTTAAAGCTTTGTCATTTAGGAGGAAAAAATGTGTTGTGATAGTGTTGGTTTATGTATTAAGGTGATAATACTCTGCCTAAAGTTTTGCCACTTGTCCTTATGGTCACTTCCCTCTATGGCTAGTGATACATTTGTGAAAGGTGTACTCAGTGCTGAATGAGGGTTGGCTGTGGTTTGGCAGTTATTTCGCTGTACAGGGGTCTTCTTATAAATGTTATCATTGGACTGCGCTGTCTGACTCATTCACCCAAGCACCCAGTATTCCCCTAGAACCTGCGACGACCAGTAACTGTTACTGTGATTTCTCAGTTGGAGGGTCCCAGTCTCCATCCGCTACTCTCCCACACGTATCTAGCACTGTCCTGACAACACAGAGTAGGTGCTTGCTGCGCATTACTGCTATCGCTGCTGCTCTGTTTCGGGTATAGCATCAACAGTCCTTGAAAGCAAAACCTGTCTTAGTGATCCTATTTCTCCAGAACCTATCACAGTTCATGGGACAAAAATGTCGTTAGTGATTTTATGGGCCCAGTAAAATAAAGAGCAGCAATAGGAAGGATGTGGCATTCAAAAGATCTTTGTATTAGAAAACAGATAATTACAATTTACCATTTAAAATATCACATCATTTTAAAAACATCTGAGTAATGTCATTTTAGAAACTGATTTCTCGTTTTCTCTGCTGGAAAATAGGTATTATAATTCATTGCCGTTGGGATTCTTTTAGTTTAGCCAAGGTTGATCAATTGCAAATTTCCATTTTCTAAAGATTATTACTGTAGTGAGCTATAAACAGGGAGATTGCTTTTTAGTAAAATGGGTTAGCCTACCTTGAAAGAGTTAATTATCTTTCTCTCCTGTGTTGAAGGACTTTTCACTACTGGCCTGAGGAGTGGAGGGGAGGTGGGAGTTGAGGATAAGATGTTCTCAGCCTTTCCTGTGATCTATGTAGAAAAATAAAAGTATTCAATACCACTGCACTCTCTCTGACTCTTTTTTTCTTCATCGATAAGGTAGAGATATATCTAAGTTTTTTATTTATTTAGCTGGGAGTGTTACCTTGCTAAGAACATTTAAAGCTCATGTTGACTAAGCAACAGTTTTTCCAAAAGCACTAGTTTCATTGTTATTGTATTCATGTTTGTTGCTTTTAATCTGAGAAGTAATTACCATTTAATTACATCCACGAATATTTCAGTAAATAATTTGTACTATTACTGTACTTTTGATCTAATATTTTTTATAGTTATATATATGAAGGACTTGAAAATAACAGAAAAATTTAGGAAATTCTGAATTTCTAGAATATTTTTACTGGGTACTGTGGTATTTTAAATGATATCTAGAAACTTCTTTTGAGAGGTTACCATTAAAAAAATCTCTGAAATGAATTATAAAGTGATGATAATAAGAACTAATATTTACTGAGCACTTCCTATGAATTAAGCACAATGTTAAGAGTTTTACGTGTTTTATTTAATTCTCATTACAGCCAAGTAATGTTAGTGCTATTACTATTTTCACTTCAGTTCAGTAGCTTTGAGAGATTATACGTTCCTTTGTATCACACAGCTACTAAATAGTAAACTAGAATTCAATTCCAGGCTATATGGCTGCAATGTTGGTGGTTTAATACTGTATTATATTCTCTTATAGTGCATAGTTAAGGAATAGATATAGACAGTCTGTGAGAAATTATTACAAAGCATGTTGCCAACAAGAAGTTAAGTTCAATAAGCTTAATCTCTTAAAAAAAGACACCTCAGTATAAAATGGGCAAATGATATGAATAGGTAATTCATACAGGAGAAACCATGGTGAATGAACTTGAAAAGATGCTCAAACTCTGAGTACTCATTAGGAGAATGCCCAATAAAAGTTCAGTGAGAGAGCCTTTCACACATACCAGCGTGGCAGAAAAGTAAAGTGACCGACAATATCAAGGGTTAACAACATACGGATTTGAGGGAATTCTCGTTACCCTGCTGTGGGAGTGTAATTCCCACGTTTTTAGCCTCTTTGGGGAGCCATTTGCCATTATGTAAAATGGTCAAGGTGCACATTCCTGCAGCTCGGCACTGTCACTTACAGGAGTTTTTACTCTGAAGCAGCAGAAGTCAGAGTGGGGTCTCCAAGGTTCTGGCAGGGGCTTTGTAAGTGGAAACTTCCACAGTAATCACAGGAAGACATTATTTGCCTTTTAAAACCTCATTCCCTCACTAGATACAGTGGACTTTCCCAGGAGCTACTTGACATCAAGTATTCAACAGATTGAAATAGAAAACATAAGTGAGAATCCAGCTGCCTTCTATTAAGCCAGAAATATTACAGAGATTTGTGATCATGTAAAACAGTGCCACTCTGCTCACTAACATTTTTGTTTCGGAAAATATAATTATTTTCTGTAAAAATATATTATGTCAACTTGTAATGGATTATGATTTTAAATGAATTAATATTTAAAATTTATTGGTTTTAATCTCTATTATAGTAAATATTGATAGATATAGCCAACATAAATAGAACCTCAAAATTATTGAATTCAGAAACTTTTTAAATTTTTTTTTTATTGTTTAAAATATTGCATAAGTCTCCTTTCCCCCCCATTGAACTCTTTCCAGCCGCTCCCACTCCCCAGCACATGCCCTCACCCCCCTACTGTCTGTGCCCATTGGTTCTGCCCATATACATGCTTACAGGTCCTTTGGTTGATCTCTTACCTCCTCCCTCCCCTGCCTTCCCTCTTAGGTTGGATGGTATGTTCTCTGCATCTGTAACTCTGGCTCTATTTTTATTCATCAGTTTATGTTGTTCATTATATTCCACAAATGAGTTGAGGTCTTGTGATGTGTATCTTTCTCTGACTGGCTTATTTTGCTTAGCATAATGCTCTCCAGGTCCATCCATGCTGTTGCAAATGGTAAAAGTTCCTTCTTTTTTATAGCAACATAGTATTCCATTGTGTAGATATACCACCATTTTTTAATCCACTCATCTGCTTATGGGCACTTAGGCTATCTCCAAATCTTAGCTATTGTAAATTGGGCTGCTATGAACATATGGGTACATAGATCTTTTCTGATTGGTGTTTCTGATTTCTTGGGATATATTCCTAGAAGTGGTATTACTGGGTCAAATGGGAGTTCCATTTTTAATTTTTTGAGGAAACTCCATACTGTTCTCCAGAGTAGCTGCACGAGTCTGCATTCCCACCAGCAGTGAAGGAGGGTTCCTTTTTCTCCGCATCCTCGCCAGCACTTGTCGTTTGTTGATTTGTTGATGATAGCCATTCTGACAGGTGTGAGATGGTACCTCATTGTCATTTTGATTTGCATCTCTTGGATGATTAGTGACTTTGAGCATGTTTTCATATATCTCTTGGCCTTCTGTATGTCCTCTTTTAAAAAGTGTCTATTTAGGTCCTTTGCCCATTTTTTTTAAAAAATATATATTTTATTGATTTTTTACAGAGAGGAAGGGAGAGGGATAGAGAGTTAGAAACATCGATGAGAGAGAAACATTGATCAGCTGCCTCCTGCACGTCCCCTACTGGGGACGTGCCCACAACCAAGGTACATGCCCTAGACCAGAATCAAACCTGGGACCCTTCAGTCCGCAGACCGACGCTCTATCCACTGAGCCAAATCGGTTAGGGCCATAATGTGACTTTTTTTTTTAAATTTTATTTTATTGCTTACAGTCTTACAAAGGGTATTACATATGTGTCCCTTTTTTCCCCCGCCCTTGACAATCCCCTGGCCTCCCCTACCCCCCAGTGTCTTATGTCCATTGGTTATGCTTATATACATGCATACAAGTCCTTTGGTTGATCTCTTACACCCCTACCTCCTGCCCCCCACCCCTCCCCGGCCTTCCCACTACAGTTTGACAATCTGTTTGAGGCTGCTCTGCCTCTGTATCTATTATTGTTCAAAAGTTTATAATGGTCTCTATTATCCATGAATGAGTGAGATCATGTGGTATTTTTCCTTCATTGACTGGCTTATTTCACTTAGCATAATGCTCTCCAGTTCCATCCATGCCGTTGCAAATGGTAAGAGTTCCTTCTTTTTTACAGCAGCATAGTATTCCATCGTGTAGATGTACCACAGTTTTCTAATCCATTCATCTACTGATGGGCACTTAGGCTGTTTCCAGATTCTAGCTATGGTGAATTGTGCTGCTATGAACATATGGGTGCATATATCCTTTCTGATTGTTGTTTCTGTTTTCTTGGGATATATTCCTAGAAGTGGGATCACAGGGTCAAATGGGAGTTCCATTTTTAGTTTTTTGAGGAAACTCCATACTGTCTTCCATAGTGGCTGCACCAGTCTGCATTCCCACCAGCAGTGCACGAGTGTTCCTTTTTCTCCACATCCTCTCCAGCACTTGTCGTTTGTTGATTTGTTGATGATAGCCAATCTGACAGGTGTGAGATGGTACCTCATTGGTGTTTTGATATGTATCTCTCGGATGATGAGTGACTTTGAGCATGTTTACATATGTCTGTTGGCTTTCTGAATGTCCTCTTTTGAAAGGTGTCTATTTAGGTCCTTTGCCCATTTTTTGATTGGATTGTTTATCTTCCTTTTGTTAAGTTGTATGAGTTCCCTATAAATTTTGGAGATTAAACCCTTATTGGTGATAACATTGGCAAATATGTTCTCCCATGCAGTGGGCTTTCTTGTTGTTTTGCTGATGGTTTCTTTTGCTGTGCAGAAGCTTTTTATATTGATTTAGTCCCATTTGTTTATTTTCTCCTTAGTTTCCATTGCCCTAGGAGCTGTATGGGTAAAGTTATTGCTGCAGCAAATGTCTTCTACAGTGGGGCCTTGACTTATGAGTGTCCCAACTAACTAGTTTTTTGAGATACCAGCTGTCTCTCAGCCGATTTTTTGCATTGAGTTGACAGAGTAATTTGAGTTAACGAGCTCGGTCTCCGAACGAATTAAACTCGTAAGTCAAGGCCCCACTGTATTTTGCTGTCTATAGCTTCTTCTAAGATTTTTAGGTTTCCTGTCTTACGTTTAGGTCCTTGATCCATTTTGAGTTTATTTTTGTGTATGGTGTAAGTTGGTGGTCTAGTTTCATTTTTTTCCATGTATCTGTCCAATTTTCCCAACACCATTTAGTGAAGAGACTGTCTTGACTCCATTGTGCGCTCTTGCCTCCTTTGTCAAATATTAATTGAGCATAATGGTTTGGGTCGATTTCTGGGTTCTCTGTTCTATTCCATTGGTCTATATGTCTGTTCTTGTGCCAGTACCAGGCAGTTTTGAGAACAGTGGCTTTGTGGTATAGCTTGATATCTGGTATTGTGATCCCTCCAACCTTGTTCTTTTGTCTCAGGATTGCAGCAGCTGTTCGGGGTCTTTTTAAATTCCAGATGAATTTTTGGAGAGTTTGTTTTAGGTCTTTGAAATATGCTGTTGGTATTTTAATGGGGATTGCATTGAATCTATAAATTGCTTTGGGTAGTACAGTCATTTTAATGATGTTGATTCTACCAATCCATGAACACGGTATATTCTTCCATTTGTTTATATCTTCCTCTATCTCTTTTTCAGCATCCTGTAATTTTCTGAGTACAGGTACTTTACCTCCTTGGTTAAATTTATTCCTAGGTATCTTAATTATTTTGTTGCAGTGGTAAATGGGATTCCCCCCCCCCCCTTTCTGTGAGTTCATTATTGGTGGATAAAAATGCCATAGATTTCTGGGTGTTAATTTTGTATCCCACTACATTGCTGAATCTTTAGTGATTTTCAAAATTATTTGGTTTCAGTTCGAACTTAAAAATTACTGAAGGACCCCAAAGAGGTTTTACATATGTGGGTATATTGGCAAATGGCTCTCCACTTAAATTTTCTTTAAACAAGACATGTATTTGTGTTTACTATTCCAAACATTGGGATAAATTATAATTAACGCTGATCTTTCTGTTTGTCTGTAGGTGTCTCTCTTGTGCTCTGCCTTGGACCAAAATCAATTTAAGGCTTAAATAATTTATATTGCCTTTTTGTTCAAGCTTATGTTTGCTTGACTGTAGAATTAAAGTAATGTTATTGGAGAAAAGAAAAAAATGAAAAATTCATATCACTCAAAGAAAAATTTCAACATTTTTCTTTTCAGTCTTTTTTTCATCCATTGAAAAAACTTAATTTTACCAAGTACATTTCTAACCTCCATTTTGGTGCATTCAACACCCTGGTAATAATTGCTCCCTTTCTAGATCTATTCGCAGAGAAATTTTTGTTCCTAAAATCTCAACTAAGTATTTGGGGAAAAGCAACATGATTATCTCATTAAAGTCATTCATGCTATGTTACAAATGACTGGCACTCATAAAATGTTTTTTTGGGGGGATGTTTACATTTTACCACAATATATTCTCAAACTCAGGTGGGTGTTTGATTAGTAGAATGTGTGAGGTTGATGGGGCGTGAGCGAGCCTTGTATTGGCCATATCACCTGTTTCCTGTAGGACCACACAGGCGTGCAGACCTTGCCCTCATCCCTGTTAACTCTCATTTCATGGCTGTCAGCCAGTGATCATACTCTTTATAAAAATTGTTAGGAATTTATAATTAATTATGGTGCATTGGCAGCTTTAACATTTAATTCTATGTCTTCTAAGCTTTCTTTATTTTGGGACTAAATCAGCACATTTAATCATTAAGCAGTGTCATTTTGTTCTCCAAAAGAGAGAATGAATTATTTGAGATTTTATTGTTGCTTACTTTCAAAAGGACTTGAGGAAATTTATAGCTAAAGATTAATAAACAAAGTAATATGCTTAATTATAAAACAGCAAATTTTTAAAGCAGGCAGGAAAAGGTTCTTCCAGGCTGCTGAAATGAACAAATCATTATAATAAGTGAATTTGGCTTTGGTTTTCTCACTGTCAAAACTAAAATAGAAACATGGTGCTGTTAAGTTTCATTTTATAGCTAGAAAAAGCATGATAGATAATTCATGAATAGTGACATAGTATTTTCTGGAACTGAAATCAAGGTGAGCATTCTCTGCTATTTTGAGGGCTTAGGTTATTATACATTGATGAAAATGTTGATAAAATATTCTTGTGCCTTCTTTGAAATATGACCCTTGGTACTTTTATTTTTTTATATATGCTGTGTGATTTGTATATTAGCAATACTTACATGTTTAAAGGGTATCTGATTCCAGTCTTTGTGAATAAATCAGTTTTTTTCTTCTTTCTCATATATATTTTTTAAAATTTTGGATTTCAAGAAGACTTAGGGAAGTTGTGTATGTCTCTTAGACTTATCAGAATTTAATTGCTAGATGAGGCTGAAGAGGTTTCCTACTGAGAAACACAGATGTTGTTGCTAGAACAAATCCCTCTTTAGCAGTTCATTTTGGTCACAGCTTTCTTCAGTCCACTCAGGTGCTCTGCCTGAAAAGCTCCTGTAGGTCCCTCGCTTTCAATTATTAGAGCGGCCTACAGCACACAATGTCCAATTTTGTACAGAAACATTACATAATGGAGAAAGTTTCATATGTGCTCTTGTTAAAATGTTAATTTTCTCTTTAATTTGCAATAGATATTATCTCGCATAAAAGCAAACAAAATGTTAGAAGTTATAAATTGCCTTTTAATATTATTGAAGATGTAACAGTCTTTGATTTTAATTTCCACGTTTGAAATTTTCATGAACGTTTTTAGATTCTTGAATCAGTCCATTTTAAAGTTAATCATTCTAATCAAATTAAAAATAGCACTAATAGAAATTTCAGAGAATGTAGATTGAGCAGGAAAAACACTTATGATGCTAGTCAAAATTTGAAATTAGACCCAAGTAGTACATGTGGGTCTTAAAAAATGGCCGCGTGGAGGGGACCAGGCTTGTGGTCCATGTGGGTTTTGCTTTTTTAGCAGCCATGGAATAGGTACATAAGAAACTCTTTTGAGATTTGACAAAAATAGAATTATCTTGAGCACTTGGAAAATGTACTCAGCAGATTCAGTTTCAAGTCTTTGTTTGGCACTGTTAGCAGGAATGCTACATAGATTATCTCATATTAGAGGCCCAGTGCATGAAATTTGTGCACTGGGTGGGGGCGGATCCCTCAGCCCGGCCTGCGCCCTCTCGCAGTCTGGGAGTCCTTGGGGGATGTCCGACTAACGGCCTAAGCTGGCAGTTGGACATCCTTAGTGCTGCCATCGAGTCAGGAGAGGCTCCTGTCACCCAACAGTTTTATGAGTAGTCACTTTATTCCCATTTTACAAAGGAGAAAATTGAGGCTAAGAGCTGTTATAAGGTTACTAGAGGCCTGGTGCATGACATTTGTGCACTTGGGGGGGGGGGGGCGACACTCAGCCCAGGCTGCGCCCTGTGGGGGATGTCCTTAGCACTGCCATGGAGGTGGGAGAGACTCCCGCCACTGCTGCTGCACTCGCCAGCCATGAGTCTGGCTTTTGGCTGAGTGGCAATTACCCTGTGGGAGTGCACTGGCCACCAGGGGGCAGCTCCTGCATTGAGCGTCTACCCCCTGGTGGTCAGTGCACATCATAGCAACCTATCTTTCCACTGTTCGATTTTCATATTAGCCTTTTATTACATAGGACTAGAGGCCCGGTGCAAAAAATTTGTGCACTCTGGGGGAAGGCGGGGTCCCTCAGCCCGGCCTGTGCCCTCTCGTAGTCTGGGACCCCTCGGGAGATAACAACCTGCTGGCTTAGGCCTGCTCCCGGGTGGCAGAGGGCAGGCCCAATCCCTAGGTGCAGCCCCTGGTCGGGCTCAGAGCAGGGCTTTTTGGGGAGTTGGGGCGCCGCCCCTGTCATGCACAGAGCAGGGCAGATCGGAAGGTTGCGATGCCACCCTCAGTCACGCTCAGGGTAGGGCCGTTTGGGGGGTTGGGGCACCGCCCCCTGTCACACTCAAGGCAGGGTCGATGGGCAGGTTGTGGCGCCACCCCCTGTCACTAACAGAGCAGGGCCCATCGGGGGGTTGGGGCTCCATACCCAGTCACGCACAGAGCAGGGCCGATCAGGGGGTTGGGGAGTTCCCCCCGTCACTCACAGAGTAGGGCCGATAGGGGATTTGGGGCACCGCCCCCTGTCACACACAGAGCAGGGCGGATCAGGGGGTTGGGGCGCCGCACCCTATCCCACTCAGGGCAGGGCTGATGGGGAGGTTATGGCTCTACCCCGTCACACACAGAGCAGGGCCCGTGGGGGTGGGGGGGCGTTGGGGCGCCGCACCCTGTCACACACAGAGCAGGGCCGATCAGGGGGTTGGGGCACCGCAGCCTGTCACACACAGAGCCACAGGGCAATCAGGGGGTTGGGGAGCTCCCCCCTATCAGGCACAGAGCAGGGCTGATCAGGGGGTTGGGGCGCCTTCCCCTGTCATGAACAGAGCAGGGCAGATAGGGAGGTTGTGGCCCCGCCCCCGTCACACACAGAGCCTCAGGGCGATCAGGGGGTTTGGGCGCTGCCCCCTGTCACGCTGATCCCAGTGCCAGGAGGCCTCGCGGCTCCACTGATCCTGGTGCTGGGAGGCATGTTACCCCTTTTACTATATAGGATAGAGGCCTGGTGCATGTGTGGGGCCCGGCTGGTTTGCCCTGAAGGGTGTCCTGGATCAGGGTGGGGGTCCCCACTGGGGTGCCTGGCCAGCCTGGGTGAGGGGATGATGGCTCTTTGCAGCTGGTCACACACCCTTTAGGGTGGGGATCCCCAATGGGGTGCCTGGCCAGTCTGGGTGAGGGGCTGAGGGCTGTTTTCAGGCTGGCGGGTGACTGAAGCTCCCAACTGCTCCTCTTTTTCTTTTTCTTTTTTTTTCTGGGCCAGCTTTAGCTCTCAGGCTTGGCTCCAGCTCTTAGGCCTCTGCTGCTGAAAGCAGGTTTCTGGCCTTTGTTTACCTTCTGTATTTGAAACAATGTTGTGATCCTGCTGGCTGAAGCCCGGGACTAAAGCAGGTTTCTCGGGTTTTGTTTAGCTTCTATATTTGTTACAATGTTGCTTAGAGTGCAGCTGAGAGGCCGGCAACGCAGGTGGGGAAGCTTGGCTTCCTCTGCCACTGAAGCAGGCAAGCCTCCCTGTTCGTATCAGCTGCCTGGCTGCCGGCTGCCATCTTGGTTGGCAGTTAATTTGCATATCGCACTGATTAGCCAATGGGAAGGGTAGCGGTCGTATGCTAATTACCATGTTTCTCTATTATTAGATAGCATACTGCTGGTAGGCAGTAGTAGCCTTGATGTTTCAGTCCATTGGGGCTGCTGTAACAAAATATCATAGACTGAGTAACTTATTAAACAACAGGAGTTTATTTGTCACAGTTTTGGAAGCTGAGAAGTCCATGATCAAGGTGCCAGCATGGTCACATTCTGGTGATGGCCTTCTTCCTGCTTCATAGCAGGTGTCTTTTTGTCGTGTCCTCATCTGGAAGGAATAAGGGAGCTCTGTGGGTCTCTTTTATAAGAACACTAATCATTCCTGAAGGTTCCACCCTCATGACCTAAGCACCCTCCACCAAAGGCCTCTCCTAATACTGTTACCTTTGGGGGTTAGGATTCAATATGTGAATTTTGGGGGACACATTTGGACTATAGAAGTTGGGCTGCAGACTTTGAACTCTAAACTGCTAAACCATTTTTTCCGCTTAGGTGTGGGGACTTCCTTTGTCCCCAGAACGGCCCTACCATCCTCTCCCATTCACTCTTGATCAGAAAGTGACTTTTCCTTCTTCTGAACTCAGGCCCCACAGTCTATGCCATTTCTCTAAACCTTCGGTTTCGTATTGTAGCTCATTCTGCATGTGATGTGTGATGGTCTGTCCTCTTCATCATGAGCTCTTAGAAGCAGTGACCATGGTGCCTTCCTCCAGGCCAACTACCAGGACCTTACAGGGTGATGTCCCCAAGGTGGCCCATCACTGAACATTTGTCAAATTAGCACCTGGAGTTTGTGTTCATCAGGTAGCACGGTCTCCACAGGACAACAGCTTTAATTCAGGGGACTGAGGACAGTAGGAAGGGAAGTGACTAAGTAAGATGGTCTGTCTTGCTTGAGTAACTTGGCTCCAATACTTGGCGGTGCTAAGTGCTAATGTGGGTTTAAATTGCTGGTGTTTATCCCAGGAAGGAAGGCATGGTGCCTGTCAATTATAGGTTCATTTTCCCTGAAATATTAACCATTGCATTTTCTTGTTTTGTACTTTAAACGTTAGAAATGTGAAATAAAGCTATGGGGAACATAGAAAAATGAATCCACACCAATTCTACTTTCCTGTGTTGTGAATCTGTTTTATTTTGCCAACATCTGGTGCTTTGTATTAAAAACAATTCGATAGTTGGGTGGATGGTGGATGTGAATCTCTTTAATTTAAAAAAGAAGCCTTTGGGCCCACACCAACATAATTATCATCTCCAAACAAAAATGGAAGATCCCCTTACTGTATTACCATGAATATTTATGCCAAAGGCAGTACATTATGTTTAGCATTTTCCAGAACATTTTATTTGGTTGGAGTAAAAGTAATTGCACTACTGTTGGATAGAATAACATGATTTTTGGAGGATAATCTCTTTCTCATAGCACAAAATTTCATTTGCTTCAGAAATTTTTATGGGGAACAGCCAAGTACTTGGTTACATGTCTAATGAATCAGGATTGTGAAATGTCAAAGGTATTTACAAACATAAAATTTCTTTAAGGAAGTATTTTTGTGGTCTCTTTGTTTTAAAAATTGTATTTACATTTCATTCATATTTCATTCAGTTATTTTGGCTTTTCCCATTAAAAAATGGAGCTCTTTATTCTTAAGACTTTGCCCATCATGACATTCAGTATTCCTCGTATACCATAGAGCATCTTATGTATTAATTGTGTGAAAAATATGTTTATAGAAATTCTATTGAGAATCTTCCTTAAAATGTGTATGAAGAAATGGGGTTCTACATCAGACACCACATAAGTCAACACTTCCCTTTAGCAACTGTAAGTGGTGTAGACTCTGCCTAATGTACTCTGGTCTTTTTATTTTTAAGCTCAGATTTCTTTCCAAAGGGCACAAGGATCAGCCACAAACTAAATTTCAGGCCATGAGAAAGGAGGAAAGTGTGCAGAAGATTGGAGGGCGGGGTCTTCCGCTGAAAGAGGAGGCTGCAAAGACACATGGGTCTCCGGGGCTGCTTCTGGTCGGGCAGGGCCGGGCTCCATTCCCAAGAGTGCGCTTCAGGGGCACGGGGGTCACCAGGCTTCCCTGTGCAGGCTGAGCCTTTGGCCCTAATTGGCCGACGGTGAGTGAGTGGACACTGGGAGATCCAGGGGATCAAGACTCTTTGCTAGAAAAGAGGCCTGTGTAATAAATATACTGTATATGGGTGTGTTGTAGGTGCATTTGTTTATGGGACGTTTAACATGGGTTCTGCCGGTGCCAGATCTGGGGGAAATGGGAGAGTCATTTTCTATACTCTCTCCAGAAAGCTTCTTTCCCTCCGCCTGGCCACTGGCCATACTGTCTTAGGGCAGAGTGTCCAGCAGTGGGATACTCCCCCCTGATTACAAGGACAGAGAGAGTCTCCCGTAAATAGCACCCCGTTGCTGGGATTGAGGCAGCCAATGAATGTCTTTTCCTCTTCGCGTTTGTAGAGGCCCTGGTTCCCTCTAGCGCCGCGTACAGCCTGAGTTTGTATCCTGGAGGAGAGCGTAGTTTTGCTCTGTTCCTGTTTCCTTTCACATGCCAGTTGGTCGGCTGTTGGAGAAGCTGATTGTGTCCCAGGCCTGGAAGAGAGGGCTTGTTTTGTTCGTGAGCCGCTGTCCCGGGCACTGAGCAGCCTGAGTCAGCAGAGCAGAGTCTGTATGACCAACTGACAAAGGAGCCTTTTTTTTTTTTTTTTTTAAGGGGGAGAGCTAAACATCCCATTTTATTCTGGTATAAAAAATTTTAATCTCTTACCCAATTTGAAGGTGGAATATTACTATTTATCTCTTAGGTGGTGGGAGAAAAAAGAAGTTATTTTTTTTTCACTTTTCTCTTACTAATAACATTCCTAGCCTACTTTTTCGGATTGTTTTTCATTCAGTAATTGCAGACTCTTATTGCACTCACTTTGCAAACAGGATGTTTCTGCAAGCTGTGAAGATTGTGTATTCATCACTTCTCTACTTCTGTGGGACCACCATGTGCCTTGTGATGTGCACAGCCTCTGTCATCTTCAGGTTCAGGGGGCATTTGTCGGTTGCACAGGAGAAACAGAACCACATGACTTTGGTATTGGCTGGAAGCTCACCTCATGCTCCTCTGCTGCAGGCACTGCATGCCTAGCAGACGTGCCTGGTGGATCCTCCTGGAATGTGAAAAGTGACTGGGGCCCGCACCCTTCTCAGGGCTCTTCACTGACTTTTGGGTTGTTGCTGCCACCAGAAACGTCTTCTTTACCTTCAGACACAATCTACGCCTCCCTGATTCCATTTACTATCTCCTGGTTCAGCCGTTGGAGCTACCTAAAATATATGGTCCTTTTTCTGTAGGCCTACTGATTAATTCTGATTTTTTTTTGACATGTACATTTCTGATTTTTTTTTTTTAAGAAAAGTGGGTTTGTCTTTCATTTGGAATTAATAAGTTGATCTTTTAAAATTTTAAAAAGTAACAGTGTTTTCAGGGACTATCTGGTGCTCTATTTCTACTACTTCCGTTCCTCTCTCATTGCTGCCCAAGTGTTTTCTCTGCACGGAAACCTTACCAAGATGCTATTGCCCCAAAGAGAAAAGCGGTCATTGCTCAAAGGCTCATGGTTGGTCTAATCTGGGGGTGAGGCACCTTTTTTCTGCCAAGGGCCATTTGGATATTTATAACATCATTTGCGGGCCACACCAAATTATCAACTTAAAAATTAGCCTGTGATATTTGATCAAACAGTTAATTAACTCACCCTAGAGCAGTGATGGCGAACCTATGACTCGCGTGTCAGAGGTGACACGCGAACTCATTTTTTTGGGTTGATTTTTCTTTGTTAAATGGCATTTAAATATATAAAATAAATACCAAAAATATAAGTCTTTGTTTTACTATGGTTGCAAATATCAAAAAATTTCTATATGTGACACGGCACCAGAGTTAAGTTAGGGTTTTTCAAAATGCTGACACGCCGAGCTCAAAAGGTTCGCCACCACTGCCCTAGAGCCTTGGCAGGACCAAATGATTTCTTGGGTCTTATAAGGCCCTCAGGCCAGATGTTCCCCACCCCTGATCTAAGCAATGGCAGGGGTTTATCAGGAAGATGACCAACTTGTGCTGCTGTGGAGGTCCCTGACTGACTGGTTAAAGATTCCATTTCTGGGGGAGCTGAAACTGTAATTAAGTCTCCATTTGATGGGGCTAGCTTAAATGACTCCATTATGGCCCTTGAATTATCTTTTAAACACACTGAAGTATGTATTTAAAAATGGTTAAAGTGGTAAATTTTATGTTACACATACTCTATCACAATAAAAAAAGAACATTCGTATGTACGTGTCTCACATTGAAGGTGAAAGATGTTCATCAATGCAAAAATCTAAATCCTAAGGGACCAACCAGATGGAGTGAGCAGACCACGCTGGCATCCATATGTTGCTTTATGTTTCCTTTCTTCAACCAGATACGGTTCTCATTTCCTCATGTGGAATTTATTTATTTTCACAGGAAGGAAAAGTTGATGCGATGCTCTCAATGCCGAGTTGCCAAATACTGTGGTGCTAAGTGTCAGGTAAGGATCTCAGCCGTAAGTGAACCTTCACGTTCTCGAACCTCAGTTTGTCCTCCGTTATGCCTGTTGGCCTATTTCTGTTTCTTCGCAATCTTTGCCTTATTTTCTTTTAGTTTAAAAATACCATATTCATATGGTAAAAAGTTATATAGGATATATATATATATATACATATATATATATGTATATGGTAAAAAGTTACATAGGATGGAGATATATATATGTGTGTGTGTATGTATGTATGTATATATATATACATATATATATATGTATATATATATGTGTACATATATATATATATACACATATATATATAAAGTGTCTTTGTAGCATGTTCTGTGTAAACATCCCACAAGGATGGAATCGGTTTTCACCTTTATTTAAAAAAAAACACAGATGAAGATTATTTGGCAAATTCCTGTCTACCTTGATTTTGTTTTTCATTTAATAGTGTATCTGGAGGAACTCTTGGTATCATCCCACTTTTTCCATTATGAATACACCACAATCATAATTTTCCCATTAATGAATGCTTAAACATTTCCCATGTTCCCTAATGCCACTAATGTACTGGGCATCCTTTTGTGCACAGTTTTGCACACTTCCACAAATTAATCTGTAGGATAACTTCTTCTCAGTTGTATTGATTAGTGAAAGGATATATGCATTTTGAATTTTTAAAGATAATGGCAAATTGCCTTCCAAGAGTTTGAATTAATTTATAATAACTGACATGAAAGTACTGCTGTTAACATATTTGAAATTCTTTAAAGGATGTGTAATTAACATTCAACATGACCTTTACTTCTAATCTTCTCATTAATTATGTAATAAATGTAATTAAGCTCTAATGAATTGTGTCATAATAAAAAGTCTAATTGGAAGTTTTCCGTCTGTGTCACTTGCTCCCACCCTCCACCCATCCTTTTTGCTTCTTATTTTGCTGTGTGGGGTGTGTGTGTGTGTGTGTGTGTGTGTGTGTGTGTGTGTGTTCTCTGTGTGCACATGTACCTCCCCCTCAAGCTTCTTCTTTTCCTTCTTTAAAATCTAGGCCATGCTTATCTGAGGGACTTTCTGCGATTTCACTTTCTCTCGTGAAAGTAATTTCTCCAGCGTGGTCTTAATGGAAAAGAAACCAAAAACGTACAGAAAACTCAGTGGACCCACGTTTTAATGACAGTTCTGCCAGTAGCCAGTTAAATTATCCTGGAGAAAACACTTAAACTTCTGGGCCTCACCTTTCCAATCTGTACTACTAGTAAGAGCTCGTATTCCTTAGGCATCTGTATGTACCCGGCAAGTTTCATTCTGTTTACTTTTACAGGAATATTGAGAGGGTTGGTCACCATTATTATGCTCATATTATTAATAAGGAAACTTACCAGATATAGGATAGCAAGCAGCTTACCAAATGTCCTAGAGCTAGTAAGCTCTGGAGTTTGGGAAATGAACTGAGGCAGTTAGAATTTAGACTTTTAATTTCTCTTCTATTCCTAAGTTTTATTCTTGCTCTAACATTCTAATTAGGTATTATTTCCCTTTTTCTTTTGTATTTTCCTTTATCTTCTGGATTTTTGTCTTATTTTATTTTGTAATAAGGATGCACTCTATTCCCAAGGAACACAAAGCTAAATACATAGAAATAAAAGGTTAGAAATAACACCTTCCTAATAAAAATAGGGAAGCTGAAAAAAATTAAATTATTTTTACCTCAGTTTGTAAACCAAAAATTTTGTCAAAGTTAGATACCAGATTTAGGTAAGATAATCAGCAATAGTAATAACAAAAGGAAAACATGAAAACAAACCCATGCTTTTTCTACAAAATAAATTCTAGAAAGACTGTTTTATGGTGATGTTTTAGCTCTTTTATTCATATGAAACAGAGCTGCATGTGTCAGGGGACTTCAGGTTAAGAATATGACATATAGAATTGATGAATTCACATTTTACTTGACACAAATCTTTTAGATCCGTGGTTCTCAACCTTCCTAATGCCATGACCCTTTAATACAGTTCCTCATGTTGTGGTGACCCCAATTTCATTGTTACAAATTGAACATAATTAAAGCATAGTGATTAATCACAAAATAATATGTAATTATATATGTGTTTTCCAGTGGTCTTAGGCGACCCCTGTGAAAGGGTCATTCGACCCCCAAAGGGGTCGCGACCCACAGGTTGAGAACCACTGTTTTAGATGCACTTCCTTTCTGTTCTTAATCGCTTAAACGTTTTTACTTTGATTTTCCTCTATTTTCATGAATGTTTTTCCCCAAGTAACCTTCTCCTTTTGAAGAAAACCCCCGTTATCCGATTAGAATGAGTAGAGGGAGTGTGGTGGGTGGATATGTCATTTTGATTCATGATAGTCCATGTATTTTTACCACATATATTAGCTGTTTACTGTAGCATCAATAATAATGTCGCCATCAGATATACTGCAGGAGGTAATGGGAAATGACCTAGTATGATGAAAGATACCTTATATAACACCAGTGAGTGCATACGCTTATATGTGTGTGGGGGTGGAGGAGTGTGTAGAGGTGGGACGGGAGTCAAAGATTGTCCAGAACATATGCATTTAAACTGCTCTGTTTAGCTCAACCTTAGGGAACAGCATTAAATATTGTAATTATTGTGGATACCTACAAAGCAGCCCAAAATTAAACTGACAGACTGAACTATGAACAGTAATGAACAGGAGGCACAAGCCCTGGGAGTGGAAATTGATAGAGAGGATGTGAGTTTGTAGCATAAAACCTATAATATGTTTCCCCCAGGGGGACATAACTTTGGTTCACTAGCTGAGCATGTGATGTGTGGGGCGATGCCATCAATGAGTTGTTTATGAGAGGCTACTGAGGTATTACGGGGTGTAATGTCTCTTGTGCCCACAAGGATGGAATCGGTTTTCACCTTTTGTTTTTGAACATAAGCAATATAAGAATAAATTTCATTATAAAAATCAACACAACATAAAATAATGCCCAGTAGCCGAAACCGGTTTGGCTCAGTGGATAGAGCGTCGGCCTGTGGACTGAAAGGTCCCAGGTTCGATTCCGGTCAAGGGCATGTACCTGGGTTGTGGGCAAATCCCCAGTAGGAGATGTGCAGGAGGCAGCTGATCGATGTGTCTCTCTCATCAATGTTTCTGACTCTCTATCTCTCTCCCTTCCTCTCTGTAAAAAATCAATAAAATATATTTAAAAAAAAATGCCCAGTAAAAAGGAGAAGTCTTCCCCCACCTTCTTTCCACCATTTCTACTTCTGCTTCCAGAGGTGATCTCTGTGTGCGGGTTGGGAGTGGCGGATATCTGTTCGTCTGTGCTTCAGATATAGTGTACACATACAGGGATATGTTTACCACTGTGTACAGCACTGTTTCTGATATTGGCAAAAGTATTTTCTCATCAGTGCCTTTGCACTCCTCTGTGTATGCCTTTGTATGAGGCGTCATGTGTATAGAGGGGTTAGGTATGGGAGCCAGTCTTATTTCTGTATTAGCATGATCAGAGCATCACAGATGATTATGAGACCAAAGGGGAGGAGCAGGTGAAGTTTTCCTATAAAACAGCATTCTTCAAATTTGAAATATTGATAGTAAGTAAATCAATTTCAAATAAATTTTCAAATCATTTCATCTTGGCTGGATTTAATATGATTCATAATATGCACATTTTTAATTGAATTAATTGCTGAGCAAAATAAGCATCTGGGTATTGCATCAAATTGCAATTTATATGCCTTTAAAAAGTACTATATTAGCAAAGGGAGGCTCTTTTATGTTGATAATTATAGGCCTCTTTAAGAATGTGAATCATTTTTTTGGGTTTGTATTTTATGCTTAGTTGTAGAATGATTTGATTCATTTTTGATGAATCCCATACTAGTAAGCACTGAATAGAGTGATTTAATGACTTGATTTCTAGAATATCATACCAAAGTGGAGATAATGAAGAAAGACAAGCCCTTTGTTTACTTCATAAACAGCTCTATGCCAGGCTTTAGACTGTTAGGACATGCAGAGAGTTCTGTGGAGAAGTTGGCTTTATATGTAATACTGTATTAAGGTTAAAATTACTTGATCTTATTTAAATTTTTTACTTCTAAAAATGTTTGGGGATTGCCTGGCTGGCGTGGCTCAGTGGTTGAGCATTGACCTATGAACCAGGAGGTCATGGTTCTATTCCAGGTCAGGGCACATGCCCGGGTTGTGAGCTTGATCCCCAGTGGGGGATGTGCAGGAGGCAGCCAATCAGTGATTCTCTCTCATCATTGATGTTTCTATCTCTCCCTCTCCCTTCCTTTCTGAAGTCAATAAAAAGATATTTTTAAAAGATGTCTGGGGATCTGAGATTTTCTGCTCTCATTCTCCATTTGTCTGGCAAGTGACCCCATTACTCCTGTGACTGCAGTCGGCACCTGTATATTGATAATTCTTTGAGACTCCATCTGCAGCCCTCCTTCCTCCTGAGCACCAGACTTTGAAGGCAGCTGCCCTCTGAGGTGGCCTCTTCGTCCTGTGTCTGTAGTCTGTCCTCCTGCCCCCACGTTCTGACTTACAGAAACTAGGTTAACCCTCTCAGCCATTGATGGCCCTTCTAGTTCCCTTTGGGAGTTAAACACTTGGTCGTTACTTGTGTTGGGGAGATGAAAGGCACGCGCCTCACCTGCCATGTTCAGCTGGAACCCGGCATGGACACTAATCTGGCATGGAAGTTTCTTTCAAAGAAGATTAGAAGTCCGCAGATGTGAGGGATTTATTTTGCCCTTTCAGATAAAATGTATCAGTGAGCTCATTCCATCTTGATGTGGTCTCTCACCAGATCAGCCTGGTTGGCAAACTTCCTGTCGAAGGGCTGGATAATAAATATTTTAGTCGCCAAAACTGGTTTGGCTCAGTGGATAGAGCGTCGGCCTGCGGACTGAAGGGTCCCAGGTTCGATTCTGGTCAAGGGCATGTACCTGGGTTGCGGACACATCCCCAGTGGGAGATGTACAGGAGGCGGCTGATCGATGTTTCTCTCTCATCGATGTTTCTAACTCTCTATCTCTCTCCCTTCCTCTCTGTAAAAATCAATAAAATATATTTAAAAATAAATAAATATTTTAGTCTTTGTGGGCCATAAGATTTTTTGTCATAAGTACTCAATTCTGTTGTCACAGTCAGAAATGAGTGAGTGAAACTGAGTGTGGCCGTTTCAGGAAAACTTTATGAAAACAACTGGCAGAATGGATTGCACCTGTGCCCTGCAGTGGATGATGGCCGACTTAGTTTGGGGCACTGAAGCTCTTTCTTACTATTTGCCTTCTCAGTTAACCATTTTCCCAAGAAGTAAGAATTGATTCTTGTTTCTTCTCTTCCGTCAACTTCGTGCCCTGTGACCATCCTGCCGCCTCCCCCCTTTATATTTGGCCCGACCTGTCTGCTTTGAGTAAGGCTAGTGGGAAGGTGCTCTCGCTCGACATGTGATACAGCTTTCCGTGGCTTTTAAGGCGATGCGTCTCCTGTCTGTCACCAGGTCTCCAGCATGCTCGAAGGAGATTTCATGTAAGATTTTAATCAATGCCTGTCAGTCAGCGAGGCTTGTTAGACAGCCTGCTTAGCTTTCCCATTTCCGTTTCCCAGATTCCAGCTTTTCAGGTCTTTATCTGTCAACTTGTAATTCAGTGTTGGATTACATTTGAGGCATAAAGAAGGAGGTATCATTTACTTGCTATTAAGTGGTCTGTAAGTGAATGAAAACTGTTGGGTCCTCCTAAGTTTTGCCCGTAGGAAACCTCTGTAGCTTGTTGCTTGTGAATAGAGTGATTCTTGCAGATGTGGCGAAAAAAAAATCATGACATGTTTTTACATAGGTGTTCAGTTATTAATTATTAATAATTGGTAATTATTAATCACAGGTGGAATTGTTGAATAAGCTGGATTAAAATTATTTGTAATGTATTTTAAGCCAGTTTCTCCATCCTTAGTGACCCAGCATCTGTGGAAAATACCATTACGAATTTTCACTTCCATGTAAAGCTAACATGGGTAGGTTTCTAACGTATTCTGATGCATTCAGGTATTTGTTGGGACGGATATTACAAAACTGTAGATTTTAATTATTGGGAGACTGCCTTACGGGTTATCGAGTCCACTCCTCCTACTGAATAAATGTCTGCTGTGCTCAGGTCATGAATTAGATGTTGTTCTTACCCAAACAGATTCAATATGTGCTGATCTTTCTCGTTTTTCATCCACTACAATAATAAACTGCTCAAAATTGAATTTTTATTCCAACCAAAACCTAGTGTTTATCAGTGTTTAAGTGTGTTATTGAGCTGTATCCAAGGAGGGAGGGAATGTTAGGTGAATGTGCAAAGGTTGTTTTGAGTAAGAAGGAAGAAGTAAATTTTCTGTTTCTAGTGTAACATCACATCATCCTCTTCTTTTGTAATCAAGCAATCAAGGTCAAGACACATTGTTTAACGATAATTGTTAAAAGGTTTACTGTCCTTTTACTTTTTGGATGGCCTTAATTTCAAATAATTGATGGTAAGTATTCAGAAAATTACACCTCCTAAATGGTACTAGTTCTGGAATAAATTATGAGATCTATTGAACACCTGCTGCATGCAAAATGCATGTAATTGGTAGTACACTTATTTAAGGAAACCAAACATAAACAAAGCTAAATTGTTAAAACCGCTTACTGAGTCTTTACATTACAAAAGATTTCATTGGTATCACCAAAAGAATTCACTGAAGTGTTTTTTAAATATTAAAACATGTAAACCATTCTTTGAATTATGGGTTTTCCAAAATAGTCATTAAAAAGTTGTGTTTATTAAACAGTAATTTTGCCTTTTCTTTCATATAAAAATGCTTCTCCTCAAATCACAGTTACTAGACATAGGATAATTTGCTTTTACTTATAAATATGATACATGATATTTGTACAAATTCAAACAGAATGGGAAAATATCAGGAGAAAGGCAGAAACAGCCTTTTTTATTTTTTTTTTAGGAAAAGTTGGAAAAATTATTACCAGTTTTTCAGTATGTTAAACAAATTTACCGTGAGTATTCTTAAAATCATGACTTGAGGTGGTGAACATACCATATGGTGTACAGATGATGTGTTGAAGAATTGTGCACCTGAAACCTGTATAATTTGGTTAACCAGTGTCACCCCAATAAATTTAATAAAAAGGGAAAAAATGTTTGGATTGATTGCATTATAAATGTTATTTCTGTGCCAACAGTATGCACACTAAAAATTTTGATATTCATTACCAAAAACCCATCATAAAGTAGGAGAAACTTACAATTCTACCAATAAGGTTATGGTCCCCACTTCCCTATACATAGCCTAGACCAGCCGTGGGCAAACTATGGCCCGCGGGCTGGATCCGGCCCATTTGAAATGAATAAAACTAAAAAAAAAAAAAAAAGACCGTACCCTTTTATGTAATGATGTTTACTTTGAATTTATATTAGTTCACACAAACACTCCATCCATGATTTTGTTCCGGCCCTCCGGTCCAGTTTAAGAACTGATTGTGGCCCTCGAGACAAAAAGTTTGCCCACCCCTGGCCTAGACATTTCTAAATGTTGTCAGTTTCATTCAACTTTGCTAAATTAGTGGGTCACCTATGTTATCCAATTTCTGCTAGCATTTCTTTGGTCATTGGTGTGGTTTCTATTTTTTGTTCGTTTTTTTCTTTCTTAGGCATGCTTTTCTTATTCATGTCCTTTACCTTTCTTTCTCTTTTTAAAATTGAAATATTCATCCTTTTCTTGGTTATTTTGTAAGACCTTGCATTTTAGATACCTTTAGCATTGTCTACATATATGTTTTAGAATTTGTTTTTCTTGTTTGTACTATATCTTTCAGTCTTGTGTATAGTATTCGGTTTTCTCCTTCTGATGTACAAAAGTGATTTATTTTTCATGTAGTTTAATATGTACATCTTTTCTTTTATGGTTTCTGGGTTTTATGTCCTGCTTAGAAACATCTTCCTCACCTCAGCATTGTAAGATGTTAATGCCATAGTGAGAGTTCAGTGACAAGTGGAGAATAGTGTTTTGTTGCTTCGTCTGTTTAACATGTAGAATGACCTCTGTTCAGTTTAGTCGAGCTCAGTGGCTTTCCAGCCTGGCTACAGATAGAAGCCCCACAGTGACTGAAAGTGACTCAGAACCTGCTCCCATCTCATCGGTTAGAATATCTGGTTAGGCCTGGTATTTAAAAAATATTTTTTCTGTATGTGTGTGGTGTGTGTAACTGTGTAGCATTGTTCTAGGTCTGGGATTTTCTGCTCTCTCAGACCCAATTCCACCTTTCTGTAATAATTTTTATTATACTCTCTACACTCTTGAAATCAAATTTCATAGGTAATATAATCTAATAGTTACCTATTTTCAGAATTCAGCGTCGGTATAATTCCTTAAGTGGAACATAAAGGAGAGAGAGAATGAAAATAACTTATAATTTAACAATGTGTATTTTAGTATGTAAATGCTCAGGCATGACTAGACGAGAAGACAACTAAGAAGTCATGTACATGCACATGATTGCTGTGAAAAGGGAAGTACAAAATGCAGATCAGAAAATGTGTTTTATTAATAATGCAAACACTATGAATGGTGGTGCCTTTGTGGTATGCTTTTATGAAATATTGAATAACTTTAGCTAAAGTTGTTAAAACAGTCTTCCCTTGATTTACCTAGAAAATTCAGTGCTATTAAGACTATGTTAAAAACACGCTTTTTGTTGATATATATGAAAGGAGGTCATGTCTAGGCATAAATGTCTGATTGAACATTTAAAAGTCATGTTGGATTTCGAACAGCTCTTCATTGTCTGGAACTGCCCTGCACAGGATGTCCCACATCTCTGGTTCCTGGCCACTAAGTGCTCAAGCACCATTATAAAAAGTACCCCATACATTTCCCAAAGAACCCCAGGATTATCCCTGTTGGGAAGCACTGGTTTAGTTAGTTTATGTTCTGAATCAGTATAAATACGGTAATAATATATGAAAATACAGGGTGGGACAAAAGTATGTTTACAGTTGTTAGTATAGAAAATAATACAATAATCTATAATAATAAAAGTGTAATATGCTAATTAGACCCGACAGCCAAATGACCTTCTGGATGTCCTTCCGGATGACCTTCCAGATGAAGCCATGGGGGCGAGCCAGAGGCGGCCGCCGCGGTGGGCAGAGGGCTGAGGCAGAGGTTGTTAGGGGTGATCAGGCAGGCAGGTGAGCAGTTAGGGGCAATCAGGCTGTCAGGCAGAGTGGTTAGGGGCGATCAGGCAGGCATGCAGAGTGGTTAGGGGCAATCAGGCAGGCAGGTGATCAGTTAGGGGCGATGAGGCAGGCAGGCAGAGTGGTTAGGGGCGATGAGGCAGGCAGGTGAGTGGTTAGGGGCGATCAGGCAGACAGGCAGAGTAGTTAGGGGCGATGAGGCAGGCAGGCGAGTGATTAGGGGCAATCAGGCAGGCAGGCAGAGTGGTTAGGGGTGATCAGGCAGGCAGGCAGGCGAGTGGTTAGGAGCCAGTGATCCTGGATTGTGAGAGAGATGTCTGACTGCCAGTTTAATCCTATCTAATAAAAGAGAAACATGGGCAGAGTAAGAATAGAGAAGCCAAGATGGCGGCATAGGTTAACGCCGGAGTTTGCTGCCTCGAACAACCACTTCAAAAATACAACTAAAAGACGGAACGGACATCATCCAGAACCACAGGAAGGCTGGCTGAGTGGAAGTTCTTCAACTAGGAGGAAAGAGAAAAGCATACCGAGACTCAGAGGAGGCGCAGTGCTGAAGTAAAATACTAAGGTGCGGAGTGCATGCGGAGCGGGCTGGCGGCTGAGGGTGCGGTTGTCTGTTTCAATCCGGAGGGAGTCTCAGAATCTGAGCTCCAGATCCGGGCGAGTCTCTAGGGACCCAGACTCAAAGGGGAGAAGCGGGACTGTCTGGCTTCGGTCGGAACTCTAAGGCAGCTTTCTCTCCGAGGTTTGCAGCAGTTGCTGGGACTCAAGAGGCAGAGCCCCTGGGGACAGGACTGAGAGCAGCCATAACTGCTCGCTCCGCCTGCCCTGTTGATCCCCTGGGACCCGCCCCGCCCAAGCCCTGCATGGAGGCATTTGCCAGATAGCCTCAGGCAAAGGCTAGATTAGCACCCCCCTAGAGGACAGAAGTTCTCCCACTGCAGACACAGCTGATTCTCACAGCCACTTGGCCTGGAGGTCAAATCCCCCCTAGTATTACCTACAACAATCAAGGCTTAACTACAACAAGACTGCGCACAAAGACCACTAGGGGGTGCACCAAGAAAACATAAAAAAATGCGGAGACAAAGAAACAGGATGCAAATGTCAGAAATGGAAGATATAGAGCTCAAAACCACACTTTTAAGGTCTTTCAATAATTTTCTAGAAACTGCCGATAAATGTAGTGAGATCCTCAAGAAATCTAATGAGACCCTCGATGTTGTGATAAAGAACCAACTAGAAAATAAGCATACACTGACTGAAATAAAGAATATTATACAGACTCCCAACAGCAGACCAGAGGAGCGCAAGAATCAAGTCAAAGATTTGAAATGAGAAGAAGCAAAAAACACCCAACCGGAAAAGCAAAATGAAAAAAGAACCCGAAAATATGAAGATAGTGTAAGGAGCCTCTGGGACAGCTTCAAGCGTACCAACATCAGAATTATAGGGGTGCCAGAAGATGAGAGAGAGCAAGATATTGAAAACCTATTTGAAGAAATAATGACAGAAAACTTCCCCCACCTGGTGAAAGAAATAGACTTACAGGTCCAAGAAGTGCAGAGAATCCCAAACAAAAGGAATCCAAAGAGGACCACACCAAGACACATCATAATTAAAATGCCAAGAGCAAAAGACAAAGAGAGAATCTTAAAAGCAGCAAGAGAAAGAAACTCAGTTACCTACAATGGAATACCCATATGACTGTCAGCGGATTTCTCAACAGAAACTTTGCAGGCCAGAAGGGAGTGGCAAGAAATATTCAAAGTGATGAATACCAAGAACCTACAACCTAGATTACTTTATCCAGCAAAGCTATCATTCAGAATTGAAGGTCAGATAAAGAGCTTCACAGATAAGGAAAAGCTAAAGGAGTTCATCACCACCAAACCAGGATTATATGAAATGCTGAAAGGTATCCTTTAAGAAGAGGAAGAAGAAGAGAAAGGTAAAGGTACAAATTATGAACAACAAATATGCATCTATCAGCAAGTGAATCTAAGAATCAAGTGAATAAATAATATGGTGAACAGAATGAACTGGTGATTATAATAGAATCAGGGACATAGAAAGGGAATGGACTGACTATTCTTGGGGGGGAAAGGGGTGTGGGAGATGCAGGAAGAGACTGGACAAAAATCGTGCACCTATGAATGAGGACAGTGGGTGGGAGTGAGGGCGGAGGGTGGGGCGGGAACTGGGAGGAGGGCAGTTATGGGGGGAAAAAAGAGGAACAAATGTAATAATCTGAACAATAAAGATTTAATTAAAAAAAAAGAGAGAAACATGGTAATTAGCATACTACCGCTACCCTTCCCATTGGCTAATCAGCGAGATATGCAAATTAACTTCCAGCCATGATGGCGGCCTGCAGCCAGGCAGCTGGAAGTGCACATGAGACTTGCTTGCTTCAGTGACGGAGGACTCCAACGTTTCCCGCCTGCCTTGCCGGCCTCTGAGCTTGCAGTTTGAAACATTGTAACAAATATAGAAGCTAAACAAAACCCCAGAAACCTGCTTTCAGCCTTCAGGGATCTCAGAGCTGGAGTTGATACAGTGTTTCAATTATAGAACCCAAACAAACCAGATACCTGCTTTCAGTAGCGGAGGCCTCAGAGCTGGAGCCAGAGCTAAAGCTGGCCCAGAATAAAAAACAAAAAGAAAAAAAGGAGCAGTTGGGAGCTTCAGTCCGCCAGCCTGAAAACAGCCCTTAGCCCCTCACCCAGGTTGGCCAGGCACCCCAGTGGGGACCCCCACCCTGAAGGGTGTGTGACCAGCTGCAAACAGCCATCATCCCCTCACCCAGGCTGGCCAGGCACCCCAGTGGGGACCCCCACCCTGATCCAGGACACCCTTCAGGGCAAACCAGCCAGCCCCCACCCATGCACCAGGCCTCTATCCTATATAGTAAAAGGGTAATATGCCTCCCAGCCCCGGGATCAATGGAGCTGGGAGGCCTCCTGGCACCGGGATCAGTGTGACAGGGGGCAGCGCCCAAACCCCCTGATCGCCCTGAGGCTCTGTGTGTGACAGGGGGCGGGGCCACAACCTCCCTATCCGCCCTGCTCTGTTCATGACAGGGGAAGGCGCCCCAACCCCCTGATCAGCCCTGCTCTGTTCCAGATAGGGGGAGCTCCCCAAGCCCCTGATCGTCCTGCAGCTCTGTGTGTGACTGGGTGCGGTGCCCCAACCTCCCCCACCCCACCACGGGCCCTGCTCTGTGTGTGACGGTGTAGAGCCATAACCTCCCCATCGGCCCTGTCCTGAGTGTGAGAGTGGCGGCGCCCCAACCCCCTGATCGGCCCTGCTCTGTGGGTGATAGAGGGCACTGCCCCAAACCACATCCCCTCCATGGGCCCTGCTCTGTGTGTGACAGGGGGGAGCTCCCCAACCCCCTGATCGACCCTGCTCTGTGCGTGACAGGGTACAGAGCCCCAACCCCTCCGATGGGCCCTGCTCTGTGCGTGACAGGGGTGGCGCCGCAACCTCCCCATCCACCGTGCCTTGAGTGTGACGGGGGCGGTGCCCAAACCCCCAAATCAGCCCTACCCTGAGCGTGACTGAGGGTGGCATCGCAACCTCCCGATCCGCCCTGCTCTGTGCATGACAGGGGGCGGCGCCCCAACTCCCCAATCGGCCCTGCTCTGAGCCCGACCAGGGGCTGCACCTAGGGATTGGGCCTGCCCTCTGCCACCCGGGAGCAGGCCCAAGCCAGCAGGTCTTTATCTCCCGAGGGGTCCCAGACTACGAGAGGGCACAGGCCGGTCTGAGGGACCCCCCTCTTCCCCCCCGAGTGCACAAATTTTTGTGCACCGGGCCTCTAGTAATAATAATAAAAGTGTAATATGCTCAACTGGCAGTCAGACATCCCCCGAGGGGTCCTAGATTGCAAGAGGGTGCAGGCTGGGCTGAGGGACCCCTGACACCCGCTCCCTACCCTGTGCATGAATTTCGTGCACCGGGCCTCTAGTTAATAAAAAATAATACAGCCGTAACCGGTTTGGCTCAGTGGATAGAGCATCGGCCTGCGGACTGAGGGGTCCCGGGTTCGGTTCCGGTCAGGGGCATGTACCTGGGTTGCGGGCACATCCCCAGTGGGAGATGTGCAGGAGGCAGCTGATCGATGTTTCTCTCTCATCGATGTTTCTAACTCTCTATCTCTCTCCCTTCCTCTCTGTAAAAAAATCAATAAAATATATTTAAAAAAAAAATAATACAAAAATAAGCTTTGTGTTTTACATATGCACTGCTTTAAACCTGCTTTTGCCCCACCCTGTTTATAGAGTCTGAAGTTGTTTTTGTCATGCATGTACTGAAAAATGGAATTGAGTCATAAATGTCTTTTATTTCCTTCTTTTCCACCTAAACTCTTGTCTCCCATTGTCTTTGTTTCTTAACACAATATTTTAATTTCCTTTATCTTTTATGCTAACTTGTGCTTATTGTACATCATTGTTCATTTTGAATTACGAGAACAGAAAACATTACAGCTGTATTGTGAACAAAATCTTAATTACATCCTGTATTTGCAGTAATGGAAGAAAACAGGAAAAAGTAAAATCAAGAAGGTTGTTTGAGAAACTGGCAGATTTCATGTTCTGTTATAGTGTGCCATTGAATTCTAGACCCAGGTTAAAGTTTGTAGAGTGAAGATGATGCCTAATGTTTTTGTGTGATTGTGGGGTTTTGATTCAAAGTCAAATGCAGTAACTTCAAAGATTTTGTTGTAAGTCTTTCCTTGGTATATGCGTCCATTAGTAAGCCTTATTAAGAAGTGATGGTGACCTGTAAGTCCTAACAATTAATGTTGTAAAAACATGGATTTTAATATCATGGTAAGAAATGGAGTAGGCTGTAAAGCTGACACTATATTACAGACCAATTTCAAGTAATATGATTGTTTATAATGTAATATTTATATTGATTTGATTTGACTTCTAGATGAAAAGAATGAGTATCTTTCTTGGCCAAAGTGAGTGGGAAGAAAAATATGTTGTCTGATGTTTTCATGCAGTGATCTAGGAATAGCCTTGAGAAACATAATGTCTAGTTCCTAATTATTGTTGAGAAATGAAAGCTCAATATTAATTATGCTAAAGTCCTAAATTGTTTTTGATAAGAATTCTCAAACATTTGGATGTTTAAAAATGCCATCTAACAGATCAATTGGTTCATTACCTAGGGGTACATTTTGTAGTTACTTCACTCTGGTGAGCCGAGCTGCTCAAAGCTGGAGGTTTTACCAAAGGAGCATGAGTGAGCCTTTGTAGTTCAGCATTGATTAGAAGCTGTATCTCAGCCTTCCTTTAGGAGGGGCGGTCCTTTTTTAGCCGGCAGTTCCTCTGGCTTTGAACAGAGCCCAAGGAGCTCGCTCTCTCAGAGACCCCCCGGCCCCGTGTGGCTCACTCCGGCCCACACAGCCAGTCCACTGAGGGCACCTGTCAGGCTTCTTGACAGATCTAACACAAACGGAAACTTTCCCACCACAGTCATGGTTCTCTCTTCAGTCGGCAACCAGAAGCATCAGCAGCCTGGCTTTCTCTCAGTGAGATTTGATTTGACTGCTGAACCCACGCTCATTCTAAGACCAGATGGAGGAAAGGAAGTGCAGTGGTTTATCTGAGTCAGTCTCTACCAGCCGAGCTTCCACAGGATGGCAGTTACCATCATGGGAAGCTCTGTGTTAACTAAGACATACAAGTTTCTTTAATGCAGAGCTTTTTAGAACTTCTAGGGAGCTAAACGTAGTATTTTGAATCTCCCAGCAGGGTCTTCATTATGTTGTGGTTTTCAATCTTATTTGACAATGGAGCCATAATTTTTTAGGGATCTTACACATGTTGGCAGTTGCTAATTGCTACTCCAGGACTAGCCCCCTGCACAATAGAAACATTTCCCCCACTGAGCTATGTTTTAATATGGTGCCTGTCAGTGAGGACTGACATGAGAAGTGGCGGTAGGAAAGGCCATTGCAGTTGTAAACTATTGTTGCGGACATGGTCCAGTATGTTGATTAGCTCTCTCAGAATGAGTTCCTCCTGTGACTTACTACTTGGTTTTTACTGCTTGGAACTACGCGTTTTTCTTTTCTGTCAAGTGAGAATTAGATAAGCTATTATGCTTTTTTTTTTCTTCCTTGCCTGTAAGGCAACTCAAATAAATGTGGCTCACAGCACAGTAATTATTTGGCTCTCATGCTTAGCATACTAAGGATTTTTACTCTCCCCTTTCATGTTTATGTAGCTCATTAGTTAGATCCCTGCTGTCGAGCTTCACTTTCCTCATCTATAATATAAGGATCTACCTTTTGGATTATTGTGAAAATAAAATCTTTTTTAATTGCTTGGTCATGTGTGTGGCACACTGTGGAATATGAAGTAAATGCTGTAGTACTTTTTTCGTAATTTTAACATTTTTTGTTTTCAGTTTCACAACCTTATTTTATATACATCTTTACTTTGAAGCAGCTCAGTCTTGTTTAGAAGTGAGGAGTATATATACTGAGAAAAAAGATTGCAAGCATCCCATTGAGAGCATTGCTATAGTGCAATGATGGCGAACCTATGACACGCTTGTCAGAGGTGACACGTGAACTCATTTTTTGGGTTGATTTTTCTTTGTTAAATGGCATTTACATATATAAAATAAATATCAAAAATATAAATCTTTGTTTTACTATGGTTGCAAATATCAAAAAATTTCTCTATGTGACACGGCACCAGAGTTAAGTTAGGGTTTTTCAAAATGCTGACACGCCGAGCTCAAAAGGTTCACCATCACTGCTATAGTGGGTATGAAGGAATGAAGTGAGGTAACCCTGAGTAGAGTTGATGACAGAGTGATGTGCCCCTTGTAAACGATGTCTCCAGGATTGGGGTTATGAGGAAGTAGCAGTAGACACGGCTTCCCCCAACTTGATAGGGGTAGCCTTTCTGAGCAAAATGCTGGCTTGAACTTGAATCGGAGTCAGTTTCAAAGTAGCTGCAGCTTTTGTGAAATTTTTGGTTGTGCTGCATGTTTGTGCTGCAAGTGGAAAAGAGAGAGTTCCTTCTAGGAGATTTTTAGGCCCAGAAGCTGGGAAGCAGACTTACAATTTCTGAAATAAGAAGTGTTGTGAGCATCAGGCATGTCAGTGATGGGACTTCCAACTCTCGTTGGGAAAATAGAACATACTGGACGTTTGGTCTAGCTGTCTCTCCTCCACCAGGGCTAAATATTAGGTAGCCTGGCATTTCTTTCCATGTGGATGTAATCCATGAGGGGAGCCGTGGCATTTCTGAGCCAAGACTCAGAGAGAGAATGCCCTTCCCTTTAGCCCTCTCATCCCGAGTGTTGCAAAATTGGTGACTGGCTCACTGGTCTGTTCTCTTCAACCACACCAGCAGGTGGCTAGGATCCCGGATTAAGTGACCTTCTAATTTATCACCCACACTACATTTTCTGAAGAAAAAGGGGCACTATTAATCAGGACAACATAAATAAGACATTCCTGGGCAAACAGGACATTTGATCATTTTAGCTAACAACCCCGTTTCTATGTTATCTTAAAAAACACAGAGGTTTTATATTTTTTGTGATGTTAGCTCTCCTGATATGCCTGTGCTCACTATAGTAGCAGAAAATGCAGAAGGCTATCTGCTCTGTTTTGATTTTCCTGAACCATGTGTTTTGTTTTCTAATTTGGAGTGTATTTTCTTTTTATATGCAAAGTCACTGTCTATTATTGCATCCTGTTTAATCTGTAAAAGGCCATCTTATGAATTATTGAGTAAGTCGTAATGATTCTTTGTTCGGACTCCACCAGCCAGGTAATAATGGGGGCGGGGAATGAAAGGACAGAGGTGAAGCAGAAGCTCTCAGTGCCCAAGCCCGGTAACTGCATACGTGGTGAAGACTGAATCGTGGAGCACATTGCTTTCATTTCCGATTTTGAAGTGATATTTAGGCGGTTGAAGTTAATGTTGATAACTCCCAAACCAGTGCAAATGAAAGTTACATTTTATGTCTTGTATGCTCTCCCCACTCTTCTCTTAACAGAAGAAAGCTTGGCCAGACCACAAGCGGGAATGCAAATGCCTTAAAAGCTGCAAACCCAGATATCCCCCCGATTCCGTCCGACTTCTGGGCAGAGTTGTTGTCAAACTTGTGAGTAGAGAACTTGTGAAATATTCTTGGTTTTTAATTTAACAAAAGCACTCACATTTGCATATATTATTCTTTAAAAAAATACATTTTTATTGATTTGAGAAAGGGAGAGAAACATCGATTGGCTGCCTCCTGTACGCCCCTGTTTGGGATGGAGCCCGCAGCCAGGCCATGTGTCTTGACGGGGAATTGAACCTGGGGACCTCTTCCTGGTTGGGATGACAGGACACATGTATTATTCTTACTTAAGGCTGAATTTAAATCCATATGACAGTACTAGGTGGATTATTACAGGGCGTGTCTTAAGTCAACAGCTTGCTGTTTTCCTGTCAATCACAGCACCAGTGGTGGTAATGACGTGCACGGCCCCTCTTTGAAGGCCCTGGGTGTGATCTGGGATTGGTGACAGGAGGTCCTGTATTTGTCACATGAGATGTTAGTAGAATCTGTTATGTTGCCTTTATTACTTTTCTACTGTGAACTAATGCACAGAGTATGTATATAATTCTTGTTGTCTCTTCAACTGAGATTTTAGTTTTATGATAATTAATCTTACATGGAAGAGTACTTATTTTTTTTATTTACAGTCAAGATTCAGTGAAATTGTGTCTTCAGTTCTTTTCTTTGCTCTGCCAAAACAACTAGTGGATTCTGTGACATCCCCCTCTGGTGACACCTTCCAGATTTTTGGGGTCAGCCTTTAGCATGAGTATCTCTCAAGTTATTGCAAGCTCCAGCTCTGTTCTCTCCTGTTTTGTATGGACTTTTCTTGGCTATGAAATTTTATAGGGGTATTTAAGAATGTAAAAATATGATTATATACACAAAACTAATGCAATTTATATTTCAGTTACATCTTAATTTAAAAAAGGATTTGCAATTCCAAATGGGCATTGTCTTTGGACTAAATATGCAACATACATATTTACTACTATGTGTACATTGTGTTAAAACTTACAAATTTATTTCAAAGCATTAATAAATTTAGAGCAACTTTTATCATTATGCATTTCTTTAACCACTGGATATTAAAAGTTTAATTACTGTTATATTTGAATGTGAACTTTTTTCTACTTTATTAATATTAAACAGATTGACAACTACTTTTAGAGCAGAGATGGGTTGCTTCAGAATGACTGAAGGTCCTAGTTCTCAGTCACCACCCCTGATCTACTGAATCAAAACCTAAAAGGAAGCAATCCTATATAATAAAAGCCTAATATGCTAAGTGTCCATTCATCTGGTCGTCCATTCAACCAATCAAAGCATAATATGCTAATGATATGCTAATGCCGCACAACTGCTCACTATGATGTGCACTGACCACCATGGATCAGTTGACTGGTCGACCAGTCACTATGACATGCACTGACCACCAGGGGGCAGACAGGTAGGTTAGCTTGCTGCTGGGGTCTAGCCAATCGGGACTGAGCGAGACAGGCCGGACATGCCCTGGATCCCTCCCATGGTCCCTCCATGGCTGGCCATCCTCCTGCATCCCTCCCCAGCCCCGAACATGCACAGGTGGGGTCCTTCAGCCTGGACTGCACCCTCTCACAATCTGGGACCCCTCGGGATGTTGGAGAGCCGTTTTGGCCCTACAGCAGAACGACTGGTTGCTGTGACGCGCACAGCTCCAATGCAGGAGCTGCCCCCTGGTGTCAGTGCACTCCCACAGGGGGAGCACCACTCAGCCAGAAGCTGGGCTCATGGCCGGTGAGCACAGTGGTGGTGGCGGGAGCCTCTCTTGCTCTATGGTTGTGCTAAGGATGTCTGAATGACAGCTTAGGCGGGGAGCAGGCCTAAGCCGTCAGTCAGATATTCCCCAAGGGCTCCTGGACTACAAGAGGGTGCAGGTTAGGCTGAGGGGCGCCCCTCCCCCTGCCAAATGCCCAGATTTCATGCACCGGGCCTCTAGTTGTGAAATAGTTACTTTCCATAGAGTACTTTCTATCTCCAGGCCTTGTGGTAATCACTTTACCTGATATACCTCATTTTACACCCAAAACAGTCCTGTGAATCAGCTGCTGTTATTACTCTTATGTTCCAGATAAAAAAATTGATTCCTCTTGACTCAAGGTTAAGCATCTTATCCAAGGTTGTACAGTTTGTAATAAATTCTTATTTTTATTGATCCATCTTTGCTTTTTTTATGATAATTTGTAATAAAATTCTTACAGTGATACAAACTATATGGATAGAATGGGGAAAAAAATAAAAGTATGAAATCTTGTAAAGGAGTTTTATATTTGGAAATTAAGCTGGTGGTTAAGTCACAGCTTTTATTTTAAAGTTGTTACTGATTAAATAATTGAACTGTAAGAACGTGGTGAAGAGAAGGAATATTCTGGATAGGATTTTACTTTTTAAATAGACTTTCATTAAATGTCTAAAGATACTCAAACATATTTATTTATATATTGGAAAACTTGAAATTGTTTTGGTGTTTTCCGCCTTTACTTCATAGATGGAAGAAACCCCCTCTGAATCGGAGAAACTTTACTCATTTTATGATCTGGAATCAAGTAAGTGATTATCAGCATAAAAAAAATCCTGTCATTTATTTCCTGAGATGATGAATTGCTTTGTTTTTTTTGTCTCTCTGTTATGTGAGGGAAATCTAACAATAGCATATTTAATTTATTCTGGGTAGCTTTGGCCATACAGGACCTTGTAAAGTGCCAGGTTAGGCAGTGAGGGAATGTAACCCCTAGTCCAGTTGAAAAAATAATTTTTCTTCTGTTTCTCCCTCCCTTACTCTCTTCTTCCCACTCTTGCTTTCTTTTTGATGTCAGGAAACTGATGTGAACAGGGTGGGGTCCTGGTGTCCAGGGAACATTTAGGTTCACTGGTCGAAACACAGATGACTTAGGCTCTCTAACAGCATTGAGCATTGTTCTTCTCCTGATGGCCGAGCTACTTGGGAACAGTGAAAGGCTTTCCAGATCTGAATGTTAAGTAAATGTAGGGTTTGTTTTTCTTTCATATTGGCACAGACACTCTTCATTGAGGTTGCGAATGACTTCAACGCAAAAGTAGCCAGAGCTCATAGAGTAAATTGACCACACAGTTTAAGATTTGTGTTGGAAGTGAATTTGGTACAGATTTATGGTGATGGGATCCCACTTGCCAGTGATAATACATTATTATTTAAGCGTCACCAATCATTAGATAGATGCAGATCAAAATTACAGTGAGATAATCATCCCACCCCATTAGAATGGCAACTATAGGGGGAAAAAAAAGAGAAAACAAGTGTTGGCAAGGATGTAGAGGAATTGGAACGGTAGGAATGTAGGATGGTATGGCTGCTATGGCAAACAGTATGGAGGTGCCTCAAAAAATTAAAACTATAATGACCATATGTTCCTGGATTCTGGTTATACACTCAAAATAATTGAAAGCAAATATTTATTCATCTATATTTATAGCAGTATTAGTCACAATAGCTAAAACTTGGAAGCAACCAAATGTCTATCAACGAATGAATAGATAAGCAAAATGTGTTATGTATACACAATGGAATATTGTTCAGCCTTAAAAAGGAATTCTGACATATGCTACAACATGGATGAAGCTTGAGGATGTTATACTAAGTGAAATAGGTAATCTCGGAAAGACAAATACTGTATGATTCCACTTATATGAAGTACTTAGAGTACTCCAGATCATGAAGAAAGAAAGTAAAATGGTGGTTCGCAGGGGCCGTGGGAAGGGATGAATGGGAAGTTATTGTTTAATGGGTATAGAGTTTCAGTTTTACAAGGTGAAAAGTATTATGGAGATGGATAGTGGTGATTTTGCATAACAATGTGAGTGTATTTGATACTACTGAACTGTATAGTTAAAAATGGTTAAGATGGTAAATTTTATGTTATATATGTTTTCCCACAGTTTTGAAAAAGAAATAACTGGATTAACTGTTCTGTTGAACAAGTAATTTAAAGAAAATATGTAGACCTGACATGAGCAACAGAGTTATGCTCTAGTTCAACTGATGTATCTTTTCAAGTTTTAACAGAGAACTAATTAGTCATTTTTTTGATATGTTATTGCTAAGTAATTAACATCTCTTGGAATGAGTTTCACTATTAACATTAGCCTTGCTCACTAGCAGTGTTGTACACATTGCCTTAAGTGAAATGCTCTCGAACTTTATTAATTGAATTGTGCATTCTTAACCTTAACACTCCTTGATGATATACTTCAACTGATACTGGCTGTAGAACTTCCTTCTGTTTCAGTTGAAGTAGCACCATACCTTGTTTATTCAACTGAGAAATGATTTGAAGTTGAGATTTCTTTGGATGATCCATATTTTCTTGTTGATGTGCTTTCTGATGACAAATTTTACCACTCTGAACTTCAGCTGAACTTTTTATTTTTATTTTTTTAAAAATATATATACTTTTAAAATATATTTTATTTATTTTTCACAGGGAGGAGGAGAGAGAGGGATAGAGAGTTAGAAACATCAATGAGAGAGATACATCGATCAGCTGCCTCCTGCACACCCCCTACTGGGGATGTGCCCGCAACCCAGGTATATTCCCTTGACTGGAATCGAACCCGGGACCCTTCAGTCCACAGGCCGACGCTCTATCCACTGAGCCAAACCGGTTAGGGCTTCAGCTGAACTTTTTAGTTTTCACATTCTGTCCCCCTGCCCCTTGGGAGATGACCTTATTGTAAACTGTTTCATAGAAAAGTCTGCTTACATTCACTGATTTAATAAGTATTTATCATGTTTGAACATGTGTACAGGATGATGTAGAAAATGTGGTAACACATCTTTACTGATTTTGTTTCTAATATTTTTCATCTGTATGTGTATTTATTTTGCTTTGATAAGTGTTTGATCTTACAGTATAGATGAACGTTGGCAGAATTCAATTGCTAATGTATGTATTGTGATTTGTAGTTGGCAAAAAATAAAAAAGATATGTGTTTGCTCTCTGTCAGAATGGAATCTAGGGCAGGAAATACTAGTTAACAGTTATCTTTTAACACCTGAAAATTATCCATTAAAAGTTCACTGTGTGATTGTGCTATTTATTTTCTCTTTAAAAAAGATATTAACAAACTGACTGAAGATAAGAAAGAGGGCCTCAGGCAACTTGCAGTGACATTTCAACTTTATATCAGAGAAGAAATACAAGATGTTTCTCAACTGCCACCTTCCTTTGACATCTTCGAAGCCTTTGCAAAAGTAAGTGTGACGTTCCGTAATTTTGCTAATGCTGTACATCAGCCCTTCACTCTTTATATTGTTGTTGATCCGTGAAAATCCAGGACACTTCGTCTCTTATATCACTCTCCTACCTTAATGAGTAGAGAATGAAAGAATGTATTACTTATATTAAAAGGGGTATTTACTTTTAATGTTTTATTCAGTATTCTTATTAATGACGCAAGTATGTTCATTGTCAGCTCTCAAGACATACTCTGCCATTGCATTCATTTAGTTTTGTCATGGTGTTTCAGTAATACAGCCTGCTTTTAAATTAAATTTATTGGGGTGACAATGGTTAATAAGATTATATAGTTTTCGAGTGTACAATTCTATGATACATCATCTGTATATTGCATTGTGTGCCCATCACCTAAAGTCAGATCTTCTTCTGTCACCATATATTTAACCCCTTTACTCTTTACTACTCCCCTACCCCCCTTGCATCTGGTCCGCCATACTGTTGTCTGTGTCTTCTTTGACTTATGTCCCTTAGCATAATACCCTCCAAGTCCATTTATGTTGTTGCAGATGGCAAGATTTCATTTTTTTGGTTGACTAATATTCCATTGTATACATGCACCACTTCTTCTTCATCTGCACATTGACTGATGGGCACTTAGGTTGTTTCCTAGCTATTGTAAGTAAGGCTGCAGTGGACATATGGATGTGTATGTCTTTGGGAATTTGTGTTTTGGGTTTCTTCAGATAAATACCCAGAAGTGGAATTGCTGGGTCCTTCTTTGTCTCTTGATATAGTCTTTGTTTTAAAGTCTGGAGTAAGTACTGCTACCCCAGCCTTTTTGTTGGTTTGTTTCCATTTTCATGAAATATCTTTTCCCATCCCTTTACTTTCAGTCTATGTGTTCCTCTCTGAAGTGAGTCTCTTGTAGGCAGCATATGCAAAGGTCTCATTTTCTTATCCATTCAGCCACCTACGTATTTTGATTGGAGCATTTAATACATTTACATTTAAAGTGATTATTCATAGGTATGTGGTTATTGCCATTTTATTATATTTTTGATTTTTTAAAAATTTTCTTCTTGAAGAAGTCCCTTTAACATTTCTTGTAATACTGGTTTGGTGGTGACGAACTCCTTTAAGCTATGTCTTATCTGGGAGCACTGGAGGTTTAGATTGTAGGGGTTTGCTGTATAGATATATCCTCTCCACTTACGAATTTGTTGCCTGGCTGTAAAATTTAAGTAGCATGAGTCATAGGAGTGAGAACTTTTTCTAGAGGGTACCAAGGAGAACTTCATGTAGGAAGTAGAAGTGGATGCTGGAATTCCAGGAGAGAGGATGGTGCTGGGAAACAGTTATAGACAGTGGTCTAGAAAAGTGGCTGGGACTGCGGGGAGCTGAGAAAAAGATTGATCTCCTCTGCAGATCTGAAAGGTAGCTGCTACCTGTGGAGTACATAGCAGTTATTCTTAGAACTTTTGAATAAAAGATTGGTGTTTAAAAAGCTGGTTTTGCATTTTGGCAATAGAAAATTTGTGAGGGTAATAGTACCTCCAGAATTCCTGTAGGGAGGGTGCTGTGGGTGATCATCTGTTTGGATGGACAGACTGAAGTGATTTGCTTGAATGTTCATTTGCAGAGCAGTTTTTTATTTTTAGATTGTGTTACTTGAGGGGAGGGCGAGGTGTGCCTGGATGGAAATAAAGATATGAGGTAGGAGGAGCGTGATGGTTGCTGCTGACACGAATGAAGGTGGCCAAAGGGTGGCAGGTGCATTGCAGATGTTTGTTAGTGAGAGCACAGGAGACATGCAGTTACTTAGATGTTCATGAAAAATAGAGGCCAAATTCATGTGTGCAGCTCTGCTAGACTGTTAGGGAAGAGAACTGTGTGTCTCCATCTCTGCCATCCCCTCCTCCTTCTCATCCCATATTTCCCCCTCTACTTCTATTTCTAGCACAATTTCCTGATATATTTCAAAATGGGTTTATCTTGGCATGACAATTGCAGTGGTTCAGTCTATTGATTGAGTTCTAAACATTTACTACAAATATAGGAAATGTATATATGAATAATATAAACCTTAAAAATGGAGAAAGTAACAAAGAGGATACATTTGAATGGGGCACTGGGCCCCGCTCAGCACGGCCAAGGGTGAACCTGAATGGTGGGCAGTGAAGGATTAAAGAAGACAGACAAGAGAATCAAGCTGGGGCTAGGTGGGATGCTGCTCTCAGAAGGAGAGACAGTGCCACAGCCTGCAACCTGAGTCTTTATTTTATAGCCAGATCCCATGAGGCAAAGTAAGGGCATGGTCAAGATGTTTACAATATTCTCCCGGGTTTCGAATCTACTCAGTTACATGCATCTGAACTCTGTCAAGCTTTATTTCGGCAGCACTTGCCACACCTCCTGCAACCTATATCACTCAGCTACCTGGGACCACAAGTTTGGACCATAAGGTCAAGCTCACAACCATAGCCTTTGGCTATAAATGTGCTGGAAGGGCTTTGCCCTCCAAGCTGGGGCCTGCACGTGGCTTTGCCAGGAGAGGACTGTCCCCTCACGTTAGTCCAAGGCTTGAACCTGTCCAAACACTGTAGCCACTCTCCACAGGGCACTGAATAGTACTATGTGGTTAAATCGCTTTAAAGCTCAGGCAAGTAATTGAAATGCTCTCAACCTCAATCTCCCCATCTGTAAATGGGAACAATAATAAAATCAACTTCACAGATAAAAGTACTTAAAGTGTCTCGCGCTATTCCTCCTGCCCTCTACTGCCGGCTTTATTCATATTCTGCTGTAAGACTGCCGTGTCGTGTGTCTTCCGTGCTGTCGTCTAGAGCAGCGGTCGCCAACCTTTCGGACCTCATGGACCACCAGTGGTTGGTGACCGCTGATCTAGAGTGCCGCCTGCGACTGACTGGAAACCAGAACCTCCGTTGGTTGCTCAGTTTTGCCCAGTGCTGGCTTCTCTGGAGTGCTGAGAATGACGATCTTGTTTGAGAAGAAATTTTGCCAACAGGATATAGTACCTTTCCCTTAGTAACTGACTTGGTTTCAGCCCATAGCGATTGTGGGCAGAAATCATATACTGTGTCCTGCACTCATGACAGCTCCATGGTTTCAGAGTAGTTCCTTGGGATGTCATGTAGGAAATGGATGAACAAAGTGTTTCTAACACATGCATCTTAAAAGGATGGAGTTGAATATAAAAGTTATTCAGTTATCCTGCTATAATCCACTGAAATGGCATGGAATGCATAGTATTTCTCTATTCCATCCCTCAGAGTGTACACTGATAATTATTATATCGATAATTGGTAATGGTTATTTATAACTCAATGTCAGTAGGCCTAGATTTGAGTTTATTTTCTATGCACAGAATATAGGTTGTAGAAAAATGTACTTAATTATTTTTTTCTGAACTTATAACTTCCTTTTCTAAAAATGCCTTTGGTAGATCTTATCACAAAATGTAATAAGATCTGAAAAATAAAGCAGAAAATAAACCAGTTGCATAAAATGTTTCAAAAACAGACCGAAAATTGGAAGCAGCAAGAGTAAAAGTGACCTCCTCATCACAAAACATGTCATCGTTGGTGTTTCCAGAGCCCAGCAAAGTACCCGTTAACTTCATAAAGCGGCACAACTGCCACAGCATTTTCTGATTAGAAATTCCACATCTATTAGGGAAGGTGTTCCCTCCCTTTTCCTTTCAAACAAAATAAGAATTCTCCCGATAGCCTGTTATTTTTATTCTTTAGGGCACATATGTGACCTCCAGACTCTAATTTTTAATGCTACGAGTTGCAGCTAGTTTTGCAATATACACTGTGATTGTATAGCTTTGAAAGTGAGGATTTTAGAAGGTGTTTTATTTTGGTACTGTGATACTTAAATTTCACATTCAGTTTTATTAGTGGTAAATTCTTTTTTTTATTGGAGACTTTTTTTCACTAGAGTAACAATGGAGGATATATTAAATCAAGAATCTTGCTAATTTATAATATGAAAAGAAAGAGTAACAATATTTTTGATTGAGGTACATACTTGCATTTGAGTGGTATATGCCATTAGACATAGAGTGATAATAAATAATCTATATGATGTTTTGCCATAACCTCATAATTTTAGTGGAGCATATATATCAACATGGAGGAAAAATGACTAAATAACTGTTTTTGTCCTTTTTTATTTGCTGAAGGATGGGGTACCTCAGTAAAAAGCAAGAACAAGTTGTTCATGATATGTTCAGTTATTAATCTTAACATTTCAGTTCTGTTGGCTCTCTCATTCTGGATATGCTGGTGTTTTATTACTTACATGTTGTGGTAGGCTAATTTGTGGGAAGAATATTACCATCATTGTTTTGAAAGGTCAGGGGTGTGTGTATGTATTTGCCACTTGAGAGCTTCAGGGGTTTCATATAGGACCAAATTTTAGAGCTTTTTGTGGATCAGCTCAGTTGGGTTTCACCACTGTAGCATGCTATAAAGTAGTAAAGAAAGCAATCTTTTGAATTAATAAAGTGATGAATTACCTAATTACAAATTTGATGGGAAAAGGCAGTATGATAACTTTCACTGCATTACTAAGTGATTCCAGTGACTGATCAGATGTGCCTGGGTTCTATTAAGGAGAAATATGCCATTAAATATTTAGTGCTGAGAGCGAGCAGACACCCAGGACTGCTAACCTCCGGTCACCGGGAGCTGCATCTGTGTACGTGGAGGTGGCTGCTGCGGGAGCGTCTCTCTTGTCTGCTCTCAGCAGCTGCTAGAAGACTTAGTGATTTGGGTTGCACCTCTCTTCTGGTTTTACGTAAAGCAGGCAAACAGCCAAGATACTTAACTGCACACGGAACCCGGCATTCTAATTATGAAATGCTGATGCATTTATGATTTATATGTTTTTCCTTCATTACAGTAGATTGAAACTCTGAGTAGATTCAAGAGACAATTATTCTCACACATGGTCTTCTAAGTTATGTGACAATTGTAGGACACTTGGGCTTTCTAAACAAAACAAATCATGTGTTTTTAATGATGATGTTTATTTATCATGTTCTTCATTTCTTGCCTTTCAGTTAGTATTTCTCTTCATTTATGTGTAAATAACCTATAATGAGTTGGTGTATGTTTATCATATAGTTAAAGACCAGATGCTAGTTAACTCCTGAAGTTGGGAGGATAATTAGTAAATTCTTAATCAGCATTTTTATTTATTCCTGTGTTGGTCAAGGTTAATTACTTATATAAGGCTAATGCTTTGATTAAAACTACTGATGGATAAACGTGTTTGCTAAGCCTTGTTGCCTTATCTATTTGAGTGTGTAACTTGCCATTAATTCAGATGGAGGTGATGTTTTTAAATGACAACATGTCATTGTGAAAAGGTAGAGGTTACCTTCATTGCTTTGGCCTCCCCTTTAGTGGCAAAAGCGTCTACTCCAGTACTGCGTCTCCCTACTGGAATGTGACCTCCTCAGAGCCAGGAACGACAGTTTATTTTGAATTGCTAGCAATCTTCACTGTATGCAGTAGGTGCTTAATTGTTGACTGAATGAAGGAATGCATGAAAACTGTCTCTTTGCAGTTTTATGGGGTACACTTTATTAAATACTTTTGAAAATTAATACACTTCTGTAAGTATACAAGACTGTGTAAAAAGAAATCTTTATCATGATAAAATTGACGAAGTTTAGTAAGTTAGTTGATAGCTCAGAATCACAGAGGGTGTCATTTTTCTAAATTCTTTGGGAAATGATGGATGAGTATATTAATTGTTCCGAGGTAGCAAACCTTTTCTGTAAAAGTTCATATATAGTCAATATTTTAGGCTTTGTAGGCCAACAGGAAAAAGTCAGTTACTACTTCATCACGTGCTTTATAATGCACAGTGAATGAGAGGGCTGTTTATGGTCTCTGTGGCAACGTCTTAACCCTGCCATGATAGCCCAAAGCTCCCAAGGATAATATATAAGTGAATGGGTATGGCTGTGTTTCAATAAAACTTGGTTTATAGACACTGAACATTTATTTTTTAATATATAATTTTCACTTATGCTTAAATATCCTTCTTTTTATTTTTCTCCCAGGTATTTACAAATGTAAGAAAGCATTCTTAGCCTGTAGGCTGTGCAGAAAGAGGTGGTGGGTCAGATGTAGCTGATGGGCCGTTGTTTGCCAACCCTTAAATCATTGTTTGTAAGCCAGAGGCTTTTTTGTGTTCAGTAGGAAATAGAATATGCTATCACAGTAGTTCTCAACCTTCTGGCCCTTTAAATACAGTTCCTCATGTTGTGACCCAACCATAAAATTATTTTTGTTGCTACTTCATAACTGTAATGTTGCTACTGTTATGAATCATAATGTAAATATCTGATATGCAGGATGGTCTTGGGCGATCCCTGTGAAAGGGTTGTTCAACCACCAAAGGGGTCGCCACCCACAGGTTGAGAACCGCTGTCAGCTATCAGAAGATTTTCTAACTTAAAAAAAGGATAGGAAACATTTTATCCATTACCTTCTAACAAACCATTAGTTCTACAGTTTTATGTTGCCAATCACATTTATAATAAGCACACTATGTGCACAATAATTGTTTATTGAGTTTTCTTTTTTAATCCAAGAAAATTTAATTCAAGAACTTTAAAATGTTTTAATTCATTGATATAGTAAAAAACATATAGTGTTTCACTAAGGATTAGGAAGAAATAAAAAGAAGAAAATATATACTTTATTAATGTCATACATGATCAATTTTAGGTTTTAGTTTTTTTGTGTTTTTTTTTAACTACAGGTGTTAAATGTTATTTTGCCTTGAAATGAAATGTAATGATACAATTTTCTAGTAGAATTATTCTGGCTGTATAACTCAGGTTGAGAAAGTTTTTGCTTGATTTTCAGATCATTTTCTTAGATTATGGATATTGCCCTCAGACTTTACATTGTGGCTTGACTATTTCTGTTGTGAATGAGGACCTCTCATGAGACAAAAAAAATGTTTAAAGGCTATAATATTAATAGTAATAAAATATTGCGATTAGCTGCTTTGTTAAATTTTGTAATGGGCAGAGGGTGATTTTTTTGACAGCAGAAACTAGACATTGCTATTTGATGTGGAAAACAAGGAGATTTGGTATATTATAAAGGCAAGCAGGCGAGTTTGGAGATGGCTTCTGTAGGCCAGATAAAGAAAGGCGTGTCCTGATCAGAGAGAAAATAGCCTCTCTACTGTCAGCAAGACTCGGTTGTTATTGACATTTTTATTTTCACTGCTTAATGCTACGTGTTTAAAGAGATAATTTAGATAAGTGCTCGTTTATAAAGTTTGAAGAAGGAAGGGCAGAAAGCCTTGTCACATCAGCAAGTTGATTGTGGCTCCGTGTTTGGGAGGACTTTATCATCAGAATGGTTCAACGGTTTGTCAGGCTGCTCAGGCACAGCTTAGAGCTACCTGTCCTGGAAAGAATTTCATTCCGGGTTAAACTCCATGAGGAGAGGAGTTGTCGCCATGGTGTAAGGTAGGGCCAAATGATATAAAGCATAGCTTGAGTTTGTGGATTCCTGGTAGTTATAATATGGAAGTCTGTAATATATCTTTCCCCATCCTTTGTCCAAGTTCTGTTTATTCTTAAAGTTTCAACTCAAATCTTTGGGGAAATCCACCTAACCAGGATGACTTTTCCCTGTTGTAAAATCAGTAGTCACTGGTATTTTCTATGCCAATCATTTGGGAAGTGTGAATAGTCTCTATTAGTTATATGTCTTTATTTCCTTTGGTCCCACTTAGATTGGAAACTGAGGAGTCATGGTATCCAATTCCTTCCTTAAGCAGAGCAGAACCATATAATTTTAGGCTGAAAGATCACAGAAACGAATCCGTTCCCCACTCCTTCTCCTCTTCCCATGATGCTTCAGTTGTAGCTCAGAGACGGTTACGTAGTCACCTCGTGCCAAGAAAAATGCTAAAATTTAGGTCTTTTGAGCTCATTCTGATGCTCTTTCTGTTAGTTGATCCCTAAGTGTTCAAGAACTAACTTCTAAGTTGAAGTAAAAATGTGATAAGCAAACAGAACTTAATATTACAAACAACTGTTGGCACTATCTATTCCGTATATGCTTTTCCAGCTTTATTGAGATGTGATTGACACATAATATTGTGTAAGTTTAAGGTATAAAATATGTTGATTTGATATATATTGCAAAAGGATTCTAACCGTAGGGTTAGCTAACATCTTCATCCCATCACATAACATTTCTTTTTGTGTGTAAATGGTGAGAACATTTAAGATCTAGCAACTTTTAAATACATAGTACACTATCCATTAGCTCTAATCACCATGCTGTCTAATACATTCCCAGAAATTATCATCTGGAAGAATGTACCCTTGGACCAGTATCTCCTCATTTCCCACACCGTCTTCTATTTCTTATATAGTAGGTTAACCGTATAAAGCCAGAAAATTAAGAATAAGTTACTTAATAATATAGAATAAAAGTAATACTATAAGAATAATAAGAATAAGAGTAATACTATAGAATTACTCTTATCAGCATTTGAAACTAGATTAGGTTGTCTCTGTAATGATGAGTTTTAATCTCAGAGATGCCGTATGGCTGTGTTTAATGATTGTGTACATCCTCCCATCAGATAACTCAGCTACAAACAGGACTGTGGTATTATATACTTGGCAGATGTGGTTTCATCTCCTACTCCTTCTACTGCTCCCATTCTCAGCCAGGAAGTCAGTGGTATTAACCCTGGCATTTGTCTTACATCAGTCAGTCAAGGGACAATTCAGGGATTTATCACAAGGTTCCTAGTACTACACTACCCCGATTTTATTTAATTTTTTACTCACAAAATACTGTAACAAATATAACATTTATTTCCTACAATAGCCCTTTGAATTATTATTATTTTCTTCTGCAGATGAAGAGATGCTGAAGGTCACACAGTTTTTAAATAAGGAGCCAGAGCTTCAACTTGGCTCTCCTGATTTCAGATCCGCCCTCCCCCCCCCCCCCCCCACCTCCGAACTGCATTCTGTGTTATGCTAGTTTTGTAGTGGAGCTCTAAGTATGAGCTATTATAAGCCTCTGGAGCAAAATTCAGAGTATGATAAATGAGAATATTTGATAAGATTTCTATCACTAATACGAAAGTATTGGTATAGGCAAAGCTTTACATTACTTAATTAGGATTCCTGTTACCTTTCATACAGGTGGTGTGTCATGGTTTACACACCTCTCTCCTGCATTTATTTAAATCTAAAACGCTGGTAGGGTGGGTAGAGGAGGGTAGGTTTTTCATATCAAATAAATCTGAACTGATGCTGCCACAATTCTGTGTGAAAATAATGACACTTGAAATGGAATTTGAATGGAGCCTGCTGCTTTTTAAAATCTGGATTCCATAACCTTGAAGTACTGAATATTAAGTCATTATTTATTCAAGAGCCTTCAGTTTGGGCCTGTCTTGTTTTCCAGCTATTGTTGGATCTGTTTTTCCCCCTATGATTCTATAAATATTGCATTTACAGATCAAGACATTTTATAATGGAATAGAATGTATATGCAATATAGAAGAAAATCCTTTATAGGTATTTATTTGACCTTAAGTTGTATACCTGCTGTTAATGGCATAGGCAGATAATTTAGAAACATGTTGTTAAGTAGCAGAAAAGTATTGGAACTTTGTGTGACTGAACTCGGCAATTGTGGGCCCTATTTCAAGTTTTAGCTAGTATTTAGTTTTAGTTTTGATACTTATATGAAGCATTTATCAAGGCGATGTTAATGCAGAGTTGCTCCATTAGGACCAGTTGAATTAGGATCCGGATTAGAATATTCTTTGTTGTTGTTTTTTTCTTCGCTTCCATTTACCATCTTTTTATTTAATTTTTTTTCTTTATTGATTAAGGTATAATATATGTGTCCTTATCCCCCCACTACCTCCCCGCCCCCTCCACCCCCCCCAACTCATGCCCTCACTCCCCTGGTGTCTGTGTCCATTGGTTAGGCTTATATACATGCATACAAGTCCTTTGGTTGATCTTTCCCCTCTTACCCCTTCCCTCCCCTACCTTTCCTCTGAGGTTTGACAGTCTGATCGAAGCTTCACTGTCTCTGGATCTGTTTTTGTTCATCAGTTTATGTTGTTCATTATATTCCACAAATGAGTGAGATCATGTGATATTTATCTTTCTCTGACTGGCTTATTTTGCTTAGCATAATGCTCTACAGTTCCATCCATGCTGATGCAAATGGTAAGAATTCCTTCTTTTTTACTGCAGCGTAGTATTCCATTGTGTAGAGGTACCACAGTTTTTTAATCCACTCATCTGCTGATGGGCACTTAGGCTGTTTCCAAATCTTAGCTATGAACATATGGGTGCATATATCCTTTCTGATTGGTGTTTCTGGTTTCTTGGGATATATTCCTAGAAGTGGGATCACTGGGTCAAATGGGAGTTCCATTTGTAGTTTTTTGAGGAAACTCCATATTGTTCTCCACAGTGGCTGCACTGGTCTGCATTCCCACCAGCAGTGCACTAGGGTTCCTTTTTCTCCGCATCTTTGCCAGCACTTGTCGTTTGTTGATTTGTTGATGATAGCCAGCCTGACAGGTGTGAGATGGTACCTCATTGTCGTTTTGATTTGCATCTCTCAGATGATTAGTGACTTTCAGCATCTATATAATAAAAGCCTAAGCGACCATTATGGTGGAACGACCAGAAAGACCGGTCGCTATGATGTGCACTGACCACCAGGGGGCAGACGCTCAACACAGGAGCTGCCCCCTGGTGGTCAGTGTGCTCCCTCAGGGGGAGCACTATTCAGCCAGAAGTCAGGTTCACGGCTGGCGAGTACAGCGGCGGTGGCGGGAGCCTCTCCCGCCTCCGTGGCAGCGCTAAGGAGCAGCAAACCGAGTGGTAAGGAGTAGCGAGCAGGCAGTCAGTAAGGAGCAGGAGGTCCCAGACTGCGAGAGGGCACAGGCTGGGCTGAGGGACCACCCCCCTCCAGTGCATGAATTTTGTGCGCTGGGCCTCTAGTGTTTTCATATGTCTCTTGGCCTTCCTTATGTCCTCTTTCAAAAAGTATCTATTTAGGTCCATTGCCCACTTTTTGATTGGGTTATCTTCCTTTTGTTAAGTTGTATGAGTTCCCTGTAAATGTTGGAGATTAAACCCTTATCAGTGACAACATTGGCGAATGAATATTCATTATAGCACTTCCTTTCCTACCCTCCATACCCCCATGGGGGCAGGATTTTGTTGAAATAACAGAGCTAACACAGCATCTGTGGCGTCCCCTGTGACTTGCTGGTTGATGTCCTGGGACCTGTTTTGTCCTTCACAGCCTTCCAGAGGCTCATGGTGTTTCTGGGTTATAGCAGAAGTGGGTACGATGTTGTTTTGAGGCCTCAGAAATCTTCTGTAATCGTGGGTGACTGTGTTTTCTTGTGTTCCCCTTGTCCAAGCTTCCATAGGACAGTACCTATTTCAACCTCAAATAGACAGATGTTAAGGTATCCAGCCTTTAGAAATCTTTTAATTGGCTCTGTGACGTGACCTGCCCCTGATTCTCGTCCTGCCTTTCTTACCATTTTGTTTAACAGTGGTCATTCACTGGTTCTTTTTTCTGAACCTGTTGAATGACAGTATCCTACTGCTGTGGCTTGACTTGCCTGCCTGTTTGCTGACAGTACTCACAGCTTCATTTCCAGCCTTGCTCTCTCTTCTCTTCTCTAACCCCATATTTTCTACTCACTAATAAAAATCGTCATTGGCAGATTCATCGTGAGCAGTACTCAGACTCTACCTTCTCCTCAGTAAGGCATGCTGCTTCTCCGCTTTTTCTCTTTTCTGTTGGCATCCCAGTCTCCTGACTCAGCCACACAGAGCCTCAGGGTCTCTGATTCTTCCCTCTCGCCTCCCTTCCCTGCCCTGCTTATGCTGTTTTGGAAATATCGCTTAATTCTGTTATTTTCTCTTTATATCTTTTGCCACTGACCTGATTCAGGTCCTTTTAATTTTGCCTAATCTCATTGCCTCTCACTCTTTCCTTGGACTTTAACCCATTTTTATATGCTGCCACCAGAGATATCAATATTTAAAAAAGCAGATCTGATCATTTGAATCTCCTGCGCAAAATGACTTGATTCCTACTACCTATTGTTTAAAATCAAGGCTTTAAAATATGACATTTGAGGACCGGCAGGCTCATCCCTGAGACCCCCCTGCAGCTGGGTGATGGCGTGGGTGGACTGAGTACCCAGAGGGTGTAATCGTCTCGCCAGCACCCAGTTGCAGGGTTTCAGTGACTCTGTGCTTTTACTCCTTTGCATTGTTGCATTGTCACTTCTATTATGCTTTCACTCCTTCACATTATTCCATTGTCAATGTGTTTCTTCAGACTTCCAAATCTTGAAGCATTGTTGCTATGATAGTAGTACTAAATGTAGGCAGGGCAAGTCCCTTCACTGGGTAGGGAATTCTTTTGACAGGGTAAGGAATTTTTTAGCCAATTTGTAAAGCTACCCATGTATTTGAGAACACACAAGGAGAATTACAGATTAGCAAGACCTGTTTATGGTGCGAGCGCGCGCACTTGCGCGCGCGTGTGTGTGTGTGTGTGTAAACGTGTGTAAATGTGTGTAAATGTGTGAGCAAGGAGGTGGAAATCATCGTGTGCCTTTGGCTCATCCGAACGTGATGTGCTTCTGTGTATGTCATCTGATTTGGCAGAGGAAGTTGAGCTTCGAGTAATAATCATCAGCAGTAATTGAGTGGGCTTCTGCTTTATCAGTAGTGCTGGGTTTGAGAATCAAACAATTACAAGGATGTGATCAGATTTTGGAAATCCATTCCGGGAAGATAGCCACGTCTGTTTGCTAATGGTTGTCAGGCAGCCGTCTAGCCTTCCTTCAGAACAGTGATGATTGCTACAAAGATACTTCCTTTGTGCTGACAGTGTTTTCCTCCTATCAGTGAGGTTTGGATGATCTTGGTCACTTCTTACCTCCTCAGAGTCAGCAGAAAGAAGCCTGCACATCCCCTGCGTTTTGTGGAAGTAAGGCATTGTGCTCTATAGTTAGAAATTATCTTCAGTTTATTGGAGTAGAAGTATTTCCACATGACAAAAAATGTTTAGACTTTGATGATTTTGGTATTTACAAGTTCTTTTGAAAACGACTTCATGTTTTCAGTTATCCCATATAATAAAAGTCTCATATGCTAAGTGTCAGGTCATCCGGTGGCCATTCAACTAATCAAAGTGTAATATGCTAATGATATGCTAAGGCTGCTCAACCGCTCGCTATGATGTGCACTGACCACCAGGGGGCTGAAATTCCAACGGGTAGGTTAGCTTGCTGCTGGGGTCCGGCCAATTGGGACTGAGCGAGCCGGGCAGGACACGTCCTGGAGCCCTCCTGAGGTCCCTCCTCGGCTGGCCAACCTTCCTCATCCCTCCCTGTCCCCTGTCATGCACCAGTGGGGGGTCCCTCAGCCTGACCTGCATCCTCTCACAATCCAGGACCCCTCAGGAGATGTCGGAGAGCTGGTTTTGGCCCGATCCTGCAGGCCAGGCCGAGGGACCCCCACTGGTGCACGAATTTGTGCAGTGGGCCTTTAGTACTATCTAATGTCTCAGGGAGTGAGCATTCACACATTTAGTCTCAGTTATCAGCCTTAGTTGAGTAGGATTTCAAGTGCCCTAAAGCCCAGTCATTTGTCACTTCCCAAAAGGCCACGATTCCTTCCCCGATTCCAACCTTGGCAAACACAGTTCCTTCCAGCATTCCTGGCAAATTCTGTTTAATTTTCAAGATTCACTTCAAATGCCGCCTTTTCTAGGAAGCCTTTCTCAGCTCCCTTAGACATGTCCCGTTGTGGCAGGAATGAGGGGAGAGGCATAAACCTTATGCAGATAAAACTGTGGGATTGGGCGCATCTATTATTTTGTCCCTCCAGCCAGGTGCTGGTGTCCTGAGCGGCCAGTTTGTCACCGAAGGGAGCGGCCCAGGGCTCCAGCCCATCAGACTCGAACACCTGCCGGGGATGATTGGCAGCACCTCGCTCAGGCACTTTGGAAATCTTTCCTCCCAGTCCATCATGTCGTTCTCTCTTTTTAGGTAGCTTAGGCTCTGATCATCCTGCTCCTCTGTGAAGAATGAAAGGACTCGTGGTTGTTGAACAAGCAGATCTGAAAAGCTGCCAAGTTACTAATTACTGCTAATGATCTTTATGGCAAAATAATGACATAGGGATTAAATGATGTTTTGTACGGTATACTTTTTCCTAAAAGTCTTGCTAGTGATTTAATTTCTATAAGTAATAGATCAGGCATGTGAGCTAGGAACATGTGGCGATGAGCAGGGTCCAATCATGAATCTTTTTCTGGGGAAGATTCATTTTGGACGCTCAGTGCTCTGCTTTAAAACCTGGATTTCCACATGTTGTGTCCCATTTATGATGGGTTAAGCTGCACCCCTCCCCCCTTTTGCAGGAACAGTCATTTCTTTAATACACTTCCCTGAATTCTTGGGGCCCGTTTCTAGAATGGGGTGGGATCCTCTTTGCTACATTGTAATTCACAGGAAGAGTGCTAGGGTATTGGCTTTTTAAAGCCTTTTGGCCATGAAGCCACTATGGCTTCCTCTTTTCCAAAACCTAGTTAGGAACCCTGGGACCATTTCTACTTGAAATATCTAGTCCACAGTCCAGCTTGGTCTTTTCTAAGGAAAATTTCAAAGCCCAGTAATGTCAGCGGGTTTTCAGATTGACCGCAGCAGACACAGATCATGAGAAACAAAATAGAGGGCTGGAAATTTCTCCCTGGCAAGGTGAGGAGATAAGGATAGTGTTCACACTGCTATTTATCTCCAGGAAGGCATTCGGTTCAGTTCTGCCGTATTTGACCTATTGGAGTTTGGGCTGATTTCTTTTCTTCTGTGATAAACTGGCCAGTTCACTGTACTGATGCCTGAGTTGAGCAGTATGATCCAGGTGCTTGTGCTTATGTTTTTATCTGCATTTATTTTATACTTTGTCTTCCCATTCATGTTATAACGTGACAACATGTTTCGATGAGTACATTGTTTTACTAGAATTTGAGCTTATCCAGTGAAATGGGAAGCCCAGATGTAGAGTTTAGTCAATATACTGTTCACATTAAGTAGTTTTGAACAATTTATAAATACTTACTGATTTTAGAAACAACTTGGATATTCTATTGATTCTATTAGCTAGTTAATGCCTTAAAAAACCTTTTGGTGCAACCAAGCTTTTACATCTTAGACACATAAGTATTTCACATTTTTCTAGATCAGTAATGGTTTGGGTGCTTATTTTTCTGTTGCTTTTTAGAATGTTGACATATCCTCCTCATTCTTATTTTCCAGTGGCAGCAGAATTCCAAGTATAAGAAAGTGTGATTAATTCTCTCACATTGAAGTCATTTAATCGTCCTTTGCCTAACAGCTGCTTTCTGTTCAGTGCATTGAACATGAGATTCTAGAGTGCCTTTGTGCTATCATAAATTTTAAACGTGAACCATTCTTCCTTATAAGTATCAGACGCTGTTGCTGTTTTGAATATGTCAGTTTTGGTGGGCAGTTTCTCTCCACATTGCTATTGTATAGGCCAGGGGGGCATTCTCTCCTCACCCCTGCACACTGGGTGTCACTGTGATATTTAGTATTATGTATTAGCCAGGGGGGCATTCTCTCCCCAGCCCTGCATGCTGGGTGTCCCTGTGATATTTAGTGTTATGTATTGGCAATAAAGAATGGGCAGGGGTTGGTTTGAGTTGTCATCCTTAAGACCCCTTTATTCCAGAGCCGACCGGAGAAGTGGGGAATAGGGTCAAACAAGCAGTGGGACTCTTACTTAGATATTTCAGGTCAGAAACAACCAGCTTCGTAAACTTCCGCTGCACAGATGTGTATTGACCGTCCACAGCACTATGTGGGAAAAGGATATTTTCTGCCCTGTCTGGTAGGAGACATAAAACAAATATAAATAACTTAAATATAATTATATCGAATGTTCCTTGAAAGCACCACCGTGCCCTATTCTTTTCTTTCTTTTTTAAAATTGTGCACGCCAAACGCAATGCATCGTAGGTGCTCAGAATATTCTACAGCAGAGTCTGATAGCTACGGTGAACAGTCTTGTGATGGAGGTTTGTGTGGGGACGTCATTTGATGAGGGCCTTTAGGGAAAGGCATTCTTGGTGGAAAGTCAGTGCTCATTTCCTAGAATTTAGGAGTCACTCTTCCAAATAGGCCACTGGGGACCCCAGAATTAAGAATTAGGTTCCAATGACACTGGATGCCAAAAGAGGAAGCAATCCAAGGATTTTGTTGTTCCTGGTTTATGGTTAATGAATGTGACCATTTCTTGGTAGGAGCAATTGATTTGATGAGGTGAACATACAATATACAGATGATGTATTACAGAATTATACACCTGAAACCTATATAATGTTATTAACCAGTATCACCCCAATAAATTCAATAAAAAACCCACAATGGGGGAAAAAAAAGATTTTCCTTGACTCCAATGCCTGAGGCTGATCCAGTGAGTCTCACTTCCTTATCGAGGCCTCCACATGCTATTTGCTCTTCCTGATCCTGGTGGCAACCCTCACGAGAACATTTCAAGTGGGGAGTTCAGCACTAGGCTTTCATTTGTTTATTGTGCTTTTTGTTTTCTATTTTTCACAATAAACTGAGGCGGATCTGTAAAAAGACATGTAGAGAAACAGTAGGAGCTGTGGTCTCAGGTTGTTTGGGTTCCATGAAGGAAGAGTTTCAGAAAGGATATGGCCAACACATAAAAGTTCGGAGACGTTAAAGCACGTCACATGCTTATTTAAAGCCTTTAATATTTAAAGATGTCTAGCAGTGAATTTTAGCAACTAGAAATTCACTGGCGCCATTTTTATTTTTCCTGTGGCCTGAAAGTATGCAGACCCCCCCCCCCCCCCCAACACACACACACTTTAGAATGGAAGCTGAGTGATTAGGCTTTTGGTATTTTTACCAAAATGATGTTGTTTCTCAGAATGAATTGCTTCTAATGAAAAGCTGAGCTATTCTTTTTCATTCTTAGGGAATAAAATCACCCCCGCCCCGCCATATTTGAACTCAGAAGTCCTTCTGTCTGATTTGGTGTTGGTGCGTTGGTCTGAGCGTCAGCCAGTACAATTTGCAGTATTTCATGTGGGGCTACCCAGTCTCAGTGATTTAGGATTTGGCAAAGTTGGTGACTGTGTGGTGTTGTATAATGAAAACAGTAGGAATGAGGAAGATGAGTCCAAATGGTCCCATCTGAGCAATCATTTGCTTTAGTTAATCCTTTGTACAGCATAGTTTTACAATATTAACATTAAAAGTGGTGTGCACATTTAATATTGGAATTACTTTATACCTTAGTAAATGGAAGTGTCGGTTTATTTTTATGTTATGTTGTGTGATCTCTTAAGCATTGTGCTAAGGCACTCACTCAGTGGATTATCCAATGAAAAGCTCTGCCTGGTAGTGGCTCAGTCAGGCTGTGAGTCACTCACCAGCAGGCGGGTGTAGGAGATGGAAACCAGCGTCTGCTGTTTTCAATAGAGAGCTGTTTGAATGACCGTAAACGTTTATATTGGTGTATAGGGAATATAGTTTATTCATGAGCATTAAAACAGTAAAATGTATCTGTCTCAACTTAAGTTTTTAAAAAATATTTTGAAAAATAATGGCACAGGTCAAGTAAAGCTTGAAGATACATTTTGTTTACGTAATGCAGAAATTTGTGTAAACCTTCAGTTTGCTCTGGAATGCAGGCAGGAGCAGAAATGTATTTGCAGTGCCACCGAGTGGGTTCCCCAGGTCAGTGGTTTGAGTACCTGCTCGCCTTCCCACTCTAGCTCTTTACCAGCTTGCAGGGAATGAGAACTGTAGTAATTTGGTTTGTCATGGCTGAATGCTGCCGTTGGGTAGCAGGAGCATTTTAACGAAGAGAGTTGGGCTGTTAGATTCCATACTCATTCATTAAGAGAAGAGAATGAAGATGTTTCTTGACTTATGATGGGGCTACGTCCTGATAAACCCATCGTAAGTTGAAAATATGGGAAGTCTTCAGTACATTCAATACACCTGACCTACTGAACTTTAGTCCAGCCTACCTTAAATGTGCTCAGGAAACCTACATTAGCCTACAGTTGGGCAAAATCATCTTGCTTCCCAGGAAAAGATCAAAATTCAAAATGTGCTTTCTACTGAATGCTTATCAATTTCCCACCATTGGAGAGTCAAAATAATTAAAAGTTGAGCATTGTAAGTTGGGGGGGAAAATCATAGGACACACTAATTTTGTTTACCTTTTAAAGAAAGAGACCTTAAAATATTTTTTGATGCCTCATATTAGATTTTTTAATTAAAAATTCTGTGGTAATTAATAAAAAGTCAAACTTCAGTTAGGATTTTCTTTTTAAATATGGCTATGGAAGCTTATCTATTATTTTAAATTATCTTCTTCAAATAGCTTTATTTTCTTTATCCTCCTCCTTAATTTTAATTTCTTAACATATTTATGAGAAAGTAGCCCTATCTGCATATTATAAAATGGAAGCATTCTGATTTGACCATGAACATTTTTTCCAATGTAATAAAACTGTGAAATTACTACGGCCCACAATATTTTATGTTAAAAGTACAGTTTGTGTTCCATTGAAGATAACAGGAAGCCCTTATGCTGAGACTTGGGCTGAAATGAAGTTTTCTATGATCCCATTGATATGTTGTTTGAGTTTAACATTTTTCTTGAGGCATTTTTGTATCTTGTAAGATTTTAGAGTCGAATCTGAAACAGAATCCTTCATCATTGTTTCACTAAATGAAGTTGTGCTCTGTAGAACATGAGCTCTGAACCCATTTGGACTCAGCAGTTATTGTGAGATGTAAGAGACCTTCTCACATGAGCTTGAGGCAACCTCAGGAAAAGAGAGCTATGCTAGGCATCGTTATCTCTGTAAAGTTACACATGTCCCTTACCCCAAAGAACTGTATCCCACCTTACCCACATCGTATGTGCCTGTTGTAGGAATTCAGGCTCAGGCAGCTGCTTTCCAGTAGTTCTGGATGAGCTATAATAAGGCTGCTCTGAGTGCTGGAGCCAGGAAAATAAAAAATTCCAACTAAGGTGAAAGTGTCATATCTCATTGGTAGTTTTTATTTATTTATTTTATTATTATTTTTCTCTATTGATTAAGGTATTACATATGTGTCCTTATCCCCCCATTGCTGCCTTCCCCCTAATGCCCTCACCCCCTTGATGTCTGTGTCCATCGGTTATATGCATGCATAAAAGGCCTTTGGTTGATCTCTCTCCCTTACCCCCACCCTCCCCTACCTTCCCTCTGAGGTTTGAGTGTCTGATCGATGCTCCTCTGTCTCTGGATCTGTTTTTGTTCATCAGTTTATGTTGTTCATTATACTACCTCAAGTCATAGAGGTATATCACAAGGCTATTCACCGATAATTTCAGATATACATTTATTAATTTGTAGCCGATGGCTAAAAGCAGCAGAGGCATTGGCAGAAAATTAAATGTAGCTTATTGTCACAGAGTTCTAGTGACCATGCTCTAAAGCAGCGGTTCTCAACCTTCTGGCCCTTTAAATACAGTTCCTCATGTTGTGATCCAACCTTAAAATTATTTTCGTTGCTACTTCATCACTGTAATGTTTCTGCTGTGATGAATCGTCATGTAAACATCTGATATGCAGGATGGTCTTAGGCGACCCCTGTGAAGGGGTCTTTCGACTCCCAAAGGGGTTGCGACCCACAGGTTGAGAACCGCTGCTCTAAAGTAATATAGGTTTCCCCTACTTTCCCAAAGTTTGCGTTACACTACTTTGCTTTTATGAAAGACCAACATTAGTACCTGTTTTCACTTACTGAAGGAAATTCAAAGAGGATTTTCGCTTTTATGGAAACAAAGGCAAAAAGCAAAAATAGTCATCAGCATTCATTTTGCAGCGAGAATGTCCCGCCAAACTCCTTCCGCAGGAACTGCACCCTGCATCTCAGCATCAAGCTGCCGTAACTGTGAGCACCTGTGCGTTATCTCCCATTAGCAAGATGCGTCCTAAGGTATCCCTAAGAGAGCTCGTAAGGTTGTTGTGCTTAGCGTAAAACTGGACGTAATTAAGTGTTTTGATCATGCTGAATGAAATAAAGACCTTGTGCATGCATTGAATGTTGGGTCTGAGAACACTCAAAAAAATTCCCATATAAATGAGTGGAAATTGCTTTTTCGCTTTATGTCATTTCAGCTTATGAAAGTTTTCCTAGGGACGCTCTGTTTTTGGCTGGCGGGGTAAACCTGTGTTTTCAGGAGAGACTGACGGATGTGGTTGAATGCTGGGGACCAAGAGAGTCCTCCTAATTCAGCAGTGTTTGTGGTCTGTGGTTCTTCAGGCTTAGGACCGTGATTTACTTGGCTTTGAGGAGGAAGATAAAAACATCTTTATGATACTTTTTTCTCACTATTTTTTTTCCATATGTATTCATTGAAGTCTGTTTTTATTATATTTTCAGGTGCTTGTCAATACTAATATTCATGGAAACATCATATGCTTTTTATGGCATGCTATGCACGTTACAGTGGCATTTTTCAAATTGATTCTTTTTCTGTATGCTTTGAACTAGTTTTTAAAATACTGAAATATATTTCTACATGTGTTATGGTTACCTCTATAAGAATTTTTTCAAATTTATTATATTTTGCTGTCTGCTTTGTACAGATTTTTACTACAGTATTTCTTTTGTATATTCTCTATAGGAATTCATTCAAATATATTTTATATTATGGTTTGTTTTCTTAGTTGCTAGTATCATCTGAAATATTTTTAGTACCATTGCTTAAGACTATGTGTGTGATATGGGATTTCGCTTATCAGTAAAATTATTATGCTTTGTTCCATGTCAAGTATTTGTTGGTTCAGTATGCTTTAAACAATAACTGAGTTAGTAGACTGTCATTACATATCATGAACTTATTTCCAACTATATTCCAGTCTGTAACATATGAACACAATAATTAGTTTCCTTTTACAAAAATCACTCTCAATACATGTATTATAAAAAGTATTTTTATAAATTGCCTTAGTTCCTTATATCAATGGGGTTTTCTAGAGAAAACATATGTTTATATAAAGAGATTTATTATAAGAATTAACTTATGCATTTATGGAGGCTGAGAGTTCCCACAGTCTGCTTCTATAAGCTGGACCAGGACAGCCCGTGGTATAATTCAGTCTGAGTCTGGGGTCCTGAGAAACAGGGGAGCTGATGGCCTGAGAATAGGGGTGCCAATGGTATAAGTCGTGGTCTGAGTCTGAAGACCCGGGGCGGGAGCACAGATGTCCAAGGGCGGAGAAGGCGGATGTCTCCACGCAGGCAGGGAGAGCACATTCCCCCGCCCCTGCCCTTTGCTCGAGTCAGGGCCGCTGTGGATTGGATGACCCATCAGCGTTGGTGCAGATGATGCCTGTACTCTGTGTACAGGGTCCAGTGAGAATCTCTTCTGGAGACACCTCATGGACACACCCAGAGATGCAGTGCTGCTGGCTATCAGGAAATCCCTTAGCCAGTCAGGTTGACATTCCAGATGCACCTTACACACCTGTACCAGCAAATATGGTGTGAGCAAACGGAATTTTTATAATCTAAATCCTATTTTACATGCATCGGAATGTATAGTTTAATAGAATCCTGTAATATTAATAGCTAATATTGATTGAGGACTTCCTATGTGTCAGGCTGTGTTCTAAGTATATTAGTTTTCTATTGTTTAACAAATTACTATAAACTTAGTGGCTTAAAACAGCACATCTTTATTGTATACAAGTGTGTACACCAGGGGACAGGAATCTTGTGAGCCATCTTAGAATTCTGCTAATCATAAGTATCACAACTCATTTACTCCTCTCAACAACCCTACAGAGTAGGCACTGTTATTAGTGGCATTTTACAGATGAGGGGACACTTGGTCACAGACATAAAAGAACCTGAGAGCATAGATTCTAATTATTTTCATCTGTTCAACAACTGTGTCTGTGTTAGGAACTCTTTGTCATAGCCATTCATTCACTCACATCTACTGTGTATCTGTAATTCTCTCTCCCTTTTTTTTTTTTTTTTTCAATTAGCGTTTCTTAGAGGATACACACATTTGTGTTGTTTGGAAAAGCTTTACTTGAGTTTACCCTTTTCCTAACAGATTTGAATTTACTTTCGTGGTCATATGAGTAACCTCTGAGTCATAAACCCAGCTATCTGCCAGGTCCTGTCTGCAGACTTGTTTATTTGGTCTGTACATCGATTGCTAGCAATTCATTTTTGATATTAATTCTTTCCAACACTTTTTAAAGTCCGTATTTAATTCTTTTTGCTGAAAAATTAGGAGATGCGGCTCCACTGGGTTACTTCCCACACGGCAACAGTTTGCTTGCGCTGGGCAGCAGCTACTCCTTTTAGTGAGGTGTGAGCAGTCCAGTTTGCTGTACCCAGCCCCTCAGCTACCCGCACCCAGTCTCTCAGGTTCAGTCTAAGCGTACACTGGAGCTGCAGATTTTTTTCTATCATTGTAACTGGAGCAGTCTTCTCTTCTTTACTCCACTTTATTGTTATGCTGTTCTTTCCACCTGGAATCCCCTCCCTGTTGAAAACCTACCACATTCTTCAGGGAAGAATCCTAGTTTCATCTTGTATGACAGGAAATCTAGTGTGATGTTGAATGAAGCAAAAAAAAAAAAAAAAGAAGTGGGGAGGGGGGAGATTTGTTGGCTATGAACTGAAAAGTGCTTCCTTTTTGCATTGCTAACTCCAGAAGGACAAACAATGTCATTAGGTCCTGAACCTCCTCCATTGCTAGACTCTTTCCAGGGGATGCCTTCCTTCTCAGACGGGCTCTCCCATGTGGTGACAAAACACAAGGCAATAGTCAGAATCTCTACATTTTTATCCTCTCGGCTTCAAATCGAGCATGAAAAAGAACTGTCTTCTTGGTTACTTAAGCAAAATCTCAAGGTTAGCTGTGACCATCTAATTAGCTAGGTAATTAGCCGGTTTGGGTCAGGTATGCATGTTTGAACCATTTGTCTTAACCAGGGGATGTGGTATTTCTATTTGCTCAGCCTAGGTCACCTGCCCACCTTGGCGTTAGCTCCAAGAGAGCAGGGAGACACCAATAACGGGGAGAGATGGTTACCAGAGGAATGTGGGGAATGAATACTGAATGACAAAAATAGTATATGCCTTTGCCTTCATTTTCCTGCTTACCCTATTGGGAATGCTGTTAAACTTTGCCAAACTTCTTTAATACTGTTATCAGTTGGCCATCTAATATTCTGATTTATATCACAGTCATTTGTTTGTTCACCTATTTGCCAGACATTTATTTAGTGCCAGTGATGTTGCACGCATTGAGCAAGGGGGTGGGAATACAAAGATAAAAATCAGTTGCCCTTGGGGAATTCTCATCACAATGTGTATGAGTTGCTCCCCAGCTGGATTGTAAAGCTTAGGAGATGCCAGGAATATTATTGTGTTCCCTTACAACACGTAACATAATATTTTCCACAAAATAGGCTCTTGGTAGATAGTATAAAGTTTGTGCATGCAGCTTATGAAAGTATAGTTTCATCACCTCAACTTGCTAGATGAATGAATCTCAATTTGTGACCATCTTGTTTGTACTCATACCTGAAAAGCAGGAAGTATACTATCTCTCTGTCAGGCTCTGGGGAGCTTGTTGGTTTCTGTTGGCTCCTGCAGTAAAATGGGAGATTCTTGAGGACAATGAGTTGCTTCATACATGTTTGCTGATTGGAATCTGTTGAATGGTGGGAATGTATGTGCTGTGATCACGGGGAACAGTTTCAGTTCTTTTTTCACTAACTCTTTATAGCTTATTTGTTCATCAGACTTTTCAAGTCCTCATTTATGTTTAATATGCAGATTTGGATTTTGTTCTTCATTAAGCTTCCATGTGTAATTTTGGAACTGGCATTATTTTAATACTGTAGCGACGTGATGATCAGAGAGGACTTAGGTCTCTGGAAAGCCAAAACCATCCTTAGGATGGATAGCTTTAGTACAGAAAGGGAATGAACTCCACTGACAGGTCCGGTGTTTTCTATTATCCCACCTGAAGTTAATCTCCCTTGTTTTTATTTGTTTGCAATAACATTCCGGCTTTGATTTCCTGAGGTCTTTGTAATCCCTAATGAAAAAACAACTGGCGTGCTTTGAGAACAAGAGCCAACATTGAATAATGGCCGTATGCCAGGCACTGCGCTTTGCATATATTATCTTGTAAATCTTCACAACAATTCTGTGGGTAAGTACTATTATCCCCCTGTCGCAGGAGGTAAACTGAAGCTTGGAAAGGAGAAGCAACCTGCCCAAGTCACAGAACTAGTCAGTGCAGACTTGAACCAGGTATCTTTGACTTTAGAACGCATGGTTTTAACAGAGACATTGAAAAGATCTCAGATTCATACCTTGCCATTTATACCCCACCTCGCCACCCTCCATCTTCATTGTGATAATTCATTAAACAATTGCTGGACTAATTTCCTCACCTAGGGTTCCAAGAAGACACTTAGTGTGTAATTTTCATCTTTTCTGTAATAACAATAGTAGACTATTGTTACTAATGTGATAGCCAATGCATTACCTTTCATATTTCTGAGAACCTTGAATCCTTCCACGCAAACAAAAACGGTTGTCTAAAATACATGCAAATATGTATTTTTAAACTGTGCTATTACATTTCATTCCTTATTTTAAACAATTATTCAGGTGTTTTGAAAATGTATGTGCATTATAAAAAATTGAAGTTGTAAAAGTACAGAGCAGAAATCCAAGTCCCCTAAAACTCCACCTCTTAAGAAGAGACCACCACTATTAACATTTGGGGCCACATCTGTATCTATGTTTAATATATACACTCCCACATACACACCGCAGGCATACCACATGTGATTTATAATGGCTGTGTACTATTCCATCGTGTGGAACGTTAAAAATTAATTAACCAGTACTCTATTGAGTTATTTCCAATGTTTTTCCACTGTAGGGAACATTAGTATACATATATCTTTCATAGTAAAGCAGTTGTTTGCATTGGATAAATTAATAGAAATGAAATTACTGAGGTAGATTTTTCTTTTTATATATGTTGCCAAATAGAGTGGAGGAGAAGTCATTTTACAGTTGTTCATGTGAAAAATAATACACTAATTAATAAATAGTAATACAAGAATAAACACTGTTTCATGTGCTCACAACTGTAAACGACTTTGCCCCACCCTATATATGAATTCACACTCCACCACCACCTATGAGTGCAGTGTTTTCTTAGAACCTTGTTAGCATGAGATATTATTATTTTTAATTCTTATCAATTTTGTAAGTGCTGTACATAAAATGTCTGTGTAAATTTAACTTCTTTAGTTATTAGTTTCTTTACGGTTTTAAGTCTTGACATTTTGCATGATAAAACCTCGAGCCTGGTTTTCTTCCGTGTGACATTTTTTTTTTTTTAATATATTTTATTGATTTTTTACAGAGAGAAAGGGAGAGGGATAGAGAGTTAGAAACATCGATGAGAGAGAAACATCGACCAGCCGCCTCCTGCACACCTCCTACTGGGGATGTGCCCGCAACCGAGGTACGTGCCCTTGACTGGAATCGAACCTGGGACCTTTCAGTCCGCAGGCAGACGCTCTATCCGCTGAGCCAAACCGGTTTGGCCCGTGTGACATTTTTGAGGCCATGACAGTTCTAAGCAGACCTAGGTATGTCCTCTGGCTTTTAAAAGTAGGGCTGTTTCTTTTTCCTTTGTGCAGAAGAGTGTCATGTACATGGGATACTGTATGCCCTTGATGGGCCAGTCATCATCGGTACATAATGATCACTTTTGTACAGGCTGATTTTTAAAGTCATAGATCTAGAAAGTTGTAACCTGGTGGAGGTGTATCTTTTGCTTTTAGAGCAAACTCATGAAGGACTACTTGGAACCGAATGTGGCAACTCCTATGGATCTGAAATTGTGTTGCAAACACAGGAGAGCCTCCTATACTGTAAACAGCTTTTTTTCCTTTTTTTTCCCATTCAAGTACTTTGAATTTAAATCAACTTATTAGGCATTAGTTGAGTTTGTAAGATTTACTATCCTTTTTGGTTATAGAAAAAAGATTAATAGTCAATATTTAGAGTTTTTTCAGTGCTTTGTGCTTGATAGTACTATTCAGTTATATATTATTTCCCCTTTTTTCCCCGCCCCTGCTGTCACATGCTGTACCTCAGTAAGCATGTTCTGAACTTTCATGAATCCTTGCCATTCTAGAAGTTCCTTCTTTTTTTTTTTAAAAAAAAATATTTTATTGATTTTTTACAGAGAGGAAGGGGGAGGGATAGAAAGGTAGAGACATCGATGAGAGAGAAACATCAATCAGCTGCCTCCTGCACACCCCCTACGGGGGATGTGCCCACAACCAAGTTACATGTCCTTGACCGGAATCGAACCTGGGACCCTTAAGTCTGCAGGCCGACGCTCTATCCACTGAGCCAAACCGGCTAGGGCTAGAAGTTCCTTCTTGTCTCTCTTTGGCTGTTGACAAAATTGCCTCTGAACCTGCAGGCTTAAATAGACAAGGGAAAAAGCCTATAATTGCTGACTGTCTTTCCAAAGAGGGAAAAGAACAACCGTACTGCCCTTCCCTCTTCGTATTAAGCGTCTCTTGAAAATGAAATGTGACGGAGTATTCATCACACTGGAAACGCTCCTGCAGTTGTATTTTGTAAAGAATAGTGGCAATGAAATTCAGATGTTCTGTTAACAGGAGCCAACAAGTAAAGCATTCTGCTTCTAAAATACGGAGATCAGTGTTCTGTGAGACAAGGATGAATGGAGATGACACATACTTAGGACTGAAATGGAAGTCTTGGAAGGAAAATATTTTAATTTAATGAAAAACATTGCTAATTCCACATGTATTTATTGCACCTTCCTATCGATGCAGTGGATCTATGGTATTTATACATCAGAAAAAATAAATGAATTTTTGACATTTGATGCATGAGAAACTATTTTTTGCCGAGAAACTTATTTATACTGCTGGGTTTAAAAAAGAAAAGATGGGTTGCTGCTTCCCAGTACAAGTCAGCAATTTCAAGTTCTTGACTTTAAAAACAAATGCTACTATTGTTTATTTCACATAAGGGGTTTTATGTGATCTTAGATTTTCAATATTTGATTTTATGAGGTTTACTATAATCTTAACTATGATTTAAAAAATATCTTCAGCCAATTCTTTCGGGGCGGGGGGAACAGTTCTATAATTTTATATTGAAAATAGAAGGAAAGCTTGACTTGTTACATAGAATATTTGATTACACATCGTTTTCAGGAATGTATTTCAGAAAATAAACTAATTAACTTTATATATAAATACATATATTTGTAGAAATATATGTTACAATATGACATAAATATATATTTGGTATATAATAAAAGTACATATTATTAAAATAAAGTTATTTGTGTATAAATCTGCACTGACAGTATATGTTAAGGAAAGAATTGGCCAGTGTGGAAAAAATTTCTCCTCTCATGAATGTTGATCTTTTCTTACAAAGCCAAGTTATTGTTGAAGTGAGGGAGTGCAGTTTTTATTCAGGTTGTCTTTGAGGACATAAAGCATGCATATGCTGTTCTGTAAAATCATTACAGATAGAAATGATTTGTTCACAGCTAAATTTGTGAGGAAAACGTTGCTATTTCTTAGATAGTTGTAGAACCAAGTACTAGAAAAGCTTAACAGGAAAGTCTGTGTGATTTTCATAGTCATGACTGAGGCTTATTGTGTAGAAATAGTTCCTGTCTACATAAGTAGTCTGCGTGTCCAGACTTGAGAATAGTCTAATTAATAACAATAAATTGCTTCCTTTTTTGTTTATAATCAGTCTATTGTGAATGTGCCCTTCTAACATTTTCCAGGTAAAACAAGAAGGTTAACTCATCCAAGCATGCCCTAGAGTTCCATCCCCTCCCCCTACACACATACACACAAAACAAAACACTGAAATGAAAGCTTTGAGCTTTCTGTGAGTCTTTATAATTCATACTTCCTTTGAGGATTGATTTGTTCTCCTTTTGATGAATTCTGACTTTCTTGTTCCATGGTTCTCATCTCAGTTGTTCAGCAATTTATTTTTCTTGCTCAGGGAATTGAGTTTTTCCAATCATATAGTTATGCCTTGTATTGGTGTCAAGGTCAGAATCTTTTAATTTTATTGATGGAACTGGTATCATAACCTGAGGGTCTTCTGCTGTATATTTAAATCCCTTCATATTGTCTGAAAACGCTCATATCTTGGCTTTTGGTCAAGCAGATACCTTTATTAAATTCCTGGGGTACATCTAGTTTACTTTTCCTTGAGAGAAATAGAGCACAATACCACTAGCATCATGATTGCAAATAGATTGTTACCCTGGCAACCCAACAGTTTTTAATACTAGAATTTCTTGTTCAAGCAAAACATGTGACATTGGGAATCTTCCCCAGACTATGAAAACTTTATGCTGACTCTTGTAGTTGGCATTACCCTGTGCCCAATAAGAAAATTTTATTCTTTAGTAAGAAAACAGTTTAAACTCTTCGTTTGCTTAAAACCTCTCAGCTACTATGTTAGGAACACTTATACTTGCCCTGTGGTGTAGGTCTTTTATAGTTAGGTGCCAGGGATATTTGTAAGAGACACTAAGTAAAGAGAATCACAGTCTTGTATTTGACACCAAAGAAATTTGCCACCCACCAGCTGCATGAGTAGTCTTGGGAAAATTGCTTAGGTTCCCTGGGACTGGTTTTAAAAATTGTAAGTTGGAATATCGGTTCCTGTCTTATTTGTCTCATGGGATTGTTTTAATAAAATAACACATAAAATATTTATTACTGGTTTTATTCACAGTCGATAACAGGAATAAATAATATGTATGCACTATATAGGGTAGAGCAAAATTAGGTTTACAGTTGTGAGTATATGAAGCACAGCGTTTATTCTTGTATTATTATTTATTAACTAGAGGCCTGATGCATGAAATTCGTGCAGGAGTAGGCCTTCCTTTCCTTGGCTGCCAGCACCGGCTTCCCTCTGGCACCTGGGACCTGGACCTGGGCTTCCCTCGGGTTTTGTCCAGAAGATTGTTCGGTCTAATTAGTATATTATGCTTTTTTTTTAAAAAATATATTTTATTGATTTTTTACAGAGAAGAAGGGAGAGGGACAGAGAGTTAGAAACATCAATGAGAGAGATCGATCAGCTGCCTCCTGCACACCCCCCACTGGGGATGTGCCCACAATCAAGGTACATGCCCTTGACCGGAATCGAACCTGGGACCCTTGAGTCCGCAGGCCGACGCTCTATCCGCTGACCCAAACCGGTTCTGCAATATTATGCTTTTATTATTATAGATTATTGTATTATTTTCTATAGGAACAACTGTAAACCTACTTTCGCCCCACGCTGTATTAGGATTATGTATTATCTCATTTAACCCCAATAAAAACCCCGGGAAATAGATATATTGTTCTTTTACATGAAGACATTTGTAAGCAGAGAACATTTAATTGGTTTGCTCAGATCACACAACTATCAATTGTCTAGGTGACTTGGAACCAGAGTTGTCTATACCTATTGCTAGTGCTTACCCCACTAATTGTTGCACCTACCATTTAGCTGGCATAAAGTAGGCACTGGATTTTTGTTGAATAAATGAATACTAAACTGAATACTTCCAGGAAATGGTAGTCTGCCCTTAGTAAGACTCACCATTTGTAGATAAGCTGAATCTGGACTAGTCAAGAAATTAGAAATCACGAATTCTGCAACAGGGTAGGCTGTGCTTGCTTCTGTAATTTTCTTTATAATTATTCATTCATCAGGCCTTCATTAGACTATACTGAGTGAATACTGTGTGTCAGGGAGTTGGGCATGCAAAGATGAGTAAGACGGCTGGTTGACTCCTTGGAAAGTCAGAAGGTACATAAATCTCTGCAAGTGTATATAATATTTTATTAACATTTACTTCATCAAGATAACATTATTATTTTTAAATATATACTTATTGATTTCAGAGAGGAAAGGAGAGGGAAAGAGAGATAGAAATATCAATGATGAGAGAGAATCATTGATCGGCTGCCTCCTGCACGCCCCCTATTGGGGATTAAGCCTGCAACCCAGGCATGTGCCCTTGACCAAAATCAAACCCGGGACCCTTTAGTTTGCAAGCCGACACACTATCCACTGAGCCTAACCAGCTAGGGCAAGATAACCTTATTATTAAGGCCTAGAGACTGTTCCATTCTTTGACCCTTTATTAGTATTTAAAAACAGCAAGAAACATATTACTCTGAAGTTCTGAGTAAATACAGTTTGACATGGACACCTTAGGTGCTATAAGCCTTATGCCATATGCAAACTTCAAGCTAAATTATTACTTATTCATCTTATATTCTTTGAATGCAGGTTACGGAGAGCCTTTTGTGCTAGCCACTCATATTACATTTGGTTGTAATATTTGTATAGAAATTATTAACTATTGGTTCATTTTTAAAGATGTGATAACCATGGTACCATTAGCCATAGTGGGGGTCCTGTTTTTAGAGCTCATGGAAGGGCATTACACCCAGACTGTGGGTGTCTGGGAAGGCTTTGGGGATACAGGACCTCGTAGCCAAGTCTCAGAGTCTTTGCAGCAAGACTGAGTTGGGAGAAGAGTTGTCAGTGAGAGGAAGCAACATATGGCAAGGCACAGACAGAAAGATGTTGCTTCAGGGAAAGTGCTAAGCAGATCAGTGTGGCCTCAACATTTCCAGGAGGCAGGAAATTGGTCAGAAATAGGACTAAAGCGAGGCAGGAATTGGACCTTATCTTGAAGGAGACCGATTTTTAATTTGACAAGAGGCATAGGATTTGGTGAGTGAGACATGCACTTTAGAAACCTCTTTTGCAAGAGGTTTGGAGGATAGTTGGGGGGAGAGTAACACAGAGTAGCAGACCCCTGCAGTAATCAGACCAAGAGGTGCCGTGGTCCTGAACTAAGGCAGTGGTATCAGTGGCGGTGAGAAGGGAGGAAGGACGGAATGAGAACTTTTTGAGAAGGTAGGCTTGGAGACTGCCCACTGTAGGGACGGTAGAGAGAAAGAGGTCAAAGAGGACGCCCATGTTCGTAACTTTGCAAACTTGTGGAGTGATTGGTAAGAGAGACAATGAATACAGCAAGAGGCGTTGACAATAGGGGGACGATAGAAAGAGGAGAGAGAGCTGCACGTGTAGATCATGAATTCTGTTTTGTGGAGATCTTGTGGGACAAACACGTGGATGTATTGAGAATGGAGCTGGATGTATGGGACTGAACCTCATACGACATTTGGGTTGGAAATTGAGGTCTTAAAATTCAAAAGTGTATAGATGACAGCAGATGCAATGGAAATAAAATGATCCAGGGAGTGGGTGGAAACGAAGAAGACAACAGTAGTATGTATGTAACTCTGTAGAATAGGAATGTTTAAGAGGCTAGGTGGGGAGAGAGAGAGAGAGAGGTAGAGAGAGAGAGAGAGAGAGAGCGCGCGCCAGCAAGGGTGATTGAGAGTGAGAGAAGTCAGAGGAAATTCTGTAGAGAAAAACATCATAGAAACCAAGGGAGAAAAAGATTTAAGAAGGAATTCAACAGTTTCAAACTAGAGGTCAATTAATATGCAGCCTGAGGAGTGTTAATAAATAATGCATCCTTTGGTGAGCCTTGCTGGAGCACCTCAGAGTGATGAGTGCTGGATCTTAAGAAATTTGCCCACGAATAAGGAGAGATGAATGGGGCGGCAGTTAGAAGGGGAATGCCATTTTTTGGTTGGTTGGTTGGTTGTTTTAAAGAGATTTGAGCTTGGGGGCCATTGAGGATGTAGATTTAAAGGTAAGTGGGAGAGAGGGTTATTAGTAATGAGGTGAGATTTCTGACAAGGTGAGAGCAAAGGCGTTAGCCTTGAGTCCTGGAATAGACACTGACCCTCTGCCACTGTTGTTGCATTGTGCAGGCTACAGAATTTCCTGGTAGGAGGCCCTCAAGGTGTCCCATGTCTCAAAAATGGAAGCATGTGTGCAAGTCCTAATGTGTACATTATGCTACTCTGAGGTCACAGTTTCCTACTTTTAAACTCACCTTCTGATAATGACTTAAAAATAAATCACAGTTTAGTAAAATGTTTACATTGAGCACACTTTCATTAGATGAGATTTATAAAAGCCCTGGGGGCTCTAGAGGGCATATGGATGAGGCAGAAGGAGGGAATGATTTGTTGTACAAATTGCACAACCAGCCGAGCTCAGAAGTGGCTGCCAATGCGGGTCCCTCTGATGAGGTTGTCCATTAGGTCAGGACCCATACTCTTCTCTCGGGTGATAAGACTAGTTTAGGGATTCACATCCCTTCTTGATGAGGACCTGTGAGTCGGCCTGGTCGTTACCACCAGGTGTTCACAGCGTCAGACCCGACCAGCTTGTCTTTAGCGCTTTTATAGTCCAGATGCAGAAAGCGAGGCGGGCATCCCCCGCCCAGTGCAGAGGTTGGGCCTGTTGCTCTTTGAGGTCCGTGGTGTCAGCTGCAGATTTGCTCCCCTCACACTCAGTTTTCAGTCCTAACACTTAATACCAACTAGAATTATTTTCTTGAAAAAGGTTTCTATTGACCTTTTTCCTTACGTTTTTCAACATCCCTGCAACTCCCTGCCGAAACGCCTTCTGCCATTTGCTCAGCAACTTAAGTTGCTTTCTGTCACAAAGACTTTTATTTCCATGTGACCTTTTTACCCCGGGATGCTGTCAAGCAATGGGTTGACAGTGCCTGCTTGCAGTACTTTGTTTGAAGCTTGTAATATATCATGCCTTTTACTGTGCCACATGGCTTACTGCAGCTTATGCCTACAAAGATTATACTGTGCTGTGCTGGAGTGCCTGGTATGTTGGAGTGGATTTTTATTAGCAATATATTTGCCCACACAGCGATCATATCTGTTTTAATACGTGACACTTATAATAAGTTTAAGATACAGACCTTCTGGATTGGTTGTTTGGAGGTAGAAATGACTCTTGTCTGCCTACCTGTATGATAATCAAATTCATTTTTCCCAAGACCAATATTTTCTCCTTTCTGTTGTAATTAGGTTTCTCATTCTGCAAGTTAACTGTGATCATAAATACTGAATAGTTGGCATGTTTTCTCAAGTATGAAAATAAAAGCCGATACTTGATGTGCAAATTACAGCTGAACATAGGTCCAGCCATATGGTTATTAGTGCTGTTTAAATCACTGGGGCTTCTTGTCACCACTGTTACAAATGTTCTCAGAGGGCCTTTAAGTTGCTTCCTTTTTGTCTTCTGTTTTTTTTAAAAAAAATTTTTAATGCGTGAGTTTCACATTTATTTGGCCCTTTATTGGAGGTCCACATGAAACAGCAACAACTGGAATTGAAAAGTCCAGATGCACTGGCCTTGCTTAGGTGCCTCCTGGTCTCTAAACATTTGGCCTTGTGTTTCTGGCTAAAAGCCAGCAGCAAATTGTACTTTCCATGCAACCATTAGCTCACTCTCCCTACTCAGAGCGTGATCTGCAGCATGTACTCTTAAGACATCGAATTTGAATTGCAAATCTGTGTGTGAATATTATTTTATAAGTAGTCAGAAAAGAAACCAAAGGGGAACCTTTCCCTAATTTGTTAGCAAGCTGTACACATAATTTGTAGCTGATGCTCATCTTGGCCATGTAGTTATCGGTTTTCTTTAGGATACAGAAATGCCAATATTCTCGAATCTTTTTCTTTTTCAACGTTATCAACCTGCATATTTTCTGCTGTATTTAAAGTAAAATCTTGTTTAATTGTACCATCACAAGGTGTAAGAAATAGTGTTGTTTAGGGGAAGTTATATATTATTTTAATGTGTAGAAAATTGCCTGTTTTAAATTGCCTGATAAAAGTACCCTGAAATTTATTAATTATTACCTATTTTTCAACAGGTTTGTATTTGGTGATCTAGTAGTTGATGATGATCGTCAGGGTGGTGAATTATGAAAATTGTATGTGTAGTTATGTGTGTTTAAGAGTAAAGCTAGATTTTTTTCCCTTTGCCTGGCAAAGGAAAAGGAAATCAAATGAGAAGGAGGAATATAGAGTTTATCTCTTCATTTTCTGAGGCTCATGTGCTTTTATTCCTTCTGTCTTGCTCATCATGGTATTGTTATTGGTATTAGAAAAATTAAACTGCAGACACTTGAAAGAAAAGCAGTGAGATGAGGGGTCACCAAATGGCTGTGCCCTTGACAGTGTGTTGATGTGTCCGAGACTCTCGCCCTCTGAGAGGTGGGAACCTTTTTTTCTGCCAAGGGCCATTTGGATATTCCTAACATCATTCGCTTGATACACTTCAGTTAATATAAATTTATGTTGCTATGAAAAAAAGCTCCTAGATTTTTTGAATTTTGAGTCCCACCTGCTGTTGCCTAGGCAGGGCCAGACCCAATGATTTCTTGGGCCTTCTATGATTTTCTGTAGGAAAATGCCAATATTCTAAAATCTTTTTCTTTTTTAACTTTATCAACCTAATATTTTTTGTTGTATTTAAAATTAGAATCAACCCTTGAAGTTTCTATTATGGGCCCAATTTTAAGGTTGGACAAGTTACTGTTTTTGCACGTGCACTTCATCTGTGAAGAAACTTCCTATACAGAAATCATACCCACAGTTTATAATTTAAGAAATTAACCATATGTTTATTCTCTTTCTTGAAAGCATTGGCTCCTTTCCTTGACTAATTTCCTTGCTGTACACATGCTGATCTAGTTAACTTCACCGTGTCACTTTTTCTACTATAGCCAGGATCAGTCACCTGAGCACTGAATATCATTTAAACACCCCTTTAAAGTCTGGGGAGCACACTTTTGGTCACCAAGGAGATGGCTTCTTTTAGATCAGTGTGCTTGACTTTGCTAAGTTATGATTAGGGTCAAATATTTCTAAAAGATACGCAACTCCACTTTTATAATGAAAGTCAATGGGAGAAAATTTTTCGATTTGAATTTAGAATTCAAGAAGTCAGGTTATCAAACATTTGAGAGGCAACAAATCTCTCCTTAGTCAGCAAATATTGAGTGTCTGGTATGTGCCAGGGCCTGTGCTGAATATATAGAGATGAATAAAAACAATGCCTCTTGTATTCAGTTATATTTGTAAATTCTTACTACATACAAATTTCTAAAATAAAGATTTTTTTTCAGACATCAGGGGAGTAGGTAGAAAAGTACTCATATTCTCAGAATGTGAGTATAGTACTTTTGTTGTTTTTTTTTTGTCATACCCAAAAGTTTACATTGAGCAAAAACTCAGGGATATAATTTGTATGGCAAGTTTTAAATAAATTTGGACTTCCTGAGACTGTGGAAAATATCTGCTTATAAGAGACATTTTTGATTGTCAGATTGAGAAAAAAAGTGCTGATAATTGTCCCCCATTAAGCTTTCTGTGGGTTGGAGACTTTGCTTTAGAGTGAAAAACCTCAGAGATGGAAATGTTGCTCGAGTTTCATGGTATGGGGAGAGTTCACCTTGTAGCCCAGGTGAGCCTGGGAAGGTAACGGAGCAAGTGCCGCAGAGACGGTAAAGGAAGGGAAGACTTCTCAGTTGGCTGCGTTCTTTGTTCTGCGTTTGCGACACCAGCCCAGACTCTGATGCAGAACTGCCACAGTGCCTGTCTGCGGGGAAATCTTATTCTCACAGCGAAAGACGCAGCATCTGACGGCCGTGCATGTCAGATTCCACTCCCATGGCGCCCCTGGAAGGGCCTGAGGCTGCAGGTGACATGGGCTGCACCCATCCAGCAAGATTTCATTTCTAAGAAATACTATTTGAAGTCTCTCTTCAAGAGCAGTTGACAATGTTTAATTTTTCTACCCCCTGGTTTGCTATTTTACTTTAATATTGATGCATAAAATGTCAGCATTTAAAATTAATCTGATGTAAACATCTTTTCTTATTTCTTAATTATGTACTGCAAGCTGGGCTGTTATGAATGGTGTGTCTGAAGGTCGTGTGTCGGTCGCAGTTGTCATGGGCTCTGAAATCTGGAATGTGCTGCAGGCTTTGTTTATGACCAGGTAGTGTGAGGAGTGGGAGATATAAATTCTAAAGACACAGCAAGCAGGGATCCTGGTGGATTTCTGTGAGTGCTGTACGTTCTGTGCACAAATGACCTTGTGCTTTTGATGTTATAGGTATGGAGATTGTAATTTTTCTGATCCCACAGAAGCAAGTCTCATTAAGGGATAGATGGAGCAGGATATTTGAAATTTTGGGCACATTGGTTAATTTGAGACCCTTGGTTACCAAAATAAGACACACACAAGCATACAAGTACCTCTGAATGGGAGCTTCATTTGTGTGTGAGCAAGGGCAGCTTTCCCGCGGTGCCCGCATTGGCAGGGAAGGGAGAGGGAGGAGAGAAGGCGAGATGGGCTCCTTTAACATGTTTAAAACCCAGCTTCGCTACAGTGAGGATTTGGAGGTTTTCTCTTCAGATTGAGAATCGAGGGCAGGACTTGAGGAGGGAAGTCACATAGGGGTTGTAATAACGGGAGTAGCTCATGTTTATGGAACACTTAGGGTCCAGGTAGTATACAAAGCTCTTTGCATATGACAGCACCATTTTATAATCAAGACAGTTTTACTGTCTTTGATTTAGAAAGGTGGGTGACTTGCCCAAGATGTCAGCTGTATAATTTAAGTCTGAACCCAGCAGTCTGAACGCAGAGTCCAGAAGCTTGACCGCTATTTCAGAGAGGAAAGGAGAAAGAGAGAGAAATAGGAACATCAATGATGATGAAAAAACAAAAGAAACATCAATGATGAGAGGGAATCATTGATTGGCTTCCTCTTGCACACCCCACACTGGGGACTGAGCCCGCAACTCGGGCCTGTGCGTGACCGGGAATGAACTGTGACCTCCTGGTTCATAGGTCAATGTTCAGCCACTGAGCCATGGTGGCTGGGCAGTAGCTTTAGATTTTACGGGGACCATTGTTGAGCAGAAGAACCCCATTTCTCCTGTTGCATGTTCTTACTATACCCGGGAAGGTACGGGAAAAGAAGGTTAAACTTCAATCCCTGTGAAAGAATGATTTTACAGAGATGGTTTGATGTGTATTGGGACAACATAGAAAGTATGGACAATCCTGAGAATCTGAGTTTATTAATTTCTCTTTGGTGATAGAAATCAGATAATCAGTTTCACCTTAGATAGTTATCAACCACAACAAACCAGATTCATTTTTAATCGTTGCTAGGCGGTTTTTTAAAAAAAGAAATATATATTTTATTGATTTTTTTTTTCTTGACTTCCAAATTTCACTTTATTGTTTTTCCTTCATTTTTTCTTTTTTTCTTTTATTGATTTTTTACGGAGAGAAAGGGAGAGGGATAGAGAGTCAGAAACATCGATGAGAGAGAAACATCGATCAGCTGCCTCCTGCACACCCCCCACTGGGGATGTGCCCGCAACCAAGGTACATGCCCTTGACCAGAATCGAACCCGGGACCCTTGAGTCTGCAGGCTGACACTCTATCCACTGATCCAAATCGGCTAGGGCCGCTAGGCAGTTTTTGTTGACTGTTTAGTTATTTTAATCACGAATACATTTTTCTGATTTTTTCCATACCATATGTTGAAGCAGAAGTCTCATCTGCTAGAAGCAATATTAAAAGTGCTTACATAACAATAATGTTGATACAAAAGATCATTTGTATCCAAACATAGAAGTTTAACTACTGTACTTCATTTATCTTCATCTGTCTGAAGTGACAAGAAAAGAGATGGCGAAAAATAAGGGGAAGTAGGAAAAGGAAAATATATTAGCTTTTGGGGACATAACAGAAATTATGGGTCTCTACATTGTATTTGTTTTCATGATTTTCTTTCTTGTTTTCATGATTCCCTTTCTTTTCATGACTTTCTCCTTTTCTTTCTTCCCTCTTCTTACTAGGTTTCTGGTTCAATAAAGTCCAACACCTGTGTGTGTCATTATCCTCTGACGTAGGAGTCCTTTTTTATTTGGTTTTCAGCCGACTGGTGTTAAGCTGTATTTGCATAGCGTTCTGTTTGTTCATGTCTTGGCACTCCTTTTCTTGCCATGGTTGAGTGTGGGCGTCTATGTCTGGAGCATTGGAGTGATTTCAGTTGCTAGGTCTTTGAAATATAATTGCTGAATCTCGTAGGATGGAAGACATTCTTCCACTTGCAGTGGACTGAGCATCTTTCTCCCAAGTCGTGCTCTTGCCACGGCAGACGGATCAAATGCAGGTTCAGCTATTAGATGCATTTGGATGTTGAAGCATCTGATAAATTTAGACATAGTAAAGATGAGGCCAGCAGGGGTCAGTTGAATACCAGCTTAAGTTTCAAGGCAATATATATATTTTTTACTTCTCCTTAAAGTGGAATGATAATAGAAACTGAAATATAGTATCACCCAAATGTAAGCCTTTTTATTTCAAGCTATAGCAGAGAATTGCCTGAAATTTAGGTAGAAATCTATAACCATTTCCAATGGATGATAAAAGCTATTAGTGACAGAGATAAACTGGCAAGTAGATGGTTTGGTTCTCTGTTCTCTGACGTGACAGCAAAGGACTTTCAGTGAAACTTCATTTCCTCACTGACTGTTTTTGTGTTGACGTAGGCTAAAGGAAGCCTGGAAGGAAGTATGATGCACATTTATTTGATCTTATTTACTTAGAAGTTAATACTTCAATTTATGACTATCTTTCTGCTAGCTGGCTCTACAGATAAAATAACGCTCATCACAGCTTGAATAGGAAATGTCAATATTATATTTATAATAAGAAAATGGACATGAAATGATTACTTCTGGGCACTAAACTTCAAGTAAAATAACAAAGAAATATGTATATGATAGCTGGAGGTTATCTTAGAGGATTTGAATGCCCTTTGCAACCTAGATGTATGGGGTCGACATTTATAAGAGTAGGCTCCCAAATGCTAAGAATACAATGTGTGCCAAAAGTCAGAGTCCTGCATTTAACCTTGGTTACGGAGAGTGAGTACTCTTAGTGGGTGGAGTAGTTGTTTCCTTAATGCCTTAGTTTGCTTTTTCCCCAAGATAGTAGCTCCTGGTCACTTACTATAATTACTGAGTGGAAGGATCATATGGTAAGATTGGAGAACGATAGAGTATTAGATCTGGAAGACACCTTAAGGGTCATAACGCCCTCATTATAGGCTTCTGTGCAATGTGTCATGGGCAGGGTTGTTGGCAGAGCACTTCACACTTCTTATATTGTTCTTTTTCCAAGATGTCACACTGTTTTTTTTCTCTCCATACTATGTATTTGCCTTATCACTATTCTGAAAATTCTACTGTCTCAACCTTGCTCCCCTGTCCCCTGCTTATATCGAATTCAATTTTATAGGCAATAAATGTACTAGAAACAGTAAGCCAACACTATTAGAAATGTTGACAGAATAAATTCAAGAGTCATCCTGTAGTATAGGAGAAGAAATATGAATTTATAAGTTAGATCTGGATTCTAATTCTGCTCCATCACTTCCCAGCAATTAGCTAACAACTGAGCCTTACTTTCCTGATCTAGAAAGTAAGAATATAATATCAGCATCACAACATTAAGAGGATTAAATTAAATCTTATAGTGGATAATATAAAAGTCATTTAATTTCATATTTATTGAGTTCTTAATTATAGGTGTTATTATATTATTAAGTATAAATGCATTACAGAAGTTGAGAACCTGTCTTTGTTTTGCACTGAATTCTTTAGTTGTAGAATAGACTCCATGCTCCTAAGAACTGGTTACAGCCCCCTCCCATCCTGATGTTAGTGGCTCTTTGGGGTTGTTGTGAGCCATGTCCACTGGGGCCACTTAGAGCCAAGAGAGTGCATGTCCCCAGAAGGGAAGAGGCATTTGCTGGAAAGGACGGTAGGTGACATGCTCCCTGAGTGCTCTGAGGGACGGTTGTGGGCTCTGTGGTCCATGTGTGTATCACTGTAGGGCCTGGAGATGCTGGACTCTCCAGGGGTGTCAGGAAGGGACACAGGGCAGCATTATTTGTTGAACCAAGAAGAGGCCAAATGGTCTGGGCAACAGGTAGGCCGCTCTGCCTGGTACTTGTGTCCTGAAAAAGCTGCTTAATCGGGTACATTAAGTTTTTTCTTTTTAATCATTTAAGAACTTCCTTCTCTGTCTATATTAGTTTTCTATTGTAACAAAGTGCCACAAACTTTGTGGCTTAAAACAGTATGTATTTATTTTTTCTTACAGTTTCTGTGATTCCAGTACTTACTTCTGAATTATCTAAACTTTACAAACCGCTGATATATTCTTCCTTTCGTTTTATTATTCTAAGTTTTACATCTGGGCTTCTTACAATGTCTGACTTTTCTAGAAAGAACATAGTCATATAATAACAAATACTGATATGAGCACATCAGCGTTTGGCCTAGTATCGTCACGCGGGCTCTTGCTTCCAGCCACTGCTGCTAGATGCTTTTGATTCCATTCTCCAAATGTGCATGTTTACTTCCAGCTTTAAAATAGCTACATTATTATGTATAATTGAAAGCAATATAGCGACTTTTAAAAAATAACTCTGGGTTTTCACTAATTCAGACCTAGAGTTCTTTTATCCAGTCCAAGTTCAATCAATTTTTATTGACTAGCCCATAAACCCTGTGAAATAAAATGCCTCCCCACAGATATAGGCAGTCTGCGAGTCAGGCAGAGCCCATGGGAACACAGCACAAAGCGTCTCTTTCTGACCACACAGAGAGCCCGTGACTGCCATCAACCTTGCTCCCCTGCCCCCTGCTTATATCAGAATTCAGTTTTATAGGCAATTATGTGCTAGAAGCATTAAGCCAACACTATTAGAAATGTCATTCAAGGATAATACTTGACAATAAATTCAAGAGTCATCCTCTATATGGGAGAAATAATATGAATTTATAAATTAGATCTGGATTCTAATTCTGGTTCCATCACTTACCAGCAAATAGTTAACACCTGAGCCTCAGTTTCCTAATCTAGAACGTAAGAAAATAATGTCAACATCACCATATTAAATTCTTATAGTGGATAATATAGAAGTCATTCATTTTCACATTTATTGAGTTATTAAGATAGGCTATTATATGAATAAGTAATTTATATCTACTAAGTATAGTGGCACATCTGGAAAGGGTGACATCAGTTAAAGAACAAACAGAGGAAAATGTGAGGCATCATGAAGGAGATGGGACTTAACTGTGGGCCTTGAAGCGTATGCTTCAGAGTGGTGTTCAGTGGGATACAGTGGGATTAACTGGCCTTTAGTGCGATGGAAAAAGAGAAAATGTTATTTATTAATTCAGTTCAGACAAATATACTTGTTGGTCTTTATCAATCCTGATTTAGTAAAGAACTTGTAAATTTTTATTCTTCAGCTACTTCAGATTAACCAAGTTATCAGGTTCATGGTGATCTTAATTGGAGTTTGGACCATTTTATTAACAGTGATATGATTCTCAAATTGACCATTGATACCTTGATAACTATGTGAGCAATGAGGGAATCAGAAGCTTCCAAAGGCCAGAAGCTGCCTGGAGAGAACCTGAGTGTGTGTCATGTTGCACATCCCCACCCCTGGAAATGGGGAGCGAGGTGAGGCTCGCCCTCTCCTGTGCTCATAGGAAAGGACACAAAGGACCTGGCTTCTTTAGGGACAGACAGAACCAAGAGGAAGGACCTTCGGCTTGGTCTGGGAATAGAAGTCGGTCAGAATGAGGAGTTGGAATCGGGATTGACTACAGGCCTGCTTTTAATTCGGCAGTTACTGCTGAGATGCAACTCGATGCTCAGATACCTAAGTTGGTCTCTGCCTTTGCGTTACTTTCCAGGGAGAATATCTCAAGGCATGTAAAAGAGATATAGGAAAAATGGTCGGGGGATAGATAGAGACATAATGTTCACTTAGATTGTGAGGAGAGTCAGGGATGCTTAAAAGCCTGTGACATTGGAGCTGGTCCTCAAAGAATGAGTGAGATTTCAAGGGAAGAGAGATAGCATTCTCATGTACACATGTGAGTTCTTTGGTAAGATCTCTCTGCTCCTGTATATATACACCAGGCACAGTTTGCTGGCATTTGAGAAGTGCAAGGAATATATTCAAATGAAAATTTGAAAATGTTTTCCCAAAGCATTATTCATGAGATTTTAGGGACTTGTCTGTGGACTGGGAATCTATATATATCTATATATCTATATGTAGATATATATAGATACATATAGATATATATATATAAAAGCCTAAGTGACTGGAATGACCAGTTGCTATGATGCGCACTGACCACCAGGGCAGGAGCTGCCCCCTGGTAGTCAGTGCACTCCCACAGCCACCCTCCCCCAGCTGACCAAGCTCCTGCAGTCCCCCCCCCCCCCCCCCGCCCTGCAGTCCCTCCCCTTGGCCAGCAGGCCCTGATCAGGGCCGGCTCCCAGCCTGGGACAGGGACTGGGGTTGGGTGGTGGTAGATACGGCCCCTTTCTCAGGGGGACTGAGGTCTGGCTCCCTCCTCAGGGCCTGCGGCCAACCTCCCATGTCCCGTCCCTCCCCCTGGCTGGCAGGCCCTGATTGGCCCACTGCCTGCCTGCCACGGTGGTGGCACAGCAGTGAGGGAAAGAGGAGGCGGGGAGGCGGGAACCGCACAGTGGCGGGGCGCCAATGATGGTGGCGTTGGCACCTGGCATCCCTTCCTTCCACATCAGGCCCGGCGACCATCACCTCCTCTCTGGCCTGGCCCTGAATGGCCTGGTCCTGATCAGCCCTGGTTGCCAGCCAGGCCTAGGGAACCCATCTGCGCACGAATTTCGTGCACCAGGCCTCTAGTAAGCAAATAACATTAATCATATTTTTCTATTTTTTGAAGTAGATCCAGAATATACATGCATTTTTTCAACCAAAAAAATTGTAATTCATATGTTAACATGTGGTTTTTAGCTTTGTAAATCATCCAGTGGTTCTCAACCTTCCTAATGCCGTGACCCTTTAATACAGTTCCTCATGTTGTGGTGACCCCCAACCATAAAATTATTTTCATTGCTACTTCATAACTGTAATTTTGTTACTGTTATGAATTGTAATGTAAATATCTGATACGCAGGCTGTATTTTCAGGGGTCGCGACCCACAGGTTGAGAACCACTAATATTGTGGTCCATCTTCTTTCTTTGATCAAACATATACTCAGCAATCTCTAGGTTGGTGTGTATGTAGCTATGCAGATTTATTTTAATATTCGCTCTATTCTGTATTTATAAGGCAGACAAATATTCTGATAAAAAGTTGGAAAGTGAATTTTGTATTATTTAGTACTAAGTACATTTTCTGTAACTTGGGGAAAATACATTTGTCAGAGTCTTAAAACTACATATTACTATTCATTAAAAAATTGCCTGAAGTGCCATTTAAAGGAAAAGAATGAACAAACCATGGAAAATGAATGAGAAAAAGAAAATATTTTCTTTGCAATTTATATTTTTTACTTGGGATTATGCTGCATTTTGAGTTTCTCCTTAAAAATATATTTTCTTTTTCTCATTACTGTTTCAAAAGCTAATAATATACTTGCCCTAAATAAAGTAAAATTATTACTGAGGATTTTGGGTTACATTAAAAAATTATCCAACAAAAACTTATTTAATAACTAATCTGTGTCAGTTTTTTTTTGGACATATACAGGTAAATAAATGTTGTTTTTTTCAAATAGACTTTGTTACTTGACATATAAACAGTTTGCTATAGTAGACGTATTAGTTCTCTAGTAGTAGTGTTAACAAAATCGTTTGGGAATGCAGAGGAAGGAGCTGATAACTGTCAGGATGGCTGGGAAAACACATTTGAACTCTTCCCTGCAGGATGACTATAATGTTGCCCGATGGAGAAAGAAGATGGCATGGGAAGGGAAAGGTGTGGCATTCCCGGTAGAGTTCTCTCCCTCTCCTTTAAAAAAATGCTGAGCTTTTTAGGGATCATAAGCTTTAATATATAGTTAGCAAAAAAGGCAATTCGATGTCTATTAAGGATGGGCTACATGGAAGAGTCCTTAAGGGAATTTGTGTAATTCCCTGTGGAAATCACATTTTCAGGACACAGAACTGACAGTTAGTGATGTCTTGAGAAACAAGCCCCAATTTTAAAAGGTGAGTAGGTGGCATCTGCTTTTTTAATAAATAGCAAGTATGTGGACCTTATGTGTTGCAAACATTTGTGAAAGATTAGCTAATGAAGAACAGAGAATTCTCAAACCCAATACCTTGGGGGGGTGAAATTCATTTTTTCATTAACTGGAAGATTGTCAATGTAAAGGGATGGGAGTAATTCTCACGTACTTTCACATAATCCTGCTTTAAAAAGCAAGCTCTGTGGGAGTATTTCTGTTGATCCATTGGCTCATCAGAATGCCCCCACAGGAGAAGGCTTATGCACGCTGGACAATGAGCTCATTTATTAAGCTGCGGTGCTCACGGAATGCTACCATGTGTCTGACATGTTTATTCCTCCTGCTGATTTGCTGGCTTTCATTGTTGTTTCATGTTTATATTGAGACTTGCTGACATGCAAATATTCCAAGAGCTATCATCTTTGAAAGATGTGTTCTTTAAGGAGGCTCTGTTGAGTCTATCTCTTGTTTCTTTCTGCTGGTTATGTTCATGAAACAAGAGTTTATTTTATATATATATATATATATATATATATATATATATATATACACACACACACACACACACACACACACATATACACACATACATATACATTTATATACGTGTGTGTGTGTGTGTGTGTGTATCGGTACTATATATAAACCTGTACTATACGGTGACTGGAGGACTCGGTCTGAGTCATTGCCAGCAAAGAACTGCGCGAAAGCAATTAGCTGGTGAGGAGTTGATGTTTCACAAATCAGGAGAAACAAAAGCTAGCAGGATCATTCCTTAGGTTTATTTCTCATCACAGGCACCTTTGATTAAAGTCACTCTCCTCTGGGTTTTTATTTCTTCCAAATTGTCAGTTAGGAACTGACTTTCTTCATCTAGTGATAAGATTGCTGGTCCTCTATTCTTGCATCATGGAATTGTGAGCTTTAAGCAATAGAATCCAAATACCTATTTGAATGTTTATTTTGTTGAGACAGATAGCTCAACCAGATAATTCAACGGACCTTCATTGAGAACCTGAGATGATCTAGGCCAGGGGTCCTCAAACTACGGCCCGCGGGCCACATGCAAATACAAATATTGTATTTGTTCCCATTTTGTTTTTTTACTTCAAAATAAGATATATGCAATGTGCATAGGAATTTGTTCATAGTTGTTTTTAAAACTATAGTCCGGCCCTCCAGCGGTCTGAGGGACAGTGAACTGGCCCCCTGTTTAAAAAGTTTGAGGACCCCTGGTCTAGGCACTGTGTTAAGGCTGGGGACTGGCTCCGTGGGGCAGTAAAAGAGAAACGACGTGGAGGGTAGAGACAGTGCTGAGGTAGGGCCTGCTCATGCAGACTGACTGGAGAAACACTCATTGACTGAAAGGCAGGCCAGAGTTGAAACTGTGATCTATCTAGACTGGGCTCATTAATGTCTCTAAGTTTGTTTCTTCATCTGAAATAAAGGGTAATAAAATCCATGCCAGAGGGATTATTGTTAAGATTAAATGAGTTAAAATATGAGAAAAAGCCCAGGATCATGCCTGGCACATACTGGGTGGTTGATAATTGCCAGTCACATAGAGAAATATCCATATATATAAAAGACTAAGCGACCTGCCGAGTGGCCGGTAGCCCGGACATGCACTGACTCCCAGGGGGCAGGTGCTCAACGGAGGAACTGCCGTGTGACAGCAGCTTTGCAGAGTGCCCTCTTGCACTCCGGAACCCCTTGGGGGATGTCCAACTGTCGGTTTTGTCCCAATCCCCGCAGGCCAGGCCACGGGACCCCACCTGCCGGAGGGACCCCACTCACTTTGCAGACCCTGTTCAAGCCCTAGTGCTGCCCCAGGTGTGGCTGGCCGGAGAGGGACCGCGAGAGCTTGGCTCAGGGTGTGTCCAACCCATCTTGCCCAGTCCCGCCTGCTGACCACCTTCTAATTGATTTCATTTGAATGTGCATGAATCCGTGCACCGGGCCTCTAGTAAATAGCTTCTTATCTCTATTCTCAAGGTTTAGAGCCGGGGATTCTCATTCACTGTGAAGTTGGATTTTACTTGTCAGATCTCTGTATTTGCTTTAAAATTATCTGAGCTTCACTAATAATTCAAAGGGCTTTTAAGTCTGAGAAGAAAACACATACACAAACATACCCACACACTCCCCTGCTTCTGCACTCATATTTAAGTCTCTTGTTCAATGAGAAGAAAATCTCCACGAAGTTATTGTCTAATGCCATCAAATAGTCTTACGTTTAGATGCCCTTGTATAGTAATGAGTTCATGGGAGGTGAGCAGAAGCATCCGAATGATCTTACTGGATAAAACTTGTGACGCAGGAAGAAATCTATCGGCATTGAAATTTCAGCAGCTCATTTTTCATTCATTTTCACACACAACAAGGTTCTCATAAACAGATTTATTGCATCATTTCTCCTAATTGAAAACTGACTAATTTTCAGAAGTAAAGCTGAGCAGTACCAGAAGGGCGTGAGGTGTATGCCACTAGGCTGCTGCGCGCCCATTTCTACAGAAGGTCGCTCATTCCAAAGGGCTTGTTCTCTCTGACTTACTCGTAGCAGGAAGACGGATGGTTGTCCCTCCTGCCAGACGCCAGGGAGCTGGTCTGTGTAGTCCCTGTTGCTGTTCTTGTGAAAAATTGCTAGTGTGAAGTATCATAGATACAAAGTTTTGACGTTAATCCATCTTACAATAATGTGCTTTGTACATCTTCAGAGTTAACCATTTTCTGAAAAATTTGAGCTCTAAACTGATTAATTTGTATAAAATCATCTAAATCCCACAGATCACAGTGATGACCTTTTTATATTTTTGAAGGCTTGTTTGAAGATTGTCATGTCTTCAATGCTAAAACACCCACATTTTGTGAAATTGGATTTGAATCATTATTAAAGGGTAAAATGCTATCACTATCAGGTGGCATTAAAAAGCCAGAAACAGGCTTTCATCAACAAATCAACAAACGACAAGTGCTGGAGAGGATGCGGAGAAAAAGGAACACTCGTGCACCGCTGGTGGGAATGCAGACTGGTGCAGCCACTATGGAAGACATTATGGGGTTTCCTCAAAAATTTAAAAATGGAACTCCCATTTGACCCAGTGATCCCACTTCTAGGAATATATCCCAAGAAACCAGAAACACCAATCAGAAAGGATATATGCACCCCTATGTTCATAGCAGCACAATTCACCATAGCTAAGATTTGGAATCAGCCTAAGTGCCCATCAGTAGATGAATGGATTAGAAAACTGTGGTACATCTACACGATGGAATACTATGCTGCTGTAAAAAAAAAAGAACTCTTAACATTTGCAACAGCATGGATGGAACTGGAGAGCATTATGCTAAGTGAAATAAGCCAGTCAATAAAAGAAAAATACCACATGATGTCACTCATTTATGGATAATAAAGACCATTATAAACTTATGAACAAAAATAGATACAGAGGCAGAGCAACCTTGACCAGACTGTCAAACTACAGCGGGAAGACTGGGGAGGGTTGGGGGATGGGAGTGGGGGATAAGAGATCAACCAAAGGACTTGTATGCATGCATATAAGCATAACCAATGGACAGAAGGCACTGGGGGGTAGGGGAGGCCAGGGGATTGTCAAGGGCGGGGAAAAAAGGAGACATATGTAATACTCTTTGTAATACTTTTTTTTTTAATATATTTTTTTTTATTGATTTTTTACAGCAGACTCAAGGGTCCTGGGTTTGTTTCCAGTCAAGGGCATGTATCTTTGTAATACTTTAAGCAATAAAACAATTTTTAAAAAAGCCAGAAACATTTATTAAATTTAAGCCACTACTTCTCAGGCACACATTTCAACCCTTTTAGAAATACTTTTGAGTTAAAATTGAAATGTCAACTAACATAAAATTTAAAATACACATTTGGTTTAGTATTGCCATCAAACAGTATTAAATATTTAACATTAATTGATTTCATGCTTCTGACAGGTCACAATGATTCAGTGCTTAATGGGAAAAATATTGTCTGCTTGATGACTTCCTTGTGTAGTAACAGAACGGTGTGTGTTTATTTACTGTAGATTAATAGGCTTTGTTCTACTAGTGCACACTTAAATATGTATGTCAGGGGTGGGCAAACTTTTTGACTCGAGGGCCACAATGGGTTCTTAAACTGGACCGGAGGGCCGGAACAAAAGCATGGATGGAGTGTTTGTGTGAACTAATATAAATTCAAAGTAAACATCATGACACAAAAGGGTACGGTCTTCTTTTTTTTTAGTTTTATTCATTTCAAACGGGCCGGATCTGGCCCGCTGGCCGTAGTTTGCCCACGGCTAATGTATGTCATGTGTGAATATACCTATTTCAGACACAATCTATAACTGAAACCCACAAGTTCTTGGGAAACATCTTTGTTTCTTCTGTGAAGGAAATATTTATGGAAAGATGTCTCTATCTCAGATGCTGCGTTCTCTACAGTAACCAAGGCAGGCGTCATTAGAGCCAGGTGCTCTGCACCCAGTGATGAGTTCAGCATTTTAGCAAAATTTTACTATAATCGATTCTGAAAAGAAAGCTGCTTTAGGTAAAGGGAATGAATCCAAAACAAAGGAATGTACTGCTTCGAGTAGAATTAAAGCAAAGTCTGTAATAGAGAATAAATTTATTTTATATTTTAGAGTTGATGCAGTTATATGTATGGTTTGATTATACCACTAGCTGTATGACTTTGGGCAAGTTATTAATCTTTGTGTTTCAGTTTCTCTATCTGAAAATGGGTATAATAATAGCTCCTCTCTGATACAGTACCTTGAATTGTGCCTGGCACTTTGCAAACGATACGTGTTATCTTCCGTTACCATTGTCCATGCTGTGTGTGATCAGCCCTACGGTGGTGCAGAGAAACAGATGGACGATGAGCCATTCACAATCCCCTGGAATAGCCCACTGTGTGAGGGACCTGCAGGGGATGCAAAGGGGGTGTTGTTGCACTTGAGATGAGCCCCAATCACAAAATGATAGCATTTCATGGAAGGTGTTACCTATAAATATCCCCAGGATGATGCTACCATTTGAAGTCAGCTCAGTTACTGGTACCTCCCATTATCAGCAAAGATTGTTCCCATGCAAACCCCACCCCCAGACCAAATCCAGCAGCACAGCCCCTGCCTCCGGCTCAAACAGACTACCCACCTACCCCCTCCCCGCAAGTTTCTGTTGGTTCCACCTCTCAGTTTTCTGAGTCTTAGGAATCACATCTGGAACAACTTTCCAAACCTGTATGCACAGCGTATTCGCTTTTCAGAAGAGCTTAGGTGGCTGGCTTTCAGGTTTTGATTTTAGTTTATTGATCTCTTAACACTATTAACTATTATTGAACCATGGCTGTTTTTAAAAAAATTGAGATTGAGGCATAACTGACATATAATGTATTAATTTCAAGTGTATAACATAATGATTCAATATTGCTATATATGGTGAAATGACCACCACAGTAAGTCTAGGTCACATCCCTCACCACACGTAGTTATAATTTTTTTTTCTTATAAGAACTTTTAAGATTTATTCTCTTACCAACTTTCAAATATGCAATACAGTATTATTAACTACAGGTACCATGCTGCACATTACAGCCCTTGGCTTATTTTATAACTGGATGTTTGTACCTTTGACTTCCTTCACCTATGCCCCCTTTCTTCCCCCACTATCTGCTTCTGGCAACCATCAACCTTTGAGCTTGGTTTTATTTTTTAAAGATGTGAGATGGCACAGAACTTATTTTTCTCTGTCTGACTTATTTTGCTTAACATAATGCCTTAAAGCTCATCCATCCATGTTGTTGCAAACGACAAGATTTTCTTCTTTCTTATGGCTGAATAATATTCGATTTTGTGAGGATAGGGCCTGGTGCATACAGAAAGTACTTAAGAAACAGTTGTAATACTTCAACAATAAAGACAACATAAGGAAAAAAGTAACAGCTATTAATGGAAGGGAAGGCCAAAGCTGAAACTGTGGTGTGTCTAACCTGGCAAATTGCTGAATGTCTCTACCACGTTTTTGTTACCCTCTGACCTACCTGGCTGTTGTAAATGATGCTGCATTGCACACGAGGGCGCACATGTCTTCTCAAGTTAGTGTTTCATTCTTGGCAAATGAAAGCCTAGAAGTGGCAATGCTGCCTTATATGGTAGTTTCATCACTTGTTCTTAGAAACCTGCATTCTGTTTTCCACAGTGGCTGCACAGGGTTCCTTTCCCCACATTCTCACCAACACAGACTTCTTGTCTGTTTGCTAATAGCCATTTTTAACAGGTGTGAATGGGATTTCCTTGTGCTTTTGATTTGCATTTCCCTGGTACTTAGTGGTGTCATGTATCTGTCAGCCTTTTGTATGTTTTCTATGGCAGAATGTCTATTCAGATCCTCTGGCCACATTGTTTTCTCAGGCTTGTTTATTGCTATTGAGTTGTACGAGTGTTTTATATAGTGTTTTGGATAGTAACTCCTTAAAAGATGCACGATTTGCATATATATCCTACCATTCTGCAGGTTGCATTTTCATGTTGTTGGTAGTCTCCTTCACTGTGCTGAAGCTTTTTGGTTTGGTGTAGTCACACTTGTTTATTTTGGCTTTTGTTGTCTTTGCTTTTGGTGTCATATGGCTGCCTTTTTAAAGTTTGGCTCAGGGGAATTGTATTTTTCAGTCCAGAGTTTTATAGTCATCTTAAAAATGTGTATCAAACTTACTTTTTATCTTGTTTTGTTTGGTAGAATTCTAAATGCATGAAAATAGCATTATGAGATGGAACTTCAGTTGTAATTTAGTTTCTGACTCAGTAGACACATGATGCTTTGCTCCCGTTTCAGCAGAGTTATAAGCTGATTGACTAATTCTGATGTTATCAGGGGGCCGCTTGGGGATTATTCGAGGTGTGATATAAATGTAATGATGTCTTACTAGCTCTCTGTGAACTTATGTGTTTGGTCTGGTGGAGATTTCTTTTTCAAAATAAAATATTCTCTTATGAACTGTGAATATTATCTGTCTTCACACCTACCTCATGTGAAAAAGTGTCTGCATTGTGTGCTACGGTTCTGCAGTCACTGAAAATAGTGTTCTGAGGTTGGTTGCTTTTCTTTAAGTAGATATACCATGGCAACCAAATTTGTCAGGATACAGTTGAAGATGTGAGTATTGTACTATGAAAATGAGATTTCAAAGGAGTCACAGTAGACATAGGGCGAGAAAGGATTAGATGGTGTTGTCAAGTGTGTAGAGAAGAGTGTTAGCCTGGAGCAATGGTTCTCAACCTTCCTAATGCCTCGACCCTTTAATACAGTTCCTCATGTTGTGGTGACCCCCAATTTCCTTGTTACAAATTGAACGTAATTAAAGCATAGTGATTAATCACAAAAACAATATGTAATCATATATGAGTTTTCCGATGGTCTTAGGCGACCCCTGTGAAAGGGTTGTTCGACCCCTAAAGGGGTCTTGACCCACAGGTTGAGAACCGTTGCCCTGGAGAATGAGGAGGAGGTAACATTTGACTGTTGAGAAGTCTACTTGTTAATTTCAGATTACAAAATAAGATTTCTGAGATGATTTTGCAGGCATGTGTTCAAAGAGAAAGAGAAGGGGAAAGTGGAGTCTGTGGCTGATGCAGAAAGGAGGAGGGAAAGGATTCCATTTGACTCAGCCCTGCCTGCATTTGTGCGGGTTCACAGGCTCCGTCGTAGTATCATGCCAGAGGTGACTCGATTAGAGAGCAGGCTGGCATAAAGCAGACTTGACTACGTAGGGGAATTGCTCTCGGCAGAAGAGACAAAGCTTAATATAATAGGAGATCACTTATCTGAGGGAGAACTAACTTGGGAGCTAATGAACGTCGTATCTAAGAGACAGTTGCCAAAGCAGATATTACTGTGAAAGGCAAGGGCAGGGGACTTAATGTGACCTTATCTTATTAACTGATAAGGAAAATTAGTTTTAGAAATACATGAACATTCACACACATGTAATTTTTTTAAAGTGGAAAGAGAAGCCGAAACCGGTTTGGCTCAGTGGATAGAGCGTCGGCCTGCGGACTGAAGGGTCCCGGGTTCGATTCCGGTCAGGGGCATGTACCTTGGTTGCGGGCACGTCCCCAGTGGGGAGTGTGCAGGAGGCAGCTGGTCGATGTTTCTCTCTCATCGATGTTTCTGGCTCTCTATCTCTCTCCTTTCCTCTCTGTAAAAACTCAATAAAATATATTAAAAAAAAATAAAGTGGAAAGAGAAGCTGTGTTTTGTTGTTGCTTTAGGTAAAAACTGTTTTATCATGCTACAATATGATTTTTAAATGTGACTTTAAATGCAGATTTTTATAGAACCAATTTTTTTTTCAGAAATATTCTTTCTAGGGGGCACTTTTTCATGAATTAAAATCTGGAATATTTTTGTTACTTTTAGGTGTTTTCTACATGAGATGTGGAATTTAACAATGCCATTAGCATCTTACGTTTTTATTGCACTTCACAATGTTCACGTCTTGTTCATTAGTCAGGTGGATGGTTCCTCATTCTTCAGATGAGGACATGGCGGCCAAATTGCCCACATGGCTTGCTCACAGGAAGTGGATGGCAGGTCTGCTGTTCTGGCTGCAAAGGGCGAGACCATGAGCACCAGGACGCCTGGGAGCAGGTTTGACTTAGGAAAAGAAATGTTTAAGTGCTGATCAATAATTGATGGTGGGACATATGACGCAGCCTAAGCTTTTTTTTTTTTTTAAATATTTTTATTGATTTCAGAGAGGAAGGGAGGGGGAGAGAGAGATAGAAACATCAATGACGAGAGAGAATCATTGATTGGCTGCCCCTGCATGTCCCCTACTGGTGATCGAGCCTGCAACCCGGGTATGTGCACTGACCAGGAATTGAACATGGGACTCGTCAGTCTGCAGGCTGACGCTCTACCCACTGGCCAGGGCCAGGCTAAGCTTTATCAGAAAAACCGTGCAGAAGAGGCAGTCTGGCCCTGCAGGCATCGCTCAGTGATTGGCATTGACCTATGAACCAGGAGGTCATGGTTTGATTCCCGGTCAGGGTACATGCCTGGGTTGCGGGTTCGAACCCCAGTGTGGGTGCAGGAGGCAGCCGATCAATGATTCTCTCTTGTCATTGATGTTTCTCTCTCTCTCCCTCTCCCTTCCTCTCTGAAATCAATAAAAAAATCTCTATATATAAAATGCTAAGTGTCTGTCCATCCAAACGGCAGCTATGATGCACACTGACCACCAGGAGGCAGACGTTCAATGCAGGAGCTGTCATGACGTGCACTGGCCATCCTATATAATAAAAGGCTAATATTAAAAAAGACCAAAAGGTGGAACAACTGAACAGTAGGTTGCTGTGACGTGTGCTCACCACCAGGGGACGTGTGCGGAACATGGCGGGTGTTGGCCACGGCAGGATGGTGAAGCAGGTGAGCGGGGGCTCCAGACCAAGGCAGAGTGCTGCTCGCTGTCATTGGGGCAAGCCTCTGGTGCTTACTAAAAATTCTTTGCTCCTGTGCGTCACGCTCTGCCTGGCACTTGCACCTACAGGTGGCGCCCAGCGCCAGTCTCGATCACTCAGCACCATCAGTGGGTGCGAATGACTACTGCTGGCCCTGATCACCCCTGAGGGCTTCTCCACCTCCCCCTGTTTCTGAGGGGCGATCGGGGCAGCAGTTGCCTCTCACACCCGCTGCTGGCACCGGCCCCAGTCGCTCTGTGCTGTCAGCAGGTGTGAGTGGGGCTGGTGCCCTCAGCATGTGGGAGGGGTGGCAGTGGGAGTGGGGCTGCCGGCAGACAGGGGACCGGGGACCGTGGTGGGAGGGGCTGGGCGAGATCGAGGAGGATGGGCTGAGACCCGCCCCTCTGCCTACCACAGCTTCGCAGTCCACAATTCCTTTCAAGGTGCACGAATTTGTGCACTGGGCCCCTATTTTAAAAATAAACAGCACCACAGACCTGGCACCGACAAACCAACACTCTGCTTCCTCAAATAGGACACAGGCCCTGCCACCATCCCAGAGTGACATCCCACCAAATTGCAGCCACCGCTGCCAAGACCCCATCACGTAAAATGTGGCCCACAGCCTAGCCCAGCCCAGAGACGGTCGCTGTGGGCGCCGGGTAATGACGTCACATAGCAACTCCTGGCTTCTTCTCCCTAGCAGCTAGCTCCTTGGAGTTTCTTCAGCCCCGGAACCTGACTTGCTTTATAGCCAGGTGCAAACATTTCACAGTTTAACTAAATGTCTGTGAAGCATTTTCCTGTGGCTCATCTCAGTTGATCCTCACAGAAGTCCTGGAGTAGGTAGATAGGAGACTGGGTAGAATCCTATTTTCTTTTCATTAGCCAGATGCAAATAGTGATATTAAAATATTTCTTGTAATTAATTTCCTTTCATTGTGCACGATTCCATGCACTGGGACACTAGTCCTATCTAATAAAGAGGGAATATGCTAATTGACCCTCACGCTGTTGCAAGATGGCGGCACCCACAGCCAATAAGGAGGGAATATGCAAATTGACTGTCCCACCCTCAAAAATGGTAGTGCCCACAGCCAATAAGGAGGGAATATGCTAATTGACTGCCACACCCTCAAAGATGGCAGCGCCCACAGCCACAAGATGGCGACACCCAGTCCCCTCAGCCCCCCAGCCACCCAGGGCTGCCCAAGGCTCAGGTAACCAGGGCCGGCCAAGGCTTGTGCTGCTGGCAGTGGCAGCAGCGGAGGTGTGATGGGGCGTCGCCTTCCCCTGATTGCCAGGTCGCCTCCCGCTCCTGAGTGCTCCCAGACTGTGAGGGGGGCAGGCCGGGCTGAGGGACCCCCCACTCCAGTGCATGAATTTTCATGCACTGGGCCTCTAGTTTATATATAAAAGAAGAGGTAGCCTTTGTGAACTAGCGGACTAATTGAAGTTAAGTTTCCAGACCTAGATAAATTAGTTTATGTGTACTGATCTGTTCAAAGTTACTTTCCAATAAAATATTGTGTCTGTGTTTGGAGAAGTTTCAACTTGAAAAGAAGAGCAGCTTTTTGGATGAGACCAGAGGATTTTAAATTTTGTTAAGTTTTTTGAAATCCAAAAATCAGCGTGTTGGAGCCCAGCATTTGTTTTGTGACCAGACTTTCCCTGTGTGTACTGCATTGGTTAGAGGGCGTGATTTGATTATGTGGGCAGAAAAAGGCTGGGTAGAATTGTTAAATCATCAGTTTTTGTCTTATTGGCCCCAGCCTCACATTGCTGTGGTTATTTTCCAGTTCAGTAAAACAGTTTACCTCCAAACACCTCATCAGTGACTCACTGTCTTAATCTTTTACTTCAAAATCTGTTCTCAAAAGAGATACCCTGACTCCCCATTAACTATTTCGATTGAGACCCAAACCCTTATGTGAACTGAATGACTGTCTTCCTAGAGTTTCAACTTCGGGTTTCAGCAAATTGGTGGGAGGTATTTTTGTGATGGACAGTAAAGCTCTCAGGCAACGCTTACCCATAGGGCACCCAAACCTGGCAATAATTATCTAGATTTGAGTGCTACCTGCTTTCTTGTAGGAGGACCACCACAGTTTTCAAAGCAAATATGGTAACCCACTAGGAGAATTTATTTTTGTGAAGAAAATAGGTGACGCTTAGCTAGAAAATTTAAAAAAGTGTTTTTGTTTTCCTAAGAAGCATTTTGTTAAACAAAAGGTCCCATGTTTAATAAAAAAGAAATGAAACTTGAGTTTTTAACATGGTGCTTGCAAGACATAAAGTTTGAGATCTGGGGCCCGAGATATTTCCTCCCAAGCTGCGCGTGTACCTTGAAATGCCATCACCCGCTAGAATCCGGTGCCTGGCAATTTGTACTGAGCGGCTAATTTTTCAGTGCAGTTCCTGGGGGCTTAGGGCAAAGTGATACAACATAACTGACGCAGGGGAGTAGCAGCCTGGGTTCAGATCGGGTGCCAAGTGAGTGGACAGCTGCATACCCTTCAGGCCTGACAAAGAAACTGTTTACAACATGGCATTTGGTCTGTGAATCCACTTAATGAGTATTTTAGTGTCTGTAACTAACCAACAAATATGCTGAATGTTATTTTCTCCTTAAAAACATCTTAATTATCTGAAGAACTGGAATTTAGATGACTTTGCCCTTATTTGAGATCATATAATCATATTCAACAGTCTAAATGTTGGATTCAGGCAAGTTCAGTTTGAGTTTTGGCAGAAACACTTTGTTATTTGGGCATCTTCTCTGTGCCTCAGTTTCCACATCTGTAAAATGAAGATGCTAAAAATAGTAACTAAATAAAGCTGTTGTGGGGATTAAATAAAATTATAGATGTACTATTAATGCACATTATAAAGTACCCAATAGATGGCTACTCTTATGGCATTTAATATATTTCATTTATGAATATGAACCTTCAAGCTCCTTTCGTAATAACAAATGCATACGTAACACATAGTAAGCAGTTCACGCTACATAAGTTATACTTGCTCTGAAATAATACTAAGTTTCTATTGGGCTTCTCCATTTATAATGCCTCCTCTTTGGAAACTTCATTACTTGGGATTGTTGCCCTTCCCACTATGACAGGAGCCCTGGCTACTCACAAAGACTTCAATGGATGTCCAGTAGAAAAATGTGTATTCATACTCCAGGTAGAATCGCATTTGAAAACTAGGGCAATGTCCAGTTTAATATCATAAGCACATTTCCATGGCTACTGCTTATATTAATAAGACTTATTCAGTATAAAGAATACTATTAAACAAGGAACTCTAGAGCAGCGGTTGCTAACCTTTTGGACCTCACGGACCACCAGTGGTATGCAGACCACTGGTTGGCGACCACTGCTCTAGAGAATATACTTAAGATTCTCTATTGTCCTTTATTTGTAAACTAGGAGCCCAGTGCACGAATTTGTGCCCCTTGAAAGGAACTGTGGGCCATGAGGCTGCGGTGAGCACAGGTGCAGGTCTTGGCCCATCCTCTGTGCCCCCGCCCGGCACATCCCGCCATGGTCTCCGGTCCCCTATCTGCTGGCAGCTCTGCTCCTGCCACTGTTGCTCCCATGTGCTGACAGTGCCGGCCCCAATCGCACCCGCTGATGGTGCGGAGCCATTGGGGCTGGCTGCGGGTGCGAGGGGGGCCGGTGCTGGCAGCGGGTGTGAGAGGCGGCTGCCGGCCCCAATAGCCCCTCAGGAGCAGGGGGAAGTGGAGAAGCCAAGAAGGCAATTGGGGCCTGCAGCTGCCACTCAAACTCGCTGATGGTGCCGAGCGATTGGGGCGGTGCCGGGTGCCGGCAGCGGGTGCAAGTGGCTGCTCCAGTGCCAGCAGCGGGTGTGAGCATCAGGCACGACCGTGGTGCATGGGAACAAAGAATTTTCAGTAGCCACCAGAGGCTTGCCCCGATGACAGCGACTGCCCCCCCGCCCCCGCCCTTGGTCTGGCGGCCCCGCTCACCTGCTCCACCATCCTGCCATGGTGGATGCCCACTGTGTTCCATGTTCTGCCGCCTGCTGCCGATGCCAGCCATGTTCTGTGCACGCCCCCTGGTGGTCAGTGCATTTCATAGCAACTGGTTGTTCGGTTGTTCCCTTGATCAGTTTATTTGCATATTAGGGTTTTATATACAGCGAGTGGCCAGATTATTATGACCACCTGATGTTTGTAGGCAAATTAGCTATAATTTCCTGCTGAAGTTGCTAGAGGGCCAAATCATTATAAACGTCTGAATAGCACAACATACCTAAGTATCGTTGCTGATCAGGTTCATCCTATCATGTTGATGGTGTATCCCAATGGAGATGGCTTCTTCCAACAAGACAATGCGCCATGCCACGGTGCTCGTATTGTGCAGCAGTGGTTTCAAGAACATGAGGGAGACTTTACCTTGCTTAGGTGGCCCCCACACTCACCAGATCTCAATCCAAAGGAGCATTTGTGGGATGAAGTTAAAAGAGCCATCAGGCAGCTGGTTCCACAACCATCACATCTCACAGAACTGGACAGTGCTATTCATCAGGCATGGTGTCAGATTCCTCGCATCACCTTTCAACATCTCGTGGAGTCAATGCCTAGAAGAATCGCCGCAGTATTGAAGGCAAAAGGTGGCCCAACGAAGTACTGATGGGGTGGTCATAATAATCTGGCCACTCAGTGTGTGTATTATACATGGTCAGTACTGTTGCTTCCTGAACAATATAGCTTTCGGCTGCATGAGTCCACTTACTAGTATACAAGACTTTTTTTCAGAAAGCATGTTGTCAGCCCTCTGTGTCCATCAGCTGGTCAACCAACAGCATATGGAAACAGTATTTTCAATCTGTTTTTACAGCGGGCCAACTCAGGTTATGCGTGGATTTTCACCTGCATAGGAGTTGGCGCCCCTCACCCCTACAATGTGCAGGGGTTAACTGAATGTTCGAATGTCTTTCTGATGGTAAGTGTGTTTTGTATAAAAAGGGTAGACAGGCATAATTGTAGGCAAGAGCACATCAGTTAGAAGTGTACGTTTTTGGATCTTAGCGCCATGGTTATCAGGGAATCAGCTTCTTCTCACTGAACCAATGGGGCTCCTTCAAGTGCACATCTTAGCTAATTGGAGTGTTGGCTTTGGTCTTGGTTGCATCTCCTTCTTTGCTGGTGGCTGCCTGGTTCTTGGCATGTAATTTTATCAGAAAGAATTAAAAATACCTATTTACCCAGTCTAGTCCCCACCTGAACTCCAGCTCAGGTGAGTACCACACCCTGATATGTTGTCTTTTTTAAATTAATATCTTGAAGTTGTCGGGGAATAAATTACTTTGGTTTCAGGTCACAATTCTCTCTTGGGTCAGAATATCTCATTAATATTAACGCTCCAACTTGAATGAGAACACTATGCTAGTGTGTAATTCACACTGGCCACAGGTGCTGACATGATCTTAAGAAGGTGAAGGCCCTAAGTCCCTTAGGTTATTAAACAGAAACCCTCCCATTCTCTAATTATTTAGCTGTTTCTTCCCTGCATACTGAAAAAGGTTGTTCTTCACTTCAGTCTTGCCCCAAAGCTCATCACCAAGGTATCTTGTCATGGATGAAGTGGGACCTTTGACTCATTCCTCATTTGGGTGTAAATTGGCAAGTGAACATAGTAACTTGGCTGTCACCTCCCTTCAATTTCATTTTCGTTCTTTCTTTTTTTTGGTCACCTCTCAGGCCTTATCAGCTCTTGAATCGCTTGCTCCTTTTCACATGCTGTCTCCATGGTTGGTTCCATGTGGCTTGGGTCAGCCATGCTTCCTGGCCACAGACTTCCCTGGAGTAAACCTTTGTTACAAATGATAGATTTTGTGATAAGCGAACATAATCAGAGGGGGAGATGGCCATTATTTCTCTCTTTCTACAGGATGGTCCCCATAACGAGTTCATTAGATAGGACCTTGGTGTGTATAAATTTCCAAATGTATGTCTGGATAGAGAAAATTCTTGCTTACAAAAATTCTTGACATAGAAAATAAATTAAGGAAGTGATATAGGAGGATGCAACATCATATTCCTTTAAATTTGAAACCTTACTGAAACTTAGAAGATGTTTCAGCCCATGAAGGGAAGGAAAGAAGAGCAAAGGAAAAAGAAGGGAAATGAAAAGGGGAGATGAACGAGAAAGGAAATTTGAACATCTCTTCCCCACTGTGCAGTATGACAGGGATCATTCCAGAATTGCACTGCTCTCGTCTGGCACACTTGAATAACCAATGGACATAAGACACTGGGGGGTAGGGGAGGCCAGTGGATTGCCAAGGGCGGGGGGGAAAAAAAGGACACATATGTAATACACTTTGTAATACTTAAAGCAATAAAACAATAAAAAAAAAGAGATACAAGGTTTACTTATTTAATTTTATTTTTTTATGTAGTCAAAATAGATACTTAAGGTTAAATGAAATCAAATGGCCTGTGTTTGTGGATGCATCTTCCACTAAAACAGCTCAGAAAACCAGCGCTTAGTCTTGCCCTTTGGACTTAATGGCCCATCTTGAGCCCACATTCAAGGCCTCAAGCAGTGCCCGCCACATGACTTCACTCTCCGTATAATCAGCCACAAACATTCCCCACTGTGGTATGCTAGTTAACAGACGTTGTGTTGAAATAGAAACCACCTCTGGTTCGGTTCAGTGAAAGGAGAACTGGGTGACTGGACCCTGAATTATTTGATAAGATCAATGGAATTCCTTGGGAGCCAAAGCAGAACTCCTTCTTTAGCACGCTACCTTAGATGTGACTGCTCCGCCAGTTTCCTGTGTCCGAGTGTCTCTGTTTCAAATCCTTGTGCCCGAGGATGGGAATCTCATTGGCCCCGTTTGCGTTTGGCATCGGTCAGCAGGGCTGTGTATCTCAGAAGTGAGCACGGGCCAACCTTTCCAGGAAAGGGCATTTGATAACCAAGGCATCTTACGACCCGACTCCTCCCCATGTGAGGTGCTGTTCGGCTGTCCCCCCTGTATTTATGGGGCTCCTGCTGTTGTCCTCTCTGCCAGTCAAAATCTTCTCCGTGCAGCCTGAAGTCTCCCTCCTCTGTGATGCCTCTCCTGACCCTGAGTGAGAATCACAGCAGTCTCCTGTGTCCACAGCACGTCACCCGTCCTATCGGGCACTCTTTATTCTGCAGGACGCACTCAGCTTTCTGCGTCTGTGTCTTCTCTTCCCTCCCACCTACCCCATCGGACCTGTATTGTGCATTGCTCTGAAGAGGTAACAATAAACGGTGGGTTGAACTGAGAATTGAATTAGTCTGACAATGACCATTTATTGATTTGGTTGTGCCCTAGAATTCCAAGGCACATTCGGGGTCTACGAAGTGGACTGCTCAGATGCTTGCTGCAAGAAAACACTCAGGGGACTCGAAGACTGAGATATTTGCAAAAAGTCACAAGTGAAAAGAGGAGTGCCAGCCCTGGGGCATTTGCATCACTATTTCAGGAAAAGGGAGCTAGCAAGGAAAGGGGCCCTGGCATGGGGTTGGGGTGAAGGCATTGGCACCTGGACTTAGGACCTTTTTACATGTCTCCACGCCTGCCAGCCTCCCTGTCAGTCACTGAGCGTCTCCTGTCAGGCTGTGCCCGGAGGTACAGCAGCTCACACACAGCCTTGGGGTGACCTGGGAACAGGGGTGTGCTGTGTTCAGATTCTTCTCTCAGACTTACAGGAAAGGCATAGTGAGGTCAAGGGTAATGCCACCAGGACAAAGACAGAGCCAGGTAGTAAAAGGGAAAGGAAAGGTTGGGGAAACACTTCTTTTTTGACAAAGGAAAGTCGTAAGAATTGAATGTAGACCTTTACCCTGAGTTTCCCAGCAGCTGGAAAGGAGGTGGAGTCATTGTCTGGTAGCAGGCAACATCTCATTTATCAGAATGACGTACTTGATGAATTAAGATCCTATGTCTTTGAGCTTTGGAATTTCTTATAGTTTTGGTTTATAATTAATTATGTTTTCCTTGTCCTGGATATTTTTAATGCATCATATGTGATTTTACATATGTAAGTGTTCTAAAATCCTCCATGGGAAAAACTGGAGCACAAATATGATTAAGTAAGCAAATGAAAAACAATACATGAATAAATTTAAAAAATGATCATCACCATCACCCAAAGCTAGTGAATATCTTGGAAAACATGGCAAAGTTAGCAATTGACTGAGACCTTGGCCTTCTATATTATATATGATTGCATTCTTGTTAAACTTGCACTTACAGAATTGAATAAAAAATGTAGGAGTAACTTTTCATACAGTTTGGAGTATTCATAGCAGAAATTGAGCATGAAAAAAATCACTTTTGTAGTCTTGAGGATTCAAGCCCTCAGTGGTTCTTGGTGTGCAGTGAATGTTAAGTCAGGGAAACAGGTACTTAGCTAAGAACGATACCGAGAGTTGTAGGCTTATTCAGAACCACGGAATTTTTCAAACATTTGTGATTTAATTTGTTAGATAAAAGTCTCCATTATTTAGGTGGGATGTTTTAGCTTTTGTTTTTATTTGTAAAATATCTATTTCACTTCTCTCTCCCTCAGAATTTGGATATTATCCTGAGCATGTTGAGTGTCTGCTTCTTTCTTAATATAGTAGAAACTGTATATCCCAGCACGTTCCCAAATATTGTCCTCAATTTTTATTCTTTTTAAAAAATTTATTTTATTGTGGTAAGAACACCTTTTTTTAAAATATTTTTATTGACTTCAGAGAGGAAAGGAGAGTGAGAGATAGAAACAGCAATGATGAGAGAGAATCATTGATTGGCTGCCTCCTGCATGACCCCTACTGGGGATCGAGCCTGCAACCTGGGCCTGTGCCCTTGACTGGAATTGAACCCAGGACCCTTTAGTCCGCAAGCTCTATCCACTGAGCAAACCGGCCAGGGCTCAATTTTTATTCTTTACACTTCATTTTGTTTGGAGATGGAAGTAAAAGGAAAAATAAAAGCTAGTAGCTGCTTAATTCCATCAGGAACTTTACAGAGTTCTAGTCCTTGGCCTGTTTGGTCAAAGCAGAATTTACGAAAATCTAACACATTAATGATGCCTGAAAGGCAGGCTGCTGAAAAGAGATGAATGCATTGCCTGGGCTGATAGTAAAATTATAGAGACTTGAAACTCAGCATTTTGAAGATCAGTGAGATGCCATTTTTGTACGTGTCTGGAATATTTCATGAATAATGTTTAGATGGAGTCCATATAAACCTACTTCATATTACAACTGAAATATATTTTTCTCTGCAGAAAGCTATTGTCATTAGACAGTGAAAGTAGACTTATAGTAGGTTATAGAAAATACTGCGGGAAAATCCAGTAAAAGCAGTATTAGAGGTGCTTTCTGTCCCTTTTTATAGTACCAAAACTATGAAGATAAAAAATTTTGATTATATATACAGAAGATCTGCTCTTATGCTGTATATTTTATACCTGCCATTACCAACCAAGATAGCATCTTTCAATGTCAAATTGAGTTAGCTGTGGTTTATATCATGGATGGCTTTAAAGCTATTTGCCATTAATAATAAGGCACTTAAAAATGTGAAAAAAAAAAGATTATTGCATATACCACTGCTGCTTTCAGTTTGTTGTTTTGCATGAATTAAATCCTATTTATAAGGTGTCATTATCCAAAATGAATGGAGGGGAATGATCTAGAAAATCAGGACTTCTTCACATTTCTAGGTAGAAGCTTCATTCTCTCTAATGAAGTGAGTCAGCACCTCAGAATTTAAATTTCTAATATGTACATAAATAGTCCCAAGATGCATTTCAAAATGTGTTCCCTCAAGAAAGTGAAAAGTACAATGAATTTGCATATAAGTATCCTTGGACTCTTAGGAGTGGAGGAAAAGTGATGAGTACTGATTCAGTAGCTAACTCCTGTTATAGTGTATTTTAGAGTTCAATAAAAAATGAGAAAATTATTTTTAGTGTTTCTCATGTGTAAGAGATGACAATGAAATAAGATATTTTTAAACATGGAAATTAAATGAGCAGGGACTCTTTTCATGTATATCTTCCTTCCCTCCTTCCCTCCTTCCCTCCTTCCCTCCTTCCCTCCTTCCCTCCTTCCCTCCTTCCCTCCTTCCCTCCTTCCCTCCTTCCCTCCTTCCCTCCTTCCCTCCTTCCCTCCTTCCTTTCCTCTCCATTCTTTTCCTAAACCACAGGGCTAGGCAAAATTTGTCACAGTGGCTGGTTGAATCTGTGGTTGCCTGAACACACGTTTTAAATTTGCTGGTCCAAAAGTCTGCATGTATGGAATACGAAGGTTTTTATTGATGACAGACTACATTTTAGGTTATATTTCACATTAGATTGGGAGATTGGTTTGCTTTACACTTTAAAAATTATCTTTTACCTCCAATTAAGAGAGGAAGAAACATTAAAAAACCTCTTAAGTGTTATTTCTCAATCTGTTGTGTTCATTTTCTATGAACTAAGAATTCTTTCTTTACCAGTTTTCCAAGTAGAAATCAAAACCATATTGAAACAATTACAAATTTTCCCAAGAATTGCAGTATGATTTAAAAAACAACAACAAAAAAATTTAGTATATGGACCAACTAATGCAATAAATATAGCCAAAGGACTGATTTTCAAAGTAACTCCCAGAATGTGTAGGGGAAAAAAAGACTAATGAACAGTTTGGGAAATAAAAGGTTAACATGTAGGAAGATCAACATCTTTAGGATTTTCAGAAGCAGATAATGTCAAAACATCGATGGAAATAATCAATGAAATAGGAGAATTCTTCCCAAATCTGAAAAAGCCACCCCAGCTTCAGATAGAGAAGACTATGTGTTGTGTCAGCTAAAAAAAAATCTAATACTCAGCTTTTCCAATTCTCAGATCTCCGTGGATTAAAAATACATACATACCTAATACTTCCGAGAGGAAAACAAGTTACAAAAGATATCAGACTAGACTAAAACCACATTTCTCACAAGCCGCATTGGATTCTAGTAGATAATGAAGCATGACTTTCAAAGTTTGGAGAGAAAATAACTTTGAATGAAAACTCTCCTGTAGCCTAAAGTATTTGTTAAGTAAGAAGGCAGCAATAAAATATAAATATATTCAAATATGCATGGACATAAGCTACTTTTCCCAAGCTTCCTCTATGGAAACGAAATATTTGGGAAGTTACTTCAATGAAATGATAAAGGAATTCCAGAAAAAGGAGCACTTGAGAGGTAAGAAAGAGTTGTAGGTAAAGTGACGCAAAGCAACAGCAGTAAAAAAGTGGAACCCTTTTCACTTTGATTCTTGGCATCAGACAAGAGAGATGCAGAGACACAGGGCGGCATTTCCTCTGTGGCGGGTCCGTCCCCAGTTCTGTGGTTCTTTGGTTCATAATGTTCACTTAATTATAATGTTATAAATGCTGCCTGCTGGTTTTCAGTCTCCTAAAACCACCTCTTGAGGAAGCAGAGGACTGAGATCAAATTATGAAGACAGATTTAATGGTTTATACATAAACCCTGATGATATAAAATAATACTTTATAAAAAAATCAAGAAATATAGGGATACATTATTTAAATTTATGATGATATCCATTAGAAAAATGAAAAAATACTTTTTGAAAGTATTTTTTTTTTTTTTTTTTGCCCTGGCTGTTTTGGCTCAGTGGATAGAGCATCGGCCTGCAGACTGAAGGGTCCTGCGTTTGATTCCGTCCAAGGGCTTGATCCCCAGTAAGGTGGGGGCGGGGGGGGGGAGGGGGAGGAAACGGGGTGCAGGAGGCAGCTGATCAATGATTCTCTATCATTGATGTTTCTGTCTCTCTCTCCCTCTCCCTTCCTCTCGGAAATCAATAAAAAAATATATTTTTAAAAAATATTTTGTTTTTCAGAGAGAGTTCTATTGGAGAAAGGAAATTTTTCATTGTATACTTAAAAAATATGTGCCTATACTTTATAGTTTTAAGAAAATCTTAAAAATTTGATTGGGCACTTTCATAAATGAGGAATATTTATATGTGTACAGAAATCAAGATTTTAAGTGAGCAAAATAAACTAATTTTTTGTAAGATATGGATGGCATGATATAATTTAGGTTAAAATGGTTTTATGTTTATATATTCATGCAAAAATGTAAAAGCCTGTGTAACTACTACTCTTTTTTTCAGTTCTGTACTTGGTTAAAGGTTTATAGGGGCTTTTTAAAAATCACTTTTGCAATTACTATATTTTCCTGTGTATAAGATGCCCCCCACTTTTCCAACCCAAAATTAAGAAATCAATATTTTAAACATTTTGCTGGTTTTCCTCTTAAGGCCTTCTTCTTTTTTGGCATCTTAAGGAGTTGTTCTTCCTGTTTTCTCCAATGTCTAATCCTATACTCAGTGGGAGGAGCTCCAAACTGTCTCTGCAGCTCTATTTCCATGCTCTTTTGCACAGCTGATTGCATTCAGTTTGAATTTTGCAGAGTAAGGCAATCGCTTACCGGTATTTATCTTTTTATTTTTTGGCATCTTTATGGGCTCAGAATGCCCCAGTCCCTGTTGCATCTGCGCACGCTCCACCTCCAGCTCCAATTACGGCATCAGCTGATGTCAGTAACAATAAGGCTCGTAATTGGAAGAAGCCTGTCTGACAAGGTATGGGCAGCTATGCACCCGAGCGGCTCCCTCCTTGGCTGACTTCCGTTTATAAGATGCCCCTGGCTTTTCAGTTTAACAGTTTTAGAAAAAAATAGCGTTTTATACACGGAAAAATACGGTATGACACTCAATAAAGAAAATTTGAAGAATGAGATTGTTTGAAGCCCAGAGAAGGGGAAGACTTGTTCACGATCAGCCAGGAAGCAAGTGGCAGAGTCAGGACTAAAATCCACGCAGTAGGCATGTTACCAAAGCTTGGGACATGTTAGCCTCCTCCAAATTTCTACCAGCCCTCCTAAGCGACCCCTAATAATAATAGTAACAATAGTAACAACAACAATGATAAGGACAAACACGTGTGTTAAACTGTATGTAAAGTGAATAAAAGCACCTTCAGGAAGAAACGAGTCTGTGCCCCTGACATCCCGGTGGCGGTGGCGGTGACTGAGAAACGCTTTAAGAAAGGAGGTGGCATGTGAGCGAAGCCTGGCCAGTCAGCGTGGTTTTTGACAGGCCCCCCTGAGCTGGCGCTGGCCAGTTTATTCCGGTCCTGCAGGGGCACCCAAAACCATCTTGTGAGACAAATGCAGTCTGTTCTGTTCCTATTCATGTTTCTGTCACAAGAATGAATTCACTTACACTTGATAATAGGGTATGACATTGAGTTGATGGACAGTCTCTTGGTTTATACGTGACTTTTCTTGGCATGTTAATGGTGTTGATCCCCCCCTAACAGCAGTTGAACCCCAAGCGCAGTCACTTGGGGTCAGAGCCCCGCGAGTGAGGAGGAACGCAGCCCTGAACCCGAGGCCCATCACCTGCTGTTCTGTGCTGGTTTTGGTGCATTTCAACAACGTAAATGCCTTCTTACAAACTCCCTTCTTTCAGGCTACCTTTACTTTAAAAGTTCTGTTGTATATTTACTGCAGTATACCTTAATCAATAAAATAAAATTAAAAAAAGAAATTAATGTCTTGTTTTAATGATGCTAGCATTTTTTTTTCTCTGTTAAGGGCTCTGGTTACAATATTGTATAGGTTTCGAGTGTTCTGCCTTATAATCCCTCACAGTGCAAGATCTTACCCACCCTGAGATTTCTCAGGAATGCACCCATCCAGTTATAAACCTCTAGTTTAGCTTACGGAGTGGGGCTGCCCAGTAAACCTCTCTGGTGGTGAAATGTTTTATAACTTGCATCTAATATTGTAGCCACTAGCTGCACGTGGCTATTTAGCTTTAATCTCATCGAGTGAAATACACAAGTCCGTTTCTCGGTTGTACTAGGCATACTTAAAGTGTGCAGTAGCCGCTCAGTGGTCCATGGCCCCATGATGGACACGCAGTGCAGAGAGAGGCCGGAGCTCGTAAGGATCTGTGGCCCCTTGCAGGGACGCCACACACCCTTCCTGAGCACGGCCCTGCCTAGGGGCTAGGAATTTGCTCTAGAAGAGAAGTCCAAGCACAGGTTCTAGGTCCGTGTGAGACTCTAGAACTCTGCAGAGGGAGGCTCTGATGGCAGGTGGCATTGCCAGGAGCCCGGCTGCCCAGGACTGGAGATGGCTCACTCCAGACGTGAATTTCCCCCAGAGCCCGAGTCACACTGCGTTTAATTCACCGAAGAGTTATGTGTGGTTATGTGTCCCCGGCTCGACTGTAAGTAACGTGAGAGCAGGGATTGTAGTTTTTAATGCTGTGTCCTCCTCCGTGAATAACACTGTTTAGCAACGTGTATCGGAATAGAATTATTGTCATGCTTGAAGAGCACATGTTATCATATTCCAGTAGAAATGGAGAATAATTCTTCAGCTTTAGTGAATTGGAAAGGATTAAATATAGGATGATTAGAAACTAGTGAAGAGCTTATGGTACTTTCCAAGTATAGTGGATAAAAACAGTGTGAATTCTGTTTTTTATTTGTTTGTTTTTTCCTATCATCGCACACTTTCTGCCTCAGCCTTACACGGAAGAGCTGGTTTGTTAATGAGATGTTTGACTTATTTTTGTTTCCAAGTTAGTTCAAAAGACCCACTATTTTTTAAACTAGGAAAATAGGAACCTAATGCAAAGTGAAACGCGTTTGTGTTGCAAGATCAGATTCAATGTCACTTTGCAGTACTCTGTGCATCTCTGCACCCTTTCTCTTTTTGAACCTAAATAGTCTCAGAGGCAGTAACAGGATTTTCCACCCACTGTTGGGTTAGTCATTCTTTATGTTACGTTTGCATTTGTTTAAATAGACACACAATTTAAACAATTCTAACTCCAAATTTTGTGTAGTTACAAAGGTTTCTTGCGTGTTTTAACAGATTTATAGAATTCTGTATTTTTAAATTGACATTTACAATGCAGCATGGCTCACTCTTCAGCACGTATCAGCGTGCACAGTTAACTGCAATATGCTGTTGCCATGGGCTGTTTTAAGGCATTAAAATTTAAAACCCACAGTGGGGTGGTCGTCCCATAAGGTCCCGTGCGAGTTGAAGGGCTGCCTTCCCTCTGTGTAGTGTCTGTGCTGGAAGGGAGCAGCCATTGCTGTGTCCCTCATTGTAATTCACACTGCATCCAGCGCTACTGGAAAACTAATGAAAATGCAGGACTACAAGGCTTTATTTTACTGTTGAGAATTCTCAGTGGTAACAGTACTATGTAGGGCCTAATTCTCTTGGTGCAGCACTTTTTAATAGTGATTTTTATTTTCAGTCCAGTGATCCATTTCATTCATTAACCCCCTAACCACTGAGTCAGCTTCATGTCACAGAATAGCTTCCACAGAAAAAGGCATACATTGGATGTATTATAAATATAAATGTTCTAATCACTCCTAAATCTCAAGGCATATATATGTATGTGTGTGTATGTATGTATGTATGTATGTATGTATATATATACATATATATATATGCAAAAATATATATAGATTGCATTAAAAACTATAAAGTATGGGGAGATCAAAGTGCTCGGAGAAGAGAGGAAATACTGTGTTTCTCTAGAGCACCATCTCAAGTGATACAACTGTTGCCATAGCAAAGTTAGGCTAAATTTATTAAAATCCGCTTATTTCTTCGAAGGAAAAACTAAACTGGGACATAAGGATGTTAATGTCAGTGTTCCTCTTTCATTTGATTTTCCATCTTAACCCAAAATAAACATTGAGTGTACCCTTCACTTTGAAAAATTGATTTGCTATGGGAAGTGAACTGGTATTGGGTTTTGTGTGTGATCTGTGCAGATTTGTACCCAAAACAGTAATTGTCATTCATGCCATGCTTTTGCGTGGCAAGGGCTGTATCTGATGAACAACTGGCGCCCGGATGACGAAGGCGGTTTTGAAATGTAAGGGATATGATCCCTTGGATATTTTAAAATGTCTTATGATCTTATTTTGGTGTCTCCCCCCGTCCCCCGTATTTAAAGCAGTGCTTTCTTAAAGCAGTACTGAATACCAGTGTGTGTGTGTGTGTGTGTGTGTGTGTGTGTCTGTGTGTGTGTGTGTGTATTTTATAACTATCAAAAACCAGTTTTAAATGTGGAGTTTAGAATTATTATGCTGGTGCTTGTCTGAGCACTGGAAAAATATCACAGCTCCCTTCTGTGTGTTACCCTGTCCCTGGAGTAGGGACATGTATTTAATGAAACCCCTGTACTGCTGATGCTGACGTCACCTGCCCAGTGACTCCAGAAGCTGTGTTCTGGAGGCCTATTTAGTATACTCTGCATGTGTCCACAGCACATCAGAGAAGCAGAAAACGGTGAAAACACCTTTTTGAATGTGGAATGTTAGCTGGAGTGAGAGAAGGGTAAGAATGATTGATAGTTTAAGAGAATGAGAGACTGCTTTCAGGAATGAATGAAAATCCGAGTCAGGTACATCAAATAGTGTGCTTAGCAACACCCAGGGAAACCACTGGGCCAGAGAATACTGAATTCATCATTTGAAACATTCTCTTGAATAAAATGTATTAGTTAGAAATGCAAAGTGTTTAAGTCAAAATATACCTCATATTAAAAATAGTTTTGTCTGGATTGGAGAGCTGAGTAACTGAGAAAGATAATATCATGAGAAATTTATAGACATACACCCATGCATTAGAACTACTTCAGTTTAAATTAATTAAAATTCACCGATGGTTGTGAGATACTTGGTGCTTTTCATATAAAATATAGTTAATCTTGTTGCTCTTTTGTAGTATTTTCAGTTTCCAGTTTATTGAAAGATTAGTTTGATATTCTTATAACAGAGTTTCTATTTTTTATTCCAAATATAGATTTAAAAAATCAGAACAGTGAAGTTGTTCAGGGACTAGAAATCACTGTTTCCCAGTTCCACTCTAAATAGCTCCTAACTGAAATAAATTGGGCACATCAGGGATTGGCAGTGTGTAGGTATCAATGGTCACACAAATGGCGACTGGGGCTATAGTCCATGACTTGATGAAAGACTTCTCATAGGTGAGTGCCATGTGTAATCAGCATCAAATGGTGGAATCTAAGCACACCACACTACTGCTCACTGAGGGTTTTGTTTTCATATAATTTATAATTATCCTTGCAACAATCATTGATGAAAATATACCCTAAGTCCTGTGTAGACTAAATAAATCTGTAGTACATGGCGCCCTCGTTCACTTGTCTTCATGTAAATTGGAGAAATTTAAAAATGGACGTCAAGTGTGCTCAGTGGAAAAGAAGGTCCTCTGAGAAGTTAATGGAAAGGCATTTAGGAGCGAGATGAGGTGAGTGACAGGGACTTTCAGTCATTTAGTCCTACTGTCTTGGAGGACAGTGTCCAAACCATTTATGGATATCGGGATGCTGCCCGTTCAGTTCAGTTTCAAAGAACAGATGCATGGAAGTTTATTTCAGGTAAGAGGAAACTTTCTAGAACAAAATGAGATCAGGAGAGTGTAAAAAGGAGCAAATATGTCATGGAGACTTCTCTTGTGAAAGGTGGCTGCAACATAGATTGGCGTTCATTATTGGAACCAGACAATCCCGCTCATGATGAGAGTTCTCCCATTTTCAGGCACAAGAGAATGTGGAAACTCTTTAATTGTGTCCTATGAGGGAGGCCCATCCTTGCAGTCGTTTAATACAAAATGCTGCTGATTTGCACTTGTTTAGAAAAATGAAAAATGTCATTGATCCTAATCCATCCTCAAAGCTCAGACTTGATTTGGAAGAAAATTAGATTTGGAAAATAGAAAAATATTAGATTTGGAAGAACAATGTTATAGGTAGAGAGGCTGAATAAAAGAGATATTGGGCCGAAGAGTTATCTGTGTTGTGGGTACATATAGTTTACTCATGAAAGATGTTTTTTAGAATTAGGTTTACTTGAGTAGGGAAACAGTGGGAAAGGATTAAATATGTTCTGTTTCTTCCAGTAACTTCTATTTTCACCTGTTTTGAGTGTATGTGTGCGCGTGCACATAAACACATACACACACCCTGTTGACTTAGGTTCTTTGTAGCTGCTGCTGTATTTTTATGTGTAGTGAAAAAGATGTTTATTTTTTTTCTGATGTGGTTAGGGTTTATGGGGTGGTCTGCATCAGCCTCTCTTTTCTAACTCCTGTGGGAAAATGTGTTTTAGGAAACAAAAGCTGGTAGTTATTAGTTAAATCACTCTGAAGAATAAATAATTCAAACAATATCTGCTTTTTAAAAGGCACTAATATTTACTTTGTGTCTAGTTGGAAGTCTCTGCTTTGACTCTATTGTGGCCCATGCTTTCAGGGGAGAATGCCCCAATTTTCAAATATCACATGAATCGCTTATTGCTCCTAACAAGGAAACAAAGAGCCGTGTCTAACAGGTGGTGAGAACAGCCTTCTCCTCCCACTGATGTCAGAGCAAAGAAAGATGTGTTTTGCTGCAAGAGATCTTGCCTTTTAAAAGAGCCACAGATGCCTTCATTTCGTCATTTCTGCTGCTTTCCCGATATGCAGAGCATCAGCCTCTCTTTCTCTTTGCCTCCCTGTCAGAAGCATGAAGTGAAGATTCATGGAGCCCTACACCCAACTCTTGTTTTCAGGTAACTGATGGGTAAACGTTGGATGGATAAATTCAAATAACTCAATCACTTACTTAAAGAGAGAGCAAGCTGCTTTGAGCCTGGTCTTAAGTGAATAATGTTTGGGGCCAAAATGGTGAAACTTTGTAAAAGACCTTTTCTTAATCATCTCTTCCTTCTCACCTTTTCTTCCTTGCCTCCCATACTCTTAGCCCATTCTGATGGGATTTTCATCCCGCGTAATTCACTGAAACTGTACTCCTGAGGCATCAAGGACCTTTAATCTTGCCAGGTTCAGTGTCTTCTCTCTGTCCTCGTGACTTCTCAGCGGCCTTCCACACAACTGGCTGCTCCCTTTTCTTTAACAGACTCTCATATCTTGGCTCCCAGCACCCCACACTCTCCTTGATTTTCTGTCACGGGACAGCCATTTCTTTCCAATATCTTTTGATGGCTTTTGCTTCTCTTATTAACCTTTAAATTTTGGAATTCCCAAAGGCTCACTCCTAGGCATTCTTCTCTTTTCTTTCTAATTACACTCTCTTCTTAAAGGATTCTCATGTAGTTCCATGGCTTTAAATGCCCTCTTGTATGCCTGTGTACTCCAACATTTTTATCCCCCGCGCTGACCTCCACACTGAACTCTGGATTTGGGTATCCAGCTTCCTACTGGATATTCCACCTGGAAATCTGAAAAGCTCAAACTCAACATCGCCAGAGAGGAACTCCTGATTCTCCCATCTCCTCTCCTACCTACTGTCCTTTCCTCTACCTTCCTCACCTCAGTAATTAGAGTTACCCTCTGTTCAGTAGCTCAGGGCAAAAACCTCATAATCACTTCTGATTAATTCTTTCTATCACTACCCTCCATCTCCAATGCATCAGTAAGTCTTGTTAACACTTCCTCCAAAATGTCTAAGATCTGTTTTTGTCCCTTTCCCTCTTCCTCTAACCACTGTAATAAGAGTGGCGTCATACCTTGCTGGAACAATAGGGTGGTCTTTCTCCTTCCTTTCCTGCTCCTCAGTAATCTTTCCAGGTAGAAAATGTAAATTAGGACATACCTGCCCTCCCCACCTGTTATTGATTCCTTCCACACTTTGAATAAGATGTGAATTCCTTGTGCTACTTCAGTGCTAACATACTGAATTTTTCTGTGTATAAGATGCTATTTTTTAAAAAAATCATTAGACTGAAAATCGAGGGGCGTCTTATACATGGACTCAGTCGAAGAGAGAGCTGTGCAGGTGCATAGCTGCCAGTACCTTATCAAACAGACTTCTTCCAATCACGAGCCTTATTGTTACTGACATCAGCTGATGCCGTAATTGGAGCTGGAGGTGGAGCGTGCGCAGATGCAACAGGGACTGGAGTGTTCTGAGTCCATAAAGATGCCAAAAAATAAAAAGATAAATACCGGTAAGCGATTGCCTTACTCTGCAAAATTCAAACTGAATGTAATCATCTGTGCAAAAGAGCATGGGAAATAGAGCTGCAGAGAGACAATTTGGAGCTCCTCCCACTGAGTGTATAATCAGATGGTGGAGAAAACAGGAAGAACAACAACTTAAGATGCCAAAAAAGAAGAAGGCCTTGAGAGGAAAACCAGCAAAATGTTTAAAATATTGATTTCTTAATTTTGGGTTGGAAAAGTAGGGGGTGTCTTGTACATGGGGGCGTATTATACACAGAAAAATATGTTGTCTATTCTGTGTGATTGCTAGTTTTTTTCCTGCTTGGAATGGTCTTGGGTCTCAGGGCTCTTGAGTCTTCAATGTAAAGGAGAACTCAGTTAAATCTATTATATTATATTCTCTCTGGAGCATTTAGCATTGTCTTAAATTTATTGGTCACTTATTTGTTTACTTGTTCATCATCTCTTTGCTGCATGAAGGCAGTTTTGCCAGTCTTGTTCACTGTGGTAGCAGTATGCAGAAAACCCTTATGTGTTAAATGAAAGATGCTTGAATGAATTCTCTTGGAAATAAAAGGATTAAACTCCTCTTACAAATGAGAGGTTTTTACAGCCAAAAGAAAATTTTAGTTCTATTCAGGTTGTAGTCAAAATTAAACTTGGAAACAAGTCAAACTCAATGTTATGGTGTGATTAAGTTCGTGTGAGTGAAATTATAGAATTTAGCAATTCCAGTAGATTATAATTGCTGAAGTCTTCTTTATCCTAAAGGGACATTCAAAATGCACAATTCCAATCAACTGTGCTTGTCAGGTAAGAGGAAACGATAGATGGATGGAGGAGAAGGGGACGTAGAAGGGGCCGTCGTACTGAAGTGACACTGTTAGGTCACATGTTTGAGTCCCAAAGCTCTGGCATAATGATAAGCAGGGGCTATTGGGCGTCCTCTCTAGTCACTGTGACTCCATTTTCAGTATTTCTTGGAAATATGGAAAAGAACAAATCAGTACTTTGTGAGGTGCTGTATGTCACCCTCTAGCAGGAAATGGGGGACAGAAGCTGGAGTCATGCAGATTGGAAGATTTCTGAGACTTTTATGGGAAACCAGGCCGTGTAGTTGACCGGGGGACAGCCCCACTGTCACTGCCTGCCAGCACTTCTGTCTTCTTTGCCTGATGAGTCAGTTGTGGTTGGATCTGTGTCTGCAGCTCTTGGCTTCCCTGTGCCCACCTTCCTCCTCTTCCCTGGCTACAAGAGACTCTTCCCTTGTCAGGAACCAGAGGAGTTGGGCAGAGAGGCGTTTGCTTCAAGTTCCAGGAAGAAGCTCTAAGTCGCCAGCATCGGAAGCAGGAATCTGTGAATGGATGTCCAGGGCTATCGCTGTGTGACATGGAGTGAATTACTTAACTGTGGAAAATACCTGCACGTATTAGATGTCACATAACAACATTAGAGCATATATGCATTGGTATCAAATGAGTCACGGTTATGATGACAGGGTGGCTCTGTCCCTTTAAACTACTCATTACCTGCTTATTAGAGTCTGTTGGTTCCTTCAGGATGTGTTTGAGAAGCCACTGAAATGTGGTGGTGGAATGTTGAGTTCAAGGCAACCTGTAGTTTATATGGATGTGTCAGGTGTAAACTTTTGCCCTAAACCTCAGTCACCTCTGATGCCTTTTGAAAAGAGTAAACATGAACATTTTGACTTTTCTCTTGTCAAGTGAGACTTCATTAATTAGGGAAGGATATATTCATTAAGAACCTACTTTCTGATAGGTACTCTAGTTAGGAACTTTTAAAAATGTTATGTAATTCTCAGAGGAACATCAGGAACTAAGTATTATTATTATTTTAAATTAATCCTTATTGTTGAGATTATTACAGATGTCCCTCTTTTTTCCCCCCATAGTTCCCCTCCACCCGGTTCCCACCATGCCCCATGCCCTCGCCACCCTATTGTCTGTGTCCATAGGTAATGCATACATGCATATAAGATCTTTGTCTAATCTCTTCCCCAGCCCTCCCACTCCCCTTCCCTCTGAGAATCTTTAGTCTGTTCCATTTTCATGCCTCTGATTTTATTCCGTTCACTGGTTTATTCTGTTCATCAGATTTTTTATTCATTTGACTTTTAGATTTAATTGGTGACAGATATGTATTTATTGCCACTTTGTTGTTCATATTTTTTATCTTTATCTTTTTCTTCTTCTTCCTCTTCTTAAAGAATACCCTTCAGCATTTCATATAATACTGGTTTGGTGGTGATGAACTCCTTTATCATTTTCTTGTTTGTGAAACTCTTTATGTGACCTTCAATTCTAAATGATAGCTTTGCTGGATAAAGTAATCTAGGTTGTAGGTTCTTGCTATTCATCACTTTGAATATTTCTTGCCACTCCCTTCTGGCCTGCATAGTTTCTGTTGAGAAATCAGCTGACAGTCGTATGGGCACTCCCTTGTATGTAACTGATTGTTTTTCTCTTGCTGCTTTTAAGATTCTCTCTTTGTCTTTTGCCCTTGGCATTTTAATGATGATGTGTCTTGGTGTGGTCCTCTTTGGGTTCTTCTTGTTTGAGGTTCTCTGTGCTTCCTGGACTTGTAAGTCCATTTCTTTCACCAGGTAGGGGAAGTTTTCTGTCATTATTTCTTCAAATAGGCTTTCAATATCTTGCTCTCTCTCTTCTTCTGGCACCCCCATAATTCGGATACTGGTATACTTAAAGTTGTCCCAGAGGCTCCTTACACTATCTTCATATTTTTGGATTCTTTTTTCTTCTTGCTTTTCTGGTTGGGTGTTTTTTGCTTCCTCATATTTCAAATCATTGATTTGATTCTCAATGTATCCAGTAGTTTGTTTTTTTCCATTTCTTTCATTTGTGATATGTTTCTTTGTCTCTGCATTTTGGCTGCTTCCCTGTGTTTGTTTCTATGAATTGGGTAGCTGCTAAGTCTCCTTGAGTTGATAGAGTGGCCTTGTGTAGTAGGTGTCCTATAGGGCCCAGTGGCTCAGCTTCCCCTATCACCTGAGGTGGACACTCAAGGTCAGTGATGGCGAACCTTTTGGGTTTGGTGTGTCAGCATTTTGAAAAACCCTAACTTAATTCTGGTGCTGTGTCACATATAGAAATTTTTTGATATTTGCAACCATAGTAAAACAAAGACTTATATTTTTGATATTTATTTTATATATTTAAATGCCATTTAACAAAGAAAAATCAACCAAAAAAATGAGTTCGCGTGTCACCTCTGACACGCGTGTCATAGGTTCGCCATCACTGCTCTAGGTGTACTCCTTTGTGGTCTGTGTGCACAGTCTTGTTGTAGTTGAGCCTTGATTGCTGTTGATGTCACTGGCAGGAATTGACCTCCAGGCCAGTTGGCTGTGAGGATCAGCTGCGACTACATTGGGAGAGCTGCTGTGCAGGAGACACCTTTATGGAGCAGGACTTGCTTCAGTGGGGCTTTGGTGCTCCCTGAGTCTGCCCCTTGAATGTGTCACTTATGGATATGAAGAGTTGTAATCTGGATTGGTCTGACACTGACCACTGAGTACACTGGCTCTTGGGTCTCCAGGGTGGTTCAAAGTCAGCCACTGCCTGGGGCCACCCAGCAGGAGCTACAAAGGGATCTACAGATTCCTCCCCTTTGTATCATGTTTGGAAGTGCCCAGATGAGGTCCAGCTGTGAAGCAACGCAGGCTGGTGCTGGTGCCAGGTCTTGGGCCTTTGATTGATAGGTTTGGGGTTCCCTGACCCAGCTGCAGCTTGTTTGACAGTTTTTTAGCCTGAGAATGGACAAGCCATTCATATGCAAAAGCCGCTGGGCACAGCTTGGGTGGGGTTGTAAGTTCGGTGGGGTGGGGTCTCAGGGAATCACCAGGGCTGAGCATACAGAAATGGCTGCCATTCAGCCCTACAACCAGGGAGGTCCCAACACGGGAACAATGACTGCTGTGAGCACTTCTGTCTGGAAGAAAGCAGCCCAGGGGTTCCTGCCTCAATGTCAGATAGTCCAGTTTCTACTTGTACGTGTCTGGATCCCCCAGAGCCTTGCCCAGCACTGGAGCTCAGAGGAAGTGGGAACTTGTAAATTCAGTTCCTAGTGCCAGCTTTTTAAAAGGAGCAGCAAGGTCTCCAGCAGCCTGTGTGTCACTCAGCCCCAATCCGCACTGGTTTTTACAGCCCATAGTTCTACTGCCCTTAGGGACTTCTTTTCCTAGCTCTGGGACCCAGGCTAGGCGTCTGGTGTGGGGCTGGGACCCCTTGCTCCTCCGGGGCAACCTCTGTAGAGGCGATCTCCCTCCCGATTAAAAGAGTGGCTCATGTGGGTGCTGGACCAGCCCGTTGGGAGCCTCTGCACCTCCTACCAGTCTCAGTGTGCTTTCTCCTTTACTTCTCCTGTTGTCGGACTTCCATTCATCCAGCTTTCTGGCGCTTCTGGGTGATGGTTCTGTATTTTAGTTGTAATTTTGATGTGGTTGTGGGAGGAGCGAGTACAGGCATTTGCCTACACTGCCATCTTGGTTCTCCTTCACCACTGCCTGGTAACTAAGTACTATTGTTCCTGTTTACAAATGAGGGGATGGAGGCTCTGAAAAATTCAGTTATTTGCTCCAAGTTTTTGCAGCTGAGACACAGAAGAGCTCAAATTCCGGGTCTGACTTCTGAGATCAGTCTGTTTTCTATGATAAAGTGGGTATGTATCTCCTTATCCTTAGTCTTTGTCTGTTATAAAGCCAGCATAATAGTGCCTCAATATTTTTCTTGTAGAACTATGAGAACCAGATGAATATGCATACAATACCTATACAAATTCCAGGCTTTTTTATGATTATTAGTAGCATTAATTTAACATTACCAATGTGTTCTTTTAATTAACTGTCATTTTATTCCAAGATTTCTAAATATATGTTGTGATCTGTGAAGACTTATATCTGCAACAGTGGATATTTTAATTGTTTGTTAGACTCCTCGTGGTTATGTTTGGGTTTCTTTGAGAATGAGTTTTACACCCTCCTGATTGTTGGCAAATATTCCTACTGAAGAAAAACTATCCATCTGTTCAGCTGGTAGCCAAAACATCACAGTCAAAATAGCAGATTCATCTCTAACGTGAATTATGATGAGACAATATAACACAGAATATGTCATGTCACAGTCAAGAGATGTGGGAAGAGGTAGCATCATTCTGGGAAAACTCAAAGATTTTTATCATATACATTGAAGAGTGGGTTTAGGACAGTAAAGAAATGCTACAAATTGCACCTACAGATATCATTAGAGTTGGAATTGAATGAACAGAATAGTGGGAGGAAAAATTCACTAATTAGTTAGTTTAACCCCAACCTGGGTTGCATATAGGCTGACAACTCCTAGGCATTCGAGGGAGACTGTTGGTGTTCTATAGGAAGGGGGTCCACTTGAGGAGATGGTCAGTTATCCATCACTGGTATATTCTTGTAGCACATGGATGTTTTGCTGTGATCATCTGAGCGTTGCTAGTTTCCTTTTTTCTAAAGGATGTTTCTTGCTTCCAGAACTAGTATAACCTTTATGCTTTTGGCTAGGACATTTATGCGGATTACTGTGTTTTATTTTGCTAAAAAATCTGTATCATTGAACAAACAGGAAAAATGTTTATAACATGAGTATAAGGCACATATAACAGTAAACAAAACCTTGTATAGCAGTCAAACAGCCCAAGAGATAGAATATTGCCACTACTTCTGAAGGTACCTCACTGCTCCTTTATCTCATCTCCCTGTCTACCCAGTGAAGCAAACACTACCTCACATTTTGTGTTATCTTTCACGGGCTTTTCTTTATACTTCTCCACATACATATTGCAATCAACATTTGGTTTAGTTTTAGATATTTTTTATTTTAAAATCTTATTGAATTTATTGGGGTGACATTGTTTAGTAAAATTATATATGTTTCAAGTATACATCTATAATTCATCATCTGTATACTGTATTGTGTGTTCACCACTCAAAGTCAAGTCTCTTTCTGTCACCATTTATTCCCCCTTTACCCTCCACCTACCTCCATTCACCTTTTCCTCTGGTAATCCCATACTGTTGTCTGTGTCTATGAGGGTGTTTTTTTGTTTGTTTTGGCTTATTCCCTACACCTTTTTCACCCAGCCTCCCAAACCCTCTCCCCTCTGACAGCTATCAGTCTGTTTTCTGTATCTATGGGTCTGTTTTTATCTTCGTTGTTTATTTATTTTCTCATTAAATTACACATAAAAGTGGAATCGTATGGTATTTGTCTTTCTGTAACTGGTCATTTCACTTAGCATAATATTCTCTAGATCTGTCTGTTACAAAAGGTAAGATTAGTTTTATTATTTTAACTGTATTTAAATGAAATCAGATTATGCTTTATATTTTTATTGATTTCAGAGAGAAAGGGAGAGGGAGAGAGAGATAGAAACATCAATGATGAAAGAGAATCATTGATTGGTTGCTTCCTACACACCCCTCACTGGGGATCAAGCCTGCCACCCAGTATTTACCCTGACTGGGAATCGAACCTGTGACCTCTTGGTTCATGAGTGTATGCTCATTCACTGAGCCACGTCGGCCGGGCTGCTTATTTTTTCTAGTTCCATTTTGACCTGGTATTTTATGATTTATCCATCATGCTGTATCTCATTCAGTTTCACTGCTGCATACTTTTCTATTATGTGAATATATCATAGTTTATTTGCTTTCGTTTTTACCTATTACACACTTCACTGCCATGAACATTCATGAAATTATCTCCTGTTGAACATGTACAGGAGTTTTTCTAGGGTATATAACTTGTAATGGAATTGTTGGGCCATGACTATGCTTATCTTAGCTTCACTAGATAATGTCAAATTGTTTTCGAAGGAGACTGTGTATTTATACTGAACCATTTGTGCATCAGAGTTTGCATTGTTTCCAGACTTTGCCAACATTTGACATGGTAGGATTTAAGGATTGTTGCCAAATTTTTACTTATAATTATATTTTGCAGTTCTAGAAGGTTTAATTTGGCTGAGACATTACAATTTTTCCCCTCATATTTCCAGTCTATTTCTTTAAACATTTATTTTAAATTCTGACAATTCAGATTTTGAGTCTTTGTGAGTTTGATTCAGCTATCGGATATTTCTGTTGAGTTTTGCTCACTAGTCTCTGTTTTCTTGTTGTATTATGATTTTCGAAAAACTGTAAGCTTATACTCTTTTGAAATTCTTTGGGGGCTGGACTGAATTTGCCTTTTGCTCTGGTGACCACCTAGTGCATTAACAGCCCCGGGTTCCTTCCGGTTAATTTCTGTGCTTGAGGCTTTTTGGACCAGAAATACAGTGTGAATTTAAGTAGCAAGTTCGGTCAGTTGCCAAGTTATGTTCATGAATTCTCTGGAAAAAGTTATCCCTCCCTCTCCAGCGCTAAGGTCTAGGTTGGCAGCGTTCTTGCTGTCTCTTCTGTGGAATAGGTTTATTCTAATTCACCCTAAGGGTCTAATCCTTTGGAATCCGGGTCTGTTCTGGAGTTTGGTTTTAGAGTCTGCGTCTGCGCGTGGCCCCAGCACAGGCTCTAGCGGAGCTTTGTGCTCAGTGGCTGTCAAAAGTGAAACTTCAGGGCCCCAGATTGGCCAAGTATCTCCAGGCTCTGAGAGCTGGCGTGAGAGTTTACTCACCTCTCTGGGTCACTGCTTTTGCTCCGATGTAATTACCTAAGCATATTTTTCTCTTTTGTCATCTGAATAACTTTTATTTATTTTTCAATTTTCTCTTTTAATAGAACTCATATGCTTTCGTTTTCTTAATATTTTAAAATTATAAACATTTTCATGCAGGAAAGAGGAAGGATAGGATATGAAGTTTGCCACGAAGATTCCTTAATTATTAGTATGTTCGTGTGTGTGTGTGTGTGTGTGTGTGTGTGTGTGTGTGTGTGTATACCATTTAGAAGTCATTTGCAGATATGATGACACTTGACCCTGGGTGTTTTTCTGTGAATCTTCTAAAATTAAGAAAATTCTCCTTTATAACCACAATACTGTAACATGCTGTAGACAATGAATAAAAATTCTCTAATATTTTATCTGTCACCTAGACAATTTTCAAATTTCCCAGTTCTCCCCCCCCCCCCCCAAATGAGAATACAAATAATGCATTTTAAAAGATGTTTGTTAGCAGGGCTATTGGGTGATGTGCCTCACCACTCTCAGCCTTGGGAATACGTTGTTTGGCCTTGTCTGAAGTCTGCTCTTGACCTGGTTCTTCCGAGTAGCCGGCACTGCTCTGTCTTTTGCTCTCCGTTCACTTTCCTTGTGAGTTGCTGGTCATTCGGGTGCAGTGGGAGGACTATGCAGCAGGTCCTTGAGTGATGTTATAATGTTGATGAGATACCACAGGAACTTAACTCCTATTTATGTCAACTAGCCTGTGGTAAAATGTGTTTCATTATATGCCATTTCACTTAAAGTCACAGAACCTGTCAGTGATGGTAAGTGAAGATGTACTGTGATGTAATTGAAAAATATTTTTATATCATTTTTAAAGAATTATACCTCTCAAATGGAAGACACAAGGTGCTTAGTTCATTGATAGTAACACACTTTCAGTTTTGCCAGGTAAGTGTGCTGATCTCACCCAGGATTCCACCTGTGGGCATCCTTTAAGACATTTGGCTTTCTAGAAAAAAACAGTTTGTTTATGGGCTTGACTTTGGCCAGCTGAATTCTGCTGACCCCTATTGTGTGCTGCTGTTGGTCAACCCAGCTCATGACCATAGTACAGAGAATGCGGAAGACTAAGAGTGTCCAAGCCACTTCATGGGGAGAAGACAGCCATGTAAGGATTCCTTCTTAAACGCAGAGGTAACCTAATGTTGCTGCTCAGTACTAGTCAGTTTCTTTAGAGCTTAAGACTTGATGAATTTAGTGTTGCTTGACATAGTTTTAAGATGGATCAGGATGACAAAAATCTATTGCTGTTGAATATAATAAGCATCAAGTAAGAAATATGGATGTACTTTTTTGATGATTTCACTGTTATTTATGTGTTTAGCTACACACATGAAGCACCATGTTTGTAGTTTTCTTTGCCACTGACTTCATAGCAGCTCAGTAGGATTTTAAATATTTATATTTTATATTTTCCTGCACCTGCCCCCTGACAATACACATCGACCGTGTAAACAAAGATGTATTTCGTGATGAGATTGTGAAAGTGTTTTATTCCTGTCCTGATCTCCATCGGAAATGAAGTGCTTTTTCAAACACCATTTAAGCAGTCGACCTAGAGTCAGTGATGATGCAGATTATAATCATGAGCTTCTCCTCAACTGTGTGGCTATTGTCGTAATAACCAGTGAATCACTGCATTTTAATTCCAGTGAATAAGAAATGGAAGCTCAGCAGAAGCATTCTTTAGAGAGGAAAAGGTGTGGAAAAAGATAAAGAAAGTTAGGTATATTTATGAATCTTAACTTACTAGATAGTGGGAAAATGACTTTGATAATAGGATCTGTGTGCATATCTCTATCTCTATATCTCTATATTTTATCTATATATATATCTCTATATATCTGTATCTATACATCTATCTATCTATCTATCCGTCTATCTACTTTTGTAGTACTGCTAACATAAGCATAGGCATGTAATTTTGGGAGTTCAGCTAGTTTAGCTGCAAAATGACTTTTCGCCATCCCTTTGATATTTATTTCATTCCTTGGTAATCAGAAGGTTCTGTTTCTTGATTTTTAAACCTAAATATCCCAGTATCTGTCTTTGAAAGGTTTTTAAATATTCTCAGTGACCACTATGGAAAGTGTTGGCTAGAATGGAACCATCTCTTTGCAGGACCCAGTGGTCTAAAACAGTTTCTATCTCAGCCCTACTTACTGGGGGCATGTTGAGTGTGTGTTTCTTTATTTACTGCAGCGTGCTAATTTGTTGACTTCTGGGTTGGTCCTTAAACATAAATTACTATATCAGAATTTTAAATGTGCATATTTTTGTTACATATTGCCAGTATCTTCATAAAGGTTGATTTAGTTTACCCGCCTGAGTAATGCATGATGCCATTTTTATCTGACTACTGCATCCTCATCAACACTGTGTGCTGTCATGAAAACTAAAGGCTTTGGACTCTGACTTGATCCGTACGAACTGTGACATTGGCGGTAACTAAACAGATACCTGAGGTTCTATCTATATTCTTCTGTATTACTTATTGATGTGACAGTTTCTACCACAAGATTGTACAGGGATCACATTTTACTCATCTTTATGCAGCCCACATAGATGTGTGTATAGTAGGTGCTCAATAAAAGTGGGAAATAATTACAATGCAGTACCCACCTAGATGGATTTCACCCTTTACTAACATATCTGCTTTAAGAAAATATCAACTTTTTTTATTGGAAAGTGCCACATAAAGTTCCTGGCTCTCATTCTTGCTTTTGTGTGAGGATTCCGTTTATTTGTAGGACATATCGGTGTATTTAGAATTTTTATCCCCTTCTCCCAAATGGTGTCGTTGTATGTACTTCAGCTTGTACTGGTAAGTTATACCAGAAGTACTAAGTAATTGAGCTGGTAAGCACTGCCCTTCAGAACGAACCCTATCTTGTACTCTCAATGGAGAGACACTGGCAAATGCTGCCGGTGGTTAGCAGGCATGTAACCAAGACGTGAGCTTTAACAGAGATGTGAGGTGTGTATTAAACCAGTTCCTGGAGATCATTTGCTTTTTGTGTTTTATAACAGTACCTTGTGGATTTGCATTGGGAATGATAATTCATGCTAATGGCTTTCATCTCCCATGAGGTAGCAGAAATCAGTTCTAAAATGGCAGAATGAAAGGGTAGAGCAAATACAGTCAGTGAGCTGTCAGAGAATTTTCTTTTCATCAAACAAGTCCCAAAGCACCCTGCTGTACTGACCTCTTCTCACTCTTCCTTCTTGGATCCTTATGCTGATTTGGTTCCTGATTGTTTTTTTCATAATATAAAATAACAAACATGTTCAAGCAGTGAAACAGAAGGTATTTAAAAATAATACATTGGAGCAGTGTCTCAATCTTCAGGAAAATGGTAAAGAGGAAATACAGCATTGATTGCTGTTGCTAAGCAACAGCTTTCCCAGCAGATGTGCAAGGGACAGTGGTGGTATGAGCCAGCACACCGTGCAGGGTAGGAGCAGTGCAGCTCGGATGTTTCCAGAAATCAGAAGAGAGCCTTGCATTTCTTATTTCCTCACATTTTTTTTTCTTTTTAAATATTTTTATTTATTTCAGAGAGGAAGGGAGAGGGAGAGAGAGGTAGAAACATCAATGATGGGAGAGAATCATGGATCGGCTGCTTCCTGCACACTGGGTATCAAGCCCGCAACCCAAGCGTGTGCCCTGACTGGGAATCGAACCGTGACCTCCTGGTTCATAGGTCGACGGTGAAGCACTGAGTCACACCGGCCGGGCAGCCTCACCATTTTCTGTGCTCAGTCTTCGAGAAGTTAAGATTATAATTTCAAATATGTAGACTGAAAAAATTTGGAGCAATTTGGGGGTTTTTAGAGAGCCGTGGATGGATTTATAGAGCCGACTCGAAAGGAACCAGAATTCCTTTTTTATTTCAGAAATACTATTAATTTCCCATTCATGCATCTATCCATTAAATCAGGCCTACGTTCACATGGTTATTTAGCCAATAATCAAGGCCCCGTGCTGCTCTGAACAGTCTGGTGTCTCTGGCATTGCCGGTATGTGCACTGTAGGTGATGGTGGGGACTCAGAGGTGCCATTGCAGCAGGTGGAGATGGCCCAGGGCTCCTCCTAGGCCAGGGGTGGGCAAACTTTTTGACTTGAGGGCCACAATGGGTTCTTAAACTGGACCAGAGGGCCGGAACAAAAGCATGGATGGAGTGTTTGTGTGAACTAATATAAATTCAGAGTAAGCATCATTACATAAAAGGGTACGGTCTTTTTTTTTTTTTTAGTTTTATTCATTTCAAATGGGCCGGATCCGGCCCGCTGGCCGTAGTTTGCCCACGGCTGTCCTAGGCTGTCATGCTCAAGCTTTAGGGTGGTTGGTAGTCTCCTGGGCAGCTTGTTAAAAGACCTCTCGCCCCATTCCTGGTGGTCCTGCTCCGAGGCCTGGGAGGTAGTTTAGGAATGTGCATTTAAACAGGCCCCCAGCGTGGCTCTGACCCGGGTGTAGGAGGACCACTCTGAGAAGCTGACGTAGATGGATGATGAGGATGTCATCACGTGCCAGTTTCATTCAGGAATGGGAACCACTTGCTGTGGTTTATTTGTTCAGCCTGTGCCTCTTCCTGCTTGATTCTTACGTCTCTCCCTGGTAGCACTGCCTTGGGGTCAGTAGAGTTCCACTAGCCTGGGTTCCCTTCAGAACTTGCTCTGTGAATGTCCCTATGGAGGATGTTGAGGGACAGTCCCCCATCACTGCTTGTGACTCACCCAAGAGTGAGAAATGGGTGTACGGACATAAAGTACTCAGCCTTGACCCAAATAATCTGCAGTGCAGACCTCAAAGACTACATTTTTAAACTGCCCTTCACTGAAAACTAAAAACAAACAAAGAAGCAAATACTTGCTTCTGGTCACCTTTGTTTTACCCTAAAGCTGCTCACCTTTCAGTGGTCTGTCAGTTGTGAATCTGGCTAATCCTTTAATAAAACCTGTGTGCTAGTAAATTGTTTGCATAAAATAACAAGTAATTATTGCTTATGTAGTCTTTTAATAAGATAATTCTTCTTTCTAAAGTTATATATGCTCCAAATCTCAATTTTGGTCTTAATTAGACCATGTTTAAGATCTTGCCCTCATACCTTGTAGTAGTATAGACTAACATATGGTTGTTTAAAAAAATATATATATTTTTATTTGAGAGCGAGAGGGAGAGAGAGATAGAAACATTAATGAAGAGAGAGCTCATTGATCGGCTGCCTCCTGCATGCCCCACACTAGGGATCGAGCCCGCAACCTGGGCATGTGCCCTGACCAAGTATCGAACAGTGACCTCCTGGTTCATAGGTCGACGCTCAACCCCTAAGCCACGCTGGCTGGGCTAACACATGGTTCTTATTAGTTGATGTAGTTCGTTAACCATTCGCTTATCAAGCTAAGTGACTTACAGATGACTTGTACATTTAAAACTGTTCAAAAGTTAATAAGGCCTGCAATTTATCATCACTAGCATTTCTGACCTTGTTCTTGGTCCCTCACCAGAATGATGCTCATTGAATGTGTACAGCACAATAGGAGGAAAATTAACTTGCACTAAAGGCATTACCAGTACGAGTGGGGAGGTTGAAAACGTTGACAGTAATCAATAGAACTTAATTTATATGCTTTATAATGGAGACATTTTTCATTACATTTATATTTTCCAAATTGCTTCCATTTTTAAATTAGTTGCCCTCATTTCAGACCATACTCAGCAGCGAAATAATATATTTTCTGAATCTAAACCATCGTATATGGTTTGACCTTTAGCTGAATCAAGTAGTAAAGATCAAAGTGAATTATGCTTGAGAGGAAAGGGATTTTAATGTTGCTCTGCACTGTCTTTCCCTCGTCCCACATGCTGTGTAATATTATTAATTCAGCTTGAATGATGATGAGTCAAAGACGGCTTTAGTTGGTTTTGGCTAATGCATTCTTGGATGGGATAGAGGTGCCTGTAACACCTGAGTGGTTCCACTTAAATAGCAATGCATTTTTATTTCGTCCGCAAGAGCAAATGCAGCGCGAGTGCCCGCAAGAGGCAGAGAGCATCCTGGTGCAGATGCTCATTTCCATCCGCTCCAATGGGGCCTGTGCATTTGCATCCCGGAACTCAGTATTGAGAAATGACAAGCAGCGGATATTTGAGGTGTTATTAGTGAACCTTTCAGATAAGTTGAAAGACATAAATGGCTGAGGCCTGGGGAAGTGTGCAGTAATCCCTTGGAAATGAACCATTCAGAATATTGAACTCTATTATCAATGAAGTGTTAGTAAAAAGGGAACTAGCCACAGGTTCAGATTCATTTGAGCTTAATGGTATCTGTGTGCATCTGACAGGCATAGCCCCTCCCTGGTGACACACTTGACCACAGGAAGTCCATGCAGGAGTCTCCACCCCGTTCACAGGGACTGGGCCTCTCACACCCCCGTTGAATTTGCTGGGGTTACAATGGCTCTTGAGGCAGTTCTGCAGATACAAAAAGTGAATGCCGGGAGATGGCTGTTAGGTAGGGGTGACTGTCATTCCAGCAGTATTTCATGTCAGAGGGACACAGAACAAAAATGTATCATCTTCGTAGACTAGATGCTTGTTAAAATTCCTGGCACTGGCGTGTTTGTGTACTGAATTGATTTTTCTTTATATTTTCTTGCTACAGAGATATTCATCTAGATAAAAAGCCATTATACCAAGGTATTGGCAATATTACATTTAAGAATGCTTGGAGTCTCTTGAGACTTTAGAAGTCACAGCTGTATAGAGAAATAATAATTTTTCTAATGAGACACGACAGCTCCCCAATAGCTGGGCTTATTGTTACAGCTGGCCTCCTGGAGGAAAGGTTGCTCAGTGAGCTGCGCTGGAGGTCACCTGGGAAGCCTGGCCTGCGCTCTTTGTGAGCCAGGGTCACGGAGGGACGCACAGCTGCAGCTGGATTTACGTGAGACGGGGGTTTTGACTTAACAAATCGGTGCAGGGCAATTATTGATCGCTCATCTCAGAAAACTGGAAAATTACGTTTCTTAGTCTATAAATTATTCAAGTTCAGTTTTCTGGTTTTAATGCGACGCTTGTGTAGTTTAAAAAACGCCTTGCCATGGCTGGTGTGGTTCAGTGGTTGGGTGTCATCTCATGCACGGGGAGGTGGCAGGCTCTTGCTGGTCAGGCACATGCCCGGACATTGCAGACTCGGCCCCTGGTCGGGTGCATGCGGGAGGTGGCTGATCAATGCTTCTCTCTTGCATTGAGGTTTCTCTCTCTTTTTTTCTCTCTCTCTGTCTGTCTTTCTCTCCCTCTCTAAAATCAATAGAAAAAAGGAAAAAAAGATAAAATGCCTCAAAACTTCCCTAAATGTACAAGCATAGTTAATAGCACTGAAAACAGGAATTTGTACTTAGATTAATATGAAAGGTGACAGCTGCATAGATACAGAGAGCAGGTTGATGGTTGCCAGAGGCGGGGTTGGGGTTTGGGTGAAATGGGTGAAGGCGGTCAAATGGTGTAAGTTTCCAGTTATAAAGTCTGTCACGTGAAAGAAGGTGCAAGGGAAATAAGAAAGGAAAACGTCCACCCAGGTAAAAGGTAAGGAGAACCTAATGGTGGTGAAGAATAATTTAAAAGGAAGAGAAACATATGAATGGCTTATACCCAGAAGTTCATATTTTGTGATGTTTCATGTGAACATTTATTCATACAGCCTGGGTAAGGCAACTATTTGAAATCTAATTTTTGTGCCCAGTGCCCATCATCTGTGTATGTCCACTGCCCTTATGCTTGTTTGAGGTGATCCGATATCCTAACCTGCCTTGGTGCTGTGGCCTTGAAGCGCATTCCCTGCTAATGACCAGTATGAAATGTTTGGGCAGCTCAATCTGGTTTCTTCTGTGTCTGCCAGCACTTTTGGCAAATTGCTATTTCTGAAAATTGAATTGAAAAATTAACATGGATTATATTACGCCAAATTTGGCTTTTATGGTTGTTAAGTCAGTTGAATGATAAAGTTTCTAAAACTCTATTAAAATATAACATGATTTTTCTAAAGCAGCTGAGGTTTTAAGCTTTTCCCAACCTTTTCTGGGTTTTATTAAAGCATTAAATGTGAAGTGCTCTCTTTGCCACTCTATGAATAGTTATGTGTTAGTCAGAACGACAGATTCACTTGTCTGACAAGATGCTGAGTTAGAACTCTGTTCAGGTGGTCCTCAAATTGCCTTTACGCACTACAGTGATAAAAACCTAGAAATAAAATTGGTTATTGATTTTGCTTGTTTTGCATTTGTAGCAAGAGAAAAATTACACGTTCAGCCTTTCAACCATGTGAGTTCTGTGCAGTTTTCCTCTGTTGGTTTTGTGTGGCTTTCCGTACCACTGGAACTTTCCACCTAATGCTAACTCGATTTGCTCCTTGTATGTGGTGCTCAGTACGCCCGGATTCCCTTCTAATTTATTCAGCTGCTTTGAGTACCCGCAGGATTCATGTGCTTTTACAAAAATAGACCCAGAGACATAGAAACATGGAACAGACTGTCCAACCTCAGAGGGAAGAAAGGGGGTGGGGAGGGGGGAGATCAACTAATGAACTCCTATGCGTTTATGCATAACCCATGGGCACAGACAATAGGGTCCTGAGGGCCTATGGGGGGTGGGGGGTGGGAGAGGTCAATGGGGGAAAGGGGGACATACTTTCCATAATACAGATTAAAAAAAGAATATTAAAAACAAAATGATAATTTAGAGCTTTTTATTTACTTCTTACAAGAAATTTTCATGTTGATTTATGGTAGAATATTGACTTCAATTTAGATTCTCTCCCCACCCTCATTTCGATGTTTGGTTATGTATCATCTGGACTGAATTTTTTTTTTTCAATTTATGATAGTTATTTTCTAGTAGTTTTGGTCAATGACAGTTTTCTGATTTTTAAAAAAATGTAGCTAAACGCTAGAGGAGACATAATTCAGATTCCTAGAAAGGCCCAACATTAAAAATAAGGGGCGGGGGGGGGGGCAAGTAAAATTAGGTATGTGTTGTTTTTTTGCCATAACTATTTCTTTTTATTCATTTTGGGTTTAAATTGTTTCCAGTTTTTTAGAAAACATATTTTCGGAGTTTTCTATTTTTCCTATTATTTCTGCATGTAATTGAAATTATCCTAAGAATAGTTAAAGACTATTACTTCCTGCAAGATTTTCAATAGCAAATCTGATTCTTACCTTGACTGTCACACCAGGGTAACTTTCCGAGTCTGATATGAAAACTTTAGCTGGGACTATAACTCTAATATGTGGGAGCTTTGGTTTTTCTTTTGAAATTAAAGTGAAGAAAGGATGGGATGTTAGGAACTCATCACGTTGTTTAAATGGAATGTTTTTTTCAAATGTTGTAGGTTTTACTAGTAATTTAACACGATCCCTGTTTTCCTCAGTTGAGGAAACTGACCGAGAAGTGAAGTAACTTGGCTTCACACAGCAGCGGCGCTGGGGGTGTGAGTCCATTTTATCCGATTCCTGATGCACGGGGATGAACAGTGGCAGAGCTGGGTGAGCGTACACGGTGGCACCTCCAGTTTCCAGGGGGGAGATGTGCTGAGGCTGGACATTGGGTGCTGGATGTGCGCTGATGTCACCACCTCCTTGTAAGTACAAGATGCTCTCGTTGTAATTTTCACAGATCCTACCCTCCTGGAGCACTTAGACCATTCAAACAAAGTGACATGTGAGGGGGGTGGGGAGGGTGATTCAGTCTAGTCCAGAGGGTGTTCAGAAGACAGCACACTGATATCCTAGGGCAGTGATTTTCAGCCGGGTTGCCGCAAGTTTTTTAAAACATGCGGTAGCTGTATTTAGTCCCGGGCACTGACCTCTTTTCCCTTAGCCTGTCAAATAAAAAAATAACAACAGCTAACACAGTAATCATCACCTGGTGTGAATTAATCAAATTTATACCTATGCTTTTTGGTGAAATCGGCACAAAATATATTTTGGGTGTGCACAGAGTTTTAGTAATTAGTTTATGTGCCATGAGATGAGTCGCTGGCTCCCAGGCTAATACAGTGGAAGATTGTTCTGGCCAGATATACTTACCCTCCAAGTAAAATTATCTTTGAAAAGTAAAAGCCAGTTAATTCTGAATAAAGGCCTGCAGGGTTCACTTATGAGTGAAATGAATGAACATTACCCACCTATTTTGATGCTCATGGAATTTTTAACTCCTGATGCTTGACTGTATTTCAGAATGTTAAGCATGTAGATAAATGACCTTTTGAATAAATGAGTTAGAATGATATCAGAATTTTCCTTTTAAGAAGCTAAATTTTGCCATTTGGAAGAATAGTGAGGATTTAAGCTCTTGTTCCACGTAGGAACGTATACATGACATGATAGTCAGGAATCTTGCTAACACTGTGAAGCAGATGGATAAATAAGTGGTGAGCCTTTACAAATCATTCAAGGGAGGAGTCTTTGATTTACAGTTCCTTCAGTGCATTTGGGTCATTCTAAAGAGAGGAGCCAATAGTTTATTCACAATCATTTATTGAGCTCACTCTCTACGTGGACACAGGCCTAAGCATTTGGAACATAGAGATAAAATGCATGCCATTTGTCTTCAAGGCGCTCCTGTTCAAGATGGGAGGGTGACAGGTGAGCCCTGGGGACTTCAGTAACAGCCGTTTCCATGGCGGATGGGGAGAGGCATTGGTGCAGAGAAGCCTGACTGCAGAATGTGAGGAATGAATGGCAGGTAGGAAAGAGGGAAGGTGAGAGGTGGTAGGAAAAGAATTAGAAAAAATAAATAGGGAAAATGGAGATTGTGGGCCCAATTTATTTGGCCCACCCAGAATTTTCTGTTTTTGTTACTGTCATATAAAACGTGGGACATTTTACATCAGCATGGTTCTAGGTTTTCTGGAAAGTCAGAGCAGTTTCACACCTGACTGCAGTTAGCTGGCCCTGGGCCCGGGGGTCACCATGCGAGGGGACTGGCGCCCTCTGGGTTTCCACCTGCCCATGACGGTCTGCCCCTCTGATTTGGGCCGGAGACTCTGAGTTCTGGGGTTTTCACATCTTGGCAGTGAAGGGAAGCAGCCCGATGGAAGAGGGGAGGATGTGGGCTGGGGCAGCTTGTTGGGGTTTGGGTAGGAAAAGGGTTTGAGGGTGTGACTTTCTGAGGGAGGAGAGCCAAGGTTAAGCGAGAGCCTGAGGGGGAGAGGAGGGCGAGGTGGGGGTGTGAGGGCCAGATTGTGTTCTTCCAGAATTTATATTTGAAGTCTCAACTCCCAGTTACCTCGCAGTGTGAGCTTGGAGGTGAGGCCTTAAAAAGAGGCGACTGACTAAAAGTGAGACCTTTAGAGTAAAGTCCTAACCCAGTGTGACTGGTGTCCTTATGAAAGAGGGAGAGACAGCAGGGCAGGGCATGTGCAGGGCATGCGGCCGTGTGAGGCCCCGGCAGGAAGACCACCACCTGCCAGCCAAGCAGAGGCCTCAGGGGAAACCACACCCGCAAACACCTTGGCCTCCGAGTTCCAGCCTCCAGAGCTGAGAGAAAAGAAATGCTGTTTAACGCGTTCCGTCTCATCTTGGTTCTTTGATGGCAGCGTCCCCGGCGGGAGGAGAGGATGATGGAAGTAGCGAGACTGTTGGCTCTGTGAAGGCAGGGACCTCTGATAGTTGTCTAGAAAAGTCCGCAGTACTTGGTCCACATCTGGCTCAGAGCTCCTTGGATGTTTATTGAATTAATGTAACTGACTCATCAGGAAGAGGGAGACAGCCCAGGCTCGAGATCCGCTCTGGAAACGCGAAGGGAAACGGAGGGAGCTCTCAGTACCCATTTCCTGTGTGAGGAGGTCGAGGAGCAGTTGGGCTGATTTGTTGCCTTGGTAGCAACATACGTGTCACTGGCCGTGGAGACCCCAGGTTTCTGTGTAAGCAGGTCTCATGCATTTATTGGGTGGAGGAGGCGTCAGCCTGTATTTTGTTAGGTGTGTGAGGGCCAGAAGTTCTTGTATCAACTGCTGTTTCCAAGGAGGACCTGCATTTCTGAGACTGTGAATTCAGTGCTTCACATCCTGGTAGTCTGATTGAAGAGAGGTCACGGTTAGAGGAAGGGGGCGTCTCTGGAAGGCCTTTGAGGAAGAGGGGAAGGAGTCGGTGTGGTGGAGGCAGGCAGGCTCTTTGCCCAGCCGGGGCCTGGCCACAGCAGGAGGCTAAGGACTGGCTGGAGGAGCTGAGCACTGAGACATTAGAAGGAGTCATAGGCCTATCGGGCGGGTTGCATATGAAAGATGAAAAATGGCTTAAATGCGAAAGGATAGAGTTCCTTATTTGTAAGAAAAAATGGGTTTCTATGGCAGTGTTTCAGGACTCAGATACTATATACAAAGATGTGTGTAAGTCATTAGTTTTTTAACTCAAAATACTTTAAATCATGAAAGAACATTGTAGAAAATACTGGTAAGAAATAGAAAATAAAATTCATCCATAAGCTCACCGTCTAGAAATAACAATCATTACTGTTTTGAAGTACACATTTCCAGAACTTTTACTCCGTATGTGTGAGCAGAAATCACGTAAGAATGATTGTTAATAAACCCAGCGCCTGACGGTGAGTGATAGGAGCTGATTGCTGTGCTGAGCTGACAGTTCTCAGCCTGCAGTGCGGCAGAGTGAGAGCCGCTGATGTTTTCATGAGCCGTCTCCATTCCTGGGCTTCATCTGAGCGCTGTCATCATTTTGCTGCTATCTCTTCCTCTAGGTCAGCGGGCCAGAGCAGCTGGTACCACCACGTTCCTGATGGCCTAATTAAATATTTCACATAAAGCGTGTCTATCATCTGCTCAGGTTACAGACATGGACCCAAATAATGGACGGAATTGCCTGTGTGTGCTGGGGCTGATCTAGAGACGAACCCACATGTTCCCTGTGGTGGAAAACGCTGGGCTTGCACTGGTTTAAACAATGCTCCCTGGCCCGCTGTTAATAGGGCTGACGATTTGCCATTAGGGATTAGTGGCTTCTGTTGATATGTTTATATTCCTACCTGGTATCCCTTGTCACCAGTGCCAAATATAATGCCTGTCACAAGTAGTTGGAGTGTCATTCTGAGATTGTCAAGATGAGCAAATTCATTAACTTGTTTCTAAGAATTGGATTTGTTACTTTGGTGTTGCTATATTCCATCGTTAGGCATGGACACTGCAGGCTTGTAAATATGCAAATAACATGTTTTTATTGAATGAATAGGATTCTGTGTATATTAGGTGAAAACATTATGTGAAAACATAAGGCCAAGAAGTCCTTATCATCAGGATTGTTGTTTTCAAGAGACTTGCATTTCTGAAACTTTAAATGGATTTGTTTCACATCTTGACACTTCTGTTTCACTGCTATTTCCATTGGGAGGTAGAAGAGAATAGAAAAACCTAGGCTTGATTCTATGTGACTTCAGCAAAGAAATTTAAACTCCGTGCACTTCAATTTGAACTCTAGTAAAATGGGGCTTATAATACCCACCTCACAAGGTTGTTTGGAGAAGTGAGTCAGATGTATGAGAAAGCAAAATGCCCACCACATCCTGGAGATGACTTGGTTGTTCCCATCCCCATCCTTCCACATCATAGTGGGCATCCATGCTCATGCCTACCCAGTATCCACACCTTCCACATTTGCTTTTGTAACTTGTATTCCCCCTTTGGATAAAGGCCTACTGTAATTGTCAGTCAAGATCCCCTGGTGAACATACAACCCAAGCCAGCTCTCAGATGTGCTCTTCTGACTCTTGAACCAAGTGGCATGACGCTGCAGATGTGTGGAATCCTGTCCTGAGGGAAGGACCATCCAGTTGTTGCTGCTATTTAGAACCTTGTAACTGTTATGGTCCCTTAGAGTACACACTTACAACAGTAACTACAATAATACCAACCACCATCAACAACCACCACCACTACCACCATCATCACCACTACCACCATCACCATCACCACCATCACCATCACCATCACCATCACCATCACCACCACCACCACGACCACCAACCACCAACCACCACCACCACCACCACCATCACCATCACCACTACCACCACCACCACCACTACCACCATCACCATCCTCCACCACCACCACTATCACCATCACCATCACCACCACCACCACTATCACCATCACCATCCTCCACCACCATCACCATCACCATCACCATCACCACTACCACCACCACCACCACTACCACCATCACCATCCTCCACCACCACCACTATCACCATCACCATCACCACCACCACCACTATCACCATCACCATCCTCCACCACCACCACTATCACCATCACCATCACCACCACCACCACTATCACCATCACCATCACCACCACCACCACTATCACCATCACCATCCTCCACCACCACCACTATCACCATCACCATCACCACCACCACCACTATCACCATCACCATCACCACCACCACCACCATCACCATCACCATCCTCCACCACCACCACTATCACCATCACCATCCTCCACCACCACCACCACCAGCCACCGGAAATGAGTGGGGTTGTTGTGTTGCTTACACCCAAAGTCCCCTGACTCGCACACTTGATTAGGAGTAATTTCACAAGCAGATACAGTCATTTGTTCACTGATAACCTTTTTCTTTGCACATCCAGTGCTCAGTGCATTCAAAGAAGAGACAGCACAGGTTTCCTACCCTGGGCTCTCCAGTCAGTAGCTTCACAGAGGTTTGCGGTCCGGGCAGGGTAGCTCCCGGGCAGCACAGCCTGGCGTAATCCCAAATTAAACTTGGTATTAGGCACTGTGACAGTCAATGCAACTCTAAAACCTCTTCTGCCCTTTAGCTACTTATAGTATATCTAAAGAGTAGCTAGTACTCTCAGTCTTTTCATTTATTTAACTTAATGTCATCTTTTTATTCATTCAGTGTGGTCAAGAAAAAAGTCTTAATAGTTTTATATTAAAAAGTAGGTGACACTAGAAAGTTTTGAGCTTTGGCTGAAAATTGTGACCTTTGATTATTCATACTGGTAATTTATTTCTCTGTTTTATGTTGCTATTATAGCATTCAAAGCTGTAGACTAAGATTTAATAATTTAGAAGTGCCAGAGGCATTGTTGGACCAAGATGACAAGCCTTTAATGACTACCTTAGATGGTAAAAGCCACGGCAATTGTGCATGAATATTCATGTGAGAAGCATTTATTGGTAGGGAAGAAGTTGTAAATCTTATAAGCTTTACATGTAAGCTTTAAAAACACACAACAAATAACTCTGTAACCCTGGCTATTTTGTTATTAAAAGCATCTTCAGATATTTTCATTAAATTCATTTTGCACCTTTTTCTTATACTCTTTGCTGATGGAAAGAAAATAGGTCTGAGTAGCCTCATCTGAATATTAGCAATGCACAGGCAGGGTTCACATCATGGGGAACTGCTGACAGCTCCGAAAATCAGTCCTGCTCTTCACAGAGGCATTAATCACGTCGCGGCTACATCTGCTCTTGGGACGGAGGGCCGGCCTTCACTGGGAATGGGGCCACACTGCCGAAGGCTTCGTACCCCAGTGCCCTTCAAGAGCAGCACATTGGTCTGGTCACCACCAGATGTGGCTACCCTGTGCTAACGGCCTTGCTGATGGGGCCTGATTTGTCCCGTTTCTCCTTGTTGGAAGAGCAGAGATTGTGCTGACGGTCACTGACATCATGTTGGGCCCTGGGAGCTGTATTCTGTGCGCAGGCCAAGCACAAAGCCACTAAAAATCCATGGAGACAGTTGAACTGGGTTCAAATCCAAGCAGTTTGATCCCAGTCCACACTCTTCACCACAATCACAACGCCAAACAAGCAAATGAATATTTTACAACAAACCAAAAGTGGCATGTGATGTGATTTAGTATTGGAAAGATTTTACAAACAAACATTGAATTTTAGAACAGCTTAGATTGACAGTAACATTGTGAAGGCAGTTCAGAGTTCATACGTGTCCGCATGCAGTTTTCCCCGTTACTAACACTTTACCTTAGCATGCTGCCTTTGGTACGTACAGTCACTGAACCAATGTTGAGGCACTATTGTTAACTAAAGCCCATACTTTATTCAGATTCCTTTCTTTGTACCTGATGCCTTTTCTGTACCAGGATCCGACCCAGGTACCATGTTACCCTCAGTCCTCCTGTGCCCTCAGGCTCCTCTCTGACAGTTTCTCAGACCTGGGTTTTGAGGATGTTGGCAGTTTTTAGGAGAACTCGTCAGGTGTTTCATAGAATGTCCCATAAGTAGAAAGAAACTCAGGTTTATCTGAAGTTCTCTCATGATCAGGGTGGGGTGTGGGGTTTTGAAGAGGAAGACCACAGAGGCCACGTGCCATTTTCATCACATCATGTGACAGGCATGCGTTGTCAACATGACATTGCTGGTGTGACCTTGATCTCCTGGCTGAGCAGTGTTTGTGAAGTTTCTCCACTGCATACTCATTCTCACCCCTTTCCATACCGTCCTCTTAAAAGGAAGCTGCTACGTGCCACCCACACGGAAGCAGTGAGGAGCTCTGACCCACCTCCTTGAAGGAATAGTATTTACATAAATTATATGTGATTCTGATGCATACATTTGTCTCATCTCCCTAAGATTAATTGACTCACTAGTTAATTAATTGACTAGGTCATCTGTTTATATCCATATGGACTCGAGGATGTTTATTTTGCACGTTGGGTGCTAACCTGATGCTACTCTGTGTTGTTGCTGGAAGCTTCTAGCTTTGACTCCTGGGAGCTTGTTCAGCTGGCTCCCGTGGCCCTTTGCCTTCCCGTCTTTGTGGGGTTTTTGTTCGTTCTCAGCACTTCCTACCTCCCGCACTGCAGGATGCTCCAGGTGCATCTGTGTGTTTCCTGGTCTCTTCCTAGAACCGGCCTTTGTGCCAGGAGCCGGGTTTCTTAGAGGATGGAAACCGTTCAGCTTGTTGCTGCTGGGGAGTTTTTGCTGCTCGGCTCCCTGTAAGAGTTTTAACTAACTTTTTAAGTTGCTTGAGCGTCTTACTGAGCAGTCCTATTGCTTTTCAGTGTCAGTAACCGAAGTATGATAGGATGGTTTTAATTGTTTTTTCCCAAGGAGAATGTTCTGTTGTAGCTACGGTTAAGAATTGCCAAAAATAAGATTTAAAAGGAACACATACTTTGTAAGAACGTGCACCCTTGCCTGAGAATTGCATGTTTGTCTCCGTACATGTGCCTGTATGATTTTCCAGGGTCACTTCTGATGAGGGTAACAACGCCATGGTTTCCGGCCGTGCCGGGGAGTGCCCGGGTGCTTTTCCTTTAGGGGCCTTTCCAGTAGTTTCATCTGCGTTAGAGTTACAGATGCAGACAGGCCAGGAGGGAGGTCGGAAGCTGGGCATTCACTGTGCTTGTTACACAATGAAAACTAAAGACACTTCAGCGTCTGTGCCAGGAGTGACTGGGAGACTATGTGACCGTGGGCGCTGCATAGCATTGACCAGCCGGGACAGGGTGGCCGGACACAGCCAGGAGGTCATTTCGCTGTGTCCAGGATGGACGTCCCCCTCCCAGGTCCCCCTCCCAGGCTTACGGAGCTACTAGGCCTGCGATCTCTTGGTTTATAAATAATAGGAAGTAAATGTCTTAAATATCAGTGATATTTTAGGGAAGTTTTTAAAAATACACGAGTGACAATAACCTTTATTTTCTCTAGATTTTCAGACAGTGTTGTCCTCTGTATGCTAGTAAATTACCCTGAGAAAGGTTTCCTCATTCCTTCCGGGTAAAAGTTAGCCGATGATCATAGGCAGCAGACACTGCAACAGCTGACATCAACAAGCGCTGAGTCCTTCGGTGAAAGATGCAGCACAATCAGAGTTTGTATAGAGCTTCCCAACCTGCTGCTGAGTTCCATGGGAGAGCCACTCACCCGTTGTAACCATCCGGGCATGTGTGCTGTGTCCGTGACCTGCGGAGTGTAGCCTAGTGAGAGTTGTCCTGTGCCAGTGCTGGGAGTCTGAACCACAGAGGGTGAAATCAGAGGAAGGCGAGCTAGTAGAACGTTGTTTTAGCTTTTGTTCTCCTCTCTGTGTTTTCTCTTGGGCTCTATGTCACAAGGTCTGGGGCCTTCTGGGCCATTTTGGGTTTCAGAGGCAGGAGGTGAGTATGCCTGCGCCATGACAGAATGGTGTGCCTGGCAGGGCACTGGAGTCGAGTCCAGATGCGCTGAAGCGTTTATGAAAATGTGCCTATTGTCACAGAGCCCCGGTGGCCACTGCGGTGCTGCTATTGGACCGGAAAGGAACCCTAACTCTAAAATGGAACTCTGTTTCAAGTAGAGCCCTCCCCACCCCCTCCTTTTTTGTGTGTTTTGTTTGATCATGATATTGTACTCATTTAAATATATCTTACATTTCCATTAAAATATTTTTAAAAACATGAAGTTATTAGCAGTTGCTTACTTCATAGTCACAACTGTCCTTCCTATCTCCTGGGCTGAAGCAAAACCTCAGTAACATCAGCTTTACTCTGCCCTTGTCCTGGGAGTCGCACCTCATGAGGAAATGAACTTCCTGGAAACTGCAGTGCTATTTCACAGGTGCAACAATTTTATGTAATTTTTAGTCCAAACCTTTGCCAGACATTCAGGAGAGGTTAGCACACAGTCTGAGGTGCTAATCTCAAATTTATCTTCTAATTTACTAATAACTGGGTTTAAATCAATGTAGCCTAATATTTACTTTTAAAGAATATGTAATGGTTATTAATTTGATTTCTTTTTCCCCAGTCCTTTTGAAGTTATGACTAAATAATAGTACATTTTAACATTGATAGATGCTGTAACTACAGATATTTTATAGTAACATTTACTAAAGAAATGTACTGTGAAGCTGGGCATACACAGGTTTGTCTATATTCAATGATGTGCAAGTGAAAGTTCTTAGAAAATTCAAACAAATGTAACATTCTTAATTTTTCCATAACAACAACTTTCTATTTAGCATCTTAAGATTTTTAAAATTAATTTTACATATGTTTTTGCAGTGGCTTTCAAACTTTAGGGTGGACCAGAGCTACAGATTGCTGGAGTTTCTGATTTAGTAGGTCTGGGCGGGGCTTGAGACTGTGCATTTGGAAGTTCCCGGGCTGCTGATGCTGCTGGTGGGAGAGCCAGGGTTTAAGAATGGCTACGTTACTAGATTTGATCCTCACGAGAACACAGTGGGGTCCTGGGCAGATGTAGAGGAGGAAGCTGAGGCTTGAAGACATTCATGAATGAGTGGTCACACAGACACAGGACCCGTGAAGACCTCTCAGCCTCCTCTTGCTGAGGGCAATATTCCAGTTCCCCCCAATTCTCTTGGTTTTAAACAATATTGTCTCATTTTTTTCAGAGCCATTTTTTATATTTAGATACACCTTCCACCATTATTTAAATGTAATCAATATGTTTAAATTTTATTCTCTTTTAAATAGATAACTGATTTTTGTGCCTCAAGATGTTCTAAAAATGCATCCTCCCTCTGTAGACACCAAAAACGCTTATATAATCAGTTAAAGCCTCCCAAGGTTAATCATGAGGGAAGATGTTGATTTTTTTTTTACCCACTAGCCTAGGGTTCTGGCATTTTTTCACTCTAACTTGTGGTGATGGTTTTAGGCAGAACTGTTATTTGTGGGTCCAGCCAATGAGGATGGATCATGAATGATCCAGGACACGGAATCTGAAAACCACACACCAACCATGGCAGATGGAGAACTGGTGGATTGTATTTCTCTAGTTGGTAACAAGCCACGTACACTCTCGTGTGCAAAACAGTGGTATCCAGAATGAGCTATGAGGAGGGCTTCCTCCCCTCTCCACAGTTTCTCTGCACCCGGCAGGGTATTCAGCGTGTGGGGTGTGGGTGGATTGCTACCTCAAACCCAGGGCCGCCCGTACTGAGAGCTGACCTGTGGAGTATCGCATGGTGCTCTGTGCTGGCATAAGGAAGAAGACCTCATCGCGCTTCCCTGAGATTGTTCGTTCTAGCCCCACCTGTTTTCTCTTGCCTTCCCCCTCCGGTTCTACTTTGCCCTTGGACCCTTGAAACACCATAATCCTTCCAAAAAGTTGTTAGAGACAAATAATAGCTGAAGAACAAGTTGAAAATTATGACCATGGCTATCTTCTGTTATTATTTATTATTATTATTTGTTTTGGTAGGAGAGAGAAAACTTTGGAATGTTTTACTTAGTCTTGTTGAGTATTAATTTAAATTAATGCATTTCACGCTAGAAACTCATTCTGTGCTTCAGCTACTCCTCCCCTCTGCCTACTCTTTTAAAAGTTTATGTTAAGCTTTTGAGATTGTGCCAGGCTCTGTGTCCTGCTTTCTGTGCACTTTAAAAAAATATATATATATATATTTTACTGAGTTTTTAGAGAGAGGAAGGAGAGGGATAGAGAGTTAGAAACATTAATGAGAGAGACACACCGATTCATCTGCCTCCTGCACACCCCCCTACTGGGGATGTGCCCGCAACCAAGGTACATGCCCTCGACTGGAATCAAATCTGGGACCCTTCAGTCCACAGGCCGACGCTGTATCCATTGAGCCAAACCAGTTAGGGCTGTGCACTTTTATTTAATCCTCACATCAGCCTTATGAGGTATTACTTTGAGGAAACCAGTTCAGAGAGGCTATGCTACTTGTTGAAGGCCTCACACTCAGCACGCGTGAGCTGGGGCTTGAATTCAGGTCTTTTGGTCTCCATAGCTATGCATTGGAAGGTCAGTCTATCTTACCTGTCCTTTGAGACCCGTGCTCAGGTGGGAGTTGTGTTTAATGTAGGTCTCTTGAAGTAAACTAGGCTCCACAAAGAGCCCGATCCCGACTTTAAACTTGGCTCCACACTTCCCCTTGTTTGTTACCTTGTCAGTTCTGTTTTAGAAAATCTTGTGAAGAGAAGGAAAGAAGGAAAGAATTACACTGCTTTCGGAGCTCCGTTTTCTCCTATTGGCTGCATCCTGCCTTGGCTGGGCCTGCGAGTGTTATTCTGGCCATTTGGTCTTTAAAAGCAGCACGTGATGGAGTTTCAGTTTGTCTTAAAACCACAGGGTACAAATGCCAATAAACTGAGGCTGTACGTCGGCCCCTTCTCTGCTCGCCGCTCTGCAGAGACGGGCAGTGTTAAGTGATTGAGGCCCGTCACAGGGAGGCTGTTGAGATGATCCCCAGAACAGATCCACTTAAAAACACTCCCTTAGCCTCTCCTGAGTCTTTAAGATAGTTTTATCTCTCCTGCTTTTCATGTGTCTCTTCTTGTTATATGAAGGTGTATTTTAATAGCATATTCAACAGAGTATTTTGAGATTCATTTTATTTGCAAAAACATTATTCCTTACCATCACAGGAGAACAGCACAGTTCTGGGAATTAAGGATCTGTTTATGTTGCCTTGAGTAAGGCGCTCATATTACTGAGCTGTGCTTTCCTCAGTTAAGGAAAAAAGTGAGGTTGACCTTAATGAGCCCTCATCTGTGCTTCTATGATTTTGTGATTCTGTGACTATGACTTGATATTCTCTGAGCCTGGCGTGAACAGTCCAACATTTGTTAATATTTAGGTGAATTGGCACATAATCATGGAACCGAAGTATCTTATTTGTATAAAAATTGCAACAGAAATTCTTTGTAGTATTTTCAGCACACTTGTGTATATAAACTAGCATTGCAGGAGATATTTCATTTGTTGTGTTTCTATTTCTCAAAAAGGAGTTATAGTGCTTGAATTGCTATTGGCAATTTTTAGTAGTGCATGAAGTAATGGTGAACATTCTACAGTCTGATCTTTAATAGGGAGAAAAATTTGTTAGCCTGTAAAAATGATATCTCAGCTTGTAATGCTAACTGTGTTTATAGAAAATCATGGGTGTTATGGTCAGTGTTGTTGTTAAACCATTATTATATTCATAATGCATTTCAGAGCACCCAGACTCACAGAGCGTTAGATAAAGCTCTCATTCCTGCCAGTCGGGAAATCACTGTTAAACACTGATAGAGCAGGTGTTCTTAGCTCAGACTGCACTAACAAAATGCCGTAGACGCCTGGCCTAAACAGCAGACATTGATTTTCTCAGAGTTCTGGGGCCTACAAGTCCAAGATCAAGGTTCCAGCCAATTTGATTTTTGGTGAGGACTTTGCTTTTTACTCCTATGGGGCTGCTGTTTTGCTGTGTCCTCATGTGGTTTGTCCTCCTGTGTACTCTTGAGAGAGAGAACATGCTCTCTGGTGTCTCTTCTTATAAGGACACTAATCCTATTGGATCAGGGCTATGGCCTCACTAAGTCTTAATTACTTCCTTTGAGGCACCTTCTCTAAATATATTCATATTGGGAGGTAAGGCTTTAACATACGAATTTTGTGGGTGACACAAACCTTCGGTCCCTAACAAGATGCGATCTTTTGAGAAGTAGAAATCCTACATCTAAGGTACAGATTGAGGGATGATAGGAGTGCTATTCCCAGAGGAGGCCAGGTCAGTGTTGAGGACATCACCAAGCCGATGTGTGTGTGTGTGTGCTAACTTGGAAGATGTCGGTTATCTTTCAGCATATGTAACTATCTCAGAAAGGACAAGTGTTGCCCTGGCCAGTGCGGCTCAATTGACTGGGCATTGCCCCATGAACCGAAAGATTGCTGCTTTGATTCTCGTTCAGGGCACATGACAGGTTCGTGGGCTAGAAAGTAGGGGGCATGCAGGAGGCAGCTGATTGATGTTTCTCTCTCACATTGATGTTTCTTTCCCTCTCCCTTCCTCTCTCTCTAAAAATCAGTTTAAAAAAGAAAAAGAAAAGACAAGTGTTTTCTATTCTTCTCCCTGGTTGGATGCAGTGGGAATTCTGCTGGCTGGGGAATAATAGAACATGATCGTTCATGGGTCTTGGGGTAGCTTCCCTGGTTTAAAATCTGCTATGTGCATAGATGGAGTTTCTCAGGTCCTTGGCTTTCCTTCCATGCCTAATGCCTTTCTCATCATTTTTTAAAGCTAGCCTTTTGACTTTGATATATGTCATGTTAGCACCTTGTAAATCCTACTTGTAATACCTTTCTATTACTAAGGTGTAAACACTATTGTTTCTACCCCATTTGCTTCCCTCTCTGTCATTTTTATAGAGCTCTTTAACCTGCTAATGTTCCAGGATATTAATTTAAAACAGCCAGCCAAATAATAGACGCTTTCTCCTTGCCTGTGATGAGCTGACCTCCTTTTACCTGTTTCCTTTTCAAATTCACTTTGGAAAGCTCAATTTTCATAATCTTGTGAGCGAGTGCTCCACTACCCTGATGCTTGCAATTTAATAGCCTTATTATTTTCAAGACTCTACACCTCGAGCACACACCCAACTACTATTTTTTTTTCTAAACACACTCTCCTAGCTCAGTCAGGATTTTTATTTAATTATTTTTTTCTTTAAATTGTAGGAAATGGAATTCCTATTTATATTTTCCATAACCCACTCACCTTCCTTCTTTCTAAGTTTGTTCTGTCAATATTTAAGGGATTTATCTTGGACATCCCTGGCTTTTATCTCTTAGGCCAACCTCCTCTTGTTTAGCTACATGGTTAGAGCTGCCGAATTAAACGATGTCTAATGGAATGTGCTTGGGTTTGTTCTGGAAACTATTTTTAAGACTCACTTGATGTTTTCTCGTTAGTTTCTGGTTATTCCTCAAGTCTACAAGTTAGTCTATCTGAAAATATTATTGTGTTGAATGTTGCTTCTTTTGCATAGAGGTTTCGTTGCTTTCCATAGGCTTATAAGATTTTCTAATACTTTGCTTGATGGGATTTCTCTTATATTAAGGACTTCATCTACTTGTCCTTGTTTCTGGACTCCAGCTTTCAAAAAAGCAGCATGGACCATTTGAAGGAGCCTTACACAAAAGCCAAAAATGTAATTGATAGGGTTAAAGGGCTAAGATTATTTAACTTGCTAAAGGTAAGGCTGGGGACACACTTAGCCATGTGCGTTGATAAAAGTATCCGCGTTCTCCGTGCCAGTCGTGCCCTCTGCACTCAGGCGGGTGCATTCCGCCTTTTCAGCTGGAGCTGGAGAGTGAGTGTGCTTCAGTCGCAGTTAAGATTCAAGAGCTGTTTCATAAGAGGCCTAAGCTTGACCCTGGGAGACTCCTGGGGGGTGAGGGACGGACGACTGCGAGAGGGTCCCTGTGCGGCGCCTCTCGAATCTCACTCCCTGGACCTGCTGGGTTAGCCGTGCAGAGCGTTGAACTTGGAGGGTATCTTCCACATGCAGGATCCTAGTCTGATATCTGTGTCAGTTTTACCTTGTTTTTCTAACTGTGACTCTAAGCCCTTCACAGGGTGGGAAAATAATGAGATGAAGTGACCGGTCCCTCAGTCCATTTCTTGGGTCAGAGTGGTGAATAGGTCCAGGGAGAAGGTAGTGTGGTGCAGTGGGAAGAGCACAGTACTGGGCGTCAGGTGTCTGTCTGGGGCCCAGCTTTGCAAGTGCTGTGATTGGCTACGTGACCTGAGCTTGTTTCTGCATCCCCCAGGCTTCAGCTTTCCCTTTTACTGGGCAGGAGCCTGGTGAGGAGGATTCTGAGGTCCCCGTCAGCGCAGTGCGGGGGCCGTGGGAGGGCGAGGGGAGAGACTACAGTGGGGAGGTAAAGGTGGCCACGGAGCCAAGAGGCTGGAGGAGAACCTGGGGAAGCTAAGAGGTGGGAGGAGGGGGATGCCAAGGAGGGGAGGAGGCTTTAATTTCCGTGAGGAATTGGTAAGAAAGACAGTGTTGGTGGCACTGATAACGGATGCTCCCGTCTTAGAGAGAATTTGATCACCCTCTCTCTCTCTTCGTAAAATTGGATTAATTGGGCGGATTTGACTCAGCTTGCTCAAGTTCCTCCTTCTGTTTTCTTCATAATTAGGTTAACATGGTGCTCTTTCTTTGAAGATTTCAAACAATTTTTTTTGTCATTAAAAATGGCCCTGCCAAATAAGCAGAGGTAATTATCTCTGTAAAGTGAAGATAGGACGATGCCAGGTGCTTGAGCAGTTTATTCAGGAAAGCAGCTCCTCTGCTCTGGGGTGTGTGTGGGCATCTGGCAGATGTATTATTTAGGTCACTGGTGTTTGGCACCAAGTAGCAGGAGTGATAGTATGTCTCAGGGTTCAGGGTCTTCCATCCTCCTGAGTTCAGATTGGGGATGGATCCCAAAGCTGACTGCCCTGGTCTGTGTCTTTACTAAGTAACCTGAATTCTGTCTCTCATAGATGACATTATACAATGAAGGAGCTATCTGCACCCCTGGGAACAGAATTCCGCGCTTCCCTTTGTTTGTGTGTGGAGCCTGCCCGGAGTGCCATTCCTGCAGTGATACAATTCATAACGTTGCCGTTGGATTCCTGAGCCCTGTATTGGCAAATAGGGTGTCAGCTGCATTGCCACTGCTGGGCAGTCTCAGCTTTGGGAGGAGGGGAGCATGTCAGTTGATAGTCTGAAATACGTTTTATTAATTTTATAAGTAGACAGATGTCTTCCATCACAGCTGCCTGTAATTTCAAGGACACCCCTCCTTTTCACTGAAATGGAGACCGGGGCATATGATCCAAGATGGGATGTAGGGAGAGTGCAGGAGAAGCTTCTTCACTCATCGCGTTGCTTCCTAATTCCTCCCAGTGCACTGCACGTGGGACATGGCGCTGCTTTGCATGGGGCTGCCGTTTCTCTCAGTGGAATTAAACCTCTAGGAGCTAGTTTCCCTCTGTTCACAAGAGCATTTGTTTGAACACCACACTGGCTCATAGTTCCATCCACTTCTCAAGAAGGATGGGCATGCAGGTGGAGAGATGGATGATAGTAATTTTCATAGCTTAAGTGATCATTTTATCCCTAGGAACAAATGGAGCCGCATGATATACAAGCTACCGTGGAATATGTGCCCTGCATGGTATTGGTTGCTTTTAAGGCCCATCATGTCTCCTTAGGGCTTCTTGCCTCTCCTGCTCTGTCCATGTCCCCTGTGGGAGTGCAGAGGCAGCCCCGTGCTGGACAGCGGTACAGCAGTCGCTGCCATTCTCTTCTGCCCTTCAGGTGGCAAGCACCGTGACTTTGAGGGAAGGAGTTAGGTGGTGTTCTTAAATAGATAGGGTCACAGAGTTTTTGGTTTATTAGAATGTTTCTACTTGGGGATATTCAAATTCAGAAAAAGGGTTTGCTTGCTGGAGAGGCCCTAAGGAGAAGGAAGGGTTGACTCTAAAGTATATTACATCTTCACTCACCGCCAAACCCCGTCCTACTTAGATGATGGGCAGTTTTGGATTTCTGGCACAGATGTGGAGAATTTTCCGAGTTAAAAATAAAACCCTCATTGGTCACTTTTTTAGATGATATTAGGGAATCGGCTCATTATTTTGAATACTGGTGAACAAAGGGAAAGAATCAAGTATTTTCCTTGCTTCCCTTTATAAATTGTATCTCAGGTTAGCTGAGTATCTGATGAGAGAGTCTCTCTCTCTCTCTCTCTTATAACTAAAGAACATTTATTTGTTTTTCACTAAGACTTTATCTTAGCACATAATTAAACTGTGTCACAACCCCCCACCCCCACTTGAAGAAGGGTTAGTACAGTGAATGTTATAAAGCAGATATGAAGGATTGGAATCAACATTAACTGACAAAGAAAAACTTCTAAGTCATCATAACAATGTTTAAGTAAAAAAAGAGAAAAAAAGGGTGTGATGGGAGTTCAGATTGAACAAGATCCTCACATATCATCTAACACATTCAATCCTGGCTAGAATGTACCAAAATGGAAACAGGATTACTATAATACAAAACTTCACTACAGACAGCTGTACACACCTGTGTTCCAAGCCCACCCCAACCCCCAAATGCTTCCAACACAACTATTTCCCGACCTGTTGGGCCTGTCGACGAAGGAGCACGTAGCTCTTCTCTTTAGTCCAATCTTTGTTATAAGGCTGGTATGTCTGGGTATCAGCTTGGTAAACAAGACAGCTGAGGTCCGCCAGATCATCAGTAAAATCAAACAACTGGCTGATAGCATATGTGATAGAGGGGCTGTTGGATTCATTCTCTTCAGATGTTCTTCATACATTTTACAAACGCCTTCCATGCACTCATTCACTGATTCATAATCAGCATAAGTTCTGCCTCTGGTCTCCTGGTAGGCTGTACCAGCAAAATGGTGTGAGACATCGCGCCAAACTCTTTCGCTGCAGCCACCGCCGCCACACCGCCACACACCGCCGCCAACAGCCAACCCCCGCGAGAGGAGCCGCCGGAAGTTGTCGAGAGAGTCTCTCTCTAGAGAAATAATCTAGCTAACAAATGAGGAAAATTTCAGAAAGTCAGAATTCATTATTTTGCAACTCCTGATGAGTTCATGGATCCGAGCGGTGAGCCTCACTGGCTGCCGGCACCACACACAGACAATCTGGGATGGCGTGTCTCCTGGCGAAGAAGCCAGCCTCTGAGATATTCTTGCCAAAATTTCACACTGTACCTGATCTGGCCTCGTTCTCTGTCTACCAGTTACAGAGGCCAAGGGAACAGTGTGAATTACACGTTATGGAGATAATAATTTTAAAAATCTATTGTTGACTGGACAACAGTACAGAACGAATCACTTCATTTCAATGACAAAAAGAAAAGCAACTGAAGAAAAAAGAGATGGGGGGGGGGAAATCTGTAGATTAAAAGGATTTAAGAGATCTATCAATTAATCCTAACGCCTGGACCTTACAGATTGTAATACAGTTAGAGGAAAGATTTACTACCTGAATATTTGATGACATTAAGGAATCCTTGTTAATATACTTAAGGAATTATGACATTTTTTAAAACAAAAATGAGCCCTGTAAGTATTGGCAGATGAAATGATATGATGTCTGGGATTAGCGTCAACATAATACAGGAAGGTGAATGACACAGGGTGTAAGGGAAGAGAGATTGGCCATCATTATTACTAGAGCTGGAAGGTGGGTACATGTGGGTATTCTCTCTACTCACGTGTATGTTTGAAATAACCTGTCATGGCATGTTTCCCAAAGAGGATTTTAGTAAAGATGTGCACCAAGGCTCTGGGTACAACGGAAAGGAATTGGGAGAGGAGGAAAAGCGCCGTCAAGTCCTTAGTGCCAGACCTGATGTGTTCCATAGCGAGTGCTCACTGACTGTTTCCAAGTCCTGCATGCACCCACTCATTCTCAACCTGTGGGTCCCGACCCCTCTGGGGGTCGAACGACCCTTTCACAGGGGTCGCCTAAGGCCATCGGAAAACACATCTATAATTACATATTGTTTTTGTGATTGATCACTATGCTTTAATGATGTTCAATTTGTAACAATGAAAATACATCCTGCATATCAGATATTTACATTACGGTTCATAACAGTAGCAACATTACAGTGATGAAGTAGACCAAGGTTGAGAACCACTGGTCTATGCGATCATTCGTTTGCTTATTTTAGTGAACATTTATGGGTACACATGACGTGGCAAGCACCAAATGCTTCCATAAACCAAGTAACACAAGTAGAGCCCGTCACACCCAGTGATATTTTTGGCCTGTACTCCTCTATGGCGTCTCTGAACTGTATGCAAATATTTGCAAGACCAGGGGGCTGACAGCGGTCCTGTGTGGTCTCCTTCCTGGATTCACTCAAGTTTAGTCTTTAATATTCTTCTCAGGGGAGCTCTAACCATCTGCTGGGGCTTCGCCTTCCGTTCCAATCATCCAGCTCTTAAAGGTCGCAGGTGCCACCTGCTTGGTTCCAGAAGGACCATCTCTGATCGCTGGCACGGGCCGTCCACGTGACTGCCAGTTGAACAGGAGCCACAGCTTCCTGGTTGAGCTCCTGTGGGGAAGCTCCCGCCCCCTGCCATCTCACCTTCCGAACTGTTGTTACACTCGGGAAGATTTTCCAATTACGACATCTAATTACAAGGAAGAATAAATTACTGAAGCAAGTTAAATTATCCTGTGTGTCATAACAGTAATTAACATTCAAATAGGAAACTACTGCCATTTTTATAAACATCACTAAGCAGAGGCAGCATCCCCTCTGACAGCAGGCGGCAGGAGGGCGCCCTCTCCCTAACCCTGCCATGCGAGGGTCTGCGTGTTTAGAAAATCTGCCTGAGACTGATGTCAGTGGAGAGACTGACCTTGAATTGCCTCATTTTCATCTAAGTCTTTAGAAATAGAACAACTTTCTATCCATTTACACCATCATCTACTTTCTCCTCAGGGCCCTATATGTTTTTGTTTTACATTTTCTTCCATATTTTAAGAAGGTTTGGGCACCAATCTGGTCACAAGACATTTTGTGGACTAGACTTGACTTGGAAAGCAGCTCGCAGCCTTTTCAGATCCCACTTTTCAAGAATCCCATGTCATTCCTGCCCTTTCATGCTCTTCTGCCAGGAACGATTCCTCTCCTCTGTGGTCTTGATTTCATGTTGTGCTTTTGAGCTTCTTTATAGAGTGAACACACCTGCCTTTCTCAATGCAGTTGCTAGCCTAGAATTTTCATATATAGTATTTAGTAGTTTTTAAAAAAATATATCTTTATTGATTTCAGAGAGAAAGAGAGAGGGAGACAGAGATAGAAACATCAATGATGTGATAGAAACATCAATGATGAGATAGAATCACTGATCAGCTGCCTCCTGCACAACCCCCACTGGGGATCCAACCTGCAACCCCGAGAATTGAACCATGACCTCCTGGTTCATAGGTCAATGCTGAACCACTGAGCCACACTGGCTGGGCATAGTATCTAGTAGTTTTTAATGGCACTGCTGAAATGATAAGCTCAAAGAAGATAGCAGGAAAAACCTTAAAATTATACAGTAATTGCATACAGGACTAATGAAAAAAGGCATGCAGCTACTTTTGTTCTCCAGTGAGTAGTGTGGCAGTTAAAACTCAACAAGGTTTGGGAATATGCTTCTCGTCTGCCATTAGCAGTGGGATGATGAATTGTTTTTATTTATTAGGTAGACTACTAAGTCTAGAATTTATTTAGACAATTGACATGGCAACTCTGGGTACAACTCTGCCTTTGATAATAATGAGTTGTTATGATTTTTGTTCTTGTTCTTTTTACATTACAGATTCTTAAGTGTGAGTATTGTGAGTGATAGGATCTGATTTGAGAGAGCAGTGAAGTTATACATTTGTAACCCAGCAGGTGGCCTTAATACACCCCTAACCCTTTTCGGCTAAAGAGAATAGCACATTAGCAGAGTATGTGAGGGTTTACATCACCCTTCTTCTTAACATCACACATGGGTGGCTCTGGTGTTAGGGAAAGATCTGACCAAGTCAGGATTATAAACATAGATGTTTATACCCTCATGCCAAGTATAAATAATATTGGTTACTCTAATATTTAAATTGCAAGCCTAAAAAGAAACTAAAAAATTCTCTTCCGTTACATTTAAACAGAAATATATTTCCACCAACTTTGGTTAAATTGGGGCGATTTACACATTATGTTTGTCCCTTACACTTGTGTTCCTTTAGCTCAAGTGGCTGACCTCACCACCTATGGGGAGGTGCCTGCATTTACCAGCATCCTATATAATAAAAGGCCAGTATACAAATTGCCCCCCATGGCACCTCCCCCAGCTGGCCCACGCCCTCCCCCCCCATTGGGGGCAGGCCAGCTGGCCAACCTCCTGCATCTCCTCCCTCCGGCCGGCCCAGCCCAATCACCCCCAATCTGGGCAGGCTGGCTGGACCTCACCCATGCACGAATTTGTGCACTGGGCCTCTACTCTAGTCTTTGAAAAAAGGCCAATAAAAGTATTCTCATTGCTGGACATGCATGTTATTTCTGTTCTGAAGAACAAAATACTACTTTTAGTGACAGTTTCAGTTCAATTTAAACAGTGCTGTTTAAAAAAGTTTTTCTGCCAAGGACTCTGAAGAGCCAATATGGCCCCCAAATGTGGTTCCTTTTTGGATCTGGGCAGCGATTGGAGGAAGTAAGAATGGCCTTTATACAATGTACTCAGTGTAGTTGAGGGAGGCTGATTACTCATCTCTAATTTTGCAACTTCATGCTTTGTGTCATGTGAGCAGTAAGAAGTACATTGTGGTTTCCAGTGATTGGGTTATGTTGGGGTCTGGAGGAAGCAATGAGTAGGGAAGGCTGCTGGAATGGACTAAAAAATTACACCCTTAGTGATTTTGTATAAGATCTTAGACTACCAGACTGGCCTCCCATTACTTGCTGCTTCTGCATAAATATCTATTCTCAAAGGACGGTGCCATATGTACTCTCTTGGGTCAGTACAAGTTGCTTTTCATGGAGAACATATTGAAGATAGGAAACTCCTTTGAAATAATTACATATTTTGAAAAAGGGTTTTATTCTGGCTAATTTGCCCATTTCATTTGCAGTGTGTTTAAAAACCCTCCTCAGTGAAAAATTGGTAATTAGATGATTGACATATTCTCCCACTTGACAATCACACACGCCAGCAAATTGCCCTCTATTTTCCAGAAGTATCTCCAACAAATGTTGTTCAGCAAGATTGTAAGGGGCTAAAGATAGTTTATTTCCTCAAACTGAGTGAGTGCTCACCCTGGAATGCCCGCCTCCCTGGATGGTTTATAGAGCCTCCGGATCTGTGGTGGGAAGTGAGGTTCCCCTCCAGTAGCTGGATTGATTAGCTAAAGTGCTTTAGCCCCAGGTAGTGAAAGAATTTTAAAGTTTAGGGTACCTCTATCCTACTGCGAAGATTGCTTATTTAAAAGCATGACTCTTTTTGTTTGTTTAACATATGGGTAATTATTATTCTAAATCTCAAAGACCAAAGCAGTTATTTTACTTGAATGGTACCCTTCTGTCAGGGATACTTATTGTTTGTTTTATGTCATTTATCTGCAAGAACATTCTAAGTTTATTACCATAACTTAAGGAAACATCATGTTGAAACTTAACTTCAATTTTTTTGGTGCAATAAAGGGATAGTTGTCATGTCACAAAATACAATAATATATCATTTTGTAAAAATTTTTTATAAATAAAACCATATTTATATCTATATCACCAATATACCTTTTTCATGGAGTATAGGTTGTTACTTCTTGAACCACACTTATATTTTTCCTCTGTAATACTCTTTTTAAAAAATTGAGTTATAATTTATAAATAATAAAATATATAGACTTAGGTATAATTTGTTGAGGTTTGAGAATTTATATTCATGTAACCCACACTCCCACACTATATAAAATATTTTCATGACCTTAGAGAGTACTATAGTGTTTTAAATATTTCTAATTTTAAAAGTAGCAGAGGCCCATAGAGTGGTGTCAGAAAAACCTATACTTAAGAAATGCACACATATTGATAGCAGCCCTATGCACACTAGTCAGAAGGTAGAAACAGCCCACATGTTCATTAATAGATGAATGGGTAAACTAATTGTTATAGCCAATGGAATATTATTCAGCCATAAAAAGGAATGAGGGACTGATATGTGCCACAACATGGAGGAATCTCAAAAACATGCTAAATAAAAGAAGCCAGACACAAAAGATGTTGCATGTTTTATGATTCTATTCATATGAAACTAGAGGCCCAGTGCACAAATTCGTGTATGGGTGGGATTTCTCGGCCTGGCTGGTGATTGGGGCCAATCTGGGCTATCTTGCCCAGTCCCCATTGGAGCCATGGAGGCCAGCTGGCCAGGGGGAGGGACCATGGGAGGTTGGATGGCCACAGGAGGTTGGCTGTGGGAATGCACTGGCCACCAGGGGGCAGCTCCTGCATTGAGATTCTACCCCATCGTGGTCAGTGCGGTGTCATAGTGACCGGTCTTAATGTTCACTTAGGCTTTTATATATGTATACTAGAGGCCGGGTGCACAAAAATTTGTGCACTGTGGGGGAGAGGGGGGAGTCCCTCAGCCCGGCCTGTGCCCTCTCGCAGTCTGGGACCCCTCGGGAGATAACGACCTGCTGGCTTAGGCCTGCTCCCGGGTGGCAGAGGGCAGGCCTAATCCCTAGGTGCAGCCCCTGGTCGGGCTCAGAGCAGGGCCTATTGGGGAATTGGGGCGCTGCCCCCTGTCATGCACAGAGCAGGGCAGATCGGGAGGTTGCGATGCCACCCTCAGTCACGCTCAGGGTAGGGCCGATTGGGGGGTTGGGGCACCGCCCCCTGTCACAGTCAAGGCAGGATCGATGGGGAGGTTACGGCGCCAACCCCAGTCACACACAGAGCAGGGCCCATCAGGGGGTTGGGGAGCTCTGCCCTGTCACACACAGAGCAGGGCGGATCAGGGGGTGGGGCGCCGCCCTCTATCACCCACAGAGCAGGGCCGATCAGGGGGTTTGGGTGCTGCCACTGTCACACTCAGGGCAGGGCCGATGGGGAGGTTATGGCTCTACCCCATCACACACAGAGCAGGGCCGATCAGGGGGTTGGGGCACTGCCCCCTATCAGGCACAGAGCAGGGCCGATCAGCGGGTTGGGGCGCTTTCCCCTGTCACAAACAGAGCAGGGCAGATAGGGAGGTTGTGGCCCCGCCCCCTGTCACACACAGAGCCTCAGGGCGATCAGGGGGTTTGGGCGCTGCCCCCTGTCACACTGATCCCGGTGCCGGGAGGCCTCTCGGCTCCGCTGATCCCGGTGCTGGGAGGCATATTCCCCTTTTACTATATAGAATAGAGGCCTTGTGCACGGGTGGGGGCTGGCTGGTTTGCCCTGAAGGGTGTCCTGGATCAGGGTCGGGGTCCCCACTGGGGTGCCTGGCAAGTCTGGGTGAGGGGCTGAGGGCTGTTTTCAGGCTGGGGGTGACTGAAATTCTCAACTGCTCCTTTTTTCTTTTTCTTTTTTTTTTTTTAATATATTTTTATTGATTTTTTACAGAGAGGAAGGGAGAGAGATAGAGAGTCAGAAACATCGATGAGAGAGAAACATCGACCAGCTGCCTCCTGCACATCCCCCACCGGGGATGTGCCCGCAACCCAGGTACATGCCCTTGACCGGAATCGAACCTGGGACCCTTCAGTCCGCAGGCTGACGCTCCATCCACTGAGCCAAACCGGTTTCGGCCTTTTTCTTTTTTTTTAATTCTGGGCCAGCTTTAGCTCTGGCTCCAGCTCTGAGGCCTCAGCTGCTGAAAGTAGGTATCTGGTTTGTTTAGGTTCTGTAATCGAAACTCTGTATCAACTCCAGTTCTGAGATCCCAGCTCACTGAAAGCAGGTTTCTGGGGTTTTGTTTAGCTTCTATATTTGTTACAATGTTCAAACTGCAGGCTCAGAGGCCGGCAAGGCAGGCGGGAAACGTTGCAGTCCTCCGTCACTGAAGCAAGCAAGCCTCATGTTCAGTTTAAGCTGCCTGGTTGCTGGCCGCCATCTTGGCTGGAAGTTAATTTGCATATCGCCCTGATTAGCCAATGGGAAGGGTAGCGGTTGTACGCTAATTACCATGTTTCTCTTTTATTAGATAGAACTGGAGGCCCGGTGCACAAAAATTTGTGCACTTGGGGGGGGTGTCACGTAGCCGGCCTGTACCCTCTTGCAGTCTGGGACCCCTCGGGAGATAACGCCCTGCTGGCTTAGGCCTGCTCCCAGGTGGCAGAGGGCAGGCCCAATCCCTAGGTGCAGCCCCTGGTCGGGCTCAGAGCAAGGCCGATTGGGGAGTTGGGGCGCCGCCCCCTGTCACACACAGAGCAGGGCGGATCAGGGGGTTGGGGAACCGCCCTCTATCACCCACAGAGCTGGGCCGATCAGGGGGTTGGGGCGCTGCCACTGTCACACTCAGGGCAGGGCCAATGGGGAGATTATGGCTCTACCCCATCACACACAGAGCAGGGCCAGTGGGGGTGGGGTGTTTGGGGTGCCGCCCTCTATCACCCACAGAGCAGGGCCGATCAGGGGGTTGGGGCGCTGCCACTCTCACACTCAGGGGGGGCCGATGGGAAGGTTATGGCTCTACCCCGTCACACACAGAGCAGGGCCCGTTTGGGGGTGGGGGGGTTGGGGCGCCGCACCCTGTCACACACAGAGCCGCAGGGTGATCAGGGGGTTGGGGAGCTCCTCCCTATCAGGCACAGAGCAGGGCCGATCAGGGGGTTGGGGTGCCTTTCCCTGTCACAAACAGAGCAGGGCGGATAGGGAGGTTGTGGCCCCGCCCCCTGTTACACACAGAGCCTCAGGGCGATCAGGGGGTTTGGGCGCTGCCCCTGTCATGCTGATCCCGGTGCCGGGAGGCCTCTCAGCTCCACTGATCCCGGTGTTGGGAGGCATATTACCCTTTTACTATATAGAATAGAGGCCTTGTGCACGGGTGGGGGCTGGCTGGTTTGCCCTGAAGGGTGTCCTGGATCAGGGTGGGGGTCCCCACTGGGGTGCCTGGCCAGCCTGGGTGAGGGGATGATGGCTGTTTGCAGCTGGTCACACACCGTTCAGGGTGGGGGTCCCCATTGGGGTGCCTGGCCAGTCTGGGTGAGGGGCTGAGGGCTGTTTTCCGGCTGGGACTGAAGCTCCCCACTGCTCCTTTTTTTCTTTTTTATTCTGGGCCAGCTTTAGCTCTGAGGCTTGGCTCCAGCTCTGAGGCCTCCGCTGTTGAAAGCAGGTATCTGGTTTGTTTGGGTTCTATAATCGAAACTCTGTATCAACTCCAGCTCTGAGATCCCAGCCAGCTGAAAGCTGGTTTCTGGGTTTTTTTTTTAGCTTCTATATTTGTTACTATGTTTCTTAAACTGCAAGCTCAGAGGCCTGCAGCAGCAGGCGGGGAACGTTGCAGTCCTCCATCACTGAAGCAAGCAAGCCTCATGTTCAGTTTAAGCTGCATGGCTGCCAGCTGCCATCTTGGCTGACAGTTAATTTGCATATTGCCCTGATTAGCCAATGGGAAGGGTAGCGGTTGTACACCAGTTACCATGTTTCTCTTTTATTAGATAGGATATTCAAAGTAAATAAATCCATAGAGACAGCACTCAGATTGGTCATTGCCAGGGGCTGTGGGAAGGGAGAATGGGCAGTGACTGCTTAATGAGCAGAAGGTTCCTTCTGGGATGATGAAAACGTTTTGGAACAAGATAGAGGAGGTGATTGAATAACCTTGTGAATGCAGTAAATGCTACTGAATTGTTCATTTTTTTTTAAATATATTTTATTGATTTTTTACAGAGAGGAAGGGAGAGAGATAGAGAGTTAGAAACATCGATGAGAGAGAGACATCGATCAGCTGCCTCCTGCACATCTCCTACTGGGGATGTGCCCGCAACCCAGGTACATGCCCTTGACTGGAATCGAACCCGGGACCCTTCAGTCCTCAGGCCGACACTCTATCTACTGAGCCAAACCGGTTTCGGCTGAATTGTTCATTTTTAAGTGGTTAATTTATTGTGTCAATGTCATCTCAACAAAAAAATAACTAAGAGATCCCATGTCACGTAGCCCACAGTCACTGCCTCCCTGGCAGCACAACATGGTCACATGCTCTGTGGCAAGTAGCCAGTTAGACAAGCACCACCTTGGACAGACATTCTGGCGAGCACTTACCGTACAGAGCACCGTGATTGACAGGGTTCCCAGCCTCCAGGCACCCTCCACCTCCAGGAACGGATAGCTGGACAGACACAACAGGAAGGCTCTGCGTTGATGGAGGAGATACGCAGTAAATAAAGGGCTGTGTGATGGGTTAGCGTAGGGATGATACGCCTTTCACACAGTGAGCCGTGCGAAGGGTGTTACCAGACACACGCAGGTCCGGGCAGGTGAGGTGTTCCTCCTGATCGGGATGGGCTTCGGTCATGCATACGGGACAGATGGCTGACTCGGGCAGGAGCAGTGCTGTGGAGGAGCCTAGACAGCCCTGAGCCTTTTTCCTTCATGAAGGTGAGGGGAGCCCCATGTGCGACCTGTCGGCCCAGGCCGCGAAGGCTCTTCCTGGTCAGTGTGGCCTTTGATGTTCTCAGGGTCTCTTCTCATTGGCCAGGAGCTTTAGACACACCCAGTAGTCATCACCTGATATCCCTGAGGAGTAGACAGAAAAGTTTATTTCTTTTTAAAAAAATAAAAGAGCCCTAGCTGGGTTGGCTCAGTGGATAGAGCGTTGGCCTGCAGACTGAAGGGTCCCAGGTTGATTCCAGTCAGGGCACATGCCCAGATTGCGGGCTCGATCCCCAGTTGTGGGTCATGCAGGAGGCAGCCAATCAATGATTCCTTGTCATCATTGATGTTTCTATCTCTCTCTCTCTGTCCCTTCTTCCGTGTGTCCCTCAACACCCAGTATAAAGGAGGTCTCCTCATGCTTTCTAGATCCCATTCTTTTTTCTTTTTTTTTATCTAGTCTCCATTATTTAGTCTTTTTTGCCTTTAAATGTGGTTAAGTCTTGTCATTTTAGAAAGGGAGGAAAAGAGGAAGGAAGGAAGGAAGGAAGGAAGGAAGGAAGGAAGGAAGGAAGGAAGGAAGAAGGGGAAGGGAAGGGAAGGGAAGGAAAGGGAAGGAAAGGGAAGAAGGAAGAAAAAAACCTATTTATGTTTGAATACATTTCTTCTTTCACAGTAAAAACTGCAATATTGTCTACATTCCTAGTCTTCCCTTCCTTCCTTCTCATTGGCGCACCTGCCCAGTGTAACCTGGTGTCCAGGTGCTTAAGTCAATGGAGACTGCGCTAGTTGAAGTCACCCAATCCTCACGTTGCTAAACCCAGTGAGGACTCAGTCCTCTGACTGTGGGTGGCCCCTGGCCTCAGCGACACATCCTCTCCTGTTCTTCTTCCTACACCAGCACCTGCATATTTATGGGCTCCTCACCTCTCCCTTTGTTCTCCCCACACTCTCTCCCAGTGACTTCATTCATTCCTGTAGGCTCACTGACAAACTCCTTGTGGCTGAGTGTTTTAATCACCATCGTATCCTCCCAGCAGCTAGCACAGAGCCTGGTGCACAGCATGCACTGTCTTTGCTGAGTGAATGGATGGCCTGATGGATAGATATTTCCTATAAGGCCTGGATCACTCCCCCAATGAGCTGTAAAAATTATTAATATTTTTGTTATTAGTCACCCATCACAAGACTATAACCTCATGTGAGCAGGGAGATTGTCTGTCTCTTTCACTGCAGGGACAGTGTGGCTGGGGCCTGGTAGGCATCGTTCAATGAACAGTGAAGGAGCGGCCCCCAGGACCACCCTCTAGGAGCCTGGCTCCTCAGTTGCTTTTCCCCATCCCTGTGCGCCTTATGCACTTCCTGAGAACCACGGTTCTGAGCTCAGTACTCATCCAGTCCCAGTGCTGCTCCTCTCTTGTTAAGTAGAAAGTTAGACTCTTTTCTAAGAACCAACCCTCCCTCCCTCCCTCCCTCTCTCCTTCCCTTCCCTTCCCTTCCCTTCCCTTCCCTTCCCTTCCCTTCCCTTCCCTTCCCTTCCCTTCCCTCCCTCCCTTCCCTCCCTCCCTCCCTCCCTCCCTCCCTCCCTCCCTCCCTCCCTCCCTCTCCTTCCCCCGCCTTCTTTTTTTAGCACAGAAAGAAGAAAGGATTAAAGCATAAAGAATTGGGCTCCCTGAGGCTGGGTTTGATGGAGATTGGAAATGCCAGGTCCCTGGAGGGTCCCTCACTTCATGGGAGCGGCCTTATTTTCATACAGCCCTCCCTCAAGCCCTTTTCAAAGGCACCTGCCAGGGAAACCAGCTGTTGAACTTTGTGCACGTTTGAACTTTGTGATAGGCATGGACTCTGGTCGGGGGCGGGGCGGGGGGCACAGAAGAGGAGACACAGCAGAGAACTTGAACTGAAGTCCGCTGGGTGCCTTCCCCCTAAGTGTTCCTTTTATGAGGAGGATCTCTTCCGTGGGTGGGTCTCTGAACACGTGGTCTTCCATTGCGGAGGTCCCGATTTTCCCAGGACCTTCTGTCAGCCGCTCCTCCTCCCCGAGGTCCTGAGGTGGGTCTGAGGGTCCCTGCCCTGAGCCCTTTGCCGCACTGGCGCAGGCAGCGCACTCCGCTGTGCCCGAGGGCCTGAGAGCATCCAGGTGTCACGAGTACCTTCTTTCCATCTCCTCGTCTATTTTTTTCACGTTACATTTGTTCCTTGAATAAAGTGACAGCAGCTACATTTATTTATCAAGATGCTGACATGTTCCCTTTTCAAGTGCATCTAAATTAATAAACACTGAGCAGAGAAAGCTAATCTGAATTTGTGTTTTTACTGAGAGCACTCGAATTAAACACGGCCTGAAAAACTGTCAACCAGACGGGCCCTTATGCCCCTTGCAGAGTCCGATCTTTTTCTCTGTCTGGTGGGCTGAGACCTGCTTGCCTTCATTTCCAAGTTCAGAGGGATGCAGGTAAAGAAGATGACAGTGACCTTATAGTGAATGTGTGTAAGCCTACAAAATACAAATGTAAACTGGTTAAAGATCACTAAACTGTTTCTGTTTCATGAAGCTTAGCAGTGTTATAAAGACACAGGACATATTGCTGCATTTCAGTGAGCTGTAGCCTTACCACTTGATATACTCAATTATTTTCAAGGTCATTTATTTTATAAAATCAGGGCAAGCTGGAAAATGTCAAGCAGCCTGCAAGTATAGCATGAACCCCTATTTTCATTGTCATTTTATAGTTGTGGTTTTGAGTTTCCAAGCTTATTGAGTATAAAAGTCACAGCAATTTATAATATTCGGAACATGGCAACCATTATCTCTCCAACCATTAATGTTCCAAGGATCTTCCCAAATGAAAGAATGGCAAAAAATAATGAATGTGTTCAGGGAGTATGAATATTTCACGCCTCAGCTTAACACTACAGATGAAGGTGATTCGCTGTGCAATAGGCAGCTACCATAAGATAAACATAATTGAGGCATAACTGAAGGGTTACGCACTCGGCCCCTAAGCCACTTGGGATATATTTTGACTAAGCTGCTTGCACCTACCATTTAAGCTGAAAATAATTTTTCTTGCAGAAAACAAATACCTAGTAACATAAGATCTTCAGTGTAAGCTGTAAAAGTTGTAATTATGCACTTAAATAGTCTGAGTTGCTCATTATGGAGGTATATGGTATAGTTTATACCAGCCGTGGGCAAACTACGGCCCGCAGGCCGCATCCGGCCCGTTTGAAATGAATAAAACTAAAAAAAAAAAAAGACCGTGCCCTTTTATGTAATGATGTTTACTTTGAATTTATATTAGTTCACACAAACACTCCATCCATGCTTTAGTTCCGGCCCTCCGGTCCAGTTTAAGAACCCATTGTGGCCCTCGAGTCAAAAAGTTTGCCCACCCCTGGTTTATACCCTTTTATGGGAATCTTACATACCAATGATCTGTGCATCTGAATAACCCTAACATTTTATTGTGCCGGAAAGTTGGAGGAGACTCTTACTTAGCATCCCAACCAAGAAATCTGATCTCAAGGTTCAGGTTTTTGCTGCCTCCAGCTGTTAAGAAGTGCTAGTTATTTTTAGCCTTAGCCGGTTTGCCCAGTGGATAGATCGTCGGCCTGCGAACTGAAAGGTCCCAGGTTCGATTCTGGTTAAGGGCACAGGCCCGGGTTGTGGGCTCGATCCCCAGTGGGGGCCTTGCAGGAGGCAGCTGACCAATGATTCTCTCTCATCATTGATGTTTTTTTTTTTTCTCTCTCTCTCTCCCTCTCCCTTCCTCTCTGAAATCAATAAAAACATGTTAAAAAAATAAGTGCTAGTTATTTTTAAATAATGCCTGAAAACAGTGGACTTCTCGCATTATATAAATTTGGATTCACAGGTAACGCAAGCAGAACTTGCACATCCTTATACTAGTAAAGATGAGGTAATAATTTAAAATGGCCGAAACCGGTTTGGCTCAGTGGATAGAGCGTCGGCCTGTGGACTGAAGGGTCCCAGGTTCGATTCCGGTCAAGGGCATGTACATGGGTTGCGGCACTTCCCCAGTAGGAGATGTGCAGGAGGCAGCTGATCGATGTTTCTCTCTCATCGATGTTTCTGGCTCTCTATCTCTCTCCCTTCCTCTCTGTGGAAAATCAATAAAATATATTTAAAAAAAATAAATAATTTAAAATGGCCCAACAGCATCCACGCACGTACTGTTTGTTTGGAAAGAATGAATGTGCCGGGAGTGGCAGTGGGTCAGTTCTCTTCAGTGGGTTCAGTACCCTGTGGCTCCGCCAGGCTGTCTCCGAGGCAGATTCCAGCTGTCACTCGTGCCCGGCTCTGACAGACTTCTTTGACCAGAACCTCCCCCACCGCCATGTGTTTATTAGCTTCACTAGTTCAGGAGTGCTCTCCTGGAGTCCTTGAGGTGAGACTCTTTCTTCCGTGAGCCAACTTGGCCATGTTGTCTCTCCAGCTGATGGTCATTTCTGTCCAGTGTTATTCACTGTGACGCTTCTTCACTTTAGAAACATTGCTCCCACAGGGAGTCTGTACAGTCCGTCAGTCCTTCTCTGACAGGCTCACCGAGGAGAACTAAGGTAGCTTGGCCAGCCGGATCACATGCAGCCCCGTTCCCCCTCACTCCCTGTGCTGGGAACTCAGGTTCCCTCCACACTGGCCTCTTCTGTTCCTGAAACCCCAGCTCCTTCAGGTCGCACACAGGCTTCTCTCTGTTTGTAATGCTCGTTTTTCACACTCCCCTACCCAATACACACATAGGCATGCACACACATATGCATGCAGGCACACACGCACTCATGCCTGCACATGCACACACACACACACACACACACACACACACTATTGCTGGCAAACTCCTACTTCCAAAAGGAATCTACTCTCCTGCTGTCAAACCTCCCATCCCCAACCTGGAGGTGAGGTCTTCCAATTAGACTGCTGTACTCTCCGTAATACCCTGTCACTTCCTCATCCTAAAGCACAGATCACAATTCAATGTCTTATTCATTCATTGGTTTCCTCCCTCTAGGGTAGCAGTTTTGCTCACTAGTATATCCCAGAGCCTAGCACCATGCTTCATGCATGAAGCCGTGGTGCATATTTGCTGAGTTTAAGGAACATTCGCATTTCACAATTAGCGTTTATATTTTTGTTTTGAACGCTGCCATTGGCTTAACTGGGGAAGAGTAGCATGAGCTCTGATAGGGGCCAGAAGAGTCATGGCTACGTGTTGAAGGAAAAAAAAATCAGGACTTGTGACAACATATTCCTGCCTTACAGTCATTTGCAATATACTCTTTTTGGGCAGATCTGTATTTGATGATCATTTTAGGCTTTGGAAGAAAAGCTTTTAGTTCATACATGTATTGATAAGAATTTATTGAACAATGACTCTGTTGTAGGCACAGTGCTAGGCTCTGTGGGTGCATGTACGTATTGGGAAGATGTGGAAGTGCATTAATGATTACAGTAGCATCTGATACTCAGGGCAACAGGGGACGTAAGGAGGCCATGGGAATCAGATGTGGATGCGGAGGCGGGGGTAGGGGGAGGGACGGCCTTCTGGAGGCGGTGATGCCTGAACTGCCTTTTGAAGTCCTCATAGAAGATGGTTTTATCACAGCAGGTGAAGCGTGGAAGAGAGGAGAGCGGAGTGGAGGGAACAGCGTGTGCGAAGGGGGGGGGGGGGAATCTCACCAGCATGGCACCTAGAGGAAGAGAGTACCTCTCTCTTATTGGTGCCCAGGGCGCCTGTTGGGAGAGGTCAAGGCGAGACTGGAGCACAGGCAGCGCCAGTCAGCACTTTAATGCACCAGAAATGGGTTTGAAGTTGACACTGAGAGCCTCTGTGCCCCGGGGAGGAGGCCTCTTGGGGAAAGCAGACCTTTTTCACGGGAGGGAAAGCCGTCGGTCATGCTTGGCAGCCTGCAGTTGAACTTCACCAGCTGTGCCCTGCCACCTGCACTGGCGTTCACAGGTGACTCTGCTTTGAGGTGCCGGGGGCTGGTGAGGAGTGAGCAGAGAGAATGAGGCTCCCCTGCATCAACTGCTGGAACAGGGGGCTTGTCTGAGGCCATTGTCCTGGTCTCGGCATGCCTGGCAGTGCCTTCGGGGAGAGCAGGAAGCAAACAGTCCCGCCTCAGTCTGCCTCTGCCCGGGAGAGCACCGGACCAGCCCTGCCAGGCTCGGGGTTCTTTCAGACCCACCTTCTCCCTTTCATCGCCCCGGATTTAAGTTCTGCCTGTCCTGGGCGTGAGCACCTCCCCGCGCCTGCCCACAAGTCGCCCTCAGCGCCGTCCTACCGCTGCCTCTCCCCTCCTGGGAACTTGGACGGGCTGGAGGCCCGCAGATGGACTGTGAGGTTGGACAGCAGCCGCCTCACAGCTCCCTGCTTTCCCCATTTCCCAGGCTCTTTATTCTTGACTCCTCTGGAAACGCAATTACCTTCACTTCATTGTGCAGAGCATCCTTAGGCTGGGCCCACCTTGCACACCCAGAAGCTCGTTAGTGGTTCCCAGCACCAAGGCAGGAGCGCTGCGATTCCAGCTCCTCTTCTCCCTGCCATTATCTCGGAGGGAGGAGCAGGAGGGGACTGACTCCCACTCGGGGAGCTCCCCCCCCCCCAGCTTCAACGGCAGCAAGAGATACATCAGTTTTTATTTGAAGAACTTTTTTTCTTCCCAGACATATTAGGTAGGGAAAGAACCATGGAAATCTCTCTGTGTAGAATTCCAAAGAAATGGAAATACTAGGACAAATCAGAAGTACTTCTCATAAATGTGAGTGAGTAGGACAGTAGGTGATAACCAGAATGGATTTGGAAGCATGGGTTCTGTCCGTTCAGGATTCAGAGGCGTATGGTTGGAGCGGAGAAGTGGAGAGAGCAGCGGAGGACTGGGGTTATGAGTGGGTACTAGGAGTCAGTCAACCAGGTGAGGATTGGGTCTCCTCTCCTTCCTGGCTTTGTGAATTCAGGCGAGTCACTTATCCTAAGAGTTTGCTTGTTACTTGTAAAATAGAGGTAAAGTGGGGTTGTGGGCGATTTCATTGAGGTTATGTACACAAAGCACGTCTCTAGCTCACAGGCTCTGGGACCTGGGGCGTCCTCCACACCAGGGCTCTCACTTCACTAGGCCGTGCTCTCGGGCCCCCCACGCCTGCACGCTAGTCTTCTGTTTTACATGCTCAGCCTGCTGTTGTATCAGGGACAGTGCACTTCCATTGCCCTGTCTACGCTTCAGCAGATACTGCTTGTCACACCTTCTTCTAACTAGCAGTTCCCGGGCCTTTTGCTGGCCAAAAGCACGTGGCTTTCCAAGCTGCTTTACAGTAGCTGTGGGGCAGAGTTCAGGGCAGCTGTTAGCTCAGATTCGTGGGCTGGGCTCCCAGGAAAGTGCTGCTATGATATGAAGGGACCGCTGGGCTGGCCGAGCCCTGTGCCCTGCACCGATCTCCGTTCTTCTTCACCAGAATTCTCACTGACTGCCCAGCCCGCTGGGTGAGCATAAGAAGAAAGCCACACAGCAGAGGTGGCAAAGGAACAGCCTGAGAAGCTTGGGTTCCCAGGGCGTGGTGGAGCCCCTCTGAGGAAAAGAACACTCTTTGGCTAAACCATTTTATTTGGTGTTCTGTTGTAAGCAGCTGCATTTAATTCTGACTGTTACATAAGTTCTTCCTCCACCGCTGGAAATTTAAAAAATAAATTTGTCTGGCTGGCTCCTTCTCATCCTTTGGGATTGAGCTGAAAGTGACCTTCACACAGAGGCCTTCCCTGCTCATCCCACTAAAGCAGCTCCTCCTCCCATGGTCCCGTGACGTCCCTGCTGTCAGCACATCATTGACGTTCCCCGAACTGCTCTTTCCTATTGCTTCTTGGTCCTGTACATCCCACTTTCTGTTGAATTAAACTCCACTAGAATAAGGACTGAGGGTACTTTATTCACTGTTCTATCTGCACCGAGAATTGTGTCTGATACAGAGTACTGAGATGCTCAGCAGATATTTCTTTGTTTGTTTGTTTGTTGTTTTTTTGTTTAGATTTATTAAATCTTTATTGTTCAGATTATTACAGTTATTCCTCTTTTCCCCCCCCATAGCTTCCCTCCACCTGGTTCCCACCCCACCTTCTGCCCTTACCGCCCCCCCCCCAACTGTCCTCATCCATAGGTGTATGATTTTTGTCCAGTCTCTTCCCGCACCCCTACACCCCTTTCCCCGCCCCGAGAATAGTCAGGCCACTCCTTTTCTATGCCCCTGATTCTAGATATTTCTTAAATGAATATAAAATGTATTATTTGGATTAACGACAACTTTTTTTATTTAATCAATGGTTTATTGGGGAGAGGAAAACCAAATTAACGTGAAATTGATGGTATTAGATTGATTGTATCTGTATATGTTCTGTGCTTGTGATATATTTATGTATTCAGATCAGTAAAGTGAGCACTTTGTGCTAGGAATTCTAAGCATCTTCTAGCTTTTCCTATTTTTCAATAAATAGTTTGGATTAAAAAAGAAAATACAAAAGTTTGCACGTTACCCTTCTAAGAAACAGAAGTAAGTCCCAGTTCCGCTTTTAACCCTTGTATGTTTGCGTGTCCTAAAGTGTTTGCTCAGAGTGAAGGTGGCACGAGCGGTGGCCTTTCTGTCCCAGGAGAAACGCTCTTGCACATCCGCTCAGCGGCTTCCTGGGAAAATGTGCTGCTTTGCGCGCAGGACATTCTTCTTCCCAGGGAGCATTTCAAAGGCCCGCGGTCCCCGGTGCAGTTTCAGTGTCGATGCATCACTTACCAACCACGAGCTCTTTCATTCTTCACCAGTGATGGGGAGCAATGAGTCTGGTTTTACCGTTAAAGTGGCAGCGTTCAGGATAAGATGTCTTCACTGAGAAAGCAGTCAGACCCGTGCCTGGGCCAGGGCCGGCTTTAATAATTCATCCTGAAGCCTGCGCTCCCGGCTGGTGCGCCCGGCGGCTCTTTGCTTATTTAGAGGTCTGTTTACCTCTCGGTTGGCACCTGCAACTGTCCACCAGTCTGCGCGCATAACCAGGGGAGAGTGAGCCCATAGACGAGAGTGATTTAAGCATCTCGGTGTCCTGCAGCCTTCAACCTTTTGGAATCTCACGGGCAACATATTTCTTCATAAGATTCGTCTCCCACCTGAACCATGAGTCCAGATCCTTGATGCGGTGGTCGGGAGCACGTGGCACTTGAGAATGCAGAAGCCCCGTGATCTATGGCCTGGTTTGCAGCTTCTCAAAGCAGCTTCACTGGGGTAGATAGGGTTATGCTAGTCTCTAGTATAGTTAACCAGAAAAACAGGTTGTCACAGAACAAAAAAGGAAGCCGACCGGCGAGAAGAAGGCACAGCTTACTGTTGTGCAAGGAGAGGCTCCCTCCCGTCAGCAAGGGCTAAGGAGGAATCCTGGGATATAAAAGTAGGCCTTTTCCATGTGGCAGAGCAAGATGAAAAGGCACAACTTGAGAAGGAATGCCTTGTAGCATCCGTTTCCTGGATGATGGAAACATGCTGTTTCAATGACTGTGAGGCTGGGAGCCTGTCTTTGGAAAGCATGCTTCTGCAACAAAAGGAATTGCTGCTGTTTCTTTTTTAAATATATTTTTATTGATTTCAGAGAGGAAGGAAGGAGAGATAGAAACATCAATGATGAGAGAGTATCATTGATTAGCTGCCTCCTGCAGGCCCCCTACTGGAGATCGAGCCCGCAACCCTGGCATGTACCCTGACTGTAAATTGAACTCTGACCTCCTGGTTCATAGGTCAATACTCAACCACTGAGCCACACCAGCCGGGCTTGCTGCGTTTTCTTAAACCAGTGTCGTGAAGAGCACGGGTCCTGGGGCAAAGGGCCATTTGCCTGTTGTCTGCTCTCAGGCAAGTTACTCACTCCCTCTCTGCTCAGCGTTCCCGTCTGCACACTGGCTGGCAGAGCTTCCTGAGGCCCCTTCACTGCGCGGGCTGAAGCACAAGCTGCAGACAGAGGCAACGTGTGGAGGCAGGGACTCTGCGGGGTGGGGGGATGGACACTGCAGGTAACCCCTGCCCCCTGGGACTGCCGTGGTCACTGGGCAGCATTGGCCTTGGTCTCACCCATATGCCTCCTCAGGTTCACTGGCGAAGAAATAGAAATCCCCTGCTCTTCCAAACAGATGCGAAGCAAAGGGTCACACTCTGCGAGGTCTGCATGTGGACATCTCATCTTTGCTCTCACATCACCTCTGATTCCTCTCTCCCTGAATCAGTTACCAAACAGTCCCCTGAGTTCTTCTAGGCTCCTTTATGTCATCCACCTCCACCATCCAATCAGCCATCCAGTCTCTTTTTCCTGCCTTTTTAGAGTAGCTATTTTTTACTGGCCCTCCAAATTCAGCTCAAACATGACCCCTGTAGGGCGGTGTTCTGTGGCTCTCCCTTTCTAGGTCTGACTCTAGTGCCCCTTTTCTTTGCTGCCTCAAACATCTCATGAATGTTCTAGAAAACATTTAGAGCACTACCTTGTACCACCAGTAAACATTAATTCTGTTTTCTTCACTAGTCTCTACGCTCCTTTGGGTAGAATTAGGTCTTACTCGACTTTATATCACTAACTCTTGGCATAGTGCCTCACAGGTGTTTAATGTTTATTGAAGGAATCAAAGAAGGAGGTCTCTGTGAGTTCACCTTGAATCACAACCATCATATAGAACTTATTTACATGGGAAAATGTGTTCTCAACTTCCAAATAACTTAGAGGTGCAGCCTTTAGAGAATTAGCAAATGGAATTCTAAAAGTTCCTTTAAGTTTAGAATCTAAACTTTTTAAAGAATGTCATTTCATGGAGTGGTGAATTGCTTGTCTTGTGCCTTGACAGCATCCTGGTGATGAGATTTTTCCAAGTCCTTTTCATGTTGTTGTTTATTTTCTTTCACTGTTTTCTTACCCATTTCTCAGATTTCTGGGCCAAGGGGTCTTCCTTCAGTAGACTATTTCTACTGGGTTGGTGTTTGTGGTTAAACAAGAAAACTGTGGAATAAAAGAGATGAAAATTTTGTGCTTTTTTTTTTATGTCCTCAAAGAATTGGAATGTACAGTGGAGAAAAAGCTAAAGATCAAGTCATAATCTTTTCTTTTTTAAAGCAATCCCGGACTGATTGCCAGAAGTATTACTATTATTGTTGTTATTATTATTCTATTAAATTTCTGGTTTATTTCAATCTCTTTATCAGATGTGTGGCTCATTTAGTGAGAAATCGTTTTGGAGTGAAGAAAAGTAACTCATGGAGTCACCACTGTCTTACATCAGTGTGTGAGGAAGCAGTGCAGCAAGAGCTTTCTTTGTGTTGTTTTCTTTGTTGCACAGTGTGTGGCGCTTCAGGTTTGGGAAATCTCCCTGCGTAACTGCTTTGATAATTATGCAATGTTAAGGACTTTTCTGTTTTGTTTAAAAAGAAAGGAAAGGAGCAAACATTGGGTCTGAGACTGTGTTAAAAGAAAGATTAGCTGGGAGGACGATTGGCTGTAGCTTTTAAGGTCATTGTGGTACCACTGAGGCAGCCATGTAGCCTTGAGGCATGTCCTGGGCCTCCTTCTGAAGACTTGAGACCTGAATCGCTTTACTAGCACCAACAGACTTCCCACTGGAGCAGAACCTGGAGCTGAATGGGGTTGCTCAGGTAGAACCTTGGTTCCTTGACATCACACTTTGCCAAAGAAGTCGTTCACTGAATAAGTTTTCAAGTGAGTAGAGATGGAATCAGAGTGGAAACACAGCAAAGGCTTTGGAGCCAGCAAAACCGTTCAGTCAAAAGACAGGGACGGGATACAGGCATTAACAGGGAGGGGTGCTGGTACTGCTAGCTCTCTGTGGGGAAGTGCAGATACAGACTGTAAGCAATACCTTGGCTTATGTAGTCTGTTGCACAGTGGACTGCAGGGAGAGCTTTCTGGCTTGTAGACTCCCCAGGGTGAAAGTTCATTGGCCGACTTCTTCAGCCACAGGTTATAACAGGGAAGGCCTCCTGGGGACAAATGAACAGTGACTTATATGGGTTGTGGGGGCATATCAGTACAGAATGATAGAGGCCAATTAAAAAAATATATATTTTATTTCAGAGAGGAAGGGTGAGGGAGAGAGAGATAGAACATCAGTGGTGATTGAGAATCATTGATCGGCTGCCGCCTGCACGCCCCACACTGGGGAGCGAGCCCACAACCCGGGCATGTGCCCTGACCGGAATCAACCATGACCTCCTGGTTCATAGATATTGAACCACTGAGCTATGCCAGCTGGGCAGGCCAATTTTTTAAAGTCACCTCACCTATGAAGGGACTTGTCAGTTATCAGAGTCACTCCAGAGCAATTGAGGAAATAGAAGGATCTTTAAAACTGATTTCATTAATATTCTCAGTGAGATTCAGGGGAATATTGTATCTGTAGAGCAAGGAGGGACTGGTTGGAATAGGGAATATTTTGTTTTTTACATGGTCACAAAATTATTATAAAAATTGATCATGCATTAAGCCAAATGAAAAATATCACTAATTATAGTGCAACACACACACACACACACACACACACACACACACACACACACACACCAGAAGTTAACAGCAAATCTATAGCTCCTCCAACCCTTCTAACTACTTGTTAATTTTAAGAATGTTTTTTACATAACTCAGAGAAACACAAGAAGGGACTGTGTTCCCTGATCTTTGTAGAAAATTGGATTTCACCATGGCTTGGGGTTGAGCTCATAGCATGTTTTGATATCCTTCCTGTAGTGAGGACCGGGAGGACAAAGATGAACTGTGGAACATACAAATGATTCTCAAACGTTTGGTGTTAGGATTCCTTTATTCTTCAAAATCATTTAGGACCCCAAGAATATATTTTTAGATAGTATATTTTTAGTGTATTTTTATATTTATCAGTCTTTACCATGTTACCGTTAAAACTGAGAAATTTGAAGTAGTTATTAATTAAAATATATCCACTAAATTTAATATAAATATTTTTATGAAAAATAACTATTTAAGAAAAACAATAAAAATTAGTGAGAGAAGTGGAACTTTTATAGCTTGGCAAGACCCTTTCATGTTGCCTTAATAGATGACCACTGAGTTCTCTGTCTACTTTTGCATTTAGTCTCTTGTGATATTAAGCCACTTGTAGCCTCTGGAAAATTCTTTGTCCACTCAGGAGATAATGGAGGTGAGAAAGACAGAAGAATCTTTGTGTTATTATGAGAATTATGACTTCTCAGTTCCTCTGAGGGGTCTTTGAGAGCTGCTTTGAGAACTGCAGTAATGTTTTCCAAGAATCAATAGGAGTTCTTGATGTGTGTTCAGGGTAATTTATCTCTTTGGTGAAAGAATGTAGCCTGATTATCAAAATTAACTGTGCTTTCATTCAGCAGCCTTTATTGAAAACGTATATCTAATCAAATAAAATTGTTAATCTGTTCTTTAGAATGAAATTGCAAGGAATTAAATGGAAAAAAAAGCTTCAGTCGTTGCCTAAAACATAGTAAATGGGTGGAAATATTGGTTCTCTTCATCATCTCCCTACTTTTCTCATAATAAGCATCTAAATCTCAAGTTAGACATTAGTCTAAAGACACATAGCTCTTGCTTTACCAGATTCCATGATTTTGGTACGAAAATAGTAACAAAATGGTACTTCCCATGTTCTGTCTGCACAAACCCAAGTTAAGGCCCTCGGAGTCAGTTCTAAGTCATCACGGCTGTCCTGTCCAGTGCCTCGCTGCCCCCAGGACGTGCTCACACTCTCCCCTCTGCGTCTCTAGCTGCAGCACCCGCTGCCCTTTCTCCCTCCGCCAGGTGGGCTTCACCAAGCAAGGGAGCCCCGCCCCCCCCCCCCCGGGAGCCCCTCCCCCCCCTGTTCCACCTCCCAGGCTCTCAGTTTGTTTTCTGCTCCGGCAGCCGCTAGGCTGATCCTGCACCGCAGGTGAGTATGTTTTGCTTTGAACATTGCAGAGGAAGTAGTGCTGTCTTGTGCTCCCAGGAACAGTGATTGTTAGTAACCACAGCACTTCCTCATTAGTTGTTTCACGCCCCACATCCGAGCTGGGAGTCAGGGTGATCAAGTTGAAACTTCCTTCTCCTCTTTACTCCTCCACTGCCTCTGGACCAACTTTGTAAGCATCTATTTCTTCCTTCAGGATAACTGCTTTCTCTAGAAGATTCCACAGGAAGATCGTTGAGGTCACGTCCACTAGAATGCCAGACATGGCTAGCTGTGCTTCAGTCCCTGGGTAGACACAGTATAGTTTCACACAGTGCCTCTGTGTGGTATTGAAAGTGCTTCCAGGGTTGAAATGGATGATAATTCTTATTAACTAACCAAGTATTTGCTTATCTAATTAAGTCACTCAAGGCAGGTTTATTATGTCCATTTCACAGATGGGAAAACTGAAGGTAAGAAGCTGAAGTTACTTGTTCATTGCTCTATTTTATATAATAAAAGGCTAATATGCAAATTGTCCCCTAGACCAGGAGTTCCATCTGGAGTTTGAGCAGAGGGCGGGGCTGTCCAGGGGGAGGGGCCGCAGGCAGTTGGGGTGGGTGAGCCAATTGGGCCAACCTCCTGCATCCCCTCCCCCTGGCCAGCCCGGCCTGATCAGCTCTGATCCGGGTGGGCCAACTGGGCCCACCCATGCACGAATTCGTGCACCGGGCCTCTAGTATTTAATAAGTAGCAGAGCCAGGATTTTCAACTGCTTGACCTCCAACCCCATACTTTTCCTTCTTTGTTAGAAAGGCTCACTACCTAAGAGAAACTCCATTCTGCATGTAGGGAGACATATGGAATGTGGGGGCCCTGGGGCTATTTTCCCTCCTCAAAGTGTATTTAATGAATAATAACTTCTGTAGACTATCATTTCATCCTGGAGCCACGCTTCTAAACAAGTCTTCTTCCTCCAATATCCTTCAGGGTGCTAAACTGGGGGAATTTTTCTTATTAATCCTTCTTTACTCGGTAGGGCACTAGATGGGGAAATACGCTATTGGGGGGTATAACACTGTGCTAACGTGGACAGGGTGTTTGGTTCTGTCTGTGGCCTCTTCCCTGTGTCTCCACCTCTATTGTCTTTCATAGTTGGGTCAGGCCTTTACTTTCTTGGACAAAATGTCAGTCTGTCCTTTCCATGGCTGCAAAGGAGAAATCGTTGATTGGGGTCTCAGTGTTTCCAAATGGTTTATTCTTGTATTTTGGGGGACAGAAACATTAGTGTGTCCAGAATTAGCAATATAGTAATACATCATAAATCATTTTAACCAGGAGATGTACAGAAGGCTTTATCATACCTTCTTACTAGGCATACTGACAAGACAGGGACGGTCTGTTTCCCTTTGTCTAGCCGAAGCACAGAACAACAGCATTTGTGGACAATAAGATGATAATGGAAGGACCTAGGACAGTTGCTCCCTAATGACCAATTCACTCATACATTTAATATTCATATTCACTTAGAAATGTATGCTATAATCTGTTAGAAACTTTGAGTAGAAAAGGTTTTGACTAATTGATGTTCTATATTGTAGACTGCATTCTTAATGAGGTTGTTGGGGTTGTCAAATACAGCATAATCATTTATGATAGCTGGGGCAAGATTTTGGAATAATTGGGAATGAGAGGACTTAATCACAAATCTGTGAAAAGATGAATTGAGCTCTCTCCCAAGTTTAATTATAACTAGTGCAGTGCTCTTGCTGAAATTAAAGCTGCACCTGAGATTGCTGACTTCCTCTTTTTGTTGAAATAATGTGTTCAGCATGAGTGAGTTATAGTAAAAAAAACCAAAACCCTGAAAATAGGTGAAATGCAATTACCTTTGCTTTATCAAAGCCATTAGTACTAATGTATAAGCCTGATGTGTCAAGGCTGTGAGAACCTAATAGCCAAGAAATGTGATCTATTTTGAGAAGACGGGAATATTATTATAGGTGTTCTATCTGCTATACTTTACTTTGGGTAACATTTATTTCTTTGGGCATTCAATTTGAGAAAGAAAAGATTTTCATGTTTTCTTCTGAGACTTAAAAGATATAACATTTATGTTGCAAATTTATGTTTATGCTAAAGGTTACTATGGTATTTTCTTCTTTAGAATCAATCCTGGTGAAGTGAGTCAAAAACTGAGTTTCTTTTTCCATAGCTGTGAATGCAAAAGATTGGACATGTTTAATGGGATTCCTTAGACCAAGAAATAATTGATTAATTCAGATAAAATATACAGAGAATCATCCATTTCTTAGGGCCTGGGTTAAATGGTAAGTTGATGAATCTTTGGGTGAAATTGCAGACAGAAGGATTATCTTTGCTTTATCGGAAGCTTCGTGTCTTTTAGGTGATACTTTCAAAGATGGTCCTGGCAATACTGGTCTCTGTTTTGAAGGCACTCAGGATTGACATTAATATTACTATTTTGTCTACTTGGCACATTTTGGATTTTGTCTGATGTAGCAGAAAAATTCCTAAGCAGAATAATTTTTAGAACATGATTACATTGGATTAGACAGTAAACACATTGCTTATCTCAATAATGCTCCCAGCTTTCCCTTGAATTTATTAAAATAATAAAAGCTTTTCTCTATGCCTCATTATTTTTAATGCAGTTCTGTCTTAGAACAGATTTAATCCCTTTGTTGGTGAAAGTAGTTGAAATTTTCCTTCTGAAAGGCCAAAAAAAAAAAAATTCCCTTTTCCTAGTTAATCTGATACCTTTATCTTTAAGGTCTATTGAAACATCTTAGGGAACACAGGACCAAGACGGAAATCGCATGTCAATCACAGAAGAGCGAGAGGCGGGGCCTGACTTGGTGGGGATGGAGCAGTTCAGTGACGCTGTCAGGACTCCTGAATTCTAATCCAGCCCCGTCCCTCATTTGCTCTGTGGCTTGGACAAGAAGTCACCTAACGTCTCTGGGCTTGTACCTGTCAGATCCTCCTCCATCTTTTCTTCTTCCCTCCATCCTTCCTGCGCCCTTTAGTCTTGGCCTCTAAGTCATAGCCTCTAAGTCATAGCGAGGAATTGTCACCACAGAGCACATCCTAACTCCCACTGCTTTCACACGGGATAGAGGCCTATCCTTCAGGAGGCTGCTTTCGGCTCTTCTCTCCCCTCTCACTGACTGCGGGCTGCTCCGCCGGCTGTACCTGCAGCTCCTACATGAATCCTCTGAGGCGCAGGCCTTTCTCCAGCAATAAATCATCGGAGCGGCTGCTGTTCCTGAAGGCGTCTCCGTCGGCCTGGGAAATTAAGAGAGCAGGATCCCGCCTTTCCCTAGGGTGTGCCGAGCAGTTTGTTTACAGCGAGACGTGCCATGCACTCCAGCTTCGCCTGATCAGCAAACAAATGGACTCGGGTGGAAGCAAATGGGATTTTGCAAACACATGGGCGCTTGTGCCACCAAGGAGGAAGCGAGGGGGGATCTAGAATGATCTTGAGCAGGTTGTCTTCTGCCGAGGACTGTCATCCCGGGGTGCAGGGTAACAAGAAAACGGCCTGAGTCCCAGAAGCCACCAGAGCCGTTGGTGGGCTCCGTGTCCATGGCTCCCGTGAGCGGGTGGAAGCCCCGCCAGCCTTCCCTAGGTTAGGAGCAGGGAGGCCTCCTGTCCGTCCTTCGTGCCTCCTCCTGCCGCAAGCCCTGTGCTGCGGTCCTGAGAACGCCATTTGCGTTTCCTGTCTCTTCCTTAGTTGCAGAGCCGCTGAGCCCTGTGTAAGGAGGTTGGCACTTGGGGGAAGACGAGGGTGTGTTTGGACCGGGGTCTTTCTTACGCCCTTACCGTTCCCCTGCATGGACGTGCCCCACCGAGTGCAGTCCAGAAGCACCTCCTCTTTGCGCCTTGATCCTCCCGCAGCTTGAATCCCGGAGGCTCAGATGTCCTGAGCGGCTGGATGGCTCTGGAAAGTTTGGTTTTAAGAAAAGGCCAAGCCCTGGCCGTGTGGCTCAGTTGCAGGAGCATCGTCCCATCCACCAGAAGGTTGAGGGTTGGATTCCCGGTCAGGGCACATGCCTGGGTCGCGGGTTCAGATTGAGACTCAGATCTGATTCCCAAGCCCATGTTCTCTCCACTGCACACGTTAATACATGGGACCATGAGTGGAGAGTGCAGGCCATTTCACTGTGCTTGATGCTTTCTCAGCGGCACCCCGTCATACTGGAGTCCCATAAAGCAGCCAACCTGCTGCCTGCAGGGTAACTCCGCCTGAACTTCGTCCAGTTCCTGAGAAGTGTGTGTGGATGCAAATGTGGTGACTTGAGAATGGAATCACTTTCAAATAGTTATTTCATTGACATTTCTATTTCAAACTTTTACTTCCATGGAGCCTGAAATTTTATAGAAGGAGCGAACCTCCCTAAAAGTATTTTGTAAATTTGCAGATTCATGGGCTTTGCTTCCTAAAAGAGAAAACTAGGACCACGTTCAGGCGTCACACCTCCACACATACCACACACCCACACTTTCCTGACCGCAGTCACCAGAATAATAACTGTGCTCTCGCGATGGACGCCAAGTCTCTTCAGGCAGGTTAAGTATCTGTGTGTGTCTACCGCCTTGACAGTAATGTTGGGCTAGCGCCACATTTCCATTCGTTTCTATGAAGCACATGCGCCCTCTTTGAATGGACCTGCGGGGTTGCTGAAAGTCTCTGGAAATGCTTTCTGTGAGACACACGGTCACGTGTACCGTGACGTGATGCTTATGCGAGGCGGTGGCCTCGTTGCTTCTTTGTCAGTTTTGGGCTCCCGGGGCCCCAGCTTTGTGCTCTCAGAGTTAGCCATGTTGTACACGGCAGGGAGAGTGTCCCCAGGACTCAGTGAAGTGGGGACAGCGCAGTGACTATGGCCACTGGTTTTTTATCTCTAAGTTTCCTTATCTGTGAAGGTTATTAGTTATGCAAAGTCTGCCTTTGTGGATAGTTCTGTGAAATGGTTCCAGTGAAAAAGGAGTGGATAGGTTGCCAGTCAGTGTCAGTTAATACATGATGATACACTCCCGTCATTAACAACGACTCTGACTGGAGAAAAGACAGAAAAAGATACAGGCAGATTCTTGAAGTTTGTTGTTACGGAGGGTATAGCACCCTGTCCATTCTTACATGATTGGAGGAATAAAGCAGCAGCTTCCCAATATGTATTTGAAAAAGGAAGTCTGTTATTCCTTCCTTCTAGGTTATAATTAACCCATTTTATTTTTTTTTATTTTTTATTTTTTTAAAATATATTTTATTGATTTTTTACAGAGAGGAAGGGAGAGAGATAGAGAGTTAGAAACATCGATGAGACAGAAACATCGATCAGCTGCCTCCTGCACATCCCCCACCCGGGATATGCCCGCAACCCAGGTACATGCCCTTGACCGGAATCGAACCTGGGACCCCTCAGTCCGCAGGCTGACGCTCTATCCACTGAGCCAAACCGGTTTCAGCGATTAACCCATTTTAGATGCAGTGTTTTGGGTGGTATGGTGAAATTGAGTTTTATTAAAAACTGTAGTTTAATAATAATGGCGTAATCAAACTGACCCTCCTGCAAACCTAAAAACGAGCTTCCCATACGGAAAAACTCATTATTTTTTTAATGATGCCCAGAGGGAAATTGCATTGAGAAAGGGCCAGGTTAGAATTTAAGGCTGGTGGCATCCTAGGAGTGCCTGCAGTCCTCAGGCTGGCAGGGAACAATGCTGCTCAGATCTTCAGCGATGCTCTGCGGGCGTGGCCACCCCACTGTCAGCCTGCAGGGAGGCTGTGGGCAGGGATCGAGGGGCCAGCCTTGCTGGGCTGCAGGAGTGGCTTAGAAGGACAGTTGGTGAATGGAAAAGAAAATGTCAGCTTTCCTTCCAGCTGAAGTTATAAATCTTTCAGGAGCTTCTAGACGCAGCTTTTAGCTGTGCTGCTGCTCTGTGAGGAAGAAAATGCCTGACTGGAAAGTGCAAAAAACGTTGCCAGAGTTACGTTTTCAGCCTTAAATCCACATTTCACTCTTCAGTCTAGCGCCCGCCCTTGGTGGGGTCAGGTAGTTAGAGGTTCCTCTGGATGCGGTGGTAAATGATGCTGACTTACGGGAGGGGGGCCCAGGGCACCTGTGACGTGCAGTGGCTGGGGTCGCAATCAATAGACTTTACTAATTTGACATTTATGACGGCTCACATATGGCCGCTCTGACGTTTTTTCTTTAAAAATGTCGTATAAAGGAATCTTACTTGGAATGCTGTTATGTAACCAAGACTACAAGGAGATGTTTAAGCATACTAACAAAGGCAACTGTTTTTAAGCCCTTTGGGAGATGTATTTCATGCAGGAATATATGAGTTACCCATAATCCCTATCCTCTACACTATTGGTCTAATTTAAGAATGTGTGTGTAGCAAATGCACTGCAGCTATATTTCCTTTAATAAATTACTCTAACAGGCTTACTTTTTTGTGTTAACACATGTTAGTGAGTTTTTGTACTTCTAGGTGGTGGTTACTCCTTTTCTGATGACTCCATGTGGGTCCTATACGATTCAGAGAGCGAGTTGCACAGACTCTGTAAGCTGCACAGAGCTTCCTGTCCTCATGTTTATCTCCATGAAGAAACCACCAAAGGTCAGAAGGAAGATCAGCGAGCCCCTCTCACGCCGTCCTTCATTTTTAGCTGTCTTCATGATGTTCTGGCCACCGTGTGTTTGTAAATGTCGAGAAAAGACCAACATACAGGGACTCGCTGCTGAGAGTGCGTTTCTACCGATCTCTCACCGGAACCCGGGCATGGAGCACTTGACAGAACACGTGAACCCTAGACACGGGTTCAAGTCACCTTCCCTCTTGTATTAGCGACCTGTGACCCGAGGAGATTTAGTTTCCTCGGAATCTTTCTGAGATTTTGTTTTCCCAGAAGAGTCGCCAGCTTCAGGCAAAGCCTAGCAGTGGAATGGACAGGCCACCCCAAGCCCTCCTGCGAGGGGCTCGGCAGCCCCTCTGTACACTCCTACCCTGGAAGTCCAGGCACCAGTATATGCATTTGAAAAGCGTGTGTGTGCTTTTAAGTGCTTGGCTTTTCTTTGAAAGATGCTTAAAAGCACACGCTCTAGCTAACAGTGAAATAATCCACGGTGGAGCAGTTCACTGAGGGTGCCAGATGCAGGCGGCGTTGTTATCACCAGGTCTCTGTTCTGTCTCACGTTTAACACGTTAAGCGCCCAGCCTGTTTTGTCTTCCGGACAGAAAGTATAGTGTCAGTCACCAGTGACTGACATGGGCTTAACGTGTTAAACTAGGTGCTGGTGGTACAGCTGCAGGTACAGTAGTAATAATGGCTAACATTTATTGAGCTTATATTGTTTGCTGGAAAATGCGGTAAGTCTCTTTCATGGGTTATATTCTTCCTTAGCTTCACAGAAAATTGAACAAGATGTGTACCACGAATAATTTTCCAGATGAGGTAACTGAGGCTGAGAAAAGTTTCTTGCCCAAGATGATACACATCAAAAGCCGTGGAGCTGGGATTTCCGGTCCAGGCTCTCCATCCCCAGAGCCCAGCCAAGCATTTCAGGAAGAATCTGATACCTCGCTGGCCATTGCTGGCGTGTCTTCTTATTTTGTGCATAAGATTATTCTTCACTCATCCTCTTTAAAAGAGGCCTTGGCTTTATATAATATCCTTATGTAATTACAGAATGATTTATCCATCCTTATGTTTTATTTGTGTTCTGATCAACCAACAAGTAAGGAAGAAGGTAGCAGGGCTTCATGAGAGGGGAGCACTTCACTGAGTAATGAGTGTAGGTAAAGCTTCCGTATCTGTGGTGTCTGCTGGGGCGTTCTCCACGGCAGGGAGAAAGCCTGGATTAGCTACTCCTCACTCTCCAGCAGATTCCGCGGCCTCTCCCCTCAGGGTGTGTTGAAAAATTCAATTCCTTTAAGCAGCAGCTGGGATAAAACACAACTGGGGGAACTAGCCTATATTTAAGGTCCTCTGTAAGCTACCATTGCTGACCTTTGCACACTGTCTGTTCAACGCTGGTACATAGTAAGAATTTTGAACTGAAAGGCATAGATGGGTATATATAAAATCAGAATTTATTATTTTTGTCTAGCAAATCTGTTTCAGTTCAGCCGCTCTAATTCGTATGGCTTGCAGTTCGACCATTTGGCTACTAATGGCCAAGGAGAATTACTCGAAAGGAGGAATCCTGGAGCAATTCCCATTACTCCAGGAATTGGTGCGGACACTTTTCTCACATGTATGTGGGATGGGCAGTTGAAAAATAAGAGCATGTTTGAAAGCCCCTACATACAGTCTTGACATGAAAATAATCTAAGAATGTTGTAGGTGAGTGTGAGGTATGATAATCTGATGAAGACTGTTTAGGTGAGTGTGACATATGCTGAGTTCCGATTCTGTTTCCTGTGTGATCTCGGGCTAGGCTCCTAGGTATTGAAATACTCATTTGAGCCTCCTGCTTTCGTTAAAAGTGGTTTTTAAATATTTTTTTGTCCCCTTGGGAAAGATCCTTTATAAACATAAGGTTAAAAGGTTAATTTTAGGTCTGTGGTCTATGAAAAATTAAATTTTCCCCGAAAGTTTAATCAGATATTAATATGGCACCCAATCAGCCCTCTTGAACCTGCTGTGAGTTTTGACATTCCTTCTTATTGATTGCACTGTGTTCTGCTGCTCATGAATTATTGATGGCAGGTCCCCTGGGGTTCAGGCTTTGTGACAGGGGAAGATGGAACCTTCTCCTCTGAATGGCGCAGGCTGGGGCTTGGTGGCTGCTGGGCCAGTGAAGCTCCCCCCCCGCCCCCGCCCCCCGCCCCCCGCCCTGTTCTCTGTTGTCTCAGCCACCCGCAGCCCTGCCAGGTCCTGGGCTGGTGAGAGGAGATGTAAAAGGGATTATTAGATTGTGCCCAGCAAGCTGGAACACTGTAGGAAGGATTTTTTTCACGTGTTGGTAGAGAACAGTTCAAAGAGATTCAGCCACTCTAGGAAATTTTTAACTTTTAAAAAAGAAAGCAGATTAAAAAATATATATATAGTTGCTAGGACAGGATGGACTGCCCAAAACATATTCTGTATGTGTTGTGCTTTGGGCTAAATATCATTAAAACCATTGTTTCACTGTTGGCATCTTCTGTAAGCGGTGTGTGAATATGTGTGAAGATGTGCTGGTCCTCGGGGTGCAGGCGAGACTGTACAGCATCTGTCCTGTTTGTAAAGTCCGTCTCTTGGGCCAGATTCATAGGGTGGGAGACACGAGTGCAACTCATATGTCATTTTTGTTTAGCTTTATGGCATTAAGTTGAGGAATATCCTTTAAAATAAAGCTACTTTGCATTTGTAAAAGACTACAGAGAGGAAAAGAATGTATATGCGTGTGGGATCGGTGAGGTAAACATATAAAACCACATGAGATTTCCCCCCCAAAATTCAGGATAATAATAAACCATGATAACAATACATTTGGAGGTTTACTTATTTTAAAATATGCTGCCAGATACCAAATAACAATCACCAAGCCCCAAAGCAGAATTATATACAAAAATTTATGAAGGTACATTCTTAGTTGACCTTAAAATGGAAGAAAAATCAATCAAACTTATAATCCACTACTTCCATCTGTCAGGACCTGCAGAGAAATACCTGTGCTTTCTTGGACAGAACTTCCGTTTCGTTCTGTGGCTTGGAGGGAAAATCAATTATGCGCAAAGGCTGTGGCTGCTGGAGTGGGTTGTGAGTTGTGCCCCATCTACTTTGTCCTTTGCTCTGGCCACTACATTTAGGGGAGAAAAAACCTTAAGCTTTTGTAATTGGGAAGCCAAGTGATACTTTAAAAAACTTAATGAAACCTGAAAACTGCTACTTACTAAGTGAAAGTAAAAATGCTACATCAGTAGGTTGAACAGTTGTCTTCTTAGATACTCCCTGAGTTTGGCAGTATTTCTAAAGTAAGAATCACCTTCCACTCTGCTGTGAGCAAATCTCCACCTAGGCACTTTGGGGAGACACAGAAAAGCAGAAATGCTTGTTAATTTCATGGGCTGGAGGGAGGAGGGATGAGGAGTGAGTGCGAATAGGTACAGGAGTTTCTGGGGTGATGAAATGTTCTGGAATTAAGTAGTGGTGATGGTCACACAATGTTGTGTATACTAAAAATCACTGAGTTACATACCTTACAAGCATGAATAACATGGGTTGTGAATTATATCTCCTTTCATTAATTCCAGAGTTTTAGTTATCGTGTACTTATCTCTATGTGTGTTATCTAGTCAAAAACAATGGATAAGGGTGTCGTACCTGTTGTAGGGCTTCCGTTGCTTCTGTTTTACCTCCTGCTTCCGGTTGGTCTCCTTAGTCACTGATTTCATAGCGATAGACCCTTTCAGTGAACTCTCCTCGCTGCAGGCAGGTCTGTGCACACAGTTGGGCAGACTGTGCTTGGACAAGGCCTAGGGCTGCCTTTTCCCTCCTGCTTTTTAGGATGGACTCCAACTCATTCCTAGTTCTTAGGGCCATCTGCATCTGAGTCCCAGCCTCATTCCTTCACATACTTCATCATTTCATTTGGTCATTGGTCCCTCTGTTGGTGAGCTCATTTGTTTATCCATTCATTCGCGCACTTATTCATTCAATAAACTGCATGCTTTACCTTCACATTGCCCCCTGGATGGTATGTTCACTCTGCCAATGTGCAACGACTGTGCTCCTCACCCCGCCGCCGCCTTCTTCCCATCATCTTCCTCTGGCTCCTAGGTATTCTCAAGGTCCTGCTTACCTCCTACCCCTCTTGTGCAGAGTTTCTTGGCCATCGCACAGCCAGTATTTCCTCTCTACAAGTGCTGAGTAAATAACACAGGAAACATTCACTCAGAGCAGAAAGGGAGGCGATAGGAGATCCATGTGTCCTGACTCCTGCACTCCTCCAGGAGGTGTCTACAACTTGCCTTTCAACTTCCAGATCTGAGCTGAGGGACCTCTGCTTCTGGAATTGATAATGGATGTCAAACTGAAAATGAAGAACTGCTCTTCACGCGGATCACTGGTTTTCATGCTATTGAAGGATTGTAACTACAAACTAAGGAGTGTCTACGAATCGATCAAGTTGGCGTGAGCTTTAAGCTTTATGTATGTGGTTGTTACCTCCAATCTGTTGGAACTATGTTGAGAGGGTAGTTTTGGAACAAGTGAAACTCCTCCCGTATTTGAGAGGATTCCAGGACATGAATGTGATGGAGAAACCAGTATCCGTGATTCTTGCCTAACTTATCTCAAGTGCTGCTATCAGTGAGCACGGCTAGCTTGGAGAACCTTTTCTTTTTTCTCATCTAGTTCTCTTTCCTATTTGCATAAGTGAACAAAAATGATTTGGGAAGCTTTATATTTAATAATGCATTATATAATCCTAGAGGTGATGTAATGTGAGGTTATATAATGAAAATATTTTCTAATAAAGGCTATTCCTCTTGAAATGTCAGTCATATGCCCCTTCTAGAAGGAAAGGTGAGAAATGAAAACATCTTTCTAATGTTACACAGCCAGTGACCAAGCGTGCCGACGTGCTTCTGAAACTAGGTGGGAGATGGGGTTTGTAAAGGAAGATTAAAATGTCATTTTATCTGAAAGTTTTCGTGATTCTCCAGGCTGTCTTTGGCTGTGCATGGAAATGGGTTCCTCTGGTCCAGATACCATGCCTTTTCAAGTAGTTTATCATAAAAATAATATGTTCCTTCTGAAGTACTGTTATAGCCTATGGATGGCAGTGGTTTAATTATGGAGTTTAAAATGAAAACTGAAGTTAGGGTATAATTTTAATTATAATAATTATAGCCACAGCAGTGTCAATTGCTAATTTAGCTGCGGCTGTTATTAAACTAGTCAACTATTTCAAGTGCTATTTTAATAGCAGTTAAAGTTTTTTGTGCTCTCTCTCTTTGCTGTGTTTTTTTTTTTTTAATGTTCATGAAAGAGAAAGTTTTAATATTTTTAGGAAGGTTTTTTTTCTCCTGCTGCTCCCTATATAGACACTTCTCTGCCCATTATTAGTTGACAGTAATGACGAATCAAGAATCATGGTTTTAGATGAAGTAAGCCATTGTAACAGGCCCTTCTTTTCATATAAATTCTCAACTAATAAAACAAAATTAAAACTATTGAAAGGAGAGTGAGCTATTATAATTAGGTAGCAGGTTTAATAACATTCAGGCCATTTGAAGATATTTATTTTGCTCTTTTGTTAAAAACAACAACAACCAAAACGAGCTCTTTCTAGCGTCTTCATTTAGTAAAGTACAGTTGTTCCCCCTTAGCTGCAGTTTTTCTACACAGGCTTCAGTTACCCATGGTCCAAAAATATTAAGTGGAAAATCCCAGGAATAAACAATTGAACGTTTTAAATTGTGTGCTGTTCTGAGTTGCACCATTTGGTGCCATCTGCTGCATCCTGCCTGAGACATGGGTCATCCCTTTGTCCAGCGTCTCCCAGCTCTACGTAGCTCAGTGCTGGTGTTCACGTCGCCCTTACTTTACTTACTAGTGGCCCCGAAGCTCAAGAGTAGTGGTGCTGGTAACTCAGATATGCCACCGAGAAGCTGTAAAGTGCTAAGTGAGAAGCTATGTTATGGATAGGAAAAGACATAGTTTGTACTAGTATAGTGTTTGGTACCATTACAGGCTTTAGTTTCACAGATAAAGGGGAGCTACTGCATGGAACTTTGCTATGGAGAGCATTCTGTCCCTTTCCTCGTAGTGGGAATGGGACCATTCATATTTTCAGTAGGAGCAGAATGGTCAGATGTTCTGCCTTTCCCTCAGTCATGTCATACACGCCGATTTAAATGACATGTTTTGGGAAAGCTACCTATTCTGCATTAAATCAGTGTTCAACTGTTCAAACTGTTGTGTTTTGAGAGTTCTTTATACATTCTAAATTCTATTCCTTCATCAGATGTATGGTTTGAAAATAGTTCCTCCTAGTCTGTAATTTGTATTTTCATCCTCTTAAGTTTTTTGAAGAGCAACATTTTTTAATCTGATGAAGTTTAGTTTATCAGGTGCTTTGGGTGTTGAGTCTAAGAGCTCTTTGCCGAGTCCTAGACCCCAAAGATTTTATTATTTCTGGACTCTCTAGTCTCTTTCATTGATCTGTGTGTCTGCCCTCTGCCAGTCTCACACAGATTGGATCCCTGTAACTACGTAATGTCCTAAATCAGGTGGAACAGTACTTCTCCCTTTATTCTTTTTCATGGCTGTCTTAGCTATTCTAGTTCCGTGGCCTTTCCAAATACATTTTAAATCAATCTTGTGTATGTCTACAAAAATTCTTGCGGGGAATTTGATGGTAATTACATTAAAGCTGTATATCAATATGAGGAGAATTTATATTTTTACTATGTTGAGTCTTCCAATTCAAAAACATTATTTTAGATCTGCTATGATTTCTTTCATCAGCATTTTGTAGTTTTCATTGTATAAGTCCTATATATGGTTTGTTAGATTTATAACTAAGTATTTCATTTTTGAGAAATTATAAATGATATTAAAAATTGTGTATGTCTATGTGTTCTTGCATACAAACATACACATCCATACATTTACTTGATTTTGGCATGTTTATCTTGTATCCTGAAAAACCTGTGGTGATGATGTGTGTAAGTGCAGGTGCTCAAATCCCTGTCTTTGACTTGGAGCTTTACCTTTTCTCCTTCTTACTGATTGGTTGGGCGATTGCATGATGCAGTCATTATTTTATTCAGCAAACATTAATGCACAACCACCATATACAGAGTTGTTTGTTAGGTATTTCTGGTAATCTGAAGTTAAAGAAGATAGCATCTCATTTAACAGGAAAGAGGGCAGTATAGGCAACCATCTGTAATGCTAATCATGATAAAACCATCTGTAATACTAATCGAGATAAAACCTGGATGGTGGGCATGCAAAGGAAGGAACAAGTAATTATGACTATGAGGATCCAGAACATCGTCATGAAGAAGGTAGAATACCTGTAGAATAAGGTTGATGTTAAATTTCAGTGGCAGACAAGTGGACGGACTGAGGAAGTCGTGTGAGTAACATCCCAAACGCATGGACAGGTCTTGTGTACTCTCAGTTGGAGCCTAAGGTGTGTTGAGCTTCGTTGTGATACAGGGGACTGGAAAGGTGAGGCCAGTTTTGATAGTGGGGTTTCTTGAATGCTCTGGTATGAAGTTTGAACTTCAATCTGTAGTAAATAGGGAGCTATTTAAAGATTCAAAACAGCAGAATAACATGATTATGATGATTTAGGAAGATAATTCTGCTAATAGTGCCAACGACAGATTAGAAAGTCAAGGGACCCGAGGGCAGGAGCCCAACTATCAGTCCCTTGCAATAGTTCATGCAGGAGATATGGAAACGCAAAGCTGGTCTCTTTCAGAAAGGTCAGAACATCCGAACTGCAGTGAGTGGCAGGTAACTATTGCTGTTAATCCAAACAGCCTTTCTTTTTGTGATTAGGAAGAGATGGAAATCCTCAGTTATGTGGGAGAACAAAATTGGATTTTTGAAAAAAAAAACACCAAAAAAACCCCCAGCAACACTGTTTCACTTAAGGTTTCTAGCCTCTTTTTAAGCAGTAAATATGGGTTGTAATTTTCCTTGAGTGATGCAGTTTTGAATTTTAAAAGGGCAATCACTCTAAGAATCAGTAGTTTTTAGCATGAATTGGTCTTCTACAGGAGGCAGTCACTCTGAGTTATCTGTTTTGTAATGTAAAATTTGAGTTTTTCTGAGGTACTGACTGGGGATAGTATTTGTGAATAGGAGCTCAGTTTCAGAAAACTCTCCTTCTGTTCATAACATTGAAGGTTTGGAAATCTGGGAACTGACCCCATGAAAGGGTGGACAAGCCTAAGTACTTCTGGTGATAACTTACCTGTTTTAAGCATTAAAGCCTTAATCCCAAATTGTAGCTTCTCAAAGTGATGAGCTCCATCCACTCATAAGTATGATGAAAAACAAAAACACTCTGGTCCCTCTGCGGGTGACTGTCTGTGGTCACCTGCTTCTGGAGAACCTAGTTTCTTGGGGACACTCCTTTTTTTCTCTCTCTCTTTCTGGAATTCCAGAAACTCATCCTGGAATTATGGCATCACTTAATGCTCTTAATCACTCTATTCTCTGTGCTTTTACATGGGACATAGACAGAGATAGAATTATGTCTTTGACTTACCAGAACTTGGCTTTAAGAACACTTGAGATAATTCAGCGATGGACGTACCAAAGAAGCATTCTTCTGCTCTGGGTCATGATTGTTTATATGTCAAGAATTTAGTTAGTACAGTCTTTACCTTGTCAGCTGACACGTGCTGTGAAGTTATCTCCATTTCAGTCTTAAAAAAGGGAAAGAAATGTGTGGAGAACTTCCTCAGCCTCCATGGAGAAATTGCGCTGTGAAGAGATGCGTCCTCCCCCGTAACCTCTAGTGAGACCCAGGACACAGCTCCCTTTGCTCACGTGCACAAGCTCTTCACTCAGGTTTGAGTGAACAGCAGAGTCATCGCCGCAGACTGGCATTGTCCGCTCTGGTCTCGTTCGGATAGTGACCGTGAAGCAGATCATGCTGTGAGCTGAGCACCAAATGTCAAAAGGTTAGTGCCCCAAAGATAGTGCCCCCAAATGAGAAAACATAAAATGTCACTTTTCGACATTGAGATCAACCATGCCGTGCTTATTCCTAATTTCCATTTTCACTGCATTCAATGTATAAGTTTCTCTTTGTCTCAGTGAATGTTTATGTGCAGTCTCTGTTTTAAACGTGATAATTCAACAATTACCTATTGAAGCTTTTGTGACTGCAAAAGTGAGATGTTAGACATACAGGTGCATTATAACAGTATAATCTTGCATGTTTTACGGAGGGCTCAGGTGAGCAAAAATTGGATCAACGTTGGGGCTGACTAATCTAGAGACTCTCACCCCCTGAAGGCAGAGGGCATGTCTACACTCTGCTCACACCGACTGTGCTGATCATGGGATAGGCCTCCGGCTGCCTGGGCTGGACTGGGATACTGGCTCCACCTCACCACACCATATTGAACAGCTTTCTTAACTTCTCTAAAGTCCAGTTTGCTCATCTGTAAAGGGGAGAGGAGTGATCTTTGCCTCACAGGCTTTAGTAAGGAGTACATCAGATCTTTCAGGGAAAGCACTTAGCAGTGTTTCTGGCACATAAGCATTCAGTCCATGGTAGGTACTATTATTCCTTCTTTCCACAAATACGTATTGGTCACCTACTCTGCTCCAGGATCTGTTCACAAAACAGGCAAAGGTTCCTAGTAATAGGGACAACAATAACAAAGAAGGTATTTGGCATCCTAGAAATAGATCAGAGCTGTGGGACCAGATTGAGCATCATTATAAGGATTGTGCGGGCAGATTCCGGAGTAAATGCAGTTTTAATTAGGGAGTCACTTCAGGCCTTTTTGGGAAGATGACATGTGAACAGACTTGAAGGCATGTGATTGTTAAAATTAATAATTATACTGAAAAGCGTTGTGCTTTGTGTTTACATTTCTGCCCTTACCACATGTAGTAAAACTTAATAATAACAACAACAAATTAATACTTAATAGTAATAAAATTTAACCCTAATAATCTATACTAATACAAGGGTCATATGCTAATTAGATTGGACATCTTCCAGACGTCCTTCTGGACAAAGCCATGGTGGCTGGGCCAAGGCAGAGGCGTTTAGGGGCAATCAAACTAGCAGGGGAGCAGTAAGGAGCGATCAGTCAGGCAGGGGAGCAGTTAGGGGTGATCAGGCAGGCAGGTGAGTGGTTAGGAGCCAGCGGTCCTGGATTGTGAGAAGGATGTCCGACTGCCACTTTAGGCTTGATCTGCAGGATTGGGCCTAAACCGGCAGTCGGACATCCCCTGAGGGGTACCGGATTAGAGAGGGTGCAGGCTGGGCTGAGGAACCCCCGCTCTTCTCCCCCCCTCCACCCCGTGCATGAATTTCGTGCACCAGGCCTTTAGTCTATATATATAAAAGCCCAAGCGACCGGCCGACCGGTAGCTATGATGCACACTGACCACCTTGGGGCAGACGCTCAATGCAGGAGCTGCCAAGCTGTGGTGACTTGGCAGCTGTGGTTCTCAGGTGATGCACCCAGAACCAGAGAGGAGGGAGCCCAATTCCGGGGTGCATCACCAGAGAACTGCCCTCTTGCAATCTGGGACCCCTCAGGGGATGTTGGAGAGCTGGTTTCAGCCCAATCCCCGCAGGCCAGGCTAAGGGACCCCACCTGTGCACAAATCCGTGCACCCAGCCTCTAGTAGAAATTATAATAAACTACATGTCCACCCACTTGGCTACCTCATCACCTCCCCCCACACGTCTCCCTCTTTATGCCCCTGCCCCACTGCAGTGAATTCGCAGAGTACACTGGTCTAGAAATTACTTGCGTAAAAACAAAATAAAACGGGAAATTGAGAATTGTCCTGCAGATTCAGAATTTCCCAACTGTCTTGTGTCAGAGCTTCCCAAAGGAGTAAGGTGACACCGAATCAGTATGATTTCTCAAATCCCGGGGCTCATCGTGGTGGCAGTTGTTGATGGAAAAGCTCATACCTTTCCTGGGAGTGAGAGCAGCAGGCTCTATGCAGCCAGGCCCCAGGGGCCTCTGGGAAGGAGAGCGGTGGGCTCTATGCAGACTGGCCCCAGAGGCCTCTGGGAATGAGAGCAGCGGGCTCTATGCAGCCTGGCCCCGGGGGCCTCTGGGAATGAGAGCGGCGGGCTCTATGCAGCCTGGCCCCGGGGGCCTCTGGGAAGAAGAGCAGCGGGCTCCATGCAGCCTGGCCCCGGGGGCCTCTGGGAATGAGATCGGTGGGCTCTATGCAGCCTGGCCCCGGGGACCCTGAGAGAGCAGGACAACTGCCATTCACATCCCGGTCGGGCTAATCTGTTAGTATGTCCCTTTTCTAGTCATGATCAGGGGATGACATTTTCTTTTTCAATGACAACATCAACGTCTGGTCCTTTTGGCCTTTGCCTTTCTCTGTAACAGCATCCACTCTGTCGCTGGGTTCTGATGTGGCTAAAATGGTAGCTACCAACCCTATGGGATCCAGTGTCCCATCTTTATTATAACATATCTTGCAATGTCCCCCTTTATTTGTGAAATGAAGTTTATAGATAAATAACTACCTATACATCTAATTTTAAAATTAAAACAATGCTATAATTGTGGTAGAAATAAAAAATAAAGATGCTATTTAGTGAATTTTATTATGTAAGTATTTGCTTGCGACTATTCCAGGGCAGTAGTGATCACATGTTTGAACCTGCTTGTAATGAGGAAGTTTGGAGTAAAGAAAAGTAAAGCAACATTCAACTGAGTATTGGCAAAGCTTTTTATGTTTGAAACCTTGAAATAAGGGCTACACAAGTATACACAAATGTACACTAGAATCACCATAAATATACCACCTGCAAACGTAGGGTGATGCAGGTGTTTCGTATTGGTAATTTAAACATAGTCAGTGACATGATTTTCCAAAATGGTACAATTCCAAACTAATCTAAGTATAATTCTTCCTCTATGTATATTCAAGAAAATTGCAAACATTGAAAATTCAGTATATATTAAAATGTGCAAGAAATGCTCTGTATCTGTAAAGTGGATTTGGGCTCTAAATTTAGAAAATTATAAACAGAACTTTTTCATCTACAAGAACGTACGGTGTCCATTGGAAAGACTTGCAGGAGGCAGGATAATTTTGTTACCCAAGATTGCCCTGTCCAGCACGCCTGGTCCCAGCCGAGCAAATGCCACTGGCTCATTAAAAACGCCCAGGGCTCCCAGGGGAGAACACTCCGGCAGAGAACTCCTGGCTCTTCTGTCTTCCTGTGCCACTCGGGTCCTCGGCGAGCTGCTGCTCTATGCTCCCCGACAGCTGGCAGCGCGCTGCACCTGGGAGTCCCCTCAGCGCTCTGGAACTGTTCTGCTTGGCCACTTTCCAGATGGCTGGCTGGTGGCTCCTGGGGATGCTGACATGTGGTCAGGTGGCTTCTGATTCTCCACATTCCCCATCCTTTTCTTCAGATGCATCTACGTTCTTCACAGGCTACTGTGTGCAGCAGGGATCGAGTGGAAAGGTAGCTGCCACTCCATTTACCTCCTCTCTGATGATGGAACTGTTCTGTTATTGTTGATGGGGATTCACTGACTGATTGGCGGTGTTCCCTTCTATTGTCCTCCAAGTTGCATGGCCCTATATTGACATTTGTCACCACTTCTGGTCATGGCCATCGTCTTTCTCATCTGCTCTTCTCTTTCTCTGATTCCTCTTAGCCTTACCACCATGTCTTTTCCGGTACATCACCAACCCACCAGGACATTTCTTTCCTTCTGACTCTTCAATTGTGTTGTATACTTAGTGGTATCTCCCTTAATATTAATTTTTTGAAGATTTGTTTTATTTTTGTTATTACTCCTTTTTTGGTCTGTCTATACCAGAAGCAAGCGATGTCTGAAAGACTTGATTCTAGAAAGCCCTCGTTTCTTTGTCATAGAAGCCTGTCAGATGCAGTGTGACGATCACATTTACCACATAGGTACGGTGGGACCCTGTCTCTAATGTGATGTGAAGAGTCAGTATATCCCTAAGATAAGTGTAAAAAGGTGAAAATTGTATTCTAGAAACTGAAATTATATTTATTATACAGGCTTTTGTATTGAGAGGAATGGGATGCTCATTCTACTTCAATATATAGAGTACTAACGAAAAATATTCAAGGCTTTAACTATGCTGTCACCGGCATCTTTATCAACTAGAATAAAGTTCCATAATTGTTGACACGTCAGAAATCCATGAAGGGAAATATGATCAGATTTTGTTTTAAGTAGAAGATTATGCTCCATTGCGGGGTCTTGGGTGGCCTGGGGTGAGGCCTGTGTGTACCGTAGACATAGTCCGTCCTGCGCCATCAATCCTGTTGTTTTCCCTTTAACGTACGTACGCGACTGTTGTCTTCTCCAGCACTTATGTCCTCTGCCTTATATGATAGTTCGTCTTTTAACTATCTATCTCTGCCATTGGACTGAAAGCCCCGGGGATAGGCTTATGCATTTTGTGCACTTACACTGCCTAGCACAGTGCAGTGCACTCAGTCGGTGATCAATACGTGGTAGGAATCTGGCGCTGCTCCAACTTCACCTTCGCATTTGTGCCCAGCATTTTTGAATTTTATGCCATTTCATTAAGTGCCTTCAAATACTGTTAGGCACTGATTCAATTGATAGAGCTTTTTCTAAAACTCACAGAAAAATATATATATTTTTAAAGAAACTTAAAGCAAAAAAAGAAGGCAAGGCAGTAAAAACCTCATGGAATTATTGATTGAAGCTGAAAATAATTTGTTTTTAGAGTTACCTTGTGAACATGTAACGGATGGAAAAATAGAAACCTGGGAAGGTTAGTGACTTGCCCCAAATAAATAGCCAGTTAGTAACAGTCCTAGACTAGAATACAGGTTGAAGTACCTCAAAAAAGATTATGTTTCACTTATTCTGCTTTTGCAATGAGAGGAGAGGGGTCATTTATCATGGATCCAACAAATATTTATTAACTGTTATACCAAAGTAAGGCAGTAAGCCTCAGCAGTGAGGTATATACAGAGACAAATAAAAATTTCATCCTGGAAAGGATCTTAAGTGGGAAGGATTGAAAAGGAAGGAAATGGAACAGACTTGCAGACGAACAGAGCGACAGGAGGTGACAGGGACGCCGAGGCGGCGGGCAGGAGGCGTGGACGGGAGAGCTGACGGCATGGAGAACCGGTTCCGGCCTCTGTGCTGGGGGTGCTGCCACTTTGGTAGTTGCTTTGGTACCTGATGGTTCCTGTGTAAAATCAGACACTTCTCAGGAAAATGATCGGGAACTTTGACAGCATGCATTTCTGTGTGATGCTTTAATTTGGTCTTTTGGACTTAATATGCTATCTACACAAAACAATAAGAGCCTGTAATGCAATTGTCAGTAGCTTCCGCGTTTTAGAACCGGCTGCATTTGCTTTATCTTCCTTGTATAAGTTACGCAGCTGCAGTTCCAGGAAATGCAGCATCTCACAGCGCAGAGCGATGGGCTGCCGCCTCCGAGGGCCCTTCTTCTCTTTGGCTGCAGCGCCTGCCTCATGAAGGTCTCTTTTCTTCTGCGTGGCTTCTAGCTTCTAGCACCTTCAGCCCAGGGGTCACTGGCAGGGGTCTGGGCCTTCAGAATGTCAGGTTCCTGTGGTTTGCAACTCCATCGTGGACCCGAGTTACTCAGTTTTTGGTGAGCGCGTGGGGTAAGAAAGGAGACGTCATTGTAAAGGACAGTCTCTCATCTCCCCCTTAATCCTTCTCTGTCATTGTGCTCAGAGTGTTAGAGAGATGATGTCCCTGGAAATCAAAGTAAAAGTCCCCGAATGTAAATAAATCCCACAGCCTGTACATGTAAAAGCATGCCTCCTTTGGGAGCCGTGGGATTTGCCGGAAGCTAACACTGGCTGCACTCCACATTGTGCTTTTTGGTGCAGATAAAAAATAGTCCTGGGTAGCTACGGGGGGCACGAGTGCCTGGTGCCCTTGGTGAGGACATCCGCTGAGTGGGCCTCGTCCCCACACGCGCTGCCCGAGCTCCCGCTGGGTTATGAGGGGCTGAGGAGAACCGCCTAGGGCTCCTTGGAAACAGCTGGCAGTTCAGGGAGACAGGCCCGTTAGGCAGGTATGTGATTGTTTTCTTTAATGAGTGGGTAGATTTTTTAAAACTGCTTGGCAATTGGTGATATTTCATTAACATGTAACAGGATTAATATTTAGTGAATCCTCTTTGAAATACATGGCAGGTGTTTGGAGCCTTAGCAACGTATCATTTGGCAGCAAGGAGTCATTTTCAAAATTCTTAGTGCCGTCGTACATGGGTACCCTGCCATAGCATGTGTGGACGCGTGTGGTGGAGATAAACATGGACATGGTCTTCATTCTGTGTCTACTTGACTCAATAAAATAGTGAAAATCATCTTTCTTTTCTTTTGCTCTGTGGTATTCATCTTCCCAAAACATCCTGCAAAGTAGGTTTATTTTTGAATTTGAGAAAATAAAAGGGGCTTTTCACTTGGCAGGGGAAGTGTTTTTAAATCGCACTGTAGCTCATGGGAAGTGGCGCACGTTACTGTAAAGGCAGACACAGGGCTGCGCTAACTGGAGTTTTGTTCTGCACACGGAACGTTGTGATGAGCTTGTCGTGTTTTGTTTCACTAGAAACCTGTTGGTGGATCGTGTTGGGTTGTTAGGCTCCCGTCCTGGGTGCTGTCCCCAGATGCCTCGTTAACACCGTGCTCTTGATCCAGAATGACATCACTGGCCATCATGTCCGGGCCCGTTTCCAGAACAGGCTCCCTGCTTCCTACAGCAGCCACTGCAGTCACTGCCCTACGGGGCAGGCCTTTATCCTCCTTTAAAAGCCTGGCATTAGCTGCTAGTACTTTTAAGACATGAAAGAAAAGTAACCAACACAGTTGCTTGTCTGGGAATAAACTGAAAATTAAATTTTGAGATGCAAAAGCACATTGTGTCTCAGGTCAGCTCTATTGAGTTTAACAGCTGTCTTTAGATGAACTTTGTGTTGTTTCATTTTTAAAAGATTGCAGTGAATGTGAACAGTAATTAGTAAGGCGGTTGTCCTTGGCCCAATGGGAGTGGTTTCCAGTTCGTGGTGACCTGCCCTCCTGGTCTCCCAGGCCAGCAGGAGGCCCAGGGGTAAACAGCTCACCTAGTACGTCGTTTAGCGGGTTGCACGGACTGTTCTGGAAGCACACAGGAGGGAGAGGTTGGGTGGAGGATAATGACTTCACAGAACAAGTCACATTCAAGCTTGGTGACCTGTGACCCATTATTTATCAATCAAAATATTGGCCATTCAGTTCAGGACAGGAACCAGGCACTGTGCCAAACGCTAAGCAAGTAGAGATGAGCGTGACATACTCCCGCTCTCAAGAGCACGGGTTTAGAAGACAGACACAGGAACAGATGATTCAAGTCCAGCAGCTAGAGCTGTGCATGGGATGCTGGTGGAGGGAGGGAGAGGGATAGAGACCCTCGACCTGGGGACGGGAGGCCAGGAGACCACACGTTCGGACAGGGAGCTGAGTGAGCGGCAGTGGGTGGGAAGGCAGAGGACCAGACCTACGAAAACGTAAGACATGATGGGGAGTAGCATTCCCAGGAACAGCGGTGTCCTGTGTGACAGGAGGTGAAGCCCGAAGGGCAGCAGGGTTGGCACGTCTGGTGGGCGACCCAGAGTCGTTCCCGAGTGAGTGTGTTCGTGAGAACTGGTCTTTAGCTGCAAGAAACAGAGACCCACCGCGGAGGGCACGTACAGGAGTTTGTCCTTCCACACAAAGGACGCCGGGAGGCAGGTGTTCCGGCGGGACTAGCAGCTCTGAAGAGCCCTCCGAGGCTCAGCTCCCTTTGTCTGGCTTTCATCATTAAGGTCCTGGTGGTTCAGAGTGGCTGCTGCAGCCTCGGCCATTGCTTCTGGGTTGAGGAAGAAGGGAGGAAGGTGAAAAGCCAGAGGGCACCTGCCTCCTGCCTGGGAGTGAGCTCCCCTGACGTTTCACACAAAGACTTCTGTTTAACAACCTTTTTTTAAAAAAAGTACAGGTCTCTTGTTAAGGAAAAAGAACGCGTGTTGAGAGTAACTGGTTCTCTCTGTCACCAAAGGAATGCCATTCGATTTGGATTTATAGGGATTTCCCTGGAGGAGGACGGAGGGTTTGCAGGGCAGGGTGGGGGCGGTGGGTTTGAAACCAGCATGAAATTAACAGAGACAGGCCCTCTCATTTGTGTCTTTGGTGTTTCCCATCACTGACATCCTTCAGGAGGCATAAGTCAGAGTGACCATTGGCTGGAGGTGGGCCATGTCCACATGCTAGCTGCACGAATAGCTCCAGATGGGATTTACACAGGCTCTACATGTCTCTGTGAGTCGTCAGTGTATTTGAGATGCAGGATGGAGTTGAATTGTACTTCCTGTGACTTAATTTAGTGGAGGACCCTCTACTTGGAAAAAAATAATCTCATCATTAGCTCTTAAGATCATTGTTGCCCTTTGAATGGCCTTCTGAGTAACACTTACAATGTCTTCTGCTTCTGCTTTTATTTTTTGTCTAACATTTGAATTTTGGAAAAATGAACTAGAAGGCAGAGTTCTGTTCAGCTTTTCCCCTTAAATTTCTCCTCTACTGTATATTTAAAATAATTATTTGTAAAATTTTATAGTGCTTTGGGTTTATATACTTGGTTACTGATAATAACAGGCATTTTCAGAACCACTTACTGTTCTTGTACTCCCTTTTCTTTAAAAGTTCTTATCAGAATTACAGTTACTGTTATTCACCTCCAAGGAATTTATATTGTTTGTCCTACATTGCGGTGATAGTGACATAGAATACATCAATGATCATAACATTATAACTGTTAGCTTATAAGTTCTTAGCAGATAGAAGTCTTGTCATAGAGAGAATATGCACATTTTTTGACAGGCGCTGAGAAATAATATTTCATTGTTTTTTAGGAATAAAGGAACCCACATTTTAAAGCAGTAATGTTTTCACTGTAAATGTGCATGGAGTTGTGGCTGCATGCATGACAACATGCTTCCTACTTAGCAGAATAGTGTGTGTGAGGGGCTTCCCTTGTCATCACTGGGTTTACATGGGTCAGATTTCAGGGTGCACATGAGATGATTTCTGTTGCAAAATGAAAAACTCCTTTGAAAAATGAGATAATCAAGTCTGGATGCCAGTCTGGATTTTGCCTTCTGTTCACCTGGCTGTGAGATAGTTTTGACATCTGGGAACCTGCTATGTCCTATTTAAGCAGAAGGGGGCAGCAGAGAAACCACTTGGACCGCCAGCATCCTGATTTCCTTCCTTCTGAGAGCAGGGGTCGCACAATTTAAATATATTAAAAGGAAATGAAAATTGAAAGTAATCTCTTTTATTTATTTAAACCTAAGAATTACTAGGGAAAACATTAAAATAGCACGGTTTGGATTTCTATTTGTCAGCGTTAGCTCAGTTTTGCAGATGCTGCAAAGATGTTGAGCTATAATATTTGTGGGTTTTGTTGTTCCTCTAAGATCTGAAAAGCAAATGCGGGGTGGATTACTTAATGCAGTGCAGCTTTCGATGGGGCTATTCTTCCTACGGGATCATCTGTGTGTTTACAGGAAAGCAGATGCTCAGCCCGTTTCTAAGTAAAACCATTTCCTTTCTTGCGAAAACAAAGGGATCTTAGGGCCTTCTGACTGAACTTTGGCTTTGGAGTCAGCTAGTGGTCTCATTTTTGTTGTTTGGTTTTTAAAATATTGCCCGCGTAAGTTTTTCTCTCTCCCTCTTTGTTGAAAGAATAGGTCCAGGCAGGCGGGCTGCTTGGACCTATTCTTTACCGCGGAACACGCGCTACCTGATCAGTTGAAGCAGTAGTGTTCTGTACAGGATGGCAGATGTGTCACGTTGATGTGCCTGGCTAACTAGTGTTATTCCCTATATTTGAAAGCTGTTTTATTTCTCATTAATATCCTATGTTTCTTTCTCTGTGATTAAGGACGTAAAGCAACATAGCTAAGGGCCCTCTGAAAGCCATTGGGGGTATTTTGGTATATTCTGTGTTTAAGGTAAAAAGCAATGTTTAGCGCTTAACAGGTCACTGGTGCTTCTTTTCAGCGGTTGACAAGTGAAAGAGGCGCCGTAAAGTTATACGGCATTTCCTCTGCACGGGAGCGGGTGGAGGTACAGCTGCCATCTGCGCTGAAGCCCTGGGTGCGGTGTCTTCTATTGCGGCAAATCTAACCTATTGACTTCCTTGTCACAAGCCTGTTTTATAAGCAGTGAGATACAGGTCCTCGGCAAATCTAACCTGTTGACTTCCTTGTCACAAGCCTGTCTCATAAGCAGTGAGATACAGGTCCTCAGGCTGCTTCACAAAGTGCGAAGCCAAGTGTTAGCTTAACTGAGAAGCGATGGCTTTCCTATTAAGGGACGTCTAGGAGCCGGAGACTTCCTCTCTCCCTCCTGGTATCACTTTAACAGAAGCAGAGCAGTACCACTCCAGCGCTGTTTTGTCCTTCGCATTTCTTGGCAAAAACAGAGTTACGTCTTTTCTCATCTGTCAACAAACCATCGAAGGACAAAGAAAATACCGCAAACATTTCTTTTCCCTGAGACTGACTGTATCTCCTCAGTGATACTTTTTATTAATTCTTTTAGTTTGTCGCCACCTGAATAGAATTTGCTGTTTGTTTATATAAATTTTCAGATGGGTGATGGGTTTTATTCTGTTTAACACATGGAGAGCATTTCTAAGTCTTGAATTGTAAGAGACATATTCCCTTGAGCAACAATTCTAATGGAAAAATAGGGTTGTTTCTTTTCATTAAATTTCTTCTATTAGAAAACAGCTGTGGAAGTTTGGTCTTCATTAGTGCTTTTCCTGGGCTTGAAGATGGAGAATTATTTTTGTAAAAATATATTATTGCAGCATTGCTGTTCTCCAAGACAGCATTAAATAAAAGGTTTCTTTTGCAAGTATATTTGAAAAAGTACATTAGTATATCCAGCTTTTAATGTTCTTTGTTTTGTCTTTTGATTCCAAAAGAAACAAAATATTACTTCTCAAAGCTTGAGTGGTCAATGCACACATAACTCACGGCGTAAACTTCTCAGGAGCCTTGTCTTACGTAGCACAGGAGGGAAGGAAGAAAAACTACCCATCCCACTCTGCTTCCACCTTTGGGAAAATCACTGTGTAAATTCAATTACTTCTCTTAAAGAAACCTAATTATTAAGCTAACTTAGGAGACTTCAGTAAAGAATTAGTTTGGGGAAAATCAAAGTAATCCAAGTACAATCCTAATAGAACAAAAAATTAACATAATTTTGTTAGAGCATTTGGCCACTTTTAAATTTCTTTCCAAATAGACAAATATTGAAAAATTTTTTTACAGCGTTCAGTAGAAATCGTAGAGAAAACAGCTCATATTTTTGCAACAAGAAAATAGGGATTGGCTCCTTTTTCTGCCTGGTACTTTTGAGGAATTAACTTTTAAGTGTAAATTTGGGGGTGCTTATAACATATGATGAAAACTCAATCCCAGAATGACTTAGCAATTAGTGATTTTAAAGTGTGTAGAGAGTATGCAGCCCACTCGATCCAGGATAAACATCCCTCACCAAGAGCAACAGAATCTTTTGCAAGGTAAGTATAGGGTAACTCAAGTAATATTTCCCCCAAACTAATTTTAGTACAATTTGTATAAATTAACTGATCATTAAGCAGCTCCTGAAGGTCTGTCATAAGCAGTTTTTGTATTAGCCATTAACTGAACAGTCCTATTGCTAACTATACTTTCACCGCACCTGGTCTTGTGGGTAAAAGACCTGTCACTGGTCCGCTCCAGAGAGCTGGCTGTGGTCGTGATACTGCATGCGCTGGCTGGGGGACCAGTGGGGAACCAGAGAGAGGGCCACTGTTTCGGTGACTCCTGGGCACTCTCCTTGCCAAGAGGAGCCCAGAAGTAAGCATAGCACAGCTTAGTCATGAGCTCTGTAGAGACGCAACGGCATGAGGAAGTCCAGCCCTCTTGACGTGGAGGAGCCCGTATAGAGGACCGATAGCCATGCAAACTTTTTGAGCACAGATATCCAGAAGAAGAGTGTTAGGCAAACAAAGATTCTCCAAGCTGCACCGAATGCTGTCCTCTTAGACATGGCGTGGTTCTGTGGCAGGACAGCACCCCTGCGTGCCCTGTTGTGGCTCTTTAGCCACTTTGGCCCACGTGGGTTGACTTCATCATTGGATTCTCAGTCAAAACAAAAGTGCGTTGAACTTAGTAGACCTTAAATGGGTGTGACACAGGCAGAACTGGTTACTGTGGGACCCTGCAGGTCATCCATGGGGTACTGCCTGGGTTCTTTTCACCAAAAAAAACCAAAAACATAATTGCGTGAGTTGTCTTCTTTTGAGGATGAAACTTCTTAATGAGCTGCTAAGGGGAATATGAAGGCCCCAGGCATTTATACGAACGCCATGCTCTGCTCAGATACCGTGGGTGGGCTGGGGTCTTTAGTAGGGCTTAATGTCATGTCTGTTGTATTTTATATTTGTTTCTTTTTGTGAAAGGACTTAGTGATTTATTTCATGGGAAATGAAAAAGGAAACATTTTGATGAAGGGTTCTTAAATTTGTATTTGAAAAATAGCTAACATTCTAACATTTTAATTTCCACAGTTTAGATCCTTTACATGGAATTATAGGCGTTTAGAACTAGAACGGACCTAAGAGATTATCTGATGGGACTTTTAATTTACAAACGAAGAGACCGAGCTCCCCAATGGTTAGCTGACTTGCCCCAGGCCACACATCCAGCTGGAGGATAAGCCAATACAGAACCGGAGTTGGTCGTCCATAGACCCATGACCCTTACTCTCTGGCAGGTAATTTGCATTTTCCATTCAGCCATTGCTCAGGTCTGCCACTTCTGAGGGTTTGTCTGCCCTGGAGCGGTGAACGTGGCTGAATGAGAAGTGGTGTGACGTGTGGCCTGTTGTGGCTGCAGCTCGTGCTCCAGCCGTGTCCGCAGCTCCTCCTCTGCATGCTGAGCATCTGCCTTCCTGAAGCCGATGGTGGGCGGGGTGGGGAGGGGGTCCAGGGGGCCTGTGAGAAGAGCGCTGGCTCCTGGGCCCTTGCTCGTCCCTGCTGCGTCCTCCACGCGTCCAGCTGGCAAATTGGCATCCTCAGTGAGGCGGGCCTCTGCTCCCCAGCGGAGCGGCCCCTGTGCGCCTGCAGCCCAGGCAGAATTCGCTGAGTGAACAAACAAGCTTGGAGGCCAGGATGTCTGTCGTCAGAGGGTGGTAGTAAGTGAGGACGCAGAGGCTTCCACTCATTTTCTGGTGAGCTGGGTGCTTGAGGCTTTGGGTGAAACCTGAATTTTTAAATACAGGTTAATGTCTTTCCTGGAAACAAACAGGCAGTTAAGGGTTTCTTGACCTTACAGAGATTTCTGCTACAGAGAGAGATTAAAAAAAAATTTTTTTTCTGATTCTTAGGACATATTGAATTTATTTTTTTAAAAGAAATCTGACCTTAAGATTAAAAATAAGGTTGTCAGATACCAGCATTGTTTTCTCTTGAGCTGACTTGGAACCTCGAATGAATTGCCAGCTGCCCAGTGCCTGCTGCGGGGACCGCCCCCCCCCAGCCCCCCCCTTAGTAGCCAGTACAGTTGAATGATAAGGAATCATTTATAAAAATCCTCCCACTCAGGCTGTTTCTAGGGCTGTAGCAATACTTCTTTATCAGGCTCAGAATAATTTTCTCTTTGTAGCATGGTACAGTACCGGCCTCCAAGGCAATACTTGCCTTTATTACACTTGTATTTAGGACGGATTAGTAATTCTCCTAGTTCATTCATCAGATTTTTATCAGTTATGTTCTTTGTGTCATGCACTATGCCGGGTTCTGGGAGATGATTAAGAAATGGTCTTTTTCCAGGAAGAGAGAAGATAAATAAAATTACACCCATATACTGCATACAGTTTTTTGACACGGACAGAGTGTTAGAGCTGCACAGGGCCAAGGGGTATATCTGCTTGGAGCCAAAGAAGACTGCACAGAAGACAGCACATTAGAAGAACGAGAAAGAATTGCCTGGGCTGAGAGGAAAAGGCCTCCTAAGAGAGGGAAGCCAGGGCATGAGCCAAGCAGTGATGCTGGAGGGAGGTGGGCAGCCTGCTGGTGTCAGGTGCAGGGTGAGCGCCCGTCACAGCTTGCAGGGAGTAAAGCGCGCACCAGCTGCCCTGGGTAGTTTGACCTTCATCTTGTCCCCACAGGAACTCGTGGAGTTTTTAAAGGAAGGGAGTGAAATCAGATTCTTGTTTGTCAGATTATTTTATTTTTATTTTATAATTTTTTAAAGTTATTATTGAAAGTATTGCAGATGCCCCCTTTGGAGCATTGCCGATGACCCTCTCCAGCCTGCACCCACCCCTCCCAGGCCTTCGCCACACTGTTGCCTGTGTCCATGGGCTACGCATGTATGCCTGTGGGTGGCCGGTTAATGTCTCCCCACCTCCCCCACCCCCCTCCCCGCCTTCCCTCTGACATTCGTCAGTCTGTCCCACGCTGTCACATTTATTTCAGCAGCTGAGTGGTAACTAACGGAAGGCGTGGGCGCTGGAAACGGAGAAGCCGGTTGGGAAGCAGGCATGACTGTGATGTCAGAACCACCTGGATGGCACTTTAGAGGTTGGTCTGGAACTCAGCGAAGCAAGGGTTTTACAAGAGGGTGAACACTGGAGACGGCGCGTGTTCATAGCATTAACTGTGGGCGGCATGATCCCGCTGCTGAGCTTGTAGCTAAGGGTACTTCCTGGGATGCCTGCATGCACAGCCTGTGTCCCCTGTCACAGCTCCCAGGCCTCCGGTGGAACTTCCGCGACTTCCCTGGTCTCTGAAATCGCTTGAGGTCAAGGACTAGTTGACTTAGTCGTTGGTTTTCTCACACCTGGCACGCTGTTTGGTCTGTAGATGGTTGGTAAATACTTAGATGGATGAATACATAAGGCTCTTCTCCATTCTTCTTTTGCCCCGGAAGATTTTTGTTTCTCATCAGAAGCAAGACTAGCTAGTTCTGAAAGTCAGTTATGACTTTCATTGTGTAAGTAAGCCACTCTGGTCTTCCATTTTCCTGAAACTAGCCAGGCTTGGATTTGATTGTTTCCTTGGTGACAACTCTTTAAAGCTTTCATTGTTTAGAGGTCACACAGCAAAGTGGATATATACACATACATTTTTCTTCTTTAACTTTGGCTCTTTGAATCTAGGGCTCTGTGATATAAACAATAATTCGTTCCTGGATTTATTTATTTGTGAGCTTTTAAAAAATACTCTTAGGTTTCTGGTTTTGAGTTAAATGCACTGAAAATGGCCCTAGTGGGTTCCCATGGCATGGTCACAGCTGGAGGCCTGGTAGGCTTTGTAAATGGTATTTGGAAGAATGACTAGTTTGCCAAAGCATTAACAATCTTTTGTATTGTTTCCATCTGCTTTTTGTCTAAAGAGACAAGTGTTGGGATTTTATTTATTTAATGGACTTTGTTTGAATTAGCTAATTTTCCCACTGGCCTGTCCAAAATTACTGAGGGAAGAGTGAGTGTTTATTATAAGGACTCTTTCCATTTCTTGCGTGGTGGGGCAGGGGCAGGGGCAGGGGGATCGGTTTTGTAGCCGTCAAACACCTGATACTCTGATCTTTTCGGAGAGTGAGTTATAAAGACTCTTTGTGAACTTACTTGGTTTAGGTACAAAGCCATATGTTTAGAGAGCAAGCGGCCGTGGGACATGTGGACTCTATGTTTTGGTTCGTTTTCTAAATAAGGAAAAGATAGATGCAGTATTTACACTTCCAGCGGTCTTGATTGAGAGGCTGTGTGTGCACTCTTGCATTACTGTCTCTTACTGCGCATCCACACCAGTCCTGCCTGAGCACTGGCTCTCCGTGGACAGCGCTGCCCCAGTGTTGACGGAATCTGCAGAGCTCCCCCAGCGAGCGGTGCCAGCGGGGGTTTCAGCCCCAGGTCTCCCAAGGTAGTTAGTTCTCTGCCCCCACAGGCTGATAGACTGATGGACCGGAAGCTGACGGACGTGACCTCGGTTGGAAGGGTGATAGTTGTCCTATGAAAACCAACCAGAGAGGGGACATTTCAGTTCTTCCTGGTAACCATGGAGATCATAAATGAATTATGGCACCTCAGAATATTAGGACTGCTCATTTTGTGAGAATAACAGTCTTTTGTCTTCTCTGTCAGTGTGATGCAGGGACATGTAACATGATTAGGTGACTCACTCAGTACAATTGGCAGACGTGGGAACAGCCAGGCTTACTCTCCTCGCTGTTTCACAATCGTGATTCTTTGCTCTCTCCTGGTGCCATGGACGCGTTCAGGAAACAGTTTTGGGAAAACTGTATTAAACCAAAGCATACTCGATTTCACCTTTCATAACATTTAATTCCTGGCTTTGGCTAGGGCCATAGAAATCTTAAATGAGATATTTTGTTGCACGCTAATACCTCAGGGATTTCTCCTGCTGCTGCCGTGGTCTCCTGAGGAGGACTCTCTCATTGCAGAGGATGCTAACCACAGTGAGCGGCAGGCAGCACCAGGAGGAGCTCTGAGTGCCTAAGCCCATGTGTGCTTTACTAATTTTCTGGACTCGGTGGCCACGGTCCATGAACAGGCTCAAGGCCGAGAGCTGGATTAGGACGGTTTCCAGGGGCCCTGGACTCACGTCAGACAAACTGGGCTCTAGGCAGCTCAGCCCCGGAGCCGGGAAAAGGCTCTGGCAGCGCTTCATCTCACGGCATCATGTTTATAAATTTTATTCAATTAATTTACAGCTGCGGGGCTCGTGAGGCTGAAATTGAAGTTTTGTTAAGTTTCGATAGGGAGGCAGCCAAGCAAGTTTGATTAGCAGTGCTGTTTTGGAAATGAGTTGGCAGTAATGCCGAAAGGAGGGGCTTTGACTTTCAGGAGGCATGTTGGCATCACGGTGCCCATTTGATGAATGCCCATCCTCTGCGCCTGTGACTGCAGACGTTTCTTCTCTCTCACGTCCCCTCCAAGGCAGCCTGTAATGATGAAATCGGCGTATTGTGCAGTTCGGTCTCACCAGCCATGTTCTTAGGAAGCCTGGCTGCCTAGTGGGAGTCGGTGGGAATCGTTTTCCCCGTGCGCCCTCCCAACATGCTGCTTCATTCCTGTTGTCGGGTCGTGGGCATTTTAAGAAGGTCTTTCTTCCTCTGAAGGGTGAGGTAGCAGATGGCCCTTTACTCAGAGTTCAGGTCTGATAGTCGTGGCTGAAGGGTCACAGATAAGGGACACAACACGGGCTTTCACATGATATTAAATAGGCCCGAGTCTTCAAAATAATCTCACATTCACCACAGTTAAATGTTCGTGTCTTCTGGTGAAAGGAAGCATCGCACCAAACCTCCGCAGGAAAGCTCTCCCTACCGAGCAGGGTGAGGTGGTCTGTTTGTCACGCTGGGGGCTGTCTGCGCAGAGGGAGGGGGAGGGCACGGGGTTGCCGCAGGGCACAGGTGGCTTCACTGTATCTGTGATGTTGCATGTCACGGGGAGGAACACGTCAAGCAGATATGGAAGGAAAATATGGAGAAATTGCTTTTGCGCCTGGGAGTTGGTTGTATTATTCTCTTTGCTAGTGTTTTGCAGACTGTCTCTGGTGAAAGACTTTTTCCCCCCCTTTTCTTTTTTTAATCCACCATGGACTGGTATGTGGTCCTACTGAGCCACAGCTAGCCTGCGGCTGTGAGGTCCTACTGAGCCACAGCTAGCCTGTGGCTGTGAGGCCCTACTGAGCCACAGCTAGCCTGCGGCTGTGAGGCCCTACTGAGCCACAGCTAGCCTGCGGCTGTGAGGCCCTACTGAGCCACAGCTAGCCTGCGGCTGTGAGGTCCTACTGAGCCACAGCTAGCCTGCGGCTGTGAGGTCCTACTGAGCCACAGCTAGCCTGCGGCTGTGAGGTCCTACTGAGCCACAGCTAGCCTGCGGCTGAGAGGTCCTACTGAGCCACAGCTAGCCTGCGGCTGTGAGGTCCTACTGAGCCACAGCTAGCCTGCGGCTGAGAGGTCCTACTGAGCCACAGCTAGCCTGCGGCTGTGAGGCCCTACTGAGCCACAGCTAGCCTGCGGCTGTGAGGCCCTACTGAGCCACAGCTAGCCTGCGGCTGTGAGGTCCTACTGAGCCACAGCTAGCCTGCGGCTGTGAGGTCCTACTGAGCCACAGCTAGCCTGCGGCTGAGAGGTCCTACTGAGCCACAGCTAGCCTGCGGCTGTGAGGTCCTACTGAGCCACAGCTAGCCTGCGGCTGAGAGGCCCTACTGAGCCACAGCTAGCCTGCGGCTGTGAGGCCCTACTGAGCCACAGCTAGCCTGCGGCTGTGAGGCCCTACTGAGCCACAGCTAGCCTGCGGCTGTGAGGTCCTACTGAGCCACAGCTAGCCTGCGGCTGTGAGGTCCTACTGAGCCACAGCTAGCCTGCGGCTGTGAGGCCCTACTGAGCCACAGCTAGCCTGCGGCTGTGAGGCCCTACTGAGCCACAGCTAGCCTGCGGCTGTGAGGCCCTACTGAGCCACAGCTAGCCTGCGGCTGTGAGGCCCTACTGAGCCACAGCTAGCCTGCGGCTGTGAGGCCCTACTGAGCCACAGCTAGCCTGCGGCTGTGAGGCCCTACTGAGTCACAGCTAGCCTGCGGCTGTGAGGCCCTACTGAGCCACAGCTAGCCTGCGGCTGTGAGGTCCTACTGAGCCACAGCTAGCCTGCGGCTGTGAGGTCCTACTGAGCCACAGCTAGCCTGCGGCTGTGAGGTTCTACTGAGCCACAGCTAGCCTGCAGCTCTGGCCCCATGTGCCACTTGTCACATCGGTTCATCAAGGCCCCAACAGCCAAGACCTTCTTTCAGTGAGACAAACCCATTCATTGGTGGTGCACTTGGACTCTGAGCTTGTCATGTTTGTGAAGTCTTTCTCTCCCCCCTCCCCCCCCCCTTTATTTTAGTTCTTATCTCACTGTGGACCCGTGACAGAGTTCCTGGCCAGTGGCAGACTCTGAGTAGCTCTGCTTTAGTCTTTAATGCCAGAAATAACTCATAATGCAAGTGCTTAAGTCAGTTTGGAAATATTTATGTTTTCAAAACTTTTCCCATGAGGTCATTTACCTATTCTGCATCTCTGTGCCCAAGTGGGTCATTGTTTTATTTCCAGCAAGCCCTGATCTTGGAGCTGAGCTGTGTGCTCCGAGAAACACAGCCATGACTACACGATTGTCCCTGCCTAGGGGAGTTTATTAGGCCATGAGGACAGCCGAATCCAGCCAGCGTTTCTTTTCTTGGAGCTCTTGTTTTGCCTTAGGCTTTATCTTTGGTAGTGAATAGTCCAGGATGTATAATTCACAGACCTTTTTTGAGGCGTTTCTGTTTTAAAGGGGAGGGAGCTAATGGTTCCGTGTGCCGGGCCAGGTTTGAGTAGCCATGAATGGTGATGGGGCAGGTGGAGGGTTTATGGAGGAGGCGCTTGTTTGGACTGGCTCTGCTTGAAGGGGAGTGGGGACTTTTCAGATGGACAAGAGGATAAAGTCCAAGGAACAGCATGAGCAGGATTGGGGAGCGTTGGCAGACCAGAGGAAGAGAAGTGATCATTGATGGGCAACGATCGGTGTGATGCTAGAATGCACCAAGGAACGTGAGGTTAGAAAGGTGTAGGGTGGGGCAGAATCGTAGGGTATTTGAACTGCTTCTTGTTCACATGAGAAGGTTTTGAGACATGATCAGGTTTGTGGTTGGGCTCAGATAGTATAAAGAGTGATTGTTAAAGAGAGAGCCTAAAGGAAGAGAGGTTGTGAAAATAGTTTACGTGAGAGACGATAAAGATCTGCCTTTGGGATTTAGGAGGCGGTATTAAATCTAAGGACCATTACTGAGGTGAGTGAAAGAGTGAGTGGAATGCGGGATGAGAGAGGCTACGTGAGGGTCAGGAGCTCATTAACGTGGAGAAACTAAATCACAGAGGGACACATTTTCCTGTGGATGAAGATACAAATAATTTTGATATCAAAGAGGACAGAGACTAGAAAGATGAATTTCAATGGCCTTGATGTTTTTAAAATAATTGGAGTTATTTCAGGAATGTGAGAAATACATTCAGAGTAAAAATTGACATTAAGACAATTAAAAATCATAAATGTGCCTTGGGGAATGTGATGGGGCCTTTTTATTACAGCAGCGAGGACCTTTGCCTTACCATTTCATCGTTCACATCTTCAGCTCTCACATCTGAACTTCACATATTCATTCATTCTTCAGTATCTGTTGAAGGCTGACGGTGTGAGAAGCACTGGATTATGAGCTGGGGACCGAGATCCTGCCTTCAGGAGCTCACAGGCTGGCTGTGGAGGACAGACTGACATGGCAGTAGGTCTGGGCAGGCATGCTCACAGGACAGCTGGCTAAGCTTGCTGATAAGGCTGCGGGGCCGTGAAAGATATCGGAGGAGACAAATTTTGAGAGCAGTTTTCAGAGATGAGTACATGTTAAATAAAAGAAGTGAGAGGGCCTTCCAAGAAGTGGGGAATGTAGAGGTTAGAGGGAGAGGTAAGCTGGGGCCAGATTATTTTTTTTAAGTAAGTTTTTATTGATTTTTATAGAGAGAGAGTAAGGAGAGGGAGATAAAAACATCAATTAGAAACATCAGCATCCATCTGCTTCCCCCTGCTGGGGATCAAGCCCACAACCTGGGCATGTGCCTTCACCAGGAATTGAACCAGCAACCTCCTGGTGCAGGGTTAACGTGCAACCACTGAACCACACTGTCCAGGCTGGGGCCAGATTCTTGAAGGTCCAGGGTTACTTGGTTGGGTGAAAGATTTAAGTCAAGTAGTTAACTAAGCAAATTTAGGTGCCAGTAGATCTTGCTGGCCACCGTTGGAGAATGGGTATAAGTTTTACCCTGAAAGGGCAGACTCGGGGAGACACCACAGTAGTTCGCCCAAGAAGTGATTGGGATCTGAACTAGATAAGCAATGTCAGGATAGTCTGAGGCAGTGGTTCTCAACCTGTGGGTTGCGACCCTTTCACAGGGGTCACCCAAGACCATCGGAAAACACATGTATAATTACATATTGTTTCTGTGATGAATCGCTATGCTTTAATTATGTTCAATTTGTAACAATGAAATTGGGGGTCACCACAACATGAGGAACTGTATTAAAGGGTCGCGGCGTTAGGAAGGTTGAGAACCACTGGTGTAAAGAGTTCCTATTAGAACTAATTAGGAGGAAAATGGGTGAGAGAGAGATTGACCCAGGTCAGGAAGTGAGAGAGAGGGAAGGAGTGGGTGGGCGATGATACCAGGCCAACTTGAGCTATCTAACTGGTGGGACCACCACTAAGAGCCTGGACAACCATGTCGGGGAGAAAGGTGGTAAGTTCAGCTTTAAACACAATGCGAGACACTTGGAGAGGCTGGCTGGTAGCTTGTGCTCATGCGCAGAGGGGTGTGGAGAAGTTGAAGCCAGAGAGCACAGCTGGGGTTATCAATAGGTCGGACTAGCTGGTTTGAACTGGTCATGGAGGCGTCTTCACAGGCTGGACCACGAGCATTTCAAGCACATCCCTCCTGCTTTATTCTTTAGATAAAGTTTGCTAGCAACCATAAAGATAGGAAGTAGGCCTCACTTAGGGAATTAGCCTCAAGGACAGAGGAAGGCAGCTTTAGTGGAACTGGCTGGTTGGGGTTTCTCTTTTGCTTCTCTGTGAGGCAGTGTCAAGTGTAAAGGAGAAAACGGGGGAGCTATGTCTTTGAGTTGTTTACTTGAAGAAATATTTTTTAAAAAATGTAAACAAATAATTTGAGAATAGGAACAAGATAACATAATTTATACATAAAATACCATGTTAAGTGTATAATTAAATACATTTTTAAAAATTTATGCAAACTATATTTTTAAAGTATGAAACTATAGTTATAAACTTGGATTTTAGGTACTTTGTGATGATTTAGAGAAAGGTAAAAATACTACAAGCAGCGTTTAGTCGGAGAAATTTCCTGATAGTTTGAAGGCTGTGAGTGTGGGAGTGGCAGGGATTTAAGGAATGCCATTTTGTGCCACTTGCTGTGCCGGAGGAGGCAGGGTGTATAGGCAGTCTGGTAACATTTTAAAGTTTGTAAAGGATAATGCCCTGTCTTCACTATGCCACCGATACAAAAGGGACGCGGTCGTATTTGTTCCAGTTGGCTGACTGTAGTATTTAACTGGAAGATGGAGAGTTATACTAGCATTGCTGTTATTTTTGTTTCACAGTCAAATACATTTTATTTGGCCACCTGTGATTTGAAGGACAATTCTAATCAGAACCAGCCCTAGCATCTCAAGCAATAGTTGACGGAACTTCACATACTAATGACCGTCATTATAGGGATGGACATTTTTTAGTTTCTTTGCTTCAGTGTAAGGACCTGTAGTGTAAGTTAAATGGTGGTTATTCTTGGTCTTGTTTTATTTTATTTTGTTTTCTACCGCCAAAGCTTGTTTCTCCCCAGGATAATGTCTGTAAGCCTGCGTGAAAAAGCAGGCGCATGGAGACGAGACACTCTCGGGAGTCTGTGTCACTTCGTAAGGAAAGGAGGTGTTGGGTTCACGGTGGGTCTTCCTCTGAGGGTTCCTCTTCCGTCTCAGAGGGTCCCTGTCTGAGGATACTCACACATGCAAGAAATGAAACCCAGCAAAGGATGTGGTATAGCTAACTGGGCGGGGTTGCCGGTGGTCTTAATCCAGCATCTAGAAGGGTTCAGGAATCTGGAGAAGGCAATGTGTGTAGATTAATCAAGAGTCCAGAGACGAAACATAATTTTGTAAGGCATTTGGGGGCCAGAGGAGCTTGCCTAAAGAATCCGGCCCTCTCTGATTAAATCATGAAGTACCTGGGAACAGCACACGTTTTGGGAAGTCTTTCTGGACAGGCCGGCACAGATAAGCAGCCCGCGGTTCTCCGGCCAGTAGGAAAGGAAGTCGGAGTGGTAATTAGCAGGAACAATAAAATCTATCCATCTATTCATGGGCTGCTTATCTGTGCCGGCCTGTCCAGAAAGACTTCCCAAGCCGTGTGCTGTTGCCAGGAGCTTGGCTAAGGAAACCAAGTTCTCTCCTGTCTCAGGACCCCTTGCTTTTTATTAACACAAATTGTCCTAAGGCAAGGCAGACAGACACACCAAAGGGTAGGGTTAGGGATACAGAATCCATTGTCAGATTGGTGAAACTGCCTCCGACTGTTCAGGTGTTTGGCCAGTAGGAGGCAATAACATGTAGATTGAGATGCCCTTAGCTGTCTGGCAGTAAGCAATTATTTTCATGCATCCTTTTCAGGTTTGGGGAAATGCCCTCAGCCATTTCCAGATGATTCAGCCCTGCTGACCTGCTGGAACTGGCTTCGGGCATGGGGTCAAGGGCTAACCTGTTTATAGCCCTTGGGAGGGTGGGGACAACCTCGAACCTTGAACCAGACCCCTAGGTGTGCATATTGTTCTCCGAGCCAGGCTGTCCAGTCCTCAGGGGCAGCAGCAGTCTGGGAGGCGGGGAAGCGAAGGGCAGGTGGATCTGCGGGAGCACTGAGTGTGGATGGGACTGAGGCAGGTGTGGTGTGGGCTGTGCTGAGAAGGCCACAGACCCAGGTCTAACTCCTCACACTGGCGCAGAGGGAGCTCACAGTTGACACGCACTTCCTGATTTTTTTCAGTAGCAACCTGGCTTTTTCATGTAAATGAAATCTCTCAGCGTTTCTGCCCTGCCTGCTGAGGTTAGGATCTAAACATTAACCCCAGTTAAACCTTTAGGAAGGGTGATGGGTTAGGTAGAGTGACCTAATGCATCTCACAGATGGATAGATTTTATTGTTCCTGCTAATTACCACTCCGACTTCCTTTCCTACTGGCCGGAGAACCGCGGGCTGCTTATCTGTGCCGGCCTGTCCAGAAAGACTTCCAAGCCGTATGCTGTTCACAGGTACTTCATGATTTAACCAGAGAGGGCCGGCTTCAGATCTCTGATGAGTTAATGAGACTTGGCATCGAACAAGTTAATTAGAATTGGAAAGAGCTATTAAAAGGCCACGAGAAGGTCTTTCATGAAACTCTTGAATATGCTTCAGACTGAAGATCTTATTAAATTATGCTAAGGGTGTTTTTTTCCTTTCACTTGAAATTACCCATTAGGATCATCTAATCAACTTCCTGAATGTTGCTGCAGATGAAATTATTATGAGCATCATAATTGTTGGAATTTATCTTTCCCCTCCAATTGTCAGTGAAGCAGTGTTTCATAGACAGTAGTTTTTCTTAGCCCTCCTGAGACCAAACCAGAATCCGTTTTAGATTTTCTTTCCATCTTTTTGAGTTTAAAGCTTTATTATTCTGGATATTGGGGTGGTTTTTAGTGCCCAGTTTCAGTGGTTGCTCTGTTGCCTCCTGATGGCACAGCGTGTTGCACGTAAATCGGTTTGTTGCCGCAGAGAAGCAGAAGGGGAGATGACTTGGGCTAATTTTGCTGTCCCTTTACTTCTCACTTCGAGAAAGCTGCTTTTTTTCCCCCACAGCCAGCCATGGGACAGAATAACTGTGTCAAAATACATATGAAATTGAATATTTTTTGAGGCACTAACTTGCGTATTAAGTCCAAGTGTATCAAGTATAAGAACTGCTTTTTGTTGAAGTCTTAAGTACTTGTTTCAAAATTTAAGGCTGCCATCAGCACTTTTTCAGAGCAATGAATACTTTACAAAGCAATGAAAGATTCACATGGATTCTTTCTCATGTCAGTGAAGATTTTGAACATAGTGTACTGGCCTTTTTGAGAAGCATAGCCTGGGTGCCACCTTGTTTAACCCTAGGCTGTTGGCCGAAAGACAGGCTGACAGAAGTCTCCACCAGCATCGCCGCATGTGAATGACTTGTTCTCAGCTCGCCAGGCCCCCACCAAACAGATTAAATCTGTTAGTTGAACATTGTTGCGGATCTCTAGTGTTATTTAAACATTGAGGCTGGTTGGAAGAGGTTAGCTGAAATTTCACTCTGCTTTGTTCAGAGATGGCCTGAAAATAATTTGTCAAGATGGTATTTTAATTATTTTTGGAACTTCTCAATATTTTCACGTGCTCATGTATAAGGTTTATGTGTATGGGTTTATGTTTTGATCAACTGATTAAAACATGTGTGTGCCCACCCATATAGACATACCTGCCTTCATATAATAATGTTTCTGGAAGCTTGAATATAATAAAAATTTTGCAATTTAAAATCACTTTCATAGGACAAGGGCCCCTGACAGCCTGTGGTTGGTGCTTGTTGAATGTGCTGACTACGTGGAAAAACCCAAGTCATTTATACACGGCTTTTAACCTAGGACTCTCTTAGATTGACATTGGCCAAACATTTGACATATACTTTGGCATGCAGGAGGCAGATGGATGAGAACTAATCCCACCCTCTTTCTGTTCTTATTTACACCTTTGCACTGAATTATACTATCTGTTTGGGTGCATGTTCTGATATAGTCCTGCCCCCCCCATTGCTTTTTTTTTTTTAGGACACATATTTGTATCTTATTCATATTTTGGATGGAAATAAAATATGAAAAAAGTCTAATGGTAATTTAAATAAGTAGACATAGGAAGGAAAAACAAGATTGCAACAAAAAGAAACAAATGCTGCCACAAAACCTTAAGGATGATGGACAAGTAGGTAAAATTTAATGCCAAGTGGTGTCTATAAAATGTAATAGAAACTAAATGTCTGACTCCAGCAAATTTCAACCACAGATGCGTACTTGCAAAAGAAAGCAATTCTTGAGGAATGCCGCCTGGAGTCAGGCTTGTCAGTAAGGAAGGGCAGGCAATGCAGGTACCTAACAAGATGGTCGAGGCCTCGGACCCCACATATTTCTCTTCTCATATTGACGTGATAGGTCAGGGGTGGATGGTCACATCTGGTCTGGGCAGGAAGTAGGAGGGATACTCCCAGTAGGACTGGAGAGAGTGGTACAGCCCTCCCAGTGGGAAGTCATGTTTGGGAACTTGGGTGGGATTGGGGTGGAGGGTAAGGACTTTGAATTAACCAGTTAACTGCCACTTGTCCAAAACGGAAAGGACCCCCACACATCACGATATTTTGAATTTAATTTAAAAAATCAAGTTGCAATGAATATTATAAAAATAAATATATTACAATTCGGGTGTTCTTGAATATTTTCAATAGAAAATTCTCACAAAAAATGATTTTTTAAAGTGTCTACAGACGCTTATGGGCTTATGGCATACAGACGGTTTAAGGTGGGAACAAAGGAATGAGGGTTTGGGGACATATGTGAGAACTCAGAAGTCCTGTTGCTTTTCCCATAACACTGGTCAGGCTAGTACAGTTTGCATATGCACATTGGCAACCCTGCAGGGCCTTTGGAGAGAACCATGGCCCAGAGAGTGGGGAAGTTTCCGGGGCGCCTGTGAGCTGGAACCGCGAGGCAGCTGCTGCTCGCCCTGCACTTCCTGTCTTTGCTGTCCCCTCAGAGGATGGGCTCATCCAGAGTGAGGCTGCAGCAGGGAATCAACATAGTTTAACACACACACACACACACACACACACACACACACACACTTCTGCTCAGTGCTTTGCACAATTTAGGAAAACAGTTAATTTAAAGGCAAAGGGTTGAAGTGAATCCTGTCCCTGGGGAGAAAATATAGGGAGATCTGAGTGATGTTTCCTTGTTTGAAAAACTATCTTTTTCATACATTTTATACACTTTCCCAATATTTAAGAACTCAGGAAATGAATCCTTTGTAATAGGAGCACATTTAACTGGCTCCCGGGGCAACTTTACCTTGTATATCTCTGCCTGGAACTTACGAAATGTTTTAGATTCCTGGATTTTGTTTGAGGAAATGGGTGAACCCATACAAATCAAAGACTTGGATAAACAGTGCTCATGCCCCAGCAGACAGCGCTGTTGTCTTGCCTTTGAGAGAGTGGTGGATCATTTGGCAGTTATTGTAAGTGTCTCTTCTCAGAAACTTCACTTGTGGTCATGTAATTGGAAGTAGAATTAAGATGATAAACACTTGTAAGAGCCGTGAATCCTTTTGTTCAACAAAAGCTGGTTCTAGCATCGTTTTTATACATTGTTTTCTTAAGCCAGTTGGCTCTTATTAGCTCATTTGGAGACTGGGGCTCAGGACTGCAGTGTATTCTAGTTGGGCCTTTGTGGTCCTGCTTGGAGTACTCACATTAATCAAAGTATCTGAAAAATATTCCCATAAATACAGTGGAGCGAGGTTCCAGGTTTTTCTTAAGTGGAGCAAAGGTCATTGCTGGTTAGAGGATTTAGCCCTCAGATCTCATTCTTCCCACTGTCACATTTTCTAAGTGCTGCGGCCTTACAGAGTTCGTCTCTGTGTTTAATCAGTGCTACTTTTTCCAGCAAACGCCCTGACTGTCTGCATCGAGCTTCTGCTAAGCCCAAGCTGCCCTGGCAGGGACAGTGAAGGGCTTGGTGTTTCACAGAGTCTGTTCTGCCTGCTCCGAGTTTGGTGAGGAAGAAAGCAAGCTCTAGACACAAGCTAAGAGGAATAAGCATGAGTGCATATCCTATATAATAAAAAGCTAATATGCAAATAGACCAAATGGCAGAACAACTGAACAACCAGTCCCTATGATGTGTGCTGACCACCAGGGGGCGTGTGTGGAACATGGCGGGCGTTGGCCATAGCGGAATAATGGAGCAGGTGAGCAGGGTTGCCAGACCAAGGTGGGACGCCGGTTGCTATCATTGGGGTGAGCTTCTGGTGGTTAGTAAAAATTCTTTGCTCCTCACACTGTGGTCCCGCCTGGCACTCACACCTGCTGCTGGTGCTGGCCCTGCTCGCACCCACTGCCGGCGCTGGAGCCGTTGCTTGTTTAAAAGGAGTGTTAATGATCGTCCTGATGTGTGAGAACAATAATGGGATTGAAGTGGTGGTTTCAGGTCATTTCTCCTTCAGAGCTGGGTCACCAGGGCTTTGCTATTGGCTTGACTGGCTAGACTGGACACTTCAGTGTCATGCACTGCCTTTCCCTGTGCCTTCTGCTGATGAGTCCTACCAATGCAACCATCTTCAGCTCATGCATCTGGGTTTGTGCAGAGAAGTGAATGTGGCAAGAGGAGCATGTGAGAGACACAGCCAGTAGATTTGAGTGCTGATTAGATACGAAAAATAGGAGGCATGGCCTGAGCTGGTTTCACTCAGTGGATAGAGCGCCAGCCTGCGGACTGAAGGGTCCCAGGTTTGGTTCCAGTCAAGGGCACCTGACTTGGTTGCAGGCTCCTCCCCGGCCCGGGCCCTGGTCAGGGCACGTGTAAGAGGCAACCAATCAATGTTTTTCTCTCTCACACATCAATATTTCTCTCTGTCTTTCCCTCTCTCTAAAAAAATCAATGGAAAATTATCCTTGGGTACGGATTTAAGAAAACAATAGGAACCATGATCTGCAGTAGGTTTGTTAGGATATAAATTCCTGGTGTTTCTGAAGGGTTAGTTAGACTTGGAGAAACGTAGCTCATGTGGTGAATAAGTGTAACTCCCTGAGGGGCAGCCAGAAATAGCCCAAGAAGGTTTGTTTGGGGAAAAAATGTAGTTTGGGCCTTTGTGTATCTGTTTGCCCCTGGAGGGCGGCTGTTTGAACTCGTACAGCCCACAGTTCTTTGTGGGCATGGGAGGTCGGGGCCGTGGGAGGGGACACTCTCAGAGGAGCATGTTGTGGAGGGAAGCCCTACCTGTTACAGACTGAGTCATGTAAGTGTAAACGCTGTAGAGCTTTGCAGTGAGCAGGCACGCCAGGACAGGCCTGTGTTCCAATCCTCAGCGTCCTTTCTTACCATGTAAGCTCAGGAGAGTGACGTAACCTCTTGACGGCTACCCAGGACAGCTCACGCCGACTCCCTCAAGGGCCTGCTGTGGGATTGAAGGACATGGTGTGTGGGTGCAGCGCAGGCTCACTCAGAGCCTGGCGTGCGAGGGCCCTTTCTCGTTCTTTGTCGGTTGCAGTAGAAGCTGATCACCAGCCTTTGTGATAGTATTTTCCTGTGACCAGAAATAACATGGATGTTAAACCACTGCATGATCCTATTGGTTCTCCTAAGCCAGGGGTGGGGAACCTTTTTTCTGCCAGGGGCCATTTGATTGTTCATCACATCATTCTCGGGCCATACAGAATTATCACCTTAAAATTAGCCTGCTGTGTTTGGACAGACATTTAGTGAATTCACCCCTAAGGCCTTGGCAGGGCCAAATGACTTTGCAGCCTCATAGGTCCCATGGGAGGACATCCCCCACCCCTGTCCTAAGCAGTTGCCCCTGTGGGAGGAGCTAGAGGTCTCCGTGTAAGAATGCTGCTCTCTCCTGGTGGGAATCGCCTTGGTGGGCCCTCCCTTCCCAATGGTGACGTGGTTCTGGTGTTTGTCACAGTTGGCCCCTGTCCTGCTGCTGGAGCACACGCCACATGTGTGCTAAGTGAACCGGAATCTTATATAGATGATGTATTTCTCCTTTAAACATTTCTTTGAAGTGAAGGGGAAGAGCCAATAAATGTATTTCCATTTTTAAGATACCCAAATAATCACAGAGTCCTTTGGTAACATCGTAGAATTTTATCTTCATGCTAATATCGTTTCTGTTGGAATTTGAAAAATAAACTGGAAAATTAGTGCTCAAAGATACTATTTTCTAATGCTGGAAACTTTTTAATGGACAGGATTGTTTTTTCAAGAAGTGGAAATGTGTTTATTCCTGGTTGTTCGGTTTTGGTTTGTTTGATCTGATAGGTAGTAGGTAATTTTAAACAGCAGTTAACTTTGCACTGTTCCATACAAGAATTTTGAAACTATTTCAGCATTTTCTTTTTTGGGGAAAAATAAACATTAAAAATGAACCCAACCCTGTAAAACTAAGATTTATCCCACAGTTATACATTTTAATTAATTACATTTTATTATAAGTAAGGTACCACATATATGGCCTGTAATCTAAATAGACTTTTTACCCTTAAAGTAAGATTTGAATGAATAACATGCATAATTAGGACAGGTGAGTAAAAGACATGTGTGCTTTTAAAACATGTTTAATTAAATCATTGGAGGAAGTATCCAGATTTCTCTGCTTCTGTATCATTACCACCGTTGCTGGTGAACAGCAGTGATAACTTGGTTAAGACACCATTTTCTTCTTCATTTGTCTTCCGTTACAGGTGTTATGAAGGGTCATGTTTATGTAAAGACTAGAGGCCTGGTGCACAAAATTCATGCAAGGGGCTTAGCCCTCACAGCCCCGGCTTCATCCAGAAGGTCGTCTGGTCTAATTAGCATATTACCCTTTTATTATTATAGATCCTTTGAAACTAAAGATGAAAGTAACATTTGAAGCCCCAAATTGATGTTCCCTGGTGCAGTTAGCACGGAGCTAATTACTCATGCCTGTTGGCACTAAGTTTAACTCTGTGACCTCATGCTTTTCCAGGAACTCGTAGGCCAGTGGTTCTCAACCTTCCTAATGTCCTGACCCTTTAATATAGTTCATGTTGTGGTGACCCCCAATTTCATTGTTACAAATTGAACATAATTAAAGCATAGTGATTAATCACAAAAACAATATGTAATTATATATGTGTTTTGCGATGGTCTTAGGCGACCCCTGTGAAAGGGTCGTTCGACCTCCAAAGGGGTCGTGACCTGCAGGTTGAGAACTGCTGTCGTAGGCCTTCTGGTGAAGCTGCAGGCACACACAGGACTTTGTCTAAACCACTCAGGTCTGTACTTTAGAAGAGCTGCCGCCACTGTGCAACGGAAATGCCAGAGCACAAGTCAGCAGCGTATTCCCCCTGATCCCTGGGGAGATGCCAGCCAAATGCAAAGCATATTTCCAGGGGAGCCCAGAGCAATTCTAGTCCTGGCTGACATCAGGGTTTCGTTTAGAAGGAACAAGCCATTCTCTCTGCTTCCCCAGTACCCACTTAACGACCAACTAAAAACTGTCAAGGGAAAGTAAGAAAAGAGCTCTTGTATTTTGATTATATGAGTGTATTTTCTTTTTTTTTTTTTTTAAATATACTTTATTGATTTTTTTAAAATGAAATCTTTATTGTTCAGATTATTACATTTGTTCCTCTTTTTTCCCCCCATAACTCCCCTCCTCCCAGTTCCCGCCCCACCCTCCGCCCTCACTCCCCACCCACTGTTCTCATCCATAGGTGCACAATTTTTGTCCAGTCTCTTCCCGCATCTCCCACACCCCTTCTCCCCCCCAAGAATAGTCAGTCCATCCCCTTTCTATGTCCCTGATTCTATTATAATCAACAGTTCATTCTGTTCATCGGATTATTTATTCACTTGATTCTTAGATTCACTTGTTGATAGATGCATATTTGTTGTTCATAATTTGTATCTTTACCTTTTTCTTCGTCTTCCTCTTCCTCTTCTTAAAGGATACCTTTCAGCATTTCATATAGTCTTGGTTTGGTGGTGATGAACTCCTTTAGCTTTTCCTTATCTGTGAAGCTCTTTATCTGACCTTCAATTCTGAATGATAGCTTTGCTGGATAAAGTAATCTTGGTTGTAGGTTCTTGGTATTCATCACTTTGAATATTTCTTGCCACTCCCTTCTGGCCTGCAAAGTTTCTGTTGAGAAATCAGCTGACAGTCGTATGGGTATTCCCTTGTAGGTAACTGAGTTTCTTTCTCTTGCTGTTTTTAAGATTCTCTCTTTATCTTTTGCTCTTGGCATTTTAATGATGATGTGTCTTGGTGTGGTCCTCTTTGGATTCCTTTTGTTTGGGGTTCTCCGCGCTTCTTGGACCTGTAAGTCCATTTCTTTCACCAGGTGGGGGAAGTTTTCTGTCATTATTTCTTCAAATAGGTTTTCAATATCTTGGTCTCTCTCATCTTCTGGCACCCCTATAATTCTGATGTTGGTACGCTTGAAGCTGTCCCAGAGGCTCCTTACACTATCCTCGCATTTTTGGATTCTTTTTTCATTCCGCCCCTCCGGTTGGGTGTTTTTTGCTTCCTCGCATTTCAAATCATTGACTTGATTCTTGCACTCCTCTGGTCTGCTGTTGGGAGTCTGTATAACATTCGTTATTTCAGTCCGTGTATGCTTAATTTCTAGTTGGTTCCCCAACATAACATCGAGGGTCTCATTAGTTTTCTTGTAGATCTCATTAAGTTTATCGGCGGCTTCTAAACAGTTCTTGAGAGACCTTAAAAGTGTGGTTCTGAACTCTATATCTTCCATTGACAATTTTTTCCTGTTTCTTTGTCTCCACATTTTGTTATGCTTCCTTGGTGCACCCCCTAGTGGTCTTTGTGCGCAGTCTTATAAACCTTGATTGTTGTAGTTAATACCAGGGAGGGTTTGACCTCCAGGCCAAGTGGCTATGAGAATCAGCTGTGACTGTAGTGAGAGAACTTCTGTCCTCTAGGGAGGTGCTAATCTAGCCTTTGCCTGAGGCTATCCGGCAAATGCCTCTGTGCAGGGCTTGGGCGGGGTGGGTCACACAGGATCAACAGGGTGGGCCGGAGCGAGCAGTTATGGTGGCTCTCAGTCCTGTCCCCAGGGGCTCTGCCTCTCTGAGTCCCAGCACCCGCTGCAAACCTCGGAGAGAAAGCTGCACTCGCTCTGACCGAAGCAGACAGTCCCGCTTCTCCCGTTTGAGTCTGGGTCCCTAAAGACTCGCCTGTATCTGGAGCTCAGAGTCTGCGACTCCCTCCCGATTGAAAACGCCAACCACGCCCTCCGCCGCCAGCCCGCTCCGCGCACTCCGCACCTCAGAATTTGACTTCAGCACTGCGCCTCCTCTGAGTGTCCGTATGCGTTTCTCTTTCCTCCTAGTTGTAGGACTTCCACTCAGCCAGCGTTCCTGTGGTTCTGGGTGATGTCCGTTCCGTTTTTTGGTTTCACTTTTGAAGTAGTTGTTCAAGGCAGCAAACTCCGGCGTTAACCTATGCCGCCATCTTGGTTCTCAAGTGTATTTTCTAGAACTGGTTTTTCTTCCTTTAAAACACACTGAGTGTCTGTGCAAAAGCTTGTATGTGGTCAGTTTTGCCATTTATATACGTCTTCGTAGAATTGTTCTACTTTTTTTAACTTGAATGTTTTATCGAGCGGCAGTTTAAGCCTGGGTTTGAGAAAATGTCACCTTTTCTGTGATGGGAAAATAATTCACCCAGTGTTGGGAAACTGAAAGCTGGGCCCTCCAAAGCCAGCTACCACAGGACCAAAGGAGAACACGAGCAGAAAAACGGGTTCGATTTTTTGAGTCCCAGCCGCTGGGAATTGGGTCTTTTCTCCCTGCCCACCCTTCCCCCAGCGTCCTGTGCAAACACCTTCTCCCCCAGAAGTGCTGATCCCAGACACGACAGCATCCTGGGAACGGGGCGCTGCTGTGTGTGGCTGCGGTGGGGGTGGAGGTGTGTGGCTGTGGTGGGGGTGGAGGTCCATCTCGCGTCCACTCGGCTCTATCACTCAGCCCTCTGCAGGGTGCAGGACAGCTTCCTCCCAGAGGCTTGGGTTGAACAGTCAGAAGCCTGTTTAGGTGCATGGAAGGTACACATGAGCCATTTACACATCTCCATTCTCATTCAGTTACTATGCTTATCCTGGCAAAGATGCTGGATATTTATTTCTTTGTTAAAAACATTTGCATCAGAAGAAATTTTCAAGAGCTCATATGATCAAGCTAGTTGGCAAAAATGGTCAAAATTGACATTGTGTGCAGTATAGAAAGCACTGATTGTTAAGAAAAATTGTTCCTAGCTTTCCAAGAAATATTGCCAATGATCTCTTCTTTAAGTTGGGGATGATATCTGCCTGTCTGGGGAAGAAGTTACAAAACCAGCTAATTTAAAAGGAGATTAAATGAAAGAAGACATTTTAATGATGCTTCATAATTGTACATGCTCAATACAATCTTCCTTCTTCCCTTTATCTTTCTTGATCTCTCTTTCCTGCTCAGATGCTGTGAACATGAGGTGTTTCGTAAGTGTGTTAGAGCAATTCGTGCATTTTATGGTGAACAGGTATTCCTCAGAAAGAGCTTGAAAATGCTCCACTTTTCCTTCCAATTTGTAGGAAACATTTTGCCACTGAGGACCGCACCCGTGCCCTCACCCCATTAACCTGAGTGTTAGTGCCGCGTGACTCGTGAGCTTTGGGTGCCAGGCCTCTCTCCCAGGTGCTGACCCAGGCTCGGGGGGGCTGGCCTGCAGCTCTGGGGCGCTGCCTGGGCCCCGGCCAGAGCAGCCCGTCAGAACCTGTCAGTCTTGTCATCACTGCCCGGGCCTCTGAGGAACGATCGCCAGGCTCACCCCAGAGACTGGACGTCAGAATGAATTCTCAGTTGTGTCTAGTCGTTCCCAGTGACCAACATCTACTTAAAAGAAAATCAGTGATAATGCCTCTGCAGCCATATCTACGGTGACTTTTATTTTTTAAAAGTAAGTTACATTTATATCATTCCTCTTTTTGTGTTCGGCAGCACCCATACTGATTTCATACACACACATTCATATTTATTTATGTAAAATTAAACCTTGCGTCAGCACACAGATTAATGTACTTGTCATAACAAACAGTGATTGAAATTTGATGAAACTGGGGAATTTTTGGTTCTCTGTGTATTGCTTCAAAGGTATAAAAGTACTGAATTACCTTTCCCTCTAGAACACATCCGTACAAATGGCCTCATGCTTATAGGTAATAACCATCAAGAATAAAGAGAGAGGAGCAAAGGGCGCTGTTGGCACTGCCATCCCATGCTCCTCGGCGAATGCGGCGGGAGAGGCCCCTCAGGGCCTCTGTGGGAACCCCACCTCCTTGCGGAGCCGCTGCACATGGTCGGTCTGGTGGTTCTGCTGTATTTCACTCCCGCTCTGAGTCTAATTGTCCGGCTCAAGGTTTCCACCGCAGCGGTTGACTTGCTTCCAGAGCTGGAGGTTTGAAGGCACCCCCTTCATCGTGTTTGTCCTCGTCACTCAGCTGTCTGCAACCGACTGCTCACTGCCTCCCCACCGCTTTGCTGTGGACGCGCAGCCCTGTGTCCCTGTTTTGGCCGTGCAGCTTGGTTTCCATGTTCTCGACGTATCTGTGTAGCTGGTGAATGTCATGTTCCAAAGTGACCTAACGAAGCTCGATACTGATTATGTGGAAATGCGCCCGTAGCCTCCAGTAGTTGGAGGTGAACGAGGGTCTTGTCACCGGCACGTTCAGTGTATGTTGTAATGAGGCAGGTCTCCGCCTAGATCATGCACACACCCGGACATTCATTGTCAGGCGTCCACACGGACACACCTCCTGCTCTGTAGACGTTCTTAAGCCCCCAGCTCTTTGTCCTTCAGGCACCTCATAAGCAGCCCTTCCCTTGCAGCAGGTGAGCAGTACTTTAGCTTCAGGATTCAGCTACAACCTAGTTGCAGTTGGTAGACAAAAATCCATATGGGTTCCATCATACTTTGAAATATAGGGCCTTTAAGAAGAGTGTGCTACTGGAAGGTGTGCACATCATTTACTATTCAAACAAGCATACTTTTTGAGAACAAAAGGGGGAGCTATTAATAACTGTCCAGGATCCGGGACTATACCAAGGACTTTGAACCCTCCGGCTATTCCAGCCTCGGGCACGTCGGAGCCTCAGACCCTGTTCCCAAACCCTGTGAGCTCTTGAAGTCCCATATCTTAAACGCCCATCATCCCACCCAGGAAAAGTCATTTCTATCACCCATAATGCAAGTTAACCAACCTTCTAGGTTGATCAAAGACAAAGATATTTGAAGTCTTCTGTAGCTACTTCCAGCTTCTTGGCAGCGATTAGGGCGTGTCAGGTGATAACTAAGCAGTCCTGGAATAATCCCTCATTAGGGCACTTGAAATATTACCAAGCGCCATTAGGGTGTGCATGGAATCACTGAGACATATAAATCACCCTGTGGGAATTCTGTATTGAAGTACTTAAAAGTTACTACCCACACCATCACGGTGCCTCTGCTGGAGCCTAAAATCCAGTGGTTTCTTAAAAAGGAAAATGCAATATTCTGTAGTATGTGCAGGTTCAAAGCTGCATTAAAAGTAAAACCCAGGTAGATGCAGCATTTAGCAATAGTTTGAACTCTCTTTTATGTATTCTTCTGGGTACTCTAATCATAAAATATTAATGCGCATCGTTAGGGGTAAAATAGTGTGCTCTAAAGAATATGGATAGTCACTGATAATTTGTAATTATTTACTAGACTTTTAAGGTAAATAATTCAACAGTAGCACCCTGGGATCAATAGTCAGCCTGCTGAAGAATGAAGAATGCAATCGATTAACATTCTTTGTTGCCACTGATAGAGCAGTAACAATTTACCTTCCCTATATTCTGTAGGCTTCTATGGAGAAAGTATATCAAAACTTTAAGGCATCAAACTATATTTTTCAAAAAATATATGCAAATGTCTGACTGTCTTACAAATGCAGAGTGAGCACACATTATACGTACATTTGCCTAATCAGTGTCCAAATCAACAGGATGGGAAATTCCAGAATGAAGTATCTGTAGGCCAGCGGTTCTCAACCTGTGGGTCGCGACCCCTTTGGTGGTCGAACGACCCTTTCACAGGGGTCGCCTAAGACCATCCTGCGTATCAGATATTTACATTACAATTCATAACAGTAGCAACATTATAGTTATGAAGTAGAAACGAAAATAATTTTATGATTGGGGGTCACCACAACATGAGGAACTGTATTTAAAGGGCCAGAAGGTTGAAAACCACTGTTCTAGGGCAAAAACACAAAACCCTTTATCTCTACACATTTAACTCCCACACTAGCCTGTTTCTTCTTGAGGTGGTACTTGGTGGGGCTCAGGTTTGTATTCCTACTTGTTAGCACAGACTTGGGCACAAAATATATCCTCAAACAATATTGTTAGCAAACGATGAAGCTTTCTAACCCAGAGTTCGACACAATCTCCAGTGCAACTCACTGCCTGTCAAGTAAGGCCCACGCTCTCCAGCCTGGCATCGGGACCCAAACTTACATATTCAGAATTTTCTCTCACAGCTTTCACCTATGGCACCTGTGTGTTCCTGCCGTACCGGCTACACACCTTCCCCCCGCATGTGCTACCCTTCCCTGCTCTCCTATGTCTGATTTGGTTCCCACCCTCCTCTCACCTCCGAAATACTCTTCAAGGACCAACTCCTCCTGGAAAAATGTCTCCTCCTCTGTGCTTCCCTATGACTGTCACTTGTGTCATATCTATTTGCCTGTGTAGCTTATACATTTTACTTAAGTCGTCAAGGATAAGGGCCATCTTATTCATCCTTGTATTCAGCTATATCTGCCAAAAAATAGTCCTGCAGTAAATACTGTGCTGCAATAAGTGACTTATAATAGACTTATTATGCAGCAAAGCATGTGTGTGTGTGTGTGTGTGTGTGTGTGTATTTACCCCAAACAAAGGGAAGACGACTGAATAATTTATCCTAGCTTGACCATGAAAATAGGATGCTGGTGGAAGCAGCTCAAATAAATAAGCCAAAAAGGGCAAGTGACTGACATAACTTAGGCATATTTTTTTAATATTTTGACCAATACCATTATGTTCTTATATTATTAGTTTATATATTAATCAGCCATACAGTAAAGTATAATATTTTGAACTTTTTTAAAAGCCCCGTGAATTGCATCGACTTAAACTTGATTCTGCCCTGGATAAAGTGGGATGCATTGGACAGACCCTGAAACCTAACTGAGCACTTACTTCTCTGTGTGTTGGGTGTTTCCATTGGCAGCATGTTTCAGTGTGAGAGGATGGGTGGGTAACACTGAAGAATTATTGCTGAGCTCAGCGATTTTCAGCTAGCGTGCCGCAGATTTTTAGGAATTAGTTTATGTGCCGGGAGATGGAAAAGGTTGCCCGTCGCTGGCTGAGCTGAATGGGCAGCAAATGAAGCCCCACTCTGTGGGTTCTCTTTGCTTCAGCTTCTCTTTCCTCACGGGGACTGTGAATGGAGCAGACAGCCAGGCTACAGATGGGTTTGGACTTTGGGTTTTTTGCCTTTTGGTGTCTTCTTTCTGTGCTTTCATTCTTCTCTAATTGAACAAAACATAGAAAAGTAAAACATCATAATTGACTTATGTGTTTGTGGACATGTTAAAATCTGTCCATGCATCTCACACCACTTATGCAAATGAACCTATTGGCAAGGAAACGACGAGATAATTGCTGGCTGACACCATAATAGCATTTCCAGAAGTATTTTCCATGAGAAACTTCCCCGTGTGATGGCACCAAGGTACAGTGCTTGGGAAATGTACTGTGTCAGCCCTGGGGGCCCCAGTGTGCATTGTGTATTAAAGGATGCGAAGTTCTGCTCGAAAAAGCGTTTAACTTCGCTTATCCCAGTGCTTCTCAGACTTACACGATGGCAGAGCACGTTTTTCAAATAACACGTCTTATGTCTAGTCAGCTGGGGCTCCTCTAGTGAGCTACGCTGGACTGGGCGGCTCACACCACAGACATTTCTCTTCCTGAGTCTGGAGTCTGAGAAGCCCCACCTCTCGGCGCTAATAGATTCAGTGTCTGGTGAGGGCCATGCCTGGGCTGCATGTGGCTGCCTCTCGCTGTGTCCTCACAGGGCAGAGAAAGAGGTCATTGTCTCTTCTTTTGTTAAAAAGTTTTCATCATATGTATTGGGGTGACATTGGTTAATAGGACTGTGTAGGTTTCAAGTGTCGATCTCTGTGACACATGATCTGTATGTTGCATTGTGTGCCCACCACCCAAAGGGACATCATCTTCCGTCACCATGTTTTGGCCCCTTACCCTTTACTATCCCCCCCTTCCCTCCGCCACTGTCACCACCCCGACCTCGCCCCATCTCGTCTCATAACCCTTCTTATGAAGACACGAATCCCATCCGTGACCTAATTTCCTCCCCAAAGCCTCACCTCCAGGTATCATCACAGTGGGGGTCAGGGATGCGGCCTATGCGTTTTGTAGAGACAAACACTGAGTCCATAGCAGCCTATTGGGGAGATGCCGCTTTATTTCCCGTGGTTATTTGAATTTTCAGCTCTACCATTTTACTGTGTGTTTCCTGTTTGTCCTGTCTTGTTCTTGTGTTCTTATGTTTCTCCTTTCTTGCCTTCTTTGGGTTAGTTGAAAAAAATTTATTGGGTCTTATCTTTTGGCTCTGGCTGTACCTGTTTGTATTCTGTTTTGTGGTTTTCCTAGGGATTACAATACACATACTTCAGTTTTTACAGTTTACTTAGAGTTAATATTTCACTATTTCATGTAAAATGTAGAATGCATTTATCTTTTTTAGTGTTATATGTGTTATATTTGCATACCTCAAAAAAATCTCACAATTCAGTGTTTCACTTTTTTGTTTAAATAGTCACGTATTTTGAGGACATGCAGAGGAGAAACAGGTCTTTAGGTTTACCCACACACGTACCGTGTCCAGTGGCCTGTCTTCTCCATGAAACCCCACGCCTCCCTCCCTCTGGCGTCACTGCCCTTCAGCCTGGAGAGCCCCCTGCGGCCCCCGCTCTCCGAGGCTACAGGTCAGCGGGCTATGGATCCTCTTCGTTTTCTTTCTAGGAAAACGTCTTTATTTTGCCTTCGTTCTTGGGGAGTATTTTGCTGGATACAGAGTCCTGGGTTGACAGGCTTTTTCTCCTCTCAGCACGTCTTAGTTTTAGTTTTCTGTTGTTACTGTGCCAAATTCCCAAAAGCTCCGTGCCGCACGAGGACCAATTTCCCTCAGACATTCTGGAGGTCACAGTCCGCCGGCAGACATCACGGAGCCGCAGGGCGTTCCTGCCGGGGCTCTGGGGGCGAACCTGCTTTCTGGCTTCTCCAGCTTCTAGTGATTTCAGAGAGGGAGGGAGAGGGAGAGGGAGAGGGAGATAGACACATCAATGATGAGAGGGAATCATTGATTGGCTGCCTTCTGCACGCCCCCGCTGGGGATCGAGCCTGCATGACCAAGTCCAGCCCAGGACCCGAGGCTCTGTCCACTGAGCCAAACCAGCGAGGGCTGCCTGCCTTTCCGACTTCGTAGTCCCATCATCAAGGCCGGCAGGGCCCGGCCGAGCCGTTTCTCTTATTTTTGTAGCATCCCATCGTCTATTCCATTGTCTATTCGGGGCTCTATAGCATCTATAACATCTTTGCTTTCACTTACTAATATGCCTTATATATCTTTCCATGTTTACATCATACAGATCATACACTTGATTGTCTGTATTCCAGTGTTCCTGCAGTTACAGTTCATTTATCCCGTGGAAATCTCCTAGGAAACCCTTCCCTGGTATTCTTAATTTAAACTGTAAAGCCTCATTGTTTTGGAGACTACTTACTTGAAATTTGTGATAATTGGGCCAAGAATAGAATTAAAATTTATGGTTGCCAATTAAAAACTTAAAAGAATATTTTTTCTAATTAAGAGATAAATAGCTTTCAAACACTAGTTTAAAATGTAGCAATTACACATAAATTTTTATCTATTTTTCATTATCTAACAGTAGCTTGTTCTGCTTACGACGTGCATTTGAAGGCAATAAAAAGTACATGCCATTAAACTGATTCCACAGTCAGATTTGTCACCAATTAGGAGCTGCCTTTGTGAATTTACACACAGTCATTACCGTCCCATTCCCTGTCCGCCTCCCCCCCTCTCCCCCCCTTCACTTGGTTCTGGAGGAACTGCTTTCTGAGTAGAGCCTGACAGACCCTGGGGGAGGAATTCCCTCTGGGTGAGGCATAGCCCCCCTTGGAGCTGACCCTGGGTATTTGGGGGAGGAGATACAGGACTTTCTCTTCTGGGTTCCAATGGCCTGGAGCTTTTGTCATTTTGGATGCCATTTTCAAAAGATAATATGAGAGTGAATAAAGGGGGTGTCGGTAAAGTCTTTACAGATGGCTACAGAAATGCCCAGATGTATTTCTGGTTAAACACCAAGGAAGTTTATTGGACCCAATGAATATTAAATACTGCTTTCTCTTGTGCCTCGTTGAGAATTAAACTCACTCGTGGCATCTCTTCTCGTCTTATACAAAGAGGTAAGGTGAGTGTGTTAGTCCAGCCCCCAGAATAGGAGGAGGAAGGAAGGAAGAGGACCCCAGAGAGATGCCATGACCGTGGACTTGGACTTGCCAGTTCCCGCCGTGCAGGTTCCGTGCCTCTTCGGTGGTGCCTCGGCCTCTCTGCCTCGGAAGTGGATAGGAAGGGCAGGGCCTGAGCATCGCTCGGAACGGTCCTCCCTCGGAGCACAGATTCAGGCCTAACGAGTGGCCCCCACACCGTGGGCCTGCTTCACCGAAGGAGGCGTGCGGACACTGTGGTTGCCTTCTCTTCACAGCGGCGGCCACACGTAGTGAGGATTGGTGGTGCCTGAGGCAGTGCCATAGCCCACGGCCCACCTGAGCATCCCTGGGAAGGGCTAACTCAGCGGAATTCAGCCTTCCAGTGGCTGGCGTAGGGAGGGAATACTGCGCCTGAGTCAGTCTGCAGAGAATGCTGAGTTCTTTTATATGTATACTAGAGGCCCGATGCACGAAATTCGTGCAAGGGCCTTGGCCCCAGCCCCTGCCCCCTGCGGCCGTGGCTGGGTGCCTCTGCCACATCTGCCTCGGCCCTGCCCGCTGCAGCTTGTCAGGAAGGAAGGACGTCTGGAAGGACCTCTGGTCTAATTAGCATATTACACTTTTATTATTATAGATATATATTTATTTCAGAGAGCAAAGTAGAGGAAGAGATAGAAACATCAGTAATAAGAGAATCATTGATTGGCTGCCTCCTGCACGCATGTCCCACTTTGGGGATCGAGCCCACAACCTGAGCATGGGCTCCAACCGGGAATCAAACCTGGGACCTTGTGGTTCATAGGTCAATGCTCAATCACTGAGCCACACTGGCTGGGCAAGAATGCTGAGTTCTGGTTCAGAAGCAACAGAGCAGCTCTACATACGTTGGAGTTGGACAGGGATGTTTGAAAGCAGCGTGATGAAAAGCGCGAGGTGTTATCTTTTCGGATTAAAATGCCATCTTTCTCTTTTATGTTGGCTTTGTTTCTTGATTTGAGATTGTGTTTGTTTGGCTTATAGTGATTATGAAAATAATACATGCATTTAGGGACTTGTCTTATATTTCATTTCTGGCAACATTTTTCTTCTTAAATGCTTTGTACGGTTTATTTGCAAAAACAAATAACCAAACATTGAAGGTTAGCTGATTAACATCTGCAGACACACCTGCTTTCAAGGTTTTTATCTAATTTTAGGAGCATAATCACCATGGCAGCATTCTTTTGTTTTATGTGAAAGGTGGTGGATTTTAATGTTGAGTTGAAGGTATCGGGCATGAAGCTTTCCTTAAACAGAAGACAATTTGCACAACTGTAGCAAATCCTCATAGTTTGTTGTCTTTTATTATAAATGAAAACATTTTGACTTAGGCGTTTCTGTTTCAAAACTTTTCTTTTTGTGGCAAAACAATATGAGGCAGCTACAGTGTCATGATGAGGAACATAAGGTCCAGAGCCGGACTGACTTGCGGTGTGACTTTGGGAAGTTAATGGTCATCTCTGGGCCTAGGGACAGTGGTGATAACAAATCCAAATGGTGTTCTATGTAGGTGATCACCACCACTTTATTTTCAGGTGGGAACTACCTTGTTTTATGTGCAGACATACCCTACGGGGTGATTCTTCTGCTTCCCACGTTGGTTTGGTGGTTTATTTTTTGTAGGGAGATCACCTTTTTAGTCAGAGCCCGTGGGCGCACCGGGCGTGTAAGGCATTGCCCTTTCCCTGCTGGAGCCCTGCGTGGTCGTTCTGGTGGTGACCACAAACGCGTGGCTTTCTGCCAGCAAAACTGGCTCCCTCCCCAGCGCCATATACTGATTCTATATAAGAATTTGTTTAACTTGTTACGAAGAGAGTGGCATTTATTATTGCGTTTTTTACTAGTATTACAGGAGCAAATGCTTGTGTAGTTCACTACTGTCGACTGTACACTGATGTACATCATTGCAGTTTTGGTGGATGGACGAGGGAACTGTGGCTTGGGGTTTGACTGGCTGACGGTACTCAGGTAGCAAGTAGCTGGACGCCAGCTCTGTCTCTTAGCTCTGCTCGTCCACATCCCTGCAAGCTCCCTTCCCAGTCATCGCCTCCCGAGCATTGCATGACCAGCAAATACTTCGCTTCGTTTTATTCTTTCTTTTGACTCGTCTTTTTCAATTGTTTGTGTAATCGGAATAGATTTTTTTATGCAAAAGGAATGAATAAAACATAGATTTGAAGGCAGCAAATTGTATTCATTTAAAGAAGGCGAAATGACAGGACAGCGTTTCGCTGCTTGGGTGTTCTTTTCTTGCTGACCTATAGTTTAATTCCCAGTGTCTAGACTTCATAGTCTAGATTTAAACACAAGACCCAGCAGCAAAATCATCTGGAACTGATTTTTTCGCACTAAACACTTCTTTGTGATCCTGGGTCTCAGTAGGCTCTGCCCTCCAACCACACCTCCAGATGAAAATCACTTGATACACCAAGAAACACTGAACTGGCCTTAATTGGTTTTCTAAGCAGTCACCCCTATTGGATTCACTTAAGTTGAAAATTGACTGGCCAGTTGCAAACCACAAATTCCTTCTCATAGACCCTCCGCAGTCCCCGTCGCCCACGCCCAGGCAGCTCTGGCCAAGGACCAGGGCCTCTTCCAGCAGCGCCAGCTCGGCGGGCACCGGAGTGCGAGGCCTTTGTCACCGTGGGTTTGCTGCACCTGTGATGCTGACGGAGCGGCCTCTCTCCTGGCCCCGGCGCACACACAGCATCCCCTGCAGCTCCCGTTCCTCTCCCGGGCGGTCCCATGCATATGCTTCTCACTCAAATGAAATTAGAGAATAGACTTAAGTCAAATTATTTGTCAGATTATGTGTCTAGTGAAAATGAGGTCGCTTGCTCGACTCAGGGCCAGAAGCAGTTTGTCCTTCGTTATGGAATTGAGCTCCGCTTTCTTTGGGCCACGGGGAGGGTGTGGCAAGTCAGGGAGGGTTGACTCTTTGTACCAGGAGGCTCGAGTCTGCAGAACAATATTAAGGTTTAGAATCTGAAGAGACTTTTCAAATCCTGACACACCAGGTGATAAAACCCAGATGTCCTCCCCAGCCCCCACGCTGGCTAGATTTTTCTGCTGTAGCCCCAGAGCTAGGGGAAGGGGGAAATGATAGAGGGAGGGTGCATGGTGGAGGAATGGGGTGAGTAAGTGCTTGGCTTACTTGCCGATCAGATAGTCCCAGCTCAGAATAGTGTGCTAATTAAGAACACAACTGTTCTCCCCCACTGGCTGTCTGGTATGTAGACAAATGTGGAGATATGTAAAACCGTTGCAGTATTGGAGCTGTGTTTTAGGGCTGATGATAGAGTGTCGTTTATTTTTTGCTGATGATCATCATGATCTTGGGACACACTCGGTTCGCATTGTTCTGGCTCTGTGGCATGGAACTATGCTGTCCGAATGGCTTCACAGTGACACCAAAGGCCTCCACCAGCTCCTACTCACCAGAACTTGTGTTATTATGGACTCTCTCTCTCTCCAAAAGTGCTAATTCAAAGAAAGATTATTCTTGCTAAAGAAAAGTACAAACCTCTGTCATTCTGCTCTCCCATCCCAGACTTTAATTATAAAAGCACTATCACACCAGATAGTAAACCTTAAATATTTAACATTTTGCCCAGCAGGGAGACAGCAGCACTTAAAGCAACATGCAATTATACCAAAAGATTTACTTGTCTCTGACCCAGAAGACTATGCATTGGTGCTTTAAGATGATAAAGTCTGCCCTGCCCACCCTGTGGGAGCTAATGATTAGCATAAATACCTGTGAGTAGGTTAAACACATACAGTGTGACAGATCACAGCATAAGGACAACTTTAAACATTTAACAAGGATTTTAAAGCCTTGATCCATCAGATGTTCTAGAAAATATTTCCTTGTGAATTAACAGCTCAGCTCCAATTTTACAGAGCAGCTTAAACTGCACTGTCTTCTTTCTCATCCCAGTCATGGCTCATGGTCAGGGTCATTTGCAACAGGGTTTCAAACTGGTCGTACTTATTTAGGCGTTGTGGTAATTTTGGACTTCAATTAGCCAAACCTTACCTTTTCACTGTTTGTAAAAAATGATTTGAAAAATAATAGTATTGCACAACTGATAAATATTGCACAACTGATTCTTAACCTACATGAAATAAGTTTTCAGATGCTTTCTAAAGTGTCTTGTGTATATTCCAGTTGTTGAGAAGCAAATTACAAATCTATTAATTCAATAAAATTAAGTCTCCTAGTATGTCCACTAAGCAATCATTAATTAACCCAGGTTGCCTTACTGTCTTTGTTGCAATAAATTCAACTGAATTGCTTTAAAATTTCAGATCTTTAATTCAGTTTTCATCCAGAAAGTCAAATTAATAATATGTATTAGTTAATTTAGATATTTATTTGGTGATGAGCTTTCAATCGTCTTCAGGATTTTCGGCATCTCTGCGTGTACCTTCCTCTACGTTCCCTTTCCTTTGAGGTTATTTGTTAGGAATTGTATAAAGCAAATTAATGAAAATTACCTCCTGTCCAGAAGTTTCTAAAGCAAAGACAGATATAAAGGAGAAAAAATAAAACAAAATAAAAACTTGGGTTAAAGAAGAAATAAAGGATGTCAGTAAGAGGTGGGTGTCCTTGTGATGATGGGAAAGGGGACTGGGAGCAAAACGCGGCTGCTCACTGAGTCGCGTGAGGTTCCTGGAGGGCGGGAGCTGCACTGGCTTACCCTGAGTCCCCTTTAAGTTCCAGCACAGTGTTCTCCTTACGATGCCCTCAGGAACGGGTGTCAAAGTGGGGCAGGGCTTTGAGAGCATCCTCACATCTGAGGGCTAATCATTTCTGGTGCGAATTCAGTGATAACCTGTTTCAGTGAATGAGGCGTTTCTGGCTGGTTTGCACTGGAGTTACCTAAGGTGATGACGCAGACTGAGGCTCTTGTGTTTAAGCAGGAGAAACTGAGGAGGGTTTCTACCAGTGCACTCTCACATAGCCTCAGTGTATACACCTGGGATTACAGAGTGGATAGATTTGGGGGTGATTACCCCCTTCACCTCCAAACGACCTTATTGTTTGACACAGATTCTTTAAGTAGTGAGCCTCTGGGGTAAATTTAAATCTTAATTCTGTTTATCCAACTCCTTTTACCCATAGCCTTTCCGTAGCACGTGGATGCAATAGGAGCACATCTGGACTCGCTGCTCTGAGCTCTGTGCCTGCGTCCTGGGAGGACAATGTGGCACCTGTGCGTGCTTTTCTTAGGCTGACGGAGTGCATGGCTGAGCGAGGGAGCCAGAGGAAAATGTTCCCTTCCGTAGACTGTGCTTCATGGTCCTTTGGATTCAGCGGGAACGGGTTAGGGAGAAACATGGAGGGTTTACCTTCTCTAGAGAAAAATGGGATGGTGTTTCCACATCTCTGGGTCTGTTTACATATTTATTTATTCTGCCTTGTTCCAGAAGGAATTTAAGTTAAAAAGAAAAGGTAAAAACATTGTCTGTGAAATGATCAGGACAAGAAGGTAAGGAAAGGAAATTGATATCAGCAGTGGGATTAGTAGACCAGTTGCAGGTGGTGAGGACCTACTCAGTCACAAGAGGTAGGAAGGTCACGTTTGCTATTAGCTTTGGAACAAAGGCACTGCAGGGAGGATAATGATGCGGCACGCCCGTGTCTGTGACTGTGACAGAACTGAGTTTCGTCCTCTCTGAAGGCGAGGGTCTGACCTCAGGAGACCCCTTCTATCCTGGCGCCTTTCCGTCAGCCAGCCAGTAAATATTTGTCGAACTTGATCAGTTTGCCAGTTATCACGCCCGACGCTGTCAGAGCACCTGCTGTCCTCCTGGAGTGTGAAAAGACAGAGGCTGCCTGTGTGATCAGCCCCCAGTGACAACCTGGGCACTGACTCTCCACGCTTCCCTGGCTGATAACATGTCACCTGTATTCAGAACTCCTCCTGCGTGACACCGCTGGGAGGGACCGTTGATAGCCTTGACTTGGTCCCCCCCAGACTTCACCCATGAGCCTTTCCCTTTGCTGATTTTGTTTGGATTCATTTCACTGGAATCCGTCATAGATAGCCCTGAGCACGACTATGTGCTGAGGCCTATGAGTCCCTTCTGTGAGTCGTCAAAAGTGGGGGTGGTCTTGGGCCCCTCCTAACAGTTCTCTCTTGATATAGTGGCACCCCGCCCAGAGATAAAGAGTAGCAGGTGTGGGGACAGGAGCAGTGATAAATTATTCTGTAAGTTTTGCAACTTAATTCCTGTATTGTTTTATTAGAGTTATTTTGAGCTAGCACTCAATTATCCATCATACATTGCCTATTTTAAAATTAACAGTACAATAGAAAATTCTCAACATATGTTCATTAAGTCATTCAGCAAATACTTGTTAAAAACCTTATTGAATGTTTGGAACTGGTTATATCTTTTACAGGCCTCCTCTATGCTTAAGAATAAGGGTCAGTGTTCAAAGAGGCTATCATTTCCTGGGAATATAGAACATTTGCCTTTGAAAAATGAAATAGCGTTCATCTCAGAAATGAAATATTTCCATACCCGGTACCCCGAGTGTTCTTGCGTTAGTTCACAGGCAAGAGGACCAGCATATGAAATTGGGAAGATTGTGCTTCATTCAAAAAGGACACACCATCGGTTTACCGTCACTTAGGCCACCGTTTTCCTCTTCTGGTGTCACAGTGTGTTTACACCGAAGACTCAGAGCCTTCCGCGGGCTGGGACTTACGTCGTGGGAGTCACTTTGGAGACGCGCCCTAAATTCAGCACAAAATTTTCAAGATACTCAAATATTAGTTCAGTTTTAAGAACAATGAATTTAACTACTTCTAACTTAAAAGGTTTTCTATTATGGTAGAATATTTACAATTATTTCAATTTGTTTAGTCTTTCTCTCCCGCCCCTACCTGCCCCCCCCCCACCCCCCCTCCAGTGACTGTCTTAGTATCCCCAACTCTGCTAGTTTGGAAACCTAGTAACCGCCTAGCTTTACTATGACGTCATACCCAAAGGACCACTTCCCTTTCTCGTTTGCTTTTACCACTAGTGGTTTGGAGTCCGTTAGAGATGTGGATTTGAGCAGCCAATTGGGTACCTTTGTTAAGTATAAGAAACATTATAAAATATATTATTTTTATTATACTTAAAGTCCTTTTCTATACCATATGATTTTGAAAATTTCCAATAATTTTTTATTGTTTTTCTATAGAACTGCAAAATGTTTTTACCTGGCCCTTCAGACAGTTAGCTGTTATTCTTGGCTATCAAAAGACTTCCTTGAGTGTCCTCCTACTGGCTTTTCCAAAGTAATTTCTAAGTTTTTGAGAAAGAGTAAAATTTTTATTTCCCTAGAAAGAAAAAGGTAGGACAAGACCCAGTTCTGCCAAAGAGAAATGAATCGTTTATTCTTTAATAAGATAATGTGCTACTTTGGGGTACTGATGGAGATTTGCTTCTATCATTTATTGTTTCCATCATACATTTTACACATGGAAACTCTCTTAGAAGAACAGTAGAGGGAGTGAGGAAAGGAGGACAGAAGGGAGGAAAGAGGGAAGGAAGGAGGGAAGGAAAGAAGGAAGGAGACACTAGCGAATCCAAACCATCCCTAAGAAGCTACCTTTCCCTTTTTCATTTTTGCATGTAACTTTATACTCTCTGTACTAGGTGGTACGGGTGGGAGTTAAGAAGAATAGGCTAATATGTATTGAGAGTTTACAAAGCCTGGTGGGGTAGACTCCGCTGTCATCTCCGTTTTGCAGTTTGAAGTTTTGTGGCAAGAAGAGATGCCATCAGGTCCCAGCCCAGGATTGGGGCCTGGGAAGTGAGTCTGGGCTCGTGCCCTTAGCCTCAGCGTGCGGCTGCTGAGTTGAGAAAGGAGACGTTGCCAAAGACAGAGCTGTGATCTCTTTTATACGAGGTCCTTACGTGTGAACAGAAGTACCTGCTTCCCACACATGTTGTTTTGATGGATAACACACGGGTTGCCGTGGCTTTGCACCTTATCCTTCCCCTCAGGTATGTAGGCCTGGTGAGGTCACAGGAGGGAGGAGGTTTTTGCAGTGCACACGTGTGAGGACGTCGAACCGCACTCGTTGCAAGGTGAGCTGTACCGCTTCCTCTCGGTGGGACCTAGACAAGATACCTCATCATGCCAAACCTACTTTCCTCACCGTAACCTGTAGCACTCAGTGTTACTGCGGTAACAGACCACACGGCTGCTCCCAACATATTTGTGGAATAAATGAATGACTCCTTCCCCCCTGCTTCCCAGGGCACGGCGCAACCTGGTAGGCCCGCAGGATGAAGGAGCGGACAGCAGGGAGGAGAGGCGTAAATTAGATTCTTGGTAATTTGTTGGTGCCTTTTTTTCTCTTATCAATTTTATTGAGCAATAATTTTATGTGGGAAACTGTTTATTGCCTTCGCTATCTGATAAGCTTAGACAGAGAACCCCCCGAAGGCTGGGTGCCTTTGAAGCCCTAGCAAAGGTCGGAGCTAGGCGCCACCTGTTTGTCCAGACAGTGGTAGCTGAAACTACTCCCCCATTTATTATTATGTAAATCCTTGCTGATGGGCTAGTCTGCTTGTTACTAGGGGGTCACCTGCCTAAGGGCTATGCTATGGGTGCATCCCAGATCAATAAAAGCTTGGTGAGGCCTGAGCACGGAGGAAGTCCTTTGGGACTTGCTGCCTGGTCCCCCAATATTGCAAAATTATCTCGTGTCTTTTTCTCTCATTTGTTGTGCGGTCCCTCTTTCAGATACCGAACCCTACTCCACGTAGAACGTGGAGGGAGTCTTACTCGACAATTTTATACAATTAAGTTAATCTGTTTAATTGGATGAGTTCTGACAGTTTCATACACCCGTGAAACCACAGTTACACTCAAGACACAGAATATTCCATTGCTCTCAAAAGATTCCCTGTGTCACATTTTTCTTTATACAACATGGGTTTGAACTGCGTAGTCCACTTATATGCTGACTTGTGTGCGTGTGTTAATCCTCACCTAAGGATATTTTTTACATTGCTTTTTAGAGAGAGTAGAAAGAAGGGAAGGAGAGAGAAACATTGAAGTGTGAGAGAGACACACATCAACTAGTTGCCTCCCACATGCACCCCAATCTGGGGCAGGATACGAACCCACAACCCAGGTACAAGGCCTTGACCAGGAACTGAACCAGTGACCTTTCGATGGGCAGACACTCTAACCCTTGAGCACACTTGCCACAGGCACTGACTTTTTTTTTTCTTCCTTACAATAAATGAGTATTCTGTTTTTGATCCAAGGTTGGAAGACCATGGATGCAGAGGGCCGGCCGACTGCATGCATCGATCTGCACCATTTTATGTAGATGACTTGAGCATCCATGGATTTTGGAATCTGCAGGGTCCTGGATCCAATGCCTTGTAGATACCGAGGGAGGGACAACTTAAGTTTTGGGGGAGTCAAAAGTTATATGTGGCTTTTGATCCTGCATAGGGAATTGGCATCCCCAAGTGTACTATTTTTGTTGCAGTAAAATATACGTAACATGAAATTTGCCATTTTAATAATTTTTAAACATACCATTCAGTTGCATTAATAACATTCCCAATGTTGTGCAGACATCACCACTTCCAACAGTTCTCATCGCCGCAAGCAGAAACGGGGTACCCATAAAGCAATAACTTGTTTTCTCTGTTCCCCCAGCCTCTGGTGACCTCTCAGCTATTTTCTTTCTCTGTGAATTTCCCCGTTTCACATCCTTCATGTAAGCAGAATCATGTTCATCCTTTTGTGTCTGACATTTCACTCAGCATGATGTTTTCAAGGCTTTTCCGTGTCGTAGTGGTACTGTTAATAACCTGGTTATTATTAACAGGAAAGGAGAGAAGGGGAGACCGACAATATAGGCACGCCCTTTTTAAAGTGAAATGTATTTTAATAAACCTGCCTTTATAATTATCCTAAGTATATGTGTACATTTGGAGGGACACCCTATGTATGAACTAAGTGGATAGCTACATCCATGGATAGATAGATCTTTAGTCCTCCATCTCAGATTCACAGTGGCCTTGTTATCATAAAGTCATGTCAGGACTATTTCTGAAATGCATTTTAATGAACTTAGATTTTTTTCTCTCTTGTCTATGTCATCTAGACACCATCAAGCAGAAAATAAGTCTTGTATTATCGGTCTCACGTAGGAAGTCCACAGAATTCCCCAAAGTTGTCCAATCGTTGCCATCCCATCGATACGTTGTTGGTCACCTGACACCGTCTCCATACCCTGCATGCGAGGCCCCAGAACATGGCAGACTTGGGCTCCACTTGGTGAAAGTTGCCTGGAACTTTAGTTGTCCCCAATGGTTCTTTCTTCCTCCTTCAAAGGACAAGAGAAATGAACGGGCTGTTTTATAACCCTCTCCAACCCTCTGATCTTCAGAGAGGAGAATGTTGAAAGGCATGGTGCAGCTGGTTTATGTTGCAGTTTATAATCTAATTAAATGTATTTTATCCAGCTCATTATGGACTTCATTAGAGCTGGGCTTCTCATAAAAAAGATGATGAGTTAGATTTATGCAGACTCATCTGGGTCTTTTAAATTTTGTGATCCAGCAGTGTCGGATGAAAAAAAAAATCCAGTCTGCCCGTCTGATTTAGTTGGGTCATTTATTTTTGGAAAGTTCTTCCAATTTTGCTCACGTTTTGTGAGCATACAGTTTTCAGAATGATTAATAAGTGGAGTGTGTGGTTCCGGAGAGAGTACCAGTTGGGAATGATGTTCAGTCTCGTTAGAAGCCTATGTATCATGTGAACACGCTGTACATACGGGGAATAAAATACCTGAAGTAATTGGCATAATCTAGGTCAAACGAGATGAAATTTTGCTTGCTGTGATTTTTTTTTTTAGTCCTGGAGAATATATTAGCTTTTATGGTTTTCAGTTTAATTGCTATTTTTTTCTAAGGTCACAAAGTATCTAAGCTGGACATTGATTTGAAAAGGGAAAGTGACTCATGTTTGCTTTGGTTACTTAATTTTTATGTAAAGATTTTGAGAGTATTTTTAGCTCAGTTTGTTTTAGATATGATGACCAACTTCTGGGTGACTCCTGAGTCTGTCTCATGAAAAAGAAATTGATATTAAGGTGTCCTTAAGAAAATCTCATCTTTCCAAAGAATTGTAATTAGGGCGTCTTCACAATTTTATATTTTCTGCATCAAGGTGTGTCTGTGGCCTTGAATTTGCTCATTCTTTTCACTCTAATCGTGTGATTCTAATGTCATTCATAGCTTTTCCCATCCTGGATAATTTACAGTTTAACTGTGGTTGGTCCTAAGCAATCCTGAATTGTTATTCAGTAAGGCACAATATTAAAATATAATTTGATGGTTAATATTGTTTTTAACGTTGACCTTGCCTGATGTCTTTCAGCCACGAAACCAGCACTTCTGTCGCTCTCCCCCAGCTTGGTTGTCTGCACAGTCACACAGCCGCTTCCTGCGACTGGCACATTATGACAGAAATCCTCCAGCACCCTCTCAGTAGGCACAGTTTTAGTTCGGAACTGCTTACAAAATACTCAACTTACTTTCTCCACACCCTTTCACTCCTGCTCTTCCTCTTCATGTCTGGCCTAGGAGTTCCTTTTGATTTTTTTTTTTAATCTTTGATTTCTTTATTGGTTAAGGTATTACAAATGTGTCCTCATCCCCCCATTAACCCCCAACATCCCCCACCCCCCACTCATGCTCTCATCCCCCAGTTGTTCGTGTCCATTGGTTTGGCTTATATGCATGCATACAAGTCCTTTGGTTGATCTCTTCCCCTGACCCCCACCCTCCCCTACTTTTCCTCCGGGGGTTGACAGTCTGATTGCTGTTTCTGCGTCTCTGGATCTGTCCCTGTTCATCAATCTATGTTGTTCTCTATATTCCACAAATGAGTGAGATCATGTGATACTTATCTTTTTCTGACTGGCTTATTTCACTTAGCATAATGCTCTCCAGTTCCATCCATGCTACAGCAAATGGCAAGAATTCCTTCTTTTTTACCGCAGCGTAGTATTCCATTGTGTAGATGTACATTGGACTCGACCCTGGAACCACTTATTCATTTATGCGCTTTTGCTTCCTTCCTTAAGAGTGGGTGAGATTGCTCCTCCAGGTAGAGTCTCTTTGGTTATTCTAGATCAGGGGTGGGGAACGTCTGGCCCACGGGACATATAGGGCCCAAGAAGTCATGTGGTCTGGCCCTGCCAAGGCATTAGGGGTGAGCTAATTAAATGTTTGAGCAAATACAGCAGGCTAATTTTTAAGTTGATGATTTTGTATGGCCCGCGAGTGATGTGATAAATATCCACATGGCCCTGGGCAGGACAAAGGCTCCGGCCCTGGTGTCGATGAACAGCAGACCCCGTCTGGCCTGGTCTTGAGACCCTCACTGTTTGCTCAGCCTTCTGCACACACTGTCCTTCTCTTAGTTTATCTAGCCTTCGCTCAACAATTATATTGTACACTGAGGTTCTTTGAATTCATAGTTGGCTAAGATTATATCTATAATTTTGTGTGTGTGTTGGACTGGGCCTACCTGGCTGGAGACCAGCATGGGACTCGGACTTTTTTTTTGTAATATATTTTTATTGATTTCAGAGAGGAAGGGAGAGGGAGAGAAGATAGAAACATCAGTGATGAGAGAATATCATTGACTGGCTGGCTCCTGCACGCCCACCCACTGGGGATCAAGCCTGCAACCTGGGCATGTGCATTTGACCAGAATCGAACCTGGGATCCTTCAGTCTGCAGGCCAGCACTCTATCCACTGAGCTAAACTGTCTGGAGTGGGACTTGGACTTTCTGATGATCCTCTTTATTGGGTAAAGTTACAAATATTCTAGACATAACAATGGGCCTAATGACGGCCTACAGCGAACCGCTCACCTTTCATTTTGAAGTGAAGAGTGTTGGCTTGTGTGTGGCTCTAATCTCCATGCATTTTGTGCAGTGCTGCCCATTGGTTGGATTAATTCATTCACTACTTGCTCTCTAGCTAACACTGAGTTGTATTCCTCATTGATATTTCTCTATATAGATCGTATTTTTTTTGTTGTTAAATTTACCCTTGCATCATATGGTATGGAGGGCTACTTTTTGTTTAATATTTTTATTAAATATCTAGCTATTTATTTCTAGTGTAGTGAAAGTTCATGATTTTTTGGTATATTTATCTTGCATCTGTGCATCTTGGTAAATTATTTCATGAGTTTAAGTGTTTTCATCAGAGTTAGATTTTTAAAGTATGCAATCATCATCTGCAAGGGAAGACCGTCCTCATCCAGAACCTTCAGAGCAGCATTTCAGGACTTGGTGACGGCCATGCTTGTCAGGGTCTCATTTGAGTAAAAATGGCTTTAACTTTTTCCATTTAGCACTGTTTGCTGTTGAATTTTGCTAAATGTTCTTTATTGTGTTTAAGGACTTTTCATCTTTCCTCTTAAAGTGTTTTTAACACACTTACTTATGGACCTTACTTGTGTGCACACCGTTCTCCATCACAGGCTCATGGCCTGTTGGGCAGCCTTGGTTAGAACAGAGAATTCTTCCTCATCAAATCGCGTGCCTGGTGAAGAGGCTGGAAATCCATTTCCTTGATTTTTCAGTGACTCCTGACCTCTTGCTTCTCTGCTAAACTTGAGATTAGAGCCTGCGGTATCTCTACATTAGTTTTGTTTTCATGTATCTATGTAATGTCTACCCCAAACCATTTCTGTGTGATTCTTTATACTGGCACAATCATGAACAGGCTTATGCACACTTCTCCAAAGGTAAAATGGACATCTTCTTGGGAGGTAAGAGGGGCACCTTTGAACTTAAGATGTCATACTAGGTGCCTGTTTTAGAATTGATTCATTCATCATGTTAAATCTTTAATATGAAAATACCCATAAAAAGCAAACTCCTGCCATTGAATGTTCTGCTGTGTGGAGTGTGCACTCCTGGCAGCTGCCATGCTCCTCATGGCTTACTTTGCAATTAGGAATTTATGGACAGTCTGAATATGTGCTTCTTGAATTATGATTATTTTTATATAAATATTACACAAATTCCCCCCCTCAAACATTTTACATGAAGTTCTGATTTTTACTGTAGGATGAATACTTATGTATTCACTCAGAACATGTTATTTTTGTATGTATGGGCATGGACTTATTTAAGCTATTTCCTATAAATTGAGCCATAAATCATTATAATTTGCACCAAGAACTGAACCCAAGTAATGAATTTTTATTGCACAATGAACTCCCCTAATTTAGAAAAATATACCATGAATCAAATTCAAGTTAGATCTGTGTTTAATTATTTAGAAAATTCTTGAATTAGAAAATTAGAATGCATATTACTGTGTGCAGTGATTTATTTCCTTTTAAATACAAGTCTTGGATGAAAGAGGCTGCAGAAGGACTTCACTGAAATCTGGGGGGAAAGCCACACCAAGAGAGGCTGCCCTTCCTCGCCTGTTTTCATGATCCCTGCGTATTCCTAAACCGAGCATTCTAACAGGTTGTCCCTGAAGTCGGTGGTGAGCACCCTTATTCAGTCCACCCCCGGAGTTCAGGACTTTCCCTGGCAGAACTCTAGCCCCAGTGTTTCTGAGAAAGGGTAAAACACTGCATCAGCTTTGGGAAACAACCAGGGAAAATCTCTCCCCTCCGACAATTATTCTGTGTTATCCTTTACTGCACAGAGGATATATTATCCATTATTTTAAGCATGCTTGGTATAAATGCTATTTAATCACATCTTAAAGGTAAACAGCGTTTATCAAATCATCATCTGATATTCCACTCCGAGTCAGCACTGATTTTTCTCCACAAACTATGCCCTGCAGGCGAACATGTGTGTTTATTTTTTGTCCCATTATCTGCCAGGCTGTGAGCCATCCCATGGCCCATTGAGTTGGTCCTTGTGTTTCAGGCCGTCCCCCACATTAAACTAATCATCTTGTTTGGGAGTGTTTGTCTCATCCCACGATATGTTTTCATTATGTGCACGAGTTAATTTTGCTTTTGTGGGCCTTTGCTCTTCTGGACGTGACACTGTGCAAGCATATTGTGTTCAGAAGATGTGAGTGCCCTCATTGCTTTGCTGGTGGTGTTGTAAATAGTGGTATGTGCTCAATGAGTAGTTTGTTTAGTTTAATCCCACAATGCATGGTGGGACTTCGGTTGATGATACAATTTTGTGTGGATTATCAGAAATTCTTAGATTTTATGATTCCTTTTTGCCTATTTTATTTTGATGTTAATAGTTGTGCGTTAGACAGTGTTAGTCCAGGAGAAGACAGAATAGATGACAACGATGATGAGGACTATGTGTTTGATTGTCTGCATGTCTGTATACTTATGTGTATATGTTGCCATGTATTTATTTGTATGTAGGCAAGAGTGAGGATACAGAAGTAGTGAGGATGGCTGAAAAGACAGAAAAAAATTTCCATCATGTTCTGGAAATTGTTTTAGGCCATTCAGGCCATTTGATTTTTTTTTTTTTTTAAATTCTCTCCTGAGTATATTTTTCCATTGATTTTTAGGGAGAGTGTAAGAGAGACAGAAAAACAGAGAGAAAGATTGATGTGAGAGAAACACGTCAATTGGTTGCCTCCTGCGTGCGCCCCTACCAGGGCCCGGGAGAAGCCGGCAATCAAGGTACGTGCCCTTGACCAGAATCAAACCCGGGACCCTACAGTCCACAGGCCAACGCTCTGTCTGCTGAGCCAAACCGGCTAGGACTGATTTTTTAATTTATCCCTCAGGATACATTTGTTAAGCATCTACTCAGAGCAGAGCCCTGCGATCGCCCGAGCTTAGTCTCATAGAAGAGATGACAGGGACATACGTGGTCAAGGCCTTGATAAAGGTAAACAGGGGGTGCAGGGGAGGACAGGGTAGGGCTCAGTGCTAGAGTGCAGTCTGGAAGGCGTCAGGAAGTGAGTCTTGGACTTATCCCTGAAGATGAAGAAGGAGGTAACTTACTAGAGGAGAGAGGAAGAGGGGCTCTAAGCAAAGGACTCAGCAGATGGGAGCAAAGAATAGTGCTTTAATTTCTTCCTGGGGGGAAGGGGGCACCTTTGAACTTAAGATGTCATACTAGGTGCCTGTTTTAGAATCGATTCATTCATCATGTTAAATCTTTTAATATGAAAATAGCCATAAAAAGCAAACTCCTGCTATTGAATGTTCTGCTGTGCGGAGTGTGCACTCCTGGCAGCTGCCACGCTCCTCATGGCTTACTTTGCAATTAGGAATTTATGGACAGTCTGAATATGTGCTTCTTGAATTATGATTATTTTTCTATAAATATTCCATGAACCCCCCCAATATTTTCTTGCCGTATTGATTTGTTTATAATCTCACTTTTCTCTGTTATTACAATATGTAACACATACCTGTGGATCCAGAGGAACATCGTCTAGATACTGATTAGCTTGAAGACTGTCAGACTCAGAGGCTGACCTGCGTGAGGATAGCGCTCGGAGGGAGACGCTGGCTGTCTGTGGTCTTTGTAACTGTGCATCCAGGACATGCGGAGCATCTGTCTCCGCAGCTTGTTGTCGTTGGAAGAACATGGGTGTTGGGATCGGCTGGATCTGGGGCCACGTCTCCAAGGTGTCACTTATCAGTGATATGACCGCGATACATTCCTTGATCTCTCTGACCCTCAGTTCCCTCACCATGAGGTGAACACACACCACAGTGAGCTTTGTGGGGAGCGTGTTAGGAAAGGGTTACAGAGTACCTCCAAGGGCTGGAGAAATAGTAGCTGTTCTTATCGGTAGTTTTTATCTAGGAATGTAAGTTATCCTTAAAGTATATGTGATGCCATCATATTTCTTTTTTTAAAAAATATATTTTTATTGATCTTTTACAGAGAGGAAGGGAGAGGGATGGAGAGTTAGAAACATCCATGAGAGAGAAACATCGATCAGCTGCCTCCTGCACACCCCCTACTGGGGATGTGCCCGCAACCAAGGTACATGCCCTTGGCCGGAATCGAACCTGGGACCCTTCAGTCTGCAGGCCAACGCTGTATCCACTGAGCCAAACTGGTTAGGGCATGCTATCATATTTCTGATAAAAATGTTAAAGCATCTGAATTGAGCTAGGTTTAACTCCATATGAATCAGGTGAAAAGAAGGTCTTGACACCTCTAACTGTGTTCCAGAACCAGAAATTAGGGTTTTTCTAATATATCCAGTGTGTGTGATCACTCTGGCTATGTATATTTTGTTCTCCCTATCTTTAAGGTTACTTTTTTTGTAGAGAATAATTATTGCTGAATTACCCGCCTGGCAGATTTTCGGCTTATTATATTCATGCTTAGGCGATAGCAACGCTGACACACACACACACACACTCACACACACACACACACTTTCCTCTCACACAAATATTCAGCTCTGAACAAGTTAAGCAGAAATTCACAATTAGAAACTCTAGATCTGTGGGACATTTATTTTGGCATGTGCCACATGTGTCCTTTGATGTTTAGTATTATTTCCATTTGCAATCCCCACTGGGGGAGAGGATGAGGAACACCGAATCTTCTACCCTCAGGATGATGGGTGGATCTTAATCAGAAGGTAGCTCCTAGCATGTAGCTCCTCAGCAATTATGTCAGGAACAGGAAAGCACAGCCATCTGTCTCCCAGTTCGTTGCCGGTTGTGCAATATTTAACATGATTTTCAGACAAAATTCTAAGCAGCAAATGTCAAGATGCAGTAGAGTCAGTGATGTGTAGACCACACAATATTAGCGCGCTAGAGAAATTAGGAACCAGCTAGCAGAGACGTTGTCAGGATGTTTGAACACACGTGGGAAGGATGCAGGAGCTCACCCAGCCCTTTGCATAGGGTTGTGTGGAGGCTGCGGAGGGGGACGGGGAGTGGGGAGCCCCCGGAACCTGGGCCTCTTCCTTGATTGCCCCCCACTCAGCCTGTCGGGCCTGAGGAGGGTCTCGGAAGCAGAGCTTGTAACTGCTGGTTTCACACACGCCCAGCTGCATTTTTTGGGGGATGGGAGCGGTGAACTGCATTTTCAATTAATTTGGCAAATTCCTATCAGGAAGCCATGTTCAGAGGGCAGTACGGGTTTACTGGGGTTTCTCTCTGCGAGAAGCAAAACATTGTGTCCGAGCCAGTCCAGACCCAAGTTCATGTTTGTGTAAGAGACAAGATAGCCACAGCCTTCCTGGCCCTGTGACCATGAGGCGCGGGCAGCTGGCTTCCGAATAAGCGCATTTGGGCTCCCGGTGCCAGGAAGTTTTCCTCCTGGTAGCCTTTCCACCGGAACTACATAGATTCTCTTCCATTTTAATCTCTGCATGTCCATCATGTTTAGATTGTGTGAGATGCAGCAGAATCCACAACAGCACAAAACCATTATATACCAAAATACTAGACTCGCAGGGGTCCTCAAACTACGGCCCGCGGGCCACATGCAAATACAAATATTGTATTTGTTCCGTTTGTTTTTTTACTTCAAAATAAGATATGTGCAGTGTGCATAGGAATTTGTTCATAGTTTTTTTTTAAACTATAGTCCGGCCCTCCAACGGTCTGAGGGACAGTGAACTGGCCCCCTGTTTAAAAAGTTTGAGGACCCCTGTCTAGAGTATTGTATTTATTGGTCTACTTTGAATTAATGTGAGATTTCTAGTTCTGGAAGGAGTGTGGGCTCAGCCACTCTCTTTTCTTCCCAAATCTCTTGTGGTAAAATGTTGGGAACTCCAGACCTGGTTTATGTCTTTGAACTACAATAAAGGTCATTGGCAAAGAAAGGGGTGATGCTTTGACCTTGCCTCCAATCCTAAGGACTAAACAACTGAGAAAACCCCTACCTACGGCTTTTCTTTTGAGGTTGTTCTCTGTTTGTTGTCAGATAACTGATGTTCGTCATCTTGTGATTCAACTAAACCAGTGGTTCCCAAACTTATTTGGCCTACCGCCCCCTTTCCAGAAAAAAATATTACTCAGCGCCCCCTGGAAATTAATTTTTTTTAAATTTTAATAGCAATTAAACAGAAAGATCTATGTATTAATGTTTCTACCTTTTTTGTAAAATATAGTAAAGAAAGGTGTAAATTAGAAACATTGAAGTTTGAAATTACGAAACTATTTATTGAACTCAGAATAGAAAGGTAATACAAAAAAAGTTAAAACAAATGCACCTGTGGCCACCACTGCCCCCCTGGGTCGCTGCAGCGCCCACCAGTGGGCGGTAGCGCCCACTTTGGGAATCACTGAACTAAACTGTCACCAGTGCTCTCAGCATTTTAATCCCACATGGTTTGCTTGCACCTTGGGTGCTTAGTAAAGTTTATCGAATGGATTAGTAGATGGAGACGTGAGGTCTCTAACCAGTTTCTCAGCATCCCTGGATGACAGCAACACAGATGTGTCCGTATTACCACTGACGGGAAGACGTTGGGGTGGGCAAGTCAGTCTGGCTCTCTACCTGATGGAAAGGAAAATTCTTGCAATTTTTATGTGGATATGATTTGGAACAGTCTTTTCTGGTTTCTGGAGTTTTTAGAGTTCATGGATAGAAGTGGTTTTGAAGGTCTAGAACCCAGTGCCTGGGAGGTACCTCAGGCACCTGGGGGAAGGCCCTGTGGCCGCAGCCAGCGTGTTCGCTCTGTTTTATGTTTCCACCTGCCATGGAGGATTTTATTTGAAAAATTGGTTCCCTAAGTAAGACGTGGTGGTGGTAGCATGGGCTTCCTGATTCAGCGTAAGGTACAGCTTAATAAGTCTTGAACCTGAAGCCATAAATAGCAGATAAATTCCACTATGTTAAAATACCATTTTAAAAAATTCTGCATGGTGAAACCCCTATAATAAAAGCAAAAAACCCAAACTGGAGAGAGATGTTGCAGCTCATATCACAGAGGAGGGATAATTTCCCTAAGGCCTGGGTCAGCAACCACAGCCCCAGGCCACATCTGGCCTGCTGCCTGTTTTTGCAAATCAAGTTTTCTTAGCACACAGCCACCCTCGCTCATTTGCATATTGTTCCTGGCTGCTTTCACCTGCTGGTGGCTGAATCAAGTAGTTGCAACAGAGACCACATGGCTCCCAAAGCTGGAAAGACTTCCTGTCTGACCCTCTACTGAGAAGGCTTGCTAACCCTGGCTCTAACGGATAAGGAGCTTCTCAGCCACAAATAAATAGGCGAAAAGCAACCACCCATTAGAGAATTAGGCAGGAGGTGTGCATGTGAGAGTCTCAGCAAAACAAAGCAACAGCAAACAGATTCTTCCCAAATGGTTCAAGTGAAGAGGCATAGTGAAGGGGGCGGGATAAGGGGACTGACGGGGGGGAGGGGGGGGGACACTCAGCAACCAGCAAGAGCAGGAAGCCATCACCACCCAGGGACTGAAGGCGCAGAGCCAGGAACTGGAATAGCTCAGAGTTGGAGCCACCATCAGGGAGGGATGGCGGCTCTGTGACCACATGGCCCTGGAACGAGACAGAATTGGAAAGAAATGCCCTGACCTCCCTCTTCTCCCACCTTCCAGCCTCCTGCTGGCGCCTCCCCTTACTGACCCGAGCCAGAGGCCACCAGGCAAGGGAGCCCGTTGATGCCGGGCTCAGGGGCCAGCCTCTGAGCACACAGATGGAAAGCTGCTCACCTCACTGAGCATAAGAGCAGTGCACATGGGAACCGCACGAGGGCCACTTTTTACCAGTCACTCTGCGAAAGAACAGGATGCTTGGTAGCACCTGTGTTAGCAAGGGTCTCACAGGCTGTGTGTGTGTGTGTGTGTGTGTGCGCGCGCGTGCGCGCGCTTGCGCATTATCGAAATTACAAATGCATATATCCTTTGCCTTAGCCATCCTAAGTCTACTGCTTTATCCTACAGATACTTTAGTAAATACACGAAGTGACATATGAGTAAGGCTACCCACTGCAGCCTTATTAGTAATATGAAAGGAATAGCAATGACCTACTAGTCAATTGGGGGCCAGTTATATAAATTAGGCTACATCCATTCAATGGAATGCTACAAAGTCATAAAACAGAATGAGGAAGCTCTTTATGTCCTCATAGGAAATTAAGTTACATTAAGTGTACAGAGAAAATGAAAATAAGGAGTATAGTATACAGCCATTTGTGTAAAAAGAAATACTAGAGATAAGAATACATAAACATAGTTTCTTGTATATGCATAAAATAGAAAACCCATGAAACGATAATATTAGATGTCTCTGGAGAAGGGCTGGGGCAGCGAGAATTTTCCATCTTCTTGAACATTTTAAACTTCAGTTTATGTCAGTGCATTACCTGTGTAAAAATAAAGAAAATGAAGAATAATCTGTGGGCCAGTTAGTTGTAGTTGCAAGCAGATAGCTTTCATCTGAGAATTTAGCGAGGAGAAGCTCAAGATTTCAGTCCCTTGTGACTCCTACTAATTTCCTAACAAGATCCGAGAGGGGGTGGGCAGATGCAGGTGTGATGCTCTGGCCCAGTGGTTTCAGGGACGAAGCTCCGCCTCCTCCTCAGTCCGCTTCCAGCCGGTCCTGTTGGTCCAGGGCCCCCCTCAGCTTCCTGTCTGTGCTCTGACCAGGGCTCAAACCCACAACCTTGGCTATTGGGCTGACACTGTAACAAACAGACGACCGGCTGGGGCCCACCCCTTCTTTTTAAGTGTTCTCTAGCACTTGGGTTTCAGCTAATTCAGCCTGATGCATGTGTCCGCCCTCCTTCCCACTTAAGATAGATGAATGCCTTAGTTATTAGGAGCCGTCTTTTGAATATCCATTTTGATATGGTACAAGTTGTGGATTATCAACAAGGAAACAATTGGATAATCAGAGGATCAACATATAGGAACAAATCTGGATTTCTCAAATCTGTCTCCTTTTATTTTTTGTTTTTTTTCTGGGCGATATTTGCCCGAAGTGGAAAGAACTGAATATGGATGAGCGCATGTTGCAAACTGATTTTCGACCGTAATTGCTTTGCAGCAGGAACATGGGCAGCAGGAGTGGGCTGGGAATATAGGCAATCAGAGAGGCGATTCTTACACCTGCCAGATTCCATGCGTAGCCCACAAGCGTCCGCAGAGAAATCGAAATGCTGCTACCCTGTGACAAGGCGTTCCAATTAATGTGCTGCGAACGCATCTGTCTGCCAGGAGCTCCCCTCATGCAGTGGCAGGGCCGCCCCGATGTTGGAGCTGCCTCGGTGAGCGGTTTGGGAGTCGCCCCAGACCATTGAGGGGGTGGTGACCTCATCCTTCCACTTCAGCTCAGGAACGCAGCACAGGGGGCGCTTCAGTTGGAGGACTTGTGGCAAGATGTCACGTAGATGCCATTCTGAGAGCACGTGTTAACATAGCCAGTTGCCAGGTTCTGGTCACGGAAATAAAGACACATTTACCCTCTTAATTTTGGCATGAAAAAGTTTAGGGCAGCCCTAATGTACAAAGAGTTTAAACAGGGCCACCTAGCAATTATACAACCTGAGACAGTGATAGAAGGGAAAGGGAGGATGTTGTTTGCCGAAGACTTTACTCCTATTTTTATTTTATTTAAAAAATGTTTATTTTATTTTATTTTCTATCACCATTTATCCCCTGACACTTTCTTCCACCTGCACCCCCTCTTCCTCTGGCTCCTGACTTTATTTTGAGGACAGAAGACTACGATGCTTTATCCTCTGTGCGTGCTTGGGCACGTGCCTGTGTGTGTATTTTCTCTTCCTTGGCTGGTATTGTGACCAGGAGTTTCATGAAAGCTAATTTGTGCAGCAAGGATCAGGCAGCAGGGACAGAGGCTTCTGGGAAAGGTGGAGCTACTTGGCAGCATCAGCAGAGTATAGGGTTGTTGGTCCTACAGTTCAAGGTCTGTACCCGGCAGCACGTGGTACTATGTGGAGTCAGCATCTGCGTAGACATGCGCCCCCTCCCCCTCCCCCACCCACATCCCTAACCCATGCTCACCTCTTCCTTGCCTCACTTTACTTGTTCTCTGGCTCTTCACATATGAGACTTTTTCTTTCCTAACGAGGTCTGAACTCTTGAGCCCATGACACCAAGTTTTATCCTTCTCATTGTCTTCCTTCAGTGTCTATAACAGAACATGCTAATTCATCTTTGGCCATGACTTTTCTCTTTGGACTGTGGCTCTTGGCCAACTGAATCGAAGTCCACTACAGCCCGCCCCGCGATTCACGTTTTTGATGAAGGAATAGGTGGTATCTGAATTGCACAGTTTGCCATGGCAAGGGCACCGATGCTGTTTCATGGGAAAGAGTACTAATTTCCCCCAAACCCAGATTTATGAAAAAAAGCTTAAATTGGCTAAGAAGTGCTTGTGTTATCATCAACCCTTTCCATGGAGTTACATTTTCATTTGACCACAAACAGAAGCCCACGGAACACATCTGTCTACGTACAACTTCCGAGGAAAGAACGGAACGTTTCCCAGCCTCCGTTGTCGCCAGGAGCTGACTTGCCAGGTGGTGTTCCGTATCATATTTAATAACTTTTGTATTCAACTCCATAAACTATTTAATTCTTGCAGCGATCGGACATGTTATTAACTTTTTATTTCTTTTAATTAAACCTTTTATCTTGAGGTAATTGTAGATTCCCATGCAGTGGGAATAAATAATGCATGGAGATCTCCGTGCCCTTTGCCCGGTTCCCTCCCATGTGATGCCTTGCTAAATGCCGGGATGGTAAAGGTAGGGTTACAGTCATGCATACATGAAACATGGAGTTTATTCTCCTGTAATTATTTGTTATTGCGATACCTGTTTGTATTACAACTGTAGACCTACTGTTGCCCACCCCTATAGCACAGCATCACGGCCAGACGCTGATGTTGACAGAGTTGAGAGACCAAGTATTTCCATCACCACACAACCCCCTCAGTTGCCCTTTTATAGCTCCATCCACTTCCTTTCTACACCACCTGCTCCTGAGCCCAGACAGCCCCCAATCTGTACGCCACTGCTACACTTTTATCCTTTCAAGAATGTTGTATAAATAGAAACACGTTGTGTAACCTTTCGCATTGGCTTTTTTCACTTAGCGTCATTCTCTGCTCTGCTTCCTGGTTGTTGTGTGCATCAGTCTTTTTTTCCTTGTTGATTACTAAGTAGCATCCTTCACCCACTGAAGGACACTGGGGCTGATTCCAGGGTGGGACTGTGACAAATGAAGTTGCTATACACATTCATGTCCAGGCTTTTATGGGAACATACGTTTCCATTCCTCAGGTGGGCATTGCTGGGTTGGGTGGTGATTGCATACAACTTGTGGTGAGCTAAGTATTTTTATTATTATTATTATTATTATTATTATTATTATTATTATTGGAAACTGAAGCTCAGAGTAGTATGTTGACTTGCCCAGGATTACAGATCTAGTGATGGAGCTATGACTTGAAGTCAGTCTGTCTGACTCCCGGAATCCACGCCTTCTCCAGTCTAGTACAGCGTGCACCTTACCCGTGGCATGTTTGGAATGGGAAGCAGAGGCCGCTGTTTCCACCTGCCCTTGGGTCACTGAAACAGGCATCGATTCCATGGTCGTCTGTGGTACACGTTTTTATTTCAAAGAGCAAAACCCAAATATCAGTACAGAAGGCACCAGAGTCCCTGATCGGCATGATTGAGTGAAGACTCCCGGCATTTAATACAACGGCAGCGCATTTTTTGAGCCCGTCTTTGCTGAGAGATGGAAGGGCTAGAACTCCTTGCCCAGTGAATCAAGGGCACAGCCAGGGCTCGGTGGATATAGGTCTCCATCCCTCTTCCAACTGGTTGTCATTTATCCTGCAGCCGGGACAGCCTTCTATGCTGGGCAGGCAGCTGGGGACCAGCGATCGCTAGGAAGGCAGGTCCCATCAATTATTGCTGTGTTGGGGGGAAATATAGGGGGGAAGCCAGTGCATAGTAAGACAGTCCCAGGTGTGGGCTGATCAGATCGTGGCAGGTCCTGCAGATCCGAGGGCGTTGATGGTTATTAGACGCACTGCGGGGAATAGCAGCCCCTTCCTGCAGCCGAAGGGTCGTTCCTGGTGACATCTTGACAGGACGCTGTCCTGCGGGAGGAGACCGCTCATCTGTGTGCTTGACCCACAGCTCATTGTTAATGCTTCCTGATGCTAGAGGGATGCTACCTGGGTGGCTACTATGGGGCTATTGGTGTGTTTTTTTTGTTTTTGTTTTTTTTCAATACGAAGGAGAAGGTTTTATAAGTAGTTTGAGAAAATTGCAGCTACAAAATTGCACATTCTGCAGGAGTGAAAGGGTCTTTTCCATGTAACTTAGAGGCTGTGTAATTTATGCCATTACAGCAATATCCCTTCTATTCCGGGGATTTTCAACCAGGAAAGGGTGGTTATCACTGCTTTCTGCAGCCTAAATGTTGTTTCTGAATTAAAATGGCTGATTTTGGTTCGGTCCCTGCAGACTATGGTAAAGCTGGGATGAAAATGACCCAATTTTATGCTCATAGCAGTGAAGCTTTTGAAATCAGCTTCTTCCATAACTTAACATCTTTTTAACCTGAAATCCTGTTTATTTCCAGTTAGTACTTCATGCAGTTTCTGATCTAAATATTTAATATAAAATAGATACATAATAAATAAGATTCCGGAAGTTAGTGAGATTAAGCTCTTTCTTGGCAGATGGGTAATTCCTACCAGGATTGCCGAGGCTGATCTGTTGTAATGATGACCTTGCCAATCAGCCTTTCTTTGTCTATGTGACCCTATGTATGTGTGATCATGTATATGAGGACCCTAGTAATAGAGTCACAAAATATGGGTTGTGAGAAAAGGAGAGTGGTGTACTGTATTGCTGCTTTAAAAATTCACAGGCTGACAAGTGACTTCATTCTTCCTAAATGATATCCTACTATTATGATGTAAAAAGGGAAACAGGAAGGTAGTTACAGAATGAAAATTTAGATGAGAAAATTTTGGAAGAAGGTTATTCTTCTTCTTCACTATGTGATGTGGGTGTCCCTGACAGCAAGGAGATCCCCGGTAACTATTCGATATGTACCCCTGCAGACCTTCCTCAGGCATGTGCACACATACATGCACAGGTGTGTGCACACATGCAGAGTTGTCACTTACACTCATTCATGGCTGCAACTTACGTTTTCCCCTTCAACAATGACTCAGCGTCATTGTCTGTGCTAACAGATATAGATCAATCTCATCTTTTTAAAAGGTCACATACACAGCATAATTGGGATATTGCATAATCATAGCTGCTAACATTTATTGAATTAATATTCTGTGTCAGGCATTGTATTAAACCCCCTTTTTTATATTTCTTTATTGATTTCAGAGAGGAAGGGAGAAGGAGAGAGAGAGAGAGATAGAAACATCAATGATGAGAGAGAATTATTGATTGGCTGCCTCCTGCACACCCCCCACTGGGGATTGAGCCCGCAACCCAGGCATGTGCCCTTGGCCGGAATCGAACCTGGGACCCATTGGTCCGCAGGCCAACGCTGTACCCACTGAGCCAAGCCGGCTAGGGCTGTATTAAACCCTTAACTACATATGAGGAAACCAAGACTCAGAGAGGTCAAGTAACTTGCCCGAGGTCACACAGTCAGTATGTAGCAGAAACCACGTGTGCACTGTAGCTCATGCAGCCGATCCCCCACGAATGCACATTGGCCTCTCATTTTCCATCAGAACAAATCCTATATAATAAAAGCCTAATATGCAAATCAACTGAATGGCAGAACAGCCAGTGGAACACCTCTTCGCTATGACATGCACTGACCGCCAGGGGGCAGACGCTCAATCGAGGAGTTGCCTCAGCCTACAGGCCCCAGGCCAGCCAAGGCAGGTGCCAGCAGGGGCCCCTAGATCACTCTGCCGGTCGCCCCACAGATCGGTCCTGATTGCTGGTCAGGCCTAGGGACCCTGCCTGTGCACATAATTTGTGCACCAGGCCTCTAGTATTTCTATAATGAACATCTTTGTACACAGATGCTTGTGAAAAGAATCTCTTCAATATATACCTTTTGACATTTGAAGCCGAGATGCCTTTTCATCAATAGAGTGATTCATTGCTGTATGAGAGAGTGTGGAGGCTGATCAATAATGTGATGATTGGTAAGAGTTTTCTGTCTTCCAAGAAGCATCTCCAATGCCTCTTCCTTTCCTCATACCTACATGGAGAGCCTGATGCTGGCTGGGTGTCTGGTGTCTGGGTGTCTGGGTGGCCAGGCAGTGGCTTTAGGAACCCAGACCCCTGGGCTTTGGCTCGGAGTGTGGAACTGGCTCACACTCTCCCACCTCTGACCAGTCTGCCCTCGGGGCAGTGCGGCTGGGACAGGAACCAGAACCCAGCGTGCACACTAGACAAGATGAGCGTAGCGTTTCTCACCAGGGAAACAGTGGCATCCTGCACCCCTGGCACGAGGCTAGAAGACTCCGCCGTCTCCCCAGAAGCTCCTGCTGGAGGCACAGGGACAGAAGCCGCGTCCTCCTGACCCCACCCTGACCAGAGGACAGGGAGAGGAGCTCCCATCAGGGTGCAGGGGAGCCCTCCAGGTTTTCCTTTCCTCGGACAATTGGGCGACTACCTGGTGATAGCCTCGCGTTTCTTTTCTGCCGTTGGCATTGAGAGTGGTTGCTCATCATCGTAACAAAGCCAGTGACATTCTCCGTAGCTTTCTTTTCGCAGTCAAATTTGCCATTGACATGAACAAGCCGGTAAAGACTGGCACTGACAGCTATTCAGTGTGAGTCGGGCACCTGCCCGGGCCGTGAGGCCTGGCAAACAGCGGCTGTGGGCTTCAGACTGTAATGAATGTTATCGTTTGCTCCAGTCAATATACAAGTTGAAGCCAGTCCCCTCCCCCCATCAAAAAGCAGTTCTTTTAGCACATAATTTAAAGAACCTCAAAGAGAAACCATAATGCTTTGAGGAGGGTGGGAATAAGAGAGGCAAAAAAATGGTTAGGACCGTGGGTTTTATAACCAGGCTTTTTGATTTCAATCAAGGTTCTGACCTAGAATAAGCCGGGCCTCAGTTACTTATCTGTAAAGTGGGACTAATTACAATGGTAATTATTATTATAATATTTACAATGTATTAAGTTATATCTGTAACATAAATTTATAATTAATTATAATAACAGTATCTGCTTTGTAGGTTGTCACAGAATTGAGTCAACATACATAAAGCATTTAGAATAGTACCTAGCACATAGTAAGCCCTCAGTTCAATAAACGTTAGCTACTATCATGGTGATGATTATAAATGTTGCTGTTATTTAATAATTATTATTTCATCCGTCTGCTTTCTTGTAATGAGTCGGGAAAGATACAAGAGCATTTAAAGGAGAGTGGTTGAAAGCTTGAACGTGAGGCTGGGCTTAGTGCCTACAGGAGGAACGCAGGGTTTACAGAATCGGTGACCTTTTGAAACCTCGGTAGCCCAAGGGGAATCCTCTTCAATGTGGACATTCCCATAGCTCGTCAGGGAATGAAAACCAAGCTCATCACTTTCTGGAATCTGCTTGTGAGACTACGTTCTGTCTGCGGTGCCTGTCAGAGCTGTTATGCTGAAGAAGGGAGCCAGCGGAGAGCTGCCTGTGTTGGGCTCTTCGCCTGTGGATAAGTCTTACTGGATTCAGCACTCACTAGATTCCTGTGCAGTGGCGGCCGAGGTAGATGTCAAATCTGACAGAAGCAGAGGGTTATGTTCAGATGGGCCTGGGACACAGACATTGCTTGGACTGGGCAGCAGAGCTGGTGAAACCCCCTGGTTCTGAGAATTTGTAAGAATGATGGTAAACTGTTCTGGCAGGCCAGGATCGATGCTCTAAGCGAGAAGCTGCATGCTGTGGGTGTGAAGAGAAAAGTGTTTTTAAGTCTTTTTCTTTCTAGTATATCTTGTTAAATTTATTTCCCCCCAGTTTTTCTGAAGTATTGACTCTTGTTGTATTTCTTCATGTTATTCTGCCCCATAAGTATTTTCTTTCAAAGATCTGAATTTCAAAAAAACAAAGGTTTTATTTTTAATACTCTTCTTTCTTTTAAAAATATTTATTAGTATGTTAGTACTAAAGTATATATAGGTATTTCTAGTACTAGTATATATTTAAAATCAGTACACTTTACCACACAAAGATCTTTAACTAACCAATAAGAAATTGACCAAGATCCCTGTAGATAAATAGGCAAAACATACAATCTTCCCACAGAAATATAATGGTGGACGTGAAATGATCAAACTCATGTGTAAAATTGATAGTGTTTCTTTTCTTACTGTTTCTTTACAATTCAGTCCAGAAGTCATTAGAGGAGGCGGAGCAATTAGTGCCTTGGTTGGGAAGGGCTCTGGGAGGGAGAGAGCCGAGCGGTCCACAGCAGTGAGGAGGACTCCCCAGGTTCATGATGGAGAGAGAGTGTGTGTGTGTGTGTGTGTGTGTGTGTGTGTGTGTGTGCGCGCGAGTGCGTGCGTGCATGCACGCACGGCGGTGGGGGAGGCAGCGGAGACATGGCTTGTTGCTTTGGCAAGGGAGAAAACTGGCATGAGCTGTGTGTGGAGATACTGGTGTGAACTCGTGATACTCAACAGAGAGAGAAGAGTAGAATCAAACATAGAAGTGCATCTTGGTGTACGTGTGTTACGCACACACATTTCCTGGCTCTGTGCCCTGAGAGGGTCTGGGGACAGTGATACCTAGATACTGGTATCTGGGTTAGGTATTGGCTTCTCAGTACCCTCTCCTCTTCGAAGTGCTGCTTAGGGAAATGGCTGACTCGAGGGCTGGGTCAGAGAAAGATGAACCTGGACTATCTCTTGTTGTTCCATAAAGTAAATAAGTGCTCAATGAAGCATGGGGGCCGGGGGGGGGGGGTAGCAAAAAGATATAGGAGCCGACTTGAATGTGGGGCAATGGAGCAACAGAATAACAACAGCATCAGTTATAAGAGGTTATAATGGAGTGAGTAAAATAGGAATTCATGAGCCCATATTGATCTGGATAAGTCACCGCTTAAAGTCTGAATTTGATGAGGAATGGGAGATTGGCATAGTCTCAGAGTAACTCCCCCCACCTCCAAGGACTTGTTAATTACAAAGGGGAAGTGAGTAACTTCACAGTGGAGAAGCCTGGCACACATCACCTTAGCCAAGTGATCAAAGCTAATCGCATCAGTAATAAGACTGATTGAAATGCTGTACCACCTGATAGGATGTAATGAGAAGAACACGGCGTCATTACTGTGATATTCCTGCCAAAGATGCATAACCTGAATCTAATTACGAGGAAACATCAAGCAAACCCAAATTGAAGGACATTATACAAAATAACTGGCCTCGCATCTTCAAAAGTGTCACCATCTTGAAAGTTAAGGAAACAGAAGCTTTGAACTGCATCCATTTGCTAGGAAGTCATGATGAAATGATTGGCAAACCTTAATTAAGTAGGCTCTCAGGATGGCATGGCAGTAAGGTGTCTGTCTTCATCTCCTACCTCTCATGGTTGTATTGTAGGAAGCAGTGTCGCTGAGGATAGGAATTACACAGTTTGGAGAGAGTGGGGCAACTAACTCTCAAAGGGTTCAGAAAAAGATAAATTGTGCTGTTCTTGGAACCGTCACGACTTTTCTCTCAGTTTGAGATTAAAAATAAAAATAAAGGAATAAATAGTTAATGGTGGGAGTGCTGGTAGTCTTACATCTTGTTGATGCACCCTTTGGATAGCAAATTAAAGATGCGTATCAAAAGCCTTAAAAATGTTCATATCCTACAAAGTGCGGAATCTTGGAGGGAAGGCAGGGGAGCGTGGGTGGGTGTGAAGAGATCAACCAAAGACCTTGTATGCATATATGTATAACCCATGGACACAGACAATAGGGTGGTGAGGGCCTGGGGTGGGGGCAGGGGCCGGCTGGAGGTGGTCAATGGGGGAAAAGGGACATCTGTAATACTTTCAACAACAAAGATTAAAAAATTGTTCACATCCTGACTTATACCTGGTATTCTATTCTATGCAAACAAAGACAAGAGCTTTGGGGAAATGCTTGGATTGTTAAGTAGACAAGTCATATTAGAAACCTGTATATGTAGTGGGTTTTTAACTATTTACGAAAATATGAAAAGACTAGGCATCCCCCTGCCCCACCATTTGTAGTGTAAGCCCATCAAGGCTGGGTGGCTCTGAATGGCCTCACGTTGGCTGACCCGATGTCCCATGATTTCTTTTCAGGATGTAGTTTATGTTCGTGAAGGTAATTTCAGTTTCCTTGTCTTTTTTACCCCCCTTTGGCCTTAGCCAGCGAGCGGTGCCCCTCCTTCTGCCATCTTCTTAGCTGGCCGGGCGCCTGCCCCTCCCACGGAGCCTCCGCCTTCTTGCATCTCACCGAGGACGGGATGCCTCGTCTCCTGTGTCAGACATTTCGAACGTGTGCCTGATTCTGTGTCTTTAGACTTAGGTTCCCTTTCCCTCGTACGGCACAGACAGAGCCCACGTTAGCGCTTTTCTGTTTCTAATCCGTGCCTGCCAGGCAGACCAGCCTGGCCCTGAGGCGCTCAGGATGCCCGCTGCCCGGTGAGCGGGATGGCGGCTGGGGCGGCCGGGTCTTCCTTGCGGACACTGGCCAGGAGTGAGGGGCTGGAGCGCTCACTCGTGGGCGCTGCCCCTAAAGGGCATTGTGGGATCTTTTCTGGTCCTTAGTTCATAGTAACGTGGCTGCATTCTCTATCTTCCTGGGGATTTCATTGGGAAGTGAGAAGGTGGCTACTGAAGGTAACGGGGCCTGAAAGTAGCTTTGACTAAATATCCGCTATAAAGAAACAATCCTCTCAAACTAGTCACAAAGTCTTTGTTATATTTTCATGTCACTCACTAGGAAAGTGGGGCTTCGAGGGGCTAGTGATGGGACTGGCTGCCAGCTAGTCAGTGGGGCAGTCGGGTAGGTCCCTGCTGCTCCGTGAAACCCCGGGCCCCCCGGAAGCACAGGCACAGTGTCCCCTGCTGCTCCGTGAAACCCCGGGCCCCCCGGAAGCACAGGCACAGTGTCCCTGCTGCTCCGTGAAACCCCGGGCCCCCCGGAAGCACAGGCACAGTGTCCCCTGCTCACCAGGCGCCGTCAGGGCTACGCGCCGATTTCCTGCTTAGGACACACACTTCTGTCACCTGTAACATTGCTCATGGAAGCCACACTCTCCAATGGCTTTGGATTCTAGGTGTTGTACTTTGAATTTTTTCCATATTTCTCTTTTTATGAGCAAATATTAAAAAGCAATTGTAAACAAACTGCACACCAGCAGGCCGCTGGGCAGAGCTTCCGTCTCTTTGTCCTCAGAAGGCAGCATGTGGGCGTCTGAGGCGGCAGCGCCGAGACAGGCCAAGGAAGCTCACCAGCTGCGGTGCAGCCGGGCTTCAGTGCTGGCCTCCGCCCACCTCACCGCTGCCCCCGGGCCCAGGCCTCCGCCCACCTCACTGCTGCCCCCGGGCCCAGGCCTCCGCCCACCTCACTGCTGCCCCCGGGCCCAGGCCTCTGCCCACCTCACCGCTGCCCCCGGGCCCAGGCCTCTGCCCACCTCACCGCTGCCCCCAGGCCCAGGCCTCCACCCACCTCACCGCTGCCCCCGGGCCCAGGCCTCTGCCCACCTCACCGCTGCCCCCAGGCCTAGGCCTCTGCCCACCTCACCGCTGCCCCCAGGCCCAGGTCTCTGCCCACCTCACCGCTGCCGCCCGGCCCGTCCGCCCGTCCTGCGGCCAGCACCCCGGCTCTCAGGCCTGCACGCCCTCTCGGTGTGTGACTTACCCAGCAGTCATTTTGATCTCAGCCTGTGGTAGGATCTCATTGTTAAATTGTCCTAGTAAATGAAGAACCACCCACAAATTCAAAATTAAATTAATATCAAACCAATAACTTACGTTATAGTTTAGAAATCGTATAGTAACTGCTGCTACCTAATAAAATATGCGTGGGTAAAACACTGAGTTCTCAGTGTTGAATGAGAGGTCGTGACATGACGGTTTTCCCCTATTTCAAGCACACGGAAGGCCTGGGAGGGGTAACCTGTCTCCTGGCACATTTGCAGGCAGTCCTGAATCTGTGTTTCCCTGGCGGAGATGTAATTCCTGTATCTCTTCGTTTCTTCCAAATAGTAAACATGCTCTTTTGGTGCGGAAGAGTGCTTGTGAAAAGTGGCCTGTAGAGGGTTTTTTCTTGATGTGAATTAAAAAACATGACCGATTTCTCAGGTCCTAGATTTCTCAGCCGCATCCCTAACATGTGCCCAGGACCTTCCGATGCTGCCCTCCCCGTGTCCGCGTGCGGGCGGGCGGGTGGGGGTTAGATGTGTGCATAGTATCAGGACCAGAACACATGTGACCACCTATTTTCCCCCGTGTCTCCCCCGCTGGGCCGTCTGCCTGAGGGGCCGAGGCCTGTGTGGATGGTGGTGTGGGGAGGGCGCGGGCGCGGGAGGTGGCGGTGGTGAGGCTCCCTCCGTGCGCCTGCAGTTCCCACTCGGGAGCATATGGCACGCTGCTGATGGAGGTGCGTACCCAAACTGTGAATGCCTCCTGGAAGGTGAAATGACAAACTGCAATGGTCTCTTGCCAGGAAAACGTGGGCCCGTCAGCGCCGGTTGTCAAACCAGAGGATGACGAGGAGGAAATGTGGGGTGCGCTTCCTCTTCTCCCTCCGGGAGGCTCCAGCTCTTACTCATCGTCTCCTGTGTTTGTTACAAAGGGGGAGTCAAAGGTGCTTCCCCAGCCGAGAGGACGGCCGGTCACTGGGGTTGAAATCATACACTGGCTCCTGCTTACGTTGTGTGTGATTTTCAAGTTTCTTACACATCTTGGAGCTCAGGGCTCGCCATTTCCACTGCTTCTCCTCCTCCCCCAGCCCCCCTGCGCGGAAACAAAACCAAAACAAAAGAGGAGTTTCTCTTCCTTACCATGAACAGGTAGGAAAGGGCTTGAGACCAGCTGCTGTCCGTGTCCCATGCAGTCACCCAGCAGCAGCTCATCCAAAGGTGGGGCGGCCAAGACCAGCTTGTACTGCTGTCTGCGTGTGAACTCGCTGGGGTATCGGACAAGCTGCTCTGTTACTGGGTGGTCAGTCCTGCTGCAGGGAGAGAGGCGAGCCCTTGGGGCATTAGAGCGGATGTCAACCAGTTACCTGCCACGATTTTGAATTTAATTAATAAAGGTCTGCTGCTGGCGTCTATGGATGCTTATGGCGTACAAATGGTTAAGCTGACAGAGTGGAGTGGATGTGAGCCCAGCAGGAGGAGGGATTCCTGACCGATGGTAGGTGACCAGGGCAGTTTCAGGGAGTCTGTGAGCCACCAAACCACCTTACCGGCTGGAGACCACTGCCCCTGACTAGTTACCAGCTGTAATCCAGTGGCTTCCGTTTTGAGACATGGGCAGCTGTGTCAGAGGCAACACAGGTCACCTGAGGGCACAGCATCGTTGGAGGCCAGTCTCAGAGGCTGCGGCTGTGTTTTTAAAAAAATATATTTTTATTGATCTCAGTGAGGAAGGGAGAGGGAGAAAGAGAGAGAAACGTCAATGATGAGAATCTTTGATCAGCTGCCTCCTGCATGCCCCGCACTGGGGATCGAGCCCACAGCCCAGGCATGTGCCCTGACCAGGAATCGAACCATGACCTCCTGGTTCATAGGTCGATGCTCAGCCACTGAGCCACGCCAGCCGAACCGGTGACTGCTTTTTAGACCGTTTATTAATATTCTAAATTCACAGGGGCTTGCGCCAAGGCCTTGGCGAGTATGGCTTCCCACCCAGAGCATAAGCAATGGCTGCGTGGCTTCCACCCCCTTCCTCCCATCCCTTTTCTAAGTTTCCGTTCCACCTGGGCCAGCGGCAGTGCTCTGACCCTGCTAACCCATGGCCAGCGAGCTTTATGTTGTCTTACTGAGGACTGACCCACCCCCTGGCGTTCACTGTGGCATTTTAAGCTCAAGAAAGCCAGAGCTCAGGCAGGGAGTAAAAGAAAATGTAAAACAGTGTGAAGTAGTAGACGGGGCAGAAGACATCGGAGGCTGGTTGTCAACCTTGGGCAAGTACGTAAGCCCTGGGGCCTTGATTTCCCCATCTGTAAAATGGGCAGTTCCGGTCAGACCAGATCAGAAGGTCTTGCAGTTTCTCCGACCTCTAATTATGTGTACGCATTTGGACTTTATCTTGTTAATACGTTATTAGATATCTAAACTCACAATGTGGATTTCTAGTCCAAGTCAGGGCTAGGCTTTTCTTCCCCTGGATCATCTGTGGTGCCGAGAAGGCCTCTCCAGCCCTTGTCTGGTCTCCTGATTCTGGGAGAAAGGCGCGTGTTTTCCTAGGAGACTCGCAGATAAACTGGGGTAAACACAGCTGTTGGGGGGAAGCACCATATTCCCGTAACCCTCTGCAGCCTAATATCCTTTATCTTTAATAAACAATATCTAAATAGATGACACAGAGTTTCTATCCATAAAGCACTTGCCAGTTCATATAGGATGCCTTCCAACGGCTATGCTTCAGGACAGTTAGCGTAACCCTCCCACACGTAAGCCTGGATAAGCTCCTGTTTAAGAAAACTTCACGATGGGTTTCAAAGATGGGGAGGTCACTCTCCAGCTCCCCTTCTCTTTCCTATTTGAGTTTTCTTCATCGTGACTGTTCGTACTATGAATCGCAAAGGTAACTCAGTTGACTGATGGCCCAGAATGCCCTCAGATTTCTCCCGCAAGAACTCATTTTTTTAAGCAAAATAATACGAAATGAAGAAACAAGAAAGGGAGTTTCTGAAACCATGTTTAGGTGGCTCTTCCTGACAGCACTGGGCTCTGTGATCTGGTTGCTGCTTCGGCGGACATTTCTGTCCAGGGACAAAGCTAAGCACAGCGCTCACTGCTGAGCACCCCAGGCTGGAGCTGTAGGTCTTACTCCCCTGGGTGAGGGCAGGGGCGCTTCAGCAGTGGTGTGAGGTCTGGCAGTAACTGGGGGGAGGGGAACAGGGGGGAGCTGAAATAGGACAATGCTGGCTTCATCCGGATTATCCATCTGCGGAATTAAGGCATGCAGCCAATTTATAAAACAGATTCTCCAGTTTGACATTGTCAACCCTGGAGTTAAGCCTAAGCGAAATGGCAGTACTTTCTTCATTTACGAAGAGGTTTTTCTTGGGAAGAATCTTGGTTTCATGACGCATTTGTGAATTAGGGAATAGTTATTAACCACTATTAGTGTATAGTTAAGTAATTTGTATGTGACTAGTTACAAATAAAACTGCTACTTGAAAAGACAAGAGTAGAGGTCAGTTCTTTAAAAGTCCATTTTTATGTATTTGATGCATTTTTACTGCAACCGAAGTGTTGCTCCAAATGGGAAGTAGGATTCTGTATTCCCTTTCCCATCAGAAATCCAGAGAAAGCAGAGAAGCACCTTATAATACCCACAAATACCACTGCCATGGTTATTTTAAAAATTCTTCTCATTATTATGTCAAGCTCTTATTTTTATTGAGGATAACACTTAGGGAGCTTGATGACAAACTGTACACTATCCTGGCCTTAAGTGGGAGAGCATCACTTCTCAGCGGCTTCTTCCCCTTCAGTCTCCTTATCCTTTTGGGGTCACATCAGTATTTGAAGGTATTTTTAATGTTTCTTTTATTTTTATTTTTAAATATGAAAATACTAAGAGCTGTTAGAGAGGCTGAGACTCCTGCCAATGTCAGGAATGGAAATCGTCTCACTGGGAGTCTAACATTTTATCCTCTGCATTATAGATACAAACCAGTATTCTCTCCTGCTTGCTACCCTTTCATGTGGATATGTATATGTATGCTATCCACAGGTGCACGTTACAGAGTTATCCAGGTTCCAAGTAAAAATATGTATCATAAATACTTTTATGACTTCAAAATGCGTGAGAACTCCAAATCTAGATGAGAATGCTTTAAAGTTAAGGTTGCAGAATCTTCCAAGAAGGGGGACAGACAGGGCAGACTCTTAAGAGTGGGTAACGGAGTCCTCCAGCTTCGGCCCGTCCTGCACCCAAACCACGCAGCCCCACCCTAGGCATCCCGGGAGTGGCGTGTCCCTCGTCACAGGGATCCGCAGCGTTTACAGCGTGGCCTCTGTGGCCTGAGAGTGTGAGCATCATGCAGCGTTTACTAAAGTGCTTTGCGTGTAATATCACACTGCAGCCCAGGGTCCCATGCGGATTTGTTACTGGTTTTGCCATTGTTTATACAGCGAACCTTACTGAGTGCTGACCTGGAGGCCTCAGGCAGCCTTGGCAGCCCTGCCTTCCCGGGTGTTCAGCTCCGGAGGAGAAACCGGCTGAGTGATCTGCCCAGGGTGACACTGCCTGCAGGCGGCGTGGCTGGACCTGAACCCGGGTCTCTCTGACTTGGGTCTGCACTCTTCTCCCCTGTGCTCCGCCAGGCGAGCTGGGGACAGTGCGGTGGCTCAGGGCTTTCCCAGCTCTGCAGGCCTCAGCAGATCCATCCTGCGGTTTCGTTTCTTAACGGATGCTGAGGGCAAAGGCGAGGCTCTGATTTTCCAGACAAATGACTTTGGCACTCGCCAGAAAGCAACCTCGAGGACTGGGCACCTCCTCCGTGTGCAGACACTGCCGCTTTGTTCCCGGGTCTCGGCTCCTCCCCGCACAGCTCCCTCCCCGCGATGCTGGAGGAGGGACAGTGCTGCCACAGGCACTGTTGCTACCACAGCTGCTAGCACTTACTTTCAACATTTGAACAATAGCGGCGGCATTCACAGGAGTCATACAGCCGCTCACCCTCCAGGATCCCAGTGGACTGGGAGCTCAGAAATGTTAAAGGGCTGGGGTGCAGGATCGGGGGGGGGGGGGGCGGGGGGGGGCGCAAAGGGCAGCCTCCTCAGAAACTCCGGCCAGTCCTCAGCTCCCGGGAGCATGGGCATCGCCGAGGCCGCATCTGTGTCTTACTGACGAGTATGTAGCTGTAGAATGCACCAGGAGCCTCAGCGTCAGGCAGGCAAAGGCCGTGGTGTGCTCCCAGCACAGGCCAGCACGTGGGTGAGGATGACTTCCACTCTCGCTCTGGACGCGTGGACAGGCTGCTAAGCAGAGCCTGCGGTTCCTCAGAACCAGCAAGGGTCGGGCCCCGTGTTTCCACCTCCCTCTCCTGCCCTGTCTGCAAGTGAGGGAAGGCTGAGGAGCGAGGGCTTCCTTAGGCCTCAGCCCCGCAGACACCCGCCTCCTAGGACTACATCTCTCAGCGGCACCACCTGTCATGGCTCCTGTTGGCACCTTGTTATACGTCACAGAACAGAACGGACCATGACTGCTTTTTTTTTTTTTTGGTATGAAATCACCCCTCACATGGGAATAAATAACTTGTTAACTGACTGATTACTGTCATTTTTCAAAATTTCAATTTGGTTCCTTTCTAATGAACTTAATCCTGTTTTTCCTCCCTGGGTACAAATTGCCCTGGAGTGTATTACCTTTCTGCCTTTCCTTCCATCCTTTACTTTTTAAAAAAGAAGCTATTGTGCTAAGAACACTTATCATAAGATTTACCTAGGAACAGATTTTTAAGTCACGATACAAGAGTGTTATCTCTGGACCACTGATCCATAGCAGATCTCTAGAACATATTCATCCTCCACGACTGAAATTCTGTATCCGTTGATCAGCAAGTGCCCTTTGCCCAGCCCCTGACTCCACCATCCTACCCTTTGCTTTTATGACTTTACTAGAGGCCTGGTGCATGGGTTCATGCACTTTGAAAGGAAATTAATTATATATTTTAGAGGCCAAGGAGGGACCTCAGGAGATTGGCTGGCCAGGGAGGGAGCAAGGGAGGGCTCCAGGGAGTGTCTGGCCTGTCTCGCCCAGTCCTGATCAGCCGGACTCTAGCAGCAAGCTCACCTACCCATCATTGCATCTGCCCCCTGGTGGTCAGTGTGCGTCATAGCGACTGGTCAGTCAAAGGAATGGTCAGACACTTAGCATATTAGGCTTTTATTATATAGGATATTTCATATAACTGGGGTCTTTACAGGACTTGTCCTTCTGTGACTGGCTTGTTTCACTTAGCATGTCCTCAAGGTTCATACATGTTGTCACTATTGCAGGATTTCCTTCTTTTTCTAAGGCCAAATAATATTCCACTGTATGAACATACCATATATTTTTTAAAATATATCTTTATTGATTTCAGAGAGGAAGGGAGAGGGAGAGAGAGATAGAAACATCAATGATGAGAGAGAAACATTGATTGTCTGCCTCCTGCACACCCCCACTGTGGGGATCAAGCCCACAACCCAGGCATGTGCCCTTGACTGGAATCGAACCTGGGACCCTTCAGTCCGCAGGCTGATGTTCTATCCACTGAGCCAAACCAGCTAGGGCTGTACCATATTTTTTAACCCCTCCATCCTTCATTGGACATGGAGATGGTTTGCACACCTTGGCCACTGTGAGCACTGCCACGGTGAACACAGGAGTGCTAATATCTCTTCGAGATTCTGATCTCAGTTACTTTGGATAAATACCCAGACTTATCATCTTCCATTCTTTTCTTACCCCCTTTTCTTCCCCTGACTCTTCCATCTCTCCCCCTAGACCAGTGGTTCTCAACCTTGGCTGCACGTTAGGATCACCTGGGAATCTTTTTAAAATCCTGATTTCTGGGCCTCATCCTCCAGAAATTCTGTCTCTTTGTTATGGGGTGGGGCCACAACATTAGTAACAAAGAAACAGAATTTCCAGAGGATGAGGCCCAGAAATCAGGATTTAAAAAAGATTCCTAAGTGATTCTAATGTGCAGCCAAGGTTGAGAACCACTGACCTAGGGCAGTGGTCGGCAAACTGCGGCCCATTGAGTGTGGCTCTTCCACAAAATACCACGTGCAGGCGCTCACGTACAGTGCGATTGAAACTTCGTGGCCACATTCAATGGGCCAAAGAGCCACATGTGGCTTGCGAGCCACATGCAGCTCTTTGGCCCCTTGAGTGTGGCTCTTCCTAAGCCTTAGGCGTACCCTAATTAAGTTAATAACAATGTACCTACCTATATAGTTTAAGTGGCTCTCAAAAGAAATTTCAATCGTTGTACTGTTGATATTTGGCTCTGTTGACTAATGAGTTTGCCGACCACTGATCTAGGGCAACGGAATTCCAGGCCTGCCCTCTCAGGCTAATTAGGAAATGGTAAAAGACAGGAAGAGTCCACATTTGTGTGTTTCCTCCATTTACATGTTTTATATCCCCCCTCCCCTCCCTTTTCTTTTTCTGGAACTTCTGTCATCCCATGGGTCTCCCCAGGGAAGAGTATTTCCTTGGTCCTCATTTTATGTGTTGCCCCCACCCTGACTCAACTCCGCTGCACCCTGGCCCAGGCCCCCAACCCCACGTGACCCTGCGTGTGCGCATGCACCCTTGGGCTCGCAAGGAGCGCCTCCCGCCGAGGAAGCTGGACGAAAGCCTGGAAAGGTTATTTTGTTTAAATTCTTTCCTTGAAGTTCCTTTGGTGGAGGAGCCAGGCTGGAAATCATACTGGAACAGTTGTGTTTCATAGTTACAGTGTAATCAGGGACTGTAATTCATGGCCATTAAATTGCTTCCTTTGAAGTATAAGGAAAACCAGAACCACTTTTACGGCCCCCTCGCCCACAGGATTATGGAAGACAGGAATGAAAGTCGCGTGTGCTGTGACCTCTCCCAGGTACAGGCTGGGGAGCGCCATCCGCTCGCTCGGGCTCACTGATTGGTTGACTTTCAGCTGGAACCTGGGGTGAGGGTATCAGAATCTTGGGAGGCTACTTCTCTCTCATCTTTGCATTTTTAGAAAACAGATCACAGATGAGGAGGCTTACTCTGGTGGCTCGACTGGAAATGGGAACTGTTCTTTTTCTTCTCGATCTCTTTGGGGAAAGGGTTACTATATGCTCAGCACTTCCTAAATGTCAGCACTGTGCTGGCCATTTTGCATACCCTACTTAAAATATATATATACTAATATTTATATATATACATAATGATTTCAGAGAAGGGAGAGGGAGAGGGAGAGGGAGAGGGAGAGGGAGAGGGAGAGGGAGAGGGAGAGAGAGAGAGAGAGAGAGAGAGAGAGAGAAACATCAATGATGAGAGAGAATCATTGATTGGCTGCCTCCTACACGCCTTCCACTGGGGATTGAGCCCGCAACCCAGGCATGTGCCCTGACCGGAATCGAACTGTGACCTCCTGGTTCATAGGTTGACACTCAACCATGGAGCCATACTAGTCAGGCCTGCATACCTACTTTTATTGAAACCTCGCAATAATCCAGTGTAGTTAGTTAATATTAGTGTTCCCTTTTTACCGGTGGGAATGACACAGGCTAGAGAAATTCAGTAAGTTCCAGGTCACTCGGGAGGTGGTAGCACCTGGATTTCAGTGGAGATCTGAGCCAAAGCAAGTGCTTCTGCCCCCACCCCATGTTGCCTCCCAGAGCTCATACCCTAGGTTGCTGGAGCCCCAGTCCTGGGCCCTGAGTTCTTCAGTATAGTTAGTTTCACAGCAAGTCACTGAAATTTATACTCTCATAACTGTTCTTACAGGAATTTCATGAGGAAACCGTGAAGAAAGAAAATCATCAAAAATGTACATTCGTATTTAATGACTATACATGTGATATTTATATTATACTAGAGGCCCGGTGTACAAAATTCGTGCATTGGGGTGTGTGTCCCTCAGGCCGGCCTGCACCCTCTCCAATCCGGGACCCCTTGGGGGATGTCTGACTGCCACAGGGATCGGGCCTAAACCGGCAGGCCAACATCCCTCTCGCAATCCAGGACCACTGGCTCCTAACTGCTCACCTGCCTGCCTGCCTGATCACCCCTAACCACTCTACCTGCCTGCCTAATAGCCCCTAACTGCCCTCCCCTGCTGGCCTGATTGCCCCTAACTGCCTCTGCCTTGTCCCCCACCACCGTGGCTTTGTCCGGAAAGATGTCTGGAAGATGTCTGTTACCGTTTTTTTTTAGTATAGATACTATAATAAACATAAATGTTTCACGACATCTTTCTACATAATGTTAAGAGGTGCTTAAAATATATAGCATTAGGAAAATAAGAAAGTTACTTTTATATTTCTAGAAAAGGAACATCTCTTAAAGGGCAGTGGTTTTTTTCATTAAACCATTTCATTTTAATAGCTGAGCTGATTTAAAAAGTGGAGGGGGTAGATCTTTCAGGGTGTGGAGTGTAAAGTTCTGCTCTGCTTGTTTTTTTTTTTTTATTTTATTTTATTTTTTTAATATTTTTTATTGATTAAGATATTACATATGTGTACCCTCTACCCCCCCCCCTCCCCGCTCACCCCCTCACCCCCCCGTTGTCCGTGTCCATTGGTTAGGCCTATATGCTTGCATATAAGTCCTTTGGTTGATCTTTCCCCCTTGCCCCCACCCTCCCCTACCTTCCCTCCAAGGCCCGACAGTCCAATCAATGCCTCTCCGTCTCTGGATCAGTCCTTGTTCATCAGTTTATGTTGTTCATTATATTCCACAAATAAGTGAGATCTTGTGGTATTTATCCGCTCTCCAGTTCCATCCATGCTGTGGCAAATGGTAAGAGTTCCTTTTTCTTCTTCCTCTTCTTAAAGAATACCTTTCAGCATTTCATATAATGCTGGTTTGGTGGTGATGAACTCCTTTAGCTTTTTCTTATCCGTGAAGCTCTTTATCTGACCTTCCATTCTGAATGATAGCTTTGCTGGATAAAGTAATCTTGGTTGCAGGTTCTTGCTATTCATCTCTTTGAATATTTCTTGCCACTCTCTTCTGGCCTGCATGGTTTCTGTTGAGAAATCAGCTGACAGTCGGATGGGTACTCCCTTGTAGGTAACTGACTGTCTTTCTCTTGCTGCTTTTAAGATTCTCTCTTTATCTTTTGCTCTTGGCATTTTAATGATGATGTGTCTTGGTGTGGTCCTCTTTGGATTCCTTTTGTTTGGGGTTCTCTGCGCTTCCTGGACTTGTAAGTCCATTTCTTTCACCAGGTGGGGGAAGTTTTCTGTCATTATTTCTTCAAAAAGGTTTTCAATATCTTGCCCTCTCTCTCCTTCTGGTACCCCTATAATTCTGATGTTGGTACGCTTGAAGTTGTCCCAGAGGTTCCTTACACTATCTTCATATTTTTTGAATCTCTTTTCTTTTTTCTTTTTCGGTTGGGTATTTTTTGTTTCTTTGCATTTCAAATCTTTGACTTGATTCTTGGGATCCTCTTGTCTGCTGCTGGAGCTCTGTAAAGTATTCTTTATTTCAGTCAGTGTATGCATAATTTCTAATTGGTCCTTTTTCATGACCTCCATGGTCTCACCATACTCCTTGAGGGATTCATTAAATTTATCGGCGGTTTCCATAAAATTCTTGACAAACCTTATAAACGTGGCCTTGAACTCTATATCCAGTCGTCTGGCCTCCTCCGTTTCTGCCAATTGTGACCTGTTTCTTTGTCTCCGCATTTTGGCTGCTTCCCTGTGTTGATAGAGTGGCCTGCGCGCCAGGTGTCCTGTAGGGCCCAGTGGCTCAGCCTCCCCAGTTACCTGGGGTGGACACTCTTGGTGCACTCTTGGTGCCTGGCTTGTTGTAGGATCACTGGGAGGAATTGACCTCCAGGCCAATTGGCTGTGGGAAGCAGCTGTGTCTGAAGTGGGAGAATGGACCCCCTCTGACCACTGGGTACAGTGGCTCCTGGATCTAAGGAGGTGCTAATTCAGCCCCTGCCTGAGGCCACACAGCAGGAACTTCGAAGAGGCTCAGCTGTGAAGCAATGCAAGCCGCTGCGGGGCCTTGGGCCTTCTCTTGGAAGTTCCGGGTCTGGCTGGCCCGGCTGCAGTTAGGTAATTATCAGGTTGCAAAGTTCTGGGGCATTCACATGCAAAAGCCTCTGCCGCAGCCTGGGTGGGGCGGGGTCTCAGGGAGGCAAAAGGGCGGGGAAAGAAGCAATGGCTGATTCTCCGCGCCGGAGTCGCGCGTCTCAGTGTCCCGGCAATGGCTGCAAGCACCTCCGAGGAAAATCCGCCCCCAAGTTCGCCCGCTGCCGCCTGAGAGAGCAGCCTCTGCCCGTATGAGTCCTGGGTCCCCAGAGACTTCCCAGAACCGGAGATCAGAGCAGTCGGGAGCTTGTGATTCAAAAAGACAGCCGCGTCCTCAGGTGCCACCCCCTTTCCGCGCGCGCGAGCCGCTGCGTACCTCTGCACTCAGCCTCCGCAGCTCCTCTGGCTCTCAGCGTGCTTTTCTTTTCTTCTAGTTGTAGAAATTACACTCAGCCAGCCTTCCTGTTGTTTTGGACGATGTTTGCTCCGTCCTTTGGGCTAATTTTCAATTGTTATGTGGGGCGACTATTTCCCGGTGTTTATCTATGCCGCCATCTTAGTTTCTCCTGCTCTGCTTGTTTTGAGAGGAGATAACCCATAGGAAGTAAAAATCTGTGAGCGTACATTGGACATATTTCTTACTAATATATTTTGTCCCCTGTATTTTTTGCCTGGGATAGTTTTAATATGGACTTAGCCGTGGACAGTACTGGGTAGGCCACTACAGAGCCCACCACTCCACTAGGTGGCGCTGTGGTAGCATGTATGGGTCTGATGCCCCGCCATAGGCTTGGGAAGCAGATAAGAATTTTGCGTTTTGTTGGGATACCCCAGGGCCTAAGGAAGTGTGTATTAGAGCCCAGGGTATAACGGAACGTTTTCACATTTCTGGTCTGGACCCGTTCTGTGTGTCTGCCCATCCCCATTTGGTATTTCTTTTCCCTGTTGTAGCATATCTCTGACGGAGGCCTGCCCACCAGCCCCCCTTCCTGTAACGCCACTCTTCTCTCCCTGACTCTTCTCGCATCTTTTCTCTTTGATGGGTGTGCCACACTCTGACCACGTGCGTGGTAAGCAGAGATGTTTGTGTCTGAGCCGGCAGTGGGACCAGCTGCGGGCTTGGTCTCGGTGGCTCACCTGCTGCTCTTCATGAAAACATGTAGAATGCTTTCAGTCTTCCCAGAACGTGGCTGCCGGTGCTTTGTGGCGTTATTACATGTTCTTCCCTCTTCCAGCCACGCTTCCAACCAGGCATGTTTCTCGGATTTTGACAAGAGGGGCTAATGTAAGAAGTCCCCAGCTTCAAAACATAGCTCCTCATAGCCTTTGGTTTCTAGAAGGAGGTAGGCACGGTCCCTTCGGAGTCCTAGAGCAAGTATGAACTTTCAAGACCGGTTGGCGATGGGTCGGCTCGAGGAGGAAGGGCTCATGGGAATCAGACTCGTGGGGGGCAGGCACATTAGGCCTCCCCTGGCAGGTCTTTCTCTTTGGTGCAAGTCATCGTCTATCGAAGTGAAACTTCCTCGCTGTCAGGTGTCCTTCCATCATACCGCCACTTTCCGGTGAGGTCAGGGCAACGGGCTGCGAGGCGCTGCCTTGACCTGGCCAGATATGGTCCTGAACAGGGTTCCGTCTGGTGTACACACGCTCAGGAGTGCCTTTGCATCAGCCTTGCTCCCTCTGTCAAAGGTGCAGGACGGTGGCCCGTCCCCAAGATGGGGTGAAGGGGTGCCATCACGTTGTTACACAGGACTCCCGAGTAAAGGCTCACACAGGTGACATAAGCTAGTCTCTATTGAAGTTATCTAGACATTCGCTCTGTAGGATATTTTCTCAAAGGAATGTAATCTTTCTGTTTTCCAACATTCTAAGAAATTAACCAAGTAGGAAATGAACGAGCATTCACTGATACTGTTATATCAGATATGTTCTCTGCCTTCTGGAATCTCCCAGCTCACTAGGCAGGACGGACCCAGAGATAACCAGTGATCAGCGTAAGACGTGCAGGCTTTGTTTTCTCGATCAGTGAATACTCTAGAAATGAAACTCCGTAATAACTGCTTTGTTTGTGCCGCAGACTAAAGGACTGTCACTCAAATGTGTGTGTGTGGTGGCCACGGGAGGGGCACAGGGAGGAGGCCTTTGGACCCAGGTTTGGAGACGTTTCCCGTCATCTTTAGTCCTGAAGTGGGGTTGGTGCTATGGGACATTCTAGAGCAGGAGTGGGGAAGCTTTTCCTGCCAAGGGCCATGTGGATGTTTAGAACATCGATCTCGGGCCAACATAAGCATTGGCCTGCTCTCTGTGACCAAACATTTAATTAACTCGCTACTCCTAGGGAGAAATAGAAGCCCCTACAGACCACAGCCCTCCTGCCCCCCAGGGAGGGAAGGGAAAGAAGTCACATCTCATCTCCATCTTCACATCCTGGTTCCTTTTCTTCTCCCTCCTGTTCTTCCCACCTCTTCTGGGAAGAATGGGCAAGAACTGATCCCCATGTCCCACCCCGTGTCACCGTCTGTCTGGCCTGAGGGTAGGAAACAAGGAGGGGCAGGAGAAACCGGGGAGCTGTCTGTGCACATCTGCCCACAGCCTGGCAGGCTCCGGGCCTTCCCTGGAAAAACAAGCACCGAGATGCAGGTATCTGATCGCTATCAAGAACCTTTATTCCGAGGAATGAAGCAAGAGACGGTGTCTTCAGTCAACTGTCACCCAGTGTAGGTGGGAGCCAGGCACAGCCCAGCATATGATTTCCATGCGATAGCAGATGCAGAACAGTTCCATGGACCAGCCAGCCCATTGCCTGGGCCGGGCAGAGAGTCAGTAAATACTGGGTAAATGAATAAGGGAGTACAATCCATGAGAGAGCAGGATTGAAAACCTGACTTCATGGCCTCAGGTCCAGCGCTCTTTCCGCTTTATGGTTGCTGGTCTCCCTGGAGGGAATTGGGCGGGGGGGCAGGGGGGCAAGAGACCAGGGCATCCTCCGTAATGTTTGATTCTGAAAGGAGAGGACTGTGTTGATCTCATTAGCCATTATCTGTCTTTTACTTTCGTTAGCCTATAATTCTTTATACTTCCCTACCCTTAAGCTCCCTTTTTTAAAAAACTCACCCATATGTCTTTTATACCAGCAAGTGACTTAGTTGTTAAAAATATAGATTATTGGTGCAGACTTCCTGAGCTTAAATCCAGGCTCTGCCTCCTATTAGCTGTGTGACCTTGGGCAAGTTGTTTAACCTCTAGGTGTCTCAGACTCATTAACTTTAAAAATGGGATAATAATAGAACCTACATCAAAGGGTGACTGAAGAGCATGAGTTAATATGTGTGCAGCCCTGAGAACAGCTCCTGGTACAGATCAGTGCCATGTGCCTGTAGTTAATGCAGCCCTGCTGTGACTATTATCATTATCCTGTGTTTCTCTACTTTTAGAAATAAACCTTATTTAATTTTTTTTTTAAAATCCTCATCTGAGGCTATTTTTCCATCGATTTTTAGAGAGAGTGGAAGAAAGAAGGAAAGACAGAGAAAAATCAATGTGAGAGAGAAACATATTGATTGGTTGCCTTCTGCACAAGCCCTGACCAGGGCCCAAGCTGGGGAGGAGCCTGCAACTGAGGTACTTATGCCCTTGACCGGAATCGAACCCGGGACCCTTCGGCCTGCAGACAACAGAGTGTGACATTATCACAGTCTCTTTTTCAGATTTCTTAAGTATGCTCTTTATATCATTATTTTTAAATTTTTTATGTTTTCTCCCTTTCCTTTTGGTTTTATGTTTGGTTGCTTGTTTTTATTGTGGTAAACTATAAATAATACAAAATTTACCATCTTAACTATTTTTGAATGTACGGGGTAGTGGCATTAGTTACATTCATAATGCTGTGCAGCCATCACCACCACTCACTCCCTAAACATTTCCTTTCCCCAATAGGACCCCCACCCCCCACCCCCCACCCCCATTAAGCAGCAAGGCTCCACTCCCCATCCTCCCATCCTCCAGCCCCTGGTCACCTCCCATGCACTTTCTGTCTCAGTAATTTATCTACTCTAAGTATCTCTATCATCAAGTGGAATCATAAGAGTATTTGTTCTTTTGTGTCTGGCTTCTTCACTTAGCATAATGTCCTCAAGGTTCATCCATGTTGTAGCATGTATCCAAACTCCATTTCTTTTTATGGCTGAATAATAGTCCATTGTGCGCGTGTGTTGCATTTGTGTTTCCATGGACGCCTGTGGGTTGTTTCCACCTCTTGGCTGCTGTGAATACTGCTGCTGTGAATGCTGGACCAAGGATCTATTTGTACCAAATACCTATTTGCATGAGTAACTATTTTAGGTCCGATTTTAATTTTTTTAGATATACACCAAGAAGTGGACTTGTTGGTTCCGATGGTAATTCTATGCTTAGTTATTTGAGGAACCACCAAACTGTTTCCTACGGCAGTTACACTATTTTCCGCTCCCACCAGCAACGTGCTAGTGTAAGGATCCTCGTTTCTCCACATTCTCACCAACTATTGCTGTTTTTCAGTTTTTTGATAACAGCTATCCTAATGGGTACAATGCGGTATCTTATTGTGGTTGTCACATACTGTATATATTTCTATATCTGTATGTAATATACTAGTAGGTATTAAATAAAATGAAACATTTATAATAAAACTTGAAGACATGAACCTATGTCGAACATGAGCTAGGTCACTGACTTAGAATCATTTGTTCAACCATAACCATGTTTTGATAGGAGCTATCAGGTTTCAAAACCCTGGGAGCCCAGAGAATGAAGTGTCACGGTAGTTTTTACGGAAGATGAATGATCCCCGTGCCCTGCCCCCCCCCCCAAGGCAACTGGGAGAGGGGTGGGCTGTGGCCTGAGCAGGCTGTTGGCGGGAAGGTGCCCCTGGTCCTCACCTCTCCGTGGATGAGGCGCAGGGCGCCGAGCCTGAGGAGCCAGCCGGTGACTGCACATCCTGGAATTCACTGGCTCACAGGTGTTGGCAGCCCTGGCCCGGGCCCAGCACAGCGTTTTCCCTGGAGGAACGCCACGCTCTGGATTTCCTTGTCTGCACACAGTGTTATTGTCACACCTCTCCGCCGGGATCAGAGAGAGGTTGGGTTGTCTGGGCATTGCAGTAGCGCCTACGCGTGACCCCCAGTCGGAGCGCCTGCCAGAGAAAGCCGTTCTCCTGCAGGCCAATCTAGGGCTGGGAGAGGCAGCTGAGAGTGGCGGGTGCTGCTCCCTGCGGTTCTGGTCCCTCCCTCACTTGCAAGGCCTCCATCCCCACCCTTACCTTGTGCTCCCTCCTCTGTCCTCACATACTCCCAGCTGCCTGGAATGGGGCCTCGTCTCCCTGGTGCTGCTGGGTGATCTGAGGGCTGGGGAGGGCTGGGGAGGGCTGGGAGTCATGACTGGGGGTCGCAGCCCTGTTCCTGCGGCGCCACCCCCATAGCTGAGCACCCTGGACAGAGGCCCTCACGCAGCACGCCTGGCCGGCCATGTCACAGCTTTGTCAGGGAAAGCGATCCCTGTCACTGCTGATTCACAGCTCAGGTTACCTGAGACCACGTGGGAGGGAAGCGCAGTGCTAACCAGACATGTTGGATGTTACTGTCCAGCAAAAGCTTCCTGAAGAGACAGGGGGTCTTCTGGGGGTCACAGCATAGTATGCCCAGAGGAGAAGCTCAATAGATTCCAGTGAAAGAAAGATGCTGCATGGCCGGTGTGGCTCAGTGGTTGAGCATTGACCTATGAACCAGAAGGTCATGGTTCAATTCCCGGTCAGGGCACATGCCCGGGTTTCGGGCTCCATCCCCAGGTTGGGGCGTGCAGGAGGTAGCTGATCAATGATTCTCATCATTGACGTTTCTCCCTCTCCCCCTCTGTTCCTCTCTGAAATCAATAAAAAGTTTTTACATGTATATATAAAAGAAGGATGCTGACATCCCTGATCTCACAATGAAATCAGCTCTCCAGGGACCCACACCCAAGGCATAGCCCCAGTTGCCTTCAATATGTGGTGACTCAGTTGCTCCGTGATGTCTTTTAACAGCCCAGTCTTTCTTCCTCCTTTTGTTCCTTTTGTTTCTCCATATTTGGCATTGTTAAGCAGATTCATTCCATGTTTTCTCCTGTAGGCCAGTGTGTCATTTCTTTGATTTAAGCCCATGCCCTGAGCCGAGCTCAGCAGCCCTCAGAGAGCCATTGCTGGCGGTGACGCACGCGTGGAAAAACAGCCCGCGTGCACAGCCCCCAGAACAGACGCGGCTGTCGTCTCGGCCCACTCATAAATCAGAGCTGTGCTGGAATGTCGGTCACGTCAGGGCTTCAGAATCCGGGACAGACTCCTTCATCCGAAGACAGAGGCATCTTGCGAAGCAACAGGGGGGAGTGGGAGGAAGGCCAAACGCAGGGCTGATGAGTGGCTCTTTCCTCTCCACACGGCCCGCCTCCCCCCGGCTTTGAGCTTTGTGTGTCTCTGGAGGTGTCCCCAGTTGGGACGGGGACCCTGGAAGGCCACCAGCCCTCGCTCTGCATGCTGTCATTGACGGGGCTGGGCTCTGGAATCCTGGGCTGGGCTGCATTTCTGGAAGCTGCCCTACTGAGTATTCATACTTGCTGGTCGAGGGCTTGTGTCTTCTGACTGTCAACATATGTCAGATATGCATTACGTTCCTACTGTGTGCCTAGCCCTAGGTAGACAAGGCCCTGTCCCATCTGTTTGTTCCATTCTCAAGTGTTGAAAGTGGTGCCCATATCGTGAGATTCTGTTCCCTGCAAACCTGTTAGCAGAGCAGGGAGAAAAGGTCCATTCATCACAACATACTCCACCCCTGATCCCAGCCAACCGGTTGGCAGGGGTGGGCCATGATGGTGAGGATGTGGGGGCGTTGGGAGCTGCTCTGAAGACTTGGTCATCCATCAGCCAACGGGTCTTCCCCGGCATCCTCTGCGCCCAGCAGCCTGCGGGAAACCGCTCTGGAATTCAGATCCTGCCAGTGGCCCTTCTGTTAGAGCCCCACGGTGCACGTGTGTGTTCCTTTCGGTCAGGAGAGATGGCTTATGTGGGTATATTTGTAAAGTAAACCAGGAAAATTTATTAACAGGCACTGCATTAAGCATTGTTAACTGCCAGGAAAATATTAGGTGTTGGAGAGTTAGGCATTGTAATAGGTATAAATCTCAGTCCAAAAGCTACAGTGTGCGAGAAATAACACTTCGAATGGATTCCATAAAGCTGCTCAGTTCCTGGCTCTGGTTCCCCTTTCCACCCGTGTGGCGGAAACTTAATCCCCCCCTGGAGGTGCTGAGGTCAGCTCCGGGCCGGCAGGGTGGGGCTTGGGGTCTCCGCCAGCCCTCCCAGGCTCCCGGCTCTGATGCTCCCTCCGCGCTCAGGACTCAGGAGCCTCCTGTGACGCTGTGCGTGCTCCGTCTGCCCAGCTCCTCCCCTGGGAAGCTGTCCTGCCAGGTGGCCATGGCATCAGGAATCGGGGCGCAGGCCCTGCTCCTTCAGGGCCCCAGGCCTCCCCGACTTCCCCACTGCTCCCCTCCCCGAGAAGCACTGAGTAGAGTCTACTCCATGGGAGGGAGAAGGCAATGCCAAGAAGAGAATACCAATTAATGTCTCAAAATATCACCCGGCCCCTCAGTTCACGCTTGTATACTCTGCAAATATTTACCACTCGTATTGGCATAAATGATCTGTTTCATCCTCAGCACAGCCAGGAGGCTGTTACTTTTCTCTCCACTTAAAAAAAAGATATTTTTTTCTTGATTTTAGAGAGGAAGGGAGAGGGAGATAGAAATATTAATGATGAGAGAGAATCATTGATTAGCTGCCTCCTGCACGCCCCACACTGGGGGTGGGGCCCACAACCCGGGCATGTGTCCTGACCAGGAATTGAACCGTGGCCTCCTGGTACATAGGTCGATGCTCAACCACTGAGCCAGGCCAGCCGGGGTGTTCTCTCCACTTTCCAGGTGCATAAACAGGTTTGTGTGAAATGCTTGTTCTAGGGGCTGAAGTCATCCAGACAGTAGATGACTAGATGGTGGGTCCAGAGCTTGGACCTGTTTTTACTCCTTTGTGGTGATCACAGCTGCTCAGGTTGCCTGGGGTGGACCAGGCCGCCTCTGAGCCGTTGGATTACGCAGCAGGCACGATAGTCTGTTAAGTAAGTGAGCCTTAGCAATGTCCAGGTCAGTGCTGTGTTTGTTTTATTCATTTGTACTTTAAAAGAACTTAATTTTTATGAAGGTTAGGTTTTATCCGTGTCCTTTTTACCATACCTTTTTCTTTATAAAAATATTCTGGCCCTGGCCAGTATGGTTCAGTGGTTGGGCATCGTCCCATACACCAAAAGGTTTCGGGTTCGATTCCTGGTCAGAGCGAGTACAGGAGGCAAACCAATTGATGTTTCCCTCTCACATCGATGTTTCTTTCTCTCTTTCTCTCTCTACAAAACAACATAAAAAATCCTCGGGTGATGATGGAAAATATTTCTGCATCTTTCTTCTCTCTCGCTCCTCGTGGCCTAGCGTGGCGATCTGCTCACGGATAAAGGGAAGCGGTCGGTGCATTAAACAACATGTGTTCTTATTTAAGAGCATAAAACCTCATTGTAGGACTAGGGTCTTTCCTGTTTCTGAAACGCGGCCAGAAATGCGTCATGGAAATATAACTCCAAACGGGAAGATGGCCGTCGTGGTGAGGAAGGAGCTCAAGCCGTGGCCGTGAGCCCCTGGCCTCTCGATGACCATGACAAAGGGCCTGCCCCGGAGGACGAGGGCAGGAGAGAGCTGAGCTTCCGCATCCCTCGGGTCAGCCAGGCATCACCCAGCACTGGAGGGAGAACCCGCCTGCCAGGCGCCCGTTCGCTCTGCTGCCCCTTTCCCCTCAGTCCCAGCCCCTCTCCCCAACTCCACCGCTTTCCATCTGTGGGGCCCGTCTCTGACCTCTGAGCATGCAGAGCCATCTGAGAGGTGTCGGGAATGACCTCACAGAGCCGTCTGAGGTTTAGGCCAAGAAGCACCGTATGGGGGGCAGGTTTCCTTGGCTTAGGATTGGCCAGCAGCGGCCACTTTAAAATTGCTGCTTACATAACTTGGGAAGTAAAATGCGAAGAAAACAACTCTAATATCTTTATTTATGTAATGACAAGAGCAGCCGGGAGAAGACAAGGACAGACAAACAGAATGGACACGGTCTCCTGGACTCCTTTCCATGGCCGAGAGCTAAGCTAGTGTCTAAGTATCCAACGTGATGCAATCAATACGTGGGTTTTGCATCTTGAGCCTCTGGATGGGCTATCAGATCCTGAATGTAATGTCTGTTTTTCTTGTTGTGGTAAAAGATACAGGACCTGGAATTTCCCATTTTCACCACGTGAAGCGTCCAGCCCTGTGGCAGTAAGTACTTGCACATACATTGCTGTGCAGCCACCGCCACCATCCAGCCCCAGAACCCTCTCAGCTTCCCCAACGGAAACCCGTCCCCATCACATGCTGTTTTCCTCCTGCGCATCCACCTGGCCGTCATCGGCATCTGAGGGGTCAGTGGGAGTTTCCTGCACGTGTGGGGCATGTCTGGCCCCTGTTAGGCGCTGGGTATGCACAGTAAGCTGGCTTTGTGCTACTTGCTGCACAGTTTGCCTGTAAGCAAATGATGCCTCGGCATAGAGAAGGTGCCTCAAGGCGCTCACAGCCCTGTTAGGGGGAGACAGGCAGGGGGAATGCAGTGAGGTTAGGGGTACAAGAGGGGCCGTAAGGTGCCTGTGGGGGCAGGAGACGGACACGCTGGTTCCTCTGGAAGGCCTTGGAGCAGGGGTAGCATTTAAGGAGGTCCTGGGAGCTGATGAGGGGGACGGGGAGGGGCAGGCATTCCAGGGTGAAGAAACCCGTCTCCCTAATGCTGTGGGTTCTAAGATGGGCGCTAATTATGTAACTCGCCTAAGAAGTCCTGGGATCGGGAAGTCAGGAATGCTCTGAGTGGTCATGGCTCACACTCCCCGCAGGTGATTCTACTTAAGTTGGGAGGCGTCAGTCTCGGTAATAGAAAACCAACCTCACCCAGTTCAAACAGGACAATAAAGGGAATGAAATGCATGGGCGCACAGATGTCCAAAACACGGGGGAAGGGCAGCCTCGCACGGGAGGTTGGTAAAGGCTCTTGGTGGCCAGAGGGCGGCCGGGTGTCCTCTCTCCCGCTGCCGTGCCCACAGTGGGAGGAGAAGTGCTCCCTCCCCTCCAGCTCCAACGGAACTCTTCGGGTTCCTCTGACCGGCTCATCAGGGCACCTGCCCAGCCTCCCCTCCACCCTCAGCCTCTCTGACGGGCTAGTTCACGCGAGGGGGCAGGTGCTGGCTGATTGGACCAGGCCCATCAGGCCCCTTGCGGACTCGGGATTGAAATCGATTCCTCATGTGGCCGCTTCCATGGGGGGCGAGGGGGAATGGGAGGACTGGATGCTACCGCGCAGCCCCTGCCATCCGCTTACCGGAGCCCAGCGCGTGGACACGTCGGGTGGGCAGGTACCACGTGCTCCTGAGAGCTGAGGGTGTCCCTATGGAGCTCCCACCTCACCCACGGCAGTGCTTGGAATTTTACCCAGTTGTCTCCAGTTCCTAAGAGCTTTTCGGGGTAAGTAATCGACTGGGAGTTCCATTGAGGAAACGTAGACTCAGAGAGAAAATCACTTGACTGAGGCTCCAGGCCTAGGAAGTGGCCACACCAGGGTGAACGCAGCCCCTGTTCCCAGAGGCCGGGCTCTTCTCCTTTAGGTCACCATGTCCTTGCAGGTGGCGGCTGCCATCGCTGCCATGTGTGGGAGGCTCTGCTTCTTAGGGCTGGGGTGTGTGTGTGTGTGAGAAACAGTGAGTGAGGTGGGTAGAGCTGGTTTGTCTGTTTAATAATGTAAAGAGAAGCCTGCTTCCTGCTACCTCCTGTGCGTGTTCTGGTTCTGAGGTCGGGGGCGGTGGTCCCCAAGCCCAGCAGAGCAGAGTCCCATGGGGAGATTATACACACACAGGCCTGGCCTCAATGCCAGCTCAGCCAGGCAGAATCTGGTAGTGGGATCTTGGAAATGGTGGGGTTTTTTTGTTTTTTTTTTTGTTTTTAAGTTTCAGAGGTGAGTCTCTAGCACAGTGTTTCTCAACCTTCTGGCCCTTTAAATACAGTTCCTCATGTTGTGACCCAACCATAAAGTTATTTTCGTTGCTACTTCGTAACTGTAGTGTTGCTACTGTTATGAATCGTCATGTAAATATCTGATATGCAGGATGGTCTTCGGCAACCCCTTGAAAGGGTCATTCGACCACCAAAGGGGTCGCGACCCACAAGTTGAGAATCGCTGCTCTAGCACAACCGGTTTTGGGAACACCTACCTTAGAACCAATCTGTTCTCTCGTCGTGTTACAGCGCTTCACCTGTGCTGACTGCTGTCGCAGCCCCTCGGCCATTTTCTCCATTGGGTTCTTGTGTGGTGCTTAAGGGCCGGAGCTTTGAAATCAGAAATACTAAGTCCAAATCCCCTCTCCCTTGTGTATCAGTGATATAGAGAACTTGGGCAAGTTTCTTAATAAGCCTGAGGCTTAGTTTCCTTATTTGTAAAGTGGGAATGGTGAGGCTGCTATATTTTAACAATCGCTGTGAGGAATAAGAAAACGCAGGTGACATTCTTGCACGAAGCTGGCACAGAGGAGCCAATGGCATTACTCGGTATTAGTAATTGTTAAGCTTCCTGGTTCCTTCAGCTGTTTTTAATAATGACGTGTTTTCTAGATCCCTGTCTTTTACCCCTAATTTTTGGAGCATTCTAAGTTTTCTCTTAAAATGGGATTCTCTCCACATTCTGAACGGGGATTGGGGTGGGAGGGTAGGTGCTAGCACAAAACCCTAGATGTGTGACCGCATGAGCAGACAGTAGGACTGTCACGCCCTGTGGTCTGTGCGAAGTCTCTGCGTGCGCTCCCTGGATAGTAAACATGTGGGAATTTCCCATCAGGTCGAAGCTCTGTGCTCTTGGGAAATGTACCAGGGGATGATTGCAGGAACATCTGGACTCTTCAGGATTTTGTTGGACAGCCTTCATCTTGGCATCAGGCCTAACCTATGTTGGGAGGCTGGTTTCATCATAATCGTGGGTTGTTTCCAAGACGGTGATGATCCGTTTTATCTGGTGGAGATCTGTCAGCATTGCCCCATTCGGCTACGAGTGACGACTAATTTGAAATGAGGTCCACATTCCAGCGGAGAGGCAACTTGCCCCTAACATGTGCGCTGGCATTTACATAAAATGCAAACATGTCCATTTGGTTGTATTCATTTTGTTTCTTGATCCCCAAATACATGTGTATTGGCTGTGTCCACCTGAGCCCGTTTCCTTTAAAACTTCTGTGAGGCGGGGCTCTGGGAGCTGGTAGAGGTGTGCCCAGCCTGTTGCAGGGCACGGCACGGGGGGGCATTCCTTTTGCTGAAGCTGCTTTACTGTGGCCTTGCTGCCGGGGTGGGCGAGTCACCTCCGTTCTGGCAGAACTGAGAGCGGAGAAGTGGGTGGGCTGCTCAGGAGCACACATGCTCCCGTGCAGCTAGTTCCCTCAGTCATTAGCCATTTCCTACTCGCCTGAGAATTTCCTACAATCGTGTCTGTGGTGGCCTCATAGGCTGAAAGCTGTGGGGCTCACTCAGGGCCGGTGTAATGGTCTATGAAACGTGGCCCAGCCACAGGAACACCAGCCCAGTTTCATAGAGCAGATGCATTTGGAGGTCTCTGCCTTTGTTAAAATGCCAGAAAACAAGCTCAGGTATTTACCGAAAATGGAAAATTCCCAAGTACCAGCTTCCTTCAGACCCCCTCATTCTCCTAATGACTGGAGGGGAAAACCTGATGAAATGAGAATTCAACATCTCCTTCCCCAGTTCCTTGAAAAAATGTAGGGACAAGAGATTTAATGTGTTCAAGTTAGGGTGAAATAAATGGTTACATTGACTGCCTAAAAGTTACTATTTCAGGGGACCCTGCCAGCAGTGTGTTTCCTTGTTTTTAGGGTCACTGATAAGTTATTTAAAAATTCAGCTTAGCTGCCTGGTGTGGCTCAGTGGTTGAGCATTGACCTATGAACCAGGAGTTCATGGTTCCATTCCTGGTCAGGGCACATGCCCGGGTTGTGGGCTCCATCCCCATTGGGGTGGGGGGGGGGTGTTGTGCAGGAGGCAGCCGATCCATGATTCTCTCTCATTATTGATGTTTCTCTCTCTCCCTCTCCTTTCCTCTTTGAAATCAATAAAAATATATTTAAAAAAATAAAGATTCATTTTAGTAGGGCTCATACTTTGAGCCAGGTGTTTTTCTCAGCATTTAGAGATTTATTTCTGAGGACCTCACAGTCTAGTACTGGGATAGGCTTGAGAACAGATCATTGCTTTAATGAGGCGGGTACCAGGTGGAATGGGAGCAGGAAAGAGTCTATGAGTTCGAGGGAAGGTTTTAGAAAGAAGAGATACTTGTGCCCGGGTTTTCAGGATAGTTTTCCAGGCAGAGGGCATTGAATATACAGAAGTTTCTAGGTGTGAGGGAACACTCCATGTTCAAAGATGCAATTCAATAGCTCACTAATGCTAGAGCTCAAAATATATGGAAGGATGACTAGAAATGAGGTTAGACATCGAATGCTCTGAATGCCGTGCAAAAGAGTTGAAAACTTCATTTCAGTGGTAGTGAGAGGCATTGAATAGTTCTGCCAAGAGGATTCCCAGGGGTGATGGAAAGATCACTGTGTCTGCAATGAGAGCTGAGAAGGGGAGAGCTTCCAAGTGAGGAGACCTGTGGTGGCCATCACATTGGTCCAGGGGAGATGATGGTGACTTAAGTTGGGACAGGGCCCTGGAGATGTGAACAGTGGGACAGATCTGAGATACGCTTAGCAGGTGGATCGGGCAGACTTGGGATATGATTGGGCATGAGATATGGGGACTTAGGGCTGGTTTGCATGGCTGAGTAATTGGGAGAGTCATTTTGTTAGACAATAAAAGCAGGGGAACAGGAATGAGGTAAAGGTAATGGGTTCACTTTTAGACATTGATGTTTTTGAGGTACCTATTGGGCAAATAGAAAGAATGATCTAATTGGTGACTGTTCTGTGTATTTGAAGTTCGGGAGAGCGGTCTAGATTTGAGAGTCATGAGGATATAGATGGTAGTTTACATTTCGGGAGAGATGGGAGAAGAGGACCAAAGACAGGGCCCAAAGGATTACCAACAGGTAAGGGGGTGGTGGAAAGCAGACACTATATAAAGGGGACCAAGAGGGACAGCAGGCGAGCTGATAGGAGACCCCGGATAGAGAGATGTTACCAAATCCGAGGGAGCGGGTCTGCTGTTGGGCAGGTGAGCATTGCCAGTTTCAGCAGAAAGATGAAGACAGGGACCTACGAAGTATCCATTGACCCGGAAGCCCTAGTTCATGCAGGACCAGGTGGGCAGATGTCAGGTTGAGAGCAGGAAGGAGCAAGTGGGAAGGAAGAAAGTGGTGGGTGGAGAACATTCTCATAAGAATTGGGATGTGTGAGGAAGGAGAGAGAAATGCACCATGCCCATTCTCAAGGGAGACGTACTAGTGTATTTGTATTTTAAGATGAAAGAAATCTGAATGTGCTTATATGTAGGGAAAGGAGCAGTATGGAGGGAGAGGCTCAAGGATCTGGAATAAGAGGGAGAATCAATATAGCAGGTCGTGAAATAGTTCCTTAAAGTCTGGTCTGGGACCAGCAGTTTCAGCACCACCTGGAAATGTGTTAGGAAAGGTAATTATCAGGCCTCACCTCAGATCCACTGAGTCAGAAACTCGGGGTTTGGGCCCGCCGGCTGCGTTTCACAAGCGCTCCCGGTGATTCTGATGCACAGGCAGGTGTGAGAACTCCTGTCCAGGAGGGAGCGGAGCGGTGGGACCCAGAGCCCAGGTGGGTGTACACACCTTGCACGGGGGAGGCATTTCCACGGGTTCAGGTGCAAATAGGCTCGTGGTGGATGGTCCTGACGCTGATGGAGTTTGCTCCGGCCGCATGATTTGTCTTTTAGATCAGGAAGCAGTTGTGTACTGACAGATCGTGGGATAAGAGCAGGGCTGACCGAGCCCATGCAAACGTTTGGGTTTGAGAAATGTTGCCTTCTCCTTGGACTAAAATAGAATTGGTTTTAAGCTGAAATACACCCACATTGCTTCTCTCATTCTACTCTTTTTCTCCTGACTCTCTCTCACCAGGGGCAAGCTGTTTGGCTGGTTCCTGACAGCCTGGAACCCAAACTCAGTCTTTGGATGTTTGGGGCTTTGGTTTGTGTTTTCAATGGGGCCTTTGCACCATTGTCCTCGTGTTTGGGCACTTTGGGGAGGTTGCTGAGATCACATCCTTCGGAACCAAAACAAAAGAAAATTGGAGCAAGGACCCACCATACCAATAGGAGAGATTTACAGCTGTGATTTGGCTAACACTCCCACACAGAGGGGCTGAAACCAGGAAGAGGAGAGCAGCACGCATTTGAAGAAGAAAAATTAAACAATTTAAAAACCTGCTGTAGGCATCTGGGCGGGGCCCCAGGGGCCCGCGTTGTTGGCCTTTGGCCTCCTCAGACGTGGCTCTTAGCTGGTCATGACGGGGTGGTGTCCACTTCACTTTACGATGTCAGTTTCCTGAAGGACTTCGACAGAGGAGCAGCATGTGGGCATGTCCAGGTCTTATAGAAAAATAATGAATCTGCTGTAATTAGCCATGAATTTTCTTTCCTTTCGATGAAAATGCATTTATACTAATTCTGTAGAGGCACACAATCCTCCCAGGGTGAAAGAAGCTGAAAAGTTACAACTTAGATCAGTGTCTTGTGGGCTGTGGCAAAATGAGATAAGGCAAGTGAAGGGATGTGAAAGGTAGGAGAGATCCACCACCCCCATTCCCGAGGGGGTGTACGTGGGTTAGACCTTCAGTGCCAGGTGTTCTTGGCTCGTAGCAGGAGAGCGGGGCCATCCTGGAGCCTGTGCCATCGCGTGCTTTAAAGATTCTTCTAAGAAATGCTTACCACATCTCTCATGGTGTGACTACAAAACAACCTTCCTCTAAACCAGTGGTTCTCAGCCTGTGAGTCACGACCCCTTTGGGGGTCGAACGACCCTTTCACAGGGATCACCTAGGACCATCGGAAAACACATTTATAATTACATATGGTTTTTGTGATTGATCACTATGCTTTAATTATGTTCAATTTGTAACAATGGAAATACATCCTGCATATCAGACATTTACATTATGATTCATAACAGTAGCAAAATTACAGTGATAAAGTATCAACAAAAATAATTTTATGGTTGGGGGTCACCACAACATGAGGAACTGTATTAAAGGGTCACGGCATCAGGAAGGTTGAGAACCACTGCTCTAAACCCTGGAACACTCCTCAGAGCAGTCCAGTGAGCCCATCCTTGTTTGACTTTTTGCTCATCCTTTGGAATAAATAAATGTTCTTAATAATGTAAAAACATTTATACAGACCATACTCATTTTCTCCAGTACCTGGATTTTTTTGTTATGGGAGATAGAAATTGCATATGAATTAAGTGGGCTTAGGGGGGAATTAATTAACTTAAAAACTTGTTATATTGAGGTTTCTTTGATAGTGTATTTCATTTATAAATAATCCTTTCACTGTTATCTTGGGTCAGCCTCAGACTGACATTTTGATTGTTTCATATTTGATCAGAAACTGGGACAATAAATGCCACTTTATTTAAATCTAAATATGATCTTATCATAACTATAATTAAAACCCACTGCCTTTAAAGATGGTCATTTGGTATTTCCCCCAAAATGTGAATGAGCAATATGCCTGGACTATGTAGGGAAGGCCCAGCTCTGAGACCTCACATAAGGAGGACACCACAATGCCCATGTCCCAGCTACAATTTTTGTGCCCAAAACCAGACTTGAGGGAGGCCTCGGGGAGTCTCCTGCCAAACCCAGGAAGACCTGCATGGCAGCATCGACCTCTGACTGGGAGGGGAAAAGAGGAAGAAAACTAATATCAGATTCTTTCTTCATGCAGCAAGTTCCATGTGATCATTTTCCAAGTTGAAGGGCCCTTTCATACTTTAAATCTAACCATAAACAATGCTGTTGGAGCCAGAATGTGCACATGCTTTTAATATTCACGCTGAAGGATCTTTCACAGCAACGTCTGGCTTTCCTGTTTCTCGCTTTGCTTTTGTTATGGCAGGATGGATTGGGGTTTTCTCTCAGATCTGAAGATCTTTTCTCTTGCTCAGTACCTTGAGCATTTGTGTTTAGAAATGTTTGCCTTCTGACAGCTGTTTTGGGTTCAGCTGTGTAAGGGAACCCTTAAATTGGAACCTCTCTGCAAGTGTTTATTCCCTTAAAACATTTCTAACGTAAACGTATATACATCGAAAAGGGAGTTACAAGGGGTCTTCTTAGCTGGGTTTAATCTGTCCTGACAGCCCAGCATTACCGAATTCTTATACTGATTATGTCCTGGTTGTCCGTCCAGCCTGGTGCTCACAGAGGGCCCCTGGGGAGTTAGTCAACCAAGGACATCAGTGGCAGCACCAGTATGTTCATGGGTTGGCCTCTCAGAGGGGGCAGAGCTTCTGGACAGCGGCCTGGCCCTGTGGGCGTCCCACTAGCATGTGTGAGCTTTGGTCCCGCCTGTCATGGAACCTGGACAGGTATTTGACTGCATAGCCAGTCTGTACCCCAAGGTCTATGGAGCACCTGCTGCCGGCCAGGTGTTCTAGGTGTCAGAGACAGAGGGCTGAGCAGCCAGGCAAGGCGGCTGTCCTCTCAGAGCTGCGATGGTTCCAGTGAAGGGCTGGCCAGCTTTTCTGTAAGGGACCAGATGGTAAGTATTCTAGGCTTGCTGGGCTTTGCTATAACTATTCTACTCTGCCCTTGAGCACAAAGCAGTCACAGACAATATGTAATTGAATGGGCAGGGCTGAGTATCAATAAAACTTTATTTACAAAACAGGTGGCTAATGTAGCATGGGCTGTAGTTTGACCAGCACATGCCAGGGATCGTGTGGCTCGCGGCCTGGGCTGGGATTGTCTCCAGGTTGAGGGGCGCCCTCCAGCCCACAGCGGGCAGCCAAGGGCGTTGCTCACGTTTGCTGGTTAGAGCCGAGTCACTGGCTGCTGCGCTTGCCGTGTCCTTGGGATTGTTTTCCCTGCCTTGGGTTTGATGGATTTTCCCAGAATCCTCAGCAGGGCACACACCCAGGCAGCGACTGTAGAGCCCATCTTCTAACGGTATCACCCTGATTTGTTCTACATGTCGTGTGTGTGTGTGTGTGTGTGTGTGTGTGTGTGTGTGTGTGAAGCAGAAAGGAAACAGGCAAACTCAGGCCTAACCCCTGAACTTGGAATGAAGCGTTTCGTGCCTGCTGCCCTTCCCGCTGGGTCCAGCGGATCAGCCCAGTGCAGAGTGTGCCCTCGGCAGGGAGACTTCCATGGACTCTGTGCAGCTCATGCCGGACGGTCACAGGAGGCAAACAGACGCAGTGCATTCCTGCCTGCCTGCCCATCACATGTCTGCAGGGAGGGGGAGCAGCCAAGACCAGGCCCTGCCCTGCAGGAGCTCACAGCACAGCAAGTAGAGAGCAGTGCACAGTCAGATGCAATCACATGACACAGCCTAGGACAGAGACCTCATTGCTGGTGGCCGAGTTCTTCCTCTTCTGATTCAGAAGGCTTCCCAGCGTGCCCTGTCCACTCATCTGAGAGGCAGGGCACATCACCACTCCCCTTTATGATGAGGAAACTGAGGCACAGCAAGCCCCAGCCCACAGCTGTGAGAGGTGGGGCTGGCGTGCCAACCCAGCAGCCTGCCTGTGGGACCGCCGTCTAGCTGCCGGCTCCGGGAGGTCATTCTGCTCTCAGGAGGTGCACATGCTGATGTGTGATGTCCGGGAGGTTGCATTTTTTTTTTTTTTGGTCCAAAAATTAAAATCAAAAGTTTTGTAACAACATTTTTGATTTTCAACAAAAACGTGACTGTCCCTGAGTCGTGAGCAGAGAAATGAGCGGCAGACGGGCTGCCAGGGCCTGAGTCCAGCCCACGGATGTATTGTTTGGCCACCCGGGTGCTTCCAGAAACCGGAATTTGGACACTCAGTTTCCTGGCCTTGTTGTCACAAAGTGCCTCTGAATGGGAGCCTGAAACCACCACTGTGTCCTTCACGGCCGAGAAGGGAAGGCTGAGGCAGGGTGTCTGCAGTTCGCTCCTCCTGCGGGGCTGAGGGTGGGGCTGCCCACCCTCTCTTGCTCAGGGTGACAGCCAGCCCTCGGGGTCCTTGGCTCCTAGATGCATCACTCCAGTCTGTGCCTCCCCCTCTGCATCCTTCTTGAGAGCGTCACCAGTCCTGCTGGGTCAGGGCCCCCCCTACTCCAGTATGACCTCATCTAATCACATCCCCAAGGACCTGTTTCCAGGTAGGTCACATTCTGAGGTACAGGGGGTTCGGGACTTCACTTAGCTTTTCTGATGATGTCATTCAGCCCATAATAGACGCCTTTCCTCCCTGGCCCCCTCGACCCCAGCTGCACTGTTTGAACCTCTAGCGGATTCACCGGTCTCTGTGGAGCGGGAGCCGACTGCTCCTGCTGCAAGGTGGTGCTGCGTGGCCGTGTGATGGTGCGTGACTTTTCTGTAAAAGACCAGGTAGGTAATACCCTAGGCTTTCTGGCCCTTCTGGCCTTTGAATCTGTCCTTGAGCCCCAAAGCAGCCATAGACAATATATAACTGAATGGCAGGGCTGAGTATCAATAAAATGTTATTTCTAAAACATGCCTGATGTGCCGCAGCTGTAGCCTGACCCAATAATGCCAGGCATCCTGGGGGCAGCGGAGAGAGGGGAGGGACAGGGCTCCCATCACCTGGGCTCCCTTCAGCAGGAAGCTGAGTCCGTTCTTTCCACTGAGCCGCTTCTACCTTCTCATAAAGGGCCTCTAGTTATTACAGGCATCTCGTGCTTCAGATGCTGCCCGTGGGGGGAGGATGGACGCTCAGATGAGGCTGTCCCGCCCGCAGTGCTAGGCCCTCTCCCAGGTGTTTCCCAGGAGGGGCGTTGGAGGTTTCGGTGTTGCGGTGGGAAGGACTCCCAGCCCTGAGCGCTGGAATGCGGTTTAGCAGAGGGGGAGGTGACGAGGAGAGGAGACTGGGACGTGTGGGCAGAGGGCGGTCTGATGAGAAATAAGACTCTTGGAGAGTAAGGCCACTCCGACTTTCCTCGCAGTGGCTCTCAGGGGGCCAGCCAAGGTCGGCAGTGCTAGACTTGGCACTTACTGCCCGCTCGGGGGATTTCAGGCAGACAGTGACGAAGCTTCTGAGATAGTTCCGCCTCCGCTCCCTCCGCTTCATCTTCTCCAATAAAGATGGCTCCTACTCACTCATGGAGTAGAACGCTGCACTCCATGAAACGCCAGCATTTGGAAACACACAGAATGCCTGTGGGATTAAACCAGCTCTGTAAGTGATTAACATGATACGTGGGGACCGTTGCACTTATTTTTTATTGGACCACTTCATGGACTTTTAATTTATTGCAAACTTCAACGCCAGCACACAATGGGCAGTGTTTTTTGAGCACCTACATTACGTTGGATACCACGAGAGACATGACAGCGGGTAAAACATGGTTCTTGCCCTGGAGGAGCCCATGAATTAGTACAGGAGAGGGAACGCGCCCGAGGTGAGGAGTAGAGCCAGGAAGGCTAAGGGACATGGAAGGTACTGATTTCCCTGGATGTTCAGATTTATAAGAGTTCACTCCGCTGTTCACTGAACCGGCTTTGCTGAGCACGGCTGGGTGATGGGTGTGAATGGTTGGTAATGAGGAGCCCGAACCCCGAGGGCAAGACGGCCTAGGCTTGTGCTGGGCTCTGCTTCCTCATGGCTGTGTGACGGGAGGAATAACGCCTTCTAATCCGACTGAGTGTGCGTTCTGTTAATAGATCCTGTAAACGGAAACTACAGTAGCCATTTGAGGTGCAACAAGGTATTCAAATGAAACACTGACATTCATATATGTTGTTTTAATAGACATTATGATAAATGTCAACAAAATAATGCTTTTTAGAGACACTTGACTCTTACATACACTTTGGAAGGTAATAAAATCTCCCATTACTGCTAATAGCTTTCCGAAGGAAGGAAGACCTAGTGGTGTGACAAAAAGGCAGTCACCTGCTCTTTCCTTAGTGCAGTCTGAACTTTAAACCACACAAAGTGCCATGACTGGTTGCTCAGTGGTGAGAGCATCAGCCTGCATAACTACGTGTCTTGGGTTTGATTCCCGTTCAAGGGCACATACCTGGGTTGCAGGTTCTAGCCCTGCCCCAGTTGGGGTGGGTGTAAGCATAACCAATCGATGTGTCTCTCTCACATCGATGTTTCTCCTCTTCGCTCTCTCTCTGCTCCCCACCCTCCCTTCCACTCTCTCTAAAGACCAATGGAAAAATGATCCTCGGGTGAGGATTTAAAAACAACAGCAACCCACACAGCGATGCTGTAGGTGCTTGCTCAGGGATTTCTGTGCAGTTGATGGACACCATTTACTCCAGCAGAGGAATTCGTTCTCCTGCCCTTTTTTCCTTCTCAGGGTTTGGATTTCCTCAAACCCCCTGCCCTTGCCGGGTTCTGTGCTGTGACATAAATGAATGGAGTGTGATTCTGGGTTCGCGCTGACTGATTTACGACAGGATGCACATTCAGCACAGAAACCAGGGTCAGGCAGACACCCTGGCTGAGAGGCTCGGCCGATCCGACAGAGGTTGGCTTCGTGTTTCCCCTGCTGCAGAGTCCTTGGCGAAACCTGGACACGTGTGCGCTGGGAGTTCTGGCAGAAGTTACCGTCCTTGCTGTTATTGGAGGAAGTGGCTTCGGTCATTATATTGTTAACTAGAGGCCCGGTGCACCACAAATTCATGCACCAGTGGGTCCCTCGGCCTGGCCTGCGGGATCCGGCTGAAACCGGCTCTCCGACATCCCCTGAGGAGTCCTGGATTGCGAGAGGGTGCAGGCCAGGCCAAGGGACACCACTGGTGCATGATTGGGGCTGGGGAGGGATGCGGGAGGTTGGCCAGCTGGGGAGGGACTGTAGGAGGGCTCCAGGGCATGTCTGACCCTTCTCACTCAGTCCTGATTGGCCGGACCCCAGCAGCAAGCTAACCTACCGGTCAGAGAGTCTGCCCCCTGGTGGTCAATGCATGTCGTAGTGAGTGGTTGAGTGGCCTTAGCATATCATTAGCATATTATGCTTTGATTGGTTGAACAGCTGACCAGTCAACCAGATACTTAGCATATTAGGCTTTTATTATATAGGATGATGATACCGTTAATACGGGTGAAAAATTGTTGTTTCATCCACTGATTGGTCATTAACTCATTATTGTGATGAATTCGCATAGTGACCCTATGTTAATTTTAATTCATCCAAGAAATTCATCAATTTCCTAGTTTGAGTAAGTAATCTAGCAGAGTTGTGTGTTTTTTTAATATGTTTTTATTTATTTTAGGGAGAGGAAGAGAGAGAATAATTGATTTGAGAGAGAAACATCAACTGGCTGCCTCCTGCACACCCCCTCCTGGGGATGGAGCCTGCAACCCTGGGCATGTGCCCTGACTAGGAATCGAACCATGACATCTTGGTTCATAGGTCAACACTCAACCACTGAGCCACACTGGCCGGGTTCTAACAGTTATTTTTATTTTACCTCCCCTTCGGATTTAAAGAGAATTCAAAGTACTTACTACTTACCTTTTTGAGAAAATACATTCGTTTAAATAGTTTTATCCGGGCAATACACAATTAACAGAGAAAACAATTGGAATTACACATGTTTTGGAGGTTGCGTTCTCAGGACATGGTAGCAATCCCTCCAGTCTGGAAACCTCACAGGTTTATGATGCAGAATCTTGTCAGCTGCTCTGTGATCAGGGATGGGGAGAGGGGACAGTCCCTCAGCGGCCCGTGGAAGCAAGTTTCGCCAGTCCTTGGAACTCACCCTCCATTCCTGAAGGGCAAGAGCAAGGGACACACCTAAGGAAGAGGAACCCACGGGCAGCCCAGGATTATTGATCGGAACATAGGTCATGTGTGTTTTGTGTCCACCATCTACACAGTGACATGGGTGTCATTATATCTGCTCATAGCAGAGCAAACTCAGTTTCAGAAAGGCTGAATAACTTGAGCAGGGTCCTAGGATTAACCGAAATCAGAGCCAACACGTAAACCCACAAGCATTTGACTTCAAAGCCCGTGCCCTCCGCCTTTGCCTCCCAGCGGTTGGTTTATATAATGCATCTTGGTAACAGAATTGATGGGGCCTTGAGCTTCTTCAACCCTCTGCTTTGGATAGTGTTCCTTTCCAATGTGATGCAAATTCAGAATCAATTTGTTGAAAAGTTCCAACCATTCGTCCTTAAAAATGGAGTTTGGACTTTAAAGGATGTTTGCCATTTCAAGTGTCTGATTAAGGGCATCTGAGGAGCCCGCTGGGTGTGGCTCAGTTGGTTGAGCATCTTCCCACGCCCCAGGAGTTCACCTGTGGGTGGGCTTGATCCCCAGTAGGGGGCATGCAGGAGGCAGCCCATTGATCCATGTTTCTCTCTCTGGACATTTCTCTCTCTCCCTCTCCTTTCCTCTCTCTGAAATCAATAAAAACATATGCAAAATAAAGTGTTTAAAAAGGGCATCTCAGTGGGAAGACAGCTGGGGGAAGGGACAGAGGTGAGGAAGTCGCAGGCTTAGGGAGTGAGGAGACCTGGGAGCATCATGAAGAGACTGGGAGCCCAGGCCAGGAGCCTCTGAGCCCAGGAGGCCACGTTGGGAGGGAAAGGGGAAGTGCCCAGAGCTGCTTTCTGAGTTTGCGCCAACAGCAGCGTGTAGATGGGAGTAGCGTGAGAGAAACTGAGGGACAAATAGCATCATCGGAGAAATCTAGGTTTTCAATCATTTGCTTCAGGAGCCATTAACTTTGTCCAGCTCTTCCTCAGAGCTGTGAGTGCTGCACCGTACTAGTCAAGGAGGCAAGGTTTGGGGAAGTTAAGGAACGCCTTTAAGCCACTAAGCAAATGCTCAAAAATTAAAGATTCCCTAGAAGTAGGGAGTCAGCAGTGGAACCATGAAAACGTGAGCTCCTGCCACTCCTGCCTGCTGCTTTATCCCAGCCATTCCACGGAAACCTGGCTTCTCCCGGGGCTACTTGGGCCAATGAGTCACAAATGGAATTTTTCAGGAATGATGCGTTTACTTTGCATTTAATGCTCTGCCATTGCCCCTCTGTTTAGGCCTTTGATCTCCGGTGCTTTAATTAACAAGAAACTCTTGAGTCATGCGGCCCCCACGCCGAGGGCCCCGGGAAGTCTGTGTCGCACTAAGCAGGCCAGCCGGGAGCCCTCGGGATGAACTGGCCTGTGTTACAGATGCTTCCTTTTTTATGGCCTGATACACGTCACACGAGGTACAGACCCCAGATGTGGGCCCAGACCGCTTCCTCGCTTCTCAGACAACAGACTTCCAGGGTCAGCGCTGGTTCCTCAGTGCCCCCCGCGGTGGCCTCTCCCAGCTGCCTGTTCCTACTCCCTCGCAGGCACTGATCGCCGGCTCCGTGCCTGGCTTTGTCAGGAACTGACGGAGGGAGTTCCGCACCTGAAAATAGTGTTTGGAATCCCGAACTTCTTTGCATTTCATTGTATCTAATAACTTGCTCATAATATGAAAACCAGACAGAAAAGTCTTTCAGAAACATTCAGTCATATTTGAAATGTGTATATTCCTAGACAGTGCAAGACATGAAAAGCTGTAATAATACAAATAATATAGTCCTAGAATAGCATGGAAGGATAAGAATTACAGGGTGGGAAAGACCTTTCAGCCTCTTTCTTTCTCATAAATCGCCCATCACTCTACAATGACAGAGAGAATGAGAAATAGATACACGGATCCTACTTTTTAAAAAATTGTATTTTTATTGATTTCAGAGAGGAAGGGAGAAGGAGAGGGAGAGAGAGAGAGAAACATCAGTGATGAGAGAAAAAAAAACATTGCTCAGTTGCTTGCTGCAAACCCCCCCACTGGGATTGAGCCCTGACCAGGAATCAAACCTTGACCTCCTGGTTCATAGGTCGATGATCAACCACTGATCAACCACTGAGCCACTCAGCCGGGCCAGATTCTACTTTTGATGAGGTCAGGAGTCTTTAATCTTAGCCATTGAAGGACTGAGCCATTGGAGTTCTGAGGCTGCATGGACAGGGTAGAGCTAAGTGAGAGCCAAGTACCCAAGCAGAGGCGGTTAATGAGAAGCAAGCTCATTGCCTGTGGAACTCGGGGAGGGCTCAGAAATGAAGGAAGCCAGGTACCGAGGAGGATGGGTTGATGTGGGGAGCTTGAAAGAGAGGCGTGTTTGAAAGACTGTGCAAGATCCTCCCCTCCACACCCTACAACCAGGTGGTGCTCCCTCCTCTTCAGTTGCGGGTTCTGGAGTGAGGACCCTGACCTCAGGCACAGCAGAGGTTGAGGGTGGGGAGGAAAGAGGCACGAGATTTTCTGAAAGTCTGTCTCTCCAAGGGCCAGATCTTTACCAGCCAGGTTTATACTCTCTATTGATTAGAATGGACTTTAAAAGGAAATCTGTGCCTCGAAAAAATGCTGGAAGGAAATCCTATATAATAAAAGGCTAATACGCAAATCGACCAAACGGCGGACCAATCGGTCGCTATGATGTGCACTGACCACCAGGGGACAGACACTCAATGCAGGAGCTGCCCCCTGGTGGTCAGTGTGCTCCCACAGGGTAGGGTGAGTGTCACTCAGCCAGAAGCTGGGCTCATGGCTGGTGAGCACAGCGGCGACAGCGCTAAGCATGTCTGACTGCCGGCTTGGGCCCACTCCACACAGGGAGTAGGACTAAGCCATCAGTTGAACATCCCCTGGGGGCTCCCGAACTGCGAGAGGGCGCAGGCCAGGTTGAGGGACCCCCCCCCGCCGAGTGCACAAATTTCATGCACCAGGCCTCTAGTACATTATAATTTTAATTCCTTTTGGAGAACTCTTAGTGATTTATTTCTCTTTTTTCCCTCTGATTCTCACACTTGATTTAACATGTATATGTTATTTTCATGCTAGAAATAGCCAAATAATGCAGAAAAATAATCGTGATGAAGAAGACAGGAGATAAGTGGTTATCAAAGTTTGGTTTAACATGCTCCTGAAAATCATCTTTGTTTAAAATTAATAAACTTTATTTCCCTGGAGCAGTTTTAGGTTCACATCACAATTGTATGGACAGCACCGAGAGTTCCCACAGACCTCGTCCCCACAGAGCACAGCCTCCCTCAGCACAGACATCCGCACCACAGTCGTCCATTTGTTACGTCAGCGAGCCTGCACCCACACATCGCTAGGGTCCCCTGTTGGCTGTGTGTGTTCTGTGGGTTTGGACAGATGTACGATGACACGTGTCCACCATCTGCATCGTACAGAGTAGTTGCACTGGCGGAGCATCCCCCGTGCTCTGCCTAGTCAGCCTTCCCTCCCTGCTCACCCCTCGCAATCACCGAGGTTCTACTGTCTCCATCATTTTGCCTTGGCTAGAATGTTAGATTGCTGGAGTCATGCAGTAGGTAGCCTTCCCCATTGGCCTCTTCACGGAGTAGAGAATATGCACGTCAGCTTCCACCATGTCTGTTCAAGGCTTGATGTAGCTCATCTGAGTTTAGCACTGAATACTTGTCTGGGTGTACCACAGCTCATGGATCTATCCGCCTACTGAGGGGCATCTTGGTTGCTTCCAGGTTTGGGCAGTTATGGATAAAGCTGCATTTCATATGATTTCACTTCCTTAGCATATTAATTACACTTTTTTAAACTCTTTTTTTGTGTGGGTACCCTAGACTTTGCAGTATACACTGACAACTAATTCAAGTCCACTCTCAAATAGTTCTATACCACTTCATTGGTAGTGTGAGTACCTTATAGTAACATAATAATTCTAATTTCTCCATCCTGCCCATTGTATAATTGCTCATTCATTTCACTTATATATAAGCATTTATTATTTCATAAATTGTTGCTATTTTTATTTTGAAGGAACTTTTGTTTCTTGGATGAAATAAAGTAAGAAAAATACAGTTTTTCTTTTATCTTTACTTGTTCCTTCTCCGATGTTCATTCTTCATGTTGATACAAGTTTCTGACTTATATCATTTCCCTTTCCACTGAGGAACTTATTTTAACAAGTCTACTGGCAACAAACTCACCATTTTTTTTTTTGTTTTTCTGGAAAAAAAAAATTATTTCTCCTTCACTTCTGAAGAGCAGTTTCATAGGGTACAGAGTTCTAGATTGGTACTTTCTCCTTCAACTTTACAGTGTTTTCTCTCTTTCTTTCTGTTCGCATGGTCTGGGAGGAGAAGGTGGATGTAATTCTCATCCTTTCTCTATAGGTAAGGTTCCCCCACTCCCCTGGCTTTGTTCAAGATTCTTAGTTTATCTTTGATTTTCTGAAATTCATATCTGATATTTCTAGCTATAGTTTTTGGTGGTGGAGGGCTCTTCGGGGCATTTATCCTGCTTAATGTTCTCTGAGTTCCCTAGAGCTGTGGTTTGTGTCTGATACTAATTTGGGGGAAATTCTCAGTCATTATTCCTTCAAATATTGTTTCTGCTTCTTTCTCTCGTTCATTTCCCCCTGACATTCCAATTATACGTATGATACACTTCTATAGTTATCCCAAAGTTCTTGGATATTCTGTTCTGTTTTTTTTTTTTAAACTCTTTTTTTCTTTTTGTTTTTCCATCTTGGAAGTTTCAGTTGTAATATCCTCAGGGTCAGGCAATTTTTCTTTCCTTATTTATGCCAAGTCTGCTAACGAGCCATCAAAGACATTCTTCATTTCTGTTACATTGCCTTTTCGTCTATATCATTCCTGTTTGATTCTTTCTTAAAATTTTTATCTCTCGCCTTACATTGCACATCTGTTCCTTATGTTGTCTATTTTTTTTTTTATTAAAGCCCTTAGTATATTAATTGGTATTTTTAAATCCCTTGTCTGATAATTCCAACATTGCAGCCATGTCCGACTCTCATTGTTTTTGTTCAGTCTGTTCAAACTGTCTCTTGCCGTTTAGTCTGTCTTGTGTTGTGTGGAAAGGTGAGCATGCTGTCGTGGGGAAAGGAACTGCTGTAAAGAGGCTTTTGATGACACAGCGGTGAGGTCTGAGTGCTGGAGGCGTGTAGTCCCACCAGGAGGCTCAGGCTTCTGGGGAGCAGGCGCCCTGGCTGCTGCCTTCACTGCGCTCAGTCCACTCCCCCTCAGGGGGACAGGATGGCTGAGGGGGGCTGGGCCTGGCATCTCCCTTCCCTCGGGCCAGTTAGGCTCTGCTGAAACCCAGCAGGACCGGCTCTGGTGGAATGGTTTCTCCTGGGCCCAGCCTTGTGATGAAGAAGAGAGTTCTGGGGCATTTTTTGAAATGGTTCCTGTTGGAGGATCTTTCTCCGTATTGACTGTGAGTGTCTGGGAGAGCTCTTGGAGGTAAAGCTCACAGAAGTGTGGGGTCCCTATGACCGGGTCCCCTGGAATTTTTAACCTTCAGACTTGTGCACAAGGAGTCTCCAACGACGCATCGATTGCAGTTGAGGTTTTCTCCCCCGGCACCCGGCACTGCCTCCCGGGGAGGAGTCAGCTCATGAGGTCCGCTGCCTGGGTTCTGATTCTGTGTCTTCCTCTCTGGCCTCGGCACCGTCTGCTCTGTGACTCACTTCTCGGATGGGTCTAAGAAGAACTGTTGCTTTTCCCGTGTGTCCAGCTTCTCAGTGGTTGGAAGGATGGAGTGGCCACTTCTAAACTCCTGACATGTTGGCCTGGCCGCCAGGAGTCTAATCCTGTTTTTAAAACGGGGCTTTGGACATTTTCATTTTCCTGAACACGCTGCCAGCAGCAGCCACGGCGATCGGGGTTTCTGGGTCCCTCGGGCCTCACCAAGGGGGCCCTCAGCTCTTACTGGAGAAACTCCCCTCAGCTCTTTCATGCTTCAAGTAAAATCCCAATTTCTGACAAGATCTGAAACCGTAGCTTTTGGGTTTGTCACATATTTAAAATATTATACCACTGGTAAGCCCAGGAGAGGCATTATCATGTATTAAGGCTGGTGTGGTTTCTCCTCTATGGATGTTTCGAGCAACAGTGAAGCGCAGGGATGATGGGCTTTGCAGCTGTTGAGGTCAAACCTTGGCCCGAGATGTTGTGTCCCTGTTTTCTCTTCACTGCTCAGCGCAGCCCACGTGAGGCTCTGCTTCCCCTCCCCTCCACCTCATCTGCTTGACATGTTGATAGGAGCTTGGCCGGGCTGCCTGGCAGCTGAACTGGAGGCCATATGGCTTGTTCCATCGCAAAGGCTGTTCAGGAATGAAATAACATGTGGCCAGCCCTGCACAAGGGCCGCAGTCACAGAGGCAGGGCGCTTTCGGAGCGGAGCGATCACCGGGCCCTGCCCCTCGTTCCGACAGCATCAGGTTCTCCGATCATTTCCCGTGTACAGTAACCTTGCAAGATCAGTGGTAAAGTGAGGCGAAGACCCGGAGGCAGGGAGAAAGTAAGCCACTTGCTGAAGGCCCCAAGGCCAGTGGTAAATGCGGAGCAAGAGGTGAGATTTGTTAGCTGGGTCTCACCATGAAGTCAGTGGCTTTCAGCCACTTTCTTCCTCTCCCAGCAGCACCTCCTTAAGGAGCTGCTGGCCATGCAGGACGGGAGCTGTGTCCTGGGACGCGGTGTTCAGGAGGGACACTCAGAAGCCAGCTGCTCGGTGGCATCCTCTGTAAAGTGAGGAGAAGCATTGTCCCACCCCCCGGAGGCTGCTGGGGAGGTCAGCCAGGGCAGCCCCGAGCCGTCGTAAACGTACAGTTCATCCGTTCTTCTGTTTGGCCATTCAGACAGATTTTACTAAGCACCTTACCCACTCTCTGCCCTGTTTTAAGCCTGTGTTATATCTGTGAACAAAACAGAAATCCTTGCTTTTGTGGAGCTAACATTCTCATAAGTATGATTATAGGACAGTAAGTTTAGGAGACACGGGACCTCTCCCAATGTTACCCGCTCTCTCCTTGGCTCCGAGGGTTCCTGAGAGCACAGGGTGAGAACCCTGCAGTGGGCCATGCCTCCTAATATCCGGAGCACTGTTCAGAGCTGGAGGGGGGGCATTGGAATTATATGGCAGCACTGACATTTTCCATTACGGACATAAACTCTTCCAGAAATACAGGTAGGAGAGAAGGATGGTGCCTGAGTTTGAGGGGCCAGTGTGGGAACTCATTAGAGACGTGTTTGTGTGTCCTTCCTTCACCATCTTGAATGCCTGTCTATAGCTGTGTGTCTAATTTTGTGTCTTATGCAAGATGATACTGTCCAGTGAGAGGATGAGAAGGAAATTTAGGTCTAACATGCTGATGATATAAACTGCATTGTCTAAAGGCTTATTTCCTTTAAAATTGAAGTGACAACCCAGATAGCTTCTCTTAGCCAGCGAATGTGGGGAAAGTGGGAAACTTAAGAAAATTGTCTGGTTGAAAGTATGTTTCTAGATGAGGGTTGACTTGGTGGTGTCATCAGCAGAATGAGATGTACAGCTCTGCAGAGAGGGTAATGAGAGAAGCATCGTGGTTTAGTGCCTGAGCGACTCAGGAGGCGATGAACCCTGTTTTGTGATTATCTTCAATTATTTTCAGACTAGAGGTCCCGTGCATGAAATTTGTGCACGAGTAGGGTCCCTAGGCCTGGCCGGCAATCAGGGCTGATGGGGGCCTTCTGGCTGCCAGCCAGGGCCTTCCTTCATTCCACGCCACCCCCTGCTGGTCAGCACATGTCATAGCAAGCGATAGAACTGCAGGTCTCCTGGTCAGACTCCCGAGGGGACACTTTGCATATTAAGCTTTTATATATATAGATAGATACTTACAGACATTTCAACCTTATCTTATTCTGCCTTCCCTCTTTGATTTTCAAAGATATCTGATAGAATTTCAACAGACTGAGTTGATTTTGGAGGGGGGCAGTGTATATATTTTTTATTTTGCCATTTTAAAGAGCTAAATACCACACAGGAGGGTCTTTGGCATTGTTAGGGGTATCTCTAAAGACAGTTACACATTTCCAAATGTAAACATGCTATATAACATATAATAACCCCTTTCCCTCTCGCTCTGAAAAATGTAATATACAGTTTAAAAAGCCAAGTAATCCAGATTTGTAATGCTTCTATAAATTCAGGATTGAATTAATTGATGAAGCAAATTTCTGGCTACTCTTTAGACTGATTCACTTCTGTCACCAACACTATTAGTTGGATTTCATGTCAGAATCATTTTCAAGCAGAAAAACATATTTTGCTACTTGACCCAAGTTTCTGCCCTCATTGCAAAGAGCCAAGAATAATAAAGCCTGTGAATCACAGCCATTTCTTAATGGACCTTTTCCTGTGGACATCATCCTTACAGCACGGAGGATTCCAATGTCTTCTCGATAAAATTGCATCTGATTGCACATCATCTGCCTTTGGCATCAGGCATGGTCAGATATGCAAGCGTTAAATCCGTGAGCACCGTGTCCACCACAGTGCGGCCGGTTGCATTTCCTAAGTCTATACCGATTTCCCTTTGGACTCAGATTTTACCTGCATTCATTTGTTTTCACTTTTTCAAAAGTTATCCTGTCCGGTGCACTCAGATGTGTCGATTTTACTCATTTCTTTTCCTGTGCACACTGTTGTTTAGAGAAGGGAGCCACCGGATAGAGAAGAAAGTGTTGGTATGAGACGGACACGCAGAGGACTTGAGGTGTCTCTGTTGTATAAGAACATAGTAAACGCCGGGAACACTAACAGGAAGCCTTTCTTAGACGGAGAGTGGTGAGCCTTTGAGAGGCCACTGGTGTGGTAGGTAGAGCACATGGAGGGAACATAGTCCCCGGGAAAGACCCAGAGTGTAACAGAGAGTCTTTGCAGTGAGATGGCCGCTCAACTTAGACAGGAAAAGGCATGTCCAGAGGAATGGCGGAGCTAGGCAGAGGGGCCTGGCCACTCCTGGATCCCTTCCGAGAATACTTACCGAGAGAAATGCGGGAGAGGGAGTGAGTCTAGTGGAGCAATGGGAAAGGGAGAGGGGGGCGATGTAATTATGGAAACAGGAATGAACAAAAGGGTGATATGTGTAGGCTTTATTTGTATATCTATTATGTCTGTTGTGTCAGAATAATGGCTTCTTTCCTTCCTCCCCTTCTTCCTTCTATTCATCCTTCCCTCTCTCCTTACTCCCTTCCTCCCTCTTTCCTTCCTTCTTCCCTCCCCCCACCCTTTTTTTGAGGGGGTTCTAAATAGTTTGGTCTAAATTATGACCATGCTAAAACAATGAGGTTGAGTCAAAGGGAGACGAACTTTTGTGAATAATACTCAATTTCATGGAAAAACTTGTGTGTAGTTGACAGTCTTTTCGTTACTTTTGAATTTAGTTCTTTTTCATTATTTCTCCACCAGTTCCTCTGAAAGTAATTGGCTAGCCCTGCGATAAACACATACTCATTTGGTTCGGGGTAATCTGTCTTCCCTGCATCTTCACTCACAGAGTTATCTTGAGGACTCCTTCCTGTTCCAGTAAAATGAGAAAGGGACAAATGGCATGCCAGGATGGGGATCGGTTTTCTAGGGGCTGGTTCTGCTGAAGAGCTGACATCAACGATGTTAAAAAGGCAATGAGCAGGCAGCTGCACTGCCTTGGAGTGGACGCGCAGTGTTCAGGTGGTGACATAGATGCAAAGCATCGCTCCACACAATGTTGTTATCATTGGCTGAGCTGGAGGTGGGAGGCAGAGAAGGGAATCAGAATGTCAGTTCTCACCACCATCTGTGAAGCCTCCCAGGCCTCCCAGAGCACACTCATATCTGGAAGAGGGGGAGCAGCAAAGAAGAGAGAGAGGAGGAGGAGGGGTGACGGGGGGAGGGATATGGGGAGAGAGTATGGCACCTTGAGAGCCACCGTGGTTTGGAGGGACTCAGAAGTAAGCAGGCGGAGTGAATACCATCACACACAACACCGTCTGCCTAGCGGTGGCCCCACATCAGTTTCCACTTTGTTCTCTCACGTGTCTCAACTCCGATGGCCTGAGCTGCCAGTGTGTCTGAGTGTCTGTCCGCTGCTGGCCCTGGGGCTGAATGGGTTGGCGGATAAAGGTCTCAGATGTTTGCTGAGCATCTGTGCGGGTGCTGGGCTTGGGGGAGGAGGCAGGGGTGAGTCAGTTACAGTTTTTCCTTGTTCATTTACCTAATTTAAAATATTGATGGAGGGCCTACTACGGGTCAGATACATTAGTAGGTGCAAGCACAGAACCTCGCATGACAGTGAACATGGGGGTCATTGGCAATTGTTTGCGTTGACGGCAATGTTGTACGGACACATCCTCCTCTGTGCCTCCCGGGGCTCATTTGCAAGAGGTTCTCTCAGGTGGTGGAAATGAGTGCCATGGAGCTACATGCATCAACATATGTGACTCTTAGGAACAGAATGTCGAGCCAGAAGACAAAAATAAACATGAGCAATTTGCAGCATAGTAAATAGTTTGATTCCATTTATAAGAAACCAAAAGCTCACAAGACTAAACAATATGCTGTTTAGGAATACATGCATATGGGGTAAGACTCGTATAAAAACAAGGGGATAAGAAACACAAAATTAAGGTAGAGCTCACCGCTGGCAGATGGAGAGGGAGGGTGATGGCGGGAGCACACGGTGTGTCGTGCTTTCGCCTAATCCTCGAAGGTACAGCTGGTTTCTGGGTATTCAGCGGGTGGAAGGTAAATGGAACCTTGACATACATTATGAATATTACTGTGTAATACATTTACATTAAGTGTGTTTATGTTTAGTTCCTCATGTAATGTGGTTTTAAAAGGGAGCGATGGATCATGACCTCAAGGAACTGATGCTTTTTTGAAAAAGAAATGACCTATAAGCAAGAAAGAGCCACTGGGAGCTGAAGAGATGTGACTCGATGATGTCGGCAGTTAGTCTAACGGTGGAGATTGGTTTTCACACCATTAGCTGTAATTCCAAGGAGAGGGTGGTGAGAGGCGGTATTATGGAGGCGTAAGTGCTGGAGAGCACATGGAAATAAGATTAATGGAACAGCTTTTCGAAGGAGGTGGCGTGATAGCTGGATCTTGAGGAATGAATAAAATTGTGAGCAACATGCATAGTGATCCACGTACTTTTGAAGAGGAAGCACTATGGACAAAGATATAAAACCCTGAGTCCAAGGGGGATGAGTGGAGGTAGAAGAGGGCATAGAGGAGATGCACGGTGAAGGGAAAAATTAAAGTGCTCTAAAAAAGAAAAAAGCCTTCCCTGCCCCAAGTGGCCACTAATCCACTTTCTGTCGCGTAGATGTCCCTGTTCTGTACATTTCACATGAGTAAAGCCATGTCATATGTGGTGAATAAGAACCACATGAATCCAGGACATGACCCAAGAACGACAAAAGCCAGAGCAACCGGAACATACAGTGCCTGCTCGGTGCACTGGAAAGGTGGGGTGAGTTTAGACACTTGAATATCAGGGGAAAGAATTGTGTCCTTAGCAACCACTGGGTAGAGCTCGCTTTTCTCTTGTGGAAATATAAAGGGTTGATTGGAAAAAGTCGGGGGAGGGTAGCAGGAGAACTTATCTCGGAAAGTCTCAAATGAGATCCTGAAGGTCTATCACAGGTGACAGTGGTGGAAATGGGGGAAAAAGGGATGAACGTGAGAGGTGACGGAGATGTGGCCTGATTGCTAATTGAATTTGGAATGATCTGCCACTTCCCTTAGCTTACCTTTTGCTGGGGTTCGACATGGACTCCTGTATCTGTCTCATCTTGATATACACCCTTGATTTATTATTGCCACGTAGAAAGCAACTTAGTAAAGAAGTTGCCAACGGCATTTTGGCTAGCATCTTCAGAACACTTCTCTGGGAGAGATGAGCAACATTTGACCACTACACACATTTATCCGGGGGCAAATTATGTAAAGACTAAGGCTGAATATACTTTTCCTAATTACAGTGTTGATTGATTAGGATATTGACAACTTACCTGTGATTTGATTACATCAGTGAGTTAATATGTAAAGGTACTACGTGTTAGTGTCTTTTCACCCAAAATAGTGCATCTATTAGCGATTTTGTTTTTAATTCTTCAAGATAAAGAGGATTATTGTGTTCAAAAAGAGGTAAAGAGAAAATTCTTGATTTCAAGCAAAATCATTGTTGAAAATCTGCAGGTCTGTTGTGCTTTAGTAAGGACAATTACTAAACACATTTTCATCTTGGTGTTGAGCTCCAGGCTCCCTTGGTGGTAGCACCATGAAGAACAGGCGAAAACTAACCAGTGAACGTACCCTGCCAAGTATGAGCAGTAGTTTTGTTATTGCTGCTGTTCATTTTTAAAAATTGAATCCTGCCCTAACCAGTTTGGTTCAGTGGATGGAGCATCAGCCTGTGGACTGAAGGGTCCCAGGTTCGATTCCGGTCAAGGGCATGTACCTTGGTTGCGGGCACATCCCCAGTAGGGGGTGTGCAGGAGGCAGCTGGTCAGTGTTTCTCTCTCATCAGTGTTTCTAACTCTCTATCCCTCTCCCTTCCTCTCTGTAAAAAAATCAATAAAATATAAAAAAATAAAAATAAAAATTGAATCCTACTTGTAAGCTACTTCTTTTGAGATTTGCTTTCCTCACCTTCTCTCCTTAGAGTAACATCCTGAAAAATGTTTTAGTTAATTTAAAGACTTTGTGTTGTTGGAGTCCATATATCAATGTACAGCCAGGTGTCCCTATGTGGTCAGTTTAATTATTGGAGAAGAAAGGAAAATCTCACCTTGCTTCGTTCCTTTTTCCTGATGCGCTGATGATAGTTTATGTTGTGATGGAAGATGTCTAACTGTCTTGAAAAACCTCTTTGAGGAAATAACAACACTTTGCCCAAAGGTGTTTATTTTATCACTTTCTGGGATGTTTGGGGATTTCGTGATTACATGCCTACCAGGGTCCTTTGTTCCAGATCCTTAGGGCCTCCCGCTCAGCCTCTAATTGCTACCTGCTCCAGCTCTAACTGCCTTCTGTTAGGAATGCAGAGCCTTCCTGAAGCTGGAGGTGCTGGCCTTGGCTTTGATGTGGCATGCAGGTGTGCCCCCACCCTGCGCGAGTCCGGGGGCGGAGGCATCGAGAGGCTTTTGTGGGGACACACTCTGTGCATTGAGGGCCTTTGGGAGGTTCAGTGTCTAGGAGGCGTGTGCACAGCTCTGCTGGGGTGTATGTCCCGGGCGGTATCTGCCTGTAGCTTAGGGAAAGCGGGTCTGTCCGCACTGTGCTTAGAACATGGCAGTGCATGTCAGCTGGCAAGGGTGAAAGAGGGGCGCCTTTCATCGATCAGCAACAGCGCATCTGGGAGCTGGCATCACGGTCTTCTCAAGCTGGTTTGTTAGGACAGCAGTGCCAGTGGTGCCCGTTACCCATGCTCTCCCGCTCACCGCCCGCTGCCTCTTCACTCACTGGCTTCTGGAGATGGTCTTTCTGCCTCAGTGGGCTGAATTATCACCAGAAAGCCGTCTGAAAACAATTATGTCTTTTTAAAAATTCTTCTCAGTCTTTTATTTTCTTCACAGCAATCAAATACATATTGACATTCAGTAGTTCTCAAACTTCTCTTTCCTGTGGGACTTTGTAACGTTTTTGTTGTCAACTCATTGCTCCCTTAATCTCCTTCTTTTTATGCCTGTTTCCTTCTAGTTCATTTTTGCTCCGTTTCCCAGCGTGATCCTTGTTGTCAGTGTTTTAGACATATCTGTTATCGACAATGCTTTGGTTTATTTTTCCCCTTCAACTAGACTTTGCAATAATAATCCCTACTTAGGCGTAGTTCTGTGTCATTCTCTTTGAAACCAACATTTCTTTTACTGATACTGATAACATACAATTATTTTTTTCAGAAACAGCAGATTCATTCTTATTTGAACTGTTATGCTTTTCATTGTTCCTGAACTTAAAGTTGGAAACCTCACATGTGCAAATTCAGCCGTGCTGCTGTAATTATCAAAACCTGACTCCTTCCGCGAGTATGTTCTGTTTTGCACTTAGATGTTGGGGGGAATGAGGACAGAGGGTGAGCAAAATAAGGCTGGAGGCAAAGAGAATCGTTTGGAATTTTGCTTTGTATTACAAATAACTAATTAAACCTGCGTGTACCCCACAGAAAGGAAGACGTGACTGATAGCGAGCAGTAGGGTGACAGCTGACTTTCACAAATTTGGGGGCTCCGCTGCTTCCTGTGGGTGGAGGCATTGACAGTGATCATTATAAAGAACAATGAGAAGGAGGGAGGGAGCATATCTGACTTTTAATTGCTAGGACGCATCTATAGTCAGGAAAAATAGTTTTAAAAAGATATCTGGCCCTGGCCGGTTTGGCTCAGTGGATGGTGTGTCCGCCTGTGGACTGAAGGGTCCGGGTTCAATCCCGGTCAAGGGCTCGTACCTCGCTTGCAGGCTTGATCCGCAGCCCAGGTGAGGGCACATGCAGGACGCATCCAATCGATGTGTCTGTCACATCGTTTCTCCCTCTGGCTCTCCCCTTCCTCCCTTCCACTCTCTCTGGAAATCAATGGGAAAATGCCCTCAATCTGAAGAGTACGTGTGCATCATGATAAACGCCGTTGGGTGGCTGATTCACTGTCAGGTGCGTCACAGCTGACCTGACAGATGAGAGCGCGGCCCGCACTCTCGCAGCCTGGATCCTGACAGCGACTTAGAGAAATACGGCTGATAGTCATGAAAATCATCTTTGGCTAAAATTTGTCAGAATTAGAGAGAAACGTGACCTTTTTTACTTTCTTACCTCACTTAGATCACTAGGCAAAATGATGAGTCCGTTTTCCCTCCTTCCTTCCTAGTGCTAGCACTGTGCCTGGTATATAGTAGACCAAGCATGTCAAACTCAAAGGCTAACATGGGTCAATAAACGAGGCATGCGTTTGACATGCTTGTAATAGACCCTCAATAAATGAGTCAACGACTCTCTGTTTCTGAAGGCCCGGAGCACATCGCTGTGTTCCTGACCTTGCCTTTCACTTGACACCCTTCCTGCCCCATCTTCCAGTCTGTCCTGGGTCTCATTCCTTCAGGACCAAACGTTCTTGGTTATTTTGACAAACCAAATACCTTTGATGGGGAGGCGGGGAGGAGGTAGGGGGGCAGGTGAACATGTCATCGAGGAATCAAGTACTGATTTCTCCAGCCTTCCTGTCCTCATCCTGAAAATGCCCCACGGGACTGCCAGCGTCCTGTGGGGGGCGGGAGGCCCGGGCGAGAGCAGGGATGAGAAGCACTTCACAATGGGGCTCCTTAGACATGGAGGCCCCTCCCTGCAGGACCTTCAGGGCTCAGGGAGGGCTGGGCTCTGCGGGAGACAGTGGGTGTGTGGTGTGGCCCCAGCGTGTGGCGGGGAGAGCTCTGCGGGCAAGTGGGCTCCCAGCAGCCTGGCCCCCCTCACCCCCCAGGCGGCTCCTCGGGCTCACACCACCGCAGGCCCTTCCTGGGCCTCCTGTCTGGTTCTTTGGAGAAAACAATTGCATTGCGGTATTTTCGTCTTTAACGCTGCCCTCTTTCCCCCTCCTCTCCACTCCCAGCCATGCGGACTGAGAACAGGGCGCATTTTTGAGGTTTGCGAGTCTTCCTTCAAACCGAGGAAGACATGTGGTGGGTGTTTCCTTCCTCATGCCGTGGCCAAAGCCTGTGTCTGTCCTTCTCACTCTGTTCAGTTTTGTGATGTCGCCACCTTCAACCCTTGGGAGGCAAAGTGCTGCGTGTAGGTGTTAAGTCTATGCCAGTTTTCTTCAGCCTAAGGACGCACATTTTTAGGATCTATGATTGGGTGGGCATTTTCCCACGATGTCACATAAGGAATGAGAAGTGTGAGTTAAACTTGGGGTTCCAGACTCCAGGTACCCCACTGGCATCCCCCCTCCGGGGCTGCCCTGACCGCCCCCGCCTAGTGGGGACCCTCTGGCCACAGTTGGGTTCGCGTGGGGTGTCGTGGCTGACGCCGCTCTCGCCTGCTGGTCTCGGTCACGGAGGGCGGGTTCTCACCTCACACTTGTCTTGCTCCGGAGCCTGGACTGTGTGCGTCACTGAATGCGAGTCGGCTATAGGAGGAATGGAGAGGGGACAGGGAAAGGAGGGAGAGAGAAGACCATTACGAGAGCTTTTTTTTTTTATTTATTTTTTTAAAATATATTTTATTGATTTTTTTACAGAGCGGAAGGGAGAGAGATGAGAGTTAGAAACATCGATGAGAGAGAAACATCGATCAGCTGCCTCCTGCACATCTCCCACTGGGGATGTGCCCGCAACCCAGGTACATGCCCTTGACCGGAATCGAACCTGGGACCCTTCAGTCCGCAAGCCGACACTCTATCCACTGAGCCAAACCGGTTTCGGCGAGAGCTTTTATTTTTATGGTTTTTTGCTGCATAATAACAGTAGCCTTTATTAACAATTGTATGTGGAAGTCACGAAGGCAGGCAAAGTCCCTGATGTTAAACATGCTCAGTCCCTGTTCGTCCATTCAACAGTTTTGAGCACACTCAGTGTGTCAGAGCCAGGGCGGGAGGAAGAATAAAGTAGAATTTCTACCCTCTTGGAATAATATACAGAAATGCCTGAACCTGGGAGGGGCCTCCCTTTCGAATCTCTGTGAAACTGGAGTTCAGGCTAGTTTCCAACTCGGGAAGCTGGTCAGGACAGAGGCGGAAGAGGAACTCTTCGTGTGTCATGGTGGCGATTAGTTTAAAGCGGCAGCAGAAGAGAGGACAGGTGATCCGGCGCTGTCCCTGCGCGGAAACCCCGCAGTCTGCTTCTCGTGGCGGCTGGCCGTGGAGTGGCCGGAGGCGCGGGAGGGCTGATGTGAGCATCTGAGAAAGCGGGGCGGGGGTGGGGGGTTGGTGGGGAGCCAGGGTTTCTCTTCTCTTTTACCTCCTTCTGTATTTCTGAAAATGAAGGAACGCACATTGCGAGGTCACAGAGGGGCTGTCCGACCCCAGAGCCCAGTTTCCTGGCGCCCGTGGGCTGTCGTCAGAGCTGGAACTCTGGTCCGACTGGTGTTCTTTCTTCCCGGCTCCTGCCGCGGGCCGTCGGGCCGTGTCCAGGCGCAGGGCCACGCAGCCTGTGATGTCACGCGCACCGGGCTGCTAGCCGGTGACAGGCGGGCGGTGGGTCTCTCTCCCGGAGATGTCCGGTCGGACCAGTGACAGGCCCTGGCCGGCCACAGTGTCCCCTGGAGCGAGCATGCCCTGAGTGTCCACGTGGTGGCCCTGACCTCAGCTCGCGCTGGAATTTCCCTCTCCTTTGTGGGTTACATGAAGAGGTTGTTAGTGTCCAGTTTTCTCTTTCACCGGGAACATTTTCCCGTGGTTTTCTTGGCTCCATTGGCTCGATGGAAAATCACAGAGGGCTGGGGCCACGCTCTGCTGTGTCCAGTTCAGCCTCAGTGGGGGACACACGCCAGCCAGCGAAGTCCATTTGGGAGTTCAGGCTGGAACTGGGAGCCGACGCGGGAGGGTACCGGCACTGCCCAGGGTGGGCACCGGCTCTGGTTACGTGGAGCGAGAATGATAAAACTCAATGATCACCTAAGACCGTGGTTGGCAAACTCATTAGTCAACAGAGCCAAATATCAACAGTACAACGACTGAAATGTCTTTTGAGAGCCAAATTTTTTAAAAAATATATTTTATTGATTCTTTACAGAGAGGAAGGGAGAGGGATAGAGAGTTAGAAACATCGATGAGAGAGAAACATCGATCAGCTGCCTCCTGCACACTCCCCACTGGGTATATGCCTGCAACCAAGGCACATGCCCTTGACTGGAATCGAACCTGGGACCCCTGAGTCCGCAGGCCGATGCTCTATCCACTGAGCCAAACCGGTTAGGGCGAGAGCCAAATATTTTAAACTTAAACTATATCGGTAGGTACATTGTTATTAACTTAATTAGGGTACTCCTAAGGCTTAGGAAGAGCCACACTCAAGGGGCCAAAGAGCCGCATGTGGCTCGCGAGCCGCAGTTTGCCGACCACTGGCCTAAGAGAACACTTTTGGAGAGTCAAGCTGAACGAAAGAACCTCTGAGTGTGACACATTCAGTTCAGTTCAGTTCCTTGCGGTGATAAACTGTTTGAACAGGCGCATGGCTCGATGAAATTAAAGACTCGGGCAGAGCTATGGAGACCTAGGCCAGACCCTGTAAGGAATCGTGTAGGAATATCCCAGGGCCCTGAGCCTCGGGAGTGGGAGGAAAGCAACAACGGGCCCTGATGGACAGGCACGGGCAGTGAGCGCCCTTTTCATAGATGACTTGTCAGGAGGTGGAATGGCGGGCCGTGTCCTCGGGGAGAGAACAGTGGGCGGATTTGCCACTATCGTTTCTGTTTTGCTTCCTATTATCGAGGAAGATTGTTTAAGATATAAACTCAGCCGTGGGCAGAGCCCTTAGAGAAATGGACATGGGGGTGGCTTGTAGAACGCAAGCCTGGTACCTCATAGGGCTGCATTCTGTGAATCCTCTGCTAACATTCCGGCGTTTGACCTTGGGAAGGATTTAAACCAGAAGCACGTTTTTATGATGCCTCTTCCCTGACTCATGAAGTTGGCCCTGATATTGATTGAGCTTTGGCAGGTGATCGTTGAGCATTCTGCATGAATGGTGTGCCCTGTCTGTGACCACAGCGTGAATTATGACAGGCACTCTGGAAACAGACATATGGGGTGGGGGGTGCGGCAGGGTCTAGAGGACGCATTCCCGAGTATGTTGCTAATGGGACAATAAAAATAAAGAAGTCTACTTTTTTACTTCATTTTTTACTTAGTTTGTATCATAAAGGCCATTTGCAAAATCTTAAATAATAGTCATATAAGATAAAGAGAGATTTTAAATGTTCCCATTTAACAAGTTGTGCACATGGTTTAGTTTGATTTAAATTAAAGCATTATTTGTAAATGAATCTTCTGGTTTGGGCCTCAGAGAGCAATAGCTCTCGTGACCTGATGTTTACCGTTCTCACCATTTCCTCTCTAAGCAACAGGCCAGCCCAGATGTCATTTCCACCTTCTGATTCTCGGTGGCGAGGTGCAAGCACATCCAAATAATACAATGGAGACTTACAGTTTCATGCCATCTGCTAAAAATAAGACTATATACCCATCATGTGTTCACTTTCTAACATTTTCTAATTACCAGAGACATTTTGAGGTGCGAGGCAAGAATTTCAACCACATAAAAGTCATTATATGCAGCATCTTGAGTCAGAGTTAGAGAATTATCATTTTTATGTTCCTCCTTAACCTTATTTTCCCTCATCCTTGCTTACTGCCTTTAACCAGTGGCCCGTTCGGTTTGCAAAAGAAATAGCATCTGAGCCACCCTGGGAAGTCTACATCAGACCCTGGGGTCTGGGAGGGGAGCTCCGTTGGCTGCCCACCTCCTCAGGCTGCTCACGGTGCCCACGGAGACTCTCCTGCTACTCCTGGTAGAAGGAGAACATGTTACAGGAATTGCTTTAGCTATTGATTTTTTAAAAATTGAAAGGCTGCCATAGCCACCCTTGCTGCTGTGACCCTTCTAGAAACACTGGTGCGAATCCTGGGATAGGTGGGCTGTCCTTTGGGAAATGCTGCCTCTTCAGTCCTGAGCTCCCATCCTCCCGTTGTTCCTTGGGTCGGAGATTGCAAAACCTTTGTCGTAGGGCCGGGAAAGACGGTAAATGAGTGAGCAGAGGAAGGCGGGGGTCAGAGCAGGCCAAACTCGAGTCATAGAAGGTGGATGAGTATGTGCCATGCTCACGGGAGAGACCAGGAGATAAGATTTGGAATCGCTTAAGGTTTATGAGACAGTGCTGGGGAAACGATTCTGTGTTAAATACAGTGTCGTACTCCAGAAGAGAATGACAGACCCTGGCTGAAATGCTCACTGTGCTCATCAAGTTAGAGAATAATGAGTTGTGGGAGTCAGGGGAGGGGCAGTTACCCATAATAATGAAAGCATAACATGCTAATTAGACCGGACATCCTTCCAGACGAAGCCGGGGCTGCAGCCTTGGGATCCAGGCAGCCACCGAGGCTGTGAGGGAAGGATCCAGGCAGCTGCCGTGGCTACAAAGGCCTACTGTTGCACGAGTTTTGTGCATTAGGCCTCTAGTTTTGAATGAAAACCTCTCCTTTCAGTTTTCATACCTGCCAACCCTCCCTATGTCCTTTCCTTCTATACACAGAGCTTAATGAGCCTAAATGTAGCACGTTCCCTTTTGAAAATGTACATTCAGTCCCTCTAGTTCATAAGCTACCGGTCCAAGGTTCTGTGTCCAGAACAGTCCCTCTACTTATGCTTTAAGTAGAGAAGTTGTAAGGGAGATGCAGGTGGTCTTTGAGGAAACTTTATGTTTATGTTCAGAAACTGAGTTCCCTTCTTTATGGTTTAAAATTTATATACATGTTTGAAATACAAAGCAATCTTTGAAGTAGGCTAGAAGCCAGCTAAAGCCACGTGGTCACAGAGCAGGCTCTTTGTAAACACCAGTGACTGGGGGAGGGGCTGGAGGGGGCGGTGTTCTGTGGGTGTCCACTCACCCTGTTCTGAACGGGCTGTAAGTGTTCTGAGGGCTGCTTAACTTTGCCATTCACGGTAATGGGGGGGGGGGTGATCTTCCTGTTTACCTACTGCTACAACAAAAGGCTTCTGGTGCAGAAAATTAGAGGAGCATGTGAAATTTAAACACGAATATAAAACAAGTCTCTGAAATATTCCCCTTGAGTGTTGGTATTAATTATTACAGGAGAATTTTAACCTCAGAACCCAAGCCTCAGCTTCGGGACCTCGAATCTGAACCAAATGATGAAAGAATTTGTTCATAGAATATTTTAAATTTCACTTTAGTCGTTTTCCCAAAATACAGAGGCTCAGAGGCCGTGTACTAGGTTTTTATTGTCTAGAGGGGCTGCAGAGTTACAAAGGCTTTTGATCTCAAAGGAAACATTTTGAAGAGTAAACATGACTTTTTAATATTCTGGCAGGGGAAGTATTTTAAAGGTAACATTCAAGCTTACTTTTCAGAAAGAATTGCTTTTTTATTTAAATACTAGAATCACGGTGCACAAAATTCATGCACGGGGGGACGGGGGAAAGGGGCCCCTCAGCCCGGCTTGCAACCTCTTGCAATCCGGGACCCCTCGGGGGATGTCTGACTGCTGGTTAGGCCCGAACCCTGTGGGACATCCCTCTCACAGCCTGGGACTGCTGACTCCTAACCACTCACCTGCCTGCCTGATCGCCCTTAACCACTCTGCCTGCCTGCCTCATCATTCCTAACTACTCTCCTGCCTGCCTGATCGCCCCTAACTGCTCGCTTGCCTGCCTGATTGTTCCTAACCACTCACCTGCCTGCCTGATCACCCCTAACCACTCTGCCTGCCCACCTGATCTCCCCTAACTGCCTCTGCCTCGGCCCCCGCTGCCGCGGCTTAGTCCAGAATGACATCCAGAATGTTGTTCGGCTGTCCGGTCTAATTAGCAGATTACAGTTTTGTTATTATAGACAATAGTCCTCCTTGGTAGGTTCCAAGACCTCCAGTGGATGCCTGAAACCAGGGTCAGTACTGAGTCCTGTTATACTAGGTTTTGGTTTCCCTACACAAACATACTTATTGTAAAGTTTAATGCCTTTTCCATCTTAACTAAGAATTGTCACACACTGTGGCCACAATTTTTGTGGTTTGAGTTGCGACCGCAAAGCTATCATGCATTTCTTTAGCCTTTTCACAATTTAATGGCTAGAAGAATCGGTCTTACTATAGGTCTTAGCAACCACAACATCCAATTTTTTTCTTAGTAAGTTGAGAACTTTCACCTTTTTCCTTGAAAGAAGCACTTTATGGCATATCAGATTTGCCAGCCTCACTCCTCTTTCACTTCGGGGCCATGAGGAGTGAAATAAGGGCGACGTGAACGTGGCCTGAGACACCTGACAGTCCATCTGATCACTCGGCGGCCACTAGGAGACCCCTGGGCGGGTGTGCGTGCAGCGTGGAGACGCTGGACAAAGAAGTGATTCAGGGCCTGGGCGGACGGAGCGGGATGGAGCAGGAAGGTGCGAGATTTAAAATGTGAATTGTCGATTTCTGGAATTTCTCATTTAGTATTTTTGGATTACACTGGACCATGGGTAACCAAAACCTTGAAAAGCAAAACCAAGGACTGAGGGCTACTGTAATCCCATTTATATACTTTCCTAAATTCATTTATTAACTTTAACTTATGCAATTTTCTAGGAAAATTGTTTATACAAAGACAGTAGCTTGAAAAAATGTTCAAACTTTTATTTCTGGGCTGTGTTTCCATTATTTTATTTCTTGGTATAAAGAGCATTTATTTTCATGTTTTCACCTGAGCACATACAGACTTGTCTACCTGTCCTCTCATTTAAAAGAGAAAACCCCGAGAGCGCCCTCATGACCACATTGCTTCAGCTACATCTGTCACAAAGATTCCCTGTACAGTGTCCTTAATTCAGATAGTGCTGAGTGGAACTGATGTTTTTAATGGAAGTGAGAGTAGGTAAATTAAAATTTTTATTCACTAGCGCAGGAACGCTAGCACATAACTCCTCTCAGAATAATACAAATGAGGAACTTGTCTAGGATTTGTGAAGTAAAACTAAAGTGTCCCACTCATGTTGTGGAGTGGGGCAGAATGAGGGATGAGGGTGGCAAGTTGATAATAATGAAAATAGGGAAAGAAAAAGAAGGGAAGAAAGTGAGGAATAAAAGGGAAAGATGCAAGAGAAATGGTAGGGGAGGAGAGAAACATGGGGGCTCTCATGATTCATTCATTCATTTATTCATGTGCAAATATTTATTTTGTGCCCAATGGGTGAGGCTCTGGGAATTTTAAGCAGAGAATCAAACTAGTCCTTGTGTTCTTCCGGTGGATAAAATTGCCATTCCACCCACTGAACTGATGGAAAAGAAGGTGAAAAAGTTGACCTAGCATGGAGAGGAAGGATGCGCAGTGGTATGAGCAGGACATACAGAGACTTGGTGCCCAAGGACAAGAGAGATGGAAGATGAACTTCTCCTCCTTTTCGTGGCACAGAACTGCGTCCCCTTCCTCTCACAGTGCCTGTGTTCTGTTTCTGTTCTCATCCTGTTCAGGATAATGACCCCCTGGGCATATTGAGGGTCACACCCATGCAACCATCCATCTATCAGAACAAATGTGTGCTGGTCACTTCCGTGTGCCAGGCACAGTGGGAGACCCGGGAACAGTGGTCAGTAAAATGCTAGCATTGCCTTCTGGGCATTTCACAGTCTAGTTGTGTATGGTGTCCAGGAAATGGGTGGGTAATGGTCCAGTGTGATACACGCTCTAAAAGGTGAGGGCCTGAGGAGGGGGCGGGGGGGGGGGGCAATGGGAGGAGGGGTACCTGTAATACTTTCAACAAAAAAGATAATTTTTTTTTAAAGTCGGCTATGTCTGGGGATCAGGTGAAGTTCCTGGAGGAAGAGACAGTTAACATGGTAGCCCTTAAAAAAAAAAATTCCATCAGAATAAATTTATTTTGTAAAAACCTTGAATTTGCTTCACAGTTCAGAAAAAAATTCAATTTTCATTTGATTTGAAAGTTTGCAAATTAGATCTCTTTGATCTGGTTTTTCATTCTGGTGGGTTGCTTCAGTAAAATTCCTGATTATACTTTTAAAATATGTATTAGCCACGGCTGGTTTCGCTAAAAATCAATGGAAAAAAATGTCCTCGGGTGAGGATTAACAAGACAAAAAAAAAAAAAGTATTCACATCCCACCCCCCCAAAAAGATCATACCCATTTTTAAAAGTTTAAAGTTTCAAAAAGAAAACACAGGATTTTTTTGTTGTATATTTTCACCATCCATTTTATACATAAAAAAGTATAGGCAGTACACTGTTTCAACTTAATGTGAAACAGATGCCTTTAAAGCAGTTTAGCCAGGGCGTGTTTAAAATATGTGTATGTACACCAGTTTCGTTCCCGATTAGAAACTGCAGCGTTGTCAGACTTTTGGAGGAAAAAATGCCAAATCGTGTAGATTGCGCTGGATTTCATAAAAAAGCTCTTCGGAGCAGAGGGAGAGTCTCGAGGACCGCGCTTTCTTAGACTTTGCGTCCTTTCACAGGAACCTGCCTCCAGCCCTGACCGCGCCCTCCAAGCCCAGCGGCGCTGGCCCTGTCTCGCTCGCACGTCGGCGAGGCCTTCCTCCCAGCTCTCAAAGCCCCTGTGCCTTTCAGCCTTCTGTGATTTTTTAAATTGTACACAAGCTTCCTAAGTAATTCCCTTTGGTGAATGCAAGGAAGGCAGGGTGCTGCCGCCCATGTTCTGGTTCGGGGGGGGCTGCTGTCCGCTGTGGGCGCCGGGAGCGGCGGCCCTGGGCGGTCTGCACTTGGTCAGGGCATCCGCTTCTGGTGTTGACCCCCAGGAGCCACCGGCTGCGCCATGTCTGGTCGTGGCCTCTGAAATCAGCTTAAGAAAACTTATTTAACTTGCCAGGAGAGGGCACACGGAAACCCCAGGCCCGGTGCTGGCTGACGCCTGGCTTTTTACAGGATGTCGGTATGTCTGTCCTTACCCACCGACATGCTCTCACGTGCTGCCCAGGCGTGTTCTTTCACAGATGAAAGAGCATCCGGGTTTGGCTCGGACCTTTCCGAAGCTGCCACTCGAAGGCCCCGCGTTTTATTCTGAGAAGTTCGTTCTCTTCGCTGCGAGGTTTCTTGGGTGACTCTGCTAACCCGACTGTCCCCCTTGTTTCCGCAGTTGATCTGCAATTCCTTCACCATCTGCAACGCGGAGATGCAGGAAGTCGGCGTGGGCCTGTACCCCAGGTATGGCATTTCACTCCCGGGAGAAGCAACTTTAATCCCCAGCCCCACCGGCCCCCAGCCTTTGGGGGGCAGTGGAAAGGCTCTTGCAGCAGCTAGTTGGAGAGCCAGGCTTAAAACCCGACGGTAATCTACAAGAAAGTGGAAAATGTTAAGTTTAAAGAAAACAACTTTATAACCCCACGTTATACGCTGTGGCAGTGATTTTCAACCGTGTGCCTCAAGGATTTTTAGAACATGCAACACCTGACTAGTCAGGGGCACTGACCTCTTTTCCCTTGGATTCTCAGATTTAAAAATGGCAACAGCTTACACAACCATAGCCGTCTAGTGCGGCTGACTCAAAATCATACCTATTTTTTTGTCAGATTGGCAGCAAATAGATATTTTGGTGCGCCGCAGAATATTAGTAATCGGTTTATGTGTGCCGTGGGCGACAGAAGGTTGACAGTCACCGTGGTGTTAGCCAAGAGGCAGCCCTCAGACCTGAATTCCTTTCCGGGGAACTTGGGTTAGAAGGTAGGGCTGTGGGTGCCAATACCCCATCAGGATGAGGTTGGTTAGTCCCCTCCCGCTCCCCAGCCTCCCGGCCGAAGCACTGGGTCATTTCATTAGGCCCCCGGCTGCAACCACCCGTTCATTCCGTCCTTTGCTCAGCTCACTCGAACCCAGGGCTCCAGGAGGCTGGCCGCTGGCCGTCACTGAAGTGGCCTTTATCACTGAGCCACTAGCCTGTCCCACACACGCTCTCCGTCACTCCTAGTTTCACGCCATGAGGGTCCAAATACAAACCTCGTCACTTCGTAATTAATTGTGAACCTGAGAATCCCGCCTCTTCTCTTACATCGCACAAGTGTCGGACCGCAGGGCCATTGGCGCTGGCCTTGGAGAGCAGAGGGGCGCAGCCAGGTGCTCTGAGGTCAGACGCCTGGCTCAAGTCCAGTCCCATCTACTAGCTGTGTCCTGGGGCAGTCACCTCACTTCCACGGTCGTTTCTTTACCTATGAGTTCCCCTCGTTAGAACGATCACGCGATCAAACTTGATAAACATGCTCAGCTGCTCAGAAAGGGCTTTCTACATGGAAAGGCTCACGGGCAGGTGTTCTAAGCAAATATGGAGGCAGCTTCAATCCACTCCCTTCCCCGGGTGGTAAAAAAAAAGCCACCTGCAGGGAGATGAAATCACTGCCAGGCCCAGAGTGCACCGGGTCCAGTTAGCAAGACAACCGCAGCGTCTGTTGAGGAGGAAGGTCTATTACTCCTGGTAGCTGCGACGCCCCAGCCGAGGCGGCCGCTCCTCCCAGGCTGAACAGACGAGGTCCCGTGGGAAGGTCAGCTGTGCCGGCCGCAGGGACACGGCCGCGTCCCATTACCTGTCTCGGGGGGGATGTGCTTGCACATCTGTCTTCTCCGTCTTTATATCGGGTTGTCTCACTGCCTGGTACCTAATGAGACAACCACTTCCTCCCCACCTCCACCCACCCCCAAAGAGGACTCAGAAAACGTGTTTGTTAACAAACTTCCCCACTTAGCCTCCGTCCCGGGGAGATTTCAGCTCCGAGGCAGTGGCTAGTGGCCTTGCTGTGAGGACCCCCCAGGCTCCCTCCTGGGCCCTGAGCCTCACCTGCGCCCCTCCCCGAAGTGAATTGTATTCATTGCATGTAGATGTTAGACTCTGCTGAGCTGTGATGGTCTCCCCTTTTTTCTCTTCTTTCCTCCAGTATGTCTTTGCTCAATCACAGCTGTGACCCCAACTGTTCGATCGTGTTCAACGGGCCCCACCTCCTCCTACGCGCCGTCCGAGACATCCAGGCCGGAGAGGAGGTAAGGAGCCCTGGTTCTCACTCCTTTTCCCCCCAAGCCCCTCCCAGCCTGGTCCTTCCCTGACACTGGTGCCCGAGGGACAGCTTCTCGTTGTCCTGCCCAGGAGAAAGCACGCCGCCGCAGCCCGCCAACTTCCCCATCGTTACTCTCCAGGCTATATCCCGGCTGCCTTTCTTAGTCGCCGTTTTCCTGGATGGTGATGGTCCCTAGTGTGTGTGTGTGTGTGTGTGTGTGTGTGTGTGTCACACTGTGTGCGACAGGGCATGTGTCCTGCACACACGACAGTTCATGCCTCACGTTTCTGCAGCGGGTCCTCATCCTTCCATGGCGTGAGCCCCCAGGGCTTGCTTATCTCAGGGCCACTCCTCACATCTCCAGGGTGACTCCCTTTCACTTGTATTAAGAAAGCAGATCAGCTGTCATCTTTTAGGTTGTCATTGGGCCTTTACAAACCTGCAGGTCTGTCTGGTGATTGTTCAGGCAAAGGTGCGAAGGGAAGCAGTGCCGTGACCTCGGGCAGCAGCCTGGCCTTGACCCTCCCCTGTGTGGCCGGCCAGGCAGCCCCTGTGGATGAGGAACCGCTCAGAAGCCGGGGTCTGGGATGGGCTGCTCCCGGCTGCTGCCCGCGCCGGCACTGGGCTGGCGCAGCTTCCACCTGAACTCTGGGTTATGGACACGGACGCTGCGGAGAACCCAGTCTCCTCCCCCCCTCCCAGCTGCTAAAGTGGATGTTTATTGCAAGGAAGACAGAGTGGTCATAAGATTTTACTGCATCTATACAGCCCTCAGCCAGTGAAACCCAAGTATTTGATGTAGACAAGGATTTGGCCCGATAAGACTCCCCCCAAACTGATCTTCCACTGAATGAGCTGCCGCTTAAAAAGCCATTTGTGAGTTTCCCGTCTTCAGGACCAGGTCCTCGGGAGCTCTGTCAGGAATGGGCGGGGGGGGGGGGGAGGGTGCGGGGGGTGCGGGGGGGGAGATTTGCTTCTGGGGCTCGACAGGACTTCAAGGCGGCTGAGAAAGGGAACCTGTCCATTGTCAGCAACTTCGTTTGGTTCTGAGGGATGGCTGCTGTCCTTGATAATCATGATTGTGGTGCTGGTGCTGACAATGGTGGTGTTTTACTAAATTTTAAACAAAATTCTGTTTGCTTATCAAGGTTAGAAATGAGTGGCATTTTCAGAAACAACAGAGACATTTTCTGACATCTTGTTTTCTAGGCTTGCCTGCCAGGCATTCTCCTTGGTTGGTTTTCACTTAGTCGCAAACACACCTCATCTTTTGGTGTTTATTTTACTTTTTCGTGCCCTTCTCCTTCCATCTCTGGAGAGACAAGCACCACCCCTTCCTCTCACCCAACACAAGGCGGCTCTGCCGGCATCAGGCCCTGCAGGCACGGATGTTCTCCCTGCGGTTCTTGTCCAAGCAGCTTCTCCACAGGGCGAGGTTCTCCCCTCAGCCCTCCCTGGACAAGCTTGTGCTTCTCCCGGGGACCCGGTGGGCATCCAGGGGACACCTGTGGACTGTGCAGGACTGTGCATCACTGAAGGAGGCTGGTGTCCGCTCAGTTATGCCTGAGGCCGCCCCACCCGCGAATGCATCCTGCACATGAAAGCTGACCCCTGGGCAGAGGCAGGGGAGAAGGAGACCCGTGAGGCAAGGCATGCCGGGGCAGGTGAGGAGGGGTCATTCCTCTTCATTGTGCAAATATTTGCTGTCGTTAAATTGGGTAACAGGTAAATTTAGAAAATTTGGTAATTTCAGCCTCAACTCTGCATTGCAGCTTTCTTGCTCATCAGGGCCCGCCAGTTTCCTATGTGCCATTGGGATGTGAGCACCAGCCTGAGGCCCCGGGAGGGAGGAGTGCGCCGTGTCTGTGGCATGGACGCTCCCCGGCCTGGACCTGCTGGGGGACGGGTGAGGCGTCCTAAGGCACAGCCAGAGGTGAACACACTCCGCCTCCGGTTTGAAACCGCCAGCACCCGCAGGCGGGCGGGCCCTGGAAAGAAAGTGACACGGGAGCCAGGCGTCCCAGTGTGAGAGGGAACGTTTCCGCCAGACAGGAGCTGGAAAGGTGCCCGGAAGTCACCGTGGAGGCTTCTCACCCTGTTTCTCTCCCCGGAAACCACCTTTGGCCACTTGGGGCCATTTCCCGTTAAGCAGCACCTAAGCGAACACTTTTCTATTTAAAGACTTTCACTGTGATGCTCAGTGGGCTGTGTTGTGGGTTTGTTTTGTTTAAGGCTCACAAGCTGGATGGCTGATGGCTGCCTCTCCAGGGTTTTGCCAGGTTATGAAACACATATTATTGTCAGACAGTCTTCTAGAACGTGCGTTAGGGAAGAAAGGTGGACAGGTCACCGTCATGGGACTTCCTGTGTGAGGAGGTTATCACTGTTGCCAACAATGTCATCGGCTGCCAGCATTCCCAGGAGCCTAGTGATGGAGAGAACTGTGCTTTGCAGGAGTTGAGTGAGTTAGTGTCCCTAACGTCAGGTTCACTGTAAGTGCTGGGGTTAGGACCCTGGTTCCTCACCCAGTCAGCTTTGCTTATGCGCTGAGTCATTTAGCAGAACCCCTGCATGCCTACGGGCCGCGGCCCCCAGGTGGCATCGGGACCACGAGGATGAGTAGGGGCCCAGCCTCGCCTTCAGCACGTCAAGGCACAATTGAGGACACGGACGCAGAACAGAAAACCGGGATAGAACATGTGAAGTAGAGTCGTGTCAATGTGCACAGGGCTTTCCGGAAGTTCAGAGCAGGGCACTAGGTGGGGTGAGGGGCAGGGGCGGGCGTGGTCAAGGAAGGCTTCCTGAGCGGCGAGTCCTGGCCCCTTAAGGCTCCATAGAGTTAAAGTTGGCGAAGCCGGGGAAGGCGTTCTAGACAGACACGCAGGCCCGGGACCGAACGGCGAGCTCAGGAGCAGGAAGCAGGTCAGGCCGGTGGGCTGGAGCGTGCAGCTGTGCCCAGCAGACGAGGGCACATGCGGGGCCCAGGCCGGGGAACCCAGGGCGGCCTTGCCCAGGAGCTCGGTGCACCTGAAGTTTCCCTCACGGTGCCTGGTGGACAGGAGGCCCTCGGTGAAGGTCTGCATGAGGGAGGGGGCCAGCGATGGAGCGTCACTGAAAGGGCGGGCAAAGCAGCTGCATGATGACATTGTCTGTGTGGGCGTGGTTGCGAGAACGAGGGTCAGGATGCTGCAGTCCTCCAGGGTGAGGCAGTGGTCTGCTGGCCGGGGAGTTGGGGGGTGGTCTTTTTTCAGTTCAGAGCCAGTATTAGCATCACAGTGTACAACTGTGGCAGTGTCATTCCAGAAACAACAACCGTCTCCCTTTAATGGGGTCGCAAGTACCCACAGCTGCACCTCATGGGAAGCTGGGCTTCCTGGGACGGTTCCCTCTGCCTGGACGTTTCCAGGGAAGCACTGCATTCGGTGCCCAGCCAGTGCCTCCTGCGGTCACTCACGGGATGGCACTGCGCTTCCCACGAGAGCTGCGGGAGCGGGAGGCCGTGGTCAGTGGCATTCACAGCTGCGTGTGACTGTTCCGTCCCATTAACCGTCTGCTGACCTGGGCAAGTCTGACACATGTCCCGCTAAGGAGCCCCACATTCCGTGAGCAGAGTCTCCATTAAAACTGCGCCAGGGAGTCGGGAAAGGTTTTCATCTTTGGCTGATGGAACGACTCAGCTGTCATTACCAGTTAGGAACCTGGCTGCGTATTTCTCTAAATATGAGTCACGATGCTTCTGCCTTTGAGGCCTTCAGCTTTGACACCGTGGATTTGTGAGCTTCAGTGCCACGAAGGAGGAACGGCGGGGAGCGGGCAGCCTTCACGGAGAGGCGCCTTGGAGCCCAGCCTGCAGGACGAGAGTTCTGAGCGGACGGGGAGAGGCCTGGCGGCTGAGGCAGGGGTGCCTGGTGCTCACGGGCGGGCATCGTGCACATGGGTCCGGGGTGTGGCAGTCAGGGCACCTGATGGTGACCGACTCCAGGGTGGACGAGGAGCGCTGAGACCGGAAGGCACACAGACAGTGAGCCGCGAGGCCCTGGTGGGCCTTCATCCCGGAGGCAGGGAGCGGCCATCGGAAATCTCCCGGGATGAATGACGGATCAGGTGCGAGCACTGGGAAGGTCTCTCTCAAAGCAGTTTAGAGGCAAAAGGGCGGCTGAGGCTGCAGGGAGCCGGGTAGAAAGCCGCTGCACAGTCTGGTAATGGGTCCAGGCAGTTCTGGATGGTGGATGGTGGGTGGTGCGTGGTGCGTGGTGCGTGGTGCGTGGTAGATGGTGAGGGAGGCTGTAGGAGTCTCTTTCCTGGGCTTGAATGAAATAAATAACTAGCCGCCTGTTGCCCAGCCCCTGCCTGGCACGACCACACATGAGCTCCGGCCCTTGTAGTGAAGTCGTGCGTGGGTCAGCATATTCTCTGGCGTGGCAAGTCCCGGGTTTGTTGGCTTCGCACTGGGCACATCGTAATCACCCCGTGAGCCCTGCCGTTGGTCTGATCTGAGGCCGGTCTGAGGCCCGAGGGCCAGGGGCTGGGCTGAGAATCAGGGCTCTAGAGCGAAGCCGAGAGGGAGCAGAGATCAGCTCATCTACCTCCTCACTCATTGGAGGAGACCCAGGGCCTGTGCCGAGGGGGGAAGACGGTGTGCGCCGCCCCGGCCTCAGAACAGGCTGCTTCTGGAGCTGCTTAGACGTGGTCCTGGGAACTGGGGCACAGCGCTCTCTGTGAACGAGAGGCGCTCGCCTGGCTCGCCTTTGCACCCAGAGGCAGCCCTGGCTTCAGGTCACGAAGCAGAAGAAAGATGTGGGGAAGCGCATGTGGCTGTGGGCTGAGACCCCGAGGAGCCAGGGCTCTCAGAACAGAGCTTAGCAGGGGCTTGGGTGGTCCAGGCTGGGTGGTGACGGGCGTTCCAGGCCGGGCGGTGCGGGGAGGTCCAGGCTGGGTGGTGACGGGAGGTCCAGGCTGGGCGGTGCGGGGAGGTCCAGGCTGGGCGGTGCGGGGAGGTCCAGGCTGGGTGGTGACGGGAGGTCCAGGCCGGGCGGTGCGGGGAGGTCCAGGCTGGGTGGTGACGGGAGGTCCAGGCCGGGCGGTGCGGGGAGGTCCAGGCTGGGCGGTGCGGGGAGGTCCAGGCTGGGCGGTGCGGGGAGGTCCAGGCTGGGCGGTGGTGGGGAGGTCCAGGCTGGGCGGTGCGAGGAGGTCCAGGCTGGGCGGTGCGGGGAGGTCCAGGCTGGGTGGTGACGGGAGGTCCAGGCTGGGTGGTGTGGGGAGGTCCAGGCTGGGTGGTGACGGGAGGTCCAGGCTGGGTGGTGCGGGGAGGTCCAGGCTGGGTGGTGACGGGAGGTCCAGGCTGGGCGGTGCGGGGAGGTCCAGGCTGGGCGGTGGTGGGGAGGTCCAGGCTGGGCGGTGCGGGGAGGTCCAGGCTGGGCGGTGGTGGGGAGGTCCAGGCTGGGCGGTGCGGGGAGGTCCAGGCTGGGCGGTGGTGGGGAGGTCCAGGCTGGGCGGTGCGGGGAGGTCCAGGCTGGGTGGTGTGGGGAGGTCCAGGCTGGGCGGTGGTGGGGAGGTCCAGGCTGGGTGGTGCGGGGAGGTCCAGGCTGGGTGGTGTGGGGAGGTCCAGGCTGGGCAGTGGTGGGGAGGTCCAGGCTGGGTGGTGTGGGGAGGTCCAGGCTGGGCGGTGCGGGGAGGTCCAGGCTGGGCGGTGCGGGGAGGCCCAGGCTGGGTGGTGTGGGGAGGTCCAGGCTGGGAGGTGTGGGGAGGTCCAGGCTGGGAGGTGTGGGGAGGTCCAGGCTGGGTGGTGTGGGGAGGTCCAGGCTGGGTGGTGTGGGGAGGTCCAGGCTGGGAGGTGTGGGGAGGTCCAGGCTGGGAGGTGTGGGGAGGTCCAGGCTGGGCGGTGCGGGGAGGTCCAGGCTGGGCGGTGCGGGGCGGCCCAGGCTGGGAGGTGCGGGGAGGTCCAGGCTGGGCGGTGCGGGGAGGTCCAGGCTGGGCGGTGCGGGGAGGTCCAGGCTGGGCGGTGCGGGGAGGTCCAGGCCGGGAGGTGCGGGGCGGCCCAGGCCGGGCGGTGTGGGGAGGTCCAGGCTGGGCGGTGTGGGGCGGCCCAGGCTGGGAGGTGTGGGGAGGTCCAGGCTGGGAGGTGCGGGGAGGTCCAGGACGGATGGTGCTGGGAGGTCCAGGCTGGGCGGTGCGAGGAGGTCCAGGCCGGGTGGTTGGGGAGGTCCAGGCTGGGTGGTGCGGGGAGGTCCAGGCCGGGTGGTGCGGGGAGGTCCAGGCCGGGTGGTGCGGGGAGGTCCAGGCTGGGAGGTGCGGGGAGGTCCAGGCCGGGTGGTTGGGGAGGTCCAGGCTGGGCGGTGCGAGGAGGTCTAGGCCGGGTGGTTGGGGAGGTCCAGGCTGGGTGGTGCGGGGAGGTCCAGGCTGGGTGGTGCGGGGAGGTCCAGGCCGGGTGGTGCAGGGAGGTCCAGGCTGGGTGGTGTGGGGAGGCAATCCTATCTTCTTCCTCCTACACTTTCCCCTCTCCCCCGCCCTGCAGCCCCTATAATTACCTTCTGCCTGTGAAAGCAAATAAGGGGTCATTTACACAGCTTGCCACAAGCTTATATATGTTAGAGTAAGAGAAACCTGGGAAGCAGGGAGTAGGAGTTCCAGGTGCACGGAACTGGGCTGCTATTCTAAATAGGGGCTCAGGTCAGTCCTCAGGGAAAAAGTGAGGTTTGAAACTCAAAAGAGTTGAGGGAGGCCCCTGTAGTAGATATGGGAGGGCCCGTGGTGGATGGGGGTAGGGCCCCATAGTGGATTCGGGGGAGGCCCCGTAGTAGATGGGGTGCAGGGCCCCATAGTGGATGGGGGGGAGGGCCGTAGTGGATGGGGGAGGTTATGTAGTAGATGGGGGGAGGGTATGAGGTAGATGGGGGGAGGCCCTGGGGTGGTAGGGAGAGGGCCCCATAGTGGATGGGGTGCAGGGCCCCGTAGTGGATGGGGGGGAGGGCCTGTAGTAGATGGGGGGAGGGCAGAGGAGCAGCACACACAGGTCTGGAGTTTCGGGTGTGGAAACGGAGGAGACCGGCTGCACGAGGAGGAGAGAGGCGCTCAGACGGACCAGGCTGGACTGAGGCCTCGGCTCCCCTCGCTACCTGTTCTGAAGGACAGTGTTTTCCCTAATTCATTGCAGACTAATATTTTTGTGAAATTCCAGGGAAATGACTTACTCAAAAAACAATTTAAAATAAACATAGAAAGTAAAAGCCTAATATTTATATGAGAGGCACAGCAAGTTTCTCTTATAATTGCTATGCAGTTTGTGAATGTCAGCTTCGCTTATGCCATGCAGACGAGTGCGGCATGGCCAGCATCTGCCAGGAGGCGCACTGGAGCTGTGGGGACGCATTGAGAGGACTTGACATTTGCTCTAAGCCAGCGGTTCTCAACCTGTGGGTCGCGACCCCTTTGGGGGTTGAACGACCCTTTCACAGGGATCACCTAAGACCATCGGAAAACACATATATAATTACACATTGTTTTTGGGATTAATCACTATGCTTTCATTATGTTCAGTCTGCAACAATGACATTGGGGGTCACCACCACATGAGGAACTGTATTAAAGGGCCGCAGCATCAGGAAGGTTGAGAACCCCTGGTCTAAGCGAAGGGGGAGCCCTGGAGCGGAGGACTCCCGGTTCAGAGGACGGGGTGCAGGGGCCCAGGGGACTCACGGAGACCAGCGGTGAGACTTGCCTCTCACAGGAGCAGGGATGGGGGCTCAGACCGGGGTGGTGGCAGCACTGGAAACGGCAGAATGATGAGTTGAGCCCACAGAACTTCCTGGCGGACCCGATGGGGCGTGAAGGAAAGAGAAGTCCATGGTGACACCACGGCTTCAGGTGATAACACCAAAGATGAGTTGCTATCAGCAGAGGTTGGGAAGGCGCAGGCGAGATGCATGGGTGGGGGTCAGGGTGGGGGTCAGCAGTTGGATTCTGTATATTTTGAATTGGACTTGCAGCACCTAGGAGATCTGTCAGGTGAGAAATGTGTCAGCATGATGATGTTCCCTGAAGGCCTGTATCCTGAAGTGGACTCTGGGGCTACACAGAAACCCGAGAAGCCCCTGGAGTGTGCCTTCTCTCCTATGACCTTTCACCTTCAAGACAAGGCACAGTTGCTGTATTTGGAAGGGTCACAGGAAGTCAGTTTCAGAGCCTGCAGCGGAGGTTGCATCCTGACATGAGGTTCTCCTCATGGTTTATTCCACTTTGCTTTGGACTCGAGTCACCAGGAAGAAAACAGTCTCCTCCTTGCAGAGATACCAAGTCTGGTCGCCCCGGGTTCCGTGAGGCCGCTGTGCAGCTGACGGGATGTAAGCAATCTGGCCATGTCATCTGCCACCCATTGGTTGCCAGGGCTGTGTTGGCTCCTCTACCAGTGACTGTAGGATTTATTAAACACACCTTAGCGACACCAAACATATAACAGCTCTTGATACTTTACTGCCCAGTGAATAAAAGGTAAGTGGTAAACGTGTCCAGAGTTAATGAGCCCAGTTCCTTAAAATAATATTTGTGCTCACCACATAAGATTGGAAGGTATTGCAGGAAAATTTTACACGTGATTATTTCAGTGGAGACACCGAGTAGTATCTCATCTCGTATGCTTTTTGGTGTCTGATAAAGATATGTTTTACCCCCATGGGCCCCCTCCAGCCTGCCCCACCCCCGCCAGCCTTCACCACCCCCCTGTCTGTGTCTATGGGTTATGCATACATGCATACAAGGTCTTTGGTTGATCACCTCCCACCCACCCACCCTCCCTGCCTACCTTGCCTCTGAGATTCTGCCGTCTGTTCCATGCTTCATGTCTCCGGATCCACTCGGTTTATCCGTTTATTTTGTTCTTGAGATTCCACAGATGAGGGAGATCATGTGACATGTAATACTTGCAACAATAAAGATTTTAAAAAATAAAAGTATGTTTTACTTTAATAATTAGCAATAATAATGGCCATTTGTTAAAGGAAACGAGCACAGCAGCCACATGGCCCTTTTCTCTCTGGCCCGCAGCTCACCATCTGCTACCTGGACATGCTGAGGACCAGTGCCGAGCGCCGGGAGCAGCTGAGGGACCAGTACTGCTTCGACTGTGACTGCGCCCGGTGCCTGACGCAGGACAAGGTATGTGCCAGGTGGTGTCCAGCGATCTTGCTGAGAACTCTACTTTTATGTCATTGATCCACCCCTAAGCATTGCATCGTAGGAAACAGAAGTAAATACAGGAGTGCACAGGGCTGCCCATGTTTCATTCACTGGAACTGTTATCACCCACCAGCAATGCGAGGTTTAACCTCAGCAGGGACCCATGGCACTCAGAGTCTGAGGGAACGTAGGCATTAAACGTGTCTCACACCCAGACCTTTTGACGAAATCTAGTGTATTTTCCTCTGTACCATAACTTCCTGTGGCCTCTGGTGTCAACGTTCATGGAGAGAAGGTGTTGGTTTCACTGCATGAGAAAGCCCATGAGCTCATTCTAATGATGTAGGAATCAGTGAATATGATCTGTTCCTTATTAAAAAGAACTTTTAGAAATAAGTGAATCAGGTGGGAAAAGGTGGACCCACTGCTAATAGTTTCCCAGGATTCCATCTCCTTAGCGTCTGCCTTCTCCCTCCCAGGCACGGGGGGAAGCATAGGGGCTGCCCTGGGTTTCTCCCAGACTCACCTGGAACGTCGGGCAGCGAGCTCGCTTCCACTCACAGCCTTGGTTGGGGATGGGAAAGCCTTCGGATTCAGTGCCTCTTCCGTGACATCTGTATGGCAGACCCTCAAAAGTGTCTCAAATGTGTGCTTGTATTCTGTTACAATTGGGGTCATGTTCACTTTGGCTTATTGTTACAGTTAAAATCTGGCTAGAATGGTATATTAGGAGAGGGCTTGGCTACCTAAAGCAAATAACTGACTTTAGCAGGTGTATTTGTCTCAAGAATTCTAGAGAAGCTACAGCCCAAGACAGGAGCAACTTCTCAGCCAGCTCATCACAGGCCAGCATCCTCTGGTCTTGCTCCTCAGCCGTCCCTAGCGTGTGCCTTTTGTCCTCATGGTCCCAGGCTGCCTGCTGTCCCCACCCCTACTCAGTGTGTCCAAGCTCTGGACATGGAAAAGAAGAGGCAATAAAAAGCAGAGAGCGGCCAGGCCGGTGGGGCTCAGTGGTTGAGCGTTGACCTATGAACCAGGAGGTCACGGTTGGATTCCTGGTCAGGGCACATGCCCAGGTTGCGGGATGGATCCCCCAGCGTGTGGTGTGAAGGAGGCAGCCAATCGATGTCTCCCTCTCATCGATGTTTCTCTCTGTCTCTCTCCCTTCCTCTTTCTAAAGTTAATTTTTAAAAAGGCAGCGAACAAAGGGAAGCCCTCCTAGGGCTTTCCACCTGCGTCTTATTGTTCAGAACTGTCTCACCTGACGACTTCTAGCTGTGAAAGGGGTGAGGAAACTGGGTGTTCACTGTTCAGCCTTTATACTCGAGGAAGACAAGGGCGGAGGAGGCTGTGAATGGCTTTCGGTTAGCCCATCGGCAGTGTCCACCACACCCACTGAGACCATCCTCTTCCTCTCTGAACTAACAGTTTGTTTAGGGTGCTTTAGAGAAAGAGAACTAACAGGGTGTGTGTGTGTGTGTGTGTGTGTGTGTGTGTATAATGATTGTGAGATAAGAGTGACCATGAATAAGCTGAAAGCAGGTTAGTGTGTGTGTGTGTGTGTGTGTGTGATTCAGCCATTAAAAACAAATCTTGCCACTTGTCATGACATGGATGGACCTTGAGGGCCTTATGCTAAGTGAAGGGAGTGGGCTGGAGAAGGACAAATACAAGGGAATGAGGCTGATGGTCTCAGGGAAGGTCCCTCCAGCTCTGTGATCTCATGAATGTGAACTTGCTTTCAGTTAGTTCATCAGTTATATTGCAAGTTTCTATTTCCATGAAAGTTTTATTCTGATTAGCAGTATAACTCTCCCTTCTGAATCGCCATGCTGTGGATTTGCTCTGAAAACATAACAGAAGTAAATCCAGCCTCGTGCAGTCCCAAACGATCGTAAATTCACAGTAAGTTCCGCCAGAAGCAAATTTACTTCAGAAGCAAATTTACTGTCAGGCTTATGTGTCTGCTTTTCTTGGAACCTAGAACCTTCGTTTAGGCCTCCGTTTATGAGGTGCCTGTGTGCGCATGTGACTGCTCTGCCGTGTGTCCTGTTTCAGGGAGGCAGGAGGCTTTCAGTAGTGGGTGTGATTTACGTGTGTGGGTGAGTTGTCATCTGTAATCAGCAGCTGCTTAATTTTGGGGGGAAGTCAAATTTACCTCCAAAGATGGTTTTGGAATGATTTGGCTTCTCCTGTGGCTACCCAGCTCAAAATACAAGGCAATAGAAGCAGAACAGACCCAATGGAATTGAGTGTTTCCATAAGTTGTGTGTAATATGTCGTGTGCTTTTTGGGTGTCACATATTTTGTTGCCAAAAAAAAAACAAACAAAACAAACACCCAAAAACCCATACTTCCTTGCCGTGACAGTCTTTCTTCCGAAAGCCTGGCACAGCTGGTTGACCCTTCTGTTAAAACAGTGTCTTTTAATTTAGCCACAGCCCTGATGCCTCACTCCTCGGTGGAGTGCCCCTGACTGGTCACCTGGCCCCCAGTCTCTTCCCTTCCATACATCTCGCCCGCTTATAATGTTCTCTTAGATGCCACTTCCCCGCGCCAGAAGTCTACAGCGTGGAGCAGTATCTCTAGTCTTCAGGGTCAGCGTCTGGCTCTTACCTTGGCATCCACTGTCCTCCAATGTCATGCCCCCGTGATCCAGCTGCCTCGGTTTCTGGTCTCTTTACTTCTTTTTTCTCTTCTCTTCGCTCTTCTTTTCCTTTACGTAACCATTGTATCTAATTATACCCCTTTCCCCACCCCAAAGATTCTAAAGTGGCCGACAGGCACACACATGCACACACACATAGTTAAAGCAGCAGCACGGTTTGTAATGATGGTGAGATAAGAGTGACCATGAATCAGCTGAAAGCAGGTTAGTACCCAGAGTGCACACCATGTGATTTTACACACACGATGTGCTCCAGCTTTCCCAGCAGCCAAAGCTAAGAGACTGGTTTCACAACTCGCACCCAGTCCGCGGCCGGAGCACGGCTGCTCCTGGCACCGAGGCCCGCGGCTCACAGGGTCCCCTGAGGTTGATGGCCAACATTCTTATCAGAACTCCCCAGCAATGTAAATGGCCGATTTTCATAACATTCCTCCATGCGGCTGCTTAGCATAATTTCAAATTATAATTTAATGAAAGAAGTAACGAAAAGGGTGAAGAAATATGTCATCTAAGTTCTCATCTCACTGACGGTTTGCTTCATTCCAAGAATATAATTTAGACTAGAACAGGGGTGAGGAACGTGTGGCCCGTGGGCCATATAAGGCCCGCAAAATCACTTGGTCTGGCCCTGCCAAGTCATCAGGGGGGAGTTAGTTAAATGTTTGACCGAATACAGCAGGCCAACGTTTTTTAAAGTACTGTTGTATGGCCTGAGAATGATGTTATAAATGTCCACATGGCCCCTGGCAGAAAAAGGCTCCCCACATTCATGTTATTTGTCGTGGGTTTTTTTTATTTTATTTTAATTGTTACTAAAGTGATACACGTGTGCAGTTTGAAAGTCGAAGTACTGGACCCAATGAAACGTAATTAGCAGCCTTGCTCTGCTCCCCGTGGTCAGCGCGTGGCTTCTGGCGTTTATTCCATGTTTCCCAGAAATAACGCTCCCTTAAACCATGTCCCAGGGAAGGTTTTGCTATTGAGTTTGTATAATGACTGTTTTTTAATTTCCTGGATTTCGGATTCACTTTTTACCTGTTTCTGTTGGATAACGTTGTGTTCACTCTAACGCATGCCTCTCTGTTGTTCATTTTCTGACATCGGTCAGTCAGCACCGTAGCTGATTTTACTGGACTCAGACCATGCTCTGCTGGTTGATTTTCGCTGGTTACCTTCCTTAGCGCTGCATTTCACTGAGTGTGTTAGCGTTTGGGACAGCAGGCTCATGTTTATCTCGTTTGGGTTTTGTTTTGTTCCTTTCTCTCTCCATGTGCTCATCCCTCCAGCTGGGAGCTTTGTACTTGCCTCTTCCAGGCCCGTCAGGCCCAGCTCAGAACTGGACTCAGTGGCGTTGGCACCTGCTGCGTCCCAGTGCTGTGGAGGCTGCGCCAGGTTCGGTTACTAGGTGATGGGCATCTGTGGCGAGCTGGCATGGCCATGGCATACTCAGCTCCATGTTGGGCACCTTATGTCCCGTACCAGCTCAGCCAGGTTCATGACCCTGAAAGGGGGCAGTGAAGGATGGAGAAAAGACAGACAAGAGAAAAAGCTGGGTCTGGGTGGGACACTGTCCTCTCTGATGGAGAGCTAGCGACAGTGTCATGGACTCCAAGCCATGTCTTTATTTTATAGCATATTCCACGAGGCAAAGTAAGGGCGTGGTCAAGATGTTTACAACATTCTCGTGGGTTTAGAACAGCCGTGGGCAAACTACGGCCCGCGGGCCGGATCCGGCCTCTTTGAAATGAATAAAACTATTGAAAAAAAAGACCGTACCCTTTTATGTAATGATGTTTTCTTTGAATTTATATTAGTTCACACAAACACTCCATCCATGCTTTTGTTCCGGCCCTCCGGTCCAGTTTAAGCACCCATTGTGGCCCTCGAGTCAAAAAGTTTGCCCACCCTGGTTTAGAATCTACTCAACTACATGCACCTGAACTCCACCAAGCCCACATCACTCAGGCACGTGGGGCCACGTGTTCGGACCATAGGTTCAAGCTCACAACTGTAGCTGTTGGCTATCATTGTGCTGGGAGGGCCCTGCCTTCCAAGCTGGGACTTGCACGTGGCCATGAGATGACTGTGCCCTCTCATGAGTCCGAGGCTTGAACCTGTCCAAACACTGTAGCCGCTCTCCACAGGCATCCTGGCTCTGCCTCTGCCGTCAGCCTTCCCAGGCCCCAGCTCCCTGTGAACACTCAGCTCAGGGAACAGGTGTCCTCAGCCTCTGCTTTATAATCAGGAGCTCCTCACCCCTGGCTTCAGGCTGCGAGCTCCCCTCCTCCCCTTCCTCCGGCGGAGCTTTTCGGTCCCCGGTAACCCTCGAAACTGACCTGACACTGCGACTCCACTCCCCGACCTGAGGCCCCGCGTGCTCAGCTCACTGCTGCCCATTGCTGCTCCACATCTGTCCAGGGAGATGTGTGTCTGGTATGTTGGCCTCATAAAACTATTAGTACTTTGGTTCCTCTCTATATTTCACATCCCAGTGCTCCGGGTCTGGAGCCGGGGGAGCACTCCGAAGTCTGCGCTGACAGCGTGTTGGCTGCAGTCTGGTTTGCTTGCAGGTACATAGGTGAGGATTCAGGTGTTTGGAGCCAATGAACACGTGTGGATAAGCACCGACCCGATTCTCCGAGCGCTCCAGGCGCCTGTGCCGCTCCCTGGGCCCGGCCTGAGCGCAAGGAGCTGCACCTTCTTTCCCCACCCGGGACCTGCTGTGGGGAGAGCTGAGCCACAGGCCACTCGGAAAACTGTGTGGTCAGTGGCCCTGGCGGGGGGAGCCCTGGTAAGTTCCCATTCGCTGATGCTGTGACTCCAAGCCCACTGCCCCCAAGCAGGGTTCACTGTTGTCTTTGGCAGTTATTTCAGTGTCTTTTCCCAGGCCCTCCGGTGTAACAAGGAATTCCCTTTCTTTGATCCTGTTGAGGCCTCCGCACTCTGTGAGCAAGGGAGCCCTGGGGTAGCCCGTGTCCTGCCGAGAGAGGGCGGGCCCTGGGGTAGCCCGTGTCCTGCCGAGAGAGGGCGGGCCCTGGGGTAGCCAGCGTCCTGCAGAGAGAGGCCGGGGGTCCTGCCGAGAGAGGGCGGCCAGCACTGAGAGAGCTGCCTCAGTTCCCCTCATTCCCACACGCGCTGCCCCTCAGCCAAGCTGTGCCTGTCAGCCGTGAACTTGGGCACAGGAGGCGGGATTGAGCCAAAGGAAGGAACAGTGATTTCTGAAGAAGGAATGAAAGCACGTCGAGTTAAAGCCGTAGTCCAAGGAATGAGCGTTCTCTGCCCAGAAAAGGTTTTTATGGAAACTTGAGTCGACTTGAAATTCGAGCAATTGCGTAAAGGACATCAGTGAGCCAGGATTGGTCTCTGCTCTTCCTCGGTTTTGTTAACCTAATTGTACGCAGAAACGCCTCCTGGTGGGGTGGGAGCCGCGCCCGCTCTGGATTGTTGTCTGGATCAGGTTTTAGCCATCGAGGCAGGACGTGTTTCCTGCGCCCAGACTTTTCGTCATAACCCAATCCCCTTATCTTCAGGAAGATGAGGGCGATCTGGCAGGGGGTTGAAGAACCCCCCCTCTGTGCTAGAGAGAGAGAGAGAGAAGAATCCCCCTCCTCTGTGCGCATGAGAGAAAGAGAGAGAGAGAGAGAGAGAAAGAGAAACCCCCTCCTCTGTGCACGTGCGAGAGAGAGAGAGAGAGAGAGAGAGAGAGAGAGAGAGAGAGAGGAGCTTTTAATAGCCAGAACCGAACATCACTGCATGTTCCCCATGTCTTGCTTCCCCGACAACCCGAAGAGTGGGTCTCCCTGGGGAGAGCACAGTGCTGGCCGTCATTCATGTCAAAGCGAGAACGGGGCTTACTGACTTCGTAGCCACCCCTCACACCTCCCACCGGCCGTGGCGTTGCCGTCAAACACCGGGGAGGCTCCTGGCCTGGAACGGGGCCACGAAGTTGGCCGGGACGGGAACAGTGAAGCCTTGTGTCGCCCTGGGCTCTGTGCTCACATCCCAGAATGTGGGCTTCCGTGCTGCCTTCTCCCCGGGACAGGCAGCCGCTCCCACACTCCTTCACTTGGCGCGATGCAGTTGGTATTCAGCCATGCTCTTTTCCATGGATTTATGAATATGAAGTGTGGGCCCTCAGGTCCTGCCCAGGGGTCAGAAGAGGGTCTTTGCACGCTGCGTGGTGACATGGCTTCCACCTCACCACCTTTCTGTTCTTGCACAAAACGCCTTCCTGTGGCTTTTGGTCTACGAGAAGCTCTGGCTGGGACGGATGCAGTGAGGCAGCTGCCGGGGCGAGTGTGTTCCCCGTGTCCCAGGCGCAGTCCCCAGCCAGCGAGTGCACAGTGTGCAGGAAGGGCAGCTGACGGAGGTGACCTTCCTCAGGGAATGGAAGTTACGGCACCTGCTAATGCTTGGGGCCCTTGTGTGATCTCTGCTGGTTCACACGCCTCCTCTCGTTTCATCTCTACGGCCTTCTGAGGGTGTGGAATAAGTTAACGGGGCTTTTAGCTTCACATCTATGTTCTTAACTCCTCCATTACGCTGTCTCTATCCTATATAATAAAAGGCTAATATGCAAATCAACTGAACAGCGGAACACCCAGTTGCTATGGCACATACTGACCACCAGGGGGCAGACACTCAACGCAGGAGCTGCCCCCTGGTGGTCAGTGCGCTCCCACAGGGGGAGTGCTGCTCGGCCAGAAGCCGGGCTCACGGCTGGCGAGCGCAGCGGCGGTGGCGGGAGCCTCTCCTGCCTCCACAGCAGTGCTAATGTGGTGAGCGGGCCTAAGCCAGCAGTCGAACATTCCCTGAGGACTCCCGGAGTGCGAGAAGGCGCAGGCCAGGCTGAGGGGACCCCCCCCCCAAAAGTGCACGAATTTCATGCACTGGGCCTCTAGTAATTTTAAAAATAACAGATACACTTTTCTCATCTTACTATTTAAATGTTGACATATAATTGGCATTTGGTAAAATTTACTCTCCTGAGTGTACAGTTCTGTGAGCTTTGACAAATCCATGCCATGGGCAACCACCACCCCAAGACACAGCCTGTCACCCCCAAGTTCTCTCCCACTGCTGTGTAGTCAAGCCCTACCCCCCACTTCCAGCCCCACTAATCCTGATCTGCTTTCTGTCCCTATAGCTTTACCTTTTCCAGAATGCCATGGAAATTGCTCCAAACTCACTTGACTCTGCTTGGCGTGATGCAGTTGGTATCCAGCCATGCTCTCTTTTCCACGGTTTTATGAGTATGTAATCTCGGTGTTTGGTTCCTTTTGTTGCCAGGCAGTATTCTGTATCCCCAGTTTGTTTATCCATTCACCAATTAAGGACATTTAGTTCCTTTCCATTTTTTGGTGGTTATCAATATTCATTTACATACAGGTTTTTGTGTGAAGATAAATTTTCATTTCACCTAAGAGTCGGAGAATTGCTGGGTTGTGTGGCGAATCTGTGTTTGACTTTATGAAAAATTAGCAGTGTTTTCCGAAGTGACTGTACCATTTTTGAATTCCTAACAACAATGAATGAGCGTTCCAATTACTCCATGTCCTTGATTTTGTCAGTTTTGCTTTTGTTTTGTTTGTTTTTTATCATTCCAATAGATGTGTGATGATATCACATTGTGGTTTTAATTTGCATTTCCTAATGAATATTGATGTATTTTTTTTCATGGGCTTAATGTACCATCTGTATATCCTATTTGATGATACAGTTGTTCAAATTGTTTGCCTTTTTAAAAATTCGGTATTTTCTTCATTTTGAGGGTTCTTTATTCTTATGTGTACAAGTCTTTCATCAGATATGTGCCTATATTTTTTTTCTTTCTCTGTGGCTTGTCTTTATTCTCTTGACAGTGTCTTTTAAGAGCAGATGTTTTAACGTTTGATGTAATACAGTTTTTAATATTTATTTCTTATGGATCGGTCTTTTGATGCCACGTGTAAGAAATCTTTGCCAAATCCAAGAGAATAAAGATTTTTCTACCATGTTTTCTGTCAGTGGTTTTATAGTGTTAGGCTTTGCATTTAGATCTTTGATCCGCTTTGAGCTTCCTGTATTTGGTGCAGGTTAGCTTTTTGCAGGTGACTGCCCACGGAGCGCCATTTGTGGAATCGGTGTTTTCTCTACGGCAGGATAGGATAGAAAGTGCAGAATTGGACATGGAGGTCCTGGTCCTGACCCCCTGCTGTCACAGGGTGGGCCTAGCAGAGACCAGGGCTGAGGGGCAGCAGGGCCGCTGGTACCGTGGGAGAGCGCGCGAGGGTCAGACAGCCCGGCTCTGCTGCTCACTAACCCGCCCACCCTGGCAGCGCCCCCCTCTGCGGGGTGTTCTCCTGGGAAATGAGAGTATCCTGTACCTGGCCAGGCTGCTCTGAGGGCCGTTAGCTACGTGTGTGCAGGTTGGGAGGTGGCAGACACTCAGGAACGCAGCCGGTACCGCTGGTGAAGGACGTGAGCACAGGGTCTGCAGGAAAGTCCCAAAGTCCCAGCGTCCCCCGTCCCGGCACGTGCTGACCAGGCCCCTGAAACGCGCATCTCACCTTCCTGCTCCAGCGTTCAGTCACCTCTGCCTCCCCCCTCTCCGGTTCTCGGGCCTTCTCCGGGCTCCAGCAGGCACTGTGTGGGGTGGTGGGTGCTCTTTGCCCCTGTTTTCTCCAGGGCGTACCCCTCTCTCAGCCTGGCTCTCCCTCCCGAGAAGTGAGCTGACCGTGGTCCAGACTTTGGGGTGCATGACTGCCCGTGGTCACTACTCACGCTGCTGTTCGCTCCTGCAGGTCCTGCCCTCGCTGTCCTGGGGGGTGGGGGCGCTCTCTGCAGGGGTGTGGGGTGGGGGCTGTGCTGGGGGGGCTTCGGGCTGAGGAGACAGCACGGGCAGCGTGCCTGGCACTGCCCAGCGTGGCATGCGGTGTTTCTCCCGCCCCGACCCCGGGCAGCGTGGAGGCCGTCCCGCACACCCCCTGCTCACGCTCTCTCCGTGAGATGCTGCCTCCCGCGGGGTTGGCCACGTACGATTGCTCCGCTCCGCCAGCGAGACCACGCTCGGACTCTGGCTCGCAGTGACGCAGAAACGGTGAGAGGCCTGGGGCCACACCAGGCGAGTTCCCTCGCCATTGCTCCTCATTCATGACGGGCAGGGAGGGCCGCCCGCCCCCCTCAGCCCTAAGCTGAACACGGGCCTCTGGGAGCCACAGCAGCTTCAGGGCTCCCGGCGGGGTGGGCCCGCTCTGTGGGGGTGGGGGTGGGGGTGGGGGTGAGGGTAGGGATGGGGGTGAGGGTGGAAGTGGGGGTGGGGGAGGGGTGAGGGTGGAGGTGGGGGTGGGGGTGAGGGTGGGGGTGGCAGCAGTGGTGGAGGCGGCGGAGGGCTCTGCCTCACCTGTAGCTGGCCCTGCAGTGGCAACAGGAAGGATGCCCCTGAAGCCAGGAGGGGGATAGGGAGAGACGGACAGCAGATACACGGTTCAGTGTGACAGTTACCTCATGGACGCCGGCTTGCAGGGCAGTGGGAGCAGAGGAGAGAAAATGGATCTCTATCGGTCAGGGAAGACTCCCAGGCAGAGGAGGCACTGGGCCTGAGATGTAGAGGCTGCGTGTGCAGGAGTCAGTGGGCTGGCTTCAGGGGGAGCGCTGTAGACCGGGCCCCTGTGCAGTATGGGCGGTGTGGAGCGTGTAGTGCTGAGGGCACTATATGTGGTTCCGTGTCCCTGGGGGCACAGGCGGTGTGGAGCGTGTAGTGCTGAGGGCACTGTATGTGGTTCCGTGTTCCTGGGGGCACAGGCGGTGTGGAGCGTGTAGTGCTGAGGGCACTGTATGTGGTTCCGTGTTCCTGGGCGCACAGGCGGTGTGGAGCGTGTAGTGCTGAGGGCACTGTATGTGGTTCCGTGTTCCTGGGGGCACAGGAGGTGGGGCTTGTAATGGGGGGAGGGGTTGGTCTGCTGGCAGAGTCTGGATTTCACCAGGGAGGGAAGGGAAGCCGCTGAAGAAAGCGAAGGTGGGCTTTTGACCAGCAACGGCTGGAAAAACAAAACAGGAAGTGCAGAAACCAGTCAGAAACTGTTACTCCACAAGGAAGGAGAACACAAAATCCCAAAACAGCCAGCCTGGCCCATGGGTTCAGGGGCTGAGTGTCGGCCTATGAACCAGGAGGTCGCTGTTCTGTCCTGGGCTGCAGGCTGGATCCCCAGTAGGGGGCGTGCAGGAGGCGGCTGGCCAATGATTCTCTCAGCAGCGATGTTTCTCTTTCTCTCTCTCCCTCTCCCTCCCTCCCTCCCTCCCTCCCCTCTGAAATCAATTTCTAAACAATTCTGAAACAAGCCGTGAAACCAGCGTGGTTCTCACACGGTCGCCTCTGAAGAAGGGCTTGGCGAGAGCTGCTTCTGCGCGTCTGTGGGGCCTCTCTCCCGCCCCCACTTAGAATGGGTGCAATTTGGTCCCATTAATACCTGGGGATGTGGCAAATGGTTTGCTTCAGACACTCGTCTGCTTGCAGCCGGCTCCTGGGTGCGCCAGTGAGAGGTGAGGCTGCTGGCCATTCTTGCTGACAGTCATGGTGTGGAGCTGCGTGGGTTCTCTGAATCACTTCCTCCGGGACTCGGACCAGCAGTTAGGACGGGAGTTGCTTCATTTGCAGATTCAGCAACTCTTCTCTTTCCCTCCGCGCGCCCCCCCCCCCCCCCCGTTATTCCCAAATCATTTCAGACCCCAAGAACCTTACAAAGAAAGGGGCGATGTGGGCTTTCTCTTCGTTTGTTGAGATAAGTAAATTGAATCCTGGAATTATTAAAGCATTGATAATGCTGTCCTGTCTATAAAATTAAAATTCAAAAGCTGAAGCTTAAGGCCTATAAAAACAGTTGTCTGTGCCTTTGTCATTAAACCCCTCTATGCAATAAATTCTTAATGTAGAATCATCTTGCTAGTTTCAGAATTTAGTCAATTTTGGCATTTTTCTATGCCTTCTTAGGCTAATTTCCTTATTTATTGTATATCTTAAAATGGAACACATAAAGTGGCAGGCAATTAATAAATTAAGTTTTCTACAACTGAAGTGAAAACATGTTAATTATTTCTGAACAGTTAGGCGGCATTCAGCATGGGGGAGCTCCTCGGTGGGAATAACAGAACAGCCTCCTTTGACATCATATCAATGCACCTCTACTTCTTACAACTGCTTCCTGATACGAATGAGGTCAATGAAAATAATTGTAAAAGTCATGAGTACGAACCTCCCCAATTTCATACCATTGTCTTTCAGCTCAACAGAGACCCAGAGCAATGCTGTCCTGGGCCTTTTAAAAAATTATTGACTTGAGAAAGACGAGAGAGAGAGAGAGAGAGAGAGAGAGAGAGAGAGACAGACAGACATGGATTTGTTGTCCCACTTACTTCCGCCTTCATTGGTTGATTCTTGTACGCGCCCTGACGATGGAGCTGCATCCTTGGCGTATCAGGCGATGCTCTAACCAACGGAGCTTCCCTGAGCCCCGGCCAGGGCCATGCCTGAGCTCTATTTCAGGCTGCCCAGCAGGCCCGAGGCTTCAGAAGGCCAAGGAGAACCTCTGAGTGCCGGAGAGGCACCACAGGAAGCCAGGCTCAGGAGTCAGGGAGGCTCAGAGGCACGGGCCTCAGCCCAGAAGCGCACCCAGGCCGGGCGTGCGCTTCTGAGTCTCCACTGAGCTCGGAGTCCACCGCAGGTTGTGGGGTGGGTGTCCTGGCCTCTGAACGCCTCCTGTGAGAGGCTTGGCGGCGTTTCCTCTGGGGCTGAGAACGAGGCCGTTCCCCTGCCTGATCCCCGCCTTCCCAGGAGCCTCCTTGTCCTCCTGGGCCTCCTCAAGTGCTGGAACCCTTGGACTTGGATAAATCCCTGGACTCAGTTCTATACTTTGGGGTTAAAGAAATTCACCTGTTTTACCATTAAAAAATGCTTTTACCTGTAAAAATAGATTTTTTTGAAAAATCAGCCACTCTGGGTTTGGGCCAGTTTTATCTTTTTCTGTTGGTTCCTGTGGCAGAACCAACAGGAATGACAAATGTCACGTGGCAGACATTTGCTGAGTAACTGCTGTGTATCCAAAGGCCTAGGCCCGTGGTCGGCAAACCGCGGCTCGCAAGCCACATGCGGCTCTTCCTAAGCCTTAGGAGGACCCTAATTAAGTGAATAACAATGTACCTACCTATATAGTGTAAGTTTAAAAAATTTGGCTCTCAAAAGAAATTTCAATCACTGTACTGTTGACATTTGGCTCTGTTGACTAATGAGTTTGCTGACCACTGGCCTCGGCGAAGACCTGGTAACTGAAGTCCCTGAAAAGCAAGCAAAACAGGCAAAAATGAGAACAGGCTAAGCTAGTAGGTTTGTGCTTAAATCCTTACAGCATTGGCCCATCTACATGTCGTGGGATTCTTCCGTGTTTATGGATAAAGGCTGCTTTGGGGCGAGCAGCGAGGCACAGGGTGTGGAGTGGTCAGAAAGAAGTCATACTTCCCCCGCAGGCCCTCTAGCGTGAGCACCCCAAGAAGAAACACATTACTGCACAGGAAATAAAGTTTACTGCTTGACTTCAGTCCCAATATGTTTTGTTTGTTTTCATTTTTTTATTATTTTTTTAAGCAACACAGTGGAAGTCAGAAGAGAGAGTTTAAAAATGAAAGCAAGCTGGTAGACCTGTTCTTCACCCCAAAATAAGTGGAGAATAGCCGCGTGATTACGGGGTGGTCTGGGCTTCAGGTTTTTCTGTGGGTGGTTTCGGGGCTTGAACAAGACACTCCTGTCAAGTGTTCAGTGGGCCCTCCGTCGCAGTGTGGAGAGCCTGCTGAGATGCTATCTGGCCTTTTCCGAGGTAACCGAACACCACTGTAGAGTTTGGAAAAAATAAACTTTCCATAATGCTCTTGGTTTGTATCTAGTTACCAAATGACGAGCAGAAGGGTTTTTGACATTAACAGCAGAGCTTCAAGGGCTTGTTTATACCCTCTTTGCATTTGTTATTTCAGACGGTAAAGATGGGACAGACAGGGTTAACTGTAAAATCACTAATATTAGCAATTACAGGCACTTACTGGGGATAAGCCTCTCTCCCTAGCAATAACAGTGCTGCTATGTGGGCAAGTAGAGAAGCGCACCCACCTTTTTCATGAAGTTTGTGCTCTGGAAAAGTTTGTCCCTGCATTGATGGAGCGCCTCGTGCTTCCATAAGCTCATCTCAGTCCTTTTACCCAGGAGCATTACTGCTCCTGCCGTCCAGCCTTTCAGTTAAGTATGCTTTGCATGTTACCAGCGATGAGGGCTCCCGGTTCTTGAGTTCAGCCGAGAAAGAATTCAGAGCCAAGAACTCTAGCACGAGAGGAAGTGCATTGAGCATGCAAAGCTAAGGGACACTGGAAGAGAGGATTCCGGGGGCTGTGCAGAGAGCTGCCATGGCCTCTTACAAGGAGAGTCTCAGAGGCAGGAGAAGCGAGCCAGTTGGACTGCGTGGACTCAGGAAACAAGTTCCAGAGGCAAAAGAAGGGCCCTTGGAGGTTCGGGGATTGGCCCAGGACACGCTGCCGCTGCCTGCTGCTGCCCTGGTTGCAAGTCTTGTGGGGACCCTTTGACTTGGGAGAAGGAAAGTTAAAGTGCATTCCTGACGAGAGAAGGTGCAGGCATGAGAGAGAGAGAGAGAGAGAGAGAGAGAGAGAGAGAGAGAGAGAGAGAGAGAGGAGAGAGAACTCTGGGTTCTTTGCCGTAAGGGTTTTTCTCTGTTTTCTAAAGGCAGGGATTTTAGGGGCGTTCTCAGGGGAGGCTCTCAGTAGCACATTCATCAGCTTCCTGGGTGTTTGCTTTAATATGCTGATTCATCAAATGAGCAGAGAGGGTCGGGGTCATGGTCTACTGATTGGTCAGTGCCAGGAGAAGCGGTCATTGGTGATTGCATCCGGTCCCGATGCCAGCCATGGTGCCAATTGGTCTGGCTTTGTTGATTTTCTGGGCTTACAACTGAGGCCTAGGTGTTAACTCTAACTCTGTCTCTGGTCAGCAGACCGGCGGCTTTGTTCCTAAGATTATCTGATGCTGATCAGAACCTCATTGTCCAGAGGACTTGATGCTTAAGGGAGGGGGCATGCGTGGGACCAAATCCACCTTCTCATCCAGGCTGCTCTCCGTCGCATCTCTAAACCTTTTCTTGCTCCCCTTTCCCTCCATTAACTGTGCAATCCAACCTCGCATTTTCAGGTCTGTGGACATATTCTGAAGGAGGTCCCTAAGTGAGACACCCCACACCTGGAACAAATAGCCTCCACGCAGACACAGGAGCCAATAGCGGACCGGGGTGCCACCACCCTCCCGCCACCTCCTGAACTTGGAATAGGACCACGTGGCTCCGTCTCCTCCCAGGCCCTCTGCGTCTGCTCCTCGCGCTGGTCCCTCCTGCATGTCTGCTCTTGGCTGACACCTCCCCAGACTCCCAGCTCAGGCATCTCCAGGACGCTTCCCTCAACCGGGCTGGGCAAAGGCCCTCTCTCTGTGCTGCCATAGACCCAGGAGCTCTCTCCCCCTCTCTCCCTCCCTCCCTCCCTCCCTCCCTCCCTCCCTCCCTCCCTCTCCCTCTCCCTCTCCCTCTCCCTCTCCCTCTCCCTCTCCACACCTCATCAATGCCTCGCTCTAGTGTACATCTGGGAAATGTTGGCAGGTGTTGAATGGAAGACGTACGTCTAAAGGGCACATTGTTGCTCATAGCTGTGGACTGGGTCTGTTTGTGTCATAAATCAAAAGTGGAGAACGGGTGGTGCCATTGTAGACACAGCAGACAAGGGAGAAAGCCTCACCCATTAGGAACTTGCAGCAGATCTTAATGGTGTGGCATGGAAGGTGACAGTGCGGTCACAGAGATGAGAAGCGTGAGGAGGCAGCAGAGGCCAGGGCTTCGGCCCTGCCTGGGCGTTAGAATAACCGGGCCGATCGTAAAGAATGCAGACCCCTGCTCGCCTGCGAGAGACGCTGCTGTCGCTTGCCCAGGTGGGACCTATAGTTAGTCGGCTGTCAGGTGACTCTAAATATATATATACACCCACTGCGGGAGGCCCTGCCAGCAGGGAAGAGAAGCTGGGTTTGAAGGGGAGTTGGAGACTGCAGTATCCCTAAAGCACGCCTGGCATGGATGGGGTGTGGGGCGGGGGTGGGCGTGTCTGGGTACCTGTGTGTGTGTGCGTTATTGCGAGGGTGAGGAGGAAGTTGCACTCTGTAGCCTCCCAGAGTGAATTAAAGCCTCTGACATATTCTTTAAAATTGGCATATCCCCAATAGTTCAGCTCCCACTGGGGATAAGGACAGGTTTTCTCATGTTGAACAAACTCTCTGAAGTTCTTTCTACTGCTGGACAGAGTGAGGAAGAGTCTCACATTGTTTACTTGCAGAAGGAAGGTCCGCGCCTAGTCTAATGGGTGCTACACGTTTACTGATACTGGACTCTTACTTCTAAGCCCTCTAGGAAGTCAGAGAGTGAAGTACATGCTAACGGGCAGTGTTTAAGGTTCGGGATTAGGTTGTGATCGGGGAGAGGTGTACTTTTGTCCCCCGGATATGACTCAAGAAAGCAGATGAAAGCTGATCAGGAGGTAGTGGCTTTATGAATCCTCTGCGGCCGGCATCATGGCATTTCCAGGGCAAGGAGCATGAAGAGAGAGGACGGTGCCACCTTGCAGCCCCTGGTGCCATTTTGGAACCCGGGATTTGGTAAGGACCCATCAGACATCAGTGCACAGGATCCATACCTGTGCTGTTGGGGGCAGATTTGAGATTCGGTGCTGCCACCATGCCAGGTCCTCCTGCAAGATGCCCGTGGCCCAGCGGCGCAGTGAGCAGCCTCCACCAGCGGGAGCCCCTGAGTGTACACTGCGTGCACGTTTCCAGTTATCCCCGTGGCTTCCGTGAGCTCGCCCCCCCTCCCCCCCGCGCGCCCTTCTCCTCCGGCGCGGTGGGGACACCTCGACCATCATCTGGAAATGTTTATGCGGCTCCACCAGACCTCTGTCTGGAAGGCTCTGTGAGAGCGATGCATACTTGGTTTATGAGATGGTTACAAGAGAATGGAGGGGGCAGCGTGCCAGACATGGCCAGGCCTTTTATCTCTGACATTAGAGAGAGGTCCCCTGGCTGCAGGCCAGACCGAGTGCACTGGAATATGAAGTGCAGGCGTGGGCTTGCTGGCGGGGGGCGCGGGGGGCTCACCCTGCGTTCAGCTGGCACTCGCTGCCATGGGCAGAGTCGCCAGGCAGAGGGTCTGAGTTCTGAGCTTTCCTGCGGGGCCCTCAGGAGTGTGAAGTGGGGCAAAAAGTGCTGAACTATGGAATCCAGTCCCCTCCCCTCCAGCCCCTCCCAGCCCTTAGGAGCGGCCTCCAGCCAGCCCCTCAGCCCCCCAGCGATCGCCCTCTGGGGTGACCCAGCCCCCAGCTTCCAGGAATGGAGCTCGGCCTGGATTGATTCACCGCAGGATGGTTTTCGAACAGTTAGAGGAACGCTGGCTTTTCTCCACTGGGAGACAAATGCAATTCCGGGCTCTTTCTTTTTGAAAATATGACTGAGCTGTTAAAAATCGTCCTCCTCCTCAACCCGGGACGTGCGCCTTTGAACTTTCTGCCTGTTTGGCCTGTGGTGGGAGCATCTCGGAGCCGCCTGGCCAGGAGGCAGTGGGGACCTGTGAGCTAAAGCCGGCCAGCCCCGCAGAGGCGGGGAGCTCGGGGAAGGCACCCACCAGGCGCAGGGACAGGTCCTGATGTCGAGGTAAATAGCTTCCTTATCGATCGCCCTGTGAAAGCACATCTAGACTCCTGTCCAGGACTCGATACCTAAAGTGAGTGTGGGCCCCACCCCAGCCGTCCCCCTGCTTGGGGGCCGCAGATGAGAGAACCTGATGTGCTTGCTGCGGCCGATAAGCAGACCCCACACTCGCTGAGTTTGGAGCGTTGCCCACTACAGTCACTGTGCCTACACATGGGAGCGGGAGTGGGTGAATTAAATAATCGTCCGCTTCTGGGTTGGCAGAGAGCGGCGCTGGCTGGGTAGCCTGCACACTCGCAGCTCTGATGGGCTGTGGGGGGGGGGGCATTTTGGACGTGAGGAAACTCGGCTGCAGGTAGCGCGAAGGTGGTTGTAGTCAGTTGCACACCCACAAACTCCAGAGTCTCCTGCCAGCAGCTCAGGTCCCTCTCATGCGCACCAGACACCATATACACAGGTGACTGGTGGTGTGGAATGCTTAGCTCCCATCTCCATGGCAACCTTCCTCAAGTTCTCACCTGGGGAAGCTGAGCCAGGAGGCGGTTAGCACCCAGGAGTCCCAGCTGGCCAGTGGCAGAGCTGGGGGGGGGGTGCAGCCCCCCACTTCCGCACACTCCCCCACGCCAGGAGCACGGGGCCCCGCTCAGGCTGGGTTCATCCTATTTTTAAATGTCTCTGCTGAAACCACGTCTAGATTTGCTGACCTTCGCTATTGCCCCTTAGACTCGATTTCACTGTTGGGCTGCGGTTCCAGCCTCTTCCCTGTGCGAGGAGAGTGGGAGCAGCTCTTCCTGGGGAAGGAACGGAGATACGGCGGTGAGGCCGGTCGGAGGCCAGGCGAGGGCTGTGGCTCAGGTCTCTGAAAACAAAACCTGCCCTGGCACCTGGGGGTGCTTCTCCTAACGCCTGTTGCCATGAGGACCGTTTTCCCTGTGAAGTCTTTGCATCTTCCCCGTCTCAGACCTCCCACCTTGTGGTGTGTACACAGCGAGCTTGGTGGGCCTCTGCTAGGGGCTGGGAACACAGGGTCAGAGCCACGCCGGCCGGCCATGCGATTGTCTGTGGACAGTGCGAGAAGAATGTGCGGGCTGAGCCAGCAGCCTTCTGCTCAGTAACCCCGTCAGGATTCTGGGGAACTTATCTCCGGCGGGGAGGAGGGCAGGGGAGTGTCTCTTCCCTAAACGCCCGTCACCCATCACCGTGGTCTGTCAGCCGGTCCTGCTGGCTCCCCCACATGTGGCAGGAGAGGCAGTGTCTGCGTGCACCTCTGACGCGGCAGGCTCTCCACGGCCCCGTGTGTGGATGCCGTTTAAAAATGTCCTTGAGATGTACTTGACTTGGTCTAAGCCAGTGATTCTCAACCTTCTGGCCCTTTAAATACAGTTCCTCATGTTGTGACCCAACCATAACATTATTTTCGTTGCTACTTCATCACTGTAATGTTGCTACTGTGATGAATCGTCATGTAAATATCTGATCTGCAGGATGGTCTTAGGCGACCCCTGTGAAAGGGTCCTTCGACCGCCAAAGGGGTCGCCACCCACAGGTTGAGAACCGCTGATCTAAGCAAATGTGCGTCTCTCTCTGAGGCGTGAGCCACTGGGCTGGGAGTGCCCCGCTCAGGGGGAGGGAGGCGTGAGGTTGCAGCTGGGAGAGGCCTTGGTGGTTCTAGATGCCCCAGCCGCCCCCACCGAGGCCGTGGTCACTTTCCGCGCAGCCTGAAGAGCACGTTCCCGCGCCTTCCGCGTCCTGTGGACCTGAGAGCCCACCTGAACCTGCGTGGCCTCGTGCAGATTGGTAGTTGCCATAGAGTCCTGCTTTTGCCTGCAAAGTAAAGCTCATGGGCATTGGCAAATGCTGGCAGCGACCGTGGGAACATCAAGTTCAATGGCAACTAAACGGAACGGCGCTGCTGGAGGCTCCGCGGAGCGTCCTTGAGCAGCAGTTGCTTGGACTGGACTGGTGCTCCTCGTTGCCCAGCTGCTCCTCAGTTGCATTGGCGTGACTGGCTGGCTGAGAGGGCTTGCCGCCTGAGAAGGGGACCTCTCTCCTGGGGTCGGCCAGCTCAGGGGCCAGGGAGGGGGGAGGCTGGAGCTCCGAGCTCCTAGAGGACAGAGTTGAGACCCTGCCGCACCCTCCTGTGCACGGCACCGGTGGCACTGAGGCCGCACGCTCTGTGAAGCGGACTGAGTGACATCGGGCTGCAGCGGTGAGCCGTGCACCGGTAACCGCACTGCGTGGCGTCCTCCCGTCCTCATCACAGTCTGCTCCTCGCTGCCGTCATCGTGGGCCCCACTGGGAAGTGCACGGACTGTGCCTGCGGACGTTGGCGGCCATTAGGTCTGGTGCTTCGTGGATGGAGAGCCGTCGTCTGGAGGACTGAGTGGAGGGCGGCCTTCCAGGCAGAGGGAGGGGGATGCAGAGATGGGGCGTGGCGCCGCTGGTCCGCCGTTACATGGTCACCTGCGCTCTCCTCCACTAGGGTTAGACTGGCCAGGCCCCTGGTGGCCCTGGTCTCTAGGGGGGGATGGAACACTCAGGCCGCTGTGCCATGTACAGTAGAACTTCTAGGTGACAGGAAAGGCTAGGAGGTGTGTCTCCGCAGAGAATTATCGTCCCTGAGCCGCAGGAGGGGCCATCCCCTGCCAGGGTCCCGCAGCGATGGAGCAGGAACTCACACCCGCACGGTATGGCCCTCACTCTGGTGTCCTTTTCCTGAGTCCTGAGCACTGTGTTCAGTAGCTTGTTAATTTCTCATTAGATCGTTCTCGCCGAGCTGCTTGGAGTCGAGAACATTCCTTCTTTTCCCGTCTTCAGCGTCCGTCAGCTCCTGCACTGCCTCGCGGTTGATAGGATGATAGCGAATGCTCTATTTTTAACCGCTCTTTTTCCACTTCATGGACGAGCCTCTTTCCCCTCAAGTTCCATCCGAGCGGCTTTCTGTTGTTTGTGCCAGAGGAGGTGGAAATTGGTTCCCGCGGAGGTGTTTCCGGTGAATCTGAAGACTTCAGATGCTGTTGTGTGTCATCCACTAGTCCCAGAACATTCTCCACGAACCAGAGACCCTCCGTCAGGGCGCTACAATTAAACTCCGTTTCCCTCGGGATTCTGAATTTCAGAGATTCTTAATCTCTCTCCTAAGTGCACACACTGTACTTGAACCTCATTCTGCTTTAAAAACAAAACGGGAAAAAAAAACCTCTTCTTTTAAAACACAAGGATTATTGAATTACTGGAAAAGCTTTACGTATTTCATAATTTTATTCCCCGTCCTCTGCTCCTCTCTCTCCAGTCCAATCTAATTAGCGTTTGCGTGAGGCCTGGATAACAGGAAGCTGCAAAGCACATTGCATCCCCTTCCCTAATGTGAACCATCTGAAGCCAGCCCGGAGCGGGAGTTTCAACATCAAACGCTTGCGCGCCAAGAACACACATCTGTCTGAGCGTTCCAGATGCAGCGTGACGGCTGCGTCTCCTGTTTGACCCGCAGGAGCCAGTGGTCACTCCCCCAGACACGCTCAGCCAGGCTTGCTGGACTCCAACCTTGTTCTATTGCAGCAACACAGGTTTCCCATGCGCTGCAGCCACTGGCACCTGAAACCCAAGGAAGCACTTCTGCCCAATTGGATGTAATTGTGCTGAGTGGCACCCTTTGATGTAGTGGGGAGATGATCTCATATCATCTGGTACCTATTTCTCGCAGTGAAGGGGGTGATGCTAGAGAACTGATTTATCAGCTGTGTCTGCAGGAACATAGATGGCCTCACTGACTCGCCCCGGGAGAGACGGGGCAGGGATGTGCGGGCCAGGTGAGCAGCGGGAGGCTCGGGATGATGCTAGAGGTAGGGGCCAGGAGAGTCAGCAGCACCCGCTCTCTGATAGCGTCGATGCTGCTCTCAGAGGCTGAGCTGAAGTGGGATTTCTCAGGCTGGGGAGAGTCCCAGTTGGTCCCACACCAGTATCTGGGCCTTGGGCATGCTGACAGCGACAGCAGGCACTCACCCTTTTCTCACGTAATCACGATGTCGAAGTCAGTAGTAGAAACAAGGCGAGATGGAAGGGTGGTGTGAAAAGAACCACCTTCTGTTTCCTTGGTTGGAATTCTCCTCCTGTTGTGGAATTAAGGTATCTTATTCTTAGAATACTGCTCCCCAGGATTGTAGACGATCGCTGCTCTCTCTCCATTCATTCACTCTGTCACCAACATTTACCCAATAGGCGCTGGGAATGCAGAGACGATGAGGTCATGGTCCCTCCAGGAGCTCTGCGGTGAGCTGGGGAGATGGTAAAGTCGATCATTAATGGCACTTGATGTACGAGACAGGTGGCAGATGGCTGTGGAGGCCCAGGGGGCAGAGAGAGGGCGCGTTTCCTGATAGGGCACATTTGAGGCTGCGTCCTAAAGGGATTCATGGGAAGGAAGCCAAAGAAGTGAATGGAAGTGGGAACCCAGTGGAGCAGAGCGGGCCAGGAGGGGGGAGTGCGTGAGTGAACCAGGAACCTGAGAGTAGACTTTCCCCACCGGGAACCCTCCGGGGAGTGGGTAGCCAGCTCTCAGAGAATCGAGCTTTGTCCAGCTCCGAGATGAAGTGCTCTCGAGAGCTCTTGTTCCTGGATGTCGGGAAGCACTGTCAAAGCTTGCCTGCTCTTCTGATAAGTAAATAAAGTCTTTGGGGCAACCCGAAGGACAGCTGATCCGATTATGTGGGGATTGCTGTGGACATGATGGTAGTTTAGCTGCTCTGCCTGGACCCATAGTCTCACCCTGCTTGGTGGGAGAATACAAGAGCCCCATGTGAGGTCCATGCTGGAGCATTTGACTGCCCTTTTCCAAGTGCGAGTGCGAGGAATATGGTAGGACCCGCGGCTTGAAGATATTTTGAATTTACTGCCTCCCACACATGAGTTTCACCTTTAAGCAGCCCAGGAGAAAAACAGATTCAGATCAAACATCAAGACACGAGGAAGAGCATAGGCCCTGGAGTCAGACGTGGGTTTGAGTCTTACGCATGGCAATTAGGGACAGAAGGCTGCTCCCCGCAGTTACTATGGCTTAGGGCTGTCTGTGCCACATTTGTAGATTGTAGGTATTGATTACCAGGAGGCTGTGAGGAATCATTGAAAGACAGGAGACATCCAGATCATTACCAAATAAACATCAGTTTCCTTCTTCAGGTCCATTTTACAGACCATTATCTGAGCATATGCGACATAAAAGATTCTGTTCGAGGTATTTGGGAGAGGCGGGATCAAAGAAGAATAATAAGACCTTCCTTTAGCTCTGAAATGGGGAAGATGTGCCCTGGCCAGGGTGGCTCAGTGGCTGGGTGTCTGCCCTGCAGCAGGAGGCTGCCATTCAATTCCCAGTCCAGGGCACTTGCAGGTTCCATGCCGGGGGGGGGGGGGGGCGGGGGGGGAGAAGTGCAGGAGGCGACTGGTCAATATTGCCCTCTCGCCTTGATGTTTATCTCTCTCCCTTCTTCTCTTGGTAAAAGTCAATCAACAAACTATTAAAAATATAAAATAAATAATAAAATCGGGGAGATGGGACAGGCACAGCCCGGGAGCTCGATTGCGCCGCCCTCCTTGTATTCCTGGAGCAGCTGGGCATCTCCTGCCCCCCCGCGGTGGCACCTGCTGCCCCCTCTCCCTGGACTCGTATCTCCTCCTCCGCCCCCTGCAGATCTCTCCTCATCCGTCACCTTCTCAGTGGGGCCTTCCCTGGCTGCTGGCTCAAAACGGACCTCCCTGAGGCAGGACTCCCACCCAGGGGGTCCTCTCTTCCTGTTCATTTGTTTTGCCCGTGACAAGTACATATTTTCCGTGCGTGTGTTCCCTGCCATTCCGTACCTCTCCTGCCTCTTCGGTGTGAACACCGCGTGTCTGATCGCTTTGCTGCTCTGTGCTCAGTGCCTAGAGCGGTGCCTGCAGGGCACTCCTTACTGTTCACTGAAAAGATGAGTGGTCAGATGGATGGATTTTAGAGAAAGGGAGGGGCATGTGCCAGGTTCCAGTGGCCAGAAGCACTGGAGGGATGGTAGGGTCTGTATTAGCTCCCTCTGGCTGTGGTAACACATTATCACAAACAATGGCTTAAAAGAGCACAAGTTCATTATCGTCCAGTTCTGCAGGCCGGGAGCCTGACGTGGGTCTCCCTGGGCTGAAGTGAAGGTCCTGGAGGAATCGTTTCCTCGCCCTCTCCAGCCTCTGGAGGCAGCCAGTCCTCCTCCATCTATGGGTCCCTTCCTCCCTCTTCAAAGCCAGCGATGCAGGTTAGATTCTGGCTGTGATGACGGAATCCCTTCTCACACCACAGCACCTGGTCCCCTCTCCTCCCCTCCCACCCTTAGGGACCCTTGCGATTCCTTTGGGGCCACTGGGTAGTCGGGGACCATCTCTTTCTCTTAAGGTCAGTTGACGAGCAGCCTTAACCCACTTGCAACTTGATTCCCTGGCCATGTCACCTGGCAGTCAGGTTCTGGGCATCACAGGAGCAGGACCTGCACATCTTCTGATATGCAGGGGGGCCCGTTATTCTGCTTCACAGAGTCCAACAAGTGAGACGCTTGCCCAGAGACTGACTTGAGCTGCCAGTCGTGCCGTATAAAATGGGAAAATGAACCGTGAGCAGCTGTGACTGTCCAGGTGTAAGATGGTGACTTCATCATCTGGGAGGTGCCAGGAGGCTGCTAAGGGCTTTGGAGGGAGGCGATGGAACGGGGGCTTGTGGAGATGAATATGGACTCGGAGCAGGTATTTGAAGGGAGATTGGTATTTAGCTTTTTTAAAAGAACTTATTGTGTTTCCCTCATCTATTTACAGAAAGCTAGGTACTTATTTTGAATTTTCTGAAAGATGTAGCGTGCATGTACGGAGCCTTTTAAAAACCACCCTATTGTACCACACGTATGCACAACATATACACATAGAGACCCAAAAGCCTGTTACAGAGCACACTCACCAGCACACGCGGTTCTCATCTGCACGCCCACTGCTCACCCTGTCCTGGGGCCTCTTTTCTGCGCTTCTCCGTGGTCCCCGCATTTTTTCTACCCTGGCACACCTGAGAGATGCGTTTCTTTCCACAGGAACAGAGGCTTGCTCTGACAATGGCTCTCACAGGGGTCATTTCATAACCAACCCTACTGGCATGTGAGAACCTCCAGGGAGAGGTGTACAGTTTGCACAGGCTGCCCTCCTCACCTCACCATCGCCCCCACCTGTTGTGATTTGATATAACTTCCTGGGAAGCTCTTCTCTCTACACCCATTGAGGAGCGTGGATCTCGAATGCCCGGTTTTCAGTGGGGTCCGAGAGAGCTCCTTACCCTTTGATCGGCTTCACTCTGCATCTCTCCAACAGAAACTGGCTGTGGTGACAGAATCCAGCATCTACCACTGCCAGTGTGGTTGACTCTGTGTGTGTGTCCGGGGGGGAGGGGGGGGGCACAGAGGAAAAATAGGGGCCTGCTTGCTAAACAGGAGGACAGACCTTTAGCAAATGTTACTTGTAGTTTTGTCTTGAATTGCTTTGTCATTTTTTTTTTATTGATTGATTGATTTTTAGTTTTCGCAGAAGTCAAAACTGGTTCACAGGCATGGGTGTGATTGTACTCGTCTTCCTTCCCTGGCCTCACTTTTACTGAGACCCTGTATTGGTTAAAGTGTCTCTCTAGGTCTCCCAACAAATGGTTCTTTCTCTTCTCCCTCTCTCCCATCCTGTCTTTTAGATATAGAGATAGAGATGTGTTTATATTTATGTATCATACCATATCATTCAGGCATGAAAGTGTACAGTTGAATCGCTTTTAGTGCATTCGTTGTGGAACCATCATCACAGTGAATCCTAGGACATTACCTTCACCCCCAAAGTAAACCCCGTTCTCGTTAGCCGTTATTTCCCAGTTCTCTCCAAGCTCTCCCACCACCTTAGCCAATTACCCACTTTCTGTGTGTGGATTTGCCCACTGTGAACATTCTATATGAGCGGAACCATGTAATAGGTAGGCCTTTGTGACTGGCTTCTTTCATGTGGAGGCATGTTTGCAAGGTTCGGCCATGTTTCAGCATGTATCAGTACTTTACTTCTTTATCGCCAACTAATATTCCATCGTATGGATGTGCCACCTTTTATTCATTCACTAGTTGATGAGCATTTGGCTTGTATCCACTTTTGTGTTCTTATGAGTAATGCTGCTATGAACACTTACGCACAAGTTTGTGTGTGAACATATATTATCATTTCCCTTGGGTATATGCATAAGGAGTGGGATTGTTAAATGCTTTGGCAATTCTATGCTTAATCTTTTGCGAAACTGCCCGACTGTTTTTCAAAGTGATTGCCCCATTTTCCATTCCTTTCAGCAGCACCTGGGAGTTCCAGTGTTTCCACAGCCTCTTCATCACTGGTTATTTTCTGTATTTTTCACTTACAGCCATTCTTCTGGGTGTAAAGTGACACCTCATTGTGGTTTTCATTTGCATTTCCCTAATGGCTAATGCTTTGAGAATTGTTTCATGTGCTCATTGGCCATTTGAATATCTTCTTTGGAGAAGTGTCTATTTAGATCCTTGGCCCATTTTTCAATTGAGTAATTTGTCTTCCTTTAATTTGGCCTGCGCAGGATGCTGATATGCTGACTGGTGATGAGAAAGTGTGGAAGGAAGTTCAAGAATCCTTGAAAAAAATCGAAGAACTGAAGGCAGAGTGGAGTATCCTTTCTCTGTGGGTTGGGTTGTGCTATTGGGATTGTTTCCTTATGGATGGGAGCCGGATGTTGGTGAAGCCAAGGCCAGGGTTTGCCTTCTCAGGGGGCTTTATCCTGTTCCCTGGTCCAGGAATAGCAGGTCAGGAAGTAGTGGCCTCTTTATATGTAAAAGGTACAACTCCTGGGTTCCCTTCCTCTCATAACCTACGTCTCCAGGAAAGAGCAGCTTAAAATTCTTCCATTCCAGTGCCCTTGACCCTCAGATCTAGAAGCTTCATGTCAAATCAGCAAGACTACCATGGCGGTGGGAGTTGCTGTGCAGTAAACATCCTTGGCACAAATAGGAAGGACCAGGAGGGAGTGGGCCAAAGTTAGTGTGAGGACAGACCCCTTTAGGAGGGCACCTGGGCAGGCTCCCCCGAGGCCAGACTGCACAGGAGGTGTCGCGGGGGTCAGGATTGACAGGCAGAGGCCCAGAGGGGTCGCTTCCAGTGGAGGAGTTCACTTGAGCAAAAACGTGACGAAGGGAAATCACAGGGTAAGAAGCAAGAGACACGGCTGATGGGAAAGATTCCAACGGGCTTTCAGTTGCTTTGCATAAATGCTTCCCAGGCACCAAGACAACCTGCAACGGAGGGTCCTGCTCTACAGACACTGTTCTTTACAGAATTGTCAACGACAGGAGAGGGCTTCACACAAAGGTTCCTGTTTTTCAGATTACTTACTCAGAAATGAGTCATTTCTGAAATCTATAGCCCAGCGAAGCTTTTTTGATGTGTATGCCTGTGTGTGTGTGCACGTGTGTGTGGTTTGGTAAAGAATCTAGAACTGGTTACTGAAGGAATGGAAAAGGAAGCTGCCGTCACCAGGATGCTGCTTGGTTCATTAAGAGCAAGTGAGTCCATAGAATCATGGTTTACTTTGGTAGAGTTTGTAGATTTTGGAAGGAGTTTAGATTGAAAAAAAAAAAAAAAGGCCAAGCAATGTGTGCTAGATGCTAGCATGACCAGACGCCTTACCGAATGGTGGACCAGCTACACTGAATAGACGATGCGAATTGGACCACTGTCACTCGGGTGCCTTGCTCCACCTCAGTCCTCTCCCACCTCTGATTCTGTTCCGTGAATGAAGACACAGAACACAGGCTCCTCCCATCCCCACTGGGTGTAGACGGGGAGGCTGGTGACAGAATCAGGTGTTCGAAGAGGCTGGAAATAGTCCTGAGTCTAAACAGCTTAAATTCAACAGGAGTGTATATAAAACCTATTTGGGCAAAAAAGTTCAGGTGTATAAATATACACAAAGATGAGCAGCGAAACAGAGGAAAGAATTTGAGGGTTTTTGTCAACAACAAATTGTAATAAAATGTAAGAGTATAATTTAACTTCCCGAAAGACCACTGTGATCTTGGGCCACATTAGTAGCCTTAAAGACTAGAAAATGAGAAAGGTGATCGTGGTAGTCTGATCATACCTGGAATTTTTTATTCGGTTTTGGCGAGGACATATTAAGAGGGATATAGAAAAATTGAAATAAGTTTTGAGGAGTGGAACCAGGGTATTGGAAAACAGGCAGATGTGTGAGCAAGAGAGCCATTCTTGGGCTCAAGGAGCTGTTACCCTGCAGAGGGACAGACTTGTCCTGTGGGCCCAGCAGCGGAATTAGGGCCCATGGATCACCCAGCAGTGCTCAGTCTGACTGGACGAGGCTTTACTGGACTGTGACTGCCGGGGGCCTTGCCGGCTGTCACCCAACTTGCGGTTCAGGCAGGAGTAAGACACAACCCTGGAATCACCACTCGCACACACAGGAGGTCAGTAAATCCGTAAATTAATGCGTATTTAGGTAAAATGTAGGTGTCACGCATTTTATTGCACTTTGCTTTATGAACTTCACAGGTGTTGTATTTTTGTTGTTGTTGTTGTCAACCCTCCCCTGAGGATACGTTTCCACTGATTTTTAGAGAGAGCGGAAGGGAGGGGCCAGAAAGAGAGAGAGAGACACATCGATTGGTTGCCTCTCGCACACACGGATCGAACCTGCACCCCAGGTACATGCCCTTGACTGGAATCAAACTCGCAACTCTTCAGGCCATGGGCCATGCTCTATCCACTGAGCCAAACCAGCTGGGGTGACAGGTGTTGTATTTTTTACAAACTGGAGGCAGGACCCTCTGCCTGCAAAGGGATTACAGCTCACCCTATTGCAGTGGTCTGGGCCCAACCCGCAGGCTCCCTGAGGTCTGCCTGCATATGGCTGGGGCATCCACGGATTAGTCAGTGTGGGAGGTCACAGCAGGGTCACAGAGGAGGCCACGCTGAGCTGTGCTGGGGGGTTAGCTTGGAGCCCACAGAGGGAGGGCCCTGGGCGGAGGCCCGTGGGCGCACTAGCCGCTGCCAGGAAACAGCCAGCTGTTCAGGGTGAGAAGAGGGACATGGAGAGGCTTTAAGGGCCATGCGCAGCAGGTGGGCTTTATAAGTGAGATGGCGGGGGGGGGGGGGGCGGGGGTTAAGCCGTAGAGCAAGATGAGCAGGTGAGTAGAAGCCCTGTGGTCCACGTCATTGTCTCAAGGAGCTGAGTAATTCCCACATGGGTCCACTTTGCCCCCCTCTCTCATTCCCCCTAATCCTCGGTGATTTAAAGGTTTTCAGGGGGAAGGGAGTCTGCTCTGTCCATGGAGGGTCTACTGTTAGGCAGCCTGCGTGGGTCCACCAAGCCCACGCCAGGGACTTGAGCAAACACGTCGGCACGGGCTGGGGAAAAGCCTCTTAGTTAAAATTATTCCATTTTTTTGCTCACTGGGGTGTTTACAGGGAAGGTTGGCCCGTTTGCCAGGAGATGGTTGCCAGGGCTGCGAGGGGAATTGGCACGTGGTTCCTTCCCGCTCGCCGGGGAAGAAGGCAGATGTGTTCCTATCAGGGGCTGCAGCGTATCTCCTCTGGCTTCTGCTTCTAGGCTGGTCAACTTCCAAGCTCTCCAAAATGAGTTGGAGCGCATAGAACGGAACAGGCAAATAACAGAGGTCAGACCCCACGACGTTCAAATCCGGGCAGAGTCTTGCCACAGAAAAGTCGAGCGTGGTGTAAGAGGCAGGCATGTCCCCATCCGCGCGTCAGACGCCTGATCCTGGAATGAAAGCCGCAGAGGGCAGCCCAGCATCTGTTACAGAATCGCACGCTGCCTCGGTGCCCAGCCTCCGGAGACTCGCTCCGCAAACCTGAAACACACGCACAGACGAGCACACAGGACAGTCGCCAACTCGCTCTTCTTCAGTCAGTGCACCTCTTCCGAGACTAGTCAGCTCCCCGGGCCGGACTCTCCTGAAACACGGAGTGCGACGTGCGGAAGGGGATGTGTGCCAGCCTCGGTGTGTGGCCTCGGGGCGAGGATTATGCCTCTGGGAGGCCCCCACTGGCAGAAGCATGTATTTCCCGTGAGGGTTAGCTAGGATATTAGTGCCCCCGCTCACAGCGGCTGATGGGTTTTGGGAAGTGTCGGTTGGCGAAGCAGTGCCCTGAGACTCTGGATGCCAGGGAGGCCGATGTTGCTGGAAGGAGGGAGGAAGGAGCCTGGGAGCCCGCCTTCTGTCCAGGGCGGGCCTTGCTGGGTCGGACCCAGAGACGAGGCTTAGAGTTGGGGGTGGGGGGCCAGGGGAGCACTGGATGGTGAAGACACTGATAGTGTGGGGTGCGGAGGGGCCGGCGGGGGTGGGGGGGAGGACATTCGATCAGACTCCGTCCACTGAGCCATGTTCCTTCAGCCTCGTCTCTCGGAGGTCGTGACCCGGTAAAGGGAGGGAGAACAGTGGTGTGGGTGCCGTGTGTATTGGGTGCCTCCCACTGAACACGTCCCCGCGTGGCTGGCGCCCAGAGCTTGCTGTTCACAGTGGGACACATCAGGGTTTTTAAATGTCTGCATACAGTCTTTCATTTTTCACAGTGACATCGGGCGTTTTTATTCCTGGCCTACCTCCGCGCGCGTAGGTTAGATGTGCTGAACCTCAAATCAGGCCAATGGCAACCCCAACTTAGATCTAAACCCAGCTTTATCCACAGTCAAAGGCTCCGCCACTTCTGCAGCCTCTGGAAGCAAACCTTTCGCCCCAGGAATCCCATCATGAAAGCAGGTGAATTGGGAGCTGCACACGTTGAAGGTGGGGGAGGAGGAGAAGGGCCTGCCCACTCCCAGAACCCTCCGCGGCATCCAGCTCACCGCACACGTGGGAGAGAACCTCGCGGGCCTGGCGGGCAGCTCGGTTAGGGCAGCATCCCGCGCTCCAAAAGCGTGCAGGTTCTGTTCCCGGTTGTTCCCATCATTTCACGGTGGAGTGTAGAGAGAACACATCTAGGGACACGAAGAGAGGACAGTCTTTGGGAATCGTAATCCCCAGGGCACCGGCGGCTGGGAGAGGGTTTGTTCCTGGAGCAGAATGCGCTTCTCCGGGGGCACCTGCTGCTTTGTGTCTCAAGCGCGCTCTCCGCCAGCTCCTCTGTGCAAAGTAATGGGTCCTTCCCCGCCCCCCCCGCCCCCCCCCCCCGAGCTCTCCAGCCTGTGGAGTCTCATTTGACATTTGTTTTCTTGGTGAAGACGATGCCTCCTTGACTCAGGCTAATCACAGAGTGGGAGCAGGTGCTGGCCCTGTGCCAGGCCATCATCAGCAGCAACTCGGAGCGGCTGCCCGACATCAACATTTACCAGCTGAAGGTGCTGGACTGCGCCATGGACGCCTGCATCAGCCTGGGGCTGCTGGAGGAGGCGCTGTTCTACGGCATCCGGACCATGGAGCCGTACAGGTGAGGCTGGGGCTGAGGGGGAGGCTGCGGCAGCGTGGCTGGGCCAGAGGCTTGACGTCCTGAAGCCACTCGATGGCCCCTTTTCCTCGAGGCCCATCTGCGTCTTGGTCAGTGTGTGAAGCCAGGCCTTGCTCTGTTCGCTCCTTTGTCCTTCGTTCATCATTGGTGAGGCCCTTCCGCGTGTCGAGCCTTGTGGGTGCGCGGGAACCAATGAGGTGCCGTCTGGATGCGGGGCCGCTGATGACGGGGTGCTGCTCAGTGACAGCAAGCAGTGCCGGGGGGTTGGGGGGCGGGGGCGCAGAGAGGAGCACGGGGCCCAGGCCTGGCTGGGGAGGCGGCGGCTTAGCCTCAGCTGACCGAGGCGAGCGGGACCCCCAGTCAGGTGGGTGGCAGTGATGCGTCTCCCACTCATCAGGGCTCTCTGGTTCCCAGGGCGCCTTCACGCTAACCATTTGACCTCATGACCTCCCTAGATGCCAGGGGAGAGCAGGGCGACAGCCTGATGCAGGCTGCGGCAGGGAAGGCACTGTCGGTAGCTGTTTCGTGTCCGGCCCCCGCTGCGTCCGCCTGGGGGTGCTCTGTCCCAGGTGCTCCTGTAGCTCAGAGGCGCTGGGGCCGCGCAGTCTGGGCGGAGAGGGCGCTGCCGGCGGCGCGGGCCTGGTGTGCAGCGAGCTGAGAGCATGTTCGGAAGCCGAGACGGAGCAGCCGAGGGGAAGGGCGCAGGGACCCGCGTACCATCATGTGAGGCTGGCGTGCCATCTCCAGCACAGCACAGGCACTCACTGCTCACAAGGTGCCCCGAGCATCTGGGACCAGGGGAGTGTGTGTTTGTCGGGGGAGGTTGGGGGGGGGGTCCATGGGGAGCAGGGGCACATTCTGGAGAGCTCCGAAGACCATGCAGCGTGATGTCAGCGCTGGGGGCTCGCAGCGGAGAATCCGGGTCTAAAGCTGCAGCAGGGACACGGGGTTGGGGGGTGGGGGGGGTGGGGTGGGGGGTGGCTGCAGGTGAAGGAGGGCGGAGGCGGCCAGGCTGCAGCGGCCTGTCCCCGCCTGAGCAAGAGCCTCAGGAGACCCGAGCGGGGACGCTCCCAGGATCAGCAGGGCGAGGGCAGGTCTGGAGCCGAGGGTGTCAGTTCAGGCGAAGAGCGTGGGAAGCCGGGCAGGCCCGGAGCGCGGTCCAGGCAGAGGAATGGGAAGGTGGCGGGGAGCCAGCACCAGGTGGATGGCAGCGGCCCTGGGCCAGCCGTGACCCCAGGGTGACCCTGTGGGTGTTTCCAGAACGCCTGTCGGTGGTTTCTTCACTCCTTGTGGTGGAACAGCTTTGGAATCCAGACTGTGAGTCAGCTTTCATCAGACTCGTGAGAGAGTGCCTGGAGGCCCAGCCTGCGCTTTCCCAGGGCCCTCAAGTGCGCAGTCAATGCTCGAATCTTGTGGGTTTTCAGAAAATATGAATTGAATGCAGAGATAAGCCTTCCTTCTCGGAGCCTCAGTGTTGCAATGAGTGGCAGGTGCGGGCGGTTGGCGCTTGGTCTCAGAGCCGCATCGTAGGCTGCTGGGTGAGGGATGGGTTCCGGCCAGGAGGTGCAGACTGAGGAGAGCCTCCTGTCTCCTAGGCCTCCCCAGAGTCCGAGGCGCTGACCCCACCTATCCATCCCCCACCTCCACCCCCTGCCTGCCCCATCCCCCCTGCACCTGCCCCATCCCCCTGCACCTGCCCCATCCCCCCCTGCCTGCCCTATCCTCCTGCCTGCCCCATCCCCCTGCCTGCCCCATCTTCCCACCCCACCCTCCCCTGCCTGCCCCATCCCCCTGCCTGCCCCATCTTCCCACCCCACCCTCCCCTGCCTGCCCCATCCCCCCTGCCCCATCTTTCTGCTCCATCCCCTTCCTCTGATGCCCAGGCCCCTCTGGTGCCGGCTGTGGGGGTCCACCTCCATGGAGAAGGCACCACCTTCGAGGGCGCCTCTCCTGCACACATTGTTGAATCATCGTTTCCTCCTCTCTACCAAGGAGGCTTCTTTGAAGAGCGAACTGTCCCTTCATTAAATGGATGTGTTACTGACTTAACCTTGAGTCAAACGTAAAGGCTCTTGTTGTGAGCAAGGCCAGGCCACCAGCGCGGAGCCCCTAGTGTTTGGATCCGCGGGTCCCGTCGCCCCGGTGTGCGGCAGGTCACCACGTCCCTGTCGTGAGCGCTCTCCTCTGACCCTGGGTGACAGGTCTCCAAGCCGCCTGGTGCCTCTCAGCTGCTCCATGGTGCTCTGGGTTTCAGGAGCGCCGTCTGCATGGGCCACCTCACGTGAGCGGCACTGAGCCATTCGCTTGCCACGGTGTAGTGGAGGCAAGGGCCACGCTCATCCTGAACCAGCCACGTGATGAGAAGCGAGAGGGTGGTGCTGTCACACTTTGCGCCTTTTCCCTTTATCGCCGACACAGGTGACACTGAGGAACAGATGACTCCGATCCCCTGTGAGCCCTTTCACAGACTTAGCACGAGAGGCGGGGATCTGGGAGGGGGCAGGGCCTTCGCCCCAGGGGACACAAGGGGATTCGAGCGGTGGGCCTTCCACGTGGTCCCCTGCAAATGCTTGGGGCCTCTCAGCCACCGTTAGCCAGGACGCGGACAGTTACCTGGGCATGAGCTACCCAGCGGTGCCCGGATTGCCACCTGCACCGACAGGTTTGCGTGATAGTGCCCCGTTTGAACAACCAGTGAGGCCAGGTGATGACTTCATCGCTCCTGACCTTGGCCGCACTGTAACGCTGACCTTGGAGGAGACGGTGTCCACGTTCCAGTTCCATCCAGAGCCCCTGCTGCCCCAGCTCCCTGGCTCCGCCGTCATCTACTTTCACTCAGTAAAGTGCTTGTATGACGCAGCACCATACCGAGTTCTTTCTGTTCCATGAAGCACGTGGGAATTCATTCACGTACCACATGTGTCGTCTTCGGCTCATAACATTTCTTCTGTGTGCGTCTCTGTGGGTGCGTATGCATAGCCTTCTGCCCCTTAGCATTATAAATGTTAAGCGGAGGGAAAGTAACCTTAAAATATTGCATATATTTTATTTCCAGTTTATATTCCGTCAGATCTTAACCACAGGACGAACTGAGTTCCACGTTAGTTTGCCTGTCGGTGGTTGAGAACTTGGCAGCATGTCCCTGCTCAGGCAGGAGTACAGATTGTGGTGAGGCCACCTGTGGCCCGTGGTATCACGGAGGTAGGCTATACATTTAGAAAGGGAAAGAAATACATAAATAAAATGGAACATAGTTTTAAAATTGATTTAAATTATGTTGAATACAAGTTAAACTTGCTTTTCTTTAGGAGGCTTTTTTAGGCTGTCAGGGGGACTTTCAGTATATTCATAATGTTCTCTTAGCTTAATTCTCGTTGTAAGAATAGTGTATGCTTCTAGGAAAGGATATTTGTGCCTGGCCGGTGTGGCTCAGTGGTTGAGCATCGACCTATGAACCAGGAGGTCACAGTTCGATTCCCGGTCAGGGCACATGCCCAGGTTGCAAGCTCGATCCCCAGTGTGGGGCGTGCAGGAGGCAGCCGATCCATGGTCCTCTCTCATCATTGACGTTTCTCTCTCTCTTCCTCTCTCTGAAATCAGTGAAAACACATTTTCTTTAAAAAGGACATTTTCACAAAGAACACAAAGGTGGAAACCACCGCATCTTTCAGACTCCCGTCCCACGCCCTGGAGACAGGCGTTTCTTTGCTGGAGATTTCAGGGAACATCGCCCACCTCCACCCAAGGTACACTCCATAGTCCTTTACCGCCTCCGTTCTTCCTTACTGTTTTCCCAGCTTCCCTCACCCCTCAGAGACTCACCTTCCCTCCCTCTCATCTCTATGCTCAAAACTGTTCCCATGGGCTCCCCACTTCCTCCGCCTTTCCTTTCCCTCCTGCCTCCCTTCTTGTCTGCCCTGGGGAGACACTCAGTCCCAGGCCTCGTCTGTTAAATATGCCTAGTGGGGGCGCGGGGGGGGGGGGGGGGGCGGGGGACGGTGGGAGGAGAAGACGAAACTTCTCCTTAGTGGGCAGAGAGGAAGAAGCAGGGTCACTCTCTGTCCCCCCTGCACCTGACAGCAAGTGTGGACGTCTGTCCAAAGCAGGTCCGCATAAGGGACGCACAGTGTGTCGTCTCACAATGACTCCATGGTCGGTAGACCTGCCCTGCGGTTCCCTTCGTGTTCACAGTGTCAGACAGCCCTATGGCTAGCACCACCCACTGTGCGGCTGGAGCTGGCGACCCTCCTGGGGCTCACGGGTTGAGTTAAGACTTCATTCTTTAATCGACTGCCTTGAAGCCCCACGGAGGTGCTGGAGCCTGGTTTCCTGCAGTCCGTGCGTAAAGCTGAACTCTCCAGATGGCTCTAGGCCTCATGCTCTGACCGCCGTCTGTTTCCTCCCATTCTGGAGGCAGGAGCCGAGACCAAGGTGCCAGCACGTTTGGTTCCTTTGAGGCCCCTCCCCTGGGCTTGCACGGCCGCCGCTGCCTGGCTGTGCCCTCACGGGGTTTTCCTGTGCCTCCAAGTGTCTTCTTACAAGGACCCCAGTCCTATTGGGGCCGCCCCGAGGACCGCACTGAACGCCATTCCCTCCTCGGAGGCCTGTCTCCAAAACATCCACATTCCTAGGTGCTGGGGTGAAGGCTTCCACACACGGGCTCGAGGGACACTCAGCCCGTAGCCTCCAGCCCACACATGGCCTCCCGACTCCTCCTTCCCGGAGCACCCGTCCCAGGGGTCATCCCTGCACTGACCTCCCATGACTGTAGACCCCGGGAAGGCAGCGCTCTGGCCTGGAAGGTCTTGTTCTCGGGGCGTACACGTGAGCTCAGAGCCCCAGCCCAGAGGGCATCCCCTCTGCCATGGCACCTGCCACGGGTGTAGTTACACATGATTTCCTATCGGGGCCTCGGACACCTGCCATTCCGGCTTGTGCACATTCTCTGCCCGGACCCACGGCCCAGCATCAGCCCCTCCCTGCCCTGCTCATTCCTCTACACTGCCCCATCTACACTGCCCCATCTACACTGCCCCGTCTACACTGCCCCGTCTACACTGCCCCATCTGTTCCCACATGGACAGCCTCCCCCACAATGGGGAGGGGTGCCTCCCAGCAGCCTCCGTTCACAGTTTCCAGCTCTGTGACAAGGCTCAGTTCCCCCGAGAGCCCGGTTAGGAGTGTGCATCTTAGATGGGTATCTTTGCTTCTCTGGGCCTCACATCCACCCTCCCTGGCCCAGGGGAGATGCGTGCTCGCAGCCCCACCACAAACCCAGGTTTGGGACAGGACAGAAGCTCGGGGAGGGGAGATGCTGGACAAACCAGAAAGATGGATGCCCGCTGCACTACTCCACTCAGAAAGAGTCCAGTAAGGATTTCAGAAGGAAAAGGATGGGAAGGCGGCGAAGACAGGAGAGGATGGGCCCGCAGCCCTGGCCATCGGGCACCATCAGGGCGGACACCTGGAGTCCATTCCACAAGGGCAGGTCCTAGAACTTCAGAGGGAGCAGCGGGGCCCCCTCAGGCCGGAGCACAGCGCTGGGTAGGACGAAGTCCAGGGCTAAGGAGGACGATGGGTGCACGGCCGGGAGGCGCTCCCTGAGGCGGAGCAGGTGCGTGAGGACCGGGTACCTGGCACAGGTGACATGCTCCGTGAAGGAGCTTCGGTCCTGGTGGATGTGCCCTGTTCCGGCTTCAGCACTGAGGGGCGAGGTCAGAGGCTGCATCCTGGGAAGTGCTGCCGAGGGCGTGCACCCGGCTTCAGCGGGGCCTGACCCTGCCTCCGGGTGCGCTTCCCGCTGAGGGGGGCGGGGCTGGTGAGGCTCATTCATACTCTAAAGGCCCCTTTAGCCCTGGCCATTCACGGAGCGATGGCCTGCTTCGGGGACGCACAGAAGGTCTGACGCCACAGAGTTCCGTTTTTTGAGTTCCAGATCAGCATTTTTATCAAAGGCCTAATGAGGTAGATACATGGAAGTTATGTATTTCAAATTTTCAGGGATGCAAAGCTGAGAGGACTAATACTTTGGGGACTACATCAAACTGCCAAGTTATCTCCTTAACTGGAAACATTGGTTGATATCAACAAGATGGTTGCTCCATTAGCGTTAATTCCTCCATTGTCTTTCCTAAAAGAACCTCAGATTTCCTGGCCCTGGTTTGTCTGGGATGGACCACAGGGTGGACCCTGATTAGCTCAAGCTAGAGAATCGCATTTTCCTGGCCACCTGAGCCAAGTCAGACCCGGGGGCCAGTGATGGTCCACTCCTGGACCTGCATCTGAGATACCGAGAAAGCAGACTTCCCATCTCCTTTCCCGTGGCTCCCGATTGAGGCTGTTTGGTCCACAAAGAGAGAAGAGAGACCAGACTGGAAGGCAGAGGTGAGGAATGGGGAGATTCTGGCCACATTCAAGCATCGCTTGAATCTAAGCCCCCCCTGTGCTGTTGAGTGACATGAGCACTCAGGCTGGTAAATGTCACGTTTTGTCGGCCAATTCAAATTCGATTTCTTGGCTGATACAACATAAAGAATCCTAACTGACACATATGGGGGGTCGAGGGAGATGAGTGTCATGTGGTGGCCAAGAAAGCCAACACAACTTCCGTTATTTTCAGCATAGTGTCCACATCAAGGGGTTGGGTACACGTGTCCCTCACACGATGTCTAGAGAGTCCCTAGCTGAGCGTGACCAACCAGGAGGAGAGGAGTCTGGAGGCCACGTTACATGAGCAATGGCTGGTGACGAGAGGAAAAGACTTTGTGAAGGGGAAGGGGACCTGCAGCAAGTTTTCCGGTCTTGGGGCTGTGGTGTTGGACAGGAGTAGACCCCCTCCTGGTGGCTAGAGGGGGAGGGACGGGGGGTATGGCTTGGCATAAGAAGGAAGACACAGTCCAGGCCAGGGTACTAGGAAGAGACGTTATAGCAAATCAAGTACCTGAAAAGGGACCATTCCGCTTTGAAGAGTAGTGAGCTCCCCATCGTTGAAAGTATTCATGCAATACGTGACCCTTTATTGGATTTCATAAAAATTATTTTATTGGGTGGGGGGATTGTCCAAATGAGGCCTACTGTCCCTTCTGGCTGAGATTCTGGGTTGCAAAATCTCTAACGCCTCTTCCATTTCAACCACAAAGTACACAAACAAACCAACTCCACTCTAATTCTCGGTTCCTTCTCTATCCTTAAGTTACGGATGGTACACACCTTTCCCTCTCTCTGCCTGGTCCTGAGGCATGCGTACAGCTTTCAGAGCTGGTAATTTTTTTCTATAACTTAGTAGGCAGTGGAGTAAGATAATGTGTATCTTGAGATAGATATATCTATATCTATATATATAAAGGATTCACATTTCATTGTGACAGGCTGGTCTCAGCTACATTTGATTTCTATGCTTTTTTTTTTTTTTCATTTAATCATTTGAATGTTCTTTCACCAATTCCTAAAGAGCTTATTAGCCTTAATTTTGAATTTAAATTAAATTTAAATTAATTTAAAATTTTGATATCTTTGGAATGCTTTTGAATTTACATTTCATTTGAATGTTTAATTGCTAGAAATACTAAATTAATGCTGATGGGCCACTGGAGGAATTATGGAAAGAAAAACCTAAATTTTGATATTTTAAGTGAAGTTTAGAAAGAATATTCAGAAGCATCCACAAGGAACCAGAGGCGGCCTGCACAGCCTCACGTGTGGCAAACGACCCGCTTACCCGGCTTTCGGCACATTTAGTGCTTTCTGCCACTTGCACCTTCCTGTTAGCAGCGGTTCTCAACCTGTGGGTCGCGACCCCTTTAGGGGTCGAACGACCCTTTCACAGGGGTCGCCTAAGACCATCGGAAAACACATATATAATTACATATTGTTTTTGTGATTAATCACGATGCTTTAATTATGTTCAATTTGTAACAATGACATTGGGGGTCACCACAACATGAGGAACTGTATTAAAGGGCCGCGGCATCAGGAAGGTTGAGAACCACTGTGTTAGCGCTTCGGAAACGTTTCCATCACGAGTAATAAGTCTTGAAGGAAAAAAGGTGGTAAATTTATTAACATCAGCAAATAATTTATCAAATTGATCTTTCAATGAATTGACTTGCTTTCCAACGAGGTTAAGCTGGTCTCTTTTCTGCCAACCTGCTCAGAGTTTTCAGTAAATTAATTTCCCAAACAACTGTACGTGCCGGCTCTCGGAGGAGTGAGCCTCCCTCGGGAAGCTGCTGGGCGTCGGGCGGGGCTCTCTCGGCTTCTGTGCTATTGAGAAGCTCCGTCAATCAGAGGCTTTTCCTGCTGTATGAGCCTTTCCTTATTTTTAAAATTTTATCTTTATTGTTGAAAGTATTACAGATGTCCCCCCCTCCCTATGGACCCCCCTCCGCCCCGCTCCCCAGGCCTTGACCACACTATTGTTTTTAAAACTTGAAAAAACCTGCGTCTCATTCTTAAAATGAAAAGCACCTCCTCCCTTCCAGGCCTGCTTCCGAGCAGCAACTTTTAAAAACCATTTCTGTTTTCCGTACTTCCAGTCGGTATTTTTATATCTCCCAGTGTTTTCAGATATGTGTTTCTTCTATATCACCTAATAAAATGACCGACTCCTAACTATAAAAAACATACTTAGCTCATCTATCCGCTTTTCTCTATCCCTCGTCTCCCTTTCCATTAAAAACAATGCTGATTGTTTAATTCTTTGAATGGCTTCCTGTGCAACTTCAAGCGATATGCTGACATTTATGTTCCTTCCAACGCCAACTTCAGACAGATGATGTTCCACTTCCTTAGATGGAGATTCAGCTCGCTCGTTCTTGATGGAGACCTGGGTATAAAAGTCTCAATTCAAAGCCATTTCCAACGACGATTTAGAAGCCTGGGACCCTGCCTTCCGAGACCCTTTGTTGCTGGTGCCGGTGGGACTGGGGTTTCTTTGTCGACCCCCCGTATCTCTTCCTGTGGTCAGGCCCTGCTCCTCACTTTGATATTCTGAGAGTTCCCCGCGCTGTGTCCCCACATCGGTGCTTTTTATTCATGCCAGACCCTTTCATTAGGAAGGCTCTGGCCTTCTTTCATCTCGGGGGGAATTTTTCTTTATTTCCCCCTTTTTAATTTGATTTTCTCTGTTCTTTGATTCTGAAAGTTGGGGTAGTCAGATGTGAAACGTCTGTTTCCAATGTCTTGGGCCTTTAGCTCTAAGTTCTGAGCGTTCGTTATCCTTTATCTTCTAGATCTTTAATCGAATTTTTGTATTTCAGCAAATTTTTAGTTTTTAAATGTACAAGAACTCCTCCTTGAATGATGCCTCTTTATTTTTCTCCCTAGTCCTAGTTTTTAGACACATCTCAAATCTCTCTATGGATAATTGGTCTTTTAAAAAATTCTCTTCCATTTTTTTGAATGAACTGGGTTTCCTTGAAGTTCATTTTTTCAGCTTATTGATTCTAGTATTTTTCTTGCTATAATTTTCTCGTGAAGTTTAGATGCTTTTTGGTTGTCCACATTATCTAACAACTTTATTCAGCTATAATTCACACACCACATAATTTACCCTTTTAAAGTTTGCAATTCTGTGGCTTTAGTATATTCAGAGTTGTACAAGTATCACAATTAATTTCAGAGCCTCTTTATCATCTTCCCCTCAGAGAACAGTCCCTTAGCTGTTATCCCCTAATCTTTTCATCCATCCCCACCCCCACCCCTGCCCTAGGCAGCCACTGTCCATTCATTTTTGAAAATGAGCGATTAGAAAGGCTGGCTTACCCTGGCCAGGTTGGCTCAGTGGATAGAGCGTCGGCCTGTGGACCAAAGAGTCCCGGGTTCAATTCTGGTCAAGGGCATGCACCTCAGCTGCAGGCTCCTCCCTGCCCGGGCCCTGGTCGGGGCTTGTACAGGCAGTATCCAGTCCATGTGTTTCTCTCACATTGATAGTTCTCTGTCTTTCCTTCTCTCTTCCACTCTCTCTAAAAATCAGTGGAAAAATACCATCTGGTGAGGATTAAAAACAAAAAGAGGCTGGCCTGTCGCTCTGGGGGTTTCTGAATGGAGTTGGTAAGAAGACAGCGGCCGGGAAGGAGGGGAGCAGAGGTGGAGACTGGAGAGCCCCCGGGGTCCTGAGAGCCAGGCTGGGCATCAGGACCTTGGAGAGCCCCGAGGGCCATGCAGGTGAGCAGTGGGACCATCCCTGTGGTGAGCTCCCCCTGCAGCAGGACTCAGGGCTCGCTCCTCCAGAGATGGCAGCAGGAGGGCCAGAGAGTGAGCGGGGAACATGTCCTTTTCACAGCTGCGTCTGGGAGATTCGGGGCACACAGTAGGTGCTATATATTTATGCGGTTCAGTGCCATATGTTTACATATGCCTTACAGTTCACAAAGCACTTCTGTATACTCACCTCTGATCTCATTTAACATAGGCAGGTGTGCAAACGTGGATTTCCTATGGCGCTGATGAGGCTTAGCCTGTTGGACCCTCCACCTGCCTGAGCCCCGTCCGCAATCTCGTTCCCAATTCCATATTTATCAGCTTTGCTTTTTTTTTTTTTTTCTTAAGGCCTACCGAAATTGTGTTCTGGTATGCCAGGCATCAGAGCGCCTGAGCTTAGCTCTCCCCTCTGCATAAGAGCAGAGCTGTGGCCTCCGCGCAGAACCCTGCAAGTGTGGCTCAGAGCTGCGTGCCCTGCCCAAGGTCACCTTCTGGGTGGCAGCAAGTTTCCTGCCTGAGTGATTTCTCCTGCTTGTCCGCGCCTCCCCAGAAGGACATGTGGCTTCTGCTTCCGACCCAGGCCTGTGCCCAGCTCACCAGCCAGGGAAGCAGGGCAGGACCTGGGTGTCTGCAAGGCTGGGCCCAGGGCGGCCATGCTGGTGACCGGAAGTGGGGGGTTTCTGTCCCCCCTGAGTTCTCAGGCTGCCTCTGTCCAACACAAACCAAGCAAGGGGAGCCCCGCCCCTCGCCCCACCCATCATTCGCATTGGGTTATGCAAAGCCTTTGATCAGTGTGTTCTCTGAGCAAAGCAACTCCAGGACCCTCCTTTCCACTTCTGCTTCCGGGTGAGGCTTTTAATCTCATGTTGTTTCCTGGTCTTAAAATGAAATGTAAGATCTGAGGGGAAAGGGGGGGAAAGTCGGAGATCATGTTTTCAACTGCCAGCTCATCTGGTGGTTCTCCCCGCGGGAAAATCAATGTCGGCCCCGCAGAGGCGAATCCGCTCCCCGTACAGCGCCGCCGGCTTTCTTCTTCGAAAATTAACTCGCCCTCCATGCTTTTCAGCTCCTAGTGAAGTGCATGTCATGCTTGCCTGTCCCCAGGCGCAGGGTATGTGTTCTGAGTAGAAATCTGGGCCAGCATTGCCTGGAGGAGAGGTTCCCAGGCGGCCGTGAGAGGATTGCGCTGGATTCGCCGGAGTTAGACCAGAAACCTGGGAACATCTCAGGTCTGTGTGGCAGGCCTGCCAGCCCCAGGCCCAGGAAGAACTCGGCTTGGGGGGAGTTTCGTTCTTTTCTTTTTTCTTTTTTTGTTACTCCTCACCCTAGGATATTTTTCCATTGATTTTTAGGAAGAGTGGAAGAGAGAGGGAGAGACAGAGAAACATCGATGTGAGAGAATTACATCGATTGGTTGCCTCCTTCACAAGCCCTGACCAGGGCCCCGGGCTGGGGAGGAGCCTGCAACCAAGGTCCGTGCCCTTAACCAGAATCGAACCCAGGACCCTTTGGTCTGGAGGCCAACGCTCTGTCCACTGAGCTAAACCAGCTAGGTGAGTTTTGTTCCTATTAGGATGTTTTTATTCTGAACTTATCGATCCAGTAGCAATATCGGAGCCAAACTCTCTTGGGTATTAACATGGTCTGGTCAAAAAGGCAAAGGGCGCAGCCTGGCTGGTGCGGCTCAGTTGGTTGTGTGTCCTCCCATGCATTGAATGGTCGCCGGTTTGATTCCCAGTCAGGGCACACGCCCATTTTGTGGGCTCAATCCCTGTTAGAGGTTATGCATGAGGCAGCCATCGATGTTCCACTCTCACATCAATGTTCCTCTCTCTCTCTCTCTCTCTCTCTCTCTAAAAATCAAAAATTATCTTAAAAAAATGCTTAAAAAAGGCAAAGGTTATAGAAGCTCCCATCTTCTGTGCTTCCTCCCTTCCCCCCTGCACTATGCCCGACCTTCACCCCGACCTCCAGCAGGACTGGACTGAGCGTCACCCAGACGCGGAGCCGACACCTGCTCTTTACAGCAGTAGAACACTTCCCTCCCAGCTTACACAGCCATGGCCCCACCTCCGCCAGCTGCTCAGGCTCCTCTCCTGGGACTTGCCTACCATCCAGGAACCCAACCAGGGGTCTCTGCAGGAGACGCCTGGGACCCTGCCCGTGGCTGTGGCTGTGCCCCTTCCCGTTGCTCAGTGACGGTGCCGCATTGCAGGCTGTTAATACAAATTCATACAAATCACACTTACCCCTAGCGAAGTCTGACCGCTCGGGGGAGGGGAAATGGCTGACGGCTGCCTGTGGGCGCCCTGGCCCCAGGCCGACCAGAAGCAAAGTGTGCATTTCAGGGCTGAGCTCACAGGGCCCTCTCAGGGCACGTGTCTCCTGGCTTTGCCTTATCGAGCTCTCAACCGCATGGTGACAGTACAGACACAGAGTGGAGCCCTCCCTGAGTGCAGCGGGGCATCCTGTGAGCTCAGTACCAGCTCCCCCCACCCCACCCCCACTCCTGGAAGTGAGCGAATGCTCACCGAGTCCACTTCCTTATAAGAGCATGTGCACAAACCGAGGCCTGTGAGTCCCGGCAAGGCCAGCCCCATCTGTCAGCAGCTCAGAATGTCTGGACGGTACGCGGACTGCAGTTCGCTCCATGCTCAGCCGCAGGTGGGACGTGTAAAACCCTGCCGCAGTGTTTGCGCCTTCAGGGGCTGCTGCCTGGGCCTGGAACGAGCCTTCATAATACAGACGTCTTCCGCGGCCGGCCCCTCCCACGGCAGTCTCTAGCACTGTAGCATGTGCGTGGCCGGTCCAGGGTGGGCAGGGGAAGCGTAGGCATACAGAGTCAGCCTTGCTCCCCTCCCTCCACCCCCCACACCTCCAACCCCCGCCTCCACTTGAGCCGTCTCTCCTGGCCTGAATCCTGGCTCTGGCTCCATCACCTCATCCTCTGAAACCTCCTGCTTTTGTTTACATCTAACCCAAGTAGCGTCATCCTGGCCACGGCAGGATTTAAGGTAACCACACCGGCCAGGTCGGTCTCTGCCTGTGGGTCTTCTCGCGGTGTGTGGAGACCCTGGTGCTGGCCCACCTGCAGGGGGCTGCTGCCTGGGAACTGGCCTCCTGGTTCTGGCGGAAAGAGCCTGGCCAGTGTCAGGTGGGCTGCAACCCACGTGGTGGATCCAGCCATTGGAAACAGAGCTCTCTGTGCCCAACAAGAGCCCACGTACAGCCATGGTCAGGGAGAGAAGAACGGATGGTCAGGGAGAGAAGAACGGATGAGGGAGCCACTTCCCCAGAAGTTGATGTAGGGATTAGTGCAGTGATGGCGAACCTATGACACGCGTATCAGAGGTGACACACAAACTCATTTTTTTGGTTGATTTTTCTTTGTTAAATGGCATTTAAATATATAAAATAAATATCAAAAATATAAATCTTTGTTTTGCTATGGTTGCAAAGATCAAAAAATTTCTATATGTGACACGGCACCAGAGTTAAGTTAGGGTTTTTCAAAATGCTGACACGCCGAGCTCAAAAGGTTCGCCATCACTGCCCTAGAGCCTTCTAACCCATTCCCAGATCTCTGGGTCCCATGGGCGTCTCTCGACTTCCCCGAGGACGTGTGTTTTACAGGAAGTGAAGCCCTGAGCTGGTGTGCTGGGCCCTGATGGCCACGTGCAGCACCAGGCCAAGCAGACAGTGGCCTGTGGGCCGTCTCAGGCCTCAAGCGCTGTGCCTGTTAACCTGGCTCCCTGTCCTACACCCCACCTGGGTTTTACTTCTTTCCTCCTGCCCTGTCAGTCTGGACATGCCTCCAGTGGCAAAGCACGTTTTAGCTGCTCCCTTAGTTCCTGTCCACAGCAGCATACATGCTGACCAGCCAGACGGGCAGAGAGAGGACAGGATCGGGGCGGGGCGGAGAAAGTCCATCTTGATGATGCCACGAGAGCGAGACACCTGAGCCTCCCAGTGATGGTGGTGGTTCAGGTGGACTCCCTTTGGCGCTGAAGGTCTGTCTCCTGACGATGCCGGGCAGTCCAGGGACGGCCTCGAAAGGCCTCCTGCCTCTCCAGTTGGCTCCCGAGGCTGCCCGTGCTGCAGCGTTGGAGGGCCACGCTGGGGCCAGCCATACGGGTCAGCCATGAGACCGCCCACCGTGAAGAGGAGGCCTGTGGGGAAAGGGCGTCCCATGTGGAGCAGCCACCTTCTCTGTGCCAGGCGCTGGCTAGAAGGCCGTAGACTTGTGATCACATCTGATCCTGACACTACCCTTGTCCATCGATGGGCACTAGGCTTGTCAGGGTGATGCTTCGTAGGAACGTTAATGTCTCACACTGTCGGGATCTGAAGCTGCTATAATATTGTAGGTCAACTGCATTGGAAATAAAATATTACAGTAAAAGTAGGTGCTGTTATCCCTGTTTTACTGGTGAGAAAAGGGAGCTCAAAGGAAGTAAGAGCCTTGCCCAGGAGCCTCGCCTCACCCACTCGGAGTCTTGCTCATTCTCTGCAAGGCCACTCCTGATAAAAGATGACAGATGTTTTTAAATAAAATGAGCTGCGTCCTCGCTGATCTGAGTTCACCTTGTCAGGCCTGGGGAAGCCCCAGGACTCCCCGTGGAGCTGCTCATTTGACGAGCGGCCCCTGCGCCTGTGTCTGCGTGTGACCCACGGTGCTCCTGTCACTTAGCAGGAAAAGTGTAACCGTGTCCTGACAGACCTTGCCCGTAGCCGCGGCAGAGCCTGCGTCTGCGTGACATCGGATGCCCCTGGCTCTCCTGTGTGGGCTGGCACGGTGATGCCCAGCATGTGTGTGACCTCCTGGCCTGGGAAGGTGCTCCGTGGGGCGCTCACTGTGAAGGGAGGGGGGCGAGGGTGTCTGTCATTTCTTCCTAAATCCGCAGCGTGCCAGCCTGCAGGGCAGTGTTCTCAGAGGACTTGGCGATCCTGTACCAGAGAGAGGCCCGTTCTGTTACGGTCGCGCGGGAGTCCTGGCAGTGAGGGGACAGGAAGGTTAGCGGGGCCTGGGGCGCAGGAGCGGGGCATGGCTGCAGCCTGTCCTCCACTGTGGCCAGGGAGCAGTTCTGCTCTGATTCCAGCAGGGGGCAGTGTCTGGGGCTGGGCCCCCTGCAGCTAGTTTTTAGTCCTGGATGTGTGAGGGTTGGTCGCTCCCAGAGGTCTGTCAGCCCGTCCGTCGACAGCTCACAGTCGTGCAGGCCCAGCCGTCCGGGCGTGTGAGAGGCCAGGGAAACCCGTTTAGGTGCAACAGAGCCGGCTGAGGCGCAGGGGCTGAAGGGCAGCCTTTCTAAGGAGCTCAGCCATGGTCGGCGCTGGACAAGGGGCAGATTTAGGGCCTGGCCCTCTGCTCGTTTCCCCAGAGAGAATTAACAAGTTTAGGTGAAGGGAGGGCTCTTCCGTGAGAGAAGGGCGCTGTGACCAAATGGACTCGGGAGGCAGGGCCACAGGAGGCACTCAGGTCATCCCAGCGCCTCTGCAGCGCACTCTGTCCTACAGTTAGGAGCACATCTCGTTACCGTTCGTGTTTCTGACATAGAGGGAGTCTCGGGGTCGGAGTCAGAAGCAGGTCTGAGCTTGGGGTGCAGCATGGAAAGTACAAGCTTTAAGGGGGCCTCACGCTAAAGGTCACGCAGGTGGGACCCTGAGAAGGAGTGTGCCGGTGCCTCCCTGCCTCCCCCTCCTCCCTGCCCTGCTCAGAATGACCTGCCTGGCCCCTCAGAGGATGTAGATGTGCCAAGGTGGCCCCCCTACACACAAGAGGTGGCACTTTCTATTCCCTGGTCTGTGAGGGTTCAAGTGTCATTTCAGCTGTTCCCCTCCCCGGAGCTCTATTAATCCAACCCCCTGCCCCAGACTTGACCTTCAATCACTGGGAAACAAGAAAACATGAAATCAGCTTCGACCAAGTGAGTCCACAGGTGGCCGCCTTTGCGTGAGTGACGCGGCCGCGCCGTGGGGTCGCAGCTACCTTTCCAGTTGGCGGAAAGTCGGGTTGTCAGTGGCCCTCCTGGGAGGAGGCTGTGGGCAGAGCTGGCCCCTGCTGAGGCTGAGTAAGAAATGGGTAAGGAAGTTACGGGGGCGCAGGCTTCGCCCCAAAGCAGCCTGGGCTGGAGGGTCTGCGAGGAGCTGGGGCGCTGACAGTGTAGATGCCCCTGTGACCCTGGCTGCTCCCCAGGGGACCCAGGTGCAGGAGGGAAGCACTTGGCTCCTCGCCCTGCGTGGGTCGTGGCGGGAGTCCATCGCTGTGTGCGGAGAGCTGCCCTTGCCCGTTGGTGGCCGGCGGGCCTGTGTGTAGCTCTGCTGGGAAGGACAATCATTTACTCGCGCCGTTAGGTAGAGAGCCATCAGCATGGGGAACAGTGACCATGGGCGGCCCCCCTGGAACATCGCAGAGTGTGCCCTTCACACAGACGTGGACCCCGACTCGTGAAGTTCAAGTGTGTTTACTCGGGATCAGCTCAAGTGTGGTTAGAAGAGTGTGGGATTTGGACGGGTCGGGGAGCCTGCTCTTCCTGCTGAGAGAAACCAGGCCCAGGCGGGGAGGGAGGCAGGGGCAGTGCTAGCAGGCCACCCACGGGAGCGACAGCCTGCCAAGTCTGGACTCAGCGCAGGCATTGAGGGCAGCAGCGTTGGGAGAGGAGGGATAAAGGCCTCTCTGTCTCTTCCAGGTAAAGACAGGCACGGCTGTGTCAGATGCGGGGTCGGAGAACCCGCACACACGGGCCCCTGTCGAGAGCAGTGACTCCGCCAGGGCTGGATGTTGCCAGAAAGCCAGTCAGCGGCGAGCCTCCTGTTGCCATGGTGGTCTGGGCAGTATTTGCTGATTTCTCTCTGCCACAAGCCTTCTGGCCCAGAAATTTCCCAGAGGAGTATTCTCCGTAGGTTCACAGAAGCTAAATGGCAAGTTGGTGCCCAGGCCAGAGGGGCGAGTGGGGTCCTTGCTCACTCGCTCTCGGTGTGTCCATACGCGGTCCCGCAGCATCTTCTCCCAGGCTCCCTGAGGTGCCGTTCACACACTACACGCTTCACCCACGTAAAGTGGACCACTCGGTACTTTCACTGTACTTACGGAACTGTGCACCATCTTTTTATGCAGTGAATGTTAGAACACTTTCATCACTAAGAGAACTCCCTTTCCCATTAGGAGTCACACACCAACAGCCTCAGTTCATCCCTAGGCAGCTAGCTAGTCATCGGCCCTCTGTCTTTCCAGCGCAGCCTGTCCCGGGCTCTGTGTGTAAAGGGATCCACACTCTGGCCTTTGTGACTCTCCCTTCACCTCGCCTAGTTTCAGGGCTCGCCATGCTGCAGCATGCATCAGTCCCCCATTTCTCTTCATTGGAAAATAATACTCCATTATGAGGATATACTAAATGTATGTATCCATCACACATTTGGTTGATGGACATTTGAGCTCTTTGCTTTTTTTTTTTTTTTTAATGATTTTTTTAATATATTTTATTGATTTTTTACAGAGAGGAAGGGAGAGAGATAGAGAGTTAGAAACATCGATGAGAGAGAATCATCGATCAGCTGCCTCCTGCACATCTCCTACTGGGGATGTGCCCGCAACCAAGGTACATGCCCTTGACCGGAATCGAACCTGGGACCTCTCAGTCCGCAGGCCGACGCTCTATCCACTGAGCCAAACCGGTTTCGGCCAGCTCTTTGCTTTTTGACTAAGAACACTGTGCACACATTTTTATGTAGACGTGTGTTTTCATTTCTCTCAAGTGCAGACCTAGGGTTGGAATTGCTAGAGCGCGTGGGAACTCTGTGTTTAACATCTGAGGAGCTGCCAGACTCTTTTCCAACATGGGTGCGGAAGGTGACATTCCCACCATCATACGTGAGGGCTCCGATTTCCCCACACCCTCGCCACCACTGCTTGATTCTAGCCATCCTAGTGAGTGGGGAGTGGCATCTTGCTGGGGTTTTCACTTGCTTTATTGCCGTTTGTTTTTCTTCTTTAGAGCAACCTCTGTTCCATCCTTCGCCCATAGTTTAATTGAATCAGTTGTCTATACATTATTGAGTTGTAGTAATTCCTTATTTAATCTAGAGACAAGTCCCTTACCATACCACATATATGATCAGTATTTCCTCCAGTCTGTGGGTTATCTTTTTACTTTTTTGTAGCACAAAAGTTTTTCATTTTAATGATGGTCAATTCATTTGTGGTTTTTGTTGCTTGTGCTTTTATGCCACCTAAGAAACCATTGCCTAATACAGAGCCGTGAAGATTTATGCCGACATTTTCTTCTAAGAGTTTTATAGTTTTAGCTCTTCGAAGCTAAAGTATTTCGGTCTTCAACCCATTTTGGGTTAATTTTTCTATGTGGAATGAGGTAGGGGTCCAACCCTACCCCATGTGGATATCCAGTTCTTGCCTGTCTTCTCTTAAGAAAGGAAACACAGATGCCTTTTCTGGGCGGTCACTCTGGGTCGTGTTGGGGCCAGTACTCGGCAGGGCTGTGTCCGCAGGTGAGGGGCAGGTGTCGAATGTGGACACACTGGACTTCAGAGGAAACACCTGCTCACGGCAGCTGGATGGAGGAGCTGCAGCTGCAGCGTGAGCCCCGGCCCGAGCCCCAGCCCCTTGCTCAACCCCCAGTCTCAGGCTCAGCTGTCCCACCTGTGCAAAGGGCGCACTGGACATAAACTCAGAAGAGCAGGCACTTCCTCTGCTGTGTTTAATCTCGTGTCTCTAGGGCCGAGGATAGCGCCAGCACACAGTAGGCCCTCAGTCACCACTGTTGATTGAATAAATAATACCTCCATTATACAATCTCCCAGGATTCTTATAAGGATATGTATTTTTAAAAAAAACATCTTCAAGTGTGCCATAAACTATGACATGCTACAGGGATGGGCGATTTCCTTTCTTTGTGGTGGAAAGAGACACGTGGGTAGCTGTAACTGCAGCAAACCTGCAAATTAGGTGACTCTTTTTTTCTGGAAGGTGGATTTCATTTCCAAGGTACTGAAGACCCAGCAACCCTTTAATGAAGTTAATTTAGAAAAGAACTTTGAGGTTATACATGTTAATGCCCCTCTGGATTTTCACACTTCACCCTGGAGCGGATTGCATTCTCCCTGGCCTTCCTTAAGAGCAAGCAAATTTGGGGTGTGGGGGGCAGAGGAAGAGGGATCTAAGGACTGCCCTGCCTTTCCGCTCTTTATACTTGGATAAGGACTGGGGGTTGCACCGCCCTTTCTCATGTCTTTCTGTTCAGTATTCCCTTTCATCTGCTTTTCCCTGTAGAAATAAAGAAGTGGTGCGTTCATATCCCCTTACAACGACTGAATGTGGGGTTAACCTGTCTTTCCTGTGCCCACGTAAGGCCTCAGGGCGCATGCGATGCTGGCCGTCCTCAAGTGCCTGGTTAGATGGGCCCAGTGCCCCAGCAGCTGACGAGGACCAGGCTTACCCTAACCCCCCTCCCTTCCCGGCCCGGCCTTCACTGACAAGCTCTGAAATCACACAAGTCACTGCCCATCTCTGGGCCCCACTTTCTCATCTGGAAAACAGGTGTTGGGGCCGATGCGCCCTCAGGGCCCGCCCAGCTCTTGCATTGGGTAGGCCTGTGGTGGGTCCAGTGAAAAGCCTCATCCAGTGCTGGCCACCCCCGCAGGACGCGCTCAGGTGTGTGGAGGGAGGGGCAGCGGCCAGCGCTCCTTGAGGACCATAGGTCATGCGCCTGTGAGATTGTGCACCTGCCTGGATTCTGCACAGAGCACAGCGCACCGCACATGGGTGTCCGCGGAGCATGCGCTGATCAGGAAGAAGTGCATCTTGATCTGGACCTGGAGGAAAGGAGGCGTTGGCCTGAGTGAGAGTCACACGCACAGGTCATCCCCACGGGGTCGGCTGGTGAGACAGGGGCAGGTGAGCGGGCAGGGGCCTTCATCGTGTGCTTCCAGCCTCCAGAACGTGGGCAGTACCTGGCGCCTACGCTGCCAGGTTAGGACGTGCTGTCACAGCAGCCTGAGCGGACTGATTCGGCCGCTGGTAGGTCTCATCCGTGACTCTGCAGCGGTACATTCTCCTCCCAGATCTGGGCCTCGGGGGGCAGGACAGCTGGGAAGGTGCGGAGCCTTTTGGAGGAGTCGCCGGGGCTGCTGTGGGCGTGCAGGCCTCGGAGTGAGTAGGGAAATGGTAGCGGCTTCGGGGTGGCAGTTTCTCTGTCTGAAGGCAAAGCTGTGTGTCCATGTCTCGGTGGCTTTTCTGGGCTCTCTCTCAGGTGACATGTCCAGGTCCCTGCTGACCATCTGGTGGGTCTTTATCTTCAGAGATGCTCACATAGGCCTGGCTCCATGATTCACCTGTGAACCAGGAGGTCACGGTTCGATTTCCGGTCAGGGCACAGGCCTGGGTTTCGGGTTCAGTCCCCATTGGGGGGCATACGGGGGCAGCCGATCAATGATTCTCTCTCATCACTGTCTCTATCTCTTCCCTTCCTCTCTGAAATCAATAAAAATATACATATTTTAAGAATCTCAGTTAACGCTCGCCGTGCTTGAGAGAGCAGCGCCTCCTTTTTGTCTGTCCCTCATCCGTCCATCCTCCCACTCGTTCTTACAACAGCCTTTCGTGGCGCCAGCATGGGCCAGAGGTCCTGCCAGGGGAGCTCCTCGCCTGCCCCGTGCCTGAGCGGTGCCTGGTGCCCGGACCTCCTGCCGCTGTGCAGGGCGCAGGGGGCGGTGAGGAGACCCTCGTGCCACGCCTGGCGGGCAGCCCGTCCTCACCGCTTCGGGAGCACTGCCAGCTGCCCGGCCTGCTTCCCTCCGCTGCTCCCAGGAGTCTGTGGTCCCGAGTGGGAGAGGGAGCTGCCGTGTAAGGAAGAACGTGCCCTGGCCTTCGGGCCCCTGGGTGCTGACCGCCGACGTCCTGCTGCCGTTGGGCGATGCCGGCTGCTCCGGGCTCCAGGGCACTGCTGTCCCGTGTAGCGGCTGCCAGAGCGGAGGCGGGGCCGCCAGAGGCTCGGTGCCGGGTGTGCCCTGAGCGGGACTGGCACTGAGCCCGCGCTCCTCCAGCTTCCTTCCCCTTTGGCACTTGCTACGTTGCCCGTCCCCTCTTCCCCGGACAGAACAGAACCCCTGTCTCAGGTGCCTCAAAAGGTCACCCCACAACGAGAGTGAATGACCTGGAGAGAGAGAGTCCGCAAAGTGGGAGAAGCCACCCCGAGGGGGGACAGGAGAGCTCCTGGGACCCACGTCTATGAGAGCTCCATGTGGCCGACCGGATCCACGCTAGCGAGGCTGCGGACACGCGCCCAGGGAACTGCAGTCACGGGCAGCCCTGGGTCCGCTGCTGGAGTTTTAAACGACACAGGCTCCCATCTCCCCTGACTTCATGGACTCCTAGGGCGTGCTTCTGTGTGTGTGTGTGTGTGTGTGCACGCACACACATGTGAGAGAGAGCGCTCCAGAGCCGTGTGAGCAAGCGCGGGAGGGAGCGCTAGCGCATGGAAGGAAGCTCAGAGAAGAGGCAGGGAGGAAGGGAGGGAGGGAGGGAGACCACCTGGGTTTGGAATGGTCCTAAAGAAGCTAGAAAAGGAAGAAGCTGTGAGCCGGGTCCTCCAGACGCCGTTCCTTCAGCTCACTGTTCGCTTTGCCCTGACTCATCCTCCCATTCTCCAAAGCATGGCGCCCCGTGTCTCACACCAAAGGCCCCCTCTCCTTCATCAGGCCCTCCTGCCGGGCCCTGGAAGGCAGCAGGAACCTTGGTTATTAGGGAGGCAGAGGAGGAGGGGCCCTCTGCTCCCAGCTTCTGAGCACTGTGCACCCGCCCTGACTGGCAGGGACCAGCGGGACACCTCTTCATCGCTGCCCCCCTCCCCCCTCCCCCCCAAACCCCAGTTCTGAGGCGCTCACTTTCCCCCAGCCCCGTCCTCAGATTTGAAGGCGGCTTTCATCGGAGGGTTTTCTAATGGGCTGTATGCCACATGCACATGTATAAACGTCTTAGATGGAGAGGAAGGGAGCCAAGTGCAAGGGGCGGGTGGGGAGCCCCGCAGAGCCGCTGGGCAGCCGTGGCAGGTGGTCAGTGGGGTTGCCGCAAATGGGGTGGGTCCTGAATGGGGTGGGTCCGATGCTCACCGGGAAGTGAGTGTCCTGCAAGATGCCGCAACCAAACAATGCCAGCTGCCAGGCAGCTGAGCCCGTGGCGAGGCCGCAGGTACCGGCACCTGGGTTGGCTTCTCCCATGGAGGTGAAGAGGCCTCTCCTGGTACAGGTCGCCTCCTCTCCTGGTAGGGCCACCTCCTCTCCTGGTAGGGGCCGCCTCCTCTCCTGGTAGGGGCGGCCTCCTCTCCTGGTAGGGGCGGCCTCCTCTCCTGGTAGGGGCAGCCTCCTCTCCTGGTAGGGATCGCCCCTCTCCTGGTAGGGATCGCCCCTCTCCTGGTAGGGATCGCCTCCTCTCCTGGTAGGGGCCGCCTCCTCTCCTGGTAGGGGCCGCCCCTCTCCTGGTAGGGGCCGCCTCCTCTCCTGGTAGGGGCTGCCTCCTCTCCTGGTAGGGGTCTCCTCCTCTCCTGGTAGGGGTCGCCCCCGCTCCTGGTAGGGTCGCCTCCTCTCCTGGTAGGGGCGGCCTCCTCTCCTGGTAGGGGCGGCCTCCTCTCCTGGTAGGGGCTGCCTCCTCTCCTGGTAGGGGCCGCCTCCTCTCCTGGTAGGGGTCGCCCCCGCTCCTGGTAGGGGTCTCCTCCTCTCCTGGTAGGGGCGGCCTCCTCTCCTGGTAGGGGCGGCCTCCTCTCCTGGTAGGGGTCGCCCCCGCTCCTGGTAGGGGTCTCCTCCTCTCCTGGTAGGGTCGCCTCCTCTCCTGGTAGGGGCGGCCTCCTCTCCTGGTAGGGGCTGCCTCCTCTCCTGGTAGGGGTCTCCTCCTCTCCTGGTAGGGGTCGCCCCCGCTCCTGGTAGGGTCGCCTCCTCTCCTGGTAGGGGCTGCCTCCTCTCCTGGTAGGGTCGCCCCCGCTCCTGGTAGGGGTCTCCTCCGCTCCTGGTAGGGGCGGCCTTGGCTTGGGTTCCCTCCTCGCAGTGGCTCCGCTGAAGACTGCGTTGCTCAGGCTTCCGTCGCGAACATGTGAGGATCCTGTGTCACGAGCTCCGTGGCCGCCGGCCCTGCACGGCCCACTCCCCTGGGTCTGTCTCCAGGGAGGGCCCGCGCCCTGTCCCCGGGGAGCTCCCTGTGGGTGTGACCCTGCTCCCTGCGCTGACACAGAGGCCATTCTCCTCCCGAGGAGCTCAGCTGTCTCCCCTTGGAGGAAACCCCATTTCCTGGGATCGGGATTTCGGAAAGGCTGGCTCTGGGCGGGAGCTCCTGGGTCCAGTCTTCGTCCCCTCTGAGCCCCAGTGGACACGCTGGCTCCTCCCCGCTCCCCGGGCGCGGCCAGGACATCCACGAGGGGCTCTGGCCGCCTTCGTCCTCGGATGTGTGCGGCGCTTCTTAAGGAATCGTGGGCCTCCATGTGCGCACGTGCCCGGAGGGTGAACATGTGGGCCGCCCCCGTGGACACGCGGAGGGCAGTTCCGTGAGCGGGAGGGGCACAGGATTGGGGATCGCCCAGCCCCAGGCCGGGGCCTCCTCAGTGACCCGCAGGCTGGGCGGCGATTTTAGGGCACGCCATCTCTTATCGTGGGATTGGGGTTCTGATTCCTAACACAGCGGCCCTGGCGTAGCCTGTGAGGTGCTGAAGGAGCTGCCCTTTGTCACCTTCTCTACGAAGGGCGTTCCACCACCTCCGAGCGGACAGGACGGCGGCCACGGAGGAGGGGCTGCAGGGACAGGGTGCTCCTGCCACCATCAGGCCCACATGGGGCCTCAGGGCTTGGGGGCGATGCTCAGACCTTACGTGCATCGGGATCACTGGGGTTTCAACACAGACTCCCTAGTCTCGCCCTCTGACATCTCCTCGGTGGGTCTGGCATCCACGAGTAACTGGCCCCCCACCATTCTGATGGAGTTATCCCCAAGCTCCACCTCAAGAAAAAGGAGCGTGCGCTGCTGGCTGGTGACCTGGAGAGGGGGTGCTGGGGGGCAGCAGTGAGGCCCACACGCCCCCTAGGTGGCGGGAGGCGTCCTGCCGAGCGCGCAGCAGCCTCTGGCTCGGCCCCGGTGCCATCGGCTAACAGTGGTGCCCTCTGTGTGTGCTGCCTTTTCTGGGGGGATGTGGCTGCTTGTAGCTGTGGGTAAGGAGCAGCGCTGGGCTCCCAGGTTTCTGCGGCCAAGTTCTGAGCTATTTATAACTCGAGGGGGGCTGGAGCACATCCCAGAACGGGGCTCGAGCGCCTGGCAGCCGGGGGAACGCTGAGCCGCACACACAGTGGGCACAGTGGGCACAGTGGGCACCTGTGCAGCGTGGAGGTGGGGGTGGGGCGGGTAGGATGTGAGAGCCGCTTCTGTGTCTCCCTGAAGACCCCGCTGTTTGTAGCAACAGTGGCCTGGCTGGCCTTCAAGTCCTGTTCCCTGGGGCTTGTGCCTGGAAGTGTAGGGGGACCAAGACCACCGTCGGGCCTGGCCCTCCCCAGCCTGGAGGCTTCTGGGAGCTGTTTGCCCTGCTTCCTCCCCAGCACTCACCCGAGGCCATTGCCAGGGGAGGTCTCGGGAGCCGCGGTGAGACAGTGATGGAGTCCCCGGCACACGCTCATTCCCGGGGCCTGGAGCCGAGGAGAACATGCCTGCTAGAATCCCAAATTCTTCCCAGAGCTTCCCCTCGGGAGCTCCTAGCAGAGCCAGCACGGGCTCAGGGCCTCAGCCAGGCCAGGCACACAGGCAGGAGGTCAGAGCAGGTGTGGGAGTGAAACGCTGCAGCATCCGGCTCACCGGGCCCTGGGCACACGCTCAGCGCCACGGACACGGCTTGGCAGCACGTGCGCCGTTAACCGAGCTCTCTCTCCCCCTCCAGTAGCTGAGCAGAGGGGGAGAGAAGGAACCTTCTTTTAAAAAGAAGAATAGGATCTGTCCTGGCCCTTGCTGCTGCCCCTCCGTTTCCCACCTTCATTTCCTGACATTTCTGTGACGACGGTGGCCGGATGGTTGGCGCAGCTGGCAGTGGCCTGAAACTGTTTCTGTTCGAGCAGGAGGGTCCCCGGGTCGCGGTGGTTCTTTCCCTCGGAACGGCAGTGCCAGCCCTAGTTGGCGGTCCACCTAGTGGCAGAGTGCACCTTTGTGAGACAGGAAGTGTCTCATTGACTTGTGGCAGCGCCTGCAGCAGCGGTTCTCAACCTGTGGGTCGCGACCCCTTTGGGGATGGAACAACCCTTTCATAGGAGTCGCCTAAGACCGTCGGAAAACACATATATAATTACATATTGTTTTTGTGATCAATCACTATGCTTTCATTATGTTCAATTTGTAACAATGAAAATACATCCTGCATATCAGATTTTTACATGACGATTCATAACAGTAGCAACGTTACAGTTAGGAAGTAGCAACGAAAATAATGTTATGGTTGGGGGTCCCCACAACATGAGGAACTGTATTACAGGGTCGCGGCATTAGGAAGGTTGAGAACCACTGGCCTACAATATTCAAGGAATCCAGTCGGCCTTCTGTTTAATTCCCCTCTTTCCTGATTACAAGTCACGCTGTCATACTGTTTTTAAAACCTGTACAACCAGGTAAGCCATGCGGAAACCCACACACCTGAACGCAGCTCCAGTTAACAGCTCCGCTCCTGTCACAGCAGCGGGTCCCAGGCACAGAGGCGGCCGTGGAGCAGCTCCGATCCAGGCGCTCTTAGGGGCGCACGCACTCTGCTGGCAGCTCCGCTCTGAGTCTGCCTTTCTCTCGGGGCAGCTTCCCACCGGCCCCACGTCTGTGGTTGGCAGAGCCTTCCCGGCCCCCTGGCCTCACTGGGAGGCCCTCGGAGCCTCTGGAAACCACAGTGAATAAGCCCTTGGACTCGCAGAGCCACTGCCCACCAGCTTGGCTCAGTTAGACATGGGCTGGCCCTTCCGAACCTCAGCTGCTCATCTCCTTTCAGGCCATCGCTCTTCATCCCTGTCTCCCCAAGCCCTGGGCCAGGCATGGCTCCTGTTCCTGCTCTGTCAGGTGGGGTCCCCCACCCGCACGGCAGCCTCCCCCGTTCAGAGGGTGAGCGCCTCACTCTGACCTGAGCCAGCGTTCACAGACGAGGGGGTTTGCCCCTCCGGTTGTGTGCCGACCCGCGCACTTTTCCTTTTCAAAGGAAAGCAGCAGCCGTGTGACTCTCACCCTCCGCACCTTCCTCTCCCTCCTCACCTCCTATTCCTGGCTCAAATCACACTCTCCGTCTAGCCCAGTGGTGGCGAACCTTCTGAGCTCGGCGTGTCAGCATTTTGAAAATCCCTAACTTAACTCTGGGGCCGTGTCACAGATAGAAACGTTTTGATATTTGCCACCACAGTAAAACAAAGACTTGTATTTTTGATATTTATTTTATATATTTAAATGCCGTTTAACAAAGAAAAATCAACCAAAAAAATGAGTTCGCGTGTCACCTCTGACACGCGTGTCACCATTCGCCATCGTGGTCTGACACGGACAGTCACTCATTCACGGTAGTTTTCACCGAAGAAGAAGAAGAGGCAGTGATGATTGTATCCCGGTAAATGACGTAGTGCCGTGACCGGAATAAAGGGATCCGTTTGCCCACGCACATCGAAGCCCAATGAGACACGAGAAGGAGCTTGTAGTGAAGTAAGGGCTTGTTTTCCGGGACGGGTCCACACCCAGAGCCACAGGTGAGCTAAGGCCCGAAGGCCTGGCCTGGACGGGTGGGAGGGGATGGGCTATCAGGGGAAATGGATAATCGTGGTGAGTAAGGGAGTCAGGTCAAGGCCGTGGTCTCCTGATTGGTCGGCGTCAGGGTAGAGGTGGCTGCTCATGCCGCTGGTCCTGAGGTCAGCCCCGCATTGCTCTGTCGGCTCGCTGCTCGTCTGGCTCCGCACTGAACCACCGCTGAGGCCTAGAGGCTGCCTCTAGTTTGCCCGCCCCCCTGTGTCTGGGGTCCACAGACCCGAGGCTTCCCACCTAAGAGGATTGGATGCTGATCAGAACCTCATTGTCCCACGGGCCCAGTGCTTAGGAGAGTGGGCCTGCAGGGGAAGGTGGCTGAGTCAGGTGCTGGGTGTGGCCAGTGCGAGTCAGATGGAAAGAAGGGAGGGGGGCCATGTTAGAGAGACGAGCTTACAGCGCTTCTCTCTCCCCCGCCCTGTGGGTGAGCTTCGCTGCTGGGGTCCAACCCCAGCAGGTCCAGGGGTCCCCAAAGGTGTGGTCGGAGTCGGCGAAGAAGGAATGACACGGAGACAGCGTTCAGTTGATCAGCAGCCTAGCCAGGATCTCTAGCCAAGTTCTGGTCAGGATCTCCAGCGAAGTTCTGGTTAGGATCTCCAGCCAGGTTCTGTGTCCATGTTCTCTTGCTAGGTTCTCCAGCCAGGTTCTGTAGCCATGTTCCCTCGCTAGGTTCTCCAGCCAGGTTCTGTCCAGGTTCTCCAGCCAGGTTCAGTCACCAGGTTCTAGTCAGGTTCTCTTGCCATGTTCTATCCAGGTTCTGTAGCCAGGTTCTGTCTCTAGGTTCTTCAGCCAGGTTCTCTTGCTAGGTTCTGTGTCCAGGTTCTGTGGCCAGTTTCTGTCCAGGATCTTTTACCATGTTCTCTCGCTAGGTTCTGTCTCTAGGTTCTGTGGCCAGTTTCTGTCCAGGATCTTTTGCCATGTTCTCTCCAGCGAAGTTCTTCTGTCTCTAGGTTCTGTGTAGGTTCTGTGTCTAGGTTCTGTGTGTGTTCTGTGTCTAGGTTCTGTGTCCTGTTGTCTTGTTACATCTGTATTTATACCAGTTGATTCCAATCCTATCAATCTCTATTCCAAAGGTTAGGGTGTTTCTTATCTCCACTCCAGGGAGTAAAGATTATGTAGCTTAAGCATGATTGTTCGTAGTTAAAGTGATTAATTACCCACCTGGCACTTAGTTAAGGGGTTTTATTCCCTCCCTAACTTCAGGGGAAAATCCCTACCTGGGGAAACAACCTTTCTCAGAGAGGTGACCTTGGTTAAAACACATAGTGCCAAGAAGGTGAGCAAACATATTAAGAACAGTATGCCATATATGCCAGGTCCCTTGAAACAGCAAGGATGGACCGGCTCCCGGCACTTCGCTCTCTCCCCTACGGTTGGGTGAGTTTCCCATCCATGTCCATGAGTGGGAAGGCTCTCTGCTGGGTTCCTCGGTCCCAGCCCTGCCCCCAGCTTGTTTTCCCAGAAAGCACGCCTCCCTCACTTGGGGTTGAACTGGGCTGGAGGTGTTGTCGACATAAGAACATCCAAACCTGTAGAGAATTTCTGTACTAGTTTGTTTGGGCCAAACAGAGGATGCAGGATGGCAATAGACAGAAGGATGTTCCAGAGAGGGGATGTTCGAGCATCCTCTGTGCACTGGGAGTGACGGGAGGGACCGGAAGGTTCCATGAGGTGGGAAGAGCAGGGAGGGGGGACTGTAATTAAGACTATGTGCCCTCCTGAGGGTGGCCACGCTGTAAGGAGCGGGGGGCCTGGAAAAAGGCATCTCAGTGTATTAACCTAGATGCACAGGAACAGCGGTGGGGCTCGCTGGAGGCACAGATAGGCGTTCACTGAGGCAGTTGTAGGCGGGCGGGCTGCCCACCACCTGCCCAGGCGGGCACTTAGGACCAGCTCTCCCTGTGAGGTCACTTTCCTGGTACCTTTCCTGCCCGCAGTGCTGTGCTGTCATAAGGTCAGTGAGGGTGCGGCACAGCCTCCCACCGAGCAGGCCTGTGGTCACTGGCTGCCCCGTCCGTCCGTCAGACAGCGCCCGGGCGCCTGCGGAGGGAACGGGACAGCGCAGGCCCCCTGAGCTCAGGCCTGGCCTCGGCCTCGCAGGGGAAGCAGTCACAGGCCCAGAGGGGTGCAGACATTTGGAATTAAAAGGAACTTGTGAAAGTCCTCTCATCCATCTTGGGGCTTTCTGGAGGAGAAGAGCGCCATTGAGGTCAGCGACCTGCCCACACACGTGTCTGACGGAGGGGCCTGCAGCCACGTCCTGTCCTGGGCTGACTCGGGTCCCAGAGCTCACGTCCATCTCCAGCCCCCAACATAGCTATCACCTGCCTCCAGGAGGCATTCCGTTTCTCTGTAAACGGAAAGTCAGTGTCGAGGCAGCCTGTGCACAGAAGGGCATTTCCTAGCCTCGGAGAGCGGACTAGACAGAGCCGGGGCTTAGGAGCCAGGCCACCCACGTTCCAAGTTCTGCCATTGACCAGCTGGTGACCTCAGGCAGTTAGTTAACCTCTCAGTGGACTTAACCTTTAAAAAAATTCTTTTTTATTGATTTCAGAGCAGGAGGGAGGGAGGGAGAAGAGAGAGATCAATGATGAGAGAGAATCATTGATTGGCTGCCTCCTGTGTTCTACCCACTTGGGATCGAACCCACAACCCAGGCATGTGCCCTGACCAGGACAGCACTCAACCACTGAGCACCACCTGCCAGGCTTAACCTTCATTTTTAAAATGACGATAACATTGACCTTCAAGAGTCCATCAGAAGTATCAGTGCAATAATATCCACAGAGCACTGTGCCACATGTCACCTGATCTTAACTTAACCTTCAGGAAATGATGGTGATCCGTCGCTTGTAGCTGGAGTTGGGCTCTGGCGTTGCTGCTTACGTTTAGGAAGACAGCTTTCTCCAAACACGGCTTGCTCTGTACCTGGAAGGGGAGGGGCTGGACTTAGAACTGGGGCCAAAAAGGCAAAATGACAGGAACCGCCAAATTGTGTCACTAACTCCTCTTAAAACCTCCAAGGAGATGGGGTTCCCAGTTCTGACGACCCTAAGCCCCAGCCCTTTAAAGAAGTAATGTCAAAAGTATAGTGTTCAGAAACCTTCGACTCCCAACATTTCAGATGCGTCTGGGAGGACAGATCCTAAAAGCATAACCGATATTTAATGGAATCTGTCTTTTTGATGATAATTACAGCATCCTGAAGTAGGCTTTAAACACATCTGTCTGTATGAACTTCTGCTTCCAAATTACTTGCTTCAAGGGGCACTGAGTCTCTGGCTCCACTTTCAAGTCGGATAACTACTGTTTAAATGGCTGGCAGGTGTGTGATCTATAATAAGAGCTGTTAGCGCCCTGTTTACCTGCCACGCAATGCTCATTTGCATCCCTCCGGGAAGTGGGACAGGCCATAGAGTGTGCACCAGGGACGGCCCCCGTGTGACAGCTGAGATGCAGCCTTCACACATCTGGCCGCCGAGGGGGAGGGACCCTTCTCTTTGCAGAAGCAGGAGGCCCTGGCGCACTGGAGGGTGCACCTGTCAGGAGGCGAGAAATAAGGCAAGGAGTGAGGAGCACTGGGGACTTCAGCCGGGATATGTGATAACCTGGTTGGTCTCTGTGAGATCTCTCCCCCACCCCCAGTGTTTTTGTTTTTCTGCCTCAGTGGGCACCTGCATTTCCTCAGGCTCCCAGTCGCCTGGCTTCAGCAGCAGCAGCAGCACCGCCCTAGTCCAGGCATCCGTTGCGAAATTCTTTGGAAACCGGTCCTTCTCCAGTTCCCTGTCCATCCAGTCATTTAAATGGCAGCCTTGTGATGCTGGTCCCAGGCTCCTGCAGGCTGGACACTCAGCTGGGAGGGCTCTCTCTCTCCCGACCTCCTCAAACCCCAAAGGGCGGCCCAGGCCCACGCCCCTCAGCGCTCCTGTAGGCCACGCCATCAGCAGCGCCGTGCAGGGCTCACCGTTCTCGCATCAGCCTGCTGGCCGAGGAGGAGACGCTGAAGTGGAGACACCTTTGGGTGAATAACAGGGAGGTGGTCATGTGTCCCATCCCATCTGCATGAGGACCCTGAGGGTTCTGGAAGGGGAAGGAGGACGGGCAGATGGAGGGGATGCTCGCGTGGCAGGTGCCATTCCCGGGACAGGTGCTGTGCAGATGTTTCTTTCCTGCAGCGACTGTGTCAAGCAGCAAGGATGGACCGGCTTCCGGCAGACTGTGAGGGTTCTGGAAGGGGAAGGAGGACGGGCAGATAGAGGGGATGCCCGCGTGGCAGGTGCCATTCCCGGGACCGGTGCTGTGCAGTGAGCGCGTCTCAGTGGAGGAGTCCGGCTGGGCTTCTAGACACGCGGTGCCGGGTTCTCTGAACAACAGTCCGCGCATCCGCCATCCGCGCAGCCTCTGCGGCCTGTCGGTGAGGGTGCTCCGCGGCCCCAGCCAGGGAGCTGTGCCATCCGGGCCTGAACCCCGGGCATGGCCCCAGGGAGGCGTGTGCCTCTCCCAGCCGCAGGGAGACCTGTCACCCTCGGGGAATGGCCTCCGCTGGGCGAGGGGCGGCGCCCAGAGGTGCTCGCCTGGGTCCCTCTGACACCCAGCGCTTCTTTCCCTGGGGCTCTGCGGGGGCGGCAGTGAACGCGCATCTGTAATGAAGACGCATGGCTGACTACCCTCGCGCTCTGACGGAGTCACTGAGGGTGTAGAGGGCTCCTGCCGAGCGTCCCCTCTCCTGCGGGCTGTCCCTGCACCCCAGGCTCTGGGGCAGCCTCTGTGGGTCTGGCTGGCTCCTCCTGGCTGCGTCCCCAGCCACGATGTCTGCTCTGCTCGCTTCCTAACGCGCTGTCTTCACTTGGTCACCCGAAGAGTGGAATCCTGGCGGGTCCCCTCTTCCTCTATAACCCGAATAGACCGTGTCTGCGGGACTAGCGGCCACGCCATGGACGTCAGCAGCAGGCACCCCAAGAAGGGGCCCCTCTAAGTGCTGGTGCCCAATGCTGAACCCTCTTCCTTCCCCGTGGCACCCGTGGGCTCAGCAGGAAAGGGCCTGGCTGCTTCCTCCGTGGGCCGGGCCCCACGTGGCTGGGACGGGAGCCACTGACCGGCCACTGAGTCCCTGAGGAGACACATGAGTCTCCCCAAGCCCAGCCCGGCGCTGTGTGGATGCGGGGTGCTCCAGAGGGGGCGCTGTGTGGGTGCGGGGTGCTCCAGAGGGGGCGCTGTGTGGGTGCGGGGTGCTCCAGAGGGTGTGGTGTGTGGGTGCGGGGTGCTCTAGAGGGTGTGGTGTGTGGATGCGGGGTGCTCCAGAGGGGGCGCTGTGTGGGTGCGGGGTGCTCCAGAGGGGGCGCTGTGTGGGTGCGGGGTGCTCCAGAGGGTGTGGTGTGTGGGTGCCGTGTGCTCCAGAGGGGGCGCTGTGTGGGTGCGGGTATGTGGGTGTGGTGTGCTCCAGAGGGGGCGCTGTGTGGGTGCGGGGTGCTCCAGAGGGTGTGGTGTGTGGGTGCCGTGTGCTCCAGAGGGGGCGCTGTGTGGGTGCGGGTATGTGGGTGCGGTGTGCTCCAGAGGGTGAGGGTATGTGGGTGCGGTGTGCTCCAGAGGGTGCGGGTATGTGGGTGCGGTGTGCTCCAGAGGGTGCGGGTATGTGGGTGCGGTGTGCTCCAGAGGGTGCGGGTATGTGGGTGCGGTGTGCTCCAGAGGGTGCGGGTATGTGGGTGCGGTGTGCTCCAGAGGGTGCGGGTATGTGGGTGCGGTGTGCTCCAGAGGGTGCGGGTATGTGGGTGTGGTGTGCTCCAGAGGGCTGGGGGGAGGAAGGAGAGGAGGAGGTGGCAGATGCTCGGCACAGTGTTTCTTCCTCTTCGTATTTTTATTATTATTAGTTTTGATAATCCTCACCCTGGGTTATTTTCCATTGGTTTTTTTTTTTTTTTAAGAGAGAGTGGAAGGGAGGGGGAGATACAGACAGAGAGAAACATTGATGTGAGAGAGACACGTCATTTGGTTGCCTCCTTCACGCACCCCGAACAGGGCCGGGGATCGAGCCTTAACCGAGTTGCGTGCCATCGACCAGAACTGAACACAGGACCCTACCGCCCAAGGGCCTACGCTCTGTCCACTGAACCAAACCAGGTAGGGCTTCCTTCTTTCATTTGCCTGGCAGACAAGATCGTAGTCCAGTTACCACCTGATCGCTCAGACCCCGTGATCGCTCAGATTCAGTGCACGCGTGGCGAGTGTGGGCGTGGTGAGCAGCAGGACAGGGCCGTCCAGAGCTCCCTGCTGTGTGGGGACCCCAGGAAAGGTCTTGTTTTGACCCCATCCTGTGCTGGGGTACAACAGCATCCCCAAGAGGAGGCTGAGGCCTGATGGATGGAGAAAGACACACACCCTCCCCACCCCCCCCCATACACACACGCACACACACACACACACACACACACACACACACACACACCCCTACCCCTCAAGAAGCTTGGGAAGCTTAGGAGGCCAGCGTGTGCTTGAGGGACAGGAGAAGGGGTCAAACTCCCGCCCCCCATCACCAACTCTCGCAGGGACTACTCCTGCCTGAGTCATCCGGTTCTCTGATCACATGACAGTGTCTAGACCAGTGATGGTGAACCCATGACACACATGAACTGAATTTTTTTGGTTGATTTTTCTTTGTTAAATGGCATTTAAATATATAAAATAAATATCAAAAATATAAGTCTTTGTTTTACTATGGTTGCAAATATCAAAAAATTTCACGGCACAAGAGTTAAGTTAGGATTTTTTAAAATGCTGACACGCCGAGCTCAAAAGGTTCGCCATCACTGGTCTAGAGGCTACACTTGCTGTTCCTTCTGAATTCTCCCCAAGACCTCTCACTGCCATCCTTGCGGACACTTGGGAGATTGTTCCCATGGTCCCTCTGCAGCGACGCTTTTGAATCACCATGGAAACAGGCAGGGCCCTAGCGGGTTTGGCTCAGTAGATAGAGCGTCAGCCTGCGTACTGAAGGGTCCCGGGTTCAATTCCTGTCAAGGGCACATGCCCAGGTTGTGGGCTCATCCCCAGTAGGGGGTGTGCAGAAGGCAGGTGATCATTGATTCTCTCCCATCATTGATGTTTAAAAAAGAAAAAAAGAAAGAAACAAACAACAGACAGGGGATGTGTGTGTATCTGTGCATGTGTGAGCGTGTGTGCATATGTGTTTGGGGCACACATGTCTATCCCGGTGCCCGGCGCTGAGAAACAAAGAAACAAGTATGGCATCTTTGGATCTGATTCTAGGAAAGAAAGCAGCACCCGGGCCAAGAGCCTTTATCTGTTTAATGTACCAGAACTCAACTGCGGGAACCTGTTTGTATTAGCATATCTCGCGAATGTGCCGCAGCTGCCGGCACGGCCACCAACATGGCTGGGGCTGGCCCGGGTTACGATCTGGGAGAACCAGAGTCACCCTGTACATTTCGTTCTGTTTTCATTTTGATTTTGGCAATAGTGGGAGAGGAGCATACTCCCAGGAGAATCAATTATCCCCTCCAACATTCTCTGGGAATCATAATGACTATTAAAAATTGAAGGCACCCATATCTCATGCTATTCAGCCTAACTGGTAATTAAACTGCAATTAAATTGCTCACGATGTCGATCGGGCCTGTTTTTGCAGGGAAATAACGAACTCCAGGCCCCTGAGAGTTGTGGGATTTGTCTATAGACATTTAATAACGCGGCTTTGATCTGATGCAGCCACCGACGGTGTCCGCGAGGGAAGGGGAGACTGTAAAGCATTATTCTGTTATTAGTGGTGCATTTCAGTTTCATTTGGTTTCTTTGCGACCAGGAAATAACTGGCCGTTTCTGAGTTGCCTGTCATTGCTCTCGCTGCTGTGTGCCGGGACCTGTACCTACTGCTGGGCTTGCTCCCCTCAAGTACCGACTTAGGGTGCGTTCCCGAACTGTCACCAGGGAACCAGGGGTCAGCATGTAGCTGGAAATCGGGAGGCTTCCTCGGTTGGCCCTTTGGGCCTTTGCCAAATGTTTTCTCTCCCTCTTCCTTGCTCTCCTACCTTTTCCCCGCTTTGATGGTAAGAATGTCTGCATTTAGGGCTGTGCTGGTCAGTAATTTCTTGACTTTGATCGCAGGCCAGTGTCCCCACAGTGACTGGTCAGCTCCAGCGTCTCTGTGCTCAGTGGCCCTGGCCGGACACGGCGGGGCCCGCTGCCCACTGCAGTGCCCGTGGAGCAGAGCGCGTCCCACTTCCCCGCAGCCACCAGGCACTCGGGTGCCAGTGGGAAGGGCCCAGCTCCGGCAGCCACGGCTGGACCACACCTCCCTCTTGATTGGTAGCAGAGGCCCTGCCATCAGTCAGATCCATTTCTAACTGTTGCCTTCATTTTCCTTTTCTTTCTTAACCCATTTTGAAAATTCGTCTCGAGAAATACCACATGGCCCACATCGGAGGGTGTACGTTTAGGGCCATATTAGCGCGAGGTCTGTGCTGCAGCTCCATCGCGCTGAGGCCCCTTGTTCTAGACGGGAGATTTTTCATTCCTCTAGAGGAGCCTCCATTTTCCCATCTCTGAAGTGGGTTGATTAGCAGTGCCAGTCTCGTAGGATTGTAATAGGGATCAAAGGAGATAAGTCTTAGCAAGATGCCTGGCACAAAGCAAGCACTCAGCAAGCATTAGCTGCTAATGTTTAGAGTATTGATCTATAATTACTATAATGTTTATAGTAATGTTTATAGCATTCTCTGTTTTGCTAGAATTTAATTTTATTTCCCCACTCGGGGTACCTTTAGAATACTTCCTAGTACCTCCTGGACTAGGATTCCTCCTCTTCTCGTTCCCTTTCTGTGATCTGTTCTGTGAAGAGCAAAGACATTGAACACCTTGAAAGACTGTCTTATTCACCACCATCTCCCTCGCAGCGAGCTGTTCCAGGGCACGGGGTGGGCACTCAGCATCTGATAGACGGCTGCCAGGTGGAAGGAACGCCCAGAGCCAGCAAGTGAGGGGTGGGGAAGGATAGTCCTTCTGGTTCTTTATCCTCTGTCTCAGCGCTGTGCAGCACACACAGGCGGTAAATGAGGTTAAAATCCTAGCTGCAGGTTCCTTAAGTCCTGTGCCCGCGCCTGGGTGCTGAAGACATTTGTCAGGTAAGACGGCAGCTACTCCATCTCACGTTAACTCCCGGATAATGCGCGATGCATCATCACTGAATCAGGAACGGCACGCAGTGTTCCTTCGGTTATCTGCAGCCACGGAGGCAGTGAGCACTGAATATTGATTTTCAGATAAAAATATGGAAAAAGCAACATATTGTTTGGTTCCGACTTCTCCTTTGTCCACGCCACAGATTTTGGCAGGAAATTACAATCAATCTCTATTTGCCCCAAACAGATCCATTAGAAGAGCAGAATGTAGGCAGGAGACTCGAGCCACAGATGAGCAGATGGCCACTGCTTTGTGCATTGCCCTTCAGCAACTGTCTACCAGCTCGGAGAACAGGCAGCGCCGATTGGAAACACTGAATCCGAGTCTGAGGTTTCTACTATTGAAATAACAGGAGAAGATTCTAATAATTTTAGTCTAATAACATGTGATCATTTTAGTTCAGTCTTGTCTCTCGGATGGTGCAGTTTCACGGCACTCCCCTGGCCTCCAGGTCTTGCCTGTGACAAGTAAGCTCCCGCTGGCTCACATTCTGCACTGGCTGAGTCCTCCTTCCTCAGCTCTGCGTTGGGCACCAGCGCGCTGGACAGATCTATGGGAACGGGGAGGTTCTCCTTCATCCCTCCTCTTTGGATGGGAAACATGTTCTTTCCCCCCAGAATCTTAGATAAACAGCTCATCTCTGTAGCTGCCTGGACCTCGACGCCTTGGATTTGGGAATCAGACTAGAAACCTAGGCTTTTGGGTATTTTTCATGGGAAATGGGTCCTGCCTCTCATGCTTCAGTTGAGCATTTGAAGACAGTTTGTCCAGTGTCGTAGGCTTGTTCGTATAGCATAACTGTCACCGTGTGCGTGTGAGTGTGAGTGTGTGTGTGTGTGTGTCAGTGAGAGCGTGTTTTGATAGGAAGAAATATCCATGGGCTCATGTAACTGGAAGGTGCAGGAGTTCCAGCTTCAGGCACAGCTGGCTCCAGGACTCAGAGGGCACAACAGGACCTCGTCTCCCTCCCCCTCTTCCCCTGCTTCTCCTGTGTTGTCTTCACATCAGGCACATCAAATTTTGGAAAACTTTTTAAACTGATAGGTTTGTGTGAGTTTGTCATCTTTCCATCAATCTTCGTTAGCTCTAGAAAAAATGAGTCAGTTTTTCAGAATCCTCACCAAATCCTAGTACTTCCAGGAGGTTCCATAGTTGTCCTCTGGTTAGTTAAGGACCACTTGGCCTGCATGTGTCCAGGCGTGGTGTTTGGGTTGACATCTGTCTTCTGTGTATCGTCCCCGCACTTGGAGGAAGACCTGTAGGGCCACCCCAGCCGCCAGGGACCTTCCTGCAGATCCCCCCACAGGACCCAAGTGGTACCGACCACTTTCGACCTTTAGATTGGCGAGTTCACGTGGTCAGCCTAAGCAGCAGCCCCGGCAGCTGGGTCTGAGAGCCTCGCGTGGCTTGGGATTGTTTTGCTGTTGATGCTTTGTTACTGGCATCGCTTCCCCACTCGGCGCCATGTAGAAGCAGCCGGAGGCGCGTGACAGAGCGCTCGAGCATATGGCGAGCCATTCATAGCGGAGCGGTGCCCGGATGACCATCCTTCATGTCGCAGCTGGAGGTTCTGGCATGCCGTTCCGGAATTTCACCATTAAATTAGGGTCCGTGGATCAGATAATGAGGAGAGAGGAGATGTTTTTATAAGCCATACAGCTTCCCTGCCAGCCCTGGGAGCCCTGAGCATTCAGGCTTTTAACGCATTTCTGCCACTGCTGGGAGGGGCGGGGAGGCCGAGAGGCCACAAATCCCAAAGGCCAGCCTACCTGTGTGCCAGGGCAGGTGCAGGTCACAGAGGTTCTGAGCTGGACGGGGTCCTAGGGGTGATCTGGCTGCAGCTCCTCAATGCGGGTGAGACTGTCCAGTCCCAGTGGGTTAACAACTTTGTCCAGAGTCACAAGTAGGACAGGGATCAGGCTCCCGTTTCCTGGTCCCGTCTTCGCCAGAATCTTTGCTTCTTGAACAGATTACCAACTCTCACAGAGTAAGTCCATCATTTAAGTTTTGACAAGAAAATCAGAATTTCCAACCCAAGAAATACGCTTCCTCTCACATTGAGTCATCCCCGTGTGCTCCCGACCTGTGTGTTGTGGGCAGCACTGATGTCAGGTGAGCTGTGCAGGGAAGTTTTGCCGGAAAGACAGCGGCCCGTGGCTGCTGCCGTGGCGATGGCGTGGCTGTTTGCCACGTGGCTCTGAAGACAGCGAACTGGGTGCCATGATAAATGCTCGGGGCAGGCTGCTGAGATGGGGGCAGAACAGGACTGTGAGCAGAGCGGAGATGTGCCGGCAGGGGCTGAGGGGGCTGGGAGTGAGGGTGGAGAGGGCGTTCGGGAAGAGGGGAGCATGGAGAGCTCGGTGCTCTGCCCTCCTTGCGGCGTGTCTGGCCCGCAGGTGGGAGAAGCTGTGGTTGGCAGATAACTGAGGAGATGCCACGGTAGGTGCCGGGCACATGGGCCAGTGGCAAGTGATGAGCCTACAAAGGTCGTCAGGGGATGTCTTGGAAAGATGGCATTGTCGGGGTATGCTTTAAGCCACAAGAGAAAACATAACTGAAACATTTAAAGATGGAGCCAGGGTGAGAGCAAGATGCCCCGTCTGTGGGTCTGAAAAAGAAGTGAAGCCACAAGCCACCGGAGCTGAAGCCACTGCTGCCCGGCTCTGGGCAACGCAGGCAGAAGGGCCGGATCTGGCTCCTGCCCCCGGCTCGTCCCAGACGTGTGCTCTCCGGAGGCAGCAATGGGGTCCGGCTTGCTGCTCACATCCAGGGCTGTGTGTCAGTGAGAGAGGCCGCCCTGACTATGACAGGGGCCTGATGGAAGTGACTGCTGAGCAGTGCCTGGCAGGATGGCTCTGTAAAGCCCGTATGGAGGTACAGGACCCAGACCCAGTCCTGACCAGCACCGAGCCGGACCCCCTGCTGGCTCCGTGCCTGGATGTGCATTACTCCCGTCACGGGGGTAGGATCCCTGAGACACCATCTAAGACTGTATACGAGGCGGGCCCAGACACTGGCGGGGACAGAGAAGAGACAGATGAGAGAGGACATTCCACTGAAAATGAGCTTGCAAACCACAATTCTAAAACACATGAGGAAACATAACATCAACAAAAAGAACCATTGAAATCTATGGTCAAAAGATAAATCCACTCCACATGGAAATAAAATTATAGAATAAAAGTTTGTATGTATTTTAAGTCCTTAAAGAGAACAATAGCATCTACCAGGTTGGGGGTGCAGGGGGGACAGGAGCATAGGCAGAGAACCAGTTAGAAATCCAGGAAGTGAAAGCTACAGTCATTGAAAAGAAACCAATACAGAGGTATTGAACTTAAAGATAGTAGTTAGGAAATCTCTCAGAGTGCAGCCCAGAGAGAAAAAAGAAATGTTTAAAAATATAGAAAAGCAGCTAAGAGGCACGAAGATCGTTTGAGATGCTCCAATGAACTTCTAATAAGAGGCTCTATACAAAAGAATAGGGCAAATGGCCAGCAAAAATTGTAATTTTTCCAGAACTTTACAAAGATATGGGTCCTCTAATTCAAGACATACTCCCCAGAATTGAGGAGGACCAAAGAAGTCCAAACACCCAGAAACAGGGGTTCCAGTCAGGCCGACAGAACCCTCCTCAGCAGCCCCTGAGGCCAGAGCGCGTGCAGTGACAGCTCAGTGGGTGAAGAGCATCCTGGTCAGGAAGGAATTCTGTCTGCAGCTAAACTGTCCTCCCTGAGTAAGAACAGAGTGAAGATGGATCTCGGACGTGCCGGGAGCTCGCTGGGGGACTTGCTTGTGGTAGACAACGCACATCACAGAAGGAAAGTCCTCTCCACGCGCCCTTTCTTACGACAAAGACCGAGTTACCCAGTCCTGCTGCGGGTCATCTGTAGACTCACTCTGTTTCCTCGTTAGCCTGGTACCCAAAGGGAAAAACAAGTGAAACGTCAAAATTCCACGCTTGCTGAGAAGTGGAGATAGGAATTCCTTCTCTGGACTCTTCCCCAAAGGGGTCAGGATCTTGCCTGTTGGTCATTTTTAGTAAGCCGATTTTTGGAGTCTGCTCCGGGTGAAGAATTAGGCATATTCATTTACCAAGTCTGATTTCAGAGGAGTTCCTGTCTGCTGACGGCTAATGGCCATAAAAGAGATGTTGAGTTAAAGACGGCCCAGTCTTGCACTGCAGGAGTTGTGTGACGTAGGACATTTATTTAACTTCTATGAGCTGCAGTTTTCTCATCTAAAATGGGGATAATAATGTTTACCTCACATTGTTCTAAGGATTAACTGAGGTAACACTTACCTGGAACAGCACCCAGCACCTGGAACAGAGCTGGCTAATTGTAGGTGCTCGACAAATATTCCCATGAGAGAGGGCAGGGGAGGGGAGGATGCTTGGAGGGAGAGGGAGGGTTGTAACGCCCCTATGTATTTGAGAGCAAGCCAAGAACAGTGACGTAAACAGAATTCCTTAGAACAGCCTTTGGGAAAAGATGTACACATACCACTCACACACACTCACACACACACACACACACACACACACACACACACGGTGGTTACGATTAGAATGTTTAAAAAGCATCTAATCAGATGCTTCTGCGTCATGGGTCCTGACAGTGAGCACTGATCCGAAAGAATGAGAGCTGATGCTGGGAGGAGGTTGTGGCTCAGAAGAGGGAGGCAGGCGGGGATCGGAGAGAGATGAGAAGGAAGAGAAGGGCGGGAGGGAGGCAGGGCCGAGGGCTGGAGGGCGCCGCTGTCCTGCGCGAGCTGCTCCCTGCCACTTCTTCAGCAGCTTGCGAGCACGCGTGACCTCTGGTATCGGAAGCAGTCTGGCTGGAGGCTGGGAAAGACCAGCATTTCTGTTGAATAAATTGAACTTCTACAGCGCGAACCCCACTGATGCTCTGTGAGCCACACTCATGTCCTGTTCCCTCCCTCCGCCTCCTCCTCTCCTTATCTTTCCTAAAGGACGGATGAACTCATTAGCGATAGAAAATGATAATCCGTCAGGCAGCACCCCCTCCGCAGCCCTGCTCAGGGGGAACCCCGACAGTCAGCGCACAACCCTCGGTACCGGCGGAGACTCAGCGTCGGTGCCCCAGGCCTGGGACTCCTGCGTGTCCACGTGCTGTGTCGCTGCAGCACTGGCCGAGCGGAATAACCCGGCCCGTCACAGTAATGTGTTGCCAGTGATGCTTGGTGCCCGAGAGGGACTTGGGGGGGCCTCTCGCGCTCGCTGACCTCTGTGCCGGCGGCTTCACGGGCTTTCCCCACGATCCCACTCCCCGGGCAGCGCTCAGAGCCCTTTAACGGAGTCCCTGCGGGTGAGGCAGGGGTGAGGCGGCCGTTCATACAGAGTCCCTGCGGGTGAGGAGGGGTGACGTGTGGGTAACGGGGTTGGGCGGCTCCAGCCGATCTGGAGGGTGGGGCGGTGCGTGCATCCTTCCTCACTGCACCTCAGTCATAACCCTCACTCCATCCAGGACATGCTGGGCTGGGCACCGTACTCAAGTACTTCCTGTTGTTTTGTGCCCAGGACCTTTGCACCTACTGTCCCTTCTGCCCAGAGTGTCTGATTTTACTCACCTGTCAGCCCCCAACTGAAATGTCTCCTCTTCTGGGACACGTTTCCTGACCCTGCAGGTAGCGCGGGCCCCGCCATGGACCCCCATGGGCCCTAGGAAGCTCCCCATTGCTCCAGACTTATTCATGCTCTTCTGCGTCTGGCCCGTCCGGAGGGATGTGAGCTGCACTGGGACAGGAGCTGCTGCTGGCTCGCTCCCCATTTCATCTCCGTGGTGTTTGGCACATAGAGGTGCTCAGTCAATGTTGAATGTCTATGTGGGTGAATGAATGGATGAATGAATGAATGAACTAATGAACAAATTAGCATGTAAATGGATTCTCCTCCTATGTGTTCCCCAAGAGTGAATGTCATCAGAGACGGTGATTATTTTCATTAAAATATATAAGGAACTTTGCTTTCCAGCCAGGAAATGTGAACCCAGAGCAGGGAAGTCCTGGCCAGTAATATTTTGAGAGCAGCTAAGAGAAGTCAGTGATCGGCGTTGACTGGGGTTGGAATTGGGGGAAACAGGTAAAATGGAGAGCTCTGTTTTTATTGGAATTCTCGCTTGCCCGTGTCTTGCATGTTGTAAACTACGGGTAGCTCCAGTTCGGTGCTACCTTGTTCGGTTTGGGCAGCGAGGCCTCGTGCCCTCTGCGCAGCAGCGCTGCGTTCCTAAGGGAGCGGTGATGGGCGTTGGCCTCGGTAGGGAGCTGCCTGTGAACACGTCTCTAGCAGGAGCCATGCTTTAACCTTTAACCGGCACTCAGTTCCTGACAGATGGCGTAAGCACGTGCCCATGGCGCAGGCCCGTCCGTGGCCGAGAGCACCTTTTCTGGGCTATTCTGTCGTCTGTACCTGGGAGGGGCTGAAGCAGGGATCTGTGACGCCGCACAGCCTGCCACTCGTTGTGGCAGTTGCAAGCGGAGCACCTCTCACCCCTTGACTCCCACAGGCAGGACCAGCAGTGTCCTCTGGCTCCTGATCACATGAAGGATCTGTGGGAGGGAGGAGAGGGGTGCAGACTCAGGGTTCATGGCATCCAATCCTCTCACACACCCACCGCTGAGAAGGAAGCGCCTCCTGGTGCCTGGGCACCTTCCCTCTGGCTGTCGCTGTGCTGGAGTCTGGTCAGGTGGTTTCGGGCACTTCCAGACAGCCCGCGTTGGCTGCCCGGACTGAGCAATGTAATGGGCCTTTCAGAGCCCGGCCGAGGGTGTGGCCGGCCCATGGCTGACCGTGGCTGCCCCGCGCTCAGCTGTCAGCTCCCACACACGCACCTCAGCCCACATGGTCCCTTAAAGCCGGGGCGGTACTTGGGCCCCCCGGTTGTCCTCACCACCGATGAAAACTCATCACGTAGTCACATTGTTTTGAATCTTATCCATTAGAAATTCTCGTGAATTAGTAAGAATTTCTTCTGCCGAAACCGGTTTGGCTCAGTGGATAGAGCGTCGGCCTGCGGACTGAAGGGTCCCAGGTTCGATTCCGGTCAAAGGGCATGTACCTGGGTTGCAGGCATATCCCCAGTAGGAGATGTGCAGGAGGCAGCTGATCGATGTTTCTCTCTCATCGATGTTTCTAACTCTCTATCTCTCTCCCTTCCTCTCTGTAAAAAATCAATAAAATATATTTAAAAAAAAAAAAAAAAGAATTTCTTCTGCAACATGCACACGCCTCCTTGAAATCACCAGCCGCTCACAGCTACCATTTAATCGCATACGGCTGCTTTCTTTTAACGCCTTGATGAGATCGGGCTTTTCCTAAGGGAGCTTGGGTGTTTTGATTGGACAAAGCAGGACCCTTGGGGGAACTGCCCCCCAGCTGTGAGGCACCCCTGGGAAAATCGCTGGTGAGGCCCTCAGCCCAGAGGAGAGGACCCAGGCCAGATGGACGCGAGTGGAGACAAATGGTACTTCCTTGAACACTTCGCTGTGAGCCGGTGCAGCAGGGGCCTGGCTGGGTGAATCCCTGTGGAGGAGATGGCCCCCCAGGAACTGGGACCCACAGTAAGGGCAGCTGCAAGTAGACTGAGGCCACGGGGCCTCCACGAGCGCCCTCCCCCCGCAGGCGAGTGAGCCCTCTCCGGCCGAGCAGCTGTAATCTGCAGGTGTTAACAGGGCACTTCCAACTGCAAAGCACTGACTGTCCAGCGCAGAGCAAGGTGGCCGCTCTGCCCTGGGACACGCCGTGCCATCTGGAGAAGCAATGGAATGAGGCTTTGTAAAGACCCTGCTCCAACACCCACAAGAGCTGTTCCAGCCGTCCTCCTGCTGGCAAATTACATTCCTTTATCCACGTGGTGGGACGCCAGGAATGACTTCAGGGAACAGCCTGAGAGCGGGCTTACTCTGTGACAGGAGTTCTGAAGACAGTGTCATTTGCCACTTGTCAATTTTCTGTGGTTTTGCACAGAGAAGACAGAAGACTGTGATAAGTATTTCCCACAAATGGCTCTGAAGTGAAGCCCAGCTGGTGGCGAGTCTTCTGCTTTGTGTGTGGAGGCTGGAGCCCAGGTTTTCTAGGAGAAACAACCTGGAGAGTCGCTGGTTTAACGAGTTTCTAACACTTTTTCCCTCGGTGCGGTGATGAGTCTGGATTACCTGTCCGTGTCTGCTGACGGGCAATGCAGGCTGCTGGCATGTTGAGCATGGCCATGTACTGATTGGAGGCCCCGTCGGAGCCCTAAGTCGTACTCGGTTTTGTCATATTTTTAAACCACTGTATGGATGCCTGGCATCTGGTGGGGTGATTGGGCCTTGATGTGCATATGCTGCCGTGTGCCCCCAGCCCCAGGATGGCCCTGCACCTGTGGCGGGAGCACAGTCCCTACGAATAACGGGGGTGGGGGTGGGGGTGGGGAGGGCAAAGGAGCCCAAACTGCACACTTCTGTTGAATCTGTTGCAAAACTGCTTTTGAACCGACTGAAATAGTGTCGGGTCTGAGACACGGCCCTGCATCTCCAGTCCTTGCTGCACGGCCACACGCGCTCTATTCGTTACGGGTGAAACAGGTCATGCGTGTCTCGAGTTCCCCTACATGCAGGGCGCCATGGTACACACAGCCTCTGCGACCCAGGGGGGGCGGTAAAATCAACACCCCGGACCTGCAAGAGAGGTGGGTGGCGAGGAGCGCTAGCCTGGCGTGCGAGGGCTTCCAGTCAAAACGAGGGTGTGGGGCGTCCAGATGGGGAGCCCGGACGCTTCCATTCATTCGCTGAACAGATACCTACAGAGGCCCTGCTGGTCCACGCTGCCGGGTGCTGGGCTTCAGAGAGCGTGGAGGGTGAGGGGCATGTGGTGCTCATTGGGGAGGCGCCCAGCATAGGCCTTTTGTTCTGAATGCACAGCATCCTGGGAGCAGGAGGCCACCCTGCGCCTGTGCCCTCAGGGCCACTCATTTCCTCCGGGGGCTCCTGAGCAGCCACGCCTGGCGTGGCCCCTATTCACGTGGTTCTGGCTTGCGTGGTTCTGGCTCACGTGGGCTCCTGTGCGATGCTGGCCTCAGAGGAGGGAGCCGCTGACCGTGTGCCCTGTGGTTTCTTCCAGGATCTTCTTCCCGGGCTGCCACCCCGTCAGAGGCGTGCAGGTAATGAAAGTTGGCAAATTGCAGTTGCATCAAGGCATGTTCCCGCAGGCGATGAAGAACCTGAGGCTGGTGAGTGCCCATCACGCGTCCTCTGCCCGGATGCCCTTTGCTGGCTACGGCCAGGCCGTGTGAATTTCAGCAGCTCTCCTTCCATGTGTCTGCGTGCACACACTCACACGCGTGCACACACTCACACATGTGCACACACACACGCGCCCGTAAATGTCTGGCAACCAGCTCTGAAAACAGCGTATTTGTGATGTTTGCTGATGGCTGTGCTATAAACATGCCCGTTATGGTTGAGTTTAAGCTGCTGATGTAAAATCAACCAGCTCCCACTTTCAGCTGCACACCTCAGCACCAGTGTCCGATCAGAAAGGCCTAATTAAATCACACTTTCTCTCTTTCTACCCCCTTTTCTAGTCAAACTGGGTGTAGTAGAAGGGATGCCGGTGTTTGACTCGCTGATGGATTTATTAGTGGCTGTAGGTGGGGAACAATAGTTGGGAAATACCCGAGAAGACTGGAAAATTTGAATGTGGTGGAAGGATCATTGAATTTTAGGTTTTGTCTTGTGGTGTTAAGTTGAAAGACCATAATAAACCACTGCCTGTCAGGCCAGCCCTTGACCGTCCGTCTGTCTGCAGTCCCCTCTGCAGCCTCCCGCTCCAGGCCTCCCTGTCTGCACAGCCAGTGTGCGCTGGGCCGCTGGGCGCTACCACACCCTGAACCGTCCACACGAAGTCTTGGCGAAGCTACTTCCTCTGCCTTAAGTGACTGTGCCCGCACCCACCCCAGGCCAGGCCGAGCGCTGCTGCTCCTTTAAGGCCCAGCTCCAGTGTTGTCTTCTCCCTGTGGTCCTACCGCTCTGTCCGCTCTACCTGTAGAGTGCGTGTCCCGTGGGAGCCGGAGCACCTGAGGCCCACGGCCCCCAGGACGCTGAGGTCCTTGCGGGCATCATTGCCACCAGCCTCATGCCATGCAAGGTGCCTGGAGCTCAGGCAGTGGTCCTTGTTGGAGGAGGGAAGGAGGAGAGAGTTGAGATTTGGGAAGGAGGCAGGGAGTTCGGTCAATACAGTGCTAACAAGTGCCCAGAAACTACACGGGAGCTGGGTCAGTGTTGGCACACGTTGTTAGAGGGACATTTGTTCGTCGCCGCCCAGTGAGCCTCCCCTGCCCCAGGCCCAGGCCTCCGCTGTGCTGGCCTTCCCACCCAGGCAGAGCCCCTCCCACCCAGGCACAGCCCCTCCCACCCAGGCAGAGCCCCTCCCACCCAGGCACAGCCCCTCCCACCCAGGCAGAGCCCCTCCCACCCACCCCACGGCCCCCGCGGGAGAGCCCACCTGCCCGTCCGGCCGGGCTGGCTGGTCGTGCAGCGACCTGCTGTCTGGTTGCACAGGGAGCACCGGACCCGCGCGTGGGGTCTTCGGGGCCACCGGGCCCTTGTCTGCAGGGAGCAGTCCCGGCTCTGCATTAACCTCTCAGGGGTGTCCAGGTGGTAGGCCGGTCCCATAACGGGGCAGTTACCACATTTAGATGAGAAAAACGACATCCCAGGGATCTCACTGGCCTTCCCCTTTTAAACTGCGAGGCTATGTGCCCACTCCCTCGCGGCTCACAGGGACACGGCTCTTTCCCCGAGGTGAGCGGGAATTCCTCAGGGACCCACGATGTACCGGTGGATGTACCTGTGCGTCGCCTGGTGCCGCGAACAGACATGCCTGCCCCGGGCGCAGCAGGTCCAGCAAGGCTGTCTGTGCACGAGTGGACTTGGGTAAATGGAGGGCTTTTGTGCCCCACGTTTTCAGCCGTATTTGGTTAGTGGCCAGGTCTGCTCAAGGCCTTTGGTCCACTTGCTGGCAGGGGCTTGGCCCGAACACGTTCCTCCCCTCCCCTCCCCTCCCCTCCCCTCACAAGCTCGTGCGCCCGAAGTCCAGCGGCAGGTCAGTGTGTCCTTCACAGCTGCCCCGCCGAGCCGTCTCGGGGCTCAGGTCAGCGGAGAGGAGACGAGAAGATAATTTGCCTTTTGACACGATGTTCTCTAGGCTGCACCCGTAGATACTCTCTCTTGTCTCCGAAACTCTGGAAATAATTGGCCGAAACAGCTTGAATTGGGGTTCCAGAGGCTGGGTTGAAGGTTGGAACAGGATCAGAAAAGCTGCAGAATCAGAGATGTGTGGCAGATTCCATCAGGCCCAGCCCCCGGTGTAGACTTCTGCCGCCCCCCACCCCCCGCCTCAGAGAGCCTGTGACTGCGGCCGGGGGCGTCCTGGGCCCCTCGCAGGGCCCCCTCCCGCTTGCTCCTGTCTCTGCTCTGCTTCCCCTTCTTTCCATTTATTTCTCGGAGGATTCTGTCAGCCACCATCTGACCGCTTGGGCGGGCCTCCGGGGCAGGCGTCCCGTCCTGCTGTCTCGTCGGTGAGCCTGCTCCTTTCCTGTGCGCTCTGCCCGCTGCCACCCCCTCCCCGGGCCAGGTTGATCTCTCTCCTGGGCCTGACCAGGGAGCGCAGGCCGCAGCCCTGGGCATTGTCCCTCCCGCTCCTGCACAGTTAGCGGTGATCCCAGCGCCTGCGGGACTCTGAGCGCAGCGCTGGGTGCTGTGGGCTCAGCGGCACCCGGTCTCCAGCCCCTCAGAGCGGCCTCGAGCAGGCAGTTTGTCCCTGTTCCTGACCTGCTGCCGCTATGCTTGCCTCTGTGCTCATGTTCTTATCTAGGAATCTGACGAGAACCGCTGACTCACCAGAGAAAAATCTCCAAACACACACACACATTTGGTGAATCAGGGCGGGAAGGGGCTTGGGGAGACCTGAGGCCTCTCCGTGGACTCCTCCGTGCCCACAGCCTGCAGGCGTCTGACATCACACTTAGGGGGCCGCTGGGAGGGGACGGGGAGGACAGGGGCAGGCAGATGACCTGCCTGCTGTCAGTACGCCTTCTGAGAGGCGTTCGCAAGTCCCCAGCTCTGATGCCGATGAGTGTTCCCTGCTGACCTCCACACGGACCTTCGTTTCAGGCGTCCGTTTCTGAACTAAGAGGAGAAGAGACTGGTCAGCAAAGCGGGAGCGTAGTGATCAGTCCTATTACAAGAAACAAGCAGAGAGGTACCGACCAGGAAGTGCAGCCCAGCAGGACTGGGAGCCAGTGGGGAACCGGACACCCTGCACCTGGGGAAATGAGGTGGCCCTTCCTCCTGCGGGAGCAGGGCCAGAGGAAGCGGCGAAAACGGGGTCTAACGCGACATTCAGCGCCTCAGCGGACACCCAGCCTGTGCAGGTTGCAGCTGAAAATCACTCCTCAGACAGGAACCAGGAGGATCGCAGTTTTAATGAAAAAAAGAAAAGAAAAAGAATTGATATGTGCCAACTCCAGATAACAGGCATTAGGAGGACCTGACGAAGATTCGAAGGCAGCCATCCTAAAAGGCCTCGATGAGCAAGGACAAACAGCCTCAAGACACATGCAGAAGTAACAGGCTCAGCACGGACATAGATGCTCCTGGATGGAGGATGGATAAGCGAAATGTGAGGTACAGTCGATGGAATGTCATTCGGCCTAGAAAGGAAAGGAATCCTGACACACGCTGCAACCTGGGTGAGCGTGTGCTAAGTGAAGGAATAGCCAGACACGAAGGACCCACGTTGATGATTCCACTTCCATGAAGCTCCTGGCCAAGCGCAGAAAGACAGCGAGTGCGAGAGTGGCTACAGGGCTGAGGGACTGGGGCAGAGGCTGGCGGGGTGACTGTCCAGTGAGCACAGCTTCCGCGGGGTGAGGCAGAAGTCCTGGAATGCACAGGGTAGATTTCACTGCAGTGCGACTTCTTTATGGAAGGAAGAATGGTAGACAACTCCCAACATAAACTGCAGATTCAAGACGCTGAGCGAATCCCAAACAAGGAAAACCAAAGAATCCACCTGCAACGCATCACAGCCCAACTTCTGAACGCAGAAGCAATGGCTTAAAGCAGCAGGAGGAAAAATGGTATCTTGCCTGTAGGGGAAAAACAGTTTGAAGGGCAGTGGTGTTCTGTCAGAAGCCATGGAGGCCAGACAGACGGCACCTGTTACAAGGACTGAAAGAAGAGAACTGCTAACCCCCAAACCTATACTCAGCAAAGACATCGTCAGGACTGAAGGGAAAGGCAGGCCTTGTCGGAGGAGGGGAAGGTAAGAGAAGTGTAGCCGGCAGGCCTGTGCTAGGAGGATGCTAGGGGTTCTCTGAGCGGAAACGAGATGATCAGGGGAGCAATCCCGGGACATGAGGGAGGAGGAGAGAACGTGGGTGCAGAAATCCGGGGAAGTGAGTGGGCTGTCTTCTCCTCTTGAGTTTCCTGGATTGTGTTTGACTCATGGAGCAGAAGTCACAGCGCGCTCTGCTGTGGCTTTAGCTGGACACGGTGGATGCATTTAGGACGATTCTCTTCCAAACAGGGCAGGTGAAGGACAGACGGGAAAGAGGTTTCTGAACTGGTAGAACAATGACACCATAGAGTGTGGCAGGTTCTGCATATATTATGTCAGACCTAGAGCAGCCCCTAAAACAAGCTAAACAAAGGAGTACATTCAAAAGCAACATAAGATGGAATTCCAAAAAACAAAACAAAAATAAATTAAAAAAAAAAAACATAAGTAACCCACAGGAAAATGCACGGAAAAGAAAAACCTAGAATGAACCAAAAGCAAAATGGCAAACGTAAACCCTAACATATTAATAACGATGTATGCATGATGATGTAAGCGGCCTTCATAAAAAGAGTAAATTGTCTGATGCACCAATTGGAAGAGATGAGGAGGGATTTTTTAACGTCCTAACTCTGTGCTGCCTATAGGAAAGTCACTTCAAATGTAAGTGATATGGGCAGGTCGGAAGGATGGAAAAGGAGATGGACAATGTAATCCAAAGAGAGCTGGAGTGGCCGCATGAATATCAGGTAACGTCAGTGCAGAACAAAGAGCATTTCACTGGAGACAGAGAGGATGTTATGTGATGAAAACAGGGTCAGCCTCCCCAGAAGACATAGCAGTCGATGTGTCCCCACCAAACAGTGGCAAAATGTCGGGAAAAAACCCTCAGAACGGAAGGGAATCAGACAGTGGCCTGGCCGTACAGCTCCAGCAGGGACACGCGTACCCCTCTGTCCGCATGGACAGCACTAGACAGGAAACCAGCAGGATGTCGGAGAGTTCACACCGCCATCCGCCGCAGGACCCCGCTGACGTGTGTAAGCCCCGCCCACCGTAGCAGCATCACCTTCTCCTCAGGTGCCCCAACGCAGACCCCGACAGGCACCTTCTGGGCCAGAGGCAGGTCTCAGCGCACGTGCACGGATCCATGTCACTCACGGGAATTTCCTGACCACAGTCTAATTAAATCCGAAATCAGGAACAATATTTGGAAACAAGCCACGTGGACGCCCCCCAGCTCTGTGTCTGGGACCTGTTGGCCCCTAGGATTTCTTGAGTCTAATTTTCATTACTCAGCTGAGGAAACTGAGTCTCAGGGTCAGGGGCTGATGACATATTCACTGGATCGATTGATGAGTTGAGCACAGCAACACAGCACAGCCCCCTGGGGGGAAGGCACGGACGGGCCTGTAGCCCCTTCCTGGGTCCCCTCCCACCCCTGGCACCCCAGCCCACCTCTCCCTGTCACACAGGGTCCTGCTGGGATTCTGTCCCCGCGTCCCAGAGCTCTCCCTGAGGGCCCACCCTGTGCAGCGAAGGCTCTAGGTTCTGCCGCCACTGTAATGGGCTGGTTGTGCCTGGAGCTGCTCAGTGGCTGTGGGACTGTGGGATGCCCCTGCCCCCCCACCACGCCCTGCCCCCCCGTACCCCCTCGCCTCCTACTCTCATCCTGAGACAGGCAGAATGAGAAAACATGCTTGTATCTGTCCCTCTTGTGATCTGTCTCCGGAGGGTCTCATTGCGCATGTATTTCCTCCCTCTGACTTTGCATCCATATTTAAATCAGGCTTGAGGAAGCCATTTATTGGGCCCCTCAGGCTCCCAGTGGAGAGCATATGAGATCCCGGATAAGCTTAATATATTTGTATTAAAAATTAATAAGAAAGCTATATTGTTTGCAACGTTAAATCATAATTTGATTTAATTCATTTTACTTCATATACAGCCATAATTCTAAAATTACTTTTTTAAAGAGGAAGCTGTGATGAGCTTGAAACCAGGTCAGGGGCTTCTGTGTCCCTGTGTGCGCCCTGCCCGTCACGCGCAGCCCATCGCGGCTGCCATTTCCCGGGCGCCGCTGGAGTCAGCGCCCCTCCCGGGCCTCGGATGAGCCCTCTGTGGCCGAGGGCGTGCAGGCTCCTCCTAACTGCTCCCACTGAAAAGAAGATTCCGTGGAAAGAGATAGCCTTCCCAGCACAGGCGGCGCCGGCTTTACATCCCCTGATGGGTTTTGTTTAGGACTGCAGGAAATGAAGCCACAGTCGTCCTCTCTGCAGGGCACCTGCGCGCAGGTGGGAGGCCGAGCAGGACACGGAGCCCCAGGGAGCAGTGCTGGGCGGCCAGGGGTTTCTTGTAAGCTCTTCATCTGGGGGGAAGATCAGCCCTCATTGTCCCCCGGGGGGAAGATCTGGGGCCTCACGGAGAGCCCCCCGGGCCGGCGGCCACGAAGGCTGTCTCCTGACATCACTGAGCTGTGGCCCCAGGACGGCCCGGCCCCAGGCCAGAGGTGCTCCGTCAGCAGGGGTTCCAGCTCACTGTGCCCTCCGCGCCGTGTGTCACTCACACCCAGAAGACGGCCACTGACGCATTTTGCTCATCACTAAACCCACCTCTTCCTCTCCTTCTCTCCTACCCGCCCGGCCTGTCACGCAGAGGGAACGACAGTGTTTGTCTGCTCGTGGCACCTGCATGGAGGTGTACCTTCCCCACAATCGGTGGGGACTTCTTCGTTAGTCCTCGGCCCCAGCGGCACTCCCTTCCCCCTGCTCTAGCCACCCCTGTGGGTGTGATCTTGTAGTCTTACCACCTCAAGCCCGACACTCATCCAGGACTTGCGTCCTGGCCCATCCCTGCTTCCGGGACCACAGTCACCACCCAACGGAGAAGGCAGGACCCACAGCGGCATCGCTACTGGAAGCCCAGGGCCTCTCGGGCGTCTCCGTCACACCCAGGGGACCCCAGCCCCGCCCTGTGGTCACTGCAGGCCGTTGGAAGGGGAGGCTGCACAGCAGTCATGGAGGGAACACGGGGTGAGTCACCTCCTTGGCCTCTTGGGCCAACGTGAGGACGGGGACCAGAGGGTCATGCTGGCCCTTCCTGGGGAAGAGGCCTGGCCCGCAGCTCCAGGCGGCTGCGGGGAGCCTCCTGCTGAGCCAGGCCCCGCTGCTGGGGTGAGCAGGTCTGCGCCTCTGGTGCAGAAAGGCCCGGGAGCCACGGCTAACCTGGCGCTTGGGAGAGTGAAACGTGGCTGGAAGGAAGACTAGAGCCTATAATGTTGAAAACACAGATCAGCCTGACGGCCAGCGAGCGAAGGACTGTCACTGGTCACGGAGGCAGCGCACCTGAGGGGCCCAGGGCACCTCCAGGTGAGGAGCCTGCACATGCACAACCAGGAGGGCTGGCAGGCTTCTCCCAGGAACGAGTCCAGGCCTCCAGCGGGCATCGCCAGGGCCGGAGGGAGGGGCCATGGCAGGTCAGCTGGCCCGTGAGCGGGTGGACTGGCCTGTGTGCAGGTGGACCAGCCTGTGGGGCAGGTGGATGTGCCTGAGGGGCAGGTGGACCGGCCTGAGGGGCGGGTGGACATGCCTGAGGGGCAGATGGACCGGCCTGAGGGGCGGGTGGACATGCCTGTGGGGCGAGTGGACCGGCCTGTGGGGTGGGTGGACCTGCCTGAGGGACAGGTGGACCGGCCTGTGTGCAGGTGGACCGGCCTGCGGGGCGGGTGGACCGGCCTGTGGGGCGGTGGACATGCCTAAGGGGCAGGTGGACCGGCCTGTGTGCAGGTGGACCGGCCTGTGGGGCGGGTGGACCGGCCTGTGGAGGGGCGGACCTGCCTGTGTGTGGAGGAGCGGGGGGAGGGGAAGCGGTTCTTGCTCTTCCTACGAAGAGCTTTGCAGGCAGTGCCTGTGTCCAGCGCATCTTTCCCATCAGGTCACGAGTCCCAGCCTCTGTGGGTGGAAGGCGGGGCCCTAGGACGACTCCACGTGAGAGAACTTCCCAGGAAGGGATTTCTCTGCCCTTCGCGTCGTGCTTTCATGCAGGCCTCTGCCTGGGACCTTCACGCCCAGGCAATGGGGGGCCCGCAGTGCCCTGGGGGAGGGGCAGGGAGGAGTCACACATAAGCACTGTCCCCGCGTGGCACCCCACATCTGTTTGTATCTGTAGCCCAGAGGGTCTCACAGAGCTTGGCTGCCTGCAGAGTGGGGGGCTGCTCCCAGCTCCTCCTCTCTCTGTCCAGACACCCACTCCTGGCCTTTCTCACAGATACTCTGCACCCCCAGGGCAGCTGCGGGAGTCACCAGCGCACATCCCACCACCAGGGTCTGTCCCCGCACCTGCTGGGTTTCCAGCCGGATGTCAGGTGGCAGCCTGATGGTCCCATGGGGTTACAGCCAGGTTCCCGGAGCAGGCTCCTCCCTGCTGGGGCCAGGGTCAGGGGGTGGAGGGGGCCTTCCTCTCTCCTCCCCTCCCCTCCCCTCTTCTCATAACGGAAAATGTTGAAGGCACAGAAATTCCCAAGAGCGGCTGAGCGAATGGGGCCTGCAAGCCAGAGGGCATGACCGCCCACCAGTAAAGGGGCAGCTGTGCTGCCTGAGATCAGCTGAAAACAAACAGCTGCTGCTCCCCGTTGAGGCTCACGGTCAGCTGCTCCCAGGCCCGAGGGCACCATGGCCACCGGAGCCCAGGCCTCGCCGGAGAGCAGGGTTAGCGGCCACCAGTGGGGTCTGGGCATCGGTGCCTCTCAAAGCTCCGGGTTGATGCCACTTTCAGCGGAGGCTGAGCCGGTGCTGCGTGCCAGGGGCCGCGCTCCGCCTCCTGGAGGCACGTGCACATGCACGGAGCCCAGTGGATCTGGCGTCCCTTTGGCCCCACCCCCGTTGGGGCAGGGTAGGGTGATACTTTTGTCTCCAGTTTATTTCTTGCAAAAACAGTTTGGAGGGTATTATGGTTCTTACTGCTCAAAAGCAAAACACCCCAATGCGGCAGGGCTCACCCGCCAGGTGAGCGCACGGCTGGTGGGGCAGGAGTGTGAACGGGTCACCGTGGGAGCAATTCGCTTGGGGTGGCCGTCCGGCAGACCAGGGTCTGGCTGCTCTCTGGCTGGTGGCTTCTGGTGGCTTCTCTGTCTGCATCTCTGGTGCCTGGGCCAGGCTGACCGGACAGATGGTCACGCGGGCCTGTCCCCCAGAGCCCTGCCCGTGCCTGCCCATGGCCCGTCCTCCTCAGCGCCAGGCGGAGGCTGCAGGGCCTTGGAACGCAGGGGCGTCGCTTCCCTTGGGCTCTCGCTGACATGGGCACACGCCCACCCAGGCTCCAGAACGGTGTGGCAGGTAGAGTTGACACGATTCAGCGATGGACTGAACACAGACAGCAAAGGCAGGGATTGTTGCGATGCCAGTGCTACGTGTCATGTGACATAAAAAGAAAACAGGAAAATGCCATGTGCGTCATTATCACCGTGCGTGTAGGCGAGGGCTCGATGCAGCCCGCAAACGTGGAACTTTCTGTGCAGGCGGTGGGAGCATGGCATTTCATCTTTCATCTGCATCCTAGTCATTGTGCTCACTCCTCTTACACCTCACACAGCTCACGCAGCCTGGGCACTGCCAATCCCCAGAGCGTGGCTGGATAGCGGCCCTGCGTGACCCGATTAGCGGGTTTGCTTTCCAAGCACCTGGTCCCTGCCTTCTGGCTTGGAGAACCCCGGCACCGCGCCCGCTGTGGGCCTGCGGGGTCTCCAGGCCCTGGCGTCCCAGGGTTACGATGAGGAGTGGGCAGGGGCCGCCTGCTCCGGGATCTAACCTCCTTTCTCGTCCCTTCAGGCGTTCGATATCATGAGAGTGACGCACGGCCGGGAGCACAGGCTGATTGAAGACCTGATTCTGCTCTTGGAAGAGTGCGACGCCAACATCAGAGCATCCTGAGGCCGCAGGGAGGAGGCTCCTGCCCCGCCTTCCCGCCCGCACGCCCCGCGCGCCTGCTGTGCGGCCCTCCCGCCGGCAGCGCTCGCCGTGTGTGTAGGTAAACAGGGCCGATACGCGGCGTGCGGGCCGCACGCATCAGTAGCCGTAGAGAAGCACGATTATAATAAACACAAGGAACTTGGTTGAAAATGCCATCTGGTCATTGTTTCCTTTGCTTACTCACAGGTAATTGTAACATTTAAGATTGGGCGTTAATGATGGAAGGTCACGTTGAAAGCAGAGCAGAATAAGTGTTAGCGTTCTCCTTGGATGTCCTTCGAGGTAATAAGTAAAAATCGGCGTTCCCCCACTTGCTTCCCGCAGGCCCGTCCCTCTGGGCCGGAGCAGTGTTCAGGCGTTGTCTTCCCTGTGTGTGTTACAGGGCCCTGTGTCCGTGACGCATTTCCAAAGGCGACTCAACACAGGACGTTCCATCCTGAGGCCCAGGAAGGGGTCACGTTAGTTGCTAGGAAGGATGAGGGAGTCCCAGTGCCAAGGAGACTGTGTTTCCTGGTGTCTGTGGCTCCGTGGGAGCTCTCGCATTCTCGGCACTTTGTAAGCCTGTGTGTGTCACGCCTGTTCTCATGAGTTTCCCCACTTCTAGGCCTGTGGTCCCAGCATGTGACGTGCTCAGCACGAAGCGCCCTTGCCCTGCAGGGAGCAGGGTCCCAGCCTGCCAGCTCAAACCCGCCTCTTTCTTCCCTGTCCCCCTCGCCTTCCTATTCTGTGGCCTGCGTTCCCGCCTTCGGCTGCAGACAAGCACAGAGAACCTCCTCTCCTCCTCCACGGGAAAAGGGTAAACTCTCTTCTGGGCCTGTGATTGCACGAGCAGCTCACTCCCTCTGCTCAGACGGGACGCCCTGACGACAGCCACAGCCCTGACTCTCCAGCCACGCGGCTGCCGAGTGCCAGCACTGGGCGTCGGCCGGCCGGAGGAACAGCCCCTGGGTCTGTAGTCGGAACAGGAACCCGACGCCTGCCTGCAGCGTGGGGATTCTCAGCGAGCCGCCTCCCACACCTCACTGTTCACGCACAGAGCGAGGCAGCGAGATCCGGGGCTCATGGCAGAACCCAGAGCGGCCACTCCTGGCCCCTCCACCGGCCCCCCGCCCTCACGGGCGTGGCAAGTCCTCCAGCCACGTGGCTGCCCAGTGCCAGCACCTGGGCGTGGGGTCGGCCAGAGGCCAGCCTCGTTCTGCAGCCGAGGAAGCGGCCAGGAAGCAGCAGTCTCCTGGCTGCTCACCTGGCAGTCACTCGGGCTGAAACGTGCACGGCCGCTTGCCAACGCGCTCGCTCCGCTGCCTCCTCGCCTCTTGCTTCTCGAACCAGGCCCGTCGGGCACCAGGCACCGTCAGGCACACAGTGCCAATAACCCGGGAGCACAGCGAGGGAGGGCTGGAGAAGCCCATTTGACAAGTAGGGACACAGGCCTGGGGCCAGGTGCTGCGGGATGCCTCCTGATTTACCAGGTGACCTGGATTGACAGGCCAGCTCCACAATCCTGCGAATGCATATGAAGGTGACTGTGTGTTTAGGACAAAGGAACCAAAGGCCGAATCAGACCTGCCCCTCGTCCTCAGACGCACACTGTGGGGCAGAGCGTTTGTGTCCGTGGCTTTCCGTGCGTGGCCAGCAACGCCCGCACGGCATGAATGAGCGCCATTCACAGCGCGGTCTGCGGCGGTCGGCGGGAGAGTCTGGTTTGGCGCAGGCTCTGCCAGCCACGCCCTCGCAGTGTCCCCCGGCCAGAGCGTGGACCCGCGGAGGAGGGAGCGTGGCCATCTGCAGCTCACCACCGCAGCTCTGAAGCGACGCTGGCGTCATGGAACATTAGGGAATGTGATGGAATCCATAGACCTTCTTTCCAGAAACACATCTCCCGACGAACAGTGTGCCTTCAGCATCGGGGTGCTGGGGCTCCCACCAGCGGCTCCCTGGGTCCTTCATCTGATGAAACACAGACCTGCTGCCCTTCGATACACGGGAGGCCGTTGTCCTGATCCTCGTTTTAGCCCCGTCAGGAAATGAGAGGTCCTCGCAGGAGGCGGGCTAGCCTCACCTGCCAAGTGTGCTGGCCAGCTTTCTGGGTGAAATCCAGACTCAGGGATGAACCTGGATGACGGGATCGGCCCCCGTGCCTCCTGGAGAAGGCGTGACAGGCTTTGGACCCCTCTCAGCCGCCTCCCCTTTCGGAGAAAGGGCCCTTCTGAGGGAGGGGCCCTGGTGCCCCCGCGTCCGACAGAAAGCAGACGTGTCAGCAGCGGAAACGTCCCGGCGGCCCCGCAGCAGGGTCTTCTGGAGGAGAGGGAAGGGGAGGAGACGTGATTTAACACGCGTGTCACCGCGGCTGGCGATTTATTGCGCCCCAGCCTCCACGCCGGCCGTCTCATTAATCCAGAGTCATTGCAGCGGCAGGCTCTTCCCACATCAGTAACCTGACGCCATTAGTCGCTCCTCTGGGATGAGGACACATTTAAACTGAAAATGAACACACTGGGCGTAATTTACAGCCGTGCCGTCCGATGCTGGGAGGGAGCTGCCTGGGAGACCGCTCACGCGGGCAGCACGGCCTCCCCTGATGGGCCAGCCCCACCCCGAAGCGCCCGATCAGGCCGCACTGCAGGCCCAGAGGGCTGCCCCCGTGGGCGCCCCTCCTCGTTCTGTCCTGACATCCTTCTGGCCCGATCGGGAGTGATGGTCCACCCAGGGGGCAGCCATGGGCTCCCCGGGGAGGGGTCCTGGGCCCTGTGCGTGGAGCGTGTGAAACCCTGGGCACGTGGTCACTGCTGGACGCATCAGGGAAACCGAGCCTCCTGGGGCCTGAGGTCTGGGGGAGCTCGGAGGGGCCGATGGACCAGCCACGCCACCCCGCGGGAGATGCCGCGTGGCCTGGTGGGACCTGTAAGCGCCAGGACGCTGTGGGCGCACAGACAGCTGTTCAGCACCAGCGCCGGCCTGTGTGCAGCTCACCCTCCACGCTCCCCGCGGCACAGAACCTGACGCCCCTTCCTCCTCCTCGGCGAATGCGCTGTCCTGCTCCTCAGAAGTGCTTTTAACCGTTTCAGCCCTTTCTATTCCCTGTCGATTCCCAGGCTCTTCTCAGGCCCCAGCACCTCACTCCTCAGCCACTGCCAAGACCTCCTCCCCCATCTGGCTGCAGGGGAGCAGGGTCCCTCTCTTCCCTGCCCCTCCTCAGAGCTGCCAGTCAGGTCCCCAAATCCCTGTTGCATCACCTCCCCTTACAGCTCCCCTCTCCCTGCTCACAGACTTACAGTGGCTCCCTCCCCACGGCCACTCTGCCCACAGTCAGTCTTCAGACTGGCACTGACGGTCTTGAACTGCCGAGTCGTATGCTCAGGGGATCCCCACGCGAGCCCCCCACTTCAGCTCACCAGCAGCTCTGCGCCCCGCCCCCCACCCCTCATCTCCTGATTCACGGCCTCTTCCTCATCGGCTCCCTGTTTAGTTCATGACGACCAAATTCCTTCTGCGTCTCGGTAAATCTACCCATCCGTTCGCAAAGGTCCAGCGCTAGCCTCTTCCTTTTTTCTTCAAAAACATTCAAATGTGTGCAAAGCCATAACTATGATTACTTTGGCTGTTAGGATCTTTTCCAGTTGGGTCCTGTGTCCTACCTGTCCCTGTCAGTTTGGAAACACTTCTACTCCGGGGCACCTTACGTTGGAACAGCCGTGGTCCCAGGAGCCCCGGGGAGACACCCTGATCCGGGCACTGTGTTTGCTGGTTGCCACGAGGCTGTCATCGTTTCCAGGCCTTTTTAGAAGCAGTAGTTCACACCGATGCCACCAATTAAACGGCAACAATGTCCACGTTGCTTCTCATCTTCCTCCTTCCATAGTTGTCCTTCCCCCAGACACACAAAGTAGCTTTGACGTTACTACTGTAACCGCTACCTGTCCAGTCAAAGTTAGCATTCCTTTCCAGAGCTTTCGGTTCTGAGGCAAAAAGGTTGTATTGTCAGAATACCATGTTTAAAAGGGGCTTACCTGTGTTGTTCTTTCCTGTGTGATTACATGTAATCCATTTGATATCCAATTGGGTTTATTTGTTTCTGGTGTGTTTTTTTTAATAATATATTTTATTGATTTTTTACAGAGAGGAAGGGAGAGGGATAGAGAGTTAGAAACATCGATGAGAGAGAAACATCCATCAGCTGCCTCCTACACACCCCCCACTGGGCATGTGCCCGCAACCAAGGTACATGCCCTTGCCTGGAATCGAACCTGGGACCCTTCAGTCCACAGGCCGACGCTCTATCCACTGAGCCAAACCGGTCAGGGCTGTTTGTTTCTGTTTTTATTCAGCTTTAGGGTTTGCCCCATTATTGCTTTATGCTGCTAGGCGAACGTCAATATAAATTTCGCTATTGCAAACAATGACACAGTGAAGACCCTCGTGCAGATGTGTTTTGGCTGTTGGCTGTTTGTGTAGTGCGGGAGCTGTATCTTCGGGTTAACTCCCCGGAAATGGAATTGCTGAGCCAGAGGGCCAGTGTGCATGTCATTGTATTAGGTGCGGCCATGTTGGCCTGGAGGAGGGCGGTGTGGCCATGCCTGCCTGTGTCCCGCAGCCTTGTCAACAGAGTGGGCTGTTTAACTTCTGGATTTTTTGCTGAGTTAATTGATAAAAAACAGTATCGCAATCTAGTTTAAATTGGCATTTTTCTTATGAGTGAAGCTGGATGTCTTCAGATGTTGAAAGGCCCTCTGTCTGTCCTTTCGTGGACTATCTTTACATGTCCCCTGTCCATTTTCTATGGTTTTGTTATGTCCTTCTTTATCTTTGTTTTGTATATATTGGGAAGATTTTCCATTTGTCATATGTAATCTCTCAGTTTGTCACTTGTTTTCTGACTTCGCTTTAACCTGTTGCCCTGCGTGCCTTCGGATGACATTTTTAAAACAAGTCATGAGAACTCCGCTCCGTGGTAAACCGGGGTCCGGCTGTAACGTTGAGCACGGCCAGCCTCCCCTTTGGTTCCTGATTGTTAAGTTCACGAGTCGAGTTGATATTTAAAAGTTCCGTCTTCCCCAGCCAGGCTGCGGTCTCCTCGACTTCCGCCAGCACCTGGCCTGGTTGAGGCCCTTTCCCTGGTGGAACGATTCGGATTTTAATCTTGAACTGCCTGGGTGCCGAGCGTCTTGCCTTTTTGGGTCGCGGTTTAAACTGGACAGACAGCTCCTAAGTGCTCTTCAGGGAATGCCCTGGGCTCAGTGAAGGCCCTCCTTCCTCCCGGCGTCTGGTGACAGTTTGCTACTGGGACCAATCAACCCAACCACAGCGGCATCTGCCTCCTCCTCGGCTCCTTCCAAGGCGTGGAGAGCCCAGGTGGCTGTGTGGCCGCTCTAGCTTTAGCTTCTGAGGAGCCTCCAGACGTTTCCGTAGTGGCCGCTCCGGTCTGCATTCCCACCAGCCCAGCACAAGGCTTCCCTTCTCTCCACATTCTCCCCAGCACTTGTTTGTTGACTTTGTGAAAATAGCCATTCTGACTGGTGTGAGGTGGTAGCTCATTGTAATCTTGATTTGTATTCTAATCATCAGCCACACTGCTTCTGTTTGATCAGACTTGACATGGAAACTGCCTCTACCATCTGGAATCAGAATAAAAATCCTCTGCTGGGATCTACATGGATTTGGGGTCAAAAAGGAAAGTGCCATGGCAATCACTCTGGGGCTGTGCTGGGTTGAGCAGTGTGAGCGGAGCCTGGGGCCTTCGTGGGGGAGGGCTCTGCCCCGGGCCTGTGGGTGGAGCTCAAGGCAGGCGGGTGGAGCTCCTCATCGCCACTTCACCGTAATTGTCTGCGAGGCACAGCGACATGCACTTCACATACGGTGACTGGTTCCTCTTTACTGCTGGGGACAATTTGACATTCATTTCTGAGAGGTGCCATCTTTGAGCGCAATGTGCATCCCGGGTCACATGGTCTCCGATTACTAAGGTGACACTTAGGACAATTTTATGGCAAATTGAGTCCCAAATTACAGCCCCTGAAGGGGTGCGCATTAATAATGGTCCGTAACCACCCAGCAGGGGCCTGGGCGCCAGGTTGCGATGCAATCAAATGCGGTTACTAATGCACCATTTCAGCAAGACCAAGACGAACGGGTCATTAAGACACATGCTCTGATCTTCTCCTTTCAAAAAGGAGCTCTGCGATCACCGGGACACCCTGGGTTGAGGAGTAATGAAGACAGACTTATTTTTGCAGGAGTTGGGGTTTGCCGTAGCTGAGTGAGGAAGCATGACCTGCTCTGAGGGCATTGGAATGACTTTCCCTTTTTTCCCCCCAGAGCATCAGCCCCTCTGATTGTTTCCTCTCTCCTGTAGGCATTATCCTTCTTAGCTGTGAGACACCAGTGCTCTGGGATCACAGAGTTTGAGGAAGAGTGACTGGTAGTTCCAAGCACAGCCGGTGAAGGTGGCAAGCCCCTGCGGTGGAATGCTGGCCTGCGGGGGGTGTCGGGGTCTGAGGGCGCCTGGGCGTGGCAGTGCACCGAGTTCTGTGCGATGCTGGCTGGTGAGGCAGGTCGTAGGTTCCTGCCTTTTGAGAATCTACTGTAGAGACCAGATATTGACATCGATGTTCACGTGGCTGAACATGCATTTGCAGTCACGCATGTGAAATAAAAATAAGAAGTAGATAAGAAATTGATTGGCCTGGGAAGAAACATTACCTGGAGATTTGAATAGTTTTTTTCATACATTAAATATTGGACAGTTACTAGGTTCTTAGGAGATTTGAGGGAACAGTGACTTACCACATTTCGAAGACATGTGGCAGCCCTGCTCTGGGACTTCCCTCTGTGGGTGAGGACTTTCTATACGTAAAGTACACATTTCTAACTAACCTAAAGGATTAACTCTTACCCACTTCCCACTTCTTTGCTCCTCCGCTTTTCTTTGAAGACTTCAGATTCCCTGGTGTGTGACGATTGAGCCTGTTCACCACTGACAATATTTCTACCCTCTGCAAAGCCCGGTGCTAGGTGTTGAAGGAAGCAGACCTTGTTGTGCACAGCCAGGAGCTTACGGTCTAATAGTGAAGACTCATCTGAGCATGAACAACAGTGATGAGTGACCCAGTGCCTGGTGCTCAAGACAAGGGATGGGCCTTGCCAGACTCTGTCGCTAACCCCCAGAAAATAGAGAGCATTGGCTTGCAATAGAGAGGAGATGGGAAAATGAGGGAATTAATTGTATGGGCTGAATTGTGTCCCCGCCCCCAACTTCATATGTTGAAGTCCTAACCCCCTCCAATTCCTCAGAATACGACTCTGATTTGGAAAGAGCCTTTACAGAGGTGATTGAGTTAGGGTGGGCCCTAATATGATGTACTTATGAAAAGAGGAAATTTAGACACACAGGAAACACCAGGGACACAGAGAAAAGACCATTCGAAGAGACAGCAAGAAGGTGGCCGTCTGCAAACCAAGGAGAGAGGCCTCAGAGGAACCAACCCCAGCGACACCCTGGCCTTGGACTTCCAGCCTCCGGAACTGTGAGAACATACGTTTCCGTTGTGTAAGACGCCCAGTTTGTGGTATTTTGTTATTGCCTCCCTAGCAAGCGAATACGTTAATCTTACTCCTATTGGGATTTTTTAGAAACAATCTCAGTATTCCAGAAAAGTTCCAGTTACAGGCCAAAAAAAAATTGTTTCTCTGGACTATTTGAAATTAAGTGGCTGACATGCCAGAAAGTTCCCAAGAGGTTTTTTTTTTAATCTAATTTTATTTTTCCATCACCATTTATCCCTCTATGTCAGTGGTTTTCAACCTTGGTTGCACATTAGAATCACCTGGGAATCTTTTTAAAATCCTGATTTCTGGGCTTCATCCTCCGGAAATTCTGTTTCTTTGTGATGGGGTGAGGCCACAACATTAGTAACAAAGAAACAGAATTTCCGGAGGATGAGGCCCAGAAATTAGGATTTTAAAAAGATTCCCAGGTGATTCTAATGTGCAGCCAAGGTTGAAAACCACTGCTCTACATCCTCTTCCACCACTACCCACCTCTCTCCACACCCGCCCCCAGTCACCACACTGTCGTCCATGTCCATGAGTTCTCTTTTATTTATTTTTTGCTCAATCCCTCCCCCTTTATCCCCCAATCCCCAGAGCTGTCTGCCTGCTTTCTATCTATGGGTCTGTCTAGACCAGCCGTGGGTGAACTACGGCCCGCGGGCCGGATCCGGCCCGTTTGAAATGAATAAAACAACAACAACAAAAAAGACCGTACCCCTTTATGTAATGATGTTTACTTTGAATTTATATTAGTTCACACAAACACTCCATCCATGCTTTTGTTCCGGCCCTCCGGTCCAGTTTAAGAACCCATTGTGGCCCTCGAGTCAAAAAGTTTGCCCACCCCTGGTCTAGATTTTGTTTGGTAGTTCAGTTCATTAAATTCCACATATGAGTGAAACCATGTGGTACTTGTTTTTCTCTGACAGGCTTATGAAGCGTAGCATAATGCTCTCCAGGTCCATCCATGCTGTTGCAAAGGTAAGATTTCCTTCCTTTTCATGGCCGAGTAGTATTCCATGCTGTGAATGTACCATAGCTGTTTTATCCACTCATCTACTGGTAGACACTTGGGCTGCTTCCAGATCCTGGCTGTTGTAAATAATGATGCAGTGAGCATAGAAGTACACATATTCTTTCGAATTCGTGTTCTGGGTTTCTTCAGATAAGTTCCCAGAAATGGGATTGCTGGGTCATACATGGTCCCATGTCTAATTTTTTGAGACGACTCCCTGCTGCTTCGCACAGGGAATACATCAGCATTCCCACCAGCAGAGCACGAGGGCTCCCTTTCCTCCACGTTCTCTCCAACACCTGTTGTTTGCTGATTTATGGATGACAGCCATTCTGATCGGTATGAGCTAATATCTCATGGTGGCTTTAATACAGTGGTTCCCAGCCTTTTTTTTTGGCCACGCCTCACCTAAGCATCTCTAAAATCCTGTGACATCCAAGTCTCATGATTCAAAAAGTGAACTCCTATTCACATGGAGGAAGCCTAAAAGGCCATTCACTTGGTCTAAACCAGCTTCCAAAGAACATGACATCCATGAAAGAGAAAAATGAAAGAACAAAAGGACAGTTAAAGTGCTGAGGAAGAAGTCACTAAGAAATTGTCAAAATAATAATAATAATAATATGGAGTGATATGAGAAAATAGCAAATAAAATTTCAAAACATATAATAGAGAACTGAAATGTATAAATATGGCACACTATATATTTATATACTGTAGATGAGACCCCTAGGACCGTAAGAAATGTAAAAAGTTCACTGTTGATAACTCATTCTCGAATTGCCCCCCTGTGGGCGTGTGCCCCACACTGGGAACCACGGCTTTAGCATTTCTCTGATGATTAGTGATGTTAAGCATCTTCTCATGTGTCTATTGGCCATTCATATGTCCTCTTTGGAGAATTCTATTCAGGTCTTTTGCCCATTTTTTAATTGGATGGTTTGTTGTTTTGGTGTTGAGTTTTATACATTCTTTATAAATTTTGGATATTAACCCCTTATCAGATGTATCATTGGCAAATATGTCCTCCCATTCAATGGGCTGTCTTTTCATCTTGTTGATGGTTTGTTTCCTTTGCTGTGCAGAAACTGTAGGTGGATATAGTCCCATTTGCTTGTTTTTCTTTTGTTTCCCTTGCCTGAAGAGAGATATCAAAAAGGAAATATTGCTACAAGAAATGCCTGAGATTTTACTGCCCATGCTTTTGTCTGGAATTTTATGGCTTCCACGCTAACGTTAAGTCTTCAATCCATTTCGCGTCTATCCTTCTGCGTGGTGTAAGGAGGTGATCTAGTTCAATTTCTTTGCATGTTCGGTCCAATTTCCCCAATACCACTTATTGACTAGACTGTCTTTGTATGTGTTTGCCTCCTTTGTCAGATGCTAATTGACTCTAAAGGCATGGGCGTGTTTCTGGGCTCCCGATTCTGATCCATTGATCTCTATGTCTGCTTATGCCAGTGCCATGCTGTGTTGATTACCAGGGTCACGGGCACTGAGGCCGGGGAGTTTTCTATAAAGGAGGCGAAGATTCTAAGTGAGCTGGACTGATGAGCATCTTAGGAAAGCCAAGGGTTACTGAAAGCTCTTTCTGCAAAGATGAAAATGCAGGCGCTCCCCGGGCTGGGGGGTGAGGCAGGGAGAAAGGAGGCGTCTCGTGTCGTCTCCCCCAGAAGCTTTGTGACCCGGGAGAAATCCCCTCCATACACTGTCCTCGGGACCAAACGAATAGCCTCTGGGTGACTCCCACACACGCATTTGGTCCTTTTATGTCTGGGTGGCGGTTTTTCCACCCTGAGGTGCAAGGGCAGAGCTCTTGGGTCCTGCCCACCAGTGCCGAACGCCTTGCCAGCCTTGACCCTGTGCCTGCCAGCCGAGTTCAGCAGCAGGTCCCTCCTGCCGGCCTCCTGCCCTCCAGCCACGCCACGCCCCACGCCCGGGGCCCTCGCTCTCCTGCCTGTGCTCACGCTGCTTCTCTGTTCCAGTGCCCTTCGCTCTCTCCCCGAGGCCCGGGAGCATTCTGCCCCTCCCCCTGACCTTGCGAGCGTTTCGTCCTCTGCGCTGCCGGACGCCCTGAAACCTATCACTTCAAATAAGGGCTTCTTTGTTTATCTTTCTCTCCCCAAAACTCCCGATCCGCTCTCTTCCTCTCTGTGGCCTCAGCTGCTGACACCACCCCTGGCTCACGGTGGGTCCTCCTTGGCTAAATGTGCCGCAGGATGTGGCAGGCGCTGAGCAGGGCAGGGAGGAGCAGGGCCTGCCCTTGGGGAGGCCCCAGGCCAACAGGGGCAGATGGAGAGGAACACGGGCACTTGTGTCAGGGAGAGTGAGCAAGACCGTGATGGGGGTGAGCTTGGGGGTCGGGGGCTCACGGGAGGGCATCTTTCCAAGCTGCCAAGCCTTCCGTCCAGCAGGGCCGCCGCCCACTGGGACCTGCCCACGGTGCCTGGCAGGGCCTGCCCTGCAGAAGGGTTTGTGGACCGTGAGCTCCATCAGGTCTGGACCGTGTCCGCCTCGCTCACTGCCGCGGACAGGCTGTGGTGGCCAGTGAATACCTGTGCGATGAAGCGGGAGTGACAACCGCCAGGCCTCCTGCCCGTCCCGTCAAATGCCCTCCTCGCCTCCCTCCTCGCCTCCCCCTCGCTGGGTGGGTCCTCCTGGTCCAAAGGGTGAGCTCTCACCTCATGGGGGCGGCGCTGAGGGTCAGGGGCAGCCCTAAGGATGGCACCTGGTGACATGCCCTAACCCTGGGACCACACGCTTCTGACATGCTGACACAGGACCGGTGTTCAGAACATAAGAGTCCCAGGACCACACGCCTCCAACATGAAGGCACATAGGACCAGGTGTGCAGAACACAGAGCGTCCTGGGACCACACGCCTCCAACATGAAGGCACATAGGACCAGGTGTGCAGAACACAGAGCGTCATGGGATGACAAGCTTCCAACATGAAGACACACAGGACCGGTGCTCAGAACACAGAGTGTCATGTGACCACATGCCTCCAACATGATGACATACAGTACCAGGTGTGCAGAACGCAAGTCCCGGGACCACATGCCTCCAACATGAGGACACGCAGGACCGGTGCTCAGAACACGGAGCGTCCCGGGACCACACGCCTCTGACATGAGGACACACAGGACCGGTGCGCTGAACGCGAGTGTTCGTCCGCCTGGAGCTCCGCAGCCTCGGTTTGTGGGACCGAGGGCCTGGGGGAGGGGAGCGAGGGCTCACGGGGCCAGAGGGGAGGCCGCTACTCAGGCGGACGGGTGAGCGGGGCCCCGCTGGGCGCGGGAAGTGCCTCCGGGCTTCATGCCTCCTGTTACAGCTGCTTCTGCCAGGACCCTCCGGAGGGGCTTGTCAGGGGGCAGAAAGGAGATTTATGTGCAGCGTGTTTACTGCAGTGCAATTTATCACAGCGGAAAAGTGGAAACAATTTTAAGGCCCAACAGCAGGGGGTAAACAGTGCCTCGGTGACGGCCTGTCCACCTGGCGGACTTTCCGCAGTCCTGGGAGGCCGCGGGGTGCGTGACCGGCGGGGAGCAGTGCGCTCCGGGGCTGCTAAGGGGGAGAGCGGGTTCCACAGGGCTTGTTCTGGGGCCGGGATTTGTAGAGGCACGTGTGTGTGTGTGTGTGTGTGTGTGTGTTTGCGCGTGTGCGTGTGCGTGTGTAAAATAACAAGAGCGGCCTCCCGGAGGGAGATTTAAAGGTCATCTTTATTTTCTATTTCCAGCTTTTCAAAAGTCTGGTTGAAAAGGGGGGAAAGGCCTTTTTCTTGCCAGGGCTCCAGGCCCCGGGGGGAGGAGGGGTCTGGTGGAAAGCCTTTATTTTGAGTTTTCTCCTGAGCGCAGGCAGGTGACGTCACGCTCGTGCCTGGGCCGAAGCAGGGAGGACGGTGGCTGAGCGAGGGCCGTGGGATGAGTGTCAGACGGGGCAGCAGCGCTGTGCCCAGCGCCCGGCGGCATCTGGGTCCCCTCTCTCCCGTAGCCTCGGCCACCTGCCTTACCCCCCAGCTCTCGGCAGAGGCAGGGAGAGCCTGGGCCAGGGCTGGGAGGCCCCACTGAGGGCCCTGGGGAAGGGGGCTCCACGGGGGCGGGGGGGGGGGGGTCCCATGGGGGCGAGGCTGCAGTCCCTCCCCGTCCTTGCCCTCCAGCCTCAGGGAGACTGTTCTGCAGGTGAGGCCTGGCCAGGGCCCTGCGAGAGGGAAGGGGTTGGGGGGAGAAGCCTTCACCCTACACGGAGGGGAGTGTGTTTGCCTGTTGGTCATGGGGTGTCCGTGTGCCAGTCTTGCCAACGTCCCTGAGTTCTTGAGGCCGAGTCTGTCTCCTCGTCCTCGGCCGGCAGGGTCTGGGACAGAGCGAGGGCTCGCGGCAGCTGGTCCAGCGATGGCGTTAGGGTGTCGGCGAGGAACCCAAGGGCTTGGACACGACTCTTTCTCGTCTCGTGGACAGAGAGATGCTTTCGGAGGCAGAAGGCCAAGGCCGGCCAGTGGCTGTGTGTGTAACCAGCCAAGGGCGTGGGCTGGACCCGTGGGGCATGGTGCCCCTGCTCCCCTGTGCACCAGGGCTCCAGCCCAGCTGGGCACCTGCCCGCGCAGACCCTCGGCCCTTTCGTTACGGGAACCTGCGGTCCTGGCAGGATTCCTGTTCCTGTTCCTGTTCTTCTCCCACATTCATTCAGTCAGTCAGGCAGGCAGGCGTTCATTCAGCTAATGGTCCCGCTCTGTTCCCGAGGCTGGCGATCTAGAGGAACAAGGCCCCATGGTGCCAGGAGCACGCAGCCCCGACAGGCGGGCCCTGAGCCCAGTTCTCTGCAGCGCACACGGGTGTCCTGAGCCCAGTTCTCTGCAGCGCACACGCGTGTCCTGAGCCCAGTTCTCTGCAGCGCACACGGGTGTCCTAGAAGCAGCCCAGCAAGTGCAGGCGTTGGGTCTGCCGGCCGCGGGAGGCTCACGCGCCTCCTCACCAGGAGTGGGGACAGGGGTCGGCCACTGCGGGGTGGGGACGGCGTCACCGGCCGAGGTTCTGTCCTCTGCACGCCCAGGGACCGCTGGACGCCCAGGGACCGCTGGACACCCAGGGACCTCTGGATGCCCAGGGACCGCTGGAGGGAGTGCCCGTGGGCGGTGCCCATGTCCCCCCGGAGGCAAAAGACAGGATTGAAAGGGTGAAAAGACTAAAGATAATACTAATAACAATTTTGAGAGCTTCGTGGCTTAAGGGACAAGTACAGCTCGGGTCATAGATGTGGACGGTTGTTCCTAAGGGAGAGGGGGGGTGGGGACCCTTCCAGCTGCTGCCTGGATGTCTCCCCTGGGGCGTGGCCAGGGAGGCGGGCCTCCACTGCTCCTCGGTGAAGGAATTATTTCCAGGAAACCCTGTGCTTCTGCTGCAGTGGCTCAAGGGGAGCCCAGAAGGATCCTGTCCAGGATTGGGGGGAAGGAGGGGGCGGGGCCTGGGCAGGTCAGGCCAGGAGAGCGTGTTTGCTCTGAGGCTCTGGCCCTGTCCTGGGCTGTGAGTCAGGGTGTGGATGTGGTGCCAGCGCCTTGGAAAGTGCCTCGTGCTGCGGGGACAGGAAGTGGGGGGCGGGCGGAGCGTGTCCAGGAGGCAGCGAGGCCTCTCCCGCCTCCGATCTGCTTTCGCTTTCCTACCTGAGCCACAGCTGAGACCAGCGCCGAGGGGACAGGGCCGTGAGTCCGGGCCCAGAGCGCTGCCTCTACTCCGTGGGGCCCCTAAGACATGGGCGGAGGGCGTGTCGCTAGGCCAACACGAATGTCACCACAGTGAAGCCCTGGCCGGTGGCTCAGCTGGTGGACTGTCGTCCGTGCACCAAAAAGGTTGCGGGTTCGATTCCCAGTCATGACACATCCCTAGGCTGCGGTTCAACCCCAAGTCGGGGCATGTATGGGAGGCAACTGATTGATGTTTCTCACATCCATGTTTCTCTCTCTCCCCCGCCCCTCCCCGTCCTGCCTCCCCCACCCCCAAATCAGTAAACATTTCCTGGGGTAAGGATAGATACATATTCTCACCACATCGACACCACGCTGTTTGACACTTGCCCTGTGTGACTACAGCCCAGCGCCTGACTCTATTGGACACGGAATGGCCACCACCCCCACCTGCCCCCACGTGAGCTCCTGCACTTGCTGGAGGCCTGTCCCCCTGGGCACTGGACAGGCCTCTTCTAGGAAGGCCTGAGGCCTGGGGGGCATTGCTCCTGAGACCACCTGTTCCCTGGTCTGGACTTGCTCCCTGCCAACCGCCCCCCCCCCCGCCCACACACACACACACACACACACACACACACACACACACACAGACATTGGATAAGGAGGAATTCATGACTCGGCAGAATAAAAGTGAACATTTAATGCACCATTTGATCTTCTTAAACACCAGGGTCTCCTTTGACAACACTGTGCACCTCGTATGCCGCAGACAATGTCTCACACGGAAATGGCAGCAGCTCGTGGCTCGCGGCCCCAGTCTACGCGACCATCGCTCCCGGCGCCAGGGGGTCCTCCGGTCGCCTGCCGTCCGGGCCCCCGTGGGGACGGCTGACTGGCCGCCCAGCTGTGCGCAGGCCCAGGCGCAGACCAGCCTCCTCCTAACGGGCTGCCGGGCCCTGCCCACGGACAGAGTCGCTGCATTTCTGACTTTAACAGATGAACTTTATTAAACATTTTTAACAGCAAACACTCGTAAGCTAAGAACTCCATGTTCAAAACGGCACCAATCTTTTATCAAGTTAAACTGAATTTCAAACAATGACATTAAATACAACCATTGACTTTGCCAACAGGATTTCATGAACTTGGTGAATGTTCTGTTTCAGACATGATAAATGCACTTGGGCAGGCCTTGTCGCCAACGTCCAGCGGGCCCGTGGCTACGCGAAGCATATTTACATACACATACATACGTGACGGAGCTGGAGGAGCCACAGAGGCATTTATCACAACGTCCCCGTTTTACAGACCAGAGAGTTCCAGGGAAGTCAAGCCACCCCCCAAAGCCACAGGACCAGGGTCAGAACCGGGTCAGAGCCGGGCCCCTGTCCTGCCTCCTCACCACACCGCAGACCTTCGCACACATGCACCCGCCCCGCCCCATGCACACACGTCAGCACCTCCGTGTGGTGCGTCACCGGACACGCACCTGGAGCCGCAGCAGCTCGTGGAGGAGCCCCAGACGCACGCGGGCTGGAGCCAGTCCTGCCAGGAACCCCGCGGGGCACGGCCACCTGCTGACTCAGCGCTGTCTCCCGCCACGGCTCCCACTTCTTCAAAGCCCGTGACCCCCTCCGCTACCTGCTTTCTCTCCACACGACCCCAGAGGGCAGCTCTCGGGCCCCTGGCCCTCCATGGGGAGCCCGAGGCTCAGCACAGTCCAGCGACCCGTCCGTCCAGGCTGCACAGCAGGTGTCCTCACTCCGCGAGCGCAAGGCGTCCCTCCTGCTCACCTGCCTCTGCCGTGAGCCAGGGACCCCAGCCCTCCCGCTCCCGCCGGGGGAGGGGGCCAGACCCCCCACGCATTTCGGGCTGTAAGACTCACTACAGTGCTTTGGTTTCTCCAGGAAAAGGCCGTGCTGTGTGTCCCAGGTAAGGAGCTCTGGCTGCTTTTCCACACCCCTCAGGGGCAGCGGGCGGGCTTTAGGGGATCGCAGGAGCCTAACCCCTGTGCCATTGATTTTCAGATTTCAGCCTCGAACCAGCCGGGTCCTCTCCACCGCCCCCCGCCCCCTCCCAGGCCCACGGAGGCAGATTTCCAAACTCAGAAGGAAGGTACCTCTTCCCCATCAGCTGCTCACATAGAAACAGCTCAGCCTGGAGCTGGCCCTGTGCTGGCAGGACTGGGCACCCATCCCTGTCTGTTCTCCTGGCTTCTTTCTTTCTCTTCCCTCCCCGGCCCCTGACTCGCCAGAGGGAGGGGAAGAGCCCCCGCAGAGCCACCGAACGCATGGGGACGCGGAGGCGCGGGCGGCAGCGCCCACCCTGACGCACAGGTAAGTGATAAGTCGCAAGCGATGCTCCGGAGCCACATCCTGATTTACAAGTAAATTGCAGCCTCGTTAGTCGAGGCGACAAGGGGGTGTTGGGCAGCAGAAGGGAGGATGCAAGAAATGAGTCTTTTTCGCTGCGGAGGTGATTTCTATGTCCACGTGAGGAGGCGCACGCGGGGCCTCGGCCTTACCCCTCCACGTGGGCGTGGACGGCTATGGGGGGGCGGGATGTCGGCTACGTGCAAGGAAGGCTTGACCGCCTCCAGCTCCACGTGCCCCCCACTGTGACACCATCGGTTCTGAGTCGGGCCGCCCAAAGGCAGATGTCTTTGTTTCGAGGTGGATTAAAGCAGCTTCTAAGAATCTTCAAAAAGCTTTTTCGGGAGAATATGAGTTTGAATGGTAAGCACGTCTCGTGGATTGGAACCGTGTTTTTATCTGGAAATGATAAGCCGTTTATAACAGAAAAAATATGTGTTTGTCAGGAAGACTGCTGAGCGACGCAGTTTGTGGGTTTTTATGGGTGTTGACGGATTTGCTGGAGGAGGAGGAAGAGCTATGACAACGCAAGGAAACTACTTCCACCTCCTGTGCGTGCCTGTCGCCCAGGGCAGACCCCTCAGTGCCCTGGCAGCACGGTGTCCTGTGCTGCTCCACCCGGCCCAGAGGACAGCGGGCAGGGCCGGCCCTCGGGCAGACGGGGCTCCGTGCGGCTTGCTGAGTTGCACCCTCCGCCATGGACAGGCTCCAGGGACAGGGGCGTAGACAGTTTATCCAGCATCGGCTGGTCGGGGACAGAACTTTCCACGTGCTTCTTCCTGGCCCGGTTCCATGGCCTTTGACCACATGGAAACCCCTCTGGATGCGCTTGAGGCTGGGCCAGTGTCCCGCAGGAAAGCAGGGCCAGGAAGTCCGCGAACCGTCTGGTCTCAGCGGGAAGAGGACTCCTCTTCAGTCATGTCTCTCAGGCTAAGATCCCTCTTAGAACAAGGAACTGAGGAACATTCACTAATCGGTATTTTGGAAGCGAGGGGTCGGGGTGGCCCAGGACAGACAGCTGCCCGGGCCGACGGCTGCTTTCCCATCGAACGCCGGAGAAAAGTGATGGGTGAACCAACCCAGATCAGCGTGAGAACCGCAGCCCAAAGCCGGGCTTCTTGCTCAGTGTGAAGGGGAACCAGAACCAGCACCGGTGCCTGCGTGTCCGACGCTGGAGCCGCCGCCCTGGGCGGTGCGGGCGCGTGGGGCCAGGGCCACCTGCCGGAGCCCACCCTTCGGCTCCAGCTGACACGACAACGGCCGATTCCTGCCTCCTGTCCCCACACTGGGCTGTGGCCTCGGTCCCCTCCCCGCCTGTCGACGTGGGGCCCACCTCTGCCTTCACACAAGGCCCCGCGCCCGGAAAGCAGCCGGAGATGAACCTGGAGGAGACGAACGTGGGGCGAATTCAAGGACCAGATCAAACACGCAGCTCGCGGGCGGGGACCGACTTCCCGGGAGAAAGCGACGTCGCCTCCGCACGGAACACCATCCTGAACGCATGGCCTCACTCCGGGGCGACAGCCTCGCGCTCGGTTCTGGGATCCCAGCTTGCTCTGCTGCGAATGCTTCCTCTTCACCCTGAACTGGGGGGCGGGGGAGACGGGGGGAGGGCCGGGTTTCAGGCAGGGGGTCAGGCTCTGCCTCTAGGTGCTCATTTCAAGTCCCAGTTTCCGTCCTGTCACGTGTGGGTGATGACATCCCTCTGCCTTCCTGCTTCTCTGTCGCTCAGACCGAAAGGAGGCGGGGCCGCCTCGCGCTGTCACTGTAGCGGCTGCAGAGCAGCCCCAGCCCCTGCCCCTGCCCCAGCCTTGCTCCTCGGGCCTGAGGACCGACCGGCTTCTGTGTGGCCCACGCACAGGTGGGGCCAGGACACACCATCGCAGCCCAGATTCGTGTTTCGTCCGTGTCCACAGGACTCATCCTAAGGCGGCCGCAGTGCCCTGAGGTAGCAGCACGGACAACGGCCTCCACCCACTGCTCCCGCTCCCGCTGCCGGCGCCCTGAGGGTCGGCTCACGGGCGGCATCGGGGACAGCCAGGCCGGCGGAAGGCAGCTCCTGGTTCACGCAACCCTCTGACCTCGTGGAGGCCACGAAGACCGGGCCGGGTGGCAGGAGGCAGGTAAGGAGATCTGGGAAGAGCGAAGTCTGTGCTGTTTCCGCCACGTGACCCTCCAGGCAAGGTGCCAGGCCCGAGGCGTCTGCCCAGCGAGGGACCCGGGATGTGCCCGGGGAAAGGCCAGGGGCGCTGCCTGCTGACCTGGATTTGTTCCCAGCAAAGACCAGGCCCCTCACCATGGGTGCCCCCGCGAGAGGCTCTCCTTTCAAACCGCCACCGAAGGGCGCCACATAGAAACTCAAACCCAGACTGGGGTCCCCTGGGGCCCAGGCACTTCCACGACGTTGCTTTCGGACAGGCTGGCTCACCACATGCGACCAGGTGGGCAGAGCCTGCGGGTGGGGAGGCCAGGGGATGGGGTGACCCGCCCCCCAAGGGGACGGACGCCTGGGAAACAAGGGGAAATGTCCGTTTGGAGGAACCCTGTCCGGCAGGAAGATCAGGGACTGAGAACTCCCAGATCTCGGCTCCTACGGCCGAGCGGGGCCGAGCGGCTGGGCACCTGTACCCAGGGGCACATGGACGAGGAGCACACAGGCTTCCCCGGGGCCCGGGCTGCGGGCCGGTGCGGGGGCTGGGGAGCAGGAAGCAGGCTCATAGGTATGCTGAGCTGGAGGGTACACATTTCTGCAAAACCCTGGCACCTCCCAGTGGGCGAGGGCAAGGGTGGGGGGCGGGGGGCGAGCAGAAGGCAGGGGATGCCCTGCTCCCAGCTGGTATCATGAGACAGTCCCCCCACGCTCTGGGCCACGGTTCCCTTCACTAAAATGGGTACAGTAACAACCTCAGGGAGTGTGGCAGGATGAGTATCCTCATCTGAGAACAAGGCTCAGAGTTCCCGGAGCCAAGCCCTGTCTGCCCGTCTGCCCGAAGGGCTGTGCTCACAGATGTGATGGGAATGCTTGAGCGCCCAGGCAGGGGCTGTGGGCCGGGGGACCTGGGCCGGCGATGTCTGAGCAGCACTCTGGACAGCAGGACGTGTGTGTGCCACCCCCCTGTCCCTTCTTGCTCTCCAGCAGAGGGGCGGAACCTTTTCCCCACCATTTAGATACTTATCACATCATCTGTGGGCCATACAAAAGCATCAACTTAAAAATCAGCCTGATGTACTTGGCCAAATGTTTAACTCACCCCTCATGCCTTGGCAGGGCCAGACCACATGATGTACGGCCCGCGGGCCAGCCGTTCCCCAGCCTGCGAGTCTCCAGCAGCACGGCTGGCGCCCCCGAGCACATCCACGCCCAGGAGGCCTCAGAACCTGCAGACTCCCTGCTCTGATCCACGCACCAACCCAGAGGCGCTGGCGCCGGTGTGGGTTCAAGCTTCCAGTCCAGAGTCTTTGGAATGAAATGAGAACGTTGCAGGGCCCTGAACACCCGGACGATCGGGTAAGGGAACCTGAACGTGCGGGACGTGGAGGGGCGTGGTGCGGACACGCCCCCGCCCCCAGGACACGCGGGGCTGGCGCAGAGGCCCCTCCCCTTAGAGAAGCCCTGTCCTCTCATCGCTCCAGCTCAGGTGCCCGCCCCGGACCCCCTGCCGCTACCCCCTCTGTGGGAGAAACAGCGGCTGGGCCGTGGGGCCTCAGCAGAAGAGCCGTGAGAGACGGGTAACATTTATTCACACGCAACACCGACGAGGAAACAGCTCTACACACAATGACTCAGACACAAGTCGGAACAGGGCGCAGCGCCCGGAGCAGCGAGCGGGGACAGTCCGACGACTCGCTTCGCGCTGTTTTGTGGTTTGCGTCTTGACTAGCACCATCTGCGCACAGCGGAGGAGGACGTGAGTGTGTGGGTGACAGTGAAGATTTGCAAGGCACTTAATCAGTCGTCGGGGTGACGATCCGGCGTGGTCTCGGCTTCCACGGCAGCCCGCGCCCACCTGCCCTTCCTCAGCAGACCAGGGCCCGAGGGGGGTCTTTTGCCAGCGGTCCTTGTGGACAAACAAGTCCTAGAAAGTTCCTCAAAGTGCTTTTCAGCCTCACGGGGCTTCCACTTCCCTGGGCCTCCCGTCATTCTCTCCTCCCACGTGTGTCCGGTGTTGGCACCTCTCCTCCAGAAACAGCACTGCTCAACGCCACCGCAGACTTGCCACCAACCTTCATCCTCCTTCCGTGGGCTCAGCGCCGCCTGCATGGGGCCTCAAACACGGGCCTGGCTGCGGGTCCCAGGGGCCTGGAGCATGGGCCTGGCTGCGGGTCCCGGGAGCCTGGAGCGTGGGCCTGGCTGCAGGTCCCGGGGGCCTGGCTGCGGGTCCCGGGGGCCTGGAGCGTGGGCCTGGCTGCAGATCCCGGGGGCCTGGAGTGTGGGTCGGGGTCGGGGGCAGCGTTGGCTTCACCGGCGCCGGGAGGTGATGTCGAAGCAGGTGATCATCATGAGGTGGGCCTTGCAGAAGTTGACGCGGCTCTCCAGCCGCTCCGTCACGCACTCGAGTGCCTCCAGGTACTCCAGGGAATCCAGCTCCCACACCTGCTCCAGGTCAACTGTGAACGAGAGAGGCTGGTGGGAAAGGTGCCCGCACGGCCGGTCGGAGCTGCACCCGTCCCCCTCCCGTGGGCCCCGCCCTCACATGCCCCCAAGCAGGTGAGGACTGGCTCTGCCCTTGCTGCTTCCCCCACCCCGTCACCCCTTCCTCCCTCAGCCTCAGGGCCACACTCTGCCCGCTGTGCCTCCCCCACGGGCAGGGCCCACGGGCGAGCGGGTGGCGTGTGCCAGGGGAGGCACGGGGCTGAGGGCTGGGGTGGAGCTGGGAGGCCACGGGAAAGGAGCTGTAAGGGCAGAGATGCGTTTGCCCCACACGCTGTCTTCCCGCATCGGGTCCCCAGTCAGTGCAGCCGTTCGGGACCAGATTTGGGCTTTATTTTGTGGTAAAGGGAACCTGTCTCTCAAAGACAGACTTGCTATAGGTGTCACTCATCCTGGGCTGCCTGCCCAGGGGAAATCTCACGGCGTGTGATTGTTTCGCTCAGAATGCCATTCTTGCTTCTGCACGGTCTGCAGGCCTCCCTAGGCCGCGGTTCTACCCTGCGCGGAGCCGTAAACCCTTGTCGGTTTCAGGCCAGACGGCCGCGTGCTTCCGTGGCCGGGAGCAGGCGTGCCATGCCACCAGCGTGGGCGCCCTTCCAGGAGGGAACCCTCATTGGCAGGGGCTCTGGACTGAGACCCAGAGCAGTCATCTTGCAAGAGCGATGCTCACCCCCCTCCCCGCTGCCCCCACCCCCTATGAGGGGGTGACCGTCTCATGTGATGGGCACCAAGGCCCTGGGATTCGGACTAGACACGGGCTCACCCCGCTCACAGGCCAGGCTGTTCAGCGGCGCCCCCAGCTACAGTGAGGTTATCAGGGTCGTCCTAGGGGTCAGAGGCGTGGTGCTTGGCCGTGGAGTGACAGGAGGCCCAGCGACTCTGCTAATGAGGATGATAACATCCGCGACCCAGGCCTTACACTCGCTGAGCCACTGGTCGGGGTCCAGCATCAGGTGCTGCTTGGTCGCCTCCAGCTCCTGCATCAGCCACTCGTACTTGGCCCGGACCTCGGCGATCCTCTGCTGGCGGCGCTCCAGGGTCCTCAGCTTGACGTTGAAGCCCACGCCCTCCTGGGCAGGTGGGGGGAGAGGCCGCAGGTCGGGGGGAGAGGCGGGAGGTGGTGGTGAGAGGCAGGAGGTGGGGGGGAGAAGCAGGAGGTGGGGAGGAGGAAAGGACTGGTCACAGGGAATGTGGGGGGCCGGGGACACCCCAGCCCACTCTCAGCTCAGACACCCCACCGCGGGCAGGGCCACCACAGGCACCTGTTACATTTAAAGCAGCTGCATTGGGAGCTGGAGCCAGAAAAGCCCCCAACACCACGGCCTCCCAGCCCTGGAGCCTGGAAGGCGTTTAGACGGGAAACGTGGAGCCCTCCCGGGTCCTGTGCTGGGACTGAGCCCCACCCCCTGGGAAGCCGGCTGGGGAGTCCCCTGCCCCAGGGACCTGCCGGGGGGGGGTACACCCCACCTGGGGCAGGAGGAGGCACTCACCTTGCCGCTGCCCCCCCGCCGCCGCTGCAGCCGCTCCACGTCGTCGATCTCGTAGACTTTAATCTCGAAAGGCTCCCCGAGGCCCCTCTGGGCGCTGCGCAGGGGCCCGTCCACCCAGCGGAGCCCCGCGCCCGGGGCCGGCTTCCTCGCAGGCGAGGGCGTGTCCAGGGACAGTGCGGGGATGAGCCTCCGTCTCTGGGAACCTGAAGGGGTTGAGCCCAAAGTTCATCTTGTGAATTCCCATCTTTTAAACAGATTCTCTGTGATGCACAGGGTGGGGCCGTGCCAGGGCCCGGAACCTGCGGCAGAGGTGAGTCTGAAACGCCCCAATGCCCCTCACTGAGCGACTCAGCACTGACCCCTTAAACGGGCTGGGCTTTATCCCCCGGGCTGGGCTTTACCTCGGGCTTTACCTCGGGGAGCCCTGCCTCACTGTAGAACCACCTGCAGTCCCACCTGAGCTGTGCACACACCCACATGCACCTCATCACAGCCCCGCCGGGCACCTGGGCTGGGACGGGCTGCAGTGGGGTTAACAGGGTCGTTCTAGGGGTCAGAGGCCTGGTGCTTGGTCGTGGAGTAATGGGAGGCCCAGTGACACTCTGATGATGATGATGATAACATCGGGGCAAGTGCAGTGACACAACAGCCCAGGGAGGCCAAGTGCAGGTGAGGAGCAGTCACTCACACGCAATCACACGGCAAGAACCGTGTGCGCTGCCAGGTGGCACTGGAACACAGGGGGACCCCTTTGTAAATTATGTAAATGTCTAATCACCTGAAACTAACCCTCTCCTATATAATAAAAGGCTAATATGCAAATTGACTGAACTGTGGAACGACCGGTCGCTATGACGCACACTGACCACCAGGGGCAGACGCTCCACACAGGAGCTGCCCCCTGGTGGTCAGTGCGCTCCCACAGTGGGGAGTGCCGCTCAGCCAGAAGCTGGGCAGCGCCAAGGATGCCCGAGGGCTCCTGGACTGTGAGAGGGTGCAGGCAGGCTGAGGGACACCCCCCCCCCCCCGAGATTCATGCACCAGGCCTCTAGTGCCAAATAACATTGAACGTAAAGGGCACTCGTGTGCGGGTACCTTGGACTTCCTGAGCGGTTCAGATTCGGTAAATCCATTCCGAGAACGAACTGGGGGCACCCACCAACCACTGTGGGGCCCCCCTGCCCTCTCGCCTCCCCCCAGGTACTGGGAGCCTAGTGTAGGGGGTGTGTGTTGGGGGGGCAGGGACCCCAGGAACTGTGAGTGCCAGAGGGCGGGACGGGCCACAAGCTGCACCCTCCTGGGAGAGCACTGACCACAGGCCTGGGTCTGGGTCCCGCACGGATGTGACTTCTCGGGCTACTGCGCGCGCCACCCCCACTGCAGACCTCAGTCTCTGCCAACGACCACTGCCTTCCAGTTGCCAGAAGGTCAAGGGAAGCAGTTCGGCCGCCAACGGCGTGGGGCCCGGCCACAGCCTGAACCAGCCTCCGGCCGCTGGGTTCCTCCTCCTCCGTCCCTCCCTGCTCGTCAGCCCAGCCCACCCAGCGCAGAGGGCAGGTAGGGAAGGCGTGCAGGCTGATCGCTAACTGCGTGAGCTGTTGCTGCCTCAAATGGCCCAGATCTGACCCGAGAAAGCCCGCTCCCCAACAGGGACTGAGTCCCCACGGCCCTGGCGGCTGACCACACGCACGGAGGGGCCCTGACCGCTCACAGCCGCTCTCTCCCCCGCCGCACGCGGCCCCGGGAGAAGTCTGACACGTTCAACATCAGAGTCCGGACAGAAGAGCCACACGGAGTCTGAAACCTTGGCCTCTTATTCAAACGTCGGGAACACGGCGCCTGGGCGCGAGGCCTCATAGCACCGGGGAATGCTCATTGGTCCGGGCCCCGAGAGCCCCCTCCTCAGCTCCCCATCTTCCCTCTGACTCAGGTGTGGGGCTAGGAAGACACGAATCAAAAAGCATGAGGCCCCAGCGAGGGAAGGAACCACAGACGCCGGAGGTAAGCGGACAGAGGAGTCCGTCTGAGTGATCGCACGGAGCACGAGCTGCGCCACCACATCAGGCCAGCGAAAGCACAAAGCATCTGCCACACTCGGTGCCCACACCCACGGCCACGTGACCAACGCCACGCAGGGCTCTGACCACCAGACTGCACGCTCCACGGCACACAGTGACTCACCCCAGGCCCAGAGACTCGGGGCCACCAGCCCCGCATCAGCTTCTGCAGCCACAGGTCAGAGCGCAGCGGCTCTGACTGCTCCCTGGGGCACCAGCAGCCACATTCCTGGGCCTGGGCGCTGGGTGGGGGGGCCAGGGAGGGACAGGCAGCCTGTGCCCACAGGGGTGAGGGTGGGGGGCACCGCTGGTTGCCCCAGCTCCCGCCTTTCACCAGGCTGCTGACCAAGGGGCAGTCACAGCCTTGAGGCCTCGTCACACCCCAACAGTAGGTCTGATTCACAGTGAACCCTCCATGCTGGCTCGGGCGCGGCCGGCAGGGGACAGGCTTGCAGAAGGAGAGACCAGGTGTCAGTGCCACCTGCCTGGGCGCCCTCACCACCCGCAGGGCAGGCAGCATGGGGTCCGGCCCTGTGCCCCTCTTTGCCCCCTGTGCCCCCGTGGCCCCCCTGCACACTGGGCCCAGGTGCCTACCTGAATTGGAGCGTTTCTTTGGGGTCTTGAGGCTCCGGCACCGCCCGCCCACGGAGCTGCTGTTCTCGCTCATGGAGTCCTGGGCGGAGGACGCGCTGCCCGTGGCCTCGCTGTCGCGCATCATGCTCTCGTAGCCGCTGCTGCCCCCGCTGTGGTAGAACAGCGCCGTCTTGCCCATGGCGGGCGGCAGCTCCCCGCTCAGCACGCTGCTGTTGTCGCTGCCGTGGCCGCTGCTGCAGCGGTGCGGCTTCCGGGGTGGCGTGACCTTGCTGTAGGGCGAGGGCAGCAGGGGCACGGCCGCCAGCTTGTCCTCGGGGACCCCGGCGCGCTCCTCCTCGGGCCCGGCTCGCGATGGCACGGCCCTGGGCCCCGCGCCGCCCTGGAGCAGCTCCGAGATGCGCCCGTTCACGGCCCGGAGCGGCAGCTTGGCGGCCAGGCTGGCACCCCGGCTGCGGCTCAGCGACTGCGTGGACCAGGACATGTGCCTCCCGCCGGCGGCCGGAGTGCAGCTCTGGCCCATGGACTGCGGCAGGGACTTGGTGGAGAAGCTGAGCGTCTTGGTGGGGGGCGTGGACAGGCTGCGCGCTTTGGGGCTGGCCAGCAGCAGCTTGCTCACGGCCGAGATCTTGGACTGGCCGGCCTTGGGCGAGGCCCCGGCCGAGGGCGGGGGGCCGGGGTGGGTGGGCGAGGCCCCGGCGCTGCGGCCCAGGCTCCGGCCCGCGCGGGGCATGGTGCTGTCCTTGCCCGCCTGCAGCCGCGCGCTCATGGAGGCCAGGCTCTCGGCGCGCTCCAGCGAGAGGCATTCGTAGTGGCTGGCGGTCGCCCGGCCCAGAGAGTTGGTCCTGCTGGCCAGCTGCTCGAGCTTGGCGCTGAAGAGCTTGCTGCTGCTGCTGGTGCTCGTCCTGCTGCCCGGCTCGTCGGGGAAGCTGGCCAGGAAGGGCGGGGGCTGGTTTGAGGGGCTGCTGGTGCCGCTGCTGCTGCCGGCGCTGTGTTGGGGGCTGGCCCGGTTCTTCTGGTCCAAGCTGGACTTGCGGACGGGGGGCAGCGGCGGGGTGCCTTTGGGCCGAGCCAGGACGCTGTGCTTGGGCGACGCCACCTTCCTCTCCAGGGTCGCCCGGGAGGCCTGGCCGCCCAGAGCGACGCCGTTGGTCTCGGGGGCGCAGTGGTAGCAGAGGCCGTCGAGCTCCTGCCGGCCGCCTTTCTGGAAAGCCCGGGGCAGGCTGCCGGACTGCAGGCTCCTGCTGGGGGGCATGGGGCTCTGGGCAGCCCCGCTGGGCTGGGCCGTCTCACAGCCGTCCACCACCCTCCTGACGCTGTCGGTCCCAGGGGAGGCGGCCACCTCGCCGCTCAGCCTGTGGCCGGGGCTGGTCTGCCTGGGCTGGTCCCGCTCAGCTCCCGCCTCGGGCTGTGGGGGGCCCGTGGCCGCCTCGGACCTCACCCCGTCCTCCCTGGGAGGCGCAGTCTCTTTCTTGGCCTCCTCCTCTCGTCTCAGCCACGGGTCCTCGAACGTCATCTCCTTCCTGGCGCTAACCTCCTTGCTCTCCTGGGGCGGGGCTGCCTTGGGGACGGTGGCGCCGATCGCCTCAGGGCCGCGCCGGGGGCTCAGGGTGATGCAGGGGTAGACGGTGATGTTGGTCTTCACGGGGACGCACCCTCCGCCGCCGCCCAGGTGTGCCGTGTTGGAGATGGTGACCATGGCCTTGCCCAGGGCGGAGACCTTGCAGCCTTGGGGGGCGGTGGCTTTGGGGAGAGAGCCCTCCCCCAGCTCGGACAGGATGAGCACGCTGTCGGGGCCCGCCCCGGGCTTCTCTCGGCACACGGCGGCCTTCTGAACGCCGCCCAGGAGCTCCGAGGCCGGAGGGTCCGCCAGCGCCTCCCCGTGCCCGAAGCAGGTCTGCGCGATGAAGCTGTGGCAGGACTGCTCGCCGTCGCTGCCCGCGCTGGTCTCGCTCAGCCAGGAGCTGATGGAGGACCGCCGGCTGCCCGCCTCCAGGCCCTTCTCCTCCAGGCCCAGCGTCGGGAGGGGCAGGAACTGCGTGATGCTGACCTCGGAGACGGGGGCGGCGCCCGGGCCGCGCTCCAGGTCCTCGCTGACGCTGCCGATGATGCTGACGGGCCGCGAGCCCGAGGCCAGCGCCTGCACCGAGCAGTCGCTGTTGAAGCTGATGATGCTGGCGGGGCGGCCGCCCAGGGCCCCGCTGATGGTCAGCTCCTCCACCAGCGTGAACACCAGCTCGTCCTCGCCGTTCAGCTCCAGCGGCTGCTGCACCGTCACCGTCGTGGTGCTCACGACCCCCTTGGAGCCCGGAGACGCCGCCTGGCGCGTGTCATCGGAGGGGCTGTGGGGGGGGCCCTGGCTCCCGGCAGACAGGGACTTCTTCAGGACCTGGGGGCTCATGCCCACCGGGGGGGTGCGCCCCTCGGGCGGCGGGGCCTCCCCGGACACCAAGCCCGAGTCCGTGCTCAGGGGGGACGGGGGCGCGGGGCCGGGCAGGACGCCCTTCTGGGTGTGGACTTTGCACCGCTGCGAGGGCGAGCTGGCCGGCCGGTACTCGGCCGTCTTGGACAGGCTGGCGACGCCCAGCCGCGGGGAGCCCAGGGGCCGGGGCTTGCCCTCCACGAACCCGCAAGAGGTCAGGCTTTCTCGGCTGCTCTGCAGGCTGGGGCTGCGCACGAGCTGGGAGGCGCCCTGCTGGCTGGTGCCGCCGGGGACACTCCGGGGAGAGGCAGGGGTGGCGGCCGGGACAGGCGAGTGACCCCTGGGCATCCCGGAGCCCGGGGCGTCGGCACCTCCTCTGTCGGTCAGCTGGCCGTCTGACCCCGCGTCTTCCTTGTCAGACTCACAGAGCAGGCTGGCCCGGGCGGCGGGGCTCAGCGGGGGGGCCTTGCCCGCCTGCTCCGCCCCGCCCTGGGCAGGCAGCTCCGGGAACGGGAAAAGGCCCGGCTCCTCGCGGCCATCGATGCAGTCCAGCCGCTCCTGCAGCTCCGCGAACGTGTTGCACTTGAGGCAGTCCCTCTCGGGCTTGCGGGCCGCGGCCGCCCCGGCCTCGGGGGGCCGGCTGTCACCCCTGGGCTTCTGCAGGGCCGGCACGATGGGCACGAAGTCGGGGGGGCCCTCGTTGTCCGTGAGCTCCTTGTCGGAGAGCGCCGTGCCGCTGGGCCCGATGTAGATGACTGTGTCGCAGGACTGCTCGCTGCTGGACGAGTAGTCGGGGTCGCTGGACAGCTGCGGGACGGGGAAGTCGGGGTCCACGGCGGCCCTGGCCTGGAAGGGCCGCAGCTGCGTCGGCCTGCGCATCCTGCCTTCCTCACAGGAGCTCTCTCCCCCCGACGAGCTCGACGTGTACTGTGGGCGAGAGGACAGTCAGCATGGGCTGCCCCAGGGCCCCCCCAGGAGCCGCCCAGGGACCCCCAGGGATGCCGGTTGGCTATAGGCTCCCGGCTGTGGGCTGGCTGCCCTGCATGTGGGCAGTTGCCTGGCTGTGCCCGGCCAGTGCACCTCCTGTGCCAAGGGCAGCCTGTGTGTGGCACACAAGACAGAGTCCGCTCCTGAAGGGGTGACCAGCCGGGCCGGGCTGAGCTCCTCGGGGCGGGGGGTCATGAACTTGGACCCCCAGTCACCGTGGCACCTTGTCCCACGAAACACTGGCTTGAAAGACTTGCTTGTTATTATTTATGAAAAGCTACAGAAAGGAGGGGAAAGCCCACGTCACCAGCCGGCCCTGAATCAGAGCGACCACCATTGGTCACTTCCTCGCACGGTCGTCTCACGCCCCCGCTGGCTGGCTTGGCCTCTGCCTCGCCAGGTGAGCCCAGGAGTGTGTCACGGACTCTGAGCACCAACCAGCAACCCCTGACCTCACAGGGCAGAGCCCAGCAGCCCGAAAAGGCCCGAAAAGGCCTCTGGACACGCAGGGGGAGGGCCACCTGAGCGAGGGGTGAGCAGTCGTCCGGGGCCAGCCACTGAGGGACACGGGACACGGACTTGGTCTCCGTCGGACCAAGGCCGGTGGGAGCCGCTGTGCGTGAGTCCTTCCGTCCCTCCCATGTGGACGTGCACCCCAGTCAGGGGTCCGGGCTGGGTGACCCCGAAAGGCAGCGACGGTGGGGCCCAGAGTGACGGACGCTCCTGCCCCAGGAGGGCGGGGAGGCTGCTGAGCTGGTTTTTCTGAGCGGCCCCCCACCCGCCAGCTCCCCACCTTTTTCTTCTTCTTCACCCGCAGGACCCGGGAGGCGATCTGGACGGTGGACAGGGTCTCGGCGTAGCTGCCGGCGGCGGCCGAGATGTGCGCGATCATGGTGGTGCGGCAGTTGACGTTCCCCAGGGACTCGCGCAGCAGCATGGTGAGCTTGCTGTCCCTGCGGGCACGGGGCTGCGTTAGGGGCGCCCCCCGGGCTCGGGCCTCTGCAGGCTGCTGCTCGGGGGCCGTGGGTTTTCATGGCGGACTGGTCAGCTCACTCTCTAACACAAGGCTCTGTGCACTTGGCTGCTGGGCAAGAGATTCTCACCCCAAGGACAGAGCTCATGCAAGCGCCTCCCCTGGCCCCTGCGCCCGGCCGTGATGGGCACCCTGTGTCTGTACCCAGATGGCACACAGAGGCCTGGGAACAGAGCGGGAGGACGGCTGTGGCCAGGGATGCCGCCGCTGGCTGCACACACGGCCCACCCCTGCTCTCGGGCCACCCGTCTCGGGCCACCCCTGCTCACGGGCCACCCGTCTCGGGCCACCCCTGCTCACGGGCCACCCGTCTCGGGCCAACCCTGCTCTCGGGCCACCCGTCTCAGGCCACCCCTGCTCACGGGCCACCTGTCTCAGGCCACCCCTGCTCACAGGCCACCCCTTCTCACGGGCCACCCGTCTCGGGCCACCCCTGCTCACGGGCCACCTGTCTCGGGCCACCCCTGCTCACGGGCCACCCCTGCCCCAAAGGCAGCCCCCCCGCTGGGAACCTGCACTGAAGATCGGGGTGTCTATAAAACACACAAAGGCCCTTTGCCATGGAGTCGCACCCTGTTTCTTGCTGTTGTCACGTAACTCATATTTGCACGGAGTGGTAATAAAGGAATTCCTATTCCTAAAAGTGACGAAACACAGACACAGCCCGAGCACTCAGTCAGCAACAGAACAGAACTTCCTAGAAAAGCCTCCTCTGGGGACTCGGCGGGGCAGGGGGGCAGGGCCCTGAGCCGTGAGGAGGAGGCCCAGGCGTTTACACGGTTTCCAGGATCCTTAAACATGGACCTGGAGGCGGCTCCGGGTTCCTCCCTGTTCCTGTCCCCGCTCCTCCCTGCCTGGCTTCCAGAGGACGGCTCACATCTCCAGCCACAGGTCTGCTCAGCTGCGGCCGCCTCATCTCACCTTGGGAGGCGGCCCACTTCCCAGGCGCCCTGTACACACTCAGCTCACGTCCCTGTGTGCACTCATCTCACAGCCCTGTACACACTCAGCTCACGTCCCTGTGCGCGCTCATCTCACAGCCCTGTACACACTCATCTCACAGCCCTGTGCGCGCTCAGCTCACACCGTGTGTGATCACACTCCTGTGTGTGTTCACAGCGTCATCTGAGGGGTTTGTCCCCCCCATCAGTGCCCCTGTCAGCCCCCCTGCACAGCTCCCTGAGGGGGACGGGCCCACTCGGCTGACTCAGTGTGAGACGCAGGCACCGTCCTCAGAGATCAAACCTGGGAAATTGGAAGACGTTTCTCACGTGACCTGTATCCGCATTTGGGGAGGAGAGACGGTGTGAGGACAATCATTTTTCCTTTCCATCTGGGACCAATTCAGGTGCCAGTTCGGGGCTGCTGGGCTCACTCGGGCTCAGGTCCAGGGCAATTTAAAAATATACCAGGGTTTCCTTTCAAGCAAAATAACCAGTGACAGAGTGAGGAAGGAGAGGGGATGAATGTGTGTCCTCCCCAAATTCACGTGATGGTGTTAGGAGGTGGGCCTGTGAGAGGTGATTAGGTCAGGAGGGTGGGGCCCCCATGAACTGGTTAGTGCCCTTGTAAACGAGGCCCCAGAAGCCCCCTCACTCCTCCCACCTCGTGAGGTTATGGCAACAAGACGCCATCCAGGAACCGCGAGGTGGGACCTCTCCAGACCCTGAACCTGCGGTGCCTTGAACTTGGACCCAAACCCCCGACTGTGCGAAATAAACTTCTGTGGTTGAAGCCACCCCGTCTGTGGTAGTTGTCACAGGAGCCCAGACTCAGCGAAAAGTATGGGGTGTGGAGAGGAGGAGCCGGCCTGGCGGCAAACCTCTAACGCCTTTCACAGCCACCAGCAGCGCTGACGACCGAGGGGAAGTCACGCCTGCTCCGCTCCGGGCAGACAGGCTCTGTGCAGGCGCTGTACCTGGCTGAGCCGTGACGGGGCAGGCGGGGGCAGTGGAGACGGTGTCCATGGGGTCAGCTGTGCACACATACAGCCAGTTCTCAGTTCTCATGGCAGCAGTTCTGCTCACACTGAATCGGTGCACATGGCATGGCTGCTCCCGGGAACACACGATGAGGTCCTGGAGGCCTCAGTCACAGGGTGTCCGTAGGTCAATACGTAACCTGGCTGCATATGTGTTTCTGTTTCAAGACACCCTATTATCGAATGGATATTTCTTACAAAGAATGCATTAGAGGCCCTGATTTCCTTCTAATGAATCACTGGCTGAGGAGGGCGTAACCCGCCTGACCCTGGGCAGCAGGACGTACGTTCCTGTGGCCTCCAGCTCACAGTGATCCTGCCCACTACACTTCCTTATTTAATCAGTCCTCATCTTGTGAGCCTACAGACACCGCCAGCACTTTCCCATAGCTTCATCATGCACTTTATTTCTTAAATGTATTATTATTTTTAACCCTCACCTGAGGGTTCTGTTTTTATTGATGTGAGAAAGAAACATTGATCAATTGCCTCCTGCACGTATCTGGACCGGTGATCGAACCCACAACCTTTTGGTGTACAGGATGACGCCCCAACCAATTGAGCCACCCGGCCTGACCCATGCATCATGCACTTCAGATGTAACCTAAGACTTTCCATTCCAGCCTGACTACAGATCCACGAATCCTCTTCCTTTTCCCGGATGCACTACATCATTGGTTCGTGAACATTAGATTCACGCCAACAGCGAATGGAGGAGCCTCGGTAACCAGGGGTGTCCTCCGGAAGGCACGCCCAGCCTTCTTCCGACAGGACTCTCCACGGCACCGCAGGCCACATGGGGCGGGGGCGGGGGAGGGCAATTTAAACAGTGAAACCACCAGCGGAAAGCTCACACATGCAGAACGCGGGCACCACTGCACAGACTGTAAGAGGACGCTGTTCCCAGGCCGAAGGGGGTGAGCGGGTAGAGTGAGGCCTCGTCCAGCCCGGCTGGGAACACGCCCATCGGCAACTCAGCCTCAGCACCACGCACGTCGGCGAGAGGCGGGAAGCGACACGCGTCGCGATTCGGGTTACAAATGCATCTTAGCGAGTCGGCAGGTTTGCTACACGGGCTCTGCAAGTGACATGACGCGGCCGCCATGAAGCTTCTCATGACAAGCCCTGTAAGGGGTGTGTTTTACCCGCGTGACCCCGTACGTTCTCAGGAAGACACCCAGGACAGAAGAGAGCGTGTGATGCCGTCAGAGCGAACCGTTTGCCCCGTGTTTCCCACATGATCCCCATTCGTGAGCAACCAGGACATTTTTTAAGTCCATGTTGCGGGAAGAAGCCAGGGATGTGCGTTGCTTGGCAACCAGCAGCTCGGCTCCCCTTACGGGAAGCCAGAGAAGCTGCCAGCAACGTGCTCACCTGGGCCTCCAGACTCCAGAGCACATCGTCACGGGAGTGAGAAATGGTGGCGATAAAGCTGCGGTTTCCCCTCATCACCCTGACCCTGTAACTCAGACGACGGCGTTGGGGATGGGGTGAAAGGTGGGGCGGGGGACGGAGGCTGCAAACGGCAGGTTTAACTCGCTGTCTTTGTGGGAAAATAGAAGGGTCTAAAGAGCATCTAAGGCAACGGTCAGCACAAACTCAGTCCGCACCTTCGCACCAAGAGTGAGGCCAGAGGAGGGGAACGGGTGCAGAGCTGCCGTTTCCCAGCCCCACTGGCTGGGCTGGGGGAGGTCCTGGCTGGGGGCGGGTGCTGGCTGGGCAGGGCAGCAGGGGCCCGAGCAGAGACGCTGGGGGCAGGAGAACAGCGCCATTCTTCAAACAGCCACGTTCTATCCGCACACATTCCTCCCTCCCACCCTAACCGCACACAGTTTTTCAGAATGACGTTTTGTTGTGGTGGTTAATCCTCACCCGAGGATATATATTCCCCTTGATTTTTAGAGAGAGTGGGAGGGAGGAGGAGACAGAGAGAGAGAAACATCAGTGTGAGAGACACATCGATTGGTTGCCTCCTGCACGCACCCCAACTGGGGCTGGGGATGAGCCTGCAACTAAGGCACGTGCCCTTGACCGGAATGGAACCTGCGGCCCTTCAGTCTGAGGGCCGACGCTCTAACCACTGAGCAAAACCAGCCAGGGCTCAAACCGCAGCCCACGATATGGAAAGACGCCTTGACGCTGGAGGTGTCCCCCGTCACCGTCCCTTCTTGCTGGAGAACACCCAGGGTACTGGGCAGTCCTGTCTTCTGCCCGGGGTCTCCCACACGGCAGGATCCAAGGCTGGAGGGAGACCCTTTATCTGCTGAGGCCCCCTACAACACCCAACGGAACTCAGCTCCTTTCTAAAGGGGCAGCCGCTGAGCTGGCAGGCTGCCATGGCGTCAGAGGGCAGGCTGCAATGGTGGCCAGGTAATTCCACAAGAAAGAGGCCATTCCTCTCATGACAGTGCTGAGTCCACTTCTCCAGAAAGGCGGTGGCGGACTTGGAGGGAGAAGGTGGGCAGGTGTGGCCACGGCTCCTGCAGCAGGACGAGCGCTGGGCGGGGAGCACCAGGGCGGCCCTGCTTCAGCACCACGGACAGCCCCTCCGCCGGGCCTGCTTCTCCCTGGAGGAGAGCATCTCTACGGAGGTCGCCAAGGTTGCCACTTACAGCAGATACAGTGCCCTTCAGTACAAACACCGACAGGCAGAGGCCGGCCTCTCCTCTTACGTCAGTTCCTAATACACTGAAAGGAGCTGAGTTAACCCAGAAACGAACTCAGCTCCAGAAGAATTTGCAAGAGGAAAACTCCTGTGGTCAGCAAGACCCGAAGCAGACATAGAAACCGTAACCATGCACACACATGCCCAGGTGTCAAGGTGACAACTAACATTAAATGTCAAGAAGACCCCCGTACCCCTCACGTCCTGGAGGATGTGAAGCCACTCTGCATCCCAGGAACCATCCCGTCTCAGCCCCTCTACCCGTCAACTGCCAGGGTGTGTCGTGGAGCGTCACAGGGACAAGATGCTGGGCAGGAGTTCCCAGCCCTGAGCCCCAAGCCCCAGGCCCTGCCCCCACCTGCTGGCCATCAGGAGAGGAGAGGAAAAGCAGACAGACGGGAGGTGGGATAAAGTCACGAACTTGACATCGTTTCTGGCTCCTCGAGTGGCACTTGGCACCCTCCCTCCTACCTCCTTCCCGTTCACTTGCTGTTGGTCTGTAAGCATCCTTTTCTACTGGCACCTGAAGGGCCACAGGTGACCTCCTGAAGCCCAGGACACCTGGGGCCAGCTGCCGAGACACCGGCACCCGGGCCCAGTGCTCTGGCCAAGGTGGGACCATCTACAGGTCCTTACCCATCAGAGAGGCTGTGCCGAGGACGCATGGCGCCACAGTCCACTGGATGAGGACGATCCTTGAGCCTGCTTACCTTCCGGGTCCCAAGCAAGCCCCTAAGTGACACTGTTAAGTCGCAACAGACTGAAAGCCATGCCTCCACGGGGGAAAGCCACTTCCCTTGGGCTTATGTGTTTGTACGGGACTCGGTGAACCCCGGTCATGATGGCTTCATGGATATTCATGTCTTTGGGAGAAGACTTTATACACCTTCCCTCCGGGGAAGTCACCTGAGGGGCAGGAGTGGCCTTTTCCTAGCAATTCCCTGCAAGGATGCCAACATTTGAAGGCACAGATGATCTGGTTTCTGGTGCTAGAGAGGCACCGAGAGCTTGGCACTGGCCCAGCCGTCCCACGGGAATTTCCCCGGGAGTCGCCTGAACTGGAAGAGCTTGCGGCCAGTTTCAGCTCCTGCCCCACTTGCACTGCAGCTCAGGCAGGCCCCTCGGGGTGCTGGGAGGGGAGGGCCTGCTTTGGGCAACCTCGATAGACAAGCACAGACTCGGGCCTGGAGAGTAAAGCTTTGGTAACAGCAGTTTCCTGGGCCCAGCGCATGGGCCGGAGGTGCCCCTGCAGACACTGGCATTCAGAGTGCGAGATGATGAGTTCGCCCCGCAGAGGAGAGCTGAGAAGAGGACCTGCAGAGCGCACCCGCTCCGGCTGGAGGACCAGCTTGGTGGCCGGCCATCCCGTCACCTGGCGTGAGCTCATGCCTTGCTCTACCTAAGCCCACCCGTGGTTTGTTGGTGAGGTCCTGAAACCATCGCCACTCAGAGTGACAAGTGTACCCACTGTTCTCTAACAATAACCGATGCACAGTAATATTCTCTCACTGCAGACCCCGAGGAGCAAACGGCCCCCCTTTGGATGAGGGGGTGCCCGACACAGACAGCAGCTGCCTTCTTCCTCGCGCGTGGTTATCTAGACCTGGTGTCTCCGTGACCCTGAACTTGGGGGCGGTGCTGGTGAGAAGCAAGAAGGAGTGGAGGAGCCCACAGCTTACTCTTCCAACAGGATCCTAAAGCCCTGAGGCAGGAGCTGTGCTTCTTGATATTTAATTTTGACCTTTCTTGCCGGGAGCCAGTCCATCCTTGCTGTTCAAGGGACCTGGCATATATGGCATACTGTTCTTAATATGTTTGCTCACCTTCTTGGCACTATGTGTTTTAACCAAGGTCACCTCTCTGAGAAAGGTTGTTTCCCCAGGTAGGGATTTTCCCCTGAAGTTAGGGAGGGAATAAAACCCCTTAACTAAGTGCCAGGCAGGTAATTAATCACTTTAACTACGAACAATCATGCTTAAGCTACATAATCTTTACTCCCTGGAATGGAGATAAGAAACGCCCTAACCTTTGGAATAGAGATTGATAGGATTGGAATCAACTGGTATAAATACAGATGTAACAAGACAACAGGACACAGAACCTAGACACAGAACCTACACAGAACCTAGAGACAGAAGAACTTCGCTGGAGAGACCATGGCAAAAGATCCTGGACAGAAACTGGCCACAGAACCTAGAGACAGAACCTAGCGAGAGAACATGGCAAAAGATCCTGGACTGAACCTGGCTACAGAACGTGGATAGAACATGGCAAGAGAACCTGACTAGAACCTGGTGACTGAACCTGGCAGGAGAACCTGGACAGAACCTGGCTGGAGAACCTAGCGAGGGAACATGGCTACAGAACCTGGCTGGAGAACCTAGCAAGAGAACATGGACACAGAACCTGGCTGGAGATCTTAACCAGAACTTCGCTGGAGATCCTGACCAGAACTTGGCTAGAGATCCTGACCAGAACTTGGCTGGAGATCCTGACCAGAACTTGGCTAGAGATCCTGGCTAGGCTGCTGATCAACTGAACGCTGTCTCCGTGTCATTCCTTCTTCGCCGACTCCGTCCACACCTTTGGGAACCCCTGGACCTGCTGGGGTTGGACCCCAGCACTTTCTTTACAGTAACTTTGGAAAAGTTTATGACTTACTAGTCCTAGGAAAGAAGGGAAGGGATCCTGTACTTATTTCTACTTAGTTTCACATAATCAGGAGTGAGGAACGTCATCACTTTGATGAAAAACAAAGCTACAAATCCCCAATAACTTAGAAGGCAAATTAGTAGACCTCACAGACAAACAGAAAGCGTTAAAAACATACATTTCCCCTGAATGACTAGAATGATAAAAATCGCACATGCTAATGACGTCTGAGATGCTATAAAGGGGTGTTTAATGATTTAACAGCAAACCCTCTGTGCTTCCTGAGCATGCAGGCAGGTCTTAACAGACGCAGGCTCGTTGGTTAGCTCGTTTGTTAGCCGACCTGCAGGACCAGGTTAGCAGTAATAACTTTTAACAGGATGCAACTTACAATGTGAACACTGCTCTTTCATTTGTCACCTTATCTGAAATCTCACTTCCTTCTCCACATTTACCTGGCCCCAGCCATCGTCATGACTTACGGCGCTTTGCCATAGACACCCGCCTGGCCCTGCGGCTTCGCGTAGAGCAGTGGTTCTCAACCTTCAGGCCCTTTAAATACAGTTCCTCATGTTGTGAGCCAACCATAACATTATTTTCGTTGCTACTTCATCACTGTCATGTTGCTCCTGTTATGAATCGTCATGTAAATATCTGATATGCAGGATGGTCTTAGGCAGCCCCTGTGAAAGGGTCGTTCGACCGCCAAAGGGGTCGCGACCCACAGGTTGAGAACCGCTGGCGTCGAGCCTTCCTGGTGGTTTGTGAGCGCTCTGCTGGGGGAGGATAAGGAAGCAGCTTGATTGTGGTGTGTTCTCCCCAATACGCGTATCTGAGTAAGGATCAGCTCATTGTGCTATTGGGAACTTAGCTGCTCTTCAGCTTCAACTCATCCTCAGGGTTAAGAGCTTGTTTTCGTTCCAATGTCGGAGGTCGCTGCAGGACCCCAAAAGGGAGCTGGGCACCGGTGGGGGACACAGATGGACTCCGGAGTCATGTTGTCATGGTAACTAGAGCCTCCCCCCTGATTTCCGCTCACTCCTGTCCTTTCCTGTGGGTGTTTGAAGAATTCTCCAGATGAAAGAAAGTGAAGATCGTAAGCGGAATGCTTGATATAATGAAACCCACTTGCCTAGTGCCTTCTCTCACATCTCGCCCTCCCCCCATCCCCTATCCCGTGTCCCCGCAGTGATCGACTTGTATTTGCAGAGCATCCCTGTGCTTTCCCGTGAGTTTTACTGTCTGTTTCAGGTGAAGCTCAGGACTGATGTGGCTTTTGATGGTGCCTCTTCCATAGCTCGGTCTGTGGTCTCCTTCGGGGTGACATCAGACCTCGGTGGAGTCGGGCTTTGGGAATCTGCAAGCTTATGTCAAGTTCTTTCTAAAGAAACGTGTTTACAAAAAAAAGGGCAGGAAAACATCTGGAAGGGCCTCATCTACTTTCCCACCGTCTCTCTAAGCAAAACCCGAGGATGACAGAGCAGCCGGGGTGCTGGGTGCACGAGGGGGCGTTTCTCCTCCTGCTCCAGACACCCGGCCAGCCGCCTGGCGCCACGTCCCAGGGACAGGCTAACAAGGGGTTAAACGGCATTGATGCTCACACTGCATTATAATCGGGACTATTCCAGTCTCCAGGGTCCATTTGGCCGATTCCAGGCTTTCTCTCTTTCAAAATAAAATAGAGAAAATGCGGAGATGAGCCGGAGCAGTCCCTTCATTTGCATCCACGTGACCATGTCCTGATCTCTGCTCAGTCGGCCTGCGTGTCCGTGTCCGGGGCGCCCTCGTGTGTAGGACAACCTCCCGAGAGAAGACATGGCTGGCGTATCAGGCGAGGCCAGCGGGATACAGAGGGCCCGTCAGTTGGACGGCTGAGATGACGAACCGTGTCCCGTCCTGTGATCTTGAGCTCATCTCCCTGCGCGATGGCCTTTCTCTGAAGTCAGTTAAGCCACGTGGAGCTTAACACGGGGTCTGACTGTCAAGGTCAGGACGAGCCATTCATGCTCCCTCTTCCAGCCGTGGCCCTGCCCCCAGCCAGTGTCCTTCCCAAGGCCCTGGGGCTAATGCCGTGGTCCTAGGGGAAACCACAGTCCTAGAGGCCCGGGGACGCACCATCGCCACCCAGTCCGCTATTCACCACGATGGCGCCTCAGTGCCGCCCGATGGGCTGCCGACCAACAACCCACGGCTCTGACCCCCTCGTTACCTCACTGACTGGGTCTGGGAGGCCTCCCCCTGCACATGGGTGACAGTAAAGGTGAGTTAGTGGCTTTGGACTGGGTTCGGGGCAGCCCGAGGAGAGGGGTCATGGGGAGGGGGCGGGGGAGAGAAGCCGCAGAATACCCTGAGATCGCTCCAGACACCGGGTACTCTGGCTGCACCTCCCCTCGCGGCTCCTTGACCGAGGCGGCCGCGTGCCTCCCCTGCCTGTGTTCACCCCGGCGCTCAGCCCCGAAGGCCCTTCCCCGAAATGTCTCTGTGGGAGCTCACCCACCCCCAGTGCAATCCACGGGCCCAGGAAAAACGAGGGAACAGTCCCAGCCACTCCTAGGGACCCAAGCCCCAGGAAATCACCCGCCCTTCCTCCTCTTTATTGTCGGAAACAGGCACAACATAAATGCCCTGTTTTAACGCTGTTCCGTGTTTGGTTCCGCTGAGTGACTTTCCAGGTGCGGACACGCCGCCTTCTGTCTTCCGTTCACCTGCCCGAGGGCACGGCACTGCGCCCGCCCGCCCCTGTCCTAGGGCAGCTGCTGTGAGCGCGGGTGCGCACATACCTGGTCGGGGTGCTGCTTCCGTTGTCTTGGGTGGGCACCCAGGAGGGGAGCTGCTGGGTAACACGGCGATTCTCGTCCGGCGCTTGGAGGCGCTGCCACGTGATTGCACATCGCAGCCGGAGCCTCTGGCGTTCTCAGCGCCAAGCACAGGGCTCAGCGTCCCACCTCCTTGCCGACACTGCCTCTCTCTCTTTACAACAGTCTTCCTAACGATGGGAAGTGGTTTTCACTGTGGTTTTATTGGTACTTCTCTCACGACGGGGTGCCCCTTTTCACGTGATTATTAGCTATTTTGTACATCTTCTTTGGAGAAATGTCTATTCAAGTCCTTTGTCCATTTTCTGTTGTTCATCCTCACCCGAGGATATTTTCCCATTGATTTTTAGGGAGAGTGGAAGAGAGAGGGAAAGACAGAGAGAAACATTGATGTGAGAGAGACTCATTGATTGGTTGCCTCCTGCATGAGCCCCGACCAGGGCCCAGGCAGGGAGGACCCTGCAACCAAGGTCCATGCCCTTGACTGGAATCGAACCTGGGACCCTTTGGTCTGCAGGCCAATGCTCTATCCACTGAGCCAAACTGGCCAGGGCCTTTGTCCATTTTGTAATTGAACTGAATTTGGCAGTTGTTGAACAGTAGGAATTCTTCATGTATCCTGGATATGAATCATATGTTCAATATGATTCATATGATTCATATGATTCATATGATTCAATATGATTCAATATGATTAATGTGAGCAAACATTAGCTCAAAGTCTGAGGGTTGATTTTCAATCTCTTGATAGTGTCCTTTGATGCCCAAACACGCCATTTCATCTTTTGGTAACACTTGCAGAGTTTTAGATTTTAACCAGCATTTTGAGCATCTGTGGCCCACGGCCTTCCCTGTTGGCTTTCCTGTGGTAAGCTTGTCCATGGAGTGACTGCAGATCGCCGATGCTCTCGGTGCTGAAGATGCTTGTCCAGCGTGGCCATTACTTGCTGACCACCAGCCAGTCCGCAACTGGGAAACCTTAAAAGACGCTTGTTAGGCACATGTGCCCTGCGCTGCCCGGTGATAAACCTCTTTTGAAATCACGTGTAACCAACTCCAAGGAGGGTAATGAGGGCAGCTCCGTGCCCTCTGGGCGTCACGTGTGGTTTGAAAAACATGACTTCACGCTCTTCCACAAAGGCACCGATCGGGCTGGCTTTTGGCACAAAGACCGGTGTTTAGAGACTAGAAAGAATTAAAGGCAGTGACGTTAGAGTGGGTTCCGTGACTCGTACGAGTCTGGGGGCAGATGTCGCACGAAGACACGTTTTGTTCGTTTAATAACTTACAACGGAGCCCAGGGAACTGTGACGGGCAGGGACACGAAGGAATCATGCATTTCTTGAAAAAAAAAAAAAAATGAAGAAAGACTTGCTTCCCAGTGAGGTTTATTTTGTTTGATAAAAAGATAGGCTTGTGGCACATTCGTTCACATCTTTTACGGCGATAAGTTCAATCCCAAACTCACTTCTCACCTGGGTGACGGTGGTTTGGTTTTAGAGCCTCATGACGGTTTCCCCTGCAAGTACTTAACTGTAATTTCTCAAAATCCCGCCAGTGGCACGGCGCACCGATTAGGAATGGGGGTGTCTTTCTGTAAATATTTAAACCCACACCTAATGGGCATTTAAGTCTCCCAGCTTCCTAACTCCGTAGCTTCCCAAACATCATCCTTTCTTCGTCCTCATCGCAGCCATTGTTAGAATGAAACCAAGGCTGATCCACTGCCTTGGGCTGGAAGCAGCGCCAGCGCCCAGGCTCGGTCGGTCTCCCCCACATACGGGCACCCCTTCAGCCTCCCTGAGTGTCCGGAGGACACGCACGGCCACTCAGGTGCACAACCCACAATCTTCAAGGACAGAACACAGGGACACTCACGCCGAGGCCACCGCCAGGCCCCTTCAGGCACCTGTGCAACCACAGTCCCCAAAGAGGAGGAAGCGGAACCGTCGGCATGTGAGTCAATGTGACGTCAGGCAGGGCCGTCTGCGACGACCGGGTTCCCCACATGAGACCACGTGGGTCCGGAGGTCTTCAGTGCAAACCGTTTGGTTCCAGCGGGTGTGTGGGTTCTGAGGGCTGTCGGCCAGTTTGTGGGGTCCAGCTCAGTCCCTTCGGCGTGAGGAAAAGATGGTCCGAAAGGCAACAGGTCCAAGCAGAGGAAGCTGCTCCCTGCAAGGTGGGGCCTGGGAGTGTCTCATGGCAAAACCAGAAGGCGCCCATCCTCGGTCCTTCGCACTAGCAAGCATCCGCGTGGGTGGCTCACCCAACAGGTGGTGGTAGGGACCTCGGATAGAGGCGGGCCCGCTGCGATGTTAGGGACCTCGGATAGAGGCGGGCCCGCTGCGATGGTAGGGGCCTCGGATAGAGGCGGGCCCGCTGCGATGTTAGGGACCTCGGGTAGAGGCGGGCCCGCTGCGATGTTAGGGACCTCGGGTAGAGGCGGGCCCGCTGCGATGTTAGGGACCTCGGGTAGAGGCGGGCCCGCTGCGATGTTAGGGACCTCGGGTAGAGGCGGGCCCGCTGCGATGGTAGGGACCTCGGATAGAGGCGGGCCCGCTGCGATGTTAGGGACCTCGGGTAGAGGCGGGCCCGCTGCGATGGTAGGGACCTCGGATAGAGGCGGGCCCGCTGCGATGTTAGGGACCTCGGGTAGAGGCGGGCCCGCTGCGATGGTAGGGACCTCGGATAGAGGCGGGCCTGCTGCGATGGTAGGGACCTCGGATAGAGGCGGGCCCGCTGCGATGTTAGGGACCTCGGATAGAGGCGGGCCCGCTGCAATGTTAGGGACCTCGGATAGAGGCAGGCCGGCTGCGATGTTAGGGACCTCGGATAGAGGCGGGCCCGCTGCGATGTTAGGGACCTCGGATAGAGGCGGGCCCGCTGCGATGGTAGGGACCTCGGATAGAGGCGGGCCCGCTGCGATGTTAGGGACCTCGGATAGAGGCGGGCCGGCTGTGAGCCCTGGGGTTACCAGCACAAATGAGACACGGCCTGGGTGTGGAGGGCTTGCAGTTAGTCAAGGCCAGTGATGGCGAACTTATAACACGCGTGTCAGAGGTGACACGCGAACTCATTTTTTTGGTTGATTTTTCTTCGTTAAATGGCATTTAAATGTATAAAATAAATATAAAAAATATAAGTCTTTGTTTTACTGTGGTTGCAAATATCAAAAAATTTCTCTATGTGACACGGCACCAGAGTTAAGTGAGGGTTTTTCAAAATGCTGACACGCCGAGCTCAGAAGGTTCGCAGTCACTGGTCTGGGCAGAGGTCCTGTTTTGCCCCGAAGGGTCTCAGTTTATGCCTGTTATACTGCATCCTGTCTGATGTATTTTGTCCTGAATCTTCCACTTTTAAAAATAATGTGTTATTATGAAGACTTAAAAAAAAGAAGATGGGGAGACGTAGGGAGACCCTCACTGTCTATTTCACGGTCTCGCTGAGCGGCACCGGCAGAGGAGCCGTGGACTGGCTCACCCTTCAGAACACAGCGTTCCCGCCCAATGGAGAAACTTGTGCCGAAGCGCATGGGAGTTGGTGGCCGCACACGCGCTCCGTAACTGCCGAAACGCAGCTATTTCTGCCCGAGAAATACAAGCTGTCGCCAACATCTGCCCCGTCTACACAGACTGAGAGAGACGGCGCCGAGGAAGGTCTGTGACGAAGCTCACGGGACATGAAAACCAGGCCCCTCGGGAAGCGAGCGGGTCTCTTGCTGTCTGTCACCAGTTGGGTTTGAGAAGACTTTAAAACCAGTTTAAATGACATAAAATTAAAAGCCGACAGATGACAGTCTTTAACTTTTTTTTTTTTAGATTTTTCACAGAGAAGGAAGCCGTCAACAAAGCCAGACAGCTTTCACTGTAAGACATGGTTTATGAGTCTGCCTGAGTGGCCTGCAGAAACGCACTGGAGTGTTGGAAACCAACTAAATTTTGATTCCATTTCGTTCCAAAGAAGTTGCAAACCCGGAATGAGGTCAAACACAAACCCCTCGGCCCCCAAAGCTCGAACTGAGCTGCAGTTCCTAAAATGGGACAGAACTGCCCGCAGGGAGAGCTACCTGCACCCTGCAGAGGCCGGGACAACGGGGAGGGTCAGACACAAACCCGCAGGAGAAAAGGAAATTCCACGACTGTGCTCCTGACACTGACTTGGGATTTTTGGAATCTTTTTTAAAAATATATTTTTATTGATTTCAGAGAGGAAGGGAGAGAGAGAAAGAAACATCAGTGATGAGAGAGAATCATCGATCAGCTGCCTCCTGCACGCACATGACCGGGAATCGAACTGTGACCTCCTGGCTCATAGGTCGGCGCTCAACCCCTGAGCCACGCCAGCCGGGCTGGTCTTTGGAAACTTTAACGCATAACAGTCTTATGAATTGAGAAACTTGTCCCACTGAAATGAACGTCGGTTCATTGTGGCGCACGTAAATTCTAAATCATTTTCCACCAGACTACGCTAATCCTATCAGGAGAAATAGATCATTTTGTATGTTAACACACATGCACGTACATATACACAAATACACAGGTAGGCAGTTAGGTAAACGAAGAAGAAAATGCTGAGGCTCTAAGAGAATAATAGAAAGAAATTCTTCTTAAGGAAAATACCATTCACATGTACTGGTTACAGGTGTGGTGAAAACAATAAAAACACACAAAGGCGTCTCAAGAAAAATCATTCTACTTTGTTCCAATGTTCTAACAAACAGTACAAAGAAAGTTTTAATTGTTTTACTTTGACACATGTGGATTTTTTTGTAAGAAGTTATTTTATTGCCCTGGCCAGTTGCTCAGTGAATAGCGCGTCGGCCCGCGGACCAAAGGGTCCCAGGTTCGATTCTGGTCAAGGGCATGTACCTTGGGTACAGGTTCAGTTCCTGGCCACAGTTTAGGGTGCATGCAGGAGGCAACCAATTGATGTGTCTCTCTCACATCGATGTTTCTCTCTCTCTGTCTCTCTCCCTCCCTTCCACACTTTCTAAAAATCAATGGAAAAATATCCTCAGGTGAGGATTAACCAAAAAAAAGAAAATAATTATTTTATTTTTGAAGGTAATTTTTGAACAGAATTATTTTATAAGTCCACTCATATAAATGGATTTGCCAGAATATATTTCAGAAAATTAATAATATTGGTGACTACTTTTCACTCTCAAAAGTATCCAGGTTTGGATAGTAAATTCTGTGGTTCTCTTAGTTATAATTTATAACAGGGATGAGTAGAGAAAAGTAGCACAAAGCAATACAGTAGCCTCCTTAGCTAAGAAGTCCTTTAAGCACCAAGTACAATTAAACATTGTGGGTAAGATATTCTCACAAATCTTATTAAATGCATTGCTGGGCTCGTAAGAGAGTAAGGAATTCTGTGGCCAAAAAAATAAGTGAATTGGCAACTCAGAGAAGCCAGCAGAGCACAGAGACTTGCTCTTACCCTGAAGACATCTGCCAAACCAGGTAATATCCGGCTTAATTTCATGGAGCCTTAACGGGCATGGAAACAGAAGACAGAGCCCACAGCCTGCCCAACGTGAGAGTTTTAAGAGAAAATTCCCCTCCACAACCTCCTCCCACTCACATCTACAAGACACAACTGTCTGGGAATTCAGCCCTGAGCAAAAAAGACAGGAATTATCGCGAGAGTTGGGACCACAGGCCAGATTAATGCAGGTCTGTAGCTTTCATTCTCAATATCTGGGTGGTGCCAAGTATTTCAGGCTGAGGACGTCATGCAGATGACCCTCAGCTGCTGGAGATGCCAGGCAGCGGGCAGAGCAGACACGAAGACGAAGGTAAGCCCTGTTCACCCAGGTCCCACGGAACCGCACACGTGAAAGTCCAGTGAGGCATGAACGCCCCACGGAAATAAACACACGAGAAACAGGCACCTCGACAAAGACCCAGCCGGGCAGCAGGAGACGTTCCTACGTAGATCACAGATAAACAGCAGGACGTCGATGGGCTTGTTTAAGTAAACTAAGATGTCAAAGGAAATAAAACAATATCAGGAATGACCAATTTCTGCTCCTGGCCATGCTGGAAACACAGAAACTAGATGTACTTTCCAGACTAAATAACTAGCAAACGAGAGAGATATTAGAGAGGATGGGTGTGGACACGGGGCAACCGCAGCAGAGAAAGGCGATATTGGAGAGAAGGGAGCAGACAGCGCTGAGCAGTGTGCCCGGCTCCCTGCCGACGAGGGAGGCCCACACCCAGCAAGGCCCTCGCCTCCCAGAGCGGCTGCTCCGCTCCTCCCGCTGCCTGTGAACAGGGCACGGGGCCCAGACCTGTGAGATGGTCCCTGAGCAGAGGCCAGAACCCGGGGAGAGTCCGGCTCCGTGGGAAAGGCTTTCAGAGGAACCATCACACAGCTTCTCTTATTTACAAAGTACAGGTCACACCAGTGACTTTGGTGAGGAAAGGACCTTGGGGTTTTGGAAGTCAAATTGCATGATTTTGAAAGGTGGCCTTTCCCCTTTTCCAAAGGAGATTGTCAAGCAGGGGCCCCGCTGGTTCCCAGGATCCCAGCAAGAAATCAGGCAGGGAGGTTTCCTTTCTGAGAGTTCGATCGTCACGGTGGGGAGGGCGCTGGGCTGAGGGTGTGTCCGCTTCCCTGGCGTGGACAGGAGCTAAATGAACCAGGAGTGAGAGCGCCCGCAAGCGCCTGGGCTTTCACCAGGAGAGACCCCATCTCGCTTATTAAGAAAGTTCACGGTGAGCGGACGGAGCCCTCCCTGCCTCGCCGGGGTGTCCGGGAACCAGGGCGCGTGGCCTTCCAGGTGCAGCTCAGAATGGATGGTCCTGTGAGAGGGGGGCTGCCACCCACATCTGGGGACATGGGTCATGGCAGCCTCGCCTTAGACTCACGGGGTCCGGGACCTCCTCCCGCCAGCCCTCGGGCACCAGCTCTGGAGCCTGCAAACAGCCATGTCACCACGAGGAAGTCTGAGTAACTAACCCTCTGCAATGAACGTGAAGACTTACTGGTTCCGAACAGATCCTAGACACCTGGAGAGCCGCGGCGATAAATAAGGACCTGCAGCCTGTATCCATCGCCATTTATTATTGCATAGGAAACACCTTCACAGACCCTTCCTGAAATCCTTACCTCTCCCTAGAGCAGCGGTTCTCAACCTTGGCTGCACATTAGAATCACCTGGGAATCTTTTTTAAATCCTGATTTCTGGGCCTCATCCTCCAGAAATTCTGTTTCTTTGTTACTCATGTTGTGGCCTCACCCCATCACAAAGAAACAGAATTTCCGGAGGATGAGACCCAGAAATCAGGATTTTAGAAAGATTCCCAGGTGATTCTAATGTGCAGCCAAGGTTGAGAACCACTGCCCTAGAACGTACTTTACAATGTGCCTCGCACCCTCCTGTTTGGAATTCACCCCTCACAGGGGCTGGATCAATTGTCATAACAACCCGGCAGAGCGGATGTATTTGCTATCTGATTCAGGAAGTACGGCTAGAACCTCAGAGCCTCGCCCGCCACACTGAGATGGGCACGTGGCGAAATGGCTGCCACTGAAAAAAGCTACAGAACCAGGAAGGAGGACCACCCTCCAGCGAACTTACGGCTTAAAACTGGCAGAGACCCGCTCGATCCAACATGGTGGCTGATCCGCCTTGGGCAACCCCAGCCTCACTGTACACGCACTGTAACAGGTGAGCACCTACCGACATGCCCCGGCCACCGCGATCGGAAACGGGAAGCCACAGGAGGACACCAAACGGCCAGCAGCTCTTCTGAGAATCTCCGCCCCTTCCCCGGGGAGATTCTGATATCCCGCCCCCCGGGAACGCCCTGTCCCCCTCCCCCAATGAAGGAGCCTCAATAAAGGAAGCAAATTGCACTGAAGGGGGGCTGCTCAGCCTGTGGACCCACTCCCCCCCTCCCTGCTTCACCAGTGACTCACTCTCACTTGCTCCACTGGCTCAGGTGGGAATTCCTCCTGCGGGAAGCCCAGAACCCACAGCGGTTGCCCACCCCGGGCCCCCAGAATGCCTGCATCATCTACACCAGGAAAGGGTGCCCGGCGTGCTCGTTGGGAAGGGGTTCTGACAGCCACAAAGCAGATCTCCTGGCCCAGAGGTGCCTCCAGGTCTGAGGCTGCCATCACAGAGGTGAAGGCGGATGTCGGATTCCTATCTGCGCCTAGGGACGTAGCGTTAGAGCAGGTTGGTTCGATTCAAATTAGTGCAAGATAATAAGGCACCTGAAGAAAACGCCTCCGTCGTTATCCTGATGAGCTCGTACTGTGGGAGAGAAAGTGAGTGAACAAATAGACAGAATTCGACACCAGTGGCTGCAATAAACCCCGCAGAACGACACGGGTTAGAGCCGGGAAATGACTTTGCTGGGGCGGAAAGTCAGCAGAGGAGCAAGGAGAGCAGGTACGGCTCAAAGAGGAAGCCGTGAAGAATACCAGTGAGCAGGCAGGAATGCGAGGGTTTTTAATGTTAGAAAACTGATGAATGCAATTCGCCCTATTAAAGGACTGAAGGAGGGAAACCACGTGATCATCTCATTAGATGCAGAAATGGGCTCGACAGAATTCAACAATCAGTTTTTTAAAATCTCTTAGCAATTTGTCAACAGAAGAACAAGTACCCGTGATAACCTCCCCACAATGGGAAGTGATGATCAATGGGAATTAATCAACATCAATCTGGCGTCAAAATGAAATACTGGCTTTAAAACGCCAGTTACCGAAGGGCCGGGAAGAGAGTGTGATTCCCTTTACGTAAAGGCCAAAAGCAGACAAAATTAGACAACGTATTTCAGGGCATAAACGTAGGTGGTAAAACCGGAAAGGAAGCCAGGGGCCTGTAAACACACAAGCAGCAGGCGGCCCCCGGGAAGGCGGAGCCCCAGGCCTCGAAGGCATGGAGATGTCCCAGGTGCTCACCGGGGGGCGGGCAGGCAGGGAGCCCATTTGTTACCTTCGCACTGGGCAGCGGCGTCTCTATCTGTATGTGCGACACGTTCACAACCGACACATGTAAGAGAAGCAGGAAGACGCTCACTCACAGGGGAGCCAGGACAGCCCTGGGGCGCGTGTTCTGGTCGCCATCACTGACGGACACGGAGGAGCAGACCACGGCCGTCAGCGTGAGTGGCATCTCCTTCAAGCAGGAGGGTGTGAGCGGGGAGGGGTCAGGAAGCTGAGCCCCGTCTCCTGGTCAGACGGTGGGGGGGGGGGGCTACATTCTGAAGGGCTTCAGGGGCCCTGAAAGGGTTTGAACCCTGTCCTGTAACCAACAACACGCCCCTGCAGGGTGTAGGGAAGGGGGACATGGGATTGCATTTTCAAAGGGCATCCTGGCCGCCCTGTGGCGGGCGAGAAGCCAAAATAGTCTCTGCTTCACCCAAAAGAAACAATAGAAGCCGCTACGGCGCTCTCCTGCTCGCCCTCCCGTGGGGAAGAGGGCAGGGCAGGAGCTTTAAAATGCTCGCAACACACAGGGCAACCGCAGTGAGTCCTCGCGAGGGGGTTCCTGCTCGGGGAGGGCGGGGTTCCTGGGAGACATGAGGCCGGGGAAGGGCTTTGAGGGAAGGGCCGGCCCTGGGCCTCAGGACAGGCCGTTCAACACGCATGTCAGGGCGCAGCCAGGAGACGCATGCGGGTAACGGGGCCTCCGACCCCTTCCTTCACTCAAACCGGGACCCCCCGACAGTTGTGACCGACTTCACTGGGAGGATGAGAAAGAGTGATTGTTGGGGTTGTCGCCCCAAAGGCGTGACTGTCGTAAAGTCTCTACAGCCCCCGGCTCTTCAAACGGGTACCCCGTTCACCGTCAGCGTCTCCATCTCCTCAGTTCTCTACTGAGTCCAAATAAAATCCAGCTCAGCTTTAGCTAGAGAATTACTAGGTACGCTGGGCAACTTGGAACAACGTAGCTGCTGCACGGATAGGACTGTTTGACAATTGTGCGATGACACATGAAATGAATTAGCACCTCATTTGCATGGCCCCCAAAATCTATTAATGCTCAATTGAGCCCGACCCAGTTGTGAAGCAGGTGAGAGTTTATGGCTGGATGCTCCCAGGAACGCTCTATTAACATTCAGGGCAGTTTTTTAATGAATTAAGCCCCGACTCATTTGTAGGCGCCATCCCCTCGGCAGCCTCGCTGTGCCCAAGCAGGCTCTCGAAGAGCGGCCGGAGCCCCGCGGGCGCCCTGACCCCGGCCTCCCTCCCCCAAAGCCCTCCCTCCCCTGTGACTGTTCTCGTCTGGTAGCAACAGGACTTGCGAGAGGACGATTGGTTATCGTCAAAGACAACACTCAGCCACGGACTCGGACTTGCCCCTGGCCCAGGAGCCACATCATCCGACCTACCCAATGGCAGGCCAGCTGTGAAGGGCTCGGCGGTTAAAGGATGGACTGTGGGCGTCTGGAAAACACGGACGAGCAGGAGCGGAGGAGAGGAGGGGAGCGTCAGAATCAGCAGCTCCGTGTGGCCGTCCTTCCCTGGGCCTCTGCCCTCAGGGTGGGCAGCCCTGGTATTCACCTGTCACCAGGCGTCAGGCTTGGTTGTCATGGCTGCATCTCCGCTGGAGGGCAAGTCCTCCCAGAGTGGGACAGACTGCGTGACTCTCCGTTCCACCCCCAGGGCCGTGAGCACACGCAGGCATCCCAGCAGCATTTTTGAATGAATGAATGAGGGAATGAATTACCGAATCGGTAAAGGGACAGGCATTCTGCTATGTGTCTCCCAAAGTAGTTCCCGGATACGTTCGCTATCCTCTGTCAGACCTGCAACAAACCGGCCGCTCACACTCCCAGCCAGGGCCGCCGGCGGATCAGAACGGCACCGTGAGCCACGAATAGTGGAGCTGAACGCCTGTGTCCCGTGGGGCTGAAGCACAAGGTGAAATGTACCATCAGGGCTGTCAGCCGTGAAAATCAACGGGAAAGACAACCCTCTCCCCAAGCCCAGCCCGGCCCAGGCTGTGTCAGAGCGGGCCTCGCCCTGCCTGCTGAGCCAGGAGTACCTGGTTAGCACTTAAAGGCCAAACCATGAAAAAGTCGTATCTTCAAGTACCTGAATCGAGCGCTAGTCTGCGGGGTACGCAGATAGGACTGGGGGTGCAGCGTCTGCCCCACTCTGCCCATGGGCGGCCTCACTGGGGGCCATTGGTGTCTGCGCATCAGGCACACGAGTCGCCTCCAGGACAGGAACCCCCCCCCGCCCCCCCCCCGTCCGCTTGGCCAAGGAGACCGCGCTCTGAGCATCACGGCGCCGATAAAGACGGGACAGCGCGGGCCGGCCTGGGTCCCTTCCTGAAACCCCGTGAGACCCAGTATTTCCATCTCGGGGGCTCGTGGCTTTAAGGGGCTGCCACACACACTGTCCCCACGGTCCCCACGGTGTCCCTGAGGGAGAGGAGGTCGCCGTCACTCTGACTCAGCTGCTGGAGACGGGAAAGCCCGGGAAGCGTGTCTAGTGAAGGGGTTCGAAGCAGGACCCCGTGTCGGCTCAGGGTCAGCGCCCCCGTCCATTGCCATCACCTCTCTCAGGAGCTAATCCTCCAAGGACATTTTTCCACGGACTTTAGAGAGAGTGGAGGGGAGCGGGGAGAGACCGAGAGAAACAGCCACATCGACTGGTTGCCTCGCACATGAGCCCTGACCAGGGCCGAGGATCAAGCCTGCAACGGAGGTACACGCCCTTGACCGGAATCGAACCCGAGACCCGTCAGTCGAAGGCTGGCGCGCTAACCACTGAGCGACGCCAGCCAGGGCAAAGCCACCAGCTGGACGCACACATTTCTGTGGGAGCCTGGCCTGGAGAGCCTCCTCACACCCCAGCGACAGGCGACTATCTTATCTGCCGCTCGGGGGGGGGGGCGGGGGGGGGAACCCCGGCCCGGGGGGCGGGGGCAGAAGTCCTGGAAGCTCGTTATCTCCCCTCTGACAGCCCTGCCATCACGCTCACCTCCCACCCATCGCTCCCTGAACTTCCTTGTTCTCGGCCAAATGTCCAGCCACAGACGGGCGATAGCCTCTGCTCTCCTGGCAGACGTCTCCTCTCCCAGGAATGCCTCCACGAGCCTGCTGGGCACTGCGCAGGGAGGGGGCTCCGAACCCCGTCTTATCAGGAGGCTGTGGGAACGGCCAGCCTTCCGGGCTGGGCCCACCCAGCGAGGCCGGGCTGCCGCCGCGCCCAGGGGAGCCCGGAGCGCCCTCGCTTTTCCCACCAACTGGGGCGGGCAGAGGGGGGGGGGCTGAAAGGTCCCCACAGACTCCCAGGCTCTGAGGTGAGGAAGGGGACAGCGATGAAGAAAGAAGAGACTCGGGAACTAGCTGAGTGGCTGAGGTCGGCCGCTGGGGGTGCCCAGAAGGTGAGGTTCAGCCTGGTGGGCCCCCGCACCCCCCCCCCAGAGCCCCTGAACGCGGGAGCCCACGTCCCGCCTCCCGCCTGCTCCCGGGCCCTGCACACAGGCTCTGAGCAAAGAGCCTACGCGATTTTCACTTTCTCATTTAGTCTCTCTTTTTAGATGTTCCTATTGATATCAGAGAGGGAGGGGGAGGGAGAGAGAGAAACATCGATGATCGCTGCCTCCTGCTCGCCCCACACCGGGGATCGAGCCCACGACCTGGCCTGTGGCCCGACCGGGAATCGAACCGCCACCTCCTGGTTCGCAGGTCGACGCTCAACCCCTGAGCCACGCGGCCGGGCCCCCTGGCATTTCTGATCCAGCCCGTGAGCGGCTTAGGTTCTGAGAGGGAGACTTTTTCTCCTCTGTCTCCCCATTTTAGTCCCACTCTCCTCGCTGCCAGTGTCCAGACCGTCAGCTTAGCCATCACAGAGGAGGGGAGACGGGAAGACCGCCCTGAATGTCACTGGCTGCAGCCGGCCGCCCCGTGGCCCCCCTTCCCCACAGCCAGCGACACACATGGAAGGTTTGCAGACACTGGGACCTGGTCTTGCCTCATGTGTGTCAGCAAACGCGGACTGCACACCACGCCCTGCAGGCGCCGCGTGAGGACACAAGACACACGGGGACGGCGAAGCGCTGGCACCTCCTGGCTGTGTCCACGTGGACAAGCCCCTCACCCCCTGCCTCAGTTTCCCCATCTGTAACTGGAGGGTGAGCATCACAGGACCCACGTTGTTAAGTAAGTTAAAGGCCCATAAAGATCTCAGAACAGCTCCTGCCCCGGGAGAGAGCCACGACCGTGAGCGGTTCCGGTGCTGCTCGCGGTCAGCGGGAGACGGCCGCCGTCCGAGCTCCTGGCTGCGCCGTGCGAACTGCCTGGAGCGCAGGTGAAGGCGGACGGTTGGTATCGGGGTGACATTCTCCTCCTCCCCACGACCCAGCACGTCTATGAACCAGGAACCTCGCCCCCTGGAAGCAAGAGAAAAAGGTCCCACTCCTCCTCCCGCCCTTTTAGCTTCCTCTCCCCGTGGGAGGAGAGGGTCTGCTGGGAGCTGGGGAGGTGACCTGGGCGCGGACAGCCGGGGGCCGTCTGTCTGTCCGTCTGTCTGTCTCCCTGCCGCTCACACACAGTCCTCCACTTGCGCCCCGAGACTCTCCGGGTGAGTGGCTGCTCTGCCGACACCTGCCCACCCCTGAGCCCTGGGGTCCCCCTCCACCTGCCAGGACTGAGCAGACGGGGGTTCGAGTCCCAGTCAGACTCCTGTATCGATCTGCCAGTCGGTTCGGCATCTGCAGAGAAGCGTTTGACTGGTCGTCAAGGGAGAAACCTTGGAAAGCGAAAGGCCAGGGAGGAAGGCTTCTGCCCCAAACTGACGGCCCCTGAGCCCAGAGGGACTCGACAGGAGCAATGCGCAGGCGGTGGCTGCCCAGCGGCGAGGGGGGCGGCCCAGCAGCCGGCTCCCATTCGGAGGCCAGAGCGTGGCTCTCGGGAACAGAAAGGGTGGCGGGCGGGGTCTGCCAGCGGGTCCCCGACGGCCCGTCTCTCCCGGGACGTGGTGGCTCCGTGATGGAGCTGGCAGACGTCGTGCCTGTAGTCCCCTCACGGCCTCCGCTCCCAGGGAAACAAGGCCCGCCTCCGGGATTTTCCGTGATTGAAGGTGGAGATGCCCTGGGCAGGAAGTGCATGGAGGCAGAGGACGAAGGGAGGGACGACGGCCCGGACCCACTTCCTCCGCATCCTTCCTTACAGCCATTAAAATGTATAAAGACGAGTATTTTTGAAGCAGCCGCACTGAGAATTAGCATTGAGGCCGTTGCCTGGCAACCGGAGACTTTGGTTATTTTATTTCTAAACAGGGAATGCTACAAACTGGGACCTGGAGTTTGTGCAAATAGTTCCAAATTGACTCTCTCTCTGTAAATCGAGATAACACAGCATCCGTGTGCATGTAAAGGCTGCTAAATGCACCTACGTGTGTGGGCGTGTCTCACATCACACACATGCATGCACACACACACGCCTTATACAGAGCTCTCTCCATTACCTGCCATCTTATGCAAATCTGAATCACGAATATTCCTTTGCATTTTTCCTGGAAAGTATCTATTTGATCCCGTGTTAAGCATAAATGACACACATCAGGTCCTGGGGCTCACACCTTTCACTCCCATGGAGCCGGGAGCTGCATATTGAGGCTGATGCCAACCATGAGCTCCTCCCTCTACCTCCCTCACTGGCTACCGGGACCCTGGCCGGGTAGCTCAGTTAGTCAGAGCGTTGTCCCCATATGCCAAGGTTGCGGGTTCGATCGCCAGTCAGGGCCCATGCCAGAGGCAACCAATGGATGCAAAGGGAGTGGCACAGCTCGGCCGGCGGGCTCAGCGGTTGAGTGTCGACCTATGAACCAGAAAGGCACAATGGACTCCTGGTCTGGGCACAGGCCTGGTTTGCGGGCTCCATCCCCAGTGGGGGGCGTGCAGGAGGCGGCGGTCAAGATTCTCATCATCGATGTTTCTCTCTCGCCCTCTCCCTTCCTCTCTGAAATCAATAAAAATATTTAAAAATAAATAAATGGCCCAACAAATCGGTGCTTCTCTCTTCCTTCCCCCCTCTCTCTCTCTAAAAATCAATAAATAAAAATTGTAAAAATTAAAATAACCGGCCCCAGGAGAAAGCAGGACGGGAATGGTGCGTCCGCAGCGCTGCCCGCGCCCAGCCCCTCCTGCCCTCCGGCCGCCCGTCCGGCCTGCACTGCGCACACGGCGAGGAGAACGTTAACCCTGTAAAAAGCCGCCTCCATGTTAAAGCTGCCATTTCTCCACCATCGCTGACCTGAATGTGCGTTTCCAGGCTGCTGGCTGGTGTGGATGACGGCGGGGCCCCGAGGCGGCTACGTCCCCAGAAATGACCCGGGCTCCTGACCTGGGCTCCGGACTCCTCACCAGGACTGACAGCCACAGCCCGGCTCCACCCGCTCCTCGGGGAGACCGGCCCCAGAGAGAAGGGGCAGCAGGAAGGCAGCGACTGAGTCCAGCCGACAGGACCAGGTCCGGGTCCCGACCACAGGCCACGCCTACAGGAGGCACCGGGCGCCCCGCATGGGGCCACGTGCCCAGCGTGACGCGGTGGGCGAGCGCCTGGGGCCCACGCAGCACGGCAGGGTCACGAGGGATGGGGCCTCCATGACCTCTTGCGGCCCCCAGGCCCGACGCCTGGAAGTGCCTGTTGCCCAGAACCAGAGTGCGAGCACCTGGCGGCAAACAGGCAAACAGACGTTCACTCCTCCCCCTCCCCCCGGAGCAGCCGTCGCCAACGGAGGGGCTGCGTCAGGGACTCGGGTGTCCTGAGGGCAGCTGTGCCTCCTCGGGGTCTGTCCCCCAACCTCCCCAAGGGACCAAAACCCTATTTTGAGAGAACCGGGTGGTGGTGAAAATGCCCACGTGTCTGCCCTGGCCGGTGTGCTCAGTGGATAGAGCCGCGGCCCACAGACTGAAGGGTCCGGGTTCGATTCCGGTCAAGGGCACATACCTCGGTTGCAGACTCGATACCCCACCCTGGTCAGGGCGCGTGCAGGGAGCAACCGATCGATGCCTCTCTCTCATCGATGTCTCTATCTGTGTCTCCCCTCCCTTCCACTCTCTCTAAAACTCAATGGGAAAATACCCTCGTGTGAGGATTAACAACAACAAAATGTCCGAGTCTGAAGACAGCAGAGGCAGGACGTCAGCCACAGCTGGTTTGGCCTGGACAGATCTGTGGGTGGCCCCGCTGGGGACCGGCTCCGGTGCTGGCTTTGGGGATGGGAATCCTTTTATTGCCTCTGCTTGCTTTTTCCTTCAACTAAAGCAGTGGTTCTCAACCTTCTGGCCCTTTAAATACAGTTCCTCATGTGGTGACCCCCAACCATAAAATTATTTCCGTTGCTACTTCATCACTGTCATGTTGCTCCTGTTATGAATCGTCATGTAAATATCTGATATGCAGGATGGTCTTAGGCGACCCCTGTGAAAGGGTCGTCCGACTGCCAAAGGGGTTGAGACCCACAGGTTGAGAACCGCTGAAAAGCAAAAGTGATTGCATAGGCTCATATGCATCCATCCTTCCCAGCACCGATTCAACAAATACTTACTGAAATCATAAAAGCATGTCCCTCTGCAGAAACAATGGGGGAGAGAAATAGGTAAAACACTTAATCGGTGACCTCATAGGGTGGTATCTGGAATTTTATCTGCATTATTATCATTTATGTTACCATAGTAACAGGCACGATTCCATTCGTATGGACGGGGAAACCAACCAGGGTCAGTAACTCTCTTTCTAAGGTCTCCACCCGGACAGTACCAAACAGCCTTCCTTTTCCTCCTCCCTCCCTCCCTCCCTCCCTCCCTTCCTCCCTACCTCCCTTCCTGCCCTCTCTCTCTCCCTTTATTACAAGTTGCGCATATTCAACTGCAGAAATAATATTGGATGAAACTTCATAAACCTTCAACTTGGATTTTTTCTCGTAGAAAAGGGCTGGGGGAACCATTTCTAGGTTTATCCAAGTAGGATTCCAAATTTCAAGAATCAAGATTGCCGGTTAAGCTCCTCCCACCAGTCCACCGCGATCCTGGTGGGAATGAGACGGTGCTGGCCTCCACTCAGGGCAGAGGAGCCAGAGGACTCAAGGATGGCCCGGGTCTCAGTCATTGGAACACGCTGCCTGGTCCACCTCCCCCCCGCCCCCCCCCCACCCGACACAGCACCTCACAGGTGGGGGCTGTTACGGATGGAAACCATGACCCCAGGTATACTGCTTAACCCTCATGGCAACGGCGTCGGGCAGGCGTCATTTCCGTTTAAACAGATGAGGACGGCACCCGGTTGGTTACTGGTCACGGTGTTCTGAATCTTACAAAACCTTCCCCACGCATCGTATCAGCCCGAGACACATCCTCGGACGTGTAGCTGCAACCCCAGTTCACGCCGCGCGAAGGTTCAGAAAGAGGGAAGGAGCCCTCACAGTGGGAAATGCATTCGCACAGACGACGGGTGGTCGTCCCCCAGCTTTCTAAGCTCCACTCTGTAGGGCTTTTAGATAAAATGCAGGATTCCCACACACCTCCTGCAATTCTGGGCGGCACAATTATACTACAGGTGATTTGCTGTTTATCTGAAACTTAACTTGGCAGCCAGGAGTGTCGTTGGTTAAATCTGGCCGCCCTCGTCCTAAGGGGTGGGCCAGCCCATCGTCTGCCCCTTGCTCTCATCACCATGAGACAGGGACATCCGTGCGATGGGTACAAACCCACCAAGGGCCATGGCGACTGGAGACCTCAACTCAGACGCCTTCCTGTTCCCTCTGACTTGAGCAGCCTAAAGCCAGGCCGGGGTGGGCGTCAGCATTCCCATCGTGGTTGAACTTGGAGGATCACGCGGCACACGGCTGTCAGCGACGGCTGGTTTCTGGCACTGAACACGCGGTCCCGACCGTCCACCCCCGCCCGGCACCACACCGGCCCGCCCCCCGTCCGCGGGAGCGTCGCTTACTTGTAGGGGATGTGCTTGCTGCCGTTGACGAGGGCCAGGATGACGTTGCCCAGCGCGGACAGGGACAGGCACAGCCCCGCGCCGCCGTCGCGGTTCTTGCTGAGCGCTTTCACGCAGCTGCCCAGGTCGATGAGGTGCAGGCGGCTGCGGCCCCCGGACACTGTCGGGGAGAGAGGACCAGAGAAGGGTTAGGGCCTGGCAGACACTCCCCTGTCCTTCGGTAGCTCCTCGGGGAATCTGAGGTTTTGGAAAAAGAGAAGAGAACGCAGGTCTAGTAGAAAACCCAACAAAATCCCGCCGGGTGACAGACGCCATGGTTCCCTGGCATTCCGTCCGGCATGCGTTGCCGGTCTCACCGATTCGTCCTAGGAATGCCTGAGGGTGGGGCTGGGTGGGACCGCAGGGAAGGAAATTCCCAGTGAAAGGAGAACAGGTGTGTCCTTGGGCCGCAGGATCCTGGAACTGATCGAGTTGGAACCTGAATGACCCAGGGGTGACCATCTGCGTTGGCTGCTCATCACAGAGACCCCGACTGGAGCTCGGGTCATCGGGGTATAACTCAGGGTCACAGCAGGCAGAGGCCAAGCCGGTGCGGAGAAGGAAGAGCCCGCGTGTGAGCGAGTGTCTGCCACGCGCCAGGCACCGCACAGACAGCCGCCTGCGGTTCCCGCGGTAAAACCGCAGGCCAGACACCCTCGTCCTCTTCACAGATGAGAACACAGACGTTTAGGAAAGTGAAGAAACTTGCCCACAGGTCTTCTGCGCCAGGCCCAGAGGAAGTGACAGGGACCGGACACATCCTCTCTGAACCCACTAGTGAAACAGCCCAAGTGTCCATCAGCAGGTGGACAGGCAAACGGTGGCCCATCCGCCTAGACCCGTGGCCGGCAAACCGCGGCTCGCGAGCCACATGCGGCTCTTTGGCCCCTTGAGCGTGGCTCTTCCACAAAATACCACATGCGGGCGCGCACGTACAGTGCGATTAAAACTTCGTGGCCCATGCGCAGAAGTCGGTATTTTGTGGAAGAGCCGCACTCAAGGGGCCAAAGAGCCGCATGTGGCTCACGAGCCGCGGTTTGCCGACCACTGGCCTAGACGATGGGCTGTCCCGCAGAGATATACATAAATGAACTACGGACAAGTGCCACAGAATGACCGCATCTCCAAGTAAGTGTGCGAAGTGACGAAACACACAGAGGACAGACTCGAAGATTAGATTCCATTCGTGTAAGATCCTGGGAAATGCAAACGAATGTAGAGGAGCTAAAGCCGGCCAGTGGGTGCCTGCGGGTGGGAAGGGAGAGGGGAGGGGAGCTGGAGGGAGGGATCGCAAAGGCCCCAGGGACTTTGGGGTGATGGGTATGTGCACTCTGGGCTGTGTGGTTTGTGGGTGCCCACATCTAACAAACCTTACCAGATTATACACCCGCCCGTCCCCCTCTCGCTCCCTCGGCCTCTGCATCCCCACCCATCCAGGTGCCCAGCTCACACCTCCCACCTGCCCACCCCGTAGCTTCCTGTTTCCACCGCCTTCCCCTCCTCTGTGTGGAAGGGACACGGACATGGCAGAGGTGGCATGGAAGCTTCCTGTGGGCACCGGCCGGTGGGGGCAGGGGGACGGGGTTGGTAGAGAAAGCAGATGCAGGGTGGGTGTGGCCATCTGGGTCCTGGTGTATGTACGGGGGTGGGGGGGGGTGCAGTGTCTGGGCATCCTTGGATCTGCAGGCGGGGCCACATGACAGGGCTGCCTTGGAGAGGGAGGGTTCATGCTGCAGGGCAAGACATCCGGGGACCTGGGTCCTAGCCCTAACCTCGGCCCTCCCCCTCGCCCCCCCTCAGTTCCCAGCTCTCGCGCCGAGAAGGCGAAGGAGGTGAATGCTGGCTGCAGGCGTTCCCTCCGGCCCTCGCTCCCCGGCGCAGCTGCGGCAGAGAACGCTTCACACTCAGCACGCGGTGCTTCGTTTACCTCCCAGTGTGTCCAGCAGCACATCCTGCAGAGGGAAGATGCCCTGTGCTCCTTCTCTTTATCCCATTTCCTATCCTGCCAGGTCAGGTCACGGCACCGCACAAGGAAAATAGCTATTTTTAAAGCAAAATATCATCTGTTTTGCAACGTAATTATATAGACAGAAGCTCGGCTATCCCACGCGCACCGCAGATTAAAGGGCAGAGACGGGCCGTCTGAGGTAATGGAATCGAGTGCCTGACGCACAGGCAGTGAACAGAGAACAAGTGCGCAGTGCGGGCGGTGCTGAGGGACGTTACGAAACGCCGGTAATTACACCTGCGTGACTCGACGGACAGGCCAGGCCGACACGGGAAAGGGCGCGGCTCACCCACCGCAGGGTCTGAACCTCGCACGCGGCGTTCCGGCTGGAGGCGCGAGGTGAGCGAGCAGGGCCATCGCTGTGAGCAAGAATCGCGTCACTATAGCGGCCGAGAGGGCAGCTCTGGGAGCCGTGAACGAAACAGGTGACGCCTAACAGCAGGTTCCGCAGAGACTTTTGCGATTTGGGGTCACAGTGCGGGGTGACAGGACCATAGCTCAGTCGGCCCTGAGGAACCCTCTGTCTGCGTCCAATGTGGGTATGTTAAGTCGTCTTTGGCCGAACCAAATTCCTCACCGGCTGTACTCGCCCCGCAGAGCAACGTACAACCCTGCCCACCCCCGACCACTGTCCCGGGTGCTCACTGACCACCCGCAGGTGCCCGGAAACGCGAAATTCTCCTGCTGTCACTCAATTCCTACAACGACCGGTCATGCCAGAACCGGCTCCAGGGTACCGATGAGGAAGGTGAGGTGCACAGATGCTACGTAAATGGCCTGAGATCACATAGAAGGTGAATGCTGAGCGTAAGACGAACGCCCAGAGCTGTCTATACAGCATGGGGCTCTTTACCTCCCTCCCCCTAACCCAGTGGTTCTCAACCTTTGCTGCCCCCCATTGGCATCACCTTGGAACCTTTAAAAATAACACGTATGGCACGGCCAGCGTGGCTTAGTGGTTGGGCTTCGACCTGTGAACCAGGAGGTTATGGTTCAATTCCAGGTCAAGGGCACATGCCTGGGCTGTGGGCTCCATCCACAGTGTGGGGCGTGCAGGAGGCAGCCCATCCATGATTCTCTCATCATTGATGTTTCTATCTCTCTCTGCCTCTCCCTTCCTCTCCCTTTCTCTCTGAAATCAATAAAAATATATATTTTTAAAAGAAGTGCTATTAGAATTAGACATGGAGTCTTAGCCTCTTTATATTTAAAATAAATAAATAAATAACCCGGACGCCTGGACCCCATCCCACGCCTTCAATGTGACTGACCAGGTGTGACCCGGGCACTGGGAGTCACTGAACAGCTCCTCACACGCTTCTCATGGCGGCAAAGTGTGGGAACCACCACCTTGTCACCTGGCCAGGTACACAGCGCTCTCCACGGCGACCACGCTCGCTGAGGCCATGGCCCCCACTGAGCATGTGCACTTCTTCCCCCCACAAGTGAGCTCTAGGTCAGCCGGGTGTCTCCCTAAGTCTAATCATGCCTCTTTCACTGGCATTAGAGATAGAATACAATCATCCTATATAGCAAAAGGCTAATATGCAAATCGACCAAACGGCGGAATGATAGGTAGCTATGACGCGCACTGACCACCGGGGGCAGACACTCAATGCAGGAGCTGCCCCCTGGTGGTCAGTGCAGTCCCTCAAGGCCAGCGAGCACAGCGGCGGTGGTGGGAGCCTCTCCTGCCTCTGCGGCAGCGCTAAGGACCCTGGGGGATGTCCGACTTGCCGGACTGCGAGAGGCAGGTGCAGGCTGGGTTGAGGGACTCCCCCCTCCCTGGCCTTCCCCCCCCCCCCAGTGCACAAATGTCATGCACTGGGCCTCTATCTATTATGAAAAGCAGTAACAAGATTATGTGAAGACTAATGTTTCTAAACTAAATCCAGTGCTTTGGAAAGATGTGATAAAAATGAGTTGTTGTTTTTTAAAAAGATGCTAAATAGGTGTGAATGGAAAATTACAGAGTGGAAAACATGGTAGGAATCTAGAGCAAGTCTCTCTCCCGCTGGCTGCACAGGGCATTTGAAGTCCCTGAGTCACTCGGAATGAATGTAAAGCACAGGCCAGACGATGCCAATCAACGTGGTTTACGAGGGGCAGAACCTCAATCTGAACAAGCACCTCAGAGAGCAGGCCCCGCCCTGGCCCTGAGACCGATGACTGCGGCGCGCACGTGTCGTAAGTGGGAATCACATGTGGATGACATGCATGGACCATTTTATATGATTTCCCTTTTTAAACTAATTCCCTCAATTACTGCCCGGCTCCTGACTGTAGCAGACGGGCGTGTCTCTGAATCACAGGGTGACAGGCTGGCCTTTCTCTCTCGGAAACGCAGCTGAACTAGACGATAGAGAAAGTCATTGTTCACAACACGGCACACGCTCCTGCGATTTACCGTAGGACCGAGCGCTGGCGTGCGGGCACACAGTAGGCCCGTGGAGGACGGGCAGGCGGACAAAGGTCCTGTCCTCAGGGGACGGGGAGTCTCCGGAGACTCAGACGCGCCCACAGATGACTGAATCGCAAGGTGGACCAAGGCTCCGGCTCCACCCCAGCCCGGCCCGGGACCGGAGGAGAAAGATGGCGCACGGCCGGGAGTCTGCAGCGCCTCGTGGAGGGGGCAGCTCAGGGGGGAGTGAGACACAGACAAGGTGCTTGTTTTCACTGTTGATGTCACCGTCCCTTCCCTTCTTTCCAAAAGGAGGCAGCCCTGACCTTGCTGGGAGGGGAGGTGGAAGATGAAAGCCTGAAAAGACGGTTGATGGGGTCCCCACTGGAGGGTCCCAGAGAGGCCAAGGGGCAGGATCGGGGTCCAGGGAATGGGGCAGGCGGGCCGACAGGAAAGGAGCCGGGACCGGGCACAGGAGGAGGGATTCTGAGTCGGAGAGGAGAGCAGCCGAGGCGACACCAGCTTAGCGCTCGTCCCTTGTGCGGAAGCCGGCTCTGTGCTGGGTGCCGGGCGCGAGGTTCGAGGGCTTGCCGCTCTCCTGAGGGTGACGGGAGACCATGCAGACGAGCGTGGGGATTCCAGGCTGCAGTGTCTGCAATGCTGTCTCCTGGCCGAGGAACAGGACAATCACACTGCAGAAACCTAGAAATCTAAAACTGACACTTCACCCGGCCGGCGAGGCTCAGCCTATGAACCAGGAGGTCAGGGTTCGATTCCCTGTCAGGGCACATGCCCGGGTTGTGGGCTCGATCCCCAGTGGGGCCTGCAGGAGGCAGCTGATCTGTGATTCTCTCTCCTCATTGATGTTTCTTTCTCTCTCTCTCTTTCTCTCTCTCTCTCTCTCTCTCTCTCTCTCTCTCTCTCTCTCTCTCTCTCTCTCTCCCCCCCCCCCCTTCCTCTCTGTGGTCAATAAAAAGATATTTTTTTTAAACTGACATTTCATTCCTGACCAAGGGGCCGTGAGAGCTGGTCGCGAACCTGCGCGTGTGGTGTCCCTCCCGCACGGACAGCAGGTCCGGCTGTGCCTCCCTTGGAAGCCACATTCTTTCCCAGATCTCGCCCCACACCCACATCCACCACCCAAGCGACACACAGCCGGACAGGGCACGAGTGAGTCAGCCATTCCCGCCACGTGAGGAAGGAGCAGCTGCGTGAAAAGAAAGCTGAGATCTGGGACACCGTCTGAGCAGACTTGTCAACAGCTGGGTGCCCCTGGGCACACACCCCCGCCCGAGGCCCAGCCGGCCCAGCCCTCGGCCTGCAGGCTCCCGGGGGCAGTGAGGGGAATGAAAGGGCCGGAGACACGGTGCCACCCTTGGCCCTGGACCACGTGGCTTGCAAGCTGCGGTCGCTCATCCAAGCGAGGCTTTCAAACAGCACCTTTGTCATCTGGACTCTAAGTCTCTGGACCAGGGACATACTCCCAGGAGGCGTGACTAGCACCGTCTTGCTTTAGACTCCGAGGGCAGAACTGGACTTCCCAGGGGGTCCGCAGCCTGGACAGATTAGCCAAGTGGGGGTGGGGGGGCTCCATGTCGGGTGAAGAGTCGGTCCCACTAATGCTCCACAGACTTTGTAAACCAGGAAACATTCTAAGCGTAACCTAGGGCATCTGCAGAGCAGTGCACGCCCACATGGACCTGTCCCTCCCATCCTGACTGGACACGTCTAACACATGTCGATCTGTGTGGATCCGTGTGTGTATAGCATGCACACATGCGTGTAAGATGCAGGCGCGTGCTCACGGGGGCTTAGCCCTTGCCCGGAGACCTCGCTGAACCCGCCATCTCCGCTTCCCATGGCCAGTGGACAGCGACCCGCGGCTCTCTGCCCCCGGGCAGGTGGCGAATCAATAACCGTCCCCGTCACGGAGTCCGAATGCCAGGCCCGCAGGGGTTATTCCCTACATACAAGCAAACAACACTTCCATTTGGACCAACACTCCAAACCTCCTCCTTACATGTTAAACAGATTTCACGCACAGAGGTCCCGCGAGCCCTGGGCTGGGGGCGTGCATTCTGGCCTGACCCCTTCCCACAGCCAGGCGCGTGGCCGGCAGGGGCACCTCCAGGGCTTCCCCCTTCCTTGTTCTCATCTGCAGATGGTTAGAAACGCCGAAGAAGTGTGGGAAGCCATTAATGGCCCGTGCCTTTCCCTTTACCCTGAATTTATTATTTAAGAGCAACTCACGCCCACAGCTTATCAATAGGAAGAAGATGAGGTAGAGGTTAGGTATTTAGCGAGCACCCCGGGTTGGGTAAGTGCTGACGGGGTGGACTGCCGGGTTAGGGAAGGTCCTAGCCGGCACTTCTGTGGAGGCTGAGTTTTAAGTTCTGACAGTTGAAATAATTTCATTAACTGCTTCTTTGCTTTCAAGAGTCCTCCTGACTCTCCGATTCCGAACTGAGAGCAGAACCAGGAAGCACAGGGTGAGAAGCCAGCAGCAGAGCTGCCCGCAGCGAGGTCTGCAGCCCCCGGGGGAGGGGACCCGCCCCGAGTGCTCCCCTCGGGCGTGTGGCAGCCATTGGCCCGAGATTCAGGCCTCCAGCGAGCCACCCTTTGCTGAGTGGACCCCGATTCACTGCAGGCTCTGACTATTATTATTATTATTATTATTACTAACAGCTTAAAAGAATAAATCACCACTTTTCAGACTCCCACGTGCACGCGGCTGAGACACCGGCCAGAAGCGCAGTGAGGGCAGGACTGACAGCAGCTCTGATTGTCAGGATAAAGTCTGTCCTGATGCTCAGGTCTGGATCCTCTCACCTCCCTCCTCATCCCTCGTCAGTTCCTTCTTTAAGAAAGTGATTCTAGCCCGAGCCGGGTTGGCTCAATGGATAGAGGGTCGGCCTGCGTACTGACAGGTCCCCGGTTCAATGCCCGGGTTGTGGGCTCAATCCCCAGTGGGGGGCGTGCAGGAGGCAGCCAATCAATGATTCTCTCCTCACTGATGTTTCTATTTCTCTCTCCCTCTCTCTTCCTCTCTGAAATCATAAAAATATATATGAAAAAAGAAAGTTGCTGTACTTAGGAGTGGGGAACATCTGGCCTGTGGGCCATGTAAGGCTGCAAACTCATTGGGTCTGGCCCTGCCAAGGCATTAGGGGTGAGTGAATTCAATGTTTGACCAATACAGCAGGCTAATGTTTAAGCTGATAACTGTGTTTGGCCCGAGAATGACGTTATAAACACCCACATGGCCCTGGGCAGGAAAGGTTCCCCACCCCTGGTGTACCCAGTGCGAGCTCCTTGAGAACGCATTTCCCTGAAAGATTCCTGCTCACACCATGTGACCTTTCTCCTCGACCCCCCCAACCCTCAACCCCTGCTGGTTGCCAAGAGAGACCCCAAAGGCCCACCCCCCGGTGCCCAGGGCATGAATGAAAGGGAGGGCCAGTGCCGGGGGCCGAGGCTGATGGTCGGTCAGAGCCACGAAGCCAGCCTCAGGGAACGGGACTCCAGCCCAGGTCAGGCCCACGCTCGCTGAGACTTCAGTCCCGGGGACCCGGGGACGGGACGCGACCTCAGGCCCAGTCAAAGCTGAGTGAGTGGCAGCAAGAACAAGCGGATGATGTGTACAGGCAACAACGTGGGTGGATCGCAGAAGCCCCATGAAAGAGCCAGACCCCAGGCCACCCCTGGGCCACGCGATCCCACGTGTCTGACAGTCCGGATGGAGGCAGAACTATCAGATCTGCGTTGCCTGGCGCCGCGCAGGGGGCAGACGACAGGGACCCCGGGGGGCTGGATGTGGGGGGCTTTGCTCTAGATCTCAATAGCGGTGCTGGTCACACCACCGCACAGATTTCCCAGAACTGACCACGGACACACAGCAAGGGTGTTACTGAGTGTAAACCGTGCCTCATCAAAGCGGAATTAAAACAGCGACCAAGGAGCAGGAACAAAGGAGGAACAACTGGGTCAACAGAGGCACTGAGACGGGAGAGGGAAGAGCTTCCACGTGGGGGCAACAGGCACCCCTTAGCGCTACCCCCAGGGCAACAAGGCGACTTGGGAGGAGTTGGGGAGCCCACCCCCAGACCCCAGGGGGCTGTCTGAATTCCAGGCTCCACTCCAACCAGGTGAGTTGACTGCCTCCGTGTTAGGCACTGAGCTCACGTTTCCAGCCCGAGGGTGCCTCCTCCGGCAGGGCCACTGGCATTAACCCCCCGAGTCAATCCTTCCGGGAGCGCTGGGCCCAGCTGCAGGGGGGTGAAAGCCCTCCAGAGGCGGACGCTGAGAGCTGGGAAAGCCGCCGCCCGCCAGCCCCGCCGTGGCCCACACCTGCCGTGAGGCCGCGGGCCGCCCTGCCCTGGTCCCAGGTCCCCCTGAGGAACTCGGCGGAGGGCTGGCACCAGCCACGGAGCCTGGACAGACACGCCTGGCAGTACAGGCCAGAGCGCGGCCACGGTCAGTGCGCACTGTAGACAGCCCGGGGGCCTGAGCCCCCACCCGGGCGGGTCCTGGCCCTGCAGCTGCCACAGGGACCTTGGAGGGGCTCACAGGGATCCCCCACAAGGGGCGGGGCCTGGGGAGGGGGGCAGCCAGAATATTCCATCGCCTGGCTATTCCATTGCCTGGCTATTCCATCGCCTGATCACAGGCCACTTAAATAGCAGAACCTGCTTCCTTCCGGGCCATACAGCGGACTCAGCTCACGATTAACCACACTGCCAGGCGCCCTGGTGATGAGCACCTTCAGGGTTTGGGAACGAAACGATACCATGAAGCAGCTGCTTGGCCTTTTACCTCTGTTCTCTCCACGCCCATGGCAGGGACACTCACAAGTTCTCTTCACCAGGAGACCCTTCCCCTCGGCCAGGTCAAAGGTAGGCGTCAGCCCGGACTCCACAGCCACCGTGAAGAAGGGGGGGAGGGGGCGCCGGGCTGGGGGACCCGCCACGTGGACCAGGTCACGCGCCCGGGGACACGCGCAGGGGAGGGACTTACTGCCGCCCTTCCCGCTCTTCTCCATGCGGTACTGGTAGACGTGCAGCGTGAAGAGCATGTGCGAGCTGCGCAGGTCGTCCTCGCCGCAGTCCTGCCGGTGGCCCCGGCGCGCGGCCAGGGCGGCGTCCAGGAAGAAGGCGGCCTTCTCGGCCGTGGGCGCCCGCAGCTCGCTCTGGTTCTGCAGCTGGAAGACACAAGCCGAGAGCTGACGCCCGTCCGGGGGCCCGGCCTGCCCTCCCGCGGCTGTCTGCTCCGCACAGCCAAGCTGCGTGCCCGTCCACGGCCCCACGGCCTTCCAGAACATGGGCCACCCGCACGTGCAGCTCTCAGCTTCATTCACTCATTGCCAACGATTCCCGTTGGGCACCCTTACTGGAGGGCATTTCCCCATTTTACAACTTAAGTCGCATCTGTAAACAGCAGGTGTGAAAAGCAAGTGGATGGGCCAACCGTCGACCTGTGAACCAGGAGGTCACCATTTGATTCCTGGATGGGGCACTGCCCAGGTTGCAGGCTCCATTCCCAGTGGGGGCGGGCAGGAGGCAGCTCATCAATGGTTTTCTCTCTCTCTCCCTCTCCTTCCTTTCTAAAATCAATAATTATATATATAAAAGCAGCCCTAGCTGGTTTGGCTCAGTGGATAGAGCATCAGCCTGTGGACTGAAGGGTCCCAGGTTTGAGTCCAGTAAAGGGCACATGCCCGGGTTGTGGGCTCAGTCCCCCAGTGGGTGGCATACAGGAGGCAGCCCATCAATGATTCTCTCTCATCATTGATGTTTCTATCTCTCTCCCTCTCCCTTCTTCTCTGAAATCAATCAAAACATTAAAAAAAAAACAAATAAAAATAAATAAATAAGCAAATGGGTGTATCTGAGTGGGAGCAGAAGGCCCCAGAGGACAGCCCACCAACACGCGGGGGAGTCCGTTCACCTAAGGCTGTGGTCGGCAAACCGCGGCTCGCGAGCCACATGCGGCTCTTTGGCCCCTTGAGTGTGGCTCTTCCACCAAATATCACGTGTGGGCGCGCACGTACAGTGTGATTGAAACTTCATGGCCCATGCGCAGAAGTCGGTATTTTGTGGAAGAGCCACATTCAAGGGGCCAAAGAGCCGCATGTGGCTCGCGAGCCGCAGTTTGCCAACCACTGGCCTAAGGGAACCCCGGGGAGGGGCCTGCGTCTGACCTCACAGGTGAGATGGCTGCAGGCAGGTAGGCCGTGAAGTGTGACTCCACTTCGGTGATTTACTGCATGGCGCCCCAGAGAAGTGGAAGAACTTGGGTAGCTTAGCTCAACTCTCCGTTTTCCTCAGCCGTTTAATTAAAGCCAATTCTAGACCACATTTCCTGGCACGGTGATAAGCAAGACGTAAGTGTCACAGACGAATGAAAACATCCCGGATGCTTGGATGCCTCCTCTACGCTATTTAAGGGGCGTCTATTTTTATCTGCAGTCGCTCAATTCATGTGCTTGGCATCCTCATTAATGGGCTAAAGGCAGCATCGTGGGCAATGTGTCTGAGCCCCGGGATGCCCTGGCAATCACAGTAAACCCTCCACAGAGCAACGGTGCCCTTTCTGGGGAGAGAAAAGGAAATTCATTATTTCTGATTTTTCCAAAGGAATGATCTGCAGGAGATGTCTTAGGGTCGGTACAAATTCTGAAAACGTTCTGCTCTGACGGTAGCAATCCCTATCACTCTGAACTGTGAGGCTGCTATCTGGAATCTGAGACCATAAACATCCTCAGGCTTCAAAGAGAGACTCTGTTGTGTTCGTTGTTTTGTACTCAGTTTGACAAAATAAGCCAAAGACTCTTTTAAGATTTCTCACCAAGAAGAGTGAACATAAAGAGCATGTGGGTCTCTCTCTCTTCACCTTCAGCTAACCTGCACCTTCACCTCCAGGGACCTGCATTAAGGCACAGTGGGTGGACCCCATAGCATAGTTGAGGGTGCAGGTAATTCTTGGAGCAGGAGCGGGGGGTGGGGGGGGGAGGGGGGCTGATCTCCATCGTAGACGCCGGGTAGGTGCCATCTGAGCATGTCCTCTGCTACAGAAGGGTGGTCCTCAAAGTGGGTCCCTGGACCAGCAGCAGCACCCGGGAACTCGCTAGAAACCCACACTTTGGAGCTCTGACCAAGGGCCATTGACTGGGGGAAGCTGCAGGCAGAGCCCAGGTGTCTGTGTTAACAGGTCCCCTGGGGCTCCTATGAAGACTCACGTTTGAGAACCACTGCATTAGAGCTTCCCCGACCTACTGGTTTGCGTCCTAATTAGGTTCCCCATCCAAATGGCGTCGGATGCATCTGTTACAACTATGAGCGGCCAATCCTGGTCAGACATGGTGCCCGCCCTCTGGGAGTTGCCGAGAACTCACTGGGCCAACACAATACAACTGCTACGCGTGTTCTAGTGACAGGAGAAGCATCTGGGAGGGCTTCCTGAAAGAAGCGACAGCTAGCTGAAACCTGAAGGATGAGGAGTTCGCCAGATGAAGAGCGGAGGGGAGAGGGATATCCCTGCACAAGGAGTAGAGCGTGCAAAGGCCCTGGGGTCAGAGGGAGCAACGCCGGTGCCTTGGAGCTCTGCTGCTGAAAGCGTGGGCATCATTGGGAAGCTCATGGGAGAGGCATAACCACCCAGACCTGCTGAACCAGCGTCTGCATTTGTAACAGGATCCCCAGCGATTCATAGGCCACTGAAGTGTGCGGGCACCGCTTTCTAGGTAATTCATTAGGAGCGGCGAGAGGGGAGGTAAGAGATGGCGCTAGGAAGGTCCATGTAGGGCCTTGGGAGTCACGAAGAGCTTGGGGATGGAGGACTCACAACAGGAATGGAAGAACGCGGTCGGGTGAGAGGAGGGGGGTCCTAACCTTCGCCTGAACGCCTGTCTGAACAAGGAGGCATCGGGGAGGACCAGGCAAGAGAGCCGACTGCTGGAGCCTGGAGAAGTGATGCCTGGACGTGAGCCAGGCTGCCCAGCCTTGTGCCATCTCCTGTCAAGCAGCAAGAGAGAAGCACTGGACAGGAGAGGCAGCCTGACAGAGCGCGGCAGCTTCTCCTGGCTCCCACGGTCCCAGCACTCTCATCACGGTTCTAACCAGACAGCGGTCACGCGTGTGACGGCAGCAGGACTCGCCCGTGGCGAGCCGGGCCAGGAGGGCCACACAGAGCCGTAAACAGCCCCGCCGTGGCCGCAGCCATGGCTGCAGAGCAGCAAACATTTCCGTTTGCTGTTAAACAAAAGAAAGATGGCACTTTTTCCCTCCCCGCCTGAAAGGGGTGTAAAGGATGGAAATTCAATTTCCTCCCAATGCGACCACAGTGGTGAGTCCTGCTCACTGTCAATTAGGTCCGAGGCACAAACATTTAGGCTGGGCGAGCAGATGGCCCCGCAGCTGGCGCCCGTGAAGCTCCAGGCCACGTGGGCGTAAACACGCGTGAGCCGCCCTGTTCCCGCGCCCGGGAGTCCGCCTGGGCGGCCCCAGCCTTGGGCATGGGCGGAGCCCCCGGAGCCCCGGGCCCCGAGCTGTCAGTCACCTGCGTGCCGCAGATGGGGTCCTCGCACAGGTACACGCCCGGGGACTGGCCGTCCTGCAGGCTGCCCGTGGCCACCTCGGACAGCAGGTCCCGCAGCTTCTCCTCCTTGCCCCACACCTCCACGGCCGAGATGCGGACGGAGAAGCGGGCGCCGGTCTTCTCCTTGCGCTCGTTGATGAGCTTGAAGAGCCAGGCGATGGCGCAGGGGATGATGCCCAGGCTCTGCGTGGAGTCGTCTCTCCCGATCATGGTGTAGGACTTGCCTGGGGGGGGGGGGGGGAGGAGATGGCGTGTGAGTGTCCAGGCGTCACCACAGTCTCAGGATGGGTGCCGAGGAGGCACGGAGGCGGGAGGGGAGGGAGAGAGGAGATGACGGTGAACGAGACAGTCAGCACTGGCGACAAGGACAAAAGGCCGCTTCCTGGCGCTTCTGATGACATGGCTACAGTGAAGACCGCAGAGCCCTGGCAGGGGCGAGACTGAGTCACCAGGTACCTCCAGGAGGACCCCAGAGCCACCCCCCGCCCCCCCCCCCCCCCCGCCCCAGCTCTGCACTGTCTGACCCAGAGGGGGAGGCAGGGACTCCTCGCTATTCTGTGCGTCATCTCACCGCCCACCTCCTCACACTACATCCCCCCGCGGGCTCAATGCCGTGCGTCTCTTTACAGCGTGAGCAAAGCCCATTCAACCTGGTCACGGCCCTGATCAGAGATGGAGAAGAGAGGGGGGCGGTGGAAGGGGCTCTCCGCTCCGGCTGGACCTGCCCTCCAGCACCGGGACCTCTGGCGGCATCTCGGCCAAGGGACACTTCTTACTAAGCCCCAGCCCAAGGGGCGGCCTGTGAGCAGGCGGCCACGGGTCAGGGTGGAGGAGGCACCTTGGCGTTCAGCTGCCTGCCTCCCAGGTGCCTGGCGGGCTGTGCTGGGCTGGAGGGGGGAAGCGAGGCCGCCAGAACCGCCGACGGGTCAGCCGTGGCCTGGGCTCCACTTGGAACTGCTCCTCTGTTACGTCGGCTCCACCTCCAGCCCCCACCCTCCCGGCAGCCCCCGCTCAGGAAGGGTACGTTGTCCTCAGGCTATCTGGGCGTGACCCTGACCTGGGCCACTGGGAACACCCCCCGGCTCCCCTGCTCGTCTCCTGAGCTCGAGGGCTTTCCCAGATGACGGGGATCCACGCAGAATGGAAATCTCATCTCGGAAGCGAGATGCTCATTCGGGGTCCTTTAACTCGGCACCCAGGGGACAGCCTCTCCTCTCGCCTGAGGACCAGACGGTGCAGCGGGAGGAGCAGGGTGACGGGACCCCAGGAGCAGCGCGCGGGGAGCTCAGCCTCACTCACCCAGCTTGGCGTGGCCGAAGCAGAACACGCAGCCGTCCGCCCCGTTGACCACGGACTGGATCACCTCCGCCACGGTCCCAGCGCACACTTCCGCCTGCGGACACGGGAGGAGAGCGCGGTGAGTGGGCCTCGCTGGCGGACGTAAAGGAGCCGGCTCTCCCGGGCTGGGGTCACGGACCTCCCAGACGGGACGCTAACAGGTTCTGGAGATGCTCAGCCCTCGGTGCCTCCCGCGCATCCCGCCGGGCGTCACACGCAGTCACTGCGAGCCCCTCTGCTCCCTCCCGGTGCATCTCAGCGCTGCCTGCAGACCAGGCAGGAGCCGCGGAGGGGACGGGAGCCGTCATGGACCTCACGCCCGCCCCTGCCGCTATTCTGGCCTCCGGACGAGGCATTTAAACTTTCCATTTGCTCTCTGCTAAGTAGATCCATCCTTACACACACACATGCTCACACACGCACTCACACACATGCACACACACGCACTCTCACACACATGCACACACATACTCACACACGCTCACACACATGCACGCACACATACACACATACTCTCACACACACATGCACACACACGCTCACACACACATACACACACATACGCACACACGCAACACATGCACTAACACACACGCACTCACACGCTCACACACATGCACACACACACACACACACACGCACGTTCACACGCGCACACACCCCCTTATAAACTGGGCCAGCCTTTTAGAGGGGGAGGGTGACCTGCCACTTCAGGAAGGTGACCTGGAGAATCACTGTCATTCCAGTGTAAGCAGGAGGTTGGTGGTGTCTGCGTTCTCTCCCCATCTCCCTCCTCTTTCTCAATCCTTCTTTGCTTTCTTTCTGCACCAATATGGTCAACGTATACAATTCCCCCACAAATAAAACACGCTAATCCTGAGACGGGGGGGGGGGGCAGCAGGGGGGAGGCTACTGAAGACCCTGTGCATTTCCCACTAACACTCCTGCGCTGCGCCCTGTCAACCCTAGGGCCTCAGTCCATTCTGGGGACCACGCAGGAGCCCCGAGACACGCCCTGGCCAAAACGAGCTCACAGCAGCCGGGAACAGAGGGATCCGCTGCGCCCGCCGCCTTCCTCTCCATCCCAGCGCGGAGCCAGATCTCTCGGGAGCATCCGGGGGCTGTGCGAACCAAAGGCAGCTCTGCAGCCAGCGCCACGGCCTCCGGTGGCATCCGGGAACCGCGGCCTCGCAACGAATGGGCTGTTCAGCGCCAGGTCGCCGCGGCACCGAGAACCAAGTGTTCAGAAAGCAACCTGCTCTCCCGGACCGAATTCAAAGCCACACTCCCAGCAGCTGTGGACTGTCCCGGTGTCGCCAGAGCAGCCCTGCCGGGGGCACTGCCAGGGGAGGACGGCCGGACGGGGCTGACGGGGGGTGGGGACCCCAGGATCCATCACACCCCCGGGACCTGGGCCCCGCGAGCCTGGGGCTATAGAATCTCAGTGGAATTTGCCAGAGGCTGAGCGACTCTGCCTTCCTGGGAGATGGGGGAGACAGAGGCTGGAGGCTGAGAGCCCCCCCCATCCATCCCCCAAATCAACGGCACAGACGCGAGGTCAGCAGGGAGCACGCAGGCTGCGTGTGGACGACAGGCCATAGAGGAGGCAGGAGAGGCCTCCACGCACAGGACAGGCCGAGTCCCTGCCCCGTGTCCACCGAGAAGTGTGGCGGGTGACTGTCCACCTGGGGTTTGTTAGGAGCTGCCCGCAGCCCCTGGGGCCACAGGCTGCTTCCCTGGGGCCCAGAGACGCAGGCGTCCCTCCTGAGCCCAGAGCAGGGAGGGCCCAGGCCCCAGGCAGCCCTGCTCTCCCACAGGGGAGCCCTCCCCCACCCTCCTGCAGGCCCGGATCTGTCCCCTCCAGTCACCTATGATGGTGTCAGGAAGCGGGCACTCTGGGAGACGATGAGGTCATGGGGTGGAGCCTCGTGAATGGGATGAGGAGAGAAGGCCCCAGGCTCTGAGTCCCTTCCACCCTGTGAGGTCACAGCGAGCCTCTGTCTATGAACCAGGAAGGGGCTCTCGCCAGACACTCTGAGCTCGGGCTTCCAGCCTCCAGAACGTGAGAAATGCATTTCTGTTGTTATGAGCCACCCAGAGGGACTAGGTCACCTCCGCAAAGCCAGACCAGCAGGGCTGCCCCGCCGCAGGCAGCTGGAGACAGCCACGGCCACTGAAGGACATAGGATGCTCATAAAGGCAACAGGAGCAAGAAGGTTCTGTCATTGCTTAGCGTCAGGAAGCTGGTGTCCTGCCCGGCCAGGGTGGCTCAGTGGTTGAGCGTTGACCCTTGAACCAAGAGGTCATAATTCGATTCCTGGTCAGGGCACATGCCTGGATTGCAGGCTGGATCCCTAGTGTGGGGTCTGCAGGAGGCAGCCGATCAATGATTCTCTCTCATCATTGATGTTTCTCTCCATCTCCCTCTCTCGGAAATCAATACAAAAATAGTTAAAATATTTTGTTTAAAAAAAGCTAATGTCCTTAGAGAGGAGAGAAAGCACAATTCATCGCTGTCTGGGCTGCTCAGGGCCCCTGCAGACCCACAGGCCAACAGCCAGGCCTCGGCAGAGCCCGCCTCCTGCACCACCGGCTTCCCTGCTGTGGGGGCTCGAAGGGCGCTCGCCCGGGAGGCTGGGGCTGGCCACGGCCAGCAGCTCGACGTCAGTGGCAACAGTGATGACTGAATAGCAACAATAGCTCAGGTGTGCTGGGCACTGACGAGGTTCTAAGTCCCCCGTGTGCATTAATTCCCCGAACCACCACAGCCTGAAGGAGGTGCACTTCGGGTCTGTCTCCATCCACAGATGGGGACACGGTGACTGTCCACGGACACGCTGCTGGGAAGCGTGGGTGAAGTGACAGGCGGTCACAGATAAACCCCCGACGCAGCAGGACACACAGAGGTCCAGGGAAGGGGCTGGGAAAGACGCCCGCGCAGGGAAGGGGTCATGAACAAGACGTCAGCTCCGAGTCTGTTTCCTTGTCCGGATGTGCAACGAGCAGTGCCTCCCTTCCGACACCAGGGCCTTCTGGGAAGATGAGTGGGTCAAGTTAGAGGAAACTTCTTGACACTGGATTTTTTCGAACTGTCACCGGTGCTAATGTTGGCAATGTTAGCAAACATTAAGCATCTGAAGAGAATGCTCTGTCCCATCGAGCACGCGAGCTCTGAACCGAGCATGAAGTGTAAATAAAGGCGAGCAAGAAAGGCGCCTCCTTGCCCTGGAATGAATCTGACGTGCACTCGTAGTCCGAGCTGAGTTCAGGGTTTGCGTTGGAATTCTTACAACCTGGGGAGATCTGCTTGGAAAGTGTTCGCTGAGTTAATGAAATGATTTGTGGGGGGCATTTGTTGGACCCACTGTCGGGTCTAGATGGGGGAGCCCAGGGGCTGGTACAAAACACAACCTATGCAAAGAAGACGGGAAACCGCAGAACTTCTTCACGGAGCACGTTGTCTCTTCGTGGCAAACGCTTTGGGGAAAGCACGGGCTCGGCGTGTGGACAAACGGAGCCCACAGCACGGGCCACCCGCCGATGCCCGTGTGGACATCACGTCTTCGGGCACCAAGACGCACGCGGAGGAAAGTAACGGGAGTGCGAATGGCGGCTGGAACGTTCCCGCTTCTAGAGGCGCAGGTGTCTGGTGTGAAAATGCGGGCTCAGCAGGCCACTGCATCCCTACAGCCTGGGTGTAGCCTCTACGAGAAGGTTCAGTTGCTCCAACTCATTGCACAGGAACGGCCCCAGATGGTGCAGCTAATCTCCCATCAGACATCTGCTCCTGCCGGGATGGGCTCCAGGAGCGTGGGTCTGGGAATCCTGGCACCCTGAGCTCCCAAGATTATAGTCAGAGCCGATAAACAAAAATGGCCACAATTCCCGACCCGTCCGTGCGCGCATGCCCCTGGCAATGTGACTTTGCAGCCCCTCCAATCAAGAGGCGGAGTCTCTTCCCCGCCCCTCGAACCTGGGCCAATGGGACACAGCACAAGAGCTGGTGCTTGCGTTCTGAACCTGGGCCTAAGGGCTGCAGGCTGGGCCATGCCACGGCCATGAGAGTAAGTCCAAGACGGGACGATGTGGAGGGAGACCAGGTGACCAGCCAAGGCCGTTCCAGAAGCCCCCAAGCATGTGACAGCATCTAGCCTAGCCCAGCAGAGCTGATCACAGACACACAAGTGAGCCAAGCGGGGAGCAGGAGGACGCTCGGCCGACCGACTCATGAGCAGTAGTGAACGCTTATCGCTTTAAGCTGCCGAATCTTAGGGTAGTTCGTAAGGCAGCAGTAGCTGACTGACTCAACAGCTACCCCTACCCCCTCTACTCCCCTCTTCCCGTCCACTCCTCGGTCCAGGCCACAGGACTGCATGCCAGCCTCAGTTTCCCTGCCTGTGCTCCAGTTCCCGTTCAGGACTATAGACCGGCCTCCTATAGCGTCTAGGATCCTGCCTAAATCTAACCCAGCTCCCGGAAATGCTTTTCCCTTACACACCCACTCCCAGAGGTGGGGGCGGGGGCGGGGTCCTAATAGGTCTCCAGGTCGTGGTCCTGAAACTTCCAACTCTCTCCACCACCACCCGCTTCCGGGCGGCACCCACTGGCTGGCTCGCCCCTCCTTCTCCCCAGGGATCCGTCTTGTTGAAATCCTGGCACAGCGGTCCTGCCCACAGTGTAACTCCAGTCACTCCAAAGAACGGACTGGCCAATGGAGCCCACATGGGCGCTCGTAGGTGGAGGGCGCTCTGGGCGCCACCTCCAGCGCATGGGTCCGGGGAACTGGCTGGGCACTGCCGGGCCCTGGGGGAGGGGGGAGGGGGAGGGGGTCCGCACCCACCTGAGAAGCATCCTGCGGGAAAACCGCGTCAAAGGCGAACATCTTGGGAGGCACCTGGCTGCCCCTCTTCTGGAAGGCGCTTTGGCCTCCGCACGCCAGGGGGTCGTACAGCGTGACCTGCTTCTTGCGGGGGTCCACCTTCAGGAAGGAGCTGGACTCCGAGGTGTCGCGGGCCAGCGGGGAGCAGATGCGCAGCATGACCTTCACCTGTGAGGGAACAGGGAACGGGACAGGCGTGGACTGAGGTGCATGGAACACGCACAGACCCTTCACGCGATAAATGACGATGTGCCCGATGGCCGCAGCACGCGTCTCCGTGGGCCGTGGGGGAACAGGTGCCTTTACAGTTGCCAGGTGGCCTACTCGGCGTGCCCTGGGCTTTATTACAGAAATGGCACGGCAGGCTCTCTGCCCCCCTATTCATATGAAGCGGGAAGAGCGGCACCCTGGTGGCCCCATTACGTAGGAGAAAAGGTAGCCCGACCGCCACCTCTCGGGGCTGGCGTCGTCCCCGAAGCACACAGATCCATGAGCCCGGACATAAAAGTGAGCTCCGCGATTCGCTCCTCGCCTCCGAGCGTCGGGCCTTGGAGGAAAACCCACGTGATTCGTGTCATCGTTAAGGGCCTGTGCACTGACCGGCCTTTCATGGCAGCGTTCGAAGTGTGTTCCAAGGGAGCTGCGAGGAGAGGTCTGTTTAAGCTGGTATTTGGGGTCCCATTAAGTGAGCGCATGGAAGTCGCCGCGTCAGGGCACAAAGGCACATCTCAGTGGGGGACCGACCCACGCCTGGCAACGGCACATGGACGTCGCCAGGGCTCATGACCGGCCCCCTCCCCACGGCCAAAGGTGCTACCTATGGGAACGCCCGCCTGCCCTGGGCCTGAGCTGAGCGGGGTCGAGCTGAAGTCACACATGCAGCTCTGGAGACTCGGGTCCTGGGACAGGGACAGCGCTGACGCCCTGACCAGCTCGCTGTTAAGATGCCACCAGTTCAGCCCAACGGTGGTGAGCACCTACTATGAGCCAGGCACCAGCCTAGGCACGAGGGCTGCACAGACACGCGATGCCTAAGGTGGCAGGGCAGACAGACCTTTTCTAAGACAGGATGGGGCCCATTCTGAGCCTGTGCACTGATGTCTAAGTTTACCAATTTTTAATTTTTTTAAATATGTTTTCATTCATTTCAAAGAGAGGAAGGGAGAGGGGGAGAGAGATAGAGAAACATCAATGATGAGAAAGAATCATTGATTGGCTGCCTTCTTGCACACCCGCCACTGGGGATCGAGCCCACAACCCGGGCCTGTGCCCTGACCAGGAATCGAACCGTGACCTCCTGGTTCATAGGTTGATGCTCAACCACTGAGCCACACCAGCTGGGTGAAGTTAATTGATTTTTTTAACAATCAGCTTAGTAGAAACTGGTCAAGGCGAGGTCAGATCACCTAACCCAGTGGTCAGCAAACTCATTAGTCAACACAGCCAAATATCAACAGTACAACGATTGAAATTTCTTTTGAGAGCCACATTTTTTAAACTTAAACTATATAGGTAGGTACATTGTTATTAACTTAATTAGGGTACTCCTAAGGCTTAGGAAGAGCCACACTCAAGGGGCCAAAGAGCCACATGTGGCTCGTGAGCCGGGGTTTGCCGGCCACTGACCTAACCAGAAAGTCCACTTGGCATCATTTTTGCCTCCATCCCAGCAGTCCTGGGATTACCTTTAAGCCTTCCGCGTCTATTAAGTTCCTGAAACGTGTCTCCCAGGCAAGTCAAGGCCAAAAAGAAGGTTCCTCAGAATCCACCAGCCGGAGGCGTGGTGGGGAGAGTAGAAGTGAGGCTGCCAGAGGGACTCCACATCGTAAGGAGTCCTCCACCTGCTGGGACAGAGCAGCCGACCTGCAGAGCCCATTTGCCACCGACACCCGTCCGGGGTCTGCTTCCCTCCCCCGGGGCCGGAGCAGCGACGGGATGCTGGTGTCCTCACGTGAGTGTGCGCCCTGGGAATGCCGGCCATCCTGTGGCTCACGGGAGACGCTGCCTCCGATGGGAGAGCCCAGGGTCCCAAGCCCTATCTCATGGCAGCTGAGAGCGAGCGGAGACGAAGCGCCCTACAGACCAGGAGGCCTTCCCTGGTTCGGGGTATTTGGGGGGGATTCAGCTCTTGAGGGAAAAATGTGGAGGGACATCAAAGGGTCCATTGTAGCTCACGAGCGCATCTCCTTTCTTACAGGCTCCGGGTGTAACGGCCCTGCAGTGAAGTAGAAGCCAGGAGACTGGGTTCGAATCCAAGCTTCACCACCATTGCGTGGCTGTGCCATCTAAGTGCCTCGGTTTCCTTACCCCCAAAATGGGCCTGTTGCGCCACCGCCCGTGAAGGACACTTGTGAAGAAACAATTAAAGAGCCCGGCCGGCGTGGCTCAGTGGTTGAGCGTCGACCTATGAGTCAGGAGGTCACAGTTCGATTCCCGGTCAGGGCACATGCCCGGGTTTCGGGCTCCATCCCCAGTGGGGGGTGTGCAGGAGGCAACGGATCCATGATTCCCTCTCATCATTGATGTTTCTTTCTCTCCCTTTCCTTCCTCTCTGAAGTCATTAAAAATATATTTTAAAAAGAAACAAACAAATAAAGACAAGTAAAGCAGCATACAAATGTAAAATATTGTTCTAAGAAGGAAGGAAAGGAGGGAGGGGGGAGGGAGGGAATTTGTATTCCTTTCTCTATCAAATGACTGACATCAGAAGCCTTTCTCCTAAGCTTAATTTTAAAAATTAAAGCAAAATATTATTTAGCGCACACACATCCACGGCGCAGAGAGCAGAATATCCCCTCCTCCCCCAACGATAAAATCAAAGGCTACACGTTTGCTGCATGTTTGTAAAGGGGAGTCATCCACGTGAAACCTGCTCTGAGCATCTGAAAGGGAAGTGAGTTCTTCCCTTATTTTACTCCTTCTTGTCTGTCTTGATCAGACCTGATCCATGTGCTCATAGTGTCTGCTTAGGGTCCATCAGTCACTTCAGGGGAATTCTCCAACCGTTCCACGTAAGATGACGGAGACACTGAACTTTAAACACACTCCTCGATGTGTGCTCCTCCCAGCACACTCGCTTTTCTGATCAACCAAGACATTTAGCAGCCCTCCCCATCCTTCGGTGCTCAGGACAGTCCAACAGAGCTACTGGGAATGATTTAGTGAAGTGCCAACTTCTATACCACACTGCAGGGGCAACGGGAGATTCCCAGGCCTGATTTAAAGAGCACTTTCCTCTTCTGATATAATTAATGTACGACTCCCTGCTAGCCAACCACGGGCACACTGGACCCCACTGCTAACCCACCATGGGCACAATGGACCCATTGCTAACCTACCATGGGCACACTGGACCCCACTGCTAACCCACCATGAGCACACTGCACCTCACTGCTAACCCACCATGGGACACTGGGCCCCACTGCTAACCCACTATGGGCACAATGGACCCATTGCTAACCTACCATGGGCACACTGGACCCCACTGCCAACCCACCATGAGCACACTGCACCTCACTGCTAACCCACCATGGGACACTGGGCCCCACTGCTAACCCACTATGGGCACAATGGACCCATTGCTAACCTACCATGGGCACACTGGACCCCACTGCTAACCCACCATGGGCACACTGGACCCCACTGCTAGCCCACCATGGACACACTGGACTCCACTGCTAGCCCACCATGGGCACACTGGGCCCCACTGCTAGCCCACCATGGGCACACTGGGCCCCACTGCTAGCCCACCATGGGCACACTGGACCCCAATGCTAACCCACCATGGGCACACTGGGCCCCACTGCTAGCCCACCATGGGCACACTGGACCCCACTGCTAGCCTACCATGGGCACACTGGACCCCAATGCTAACCCACCATGGGCACACTGGGCCCCACTGCTAGCCCACCATGGGCACACTGGACCCCAATGCTAACCCACCATGGGCACACTGGGCCCCACTGCTAGCCCACCATGGGCACACTGGACCCCCTGAATGAGACCTCCCTGCCCCCTTTAACTTACCCAATGTGCCCTCCTAACCTGATAGGAGAGAGAAGCAAATTTAAATTGGGTTTTACAAAAGGCAAAGGTTTAAATACTTTTCTAATGACATTTCGAGCAATGGTCAGAAGTTATTTTCTCTGAAGGAAGATCTTGATGGTTTCGTGGGACTGAAAGTTTCCAGAAGTTTCCTAGGAGACCACCAGAACCATATCCCTGTCGCAATGACCTTGGAGGTCCCACCCCCACGCCTGGGAGGGAGCCAGCAGGCCTGCTCCCGAGTGACTGCAGGCGCTGTGAACACATTTGCAACGTCAGTGTCAGTGTCGCAGGAAGACGCAGTTACCGTTAAGGATCGCAGATCCGCACCTGCCAGGACCCCGAAGGCGCTAGGCTCAGTGTAGTTGTTAGTTACAGAGCAAAGCCAAACGGGATGGAATCTCTGCATACAACACAGTACTAATCCAACTCGACCTATTCAAAGGTCACGGGGCTGTAGTCCCGGCAGGAAGTGCAGAGTAGAGGGATCCAGCGCCGAGTTTGGGGGTGTGGGGGGGTGAGACCCCGGGCCTAGTCTGGGGCCGTGTCTGCTCTGCTGACAAATCAACCCCTCAGCCAGCCAGCCCTGGGCACCACCGCCATAACGTCTCTCAAAGTTCTACAAACCTCACATTCACTAATGACTACTCCACGTGGCTCCCCACCAGCTGTGTTAGGGGACATCATTACCATCACTTCCTGCACCCTCCTGAAGGCTCAGGAGGCTGAGGTCCGGGCACTTCCGAGGCTGGTCCAAAGCCCGCTGCCCGGCAGAGGGGCAGGGGCAGTGGTGGGGGGCCTGGGACCGGCTCCCCTGCAGTGGGTGTCCGGGTCGAGCCCCGCCCAGCAGGGCCAGGGCACTCTCTCCCCGGGGCTGGGCCTGGGTGAACCTCCTCTGAGGAGCCGGAGGTTACCCCTGCGCTGGGACGCCGACTCTCAGAGGTGCCAGGGGGGCCCTTGGGTGGCCCCAGGCGGCCAGTAATGAGCCGTGAGGCCCTCCGAGAGGGAGATGTTCATGCATGGACGCCAGGCTGGGGACGGTGACAGTGGCGGCACAATAAAGCTCAGTGCGGCCAGAACGGAGCCGGGTAATGAGATGTTCTCGGGACAGAAGCGCTCGGGGAGTGGGGGGACGAAGGCTCCCCAGAGCTCCTGTCAGCAGGAACCTGTTGCCAGCAGGGACTGCGGTGCGGAGGGAGGATAAAGCCAGGGAAAGCCCTTCCCAGAGGCGCTGCATGGCACCGCCATTAGCAGGCGGGCACAGCTGGCCAGGCTGGGAGACGAGACAGGCGTCCAGGGCTGGGCTGTCAGCAGAGGCCGCATCCTGACAGCCACCTGTCGGAGAGGCCTCGCTCTCGCTCAGTGCTGGGAGCTGGTTAAGGAGCTGATGAAACTCAGGCTCAGGGAGAGCAAGCTGGGGCGGGAGGGAGGCGGGGCCTGGGCCCTGAGGCATCCCGGGGGACTCCTTCAACATTAAAGGCGCTGGATGTCAGCACCCTCCTGGACCGTGTGGAGTAGGGCCTGGCTCAGTGGTTGAGCGCTGACCTATGAACCAGGAGGTCACAGTTCGATTCCTGACCTGGGTTGCAGGCTGGATCCCCAGTGGGGGTGCAGGAGGCAGCCGATCAGTGACTCTCTCATCATGGATGCTTCTATCTCTCTCTCCCGCTCCCTTCCTCTCTGAAATCACTAAAAATGTTTTGTTTTTTAAAAGAAAGCCTTCCTCGCCGGCTGCGTCTGACGCAATGCCAGAGCATGCATCACGCGTCAGGAGGGACGGTGCGCAGCTGTACTCGCCGAGCTATGAGAGCGACTGAGCGCAGGCCCACAAAGCCCTCGACAGGCCCTTGTGTATCGTGTGGAACCAGCATCATCGCGGCTGCGGAGGCAGGGGAAGCCCCATCGTGGGCCCCACCCAGGCTCTGCTCCTGCGGGTCCCCCCCCCCCCCCACCGGAGCCTGGTCCCTGGGCGCCAGCGCACACAGGCCTGTTTAATTCCCCTTCCACCTGACCCACCAACCACCCTGCTTGTGTTCCCCAAGGGCCTGCACTCCGCCCCATCAGAGCAGGGCGCTGGGTTCATCTTGCTTGAACTAGGAAACCTCAGGCTAGAAGAGACTTGCCCAAGGGACAGAGCCTGGCCAGGGCCTCTCCCGGACTCCTGACCACCTGCCGGAATTATCCTAGGAATAAACACCAGGTTGGGAGTCGGGAGCTCCAGCCCTTCCTTCCTTCCTTCCTTCCTTCCTTCCTTCCTTCCTTCCGCATCTGTTGGTGTCTCTGATTCCAGGCCAGGCACCATGCGAGGCTCTGGGGTTGTAAAGAGCTTAACAGCCAGCTGTTGTCTCCCTGGGGCCCGCAGTGTAGCGGCTAAGACCCAACCGTGTAACAGAGCGGCCCTAGGCCCTCTGCACCGGGCATTCCCGCCAGGGGTGTGGGGCCGGGAAGAGGCTCCAGGGACCTGAAGGGGAGTCGGTGTAGCCAGACACCCCGGGCGGGGCCGGGCACCCCGCGCAGGGGGAGTGTGCGGCAAAGGCAGGGAAACACGTGGCTGGGACCTACAAGGAGCCATGGGGCCTCGCGTCCAGTTTCCTAGCTTCTCCGGCCTCGGTTTCCTCATCTGTGAAGTGGGGATGGAGCTGGCCTGTGCCTCCTGGGAGTTGTTGTGAGGGCTGCATGCGAGGCTGCCGGGCAGCTCTTGGCAAAGAGCCTGGCACATGGTCGGGCTCGGTGGGTGTTGCTCTGTGATTTCCCTCTGATGGAGTCTCGAGGGGGGAGGGGGGAGGGGGAAGGAGGGGCAAGAAATTCAGCTGGAAAAAGAGGTGGATGTCAGACTGTGGGAGACTTCTATTCCAAATGCAAGTCTGTGCTTCACCCGGACAATCGGGGGCCTGAAGGACAGAGAATGGAGGTGACTGGGAGGCCCCGGGGCCACGCTTTCCCATCTGGAACGCAGCGCTGCCAGCACTACCTACATCCTCCACCCGGGGCTGCTAGGACCTCAGGGGGCAACACTGGTGCAGCTTGTACTTTACAGCCCAACGTTCACAAGCGTGCCGGCCGCCTGTGCCAGGCGTGCACTGCGGGTCTGTGTGGATGACAGGGCCGTGCAGTTAGGAGTCTGTGTGCGAGTGCCAGCCACGTGGCCCGACCAGGAGAATAATGAATCACTCAACGCAACGATAAATATTAAAACGCCAACCCGCGAGGCTCCCTCCTGACCCAGGAGAGCAAGCACGCCGAGCTGTTTGCCTTCAAGATGGAAGACAGCTGTGCGCCAGGCTCTCCGGGAGCGAATGTTTGCTCTGTGTGCACACAGGGGTCCACGGGGTGGCTGTCTGACCAGGAGCGGGCCAGGCTGGCGGCGGGAGCTGCCTGACAGACACACATCTCTTTCCTCTCCCCCTGGACATTCCTCTTCCCTGAACCTGATTCACGGTCCCAGTGAGCGCCTGGGTGTCGGTCCCACAAGGTGCAGTGCCGGCTCTTCCCTCTGCAGCCTTTCCGAGGCAGCTGGCCCTCTCACGGCCTCCCGAGCCCCAGTGGGTTCAAGTAACTACGGCTTCCCAGGAACTGATTTCACAGAAGCCCACAGGGAAGCTCTTTCTCTCCTTTTCCCCTTCCCCTTCCCCTTCCCCTTCCTCTTTTGTTTCTTTCTTTCTCTTTCTTTCTTTCTTTCTTCCTTCCTTCCTCCCTCCCTCCCTTCCTTATTTCTTTCTCTTTCTTTCTTTCTTTCTTTCTTTCTTTCTTTCTTTCTTTCTTTCTTTCTTCTTTCTCTCTTTTTTAATATTTTTATTGCTTTCAGAGAGGAAGAGAGAGGGAGAGAAACATCAATGATGAGAGAGAATCATTGATCGGCTGCCTCCTGCACGCCGCTCCCCCCCCCCAATGGAGATTGATCCTGGAACTCAGGCACGTGCCCTGACCAGGAATTGAACCCTGACCTCCTGGCTCATAGGTTGACGTTCAACCACTGAGCCACGCCGGCCGGGCAAGCTTGTGCCTCCTTACTCAAGGACAGCAAACCACTCAAACCGAAGTGACTTGTGGAAAACCAGGGGCCGAAGCCCCTCCCAGGGTTCAGATTCAGTGGCCTGGGTGGGCCTGAGGGCCCGCATTCCTAGCGAGTCCCAGCTGCTGCTGATGGTCTGGGCCGCACCTTCTCAGGAAGTTCACGGGCTCATCCCCCTGGAGTCTTCCCCTCGAGCCCCACTGTGACTCACAACACACTTCATGTGACTGTCCTATCCTGGGTAAGCGACAGTCCGATTCATTTTAAAGATTCTGGTTCCTGGAGAAAGAAGGTTCTTGCACTGTCAAAACAGAATTGGTGCCTGGCCAGCGTGGCTGAGTGGTTGAGCATCAACCTATGAGCCAGGAGGTCACGGTCCGATTCCCCGTCAGGGCACATGCCCCGGGTTGCTGGCTCGATCCCTGTGTAGGGCGTGCAGGAGGCAGATGATTAATGATTCTCTCTCATCATCGATGTTTCCATTTCTCTCTCTCTCCCTTCCTCCCTGAAATCAATAAAAACATATTTAAAAGGAACAAACAGAAGTGGCTTCTGACTCTATTACATGATCTGCTTGAGGAGAACTCTTGAGTTCTCAAGTGAAACAAGATGTGTCAACCTTAGGAAGAAGCAATAGTTTAAGAAACTTTTCTAAACGGAACCCAAGTCCTGCAACCGTACTATCTGGTTCTTTAACTTTTGCCTCCAACGGCTTTTACTATCGTCATGGATGCATAAACTTCCCACAGTAAAAACCAAACCAACTCGTCCTATAGATTCTTTTCTTCTTTCCGCAAACAAACAATTATTTGGGACTGGATAGAATTATACTCATCAGAAAAATCAATATGAGAACAAAAATCAGCAATTGTTTCCAGACCATTTCTCCCCGTAGAGACACTCCCGGGCTCTGCAGTGTGTGTACGCGCGCGCGTGTGTGAGTGTCTGTGAGGACAACGTTTAACACTTTGATCTAACATTTTCTAGAATCAATAAACATGTCGGTTGGGTAGAGCGGTCAATATTTACTTCGGATGGAAAATAGTTATTCAAATGAGAAGACGCGGGCTCCCTTCTCCGGGGAAGGCCCCTCCGCTTCTCGGTCACAGTTCGTCCGGAACGATGTCTGAATCTGACGGAAGGATTTCAGAATCAACCCGTCCCGAGAACACGTGGCCCTCACAGGGTGGGCCGAGGGCGCTGCTTTGCTGGGGAGGTGGAGACTGGCAACCTTCCGGCCCTTTCTTCCAGCTCTGACACTGAAAGTGAGGACGCTGATGTAACCCAGATCCCAGCGAAGGCCAGCTCGGTACCAGAAGATTTCATTATGCCGCTGCCCACCTGTGACACAGTCCAGATGGCGAAGGGCCCCGGGCACATTAGAGAGGGCTCCAGCATCTCCGGGAGGCAGGAGCTGATGTCATACCCTCTCGTGTGTGATAAGAAACATTCATCTATAAAACTAGAGAAAATGGGGCTGTAATGCATTTTCCCCGAAGGTCGAATTTAGGGTAGGGACGTCTGGGTGGGGCCGGGAAGTCTGGGTGGCGGCTGAGAGAGACTCTTAGCCGGGGCTGGTACACAGAGTTGGCGGTTATGCTCCAGGCAAAACCCCTCATATTCCAATTTGTAAAACTGCGAGGGCTTTGAAAGCCAGCCTGCATCTTAGGTGTCTTTCCCTCCCCAGCATCCCTGACAGAGCCGCCCTCCCAGCTGGAGCTCAGCTCTCCAACCTGAGAGTCAGAAAGGAGAGATGGAAGTTTGCAGAAATGGGGTCTTTCCTGGGAAGGTTCTAGATGAGGCTACAAAGGGAAATGAAAGAATGAACGGCGATATGAAGGAAGAGGAAGAGGGCTCTAGACGTGATCATGACCAATTAGATCAGGGGTTGGAAATGTTGTAGAGGCAGCCTGTCCAGATTCTAAACTCTTCTATATTTTTAGGGGGATGGGTAGGAGGGGGTCATTATGCTGACTGGCGGGGTAGGGAGTGTGTCTGAATTTACAAAAGATATGGGGTAAGTGCACGCTGACTGCTGGCCTATTGGAGGGACGGGGTGTGTGTAGGGATATGGGGGAGGCAGAGAATGCTGTTGGCCCTTATGCTCAACGCCAGCTCTTGCACGTGGTCTCCATTCAACAAGCATCTCCTAAGGTCCTACCTCTGCTGGACCAACCTCCCAGCTGCCCTGTCCAGGGGGCCTTTTCCTGTGATGCAAGAACGAGGTCCCAAGGAGCAGAATGGCGTCCCTAAGGTCTCACAGGAAGCAGCAGCAGAAAGGGATTCAGCCCCAGCTCTGGTGAAGGTCGTGCACACGTCCCGTCTACCGACTTGCCTACCCGGTGGGGACCAGGCAAGAGGACGTAGAAGAACTTGAGATCAAGCCCAACCCATCGCAGCTAAACTGTGCACAGAACAGGCCCCCGCCCAACGTATTTATGGTGCTTTGGCAAGTTTTACGGAATTCCCTCGAGTCCCCTTTTCCTTGTGTTGCTGCGCTTTATGGAAACGTATTTCATCCCTTTAAGAAAGCACAGGCTACGATTAGGGATATTAAGGGACTTTTAAAACTTAAATTAATGGCCTGGTAAGCTGTAAAACAACTCAAACTTGTGTAAATTTGTATTCAGGGATTTTCAAAAATTGTAAGTTATTGGCGCGATGGGCTGTAACAAGACTTTTGAAAACTGTTCTGCTCCGTTATTCAAATCTTTACGGCGCGGCTTATGGACAGGTTGCCAAATACGATACCCACCCTGGTGGGCGCACGGTAAACTCACAACATGTGTTAGCCCGCGGTCAAGAGGGTGGCTGGTCACCCAGCAGGCACAAGGCGGAACTCAGGGTAGCACTATGGCAACCTTCATCCTTTCTCGTGTATCCATTGATCTGGCTTCCAATGGCCATAACGTCTTTGTCAAGCCTCAGAAGTTGCCTGGATGAACGGTTATACCTGTGTTACGTGCAGTTGCGTCGCTCTGACTCCCGGCCACACACTGAATGAGTGGAGCCCACAGTGCCGTCCTCAGCCCCTGCAGACCCAGCCCGTGGCTTTTTTAGGGAGTCAGTCCATCTCCTGTGTGCGCTTCCTCTTTTCCCTGTATTTTTCCCCAGAATTATTGTCTTTTCCTAAGAACACTGCCTTCTCAGGGCACTCGCATTGCTCTGTTGGAGAGTAGGAGCCACCTTGCGCTCACTGTCGCATTTACAGATTTGACGCCGGAGGCGCAGAGAGTTCAAGTGATGCACCAAGTTCAACACTTCCATGTGCTGAACCAGCGTAGCAAGGCATTGATGAGTCTGTGGCCATGGACTCTTGTAAGAACTGACAACCCCAAGACTGAAACCCCATTCAGCCATCTTGCCCATACAAGCCACTCACCGAATGGAGGTCAAGGTAAGAGAATAGATGGCTCTAAGCCAACTGACCCCGCTCTTTAAACCACACACACACACACACACACACACACACACACACACACACCTATCTATCTATCTATCTATCTATCTATCCATCCATCTATCTCTCTATCATCTGTCTTTGTCATTATAATGCTCCAGGACGCATTTACATGAAACTCAATGCTATTTGGCCCTAGGGCCACGTGTCATCAATGCTCTTGGTTTGAACTTGGGGAATACAGGGGGCAGAGCGCCTGGTGAACACCCACACGGGCAGCATCAGCTCTGGCAGGTCTCTTTGGTGTCCACGTACCTGAAGAAACTCTTTCTACTTGTTACTCAAGAAGGCCAAAAGGATCGACATCCAAAGGGCGTACAGATTGCTCTCTCCCCACAGTTGGAATCCACATTTGAGCAGCCCAGCTAGCGAGTGGGCCAAAGCCATCACTGCCAAACGTGTCCCATGCAGCCAGAATATGGTCGGCCAGGGCTGCCGAGAAAGACGGTCTGCCTGGAGGAAATCGGTGCCATGAGCTCGGAGTAGGTGCGGGTCACTCGGGTGGCAGAACAAACTGCGTGCTGTTAGCAGCAGAAGAGATGATCGGAAATAGCCTCTGGCTTCTCTGGCTGTTATTATGGCACAGAGGAAGGAATTAGGGCAGTCAACAGGATGGGAATGACGGGGAGGCAGGGGTGGGAGGCGTCAGCTATACCCATCAGGACAAAGAGGGATGGAGAGAGGAGGCAGGGTGCCTCTTAGTCTCAGCGAGTGGAGGGCTATTTTGAAGGAATTGGTCCGATCCATGCTGGGCCAATTTTCCTCCGCGCCCTCCAGATGCACGGTCTGCCCTTGGCCATCCTGCTGGTCCGGGGAGGCGGGCTTCCGGACCACATCTGGAGGGAGGAAGGCAAGTCTCTGGATACTTCCGTTTCTCTGGGTCAGAGACAGCTCCTTCTTTGAGCCTGAGACCTAGGGGATACGGGCAACCGGTGTTACTGGCCCTGGGCGACTGTTCTAGTTTTCTGTACCCATCCTTCTGTAAACAATCCTTTCATGACACTCTTCTCAAAATTCCCGATTTGAGGATGACAGCCCTTTCCCTGTCAGGACCCTGAGATACCCCTGACACTCAGGTAGCATCCTTCTCTTGGCTTCCCTCAGCGTGCAGGCCATGGCTGCTGGGGGAGGGAAGAGGAGGGGAGAAGAGACTCTGTTTCTGATATTCCATCAGCAAAGGGAAGGATGCCCGGGGAGGAGTGGGAAGGGCCCGGCCGGTGTGGCTCAGTGGTTGAGCACTGACCTGTGAACCAGGAGGTCACGGCTTGATTCCCAGTCAGGGCACATGCCTGGGTTTCAGGCTCGATCCCCAGTGGGGTGTGTGCAGGGGGCAGCTGATCAATGATTCTCTCTCATCACTGATGTTTCTATCTCACTCACCCTCTCCCTCTCTGAAATCAGTAAAAATATATATTTTTAAAGTAAATACTGGGGGAGATGCTGGGGTTTTGACCTGATGATATGACGTCCATGATAAAAATCCGAGTTCTTTAAAGCTGTTAGAGCCACTGTGTCCGAGCATCACCGGCAGGACGGCTGGCACAGCTCTGTCCCCACGTCACAGCTGAGGGACACGGCCGAGGGAGCAAGAGCCTCCCCCCACCACATGGTCACGGAGCAGACAGCCTCTGCGGAGCCCCTCACAAACACAGGCTGGATTAGTGGAATGCGAGCTCCCTCTACTCACCCAGCTGCTATTTCCCCCCTAGGAAATTTCAACCGTGGAGATAAACACGGCTTTTTCTTTGTTCAGAAGTTTCCAGAATGTCCCTCCTTTAGGTGGTGGAAAATGGGGCGCTGTGGTCCCCGCGTAAATGGCGATAAAACCCAGCTCACAGAACCAACTAACTGCTTTTTCCCTGGGGACGATGACCAGGTGGCTGCGCAGGAAACACCTCAGAAATACAGAGAATGCTGTTCCCTCAAAAAGTCAAAGAAAGAAGCAGCGCAGGGCACGTTGAGAAGGGCCTTTTCTCTGCAGCAACGATTTCTTAGGACAAAACCACAAATGCCTGTAGCAAAACCAGAACCTCTCATTCCTCAGTCCATTCGCTATGTTCTTGGAGCCCCTGGAACTATCCTGAAGTCATTTCAGCCCAAAGTTCTGTGTCTATCTCGGTATTTCTAGCATCATGTCAGCAAGAGGCTCGGAGGGGTGAGTGGCTTTTGCTTGGCATGTGGGCACGGCCCCGGATGAAATCCCGTCTCCTAGGAAAGGCACCTCCGGCAGCTCCACGGAGCTTAGAGCCGAAGACGGCGCAGTAACCAGACTCCATGCCAACCTGTCGCAGGGAAACCAGGCTGAGAGCCGGCCAGAAGCGCCCAGCTGAGAGCTGACCTCTCGCCTATGAAATCCCTGGGAATTCCACTCGTCCTTCTCCATCGGAAAGTGGCAAAACCCTGGGCGTTCATTACCGGCCACGGTCCGCGTGCCGAGGGCTACAGGCGTCCTCCAAACCTGCAGCCAGGAGAGAAGACTGACCCAGACTTAAAGGAGAAACGGGAGGGAGCCCTGTACACGTCGGTGCGGGGAACAGCCGAGGAGGAAGTGCCCAAGAAACCCAGACTCGGGACTCCACGAGGGGAAGGGGCTCGGAGCCGAGCTGTGTCCACCTGGCGGAGAAGGAGCCGCGCTCGCCGTCTGAGGCCGCGCAGCCCCTGCCTGGGGCTGGTCCCTGGTTCTGGCTGCGTGGACGGTCAACACACACGGAGGACAGTCCTCCGCTCCCTGCATTCCTCCCCGGAGTCTGTCCACTCTGGACACACACCCTCTGCGCTCCTGAGACATACCGGCCCGCAGAGAAGTTCACGCGTAGAAAGTGAATCAGTGAATCACGGGCCGGTTCTACCCGGAGGTGGGAGAGCGGGCAGAGAAATGTGTCTGCCCAGAGTCCCACAGAGCTCGTGCTGGCCCTGGCTCCCGAGCCGCCTGCGCCCTCGCCCCCCTCGCGAGCCGGGAGTGCCCTTGAAGACCACCTTGAGCTCGGGCAGTCAGAGCTTAATTCTGCTGCCCAACTTAGGGCGAATCTGGGAGCCAGGGCACCAGGGTCCCACTCCAGACTCTGCCACAGCCTCACTGTGTGTCCACCGCCAGGCCAGTGGCGCTCACCTGGGAACATCTGGCAAGGTCTGCAGACACTGTCACAATTGGGGGGATTTTATTGGCATCTAAAGGGTGGAAACCAGGGTGCTGCTAAGCACCCTACAACGCACCAGGCACCCCACCCCCCGATAGCACTCAGCTGGCCCCAAACGTCAACAAGAGCCACTGCTAAGAAACCCTGATGTAGATTTCTGTTTTCTGATCTATAAAATAAGAGGTTTGGATTAGATCATTAAAAAAAAAAAAAAAAAAAAAACATTTTCGGAGACAAAATTCTGAAATGCAGATGAAGTACTTGGGCAAGTATATAATTTTGTATCAAATTTAGATACGAATCACATCATAGATGAAGCTGAGAAGCAAAAATCAGTCCCACCAACTACACAGAGTCGGTGAGGCTGCTCCTGGGGGAGGAACCAGGAAACCTGTCCTTGAGGCTCGAGTGGCCCTCGTGCTATAAAGATGCGAGAAGCCGCACTGTGTCAGCAGCCTCCCCGACCAGGCATCCACTTCGAGGCCGGAGATTCCAAGGTCCGAGTCCCAGGCTTCCCCTGGGAGAGTCTGGGGGGCAGTGATACCTACAAACCCCCTTTGTCTACCAGCGGTTCTCAACCTGTGGGTCGCGGACAATGAAAATACATCCTGCATATGAGATATTTACATGACAATTCATAACAGTAGCAACATTACAGTTATGAAGTAGCAACGAAAATAATGTTATGGTTGGGGGTCCCCACAACATGAGGAACTGTATGAAAGGGTCGCGGCATCAGGAAGGTTGAGAACCACTGGTTCTAAACAGTGTCGAACAGCAGAAGGTGGAGGCGAGCGTGTAGAAGTGGGTTTCAGAGGCGCTGCCATCAAGGCCTCCCTCCCCAGGCCCTAGCGCAGTGATGGCGAACCTATGACACGCGTGTCGGAGGTGACACGCGAACTCATTTTTTTGGTTGATTTTTCTTTGTTACATGGCATTTAAATATATAAAATAAATATCAAAAATATACGTCTTTGTTTTACTATGGTTGCAAAGATCAAAAAATGTCTATATGTGACACGGCACCAGAGTTGAGTTAGGGTTTTTCAAAATGCTGACACGCCGAGCTCGAAAGGTTCGCCATCACTGCCCTAGCGGAATGCGCGCTGTGGAGCCCATGTACCAGGCAGGAGGGCCGGGAGGGCCCGGGGAAGCCCGCCCGAGGCCCAGGCATGCAGCGCGCAGGTCCCGAGGCCGCCAGGAGGCTTTCTGACCGTGATGGTGGCAGTTAGATCAGGGCACCTTCCCCCATCGCAGAGGCTGATGTCACAGGTCTCTTTGGAGGGCCTCAGAGTTAGCATCTGTCCCTAAAAAAGTCACTAAATCCTCCCAAAGACAACTGATGGCAAATGTGATCACTGGGAGTGGGGGAGGGGGGGGCAAAGGTCACAAGAAAGAGAGAGAAGACCCCAGCGACGATGACAGGCGGGCACCGACTGGGACGGAAAGCGATGCCCTGGTACCGCCAGGCCAGGTCCGAGGCCGCCCAGCTCAGGGGCTCAGGGTCAGGGGACGTCTGCTGGGCCTCCTCGCTGACAACTGTGCTGTGAGTCCCGGGGGTTCCTGCTTTCATTCTCTTAAATATTTCATTCCCTCATTTTCAGATTGGGGAAAAACGGGGCCAGCTGGACTCCCCAGAAATCAGGGCCTGAGAACCGGCCCTGGAGGGTGATGGTGTCCTGACTCCGCCGGAAGCCAGCAGGGATGGAGCCCGAGCTTTGACCTGCGTGTCCTGAAGGCTGTCAAGGGCATGCAAGTGGGGGCAGGGCGCGGTCCTGAGGAGACAGCAGGAAGGCCCCCAGGATAAGGAATGACACAGCAAGAGGCAGGAGAGAGTTCAGGGCACAGATTCTCTGCGGACAATCGCCTCATTTGCATAATTCAACAAAAGTCATTCCGGGAAAATGTCACACAAAAACAACATTGATTGGAAAGGTAGCCCCTGTCCCTGATGGGGCCGCTTGTGAAATTACTGAATTGACAGCGCTAATAATGCTACAGATTTTAAATCTTCATGTCCCACCATCCTCACACCTGACAGCGTCTGATTGAACAGTCACGGAGGGGCAGGTAGAGAATGCGGGCGCTACTGAGCCACGGCTCCCGCAACCGGCTCACCTGGGAGTCGGAGGCAGAAAGACCCAGAAAATGCCCGCGAAGGAAATGGTTTGTTTTGGGTTTTTTCTATTTTTTTTAAGTGAACACATTTTTTAAAATAATTTTTATTGATTTTAGAGAGGAAGGGGGAGAGAGAGAGAGAGAGAGAGAGAGAGAGAGAGAGAGAGAGAAACAACAACGATGAGAGAGGATCATTGATCAGCTGCCTCCTGCACACCCCACACTGGGGATCGAGCCCGAAACCTAGGCTTGCGCCCGACCTGGAATCGAACTGTGACCTCCTGGTTCACAGGTCAATGCTCAACCACTGAACCACACCAGCCAGGGAGAAATGGTTTTTTAAAGAGATATATTTACTATATTACACAACATTCATGACTATCCCATTCCAGAATATTCCATCCCCCAAAAGAAACCCCATACCTGTTAGTAGTGACTCCCAAGTCCCCTCCCCCAGTCCCTTGGCAACCACTAGTCCGCCTCCTGTCTCTATGGTTACGCCTGAGGATGGATGACGAGAGGGAATGCCAATGGCTGCCTCAACCACATGCCCACTGTCCTGGGAACAGGACGGCACAGAGGAGCCCGAGGGTCTGGGCCACAGAAGGGTCCCCGTGTGGTCAGCGCCAGTATGTAAAGGTCATGCCTGAAAACAGCTCAGGGGGCAGCATGTGTCCGGCCCCATCCAGGGCCACACCCTCCCACCAGCCACACCCCCAGCAGCACCTCTGTCCCCAGGAAAGGCCAGCCACTCAAAGGCCCCCGTCACCCTCCGTGTCTGAAATACAATAACATCCTCCACCTCCTTCCGTCTCCAAAAGTGACTGCTGCCATGGGAGCCCCGCCGAGTATGACGGGAAATCTGGAACATTCTGGGCCAGACAACGAGAGGTAGGTGAATCCTGCCTGCCCAGGGCGGGGCCCCTGCAGGAGTGGAGGGGGAGGGCCGTCTGCAGAGCAGACACGCAAGCCCTTGGCCTGGCAGCCTTTCCGAATCGAGGTCACGGGGGCTGGGCCTCCTGCGTGCGCATCTGCCAGCTGTCATCCTCAGCCGGCAAGGCTGCTCCCCGAGGGCGTGGTTCTAGCGGAGCCTCCATGCTGAAGCTGGCGGCAGGCTCATCCTGCCTCAGTCGGGCGGTTTAGAGGGGCGGCGCCGGGGATCTGTCGTGGGGACAGTTAGCCCTTCGGTGGCAGGAACCTCATGCAAGGCTGCCTCTTCCAAGCCCTGGTATCTGTGGCACCGGGAAGTGATGTCTTGCGCCTCTCAAGGGCAGAGAGGGACGAATGTCCTGATGGGCGGATCCGGAGGCTCACGGGAATCCATAACACACTAAAGATGCCCAGGACCTACCACCAAGACCCCAAGCCTCTGGGAGGCAGGAGGGGCCACAGCCCAGGAGCCACTGCGCACAGAGCTTCTGCTTGCGTGTCTCGCATGGGGAGAAAGGCTTCCTTCATTCTGTGCCTTGACGTGTGGAGGGAGCCTAACGGGAGGACAAGCACCTCCCAAGGAAGCGAGTGGGTATGGACCTGGGAAGATTCTGCACTCGTGATCCCTGACCAGCTCCGTCTGTGGGGGAGCAGGAGGCCGGGGGACAGAGGCTCTCTCCAACTGGGAGCCTCGCTCGTCTGCTCCTCCATCGTGGGCTGTGTCATAACTGGGAGCTCTCTCACAGACAACGATGCGTGGAAGCCACATGGTGTCGTGACAGAGACGCAGGTGGGACTGGGGAGCAGGAGCCCCATTCAGCCCCAACGCCATGAACCCCCACCCCTGGGCGCATCACTCATAGCCAATGACACCACTCCTACAGGGCCAGGGGGTAAGTGCACGCGCCCCACACACTGGGCTCACGATATTCTATTAACGGAGTCCATGAACGAAGACGCCTCTTTGTCATGGAGGGACTGCCCATCTAGATGGCGAGGACGGTTATGATAGAAACAAAAGACGACAGAATGCAATGCTGTTCTTTCATACAATGAAAATGCGGGTTGAAAGGTGGGCAGTGTTAGCATCCTAATGACACATTTTAAATTATTATGATGGGCACTTAAAAATATTAGACATAACTAATATTAGACATTAGAGAGGCCACAAATTACTTATAATGAGCCTTGGTGACATCCGCAGAGTCAGGCGAACATGCTATAACAAGGGTGAGTAGCGTGCCCTGATACCCAGTTTGCGGCTAGACCAGGGGGTCCCCGTTCTGAGAGCACAAAGCCATTTCAGCCGGAGCTCTCACCGACCTCCGTGCCCTGAGGCGGTTGGCTGCATGGCACGGAAGAGAAGTGCAGACGCGTACAGCCATGTGCCCGCTCCATGCAGAGGCCCGCACTCCAGAAGCGAGTGCTGAGGGCTGCTGGGAGTCGGAACGCGGTGCCGAGAGGCACAGCATGTCAGAAACCTCCACACAGCCTTTCCTGTCACAAGCACCCCAAGGCCGCCTCCACTCTGTGCCCACAACCCACTGGAGGCGGCCAATGCAGGGCCCAGGTGTGGGTTCATGTTCCCAAGATCCAGAAACTCAGGGGAGGCGTCAAGGAGGAGCCGACCGGCCCCTGGGAGGCAGAATAGGAAACCCCTATGGATACGGAGAGAAAGACGCACGGACACTCCAGGGGAAATATGAACAGAATTTGGTGATGGACTGACTGTGGGATGAGTAGAAGAAACACAAAAACGAGGCTACCGTTTCCATCATGGGTGGCGTGATCACCTGACACACTTGAGTCTCATTTCCTCATCTAGAAAGTGGAACCGGAAGACATCTGTCCCTACCTAGCTCCTAGGGCAGTGATGGCGAACCTTCTGAGCTCGGCGTGTCAGCATTCTGAAAAACCCTAACTTAACTCTGGTGCCGTGTCACCTATAGAAAGTTTTTGATCTTTGCAACCATAGTAAAACAAAGATTTATATTTTTGGTATTTATTTTATATATTTAAATGCCATTTAACAGCCCTGACTGGTTTGGCTCAGTGGGTAGAGTGTCGGCCTGCGGACCCAAGGGTCCCAGGTTCGATTCCGGTCAAGAGCATGTACCTTGGTTGCGGGCACATCCCCAGTAGGGGGTGTGCAGGAGGCAGCTAATCGATGTTTCTCTCTCATCCATGTTTCTAACTCTCTATTCCTCTCCCTTCCTCTCTGTAAAAAATCAATAAAAAATATATTAAAAAAAATAAAATAAAATAAATGCCATTTAACAAAGAAAAATCAACCCAAAAAATGAGTTTGTGTGTCACATGAAAAGGAAGTGCTCAGAAAAGAGACAAAAAGGACTCTTGATTATTCAAAAGGGCCCTGGCTGGATTCTTCCCTTCTGTTACCGTTAAGGGGACGTTTTCCTCAAGGCCCAGTGGAATGCTCCGGAAGGCGGGCGATGCACACGGGGGGTGAATTATACAGAGAAAAAGAAGGGGAACTCGGAGGCCATCTGCCTAACACTGCGTCCAAACCAAAGTCCAAGCAACTCCCAGCACGCGGCGCCGCACCCCCCTGGCGGCCTAACAGCACTTACTCGTTGCCTACACGGATTCTTCCTCGTCACACCCAGCCACACTCTCCCGATGCACCTTAAACCAACGTCTCATCTTAGCCCAGCGAACGTGGAGCAGAACCAATCACCTTCATCATCTTACACGTGGCGATAGCTGTGCCCTCCCCTTGGCAGAGCGGGGAAATCCCAGGGCTCGGTCTCCAGTGTAAACCCATTTGTGCTGTATTCCTCTTGGACCCACTCGTTCCGCTCAATGCAGATGCACAGCTTGCAAGGGCGCTCAGGTCCTCGGAGCTCACGAAACTCCTGGTTTTGTTTATTGTTTCCCATGTCCCTGGCCCTTGCTTTGACACCGAGCGATGAGTCAGAACACGCAAGAGGACTCAGAACACGGGCCGCCTCTCCATGACCTCCGCTCCTTGTAAGCAATCCCTCAAGGAGCCCTGCGACCCCAAAGGCCAGAGGGTGACGCCACTGGTCCAGACCACCGGCTACTCAATAAACACTCAGGCGGCTCCACCCCCTCCCCGCCCCTCCCCCCCGCCCCCTCACAGTTCCTTCTGATGCCTTTACACACAGCCAGGGAGGAGCCCGAGCTCTGTGAAGCTTCACGTGCCTTTTAGGGCTTTTAAACAAGGCCTTGAGAGCCCCTTCCCCCTTCCATTCTAACCTAAGCCTCTGATTTACAGGTAAACATTGGGCCAGGGAATGGTGACAGAGAACAGAGGCAATGACACGCTGCCCCGCAGCCCTGTCCTACTTGCACGCTTAGTATTTTAAAGAGAGAGACGTGTTGTCCTGACACCCAGCTACACAGCACCCCCAAGTTCGCAGAGGTCAGCTAAGGGGACCAGGCAGCGAGGGAGACGGTTCATCCGTTTCATCAGCACGGTTTGCTTTGAAGAATGTGAGAAAGCCCCCCAACCAACCAAACCTCCCTGGAAGGACAGCGTGTCTTCCTGCCCCTGGTCATCCCGTAAGTTGTCAGCTTTGGTGAGGACAGGATGGGTCATTTCATGCCACTGTCTCTCTCCCATGGCCCTACTCCGCAGCTCCTGGGGACCGGAGGAGGGATGGGTGCTCCGAGGGGGGATGGTGGCTGGAGAAGGCACATCTGCCATGTCACCATTTGGGAGGGTGGGACTCTGGGGGTCAGCTCTGCCCAGCACCGGGCACCGAAAGGGTGGCCGAATCAGAAGCCGCGAAACAGCTCCTGAAACCCACCAGGGCTGACCTCTGTGGGAACTCCTGGGAGGAGGAATAAATCAGCGGCAGGAAGGGCTGCCATGTCGGTCCTGCCGCATCTGGAAGGTCTCCTGTCATTCCCGCAGCATCTGGAAGGTCTCCGGGGAAATGCTAATTGCCGGCCTTTACGGGTCTGGTCTGCAGAGACAATAACCATTGACTGAGTCCTGAGACAGGAGCCACCTGATTCATCGCCGGTGGCTGCCCCTGACCCTGTGCCCTGGCTGGGGGCGGGGCTGGCCACTGGGAACTGGATCTGGGAGTGGGCAGCTGCCATTCCGAGCTGGACTCCGCGCTCTGGGCTCGAGAAGGCAGGGTTAGAAACCAGGGTGGGGTGACGGAACGCGTTTGCTTTGGAGGAAGGTGAGGAAGAGAATACGTTTGCCCATCTTTTCTTTCTGTCCCCGCTTTGTAAATGTCGGCACAAGCAGTTGTAGTTGGCATTCATCCACTCGTTCCCTCTTTCATTCACATTCCGCCGTCTTCCAGAAGACGGTGAGCGCAGTTATCATTTAATTTGCCTTTAACCTGCAGGACCCTGAGGGAACGGAAAATGAATAGTGGAACCTATTTGGGGGTAGGAGGTGGCGGGCGGCTGTGGCGGGAAGCAGGTAAAGGCTGAACCACAGAGAAGAGAGGCGCCACAGCCAAACGTGACTACTCCACGTGGGCCGGGGCTGGTGTGACTGCAGCAGGGCGCAGGCCTCCTGTGGGAAACGTACGCGTTATCGCCATGAACGAACTAGGAGTGTCCTCGAGGGAGGACCACGTGGGCAGGTGCACTCACCTTTGTTCCACGTGGACACATCTCGGAGGTGGGACAGTACCTGGCAGCACCGTGTCGCGCCCTGAATTTCCCCCCCAAACTAGAACACACGATCGAGGAACGCTGCACAACCAGCTGGCAAGGCCCCGTCAGAACCGAGAACGTAACGTGCCCTCGGGCCACCAACAGCACCTTTCCTGACAGTGACGTCTGAATTAGTAAAACCCTCCACCACCCCGAGCTCCCAAATCGGTGGGAATTCGCATGTTGCTCTTTAACATGTTGCTCTGGAAAGGAGAGCGGCCCCTGGTCCCTGGGCTCTGACGTCTGCCGGGATGGGCGGGGCCGTGTGTGCACCTGGGGGCCTGGGTTCCGTGGAAAAGCCTCCGTGGCTGCCTGGTGGAGGATGCCGAGCCGAGGCAGCCCCGTCCCTGCGTCCGCATCCCTGCAGCCAGGCCTCGCCGTGGCTCAAACACAGGGGACGCCGTGACAGCTGAAGGGGCGGGGGTGGCACCGCGGGCATCACGTGGGGGCAGGACTCGCGCTGGTGACTGGGCCCAGCTTCTGCCGCCCGCGGAGGGCTCAGTGTATATGAGACAGAGGCCAGGATGCAGACCGTCCGCGAGACGGAGGAAGGGCAGGACACTCTGCAGGCAGAACCGGCCACAGGAGGAGACCGTGGGAAGCTCTTCTAACACAGAAACAGGCGCAAAGACTCAGAGACACAAAGGCTGTAGCCCGTTTAGGGGTCACGGAGGCTTTCGTGTGGCTGCAGTGGGAGGTGGCATCAGGGGGCGGGGGGGGGGGCAGGAGGGATGCTGGGAGCCTCGCTGTGCCTGAGCCTCGCGTGACCTGCTTAGCTGTTCACCACAGTCCAGCTGTTCAGGGTGGTGATGGCTTTGGGCTTTAGGACAATGATGAGGCGGCTGGGAGGACACTTTGAAGAAGGAGCAGACACAGAGAGAGGCACCGACAGGAAGATGACAGAGCCCCACGGAACGTGGAGGTGTCTGCAGTGGCACCTAATGCACAGCGTGTGGATCTCGCTGGCTCCCACCGTTAACAGACTCGTTCAGAACCATTCGCCGGTGAGCCACATTCATTCCCTGAGCAAACGCGTTTGAAGGGCCTGCTCCTGTGCTGGGGGGGGGGGGGGGGGGGGGCGGGGACCAGGATGCAAAGATGTGATGAGCTTTTCAAGCTGCTCCGAGGAATTCTCTCTCTGATGGGACGTTGGGTCAATAATGACAACACAGCCTGTAAGCGCTGGGGCACAGAGGAGGGGGACTCCACGGGGTTTCTCCAGGATTTCCCCAAGAGCAAGGGGCTGGCCAGGCAGAGAGCAGAGCCTGGGTGGAGGGGCTGAGGCCGCGGCCACGTGCAAACAGGCAGACTCAGTGACTGTTCACAGATGGGAACTGGCTGGTCATGAAGACACGGCTGGAATCAGCGTTCACAGAAACTGGGAGCAGAGCTCCACCCCCAAGGCCTGCCGAGCTCTCCGGAGAGAATTTGCCAACACACAGAGCCAGCCATGAGATTTGGGGTACATTCCTCCCTGAAGATCCCTTAAGGCAATGGGAGGGTCCTCCTCTCTTAAGGGCATAACCTAAGAACGGCCATTTGTTGCCACCCAGATGTGACTTGAAGAGTCTGACTGTCATATTGAATGAAAAAGGCAAGGCAGCCACACACAAAATGAGTGTCCCTGACCCTTCCCCACCCGCACGCCCGGCCCCTCCCAGGCTCAGGGCTTTGCTCACGGAGGCGGCCACTAGTCCAGACGGCGGTGTTTCAGAGCCGAGTCCCCTGGAGGAGACAGAGAGCCCGGAGGGCCAGTCCCAAGTCTGACCCAGCCCCTCCTGAGGTCCCCATCAGCCATCCAGGTGTGAACCGGTGACCACAGCCCCTCGAGGGGTGGCATGAACCGTACAGAGGAGGACCGGGGGCAGGAAGCTGGACAAGCCCTCTCGTCCCCCTGAACCCGCCACGGCTAGGGATGGGTTTCTGCCTCCCTTGCAGAGTGCTGTGCGGGTCTGCTGTGCGGGTCGGGGGCGGAGGAAACTGCTGCTAAACCACAGGCACCTCCTTACAGGGGGGATCGCGGGTGAGACTGAGACGGGCCGTGGACCCCGGTCCAAGCGGCAGAGGCAGGGGGGCCGCGGGCCAGCAGCCAGGAGCTCGGACTCTGGAGCTAGAGGTGACCTGCTTAGCCTCAGGCACGTGACTCTGCCTCAGTTTCTCATCAGGTGGCTTAACGAGTGAATGCATGTAAATTACATCATACATGTAAATGGCATGTATGTACATGAGTTCATGCATGTAGATGGCGTGCATGTAAATGAATTCATGCATGTAAATGGCTATGCATGTAAATGGCTGTGCATGTAAATTAGCTCATGCATGTAAATGGCTATGTATGTAAATGAGTCCATGTATGTAAATGGATGTGTATGTAAATGAGCTCATGTATGTAAACGGCTGTGTATGTAAATGAGTTAATGCATGTAAATGGCTATGTATGTAAATGAGTTAATGCATGTAAATGGCTATGTATGTAAATGGCTGTGTATGTAAATGAGCTCATGCATGTAAATAGCCATGCATGTAAATGAGTTCATGCATGCAAATGGCTATGCATGTAAATGAGTTCATGCATGTAAATGGCTGTGCATGTAAACGAGTTCATGCATGTAAATGGCTATGTATGTAAATGAGTTCATGTATGTCTTGTGGACTGAATGTTTGTATCTTTCCCAAAATTCCTATGTTGAAACTACCCCTAATGTGATGGTATTTGGGGTGCAGCCCTTGGGAGTTGATTAGGTGATGAGGGTGGGGCCCTCCTGAATGGCATTCGTGCCCTTTAACAGAGATCCCACCCACAGAGCTCCCTTGGCCTTCCCACAGTGAGGACCCGGGAACAAGAAAACCGCTGGGGAACCAGGAAGTGGGCCCTCGCCAGACACCGGATCTGCCGGCACCTTGATCTGGGACTTCCGGCCTCTAGACTGTGGGAAATAAACATTTGCAGTTTAAGCCCCAGTCTATGGAGTTCTGTTATAGCAGCCTGAATGGACTAAGACAGTATGCAAATGTCTTATGTATGCAAATGAGTTTATGTATGTAAGTGTACTGTGTGTATTATATATGTAAATGAGTTAATGTATGTAAATGTGCTGTGTGTATTATATATGTAAATGATTTGATGTATGTAAATGAGTTGATTATATAAATGTATTGGTATGTAAATGAGTTAATGTATATACAGCAGTCAGAAGAGCATTCAATATACAATAATATGTGCTAACTACTCTTATCAGCTACTATTCTCATTACATCAGAACAGGAATGCTATCCCCTTGGCTGGGACTCAAATGTCAACGTGGAGTTAGAATCCCAGAGAATGTTCCCGTGTCCTCTCCGCAGTGATGCTGCGTGACCCTCAGCGATAAAGCCCGTCACTAATGTTTGGGGGTGCACGTGAGGATGACGCCCTTTCTCTCCCAGGAAGAGAAGCTACACACACCAGAGGGTCCCCTGTGGCTCCCCTGTGTCTGCAGCGGCCCAGGCTGCCCCCCCCACACCCACTGCCTGTCCGCTTGTGCCCACACCACTGCTTCTCGTTGCTATCAGGCCAAGCTCAAGTTGGAACAGCGTGGTGTCGTGGGGTTCAGCACCGCCCCCGTCTGCCTGGTGCCCCTCCTGATAAACAGCCACCAGGAGCCGAGAAGGTTCCAGCTCCCTGGCGCCTGGCGACGGGCCGGGGGCAGCTCTCACCCCTCCCTGGGGAGCTTTGGTTTCTCCTAAGGAGCAGGGGCCACCCTTTGTTTGTCGCATCTGCGCTGGCTGCTCCCACCAGACCTCCCCCGGGACCAGATGGGCGTGGCCTGCATCGTACCTGACACCCTTTAAGGACTGTGATGTTGAAGGTAAGACTCCAAAGTCCCAAACTGATTCTCTCCTGGGCACAGAGAGGTCTGGGGGAGGCTACCTGGGTGGAGACAGGGTCTCGCACGGGTCCCACTGTCTGAAGAAAACCCTAAGGGAGTGGGGGTGCGGTGGGAGGGAGCCGGGTGCTGGAGGCAAGATGCCTTCAGGGGAGACAGCCCACCTGACAGCCAAGTAACAACCTGAGATGCACATCAGAGTCCCTGGGCAGGGGGGACTGATGGCTTGCGTTCCCCCCTTCCCCAGAAAAGCAAAGATCTACAGAACCTACACGAAGCCAGTGAGATGCTTTACACCCCTGTGCCCCGCGGAAGCAGCACAAAACCCCAGATCCCTCTTGTTTCTTCTCATATAACTAACAACAGACTATAATAAAGCAAATTAACATCCGGCGAGCTCTGAGCTTTACAACAAATATCATGGCGGGATTAGAAGGAAGCAGCATCCGCAGCTACACTTTTCTCTCCTGGGAAAGAACTAGAACAGCCAGGCCTGTGTGCGGTAGCGCACGCCCAGCTCACAGGCTCTCTCCTCCCTCCGAGAAGGGAAGGCCGCGTCTCGGGCCTGGGTCCCGCCAGGAGGGGAACCGGCAGACAGCGGGTCTCAGTGGCTGCAGTGAGTGAGGGTCTGGTCCACGTGAACCCACTCCAACACGGTGGGTGTCCCAGCCCTGCCCCTCCACTCACGGTCTGCAGGGGGGGGGGGTGCGGCGTGTGCAGGAGGGTGGCGGAGGGGGCAGGTGACATGGGAGCCGGGCCTTGAGGGGTGAGCAGCAATTTTCCAGGCCAACATGACGGAGAGATGAGCGTCCCTGGCAGAGATGAGGGCAGAGGAGCAGGAGGGTGGTGGGGAGGGTCTCGTACGTCCGTGGCACATGGCGCGGCATCAAAACCTCCTGTCGGGAGCCAAAATGTCGACGAGACTGATCGCAAAAAACAGGCGATCCCCAGAAAAAGCAAAGCCCTGTGACTCGCTGTCCATCGGGCAGTGAAACTTTTAATAAAGAAACCAGAATCCCTTACATTTGATTTCCACGCGATGAGCCCGCAGCCCACAGAGGCTGTGAGAACGCACGTGGCGGCTTCCACGTGAGGGTGACGAGGAGTTTGTCCACTGAGTGGCGTGTCCACTGAGGAGCTTGAAGGGGAAGCCATGTAGTCGCTGGGCAGAGGGAGGGGTCATTTGGGTTCGAGTGGAGGCAGGGCAGCCTTGGGCAGTCCTGCTGGGCCCGCATCCAGGCCGTGGCCGCTCCATGCTGCCCTGGCTCAATCCCAGACCCCAATTTTCTATGAATCAACGGCCTTGCGAGTATCCAAGATGGATTTCTCATCCTCGAAATCCAAGGTTGTTGGCAACCAGGGTCCTGGAATAGCTCCCATCACTTCCCTCCGCATCGCCACGTGCCCCTTGACCGTGGAGAGCTGCGGGCTAAATGCCTTGTCTGGGGTTGGGTGGGAATCTCTGAGGTGGGCCTCAGTTGGGACCGTTTGGCAAATGCGCCCGTGTTTCACCTGTGCTGCTTCTCCTCAGAGCTTCAATCCTAGTTCGGGTCCTAAACATGGACTCACTTCCCCCACAGCCATCTCTCCAAGACCCACACAACGCGTCCCCACCCACGAGTCACGGCAACCTCAGCCCCGCCTGCCTGGTTGGAGCATCCACGGCCTGAGCTCCACGGGCCCACGGGAGAGGCCTTCCGCCACCCTCATGGCTCAGGCCCGCGTCCTCCAGCACGGCCGCCGGAGCCCTCAGTCACCCGGAGAGAGCATACTTAGGGTCCCCACTTTGCCTGCATTCCCTCCCAATTCATATACTGAAATCCTAGCCCCCAAAGGTGATGATGGTAAGTGGTGGGGCGTTTGGGAGGTCACTATGTCACAAGGATGGAGCCCTCATGAATGGGATTTGAATTCTTTTTAAAAATATATATATTTGTATTGATTTCAGAGAGGAAGGGAGAGGGAGAGAGAGATGGAAATATCCATGATGAGAGAGAATCATGGATCGGCTGCCTCCTGCACACCCCACACTGGGGATGGAGCCCGCAACCCAGGCATGTGCCCTTGACCGGGAATCGAACCGCGACCTCCTGGTTCATAGGTCGACGCTCAACCTCTGAGCCACAGCTGGGCTTGCCTGGGGCTCCTGAGTAGGCACTCGCAGTGCTGGTCTAGTGTTTCCTGGTAGCACAGGGAGTCAGACTGGCTCAGATTGAGAGGCCTCACTTACTACCTTGTTCAGGCGTGTGTTTCACAAAGAACTCTTAGGCCAGTTAATTTCAGGGAGGGCGGGTCTTCCGCCTTGAGCTCCCTCCGGCCAGTGGGATGGCTGTGGAGCCGTGTGTGACTGCGGTAACCGGAGAAACAAACCTTTTCCTAAAGATTAACGTGCAGAAATTGGGCCTTTTTGTTCTACAGGCCAAGCAGGTGTGGCCCGCACTCCCTGGTGGACGCGAGACCATCCGCCTGAAATCGATGCCCCTGCAGGCAGAGTGCTGGCTCAGGGCTGCACCTGTCTCTATAGAGAGACGCACCTGCCCCAGGGCGCTGAGGCCTCCAAGGGCTTAGACTCTCCTCCCGCTGCACGTCTCCCCCTCACTCCCGGCTAAGCTCTGCCTGCCGCTTCTCGCTAAGCTCTGGGAGTGACTATTCTCCCACAGAAACTGCTGAATGGCTGTGGAAAGGCCGTCCACAAAGGGAGCTCCCAAAGAAACCCTTGTCTCAAAAGCACACGGTAATCGCTCAGCACACGCTGGCTGGCTCGGCATGGGCCACGGCTGCACTGGAGGCTCATTATCTCGCCCTGGGCCCCTCCTGAGCGCTCAGGGACGCCTCCTGTGAGTCATCTGGACATTCTGGGTGGCTCTTCCTCTCCTTGGACATGCTCCTCCTCCTCCAACCCTGTGGTGACAGTGGGATTGGCCAATTCCTCCCACCCACCCACCCCCTGAATCTGGGCGATCCCAGCCCTTTCCGGGAGTCTGAGCTCCTACGTCAGATTCCAGGGACCCCGGCCCGCTCCAGGCCCTTCTAGCTCCTGAGAGTTTGAGTTCCTTGTTGCTTGAAACTCAAGTCTTCTAATTAATACAAAACCCCTTTCACTCTCCTCTAGCCCCATCTCCCACCCCCTTCTAGGCTACCGCCCTCAAGTACAGTGGGGCCTTGACTTACGAGTGTCCCGACTAACGAGTTTTTTGAGATACCAGCTGTCTCTTGGCCGATTTTTTGCATTGAGTTGACAGAGTAATTTGAGTTAACGAGCTCCTTAACGAGCTCGGTCTTGGAACGAATTAAACTCGTAAGTCAAGGCCCCACTGTACGCATAGCTTTCACGGTAACTCCGGATCCCCCATTGCGGATGCCCATTTCCTATCTCAGCAGCAGCCTCCTCGCAGAAACGAGGCAGCACCAGCATCTGACAGGCAGGGGAGCAGAGTGGGGAGTGCACGGGGATGGAGGGCCTAACCTGAGGGTAGGCGGCTTTCTGTGTGACCTTGAGCAAGCCCCTCGCTCCACACCACCTGTTGGGGGGAGTGGGGTACAACTTCCTTATCACACGCGTCAGGGGATTCTATCCATAAGCAAAGGGTGAGTGAGTTCTCTTCAGGAAGAGCCTGTGTCGATGCAGGTGTTTTGCACGCCCCCGAGATTCGTTCACACGAAGGAACTGCAGGGACTTGCAGGTAGCACATCCAAGTGTTAAAAATGGAACAAGAGTACGTCCTGCCACCTGCCGCCTCTCGGGCGGCCCCACGCTGCAGTGTGAATACGTGGGGCATTGCCGTGCGCTCAGCGAGAAGGAGGAAACTCGCCGGGAAGCCAATTATCAATGCACAAATTGCGGCCGTGTCCGCCCTGAGAATCAGAGTGATGATGACGAGAGGTATTTTTAGTTTGCCTTGTCTGCCTAACGAATGGCTTTTAACTCTTTAGAATGGCAATTTCTGGGATCTTTGAGGACAGAGACTATTTTGAACTCCTCCGTGCATCCCAAAGTAGCCGGCATACAGCAGGTGCATAATACATGCCTTACGCATGAACCGATGGACAGACACGTGGATGGATGGATGATGGATAAATGTATTCAGAAAATATCTGCTATACTCTATGTGCTCATGGCTTTCGGTTCAGGGAGCTTTGTCTGCCTGGCATTGGGCTAAGCATTTCGGGGTATGAGAGCATAGAAACCAAGGTCCCACCCTCATGACTCAGCGGAGAAGATAAACCGCACCCATAAAACATGACAGCAACGCCGCATGAAGCAGCAAGTGGGTCACGAGAAGAACCAGTACGTACATCAGAGAAGCGAGGGAACCGGTGGGGGGTAGATACGGCCTGTGGACAAAAGTGGGCGCGTAGGCAGGTCTGGAAGAGCGGGTGGGTGTGTCCTCACCTTTCAGCAGGGCCAGACACTTCCCCTCCCTCCCAACGCCCACCTCTCAGGTGTGTGTTAAAGATCCAGGGAGATGATACAGGTAAAGGGGGGTGTGAGCAGCAAGGCCTCACACAGGTAGGAAGGATCATCAGAGCAGGAGAGGAGACCCAGGCCGTGGTCCCTTCTATCCATTCGCTCACCTAGTTAAGTTTATGTGTCAACTTGGCTGGGTCCAGGTGCCCAAATATTTGGTCAAATATAATTCTAGATGTTTCTATGAAGGCAGTTGTGTGTTTTTTTTTTTTTAAGATCAAATTAACATTAACAGCAATAGACTTTGAGGGAAGCAGGTTACCCTCCATAATGTGGTGGGCCTCGTCTAATCAGTTGAGGTCTTAGTGAAAAACGAAAGACTGGCCTGGAAGGAGAGGAAACTGTGTCAGCAGGCTGTCTGCCTTTGCACTTGAACTGTAATTATCCCCCGGGGCCCCATGTGCTGGCTTACCCTGCCGAGTTCGGATTTGCCAGCCCCCACAATTGTTCTCTCTCTCTCTTTCTCCCTGCCCCACCCCCCATGAGCCTTTCCAGGACACTGCCGACCCCCAGCAGCTACTCCGTCAGCACCAGCTCAGCCACGCTCACTGCACAGTCTCAATCCTCTGCCTTCCTCCCCAACCTGAGCGGCTGCAGGCGTTCAGACACAGGCACGGTCTCAAGTGCAGGACAGGTAGCTGTGTTCTAGGGGTAAGGGGGGGTGGTGGGGGTGCTGAGCATTTACTGCAGGGCCCTGGTGGTCAGCTGGGCCACCTGGGGTGGGGCAGATAAGCACACCTCTTCCCACAGCGGGTGGCATGCCTCTGTGAGCTCACACTCCTGAAGAAGAGAACAGAACTTACCTGCCCAGGAAGCTGGCGCCGGGAAACAGAGACCAGATTTATCGTCGCTGGCTTGCTTCGCAAGGAAACAATCTGGTAAGCTACAGCTGGTAGAATGCCCACTAAAGAATCCACCAAGTGCTCACTGTTGGTGGCAAAGAGATCTCAGCTGAACCACACGTGGATGAGACTTCTGAGTAATTGGCTGTGGCATGAGTCACTGAGAGGACCAAGGGAACAGGGAGGGAAACTTGAAAGGACTTTTGTCTCTGGCACTAACAGCTACTATAATGGTTCTATTTTGGTTCTTTTATCTGAAAAGTCAGCCACTCTAATCCAATGCTGGGGCTCAGAGGTCAGTGTTGTGGGCTGCGTGACTGTGTCCCTCCCTAAGGTACATGTTGAAATTCTAACCCCCAAGGTGATGGATGGCATTGGGAGATGATGAGTTGGGAGATAATTAGGTCAGGAGGGTGGTGCCCACATGCTGGGATTAGTGCCCTTATGAGAAGAGACTGGGGAGCTGGCTTTCTCGCTCTTTTTCTCTCTCTCCTTTTCCCCTGCCCATCTCTCCTCTTTACCATGTGAGGTGCAGCAAGAAGATGACCATGGTCCAACCAAAGAGATCCCTCACCAGGCACCAAGTCTGCCACCACCTTGACCTTGAATGTCCCAGTCTCCAGAACTGTGAGAAATACGTTTCTGTTGCTTCAGTCACGCAATCTATGGTATTTTTGTTATAGCAGCTGGAGCGGACTAAGACAGTAGTACAGAACAGAACTGGAGGACTTGTCAAGCAATTTGAGCGAACACAGGGGGTCTTATATTGTGGATCTGAGTAGCTAGAGGATTTTAAAATCAGAAACCATTTACCAATCTAAAGAAAATTATATTTTGCTTTTAATAAGGTATCAGAGTGATGCCCCCTCCGTAATGATACAGTTCAGTTCCATGAAGCATGGGAAAGGAATTCAAATGTTTTGTTATACAAGCCATTGGCTAGGCAAGAGGAGCATTTTCTACTCCGAGGCACAAAGGAAAACTTTCTAATTAACTCAGCAATTTGGACTCCCCATTCTTTATAAAAATGACTATCAATCCCATTTTAATGGGATAATTACAGCAAATCACGATTAACTTCCCTTTCAGCCATTAGCAAGAGAAAGACACAGAAAGATAAGATGCTAGAAATGTTAGCCTAAAATATACCTACTATTCCCCTTCTCTTGGTATCAGTAATTGTCTAATTGTGCTGAGCTGACTTAAATGTGTGTGTTTTCTTTGGACAAAGAATGATCAAAAGCCTTATTCTGGCATTATAATCCATCTTATTGCCCTTTGGTTAATTGAGAAAGTGGCATTTATTCCAGAGAGAATTCCCTCATTTTATCTCATGTTTTCATTCCATAATTCAGGATGCTAATTAGGGATTACAGGTGTTCTGGGAGGCCCCAGACCTATCCTCCAATTACGATAAAGGTTTCTAGTCTTTATAAGGCCCCTTAGAAAAATCACCTCCCTATTCCTCTCTCTGCACATGTACGTACACACACACACACACACACACACGCACATGCCTACCATCACCACTTAATGTCTAAAAAACAGAATCAACCCTGGCTGGTTTGGCTCAGTGAATAGAGTGTTGGCCTGTGGACCAAAGGGTCCCGGGTTCGATTCTAGTCAAAGACACGTACCTCGGTTACAGGCTCCTCCCCAGCCCGGGCACTGGCCAGGGCTCATGCAGGAGGCATGATGTTTCTCTCTGTCTTTCCCTTTCTCTTCCACTCTCTCTAAAAATCAATGGAAAAATATCCTCACGTGAAGAAATAAATAAGTAAATAATAAAAAGCAGAGCCAGTAGAATTGAGGCTGAAAGTCCCAGAATTCAAATTCTGCCCTAAAGCTTTCATGACTGACCATCTTTTACACTCAAACTTTAAAATTCTCTCATGTAAATGGGTTCACAAGTTAGTTCATTTTGTTGGGGCTCAGTTTCCTTGTATTGAAAATGTGAGGATTGGACAAGATGCCCTAGGAGCAGAGTCCTCCTTGCAGTGTGCCAGCCCGCCAGCAGGAGGCAGCACCTGAGGGCACGCTGCCCAGGTAGCTCCCATGCTGAGGGAGAGTGGGGCCAAGGGCCAGTGGGGTCTTGTCCTTTGGATGCCCGTAGTGTCTGTCTCATCATCACAGCTTCATCCTGCAGGATGGGTCCTTCCCAGCGTTGACTACCTGCTTGGGACTTCACAAGTTCTACATAGAGTTACATAAAAATACTCAGTCTTGGTCCTTTTTGTAAGCGGGCACTGATGGGGCACAAAGATGAAAAGAACATACTCCCTGCTCTCAGTGAGTTTATGACCCGATGAGAGAAACAGAGAAGGGCACTTTGCCAGGAATGCAGGGATGAAGCTAGCTGGCCCACATGCTTCTTGTGCCGATGGCTGTAGACATCAGTGTCTGGAAGGCCAAGTGTCCCAGGAACGTAAACCAGGAGGTTTTCAGAAGACCCCAGCTCCTGCCCTAAAGCAGGCCGGGCAGCTCAGAGAACTGGAAAATGCAGAATTGCCATAAAGAAAACAGATGGAGCCCGGTCGGTGTGGCTCAGTGGTTGAGCGTTAACCTATGAACCAGGAGGTCACAGTTCTATTCCTGGTCAGGGCACACACCCGGGTTGCGGGCTCGATCTCCAATAGGAGGCGTGCAGGAGGCAGCCGATCAATGATTCTCATCATTGATGTTTCTCTCTCTCATTCTCCTTTCCTCTTTGAAATCAATTAAAAATAATTTTTTTTTTAAGAAAATGGATATAAACTTGCTTCCTCTTTCTATGCTCCCAACGCTACACTAATGCACCTGGGCTATCAGGCAGGTCACTTCCTGGGGTCAAGATGACACGCCTCCTCCCTGCTTAGCCAGTTTCCATCCCGTTTGCTCCATGTGGACATCCTGGGCAAAGGAAGCCAGAAAACGAGTATTTTATGTGGAATACTGTGCCATCTTATCATGATCTAATTAAGCTGAAATGTGCTGCCTGCCCTTCAAGCGCTCCACCTAACAATGAAGACAAGAGAAAATTATACCCAGACTACTCGGTCAGCAGTGCCAAAGGCCATCATACTAAAATGAAAACCAAACTGGCACGGCCCTTTTTCAGGCATGTTTTACCCTGACCTTCCTGTCCGGTGGCCCCTCAATAGAGAATATCCCCCTAATACGTCCCTTCCGTGTGCAAGAATGAAGAATGCTAACGCCTTTTATGGTGGCAGGGGGTGTAGGAAAAAGTCCCCCCGACTTAGGTCATTCGGGTTTGGCCCCTGAGGGTCCGCACCTGCACTTGTGAGCCCTGAATTTCGGGGATGGTGCAGCCGCACACTGAGCACGTGCGGCCGGAGACGGCGGCGCTGGGACTGTGGGGACACCTCGGCCTCCGTGGGAAAAAGGAGACGAGACGGCGAAGATCAGTGAGCGGGAACATTTCCCCAAGTCCCCTTTCTCTGGAGACGCGGGCTGGAGGAGGGGCCAACATAAGGAAGAAAAGGAGAGGAAGACCCGAACCCGAGCTATGTACGTGGCCTTCGCAGGCTCGACCAAAACCAACGGAGCGCAGAAAAGGCAGCTGTAATTAGGAGGGAAGGTCACACGAGTGTATTTCCCGGGAGTGCTGATGATTTAATTTAATTTAATTCATCCCGATGAATGTGCACGTGTGCGTTTTCACAGTCTTCCCCTCGGCTCGGCTCGCACACACCAAAACAGAAAACGCACAAGTCGCTTTTCCCATCGGTGCGTTTAAGGAGGGAGTGGTCACGGTGAGTGAGATGTGGAACCCAGGATTCTCCATCACAAGGGAATCCACTGCTGCTCAGCTCCTTGAAATGGCTTCACAGCTCCTTGAAGTTAACCTGCCTACCTGTTCTCTCTGACAGAGCTGCAGGACGAGGGATGGTAGAAATAAGGATGAGGAATTCAACAATCTGCACACTGTCTGTTCAAACACCCCGGCCCGTGGTGGGCTGGACGGCGTGACAATCCCTCCTCAATGGAACGTGGCATCGCTTCTTGAGCCAGGGACCCCTGCACCAGCCACGTCTACTTGCTGATAAATGAGTAAGAGCTTCGTTAGCAACTCGTCAAGGTCTTAATCAAATGCTTCTCTCGCATTGTTTCCCCTTCTTGTCAACAGAATGTCAACTGGACAAGACTCTTGGCTTCTTTTCCTACGCGGTGTTTGCTAAGGGCTCAGTAACTGAAGGACTTCTACCCTAAAAAATGGCCGTAACTCTGTAAAGGAGTGGTGCTTTTAGGTGCCCTTGTCCCTAGGCCAGCGGTTCTCAACCTGTGGGTCGCGGCCCCTTTGGCGGTCGAACGACCCTTTCACAGGGGTCGCCTAAGACCATCCTGCATATCAGATATTTATATGACGATTCTTAACAGTAGCCACATGACAGTGATGAAGTAGCAACGAAAATAATTTTATGGTTGGGTCACCACATGAGGAACTGTATTTAAAGGGCCAGAAGGTTGAGAACCACTGCCCTATGCTATTAGTTTACACACCAAACAAGAGAAAGTTTAGAAATAGACTAATTATAGACAATACAGGACCTGGTGAACATGAACCAAGTAGTGAGTGTGAGTGTATGTGTGTGTGTGTGTGTGTGTGTGAGAGAGAGAGAGAGAGAGAGAGGGAGGGAGAGAGAGAGAGAGAGAGAGAGAGAGAGAGAGAGAGAGAGAGAGAATATATGTTCATATCATTTAATAGAGGTCAAATATGCTGCTACTGGGTTTGAAAACAGTGCCAAATAAGAGACAGGTACGATTTCGACTCCAGGACTGAGAAGAACAGAGACAAATGGGTCCAGCCTTTAATGCGTAAGAGACATAATCTGGCCAGACAAGCAAGTCTGCTTCTCAACTACCAGTGGGAGGATTCCACCAGATGCCCTGCCCTGGGCCACACCGTCCACGGAGGAGGAAACTCAGTGAAGCTGCTCAGGAATGCACAGGCGGATGGGCATGAGCATGGGCATGGGCATGGGTGGTCACGGGGATCCACAGAGCGGATGCCACACCCCCTTCTGCTGCCCAGACGAGGCTAAGAGAGGACCCGAGGAGAAGGAACCATCACTTTAGCCCAGGAGTGGTGGCTGGGGCTGACGCCAGGCAGACATTTCATGGGGACCTAAAGCTCATGGAGATCAGGATACGCCCTCCTTCCTCTCCCTTTGCAGGGATGTGGCCCGAGTAGCCACTCAGCCCCTATGTGCTGTCCCCTGCGGTGACACCTACTGCAGTACCTGGAACGCAGTACGGCTGTGGATACTCACTGAATGAGTCAGGTGTGGCAAACCCTCCTCACTCTGTCCCCAAATTAATTTCCCATCCTCCCCCTTCACATTTGCTCCATCTAATTTTTAATGAACTTTCCAAATTCCACAGTCCATCCTCTCGCTGCTGGTACTCATCTCCAAGAGTTTTCTTTTATCCCCAAAACATGTTGGGGGTTGGGGGAAGGGATTCCTAGAGATTATGAAGGAATTATTATGAAGACATTATTTCCCTCCTGATATTCTTCTGGGAAGAGAATTAGCCAACACCCAGGTGGACTGTCATCACCAATGCAATTTCACCATTACCATTCTTACCTTTAAAAGCGTCCATGAGTTTGTTTGTTCATGTATGTTGGTTTTTTAAAGATTCCACATGTAAGCGAAATCATATGGCATTTGTCTTTCTCTGCCTGACTTATTTCACTTAGCATAATACCCTCTAGGTCCATCCACGTTGTCACGAATAGTAAGAGTTCATTCTTTTTTTAGGGCTGAGTAATGCTCACCTTGGAAGGTATATAAATGTCTAATCACTATGCTGTACACCTGAGAATAATAAATAATATAATACTGTATGTCAGCTATTGTCGAAAAATAAATTTTTTTAAAAATAAAAGCATGTATGCACCCATGGTATGGCTAGAGCAGGGGTGGGCAAACTTTTTGACTCGAGGGCCACAATGGGTTCTTAAACTGGACCGGAGGGCCGGAACAAAAGCATGGATGGAGTGTTTGTGTGAACTAATATAAATTCAAAGTAAACATCATTACATAAAAGGGTACGGTCTTTTATTTTTTTAGTTTTATTCATTTCAAACGGTCCGGATCCGGCCCGCAGGCCGTAGTTTGCCCACGGCTGGGCTAGAGTCATAGACATAGTGAGTTAACCGATCATGGGAATTGCTCTAGAAGCTCATCACCCAAGACAAAGAGCTCTGACATTAAGCTGTGACCACTGATACATGAGCCTTAAACAAGGATGTTAATTAATTGTGCAAACAAATTTCACTACGAGTGGATACTGACTTAGGAGAAGGAACCATTTCCAAACAGATTAGCCGTATCGTTTACATATAAGCCAAATCAGTGAAATACAAACAGGGACTAAGCTACTCTGATCCACTAATCATCTCTATCAGTTCATTATGAATGTCTTTACAAGGCCACGCAGTAGCACAGTTTCATTACGTCATTTCAAAGTTAGGCAGAAATGTTTTAAGTCTGTAATTCCACCTTCTTAGATCAAACCGTCCTTCATGTTGCACCAGATTACAAGTGTTGTAAGAGCGGGATTCTGCCTCCTCTGCCCTGAGTGCAAGCCTAGCGCCCAGCACCGGTGCCTGACACACAGTAGGTCCTCAATAAATATTCACCGTGAGCCTGGATCTGCTCTAGGTGCTGAGGAGAAGTGCTCAGGGGCCAGCAATGGCTCCAAGTAGAGGTGGCTGTGGGTAGTTGCCCCAGAAACAGCAGGGAGTGGGAGCCAGGGGAGGGGTGGCATGGAGCGCCTAGATCTCCTCTGTGTCTGCTCTCCCTGTTCCTGCCTCTTCTCTCCCAACCATGACTCTGAAAAGGGACACATGTCCTTCTCCACTGGGTGAAGGCAGCTGGTTCCCAGCGTTCGTCTGCTATCATCATGGCCCTGTGACACGCTTATCTCCAGCCCAGATTCTGAAAGGGCTTGTGTATCTGGGTGCAGCCCAGTGAGACAGGAGAAAATAAAGGACTCCTCGCACGGATTCAGGAGGCACCGGAAAAACTTACCTTCTCTGGGGCTCAGTCTTCCTGTCTACGTCACGAGAGGGGAGCTCTCAATGGACCCCTCAAAGCCCTCCCACACGGCCCCTCCCTGGGAACTGCCCTGAAGACCACGTCACCACCCACACTCCCTTTCGCTTAGACCACATCCCATTGCTCAGACCTTTATCTTTCCCCTCCTGACTTTCCCAGGATCCGGACCCGCCCAGAGAGTTCACCAAAAAAGCCCGCCTGGAGTCCCTGACAACCTCTGCCTCCCCACCCCTGGGTGCTGGCGCCATTTGGGGGCTCAGCCCATCTGGTCTCCAGATGACCTGATCCTATATAATAAAAGGCTAATATGCAAATTGTCCCCTCGACCAGGAGTTCCACAGGGAGTTTGACCAGGGGGTGGGGCCAACCAGTCAACCTCCTGCATCCCCTTCCCCCGGCCAGTCCGGCCCTATCAGCCCCGATTGGGGAGGGCCCACCAGCTGGACCCCACCCATGCATGATTTCATGCACTGGGCCTCTAGTAAACCCATAATTCTTTACCCCTTTCAGCCTCGTGTGTTCCTCCTTCAGTGACCGTAACACTGAGGAAGTCCTTGAGGTGGCTGGGGCATGAGGTGGGGGTTGGGCTGGGCTTGCTCCCCTCTGCCCCCTCATGAGGCCCCAGCTCTGGGGTTTAAATAATTAGGTTGCTTTTGGCAATTGAATCAAGTTTATCAACATCAAACATACCAATTTATATATATACTAGAGGCCCGATGCACGAAAATTCATGCAAGAGTAGGCCTTCCTCCCCCCGGCTGCTGGCACTGGCTTCCCTGTGGCACCTGGTACCTGGCTGGCTTTCCCCGGGCCCAGCTTCCTCAGGAAGGACGTCCAGAATGACGTCTGGAATTCGTCCGGTCTAATTAGCATATTACCCTTTTATCATTCTAGATGATATGTAGCATCAACTACTTATGTTCTATATTAAACTCCATTGTAATTCCTTAAGAGGGCCCCAGGTGAACCCCAGAAGGACTGCCTCATGGCTGAGGCCACTGACGACCATGAACCTGGCACAACCATGTCTGAGGGCCCAGGGGAAAGAGCATCAGTGACCGAAATACATGGCCGCAGCTCCCTTCGTCCAGATCTGCACGTTTCCAAATGAAGCCGGGGCCTCCCATGGCGCTGGCACTGACTCCCCGTGCCTGCCGGAAGCCAGAGGAGTAAAACAGCCACCTCGTTCTCTCGCTCAGGTTTCTACCCATCTCGGCTTCTTTACCAACTGAAGACTCAACCGCAGTCGCCTCACCCAGATGTTTATCAGATGAGAGGGCATTGAAAAACCAAGTTATCCCAACGTAGCCGAGCAACACCCGGAAACAGTGCTCCTGCCTCTCTTTCTAAGTCTTCGTCAAAATTCAAACTGCGTTTCTTGGCTAGAACAGGACAACTGAAGTCGCTCCCCAGAAACCCCACCAGGAGTCAGGCCCCAAAGCAGAAGCTGTGATTTCTCCAAGGAGGAGAACACAATGAGCATGTCACTGCATCTACGAAGCATCCTCAGGTCTTATTCCTGCGCTGCGTCTGCCTCCTGCTTCTGCCTGCCATCTTTGGTGTTTCTTTCAAGGGTGACAATTCTGTCCAACAAGGGAAACCCCTTTTTTGTGCCAAAATCAAATCAGATCTCCATTAACTGGAATGTCTGAATTTACTGTTTAGTACATGTAACCAAAGAAAACCCTACAGGACTTCCAATGAATTCCACTTCGTCTCCTTTTCTCCCTGCCACCTCCTTTTTCCTTTCTTTCTTTCTTTTTTTCAGAGAGGAAGACAGAGGGAGAGAGAGAGACAAACATCAGTGATGAGAGAGAATCACTGACCAGCTGCCTCCTGCACGCCCCACACTAGGGATCAAGCCCGCAATCTGGGCATGTGTCCTGACCAGGAATTGAACTGTGACCTCCTGGTTCATAGGTCAACCTCCTGTTTTAAACAAATAAACCGGAGCCCAGGTTTTCTCCTTTCCCCGCATACAGGGCCCCACACCCTGAGCCAGTGGAGATGGCGGGGTGCCTACCTTGCCCAGGCCTGGCGTGTCCTTCACCTTGCTGACGGCCCGCAGCAGGCAGGGCGGGGCGGGGGGCGGGGAGGTCTGCAGGATGCCACTGAAGCTGGTGCCGAAGAGCGGGGGCTCGGCCACGGAAGTGGAAGGTCGGTGCTTCTTCTTCTTAGAGGACAGATTCAACTTCTGGGCAGCTCTGGAGGGAAAATGCAGAGAGTGAACAGTAAGGGGAAAGGCTGGTACCATCACAGATATGCACGTGACTTCATTCTCTCGCCCTTAAAGAACCTCCTTGTTCTCGCTGAAGCTTAATCGTTCTCTCTCCAACCTCCGTGGGCTCCGTAGCCGCCCTAAACTACAGCGGAGTCGACTTAACGAGCTCCCCAATCATTTCTACGGCAGCCAAGAGCCGTAAAAGTGCCCGGGTCTGCGGTGGAGATTTACACAGGATTGTCTGTTACCCACAGACACGCGGCTTAAGCAGGAATAGGCCGGGCGTCTTTAGGGGTAAACAGTACCTATCAGGCTAATCACGCCATAACTTCTCCAGCGTGAACTCCAGGGAGGGGCCTTACGCCTGATGGAGAAATACCGGCGCCTTGTAAAGCCAGGCCGGCCTGATGAAGGGCCACGGGAGGCCGATCAAGGCACCCTATGTACGTGCCTGTGGGAGAGAAACACACGCCCCGGCTTTGGGGGAATGAGTCCAGCTGATTTTAGAAACGGAACAGCAAATCGGAATGAATGCGGCCGGCTGTGCAGGGCTGGGGTGGGGCTGCTGCCCAGAAACAGGCTGGTTGTGTGGGGTGGTCTCCCAACACAGAATACGGTTCCCGGGCACGTGGGAGGGCGAGCGGGTCGGAGCCAGCGAGGGCACCAAGGAGCCGGGAGGGCGGGGGCGAGGCTGCCACCTCACTGACAACACTGGCTATTTCCACCGCATCTTCCCTCATTCAAATGTTCTGTGTCAGGTAACGCACCATCGTCTGATCACAGCGAAGAGGGAGAACACAGGGAACAGGGTCGGGCGAAGGCATCTCACGGACTATCCTATACTCATTTCTGGATTAATTCGCAGTGTTTCCAGACTCTTGTTCAAAGAATCCCGATGTCCTTATCAAATGTCATTCAACACGGTGAGCTGCTGCTTAAGCAAATGGGCGGCCAGGACTTCGTTCTGCAGGTCAAAACCTGATCACCACACGGTGTTCCCAGCAGTAACCTCGCAGGTCGCAACAGCGGCGAAGCGAAAAGATAAAATCAGCATCGTTTCCACCTTCCCTCTCCCTCCCCGGCCTCCGCATTGGGAGGATCTGGAAAAGTCAGTTTTACTTTTGTATCAGTGGGTATCAAGCTTTTTTTCTACTGTTAATCCTCACCCGAGAATGTTTTTTCCATTGATTTTTAGAGAGAGTGGAAGGGATGGGGAGAGACAGAGAGAGAAACATCGATGGGTTGTCTCCTGCATGCGCCACACCCACAACCAGGCCTGGGGATTGAGCCTGCAACTGAGGTACATGCCCTTAACCGGGATCGAACCTGGGACCCTTCAGTCCACGGGCCGATGTTCTATTCACTGAACCAAACCAGCTAGGACCGTGGTCAGCAAACCGCGGCTCACGAGCCACACGCGGCTCTTTGGCCCCTTGAGTGTGGCTCCTCCACAAAATACCACGTGCGGGCACGCACGTACAGTGCGATTGAAACTTCGTGGCCCATGCACAGAAGTCGGTATTTTGTGGAAGAGCCACACTCAAGGGGCCAAAGAGCCGCATGTGGCTCGCGAGCCGCAGTTTACTGACCACTGACTAGGGTAGTAATTATCATGCTTTTGACCGACCAGTCCCCTGGGCTACAAAACTACCACAGCACAAGTATAGCGAAGAATTACTATTTCATAGCTTAGCTTTTCTGAGCCATAAAACTGAACATCGGATCCACGAGAGTGAATAGAGAGCCATGGGATACGGGAGGAAGAACAGATCTGCTGGAATGACACCTTACAGCCCCAATCCTGAACGTAGGGAACCCTAGGGGCACTCAAGTGAAGGGTGATGAAAACACAGGGCGCTGGAAGGTTTCCACAGAACTCCTCGCGCCAGGCGGCGGAGAGAAAACCTTGGAATCGTTTCTTTTCATGGCCTCATCGCCACTCTCCCTCCAGCGACAGGCGAGGCAGAGCTGGTCAGCGAGGAGGCGGGGCCGCGTGGCAGCTTTCATTCTCTCTGAGATTCTCTCCTGAACCAACAGTGACTCGTGTGGATGGACGTGCATGTCAGCGTCATGCTCTCCTGGCACCCGGTCCTGCACTCAGCGACCCCTCCCACCTGCCAGCCCGGCTGCCTGTGCCTTAGAGGGTCAGGAAGAGGGGGAGACGGTGACCCACGACTGGCAGGTGCTGCTTCTCCATTCACAATAGGAGTCTTTTGTCCAGGCGGTTGCTGTGGTTCCCACTCCCTCACCAGTTGGGGTTCCCAGTCCAAATGGGGGGACAGAGAGGAGAAGGGAGAAGAAGAAAATGCTATTGAAAGGCAACTTGGAAGGGCCTGCTGCTGCTTTCCTTTTTCTTATCTGTCCCACCCACGCCACACTCCCTGCCCAAGGGGAAAGTGAGGGTCCTTGAAACTGAAGCACAAGAAAGACATACCCGAGAACATAACACCAGGGTTTCTCTCCCCTGCCCTCCCCTCCCCTACTCTTCTCTTCCCTCTCACAATATAAACTTTCCCTCTATACTAGATCATCTCCAACGGCATACAAGTTTGCTGTTATTTCTCCCGTCTTCAAAGCTAAAACACAAATCCTTCTCTTGATTCTTCTGCCCTAGTCAGCTACTGCTGTTTCCTTGCTCATCTTTGCGTCGGAACTCATGGGACGTGTGTACACTTGCTTCTCCAACTCTCCTCGCATTCGCTATAAACCCATTCCAATGAGGTGACCGGCCCACTGCTCCTCTGAAACTGCCCTTGTGAGGCTCCCAACAACCCTCAGGGCTCCTGGGTGCGATGGTCTCGGCCCCACCTTACGGGACTCCTGAGAGCCCTGAGCGCGACCTTCTGCCTGACACACTTGCTTTCTTAGGTCCTCCCTTCACAATTTCCTCTAGGAAAAATAGTCACTATAGGCATTATGGGGCAGAGATAACCATCCCCACTATGTCTTGTCTGAATTTCTGAACTCTGGAAACCATGAGCAATCACTGCTGCTTCAAGCCACTACATTTTAGGGGTCACTGGTTACATAGCCATAGTAAATGATACACCACCCACTCCAATGTCCTTATTTCACCTGTCCTGCTTGCCTTACCCACCCCTCCTCACCACCATGGCAATGATTATCTTCTAACATAATAGACTAGAGGACCGGTGTACGAAACTCGTGCACGGTTAGGGTCCCTAGGCCTGGCCGGCAATCAGGGCTGATCTGTGGGGCAACCGGCGGGCGATCGGGGGGCCCCCACTGGTACCCACCTTGGCCGCCTGGCCCCACCCACTCATTGGCCCCACCCTCCGCCACTGCGGCCAGTTGCCTCCCTCTGCGGGGCTACCTGTAGGGTGATCGGGCCGGGGGCTGGCACTCATCTTGGCTGGCCTGGGGCCTGCACGCTGGGGGCAGCTCCTGCATTGAGCATCTAGCCCCTGTTGGTCAGTGTGTGTCATAGCGACTGGTTGTGCTGCTGGTCATTCTGCCTTTTGGACGATTTGCATATTAGGCTTTTATTATATAGGATGACTAGTTATCATGTGTGTTGTTTAGTGGCTGTTTTCTGACTAGAATGTAAGTTCTGATAGGACAGAGTTCAGACATATTTGTTGAATGAATGACTCAAGACTGAAGGAGCTAGGGATATTGAGACTGGGGAATATAAACCTGGAAAAGGGGGAAGGAAGCGAGTTTTTAAAAAACTGTCTTTAAAAATGTGAGTAAATGATATGTGCCAGGAAGTATTTTTCAAGCAAGAATTCTCAATTTCCTAGGCCAACTTTCTTAATTTCAGGAAACCGTGTGAGGAAGATAATAGTACTCCCATTCACGAGACAAAGAAATGAGGCTTAAAGAATTAAATTCAGAGTCCTTTTCATATCTGACCTGATTTTGAACATGCAGCTTTTCCAGATACTAGGTAGATAATAGGCAAGTCACTCAAATTCTGGTAATGTTTATAATGTACATAAAGGGCCTGGCGCAGCACCTGGCACATAGCTGGCATTCAATAACACTATCATCATTATCATTATCACAAATATTAGCATCAAGCCTCACTTTCTGCATAGCAAGATACAGCAAAAATAGAACCTACTTTTATAGACTTTTTATGAAAATTAAATGAGTGCATATAAAGTGGCTAGTACACAGGAAGAGCTTCATAGGTGGTACTTCAAAGGTATGTAATACTAAATAGTGGCGCCCAGAATGAATCTAGGTCTGTGTGCCTCATACTGCACCCTAAAATCTCTACCCAGGGGGCAAAATAAGCAGGTGGGATGTAACAGTAGGGATAAGGGGCATCTTGGTGAGCTTGGATAAACCATAGCAATGGATCTGCTTCATGGAATAGTGAGCCTTCTGTCACTAGACGTTTCCAAGTAGTGGCTAAAAACCCATTTGCATGAAATATCAGGATAAGTGAGCACGCATCTGGAAAATCAGACGACTCCAAAATCTCTGCCAATGCCGAGATTCTGCAAGGATCCTGGAATTTCTATTCCATTTAGGGAAGCCTCTGTTGGCCTCCATGCAGAAAAATAGTAATGGAGGAGTTTATTTTGACATTACATTTAAAAATCATTTTCTTGCGGAATCACTCTGTTGTATACTGAAACTGATATGATATTGCATGCCCACTGCAACTGAAAAATTAAAAAATACATTTTAGCAATTATGTTCTTCTTAAACATGTATATAAAAATATATGAGAATTCCACAACTTGGAAATTAGTAAGTCACATTTTATAGCCATCTCTATAATTCGTAGGAACATTTATTTTAATTTTGACATCATCCTAACCAGCTGTTGGGTCTCTATTTCATGTGTTCCAATTTCTTGGAAGTCAGCAGCTTCTGTTCTTTTTATATAGCACCTCAGACACGCAGACAGGAGAAGGTGAAGGTCAGGGAATCACTCCTGTATAATTGTATTATTCAGTGACATAAAGGAGAAGCAGTCAGGAAAGAACTGAAAAGGTAGAGAGACATTCTGGCTAGAGGTGTATTTTGTGTAATTAATGCCTTACAAGTTCTTTGTTCGTACGGAGAAAAAACAAATGAGTAGTGGTTGTACAAGATTTCAAACAACAAAAAATTAATCTCAACAGCCACTATAAGCAATATTTCCTCGTCTCATTCCTAGCACGGATAGTATCACATTTTTCCTAAAGCTATTTATTCATCGCAGCATACAGCTTTAAACCTCCATGAGCTTCATTTCATTCTCCGTGCCTTATTTCAGGAAAAACAAGACAGTTCCCCTAGCAGGATGAAATTAATATTTACTGAACACCTATGGAAAAGTCGGCGCCATGCTCAGCATGATCACGCTGCGAGGAGAAGAGCGATGGTGTGGACTTGGCAAGAATGAAACCCTACTGAGCTCGATTCTTCCCTCTGGGTTCTCCCCCTCTGCCTCCGTAGCCTTCCTCATCTCCCCCAGGAGACAGCCACCCTCACACATCACTGTGATGGCACATGACTTCAGACACCAGCGTAGAACGGAAGTGACCTTCCCATGGGCGGCTGACTTTTTCTCCCTGTCCTAATCTACCCACATCTAAAATAACAAATCAGGTCAACAATTACCTGTTGAATTTCTCTGGTTTAGGTGGGGGAAATGCCTTAGGTCTCTACGTAGATTGAAGGAGAACTTATGAAGATTTTCTGTCTTTTAAATTTTTTGGCATTTGTGTGACAGACTACTCTACCCTAGGTTTTCGGAATTGTGAAAAGCTTCAACGGAAAGCCCTTCAGCCTACGTGCCTCTCATGAGAACTAAATTGGGGCCTCCCAACCTTAGTGTCAGGGATTCCTGAAATACTGACCTATCGATCTTCTAATAATGATTAGTTTCCTCAGGAACAGAACTTTCCTTAGGCAACAGGCAGGAACAGCAGGCGGCAGAGGCATTTCTTAAAAGATTTGCTTTCCTTTGGAAAATTCTGATGCACTGTGTGTTGCTAACCACGTCCTGAGTGCATTTCATCTTGCCCAGTGGGCGAGGCAGAGGGGGTTTCAGTGTGGGATGCTCTGAGAGGTGGGTAACGGTTTGTAAAAATTAAGAGGTCATTCAAGCGCCCCTCGATTGGGCCAGGCGATTGATTGGAGAGATGGCAACTGGAAATCTGCCCCAGAGGAGGCCGGGGGAGGCCCCCAGAGCAGCCACATCTGCTGCAGAGAAACGGGTCCTGACCCCGGAGGCAGAAATCTCCACCGTCAGCACGAAAAAGACAACCCAAGCTGCGACTGAACGTGATAATGCCCGGGCCGCCACGGGCTCCGTGGCCTCCGTGCCATTAGAAGGCATGTCAGTGCTCTGAGGATGGAGACCACCTGATAATGAGCAATGACGTGACAGATCACAGCGGCTCTGGGAATCCGCGGGGTCAGTGACACGGGGGAGAGGGAAATACAACAGACTGTGAAGCGGGAGGCCACGTGACAAGCGGCAGTGGTCTGGGGCAGAGCTGGCTTCCGGAAACAGTGAAGATGTCCGTCTACATGGAAAGAAAACACGCCAGCCAGGCTCCATCCTGACACAGCACCCGTGTCACGGTCTCCCGGCTCTGCCACGAAGCACGGTAGCCCTTTTGGAAACTCTCCAAGCGGGAATAGGGCATCCTCCGTCACCTCTCCCTTTTCTAATTGGCTGTCACCAAGGTCATTTCCATGTCCCCAGAGACCCAAAGCATATGGGTCTGGGTTGTGTTTTTTTTTCCTGATGTTTATGTAAATGATCCATTTCATTAGTGCAGGAAATAATTCATGACATGACTTCAAATAAAATGTTTACTGCTAGGAGGCAAAACATGGCCGGCCGGCAACCTCCAACAATATTGTGGAGGTGCCATAGCCGGGCACGGTTGCAATTAGAAAATGGACTGATTTTTGCAACTCGATGCATAACGTTGACCCATAGTGATGATGGCTCCGAATTTCCCGTTATTTTTCTCTCTAAAGTGAGCCCATTCTTCAAGGGCTTGTGCACGTTGCCCTCACGGACTCCTTCAGGGACCACCAGCCGTTCCCCTGAAACCTCACAGCCATTGGACTTGAGTATATGCCTTGAGGTTTAACACTTAGTGAGATGCTGCTCTGCTATGAGGTCTTTCACTTCTCTACGTTATTAGTATTCCTCCATCACTGCACTGTTAACTCGCTGAAGGTCAATACCACGTGTTTCCTTCCGTCTGCGGCTCCCGGACCTGCCTGTGGCTGTGTGCCCTGTTGATGGCACAGAATACGCTCACTCGGTGCTTCATGGCTCCACTTTGGATCCGCACCCACACACGCCAAGTCCCAAGAGGGAGCGGCCTGCCACTGTCGGTCATGCTTGGACCTGGGCATGTTTCACTCCTCCTGACGCATTTTCCACACAAGGTGACATCCATCCTCACTCGCCTGTGAGGTGAGCAGGGGAGGTGACTGGACTGCAAATGACAGATTTTTAAAATGAAGGCTCAGCAGTTCCCTGATCTCATCCATGGTCACAGGACTAGTGCTTCTCAGGCCTGAGATTAGGATTTAAGTTTTCTGTCTTCCAGAGCCAGGGTCTTTCCAGTGCATCGTGCTATTATGCAATTTGCTAAATGAAAGCGGTTATTTTATTTTATTTGGGCAAAATAAAACCAAATGATAATCACTTGCCTAGTAATAAAGACCAAAAAAAAAAGCAGTTACATATTTTTCTATGTAACTCAAATCAAATCATATATAAGCATTTACCAATTACTGATCCAGTTGCTTAGCAACATAGCTCCGTATCACAGGGGGAAAATGTCTCAGCTGAGTGAGCTAGGTCATGCCCAGAATGAGGATGAGAAAGGCAAATTACAGGGAAATGGCTTCTCTGTTCCTATAACCCCAACCCAGAGCAAGTCCTTGTGTGATGAGAGCCATCCAACCACAACCACCACCACGGCACATCGCTAGGCCCCCCCGCGCCTCTCCCGCACCTACAGAATGCTGGAAGTTGCTTAGGAGGCAGTCAATCAATATTCACTGAATGCACAAAAGAACTGTGCAATCCATAGGCTATCCACATCCCTAAGGTCATCCTGAGTCACCCAGCAATTGCTCTGGGTTCGACAGTCCCCCCTAAGCTGCACAGGTAAGAAAGATCCATGTCACCAGCAGTCCCTGATCACTGTGTGGGCTCCACCACATGCAGCAGAGATGGGGAGGCGCTGGGAGAAGCCTGAAGGCACGCAGCCGGAAGCCCCGCACCCGCTAAAGAGCTTCCCGTCATGTTGGAGCTGAAAGCTTTTCCTGGACTGTGATGTCTGGGGAGAAGAGCACTCACTCAGGCCCAAAGGCAGGACAGGAGAGGGCAGGTGAGAAGGGAGAGGGGAAAATACAGTCAGTAGTAGCATTGTGGTAAGTTCGCAGGGTGACAAATGATCATTAGATCATTAGAGTTAGTGCGGTGATCGCACTGTCGGGTATAAAAATGTCAAACCACCACCTTGTCGCCTGAAACCAACAGAACCAATATAACATTGTATACCAACTATGCTTAAGTATTTGAAGCAGTATTTGAAAGCCATGCTGTTGGTGGATGTTGCTGATCCATGTGTGTCTGGATTTTTCCATGGACAGAGTGACAATATGTCGGGTAAATGAAAATATGACTCAAGGGGAGACTCATGGGAGAAAAGGGAACCCATTCAGAAACTATTTTTTTTTTTTTTACAAAAGCTATTCAAAGGCAAACCTTCTCCTCTGTGTAAAGCCTGGTGCTGCACTAACAGCTGAGATGCCATCTGCAGGGGGCCGGGTCCAGGGGCCCCAGAGAAGGTTGGGAACCTCTGCTCTAATGGACTGAATTTCACCCAGAACATGACGAATTGGTGCCATACTCTATGGGCAGCCTGCGGACGGGTGGCCTTTCTCATTACACTTCTCTGTTTCTGTGTGTTCGGCAAACCTAGTAAGCCAGCCCCAGGCGCTGCTAAGACATCACGTTTCAGGCCACGACCTAGAGTAAGGCGCCCCCCCACCCCCCAAACAGGGAGGTTCTGTTTCTGAGACGCGGTGGCCTCAGCAATGCCCTCAACTTGCTTGAGCCTCAGCACCTCTCTTAGTTTGGGAGCGAGCACCCCCACTCTTTCCAGGACGCTGGAAGACGGACTAACCCAAACATACCCTCCTTCACGTGTGCTGGGAAAGGCTAAGGGAGCACTACACGTGGAAACTGCCTTTGAGGCCGCGTGACGCGCACTTCAGCTTGTGACTCGGAGGCGACCGGCTTCGTCCTTATGGCCGAGTCAGTGTTCCTCCGAGGCCCCCTTCCTCGCTCCCTGGGGTCCTGGAGGGATGCGCTCCAACCCGCTGGACACACTCGTAAGAAAGAGCTGAATTATCAGGGAGGACAAAGCATAGGAAACACACAGGCTGGAGGGGCCTCTCCAGGGCACTCTGCTTGCAGAGTGTGGACTAAGGCCCCTGGGCAATGCCAGGGGGGCACAGCCTGGCCTGCTGTCTGACCTGGTGCCGGTGGTCATGCACCAGGTGTGACAACCTAGCTGTGCCCCCGTTCCCCTCCCTCTTATCCCTGCTGTACAGCCGGGCCACGCCCTGAGTCTGGGTCCTCCGTCCTTCCTGTTTGCACGCAGGTCCCCGGGCTCTGGTTTCTGCGCTCACTGGCCTCTCCAGTCATCCATCCCTCTGACCAGATGCTCGCCGTCTGCAGATCTTTATGTCCCGGCTGGTGCCTGCTCGGTACCAGGGAAACTGGGCAGCTTAACCCCCTCCGGAGCCAGGCCCTGGCCAACTGGGCTCAACACAGAAATTAACAGAGGCCTCGCTGGGTTGGTCCGTGGATAGAGCATTGGCCCTCGGACTGAAGGGCCCGGGGTTCAGTTCTGGTCAAGGGCACGTACCTCGGTTGGAGGTTAAATCCCCAGCCCTGGTCGGGGCACATGCAGGAGGTAACCAATGGATGTGTCTCTCTCACATCGATGTTTCTCTCTCCCTGTCTATCCCCCTCCCTTCCACTCTCTCTAATAATCAATGGAAAAATATCCTCGGGTGAGGACTCACAACACAAAAAAATTAACAGAATTGTGAATACCTACGACGCCAAACCTACGTAAAGGTGAACTTATGTTTAAAAATCCAGACTAGATACGTCTGATTTGAGTTCATTGCCATTCCTGGTACCTTTCATAAACATGAGTACATGAGAGCTGTCTCGCCTTATGAAATGGGATTGAGGAAACCATGTAACTACAGCCCAGCTAGTTCACTTGCCCGTAAGCATAGACAGAGAAAGGGACAACCCTACACTATTAAAGCCCATTTCTTGTGGGCCAGCAGTGCCTGATTTTTCTGCTGAGAAACCACTGTCCATAATATATGTATATATAAACCTCTAGAGTTCAAGGGCGATCCAACTAAAATTAAGATTCCTTCAAGGAATAAGCATATTCCAGATAATTCGATTTCAAGAATCTAATGAGTCTAATGTTCTTTTCATTACATCATGCTGCCTCTTAGATGCTAACTCCAGTAGTTTCTAGTTAAGCCATTCATATATATATATATATATATATATATATATATATACTCGTATGTATATAAATATGCTAATGTACTGTAAAAAAAGGAACCCGCATGACCTACCATAAACGGATGGCCATTTAAAGGCCAAGGGTGACCACTCATTCCTTAGGAGTTTTCCTTAATATTTATCTTCCTCAGCTGTTTGGTAGAAAATCCTCTTGAAAAGCATCGAAAACTGGAAAGCATTGCATTGTTCATCTTTAATGTCTTTTACAAAAAACGGTGCACCAGTCTCACGTTCCTCCTCTGCTGATCATGCGAAATTGCAAACTGACGTGAAAACCCACACTTCGCAGGAGCTGTGGCCTGAAGCAGCACGTGGCCATCAAGGTGTGGAGCTGGGGATGGACGGCGCTGGCAGGGAAAACAGCGCCTCGCGCCCGACCTCCCAGCTCAATGCCAGCAGCTCCTTCAGAGCAGCGCTAATTAATCGTCAATGCGGGGTGGCACGCTCTGGGGTTTGGGGGCTTCCTGGTTAATTAAAACTGAACACAACCGCTGGTTTTGCTTGCTAAAGGAAGTTTTTTCTTCTTTGCCCTTTCATATCAAAATCTCTCCTTGTTGAACAAATTATTTACTACAATTGAAATCTGAAGAAATAATTAAGCTGTTTCAGAGGACAGCACTTTGCAGGGGGTCTGTGCATTGCAGGGATCAGACAGTGGTGGCTGGGACGCCTGCTCCCGCCTGTGGCGAGACTGAAGGACCCGGACCCGGACTGTGTGCTAGACTGCCGGCCCGCGGCAGCCCGAGAGGGACAGAGGCAGGAACTCACAGCCCTTTCCCACCCACTGCCCTGCCAGGCCACCTGGGATGGCGCCTGCGCAGATGGCGGGAAACCATGGCGAACGCACCCTGCGACGAAGTACACCGCTCACGGCCAGGTTCAGGAGCCCCAGAGCAGAGGAAAAAAGTGGCCTCCACGAAGCAGACGGTATAGATGAGCGATTGATTACTCCAGCAAAATAACTTGTGAAAGGAAGGAGATCCCATAGGAATCGTGGCCTCTGGAGACTCCACAGCCAAGTCCTTTTGCTAACAAAGACCTGAAACTTAACGTTGTGTTGAGCTGACCTGCTTATTTGCCTATTTCTGCAGGTGCAGGGCGGTTATGCTGTGAAATCGCATGGGACAGGAACAGCCACCAGGGACAGGACGTGATCTAACCTGGGCATGAAGAAGGGACTCCCTCCACCCTTCCTATTCCCTTTCTTACAATGATTTTCTCTCTAATGCTATGGCTAAGTAGCTTGGGGCTGTGCATGAGTGTGAGTATGAGTGTGTGTGTGTGTGGGGGGGGGGTCTGGGGAGGGAGGGAGAAGGCAGGAAGAATAAGCAAATTAAAAATAAGCAGATAACTCAGTGGATTCCCCTCAAGTAATTCATCTCTCTCAACTCGTGTCTTTATTACATCCTTCATGGTTACTTTTTTGTCTTGTAGCTAATAAGTGTGTTTGAAACAATTAAACACAGATCTACAGAGAGCAAATTATTCTGAGAGAAACTGTAGGCAACAGAGAGATTTATCTAAATCGAGTGAAGACGTTCCGACTTCCTGGTTATCTCTGTTATGACGCTAGAGCCGGTGGAACTGCACACGTCACTGATGTTTCTTCTAGGGCAGTGATGGCGAACCTACGACACGTGTGTCAGAGGTGACACGCGAACTCATTTTTTTGGTTGATTTTTCTTTGTTAAATGGCATCTAAATATATAAAATAAATATAAAAAATGTCTTTGTTTTACTGTGGTTGCAAATATCAACATATTTCTATGTGTGACACGGCACCAGAGTTAAGTTAGGGTTTTTCAAAATGCTGACACGCCGAGCTCAAAAGGTTCGCCATCACTGTTCTAGGGGCATGTTATTTTCAGTAGTTGAAATCTACAAAGTGAAACAGAATTTCATGCTGGGGCTACTCTGACTTATTAGGATCCTAAGTTAAATGAGACCCATATTCACAGAATCGAGAGCATGGTTACAGTATTTTTAGTAGCCATGTGGGTTTAGAGTCTTATCTCAACTTGACTAACACACATTGGTACTTATAACTAGTTCTCTGACTCAGAACCCTTGGCTAATATCAAAATTCCCAGATCTGGCCTGGCCGGCATGGCTCAGTGGTTGAGCATCGACCTATGAACCAGGAGGTCACGGTTCAACTCACAGTCAGGGCACATGATGGGGCTGCGGGCTCGATCCTGGGAGGCAGCCGGTCAATGATTCTCTCTCATCATTGATGTTTCTATCTCTCTCTCCCTCTCCTTCCTTTCTGAAATAAATAAAAATAGATATTTTTAAAAATTTTTATTAAAAAATATTCCCAGGTCTGATATTATTATAAGGAAAGTAATATTATTATAAGGAAAATAGCATTTATATGTACCAGCAGGGCTCCTAGGGACAGACTGTGTGAGAAGAAGTCCTGCTCCCTAATCCAACCTGCTGTGCCCGTGGTCAGAATGCAATTCACGTCACATAATCAACCAAACCCAATCCATCACCTTCTCCTCATGTGGATCCTCACACTTCACAGCAGACATGCTTCCACGAATTGCTTGTGATTTGAGTTTTTAATAAATTAAATCTTATTTCGCATTGATTCCTATGAAAATTTCAGAGACATTCATCTTCTTTACGAATGATATTCCATTGAGAGGGGCTACACTTTATCTTCAAATTTCTGTGCTTTCCTCCTACTCTGGCAAACAAATTACTAACAACAACCAACGCAAACACTCGGCCGATGCTGCCTTTGAAGATGCACAGAAGTGCCTCCTAATTACCAAGAAACGGGTCCAAAATGGAGAGGATTTTTCATTTTGGAAAACGCCTCTGACTCCATAGAAAAACCCACTTCTTTTGAAGACATCAGTCTTGGTTTGGATCATGTGCCGTGTGAGGCGTCGCCTATCTGGGTAGCTTTTCAGAATGGAGTGTCTCCAGCACGAAGACGGCCACTGAGGCTCCGAGGAGGGACGCCATGGCCCCGGAGGTCCAGAGCAGAAGCGTAACAGAAAGTGACCTGATAGAACATGCGGAACCTCAACATCCCCCGAGGGAGGAAACAGGGAAGGAAGCCAAGGAGACTGCAAAGGGGCGCCAGCGAGTGAGGGGCAGGAAGGGGTGAGTGGGCAACCGTGTTAAATGCAACTAAGACCTGGAAAATCAACAGAATGAAGAAGCTCATCATGACCTTGAAATGGTCAATAAAGTGACACATCGTATGGGTCTTCCTCGCAGCATCAAGAGTGCCACAAAGTCCGGAGCCAGGTCTGCCCTCCCTACGACTGTGTTCCCAGCACCGCCTGTCCCAGCGAGTACTCACGGAATAAGCTGTGGCGAGCAGGAACGGCCATGGCATACTCAGCCCCACGTTGGGCGCCTTATGTGCCACGCCAGCTCAACCTGGTTCAGGGATCCTGAGAGGGGGTGGTGAAGGATGGAGAAAAGACAGGCACGAGAAGAAAGCTGGGTCTGGGTGGGACGCCGCCCTCTCAGATGGAGAGAGAGCGCCACAGACTACAAGCCCTGTCTTTATTTTATAGCAGATTCCACAAGGCAAAGTAAGGGCGTGGTCAAGATGTTTACAACATTCTCATGGGTTTTGATCCTCCTCAATTACATGCACCTGAACTCCATCAAGCCCACATCACTCAGGCACGTGGGGCCACGTGTTCGGACCATAGGTTCAAGCTCACAACTGTAGCTGTTGGCTATAATTGTGCTGGGAGGGCCCTGCCCTCCAAGCTGGGACTTGCACATGGGACTGTGCCCTCTCATTAGTCCGAGGCTTGAACCTGTCCAAACACTGTAGCCCAGTGGTTCTCAACCTTCTGGCCCTTTAAGTACAGTTCCTCATGTTGTGACCCAACCATAAAATTATTTTCGTTGCTACTTCATAACTGTAATGTTGCTACTCTTGTGAATCATAATGTAAATATCTGATATGCAGGATGGTCTTAGGCGACCTCTGTGAAAGGGTTGTTCAACTGCCAAAAGGGTTGAGACCCACAGTTTGAGAACCGCTGCTGTAGCTGCTCTCCACAATAGCAGGGGTGGTCGGATGAGTGGTGGGCCCAAACCACTGACACAGAAGTAGAAACTCTGGCTGCTCGTCTTCCTGACGGCCAGCCCCGTGATCCATACAAGAGTCTGGAAACAGTGGTCTAGGTCCGCGATTTCCCACTTCTGTGCCACAAGGATTTTTAAAACTATTTAGTCAGGGGCACTGACCTGTTCCCCCTTAGACTGTCAAATATAAAAATGACAACAGCCTACACAACAATAGCCGTCCAGTGTGAATGAATCAAAATTATACCTACTTTCTATGTCAGATATGCAAAAAAAATTGACATTTTTTGGTGTGCTGCAGAACCTAATCAGTTTATGTGAGCCGTGAGATGAAAAATGTTGACAATCACTGGTCTATGTGGTTGGTGGCTTTTAGCTTAAGATTCCTCCACCCAGAGGTTCTGTGAGGCTGTACTTTGGGGCAGACTGGATATATGTAAGTTTCTAAATATCTTCCAAAACCAGCCTATCGAGTTATAGTAACAAGTTCTTCATCATCTCTGGGGAAGGCTTTCATTTTGTTGGAGGGCTAAAATCAGACTGTGTACTGCTTTTTAAAGGCCATGGCATGGTCTAGTCCAGTGTTCGGCAAACCGCGGCTCAAGAGCCACATGCGGCTCTTTGGCCCCTTCAGTGTGGCTCTTCCACAAAATACCACGTGCAGGCGCACATGTACAGTGTGATTGAAACTTCGTGGCCCATGCGCAGAAGTCGGTTTTTGGAAAGGAGATAGACCAGTGATGGCGAACCTATGACACACGTGTCAGAGGTGACACGCGAACTCATTTTTTTGGTTGATTTTTCTTTGTTAAATGGCATTTAAATATATAAAATAAATATCAAAAATATAAGTCTTTGTTTTACTATGGTTGCAAAGATCAAAAAATTTCTATATGTGACACGGCACAGAGTTAAGTTAGGGTTTTTCAAAATGCTGACACGCTGAGCTCAAAAGGTTCGCTATCACTGAGATAGAGGAAACAAGTATACAAGACAAGTGTGGATGGGAGAGTTGGAAGGGATCGACCTCAGCGAACGTACCTCAATCAGATTGAGGACGTTTTTAGCAAAGGCCAGCTTAGGAGTGCCCTCATTAAGTTAATAACAATGTACCTACCTATACAGTTTAAGTTTAAAAAATTTGGCTCTCAAAAGAAATTTCAATCGTTGTACTGTTGATATTTGGCTCTGTTGACTAATGAGTTTGCCGACCACTGGCTCTAGTCTCCTGAGGGTTCCCAGACCCACCCGTGCCCCTGCCTCCCTGCCCACACTCACTCACGCCACAGCGCCCCTAAGGGAAGGCGGTGGTCAGGGCTCTTACTATCATCTCTCCAATGGAAGCCGTGCTGATGAGAGCCAGGGCTTTTATTGTGAATGGTGCCTGGTACACAGCAGGTGCTCAGGAAACACTTGTAGAATGAGTGAACGAATAAACAGATTTTTCTGTTTGTTTTTAGAGTCCATTGGCTTCTTAAATGATGACACTCCATAAGAGATTTTGTGGCATGGGGCTTTGCAGGCTCTGCTCATAAAACAAATATAATTATTGTCTTCGTTGTAATTATTTGTCCATGTCCTTATTCGTCTACATCGAGGGAGGGATGTTTTGAAGTTGCCTAATGAAGCAGACATCCTCCCCCGGTTCTCCAGGAGGTGAAGGCTGTGGATTTCTGCTTTATAAGGTTAATTCCAAAAGTCAATTTGATTAGACGATCCTTTTCTCCATTTCTGACCTTTAGGGGAGAAACCATTGGCTGCCAGGCTAGCAGGGGAGGGCTCTCTCTCTCCTCCAGAGGGGGCTCCAAGCCCACGTTCCTGAGCTGGTCCCTGGGGTAGTTGGGATGGGAGACGTGCCTTTAGGTACTGCTTACATTTATTATTCCCTAATGAATCCTCAATTTTTAAAAAACATTTTTTCAAAATTGTACTTTCAAGGTAATTAAATCAATTATGCTCTTGTGCTTGAACAACATGTTCTTAATAGAGTGACAATTCAACAGCTCAATGTCACCCTGCTCTGCTCCCCCCAGCACAAAAACAGGCGTTAAGTCAAAACACTTAATTTCACCAACTTTTTCTCTCTTGCTGGAGACTCTAAATTTCCTACGTAAAACAAATACGGGTATCAAAGTCCGAGTTAATGCACACATTCTATATTTCAGGCACAGTCATCCATTTTGCCTGGAAGCAATTTTCCATTTCTGAACTTTTGTTTCAAAAATAACTTTCCACTTACACTCTTGACCGCATGTCTCACCTCCTCACAGGACTGTAAGCTCCTGGAAGGGACAGCAGTATCTCATTTAAATGTTTAGTCTGCGTGTTGTAACGTCTTTAAGAATATCTGTTGAATGAAAACACTTGGGTGCCCAGATGGATCCAAGAATGAATGTGTCAGAGCGTGGGAGTGCCCACCAACTCTGCTCTCAGACGTTTGCACAGTTCCCACACCCGGAATGCCTTTCTCCAAAGATGTGAAAAAGTCATCAAAACAGATGATCCCTAACGACTCCCAACCTCTAAAATGCTACAGCTTTTGTAAGCAACATGACACTTTGACTTGCTATTAAAAGCATCCAAAACATTAATTCTACCCTCCCTGGGTGTTTTAGAGGGCTCATCAGTACTTTTTTCCCACTATCGTAAATTTGGGGTGCGCACCTTAATAAAGTAATTGGCCCTAGCTGGTCTGGCCAGTGGATAGAGCGTCAGCCTGCGGACTGAAGGGTCCCAGGTTCGATTCCGATCAAGGGCATGTACCTTGGTTGTGGACACATCCCCAGTTGGGGGTGTGCAGGAGGCAGCTGATTGATGTTTCTCTCTCATCAATGTTTCTAACTCTCTATCCCTCTCCCTTCCTCTCTGTAAAAATCAATAAAACATATTTAAAAAATAAATAAAAAAATAAAGTAACCAGTTAACAGAATGCTGACAAGTAGGTAGCTATTCATTACAACTGTAAAAAGACTGAGTTACTCAATCCTGTGCTATACTGTAGACAGTTTCCGATTTCTTCTGAATTCTCAAGTGAAATCAAGTTCTTAGGACTCAATAGTCTGATCTCTCTCTTGGAGCAGTGATTTGCAGGAATGGATATTCAGTTAAGACGAGTTAACAAGTAGAATGAGACACCCACCCCCTGAGTCACAGGACCAAGGCTCTCAGCACAGGCGGGGGTCCATTCCTACATCCTTTCCTATGCCTGACCCAGGACCCACCGTTTCTAATTGGCGTGAAAATGTGACATAATGTTGACTCTTATCTGATACAATTGATCATCACCATCATACCATCCTAATCGATGTGATCTGTGTTACTAACCATTGCCTATTTTGAGAATCTGGAGAAGTATTTTGTTTTAATGTGCATGCAATAGGCATATAATTGCATGATGCCCTACACCAGCGGTCCTCAACCTGTGGGTCGCGAACAATGAAAATACATCCTGCATATCAGATATTTACATGACGATTCATAACAGTAGCAACATTACAGTTATGAAGTAGCAACAAAAATACTTATATGGTTGGGGATCACCACAACATGAGGAACGGTATTAAAGGGTCATGGCATCAGGAAGGTTGAGAACCACTGCCCTACACGTTCTTGCTCTGTGCATAAGCAGAGACTCATGCCAGCTCCCCTAAGATGTCCTCCCTCCCAGCCACCTTCCTGCTCACCCTTCTAGACCGAGGCTCCCGGCCTGTGACCCCTTCCCGCCACCGTGCATTACAATAGGATTGTTTTAATCACTCCTCTCTTGGATTCACTGCAAAAAGTGCCTGTGACGTATTAGGTGTTCAGTAAATGTTTGTGTCCCGAATATCTGCTTCCTGCCCTAACTCCCATGTGCAGGCCTTTCCTTTAAAGTTACATGTACAGTAAACCCTTGAAATGGTTGTTATTAAGCACCTGATAGAGTTTAAAACATAACACAATAGAGATTGAAACTTGTACAGATGTAGGCACTATGGCCAAAAGCTAAAAGCTAGCAGCTACCTTTCCCGTCTCCACTTATATATTCAAATCTTTTCCTATTCTGAGTGCCATCCTGTAAAAATGTTCTCTACACGGAGGAATCAAAATACCAGGAGAGACAGCCCCTGCTGGGAGGGGGGGGGGATGGGGGCGAGGACCACAGCCTGGACAGCAGCCAGCAGTGTCAGAGCAACCAGCCAGCCCCTCCCCACTCACACCGGCTGGAGTCCCCAGTGTCCAGGGACTGTCTGGCGACGGGGACTTTGTGTTCAGCTGACGAGAATGTGCGAATGACAGCTCGGCTGTCAGGGAGCTCATTACCTAGCGAGGAGCTCACATATTTATGAGCTGACAGCTCCAATCGATCGGTGGCTGCGCAGGATTCCTCTATCCCCTTCGGAGCGGCCAATGGGGGCGGGCAGGCCGGTGGGCTCATTACTCCCACACCCCCCGCCCTGCCCCCAACACGCAGCAGGTGGCTCATTTGTGGAGACATCGAGGGTCAGGAGAGTGAGTGAGGAAGGAGCCTCGGGCGGGGCCTGGAGGGTGAACAGTAGAGTCGCTGTGTATCCGCTCTGGTGGCAGTGGCACTGCCGTGGGCTTTCCCACACACGTGCACAGTGTTAGCAACACACATCCCCACAGAGCAGCCCACTCACAAAGCACGTGACCAAGATCGCGGTCACCCACTGGGCCACCTGCGCCTTTTTTTCCTGCAAAGGCCATTTTCTGAAGGAAAAACCCACCTAACGCCAAGAAGAGCCTGTTTCACCCAAAACCAGATTCCAGCATCACTCCAGAGAGAACCCGCAAGAAGCACAGCAAAGACCCAAGTCTGAGGCTGGAGACCAACCCTGGCGGGTCAGACGCAAGGTCCCCGCTCTTCCCGGGATGGGCCGCCTCCACCATGAAGCCCAGAGAGGGGGCGGCGTGTGTTGTCCGGACCCAGCACCTCTTCTCTCTCCTCACCGCTGATTTTATTTGTTATTTTATTTTTTATTTCTTTAAAATATATTTTTATTGATTTCAGAGAGAAATGGAGAGGGAGAGAGAGACAGAGACATCAATGATGAGAGAGAATCATTGATTGGCTGCCTCCTGCACGCCCTCCATTGGGGACCAAGCTCGCAACCTGGGCATGTGCCCTTGACCAGGAATTGAACCTGGGACCCTTCCGTCCACAGGCCGACGCTCTACCCACTGAGCCAAACAGGCCAGGGCTCACCTCTCCTTGGGCACCCAGCTCCTTCCCACCCCCTCGGGTGGGATGGGCTGTCACCTGCTCACCCAGGGGCAAAATGAAGCCGCAGAGAGACCCTCCCAGGTCCTGCTTCCAGTCTTCTTCTCTCGCTTCGGAAGGAAAAGTCTTGTCGCTCTCGGGGTTTCAAACCTCAGAGCTCCGGGTCCAACGAAACCTGTCCTGCTTCTACGACAAACAATGGCCCCATCCCGCCAGGATAGCACAAGAAAAGAATATCGTTTTGCTTTACTGAAGTTTATGAACCTTAGTATCTAAGAAACCCACTGAGACACTGGGACTAAAAGTGCACTGTGCTCACACGAACTTAAAGCAAAAGGCCACGGCGTAGCATCACTTCTCGTCAAAGCCTTTCACGCATCCTTCATTTCATCTCCATGCGGGGACTGTGTGATGGGGGCCGGGCAGCGTCCCATCCTTTCTCTCATCCAAGCGTCCACTCAGCACATGCTTGTTGAGCCGGGTCCTGGTCTATTTTTTTTTAAATATATATTTTTATTGATTTCAAGAGGAAGGGAGAGGGAGACAGAAACATCAATGATGAGAATCATTGATCAGCTGCCTCCTGCACGCCCCCTACTGGGGATCAAGCCCACAACCAGGGCATGTGCCCTTGAATGGAATAGAACTCAGGACCCTTCAGTCTGGCAGACCCATGTTCTATCCACTGAGCCAAACCGACCAGGGCAAGGTCCTGGTCTTGATACCAAATGCAGAGCTTCAAGACAGAGGGGTCACGGCCAAGATGACCGCAGCCTAGTGAGAGAGGAGGGCAGGCACACTGATGTCAGGGGTGGGGCTCACATAAAGCAAGCAGGGGTCCCTGAATTGCGGAGGGGTCCCTGACCCAGGAGCAGGGGACCTGGGAACGTTTCATAGAAGAAGAAAATAAAGGAATCAGCCAAGAGCAGGTGGAAAGGAGAACATGCCAGGTTGAGGAACCAGCATGAATCGAGATGGAGTAACCCTTTAGGGAAATGGAAGGGTTGCCATTTCTGGAGCCTGGGGGAGGGTGGTCATTGTCCTAGGGCAGTGATGGCAAACCTATAACACGCGTGTCAGAGGTGACACGCGAACTCATTTTTTTGGTTGATTTTTCTTTGTTAAATGGCATTTAACTATATAAAATAAATATCAAAAACATAAGTCTTTGCTTTACTATGGTTGCAAAGATCAAAAACTTTCTGTATGTGACACGGCACCAGAGTTAAGTTAGGGTTTTTCAAAATGCTGACACGCCGAGCTCAAAAGGTTCGCCATCACTGCCCTAAGGTCACAAAAGTGGCTGCTAACAGCTGGGACTAAAACACCTGGGCCTGGATTCCTGCCCTTTCCCTTCTAGCACAGGTCTCCCCAGAGCCCCCGCATGCAGGGCCTGGGCCCGCCCCCGACAGGCAGGCTCGCTGCTGAGGGAGACCAAGAGCGCCGCGTCGGTAACAGACACACAGCCAGGCACTGAGCTAAGTCGCCGTGTGAGCATCTAATTCTCGCAAAACCGCAGGAGGTAAGCTCTGCACGCATCGCATCGATGCAAAGAACAGAAGCTTAGAGAAGCTACGCAACATGCTGATCGGTAGCTCCTGTGTGCCCGACACCAGTCGCTTCTGCTGATTTCGACGTGATCTCACAGCAGCTCTTCCCCGGGCCCCAGAGGAAGCCATGAAGGAAAACGGTCCAGGAGAGATGGCAAGTCCGTCCTCCCGCCAGGAACACGTGCGCGGGCACTTCTCGCGTGTCTGCCTTGCTGTCCGCGTGTATCAGAGACAGACTCTCCCCTCACTCAGCCCGTCCCCGGGAAGCGTGGGCAGGGGAGGTGAAGAATGGGCACATTCAAAATAAAGAACCGACGAAGGTGATGCCAGCAAGTACTTTCTATTAAAAACAAAAAGAAGGAAAGAATGGGTGTGTCCGGCCAGTGTGGCTCAGTGGTTGAGCGTCAACCTATGAACCAGGAGGACATGGTTCGATTCCAGGTCAGGGCACGTGCCCAGGTTGCAGGCTCGATCCCCAGTGTGGGGTGTGCAGAAGGCAGCCAATCAATGATTCTCTCTCATCATCGATGTCTCTCTCCCTCTCTCCCTCTCCCTTCCTGTCTGAAATCAATAAAAATGTAATAAAAAAGAAAGGAAGGGAGGAAGGGAGGGAAGGCGAGGGTGCACTGTGTCGACAGGGCACTGGTTCTGCAATCTCCAGAACCTCGAGCACAGGTGCCATGAGTGAGGAACAGCATTGGTGGCGAGGGGAATGGTGACAGATGTCAAACGGAGGCCTATTTGCTCAGAAACGGACAAAATAAGGAGAGAGAGGAGCCCTCGGAGGAAGCTCTCCTCCGAGTTGAGGATGGGAAGACCTCAGCTTGTGAGAACTTCCTTAGCTCCCAGTTTCTAGGTGCAAACCAGCGGCTAGGAAGATGGACAGAGAGAGAGTGAGAGCCCAGCAGGACAGGAGGGCCATGCGAGGGCGGGCAGTGCAAGGGGGCAAGCGTTTCACAGAAGGTAAGGCCAGAGTGGGAGCTCTGTCCACCTGCAGGGCCCTGACCTTCCCCATCCGGCCTCATCAAGGAGCTGCTGGGTGCCTCACAGAACTGGTTTAACTCCCCAGAGACAGAGCCTCCCCACCTCTCCTCTCACCTTGACTCCGGTTTTGTTCATTGCTCAGCAGTTTTACTGATGCCAATCGGCTGCCTCTCAAAGGCTGCCTGCAGGTATCAGCATATCTGGCCCCTTTGCTCATTCACTGCCACAAAGCACTCTCCGCCCTCCACGCAAACCCTGCCCTTGGCGGCTCCCGGTGGCCTTCACAGGACACAGGAGAGTCCTGGGGGACGAGCCGCTCCAGGGGACCCTTCAGAGGCTCAGACGGGCAGGCGGGGCCGGAGGAGGCAGAGCAGGGCGGCTGGGGACAAGGGCAGGGGGCTTGCTCTGTTGAAGTGAGCAGCAACTCGAAAGGTTGCTTCTAGTTGGCATTTTTATCTTTCTGGGGAAAACCGCCTCCTTTGCTCACCCTCCCACGTGGCACGCGAGCATCTCTGTCTCGGAGAGGCCAGGAGACCTGCTTGAAGGGACGCACCTGCTTGAAGGGACGCACCTGCTTGAACAAATGGAACCATATCCGGCCTCACTCTCATGTGAGTGAGAGAATTACTCCTCTTCCATGTGACTTTGTTCCTGAGTAATTTCCCTTGTCCCGGCATGCACTGCTTCACGGTTTCACTCCCCATCTCGCCCCCCATCTTCCAGATGCCGAGCCCGGCACAGCCCGTCTAAACAAGAAGCCAAAACGAAACGGCACACGATCGAAAGCATTTCCCCTGCGACGCAACCACCTCGTGCGCAGACCCACGTGAGGCTGCCAACCTGTGTCTTCTGTCTCAGGTTCCCCGGTAACAAAGGGCAGATTTTAAAAGGCGTGGCCCTGGGAGTCCTTGGCCAGCAGGGATCTGGAAGCATCTAGGGGTTCAGTTCGGTTTCACGCTGGGCCCCTCAGGTGCTCAGGGTCACGGCCGGCCCTTGATCATGTCCAAGTCGGCCAGGATCTCACGTGGCTGCTGAGAGCACTGCCTCACTATTCAGGACTCGCTGAGCTCATGCGATTCCAGATTTGGCAGCCGGGTGCGCTGCGTACAGCACTGCTCTGTGCAGCTGGGCAGGGGAGTCTTGAGAGGCGGCTTTCATGAGGTTCCAGGACTCAGAGGGAAGGACGGGGGCGGGGAGCAGGCAGGGGGGTGGGGGTGGGAGGGGCAAGGCCCGGCCTGGGGTGTGATGTGAAGGAGAGGAAGGCCAAGGTCCCCTGGAGAAGCTCTTTGCAGTGCCCTCTCAGAAAGCCCACGCCCACGCCTGAGCAGGTGTTCAGACGCCAGACATTTGCATTAACGCCGCTGCACAGACGCTAAAAGAAAAAGTTGCAACTGGTCATTAAAAAAAAGAAATCCACAATCTATTTTGATGTCCTCACCTAACTAAGGTATGACCTTTAAAGTAGCCTTTAAAAGACTGTTTTTTGATCAAGAAAGCGTAAGTTACTCTTTCTATACAAAACTAACCTCGCTTCAAGCTTCCAAGAGAAGGCAACGCATGCTCTTTCATTTGTATTTCTAACCTTTTCGATGCTGTTCCTGTCTCCTGTGAAATAAACTGAATGTGGCCTCCGAGTTACTCGGGGTGTTTTTTCTGCCCCTGAATCCTGGGGGGTGCACACGCTCACATGAAACCCTAGCACAGCAGAGCGGGCAGCCCCGTGCCTGGCAGAGAGGGGCTTTCAAACCACAGTGTCTGCACCCAGGGGTGACCAGACACTCGGTGCCACAAGGGGGAAGTGTCCCGTCTCAAAAGCTGAAATGGAAGAGAAACATAATCGACATTTAACATGAACAAATGTTTTTCAAAAGGTCTCATTCATGTCACCAGAAAGAACCTCTCCTGAAAGCCACAGGCTACCTTCATTTATGATCCTGTCCAGAGAACACATCTGAAATCCGTCTTTGATTCTAAAATCATGCCGAGTGTTTTAGCAATCCAGAAAAAGTCAGATTATAGCAACTATTGTCAGTTTGTCAGTTCAAAACCTGGTTCGTTTACTTCCTGTTTCAGTCAAATCCTGGGGGGTGTTTGCAGATTCTACCGGGGAGTCTGGGCATCTCGGCTCACACAGCTGTCCATGAATCCTGCAAGTCAGTCGAACGGGAAGACAGCTCATAAAATCTGGCCCCTCCTAACTTCTTTCAAGTACTTTCTACATTTTCTTTTCACTTTTCTCAAAAAGAAATTTGCTGAAAAAGTTATAGTACAAAGAAAAAAGCCACGACGACAGACCATCCAACTACAGGAGCACATACAACTGCTACTTACACCGCTTGCCAGTCCATCATTGAGACATCCTGGCTACATCGTCAAGAGCAGAATCCATTCCTTCCCGTGGGCTAGCAAACAGCTCCTCTCCAGCATCTCGCAGCTCTGGGCCATCTCAGGGGGAAGCAGGGAAGTGCCAAGGGAAGGAGAAGAGGCTGGGAAATCCCAAAATCCATGGGGGCCTGGGGATCCTCAGAGCAGAGCCCGCTGCAGCATTCCTGCCACTCCAGCCTGCAGCTCAGCCAGGACCCTGGCCTCCCGGAGTCGCCGGCCACCTGCCCCGTCCAGCTCAGCCCCGGCCCCAACATCGCCTTGCCCTCCAAGAACAGCGCATGGATGGAGGGGACGCGAGGAGGCTGCCAGTCCAGTCAGGAGGCTGCTTGCCAGTTCCCTCTCCTGCCTGCTATCTGCGAGAGAGGGAGGGGAGAGCAGAGGCAGGCAGGGAGGGAGGGGAGAGCCAGGGAGAGGGAGGGAGAGGAGAGCCCAGCAGAGACAGAAACACTCGCTAAAACTCCCATTAACCACAGTAGCTCAGGAATCCCCTGAGCACAGAAGCGGCCACACACACTCGCAAAACGAAACCGTTCAGATCTTTCCTTTCCCCTCCACACCCACATCTAGCAGACAAAGCCGACGGCACCAAGGTTCCGGATTCATGTATGTCCCTGTCACTAAACACGTGTAGACACGCATGCAGGCAAACGTCCCCACGAGAATAACATCCACACGCATGTGTTCCAGTGAAAATGTCTCGTCTCGCAGTTCACGTGTCTTCAAACTATTCAGATGCTCTTGGCGACAGAAGTGCATGTCAGACGGGCAGCCCGTTGCCTCTGACACCATCCTCGATCATGCCTTCCCCAGCTCTGGGGGATCCTGTTTCTTTTTCCTGCCTTAGGAAAGGAGCCCCCCAAAAAGGAGAAGGCAGGAACTTTCGTGTGACTCATCTCTCTCCGCATGCCACACGCCACTGTCTGTGGCACTGCAGCCCAGGACCCTCCACAGACAGAGCAAGGCACAGATTATGCCCGAGGGACGGAGTGACATGGAGCAGGGACAGGCACACACGGGGTTCTGCAGGGGGCACAGGGGCAGGGGCGACACAGGAGGAAGAGGAACTAACAGGCACGCTGGGAGGGGCAGCTACAAAGGTGGGCAGAACAAGACCATCTGGGACGCATTCCTGAATGTCCCCTACTGCCCTCCCGCTCTACATGTGTTTCTCCAGCGATAGTCCCAATCTTCCCCGTTAGAAACACCTGGCAACGCGGGTCCTCCGACCCTCCCCCACAGATCCTGCAGTTTCCCAAGCACCCCCGGTGAGTCAGATGCAAACTTCTGATGAAGTTCAAGAAGACCCATGTCGTCATCGGTGTTGAGGGAGTGGCCGGACGAATGAAAAATCAAATGAAATGAGACCCTAGGGCAGTGATGGTGAACCTGTGACACGCGTGTCAGAGGTGACACGCGAACTCATTTTTTTGGTTGATTTTTCTTTGTTAAATGGCATTTAAATATATAAAATGAATATCAAAAATTTTAAGTCTTTGTTTTACTCTGGTTGCAAATATCAAAAAATTTCTATATGTGACACGGCACCAGAGTTAAGTTAGGGTTTTTCAAAATGCTGACACGCCGAGCTCAAAAGGTTCGCCATCACTGCCCTAGGGAACCCGTGTGAGAACCCAGCATTTGTGGCGGGTGGAGGGACAGAATAAGACTAACATGAGTGGGGAGGTGGGGAGGTGGGGAGGTGGGGAGGTGGAGAGGTGGGGAGGTGGGGAGGTGGGGAGGGATGAGCCAGGAGAGAGAATCGTAGGAACCAAATGAGAGTTACGAGAAGGAATGACTTGCCATGTTCCAAACATGCCGCATGTCCTCACGGCTAATAACTCCCAGAATGCTCCTCTTCCCCAGACAAACCGTCCCTGAAAACTCAGTCCGAAGTCTCATCCTCTTGGAAGCCGTTCTAACCCTCACGGAGCCAGGACATGGACCAGAGGCAGGGGTGGCGCCAGGCGCGTTTGCCGGCATTTCCCACGGCAGCCTCTGCGCGCTGATTATTATCAGCCAGTCCCGTTCTCCCCGTTAGATGGCGGTGAGCTGTTTCACATAAACTAGATGATCTCTCAGCCGGTGCTACACATCCTGGAGTTCTGGACACAGAGCAGGCACTCAGTAAACAGGCACCGATTAAACGGCTAAATGTATCATGAGAGTGTTTCTTCACCTGTGTGGTTGGTACACAGACGTTTGCTCTCTTAGTGGGCTTTAAACTGAGCATCCCTCCATGTTCCAGATACTATTTTTGTGTGCATAACACACTGAACAAAAAGTTTAAACAAGTTATAACATCTGAGATTTGGTCTAGAACAGTCATGGGCAAACTACGGCCCGCGGGCCGGATCCTGCCCGTTTGAAATGAATAAAACTAAAAAAAAAAAAGACCGTACCCTTTTATGTAATGATGTTTACTTTGAATTTATATTAGTTCACACAAACACGCCATCCATGCTTTTGTTCCGGCCCTCCGGTCCAGTTTAAGAACCCACTGTGGCCCTCGAGTCAACAAGCTTGCCCACCCCTGGTTTAGAAAGTTAGGACTTAGTGGATAATAAAGAGAAAAAAAAAGTCGCAAAGAACTGACCCCTAGTGTTCGCAGGTCAAGCAAAGGGAGTACCGGAGTGCGTGGGCCCAGGAGACGTGCAATGTGTGGAGGTGGTTTCTGGTAAGCGGATGTGTTAGGGGCTCAGGAAGGTCTCACGTTTGCCATCAGTGGTGGCAAAGAGGTGTCCTGAACAGAGCTGGGCTGCATGAAGTGGGAGCAGAGCTTTACTACCTTCCCTGGAGGACCACCAAAACCAGCAGGAAAAAAAAAATCTCCCACTGATTTGGCTTAAGAAGTTTGGAGCAATTATAAATGAAAAGTTAGGAATCACTCATATTAATAATTGAATGAACTGATGGATGGATGGATGGATGAATGGATGGATGAATGGATGGATGGATGGAGTGAATGATGGATGATGAATGAATGGAGTGGATAGAGTAGATGGATAGTTGGATAGATGGATGGTTGTATGTATGTATGTACGAATGGATGGAGTGGATGATGAATGGATGAGTGGATAGATGGTTGGTTGGATGGATGGGTGGATGGACGGAGTGGATGAATGAATGGATGGATGGATGGTTGGATGGTTAGATGGATGGTTGGACAGAGTGGGTGGATGGATGGATGGATGGATGGATGGATGGATGGATGGATAGATGGAGGGGTGATGAGCTGGATGGGTGGATGGATGGATGAGTGAATATGCGAGTAAAGGATGGTTAGATGAGTGCTAGAGTAAGAGGGCTCAAAACAACTCTGGGGTTTATCACTATCTAAGGGGCATTTTAAATACTATTTTAGTTTCGAAGTGTTTTATTTGGTATCAAGTCCCCCATAAACTGAGGAATCATAGGTCAGAAAAGGTAAACGACCTGCCCAAGGTCACAAAGCTAATGACTTCCAGAATGAGCTCTAGAACCCAAATCCTTCCACACATACACCGCTGCCTTTGCCACTGTACCGAAGTAAGCCCTCACAGATGAAAATGAAAAACAGCCACAGGATTCCATCTTAAAACACAAAGGGGCAGCTATCTGAGGACTGACCTATTTGTCAAAACATCTGCTTAGCAAGCATCCCACTCCGCATGGTGGAGTTGGGAATCCCTAGGGGAAGTCTGGGGTGGCCTAGCAGATGGCTGGGAAACTGCCTCCAGCGTCCTCCTCTCCACTTCCCTGTGCTCTCCAGAACTCCCAGTGGCCCTCTGCAGTGGAGACAAGGAGACAGAAGTGCCTTCTAGATCGTGCTTCAAGGGAGGTCTTGTTGTCCCAGCTGTGGACAGCCAGCCTCCGGCTGTCAGCTCGTTTAGGATTTGCCTCCACTGCAAAAAGCCACTTTTCCCAAGAGCATGGCCTTCCCAGGGTGGCCCACATCCAAAGATGGATGGAGGTGGGGGTTCAAGGGCCCAAGAAAGCCATTAAAGTCCAAGAAAGGTCACCACAGGGGCCCTTTATGTCCCAGCGTGTCCCTGTGGGTCGGCGAGGCTCTGTGGGGCCCCTTAGGCAGTTTGGCATGGTCTTCTGTGCACCCCTGTGTCTTGCCACCATCCCACAGGTGTCAATAATAAACATTCTGCGTAGCCAACTCCACCTCGGTCTCCAGAGAACCCAACCTGCAACCCTCTGGGACAGAGCAGTGGTGTCCTTGTGCTGGGCCCTTGAACCCCATCCCCTCAGTCATTGCAGCTTAACTACCTGCAATCCCCACACAGGTGCCTCTAGAGATGTCAGAGCTGCAAGACAACACAAAGCGAACCCCCTCCTCCCGCCCAACTGATTTTCCCTCCAGCTCTGAGTCCCCTCGTCTGGAGGAAATGAGAGGCGGTGAGCTCTGGGGGCACAAGGAAATGCGATCCCCCTTCAACCAGAGATGCTCTACTTTTATCCATTCGCTGTGTTGAGGATTTCCTTTGAAATTGGGCCTTTACAGTGAAACATATTTTTGGAAAACATGGTTCAGATGATCCCACAGACCCCTCCCATCGTCTGTATTGCTGTCCTCAGGGGACCCCAAAAAGTGGAACAAGGGCATGTGCCCTGGGCCATCCACTGACTTGGAAGAAAACAAATAAACACGCATATAAAGACGAGAGCATGATACAGATTACGTGACAGCCTCGGTTTGCTGCGCAAATTGAAAACTGCATAAATGATGAGGGAATTAAGAATTGTTTCCTGGAAGATTTGGATAACTTGCCAGCTTATGAGGTTATGGGAAGAATTTCGGATGGCCAAGTAGAGGGAAGAGCTTCCAGTTGAGTGGACGACATTCCCTGGCTGTGGTCTGCAGTTACGTCCTCCTTCCTAGCTCCAAGCACAGTGAGTGGCGTGTGACAAGGGCTGGCTTGGGGGACATAGAAATTAGACCCACTGTGTCTGCAGGGAGCCCAAGAGAGACTACTGTATTTCCTTATTTCCTTTTATAAGGAAATACTATGCCAAGTACTAATTAAAAAGAAAAGAAACCCAAGAAGCTAAAGGTCTACTGAAACATTTTACATAAACATGTATGTATTCGTATGCAAGGGAGAATGTTTAGTGGTGAGCAAATAGTTAGAATTTTTTTAAACTCCAAAAGAATCAGACCTACGTTACCTGTGAATTTCCCTCGGGCCACGGTCGGCAAACTGCGGCTCTCGAGCCACATGCGGCTCTTTGGCCCCTTGAGTGTGGCTCTTCCTAAGCCTTAGGAGTACCCAATTTAAGTTAATAACAATGTACCTACCTATATAGTTTAAGTTTAAAAAATTTGGCTCTCAAAAGAAATTTCAATCGTTGTACTGTTGATATTTGGCTCTGTTGACTAATGACCTTGCCGACCACTGCCCTAGGGGAAATACCAAACATTGGAAAATCCTTAATCATTTAAAGACACCAAGACAAAACTAAGCCATGTGTATTCCGAAAGTCCAACGCAGAGATGGTTAAAAAGCCATTTGTGTTCCTTGACGTGTGGAGCCACGAAGTCCACACATTTTACATGTATGTTTGGTAATTATTTTCAAGATCTAGGTTGTTCAGAAAAGAAAGTGAGGCCAAAGGAGGGGCAGTATAATATGTGATGCTAGTTGTGCACAGGCCTCGTCTACAGCCCTCTGTATCTTCAAGACCTCCATTGTCCCCAAATATGGATCCCAAGTCTGCTAATGAGAGGACTGTCCCTCTGCCACTATTCGGAGCTGTTACGCGTGTGGAAGCCTGGGCATAGCTTTTTTTCTTTAAAAATGCTATGTTTTATTGGCTAATTTTCCAAAGGTCAGTCATTATGCAGTCTGTCTTTCAGTAGAAAGTTAAGGATGTGTACATTTAAGATATTTAAACCATACCATTTTCTTTGTAGATTTCTATAGTCTTTTGTAGCCTGTTTTCCCAGCTTCATTCTGGGATGGGGAAAGCCCTGACACGCACCAATGTTAACGAGGGGAGAAGAGAAAGAGCAGAGAGCGAGGAAGGAGGAAAGTGTACAGCAAGGAAGGCAGAGAGGAGTTAAGAAGTTCTACAATGAAGGTCTAAGCCCAGAGGAGGGGGAGTGAGCATGGGTGGGAGTCAGCTACTGGACAAAACTGGGCCCAGAGCCTCCTCTATTCCCACAGCCAAACCCTACCCTCCTAGCCCTGCGCCCCTCCCTACCCCCTCCACCCTACCCACCCACTCCCTGCCCCCTGGCTCTGCCCCCCTCAGTCCTGCCCACACCTGCTAAGTGGGCAGAGAAGATTGGATGCTCTGAAAGCCTGGGAACTGGTATGTGTTCAGTGGCCCCGAGGAAGATAAGAAAATGACCCAGGCAGGACGAGGCTCCTTCCCTCGGGGAGCCCCTCAGGGAGCCCCTGAACTGGGACATCACCCCACTTAGGAGACCCTTTGAAGAACGCCTCGTACCCCTGGGATAGGCCCATGAGGAGCCATGTGGCATCAAACCCCACAGTGTGGCTGGGGTGGCCCTGGAAACCATGAGAGTCTTACGAGAGAAGAGACCGATGCGCAAACCTTCCCAAGGCAGACAGCCACCCCATGGCAAAGCCAAGACTAAAACCCCGACGCCCCAGCTCCACGGCCATTGATCTGTCCGGGGGGTGAAGCATCCGTCAGCATGGAGCTTTCTTCCATGGGCCACAATCTCTCTTCAGATGAGTGGGCCTGCGAGGCCCTTGATCTTCCATCTGGGGACTTGAGAGAGGGTTTTCTCCCTTTAAAGAACTGAGGAATTCTCTCCATAGAATGCATTTGAGAACAGAGGTCTTTTGTGAGAATAGTCAGGACATCAAACATTTCTTTTTCAAGGAAAGGTCAAATACCTCTAATATTTAGTTAGATCTGCGTGGGAAAAAGGAAGCACTTTTAAAGAATGTAAATGCCATTATGGGGGAAAGCCAATATCTTAACTTGACACATGGTATATACAGGGTGGCCGGCACTACCGAGAATCGTGGCATTTTACACAAATTAGGAGTTTAATTCATACCCTATACAGCCAAGTGGCCATGAAATCTATGTGTGAAGGGGGTAGAAGCATGAGGAAAACTGACACATGAAATTCTAGATGTAATCTGTAAAAGACAAATTAGGAAAATGTATGTGTGGTTTAAATAGTTCACTGTAAGGTGCTTTTCTATTCAATATAGATAGGTTTTCCGGGAGACACCCCCCCACCACCCCACCATAGCAAGGAAGGATTTGGTACCGGCTGACATCCTGGGTCCTTTAGTCCCACTGACATTTCACTTCTCTTTCCTGACCTGGAGGCATTTTCTTCACACTGAGATAATGTCTATAATCATAACTGATCCTTCCTTCCTTCCCTCCTTCCTTCCTCCTTCCCTCCCTCCCTGCCACCCTCCCTGCCTCCCTCCCTCCCCTTCTTCCTTCCTTTCTGCTTATTTCCTCCAAATTTGTAGGGAGTACCAGGAATAAGACCAGCCTAGCTTTGATCCTCATTGAGCTTGCAGTCTAACGTAAACTAGTCATGGTTTTCCAGAATAATTGTCGCTTCTTCTCCTCACTCCATCTGGATCTTGAAAAGATGCAAGAAAATATGTGGGTTTTTATTGATTTCCTTTTTTAAAGAGAGCGGAAGGGAGAGGAAGGAGAGAAACGTCAATGTGAGAGCAAAACATTGATCAACTGCCTCCTGCACGCCCCCTACTGGGGACTGAGCCTGCAACCCAGGTGGAACCAGCAGGCTTTCGTGCAAAGGATGACGCCAACCAACTGAGCCACAATGGCCAGGACAGGAAGTGGGTATGTTTTATCTGGTTTTTCATGAAACTCTGAATCTCTAGTTGGTAGAAATCCTATCTAATAAAGAGGGAATATGCTAATTGACCCTCACGCCATCACAAAGATGGGGCACCCACAGCCAATAAGGAGGGAATATGCTAATTGACTGCCCCGCCCTCAAAGATGGTAGCACCCACACCCAATAAGGAGGGAATATGCTAATTGACCACCATGCCCTCAAAGATGGCGGTGCCCAGTCCCCCTTAGCCCTGCTGGGGTGGTAGGTGCATGGCAAGGCCGGGCCTGTCCCCAGGTGGGCCCAGCCACCTCGCATGCCTGCCTCCAGAGACCCCCAGTCCCCTCAGCCCACCAGCCGCCCAGGGCCAGCCAAGACACAGGTAACCAGGGCTGGCCGAGGTTTGTGCTGCAGCAGTGGCAGCAGCAGAGGTGTGATGGGGCGTCGCCTTCCCCTGATCGCCAGTTCACCTCCCGCCCCTGAGGGCTCCGGGGGTGTGAGAAGGGGCAGTCTGGGCTGAGGGACACCCCCCTCCAGTGCATGAATTTTCATGCACCGGGCCTCTAGTCATAATATACAGAGCTCTGGTATTAAGGAGTCATAAAACAATAGACAAAATGACTTTATCAGAACGGAGAGCCGAGGGATCTGGCTGGGCCCGGAGTCTGTGGTGTGAAGGGTCTGCTGCCTCAGGGGGTGTCTGTGTCAGCCAGATGCTCAGAGGACCCCCAGATGCCCAGCTGGTGTGTGTGCTGCAGGCAGCAGTTACCAACATACCAGGGATGCACAGTGTGTGCATGACGAGGACGGGCTGCTTCTGCAGACAGTGGAGCAGCCAAATCTAGCAAAAGGCTCGGCAGGCCTGCGTGTTGGTGAAGCAAGAGGACTCTTGTGGACGGCTGTATGCCTCCAACTATGTGGCTACTCTTAGCAAAACTGCAATTGCATTTACTTCACAATACAGAGTCTAATGTTGACATGAATTCTAAAGACTAGCCCTGGACAGCAATTAGCCTCCACTTAAAAAGTGCTCTGCAGATAAAAGCAAACAAACAAAAAACACCTCCATGATCGCTTTGTCCTCTAAAGCAGGACTATCATCCCTTTTCAGATGTAAGAGAAATTGGAAATTTATCCCACTTGCTTTTATAAAGTCACAGAACAACAGGTAACCAAGAGCCTTGGTATGAAACCAACATAAGATGAAATCTCTCAGCGCAGCTGCAACCAACCCCCTCGACCACAGACACCTGGGCAGCCCCGACCCCGTGCCAGGCCCGTGCGCAGGGCTGTCTGCCCATCGGCTTACTTAACCCTCAGTCTAACGCTGCCAAGTGCGTTACTGCCCTCAGCCTACAGAGGAAGACACTGACGCGAAGGGAAGCTCAAAGCTTCTCTCGAGGCGGCATCGCTACTCAGAGGCAAAGCCAGGACGGAGAGCCCAGCGGTCTGGTTGTAGGGTCCCCTTGTATAAGTGACTCAAGTTCTCTACGGTCTTGTTTTATCTGCGACATGGGGAGAACGGTGCTGAGCCCAGGATCGCCAGGATGCTGAGATAAAGCACCAAAGATGCTTAGTCTCTAATTATTAGCAGTGTCCAGCCACCATCCCCACCCCGCCTCCCCACCCCACCCCCAACCCACCCCACCCCCGCCTTTCTGGCCTCTGTGACATCACGGAGTCCTGGTTCCATGTACACTTGCCTCTGGTTGCCAGGGGATGGAGGCAGCAGTTGAGGTCCAGAGAGCAAGGAGCAGAGTTGGGGAGGGGAATGAGTTTCACCTTGACCCTCACCCTGAACTTCCTGGAAGACACCAATCAAGGAACTCATCCCATTCTTACCCAGCCTCTCGCCTGCCCTCCTGAGGCCCCTTCCCGGCTCTGCAGGGTTCCCCCTCGAATTCCGGGTGACCCTCGCGTTGGCCCGGGGCCAGCCTTGCCCTGGTGAAGGCTGAGGACGACGCACACCCCGCATCTTGGATGTTCTTCTGAGAGTTTGGGAGGAACTCTGAGTCGGTCTCTGACAAGTTATTGGCGAGAGTAGAGGCAGCGCCTGCCAATTTGCTCCGGGCACTGAGCGTGTTAACAGGTACTACACCAGGTGTTATTACAACAAACCCCGTTCTCAGCCTAGTGTGTGGGCCAGTGTTACAGGATTGTGCTTCACAGAGCCACATCTTTTTTCTAACTCGGAAAACTCAGAATGTGTCTGAAGAGCTCAGTCCTCAGATGTGAGCTAGACTTATTGCAAATGAGTCTTATTTAGGAATCAGGACGTGGGCTAAATGAGCAATACTATATATATATTCATTGATTTCAGAGAGGAAGGAAGAGGGGGAGAGAGATAGACACATCAATGATGAGAGAGAATCATGGATCAGCTGTCTCCTGCACACCCCTCACTGGGGATCGAGCCCACAACCCGGGCAAGTGCCCTGACCGGGAATTGAACCATGACCTCCTGGTACATAGGTCAATGCTCAACCACTGAGCCACGCCTGCCGGGCATATTTCTTCAGATCAAACCATTTCTAAAGGGACAACTGTCACTCCCAAAACTCAGCCAGTCACCCTCCCGGGGGGTGAGGTCGGTGCCCTGGCGGCATCGGCTCTGGAGGTAAGTCAGCAACTTCATCCCTGGCTCTCAGGTCTGGAAGGGATGCCTGGAAGGCCCCGCTCTGCTCTGGGCTGAGGGATGGATGGGTGTCTAAGGCACGAGTCTGAAAACTCCCAATGTCCTTGGCGAGAGTCTACATTCCAATGGGTGCCAGGCAGCTACCCAGCCGGAAACAGTGTGCACTGGAGAGTTGGGGAGCAGGGAGGAAAGCAACTCCCACCCGCCGAGGCTCCCCTGAATCTGGAGGAGGGAGCACCCCCCCTTAGGGAAGGGACCCCTGCACACCTTCCACGCCACTCACCTGGCACCCGTTATCCTACCAGCCAGAACACCACAGGCAGAACCCCGACCGAGCAAGCTTCTCTTCAGTCCCCGGTCCCCCTGGCCCAGGCCTGCAGTTGGTGCATCTGAAAGCCACGTGACTGAGAAGCCGTTTCCAGGAATCAGGTGATTTCGAAGCCGTGCCCCGGCCCGCCTGGCCCCTTCCCTGGCTTGTCAGGGGAGATCTGGAACATGGGTGAGTGGGAACTTCTCTGTCACTGAGATGTTACTACGTCAGGCACCTGCTTACTACGGTCAGCTGTGGGCCTCCAGCGACGTAGGCTGGCCTGGCCTGAGAAAGGAACATCAGATGCTGATCTCTCCCTTCCTTCCCAGAGGCATGGCGGGAAGTCAATGTGCGGGAGGGGCTCTGACTTCCAACCTCACCGCGTAGCCTTGGCTGCGTCCCTTCGTCCGTCCGGGCAGATTTATTTAAATTCTTCATACTCGGATGATGTTGGATTAACCTAGGTGATGTTTGTAATGTGTTGTGACCCTCTCCAGGGGGAGGCAGCCACCAGCACGCATGTGCGTGCACGCACACACACACACACACACACACACACACACCATCACTGTAGAGTTCTCTCTCACATTCTAATATGGGTCACCGCCGAGGACGCGGACTGAGAGCTGCCCCGAGTCGGGAGCTTCCACAGACCTTTCTCCCCGAGCAAAGGGAACTGAGCCCTGCCTGGCCTGCTGGAAAGATACCGACGGAGATAAAAATGGTACAAAAATGCAAAGTTCTCTTGGCAGTGGCCACACTCGTCTGGCAACCTGCTGCCTCTTCATGGAGTTGTGTCTGCTTCTCTTAAAGGGCACCTGCTCATTTCCTCGTCCTCCCCCGCCCCCCCCACACACACACTTCTTCAGCCACATTCACTACCTGATGCGGGGGGAGGGCAGTGGGAGCCAGTGTGGAAGCTCAGGTAGGCAAGGGACAGGCGAGAGGGAGACTAGACTTGCTCCTGCCGTCTCTGCCCGGTGCGCTCAGAGTCTGAACCATGAAGGTCAGAACAAGAGGCAAACAGTCAAGATGAGCCTTTCCCAGGGGTAGCTCGGGAGGGCAGTGACTAAATTACTGAAAACTCCAGACTAAAAGGGAGTCAAATATTAATGACTCTATTACTGAGACGAAGAAAACCTGACATTCCACACTATCTTTTCTATAGATATATATATCTATACCAGAGACCCAGTGCACAAAATTCGTGCATGGGAGGGGGGTGTCCCTCAGCCCAGCCTGCACCCTCTCCAATCTGGGACACCTCGGGGGATACCCAACTGCCGGCTTAGGCCCAATCCCTAACCATCAGTTGGATATCCCTCTCACAACCCAGGACTTCTGGCTCCTAACCACTCTCCTGCCTGCCTGATTGCCCCTAACCACTTCCCTGCTGGCCTGATTGATGCCTAACTGCTCCCCTGCCAGCCTGATCACCCCCAACTGCCCTCCCCTGCTGGCCTGCTCCCCCCTAACTGCCCTCCCCTGTTGGCCTGATCCCCCCTAACTGCCCTCCCCTGCTGGCCTGGTCCCCCCTAACTGCCCTCCCCTGCCGGCCATCTTGTGACGATGTCGCACGACGCCACTAGGCTTTTATTATATAGAATGTGTACCTATATGTATATCTATCTCTCTTATTCAGGAGACAATTTATTCACTTGGTGCCCTGGCTGGCAATGGAATCAAACTGGCAACCTTTGGGTGCATGGGATGACGCCCAGCCCAATGAGCCACACCTGCCAGGGTTCCACACTAGCTTTTCCAGAAGAAGCCAGCATAGATGACCGAGTGCCATCAGATAGCCCTTCAAAGAAACCATCCCCTGGTGAGAGGACCGCCAAGTGCTGCACCTGCCCAGCCCTCCCTCTTTCGGAGATGCTGTGGATGCACAGTTTTCAGTCGTGGTTCACAGCCTCTGCCTTCAGCTCGTTCTTCCTGAACTCAGCTGCCTCTCAAGTGAAGATTTTCCTGGCGGAGCAAAGGATGATATTCCACGAGCTTCTCATTAAGCTCCGGGAGCCAACACTGATAACCTCCCTCCAGGCTGACTCATCACTGGCTGCCCTCAAGGTCTCTGATCGATAAAGCTTTCGGGTTGAAATGTTAGAACTTAAAGTGTGGCAGACCAGGCTCTCAGCCCGCCCACCTCCCTCTGCTCCCGGGAAGACTCCCACAAGGGAAAGAGACACCCAGAGACGGGGAAGAAGGTGGAAAATTGACAGATTATGAGTGATGTTTGAATGCTGAGAAATCACCTGGAAATCACACATTCAGTTGCATTATTCTTTAGATGGATGAATAGAACATGATAGAATTAGCGGGGGGGGGGGGGTTGGATGGATGGGGGGGTGGGTGGTTTGGATGGATGAGAATAGAATAAGTGTGTTTCACAATAGCTTCATCCAAGCATTGTTTTTTATTTAATAATTGGATTTCTCACCTAAAACACTGGCTTTACTCTAATGATCTCCATTCTTGTTACCCTGTCAGCAACTTACTTTAAAACATAGTCCTTGGGCATAGATAGTGGGTTATATGTGTGGATTAATAATGATTTACCCTCTGGGGATAGTGAGTTAACATTTCAAGTGCCTCAGTTGGGAATTCACGCTGCAGGATGGTTCGTTAGTCAGTTAGTTAGTTAGTTAGTACTTGATGGGCCAGCTTTTCGTTATCATTTAATTTCAAAATAGTGCCTCATTTCCACTGACATTTCTTTCTTCCAAAGGTTTGGACATTTTCTTTTTTCTTTGTCATTAATCTCTAGTTTAATTGGGTCCAAAAAACAGTCTGAATGAAGTCAGGCCTTTGACTTGTATTTTGAGCCAGCAAGCCGGTCAGCGTGGGGAACTTAGGAAAGAAATGGCTGCTTCATGTTGAGTTCCGTGGTCTGTGTCCATCACGCGGGTGAATGGATAAATAGTGTTGCTCAGATCATCTACGTCCTTACTTGTTTGTTTGTCTGACACTCCTATCAGTTCTTGAGAGCGGGGTGTTAAAGCCCCCACGATGACTATGGGTTTGTTTATTTATCCTTTTAATTCTGTCTAATTTCTGCTTCTCGCGTTTGGAGCTATGCTACAAGCTATAGGCAAACGTAGAATCGTTGCAACTCCCACCTGCCTACGGTGTGCCCGTTAGCAGAAGCTGTCAGAGTGTGGACCGAAAGGGCAGTGATGTGGCTCTTCACCATCGATGTAACTTACAAAGTGATCTCACCAACACATCTAGCTCCCACCTGCCCCGGGCACCCTCAGTTCTAGCCCCCATCTGCCACGGGCACCCTCAGTTCTAGCTCCCATCTGCCACGGGCACCCTCAGGTCTAGCTCCCATCTGCCACGGGCACCCTCAGTTCTAGCTCCCATCTGCCACGGGCACCCTCAGGTCTAGCTCCCATCTGCCACGGGCACCCTCAGGTCTAGCTCCCATCTGCCCCGGGCACCCTCAGTTCTAGCTCCCACCTGCCACGGGCACCCTCAGTTCTAGCTCCCATCTGCCACGGGCACCCTCAGTTCTAGCTCCCATCTGCCACGGGCACCCTCAGTTCTAGCTCCCATCTGCCACGGGCACCCTCAGTTCTAGCTGCCATCTGCCACGGGCACCCTCAGGTCTAGCTCCCATCTGCCACGGGCACCCTCAGGTCTAGCCCCCATCTGCCACGGGCACCCTCAGTTCTAGCCCCCATCTGCCACGGGCACCCTCAGTTCTAGCTCCCATCTGCCACGGGCACCCTCAGTTCTAGCTCCCATCTGCCACGGGCACCCTCAGTTCTAGCCCCCATCTGCCACGGGCACCCTCAGTTCTAGCCCCCATCTGCCACGGGCACCCTCAGTTCTAGCTCCCATCTGCCACGGGCACCCTCAGTTCTAGCCCCCATCTGCCACGGGCACCCTCAGGTCTAGCTCCCATCTGCCACGGGCACCCTCAGTTCTAGCTCCCATCTGTCCCGGGCACCCTCAGGTCTAGCTCCCATCTGCCACGGGCACCCTCAGTTCTAGCTCCCATCTGCCACGGGCACCCTCAGTTCTAGCCCCCATCTGCCACGGGCACCCTCAGGTCTAGCTCCCACCTGCCACGGGCACCCTCAGGTCTAGCTCCCATCTGCCACGGGCACCCTCAGGTCTACCTCCCATCTGCCACGGGCACCCTCAGGTCTAGCTCCCATCTGTCCCGGGCACCCTCAGTTCTAGCTCCCACCTGCCACGGGCACCCTCATTTCTAGCTCCCACCTGCCACGGGCACCCTCAGTTCTAGCTCCCACCTGCCCCGGGCACCCTAAGTTCTAGCTCCCACCTGCCACGGGCACCCTCAGTTCTAGCTCCCATCTGCCACGGGCACCCTCAGGTCTAGCTCCCACCTGACACGGGCACCCTCAGTTCTAGCTCCCATCTTCCACGGGCACCCTCAGTTCTAGCTCCCATCTTCCACGGGCACCCTCAGTTCTAGCTCCCATCTGCCACGGGCACCCTCAGTTCTAGCTCCCATCTGCCACGGGCACCCTCAGGTCTAGCCCCCGCCTGCCACGGGCACCCTCAGGTCTAGCTCCCGCCTGCCACGGGCACCCTCAGTTCTAGCTCCCATCTGTCCCGGGCACCCTCAGGTCTAGCTCCCATCTGCCACGGGCACCCTCAGTTCTAGCTCCCATCTGTCCCGGGCACCCTCAGTTCTAGCTCCCATCTGCCATGGGCACCCTCAGTTCTAGCTCCCATCTGCCACGGGCACCCTCAGTTCTAGCTCCCATCTGCCACGGGCACCCTCAGGTCTAGCTCCCATCTGACACCGGGGAACGCCCTGCGAGCTTGCTGGCACATGCTGTAACTCCGGCAGAATTTGGGGTAAGACTTCTCCTCCTCACACCACCACCTGGAAAGGTTCCGTGGGAGGAAGCCTATGGCCCACTCACCTGCACGGGAGGGAGGCTGACAATCCCAACCCAAATCACTGCAAAGCACCCAGCTGGCCGAGGTCAGAGTGAAAGCCTTCTTTTGTGTTTTAAATTAACTTTCATTAAAAATATTTCAGTTATAGTTGGCATACAATACATTAGTTTCAGGTGTACTGCCTCGTGATTAGACTCCACATAACTGATGAAGTGCTCACCCCGATAAGCCTATGCCATCTGACACAGGCACCCCGAGTTCACGGCAGCGTGACTCACAGCAGCCGGATGTGGAAGCAACCTAAGCCCCATCGAAAGACGAATGGAAGTGCCCTCTGCACCCAAGTCCACTGAGGACCTTAGTGGCCCCGGGGCCTTATTTGCTGGGTTTGCACCTTTGTTTTTCTCTTAAAACATCATGGGAGCTGTTGTCATCTTGGCTCTTTCCTGGCCCGATTTAGCCCCGTTTTCTTACTATTCTCCTTGCACACAAAGAGGAACTGGGGTCACGGGAAGGTCTCCCTAAAGCTGACAGCAGAGCACTGTATTCTAGGGACCAGGACCCTCCCTCTCTCCGTCGGAAGAAAGCTCACACGGCTTGTGGGTCTCGCCCTAAGCAAAGAGAATATTGGAATTGGACTCTGCTTTAGTGAAACACATCAAGGACCTAGAAAGGCCGCCAAGTGGCACTTCCTGGACCAGACCTGGCAGGGTTCAGCCCGTGTCCTCAGGGGGCTCCATGGGACTGCTCCCCGCCCCCTCCCTCCCAGATGCAGAGAGTGGAAGAGCATCGATCACAGCCTGCCCTCCTGTGATCCTTGAACTTACACTTGGCAGGAACTTAAGAGATTTCCTGGTCCATTATCTCCGTTTTATCCTCAGAGAAACTGAGGTCAAAGCAGCTTAGGCCTGGCCAGTGTGGCTCAGTGGTTGAGCATCAACCTATGAACCAGGAGGTCATGGTTCAATTCCCAGTCAGGTCAACCCCCAGTGCGGGGCGTGCAGGAGGCAGCCGATCAATGATTCTCTCTCATCATTGATGTTTCTCTCTCTCCCCACCTCTCCCTTCCTCTCTGAAATAATTTTTTTTTAAATTTTTGAAAGAAAAAAGCAGCTTGTATCTTAGCCAAGTTCACACAGGAGGTAAGACCTGACCCAGAACTCGGTTTGCTGGGCTTTCGATCGCTTGTACTGTTTAGGGCTGCCTGCTCTCTGTCCCCCGCAAGGAGCCCCTGGAGGCCCGGGCCCGTCAGGCCTGGTGACACGGCTCGGGCTGGCTCTGCCCACCTGACCAAGTTAGGGCCCCACACGCTGCACCCGGCCCAGGACTCGGAGGTCACCTGCCCATGCAGCTGCCCTGCACGTGAGCAGAATGCCCTAGACCCGTGGCCGGCAAACTGCGGCTCTCGAGCCACATGCGGCTCTTTGGCCCCTTGAGTGTGGCTCTTCCACAAAATACCACAAAATACCACGTGCAGGCGCACACGTACAGTGCAACGGAAACTTTGTGGCCCATGCCAGAAGTCGGTATTTGGTGGAAGAGCCACACTCAAGGGGCCAAAGAGCCACATGTGGCTCGCGAGCCGCAGTTTGCTGAGCCGCAGTTTGCCGACCACTGCCCTAGACAATGAAACTAGGTGTGTTACATCCAAGTAACAGGAAACAGCAGCAGTCAGTGATGTGGACTGCTTGTAATTCTGAAATTGCAATATAGTTATTTTCTGTCCAGGAGAGAAATGTGAAAATGCTGGAACTGCCAGACAAAGCCACTTACGTGGTAGCTTTGACCCAAATGTTGAGGCCCTTCCATCTCTGGTTGGAATTCATTTCATTCTTTGGGTAATTCTAGCAGAGAAGAAATACGCTGCCTCAAAAGAAAGAATAAGCAGAATTAAATCTGTTCAGTGATTTCTCATGGGGCCAATGCCAATCTAAGCAACAAAACGAAAGGGGAAGACTTCATTACAGAAGAGATGGGCATGTGGCCGAATTTTCTGTAAAAAAATGGAAAATTACAAGGATCTGATTGATTTGCCAATATCATAGATACTTCAAAACACCATTTCCTTGCTCACTTTTTATGTCTCCGGCTAAAATTGGAGTGTATTTTATAAATGAGAACTCACAAAGGACTTGGGATTCTTGAGAGAAAGACTCACAGGCAACACTAGAGGTACCAGAAAACCACCCTCAGATATCCCCAAATATTTTCACCCTATATACCATGTCCCAAGGATTCAATGTTAAGGAAGAAAAAAAATCCAGAAGTAGAATTAATGGGAAATGGGCATTGCTTTCAATGAGACACTCATAGCAAACTGCCTACTGTTTATTCTGTTGCCTGCTGACAGGCACAGCGGTTCTCAACCTGTGGGTCGCGACCCCTTTGGGGGTCGAACGACCCTTTCACAGGGGTCGCCTAAGACCATCGGAAAACACATCTATAATTACATATTGTTTTTGTGATTAATCACTATGCTTTAGTTATGTTCCATTTGCAACAATGAAAATACATCCTGCATATCAGATATTTACATGACGATTCATAACAGCAGCAACATTACAGTGATGAAGTAGCAACGAAAATAATTTTATGGTTGGGTCACCACATGAGGAGCTGTATTTAAAGGGCCAGAAGGTTGAGAACCGCTGGGCTAGAAGAACTGATGATAAAGATGTGTTCGAGGGAAGCCGGGTGGCACGGGGCCAGCGCAGAAGTCCCCAGGGATAGAACACTCAGGCTGGGGGTGGGAATGGCGACTCCAGTCCATCTTCCCTTTGTGCTGGCTCTACCCTTTGCAGATATCACACCTCAATCACAGCCACATTCCTGCCAAGCGCCATCGGAAGGCAGAGGCCAACCTTTGAGTGTCGCGAGCAGGAAAGCTGAAACCGATTCCTATCCGGGGAGTGACACAGTTCTCCGTCGGCAGCACGGCGGTTACCAGCGCAAGGTTCGGACACAGAAAGAAGTAGGTTTACCCACGGGCGATCGCCTCGTGAACTGTTCCGGGACATGTTCCTGATCGTCCCCGGCCCTCTGACTCTCCTTCTATAAAACTAGGTTAGTCACAGGCTCTCCGTCAATATGATTTTGTAAAAATTAAATAATACAACTAGGATAAAGTTCTTAGCCGCGTGCCAGGGGTGTTGGCATGCAGCGGGTGTTGGCTGTCACTAGCACGGATAGAATCATGGGAACGTCAGTCGCCGTGTCTGAGAGAGAGCTCTGGTGTGTGTGCCACGAAGCCACGTCGCGTTAGACCTTCTGAGGAACAAGTGTGCTTCTTCCTTCTGATAACCCTGGAGGTTGCCCACCCACCACCCAGAGAGGACTCAGAAATGGAACACACGTTTTCTCGCTTTAAAAAATGACAAGCCTCACAAACACTACAATCAAATCTTTCGAGAGGGATGCAGTCCTGTGTTTAAAATGCACTGAGTCTGACCTGGCCGGCGTGGCTCCGTGGGTTAAGCATCGACCTATGAACCAGGAGGTTGCGGTTCGATTCCCAGTCGGCCCACATGCCCGGGTTGTGGGCTCGATCCCCAGCGGGGGGCGTGCAGGAGGCAGCCGATCCATGATTTGCTCTCATCGTTGATGTTTCTATGTCTCTTTCCCTCTCCCTTCCTCTCTGAAATCAATAGAAATATATTTAAGATGCACTGAGTCTGTCTATCCCGGGAAGTGAGCCGCTGAGCAGACATCTGCGGGCTGCCGCAAGTCGTTTCAGCCTGTGTGGCTGGCCACCTCGTGGGTTTCCACCCCAGGACTTGATCGCAGATTGGATCATTTTAAAAGAAAATGAGCCATCATATTTCCTCCCAGGAGGTATACATATCCTCCCTGCATGTGCATCACCAGCCCAGCCCATGTCTATTCGTAATTGATGCAACTGCAATTGAACAAAAGAGGCGCTCTCTCTCCTCTGCTCTTGGGGTTGAATAGGAGGCATTAGTCCCCTCTGGGCTGCGTTTCAATAAGTTTGTCCAAGAAAAAGCCTGCAATGCCGAAGGACTGCTTTATGATGGACACGCATATGACGATCAACACACAGCCCTTCCCTGGGTCCCCAGCGAGGAGGTCGAGCTGCCGGGACTAGCTGGCCCTGCCTCGCAGTGACTTGTAAGACAGGAGGAGCTGCTTTCCTGTCCCTGAAATCCACAGGGACTCCGGGGAGCTGGAGCCCAGGGAGTCCTCCGAGATGGAGGCGAGAGGTCATTTGCAAATAAAAGAGCGTGCAGCTTGCTCAAGAGTCCTAGCAGAGCTTTCATCTTACCAGGATCTTTGCATCTTCCAACTGCACACCCAGCCCACGGCGCACAGAATCCCGTCTCCCGCCTCTGTTGTTAAGGGCTCCCTCACAAAATTAACCTCTGAGAGCTCTGCCCTCTGATCTCAGCGTCTGAAATGCAAATGGAGCCCGGCTGTGGTGCCTGGGGATAATTATCATCATCATCTTACGGCTGAAACGCTTCCCTCTACTGTAAGTCTCCTTACAGCCCAGACCCCGGCCTTCCGTCCACCAGGAGGCAGATGGAGGAGCACAGGGCCCAGCAGAGTGATGTGATCTCCCGTCCAGATCTGACCCCAATCATGGGCCCACCAGGAGGCGCCGGGGTCTCCCAGGCCAATGGGGGAATCACTCCCAGGAGCCTGTTCCTCCAGGAACCGGGCTGTGGGGTCCTGCTCAGCCCAAGATGTGACAGATGCCACCACCAGTCCCGCCCCCTTCGCATTCTCTGGTGCATGCCCACCCTGCAAGGACCGCTGTCTATTCGGTGTTTTCAGCCCAGTGATGGCGAACCTATGACACGCATGTCAGAGGTGACACGCGAACTCATTTTTTTTGGTTGATTTTTCTTTGTTAAATGGCATTTAAATATATAAAATAAATATCAAAAATATAAGTCTTTGTTTTACTATGGTGGCAAAGATCAAAAAATTTCTATATGTGACACGGCACCAGAGTTAAGTTAGGGTTTTTCAAAATGCTGACACGCCGAGCTCAAAAGGTTCGCCATCACTGTTTTAGGGAGTGCGTCCACTGCTGGGATCTGTTGGCAACACTGTGGTCCAACGTCGGGGGGTGTGAAGCCTTTTGCTCCTTTTGATCATGTGGCCGGGGGGCCTTTTCAAGCTACGTGAGCCCAACAGTCGCCAGCAAAGCAATGGAGAGGGAAGGCGCTGCACCCATGGAACATTCTCAGGCCCCGAGGACACAAAGCAGACGTCCAACCAAAAACTGTGGGTCTGAGAAGAGGGCTCAGGTCTCGGGACGGCCGGCCACCTTTCCTTTAACTCCTCACCTGTGCCAAGGAGAGAGGCACGGGCCCGTAAAAGTGTGGGGGAGGGGACACGCTTGCAGCTATACGATGAATGAGGCCTTCACATGGTGACCAGAGATGATAATACTCTATTGTATAATTCAAATTTGCTTAGAGCAGTGGTTCCCAACCTTGGCTGCACATTAGAATCCCCTGGGAATCTTTTTTAAAATCCTCATTTCTGGGCCTCATCCTCCGGAAATTCTGTTTCTTTGTGACTCATGTGGTGGCCCCACCCCATCACAAAGAGAGAGAATTTCCGGAGGATGAGGCCCAGAAATCAGGATTTTAAAAAGATTCCCAGGGGATTCTAATGTGCAGCCAAGGTTGAGAACCACTGGCTTAGAGGGTAGGACTTAAATCAGGGGTCCTCAAACTATGGCCCGCGGGCTACATGCAAATACAAATACTGTATTTGTTCCCGTTTTGTTTTTTTACTTCAAAATAAGATATGTGCAGTGTGCATAGGAATTTGTTCATAGTTTTTTTTAAAACTATAGTCCAGCCCTCCAATGGTCTGAGGGACAGTGAACCGGCCCCATTTGAAAAGTTTGAGGACCCCTGACTTAAATGTTCTTCCTCTCTCTCTCTCTCTCTCTCTCTCTCTCTCTCTCTCTCACACACACACACACACACACAACACACACACGAAATATGTGAGGGCGTGGATGTGATGATTAACCAGATGGGAATCCTTTCACAATGTATCAGTATTTCAAATCATCACAATGCTCACTTTAAGTATCTTCCAATATGTCAATTATACCTCAATAAAGCTGGGGGGAAATAAACAATTTGAAACAAACAAACAAAAGGAAGGTGAGGGAAGGCCGCCCCCAGGCCCCCTGTGCACCGTGCAGAGGCGACCCGCAGAGGTGCTCGCATCGGCTTGTCACCATCTTGCGATTTTCAGTAATTTTTGAGCAAGAGGCCGCTTTTGCCCTGGGCCCTGCAAATTATAAAGTCCCGGCAGTGGCGCACTCTTAGCTATGTATGAGCCTCCCATCTGTTTAAACCTGTTCACCTTAAGAGCTCAAATTCAGGAGTTCCAGGCCATTTCAGAAATGTACAAGCTTGTATGTACAAGGACACACGCAAAGACATGGTGCTGCCGAAACGCTTCAAGGGACTCTCAACACACAGGGTCTCTATTTTCCGCAATTAGAGGTTCATTTCACATGTACATGGAGCCACGAGGGTTGACAATGGGGAGCCAGCACCACGACACAAAGCCAGCCGCGGGCCTGGGCCTTACGCATCGGGACAGCAGGTGCTGTGGACAGGGGCGTGACTCTCCTAGAGTTTGGTCGTTGTCCTACGCCTGCGTGACCTTGAGCAGGCCACCTATGAACGCTGAAGTTTCATTGCTTCAGCTGGAAAACAATGATCTCTGTATTGCTGAGCCATGGTGAGCATTAAATGAGATACTACAAAGGACATTATGTATTTCAAAGTTCTGTATGAAAAGCATTTGTGTAGTACTACCTGTGATGTTCTTTTCTCCTTTTCCCCTTGAATTGCCTGCTCAATCTTACACTTTGCCAAAACCTCTTTCTTGGAAATGATTTATCCAACTGACAAATGCTTTTCTTCCTTCTGTTGCTCCAAGTATGACCCTCATTTAAAAGAAGGAGGAAGAGGAGGAGGAGAAGGAGGAGGAGGAGGACAAGGAGAAACAAAAAGGAAGGAATCTTTTTCTGGAGTTTCCCAATGATTTTTAAGAAATGCTCAGTGAAGCAGTGTTGGCCCACAGGGAGAGGCTAAAACAGGAACGGGTTACAACGGAGCCTTAAGAAATGTGCACTTAAATTAGAACCAACATTGCTTCCCTTTGCCGGCATTAACCCTTGAGAAAGCATATGCCTCCTATTTTTAATCAGGGTGCGCGGGTTCCTCCCAAGCCTTTCGGAAGGGTCAAGCCCTGAGAAAATGCCAGCAGCTTTAGGGTAACAGCTGGGAGGAGGGTGCTAAAAAAATAACGCTCCCATTTAACCGGAACACGAATGACCGCTGACCAGGATGCAGGGCAATATGGGATTTTACCTCTTTCCTTCCCTTACTGATCCACCACATGATGGAGAAATGTCAGCGTCACTCGGGGGAAGGGTCACCATGTGCCAGGGACAGCCTCGCCCGAAGGACTGTGCCCACGGAGAAGGGCTCCACTGGGCACCGGTTCACAGGGCACTGCAGAGCAGCATTTTTTAAAAAATATTTTTTATTTATTTTTTACAGAGAGGAAGGGAGAGGGATAGAGAGCCAGAAACATCGATGAAAGAGAAACATCGATCAGCCGCCTCCTGCACACTCCCCACTGGGGATGTGCCCGCAACCAAGGCACACGTCCCCGAATGGAATCGAACCCAGGACCCTTGAGTCCGCAGGCTGACGCTCCATCCACTGAGCCAAACCGGTTAGGGCCAGAGCAGCATTTAAAAAAAAATATTTTTAACTATGGTAAATAGATATATAACATAAAAACTGCCACTTTCACCCTTTCTAGGTGTACGTTTCAGTGGCACTAAGTACAGTCACACTGTCGGGCAACCATCAGCCCTACCCACTCCAGAACTTTCTTCTTCCCCAACTGAGTCTGTGCCCATTAAACTAATTCCCCATCTCTTCCCTAATAACGACGGCGAGGCCTCCGTCCCTATGAACTTGCCCCCTCTGGGTTCCTCAGAGACGTGGCAGGGCACTGTCTGTTCTTCTGTGACTGCACATGTCACTCCGCACAATGTCTGCAAGGCTCCCCATGTTGGGGCGTGTGTCAGAACGTCATTCCTTTTCACGGGCAATTCCTGGGGAAAACCACATTTGGCTTATCCAGGCATCTGTTGGTGGTTACTTGGTCAGTGTTATTTTTATTTCTCAGTTTCCTTTGGGAAAACAGACTTAAATACTCAGGAGTCTGCTTATCTTTTGTCATCCCCCTTAACCCAGAGAGGAAAAGCCCCTCTCAGGTCCCGGTCACAGGCCCTCGCACTCCAGGGTGTCCCCAAAACGTGTGCATACTTCCATGGCTGGGATAACAGCTGGGAAGAGGGTGCTAAAAAAAATGTGATGTATTTTAATCAACGCAGCCTTTATAATCATTCAAAGGCTGTGTATACAGTTTTGGGGACACTCTATATACTGTGTTAAAGACACACACAAAAAGTTCCAAACTGCTCGAACGATCTCCAAATCCGTGATTTGGAACCAAATCCAAACTCCAGTCTTTGAACGATGCTCTAATCCCTGTTTCATGGCGCTACACAATTTCCATCAGTCTTGTCTGTGAGCCAATACTCCAGAAGCGCATCCCAGCAACTACGTGGAGTAGCAGAGACTGGTCAGTTAACACGCGTCAGAGAAGCTACCGTGTCTGGTTACAGGGCGAGTGGTGCATCTGCCCGCTGACCTGGTGACGGCGACGGGCAGTGCCCTCCACGCACCGTCTGCGGGCCCCGCAGGAACGGCTCCGGTGACTGTGTCAGGTGCGCACAGCTTATCTGCACGTGTGAGATCGGAGGTGCAGAATGCGGGACAGCTCCTCAGCGCCTCCTTCTCTAGCAGGCGGGATGCAGAATATCGGCCAGAGTGAGTAAAAGATAACCCACGATGATTGGCACTTGGTCATGGGAGGGAAGGCAGCCAGGGGAAGGGTAAAGGGAAAGAGAAAAGATATGAAGGTGAACACCCCTGGAGTGGAGAAGTAAAAAGCGCCCTGGTTTAAGGTTTCCGTGACCGAACACCGTTATTATAGCGAAGAGCTCCAGTTCAAGAAGAGGCATCAGAATGAAGAAAAGACATAAGGAAAATACAAAGGTAGACGAAGAAATCTGACTTACAGGTTTTTATATCAACATGGGACTAATATGTTACTGAGAGCTGAAAAGAAAGAGAAAAACATTTGATAGACTAAGAGAGAAAGAAATATCCTGACTCAATCCCAAGCAGTTGCTCTGAGTAATCAGAATGTGGGGTTTCCACAGGAACCCTGATGAAATTAGCAAAACGAATGTTCCAGAGCTGAGATCTGCCTTCTCCTTTTCAACCTTCTGATCCAGCCACCGCACCCGCCGGTCCTTGTGGGAACTCGCAGCTCTGTGCCCACCTGGGCGGGTACCTGAGACAACGTGTGCGGGCAAACTTGCTCCGCAAGCCCTCCCAAATCAGTGGGTGCAATTCCTCCTTAAGGATTTATAACTTTTTAAAAAATATACTTTTATTGACTTCAGAGAGGAAGGGAGAGGGAGAGAGAGATAGAAACATCAATGATGAGAGAGAATCATTGATCGGCTGCCTCCTGCAGGCCCTCCACTGGGGATCGAGACCACAAGCCGGGCATGTGCCCTTGACCGGAATCAAACCTGGGACCCTGTAGTCTGCAGGCCAACGCTCCATCCACTGAGCCAAACCAGCTAGGTCTCCTTAAGGACTTAAGCGTAATTCCTGCACTTCCCCTGCTGCCCTGAAGCCAGGTCAGGTGGCTGAGGTGACAGGAGACTGGGCGGAGCCAGGGCTGGGCGGGGCCAGGGCTGGGAGAGGCTGCAGTTCAGGCTGGGCCCTGGGGTCATGCAGACCTGCATTTCCACCCCAACTGACGACCCTGGACTACTCTCCTGGCCTCTGGAAACTTCATTCCCTCACCTATAAGGGGACACTAGAAGCCGTGGGGACTCGGAGACACGAAGGCTCAGCACCTGCTGGGGCAGTGCACGTGCTGTATGTGTGACTGTTGTTTTTCTTACAGTCGGATCTGCGACAGCCTCCCGCCACCAGGCTCTTGGATTCCACATGAAACCTCAGACCCCAGCCCATGAGGCCCCTGAGGTCTGGAGGGGACAGAACAGGAGATGCCCAGAAGCGCTGACGGGCACCCACTTCCCTGCCTTCCAAGTGAAGCTGTGCCCAGGAGCGCCAGCCGGCACCAGCCAAGGTGCCGCTCACACCCAAAGGGGAGGCTTTCTCCTATGGCGTGGACGCTCTGAAGTGATGATCTAGGCCAGCCATGGGCAAACTACGGCCTGTGGGCCGGATACGGCCCGTTTAAAATGAATGAAACTAAAAAAAAAAAAAAAGACCATACCCTTTTATGTAATGACTAGAGGCCCGGTGCACAAAAATTTGTGCACTCGGGGGGGAGAGGGGGTTCCTCAGCCCGGCCTGTGCCCTCTTGCAGTCTGGGACCCCTCGGGAGATAACGACCTGCTGGCTTAGGCCTGCTCCCGGGTGGCAGAGGGCAGGCCCAATCCCTAGGTGCAGCCCCTGGTCGGGCTCAGAGCAGGGCCGATTGGGGGGTTGGGGCACCGCCCCCTGTCACACTCAAGGCAGGGTCGATAGGGAAGTTGCGGCACCACCCCCTGTCACGCACAGAGCAGGGTTGATCAGGGGGTTGGGGAGCTCCCCCTATCACGCACAGAGTAGGGCCAATAGGGGAGTTGGGGCACCGCCCCCTGTCACACTCAGGGCAGGGCCAATCAGGGGGTTGGGGCGCTGCACCCTGTCACACACAGAGCAGGGCCGATCAGGGGGTTAGGGCACTGCACCCTGTCACACACAGAGCCGCAGGGCGATCAGGGGGTTTGGGCGCTGTCCCCTGTCACGCTGATCCCGGTGCTGGGAGGCCTCGCGGCTCCGCTGATCCCGGTGCTGGGAGGCATATTACCCTTTGACTATATAGGATAGAGGCCTGGTGCATGGGTGGGGCTGGCTGGTTTGCCCTGAAGGGTGTCCTGGATCAGGGTGGGGGTCCCCACTGGGGTGCCTGGCCAGCCTGGATGAGGGGATGATGGCTGTTTGCAGCTGGTCACACACCCTTCAGGGTGGGGGTCCCCACTGGGGTGCCTGGCCAGTCTGGGTGAGGAGCTGAGGGCTGTTTTCAGGCTGACGGGTGACTGAAGCTCCCAACCGCTCCTTTTTTTCTTTTTTCTTTTTTTATTCTGGGCCAGCTTTAGCTCTGAGGCCTCAGCTGCTAAAAACAGGTTTCTGGCCTTTGTTTACCGTCTGTATTTGATACAATGTTGAGGTCCGGCTGGCTGAAGCCCGGCTGAGTAAAGCAGATTTCTGGGTTTTTTTAGCTTCTATATTTGCAACATAGTTGCTTAGAGTTGCAGCTGAGAGGCCGGCAAGTCAGGCAGGGAACATTGGAGTCCTCCGTCACTGAAGCAAGCAAGCCTCCCTGTTCGCATCAGCTGCCTGGCTGCTGGCCACCATCTTGGCTGTCAGTTAATTTGCATATCTCCCTGATTAGCCAATGGGAAGGGTAGCGGTCGTACGCCAATTACCATCTTTCTCTTTTATTAGATAGGATATTTACTTTGAATTTATATTAGTTCACACAAACACTCCATCCATGCTTTTGTTCCGGCCCTCCGGTCCAGTTTAAGAACCCATTGTGGCCCTCGAGTCAAAAAGTTTGCCCACCCCTGATCTAGGCGCTTCTTACCACGACACCGCACACACGCCCGTGCTCCAAGCCCCCAGCGTCAGAGAGACTGATGCGTTCACTAGTCCCTTAGAACTGGGCACTCACACACCACCTTCCTGGATCCACATGTTCCCCTGGGGGAGCCGTTCACTGGTGGGAGCACTGCTGGGAGCACTACTGGTAATCATACCCACCCGCAAGGAGGCTCAAGAGGCATGGGACATTGCTGCCCTAGCGGGTTTGGCTCAGTGGATAGAGCGTCAGCCTGTGGACTGAAGGGTCCCAGGTTCGATTCCGGTCGAGGGCACATGCCCAGGTTGCAGGCTCAATCCCCAGAAGGGGACAGCCAATCAGTGATTCTCTCTCATCATTGGTGTTTCTATCTCTCCCACTCCCTTCCTCTCTGAAATAAGTAAAAATATACATATATTTTTTAAAAGAGGGATGAGACGGTAATTAAGGCTCCAGAGTCCATCAGTGAAGTGAGTCCCATGGCCCTTGCCCACCCATCCTACCCGGAGGTGTTCTCTCTTCTCCACCCACAGGAGACGGGGCGGATGGCATACACGGCGCGGAAAGCAGGTGCCCTCGGGCAATTTCTTCCCGGCGCTGGCGAGTCGGCTAATGATGTTTACATTCCGCCTCTGGATTTGTGTGCAGAACAGTGTGGCCTCTGAACACACCGCTCCCAGGGAGACATCCAGCCTGATGTTGGCGACAGAGGGTCACTCACGGGAAGCTCTGACCTACAAATAAATGTCTCTCCCACCGAATGGCCCCTTCACTTCTCCGCCGTGGCTCACACCGACTCCTCCACCCACACGACTGCCCCCTCGTCCTTTCCTTCCTTCGCTCTGGGCCTCATTAGCGAGGACAGGACAGTGCCCCCGGGGCCCGAGCGGGTGCCGAGTGGTGGATGCCGCTGTGTCGCTGACGAGAGAGAGGATGGTGACACGGTGACACACTGTCACACGCCGCCAGAGTCCGCTCGGGGTGGCAAGGACGTGGACCAGGGTCTGCGGGTGAAACCCCAGCCTCGGGCCCCAGGGGCTTCTGGGAGGTAAACAGGGCTGGTGCTCGGCAATGACAGCTCTTGCCTTCATCGCGCCCGATGCTGCCAGCACATGGCCACATCTGTCCTCGCGTGAGGACAGGGAAAGAAAGAATCTCTTCAAACATTAGCTCCATGTGGGGAGATCCAAGATCTGAGAGCTGGGACGAGTGTGGCATCTCTCTGTCTACAGCAAGCATGTCACACCCGCGGCCCGCGGGCCACATGCCTCATTTATTTGGCCCATGTTAGCCTTTGAGTTTGACATGCTTGCTCTGCAGCGCGGACCAGGGCGCTAAATGATGCTGGAGTCCAGAGTTTGTCTGTGTACTGCGGGTCCTCTCCCACCAGCCCGCCCCAGGGAGCAGTGCATACACAGAAAGCTGGGAGGTGTCTCTCCTTACTTCCGGGGGAGCATTAGAATGGCCCGGGATCCCACTGTTCTCCAGACAGACTGACTGAAAAGGGGGAACAGGACCCAAACACGTCCTGCCCAGCTGAGCGGTGGCTGCGGGCCTTCCCTGCACCCAGGCCTGGTGAGAGGGTTTGCCAGTTACCGCTGATGGGGAACCCCTCACAGTCAGAAAGGTAATGGCCCACCGCCGGTCCTAAGAGACACCACTGACAGGTGACATTTTAGAGAAGGAAATGCATGCGCAGGGCCCGGCCAGCCCAATGCCTGGCACGTGACAAGTACTTCTCGTGTGGTAGTTGTTGCCCAATCTGAAATGTAACATAACTCTGGGAGAGGGGCTAAGAGGAGAAGGTCTGAATCAGCGTATTCCTCCCGATAAACTGCTGTGTGGATCCTGTCATCTCTTTTTCTATAAAGTGAGATTAGACCAGGTGATCTCTGTCTGTTTTACTGAGAATATTTCCTGATTCCAAGCCACGTCTCTCTCCATCACCATTCCGCCCCCCACTCCCTCCTCTACCTCCCCCACACCATCCCATCGTTAGATTCTGAGACATGCCAACGGAGACCCATGGAATTCATCACTGGCAGAGCTGAGAGGTCCTGGCCCATGGGAGTCCCTCTGGTTGTGCCCCTGACTGGTGGTCACCCCGCTGGCACATGTTACGCCAACAGGGTGGTGGGTGCACGGAAGTTCTATTTAAATGCAGATTTATCTACTTGCAACCCTTACCCGCGAATCCTAGTTCTGTCTAGGGCAGTGATGGCGAACCTTTTGAACTCAGCGTGTCAGCATTTTGAAAAACCCTAACTTAACTCTGGTGCTGTGTCACATATAGAAATGTTTTGATCTTTGCAACCATAGTAAAACAAAGACTTATATTTTTGATATTTATTTTATATATTTAAATGCCATTTAACAAAGAAAAATCAACCAAAAAAATGAGTTCATAGGTTCGCCATCACTGGTCTAGAGCAACATACAAGTCTGTGCCCGTTCAAATATCTGATGATAACTCCCACTCCTCCTCCCTCCCCTCTCCTCCTGGCTCCACCCCTCGGGTCTACAGTTGCTCCTCCCTGACACGCTTCTGGGCCAGTCAGCGTCCCACTCGCCTCTTCGGATGAACTTGATGCCGTGGTACAGCAGTCAGACATCTAACAACGTCAAGGGCTGCTCTTCACCGTCCTCTGCCCGCCAATGAGTCAAGTTACTAGTAGGTAAGGTTTCCGCCCACTTTTTACAAACGTCTCAGCCGAACAGCCATTCCTGTGCCTTCTCATACCCACCACAAAGCAAGGCGCCCGTAAGAGGACAGGAAAACAACCCCAACATGGACAGCAGAGCTAGAAGGAGAGGCCTCACCCACCAGGGATGCCATGGCCCCAGGCGTTTCCAAAGACTCTGTACATGTACCCCGGGTGCCTGCACACATAAACGTGGACATATGTAACGTAGCTCAACCATGTTACACGTGTGTTTCTGGAGAAGCTTATCTGTGCTGTGTGTTTTAGTTATGACATGAGCTCCTTGTTAGAACTCAGTAAACAGAAAATATTACCATTCTCTCCGCGTTTATGTTATTTGGTCCTTAAGATAAATGGGAACCTTGGTGACCCTGCTCAGTTTCATGGTTTAAAACACCGTCTCTATGCCAATGAGCCCAAATTTATATCTCCAGCCCAGACGGCTTCCTGCGCGCCAGACTCATTTGTCTAACCGCCCGCGAGACAGCACCTCCTGGATGTCAGGGGCAGTTCAACGCCGCATTTCCAACCGGACTCCCATCATTCTCCTTCTCATGCCTTTTCTGTCTCGCTAATGGCGGCTTCATCCTTCCCGCCGCTCAAGCCCAAATCTGTGGGTTTATTTTTATATTCTCACGTTCTCTCCCGCTGGCTACCTCCCAAGTATCTCCAAAAGCTGAAGAGGAACAGAATGTAACTGGAAATTCTTGAGCCAGTTATCAAATCAAACATATATATTTCTGAGCGAGAAAGAGGGGGAGGAGAGAGAGAGAGAGAAAATGTGAAACTGTGCCGGGGAATCCAGAAGGAAATGAGCATCGGAAAGTTACATAGAGATTATTTAAAACTAGAGGCCCAGTAAACGAAATTCGTGCACAGGTAGAGTCCCTAGGCCTGGCCGGCAATCAGGGCCGATCAGGTTCCCCGCCTCCCTGCCTCCTCCTTCCCTCGCTCCCTCAGCGCCCCATGTTCCTCCTTCCCTCACTCCTTCAGCCTGCCATGTTCCCTGCCACCCCCTGGTGGTCAGCACACATCATAGCGAGCAAACGCCCAGCCTCCCGGTCAAACTCCCAAGGGGACACTTTGCATATTAGCCTTTTATATGCATAGATTGTGCACCAATGGTCAGGGAATTTCAAACACATCAGGAAGGCCTCTCGTCCTTCAGGAGGTCAGACAAGGACTGTGGAGTGCTCCAGACCACAGCGTTCTTCAGGCGTGAACTGCTTGGCTGCCCTTGCCAATCCTCCCCCCGCCCCCCATGACTCGAATCCATTGCTTTCTGTGCACGTCTGCCTGATCCAGATCCTCAGTAACTGCAGCCTCGACCATCGCAACAGCCACGTTCATCCCCCTTCTGACTGATCCATTAGCAATGCCAGGCTCTCCGTGCTCACAATCCCTCAGGGAGCGCCCCACCAGCCACAGCCACTAAGCCTGGTATCAGGCGCCCTCCAGTCACACTCACCCCAACACAGCACCCTGGGCCGAGAGTCCCAAACTCTGAGTGATCAGAACGTGTGCCCTGGAGCATTTTGCTCATCCGAACCCTCTTGGTTCTTTAAAGACCTAAGTCGAACCCCACTTCTTCCCTATGACTCCCCACTCCAACCCACCATGACCTCGGGTTCCTCTGACCCCAGGGAATTCCCTTCTGGTTCTACTCAACGGGCCTATATCCCTCCACTGCCTTTTGCATCCGTTTCCCTGTGCACCTTTAAGACGTTCGAATGAGATCTTGGGTCCCTAAAATCGGGGACTGGATCACATCCCCCTCATGGAGCGCAGCACGGCGCTGCACGCACCGTACGTAGGTGGACGGTAAAAAGGATTCAATGTTTAAGGCAACCGGGTTTGGGATGCGTTGCATTAGGGCTCTAGGTCGTCCTTTCGTTAAACACGGCAGCAACAATGCCACTCAATCACGGATACGTGGGAGTACAAGTTTTTACAAGTCTGTGTGGTAGTTTTGAAAGATTTGACTAATACAAAAGTCACTTGAAAAAGTCACTTCGCTGTGCCTCACCTCAGGGTAACCACAAAAAACATGGTTTAATTCTGGAGTAAAAGATAACCCTGATTAAGCCACAATCGCTTTTGCTACAGGTAGGGAAGGTTAAAATACATCTGAATATTAATAATACACCCGAAATGCCTGAGGACTCTGCCAATCTATGCAGCTACCACCCCCTTAATGGATTACCGCCCCCCCTTAATGGATACCACCAAAGAAAAATGAACTGCACACACACACACACAAAAAATGAAGAGAAAAGTGAACCACAAAATCCCCACATTAAAGCCAAGTTAAGGGCTTGATTTTAATTGAGATAAGGAGCCAGACAATGCCAAGTAAAGGCAGGTCACCCCTTCCCGACATTCTCCCGGAGTGACCTAGTATGTCTGTCGCCGCAGCTCAGAAGCACAGCCGACAAACTAAGGCAGCGTTTCCACATGACAAGCAGGTGCTGGTGCTGGACGGGGGGCCATGCTGGTGGGGGAGGAGGCCGGTCGCTGCAGTGGCAGCCAGAGTCTCTTTATACCCCAGGTGGCAACGACTCTCCCAGTATAGACCCTTCTCCTTTTTTAAAAAAAAATAAATTTTTATTTATTTCAGAGAGGACGGGAAAAGGAGAGATAGAAACATCAATGATCAGAGAGAATCACTGATCGGCTGCCTCCTGCACGCCCCACACCAGGGATCGATTCCCGGTCAGGGCACAGAGCTTTTGCTACAGGTAGGGAAAGTTAAAATACATCCAAATATTCATAATACACCCGAAATGCCTGAGGACTCTGCCAATCAATTCGGCTACCACCCCCTTAATGGATACCCCCCTTAATGGATACCACCAAAGAAAAATGAACCACACACACACACAAAAAAAAAAAAAAATGAAGAGAAAAGGGAACCATAAAATCCCCACATTAAAGCTAAGCATGTGCCCTGACTGGGAATCGCACCATGACCTCCTGGTTCATAAGTCGATGCTCAACCACTGAGCCATTCTAGACTGTTGGATTAAGAGAAGGCGACACCCTTCTCTTTCTACCCCAGCTGAGGTTACAAAACAAACCAACACACACACACACACGTATTTAGCGTGTTTGGACATAGTGTGTGTATGTAATATATATATATATATTTTTATATTTTATTGATATTTTTACAGAGAGGAAGGGAGAGGAATAGAGAGTTAGAAACATTGATAAGAGAGAAATATCAATCAGCTGCCTCCTGCACACCCCCCACTGGGGATATGCCCGAAACCAAGGTACATGCCCTTGACCGGAATCGAACCTGGGACCTTTCAGTCCGCAGGCCAACGCTCTATCCACTGAGCCAAACCGTTTAGGGCTGTATGTAATATATTTTAAAACATATATATTTTTTTAAATAACTACTTCAGCAAGCAGCCTTACTTGCTGAATCAATAATATCTCCCCTGCAAGAACCCTTAATCCAACAGTCTAGATGCAAACTGTTCCAAGAGCACAGCTCGCAGAAACGAACCAAACCAAACCACAGGGTGTAACTGAGCTGTTATCAGCCGGCTCGAATGCCAGACTTCATAACCTTTTAATAAAGAAAAACGTCACTCAACTCAGTAACAAGGGCGTCTCCCCTTCCCCCCCTCTCCGCCCACCCCCCCCCCCCCCCGCAAGCTCTCTTTCTCTCCTTTAAGGTAGAAGAATTCCAAAAACTAAATTTTTTTTAAGAGGTTCTTCATTTTAATTAGGTTTTCCATGAAAAGCAATAGCCTTAACTAATCCCTTACAGTCCTCCTCCACCCAACCCCACTTCTCTTCGTATGAATATCGCACAGGAACCCAAAGGCCTTCCTCCCCGTGATCCTCCCCACTCCCACTACGGGAAGAAATGTGACTAAATGGACTCAGCCTCCTCCATACAGCATGAAACAGGATGAATAAAAATATTTTTATGAAGAGTTGTGCTGTGGTGGGGGGAGTCAGGGGCAGAGAGAGAGGCAAAGACCGGCTCTCTTAGAGATCAGAATTTGTCCAAGTGGCACAGAGCCCATAGCTCACCCAGAATGGGCATGTCTAAGTGGACAGGAGCTGGGATGGGGTAGGCCAGTGGTTGGCAAACCGTGGCTCATGGGCCACATGCGGCTCTTTGGCCCCTTGAGTGTGGCACTTCCACAAAATACTGACTTCTGCGCATGGGCCACGAAGCTTCCATCGCCCTGTACGTGCGCGCCCGCACGTGGTATTTTGTGGAAGAGCCACACTCAAAGGGCCAAAGAGCCGCATGTGGCTCGCGAGCCGTGGTTTGCCGACCACGGGGCTGGGCTGAAAGTTTTCCTCATGTGTGAGGATAGGACAGCTACAAATCCATTCTCCTTCCCTTCCCCGTATCTTCCCTGGCTCTCAGGTAGAAGGATAGAGGTCTCCTGGGCAGGAACAGTCACAATTCTCTCAAGGTTTCATCTGTGGTTCCAAGCTTGGTGCAGGCACTGAGTGGGCATAACCCTCGGTGCCACCTGACCCCTTCCCCTAGCTCGGGGCTTTTCTCCGCCTGTGAGCACCAGGGCCTGCAGGACGTCTGACAGTGAGACAATGCCCTTGACCACTTCATTCTCATCCACCACTACAAGTCGGTGAGCTCCTGCTTCCACCGGCCTGTTGATGATGGTCTCCAGAGTTTCATGCAGGTAGCACCTAAGGATACCCTCAGAGCAATGTGATCATTGCTGGAGGGCTTTGGTCAGACACATCTAGGTTGTGGAGGTCTTTTCTGCTGCCATATTGATAACATCAAACTTGGAGGAGATGTCACCATACGCCCTTTCTCATCCACCACAGGCAGGGCCGGGACTCGGTGCTGCACGCAAATGCCCAGAGCCATGTAGACGGGGGTGGTAGTGCAGACCATAGCAATGTTGGCATAGGTGCCAGTCTGTAGCTCTTCCAGAGACTCAGACATGAGCTCTGGCTTGGGGAACTCGGTGATAAATAATTTGAGGAACTTGAGGATGCGCTTGTGGGTGAGGATGTACAAGGTGTTGCCTGATTCTGGGTCAGTAACTGGCAGCCTATGAATCTTGTTCCGGATTCATGAAGAGACAGCATCAAACCAGCTGGCATTAGGAGAAATGCACGCACATGGTTTAAGGAGTCCTGTAAGTATATTTCTCTCCAAGTTTCCATCTTGTGCTCTTCCAGCTCCTAGATTTGTCCCAAGGCTGATTTGTAGTCGTGGTGCAGAATATTGATGGAATCGGTGATGGTCAGCATGCCCACAAAACTTTGCTTCTTACTGGCCCTCAAAGGGGCAGCTCATACACCATTAGTCACCAAAGCAAAGAAAGCTTTTTTCACCTGCAGGGAAGTGTCAACCACAACCAATGTGGAGCTTGTGGGAATCAGGTCATAGTAGCGATGAGACTTCATGAAGGAAGTAGACACACTGTTGTTGGATTCTGGGGTCTCTGAGGATCCTCATCTTCCAGAGCTGGGGAGCTACCTGAAGAAATGACCGTCCCCATTGCTGGGGGCGCCCGCTGGCCGCGTTCACTCTAGAAGCTCGCTGGGGAAGGGGCCCAAACGATAACTCTCTAAGCCCGGCTCCCTCCTTTGGCAAACAGCTCCCTTCTTTCCTCAAAAGCCTCATTATTTTCTTATTCTTTTCTCCAACCTCCTCATATTTTCATAAAAATGGCACATGACGCACGGGACGTTTTTCAATGAGGACTCCTCTCGGGAGAATGTCATGCCACCGCCCTGCTCCTTAGATGCAATATCGGGGCCCTCTTAGCACACAACTCTGGGTGCTTGTCTTCTGGATACGGATGCCACAACCCTGTCCAGTAAGAAACACCCTGTGCTGTGCACACATACACAGAAACACACACACATGCGCGCACACACGTTCACTGCATGCCCACCTGCATATACACAGGTGTGCACATGCACATGTACACACAAGTCCGTGTGTGTAGACATGTGCCCAGATGCACGCATACACATGCGCACACACAAGCACACACACGCGCTCACCAGGTCAGTGGACCCGCCTCACTCTGTCTGGCCCCCCATCTCCTGCAGCCTCGACCCCCCGCCCCCTGGCTCTCAAACAGCCCAGCGCCGCCGATGGGTCGGCAGTAGCAGCTGTGGAGTCAGAGACCAGCGTATTCTTTCGATGGGCATTTCCGTTCCTGGTATGGGTTTCCTGTGCTGACCGCGGGCTCCTCTCTTGTCAGAGACGCGGGAATTGGCAGAAGTCTGAGGACAGACTGAAAAGAGCTGGGTCTGCTTGTGGCATTGATCTGCTGGCAGAAATACTCACTAATGTAACATATGCACAAGTTATATGTTTCAGGAAGTTAGTGCAAAACTGGACTTTAAAACAATTTAGAGATTAACTTTTTAAAAAATATTATATAGAAAAAAACAAGTCTGTCTGTGTAACAGCATTCCCTCGATGTGTCTTGAAGCCACTGCATTTGATCAGATTTTTTTATTGATTTCAGGGATAAAGGAAGAGGGAGAGAGAGACAGAAACATCAATGATAAGAGAGAATCACTGATTGGCTGCCTCCTGCACGCCCTACACTGGGGATCAAGCCTGCAACCCGGGCATGTGTCCTGACCAGGAATTGAACCGTGACCTCCTGGTTCATAGGTCAACATTCAACCACTGAGCCACACCAGCCGGGCCCCATTTGACCAGATTTTGGTGTAACTCACTCCACTCTCAATGGTGTTCCTGAGGGATAAGGTTGGTTCCTGGATTTTTGCAAAATTCTTCCACCATTCCCAGTCAGAATCTCCCATCTTCACGACACCTCACATTAAATTCCTGCGGCGATGGGAACTCATTGGCCTTTCTGCATTCCACCTCCAGGAAGACACTGTCCTTGCCTGAGACAGCGCCACTTAGCACGCCATGCGCGCAGCCAGACTTCAGAGACCACAGATGCCCCTGGAAGCCGCGCACAGAGCTCTCAGCCTCCCCGGGAGCCACAGGCAGGCCCTGAGGCTCCCTCGGGCCAAGGCAGGGCTCAAGCAGCTCCGGCTAATTGGAGGGAAAGATGGATATTAATTTCTTTCCTCCTTCGTGGGCTTCTCACAACAGATTACACTGACCGCTGTCGTCACGCACGCTGGCTGGTCGCTGTCTGCTTGCTGAACACAGTATCAGCTCAGCCGACTGGTCACAGGTTGGAAAAGTGAGCTGAGACAGCAGAGCCAGAGAGCGAGTCCGGGTTTCAGCGACCCAGGCTTTCAAATGGGCTCCCCCGAACCTTGCTGGAGAATTGTTCCAGGACTCAGGGGCTCTCCCCTCCCCCTAAGAATGTGTTTCCGAGTGTCTGCTCAGCTGGGCCAGGGAAGATGGCTCTGGGAGGCTTCGTGGACTCAGGGGATGGACAGGAAGAGTCTCTCATGGGAATGAAAGAAACGAGGGGAACCCCAGAGCCTCAGTGCTGGGCCTCCTCCAGTCTCCTGCGGAGAGCGAGGTGCACTCCTGGGGTTCCCGCCAACCCTGCTCCCGTGTGTCTACAGGGACTCAAGCTAGGAGATTTGACTTTGGTCACTTTTTGTAAAAATATATATTTTATTGATTTCAGAGAGGAAGAGAGAGGGAGAGACAGAAACATCAATGATGAGAGAGAATCATTGATCGGCTGCTTCCTGCATGTCCCCCCACTGGGGATGGAGCCTGCAACCCGTGACCTCCTGGTTCATAAGCTGACACTCAACCACTGAGCCACGCCGGCCGGGCACTTTGGGCACTTCTGTTTGCAAAATTTGCTTGCATGTCTGCCTCCCCCACTTCTCAGAAGGGCCGGCTTCTGCCTTCCTCATCTTTGATCTCCTGTTTTGAGTGCAGAAGTTCAAGAATGTCTGTTGAACAGACCTGGGCCATGATGGCCCAAATCCCTCTAGAGAGGGTGGCCTCGCTCAGGAGCCAGCTACCTGCCCCCACACAGACGAGGGCTCCGTGCTCCCTGCCACTGGGAGAGGAGGCAGCTGGCACCTGACCACACGCCTGCATTTCTTCCAGAAAGCACACCCGTCTCTCGCACAGCTCTGCGGGGCCAGAGGGCTTTCCAGGAACTCCCACACTGGCATTCCTTGACGTCTTCTCTCAGGCAGGGGTGGGGGGCGGGCAAACTTTTTGCAGAGTTAACTGGTAAACATTTTAAGCTGAGTGGTCTCTGTTCAGTTACTCACCTCCAGTATCGTAGGTGCCACACACCATCCAGAAACACACGGGGGCGGCTGTGTCGCAACGAAACCTTATTTACAAGCTCAGGTGGCTTCGGGCTGGATGTGGCCCTCGGCCACCTTTGCGCACTCCTGACCTAAGAGCAACATGATCCAGAGAGAAGATGGTAAGCTAACTCTGCTGCAAGAAAACTGTCCATAACGCGGGCAACAGTTCATCCAGGGCTTTTCTTGCCTTCCTCATCCTTCTGGGTCACCGGCCGAAACAAGTGAGAGGGCTGGGGAGCAACCTATGAACCTGGAATCGTAGATTTGGCATCAGGCTGCAACGAGTCACAAGTCCTCATGTCAGGGGTTTTCGCTCTTCCACGCGCCGGGACAGAGCAGGGGCCCAGCCAGGGCCGTGTGCTGGGTGTCTCACCCACTCCACCACCTTCATACTGCCTTCTGGTTCTGCTGCTTTCTCTAGAACTTAGTTCTTTACCCAGTCCCGGTGACCCCAAAGTACCTTTGCATCCTTTCAGTTAATCCTAAAGCCCTTCAAGACAAGGTCACATTCCCCCCTATATTCCACCTCATTGTCTAGTGACCAGCCTCACGTTGTAGAGGGAAGACACGTGGATGCTGGGGGACAGAGGTCCTTGTGATCCTGAGGGGGTGTAGGTATGAAGCTTTGGTGACTCTTCCTGGAAGCACATTCCACAGCAGAGAAGGCTGCGCCCAGGTGAGATGACGGAACCCTGACGTTCCCGGCCGCTGGTCTGAAGGCAGGTCCGAAAGACTCAACAAAATCAATAAATAACCGGGCGGGGATGGAAGAGGAGTGAGAATCCCAACCTCCACCCATCCATCAATCAATCGAAGCAAAAGAGGGGAGGCGATGGCCAGCTGGACTTCCCTGGAGACGTAACCGAGGAGCCGCTGGAGTTGTGTTTCGCAGCCCGCAGGATGGAAATAATTGGCTGTTTGCAAACCGAGTGCCAAAGGCGGACATGCTCAACCCGCAGCTGTAATTAGTCTGTCGATGCTGCGTGTCTGTGATGTGCGCACAGGGCGGGTGCGTCCCTGCGGCGGCTTCCTCCCGCCTCCGCCTTCTCCTTTTACAAAGGGGCCTGGATGGCAAAAGGCAAGTGGACGCAGGACTGCGGCCAGCCCCTCCGTGAGCCCGACTCGGGCCTGGTCCCCTCCCTGGGGCTGTAGGGCCGCGAACAGTGTCGTCATCGGCCACTCCAAACCCTGATGGAAGCGCTAACCCTGGAAAATTATAGGGTCGGGAGAGTGAATTCCATGCCCTTATTTGCAGGCTAAGGACACCGCCGCCGCTCCCGACTGGGCTCGCGTCATGTTTGATGAATGTCCACACAGGATGGGACCAGTAGCATTTTCTCTGAACATTGCAGCGATTACTCATTAGGAAATGAGGGCCCTTGGGCAAGGAATCTGGTCTGAAGACGGAGTGCCCTGTTACCACCAGATGCAGCAAATTAATCCTGAAAGTTTGGCACTGGGAATGGGGACTAAAGCGCTGCGATTGAAAGGTGCAGGTACAAGATGATATCCGTTTCCACTCCTAAAAAATGCATTTGACCTTCCTATTGCCAGCTGTCTACCCAGAGAAGAAACGGAAGGGCATGAAGGTGGAGCTACATGCCCTCGGGCTCACACAGGTGGGGGAGCCAGGAAAGAAGCCGTGTGGCTGGCTCGCTGCTGCTGCTGCCGGGCCTGGGTTTGGACTTGGACCCCTTGCTGCTCCGTGGACGTGGGCACATGAAGCAGCCATCTGGTGCCTTTTCCTAATCCATGGAGCAGCAACTCTAGCAAGGCTGCCTCCTTCTTCAGAGGTTTCCTGTGGGCCAACTGGCTGCTTCTTTGTACCATCATACATGTGGCCTGGGTGGCACCTCTCATGCCAGGAGCATAGTCTAGGGTTCAGAGATGGGGCTTGGGAACCACATGGCCTGGGTTGAACGGGCCCTTGTTGCTCATTGTCTCACCTTAGGCAAAGAACTGCAAGTTCATTGTGTCTTGGTTTCCTCATTTATAAAATGACTAGAGTCCTGGTACATGGATTTGTGCACGGGTGGGGTCCTTCGGCCTGGCCTGCGCCCTCTCGCAATCTGGGACCCCTCAGGGGATGTTGGAGGCCCAGTGAATGGATTCGGCCCTATCCCCACAGGCCAGGCCAAGGGACTCCACCGGTGCACAAATCCGTGCACCAGGTTTCTAGTATGCATTTAAGATCTTTGACTAATCTCTTCCCTCCCTCTCCCCTCCCACCTTCCCTCTGAGATTCATCAGTCTGTTTCATGTTTCCACACTTGTGCATTGAGCATCTTCCCCCTGGTGGTCAGTGCATGTCATAGCTATCGGTCGAATGGTGCAATGATCAAACGGTCAAACAGTCACTTAGGCTTTTATATATATAGATGAGGTGAGAATTAAATGTGCTGAAACATGTAAAAACCCTTAGAACATTTCCTGGTCCACAGGAAGCACTCACAAGATAGTCCCTGGTTTTATTAATCTAAATGTCCATGGGGGGACTCAGGTATTTATATAACAGCTTAAACCCGTGAGAACAATTGGGCACTTTCTGGGAAAGGAGATGCACATAGCTATGACTTAGCCATTCCATTGCTACCCTAGAGAAACCCACATATGTGAGCAAGGGGACACAATCAACATTGTTCATCACAGTGACATTTTCAAGAGCAAAACAGTGGAATGAACACCAGTGGGAAAGTGGATAAATAAGTTGTGAAATTTACATGATGAAATACCATGGAAATGGATCAATGCCCCCAAAATTGACATTAAATGAGAAGAGAAATGTTGCAATAAGAAACTTATAGCATGATACCATTTATAAAAGTTTAAAAATGAAAAACAAGACACCAGATTCCTTACAGATTCATGCCTATGTCATAAAAATATGAAAACATGCACGCGAGTGAAAAGTACCATATTCAGAATAACAGCCACCTCTGGAGAGAAAGGGGGGATGAGATGGGAGAAAGGGATGCAGGAATTCTATGATCCTGGGAATGTTTCATTTCTTTAAAATACTATCAGAAAATAAAGATTTAAAGTAAGTGATATAGATCATTCGATTTATATTTTGCATGAAGTATTGCTTCATTTTTTTAAAATTCTGAGTTGTACTTTTACTTTGATTTATAACATTCGTCCTTTGTGATGTCCGGTCACGTTTATGAATATAATTTATTTTTATTCTTCTGTCTTCATTTTCTGGGATGACTCATTATAAAAAAACTTTCCTATTGTAACTCCGAGTGGACTAAAAATTCGCATCTTAGCTCTACTAACCAGCCTGTGCCTCAGTGGCGTGCTTCGGTAATGGACATCTTAGCTCTACTAACCAGCCTGTGCCTCAGTGGCGTGCTTCGGTAATGGATCACCCTCTCAGCCGGAAGCATTTACGCAGCCCCTTGAGTATGCACAGCTCTGTTCCTGGCATACGGCTTGGAAATGATAACAGGGTTACAGGGAAAAGGAGACCGACCACTGTTGCTTCATTAAAATTTAAAATGTTTTGCTAACTTAGTTCACACTTCACAACAGCAGAATTTTAGAGTCCTTAAAAACCACTAGGAAAAACCCAAATGCCCTAATGGGAGGGATGAATAAAGGACAGAAACATTTTAGCACAAGTACTTCTTATGGCAAAATCACCAAAAGGGACACAAAAAGCCTTCAAGCAAATGAGCAAAAAACATTGGACAAATTGTAAAATGAGCGGAGTTAAACTATCAAATTTGCAAAGGTAATATTTGCTACTGGTATAGGTTCAGGAAGTTAGGCGCTCACATACTGCTGGTGGGTAACTGGACGTTATGTGTCAAGCGCCTTACAAATATCAAACACTTTGACCCAATGATTGTCCTACTAGGATTATGTACCAAGAAAATAGCTCAAGATGTACACAAAGATTTATGGGCAAAGACTTTCACTACAGCATCATTTGTCAAAGCAAAACACCTAAATATATAATAGAGTATTTGTTAAATGTTTCCTATACAATGTAATAACCTGCAGCCCTCATCTGTATTTATTTTTAAATTTATGTTAAATGACACGGGCAAGTGTTTAAGAGATAGCGTTAGTGGAGAAACCAGGATACAACACTACTGCATCTGCATAGGGATCCAATTCTGTAAAAGAACTATCTATGCATGGAAAAAAGACTGGAAGGAAACACACTCAGATGCCTGGGCTCACTCATGGGTGTCTCCTTTCTTTACACCCTTACATTGTTTTCAAATATTTTTCAAGGGGCCTGTCTTACAATTAGAATAAAACATAAATGATTAGATAATTGCAGAAGCTGAGACCGAGGAAGGACGCGTCGGTTGTATAGATGGGAAGGATGAACTGAAGGTGGTACCACTGCTGGGTGGCTGCACTCCTTCCTGGCCTGGCCGCCAGGTCCTGAGGGACCCCCAGAGAGGAGCAGCAAGACCCCTGCCGCCCAGGGTCCATGCAGAACAAACTCCTCACACTCCTGGGAGAATGGCTCCTGGGACGCCCTTTCACTTCTCAAATATTCCATCTGTACCCACTCGGGCTCATCTCAATGACTGAGAGAAGAAGGCAAGCTCAATACAGGGGGGCCTTGACTTACGAGTGTCCCGACTAACGAGTTTTTTAAGATATCAGCTGTCTCTCAGCCAATTTTTTGTATTGAGTTGATAGAGTAATTTGAGTTAATGAGCTCCTTAATGAGCTCCTTAACGAGCTCGGCCTCGGAACGAATTAAACTCGTAAGTCAAGGTCCCACTGTAGTTCATTTCCCGTGGCATCGCCAGCTTAAGTATTGCTTATCACATACGCTGCAACTGTAATTAGAAAGTAATGAAGTAGAGTTCTTCTTTTAATTATAAGCTGACTTTTAATTATTAGCTGAAAATCAATATATTTTTATTGATTTCAGAGAGGAAGGGAGAGGGAGACAGAGATAGAAACATCAATGAGGAGAGAGCCTCATCGATCGGCTGCCTCCCGCCTGCCCTCGCCCGCTGGGGACCAAGTGGCACGTGCCCTGATCGGGAATCAAACCTGACCTCCTGGTTCATAGGTTGATGCTCAACCACTGAGCCATGCCCTGATAGACATGTAGGGGTTCAGAAATACTTGAAGGGATTAAAATCGAGCAAGGGGTGGTGGCGAGAGATTTGGATACCAAACAAACCTGATACGGAGCCAGCTGGGAGCAGATGCGTCAAGCAGGGACCAGTGAGGAGGGGAGCGGGCTGCCTGGCACAGTCTAGGGACCACGCATTTAATTTTTAGGTGCTTTTAACAACCATACACACAAGCCCAGCCAGCGCGGCTCAGTGGTTGAGGGTTGTCGACCTTTGAACCAGGAAGTCAGGGTTCGATTCCCAGTAGGGGCACATGCCCAGGTTGTGGGCTCGATCCCCAGTGTGGGGCATGCAGGAGGCAGCTGATCCATGATTCTCTCTCATCATTGATGTTTCTACCTCTCTCTTCCTTCCTCTCTGAAATCAATAAAAAATAAATTACTTTTAGGAAACATACACACAATACTACCTCGCACTTATTTCTCCTTGAACTCCTGCGTTTGTCCCAAGTAAGTCTGCTATCATCTAAAGCGGAGACTGCAGTTCCACCGGTGGATAGAGATATCCAGGCATTTATCCACCTGGGGAAACAAAGCTGGGCCCCAGGGTCATTTCCATCTCCAGAGCGTTCCCACATTCCTACAATAGAAAGGAGAGCAACAGGAGAGAAGAAAGGCTGGGGAGGGGGCTCCTGACAGGGAACTGGGGCAGTTTCTGGGGCAGATCAGATCCCTGCCCGAGGCCTCAATGGTGTCCGAGCAGCAGCTCTGGACAAAGTGCATTGTGTGGAGGCTCCCAGCGGACGTTTCAAAGGGAAAGACTGCGTGCTGGGGGCCAGGGCTTCCCTGCGCTGCCCCTGCTGCTCTGAGCCCCCCGGGAGACAAAGGGGAGCCTGCGGGACCAAAATGTCATTTCTTTCTTCCCGTTCACGCAGCCCGTTGTGCTGGGAGAGGCACGAATGCGTTTGGAAGGGGCTGCTGAGGCCGAAATGGAGCCATATTTTATTTCCACCTTCGGATGCGCCTCCTGAGAGGCTAGAAGTGCCGACACGAGTGCTACTTGGGAGAAAATGAGAAGGTCTAAGGGAGAGGAACGGTTCAAATGCAGCCGCTGATGATGCAGAGACTGTGGGTTCCGGGAAGAAGTACAAACGGGAACGATCAGGGGACTCAGCTCTGCCCAGTGCAGCAAAACAGCTCCCTTCTTCCCTCACGAAACTTCTGCTGGGCGGGAAAGGAGGATCGCTGACCCTCCGCGCTGGCACAGGTGGACCTGGGGAGCATCATGCTGATGAGATAAGCCAGTCAGAGAAGACAAGCACCATATGACCTCACTCACATGTGAGAGCTAATGAACCAAACAAACCAGCAAACAGGATAGAAACAGACTCACAGAGACAGAGCGCAGACTGCAGGGGCGTGTGTGTGTGTGTGTGTGTGTGTGTGTATGTGTGTGTGTGTGTGTGTGTGTGTGGCGGGGGGGGGGGGGGAGGTAGGGGGCAGGGCCGGGTGAAAAAAGATGAGGAATTAAGAAAAAACACACAAGTAAACAGGGGATAAATGGTGACGGAAGGAGACTTGACTTTGGTTGGTGAACACAAAACAATACGCAGTTGATGGATTATGGAATGGTACACCTGAAGCCTGTTTAATTTTATTAACCAGTGTCGCCCCCATTAAAGAAAAAAAAAAAACTTCCAGAAGCTCAGAAAGGAGGCCCAGAATCTCATTACTAAAACCAAACTTCCAAATGACCGAGTAGGCGGCTCTCGCTGCTCCGCCCAACGGGCGTTCCTTCGCCAGCGCCCCTGGTGCGGGTGTGAGCGTCAGCTCCCCGAGCGGAACCGCGTGCGGCCTGAGCTCACCTGCCCGCCCCTCCCAAGCGCTTGGCTGTCCTGGGGCCCGTGCAGGGCCTGCATGAGAGAAGGAAAGTCACTGTAGTTTTTATTTGCACAATTTCAGCATGATGCCATCTCCACATGGAAGTACACTGAGGCTGTTACCAGGTCAGTCCTCACAAGCAAAGCGATCGGCATTTTTATCTTAATGAGCATAATTATTTCACCCTCTCCCACGACCCTGGGCCTGTGTCATCGTATGTAAACTGCGGACGAGCTAGAACCTCCAGCTTTCCCCAGAGCCCGTGATTCTGACGCCAGACAAGGTAGGACCCAGGTCAAAAAGCATTAAACAAGACAAACGGCCGTTGTAATAGTTAAAGCCATGACTCCCAGCAGTAGGATAGCATTTATGAATATTTTTGCACCCGACGCAGAGCAGCCACTTTTAAAAGAACAATCCTACACGAACCAGACAGAAACACACTAATACTAGGAGGCTGAGACCCAGAGCCAGGACCAGGTGAGGTGAGGAGGCATTTTCCTTCGATGCCAGTCCCTACCCCCACCCCTTCCGAACTTCATGTTCAGATCTGAACCCAGTCAGCTGATGCGGGTGGCCGGCAGGCTCCCTCAGCCTGTACGCTCAGGGATTTGCAAGGAGCTGCTCTGTTGTCGGCCAGAGAACGCACCTTGCTGATGGAACCACAGAGTCCACAGAGAAGAGAGAGAGCGGATGGCCAACTGGAAGAAGCAGGTGAGGGCCGCTCAGGGGAATGAGAGCGAGGCAAGCTCGGCACACCCTGCTAGACAGGCACCCACTGCACCTTCTATCCAACCTGGCTGCTGCCCCAGGCAAAATGCACGTACAGGCCACCCCGACACATTCCTCGCCTCGTCCATCACAGGTGGACATCTCTCACCCGGACAAGGATGGAGAATGCTCACAGAGGAAAGGGTAGATTCCACGTATGGTAAACCCGCTTGCAGTGACTCCGTTAGCGGAAAGCATTGGCAATAACCACCTACGATATCAAGCCGACTGTGAAAGGCATCTATGGCCCTAGCTGGTTTGGCTCAGTGGATAGAGCGTCAGCCTGTGGATGGAAGGATCCCGAGTTCAAATGCAGTCAAAGGCACATGCCCAGGTTGTGGTCTCGACCCCCAGTAGGGGGCGTGCAGGAGGCAGCCAATCAATGCGTCTCTCTCATCACTGACGTTTCTATCTCTCTCCCTCTCCTTTCCGCTCTGAAATCAATAAAAAAAAATTTTTTTAAAGGCATCTTTGGTAGGTGAATGTCCTCGAACAAACTGTTATTTGAGATGGAGGTTTTTGTCTTCTGTTGGATACATTTCCTCCCAGCTGTAAAGTATCAAGGATATTTTACCTCTTTAGTCAACTGAGGGCTTGAAGTAATCTTGATTACAGAATTCCATAATCCAGTCTCAAATGGAAAAGCCATTATCATTTCTGTCTCCCGTGTAAGGAGCCCAAGGCTAGCCAGGTGGTGAGTGAACGCACTTCCCAGCTCCTAGTGACGTACCCAGTTAATAGTCCAGAGTGGAAACGTCTGTCAGCCACGGAGAGGGCGATGGGGACGAAGCCCTTAGGGCGCACCCACTCCCAGGAACTGGGTCTGCGAAGGAAATGCCGCCCTCCCGGTCCAGCCACCGTGGCAGCGATGACTGGACACTTCACAGCAAACGCAATTCAAAGACAAGTCATCTACAGCCTCCTCCGAAGCAGGTGATGGGAAATGCATTTCCTTTGTGGTGTGTCCAGCTTGTGTCTGGACTCGGGCTTGCAAATCGTTCTCACTGATTTTTAGAAACATCTGGGTTCTCTTCACCCCAATCGCTTCCATATGAGCAGGGCCCGTGGGGGCGCAGAGCGCCATGAAAGCGAGCGCCTTGATGTGCATGGCAGCTGCGGCTCCGGCCTTTCTATTATGGTGATGGGCTGTCTGCCGCTATATTCACTTCGGTTCAAACTCCACATGATGTTATTCTGAACTTGTGAGCCAAAAACAGCCCAGAGGCTCGATGCTCACGGACAGATGTGCTAAACTGAGCACCAGGGGTCTTCACTCTCAGAAGGCTGGGCTGTGAATGTCTGGTATCGCTGAAAGGACTTGCTAGCTGCTGGGTGCTTCTGGTTTTCAAAATACGAAGCTAGCCAAAGCCTAGCAGGCCCCGCTACCTGGAACCCATAGACTATCTGGAATCCATTGAAATATATTTCTCAATGAACATGAAGTCATTAAAACCCAAGGTAGCTCTATGTACGTGAGAGGATTCGACACTTCGTAGACTGTGGCCCATTCTGAATCTAACAACAGTTACCAAACGTCCGACTGAATACAGCCCTGGGATGTTTGCATGACGCTCCACAGCTCCACACAGAGAACCCTGGGTCTCCTCCGGGCTCGTGGCACCAGCCACACCCCCAGAAGGTCCACGTTCAGTCCTCTGAAGAGTTATGGTTTGGCATCCCAGTACTCGGCATATTCTTACTCACTTAGTAGACAAAAACGAACTTAAGACAAAAGACAAGGTGGCCAGGCCTGAGTGAAAGCATCAAGGCTAGCGCACGCCCTGTGAGCGCCTTGGCGTTCTCAGTATCAAGTGCATTGCATATAGAGACCTGAGCACCCTGGGAGCTGGTACCTGAATGGGAAAGAGCACAGCAGTTGCACCCAGTGAGCCAGCAAGGAAGCCACCAGCTCCAGGGCCGGCCTGCCCCACCCCGTGCTCGGAAGGGAGGGGAGGGGCAGAGCTGACACCATCGAGAGAAGCCACCACAGGGAAGATGACCATCCCGTCCATCAGTCACTCCATCGGTCACCTCCAACCATCTAGCGAGGGTGTGATTCTGACGGGAACGGGCAACAGGAGCTACCCCGAGAGAGACACGGGAACAGGACGTCCTATACTTTCAGGTGGAGACGGATAATCCAGGCTCAGTCCCAGCAGGAAGTGAACAGCACGTTAGACAGAGGGGAAAAGAGAATGGAATAGCGCCCGCTGCTTGCACTGGCTGGTGGGGACGCTCCCGGAATGTGGAGGGCACGGTATGCGCACCTCCCAGGAGAGATGGACCACTGTGTGGTTTGGCTTCTCTCCTGTATCCCAAGGTGTACTTGCCGGAACTTCAGAGGAACTTGTAGGTGCAGAGTTTCATTTTGTCCAAGGGGAAATGATACCTTTCCCTTTATTGCCAATATTCTTTATGATCATGTCCATCACACTGCCATTGCTGGCGCCCCTGGCTGTAATCTTCAGGGTCCTACAGGCATCAAGTCCTCAGCTTCTCTACCGTCTCACAGAACTAACTGCCTGAGTGGTTTTACCTACCCGGCCGCTCCTTGCTCTCGTTACAGCGCCTCTGCTAATCTCTTCTCCTGTTCATTCTACCCTGACGACCTGGAAGAAGTTAGTTTTGCACACGCATTTGGAAATTTCCCATGGTACGTCTTCATCTTGATCCCTTGGAAAAATGTTAATGAAGGTCCCTTCAATATGCTTTTCTATGGGTTCCCATTATGAACACTTTTCCCTCCAAATATCCCAACATTGTACGTGCTCTCTAAGACCATTCTCTCCCCATCTCAAAACATTTTCTCTAATCCCAGTAAAACGCGTTTGTTTAGCTTCAGTGAGGTATAACTGATACAGAATCAACTGTGCATATTTAAGTAGACAATTTCATGAGCTTTGTCATATGTGTACACCTGTGTCTATGTACACATGACAAGGCAATGGGCACGCCCATTCTCCTCATGCCCATTTGTTGTCTGTCTCTCCCTCTCACGGCCATTCCTAGTCAAATGCTCTGCTTTCTGTCATTAGAGATTCGTTTGTAGAGCCTATAATTTAAAACAAATGAAATCATACCATATGCAGTCTTCTGTTTTTGTGGGGGAGCCTGGATTCTTTCACTCACTATCACTATTTGAGGCTTATCCGTGCTGCTATATATACCAACAATTTAAATACCCTCAGTAACATTCCACAGTACGCATATACCACATTTTGTTTATCCATTTATCAGTTGGTAGACCCTTGAGTTGTTGTCAGTTTTTGGTTATTATGAATAATACTAGAGGCCCAGTGCACGACATTCTTGCACTGAGCGGGGGTAGGGGTGGGGGTGGGGGGAGCTCAATCCTGACCTTGTAAAGTGGCACACAGAAGCCTGGCCTGCACCCTTTCGCAGTCTGGTACCCATTGGGGGATGTCTGACTGTGGCTTAGGCCCACTCCCCATGGAGAGGGGGCCTGATTCACAGTTGGATATCCTTAGCGCTACCGCGGAGGCGGCCACTGCCTTCGCCAGCTATGAGCCCAGCTTCTGGCTGAGCAGTACTCCCCCTGTGGGAGCACACTGACCACCAGGGGTCAACTCCTGCATTGAGTGTCTGCCCTCTGGTGGTCAGTGTGCATCATACAAACCGGCTGTTCCACCGTTCGGTCGATTTGCATATTACCCTTTTATTATATAGGATTACTATGAACATTCATGTACAAGTGTTTGTGGGAACAGGCCTTCATTTCTCTTCGGGAAACCCTAAGTGTGGAGGGCTGGGTGGTATGGTAATGAACACTGATTTCTACTGCTTCAGTATGACTTATCTTTAAAGGCTGACTTAATAATCTAATTAAAGTATATCCTCTCTTTCTCCTTGATTGATGCACTTTCTCAAAAAAAAAGTGAACATAGTTCTCAAAGGAGAAAATGAAGAAGTAAAAGCATATGGGGCCTCGAAGTTGTGTCATTGCTTCTGCAGGACATTGTCGCAGGGCTGCTCGGACCTGACCTCGCACACAGAGCCACCTGGCCCAGGTGGCAAGCCCTCCCACAGCGATGGGAGGAAAAGCATTTCCCCACTCTCGGGAGCTCTGTGGTGAGCAGGTGCCCAAACACGACAGAGCCAATCAAATTCTTCCCAGCCTGCGGGGGTGGATTGTTTGAGCACATGGAGGCAGCTATGGCTCAGAGCAGAGAGAACGTAAAGAAGACTTTCCCATGTTTTGTTTCTGATGCTACTAGACTTGTTTTGAAATATGTGCAAAATAAAAAATCCAAAACCAAAACCAGAGAGAGGGAGGGGGGAGAGAGAGAGAGAGAGAGAGAGAGAGAGAGAGAGAAGTAACAAGTAACGAAAGAGGAAGGTTAGAGAGGGAAAATAATGGCACAAATTCTTACAGTCTACATTTCAGGTAAGTAACTTTCTTATACTCCCCAAAAAAAATTTTTTTAAGCAACAGTCAAAAGACATGGAGGAATCATTGCTTGGATTATAAAGCTATGATGGGAGAGCCTGTTAGAGCCATAACGCCACCACCCCCCATTCCCCTTTGGCAAAGGGAGAATCACGGAATGAACAGATTTGTAATTTTGAATTTCCAGGTGTATAGGATACAGACTTGTTGTTTTTTATTTATGAGCTCCCATAGCAATAGTAACGTAAGTTTGACTTTTTTTCCTGAATGTGTAAAAAAATACTAGAGATTTTTAAATTTACTGCCACTTGCTTTAGAAACACTTTGCTTTCCTCCCCACAACTAAGCAGGATCCAGGCTCCATAAATCAATTTCCCTCACGGGTCCAGCTTAAAGGAAATAAGACGGTGCAAGTAGGAAACCCACTGCATGTCCATGAGGCTGTGGTGGGCGATCAGGACCACGGCGAAGCTTAAAGGTGAATGATACCCGGTTGTATTTTCTTAGGCTTTGGTGTAAAGGCTAAACTTAAATGCTCACATCTTAACCTGTCAATGATAAGGGACCCTCCAATTTATCCACGAGGCATGAGGATTCAGTTAAACATGCGAACAGCAGAGACCACGGAAGCACAGGATGAAGATGAAGGTGAGCGAGGGAGGGCCGAGGCACACCACCTGGACACCCGCAGGGCAGCCCGCAGGGACGGGAAGTGTTCTCAAGTGAAACTCGGTGCTGGCTCTCGGTGTGACAGGCAGCTGGCGAGGCTGGGGTGCCGGCTGTCTGGTCAAACCCCAGTCTTCCTGCTGCTCTGAAGGTGTTTTCGGGTGTGACTAACATTTAGATCAACAGACTCAGGAAAGCACTCACCCTCCATTGTGTTAAAGGAGAGCGCTCGCCTCAGTAAGGGTTGGGCAAAGTCCTTAGTTCCCAAGGAGGGGGGACTGGAAGGAAGCCCTGCCCTCAGCGTGGTGGCCTGGGGGGGGGGGGGTGCGGACTCCTCTCCCTCCTGCCTGAGCGAGGCTGTCAGGGTGCGTTGGAGACACTGCCTTCAGAGAGGAGCCTAGCTTTACTGTAACACAGGTGGGCTCCTCTGGGGCGACAGAGAGACTCCTGGCAGGCCCCACCAGGCCTCTGAGAGGTGCTCACCCAGCATTTACTGCGATCCAGCCCTGTTCTGAGAGCTGAGTCGGCGAGGATGGAACGAGACAGACAAGTGCCCTGGATCTTACGTTCTGGGAGGGGAGACCAGCAATGAGGAAGCAGGTGACTAAGATAGTTTCTGATCATCGCAGGTATGGGAAGTCATCTCTAACTTCCAGGCAACCTGAAGACTCAGGGAGAGCGACGATGGGAAGCATGTGTCCTGAGCGTCCCTGTTGCTTCTGTCCAGCAGAGGACTGGCTACCCCATTGGACTAGGCCAGCCGTGGGCAAAATACGCCCCGCGGGCCGGATCCGGCCCGTTTGAAATGAATAAAACTAAAAAAAAAAAAAAGACCGTACCCTTTTATGTAATGATGTTTACTTTGAATTTATACTAGTTCACACAAACACTCCATCCATGCTTTTGTTCCGGCCTCCGGTCCAGTTTAAGAACCCATTGTGGTGCTCGAGTCAAAAAGTTTGCCCACCCCTGGACTAGGCGCTCCCTGATGGCAATGGCTGCTGCTTGCTATCCTCAGTGTCTAATATAATGTCTGGAATACAGTATGGGTTTGCCAAATGCTGGGGGGAGGGGAAGAGGGGGGGGAGGGAGGGGGGATGAATGGACAGCTGGATGGATGGATGGATGGATGGATGGATGGATGGATGGATGGATGGGTAGATGGGTGGATGGGTGGATGGGTGGATGGGTGGATGGGTGGATGGGTGGATGGGTGGATGGATGGATGGATGGATGGATGGATGGATGGGAGGAAAGAAGGATGAATAAATGGGTGGATGGATAGATGGATGGGTGGATGAGGATATATTGCCAATATCTTATGCTGGGTTTCTATAGAAGCATCTCTGGGAAAAGATGAGAGTGCTAGCAGGTTTAATCAGGAGGTAATTCCAGGAAGCAGCAGGAGGGGAGTGGGAAAATGAGACGGGGGGGGGGGGGGGGGTCATGAAGCTGATGTGGGCAACTGAGGCTCAATCCTACTTACGAAATCTGAGACACACGGTGGGCGTTGTCTCAGTGTTATCCCAACCAAGGACCAATGAAGCTGGGGGTACGTTTCCCCCAGCCCCCTGTCAGCCTCATTTGGGACCTGCCCCCAAGAGGACCACCTCCCTGGCACCCTGGCCTGCCCCACACGTGAGCACAGGGGGCTCCAGCAGTCAGAGAAAACCCTGGGGCAGTCACAGGGCTAAGCCTGGAGCAAAGGGCTTTGCTCAGAGGATGATGAGCAGAGAATCATGGGGGCCTGGGGACCCACAGGACCTGCTGCAGCCACCTCCATCCACCTGGAGAATTCTGGGGGGACCTGGAGACAGTGCTGTGTGAGGGGCTGTGGAGCAGCGGGGGGAGGAGGGGAGGTTCTGGGAACAGCCTGGACTCGGGCCAGGGCAGATTTGCAGCCTTGCCGGTAATCCTTGGCCCTCTTCCACTCCCTCTCAATTTCAACCTGACGCTTGGAGCTCCTCAAGGGTGGAAACAAGCGCTTGTTTTGGTATTTAAACACTTGTAAGTGGTTCAAGTACATATAGGGGCTTAAGACTGTTTACTAGCTATTTTATCCCTAGAGGCGAACCTATGACACGCGTGCCAGAGGTGACACGCGAACTCATTTTTTTGGTTGATTTTTCTTTGTTAAATGGCATTTAAATGTATAAAATAAGTATCAAAAATATAAGTCTTTGTTTTACTATGGTTGCAAATATCAAAAAACTTCTATGTGTGACACGGCACCAGAGTTAAGATAGGGTTTTTCAAAATGCTGACACACCGAGCTCAAAAGGTTCGCCATCACTACCTTAGAAGGTGCCTCTAAAATGTTGGATAGTCAGGTCAGACGGGAGTCTGCTTTCCCCACAAATGCCACCTCGTCACGTCAGGCTGAGCACCAAAGAGCCTGGGATGATAATAAATGAAAATTTATTTGAGGAAAATGAACTACATTTATTTTTTTGAAGCACCTGGAAGACTGGCAGTAAACAGTGGGGGGTGGTTTCTATGTGCTTGCTGTTGGTTTCCAGGCCAGGGCCTTGTCTGGTGCGGGTCACACCCTCTCACCAGAGGTGCCCCAGGGGCTTTTCTTTCTCTGTCATTGCCAGGCCCTTTCTGTCCTCTGCTGGGGTTTAAAAGGACGAACGGGGACTCTTAAGGCTCTGGGTTTAGAGGATGCCAAGAAAATGACACAGGCCATTATTTCCAGGCTCATAAAAGCCCCTTTCCCAAATTCCAGTGCCCTCCACAAACAAGCAGCCAGGTGCTAAGAGAAGCATCATCGGATTACAGCGACACTCCCTGGTTTTGCATGAGCGACAGAAAGAGGTGATCAGGAAGAGTGTCCTGCGGAATCTGTGCTGAAATCAACAAGGAAAAGGGTTCCTTTCATTTTTTATCCATCCGAATGGGGTTTTTTGTTTTTTTTATATACATTTTTTGATTAAGATATTACATATGTGTCATCAGAATGGCTTTTGCTGCGAATCCTGGTGCTTGCGATAAGGACAACTCAGGAGCCGCACAACAAGCGTAGATGTTTCCAGCACAATCCCACTGCTGTTCCGCTTTCGTTTCCTGAAGCGTTGGACCCTGTGAGAAGCAGGGCTGGCCTAAGTTTGCAAGCATGGCTGATTCGTTCTTGCAACTTTCATTTACTGAGCTGGTCCTCTACACCAGCCATGACTGACGTGTGTGTGCATGTGTGTGTGTGGGGGGGGGGGCAGTTACACACGTTCCCATTCTCATAAAATCTACACCTTAGGAACCAGGTAGAAGCAAAGGAAAATTCACGATTTCCATTTTAGAGGCAAGAAGACAAGAACTCCACCTTCGGTGACACGTTGGGAGCATAAACAGCCGAGCCTTCAACTAGGTCTCTTCGTGCTTCGGTTCTACCTCCGTCCAGCCAAAGCATCACAGCTGTGCTCCCCACACCCTCCCCCCCGCTCTCAGCGAGGAGCCGATTTCTTCCTCCGTCGCCAGACGATGCAGGGACAGATTTGTGTTTTCATCAGCAATGTGACTCATCAGCAACCCGGCGCTCTAGCCGGTCCCACGTAACACAATCCATCTTTAGTTCCCATAATGTCTTCCACATGACTTTATCCCCAAATGCTTTACATACTTCACCAAGACAGCTATCGAATTAAAATAATAAATCAACGCGGGACAGGACGCAGAGAGGTTTGTTCAAGGGAGGGAAAGGCAGGTTTTCCGCGAGACAGGAAAAAAGATGGGAGCCCACGGCCTTGGTGCTTGTCCTATAACTCAGGCTCCTTTCTGAGCTTTAACTCCTTCTTGGGTTTACTGTCCCGGGCAGCACCGCTTGGCCCATCTCTTGCAAACCTCGTGAAAAGACAACGAGGTACTTACGCTTTGATAAGAATCTCAATTTCCCAGCGAAGCCTTTGCCCACGCTGTACGATGATGCTATCTCCCCAAAAAGTCCTGAAGCTGAAAGAGCAATTTAAATCCTGAGCATGTCGTTTGAGCTGAGGAAAGATGTGGACTTCTCCAAGAACTGGAGTGGAGAACAATCCGGAGACTTCGCTGCCCATGTCCCTTTTAGCCTGAGACTCATTCATTCATTCACTCACTCACTCGCTCATTCATTCAACAAATATTCTGAAGACAATAGGTATGACATGCAGAGACGGAATAGTTGTGATAGTAAACAGGGAGGGCAGAGAAGACCTTGCCAGTAAGTGGCATCTGAGCAAAGGTTTAAAAGGAGGCCTGAGCCACACATTACCTGGGGGAGGGCAGAGGGAACAGAGAGAGCAGAGCCCAGGGGGTATGGATGGTTGGCACTTTTTGAGGGAAAGCAAGGAGGTCCCGGTACCCAGAGCAGAGTAAGCAAGAGGGAGAAAGGGAGAGGGTGGGGGGAAGGGCAGACTGTGGAGAAAGCCTTGTAAGTCCCTGAAAACCCTTCAGCAGATTCACACCCCTCCTGATTGCTTCCCTGAGTGACAGAGGAAGCAATATTTTAGTAACCAGAGAAATGAGGCCAATGACGAGAAGCTGGACCAATGTCCTCCCTGCAGCTTCTGCGGCTGCTGTGCATCCGTGGCCTCCCTTGGTCTCCTTCGCCGTCCTCGTGCCGAGACCACATGGCGACCCCCCACCACAGCCTTGAGTGTGGCGGCAGGAGAGCACAGGCGCTGGGAGCACCTGCTGACTCATTCCACGGGCATCTCTCAGGGGCTCTTGTAGGCATCGCGGCTTCAGGCAAGATCAGAGAGACCAACAGCCGGACCCTGTGCCTTACGCTCCGTTCACGGCTCCGATGGCCGGACTCAGGCACCTGCTCATCACCTGCTGGCCACTGACCGTGGTTTCCACATCTAAACAACGGGACAGTAAGAGGACCACCTGGGGGCGCGGGAGGATTCAAAGTTTAAATTTCTGTAAAGCACTGAGAGCAGTGCAGGAAACCCTCCACAAATGCAGGCCATGGCTGCTACAGGAGCAAGGACTGGCAAAAGGAAATGCGCTCCGGAGGCGTGGCAGTAGGTGGTGGAGGAAGCGTCGCCTGGGAACCACATTTTAAGGAAACCTGTAGCTAGAACGGTGTCCTCTCCCCCCACCCTCTCCTCCAGGACCCGATCACCCTGTGCTCTGTCTGCGGGGACCCCGGCCTCGCTCTCGCTCTTCAGCCCCCCATTCACACCCCGAGGCTATCAGCAAACGAGGGGAATGTTTTCCCCTTTCGCTTCTAGTCACTTCCTGCTCTGGTTCATGTCCGAGGTCAGTGTCATGGCCGAATCCCAGCTCCCTGCTGTTGAGTCACCACCAAGCCATGTGGTAGCAGCATTCCTAGGTGCTCCTCCCTTCCCCTCGCTGTCTCCCTGATTGTGTGAGAGTTTTCTAGAGCATAAAGCTACAAAATGAGGCCTTTCAAGAGGTTTAGCGTTGCACTGCGGAACCCCGCTGGGGAGGGCAGAGTTTCTCTCCCTGTGGGTCCACATCGCTTCCCACCAGCAGGGGCGCCTGGCTCTGTCTAGCTGAGGCTTTCAGGGCTGAGTGTCTCCTTCGCCCCATGTGGGCGCCTCTGTCCTGGGAGGCATGATGCTTGCCCTGCACCTGGCCACAGAGGCCATGGTGGTCTTGAGGCCGGTTACAAAGTGCCAGGTGAACACGCTGCAAAGGCAGCTTGACAAGCCCTCTACTCAAGAGTCCACGCTGAGAACTCGTGGATTTCCCACTGAGGGCCGATTCCCTCCTCCTTCAGAAGCCCCCTCTTCAAGCAGCTCTAGGATTTAGATGGACTTTGCACAGAACTGTCGCCGTGCATTTAACCCTGCCCCAGTCCTGGGAAGGAGACACGGTGATCGCCATTCGGTAGAAGAAACCGGAGCTCAGAGAGGCTCAGTGACTTCCCAGACGTCAGCGTGGCCGTGGCAAGGGCTGGATCCCACCACAGGCCACCGCCTTTCCTTGGCTTCGCCCAATACCCTCTTCCCACCCCCACCCACATCAGTCAAGAAGACATTCAAAGTGTCACTAAGAACGGAAACGCCTAACCCTGGGGACACCGGACAGCAATCACTGGGTCCCTCAGGCTCCCTCTGCCTTCAAACATCCACACCAAGGCAGGAACTGGGTTTTAACCAAGGCAACGCTGTGCAAATGACTCCCAGATGCTGTGAGCTGACTGCCAACACCCCAACCAGCCATCAGTCAGACAAAGGGCTTGTTTAATCAGAAAATGCCCTATTTCACACACACCCTGCAGCGGGAGGTGGGGACGGGGCTGCAGACACTGGCCATTTTCTCTAGGACAGATCACCAGCCAGGATGGCATGGACCGGCCATGAATGCCGCTCTGTAACGCTCGGCACAGCCCCAAAGTGAATAGTCCTGGGGGCCGTGGGGTTCGGTTCTCTTTGTGGAGAGTTTTAGAATTTATTTTTTGAACATAAAGGATAACAGTGCGGACACTAAATTAGGCCACTTTTCCTTCAGCGCCACTGCTGCCTCTCATAAGCCATCAAGGATTTACCCCCTTTTATCCTATATAATAAAACCCTAATATGCAAATCGACCCAATGGCAGAACCAGTTGCTATGATGTGCACTGACCACCAGGGCACAGACGCTCAACGCAGGAGCTGCCTCCTGTGGTGAGCATCTGCCTCTCGAGAGGAAGGTGACTGGCAGTGGCAATGGGGGAGGGGGAAGGGCCAGCCCCACAGTTACACATCCCCCAAGAGGTCCTGGATTGAGAGTGGGCACAGGTGGGGGTGTGGAATTTCATGCGCCAGGCCTCTAGTTTAAATATATTTTTATTGATTTCAGAGAGGAAGGCGGAGGGAGGGAGGGAGGGAGGAACATCAATGAGAGAGAATCATGGATCCCCTACTGGGGATCGAGCCCACAACCTGAGCGTGTGCCCCGACCGGGAATCAAACCGTGATCTCCTGGTTCACAGGACGACTCTCAACCACTGAGCTGGGCAAGGATCTACCGCTTTGTTCCGCAAACACCTGAAACTTTCTAGGGGCCCTTGTAATCCGATGGCACTAAATACACATGTGCCTCTCAATGTTTTCCTTTCATACTGTGACTGAGTGCGTTCCAGCGAAACTATATTCCTACACTAACTATGATTCCTAAACGTTTGCTTCACCAGTGCACATGAGAAAGAGTCCCTTGTTTTCTGAGAAGTCCATGGAGTCTTTTCCAAGAAATGTAAAGGTGTGACCTGCCAGAAATAAACAAGCAGGAGTCCCAGAGGGCGGGGGTTGGCCTCCCGCTCAGGCCTTCAAAGATCACGCCCGCCGCTGCCTGGCCACCAGAGAAGGGGCAGGGACAGTTGGTGAAACGGGAGCCCAGGCTGTACCTTTGCACAACTGAGAAAAAGATGCCCATCTGGGTGGATGGGGCCCAGCAGGGGGCACTGGGCCCAGCCAGCAGAGCGGCGCCACATGGAAGCCCCACTCGCCGACCCGCTCCTTCAACTGTTGCTCTTGTCCTGATTCTACATGTCGGTCCCGACCACGACATGTCCCATAGGAACTCAGGGAAAGCCCCTCTTCTGTGGAAGCCTGGACTAGGGCGGGAGCTGGGCAGGGGGGAGGGTGCATGATGAGGCAAAGGGAACAAAAGACACCAGTCAGAGTGGGACGCTGGCGAGAGGGAAGGGGCAGGGTAGGTACAGGGTAGGTGCAAGGTGCTTCAATAACAACAAAACCAGAAACAGGAAGAACATAACTTTCGTTTTGTTTGTTTTGTTTTGTAGAGGCATCATTTTATCATAGCGGACACGGTGCTAGAAAGTGACTTCCATTCTGTAAGACAAGGCGGAAACGCTGCCTCTCTCCACCGTGACGGGCAGGTAAGAGTCAGGTCTCATGCACCCGCCCCATTTCCCACCTCCGAGGCCGCCCGAGACCAGCTGTGGTGTGCAGGGCATGGATTTTCTCTGGTCATAATCATCGGTGTCTTTATAACGGGAAGACGTGAGCTTCCCTGGAGGGAACTGTACCTGATGGAAGACCCAGAGGACCAAGAGCAGCTTCACTCCCCTCCTCATTCTTCCTGGACTTAATACACTCCTAGCACGGAGCCAGGCACGCCTGTTGTGTGCGAACTTGCCAGGGACTCACGAAAGCCTTCGCTGTGCAGATTCCATAAGAAAAGCATTTGCCGTAACCAGTGTGCCAGGCCCCACGGAGCTGGCTGTGGGCAGGAATGTGGAAATGGCTTCCAGGTAGGACCTCCCCTGTAGACACCGCAGCCCCTGGGTACACAGCACGGAGACAGGTCCCACCAGGGGTGAGGCGTGGAGTGACCTCGACCTAAGCAAGGGCCTCAGAGGCCAGGGTCCACCCTCTGGGCTCAGCTGCGCTCCTGACCCCAGGAGCCTGAGCGGGTAATGGTTTTACGGCCACCACCTCTGGTCTCAGTGGGACACCAATCAAGTCAGTCATGGCGCCAGCCATGTGCTCCAGGGGCTTGGAGACGGCCGTCAGGTAACACAGGAGCCATCAAAAACCAAAGATGGAAGGAATCACACGAGAGAGAGAGATGGACAGGAATATAGTAACATCCCTAAGAAAACAGTGAGTTTGGGACAAAGTCAAGGAGCTGAAGGAGTTGGGGGAAGGAAATGAGGGACAGCTTGGCGAGTGGGAAGGAGAAAACAGCAAATGGGTCCCACAGAGTGAATTTCAGAGCAACCGGTTAGTGAGGTGAACACGAAATCACCCAGAAATTCCAAACCCAAGGACGGAGGTATTTTTAATCAACAGTAAAAAAAAAAAAAACTGTGTAAAAGATACAATCTTGAAGAAGGAAGCACAAAATGACCCTGTTCTTGAAGAACAGAAAGGAAGAGAGAAAGAGGCAGACGCTCTAACTAACGTGACGGACCACACAATGAGCAACAGGACAAAGAGGTGAGGATCTGAAGGCACTGAGTCGTCTGAGTGAACCAAAACCTAGGGAAACCGGTTTTAAAGGCATTTATTTACGCTAAGAATATAGGGAACTTAACAAAACAAAACATCATTGATCATCAAAAAGGCCCTGAAATAATTTTGCTTGAAAATCTGACTTGAATTTGATAAAAAAGTAACGGTCTTACAAAGACTGTGACCTAAACGTAACAGCTGGAAGCAAACACTATCCCCCTGGGCAGTGGTGTCTGCAGACTGGACGGAACCCACACGTGCTCACTAGCGCCACAGCCGGGCAGGGCAGGGCTCTACACTTCTCCACGCGGAACTCGTCTCTTTGAAGGGCCTGTGACAGTTGGCAGTGCTCACCATCTTTCAAACCCTGTGGATGAAAATCCTCCAGAGGTTCATTTGCTCCACGAATGAAAACAACGACAACGCGGTTTTTAATGGTCATTTGGGAAAGAACGTCGATGCGAAGAGATGAGATCATCTGGAAGAGGCGTCCTGCCTTGTGGACCAGGGTTCAAGGCAATGCCATGCACAACCCAGGATTTGTTCACGGCTCTTCACACAAAAATAAAGTCCCCACCGCCTTGGCCTACAACTTCGTACCTTTAAGGCTGAGTACAGAATGAAATCTTTATCCAAAATTAACCGTCAACAAATGGGAAAATCGCATCACACCTACTTCCTGCACCTCTTCATAGCGACGTGGGAATCATGCAAAGGACATTCCTTTGAAGAGTTCAAAGCCAACATGATCGTTAACCAACTCGATGACCAATTGTGTCAACATCCTTGTTGGGTTACCGTTAACATTTTTAGTGTTATTTTTACTACGCCAGTGTTACTATATTTCCCCTCAAAATAACGTGTTCTTCCAGCAACCGGGCACAGTAATCCTGAAGCACAGGTAGTTTACCAAGATGCTGAGATTTAAATTCATAAAGAAATTCGGGGAGGGGAGGAAATTCTGGGGAGAGAAGCAGGAGACAGGCGCTTTGGGCTTCACCGCTTTCTAAAGCAGTGCTTCTCAGATTGTGATGAAGAATTTCTAGTTATATTCAAAATGTAAGTTTAAAAAAATATTTTTTATTAATTTTTTTTTTTTTTTAGAGAGTGAGGAAGGGAGAGGGGATGAGAGGGAGAGAAAAAAACATAAATGTGAGAGGGAACATCTATGGGCTGCCTCCTGCACACCCCCTACTGGGGATGGAGCCGGCAACTGGGCATGTGCCCTTGACCCAGAATTGAACCAGTAACTTTTCGGAGCCCAGGAGGAAGCCCAACCAACCAACCGAGTCACACCAGTCAGAGCTCAACCCCACTTTTCAGTTCTTGGGTTCCACAGACATAAAGTCACTCTGTCACCGGCTCCCGAAGTTCCTAAATGCCTCCTCTCCACTTCTACCCCTCATCACAGACCAGTCACCGTCGGCCTGGCCGCCATCCACAGACCACAGACCACACCTGGGGTGGCCCTGGCCAAAAGCATCATTCCCTTTTCAGGACTGGAATTCTTATTTTATAGACGTTAAATCTCTGAAATGCAACAGGGCCCACCCTGACCTCTACCCAGAGCTCTGAAAAGCAAATGGGGTACTGCGCTTCCACCGCCCGGTAGCAGAAGGCACTGACAGTGGTGAGCACGGGCTTGAGGCGTAGGCGCTGCCCCTGCCCCCACACCCTGTGCGGAAGGACCCTGTTCTTCAGCAGCAGCCCACAGCCGCTGAAGGGCTCCGGTTTGGGCTCCAGCGATGGATCCAGATTCACCCGCATCCAAAGCTGCCGCACACGGCGCTGCTTCAGCCGGGACAGAAAGCCCTGGACGCACTCAGGCTGCCGTCATATCCCGTGGACCTAGGGGGTCCAAGGAGGCATCCCTGGTTCTGTCTCTTGACCGTGAGCAAGACACTCCATCTTCTGCTTAGGCCCCATCAGGGACGGGGGGTGTGGGATGGGGGTTAGAATGCTGCCTCACTCCCAGGGAGTGACATAGCCCAGAGGGATTGACAAGAACAGCAGGGCAGGGGGTGAGGGGGAATGAATGTACGTGTGTGTGTGTGTGTGTGTGTGTGTGTGTGTGTGTGTGTGAGAGAGAGAGAGAGAGAGAGAGAGAGAGAGAGAGAGAGAGAGAGAGAGATACTGGGCGGGGCAAATGTAGGTTTACAGTTGTTCATAAGTAAAATAACACAACAAACTATAATAATAAAAGCGTAATGTGCTAATTAGTCCAGATGGCCGAAGAGTGGAGTGACCTTCCGGACAAAACAGGGCTGCGAGGGCCGAGCCCCTTGCACGAATTTCAAGCATCAGGGCTCTAGTTAATAAATAATAATTCACGAATAAACTCCGTGGTTCGCATACTCACACCTGTAACCCTACTTGTGCTCCACTCCCTACATGTATGTACCTATATGAAGAATTATTCTTTCTCACATGGTACTTCTCCCCACCCCTGCAACTATACACTGTAAACCCCTGACAATCCATGGGCTTTTAACGCCTTTTATCAGCATCTCCCTCGATGAAATGACGATCCAGGCCGCCCTGGGGATGTGCCCAGCTCTGCGCACGCTCACACCACAGCCGCTGGGCTTCTGAAACCACGAGTCCCATCGCAGTTCACCGCGAACTCCCTGCAGGGCCTCCCAGCTGCCACCTAAGGCCCAGCCGCCCTGGGTTCATGCAGTGTCCCCACTCGCCCCTGGTTGTACAAGCAAGTCTCGGGACCGGCCTGCCAGCCATCTGCCCTTCCGTCCGCTGATGCTCGCTTGCCTGTTTGCGAGTCCTCCCGGGTGACCCTGAAAGCTGGCCCCCAGCACGCAATTGTCCTGCCCTCGGATGTTCCCAGGGATCTCAGTCCGACAACCACGCCCCGGCTCCGGAGATGCTGTGGGTTGTCCAGCGGCAGGAAGTACCTGTTCTCCCTAAACACTCCCATCGGAGCCTCAACCCCTCGCTTCTCCTGCTTCAAATCCTCCTCCGGGGTTTGTCAGTCAACACATTGGGGGGAAAAAAAGCTGTGGGTGAACTCTGACCTGAAGGCTCTTCCCATTCCAAGAACTTCAGGTGAGGCGGTGTGCTGGAGATCACCGCCCAGCTGAGCACGGCCTGTTCTCTCCCACAGCGAGGCCAGGTCGCCCTCCAATGCAAGCTGGACCTCCCCCAGGGACGGGGACCTCGCTCTCTCCTGGGCAGTCTGCCTGGTGAGCGAGTGCGCCTGCGTGCTGACCTGGGAGCTACCTGCCTGCCATCACTAGGTGTTATTCAGCCGTTGCCCACACGGTCGGGTGACCTGTGGAACCAACCACATCTCTCTGACGTGCTGGCCCCGGGGCAGCTGAGGACCCTTCTCCGGACTAAGCCTGCCAGGAGGCGGCTTCCAGGTTCCTCAATACTCCAGTCACCTCCCCTCTGGACTGCTCCGATGGCCTGCCCAGGTCCTGGGGTCCTCTGTGCTGTGGCGTTTCCTCATACTCTGTTCCATCTCTCTATTCCCCCCCCCCCCCTGAATGGCACAGACATGGCCTCCCAGTGAGCCCGTCCAAAGGTCCCAACAACACAGGAATCCATGTCCACCCAGAGCCAGCACGATGGCCCCCATGGATGGTGGCTGCACATACATGTTTCCTGTTACTCCCCATGCATTCAAGTTGGCCCGATTGTTCACAGGACAATAAACATGGCACCACGGTATAATCGGGACCTCAAAGCCAGTCTTCCACAAGCCCACATGCTGCCTGGCCTGCATCTTAACCCCAGGTATCAGTCCTCCGACCCTCCTCTCGCAACCTGAGCCCCTTGCTCACGTCTGTGCTTTCGATGTTACCATTCATGAGGGTGACGGGAAAAGCCATCCAACATTCCCCTACTGACATGCTAGCTACGTCCATTCTGAATTAACATCTGCATAGTCCTTTGTACCACACTCATCGCAATCTTCAGAGCAGCCCTAGGGGTGGGTGTCCTCCTCGCTTTACACAGGAGGAAACTGAGGCAGACCTGGAACTGAGGACCCCTGGAACCCAAGCGTCATCTGATTTCCTATTTATTTCAGTGTCGGGAGCTTAGCAATCTGAGGCAGGACAAGTTTTCTAAGGTTAAGTTCCAAGAACCAAATAAAGAATGAGCTGCAGAGGGGAAAAAATAGCAGAGGAATCGGGTTCTGTCTCGGGCTTTGCTGCGAATGAACCCCCAGGTTCAGGCGGCGGGTCCCCAGTTTCCTCATTCATAAGGTCGGGGGACTGAGGTCAGACTCCCAGCTGTCCCCCGTCTGTGGCCCTGTCTCCACCAAGTTGCTAAATTAGGCAGAGGACATGGCTGAAATGCCTTTCTCTTTTGTTCTTCGTGTTTTCAGTTTCTAAGATTAGCTGGGCGGTATTTGGTGACTCCCAGCGGGTCCCTCAAGCAGGAAGAAAACTACCATCTCTACAGTGTTCATACTTAAGCAGCTCCTTCTGTGATAAGAAGATAAATCTGGACACGCCGGCCACAGGGCTGCACCCACGAAGGCCCTCACCCCACGCAATAGCACCCTTACAGCCACGTGTTCTCAGAACCGCGGTTCTCAGCACCCAGGGGACGTGTGCGATGGGGAAGGTGCCATAGGGATGCAGTGAGCAGAGGCCAGGGGCTGCTATTCACCCTCCGACGCACAGGACGGTCCCCACAACCCAGAAGGACCTGGCCCAAGATGCCCACAGTGCTGAGGCGGAGAGTCCTGTCTTAAAGGGCGAGGTCAGAGAATGGCCCCAAACTCTTCCTAGTGTTTTATTTTCAACTAGAGGCCCGGTGCACGGATTCATGCACTGGTGGGATCCCTCAGCCTGGCCCGCGCCCTCTCGCAATCCGGGACCCCTTGGGGGTTGTCGAACTGCCAGTTTCAGCCATGGGATGTAGCAGTGCGGGAAGTGGCAGGCGGCCAGGGAGGAGCCCGAGCTGGGGCTGGGCACCGCTACCCCGCATCCCAGCCCCTCTGCGCCTGCTGCCGCCGCTCGGTAGCACTGCCATGGAGGCGCGAGAGGCTCGTGCCACCGCAGCTGCTCTCACCAGCCGTGAGCCCAGCTTCTGGTTGAGCGACGCTCCCACTGTGGGAGCACACGGACCACCAGGGGGCAGCTCCTGCTTTGAGTGTCTGCCCCCTGGTGGTCAGTGCATATCATAGCGACCGGTCAACCGGTTGTTCGATCATTTGGTCGCTTAGGCTTTTATATATATAGATATTTTTTATAGATTTTTAGAGAGAGAGGAAGGGAGAAAGAGAGGAAGTGAAACATTGATGTGAGAGTAAAACATCCAATTATCTGATGGGCTGCCTCATGCACGCCCCCTCCAGAAGATCAAGCCCACAATCCCAGTTTGTGCCCTGACTGGGACTCAAACAGCGACCTTTCAGTGCACGAGACACCCAACCTACTGAGCCGCACCAGCCAGGACACTTCCTAGTGTTTTGTCGGAATTGGCCCACGTGAGAGGCTAACCAGACGGCTGATCTGAGAGAACCGAGGCTCTGGAAACCTCTCTTACCTTGCGAAGAAGGACGCGGCCACGGAGGTGCCCGTGGAGGTCTCGGTGGCCATGCAGGAGCCCTGCGAGGCGGGGGCGCCGGAGGCGGACGGCTTGTCTGCATTGTAGCGATTCAGAGCCGCTTCGGACAGGCCCTCCCGGCCCGTCTCTGTCATCAGCTGGGAGATCTGAGGAGGAAACGGACACAGAGCTCATTACTGAGTTCGCCACGTGCCCTGACCACCACTGACAGCGTCGGGGGGCAGGGAAAGGAGCACATCCCCCCGTCACACAGCATACACGGTGCTCAGGGCCCCTCCATGGCCGTTTCTCAGCATTTCAGCCAGGATGCCTCCTCACTTGCATTCAAAATAATGGAATAAAATCACCCGCTGACATTGTAAGTTTCCATTATGTCTGTCTCCCCTGCATTTGGAGGGGAGAGCATGAACCATTATCCACACTGTTTGCAGCCCAAGACCAGGCCGGTGCCATCGACCAGTGCCGGCTAGTGTCTTACCAGGAGTGACCCCAAGTGCTCTCCAACCGACGAGGGGGCAAAGGCATCATTTTGTTAAGGGAGACGTGAGCCTGCTGATGCTGGCATAAGGAATTAAAGCATCACTTGTTGTTTGCTGTAGGCAGTCGGCACGCAGATGACTTCCAAAAGCTCATAAAAATAGAGTCGCCATGAATTTCAGGGGGGCTCACGGGGAGGGTGAGATCATTTCATTTTCCTCCTGGATCATTAAGATAAATGGCTCCCGTTTTATTTGCAATCACTGCCTTCATAACAGAAGTTCTAGCCGCTGGGGCTGGGTCCCTGTTGCCTAAATCCATATCATATGCCATGAAGAGCTGTACTTCTGGGCACAATGGGACACCTGTGTAGAAATCTGCTCCAGGAAAGCGCTAATCCCATGACAAATGGGATAATAATGCAGGCAAGTCCAGAGTGCTATTTCGAAAACCTGTGACATTAAAACTTTGGTCTATTTGTAAAAACTAAAAATTGTTCTAAAAAGGGGAAACTTTAGCTCAAAAAAAAAGTGTCTCCAGACAGCCCTGGCTGGTTGCTCAGTGGTTAGAGCATCGGCCTGTGGAACAAAGAGTTGGGGGTTAGATTTGTGGTCAAGGGCATGTACCTTGGTTGCAGGTTCCCCAGCCCTGGGGAGGTAACCAATTAATGTGTCTTTCTAACATCAATGTTTCTCTCTCTCTCTCTCTCTCTCTCTCTCTCTCGCTCTCTCTCTCCCCCCCCCCCCGCCTCCTCCCTCCCTCCCACTCTCTAGAAATCAATGGAAAAAATATCCTGGGGTGAGGATTTAAAAAAAAAAAAAGCCTGCAGCCAGCTCCCAAGTTCTTAAAGCTGAGTGGACAGTGCTTCTAATTGCTTAGAAAATGCAAGTGCAATAGAGCGAGGGCAGGGGGCAGTTTCCTCTTTGTGACCGAGCAGACGGGGAGAGTCCCATTTGTTACCCTTCGGAACACAAACGCATTTGCGCTTTTCATTACTGGCCGAACAGCCATTACTCTGAGGCCCGGCGACCTGACACTTGGCTTAAATTCATGCGCTTACTCGGAAAGCCTTGGCATTGAGCCGCTGAAATTCTGCCCACGCACACTTTCTCCTTCTCATTCATTCAGCGCGCTGTAAGGAAACCCGACCCACATGAGAGAGCGAGTGGAGGCAGCAGAGGCCGCAGTGCCTGGAGCACGTCCCGGGCTCAGCAAGGCGCTGCCCAGGGCAGGGACCGGCCACCTCTCCCTGGGCTGCCTCCGCTGCCCGCTGCGGTGGGCTCCCCTCCACCACCTGCCCCTCTCCCGCAGGGACCCCTGGAACAACCGGGGGGCTGAAGATATGTCCATCACGCTGTCGTCACCACAAAACAGCCCAGTGTCCGTGGGGGGCAGCCTGAGGCACCCCCTGGGCGTGGGGGCCGGAGGAGGAGGAGGGGCTGGACCTGGGTCACCTCCCACCTGCTTCTGGAGGAAACAGACCCGGGCCACCAGCTGCAGCCCCTGGTCGGTCCTACAACACGTATGCGTGAGACGCTGCCACACGCCTCGGCCTCACCGTGACTCAGTCTCCCCGCTTCGGGACTGGCTCTCTGAGTGACGTGGGGCAGACACCACAGTCCTTAAAAGATCTGAGGCGTGATCCCTCCATGTCACTCTCGCCCCAGGCTCTGTCGCTGCCCCCACCCGTGGTGGCACACCCCTCCCAGGAGCAGCATTCTCCTGGCGGCGCGTTTCATGTCGCGGCTGCGGCCTCTCAGACCAGTGGCCCAAGCGCACGCCCTTCAAAAGTGTCGCAGGGGGCTGGCTGCGGCTGCCAGCTCCGGCCCGGGCCCTGCTGTGTGTAAGTCGCCCGAAAGCATGGGCTGCTCCGAGGCTGGGGAGACCAGCCCCCAGGCTCCCTGCCCCTGCCCAGCCGCTCAGCGGCCCCACCTCCTGCTCCCGGGCCACGTGGGGTCCACGCGGGGCTGGCGGATGGGCTGGGTGGGAGCCCTCAGGTGTCGCCTGTGGAAGCTGGGTTCTAAGATTTAGCCAATTCCCCCTGAGGCAGCTGATGGGCAGGAGGATGGGGCCACTTACCCTGGGACAGGGAGTGGGGGAGCCAGGGCTGGACCCGGTTTATTTAAACCTGAGACTATCTCTATTCTGCACTCCACCCTCAGTCCAGTTCCCCTCCTTACCCCCGCCCCCCCAGGACCACTTCCTGTCCCGGGGCTGCTCTCGGCCCCTCCCACATCCACGGAGAGAAAATGCCCGAGGGTGGGAGCCGGAGTGCCTGCTGCAGCGCAGAGACCAGCGGGAGCCCGTGTCCAGAGGACGAGGCTTGGCCTCTGCTACCAGGCCGCTCTGGATCAATGTCCTCTCTCACGACAACATGACAGATGCACGACGGTCCCTGAGGAGATTCAGGTGCGAAACCCTCCAGCTGACACATTGGGAAACTGAGGCTCCGGTGGGGAGTCTGTTCCTCGGATGGTGTGTGTGCAGCCGGCTGAACCCTGCGGGCGGGTCCTACTCACAGACTAGGGGGCGGGGGACCAGATGTCTCAGCGCAGGGTTTTCTGGGTTTAGTTCTGGTTAAAGCCTGCCGTTAGCTCTCCACTCGGCCCCTCAGAACCAGTTCACTGAAGCAATGGAATCTGTTACTTTCAAAACACCATGGAGAGTGTGCACATGTGTGTTCGCACATGTGTGCTTATGTGTGTTCGCACGTATGTTGTACATGTGTGCTTGTACATGTTTGCGCATCTGTGTGTTTACACATGTGTGTTTTGAGCATGTGTGCATGTGTACATTTGTGCATGTGTGTTTGCACGTGTGCTTTTGAGCATGTGTGTTTGCACGTGTGTGCTTGTGAATGTGCATTTGCACGTGTGTGCTTGTGCATGTGTGTTTGCACACGTGTGTGCTTGTCCATGTGGGCCCTCAGCATGCATGAGAGCCCCAGCTATCACTCATGTGCACGGAGGCTGCTCTTCACAGACCTCACAGACAAAGCCAGCTCCACGTCTTCAACCACATACACATTTGCTCTCATCATTCAGTATGAAGAGCTGTAAATTCATCCCCAAAGAAATAGAAAAATCTTCCGTTTGGCGATGCGCTTGCCCACAGAGTCAAGACAAAAGATGTCTGGCTCTCACAAGCCCAGGTCGCTTCCACATCTCGAATGGCAGTCTGTGAGCCACTGGCCTCTAACCCCCTGCTGCCAGCGGCTCTGAGCTGCCAGCGTCTCCGGGTGGGGTTCGTCTCAAATGGCATTCCTGACCCAGAAAGGCGCCTCCTCCGGCTCTGCCGAGGCTGCCGGGACCGGCAGCATCCATTTCCTGCGCAGAGGCACCCACAGGCGGCAGGTGCATCCTGCTCCGTCTCCAACCACATTTACTCACGTGTAGCTAACATGTAACAGCGTTTTCTCTCGGGCAGTCACCATCTCACTGTTTGGGGACATCTCTGATTGTCACTGATTACTAACCCTGTGACTTAATGTTCTCATGGTTGTGCAAACAGTGGGTGCTCAATAACTATTTCTGAGCACAAACCAACTTACAATCCTCTCAGAAAAGGTAACCCTTGGTACAGTCATGGGATGCAGCTATGCTGTTGGCTGCCGAGCACTTAGGATGCCAGGATACATTCTCAGACAGCCCATGTGAAATATAAACCAGGGAAGCATACCTGCCAACAAAAAAGATAAAAAATGTATTCCCAAACCAAAGATCAAACCAAGTGCACTGCGCACGCAATGCCCTACGTCAGCCACGGGGATGCTGATGTGCACAGAAAGTCATCTGCTCCGTGCAGCATCCAGGCCACACTTTAATAATTTATCTTCATTGTTGAAAGTATTACAGACGCCCCCTTTCCCCATTGACCCCTTCTAGCCTGCCCCCTTCCCCAGGCCTTCATCACCCTATTGTCTGTGTCTATGGGCTATGCTTATCCTATATAATAAAAGGCTAATATGCAAATTGCCCCCTCAGGAGTTCGACCACCAGCTATGACATGTGCTGACCACCAGGGGGCACGCAGAACGACGGAAGGCCCCAGCCAGCAGATGGGAGTGGTGGAAGGAAGGCCCTGGACAGCAGCTGGAAGGCCCCGGCCAGCAGCTGGAAGGCCCCGATCGGCCCTGATCACCAGCCAGGCCTGGGGACTCTACACGTGCATAAATTTCGTGCACCAGGCCTCTAGTATACATATAAGTTCACCCATTAATCTCTCTCCACCCGCCCTCTCCTGCTTTCCCTGAGATTCCACAGTCTGTTCTATGCTGCTATGTCTCTGGATCTATTTTTCTCATCAGTTTATTTTGTTCTTTATCTTCCATATATGAGAGAGACCACGTGACACTTGTCTTTCTCTGGCTGGCTTGTTTCACTTAGCGTAATACTCTCCAGGTCCCTCCAGGCTGTCTCAAAGGGTAAGAGATCCTTCCTTTTTGCTGCTTCATAGTGTTCTGAGGTGTAAATGCACCCCAGCTATTTTTATCTTCCTATCTGAGTCTTAGCTCTGGCTGCAGGAAGATGAGGCAATCCCCTCTCGGAGCACAGAGCAGACTCCGCCCTCCCCCGCTACTATTCTCCCTCCCCCAGCTTCCCCTCCCCCTGGCAGCCTGCACTTTGCACAAAGGGCTCCTGCCTTAGCAACCACGGTGCATGGCGTTTGCTTTGGTACCACTCCTTCTGGGGCCAGAAGGCTTCCTTTCCTGAGTTACGCTTATGTTCTCTTTGCAGGCACAGAAACGAAAGAAACACCCCACTCTAGGGGGAAGCACTGGGAAGCTGGGAAGCCGGACAACCTCCTTTCCTGCAGAGCCTGGGCAGGTCAGGGTGCCCCAGCCCCACATCACACCGAGCCGAGTCACACCGAGTCATGTCATGCCAAGCAGTCGGTTAACCTGCTTTCCACAGTTCAGTATTCCAGAACTCATTGGTTCTGATCCTTTCTTATGCTCACTGATTGCTGTCAGGCATTTGAATAGGACAGAACCCTAGCTGGTCTGGCTCAGTGGATAGAGCGTCGGCCTGCAGACTGAAGGGTCCCAGGTTCGATTCCAGTCAATGGCAGGTACATCAGTTGCAGGCTCCCTGACCTGGCCCAGGTCCTGGTCGGGAAGCGTGCAGGAGGCAACCAGTCGACGTTTCTCTCTCACATCGATGCCTCTCTCTGTCTTTCCCTCTCTTTTCCACTCAGCCTGAAAATCAATGGAAAAATATCCTCAGGTGAAGATTAAAAACTTTTTTGTAGTTAAATAAATACCACAGATAATTTTCCTGTGGCTCTTGGCCTGCTGCCCCCAAGCACAGCAGTTACCACCTAGCTTGCAGCTTGCCCCCGGGCTTGGCCCAGTCCTCGCAGCCTCTGCCACTGGCCTGGAGGGGTCAGACAGACAGACAACCCCTGCTGCCCGGCCCCCGGCCAGCACCAAGGGGCCCCCAGGAGGGATTCTCCTGTCCCAGGGCTGGGTGCCTGATTACCCTTATTATCTCAGCTTGCTTCGGCTATAAATTTTATTAGCAGCCATAAAATTATCCAGCCATAGCATTTGACTCAGTGACCTCTTGCAGAAGAGAATTCCGCACACCGGGCTGGTGAGGGCCCGCGAGGTCCTCCTCTCCTCCACCTGGATTTACAGCCGCACCGCCACCCGGGTCTGCCCCGTGGGATGAGCCTCGGCAAACAGAAGAGGCAGCTCCATTGCAGGAGGCCCCTTATCGGGGCTCGATCGGGGCCCCTCCGACTGATGGCTGTTTTCTTTCCTTCTCTGTCGCTAGAGGGTAAAGGGGCAGGGTCACCCACAGGCCTCAGAAAGGACTGAGCTGCAGGATGAAGCAAGGACCACTGACACTTCTGTTCTGGCGTCTGCCCTGAGATTCCTTCGTTCCAAGAGGGCAGCCCACGGCTCAAATATCCTTGTACAGAGTATCTTCTGACAAATGCTAAAGCCGTGCCATCGAGCCTGCAGTATTTCTACGTGTGTATTTAACTTCACCCGGCAGATACGTTGAATCCCAATAATGTTAATACTTAATCCTCAATGCTGTTTTGCGGGGTGGTTGTGGTGACATGTTCAATGACATGTTAACGACACAAGGAGTCCAGCTGACATGATTTTGAGGAACGACATCAGGTGAGCTTTGCATGTGTCCTGTCATACTTAGTCCTGATAAAAACCCTATGAAGTAGGCACCATTATTATCAAGTAACAGCTTCAACTCCACGCATGGAAAGCCTTGGAACAGGAAATGCCGCCGGGCGTGGCTTCTGTCCTCGGGTGTACCTGGCCCCAGTACAGCTCTTCCACTCTGGCTCCCACTCAGAACAGGGGCCACAACAAAAGACTTGATAAAGAGCAGAGAGCATGATTATTTGAATAATTTCTCAATGTGCACAAAGAGCTCACGCTATCCAAGTGCTTTGTGACTTTTATAATCGAACGAAACTAAAATCAGGTGGTCTGGATCTTGATGTAACTGATCTCATGTTCAGCTTGCAACTGAGCGAACTTAGACTGAGTAGTCAAGAGGAAATCACAACCCTTATCAGCCCAACCTTGACCTCGGGGTCAGCACACCAGGGGCGACTCCCAAGGCCGGGCGGACTGACCCCGTTAGTCCTGTATGGATGACTGGGAGCTGCTCTTCTACTGGGGGAAGGTTCCCACGGCTCCCCACCCCCAAACACCCAGCCAAGAGCCAGGGCCCAAGAACGCGTGTCCTGAGCACCCATCCCCACACTGACGATCAGGGCCAACCCTCCGTGTGTCCCCAGCCCTGTCCTTAGGCTATAAGAGCAGTTGTTTGTCTTGTAACTGATGACACGGGTCTCTCTGCCTAACCATGGCCAGCCCTGTGACAATAGGGACTGGGCAGTCAGAGGAAGGTAAGTAGCACACGATCTCACTCATATGTGGAAGCTAGTGAGCAAAATAGATCCAGAGATCTAGAACCATGAACAGACTGATGAATTTCAGAGGGATGGTGGGGGTGGGGGGAGGGGAGATGGACCGGGGAACTTGTACGCATATATGCATGGCTCATGGATGCGGACAGTAGTGTGGCGAAGGCTTAGGAGGGGAGGAGGGTGTCAATGGGGAAAAACACACACAAAGGGGATATCTGTAACTCTTTCATCAATAAAGATAAATTTAAAAAAAAAACCAATAGACTGGGTTTTGCTCACCTCAGTATCACAGCACAGCACAGAGTTTAGATATGGAATATATCCAATAAATACATCAATTAATACACTACTTAACAAACACATGCAAATAAAAATGAACTTCATTTAGCTGAATTGGGATTGCTGGAGTTTGTTTGATTTTAAGAAACAGGTTATTTTCACCTGATTTAAAAAACTATGACTAAGGGTGCCTAAAGCTGTATTCAACAAAAATAACGTATTTCAGCATATATGTAATTCGGTATAGCGGGGAGACACGTGACCGAGCGGCGGAAAGAAAAGGCAAGCACGGAGACCCAGGGAAACAGAGAGAAACAGGAGAAAGGGGAAGAAAAAAGAAAGAGAAAAACAAAAAGAAATTTACATAAAAAGATTTAACAAGGGGGAGAGAAGACCAGTGTTTGTCCCTCTCGGCCAGCTGGAGTGTGAGGGGGTGAGAGCCACAGGTGGGGAGCTGGGATCCTCTGGAACATTGGACAAGGGACCCTAGGCCCAGGGCTCCCAGGAGAGGAGAAGCCAGCCAGAGACTGAGGGCCCAATGCCAGCCCAGGAGCCCCTGGTACTAGACAGGAGTCTCCGCTAAACTCTGACCCCAAGGCCTGGAAGATAAAGGTACACACAGAAATGTGAAGGTCCAGGGCACAAACGGAGCCACTCTCTCCCTTTTCCATTAAGAAAAATACTCCTAACCTTTGGAGAAAAGGGCTTGGAACTTTTGAATTCCTGAATCCCTGCGTGAGGTCACCCTTGCAGAATGGCACTGTTTCCTACAGGGGGGGGACAATAAGGTTCAGAGGCTGCACATCAGATCCGCTGGAGCTGATGCAGCAGTTAATCCTCTCACGGCCCATGGCCTTTTCCGCCCCTGCTCAGCCGGCTGTTTGTCTGTAGAGGACATCGTCATGTATCTTTAAGAAGCAGGCCCTTCCCAGGGCACATGGCACAGTCCTTCACCCGAGTCTTGGCTAATGCTTGGAAAACTTTCCAGAAAACCAGCGGTGCGTTGTGGCCTGGAATCTTAAATATGCATTCCTTGTGGGCACCTTACTTCCTCCTTTTAATTCCGCTCTGATGAAAAAGTCAAGAGGACCTGTAGACCATTCTTGGCTCTGAAGGACCCACCTCAAGTCTGCAGAATGGCCAGTTTTGCTAGAGGCAAAAGCAACCTTGCATTCTGGGCAAAACTGGGGAAGCAAAGGCATGCACTCACACACATGCACACACACACATGCACGCACACATATGCATACACACATACGCATGCATGCACCCCTCAGGATGCTGGGATGGTAGCCCACATAAGGCAGAAGGGTGAAGCCAGCAGCTGCTGGAGCCCCGAGAGCACAGTCCCTGTGTGGGACCTTTATGGAGGCGACAGCACTCAGCCTGGCTCCCGATGGTAGGATTCACCCTGCTCGGCCCTGGCAGCTCCAAACCACAGCCTCAGTGGACAGATGGTCAGACTGGAAACGGGCTGGGCCAAATGGAACTACCAGTGCGATCCCAGTGCCCAGCAAAGGGTAGACCATGCTTCGGCCTCAGTCAACGTTGCATGGAATGATGAGAACCACGTCTGGGCCTGGCTTGGTGGATGACAGCACGAGAAACTCTCTCAGCCCTGACCCCCCAGCTGGGGGAACTCAGACTGCCTGGGGTGAAGTGGGGTAACGTAGCTGAATGGGTCCTGTGGTTCCTCATGTCACGACCAAATATAACGCAGGGGCGTTTGGAAATAGTCCTGATCATCTTTAGGGTGTGTCCCTGATTGAACATTTGTCTGGACTTTACACAAACACATCAAAGAAGACAACAACATTCTCCAACATTGTCGCAGAACTCGGACGGGGAGCAGGGACCTGAGTTTAGGGGTCCGCTGGCGGCTCCACAGCGACGCACGGACTTCCGTGGTCCCGGCTTGGACTGACCTCACGTCTCTGCCCTCCTGGTTACCAGCTGCAGAAACGCCACATGCTACACCATCCAAAAGCAATTTTCAAAACCACCACCTTTTGATGGAGCCGGAAAAGTCCTTAGGTGTATTCTAGGCCAACGTTCACCGTGTCCACGTGAAGGGACATGGCCCGGATGGGTGAGGCCAGTTGTCCAAAATCACACACCTCGCTTGTGGCGCTGCCTGCCAATTGCAGGGCTTACTTATGCATATTAGAAACTAGCAGCAGGACGAGGGAGGATTCCAAAATGACTGCAAATCCCTGGAAGACAGAAAGAGCGCCTATAGTTTGGTCATAAGCCAGGGGCCCGGTTCTAGCCAAGTGGCCAGCTGTGGGGCCTTAATAAAGTGGATTAACCTCGCTGCAACTTAGCTCCCAAAGTGAGGGCTCTGGCATCAAGAATAATAAATACACACACTCACGAGCATCGTTCTCCACAAAGAACAGCGGCTTCCGACTCAAGACCAAGGATTCACAGCCTCACTGGAAACCTGCACAGGAGGCGGCAAACCTTGGCGGGCTGACCGCCAATCATCTCTGGAAGGGGTCTGGGATTGTTCCTCTGCCTATTCCGTCTGAGTTGGGGATCACTCCCTCTATAAAGCTGGCCATTTAAAGTTCACATCGTCTCGCCTGACCGGCGTGGCTCAGTGGTTGAGCATGGACCTATGAACCAGGAGGTCACGGTTCGGTTCCCGGTCAGGGCACACCCCCGGGTTGCAGGCTTGCTCCCCAGTGGGGGGTGTGCAGAAGGCAGCCAATCAATGATTCTCTCTCATTATTGATGTTTCTCTCTCCCTCTCCCTTCCTCTCTGAAATCAATATAAATATTTTTTTTTAAAAAAACCCTTCATATCGTCCCTACCGTCCAGAATTCAGTGACCAGCTCAGCAGGGCTGCTCACTGGGCAACTCTGGGTCCTCATCCCATTCAGGATCGGCCTGTCCCCTGCCACCTGACCCAGGGCGGACTCTCAGTTGATGGTTTTCTAAATCAGTTCACCCAGTTAATTCAGATTAGTAATGAAATACATTTATTTACGTATGTGTGTTTTCATTGCCTATCTCACTAGTAAAATTGACATTGAGAGTGCTTTAGAGCAGTGGTTCTCAACCTTCTGGCCCTTTAAATACAGTTCCTCATGTTGTGACCCAACCATAACATTATTTTCGTTGCTACTTCATCACTGTCATGTTGCTACTGTGATGAATCGTCATGTAAATATCTGATATGCAGGATGGTCTTAGGCGACCCCTGTGAAAGGGTCGTTCGACTGCCAAAGGGGTCGCGACCCACAGGTTGAGAACCACTGCTCTAGAAGGTTAATAATGTTTGCATAGTCCTTAAATCCTTCCTTAACCCTGAATTCTCAAACTTAGGGATATTTAAAAATCTTGGGCCTCGTAAGTTGTAAAACCGAATTCTGAAATTAATTTTGCTGTTGTCAGATTCCTTCAGGTCTGTATAGTCTCTCGGCACCCCCTTGCTTTGAATACAATTAGCAAAGAGACGAGGATCTTCTGTGAGCTGGCACCGGGGAATGGTATAATCTCATTATGTCTTCACTAAATGAATATTCTACTTTCTTTTTCTGCTGTGGCTGTAACATTCCATCAGTGTCCTGATTTCTTTACTTGGTGATCCCGCTCAAGTTTCTCCTCCGTTCACTTAAGATGTTGGGATTTTTCTTCTATTGTACAGGCTATGGCTTTTCCCAAAGCCCGGCTGGCTATCCTTTCCACTTGTTCGAACTTTATAATGTGGGTCAGGCCCAGCAAAGTCAATGCCAGCACGCTTATTGTGAGCAATCTGACTAGATTCCCCTCCTGACAAACCAGAGCCAGCAAGATTGGCAGGCCCTGCCCCCTCAGGGGCCCCGGCCAGCGCACTCTATTCTCAAACACAGTTGGACCTGGGCTTCCTCTCTTCCATATCTGCCCTTTTGTTGCAGACCCTGAGTCCCTGGGGTCTACTCTTGAAAACAGAACCGATCTTTTGGGATTCTTGCCTTTCATACACACTTGAAAAGCTATTCATCCAATGCTGAGTTAAAAGACTAAGCTGTAGTAACGAATCGGTCTTGTTGCAATTCCCCTAAATGGGATTATTCCCTTAGAAGCCTCAAGAAAGAGCAACATCAAGATCTCAGTGAAGCCTGTCATCTTCCTCAACTCCCCAAACCACGAATCTGCCCTTAACACAAAGGAATGTGACGTCTACAGAACTTCTATGCAGAGGAAGAGCCAGGTCTGGATCCAGAGCGTGGTGTCCACCAGGCCATCTCAGGAAGACAGGGTGGCCAACATCTACAAAGTTCAAGACCAACTGAGAAGACACAGGACATTAGTTCCCCTTGTCCACATAGACAGCGCCATCTCCATTTTGGAAGGTCGGTTCCGTGAAGGCAGAAACAAAGCTTGCCTTTGGAGCACTGTTCCTACTCCAAGTCACCCCCGCGGAGGAAGTGGGGGACACTCTGCTATTTGGCTTTCTACAGGGCTTACCACCAGCACATTCGTAAACTGTCAGCCAGAGCAGGACAACGTACACTCATTTCACAGTTGGCTTAAAAGTTAGTCGGTTGTTTTTTCCCCAGAGTCTAAGTAAGTGCACATACACACACACACACACACACACACACACACACACTCACTCACACACACCAGAACTGTCCTTCCAGCAAACAACAGCATGGTGATTATCAGAGGGAAAGGGGGTGGAGGAGGTAGAAGAGGATAAAGGGGGAATAAACAGTGATGGACAAAGACTTGGCATTGGGTGGTGAACACACAATATACAGATGATGTTTTATAGAACTGGACACTTGAACCCTATATAATTTTATTAACCAGTGTCATCCCAATAAAATTAATAAAAATTTTAGGAGAGGAATTCTGCTCCAGCGGTGTCTCTGAGAAAGAATGACTATCCCTCCCCTGGGGGAAAGAATGTTAAGAAACAACTTGCCAAACATACAAAGACGCAGTTGAAAACCAGTAAACATGTCTCCTGAAGAAATACATAGACTAAAGAACCTCAGGTTGGATCGGGGAACACGTCCCCAAAGTGAGGCTGCTAGAAGTTCTGGAAGGTCCTTCTTTCTGTAGAGATCTTTCAGGTCAATCAAAGTAGCCGGCTGTCCAGAGTGACTCTGGTGCAGTTCCACTGAGGGAGAGGTATACCAGATGCCTGGACGAGAACTCTCCTCACACATGATCTTGATGCATAATCACTCCCAATGTCTACAATCTAGGCCACTGCCGCTCTCTACCCACCCAGCTGTCATTGCACCAATGTCCCAGACAGACCTTAGCCCAGCGTGAACCTAGCGTGTCCCAGGCTTGCCTGCTGTCTCGGTTGATTGCTTTCTAAGATAGTCCTCATTGTTGCCTATCTCTGATAACCGCATCTTTCATTTTCCAGCCTCACTCAACTTAAACTATTTCATGTTACTGTCCCCTAAGTAGATTTACATGTGTCAAATCCTGTCTCCGGAATTTTAATTTTTTTTTGGTTTAGGAATCATACTTGTTCCGGATTACATAGTTACTATCAACTTTTAACTAGTCGTTTGGGAAGGAAAATGCCGTTTGTCTGAAAGCCGCCTTATCTTCAAATTCTAGAAAAACTCCCCTCCAATCCAGGTCACCGTGGGGATCATTTGCCACATTCAAGGGTCAAACATGAAAAGGCGGTGGTGGGAACAAGAGGCGCGGGCTCGCTCTGCATCCCGCGAGCCTGCCAAACCGCAGACAGGAGGGACTCAGATGAAGGCACCCCGTTAAAGGAACTTTGTTCTGGCTGTGCTTTGTCTAACTCCCAGAGTGGGAGATGGCCCACAATAGCCACTTGAACCTCTTTTCTCTGTAAGTCTCCAGCTGAAATCCAGTATGTGGGAGTTCTTTCAATAGCAGCTATGCAGGCCTTTTCAGAAACTAAATTTGAATACGCCACAGTGACCAACTGGGTATATAACTGCTCAACAACCGACTTGAAAGCTAATGGCAGCCACCACCACCCCCACCCTAGCTGCACCCTATTACCCTCTGGCCAGGCTTTGGGGGCTTCCCAGCAAGCAGCCTCCAACCTCGGTGGCCCATGGGGCCAGGCGCCCCGGCCTGGGAGCCCGACCTTCTCCCTGTAGCCTGCTGTTATTTGCACTGTTGCTTATCTCTCCAAAGCGGAGTCATAAGAACAAACTCAGCTAAGCCAAATTGGCCCTTTGTTTGCCATTATCATAAAAACTTTATGTCGGAACTAATAAAAACATGCTTTACGTGCACAGTTACGTGGGTTTACACAGGCAATAACACCCAGCAAGCTACACCCATAAATCCCGTTATAGACACTTAGGAATAAAAATTTTATCTTTGCCAATATTTTCGTTTGCTGGAGGGAAGGTGCGAACACAGAGCCTATGGCCGATCCGTGGCTTCCCAGGGCCCTTACGTCTCCCTGGCTGCCTCTCTGTGAGGCCAGGAAGGTCCTTTCCGAGATTTCTGGAAACGTCTCACAGTTCTATAGCCTCTTAAGGACTCACTATCAATCACACCTCCAGTCTCAGTAAAAGGGAAGCTTTTTCCAAAACTTTTAAAAACGAATCACTTTTTAAATGAGTTCAGTATTTTCTTAGAATTCTTGTAAGCAAACAAAAAGATCCAATTCTCGTCCCAGCTGGGACCTTGGAGCAGGTTTACAGTAGATTTAATTAAAGAAGCTTAATGAAACCCCCCAAAAATGGGGACTCGCCGGATTTCATCTTTCCACAGGAACGCACCCTCACATTCACTAAATGAGTTGGGGCTTTGGCTTGCATTTCCTTTCCTTCTAGAATACACTGACCAACAGAAATATAAAGGAATCCACAAGGCAACCTGCATGTGTTCTAACAGACACTATAAACTAGATACTAGTTACTAGATACCATGAGCCAGACACTGTAAACTCAGAATTTACAAACTATAGATACCATAAACTCAAAAGTATTAAAATCATGTCACCTCTAAAGTCCATTTCTTCTGTCAATGATTCATAGTAAAATAGGTAAAGGGAAACCAAACTAGGTGAAAGGAGAAATATTTAGAGCAACAACAACAACAAAAAAGTCTATGTCTGCCGGGAGCCGGTCCATCCTTGCTGTTTCAAGGGACCTGGCATATATGGCATACTGTTCTTAATATGTTTGCTCACCTTCTTGGCACTATGTGTTTTAACCAAGGTCACCTCTCTGAGAAAGGTTGTTTCCCCAGGTAGGGATTTTCCCCTGAAGTTAGGGAGGGAATAAAACCCCTTAACTAAGTGCCAGGCGGGTAATTAATCACTTTAACTACGAACAATCATGCTTAAACTACATAATCTTTACTCCCTGGAATGGAGATAAGAAACGCCCTAACCTTTGTAATAGAGATTGATAGGATTGGAATCAACTGGTATAAATACAGGTGTAACAAGACAACAGGACACAGAACCTAGACACAGAACCTACACAGAACCTAGAGACAGAAGAACTTTGCTGGAGAGAACATGGCAAAAGATCCTGGACAGAAACTGGCAACAGAACCTAGAGACAGAACCTAGTAAGAGAATCTGGCTGAAGAACCTAGAGACAGAACCTGGCTACAGAACCTGGATAGAACATGGCAAGAGAACCTGACTAGAACCTAGTGACTGAACCTGGCTGGAGAACCTAGCAAGGGAACATGGCTACAAAACCTGGCTGGAGAACCTGGAGAACCTGGCTGGAGAACCTAGCAAGAGAACATGCCTACAGAACCTGGCTGGAGATCCTAACCAGAACTTCGCTGGAGATCCTGACCAGAACTTGGCTAGAGATCCTGGCTAGGCTGCTGATCAACTGAACACTGTCTCTGTGTCATTCCTTCTTCGCTGACTCCGTCCACACCTTTGGGGACCCCTGGACCTGCTGGGGTTGGACCCCAGCACATACCCACACACAGATTTCATGCACCAGGCCTCTAGTGTATGTGTGTGTGTATTTTTCCTTTTAAAGGCTCATGCACCTCACTCTCAAATGTTTCAGACAGTCTCTGGACGTCACTGCAGAAGGTGGGGAGTGGTTCCTGGCCTGCATCTGGTGACGGGCCCCTCTCCTTGCCCCGCCCTGGCTCTCGCTCTAAACCTGAGACCCTCCTCCTGACGTGGACTGGGGTCGTTAGTCTCAGTGCTGGCCCAGGTTTCTGTCTCCTGCACTCGTTTCCCTGGGGTGGCTGGAGCCATCCTTACAGTGGCTCAGACAGTGGGTAAGACTCCCCATAAGGAAGCAACCACAGGCTCCTTGGAGCCCTGGCTGCCACCACAGCCGCCACCTGCTGCCAGGAGTGCCCAAGGGTCACAGTACCAGTGGGAACAGCCCGGGTCCCAGGGGAGAGGCAGGTTTGTGACGGCATTTTGACTGTCTTCTCCTTCCCCACCTTGGAACGCCCACTTATTCTGAATCAACCTAAACCTCCCGTTTAATACAAAAACCTCCACATAAAAGAGCTCAGAAGTCAACAGACCCACCCCCTCTCCTGATGCAGGGGCACCATTCAGGGAGCTGGGTCACTCTGCCCCTTTGGGGTGCTGCAGAGATGGGAAGCTCCTGCTTTGAAAGATAATTTTGGAAATAAGACCACTGTGGGGTAACTGACTCTTAGAAAGTTCTCCTTTGCAGGCGGCAAAAACTGCCTCCCTGGAAAGGCAGAACGGAGAGCAGGGGCGGATCTTCCTCTTTGGACCTCACTTTCCTGTCTCCTGTCTCTCCCAAAATACAGCATCTCAAACACCTGAACACGTTTCATGCTCCCGTCTTCTCTTGTCCAGACAAAAATCTGGCAATTTCCTAAATGAGCCTCACACTAGATGATGTATAAGAGGATTTCTCATTTATAAAAAGGCAAATACAAGATAATTAGTAAAACAGATACGGTCATAGCAACCAGGACCTAGAGGAGACCTCTAACGAGCCGAACAGAAAGCTTACACCCTTCCTGGGGTTGGTTCTGAAACTGGATTCGGATGCTGCTGGCCCACAGGTGAGCAGGGAGGCCTGAGTTTGCATCTCTGTGTGAAGGGGGAGAACAGACCAGCTCCTCAGAAAAGACAAGGTAATTCCCTGTAACGAGGACGGGTGTCTCGTGTAGGACGGGCGTGTACACCAGGGAAATGGAGCCACGTGATGGCTACTCAACATCCTCTATTCAAAATGCACAGCCAGTGCTGAGGCAGAATTAACACAAGAGCCCCTAATAGTAATTTCTGATCACAGCTGGAAGGTGAAAGATCAAGACACAAGCCAGCGTGGGTGATTAAAAGGGTTAAGTGTGGATTTGGCCCAGATATGTAAATATCTCCTTTACTATTTTCATCTGACTTCAGGATGCAACTTAGAGCCGCTGGATCACGTGTTAGCTGTGCTTTAGATTACTGACCCCCAACCACACGCCTCCTCCTCCGGGATTTTGAGCCCTGGAGGGGAGAAGGTTTGAGATTACACTCTCTGGGGAGAGTCTGAAAGGTACAGATCCTAGATTCTTGATTAAGTAGCTTCATAAATTTTGGAGACCAGATAAACATAAGGTAAAGTTAGTATTTTGTTACAAAAATAAGAATCCTAACCAAAGATGTCACAACCCTGCTGAAATACAGGACGAGGCCACAGAGGTCCCTCCCCGTAAAGCCAGGCTTCCTGCAGGCATGGTGTCCGGAGGGCCGACTGTCACAGTCGTTACTTTTTACAACAATCCTGCAAGGTGGAAACTGTTTCTCGGGTTCTACCGATTCAGAAACTGAAGCTGGGGCTCAGAGGAATTTGCCAGAGGTCACGGAGCTGGAAGTAGCCACGGGAGGGTCGAAATGTCAAGCTGTCTGCCTCTAAATGTGGTATTTCACCCATTGTGTCGCCTGGCCTCCCTGGGCCACGGTGTGGTGAGTACATACAAGGCCACGTAACGGACATATAATGACATCATTACGAAGCTCTGGGGCTTCATCGGGCTGCCCTGTGAGCAAAGTCAGGTCTAGGCTGCAAAAAAGATTTAAAAACCAGTTTCCAGAAAAATAGACCCTGATCTGTGGCACTGCCAATTCCCAAGGTGTAAATACTCCCACTGCAGCATAGGCACGGGCTCCCATGACCACTGGGTCTAGAGGACTTGTTCCCAGGTGGTCGTCTCCAAGAAAGTCTACTTGCACCTGTAGCTCCTCAGTGAATAGGGAAATTCCATATTTTCCTTACATTGCATTGCCTCCACCAACACCTACCTTACCTTTTAATTTAATTTCATAATTTGAGCCATTTCTGGAAAAGGAAAGGGGAGGGAGAGAAATGGACTACATATGGGCCAATGCAAGTAAATCGAGATCACAGGAAATCCCATCTCGGAAAACCAGAGCAACCTTAAAATGCCTCAATAGCGACTTTATCTTCAATACATACCCGTGCCCAGATCTACTGCGTTTGAACCTGATATTGATTACATATGACTGCTCAACATTAAAATCAAACTGCTTGCTTTTCTATTAGGTCTATAAGATCTCAGAAATGAATAATTTTTTTAAAAATCTTTGTTCAAGAAGTGGTAGGAGTTGAATAAATGCTTGTTACTATTAGCAATTTCACCTTCTAAGAAAATACCTTAGAGGTATTATTTCTGCCTTTTAAATATAAAGAAACACTTCTGGTTGGAGATGGTGGGTTAAATACGTGCCTTAGCAATGCTCTTTACTGCAATCCTAATAAGATGACAATAAGAGGTTTTTAAGAGGACATAGGCTCGCAAGGCCAAAGGAAACAAATGGCAGGAAATAAACGCAGCGCCGTTTTGGAAGCTGGAACCAGGATGGTGAGTGCTAAGTAACTTAGATCCAAAAAAGACGAGTCTCAAGCTAGTGATGGGCAAAGCTGCAAACAGCCCAGGTTACAACTCAACACCCCACAAAGGCTCAAGAACTGACGGCACCGGGCACCTAGGGAAGTGGGGGTGATGGTGGGGCTGAACCAAGGGGACTGGCTGGAATCCTGTTTATGACGCAGTTAGAGCTCTGCCCTTTCTCCACTCCAGGTGAGTCCGCCTCCACCTGGCAGGGGCTAAAGGTTTAGCCTCCGAGAGGATAAAACCCAGGGTCTCTAGACTAGAACCTGTCACGCGAAGTTAGGAGAAGGGAACTCATGAAGTAGCAATTCAGCCAAACTTTACATAATAATCCGAGGTCTCCCTGTCTCCTTCCTCTCCGCTCCCAGAAAACTGGAAGCCAACATTTTTTCGGGGGGATCTGAACAACCCCAAAGAAAAGAGCTAAGGAAATGTTTTAAATGGCTCCTCCAGGTCACCCTACAGGTACGACCCTCCCAGGCCTAACTTACCACCACCCAACTTACCAACACCCAACTTACCAACACCCAACTACCACCACCAATTTACCAACTTACCACCAGCCAACTTACCACCACCTAAATTACCACCACCAACTTACCACCACCCAAGTTACCACCACCAACTTACCAACACCCAACTTACCAACACCAACTTACCACCACCCAACTTACCAACACCAACTTACCAACACCCAACTTACCAACACCAACTTACCACCACCAACTTACCAACACCCAAGTTACCAACACCCAACTTACCACCACCCAAGTTACCACCACCCAACTACCACCAACAATTTACCAACTTACCACCAGCCAACTTACCACCACCTAAATTACCACCACCAACTTACCACCACCTAACAAAAATAGTTTCGATCTCATGGAGCCAATGAAAGGGTTTCAGGGACTCTAATCATTCATTCAGCACACTTTGAGAACTGCTGTAATAGGCAAGCTAAAGCTAAATAAATCGATAGTAAATCAAAAACTAAATAAATGAAAAGCACGGCATGATCTGAAGGTAAACATCAGTGAGCCTCTGCAGGCAGGAGGCGCCAGCACTCCCAGCGGTGGGCGGTGTCTCCCCTGTCATCTTGGCGAGTGATGGACTCTCACTTACGTGTCAATTGGATTTTGAAAACTAACACAAAAGGCAATTTTTAAAAATTTAAACACCCTAGGTCACTGCAGCATTCCTCCAAAATGTAATTTACTGCTTCACATATTCAAGGGATTAGAACAACCCTTCAAAGGATAAACACAACTGTGTACACTGAGCTTGAAATAGAATCCCATTTTTAATGTAGACGGAAGGTAAGCGATAGCTCTTTGTCAGCCAATTCCTGCAATAAAGGATAAATTATAACCTTTCCCGTGAAGCCAGGAGGGCTGAGTGTGTGTGCACGTGTGAGTGTGTATGTGTGTGCATGTATGCACATGTGAGTGTGTGCATGCACGTGTATGGTGCACGTGTATGCACGTGTGTGCGTGCGGGTGTGTACATGTGAGTGCACACATGTGTGCACTGTGTGTGCATGTGCATGTGTGCACATGTGAGTGTGTGCACATGGGGGGTGTGCATGTGAGTGAGTGTGCATGAAGTAGACTGCTGTGAAATCTTGAATGATCAAGCCCCAGATGTGACAGGAACTGAACTTCCTCCTCCCATCCGAGCGGAATGCACCCCTGGATACGCTTTCTTGCAGACTGTAAGCCTAACTCCCGCGGCGGCTCCACCAGTCCAAGGGCTGCTGCCCGCCGCTCCAGGTCACCTCGGAGGAGACGGCACGTACGCGACGCAGGCACACTTCAAGCCCAAAGTGGCTTTCCTGTGCGCAGGCCCCAAGTTCAGAACCAGCCCCCGGATCTGACATCCTCCCTTCCTCCCAGTCGCACCTCGAGCAGCACTCCTGGTAGAAACCGAATCCTAGACGGACGGGACTGAAGGTCAGGCTCCCAGCAGTGAAGGCGGGAGCGAGAGGAGGCCCGTCCTCTGCCAAGATGACAGCTCGCTCCTCACGGGAGGCGGGCGGCAGGTGTGGCCGGAACCCGGACCCGCTCAGTCACGCCCTTCGTGGTGGAAATACATCGGACCAGGTTCATTATCACGGTCGTTATCTCGGCAGTTTTCAGACCCGGCGGTCAATGCGAACAGCGTCACGTGTGCAAGACACAAGGAAAAAGAGCAAATCTGTGCCCATCGGGACTGTGACATCTCTGTGACTGTGACATCTCTGTGACTGGGCATTTAAAGCAGCTGTATTTTTTTGTTTGTTTGTTTTTTGGGGTTTTTTAAAATATAAATTTTATTGATTTTTTACAGAGAGGAAAGGAAAGGGATAGAGAGTTAGAAACATCGATGAGAGAGGAACATCGACCAGCTGCCTCCTGCACACCCCCTACTAGGGATGTGCTTGCAACCAAGGTACATGCCCTTGACCGGAATGGAACCCGAGACCCTTCAGTCCACAGGCCGACGCTCTATCCACTGAGCCAAACCGGTCAGGGCAAGCAGCTGGTTTTTTTAACTGATAATTAAAGGTGCATAATTCTACTAGTCATTTTAGTCTCATTTTTCAAAGAAAAAAAATCTTTTAAATCTATTTCATATATTTTTCTACTCGTTCGCAAAGCATCAACCCAGAAAGAAAGTTATTATGTAAATCCTGGAGAGTGCTTTTCTTATAGTATCACAAAACCACCAAAAGGCTCATAGCGTGAGCCTTTCTCCTGTAAGACTGCATCTCACCAAACACCGAGAGTGAGCTTTGTGTGCGAAGGTCCACGTCACGACGGGAAACGCCTCCGGTCTCATGACATGAGCAACAAAGGGCCGGCACCAGGGAGACAGGAGCGGCCTCTTAACTCCAGGCTTCAAAACGGCCTATTCTGCCTCAAAAACAGAAGAATACATTCAACCAAAGTTGGTAACGGCCGCCCAGGGCCCTGGCCACTTCCTGCGGGAATGACCCAAGGCCAAGTGGGCAGAAGAGGAGAAAGTGGAACCTGAACTTGGTCTTTGACGCCTCCCCTTCTGCCCGGTCTGCACGGGGCCACACCAAGGCCAGGTCCCTAGGGGAGATGGCGGGCAGCCCTGCCCGCTGCTAGCACCGTGCGTGCCAGGGACACTGGGAGATATTGTTAAAGGTGGAATCGTGCCCGGCCGGTGTGGCTCAGGGGTTGAGCATTAACCTATGAACCAGGAGGTCAGGGTTCGATTCCCAGTCGGGGCCCATGCTCAGGTTGCGGGCTCGATCCCCAGTAGGGGACGTGGAGGAGGCAGCTGATCCATGATTCTCTCGCATCATTGATGTTTCTCCCTCTCTCTCTCCCTCTCCCTTCCTCTCTGAAATCAATAGATATTTTTTTAAGGTGGAATCAAGACCTAGGCTGGGTAACACATCCTCTACTTCAGCCACTGGTACAAGACTTACTATTATTTCTGGATTACTGCTCAGATAAAAGTCCATCTAAGTCATAGTCACGAAACAACCCACAGTGAGCTGTATTTTTCCTGATACCTGGATGGAACACATCCCTGGCTCCTACCCTATTTCCCCCAGCATGGTGTCTGTGCGTCTGTCCTGGCACCGACCCCAGTCTGTCCTGCATGGGGCTAAGCCTCACTCATCTGGACTTCCCACCCCTGACACCTGGCATATGGTGGGTGTCTGAAAACACTGACTGAATGAGCTTCTTCGACTGAACTCCTTCTCCTCCCAGGTCAGAGGGACGAATGAGTGGGGACATCTCATAGGTCAAGCTGATGAAGTCACCCATCACTCAGCTCATCAATGGGCAGCTCAAGAAGGAGGCTGTTCAAAGGCAGACACGGTGCTCACGCAGGTCTCACAGCCAGGTCAGCGGGTCCCTGTGACCCTGCGGTGTTTGGGGACACCGAGAGCGGGGGGCGGGGGGGGGGACGGGCAAGGGTCTTCCGCTTTGGGTGGTCGAAGGTGAGTGCTCCGTAGCTGCAACCCGCTGGGCAGCAGGAGCCCTGAGCCCACCGCCAGCAGCGTGGGCCACAGCTCTGCCCACCACCAAGGGCACGGGGGTCACTGCCACCTTCCTGCACACACCCCCGGGTGCCCTCCGCACCCCACGCCCACACAGCAGCGCAGGAAAGGAGAGAGCAGTCGACCGCGCTTCCTTGGCTCCGACACCGACACTCTGACAACAGGCAAAGTCCCCCTCAGGCCTAACACCCGTCTCTGTGTCGCCAGGGGCAGGACAGCGCCTGGCTCAGACATTAGCTGCGCGGATGAATGCATGGAGGGCCTTCTCCAGGGCGGTCACAGCACAGTCACTGCTTCCCACGTCTAGGCACTGACCAGACAGCGACAGGAGAACACGCCCAAAGGCCTGGGTCCTGAAGAACTAGCTGCACAAGCCTCTCTTACCCACCTAGCCTCACCCTCACCCCCCTCACCCATCTCGCCCACACCCACCTCGCCCTCGCCCACCTCACCCACCTCGCCCACCTCACCCACACCCACCTCACCCTCACCCATACCCACCTCACCCTCACCCACCTCACCCTCACCCACCTCCTGTACAGAGTGCAGCCTCGCCTCCATCCCTCTGACCCTCAGCACGTCTGCCTCTGGACCCGAGGGGCCTGCAGACAGCCGCGCCCGGTTGTTCAATCCCGAGCCTCCTGGGAGCCTGGCTGTTCCCTCAGGGAGTGGAGGGCGTGGGCCCCAGCCTGAGGCCGCCGTGCCTCCCTGGGCACCTGCCGCCCCTCGAAGTCGCCGTCCAGAGAAAGTGCCATCAGTCCTGGGAGGGCAAGCAACCCGCTGTCTGCACCAGACACGCCAACCCCCACCTCGCTGGCTGGCGCCGTGCCCTGGGCTGAGGCCGCCGGGCGGGGCCTGCAGGAGCTGCGTCCGTACACTCATCACAGCCGACCCGACCGCTGCTCACGGAGCTGCCTCCGCCTCCTGGGTCCCGTCCCCCCGGGCCCAGGGTCTGCGTGCTGCCCGGGGTGTGGCCCTCGCCTGCAAACGCGCTCCAAATGCAGGAAGGGCAGACGGCCACGCTCTACACCCTGAAGTAGCCCAGGTGCCCATTCTGTAGACTTTCTTAGTCATGATGTCATTTTGCAAGTGGGTGTGTGTGTGTGTGTGTGTGTGTGTGAAACTTCACTTAAAGCCAGTGCTTAGAACTCAAAAAATATTTCAGAATGAATGGGCTTAATCCTCCCAGTACTCTTACTATCTACTTGGGACACTGATACTAGAGCAGAGGATACTGAAGTTTTGTGTGGTCAAATGTGACCACCCAAGCCCAGCCGGTGTGGCTCAGTGGTGGAGCATCGACCTGTGAACTGGGAAGTCAGGGTTTGATTCCCGGTTGGGGCACATGCCTGGGTTAGGGGCTCGATTCCCAGTGGGGGGCGTGCAGGAGGCAGCCGGTCCATGATTCTCTCTCATCATGGATGTTCCTGTCTCTCTCTCCCTCTCCCTTCCTCTCTGAAATCAATAAGAACATACGTTTTTAAATGTGACCGCGGGAGCCAGATTTCTCACGCAGAGCGGACGTTCCCTCCACTGCACCAACCCCAGTGCCACCTCCACCGCAGATCTGCTCAGGCGGCCGCGGCCTCGCTGCAGGGTCTGGGCGGGCGCGGAATTTAAACGCACATCCCTGCGGTACAGGAAGACCCCGCAGGTGGTGCGCACAACAGTGTGTGCAGATGCCGTGTTATAATGTATATCTGGACGTTATAAGTATTAGCCAGCGCTCCCCCAGTAAATGTCAACTTAGACCCCGCTGGTGCCAGGAGAGGCCCTGGGCCCGTGAGCGAGGGCTTGTCTCACCAGACGGCGGCATTGCCAACAGCGTTTTGGGGGGGTTGGGCCCCTCTTTGTCTCGAGCTTTGTCCCACGGCCTCTCCCACTGGCTCTTACATTGGAAAGACGCCTCTGACTCCTCGGGGTCTTGAGCCATGTGAACCTGGGTTGACTAAGGCAAGATGGCGCCCCAAGTTCCTGAACTGAGGGTCACAGTGTCAGACACGTGCCAAGCGTTCGCCATTCATTGTCTCCTGTCATCTCCATGGCAGCTGGAACTTTCCAGGAGAAAACGCAGGCTCATCACATTAGGGCGCCGGCTGCAGGCCACGGGGAGCAGGGGGCTGGGCTTTCATTCCTGGTGCGTGAGCAGCGCGTGCGGCCTGACCCCACATCGAGTCCTCCTCGTTGGAGACGTGGGTGGCACCACCGATGACTATCAGCCTCAGACTTTGTAAAATAACTCTGCTTACTTGGTCATTTAAAGAAGCAGTAGCTATGTCACCCCTGAGCCAGCCCCCAGCAGACAGTGGGGACTCCTTGGCTCTGCCCCCCAACTCTACAGAGAACGCAAAAGTTTTGCCTGAGGAAACCGAGACCGGGGAGGATGGCTCACGCGAGAGAGGGTGCGGGAAGCTGCGGAAGACAAGAGGTGCCTGTGGAAGACAGTCTGCATCTAGAGCAGGGTGGGGGCGTCCGGCCCGCGGGCTGGGTGAGGCCCGCACAACCATTGGGTCTGGCCCTGCCAAGGCTTCAGGGGTGAGTGAATTTAATGTTTGACCAAATAAGCAGGCTAATTTTCAAGCTGATAGTTTTGTATGGCCCGCAAATGATGTGATCAATATCCAGTGGCCCTGGGCAGGAAAAAGGCTCCCCACCCTGATCTAGAGACTCTCCTCTGACCAGCCCTCTGCAGCTGTGATCCCTGACCCTGGTGGCTCACACCAAGGCCTGGGTCCCAGCCCCTGACATTCTCATAGAGTAGGTCTGGGTGTGGCTTAGGCACTGCGTTTTCTTTTTATTTTATTTTTTTATTTTTTATTGATTTCAGAGAGGAAGGGAGAGGGAGAGAGAGATAGAAACATCAATGATGAGAAAGAATCATCAACTGGCTGCCTCCTACACACCCCACACTGGGGATTGAGCCCACACCCCAGGCATGTGTCCCTGACCAGAATCGAACTCAGGACTCTCAGTCCACAGGCTGACGCTCCATCCACTGAGCAACACCAGCCAGGGCCACTGGTATTTCCTTAACGTTCCCAGGTAACTGGTGTGCACCCGAGGGTGAGGATTCCTGCTGCCTGGCAAGGGAAAGCCCATGACCCCGCTCCAAAACCCCCAGTGACCGCCTCCTGCCAACCAACTTCAAAAGTGATCCCAGTCACACATTTTGCTCCACAATTTCCTAGCGCTTTCCATGCACAGGATCCTCGCGATGGTGAAGTGATCGGGGCGGTTCTGGGAAAGACCATGCGCCAGGTCCGAAGAGCCTGCAGGGAGGATGAGCTTCCTTCCCCACAAGTTCAAGTCCCTCTGCGCCGCCGCCCCCCCCAACCCCCCTGCCCGCCAGCATGGAGTGCTCTCTGTGGTTCCCACAGCATGGGCCGTACATGGCGCTAATTGCTACTACAGTGGAGAGGGCTGCGGCCTGCGTGTTATGATGCTGTGACGACAGGGAAGTCTGAGACCACGGAAAGCCAGCGTGCAGGGGGCGTCACCCCTCATTCTGTGGAGGCGCCCAAATGAAATGATCTGACTTGCTAATGTGCTGTCTGACCCACAGGGCCCTGCCGCTGGTGGGCGGGACGCACAGCCCGGTCCTGGCCACACCGCAGGTTCTGCAGCACCTCCTCGGGCCGCACCCCTCATCCAGCATCTCCTGCCCAGCTGTTCAGCTACCAACGCCTGCCAGGCGCCTGGGTCCCTATGGCGGCTGAGGCAGATTACCACAGCTCTGCAGCTTCAAAGCACGCAAATGCAGTCTCTACGCGTAGAGTTCTACAGGTCGCAAGTCCGAAATGGGTCAGAGGGCTGTTCTGGGGCCTCAAGAGAGACGCCGACTCCTTGACTTTTCCAGCTTCCAGAGCAGGGATGGGGAACGTTCAGGCCAAGGGCCACATAAGGCCAGCAAACTCATGTGGCCTGGCCCTGCCAAGGCTTCAGGGGTGAGTGGATTTAACCTTTGACCAAATACAGCAGGCTCATTTCTAAGCTGATGATGTTGTATGGCCCTCGAATGATGTGATCAATATCCACATGGCCCTGAGCAGGAAAAAGGTTCCCCACCCCTGGTGGACAGGCCGCCTTCACCCCTTGGCTGCTGGCCCCACCCTCCAGCTTCAGAGCCAGCAGCGTGGCCTCTTGCCCTTTCCTGCTCTCTGCTGTCATGCTCACACTGCCTCTCTGACCTCCCCGCCTCCCTCTTATAAGGGCCTTCGTGGTTGTAGCAGACCCACCCGGATAACCCAGAATGGTCTCCCCATCTCAGTCCTCAACTTAATCACACCTGCCAAACACCCCCTTGACAATGCACAGGGGGTCAGGGCGGGAATGTCTGGGGGGCCTCGTTCAGCCTCCCAAGCCAGGGCAACGGCCAGAGAAACACTGTTTCTGACATTTCCTGATGACGGTTGTGGGTTCCCTTCCGACCGTGGCCCTGCCTCGGGGATGTGACAACCCCTTTGGAATTCCACCCGGAGCAGCACTTCCTTGAGAAGTCCTGTCTGCGACCGAATACACAACTGATTCCTTTTCTTGAGCCCATGGTTTGTCATGAAGCATAAGGATAAATAACTCCCTTGACCTTCTATAAACAGGACAAAACAAAACCCGTGATGCTAAAAAAAGGCCTTCTGATGTCACATCTGCAGCCTGGGACATCTCCTGCCCTGGCTGGGCAGAAGCAGCGCCGAGGGGGCAGCAGACGGACACACCGGGGCCGGAAGCGGAAGGGCGCTTGTGTATTTCAGAGGACAGACGGCCGAGCAAAGGACGTGAATGGCAATTCTCTGCTCCTGGCCCACGGCAAGCACCTGGCCTTGCTCCTCCTCCACATGTGGCTCAGCCAGTGCACAGGGGCACCATGGGCCTTGGACATCGCTGCTTCTGGGCTCCGTGAGTCCATCACAAACAAGGGCCCCGAGTCCGGAGCACGAGCTGCCTCCCTGAGGCTCGCCTGTCTTTCCAGCACTAGGAGGTCCTCCAGAAAAAGGGCCAGCACGTGCCCAGCCGGCGTGGCTCCGTGGTTGAACGTTGACCTATGAACCAGGAGGTCACAGTTCAATTCCCAATCAGGGCATATGTCCAGGTTGCGAGCTCGATCCCCATTGTGGGGCGTGGAGGAGGCAGCCGATCAGTGATTCTCTCTCATCATTGATGTTCCCCTCTCTCTCCCTCTCCCTTCCTCTCTGAAATCAATAAAAATATTTTTTTAATAAAGGGGCAGCACCCTGTCCCCCCCCGCCCCAGGCCTCCGACTGCTGCAGAGCAAGGCCTGGTCCTGCGGAGACCCCACGGCTTAGCGAACCGGGGTGGCTTCTGGCTGGTGCTGCTGCCGCGTCCCTCGTGCTCACCCGTCTTGAAGAGTAACCTCCCTCATGGCCGTGCTTTCTAGACACGATGCATTTCTAAAGATGTAGCAGGACACTCCCTCCCTGACTTCAGCCGGAGTTCAGTCTAGCATTTCCTGGGCGCTGGGTTCCCACGGTGCGTGGTGAGAAAGCAGGGTCATTCTCACCAAAGCCGCATCCCTCGCTCGAGGAATGCAGGCTGAATGATCCATCTGGATTTGTGACTCACGCACTAATCTAACATCTTCTTGAATTTTCTTGATAAGGTCAATTTATCAAAACCCTAAGAAACAAAGTACTTCTACCTTTCAAATCTCCCTGGATTGAGTGTGGCAAAAAAATTCTAGTCATTGCAACCAAGGACTTAATGAGTATTTTCAAGGATATTCTGGGTTAAAGATTTTTGGATTTCCACCAAAAATCTTAGGATTCGAAAAGATTTTTTTGGCCTGCAATTTTTCCCCAAAATCTAGGGCCCATCATAAGAAACACCTTTCGTGTTTTCCTGAGACTGAAGTTTTCTCTAACGAGCACCCAGTTTTACACATTTAGCTGCTGGGAGGGACATGAGAATAAAATGGACCCACGTCCTCAGTGAGCCTGTGATCCAGCAGAAGAGACCACACCAAGATTCAGGAAGCTGGACAAAAGAAACTTCCTCTCTCTCAGCCTCGGGGTTTTCCTCTAGCGAACGCGGGGGTTGAAATAGGCAATCCACATCGGTATCCCTGCCTTATCCTTTATAAAAGTTTCATTTTTTTTCGTAATTGCCCTCCACAATAGTCGTACAAGGTAGGGATTTCAAAGGAAGAAAACAGACTAAGATGTTAAGCTACTAAACTGAGGTTCAACAACTGGCGGGGCCACGGACTTGAACGAGGCATCCACTCCTCCATCCTACAGGAGTGGATGCTGTCATTCTGTGATTCTGGAACCTTCTATGATGCTGATGTTATGTGTACAGTCTTTTCTGCAGTTTATTTACTGTAATGAATGGAAAGCAGGCAAAAGCAGCTGCCCTTCAAAACCAGTTAATGTATGGCTGACTACAAGGAACTCATCAGTCAAAACTCATGAGGTCCATGAAGGTTCTAGACGAGTGATGGCAAACCTTTTGAGCTCGGCGTGTCAGCATTTTGAAAAACTCTAACTTAACTCTGGTGCCGTGTCACATATAGAAATTTTTTGAAATTTGCCACCATAGTAAAACAAAGACTTATATTTTTTATATTTATTTAATATATTTAAATGCCATTTAACAAAAAAAATCTACCAAAAAAATGAGTTCGCGTGTCACCTCTGACACGCGTGTCATAGGTTCGCCATCACTGTTCAAGAGCAAGCATGTCAAACTCGCGGCCCGTGGGCCACGTGCCTCGTTTATTTGGCCCGTGTTAGCCTTTGAGTTTGGCATGCTTGTTCTAGAGCCTTTTCTGCCTTCACGTTTGCACACAGACTGTGGCAGATGTCTGCAAGCTCACAGAAGGAAGTCTTTCTTCGGAAGCTGATCACAGATGGTTGCCCGGTGCTGTGGGTAACGGGGCTTGATGGATCTGAGAGCCTCCTATCACCCACACACAGGTTCCCCTGCTCACTACAAACCTGTCCTGATTTTTGCCATCCTCCTTAAAATGTCAAAGGGCAGTGTCCTTTCTTCCTGCTTCTCAGGCCCGGGCTGTGAGTGAGGAGCAGCACCCCAGCAGTGACAGAGCCTGGGTGCCTCTCTGCCCGGGACCGGCCCTGGCACCGCCCCAGCGGGCCAGCTGCTCTGTGTGGAAGGAGGCAGAGTGAGCAGGAAAAGTGAGGTCACCCTCAGAGCAGTCAACCATCTCTGCCAGGCGGGCCAGACGGTGAACTGCAGAGAATTTACAGCAGGGAGATGTCCCCAGCAGGAGACACGCAGTCTGGCCTGGACCGGAGCCCGCGCCGCAGGGCACCGGGAGGACGGCCGTGCCAAGGGGACGCTGACTCCCAGCCAGGCACCGAGTCGCTTTATCCCAGAGAGAGTTCCTCCCCTCGCTTCAGCTATTGCTCGAGGGAAATGCATGAATCGGGCTGCTCTGGGGTTGGCCAGAAGCCATCAGATCCGCCCAGGACAATCGCAGGTTGTGGCTGGCGGGAATGCTTTTTGCAGCTGGCTTTAGGCCACAGCGGCCCACCCTTGCCCCACGGGCTGAACTGGGAGCCCTTCTGTGTGTCCCCCACGCGGCCTGGGCATCTCCCCGCCTTTGCACTGACCTCCCTGGCTTATCACAGGAGGCTCAGCTGCCTCTTCCCCTAAGGACCACAGACAGGAACCTGAGTTTCCAGCCCAACACCTAGCACAGCGCCTGGCACTCAGTTAGAGCTCAGTAAACATCTGTTACCGCTCAGGAAATTCCTTCTCATCGGAGCTGGAGAAGAGGAGGGACAGAGAGCATCATTGCCCAAATTACAGAAATGTGCCACCACCCCGATCTTCCCTTTAGGCAGCATCTCCAGCTATTCCTCCGCCTCACACCAGCCTTCCAACACCTGGAATGTTGTACATGAAAGCGCCGTTTCCGGGTCCTCTGTCTGTGCTCATCTGCGCTGGGCAGCAGCCGAACCTTCTACTCAGCACCTGGCTCATGTTACCCGTGCTTCGGGCCGGGAGGGTGAAGTGGGAGTCATCCCTGGAACGGGATCATGTGACAAGCACAACCCGAGATGCGTTGGAAATCCGACGTGGCTAGAAGGATGTGCACCAGACCGTTTTACGTAGAGTAGCAAGACCCTGCACTCTACGAATTGATGCCTGGTCACATAAATTAGGCCACAGTCACAGAATGGATAGTATTCATATAATGGAATATTGTGCTACCATTAGATCATATTTTAGCAAAATAGACAACGCCATGGGAAAATGCACCCAGTATATCCAGCAAAAAGCAGATCACAGAATGGGACGTGGTCACCATTTTACCAATTGTGGGTATACAGAGGACTTAAAGAAATAGACCCAAATGTTACACCATCTATTTCTGGGGGATGTTGATTTTTTAAAGTCTTATTTGAACTTTTTCATATATTTTTTTTATTTTGTTTTACCACAGACATGGGTTACTTTTTGTCATTTTCAAAACCGCCTGTTTTAAAATTGCAAACGGAGGAGGCACACTATTTGCCAACGGGAAGAAGCTCTTCTGCTCCTGCCCTCGATGGTCAAGTTCAAGCTCTGGACCGCGAAGCCACGCAGGGTGCCACTGGCTCCTCGTTATACTTATCCCCACAGTCCAGGAAGTTCTGCCCGAAAGTGAACTGGCAGCCTGGCCCCTGCAGGTCAAAATAGAAGCCCTTTTATTTGGGGTGCATGTGTGCAAAGGAGCCACCCCGGAAACGCTGTGGGCAGCAGGTAGCTCTGGGGGCGCCGGGAGCAGCCAAGTAGGGGAACCCCTTTCTCTCGGCAGGAGAGAGCTGGTCTTGCTTCTGTCACTAACTGTGGCCACAGGCCATTCAACTTCAAATTCAAACGAAAAGCTGACATCTACCCTGCCCCCCTCGTAGGCCTGTTCTAGGGTTCAACACAATCCTGGGTGCGCTGTATGTTGTAAGCTACGAAGCACCCAGTGAATCAATGTCCGCCCGCCCAAGAACGTGTACTTCATAAGATAATGATCCATGCTCCCAATTTTTATTTTTATTGCAAGAAATCATGAGAAGCCATCTATATTCCCTCTCGCACTCTAGAAAAGTTACCAGGAAGCTTATCGGCGACGGTGAACTCATGTATGTTTCCCTGTACCTGTGCCCGTGAACAAAAACGATGCTCTGTGTCCACTCAACTTGCTGCTTGCTTCTCTTGGGCACATGGACGGACTGACTCTCCCAGGCTCCCCGGAGGGAAGGTGGGGCCAGGAGCCTGGACTCTTGCCACTGGAATGTGGATGGAAGTTAACGACACCCTTCCAGGCTGGGCCCCCAGCCTCCCTGTGAGATCCTCCACACTCCCTCTTCCCTGCTTGCTGCTTCATATACCGGGTGCATTTTCCCATGCCATTATCTATTTTGCTGAAATATGAAGTCTAATGGTAGCGTAATATTCCATTATATAAGTACTACCCATTATAGGAATGGGTCCTAATTTATGTGACCAGGCATCGATTCGCAAAGTTTAGAGTTTCGCTACTCTACATAAAATGGTCTGGTGCACATCCTTCTACCCAGGTCCTGGCTGGTTGTGCAAGATCTGGCAGAAGGCTCTGAGGCCCCGAGGCCCCTGCAACATGTTGGCATGTTAGGTAGGGGAGCCCGAGTCCCTACATCTCAGTGGAAGGCCACCCTCCGCCCAAACATCAATACAACAGAGATATGAGAAATACATACCCCGAGCTCATTTGTTACACCACTTATCTTCCCTGACTGATACACTGCATGACCCTGGGCACCTCTCCCTCCACAGTCAGTCAACGCTTTCACAGGGGACAAAGGGAACACACACAGCAAACCCAACCCTCGTCCAACAGAGAACTCAGCCAAGAAAAATTAAGAGAATTTGTTTCGGTTCCTTGGCAGATTTAAGACCTGCTCTCTTATTCCTATAGGAAAACTTGGGAGTCTGTGCTAATTTCAACAACTGAGAAAAGATAATGACCAAAGTGGAAACCCGTGTGGTAACCTCCCGGCAAACAGCAAAGGGTTATGGTCCCTCGAGGTGGGAGAGGTTGGGAAGGGAGTCTACACCTCCTGCAGACACTGTGGACAATGGAAGCAGAGTGTTATCGTGGGTCAGTGGCTTCTCACGTGTTTTATCCGTGGTTAGCAATGTCCACGGGGGCCACGTGAAGCATCAGGCTCTGAGCTTGGGAGTTTCCAGAGCACAAGAGCGTCACCTGCCCACTTCTCTGCTCTGACTCCAACCAGCCCTGCTCTGCCTTGCTCAGCGGCTACTCACCTGGTAGGGGTACAGGGTGACCCCATTGGTTCTTGACAGGGACCAGGTGCCATCCAGGTACTGGTGAGCCTGGATGGCCACGGAGTTGAGGATGTTCCCGTTGCTGGGGCTGGTGGCCATCTGGAGGCTGACCTTGGCCTGATGGGTGGGGGACACACTCTTCTTCTCGGCCCCATTGCTGACGCCGAGGCTGTTGGGTTTGCCGTTGTGCTTGTTGGTGACGAAGGCCGCGTAGTTGGAGGAGGCGTAGGAGGCGGGCACAAAGGCCCAGTCCCGGGGCTGCGGCAGCCCGCCCACGTGCCGGGACCCCCCCAGTGCGGGGATGCTGGGCAGGGGTGGGGGCGAGCCGGGGGAGCCGTCGTAGTGCTCGCTGCCCGCTGCCTGCTCCAAGGTCACCACCATCTGGATGGCCTCCTGCTTCAGCTGGTTCAGGTGCGTCGCACAAATGTCACAGCGGTTGTCCCTGTCATTCCAGGCCTTGCGGGTGGTGTTGGGGACCTGAAGCTTGTCGTGGATGACAGCTGAGAAGGCCGGGTCCTGTGGAACACACAAGCAGAACAAAGGGGAGCCTGGTGAGCACGCTTCAGATGCCGGTTTACATACACTAAGTCCCAGAGTTACATACACTAAGTCCTAGAGCAGTGGTTCTCAACCTTCCTGATGCTGTGACCCTTTAATACAGTTCCTCATGTTGTGGTGACCCCCAACCATAAAATTATTTTCGTTGCTACTTCATAACTGTAATGTCGCTACTGTTATGAATCATCATGTAAATATCTGATATGCAGGATGTATTTTCATTGTTACAAATTGAACATAATTGAAGCATAGTGATTGATCACAAAAACAATATGTAATTATAGATGTGTTTTCCAATGGTCTTAGGTGACCCCTGTGAAAGGGTCGTTCGACCCCCAAAGGGTCGCGACCCACAGGTTGAGAACCACTAGAGTTACTCAAAGTGCTGGATTGACATCCCACAGAAATGAGCACAGGAATGAGGCAGAAGAGCCCCTAGGTGACATGCACATTTCACAAACACAAGGCTTTTATAGCAGAGATTTAAGAAATTGTTAAAAATGAAAGATTTCTCAGCACCCTCCTTGCCAGGCCAGCCAATACATTGCAGGTTCTTCTCCTTGTGTCTGAAGGATTATGACCGCACCTGGGTCGCCCACCGTGTCGCTAGTAGGCAAACATGTTTGTCCAGGCGCGGCGGGCTGAGCACAGTCCTTCTGGACAAGGGCCCTGTGAACCGGCCCCTGGGAACCATGGGAAGCTGGTAACGAAGGGAGGTGCTGCCTGTGACCCCGAGCAGAGATTCTGTTCCAGCAAAACCTCGGCCTCGTGAGCACCATGTGCCACGTGCCACGGGAGAAAACCAGACTCAACCATCCTGGCCCGAGACCCAGCCAGCTGCAGAGGCCAGCCAACCTCGCAGACTCACTCTGCCGACCTCTGAGGGGCACGCTGGCCGTGCCTGATTCCGAATCCCGATATCCTGATCAATCAGAAGAAAACCATCCCCTTGACAGACAGCCCAAGTTACTGTCCCCACGAAGTTCATCTAAAACTGCTGTTAAAAACCTGTTAGCGCGGAAGCCCTGACCCAAGAGAGATCAGGAAATGACTGAGGACGCTTTCTTTCATTTCCTTTGCTTTACTTTTTCCAGGAAGGCAGGACTGCACAGAGAACTAAGCAGCAGGTGTGTTAACTGGGTATCAAAACACGTGGGGTCCAGCTCCAGTTCTGCCACGCATTAGCTGTGTGACCCTGGACAACTGCCTTAGCCTCCCGGAACCTGTCATCGGTCACACACGCCTTTGTCGTCAGGCCCTTCCGGCTCCATTTGTAGGGAAACGGGGACAGAAGAACAGAGCCCGTGCTTGTGGACAGGGCGACCGGCCATATCTGGGGCCTGGTTGAACTTCTGAGATTCAACAATTGTTGCAAATAACTGATGTGGCTTCTCTCGAGGCCTATCTTCCTCAAGGACCCAGGAGAAAACCTGCCTTCCTGAAACCTGCTGTCAGCTTTTATGGGGGGTGGTGGGGGAGCCCCCTCAGGGCCGAGTGGGACTGGATGAGCTGAGGGTGAGGGCAGGGGTGTGGGTCACCAGGGCGGCAGGAAGCTCAGCGGCGGGAGGGCCGTTCTTCATTACGATCCATCTTGATTACAGTCCCCAGCATCTTGTTTTCCTTCTTTCACTACCCTGAACAGCCCCTCAGCGTGCACTGATTAATTGATTAATAAATCAAGAGGCCTCTTTACCCAGCAGCAGCAAGGAGTGGCTCCGGAGGTAGAAACTCGAGACGGTCATATGAAACAATGGGGAGCAAGAGGAGGTCAAGGTCGATCAGGTCCGGCTGACAAAGTGACGCAGACCAAGGAGACCTGCCCGCGGGGTCCGTCTCAATGCCTGTGCTCTGTCCACAGTCTCAAAGGGCAACTCGGAGCACGTGGGACCCACAGGGGACCTTCTGGGCCATCCCAGAGCAGACTGACCCCTCCGCTTCCAGATGAGCTCACTGAGCCCCAAAGGGTTCAGAGCTTGGACAACGCCCAGACCTCTTGGCCACGCGTCCACAACATTTCACTGCAAGAGCCCAAGAGCGGAATTCATCAACGAACTCACATTTTTTACACCAACATCTGAGGTTTTCTCCCCATTCATCTGGGATATAGCCTCTTGCTTTTCTTCGCATAACATTACATAATGAGAATCTTCCCATATCCGCAAATGTCATTTGAAAATGTGGTTTTTTAATGACAACATGGTGTTTATCCTTCAGGTGTTTCATAATTCATCTATTCACTTCCATCTTCCACCATCGTGGTGGGAGAAATTGGAGACGGCGGTGGGAGAAATCAGAGACCACCATTCAAAACCAATCCGCAACCCACGGCTTCTGCTATCAGGCACCCACGGACTGGGTTCGAGAAGCCTCTGGTTGCTCACTTAGAGTGCTTGTGACCCCAGTCAGGGGCAGAAGCGTCACAGGAAGGAGGCAGACACACGACCAGGGCCATCCGCACGTGGCAGCTGGTTTTAGGTCCTTGTGGAGGCTGCACCGACTCGGGCATCTGCAGCTGGATGGCACATCTGCTCTACAGAACCGCCCTGAGCCTGTTCTCTCTTCTCCTTGGTTTCGACTACTCTCCCTGGAGGCGGTGCCTTCTTTGCTCCACGTCCTGCCCTTTGCTGCGCAACTCCTAACAGCTATCAAGTAACACACGTCGGCCACCTAACGAGCCAGGCCCTGCAGCATGCGTGGGAACGGTTTCTGTCCTGATTCACAGTCAAGGGCACTTCTTGGTGCCTGGACTACCTACTGCCATGTCCCTGTGCTGCCACCTCTAACTCTAGTCCAGACCAATCAACACACACACACACACACACACACACACACACACACACACGCGCGCGTGCAGCTCGGTGCCTCCCCTCCTGGCTCCCAAGGCATCAACAACGCAGCTGACCACCAGTCTGAGCAACGCGGCCACAGCCAGCCACGAGCCCGCTGTCGCCTTGTCCAGGGCAAAGCTGAGATGGGCCCTTTAATGAGCAACTGCCCCCTGATGTCCGTGAGGAGTTCCTAACGTGACGCAGCCTGATCTGGAGCCTGTGGGAGTTCTTATCACCAAAGGGCTCCGTAAGGCAAGAGATCCATCCTGGGGGAACTAAAACCCCTTTCAAGTGCTTGTCCACACGTTATAAATATTCAGTGCAACTCAAACCTTCAAAGAGGAACGGCCCACAGGCACAGCCTTCTGCGCGTGCTGGAAGAGAGGAGAGCGCTGCGAGGCAGAGCCTCTGGTGATAGCAGGAAGGAAAGAGAAAGGAGCCTTCAGAACCGTGGGTGACTCACGCATGCTAAGCTTCCCTGACGCAGACGCCAGCAGGACGCCGGGGCCCCAGTGGCCCCCGCAGACAAAGAGAAGAGCAGCACTGACCAGCTGACACCCAGGCACCTGGGCTGCAGGAGGAATGAATCAGGCACCAGAATCGCATGCTCCCCAGCTCGAGGCCTTCAGAGACATTCATGTTGTCTGTGCTGATTCATCCTGTGACGTCAGGAAGGGCGCAACTAGGAACAGCGGGAAGCCAGGCACAAGCTGAACCTCTCACTTTTTAGAAGGTTTTTTAAATTGATTTTAAGAGAGAAAGGGAGAGAGATGAAGAGGGAGAGAGATACATCGATGTGAGAGCAAAACATCAGTCGGCTGCCTCCTACACACCCTCTACTGGGGACTCAACCTGCAACCTGGGCGTGTGCCCTGACCGGGAACTGAAACCGTCCCCTTTCGGTGCACGGGACAACACCCAACCAACTGAGCCACACCAGCCAGGGAGACCCTTGGCTTTTAAAGTCCCGCTTCTCATTTCTGCACGTATGACAATGGGCCATTGGGGCACCTGGGCAACGTGGTCATCCTAAACGTTCAAGGTTAAGGTTCTGTGCACAACACACTCTCATCTTTTAAAAATAATACAAAAGTATGTTTATCCCCCATCTGCCAGGAAGAGGAATTCAAGAAAACACGTCACCGATTAGAAAACTGGAGAAGTTCCCCAGAAGGAAGGTGGGATGAATGAAGTTAACGCTCAGGCACCTCAGTCTCCCCGAGCAGTGACCGCCACAGAGAGCAAAGCATATGCCCCTGACGGTTTCTGGTCCCTTGCTTCCTTTAGGGGCACTTCAGGGAAGGGGTGCTGCCAGGCTCTGAAGGCCTCTTGTTGTCTAATGGCCGTCATCGGTTAACTCATGTCCTGGGAAGACTCGATCTAAGAGATGCTGTGAAATCTCTCTCTCCTCTCGCAGGCATCCAAGGCCAGGCCCGTGACTGGGAGTTCTCCATCTCCATCCCTGCCCGACCTTCTCCTCAATTCTGACCTTATACCCAGACCCCCGGGAAAACATCACCAGGTGAATACCCTTCTACTTGACAAGTCAGAATTAACTGTATTTGCCCCTAAACCTGTCTTTATTCCAACAGTGAGGAGTGAAGTGAATATTGTTGTTATACACTCCGGCATCCAGGCTGGAAGTCTGAAACCTCCCACGTCCATCCCTTTTCTCTTCCATCCGTCGCCAAACGTGGAGATGGTACTTCCCAAGTTCAGAGCTGCCCCTGTAATCACGCCCCCGGCCATGCTGGTGCTTTCAGCACTTCTCACATCTCCACCACCTCCCACCATCACACTAGCCTTGGCTTCGCCACCCGCCTCCAAACAATCCTATAAGATAAAAGGCTAATATGCAAATTGACCAAACAGCAGAATAACCAGTCGCTATGATGCACACTGACCACCAGGGGGCAAGCGCTCAATGCAGGAACTGCCCACCAATGGTCAGTGTGCTCCCACAGGGGGAGTGTCCCTCAGCCAGAAGCTGGGCTCACGGCTGGCAAGCGCAGCGGTGATGGCAGGAGCCTCTGCCACCCCCAAGGCAGCTGGACATCCCCCAAGGGCTCCCAGACTGCGAGCGGGCACAGGCCTGGCTGAGGGACTCCCCGCCCCCCCTCCCCCCGCCCCACCAATGCACGAATTTTGTGCACCAGGCCTCTAGTTATCTTAATAACATAGAAACACATGAAAGTGAAAGTTTGCAAAACAATGGATGGCAAACCCCAAGTGAATCTGAACCAAGAATACAAACACTCATTCATAACCATTCAAATATTTGGATTCGGCTTTTTACGAAGATGGCTCCAACAGCTAAGAGGGAGGCCCCTGCCCCTCCCAAAGCAGGAGCCAAAACAAGGGCTTTGAAGGCAAACCAAGTGCAGAAAGGCGTCCACAGCCACAAAGAAAAAACCCACACATCACCCACCTTCGATGGCCAAAGACACTGAGGCTCTGAAGGCCGCCTGAATGCCCCCATCAAATCCCCCCAACCACCGCAGCAGCCACGGAGAAGCTCAAAGACAGCAATATGCTGTGTTCACTGGATGTCAAAGCCAACGGGCACCAGGTCGGACAGGCTGTGGAGAAGCTCTATGACATTGACGCGGCCAACGTCAGCACCCTGGTCAGGCCTGATGGCGAGAAGAAGGCCTGTGTTCGACGGGCTCCTGACGATGCTGCTTCGGATGTTGCCAACACAATTGGATCATCTAACCTGAGTCCAGCTGCCTAATGCTAAACAGAAAAAATTTACAATGAAAAAATTTTTTTGGATTCAGCTGTGTCTCAAAAAGTGGTATTTTTTCCACGTCGGTAGAAATGGAAAGAAGAGTCAGATATCTGGCCGAATCTTCGTTCAGCATTGGCAGAAAGGAGCATCTGAACATCTGAAACCGAAGGATGGGCCCAAAATGCCAACCAGCGGACGTAACTTCTTCCTCAGGAAGATTTGGGTCCTCGATGGTCACCAGCCCCCTGACCTTCACCTCTCACGTCCACATGTGCCAGACGGGTGTGGAAGGCCAAAGGGACAGACAGGACCAGGACAAGCTGGAGTCTTGTCTTTCTCACGTGAGATGCTGCTCACCCAGTGGTCACGTTGAATCTACCAGAATGTGTGAGAATTAGTTCGCTCAGGTGTGACCTGACAGCCGAAATGGAGGGGCGGCAGCAACTCACCATGCCCTGACCTCACAGACCTGCCTCGTTAACACGGCACTTCCCTGGAAACTTCCTCTGAACCCCAGGGTCCGCATGATCACTAGTCTGCTCCGTGGGCCCAAAGCACTCACTCAGCAACACGGATCACACACGCCCAGGATCCGAGCGGGTGAAAAGGATGGATGTAAAGGCGCGCTGGGTAATGAGGTCAGAGAGACCAAAACCCGTCGCAGGAAGAGATGTTAAATGTCAGACCAGAGCTGTTCTACACAAGAAGCCAAATTAACCCGGAATGTAGTGACGGTGCCCGGCCTACACAATTCTGCTCGGATTCAAGCAGAAACGGAGCCTGTTCAAGACGCCAGGGAGGTTGGGGTTTGAGTGACGGGAGACCATGGGAGCCAGAGGCGGGTGGGATGCCAGGAACGGCCGGACTGCCGCTGCCACGCGTGGAAAGTGTCGCAGATGATAAGACCTATCTGCTTCAAAGGAAAAGGGTTGGGGTTTTTTTTTATTAGAACTTAAGATGATTAAGAACAGTTCATGAATCACTCGAAAGAACAAGCGAGGGGTTTCTTATCACGACCACAGAAAAAGTATTTTTATGTCTAAGTCTCATCTTTTCCAACTGCATAACATGGACGGTCTCTTGATTCTTCTGAAGACTGCTGGTTAAGGATACGGGCGGTTCGAGTCCCTCCTGGGTCATGTAGAAGCTGTGTGACCAGGAGCTATATTTTAAAAACCTATCCCAGCTTCAGTCTCCTTAGGTGTAAAATTAGAAACTGACAACAGCCCCTATATCAGGGGTCCTCAAACTTTTTAAACAGGGGGCCAGTTCACTGTCCCTCAGACCGTTGTAGGGCCGGACTATAGTTTAAAGAAAACTATGAACAAATTCCTATGCACACTGCACATATCTTATTTTGAAGTAAAAAAACAAAACAGGAACAAATACAATATTTGTATTTGCATGTGGCCCGCGGGCCGTAGTTTGAGGACCCCTGCCCTATATTGTGTTAAGCAAGGATTAAATGTGTTAAAACATGTGACATGTTTAGCATCATCCTTGTTCTAATAAATGCGACATAAATGGTAAGCAATCAATATCAACTAGAGGCCCGATGCATGAAATTTTTGCAAGGGGCTCGTCCCTCGCAATCCTGCCTGCCTCGGCCGGCCCTCACACCCCTGGCTTCGTCCGGAAAGTCATCCAGAAGGACATCCGGAAGGTCGTTCAGCTGTCCAGTCTAATTAGCATATTATGCTTTTCTTATTATAGATGTTACACTTCTCAGTATGTGATACAGCACCTTGTATATAGACCTATAGCGCCACCGATGATGATGATGACGATGACAGCGATGAGGATTTTAGTCACCATATTGATATGAGGCTATTAAGCAGCCTATTATCTGGGAGGACTTAACAAACACTTTTGGAATTAAGAGTGACTTAGAACTGATCTTTGGTTGACCACCTCCTGCATTAGGGTAAGTCAGGGTCTTCTTAAATGAAACCCAAAGAAGAATGGGTCCCGGCATTCCTGAGCTGGGACGGATGGCTCCTCGCCTTCCTCTCTGGGTTGAGGGTAGTTCGTTTCCATGGATCTGAGTTTCCATGCGATGCTTCACAACTGGAAAGTATTCTTAGTTTCTCCGTGTGGAGAGCATAATGCTCCAAAGGGCCTCTGCAGGATTTTCAGTGAGAATCTCAGAGCCATCACTGCCAGCATCTCCTGGCAGCTGCCAGCCCCTCCCAGGAGAGGAGAAAGAGAAAGATGACTTCACATTAGCCTACCTACCTTCCAACATGAAGATCTTGCTCCCCGTCTACCCCTTAGCCGTGGGAAGCTGGGATCCAATCCCAATGGAGGGAGAGCTAAGGATGGGAGAGTGTGTGTAACACCCACTTAAAATGCTTCCCTGAACTCTGAAGCTCATGTTCAACATGACTCCAAAGTTCAACATGGACTTTACAAATATGAAACACTAATTGTGATCCTAGTATGGCACACTGAAATTTCACTTTAAATTATTAAAGGCTATCTGGATTAGATGTATTTTTTATGGGTAGGCGCCAATGTACCATCAGATGGCAAATGGATTTATTTTCAATCTGCAAGTAGCTGTATTAGTACAAGGCTATTAAGGAGCCTGTTAATTATCCAATTATGAAATTGCCTAATGTTTCTTTCTCCGTTAATTGATTTTGTATGCATGAAATACTGCAGAAATGTATTTGGCTATGTTTTCCTGGACTTGCTATCAAAAAATAATAATAATAAAGCACCTAAAATTTGACATTGTTGCTATTGCTTCTAAAAGATGAAATTTTAGCAGATAAGCTCTGTCCTGACATATCCCACCACAAGCAAACACTCCTGCTGGCTCCGCTGGGCCTGCCCTGCACCCCTGGTTTTGGGCCCCATGTAAGGTACTTCACACTGTCTCATCATCGCCTCTCAGGGTCCTCACGTGACCCTCCCATACAGTCAGGGTGGCATCCCCTCTGTCCACGGGAGTCCTGTAGTCCCTGTGCTGGGTCTTTGCTTACATTCCTACCCTGATAGTTACCATCCCACCTTAGAAACAAAAAGACAACATGTGGGGTGACGGGCATGTTCACTACTGTGACCCTGGTTTCATGGGTGTGTACCTATGACCAGACGTAGCAAATCATACACTGGAGACTTGTACAGCTCACTGAATATCAATTCTATAACCATTCAGCTAAAAAACAAAATACTTGTCCCCCCTCGTAAGTCTGACTCCCCCAGATTTCCATGGCTCCTCTCTGGTCTGAGTTACTCACACCACTTGGCAAACTCTCCCTGGCGAGTTAGAGCGGTGCCTGCTGTATCTCCACCATCGAGGCAAATTCCTTGGGGGCAGAAACCGTGCCGTAATGTTCACAGTAAGGACAACCCCGACTCGTGCCCCCTGGAGGCTGCTTGGGACAGCAGGCCCGGTGAAAGAAGGCACAATGGCCTCATGACACATCAGAGACGGTGCCCCACACCTGTGGGCAGAGGGAGTCCCAGCAACACCCGACAGACTAGCTCTGAGACCCAGATGTGACCTGTCTGGAGGCGCAGACCTAACCATCCATCGGGGACATGTTTGTTTATTTGGGGTGGGAGGGAGCCATCCTGGGACGGTCCGCAGGTTTCCGGCCCTTCTCTCTCCCATAAAGATCTTTAGTGGAAAAGTCTCCACTGATGTGGAAGATCTGTCTCTATCAGCCACTGGCCAGAGGGAGACTTTCTGCTGTACCCAGGGTGCCCCAGGCCAACGTGCACAGCTCTGGACGTGAGCAAAGCTTCGTGGGAACAGCTCTGCCCGTGCAGGAGGCAGGGCTGGGGCAGAGGGACACAAGGCCTCCATCCGGGACTTGGCCACACCTCCTGGCAGCTTTGGTTCATGGTCACACCCCACAACGCCAGAGAACCAGACAGACATCCTCCACGCAGGCTCCCCCCACGAACCCCGGCCAGGGTGACTGCCAGGCAGCGAGATTTCCACACACGACCACACACGTGCCCACGGTGTGGCGTCTTCCCCCCACAGAGGGCCCTCCCGGGACGGAGAGCTGCAGAACAGCTTGAGGATCTGAGCAAAAGCTGCAGCCGTCTGCTTTGAATGATTTCTTCTAGATGCTCCTATAGAGGCTTACCCACAAGCCTACGTTAGAGAGAGAGAGAGAGAGGGGGGGGCGGGGCAAGGGACCAGGACTGTCCTCGCTGCTGCCTCCAGCCATCCTAGCACATGGGAGCCTAGAATTGGACAGAACAGTTGTATTTATCTGCTAAAGCCAGGGGTGGGGAACCTTTTTCCTGCCAAGGGCCATGTGCATATTTATAACATCATTCAGGGGCCATACAAAATTATCAACCTAAAAAATTGGCCTGCTATATTTGCTGGAAGATTAAATCCACTCACCCCTCATGCCTTGGCAGGGCCAGACCAAGTGGTTTCACGGGCCTTATACGGCCCGCAGGCCAGACGTTCCCCACCCTGTCACAGGACTTGCAGGCAGTCTGTGGCCCAGGACACTAGCAGGCTTCTGAGAAGGGCAAGGGACTCAGGGTGGATGTGATGCTACACCAAGGACACAATTAGGCAGTCCTTTGAGAACAAGCTTTTGCAAAAAAAAAAAATCGGTGGGGATTTGCACCTGAAACATTTCGAAAACTGTATTTTCAAAGTCTCTGTCTTAGAACATTAGAAAAAAAAATTACGTGGCTAGCCTCTTGACCATGTGGTTGGTCCTAGGAAGAAAGTGTTGGGAGTATTTTTTTGCTGAAACTGGTAGAAAGCGCTCAAGAAATCTCCTTCAGGAAAAAGGCTATTCTGATGCGGCAAGATCTGCCTATGTATCAGCCACGGGCCAGATGGATGGCTCTCTGCTGTACCCAAGATGCCCCACCCGGGCAGGCTGGGCTGGCACCTGGCACAGACTGGGAGGGATCCCCCCACCCGGACAGGGCCAGGCCAACGTCTTCATCCCCTCAAGGAACTGTGAAGGGCAATTACTTATGCAAAAAAACACCCCCAACACCTTTATCCCAGGAGGAGCTACATGGTCAAGAGGCTAGCCACGTAATTTTATAAAATGTTCTAAGACAGAGACTTTGAAAATAGGATCTTCTGGACATTTCAGGTGCAATTCCCCACCGTTTTGGGTGGTTTTTTTTTTTTTTTGCAAAAGCTTGTTCTCAAAGGACTGCCTAACTGTGTGCTTTAAGCCTCAAATACGGATACGTTCCGTATTAACTCCACCAGAGAGAGCCCAGCTGTGGCCGCTGGTTTGATTAATGCCAGATCTTTCCCCATTATTACTTACAAGCAGAGTTTCAGTTGCTTTTATTGCAAAAAGTATAACGTGATTTATTGTAAGCCAAGCCTGGCCACTTTTCTGAGAACTTAATTCATTAAGCCAATATTATCGAGGCATTATTAAAAACATTTAAACCCCAGACAACTAATAGCAGGGTGGGTTTGGGGGTGGATATCTAGTAAATAATTCAACACTAATGAGTACTGTGTTTTTCAAGGGTTTTGGGAAGTAGTAAAATGGGATTATTGAAGCTTCCCTTCTAAAAAGTACTGTGGTCCTTTAGCAAAACCACTGAGCTGCTAATGCTGTTACTTAAACTATTTCTGGCCATTAGCATCCACTGTGAGCTCGCTGTAACCCTTTGCGGCCTGTCCTCGCCGTTTCAGGTGCATCTGTGAGTGTCTTAAAACTGAAGGGAGGAGGAACCACACACATCTATGACTTTATCCACTTCGTAAATATGAATCCATTTACTTTTTAAAATTAAAGGCATGGAGTTCTACAGGGCATCTGCCTAGCATTTCCTGCGGTGACTTCATGCATCCACTCAGCACACCTACTCTGCGCCCCACCTTGGCCACGGGGCAGAGAACAAAGCCAGGTCTCTGCAGCCTGGAGCTCCTTCTGGAGGAAAACGAGGAAAAGCAAGTCCACGGAAAGGCGTGCGGCAGGCGGGTCAAAGGGGATTTTGTAGTTGGAGCAGGGCCGGCCTTTCTACACCCTCAGAGACGGCCTCCCCCAGGGCCACTTCAACACAGACCTGCAGGCAAGAGCCCCAGCAGGTATCGGGGGCAGCACGTCAGGCAGGGGAGAGTCACACACGCGCACACACACACACACACACACACACACACACAGATACACACACCACATACACACAAACAGGTACACAGACACACACACACCACATACACACACCACACACACACAGACACCAAACACACACACACACAGACACATACACACAGAGATACACACCCCACATACACACAAACAGATACACAGACACACACACTACATACACACACACACCACACACAGAGAGACACCAAACACACACACACAGACACCAAACACACACACACAGACACACACACACAGAGATACACACACCACACACACACCCCACATACACACAGATACACAGACATACACACCATATACACACACCACACACACACACACACCAAACACACACACACAGAGACACACTACACACACAGACACCACACACACACACACCAAACACACACACACAGACACACTACACACACACACACACAGACACACCACACACACACACACACACACACACACACCACACACAGACATACTACACACACCCCCCAGGTGGGGGCACAGTTAGCATACCTAGGACCAGCAGGGAGGCCAGCGAGGCCGGAGTGTGGAGGGCAGGGGTGGGGGGTGGGTATCGAGTCCGGAGTTCAGGTTCAAGGCCCAGGCTAGAGTCCACTCCAGGCCAAGGGTATTGCAAGTCTGGGGCAGGAGGGATGACATAGGGATGGAGTGAGTGTAGACAGAGGAGAGGTATGAAGACTGAGCTCTCTGGGTCTCTTTAGAGGAAATGAGGAACCACCAAGAAAAAACAACAACCTGAGAGATAACAGCTGATGAGTAGAGGAGAAAACAAGGAAGAAAGGAGAGAGGGAGGGAGGGAGAGGGAAGGAGGGATGAGGGAAGGAAGGAGAGAGACAGAGTAGGGGAGGGAGAGGAAGAAAGGAGAGGGGGGAGGATCCATGCACAGTATTCTGGCTAAAGCAGGGCAGGGGCACCCAAGCAAGCCTGGCAATTCCACCAACCCCGGGAATCCCTGGGCCTCCCGGGACCCCTGCCCCTGAGGACCGACTGCAGGGAGCATTCTGGATTCCTGGAACACTCACCTTCAGCTGTGCCGGCAGAGCAAAGGTTTTCCTGTGTGTTTTCTGGCTTTTGCCACATAAATAAAACGCACACCTCTGCTGATTCCTTTCTTTACCGGGAGGCTGCAATTCCATGAATTACAAGTCAACGTCGCACGCTAATACATCTATTTCACTTGAGATTTTGCAGCCTGTTAGACACGTCAGCCGACAAGAATAATAAACTGGGTCCTTGCGCGGGCGTGAATGAGGTCCTTCTCAATTCAGAGAAAAGCATGCGTTTAAATGCCAGTTACAAAGGTGGCTCCTCTCCTACCTCCAAACTATTGCTAGAAGTAAAAAAAAAAAAAAAAAATCTACCCGGCCAGCGTGGCTCAGTGGCTGACCGTGGACCTATGAACCAGGAGGTCACGCTTAGATTCCCAGTCAGGGCACCTGCCCAGGTTGCAGGCTCCATCCCCAGCAGGGGGCGTGCAGGAGGCAGCCAATCAATGATCCTCTCTCGTCACTGATGTTTCTATCTCCCTCTTACTTTCCCTTCCTCTCTGAAATCAATAAACAATATATATTTTTTTTTAGTTTTTTTTTAAAAATAAAATAAAAGTAGAAAAATCTAAAGTTTAAGAATTTAGCGAGAACTTTGTGAAAATGGGATATTCGTTTCCACACTGGCCTTCGTTATGCTATTTTGGACCCAGACTGGGGTGCAGGTTAGTAATGACCTTAGCAGAGCAGAGGCAAAAGTGGGGCTTATTTCTCATGAATGCATGCGTCATGGTAGGAAAAAAAAATAGATTTTACCCAACTTTCTAAATATTTTCAAGTTTTTGTACATTAAAGTCATTAACCAGCTCCAATCTTAAATCTCAAGTGATCCCCACATAAAATGGATTAACTATCTTCTTCCAATACATCCCGCCCAAGCAACGAATGCACTGCAGATAACAAAGGAATTTCGTTTTCAGGTTCAGTCCTGAGCAAACTAACAGAGAAGGCCGAGGCGTGGAGTCTATTGTTTATGATGGTTTCTTCCCAAAATAAACCTCAACCCAAATCCCGCTTTAGGTTCCTGCCTCCTCCCTCTCCCTCTGCTGTCTCTCTCCCGCTCCGCCTACCAGGCCTCCTGCAGCTGGCTCCCGGCCTCCAGGCTCTGCAGTGCGAGTTCTAACCCTCCTAAACGGCCCTGAGTTGCTGAGAAATCATGGAGTGGTGCCTTTAGCTCCTGGGGCCCCAAGTCCTTGGGAAAAAACAGGAAGAAAGAAAAAAATATATATCGACTTCAGAAGAAAGTTCAAAGGCAAAATGACTAGAGGCTGTAGCCTTAGGCTGAGAGTCTATTCTTTCCCCATCTATACGGCTGCCTCCTGTTTCAATCCACATCACCAACACGCTCAACCACAGGACAGCATACTTCCGGAAAGGCAATTCTATGTGAAACACACCGGCACCGGGGCTGCGCCTCTGTGGGTACCAGAAACCAACCAGCTGGCCCTGATGCTGTAAGTCTTTGAATGACTCCGTCTGCCCACGGCTGCTGGTCTTGAAATAAAAACCCACTGAAGGCAAGACGTCAAATGTGTGGAAACCCTGAAGCAGCCAGGCCTGTTTTCTACTACTGATGCCCATGCAACCCACACGCCATCCACATGCAACCCACACGCAATCCACACACAATCCACACGCCACCCACCAAGGGCTGGGGAGGCAGTGGGGTTCCCCCACCAAAGTGGAGCCAGGTTAGGGGATGTGCTGTCATCATCACCTGGAGCGGTCGCCCAAGCACGGACTCTCGCTCATCGCAAGAGGCAACAAGGAATTACTTTCAACTCGTTTTGTAGTCTGAGAATTTGAAAATCCAGAACGGAAGTGAAAAGAAAATCGACATCCGGTAGTCAATGTCGTGTGAACCCAGAGGGAAGGGAAATGGCTCCGACATGCAGAGTTAGGGGAGCCCCAGGAGCCTGGCACCACATGGCTGCGCCGACCGCCCCCCCGCCCCCCCCCCCCCCCCCGGCCATCAGGTGGGAAATGAAACTCGCAAAGATGGAGGAGCTTTTCCGTGTGGGGAATGTCGTTTGCTGCGTGCACGCAAGTGTATGCACGAGCCTTTGCCTCCCTGGGCTTTCCTCTAGGTCCCCCGGGTTCTGGCTTCTCCAGCAAAGGCTCCTGGGAGCGAGCTCAGGACGGGACCTGCAGAAACCCGCACTTTATAAATCAGGGGTGTCCCTCGGTCCCATGTCATTTCTCACAGACCCCGGCGAGAACGCGGCCGGAGCAGGGTCTGGTACACTCTCTGTGCTTCACTGTAATAGTGGGAGAGAGGATTCCAGAAGCAGGTAAGCCTGGGGCCCACAGTTAGGATAAAGCCTGGGACAGTGGCCCTGGTGCTCCCTGATCCCGCCCAACAGGAATGAACCATTTGTGTAAAATAAACTCAGGGACCCGGGACTGCCAGGACCCATGCTCAGCAGTCCCGGCCACACAGGCATCTGTAAAATCTCAACGGAGCATACGCGTGTGGGTTTCAGTGCAACTCGAACAGCCACTTCTGTATGGATTACGTGGAGTGCCTCAAAAATGAACAAACAGCTTGTATATTTAAAAAAGATAGTTGCGTGATGTTGTAAATACACTAAAAATTACTGAACTTACACCTTACAAGGGTCAATTCTGTGGCATATAAATGATATCTTAATTTTTAAAAAAAGGCACTCCGTTCACCACCCCAAACCAAACTGTGATTTCGCGCTTATTTTAATGTTACGCGCACGTTTCCTCCATAGGAGCCTCTAGTCTCGGCAGCCTGCCTTCCGTGGTGGATTCTGGCTCTTGGTACTTGAAAATGAAGAGGATCGAGTGCAGTACAGGAGTGAGGCTGAGCAAGGAGTTCGACGCAGTCAGAGATGGCACAGATATGAGCGCAGAGCCATCCACCAGCGCCGCCTGAGCCGGAAACTTCTCCACTACGTCAGTGGCCGGGGCCACAGGAATCACCTGGAAGCAAAATTCAACCTGGAATACAGCCTACATTTTATGATGCATACGATGCATTTTATGGTGCATACTTCTTGCCATTGAGCTTGGCTTCCATTCACTATCCCACACCACCTTACGTAGTGTGGGATGCATGATCGTTGAGTCCTTCACACCTATAGAAGCTCTGAGTCCGTCTATACACCTGTGCTCTGTGCTCGAGGAGCCATGGGGGACGGGGAGCGTGCAGCGGGGTGTCTAAGGGGCCATCGGCCTCCAAATGTCTTTGCCCTATGAGTCAGAGGTCACACATTCCATCAGCTGAATGAAGCGGGAAGGCTAATGGCTAATTTGATCCAAGATCTTCTCCATACGTTTGACAAGTAAATGCGGTGTTAACATGGTAATTGCACTTGCGGCCACACAGGGATGGGCACGTGTACACATGCATGTATACGGACCATGTGGTTATGTGTGTAAATGAATCAGATGTGCACACAAGCAGAAAGGGACATCCAGGAGGGACCCAACTTTTAGATCAGGGATCAGCCAGCCTTTTCTATAAAGGACCAGACAATAAGTACAGGGTGGGGCAAAAGCAGGGTTACGGTTGTTCGTATGGAAACTACGAATAATTAGTAAATAATAAGACAAGAATAAACTATGTTTTGCGTACTCACGACTATAAACCTACTTTTGCCTGCCCCTGTGTTTTTGGCTTTGCGGGCCATGTCTCTCTGTTGCAACTACTCGACTCTGCTACTAGAGCGCAAAAGTTGCCAATAAAATTTTATTAATAAAAACAAGCAGCGAGCTGGATTTGGCTTGCTGGTATAGATCAAGGAAGCACGTACTTCCAGAAACAGCTATTTACCCCATTCCAAAGGACTCTTTCTACAGAGTTAGGGGTAACCTTGTCTTCTTACAAAGTTACTAGAGGCCTGGTGCACAAATTCGTGCACAGGTGGGGTCCCTCAGGGTGGCTGGCGGAGATCGGGCAGAAACCCGCAGTCCAACACTGCCTGCTGCTCCTGCCTGCCGCTCCTTCTCATCCCAGCCCTGCTGCACCTGCCCCAGGCTCTCACCCAGTCAGTCCCGATTGGGAGAGGCTTGCGCCACCACAGCGGCACTCGCCAGCCATGAGCCCTGCATCTGGTGCCCGTCCCAAGGGCGGTGGAGGGGGGGCCGGGATGCGATTGGCCCTCTTGGCGGGCGGTAAGGTGCCCTTGCTGGCCCGGGATTCGGATCCATCCTGCTGATGTTTGTACCAGTTGTCAGGAGCCACCTGGAGGCCGCTTTTATATCCTTTCTTCCTTGCGGAGCGTCTAGGGAGGGGAAGCAGCCGCAGTGCCCAAGGCCAACTTCCAGGAGGCCGGCAGTGCTGTTGGGATCATGCTGATGGCACAGGTCCGTTGGTGCCTGGTCTGTTCTCCAGAGATTGGACCTGCAGGGCTACTGAGGGAGTGAGTGGCTGCCGCCCAGCTGGTGGGCCGCCAGGATGGGCTGGTCAGCTGAGTGGTGCTCCCACCGTGGGAGCACAATGATCACCAGGGGGCAGCTCCTGCATTGAGCATCTGCCCCCTGGTGGTCAGTGCGCATCATAGCGACTGGTCCACCTGTCATTCAGTTGCTTAGGCTTTTATATATAGAGATGCGACATATTTTAAGTTCCTGATGGTTCAGTGTCTACTAAGAACACCATTAATTTCACCCATGCTGTAGGACGCAACGTCCAAAGGGACAGTCGGTGTAAGAGTTGGTCCCAGAGGCTGTCCTCAGGACGTGCAGGCCTGCTTCCTGTCCTCCCTCCTCCTGTCAGGCTGTCGGCTGTCACTGCTGGTTTTGTCTTTCTGATGATCTCTACCTTCAAAGTGGCCATTTCTGACCTGCTCTGTGCCAGCCCAGCAGAAAGCAGGCCTGGCTGTGAGGACGAGAAGTCTCTCTGGGGAGTAAAGAAACCTGGGCCTGAGCTTTATCACCTCCACTAGGCTACTCCCCGGCTGTGGACTGGGTTCTAACGCCTCCCCATTCTCCACACTCCAGGCTGTTCCATAAGTAACGTGCAGGTGAGATGTTACTCGTGTCTGTGCACCTACCTACACACACAACCGCACTCACACACACATCCACGGTCATTTATTTATTCATTCAACAAATAGTAATTGTGTTCCTGTGTGCCAGTCACTATTCTAAGTACTTGGGATACATTAGTAATAAACGATCAGAAAAATCACACACACACACACACACACGAATGCAGCCATGAAGGAGCTTACACGCAGTGATGGCGAACCTATGACACGCGTGTCAGAGGTGACACGCGAACTCATTTTTTTGGTTAATTTTTCTTTGTTAAATGGCATTTAAACATATAAAATAAATATCAAAAATATAAGTCTTTGTTTTACTATGGTTGCAAATATCAACAAATTTCTATATGTGACACGGCACCAGAGTTGAGTTAGGGTTTTTCAAAATGCTGACACACCGAGCTCAAAAGGTTCGCCATCACTAGAGTGTTATGAGACAGATAATTAAAGCTGCAAACCATCTTGGCCCTAAAGTGGAAACAGATCAAAGTCAGTAAAGACACATGGCTGTTCACACACACACACACACACACACACTCAACACACTCACACACACACGCCTCAAGTACCTCTATGCCACCAGGCTAAATGACTAACAACCTTTATTTACAAAACTTCTAAATCCCCAACACACACACACACGCACACACACACACACACACACACACACACCCCTCAAGTACCTCTATGTCACCAGGCTAAATGACTAACCACCTTTATTTACAAAACTTCTAAATCCCCAACACACACACACACACACACACAAGTACCTCTATGTCACCAGGCTAAATGACTAACCACCTTTATTTACAAAACTTCTAAATCCCCAACACACACACACACACACACACACACTCAACACACTCACGCCTCAAGTACCTCTATGCCACCAGGCTAAATGACTAACCACCTTTATTTACAAAACTTCTAAATCCCCAACACACACACACACACACACACACACACACAAGTACCTCTATGTCACCAGGCTAAATGACTAACCACCTTTATTTACAAAACTTCTAAATCCCCAACACACACACACACACACACACACACACACACACACACACACAAGTACCTCTATGTCACCAGGCTAAATGACTAACCACCTTTATTTACAAAACTTCTAAATCCCCAACACACACACACACACACACACAAGTACCTCTATGTCACCAGGCTAAATGACTAACCACCTTTATTTACAAAACTTCTAAATCCCCAACACACACACACACACACACACACACACACACTCAACACACTCACGCCTCAAGTACCTCTATGCCACCAGGCTAAATGACTAACCACCTTTATTTACAAAACTTCTAAATCCCCAACACACACACACACACACACACACACACACACACACACACAAGTACCTCTATGCCACCAGGCTAAATGACTAACCACCTTTATTTACAAAACTTCTAAATCCCCAACACACACACACACACACACACACACACACACACACACCTCAAGTACCTCTATGCCACCAGGCTAAATGACTAACCACCTTTATTTACAAAACTTCTAAATCCCCAACACACACACACACACACACACACACACACACAAGTACCTCTATGTCACCAGGCTAAATGACTAACCACCTTTATTTACAAAACTTCTAAATCCCCACACACACACACACACACACACACACACACACACACACACACAAGTACCTCTATGTCACCAGGCTAAATGACTGACCACCTTTATTTACAAAACTTCTAAATCACAACCACACACAACCACACACACACACACACACTCACTCACACACTCACACACACACGCCTCAAGTACCTCTAAGTCACCAGGCTCAATGACTAACAACCTTTATTTTAAAAACTTCTAAATCCCGCCCCCCCTACACACACACACACACACACACACACACACAATAAAGTCCCTTCTACTTAAGCCAGAGGCCCGCCCACCCCCATAGAAGCCCGCCCACCCCCATTTCCTCTTTGTACCCCTTCCTGCCTCCTTCCTCCCCATCGGGGGCCCCTTGGAAGCAAAAGTCAGTCGTGAACTCGCTAACAGACCGGAGGCCAAGAAGATGACCTGCAATTCCAATCGGCCAGCCTGCTCTGGAATCATTTAAAACTGCTTATGGGAGTGTTAATGAGGCAATAAATTCCTGCGATCTGGGAAGTGAACCAAAAATCCGCGCCTGGGTTTCAGTTTCATTTGAAATGGACTCCTTAGCAAAGTGCAGTCTTCACAGTTTAATGCCTCCGCCTCTGTGGCCCCCGAGCGTTTGGGGAAAGAAAAGGTACGAACTGCAAGGTGCCAGCAGCATGCGCGTGAGGAGGGCAGCTCTCCCAGGTGCCAGTCATCATTACAGAGAGCATCTCCCCCTAGGACTCACCTTCACAGAGAATCAAACCACCTCCCCTCCCGGAGCTGACCAAGGTCGCCACGACCTTCACCGAGTGTCCAGATCGACCGTCAGCCCGGACAGAACGCGCACAAACTACTGTGCCGCTGCCTGGCCGCGCACCCTCACTGCTGCCCACTGCCCCACGTGGGCCCCTGTGCAGGCCTCACCATGGCCCACCCGTCTCCTTCCCGGGAGCCGCGGGCGGCGCTGCTCTGAGGAGCATCCCGGAGCATAAAGGTACGAGCTAGAGAGGAGGGCAGTTTTCCAGGAAAAGGTGAGCGGGAAAGTCCAGCTCTGACTCCCTTGCCAAGCCTCACTCCCTGTTCAGTCCCTTCTAAAGGGTGTCCCAAAATTCACGCAAGATTTGAATTTTGCGTGAGCATTAACAACAACAACAAATAAAAGCCTAATTTTACTTGGTTTATTAAATCAGATTCTAATATCTGTTGCCCTTTGGTTTCAATCCCTTCAATTTGATCAGCATGACCAAGTACCAATGATGGCCCAGGAGCAGGGACAATGAAGACCAATGAAGACCATGGCTTTGCGTATGTGCCAGCAAAGCCGTGGAGGCCATTGACCCGATGTGCTATTCCATCCATAACCCTATACTGTATCCTTTATGAATCAATAAAAAATTTACAATTTTTAATTATAAACATGTGTTTTCTATCAAAATTACTTCTTGCGTGAATTTTGGGACACCCTTTAGATCCTTCTGCCTTATCCAGTCCAAAGACGCTGATTCTTCCGGTTAAGAAAACCAACCTCCTGCAGGCAGGCACATGCAGCACCCTGGGCCACAGGTGAACCAGATGCACGAGGGTGGAGGCCGGGACGGGGAGGCCGAGGCGAGGCCATAAAGGAAAGGGGCCAGCCAGCACTAGGGGTGGGTTGAGAGGAGCCACGGAGGTCACCAAACCATGCCCTGGCCTGGCCGGCAACGCAGCCACATTTAGCACAGAAGGGCCAGCTGGGCAGCAGAAGCCAGAAACCAGATGCTGGTCAGAGTGTCTGTGGGTGAGAAAGGCGGGCGCAGGCAGGAGCAGGCAGGGACACGCACTCGCCCTGGCCCCACCGCCTGTCCATCTCCTGCTTTCATCAGGATGACCGGAACCACAGGCAGGCCTCTGGAACATGCTGGGGAGTCCAGACTAAGTCTGAAGGCACAAGCTTTGGGATCACCCAGATCCAGGTTCAAATCCCAGCTCTGACACCAAACACGCATGGCCTGGGTCCAGCTACATCCTCGCTCTGCACTGTGGTTTGCTCATCTGCAAAACCGAAGGGGCAGGCAGGCCTACCCCACAGGGTTACCATGAGGCGGACCCGGCGGTGACGATAGGAAGCGCTTGGCCTAGGTAGGGACAGAGAAGCTCAAAAATGTGCCCATCCCCAGACAACAGGAATAGGCGGCCCCCATTCCTCCCCACGTGACCCTTCTCCTTTGTGGGTGCCCCGGGGAGCACTGCGCCCAGCAGGGTCAGAGATCCTTCGTCTGGGAAGGCCTGGGGTGGCTCTTCTGAAGGCTCCTGCAGGGCTGCTGCACCCCCCTTCCTGCCTGTGCCCCCTCGACTCCCCCCCCCCCCGACTTCTCACCTACGTGCTGGGGGAGGAGGGGCTGCATGGGAGGAATTTCACTCTTTGAGAAGACATCTGCTTCCAGGGCAGTAAAGACCCAGGTGCACTGCGGTGGAGGAAGGCGAAGGCAGAGGGCGGTCACCCCGCCATTCATCACCAGGCTGCGGGGATGACAGTGCGAGCTAAGACCAGGAAGGAACCTTTAACGACATTCCTGGGCATCGGGAGCGAGCAAAACACCAATTAAGGGAGTAGGCAGCGAAGGGACGCTTGAAGTATGTCCATGCAGATGGCAAAGCTGCCTCGCAGAACTCAAGGTGAACTCAAGGTGCTACTGCCGCTTCCGCTGCAAATTAAACACCACAGAGGCCACCGCGGCCCCCCACTGTTTCCTGTCCCTAGTGGAGGGGTGACAGGGGGGGGGGGCGCCAAACTGCCCTGCGTCCCCTGGGCCCCTAGAAAATCCCCCTCCCCCGCCTCCCAGAAGTGGAAGGGCTAGAGAGGTCAGAAGGAAGGCTCTAGCAATAGCACACAGAGCGTTCCAATCTTTCTGTTTTCATTGTGGTAAAACAGATACGGCGTCGGACATGTGAGACCATGTTTAAGCTCAGGGGCGTTAAGCACATTCACACTGATGTGCAGCCATCACCGCCACCCTGTTCAGACGGCTTTTCTTCCCAAACGGAACCCACTGCACCAGCCCCCAGCCCCACCCCCAGCTGCCGGCAATCACCACCCTGCTTCTGTCTCCATGAGCTGACTGACTGTCCAGGACCCCACAAAAGTGGAAATCATGCAATGCTTGTCCTTTTGAAACTGGCTTATTTCATCATTATCGCAGATGCCCCTGACTCCCTTGCCCATTCCTGCTCGGAGGGGTGTGTCGCCCCGCTCAGTGGCTCAGGACTGCGGTCTCAGGTCACCTCGGGGGTGTGGCCAGCCCCCTCCTCCAGAACCCCAATCCCGCCTGGTCCCAACTCAGGTTTTCTGTCTTTGTTGGGGTCCCCCCACCTCACTTATGCACATGTCTTCTCTGTCCCTGACCTTGAAACCATTAGGAGAATAAGTGACTGAGTCAGACTCCCTCTGGCACCCTGCCTGCCCCCCAATGCCAGTGTTCCTGCTGCTTGTCCCAGGCCGTCTGCCTCGAGTTCTAAGCTGGATTTCACAGAGAGCTACGCTCTCGCTCATCACCCGCCCGCCAGAGGGGCTCAGAACACCCTCTGCCAGGAGAAGCCAGCACCCCCACTCCTGACCCCTGCTCAGGCCGGCCCAGGCAGGGTCTGTGCTCTAAGAGGTGACACCCCCCTCCCCCACACCCCGTGGGGCCCTGGGACCAGAGAGGACTGTGTCCTTGCCGAAAACTCGGCTCCTGATATTAACTATCCTTTGATTGTATACCCACCACTCCATTGTTTATTTAGCAAATGTTTCCTCAGTGTCCACTGTGATGTCATCGAATGAACCCCCAGGTCGCACAGTGGAGACAGGAAGGGGGGACTCCAGGGAGGTGAAGTGAATGGTGAGTGGATGGATGTGATGCCCATCACCAAGGCCTCCAACCAATCAGTGGGAAAGGGGGGAGGGGCTGAACCATGTCATTCCGTGTGGACGGTCTGGACTCCAGACTCTTCCCAGGGATCCTCCCGTGAGCCCACAGCTCATTCCACGCACCTCACCTGCTCGGGTTCAAATCCCAAGAAAGCCGGTTGGGGGTGGGGGGTGGAGCTTTGCAGCTACAGTCAAGAACAACACAGTGTTCATAAAACCGTCTGGCCCCGCCAGTGCGGCTCAGTGGTTGGGCCTCAACCTATGAACCAACAGGTCAGAGTTCTGATCCCCAGTCAGGCCATCTGCCCGGGTGCAGGCTCGATCCCCACCCAGTAGGGGGCGAGCAGGAGGCAGCCGATCAATGATTCTCTCCCATCACTGATGTTTCCATCTCTCTCCCTCTCCCTTCCTCTCTGAGAGCAATAAGAATATGTTTTTAAAACCCGCTCTGCCCTCTAATGCACCACACGCGATGCCTGCTTCCCTCTCCGGCTGCGTTAGCGACAGCTGGTGGCTGACAGCTCTCAGGACCAGCGCCTCTCTGAGCCCCGGCCCTGGGGCGTCGGGATGGAGCCCAATCCCAGGAGGAAGTCAGTGGAAACCCTGCAAGCTCCCCGAGGAACCAGCCATCGGAAATATACCAGGGACCAGGGCCACCTCCTTCCTGCCCCCACCTCCAAAAAAAGGGAAGATGCAGAAATGGCTCAAGCTTTTCAAACAGACTGACACTCTGAGGGCCTGTGCTTCTGGCCGGTTTTATCCAGCGATATCCAGATGTCTGCATTTTAACCCACAATTTAGTGCCTTTTGCACAGAACTGTAAAATGACAGAAAATTGGACAAAATTGCCCTCTAACAGATCCTAAGACAGTAATAACATGCAACACGTCACAGGTGCCGCCTGGCGTAGAGCTGTCAGACACAGCCCTCACTGGAAGGTTGAATGAAAGACCCCGGTTACGTCCCAGTCGCAGCTCCCCCGCCTCTTCCCACGGTCCCGGGAGAGACCACTGTCATTGTCCGAAACCCTGGTGCTGTCCTCGTCCTGACCAGGCCCTGAGTGCGGGGACCGGGTGGACAGTGGTCACAGAGCCGTAAGTGCCGGGTCCTTCTCTCGCGGCACCTGGGCCTTTAGAAACCGACCGGGGGCATCACCATACCCCTGGACGTGGTGGGAGGAGCCCAGTGTCGGGGCGTCACAGCGCAGCCGGCCACTCTGTGGGCCGCATGAACCACATCACAGACACAGCACGCGTGAAGGCCAGAGGCTTGGAGCTTAGCACGGGCGTTCGACTGAGCTGCACGCTTAACAAGCGCAGGTAATTACCACCTAACATGACTGTGAGACGCCGCAGGCAGCCTTACAGAGTAAAATTACAGCTACGGGCTCTCATCATCTTGGCCCACTTTGGAGATATATTTATGAATGAGAATAATCGATTGAAAGAAATAAACCAGAACCATAAGAGCCCTTAGTCCTAGTATAATCCCTCATTTTTGCAAATGTGAGGCCCGAGACCCAAAAAGGACATAAATGGCCCCCATGATGGCTGTTGCAGGAGTGAGTGTGTCCAGTCTCCGGTCCCCTGTGGGCCGTGGCCCTCGGCCTGTCAGCAGGGCCACTCGCTGGGCCTCCTGCCTTTCCTCACCGTCACTCCTCTGACGGCTGTGACAGGCCCAGATAGGCCTGCTCCCCGCCACTCTTCGCTCCAGCCTGGCGGAGGGTTGATTGGCGTGTCCAGGATAAAGACATTCCTCCAAAGTCAGGTGAGACCATGGCTGACAGTCAGTCCTTTCTGGAAGTCATGAGTTCGTGAGGCCTGATGAACTCTATTTTATCGCTGAAAGCATTACCTTCGTAAATATATAAACAAGCATCCTTTTCCCCATTGGTCTGGTGCAGGGGTGGGGAACCTGCTTTCTGCCCAGGGCCATTTGGATATTTACATCATTTGCGGGCCATACAAAATTATCAGCTTAAAAATTAGCCTGCTCTATGTAGTCCACCATTTCATTAACTCACCCCTAATGTCTAGGCAGGACCAGGCCAAATGATTTTGCAGGCCTTATACCATGGGCCAGACCCACCCCTGGTAAAGTGCCTTAAAGACACTGGAAAGTATCTATACTAATAAAAGGGTAATATGCTAATTAGACCGGGTCAACCGGCCATCTTCCGGATGTCTGACTTCCTTCCGGACAAAGCCATGGTGGTGGGGGCCGAGGCAGAGGCAGTCAGGGGTGAGATCAGGCTAGCAGGGGAGAGCAGTCAGGAATGAGATCAGGCTGGCAGGGGAGAGCAGTTAGGGGCAAGATCAGGCTGGCAGGGGGTTAGGGGTGAGATCAGGCTGGCATGGGGTTAGGGGCAATCAGGCCAGCAGGGGAGGGCAGTTGGGAGTGACCAGGCCGGCAGGAGAGGGCCATTGGGGGCGACGAGGCCGGCAGGGGAGGGCAGTTGGGGGCATTAGGCAGGCAGGCAGGCAGGTAAGTGGTTAGGAGCCAGTGGTCCTGAATAGCAAGAGGGATGTCTGACTGCCTGTTTGCGGGATCAGGCCTAAACTGGCAGTCGGACATCCCCCGAGGGGTCCCAGATTGGAGAGGGTGCAGGCCAGGCTGAGGCCCCCCCCCCCCCACCGTGCATGAATTTTGTGCACAGGGCCTCTAGTATTTAATAGAAAAAAAAGGCTAAACGCATGCCGATGTTTTGCAGACATCTTAGAAGAAAAGATGTCAGAGGCGAGGCTCCCGCACAGTAAATGCTGTGAAACCGATTCTCGACATTCCAGAGCCACAGAGCCCTCTGGCATCAGGGGGGTCAGGACTCATGGATCCCAGGCAAGAGCCTCGACTGCACCCTGCAGATGTGGACCCTAGGAAATCTCACAGCTAAGAGTTAGGAGGAAGCAGGGAGACGAGAACGCAAGGGAGGAAACAAGTAAGGAAGAAAAGGCAACTAAAGCAATCTATGCAATAAGCAATCTGAATAATTAAGGCTCCTTTACACTTATTCTGTGTGCTCTGACCACCTACAATGACACCACTATATACAGAAAGGTTTTTTTATTCAAACCCTCAAAACTGTTCCATTTACATAGCTTATGAGTAGGGTTTGTGTGTGTGGCGGGGGCGGGGGGGAGGGGGGGGGGCGGAGAAAATAAAGGAAGAAGCCTTAATGGTTCTGACCAGAGATGGAAGCTTAAGCTTCGGGCCCTCTGTTGCAGAGGTCCCTTCCAAGGCAATGGGTCTACATTCTTTGACTTTTATTTTTCTCCCCTTTCTTTTTTTAAAATATATTTTATTGATATTTTTACAGAGAGGAAGGGAGAGGGATAGAGAGTTAGAAACATCAATGAGAGAGAAACATCAATCAGCTGACTCCTGCACACCCCCCACTGGGGATCTGCCGGCAACCAAGGCACATGCCCTTGACCGAAACCGAACTTGGGACCCTTCAGTCCGCAGGCCGACGCTCTATCCACTGAGCCAAACCGGTTAGGGCATTCTTCTCCGCTTTCTTGACGTTACCATTGTGTGAGTTTACCACAATCAGGTCGGATGACACTGCATTCTTGTTTTGAAAGGCCCTCCGATTGTCTAAGGCTCAAGGTTCCACAAAACTTGATTCTGTCCCTGTTATCAACATTGCTGTGGCCATGGTATTTTATTTTATTTTTCTACTTCTTCAGGCTGTAAAGAGTCCGACAGGAGAGAAATGAAGAAAAACTGTGAGAGAGAAGGAGGAGTGAAGACTGAGAGAGGAAGGGAAAGCAAGGAGAAAAGCCCCCCTAAGCCTGGGCCTGAGTCTTCATCTACAAAAGGACAAACTGGACCGGAATTGGGCCAGAGGATGATTGTCAAATCACCTTCCAGTTCTACGACGTTTCCCAATTATTGGTTAAGTAGATGAATTTTTGAAAACACGAATATAATTTTTAGGAACAGAGAAATGCCTGGAAGATCTATGGAAACCACAAGATTGTCCTGAACTAGTTCCCGTGTGAAGCGTGAGCCCCGAGAGCCAGGCTGCCTCCATCATCACCAGCTGCCTGCCCTTTTGCCAAGCACGCAGCACAGCCCTGGCACGCGTGCCCACTTTTCCTGGCCTCTGCGTGGAAGGCAACATTTCTGAGCATCGTGAGGCCACAGGAATTGTAAAGAAAACGGCCTGGCTGCCCTGGCATCAATCCGACAGCCGTTGAGTCTCTGGGCCGAGGACAGGACAGCCACCTGGGTGGGAAGGAAAAAAGGCCATTTCACTGAATCTGTGTGCGTGGAACAAACTGACCACCATCCGGAAGTGCTGCTGCTTTGCTGAGTAACCCTCCTCGGCCCACCTATAAATCGCGTTACCAATACTTCTGTGGGGTAACAGGGTTCTCACAGCCTGTTTTCTTTCTAAACAGAACACCTCTGTGGCAGCAAAAATGAAGTCCAGAGATGAAGTGTCGCTGTGGATGCCTCCTGTCACATCTGGAACACGTCAGTTAGGTTCCGTGCACGGCGGGCCCTGCAAAGACCACAGCTCCCTGGGAGGGATTCAAGCTCCCCCAGACCTCAGAGGCATCTGTCCTCTTTGGGGTCACACAACTGCTCTTCTGAGTGGGCGAGCAGCGGGCTGAGCTCCTGCCCAGCCCTGCATCGGGCCCAGTTTACCACGCGCTCTGCTCGCACTCTCAGGACCTCCCCCGGAGAAGGCGGAGGTCACGGCCAAGCCCACAGCAGCAGTTCCGGCTGGAAAGCCTCCATCACAACCTACAGCCCCGCCTTGTACCTGACGCAGGGGAAGCAGCTCAAATATTCACTGGGTTGCGCTGAAGGAAGCTCCCAGTGCTGGAATCAGGAGGTTGGATGCAATGGACTCGTAAGCTTGTCTTGACCATTTCCGGGGCCTGAGGGCAACGGGGCTTTCATGACAAGCGAGCCTGAGCCCGACGAAAGGGACCCCTTCCCTCCACTGGACTTCAGATTCTTCCCCCCAAGCCGGAAGGACTCCCAATAAGACTCGTGGTTTTGTCATAAGGAAGGACCTTAAGTATTTAAAAACCATAAACACTTCAGAAATCTACACGTATTACGGCTCTGCCTATAAACGCAGAGACGTGTAACTTCTGTCATTGTGATTTCTTTCAGTGCCCTTTCCTGTAAATGGTTAACTGGCCCAACCCAACACTGTCATTTAGTCAACAGAATACACAGGAGGACTTTTAGCCTCTTTTCAGCTCTTAATGTATTTTTTGTTACACGTCGATTATGGGTCAGGAACTCTGTTAAGTGACAAGGACTCAAAGATAGGTGATGAAAGGGCCCTATTCCATTGCTACAGAAACACCCATAAAGTGACATAACCCTAGGTGACATAAACAGTAGGTTGGAGGATATGAAACTGCCATTTGGTAGATGAAAACGGTGAACAATGGCAATTTCAAGTGGTTCAACTTAACGTGAGTACAAATTCCTGTGGGTCTACCGAGGAGGACATGACTGTTCTCCCGGGGCTGTGTGTGTGAGGGCACAGGCAACAGATGGCCATTGTCTCAGGGACATGGTATCTTGGATCCCGCGCTGTGTTAAGCTGGCAAGACCGTGACAGTGATGTGTGGAGTCACGGGCCGTGTCTCCTGCCTGGCCCTGTGGGTGGTATCTCAGGATAGAGCACACACCAAAGATTGTGGAGGGACCAGAGTAGATGTTTCAAGTCAGGGAGATATTCAGGCGACCTGGGCACTAAGCTAAGGAAAAGTGATAAGCGAGAGAAAAGAACGTATCTCAACCCAGCGCACTCGGCTCCGTTTTACCCTCCACGGCCTCTGTAGGAACTTCTCTCTCCGCAGAGCTTCCCCCGGCCCCTCACAGAGGTTTTCTATGACCGTGTGAGCCGTGTATGAAACACCGTCACTGTTTATTGCTCCCACTGAAAGAATTCTTTTCATGTCAGCGAGTCCACCGCAAGGTTCTATAAGAAGAGTCTTGAAGATCACATGTCCTCAACAATATATTGACTTCACTTTTCCCCCCAGCAACTCTGTCCACCACATGGGGCTTATCCCAGGCCTGAAAATGTATTTCCTGCTCAGCTGGGTCTGTGCAGCAAGCAGACCCACTGTGCACGGTCTGCTCCTGCCCACCCATGCAGCTGGGTACTCCTCGAAGGCACACAGTAGGAGCTTAGAAAATGCTTTTGAGCAAATGGATAAATGGATAGATGGACTAATTAACAAATTACCAACCACGTGAATGGGTGGTTCAATGGAGAGTGGGCCCCTGGGAACCTTTCTTAAGGTTGTTGAAGGGCCCTGTCCTGAACAGAACCTTCCTTAGAACTCTAACCCAACAGGCATGTTTGTGGTTCCGAGAAAGATACTGCTTGTTCCTCCCAAAGACACCAAGATAAATGAGAAGGACTCGTGAGAGACCTTCGTCTGAAGGCTAGCCTTCCTGATTTTGGTTAATCAGATTTTTGTAACTTTTCCAAACTTGTTCCCAATTTGGTTATTACAAAAGCACGTGAAATTGTGACCTTTATCTATAATGCTGTTCTTTTCCCCATGTTTCAAAATCGTGATAATGTTATCAAGTTTCAGGAACCACAACCTCTCTCAACCACATTTATAAGATGAATGCGAGGACATGCCACCCCTCTTCTGAAGCGTGGGGATCAATGGTGGGGGGAGGAGACTTGGGGTGGGAACACACAGCACAACAGACAGATGCTGTATTACAGAACTGTCCACCTGAAACCTAGGTAATTTTATTAACCAATGTCACCCCCAGCAAATTCAATTTAAGAAAAGGAAGAGAGAAAAAAGGAAAGCAGCTTAAAAAAATAAGCTAATCCCTCCTCTGAGGTTGTTGGGAGGGTCAAATGAGGCCTGCGAAGAGCTCTGTAAAACTGTACAGCACAAAACACATGTATGGTACACACACACACACATATACATACACATACATGGGTATACACATACATATGTGGCTATGCACACATATACATGTGCACACGGATACACACATACATATGTGGCTATGCACACATATACATACACACACGGATACACACATACATATGTGGCTATGCACACAGATGCAATCAGCATCAATAAGAGACATATACAAAGTAACACATATGCCATATGAATAAATATTAACGGTAAGACGCTTTTCATCTGGAACTTGCGTAACTTCAAGTTGTGCACTGAGAGCACAGAACTCTCCGAATGCATTACCCCGTCTGTTCCAAGTCAGGGCCCAGGGTCACTGTGATTGCTCCCATTTCAGACAGGGCAAGAGACACCGAAAGAAATCAAGTGACTTGCCCAGGTCCCCCAAATATGACATCAACACATGACTTTGGAGCGAACTGAAGATGTGTTGACCCACACGCCAGAACTGTTTCCACTAACTTGTCCGCGCTGCGGCTGACTGACCAGGTTAAAACACCCACATGCATGATGGCAGCCAAGAGGGGTGAGCGCTCGCCGGGAATCCTTGCTCATCAGAGCCTGGGTTACCTTTTAAGTAAGACACCGTCCTTGTTGAAAGGCAAGAAGCTCTTTAAAATGTTTATGACCCTTCATCTTTTTGACACGATGGATAGCTCCAATGATTGTAAACAATTACCACCCAAGCAACAGGAAACGGCTAACAGGGAGGTACCCCAAGCAAATGCCTACCTTACTAGATGCATTCCTTATTCCCGTTAACTACAACATGGTTTCAGAATGTCGTCTCTTTCATCAATCAATGCTAGTGTTCAATTCCTTCACGCAAAAAGAAAAAAAAAAAGTCATGTGTTTGGTCTGCCTCCTGGCAGGACACGCGTTTGCCCTGTTTTATTCCAGGGTGAGAGGAAGGTGAGATCTAATGTTACTGTCTTGGTTCCCCTCATGATCCAGGGGGACCTCCTGGGCCCCCACAGCTTCCAGGAGCTAAAGGTGTTCCAAGGTGACTCACTAGCTTGTATGAGGACCACAGGCAGAGCCTCTCTGTTGAACGGCTGAGCTCACGGGCCTGATCTCTCCCTTCCAGGCACTGACCACTCATGGCTATATTCTGCAGCATCCCTCTCTCTCTCTCTCTCTCTCTCTCTCTCTCTCTCTCTCTCTCTCTCTCTCCTTCCCCCGCCCCTCCTGGCTTTCATTTTCTGTTCTCCTACAGCAGTGATGGCGAAACTTTTGAGCTCGGCGTGTCAGCATTTTGAAAAACCCTACCTTAACTCTGGTGCCGTGTCACATAGAGAAACTTTTTGATCTTTGCAACCATAGTAAAACAAAGACTTATATTTTTGATATTTATTTTCTATATTTAAATGCCATTTAACAAAGAAAAATCAACCAAAAACATGAGTTCGCGTGTCACCTCTGACACGCGTGTCTTAGGTTCGCCATCACTGTCCCAATGCCTTTACTTGGGCAAGGCCTTTTCTCTTTCAGTGCCTCTGTTTCTCCATCACAATCGATATAATTCTCTTGTAAAACAGGTTTACAAGAAAGCATACATACCATGCTTAGGCTACCCTAGAAGATTTTTGCTGATTTTTCTCAGAAGAGCCAAATTCTTATACAGACCAGCAGTTAGGTGTGCGATATTAAGCAAGGACATCTTAACCAAGAGAAAAATCTACTGACTACATTCCAGCCAATGGTAAGAACAGGCATGGGAGATAGTGGGGGGTCTGGGGGGAGGGCGTCTTATTTATGTACCTAGCTTCATTAAAAAAATTTAACTAAGAAAGAGAAGAAAACAGTGCATTTTTGTTGTTGATAAAAACAAAAAATGGGGGGGGGGGAATATTGGACTTTAAAGGTGGTAGAAGGATCCTATGTGATTCTGACAATGTGATGTTCAGAGAAAGGCAAAACTATGGAGACAGTAAAAGCTTCAGGGGTTGCTGGGCACTAGAAAGGATGGAGGGATGAGTAGGTGGGAAACAGGGGGTTTAGGGCAGTAAAACTACGTTCTGCGTGGCACTGTAATGGTGGGTACGTGTCCTCATACATTTGTCAAAACTCGCAGAATGCATACTACCAAGAGCGATCCCTAATGTAAACCACGGACTCTAGTTAATAACGTACCAATACTGGCTCATCGATTATGACAAATGCACCAGACTAATGCACTAATGCAAGATGTTAATAATGGGCCCTGGTTGGGTAGCTCCATGGGTTATTTACAGCATTGTCCTGATACGCCACGGTTACAGGTTCCATCTCTCTCTCTCTCTCTCTCTCTCTCTCTCTCTCTCTCTCTCTCCCTCTCTCTCTCTCCCTTCTCTCTCTCTCCTGCTCCTTGCCCCACACTCACCCCTTTGTTCACATTCTCTCCTGCCAAGAAGTCACAGCCATCCATGGAGATCCAGCAGCAACCGGGCCCGCAGACCACGTTTAATATGAAACAGAGACTCTGGACACGGCCTTTGCTTTGGCCCCGATGAAGACAAGGTTGGACTTTTTCCACGGCAGGACGGACGGAGATGGGACATTGGGAACCCACAGTAAACCATCCTGCCACACCACGATCTCCCACGCGTGGGTCCGTGACATGCTTTCCTGGTGACCCCTGGCAGAGCCCGATTCCCGCCAACCACAATCGGCGGGTACGCTCCTGCAGGGAGGGCAGGGGCTGCGTGAGAGGCACGCGCAGACAGGGCTCAGCGACCACTGACTATCCCGCACCCCTATATGGGAAAGCATCTGATCAATGTTTACTTGATTTTTCAAGAAAGCATAGTCATTGTTTTGCCAAGCACGAAAGATGTCATCATGAAATGAGCTCAGCAACAATATTTAAAAATCGCTTTATGCCAAGTCGCTTTCACGGCTCTTTGTCAGGCCTGGCACGCGGCCAGGGGCGGAGACTTCGTGAGGAATGCTGAGCAAGGGGTGGCCCGCCAAAGTGCCACCCTGTCACCCACCCTTCAGCAGGCTGTTATTTATACCACATGGTGACAGCGTGACAAGTCTCCAAGTCAGAAAGGCCGGCGGATGAAGGCCTGAGGACAGAGGCCCTACGGGTCTGAGTCAATAAACGACTTGGATCTGGACATGTTACTATAGAGCCTGTGTTTTGCTCTCTGTTGCTTACATCCTGAGAGTTACAACTTAAAGGGTAAACATACCCATGACTGTACAGAATTCATCTCCTTGGGTCTTTCTTTTTTTTTTTTTAAATATATTTTTATTGTTTTCAGAGAGGAAGGGAGAGGGAGAAAGAGATAGAAACATCGGTGATGAGAGAGAATCACTGATTGGCTGCCTCCTGCACGCCTCCCACTGGGGATGGGCTCGAGCCCACAACCCAGGCATGTGCCCTTGACCGTGACTTCCTGGTTCATAGGTTGAACTCAACCGCTGAGCCATGCTGGCCGAGCCGGGTCTACTTGCTAAACAGCACAGTGATCACATGAAACTCAAAACTCGGGCCTCAAAAAATCTCGCCAGGTTGCCCCATCCTTGCTAAGAACTCTGCAGTCTCCAGAGCCAGCCACACCTTTAGCTCCTCCTGGCTGCCCACCCTCCCACCCCAACCCTACCACTGGCCTATTTGTAGGCCTTGCTGTGGCTCTTATCTCTTGCAGAAAAGAGTGTGGTTCCGCCAGATCTGCTAACTCCTAAAGCAAAACATCGTCCACTCCTTGTATCTGCCGACACCTCGGGACGTATTTTCCTGTAAAAGAGTCACTGCACGTGTCTCTCTCCCCGCCCTGCCCCAGCCCTAGCTCTTTCTTTTCTTTTCTTTTCTTTAAAATATGTTTTATTGATTTTTTACAGAGAGGAAGGGAGAGGGATAGAGAGTTAGAAACATCAATCAGCTGCCTCCTGCAAACCCCCTACTGGGGATGTGCCCGCAACCAAGGTACATGCCCTTGACTGGAATCGAACCTGGGACCCTTGAGTCCGCAGGCTGACGCTCCATCCACTGAGGCAAACCGGTTAGGGCCCTAGCTCTTTCTTGCGGTGCATGATTCTTCATGGATCTTGGACTTTCCCTCATGACCCAAATACCCCTGCATGCTCCTGTTTGCAAAAGAATCCTTTCGTCCAAGGAGAAGACACAACCTTTTCTTCCCCTGGTCAGTCATGGTTTAGCTGGTCTCAGATGGTAAAAGCTACCTCATTCCTGAGCAACCCTTTTCTCTTCACCTTGTCTTTTTGGCGCTTGTCTCACGAGCCACGCTGACCTAGCCTGGCTGCGTGAATGGCCAGGAGGACAGACACATCAGCAGGCAGAGGAGTCAGGTGATGCACCACTTACGGCCTTTTCTTCAGCGCCTTTCACCCTGGGACTCGAACGCGTTTGCTACTGTCTCCCAAACTGTGCTCGCTGCCTCCTGACTTAGCCAAGTGGCCTTGAGGAGTCACAGCAAAGTCCCTGCTTTGGAAGGTCACCTGAGAGGACAGTCCTGAACTCCAGGACAGTCCCAGCGCTGGGCCACCACCCACAGCCCATGGGTCAAGCAGATGCTAGCAGTCACGCGGTCCTCCCAGCTTGTACAGCTCCCAGAACAAACAGATCCGACAAGGGAGGGGGGAGTGGCCACGCCCCTGGGGGATGCTGGGGTGGATGGGCGCCTGTGGAGCCTCCCTTTCCTGGTTTTCCTGGCGCCTCCTCTTCCTTCATCTCCCTGAGAGTAAGTGGAATTCACACCTGTATTTGCCAGTCATTCATCTTATTGTCTTTCCCCCCAGCCGGTGACAAGTGTTGGTATTGATTCATTGATTTGTGTTTGTCTTATGGTGCCCTGCCTTTTGTGAGTCCTTAATAAATATTTGCTGGACTGACCCAGAGTCAAATCCTAATGTGCGTACGGCTCTCCCAGGTCACTTCTCAGCGTTCTCAGTCCTCATTTCGGAGGCAATACGAACCACGAAGAGAAACAACGGATCTGCCTGCCTCTACTTTTACCTGAGTCCAGGTCTGACACTGCTCCAACCTGGAAGTCAGGCGGCATGAGGCCTGTAACCTCTGGGGCATTCGCTTGCTTGAAATGTTGAATTCCGTGCCTGCCCCGTATTTCAAGGTCTCTGAAGATAGAAAGATACATCCCAGGGGCCATTCCACTTCAGCATTTTTCTTGTTTAGGGATTAACTCTATTCATCTGAAAACCTTGCCGGCTGGCAAGGAAGGTGATAGGAGACACCCCGAGGCCGTGAGCTGTGCCTCCCCGGGTCTGGAGGTGGAGGACAGGGACAGGGAATGGGCAGGCAGGAGCGGCGTCTGGATGGGTCTCACCCTGGACGGTTTGGTAAACGAAACCCCTCGGGCAGGCGCTCTGCCTTCCTCCAGGGCCAGGCTGCACCTCCCAGATGTCCTCAGGCTCTGAGCGGGACCTCACTCCCCAGGTGGCTGTAGGGGACCAGGCTGCTTCCTCAGCGCTGCCCACAACTCACTGCCCCTGGCTGCTCTCTGGCCTCAGGCTTACAGCAAACAGATCACCCAGCCCGAGGGGTGGTAGCAGCCCCTGGAAACCCGCAGGCCATGAGCCCCTGGGCTTGCCAGGCAGGCAATGTCAGGGCGGAGAGGCCCCCCTTCATCGGTGAGCCCCCCTCCCTTAATCGTGCTACCAGTGAGCGGGGACTCAGAACTTCCAGAGCTGGAAGGGACCTTGGTTCTACTCCGTCCCTCCACCGGTAAGAAAGCGAAGGCCTCGGCGTTAAGATCCTTTACGAACGCAGAACGGCAGACAGGCGCCCCCTCTCCAGGGGCTCCTGGATTTATTTTCCTCTCGCTGAACAGCAAAGCACCAAACACCACGGCGGCGGGATTCCAGGCCGGGAGCACGGAAAGCCCAAGCCACCTGGAACGTGGACCTCGTACATCACCCGCGTAGCAGAGCCAATGTGCCGCCCTGGCCAGGGGACATCCATCACTGGCTCCACGCCTCCAGCGCGCGGGGGCCGGGGTTCTTAAAGGGACCCTGTCAGAAGCCAGTGCATGCAGGTCGCCCTGCCCCTGACGGTGAGACCGGGTCCCCTGAGCCACGACAAGAGCCCCTGGAAATCGCACCGATTCACACGTCGGCACAGTAACAAATGCGCAGCCATGTCACCGGATGTGGGGAAACCAGCGCCGAAGCCAGCGCGAACGCTGCTGGGTGGTTATGTGTGTCCGGGTACTTTTCAAGGGGACGAAAGAGATAAATGAATCGTTACTTCATAAACGCAGGGTAGGAAATAGTTCATGTCTTTTTTTTTTTTTTTAAGGAAATTCTATCAGAGAAAAATAAAACAAAAGAGGTTGGTGGTAGCTCAACACAGAACTGGAAATGGCTGTCCTGGCTTTCATCTTGGGGGGAAGGTGGGAGAAGGTTTCCATTGAGCCAGCACGAGTCTCATGGGGGAATGATTTTCGTAACCAAGAAGCTGCCAGGCAACCAAAACGCTCTGGGTCTGAGCCATCTTCCTGGCGCGCAGCCCCACACTGGCCGGGGCGGGAGCAGACGGAGGGCTGCAAGGTGGCGCGGTCCTGTCCGGTCACAGTCCGGTCAGCTTGGTGTGCTCAGGGCGTCTGGCTGAATTTGCGGGGTTCGTGAGTCACATCATCATGGCAATCTACTTTTGATTGTGGTAAAACATACGTGGAATTGGCCATTTCGACCCTTTTTACGCGTACAGTTCAGGGGGTTAAGTTCACTCACACTGCTGTGTAGCCGTGACCACTGCCCATCTCTAGAACTTTCCATCTTCCCAAAATGAAACTCCGTACCCAGAAAACAGTAACTCTAATGGGGATCATCATCAAATAATGCAGGCACCTAGAGACATGTTACCATGAAGCATGTATTAGCACATGCCTGTCACCTCTCTAGAGCAGGTGGTGTTAAGTTTCAAATAAAAAAGGAAAAAAATGTTTGTGATGAATGCAATACATTCTTCATTTGATCACTTCCTACCAGTTGCTAACAATGGTGTCCTGGGGGGAGGGGAGGAATAAATTAGAAATTTTTAATCTCCCCTCTTCTGAAAAAAATAGGGGGAGGGGGTGAGGGGGGGGACTTTCGTACTTATGTAGATTAAAAATCTCATTTTGTGGCTCGAATAATTTCAGGTTTTTTGAAAGCTCATGTGAAAGTTGATTATCACACGTAGGCTCCGATAATTTCCCCGGAGAGCTAAACAAATTAAAATATATTTTTTAACTCCAACAACCTGACACGGGCCATCAGTTGCATCCTCGGTACGAGGTCCATCACAGAGCTGCAATCGGAAGCTGATATCGGAGCAACCCTCACCTGGTGGGAAGGGAGGCGCAGAAGTGACAGGTAGGAGGGGTGCACAGGCTCCTCCAAGCCCAGCACCCATTTCCCCCCGTAGCCTTCCCTGCTGTGCCAGCCCCCAGCCTGGCGCACACCCCAGGAGGCCCTCAATCTCACACTCCTATAACTGCGCCCCCTCCCCAACCACACCCTCCTCTGTCCAGCTGGGCTGGCTCTGACTTAGGGGGATTTCTGGAAAGAGCAGGCAAGGCTAACTCCCCCACAGGGCCGACAGGGCACTGCTGTCACGGGAAGAGACGGCAGCACAGGGCCCAGCCTCAGCTCCAGCCACAGCTCCATGAGGCACAAACCTACACGCTGATGCCTGCGAGAACCGCCCTCCGGCCAGCGAGGGCCACCCCGCCCCAGGGACGACGCACCCTGGCCTCTCCGCCACGTGGCTCTTCCTGAGCTGAGTTCGGGTCGAGGGAAGTGGGTAGCGATTCCTCCTTGGTCCACTGGATGGTTTTATCTTAAGGGCCCTAAACTGTGTCACTGATCCCCGCACTTCTTTCACTACCTGAAGGTCATGACCAAGTCTGTTGGCCACTTCTACAGAGAACTTCACACCCAATGGCCTGTATTTCATGTACTGATCTTCCATTAAATTTTTTAAAATATATTTTTGCTGATTTCAGAGAGGAAGGGAGAGGGAGAGAAAGAGATAGACACATCAATGATGAGAGAGAATCACTGATTGGCTGCCTCCTGCACGCCCCCTACTGGGGATCGAGCCTGCAACCCGGGCACGTGCCCTGACCGGGAATCAAACTGTGACCTCCTGGTTCATAGGTTGATGCTCAACCACTGAGCCATGCGGCCGGATGAGAGTTACTTCTGAAGAGAAGAAAGGCGAATGGGATTGGGAAGGGAAAGAAACCATTCAACTGTCTTTGAAAGGTTTTTTCATTAAAAAAGAAAAAATCCAGAGCAGATACGGCAAAAGCTAGCGTTTGTTACATGCCGGTGGTGGCTTTGTTTGCTATATCATACTCTGTGTGTTTCTGTATATCTGAAATCTTTTTCGCTTGATAAATATATTTACTTAGAGAATTCTGTTTTTAAACAAAGATCCCTGGAGAGAAGGCTGTTTCAGGGGGGCGATGACGCCGGGACCAGGGTGCCCGGGCCCCTCACCAGCAGGGAGCTGAGGACGCGCCGGCCCACACATTCATTTGCCAGATCACAGTTCCTTCTCGCTGGAACGGAGAGGCACGTGTTACCACAGCGCTTCTGGCGCCCGACTCCCTCTTTGTCATGGTCCCCCGCACGAGACGGTTCTGTTTACAACCATGAAACGCTGCCAATCTCGCCAGTGACAACTGTACCCAGGAAAGCGCATTACCTCATCTGACGAGCGCACACGATAAGGAATCTTCAGCGTGCCGCCAGGAGTTAATTGACACTAATTTGAACAGTTACCAGGGTGACAGATGACAGTAATACCCGACAGTCAGAGTTTTAGGTTTCCAAAAATGTCTTCACGCGCTCGCTCTCGCTTTGTTCTTGAAAGACCGTGCGAAAGAGGAGGCTCAATGTGAGATAAAGATCAATTCTGGTAACTCCGTGATCCGCTCATTCTATGAGTGACAACAACTGATCACGTATCAGGCAGATAAGACGAGGGACAGCTGCTCCGAGGGATGCTAACATGAGCAAGCTCACTGCCTGGCCTGGAGTTGCTCTCAGTCGGACGTAGACACTAAAACAAACACAGGCCCTGGGTGGGTAGCTCGGTCAGTCAGAGCATCGTCTGATACACCAAGGGTGCGGGTTCGATCCCCAGGCAAGGCACCCACAAGAACCAACCAATGAATGCCTGGGTAGGTGGATCGACAAGCCAATCAATCTCTTTCTCTCACTCAACCTCTCTGTCTCTCAAGTCAATGAATAGAAATTTAAGAAGAAGAAAAAACAGACCTAAATGCAACACAAGGCACTATGCTGAGGGCTGCAAGAGAGAAACGAAGGGAATGGCCACCTGGATGAAGAGCACATCCCGTCTGAGGAATCATGGCACACGGTTCATGTGCAAGGTTTACAGGTGTGTAAGGTAGACGATCTGCCAAGTTCCCTCCCGTTCTGTGGGCTGGTTTTCACGTTCTTGATGGTATTATTTGAAGCAAGTGTTTTCTCACTTTCCGGTATCCCAGTTGGTCTATGTTTTCCTTTGTCACTTGTGCGTTTGGTTTTCCTACATATCTTGTCCGTGCACTTCTGATTTTTCTCTTCACATGACACAATCCTGTAATGTACGTTCTTGTAGAGAGAACAGAAACACGATTCGCTCCTTCCTCTAGCATGGGGGGGATTTTCCAAATTGCCGTTTAGAAAGGTTTCCTCGGTCTAGCTTTTGCCTCCATGCCTTTCTCCTCCACCCTGCTCCAATTTCAGGTGCCCGACACCAGACCGTCTATTCCTAGCACGACACACCCTCTGGGCCTGGTGGGCCGTTCCTACCCGGGGACCCCCAGCAATAACTAAACATAGGGGTGACTGAGAACCACATAAATATAACCCCCAGCATGGGACTAACTGTGTCTCCAGCTCAACTTCTGCTCACCAGGATGTCAAAGATGCCCACTGCTCCTCCCATCCCCCCTGATGGGAGGAGTCTAATGGAGGCCAAGAGGGGCATCAAGAGGGTCTTAGCCGAATGCAGGGAGGCAGCTCACCTCTGAACACCCGAGGAAAGACGGGGCCGTGTACACGCGTGCCTGGGTCCTACACCCTGGGAGAGGTCTGTGCAGGTGAGCGGCCCTAAAGCTTCAACTCACCAGCTTCATAGGAAATCCACTCTGGGCACATTTAGGAGCGAGGGGGGCGAAGGCCTACAGCACAGGGAGATGCGGTACTTAGGAGCACAAAGAATAAATAAAACCAACAGAGAAGAAAGAGGCAGGTAGCCGCCCAACGAGAAGCACACTCGGTGTTCCCAAGTAACAGCAGGTAATATTTACTGAGTCCATGTGAGCAGTTTCTAAGAGCTTCCTACACATGCTTTGATCTGGGACTCGTCATAATGCTCTGAGAGAAAGCCTAAGAAGGAATAAATCCCAGAATAGAAACAGTCAGTCGTATCCAACACTGTTTTAAAAAAAATCAAAAACAATGAAGACAGAAGAGCTTCAAAGTCCACGATTAGGTTTGGTGACGAGAAAGCTGTTGGCCACAGTTTATAGAGTGGGTTCTGGACAGTGTGAGGAATTTATGACCAATTGCAAAAGGTGAAGAAGAGAGTTCACTGTGAGACAGTAGATGTGACTTTTTTTCTTTCAAAAAGCTGGACAGTGCCATCAACACATGAATAAGGAACACACTATCCTATATAATTAAAGGCTAATATGCAAATCAACCAAACGGCAGAACGACCGGTCGCTATGACATGCACTGACCACCAGGGGGAAGATGCTCAATGCAGGAGCTGCCCCCTGGTGGTCAATGCGCTCCCACAGGGGGGACCTCTGGCTTAGGCCTGCTCCCAAAGACACCAGGACTGCAAGAGGGCGCAGGCCGGGCTGAGGGAACCCCCCTACCCCCTCGAGTGCACGAATTTCCTGCACCAGGCCTCTAGTGTATACACACACACACACACACACACACACACACACACAGTGGAATATCACTCAGCCATGAAAAAGGGTGAAAGCTTGCCATTTGTAACAACATGAATAGACCTCGGGGGTACAGTGCCAAGTGAAGTCTGAGAAAGACAAAAGCCTATGGTTTCACTTATATGTGGCATCTATAAAACTAAATAAATGAACCAACAAAACTGAAACAGACTCAAAGATACAGAGACTAGACTGATGGTTGCTGGACGGAAGGGGATGGGTGAAAAAGAGGATGGACTTAAGATGTTCAAATTGCCAGTTATAAAAAGTCATGGAGATTTCAATTACAGCACAGGGACCATAGTCTATAATACTGTAATAACTTTGTATAATGCCAGGTGGTTACTAGACTTATTGTGGTAATCACTTTGTAAGTTATATAAACGTTAATTGCTATGTTATACACCTGAAACTAACATAATATTGCATGTGAACTGTAACCGAAAAATAAACATTTATTCTTTACAAAACGCTGGACAATGGGTGGGCAGTTAGGCCAGTAAGAGAGGCTTGCAGGATCCAGTGACGTTTGATTTTCATTTCAACCTGGGTTTGTCTGTAAACTGAAGACTCGGATGAAGCAGGTCCCAGAGAGAGTAGGAGAGACAAGACTCCCCAGGCCAAAGAAGAGAAGAGAAGGAATACTTCTTCCTCGGAGTCAGGGAAGGCCAATAGTTCCTTTAGAGCTGAATCTAAAACATCTTCACCAGATACACCCTCCTGGCGCCCCACCATTTTGACCATCACCTGCTGAGCCCTTTTCTGGCCTTGTTAGGGCCTGGACGGATCGGAGAGGGGAGTGGGGTGCAGCCCTGGGCTTCCGGCTGGGAACCTCCCCCGAGGAAGTGCATGGTAACTCAGCTCTCGATAGCGGGAGAGAGGAGGCTGAAACCCACATGAAGTCCCCCAGGCTTACTTGTCACGATGCTTCTCCTTTCTCCAAAGGACCGTGCAAACTCTGCCCCGAGCAGGGGCTGTGGTGTTCCCAGAACAGGAATGCTTTCTTTATTTCCCTTTAGTGAGAGGGCTCTCTGCTCCGTGAGCTCCCCCAGGACCCTCATGTGGAGCAGGGAAGATCGGGAAACCGGGTAACTTTCTGACAAAGTCATGAACTTGAGAATCATCTCGCTGCCCTGTGGTGAAGCCAGCACCTGGAGGAGTGTCTCCACAGCCTCACACCTCCTCCTCCTGCCATGATGTCACGCAGCCGAACGAGATGTCCCTTCTGAAACCTCGGGCCTTCGTGAAGGGGCAGACGGTTTCATCAGCGCCCGCTCTGAAGAGCAGCTGCTCCCAGCTTTGGTTTGGGGGGTCCACGTCTCCTCCTTCACTGTACCTTCGGTTAATGGTGCAGACCGTTACCCAGATGCAAGCAATCCACAACCCCAACGTACTTCGGCTGAGACCGTGTAAATAAATCACGTCAGTGGTGTTTGAGTTCATTGCAAGAACTGGAAGGGACCTGCAAGAGCATTCGGTCTGACCCGGTCTTTCCACACAAGAGCAAGTTCAGGTCCATGAGGTGAAGACTTGCTCAAGTCACTGGAGGTGTCAGAATCTGAACTGAGCACAGAACTCAAACCTCTTGGTTTATTCTGTTTTTCTTAGTCGCCATACAGATAACCATTCCCCATCGCCACCACCACGTACTTCTTCGCGTTCTGGAAGAAATGACCACGATTCCGATGCACTGGGAGATCCTCAGTGCTTCTTCCTGCTCCCGTGACACATACAAGGGGCGAACAGCGGAGCAGTAAGGAGGCTAATACCTTCTCTGTTGCTGAATTTACAGAACACCTTCCTTCAATCCTACAGCCAAATCATACCATGTCCCATGTAGAGCTGAATACGACGGAACGCTTTCGCGTATGCCTTCATTCATTGGGACGTGTTTGCGTACCATCAACCATCAAGTTTTAGAAATAATTCCAAAACAAGTCCTTCGATATCCTTCCCACATCACTGGCTTTCTCTCTTGCATTACGGCACATTTATATTCGGTGTTTCTAACTACTACGGATAATACCACGCTGACAGATACAATCCCACTGCCATGGTTACACACCAACAAGCAGGGCCTTGATTGTGAAGGAGCGAACGGATTGGTGTGATGTACTAAGCATACACCCACGAAGTCGGATGGAGAGTGATGGCTCGAAGCCGTCACAGCAGCAGGTCAAACAGAGCCCCTCATCTTTGGCGAACTACATAAAATGGTAGTTTATTGACAATGCTATTCCACTTGATTCAACACCCTAGACCCCCTGGGAAAGAAATGGAGCGACAAAAAAAAAATAAGTGAGACTGGGGATCTGGAAAGGGGACCAACAACTGGGTCGTCTGTACTTCGCATCCTAAGGTGCTAAGGGCTTCTGCACGCAGCTCACCAAGTGTTGAGAGTCTGGAAGCTGCAATCTCATGTTTTCTGGCAAGTAATTGGGCAGAAGGTCTGATGAGGGATTTCTTGGAGTTCCGAGTCAGCTTTGTAGTTCACCAACAGGCTGGGAAGCTCTGAACCAGATCATTTCAGCAGTAAACACTTCAAATGATAACAGCAACCCAATATTTCCTCTCTTCCAGGAGCTCTCCAATGCAGGCTTCGGAGAGCAAAGCCCAACAGATGCACGAAGAAGGGCCCGCAAGCTACGGTACAGCGTGAGTGACAGGACCCCTGGGACTCCCGCCCAAGTCCTAGACCTCCATGGAGTCCAATCCCCAGAGGATAACCTGGCCGGACAGTCAGGGTTCGGCCGGGCAGCCACTTTCCGGCACTGCCTGGCTTCCCATCTGTATGAACACGCAGCTGAAGAGAACCCCGGACTGTCTCCAAAGGGGAAAGCCTGCCTTTGTGAGGCAAAGCTGCTGACCCCAAAGGAATGTACAATAGGAAATGAAAGCAGGACAGAAAATCAATTCCAACAGGAAACAGGCTGATCCCGGCTCATGCTCAGTGCCAAGATCTATCCCTATACTCACCCCGAGCAGCACCGCCGGGGGCCCACGTCACCTCTGGCAACGCGGGGACAGGAGGGGTGGCCGGGACAGCCGGGGCGGCCACAGTCCCAGGCCACCTGGGAGCCATCACAACTCACTGTCGTTTCAATGAGACTCTAGTCCAGCCGTGGGCAAACTACGGCCCGCGGGCCGGATCCGGCCCGTTTGAAATGAATAAAACTAAAAAAAAAAAAAGACCATACCCTTTTATATAATGATGTTTACTTTGAATTTATATTAGTTCACACAAACACGCCATCCATGCTTTTGTTCCGGCCCTCCGGTCCAGTTTAAGAACCCATTGTGGCCCTCGAGTCAAAAAGTTTGCCCACCCCTGCTCTAGTCCATTTGTGCTTCTACCAGGGACAGGACGACGATTGTGGGGTGTGCAGAAGGCAGCTGATCAATGATTCTCTCTCATCATTGACATTTCTGTCTCTCTCCCTCTCCCTTCCTCTCTGAGATCATTAAAAAAATTTAAAAAAAAAAAAAGGAACTTAAAGACATGAAAAATCTTTTCTTAAAGTGGGAAGGACTGTGTCTGAAATCGTAATATAATAAACTTCCATCGAGCAAAACAATGGATTGTAATTCCCCATAGAAGAAACAGGTACCCTCAGAGGCCCACTAAACCGTGTTGCTGAGTTCCTGTGGCATCACAAGCCCTGGGCGCCAGAAATGGGAGATAAGACACACTCCCTCCCTCCTGGAGCCATCCCAGAAGGTCCAGCTGGGCAGCAGCACATGCCATTTTCACCCAAACTCCTGGAAGTCTCCAGAAGCTTCTCAGGGTGGAATTTGCGGCATCTGATGTCTGCTAGCCTCCACTTCCCTTGCTGGACAGCAGAGATGCAGTTCAAGAGGCCCTGAGCCCAGACCTCTTCTCAGGGTCTCTCCTCCAATAGTGCTCAATCGCTGACTCACTTTACCCGTCTGTAAAATGGGTCAAGTGTAGACACTTGTCTCAAGACTGACTGAAGAACAAAGAGTATCAAAGATGATTTTGCAAAGTTCAAGTGGTCACTATGACTTATTAATAAAGAACAACAATGACCTGGTAAGTAGCTCGAAATGATAGATATGCTGGCATTATTTACAATAATTCGATTTTCTTTTCCAGTAGGTACTGTGAGACGGCAGAAAGAATGCTGGGTGGGGACCCAGGAGATAAAGCCTCCAGCTCCAGCTCTAACCAGTGTGAGCTGGGCCACTGTGGGCACACCACCTAACCTCTCTGTGCCTCAGTTTCCTCCTAAAAAGTGGGGATGCCTGCTCCACTCCTTCTCGGGACTGTTGTAAGGATCGAGAGAGATTATTTACATGAAAAGTGTTTTTTGAGAATTCTAAAATGTTTTGCAAATATTGCTTTGTAATATTTTTATCACTTTATTATGTTTTCTCACATTACATGCAAAGTAACTTTACATTTCCTATGATGGAGGACGGTCATCTGGGTGAGGGAAAATCGACAAGGGATCAGAACTCGTCCTCTCACAATCCATCAAGCCTGTGATCCGAACTTGAAAAAAAAAAACCCAGGCCCAGCCAGTGTGGCTCACCGGTTGAGCGTCAACCTATGAACCCGGAGGTCACAGTTCAATTCCAGGTCAGGGCACATGCCCAGGTTATGGGCTCCATCTCCAGTGTGGGGCGTGCAGGAGGCAGCCCATCAATGATTCTCTCCATCATTGATTTCTATCTCTCTTCCTCTCCCTTCCTCTCTGAAATCAATAAAAATACATAAAGAAATAAAAATAATAAACCCAGAATTGAATAGAAATGCAAAGTGAAAGCCATTCATCTGGTCAGATGTGCTGGGAAAAGGATTTTCTTTCCTGTGCTGGACGCTGGGCAGGCTGAAGGCAGTCGAGGCTGGCACTGGTGCAATAAAAATAATAAGGAAAAGAGAAAAACAATGCGGCTATTCAACCCCAGCTCGGGGAAGGAGGTGAAGCTAAAAGGCAGGCGGGAGGAGGGGGCCGGGGCAGGAACACGAACAGGCTCGGTACTCAGTCCACAGTCACAGTTGTGAAACCACAGAAACGCCACCTGGCCCCCTGAGCGAAGGCGCCGTCCAATACACGCGTTCTCGCTGCGCGGACAGCTCTGCTCATCGCCCAATCGGCTGTGCCAGCACCTCCCGTCCCGGCCAGGCCTTGCCGTCCCAGGATGGCTCTGAACACCAGTGACACACGGTTGACATGTGGCGACTCTTCTGTTTGCCCAAGACTGTGCGCTGTGGCCATTTCTACCTCCCTCTTGCCTGAAACGTCTTTATAAGTACAGCTGATGATATTCAGGAAATTAATGTTTGTGTGGCCCCACTGGCCGGCGTGGCTCAGTGGTTGAGCATCAACCTATGAACCAGGAGGTCACGGTTCGATTCCCGGTCAGGGTACATGCCCAGGTTGTGGGCTTGATTCCCCAGTAGGGGGCGTGCAGGAGATAGCTGATCAATGATTCTCATCACTGATGTTTCTATCTCTCTGTCGCCCTTCCTCTCTGAAACCAATAAGGTTTAAAAAAAAACATTAAGACAGTGGTTCTCAACCTTGGCTGCACATTAGAATCACCTGGAAATCTTTTTAAAATCCTGATTTCTGGGCCTCATCCTCCAGAAATTCTGTTTCTTTGTTACTAATGTTGTGGCCTCACCCATATAACAAAGAAACAGAATTTCCAAAAGATAAGGCCCAGAAATCAGGATTTTAAAAAGATTCCCAGGTGATTCTAATGTGCAGCCAAGGTTGAGAACCACTGACTTAAGACAACTCTAAATAGAATCACCATCTCTATGTCCCGAACTTCTGGAAAGTTCCCCCCGTTAACTCCTTCACGGCCCACCACGCCCCCAAATGTGTCAACACCTGCTCAGGTGCTTTTCAACATGAACGGGAAAACGCCACTTATTGGGAAATTGGATGAGAGCTCGAGGGCTGGGGTCGTGGCTGCATTTACTATTTCAGGAGGTACTGCTACGCTCGTGGTCAGTTCTCCGTTCTCCCTGGAGTCTGACCTCAGCCCTTTGTCACTGAGCAGTTCACACCCGTCCCCTGAGCCTGCGTCTCTATCCCACAAGTGACCACTGGATCCAAGCAGCTGATCGGTTCGGTTTTGTTACACATCCATTAGGCAGATGAGTGAACTGACCATTTGTTGGCGTGTCTAATGGATTCAGTGAGAATGTTAAACCGATGGTGTGTGTGAGCATTTCCCTAGAATAGATGGAGCTGGACCTAAGGCTTCAAAAGGGAGCCTTTCTCTGTGGTCCAGGTGGAGGCTTTTACCACGTCTCTGGTTCATTACACGTCTTCACAGGTGTGGCTACTACTGTGAGCTCCCAGGCTCTGCAGCCTTTCTCCAGGAGGGGAGGACGGGGATATATTTAAGCAAACGTCAGAGCAGTCAACAGCCGAGGGCCCATGGAATGAAAGCCTGGCCCCCTTAGGAGCACCTGCTTTAAGAACTGGCCTCGCCCGGCCGGCGTGGCTCAGTGGTTGAACACTGACCTATGAACCAGGGGGTCACGGTTCGATTCCTGGTCGGGGCACATGCCCGGGTCATGGGCTCCATCATCCCCTTGATCCCGGACATGCAGGAGGCAGCCGATCAGTGATTCTCTCTCATCATGGATGATTCTCTGTCTCTCTCCCTTCCTCTCTGAAATCAATAAAAATGTATTTTTTAAAAGAACTGGCCTCAGCCCTTTCCCTCACCTCCACCTTTAGCAACTTTCCCCGCCCTATTCCCAGCATAACAGCCCTAGAGGAGCTATCCAGGGGTTTCGATGGAAAACCAAATGCCGCTGGGTGCCGGATGCCATGTTAAGCTGTTGAAGGGACAGGCTTGCTGGCCTGGACTATGTAAGAAGGCAACTCAATTCTCTATAAAGCAATTCATAAAAGGGAAAATTGTAAAATTCCGAGAGGAGAGTTACTCTAGGGGTGGGGAACATCCGGCCCATGGGCCGTATGAGGCCCGAGAAACCACCTGGCCTGGCCCTGCCAAGGCATGAGGAGTGAGCTAATTAAATGTTTGACCGACTAGAGCAGGCCAATTTTTAAGCTGATAAGTGTGTATGGCCTGCGAATGATGTGACAAATACCCACAAGGCCCTGGGCTGAAAGCAGGTTCCCTACCCCTGAGTCTCCTTCGAAGATGGAAAAGGAGAGGATGTGGCTCAACTGTCCAAGGGATTCTCATGCGCAGCTGGACTCTGAGCCTTTGGTTCTTTCCTTGAGGACAGAGTGGGGGAGGGAGAGGAAAGGAGGGGAGGGAGAGGAGGGGAGGGGAGGGAGGGGAGGGAACGTGTTACAGACCCTCTCCCGTTATGGCCTGGAGTGAAAGGAGCTCAGAGGGAGGTTGCCCGCCCAGGCGGGGCCTCACACGTCTATGGCTCCTTTCTCTGGAAAAGCTCTCCGTGTTTTATGAACCTTGCCACAGACTTCCTGTCCACCTCCCCTCAGGATCCCAAACAGGGCCACCATTATGGTCTACACGCCTTAATGGGAGAACTCAAAACAGGCCGACTGCCTTATTTCTCGGGGGACGCTGCCCGCGGGAACGTGGGGTTTTAACTAGCAAATCCAACCTGAGGCTCAACCAGAGACAGAGGCTGTACGTGTTCCCAAACAGAGAAATAAAAAGAACTCTTTCTTCTTCGTCGCCCGGCTTCCACCCCGGAACCCCTTCAGCGCTGAGAGCCGTCCACCTGCTCTGAAGCTACATTGTACGTGGGGCCCGAGCCGCCCAGCCTGGGGGACCGTGACCCCTCCCGGGAGGCCGGGGCGCACCGCTCGTTTGCATCCAGAGCAAGGAGTCCTGCAAGACTCGAGGTGGCCACCGCCCCGTCCTGCCGCGCAGACCCAGCTCAGGGCCCTCCGTCCCCAAAGTCGCCTCTGCTCCCAACTCCCACACGGCACAGCCCCACCGGGGCCCAGCAGGACATGGCCCCGCAGAAACAAGGACAGAATAAAAGGGACAAGCCGAGCAGAAGACAGAGGGGAAAGGAGGTTTCTCTCAGCCCCGGGGACAGGACTGTGAAAGATTAAACACACACACACACACAGGGCTCGAGTCGAAAGCCTCCCTAAATTGCATTTCTCGGACTCTATTGTGTTATCTTTGCGGTCCAGTTATTAAACATTAAAGATAATGACTCCGTTCTGCAGGTAACCCAACATTGAACACGATTGGTAAGCGGGAGCTGGGTTTTAAAGAAAACCCCGGATGCCTGACTGCAGGGCCCGGCAAGGCGGTGGGCCTGGCGGGGAAGGGCTGTGAACGTCCCATTAGGGAGACGCGGGCAGGTACCACCCTGCTCCTAGGACCCGCTAAGAGCGGGGCGGGCTGGATGGGACATAAGCTGCCGACACACACTTGGTTCACTCCATTGACAGAGACCTGTCCGTCATTCCCAAAGCACCAGGGAGCTTGGGAAGCGGTGCTTCTAGAACAGGGGTGGGAAAACTTTTTGACTCGAGGGCCACAATGGGTTCTGAAACTGGACCGGAGGGCCGGAACAAAAGCATGGATGGAGTGTTTGTGTGAACTAATATAAATTCAAAGTAAACATCATTACATAAAAGGGTACGGTCTTTTTTTTTTTTTAGTTTTACTCATTTCAAACAGGCCGGATCCGGCCCGCGGGCCATAGTTTGCCCACGGCTATTCTAGATGCTCCCACCAGGCAAAGCCGAAAGGAAGACCTCTGCCCCGCCCTGAAGACCAGGCACCCAAGGTAGTAAGAGGTGTTGACAAGTTGCAGAGCTTCTTAAATGACGCCCCATGGCCCAGTCGGTGTGGCTCAGTGGTTGAGCATCAACCTGTGAACCAGAAGGTCAAGGTCCGATTCCTACTGGGGCACATACCCGGGTTGCGGGCTCGATCCCCAGTGCGGGGCGTGCAGGAGGCAGCCGATCAATGATTCTCTCTCATCATTGATGTTTCTCTCTCTCTCCCTCTCCCTTCATCTTTCAAATCAATAAAAATGTATATATTTTCTTAAATGACGCCCCATGAAAGGGTACAAAGGTGGACAACCACGTGGCCTGAAGGGGAGCAGGCACTGGCCTGTTGGAGGGCGTGGGCAGCAGTGGTCCCGGCCCCTCCCCTGCAGGCAGCCCAGGTAGGATGATGGGAGGCTCTGTGCTGGGCAGTGACGCTCAGTCCCTCTCTGTCCCTCGGCTTCCAAGCACACTGCGCGCACGAAGGCTGAAGAGTCGCTGCTGAGCACGGGCTCAGGCGGACTCTGAGTGCACGTTCCAGACGGATTCGCACACATGCCCTGACAAGGTTATCAGTGACTGCAGCGTGAGTTCCATTTAGCGGGACTGCTCTCTCCCCAGCACCTGGCTGGGAGTGGAGTTCGATGCGGAGGAGGGAACGGACTTCCTATCTAGCCCTGCGCACCTCTAATGTCTTCCCTAGGCAGCCAGGAGGGTTTTCTTGACGTTTATGGGTCCTATCTCTCCTGTTTAAAACCCTTCAGCAGCGGTTCCTTCCTCCTGGTTAATAGCCTCAGGGCCTGTCCAGCCCAGGGAGACCTGCTCGTGTTGCTCTCCATCCCTGGCCCCTGGGCTCCAGCCATTCTGCCCGCCCAGCTCCTCGCGCAGCGCACTCTCTTCCTCCTGGTACCTTCCCCGCATCCTGCCCCCCCCCCCCGCCCCCCGACAGCGCCCGACACCGCTCCACACCGCCTTCTCTGTCATGAGTGCTCCTGGCTTGGCCGTCTCCACTCAGTCTCAGGTTAAAGGTCATACTCTCAACAGATCCGGTGTTACCTGTTCTGCATCCTACATCTTTGTAACCAATCCCCACTTGTAACGTCTACTCAGACAAATATTATTTTTAATATATTCTATTGGTTTTTTACAGAGAGAAAGGGAGAGGGATAGAGAGTTAGAAACATCGATGAGAGAGAAACATCGATCAGCTGCCTCCTGCACACCCCGCACTGGGGATGTGCCCGCAACCAAGGCACATGCCCTTGACCGGAATCGAACCTGGGACCCTTCAGTCCGCAGGCTGATCTCTATCCACTGAGCCAAACCGTGCCGGGAGCTGGTCCATCCTTGCTGTTTCAAGGGACCTGGCATATATGGCATACTGTTCTTAATATGTTTGCTCACCTTCTTGGCACTATGTGTTTTAACCAAGGTCACCCCTCTGAGAAAGGTTGTTTCCCCAGGTAGGGATTTTCCCCTGAAGTTAGGGAGGGAATAAAACCCCTTAACTAAGTGCCAGGTGGGTAATTAATCACTTTAACTATGAACAATCATGCTTAAGCTACATAATCTTTACTCCCTGGAATGGAGATAAGAAACGCCCTAACCTTTGGAATAGAGATTGATAGGATTGGAATCAACTGGTATAAATACAGATGTAACAAGACAACAGGACACAGAGCCTAGACACAGAACCTACACAGAACCTAGAGACAGAAGAACTTCGCTGGAGAGAACATGGCAAAAGATCCTGGACAGAAACTGGCAACAGAACCTAGAGACAGAACCTAGTGAGAGAACCTGGCTGAAGAACCTAGAGACAGAACCTGGCTACAGAACCTGGATAGAACATGGCAAGAGAACCTGACTAGAACGTGGTGACTGAACCTGGCTGGAGAACCTAGCAAGAGAACATGGACACAGAACCTGGCTGGAGATCCTAACCAGAACTTCGCTGGAGATCCTGACCAGAACTTGGCTAGAGATCCTGGCTAGGCTGCTGATCAACTGAACGCTGTCTCTGTGTCATTCCTTCTTCGCCGACTCCGTCCACACCTTTGGGGACCCCTGGACCTGCTGGGGTTGGACCCCAGCAAAACCGGTCAGGGCCAGACAAATATTTTTACTATAAGACAAGAACTACGTTTCCCCCACTATAGAGTCTGGCCTCAACCAGGTGCTCAGTAATACAGCAGGTGCCCGATAAACACTCCTCAGTGGAAGAGAACTAGGGCACGGGCAGGGCAGCGGCAAGGCCTGAGTGTTAGGGTAACAGGAAGTAGAGACGGAGGAAATGTGGAATGAAAACAAAGACAAACGATCTTCTTTGAAAGGTTTTCCCAGATTTTGGCTAAATTAATATATCAAATTTAATTCAATTCAAGGTTTTTTTTGTTTGTTGTTTTTTTTTTGCATTTACTCTCTGCCAAGTGTGATCGATTATTCACAAAAAATGTCCTCAGTTATTCTCTTGCCTGCACCCCTGCCCACTGCAGTGCCTGTGCAGCTCCCCATGAACAGGTGGAGTCTCTTTCCCTCCCTTTAATCGTGGCCTGGCCTTGTGGTTTCTTTGGCCGTGAAATTCAGCGGGAGCTGTGCCAGACTGAGCCTAGGCAAGAGACTTGCACCCTTGTGCTCACTCCTTGGGGACCTGCCCAGCTGCCTCTTAAACAAGCCCGTCTAACCTTGTGGAAGACAAAAGATCACAGCCCCCCAACTGCAGACCCAGGGGGGAACTGACTGCAGACCCAGGGGGGAGCCCCGCTGACACCAGAAGAACTGCCGGGCTGAGCCCAGCCGGCACTGCCAGCCTGCAGACTTGAGGCTGAACAAAGGACTGGTTTCCATTGGTTTTTTGCAAATGTTTAAAGTGACTGTATTTTTTTAATCATTACTGTTGAGAGTATTACAGATGTCCTCCTTTTTCCCCCCAGAACCCCCCTCCACCGGGTTCCCACCCAGTCCCAGGCCTTTGCCAGCCTATTGTCTGTGTCCATAGGTAACGCATATAAGTTCTTTGGTTAATCTCTCAAATGACCATTATTTTAAGTCACTACATTTTGGAGATGTTTATTGCATAGCAATAGATAACTAATGCATGAAGTAGGCACTGGGGATGCAGAAATGAATGAAGTATAGAAAATCCCACCACCTCAGTGTGATAGATACTGCTTCCATTCATTCATTCACCCATTTATTCATTCAATGTGGGTTTTATTGAGCACCTACTGAATGCCAGGTTCTGCATTAGATGCTGAAGATATAACGGTGACAAGACAGTCTCATGTTCCAAGTAGAAGAGAATATAGGCAATAAAGAGAAATTCCAAAACAGAACAGATTAAGTACAAAGGCGGGGTAAGGATCACTAACAGAGTTGGAAGTGGGATTGAGGGTGAAGAGGGGACAGTTTGAGGGTACGTCCCAGAGAAAATAATATCTATTCAGAGACCTAAAGGATGAGTAAACTCAGCCAGGAAAAACGGAGAAGAGTTTTCTAGGCAGAGGGCTGCTCCTTGTATTTCCAACCTGGAGCACCTGCCGGAAGGAGAATGGCACGCGCCCTATTGTATCTGTTACATCTCCGAAGCTCTTGGACTTTTGAATGAACTGAGAAAATTCAAGGAATAAACTCCCAACTCTCCTGCAGAATAAATGCCAATTTGGAACCTATCCTTCCATAAAAACAGTTTTAATTGAATCCCCTCCCACCCTCCACAACAAAAAGGAAAAACATTCAGATAGATGAGATAGGAAAACACAAGCCCTAACTATATAATTATTCAAGGGGGAGGGGAGACCAGAAACTCATTTGAGCCACAAAGCCACAATTTAAGTGAGCAATTTCCACCCATGATGCTGCATACCACTGCTGATGACACCAATTAATTAAAGTGGTGCATCTGGAGCCTGCTAATTTTCTGCTATCAGGCATAAAGCAGCCTCTAATAAATGTTTATTAGGTGATTTTTTTTCAAGTCTATACACTTGCTGAGTAGAAAATCACAGTAATAATAATTGAAGGGGAAAGCAGAAGGGTTCGACAACGTCTCGGTTTTTTTCAATGAGAGTTTTCTATTCAAGAAACGGAAGAGGCTTTCAGAACCCCACCCGTTAGCCAGACCTGTGATTAACTAACGTTCAATAACACTGCCCTGTATGAAGAAGGTCGCCTGACTTGATCAATCATTTGTGGTGAGGATGCAAAAATTACTGGTGATTGAGAGGGAAACATCTTATTTCTGAGCAATTTTCCGTCACCAATTCTAACGGCTTTCCTCTATCTATAAGGCACATAGAACAAGATAGCACAAATCTCAGATGTCACCAAATACGATGGCGCTCATCACATTAGTTAGCTGTGTCAAATGCAGGGCAGATACGAAAACATATTTGCACTATTTGGATTAATTCTCCTCTTGTTGATTTAAAAAAAAACAAAAAAACTACTTCCTTCCTGAAATAACAAGAGTAAACTGAAAATAGGGCATCAAGTATCAAGGAGATTGTAGGTATGTGGGTGAGAAATCCAGACCTTTGGGTTATTCTTACTGTTCATTATTGGGAATCAGTGTGAATTTGCAGATCTAGTCCTATGCGTCCTATTGTTCTTCCTCCTCCAAACACGAGGAAACTGGGCATAAATCAGCATCCACTCGTTACTTAACCTACTCAGGCCCCTGCCATCTGTCTTCAGATGCTGTCTCTCTAGGAGCTGCACTGGCCCAGGGGTTCACCGCTGCAGGGCAAGACTTCATCTTGGATGGGCTCAATCCTACCCTTTTTAAAAAATATATTTTTATTGATTTGAGAGAGGGAGGGAGAGGGAGATAGAAACATCAATGATGAGAGAATCATCGATCGGCTGCCTCCTGCACGCCCCACACTGGGGATCCAGCCCGCAACCCGGTAATGTGCCCTGGTCGGGAAGCAAACCTTGAACTCCTGGTTCATAGGTCGACACTCAACCACTGAGCCACGCTGGCCAGGCCCAATCCTATTCTTCATGGCACACATTCCTACGTCCTTCCTCCCAGGAGTGCCTTGTTCTCCGGGGAACCTTGCTCAGCACTCTTTGGTGTCGGCTACAACTTCTGGAGGAGATTACGTTCTGGAGACCTTGAGAACAGATGAGTAGAGAGGATGCTCTGTTATCCCGAATCCAAGCATGCTGCCCACTGTCCGGTCTCCCGCTGGTTGCTAAGGAGCTTTCTGTGAGGTGGGGCCCTTGTCCTAAGGGTTAATAACGTTACGCTGCTCACTCTCCACAGACGTCATCCTCTGCTGTGAGTGAAATCGCATTCAGCTGCTGTGAAAATGATGATGATGCTCAGAGTGGAACATTATGGCTTCAGGTGGGAGATAAGTAGGAAGAGCAGATGGACTCCTGGAAAAGAGAAAAGTTCTTCCCAGGAATAATGCTCAGCGCGAGACAGAGCAGGAGGAGGGATAATGCAGTGAGAGAAAATCATCTGGGCGAGGAAATGGGCTTTGTCGGTGGCATTCCTAGCTGTTTCCTCCTCTTATCATCCCTTTCATTTTTTGTAAGACCTCTGATAGTCTGATCGGGATACTCCAAAGGTCATTATCAAAGCCCAGAAGCTGTGAGAAAAGTAAAGATGGGGAAACTGTTAGCAGCAGCTCCTTTTCGCTGAAATTCCTTAGCTGCGTTAAAGTCGGTTGTCCCTGTCTCCCTGTGGGCGGGTGTCAGCAGGAACAAGGCATTCAGGGACCCTCAGACCAGAGGCTCTTAATAAGAATGCGATCTCTCCAGCCAAAGAGCAGGTTATAATAATCTCTTCATCAGCCTTGAACTTACAGCCACATTCTAATAATTCGGGAGACGTGAGGAATGGACTGGGCCAACCCACAGACGGGCACGCCAAGCTGAGCGGGACCGGCCGGGACCACAGACCCTGGCTGAGTCCCAGACAAGGGAGCAAGAGGAAATGATTATTATTTTAATAACGAGTTCTGTGGTGGCTTGTTTGGAGACACGGCAGGGACAACAGGTAACCAATCTCTGTTTTGCTATTTCAACGCTCTATACCAGGCTTTCTACCTAATATCCTTAGAAGTGGACAAATCTAAGTCAGAGATTCCACACAAAACAGGATTCTCCAAAGGCCGACACCTGTCCCCACCCAAGAAAAGTGTGGACACACACACCTCTCAGACTAGGCTCTGGGTGGAGCAGATGAAATGAAAGTTGCATCTCAATGTAGGGGTTGGAGCCAGAATTTATACCACCTGTGTGTGTGTATATATATATATATATATATATATATATATATGTGTGTGTGTGTGTGTATATATATGTGTATATATATGTGTGTGTGTGTATATATATATATATACATGTATATACACACACACACACACACACATACACACACTACTTTTTAAAAATATGTTTTTATTGATTTTTAGAGAGAGATGAAGGGAGAGAGAAAGATAGAAACATCGATGAGAGAGGAACATCACCAATCGGCTGCCTCCTACACGCCCTTCCTTAGGGATCAAGCCCGCAACCCAGGCATGTGCCCTGACCAGGAATCGAACCAGCGACCTCTTTGTTCCAGGGTTGATGTCAACCCCTGAACCACACTGGCGGGGTTTTACTATTTCTTAAACTTTATGTCTATAAACACTTTTGCACACATCTTTTATAATAAAATTACAAGCACAGAGAGTGGCTGCAGAGGACTGAGACTGCTATAGCCCACCTCCAGGCTCTCCCCGGCCGCGGCCAGCGGGCTTCTCCATGGCCCCCGGGGCCGCCTGCTTGCGGAGGAGGGAGAGGGGGAGGCAGGTGGTCTAAGGACTTGCCATCAGTGCTGAGGGGAGCCACACTAACAAGAAAGCGTCTGGGAGGCCGGGATCGATGACTTGGGGAGAAATGAGAACTGCCCGCTTTGATGGAGGCCATGCTGCCCTGCCTCAGACATTTCAGGTGGAATCAAAGGCAGGCACCGCCTCTCCCGCCTGAGTCTCCTGTGACCTGGAAAGCGCATGCCCTCTGCCCTCCGAGGAGCGTGAGTGCCCGGGACAAAGAGGAAGAGGACTCCAGCCCTCCTTCTCAGACACCTCCCGCTCAGAGGCCTGGGCCCCACAGTCCCCAGCACGAGCCCATTCACGGGGGTCACTGGGCAGTCAGCCACTCTTCCCAGTTTCCTGCGCGGGGCCACCTCTGGCGGGATGAAGAGGAAGCCAGATTCTGAACAGAAGGAATCGGAGGAGAGCTATTTCATCACCCAAAATCTCCCCAGCAGGCCAGCTAGCTTCCTCGGGGCTGAGCAGGGAGCAGTGCAGAGCTGGGGGTGCTCTGAGCCTGTGCATGGGTCCCAGGCACGAGGGTCCCTTCTTTGGAGGAGGAAGAGGAAGAAAATGCGAGGAAGACACGGAAACCAGTGTGAAAGGCGACGGCCGGGGTGGCCAGGAGGCTCCGACAGGACGGGATTCCCATCACCATCACCCATTTCTGTCTCGTCGGTGCCTCTAACAATGAAGATTCACCAAGCGGCTGTTGTCCACCCTGGACGTCCGGGGAGAAAGAGACATTTCTGGTTCTGGAACGCGCTGGTTGTGCCAGACGCAGGCAGCAGGGCCTGCCTCTCTGTCCAGGCGACTGATCGGGGCTGATCATCTGAATGCAAAGTAACGACCTGAAGGCAGCTCTGAAAACGAGAAAGAAGCCTGTGGAGTCCAAAGTGCCCTTAATGACGCCCGTGGCTCAAAAGGGGGGCGTGTGGGCGGCCAAATCCGGGAAAAGACATGCGCGCTGCCCAGAAGAGGTGATAACGAGCGGAGTGAGTCCTGCGGCTGATGACACGGCGCGAACAATACAAGCAAATTGTTCCCTCGAATGTGCGCCTGGCGCAGTCTGAGGGGTTATTTCTGCGGCGATACTCACTCGGGGAGATGCCAGCACTCGAGTGCAGAGGCAGATTCTCCCTTTGCTCTCGCCTCCCTCCCTTTCCTCCCCCGACCCTTTTAAAATCATTTTCCCGCCTGCCCACGTGCCCAGCCCCCGAACTGAATAATCCACTCACCACCTTCCTACACCTTTCCCCCGGGGGAAAGGCCATGGGCCGTGTGGAAAGAGGGGACGCCGGCCCAGGACGGGAATATTTGCAGGAGGTCACGAGAGGGGAGGGAACCCATCATCAGATGCACAGGCCGGGGTGAGGCAGCCACTGCTGGGGATTTATCGGAAGCACTGATTCCTCCAAGCCCTGCCTCTACTTCCAAATCACAGCATCGTGGTGCCCCCGGGGCTGCAGGAGCCGCTGCCCCCTCAGGGTGCTGCCCAGACTGTCAGGGCAGGGGGTGGCATTAGAAGAGGAAGGAGAGAGGATGCCACCTGTCCGATTTTCATGGGCTTTCCTTTTCTTGTGTAAGTGGCAGAGTGCCTCCCCCCACAAAAAAAAAAAAAACCCTCCTAAATTAAACCCCCATAAATAGCTCATCTGAGACAGAGTCATTTTGGCCCAAGCAGATCAGAGATCTACAGCCCAGGCTCAGCCTCTGCCTGGGACACTCCCCACAACACAGCCCCAGGGCACCCCGGGCGCCCAGCCCGCTGAGGACTACAGGGACACCACCAACAGAAGCCCATGGAGGTGACAGCTGCACATGGAGGCGGCTCCCTCTGGGAAGAGGTGGGCTGGGCTGCAAAAAAAAAAGTCTAAAATTCTTCTCCCAGATTTTGCTAATAATCTAAAAGCAAAAATGTCCCGAACTCATGTCCCAGGTTGCATCCGTTTTCTGGGGCTCCCAGAACAAATTCCCACAAACTAGCCGGCTTGCCACACACTCAGTGGTGAAATCCTGTGTGTGCCCCGACCGGGGAGCAAACCCGCAACCTTGGCGCATCCAGACGGCACTCCACCCCCGAGCGCCCCGGCCAGGCCGACGGTCGCCCTCTATGATCTTCACGGTGATGGGGATGAGGGTCCCAGTCTTTGTTGAGCAACAAAACACTTGGACCAAAGAAAGACCCCAAGATGCACAGAAACTCGGCATCGGGCTGGTCTCCTGCGTTCATCCGTTGAAGCTCGGAAAAATGTCTGTCTCCCCTGACTCAAACACCTGCCGCTCCAAAACGTTTCAGCCATCGAGACAGCTATTCTCACCCGAACCTGAGGAATCTGAGAATTCCTTCGGATCTGCCAGCCCTTGGGATTTGAAATGCCCTGGAGTTACTGCCTCTGCCCTTCGCTCCCATGTAGATGCCCCCAGCAGACCTGCTCTGAGCCATGCTGGTTCACAGCTGCGCGCAGAAACCACATACAACGGTGTTTGCAGGCAACAGTCAGAAAAGACTAAATTCATCTGAGACGGCTGCGTGGAGAGAGGGTGGCCGGGGTGCCCCCTGGTCTCCGTCAGCCCCTGCTCTACCCTGTCCTGCTCAGTGCTGGGTTTGTACCTTTCCAGCAGCATTAAAGGCGCCCCGTGATAAAGAAACAGCACACCCCTCCCTCCCCCTACCTCACCCCACCCCCGTGCAATAACCTCCTGGGTTCTGAATGTGTGCGCTGCCGGCTGAAGGTCAACACTATGGCCGACTCCAGCAGCAAAGGTCACAGAGAGGTGACAGCAGGGCCGCAGTGCGGAGGCGGCAGGCAGGAGGGCTGGTGGAGAATTAAGTGCACATCATATGAAGTGGACATTGAGTGGAGACCTTGCAAATTTCAATCAAACCCACCCACTCTCTGCGCTGCGGGCAGTAACAGGAGGACGAGACGAGGCCCCCAAGGAACTTGGCCTCCAGTCAGATAGTAATAAAAATAGAGACATTTAGCGAGGTTTGCTCCAGGCCAGAAACTTCAGTCATGACACACAACAGCCTAGTTGCTCTCATTGTAGAGAGAAAGGGACTCAGAAAGTCACAGGTCAAGTTCATTCAACAAGGAGAGGGTAAAACGGGGATTCTACTCCTGGTCTGACTCCAAAACTCATTCTCCTCCCCCCAGAGTCTATGCCAGGGGCTGGCGAGGTGGGACTGTGAGGCCATTACTTGGAGAACAGGGGTGAGAACAAGTTTCCTCCCAAAATGGTTACGCCACCTTCGACATTTCCCAATGCTCCCACCCGTCGCCAGCACTTGACAGTGTCAGACTCATCCTGTTGCCAGTCTGGCTGGTATAAAACGGTATTGCATTACGGCTCTAAGCTGGAATCCCTGAATCCCAATGGTTAGGCACCTTTTCATATGTTTAGCTATTCCTGTCTCCTTTCCTCTGAAGTGCCTGTTGAAGTCCTTCGCCCATTTTCTATTGAACTATGTCTTTTATTTACAGTATTTCTTGATATATTCTGACACTAATCTTTTTTCCATTAAATACATTGCAAATAACTTCTCTACGTTTACGGAGGTTCTTTTACTCTGTAATTTTTTTATGAGCTGATGTTTTTAATTACATGCAGTCCAATTTCTCAGTCTTTAAGTTCATGGTTTTTGTGTCGTCCGGCATCACCTACGACTCAGCTGCCTTCGCCCTCACGTCCGTGTGTGCCTGTCACACACTGAGCTTCCCTGCGCGAAGCCTGTTTCCAATGAGAGAGCGAATCATCGATCGGCTGCCTCCTACATGCCCCCTTACTGGGGATCGAGCCCACAACCTGTGTCTGTGCCTTTGTGCCGGTCCATCCTTGCTGTTTCAAGGGACCTGGCATATATGGCATACTGTTCTTAATAGGTTTGCTCACCTTCTTGGCACTATGTGTTTTAACCAAGGTGACCTCTCTGAGAAAGGTTGTTTCCCCAGGTAGAGATTTTCCCCTGAAGTTAGGGAGGGAATAAAGCCCCTTAACTGCCAGGCGGGTAATTAATCACTTTAACTACGAACAATCATGCTTAAGCTACATAATCTTTACTCCCTGGAATGGAGATAAGAAACGCCCTAACCTTTGGAATAGAGATTGATAGGATTGGAATCAACTGGTATAAATACAGATGTAACAAGACAATAGGAGACAGAACCTAGACAGAACCTAGACACAGAACCCACACAGACCTAGACACAGAACCTAGACACAGAACCTAGAGACAGAAGAACTTCTCTGGAGAGAACATGGCAAAAGATCCTGGACAGAAACTGGCAACAGAACCTAGAGACAGAACCTAGCTAGAGAACCTGGCTGAAGAACCTAGAGACAGAACCTGGCTACAGAACCTGGATAGAACATGGCAAGAGAACCTGACTAGAACGTGGTGACTGAACCTGGCTGGAGAACCTGGCTGGAGAACCTAGCAAGAGAACATGGACACAGAACCTGGCTGGAGATCCTGAACAGAACTTCGCTGGAGATCCAGACCAGAACTTGGCTGGAGAACTGGCTACAGAACCTGGCTGAAGACCCTGACAAGAGAACCCGGCTATGATGATCACCTGAATGCTGCCTCTGCGTCATTCCTTCTTCGCCGACTCCATCCACACCTTTGGGGACCCCTGGACCTGCTGGGGTTGGACCCCAGCACCTTTGACCAGAATCAAACCTGGGACCCTTCAGTCTGCAGACTGACGTTCTATCCACTGAGCCAAACCGCCTAGGGCAGTGATTTCCACTTTCTTTGCATAAAACGTTAACAGGATACAGAGAAGGGGTAGCAATGCACCCCAACTCTCTACTTGCTCCCTTAAAAAGTCACCATCTGTGGAGCAAGCACCATGCGTGTTGAACCACGAGTACCCGTGTCAGATTGCTGATAAACACAATGAACGTAATAATCAGAACTCGTGAATCTCCGCCGAATGCAAGGCATGCTTATGTACACTGTCCCATCTGAGCACACCGGTAACCGTGGAAGAAAGTGAAGGAAAAACTGGGAGGACGGAGGCTCTTTCTGAAACTGAGGCTGCGCGCTCAGAGCTCCTGGAGATGGGCCTCGCGATCGGCACTCCAGGCCCCACTGGCTCACAGCACAGAGACAGCGTGAAATGCATCTAGAAGACAGAAACAAAACGCTATTGTGTCTCGCCAAGTTCGGGCCCAAATCTCAGTTGTGCATGTGTTTGTGTTTAGAGAAATAAATCTGCCTTAACAATTCTTTAATCAGTGGCATAATAGCTTAGAATCTGCCATCTGTGAGTTTAATCATCTAAATACTGGGGGGACGGGGGGGGGGGGGCTGACGCAGATCCTGAGGGGGAGCCTCCGCGAAGCGGACTGCGGCCACATGACGACAGAACCAGTCGGCGCCTCCACTTAGCACAATGGCGTCTGCTTGCCAACTGCATCTGTTTCCCAAGTGAATTTTTTGGGATCACGGGCACTGGTTCAGGGACTGATGCTGATTCGAGGAAGGGAATCCTCCGGACGATGATTACGTATTTTTCTGAAATGGGTCGTACAGGTCACATGTCTCCCAAGAGGGCCAGGGAGCCTCATGGCCGGCCAGCTCCTGGGCCAATGACCCTGAGCTCCTGAGGGCAGGAGGCAGGTGACAGCAGCACCAGGGCTGCCTCTGGCTCTCCGTCCCGTGCCTCCTCAGCCCCAGGACCTGCACGTATTCAGCCGTGGCTGTGAATGTGGCTGTGAGAAGCGTCTGCACGTCTCTGGAAAGTCCTGGATTGATGCCCTGAGAGCTGCTCACTAGAGCGCGTCAGTTCATCACACACGCTAACCTCACGCCTGCAGAGTTGGGAGGAAGCACTGAAATGCCGAGACCCCAAACCTAGAGCTCTGCGGGCAGATGCGACAGAAACGTGAGCGCAGGCCCAGCTCCGTTTCTCTACAGGTTGGAGTGAGCAACTGGAGGTGTGACCTCGGGCAATTCAGGGGGATGAACAGGTCAGAAGCAGGGGGACGTCCCAGAGGGCACAGGCAGCCCGCTCTCGCTGTTAATAAAGGACACCTGCCCATCAAGGCCCCTCCTGCCTACGGGGCTGCAAAGGCAGGGCCCTGTGGGTCTGCGCAGCCTCGTGAAGTCCCTTGTCATGACCCCGTGTGCAGCCTGCTCGGACGCTGACTACAGTAAAAGAAGAGGAGGAGGAGGAGGAGGAGGAGGAGGAAGAGGAGGAGGAGAGGGAGGAGGAGGGAAGGGGGGAGAGAAGGGGGAGGGGGAGGAGGGGGAGGAGGGAGGGGGAGGAGGAGGAGGAGGAGAGGGAGGGGAGGGGGAGGAGGAGGAGGAGGAGGAGGGAAGGGGAGGGGGAGAGAAGAGGGAGGGGGAGGGGGAGGGGGAGGAGGGGAGGAGGAGGGGAGGAGGAAGAAGAAGAACACTCCCAGAGCACTTCTTTCCCGCCAGGCACGGCTCTGCTTTGCCATCATCCACATGCATGACTGGTACGAGGCTCGCTTCCTGCCTCGACCCCAAACACTGGCTGTAATGTCCCTGCTGTTGATGTTACATGTGTGCACGAAATGAGCATCTGGCTCCCATCCTTCCGAAAATTCCATTTCACTTCCGGAGTGAGACTCCCGAGAGTTCCCGGTAGGAAATCACCCCTCACTGGAGACGGTGCCTGGAAAAGAAATTAAAAAGCGGAGCACGGGCAGATGTTTAAAAGACCCTCCCTGTGCCTCCCAACGTCTCCTAAGAGTCGACAAGGACGCAAACAAGCCTCTCCCACAAGGAAATAAAATCGTGCGCAAAGTTACAGCCAGTCGTCAAACTTGGCAGCCCCTCGTCGCGTCTGCCATCAGTGGCTTTGATGGGTGGCTGGCTCCTTCGCCCGGTGCGATCTTGATTTCTGTGCACTGAGGTGTATACATCACACAGGAGGAAAGCCAGGCTCCCCAAAGACAAATACCAGTTCATGACCAATCTGCCTGTCAGTGGAGATGCTGTGCCCCACGGGGACTATTTCATGCCCCAGTTCAGACAGGGTATTTGCAAAATGTTGACCACACTCAGTGGCCAAGGGAGGACACCCAGGCTGCTGTGAAGAACGGTGGTTGGAATATGAAGTCCGGGATGATTGGTGGCTGCCAGATTGCAGACTCTTGCACGTAAAAAACCATCAAGAAATGCAAGATACAGAGACAAGGAAGCATGGAACAGACTGTCAAACTTCAGCTGGAAGGCAGGGGGGCTAGACAGGGTAAGAGATCAGCCAAACGACTTGTATGCATGCACATACGCATAACCAATGGACACAGACACTAGGGAGGTGAGGGCATGAGGGGGGCGGGGGGCGGGAGGCCGGGGGGAGGTCAGTGGGGGAAAAGGAGACATATGTACTACTATTTGTAATACTTTAAACAATTAAAAAAATTGTTATGTAAATTATATCAATAAATAATTTACTGAAGAAAAGAAAAAGAAATGCAAGGGTTAACAGCTCAACCTGCAGCATCAACTAGCCAAGCAGTTATCCATAGGTATGTAGGGAGAGCTGGTTCCTGGCCTAGGCTATAAGAAGGTAACAGATGTGTGAGGACTTCCCTCGTCCTCGCCATTCAGAGGCAGGAAATTCCACCGGGGGGTGTGACAGCTCACCAGTGCACAGGCTCAAGAGCTGCTCATCCACGGGCCTCCCTGAAAGCCTTAACTAAAAACATCACGTCCACAGAGCGCCAGAGTGTGCCCATGGGCTGCTCCTTCCAGGCCCCTAGGAAAAGCCAACACTCATTTCCTTTCCTAGGTACCTGCTCCCAGAAAAGCTAAGAGAGCTGCCTTGGGCCACATGGACGCTGGCAGCCACGCTGAGACAAACCTGCACGCCGCTGCCCTGGCCCTCCCCACACTCCACACCCCCTCGCTGCAGGGCCTGGATTACACGCTGCCCGTGAGTGGCAGGAAGCACCAAGAACAGGCAGACTTACACGTCAGCTAGCACGGTGCCCGGCTCTGGAGGCACTGCTCCCACGGAGCTCCACGGGGCAGGCACACAGCCCACTGGGAGAGGCCCGTTCTGCAAGTCAACTGGATCAGTGCTCTTGTATTTCATCTTCTCACCTGGCTCGCCTGGCCCTCGCCTAGCCCCACCCCCAGCAAAGCAGCAGGGGATGTCCCTCCACCCATCAGACAGCCGCTCAACAGCACCCATCCCCACGCTGTATCCAGCTACGCTCCCCCTCAAGGAAACTCAAGAGAGCCTGGCCGGTGTGGCTCAGTGGTTGAGCGTCAACCTATGAACCAGGAGGTCAGGGTTCAATTCCCGGTCAGGGCACATGCCCGGGTTGCGGGCTCCATCCCCAGTGTGGGGTGTACAGGAGGCAGCGAATCCATGATTCCCTCTCATCATTGATTTTTCTCTCTCTCCCCTCCGCTTCCTCTCGGAAATCAATAAAAAAAATTTAAAAAGAAAGAAAAAAGAAAACTCATCCTTTTTATTTTTTTTTTTTATTTTTATTTTTAAATATATTTTATTGATTTTTTACAGAGAGGAAGAGAGAGAGATAGAGAGTTAGAAACATCGATGAGAGAGAAACATCGATCAGCTGCCTCCTGCACATCCCCCACTGGGGGAAGTGCCCACAACCCAGGTACATGCCCCTGACCGGAATCGAACCCGGGACCTTTCAGTCCGCAGGCCGACGCTCTATCCACTGAGCCAAACCGGTCTCGGCAAGAAAACTCATCCTTTTTAAAGATCATTTTCCAGTTATTATCGACATTGGGAAATGTTTCTGACCATTGCAGGGGGCTTGTTCAGGCTCCTAGAGGTGATGTTTGCGGTCAGTGGCCAGGTGCAATGCCAGGCAGCAGCTTTCTCCCGCCCCTCAGGCTCACTGTGCTCACCCCGAGGCCTTCCTCTCCAGAATCCAGACAGCTCATCTGACGAGGGTGTTTATGTCACCGGAACTGACCCTAGCCCCCTGCCCGTTCTAGGGACAGCACCAGTCCTTGTCCAACAGGAAGAGACGCAGTGGCAGCCCACCGGGGCCAGGAAGACAAGGCATTTGGGGGCACATGGTGTCTTTTCTGCTCCTCAAGTCCCCTCACCTGGACACACACACCAAGGTGGACACACAAACCAGAAGAACCGAGCTGAGGAAGTTCTTAAGAACCCATCCAACCCAACGCCTCTTCTGTGTAATTTTTTAACAGAATTATTCTGTTAATTTTTAAAAATATATATTTTCATTGATTTCAGAGAAGCAGGGAGAGGGAGAGAGAGATAGAAACATCAATGATGAGAATCATTGATCAGCTGCCTCCTGCATGCCCCCTAATGGGGATCGAGCCTGCAACCCGGGCATGTGCCCTGACCGGGAATTGAACCCTGACCTCCTGGTTCATAGGTTGATGCTCAGCCATGAGCCATGCCAGCTGGGCCAAGACCTCTTCTTTTAGTGGCTTTTTAAGGTGTATTATCTCCTGACCTATTACTGTTTCTATCACCCGACCATGCCCCACCCCCTGGGGTGGCACAGGTTTGGTGACTGGATGACTGTTGCTGTGATGTGATTGGCACACGGCTGTGGCACAGAATGGGAGGCACCTGTGATTTCAGTGCCTGTGCCTTTTCTGCCAGGGGCCCGTCCATGAGCCAACGCCCAAGCGGGTCCCCACAGGGGGAAGCGGGAACAAAGGCAGGTGGAGTCACTCACTCGCAGACCTTGTGAGTCAGCAGCCCTCCCCGGCCCTGCCTGGCAGCGGATCTCTCCCCACCTGCGGGCCCTGCCAGCTCTCCCATCTGCTCCCCCAAGCCGTGCTGGGTAGCGGCTCTGCCTTGTTATCCTTGGCAAACCGCAGCGCGCTGTTACCGCGGCCCTGGGTCAGACGCTGGGGGAAGACGCTGGGAGCGAGGCACCATCGCTCCCCCCACCAGAGCAGGTGGAATTTGGAGCGGGGCCAGATGCTAATCGCGGCGAGGTGAACTTTCATTTCAGTCTCGGTGTTTTACGGTCCCGTTTGTTTACCTGCTCAGGTCTGCAGGCTAGGGAGCCATGAGCCTTGATCCTGCTCCAATACCAACACCACACTGCCCTGGCAGGAGCCCCGCTCAGTCCCCAGGGGACCCCGAGACCCTCTTCCCTGCACGTGGGCCCTGAAGTTCACGGTGCACTTGGCCCAGGCGACCCAGTGTGTTGCTTATTCTCATGGGTGGGTCCTGCCTCTCGGTGGGATGGAAGCCAGGCTCCCAGAAGGTGGGGCTCTGTCTTACCTCTCAGCATGGCTATCAGGGGACACCTGTGGGTGACGGGAATGACGAAGTGACAGTGAAAACAAGGGGGTGAAAATTCAGCAGCCACATCCAGGTATCTGGGACCCCGGGCTGTGGAGACCCTCCAAAGACACACCTGGAAAGGTGATGCATGTTCTACTGAGGCCCTCCCCTGGGACCTCCCCTAAAATCTCCACCCTAAACCCTTAGCAGGGAGGACCAGCACACACTCCCTCCTGGGAGCCCACCCATGCGTTTCGCCTCCTCACCCCTCCCCCCAAGCAAGGTCACCTTGACCTTCCTCACTTCTAAGCTCCAAAGGCCCTTCCTTTGCCTCTATAACTTGTTTCTTAAGCCCATTTCTTCTACGAATTACGTCTTCTCTCTCTGTGATTTTCTAAATAAACTAGAGGCCCCGATGCATGAAATTCATGCAAGGGGCTTGGCCCTCATAGCCCTGGCTTTGTCCGGAAGGTCGTCCAGAAGGTCATCCGGATGGTCGTTCTGCTGTTTGGCCGTCTGTTCTAATCAGCATATTAAGCTTTATTATTATAGATGTTCTCTTACAGTCTGGGTCTTGGCTCTGAATTCTTTCCTAGCCAGAACCCAAGGACCGAGGTTGCTGAACCCAGGTCCTTCCATCTAACCCCACCGGTCAGATACCTACCTGGTGCGGTTCCCGTGGCCGTCAGCACAAGAAAAAGCGTATGCTATGCCGGGTGAACTGCGGTCAACAAAAGGGAAAAAATATTTCCTCCCCAGGTTCCTCCTCCCTCAGAACTAAGAACCTGCCACCCTTATGTGCACTTTCAGAAATGCCCACAACTGTGCTTCAACAGAAATTGCTCAGACCTAGAAATCTGAGCTCATCAGTTTATTTTTTTAATATATTTTTATTGATTTCAGAGAGGAAGAGAGAGGGAGAGAGAGATAGAAACATTAATGATGAGAGAGAATCATTGATGGGCTGCCTCCTGCACGCCCCCTACCGAGGATCGAGCCCACAACCCGGGCATGTGCCCTGACCGGGAATCGAACCCTGACCTCTTGGTTCACAGGTCGACGCTCAAGCACTGAGCCACGCGGGCCGGGCTGAGCTCATCAGTTTAGACAGGATGCGTTTCAACAATGAGTCATCATTCAAAAAGAATGTTATTTTTCCTTTCGCAGAAAAGGAAAGGTCCCCCTCCCCTCGGTTAATTTTCAGAGAACTAATTGCCTTTACCCTCACCCTGGAAAGCATGAGGAAATTGCAACACTTCGCTCTGGAAAGTTACAAGACCTGGTCAGTGCTGGGTGCGATGTCCAGCAGGAATTACCGTGTGCCTACTCCGCGCCCAGCACTGCTAGTTATACCACCTTATGTACGTTACACGTGTACCCTGTGAACATCTAAAAATAAAGTTAATCGCGGGTAAAACCACTGTTAAAGTAAATGCTTTAAAAGTCATCTTTTCCGTGAATGTTTAAGGATCTAGGAAATGCCTATAATGTTGAAGGAGGAAAGCAGGACTTACATTATATAGAGAGTATAATCAAAATTTGTTTTAATCTGTGTATGATGGTCAGATGGACAAGGGAGGGGTTTTGGTGAGAGGGGTGGGGAGGAATGGGGACATCTATAATAGTGCCACCAATAAAAAAAAGAAGAAGAAAAAGAATAGGGAAACTGAACTATCCTTTAATCATTTTTTTAATATTAAATTAGTGGCCAAAAATTGACAAAACAATAATCCCCAGTCAAAATAGTTTTACAGGCAAATTCTACCCAATTTTATCAGTTCAGTCTTATGAAAACTCTTCCAAATAATTGGAAAAGAGGAAACATCCCAAGTCATTTGACAAAATAGCTGTAGCTCTGAAACCAAACCAGATGAGCACAGCACAAGAACAGAAGGCTATAGCTATAGTCACTCATGACCAGAGAAGAGAACCTCCTAAATAAAATTTCAGTGCATTTCATGATCTCACTCATTTGTGGATTATAGAGAACAACATAGACTGATGAAAAAGGACAGACCCAAAGACTGAGAAACAGCGATCAGGCTATCAATCCCCAGAAGGAAAGTAGGGGAGGGCGGGGGTAAGGGGAAGAGATCAACAGAAGGACTTGTATACATGTATATAAGCCAAACCAATGGACATGGACAACGGGGGGATGGGAGCATGAGTTTGTGTGGGGGGGGGAGGTTGGGGGTTAAAGGGGGGGATGAGAACACATTTGTAATACCTTAACTAATAATAATAAAAAAAAAAATTTCAGTGCATTTAATAATAACAACCAAAGCACCCTGATGCAAATAATTAAGAAATATCTCAATGTAGCTTTCCCATTAATGTATTAAGAACAAAATTTGTAATCACCTCAATAGATGTTTTTTAAAAGCACTTCATAAAATTCAATTCCCACTCATAAAAATGTTTAAATATTAGCAAACTGGGACAAAAACGTCCTACTTTGATAAAAGAAAATTTACCCGTATCACACAGCAAACATCATATTTAATGGTCCGATGAGAGGCACATTTCCTTAAAAAACCTTAGAACTGATAAGGATGCCCCCCATCGCTACTCTCAGTCAACACGGCATTACAGAGCCTACGTAGAGGAGTAGGACAAGAAAACTCAGTAAATAGAATTGACAAGAAGAGATGGCCATAACTGCAGATAGCATCATAATCTACAAAAAATTTCAAGAGACTCTTCCAAGCATTACATTTAAAAGAGTTTAACCAGTTTGCTGCATTTCTCATATAGAGAGAGAAATCTATTCCAGAAAAAGATAAGGAGCTACCTTTCTGAATGGATAGGCAGGGATTTTTTGGCATGACATTAAAATTATAAAGCACTGCAGAAAAAAACAGATAGACTACTTTATGACAAACAGCAATATAAACACAGATTAGGAGAAGATATTTGAAATGAATCTGTGTAGAAAGGGTTAACATAGCAGACCTGCCCTGGCCGGTTTGGCTCAGTGGATAGAGCATCGGCCTGTAGACCAAAGGGTCTCAGGTTCGATTCCGGTCAAGGGCACGAACCTCGGTTGCAGGCTCCTCCCCAGCCCAGGCCCTGGTAGGGGATCATGCAGGAGGCAGCCAATCCATATGTCTCTCTCACATCGATGTTTCTCTTTTCCCTCTCTCTTCCACTCTCCCTAGAAATCAATGGAAAAATATCCTCAGGTGAGGATTAACAACAACCAAAAAAAAAACACAAAAAAACACACACACATAGCAGACCTGAGGCTGCATCCTCAGAAAGGTGTGTGTGCAAGGCTGGCCTTGGCTGGCACTGGGGAACTCGGGGTCCCCACCACCCCCAGCACTGATAAGAGGGGCTCCCTGCGCCTGCCCTGTTGGTCGGTACAAACATTCCGGCTTACGCAGTATCTGCTGTCCCTCTGGGAGTCTGGAACTCTGCTCTGTGCTGGGCAGACGGTGCCTTCGTGACCGGCCCCCAATAAAAACCTTGGGCCCAGAGTCTTAATAAGCTTCTCTGTGGACAGCATCTCACCCTGGGCACAGTTTGGTGCTTGAGGGCGTTGGGGAGCTCGAGCCTGATTTCCTCTGGCCCTCACCCCAGGCCCCTCTTCCCTGTGCTACTTCCGCTCTGTGTCCTTTTGCTGCAATGAGTCTGTGCTGTGAGCCCCCCAGGGGGTCACCCAACCTGCGAGAGGTCTCAGGAACCCCGACACAATAACCCACGAGGACTTGCACTCAAACCTCCTAAGATTCAACTACAATAATTGATCTGAAAAAGGCAAGCAATACAACGAGGAAAACGGACAAAGAAGAGAAAATCCCCGCGGTGAAGAAAACTATGGAAAACGCTCAGTCTCACTGGTAACCCGTGAAATACACATGAAAACGAAGAAACACCCTTTCATCGTCATTGGACGGAGAAAAGTCCAGATCTGAAGATACGGAGGGACTGAGCGACTGTGGAGAAGCCGCTGTGTAGGAACAACAGCTGGCCGAGCCGACGTCGTGTGCAGCCTGAGCAGGACACGTGGGACGTGTCACAGGACAAGTCTCGGGCAAAGCTATCTACTGTGGCATCACTTGCAATCGTGAAAAGCTGGAACCAGCCTGTGTCCGTCACAAGAGGAAGGCTGAGTGTGTCACGCTGTGGTCCTTCATTGGAGGGTTGGCAGTAGTTAAAGGAACAAAGCAGCAGGGCAGTCTTGACACTGTCATCAACTGAAATGAGCAAGTTTCCAAAGGCTACGGAGAGGGTGCGACCACCGCTGTGAGTAACTTGAACACATGCAGCAGCACCTTGCTGCTATGTAATGCTCCGACTCACAAAGCTCTGTAGGTGCCCACAGAAGCACGGATGAAGCAGATTGCCATTATCTCTAGGGTAGAATGGGCAAGGGAAGATGGGCGAAATGAGGGACCTTCGACAGTGTTTTATTACATTAAAAAGTGTATCCAGCTCGTCTGGCATGGCTCAGTGGCTGAGTGTCAACCTATGAACCAGGAGGTCATGGTTCCATTCCCGGCCAGGGCATGTACCCAGTGCGGGGCGTGCAGGAGGCAGCCCATCAATGATTCTCTCTCATCGTCGATGTTTCCATCGCTCTCCCTCTCTCTTCCTCTCTACAATCAATAAAAATAATTTTTTAAAAAGTGTATCAAAGCAAATACGGTATCATGCTAAATACATGAAGGCTATGTGGACCATGCTCATTATTTCTTATAGATTTAAATATTTGGAAATTGTCATAGTTTTAAAGACGGGGAGACATTTGGAGGATAGCGTTCAACACAGACCTTCTACCAGGCAGGAGCGCAGCATTCCTCCCGCTTCTCGGTGTGTAATTTATAGACACTAGTTAAGGCTCCTCCAGACCTAGCCTCCGGGTTGTTCTGACCTGCCTGCCCTGCACAGACACTAACACAGGGACCCTCCCAGGTCGGCTCTGTGATCCTGTGTCTAAGCTGAACTGTAATAACCTCTGTCCACAGAGCAGGGGGCTGACATACGCCCTTGTCCTAAGACAAGAGTCCTGTGTGTGGCCATTAGCACGCATCTTGCTCCGTCCACATCACAGAGGCACCTCCTCGGCCTCCTCCATTCCAGGGCCTTCCACCCCCAACCACATCACTTCCTCCGTTCCAACTGCAAACGTCTCTCTCACAGTAACCCACAGGAGTTTCCAAGAGCTATAAAATCTCTACAAGGCCTTCGGCAAGCTGTGGGGGGCTGGGGGGGGGGGGGCGGGCGGACAGAGAGAGAGGTGGGGGGAGAATGGAACATATTAAATTTATTCACGTCTTGGGGTACAGATCAATCTACACTTAATTTCATTGACATGTCAATTTGTTTTTATTTCCATGGGACAAGACATGTCAGAAATATTGACAAACATCTCAAACAGAAAAGAGAAAATAAGCAAATACATAGAGCATGGGCCTGCAGGCTAAAGGGTCGCGGGTTTGATTCCGGTCAAGGGCACGTTCCATGGTTGCAGGCTCAAACCCTGGCCCTGGTCTGGGCGCATGCAGGAGGCAACCAATCGATGTCTCTCTCTCACATCGATGTTTCTTGCTCTGTCTCTCCCCCTCTCTTCCCCTCTCACTAAATATCAATGGAAAAATATCCTCAGGTGAGGATTAACAAAACTGTAAGACAAAAAGAAAATAAGCAAATTCACAAATCAAGTTCAGTTTGAACTACTGTGAGGGATGATCAGCTTAAAGAGAGATTTTTTTTTTTTCCGAGAGAGCCTCACCCTAAAACCACCAAGTGTTACGTGGAAACCTACACCCCTGCTGCGATGGGCACACGGCCATTTCGAGCTCCTTACTATTTAGTTGTTGAACGGTGGCGCATGGAGAAGCCAGCGTGTTTATTTGCTAATCATAAAAAATGAGTGAATTTGCCAAAGCCGGTTTGGCTCAGTGGATAGAGCGTCGGCCTGCGGACTGGGGGGTCCCAGGTTCGATTCCGGTCAAGGGCATGTACCTGGGTTGCGGGCACATCCCCAGTGGGGAGTGTGCAGGAGGCGGCTGATCGATGTTTCTCTCTCATCGATGTTTCTGACTCTATCTCTCTCCCTTCCTCTCTGTAAAAAATCAATAAAATATATTAAAAAAAAGAGTGAATTTTAAGTATTGTCCCCATGTTCAGGAAATAGCCTAAGTCTTGGACCAAACAGATGTCCCTTCCAATGTGGAAAGCTGCTCTCAAACAGTCCTGGGCAGTGGTCGCCAACCAGTGGTCCGTGAGGTCCGAAATGTTGGTGACCATTGGCCCTGGGGACACCAGGAGACTCTAGAGCAGTGAGTGGTTCTCCACCTTTTGTTGGCCACGCCCCACCTAAGCACCTCTAAAATCCTAATGCCCCCCTGTGACATATTATTCTTATTATTCAAAAAGTGAACTCCTATTCACGTGGAGGAAGCCTAAAAGACCATGAACTTGGACTAAACCAGCTTCCAAAGAACATGGCATCCATGAAAGAGAAAAATGAAAGAACGAAAGGACAGTTGCAGCCCAGCTCCCCACCGGTTGGCCACACCTGCCCCCACCCATGTGCTCACCCATCCGCCTCTTCTCTCTGCATCGGCCCATCCTGCCTTAAAATGTCACTGATTTGCCGAAACCGGTTTGGCTCAGTGGATAGAGCATCGGCCTGCGGAATGAAGGGTTCCGGGTTCGATTCCGGTCAAGGGCATGTACCTGGGTTGCGGGCATATCCCCAGTGGGAGATGTACAGGAGGCAGCTGATCGATGTTTCTCTCTCATCGATGTTTCTAACTCTCTACCTCTCTCCCTTCCTCTCTGTAAAAAATCAATAAAATATATTTTTTTAAAAAAAAATGTCACTGATTTGACATCCTCTCCCCCCCGCCCCCCGGTCAATTACAGTTGTAAAAATTTCCCAAAACCCAATGCAGCCAGGTGGGTGGCAGGCATCGAAGGAACACAGAAAAGATCGTTCAGACCCAGGCAGCCTGGCTGCTTTCTGGCTCTCAGACCCTCCGCATCCCACATCTCTGCCCTCCGTGAGTGTCAACGCGGTGACGCACGGCTCCTTTAAGGGTGTGTGTGTGTGTGTGTGTGTGTGTGTTCTGCGCCGACAAGCAAGATTTTCACGCACCATCTATTATTACAACGTCTCGCAAGAACCCAGCGCATAGCTCTGCACACAGCGGAATTCCTTTGTCCTCTCGTCACAGCAAAGGGCCCACATTTTTGTCCAGGATGTTTGGATAGTCATGATACGTAACAAGTTTTGGGACATGGACTTCTGTCCATCACAATGGCTTCCTCAACAACCAAGTGGGGGGGGGGGGCGCGAATGCCTGTCCGGCTGTCTTCCTATTAGACTATAAACCAGCCAGAGGTGAGGGCAGGGCTGGAGACGCCCTGCTGTATCTGGTGTTAACCCTTCCGTGGCTGCTGTGGGTCCCAGAAATCCTAGAGGCGTGGCCTGGGGCCAGGGGACTCAGACCCAGGACAGCAGCTATGAGGTACGTGTGGGGGAGTTCAGATATGCTAGCAGCCAGCGTGGCATGTGGACGGGCACCAGCAAAGAGCAGCGGGGCTGATGCCACAGAAGACCAGAGTGACGGGGACGAGGCACCCGATCCTGGGAGCACCGATGACTGCAGGGCAGAGCCCCCCGAGCAGGGGGCACCTGAGTGGCTGGGCTGAGGTTTAAAAGGAGGAACTTCACCGATGGGTCTTTTCAAAAGTCACATCTGAAGAACAGATGTCCAAGGCCGCATCTTTTTGTTTCTGTCTTTTAAAAAATAAACTAAATTTACCTTTTTACCAGCAATTCCACTTCCGGGTATATATCTGAGGAAACCCAGAACACTAATTCAAAAGAATATATGCACCCCCATATTCATTGTAGCATTATTTATAACTAGAGGCCTGGGGCACAAGATTCATGCACTGGGGGGGGGGGGGGCATCTCTCAGCCTGGCCTGTGCCCTCTTGCAGTCTGGGAGCCCTTAGGGGATGTCCGACTGGCGGCTTAGGCCTGCCCCCTGGTGGTCAGTGCACGTCACAGTGACCGGTCGTTCTGCCGTTCACTCGATTTACATATTAGCCTGTTATTGTATAGGATGGCCACGCTATGTAAGCAGTCCAGAGCCCATCAACAGGTGAGTGGATAAAAAGGCTGTGGAACATATATATGATGGAATAGTACTCGGCATAAAAAATAACAAAATCTTACCGTTTGTGACAGCATGGGTGGACCAGAGGGTATTATGCTAAGTGAAGTCAGTCCCTCAGAGAAAGACAAATGCCATATGAGTTCACACATACATGAATCTAAAGAAATAAGTGACGTAAGGTTGTATCTTTAAGTCCTTCATGCATCTGTAAGTCTTAAATCCACCCATGATTCATCCAAAAAGCTACACGAAGTTACTCAGCAAAGCTTTCAGAGGTCTGCAGTCTGAGGTAAGCGAATTAGGAGTTTCCAGGGCCCTGCCCTCTGCTGAGAAGCAGCGACACTGTGCCAGGAAGCCGGGCTCCGGCCTGGCCTCGTCCCGCAGGAAAGGACAAGAGCAGGCCCCGTGCTCCCGACACTGCCCATCCTGGGCACAGCCGCAGGGCACACGGTCAAGGGCTTTGGTCCTCACAGACACTCCACAAGCGATCTCAGGGCCCAGAGCGTGATGGATCCCATCAGCGGGTGAGGATAAAGACCGCTCACTGAGACCCCAGCGGAGGCCGCGGACAGACAGCCCCGGCTTCTGTCAACTCCACTCCCGCCATTCAGCCCCCACCTGCCGAACAGCCAGCCTCCACCACGAGTCAGTGTCCTGTCTGAGTCTTTCCCCCGATCATTCCAAGGTCCCCGTGCTCCCTGTGGGACCACGACCGCCGACCGATGTAAAGGGAGCCGCAGAGCTCCGTCCTGGGGTGACCGGTGACTGAAAACCCTCGAGAGCCAGGCGTTCCCTCCCGACTTTCACTGTCTGACTGTGAGGCGATGAGCCGACCCTCACACTGAATCCCTCCCTGGGCCAGTGGTGGAAGGACTGGGAGAAGAGAGGGGTCACTATGGGTCATAACAGACGGACCAGAAACATCAGAGCAAATCACAGCAGTGTCAGTGTCCGAGTGTGTGAGTGTGAGTGTGTGGCTGTGAGTGTGTGTGTGTGTGTGTGACTGTGAATGTGTGTATGCGTGTAGGTGTATGTAAGTGTATGTGTGTGTGACTGTGTGTGTGTGTGACTGTGTAGGACTGTGAGTGACTGTGTGTATGTTATGACTGAATGTGTGTGTGTGACTGTGAATGTGTGTATGTGTGTAGGTGTATGTAAGTGTATGTGTGTGTGGCTGTGTGTGTGTATGTGTATGTGTGACTGTGAATGTGTGTGTGGCTGTGAGTGTGAATGGCTGTGTGTGTGTGGCTGTGTGAGTGTGTGTGTCTGTGAATGTGTGTATGTGGCTGTGAGTTTGTAAGTGTGTGTGTGTGGCTGTGAGTGTGGCTGTGTGTGTGGCTGTGTGTGGCTGTGGCTGTGTGTGTGACTATGAGTATGTGTGTATGAGTATGTGTATGTGGCTGTGAGTGTGAGTGTGTGTGTGTGTGTGGCTGTGAGTGTGTGTGTAAGTGTGTGTGTGGCTGTGTGTGGCTGTGGCTGTGAGTGTGGCTGTGTGTGTGACTATGAGTATGTGTTTGAGACTGTATGTGGCTGTGAGTGTGAGTGTGTGTGTGTGTGTGTGTGTGTGTGTGGCTGTGTGTGGCTGTGAATGTATGTGTGTGGCTGTGTGTGACTGTGAAGTGTGTATGTGTGTGTGTATGTGTGTGTGTGGCTGTGAGTGTGAGTGTGTGTGTGTGTGTGTGTGGCTGTGAGTGTGAGTGTGTGTGTGTGTGTGTGTGTGGCTGTGTGTGGCTGTGAATGTATGTGTGTGGCTGTGTGTGACTGTGAAGTGTGTATGTGTGTGTGTGTGTGTGTGTGTGGCTGTGAGTGTGAGTGTGTGTGTGTGTGTGGCTGTGTGTGTGTGTGCCTGTGTCTTTTCCCACAAACACGTGATGCCGTTTGGAGTCTGGTTCTGGCGGCCAGCGGGGAGCAGTGAGAAGAGGTCGGGCGGGACGGGAGTTACATGGAAATCAGAGGGCGACCAGACCCTCCCACGCCGCGACCCTCCTTAACTGTCCCCCGTCAGCCTCCCTCTGATTCGGCGAGCACACAGCCGGGCCTAGGCCAGGCCAGGCGGCTCCAGCGCAGGTCTTTCCCGCGTGGCTGAGCCTGCAGGGCCCTGTCCACAGCCCAGGCCTGGAAACGCACAGCGCTCCCTGCACGGATGTGGCCGCACCGCGAGCAGGCGAGGTGGCACGGCCAGTCACGCTGCCACCCTCTCCCTCAGGAAGAGCCTCTCAAAGGCCTCGGGGCATCTTCCTCAGAGAACGAAATGCCGGGGATCACCATGTAAAGCAGACTGTCTCGCCGCTGTGCTGTCCGGGGGAACTGCGTGTCGCCTGGCACGCCAAGGGCAGCGTCCTCAGAACGCGCTAAAGGACAACACGGGCCGGCCGCTCCGAGGGCTGGGTAATTCACAGCCTGCCGCTCTCTCCGGTCCATTCAGAACACACTGCCTGCATTTCAGGAATCTGGGAAATGCCACCTGAGAGGCAAGCCGGTGACACGGAACGGGCCTGTGCGGTGCTGAGTGAACAAACAGGAGCAGCCCGGCTTCCTCAGGCCACCGTCCCGGGCAGAGGGCGCGACCTCCGGGCTTTCTCACCGCAAACGAGAAACTTCAGCCCATCGTGAATGAGATGACATCAGCATGACCATGGCAGGCAGCACACGGCTCAGCAGTACCTTCCCCTTCCTAACCTCAGAGGTGCACACGCCTGCATTCGCGATGGGCTGCGACTCCCAGGCAACTGTGGCCCTGACGGCCAGGGGGACCCTGCTTTCAGTCCCCACTGTGCCCAGCTCCTTGAAGGGAGGGTGCAGCCCTAGCCATTTCTGCTCAGTGGATAGAGCGTCTGCCTGAGGACTAAAGGGTCCCGGGTTCGATTCCAGTCAAGGGCAGGAACCTCGGTTGCAGGCTCAATGCCTGGCCCCAGGCTGGGAGGTGAGCAGGAGGCAACCACTCTCTGTGCCTCTCTCACATCAATGTTTCTCTCTCCGTCCCTCTCCCTTCCTTCCACTTTCTCTAAAAATCAATGGAAAAATATCCTTGGGTAAGGATTAACAAAATAATAATCATAGTCACAATAAACAAAATAAAAGAGAGAGGGAGGGTGCAGCTGGCTCTCTGGAAACCCAGATCAGCTCATCTGCAGGCCAGGTCAGGCCCCCGTGTCAGCTCCCTCCCTGGCGGAGGGTTTTAGAAATGAACCCTGGCCCTGCTGAGCAGTGCCTGGGCTCCAGGTCTTCCCTGCTCCACCCGCATCTCCCCCAGGTCACCAGGGCCCGAGCTCGGTGCCAGGGCTGCCCTTGTGCGAAGGCGCCGTCTGTGGGACTGTGGTGAGGATCCCGTGAGGTAACGGATATGAATCCCTGAGCACGTCCTGCGCACAGTCAGCCCTCAGAGAATGCGGGGCCACTGAGCACCCTGGCTCTATTTTCTTTTAACACAATGTGTTCAGTGAAACGCAAACCAAATTTGCCAAGTGCCTGCTCCCTTAATCCCGAACCCCTCGCGCGTCTCAGGGAAAACTAGGCCATATGGTTCACTCACAAATAAACCAGCAGGATGCGTGTTCCGTGAAAGTTGTCTTGTGCACTCGTTTTTATGGGTCTTTTTTTCCCAAGTCCTAAAATAATATTATCAATAATAATAAAAGCTAGATGTGTTCTGCTAAGGGTAAATGCACGCAGGCTTAACTCCTTCTGCCCCTGTGGGCTGGGGGTGGGGGTGTCCTCTCTCTGGCCTCAGCCACCTGCACAGGTGTCGGAAGCTGGGGCGAGAGCCGCAGAAGAGCCAGGATGGACGCGGGTGAGGGCAGCCCAGTGGGAAGCAGGTGTTAATTCCCGACAGGATTACAGGATCCTGTTGGTTCGGAGAACAGCCAGACCTGGAACCCAGGACGCCTGGTGCCCTGCATGTCCGTGGGTAAACAGGCGTTCTTAGATGTGGCTTCAGCTCCACCACCAACTCTCACCTCCTGAGCTGTGTGGTCAGGTGGTCGGAGTTGGTCACGTGGAAAGTTGAACGGAAACGCGAAGTGGGAAGCGGGAGAGCAAGAGGAGAACGACGACGACGAGGAAAAATTGTTTTGTTTCCGTCCAACTTCCGAGAGAGTCGGCGGCCACCCCCGCGCCCCGCGGGTCACACTCGCCGCAAAGATTGCTGAGCGCCTCAGGCCGTGGGGACTGTTCCGCGGCAGCTGGGTTGGTTTTGCTCACTTCCTCCTTTTCTTTCATGGGTCAGACCCCACCAGCCTTGGTGGCGACATTACCTCCCCGTCTGCTGTGACTTCGAAAAAATTTGGGGCCAGACTGCGCAGTTTTCAAGACTGGAGGGAAAAATTAACTTCCCACTAACCAGAGGACTTATACAAATGTCACTGTGAGTGTAGCTGATCCCAGGGGCCTCCCGGATCCCCGGGCGGTCACTAAAGGTCACGCCAAAGGGGGCCGCCCCGGCCAACGGTGGGTTTATGGCCGCGGCTTGTCCCAGGGGCTGGTCCCTCCGGACCCCCTTCCTTCCCGGGCTTAACCGGGGACAACGCTGAGCACAGGGGAGCCGTGTGAAACGCGTCACCCACGAAGCACAAGGCGGGTCGGCTGCGGTCCTCCTCCCACGCCCGTCCACACCCGTCCCAGTCCCAGAGCCCACAGCCTCGGCCCTGGAATTTCCATTGTGTTTGGAGAGTCTGTGGCTTCTGAAACAATGCTGGTGCTGCTGGGAGGTAAGGAGAACCAGCTGCGACATCTCAGCCTCTTTTTGCAAAAGACAGTATTTTATGTCTCAAAGAACACATCTCAAGCTTGGCCACAGCCCGCACCACACACACTCACAGTCACTCACACACACACACTCACTCACACTCACACTCACACACACTCATAGTCACACACACACTCACAGTCACACACACACTCACACTCACACACACACACACAATCACAGTCACTCACACTCATAGTCACTTACACACACACACACATACAGTCAATCACACACACACACACTCACAGTCACTCACACACACACTCATAGTCACTTACACACACTCACAGTCACACACACACACTCACACTCACACACACACTCACAGTCACTCACACACACACACTCACACACACACTCACAGTCACTCACACTCATAGTCACTTACACACACACACACAGTCAATCACACACACACACACACTCATAGTCACTTACACACACTCACAGTCACACACACACACTCACACTCACACACACTCACAGTCACTCACACACACACACTCACACACACACTCACAGTCACTCACACTCATAGTCACTTACACACACACCCACACACTCACTCACAGGCACACAGGCACACACATTCAGACACACTTGCACACACACTCACATACACTCACACACACACTCATACACACACATTCACTGACACATAGTCACACACACATGCATCACACAGTCACACACACACATACACACATGCACACACACTCTCACTGGAACATCACACAGTCACACACACACACATGCACACACACACGCTCTCACTGGAACATCACACAGTCGCACATCTCATTCCTCCGGGATGCTGACCAGGGAGGGTACTGACCAGGGAGGATGCTGACCAGGGAGGGATGCTCTCTCCATCCCCGTGCTCAGCTGGGACACCTGGTCCTCCCACTGACATCACAGATGACCGATTGCTCTGAAATGTCACGCCCACTTCCTGACCACCCACCACTCACCACATGGAATTACCTGTCCAGCTGGGGGCAAGGTTCCCAAACCCAATGCCAGAGGACAGATGGAAGGAGGGAGGATGTGAGGACAGTGGGACCTCCCTGCTGAGACAAACGCCCTCCCTAGGGGCCGAGACTGGGCGGGGTCAGGACACGCGAAGCCCCAGGCGCTCTCAGAACCGGGGCGGGCGCCGGGGACATGGTCTCCAAAACGCACGAGGCAAAGGGGAACACTTCCATGGTCATCGGTTAAATGAAAACTCTACCTCCAGCTGAGGCAGCACTAGGTCCCCCTGGAGATCACTAAACCCAGCTAAACCCCCCAACTCCCTGACCTGGTCCCGAAGGGCCAACCCGCCCAGGGCAGAGGTGGGCAACGTGCCACACCCCCAGGGGCGGCCTACGCTGAGCTCCCGCCCAGCACCCGGCTCCCGGCCGAGTTCTTCTTCATTCACAGTCCAGCGACGACTCCCGAGAACAGAAAGCACGTTTTCCGAAAGGCTGCAATAAATCAAATGTTCTTGCCTGCGTGCAATCTAGATTTAGGCACTTAGTTCATCTTAATAAACAAGTTACTCATTCAAAGGAAAATAAATGAAATCTTTTGCCTTGAGGGACAGTTTTATTTTTAATAGTTTGGTGCCGTGGCGACAGGAGAAATATCCTGCGATGTGAATTGCCTTTTGTTCTTCCGGGGCTCTGGGGGCGGACTGGGGGTGGGGGTGGGGGTGGGAGAGAGGGGGGTCGGTCTCTCTGAGTGTCCCCTGCCAGGGCACACGCTCGCTCTCTGCTTCTCTCTGTTACAGATGCATCTGCTCTTGCAAGGAGCTTCAGCGAGAGAAATGGTGGTTTATCTCCCTAAGATATCAACGCAGCGCTGGGTGGTTCCGAGTCTTATTTATTATTTTTGAGCAAGTCATGCCAATAAAAACGGAACTCGAGGAGAAGGAGTCTCTCTTAAAGAAACAGCAGGCCATACAGCACCGCCGCCAAATGCAAAAGGTCGGAAGGAAGATGAGGTCATGCCGAGTGACACCATGCTAAGCGATAAAGCTGAGGGCACAATTTCAGATTATTCCTGAGGCCAAAAGACACTGGTTATGTAAGTCTCCGAAGAAACACACATACAGAGATGACACACAGAGACGCACTTTCTGCTATCCCAGCTCCCTGGGGCCCAGCTCCATCCTCACAGGACCGACCGTGAGACTCTCCAGAGCAGAGGCCAGGCTCAATGACCTTCTGAGTCCCCAAGTCAGCATATGCCTGGCACGAAGCAGACACCCGATGAACATGTGCTGGATCAAAGGATGGATGGGTGGGTGGGTGGGTGGATGAGCTGATAAATGGATGGATGGACATATGAGTGAACAGATGGATGGATGAACGGATGGATGGATGGATGAATTGATGGACGGATGGGTGGATGGACAGATGGATGGTTGAAATTGAGAGTGATGCAAATTACAAAATCTGAGGGAACCTGGAAGATTCCAGGAAAATGGGACTCATGCTATCTATATATATAAAAGCCTAAGCAACCAGCCAACCGGCCGACCCTTCAACTGTCTGACCAGTAGCTATGACGTGCACTGACCACCAGGGGCAGATGTTCAACGCAGGAGCTGCCCAGCTCTGGTGACTTGGCAGCTGCGGTTCTCGGGTGATGCACCCGGAACAAGAGAGGAGGGAGCCTGATTCTGGGGTGCATCAACCAAGAATTGCCCCCTCTGGCAATCTGGGACCCCTCAGGGTTTGTCAGAGAGCCAGTTTTGGTCTGATCCCTGCAGGCCAGGCCAAGGGACACCACCAGTGCACAAATCCATGCACCGGGCCTCTAGTAAGTCAATAATTTCAGAAAAGAATAACATGAAGATGGAACAATTAAAACAGAACCTCAAGGTCAGAGACACCCAAAGAAGAAGAAAAGGATAAAACAAAAATCAAACCGAAAAGTGGAAGAAATGAAAATGCTAATTTTCTGCATTAATCTTCATGTCAGAATATTATAGTAACCCCAAATGCATCAACGTCAAAGATTTCTATCCACGTGGCCTCCAAGGGTACAGAGGCCCTAATGGGGCTGGGCCCTAATGAGACAGCAGGAAGCAAGGCCGCACCTGCCAATTCAGCAAAGTGGGGTCGTCTGGGTAACATACAAGCAAATATGTCATAAGTAGGAAAGGCTCTTCTCTTACCATACTTTTCAGTTGCCTGTCTACTCTGCTCGGATATCACTTATTTGGGGGAGTTGTACCGGGAAACACACACAATGCTTTGCTTAGAATCAGATGACAGGTAAGCAGCGGTGTGAATGCTAAAAGGTATGGCGACCACTTGTGCTTAAACTCCTTAAGCTCCTTCGCTTTACAGAGAAGGTTAGGAGGTAGGCGTCTGACAGGCACTCACTGTGTTCCAACCGCTGGAACCTGAGCCTGAGATGGAAATGACAGCCCTGGGTACGAAGTCTGGCTTCCCACTCGGAAACGTGTCTGGCCTGTGGGCAGACAGACCAGTCTCCAGGGAGGAGAATGCCTGGACGGTTAGGAGACACAGATCAATGGCCGAGAACAGTATCCTGGGTGTGGGCATTCCCATGGCTCCTGTGGCCCTGACACTACATGTGTGAGAACACGGGATTTGTCTACGTTTCAGAGGCCCTGGGTGGGCGCCGGACGGTAAACCCAGGTGTACCTGGGACCCTCAGCCACTGAATACCCGTCTCAAAGGGCCTTCCATTTATCAGGTTTCCACCAAATTACCAAGTCAGAGTTCACATCCCACCTCTGTGTCCTTCCTCCCTGTGAAACAGACTTCCCTGCGGACAGAATTTCTACTTCTGGCCCGGTCAGCGAGGCTCAGTGGTTGAGCCTCGACCTATGAACCAGGAGGTCAGGGTTCGATTCCCGGTCGGGGCACATGCCCGGGTTGCCTCGATCCCCAGTGTGGGGTGTGCAGGAGGCAGCGGATTAACGATTCTCTCTCATCACTGATATTTCTGTATTTTTCTCCCTCTCCCTTCCTCTCTGAAATCAGTAGAAATATATTTTTTAAAATTTCAGCTTCTGGCCCCTCTGCAGAAAAAGGAGGAAAACGTCCCGCGAAGGGGTGCGAAGGGCTGTGGAAGTTGCCAGTCTCGCTGTGTGGAAAGCAGCAAACTGCATGTCGTTTTCAAGCTTTAGAACAATGTGTGTTCCAGGTGTAATGACCACCCCAGTCACCTCGAGGCACCCAGGCTCCACCCTCCATCAGGGAATCAATCCTGCAGCCGAGCGGAGGCGCCGTGTCCTTCATTATCCACAGGAGTGACGAGTGAGACGGCGGGAGGTCCGGAGCGGGCCACGCAGGCCTCCCGGCTGCACAAACGCTTCTTAACGATGATGAAAGGCCTCGAGGACTCGGCCAGTGATTGATGGCCCCGGCCCCAGTGAGTGACAGCCCTGCTCCTACGAGAAAGCAGCCTGGCCCTGCCTCCTGCCCCGGCCCCTCCCCGCCCTCAGCCCCTCCCTCCTCCTGGGCCCTGCATCAGGCGGCCCTCCTGTCCCTGAACCCCGCCCGTGTGACCGCCTGGGGGGTAGAGAACCTGCTGACCCCCTCTTCTCAGGAGAAGAGAAGATACAGGCGAGAAGGGAGGGGCCTGGGAAACGGGGAGCCCTCAGCAGGCGCCGGAGCGGGCCACGTTCACCTAACCAGACAGCAAGGGAGGAAAAAGGCCGGCCGCCAGGCTCTCCCTCTGGGCGAGGAGCAGCCTGAAGGGGTCCTGTGGCCCCTCTCCACCCACTACCCACCCCCCCACCCCAGCCTGAGCGTCTATCTTGGGGGTTAATTGTGGTCAGCCAGCCCCATTAGGGCCTGGTGACTTTCCTTTCCCTCCAGAGGTTCTTTCTTAAAAATCTGAGACTGACCTAAATGCTTTTGAACCTGAAGGAAGTCAAAATCGAACGAGGTTAATTGAAAAAAAGAATGCTCCGGCTACCTGAGGCGCCCCCGTTCCCCCTTGGAAAGCCACCCTGGGTTTAAAGGTGCATCCGTCAGCAGGCTACAACCGCGTCCCTGTTGTTTATCTCCTCCAGCTTGAAACTAACTGGGTTAACCTCTCCCTCAGTCAGCCCCCGGCAGACCACCCACGCGATGGCGATGGCGGGCCTCCTGCTGTAATTACAGTCACGGAAACGGGCTGCAGTCATCCCACTGCATCCACGGCGTCAGGCGCTCATTACCTGGCTGGTCCTCCACTGCAGAGCGCCCGTGAGGGACACAACCAGGCAAAGCGGGCGGAGCACGCCCAGGCGGCCTGTCCCGCCCATGACGCCCTCGGGCACCTTCACCCAGTCCCATCAGGTGCACACCTGGGCCCCAGACCTCAGCCAGCTCCGACTCACGCCAGCGGGAAAGCTGAACGGGGCGGGGCTGCTGCCCTTCATGGAATCGGGGAAAGGCCGGCCCCCTCACCCGGCAGGACTGGGGCGAAGCCGGGCCCCAGAGGACGGGGGCAGAGAAAACCTGCCTGAGTTCTCACTGTAAACGCACTCCAAACATCACAACTATTTGTCAAGAGGGGAGAACGGGAGCAGGCGATGGACTTGCTGAGGATGGAGAGGAACAGAGGAAGCAACCTCCAGGGTCTGCACCCATCGCCAGAGAAGAGCAGCCGGAGAGGCACAGGGCCCTCCAAGGTCTCGGAATTGCCAGCCCAGCTCCACCCCGTGTATGTTGTCGAGAGCAAGCCGTGCATCTCTCCAGGCCTCCGCTTCCCAGCCTGTAAAACGCAGGTGAGCCAGACACTTCTTTCCCAAATGCTTCCCAGATGGGGACTCCAAGGACTGAACTGACCGCACCCCACTTTCCACTTCCCCCCAGAGACAGGCTGTCGTGCTGGCGAGGGGCAGGAGGAGCAGTGTCTGCGGGGCAAGGCCACGGAGGCTGCACCCACCGCCTCTCCCTGACCCCCCGGCCTCAAGCCCAGGGGCACCACCACCACCACAGGGCACATCCGGAGGCCCCCCTCCGGGTGCCTGCCGAGTGGAAAGCAGACGCATTTGATAGCTGGGGTGCCAGCCACAAGGCAGTCTGCACGAAGACGCAGGAAAAACAGTTGCGCCCAAGACAGAACTAAATGGCGCCTGCGAGAAGGTCTTTCACTGCTGCGGACACAGGAAGAGAAGAGGGTTCTTGTCTTTATAAGAAACGAGCATGAACTCTTTCAGAAACAAAGGAGCTTAACGAAGACTCTGGTGGACCGTCTCCACGCTCCAGCCGAGGACTGTACCACGACCGTCACAGCCGAAGGCTTCGGCAAGGCATGTCCCTGAGCAGGTGCTCGGAGAAGAAAGAGCCCGCGCCCAGGCTGACATGGGGCTCTGGGCCAGCAGACGTCCACACCTCCTGCCGCCACTGCTCTGCCTTCGGCTGCCTTGGGTTTGCAAAGCTGGCTCTGCAGCCAGAGCATTTTTGGTCCCATCAGGAGGCAGAAAGCAGGGCAGCTGCAGTGAGGAGGGAGGGGACCCACCCCTGGGGAAGTGGGGAGGGAGGGGACCCACCCCTGGGAAGGTGAGGAGGGAGGGGACCCACCCCTGGGGGTGGTGAGGAGGGAGGGGACCCACCCCTGGGGAGGTGGGGAGGGAGGGGACCCACCCCTGGGGAGGTGGGGAGGGAGGGGACCCACCCCTGGGGAGGTGGGGAGGGAGGGGACCCACCCCTGGGGAGGTGAGGAGGGAGGGGACCCACCCCTGGGGAGGTGGATCTTTTGCTCCAGAGACTTCCTACTGCATCCCTCATGGGGAGCCTCAGGCCACACAGGGGCTCAGACCGAGCTCAGGGGACCCCACGCCCAGCCAGGCCAGGCCCATGTTTAGCAACACTTGGCTGGTCTTTCCCTTTGTGAGCCATCACACGGAGAGACACAGCCCACACACACTCGCAGCGGGAGCCTGAGGCTGCCATGTTTTCAGGATAGAGTTTTGGTCTCAAAAAACAAACCAGGCTGGTAACCCAAAGCCAGCCCAGCCTCACAGGAGGGGAAAGAGAGGGCGGAGCTGGGGGAGGCGGCTGTGTCTCCGGAAAGGAAGGTTCTCTAAGGAAGAAAAGGCCGCAGACCTGGCTACACCCCTGCAGGGACAGCCTGGGCCCTGCAGCAAACCGGGGCATCTGGGAAGGGGGCTGGAATCACCGTGGGTCCCTGCTGGGCAGCCCCCGAGCTCCCCACGTGGGGAGCCAGTGACCCGAGATCGGACCTGGGCCCGAGAGGCTCCGGGCTCCCTGGATCTATGGTCAGCATGTCCTCCCCGGGTGACAGTTCCTCTGGAAACCGTTACTGTCCTGTTTCAATGGTGACCTGACCGTCACTCACGCAGCCCCAGGGCCCACAGAACTGGAATGAGATCCTGCTGAACTCTGCTGGGAACAAAGGAAAGGGCCCCAAAGAGAGAAGGTTGGACCTTCCCTGAGGGCCCCTCTCCCCTGCCTGTCCTAGGACTGTCTTTCTCCAAGGGCCAAAGGAGCCAGCACACCTCGCCTTCCACCGTGCACAAGCCATTGACTTCCCCGGCTGCGAGGCTCAGAGATTGAGCATCAACCTATGAACCAGGAGGTCCTGGTTCGATTCCCGGTCAGGGCACTTGCCCAGGTTGTGGGCTCAGTTCCCAGGGTGGGGTGTGCAGGAAGCAACTGATCAATGATGCTCTCTCATCATTGATGTTTCCATCTCTCTCTCCCTCTCCCTTCCTCTCTCTGAAATCAATAAAAATACAGTGGGGCCTTGACTTACGAGTTTAATTCGTTCCGTGACGGAGCTCGTAACTCAAATTACTCGTATGTCAAATCTTAAAGTGAACAAGTGAGACACGTGATGCTGGGCTGATGTGGCGTTCACTGTGATATTCGCTGCGCCAACTAGCGGTGGGGTATCTGAAGCTGGCTCGTAACTCGAATTTTAGCTCACAACTCAAAGCAAAAAATCGGCCGAGAGACAGCTCGTATCTCGAAAAACTCGTTAGTCGTGACACTCGTAAGTCAAGGCCCCACTGTGTATATTGTTTGAAAGCCCCTGACTCTGCCTCACTGTGTGAAGGACCATATGGCCTGACATTCAAAAACCTTTAAAAACAACCTCACGGCCAGTGAATGAATCAAGTCCCACCCTCACCTGGCCGTTCAACACCCCCTGCGACCTGCATCGCCCTTTGACCTCCTGAACAGGCCTAATCCTCCGGTCAAAGGCAAAGGCGCCCTCTCCCCGTGTGCACACACGCTCTCCGAGTTCACCGCCATCCTGCCCCTGCTCTTCACCTCCACACCCTGCACCCTCCCGTCTCTCCCTGAGCCTGCCTGCCCCTCCCTCCCCCAACACCCTGCCTCTGCTCTTCGTTCTACAGCCCTTTCCGCACCTCCCGTGTTTCTCCTTTGCTGGTGCTGCCCCTGCATCTGTACTCATCTTCTCCCCACTTGTTAACACTCTCTCCTCGTCCAGGTGCCGTAGAGGGTCCAAAGGCAGAGCAGGAAAGACAGGGTCCGCGGCCTCCAGGGGCTGACATCTGGCTGGGAAACACAGCCAGCAGGACATGGTTCCACCCTCACACGCCCTGCACGCCCAGTCCAGGGCCATGGCCGTGAGGATGTGCGGGAAACACACGGAAGCAGTCACAGGTCTCGGGTGCAAGCATATTTGGAAGGTAGGACACGGGCAAGCCAGGCTCACGGATCCGCACTGGTGACCCACCCGTCCTGTTCTGAGACGTGACACTGGGAAATGATAACCAAGGGCCACACCAGCAACCCCGCCTCCATCTGACCTCCGAGGCCCCCACCTGACCTCCGAGGCCCCCACCTGACCTCCGAGGCCCCCACCTGACCTCCGAGACGCCCACCTGACCTCCGAGGCCCCCACCTGACCTCCGAGGCCCCCACCTGACCTGCGAGGCCCCCACCTGACCTGCGAGGCCCCCACCTGACCTCCGAGGCCCCCACCTGACCTCCGAGGCCCCCACCTGACCTCCGAGGCCCCCACCTGACCGGCGAGACGCCTCCCTCCCGAAACCTTGCTGTGAACCCTACATATGGGCTCAGCCTGGGGATGCGGGGCCCTGGGCGGGAGGAAGCAGGTGAAAGGAAACGAGGCATCACTTCATAGAGCTGCTCCCTTGCCTCCCCGCCTCCTCCTCAGTCCCCCAGACCAAGGACATCCTCCCGGAACGAAGAACAAACGGAGACAGGCCCAGCAGGAGCTGCCGGCGGGTCCTCAGAGGAGCCTCGTCGCCTGCTTAGTTCATGTCCTTAGAGCAGTGGTCAGCAAACTGCGGCTCGCCAGCCACATGCGGCTCTTTGGCCCCTTGAGTGTGGCTCTTCCACAAAATACCAACTTCTGCGCAGGGGCCACGAAGATTCAATCGCACTGTACATGCGCGCCCGCACGCGGTATTTTGTGGAAGAGCCACACTCAAGGGGCCAAAGAGCCGCAGTTTGCCAACCACTGCCTTAGAGAAAGAACCACCTGAAAAGGACCAGCTTGTCGGTTACAGAACACAGGCCGGGTGTGAATGGGAGAGAAATGTGAATTACAGCACGTGGGCTCCTGAGACTTCGCTGTGAAGTGGATGAAGGGCTAAAAGACGTTGTTTAGAGCACCTCATTAACAAAACTCGAAATTGTTTTCCGCAATTACGTGCAATCATTGGTTATTTTACCCCCAGCCAAGCCGAGTCCCGCCGCCAACCCATCGCTTTGGTTTCAATTGCCAAGAAAATGTCCCTGGCAGAGATGAGAACAGGCGAGGGAGCGCCAACGTGAGGGCCCTGCATGAGCTAACGGAGAATCGTCTGTGCAGAAAAGCAACCTGCTGGAAGGAAGCCTGCGAGAGTCCTCCCAGGCAGCGCTCTTGCTAACACTCCTTCTGACTGATTGATTGATTGATTGATTGATGAGACAGAGAGAGAGAGAGAGAAAAAGAGAGAGAGAGAAAGAGAACCATCAACTTGTAGTTGCACCTTTTTATGCATTCATTGGTTGATTCTTGTATGTGTCCTGACCGGGAATCAAACCTGCAACCTTGGTATAGTTAACTGAGCTCCCCGGCCAGGGCCACAAAAGCTCCTTTTTGCTTCACATTTCTCAGCAGACCTAACAGTGTCTGCCCTGGTGTGCAAATGACTAACTTACACATGATGGGAGTGCACACTTTCCTTTACCAAAAATGGCGATGGTGTGCAAAATGGATGTGCATGTGTGTGCGTGTGCATGTGCGTGTGTGTGTGTGTGTGTGTGTGTGTGTGTGTGTGTGGAGGTTTGTGGGAACGTGGGGAGTGGAAAGTGGGAACCGCTAACCTAGCACAGAGGGGAGAAAAGCCCCACATCCTAGTGACATAGAGACCCTATGATGTCATTCACAGGGACGCCCCAGAAATCTATCGTGTTTCCTATGGCGCGTCCTGCCTTATTCCATGCATCCTCTTCATTCATTCGCTCGGCAGCTATGAACCCGCTCTGCTCTGCGCCAGCCCCCAGCGAGGCTTCCGGCCACACACTTCTCCCTCGGTGGAGCGGGGCTGAGACCACAGCAAAGCACACACCACTGAGGTGTTGTCATGCTCATTCAGACGTGAGCGCCCGGCCCCTCAAAATCACCCTGAATTCTGTGGTCTCTGCACTGATTTTATATTCCTGGCTTCTTTCTATATTTTCCACATTCTTTATAATGTGTGTGTGTTTGCATATATATATACATATTATATATATACTTATACACATTATAAAGAGTATATATTTGGGGGATATAATTATCCCAAAAAAATGTACACCCACTTAACAGCTGATAGCTCAAGTACTGTTTCTCTTCAAATTTAACCCACTGCAATTAATCATTACAATGTGTGCGTGTATAACTTTTATAAACATAAAGATATTTTAATTTTCCACTTAAAATAAAACATTTTCTAAACTGATTTGCAGTATCTCATTTTTAAAGGGCAAAGCTAGAGGGAGCGGAAGTGGCGTGCTGCAGAGGCCTCCCTGGGGGTGGCCTGAGCGCCCAAATCGTCAGCGCTGCAGCTGAAGGCAGCACGGAACCAGGTGAGAGCTCCTGGCCAGCCCGGCCTCCAGGCTTCGCACCCGCCAAGCGGCCACTAGGCTAGCTGAGCAGACCGGGCTCTGCTGCATCGCTCTGTGCAACTGCCTCACGCTCCTCCACCGTCTAAAGCTGCCCTTTCAATGTCAAGAGCACATTAGTGCAGCCCTAGCTGGTGTGGCTCAGTGGATAGAGCACTGGCCTGTGGACTGAAGAGTCCCCGGTTCGATTCTGGTCAAGGGCACATGCCTGAGTTGCAGGCTTGATCCCCAGTAAGGGGTGTGCAGAAGGCAGCCGATCAGTGATTCTCTCTCATCACTGATGTTTCTTTCTATCTCTCTCTCCATCTCCCGTCCTCTCTGAAATCAATCAAAATACGTTTTACAAGAAGAAAGCAATCTTATTTAAAAAAAAAAAAAACACATGAATGCACATAGAAAACATATCATTTGATTCAATAATTATCTTCTAGTCCCACTTCCCTTTACCACTCACTGAGAAAATCAACGTTAAGACATGTCACATAAAACACATTCTCCCCTGTGCAAAGATAGGGGGTGGGGGGCGGGGGAGACCAGGATGCTAACAGTAGAAAAAAATGGACCACACTGGGTGTAGCTATGATGAAGGTTCTAAGCTTCCCATCCCACTTCTGCACCCAATGACCCCACTTCTCCCCAGCTGAGCAGAAGGTTTTCCCAGAGTTATGCCTGCAGCCTTCACAGGGAGCCGGAGGGTGAGAAGGGGCTCGGATACTTCAGGACACGAGGTTTGAGTAAATACAAGAGCGCCCACAGTGCGCATCAAGGAAGAGAACTCTGGCCGGCTCACCGTTCTCCGAACACAGATAGCAAAGACGCAATCGGCAAAGTTCCCGCGAACACCGCTCTGTTAGCCCAGGACCAGCGAGGGCGGCAGAGCCCCCTGGAAGACTGGGCAGCCAGGGCGCCAGCAATGCCACGCACATGGCATGTGGCTCTGTGCCTCCCCACGTGCTGGGGACAGTTGTGTAGTCAGTGTGGAAATGCAGTCTGCAAACGCATCATTCTTACGGTGACTGGTGTTGCTGGCTGAGCTTATTATTATTATTATTATTATTATTATTATTATTACTAGAGGCCCGGTGCATGAATTTGTGCACAGGTGGAGTCCCTCTGCTTGGCGAGTGATCGGGGCCAATTAGGACCAACTCACCCAGTCCCAATCGGGGTCAATCGGGGCCGATTGGGGCCGGCCGGCCAGGAGGAGGGACTGTGGGAGGTTGGCCGGCCAAGGGAGGTTGGCTGTGGGAGCACACTGACCATCAGGGGGCAACTCCTGCATTGAGCATCTGCCCCCTGGTGGTCAGTGTGCATCATAGCAACCGGTCGACCGGTTGTTCAGCTGCTAAGGCTTTTATATATATAGATTATTATGCACTTCAAGCACTATTTCCCTAGATTCTTAGGAGAAGATTCAACAGGCAGGTTATTTCTGTGCCTTAGCTACTTTATCCAATAGAAACAAGAATAAATATTCTTCCCACACACCTTAATGATAATCACCACCATGAGTTATGGAAATAACTCCGGTATACTCTGCTGAGGATAAACTGCATTCGCAAAACTAATAAGCTATAGCAATGGTCCTCTTACTAGACGCTGGCACCCTGGCGTGCACCAACCGCTGTGTTAGGCCTGCGTGTGCTGGAAGGGGCTCGGGAGGCCTGGATTTGCAGAGGAGGCTGAACAAACACAGCGACTCGCTCTCACAGCCCCAGTCAGGGCTGTTAATGAGCAATTCAGAAATGCCTCAGCAAATAAAGTCCTTTATAAGGAACAGATAAAAACTTGAAAATTTTAGGGGAATTACTTGCTTGGAGATGGAGACAGAGCCAGAAGGGGAGTTTAAGAGCGCCTTACAGCACCAACGATGCGTTTCCCTATGACTGCAAATTAGTCCCGCTCCCGGGTGACGTTCCAAATGGCACCTTCGCTAGCGCTCCCGCTGGGGTAGCGCACAAGCGCGTGACTGTCATCCATGGAACGGCAGTGGCTTCTGTCTGTCCCTCCTGCCCAGGCCTGGGGGACCCTCCAGGTCCCCACACATTATTTCCCTGTGTCACTGGCAGGACCATGACTGCAAGGATGTGCGAAATGAACCAGAACGTGTCTGTGTGAAGGTGTCCGCTAAATGCCGATCCTGTAAGCCACCAGTGCGTTGGCTCAACTAGCCGGGGTTTCATACTCCTCTGGGCACAGGACTCCGATCCCCACTACATTCAAGAAGCTCCTGCTGCCTGGCTGGTGTGGCTCAGTGGTTGAGCGTCGACCTACGAACCAGGAGGTCACAGTTCGATTCCCGGTCAGGGCACATGCCTGGGTTGCAGGCGCGATCCCCAGTGGAGGGAGTGCAGGAGGCAGCCGATCAATGATTCTTTCTCACTATTGCTGTTTCTATCTCTCTCTCTCTCTCTCTCTCTCTCTCTCCCTCTCTGAAATCAATAAAAAACCTAAATAAATAAAAGTTTTTTTAAAAAAAGAAGCTCCTGCTGACGTCCGTCCCCATGAAAGCGTCACCCAGAGCCCTTTACCACCAAGTTCACATGGACGCGCCCTCCTCTGCTTCTCTGGGATATGAGGGTGGCCACGGCATGTTCCGAAGGTTTTCAGAGTCGAGGGAATAGAGACAAGAGCCGAGATGCTGACGGTCACGGTGTGGGAGGCAGGCAAGGGCTTGGGGCGGGGGCAGGAGGCAGTGCATGGAAACCACAAGACGCTATGAAAAGCCCACTTCCTGACTCAATGAAACAGGCAAGGAAATCCCTGAGATCTGTACGAGTGGACGCTGCTGGCCGGGTGGCCACTGGGGGTCCCAGCAATGCAGTCCCCAACAACAGGGAGGGTCCACCCCATGGTCAGCTACCACTTGAAATGCTTGCTGGGCATCTTCCCAGATAAAAGTCAGTTACACGTCTCGAAACACCACGGGACGACCAATGCGGGTTCATTGAGTGAAACTCGAGGAGAAAAGTAGGGGGAGGGGACCACGGCTATGGATTCAACATCCGTGTCAGAAACCATCGGGGGCTACATGCCTGGAGCAGCCCTCCTCCTGCCCATCTGTCCTCTGGGCACGAACCCCCTTCCCGAACTCCGCCCACTCCCCAGTGCAGAGCCCGAGGCTCGGGAAAGACAGGTCCATTTCCCAGGTTCCGACAAGAGATTGGGACTTGGACCCGGCTCAGCGGGCTTCAAAGCCCACGCTCTTTCCCTAAACCTGTCCGCCCGTGGACTCCGTGTAAAGGGAGCCTTGGGGCAAATCCATCGTGGCCTTGGGACAAATCTGGTTCAGGGAGGGATGCGCAGACTGTCTTCACAGGGAGTCAGCAGCGAAGACGCGGGCGGGGTACGGAGGGACCGGGGGTAGAGGTGAGCTTCGCCTGCCCACCATTCCCGGTCTCAGTGACACAGTGAGTGGCAGCCGCGTGGGAGGGCTCGCAGGGGGACGGGTACCCAGGCCCGCGGTTCAGAACGGGGTGATTGAGTCCATGTGGCCTGCCCAGCCATTCCACACAATGCTGCTCTGTCACCCCCATGCCCCCGGCCCCCGCCTCCAGGTGGGCTTATAAAACAGCAACAGCCCAGACAAGGGCAACTTTAAAACCCAAACAGGAAATCACGGGCTCCTCCCCGAAGCACAAGTCGAGCTGCCTCCTGTGGTGAGAAATAGCCGAGGGTGGAAAATTGTCCCTGTTTTTAAAAAAAACCCGCAGAAGCAGGGCAGGCAGCGTGAGGAGTGGGGCCTCTCACCCGCTCCCCCACCAGGGAGGCCTGCTCCCACTTTACAGCCCCGTTAAGGAGAGAATGAGTCCTGGTGGCGGTCAGCTGTGATTTCTTCAGGCTGTGACCCCAAGGAAGTGCGGAGCTGCTCACATCCGAGCAGAGATCTAAGGCCTAGAATTACAACTCATTTATTGCCGTTTGCCTCTGGGTGGTTGTCTTAAAAGCTGCCACGGTGCAATTACCCAGGTGGCTAATAACCTTGTGGATGCAGACACCATGGGCAGGGCTGCCGTTAGAAGGCAGATGGGACAAACCGGAAACAGAGAATTCGGGGCCCCAGGAGCAGCCCTCCCCGCACGGAACAGGCCCTCTCTTCCAACAAATCCCTTTTGTTGACAACCGCTTCCTCTGTTGTCAGGATTGTTTTACTCCGAGCGTTCACGGCATCTACATTCGAACTACGTTATTTCCAAATGAAACTGGCCTGTAATAACCTGAAACTCTGGAGGTGAGGCGGCGGATATTGAGACCGTATTTCACTCGGGCAGGTGATCCGTCCCACGGCCCGGGTCCAGCCCAGCGCCAATTCTCAGCCCTGTGGCCTCGGGCAGGTCCCTTACCTGCCCTAATATCCAGCTGCCTCGTGAGTAAAATGCAATAGCGATGCCCCCTTCTCGGGGTTGTTGTAGAGATGATACTGAGCACAGTGTGTGGGAATTACTAAACATTTTTTAAAAACCCAGTTACCTTCCTTTTCCACAAAATAGAATGGCCAGGGTAGCACAATGATCGTCACCCTATTTGAAAAATGCCTGGCACTACAGCCTCACCAATAGAGCCAGTTACGCCTAGACCTACACACTGTGATTTCAAAAAGGCATGGGAAAGCCCTGGCCGGTTTGGCTCAGCAGATAGAACACTGGCCTGCGGATTGAAGGGTCCCTGGTTCGATTCCCGTCAAGGGCATATGCCCAAGTTGCAGGCTCGATCCCCAGTAGGGGACTTGCAGGAGGCAGCCGATCCATGATTCTCTCTCATCCTTGATGTTCCTATCTTTCTCCCTCTGCCTTCCTCTCTGAAATAAAAGTATTTTTTTTTTTAATAATGCATGGGAAATCCTATTACCCCCAAATCAGCCCTGTGCACATTTGAAATTCAACAATTAGAGAGTCATTCCTTTGGATTAAAGCTTTGATTCCTATGAAAAGGCAAGTTCCCCTGAGAGAAATGACAATAATAATCCGCGCCGACGTCAGTTAGACAGTGATCATTTTCATCCTTTTCCAAAAACAAAGACAAAAACATATATGAAGGCAACCAGGGGCTGAAGGGGGAAGCTGAGGGTAGCCCCAGAGGGGAGAGGAAAGGGGGCTGGGGGGATGGAGAAATGTATGCGCGCGCATGTCCATTTCCATATGCAAGGATCTCGGCCACTCTCTTGGGGTAGCGGCTGTGGTGAGCAGCATCTGCCGGGCAACACTTGCATTAATTATATTCCAAAATATTTAGGATTTCAGCCACACTCTTCCTTCCCCAGAGTCCCTAGAGCTGCAGAGGATTTAAATATTTTGTCTGGGAGATTATCAGGGCTCTAGACAAGATCAGCCAGGCCCAAGAGACCGGAAGGGAAGTACAGAAACGGCTCCTGCCATTCGGCTCCTCGGGGCGGCGGCCGTGCGCTACGGCCACTGTCCCAGCCCCTCCCCGACCATTGGTGACGTGTGGGACTCTCAATGCCCCTATATTGGAAATTAAGAATCAATCAGCCAGTGCAGGAACAGCCCGGTGGGCCAACGAGACTGCCCATCCCTTGTGGGGTTAGGACCACCTCTGCTACTTGTCTGAATCCTATACAGAGAGCACATATGAAGTGTGGACACGTGACAAGCTGCTGTGGAATTATTGCCGACGGGCTGTAAGCTTCCTGCAGGCAGAGAACAGGCCTGGTGAGGTGACTATCAAAAATACCTGCGCAAATGCTTGACTGACAGCTGCCCTTGGGTAAATATGTGTGGACTGCAATGGGTAAGTGAATGAACAAGTAGGTGGATGGGTGAGTGGATGGATGGATGGATGGATGGATGGATAGATAGATGGGGGAATGGAGGGAGGGATGGAAGGAGGGAAGGAGGGATAGGAGAAGGAAGGGAAGAAGGGAGGGAGGGATGGATAGATGGGTGGGGGGAAGGAGACATACCTAAAGAGACACATACAACAGATCATTTAAATCTGGAAACAAAGGAGCAGCCTGCATTCTCCCCTAATTTAGCTCGTTACCATCCAACACACACCTGCGCCCTACGCCCCCAGGAGGAAAGGCAGGAAGGAAGGGGGAGTGAGAGAGGGAGGGAGGGGAGTCCGTGTGCGCCCGCAGAGGGGATGCCATGGTCACCACCACTCTGCCCTCTTCTGGTATGAGGACCGGCCCCCCACCAGGCACCAGTCTGAGGTCACTTAGATTTGCATCAGAGAAGAACTGAAAGTGGTAAACGTTGAAGGGACGGGGCTTCTGGGCGTAAGGACACTGTGTCTGGCGGTGGCTCTGTCACCAGTCTTAACCCGGGAAAAGCGATAATCCTAGGCCTCTGTGGCCTCATCGCTAACATGAGTGAAGCCCCGCCCTGCTTGGGGCTCCAGCCTCAGCTCACACTCCCCACCCCCCATGCCCCCGGCCCCCCACCCCCCAAACCTCCCTGCCCCCACCAGCTGCTCACATGCTTGCTGACTCCCACGCTAAATTAGGCCCCCTGTGACACTCTCTCTCAGCATCCTTCATCCTTCCTTTGTAGAACGTGTCTCGGTTTATAACTTCATACTTCATTAGCCCTCATTGAATGCCTGTCCCCACCCCAACTGTAAATAACAGCTAACATTTAGTGAGCACGTACCAAGTCCTGGGCTCTGCTCTCGCCATTGTACACGCTGTTTATTGTAATCCCGACAATAACCTTTGAGGTGGGTAATGTTATTATCCCCATTTCACAGACGAGGAAATTGAGGCCCAGCACCACGAGTAAGTGCCTGACCTGGGATTCGAACTCAGGCCCCCTGGCTCCGGAGACTGCACTGACTGCTCCCCTGAGGCCAGCCTCCCCAAGGGCAGGGCAGGTCTGCTTTGCTCACCACTGTCCCCTGCCGCCTGGCCCAGTGCCCGAGGGAGGCAGCCCGGAGGGAGCCCTCAGTATCTGCTGGGAGAAGGAAGGAAGGAAGGAAGGGAAGAGGGGAGGGGAACTCCCCAAAGAGGATGGCATTCCTTCGCTTTTTCTCCCACAGCCGGATTGAGGGCATCTGCTTAGGAGTGAGCTGGAAACCACAGGGCAATGGTGAGAAGCTGGAACACAGCTGTGAGATTCAGGACCGGACTGCCGGGAGCCGGTCCATCCTTGCTGTTTCAAGGGACCTGGCATATATGGCATACTGTTCTTAATATGTTTGCTCACCTTCTTGGCACTATGTGTTTTAATCAAGGTCACCTCTCTGAGAAAGGTTGTTTCCCCAAGTAGGGATTTTCCCCTGAAGTTAGGGAGGGAATAAAACCCCTTAACTAAGTGCCAGGCGGGTAATTAATCACTTTAACTATGAACAATCATGCTTAAGCTACATAATCTTTACTCCCTGGAATGGAGATAAGAAACGCCCTAACCTTTGGAATAGAGATTGATAGGATTGGAATCAACTGGTATAAATACAGATGTAACAAGACAACAACACACAGAACCTAGACACAGAGCCTACACAGAACCTACAGACAGAAGAACTTCGCTGGAGAGAACATGGCAAAAGATCCTGGACAGAAACTGGCCACAGAACCTAGAGACAGAACCTAGCGAGAGAACCTGGCAACAGATCCTGGACAGAAACTGGCCACAGAACCTAGAGACAGAACCTGGCTACAGAACCTGGATAGAACATGGCAAGAGAACCTGACTAGAACCTGGTGACTGAACCTGGCTGGAGAACCTGGACAGAACCTGGCTGGAGAACCTGGAGAACCTGGCTGGAGAACCTGGAGAACCTGGCTGGAGAACCTGGAGAACCTGGCTGGAGAACCTAGCAAGAGAACATGGACACAGAACCTGGCTGGAGATATCAACCAGAACTTCGCTGGAGATCCTGACCAGAACTTGGCTAGAGATCCTGGCTAGGCTGCTGATCAACTGAACGCTGTCTCCGTGTCATTCCTTCTTCGCCGACTCCGTCCACACCTTTGGGGACCCCTGTACCTGCTGGGGTTGGACCCCAGCACCAGACAGCATGCTAGTAACTTGGAGGGAGCCGGGAAACCGTGCGGGGATCACCCCAGATAAACTGGCCAATCGGGGTCTGTATTGTGAGCCGTGTTCCCTTTACTGTGAGGCATTAAAACGTCAAAATCTCTACATACCACTTTGAATTATTAAAATATCCTTCCCCAGGGAGACTTAACTTTGGGTATCTATTTCTGTACTGTTTGGTTGTTTACAGTGAGCATTACTTACATTTATATATTAAGAAAATCAAGTTCTGAAAATAAATCCTTAAAAATGCATACCTCGCCCAGCCATGGGGCTCAGTGGTTGAGCGTTGACCTACAAACGAGGAGGTCACAGTTCGATTCCAGGTCAGGGCACATGCCTGGGTTGCAGGCTTGATCCCTGGTGCAGGGCATGCAGGAGGCAGCCAGCCATTCCATGATTCTCTCTCATCATTGATGTTTCTATCTCTCTCTCTCCCTCTCCCTTCCTCTCTAAAATCAATAAGAATATATTTAAATATATATATATATACATATATATACACACACACACACATATATATATATTTTTTTTTTAAAAAAAACAAAAACAATGTATACCTCTCCTCCCTTGCCTCTCGAACCTTCTCGTCACTGGCCGCGAGCGATGTCTGGAGAGTGAGTGTGTGCTGTAAGAACAAGGTGACTATAATTACATTGCTCTAAAATCAAAGATCAGCCTTCACTGCTCTTCAAAGTCCTCCGCTCTGCAAAAGTAGTGCCCTGGGGATGGGCAGGCCCCGCCCCGCCTCTGATCTTCCCGCCTGATGGATGCTATTCAAGGCTAAGTGTTGAGGGATAATAAATAGGTTTAAACTATGCCACACACCAGTTCATTAAAGATAATAACCGTTCTCCTGGAGGCCCGGTTTCTAAGAGGATTGCAGGCATGCAAGTGAGGTGGCTCCCTGGAGTCCTGTCTTTCTCAGGCCTGCACCATCTTGAGATTTCAGCCTGTTATTCATTCAACAAATATGTATGAAGGGCCGACTGCAGGCCAGGAATTAGTGGGGCGCTGCGGAGAACCCAATAGGGGCCAGATATGCTCCTGCCCTCCAGGAGCACCGAGCATTTGCCAGAATCTGTAAACGCAGAACGAATGAGCCAGAAGTCGGGTTTCTTATCTCAAAAGCTGTTTTCCCAGTATGTTGTTCCTCACGAAGCGTTCACCATGCAGAAGGGGGAAATAAGACGAAATACAGGGAACCACAGCACCTGGGCGCCGCTGATGGGAGGCACAGAACCGTGAGCGGTCAGAAGAGGGGGTGCGCACAGCCATCTGGAGGAGCAGCAGTCGCTTCCCGGCCAGGGCGGCATCCTGATGGATGCACAGGACTCTGATAGGCAGAATGAGCCAAGCAGAGCTTTCAAATGAAGGAAGAAGCACTAAATGAAATTCAAGGGAGAATGTGAGGTCTGTTCAACCACAGCTGTCTCGTTTGGCTAGAGCATTGACCTATGAACCAGGAGGTCATGATTCGACTCCCGGTCAGGGCACAAGCCCGGGGGGTAGGCTCGGTCCCCAGTAGGGTGTGTGCAGGAGGCAGCTGATCAATGGTTCTCTCATCATTGATGTTTCTATCTCTCTCTCCCTCTCCCTTCCTCTCTGAAATCCATGAAAATGTATTTTTAAAGGAAATGCAAGTTCCCAGGCCCATCCTAGACCTACTCTGGTGGTAGGGCCCAGCGATCTATGTTTTAACAAGTTTTCCAAGTGATTCTGCAGCAAGCGGCCATTTAAAACGTCTGGTCTGGAGCCCAGTGCACATGCAGGAGACGAAGCTGGTGGGAGGCATCACAGGGAACTCGCCGTTCAGTGGGAGAAGGAGGCTGTGAGCAGATCAGTGATGACATGAGAGCCTGTGCTTGAAAATACACTTGGAAACCACAATGCAAGTTCCATGCGGAGCAAGTTCAGGGGCGGAGGTAAAACTGGCCGTGAGAGACCCGGTAGGAGGCTGGGGAACCAGGCAAAGAGGCAGGAACTGGCCTCTGGTCATGGCAAAGTGGGCGTCGACAGGATTCAAATTGGGCCACAGAGTAGCTTCTGGGAAAAGACATTATATTTTCAATCTCATCGACCAGGAGAAAAGCAGTTTTGCTACATGGGGTCTTGCCATAGAGACGGCGTCTGATCACTGTGTCATATTTGTGGCCATAATGCATAAGGTCCCGAAACCGGGCAAAAGACGGGAACGGCCCAGGAGCCTCCTACCCCAGAAAGACACCCTGCAAGGGCCTAGAAGACGACTTGGGGTCCCAGGCGAGGGCTCTGGTCCCCACAAAGGAGGATGACAAGCCCATGGCTTCCCCAGGGCACCCCCTACACAGCCGCCTCCTTCCCCAGCCTTGAAGGTCTGCCTGAGAAGATCAAAGGCGAGGACGGAAGAAGTGAAAATGCAGACACGCAATCCTACACATCGCAGGTTCATGTTCATGTGGCCAGGTCTTCCAAGGAACTCACGCAAGGTGCAGCTGAAACCCTGGTGACCATCTCCCAGCATCTGTGGGGACAGGGTCGCTCACCACCCCTGCACGCCCCTTATTTAAATGTGAAGCCGCCTGGCCAGGTGGCTCAGTTGATTCGAGCGTCATGCTATACACCGAAAGGTTGCGGGTTTGACTCCGAGTCAGGGCACAGACCGAGGTTTCAGGCTCAATCCAGGAGTGAATGGGAGTCAACCAGTTGATGTCTCCCTCCCTCATCTCTCCTCCCCTTCTCTGCTTTCAATTCTTTTGGGTATATGCCCAGAAATGGAACTGCTGGATCATCTGGCGATTCAATGTTTAATTCTGGAGGAACCACGATACCACGTTCCATAGTGGCTGCACCATTTGACATTCCCACCAGCAATGCACATCAGTACGCAGTTTTTAAAGTTTAAATATTTCTGTAGGCGGAATTTACTTGGTGGCTAGTTTCTCAAAACTTATCTTTTCATCAGTTTGCAAAGCATCATGGGAAAGTTAAAGTATCTCTCCGAAACTGAGCTATTAAATCAAACCCAAAGATGACAACGAAAACCCGGTCCTGGCACAAGCAGAGGCCGCCGGCGAAGAGGTGTTTTGCTCCTGCCGTGGCCTCACCTCCCACGCCCTCACCTGGCTCAGCAGCCACACCTGCTCTACAGCGTCTTAAATCTGCCCCTTGATTCCTGTTTCAATGTTCAGGTTCTCATCACTCAAACGTGAATCTCTCCAAGATCAGAGGAGTAATCCTCAGCCCCCCGTTTTCACAATCTCAGTCTGGAGTTCAAGAACATGAATTACTTCTCTATCCTTTGCAGCTGTTCTCCCAGGCCCTTAACCGACCCACTCTATCATGTGGCCAATAAATGTCCGAGGAACTGTTTATTATTAGCTGGTGAGCCAGGAGACGGAGTTGCCATCACGTCAGCTCCTGACATAAATACCCACTTCCCTCACAAAACTGAGAATGCCTGAGCCTCGCCGGCCACCCTCTCCCAGAGCACAAGTGGACGTGCTGCCATCAGTCAAGACAGGAACCCCACCCTCCGTTACTGACGCTCAGGCTGGCCCAGAGCAAGTGACTATAGAAATACCCACACCATCAGCCACCCCACCAGCCACCCCAAGGTCTAGTTCTCTTCTATTGTAGAGAATCAACTGGTAGGAAAGTACTGCGCCTTCTGTTCAGTACTATCATCGTTCTTTTGGTGTTGTCGATGATAATGATGGCGCTGTAACTGAGTACACACTTCACCTGTCCCATTTGATTTTGTTGTGTTGTTCATTTTCTTGTTAATCCTTACCCGACGATATTTTTCCATTGATTTTTAGAAAGAATGGGAAAAGAGAGGGAAAGACAGAAGCACATCAATTGGTCGCCTTCTGCACGAGCCCTGACCAGGGCCCGGGCTGGGAAGGAGCCTGCAACCAAGGTACGTTCCCTTGCCCAGAATCGAACCCAGGACCCTTTGGTCTGCAGTCCGATGCTCTATCCACTGAGCCCATGGTCAGAGCACTGCGGCTCTCGAGCCACATGCGGCTTTTTGGCCCCTTGAGTGTGGCTCTTCCTAAGCCTTAGGAGTACCCTAATTAAGTTAATAACAATGTACCTACCTATATAGCTTAAGTTTAAAAAAGTTGGCTCTCAAAAGGAATTTCAGTCGTTGTGCTGTTGGTATTTGGCTCTGTTGACTAATGAGTTTGCCGACCACTGCACTAAGCCAAACCGGCTAGGTCTGTTGCATTTGATTTCTGCCACAAAGATAAGCAGAACAGGTATGAAGACTCCCACTCTATAGAAGACCAAATTGAGGTGTCAATCACCACCGCGTGACTCTCGGAGCAGAGAGCGGGACTAGAACCCGCAGGGGTTCCGACTCCTGACCTCGTGACCTCCCACTCCCAAGCCTTTCAGGGTCACTCTCCAAAAACAACTCCTGTCAACAGCAAGTTATCGAAATTCCTTTCACCTCACAGGCAGGGAGAGGTCCCTTTATCCCAGGGGGAACTTATTCAGGCTGTTCCCCTGATCTTAGTTACACCCAAATAAAGCAGAAAATGGGACTCAGGAAGGTGCTGGTCGCATGACCTTTAACCCGAGGCTAAGGAAGCAGGGTCCCTTCTCTGCCCAGCATCTCCACAACCCAACTCAGCCCATGACTTAGGGATGGGAACTCTGTCCTTGTCGCTGTCCCTTAGGGAACTAGCACAGTTTGGAGGGGAGGGGACCCATTTGGAGGGAAACGTACACATGAGATGCACAAGTAAAGTGGCGGCAAATGGAATTCCTGACGCTGGCCGCTAACCTACCCGCTGACTGCCCAATGTGCCACGCCCCAGGCTCTGCAAAGGAAAAAGAGAGGCCACAGTGCCCGCCGGCTGAGCACAACGCTGACTCTCAGAGGAACGAGACAGCTGGGAACGGATGTTTAGACTCAGCTTAGATACACACGGGCCTCTCTGGAGACTGTCCAGACGCCCCTGTCGGTACACTGTTCTTGAGGCCTCATTAAGTGTCTCCACCGCCTTCGCACACAGCAGGCTCTCAAAGATGTGGGCTGGATGGAATCTGAATGGGATGATTAGCATAATCCCAGAGAAGCAATGCACACAAAAACTGGCTCTGAAAATTAGCTGTGGATTTGAGTGTCTTAGATTCCAATCTAGAATCATATGGTTTCCCATTGTACTGGGACGTGAATACCCAGAGAAAGGTTTAACTAACAGGCTGTCAGCGCAAAGCTAGGACACGTGCAGCACACGGCTCTATCTGCTGCAACAGCAAGTAACTGAGCTCACCCTTCGCAGGTGCGGGAGGAGGCACCCACACAGCCACCATCGCTGAAAACCATCCATCCTCGAGGCACAGCCTCTGCTCCCCAGAGACAGCAGGTGCAGGTGTACTTCGTCCTATACAATAAAAGCCTAACATGCAAACTGTCCCCTCAACTGGGAGTTCGACCCGGGGGCAGAGCCGGCCAGCTGGCTAACTACAGGAAGGATGGCCCCGGCCAGCAGCCAGCAGCCACTAAAGACGCTACCCGTGCACGACTTTGTGCACTGGGCCTCTAGTCCAGTGGTTCTCAACCTTCTGGCCCTTTAAATACAGTTCCTCATGTGGTGGTGACCCACAACCATAAAATTATTTCCGTTGCTACTTCGTCACTGTGATGTGGCTACTGTTATGAATCATCATGTAAATATCTGATATGCAGGATGGTCTTAGGCGACCCCTGTGAAAGGGTCGTTCGACCGCCAAAGGGGTCGTGACCCACAGGTTGAGAACCGCTGCTCTAGTATGTAATAAAAGGCCCCCTGGGAAGTCCACTGTGTCTGCACCAAGGAGAAACTGCCCGCTCAGGGCCAACCCAGGGTACATCATTCTGTGATGAGAACTGATGGTCCATTTTTCATGTGTCGCATAAACTCACAGTTTTAAATATTGGCTCTTTCCTTCTTTATATGCAGGAGGGATGAATACAACTGATTTTTCGATCCTTTCCCCAAGATTTTAAAATCAAGTGGTGGATGGAAGAGCAGTAAACATGAACCAGCTTCCCCGAGAGTCCGTGCACACACCCTCGGTGTATTGTGAGTGCACACGATGAGTCACATGTGTGTGTGCACATGATGAGTCACATGTGTGTGGACAAATGCCAAGATCAGCACCCAAGGCCAACCCACAATCCCTCTCCATTATCACTCAATCCGCTGTAGCGCTAAGCTGTGTCTGGCCAGGCGCCCACAAAGCATTTTGAGACCTGGCCTGGAGCTCAAGTTACAAAGTATTCAAGTTCATCTTGACAGGCTACCACTCAATTTACTTTTGCAATTGTGCCTCAAGAGGGAACATCCTATGAGGTCATTCCATCTAGCAACTTCTAGCTTGAGTTACTAGTCTGGTTTTGGGGTAAAACTAAGCCCAGCATCTCACCTTCCCCTACTTCCCCCCTGATCCTTGGGGGCCTTGGGAGGAAAACCAGAGGTGAGCTTAAGAAGCTCCTATGGCCCTGGCCGGTTTGGCTCAGTGCATAGCACGTCGGCCTGAGGACCGAAGCGTCCCAGGTTCGATTCCGGTCAAGGGGCACGTACCTGGTTGGGACGCGTGCAGGAGGCAACCAGTCAATGTGTTTCTCTCACATCGATATTTCTGTCTTTCCCTCTCTCTTCCACTCTCTCTAAAAATCAATGGGGCCGAAACCGGTTTGGCTCAGTGGGTAGAGCGTCGGCCTGCGGACTCAAGGGTCCCGGGTTTGATTCCGGTCAAGGGCATGTACCTGGGTTGCGGGCACATCCCCAGTAGGAGATGTGCAGAAGGCAGCTGATCGATGTTTCTCTCTCATTGATGTTTCTAACTCTCTATCTCTCTCCCTTCCTCTCTGTAAAAAATCAATAAAATATATTTAAAAAAATAATAATAATAAAAATCAATGGGAAAATATCCTCGGGTGAGGATTAAAAAAAAAAACACCAAAACATAAAAACGAAAGCTCCTATGCCTTGTGCAGGAGGCTGAGGGCGGGGTATGAAAACCCCACAAAGCAGGAATGGAGAGACAGCTCTATCAGATAAGTACATGACAGCACCCAGCAAACCTGATCGCTGTCTGCCTCTGACAGCTCACTTGGCGGGCTGCCCCGGTGCCACAATGACTCAATTGTGCCCGCCACCCGGCCTCCCGCGGGTGCTCAGCGGCTTTGTCACCTCCGATGCTGGTCAAGAGGCCAAGCTTTCCTCTGCTTCGTGCCAAAGGCCTGGAGTCCATCTCCCACCTCCGAGCTGCCTGTGACAGCTCCCCCCTCCGCTGATGTTAGAGGTCCTGGCAGGGTCTCCAGCCCCCGCCTGTCGTGGACCAACTCTCACGCCAATCCTGGAATCTTGACTCTACCCAGCATGTAACAGTCACTCTGTATGTTTTGTTAGAAAATAAAGAGTAGGAAAAAAAAATCCAGTGGAATTCTAAATCTATCTTGTTGAAACCTGAATGAGTCTGGGAAAATGTCTCACTACAGAAGAAGTGAATGATCGTAGCTCAAACATGGATCTTAGATTTAGGTCGGAGATAACACTGTAAAACTCTCAGAAGGACATGTAAGAATAAATCTTCATGACCTTGGGTTAGGCCACCATTTCTTCGATACGAGATGAAAAGCAAAGAAAGCAATAAAAGAAAAATTAGTAAGTTGGACTTCATCAAAAATAAAACTTTTTTCAAATGACATCATCAAGAAAGTGAAAAGCTAGCTCACCGATCGGGGAAAACACTGGCCAATCACATATCTGATAAGGGACTTATATCCAGAGTATATAAAAGACTCCTTCTTTGGGTGGTGGCACACAGTGCAATATGCAGATCTTATAACACAGAAACCCACACCTGAAGCCTACATGTTCATGTTGACCAATGTCACCCCAATCAATTTAATTAAATATTTTTTTAAATCTGAAAAAGATAAAGCTTTTCATTAAAAGAAAAACAAAAGACTCCTAGAAGCTCAGTACCAACAAAGCCCAATTTAAAAAAACAAAAACACAAAGGATCTGATTAAAGATTTCTCCAGATAAATGGCCAATAAGCAAATGAAAAGATGCTCAACCTCATTAGTCATCAGTGAAAGATAAGTCAAATCCAGAATGCCGTACCACTGCACAACCCCAGAACCACAGACGGACAAAGCAACGACTGGTGAGCATGTGTGGAGAGGAGTCCTCACCTGCCACTGGTGGGGACGGACAGGGTGTAGACACTTCAGAAAATGATTTGGACGCTTCTCAAAATGTGAAAAATCGAGTTACCATATGAGCTGGCAATTCCACTGCCAGCATCTCCTCATAAGGAATGAAAGCTTATGTCCACCCCGGCCAGTGTGGCTCAGTGGTTGAGCGTTGGCCTATGAACCAGGAGGTCATGGTTCAATTCCCAGGCACAGGACCGGGTTGCGGGCTCGATCCCCAGTCAATGATTCTCTCATCGTTAATGTTTCTATCTCCCTCTCCCTTCCTCTTTGCAATCAATAAAAATATTTTTTTAAAAGCTTATGTCCAGCCCTAGACGGTTTGGCTCAGTGGACAGAGCACTGACCTGTGGAGCAAAGGGTCACGGGTTCGATTCCGGTCAAGGGCACGTACCTCCTCCATTACACATTCCTCTCTGGCCCAGGCCCTGGTCAGGCGCGTGCAGGAGGCAACCAATCAATGTGTTTCTCTCACATCGATGTTTCTCTCTGTCTTTCCCTCCCTTTTCCACTCTTTCTAAAAAGGAATGGAAACATATTCTCAGGTGAGGACTAAGGAAAAAAAAAAAAAAAAAGCTATGTCCACACAAAGACACACAAATGTTCTTAACAGCATTTTCCGTAACACTGAAACTCCTAGCGAAACACCGAAAATAGCCCACTCGGCCAGCCACTGACGAACAGACACGTGCCATGCTATAGCCACAGGACGCAAGGCCACCTGGCAGTAAGAAGGAATGGAGGTTGGTCCCCGGACCAGCGTGCTGAGCCGTAAGAGCACCGTTCCAGGTGGAAGAAGCCAGTCGCAAAGCCCACATTCCACGTGGATGGAATGTCCAGAACAGGCAAATCTACACGCACAGAACATGGCTTTGTGGTTTCCTGTGGCTGGGAAGGGGGCGTGGGAGTAAGGGGAAGTGACTCCTAATGGCCACAACATTTCTTCCTGGAGTGAGAGTATTCTAAAAGCAGATGGTGCTCATGGCTGCAAAATTCTGGAGATAAGCTAAAACCCACTGAGTTGTACATTTAAGCCAGGTGAATTTTGTGGCATGTCAACTGTCTCAATAAAGCTATTTAAAAAAATAAAACCTTCCATTCTTATTCTTTTTATTTTTTAGTATATTTTTATTGATTTCAGAGAGGAAGGGAGAGGAAGACAGGAACATCAATGATGAGAGAGAACCATGGATCGGCTGCCTCCTGCACGCCCCACACCAGGGATGGAGCCCGCAACCCGGGCATGTGCCCTGACTGGGGATCGAACCGTGACCTCCAGGTTCATAGGTCGATGCTCAACCATTGAGCCACACCAGCCGAGCTATGTTCTTATTCTTTTCTGTGCAGTAGTTTGGCCTACACAAACTATGTCCACAAAACGACTGGCACACAAATGTTCAGAATTAGCAACAGCTGGCCGGCAGGCCAGGCTTCCTCCTCGCCCAGCTCAGGGGTCCCGTCTCCTCCCTCCGTCTCACAGAGCTGAGCGTAAAAGGATTTGCCATGGAAAATATAAGTCTCATCTTTCCCCTAAAATCATCATTTCCCAGGGAAATCAATCTTTTAAAAAATCAAAAGAGGAAAGCAAAACCAGAAAGCACTTTCAAACCTGTGGCCGGTGAGAGAGAGAGAGAGAGAGAGAAGAGAGAAGAGAGAAGGAAGAGAGAGAGAGAGAGAGAGAGAGAAAGACTGACTCCAGTTTCTTTCCGGAACGGAGCCGCGCTATTTTTACCGGAGTTATAATGCCATAAAAGAAATATTCCCGTTCTTGAGGCTGGGGATTTTGAGTTTTTTTCCTTTGCTACTGCATTTTCCTCTCCTGGCTTCTCTGGGCTCCTGTGATACCATCTTGACCATTTACACCATAATGAGATCAGGGGGGTCTGGCCAGAGTCCGCGAGGTAAACTGGCATCCACGCTCATCGATGACCCACTTTCCCATGAAAAGACGGGCCACCGCGTCCTGCGGGCCAGGCCGCCTTCGGGGTGAGTGCTATTGGCACCCACAAAGCCAGGGCAGTCTCAGCCCGGGGGTCCATTGGCAGGAACTGCTGGGAAGAAGGGAGGGGAGTCAGGGTAAAGAGGTTAAGCAGCACACAAGTGATTTAAGGGGGAAAGGGTTTGACGGTGTGCGTGAAAGATAAAGAGGAGAAACTTCGCCGAGGAGAGAGCAATTCCTCTCCCGCACAAGAACCGGCTCAGCCTCTCCACGTCCGCCCGTCTCACCCACTGTCCGCAGGGTATCTGCTCGGTCCCTCCAGGAGGGAGTGGGGGGAGAGGGAGGGACGGAGAGAAACATGGATGTGAGAGGGACACAGGGATGGGTTGCCTCCCGCACACGCCTGACCACGCATGGCCAGGGAACCTGCAACGGAGGTCCGTGCCCGCGACCGGAATCGAACCCGGGACCCTTCAGTCGGGGCCCACACTCCACCCAGCGAGCCACACCGGCCAGGCTCGTGTGTGACACTTCCCGTGACTTGCTCCTGCGGGTCTGTCCTCCTCCCACGTCCACAGGGCCCGGCCCGCACCGCCCGCCGACTTCAGGCAGGAAAACCAGCGCGCACTCGGCCTGCAGGCAGACGCCGCGGGTTTAGACTCCAGTCCCCGCTCCCGCCGCCGCCCCGCCGCCAGCGTCTGAAGTTCCAGGTGCGCACCCAGGAGACCGCCTTAGACGCCGAGACCCGGCTCCCTCCGAGCATTCCCTCGGCCCGGCCCGGGAAACAACATTCCAGCGGCGCCGGGAGCTCAAAGGCGAGCCGCCCCTTTAAGCTATCCGGGGTCTTGCCTGTCGCTGCGGGGGGCCTCCCTCCAGCGCTGTCCGCTGTCCGCTGTCCGCTGCCCGCTGTCCGCTGTCCGCTGTCCGCTGTCCGCTGTCCGCTGCCCGCTGCCCGCTGTCCGCTGTCCACGCTGCGGCAGGACTGTCCTAGCGCAGGCCGGTCCCGGCTGCAGTGCCCGGCGGGAGGCGGCGGCCGGGCCCACCGCCTGCACCTGCGCGCCCGCCTCCGTGCCGCCCACCAGGGCACGCACACGCACGCACACGCACGCACACACGCACGCGGCCGCAGGCGCTCCCGGCCTCGGCTCCCACAGCTGTGGGTCTGCAGGAGGCCAGGCCCACCGCCTGCACCTGCGCGCCCGCCTCCGTGCCACCCACCAGGGCACGACGCGCACACACGCACACACGCACGCATGCACACGCACGCACACGCACGCGGCCGCAGGTGCTCCAGGCTTCGGCTCCCACAGCTGCGGGTCTGCAGGAGGCCAGGCCCACCGCCTGCACCTGCGCGCCCGCCTCCGCGCCGCCCACCAGGGCACGCACACGTGCACGCACACGCACACACACACATACACCCATGCACACGCACACGCTCACACACGCGCGCGCACACACACGCACACGCACACGGCCGCAGGTGCTCCAGGCCCAGCTCCCACAGCTGCAGGTCTGCAGGAGGCCCTCCCCTCCCCTCCCCGCGCCCCGTTGTCCAGGGAAACACCTGCTTGTCCACGAGGCTCAGGCGAATGGCCGCCCTGCCGCCCTCCACACCTGCCCCGTGGCCTCCTAGCCCCGCGGGGCCTTGTGTGCTAACGGGCGTGTGTCCCCCACGAGTTGGTAAACCTCTTGAGGCCAAAGGCTGCGTGTCGTCTGTTTTTCTCTCTGTAGCAGGTGACACAGAGCGCACCCTGCGGAGGGGCGCACGGGCGCCTGGGGGATGAACAAGTGAACGAGTGAGTTAATGAAGTCGTGGTGGTCTAACCAAGTCACTTGGACTGAAGACCACCAGGAGGCGCTGGCTGGTGTGGTGCAGGGGTTAAAGCATCGGCGCGCACACCAAGGGGTCTCGGGTTCGAGTCCCAATCAAGGGCACGGACCTCGGCTGCAGGTTCCATCTCCCACCCGGGTTGGGGCACGTGCAGCAGGCAAGCCATCATGGAGTCTCTCTCATATCCGTGTTTCCCTCTCTCTCTCTCCCCACCCCCTCCACTCTCTCTAGAATAAATCAATGGAAAAAATATATCCTTAGGTGAGGATTAACAGATAAACAAAGTAAGCCCAGCAGGAGACTGACAAAGGCCAGGGCAGAGGCGGCCACTGAGGGGCTGAGAAGTCCTGGACAGCGAGCGAAGCCTCAGGCCGCGTCCTCTTGTTTAAAATGCAGCCCAGGCCCCTGAGGACAACCCCGAGGTCACACGCGGTTATTGGTTATTCCTGGAAGTTCTGAGCTCCTATGCAGTGCCCGGCGCTTAGTAGGTGCTCTGTTTCCTGAGTGTTCCAGAATCACTTGACTAAGCAGCTGCGGGCCCGGGCCTGGTCTGAGGCCAGGCTGTCTCCTGCCACCGGGCAGTGGGGAGAGGTGGCCCGTGGCTCCCCTGGGGAAGAAGACTCCGCAGAGGTTCTCCCTGCTGCACCCCCAGCCCCTCTAAGGCCGCTCCCCCCAGGGGAAGCCACGCCCAGTCCATCCCTGTGCCAACTCTTAATGCAACTCCTCTACCTTCTCTCGCAACAAAATGCCCAACTCCCCCCTTCAAGCCTTCACGTTCTCGCTGAAACCCAGGACCTGGGGCCCTTAAACCTGCGACGGGAAAGACCAGGTTCCGGGGTGAAGGAGAGCATTTTCCTCTTAGCCTCACGGGAAGGCTCACGTCACTAATCAGAAACAGGCCCAGACCGCCGCCGCCGCCATCCATCACGAGAGGACCAGGGGGAAACACACACACCACACACACACCATGTGCGTGCACACACATGCACACATGCACACGCACACCCCCCACAAGTAAAATCAGAACCCCGGGCAGTGGACCCACCCCTTGGTTCCACAGGCAGCGAGGGAACAAGGGCTTCACAGAGACGGCGTTCAGACAAGGAGGCCGGGAAGTCACCGGGGAGGTCGCCAGACTCCAAAACATGCCTTCCTGGCTGCTCAGATGAGCCACTCATCGTGTCCCCATCTGCACTGCCCCTGTCTGCACTATCCCCGTCTGCACTGTCCCTGTCTGCACTGTCCACGTCTGCACTGTCCACGTCTGCACTGCCCCTGTCTGCACTGCCCCTGTCTGCACTATCTCCATCTGCACTGTCCCTGTCTGCACTGCCCCTGTCTGCACTGCCCCTGTCTGCACTATCCCCGTTTGCACTGTCCCTGTCTGCACTGTCCACGTCTGCACTGTCCCCGTCTGCACTGTCCCCGTCTGCACTGTCCACGTCTGCACTGCCCCTGTCTGCACTATTCCCGTTTGCACTGTCCCTGTCTGCACTGTCCCTGTCTGGACTGTCCCTGTCTGCACTGCTCCTGTCTGCACTATCCCCGTTTGCACTGTCCCTGTCTGCACTGTCCACGTCTGCACTGTCCACATCTGCACTGTCCACGTCTGCACTGTCATGCTAACATGCACCCACCGTAGCCCAGCTTCTCCGTGGTTTTGACACCCCACAATCCATACCCCCAAGGAGCTCTGAACAGGGTTACTTATCCCCACCCTTTTATTAAGACACTGTGTTGTCTTAGTGGGAATGAGGGCTCAATAAAGAAGGGCTATCTTTGTTCATGAAATAGGGGACTGGCCACACCTCTGGGTGTCTGTGCAGAAGTTCTGGCAAGTGGTGTGCAGAGCACTCTGCAAACCACCTGTTCCAAGAAGTCCAGAGAGCCCTGCAGGCATGCTCCGGTTGAGCATCGACCCATGAACCAGGAGGTCAGAGTTCAATTCCCGGTCAGGGTACATGCCCAGGATGTGGGCTCGATCCCCAGTAGGGGGCGTGCAGGAGGCACCGATCAATGATTCTCTCTCAGCATTGATGTTTCTAACTCTCTACCCCTCTCCCTTCCTCTTTGAAATCAATAAAATGAATTTAAGTACAGAGAGTCAAGTGCATCACACCAGGTTCTATTCAGAGGTCAACGTTACCTACAAAGGTCCCAGGAAGGATCACCTGAAATTCAGAGGACCATCACCTGTGGCCATCCTGTCAGCCATATTCCTTCCTCTGTGGCTGAAGGCACGGTTCATAGGAGGAGGTGAGCCACCAGGTGTCCCTGAGCCTTGTATTGAGAGTGAGAGCTGAACTAGGTCCCATGGTGTCTTGAGGGGAGTAGCGTCTTGGGGGGAGTAGCTGACACATGGCCCTTCGGCACCTTGTACACCTTGTATCTTTCCTGAGCTTCTCTGGTCCCCTTCCAGGGAAAGGACTTTCTGCTCACTAGTCGATCCTGGAATGGCCTTCACGGATCTGGAACTAGGTCTCCCCCAACAAATCGTTTTTGAAAAATAATGCCAGTGGGCCCAGTGGCCGAGTAGCTCAGACTGTCATCCCACTATGCCAAGGTTGTGGGTTCTACTCCCGGTCAGGGCACAAAGAAGCAACTAATGAATGCTTAAGTAGGTGGAGCAACACATCGATGTTTCTCTCTCTCTCCCTGCCTCTCACTCTAATAATTAATAAATACATTTTTAAAAATAACGATAGTAATAATGCCAATGTTTCACGGGGAGTAGACATTAAGGTAAAGTGTATGAGAACGAGATTTCGCCACTAAGTAAAGCCATGCTCCCCGGCTCTCGGCTCTTGCCTTTACACATATCTAGGAAGAGGAAGCAACTAGAAATGGAACCAACAAAAGAGGCTTTTGAGGAGATTAAAACAATAAAGGAAACCGGAGAACTCAGATGTTGGCTTCTCTGTCATTTTCAAATCATGGCTGGACTCCGTGACTTTCAAAGCCTTGCCACAAATTTATATCTTTTAATGTTTTGTTCCTGGTTGTGTTTGTTTGTTTTTCAAATCTTGACAGAATCTTGATGGGTATCAGCCAATGGGAACCTGCCCTCAGCTGGTGTTTGCATCTTCCCTCTTGCAAGCACCCTGCTGGTCTCCAGTCTCATGTCACCCCCTAATCCAATCTCCTCACACACAGCGCAGACCACCTACCACCCAAAGCGAATGAGGCTGAACCTGCACCGAGACTTAGAAAGGAGGTGAGTTTCAGCCTCCCAAGATCCTTGTTTCAGACCCGCACTCCCTTTCGGTGGAGCTAAGGAATAGAATAAGACTTCATCCTTTCCCCAGTGTCGGGCTCCCATACAAAGTCAGGCATTTCCATAGCCCTGAGACTCACAAGCTCAGAGCACAGAAAAGGATGGGCGGGGGCCATCGGCGGGGCCCAGTGGTTGAGCATGGACCTATGAACCAGGAGGTCACGGTTCGATTCCCCGGTCAGGGCACATGCCTGGGTTGTGGGCTTGAGGCAGTCAATTGATGATTCTTTCTCATCATTATGTTCCTATCTTTCTCTCCCTCTCTTCCTCTCTCTGAAATCAACAAAAACATATACTTATCTGTTTAAAAAAAAAAAAAAGAGTAAGCAGGGGCTTAGACCAGTGATGGCGAACCTTCTGAGCTCGGCGTGTCAGCATTTTGAAAAACCCTAACTTAACTCTGGTGCCGTGTCACATAGAGAAATTTTTTGATCTTTGCCACCGGAGTAAAACAGAGGCTTATATTTTTGATATTTATTTTATATATTTAAATGCCATTTAACAAAGAAAAATCAACCAAAAAAATGAGTTCGCGTGTCACCCCTGACACGTGTGTCATAGGTTCGCCATCACTGGCTTAGACTCTAGCCTGAGCTCACTGGTGACCTTAATTGAGGGTCCAGGGCCTGCAAAGAGAGAATGCTGTGTAAATAGCTGTGAAGAGGAGGAGGAGGAGGAGGAGGAGGAGGAGGAGGAGGAGGAGGAGGAGGAGGAGGAGGAGGAGGAAGGAGGAGGAAAGAAAGTCTCTTGGCCTCTCCATCCTCTTTCTTTCTTTGTCTCTTAAATGAAGTTAAGACAGACGACCCCGTCTCCAGGCGTGAACTCCTTAAAAGGATGCTGTGAGAAAGAAGGGAACGGTGGCAGAGGCCGGCCGGGTCACCTGAAGGAAGCAGCTGAACAAATATAAAGTTATATCAACGTATCCGACCTTCGAAAGAGCCCATTCGCACGAAACGCGCTGACGGATTTGGGGAAGGCGCTGCGCCACCGAGCATGCCGCTGCCGAGCTCCGGCGCCACCGTCATTTTCTGAGCTTTACTGCAAACTGGCCACGCAATTAGCGTCACGTGTTAATAACTGCTCTGCAGGGAGCCGCTTAACGCGCCGCCCTCACAAAGATGTATTTGCCGGCTTCGTGCGTCTACTCAGTGACGATGGCTGCCCTGGGAACCGTCCCAAACCAGCACAGGCACCAATCACACAGTCCCTTACGCCCTGGCCGGTTTGGCTGCGGTACCAAAGGGTCCCGGGTTCGATTGCGGTCAAGGGCAGTTACCTGGGTTGCAGGCTCCTCCCCTGGGCTGGGCATGTGCAGGAAGCAACCACTCGATGTGCTCCTCTCACACTGATGCTTCTCTCTGTCTCTCCCTCTCTCTTCCACTTTCTCTAAAATCAATGGAAAATATGCTCGGGTGAGGATTTTTTTTAATTTTTTTTTTAAATATATTTTATTGATTTTTTACAGAGAGGAAGGGAGAGAGATAGAGAGTTAGAAACATCGATGAGAGAAACATCGGCTGCCTCCTGCACACACCCTGCTGGGGATGTGCCCGCAACCAAGGTACATGCCCCGACCGGAATCGAACCCGGGACCTTTCAGTCCGCAGGCCGAGCCGCTATCCACTGAGCCAAACCGGTTTCGGCATCGGGTGAGGATTTAAAAAAAAAAAAAACAGTCGCTTTGCGCTGGTTTCTACAGAACAGAGTGACGGAGGTCCCACCCGGGACACAGGCCACCCCGTGTGAGTGCAGAGGGAGGAGCTGACGGCTCCTGGCTGGCCAAGGCCGGTCTCCTCCTCAGAGGGTGGGAGGGAGGAAGAGAAAGAAGAAGAGGATGCTGGTCCGGGGACCCAACCTGGCAGAGGTTCCTCACCTGCAAAGCGGGGACAAGAACCTCCCCAAGCCCCAGGCCGCCGTGAGGAGAAGTGATGTCGCACACCATGCGCTCAGATGCAGCTGCTGGTTAGATCCACAAATGTCATCACAGTCGCCCTTCACGAGCGATCCCGGGATAGCATCTTCCCGGGGACAGGCCAGGGGATCCCTCTCCCACGCACACTGACTTGGGGCACAGTCCGTGTTGCCGTGTGTGTGTGTGTGTGTGTGTGTGTGTGTGTGTGTGTTCACATATACAGAATATAACATTTACCATTTCAACCATTTAGTGGACAGTTCAGAGGCATTGAGTACACCAGGCCTGTTGTACTCCACACCTTTTTTTTTTTTTAGTAGATCTTTATCGACCTCAGAGAGAGGGAGAGAGAGAGAAACATCAATGATGAGAATCATGGATCGGCCGCCTGCTGCACGCCCCCTACTGAGGACCAAGCCCACAACCTGGGCATGTGCCCGACCGGGAATGGAACCGTGACCCCTGTGACCTCAGTGGTCAGTGAGTCACACTGGCCGGGTTTCGGAACTTTCTTCATGTTCCAGAACAATCTCTTCGCTCATCTGAGCCACAGCTCTCCACTGCCCCTCCCCCAGGCCCCTCCCCCCTGCAACCACCATTGTCCATCGTTCTCTCTCCATGAATCCGACAGCTCTAGGTCTCTCCTGTAAGTGGAATCACACCGTACCTGCCCTTTTATGTCCGGCTACTGCTGGGGTCCAACCCCAGCGGGTCCAGGGGTCCCCAAAGGTGTGGACGGAGTCGGCGAAGAAGGAATGACACGGAGACAGCGTTCAGTTGATCAGCAGCCTAGCCAGGATCTCTAGCCAGGATCTCCAACCAAGTTCTGGTCTGGATCTCCAGCAAAGTTCTGGTTCGGATCTCCAGCCAGGTTCTGTGTCCATGTTCTCTTGCTAGGTTCTCCAGCCAGGTTCTCCAGGTTCTCCAGCCAGGTTCTGTAGCCATGTTCCCTCGCTAGGTTCTCCAGCCAGGTTCTGTCCAGGTTCTCCAGCCAGGTTCAGTCACCAGGTTCTAGTCAGGTTCTCTTGCCAATTTCTGTAGTCAGGTTCAGTCCAGGATCTTTTGCCATGTTCTCTCCAGTGAAGTTCTTCTGTCTCTAGGTTCTGTGTAGGTTCTGTCTTCTAAGTTCTGTCTCCTAAGTTCTGTCTTCTAAGTTCTGTCTCTCGCTGTCTTGTTACATCTGTATTTATACCAGTTGATTCAATCCTATCAATCTCTATTCCAAAGGTTAGGGCGTTTCTTATCTCCATTCCAGGGAGTAAAGATTATGTAGCTTAAGCATGATTGTTCATAGTTAAAGTGATTAATTACCCACCTGGCACTTAGTTGAGGGGTTTTATTCCCTCCCTAACTTCAGGGGAAAATCCCTACCTGGGGAAACAACCTTTCTCAGAGAGGTGACCTTGGTTAAAACACATAGTGCCAAGAAGGTGAGCAAACATACTAAGAACAGTATGCCATATATGCCAGGTCCCTTGAAACAGCAGGATGGACCGGCTCCTGGCAGGCTACTTGCCCTCAGCATAGCGCCCTCAAGGCTCATCCACGTGGCAGCCTGTGTGGGAATGTCCTTTCTAAGGCTGGAGGGTGTGTCCACTCCACTGTGTGTATCTGCCAGGCTTTGTTCATCCACTCGCCCATGACGGACCCTTGCATGGCTTCTGCCTTTTGCTGCCGTGACTAATGCGGTCGAGAAGGAGGGCTGGTGCTGCTACCTTCTCCCACAAGTCCACTCACCGTATGAGACTCAACTGAGCAGTCACCAGGTCTTTGCTGGCGCCGGGAATCCTCACCTGAGGACATTTTCCCATTGACTTTTCAGAGAGAGTGGAAGGGAGGGGAAGAGACAGAGAGAAACATTGATGTGAAAGAGACACATTGATTGGTTGCCTCTCACATGCCAGCCGACCAGGCCTGGGGATAGAGCCGGCAACCGAGGTACATGCCCTTGACCGGAATCAAACCCAAGGCCCCTCCGTCCACAAGCCAGCGCTCTACCCACTGAGCCACCTGGCTAGGACTGCAGGCACGACTTCTAAGAAACCATCTCTAGCCAGCCATGCCGTTCCTTACAGCGGTGCTGTGCTGGGACAAAGTCCTGGCAATGGGCCGAGACAATGGTCGGAGCGGTGGGTGCTGCTCCCCCCGTGCGCTCCCAGCTGCACTCGGCGTGGTATGTCTGTTCCCACCCGGCCCAGCAGGCTGTGAGGGGCTCAAGGGCAGGGCTGTGTGTTAGCCATCTTTCTATCCCCAGCACCAGGCCCAGAGACCACACTGCTACATGGAAAAGGCCAAGAAATGTTGGGCAAGCAGAGGAACAGATAGATGGCTAGAGAAGTGGATAATGCGAGAATGAAAATGAATAAACTGAATGTTAATGTGTCCAATGAATCCTGGAGTCAGACAGCACCCTCTAGATCAGTGATGGCAAACCTAGGACACGTGTGTCAGAGGTGACACGCGAACTCATTTTTTTGGTTGATTTTTCTTTGTGAAATGGCATTTAAATATATAAAATACATATCAAAAATGTAAGTCTTTGTTTTACTATGGTTGCAAAGATCAAAAAATTTCTATAGGTGACACGGCACCAGAGTTAAGTTAGGGTTTTTCAAAATGCTGACACGCCGAGCTCAAAAGGTTCGCCATCACTGGTCTAGATTGTAAGTTTTACTTTTCTGCAAGACGGCAGTTGGATACTAGCATTTAATGAACACCTACTATGTGCCAGACAAATCATGCCGATGAAGCAACAATTATTTATTGTGTTTGTTTTTTTATTGATTTAAGAGAGAGGAAGGGAGAGGGAGAGAGAGATAGAAACATCCATGATGAGAGAGAATCATTGATCGGCTGCCTCCTGCACGCCCCCTACTGGGGATCGAGCCCACAACCCCAGCAGGTGCCCTGACAGGGAATCGAACCTTGACCTCCTGGTTCATAGGTCGATGCTCAACGACTGAGCCACGCTGGCTGGGCCAAAGCAACTATTATTAACCCCAAGAGACAAGTGAGGAAACAGTGACAGAAAGCAGTCCGTCCTTCTCTCCGTTCAGAGCTGGTAAACGACAAAGCAAAGATGAGAACCCACAGGGCCGGGCGCCGGGAGCCCCGCGTTCAACCACGGAAGCGATGCGAGGCCGCACAGCCCCGGTTCCTTCCGTCTGCTGATCTACGCTTGCAACCTGCTAACGACTACAGAGGACATTCTGAGCTCTCCGGGCGGAAAGGTGAGGAACGATGTTGATAACCAATGGCATTCATTTAAACTGAGAAATTAAATTGAATTCTGCCCTCTGTAAGCTTCGCAGAGGGGGTCTGGACAGTCCACAACCCAACTAAAGAGATACCGAAGGTGCCCGTAGCCAGAGCCGTGAACTCCACGCCACTGCTCTCCAGACCTGGCACGACCCCAGGGATGTCTGTGGCAAGCCAGCCCTCTTCCTCGCTGCCCCGCACCGAGTGATCCGAAGCCAGCAGCCGCACGTCTCCTCTCACTTCAAGCTCCGGGGCAGCCGCAAGCCTTTCCAGGGAGAGAGAGTCCTTCATTCTTCCAGACCCTCCTCCTGGACGTGACCACGTGTCACCATCCCACCACTGTGCAGGGCCACTTCTCGGACGACGGGAGACACTGAACCTGGGGCCGGGTCTGGGTGAGGGGCCTCACGCTTGCCCTCTTGGCTGAGTGCCAACCAGTGAGAATAAATTTCCTCCTGGGACCCCTGGGGCCCATTCTAAGCACCCAGTCTGCTATTCTGCAAGACCAGAGTGAATACAACCGCGTTAAGCTGAGCAAGAACAAGGGCATGTCGACCAACAAGGAATTCGGGACCTCCACCAGCTGGTCCATCAATACCGAGACCAACACCCCCAGGGGAGCCCACGCTCACGCTCGGGTCCCTGTGATTTCACTCTTCCAGGGGACAGCGGACGTGTCGGGGGACGGCAGTGTGTCACCCCCAGGACTAGCCCAGGCATCACCTCCTACCCCTCACCCCCTCCTTCAGCCCCAGTGACGCTTTCATTCACACAGTGGAAAGGAGAGTTTTCTTTCAAAAGACCAGAAATCGCCCGCCGGTGTGGCTCAGTGGGTGAGCATTGACCCATGAACCAAGAGTTCACAGTTCAATTCCTGGCCAGGGCACATGCCTGGGCTGCAGGCTCAAGTCCATCCCCAGTGTGGGGCGTGCAGGAGGTAGCCGATCAATGATTCTCTCTCCTCACTGATGTTTCTATCTCTCTCTCCCTCTCCCTTCCTCTCTGAAACCAATACATACATATATATATATATATATATATATATATATATATATATATATATTTTAAATTTAAAAAAAGACCCCTCCTTGGCAATTTCACACAGAATGACAGGAGCAAGTTTGGGAACAAGAGCCAGAGGCGCGATGAGAGGAGCAGCTGAGAGCAGAATCCACGGGAGCACGCGGGGGGGTTTGCTGGGCGGCCGGCGACCTGCTGAGCCGGGGTCCTGGCCGCAGAGCGCACCCCTGAAAGTCAGTGCAGAGACCCGGGTGCGAGGATGGGTCAGAAGTGAGCTGTGAATAGAGAAGCATTCGCTCTGACAGCGGCCTTACTAGGAGAAGTGGGGGGGTGGGGGGGGAGCTGAGCCTCTACTAGGGTCAGGGTTTGGGCAGAGAGTCCTAGTGCGGACCTGCCTCCTCTCGGAGGAGGAACTTTGAGGAAGATGTTGACATTTTCTTTTTTCAAGTACAAAAAAAAAAAAGTAAGAGAACGAGAGTAATGAATGGGTTCCCTGCTGCTCGGTGCTTCCTCCTAATGAGCTCGGGGCAGCCCGCGGCCAAACGAAGTTCTGCTTTTCCTATCTGTGCTCCCCGAGTTGTGTTTAGACTCAAATACAAATATAAATTATTACCGTCGAAACAGGAGGGGAACAGTCACAGGAAGCAGACAGCTTAAGAGGCCACCTGGGCTGATGATAAAGACAAATGAAATCGGTAAGAAGTTAATCGACCTTGCTGAGTGGCTTGCAGACCACAGCCTCAAAAGCTGCGGGGTTATTACACCCGAGTCACGGGCACGGGAATCGTAAACATTGGTCTGGACAGCTAGGGCCCATCCAGATGCCTGAAGGAGCAGGAGACGGAAGGAGAAGTCACAGGGGAGCTAAAAAGGTTTTGGGGGGAAATTCAGGGGGAGAATTTGTTAGGAATGCGGAATAAAATGCTTGGAGTTCTGGTGTTCCTGGATTGCTACCCACAGGAGCTCCCCACAAATTATTTCTAAATCCCAATGAGTACGGCACATTTTTATTTTTATTTTTATTTTTTATGTAGATGTTTTTATTGATTTCAGAGAGGAAGAGAGAGGGAGAGAGAGAGAGAAACATCAGTGAGAGAGAATCACTGATCAGCTGCCTCCTGCACGCCCCACACTGGGGATGGAGTCTGCAACCCAGGCCTGTGCCCTGACCAGGAATCGAACCGTGACCTCCTGGTTCATAGGTCGACGCTCAACCACTGAGCCACGCTGGACGGGCAGCACATTTTTTAAAATGTAAAGCTAAGTTTGGGCTGTCAGAGAAGTGGGACAATACATTTTCTCAAGCATTCCCGGCCAAACTGCTTTTTTAAAACCCATTGTCCCTTTGTTGGCACACGTTGACTTCTGCTTACAGACAGAGGACAGTAAAGTAAACAGCTGTATTGAGAAGCAGGAAGAATCCTGTCCGTCTATTCATGGCCCAAATTCCAATCATCAGCCATGAGAGGGGACACGCCCTGCTGGCCGAGGCCCACAGACCTGGCAGCTCATGGACCGGCTTCGGGCTCCTGGTTCAGGCAGAGACCATTGGGGACTGTGCGAAGCATCCCCTCTGGAATCTGGGGCACGAACGGGGCTCCATCCAGTGTGGGCTCCTCTGCAGCCTCAGAGACTCGCAGGCCTGGAAGGAGTGTCAAGACCACGACTCCAGCCCCCGTGGTTTACAAAAGAGAAAGAAAGCGCGAGCCAGGGAGGCCATGTGCCTAGGATCGCGCGCTAGTTAGTGCTGGGGACTCCCTGCACCTCGTCTTACAAAGGAAGTCCTTTGCTTTCTTTTTCTTTTTTTTTAATTAATCACCGGAGGATATTTTTCCATTGAGTTTTAGAGAGAGGGGAAGGGAGGAGGAGAGACAGAGAGAGAGAAACATCCATGTGTCTCTCTCACACGTTGTTTGGTTGCCTCCGCACCTGCCCCCGACCAGAGCCAAGGATGGAGCCCTGGACCGGAATCGAACCCAGGACCCTCCAGTCCGCAGACCAATGCTCGTCTATCCACTGAACCAGACCGGCCAGGGCAGGACAGTCCTTTTAACCTAAACATCTGGGGTTGTAGACAATCTCTAAGGCCTAGCAACCACCCACCTCTTTACTTCCGTTTCTTCCTCCTCTCTCCTGCTTCCTCCTTCTCCTCCCCGCCATCCTCTTCCTCTCCTCTCTCCCCTCCCCCATCCATCCCTCAGCCTACGGAGCCATGGTGATGCTCACACTCACAGCTGCGGGGCCTCAGGGAGGACATTCCAGGCCAGTTCTTCAGCTGCCGGGTCCAAGACCAAGCCGTCCTCCACGAAAGACACACAACTGAGCCAGGCACCTGACTCTTCCTCTTCCTCTTCATATATATATATATATATATATATATATATATATATATATATATATATATATATATATCAATGTGAGAGAAACACATTGATTGGCTGCCTCCTGTATGCACCCCGACTAGGGCCCAGGCCAGGGAAGACCCTGCAACCAAGATACGTGCCCTTGACCGGAATCGAACCTGGGACCCTTCGGTCTGCAGGCCAAACCGGCCAGGGCTGACTATTTTCTTAAACAATGGTGGGTACTAGTTGTTTGCCTGGACTCAGCTGTCCATTTTCCGTGTAACCATTTGGTTAGGGAGCTCAAGGGTGCTGGCTGGCTGGTGGTGGTGGTGGTTTCTGATCGGTTAATAAATCAGACTGGGATGCTGCCTGAAACCGCCAGTTGGGTGGCGCGGGGCGTGGGGAAGCAGTGATTACAGCGCCCAAGAAAGCAACCGCCATAAATAAGACGATAGCGTTCATGGGAAGGCACAGGCGTTCATCACTGCTCATTAAAAGACGGAATTACGGCCCAGGAGCAGCTCAAGCTCTGTGAGTTCCTGTGTTATCTTAGGGAAAAAACCCTGAATTAGCCACTACGCACCTCAGACATCGCTCCGATTAGATAGAGAAGGACTGAAAGCTGACATGTGTCGCTGCTGTGCTACAAGGTGGACCTGAAGTTAGCTTTCACAGTTCGAGCTTTAAAAGCAAAGCCATTTTCTGTGTAAGAACGAAGTGAAGGCTTTAAAACCATGGTGGATGGAGAGCTAAAACTCTTCCCAAGAAGTCCTTGTGGTGGTACCAGCACTGAGCTTAGCTCCATTAATGGAAAAGCTGGCTTACAAAGGCCCTCAGCAGTCCCCTGGTCTGTGACGCCTAAGCTATACTTAGATACAGTTCTGCTTATCGGAAAACACTCTACCCAGAGCCTCCGATCGGGTCCCCATGGAGCAGCACAAAAATAGCGACTCCTTCTACCTCCAGCTCCTAGGAGCTCCCTGCACCGGTCAGCGGCCAGCGGTCACGCCTGCTGCCAGCTGAGATGGTGCAGGAAATACTTCTGGGTGGGGGAGGGTGTCTCTACTTCCAGACTTCTCACGGGCTCTGGTCGGAACCGACGCGATAGGATCAGCAAAGCATAACTGCAGAGAAAACTGTCTGAGAAAGACAGCCCTGGATTGGAAGGCAGATAAGCCCGGATTCCTGGAGCGCAGCCGCAGGAGGGCTGCTCGCCTTCATCCAGGGCTGAGATGCCTCCCTGCCAGGCTCCCCCCAGGGCAGGGCCGGGAGGGGCAGGGCTTAAGGAGGGGGCTTCCCTCTGTGACAGACTCTCTGACCATGTTCATGGCGGCGCTGCTAAAAGGAGTCGCTGTTTGTGGCAACTGAGCTCTCGGAACTTCTCCAGGGAGCCACCTGCTGCAGGTGAAGGGCGGTCCGAGGTGCTGTGTTCACTTGCAGGGGAGACAGGAAGGGGAGCTGGGCGGTTGCCTTTTCTCTGGCTGTGCTTTTCCACGTGGTGTCAGCGCAGTGGCAATAGGAAGGGGAGAGGAAGAAGGAGAGAGGGGGAGTCTGGGGAGAAGAGATGGAGTCTGGGGAGGGGAGGGGAGGGGAGGGGAGGGGAGGGGAGGGTAGAAAGCCTTTTCTAAAATTCAACTTCACTGGGCCTGGCCTGTGTGGCTCAGTGGTTGAGCCTCGACCTACGAACCAGGAAGTCATAGGTTGGATTCCCAGTCGGGTTGGGGGCTCGATCCCCAGTGTGGGGCGTGCAGGAGGCAGCCGATCCATGATTCTCTCTCATCATTGATGTCTCTATCGCTCGCTCCCTCTCCCTTCCTCTCTGAAATCAATAAAAAATAGATTAAAAAATAAAATTCAACGTCATTGGACTAAAGACAGGAGGCGATGGCTGAATGTCGTCTCATAACAGCCCCGGTGCGGTGCCGTCACTGCCCCAATGTGCAGCGGAGTCTCCAGGCTCTGAGCGGCTGAGCGGCCTCCCCAGGGCCACACACTCAGTGAGGTGGCCTGGTCTGCACCAGGTGGCTGACACGGGTCTTCACCTTTAAGGTCACAAGAGCTGAAAAAATGGGTCGCTCTTAACCTCTCAGAGTCTCCACGCCTGGCATGCTGCCGCGGACGCCCTCCCCTCCCCGTCCACTCCCACGTACACTGTCAGTGCCTGTCCTTCCCCAGGCGCCAGAATGTCCTAACCAAGCCCCCCAGTGGCCCCCTATTTGCCGATTCAATGGGAACCTCAGCCTCGCGCGCCTCCTTGGCTGTCCAGGTATCTGACCTCTTGTCACCTCTACCCCCTGAAGCTCTCTCCTCCCTCGGGGTCCCTGACACCCCTGTCTCCACGTCCCTGCCCTCTCTCTGGCCTCCCCCTAGGGCAGTGATGGCGAACCTTTTGAGCTCAGCGTGTCAGCATTTTGAAAAACCCTAACTTAACTCTGGTGCCGTGTCACATATAGAAATTTTTTGATCTTTGCAACCATAGTAAAACAAAGACTTATATTTTTGATATTTATTTTATATATTTAAATGCCATTTAACAAAGAAAAATCAACCAAAAAAATGAGTTCGCGTGTCACCTCTGACACGCGTGTCATAGGTTCGCCATCCCTGCTCTAGGTCTGTCTTCCCTGCTCCTCCAGCTACCCATCCCTGCGATGTCAGAGAGTCCCCAACTCCACGCTCAGGTGTCTCCTGTCTCACCGTACACATGCTCCGTGGAGACCTCACCCGTCTGAGGATTCACCACCTTCTTCAGGGTGATGTCTCCCAGAGCCACATCTCCAGCTCTGGTGCACCCTAGAGCCCCCCAGCTCTGGAGCATTCCACCTCAAGCTCTACAGAGCCCAGCCCAGTTTTATTGTCCACAGCCAACCTCAGAAATCTCCCTCCCACAGCTCCGCTGCCACCTTCATGGGTTTTCTGGGCACAAGGTTGGCCAGGTCCACGCGGTCCCTTCATTCCCGCTGCTACTGCCTAGTTCAGGTCGGCGCCATCTTCCACTCGGGCCAGGGGGCCCCTTACCCGGGCTCCGCGACACCGTTCCCCCACCCACCGTCCCTCTCACCATCAGAGCAATCTCTCCTACATGAACATAACTGATCACTGCATCCCCTGCCTGGAGGCCCTTGAATGCCTGACCACGGCCACCGGATAACATCAGCCTGCAGCCTGCAAGGCCCTTCAGCCTGGGACCCTTCTGGAACCTTCCTTCCCAGCCTGTCACCCACCCATGCAAACACCCTGCTATGGTGACGAGACACCGCCGGTTCTCAGGGGCACTGAGCGGGCATGACCTCTGTGCCTGAGGCCTGTCATCCCCTCGGCCTGGAGTGTCGGTGTGTCGCCCTGTTCACAAGGCGACCCCTGCTCACCCTTCCAGCCAGCTGGCACCTCGCCCAGCAGCCTGCACAGCTCCAGCCTGGCACTCAGTACACGGCGCTGCAACCCTTTGGTTCCCTGTCTCTCTCTGATAATAGACTCCAGGGGAAGAATTTTAGCCTTTTTTACAGCTTGATTATAATGTGGCACAGCACTGTAGCTGGGCACATACGCGGGAGTAAAAAAGCGCTTACTGGCAAATGAATATGAAAGCAAAAACAGTTTGGCTCAATGGATAGAGCATCAGCCTGTAGTCTGAAAGGTCCCAGGTTCGATTCCAGGCAAGGGCACATGCCCGGGTTGTGGGCTCAATCCCCAGTGTGGGGCATGCAGGAGGCAGCCGATCAATGATTCTCTGTCATCACTGATGTTTCTATCTCTCTCTCTCCCTCTCCCTTCCTTTCTGAAACCAATAAAAATATATTGAAAAAAAGAAAGCAAAAACCATAAATAAAATATTAGCAAACTGAATCCAGCAACATATTTAAAAAATACATTGTGGGGTTTATTACGGGAATGCAAGGATGGTTCACTATTAGGAAATCAATTATAATTCACAATAATAATAGGTAGAAGGAGAAAAATCTTATGATCATCTCCCTAAATACGGGAAAGACATTTGGCAAAATATAACACCCATTCCTCATTAAGCACACAAAGTAAAATAGAAATTGATGGTGATTTTCATATGTATATATATCACTGCCATTCAACATTGTATCAGAAGCATTAATCAATGTAACAAACAAGAGAAAATCATTAGAGGAATAAAAGCAGCAAAGAAAAAGAGTAATGACATCTCTGTTTGCAGAAGATAAATTCTTTTGAAAATTCGAGTACCGATTTTAAAAACTAATGAATACATTAATAAAATGCAATAAGGTAATAGGATATAAAATTTATATATAAATCACTATCCTTCTTACATATAAACAACCATCAATTAGAAGAGATAATGCAAGTGAAGAGCTCATCTGTAATAGCAACAAAAGATATAAAACCTAAGAATAAATTGGGCAAAAAATGTGCCAAGACTATAAGAGAAGAACCTCTAATACTGTTGAAAAGTAGATTTGTTCAAATGGAAAGACGTTCCATGTCCTTGGGAAAGATTCAACATCATAGCGATGCCAACTATCCCCCAGGTTAATATACAAGCTGACCGTCAGCCTCCACGTCTTGGCATCTCTGCTCTCGTCACTTATTCCCTCGACTCTGAAAGCCTTCGGGACGTGCCATGACCACCCTCATATCCCAGCGAAGCAGAGGAGGGGGCGTCCATGTGAACTTGGTGGTAAAGGGCTCTGGGTGACGCTTTCATGGGGATGGGCATCAGTAGGAGCTTCTTTTTTTAATATATTTTATTGATTTTTTACAGAGAGGAAGGGAGAGGGATAGAGAGTTAGAAACATTGATGAGAGAGAAACATCGATCAGCCGCCTCCTGCACACTCCCCACTGGGGATGTGCCCGCAACCAAGGTACATGCCCTTGACCGGAATCGAACCTGGGACCCTTCAGTCCGCAGGCCGACGCTCTATCCACTGAGCCAAACTGGTTAGGGCCAGGAGCTTCTTTTTTAAGAAAACTTTTATTTAGTTAGTTTTTTTATTGATTTCAGAGAGGGAGAGAGGGAGATAGAAACAGCAATAGTGAGAGAGAATCATTGATCGGCTGCCTCCTGCACGCCCCACATTGGGGATCGAGGCCGCAACCCGGGCTTGTGCCCTGACCGGGAATCGAACCCTGATCTCCTGGTTTATAGGTCGATGCTCAACCACTGAGCCGCACCGGCCGGGCCTGATTTACTATTCCGATAAATATTTCCAAAGTAATTTAGGAAAGCCGGTGTATCCTCCCTCCCTTTGCACCTCTGCTAACACACTTGAAGGTGTTTCTGATGGCGCATGTCAGTATGAATGGCCAGGGACAGCGTAGAGGAGGTTGACCAACGAAACAAGAAAAGATGCTACGATCAGCCTGTGACTCAAGACAGTGGTTAGAAGGAAGTCGGTGGTACCCTCAGGGCACCACCCGTTTGCCATCTTGGCCAGGAACGGCCAGAGCGGAAGTCCGGTAGCCCCGCTGACCTGGCACCAGGCCGTCCGGCTGGAGACCAGCACAGACAGAGCGGACATCAGTCTCAACGGAGTGAATGTTAAACATGCGGAAGGTCCTTTTCCTCCATTTCATTCCAGCTGAGAAAATGACTCAGCTCAGAGTCTTGACAGCTCACAGACTTTTCCCACCCCACCCCCCACCATCTGTGAGCCCAGGGAAAGGCGTCGGGACGTACTCTCTCACGCACAGCTCCCCACTTGGGCAGTTACAGTAACAGTGAGTGACTCTCTCGATGGCACTGGGGTGCAAGCATCTTGGGGTTTCTCTGTTCCCTGCATCTTCAATGCTGCTTTCTTTTGTGACTTAAATCACTTCGATCACCTGGAAATCGGGGGGGTAAAGAAATCAGGTCCGTCTCCGCTTTGCTATGAGATTCACGTATGTTCATGTGCATCGATGTGGTGCATGCCAGCACAGCGCCTAGCACCTACCGACGGTAACTGTGAGCCATTTATAATCATCACCGTTACCGTCGCCATTACTACTCGCTGATGAATAGTACGATCTCGGACACGCCAAAGAGCAACAATAATGTGGCCTAAATTTTATTGACTTAATCCCTCCAAATGCTGACAAACGACTAGCCTCAGTCATTTAAAAATCACATTTCTAATGCAATAATCCTATCTGCAGAGAGTGTGGGAGGAATTACTACAGGCCAGGGATTCTTACAAAGTGAATTAAGTCACTATAAAAATTGACCTAGTTGGTTCACAATTAAAAGTCTGGTAGAATGCAATGCCATCAATCCATAGCTCACCAAGCCTTAAAGAGGAGGTTTCTGCTCGCATGTCTCGACTAGGAATGTTCTTATAATCCCTCAAATGTTTCAGAAATTTTTTTTTTTGAATGATAAATGCTAACGGGACTTCTCCATTACTGATAGTATCTGTTAGCTGGTCGTTTATCTCGACTACTTCTGAGATGGAAAAGATTCGAATGAAGCTTTCCGAAGATAGTCATGTGTTCTTAGATTTCCGATAGAATTTTCTCATAATTAATAACTATTGAAAAGGCGGTGTATTTTATCTACTTACAGAGTGTCTTACAATGGCTTCCAGGGGACCTTTTAAGTGGAGCTGTTTTTCCACCCCCCGTCTTGGAGCTGGGAAAACGCGAACGTACAGATGAAATCTCCAAGTCTAGACTCACTTGGGCCCCGGCTATTTAGAGGCCACGGTTGGTGTTTTTAAACCCCGTGAGACATTGTTTGCTTTCATCTCGGTGACTCCTGGCCACCCTTCTCAGTGTGTCTGGCTAATCTTCCTGGTATTTCTGGGGCATAAATGGACCCGGAGTATGTGACTGAGAACAAATCAGATAGGAATGTCTTCCTGGTCCCTTTTTTTTTTCTTTCTTTTTTTTACATAAAAGAAGATTTTTCTTTTATTAATATGGAAATGAACAGATGTCTGATAACCTCTCGCCAAGCTGGACCGTTTCTGCTTGCTCCAGGGAATTCCTTCGGGCTGAGGTTTCGCAGGGCTGCTCTGCGGCTGGTCTCGGAATGATCCCGGCTCGCCCAGAACGGGAGACTCATGCTTGGCCCCTGTTCCTGGCGCGGTGCCTCGACTGTGTATAAAACAGGAAGGGCGCGCTTGCCAGTGGATGTAAAATGGTTTTATATTTACACATGGAAACGCTGCCGTGGGTAAGAGGGCTGTTTCACTTAAAATCCCAACACTTTGCAAATCACATTCCTTTGTGTTTTTCTCACCACTTCCACTTCCCAGCTAGGAAAGCACTGACCTACCCCCAGGCGGTCCCTTCTCGCTGGCCGAGGGGGTAAAACCAACCCGAGTGTTTCACAGTCTGCCATGGGCACCGGTCTGGGCCCGGCCAGGTAAGCTGCCAGCTGAAAGGCGGAATCCAGGGCATTTTTAAGGGTTACGTGAGCTCACAGCTGTCACGTCCTACATCCCAGAGGCTGTGTTTTCCTAAATCTGCCTCAAACGCAACACACAGCACCAAATCCAACACCAACGTCCTTCGCTCTGAGCTCCACCCAAACCTGGGTCTCCTTCCGCTTCCTGTCTCAGTTAACATTACCCCCATCCCTGAAGTGGTCACCTGGCTACAGAGAGTGCTCAGCACTTCATCTCACCTTCTTTTTTTAATATATTTTTATTGATTTCAGAGAGAGGAAGGGAGAGGGAGAGAGAGATAGAAACATCAATGATGAGAGAGAATCACTGATCGGCTGCCTCCTGCACGCCCCACACTGGGGATGGAGCCCACAACCTGGGGCATGTGCCCTGACCGGGAATCGAACCTGTGACCTCCTGGTTCATAGGTCGATGTTCAACCACTAGCCACGCCGGCCTGAGCTCACCTGACCTTCTTAACCAACTGTCCCAGAGACACAACTGGGGGATTCAATAGGGCTTCTACCTACCAGGGGCACCGCTCACGAGAAATCATACGCCGGTGTGATATTTGGGAAACGCACCGACGAAAGTAGAAACTGAAAGCAGATGTTTTGTAAGAAAAATCTTACATCCCATGAAACATAAACAAACCAACCAGACTCTTGTCTAATAATGGCCGACGCTCACGTCCATCTGTGAAGAATGGAGCACCTTTCTAACCTCATCTCAAGTAATTTTCATGACATTCTAACAGTGTGAGTCACTGTCTTCCTTCGTGTGTCGGTGGGAAAGTGAAACATACAGGGAAAAACTGACAGACTCAATGTCACAACAGTAATCAGCGCTGGAGAAAGACCTAAGCCCAAATCACCCCAAAATGATAAGGTTCTGGACCTGCTGGTCCGGCCTGCCCAGGAGGCTGCTAATACCACCTCGTAGAATGTAATACCCTATCTATGAGAAAATATTCCCCCAATACAGCTAAGCATCTTAAGCGAATTACAAAGGTGATTTTGGCTAATCACCCCTCCAAAACACGCCTTTATCTTCCAGACTCTCCCTCCGGAGGGCAAACTACACTCTGGAGCCACATGACACTCTTGTTCTAACGAACCTTAACGCCTCCGCCCTGAGGGCTGCGAAGGTCCCCAGTTCGCTCATAAAGTCTGCCCGGGGAGAAGGAAGGTCTGGTCTCCAGGTTACAGGGCCTCCGCCCGTGGTGCTCGAGGGAACACAGGAGAGAGCACAGCGCTTATTTGATTAAAACGTTGCAAACTTCCGCGGTGTGATGAAAACTGTACCTCCTCCCGGGGTACCGATGCTTTAGAAAGGAACGCCAACACTGAAATGATCATTCCCGGAGACATGCAGGATCCTTTTAGTTGACATTGCTGTTTCTAACAACAAGGTGATCCAAATCACCCCTGGCTCTCATGGAGTCGTGGGCACTCCCTGTACCACGGTCATGCTCCATCATGCTATGTCACATATGAAGCTCCAGGCACTGTGTGATATTCCCATGTGCACCTACCGGGACCCCGTGTGACTGTCCCCGTGGGCGTAAGGCACGGAGGTGTAGCAGACCCATCACTGTGACAAGACGATCCGTCTCCCAGCACCTCTTTTATTTCATCCTGTAACTAAAACGGGCAAATCTACGGAGCTGCCCGCTGCGACCCCGTGAAGGAATCTCCCGGGCTGCTTCCACAAAACCAGAGCTCTCCTTTGTCACGTGACCCCACAAGGCAAGATGGATGGATCTACGTCCAACGTGTGTTTCTTCTTCCTATCGATTTCCTTCCCTTCCGCCATCCGTGTGAGAAGGGTATATTTTGATTTCCCTTTGCATACAAGAGCACTCAAACATGAAGCTGTTAGAGGAATGAGTCGTACAGAAGCAGGAACAGGCTCAGAGGGAAGGCAGGGGAGGCTGGGAGGGGAGAGATCAATTCGATGAACTTGTATGCCTAACCCATGGGCACACACAATGAGATAGGTGGTGAGGGCCAGGGGTGGGGGAGACGGGAGCAGGCTGGAAGAAATAAGTTAATGTGGGGGGCGGGAAGGAGGACCTAAGTAATATTTTCAACAATAAAGATTTAAAAAAATGCACCCTCAAGAATGTTCTAGAAGAAACTGTGGTACATCTACACGATGGAATACTATGCTGCTCTTAAAAGGAAGGAACTCTTACCATTTGCAACGTCATGGATGGAACTGGAGAGCATTATGCTAAGTGAAATAAGCCAGTCAATGAAGGAAAAATACCACATGATCTGACTCATTCATGGATAATAGAGACCATTATAAACTTTTGAACAATAATAGATACAGAGGCAGAGCTGCCTCAAACAGATTGTCAAACTGCAGTGGGAAGGCCGGGGAGGGTTGGGGGCAGGAGGGAGGGGGGTAAGAGATCAACCAAAGGACTTGTATGCATGCATATAAGCATAACCAATGGACATAAAACACTGGGGGATAGGGGAGGCTAGGGGACTGTCTAGGGCGGGGGGATAAAATGGACACATATGTAATACCCTTTGTAATACTTTAAGCAATAAAAATTTTAAAAAAAAAATGTTCTAGAAGGATCTGGAAGACTCCAACTTATTAGGACTTCCAAATACCAGATGTTCTCTATTTAACAGCCAAGGTTCTCCCAAATTTACCACATGGTCTGGTCTGGTTATGCGCTCTCACAGCACCCCACACGCGTCTTGGTAGAAGAATAAATCATGAATTGTGCATTTTGTGGTTAAGGTCTGTGTCCTCGGTGAGGATATAAGCCCCACGTGGACAAGGGCTGTGGGCACGTGTGACTTCATTGCTGTGCTAAACCCGGTGCCTTGAATGCCACAGGAAACCAGAGAACATTGACAGACGCTCCAAAGAGCTTAAATAAACCTGCGAGTGAAGAAACCGTGTGAAAACGAAGGAGGGAAAGAAGTCTTAGACTCCCCGAGATGTATTCTTGGGGTTGTATCACCAAACTGCCAAAATGGTACGCTGGCAGCAACCCACGAGTTAATTATTCCGGCGGTAGATTCGGGATTCACAAAACCTATTCTCGGGGTGGGGATCCTCCCCGTGTAGAGTTTTACGGCGTCTGTGGGCGTGGTGTTTGCTTCGTGTAACCCTCGCACATGACACCACCAGTGCGCGTGTGTTTGGACAAGCAGGGGAGGCAAACAGGCCCGAATCCCTGAAGCCCACGACTCGTAACCACAGCGTTTCAAGTCACCGAAACATAAATTAGAAACGCCAGTGAACAAACCCGATCAGACCCGCACAGCCATCCACTGTGCCCTCCACTGTGCCCTTGCCATTTTAACCACCGATAAGAACTCTTTGAAGCGCGAGAGTCAATATTATCATTTGATAGCACTTGGGCCCAACCGCGCAAATACAAGCGCATTGTGCTCCGCGCCGGGGCCCGCGGGGTTGCCATGGGGAGCCCCGTGCGCTCGGAGCTGGAGCGACCAGGGGGTAGCGGTGCTCCCCGGGCTCCCACCCTGCGTCTCCCCGGACAGAGTGGACGTTGGGGGCGATGCTGGCTTTTGTGACCCGGGCAGGAAGGGAGGACCACAGACAGGCAAGGAGAGGCACCAACCCCGCTCGCTTTTACTTCCCCACCCGCGCGTTTCTGGAAAGGATCGCGGGTGGGTGGGGAGAGAATGCCCACGGCGGGAGGGCATGCCCGCGGGGCCGAAGGCAGGACTCCCCGGAGCGGGTGTCGGCGCGTCCCCGGCCAGCCCCCCCTTCACCCCCCAGCAAAGGTTTGCGGGCGCGCGGGGAGAGGGGTCCAGCAGGATGGCGGGCAGGTGCGGGGATCACAAAGGGGCTCTCCAGAGAGGGGGACAGCAGGACAAGTCACCTGAACCCCCCTCCCACTCCCGTGGGCGGTGAGGCCCCAAACGTGGAAAGCCCGCGCGCTCTGAGCCCCACCGTGTCCTCGCGCAAAAGACGGGCGGGGTCCCCGACGCCGGCCCGAATCCGCCCCACGCGTGCAGCGCCCCCGGGGCGCGAGGCCAGGCGCGCAGCGGCCGCGGGAGGGGCAGCCGCCGGGGGCCGCGGGGCTGCGGGCGCCCCGGGCCGGCCCCCGCCCCCGCCCCCCGCCCCCCGCCCCCCGCGCGGGGCTCACCTTGCCGGGGAAGGGCCCGGGGAGCAGCAGCTGCAGCGCCTGCCTCTTCAGCTCCACCAGGCGGGCGTTGCAGTTCTCGCACCAGACGCCGCGGTCCGAGCCGGGGGAGGAGCCGCCGCCGCTGCCCGAGCCGGGGGAGCCGGTGCCGAAGCCCGGCGAGCCGCCCAGGGAGCCCGGCGAGCTGGTGCCGATGCCCGGGGAGGCGGGGCCCGGGGAGCCGGTGAAGGAGCTGGGGGACGAGGTGCCCGAGCCGGGGGACGGGGTCCCCGACGAGCCGAGCGCCGAGCCCGCGCCCTCGGGGGTGGGCCGGCTGCCCGCGCGCGACTCCTCGTAGGCTTTGCGGTACCAGCTCTCGGGGGAGAAGGGCGCCGCGGGCTTGGTGGGCGAGCAGACTTCATTCACCTGCGGGGAGACACGCCGGGGTCAGGGCGCCCGCCCGGGACTGCGCGCCGCCGAGGGCCCGGCCGAGCCCCGCGGCCAGATCGGCCGCGTTCAATGCTCCCTAAGTGAGTCCCCAACGCCCCGGGGCTCCCAGCGCCGTTCCCGGGCGCCGGCGGGGCACATGGCTCGCTCGGGGGGTCCCGTGGTTTCTGCAGGGGGACCCGGAGACTCAGAGCCCCGCGCTTTTGAACCCGACACCCACCCAGCCAGAGCCCTGGTTTGGGGTCCTGGGAGCCGCTATTCCGGGGTGGGCGGGAGGGGGAGGGGGCTGCGACTTCATTCATTCATTCGGGGTGCAGCCTCTGGGTCCCGAAGGCACCGGGAAATGATCCCAAGGAACCGCAGGGAATCCATGGAAACCCCTCCCGCTCGGCGCCGCTCTCCCTTTCAGTGCAGGAATGCTGGAAAGTTAGGGGTGCGGGGAAGGGGAGGCCGGCGAGGGCTGAAAATTCCCAGCGCCGGGCGAGTGTGCGGGTCCCCGCGACAGATCCGCCTCCGCGCACGCACGCCCGGCGGCGGCGCCTCGGAGCCGGCGGAGAGCTCGGAGCCGCCCTGCCGCGCCGCGCGGCTCCCGGGAAGGGGGACCCCGGCCGCCCTGTGTCTGGGAACGCGCCTCCGCCTCGTACCCGTCACAACTTACCCCGTATTTCTTGCCCCTGGTGGAAACGGCGAGCCTCTCTTTATTCCCAGCGACCGAATTCATGGTGGCTTTTCCAGAAGAGAGTCTAATGGTCCCCCAGCGCTACATCCACAAGGTCTGCAGCCCAGAAGGGTCTCCGGTGGCGGGGGGCTGTCCTTTGGTCCTCAAGTCAAGGCTCCTTAATTGGGGGGAGGGGGCATAAAGGCACACGGGCCCCCGAAGTAATAGCACCAATTTGCAGAAGGGGCTGGAGTGGGCGGCTTATCCTTTCTTCAAATACTGCTTCCCCGCATCCTCTTCTGCTCCTCCAGCCACACGTTCCCTTTCCACGGTCACAGCCAGAGCACCGGCTTTTCCCGCAGCCGAGGAAGTGCGTGCTCCTCCACGCGGGAGAGGAGGCTCACAATCGGGGCACGTGGCCGCCGCGGAGAAGGTGCGCGAGCCCCCGCCGGGCCCCCGCCAGCGAGCCGGCTGTGGGCGCTCTTCTCCTCCCCGCAGCTCGGTAACTGAGTTCAAAGAAATTCTCCCAAAATATAAAGATCCAGCTCGGGGAGGAGCCTCGGCGTGTGCGAGCCAATATCCGCCGGCCCGCGCCGCCTGACAGCCGCGCGAGGGCAGGGAAAGGGGCGGCTCGGCGGGCCGGGCGCCGTCCGCGGTCAGAGCGCGCGTGTGCGCCCGGGCGCAGCGCGGAGCGTGGGGACCCGCGGCCCCGCCGCCCAGGAGCCCGCCGCCTGGCTGCCGCCGCCGCGCCGGCCCGGCTCCATTTTAGGTGGCGGCGCTCCTGCCTGACACCGAGAGGCCGCGAGCCGGCGGGGGGAGGGGACCGTAAATCTCGCTCCCGGCGGGGAAGTTCCCGGCGAGGGGCCGGCGTCCAGGGCTCTGATGAAACGCCGCCGCGCGCGCCGGGGCCGAGGGGCCGCGCCGAGCCCGCGGGGCTGGACCGAGCTGCGCCCGCGCCTCCCCCGCCCCCAGGTTCTTTCTCTTCCTGGCGAGGCGTGCAGCTCTGCCTTTGAAACGCCGGGGAAAAGGGATTGAGTCACAGACAAGTCCGCAAACGCGCCGGGTCCTCCCCCCGCCCTTTGTTCTCCCAGACCTTCCCTGCAAACCTTTTCTGGAATGGCCCTCCCGACCCCCGGCCGGCCACGGGCCCCCTCCCCAGGACACCCCCCAGCCCGAGGACCGGGGTCCCCACCTGCCCAGCCCCTATCTGCGAGGTGCCCAGTCGCCCAGCGCTGGGACAGGGGAGCCCGGGATGAGAAGGCAGCCCGGGCAGGGGAAACTGAGGGATTCGCCGCGCTGCACACGCACGGCGCGACGGCGCGGGCCTGGAGAGGGGTGTGCGCGAACTGGACTTGGCCTCGCCTTGCCGGGCCGGTGCCCTCAGCACCCGTCCTTCCACGCCTTCCTCGGGACCCACGGAGTCCCGGGCGCGTCAGTCATCGCCCCCTCTCGGACCCCCCACCCACCCGAGGCGCAGCGCCCGGGAGCGCAGGAAGCCAGCCTCGCCGGGCTCCACACGTGGCTGCTCCGGGGAGTCATTTTTCATTTCCCGGGAGTACATTTCTCCTGGTGAGCCGGCGGGTCTGTTTTGCTGTGACCTTTAATTAACACCCCGCGAGACGCCCCTGCAAGGACCGGCCCGGGGTGGGGTCACGTGAGGTGTGCTGGCATCTGGGCGCCGTAGAGACCCGGCTGGGGGTAGGCGAGGGCGCAGAGGACGTTTGGTGCCTTTCTGTCACTAGCTTCCTTCTGTGATGGGGAGGGGCGGGAAGACAGCTTTCTGGGGTGCTGGAGCCTGGAACCCCGGGCAACGCCCCCCACCCCCCATACACACCCACACACAGCCTGCCTCCCTCGCGCTGCCATCCACCCACCCTCCCGCCCGCCACAACCCTTGTGTGGGGATATTACAGTCACCAAAGCGAGGAATGGAGGTCAAAATGAAGATGTCGAAAACAGGGCGCAAGTTTCCTTTACGCTCCTACTTGCAAATTAAAAGCGATCCTATCGAGAGAAGACCTAGGGGTCGAGGGGTGGGGGCGGGTACACCTCCAGGCAGCCCACGCCAGATCCCAGCGGCATCTGCTCTCCGGGGAGATGGGGCGGGACACAGCATCGCCATTAGCTACGCGCTGCTTATCAGCCGAAAAGCAGCGTATGGCCCGGCGACATGGACTGCCCGGGGTGGGGACGGTGGGGGGTCCGGGGAGAGCTGCCGTGGAGACCGAGGCCCACAGCTTGCCTGATTTGCATTCCCAAGTGGCTGAGTCCCTAAAACGTGTTTGGTGAGCTTGGGGCGCCCTCTGTTGATCAACGTTTACAGTCGCAGGCCCCGCAAGAGAGTTTGGATTTGAGGCTTTTGAAACGTGGATGTAAAATTTACAGAGAAATGCACAAATTTTAAGCGTACGTTAATATGACTCTTATAAAGGTATTCTCCCTTTCAAGGACCTTTCCACAGCCTCCGAGCCAATGAGGTTCATCCACAGCCTCAAGGGAAGTATAACTTTCCACCACTCCAGAAAGTTCTGTCTCCTCCTAGGTGAACCCCATCCCTCACACACAAGTACTGCTCTGACTTCTATCACCATAGTTTTGCCTGATCTTGAACTTTTTATGGCTGAAAATCAATGCAACATGTATTTTTTAGTGCTTGACTTTTTCGCTTTAACTCGAGTTTGAGCTTCACATTGTTGCTAGTACCCCTGTTTTCTATTTGCCCTGTTTTTCATTCCTGTCTCTCCGGCCTTCTTAACTGGATATTTTTTAGTATTCTTTCATCCTTTTCAATCTAATGTTTATAATATGCATATTTATCATGGGCTACTTAGAGTTAGCATTGTGTGACTTCACCCAAAACATAAGAAACTTGCAACAGTGTAGTTATTTTATCTCCCTCCTTTGTGCTATTTTGATCTGTGAATATATATATATATATATATATATATATATATATATATATATATATATATTAGAGGCCCAGTGCACGAATTCGTGCACCAGTGGGGTCCCTCAGCCTGGCCTGTGGGATTGGGCCAAAACCGGCTTTCTGACATCCCCCAGGGGTCCCGGATTGTGACAAGGTGCAGGCCAGGCGGAGGGACCTCACAGGTGCACAATCGGGGCGGGGAAGTACACGGGAGGTTGGCCAGCCAGGGAGGGATCACAGGAGGGCTCCAGGGCGTGCCTGGCCCGCATTGCTCAACCCCTATAGGCTGGACCCCAGCAACAAGCTAACCTACCGGTTGGAGTGTCTACCCCTGGTGGTCAGTGCACATCATAGCAAGCACATTAGCACATCATTAGCATATTACACTTTGATTGGTTGAATGGCCGACCAGTTGACTGGATACTTAGCATATTGGGGTTTTATTATATAGGAGATATACACATACACACACACACACACACACACACACACACACACACACACACTCTAAAGGCCCGGTGCACAAAATTCATGCACAGGTAGGGTCCCTAGGACCGGCTGGCGATCAGGGCCAATCTGCAGGGCAACCAGCGGGGTGATGGGGGGGTGGCCGTTGGCACCTGCCTTAGCTGGCCTGGAACCACCCGCTCCCCGGCCCTGTCCTCTGCCAGTAGAGGCCTGCAGGCTAGGGGCAGCTCCTGCATTGTCTGCCCCCTGGTGGTGAGTGCACGTCAGAGTGACCGGTGGTTCTGCCATTCAGTCGATTTGCATGTTAGGGTTTTATTATATAGGAAATATATCCTCCTGTATAATAAAAGAGTAATATGCAAATTGTCCCCTAACAATGAAACGACCGGTCGCTATGACGGCAGCTCCTGCATTGAGCGTCTGCCCCCTGATGGTCAGTGCATGAATTTTCATGTACCGGGCCTCTAGTCCTATCTAATAATAGACAAACATGGTAATTAACCATACCTCTGCTACACTTCCCATTGGCTAATCAGGGTGATATGCAAATTAACTGCCAACCAAGATGACGGCCGGCAGCCACGCAGCTGAAGTGAACATGAGGCTTGGTTGCACCGGCAATGGAGGAAGCCAAGGTTCCCCACCTGCTGCGCCCAGCTCTGAGCCTGAAAGCAACAGCTCCGAAATGCAACTATGTTTCAATTATAGAAGCTAAACAAACCCCAGATACCTGCTTTCAGACAGCCAGCATCCGAGCTGGAGCTGCAACAAAGTTTCAATTACAGAAGGTAAATAAATCCCAGAATAAAAAAAAAAAAAGAAAAAGAAAAAAAGGAGAGACTGGGAGCTTCAGTTGCAGGCTTGGCCCGCCTGAAAACAGCCCTCAGCCCCTCATCCAGGCTGGCCAGGCACCCCAGTGGGACCTCCACCCTGAAGGGGGTGCAGGCAGTCTGAAAACAGCCCTCAGCCCCTCATCCAGGCTGGCCAGGCACCCCAATGGGGACCGCCACACTGAAGGGTGCGGGCAGCCTGAAAACAGCCATCAGCCCCTCATCCAGGCTGCCCAGGCACCCCAGTGGGGACCCCCATCCTGAAGGGGGTGCGGGCAGCCTGAAAATAGTGATCAGCCCCTCATCCAGGCACCCCAGTGGGGACCCCCACCCTAAAGGGGGTTTGGGAAGCCTGAAAACAGCCCTCAGTCCCTCATCCAGGCTGGCCAGGCACCGCCGTGGGACCCCCACCCTGAAGGGGGTGCAGGCAGTCTGAAAACAGCCCTCAGCCCCTCATCCAGGCTGGCCAGGCACCACAGTGGGGACCCCCACCCTGAAGTGGGTGCGGGCAGCCTGAAAACAGCCCTCAGCCCCTCATCCAGGCTGGCCAGGCACCCCAGTGGGGACCCTCACCCTGAAGGGGGTGCGGGCAGCCTGAAAACAGCCATCAGCCCCTCATCCAGGCTGGCCAGGAACCCAAGTGGGACTCCCACCCTGATCTGGGACACCCTTCAGGGCAAACCAGCCGGCCCTCACCCGTGCACCAGGCCTCTATCCTCTATAGTAAAAGGGTGATATGCAAACTGACCCTAACAGCAGAAAGACTGGGAATGACTGGTCACTATGACACACACTGACCACCAGGGGGCATATGCTCAATGCAGGAGCTGCCCCCTGGTGGTCAGTGCATGCCCACAGGGGGAGCTCTGCTCAGCCACAAGCCAGGCTGATGGCTGCCAGTACAGCGGTGGTGGTTGGAGCCTCTCCTGCATCCTCAGCAGTGCTAAGGATGTCCAACTGCAGCTTAGGTCTGCTCCCCGCTGGCAAGCGAACATCCCCCGAGGGCTGCCGGGCTGCCAGAGGAATGTCTGATTGCCAGCTTAGGCCCAATCCCCTGGGGAGCAGGCCTCAGCCAGCAGATGGTCATCCCCCGAGGGGTCCCAGACTGTGAGAGGGCACAGGCTGGGCTGAGGGACCCCTCAGTATATAAAATAAAACCCACAATATAATCATCCATTTACTTTAAACAATCTGTTGTCTTTTAGTGAAATGAGAAAAAAATTAAATGCGTAGTTTTTATATTTTACTCAGTTTTACCATTTCTAGGACTTTTTCCCCCCCTGAAGAGCCAGCTCTCCAAATGGGTCATTTCCTTGTTTCACTTTTGTGTTTGAAGACTAGTTTAACTGGATGTAGAAGTCTTAGTTGACAGTTATTTTCCACTCAGCTCTTTAAAGATGCCATTCATTGCCTCTGGCCTTCCTTGAAGGCCAGCAGTAATTCTTATGTGATCTCTCCTCTATGTAATGTGTCTTTTTTCCCCTGGATTCTTTGAAGATTTTCTCTTTACCATTGGTTTTCGGCAGTTTGATTATGGTATTACTGGATCCAGTTCTCTGTATTTATTCAGCTTAATGTTTGCTGAATTTCTAGGACCTATAAGTTGATCTGTAAGTTTTTCACCAAATTTGGGGAAATTTATGATTATCCCATAAGTTGCTGAAGCCTGTTTATTATTTTAATCTTTACTTCTCTAGTCTTCAGATTAGATAATATCTGTTGATCCTTCAAGTTCACCACCCTTGTTTCTGCTGTTTCCAATATCTTTTAACCCTATCCAGTGAATTCCTCATATTAGATACTTTTCAATAAAAGCATAATCCGGCCAGTGTGGCTCAGTGGTTGAGTGTCAACCTATGAAACAGGAGGCCATGGTGCGATTCCCAGTCAGGGCACATGCTTGATCCCCAATGGGGAGTGTGCAGGAGGCAATCAGTGATTCTCTCTCATCACTGGTGTTTCTCTCTCTCTCACTGATGGGCTCCCTCCTGCATGCCCCCTATTGGGGACTGAGCTCACAATCAAGGCATGTGCCCTGACTGGGAATAGAACTGTGATCTCATAATTCATAGATCAATGCTCAACCACTGAGCCACGCCAGCTTGACTCTACCTCTTTTTCCTTTAAATCCTTGAGCATAGTTATAATAGCAGCTTTAAATTTCTTGTCTGCTAATTCCAACATCTGGCTCATTTGGAGGTCACTTTCTATTAACTGATTTTTCTCTTGACTGTGAATCACATCTTCCTATATCTTTCACATCCAGTTTTAACTGTATGTTGAATATTGTGGATATTACGGCTTAGAGATGCTAGATTCTATTATCTTCCTTTGAGGAGTATTGATTTGTGTTCTAGCAGGCAGTTAACACCTTGCTGGCCAGTCATGAGATAACTCATGCCTGCACTTACATTAATTTAAGTAATTTTAAAACTCTACAGTGCTTTCAGACCTTCAAATTATTTAACTAATGTAAGTGCAGATACAAGTTATCTCATGACGGGTCAGCAAGGTGTTAAGTTAGTGGTGGATCACCTTGGACTTGTGAGGCTGGGCTCTATGCTTTGTAAAAGTGGTTCTATTTAGGTTTTGCCCTTAGATCTAAGGAAAATCTCTGCGTTCTGGGACTTGTTCTTTAGCCTTAATGTATGGCACTTCTGGGGTTTCAGTGGGAAGCCTAAAGTGACACTGAGCCCCTCTAACTTGGGTCTTGTACTCCAAGCTCTGCTTCCCTGAAGAGATAGCAGTTGAAATCTCTGCTCAACTCTTTCAGCTTCTAGATGCTTCTTTCCTCTGGACTCCTCCATGTATGCAAAATTCAAAACTGCTACCCAAGGGAAATTTAATTTACTTGAGGGAAATTTAATGTGGATTTTAGGGTTGCCTCATTTTGGCTCTCTCCTTTACAGGATTTTCCTTCTCCCTCTCCAGTCACAGCCCTGAACTCCACCATGTGATAACACCTCAAGACAATAAGACTGGCCACCTCCTCGAATTATAATCCCCAGGCCCAGCAGACTGGAAATTCCCATCCACCCTCCGAGTCCTTGAATCCCCGCCAGCCTCTGCCTGCTTTGGGCCACTCTCCAGTGCCTCTATACAGGTTTCATGTTGTTGTTACCCAGTTTGTCATCATTTCCTTTGGAAAATTCAATTGTGTATAAAGTACTCCCTAACTTTAGTTTTAATGGTGGCTTTTTCAGGTCCAACTTAGGTTTTTAGAATTCTTGTAGTTTCAAGGGTTTTCATTCTGTGGGTTTAGCAGCCTAAAGAGTTAGTCTTTAAAGAAACTACCTATAATTTTATTTTCTATTAGGCTGAAAGATTCTAATGATGTGACCAAACCATTCATTGACACATAAATTAGAGAGATGATTGATGGATTTCTCATGTCTTCACATCTAAGGATTTGACAGCTTTACTTCAAGATTTAGGTTATACCTTGGCCAGTGTTGTTCATTCAGTGGTTAGGGTGTCAGCCCATGCACCAAAGGGTCCCGGGTTTGATTCCTGGTCAAGGGCATGTACCTGGGTCGCAGGTTCACTTCCTGTCGCCAGTAGGAGTAAGTGTGGGAGGCAACCAGTCCATGTATCTCTTTCACATCAATGATTCTCTCTTTTTTCCTCTCTCCCTCCCTCCCTCTTCTTCTACTCTCTCTGAAAAGCAATGGGAATATGAATATATATATGTATATCCATCCATCCTCAGGTGAGGATTATTAACCTAACCTCAGGTTAGGTTAACAAAACCCACTCATTTTATGAATGAAAAAATTACATACTGGCTTCTAAAAGTCCAGGGCGTCTATAAATACCAATTTATTTATTCCATTGATATCCCTAGGTGAAAACAGTGACTCCCTGTTATAACTCTAAGCACAAAATGCAAAAAATTAAGGTCCATTACCTGGCTGAGAATGAAATTCTTATTCCATATTCCTTCTTGCTTAATTATTAAACCAACATAACTTCTTTGGGAATGCTTCATGGGACTTTTATATTTTCATAAAATGCAATTTAGCTTGCTCATTATTTATACCTTAGGAGTTGCTCGTTAATTTTATAGCTAAAATATGTCTAAAAGTATGAATCAGAAATGAAAATCCAGAATCAGCCTGGCAACTTCTAACTGCTACGCAGAGGGCAGAACAGAACAGACTCCACTCCTCTTTAATATCTGTCTTCTGAAATAATTTCCAGGTCGGTTGCCAACAGAGGCAGCCGAGTGCATGTGCCAGAGGCGGCTGTTTCTTCTTGAAGATAATTAAAGCAGCTTACACTGCCCATGTGGTATCTTGATGAATATGCAAACAATATTTGCATATGATCTACTGGTGTCCTGGGGATCATAGGATCACGTGCGGGCTGCCAGTCATCAGAAAACTGGCAATGCTCATCTGTGGACGTGGTCACTATTGTAGCTTAAGGGGAGGTCACTATCCCACAAGCTGAGAAAGACTTTCCACTCCTGGACTCTCATTTCAATCCTTAATCATTTTATCCTCATCAGTTCCTTTCATGCTAAATTCCAAAGGTGAGAGTCGATTTCAGTCCAAAGTTGATCATTCAGAAGAGAAAGGGTGTGAACCAAGTTTGCGTGCCTAGAGCAGTGATGGCGAACCTATGACACGCATCAGAGATGACACGCGAACTCATTTTTTTGGTTGATTTTTCTTTGTTAAATAGCATTTAAATATATAAAATAAATATCAAAAATATAAATCTTTGTTTTACTATGGTTGCAAAGATCAAAAAATTTCTATATGTGACACGGCACCAGAGTTAAGTTAGGGTTTTTCAAAACGCTGACACGCCGAGCTCAAAAGGTTCGCCATCACTGGGCTAGAGTGATACTTCGGGGGGAGGGTTAGGGTTAGTGAGATGTCTCAACATATTCATTCAGTAACGACTGAGTGCAGAAGACAAGCGAGGCGCTGTCCTGGGTCCTGGGGGTACAGCAGCAAGCCACACAGAAGGCCTGCCTCCTGGAACTGGCATTTAGTGGAGACGACAGTCCTGGAGGCTGCAAGCCAAAAGCCAAGGTGCCCGTGAGGCCAGGTTCGGGTGAGCTCTCTCAGGTTGCAGTCTGCTGACCTCTCCTTGCGCCCTCACAGGGGGGAAGGGTCAAGGGCACCTCAGGCCTCTTCTTATGAAGGTAAATCCTGCCCACGAGGGCCCCACCCTCTTGACCTCATCACCTCCCACAGGCCCCACTTTAGCACATAACAACCTTCACACTGGGCTTACATTTCCACATGTGCACTGGGGAGCACACACGTATCCAGTCCATGACAGCCTGTTTTCTTTCTGCTTCTTTCTGGTTAGGGTGCCAGTATCCCAACTTCCCTCCATCAGGCCTGTGGGCCTCTGGCCAACCCCCTGGGGGTCCCCGTGACGAACACTGGGTTATACTGCACACTGCACCATGTGAGAAACAAAACTCTTATTTGGAGCAGAAGCCACAGAAAATAAGCAAATTTCATGTCATTAGAGAATCTCAGGCAATTCCACCCTATCAACGCCTCCCCAATCTTCTCTTTCGGGGCATCATCTCTCCTGATACCCAGTAATTTCCATCACTTACTGCGTCCATTTCTGCCCATCTTCTGGGGATTCTCATTTTCCAAAGTAGAAAGGCCACACTGTCTGTCATGAGCCTGGGCAGTGCAGGGAGTGCTGTGCTGGGAGGTGACATGGGACAGGGACAGGGAGGGGAAGGTGTCACCCCATTTTCTCCTGACCCTGGGCAGAAGGGAGTACACAGAGGAGACAGGCTTGGGAGAGAGGAGAGAGTGCTATAACTTCCTCCCTGGGCTCTCCTCTCTCCCCGTGGCCTGGGTTCTGCCCGCCCTTCCCAGGCTGAGTGAATAGAGTAAAATATCCTGGCAGTGCATGTAGGATGCGGTTCAATGAGGCAGATTACACCTCCCCTGGTCCCACAGCCACAGCGCGGCTCAGCAGTCACTCACAGAACACCAGCCAGAAATCGCTGTGTGTGTGTGTGTGTGTGTGTGTGTGTGTGCGCGCGCGTGCGTGTACATGCCCATAAAAGTCCTCTTTTTGTGTCCTTTAACTTTGCTTTATCATTGCGTGAGTCAACCATGCCCCTCTTCCTGAGAGTGTGCCAGCTCTCCCATGCAGAGACCATTTTCTATATAGTGTCTGCTAGAAAGCAAAGCACTCCACCAATTGTCATTATTTTATAACGTGTAGCATCTTCCTTCCTTTAGGGCAGTGGTTCTCAACAGTGGCTGCTCATTAGAATCACCTGGGAATCTTTTTAAAATCCTGACTTCTGAGGGAGAACCAAGATGGCGGCATAGGTTAACGCCGGAGTTTGCTGCTTTGAACAACTACTTCAAAAGTGAAACTAAAAGACGGAACGGACATCACCCAGAACCACAGGAACGCTGGCTGAGTGGAAGTCCTACAACTAGGAGGAAAGAGAAACGCATACGGACACTCAGAGGAGGCGCAGTGCTGAAGTCAAATTCTGAGGTGCGGAGTGCGCGGAGCGGGCTGGCGGCGGAGGGCGCGGTTGGCGTTTTCAATCGGGAGGGAGTCGCAGACTCTGAGCTCCAGATACAGGCCAGTCTTTAGGGACCCAGACTCAAACGGGAGAAGCGGGACTGTCTGGCTTCGGTCAGAGCGAGTGCAGCTTTCTCACCGAGCTTTGCAGCGGGTGCTGGGACTCAGAGAGGCAGAGCCCCTGGGGACAGGACCCAGAGCCGCCATAAACTGCTCTCTCCAGCCCACCCTGTTGATCCTGTGCGACCCGCCCCGCCCAAGCCCTGCACAGAGGCATTTGCCGGATAGCCTCAGGCAAAGGCTAGATTAGCACCTCCCTAGAGGACAGAAGTTCTCTCACTGCTGACACAGCTGATTCTCATAGCCACTTGGCCTGGAGGTCAAACCCTCCCTGGTATTAACTACAAGACTGCACACAAAGACCACTAGGGGGTGCACCAAGGAAGCATAACAAAATGCGGAGACAAAGAAACAGGACAAAATTGTCAATGGAAGATATAGAGTTCAGAACCACACTTTTAAGGTCTCTCAAGAACTGTTTAGAAGCCGCCGATAAACTTAATGAGATCTACAAGAAAACTAATGAGACCCTCGATCTTATATTGGGGAACCAACTAGAAATTAAGCATACACGGACTGAAATAACGAATATTATACAGACTCCCGACAGCAGACCAGAGAAGCGCAAGAATCAAGTCAATGATTTGAAATGCGAGGAAGCAAAAAACACCCAACCGGAAAAAATGAAAATGAAAAAAGAATCCAAAAATGCGAGGATAGTGTAAGGAGCCTCTGGGACAGCTTCAAGCGTACCAACATCAGAATTATAGGGGTGCCAGAAGATGAGAGCGAGCAAGATATTGAAAACCTATTTGAAGAAATAATGACAGAAAACTTCCCTCACCTGGTGAAAGAAATGGACTTACAGGTCCAAGAAGCGCGGAGAACCCCAAACAAAAGGAATCCAAAGAGGACCACACCAAGACACATCATAATTAAAATGCCAAGAGCAAAAGATAAAGAGAGAATCTTAAAAACAGCAAGAGAAAGAAACTCAGTTACCTACAAGGGAATACCCATACGACTGTCAGCTGATTTCTCAACAGAAACTTTGCAGGCCAGAAGGGAGTGGCAAGAAATATTCAAAGTGATGAATACCAAGAACCTACAACCAAGATTACTTTATCCAGCAAAGCTATCATTCAGAATTGAAGGTCAGATAAAGAGCTTCACAGATAAGGAAAAGCTAAAGGAGTTCATCACTACCAAACCAGTATTATATGAAATGCTGAAAGGTATCCTTTAAGAAGAGGAAGAGGAAGAGGAAGAAAAAGGTAAAGATACAAATTATGAACAACAAATATGCATCTATCAACAAGTGAATCTAAGAATCAAGTGAATAAATAATCCGATGAACAGAATGAACTGGTGATTATAATAGAATCAGGGACACAGAAAGGGAATGGACTGACCATTCTTGTGGGGGAAAGAGGTGTGGGAGATGCGGGAAGAGACTGGACAAAAATCGTGCACCTATGGATGAGGACAGTGGGTGGGGAGTGAGGGCGGAGGGTGGGGCGGGAACTGGGAGGAGGGGGTTTATGGGGGGAAAAAAGAGGAACAAATGTAATAATCTGAACAATAAAGATTTAATTAATAAATAAATAAATAAATAAATAAATAAAATCCTGACTTCTGGGCCTCATCCTCTGGAAATTCTGTTTCTTTGTTACTAATGTTGTGGCCCCACCCCATAACAAAGAAACAGAATTTCCGGAGGATGAGGCCCAGAGATCAGGATTTTAAAAAGACTCCCAGGTGATTCTAATGGGCAGCCAAGGTTGAGAACCACTGCTCTAGGGTCTCTCATTCGTTCCTAAAAGCCCTCGAAAGTATTTGGTAGGGTTCTCCCAGCTCTCCAGAGGAAGCTACAAGGTGAGCCTCAAGGGCACCCAGGCAACATGACAACCTCCCCTGAGTTCACCAGCACTGCACAGCCCACGTGCCCACAGATTATTCTCGGCCCTTTTTCTTTCCTTCAAGATTTTCCATGGACTTCCTGGAAGAGTCTGCTCTACAGTTTGAATATCAGAAATGCATGCTGGGTGCCAGAGTTCATTCTAATCCCCTTCTCGTCTATTTCTCCTGGCAGATCTTGGATATTCTTGACACTAAGATCTTTCTGTTGCCAATACAATAGAAATACAGAGCAGAGCAGGCCCACCTGGTTCCAAAGTGGCTCAAGTTTTGGTAACCTTCATGGACCGTTCCTGTGGCTTTTTGCTGCCCGCCCAGCAGTCACTATTTCCCACTTGATGCATATTTAAAACTAAGTGAATGCGCTTTAGTTTCGCTGTTATCATTTCCAGTAGAAGGAAGCCAGATTTGGGAACCACAAGCTGTATACAGACTGCTTAACCCTGGGCAGCTCTGGGAGCATCTCAGTATTGGTGCAAAGAATGAAGCGAAGCAGCCATCCTCCTTCCAGGGCGAGAAGCTTTGGCACTGATCCTCTGTCGGGTAACATCCTTGCCGGCTCCATAAGCATTAGTCACAGAAGGGAGATAAAACAAAATACTCTACCGCACAGCACCCCGTCAGGGGTCACAGAGCCGGGATTTCAGTATACAGTCCGTCCGTGTGTTTAGCTGATAAAATATTTCTACAAGACCAGCTTTTATGCTACTTTGCCGACATTAATCTTTGTATCTATAGTTTAAGATAAAGAAAGGTCAGAGCCAGAACCCAAGGTGGCTGAAAGCTTTAGAAAAGTATAGAAGAGTTTGTATTTATGTACAAAATAGACACACACAGCCCAGCACTTCTCTCACCGCCACAGGAGTGCCCATTTTGACAGCTGCCCCTCTCGGAGGAGGCACACCACCAGCTGGCCCTGCAGGTTTTGTGCAAATGCTCCCTCTACCTGAAACAGCCCCCCTGCCTGGCCACTTCCTCTAAGCCACAGCTCAGCTGTCACTTCCTGTCTAGACGCCCCCAGCAGCCATTGCCACTGGGGTTGGGATTTACCCATTCACTTGCCACTCCCCCACAGGCAGCAAGCCCTGCCCATGGTTGGTATGCCTCACTCAAGGAAGGAACTTACTGATGAACAAATAAATGAGCGAGTGAAGGAATGAATGAGACCCACATCACAGCTGCCAAACGGCCGACTGGGGAGATGAATTGGTTGTGCCAGGTCCTGCCAGCCACCTTCTCAACAGAAGAGCAGGTCGCCGGTCGCCGGGAGAACTGCCGTCCCAGGTTAACAGCCACACTTGAGGACCCAAGAAGTAACCCCCTTCCTTCCTCATTGCTCACAAGTGGACAAGTGTTTTTTAAACTTACAATTTAAATCAGTTAACTGGTAGCATTTCCCTTTAATACACTTTTAAGAAATAAAATGCTGGGCCATATTTTACCAAACACTCAGGCAGGCTCTTGAAGCACCAATGAATTTCCTCGTGAAAAAGTCCTCGCCTGACATGGAAAATGGCAGACACGGGCCTCTGGCCAACCACTGAGCTGGGTGCCGTGGTTTCCACAGGGAGGAGCTAGAGATGGCCGAGGAAGACGGGTTTTCAGGGATAAAGGAAAGGGAGTGGTTGTTGAGTGGGTGCAGAGCTTCCGTTTGGAATGATAAACCTCTGGACACAGAAGGCGGTGATGGTCGCACAGCAATGTGAATGTACTTAATGCCACTACTGTACCCAAAACTGGTTAAAATGGTACCTTTTGTGCTGCGTAGTTTTATCACAGTAAAAAAGTATAAAGAAGTTTAAAAATCACACCTCTCTAAACATAGACACACACATTTGTAAAATGTTCAGTACTCTTCTCTCTCAGCTGTAACTATCTCTTTTAAACTCCAATCATCTTAAAGTTGGCCTTAAACAAAATGATTAAATTCATATAAAACAACAGTAGTAACATCATGCAGAAGAGCTGATGTCGACTAGAGGACTTTCTCTTTTTTTAATATATTTTATTGATTTTTTACAGAGAGGAAGGGTGAGGGATAGAGAGTCAGAAACATCGATGAGAGAGAAACATCAATCAGCTGCCTCCTGCACACCCCCTACTGGGGATAAGCCTGCAACCAAGGTACATGCCCTTGACCGGAATCGAACCTGGGACCCCTCAGTCCACAGGCCGACGCTCTATCCACTGAGCCAAACAAGTCAGGGCAGACCAGAGAACTTTCAAGGTGTCCCCAGTCCTTGTGTTTTGTTGTTGTTGTTTAATGTTTTTATTGATTTCAGAGAGGAAGAAAGAGGGAGAGGGAGAGAGAGAAACATCAATGATGAGAATCATTGATTGGCTGCCACCTACTCGCCCCCTTCTGGGGATAGTTACACCTGAGTGAGAGAAGAATACTGAACATATAGAATTTCACTTTTGCAAGATAAAAAAGTTCCAGAGATCTGTTTCACAATGTGAATATACTTAACACTACTGAACTGTACAGTTAAAAATGATTAAGGTGGTAAACTTTGTTTTTTAATCACAATTTTAAAACACACCCCAAATCTCAGAGACTTAAGAGCTTATGAGGAGTTTTGTTTTTTTTTAACAGTTTGACCTGTTCAGAAACAGAAGAAACAATAGATAGATCATACCTTGCTTTGAGTCAGGGGCTGCCTCTGTCTGTTGGAGGAAACTGTCCAGAATGAAAATCACCTATTTCCTGGCCAGCCTAACCTGGTGCACAGGGAACTCCCAAAGCCTGGGCCCTACAGGGGACTGAGCACAGCAGAGGGCAGTGGGGAGGCAGGAGCATGCCAACTCAAGGAGCAGACATTCCCAGCGACAATCCCTACTGGGCCTGTGCCCGGCAGCTGCACCTCTGGTCCCAGATCTTAAAGGTGCCATGTGGTCTTTGACAAGGGAGATTTGAGAATATGCAAGTCTAAAGGTTCCTATGTTCTCTGTCAAATAATAAGCCAGGTCCTCCGATTGGAACAGAGGCCCCGGGGTGGGGTAAGAACTTGCAGGGGAGTTATCAAGCGCTGGAGCAGCCTTTAATTTTACTGTTATTAAAGGAGACAGTGGTGGAGTGCAGCATTGAGTCTCAAGAGTGCCAGGGCCAGCGAACAGCCTGACCCCACTTGGTACCGAAAAGTCTGTTACCTGAACGCACACGCATGACTTTCCACACCTTGGCCCTTGCTTGGCTCCACCGCCACTTGTGCAATGTGCAAGCACATGAAACCCAAACTGCCCCCTCTGTTGGCCGCCCTGGGCATGGCAGCCTGTAGGTTTCACAGCTTCCATATCCAGCCCTGATCACCTTCCTCTCCTGGTGTCTACTTTTGGGGCCCATGGTTTGCACTCCTCTCGGTAGTTAGTGCTGATGCCTGCCCTCTCAGCCTCCCTACTGCTTCATTGCTCTCAGGGCCCCGAGCCCTTGATGTTAGCCAGGTATTCGGATAATGTCCTTCAGGGACTTAGAAATTCAACCTTTCTTTGGAGTTAAGTTACAACTGTTTGGAAATAATTCTATTTTATATATCATATGAAGCCCTAATTCCTAGCTTAAGAAAATTCTGAAGTTATCTGGTTAACCCTAATTATTGCAGAAATTAATAAAATTTCTACCTGGCTTACAACTTCCAGTGCAGAGGTAATCAATGTGTTGTAGAATGACCAAATTTAAAATGGAAGAAACACAGAACTAACAAGTTGCGAACCTGAGGTATGTGAGTGGTTTCTTATCTTAAAATATACATTATTTTAAATATATGATTTAAATATATTAAATATCAAAATAAACTAAAATATGTGTTCATTATTTGTGTTTATTTAGCAAATTGTTATATTCAGAATTTTTATAAGTTCCTGCCATATTATTTACGTAAGTAGTTATTCTAAATCATTTTTTCTTATAGCCCTATGATGTTCAAAAACTGTTTTATCAATTTACAACTTACTTACCTCTAGTCCGAACACTTCACTTCCACCCCATGAGAAAAGACAGACTCACTGTGACAAACACTGCAGTGTGACTGCTAATGCAAACGCTGAGCCACCAGAACTGTCACCTGGAGCAGATCTGACCGGCACACAGGTCACATGGGGGCTTATACTTCTGGTAAGAGCACATGCAATTTTAAACCCCACCTGGCACACACGAAATTATAAAGAATAAAATGCATGCTTCTAAAAAAAAAACAAACAAGCAGCATTTCTTATGAGAAATTAAGTAAAAGAACGAAGTAAATGGCTGTACCTACTATCCGAACTGCCCTGCCTTCACCCCGTGCACCTGCACCTGGCCCAGGGCAGGGTCATCACTAAATGTCTGGTGCCCAGTTAAGTGGAGGACCTCACAGATGTCATCTAGTTTGGCCCTCACAAACAGATAAGAGGCTCAGAAACTTTCCTAGAGCCCTGCTGGTGTGGCTCAGTGGTTGAGCATCGACCAAAGAACCAGGATGTCGCACTTCAATTCCCGGCCAGGGCACATGCCTGGCTTGTGGGCTCGATCCCCAGTGGGGGCGTGCAGGAGGCAGCCAATCAATGATTCTCTCTCATTATTGATGTTTCTATCTCTCTTTCTCCCTCTCCCTTCCTCTCTGAAATCAATAAAAATATTATTTAAAAAGTTTCCTACGAAGTAACCTTGAAGCGTCTACTAATACTGTAAGTGGAAGTGAGCTTCGATTCTACTCTATGAGAGTTGTCAGCCATGTTACAAGGTAAAACAATGATAGTCTAGTTTGATTTGATGAGCAGTAACTAAAAAATACTGTAAATTATCAAGAATACTAGTTGGAAAATATATGTACCTTTACTGTCACTAATAATTACCTTTGCCTAAGTGAATATCACGCCTTGAGCTGGTGACCAGGCTTAGAATGGAGCCAACACCTTTAGCAGGACATTTAAAAACTAAGCATTCAGAACACAAACAAACCTTGACACTTTTTAAGCTGTGCGTCAGGGCGATACTCAATCCATACTTTAATAAATGTCAGGAATTTAGTCATCAATGGTGAGAAGCTGGTTCAAGGTTTCTGACTGAGGACAGAAGACTTGCTGGCAGTACCAGGGGCCACCCGGCGCTCTGCAGAGCCCCTCCTGTAAAACTGTCCTGAATTTTAGACGTGCTAGTCTAGCTAACCTCCCATCTAAATGGCAAGCTGCCTCAACATTTCAACCTGGTGAGTTTAGAAAAACAAAACACCATTTCCACAAATGGATAAGAGTTTGCTCCAGGGGGCAGTGAATAATTCATGCGGCTCTAAAAGCACTGTGACTGATAGGCAATTTTTTAAAAAGAGGAAAGATGCAGCGATCTCACGTCTGGGTAAGTATCCAACAGAACTGAGAGCAGAGCCTCAAAGATGTATTCCCGCGTTCTTAGTAGCATTAGTCACAATAGCCAAGAGGGAAAGCAAACCAAATGCCCACGAATGAATGGATGACGAATGGGTAAACAAAATGTGGTCGAGCCAACAATGGAATATTACCCAGCTTTAAAGGAAGGAATCCTGTCACGTGCCACACCACGGATGAGCCCTGAGGACACTGTGCGAAGGGAATAAGCCAGTCACAAAAGGCAAACACTGTCGATTGCACTTGTGAGGTTCCGAGAGAAGCCGGACTCAGGGAGCAGGAGGTGGGGTGGTGGCTGCCGGGGCAGGGGCAGGGGCAGGGGCTGGGGCCTTGTTCCCTGGGTGCAGCAGCTCAGAGCTGCAGGGTGAAAACGCTCTGAGACCTATTCCCAATGTGAGTGCACTTAACACTATCGAACTGTACCTTTAAAAGTGGTTAAGGTGATAAATTTTATGCTATGTGTCTTAGCACAATTTCTTATAAAAGAAAGACAAACACCTCCTAATTTCGCATTCTAGAAATAGACTTTACAGTCTGTAATTAACAGCACCCTGGTAGCAAACCCGGCATCTCCCTACCGGTACCTCAGGCGGCTCACCGCCCTCATTCCAAGATGAGCAGTTATTACCTAGCTGCTCTGCCACCCTCTGCCTGCCCACCCCAGATAGCGAGCCTCGCCTCCGTCTCTCCCTCCCTGTCCCCACTCCCCTTTCCTTCCTCTTCACCCCTCCTTCCTTCCTCCCTTCTTACCTAGCTGCTTTCCTACAAATAATCACGTTAAAGAACTTCCACTTTTATTCCCTCATTTAATTTTCACACCAGCCCTGTAAGGTAGGTGTTCTTTCCACTTTATGAATTAAGACACAGAGACGCAGCATTAAGCATCGGTGCCAGTCACCTGACCAGTAAGTGGCAGAGCCCAGCTCCAAATCCCCACTCCCCCTATTCTACCATCCTGGACAGTGTTCTTACATTGCTGTGCGCACAACACTCCCGAGGAACACGCGGGTTCCTGGGCCCCACCCCGGGGACTCTAGGGGCTGGAGTCTGGAACTTTAACCACCACCCGCCCAGGTGCCTCTGAAGTAGACGACTGGCAGGCGCGCTCCTGAAACGCGCAGGCCACGGAGCCAGCCACCACGCCTGGCACTTGCAGGGCATGTGCACCCCGGACGCTGGCTGCGGATTTGAGCTGCCCTCAGGGGCAGTGTAGTGACCCCGATATTCTACAAGGAACTGGCTGCACCAACACGGGTCCTTAGCTGGCAGCAAGCAGTTCTGAAGGCGGGAGGGAGGACAACAGGAAGGAGAGAGACCTAACCTCACTCGGCTCCACGGAAGACGGTCCTGCCCGTGACCATCGCACAGCCTGCCCTCTCGACATTCTTTCTGTCCCTCAGCGTCTGCCACTTGGACGTTGGGTGCACGCAAAGGGGACTAAATCGGCACTGCTCCTGGAGGAGGGAGAAGACTGAAGTTGGGCCAGAGGGGCACAGGAAGGAAGCACCTGACCCAGAGTGAGTAGCCCGCAAAGCCGGGTGGAGGCGAGGGTCTCCAGGCTGAGTCCTGCAGCTCCCTGCCCAGAGGTGTGGGAGCCAGCTGTCCTTCCCAAGGCCCCAGAGCTGGGGCAGAGCGGGCTCTGCAGAAACCAGGTCACAAGGATATGAGAACTCTGCACCAAGCAACCTCCTGCCAGGCCAGGGCCATGCTGACTTAGACTGGATCTTGAGGGCTGAGTAGGTGAATGAGAGGGACAAAATCTGAACCGAAATGGTCTGAGTACAAAGAAAAATGTTCCCTGTGCAAATATGCTACCTTTATTCTGCAACTAGGAGACAAAGTGAGATTTCTATGGACGCCTGTGTTGTACTTTTTTGATGGCCTTTATAAAACCAACGAATTTGTGCTCAAGATGAAAAATTAATCATATTCCATAAAGCTAACCCTTGTGACTCCTTCCTGAGACTGGGCGTGAAGTTTGACATCAGCCAGAACTTCTGAAGAGTTCTAGAAAGAGACCTGGGGGCAACCAATCCTGAGACAGCCTGGAAGAACATGACGTCACCGTTTGACCATGAGGGACTGGGGCTACTGCTTCGGCAGGACCGGGTCATGCAGGGTAACGGGCTTACAGCAAATAGCTCAGCGCTGTCCTGTGCCCAGCAAGTCCGAGCCTGGTTTACGCATAGGAACTCCCAAACCCACGTCCTCGCCAGGTTTTCCTCCTCCTGATCCAACTGATTATTGGATTTCTGCCCAGAGTGTGCCACTAGCTCCTCAACCCCACGATGTCCATACCAAACATCACTTTGCCTACCAACCCCGCCTGGCTTCTTGGGTTTCTTACTGAGTGAATGACACTACAATCCACCCACTGTCCACGCAGACCTGGGGCTCATGTTGACTTTTCCCATCCACCTAGTCTTGACCCTTCACGTCTACTTTCTGTGCTATTTACAAATAATCTTTCTTTCTCTATGAGCTTCAAAAAAAAAAGTCCAAACTCTAACACTTTAAACACCCCAACTGTACGGCTAACCTAATATCCTTAATGACACAGCTTCAGTTCCCAGATCACTCCATGCTTCATGACACGTCTGGGGGTTCTGTGCTTGCGGGTCCCCTGCGGACATGCCCTGCGCCCGGCCACCACTTAGGTGATGGCTGGTGTTCAGTCCAGTGCTACCGGTTCTGGAAGCCCTCTACTCACAACAGTCTTTCGTCTCCCAGTGAGCTCCCGCCAGGCTGTCAGCTGCCCTCTTAGGTGTGTCCACAGCCTGAATGTGCCCCTCGGAATGCGGCTGCTGGCTGACCTGCAGGTCCCCTCACTGAACTGTGACTGCAACGCCAGCTCCGACACATGACCCAGTAGTACTCAGTGACTGCTCCCTGAATGAAGGAACAGTGAGAGTCTCGGGTACTAGCAGACAGATCACAGGCAACATGAAATGCTTATATGTATCTACACACATGTAGTGGTGCAGCATCTTTAAATAGAGGGGTGTGTGTGTGTGCGTGTGTGCGTGTGTGTGTGTGAAAGCACATACAGGCTATGGGAGATTATTAATTTTCCTGACGTGATTTTCCCTTTGCCTGTAATCCTGCGCCGATTCCGCTGTGACTCCTTGTGCTCGATAACTGTACCCTGCCCTTTCACAGCCGCCCCTCCTGCACAGCATGAGATCTCTCCATGCTCCCACCCAGCATCAGGGCGATACGCTCACGACAGGTAGTCTGAAGAGGTGCGCATTCTAAAGACGGGGAGATAATTGCCACTTCCTTACATGAGCGAATTCCATTCAGTCTTCTTTTCTCTGGATTCAATTATCTCAGCTCCTTTAGCTCTTCCACAAATGGTGACACACACTGGATCAGCACATTTACATTTTTACACTACCAGTAAGTTATTATCATCTCAAATGAGCTCCGTAATTGGCATTCATTAGGAATTGATTATTAATGTTCACTTTCATACCTCGCTTCCACATTCAGATTGCTGGAGTGCTTCGTGTGGTTCTAAAAAGGAGCTTTCATCACGATGCTACTGTTTCCATTTGTGGTCACACTGTTCCCACCCCAGACCTTTATGTGCCAAACCTACGGTCATTCCAGGCATTTTCCATTTTGTCAGCTTAACTCGTTGGAAGGTAACCTAGATTTATTGCAGAAAATTAACAACCATCCATGGATAATGTTGAAGTGTTTTAAGAATAGTTTTAAAATAATTAGCAATTTGTCATCCCACAATGCAAGACATACCAAATAAACTTGTTTTAAATTGCTATGCTCATCTTTTAAAAAATAGAATATCTTGAAATAGTTGTCATGAGAAATTGACTAGCATATTAAGGAATTGTAAGATATAATGTGAAATGAACAAAGATAAGCAATTTTTAAAAATTATCCTTTCAATTAGTAAGTGAGCCTTCAGAGTGTTTAATTTTCATCTATCACCATCATTGTTATGTAGTCCCTGTAATGAATGAAATTCGATTCTGGGCCAATTGCAGCAGACAGCATTTCTTCCATCTCCTCCTGAGAAAAGGGCTCACCTGGCAGGAACAAGAAGGGAAACTCATCATTCACAACCCTCTGGTGCTTTTCTTTCTCTTTCCACTACCAGCTTACCTGCCATGGGACCCCACCAGCCCCGTCGTGTCGCTCTCCCTGGGGCCGAGAGCCACCCGCCATGACAGTCCAGGGGCCCAGAGAGCATGCTGCTGCACCCGGGCAGGGTTGGGACTTACTTTACCTCGCAGATGTCATAGCTCAAGCAACCTTGGAATCTATCATTCCAGTCAAAATAGCAGAGGCCATCAAGACATCATGAATAAGGCTGTTTATTTACTTAAATTAAAACTACTGAAATTGCCCAAGGAGTAACCTGAAGTCCCGGTTTTATAGGGAGTCTGATTTTTATGGTTAGTAAGAGTGTGAAGAGCGGATTCAATGGTTGCTTTACAAAACTGCTGAAGAGCAGATAACAGAGACTTGGAACTGTAACGATTACATCTCTGAATATTCCCTAACCAGGTCTGGCCCACGCAGTGACGGCAGTTGCCCCAGTGGCAGATGCCATCCAGCAGGCGCTCAAAGCTCTCCTTTCGGTTTCTCACAGTTTCATCCAGTGTTGCTGTCAAATGAAACCAGAAGGTGGAGAGAGAATCTGTGGGCTTTAGTCAGATTCAGGTAACGGCTGAGGGCTGAGGGCTGAGGGCCATCTTGGATATTGGTTTTAACAAGATGAGAAGCCAACTCAGGAAGAATGTTGGAAAGGCTGTCGACTGTTTAAGAAAAACTTTGTCCTGATCTTAAACAAAAATACAGAAATATCCAAATTGTCACCTTACCTGTAGAGTCTTATGCAAGCAGGCAAGTCACCTAGGCCTGGGGATCACCTGCCTTCTGAGCTTAAGTCACCTGCCTCTACAAACAATGCTTTCTAAATTGGAATTCATTTAATAATCCAGGAATTATTCAAATGGGGATTTTGATGATAATGATGATGGTGTTATCAAACAAAGGGAATGTACTGAGTTCTTTTGAAATCATGCTTACATCCATAAGAAAAAAAGAATACCTGCCCTGGCCAGTGTTGCTCAGTGGTTAGAGCATCGGCCCGCACACGCAAGGGTTTGATTCCCTGTCAAGGGCACCTACCTGGGTTACAGGTTCAATCCCCAGCCCCGAGAGCAACCAATTGATGTGTCTCTCTCACATCAAAGTTTCTCTCCTTCCCTTTCTCTCTCTCTCTCTCTCCTACTCCCTTCCTCCCTTCCACTGGCTCTAAAAATCAATGGATGAAATATTCTCAGATGAGGATTAACCAAAAAAAAAAAAAAGAAAGACTACCTGAAATGCTTAAAAGGACAAATTCTGAATCTTATGCCTGATTGTTAAATACTAAATATGCTACCAATAAACTTTGATGGGCACAATAAGTCCTTAAAAGAATACTAATAAACGAGAACTACATGTGTTAGTCTTTCCTACGCAAAATTACTTGTACTTTTTATTTTGTATCACGTGATGGGAAACTCTGCATCAGGATTCAATCTGTGAACCAGTAAATTGAGCAAAGGAGATAGAACTCTAACAACATTGCTTGGGAGAAGGAGGGGAGATGACCAATATGAGAATAGCCAAGAGAATGCCCATTAGGCTACTGACATTCAGAAAAACAGACTGACATACCAGCCTAAGCAAAGAGAATTCCTACAGGAAATGTGTTGTCTTATGTGGTGTAGAGATATTATGTATAAGTCTGTGTGTGTGTGTGTGTGTGTGTGTGCACAGTTCAAGTTCAAAGCAAGAATCTTTGGTTCCATGAGCATAAAAAACTGAAAATTTTCAATAGTTCATGTTTTCTAGGTGGCATACCTTTTATTCTGGGAATACTCTAAGTGAATGGAATGCCTTCAGTTTATAGAAGTATCATTATACTTTAATGAAGTCCCATAAAGGCAAAAACCCACCTCCCCTCACTGCATCCCCTTTTCCTCTCACTTACTGCTAAACAGAAACCACCCCAATACCAAAATAATAGGAATAGTAAATAACTTTTTAACCAGAATGACTGATTTTAAAGTATCCCCTAGAATTTTTGCATAATTGTTAACCACTTAAATAAGTCACTGTTACAAGATATGTATTACATAATTCTTACCTTCTTCAGTCATATACTTGATCAGTTCTTCCTTAGAAAGAAATCCACGTTTAGTTGGATCTAATACCTAGAAGACAGAAATTATATTTTTTATTTGATGAATAAATTCTACATGATGAATTTTTCATATATATATAAATTTATATAAATAAATAAATAAATAAATATAATATAAATAAATATATATATAAAATATAAATATATATATATTTACATATATATAAATAAATAAAACCTGGAGCTTACATACCTCAAAAGCTTGAAGAAGGATTTCTTCTGGAATTGGTCTGTATCTAAGTTATGCAAAAAAAGACGTAAATACCACAGTATTTAGCTCAGGCTCTACATAATAAATGATCACATAAAATAAAACAAACACTGCTAACATACTAGAAGAATAATGCTTCCTTCACTGAACTCTTTTTTGGTTTCTAGATATGAAAGTTGGAAGCATTCCACATCCATGGGAAATAGTTCAAAATCACTGGCATGTTTAATATTACCTATTAATTTTTTCATCATCATAGAAATCAATTTATCTTCGAACAAATTTTTTTTAATATATTTTATTGATTTTTTTACAGAGAGGAAGGAAGAGGGATAGAGAGTTAGAAACATCGATGAGAGAGAAACATCAATCAGCTGCCTCCTGCACACTCGTTACTGGGGATGTACCCACAACCAAGCTACATGCCCTTGGCTGGAATTGAACCTGGGACCTTTCAGTCCGCAGGGCAGAACAAAATTTTTATAATAAACCAAATATACTAAGATAATGCTACTTTTTCTCAAGAAAAATAATTAGGGTTAATTCTTATTTATCATTGATAATTCAAAATAATAAGAATGTTGTTGACTTATGCTTTTTGTAGCTTATTTGCCCTTTAATTACACTTTGCTTATTAGATTAATACTGAAGTGATTGATATTTTTAAATAAATACCAACTAGCAGAGTATAGTGAAAAGTTAGAAGGAAGCAATCCTGGGAAAAATACTGGGTGATGATAATATATTAATGTAATTATAGTCATTACTTTACCATTGCACTTACTTTCTTACCTTTTTTCCACTAGTATATTGGTCATCACTGGAAGAAATTTTTCAAATCGAATGTATCCAGTGGGTTCTTCTTCCTCTACCTAAACATTCAATAAAAAGTCACTTATTCATTCAACAAATACATTGAGCAGCTACTTTTCCCAAGCACTGTGCCAAGTGTTGGGGATTTGATAATGAGCATCTTGGGCATGGTCCCTGCTCCCAGAGTTTATATTCTGGTAGTGGGGACGTATATTAACCAAAAAACAACACAGCTGAGTGTCTAATTATAAGTTTATGTATGAACAATCAAGTCAAGGGGCATGAGCCTATTAGAGCACAGAACAAAGGAAACTTTTCTCAGCCAGGAGACCAGGAAAGGCATTCGTGAGGAAATCACCCTGGAGCTGATGAGTAAAGGATGAGTAGAAAGTCACCAGACAAAGACTGCAGTGAAGAGACTCCCAGGAAGAGGAAATTACAGGCACTAAGACCCTGTGTGATGTGATGCCTTGGAGGCCAGGAGGCTGAAGCTAGGGAGTGAGGAGAATGTTTCCAGATGAGCCTGCAGAGACAGGGATCAGACCTTGCAGGGCCTTACTGTCTATGAAAGTGACTTCGGTTGTTATCCTAAGGCCAATGAGAAATCACTGACGTATGTCTGAAAGGTACACTGGTTGTGGGTAAGGTGGCTTCTGTAGCAATAAATCTAAGGGTTTGGGTTAGACTGGTAGCCATGGAGAGAGAAGTAGATGGTATCAAAAACTACTCCAGAAGTAAAATCAATAGGACCTGGTGGGCAAGGATGAGGAAAAAAGAGAAGGGTCAAGGACAACTCACAGGATTCTAACTTGCACCAATGGGATGGATTGATGTTTCCCCTGAGAGAAGGAACACTGGATAAGGGGCCAGGTTAGGGGACTAATCATGATCTCAATGACCATGTATTGAGTCATTGTAAAATAGCTATTAAACACCTAGATGGTCACCCTTGCTGGTGTGGCTCAGTGGATGGAGCATCAGCCTGCAGACTGAAGGGTCCCAGGTTCGATTCCAGTCAAGGGCACATGCCTGGGTTGTGGGCTCGATCCCCAGTGAGGGGCGGAGGGTGTGCAGGAGGCAGCCAATCAATGATTCTCATCATTGGTGTTTCTATCTCTCTATTCCTCTCCCTTCCTCTCTGAAATCAATAAAAAATATATATTAAAAAAATACCTAGATGGTCAACAGAACTTTGTTCTACCACTACTAGTTAGGAGAACACTACACCTGGAAAGAGAGTGTTTGGTACCCAGCACTGTTAGATGAGAATGAGAAAGACTCTTGCCCTTAGGTTCAACTGTGATGGTGGCTGAACAAAACACCATCGATCTTAACTTTCATGTCAGGCTATTTACCAGGAACTGTAAATTTTCCACTGCCTTTCAAAAATCCTATTAAAAGGCTCATAAATCCCAACTCAACAGAAGAGCTTTTAACAGATTTATTCTTTGAACAAAAATAAGAAATCTATAGGCTGCTGCTACATGGAACACACTGTCTTCCGAATGACCACTATTTGTTTAATGTTTATACTAGATCCTTGCCTAGTATGAGTGGAGTCCTTAGACTCCACTATTGGCAGAATATGTCCTCCGTCTAATGATAGAATGATGTGTTTCTAAGCCCATCAATATATGACCAATTGTCTTCAGCTGCCTCTAGGTCCAAGGCGAGCATTTTGCAAATGAATGTTCACATGGCCCTGATGTGCTTGAATGGGTCACACCCTGATTCCCAAACCCAGGAGCTTCTTAAAAATAAAATGTCAATCTCAAGAGACTACCTTTGGAGGGATAATTTTTAAAGTAAAATGCTGAGTTTATATTCTGATTCCTCAAGAAATCTACTCCTTGCCCTAGCCGGTTTGGCTCAGTGGATGGAGCGTTGGCCTGCGGACTGAAGGGTCCCAGGTTCGATTCCAGTGAAGGGCATGTACCTTGGTTGCGGGCACATCCCCAGTAGGCGGTGTGCAGGAAGCAGCTGATCGATGTTTCTCTCTCATCGATGTTTCTAACTCTCTATCCCTCTCCCTTCCTCTCTGTAAAATATCAATAAAATATATTTTTTTTTAAAAAAGAAATCTACTCCAGAGCAATGGTTTGCTTTCCTTCCCTCCACCCCCAACAAACCACTGTAGAGCAAATAGTCTCAACTGTGAAAGAGAGACCCCACTTTATTTCACGGGCATCCTCACCAATCTACAAACTGTTTTTAGTTTTTCCAGATGGAGTTCAGCTCTATAGCACACCCTCCACTACGTGAGAATTCACAAACACATGACATTCTCTAACAAAGCCCCACTTGCACCCACTCCAGCTTCCATACAACCTCCAGGAGCCCTTGGTGCTCTGAACACTGAACACGAGGGTGAAAATTCTGCGGTTCATTCTGGCCTGACAGATCAGTGTGGAGCCAAAGTTGCACAAAAATAATAAGTTAAAGCAGATCTCCAACCAATCAGGATAGCAGAAGAGGCATAAATTTTCTTTGGCTTTTTTAAACAGAGGGATAATGAATAAAAGCCATGTAGCTCAAAATGAAGGAAAAGTAAGTTCATCTTCAACTTGGGCAGATTGTGAAAATCTGTCTATGACCCAACACTGTCCCCTCGAGGCCACATCTTATCCATTTTTTATACAAAAAGATCCATGAGCAATGGCATAAAACAGATATATGATGACTCTAAATACACTAAAATAGACTGTTTTATATATATCAAACACTATTTTATATTATAAAAGGTTTTTTACTGTTCAAATAAGCTTTTTAGTTTTAGATTTACAGAAAAGAGATATAGATTTCCCATATTCCTCCCACCCAGTTTCCCCTATTGTCAACCCTTGCATTACTATAGTACATATTGGTTCACTGTCACAGCTAATGAACCAATATCGATACACAATTATTCACTAAACTCCATGCTTTATTTGGATTCCATTAGTTTATCTAAAAGGCATTTTAAAGAGATGGTCTATTCCTGTATCATAGGAGAGAAACAAGGAGCAAAGTAGAGTAGCCCTTCTGAGAATCTAGAAGCAGCTGTGAGATATGGGAGGATAAGACAGGTTCTATTACTTCTGGTGCATAATAGCTAATTTATGAGGTCATTAGTAAGATAATATAAATATACTACTTTCTAGAAATGTTTGTTATCCAGTGATGACTCAATGATTATTTAAATCCCATGTATTGCAATGCCTTTAAGATTTAATAGAAATATATCAAATACTGAACCATATATATAAACACACAAATATAATATGTACATATACACATATAGTAAGCATACAGAGATAGTGATAGAGAGATGAAGAGTAAGAGGGAGTATTTGGGGTTGAATTGTGTCCTCCCAAAATCCATAGGTTGAAGTTCTATGTAACTGCTTTGGAGATAGGGTACTTGCAGAGGTAATCAAAGTAAAATGAGGTCATTGGAGTAGGGCCTAAACCTCTATGGCTGGCAGCCTTATAAAAGAGGGAAATGTGGACACATAGGCATGTACATAGGAAGAGCACCACGTGACCATAGAGATAGTCATGCACAAGCCAGGGGAAAGGCCTGGAACAGGTCCTCCCCTCATAGCAGGACCAAGCCTGCTGACGCCTTGACTTCAGACTCCTGACCTGGAACTGTGAGAAATATTTACTTACTAACTATGCATGGTACATTTTAATCCAGAGACTCTGAATCACTGTCATCAAGCATAATTCCTTACTCATCTACTGGAGATTAGCAAAGCAGATAGTCAAAATTTAGAATTGATTTTACAGAGTTGGTAGAGAAAATGATACATTTCAGACCTACTTTCTCAGCAGAAAACTCAATTAACCAACTTATAATGAAGTCAAGAAAGATTCCCTAACTTACAGCAGACAAGTTCGAAGACTAGGAATTCATTGCCATTTCTTCACTAACAGCAAAGTCATGCTGGGGATATCACTTCACTTTAATATGGCTTAGGGTCTTTAAAAAATGATGTTCCCTCTTCATAGAAAAATATAACAACGTAGTTACCATGCTAGGCCAAGGCTAGTTTAAAACATTCTGATTAAGGTCATCCCCAGCTTCAGGTCCTTGTTTGTAATTCAGGGAGAACATGGTTGTTGTGAAGGTTTCACGCGATGCCATGAAGGTGCTTTGTCAACCTTGAGATTCTATTACAATCACTAGAGGCCCAGTGCACGAAAATTTGTGCATGGGGCAGGGGAGGGGGGGTCCCTCAGCCCGGCCTGCGCCCTCTCACAGTCCAGGAGCCCTCAGGGGATGTCCTACTGATGGCTTAGGCCCGCTGCCCACAGGGAGGGGGCCTAAGCCGCACTCTGGCCTCCCTCTGTAGGAGGCGACCAGGCCAATCAGGGGAAGGCGCCGCCCCTATCACCATGCCGCTGCCAGCCGCTGCCATGGCCACCCTCAGCCCTCACAGCTGCCCTCAGCCCTCACAGCCGCCACAGCCACCGTGGCTTTGTCCAGAAGGTCGTTCATCTGTCCGGTCTAATTAGCATATTATGCTTTTATTATTATAGATTATTTCTGTCAATAGTGAACACACTTTTGGTTCTATTTCATGCAATGAAAGAATTCCTTCTCCTGAAAGAATCAATTTCTGGTGCTAAAATTTCAGACACATCCTCCTTGGCTCACCATACAGACCTAACTGTTTCTGCCTCCCAACCATACAGTGCAGCATGGAGTGTGGTGAGAATGTATTAAATTGCTGGGCATATCTACCAGCCCGTCCCTCGTCCCTGGACCCGTGCCTAGTGGACAGGGTATGTGCATTAGCAGTGAGGCCTCCACCTCCACTGCTTCCTTACCTGCCTCTTGGAATGATACAAGGAGAGTAACAGACAGCCACCAAACACATCCCTCCTCTTCAAAAGGCAAAAACAAACAAAGCAAATATATCTTGCTATTGCAAACATGAGGCAAAATCTAGTTTGTTTCACCTAAGAAAAGGCTAATGTGCTGAAAAGGAGGTAATGATGGGAAAGTAATATAGACAGCATTTATGAATGCAAATATATTAAACCTCTTTGCAGGAAGATCCCCAGCATAGCCTCCACAAACCATGTATAGTGAATTCATCTCAATAGTGTGAGCAGATGTTCGCCTGGAGACCAAGGCCCTGACACACCAACCCGACTTCTCCTCCTCCGAAGAATGATGGGAGTAGTGCCCGGAGGAAAAGCCACTGCTCCGCCTGCCACAAGAAGAGGCTACCCAGTGCCTTCAGATATTCCTCAGCCTCTCTCCATCCTCTTGCCCAATATGAAGGAGTCTCAATAAATATGTAAATATCGTGGGATTTTAAAATATAACAGCACATATCTAAATCTCAAAGCATGAGGCAAATACAGCTTCTCACTCTCCTTTGGTAAAAGTCCATTTTCTTCATCCATTTTGCGTCTTGAGGGTACAAGGGAGGTGAAGTGCCCGTCCTGGTCCTCACCGGCGCCGGTGTTTTGGAAGGACCACAGCCCAGAGCTCTTTGCTCCCATTCCCACAGTGAAATCAGCAGCCATCTCTCTTCTCATTAAAGCCTTATTTATTCTAATGCTAAACTCACCGAACAGGTACAATAAAACACACAGTGGAAATTCATTTCTCCCCAGTGACACAACGATCAGTCAATAAACTGAACTATTTCATGCTTCACGAAAGCAAGATAATATCAGTAGTTAAGATGGTTTATTAAGCACCTCCATTTCAACAAGTTCCAGGTCACCAAATAAGATATGCAAATGAATTAACTATTTGTAGTAAAAATATGAAAACCATAAGATATTTCAAGTTAAACTCTAAATACCACATATAAAAATCTTAACATAAATCCTGTTTCAAAACAAACCATAAATATAATTTAAAAAATATTTCTCTACCTTGGATACAATAATAAAAATTCATTGACATTTGTCAAAACTATCATATGAAATTTGTAAATCTGCCTATTTTAGAAAAATAATTTACTCTAAACATTCCAGAGGCTGTTGTGCAAAAATTAGGATATGAGATTCTTTGGGGTTTTAAGTCCCTTTCTTATTATTTATTGGAAGTATATTTTTAAAAAATGACTGAACCATCAGATTCCAAGAATTAACAGGTGGCTAAATCAGGTCATTGATAAGGTCCCTTCCAACTGTGAGTCTCTACAATTTGGAGCCGTGGGGGAATCAGTGGCCATCAAGCCTTTAACTTCCTCATTTTATCCTCTAGGAGTGGCAGGGGGCCTGAGGGGCTCCGCTGCACCAAGTGTTTCAGGCCCTTCAGTGTCAGCTTCTCTCCACCTGGGCCCGAGTGCCCCTCCTACCCCCAGTGGTGTCCTCTCCTACTTGGCAGAGGCAACGAGTGTTGGAGCCATGGTCACCACTAGGTCCTCTTCCATCCATCTACACCAAAAGCAATTGTTTGAAACTGTTGCATGCAATAGCTGGGAGGAAAGCTTCATCCTGGGTTGAGATTTGGTTTAAGCAAGGGAGCCATGGTTACTAACAATATAGATCTGAATAGAGTGATGAATAAAGAGTGATCCTCATTCTCCCTAATGAGAAAATTCCCTAAAGGAATTTTGGTCAATTTGAATATATAAACGTATTAGGTCCACAGATATACTCAAAATCACATATATAATAACATGTTAATTTTTAAATATCACTGTTCATTTTTACATTTTATAAAGCAATTGTATTCGAACTCAATGCATCTTCAACAGAAAGACTTTGTTCCTAAGAGTCTACCTACATAAATGGAATCATGACGTATATGCCTTTTTTGTGACTAGCATATTTCACACAGCATAATATCGTCAAAGCTCATCCATGTTGTTGTATGACAGGGTTTCCTTCTTGAAATGTTAGTTTTTAAAAATTAGATAACAGTGTGGAAGAATTGTTTTGATGTAATATTGAGTTTTAAAAAAGAAAAGTATTCCAGTTGTGTTTGAATGATGGCTACCACAGAGATCATTCCCTTACTTTTTTCTTGCCCAATTTTAATTAATTGGCATGTATTTTTAATAATGAAAACTCTGTAATAACATGGTTTTGTTATAATTAGATGAAAAAAGCAAGGTTCAGAATTGTACATACTGAATTATACTATAAGATTACAGTCATTAAAAACATGTACAGAAAAATAACATGGAAGTACACTAAATACTAACGATTATGTTAAGGTGATGGATTATTGGAAAGGATATTTTTCTCTATTTAAAAGTTTTCTGTAATGTGAATGTTACTTATAAATAAAATATTTAAAATAAAAATTTGTATTAGTTTAATTTGTATTAGTCCTGGTTGTGTTCTACATAAAATTATGAAAATACTTTTACTTATAAATGTTGTACATTTATGTAAGAGAGGAAAAATCGCTTTTGTCGATTTCCCTGCTGTTTATCATGCCTTAGCACCATTTATTATTTTCTTCCAACTACAATAAAACAACACACTCAGTGTACTCTCTGTACAACACATTCCTCCCAGCACCCACTCCCAGCCCAACTTCACCTGTTTCTATTCTGAAGTAATGGCTGGTAGCCAATACTAGATAATCCCCAAAGGACCTCAGGTCTACACTTCTTTAACTCTATCATTTAACCGGACACAAATCAGAGATCTATTCCATTCTCCCGCCTTCCACAATGCCAGATGTGTAGGAACGCTGTTTGACTAAGAGACAGATATGCTGAGGACAACACTAGCACAGTTGCCGCTGTTATCGAATCATCTCTTTACCCCTGGACGGAATCCCAGGATAAGCCGGGCCCCTGATCTGTCACTGACCTACCTGGCTGGGAATGTTTCCACTCACTCTCCCATGCCCTGCTGCTTGGCCCTGATGAGGGTTTTCATTTTATCCCTAAGCAGCTTTCTTCTCGGTTCCATTCCTGAACACTAGAGGCAGGCCATGGTGAGCTCAGAGGTAGAAAATCCAGGGCAGCCAACTCTCTGGCCATATTCTACTGGACATTCAACCCCTGGCTCACATTACGGCTCTCCCAGCCGACAACTGCGGCAGCATGAAAACCCACCTCAGACCCCCAACCGCAGGAACCATCATTAAATGCTGTCTCTAGCCATCAAGTCTATGCCAAGGCCACACTATGCTGCTCTCAGCCAGTAACTGAGTGGTGGGGTTACTTACATAAGTGCCATTCCTGAGGAGGGGGACTCCTCTGATGGGCAAGTTTGGACTAAGAATTCCCCACTCCTAGAGCTGCTCAGTCTAAGGCCCTCCCTTCCTCCTTCCCTCCCTCTTTCACAGGCATCAGACCTGTACTGTGTTCTGATGGCTCTCCTGGCCTCCCCTGGCTGATGTTCCCCTCACTGTTTTCCACAATAAACCTCTTGACCAGGTAATGCTCACTGTTTGCTTCTCAGCACCCAAAGTGTCACAAGTGGTGCCTGGAGTGGCCGGAGGAAACAGGTGATGAGATGGAGCTCTGAGACAGGTTCCCTTCTCTGCCAAGTAGGCAAGAAGGATCTGTCCGGAGTGGTGTTGGGGACAGTCTCTGGCCGTTCACTGCTAAAGATTTAACCAGAGGTGGCCTGGGAAAATCCATGGAAGAGAAATGCCTTTGCAGGTGCCATGATTCAAGCATTTGAAAGATGGGGAGAACACTGCCTGCAAACAGCTGAGGTGACTGTGGGTTGCACTGATGCCCTGCAGGAGAATGAGGAGGAACTGAGGGCCACTGCCAAGCAGGTGCAAACCACATGTGAAAGCCCGGGAGCCTCCCTGATGGCTTACAAAGAAGCCCTTTCCAACGGCAGTGCAAGAGCAGGCTCAGCAACATATCAAACAGGGTGGTCAGCCTCTGCACTTCTTTTTGTCTTTCTTTTCCATTTATCTTTATTGTTGAGGGTATTCAGACCCATGAAAAATGTAAAAGCAGCTCTTAGCATGCTGTCCACAGCAGGCTGGGGGGAGGATTGGCCTGTGGGCCACAGCTTGACATCAACAAATAAAAGGCATGAAAGTTGGAAATGCACAGCCAAGACTGGTATTTAAGGTCAGGGCCCTGGCCGCAAAAACCTGGCACACTCAAACATGGGGTGGAGACATCGGTGGAGACCCCGGACACGCCGGTCTGCACCCAGGTGGGAGGCAGCACACCGCTGCGCTGCAGAACACGTCCCTGGCCAGGCCACAGTGCCCTCGAAACTGCCCCTTTCCTCCCCTAGCAGGCACACGGAATACTGGGCTTAAACCCTAGAATAGCCATCAGGCTGGGAAGTGCAGGCCTGGTAAGGGAAGAAAGAGTCTATATACACTGAAACAGCCCAAGGAATTAGCTAGCATGAACGAGGAGGAGCTGAGGGAGTGCCCCTGATATTGGCTGAACGTTTGTCGAAGGTGCTGGAATAGAAGACTGGATCAGCAAGAATTCACTGGCTTTGGGCATATTCTCAGGACACAGGACCTAACACCCTAGGCAAGGATGACAGGAGAGGGTGGCTCCTTAGGCACCTGGCGTAAGTGGTGACCAGCCTGAGAGAAGTAGAAATGCTGAGCTGAGAAAAGGGGGCTGGCTGGAATAGGTATATTATGAAACAGAAAACCCACCAGAGAATTATGTTCCCTGGGAGGGCTCAGAGGACTCCCCCTCGCCAAGGACATGAGGAATGTGCTAGTGAGAAAGGCACGGGCATCCCTGAGAAGTTCTGGGTGGCCCTCTGCAGGCCACAGCCAACTGGAACAGGCGCACACAGACCTGGGCGTGGTAATATCCAGGGAATGACTGGCCAGCAGCCCCATCCCCACCCCCAAGTAATGGAAGCTAGGCAGAGTGGTGTAACCACAGAAGCTGAGGTCGCATATAATGGCCAGTAATGTTGAAGAGGGAGCCCAGGAAATACATTCTTAGGGGCAAAACAGATGTGTAGCCAAAAAGTAAGAATAGCTTCATTGGATCCCACAATAGAAAAACAATGTAAAGATTTCCTGCTTTACTGAATACTTTTAATAAAATGATAATGAAAAATTGGTAGTGCTTTTTAGTTACCGAGGTGCTGGCATGCGGGCAAAAGAATCATCTTTCTAATCTTCCATTTCTTAACTTTATATAGTGTTTAGGACTCAAAACATCTCTTCTTATACATCATTTCACTCACCTTCGAAGCAAACTTTGAAATAGGTATTATTATGGAGAAACTGATACGGAGATTAAGCTACTCACCCAGCCGCAACTGCTTCTCCTCTGCATCCCGTTAAGCAAGCAAGTGCTGTGCTGGGTGCGAGGAATAAGGGAATAAAAGCCCACTTCCTTCTCTTTTCCTCTCATTCTCTTAGTTGTCCTTGGCTTCCACCAAAACCCACACCCTAGACGAGCATTTCTGAAAAACACTCTTCTCCGGGCGGCTGCCCAGAAGCGATTTTCCTTTTGGGCCTCTGCTTCGTTGAACTGAAAGCTGCACTTGAAATGAGATCAGACACTTTTCTGGAAAATCAAACAGGCGTGAAGCTCTGGCCTGCGCTGCTCAGTACAGCTGCATGAGATAAGCTATCCTTCCTCTACACTCTTACAAATAATCAATTTTATTTCATTCGTAGACTGTTTGATCAATGCAAGGTAGTCCTTATTATTTTATTGTTTACTACTTGTTCCGAGCTGTAAAGAACTTTTGTGAATTTGAGCCAAACTGTCAACAATTGCCGGGAAGCAGTATCTCAATGGATTGGGATAGTGCTCTGGAGAATGGCAGGTTTTCATCTATTTTATACATTACAATCAAAGGAGGGACATAGGTGGGTTACATGAAATCCACTGGTGATAGACTAGAGAAGCTGGAGAAAGCCAAGCGGGGGAGAGGGGAAGGGAGGAGAGGTGAATCTCTAGGACTGGATAAAAAGTAACATGATAGACACAAACTTAGATGGGTGTAGGATAGCCAACAGTCAACAATTAACATGAGGGAATAAAGGAATTTGTGGTATCTGTCTGGCACCCAGGCACATTAGGTTGTGCCCCAAGGGGTCCAGAAAAAGGGAAGTTACAAGTTACCCAGACATTTCAAGGATGTGTTATTATAGATGCAAAAAGACAGATAGGCTCAGTTAAGGTAAAGGTTGACCTTGTCAGTGAGGATACAGGCCTAGGACGTAACTACCCACCATAACTGCTTTTAGTTAAAGTTTAATTTCAGACCATCCTTTGGATTACTTTAGGTCTCTAGATTTGCAAGACTGCCATGTAGGCCTTTCCTGAGCTTGTCAAGTTAGCATGTGGCCCCTTTCATCAACATTTCCAAATAAATATAAATTCCTTACAATCTCTACTTCTGCTTCTACCTATCCCCTTTGAACTGATTTTATTTAGAACTAGAGGCCCAGTGCATGAATTTGTGCAAGGGTGGTGTCCAGCTGGCCCGGCCCCAATAGGGGCGGATCGGGGCTGGGCTGGCTGGGTTAAGGGGCCATGGGCAATTGGCTGGCGGGCCCCACCCCTGATTGGGGTTGGGGGACCAACTGGGGGCAGGACCGGCCATGGGGAGGAGCTGCAGGAGGTTGGTGGGCTTGCCCCCTATTGGGGTGGGGGGGCAGTCAGGGGCAGGGCCAGCAGGGGGAGGGGCTGCAGGCTGATCAGGGTGGTGGGGGCCCATCAGGAGCGTGGCCAGCCAAGGGGAGGGGCTGCAGGAGGTTGGCTGGCCAGCCCCACCCCCTATTGGGGTGGGGGAGTGCAATCAGGGGCAGTTGGGCCAATGGGAGGGGCTACGGGCCTCTTGTGGTGGGGCGGGATGATTGGGAACAGGGCTGGCCAGGGGGAAGGGAGGGGGCATTTGGCCGGCGGCCAGCTCTTGGCTCTTGATCGGGGTGGGAGAGTCTGATCAGGGGCAGGCTGGCGGGGGGGAGGGGCCATGAGGTTGGCCAGCTGGCCCCACCCCAATCGGGCTTGTTGGCTGGCCACAGTGGGCGTCACAGCGACCCATCATTATGGTCGTTATGGCCATTAAGGTCACTGGCTTTTTATATATATATATATATATATATATATATATATATATATATATAGATGCTCCTGTCATCTGTCAATACCCTTTCTGTATATAGTCAGTCCCTGTGGCTACCAGCCTTTTTTCAACTAATTTTAGAGAAGATACCACCTAATGTGGGCTCTCATTGCGTTACTTAGTTACAGCCATTTTCTCAAAGACCTGATATTAATTCTCTCAGACCCTGCTGCTTGGATAATTAATATAGCTACCCTCATGTTTTCATTGAGCACATTTAGCAGCTCAGGGCATTTTTACTTTCAGGTAAAAAGGTTTTCAATTATAAGGAGCCAGAGTTGCAGAGTCTGCTGACTACCCTTGCTCGGCCACTTACCTCTGCAATCAGATCATGCAGCTCCCCTTCGTTCGGGCAGCATCCCAGGGACCTGATGATGGTTCCGATTTCTCTGGGGGGAAAGCGGTCAAGAGTCTTAGAACATACACTCTGAACCTCCTTTTTGGGACGAGGACACAGTTAAGTAACTTGCTCAGAGTTCCCTATAGCCAACATATTCAAGCAGCAACCTCCACGGGACGAGGGGAATCTGGGAGCTGGGGAGAGTCTCAGAGGAGGGACAAGTAGAACAGGATGAGAACAGAAACAAAGTCCCTGGCAGGTGAGAAAAGCAGGTTAATTAGCTTTCTGGCTTAGGAGCAGACATCTCCCCTAGACTTCTAAAAAGAACAGTCTTCAGATCTCACTCATATCCCTTATACCATGATCATGATCTGTCTGGAGGTGAGAAAAAAATACCTCCAGGCTGTCGGGTGGGTATTAATAGAATACAGTGATAGCAAGTTTTTATAAGTCTTCCAGGCTCTGTTTTAAAGTGCTTTAACTATTCATATCCACTTAATCCTCACATTAGCTCTGTGTGGTAGGTACTATTATTTTACAGATGAGGAAAAGTTAGGTAATTACCCCAAGATGTTTGTAAAAAGAGGAAAGGATTCAAACACAGGCAAGTGGAATCCGTATTTTTAACCATCGCACACTGCTGACTTGCATAAATCTCAGCTGAGAATTTAATTAGACTTAAAGGAGAACTTCTTGACTGTAACAGGTGCTTCTAAAGAGAGATCTGGAAATTCCACCCGATGGGAGCCTGGAAGAGATCCAGGGTCACAAAGTGATGGTCCAGGGACAGACCCGGCCCCCAGAGAAGGTTTTATTTGCATAGTGTTGGTGTGTTTATACAGTGCATACATACATGTCATGAGAACTGTCGTATACCTTCTCATTCACACACTTATGTTACAGACCTGGTCCCTGTTTATCACCCTTGGAAAACATCAATTTTGTTCTGTCAAAGAATTTATCTGCAAGAAGCAGAGGAATGAGCAAAATGACTCTTAAAGTCCTCCCCAGTGCTCTGATTCTAAGATTATCTTTAAAAATACACACAAAATCTGTAGGTTATGTAAGAGAATGCTCTTGTTCTCAGAAAATATACACTGGCCCAGCTGATATGGTTCAGTGGTTGAAGCATCAACCTATGAACCCAGAGGTCATTGGTTCGATTCCCGGTCAGGGCACATGCCCAGGTTGCAGGCTCAATCCCCGGTAGGGGGCATGCTGGAGGTAATCGATGATGTTTCTATCTCTCTATCCCTCTCCCTTCCTCTCTCTCTAAAAAGCAATAAAAACATTTTTTAAAAGAAAATATATACTGGAGTATTTCTGGGAAAAGGTCACAATGTCTGCAACTTAAATAGTCCAGCAAAATTAAAATAATCATTAAATAATAAAATGCATAAATGTGTACATACAGGGTGTCCCAAAAAATGTGCACACACTTTAACAGCTGATAGCTCAATTTTGAAAATAAAATGTATTTTTAAAAACCCTGCCTTTATAATTATTCAACATGTGTGTAAACATTTTTTAGAACACCCTGTATATGGAGAGAGACAGAGAGTGAGTCCATGCAAGCAAGAGCTCATTTGGCAAAATGTTGAGAACTGGGGAATCTAGGTGAAAGTGCATAGCAGTTCGGTGCACCATTCCTTCTATTTGTTTAGCAGTTTGAAATTTTTTATGAAAAAGTGTTTATTTTAAAAATACACATAAGCGCATTTCAGTCTCAGCAATCAAACCAAAGTAATAAGGAATAATAACAGAAATCCTGCCTTTTATAAACTACTTATAAAACAACTGGCTTTTTTTGTGTTATGCTATTCTTATCACTTTGGCTTGAAATGTTGATTATCAAGGATGTCTTAGCCTTCAGTCTCACAGTGAAACACATGAGTTACAACCTGTTTGCACAGCACTGTAGAGCTGAGACTGAAAACCCGGCAACACTGAGTAGGTCTAAAATGTCGTGCAGTGTGAGCTGGGGCGGGGCTGCTATGGGTCTACTGTTCCTTGCAGCAGATTCTTTCTTAAGAAGAATGTGGAGAGATGGCGGAGCAATGAGGCAGGCAGCGCTGTGAACTGCTCCTGCTGCCACAGGATGAGAGCCGGGCTGCATGGTTGACGTGTCCTGAGCACTGGGCTCAGGCTCTCAAAAGATGAGCAGTTTCCAGCAAAACGATCAGAGTGACCTCTGGCCCAAGAAGGCCGGCTGATGGCACTGCCCAGTAAAGGCCAGGTAGAGGGTGACTAAGAACATAAACCTAGGGCAGAGGTAGAGGAAGGGCGGCGATGTGTAAATACTAACAGCCATTCTTCTCAAATGTGTTCCTTCCTCAAAAGGCAATGGAATGAGGTGCATTTCTTCAGGAGGCCTCCCCAGGTCCTGCACAGAGTCCCTGGGAGGACAGGAAAGGGAAGTTAAAGCAGGAACACAGATGACTCAGAGCTCTCCTGCTCTCTGTCCTGAAACACGCCCAGAGGACAGAATACAGTGACCCCATGAGCTCCTTTCACTCTGGAATTTTGTGTCAAGACCTGGGAATGCAGCAGAGGGGTCGGTGGGCCCAGAAGAACTCCAGATGGCCTCTGGAAGGAGCTGGGAACCTGCCATTCTGGGAGAACCATACAGCCAACTTAGGCGTAGTAAGGCTCCCAAAGGTCAGCTGAGGAAAAAGAGCAGGGCAAGAAAAAACAGAGGCCAGAAAAAGACCAGGCCATTAATTCTAGGTATGAACTACAACAACTCCAAAAGCCTTTATGGTTATATATTAAGAATTTGTTTCTGTACTTGGAGTATACAGACAGTACTAAACATGGAGACAAAGTCATTTCACAACAAATGAGTCACAATAAGGTTGCCCAAGAGTGACATCACCATTTGATTTATGTAGAGCATGTGGGCCATTTAAAATGTTTGAGGGGGGTGGGAGGGGCAGGTTGATTCTTGGCAAGCCAGCCTGCAGTGGGTGTGATATCACGTTTCTGACACAAGGTGGAGCCAGTGCCACTGAGCTAGGTTGTGAGACTTCAGTTTAAGGGCAATCTAAGGTCAAAACATCAGAAAGTGAAGACCTGATTCAAGACAGCTGATGCAATGCTAAGGGAGAAAAGAACAGGCAAAATATTTTACCCTCTATGGGCTAAGTATAAGAGACTATTAAAAGCAATTCAAAAATTCCTAAGGAGAAACAAAAGAGGTGAAATTATTCTTATTCACTTAATAAATATTTATTGCACACCACTATGTGCCTAGAACCACTTTATAGTAGAGCAAACAACACAGAGAAAGCCTTGCCCTCAAGGAAGGCATTTTTCACAAATTAATCCTATTTTGACAAAGCCATGGAATCAAGTTGAAATAATGGCTAAATCTCCTTATTTGCAGAACTGCTAAAAAAAAAAAAAAAAAAAAAAAGCCTCTTTTTCCAAATATCCCTCTAAGGAAGTGACAGTCATTTTTCTGCTACTGAAATATGCTTTCAGAAAACCCTCTGGTTCTAACTTGTTACATGATTATTTCTTACCCTGTCCTATGTGCTAGAGTTTGCAGCCCCCAAATGAAGAACCCTGACCTCCTATGGCTCAGGCACTGCCTTAGGCACTGAGGTTACTGTCAAGCATTAGACAAGGTCCCTGCTCTAACCATGGAATGCACAATCCAGTGGGAGAAAACACATACACTCAAGGAAGTACACATATGATCTAACTTAATGAGAAGGCACCACCACCATCGTCATGATCTTAACTATTAGTTTGCTAGGGCTGCCATAGTAAACACCAGACTGGGCAGCTTAAACAACAGAATGTATTTCCTCCCAGGCTGGAGGCTGAACTCCAGGATCATGGTGTTGGCGGGCTGGCTTTTCTGAGACCTCTCTCTCTCCTTGGCTTGCAGACGGCCATCTTCTCATAGTGTCCTCACTTGGTCTTCCCTCCCTGCACATGCATCCCTCGTGTCTCTGCCAAATTCCCTCTTTTTAAAAATATATATATATATATTTTTTAAATTGGTTTCAGAGAGGAAGGGAGAGGGAGAGAGAGATAGAAACATCAATGATGAGAGAGAATCATTGACCGGCTGCCTCCCACACACCCCACACTGGAGATCGAGCCTGCAACCTGGATGTGTGCCCTGACCTGGAATTGAACCATGAACTCTTGGTTCATAGGCAGGCGTGGGCAAACTACGGCCCGCGGGCCGGATCTGGCCCGTTTGAAATGAATAAAACTATTAAAAAAAAAGACCGTACCCTTTTATGTAATGATGTTTACTTTGAATTTATATTAGTTCACACAAACACTCCATCCATGCTTTTGTTCCGGCCCTCCGGTCCAGTTTAAGAACCCATTGTGGCCCTCAAGTAAAAAAGTTTGCCCACCCCTGTTCATAGGCCAACTCTCAACCACTGAGCCACGCTGGCTGGGCCAAATTTCCTCTTTTTATAAGGACAGCAGTCAGATTCGATTAGAGCTCATTTTGACTTAAGCACATCTTTAAAGACCTTATCTCCAAATAAGGTTATATTCTGAGGTATTGGGCATTAGAGACATGACTTTCAGGGGTCAAAACTCAGCCCGTAACAATAATAATAGTTATTATACTCCTGCCACCACCACTCTCTTTGGGCCACCATTCTCTCTTGCCAGGACCAGCGCAATAGCCTCCATTTAGTCAATCTGTTTCTCTTACCAACCACCTCGATCCATTTCCTCACAGCAACCAGAATAATCATTTCAAAATAAAGATCTCATCATGTAATTCCACTGCGTAAAACCCTCCAATGGCTTCCACTGCACTGATACCCTAACCTCCTGGGCATGGCCTATACGGCGAGATCATGCTGCCGCTGCCAAGTTCTGCCCGATCGCACACCACTCTCACTACATCACAGGACTCCGTGCTCTGGTTTTCTCTAACACACTAACCCCCGCCCCTTCACGGGACCTTTGTATTGGCTGTCCCCAGTCCTTTACATGGCTGACTCCTTCTAACTTAAAGATCTCAACTCAACAATGAGCTCCAGAGACACTTTCCCTGACCACAATGTCTACACTGTCTCATCCCACCTAACACCCCTAGTTCTCTAATACATCACTGTTTTATTTTCTCATAGCACATTTTATTACATCATCCTGGTTTTTTACTTTACAGCACTATTACTACCTGAAATTGCATTTATTTATCTATTTACTTTTTTTTTTTAATATATTTTATTGATTTTTTACAGAGAGGAAGGGAGAGAGATAGAGAGTCAGAAACATCGATGAGAGAGAAACATCGATCAGCTGCCTCCTGCACATCTCCCACTGGGGATATGCCCGCAACCCAGGTACATGCCCTTGACCGGAATCGAACCTGGGACCCTTCAGTCCGCAGGCCAACGCTCTATCCACTGAGCCAAACCGGTTTCGGCTATCTATTTACTTTTATACTGTCTCTTTCCTCTAAAGTGTAAACTCCATGAGGACAGAGGCCTTTCACTGCTATATTCCAACACCCAGAAGGAGATTACACACTGGGGGAATCAATACATACTTGTTAAATAGTAAATTAATTTGTAGAACTTCATAGTTTGAAAAATGCCTTTCAATTAAAAAATACTTTCATATACATTCACTCATTTCACTCTCATATCAGCCCATATTAGAATCCCCATCCAATATAATAAAAGGCTAATATGCAAATTGTCCCCTCGACCCAGAGTTCAACTGGGAGTTTGACCAGGGGGTGGGGCCAGCCAGCCAACCACCTGCGGCCCCTCCACCCCCAGCCGGCCCCACCCCCACTCAGCCCGATGGGGCGGGCTGGACACCACCCATGCACGAATTAGTGCACCGGGCCTCTCGCCTTAAAATAAGGAAACTAGGACTTGGAGAAGTTACCTGACTCACCCTCTAAGAGCGTAACTACTATGGAGCAAAACAGGAAGTTGTCCCCAGCCTCTGACTCTGGAGATTCTGGCGCTCAGCAGTCTTTGCAATAATATCTTCTTAGAACAAATCACGGTGGTTCGAATGATTTGAGGTGAAAAGTAGTGGCAGAGAAAAAGACTCAGAGCAAACCGGCACCAGTATGCCTTTTGCATATTTCTCATAGATGCTTTGGTTATAGCAAGGGTTTAATAAATGTTTACTAAAACACTCAGACAGTATGGCTCAGTGGTTGAGCATCAACCTATGAATCAGGATTCCCAGTCAAGGCACATGTCCAGGGTTGCATGCTTGATCCCCAGTTGGGGGTGTGCAGGAGGCAGTCAATCAATGATTCTCTCTCATCATTGATGTTTCTCTCTCTCCCTTCCTCTCTAAAATCAATAAAAATATACTTTTTAAAAATGTTTACTGTTAGGTCTGATCAAATCATTAAATCGATACCCCTGCCCTGGAACTGACCTTTAGACCACGTCACCACCCACACTCCCTTTCACTCAGACCACATTCCATTGCTCAGACCTTTATCTTTCCCCTCCTGACTTTCCCAGGATCCAGACCCAGAGAGTTCTTGGCTGAAAAAGCCCACCTAGCCCTAACTGGTTTGGCTCAGTGGATAGAGCATCGGCCTGCGGACTGAAAGGTCCCATTTTCTATTCCAGTCAAGGGCATGTACCTTGGTTGCGGGCACATCCCCAGCAGAAGGTGTGCAGGAGGCAGCTGGTCGATGTTTCTCTCTCATCGATGTTTCTAACTCTCTATCCCTCTCCTTTCCTCTCTGTAAAAAATCAATAAAATATATTAAAAAAAGAAAGAAAGAAAAAGCCCACCTAGAGTCCCTGGAATCCCCACACTTGGGTGCTGGCACCATTTGGGGGCTCAGCCCATCTGGTCTCCAGATGACCTAACTAATTTAGAATCCCTTACCACTCTTGGCCTCATGCAGTCCTCCTTCGGCAACCCTAATATTTACTAAATCAACTGACTGAAACATTTGTCATTGTTGTGAAAGGTCTAAATAATTCCAAAGTCAGCACTGCTAAATGGCTGCTTGCTGCCCAGACAAAAAGCGCACTGTCCTGGAGTTTCCTTCTGTACACAACGCTGAGACACCGTTTGGCAATCACTATGTAATCGTTGTTAGAAGTAAATCAACCAATGGATGCTAAAATCAATGGGCAAATTTTGAAGAGAAATAGGATATTTGCATAATCTTGAAGTAACTCCCCCAAGACATTTACTAATTACAGAGGGAAAAAATAATAAGTGTATATAGTGGGGAACAGGCAGGCACTACCTTAACCAAGGGAGCAAGATTAACATCATCAAGAATTAAATACTAGTATAGCACCATCAAGTATGCTCTGACGTCATGCTCTAAGAAGAATATGAAATTACTTCTATGATATTCTTGCCAAAAATGCATTACCTTAATCTAAGCATGAGAGGACATCTGACAAACCTAACATGAGGGACATTCCACAAAATCACTGAGCAAGGACGTTTCAACAATATCAAGGTCATTGAAGAACTGTCTGAGATTGGAGGACTAAAGAGACAAGACAATGAAATGCAACATAGGATTCTGGGTTGGATCCTGGAAGAGAGAAGGGAAATTAGTGGAAAAGCTGGTCAAAATCCAGTAAGATCTTTAGATATTAGCACTGTGGGATATGACCATTAGGGGGAGCTGAGCGAAGGATACACAGGAACACTGTATTATTTCTTGGACTTCTACAACTCTAAAATTAATTTCAAAATAAAATGTTTTTTAAATAATGAATAAATTAAATTTTACAAAAATGGCATACTAAATTTCTTTTTTCTCTATGGTCAAAGAATGGAGATTTATGGCTAATCATAATTTCAGAGAATTACCACTTTTACATATGAGGGATATCAGTGTTTTGCAAATAACATTTATCTCTTGATTTTTCTAAATTTTTTTAGCTTTAAAAACATCTTATGTGGTTGAATGCATTAATCTTTTTTTCTTTTTCAATTATAGTTGACATTCAACATTATATTAGTTTCAGGTGTACAGAATAGTGATAGACACTTAGAGAACTTAGGAAGTGACCCCCTGTTAAGTATGACACCATACGTAATTATTACAATACTAGAGGCCCAGTGCACAAAAATTTGTGCACTGGGGGGTGGGAAGTGTCTCTCAGCCCGACCTGTGCCCTCTCACAGCCTGGGACCCCTCGGGAGATAACCACCTGCTGGCTTAGGCCCGCTCCCCGGGTGGCAGATGGCAGGCCCGATCCCACGGTGCCTGCCCCGCCTCCCCGGGTCACAGATGGCAGGCCCGGATCCCATGCTGGGTCACAGATGGCAGGCCCGGATGGTGGCGTGGTGGGCGGCCGATCACGCTGCCCTGCCCTGCCACCCCGGGTCGCACACGGGAGGCCCGGATGGTGGCGGACGGGTGGCGGATCGCGCTGTCCCGCCCCCCTGCAGTATGCAAATTTAACGGCCATCTTTGTTGGGTTAATTTGCATACTCTTCTGATTGGCTGATGGGCATAGCAAAGGTACAGTCAATTAGCATCTTTGTCTTTTATTAGTGTTGATTATTAACTATATATTCCCTATGCTATACTTTAAATCCCTGTGACTATTTTGTAACTGCCAATTTGTACTTCTTAACCCCATCACCTTTTCATCCAGCCTCCCATCCCTCTTCCCACCTGGCAACCATCAGTTTATTTTCTGCATCAATGAGTTTGCTTCTGTTTTCCCTGTTCATTTATTTTGTCCATTAAATTACACATATAAGTAAAATCATATGGTATTTGCCTTTCTCTGACTGACTTATTTCATTTAGTATAATACCCTCTGGGCTCCTTAGGGCAGCAAACAAGATCCATCACTAAATGACCCCTAACCCACCTTAATTGACTCATTTCCTAAAAACTCCACACAACTAATTATATACTCTGGTAATATTCTTGACACTATATGTAAATAGAAGACAATGCTATACACATTTCAGAACCCAAAAGTAAAGCCATTTTGTCTTTATTAAGTTTATATCTGAGAGAGACAAGAAATATACATTTTTCAGTTAAAAACATCAATATTCTTAGAGTTAGGTGAGCAAAGGAAAGATGGCCTAAATAAGCTCTCAGTAGTAGGTTGGAAATTGTTTTGTAAATGCATCAGTAGTTTTCAGAAAAAAGTAGAGACTTGAGTGGCACTTCTCAGTAATTAAAAAAAAAAAAATGAAATAGAAGGTGGCTATGGGTTAGTAGCTGCCATGCCTTTAAATTAACCAAAAGCCTACTTGAATTACAGCACTTATAGCTGGCTTCTGGCCTGGTTTCACTGCTGCATTCTACAATGGCACCTCTGAACACTTGTTTCTGAGTCCTTCCAAGACAGAAATAACGAATTCCCATGCTCCTTGGGACCCTGCTAATGGAGCCAAATCCTGCCCTCCCGTGCCACTCCAACAGCACCATCCCATCCTGTCTTGCTCGCCTCCCCGGGGGAGAACAGACGTGGCTATCTTGCCTTACTATCTCTGCAGATGGAATGGATGAGGTGCTGTCACTCCCTGTATCTAGAATACACAGAACACTGAAGCCACTGCTTCAACTGACTGTGAAAATGGAGTTACCTGCTCTGTGTACAAGGTGGAACCACTCATTACTATCCCCTACTGCCCTTTCTCACTCCCCACCAAGTAAATCGGGAGCAATTTCAAACAACTCCTGGACTGTGTTATGTGACTACAAATGTATCTGCTATCCACAGTTTCTGATTTGTGGAGGAAGTTTTATAAAGGGAGATACTCTTCATGTCATGCTTGACAGGAGTAGCAAGACCATGATGGCTCTTTTTCTATACCCCCTCAGCCCCCTCTGAACAGGCCACCCTATCAACCAACTTTTGCCTAGGACATAACCCACCAAGATGTGTAGGGGCCCCTAACCTTCCTGGGTTCTTGTGGAGAAAATTCAATACTGCCTCTCTGTGAGGATAATGGTCAGTGCTCTAACAAACTCCTCCACCCAGTGGCTTCACACTACTGTCAACGTAAGAAACATCCAAACCTGTAAGAAATTTTTTGAGTTTGAGTCAAACTGATGACAATTGCCAGGAAGCAAAACCTCAATGGATTGAGAAAATGCTCTGGAAAATGGCAGTTTTACCACTTATTTTATACATCAGAATCAAAAGGGGAACCCCTAAGGGGGAGACATAAATCCATAGGTGACAGATCAGGGAGGCAGGAGAAAACAAAGGGTGGAGGGGAATGACCTGGGATTGGATAAAAAGTAAAGAAATAAACACATACTTCTATTACATAGGCAGGTATAGGATAGTTAACAATCCTATATAATAAAACCCTAATATGCAAATCGACTGAATGGTGGAAAGACCAGTCACTGTGACGCACACTGACCACCAGGGGGCAGACACTCAACGCAGGAGCTGCCACTTGGTGGTCAGTGTGCTCCCACAGGGGGAGTGCTGCTCAGCCAGAAGCCAGACTCATAGCTGGTGAGCGCAGTGGCAGTGGTGGGAGCCTCTCCAGCCTCCGCTGCAGGCAGGCGGTAAGGAGGAAGGGGTCCTGAACTGTGAGAGGGCACAGGCTGGGCTGAGGGACCCCCTCCCCTGAGTGCACAAATTTTGTGCACTGGTCCTCTAGTTAACATATAATAACAATGGGGGGGGGGGCGTGTTTTCTGCTCTGGAGCAGTGATTGTGTCCTGAGGGGTTTGGAAAAAGAAATTACGCTGATATTAGTATGTTATTTTAGATGCAAAAAGACAATACACAGGCTCTGTTAAGTAAAGACTGACCTTTGCCAAAGAAGATACCAGCCTAGGACATGACCACCCGCTTTTAGTTAATAAGTGTTCATTTCAGACCGTCCTATGTGGTCACTGTCCGTCTCTGAGTTTGTAAGGCCACGATACAGGCTTCCCCTGAGCTTGTCAGGTTCAGTGTGGGGCCCCTTTTTCATTCACACTACAGTCATGGAGGTGGCATATCGGGAATAATTACTCCTTGTGTCACACTTCCAAATATACCCTTTAATACACTTGCATTACCTGAAGAAACTTAAAGATTATTTGGCCTCAAAGAACACGACCAACAGAAAAAGAAGAGGGAGCCAGATTTCCAAATATGCCTGTGGTCCTCTGAGCACACGGCAATGCTTTGGTTTGTATCCCCTCTGCCTTTCAAAGCTGAGGAAGACACTGCCACAAACTGTTCTCTGTTCTGCATTTGCATTAAGTCTCCCACACTTCATAGGGCTGACATTTTTCAAGTGAATCCAATATTTTATTTCTACATTAAGGAGAACAGTTGGAGGAGTATGAACCTGGAAGCCACAGAGGGTACACACCCAGAGGCCACAGGAATTATATGCCCAGAAGCCCCAGGAAGTACACTCCCTGAGACCACCAATCTCAGCCTCTGGCTCTGAATTTTTTCTTCCATAACTTGTTTCTTTTTCCTTCCTTCCCTTTCTCTTTCTTTCTTTCTTATTTAATCCCTACCCTTCTATCCACTTATCCTAGTACACATAGATAAAAAGAGGTCTAGAATGATAGCTCTCTAACATTAACAATTGTTATTTCAGGAGATAGAATTTAAGATGGTTTTTTACAAATTTAAGTGATTCTTTTGCCCCCTCGGTTGGTTGAGCATCATCCCGTGCACCAAAAAGTTGCCAGTTCAATTCGTGGTCAGGTCACATACCCAGGTTGCAGGTTCAATCCCTGGTCTGGGAGTGTGCAGGGAGTCAACTGATCAATGTTTCTCTCTCACACTGTTTCTCTCTCACACTGTTTCTCTCTCTCCCCCCTCTCTCTTCCTCTCTCTAAAATCAATAAAAATATTTTTTAAAAAACTTTAAGTGATTCTTTTAATCACAGTTCATCAAAAATCTAATATTAGCAAACCAATTTTTTACAAAGCATCTGGAAAGTGAGACAGTGAAAAGACAAGATGTAAACCACTCTTCAAAAAATATTTCTATGTGTAATTGTGAAATATTTCAGAAAAAGTATAGAAAAATGTAACTGATATATCCAATACCAAGATTTAATAGATATTAACAGTTTGCCAAATTTTGCTTCAGCTTCTTTTTCCTTAACAATAAAACTGCAGAAACAGCTGAAGTCCCACTCTCCGTCCCTTCTCCCCATCTGCAGATGCAACCACAATTCTGAAGAGAATGTTGACCACAACCATGAATGTCTTTGGATTCATAAACAATAGACACTATTATTTTGTGTGTTTAAAATTCACATATGTTTTCTTCCTTTTGTAATTTTTTAACTCAACATTTTTTGAAATTTATCCAACTTACACACATCGCCATAGTTTGTCATTCCTATCATTCAAATGTGTGAACTATCACTGCATGAATAAACCCCAGTTGTGGGGAGCCGATATAGGGTTAAGCCTCAGACTGACCTGTTGGAAAAGTCACAAACAAGTCCCAGCTTAGAGGGCACAGTCCTCTTAGCATAATTAGACTTGACCTTATAATGCTCCCCAGATCTTATCTGGGAAGCTAAAGGGCTGAGGGAAGTGCACAAAGTGGCCAAAACAAGTGAAACTCACAAGAACTGTGTAACTATGGTAACCACTACCTTGTTTACCTCTGACTATAAAATAAAGGCTCAGCTTGCCTCGGGATCTCTCTCTGTGGCCTCAGCCAGGCACAGGAAGATCCACGGAGACTAAGGAGAGCTAGAGAGCTATGAACGCTGTCTCCATGTAAATCATTCTTCGCTGACTCCGTCCACACCTTTGGGAGCCCCTGGCCCGCTGGGCCTGGACCCCGGCACCCCAATATTTCCAAATTATCTCTTGTCTCTTCTCTTTCATTTGTGTGTGGCTCCTCTTCCAGATCCTGAACCCTGAACCACGCGGGACGTGGAGGGAAACATTTACAACACCCAGTTTTATTTTATTTATTTATTTATCTACTAGAGGCCCAGTGCACAAAATTTGTGCACGGGGAGGGTGTGTGTCGCTCAGCCCAACCTGCACCCTCTCCAATCTGGGACCCCTCGAGAGATGTCAATGGCCCATCGGGATCGGGCCTAAATGGGCAGTCGGTCATCCCTCTCACAATCCAGGACTGCTGGCTCCCAAATGCTCGCCTGCCTGCCTGCCTGCCTGATTGCCCCTAACCGCTTCTGCCTGCCAGCCTTATCATCCCTTAAGTACTCTCCTGCCAGCCTAATCGATGCCTAACTGCTCCCCTGCTGGCCCGATTGACCCCAACTGCCCTCCCCTGCTGGCCTGGTCACCCCCAACTGCCCTCCCTTGCTGACCATCTTGTGGCAGTCATCTTTGACCACATGGGGGTGGCAATCGTGTGTGTTGGAGTGATGGTCAATTTGCATATTACCTCTTTATTATATAGGATTGATTTATTTGGGTTTTTTTTAAATATATTTTTATTGATTTTAGAGAGAAAGGTAGAGATAGAAACATCAATGATGAGAAACATTGATTGGCTGCCTCCTGCATGCCCCCCACTGGGGATCAAGCTCGAAACCTGGGCATGTGCCCTTGACCGAAATCAAACCTGGAACTCTTCAGTCCATAGGCTGGACACTCTATCCACTGAGCCAAACTGGCCAGGGCTATTTATTTATTGTTAATCTTCATCCAAGATTATTTTTTCCTTTGAATTTTTTATTTTTTATATATATTTTTATTTATTCAGAGAGGAAGGGAGAGAAAGAGAGAAACATCAATGATGAGGGAGAATCATTGATCGGCTGCTCCTACAAGCCCCACACTGGGGATGGAGCCTGCAACCCAGGCATGTGCCCTTGACTGAAATCGAACCTGGGACCATTCAGTCCACAGGCCAACGCTCTATCCACTAGGGCTAAGATCTTTAATGTATAAAGAGATTGAAAAAATGGGAAAAAAAATGGGGAAAGGTCATAAACTGCCAGTTCAAACAGAAAGGAAATAAAAATCATATTTAGATATATGAAAAGATGTCCACAATTACAGAAATGAAAATTAACACCAAGCTTCTATTTCTCACATATCAGATTGGTAAAAAAAAAAAAAAAAAAAAATTGAAGTGTGACATTTTAACTTTATTTAAGCAGGAGTGGGGAAACGGGCACGCTCAAATAATTAAATGAGAGAATATATTGTCAAGATAGCAATACCTACCAAAAATCCTCATGCAGTTTGACATATTTCCAAGAATTTATTCTAGAGAAAAATTCTCACTTTTGCAAAATAACATGCATTCTGTGACATTCTCTGCAACATGAACTATTATAGTAAAAGTCTTGAAACAACCTAAATAGCACTGATGGGAGATTAATTCAATATATTAAGGTTCATTCATACAAATAAATGAGGAAGCTCTTTATCTATATAATAAAAGCATAATATGCTAATTAGACCAGACATCCTTCTGGAAGTCGTTCCTTCCAGACAAAGCTGCAGCAGGTGGGGGCCCCCAGCCACAGCGGCAGCAGGTGGGGGCTGGGGCCAAGGCCCTTGCACAAATTTCATGCATCAGGCCTCTAGTGTATTAATAAAGAATAATCACAGCCCTGGCCAGTGTGGCTCAGTTGGTTGGGCACCGTCTTGTGTACCAAAGGGTGGCCAGCTCAATCCCCAATAGGGGGTGGGGTGTGTGGGAGGCAGCCAATCGATGTTTTGTTCTCACTTCCATATTTCTCTCTCTCCCCCTCTCCTTTCCTCTCTCTAAAAAAATCAATAAAAAATTTTTTTAAAGATCACAGATATATTGACCAGTGAAATAACCACAGATATACTGACCAGTGAAAAATGCAAAAGGTTTACATAGTCTCTCACTTATATTAAAAATATACATATATCATATAACTCAACATAAAAAACAAACAAACAGCAATCCAATTAAAAATGGGCAAAGGACTTGAATAGACATTTCTGCAGCAAAGATGTAAAAATGGCCAATAAGTACATGAAAATATGCTGAACATCAAGAGTCATTAGGGAAATAAAAATCAAAACCACAAGATTACCACTTCATACCCATTAGACTGGTTATTTGAGAAAAAAAAAAATTTAGAAACTAACAAGTTATGGAGGGGATGTGGAGAAACTGGAAAGAAAGCATCTTGTGTTGTGCTGGTGGGAATGTAAAATGGTGTAGCTCCTGGGAAACAATACAGTGTGGTGTTAAAAAATTAAACAGAACTATCATGACCCAGATATTCCACTTCTGGGCTTATTCCCAAAAGAACTGAAAGCGGGGATTTCAACAGATATTTGTACACTGATGTTCATAGCACATTATTCAAATAGCCAAAAGTTAAGAATAATTTCAGTGTCCATGAACAGATGGATAAACAATATATGTGTATGGTACATACACACAGTGGAATATTATACAGCCTTATAAGTAAGGAAATTCTGATACATGCTACTATGTGGATGAACCTTGAGAACATTATGCTAAGTGAAATAAGCCAAACACAAAAGAACAAATATTGTATGATTCCACTTATACGAGGAACCTAGAATAGTCAAACTCATTGAAATAGGAAGTACAATGGTGGTTTCCAGGAATTAGGGAGAAGGGAAATGGAGAGTTATTGTTTAAAGCAGTGGTGGCCAACCAGTGGTCCGCGGACCACTGGTGGTCTGTGAGGTCTGAAAGGTTGGCAACTGCTGGTTTAAGGAAACCTTTGTAGTAGCAGTCACCAAATGGTGGTTCCCCAAACACTGGTGGTCCATGAGGTCTAAAAGGTTTGCGACCACTGGTTTAAAGGGTACAGAGCTTCAGTTTAGAAAGATGAAAAACTCTGGAGATAGATGGCAGTAATATGAATGTCCTTAATGCCAGGGAACTGTATCCTTAAAATGGTTAAAATGTTAAATTTATAGAAAGATAAATACCATATGATTTCATCTATATATGGAATTTAAAAAACAAACTAAAGCAAACACAAAAGAAACAAACTCATAGATACAGAGTTTGGGGAGGTGGGCAAAAAAGAGGAAGGGATTAAAAAGTACAAATCACCAGTTATAAAAATAGTCACATGGATGAAAAGTACAGCATAGGGAATATAGTCAATAATCCTATATAATAAAAGGGTAATATGCAAATTGACCCTAACAGCAGAACGACCAGGAGCAACCGTTCGCTATGATGCACACTGAGCACCAGGGGGAAGACGCTCAATGCAGGAGCTGCCCGCTAGTGGTCAGTGCGCTCCCACAGGGGGAACTCCGCTCAGCCACAAGCCGGGCTGATGGCTGCGAGCACAGTGACAGGAGCCTCTCCCGCCTCCTCAGCACCACTATGGATGTCTGACTGCAGTTTAGCCCCGCTTGCCGGGCCTAAGCCACAGTCGGACATCCCCCGAGGGCTCACGGGCTGCCAGAGGGATGTCTGACTGCCAACTTAGGGCCTAAGCCAGCAGGTGGACATCCCCCAAGGGGTTCCAGACTGCGAGAGGGCGCAGGCCAGGCTGAGGGACCCCCAAGTGCACGAATTTTTGTGCTCCAGGCCTCTAGTATTGTAACAACTAATAATGGTGTCAGATGAGTACTAGACTTATGCGGGCAATAACTTCGTAATTATATAAATGTCTAATCACTATGTTGTACACCTAAAACCAACAATACAGTTGTCAGCTGTTAACTGAAATTTTTTAATGATTTAAAGAAATAAACTGCATAACCAGTGTGTATAGTTTTCCAAACTGAATCAGACATTAAACTTTTAAATAGGTTTTAAAATGTTAAATTTTATGTTATATATATTTATAATAAAAATACATACATACACACACACATTTGTATTTGCATGGACAATCTCTAGAAGAATCAGAGAAACTTATAACAAATCTTGCCTTTAGAAAGGTGAAATGGATAGCCAGGAGTTAGAGGTGAAGAGACTGACCTGTCACTATATATTTTTTATACCTTTTGAATTTTATCCCACATAAATATACTGTCTATTCAAAACCTTAATTTTCAATCAATATTATTGATTTAAATCTGAACACAGAACAGGAAAATGTATGTAAGTCAAAATATATTATGTCCTATGTTTTGTATGAGGCAAAATAAAACTGCTCCTAATGATTTTGAAAATATACCTCAACTTTCAAAACTATTTAACAAGGAAAATGAACTGTTTCAGAACTTAAAATATCAAAACAGAAATAAGTAAAAAGGTCTTATGAGAATTTTGTATGTACAATATAACATTGTTAACCCAGATTAAATAGAGGAAAAATAAATCTAAATTATTTACCACAAGAATATAAAGTGGAATTAAATAATAATACCTAATATTGTTCTAAGCATTAAATCCCAAGCAAATTTGTCACAAACTAAAAATGTTCTAAGAGTTTTAAAAATGCCCATTGACAGCCCTAGTCCGTTTGGCTCAGTGGATAGAGCATCAGCCTGTGGACTGAAGGGCCCTGGGTTCAATTCCAGTGAAAGGCACATGCCTGGGTTGTGGGCTTGATTCCCAGTAGGGGGAGTGCAGGAGGTAGCCAATTAATGATTATCTCTCATCACTGACATTTCTATCTCTCTCTCCCTTCCTCTCTGAAATCAATAATAATATCTACAATAATAAAAGAGAAACATGGTAATTGGTGTACGACCGCTACCCTTCCCATTGGCTAATCAGGGCAATATGCAAATTAACTGTCAGCCACGATGGCGGCCGGCAGCCAGGCAGCTTGAAACTAACATGAGGCTTGCTTGCTTCAGTGATGGAGGACTCCAACGTTCCCCGCCGGCCACGGCAGGCCTCTGAGCCTGCAGTTTCAAACATTGTAACAAATATAGCTAAACAAAACCCCAGAAACCAGCTTTCAGCTGGCTAGGATCTCAGAGCTGGAGTTGATACGGAGTTTCGAGAACCGAAACAAACCAGATACCTGCTTTCAGGAGCGGAGGCGTAAGAGCTGGAGCCTCAGAGCTAAAGCTGGCCCAGAATAAAAAAAAAAAAAAAAAGGAGCAGCTGGGAGCTTCAGTCCCAGCCTGAAAACAGCCCTCAGCCCCTCACCCAGACTGGCCAGGCACCCCAGTGGGGACCCCCACCCTGATCCAGGACACCCTTCAGGGCAAACCAGCTGGCCCCCACCCATGCACCAGGCCTCTATTCTATATAGTAAAAGGGTAATATGCCTCCCAGCACTGGGATCAGCGGAGCTGAGAGGCCTCCCGGCACCAGGATCAGTGTGACAGGGGGCAGCGCCCAAACCCCCTGATCGCCCTGTGGCTCTGTGTGTGACAGGTGAAGGCGCCCCAACCCCCTGATCGGCCCTGCTCTGTGCCCGATAGGGGGGAGCTCCCCAACCTCCTGATCGCCCTGCAGCTCTGTGTGTGACAGGGTGCGGCGCCCCAACCTCCCCACCCCACGGGCCCTGCTCTGTGTGTGATGAGGTAGAGCCATAACCTCCCCATCGGCCCTGCCCTGAGTGTGACAGTGGCAGCGCCCCAACCCCCTGATCGGCCCTGCTCTGTGGGTGATAGAGGGCGGTGCCCCAACCCCCTGATCCGCCCTGTTCTGTGTGTGACAGGGTGCGGTGTGCCAACTCCCCTATAGGCCCTACTCTGTGAGTGACAGGGGGGAGCTCCCCAACCCCCTGATGGGCCCTGCTCTGTGCGTGACAGGGGGTGGCGCCACAAGCTCCCATCGACCCTGCCTTGAGTGTGACAGGGGGCAGCGCCCCAACCCCCTGATTGGCCCTGCTCTGTGTGTGACAGGGGGTGGCGCCACAACCTCCCCATCAACCCAGCCTTGAGTGTGACAGGGGGCGGTGCCCCAACTCCCCAATCGGCCCCACCCTGAGCATGACTGAGGGTGGCATCGCAACCTCCCAATCCGCCCTGCTCTGTGCATGACGGGGCGGCGCCCCAACTCCCCAATCAGCCCTGCTCTGAGCCCAACCAGGGGCTGTACCTAGGGATTGGGCCTGCCCTCTGCCACCCGGGAGCAGGCCTAAGCCAGCAGGTCGTTATCTCCCAAGGGGTCCCAGACTGCGAGAGGGCACAGGCCGGGATGAGGGAGCCCCCCCCACCCCCCCGCCGAGTGCACAAATTTTTGTGCACCGGGCCTCTAGTATTTTAAATAAATAAATAAATAAAATAAAAATGCCCATTGACAATAGCAGTTCTCAAATTTTTGGATCTCAGTTCCCCTTTACACTTTTAAAAATGACTGAGATCCTCAAAGAGTTTGTTAATATGAGTTATATTTATCTATAAGTACGGCATTAGAGATCAAACATCAAATTTTAAAAATATTACTTTATTTAGAAAGAACAATTTAAAAACCCATTCTGTGTTTACATTAATAACATAATTTTCATGAAAATAAACTACGTTTTCCAAACCAAAAAATAACTTTAATTAGAAGAATGGCTGTTTTACATGTTTGCAAGTCTCTTTCATGTCTGGCTTAATAGAAGACACCTGAATTCTACTATCTGGTTCTGCATTCAATATGTTGCAATATCACATAACATGTAGCTTTTAAAAAACTCCATACACACTTGTGAAAAAAAAATGAGATTGAAAGTAGCAAATACTGTCTTTGATTTATTATGAAAATAGTTTAGACTTCACAGACCCCTGAAAGGGTCCTTGGGACACACAGGGGTCTCCTAACCCCGCGGTGTCAAATACTCCGATGAGGGGAACATGGAAACTGAGGCCAGAGGGCGTCAGTGAGTCACTCACAGTCACAGAGCCCGGCCTGGGACTCAGGAAGTCTGACTCCAGACCTCAGAATTGCCCCTGGGAGCTGGTGGAAAGCAGCAAAGCATCTCATGTTGCACACAGTGATGGAAAACCCACTCGCTGTGGCAGACACAATATCTGGGCTCCCCTCTACCCACTGTGGCTGATGGTGGTGCCACAGCCAATAAGGAGGGAATATGCTAATTGACTGCCCCATCCTCAAAGATGGCCCAGGCGGGCCCAGCTGCTCCGTGTGCCTGCCTCCAGAGACCCCCAGTCCCCTCAGCCTCCCAGCCACCCAGGGCCAGCCCGAGACACAGGCAAGCCTTGAATGGCAGCTGCCCAGCCACCTAGGGCTGCCAAGGCTCAGGTAACCAGGGCAGGCCAAGGCTTGCGCTGCCAGCTGTGGCAGCAGCAGAGGTGTGATGGGGCGTCGCCTTCCCCTGATCGCCGGGTCGCCTCCCGCCCCTGAGGGCTCCCAGACTGTGAGAGGGAGCAGGCCAGGCTGAGGGACCCCCCTCCAGGGCATGAATTTTCATAAACTGGGACTCTAGTTTTAAAATAAATCTATTCATTCACTCAACAAATATTTACTGAATGCCAACTTTGTGTCTAGCACTACTGCTAGAGTAGAGTTTCTCTAACTCACAGAATTAGTTTGGAACAGGCAATGTAGATATATTCTTTTCACCAGACTACAAAGAATAAGAAATAGTATGGATCTGAAGCAGTAGTTAGCAAAAAGACCTTTTACAGGGCACGGCAACACAAATAAAATAGCATGATAAATCCAAGGAATGTTTAAAAAAGAAAAAAGAGCCCTCTTCTATTTTATGAATTATATCAGTAATTTAGAATGAGAACAAAAAAAATATTTCCAAACCTCACATCCACTGTATTATTCAGCTCATGGTCAAACACTTCAAACGCCTCTCTGACTTTTCTTTGCAAGTCTGCTACTACTAACTCTGTAAAAGACAAAGTAAATAAAAATTATTTTACTTTAATTTTGAATTCAACAGAAAAATTTCAATAAACTACAAATTCTCAATAAGAAAGAATATGCAGAACTCTTTCCTAATCGTCTTCATGTGTCATTTAGCGTGTTTAACTTCCTCGGGCGATCTCAAAGAAGGAAACAAAATTTTTTTAGACCTTTATAGTACCAAAGGTGCACTAATCTTAAATGCACAGCTTCATGAGTTTTTACATAAGTATTTAGTCATGGAGCCACCACCCAGATGAAGATATAGAACATTTCCCACACACCCTATCCTCTATCTCAAGCGTAGCCTGAGAGGCCAAGGAATCAGTGCCACCAATATTGATTGGGGTGCATTAGTTGCCCACCTGCCTTGCTTTTCCTACACGTGAGGGCTGAAGTTGGGGGATGGGAAGCATACAAAAGCAACAACTGGTTTTGAGACAATTAAAAAGTAATTTATTTAAAACTATTTATGGAGTACCTACTATGTACTAGACCAGGCGTGGGCAAACTTTTTGACTCGAGGGCCACAATAGGTTCTTAAACTGGACCGGAGGGCCGGAACAAAAGCATGGATGGAGTGTTTGTGTGAACTAATATAAATTCAAAGTAAACATCATTACATAAAAGGGTACGATCTTTTTTTTTTTTAGTTTTATTCATTTCAAACGGGCCGGATCCGGCCCACGGGCCGTAGTTTGCCCACGGCTGTACTAGACACTATTCTAGGTGCTCAGGTTATAGCAAGGAACAAAAAATCTCTGCCTCCATGAGACTTTTTTAATCCTCACCTGAGGATATTTTTCCATTGATGTTAGAATGGGAGAGAGGAATATCGATGTGAGAGAAACATACATTGATTGGTTGCCTTCCATGTGCACCCCAACCAGGGCCCAGGCCGGGAAATCTGCAACCAAGGTATGTGCCCTTGACCAGAATCGAACCCAGAACCCTTTGGTCCCAGGCTGACGCTCTATCCACTGAGCCAAACTGGCTAGGGCTCCCTGGGATTTTTTATTGGGGGAGATACATAAGCTTACACATATTTGGTAAAAGATCTGGAGTAAGACAAATGGTGCTGGAAAAAATAAAGCAGGGAAGGGATGTGAAGAGTGCTAGGGGTGTCGGTGGAGGAAAAGGGAGGTATGATGGCTTGGGGAGGCCTACTGGATGGTAAGTTGACATCAAGGCAAACCAAAGGAGGGGAAAGAGCCCTATAAATAACTGCAGGAATAATTTTTAGGCAGAGAGAACAGAAAAGCAGAATGACAAGAAATAAGGTCAGAAAAATGAGTTTTGGGGTGGAAGACAGATTCTATACAGGGGCTACATTAAGGATTGTGTCTTTCACTTTCAATGAGATGAGAAATCACTGCAGGTTTCTCGGCAGTGATGTGACATGGCCTGGCTTATATTCACTTTGGCTATTGTGTTAAGAATATACCAGAGCCCGGGCTGGTGTGACTCCGTTGGTTGAGCACTGTCCCGTGCACTGAAAGATTGCCAGTTCAATTCCCAGTTGGGGGACATGCCTGGCTGTGGGCTCCATCCCTGGTAGGCGGTATGTGGGAGGCAGTAAATCAATGTTTCTCTCTCTCACTTTCCCTTCCTCTCTCTCTAAAAATCAATACATATATTGGAAAGGAACAAGGGTGGAGTCAGAGAGATCAGAGAGGAGGCTATTGCAGTATTCCAGGTCAGAGACTGATGGTGACTTGTACCAGAATGGTAGCAGTGAAGGTGGTGAGAAATGGTAGGGTTTCAGGTATATACTTTAAAGGGTAGAGCCACAAGATTTGCTGATAGGTTTGATGTAAGGTGCAGAGAGAAAAAAAGGGGTTGAGGTTGACACCAAGGTGTTTGAAATAATATTTTAAATGCAATCAAGTCTCAAGATTTGTTTTTCAAATAGTAAGTACAATAGGACACCCAAAAGGAAAAGATTTTTAAAAGTATGAGTTTAGATAATTATTTTAATTATAAATACCATCAAATTATAGAAAATGGGGAAAATGTCAATTAACTCATATTCCCTTTACCCTACATAAGCACCATAATTTTCCTGTATTTTCCTCTAATCTTTCTTCATATACACCTGTTACATATAGCACTTAGTAACCACATTCATTCATTCAACAAAAACTTACTGAATGAAGACTATATCAGCTTCTGGTCAGGTGCTATGTCTACATTTACAATCAGAAAGGTAAGCATCTCATTTTTAGAAAAAAAAAAATCAAAGTTCAGAGAGGTTCATACACTGGCCCAAGATTGCAGAATTACTAAGTGGCAGCGTGGGACTGAATCCAGATTTTTCTCACTTGAAGGATCCTGCTCTCTCTCATCCCCTATCCCACCTAACTAGTTTAAAAACCTTAATTCCTAATTATTTCACTCAACTGTTATGTTTTTTCCAGGCTGCAACATAATCTCCATAATCTTCCATTTTTAATAGTACCAAAGGAATATCCTACAATTATTGATATTAATTTTTCTTACATGGCAGTGAACAACTTTTGCTGATTTAACAAGTAAAAATAAATGCCATCTCATTTTAATCTACACTTCTTTGATTACAAATGAATCTGAATAATGATCCATAGGTTTATCATCTCTATTTTCTGTTATATATTATCTGTTCATGTTCTCCATAAGTTCCTCCATTTTTTTTCTTAAATTTTTTGCGCTCTTTAAATAATAAAGACTTAACCAGTAGGCTGGAAGAGGTCGATGGGGGAAAAATGGGAGACATATAATAATTTTTTTTTAATCCTCACCTGAGGATACCTTTCTAACTGATCCTTAAGAGTGAGTGGAAGAGAGAGGGAAAGACAGAAAGAAACATCAATGTGAAAGAAACACATCAACTGGTGCCTCCTGCACATGCCCTGACCTGGGCCCGGCCGGGAAGAAGCCTGCAACCGAGGTACGTGCCCTTGACAGGAATCGAAACCGGGATCCTTTGGGCTGAAGGCTGATGCTCTATCCACTGAATCAAACTGGCCAGGACATGTAATACTTTCAATAATAAAGATTTTGAAAATCTACCTGCCTACCTGATTTTTTTAAAAGACTTAACCTGTGTCAAACTATTTTCCAGGTCAGTTTGGATTCGTTTTTTCTAAAATAAAAAACGGTCTTATATCCTTTCTGATCATCATGATTACTGGAGGAAGAAAAGGATATGGAAGAGTTTAGATTCAGTAAAGATCACTTCAAATCCTACCACAGTTAATTACTCTTGTCTTTTTGTAATCCAATTTTTCAACAATAAACTGTCTTTCACTCTCAAAAATATTATATTATCATTTTAGTGACTGGCATTGTATTATAGAGCTTTATCATAATTTATTTAACCAAACACCAAATTGTAGACATTTAGGTTGTTTCTGATTTTTCATTATTATAATTATTCTTTAACTAGAGGCTGGTGCACAAAAATTCATGCACTTGAGGGAGTCCCTCAGCCAGGCCTGCGCCCTCTCACAATCCGGGACCCTCGGTCCCCTAGGCCTGGCCTGAGATCAGGGCCTATTGGGGCTTTCTTTCCCAGGCTGCAGGCAGCTGGCCCCACCCTCACCACTGCCACTGCCTGCCATCTGTGCAGCGCTGTCCCCCGTCCCCTGCCACTGGTGGCCTCCCTCTGCAGGTGACAGGCTGGGGTGCGATGGCTTGGTTGGCCTAGGCCTCCATCTTTCACTTGCCTGCCTACCTGATCACCACTAACTGCTTGCTGGGGGGTGGGGCCAGCCCTGTGGGGGGCCGTCTGCCTACCTAATAGTCCCTAACCACTCACCTGCCTACCTGATCACCCCTAACCACTTGCCTGCCTGCCTGATCGCCCCTAACCATTTGCTTGGGGACAAAGCCAGCCTGGTGAGGGGCCATCTGTCTACCTGATCTCCCCTAACTGCTGGCCTGCCTACCTGATTGCCCCTAACCACTTGTCTGCCAACCTGATCACCCCTAACTGCTGGTCTGTCTACCTGAACACCCCTAACCAATCTACCTGCCTACGTGATCACCCCTAATCGCTAGTCTGCCTTCCTAATCACCCCTAATCACTGGCCTGCCTACCTGATCTCCCCTACCCACTCTGCCTGCCTGCCTGATTGCCCCTAACCGCTTGCTTGGGAGCGGGGCCAGCCCACGAGGGGCCATGGTGGTCTGGTCTCTGGTCCTTTCGGTCATGACGCCTCTGGCCTTTTATTATATAGGATGATCCATCTTGCACAATTCACCCTTGTGTATTGTCTTCTTATCTAAATGAAATACAATGAGTTGAATACATTTGAATTTGTGTGAGGCACTGGAAAGGTCCTTATTACTCATGATAGTACCTTGGGAAGATCTCACTGGTTGGAACACTGGCAGTGCACAAAGCTGATATCTGCTTTTTAAATTTAAGAATATCTTTAAAGTCCATTATCTTTCATTCTTGGGTAGTCACAGCTGTTGAGATTCCTTATCTTATAAAGTTTAGAAACATATCCTTTGAGGAGCTTTTGGGTTGGTGAACAGGTGGAGGTCCTGGAGGAGTATCGCACCCAGAGAGCCCGTGGAAGTTCCACGCCCCTCCCTCCTACTTGGCCCTGTGCATCTCTCCACTCAGCTGTTCCTGAGTTAGGATCTTAGCAGGAATATCAGAGGATGCTCAGTCCAAGTCTTGATCGGAGTTGTGAATATTTCCACTGCTGCTGATAGAAAACCACCCCAAGGCAGCCTACCGCAAAGCTATAGCACACTTTCTTATACTGTGCTAATGTCACATTCCTAAGTCAAGTACAAATGATGTTCATTTTATCCAAAAATTCTTTAGAGGGGAATTATTCTAATGTTTCATTTTTGTCTAAATACAGAATAGATGTGCCCCCAGTGTATATGCAAGACAATTCAATGGGTTGTGGGAAGAACACATTACAACTTCCATTTATTTTGGGGGGGAAAAAAACAGAAGAGAGACGGAAGAAAAAGAAACTTATTCTTTAAAAAAACAAGAAGGAGGACAAAATCATCCTTTTTCTGAATGTCTGATAAATAGTCAATTATTTTTTCTTCTACAAATAAGAATATATTTACTCTGATCCATCCAAAATTTATTTTATTTTTTAAAACTTCATTTCTTTATTTTAATGTTTTTATTGACTTTAGAGAGAAAGGAACTGAGAGGAAGAAAGAGATAGAAACATGGATGAGTGAGAGACCTCAACATCGATTAGCTGCCTCCTGCATGGGCCCCCTCGCCCTGGGTTACTAGCAACCTCCTGGTGCATGAGTCAGCTCAACCCCTGAGCCACATCGGCTGAGCCATCTAAAATTTATTTTTACTTGATTAAAGTGAAAGATGAATTTCTAAGTTTAGCTTAGCACAGTGATTCCTCACTTAACGTCATCAATAAGTTCTGATGTGTCTATACATATACTGGCTTTAAATCAAATGTGTCCCTGTTAAATAAACATTTTCTTTGGAAGCATCTTAATAACGTAAGGGTAGGTTTCCAGACATTTATTTTCCTGCCAAATGATTCCAATATGAAACGTTTGCTTAAAATTTTATAGCAAAATAATGTTTTAAATATTAATAATAGCCAAAAATTTCTCAACTCTACGATAATTCCCATTCCCAATCTTACCTTTCCAAAGCCAAGTTACTTAAGTATTGACCAGAAAACCTGTGTGGTAGAAATATTCTCAAAAGCCTTAGTATAGGAGAGAGAGAGAGTAAAAATTTCCAAAATACTACTGTATATGGTAAATATATTGCCATTATTTCATGCCTTCCATCATTTGTTAATGTACCTATACTCAAATGGCTATAAAATAGCTTAACAACAGGTCCTTATTTATCTTTCAATTAATCAATAAATTGAGAAAAGCAATCTCATCAGACTTCTTTACGTGCCTTCTATTCTACTTTTCCAATATTGAAAGTGCAAGTTACATATCACAGTGTGGATCATGTCTCCACTTGTTTTTTGTTGAATGTATTCTTGTGACGTATGCTCCTAATCATAAATTTAAGATGCAAACATATATATGGTGCTACATCTAAAGTGTATAGATTAAAGAATTAACTGAATCCCTTACAAACTCATCCAAAATTGAAGAGGAGGAAATACTTCCCAATGCATATTATAAGGTCAATGCTACCCTGATACAAAAAAAAAAAAAAAAGACATCAGAAGAAAACTATAACCAATATCCCTTACGAATATAGACACACAAATCCTCAACAAAATAGCATATCAACTCCAGCTACATATAAAAGGGTTTATACACCATGACCAAATGAGATTAATCCCAGGAATGCATATGAAAATCAATCAATGTAACATACCACATTAATAGAATACAGGGGGGGGAAAAACCCACATGATCATATCAATTGACAAAAAAAAAAGTATTTGACAAAATTCAACATTGTTTTATGATAAAACACTCAAATAACTAGGAATGAAAGGGAACTTCCTCAACAGGGTACTTATGAAAAACCTGCAAAGACCCAGCTGAACCGGCATGGCTCAGTGGTTGAGCGTCGACCTATGAACCAGGAGGTCATGGTTCAATTCCTGATGAAGGCTCATGACCAGGTTGCAGGCTTGATCCCTAGGAGGAAGCCGATCTATGATTCTCTCTCATCATTGATGTTTCTATCTCTCTCTCCCTCTCCCCTCTTTTCTGAAAAGAATAAAAATATATATTTTTTAAACCATGAAGAACATCATACTTAATGATGTAAGGTATTCTGAATGCCCTAGGAATCAGTACATGTTAAAAGGAAATGGCTATTATATGTTAATCTGTCACACAAGTTAAGGGGAGATATTAAGGGCTTAGGGCTTTTATACTGTATTTCTAGGGGTACTTTGGTTTAAGTGTATAGCATCAGATGCATTTTTACACAGATGCCGAAAGTAAACAGCATTTGGAAATGCTAGTGAAACAGCCAACGTATAGAATATCCTTTTAAAGGAAATGTTTCTAAGTTTTGTAATGACAGTTCTTGAGTCAGGCTTCTTGTTATTAATATACTATGTTAGTGTCCTTTCATTGTTGTTTTTATTTTGTAGACTAATGCTAAAGACTTTCCTGTATAATTATCTAGAACTGTTCTGGAAAAGTTTTCAGAGTACAAATTATAACAACTTAGTCATGTAAAAAAAAATCAACCCCAAAAGGAAAATATTAGGAAGAAAAATATTGGTTTGATATAGTCCAATTCTCAAAAGATTGGTATCAGCCAATCTTCCCCAATTAGGAGAGCATAATGTTCCATTATTGCTAAAACTGATACAGCAGAGAGACAGTAGGTATAGTAATCTGATTAAGAGCACTGGCCCTGGAGCTAGACATCTAGGCTCAAACTTGGCTCTTCTACATACGAGCTGTGAGATCTTGGGCAAGTGGCTGAGTCTCTCTGTGCCTGTTTCCTCTACTTAAATGATGACAATAATAGTATCATCCTTGGAAAACAGTACAGCAGTTCCTCAAAAAGATAACCATCAAATTACCATATGACCCAGAAATTCCCCTTCTGGATGAACACTCAAAAGAGTTGAAATCAGGAACTTGAGCAGATATTTGTATACCAATGCTCACAACAGCATTATTCAAAATAGCCAAAAAGTGGAAACAACCCAGAGGTCCATAGATGGATGAATGGATAAACAAAATGTGGTATATACATAGCATGGAATATTACTCAGCCTTAAAAAGAAATTAAATTCTGATGCATGCTACAAAATGATTGAACGTCTTCAAGACATTAAGTGAAATGAGCCAGACACAGAAGGTTAAGTACTGCATGAATCCATTTACAGGCGGTATCTAGAATAGTCAAACTCATAGAGAAAAGAAAGTAGAATGGTAGTTGCCAGCAGTGGGGTTGGGAGTACTATCGGGTACAAAGTTTCTGTTTGGGATGATGAAAAAGTTCTGAAAATAGATGGTGGCCGATGGTTGCACAACAACGTGAATGTACTTAATGTCACTGAACTGCACTTAAAAATGGTAAATAAATACACTGCATCCTAATTCAAATGTACAGTTGTTATAAAATTAAAGGGCATACATATTAAACAATAAAAGGGGTTTAACAATTCTGAACACTGTTATCCAAGGTTCCAGGTAATGAAGCCAACTAGCAAGCCAAACCCAAACTAAAGCATCACTTTCCCCTTCTTGCCCTTTTCATGAAAATTATAGTCAGACTGTCTGTATATTCTTGCCAAAGAATGGCTAAAATACCATGGTACGTAACATGTCAGAAAGTTATATTAACCTATTAACATTTTTATGTGACAAACTAATAAAAGCTTTAGAAAATTTTATTGTCAGAGCAATACATTTAAACTATTCAAATTTAAATGAAAGTGTAACTATAACAATTGTCTCTGCATGATGTCTAAATAATGGGTGTTAGTGGTTGCAAAAATATTTGGCAACTTACACTGCTCAAATCAACATTTCAAAACAACTGAAACAATGCCTCTGATTTTAAAATATCTCATGAAAAAAATAACTTTTATATAGAAGAAAATCTTGAGGATTATTAGAATATATAATGAATGCAGTACCTAAGGAAATTATTGTTTTAAGAAATATATTTTAGCCGAAACCGGTTTGGCTCAGTGGATAGAGCGTCAGCCTGCGGACTGAAGGGTCCTAGGTTCGATTCCGGTCAAGGGCATGTACCTGGGTTGCGGGCATATCCCCAGTGGGAGGTGTGCAGGAGGCAGCTGATCGATGTTACTCTCTCATCAATGTTTCTAGCTCTCTATCTCTCTCCCTTCCTCTCTGTAAAAAATCAATAAAATATATTTAAAAAATATATATATTTTAACCTATATAGTTATTAGGATGAAATGTAATGTGAACAAAATGTATAATCACTGAGTAAAAAATTTTGTGCTTCTCTCTATATATTTGTGTAAATTGTACTGTAGTAGACAGACAGGCGTGAGCAGAGCTAGAGCAACAGGCCTGGCATGGACTATCACCAGGGTGGAAAGCCCCGAGTGGCTACCAATGGGCAAAACTGGGAAAACAGGGACCTCACCCCCGGGCTGACCGCTCCTCCCCTGGGGCATTGCTGTCCTTGAGATTTAGACCCCCTGACTTTCATATCGATGGCCATGCTGTTCAGACCCTCCCCTGACTTTCCTCCCCTGGCCTGTCGCCAGTCATGTGGTCGACTCCCTTAGAGGAGAAACAAAGGAGCCGGAGAAGAGCCTCAAAGGACTTCCATGGAGCTCTTGCATGACCACTCCTTAAGCATTAATCCCTCAGGACAATGAGGTTCTGACCCACGTCAAATAACCTTAGGAATAAAGTCTCGGGTCTATTGACAGAGTTTTGGTCAAACCAGGCCTCAGTTGTGTTTCAGCTCCAGGCCCAGAAAAGCAGCAAGGCTAACAGAGGGGGTACGAGGAAGGGGGGAAAGGTGGCACCACACATGCCATGGTGGACTGTAGGGCCAGATGTGATGACTGATGACCCCCTACCCTGGCACCAACCAATAAGTAGGAACCACAACCCTGAAAGAACAACACCTGGAAAGCTGATGAATATTCCATTGAGATCCTCCCCTGGGATTTTCCCTAAGATAGGGGTGGGCAATCTTTTTGTGAGTGCGTGCCGAAACCAGCAAAATTTCTGACTCAAAATTATTCTGTGTGCCAACCCTAATTTTTTGAGAACATGTTACGCCTACTAGATATCTCTTAAGGTGTACGTATGTGAAGAACCTTGAAGAAATAATAAAATTCATTCGAGTGACAAAAACACAGTATATGATGAAAAATACATTTATTTTTTAATGTATACATGTACACTGATAGTCCAACAGAAAACTTTATGACTCCGTTTGATATTATCAGTGGGACTTTTGCTGCTGCGTCACTGATGACAGAGATTTTACATCAGGTTTCTATTTCGTGACCTTCAGAGATATGCACGAGCTACTACTTTCATCCGTCGGGCTACTCCTATTAAAAGACTTAACAAAATTCATCCCTGAGAACAAAACTCACAAGCGTATGTGGATGAAAACATGGAGAGTAACGTTGTTGCGAAGTTTTTTAAACAGAAAAAATTTTCTGGAATGGCATTCCAAGTCCTCAATAGTTCATTTTCGACACTTCTCTCTGGTACTCCTGTCTCTAATCGCTTTTTTTCAATGTTTTCCAAGTCAACTTTAAGGTCAGTAAATTTCTGCTTCCAAATTGAGCTACTCTGAAATTCAATCAACTGCATTTCAAAGTCAGCCATGTCTATCCATGAAAACATTTGTAAGTTTAGTTCCTCCAGTTTCATGCTGTCTGGAAACCTCATGAATTTTGCTGTCTCTTCCAGTTCTCTGAATTTCGCAAATCTTGAGAAGAACTGCTCAATAGTTGACTTGATGATGTTTAAAAACAGCTTTTGAAGGCTTTGACAGTCTGTTCTGTCACCTTTTGGGAGGTCTTTGATGTGCCTCTTGAGGTTTGGAAATATCTAAATCTCTCACCATCCACATCCCTCTTAAAGACTTCCAGTTTCTTTTCAAAAGCCTTTATGTAACCAAACATAACATCAAGTGTCTTGCCAGTTCCTTGGAATTTAACATTTAAGTTATTCAAATGTTCACAAAAATTGTAAATGGAAGATTATAAGAGAGGGTTTTGCGTGCTAGCAAAAGTTACACGTGTGCCAGGGGTTGCCCACCCCTGCCCTAAGATCTCTGCCTTTAGAGGGCAAATAAAAACCCTCAGGATGGAGGACTCAGTATGTGTTCTTTCTCTCTGGAGTGCGCCCCTCACCTTTTGCCCTCTCCTTCCCCCCAGGTGTGTACATCCTTGCTTTCTTTCTCCTAAGTTCCAAGGGCCCATTTTTATCCTCTGTAACTTATTTCCTGAGCCCACACAGCCCAGCTGGCTCACTTCTTCCACAGCTCACTTCCTCTACCTCTGTGCCTTTTTTTTTAACTTTAATTAATTAATTTTTTTTAATCTTCACCCAAGGGTATACTGAGAGAGAGAGAGAGAAGAGAGAGAGAGAGAGAGAGAGAGAGAGAGAGAGAGAGAGAGAAACATTGAAGCGAGAGAGAAACATCAGTGTCCTTCTGTACACTCTCCAACTGGGGGTCAAACACCCAATCCAGGCATGTACCCTGACTGGTAATCCAACCAGCAATTTCCAGTGCATGGGATATAGCTCAACAAACTGAGCCACTCCAGCCTGACCCTCTGTGACTTTCTAAATAAAATTTTCCTTGTATTTGAGTCTTGGATCTGAATTCTTTCTTAGCCAGAGCTCAAGTGCCAAGGTTGCTGAACCGAAGTCCAATCACCAGTAACATTCTGGTGCAATTTCGCCACAAAAGTACTAATTGGAGTCCATATATCTTCATTAGTTATTTTTTTTAATATATTTTAATAATTTTTCATAGAGAGGAAGGGAGAGGGATAGAGTTAGAAACATCAATGAGAGAGAAACATCGATCAGCTGCCTCCTGCACACCTCCCACTGGGTATGTGTCCGCAACCAAGGTACATGCCCTCGATCAGAATCGAACCTGAGACCCTTCAGTCCACAGGCCGGCGCTCTATCCACTGAGCCAAACTGGTTAGGGCACTTCATTAGTTATTAACACACAACAGATTAAGATGTTATACAAATTTTTAGAAACTTCCATGAAGTGCTTGCCTAATGACATATTTAGGTCAGTGCAGAAATAAAGTCACAATTAAAAACCACGGAATCTCAAGATGAAAGAGAATTTGATGTCATTTAGCCCTCTCAACTACAGGAAAAATCCCCTCTGAAAAATGCTTATGTGGTCATGGACCAGAGTTTGGTTTATTCTTCTTTACTGTAAGGACTAATCACTTGTTTTTTAAAAGCATTGTATTGACTATGGCCACCACAAATGAAAAAATGTGTTTACTGAGATCTTAAAAATGTTTTTTAAAGATCCATACTCAGTTCCCCTTCAGCAGGAAAAAAATCTAACCTAACTCTCGATTAGTCATGTTAATAAAAGTGTAAAGCCTGGCCTGCTTGGCTCAGTGATTGAACATCGACCTATGAACTACTAGGAGGTCAGGTTTTGTGAGGGCACATGCCCAGGTTGTGAGCTCTATCCCCAGTGTGGGGCGTGCAGGGAGCAGCCTCTCTCTCTCTCTCTCTCTCTCTCTCTCTCTCTCTCTCTCTTTTTCCTCCTTCCTCTCTGAAATCAATAAAAATATTTTTTACAAATATAGAACTGTAAATAAAGCCATAATTCATCATTGTGCTCTGGAAACAATTTCTAGCTACAGAACATGCTTAAACTATAACCTTGATATATATGAGAAACTGGTTGGTTGGTAATCCAAGTAATTCTATTTAATTCATGATTACATCTAATTCAAAATCAGAAATAATATCTCAAAAATTAAATGAAGCTAAAATTAATATGTAGGTTTTCAGTAAGTTTATGCAATTTTGCCAAGCTTGGAGGAAAATATTAGCAATAATACGTTTATTTTCACAGAAATGTCATGTTAGCAGGTGTTCTAGAAAATGTTACTTTTTATAGAGTGCCCATTTAGCAAAAGTGAAATGACCATATGTGGAAATAAGCACTTTACAAGATGATCAGATGGTGAAATAATACCAGAACTACTAATTAACAAGCACACTTTCATAACAGAACTACTACAAAAGATGCCACATTTCAGACTATCATGTATATTTTAAAATATGTTGTATACTGACTGAAGGTTTATCAATGTTGATAAAATAAGAATCTTAGAAGTATTTTTTGTGTTAAACAGTAAGAACGCATTTATTGTGTACCCTCCATCCCCCAAGCAATCTCATGGGTGTTTACTAGATACTAACTCTTAAATGTGCTCTTAAAAATGATATCCTTTATATTAACTTGATTCAGTATCCTGAATAGAGCCAGGAACCGGTATTTTTACTAAGTACCTCAGGGGATTTGATGAGTGGCCAAGTTTGGGAATCACTACATTAATTAACAGGGTAGTTTTAAAGAACATCAGGCTTTGCAGCCAGAAACAACCCCAAACAAATTCCTACTCTAACCTTTATAGACTAAGTGGGCTTGGGCAAGCTATTTAGTTTCCCTAAAGATCAAACATACTTTTCTAAAATAAGAATAATGCCTTAAACACAGAACATTGTAAGTATTAAGAGAAAATGTATATAAATACTTACAATGTGTATGTAAATATTAAATAGATGTTAACTGTTAATAACTATTTTAACTGCTCAAACCATCCACCTCTCCCCCATTCCCTACCTTTGTTCCTGCTCCTCTCTCAAGCTGGTACTCTCCCATTTTTTCCCTGCTTTTCTTTTTGTTTTAAATACTTTTATTGGTTTCAGAGAGGAGGGGAGCAGGAGAGAGAAAAAGAAACATCAATGATGAGAGAGAATCATTGATCTGCTGTCTCCTGCACGCCCAACACTGGAGATCGAGCCCCCAACCCGGGCATGTGCCCTGACCAAGAATTGAACCGTAACTTCCAGGTTCATAGCTCAACATTCAACCACTGAGCCACGCTGGCTGGGCAAACTTGTCAACCTTTAAGCCACTCTTTCGATCTCTTCCAACAAGCCTCCACCCACACAGACACCATCTCCCTTCTCACTCTCTGGACGAGGCCAAGTACTCGTCCTCTATGCTTACACATCACCCTGTGCTTATTTCTCTTCATTCATGAACACCTATGATATACTAGACACTGAGACACAGGAGAGAACAAAACTGATGTGCTGACATTCTAATAGAAAACAGGAATATCTAGTGTCTGTTTTCCCACTAAATATTAAGTCCTTCACATCTATATCAAGCTCATTTTTATATCTCTGGCATTGAACAATGTCTGGCATAAAGGAGATATTAATAAATGCTCTTAACTAAAAAGATGAAAGGCTTAATTAATGAAAGTAAGTTCTGGAGAAGAAAAAAGTGGATGAGGTCATGAATACAAATGAGAAAAGGAGCGCTCTTCTACTAAAATAACAGGGAAGGCGGGAAAGGAGTGTTAAACATGTGTTTCAAGGTAGAGGCAACAAGCTGAGGGAGTTCAGGGCTAATGATGACCATTTTTAAGAATACAAAGACCCTCTACTGAGAATAAGGAGGCTGAAGTTAGATCAAACAGTTTTAAGCAAAGCTCCCCCCTCACACACACACAAGCCAGCAGGAGGCTAAAGTAGACATTCATGGATGCCTCTGCCTTCTCCTCTTCCTCTTCCTCTTCCCCCTCCCCCTCCACCTCATCTTCCACCTCGCTCTCCTGCTTTTCCCCTCCTCTTCCTCTCCTTTGCCTTTTCCTTTTTCTTTTTTGGCCACCAGGATCCAAATACTTCCTATTCTGAGGGAATCCCTATTGTGTGCATTAGCGGAATACAATGTCATCTCACTAAGGAAGCCAGAAAGGACAGACCTTCCCTCTCCCAGTCTTCGCGTAGTGAAGGAATAGGAACATGACCCAGGCTCAGCCAATCAATATTCTTGTGCAGGATTTTGAATTTTAAGAAGCTAATACAAAAAAGTAGAGAGTTTTTGAATTACATATGGGGATGGAAAAAGCAATAACAGCAAGAATTTAGTTAACATTGGTTCAAGGGCAGCAGTACTTTTAGAGACAGAAATAGAACATTGGGCACTAGCTACTAGTTGTAAGAAATATTAATCATGCTCTGTTAACCATGATTGTTTTATTCTGATTAAAAAAAGCACATTCACCCACCATGGCTCAGTGGTTGAGTGTTGACCTATGAATCAAGCGCTCATGGTTCAATTCCTTGGCATTTCTTCATCAGTTTTCATGCCTGGGTTGCGGGCTTGATACCCAGGGTGGAGCATGCAGGAGGCAGCCAATCAACGATCCTCTTTCATCACTGATGTTTCTCTTTCTCTCTCTCTCCTTTCCTCTCTGAAATAAATAAAAACAGATTTAAAAAAAATATATAGAGAAAGCACATTCTAACCTGGCTGGGGGTTGAACACCCCTGGAACCTGGGAGTCAACCTTGGAATGGGGCCCATTCTCATCCAAGAACTGCCTATTATCACAGAAAGATTAACAACATTGTTGCCCAAATAATGATGGCTGCCCGGAGCCCACATTGCCTGCAATGTGTAACCATTATGCCCATATTTTTTTCCTCTTGCCTACTTTCCCATGTAATCTTTCTCCTACCGAATATAAGCAGCTGGCTTATGGAGGGGGGCAGAGCAGATTTTGATGGATGACCTGCTGTTCTCCCATGCTGCCGGAAGGACAGGAATAAACACTCATATATGACTCAACACTGGCTCTGCTTAATTGGCTTAAATAGTGACAGGCAGCCTGGTCCCATTGGTTGTCCAGTTTCAGCACAGCAGTAGAAAATTAACCAAACTGTCCTTGTAGCATAACCTTGGCCGTACAACCTCCTTGGTTTGGGCTGGTTGTGTTGTCCAAGTTCATTCTCCAGATTCCCTGTTGATTTTGTGAGCTCCCTGCTAACTTCTAATAAATTCCTTTTCTACTTACATTAGCCACTATCTGTTTTATTTGGTTGATAAATTGGGACAGGGAGAGATAGAAGGATTGAAGAAATCAGAGGTCTTGATAAGGTCCAACAGCAGGTAATTTATGTAAGGAAACAGAACACCAGTGGGAAGCTGGGAGATTGTGGTCAGTTGATAGTATAAAAGAGTCAGGATTTCAAAGTGTCTCATGTTATGCTCAGATTTCAAGATCCCCAAAAGCCCATCAGGGAGCCAGCCGAGTCCGATGCAAAAGCAAAGAGTCTTTATTCGAGCTAGCTCGGCTCCCCGACCACACTCACTGATGCAACAGCAAGTCAAGTGGCAGAGAGAAAGAACTCTGTGTGGAGAGGGGTTTTATAGGGGGTTGGAGTAAGGGGAGGAGAAAGGACTGTGGGCCCTGCCGATTGGCCAGGCGCAAGTCGGTGTCTTATTACACAGGATGTGGTCATATCTATGGCGCGCACTTCCCTTGACTGTCATTGGTTAGTTTAAAGAAGTCCTGGGTGTGGCTAGCAGAGGCTTAGGCTTCCGGGAAGAAGCTCCTTGCCAAGCACATGGCCGCCCAAAAATGGTGGATCCAGGGTAAGATGGAGGGCGTAGCCCTCGCCCTTTCATCTCACAAGATCTAAATATGAGAGTAAGATGTTAAAAAAGAATGGAAATGAAGATCACTGAAGTTGGAAAGAATAAAGAATTATGAAACTACTGTGTTGGATTAATGGCCTACCTAGTCACTGAAGTCATCCAAAATGATGGTGGAATTTGGAATGGACAGAAAACTGATAAAGAAATGGCAAAGGCTTTGATCAGCAAACAGTAAGCAAAAGGGAGACAGTAATAAAGAGAAAAGGTGAAGAAGAACAAATTTCAAAGGAAGAATTTTTATGTAAGAAGGAAAAAGCAATTAATTTGGAATTTGAAGTGGGCTGATTCAACTTCTACTTGAAGGCAAAAAGACATGGGAGAATGAATAGCCCTTACTCTGAAATGGCACCAAAAGAAGTGGTAGGCTAAGAGAAAGCGGAGATTAAGTTAAGAAAAAGGAATGAGCGGGGTGTTCTATAAAAAAAGTATTTGTCCACTCATCTGCCGATGGGCACTTAGGTTGTTTCCAAATCTGTGCTGCTATGAACATAGGGGTGCATATATCCATTTTTTAAAAAATTTATTTCTTTATTGATTTCAGAGGAAGGGAAAGGGAGAGAGAAATAGAAACATCAACGATGAGAGAGAATCATTGATTGGCTGCCTCCTGCACACCCCCTACTGGGGATCAAGCCTGCAACCCAGGCATGTGCCCTTGGCCGGACCAAACCTGGGACCCTTCAGTCCTCAGGCTGATGCTCTATCCACTGAGCCAAGCCAGCCAGGGCATATATCCATTTTGATTGGTGTTTCTGGTTTCTTGGCATATAGTCCTAGAAGTGGGATTACTCATCAGTAAGTAGATGAGTGGATTAAAAAACCGTGGTACATCTACACAATGGAATACTACACCGCTATAAAAAAGAAGGAACTTTTACCATTTGCAACAACATGGACGGAACTGGAAAGCATTATGCTAAGCAAAATAAATCAATCGGACAAAGATAAATATCACACGATCTCACTCATCTGTGGGATATAATGATCAACATAATTTGATGAACAAAAATAAATCCAGAGACAAATGGCAGAGGAGATGGGGTGTTAGAGAGCAACCAAAGGACTTGTATACATGCATATTAGCATAACCAATGGACACAGACACTGGGGCAGTGGGGGCTTGCCCAGGGTGGGAACGGCTGGGGGGAAGGGGGAGGAAGAAGGAGACATATGTAAAACTTTAGACTATAAAAAAAAAGTTTGTAAAGAAATTTATTTATATGAGAATAAGCCTCAAGCACCAAAGGACTCCATACAAAGTAGTGAAAAGAAAGTCAGGAGGAAGAGAAAGGACAGGTGAAGAAGGTCAGAGCTATATAAAGAAGGGAACACAAGGAAATAAAATAACTGGAGATGTCTGCATATGAAACAGAAGTAAACAGCTGAATACAAGTATGCTGAAGAAAATTCATATTTAAATACAAAGGCAATAATCCTATAGAATATTTCCTCTCTTTTACCTAAGGCCCAGGCTCCTGTCTTCTTATCCAAATTTAGATTCAAATCTGTGTCCTCTAGTGAAATATTGACAAGTTAGTTGATCCTTTTAAGCTTCAACTGGGGTAGCAGTTCCTTTCAGGACTGTAAATACCAAATGAACGGCATGAGTTGGTCTAACCCACTGGTTCTCAACCTTCCTAATGCTGTGACCCTTTAATACAGTTCATGTTGTGGTGACCCCCAACCATAAAATTATTTTCGTTGCTACTTCATAACTGTAGTTTTGCTACTGTTATGAATCGTCATGTAAATATCTGATGTGTAGGATCTATTTTCATTGTTACAAATTGAACATAATTAAAGCATAGTGATTAATCACAAAAACAATATGTAATTATAAATGTGTTTCCCGATGGTCTTAGGCGATCCCTGTGAAAGGGTCGTTCGACCCCCAAAGGGGTCGTGACCCACAGGTTGAGAACCACTGGTCTAACCCAATACTTAGAACTTGTAGGCACTAATAAACACTAACTAAACTATTAAATTCTTAAAGGCAGGAACACGGCAAAAGTGACAGAATACCACTTAGATCATAGTAATCTAATCTAGTAAAAGAGAAACATGCAAATTGACTGCACCTCCACTACGCCCCCCAAGCCATACCCACCAGCCAATCAGAGTGACTATATGCAAATTAACCCAACCAAGATGGCAGCTGGCAGCCAAGCAGCTGGAGCAAGCAGGAGGCTTGGTTGCCCCGCAATGGAGGAAGCCAAGCTTCCTGCCTGCCCTGGCCAGCTGTGGCCTGCACTCAAGGCAACAAATGTTCAATTACAGAAGATAAATAAATCCCAGATACCTGCTTCCAGCCAGCCTCCACTGGGAGCTTGGGTGGCTGGGGGTTGTGGCCAGCCTGCAAACAACCATCAGCCCCTCACCCAGATGGCCACACCCTCATGGGGTGAGGGTCCCCACTGGGGGTGTGGCCAGCCTGCAAACAGCCCTCAGCCCCTCACCCAGACTGGCCAGGCAACGCCCCCACCCTGAAGGGGCTGTGGCCAGCCTGCAAACAGCCCTCATACTCTCACTCAGTATGGTCAGGCACCCCAGTGGGGACCCCCACACTGAAGGAGCTGTGGCCAGCCTGCAAACAGCCATCAGCTCCTCACCCAGGCTGGCCAGGCACCCCAGTGGGGACCCCCACACTGAAGGGGCTGTGGCCAGCCTGCAAACAGCCATTAGCCCCTCACCCAGGCTGGTCAGGCACCCCAGCGGGGACCCCCACACTGAAGGTGCTGTGGCCAGCCTGAAAATGGCCCTCATCCCCTCACCCAGGCTGGCCAGGCACCCCAGCGGGACCCCCACCCTAATCAGGGACACCCTTCAGGGCAAACCAGACAGCCCCCACCCATGTACCAGGCCTCTATCCTATATAATAAAAGGGTGATATGCAAATTGACCCTAACAGCAGAACGACTGGGAATGACTGGTCACTATGACACACACTGACCACCAGGGGGCAGACACCAGGAACTGCCCCCTGGTGGTCAGTGCACTCCCACAGGGGGAGCTCTGCTCAGCCACAAGCCAGGCTGACGGCTGCCAGTACAGGGGTGGTGGTGGGAGCCTCTCCCGCCTCCTCAGCAGCACTAAGGATGTCTGACTGCAGCTTAGGCCTGGTCCCCGCTGGCAAGTGGACATCCCCCGAGGGCTGCCGGACTGCCAGAGGGATGTCTGACTGCCAGCTTAGGCCCAATCCCCCGGGGAGCAGGCCTAAGCCAGCAGGTGGTCATCCCCCGAGGGGTCCCAGACTGCGAGAGGGCACAGGCCGGGCTGAGGGACGCCCCCCCCCCTGCCACCGAGTGCACAAATTTTTGTGCACCAGGCCTCTAGTCCTATATAATAAAGCGGGAACATGCAAATTGACCGTCACTCCACCACAAAGATGGCGGCGCCCACAGTGGAGGCCGAGTTCCCAAAACGAGCCTTAATGAGCAATCAGCAGGGACCTGAGGCTGCGCCTCCCCACCACCGCCACCCCATAGGGCTTGACAGGGGACCTCAGGCTGTACCCCCTGCAGGGCTTGACAGGGGACCTCAGGCCACTCCCCCGCCTGGCAGGGCTTGCACCCCCTGCCCCAGCACCAGAACAGGGGACCTCAGGCCACACACCCCCGCCCCAGCACCAGGGGACCTGAGGCCGCACCCCCCCTCCTAGCGCAGGACCGGGGGACCTGAGGCTGCGCCCCCTGCCCGGCAGGGCTTGACCAGGGACCTCAAGGCATGTCCCCCACCTGGCGGGGCTTGACAGGGGATCTCAGGCCATACCCCCCACCCAGGCCCAGGCTGGGGGACCTCAGGCCACAACCCCACCTTGGGCCAGGGGACCTGAGGCTGCACCCTCCCGCCTGGCGGGGCTTGACAAGGGTGGGGCTGGCCGGGTCTGGATCTAGCCCAATGGTGGGGGGAGGCAGACAGGTCTGGGTCTCATGCAATTTTGAGGTGCACGTGGGTGGGCAGGGACTTGACTCTGGGTCTCGTGGTGCACCCCAGACTCTGACAGGAGAAAGATTTTCATATACATTTTACTAATTTTCTTTCATCTCTGACACTTCTATTATAGAGAAAGGGCAAATAGCAATATTAAAATATTTCCTCCAATTAATCCCCTTTTAATGTGCATGAATTACATGCACCAGGCCATTAGTAATAGATAATACAGAATTTTGGTACCTGGAAGTGAGATGCTACCATAACAAATGCCAAAAAAATGTGGGAGAGGATTTAGAGTCAGGAAGTGCTGGCCTTTGAGTATGCTGTAGGTTACAGCTTAAAGGAAAGTGAGGAAAATCACACTGCAAACTGTGGAGGGGGATCCTTTTTATGAATAGCAGAAGAAATGCTGTTAACATGGGAAGTAGAAAATATTCGTGATAAACTAAAGGTCTAGATAAAAAATTTTCTAGGGAAACCACTAAAGGTGCACCTTGGTTCCTTCTGGCTGCATATAATAAAACTAGAGCATGAATTCTTGCACCAATGGGGTCCCTCGGCCTGGCCTGTGGGATCGGGCCAAAACTGGCTGACATCCCTCGAGGGGTCCCGGATTGCAAGAGGGCACAGGCCAGGCAGAGGGACCCCACTGGTGCACAACTGGGGCCAGGAAGGACATGGGAGGTTGGCCAACTGGGGAGGGACCGCAGGAGGGCTCCAAGGCATGTCTGGCCCATCTCGCTCAGTCCTGATAGGCCCGACCCCCACAGCAAGCTAACCTACCAGTCGGAGCGTCTGCCCCCTGGTGGTCAGTGCACATCATATGGCTGTTCGACCGTCTGCCCCCTGGTGGTCAGTGCACATCATAGCAAGCAGTTGAGCAGCCTTAGCATATTATACTTTAATTGGTTGAACGGCTGACCAGACAATCGGACATTTAGCGTATTAAGCTCTTATTATATAGGATGGAGGAGAAAGATCGCCTAGAGGAAAAACTTAAACAAAAAGGAGCCATGAATTGCTAGTTATGAAATTACCTGCCTCTCCAGATGGCAACGGATGCTAAGATAAGAAATGGCTTCTGCCGAAACCAGTTTGGCTCAGTGGATAGAGCGTCGGCCTGCGGACTGAAAGGTCCCAGGTTCGATTCCGGTCAAGGGCATGTACCTGGGTTGCGGGCATATCCCCAGTAGGAGATGTGCAGGAGGCAGCTGATCGATGTTTCTCTCTCATCGATGTTTCTAACTCTCTATCTCTCTCCCTTCCTCTCTGTAAAAAATCAATAAAATATATTTAAAAAAAAAAAAAGAAATGGCTTCTGGGCAAAAATCAAATTTGAGGCACTGGCAGAAAAACACAACTTAAACATGAAACAAAGTATACGACTGTAAAATCCTTTGTTAAGACCTCAGAAAGATCAAATCTAGAGTCTCAGGCACCACACAAACTAGCAAAAGAACCTCTTAGGAGTTCAAGGATGTGTCTCAGAAATCCTTTTAATCAAACAAGAAGGCTTCAAAAGAAGCCTAATATCTCTCAGCTATCTCAGTAGAAGCCCAAAGTAGAGAATGGCTTATCTCAAATAAATGTGTGTATATGGCTTTTGTCCAGTAGACAATAAGATTCATAAGAGACTCATGAAGATTTTAAGAGAATTATATTTGCAGCTCCAGCATGGACTGAAAGAGGATAAAGACAGCACAAAATGAAAAAAATAAAACAACTGGACTCCCAAAAATTATATTGGTAGTAAACAGGTTTAGAAAATTACTTAGTTAAAAACATGTACTCTCTCTCATAAAAAGGAGCATGACACAGAGGGTAGAACCCAGAGCCAAAGGGCAGAGCTAAAAGCCATCCAAAACCATTTCAGGACAGTAAGACCAGTCCTAATCAAGAACCTTGCAATATTTGCCCATACATTGACTCGGCCTATATCAAATGGAAACAGAAACCACTGGCTAGAGCTGTAACAATCTGAACAACAAAACGAAGCAGCATTGAATTATAATCCTATATAATAAAAGGCCAGAGCTCTAATCAGTTTGGCTCAGTGGATAGGGCATCAGCCTGTGGACTGAAAGGTTCCAGGTTCGATTCCGGTCAAGGGCATGTACCTTGGTTGCAGGCACATCCCCAGTAGGGGGTGTGCAGGAGGCAGCTGATCAATGTTTCTCTTTCATCGATGTTTCTAACTCTCTATCCCTCTCCCTTCCTCTCTGTAAAAATCAATAAAATATATTTTTAAAAAAATAACAAAAGGCCAGAGACCATAACAGCCAGAACACCAATCAACCAGTCGCTATGAGGTGCACTGATCACCTCTCAGTCCCTCCTTTCCGCCCCCCGGCCTTCAGGCTCCAATTGCTGGATGGCAAACGGGGAACCACGGGGAACTGGGGTGAGTGGCGACAGGACGGGACTAGGGACTGGCAAGCGGGCGGAAGATGGCCCTGATCGCAGGCTAGGCCTGGAGACCCCACCCGCACACGATTTTGCGCTCTGGGCCTCTAGTTCTAAGTATAAATTAACATCCATGAGTCTACACTGACATAAAGGAATGGCTGAGTAAACAAATAGATAGGAGACAGGAAACAAATCTGTGCAGAAGAATTCCAAATAATTTATGTAGATTCTCTGTCCTCAAGAAGGCAGAGCAAACTCCCCACTCCTTCTGTGTGGGTTCTACATAATGACTTCCTTCCAAGAGTCCAGTATGGAAAAGGGAGAAAAAGAGTAACTTTACAGTGAAGAAACCTGACAAAACTACAGCCAGGTGATCCAGGTCAACATCAACAGTGATATAAATTATATTGATAGCCTGCACTCTTGATATAATGTGAAGAAAATAGCATTTTACCTCTGTGGTCTTCCTTCCCAAGTTCCATACTCCAATTTAATCATGAGAAAAACATCACACAAACTCCCTTCTCTCTCCCACTGTTCAGAGGAATTAAATGAGATGCCCAAGTAAAACTGGGGGGGAAAGCAGTGTCCAAATTCAAGCCCTGGTTTTTGGCTCCAAATGTATTGCTGCATTTAAAAAAGAAGTTACTTTATTACACTCAATAATATACTTCTAAGGATAAAATACCCAGCAGTATATTAAAGAATCACAGCATGTGAATATCATCTTTTTAAATAGGAATTTCCAAATTGCCTTCCAAAAACACTATACCAATTTTTTTAAATATATTTTTATTGATTTCAGAAAGGAAGAGAGAGGAAGTAAGAGAGAAACATCAATGATGATAATCGTTGATTGGCTGCCTCCTGCATGCCCCATACTGGGGATCGAGCCTGCAATCTGGGCATGAGTCCTTGACCGGAATCGAACCTGGGACCCTTCAGTCAGCAGGCTGACGCTCTATCTACTGAGTCAAACTGGCTAGGGCCAATGTACCCATTTTTTTTTTTTTCATTTTGGGTGTGCTCAACATTTCCATTTGATTTTTTTAAATTGTGGTAAAATATAAAAAATTAACCATCTTAACCATTTTTAAGTGTACAGTTCAGAAGTGTTAAGTACAATCACATTGTTGTGCAACCGATTTTCAGAACTCTTTTCATCTTGCAAAACTTCAACTGTATTAAATAATAACTTCCCTTTTCCCCTTCCCCTGGCAACTGCCATTCTACTTTCTGTTCCTATGAGTCTGATTACTCCAGGTACTTCGAATAAGTGAAATTATACAGTACTTGTCTTTTTGTGACTGGTTAAATTCACTTAGCATAATTTTAAGGTTCATCCTTGTGGTAGCACACGTCAGAATTTCCTTCCTTCTAAAGCTAAATAATATTTCGCTGTATGTGTATAATACATTTTGTTTATTCATCCATTGGTGGACACTTGAGTTGTCTCCACCTTTTGGTCATTATGAATAATGCTGTTATGAACACTGGATATACAATTATATATTCTGAGTTCCTGCTTTCAATTATTTTGGGTATAAACCCAGATGTGGAATTGCTAAATCATACAGTAATTCAGTATCTTTTTTTTTTTTTTTTCAGGAACTGCCATACTATTTTTCACAGCAGCTGCACCATTTTATTTTATTTATTGATTTTAGAGGGAGAGAGAGAGAAAAAAAAACATCGATCAGCCGCTTCCGCATGCATCCTGACCAAAGATGGAACTGGAAACCTGGGTAAGTGCCCTGACTGGGAATGAAACCCCCCACCTTTTGATGTACAGGACAACGCTTCAACCAACTGAGCCACACCATCCAGGGCAAGCTGTACCATTTTATATTCCCATCAACAATATACAAGGGTGCCCATTTCTCCACATCTTCATCAATACTTCTTATAGTAGCTAATCTAATGGGTGTGAAGTGGTATTACATTGTCCATTTGATTTTTTAAGTAAGGAATTTTTGACAAGTTTTTATACATTAATCAAAGATAAATTTAAGTCCAGTTTTTCTGAATTAGAGGAAGTAAGTTAAATTTCAGTAAGCCAGTTTTCTTCTTCAATTAGTCTCTACCTAGAGACTTATCAGTCTAAAACAGGGACAAAACTTGTTAAATGGCCCCAAATATATGTATAAATGCATCATATGTGATCAATAGTTGGTAAGACTTGGTTTAAGTTTTTCTACCCCCTAGATCAGTGATGGCGAACCTATGACACACGTGTCAGAGGTGACACGCGAACTCATTTTTTTGGTTGATTTTTCTTTGTTAAATGGCATTTAAATATATAAAATAAATATCAAAAATATGTCTTTGTTTTACTGTGGTTGCAAATATCAAAAAGTTTCTATATGTGACACGGCACCAGAGTTAAGTTAGGGTTTTTCAAAATGCTGGCACACCGAGCTCAAAAGGTTCGCCATCACTGCCCTAGATTCCAAGTCACACATTTACTAATAGCTATTCCCTAAATGTACCAAGCACTTCCCTTCCTATTTATTCTGCATTCCTTTAGTGTCAGGCATTGTGGGAGGTACTGAGGATATAAACATGAATAAAAAGACACTGTCCCCATTACAACAACATTATGAATACATACAATTATTCCCAATTTACATTTGAAGGACCTGAGGTTCCTTAGGTTTAACAATCTTGGCTAAGATCTGATAGAGGTTGGAGAAGCTAGAACTCAAATTCAGGTCTTACTCAAAAGCTCACTTTTTCTACTATTCTATACCATATTCTGTACTATCAACAGTTCCGATAAACCATCGAAACAGAAACCAAGATGGCAGCATAGGTAAACACCGGAAATTGTTGCCCTGCACAACAACTTCAAAAATACAAACTAAAAGACAAAACGGAACAGAGAAACCAAGATGGCGGCATAGGTTAACGCCGGAGATTGCTGCCTCGAACAACCACTTCAGAGATATAACTAAAGGGCAGAACGGACATCATCCAGAACCACAGGAAGGCTGGCTGAGTGGAAATTCTACAACTAGGAGGAAAGAGAATATCATACCCAGACTCAGAGGAGGTGCAGTGCTGAAGTGAAATACTCAGGTGCGGAGTGCGCGCGCGGAGCGGGCTGGCGGCGAAGGGCGCAGTTGTTGTTTTCAATCGGGAGGGAGTTTCAGACTCTGAGCTCCAGATCCGGGCGAGTCTCTAGGGACTCAGACTCAAACGGGAGAAGCGGGACTGTCTGGCTTCGGTCGGAACTCAAAGGCAGCTTTCTCTCCGAGGTTTGCAGCGGGTGCTGGGACTCTGAAAGGCAGAGCCCCTAGGGACGGAACTGAGAGCAGCCATAACTCCTTGCTCCGCCCGCCTTGTAGATCCCCAGGGACCCGCCCCGCCCAAGCCCTGCGCTGAGCCATTTGCCGGATAGCCTCAGGCAAACGCTAGATTAGCACCACCCTAGAGATCCAGCACAGAAGCTCTCCCACTGCAGACACAGCTGACTCTCATAGCCAGTTAGCCTGGAGGTCAAATCACCCCCGGTATTTCCAACAACAATCAAGGCTTAACTACAACAAGACTGCGCACAAAGACCACTAGGGGGTGCACCGAGAAAAGATAAAAAAATGCGGAGACAAAGAAACAGGATGCAAATGTCAGAAATGGAAGATATAGAGCTCAAAACCACACTTTTAAGGTCTCTCAAGAACTGTCTAGAAGCTGCCGATAAACTTAGTAAGGCCCTCGAAAAGACTGGTGAGACCGCCGATAAATGTAGTGAGATCCTCAAGAAATCTAATGAGACCCTCGATGTTATGATAAAGAACCAACTAGAAATTAAGCATACACTGACTAAAATAAAGAATATTATACAGACACCCAACAGCAGATCAGAGGGTCGCAAAAATCAAGTCAAAGATTCAAAACACAAAGAAGCAAAAAACACCCAACTGGAAAAGCAAAATGAAAAAAGAATCCGAAAATACGAAGATAGTGTAAGGAGTCTCTGGGACAGCTTCAAGCATACCAACATCAGAATTATAGGGGTGCCAGAAGATGAGAGAGAGCAAGATATTGAAAACCTATTTGAAGAAATAATGACAGAAAACTTCCCCCACCTGGTGAAAGAAATAGACTTACAAGTCCAGGAAGCGCAGAGAACCCCAAACAAAAGGAATCCAAAGAGGACCACACCAAGACACATCATAATTAAAATGCCAAGAGCAAAAGACAAAGAGAGAATCTTAAAAGCAGCAAGAGAAAGAAACTCAGTTACCTACAAGGGAGTACCCATACGACTGTCAGCTGATTTCTCAACAGAAACTTTGCAGGCCAGAAGGGAGTGGCAAGAAATATTCAAAGTGATGAATACCAAGAACCTACAACCAAGATTACTTTATCCAGCAAAGCTATCATTCAGAATTGAAGGTCAGATAAAGTGCTTCACAGATAAGGAAAAGCTAAAGGAGTTCATCACCACCAAACCAGGATTATATGAAATGCTGAAAGGTATCCTTTAAGAAGAGGAAGAAGAAGAAAAAGATAAAGATACAAATTATGAACAACAAACATGCATCTATCAACAAGTGAATCTAATAATCAAGTGAATAAATAATCTGGTGATCATAATAGAATCAGGGACATAGAAAGGGAATGGACTGACTATTCTTGGGGGGGAAAGGGGTGTGGGAGATGCGGGAAGAGACTGGACAAAAACCGTGCACCTATGGAAGAGGACAGTGGGTGGGGAGTGAGGGCGGAGGGTGGGGCGGGAACTGGGAGGAGGGGAGTTATGGGGGGAAAAAAGAGGAACAAATGTAATAATCTGAACAATAAAGATTTAATTTTAAAAAAAAGAATAAATGAGATATAGCATATAACAGTGCTTCTAAACCTTATTTTTTTTTAATATATTTTATTGATTTTTTACAGAGAGGAAGGGAGAGAGATAGAGTTAGAAACATCGATGAGAGAGAAACATCGATCAGCTGCCTCCTGCACATCTCCTACTGGGGATGTGCTCGCAACCCAGGTACATGCCCTTGACCGGAATGGAACCTGGGACCTTTCAGTCCGCAGGCCGAAGCTCTATCCACTGAGCCAAACTGGTTTCGGCATTGTGCTTCTAAACTTTAATGTGCATATGAATCACTGGCAGATTTCTTAAAATGCAGGCTCTGGTCAGGGCTGAGATCCTTCATTCTGATCAGCTCCCAGTGACGCTGGCTGCTAGCCACAGACCAGGAGGGGATGTCACACACCTGGCACAGCACCTGGCACACGGGCTGCTCAGCCAGTTAACTGTCCCCTTCATTTCTGATCTCTGATTTCCCTCAGTGATCTCACCTTCCTTGGGGGAAAAGACTTTTTTTCACCTTTGTATTCCAAATTCCTTCCATATGATAGGCATTATATCTGCACCAACTGAAGGAATGATATCCAGCTCTTTTTAAAATCATCTTTTATTTTTCAATTACAGTTGACATACATTATTATATTAGTTTTAGGCGTATGATGAGACATAACTTGCTAAGCGATCATACGGTAACTCTTGCACCCACCTGCCATCCAGCTTTTTAACAGTCCTTACTTCTTATACAGACTTGCTTCCGCCTCTGGCTTTATTTTAAATAGAAAACTATTTTTGAAAACTGAAAAATCAGGAAAGCTTCCCATTTTTTTATTTTTGAAAAGGTAAAGAAAAAAATGTGTATGTGCAGGTTAATCCAGCGCATTTTCTCATGCTGACCTAATCAAATCTTTTTTTTAAAAAAATTCCACAATTTACTTAATTTTTCTCCTGATAATTTTTCCGTTTGTATGAGAAAGAATTTAACAAAAATTCAATCATTGGGTTTTACGGGAAGTTCTAAATTAATCTAAAAATATATAATTTGATTAGTAGGTAATACTTTACAGCAGCACAATGAAATTATCAGGACATTTTAGGAAAGGTAACATGCATAAAACAATTCTGACTTTTCCGGGTAACGGGACCATTGAAAAAAGAACAGCCTGTTTGTTATCAATGGCGGGATCTTTGGCTCCATTTCACGCGTCTCTCCGCTGGTTTTCCTGGGATCGCCTTGACCAATAAGGACTCTCAGAACTGGTGTCTCCACTTGTAAATATTGGTTGTTCACCCGAAACACTTAGCTCCACGCTGAGAAAAATGGGGTGCCGGTGTGGCGTAAGCACCCAGGAAAAGAGACAAATGCAGAGTTTTTTCCTTCCTAAAATATTGATCTCTTTTTTATGTAATTTTGCGATAAGTCTGACAACCGCCAAATACAAAAACAGTCGATCACCTTTGAGTAACCGGCAGGACGGCAGCCAAGGGTCGGGTTTGCAATCCCTGCGGATCGCGAATTAGCGGGGTACCTGGCTCCTCCCGCCCCGCGGCCACGAGCCTCGCCGCGCGGCCTCCCACCGCCGGGGGCGCCCGTGCCCGCGCTCATGCGCGTCCCCGCCCCGTCAGCTCTTCCTCTTTTTTTTTTTTTTTAATATATTTTTATTGATTTCAGAGAGGAAGGCAGAGGGAGAGAGAAACATCAACGATGAGAGAGAATCATGGATCGGCTGCCTCCCGCACGCCCCCTGCTGGGGACCAAGCCCACAACCCGGGCCTGTGCCCTTGACCGGAATCGAACCCGGGACCCCCCAGTCCGCAGGCCGACGCTCTGTCCACTGAGCCACACCGGCCAGGGCTTCGTCCTCATTATACTGCGTCGTGTTTTCGTGTTGAAAATGTCGGCCGCGAGCAGACATTTCGGAGGCGACCTGTGACCTCGGGGCCGCCCCCCCTCGCCCCCATGTCCCCGTCCAGGAGCCAAAATGGTGGCCGCGGAAGCCGTCGCCCGGGCCGGGCCGGGCGGGGCGGCCGGAGAGGACCCGCCGGCTGTCGGCACAGACCCGTCTCCCCCCGGGCCGGCCAGGGGCCCACAGCCTGGGCGGCGGCCCCGAGAGCCCGGGCGAGGGTCTGGGGGCGGCCGTGAGCAAGGACGCCATGGAGGCCCGCCCCGCCCGGCGCCTCGGCCGTAACCCGCGCAGCCACCGAGCCTCGGTCCCAGAGGGAGGCCGCGGAGCGGGGGGAGGGAGGCCTGCGAGGGAGGAGGCGGCGGCCGCACGGGCGGGGCGAGGGCGGGGCCGGGCGCGGCGGGAGCCGGGGGGGCGGCGTCCCCTGCAGGCGGCCCTTCTGCAGGCGGCCTTTCCGAAATCACCCGCTCCAGCGGCGGGAGCCCCAGGCCGGGGGTGGCCCGGCCCCACCCGGCGCCTCCCGAGGCCGGGTCGCGGCGGCGGCGAGGGCGGCCTACCTGCGCTTTCCTTTTCTTTCTCGTCCGCCATCTTGTATGGAGCCCGTCGCCTGGGAGACGCCCGTCGCGCCCCGAGGACGCGGCGCCCTGGCCCCCTTCACGCCCCGCGGCGAGTCGGGCCTGACGGGCTTCGGCCTCGGAATCCCGAGGGGCGAAGACCCCGGGCGCGGGGGGTGGGGGAGGGGGAGGCTCCGAGCGCGCGACCCCCACTTCGCGCCCCGACCCTCCAACTCCCGCGAGACCTGAAGTCCCGTCCGCCGCCCGCAGCCCGGCTTCAGCCTTTCCCCTGCAGAACCCGAGCCCGCGTTTATTCAATCACGTTCCGCGCGTCTCCTTTCCCTGCTTCCCGACGCATTTGGAGACATCACAGCTGCCCCCTCCCCGCCCCTCCTTTTGGGGCGACATGGCGTTGCTCGATTGTATTTTTACTGCAGATTTTAAAACGCAGGAGAGCTGGGTGCAGCCGAACTGCCCCGCCACCCCGCCGCCTCCCCCCAGCGCCCGCGGGCGGCTGGGCGGGGACTCCGCCTCCCGCCGCCTCGTTTGCTCCCGTCCCGGGCTCGCCGCCAGCTCCCAGGCCGGCGACGGCGCAGCCAGAACTGGGGCTGGACGGAAACGGGCGGGTGCGGGAGGAAACCGGAGCCATTATGCTGCTATTCGCCGGAGAGGGGCCTGGCTGCAGAGACACGTGTGGCAAGGGCGCACGCGCGGCGGCGTCAGGGCTGCGATTTCTGATGCAAAATAGAAGGTTCTCCTGGCAACCAACGCGCTGTGATCGGATTCCGGACGTCGGGCTGTGCTTGGCTGTGAAGTGGGGCCTGACCTCCAGGGACGGGGAAGTTTTAGACCCCGCTTTGCAGCTGGAATATGGTGTTAAGTTTTGGTCTCATTTTTTTTTAAGGATACGTTCACGAATATAAAAATACTTTCTCTTTAAAGTGGCTTTTTGATCATTTGCCTAATGAGGGTCAAACGAATATATGTCAAACTAATCTTAGGTGATCGTAAGTGCGGATTTGTACTAATTTAAATGATGATGTTACATAAGAAGTTTCTCAACTGTTTACTACATTTTAAGAGGCCTTCCCAAGGCAAGTTACTAGGAGTCAATGATTTTTAAGCTTTTATGCCCCTTCTATTGATTCTGTTTCTGTAGTCTCTCCACTAAACCCTACAGCAAACTATTATTCTTTCGTAAAAATGAGTTTTTTATATAAAAGGTATTCTCAAGTGGTGCTGTGATCAGCATTCTCTTTGAAACTGACTACAAATGACGAAATCATCACAAAATGGCTCATTTTAGAAGGTAGATGTTTATACCAAGTGAACACAATTGTGTACAGTAAATGGGTAACACCCCAAAATGTGAGAAAGTAATCATTAACGTTTATTTCAATTTAACTTTCATAGGCATTCTGGTCTAGTCATTTGTTTGTAAAGAGTCCCTCTTGCCTTCCAGATCATGGAGGGCTCTGGTCCCAGGTTTACTTCCTACCCTCTCTGCCTTTCCAGTGCTGTTCGCTGCTCCCCTTTTCTGGAATGCCTTTCCTTCCTCTCTCCCGCTCCCAGCAGTCACCATCTCACAGGCACACGTGTTGTTCCCTCCTGGTTGTCGGTGACCTCCTGAAGGTCAGGCTTATTTGAAGCTTTCCCTGTCAACAACCTCTTTCTCCGCCGTCCTGTATTCATATCAGACAGCCTCTCACATGGATTTGCAATGACTTCGTTTTGTTAAAATTCAACCGGGTACATTCGAAGATCTAATTGGTTTTACTTAACCGTTCATGAATCCAGCAGCAGCCCATCTAGCAACCAGAAGGAAGCTCTGATGAGTTTCCAAAATGGAAGATTTTATAGACAAAAGAAGGTGGGGACTAACAAGTTAAAACTGAAGCATTTCGGGCAATGACAGGGTCTGCTTTAGATGATGGAGTTCACCCTCTTCCCTTTGTGGCCCCTTCCTGGTTTCCACCTGGCCATCTCCTAAACTTTACCAAGCAGGAGTGGCTTTGAGTGTATCTAGATGCCTTGAGCTCTAGACCCAGTTTCCTAACTGGGGACACATCCCTTCCCTGGACACTTCCCATGAAGTGTCTCCCCTTGGAGGAAGATGCTACCCCTCCCCATAGCAGTAGCTTTACCCTGTGATCTCAAAAGGAAAACCTTATCGGAACCAAACAGAACACTGGTATGGTTTCATTACAGTTAATGATAATAGAAAGAACTTTTCTAAGTACTTTGTTCTATTCTCTCTTTAATCCTTAGGCAGCTGATAATGGTATCCCGGTTCTAGTGCTACGCTGCTGCTTTTTCTTTTTTTCCTTTTTCTTTTTTTTTTTTACTCTGTTCCTTTATAAATATATCATTGTTCTAGTCCATTTAGCAACCTGAATATTTCTAGAAGGCCAAGGACAAAAATTCTGGGGGAGATTAGTCATCTTCCTCCCTACCTTTTTTTTTTAATTTTTTTTTTTAACTTCTTCAAAACATCATCCAGAACAACTGGCAGGGTCTCTTAGGGACTCGAAGGGAACCAGATAACGGCATGCACGTTGTCCTTGTCTGCCCAGAAAACTAGTTAAACTACAGGCCTGGCTTTTGCATGGCAGGAGAGGAGGAGGGGACTCCCTCATCTGCTCACCTTCTCTCGCCTGCCTGCCTTCCAGCAGGTTCCGTCCTGTCATCATAGGGAGAATTGTGTGACATTCCTGGCCCTGGACAAGAGCATTTTCAGTGCCAGAGCTTCTTTGGGCTTTGCAGGGCGGCCCAGAGCAGGAAGCTGGGACTGCAGCTCTGCGGGCAGCTTCTAAGTAAATCTTAGTGAAACCACAACTCTTTTTTTTTTTTTTTATTGATTTCAGAGAGAGAGGAAGAGAGAGGTAGAAACATCAATGATGAGAGAGAATCATTGATCAGCGGCCTCCTGCATGCCCCACACTGGGGATCGAGCCCGCAACCAGGGCATGTGCCCGGACCCTGGTTCATAGGTCGATGCTCAACCACAGAGCCTCGCCAGCCAGGTGAAACCACAACTCTTTAAAGCATTTGGAAAATCATACTCCTGGATCTATTTCTTTCAAAAGCATGTTTCTTTCTGTTTCCCTTAAGAACACATCCCCCCCCCCCCCCCCCCCCGCAAGTCACTGTTTAACCCATTCCTTAAACATTTCCTGTCCTAAGGCGCATTTTCAGGGACGCTCCTTGCTAAGCAAATTGGGTGAGTCTCTGTTCTTGATTCATTGAAAGTAAGACCAGGGGCGCCGAAACCGGTTTGGCTCAGTGGATAGAGCGTCAGCCTGCGGACTGAGAGGTCCGGGGTTCGATTCCGGTCAAGGGCATGTACCTGGGTTGCGGGCACATCCCCGGTGGGGGATGTGCAAGAGGCAGCTGATCGATGTTTCTCTCTCATCGGTATTTCTGTCTCTCTCTATCTCTCTCCCTTCCTCTCTGTGAAAAATCAATAAAATATATTTAAAAAAAGAAAAAAAAAAGAAAGTAAGACCAGGGGGACTGAAAACGGTGGCAGAGTAAGTGGATGCTGCACGGACATGCTCCCAGGAACACACTGGAATTACAACTGGAATACAGGAAAACTTCCTGAATAATGAACGGAAAACTCGCAGGAGAGAACCCTGACGCCCGAGGACCGAAAGCGGAGACCATAGAGGCTGGTAGGAGGGGCGGAGGCTCAGAAGTGCTGGCCAGGCGCCCACAGACAGCAACTGCAGCCCCGGGAGATAACGGGAGATAACACAGCTGTGGGGGGTTGCTGCTGAGAACTCTGGGATCTAATCCCCAAGCTGGGCCCCCCAGCAGAGAGCGCCAGAACTCAGAAGGGTACCCACAAAACATCTGGCTGTGAGAGCAGCGGGTGCTGTCTGCCAGGGAAGGAGGGCTGGAAATTCAGGCATTCAAATTAAAGGACCAATTCACAAAATTCCCTGTGGAGCCACCCACCTTGTGCTCCGGCAGAGGGAGGGTGGAGTGGACTGGAGCAGTGAGAGCACACCCTGTTGGCTCAGCGGATGGATAGAGCATGGGCCTGCGGGCTGAAGGGTCCCAGGTTCGATTCCGGTCAAGGGCACATGCCCAGGTTGTGGGCTCAATTCCCAGTGTGGGGCATGCAGGAGGCAGCTGATCAATGATTCTCTCCCATCATTGGTGTTTCTCTCTCTCCCTCTCCCTTTCTCTCTGAAATCAATAAAAATATATTTTAAATTTTTTTTATCTGAAACAGAGTTCAGAGTAATGATGGTAAAGATGCTGAACAGCATGAAAAAAAGACATAGTAACTGAAAAAAAAGAACAGTCATAAATAAAAAATGACATAACACAAATAACACATTGGAAGGAATACACAGCAGATTAGGGGAAGCTGAGGATTGAACCAGTGAATTAGAAGACAGGGTTGAAAAAAAATCAGAGAACCAAACAGAAAAAAAAAATTATAAAACAGGAGGACAGCTTAAGGGAGCTGTGGGATGATGTGAAATGTAACATTAGAATAGCAGGTGTGCCAGAAGAGACAGAAAGGGAAAAAAAGGATAGAGAACTTGTTTGAAGAAAGTGGAAGGAAATAGTGGAAGGAAATAAGACCAGGCAGGTGAAGAGCCGGAGCTGATCCAGAGACTGAATAAATGTTTACAATTGCTCACATAACCCATTCCTCCTTAAGTTGGGGGGCGGGGGGGAGGGGGAGTAGAGGAAAAGTGTGGAAGGCTTTGGAATGATTTTTTAGTTCTGGCTCCCGAAATAAATCTTTGAAATGAAGTTTCATGTATATTAACATTTACATTAGGAGATAACCCTGTATCGAAGAACCAAGCAAATTAGTCTTAGGAAGTAAATGGACCCATTATTGAGCCTTATTCCAATACTCATTAGCTATGTGATTTTGAACGTGTTATTTCTTCTGTCTCACCTCAGTTTCCCCATCTGAGGTTACATAGAGGCTACATGGAGATAAGGAGAAGATTGACCAATTGACACATGAAGGCAATCTACACTTCTCCCTTGACTTTTGGCCTGATTTAATTTCTTTGGTCTAAGCCAGGGGTGGGCAAACTTTGACTCGAGGGCCACAATGGGTTCTTAAACTGGACCGGAGGGCCGGAACAAAAGCATGGATGGCGTGTTTGTGTGAACTAATAAAAATTCAAAGTAAACATCATTACATAAAAGGGTACGGGTTTTTTTTTCAATAGTTTTATTCATTTCAAACGGGCTGGATCCGGCCCACGGGCTGTAGTTTGCCCGCGGCTGGAGCCTTAGGGTGTGTGACTCTAATGGCTCTAAGACCAATAGTGACACTGTTAGCAGCATTTACTATGTTCTACTGACTCTTACTTAGTCATCACAATAACCCTATAAGAAGAATACTAATGCCCTAGTTGGTTTGGCCCAATGGATAGAGCGTCAGTCTGCGGACTGAAGGGTTCGATTCCGGCCAAGGGCACATGCCTGGGTTGCGGGCTCAATCTCCAGTAGGGGGCGTGCAGGAGGCAGCCAATCAACAATTCTCTCTCATCATTGATATTTCTATCTCTCTCTCCCTCTCCCTTCCTCTCTAAAATCAATAAAATATATTTTTTAAAAAGAAGAATACTAATATGATCCCCGTATTAAAGGTGAAGAGACCAAGACAACATTCCCAAATTGCTTCTCGGATAGAAAAGCTGGCTTTTCTCCTGCTGAGACCCCCAAAGCCTCTCCTGCGGGTCTGCCTCAGAATCTAACCCTGGATACCCTGTACTGAACCCCAAGGTCTCAACCTGTTTGCTCCCCTGTCTCCCAAAGGGGGCATCATCCATCCAATGGGGCGAGGAGGGGATGTGAAAGGGGCTGGATCATCCCAATCTAGCTCCACTTTCCTTGCTACCCTGTGAGCATTTGTTTGTTGAATGTATTGGGGTGGTATTGGTTAATAACATTATAGAGCATTTTTAAAAATACATTTTTATTGCCCTGACCGGTTTGGCTCAGTGGATAGAGCGTTGGCCTGCAGACTCAAGGGTCCCAAGTTCGATTTCAGTCAAGGGCATGTACCTTGGTTGCGGGCACATTCCCAGTAGGGGGCGTGCAGAAGGCAGCTGATCGATGGTTCTCTTTCATCCATGTTTCTAACTCTCTATCCCTCTCCCTTCCTCTCTGTAAAAAATCAATAATATATTAAAAAATACATTTTTATTGATTGCCAGGGGAAGGGAGAAGGAGAGAGAGATAGAAACATCAATGATGAGAGAGAATCATTGATCTGCTGCCTCCTGCATGCCCCCTACTGGGGAGTGAGCCTGAAACCCTTCATGTGCCCTTGACTGGAATTGAACCCGGGACCCTTCAGTCCGCATGCTGATGCTCCATCCACTGAGCCACACCAGCCAGGGCTAGAGCACTTTTTAAATGTTCAGGGTTTCACTGCTGACCTAAAGAGACAGGACAATAAAATTAGCAAATGGGGATGCAATGAACATCCTGGAACCTTAGAAAACATTTACAGATGTGGTTCCTGATTCTTTCCTTTTTCCATCACCATTTATCTCCCCTGTACCCTCCTCCCCTTCCACCCCTGGCCCCCGCAATCACCACCCCGTTGTCTGTGTCCATGAGTTCTTTCTCTATACTCTTTCTTTTTTGCTCAATGATTCTTGACCTCCTCTGAGATGGTGAGAGGGTGTGTCTGGTACCCGTGGCTCTTCCTTCACCCTTCCATTCCTGCTAGTACCTCATTAATTTTCCTTCCCAGAGTCAACACAGATCAATGTTAGTCCATGTGGCTAGGGGATAGATAAATAAATAGATAGTTATAGATGTACTGCCTATGGATTTTTTAAAATTGACATCTATTGTCACCAAACAGATACTGAAAAGTACGTTTGTACTATTATCTTGTGTTATAGGTGATTCCAATGCCCTTTGCAGCTTTAGAATTGAGAGAGAATAACTCAGTGCTGGAACTCACCTTGATGCTATAGGCCCGGCCTGTGCTCATGACCACTTACCCTCAACAAAATGCTTGTGAAGAACAATCCGTTGAGACTAAACGTTCTTGTGAATTGGGAGCTAATTCCTTGATCAAGTTTCACATTACCCAGTAACTTGCCTGGACCACGGATCTGTAACCCCTTCCGCCAGAGACCATCATTAAATAAAACAGTACAAACGGACAAAGATTAAAAACATCTTCACAGCCCTGACCAGTTTGGCTCAGTGGCTAGAGCGTCGGCCTGTGGACTGAAGGGTCCCAGGTTCGATCCCGGTCAAGGGCATGTACCTTGGTTGCGGGCACATCCCCAGTAGGGGGTGTGCAGGAGGCAGCTGATCGATGTTTCTCTCTCATCAATGTTTCTAACTCTCTATCCCTCTCCCTTCCTCTCTGTAAAAAATCAATAAAATATATATATATATATATTTTAAAAACATCTTCACAGGGTTTGCTGGGGTTTTGTTATACTTTTTTGTTTTTCAGGTCAGCTATATTTTTAAGAAGGGCAGGTGTGAGATTGCAGGGCGGGGGGGTGGGGGTGGGGGGGCGGTGGTGGCAGAGGCGAATCCTGGTGACAGGAGAGGTGAGAAAGGAAGTTATTTTTAGGAAGGCTTGGATGGGAAGGGAAAGTCTGCTATGCATGGGGGTGGGGGAGGGGCAGGCCAAGGGACAGCTGTTTAACTGGTAAAGGGTATAACTAGTTCTCCAGCCCCTCTCATTTCTTCTTACACATTCACAATCCTAATAAAAGGAAGGTGGCTGCTAACTCCTGGGGGGGGTGGGAGTCTTGTTCATTTTAGCCGCCCTCCCCATTCGTGGAGAAAGAACACTCACCCATCTTCAGAAAATATTTATGAAGTGTGTATAAAGTATGAATGAGGGACAGCCTGCCACGCACAATGAGGCGTCCGCAAACATGAAAGCTGCTCTCCTTTGCCCAGATACTTTTAGAGCTGGTAGTTTTTAAGCTACAGTCTCGGTTTGGGGGTTGTTTTGTCCATAAGTTTACTAAATTATTGACTGAAAAATCTCACCCACCAAAACTACTTTCTCCTTCAAATGAGGTACAGTCCACACTAATCCCTCACCCTACCACAGTGTCCCCAGCAGTGGTTTGTATCTCCAATATGTGGTCAATTACCAGTTACCCAGAACACCATGGAAGGGTGTCATTGCATTATGGCATCTTCTCCAGGTGCTACGTGGTGGGTTACACCCATTTGTAATGTATCTTTAAGTAGTTTGACTAAACCCATTCACTGGGTTGTTTTATTTCAGTTTCCCAAACATTCACTCCCCAGAGGTATCTGCTGTTTTTGTTTTTTTCTAAATTCCTCACAGCCCTGGTTATGCCACAACCGCAAATAATCTATTGCTGCCTGATTCTGTAGAACTGCCTCCCTGACTGGGTTCTCTCTCTCTCTCTCTCTCTCTCTCTCTACTCTCTCTCTCTGTGTTTTTAAATTTTTAATAGTTCTTTATTGTTGAAAGTATTACATATGTCTCCTTTTTTCCCCTCATTGACCCCCTCCAGGCCCTCCACCCCCTGCCCCAGGCCTTCATCACCCTATTGTCTGTGTCCATGGGTTATGCATATATGCATTCAAGGTCTTTGATTGATTATCTCTCACCTTCCCCCCACCCTCCCTCACCTTCCCTCTGAGATTCCACACTCAGTTTATCAGTTTATTTTGTTACTTAGATTCCACATATGAGTGCGATCATGTGGTACTTGTCTTTCTCTGACTTATGTCACTTAGCATGATACTCTCCAGGTCCCTCCATGCTGTCTCAAAGGGTAAGAGAGTCTTCTTTTTTACAGCTGCGTAGTATCCCATGGTGTAGATGTACCACAGCTTTTTTATCCACTCATCTACTGATGGGCACTTGGGCTGTTTCCAGATCTTAGCTATTGTAAATTGTGCTGCTATGAACATATGGGTACATACATTCTTTCTGACTGGTGCTTTGGATTTCTTGGGATATATTCCTAGAAGTGGGATCACTGGGTCAAATGGCAGTTCCATATTTAATTTTTCGAGGAAACTCCATACTGTTTTCCATAATGATTGCATCAGTCTGCATTCCCATCAGTAGGGAACTGTGGTTCCCTTTTCTCCTCATCAGAGGTATCTGTTTTTACATTTGTATTTTCACGGAAAGGTTTGCTTGATGCAATGAGCCATTAGTTCAAGTTATAATACACATCCATCTATCATGATCTTCCTCATGTTTGTGAAACAAGATGATGTGATTTTTTTAAAAAATATTTTTTTATTGATTTCAGAGACGAAGGGAGAGGGCTAGAGAGATAGAAATGATGATGATGAAAGAGAATCATTGGTTGGCTGCCTCCTGCACGGACCCCACACTGGGAATTGAGCCCACAACCTGGGCATGAGCCCTGACCGGGAATCGAACCCTTACCTCCTGGTTTATAGGTTGATGCTCAACTACTGAGCCACGCCGGCTGGGCAAGATGCTGTGATGTAAGGATGCAGATTTCATAGCTCCTCCCTAAGTGATCACACCCACAGCTGGAGCTCCCTAGAAAACTAACTGCCTGCCCCAGACATGTGTGAAGTAGGGATGAAAGGAGAGGCGAAGCTCCATGCTTTCTCCTGAAAGCGCTGGGGAGGAGGCCCTCACACAGGGTTGGAGTTTTTCTCTGGCAAGCCAGCCCCCCCGGTTTCAAATGGCAGGACAGAATGCTAACCCGACTTTCTAAGTCTGCCACTGTGAACGTAGGGGGCTCAGAGGGAGTCATCATGCATGTAGCTTTTGTCCCCATCCTTTCTAGTCCTCTATGGTCTAGCCATGTGTGCATCTGCACCCCAAACATTTTGTTTTTAATATTTTTTTTTATTGATTTCAGAGAGGAAGGAAGAGAGAGAGAGAGATACATCAATGACGAGAGAGAATCATTGATTGGCTGCCTCCTGCAGGCCCCATACTGGAGATCGAGTCCGCAACCCTGGCATGTGCCCTTGACCGGAATCGAACCTGGGACCCTTCAGTCCACAGGCCGATGCTCTATCCACTGAGCCAAACCAGCTAGGGCCACCTCAAACAGTTTATACTTTAACCTCTCTCCTCCACCTAAAGATTTGAAGGAAATGCATGTTGCTGTAGCTTATCAAGGATGTGTTAGGAAGTGCGGAAGCCTCGAAATTGATAGGTTTCTAAATGATGCTATATAAAAATATCCTAGCTTACTTATTTGCATATGTATATATGCATGTGTTTGTGTATTTTCTGCTGTAGAGAAGTGATAGACCAAATGTGAAATGGAGGTGAATGATTTTATACAAATGCTAATCAGTGTATGCACGCTCTCCTTTCTTTGTTGCAACCACTGTCCCTGCTTTCCACGACTTGGTATCTGAGGTTGACTTTCTGCTCTTGCTATGTTTAGAATCTATTTTTAATTTGGCCAACGGACTTACTAGGGAGCCATGTGAGTGTTGCTATTTTTAAAGACATAATAGCTGTCCCCGTTTAAAGCCCTATAGAAGAATATCTTTGTATGCCTATCCCACTCCACGGCATATGTTCCAGGATGTAAGCTACTGATTTATAAATAAATAAATAAATAAATAAATAAATAAATTGCCTACTGTGTGTCAGGCTATGTGCTTTCGTATATTTTCTCATTTCAGAAAAAAAAAAATCCTGTGTTGCTAGAGGCTTCTTGCCTTACCAAAAGCATTGTGACTCCATATATAATTATGGAGCTGTGTACCAAGTAGGATGAGTGTAGGTATCAATCCTAGTGGATCCTGAGTTCAAATCCTATCCCTGCCACTACTGCTGTGAACTTGGGCATGTTACCTAACCTCTCTGAGCCTCAGCCTTTTCTTTTACCAAATGAGAACAAGAATACTTCCTTGCAAGGTGTCCTGATGATGTCTTGGCTTGGTGTAGTGTATTCGGCATGTCTACAGCCTGCGGCACAAGCTGCAGCGCAGAGCTGGTACTCACCGTGGTGTTTTTATGGTTCTGAGTTTCTTCATGGCCTGGAAAAGAAAAGAAAAGCTCCCAGAGCGTGGAAGAGGCGTGTTGGTTAAAGGATCACCACGCTGTCCCTGGAACTGCTACCCGGGCAGTTTCCATCTGAGTGGTGGGAAGGGACTGCAGAACCCGATGTGTCACTTGAACAACAGCCAGACCTTCTAGTTGGGTCTGTTGCCCCTGGCAGTCCTCAGACGTCCGCTGGAACCTCCTGAGTGAATTCTGGTCATTGTTTAACAGAATATTAGCTTTGGGTAGGTGTGTCCCTGCCTGCTTGCTCTCCACAAAGGTGCTGTAGGAGTAGCAATGCATGCACACCCCTAAAGGGAAATCCATGGCTCTCAGGCTCCATCCCACTGGGTCTGGGTTAAAACCACCCCGGGGAGATGTCAGAATGCCTGCCATGTTCACCAAGAGAACAACTAGATGCTTTCCAGGTCAAAGGCCGGCATTCTTCCAGGTGGTCTGAGTTTGTGACTTTGACTTTGACTTTTCCCTGAATGTCAACGGAGTTATAAGAGGGCTGGCCCACCCTCTCCTGCTCAAGTGGCTCCTTCAGTGAGGTTTTCTCCGCTGCCCGCTGCTGGACAGTCCTGTTAGGAGACACTGACACAGGGGTTGGGCAAAAGTAGGTTTACAGTTGTTTGCATGGAAAAATTTTAGCTCCTTTCGTTCGGCGCAGGCATTGGAGACCTGGCTGCTGAGCTTAGAGAGGAAGGAAGGAAGAGGCCTCACATGCATTGAGTATTTATTTTTGTACCAGGAACGTCACAATGGGGATAACAACGTTTCACCAGGTTTGTAGGAGGAAGTGCCCCCCCAACATGATGTTTGCTTAGCAGTAAGTTCCATGTGTCGTTTTAAAAAGAGCTGATTTATACTGCAGATCATTTTTTTCTAGTTAGCTGGGCAGACTGAAGAAACAAATCATGAGTCACCCTGCACTGCGTGCAGGAGACTGGACGATCAGTGGGTATTCCGGATGTTCCACTGATGAGCCAAGCTTTCTACTGTACAATGTACTTATATTTGCAGAATATTTTAATGTAATTTTGATCATTTGGTTCTTGTGCTTTGTAAGTTCTTGTGGACTTAAAAATTTGTTTTTGTTGATTGATTTTAGAGAGAGAGAAACCTTGATTTGTTTTTCCACTTGTTTATGAATTCATTGGTTGATTCTTTTCTGTGCTCTGACCAGGGATCGAACCTGCAACCTTGGCATATGGGGACGATGCTCTAACCAACTGAGCTACCCGGCCAGGGACTTATGAACTTTCTTACACAGTTATTATATACTCAGGGAGTTATTCACTGTCCAAGAGCAAGGATTTTGGCTTTCATTTCCTGGTGTTTCCCAAACCACCTAAAACTGATCTCTGTTGTCATCTGCTTCATAGCAGTTGCTGGGGCAGTGAAAAGTCCCACCTCAAATCCCATCTAATACCTCAAGACTTAAATGTTTTCTAAACAAGTATTTTTGCATGAAATTTTAAAACGGAAGGACTCTCATTTTGTGTCATAAATCTAAATGATCTAAGTAGTCTTTGGAGAGGCTTATATTTTTAATATCTCTCTCTTGTGCACAATCTTGTTTGAATAACGGTTATATCATTAACCCTAAACAGGCAGTCAGGATTTATGTAAACTGTTGATTGTTCATATGATACAATTTTGTCAGCAAAAATTTAAATATATAATCACAGAAGTTTTATATATAAAAGTTGTACAGTTGCCCAGAATATTTTGAAAATATAGATTCTGATATTTTAACATCTAAATCGAGCTTATTATAGATTCTTTTTCCACAAATTAAAAAGATTTAACTATTATTTCAATCAGTAATATATGCACGCGGCATAAAATTCAAATTCCTCCCTTTCCTCCACTCACCTAAAATCCCTGCCTAGATACAGTTGCCAGTTTATTTCTCTCTGATTTTAAAAAACCACATGCAAATATGTACATTCTTTGATTAATGTCCTGTTACTTTCCTCTGCGACTAACCAGACCAATGTCATAGTATATAATCTTTTCAGAATCCTGTACAAAGTCCTTATTTTACATAGGGAAGTCCAAAGAAAATAAAATTTCCTCTGCTACAGATTATGAAGGACACAAGCAAAATGATCACGTTGCATATTTTAACAAAGTAGAAAACTAGTTTCATTGAAGTTAAAGATAATAAAACGTTTTAAAATTATTTGATAATCGGTTTTGTATACACTGTTCAGTTATCTGATTTGCAAATCCCTGAATCCAACCTTTTCATGAATTTATAAAGGACTTGAAAAAATCTAATTCCACCTTCCTGGAAATCCTTCTCTTTCTACTATTTTTTCATCTGCCAAATTCAAAAAGTAATATTCTTTCAATGCACTATGCCTAGTTCTCATAACAACCTTGCAAGACTGGGTTTGTTGTCCTCTCTGGAGATGAGAAACCGGGGCTTTGAGAACTAATGTGACTGGCCACTGGTTCACAGTGGTGAGTGCAAAGCTGAGATGCGCTCCTCGCTCTCATGATCCACAATGTTGTTTGAAACACAGAATCTCCTAGTCTAGAAAAAGGGTGGGATGCTGACAATGTGGATCTAATTCCGTCAAGGTATATGCCAGAAGCCTGAAGACACGTGTAAACAAACTATGCTCATAGAAACTAGATGAAAAGATATTTAGGTGAGTGATAATAAGGATAAGGTAAAATAACCTTATCCTTCAAAGTGTTTATTAGCAGCTATTGTTATTCCCAGGAGTAGGTGCATAAGGCTTTGTCTTTGGCCCTGTGCTGATCAACAGTTTATTAATGCTTGGGACCAGAGTAATGACTAAATATGGTAGGACATATAAACACCGATTGAATGAATGAATGAATGAATGAATGAATGAGGATGTTTGTATTGTGCTGATCATATCTTTAGTTGTCACAAAGTTTCAAGTCACAATAATTTATATCAAATAGGAAGTTTAAGATTAAAATATTATAATAGGCAAATGTGATAGGTCAAAGCTAAAACAATGCAATTTGGCAAGGATAAATGTTGAATCCTAAACTTAGGCGTTCACATTCAATTTCACAATGAGAAGACGTGGGCATTAAGGCTTAAAGTGTGACTTAAAGGAGGAGAGAAGAGAAAAAGAAGGAAGGAAGGGAATGAGGATGGTTTGTACTTCCATGGATAAGAACCGCAAAATGAAGTTAATAATACGATACAACTAGTGAATGAAGTTAATAGACAGAGGGTATTTCTTGTGTTTGCTCTATAATAGTCTCTACCTGAAATATGTTTTGAACTCTGGATCCCCCATGTTGATGGGAACAATAGCAATCTGTTTGTGTTGTTTTGTTTTTAATATATTTTTATTGATTTTAGAGAAGAAGAAAGAGGGAGAGAGAGAAACATCAATATGAGAGAGAATCATCGATCAGCTGCCTCCAGCATGCCCCCACCGGGGATCAAGCCCACAACCTGGGCTCGTGCCCTGACCGGGAATCGAACTGTGACCTCCTGGTTCATAGGTTGATGCTCAACCACTGAGCCACTACAGCCAGGCAACAATAGCAATCTGAAGAGAATCTATAGGAAAGTGACTTTGGTGGTGAGAAAAATTAAATCTGTGACACAGGAAGAATAGTAATGATACTAGGGATTTTAGTCTAGAGAAAAACAATTTGGGGGAATATGACAGCTATCTTCAAGAACTTAAATGGTATTTGGAAAATAAATTATATTTATAGGACATTACTGTATTATAGATTCACAGCATTTGATGAATGGTCAAATATGTATGTATATTTTTTTCTGGGCTCTCTATGCTATTTCACTGGTCTCTATGTTTATATTTATGCCAATACCACCCTGATTTTGAAATCAGGAAGAGTGAGTCCTCCAATTTTGCTCTTTTTCACAATTGTTTTGGCTATTCAGGGTCCCTTGAGATTCCATATGAATTTTAGGATATTCTTGGAAAAAATGTCATTGGTTATTTTAGTAGGGATTGCATTGAATCTGTAGATCACTCTGGGTAGTATTGACATTTTAACAATATTAAGTCTTCCAATCCATGAACATGGGATGTCTTTCCATTTATTGGTGTCTCTAATGTCTTTCAACAATGTTTTGTAGCTTTCAGTGTAAAAATCTTTCAGATCTTTGGTTAGGTTTATTCCTAAGTATTTTAATTTTTCTGATGCTATTAGAAATATAATTGTTTTCTGAATTTCCTTTACTGATTTCTCACTGTTAGTGTATAGAACGAAAACAAAAATTAGATGATGTGTATCCCAGGTATACAAAGGTAATATGTACTAGTTACTTTGTGCCAAAGACATTGTGGCCTGTGTGCTGGGGACACAGAGATGAATAAAAGCAGGTATACTGATGAAAAGAACCCACTGTATTTGGGAAACATAATTTAATATTAGCATTATTTGAGGGACTTTTGCCTCAGCAGTCAACAACATCCTGCTTTTTTCTATAAGCTCCTGCACTCACCATCCTAGCTTGTTTACCAGCTTAGTGAGTTGGGTATTTGTCCCAGTCAGTATCATTGAATCATTTCACTTTTTGGTTGTTGTTTTTCAATATTGGAAGAAGATAACTGACAAAACACTAGGAGAAAAAATGTAAAATATTAACTTCTGTGATCCAAGTTAATACGACAAGTTTAAAAAAAACCCAGTAGATGATTTATTCTGTTTGATCAGTTTATCTCTTTACTAGAGCATTTGGGGTTGAATTAGTGGTGTGTAGAAAACTAAGTACATGAAACAGTGAAGCAATCATTAACAACAGGGGGGAAAACTGTACAGGAACTAAAATGTAATTAGCTGTGAACTGTGTTTCCACAGTCAAAATCATGTAAATGGTTGTTGACCAAGCATAAATGAATCCAGAGACAAAGTTTTATTCAAGGGTTTTATGATTTTCAAATAAAAAACACACAACTAGCCCCAGCCAGTTTTGCTCAGTGGTTAGAGCGTTGGCCTGAGGACTGAAGAGTCCTGGGTTTGATTCTGGTCAAGGGCTCATGCCCGGGTTGTGAGCTCCATACCTATAGGGGGCGTGCAGGAGGCAGCCAATCAATGATTCTCTCTCATCATTGATGTTTCTATCTCTTTCTCCCTCTCCCTTCCTCTCTGAAATCAATAAAAACATATTAAACACACACACACACACACACACACACACACACACACACACACACAACTAGATGATACCAGAGTATTCCCAAGGAGAAAGAAAACCTGAGATATCTTATAGTAAAAAGTGCATTCTTGAGAGAAGAATTAGCCTCTGGTTAGTTCAAGATGGTGATCTTTCAGATGTAGGCAATCTGTTTAAAGGTTCTTAGGTGATCCTAAATTCTTTAGATGGTTATCTATAGGCTATAGATTGATGCACCACTGAAAAGTTTACAAGTCCTCAGGCTAAAGGAAGATAAACATCATTCCCTCACATTTCAGCCCACTCTGATCTGAACCAGTTTTGCCAGCTTGAGGTTCTGACTCCACTTCAAGCCAGCTTAGCTATACTGACTCCATCTTGTTCTCTTCACTATTCTCTCAGGGGGGAAATGATGATGTGACTATATCCGGAAGATGGAAGAAAGGTGATGGAGCAAGAGCTGGGAGCCATCCTCCACGAAAGAAAACAAGTAGGTTTAAATAACCAGAAGAAACAGTTAAAGGAACTGAATGCGCCTGCCTCCGGGGACTGGCAACAGGGCTTCCCAGCTGCCTAAGGTGTCGAGTCAGATTCTTTAGCCCGATCCTAAAGCGTCTCTGCAATCTGTCCCCACTCTCCCCAGCTTATCTTATCTCTGAATTTTTTTTTTTGAACTCCTGTGTTCCAGTCACGCACTCTTCCTTTGGTGTTCCTCAACCCTTTCAGAAACGTCCTTTGCCAACCCGAGATGTTCCCTCTCCTATCTGCTCTCAAATCAGATAGCGTAATTAAGGGACACTGGAGTGAAAATTACCCAATGGAAAACATTAAGAAGCACAAAAATGTAATAGATGAGATCAGTCATCGGTAGATTGAGGGCTTGATAAGCTGAGAAAGGATGTATTAACAGGAGGAGGATGGTTTCTATGCATCTACAAAAGCTAAGTTATTGGGTCATTCAATATAAATTCATTAAGTGCTCACCATGTATCAAGTACCCTGGGAGTATGGAACAGCAAGAGATATAGTTCAATACCAAGAAGTCAGAGGGACAGAGGTATTAGTTAGTTTAGAGGGCCAGAACTTTCTAGAAAAGAAGAGCCAATGCACAACCAGGAATGTCTCACATGCTAAGCACATGTAGTCTTTGTAAGAGGGACACCACGGGCTTGCTGATGTTGAGAGAATGGTTTATCTAAGATCCATTTTCTGTCAAGCTCTGGGCTAGTTGCCTCAGCGTATCATTTCCGAACCACACGAAAGCCCAATGAAATTTTTAGTATTATTATTTCTATTTTTCAAATGAACAAACTGAGGCTCACCAAAACCAAGGTCTGCCAGTCAGTGCTGAGGTGAGATTTGAACTCTGGTCCAGCTGGAGTGCCCATTCTTCTTCCACCACAGGCCACCGCCTGCCCAGCCAACTATATCATGCTTACCAAGCAACCTTCTGATTAATTTGACAACACATGTAGGAATAAATGCTCTAGTTAGTCACTAAAACCTTACTTTTCTAGGCAGTGGGAAGAATAATAAAAATGCTAGCTGCTAGCATATTGAACATTGACTCTGCGCCAGGCACTGTGCTAAGCACTCTACATGCACGAAGTATAGTAAACTGTTGTGTCCATTTTACAGGTAAGAAAACTAATGCATAAAAGATGTGAATCATTTGCCTTCGGGCACACAACTAATAAGAGAAAGAGAACTTGGGCTCTTAGTCACTCTATATATTGCCATCTAACTTACTAGTACACTGTTGTGAGCATAACTTATTCATTTCAATAATATGTAGTGAGCACTCACTCCATAGTTTGGTGCTTGCTGGGGGAATATTAATGAAGCAGAAGAGCTAGGCTCGGTCTTTCAAATATTTACAACTTAAGAGGCGCAATACACACCGTAAATCTGTTAGGTAACAGTTGAGGTTTGGATATAATTAAAAACCAAAATGATTAGTGCAAACAATAAGGCATTGAGATTTTTCATAAAGGAAGCTCACTGAGAGCCAAAGTAGGAAAGAAGACTCCAGAACAGGAATAAGCATGGTGTCCTGGGGGACAGGGAACAGCTGGCCCCAGCATGGAGATTCTCAGTGTGAAGCAAGAGGATCCCCAGGCACCTTCCTTGAGAGACTTCCTCGGAAATTCTGAGGTTCAGCAGAGCCCTTCTTGGGGCTGCTGGTTCAGCCTCTTCCTAATTCAACCGCAAACAAGGACGTGCCAACAAGTAGCATGAGCTTCTGGGTGTTAGTCCTATCACCCCCTAAATAGCATCCCAGAGATTCATGATGACATGGGAAACTCTAAGCTACCAGAAGGCAAGAAAAATGCGTCTTGTTCATCACCACACCCAGCTCCTCTGACAAAGGCAGCTCAATAAATGTTGATTAAACCAGGAGGGAGGCACCCTGCCCAGTTAGCTGTCAGTGAGGCCCAGTAGCTAATCCTGGGATCTGGCTCTGCCACTTGCTAGCTGTGTGGTCTTGCAGTTACTTTACTGTCTAGATCTCAATTTTCTCACCAGTGAAAGGGTCTATTGAGAGCCTCCCCCAAAAGGCTATTGTTGTGAACATTAAATGAATTAATCAACATAAAGCGCTTAGAACAGGGAGCCATGGATATTGCTTTTATTAATAATACTAGAGGCCTGGTACATGAATTCGTGCATGGGTAGGTTCCAGCCAGCCTGACCCATCAGGGCTGATCAGGCTGGGCCAGCCAGGGGGAGGGGCTGCAGGTGGTTGGCAGGCCCGCCCTGCCCTTGATTGGGGTAGTGGGTACCGATTGGGGAAGGGGGCAGCTGGATGGAGGGGCCACAGGCAGTTGGCTGGCTGGCCCTGCCCCCTGGTCAAACTCCCAGTCGAGGGGACAATTTGTATATTAGGCTTTTATTATATAGGATAGGAAGGGCTCCAGCCCTAGCCAGTTTGATTCAGTGGATAGAGTGTTGGCCTGTGGACCAAAGGGTCCCAGGTTCGAATGTGGTCAAGGGCACGTACCTTGGTTGCAGGCTCCTCCCCGGCCCCGGCCCTGGTCAGGGCACTTGTAGGAGGCAACCAATTGATGTGTTTTTCTCACATCGATATTTCTCTCTGTCTTCCCTCTCTCTTTTACTCTCTCTAAAATAAATGGGAAAATATCTTCGGGTGAGAATTTTAAAAAAAAGTAAAAAAATAGTTTGGGCTCCAGAGCCAGACCATGGGTGATGCCTCCCTCTGTTGTCTGTCAAGTGAATGGTCTCTCTGAACCTCAGGTCGTCCATTTGTAAAGTGGACATTTTAATGGCACCAACCTCATAAAGTGATTGTGAGGATTAAATGAGTTAAATGCAGCAGAGCGCCTAGCACAGGCCCGTGGTGTACCCGCCCGAGTGACACAAAGTAGTATTGTCCCCGCCCAGTCACAGCCCTGCCTCACACTCTGCTACCGCGGCTGCAGGCGGCTCGCACGTTTCTGCATTAGTCAAGCCTTAACTTATGGAGATGGCGTAGCTCTACCATCATTTCTTCCTCTTCAGCTTCCTTCTAGGGTGATTTCTCTAGTAAAATAAATTCTGAACGTTTTGTTATGCAATTTTCAAACATATATCAAACCAAAGGGAGTAACATGGGGAACCGCCATGTAGTCATTGCTCAGCTGCAAAAGTCATCAACACATAGGCAATCTCACCCCACCTAGTAGTATATCACCCCTACTTTCTCCACGCCCAACTAGATTATTTTGAAACAAATTTCAGAAAGCATATAATTTCATCCATAAATAGTTTGGTAATGTATCTCTACAATATAGTCTTTTTAACACAACCAACCACTCCATCTGAATTTTCTAATGGTAATTCCTTAATATCATCAAAAAAGCCAACTAGCATGAAAATTTTCTTGATTTTCTCATATATTATTTATTTATTTTTAAATGTATATTTATATTGACTTGAGAGAGGAAGGGAGAAGGAGGGAGAGAGAGATGGAAACATCAATGATGAGAAAGAATCATTGTTCGGCTGCCTCCTTGCATGCTCCACACCTGGTATCGAGCCCGCAACCCGGGCCTATGGCTGTAACCTCCTGGTTCATACGTGGATGCTCAACCACCGAGCCACGCTGGTCAGGCCTCTCATACATTTTTTCTTACAGCTTCAAAAAATCAATAAATAAATCAGGATCCAAACAAGGTTCCAACGTTGCATTTATCCGATGTCTTTGCAGTCTTTTCCAAACTATAGGTTTCACACCCCCATCCTTTCCCCTTTGCAATTCATTCCTGAAGAAAGTGAATAGTTTGTCCTATCTATATCAGTGATGGCGAACCTATGGCACGCGTGTCAGAGGTGACACGCAAACTCATTTTTTTGGTTGATTTTTCTTTGTTAAGTGGCATTTAAATATATAAAATAAATATCAAAAAGATAAATCTTTGTTTTACTATGGTGGCAAAGATCAAAAAATTTCTCTCTGTGACACGGCACCAGAGTTAAGTTAGGGTTTTTCAAAACGCTGACACGCCGAGCTCAAAGATTCGCCGTCGCTGTCCTACATGTTTCTTACATTCTCAGTTTTACTGATCGCTTCTTCACTGTGTCATTTAACAGGTTCCTCTGACCCGGAACATCTTGCTACACCAGAAGCAAGGAAGCTGTCAAAGCCTTCCGGGTCAGGCAGAAGGGGCCAGGGCCACGAGCCGAAAGGGGCTATTTTGAGCATTAAATAAATAAGTAAATAAACTGCAGCATATTGAGATACAGCGGGCATGATGATATCCACGGGTTTGCAGTAACGTTCCAAAAATAGATTTGTTGGTCACCTTTGAAGGATGGGAAGGAAACAGCTCTCCATGCCAAAAACGAGTAAATAAAAATAAAGAATCAAGCATTGGTTCTGACTTTTCTCTATGAGCTGTTTCTCAGGCCATCAAATAATTGACGAGAAGAGAGCCTTCTAATAAAGAAAAAGCGATACAATTAAAATATTGCCATTTTGCAACCTTTAATGAATAAACTCTCTAATAAAGGACTATTGAGGGCCGCTAAAACCATAGAGGGAGAGCTGGTGGGGAACTTTGCCAGTACAATGGATGCATCAGGTTGATAGTACCTGTCAGCAGATAATGTCATCACAAAAAGATAAGCCACTAGGTATTATGTACCTATGATGCGTCACAGCAGAAAATATACAGCCTCTGAGGTATTTAAGCCAAAAATTCGATCAGACTTACCAGCTTAACGGGGGTTCATACTCTTAATATTTATTCTTTTCCTCCTAAAATGAGCAAACACTAAATGAAAGGCCAACCAAAAGCACTAGGCACATGTCAAATTGGACAACTAAAGGCAGGTGCTTTACAACAGTCCCAGTAGGTAAATGTGCCCGCCCCTCCTTATAAAACCATGAGAAAATGCCAGCCCTTGCCAGTGTAGCTAAGTTGTTTGGGCATCCCTCTCTCTGTGTTCCTCTCCCTTCTTCTCTCTCTAAAACTCAATAAAAATATAAAATAGCCCAACCGGCATGGCTCAGTGATTGAGCGTCGACCTATGAACCAGGAGATCACTGTTTGATTCCCAGTCAGGGCACAGGCCCAGGTTGCAGGCTCGAGCCCCGGTGTGGAGCGGCAGCCAATCAATGATTCTCTCTCATCATTGATGTTTCTCTCTCTCTCCCTCTCCATTCCTCTCTGAAATCAATTTAAAAAATATTTTTAAAATATTAAAATAAACATTTGCACTTCTTGTTCTGATTATTTCAATAAATATTTATTTAAAGGGCGGAGGCAGGCCCTAAGGGTTTGGCTCAGTAGATAGAGCGTCGGCCTGCAGACTGAAGGTCCCAGGTTCGATTCCAGTCAAGGGTATGTACCTTGGTTTCCGGCACATCCCCAGTAGGGGGTATGCAGGAGGCAGCTGATCGATGTTTCTCTCTCATCGATGTTTCTAACTCTCTATCCCTCTCCCTTCCTCTCTGTAAAAAATCAATAAAAATATATTTTAAAAAATAAAATAAAATAAAGGGGGGGGGATATTTCAGAGCAGACAGGGCTTTTGACGTTTGGATGTGTGTGGGTATCTCTCTCTGCCTTGCTCTATAAGATAAACTTGTCCTAGTATTCACATACGTCATGCCTAGGCAAGCTGGCTTCTGACAGCAGATGCATCCCTCAAGATCCCCTGTGGTGCGACAGGGACACGGACCGTGGCTCTGCCAAGCCCCCGGAACTGGGCCAGCTCTGCAGCCCCCGCGCGCGCCTGACTCCGGGTGGATGTGCGCCCCGAGAGCTGTCAGGCGGGGCTGTGCCTGTCCCCCGGGGTCCCGCCGGCGGCTCCCAGGAGCGAGGGCCCAGGGCGCAGGCTGCCGGCTGCCTCCTTGCCTGAAGCCCGTTCATATTTATCATCCAACCTCGGAAAGGGCCCCACGCTTCCCCTTATGTATTCTCCGGTAGCACGTTCTGTGTTCCCGAACACAGGCCTGCTGATTCGGGGATCATTTTAACGGAGAACTTAATTACACATATTTTGAAATCCACAACCCCAAACATATTGCACACTTAATTGAAGTTGTTTAAGGACTCTACTTTCTACTTAAGAACACTGGTACTTTAAAAAAAAAAATTCAGAGACACATGAAAAGAACATGAATTACAAGAAATTAAATTACAATACAAAAAATGATCCCTAGATTCTTACATGAGAGAGACTGTAAATTTTTTTAAACATATTTCATTGATTTTTTTTTACAGAGAGGAAGGGAGAGAGATAGTTAGAAATATTGATCAGCTGCCTCCTGTACACTCCCTACTGGGTATGTGCCCCCAACCAAGGTACATGCCTTTGACCAGAATCGAACCTGGAACCCTTGAGTCCACAGGCCGATGCTCTAGCTACTGAGCCAAACCAGTTAGGGCAAGACTGTAATTTTTTTTAACACGTAGGAGGATTTCAAAGCCAAGATGTATTCTGGCATTTATTTATTTGTTGTTTTTTAGGTTAGCATTTTAGATATTTTATCTAAATTGTATTGCTGTGCCCAGCTGGTGTGACTCAGTGGTTGAGCATTGACCTATGAACCAGGAGGTCAGGGTTCAATTCCTGATCAGGGCACATGCCCAGGTTGCAGGCTCCATCCCCAGTGTGGGCTGTGCAGGAGGCAGCTGATCAATGATCCTCTCTCATCATTGATGTTTCTATCTCTCTCTCTCTTCCTTCCTTTCTGAAATCAATAAAAGTATATTTTAAAAAATAATAATAATAAATTGTATTGCTGTAGAAATTTTTGTTTCAAGATAGACTATGCATTTTATTTTATTTTATTTTTTTATTGTGGACACTCTTGCAGATGTCCCCACTCCTCCACTCTTTGCCCCCCCTTCTCCCAGCTCCCACTCCCCCTTCCCTCTGGCCATTAGCACACTGTTGTCTGTGTCCATGGTTTATACATATTTGTTCTTTGGCTACTCCCTTCACCTTTTTTCATCCAGTCCCCCCTCCACCCTCCCTTCTGACAGCTGTCAGTCTGTTCCATGTATCTGTGCCTCTGTTTCTATTTTGTTCCTCAGTTCATGTTGTTCATTGATCCCAATGAGATCATACGGTATTGTCTTTCTCTGACTGGCTCATTTCACTTAGCATAACAATCTCCAGGTCCATCCATGCTGTGGCAAAAGGTAAGATTTCCTTCTTTTTTTATGGCATTTATATTGGGTCTCTCTGCCATTTTCATGGAAATGTGGCGAATGCAATTTCCGTTAATGGTAGTATTTAGCCTGGATTCTGTGAATTCAATTCAATTTTTTTTTTTTCTAATAGAGTGGGATCCACATTGGAGCTGGGTCTGAGCTTTTCTGACTTGTATATGTTGAATCCAAAGAAAAGTTCCTTTGTGCGGCATGAAAAGTCCAGGGTTAACCTCTTCATTGGCCATCAGCTCAGGGCAGAATGCTTATTCGAGGCCTGACATTCAATACACCAGCGATCACAGATATGGCCACTGAAAGCTTTTCCAACAAAGCAGGGAACAAAGAACCTTCTAGAACCTTCTAGCAGTGTCTAACTTTAATTCACAGAAGTGAGGGAGCTGGGAGGTGAGGAGAAACACTGCCCTTGCAGACACTATCAAGTGTCCCTGTGCCACGCGGGAAAGAACAGCAAAGCAAAGAGAACCATATTTAAAGTCAGTATGGGCTCACACCGTGCAGGGCACATCCAAGCGCAAGGTGAGAGTCTGGCGGCGGAGAACGGTAAGGTATGTTACTGAACCCAACCACGTGGGACCCGACCTCATGGGAATATGTCTACGCAACCTCCAGGCTAAACATAAGCTGGGATGAAGGGAAAGGTAAGACAAAATTCCTTCCGTATGCTATATCTGCACATTCTTTTCTCCCACTAAGATGCCTTACCACAAAAGCTCTTTTATTTTGTTTTTAATTATATTTTTTATTGAAGAGAGGAAGGGAGGAGAGAGAGATAGAAACATGAATGATGAGAGAGTCATTGATCGACTGCCTCCTGCACATCCCACACTGGGGATCGAGCCCGCAGCCTGGGCATGGGCCCTGACGGGGAATCAAACCTTGACCTCCTGGTTCATAGGTCGACGCTCAACCACTGAGCCACCCGGGCCACAAAAGCTCTCCTTTATGAAGTAGTATAATAGCACTAAGGGGACAGGGAGGGAAAATATATGTATTATAGCAGCTGTCATTTCCATGTTTTTGTCTTTACTGCTTTGTTAGTGGTGCTTATACCAAAGTATTATTAATTACTTCACCCCACTCATTGTCTTGGCTTTGAGTTTGTTTTGACAACCACGAGGAAATATTACTAGAGCTCTGCTTCAGAGCAATCCCATATAGTTAACATTTCAAATGTGTATTTCACAAGCAACTGTTGCTAAGGAATTTTGTTTAAAAGGTAAAAATATGAAGACATAGGGCAGGCTGGGTGGAGGAGGGTAATGGGGAGGGGAAATGGGAGATATCTGTAATATTATCAACAATAAAAAAAATATATTAAAACAATAATAAAATAAATAAAATAAAATAGCCCAGCCAGCGTGGCTCAGTGATTGAGTGTCAACCTATAAACCAGGAATGAGGTCATGGTTCGATTCCTAGGTGGGGCACATCCCCGGGTTGTGGGCTCGATCCCCAGTGTGGAGTGTGCAGAAGGCAGCCAATCAATTATTCTCTCAGCCAATCAATTATTTATTAAAAATAAAATAAATGGTAAAAATGATGATTCGTTAAGGATCATCCTTATCATGACATCAATACGTGTGGCATGGTTTCCTCTCTCTCCAGTGCATCAGGAAGGTGGTGAGCTTCTCAAGGTCACGGCCATCCCTTCTTCTTTCCCATGTCCTGGTACACTGCTAGGACTGCAGGATGGACTCAGAGGGTATTTGTTAAATAGATAACAGGTTTCTGATTCAACTTAATTCATTTTTGTTATGAGCCGTGGACAATGATAACAGATTATAGAACACAACAATAACAAAAAGCATTTGAAATTTCAGCTCTGCCGACTGCAGGAGAAGAGGAAAGTCCTACCTGAGAAAATAAAATTTGTCTTGAAAAATAAATATAAAGAGCCCAGCCATTGTAGCTCAGTGGTTGAGCATTGACTTATGAACCAGGAAGTCACAGTTCAATTCCCGGTCCAGGCACATGTCAGGGTGTGGGCTCGATCCCCAGTGTGGGCCGTGCAGGAGGCAGCAGATCCATGATTCTCTCTCAATATTGATGTTTCTATCTCTCTCTCCCTCTCCCTTCCTCTCTGAAATCAATAAAAATATATTTTTTAAACATCATGATGAGAGAGAACCATTGATTGGCTGCCTCTTGCATGCCCCCACACTGGGGATCCAGACTGCAACCCAGGCATGTGCCCTTGACCGGAATTGAACCCGGGGCCCTTCAGTCTGCAAGCCGTTGCTCTATCCACTGAACCAAACTGGCTAGGGCTATAGAAGCATTTTACATGTTACATGCAAAGCCAAGGTCCCAGATAGAGAAGAGATTTCATGTTCTGAGACAAATATATAAAGTAAGGAAAATATAAAAAGGACTTTGTCAGACTTGCTCAAGTCAAGCCTTGTCTTAACCATGTGCACCAGCATAAAACGACCTGATTCTATAGTAAAATTCAGATGCTGCTGACGGCGATAAATCAGTCATTGTCAAACTTTTATTCTTAAAATATTGCTCAGAACCTTAAAATCTGTAGCAGAGAAAGTGGGGCTTCTCTGATTGAAGGCAAGGAAGAGAGTTCCAGCAGCTCAGCCTCCTCTTCGTTCCTGTCTGCAGCCTCCACGGCCTGGCCGGGAAAATCAGTGGTTAAAGGAATTTCTAGAAATGGCAAGAATGAAGCCTGGACAAACAGCGACTGGAGGGGGTTGTGGCTTCATCATGCTCACAACCAGGTTATGCACGATCGCCTGACGGATTTAGCTCTGCACTCAGTGCCGGTTAAGTTCAAATGCACTCAACGCCTCTCATTGTTGAAGTTCTGTATGTTTTGCTTGCTCTTTTTTTCTCTGTGACTGGGTTTTCGACTGTAAGGGAGGCTCATTGAAAACGCAACTCCCCTTTTCCATCCCCATAACCTCTCCTTCAGGGAGCCTGGGGTACAGTTCTTCAGTCTGTACCTCTAACAGGTACTTCAAGTGAGCAGTGGACCCCACTTTGAGAATCATTTCTCTGGAGCATCTAATAAAACATGGCACACGCCTGGCCGGCATGGCTCGGTGGTTGAACGTTGACCCATGAACCAGGAGGTCACTGCTAGATTCCTGGTCAGGGCACATGCCCAGGTTGTGGGCTTGATCCCCAGTGTGGGCTGACCAATGATTCTTTCTCATCATTTATGTTTCTATCTCTCTCTCGCTCTCCTTTCCTCTCTGAATTCAATAAAAATATGCTTTAAACACACACACACACAAACATGGCACTTACGTATAATATTTCTTCTTCTGAATATAATGTAATTTTCACCATATTGATTGAGAAGGGGCTTCACATTTCACGTCCTGATGATGATGCAAATTATGACTATTAATCCATGAACCCAATAATGAGTTTTAAATTGGGATGAATCTAAAGGCTTTTGACCAAAATGAGACTAAATGGGGCCTTATGAAAAGTACTTTGAGCAAGAGGAACTCTAGTAGGTAATCAACTGGAAAAGCAGTAATAAGGAAAAAGCAAAGGAATCTTCTGTCATGTGATACAATTTTTCTCTTTGAAGTCTAATACTGACATATTTAATGGTAAACACTACAGACATTCACTTAAACATCTGAAGCAAACATGAAAGGTGTGTACTCTGTCACCACGATTATTCAATGTTGTTCTGGTAGTTTTAGCCACTCTAAGAAATAATGAAAAAAAATGAGTTTAATGATTGGAAAAGAAGAGATTATTATCTTTCTCTCTTTTTGCACTTGCTATGGCTGTGTAGTTGGAAACTCCAAGAGAATCAACTGCAATACTATTGGGAAGAATAAGATAATTCAGTGAAGTGACTGGTTATAAAATCAATCTTAAAAATAGTTTTCCCAGGGGAGAACCAAGATGGCGGCATAGGTTAACGCCGGAGTTTGCTGCTTTGAACAACTACTTCAAAAGTGAAACTAAAAGACGGAACGGACATCACCCAGAACCACAGGAACGCTGGCTGAGTGGAAGTCCTACAACTAGGAGGAAAGAGAAACGCATACGGACACTCAGAGGAGGCGCAGTGCTGAAGTCAAATTCTGAGGTGCGGAGTGCGCGGAGCGGGCTGGCGGCGGAGGGCGCGGTTGGCGTTTTCAATCGGGAGGGAGTCGCAGACTCTGAGCTCCAGATCCTGGCGAGTCTTTAGGGACCCAGACTCAAACGGGAGAAGCGGGACTGCCTGGCTTCGGTCAGAGCGAGTGCAGCTTTCTCTCCGAGCTTTGCAGCGGGTGCTGGGACTCAGAGAGGCAGAGCCCCTGGGGACAGGAATGAGAGCAGCCATAACTGCTCTCTCAGGCCCACCCTGTTGATCCTGTGCGACCCGCCCCGCCCAAGCCCTGCACAGAGGCATTTGCCGGATAGCCTCAGGCAAACGCCAGATTAGCACCTCCCTAGAGGACAGAAGTTCTCTCACTGCTGACACAGCTGATTCTCATAGCCACTTGGCCTGGAGGTCAAACCCTCCCTGGAATTAGCTACAACAATCAAGATTTAACTATAAGACCACGAACAAAGACCACTAGGGGGTGCATCAAGGAAGCATAACAAAATGCGGAGACAAAGAAACAGGACAAAATTGTCAATGGAAGATATAGAGTTCAGAACCACACTTTTAAGGTCTCTCAAGAACTGTTTAGAAGCCGCTGATAAACTTAATGAGATCTACAAGAAAACTAATGAGACCCTCGATGTTATATTGGGGAACCAACTAGAAATTAAGCATACACTGACTGAAATAAAGAATATTATACAGACTCCCGACAGCAGAACAGAGGAGCGCAAGAATCAAGTCAATGATTTGAAATGCGAGGAAGCAAAAAACACCCAAATGGAAAAGCAAAATGAAAAAAGAATCCAAAAATGCGAGGATAGTGTAAGGAGCCTCTGGGACAGCTTCAAGCGTACCAACATCAGAATTATAGGGGTACCAGAAGATGAGAGAGAGCAAGATATTGAAAACCTATTTGAAGAAATAATGACAGAAAACTTCCCTCACCTGGTGAAAGAAATGGACTTACAGGTCCAAGAAGCGCGGAGAACCCCAAACAAAAGGAATCCAAAGAGGACCACACCAAGACACATCATAATTAAAATGCCAAGAGCAAAAGATAAAGAGAGAATCTTAAAAACAGCAAGAGAAAGAAACTCAGTTACCTACAAGGGAATACCCATACGACTGTCAGCTGATTTCTCAACAGAAACTTTGCAGGCCAGAAGGGAGTGGCAAGAAATATTCAAAGTGATGAATACCAAGAACCTACAACCAAGATTACTTTATCCAGCAAAGCTATCATTCAGAATTGAAGGTCAGATAAAGAGCTTCACAGATAAGGAAAAGCTAAAGGAGTTCATCACCACCAAACCAGGATTATATGAAATGCTGAGAGGTATCCTTTAAGAAGAGGAAGAGGAAGAAAAAGGTAAAGATACAAATTATGAACAACAAATATGCATCTATCAACAAGTGAATCTAAGAATCAAGTGAATAAATAATCCGATGAACAGAATGAACTGGTGATTATAATAGAATCAGGGACATAGAAAGGGAATGGACTGACTATTCTTGGGGGGGAAAGGGGTGTGGGAGATGCGGGAAGAGACTGGACAAAAATCGTGCACCTATGGAAGAGGACAGTGGGTGGGGAGTGAGGGCAGAGGGTGGGGCGGGAACTGGGAGGAGAGGAGTTATGGGGGGAAAAAAGAGGAACAAATGTAATAATCTGAACAATAAAGATTTAATTAAAAAAAAAAAAGAAAGAAACATCAATGATGAGAGAGAAGCACTGATCGGCTGCCTCCTGTACCCCCAATTAAAAAAAAAAATAGTTTTCCCATAAGCCAGTTTCAAATATAATGGGAAAATGTCCAATTTAAAATAGCAACCGCCCTGGCCAGTGGTTGAGCATCGTCCTGTGCGCTAAAAGGTCGCTGGTTTGATCCTTGGTCAGGGCACATGCCCAGGTTGCAGGGGCAACCGATTGAGATGTTTGTTCTCTCTCTCTCTCTCTCTCTCTCTCTCTCTCTCTCTCTCTCTCTCTCTCTCTCTCCCTCTTCTCCCTTCCTCTCTCTAAAATCAATAAAAATATCAATCAATCAATAAAGCAACCAAAGAGTGTAAAATGTCTAGGTATAAACAAAATAAGAAATGTAAGGAGCCTTTAGGAAGAAAAGTCAAAATTTCCCCTGTAGCACGCAAAAGATTAGCGAAAATGGAGAGGCATGACCCGCTCCCATTAGGAAAGACCTCATGTTAAAATTGTTTATGCTCCCGAATTAACCTACACATTGAATTAAGGATCAACAAAAAGTCCAGAGGAATTTCATTAGAAATTAGCAGAGTGATTCCAAAATTAATCTGGAAAAGAAAATACATGGCAATATGAGATACCAGTATATGACAATATCCATATGCGATGATGTGACAATATTCACAAATATCTCTTATAAGGGACTTTAACATTTACTCCTTTCCTATTTCTAACTTTGCAATGTAGAGCAAAGGTGCCTCCATTTCATCTTCATTTTATAGTTGGTAAACTGAGGCACAGAAAGGCCTCCTGCTGTGGTTGCCATGCTCTCTCCGCTAGAGCAGTGCTGTCTCCAAAGATATTCGATTCCTTCTACCCATCGTCTTCATTTTTTTTTCTTTTTATTTCACCACATTCTTGATTCAGTACCTAAATCTCCCATAGAAATGATAAAGCCTACCTAAACATCACTTCCTATGTCTGTCTTGATTATGCACATTCATCTGTTTTTTTTTAATTTTTTTCATTTATTGATTTGAAAGAGAGAGATTTGTTGTTCCACTCACGTATGCATTCATTGGTGATTCTTGTATGTGCCCTGACCGGGGATTGAACCTGCACCCTTGGTGTATTGAGACGATGCTCTAACCAACTGAACTACACGACCAGGCTCATCTCTGCTTCGTCACTGTCATTTCTACATGGCTCAGCTTGCAACCCATTTTTATATTCTGCGGCTGTTTCTACCTTCTTTCATGCTGTCCTTGATCTAGAAGACAATACAGTTTTCCCTGCAAAGTTATCGTCACAGAGGCTCTGTGCTTTACCTATATTTTCTCACCTAATCCTCTCATGTTTCAGTTTTCATCCTGACAAATCTAATTCATTGAAATATCCAAAATTCTCATTATACCCAAAGAATTTGGTAATCACCAAGAAAAATAATATATCTTCACCCAATAATTTAAAAACTAGCATTGTTTTAATGAAAGTACTAAATATTCTAGGGAGATATGAGCTAAGTGGCGGTTTGTATGTATTTTAACAATGATAATCCTCCTATATAATAAAAGAGTAATATGCTAATCAACCGAATGGCGGGATGATCGGTCGCTATGGTACGCACTGACCACCAGGGGGCAGACACTCAACGCAGGAGTCACCCCCAGCCTGCAGGCCCTGATCGCCCAATCAGGGCCTGCCCCTAACCTCTCGGTCCCTACCCTCGGCTGCCAGGCTCTGATGCCCAGTGGGAAATGGGAAGCAGGGGTGGGTGGCTGTGGACACAGGTGGCACCACGCCAAGGCCCCTGCCCTGTTGGTCGCCCCACACACAGACGGTGCAGGGCCAGCGAGCAGGTGGGAATGGCCAACCTCTCAGTCTGTCTCCCTGGCCAGCAGGCTCCAATCGCTGAATGGGGAACCAGGAACAGGGGGGAGGTGGACAGGGAGGGGGGATGGTGCTGGTGGGGGGCAGGGCCAGCTGCCAGCAGCCCGGGAAGATGGCGCTGATCGCAGGCCAGGCCTAGGGACTGTACCCAGACAAGGATTTCATGCACCGGGCCTCTAGTACTAATAATAATAGCTAGCATTTGGTAAACATTCACCATGTAATAGCCATTGATCTCTAAGCCCTTTACATACATGTAAACTCATGTAATCTCAACAACCCTTATTACTCACTTTCCTTGGCCATCCCTGTATTACAGATGCAGAAACTGAGAAACAGGGAGGGAAAAACAACTTGCTTAGGGTAAACAGCAAGCAAATAAACAAGAGCAGTCATAGCAAAACAATTTCCAAATGACTGGGCTGGTGTGTCTTTTTCTCCTTTGCAGGTTATAACTGGAGCAGTTAATAGTAACTTCAGTGCACAGTGAAGCCAGGAAGTTGCAGATTGCATCGTTTCTTCAGGCCCGTTATTCACTCGAAGTACTGCACTGATTCTGCATTTACAAAACCCATCATTGGAAATTAAGATCCTATTCAATTTGAAAAATATATCTATGTGTTCTGTGGGACTGGGGTTAGCCACTCAGAAGTATGCAAATTCCCCCAAATTACCCTTCAAGAATTAGAAGAGCTTGACACAAATATAAAAAGCTTGTCAGGCTCCTATCTCTCTCCTAGGGAACGATCTTTGTAAATAATTCACAGTGAAGGCCTCTGTTCCAACCTCATGCAAATGGTTGCTTTTGGAAATCTTTCTGCCTGACTATCAGGTTGAATTTCCACATGATGGTACTGCTGTGACTCATCACCCTAGCCACTTTTCCATTGATTAAATGACTAGTCGCCCAGTGCACGAAATTCATGCATGGTTGGGGGGGGCGGTCCCTGAGCCCAGTCTGTGCCCTCTCCAATAGGAGACCCCTTGGGGGATGTCCGACTGCCGGTTTAGGCCCCATTTGGCCTAAACCAGCAGTCAGACATCCCTCTCGCAATCTGGGACCATTGGCTCCTAACCACTCTGCCTGCCCGCCTGATCTCCCCAACTGCCCCCCATTCCTGCCTGACCGCCCCCAATTGCACACCCACCCCACCCCCCTGCTGGCCAGCTCGCCCCCAACTGCCCTCCCCTGCCAGCCTGATCACCCCTAACCACCTCTGCCTCCACCCCGCCACCATGGTTGTCCGGAAGGACATCCGGAAGGTCTCCCGGAAGGTCTCCCAGTCTAATTAGCATATTACCCTTTTATTATTATAGATACGTGCCTCCTACATAGCTGTTGCTCAATAGTACTTTCCTGCCTAGACATTTTGAGGGACGAATGGAGGAATGAATCAACAACTTCATTCTTCACTGTGCTCCTCCTGACTTGAGCAAAGGGTCTCCCATCAGAAGATCTAAAAGGGATGGTCTCTGGGGAAAGAGCTGACTTCGGAGACCATCTGGACACTGTAGTATTGGATTGTGGGGTGCAAGGCCGTGCCAGTCGCAGTGCCCATGCGCCTGTGGGTTCAGAGGCTCCTGCTCCTTCCACCTGCCTGGCATCACCTGGGCTCAGCGCTGCTGCAGCGACCAAGCTTCTGTCTCTCTGTCTTCCCGCGTTGTTTCTGATCGATGGTGACCCTGCCTGCGCTTTTGGCATCTAAGAGACCATCTAAGTTGTTTTTTTTTTAATTTACTGAATTCATTGGGGTGATATTGGTTAATAAAATATATGCATTTCAAGCGTACGATTCTAAAATACATCATCTGTTTATTTTATTGTGTGTTTACCACTCAATGTCAAGTCTCCTTCTCACCACTTATTCCCCCTATACTCTCTTCTGCCTCCGCCCACCCCCCTCCCCCTCTGGTAATTACCATACTGTTGTGTGTGTCTGTGAGGAGTAGTTTGTTGCTGTTTTTCTTAATCCTTCTCCTTTTTTCACCCAGCCCCCCCACCCACTCCCCTCTAACAACTGTCACTCTGTTCTCTGTGTCTATGAGTCTGTCTGTATTTTGTTCGCTACTTTATTTTGTTCGTTAGATTCCACATATAAGTGAGCTCATATGGTATTCGTCTTTCTCTGACTGGTTAGTGGTTTACTGACTTTGCCAAGCACAGTTTCTAGCACATAATAGGTGCTCAATAAATATGTATTCAGTGAACAAATCAATCAGAAGAGTAATGAGACATGGAAGGCAAGCAATGCGGCTGCCCAATGGGCAGCGGTAAGACTACAGGAAATCAGGCAGACAGAACCAAGTGAGCGTTGGGTATAGAATCAGCAGGATAACGCCCATGAACACTGTGTTAACTGTGAGAAGCAAGCTTCATCTGATGGAATAAAAGTGGGGGGAAATGTTTATCTTATTTATTTGTTTTGAATTTAGAAAGAGAGAAGGGAGAGAGAGAAACATCTATTCATTGTTCCACTTAGGCATGTGCTCATTGGTGGTTTCCTGTATGTGCCTGACCTGCGATCAAACCTGCAACCTTAGCGTATGGGGATGATGCTCTAACCAGCTGAGCTACCTGGCCAGGGCTGGACAAAATATGTGTAGACTTCCGACCCTTGAACTTCGTAGTTCTATTTCTAGAAACTTATCCTGAGAAAATAATCAGGGATGTGGGGAAATTTGTGTATGACGATCTTTGTCATGGCATATTTCCACATGATCACAAAGTTGAAAACACCACAAATTCCCCCCAATAGTGAGTGGTTACATACACCCTCCACGTGATGAAATACTAGGCTGCCATCACCGATGAGAATATTTACTGAAAAGGGGCAGAGCTTGCTAAATAGCATTGGCAAGAAAGAAAAAGCAGGAGATGAAATGTTCAGAAGCACTGATTTTTTTAAAAAAAATTTTTAAGGGGTTGAGGCCTACGACACAGCCCTTGGTCTGAAGAAGTTCCTTGGGAAAAGTTGAAAAAGAGGAAATAGAGAAAATTAGGATTCTGGAGTCAGAAGCTAGACAGACACAAGTTGAGTTAGCAAGCAAGGAGTCTACTTTTGTAACATTCTAAGCCAAACTCGAAACTGAAAATAGAAATGCTCTAATTCATCAGTCAGTCAGGTGCTTCTGAGCACATACAATGTACCAGGCACTGTTAGGTGCTGGGAACACAGTATAACACATACATGGAGGTTAACGTTCAGTGAAGGAGAAAAAATTAAATGATCACTAATGATTAGTTAATTACAAGTACACAGAGTGTGTGATGAGGTAGGTACACAGGTATTCTCAGAACATAACAGATTTACCTAAACCTTAGGGGTAATGAGGCGACATTCAAAATGAGATCTAAGGGAGCTGCAGGAATTTTCAAGGCATTCAGAAAAGGGGTAAGGATTCGAGGAGAAAATTGTGTTCCAGGCAGTGGGAACAGCATTTGCAAAAGCCCTGAGGTGGCATGAGGTCCAATCTGACTAAAAAGTAGGGGTGGAGGTGAGAAGTGATGTGAAGACAGCTGGCAGGAGGGGCAGGACAGGCCATTCAGGGCCTGATATGAAGAACTAAGAATTTTGGATTTTATTATAAGAGCAAGAGATGACAGTAAAAAAATTTTTTGTCTTTTTGATGGGTGACATGGTGCATCTTTCCAAATGCATCTTTTGGGAAGTTTGCCCAGCATTTAGTACGTGGTCTCACCCCCTTGTTCAATGTTCATTAGACCAGAGATATCCCACACCTAAATTTCTAACAGATTTTTAAATTTAACTTTTATTTATTTTTTAAAATATATTTTTATTGATTTCAGAGAGGAAGAGAGAGAGAGAGAAACATCCATAATGAGAAAGAATCATTGATTGGTTGCCTCTTGCATGCCCCCCACTGGGGATCAAGCCCACAACCCTGGCATGTGCCCCTGACTGGAATGGAACCTGGGACCCTTCAGTCCGCAGGCCAACGCTCTATCCACTGAGCAAACCAGCTAGGGCTCTAACAGATTTTTTAAAAACTGTTAACTTCTATCAGATTGATTTCACAGCCTCTGATGGGTAAGCCAAGTATTAGCATTTAATTCTTAAAGAGACCAACTGTCCCTTCTCTGTGAACAGTGAAAAGAACCCTGAACAGAACCAAACTGCTTTCACATCAAGAGAAGACATGTAAACAACCCCCAAATGAGGGCCCCACTATTTTCTTTCATGGTTTCAGGGAGAAAACAACCTCTTCTTTTTCCTTTCATCTTATAATCCGACTTGCTCGTGTGCCGGCCCCGCCAAAGGCTAATGCAGCTTTGTTATGTGAGATGAAAAGCCCATGGTCTCAGCCATACTGTAGGTTTCTCAAAATTTGTAACTGACATATAACGTTATTTTAGTTTCAGGTGTACACATGATTTGATATTTGTATATGTTGCAAACCGATCCCAATAAATCCAGTTAACGTCCATTACCACACATAGTTACAAATTACTTTTTCTTGTTTTGAGGACTTTTAAGGTTTACTCTCTTAGCAACATTCAAATATGCAATACAGTATTGTTGAAGATAGTTATCATCCTGTACATGACATCCCCAGGAATTATTTCTCTTGTCACTGGAAGTTTGTGCCTTTTGACCACCTTTACCCATTGCACCCAGCCTCAACCCCCGCCTCTGTCAACCACAGACTTGGATTGGTTTTTTAGTTTTTTTGTTTGTTTGTTTTTAGATTCCACTTAAAATGAGGTCATAAGGTATTTGGCTTTCTTTGTCTGATGTTCTGATGTCTTTCATGGCACCCTCCAGGTCCATCCATGTTGTTGCATATGGCAAGATTTTGTTCTTATTGTGGCTAAATAATATTTCAGTGTGTGTGTCTATCTATACTAATAAAAGAGAAATATGTAAATTGGTCGTCACTCTGCTACACCCACCAGCCAATTGGGGTGAGTATGCAAATTAACCCAACGAAGTGGCGGGTTAATTTGCATACACAGGCGCAGAGCGAAGACTGAAGATGACTGAAGACTGAAGAGGCTTGGCTTCTCTGCTGCGGCCGGAGTGGAGAAGCTTCCTCTGCAGCCGGACCAGAGGCCTGGGTCCCAGGTGCCAGAGAAAAATTGGTGCCGGCAGCCAGGGGAAAGAAGGCCTATTGCACGAACCTTCATGCAATGGGATATATATATATATATATATATATATATATATATTTCTAATAGATTAAATACACACATCTTCATCCATTCATCCATCGATGGGCACCCAGGCCGTTTCAATATCTTGGCTATTGTAAGTAGTGCTGCAGTGACCATGGGGATGCAGATAGCTTTTCACATGAGTGTTTTCCTTTTCTTCAGATAAATGCCAGAAGTGGAATTACTGCACCATGCGGTAGTTCCATTTTTCATTTTTTTGAGGAAACTTCATAACAATTATTTGATCTTTATGCCAAATATTTTAGGCCAGTGGTTCTCAACCTTCTGGCCCTTTAAATACAGTTCCTCATGTTGTGACCCAACCATAAAATGATTTTCGTTGCAACTTCATAACTGTAATGTTGCTACTGTTATGAATCGTCATGTAAATATCTGATATGCAGGATGGCCAAAGGGGTCGCGGCCCACAGGTTGAGAACCGCTGTTTTAGGTGACCAAATGCTTACCAAAGGTAAATAATCAGATATAAAATACTTCTGAATTTTCTTGAACTGTGGTTTTTCATCAGGGTGATTTTGCCTACAAAGGGACATTAGGCAACGTCAGAGACATTTTTGATAGTCGCAGCTAGGGAAGGATGATCCTACTGGCATCTAGTGGGTAGAGGCCGGGGTGCTGCTAAATATCCTACAATACACAGGAAAGCCCCCCACAACAAGGAATTATCTGTCCAAAATGTTAATTGTGCTGAGGCTGAGAAACCCTGTGAAAAGGTGAAGACTAAAACAAACAAAACAAGCCCGGCCAGATAGCTCAGTGGTTGAGCCTCAACCTATGAACCAGGAGGTCAGGGTTTGAGTCCCGGTCAGGGCACATGCCCGGGTTGCAGGCTGGATTCTCAGTGTGGGCGTGCAGAAGGCAGCCAATCAATGATTCTTTCTCATCATTGATGTTTCTCTCTCTCTCTCCCTCTCCCTTCCTCTCTGAAATTAATAAAAACATTAAAAAATAAATTAAAAAAGAAAGAAACAAATTTCAAAAGGTGAAAACAAAGGCAGTGGAAGGGGTGCTATTTCTCCACTGCCTTTTTAAAAAAGTCCATTTACATAGAAATACAGTAAGATTTAACAACAATAAATTATTATAAGGATTCTAACTCTACGACCTTATGGAAAATGTGAAGCTATGGAGAGAGTATAAAGATCAGTGGTTGCCAGGAGTTGGGAGGAAGGAAGAATGAACAGGTAGAGCACAGAGAATGTTTAGGGCAGTGAAACTACTCCGATACTACAATGGTAGGTCCAGGCCATTACACAGAGTCCAAACCCATAGAATGTACGACGCCGAGAGTGAACCCTGATGTAAAATACGGACTTCGGGTGATAATGAGCTGTCAATCAACGTTTATCAACTGTAACAAATGTCATTCTCTGCTGGGGATGTTCATGTTGGGGTACAGGGGTACAGGAGTACATGGGAACTCTCTTGCCCTTTCTGCTCAACTTTGTTGTGAACCTAAAACAGGTCTAAAAAAGTTTTTTTAAGCTAATCGAAAAACAAAATTTAAGAAACTTGGTGGGTTTCCCACGCTGACGTGTTGAGGAAAAGAGATTTGAAATTTCACAAAGAATGTTTATAACGACGCCTCCCTTTCACTATAAGATTCTGAAAGGTGTGTCGTTGCCAAAGGCAAGAGTCATGCCTGGGTGGGGCATCGGATTCCCTTTTTATGGTTGATGGAACGCCAGTCCAGCAGGAAACGGTTTGGAAAGCCCTGGGTTAACAAAGTAGAGCTGTTTTTGTTATCTTTCCTTTCAGGAAGAATCCCTCAGGGACCTCCAGATGCTGATGTTCACTGTGAATCCCTAAAGGGGTGTACTGTTCACACCGTTCCCCAAACTTCTGGGACCCTAGGACCCTTTTCTTAAGGAAAATCTGAAGGGACTATTTTGTGTTTCTCTTCTTGTTGTTTGTTTTAATTTTTCAATCCTCACCTGAGGATATTTTCCATTGATCTTTAGAGAGAATGGAAGAGAGAGGGGACGACAGAGAGAAATATCGATGTGAGAGAAACACATCGACTGGTTGCCTCCTGCACGAACCCGGACCAGGGTGGAGCCTGCAATCGAGGTATGTGCCCTTGACCGGGAATCAAACCGGGACCCTTCGGTCCGCAGGCCCACGCTCTGTCCACTGAGCCAAAACCACTAGGGCTGAAGGGGCTATTTTGGACACCAATGGAGAAGATGCAGGACAGTCAGTCCAGTTCAGTGGTTCTCAACCTTCCTGATGCTGTGACCCTTTAATACAGTTCCTCACATTGTGGTGACCCCCAACCATAAAATTATTTTCGTTGCTACTTCATCACTGTAATGTTGCTACTGTTATGAATCATCATGTTAATATCTGATCTGCAGGATGTATTTTCATTGTTACAAATTGAACATAATGAAAGCAGAGTGATGAATCACAAAAACAATCTGTAATTATATATGTGTTTTCCGATGGGCTTAGGTGACCCCTGTGAAAGGGTCGTTCGACCCCCAAAGGGGTCTCGACCCACAGGTTGGAAACCCACAGGTTGAGAACCGCTGGTCCAGTTGGTTAATAGCGTGGTCTTCACGGCTCAGGATTTGGTTCCGGCCCCTTGTTTTCTTATGTGTGACTTGTTCTGATTGCTTCTCTCGATTCCTCTAATACCAACCAAGGCCTCCCCTTAACCGCCCCCCTTGCACCCGCCCCTAGAACTCAGAATGCAGTGCTCACCCGGGGCTGCCCAACAGAGGGTCGGTATAGTGCTCAGTGGCTTCATTGCTGTGTGGCTGACAGCGCCTCCCCCATGGGCTCCTGGCCCCATGCCTCCCGGGTGGCTAGTGTTACCTGAGTAACCTGCAGGCCTGTGCACTTCCTGCAAGCTGGCCATGCCCAACGTGTGAGCCTGGAGCAGCCCTCCCCGCCTCCGGGAAAGGTGTTGATTTCATTCTCTCCCCATGGAAGGGGAAATTCAAGTCCTTTTCATGGGGAAATTTTTCAAGTCAGCTCCACCAGGCCTCCCTCCTGACATTCCACTCCTGCCCGCGGGGCGGGCGTTCCTGTGTGTGCGAGTGGGAGTGCCTGTGCTATTCTGGGTCTTTCTTTCCCGCTGCCAGCGGAGCAGGTGTTTCTCCTGGAACATCACTGCTGCCAGGATTCCCGCTGCCTCCTGCCTTGTGTTCACCGCTTGTGTCCGGGGCTGCCAGAAACCCTGGCTTTGTTTCTCTGTCCTCTCCCGTTGCACGAGAGGACGAAGCAATCTGTCCGACAAGCCACAATTTTCTCCTTGTCTTTATGGGGCAAGAAGAACTTCAGAACTCTGTTTTCTTGATATTTAAAGTGGAAGTATTTCCCCCAAAGACTGAATAATATTTGGACCCTATAGGTTTTTGCTTTTTTAAATAATCACTTCATTAAACACTTGAGAACTGCTGGGGTCCAACCCCAGCAGGTCCAGGGGTCCCCAAAGGTTGGACGGAGTCGGCAAAGAAGGAATGACACGGAGACAGCGTTCAGTTGATCAGCAGCCTAGCCAGGATCTCTAGCCAAGTTCTGGTCAGGATCTCAAGCGAAGTTCTGGTTAGGATCTCCAGCCAGGTTCTGTGTCCATGTTCTCTTGCTAGGTTCTCCAGCCAGGTTCTCCAGGTTCTCCAGCCAGGTTCTGTAGCCATGTTCCCTCGCTAGGTTCTGTCCAGGTTCTCCAGCCAGGTTCGGTCACCAGGTTCTAGTCAGGTTCTCTTGCCATGTTCTATCCAGGTTCTGTAGCCAGGTTCTGTCTCTAGGTTCTTCAGCCAGGTTCTCTCGCTAGGTTCTGTCTCTAGGTTCTGTGGCCAGTTTCTGTCCAGGATCTTTTGCCATGTTCTCTCCAGCGAAGTTCTTCTGTCTCTAGGTTCTGTGTAGGTTCTGTGTCTAGGTTCTGAGTCTAGGTTCTGTCTCCAGTTTCTAGGTTCTGTGTGCTGTTGTCTTGTTACATCTGTACTTATACCAGTTGATTCCAATCCTATCAATTTCCATTCCAAAGGTTAGGGCATTTCTTATCTCCATTCCAGGGAGTAAAGATTATGTAGCTTAAGCGTGATTGTTCATAGTTAAAATGATTAATTACCCACCTGGCACTTAGTTAAGGGGTTTTATTCCCTCCCTAACTTCAGGGGAAAATCCCTACCTGGGGAAACAACCTTTCTCAGAAAGGTGACCTTGGTTAAAACACATAGTGCCAAGAAGGTGAGCAAACATATTAAGAACAGTATGCCACATATGCCAGGTCCCTTGAAACAGCAAGGATGGACTGGCTCCCGGCAGAGAACCACTGTGGGCCAGGCACTGTGCTGGATGCTGGCAATAGAGAGATGGAGTCTGAAATGAACAAGGAAGCAGAGTGGGAAGTGCTGAGAGAGGGCTGTGCACAGGGAGCCCTGAGGGACAGGAGAACTCGGCCTCCACCTGGGGGCCGTGGGTGGGCCCCGAGGAGCCGATGCCTTGAGCTGAAGCATCTAAAGGACTTCTGCCAAAACCCCAAGAATGATACATTTCCTTCAGGGAACAAATTACTACGTATTTTCAACGCACTGTATCTGACATATCATTGGGATCAGTTTATTGATTTTCATCTTGAGACTTTAAGAATCATTGCCATGTAATACTCTTCGTAATACTTTAAGCAATTAAAAAAAAAAAAGAAAGAATCATTGCCAGATGGGTGACTGCCATTGCTGAACTGATTATTTTGTTAAAAGGAGCGAGAGGACATCACAACAGAAAAATCTATCAAGGTGTCTTACAAACACATGATAAGGGATCACATTTGTATGACATTTTAGCCTTTGCAAAGCACTTTTGCATAGATCAGCGGTTCTCAACCTGTGGGTCGCGACCCCTTTGGGGGTCGAACGACCCTTTCACAGGAGACAGGCGTAAGGAAGCCACCTAGAGAGCGCCAGCCCATCAGGAACAGGGGTCAGGGGCTCCAGCAGGATGAAGTCCAGGGGGGAAAGGACAGTGATAGGTAGCCTACGTGATGTCTGGCCATGGGGGAAATCTTATTCAGGGCCTTTGCAATTCAGTTGGGCAGTGTGGGAAGAAAGAGTGATAATGATATGAGAAATTGAGCAAAGGAGAAATTAAGTAGCATAAGAAAGAGAATGCAATGATTATGCATAAATTGACTCAACAGTAAATAAGACTTATGTAGTAGTCGTAATAATAAGGCAAAAAAATAAATATTGGCTTAACCAACATTTTTATATAACTATGTTCGGGTAATTGAGGGAGTAGCATTGGGAAGGTAGGGTAGCATAAGAGCATGATACCTTCATCTTCTAAAACAGGAAGTCAAACTGTAATGTGTCTGAGATTGATAGCAGTATAAACATTTAATTCTTAGGGAGTTGTGAATGGGAGGAGAAAATGATTTTGTATATTATCCCTCACAGTTTTTTGGGTCAGGATTTCAGGCAGGGCTGGGCTGGGCAGTTTTGAGTGAAGGTCTCTCAAGACGTTGCTGTCAGATACAGGAAATGCAGCTGGATCTGGGGCTGGAGCAGCTGGGGCCTGGCCAGGCCTCTCTCTCTCTCTCTCTCTCTCTCTCTCTCTCTCTCTCTCTCTCTCTTATGTAGTCTCAGGGATTCTCTGTGAGATCTCTCCAGCTGGGCTCATTGGACCTTTCTCACAGCATGGTGACCTCAAGGCAGTTGACATCAGGGTGCCAGAGGTGCGTGTCTCAAGAGAACATGATGTCAAATAGCATCTTTGACAGTGAATTTTCTGTGTCAATTTGTATAGGACCTATACTATAGGTCATGGAATGTCCAGCCATTCAGTTAAACATGGTTTCTGCATGTGTCTGTGAGGGGGTTTCTGGAAGAGATTAGCATTTGAGTCAGTAGACTGAGTAAAGTAGATTGCCCTTCCCAATGTGTGTGTGTGTGGGGGGGGGGGAGCGGGCAGGGGGGTGCGTCATCCAATTCATTGAGAGTCTGACTAGAACAAAAAGGCAGAGGAAGGATGAATTTGCTCTCTGACCACTTGAACGGAGACTTTTTTTCTCCTGCCCTCAGTGTACCTGGTTCTCAAGGCTTCAAACTACACTTGCACCATCAGCCTTCCGGAATCTCCAGTTTGCAGAGGGCCCATGTGAGACGTCTCAGCTTCTGTAATTGGATGAGCCAATACCTTATAATAAAGCTCTATCTTGCCCAGCCGATGTGGCCCAGTGGTTGAGCATCAGCCTATGAACCAGGAGATCATGGTTTGATTCTTGGTCAGGGCACATGCCCGGGTTGCAGGCTCAATCCTCAGTAAGGGGCGCGCAGGAGGCAGCTGATCAATGATTCTCATTATTGATGTTACTATCTCTCCCTCTCTCTCTCTTTCTGAAATCACTACAAATACATATATTTTTTTAAATCTCTATATCTCTACAGAGAACCTTTGGTCTGTTTCTCTGGAGAACCCTGGCTAATACAGCATCCCTTCTGCATCTACTCTGTCAGTCAGAGCAGTCCCAGAGGCCACTCAGGTCAGAGGGGAGAAACACAGATACCACCCTTCCATGGGAGGAATGTCAAGGTCTCATTAAAGAAGAGCACTGTGGGTCCTGGCCGGTTTAGCTCAGTGGATAGAGCATCGGCTTGTGGATTGAAAGGTCCCAGGTTCGATTTCGGTCAAGGGCACACGCCCATGTTGCGGGCTCAATCCCCATTGGGGGGCATGCAGGAGGCAGCCGATCAATGATTCTCTCTCATCATTGATGTTTCTATCTCTCTCTCCCTCTCCCTTCCTCTCTGAAATCAATAAAAACATATTAAAAATAAAAAAAGATGAGACTGTGGGATGGGAGAGATCACCGTGGCCATCTTAGGAAAATACAATCTGTCATAGGCAGTGAATTGCTGGTGTGTGTGTGTGTGTGTGTGTGTGTGTGTGTGTGTGTGTGACAAGCCTTCGATGACTTAAACAATATGCATGTATTATTTTTATAAAAATACAAATCAAGTGTTGAGGATACACGTATCATCCTTTAGCAAATGAGAGCAATGTTTGCAAAGAGGTGAAGAGGATGCTTGAGATGGGGCTAGAGCTGTTTACTGCCAATGGGATGACGAAGGAGAGAGTCGCTCTCGTTTATATTAATGACCATAGCCTATCTCAGTCACAACAGCTAACAAATGGCCTGGCTCTCCAACCTTAGCATTGACAGCCTGAATATCAGTATAAACTTTGAAAGCAAATGATCAAATCTCAGCTAAGCAAGATCAGAGCAAAGACACTCTGCTGCCTAACATGATGCCTTAGGCGCCCGAGAGATGAATTTGGGTTTTCAGTTGGAAAACTCTGGAGTTGGAGTAACACTTGTCCTTCAGACTGACTGTGCCTTGCACTTGAAGTTTTCTTTTTAAAAAAAATATTTTTATAGATTTTAGAGAGGAAGGGAGAGGGAGAGAGAGAGAAACATCAATGATAAGAGAGAATCATTGATCGGCTGCCTCCTGCACACCCCCAAGTAGGGGTTGAGCCGGCAACCGGGGCATGTGCCCTTCATTGGAATCGAACCCAGGACCCTTCAGTCCGCAGGCTAACGCTCTATCCACTGAGCCAAACCAGCCAGGGTGCACTTGGACTTTTCAATGCCTACTTAACCCACACGCAATTGCCAGACTAACACACAAAACAAAAACAAAGTTATTTTTAATAAGGCTCTGACTAGATTAGTAATGCAACTCTTGCTCATTTTCTGCACAAATCACCAAATTTTCCAGGACAGGACATTGAACTTGGGCCTGCGATTGCTCAAGGCACGAGTTATCAGTCCCCAAATCTGTTCCCATTCAGGAAGTTGCATCACTGGGCCACTGACACTCCTGCAAAGCTACGGCGACACCCAGACCACAAGCCAGGACCAGGACCTTGCTCCTGCGCGGCCAAGCGTCTTGGTCAACTTTGAACCTGGTCTATGAAGCGAGAATGCCAGTTGCAAAGATACATATAGAAGCAGGAGGAAGAAGAGCTATGACCCCCACATTATCTACTGAACATGTTTCATGGAAGTCAGTGCTGCTCACTTCGCTGAAAATGATATTTATGACTTTCTAATTGGCACGATCGTGTATCTGGGAATCCGGATTTGAACTGTGCAGGGGTGGGTAAGATTTCAGTGACTACATATCGCAAAGAGTTGATTCTAAAAATTCTACAAGCCGCTTTTACAGAAAACAAGGCCGTAAAGGAAAACAGCCGGCGAGAGTGGAACGCCATATCTCAGAAATTCCATTGCAAATATGAGGGCTTAGGCTGGTCTTCAAAAGAATACAAGTCATAAACGTCAGAAAGAGCCCTGGCTGGTTTGGCTCAGTGGATAGAGTGTCGGCCTGTGGACTGAAGGGACCAGGTTCGATTCTGGTCAAGGGCACATGCCCGGGTTGTGGGTTTGACCGGTGTGGGGCCTGCACGAGGCAGCTGATCAATGCTCCTCTCTCATCATGGATGTTTCTCTCTCTCCCCGTCCCTTCCTCTCTGAAAATAAAAATATTAAAACAAACCAAAAAAACGTTGGAAAGAGCTCAGGCTTCTGCAGGCAGCACCAGGACACACTGACTTAGTGACAGGGCCGCTGTGACACGTGAGGCAGTTATAACCAAAGGACATGGGGTAGGTCTTTCCACACGAAATAAATTCATTCCTCTAGAGACCAAACAAGGGCTGCAGCACAGAGCCCAGCCTGGACACTGGAAAAGGGACCACGGTATCCGGGGGCCATAGCAGAGCTCGGAGGTGCACCCAGAAGCAATCTGTTAGCACAGTGAGTCTGTGCAAGGCTGTGGCAGGCATTAACATTCTATTACTATTCTCCCTTCCTGCCCTGGCCGGTTTGGCTCAGGGGGTAGAGCCTTGGCCTGCGGACTGAGGGGTCCCTGGTTTAATTCCAGTCAAGGGCACATGCCGGGCTGGGGGGTGTGCAGGAGGCAACTAATCAATGATTCTCTCGTCATTGATGTTTCTATCTCTCCCACTCCCTTCTTCTCTGAAATCAATAAAAGTATTTTTAAAAATAGTCTCCCTTCCTCTCTGAAATCAATATAAATTTATATTTTTAAAATCCTTTAGGGTGGGCCCTAATCCAATCTGACTGGTGTCCTAAGAAAAGGAAGTGTGGGCACTGGGAGAGACACCAGGTGTGTGTGCGCAGATACAACCCCGTGAGGACAGAGTGAGAAGACAGCCACTGGCAAGCAAGGAGAGATGCTGCAGAAGAAACCAACCCTGCCGGCTCCTTGATCTTGGACTTCCAGCCCCCAGAACTGAGAGACCATCAATCGCTGTTGGGCCCTAACCGGTTTGGCTCAGTGGATAGAGCATTGGCCTGCGGACTGAAGGGTCCTGGGTTCGATTCCGGTCAAGGGCATGTACCCTGGTTGTTGGCACATCCCCAGAAGGGGGTGTGCAGGAGGCAGCTGATCGATGTTTCTCTCTCATCGATGTTTCTAGCTGTCTATCCCTCTCCCTTCATCTCTGTGGAAAATCAATAAAATATATTAAAAATAAATATAAAAAAATAAATCGCTGTTGGTCCAGTCGACTAGGACACTGTTTCACAGCAGAATGTAGCTTCTAACCTGACATTTCCTCTCGCGGAGCTGAAATTGAATTGTGCATCTGATGTGACTTTGTTGGCTGAGCCACAGGGGATATGGAGAAAAGGGCACGTCACCCGAGAGGCCTTCGGGGCAGGGTCAAGACTCCGGACTTGGGTTTTCATTGGAGAAACAACCACCCTCATCACCTGTGGGACCCCAAAGAAGCATCTCAGGCTCCTGCCTGCAGAGGCCGGAGGGAAGCAACACCCCCCATTTCTCTAGGGTGCACATATTGATGTTAGTCCCAGCAGGGCCTTTCAAATGCATAGGTTGGTACAAATTTTTAATGAGGTTGATTAAAATAAAAGATGCAAATGAAGAATGCACTGCCTAGTGAATTTGTTTATTTTTCCCAGGCATGGAAAAGAGAGTCTCTGGGCTGCTGATGCCCTAATTACAAAGAAAAACGCGTTGAGACGGGGGAGCCAGAATATAAATGACAGGCCGGAGGCCTTCGCTGGGATGCAGAAGGAGCTGGCTGGCTGGCAGGCGGGGCTCCTCCTGGGTGCCTTCTTTGGCTCCCAAAAAGCAATTTTTTTAGGATAAAATTTAAAAAAAAATTAAACAACCAACTATAGTAAAGTGAAATGGTAAAATAACTTTCTAAATATGATCTCCAGAAGGGCAGGAATGGGGAAAATTGCAGCAGGAAAATGTGTCCGTATAGATTTGAACTGGATCTTCTGAAGAGCTTTGAATAGCACTCTTAAGACCTCAGGTTCATTCTGTGGGCATGATGAGGCGTCAGAAGCCCAGGAGGTAATAATATTGGTAGCTCAGGAAGTTAACTCTGAAAGCCAGGAAGAGGGGGTTGGGGAACAGGTTGAGTCCCAGAAGAAGGGAAAGCAATGAGAAGGTTTTATAGTCCAAGAGAGAGATCAATGGGCCCTGAATGAGGGCCATGGCCATGGACATTGGGAAAACTTATGGATTATTCCGGAGACCCTCAAAGGTAAAAAGCAAAAGAAATAGGTGATTCATCAAAATATGTGAGACCAAGAGGAGAGAGCTTTCAAAGGTGAAGTTAAGGTTCCTGGCTTAGATCCTGTATTTGTTTCCTACTGCTGTGATAGCAAGTTGTCACAAACCTAGTGTCTTTTAAAAAAAATATTTTTTATTGATTTTGGAGAGGGAGAAAGAGATAGAAGCCTCAACGATGAGAGAGAATCATTGATCGGCTGCCTCCTGTACGCCCCCACACTGGGGATCCAGCTCACAACCTAGGCATATGCCCCGACTGGGAATTGAACTGTGACCTCCTGGTTCATAGGTCAACCCTAAACCATCGAGCCACGCCGGCCAGACACAAGCCTACTGTCTTAACACAACTTTATAATCTTCCATTTCTGGAGGTCAGAGGCCTGGCATGGGTCTCACTGGGCTAAATTCAAGGCGTTGCAGGGTTGCACTTTTTTCTGGGGGCTCCAGCAAGAATCCATTTCCTTTCCTTTTCCAGCTTCTAGAGCAGCGGTTCTCAACCTGTGGGTCGCGACCCCTTTGGCGGTCGAACGACCCTTTCACAGGGGTCGCCTAAGACCATCCTGCAGATCAGATATTTACATGACGATTCATAACAGTAGCAACATGACAGTGATGAAGTAGCAACGAAAATAATTTTATGGTTGGGTCACCGCATGAGGAACTGTATTTAAAGGGCCAGAAGGTTGAGAACCGCTGACCTAGAGCAGTGATGGCGAACCTATGACACGCGAACTCATTTTTTTGGATGATTTTTCTTTGTTAAATGGCATTTAAATATATAAAATAAATATCAAAAATATAAGTCTTTGTTTTACTATGGTTGCAAAGATCAAAAAACTTCTATGTGTGACACGGCACCTTAGTTAAGTTAGGGTTTTTCAAAATGCTGACACGCCGAGCTCAAAAGGTTCGCCATCCCTGCACTAGAGGTTCGTGGCCATCTTCCTCCATGTTCAAGGCCGGCGGTGGCAGACTGAGACCTTCTCACTTTGCATCTCTGACCCTCTGGTTGTCGCTTCTCCTTCTCTGGCCAGTTCAGGAAGTTTCCCACTTTTTAAAGGCTCATGTATTTAGACTGGGCCCACCCGGATAATCTGATATAATCTTCTCATCTCAAAGTCTGTAATCACATATGTGAAGTTCCTTTTGCCACCTAACAGAAGGTAACAATTCACAGGTTCCCGGAATTAGGGAGTGGACATGTTAGGGAGACACTATTCTGCCCATCAAACTAACCCATTAGTGGACTGTGAAATCGATTTAGTAGAACACTCTCGGTATTTTTCTTTAAAAGGGAACATAAATTAGTAGAGTACAATGCATGTAGCAGGTCTCAATGTTTCTTGAAACTTCAATTTTGTTTTTAGGTATTAGCGATATGAATTTTCTGAATTGTGATATGAATTTTCTGAATTGTTATATAAAACGTATTTCTTACCGAAGGTCATAGGCGGAGTGTTTGAAAGCCACTGCCTTAGACAGAGAGGATGATGAGAGGGGTTAAACAAACAGAACATAATGTTAACAGCTAACACTTACTGGATGTTCGCCGTGAGTAGTGCCTGTTCTAAATGCTTAACATTCATTAACGTATGTAATCTTTCTAAGTGCCCAATACAGTGGATACTACCATTACCTCTGTGTTTTGAGCGAGGAAATGAAGAGACATTGAGTGTTCTGCCGAAAGTCACAAAGCCAAATAAAATACCAGGCTGTCCAGCTCCCAGCTCCCAAGACTGTACGTTGAACAGCGCTGTGCAGTGTCTAGCAGCTCCCAGGGCCTGAGGAGGAACGCAATCTTGCTAATCTGCTACCCTGAGAACCTTGGCCCGTGCAGAGAATCCTATTTAAGATAGGAAACACTGCCCTTGCTGGTTTGGCTCAATGGGTAGAGCATCGGCTTGGGGACTGAAGGGTCCCAGGTTCAATTCCGGTCAAAGGCATATGCCCGGGCTGCTGGCTCCATCCCCAATAGGGGGGATGCCTGAGGCAGGCGATCAATGCTTCTCTCTCATCTTTGATGTTTCTATCTTTCTCTCCCTCTCCCTTCCTCTCTGAAATCAATAAAAATGTTTTAAATAAATAAATAAATGAAATGCAATAGGAAACACCAATAATTGCAGAGCAGAAAACAAAGTTCTTATGTAACTCCAGGTATGGGTGTGTATTGGGAGAAGAAGGGAAAGAGTCTCCCCACCCAAAGTCTGCAGTGAGCTCCCCTAACAGGCTGATAGCCTGAATTTCAGCCTAGGAGTTAGAGCATAAGTGTGACATACACCACTAAGGCTAATATGTATGAAATTAATATTATTTTCTTAGCGTCAAAAGATTTACCAATAGATTAGTGTTCTTAGAAGAGACATGCACTATGCCACATATTATAAATACAAATATGCAAACTATATTTTATCTCAATGAAAGCTATTCTGCTTATTATCATAACAACTATTCTACTTATCATCATGGCAATCAAATAACAATTAAGTGACGAATCACCATTCCCTTTGCTGTGGAAATAGGGGGGAAAAAAGAAGTTGATTCTTTCCCTTGGAGAAAGGGTAAGAAAGAAAAGATATAAAATGCTCATTTTTCTTCTTTATCAACATTATCTCAAGGCTATTAACTTAACAAAAACACTTAAGAAATCTCATTTCCCTTCATGCATAAAATGAAGGTAACAAGAGCTACCCCGGAGTTGGGAGAATTTGATGAGGTGACGTACATGAAAAAGTGTTTTGTAAATTATAGGATGCTAAGGTGTAAATTAACTATATTTGTAATTTTATTTATTTATCAAACTTGGATATAATACTTAATACAAGCCTGCATTGTTTTAAGTGCTTTGCAAGTATTAGTTTATCTAACGCTCATGAAAACTCTATGAGTATCTCCTATTATACTCATTTTATAGATGAGAAACAGAGGCATAGAAAGGTTAGGAAACTTGCCTCAGCTCATACAGCTAGTAAGCAAAGGAAAAGGGATTCTGTCTCTAGCAGCCTGTTCGTCTGTGCTCCACCTACTCTGCCATGTTGCCTCCGTTCGGAATATTAGAACGAGAACTCTGCCTACATGTGTATGGAAGTCAAATGAGACCTCTGGCTTCAAATCCAACTACTGTCACCTCTCTCCTCCTTTCCATTTTGTCTACCAGTGAAAGCCAGGGTTCGGGGGAGACTTCGCTCCTGGCATTAACACTGTGTGAGACGAGGCCTTGAAATTGGCTTATTCTTTATCCTCTCATTAGCCTCATGCTGTCAATGTTCCCTTCTCTTCATAATGCTTCCTCATATTTTATTGTACAGTATCTTCTCATCTACGTTGTTACATTATAAAAAGGCTGGCATTTTTTTCTGTGGAAAATAAAGGCAGCAACGAGAAAACACGACCACCATTCAAACTACAGACAGTGGACAAACGAGTGGTCTGTGATTCCTCTTTGAAGTGAGATGATGAATACTCTCAAGGACGCCCAGAAGGTTTTGTGGCAGGTGGCACGAGCTCTCAGGATTCTAGGGCATGGACTTACCCATCTTCTGCTAAACTGGCCTGTCCCCAGTAGTCTTCCACCTCACAGTCAAGCGTAACTCTTTTCTGGGACTTGGGCGTTGTCCAAGGTATAAAGGAGCAAAATTTGGTAAAACATGGAAAAGAACTGGAGGAAGTTGTGCTGATTCTGGCAACAGAAAGTCAAGAAGAAATGGCTGTTAACATGAAGGAAAGGGAAAAGAGAAGAAAGGGTGAGGATGAAGGAGATTCTGTGATAACATGAGATACTGTTGGTGGAAGTGTCATGTAATGGAGAAAGCCCTAAACAAACACTCTATTATTTGTCTTATTTTGATTTAACAAACGTTAACTGAGCACATGAGTGCTAGCGTCTTGGGATGTGAAGATAAATAAGACCTGTCTATCTAGTTAAAACACATTTTACACACAAAGCGTGATTGAGATGGAATGTTGAGCGTATTTTATATTTACAGACTATTAAATAAGTCCAGAAGTACAGCTTTATGTTTTACCCAGAGTGGACACCCTATGAATATCTACTGAATTGAAATATTGGAATTGGCTAGGAGCTGGTTAACTGCTTATGCATTCATTCAACAAAAAGTTTTATTGTGGTACAAGATACTAGTACATAACATAAAATCGACCGTTTAACCATTTTTACGTATGCAGTTGTGGACGAAAGGGGCCACATGCTGACCTGACAAGCTCAGGGAGGCCTGCATGGCGGTCTTGCAAACTCAGACCTAAAGTAACCACAAAGGATGGTCTGAATTTAAACTTTAACTAAAAGCAGTGATGGTGGGCAGTTACGTCCTAGACCAGTATCTTCACTGACAAGGTCAACCTTTATCTTAGCTGAGCCTATCTGTCTTTTTGCATCTACGATAACACACCCTTGAAATGTCTGGGTAACTTGTAACTTCCCTTTTTCTGGAGCCCCTGGGGCACAACCAAATGTGCTGGGCGCCAGGACAGATACCACAAACTCCTTCATTATCATGTTAATTGATCCTGCACCCACCTAAGTATGTGTCCATCATTTTACTTTTTATCCAATCCCAGGGGTTTCCCTGCTTTGCTTTCTCCCACCTCTCTAGTCTATCACCAATGGATTTCATGTAACCCACCTACGTCCCTCCTTTTATTGCAAATGTATAAATACAGATGTAACCCCGCCATTCTCCGGAGCATTATCTCAGTTCGTTGAGGTTCTGCTTCCCGGCATATGTCGACAGTTTGGCTCAAATAAACTCACAAAAATTCTTTACAGGTTTCAGTGGTTCTTACGTTAACACAGTTTAGTGGCATTAAGTATGTTCACGTCGTTGTGTAACCACCACCCCCATCCATCTCCAGAAGTTTTCCATCATCCCAAACAGGAACTCTGTACCCATTAAACAAAATCTCTCCATTCTCCCGTTCAACAGATTTTTATATATTCCTTCCCTCCACAACTATGTAATGAGCATCTATGATTCAGCTTAATTCTCCTCGTTGTGGGAGGCCTGGGTTACAGAATGAACGGACAAGGCAGATGCGCTCTCTCCTCCTCCGTGAGACACAGTCTGGGGAGGGAGGTGAGCAGACCAGTAACAACAAGCAGACAAAGAGCTACCGTGTGCTGAATGCTCCCCAGACAGCAGGCAGTTTGCACAGACGATGCCCCGTGGAGGTAGGTGTGTAAACCAACAAGTGTTCGGGAGGTGCCGTCTGCAGGACATAACTGGGTCAGGCTATCGGGGTTACCTTGAGACCTGAAGTTTGCGTGGGGGTAGCCCAGAGTATCATCCCCAGCGCAGGCAGGCCCTGGAAACGGAGGGGTCCCCCAGGGCCCACGAAGTACAGAGAAACCTGAGATAAGACTGAAGAGCAGTGGTTCTCAACCTTGGCTGCACATTAGAATCACCTGGGCATCTTTTTAAAATCCTGATTTCTGGGCCTCCTCCTCTGGAAATTGTTTCTTTGTTACTAATGTTGTGGCCCTACCCCATAACAAAGAAACAATTTCTGGAGGATGAGGCCCAGAAATCAGGATTTAGAAAGATTCCCAGGTGATTCTAACGTGCAGCCAAGGTTGAGAACCACAGCTGAAGAGGCAGCAGAAGCCTCCTCCTGGAGGCCCAGCTTGGGTCTCTATCCCCAGGGCAGTGCGGAGCCACTGAAGAGCTTTTAGCAGGGCTTTCAAAAGATCAATCACTCCAGGAGAGGTGCTAACGACGGACTCACTTCCCTGCGGCATTTTATTGTCATGTAGATGGAAAGCACAGCTTCGAAACACCTGTGATAGAAAAACCACTAGTACTTACATTGTAACATTTGTCTGTATTTATGTTTAAAGTGCCTGTTCTAGGAATTCACCTTGAAGTAAAAGCGACTCAAGGTCTGATGAAGGAAAAAACTGGAAACGAGTTCCATCTTGCAGCCCATCCAGCTTCTCCTAGGATGGGAAGAAATCATATCGCCTTTCAGGAAGATGTGACTCTAAAACAGCGGTTCTCAATCTGTGGGTCGCGGCCCCTTTGGGGGTCGAACGACCCTTTCACAGGGGTCACCTAAGACGATCGGAAAACACATATATAATGACATATTGTTTTTGTGATGAATCACTCTGCTTTAATTATGTTCAGTTTGTAACAACGAAAATACACCCTGCATATCAGATACTTACATGACGATTCATAACAGTAGCAACATTACAGTGATGAAGTAGCAACGAAAATAATTTTATGGTTGGGGGTCACCACAACATGAGGAGCTGTATTAAAGGGTCGCGGCATCAGGAAGGTTGAGAACCACTGCTCTAAAACATAACTGGGCCCCCTTTTTCAACTTGTAGATTCATGTCTGTCCTGAGGCCAGGAAGCTGAACTCCCCCAGTTGCTTCTGGACAAATGTAAATTAAGAATCTGTTTACAAAGTGCTTGATGAGCTTGCCTGGGCAATATTATCCATCACAATTCAAGAGTGAATTTGTTTCCTACTCATTTGAGTGCTTATGCTATAAAGGCCGGCTGCAGAAGTCCGGTTTCTGGAGGGTAGATGTGGCTAGGTAAGCACCTCCAAGGTGACACCCCAGTCTGCACCCTGGGGCCTTGCCGTTGTCAGCTGACCGTCCACCCACGGATCAGATCGCCGAGCAATCCTGGTGACAGTGGATGGCAAAGCAAACTCATTGCCAATTACCAGGAAGAGACCTGTTTCCCCTGCTGGGCAGCCAACGACCTTCTCTTCACATTTTAAAGCACTGCACTCTTTTCTAGGGCCTGATCCAGTTGTGTTTTTACTTTTCATAAGAATAACAATGTTTCTGCCCTAGCCGGTTTGGCTCAGTGGATCGAGCGTCTGCCTGCGGACTAAAGGGTCCCAGGTTCGATTCCGGCTAAGGGTACATGCCCGGGCTGGATCCCCCCCCTCAATGGGGGGCGTGCAGGAGGCAGCCGATCAAGGATCCTCATTGATGTTTCTATCTCTCTCCCTTCCTCTCTAAAATCAATAAAAAATATATACATTTTTAAAAAATAAAAACAATGCTTCTGTGGAAAGTCATGCAAATAAGGCCCCAGGTATCTTTTTCTGTGGGCAATAATGGTGGTGTGAACCTCGCGCACAGATAAGCACCCAAGAGTCAAAAATCTCTCGAGGCCGCTTGTTCAAATGGCTTTGCTACTCCAGGGAGAAGATGAGCTGTGTGTGCTGGTCTGGACTCCTAACCACAGGAGGCGGAGCTTACTAACAGGGCCAACCCTAGGAGTGTATTCCCTGAGCTGTCAGACTTACATTGTAAAGTCTTTCAATAAACACTGTTACCTCTCACTTTCAGATTGAAATAAGTAGGTAGCTGCTTTCCCCCTCCTCCTCCCCCAAAGCCTATGCTTCAGTAGGCTTTGACTTACGTGACTACCATCCGTTTGTATAGCACTTCGTGGTTTACGATTCTCGCATATGTGATTCTTACCCCTCAGGGGTAGATAGGACGTGTGATCACTTCACAAGGTAAGAGGCTGGCGTTGAGAGAGGAGCAACCTTGCCTACAGTACCTGCTGGCTGGGAAGGAATAGAGCTGTTTGTTTGCTGAGCTCTGTCGCTCTCCAAGGGCTCACGCACTCCCCTTGCCACTTGTCCTGGATGCTTTGTTACCTCTCAGGCCAGGCCAAGACCCGAATGTCAGCACTGTTTAGAAAATTAACCCAAATGGTTGTATTTGCCAAGAATGGATGGTCGTGTCAGAGGCCCAGTGAACATCTCTGGGGCTTAGGAAAACCCTAGCAATCTCCAGGAATGTTTTTCACAGCCCTGTTACCTTCCTCAAGATGGAGCAGACCCGTTTGACCTGGGTCAGGGTGGCCTTCATCACTTCTCACCTGTTCCACCCCCAGTGGCCTCCTATGCAGTCTTCCTGCCAGTGCCCGGGCCAAGACCCTCTAGGCCAGCGGGCGCCAACGGTGGTCCGTGAGGTCTGAAAGGTTGGCAACCGCTGCGCAGCACAGAAAAACAAATGGCAAAGACACGGTCATTTTGGCCTATATAGTGTCAACCACCCCTCAAATGTAAGGGAATTTATATAAAAATGAAGATATCCACCCTAGCGGGTTTGGCTCGGCGGACAGAGTGTCAGCCTGCGGACTGACGGTCCGGGTTTGATTCTGGTCAAGGGCACATGCTTGGGTTTCGGGTTCCGTTCCCTGTGGGGGGCGTGCAGGAAGCGGCAGATCAATGATTCTCTCTCATCATTGATGTTTCTATCGCTCTCTCCCTCTCCCTTCCTCTCTGGAATCTGTTGTGGTCCAACCCCAGCAGGTCGAGGGGTCCCCAAAGGTGTGGACGGAGTCGGCGAAGAAGGAATGACACAGAGACAGCATTCAGTTGATCAGCAGCCTAGCCAGGATCTCTAGCCAGGATCTCCAGCCAAGTTCTGTCTACGTTCTCCAGCCAGGTTCTCTATTTTATTGTCTTGTTACATCTGTATTTATACCAGTTGATTTTAATCCTATCAATTTCTATTCCAAAGGTTAGGGCGTTTCTTATCTCCATTCCAGGGAGTGAAGATTATGTAGCTTAAGCGTGATTGTTCGTAGTTAAAGTGATTAACTACCCGCCTGGCACTTAGTTAAAGGGTTTTATTCCCTCCCTAAATTCAGGGAAAAATCCCTACCTGGGGAGACAGCCTTTCTCGGAGAGGTGATCTTGGTTAAAACACATAGCGCCAAGAAGGGGAGCAAACATATTAAGAACAGTATGCCATATACGCCAGGTCCCTTGAAACATATGCTGTGCAGATGTTTCTTCCCTGCAGCGTCTGTGTCAAGCAGCAAGGATGGACCAGCTTCTAGCAGGAATCAATAAAAAATATTTTAAAAATAAATAAATAAATAAAAATGAAGATTTTTCCACGTCCTTTAAAAAACGAGAAAGCCTCAGGGATGTAAAGTATAGTACAGAGAATACAGTCAAGAATATTGTAATAACCAGTATGGTGGTCAGATCGGTGTTAGGCGTATTGGGGGACCACTTTATAAGATATGTAAATGTCTAATCATAGGTCGTACATCTGAAATAATATAATAGTATATGTCAACTGTAATTGAAAAATACAGTTCACAAACAAGGGGGAAAATTAAATGGGAAAACAGCAATCCTGAGTCACATTTTTTAAAGAAAGGGAGAGAGAGAGAGAGAGAGAGAGAGAGAGAGAGACATTGATGTGTAGAAAAAACCATCAATCAGTTACCTCCGCACCCCGACGAGAGATCGCAGGGATCGAACCCACAACCTGGGTATGTGCCCTGACCAGGAATTGCACTGGTGACCACTGGGTGCTGGGGACGATGCTCACTGGCCAGGGCTCACCAATGCATTCGCAGAGGCTGTTCCTCCTGCCTGGCATGGCCTTCCCTCCCTCAGCGCTGCTCACGTCAGAAAACCCAGCTCACGCCGTAACCTGTTTGGCTCAGTGGATAGAGCGTCAGCCTGCGGACTGAAAGGTCCCGGGTTCGATTCCGGTCAGGGGCATGTACCTTGGTTGCGGGCACACCTCCAGTGGGGAGTGTGCAGGAGGCAGCTGATTGATGTTTCTCTCTCATCGATGTTTCTAGCTCTCCATCTCTCTCCCTTCCTCTCTGTAAAAAATCAATAAAATATATTTAAAAAAAGAAAACCCAGCTCAGTGCCTCTTTCCCTAAGAAGCCGGTGGCTCTGTCTCCCAAACTGAATGCACGCCTCTGTCCTAGCACGTATTACTCTAAGAGTAGACTTGTTGGTTCGCCTGTCTCTTTCTCCTGCACTACATTCTGTAAAATCTTGCTGGGCCAGCGCATGTCGGTTTTGACTTTGAACAGTGGTTCTCAACCCTCCTCATGCTGCGACCCTTTAATACAGTTCCTCATGTTGTGGTGACCCCCAACCATAACATTATTTTTGTTGCTACTTCATCGCTGTAATGTTGCTACTGTTATGAATCGCCATGTAAATATCTGATATGCAGGATGTCTTTTCATTGTTACAAATTGAACATAATGAAAGCATCGTGATTCATCACAAAAACAGTATGTAATTATATATGTGTTTTCCGATGGTCTTAGGCGACCCCTGTGAAAGGGTCATTCGACCCCCAAAGGGGTCGCGACCCACAGCTTGAGAACCTCTGGCTCTGAAACTCTAATGACTCAAAATCACCGGTGCAGGAAAAAGAGCTTGGCAAGGCAGTCAGGCAACTGAGATTGGATCTCTTCCCTTTACCACGTATTAAGCCTGGCCAATTTCCTAACCCCTCTGATCCTCAGTTCCCATATTTACTGTATAAACTGAGACAAATGCTTCCTACCTATGAGCTTGCTAGGAAGATTAGAGATATTCGGTACAAAATGCCTGGCACGGTGGCTGGAGCATAGCAGGCACTCAATCACTGTCAGTTAATATCACAAATAAATGACTCAGGACAAAGCACAGCAGACTTAAAAGACAGCCCGTGGGAAATGTGTGTGGACAGAGCCAAGCGGAGGCAGGACACAGCAGGAGAGGCTACGTAGATACCAAGGATACACAGTGTGTGGGCCCGTGGCCGACAAACTGCGGCTCGCGAGCCACATGCGGCTCTTTGGCCCCTTCAGGGTGGCTCTTCGTAAGCCTTAGGAGGATCCTAATTAAGTGAATAACAATGTACCTACTTATATAGTTTAAGTTTAAAAAATTTGGCTCTCAAAAGAAATGTCAATCGTCGTACTGTTGATATTTGGCTCTGTGGACTAATGAGTTTGCCGCCCACTGGTCTAGGCGATTAGGACAGTGCAGGAGGCACTGCATTGGATGTTTTCCCCCATACCCCCTGGCAGCTTTTTAAAAATTAAGATATAATTAGCATATGATATATTACTTTCAGGTGAACAGCATCATGATTCGAGATTTGCATATATTGTGAAATGATCACCACAGTAATTTTTGTGTGTGATGAGAACCTTTGCAATCTACACTCTTCACAGCTTTCAAATATACAACATAGTCTAGCACTGTAGTGACCATGCTGTACATTACATCCCTAAGATTTATATTCCCAGGCAGCTTTGTAAAAAATATATTTTTGTTGATTTCAGAGAGGAAGGGAGAGGGAGAGAGAGAGAGAAAAAAACATCAATGATGAGAGAGAATCATGGGTCAGCTGCCTCCTGCACTCCCCACATCGGGGATGGAGCCCGAAACCTGGGCAATAGGCCCCCACCGGGAATCGAACCGTGACTTCCTGGTTCATAGGTTGATGCTCAAGTCCGGCCAGGCCCAGACAGCTTTTAATGAAGGACTTGTCAGAGGGCGGAAGTCTGCAAGTGATTGGCAGCTCTGTATTTAGAATAATGAATATGATAGAAAATCATCTTAGCTAATTACTGTTTACTTGCAAATGTCATACACTGGCTTCCGAAGTGCGTGTGTGAGGCTGCGTTATGTTTTGCTTTTGCATGTGTGAATGTTTGTGGGTGGGAAGCATGTGCACGAACCTGCACCCTGGGAACCTTCCTGACAGTGGCTCAGCAGATGGCCCAAATGGCAGGTTCCCCATGGAGTTTACTAGTGTCCTAGTAGCATCCTGGTTATAGTTTGTCTTTCTCTCCAAACTACAAGCTCCTGGATGCCTGGGACTGTGCCATTGATGTCTGTTTTCCCTGCAGAGTATAGTGCCTGGCACCTAGCAGGAGTTCAATACATATTTGTTAAGTAGCCCTGGCCGGTTTGGCTCAATGGATAGAGCGTCAGCCCACAGACTGAAGGGTGAGGGTTTGATTCCAGTCAAGGGCCTGTACCTCGGTTGTAGGCTTGATCCCCCACCTTGGTCAGGGCACATGCAGGAGGCAACCAAGCAATGTGTCTCTCTCACATCAATATTCCTCTCTCTGTCTCTCCCTCTCCCTGCCACACTCTCTTAAAATCAATGGAAAAATATCCTCAGGTGAGGAATAACAAAAATAAACAAACAATATATATCTAAGTATGTATACATATTTGTTAAGTAGAGACATAGATGAATTGGGAGTTGACTGTATGTGTATGTGTCTATAAAACTATAATATAAATACACATAAACACACACACTTTTACTCTAATTCTTGGGACCAGCTTTCCATTTAGTCTGGCTGTTGAGCCATATGTGGATGAGGGTTCTTTCCTTGGCATAAGTTGTACTTTCAAAACAGTCCATAAAAGCACTGTCCCAGAGAACCTGGATGATAAAAACATTCTATTCTGCATTGTTCAGTATGAGACCAATGGCTATGGAGCACTTGAAGTGTGGGTAGTGTGAGTGAGGAATTTAATCTTTAATTTAAATAGCTACATATGGCTTAGCGGCTACTGTGTTGGACAGCGCTGGTTATAATCTTTTTTAAAAAATATATTTTTATTGATTTCAGTGAGGAAGGGAGAGGGAGAGAGAGAGAGAAACATCAATGATGAAAGAGAATCATTGATCGGCGGCCTCCTGCAGGTCCCCTACTGGGGATCCAGCCTATAACCCAGGCATGTGCCCTTGACCGGAATAGAACCGGGACCTTTCAATCCGCAGGCTGACACTCTATCCACGGAGCCAAACTGGCTAGGGCCGCCCTGGTTATAATCTGTTATCATTATGTGCTTTTCTAGATCATAGTCAACTGGTAGATCCTGGATGACACTTTTCGATGGTGCTTAGATCTGGAACTAGAAGATTTTCTTCATAGTTTAATACCACCTTCTAAATAAACTAAAAAAATATTCATAAAGCATCTGGTACTTGGCAATATTGCTAGGAGTGATAGACAATATAAAGTTCCTACCTCTGTGTTCTGTCGAAAAAGGAAATGGGTTAGGAGACCTGGGACATTAGAGAAATAGACGACAGCCTTGGGCATGGCTACTCTTAAGATGAGCATGGAACCACTTGTTATTTATTCTGCAGGTATTATGCCAAGGATGCTCTGGTAAATAAAACTCATTATCACAGCCTCTACTTGATTTTTGGAGAACTCTCTTAAAATGAACAATTATTAAATGCCCATCAGGGCTGTGATACCTTTTACACGTCTTTGGAGGATATTTTTCATTACTGAGCATCTTGTCCCCCACACCCCGCAGGTCTCTCCAAGGATAAGACACTGTCAAGCGCATCTCACTCCCTGCCCTCAAGGAACTTAGACTAGCTCCGAGGATGCCTGTGGGAAGAGAGAGCTTGTAAGGTCATAATCGCTTTCATCTCATTCTTGTGCAGAAGGGTCTACATATCTTCTCCATGAGAGCATTGAAAGCATAAGCAGCAAAAACAATGAGTAACATTGGCATTGTACGTACTTTCAAGTGGTGAAATGTTAAATGGCAGATTTCACCCGTTTCTAAGAAGAGCAGACAGTAAGGTGATGGCTCTTTGAATATTTTTTCTTTCAAATGTTGCCCTAAGAAAGCCCAGTGTAATGGAGGAGCCCCGGGGTGGGAACTTCCTGGGCTGTAAAATGAGCGGACTAAAGATCTCCACGCTTCCTCCGGCTCAGAAAGTCCGCAGAGCTCCTGGAGATAAAACCATGGAACTTTCTATACTTCATGTTTATTATTACAACTGACTTAACCTGCCAAGAACCATTATAAATTGTTATGTCGATACACTTTATTTTTTCATAGTTTAATTTTTTCCAGTTAAATGGAAACTGTTTTCATATCACTAATATTTACTAGTATAAATATAGGTAGTATCTAAGAACACATAAACTTAAAGGACCAGCATAATAACTACACTGAAGCTCTCATTTATTCATTACCCAGTTTGTGAACAGGTAAGCATCCTATAGCTCTCTTCACATTTTTGAACAAGGGCACAGAATTTGAAAAGTTTAAATTCTAGCTTGTGACTTGTTTATAAGTCACATTATATCCAAAGGACATTACTAGTATACCCAGGATATTATATCCAAACGCTAAAATGAGTTTTTTGACATTACATGGCGGTTCCTATTTTGGATGCTATGCCGTCTACCTCCATTAACTTGAACTGAGAATTACCAGTCCTGCACATAGTCCATTCATTTCAATTAAAATCATTTCATAAAAAAATCATTTCATAGTGTTAATATTTCATCTTTATTCATGACTACATGGCAACATATAAAAATGTATATATATGAATCAGTAAAATCATATTTACCTACGGGAGGGAGTTTACATATGTATTTTTCCAAATTTCAAATTAATATTGGGGCAGCATTATTGTGCCAGTTCAGCACCAGTGTACCCAGTATAACTGACCTCCTTAGTCAGAGCCAGTGGAACACGGGGAGATTTTTCTGGGTTTTAAGCTGTTCACCTCTATCCCAAATCTAACTTCTGGCACCCCTATCTAAAACCTCAACAACACAACACACCTTAGCAAAGAGAAAAATTAACCTTCAAAGACACACACACACAAAAACCCCACCCCCAAACCCCACACATTTCTAGAGTGAGTCTATTTTTCTTTTGACAAAATCACAGTCCTTTATTTTCCACGAGCTTTTATTAGAATGTCAGCATGACAGGGTCAAGAATGTTCCTGCAGGAGAACGCAGAGAATCCAGTGCACGGTTTGCGGGGCCTCATCCTCGGGGTCAGCTCCCGGGGCCTCCTCCCGGCGGCCAGGTCCAGAGCTGGGCCGGGGGCGTCTTGGGGGGCAGGGGGTGCGTCTGCTCGGGAGGCAGAGGGGACCCCGAAAGGCAGTTCTGAGCCCGATTTCCGGGCTGTTAGCACCCGGGGGCCGCTGCCCCGACAAGGCCGATGCTGAGTGTGGTGGGGGACCCCGGCCGGCCCCCCAGCCCGCAGCAGGGGGAGAGGAACAGACAAAAGCAGGGCCCGGCCCTCGCCCTCCCCCAGTTCAAGTCCACTTCGCCCGCAGGGCTTGAAGACACTAAACCAGCGGCTCTCAACCTTCCTGATGCGGCGGCCCTTTAATACGGTCCCGCGTGTTGTGGGGACCCCCAACCATAACATTATTTTCGTTGCTACTTCATAACTGTAACGTTGCTACTGTTATGAGCCGTCATGTAAATATCTGATATGCAGGATGTGTCTTCATTGTTACAAATTGAACATAATGAAAGCATAGCGATGAATCACAAAAACAGTATGTAATTATAGATGTGTTCTCCGATGGTCCTTGGCGACCCCTGTGAAAGGGGTCGCGACCCACAGGTTGAGAACCGCTGTACTAAACCAAATGGTCAGCGTGTAACAACTGCCCATTTGCGTTGCACAAATCAAAACTAAAAAAAAGAAAAAAAACCCCACACATTTTAATAAGGCATTTGAAACCAATAGCTGGACGGGGCGAATCTAAGATGGCAGGCGGAGGATGCGAGCTGTGAAATTGACACGCTGCGGGCGGAAGGCGTTCGGGCAAAAGCGGGCTCCGGGGCCGGTCGGGCAGAGACGGTCCGAGCGTCGCCACCGGAGAACTAGCGGGGCCCACGCGAGCCGCGGGGGTCGGCCTCGGCCAGAGGCGGTTCGCGCTTCCTCCCTCTGCTCAGGACCGACCGGCCACGCACGGCGCGGGCCCGCCGCGCGGGGGGGCGGGGCGTCGGGCGCGGGGGGGCGGGGCGTCGGGAGCGCGCCTGTCCTGCGCGCAGACCCGCCCGGCGCGGGGGGGGCGGGGCCGCTATATTACGTGCGCGGCGCCGCGGCGAGAGGACGTTGCGTGCTCGCTCGCGCCAGGCGAGTCTCGGCGTCTCCCTCGCGAACTCCGTGAAAGGAATTGGCGCCGTTCGACACCAGGCGGGTCCGCTCTGCAGCAGGAACCCACGTCCAGCCGCAGCCGCCGCCGCCACCCGCGCCGAGGAGCAGCCGCCGCCAGTGCCGAGGAGGAGCGAGTCTGAGCAGCGCCAGCGTGAACGGGGCCCTCACCATGAGTTCCTCGCCTGTGAATGTAAAGAAGCTGAAGGTCTCGGAGCTGAAGGAGGAGCTCAAGAAGCGGCGCCTCTCCGACAAGGGCCTCAAGGCCGACCTCATGGAGCGGCTCCAGGCCGCGCTGGACAGCGAGGAGGCCGGCGGCCGCCCCGCCATGGAGCCCGGGAACGGCAGCCTCGACCTGGGCGGGGACTCCGCCGGGCGCTCGGGAGCAGGCCTCGAACAGGAGGCCGCGGCCGGCGGCGACGAGGAGGAGGAGGAGGAGGAAGAGGAGGAGGGGATCGCCGCCCTGGATGGCGAACAGATGGAGATCGGGGAGGAGAACGGCGCCGCGGGGGCGGCCGACGCGGGCCCGATGGAGGAGGAGGAGGCCGCCTCGGAGGACGAGAACGGCGACGACCAGGGCTTCCAGGAGGGGGAGGATGAGCTCGGCGACGAGGAGGAAGGCGCGGGCGACGAGAACGGGCACGGGGAGCAGCAGGCCCAACCGCCGGCGACGCCGCAGCAACAGCCCCAGCAGCAGCGCGGGGCGGCCAAGGAGGCCGCGGGCAAGAGCAGCGGCCCCACCTCGCTGTTCGCGGTCACGGTGGCGCCGCCCGGGGCCAGCCAGGGCCCGCAGCAGTCGGGAGGTGAGCGAGCGGGGGCGGCGGTCGCCGCGGGGCGGGCGGCGGGTGGGGGCTGCGTTGTAACGTCGCGCGGCGGGAGGCCCGCGCGCGGGGGGTGGGGAGGCTCGGGCGGGGGCGGGGGGGCCGCGGGGAATCCCGGATTAGCCGGGAGGCCTAGGGATCGGTGTGTGCGACGGAGGTGGCAGCGCCTCCATTATGTGGCTGGAGAGGCGGGGGAGCTGCAGCTGCCGCGGGCGGGCGCGGGGGGGGGGGGTGCCCCGTCGGCCGGCGGTGGCGGCGCCGCCGCGCTGCGTGCGCGCGGTGCGGGCACATGTCCCGGGGGGAGGGGAGCGTCCCGAGGGCCCGGGTTGGGCGCGCTTTGGCGGCGCTGGGCCGCGGTATTGTGCGCGGAGCGTGGGGGCTCGGCGTGACGTCACTTCCGGCGGGAGGGGCGCGCGGGGCGGAAAGCGAGTACAATGCGGCCGCGGGGCGCGCGGGCCCGGGCGGGGGAGGGGCGGCGGGGCGGGCGCGTCCCCTCCCGCGGCCGGAGCGCTCTTTCGGGTGCACGTGGGCTCGGCCTGTGCGGCGCGCGTTTTCGTTAGGGTTCTCGAACCTTCGAACGGCCTGCCTTGGTCTGTGATGTCTCTCGACTGCGTCACGCACTCCAGGCCAGTTTCGAGCGGATGGTGGTTAGCTTCGCGTTGGATTCGTGGATTAAAGACGCTTACAACCAGAAACAAGGAAATGCCGGGCTGTTTTGAGCCTCAACACCCAAGGGCTGTGTGTGTGTGGCCTTGGGGCTCGGCCTCCTGCATTCGGGGTGTTGTGTGTTGTAGGCGACGGCAAAAGCGAGCAGAAAGGCGGAGACAAAAAGCGAGGAGTGAAGCGCCCGCGGGAAGACCACGGCCGCGGCTACTTTGAGTACATTGAGGAGAACAAGTACAGCAGGTAGGGCCCCCCCGCCCGGCCGCCCGGCCCGCCGCCGCCCCGCGTGTCCCGGGGGGGGAAGGCAAGGCTGGACCGGAGGCCCCGTTGTCTTTCAGGGCCAAGTCTCCGCAGCCGCCCGTGGAGGAGGAGGACGAGCACTTCGACGACACGGTGGTTTGTCTGGACACTTGTAAGTGAGGCTGCGGCGCCCCCTCCCCCCCGTTTTCAGATGTGGTTTCGGTTTGAAAGGTTAGGAAAGTTAGTAGTGCCTTGAGCTGAAGTGCAGAAAATGTAACGGGACATGGAAACAGGTTTCCAAAGGCAGGAAGATGATTTGTCCGGTAGCTTAAATATTTGGTATAATGTCAGCTGTATTGCTAATTACACAGGCTCTAGCAATTTGGTAATACTCTTTTATTACTTGAAAGTTCTTTGTAGGAATGTAAAGTTAATGCCAACTTTTGCCTCGCTAACTACTGGAAACTTGTAAGGCTTCCTCAATAAAGTAATTTCATCTTTTTTGGACTCACCTTAAGTGAGCTATTTGGATTAGTTACGTATTTATTGATGGCTTTTCCCGTTAGCACCCCAGTGTATTCCCTATTCTAAAAGATTGTAATATTACTTTCTCAATAACTGCTCTTTTGTTCTCAATTCCAGTTCAGTAGCTGCTGCTTTAACATAAGTTGATTTCTTCCAAAGACCTGGGGCAGCAGCAGCGGCCTATCACTGGGCCACTAGCTCTCTTCACCAGCGAATGGTATCAATGGCAGCGCTGTAAATACTGCTCCTTTACCCAGTTGGGTTGCAATTGAGTAGGAGGAAGTATTAGTATTGCAAACCTCTCAATGGCCATGGCTGTTAGAGTTGTAAATTTTACTTACGAAGAGATTTGTTGATTTAGTATTTGATCAGTTCTTTCAGTGATAGAACAAAGGGTAGAAATAATTGCTTGAAAAATAAGAGGTAAGGTGTCAATCTGCCCTGTAGAGCCTGGGGAGTTGAAGCTTAGATTCTAGTGTTTTTGGAAACAGATTGATTTTTTATTCGGATATGTCAGTGTGTTAATACAAAACCTCTGATTTCTTGTTGAGTATCCTTTACAGGTAGTTAAGATAGTGGAGTCTTTTAAAAGAAAACTACATGGAAAAGTAGTCAGATGAATGTTTTTTAAATTCGGTTTCTTAAATATAAAATATTAGGTATTGGCAAGATAAATGAAGCAATAATTCAAGAAGGTAACACTACTATTATAAAGTAGACAGACTTGTAACTGGTCACCTAGGAATATCAATTTGTTAAGTGCAATGTTGGGTTCATTCTATCAATGATGGTTGGGAATTTTAAGAGCAAAGCTAACGTAAGGGGAATTTCAAACTACGTAGATTTAATTTTTTCTCACCAATAAAAACTTTTTAAGGAAACAGCTTTCTAACTTCAGCTCTCCCTCAGAAGTGCATGTTAATAAGCCACTGACCCATAGGTAGTGAGCTAGGTTAAAGACATGTTGGATTTGGATCATCCCGGAAGTGGGTAACCCCCATTGTTGTTGAACAGGCAAGCACAAGGAAAGGAGACCTAAAGGGCTATAATAGCTACAGCATTAGGCAGCTGGGTTTGTATTTGTAGATTGAGGCTGCCTTCACAAGTTTTAGAAAAGAATTTAGGATCTAGAGTCCCTGGTGTTTTAAAAATAGAAAGTACAGGATCAGCAGCTCATACAATACTTGGTCATGGCCTTCTGTCAGTTCTATTGTGGCACTGGTAAATTCTACCTGGTTCTGGCATGCTTCACTTTGATTTCCTGCTATCCTCTACTGCTTGCCTCTAAATCAAGGTAAAGAGCAGAGCAGGTATGTATTAATGTCACATTGTCTTATTTTATATACTTAAAATACACATTAAACCTTGGTGTTTCTTAGTTTTATAGGTAGTTTACACTTCAGTACATAATTTGGCAAGTGACTTGGTGGGAGTGGGGCTTAAAATTGAAAATTTAGCAGCATGTAAAAGTTTCCTATGTAGCATCTAGACATATGTGCATAAATTTAATAACCAAGTTTTGTCTACATAGCAAATATGTTTACATTTGATGTGAAAAGAAATAATATGGTATTGATATAATTACAGATAATTGTGATCTGCATTTTAAAATATCAAGAGATCGCCTCAGTGCGTCTTCCCTTACTATGGAGAGTTTTGCTTTTCTTTGGGCTGGAGGAAGGGCTTCTTACGGCGTGTCAAAAGGCAAAGTCTGCTTTGAAATGAAGGTAAATAGAATTGGTGTTTTGTTTATCTTTGGAAAGTTTCTATGAATTAGAAGAGGGATAGGAACCTTTTGTAATAGTTGAACATGTTGGACCTGAATTTGTGGTACACAGCCGGCCCCTTTATTACAAAATGCACTCTTTTTAATCAGGCACTTGAAAAGACCCACCAAGGGTTTAAAAATAATTAGACTCTTGATTTTGTTCCAGAGAAAAAATGTTAAATACGTGCTTTAATTGTTGTAGATTGAATATTGAGAATATGTAATTTTTAAGCATTAACTATTCTTTTAAATGTGATTCAACCAAGTACTTAAATCTTTTCAAGTTATAAGCCCTTATCAATTCTTTAAGTTCTTGAATGGGTGACTGTTTGTATTAGCAGCCAGAGCAGTTATCCCATGGAATGAAATAAGCCAGGTTTCAAGGGTTTATCTGCTGATAGTTAAATCATTTATGATTTGACTTTCAGGTTACAGAGAAGATCCCAGTAAGGCATTTATATACAAAAGATATTGACATCCATGAAGTTCGGATTGGCTGGTCTCTAACCACCAGTGGAATGCTACTTGGTAAAGTTTCTATTTGAGTCCTGTGTTTTCAGTGTTTAGGGTCTGATTTTAGTAGTTAGATTAGAAGGCATTCCAAATATTTTGCTTGTTTTGTCTAATTCTGTTAATATTTTAAATAGATAACATTAGCATGTACTAGGCATAGGCTAAATTTTAGTTTTTGTTCTTTTATGACCAATAATATTTAAGATAGAATGTTACCCACGTTATGCAATTCGTAAACTAGTTCTATAACCCATTTAACTCTACATATAGTATAAAGTCAGTGTATGTAAAAGAATATTTAGTATATGCTCATTTTTTTTAAAACCTTGCATCAGGAATACTAAAATATATGGGCATTAAGCTGCTTTGAAAAAAATCAGCTTCATGGTAGTTTATTATTATTTTTAGGAGAAGAAGAATTTTCTTACGGGTATTCTCTAAAAGGAATAAAAACATGCAACTGTGAGACTGAAGATTATGGAGAGAAGTTTGATGAAAATGATGTGATTACATGTTTCGCTGTAAGTCATAGCCAATTTTTTGTGTGTAAATGGCAAGTTATATGCTGGGAATTTTTTTTTTTTTTTAAAGCTGTGTTAATATCAACATTCACTACTAACTGCTAAAAAGTACTTAGCATCAAGTCGACCTGAAAATGTAGTTTTATCTTCTAAGGCAGTATTGTTTCTGCTTTTGGATATAGATTGAACCTGAATGGTATTTCCATAGGATAACCGGCACTCATTTCAAAGTTAAAGTTTCTTAGTTTTACAGGAAGCAGATTAAAACTCAATTCTCCCCCCTCCCCCCCCTCTATTAACAGAACTTTGAAAGTGATGAAGTAGAACTCTCCTATGCAAAGAATGGACAAGACCTTGGTGTTGCCTTCAAAATCAGTAAGGAAATTCTTGCTGATCGGCCACTCTTCCCACATGTTCTCTGCCACAACTGTGCAGTTGAATTCAATTTTGGTCAGAAGGAAAAGCCATACTTTCCCATACCCGAAGACTATACTTTGATCCAGAATGTCCCCCTGGAGGACCGAGTTAGAGGTCCAAAGGGGCCTGAAGAGAAGAAAGACTGTGAAGTAAGTAACCTATTTAGAAAGCATTTGAGCACTGCTTTTGTTTGGGCAAAAATGACATTTAGAAGAGTTAGGTGATTGGTGTTTTTCATTTACTTTATGCCATGCCTGGAATTTTTCTCTAAGTAGCTATCTTCTCTGTTTATGTGGAGTGTTAAACTTTCCACAAATTACTTTGTTACAGTGCTATGAAAATTCAGATATTTTAAAGTGGGTTTTGTGCATTAAAATATATTTTAAATTTATTAGGTGGCTTCTGATGATTAGACAGTGAAATAACATTTCTTCCCATTGTAGGTGGTTATGATGATCGGCTTGCCAGGAGCTGGGAAAACTACCTGGGTTACTAAACATGCAGCAGAAAATCCTGGTAAATACAACATTCTTGGAACAAATACCATAATGGATAAAATGATGGTAAGTAGAATGTCTAGTGCATGATCTCCGCATTTTAAAAAGACCCGAAGGTATTCTAAGTAATCCTTCTGCCTACTGTCCTTATCCATTTTGTGATAGTATTTGAGAGAGGGGAGTTTGGGGAAAGTGAAATTGGCTACTTAAATGTGGGCTCTTTATCTGTAAGGTAAACTGCTTTCCAAATTCTGGCTTCATTGTCTTTTCTAAAGAATTTTAAGTTCTTACCATCCAACAGCTACAAAGATGAATAGCATGGGGTCTTAGTGCATGCTAGTGACCCTTTTTATTATAGCAATAGTGGGAAAAGGCAATTATTTAAATTTTTAAAATGTTGCCTGTTTTTCATATGTAAGAAAGATTTAAGCTGATGCTTAGCTTAAGATTCACAAGCTCAAAGGAAACTTCTCACTTTTAAAAACAGGTAGCAGGCTTTAAGAAGCAAATGGCAGATACGGGAAAACTGAACACACTGTTGCAGAGAGCTCCACAGTGTCTTGGAAAGTTTATTGAGATTGCTGCTCGTAAGAAGCGAAACTTTATTCTGGATCAGGTAAGCGCTGTAGCTTTGAAGTTGAGAAAAGTAACTGAAAATTGGATTTGTGTAGAATTAATAAACAAACAACTTTTTGTTTTTAAGACAAATGTGTCTGCTGCTGCCCAGAGGAGAAAAATGTGCCTGTTCGCAGGCTTCCAGCGGAAAGCTGTTGTCGTTTGCCCAAAGGATGAAGACTATAAGCAGAGAACACAGAAGAAAGCAGAAGTAGAGGGCAAAGACCTACCAGAACATGCAGTTCTTAAAATGAAAGGCATGGAATTTTATTCTATTGTCACACTCAATCTCTTTCTGTGATTTATGTCTGTAAACTTAGTTTCTTCTAGAAATACCGTTCCTGGAGTTACATTAACTCTTTGTAAATGAGTATGTTTGGCTTATTTCTACTTTTAGGAAAATGTGTTAGTAAACCAGGAAGTTACTGTAGTGTGTGTTGAAAAACTTTAAGCCATTCAAGAATTGGAGATTTAAGGATTGTGTGATTGTGAATGTGTGTTAATCTGACTTTATTCCTTGTAGGAAACTTTACACTGCCAGAGGTAGCTGAGTGCTTTGATGAGATAACCTATGTGGAACTTCAGAAGGAGGAGGCCCAAAAACTTTTGAAGCAATATAAGGAAGAGAGCAAAAAGGCTCTTCACCCCGAAAAGAAACAGAAGAGCAATAAAAATAAGAGTGGCAAGAACCAGTTTAACAGAGGTGGTGGCCACAGAGGACGTGGCGGATTCAATATGCGTGGTGGAAATTTCAGAGGAGGAGGCAAGTGAACATTCAGTATTCTCTTTATTTGATTGGAAATTGAAATAAGTGAAAATCTTCTAATTTGGGTCTACATGTTATTTAGCTGAATTTAACGTAGGAAATTTGATCCTCATTGATCATAGCTCCTCTAGTATAAGGTTTTAATGTGATTTGGTAGGATACACACCTAGGTTATGTCAGTGGTTAAACATTACCTTCACCTTTAAACATTTATTTTAATGCAATGGTCCAGAAGAACCCTAAGTCATATGTGTAAAGGAGGCGCAACACACTGTAATCTAAAATACCTCTTGTTTTTTAGCTCCTGGGAATCGTGGTGGATATAATAGGAGGGGCAACATGCCACAGAGAGGCGGAGGCGGAGGCGGAAGCGGTGGCATTGGCTATCCGTACCCACGTGGCCCTGTTTTTAGCAGCCGAGGTGGCTATTCAAACAGAGGAGGGAACTACAACAGAGGTGGAATGCCCAACAGAGGGAACTACAACCAGGTAATGATTTATGATCCTGATGCACTGATCCCTAATTATCTGTATAAATTAGTCTAAAAAGAGTAAGCTTGTGTTGCATAGCCTCTGTGAGAGTTGTGGGAACACAGTGTGTAAATGCATTGACATCAGGAAAATTAGTGACGGCAGTAAAATGAGTCCACTTAATTAAATTTGATTTTCAGGTACACTAATTAGCAACTATCCCGTTTCTGTGCTGTGCTCCCTCATCCTTCCCATGTACAAACCTAAGACGTGGTTGTGCTCTGAGTGCTTAAAGATTTTTCTTTGTTTTTTTCCATTTTAGAACTTCAGAGGACGAGGAAACAATCGAGGCTATAAAAATCAATCTCAGGGCTACAACCAGTGGCAGCAGGGTGTAAGTAATTTCTTATGTGCTTAGTACATTAAGTTGTATTTTTTCATAAGAATCATTCTTCAAAAAGATCTTATCCAGGGATTGAAGTGTTTGTAAGTGTTACAGGGCAAGGAGTGAATTGTGTTGCAGTCGTAGCCATAATCTTATCTTTTGAAGGTAAAATAGGTTGATGTTTGATGTAACTTAATATTTTTTTAATTAGTAGTATTTAATATATATGGTTCTTTTTTAATACTAGCTTTAATTGTATAAACTAACCAAGTCCTGATGTGTTTCCTTTTGTAATGTGTTTATTGATGATGATAATGGAATATTAATACTAACTGAATGTGGTTTGTAGAAATCAGAGGTATGACAGGTATAAATTTGTTTCCAGCAATTACTCTGAATTAGATTCATTGTCATTTCCTAAAAGCAGTTTGAGTGGCTTATTGATGTTTTTTCTTTAAAAAAAAATTTTCTCTTACAGCAATTCTGGGGTCAGAAGCCATGGAGTCAGCATTATCACCAAGGATATTATTGAATACCCAAATAAAACGAACTGATACATATTTCTCCAAAACCTTCACAAGAAGTCGACTGTTTTCTTTAGTAGGCTAACTTTTTAAACATTCCACAAGAGGAAGTGCCTGCGGGTTCCTTTTTTAGAAGCTTTGTGGGTTGATTTTTTTTCTTTTCTTTTTTGTACATTTTTAATTGCAGTTTTAAAGTGAATCGTAAGAGAACCTCAGCATTGTGCACGATAAGAGAATGTGTCAGTATTTCAGGGTTCTACATTTTATCTGTAAAATGTGACTTTTTTTTTTATCACAACAAAAGTAAAATGTTGCTTTGTACCTGGTGTCTTTTATTAAGAATTTACTCCCCCCATTTCTCAGAGATAACAGTCGGGAGTCATTGTCACAATATAATAGAAATGTTAGCAACCAGATTCATGTAAGGACCAAGTGGTCCTCATGAATCGCGTAAGACTCTGTACTGCTCATTACACTCCATCCTCTCTGTAGTTTGCTGAGTAGTGGAGGGGGTATGCTAAACAGTAGTTTCTGGCAATAACTGGGAAGGCTTTTTCTTTTTAAATAACATTGGAATTGGCATAATTGAATGAAGATAAAACTTGGAACCAAGATAGAGAAGATGGAGTGTATGTAGAAGGGCTGTTAAAAATGTAAAACTTGGTTGTATTATTTGTGGAGGCTCAAACTTGTGAAGGTTAAATACCATAATTTTCCATTTGTTCTGCATTTTGATTCTGAAAAGAAAGCTGGCTTTGCCCATTTCTTATTAAAAAAACTTGTTGTAAATCCAGTTGTCTAATGGGATCTATATGAAGTTAGCTCTGTCTGTATGCCCTTCTCCCACAAAATACTGTATAACTAGTGTGCTTGTAGTAGTTAACTCCACCATCTTTGTAAGCTAATGCAATTGTGAGTCACCCATTTATATCTTAATTTTTAATCATGTCAGTTCTTGAATGGGTATCTCCTTAGCCTGCTGATTTCTTTTTTCTTTCTAAAGAAAGTGGGTGGAGAAATTAATTTAGACGTTTGTTTGCAATAAAAAGAATTCATTTTACTCTCGTTTTGGGATTCTCGCCATCAAGGTTCAAAATCCCTTTTTAAAACTCCCAAGAGGAGAAAACCTAAGTGCGTGCTCTCTGGACAGCTTATTCTTTACTCTGTACTTGGAACATTTAGGTTTTAAAAACTTAAATGTATATTGACAATTGATCTGAATTGTGAAGTAAGTTGAATTCTTCCCTTCCCCTCCCCCATAGATGACTTAACATTAAATGAGGGGAAAAGGTAATGGCTGGGAGAAGTTAACACTCAGTTTATCATCTTACAAAATGCTAATGGCTGTCCTCAACTGATATTTTATATACATATGTAATACATGAAACTCTGGGAACAGATGCTTTTAGAAGCCATCATGCAAGCCAGTCATTGATTTCACTACTACACAACACTGCTAACTTAACTGTAGCTATGTGATAACAGTAGATCCCCTAACTGTAATTTTATTGGGTTTGCACAGAACACTTAATCTTCTAAAGGACCCTCACTAATGTGAAGTGAGGAATCAGGAGTCAAACTGTAGAACTAAAGCTTCAGTCTAGTGTTTTGTTGGTATTTTAGGTTGCTTCTGGTAAGTTTAGGTTTGTCTATATTTGATTGCTTAGATTTGTTTTAGCTGCTTCAAATCAGATTTTTAACTAAAACTACTAGGACATTTTTTTTCTACAAGCTGAGCTGGAGTTGAGTTTTAGATGTTGGTGTAGGTAGCTTCAGTTGATAAATTTGTGGAACAGGGCTAATGTTACAATCACCATAAGAATACTTAACAGAACAAGCACAGGGTAGCGTCTCAAGGGCTTTTGTCTTTTCAGCAATTAGCCTGCTGCTGGCAGTCACTAGCATGAGCTACTTTGCAGTATATATTACTAGGATTGCATAGACTTAATTTAAACCCAGGGGGCAAAATTCAAACTTCGTTGCTAATAAGTGTTTAGGTACTCTAAATATCTAGGTGCCTTTAAAAAAATCTTAAATATACCTTATAGTTAAATATTGCTTACTAAGAATTCCATATTCTAATAATTGCAGTGGAAGAGTAATGGCCAAATGACAGACACTATTTGATAGACTTAAGGAGTCTCAAGATCAGAATTAATAGTAATATCTATGGTTATATTAAAATAAATAATCTTAGAAAGTATATAAAAAATTAAGAACAGGGAGAGCACTAAATTGCAAGCAAATGGGAGGAAAATGCCAAGTTTAGCAGAGTAAAGATCTGTGAATGAGAAACTTGGCTTATTCACTCCTCCCCTTACCTACCTCTCCTGGCAAGCAAAACAAACAAGAGGTACAGTACTGAACAAATGTCCCAGCTGTACCTAGGGAACACTCACCTGTGAGATTGCTGTTGGGGGTGCTTTTCACTAGAAAGTTATGCAGAAGCTGAGTCAAGAGTTGGATGAGATTGATCAACTACCGTAGGATTAAAACCATTAACAAAGAGGTTAATCAAGAGAAAAAATTGCAAGATAGAAATGAAGTAATGTGAACTGACATGCCTTAGTTCTCTGTTGCTGGTAGGTTACATCTTGTTACAGGATCTAGCCTTTGATGGAGGCTCTGACTCTGACCTAGAAGGCTGAGACCAGCTTCTGACAGACAGACAGAAAGGTGAACTCTTAAGATGGCAATAAGAAGCCATAATAAACCCACAAAAACAATAAGCTCTCATTTGCCTACGGTACATCCTGTCTGAAAATGAGAAATACGAAACTAGGGGTCCTAAGCACTAGCAACAAGGTATTTAAAGCATCTTTTAAAGACATTTTTCTTAGAAAAAGTACTTAAGTTTTCCAGGAGAGGTAATAGTATGTTTTTCACCTACCTGGGGAGCTTACATTCATGAACAGTCTATTCTGTATTTAATATTTGCCTCAGTTGTGGGAATTAAATGTAAATTGGCTTTTGATCCTAGGATCATTTTTATAATAGGTCCCATTGCACAAATGAAAAAGATGAAATATTTTAGCAGTTTTTAGGTAGTGACATCTCAGATAAAGGTCTGATGGTCAGTTTACAGGCGTACATTGGATGTTTGTAAAAAGCCAAGCCAGATTTAGATTATACTAAAGGATACATTTCCATCCTTTAAAGTTAGTTTCTCATGCACATCTTAAAAACAACATAAATTTCCATAATTTCCTTCACATAACTATAGAATGTCTCTTTGAAAAAAATGGATGGAACTTCTCTACTGCCCAACCCTCCAGAATAGTCCTGAAATATTCTGGGAAGATGAACACGATATTCTCAAGCCATTTTATCCCTAAACTTCTTGAAATGCTTTGAGTCTGACTCGTTATTTCTGGGGCTTGGAGGAAAACTGGGTTTAAGTTTTAACATTTTAGTAAATAGTTAATAAAAGCAAGAGTACATTATGGCCGGGCGATCCATTAAGTTTTAAGGGGCTGTTAGTGCTTTGAGTAAAAATCCATCAATGCCTTCGCTCTAAACAGCAATTTGCATTTATTATGTAAACTAGTCTCTTCAAATCATTAATTGCTACATTTAATCTAAAAATAAAACTGAATACCCTTTTGATATGGAGAAGAGCCTTTTCCTTTGGGTAATTTTTAAAATTGAATTTTCTTACTGGCCCAGTCATTACTCCATTTTCACACTAAAACATGCAGATGGTAGGGTTAGCCAGTTTAGTATTTGAGATTTTTCTTTTTAGGTTAATACTATTACCACAGGTACATGAAAACCTTTAGGTAGGTGGGAATGGCTAACAAAGATTACTATGCACTTACACTAAAGATATACTCTCACCTCCTATCCAGTTGACTACAAATATAGGTGGTTGAATATGTTTAGTTTGCCCAAGGAACTATAAGGGTTAGTAGATTGGAGATAGGGGAGAAATATTAACCTATAATTTACTCAAAGAATGTAAATACCTTGTGTGATTGAGTTGGGAAGTGCTGTCCATGTGGAAAGCCAAATTCAGTTCTTTCAGCATTGTGTAGATCGGTGATTTTAGGTGATTGCAGATCCAGTATTAGGGGAACGAATGGTGCAGGTAACTGATGGGCCAGAACTCCCGTAATCACCGCTTGGTTAGGTTGGACCAGGAACTTGACCATGTGTTTAATCTGTAATTACCTAGTTATTACTTAGGAATATTATTGTTTTCCTCCCTTTTCATGCCAGGAGTCACCGTTAACTTGCCAAGGAACAGGGGTTTTACTTTTGACAAAGCTGGATCTGTGGTATGAGTAACTATACTCTAGTCAAGCAGTGAGGTAATGACATTCGAGACAAATGGAGAAATGCAAGAAGGTTCCGCTCCTTATTGTGGCTGTGGCACAGCAGCCACTCCTGAGTGTCCAGCTCCAGTGCCTGCAAACTGGAGGAATGCAGGGATTATAGGCTAGAGAGGCTGACATAGCATCCAGCTGATACACACGGCTATTTGTGGCATGTTCTTTCCTGCCGCTCCTTTTAACAGTCCACGATCGCCCAGGAGGTAAAATTAGTTTTGTCCAGTAAACTTAGGCTTGCCAAGCACTTGAGAAGCATTGCCACAAATTACTACCAGCCAGAAAATTTTTAGGTAAAAACAGTATAGACATCTAACTTGAGTGGTACAAGCTTTAGAATGTTAAGGCATCTAGAGAGAAGATGAGATAAAACCAATACTTCCGATTGCTTGGGGCTTATATAAGTGGCAACTAACGGGTTAATTTTTTAAGGTAGCTATTAAGGTGTTTCATAACAATTAAGGGAGATAGAGGAGTCCTGGTCAAGTACAATATAAAAGGTTCCAACTTCACTATTTTTTTCTTTTAAGTAATAAAAAACATGTGCTGATTTAAATTTCATCTCCTTTTCCTTAGTCTGTCCATGTGAATGTGCTGTGTGGAAGAGTAAAAGGGCCCAACTAAATCTGTTCCAGTGATTCCAATAGGTATTCCAAATTCATTGCTGCTTGTACATTTAACACTTGTTACATTGAGCTGCTAGGATCACCTTAGTTAAAATTGCCCTTATTTTAAAAAGATGGGGGGGAAAGGGGAAACTTGATAAGCAGACGGGTAGGTTTTATAACAGAAAGAAAAAGTTAAGATTTCTCCTTTGCATACCTAAAGTGGGCAGTGCTCTTGCATAGATATTTGCAGGATATATAAATAGAGCCCAGTTCTCTTAAGGTCAGAACCTTATTCTAATTGTTTGAATTCATTCTGTTTAACTTTTTGCAAGACCTTTGTTAAATGTCCTCCATACTGGTAGACTTTAAATGTAGTACTCTGATGCAAAAAAAAGAGAATACCTGTGTTCTTAGTTTCCCCAAAACTTCCTGCATCTATACTAAATGCTTAAGTACAAAAATCTAAAACAATGATTGAGATCCTTTTGGATAACGAAGTGATATTCTAGGAAGTACATTTAAGTTATAAAGAAGGAATAAGGCCCAGGGAGCTTTGCCAATCCAGAGTATGTAATGTCTCTTCCCTGATGTGTTTAAAGCTTGATAAAGAGCTTGGAGGACATTTATTTTTCCTGCTGCGGATTCCATACTACTGTATTTTGGTGAAATAAGTGGACTTGGGTGCTATACTGATTTGAAATGTAGCTCCAGTTTTGCTCAATGAAACAGAGTTCTAGTCTGTCAACTAAAAACGATCTAATGGCTTCTGAAGATCCCATAGCTCCGCTTAAAGTGAGCAGTATTGTTCAGTGTCACTGATTGCTTTCTCACAATAGAAATACTTGGGGAGAAAGTCATCATTCTAGGAAATGAAGAGGAAGGCAAAGGCAGTGGTTGAAAAGACATATTTACAGCATATTTGTAGTGCTCATGTTACAAACTTGAAAATGTAATACTTTGAGAAATGCCTTCATAAGCTTTTTGTCCCTAAAGCTTCCCTTTTAAGAGAGAATTTAGAGATGGAACTTAATGCACAAAGTAATGTGTAAGATAACAGTATTTGGGTGGTAAAGAATATTGGTATATTACATGACCTGATTTGATGACCACTGGACAATATTTTAAGATGCTTCCAAAAATCCTTTATTCTGGAGGACCATTAAAATCAATTATAGCAATCGTTTTAATTTTTCTACTTTCCTCATTAAGGTTTTCTGCTTACCCAAAGCATAGTGTATATATTAACATGACTTTTAAAGGGGCGCCTTGACCCCCATCTGCAACAGATTTTTATCTAGGAATAGAAGGATTCAAACCCTATTTGATCCCTAGCTCTGTGCTGAAAAGTGCATAAACAGGAATCCTGAATTTATTATATAGACCTCCTCGCATTATATAATCGAAGCAAAGGGAAACCAGCGATGGAGTAGAGGTACGTAGACTAAAGAGATGCTTGCAAATCAAATAATGGAACTAGGGATAGTCAAAAATTCTTGTTGCCTAACTTGGTCAATATCAATTACAAGTCCAGAGAGAAGCTTGAAGTTAATTTTAATTCCCTGAGGTCCTTTTATTAAAATGTAAAATCAAGTAGTCAAAGCAAAGGGGAGGGCGAGGGAAGGGGGAAATGCATAAAGCACTGGAAAGTTAAAGTAGGTATGAGAGATAAGCCATGAGAAGTTGTGAAAACTACTAATGACCACAATTCTATTTTAATCAGCTATTTAGCTGGTACCTACTGCTATGTCACCTAGTGTGAAATTTCGGCTTTGCTGGAACACTGAAGGACGCAGTGCAGCTGGAGGCTCCAGGTGAGCGTGGAAGGTAGGTTCCTCTTTCAGACTAAAATCTGAAGTGTGTGCATGGATGAGACGGGAACCTGGTTCCTATCCATTTGCTAGTGAATATTTAGTAATTCACTATAACAAACAAGTGTTGACTGTCTTGTGACACTTGGTTGGAATGTGAAGATATAAACATTGACAGGGTTCCTGACAAGACAGTTAGGCTCAACTTGTAGCACAAGTCAATGGAAGTGCCACCTACTGTAACAGATGAAACGGGTATGAGAACCTAAATGAGGTGATCCTAATCCCCAGAGGTTAGTGACCAGGAGGATGAAGAATGTTACAGAGAGAAAGTAGAAGATACTTGCAGTGAAATTGAGAAGTTGGAGGAGTAGGAATTCAGGTCATGGCTGAAGATAAAGGTGATTGGATGGAAGTGGGGTGGCAGAGTGGAAATGGACTGGAAAGGCTACAAGTGGAAGTGTCAAGATCAACAATGGAGGCCTTATCAGATGTGTCCAGAGCAATGTGATAAAGGGCCTGGTGTCTTAGACATAGTCTAATTCAGTAATACATCTAACATCTTACTAAAGAAAAAAGTACATATATTACTACTGATCATGTAAACGTATGAAGTGACATCTCCCTGTTTTTATCCAGGTCTCCAATTTATAAAGCATCCTGCTGTGAAAATGAAAACTAACCTTGCTGGTGAGGGTCCTGGAATTTTCACCAGCCGAGAGAGGCTTCTCTCTCACCCGGGGTAAGATGTAACCATAGTATGCTAGAGCTAGAAGAGGCCTTAGTTATTTAATCCAATTGCCTCGTTTTATGTGTTACATATATTTGTAAACTGAAGCTAAGGACACAAGTGGCCTGCACAGATAACTTGTTAAATATCAGCTCTGATGAGTACTCACCATTTTTTCCCCCAACTGTGCAGCCTCTCAAATGAGTGTCACATCATGGCTTTTTAAAAACAAATTTAGTGGTTGTAATATGAATATTTCTAATACCCTTCCCTAATCAATGCCCAAGTCCTTCCTTTGGTGGCTGTCAAGATGATTAGGATCAATAAACATTAGGACAGGTGTGTGACAGTGTCATTCCCTCGTCTAGCCATTATGGCATTTGGCAAACCACATAGTCTAGGCACCCAACCCTCATAGTAACAGCCACAAATTTATAATTCCCTAACCAGGAAGACCTCTAGCATGTATTTTATTTAACAGATTTTTTTAAATGTTGATTTTAAAACAAACAAACAAAAAAAAACAACATCACTGCTTTGGAGAGAGAATTTTTTCCTGAATGAATAAATGCTGTGGGTTGAGTTGTACATTGGCTGCTTTAAAAATATATAAATATATACTTAAAGATTTGCATATATATATATAGAGAGAGAGAGAGAGAGAGAGCGCAGAAGAATGAATTATAAATGTCTTTTTTACGTCAGTGTAATACTATGTAATCTGGCAGTTCTTTTTCCTTTGCATCAAACAAGTTTTGAAAATATTTTGTGCATATTTAAATTCTACATAAAACTTAAAACCATGCATACTTCCAAAATAATATTTAGAACAGTTAAACAGCAGTCTTTACCTTCCCTGTAAGACATGGAAGAATAGTGTCAAGCAATGGACACGTTTTTAAAATAATTTGCAAAGTGATCCAATCTATTAGCTTTAAGTCTTATACTACCATTGGTTTAAAGAAACGAGGACGTGCCTGGCTGGTGTGGCTCAATGCTTGAGTGTGGAGCCATGAACCAGGAGGTCAGGGTTCAATTCCTGGTCAGGGCACATGCCAGGGTTGCGGGCTTGATCCCCAGTAGGGGGCGTGCAGGAGGTAGCCAATCGAAGATTCTCATCATTTCTCCCTTCCTCTCTCTCTAGAATCAGTAAAAATACATTTTTTTTTAAAAGGAACCAAGAAGTATTCCCTCATTTTTTAACTGGATAGTAATACGATTGTTTTAAAGGCAAGTTTTAAAATCTAACTGGGATTTTATTTAAAATGGACATCATTTACACTCACTACAAAGGAACTTTTTAAAGCTTGCTGAACACTAGGTTTATTTTGTATGACAAATCCACTATTAAGCTATACTGGTAGTAGATAACAGGGCCAGAATAAGTTCATAAAATATTCCTACAAGGGAAAAAGGACTACAACTCACACATGCTTTATTTACTTGATTGAAAACCTTATGGCACATGCAGTGTTGTACACAGTTGATCTCATCTTGGCTCACACTGACGTCAGTTTATTTAGATTCTATGCTCAGGACTGTTCAGGTGCTGCTGCTGCTGCTGCTGCTGCTGCTGTTGGTTTTTTTTCAGGATCAAGGTGGGTACTTTCATATAAAATCTTATTTTTAATTCCTTCTCTGGCCATTCTTTCCTGGATTCTTAGCTTTGCATAATTATACCTACAATGAAACCTTGGAAGAAAAGAATACAAAGTCATTACTATAATAGAAACATTTGACATTTTACAGTAATAAAATTCAGGAATGCTTACAGATGAGTACCCTGAGACTGAAAGTATAACCATTCTAATCTGCAGACCTTGGTGGTTTGGTGTCAGCGATACCTATGAACACTGTTTTATATAAAATGAGGATTTCTGTCACTTTAGCTTAATCTTACTTGTAGAACCTTATGCAAATGTAACCAGTACTGTGGGTCTGGCTTTTTTTTTGCTGACGAAAACAGAGCTGATAGTCATCCATGCTATATCAGTTCTCAGTAACATCAGATGTGATGCTGGGAGCAGGGATGAAATGGGAATTAGGGTGTAAGGTACAGGGTGGAGGCCTTCATAAATGAAGTATAAGCCATAACTTGGCATTAATGGCATATTATGCAATCATCTGCTCATTCAAGAAATGGTATAAAATATGAGTACATATACATACTGAAAGGATAAAGACATTCCAGCAATATCATTTAAGAAATTTCCATTAAAAAGTCCTTTTCTTAAGTAACCGAGGGTGGAAATCTCCCAATGGGAAATTGCTCTGAAAAGAGCATGTGCATTGGAATTGGATAAACCTATAATCATGGGGTCCTGTTGAATGCTTAGTGCACATACCAGCATCCTAAAGTCACGACGATAAATCCTCCTACTCCGACATCACATGATCTTCTAATTCTACCTGTCAAAAAGCAGTCATTATAATTATGACATACTGTTTCATCTAGAAAATAATTGTTTGCCACACATAGATGTGTGTTGTTTATTTAGAGAAAAGTAGATACTCACTAGTTAACAAAAAATGTCCAAGGCCAGCCACAACAGATCCTAAGGAACCATATAATACTGAGTCCCGTGCACAGGGAATGTTCTCCACATCTAAAATTCCTAGGAGCTTAAAGGGCTAAGATAAAATAAAAAAGAACCTAGATTGAACAAGGAAATACTGTAGATCAGTGGTTTGGCAAAGAACATGACCAGGAATCGATCCATTTACTTTCAACATCCTGCTTTTGGTATTCAGTCTGAAGAAGCTGAATCTTAAAGTAGGAAACCTTGAAAATTTAATTAACGAGAAAGCCTCTAGAATAACATACCTAAATCAATTGAATTTTGATGTTGGATAATAATTTGCTAATTGAACAGTTTGGAAATAAGAGCACATTTTATGAGCTCTTTAAACATCTATGAAATTTGGGAAGCATAAGTGGGATTGGTACAGTTCTAATGAGGTGAACATCAGTTGTTCACAAGAATAAATATTTCATGTAAAGATAAACATTTGGGCATTATCACTCCTGATCTGTTTCCTTGCCTGATAGGAAATTGCGCTTAATTATATTTATCTTGTGGCCCTCAGTGGAGGGCAGGACAAAATACTCAAGAAAAAGTCACGTCTATTTCATTGTGGCGTTTCTATTCAATAAAAAAGTAGAAAACTTCTGCAGGTTTTCAGTAATGTAGCTTTTAAAAGAGAGCTGCTTGTCCATTAAAATACAGTATAATGTATAGCGGGAGGCCAAAAGGGGCGGAGGGTTCCTCCAGGACTAGGGAACGCAAGAAGTGGGGAAGGAAGTCCGGTTAAAGGTTGAAATAACATTCTTGGTTGTATTTTTCTCCTGTTTGCTGCTTTGGCTCAAGCTTCTGCCAGGAAAGAGAAAATGTGTGACCTGGTTCCTAATAAAGCAAAAATTACACACCCTCTGGCATCATTCTATTCCATTTTTTCTTTGGTCTCTCCCTGCTAACCCTTCCCCCTAACCCAGGTTACTTCGTGCACACAGCAGGTATTCATTAACATTGCACTTTAATTTTGAAAGTTCTTTAATACAAATCTTCATAGACATATTTGAATTGTGCGTCTTGGTTTTTCATTTCACTTAAAAAAATTCAGTTCCTCTGTCAGCTCAAAAGCCCAGTGAAACGTGGTTGGAGGTGAGGGTGCGAGTTGCTCTGCAGGTAGGGAGTGTTGGGCTCTGCACGCCGCCTCCAGCCCAGCCTCTCCCCAGGAGAAGGGTGCTGGAGATGCTGGGGCCCCAGAGGGGGGTCGGCAGTGTCGGCTCCAGTGGGTCCTAGGCCCTAACACATAGAAGGTGAGGCTTTCATATGGGGGCCGAGAAGGAAAGGAGCCATCATGGGTTGTCCACACAGCAGGACACGCAGGACGCACCACCACCGAAGATCACACAAGTTTCTGTGAGGCCTCGGGGCTTCTTCAGTTTGGATCCCCTTTTATAATGGAGCCATGGGGTGACACCCCCCTCACCCCCCAGGGGTAGACCAGAATCTGCAAACATACATTTATTGGGGCACCTGGAAAAACGCCATCCATCCATCCCAATCCTTTACAAGTATATGAAGTATACTTGCCAAATATAAAATTGTGTTATTTAAGCCAGCTAGGTAACTATCCAGATTTTTTTAAAGGTATTTTCAAAATTCAGATCTGGGATAGGCCATTAGAATGTTTAGAAGATTTCAGGTCTCTCTAAAGACAAACATCTTTCAGAAATTACATGCCCTATTTAAAATGGTCCCTTCTAGAACCAGCATGTGGCTAGAGGCCCAGGATTCTGCTGCTGAACATTCTGCAACACATCGGCCCCACCTCCGACTTAACCTGTTGTGATGCCAGTCCTGCCAAGGCTGAGAAACCAACGCAGGCCCCGAACAGTTCCAGAATAGAGCTGGTGGGGGGTTACCAGTCCCTGCCCTTGATAGCCCTTCTATGTAGTTCTCAGGACCTCTGAACCGGCTCCGGGTCTTTACACAGAGAGCTGGCAGGGGCTGGCAGGGGCTGGCAGGGGCTGGCAGGGGCTGGCAGGATGGAAGTCGGCCTGGAACTATTCCCCCCCTGCTCCCCGAAGAGCCCGTCGTTTCCATGGCACCCTTTAACCTTTTGGGTCTGTTATAGAGGGGAAAAACCAGGGGCCACAGAGGAGTCGCTTTCCAAAGGTCACCCGTTCAGGGAGTACTAGGACTAAAATACATAATTGTGTATCTGCAACTCTTCTGAAAACTGGGAAAGAATGACCACAATTTAAGATGAGAGTCATTGATTGGCTGCCTCCGGGTTTGATTCTGATCAAGGGCATGGGCCCAGGTTGTGGGCTCAACCCCCAGTTGGGGGTGTGTGGGAGGCAGCCAATTGGTGATTCTCATCATTGATGTTTCTATCTCCCTCCTCAGATATCAATAAAAATATAGTTGGAAAAAAAAACCCACAAAAAAACATGCCCATATCTGACTAGTCAGGGGCACTGATCTCTTTTCCATTAGATTGTCCAATTTTAAAATGACAACAGCAAACAATAGCCATCTGGTGTGAATGAATCACAATTATACCTAATTTTTTCTTGTCAGCAAAAATTCCATTTTTGGAGTGCCACAATTTTAGTAATAATGTGTGCCATAGATGAAGAAGAAAAGATTGAAAATTGCTTGTTCAGAATATTGTTAGTTTCCAGAAGCAAGAACTAGTCTTCAGCGTATGAATTGTAAGATTCTCAGAAATTTAAATTAACATTTCACTATTCCCTAATTAGTCTTCAGTTTAACTTGTCATTAATGAATTTAAGCCTTTAAGGAATTTTTCTAACAGTATTTTGTAGGCATATTCTTAGATTTAGAAAAGCAACATTACCAGCTCACCTTGATTGAACCAAGGGAAGTTCAAGATTTCTAAGCCAGAATACCAGTTTAATAATTTATAGGAAATAGATCAGATAAAATTAAGCCAGCTCATGACCCATTGCCAGTATTGTTTTCCTCTTGTTACAAAGGATGAACTGGCTAACCAACTGAGCCATAGCAGCCACAGCCCAAATTTCATATTTTAAAACTTACCAAGCAAAGTATGAGAGCAGAAGGAAAGTTAAGGGCTAGTTCTATCAGGTATGCTAGCTTGTTAGCTCTCTCTTTTCTAATCCTCACCCCAAGATATTTTCCCATTGATCTTTTAGAGTGGAAGAGGGAGACGGAAACATTGGCTGCCTCCTGCCCCACTCCGATCCGGGCCTGGGCTGGGGAGGCACATGCCCTTGACCAGAGCTGACCTTTTTGGTCTGCAGACCAGTGCGCTTCGCACTGAGCCAAACCGGCCAGGGCCCTTTCTCATTTTTATCTTAGCCGACTCTAAAAACCAATCTCTGGATTGTGGTAGAAATAATTGAAAAAAAAATTTTTTTAAGTGCAGGCTTTTCTGATATTACCCTGGGCTGCTAATTCAGACATAGCTTATATTAATTTGATTATACTTTTTGATGAGCTTTGATAGGTACGAGTGTTTCATGAACAACTTACAGGACTGACTTTACTTACAGTATTTTGTTAATGCTGGACCAATTAAATAGGTCACTAATTTTTTTCTTCCATTGAATTCTTTTATCAAGTCTCAATGTATTAAAACACCCTGATGACCATTACATGACAGCGGTTGTCCTATCAAAGTGAACAATCCGATACAGAAGGGATTAAAGCTCCATTCAAGAGCCCAGTGTTCTCGCAAAACAATGCAGAATTCCATTATTAAATATGGAAGTTTCAAACAAGGGTACATTTTGTTACACTAAACCTATCCCAAATAATATACATTAAAAACAAAAGGCACCAAGAGTTGTATAAATGGACAAAATCTGTTATTAAATATGGAAAAACTTTATCCAACCTTTGTTCCTATTAACCTTTTGGTGATCGGCTGTCTTGGCCAAATATAGGTGGAAAAGTCCCCAGAGAAACAAGAACTTTGAAAAAGTGAGCAAAACGTCCAAGCTGGTCAGACGATCCTAAAACTAGACTCGGAGCAACTAGGGTGCCCCGCGGGTCCTCACTGTGTGCACGACGGGCCCACGGACACCCAGTGGACAGTAAGGAGCCCAGGGAGTGACTTCCGGCGATGCGTGCGCGGTGGCTGATGAGCTGGGGGACCCGCTCCGCAGCCCTTGGGGAGCCCCGTTCAGCTCCAGAGCACCTGGGGGGGGGGGGCCGCAGCCGGCGGGGCCCGATCACAGGCCCGGGGGGAAGCAGCGCACCTGGCATGGACGGGGCACCTGGGGCACCTGCGATCACACCGGTGCTCCACGCGGGCGAGATCCAGGTTAACGGGAAGCCCGGATCTCTCTCCTCCTCGGCACGGAAACCCGCGGAGCCTAACCAGCCCGCTCCCAGGCCAGGCCCCGTCCTCGGGAGCTTTTAAACCCCCTTCCCGCCAAAGGCCTGTGCGCGATTCACAGGGGCTCGCCCTCCCGCTGTGTGGCCACCGGTCCCGGAATGAAGACAAAAATACCAGGGGAGCGGGGGGCACGAACAGATTCCGCCCCGGGCGGCAGGGGAGCCAACGACACGTGCTCGGCCTCGGGTGTCCCAGCTCCGAGGCCGCGTCCTTCGCAGGCGCCCGCCCGCGCCCCGCTCGCCCCCGCCCCCAGGTTACCTTCTGCCCGGGTTCCTCGGGCTCCGGCGCCGCGGCCATGGGCACGAGTCGGCGCCTGCACCCCCGCCCGCCCGCCCAGGGCCTGCGCGAGCGGAAGCCCCGCCCCTCGGAGGGCGGTGCCAGCCGAAAGCCCCGCCCCCCGGGCGCCGGCCGCCATCTTAGGGAACGTGTCTGCTGCTCTGCAGTGGCGGCGCTGGCCCCGGTCATCTCCTTTGTTCGTCCAACGGGCCCCCCCTTCTCCCAGAGGGGCGCCCCCGCCCTGCCGGCCGGCACCGCGGGAGGGGCGGGCTCGGGGAGCGACGCCGCACCCGGGCTGCGGCGGGGCGCGGGCGGCACCGCGAGACCGCGCCTCTCCCCCCCAGCCCCCGCCTTCCGCCCCAACCGCCATTTCCAACCGTCGTCCGCGCTCGTGCTCCGCGTGCTCGGCCCGGGCGCGCGCCGCGGGGGGTGGGGGGAGCCGCTCGCCGCCGCCGCTTTGTCCCGCGCGCGGCCCCCGCCCGGAAGTGGGCTCGCACCGGCCGTGGCCCGCGGCCCCGCGTGTCCTTTGTCCTTCCGGCCCCGCCGAGCCCCGCGCGCCGGCCGCTCCCCTCCCGCCTCGGGGCTTTAAGGCGACGCCGCTCGGGGCGCGGAGGGAGACGGACGGGGACGACACGGAGGGGCCGGCTCGTTACTGAGCGTGCGCCGGCCGCCCTCCCTCCCGGCGCGGAGGTTTAAGAGGAAAAGGCCTGCGACGGGCGCGTGTCGTGTCGGCCGCGGCCCCCGCCCGCCCGCCCACGGCCGCGGGTTCCCGTGAAGCCCCGGCGCTGCGTGTGGCGGCCCGGGAGGGGCCGCGCTGCCCGTGCAGGCCGGGGTCAGGCCGGGCCTTCCAGGGTTCCTCTGTCCCCCCATGGCCGCGGGTCCGAGTGCCCGGGAGGCGGGGGAGCCGCGCTGCGCAGTCACGGTGCCGCCCCGGTCACGCCTCTCATTTCCCAGCCTCGCGCCTTTCCGCAGCCCCCGCGGAAGACGCCGCTTGTGAGCGACAGGTGACAGTATTTTTTAAAATGACTGCCCTTTGCGGAAGTTGGGCGAATGACCTCCGGCTCTGATAGAAATGAGGCCCCGCCCGGGCAGTGTGGGCGGGGGTGACGGATGCTCCATCGCGGGCGGGAGGGAGGGAGGGAGGGAGGGAGGGAGGGGCTCTCGAAGTCTTTCCAATGAGGCCCTCAGTCAGCGGTTCTCAACCTGGGGGTCGAACGACCCTTTCACAGGGGTCGCCTGAGCCCATCGGGAAACACATCTGTAATTGCATATTGTTTTTGTGATTCATCGCTATGCTTTCATTATGTTCAATGTGTAACAATGACAATGCATCCTGCCTATCAGATATTTACATGACGGTTCATAACAGTAGCAACGGAAATAATGTAATGGTTGGGGGTCCCCACAGCGTGAGGAACCGTATGAAGGGGTCGCGGCCGCAGGAAGGTTGAGAACCGCCGCTGTAAATGGACTGGAAAACTACCGGGTGAAACGCCCTCCCGCCGGCCTGCGGGACTGTGTGACTCTGCAAACTGCGGGGGGAGCTCAGCCGAGGCCCATGGCGTGTATTTCTGAAAGCATTCTCGGGTCACCTTTCATGTTAACTTCAGTTTCACAAAAGTTGCAAAATAATCGTGTGTTTGGTTTTTCCATTTTCACAGTTTATAGAGGGAAAAGTCAAAATCACTTTCACCCTTTTCTCCCCTCTTTAAGGTAAACGCAACTAATAGCTTGATGTGTCTCTTTCTGAACTGCTTTTTTCTTAAAACACTGGAATATAGGGTAGAAGCGAAAGTCTGTCCTACCTGACCCCGTACGAACGTAGCTATGTGATAGACATATCAAAATGGCTGCACTATGGAATTTGCAATCAGCCATTTATTTTTTACCATTCAACACTATAGCTTGGAAATTTTTTCATCTAAGTACCAATAGATTTACTCATTCATTTTAAAGGCTGCTCAGCAATCCTGAGTTTTCTTTCTAACTGACATAGAAAGTTTCAATTTTTTCAATAACCCTCCCACCTCCCCCCCCCCAAAAAAAAAATTCAGTGAGCATCTTTATGTATATATCTTAGTGCACATGTTCAAGTATTTCCCTAAGACCTGATTCAAATGAGTATGAACATTAAGAATTTTGCCAAAACCGGTTTGGCTCAGTGGATAGAGCGTCGGCCTGCGGACTGAAAGGTCCCGGGTTCAATTCCGGTCAAGGGCATGTACCTGGGTTGCGGTTCATAGGTTGATGCTCAACCACTGAGCCATGCTGGCTGGACTACGTGACTTTTCTTAGTTTACAGCAGCTCTTCACAGTTATGACTTTTAACACTTATATTTGTAACATGTCTTCTAGCTCACTTATTTGTTAATTTTGTTTATGGAGTTGTTGACTTTAAACAAATAGCCAGGTATTTCTCCAGCAAAATACGTTTTCCCCCAGGAGATGTGCAGGAGGCAGCTGATCGATGTTTCTCTCTCATCGATGTTTCTAACTCTCTATCCCTCTCCCTTCCTCTCTGTAAAAAATCAATAAAATATTTTTTTTTAAATTTTAGAATTTAAAATTTAAAATTTTTAAGAATTTTAATCTCTACTGCTCAATTGTCCTGCAAAAAATGCTACCGATTTACCTTCTCCGTTAATAATGGATGAGAGTGCCTTGTTTTCACACAACCTTTTTTAAACACTTCATGTTGCCATACTTACCTGATGGGTGAAAAATAGTGCCTTTAAGCTTTCCTGGTTACTTACAGGGTTGAGTATTATTTCAAATGTCTATTGGTCATTCTTTGCTAAGCATTAACGTTGTATAGCTTTTGCATATTCAAAAATTTGGTTGGGTATGTGATTTTGTAAAATGACATTTTTATTTCAGAGAGGGAGTGAGAGCTAGAAATATCAATGATGAGAGCGAATCATTGATTGGCTGCCTCTCGCATGCCCCCCACTGGGGACTGAGCCAGCATTGAACCGGGACCTTCTTTCTGGTTCATAGGTTGATGCTCAACTACTGAGCCATGCTGGCTGGGCTACGTAACTTTTCTTAGTTTACAGAAGCTCTTTACAGTTATGACTTTTAACACTTATATTTGTAACATGTCTTCTAGCTCACTTATTTGTTAATTTTGTTTATGGAGTTGTTGACTTTAAACAAATAGCCAGGTATTTCTCCAGCAAAATACGTTTTTCCCCAGAAACAAGAAGGAATTGCAGCTCCGACATGCAGTGTGATGGAGAAGCGCCTGCACAGTAATCCAGAGAAACAAGCGAGAGGAAGGCTCTCCTATGGACTTGGGAAGGGCTGCTGTAAGCAGAGTCCATTGGAGGAAACTGAAAGTTCAGAGTACAGCGAGCTTTTCATTGGCTGATTTATGTCAGTCTCTCATTTGCTCAGCTACTACTAGACAAGGAGGAATCTTTTGTTTTTTCTTCTGATGGGCAGAGGGCCTGAGCAGACACTTTTTTTAAAGAAGACATACAAATGGGCAACAGTTTTATGAAGAAATGCTCAACTTTATTATCTATAAGGAACATAAAAATCAAAACATAAATGAAATACCACCTCATACTTGTTAGAATGACTGTCAACAAGTGTTGGAGAGGTTGTGGAGAAAAAGGAACCCCATACACTGCTGGTGGGAATGTAAATCAGTACAGCCAATTTATAGTAGTATCCTATCTAATAAAAGTGTAATATGCAAATCAACCGAATGACCAAATGGCCAAATGGAACGACCATCCTGATGACCACGCTATGACACCCACTGGCGCCAGGCCAGCCAAGGCAGGTGAAATGTGATTGGTCGGGGGCCTGGCCATTGCACCATGATCACCCCGCAAAGGGAGGCCCAGGCCACCAACCAGCTGGCTGCAGTGGGTGGGCAGGGCCTACCTCTTTGGGGCAATTGATCGCAGGGCTCCTGGACTGTGAGAGGACCAGGCTGAGAGAGCCCCCCCCCCCCCAGTTCATGAATTTCATGCACCAGGCCTCTAGTCCTATATAATAAAAGGCTAATATGCAAATCAACCAAACAGTGGAATGGCTGGTTGCTATGACACACACTGACTACCAAGGGGCAGACGCTCAACACAGGAGCTGCCCCCTGGTGGTCAGTGCACTCACACAGGGGGAGTGCCACTCAGCCAGAAGCCATGGCGAGTGCAGCGGCTGTGGCGGGAGCCTATCCCACCTCCATGGAAGCACTACGGATGTCCGACTGATGGCTTAGGCATGCTCCCCGGGGGCAGTGGGCCTCAGCTGTTAGACATCCCCCAAGGGCTCCCAAACTGCGAGAGGGCAAAGGGCGGGCTGAGGGACCCCGCCCCCCCCCCCCGAGTGCATGAATTTCGTGCACCAGGCCTCTAGTTTATTTATAAAGATGTATGCACCCCTATGTTCATTATAGCATTATTCATAGTAACCAAGACATGGAAACAAGTGTCCTTCAGTGGAAGATTGGACAAAGAAGATGTGGTACATGCACACCATGGAATACTGCTCAGTCATAAGAAAAGATGAAATACTACCATTTAGGACAGCAGGGGTGGATCTTGAGAGTATCATGCTCAAGCAAAGTAAGTCAGATGGAAAAGGACAGGGACCATATGACTTCACTTGTGGGGTAAAAAAACCATTAGTGTGGTGGTTACTAGAGGGGAAGGGGCGGGGAGGAAGTTGAAGAGGGTAAAAGGAGTAAAAAATACGGTGACAGAAGGAGATTAGGCTTTGGGTGATGAGCACACAATGCGATATATAGATGATGGGTCATAGGATTGCACGCTGAAACTTACACATGTGTAATCTTATTAACTAATGTCACCCAACCAGTTTATCTTTTGTTAATCCTTACCCAAGGATATTTTTTCCATTGATTTTAGAGAGAGTGGGAGTGGGGAGGGAAAGAGAAACATCGATGTGAAAGACACACTGATTGTTTGCCTCCTGGAGGCCCCCCAACAGGGACTGGGGATCTAACATGCAGTCCAGATACGTGCCCTTAACTCCTGTGTTCCTTCAGGGCACAGGCTGATGCTCTAACCACTGAAAAACACCGGCCAAGGCAATGAATTTAATTAAAGAAAAGAAAGGCGTCCTGTGACAGAACCTCATTCCAATGGCTTCTGGGAGTGCATGCATGGCCCCACCCGCTTCCAAGCATGTCCTAAGATACTTCATAGAGTTCTGAGATGTTGTAGAATTTTACCAGTTTGGGAATCTTTTCTCCCTTATAAAAAAAATGCATAACTGCTTTAAAACTATTCAGTTAACCTTATACCATAGTCTCTCCTACAGTAAGTAATATAAGGAAATCCTAGCTCATTAATAATGTATTTGCTTAGTGCTTTGTATTCTATCTTATTGCAAAATATGACTAGAATCTCATTGTTTAAAAAAGAAGCTTATACTTTATTTAGAGCATGGTGCTTATCTTCTACACAATATTAAAGACTAAACGTTTTGTCCTGGCTGGTGTGGCTCAGTGGTTGAGCATCGACCTATGTACCAGGAGGTTATGGTTGGATTCCCAGTCAGGACCCATGCCTGGGTTGCAGGCTCGATCCCCAGTGAGGGACGAGCAGTAGGCAGCCAATCGATGGTTCTCTCTCATCAATGTTTCTATCTCTCCCTCTTCCTTTCTGAAATCAATAAAAATATATTTTTTAAAAAGACGAAACATTGTGTAATGAACTGAGCATATTTGAAAAGCCAATAAAATAGAACGGAATACTTGTTTTGAGCCACAGCAGGGCCATATATTCTTTGCAAATATCCATATTCTAATGGTTGAACCTTATTGTTGGGGGTAAACCCAACAATAATATAATTATAAATCTGACATAATTATAAATCAGAGTAAAGATAAACCTATGAGAAGATTATGGATTGGAAAAACATTATTGGAAACTGAATTTCCTCCACGTTGGATTTTGCCAATTGATTTTTTTTTTTTAAATTGATTTTTAGAGAGAAGGGAGAGGGAGAAAGAGAAACATCGATGTGAGAGTGAAACATCCATCAGGGACCAAGCCTGAAACCTGGGCATGTGCCCTGACCGGGAATTGAACCGGCAACCTTTGGTGCACAGGACAACAGCCAACCAACGGAGCCTCACCGGCCAGGGCAATAATTTCCTTACTTTCTGACACAAAAGGTGTCCCTGGAACATCTTGTACATTTTGTGTTGTGGACCTGGACTCAACTATTTCTCCAAAGAGCCATGTTTTCCTCTGTGGGCGTCATAATTGGGGATCAGGAAGTGGCGGGGTGCCACCGCTGCTCGGCTCTCTCAGTGGGCAGAGGCGGAGAGAAACGTGCTAAAGCATGAGTTTGTATTCTATTCAAATTAGGACATTTGCAACCTGGGCATCGGTGACGCCCATTGCCATTAGGTGTCAGCACTTCTTGGCCTTTTCAGTGGACAGTTACTGCCAACCATACAACAGTACGTAGTAATGGGTTGGAGCAAGCATGTCAAACTCACGGCCCGCGGGCCACATGCCTCATTTACGTGGCTTGAGTTAGCCTTTGAGTCTGACATGCTTGGGTTGGAGGATTTTTATTTAACTTTTCTGAAGTTTAGACTCCTGTCTCTTTTATGCTGAAAATCTTGATTCCTAAGATATTAGTATAATATAATGATTCTACCTATGTATCTCTATCTATCTCTATCTATCTATCTATCTATCTATCTATCCCTATCTATCTATCTATCTATCTATCTACTTTTTGTCCTTAGAGTCCACCCACCAGGGGCGTGGGGTCAATGCTGTTTTTTCATCTCTCTGTGGATGTGCCACCAACTGGATATGCAGTTAGAAGCGTTTGCTTCAGTTGGTCACACATTTTGAAAAGATAAAAATTTCTGCCTTTTGTTAATTTTGTAATAAAAACATTTCCAGGAGGTAGGTGTGAATAAATACGCTGAGCAAATGCATCCAGGAGAGGAAAGGTTCCTCCCTTTCAACCTGCTCTCCTCCTGCCCCTAAAGTGTGGCCAGGGCATGTGCAACCTCACCTTTATGTGCCCTAGGCACGCAGCCAGGGGCTTTGCAGATACTGTCTCGGGTGACCGTCGCTACCGCCAAAGGAGGGAGATATTTTTATTATGATTTGCCAATGAAGAAATTGACTCTCAAAAAGGTCAAGTAACCACCCAAGTCACACTATTAGGACGTGACGAGTTCAGAATTCAGTGACGAGTGTGTCTTGTCTAAAGCCCTATATCCTTTTCCATCCTGCCACCTTAATTCTCTACTAAAAAAGGAAACATGTAATACTCTTTGTAATACTTTAAGCAATAAAAAAATAAAAAATGCATAAAAAATAATTCTCTACTATAACATCCAAGTCTAGAACTTCGTTCCACCCCAGTTCAAGAGAGATTTAGCTTGTTTATTTTTTTACGGCTTAAGACTACATCTGGCACGTTCCTAGCAGCTGTCTTGGTAATAGCCCAAACTGGAAATACCCCAAGTGCTCTACTAGTCGCAAGAGGATGAAAGAATTACTGCCAGTGTGATGACTTGGGTGAATCTCAGAAAGAAGGAGGAGGGGGAAAAAACAGAAATGAAAATAAAAATGCTGTATGTTAGCATTTATATAACGTTCAAAAACAGATCAACTAAATCTGTGGCCAAAAGTGGTGAGTCAGTGGCTGGGTGCTGGCTGTTGGATTTCTTTCTTTTTTAAAAATATATTTTATTGATTTCTTTTCTTTTTTTCCTTTCTTCTTTATTTTTTTTTTTTACAGAGAGGAAGGGAGAGGGAATAGAGAGTTAGAAACATCGATGAGAGAGAAACATCGATCAGCTGCCTCTTGCACACCCGCTACTGGGGGTGTGCCTGCAACCAAGGTACATGCCCTTGACCGGAATCGAACCTGGGCCCCTCCAGTCCGCAGGCCGACGTTCCATCCACTGAGCCAAACCGGCCAGGGCTGATTTCTTTAATTGGGTGCTGGTTACAGGGGAGTGTTTGTCAAACATCAGTATTGGGTGAATGTTGTTACCCTTAACGGGAAAGGAAGCCAGGGCTTAGAGAGGTTAAATACTTTGCCTAATGTCACATAAAAGTGCCTGAAGCAGGATTCTAACTCGGTTCTCTCCAAGGCCAGAGCCCATTTGCTTAACCCCTGCATGTGCCTCAGAAGAGCAGCGCGGAGGAGGCATTCTGGGTGCAGGAGGGGCCAGCTGGGGCCTGAGGCTGTCAGGGGACGAGGGGGGGGCACCTTGACCAGGGGCAGGCCCTGAACTGAGTGTGCTCCCGAGGCGCCTGGGAAGGCCCTAGCCCAGTGATGGCGAACCTACGACACGCGTGTCAGAGGGGACACGCGAACTCATTTTTTTGGTTGATTTTTTCTTTGTTAAATGGCATTTAAATATATAAAATAAATATAAAAAATATAAGTCTCTGTTTTTTTTTTTTGTTTGTTTTTTTTTAATATATTTTATTGATTTTTTACAGAGAGGAAGGGAGAGAGATAGAGAGTTAGAAACATCGATGAGAGAGAAACATCGATCAGCTGCCTCCTGCACATCTCCTACTGGGGAGGTGCCCGCAACCCAGGTACATGCCCTTGACCGGAATCGAACCTGGGACCTTTCAGTCCGCAAGCCGACGCTCTATCCACTGAGCCAAACCGGTTTTGGCAAGTCTCTGTTTTACTATGGTTGCAAATATCAACAAATTTCTATATGTGACACGGCACCAGAGTTAAGTTAGGGTTTTTCAAAATGCTGACACGCCGAGCTCAAAAGGTTCGCCATCACTGCCCTAGAATGAGAGGCTGGGTTTTGGCTCTGGAACAAGGCATGGGATCCTGAACAGGCATCAGGGATCAAGGAAAAGCCATGGCGTCCACCCAAAAGGACCTTCTGCAGCTGTCACTATCCATCAGCCTCCCAGCTGTCTGCCACCAAGATGCAGTCATCACAGCGGGAAGGATACCAGACCCCAAGGCGTCTCTAATGAACCAATGTGAAATCTCAACCAGTAATCAGAATGAGTCATTCTTACTCTAAGTGTATACATTAGCCCGGCCGGCGTAGCTCAGTGGTTGAGCGTCAATCTGTGAACCAGGTCACGATTCGATTCCCAGTCGGGGCACATGCCCAGGTTGTGAGCTTAATCCCGTGTGGAGGGTGCAGGAGGCAAACAATCAATGATTCTCTCTCCTCATTGATATTTCTCTCTCTTCCTCTCTGAAATCAATAAAAATATATTAAAAAATAAATGTATACATTGTAAATTTATACATATACTAGAGGCCTGGTGCACGAATTTGTGCATGGGTGGAGTCCGGCTGGCTGGCCCCAATCGGGGCAATCGGGCCGGGCTGGCCAGGCGGAGGGGCCATGGGCAGTTGGCCAGCTGGCCCTGCCCCCTGTTCGAACTCCCAATTGAGGGGACAATTTGCATATTAGCCTTTTATTATGTAGGATACCCATGAACATTGAATCAACACTTTTGGGATGGCTGGAGAGGCATGGCAAAATGACATAACAGTTAGGGTCAAAGGTTAAGATTTATTGTACTATCCATTGCATTCTTGCAGAAAAAGGCTAAAACTCAAAGTACCTCTTTTTCTTAGCCTGTGAACAATTCATAAGCTTTTCTTTTTAAAAATCATCACCCGAGGATATGTTTATTGATTTTAGAGAGAGAGGAAGGGGGAGAGAGAGAGAGAGAGAAACATCCACTTGAAAGAGAAACATCAGTTGGTTTCCTCCATGCACATGAACCTGCAACCTAGATATGTGCCCAGATCAGGAATTGAACCCACAACCTTTTGGTGCATGGGACGGTGCTCCAACCAACTGAGCCACCAGCCTGTAAGCAATTCAGAAGCTTTTTATTTCCTTAGCAACACAAAGCCTCTGAGGGCCAGGATGTATTCACAGAGGGAGGCTGTGTCACCTGTTCTCCCCTTTGAAAAAAGAGCAGCAGCTGTCCCAGGAGAGCCGCTCCTTCAAACCTAAGACGCGGGCCTGCCGAGCTCAGCCCGGGCTCCTGGAGGGAATTCTGTGGGCAGCAGCCTCCTCCCAGACCCGTAAGGAAGAGGGTTCTTGGATTAGGGTCACAGCTGGCCTCACCACTGCTCTAAAGCCCTGGCCCTTCAAGGACCACCTGTCAATCTTCATTGACCCCACGCTGTGCTGTTATTGAGGGGAGGACGTGAGCAGCTCTCAAGTGTTTCTATCTCCACCACCAGTGGGCTGTCACCCCTTATTAGTAAACTCTCTGAAAACATTTTTTTATTGTTGATAATATTACAAGTATCTCCTATTCTGCCCCCTTCGTTCCCCCTCCTCCCAGGCCCTCCTACCCACCCTCCACTCCAGGTCTTCACCATCCTATTGTCGTGTCCATGGGCTATGAATATCCTATATAGCAGCGGTTCTCAACCTGTGGGTCGCGACCCCTTTGGGGGTTGAACGACCCTTTCACAGGAGTTCCTTTCAAGGTGCATGAATTCGTGCACTGGGCCCCTAGTCCTATCTAATAAAAGACAAACATGGTAATTAGCTGTATGTCCACTACCCTTCCCATTGGCTAATCAAGGCAATATGCAAATTAAATGCCAGCCAAGATGGCGGCTGGCAGCCAGGCAGCTTGAAGCTAACATGAGGCTTGCTTGCTTCAGTGATGGAGGACTCCAATGTTCCCCGCCTGCCTTGCCGGCCTCTGAGCTTGCAGTTTGAAACATTGTTACAAATATAGAAGCTAAACAAAACCCCAGAAACCTGCTTTCAGCCAGTGGGGATCTCAGACCTGGAGTTGATACAGTGTTTCGATTATAGAACCCAAACAAACCAGATACCTGCTTTCAGTAGCAGAGGCCTCAGAGCTGGAGCCAGAGCTAAAGCTGGCCCAGAATAAAAAAAAAAAAAGAAAAAAGGAGCAGTTGGGAGCTTCAGTCACCCGCCAGCCTGAAAACAGCCCTCAGCCCCTCACCCAGACTGGCCAGGCACCCCAATGGGGACCCCCACCCTGATCCAGGACACCTTTCAGGGCAAACCAGCCGGCCCCCACCCGTGCACCAGGCCTCTATCCTATATAGTAAAAGGGTAATATGCCTCCCAGCACCGGGATCAGCGGAGCCATGAGGCCTCCCGCCACCAGGATCAGCGTGACAGGGGGCAGCGCCCAAACCCCCTGATCGCCCTGCGGCTCTGTGTGTGACAGGGTGCGGCGCCCCAACCCCCCCGCCCCCACAGGCCCTGCTCTGTGTGTGACGGGGTAGAGCCATAACCTCCCCATTGGCCCTGCCCTGAGTGTGACAGTGGCGGTGCCCCAACCCCCTAATCGGCCCTGCTCTGTGGGTGATAGAGGGCAGCGCCCCAACCCCCTGATCCGCCCTGCTCTGTGTGTGACAGGGGTTGGTGCCCCAACTCACCTATCAGCCCTACTCTGTGCGTGACAGAGGGGAGCTCCTCAAACCCCTGATCGACCCTGCTCTATGCGTGACAGGGGGGAGCTCCCAACCCCCTGATCGACCCTGCTCTGTGCATGACAGGGTACGGAGCCCCAACCCCCCTGATGGGCCCTGCTCTGTGCATGACAGGGGGCAGCGCCCCAACCCCCTGATTGGCCGCCCAACCCCCTGATTGGCCCTGCTCTGTGCGTGACGGGGGGTGGTGCCACAACCTCCCCATCGACCCTGCCTTAAGTGTGATGGGGGCCGTGCCCCAACTCCCCAATCGGCCCTACACTGAGCATGACTGAGGGTGGCATCGCAACCTCCCAATCTGCCCTGCTCTGTGCATGACAGGGGGCGGCGCCCCAACTCCCCAATCAGCCCTGCTCTGAGCCCGACCAGGGGCTGCACCTAGGGATTGGGCCTCCCCTCTGCCACCCAGGAGCAGTCCTAAGCCAGCAGGGCGTTATCTCCCGAGGGGTCCCAGACTGCGAGAGGGCACAGGCCGGGCTGAGGGACCCCCCCCTCCTTGTGCACAAATTTTTGTGCACCGGGCCTCTAGTTCTATATCTATAAAAGGCTAAGCTGACTTGCCCATGTGCAATACATATAAAGCTCTCACTGGCACCAATTGCACACGTGTGTTTCCATCTGTCATTGTGGATCGTAAATTTGGTTGACACTTCTATTATAGGGAAAGGGCGAATAGCGATATTAATATCTTTCTTCTACTTGATTTCCTCTCAATGTGCACGTAATCTGTGCACCAGGACACTAGTAAGTATATAAGTTCTTTGATTTATCTCTTCTCATCCTCCCAACCGCAGGTATGTCAGTCTGTTCCAGGCCTCCTGCTTCAGGTCCTGTTTTGTTGGTCAATTCAGTTTGCTCATTAGATTCCACAAATAAGTGAGATCATGTGATATTTGTCTTTCTCAGTTTGGCTTATTTCACTTAGCATAATAGTTTCCAGGTCCATCCACCCTAGAAAACTTATTAGAACACCACATGTTCAGTCTTAATGTTTCGTTATGATGGTTTATGGGGTTTTATCATAGTAACTTATTAAATAAAGTAAGACATTTTAAAGGAGGAGATAGCTACAGTATTGTCAGTATTTACAAATAAAAATTGCCAGAGCTGACACTCACTTATGTAGACTGTGATCAAAGGACAATGAACAATTGCTTGTTTGATCCTAATACTCATGGTTACGTAAACATCTAAAATCCCCCTTTCATCCCTGTAAGCAGAGCCTGTGGCAGCAAAGCGCTCCCCCTTGTGGCCAATCCTCGCAATCACCATTACATTACCAGCTGTAAAGGTTGAGCGTAAAAAGCAGTTACAAAAACTCGGTGTATGTGTGTTGCTGTGAAAAGAGTCTACAAATTTCTGCCATCCGATCGATGTATACTATTTTAAAACTTTTTATTGAAAAACGAAACGCAGATACAGAAAATCACACCAAAATGAATGTATAACTTAATGAATCATAAGGCATATATCAATATTTAACATTAAGTTATTCAATTAAAATTAACCTAACCTTATATAGCATCAAATTAATATTAGCTTGTTGCTATGTAATTAAAGGGCACGTAACTACCACCCACATCACGAAACAGAATTTTTCTGCCCCGAGAAGGCTTTCCATGTGCTTCCTTTCCGTCACATCCTTCCCTCCAAGAGACCGTGAAGCTAGCCCCTCCCGTGTGCTTCTTTATATTTTTCTCCCAAGCGAACACCCTGGGACTCTATCGTTGTCCATTTAACATTTTCGATGTTAAGTCTCTAAATCTTCAAGTTTCTCCTTGACCCCTTTCTCAGCCTTACCGCTGACCTCTGGGGAACCCCGAGTCCGTGACTTGGGACGTTCCCCGCCGCTGGGACGTCGCTGGGAACATGCACGTCTGGGTTTCCTTCCACTTGGCAGCTGGGGGAAGCTGAGGCGTGGGGAGTCCCACTCCACCTCCTTGGCAAGACCATCGGTGGTGACGTGACCTTGAACAGGAGGCACACGCCCTTTTGTTGTGTAAGCAGCCACTGATGCTTAATAGCTACTTCCATTCATTCCCTGGGAGTTGCAAAATGGTACTATTCTAATTCTATCACTTTTTCAATTCTTAGTTGTAATGTTTTCATAAAGAGATGCCTCCCTTTGTCAGTGGGTTTCCTGGTGGTAACTGATGTGGGAAAGGCAAGAAGAGTGCTTGATTCTTCTACTTTATGTACCAGGGCTTCAAGTTGCTTTCTTACATCCCCCAAATGTTGTTGTTTACGTTTAAAAAATATGTAATTGTAAACCTGTGGACTTAAACCAATTTCAGCCCCTTGGACTTAGGCAGTGGACGCCTCTTGCAGTTGGCTCCGGCATCCTCTTTCCGGGGCCAGTGGCCTTCCCCAGCTTCACTGTGAGCTGATAGGACAAGATGATACGACCGGGGTCGGTGTGTACATTTCCTGCCCCAAACCAGGAACCATCCAATTCTTCAAGAAGCCTTGGTTTGTTTCAGTGGGAAACGGTATGTCAAAATAATAACCTGTAGTAAAGATGCTCATTGCTACTGTGATGGGCCCTTTCAGTTAACATAATGTAATATATGATATGATATAATGTAATAATATAATATATAGTATAAATACCCCATGAGTTCATACTGATACTTCAAATTCAGATTTAGGACTACAGGGTTTTTACTTAGCTTCTTCTAACTTCCACTTGTACATATATCATTCTCAGAAACAAGACGGATAATAGAATATTCCATACTGACTCATTTGCTTTATCCTATACTAGAGGCTCAGTGCACGAATTCGTGCATGGGTGGGGTCCGGCTGGCCCACCCCCACCAGGGCCGATTGGGCTGGACCAGCTGGGGGTAGGGGCCCCGGGTGGTTGGCCGGCCTGCCCCGCCCCCTGGCCAAACTCCGGGTTGAACTCCCAGTTGAACTCCCAGTCAAGGAGACAATTTGCATATTAGTCTTTTATTATATAGGATTACAACAGTCTCAAAGCAACAATACTAATACCATCACTGCCTATATAATTACTAAAAACAGTTATTTAACTTATTTTTAAAATTTTATTTATTGACTTTAGAGAGAGAGAAACATCACTTTGTTGTTCCACTTATTTATGCATTCATCGGTTATTTCTTATGTGCCCTGACCAGAGATCAAACCCCATAATCTTGGCGTATTGGGATGATGCTCTAACCAACTGAGCTACCTGGGTAGGCCTAAAAACAGTTTTAAAAACCCCTTTATATGCCCCCTCGCCCTATCCTTGTCCCATTAAAGAACAACACCCAGCTATATACCATATCTACATCCTCAGAGCATACGGCCAATACAGATGATACTCACTCTCCTAGCTCCTTCCAACTCCCTTCCACAAGTAGCTGTGCATCTAGCGCTCGCTGCCAGTCCATCTCCCGTCTCCCCAACGATGCTCTATTCCTGCAGGTTCACCTTCCCTCCAAAAGAAGAGGATGCGACTCACTAAGACTCACCCCGGGGACCCTGTGACCGCACTTGCACTGGGTGTGGGAGAACTTCTCATTTGCAACCCACCATGCGGTCCTTGCAGCTGATGGCGGTGGCGGTAGGACAGCGGGAGGGAAAGAGAAGGCCGGACTTGCTCCCTTCCGTTCCCCTGGCCCAGCTTTCTCAGCTCCAGCACTGTCCACATTTGCGGTGACCCGCACCTTGGAGAGGGTCCGACGGGTAGAGGCGGAGTGGGATGAAATACAAGAGTCCGGGGTTGGGAGGACTGGCACAAGGCACCAGCACCAGCACCAGTACCAGCAACTTTATTCTTTACACACACTGCTTTATATCTAAGCTGTGGCTGGTCATGCTTCATAGATCACTGCTAGGACTTGGGCCATTATAGGGAAGTAGCAGATTGTTACAGGCTGGGCAAGACTGGGCAAGCTTTGTCTAGATCCATCTATGTTTGACAGTTACTATGACAATCAGGTTATGTTTTAGTAACTGCATTTTTAGCCACCGAGGTCGTGCCTCGGTCAAGCCTTGTATAGTTCCACTTTGCTGCAAACTCTAATAAGGCCTTAAACCTTTCCTGAGCTTTGACCTTAAAACCTTCCAGGATCGACATAGGGTAGAGTCCAGGGCTTTGCCATGTCCTCTGGTCAGCTTAGACTTTGCCAGCAGCATGACGGTCCCCAACACACATTGGGGGCTGGGAATCCTCGTTGTGGGTGCTGCCTGCGCCTCGTAGGATGCTTAGCAGCACCTCTGGCCTCTAACACCACCCACCCCACCCGGCGCCTTGTGACCTGGAACGTCTCCCTGGGGGCACACTCACCCTGGCTGAGGACCCCCAAGAATTGGCACATTGTAAATTTAAGCAGCTAGCACCTCACCCTGAGTGAGGTGACTAATGCTGTCGCAGCTTTAAGCGATATTAAAATCCCTTCATCCTAACCGGTGTGGCTCAGTGGATAGAGCGTCAGCCTGAGCGTCAGCCTGCGGGCTGAAGGGTCCCAGGTTCGATTCCGGTCAAGGGCATGTACCTTGGTTGCGGGCACATCCCCAGTGTGGGGTGTGCAGGAGGCAGCTGATCGATGTTTCTCGTCAATGTTTCTAACTCTCTATCTCTCTCCCTTCCTCTGTAAAAAAAAAAAAAAAAAAAAAAATCAATAAAATATATATTTAAAAAATCCCTTGGAAGGAAAATCCATGGCTGAAAGCTAACTTTGTACTAACTACCTCTATTATAATAATAGCCAACATTTGCATAGCATCATATTTATACAATTCATTATTATTATTATTCTGGGTATTGTCTTTCAATGACTCTTTTATCTTTTAGTCTTTTAAAAAAATCTTTATTGTTGAAAGTATTGCATCTGTCCCACCCTTTTTTTTCTCATTGATCCCTTATCGCCCACCCCCAATATTTATATAATTTGCAGAATAATTTCCACCTGGGGACACGGGTTAGTAAGCTCAGTGGGGATTGTTAAATCTTTCTGCTTTACAGGTGAGGAAGCCTAACGTGGCTGAGCAGGTACCAGGTGAGAGAACGGGGGCAGCCTGGCCAAGCGCTCACCTGGCCGCGCTGTGGCTCGTTTCCGCCTGTGATGCCGCAGACATGGCACGTGCACGCAGGTCCACACTCACCGCCTCTCGTCTCCGATTCTGCTGCTTAGCGTTTCCGTTTTCCTTCATTTTCATCAGGAATCTGCCACTGAGGCGGCTCACGCTGTTATCGCACAGTCCTACCACCAGGTGTCGCCGTAGCACCCCGACGCTGTTTTCTTTCATTGGCGAATTCCCAATTTACTAAGTTCTCCAAGGATTGATATTTCGGCTAATTGTAGGGAAGTGTTTCATGCAACTCAAAAGAGCCAAATAAAAGCACGATGAGGATTAAAACAGGGGCTGGGAACCATGGTGAGAGGGGTTTTAGCTGACTTTGCAGTTGACTTGGCATATAACCGGAAGGAAGATGCATGTTTGACCTTCAGTGCTACAGTTCTTTTTATTTTATTTTATATTTTGTGTGACAGTTGTTTATTAGCATTCTCAAGTCTTATGTACTGTATATAACTGTATTGCTATAACTTTATTTTTTTATAATTCTTCATTGTTGAGAGTATTGCCTATGTCCCATTTTTCCCCACATTTCCCCCCCTCCAGCACACCCCCACCCCCGTCCCCACCGCAGGCCCTCACCACCCCATTGTCTGTGTCCATGGGCCATGCATACATGCATACAAGGTCCTTGGTTGATTACCTCCCTCCCACCCACCCTCCCCCACCTTTCCTCTGAGATTCCACACTCTGTTCCCTGCTTCCATGTCTCTGGATCCACTCCGTTCATCAGTTTATTTTGTTACTTACATTCCACATATGAGTGAGGTCATGTGATGCTTCTATAATTCTTTTTAGAAAAAGGGTGTCTGTGGTCTGGGTATTTGTGTTGTCCACACCCACCCCCCCCCCCCCATTCATTTGTTGGACCCTAATCCTCATGATGGCATTTGGAGGTAGGTCTTGGGAGGTCATTAAGATGAGGTGTTTTCATGAGAGGCCCTCGTGATGGGATAATGTCCTTATAAAAAGAGGAGGGGACCTGTGATCTCTCCATCCTGTGAAGACACAGCAAGAAGCCAGCATCTGGGAGAGCTGCCAGGGACCTAACTGGCTGGCATCTTGGCCTTGGACTTCCCAGAGTGTGAGAAATAAACGTCCATTGTGTAAGCCACCCAGTCTATGGTGCTTCGTTATATCAGCCCAAGCAGACAGACTATGCACCTGTCCTCGCTGATGGGGCAGACGTGCATGGTTTCCAAAAGGGCAATGTTGCAGCAGAGGTTCAGCCTGCTCCGGCCCAGGCCTGCTGATTGCAGCCGGAATGAAGAGCAGGCGCGATGGATGGATTGGTTAAGTGGGGGTCAGTTACAGCATGCCCATTATCCTATGTAATAAAAACCTAATATGCAAATTGTCCCCTCAACCGGGAGTTCCACCAGAGGGCTGGGCCAGCCTGCCAACCACATGCAGCCCCTCCTCCTGGCAGGCCTGCCTGATCAGCCCCACCTGTGCACGAATTTGTGCACCTGGCCTCTAGCCCTTTATATAATAAAGCGGTAATATACAAATTGACTGTCACACCCTCGCACAAAGATGGCCATCCCCGTGTGGTCACAAGATGGCCACCACAAGATGGCCAGCAGGGGAGGGCAGTTGGGGGCAATCAGGCTGGCAGGGGAGCAGTTAGGGGGTGATCAGGCTGGCAGGCAGGCAGGCAGGTGAGCAGTTGGGAGCCAGCAGTCCCGGATTGTGAGAGGGATGTCAGACTGCTGGTTTAGGATTGGCTGCCTCTGGCAGTCGGACATCCCCCGAGGGATCCCAGATTGGAGAGGATGCAGGCTGGGCTGAGGGACACCCCCCCAGTGCACGAATTTTGTGCACCGGGCCTCTAGTATTTGAATAAAATGTACACATTGAACTATCTCAAAGCACAGAAATAAAAACGACAAAGTAATATTTAAAGAAATTGAAGACCTAAGTATGTCACCTCAATTTTTATCAATTACTAACTCACTTTGGGTTTTGTTTCCTGAGTTGAAGCCTTGTGGTGCCTTTAAACAGCAGTGTGCCTGTGACCACCTGGGTGCTGACTCTGCAGGTTTAGTGGGTGGTTTGGCTCTCATCGCCCTGGGCCGCTGGGGGACCCTCCACCCCTTGAGGCACAGGCAGAACCCAGGTCCTCATTGCTGCTGGCACGCATCCCACACGCACAGCGTGGCCTCCCCAGATCTGCTTTTGTTTTTTAACTTTATTGAGACTTAAGTGCAGGCCATGCCGTTCACCCACTTAAAGTGAACGACTCGGTGGCACCTGTGTGTTCACAGGCCGGTGCAGTCACCACCATAGCCAACGTCAGAACCTGTCATCACCCCGAGGAACTCCCTCTCCTCTCCCCCCCAAGCCTGCCACTCACGGGGTGGCACAGGCCAGCGCCTTCCTCTGAAGGCTTAACAGGCGTTTGAACAGCTTTTAAAGTTTACAGTAGGGGGTGGGGTTGCATTTATTCCCATGTTAACCGCAGGACAGACAGATGCAGATAAGATGGCAGCTCAGGCCGAAACCGGTTTGGCTCAGTGGATAGAGTGTCGGCCTGCGGACTGAAAGGTCCCAGGTTTGATTCCGGTCAAGGGCATGTGCCTGGGTTGCGGGCACATCCCCAGTAGGAGATGTGCAGGAGGCAGCTGATCGATGTTTCTCTCTCATCGATGTTTCTAACTCTCTATCTCTCTCCCTTCCTCTCTGTAAAATATCAATAATAATAAAAAAAAAAAGATGGCAGCTCAGTAATGTGTGCATAGACACGCGTGCACACACATGCACCCAGAGCCGGACCCTCTGTCCCCCAGAGGGCAGAACCCTCCCTAATGGCAGGGGCGGGTGGGAGGGGGGTCTCCCATTTGCTTCTGCACCAGCCTGTGCAGGCTGCAGGCCCAGGCCAGAAGGACAGACCCCAGGGAAGGGCTCACAGCCTGGAAGCGGGTGAGGTGAGGAAACCAGGAGCGGAGCAGATGGCCGCCTCCCTCTCCCGGGCGGGAATCTGCCCTCCACTTGGCAGCGAGGGTGGAGGAGGCGGGACTTGGCTCCCTGCCCACTGCTGGGGCCAGTAGTGGGTTTCTCTGGACAGTTGTCCCCTCTTTTTCTTTTTTTTTTCAAAACATATTTTTATTGGTTTCAGGGAGGGCGTGGGAGAGAGAGAGAGAAACATCAATGATGAGAGAGAATCATGGATGGGCCTCACAGTGGGGATCGAGCCCGAAACCCAGGCATGTGCCCTAACCCGGGAATGGAACTGGGGACCTTTGGGTCCAGGGGAGGATGCGCAATCCACTGAGCCACCACAGCCGGGCCAGGTGTCCCCACGTAGGTGCCGTTTTGCTTTCTGTGCTTTCAATTTCAACTGAGACCTGAAGATATTAAATGGAAAATTCCAGAAATAAGCAATCAGTATGTTTTGTGTGTGTGTGTTTTTTAAATATTTTTATTGATGTCAGAGAGGAAGGGAGAGAGAGAAACATCAGTGATGAGAGAGAATCATTGATCAGCTGCCTCCTGCACACCCCGCACTGGGGATCAAGCCTGCACCCGGGGCCTGTGCCCCGACCGGGAATCGAACCCTCACCTCCTGGTTCATAGGTTGATGCTCAGCTACTGAGCCACCCCGGCCCGGCAGGGCAGCGATCACTACCTTTTAAACTGTGCATGGTCCGTGGGCGGAAATCTCGCGAGTCCTGCTCTGCCCCGCCCACCCGGGCACTTGTTGGGCGTCTGGGGCTGCAGAGCGGCGACCCCAGTCACCCGCAGCCGACTTCGGTCCGGCCCGCTGGCCGGTGTCCGTGCGGTGACCATGCCCGTGGCCCGAGCGCGGCGGGGACCGGGGACCGGACCGGGAGGAGCAGCCGGTGAGCGCGGGGCGGAGCTGCCGTGGGCGCGGGGCCCCTGCGCGCAGCTTTGGTTCCTGCGCCCCGGCTCGTGGCCCCGTCTTGCTGTTGGGTATTTTATTTTTCTCTCTTCTAACATTTTATTTTATTTTTTAAATCCTGTTTTATTGCTTAAAGTGTTACACAGAGCAGTACATGTGCCTCCTCCCCGCCCCCCTTGGGTGCTGCTGGGTCCGGTGCGCTCCCGCTGCGCCCTGGTTACACCTCACTTGGTGGCAGGTGCGCGCACCGGGGAGAGCCGGGCGTTAGGCCCCGGTGCCCCGCGGTGTCAGGCCTCGCCGGGCCTCGCAGTGTGTCCCCCGCGGATAAGGGGGGGCTGCGTTCCGCTCTCGGGCCAAACAGAGTCCAACCAGTGCGCGGGGGCCGCTGGCGGGCGCCGGGCTCTCCGTGGGCATCGGGCGCGCAGTCGGCGGGGAATGAGCCGCGGGTGGGCCGATGTGCCGTTTCCTGTCCGTCTTTGTGGCTCAGTGGGTCACGCTGCACCTACAGCCTGGCAGCGGCCAGCTTTCCGCCCAGTTTGCGGGGTGATGTGTCACTAGCACGTGGGGAGGATGCGCTCCGCCATCAGCTCCCTCGCTCCTCCCGGGGAGCGCGGCTGTCTCCCAGCTGCTACCCAGGTCCTCCCCGGGACCGCGGGGTCTGCCCAGGTCGGGATGGGGCCTGGTCTCTGTGTGGGGTCTGCCCCAGGTAGGGAGGGGGCCTGGTCTCTGTGTGGGGTCTGCCCCAGGTAGGGAGGGGGCCTGGTCTCTGTGTGGGGTCTGCCCCAGGTAGGGATGGGGCCTGGTCTCTGTGTGGGGTCTGCCCCAGGTCGGGATGGGGGCCTGGTCTCTGTGTGGGGTCTGCCCCAGGTAGGGAGGGGCCTGGTCTCTGTGTGGGGTCTGCCCCAGGTAGGGAGGGGCCTGGTCTCTGTGTGGGGTCTGCCCCAGGTAGGGAGGGGCCTGGTCTCTGCGTGGGGCCTGCCCCAGGTAGGGGTGGGGGGCCTGGTCTCTGTGTGGGGCCTGCCCCAGGTAGGGATGGGGGGCCTGGTCTCTGCGTGGGGCCTGCCCCAGGTAGGGATGGGGGGCCTGGTCTCTGCGTGGGGCCTGCCCCAGGTAAGGGTGGGGGGCCTGGTCTCTGTGTGGGGTCTGCCCCAGGTAGCGAGGGGCCTCTGATTCTGTCAGGTCCGGGCGTGACGCCATCTGGGGTTGGACTAGTGGAGCCACGCTCTGGGGTCCAGTGCTTCCCGGCTTTCTGCAAGGAGGGGAGAGTCTCTCCAGCCTCAGTTGCACACAGCTGCCTCTGGCCACATCCCACGTGGGGCTAGTCCCGCTGAGGAGTTGTGTCTCATTTGAGTTAATTTAAATGTCAGGAGCCACGTGTGGCTTTTGGCTACCCCGTCAGGGCCGCTGCATATAGAAAACATAGACACACAGATACCAAAGGTGCCCCGGGTCACAGGCACCTCTGCTTCTGGGACAGAGTCACGATTAAAAAAAAGTGTGTGTGTGTGTGTGTGTTTGGGGGGGGGGGTGCTAGCTGGTTTTGCTCAGTGGGTAGAGCGTCGGCCTGCGGACTGAAGGGTCCTGGCCTCCATTCTGGTCAAGGGCACATGTGTAGGTTGTGGGCTCGATCCCCAGTAGGGGATGTGCAGGAGGCAGCCGATCAGTGATTCTCTCTCATCATTGATGTTTCTCTCCCTTCATCTCTGAAATCAATAAAAATATATTTAAAAAAAAGAAAGGTATTGCCCTGGCAGGGAGGCTCGGTTGGTTGGAGCACTGTCCCTTACACCCAAAGGTGGCGGGTTCGATTCCCTGTCAAGGCAACATGCCCAGGTTGTGGGTTTGATCCCTGGTTGGGGTGCATGTGGGAGGCAACTGATCGATGTTTCTCTCACATCCATGTTTCCCCCTGTCTCTCTACTTTCCTCTCTCTAAACATCCGTTTTAAAAAAGGTACCATCTTGAAAAGTTTGAGAAATCTAAAGTGAGGATTTTGCTAATGAGAAGAAAGAGTGTCAATTACCTTGAAAATGTTTAACCACCAGGCAAAGGGCTCATTGCAAAGAGAAGCGTGGAAGTTTGAAAGAGAAATCAGAGGGTTTTTGTTGTTGTTGTTTTGTTTTGTTTTTTTCTAAAAATGGGATTTGATTAAACAAAAATTTAACACCAGAATAAACGGGCACTGTGGCGGTCACACACAGGAAGAGGACTCAGGGTAGACGGCGCAGTCGGATCAGCTCACACCTCTTTCCTCCTCTGTCGGCCAGGGGGCCCTGAGCCCTGTAAGCGAGGCGCTAGCGCTCTGCTCCAGTAACTGGGGCACATCTGAGCTTCACACACCAGGGGTTCTCCAGGCCACCTGGGAGCATTTAGTCAGTTCAGCACAGGCGCCTGCGCCCACACCCAGGAACTCCGATTTAATTCTGAGGGGCCCGGGCCGGGGCCCAACCAAACTTCCCGGTGATTCTCCTCCCTCACCACTAACCCAGCTGGTCTCCCCGAGGCGGGTGAGTCTAAAGGTGGTTATCTGGCCCGTGTTAGCCTTTGAGTCTGACCTGCCCGCACTGGTGGGTGACCCTGGCCTGGATGGCTGAGGGCGCGGCCTCGGAGGAGTTGGTTCTGCACCGACACTCACAGCCGGGGGCAGAGCGGGGCGGTGGCTGGGCGACCACGTGTGCACACGGGCTTTGGGGGACAGGATAGAATCCCTGAGCTGTGCCCCTGGTGTCCATGACTCCTCATTGTGCACGTGTCCTCCCTGGGGCGCTGGGCCCTGGCCGTCCCTCCCGCAGTGGCCTCTGCACCAGGCAGCGTCTCTGGAAGCTTCCGTGCTGTTTGCCACGAAGGAAACTCCCTCGGGCTCACTGTGTCCGTGGGCGTCTCACCGGCCACGGCTCATCGCCGCTGTGACCTGTGACAGCCGAGCAGGCGGCGCCCTCACTGGCCCCTCTCCTGTCTCAGCTCCCACCCCCCTCCCCTCTCAGGCCCGTGTGCCCTGGTCTGTAGAGATGGGTCATAATTTATAGTTTCCTATGAAGCTGATGAGATGCTCAAATGCGATCACTTATGAAAGTGCTTTGTAAACCGTAAGAATCGCCAGGCAATGTTTTGTTCTCTTTGAGGGAATAACAGCGAATGTGGGAGGGAGGCAGCGTGAGGGAGGCTGGCGTCCCATAGGCAGGAAACCCACAGGCAGGAAACCCTGATTAATGTGAGCGCTGGAGGAGCCAGCGTCCCAGCCCAGAGCCCCATAAAAACCAAACCGGGAGGAAATAAGGAGAGAAGTTCAAGGTCATTGCTGAAAGCCATGCTTTCCTGCCAGCCCCCTGGGAGGCAAGGCGTTCACGTTAGTGTGGGAGCAGGAATATAATTCTGTGTTCCCCATCAGAGCCCGTGGTGCGTTAACATGATTCACAGGCTGTGACTCACATGAGCGTTCTCACTCGTAAGTCACCGACGGCTTCTATTCCTTAAGAAGGACATCAGGCGGAGCCCGGGGATTGCGTAACTGTTTCCAGTCTATACTTGGGCTTATCTGACCTGATAATTTCAGGAAGAAAAGCTTTCTCTTCTGCAAAGAAAAAAGCCCTCCGTACTACCTGCAATCACCACATTTTCAAAACGCCTGTGCACGCTTGATGTTGCCGGAGGGCGGGGGGCGCGGTCAGCCTGGGGCGTGGAGTTAGGAGAGCCGATGGCTGGCCCGCGTGTGAGCTGGGCCTGTCTCCTGGCGGGGGCACTGGCCGGGGCGCTCCTTGCAGACAGCGAGGCCACCCACTCGCCCGTGTTGTGCGCGCCCCTCTGGCCGGCGGTAAGACGCAGACGTCCAGGAAAACCAATGCCTGGTGTTCGGCTTCTTGGCCACCTCACGCCTGGAAAAGCGCGTGCTGATGATTTCATCCACAGACCTTGAGGGATGTTCTAGGTGCAGTGTTAGGTGTTCCAGGAAGAAGTAAAAAATTAAAAACCTATTTGTATTACCTCCCCCTCAAAATAGTACAAGCTGAGAAATGGCAGTGTGTCTGCTGACGCGGAGATAGGGGGCGAGCAGCTCACCCTGAACAGGTTCTGTCACAGGCGTCCTGCCCCTGCCCCTGCTTTCACAGAACGGAGAGCTGAGAGCAGAGCTGCGACCCCCTCCCTCCCTCAGTGCCCGTGCTTGGGAAGGTCCGTGGGCGCAGTGACTTCGGGGCTGGCAGTTTCCTGCTGAGCTCTGGCTGGGTTGACGACCCCCCTTGATTTCCGGGTGATGATGCTGCGTGGTGCCGAGGGCTGTCAGAGTTTGAAATTCCCGTTATCTGGGAGAAATCCAAATTCCAGCCCGGTTTTTTCAGCGAGTTACGGTGTGACCTTGAGAAATTGCTTCACGTGTTCGGAAACCCTGAGTCTGAGTCTGCCTAGTCCAGCAGAATGCATGTTTCTTGCCGGAAAGGGTTTTGAGCGCATTGAAGGGGTTGACCCTCCACATTTATTTATTTAAAAAAATATTGTTTTATTGATTTCAGAAAGAGAGAGAGAGATAGAAACATCACTGATGAGAGAGAATCATCCATCGGCTGCTTCCTGCACGCACACCACTGGGAACTGAGGCCGCAACCCAGGCATGTGCCCTGACCGGGAATCGAACCAGCGACCTCTTGGTTCCTGGGTTGACGCTCAACCACTGAGCCACACTGGCCGGGGGAGTGTGGCTGTGTCCGTGTCCCAGACCCCTTCCCTCGGAGTTTCCCTTTTCCTTTGGAAATTCTCTCTGGGTTCCCTCGGCCATGACCTTACGTGGGTCTGAGCAGGACACAGTTCCCATTCAAAACTCTGTTAAAGGCCTATTAAAATACCGATTGATATCGTCCTTATCACAAAGTACACTGGCATCATCTAAAAAATCACAAAGACAGCAGAAGGAAAGCTGAAGTTAATCAGACACAGAGAGAACTCAGAGACTGAACACAGTTGTGTTAGCCCTGGCCATTTGGATTCCCAGTCAGGGCACACGCCCAGGTTGTGGGCTGGATCCCCAGTAGGGGAAGTGCAGGAGGCAGCGGATCGATTGTTTCTCTCTCTCCCTCTCCCTTCCTCTCTCTCTCTCAAAAAAACCAAAGCAAATCTTTAAAAATAAATAAATGAAACAAACAAAATTATGTTTAGAAACTAGGTCACTGGCCCTACAGTAATGACGAGGTTATCAGCAAATGGGGCTGAGGTGACCACCTTCCACCCCGGGAGCTCCGTGGCTCCCTGGTCCCTTTCCTTCCGGCTCCCTGTCCCCATGGCCAGGGCCTTCCCATTCCCAGCACGAAGCCTCCCACGGTGGGTCTGGCCCCTCCCCTTTTCGCATTAAACCCCACACTTGCCAGCTTTGAGCCTTCCAGCTGGCCTGCCCTGCCTGCATTATGGAAATTAGCCGCCATCTTTGTTGGCAGTTAATTTGCATATCATGCTGATTAGCCGATGGGAGGTGTAGTGAAGGTACAGTCGATTACCATGTTTGTCTATTATTAGGTAGGATATTGTTATAATTTTCCTATTTTATTGTTGTTAATCTTTTACTGTGCCTAGCTCATGAATTAAACTTGATAAAAGGTATGGGCATGTGGAAAGAGGAATTAGGAGATACAGGATGGCAGAAATCTTGGGGAGAATGCTGTGGGTTTCCATGGGCCATGGTTTTGGGGGGCTCCTCGAGGGAGGCCCTGAGAGCAAGGTTGCACTAAGATTTTAGTGGCCTTGACAAAGGGAGGGAATCTGCTAGAATAGCACCCACACATTTGCGGGTGTAACTCCCCAAGGTCCTTGGGTACAGACTTTACTTTCCTAATGCGGGAGCCAGGCCTGTCCCAGGATGCATTTAGGGAATCAACATTTCATCTGAAAAGATCTGGAGGGAACATTTGGTTCTTGTAAGAAGGAGTGATGGGAAAGGTCGCCTTGTAAAGTCTGTAGTAGAAAGAGGGCCAGCTCCACCAAGAGAAAAGGCGAAACCTGTTCTGCTCTGTTGTGTTCATATCCCACACCCCCTCCTGGCCCGGTCATCCGGGGAGTGGCCGGCGTGGCCCTGGGGGGTCGCACTCGCCCCCTCATGCCTCTGCTCACAAATAAACCCCCGTTCACACACAGGGATGGTGTCACCCCCAGCCTGGCTGGGACTGAGCACTGCCTCCACCTTCTAGTCCCCGCGTGGGGCTGGCCCCTCCCTGGTACCTGGCTGCATGGGCAGCAGGTGGCGGAGATGGGGGAGGGACAGGCTGTAGAGGTGACAGGACTGTCTCCTGGGCAGGGTCCCCTTGGCGTTGTGCTAACTGACCTTCACCGTTCCCACCACCAAACCCAAAGCCATCTGTTTCTTCTCCCCGATCTCTGCATCGAGCATTTTCCTGGGAACGTTTCCAGGCGTCGGAGCTCCCAGGGCTTGTCAGTGGCGCTAGGCCTTCGGAAACAAGGCGCTGCTGGGACAGCCCACGCGGGCTGTCAGGGCGGGGGGGGGGGGCGGTGAGCCCGCAGAATGGGGGAAGGTCCCAGAGCAGAGCGGGTGGTCCCTGCACAGGGGCTCGGGCCAGGCCCTGCGTTGAGGCCCTGCGTGCTTTGTCCCCTTTGCCCCTCAGGGTGACCCTGTGAGATGGGTGGGAGCAGGTCCCGTGCTGGGACGAGAGGGTCCCTAACCCATCAAGGCCACATCGCGATTCCGAATCAGGTCTGTGTGACCCCCAACGCGCATGCTCATAATGATGCTATTTTTTCTCTGTTTCTGGACTTTGAGGGCACCATGTCCAAATCTGCCGTCACTTTAAAATCCTGGCGGGGAGAGAGCGGGTCTCCACGCCCCACTTCCTTCTTCTTTTTTAAAACATATTTTTATTGATTTCAGAGAGGAAGGGAGAGGGAGAGAGAGAGAAAAACATCAATGATGAGAGAGAACCACTGATCGGCTGCCTCCTGCACGTCCCCTCCTGGGGGTCGAGCCGCAACCCGGGCCTGTGCCCTGACCAGGAATTGAACCTGGAACCCTTCAGTCCTCAGGCTGATGCTCTATCCACTGAGCCACACCAGCGAGGGTGCCCACTATCCTAGAATGTGACTCTCATTAACTCTGGAGACCCCAGGTCTCTGCTGCCCTTCCCGGTGCTGGGTCAGGACGGGGCCTGGGAGTCACTTCTGCTGGGCTTGGGGGCTCGTGGTCCAGGAAATCTGAGACCTGGAGGGAACTCCCGCAGTTACTTTACGGAGAGCGCCCTGGCCTCTCCCGTGACCATGGCAGGGGAGCAAATAAAAACACAGGATGCCCGTGCCCTGGCCGGGTGGTTCAGTGGGTTGTGCACCGAAAGGTCGCCGGTTCGATTTCCCAGTCAGAGCACGTATCCGGGTTGTAGGTTTGATCCCTGGTTGGGGTGCAGGCAGCAGCCAATTGGTGTTTCTCTCTCACATTGATGTTTCTCTCTCTCTCTCTCTCTCTCTCTCTCTCCCTTCCTCTTTCTCTAAAAGTCAATAAAAACATATTTTAAAATATATATATATATATAGGATGTCCAGTTAAATTTGAATTTCTGGTAAGTAACTTTTTAGTATACCTATGCAATATTTGGGATATGCTCACACTAAAAAAATTATTTGTTGTTTATCTGAAATTCAAACTGCACTGGGTTTCCTGTGTTTATCTGGCAACCCTGGCCCAGGGCCCTCGAGGACTGACAGCTGTTTGGTGGCGGGGTCTCTGAGCCAGGCCTGAGGGGCGTCGGGGTAGCCTGGACCTTCGCTGGTGGCGTGGGGACCCTCGTGGCCGAGGGCGGCTGCATAGGCGCGGGCCTGGCGGAGCCGTGTCAGAGGAGCCTGCGCCCAGGGCTGCCAGGCGGGGCCTCCCGGTGCCTTGAGAATGGAGCGACATGGGAACAAGCGAGGGCTTTGGGCCAAAGAAACCGAGGGGCAGAGCCAGCAGCCACCGTGTGTGTTTTCTGGGGCCTACACACCCCAGGTGTTCCCTCCCAGCTCTGCAGGCCGGAGCCAAGGTCAAGGTGTCGGCAGCCTGGTGTCTGGGAGGCCTCTCTCTGGCTTGTAGATGGCGGCCTCCTACCGTATGGCTACATGATCTCCCTTCTGTGTCCATGTCCCAATCTCCTCTCCGGACTCCGGTCATATCGGATTAGGGCCCACCCTCATGACCTCATTTTAACTTAATTTTAACCTTTTTGGACCCTGTTTTCAAATATAGCCCCATTCTGAGGTTCTAGGCCTTAGGTCTTCAGAGGATGAGTTTTGGGGGGTGGGACACAACTCTGTTCTTAACAGGCAGAGAAAGATTCAGGAGGCCCGTGAGGGGCGTGTGCAGGGAAACGCCCTGGTGCCCTGGGCCCCGTGTGCACACTCACAGGCCGCAGGGGCCAGGCCCGAACGTAGCTGAATCCTGGCAGAGGGAGGAAGGCGATTAGGGATTAGGGCGATTATTTCCAGGGGCCTCCTAGCGTCCTGGCAGCCTTGACCGACCCCCCCCCCCCCCCCCCCCCCCCCCGCCCGCCATGGAGGGAGGGCCCAGTTGCAGGCTGTCACGTGGCTGCACTGGCTCAGCAACGGGGTCCCACTGTTCCGCCGCAGTCCCCTGGCCCCTCCTGCCTCCGCCTTGCCCGGAGCACAGGCTGCAGGGAGCTGGCACCGTCGGTCGCTGTCCTTGCACTGAACATGCAGATTATGTCCCACGTGGGGCTCGTCGGCTCTTTCCCGGCCGAGTCTGTCAGGATTTCCCTTGCGCTTGACTCTGGCACAGGAGGCAGGACGCACAGAGCCTGGGTCCGAGGCGGAGGCCCCCGTGGACAAGTGGGAAGGCGCAGATAGAACATAAAGCCTGCTTAAAGGGGAATGGCTTGTGGGGGTCGGCTCTGCAGTCACACCAAGGTGAAGGGCAAACGAAGGGCACTTGGGGTGTGCTCAGGGGTGATGAAGACGGAAAGGCTCCCACCCAGTTATATGAAATTTAAATAGTTGTTAGCAATAAGGACTGGACGGCTGGTGGTTTTTTCTACACCGAGGGGCTACACAAATATCGAATGCTGCCCCCTACCTGTTGGCTGTGGGCATTTGGGAGGCGAGGGCTACTAGAAGGGTCACTATTCCCGGAGGGGGAAGAGTTGAAAGCTCTGAGCATCAGCATAGTCATGTAAGGTCCTGGGTTCAAATCCTGTCTCCTTAACTCAGGAGCTGCGCCATCTCAGGTCAATGATTTTGCCTCTTTAGACTTCAGTGTGCTCTGCCTGACAGACGGGAATTTTCCTTCGAGTTGCTGAGGATTGTGTGTAATAACTTAGGGTATGCTTACCAGGTGCCCAGTATGTGCTGAGTGTTTTATACGTGTTATCTCATTCAGTTCTCACAGCCACCCCGGAGGTGGGCGTGTATTATCTCCGTTTCACAGGAGAGAACACTGAAGCCTGATTGGCTGAGTGACTTGCCCGGTTAAAGCTAGAAACGTTGGGGCCAGAATTCAGTTGCAGGCCGACCCACTGCAGTGCCTGCTCACTTGCCAGGGGGCTGCACAAATTCTGCAAAATGTTAGGTAACAAGCCTGGTAGCTATTGTGAATTTCAACCTTTCCTTACTTGACTTCGAGAAAATTGACTAGTGCAAGAAAGTGTATAAAGAAGCAGGACAAGAGAGGTTTCCTTTCTTTTTTATTTAATTACGCCCCCCCCCTCCCCAAACATGTTATGTTTGTGACCAGAAAACAAGTTATTGAAAAAATTCAATCGCAATCTTAAAAGGAGGAGAATCTTTGAGATCTTCCCTGAAACTCTGGTTCCCTATTGACAGAAAAAAATAGGGTCACCTGAACCAGTCCACAGGATTGGAGGCTCCAGGGCACACAACCTGGGCCGAACCCCAAGCCGCGACCCGGTGCTGGCGGATCCGTGGAGGTGCTCGGTGTAAGCCCAGGCGGTGGTACTGTCACCCGTGAGGTCACGTCGGAAAGTGGCTCAGCCACGAGGCTGATGGGTCTGTGGTCGGGGATTGCGGGGGACTCTGGATCCTGGTGTCCCCTGGGCCGCCGAGGGGTCTGCGTTCGGCTGGGCATTGTGAGGTCGCGGCCGCGTTTCCTTGGCAACCGGAACCTGCGGTTGGGCCGCGGCGCATCCATCCCCCGGGAGGTGGCAGAAGGGGACCCGAGGCCTGAAAGGGAGCCACGTGGTGTCCGGGAGGCTTTCGCGGAGTCGCCGGACCGTCAGTTCCCGTCAGTTCCCGACACTGAGACTTGGGCCGCGGCCGCGTCCACGCGCCCCCGGGAGAGGCCTGGGCCCCGATGGCCATGCTGGACACGCGGCCCTGCGGGCCCCTGCGCGGCCGCCTGGAGCTGCGGGGGACGGTGGCGCGCCTGCCGCGGGGCGGCCCGGGGCGCAGGGAGCCCGAGGCGGGGCTGCCCACGGCCCCCCGCGACGGCGCCCGCTCGGGCTGCTGGTTCTGGCGGCGGCTGCTGCGGCGGGGCGCGCGCAGGAGGAGGAACCAGCCCGCGCGGCCGGTCGAGGCGGCCTCGGAGCGCAGCGCGTGGGGCCCGGGCCTGCAGAGGCTCCTGCGGCGCCTGGCCGCCTGGGGGCGCTGCCTGCGGGGCGGCGGGGAGCCCGAGCACATCCCGCTGCTGCTGCTGGAGCGCGCGCGGGGTGCCCCCTAGGACCAGGACCAGGACCCGCCCGGTGCCCGTTCCCGCCCGGTTTTGTTGTGTTTGCCCAAGGCCAGAGCGGGGCTAGCGCTGTCTGAATGAAGGCCTGCACGTGGAGGCACCTGCATTTGCACCCTGCGTCTCCGTGCTGAGTTTTTAGCTAAGGAAACGGCTCCGGGGACTCGCGCAACCCACGGGGCTGGGAGGGACCCGCGCAACCCACGGGCGGGAGGGACCCGTGCAGTCTACAGGCCGGGAGGGCTGCCCGCCGGGACCCTGGGGAGAGGGGGCTGGACTGTCTTCCTGACACCCCCAGGGAGAGCATGGGAACCGCATGGTTTTCAATCCCAATCTGTGCAATGGTCTAGTCTAGGGGATTAAAAAAGATACATATATTTATGTATATTACTGGAGGCCTGTGCACAACATTCGTGCACTCGGGGGTCCCTCAACCGGCAGTAGGACATCCTTAGCCCTGCTGCAGAGGCGGGAGAGGCTCCTGCACCACTGCTGCCCTCTCCAGCCGTCAGCCTGGCTCAGGCCTTCTGGCTGAGTGGTGCTCCCCCTGTGGGAGCGCACTGACCACCAGGGGGCAGCTCCTGCACTGAGCGTCTGCCCCCTGGTGGTCAGTGTGCGTTATGGCGACTACTCTGCTGTTGGGTCAGTTTGCGTATTGGCCTTTTGTCATATAGGACTAGAGGCCTGGTGCACAAAAATTTGTGCACTTGAGGGAATCCCTACACCTGGCCTGTGCCCTGTCATAGTCTGGGACCTCTCAGGGGATGACCACCTGCTTGCTTAGGTCCACTCCCTGGGGGATTGGGCCTAAGCTGGCACTCAGAAATCCCTCGGGCAGCCTGGGAGACCTCAGGGGATGCCCACTTGCCAGCAGGGAGCAGGCCTAAGCTTCAGTTGGACATCCTTAGTGCTGCTGAGAAGGCGGGAGAGGTTCCTGCCACCACCGCTGTGCTGGCAGCCGGCAGCCTGGCTTGTGGCTGAACAGAGCTCCCCCTGTGGGAGCGCACTGACCACCAGGGGGGAGCGCCTGCACTGAGCGTCTGCCCCTTGATGGTCAGTGTGTGTCATAGTGACCAGTCATTCTGCTGTTAGGGTCAATTTGCATATTACCCTTTTATGATATAGGCTTATTATATAGGATGATACTGAGCTCTTCACCCATCCGTGTGAAGCAACATTGGAACTAAGGCTGTGGGTGGGAGGGGGAGTTTGAAAAACTAGACCCAGAGGAAAAGCGCGAAGGAAGAGGAATCCTGGAGACTCCTGGGTGGCTCTAGCTCCTTCCTTCTCTTCCCCAATGAAAACCTGCGAGTGAGGCTCTGGCTCTTCAGGCTTCTGAGGGTGAAAGTGCAATGTTGGACGTGGAGGTGCTTGAAGTCGCTGAAGAGCCATCACAGTCAAGGTGTGAAACTGTCAGTGTCGCCTCCTTTGCTTTGTGGGGACCACTATTCACCCCCCCCTCCAACTGCCTTTTAACTAGACTCTGCGCGGTTCTCGCTCTCGCTCGCTGCTGTTGCTGAGGTGGCTGGGGGCTGCTGGCGCCCGGTCGGTCTCTTGGGAAGAGGGCCAGGGAGGTCTGGGCTGCTCAGTTCACTGCGGTGGTGGGGCAGGCGCTTCGGACACAGGAAGGCAGACAAGCCGGGCACAGGCAGGCAGCGGGGCCGCTGTAGCTGGGCCGGGCATTTTGTACTTTCACTAACCTCTCTTCCTGCGAGTGTCCAAGCAGCTAAGGGATCCCATGGGGCTGAGAGGGGATGCGTTCTCACCAGAAAGGCACGGGCCTCAGCCAGCCCCACCTGCAAGGAAACCAATCCCATCTGCACCCGCGCCACAGGGCAGCCCCCGGGGTCCTCTGCTGGGAGAGGCTGACGCCAAGAGGCCAAAGGAGAGACCACAGAGTACCAATGGCCGAGTGCTCAAGTCCCGGAGCAGGTGCGCTCGAGTAACCTGTAAGCAGGTCCAACTATTTCCTGTTTCCTGGGTTTCTTTCCTTAAGAAAGAGCCAAGCTAAAGCAGACTAAATTCTCTCACCTCAATGTGAATGTACCTGTGGCTTTCTGTTTTCGCTGACAGTCCCTGGCTTACTCTTCAGGAGGTGGAGGAAATGGTTCTAGACTGGACTGTGCCTGGGTCTGTGTGGACACATCAGTACACACACAAACACAGTCACACACACACACACACCAGCTGGACACATCAGTACACACACACACACACACCAGCTGGGTCTGTGTGGACACATCAGTATACACACACACACACACACACACACACACCCCAGCTGGGCCTGTGTGGACACATCAGTACACACAGTCACACACACACACAGTCACACACACATACACACACCAGCTGGACACATCAGTACACACACACACACACACACACACCAGCTGGGTCTGTGTGGACACATCAGTACACACACACTAACACCAGCTGGGTCTGTGTGGACACATCAGTACACACACACACCAGCTGGGCCTGTGTGGACACATCAGTACACACACACACACACACACACACACACACACACAGCTCTGTATAAGCAAATTCATCTGAGGATATTTTTCCCATTAATTTTTTGGGAGTGGAAGGGGAGGGGAGGTGGGGGAGAAGCACACCGATTGGTTGCCTCCCGCACGCGGCCGAGCGGCGGGATTGAACCTGAAACCCAGTAGCCGCTGACCCTTTGGTGCGGGCCCAGCTCCGACCACAGAGCCCTGAATTAGCAAAGGCCGGCGCGGGAGGAGGGGGTCAGGGTGGAGGCCCAGCAGCGGCGGAGCAGGACTGTGGGAAACGAGGGGCCGGGCGCCCAGGCTCCGGCCGCTTGAGGCTTCGGGAGGGGGAGGGGGTGCGGGGGAGGGGCTAGTGCCCTGCAGGCCCCCACCCGCGTGGGCTGGATTCCGCGGGTGGGGACAGGCGTGTCCCCTCCCGGCCTTGCCTCCGCTCCCCGGGGCCGCTGCCGTGAGGGTGTGGGCTGCGCCCAGAGGGAGGCTGTGACAGGCCGAGTCTTTGGAGCAGGTGGGAGTCTTGGGTTTGAAAAGCAGCCTCCCGCCCCAACCCCAACCCCCAACCCCTAACAGCTGGCCCTGCCTGGGGGTCAGAAAGCGCGCCAGACACTTCTTACAAAAGTACTTTTTAATAAATTGATGTATTTCAATGTTAACATGATAGCCCAATGCTGTATCAAGGTAGCAAAAGTGAAGACTCCCGGTGTTTGTATATAAACACTATGAATGACAGTACATTTGCATTCAGCGTCACAAGAAACCACCTTCAGGGTCATGAAGAGCAACAGCGGGACAGCTTTCCGCCCGCGGAGCCGCCTCCGGACCGGACCGGCGGACGGTCCGCTAACGAGCTCCACGCAGGGGAGGGGCCGCTGCGGCACAAGCCCGCCCCGCCCTCCCCGCCGAACCACTGCCGGAACGGAGCCGAGCCGAACCCACCGCCGGGCGTCAGACAGAACAGAACCGGAAGTGGGAGTGGTGCTACCTGCGGGTGGACCCAGGACCCTGCTCGGTGCCGGTGCTGGTGAAGGTAACGCTATTGCTGTGGGCGGAGCGAGTGGGCTGATCCCAGGCACCACCCCCTCCCCCCGACTCCACAGGCCACACCCGCGACGCTGGGGCCCCTTAAGGCCGAAAACACACCCACGCGGGAAACGGCAGAACCCAGCAGCCTCTGACCCTCCAGCGCTGTTACTGTCCAGCCGCGGACCATGAGACGGGCTCGCTCGGCCTCCATCCTCTCAGCATCTCCATGGCCAGATGTGTAACCAGGTCAGGTGGGGAGCACGATCCCCCCCCCCCCAGGGCGAGGAAAGGCGGTAAGTGCCAGTCAATAAACCCACGCGCACGCTGAGCTGTAGAGGAGGAACCGGCTGCCATGGATTCCCGAAAGTAAAGACCTTGACTTCTCAACCTCGAGTCCAATTAGATCGTGATCACCTCCCGTCCAGAATTCCACCTGATTGTTACTGTGATCAGCCTTCAGCCACATGTACTTCTGGAGCTAGGACCCTTTACTGTTTTTAAACTCCAACGGCTGCAGATTAAAGTAAATACAACAAAGTAATAGTCGCGTGTCCACTCCACGTGCCACTAGCCGGGGTGAGCCCTGTGAGTCTGAATGAGTTAGAAGAACTGCGATCTACCAGTTAGACAAGCCCAAGGAAATGCACCGCAGGCCTCCCCACCTGGGTGTGGGGACAGGACTCTTGGTCGAACGAACAAATCCACTGCTTGACTCCTAGTGTTGTATTCTAACCTCATGCTAGACCTGAACCAAGACGCCTTTCCGTGAAGCTCCACCACCCTCCTGCCACAGCTCTTGTATCAAGTGCTCTGTGCCCAAGAGTGGGAGTAACCGTGACGGCTTTCCTCCCAGAAGAAGCCAAAAGCGTAAGTAGGTTACGTGGCTTCCTTTTCCTCAGGTCAATGCTTAGAACTCGAGGTTTGTTTTCCCTATGAACGGGGTGTGCTTAAGTTGATAAAATGAATCAAAATCAGCTTATGGAAAAGTTAAAAATGTAGTTTACTGAAAGATATGTATCTTTACAAAGAGTAGTAGCACTAACAATCCAGTCTAGACGCTGAAATAAGAGATGACTTTAAACTAACAACGTGTAGAAAGTGGAAGTCACTGCCTTGGGTACGGTATATACGGCATCCAGTCTTACGTAGGACATTCATTCTTAAGGCAGAAAAATTGAATGTGACATGTAATGACTTGGCTCTTACATCCAGGGGCCAAACTGGGAGTAGACTCGAGCTGACAGATTCCTTGCTAATGAGGACTTATCTGTGTGACAGTTCCATCCTTAGAGAGTGTGACGTAAGAGACATACATTTGAGAGAACAGGAAAAAAGAACTTAAAGATACACAAGTGTGACTTCAAACGAGAGGTCAATGAGACGAGGCTTTCCATGATGAGGTGAAACTACTCCCATAACAGACTAACAACTTACTCTCCCTGATGTACTAAAACGCCTGAAACATCCAAGAATCAGCTTTTTGGAGTGTGTTGCTTTAACCTGTTTTCAAGGTCTAGTACAAAGGCAGCCTGGATAGCTACACGCAGTTGAACGTCAACTCGTCCTGCTGCTCGGAAGGCTACCGTTTAGGATGTCCCTACTCGCCCACAAACGCCTGTGCAGGGAGGCCGTCAGCGTTAAAGAAAAATGAAGCTCCCAACACGTGTGCAAAACCACTTGTCAGTTACTTTAACGAAAAACCTCTTAGTTCCAGAGTCAGAGGCAGCAAAGCCAGCCGGACAGAGGCGAGGCGCGTGCCTCCGCTGGGGAGGGTGTTGGGAGGAACCAGGGGAGCTGTGCTGCCCGGAGGGAGGGAGGGAGGGAGGGAGGGAGGAGGCGGAGGGGCTCTCTCAGCAGACCAGGCCCCCAGCCCTCAGCTGTGTGTGCTCCTCTGCGCTCTGCCTCCTGTGCCCAAACCTCAACAGAAACGCACACAAACCTGACAGTTCTCAGGCAGGTGATGCCCACGACCGCTGGTCTCTGTGTGTGCCTATGATTGACGCCAGAGCCTGGCAATTGTCGGAAGTGTACAAAGATTGCCTGCCTGATAGTGAAGACATGGAGATTTTCCTTTTACGGTGGCAGGAGTCCATGCAAGGTCTGTAAACAGCGATACAAAATACTGTAAACATAACTTAACAGAGTCGTAGAAAACAGAAGAAGAAAATCTGCATTACAAGTGGGTAAAAACCAGAGGGCGCTCACGCAGTTCTCCCCCTGCGCCGCGTGGCTGGTTGTACAAATGGAATCCTGAGCTGTGAGACGGGATGGGAGAGCCAGCTGTGCATACGCGTCTTCTCGCTAGTGACACTCAACCGCCGGAGACAGTGCTGCGTGTGTGGCTTTGGAGACCTTTAGAGTTTAGTGTGGCGCCCGGGCCGGGAGCCGGCGGCGGCCGTGGCGGCCGAGGCGACAGCATCCTCGGCCTCCTCCAGTTCGCCCTGGAGCTCCTGGCTCACACTGGACTGCAGGGCTGCGGGCGTGAGCCACTCCTTCGGGAGGCAACTCTGTAGAAAGGGGATACAGGAGCTGAAGTAGGCAAGGCGGTTGATCCAGCGAGGAATCTCTTTCCCACAAAGAATCTGGAGGAGGAAGAGGTGTATCAGGTGAGAGGTTACCTGCCGTGGAGGGTGGAGGGTGGAGGGTGGAGGGAGGTCAGGCAGCCCCTGAGGACAAGCAGCTCCCCAGCTGGGGCCTGGTCCCTACTGACAGCTCCTTCCTTCCTTCCTGAGGGGCCGGCAAGCTGCTTGCTTTTCATGTCTGTAAAACAAGCTATTCCACCTGGCTCCTTCCTTTCTGTGGTCCTTGCAACTGCTTTGAGACACACGTGGGAGGACTGACCACCACAGGGGTTACCAGAGGGCAGAGACGCCCCAGGCGGGGGGAGGACTGTCAGTCTTGGGTAAGTTCCTCTCTGTGAATTCTCCCCGCCCTCCGTCTCTAGCGCCCGTTTCTCCTGGCTCTCACTGGCCCCGTTTTCCCAGGAGCTCACGCTGGCCCAGAAAGCAGCATCTCCCCGAGCGAGGAAGCCTGGCTCTCGGGCTGAGGGCCACCAGGGACGACAGACAGACGAGGGCCCGGAGGCTCCTCCCAGACCCCTTTCCCGTTTCACAGTGAGAAGTGGGTCTTTCATAAAACGAACTTCGCTCTTTACTGTTCTCTTCCTCCTGCAGACAACACCGGGCTTGACTGAGGCCGTGTTCCAAGGCCCCTTAGCATTTCTGCCTCCAGTCATGTCCCAGATGATGGCCATGGAGCTAGAGGGCCAGCCACCTCTTCTGACGATGACTTGGGAAAGTGGTTTCAAGCAGGTTATGTCCCCGAACTAGCAGGTGTGTACACAGGCGGACCTGTCATTACGCACTGTAACCTTCCTCCCTAAGGGTTAGCCGATGCCTGACGGTTACTGGCCTCTGTGATACACTGCCACCTGTCCACTCTAAAAGCAGACAGGTGTGACCTTTCACCCCGCGACACGCTAAGGGCTAGCTGCATGGCTGAAGGTCGGCCCCGGGAGTGGGACTGTGAGCACAGGTCTGTGTGACACACCCCGAGACCACTGCCCCCCCCTGGTGTACCCACATGCTTCCTGAAGCTGCCTGTGTCCCGACCCCTGCGCAGTAACTGGACTGGCCTAAGACACAGCCCGTGAGCTGTCAGCACCCGTGTTTGCATCCTTACAATGTCATGCGAGTCTCAAGAAAGCCCGGAGCCACCTTCCTCTTGCCCTGAAGATCCCCCAGGTCACCCCTGTGGCATCGATGCTTCTCCAACTTCTATGTTCACAGGAAGCACCTGGGGACCGTGTTGCAGTGAAGATCAGACTCGGCCCATCTGTAGTGGGGCAGAGACGATGCCGCTCTCACAGACTCCTATGTGGGGCGCGACGTCCGTGAAACATACTTGGAGAAGCCCCGCAACAGTCCGCTACAGTCCTGCTGGCCGCTATGCCATGGGAGCCGGGAGGGAGGTGGACAGAGCCAGGGCCACGCATGCCTGCAGGGGTCAGGGAGGCCTCCTTGCAGCTCACAGCCTCTGGAACACTTTCCTCCACCTCTGTACCCGGCTGCCCCAGGACAGCGAGTTGGGAAGCTGTCTCAAGCGCTATTTAATTCTCTAGACCTTATCTGAGCATCCTTCGTTTTCTTCCATTTTCTTTTTCAAGGTCCTGTAATTCTGATCTAGTTTTGGTCTGCCTGGGATTCAAGAATTAGGAAGGACAGTAAGTGCCTGCGTGAGAAGCTGGCAGAGTAAGATTCCAAGACAGGAAAAATGAATGACTTATGAATAAGTAGGAGCCGGGGAAGAAAATTCAAGTTGGCAACTAAAACTCAGGGCAAGAGAAATACAAGTGGCTGGAAAGCAGCAGTCGCTCAGGCATTCACTTCTTTACAGCGGAGTTTCAGGCTGTAATAACATGAATGAGAATAAGGGACAGCCACAACCACTGTCCTCGCTCTGTACCCACAGCAAACAGAATCACAGTTCCAAGCTGTGTTACTACGTCACCATGTTAGAAAGGCCATGCAGACAGGAGAGAGATGCAATACCTACTTTACACAACACGAAGAACCAGGAAGGACGAATCAGTTACATGCAGTGGGACAGTGAGTGTACTAGGAAATGTTATCACTGAAGAACTTTTAGGATAAAATGTAACTTACCTCCGATAAAGCTGAAGAAAAGTGATTGCAGTTTTTGTGCATTAAGTGGTAGGCATTGCCTTTGTACTCCTTTCCCAGTTCTTCTACAATTTTTTCTATCTCATCTTCTAGGAAGTCCGTGCTCCCTAAAACAACAGACTCTCTTAAAGAAAAGAGAAAAACATAGCTATGTGAGGTTTATGTCTTTATAAAAAGCACGTTTAAAGATTTGATATTTCCAGGAATATCGTGGTGAGGTAACAAAGCAGGTTTCTGTAATAAGACTAAAGATAAATGAGATACTTTAAAAATGCCAATTATTTTTGTTTCTACTTTTCTGCAATAAACTCTTATACACACTACTTCTGAATAATTCCAATGCAAAGTCAGTCAGTTTCTTTATAAAACAATATGCCCTGACATTAAAAATGCAACATCACCGTTGTTTTACAACTGTGTATAAGTGGTCGCCCTGTTAGTGAACCAACTCCATGTCTAACTGCCCTTGCCCTCAACGCTGGCCATAACCCACTCCCTCACCCAGCTACCACCCTGGAAATGTAACAGACACTATCCAACAGCATGTAGGATTTTAGAGCAAGTAGGGCAACCCAGGAAGCTAAACATATTAGGAAACCCCACCTAAGGAGGCCTACGGAATAGATTCAGGACGGCTTTCTACCGCGTTCCTGCGGGAAATGTTTCCAACCAGCCATGGGCGGAAGGAGCCACGGACATGGGCGTGATGGCATGTGCAGCCCTCCACTGGATTTCCATGGCATAACCTCATTTCACTATTTTTCACTCTTTTTGGCGAGTTAACTATAACATGCCCAGAAGTTTCTCTGAAGCTTTTTGAAGCGAAGATTGTAAACATCCCTTTAAATCAAACCTTAATTAAGGGATGGGACTCTGATGGTCAGCATTCAGTTTCCAGTGCTGCTTACCACTCATGAGGCTCCAGAACACACTCATATCCACACACTTCAGGTTGATCGCCTTAGCAACAGCTTCCCGGCTAATCAATTATTTGAAATTTATAAACAGTGTCCCTTTCATCAGGACAATGAAGAGACTGTTGATGCTGTTAGGCAGGTTAAAATAAAGCTCTCCTCCATCTCCCCCAACAGGAAATTGAGGAGACGCAATGATTAGGTGTGAACATTTTCTAAAGCCGAGCTGGAGTCAGATCAGCTGAGCGTGCAGGAGTAACTCCATGGTCCTGAGGAAAGGCTGAGACCAGGCTGTCCAGGCGCTGCATCTGGCCACTCCCTTCTGTACACAGCTCCGGAGATTGAACATGAAATGTCAGCAACTAAAGCAACGTTACACATGTTACCTTCCTACATGTCAGCCCACAGGAGGAATTCTGTATGCCTGAAAACAAGCATTGGCACTAAACAGTGTAAAAAAAATCCTCCCTACTTACTTAAATTTAAATGTCTCTCCTAGTTCAGAAGCTTTTCCTGGGGAAATTTCAAATATTCCAGAAAAGGGGTAAGGATGGCCACCATAAGCAAATTCTGAAAAGAGAAAACTCATGATTTTTAGTATTTATCACACAACACTTAAACAGAATGCTGAATTAGCTTTAATAAATGATAACAGCACCTAAATATGTTTCAGTTTATTAATGCTTTCACAAACATCTCATTTAGCTATTACTTGTACAGGACAGTTGCCGCCAAAGACCTGAAAGACAGTCATAAGTAATACTTTGATTTTACTGGCAAGAGGAGAGTGACTAACACTCCGACGTAAATACAGCCTCTGCGATCGAGCCTGCCACACGAATGAGGGGTCAGTTCATTCAGCACAATGTGATCAAAAGTCAAAAGAGTACTTTACTGAAAAATCTGTCTAATAACGAGTTTTGGCCCAGTCGGTGTGGCTCAGTGGTTGAGCGTCGACTATGAACCAGGAGGTCACAGTCTGATTTCCCGGTCAGGGCACATGCTCGGTTGTGGGCTTGATCCCCAGTGTGGGGCGTGCAGGAGGCAGATGATCAATGATTCTCTCTCATCATTGATGTTTCTCTCTCTCTCCCCCTCTCCCTTCCTCTCCAAAATCAATAAAAAACAAAAAAACAATGAGTTTTCATGATTCCTGGCTGAAGACTCCTGGTTTATCTTTGAAACATTAGCAAACCTGAAAAACGGAATTCAATTCCCCCATTCAAGAGGAAATAAACTGCCCAGTTACTATGCACAGCCCTCCCCCACGCTCTGATGCACACGCTGCCGCGGGAGGGAGTCCCCTGCACCACAGGCCGCCCGCCAGGCTCAGTGATGCCAGCTCTCCCCAGGTGAACGTGGGGACGGCTCCATGTTCAGGAGGAGCGCAAGTTCCTGTCCGCACTTCTGCTGTGAGACACTTAGGCATTTACGTGGCAAATCTCAGCGGCTTATTGAAAGACTTCTAAACACATGTTTACATTGATCTCATCACTACTATTTATTAAAGCTAACCTTAAAACATCTTAGAACAAAGCACGGGAAAGAACTGGCAGACACTAAGTTTACCTTTGATTCAGATCTTTCAGAAAAAAGCAATGATGTAGATAACAAAAAGGTGTCACACTCAACACTGAAATATACATTAAAACATTTTTAGTGACAGGTTTTATAAAACCCTGTGGGTAATCGGGTTGGCCACGGGAAGACTGTATTTGGATTTTTAACTTTCTCAACTGCAGTCAGAAGAGTCAGAGAGCCCTTTATTCTCCTGTTTAAGATTCACTTTCAGGAATATAGAGAGTGGAACAAAAGTAGGTTCACAGTTGTGTGTATGAATCATTAGTTATTGTATTGTTTCCATACGTAAACCTACTTTGCCCCCCGCCACCCCCGTATAGTACTTGGTCCTAGCGTTGCTAAGCTTATGTGGATGTTTCCAACCATGATTCTAATGATCCCTACATCGTTTCATGGAAGGGAGCAGCGATCAGGCCGATGAAAGAGCAGTGGACCGGTGCTTAAGGACACTTGGGTTCCTCCTGGGTTTATGGCTGATTCGCAGCATGACTGTCAGCAGGTTTGGGTTCTTCATCTGAAAAGTGGCTCTTACGTATGTACCTTCCAGGAGCACAGGCCTGTGGTTCAAGACTTGATGGCACTTTAAACTAACACACCATGCAATTCAGAGGAAAAGGAACACACACACAACTTTGGCAAAAGCCAAGTCAAACAAGGGAGCAAACCCCACACTACAGTGCACCCCCCCCCCCCGGCCCCCTGGCCCCCCCGCCCCCCAGCAGTGCTCCAGCACTGAAGGTAGACGCAGCCTTTCAAGTACACTGGAGCTGCCACCGCAGACCTGCAGGGCCCACACTCAATACGCTGCACCCCGCGGGGACGCAGCTGGCAATGTGCAGCGTGAGAAGGGACATTCCGAGCACCATACTGACACAGTTCCTAAACGAGCCTTTTCTTTGTAACAGCTAAGCTGGCGTGTAGGCAGCCTTTTTTGAGTAAATGCAGGAACACATTCAAAGAGGTCACAAAGCCCGCCTAGCCGAAGCCATGCTATAAACGAAGGCGTTTCTGCTACAGGGTGAGTTTATGATTCAAGCTAATATATTATTACAGCCCGGATAAACTGGCAATGTGGTCTGTCTGACGCACACTATTACTGCTCACAACTTGCTCACTAGTCAATTATCCTCACCGAGAGTGGGACTGAGAACAAAGGGCCAAGCTGCTGAGAGCAGAGCTGCTAGGTGTGAGTGCCCCCGCGTGCTTGCCAGGATAAAGGTAATAAAGAATAAAAAGAGCTGAGTTAATGAATGACCAGGACCATCGTTCCCCAGCAAGAAGCTGGGTGTAATCAAGGCAGAGTTTGCTACTTTAGAACTACACACTTGTAGGTCTACAAACACAAATCACTGAAATTCCCTCCGGAAACTGGTATTTCAAGTGTGGCACTCGCTAGAACCAACCCTTCTCCAACCAAAATGATTGCTGTGGTATAACAATCTCAAAAGAAAAATGCTTTTTTAAAAAGACATAGTATCTATATATATAAAAGCCTAAGTGACTGAATGACCGAACAACCGGTTGACCGGTTGCTATGACGTGCACTGACCACCAGGGGCAGACGCTCAATGCAGGAACTGCCCCCTGGTGGTGGTCAGTATGCTTCCATAGCCAACCTCCCGCAGCCTGCCAACCTCCTGCGGCCCTCTGCCCGGGCCAGCCAACCTCCCGCAGCCTCTCCCCTGGCCGGCCAGGCCCTCCCATAGGCCCCGATTGTCATCCAGGCCAAGGGATCCCACTTGTGCACGAACTCATGCACTGGGCCTCTAGGTCTGAATAAAAGATAACTAAATGAATGTACACTCATGTACTTTGGTACTTTCTTTCCCAATACATTCAACTTTAGGCATTTCCTCAAAACATGCTCTAAGTAAATATGGAAAATGATCTACTTTTCTGCAATAGAAAGTTATGGAAGCAGTTAAAAAATGAAAAGGAAGCACTATAGTTATGACTTTGCAATTCCTTTAAAGAAAAAAACCTTCAGAAAGTGTACTGAGACCGTGTGTACACTTACCTCTGCCATACACTTCAATTCCTGAATGAAAAACTCCAATCCCAATGGAGGAGGTGTACTCGTTCATCCAGTACTAGGAGAAAAGGAAAGATTCAGAACTTCTCTTCCTTATGACTCAGCTCCACATTACAGGAAGCTACGACTCCCCACACTGATCCCATTTCTTGGTATTTTCCCTTCCACCTCTGATAACAACCCATTTAGTCCTATCTCTGTGCCTTTGCTTGTGCCACAGCCCATGTAGAATTCCTTCCTGGGCCAAAATGAATGTCTCAATTTCATACAAGCACATTGAGAGCATAAAATCTAAACCTGGCCAGGTTGGGGGGAAAAATTGATATAAAAATTCTGTTAGTGACTTAAAAAATCCACCTGACATTTGCTTTCATATCTATTTTTCTTCTAGCTAAGCTTTCTCTTTCATTCCCTGGTAAACTCCTGAAGACAGGGATATTTTGTTCTTTTTAAAAAATGTTTGAACCGCACCCGGCTAGCTCAGTTGGTAGAGCATGAGACTCTTAAAAAATGTTTGAACCCTGGCTGGTTTGGTTCAGTGGATAGAGAGTCAGCCTGCAGACCAAAGGGTTCCAGGTTCGATTCTGGTCAAGGGCACATGCCCGGGGTTGTAGGCTCGATCCCCAGTAGGGGGTGTGCAGGAGGCAGCCAATCAATGATTCTCTCTCATCATTGATGTTTCTATCTCTCTCTCCCTCTCCCTCTCTCTCTGAAATCAATAAAAAAATATATATTTTAAAAAATGTTTGAAAAAAATGTATATGGCATATATGTCCTGACTCAGCTCAAAGTTTGATAATGATATTACAGAAATAAACAATATGAGGCACAAAGGTTGGACCAATCTTCTTATCATTGGCATGGAAAAAACTTCCCAGAAAAGGTCGTACCTAAACTGGATTTTTTTAGGAACAAATAACATTTCCCAAGATAGAAAATTTTTTGGGTGGAGAACGGGAAGAAATGCCTGAAGAGGGGAGAAGATGTACATAGGTGGTGCGATATGAAATTATGGGGCTGACTGTCAAAGGGGTTAAAAAGGCAAACTGTAGAGAGTTATACCTAGAAGAAGGGAAATGAGCTAAAAGCTCATTAAACACACACTTGGGTAATACTTAACAGTGTTACAAAACCTATCAGATTTCTCCCAGGTCAGAAGATCAAATGATCTTTAATTTTTCTAGATTTATTTAAGTTTCAACTTTGACTCCAACCCCTAGTCAGTTTTCTCCCAGACCTGGGAAAAGGCACATTCTCATACATGGCTGGGAAAACATAGATAAAGTTGATTCTCTCCCTCGCCCTCAAATATACCTAGAAGAAACATATTTGAAAAAGAACAAGGGACTTTCTCATCTAACTATCAAAATATTCATTAAAAGAGTATGGTACTGCCCTGGCTGGTTTGGCTCAGTGGATAGAGCGTCAGCCTGCGAACTGAAGGGTCCCAGGTTTGATTCTGGTCAAGGGCACATGCCCAGTTTGTGGATTTGATCCCCAGTGGGGGGTGTGCATGAGGCAGCCAATCAATGATCCTCTCTCATCACTGATGTTTCTATCTCACTCTCTCCCTTCCTTCCTGAAATCAATAAAAATATATTAAAACAACAACAGCTATCATTCTTTTTTTTATCCACCAGATTGGCAAATACAAAATATACTGCTAATACTTGGTAATGAGGAATGTGAAGGAGATACTGCAGAAGAGTGACTCAATGATAGTTAACCAGTCTACTTTGTGGGATCTATTCTATAGAAATACTTGAGCATATGCAAAGACACATTCCAGCTTATTAACTGTGTTGTCTATAATACTGAAAAACTAGAAACAACTTAAATATCAGTAGGAGAATGATTAAATAAATTATGGTGAATCTGTATTATGAACTATCACTGTCTACAGCTACTACAAAGAATGAAGTAACTCAATACACATAGACATGAAACAGTATCTAAGGCACAAAGTAAAAACGCCATTCATATATTATAGCATGATCACACTTCCATAAAATAAACAGTGTGTGTGTTTACATACTCAGTATCTATGTATATAAAAGGCTAACATGCAAAGTGTCCTCTCGGCAGTCCAACCGGGAGACCAGGAGTTGGATTGCTCACTATGATGTGTGCTGACCACCAGGAGGTGGCGCAGAACGAAGGAAGGCCCCAGTTGGCAGCCAGGGAAGGAAGGCGCTGGCTGGCAGCCAGAAGGCCCCGATCAGCTCTGATCTCTGGCCAGACCTAGGGACCCTACCCGTGCACACATTTTGTGCACTGGGCCTCTAGTGGAAGAATAAAGAAAAACCACCATCAACTACAACAAAATAAAGTCTGAGGCAGAACAAAGTGTCAATAGTTTGAGAGAGGAGAGCAGGTATTCAGGGGTGGGGTGGGAGGGAGTATAAAGGGATACTTTCACTTTTAACTCCGTATTTCCAGATTGTTTCTCTTTATTTGAATCCTTATACTATCATAAGGGAATAGGCTCATGTATACAAACATCACAAGCAGCAGCATTACTTGTGTGAGAAAAATACTGGTAACAACTTAAGTGTGATTCTCAAGGGCATTGGCTGAATAAACTATGATATATCCACACAACATTTGGAATATGATGCAGCCATAAAAAGGAGGAGGATGCTCTCAAGGACCTGATAGGGAGTATTTTCCAGGACATACTTGTCAGGGGATCAAAAGCAGAAGAATGGAGACATGGCAAATGATATAGAAGCTGGTTTGAAGGGACTTCCATTGGTCAACTTTGGAAAAATTTGAGTATCGAAGAGAATAATGACAACAATGAACTGTCACATATTGAATAAAAAAAATTTGAGCCTATAGTAAGACAAAAAAGAAGAAAAGGAGGGAAAGCTCTACTTTATAGCAGAAAGCCAGCTAATCAATGTAGATGTGAAAGCAGAATTAGGTAAGCACCATTTTGCAGCCCCTGCTGATACAAGGTTCATGGATGCTAAAACCATTGGGAGAGGGTTGTTGAGAAGCAATGGTCACAGAGTCTCCAAGTACCAACCCTACGTTTCCCTAAATTATAAGGAAAAAAGTTACCTTTGCAATGGAAAAATACGGTATCATCTTATCTAAGTGATTAAACTGAATATTGTCAATAGTTGGACAAACTGATGTTATGTGCCTCCTGGTGTGACGAAACAGAAAGGCCACTTCCTGTTAGTTTTCTTGTCAACTATGTTAAAGAGAATATAACCATAAGGAAAAACCAGCTAACTGTGAGATACTCAATAAGAAACGCGGTCTGGTCTTTTAAAAATAATTAAAGTAAAAAAAGGGTGGCTATTCTTCAAAGGAAGATTTAAAAGATTCGACAACTAAATACAATTAAGGAATTTGACTAGAGCTTAGATTTAAAAAAAAAGCCAATAGGACATTATTGGGACAACTGGGGGGAGACATTAATAGGGACTGTACGTTAGATGATATTATATCAACTGAAAATTTCTTTGATGTGATAATAATGTGGTTAAGGTAAGACTGTCTTCTTAGAAAATAGATGCTGCAGTATTTACAGGTGAAATACTGTAATGCTTCTGCCTTACTTTCTTTAATATATATATATATGTATACAGTGGGGCCTTGACTTACGAGTGTCCTGACTAACGAGTTTTTTCGAGATATGAGCTGTCTCTCGGCCAATTTTTTGCTTTGAGTTGCGAGCTAAAATTCGGGTTACGTACGAGCCAGTTTCAGATACCCCACCGCTAGTTGGTGCAGCGAACGTCACAATGATTTGACATACGAGTAATTTGAGTTACGAGCTCCATCACGGAACGAATTAAACTTGTAAGTCAAGGCCCCACTGTGTGTGTGTGTGTGTGTGTGTGAGTGTGTGTGTGTATTTTAATTGATTTTTAGAGAGAGAAGAAGGAAAGGAGAGAAATATTGATGTGAGAGCAAAACATAGCTTAGCTGCCTCCTGTACGCCCCCTACCGGGGATTGAGCCTGTAACCCAGGCATGTGCCCTGACTGGGAATCAAATCAGCAACCTTTTGGTGCCTGGGATGATGGCCAACCACTGAATCACACCACCCAGGGCATTCCACCTGACTTTCTGTGTGATTGTGTGGTGTAGGAGAGGGTAAGAGAAAGCTAATGTGGTTTTTACTGGTGACACTAGGTGAAAGTATACAGATTGTACTTCTTACAGTGTTTTAAAAAATATATATTTTTATTGATTTTAGAGAGGAAAGGAGAGGGGGAGAGAGAGAGAAGCACCAATGATGACAGAGAATCATTGATTGGCTGCCTTTTGCACACCCACACTGTGGATCGAGCCTGTAACCCGGGCATGCGCCCTGACAGGAAATGGAACCATGATCTCCTGGTTCAAAGGTCGACACTCAACCACTGAGGCACGCCGGCCAGGCCTTACGACTTCTTTTTGTGAAGGTTTACATATTTTCAAAATAAAAGGTAGGGGAACTAAAGAGAATGATCTGGTCCTTGCCTCCCTTCAACAGAAGAGATGACTTTCCGAGTTTCCGGCTCACCTCTCCCCTTCTCCTTTTCCAAGCAGAAAATACAAGGTGACCCTGCCGGTCCCCATAACCACGCTGCCAGTCTTTCCCCAGGAGCAGCTTCCTTGGCAGGCAGCTCTAGGACTTAAATCGCCTTGTCCACGTGCGAAATGCCATTGTTTATAGCGTTTGCAACCAATAATTTGGCCTGTACACTGCTGAGTTCCATAACGACGGCACAGGCAGGCTTATTTTTTCCCCTGGATGCTGACAGCTCTATTTTTGTGACCTTTCTCTTTTCACACATGAGCTTCTCTTTCAAAATACAGTATATTTCCAAAAAGCATATATACTAATGGTTTGTCCAGAACATCTACAATAAAACACCGTCTACAATGTTTTAAACTCTTAGTAAATTGAACATTTATTTCCATTTAATGTCTCATTATCACTTAATTTTAACAATTTATCTTTTAGTTGAGCAGTAAATAGCCTTCCCAAAGTGCTTTTGTAATAAATGCCTATAATGGGAATCTAACTGTTTTATTGAGAGATAGAAAGGTTTTCATGAAAAAGAAAAATTATATATGAAAGTGACTTTGGGCCAAAGGGTAAAAACAGTGCTGGGATGGGAATGCATTTGTCCGAGTGGGATCCTGAACTCAGAAATCTTTTGTCCTCTGCCTTTTCACAAATGACAATAATCTCATCCCTGCTTAGGGATTTCATACTTAGGACTCCTGCATGCTGCCTGGGTATGTACTATACTATTTTAGTTTGAAATTTCCCTGCACTCAAGACTTTATATTTAAAAACATAAACAATTTATAAATGCGGAAATCTGTAAAAATGGGAGAAACTTAAAAACGAGGGGAAAGCCCTAACCGGTTTGGCTCAGTGGATAGAGCATCGGCCTGTGGACTCAAGGGTCCCAGATTCGACTCTGGTCAGGGGCATGTACCTTGGTTGTGGGCACATCCCCAGTGGGAAGTGTGCAGGAGGCAGCTGATCAATGTTTCTAACTCTCTATCCCTCTCCCTTCCTCTCTGTAAAAAAAATCAATAAAATATAATTTTTTTTAAAAAGGGGAAAATGTACCATCCAAAAATGTGGTCAGCCTTTGGAGTTCGGTATATGGAGATCTGACCTATATAAGGTTTCTAAAGAATTGCTGAGACACTACAATGAAAAATGAATACCTGGTAGTTTTGTATGTGGTGGTGTTATCTCTACTCTCAAACGGAAAGTTGGACAATTAGGTCAAGTGTTTTTGTTCAAGGTTATAGGAAGCCCACAAGTTGCAGGGAAAGGAATTTCTTGACCCAGTGATATTTCTTTGGACAGAACTAAAGAGCAGGCTACCCACTCCTAACATTTTCCCCCCAAGGCTCGATCTCCATATTCTGTGCCAGGCAGGAACTGATGTTGGTGGTGCTTACTTACTGTTCACAGTAACAATAAGGGACTCAGTAACTCTCTGCTTTTCTGTTTGTGTTCTTATCTCCAAAAAGACCCCCAAATTTAAGGGTTAAGTTCTTTGAAAGATGAAGTAACTATTTACTAATTAGAAATCTATGAATAGGTAGCTCTACTTACAGAAATAAAAAGTATTTCAAGTAACACTATAAACAACTGCATACCAACAAATTAAATAACTGAGATGAAATGGACAAATTCATCAAAAGACATAAACTACCAAAACTAAAAAGCAACAAGCCCTGCTGGTGTGGCTCAATGGTTGAGTGTCGATCTATGAACCAGGAGGTCACAGTTAGATTCCAGGCCAGGGCACATGCTGGGGTTGTGGGCTCGATCTCCAGTAGGGGAGTGTGCAGGAGGCAGCCAATCAATGATTCTCTCTCATCATTGATGCTTCTATCCCTCTCTGCCTCTCACCTTCCTCTCTCTGAAATCAATTAAAAACATACTTAAAAAAGAAAAAAAGAACACAAGCAACAAAAGAAAAAATAGATAAACTAGAAAAAATTAAAACATTTTGTGTTTCCAAGAACATTAAAGAAAGTGTCTCTTTCTAATAATACAAAAGCAAAAGATGGTCCCATTAGTTCTTGAACTCTAATCCCCAATTAAAAACCTTTAAATAGGTTACTTCTCAAATTACAGACTACATTTTTAAAAAAATATTTTTATTGATTTCAGAGAGGAAGGGAAAGGGAGAGATAGAAACGTCAATGATGAGAGAGAAACATCGATTGGCTGCCTCCTGCATGACCCCTACTGGGGATGGAGCCTAAAACCCAGGCATTTGGCCAGACAGGGAATCGAACCCATGACCTCCTGGTTCATTAGGTCAATGCTTAATCACTGAGCCACACTGGCAGGATTAAAGACCACATTCTTAATTCCAGCCAGCTGCTTTAAAAAATATGTGGAAAACAGGCTAAAAACAACACAAGAATAGAAAAAACACAACTCGTAATATATGTATTCTGATCAGCTACCTTTTCACACATGAACAGCAGCACATTAATGACGAAATTTTTAGAATTCACGTTATAAAGTGAATTGGATGTTTTTCTTTGGTGTGATTTTTTTTTCCCTGAATGGATTCAGAAGAAAACCTTCATGGAGAGCTAGTCAGAGAGATGCCCTCCAAATGTTTCTGCTCCTGTTAGGGCTCCCTAACTCCATAATTAGCAAACACGCCTGGAAGGCTCAATCTTTAAAAACTGGGCACGCTGCCTGTGGAAGACGGGCATTTAATTCAAGGTCAGCATGTCTTACCCAGTCCTTCTGCCTCAAAGCCCTGCCACGGCTATGCAGACAATATGGATGATGCTTATTTTAAGTGGGGATTTAATGAGATAACTGTAAATAAAACAAAACAAAAGATATAGGAGGGCTAGGCCTTTTACAGAATGATTTTGGTTGTGAAACTCCCCTATACTGGTTTGCTATTGCTATTCATGCTGAAGAAATTATTACCCTCTTGTAGTTTAAGATTTTAGAAATTAATAGTGTTTCTCAGTGCTTTTCTATCTTGGTTTCCATCTTCTGTTGTTACTTAAAAAAATTACTACTGTCAAAACCTTGCGCATAGCATCTCTGGAGATCAAATCTCTGTACAAAGCTCAACAGAGCTTCTCAACTTGCTATATGGAAATTCATGCTCTGGTAGAACACCATGAAACACTGGTAGTTTCTAACAGAAAACATGTCATAAATATGCAACATGAAATTACAGCCAAGAACATGTATCCAGGAAAAACAAACAAACAAACAAAACAAGCTGCTCGATTAGATATGACTGGATGTCAGCAAGATCTCTGTTCACTTTTGTTGGGTATGTCTTCATTGATTTGTTGTCTAAATAGTAGCAGATGCCAAAAGTTTAAAATTACATGACTGGGAAAAATGGAAAATCTGGGACAAGTTGAACTGAAAGCTTAGCTCTTTATTTGCACTGGGAAAGGAGCACCTTTATGCCTAGATTTGGACCAAGTGTAAGAGCACAACGAGGGTTAGGGGACAGTTTAAGGACCGCGCTCCAAGACGGCTGCAGAGGCCGGACGAAGGTGTAGCGACACGATCACACAGAGGCCCTGCTGGGGCGGGAGTGACACAGAACAGCAGGCGGGTCCACTACAGGAGGTATAGTTAAGGTTACTCATTGCGGACGAGATAATCCCTCAGGGATCCATGAGAGATCACATGTTTTCACTTGAGTTAGTTTACATTCTTAAACCCCTAACATACCAAAGGAAAACAGTAAACCAGCCAGTTGCTACCACAAAATAGCCTCTCTCAAACCATGAACCAACAGCAGTTACCACAACATCTCCACGTCAACCACCTACCACCCCATCTGTCCCGAGGACACATCAGGTCAGCCTAACCTAAGGCGAGTTTCCCTGAGGTCGAGAGGGAAACCCACAATGTGCCAGCTGAGTCACAAGGACCCTGCTTCTATTCTACCTGCGTTTCCTTCAGAGACCAGCGCTTGGATAAGAAAAGGTGGAGCCAAGTACTGCCACTCACACAGGTTGAAGCTTGTGAACTATAGTGAAACTGGGCGGTGTGTCAGGAATCTGAGGCTCTTGGCCTTTATTTTCATAAATATTTGATAACTTTAAAGGTACCCAATCTGTCTCAAAAGTTGGGTTCCAATTCAGTTCCTGGAGACAGAAGGCCTTCGTTTGAATTCTGGCTTCACTAGGTACTAGCGTGACCTGGGAAAGAGACAAATCCCCCCAGTATTTATAAAATAGAGGTCAACAGTATCTACTCAGAGGGCTACTGTGCGGATTAAGCAAACTAATGACATATAAATTAAAGAGTGCCTGACCCATATCACAGTAAACATTAAGTGTGAGCAGCAGTAAACACATATAGTTATTGACAACTAGAGGCCCGGTGCACAAAATTCGTGCACAGTGTGTATGTATGTGTGTGGGGGGGGGGGGGCGGGGAGGGGGGGTCCCCCTCAGACCAGCCTGCACCCTCTCCAACCCGGGGTCCCTTGGGGATGTCCGACTGCCAGTTTAGACTCAATCCTGGCAATCGGGCCTAAACTGGCAGTCGGACATCCCTCTCACAATCTGGGACCGCTGGCTCCTAACTGCTCCCTGACTGCCAGCCTGGTCGCCCCCAACTGCCCCCCTGCCAGCCTGGTCATCCCTTACTGGCCCCCCTGTCGACCTGGTCATCCCTAACTGCCCCCCTCTGCTGGCCTGGTTGCCCCTCACCGCCCCCCTGCTGGCCTGGTCGCCCCCAACTGTCCTGCTGCTGGCCTGGTTGCCCCCAACTGCCCCCTCCCTGCTGCCAGCCTGGTCACCCCCAACTACCCTCCCCCCATCGGCCTGGTCACCCCACACAGCCTGCTGTTCAATCATTTGGTCGTCCCTCACTAAAACCCCTGCCGGCCTTGTCGCCCCACACAGCCTGCTGTTCGGTCTATTTCGGTTGTGACGGCCCCTGGCTTTTTATATATATTAGGATATGATCGTTTTCTAACATTTTTGTTCTAGCAGATCAGTTCTGGCTCTCTGTTAATTCTCAGAATGTTCAAGAACCTTTGGGAGAGGATATCAAATAACCAGGAGCAGCAACTCACTAAATTGAAGAGCAAACAATGGCAGAGTTATCTGACTCTACAGCTTGTACACGCAATGATTCCTATTCTTGGGAAGTACAACTCTGAGTAAAAGGTCTCTGTAAGCAAGGCAGTGGTTTCATAAATGCTTATACATTCATGAGGGGTGTGAGCAGAGAACTGGAGAGCCACATCTCAACTTGGGTGCTTGGACTTTCTGGCCTTGCACTTATAAGACTATGGAGATGGTAGCTATGCAGAAGATGGCCATAGAAGAACCACTAACACATGACCTCCTCTGGTGCCAGCCAGTGTCACTGGTTTACAGCAGCGGTCGCCAACCGGTGGTCCGCAGATCACTGGTGGTCTGTGAGGTCCGAAAGGTTGGCGACTGCTGCTTTAGGGGGCTTTTCAAAGCATTCTAAAGTATTAATATAACAAGAGACAGGAAAAAACAAGTCACAGAAAGATTATCATCTTAAAATATGCGGGAAGGCAATCCTATCTAATAAAAGAGAAACATGGTGATTAGCCGTACCTCCGCTACCCTTCCCATTGGCTAATCAGGGCGATATGCAAATTAACTGTCAGCCAAGATGGCGGCCGGCAGCCAGGCAGCTTGAAGCGAACATGAGGCTTGCTTGCTTCAATGATGGAGGAAGCCAACGTTCCCCGCCTGCTGCTGCCGGCCTCTGAGCTTGCAGTTTGAAACATTGTTGCAAATATAGAAGCTAAACAAAACCCCAGAAACCTGCTTTCAGCCAGCTGGGATCTCAGAGCTGGAGTTGAAACAGTGTTTCGATTATAGAACCCAAACAAACTAGATACCTGCTTTCAGAAGCGGAGGCCTAAGAGCTGGAGCCAAGCCTCAGAGCTAAAGCTGGCCCAGAATAAAAAAGAAAAAAAGAAAAAAAGGAGCGGTTGGGAGCTTCAGTCACCCGCCAGCCTGAAAACAGCCCTCAGCCCCTCACCCAGAATGGCCAGGCACCCCAGTGGGGACCCCCACCCTGAAGGGTGTGTGACCAGCTGCAAACAGCCATCAGCCCCTCATCCAGGCTGGCCAGGCACCCCAGTGGGGACCCACACCCTGATCCAGGACACCCTTCAGGGCAAACCAGCCAGCTCCACCCGTGCACCAGGCCTCTATCCTATATAGTAAAAGGGTAATATGCCTCCCAGCACCGGGATCAGCGGAGCCGCGAGGCCTCCCGGCACCAGGATCAGTGTGATAGGGGGCAGCGCCCAAACCCCCTGATCGCCCTGCAGCTCTGTGTGTGACAGGGGGCGGGGCCACAACCTCCCTATACGCCCTTCTCTGTTCGTGACGGGAAGGCGCCCCAACCCCCTGATCAGCCCTGCTCTGTGCCTGATAGGGGGAGCTCCCCAACCCCGTGATCGCCCTGCGGCTCTGTGAGTGACAGGGGGGAGCTCCTCAATCCCCTGATCAGCCCTGCTCTGTGTATGACAGGGGGGAGTTCCTCAACCCCGATCGGCCCTGCTCTGTGTGTGATGGTACGGAGCCCCAACCCCCCTGATTGGCCCTGCTCTGTGTGTGACAGGGGATGGTGCCACAACCTCCCCATCGACCCTGCCTTGAGTGTGACAGGGGGCGGTGCCCCAACCCCCCAATCAGCCCTACCCTGAGCGTGACTGAGGGTGGCATCACAACCTCCCAATCTGCCCTGCTCTGTGCATAACAGGGGGTGGCGCCCCAACTCCCACATCAGCCCTGCTCTGAGCCCGACCAGGGGCTGCACCTAGGGATTGGGCCTGCCTTCTGCCACCTGGGAGCAGGCCTAAGCCAGCAGGTCATTATCTCCTAGGGGTCCCAGACTGCAAGAGGGCACAGGCCGGGCTGAGGGACCGCCTCCCCCCACCCCCCCCCCCCCCAGTGCACAAATTTTTGTGCACCGGGACTCTAGTAAATACGTAAGTACAATTACTTTTGAGCCCAAATTTGCCTCAATGCAGAAAAAGAGGCCTAAATATTTCTATTTATTATTTTAAAGCATAGTTTATAGAAGAGGACTGTGCTATATTATAGTCATACACTATTAAAATGTTAAATTAATCTTCTGACAAAGAACTTTCATTAAACTTCATTTTGGTCAATGATATGTCTTATGGATTTAATAAAATTTTATGCTTCTGTTCGCAAGCAACAAAACGATAAATGCCATCTCCCTAGTCTGGAACTTAAAACACTTAACTAACCACTTGGGGTCTGGGCCTTCCTTCCTGAAAAGGTAGTATTGAATGGTCTGCATGAGTATAAAGCATGATTGTTTCCTCTGAAAAACCAGAGCCTGGGTTCCTGTGGATTAGAGCAAGTGTTTTACTTAATTGCCATAAAAAGGCGCTTAGGGAATAGAGAAGGCGTTTGATTACTGAGTTACAAATCCAAAATAGCTGTGACTAGTGGAAATCGTGGGATAATTACTATAGTTCCATCTCATATAAAACTGTCCTTGGTGTTCCTGTTCACAGTGTTCAACTATCCTGTCAGGTCCTTTTGGTACCATTGGGGTTGAGTCCCAGATAATCCTACAGCAACTGCTATTTAACAGGAAACCACATTAAAATGCTACCGACGGTGCCTTAGCATCTGGCTAGTCATAAAGTGGAGTTAAAAAAGCCTCACTGAATGAACTGACTGAGATATTTCAGTATTTTTTAGATGAAATCATGAACACCTAGGGCTGTCTATTAACTTGCTTTACACTATAAGAATAGGTTCTATTCCATTATTATTTCTAAGAAAATGTTCAATCTTTTCACTACTAGAGATGAACTAAAATAAGCACATGACTCACTTTCTTGATCTTAGGAAAAAAGTTACATAACAAAAACATTTTTATTCCAATGCTATTTATAAATTGTTGATTACTTTCAATCTTTGAAAGTAATCTCTCCTGATTACAAAAGATTTGCCAGGGGGTTTTTGGTTAATAGTGCTTCAAGTTTTATAAATGTTCTGTAAAGCTTCTTTTTATTTCTTTTCAAGATAACGTAACCAAACAGGAACACATCCACTAAAGCTAGGGTAGCCACGCTCCTAGCTCACTGGGACAAGTCCCTATTTACATCTGTTCCAGCTCTTCAACCCGTTTCCTCTTCTGCACAAGTTCGTTTTGATGATAAATGTGAAGGTTAGCCTAAGGCTGCCTTAATTAAGGACTGTAAGTCTTAACAGCTCCTAAGCACAGTCCTGCACTCATCAGTGTGAGCACACAAAACTACATACTTACATGGTAACCGAAAACCAAGAAAATGTATTTTGTACAAAGCTAAAGCTTCCTCCTCTTTATCAACCAGGCCAACTAATTTTCAAAAACAAATTCTTGTGCTTGCAGAAAGACCTAATTTTTAGGATCCACAAGCTACACTCAGGATTACTATGAATTAACTTATTTAACGGAGAACACATTTTTAACTATCAAACCAAATGTCCTTGGAATATTTTTAAGACTAAATCTATTTTATATATAATCCACAGTTTGATTCTACTAGTGATGAGAAATAGATGAGGCAGGGTACTGTCATTAATTCTTGATCCTATTATCACATCTATGCCAGAAAATTCTCCTATCAGCACTTAGCTTTAGTTGTGTCTGTGACTGATGTCAAATATGTTGGTAAAATCTTGAAACTTCTTTTAGGCCTACTTGTACTTGACTATTCCCTTGGATTGGGCTCTAAACTGCATGAGGTCTGAGACTGAGTCTTACTTAACTTTGCTTCCTCCATGATGCTTAGGTATTATACTATTCTAGTAGACCACTCAAACACTATGAGTTGAAATGTAGCAAGGAGTTTATAATGCTATTTGTGTGTTTTTTAATTATATATAGATACATTTTAATATATATATTTTAACTGTTGACAGTATTACAGATCTCTCCTGCTTTTTCTGTTTTGTCCTTAATTGTGACGTATGGAAAAGAGCCTCTCCATTCTTTCTCTCATTCCAGAAATACTTACTCAACACCTACTATGTGCCAAGCACCAGCAATACAGACGTGAAAATGAAGTGCCTGTTCTCACGGAGCTTGCATTCTTGAGAGGTGTCTTAGAACCTCTCAGGGGATCCTGAAATCATTTTGGTGGGTTACACCAGCATAATTTCAAATGAACAAAAAATAATGAAACAGAACTTATCAGAGGACATCACACAAAGCAAGCTGTTTCCTTAACATTTTGTTTCAGTATTGTGTGTGCATAATGGGTATGATATAAAATGTATTTCTTAGTTGGTCCAGGTTAAAACTGAGAAACACTGTTCTAGAACGATTTGTGAGTTTCAGTTTAAATTTCACTTCATTTTATTTTTAATTAAAAATTCTTTTTTCAACTACAGTTTACATTCTATATTAATTTTAATTAGTTTCAGGTGTACAGCATAGTGGTTAGACAATAAATCTCATTTTAAAGATTTCCCGCAAAGCTATAAAGCAAGTTAGACAACTTTGCTTTCATAAAATGTATGCATACTTCCCATGTGTCAGGGACTCTGCTAGACACTGGCGATACAAGGATGATTAATTCACAGTCCTCATGCATAGGAACTCATTAAGAATGTAAACAATCACAGTTTGATAGGTGTTAAAATGGAAATATGTGCATATATAGTAAATTAATAACTCATTTTTTTGAATGCCACTCTAAAATAAACTGCACTCTCACTTACTTTGTTTTTCGTAATGAGAACAGTCTATGTAAAATATGTAAATCACATTAGGGATGTTCAGGCAAATAATATGCCCAACATCACATAGAGTGGCTAAGCTATATAAATGGGACCCAGATTTCTTAGCCTTCACCTACTTTTGTTTTTATCACATATCTTGTTGTATCTATTTTCACACTAGAGGCCTGGTGCATGAAACTCGTGCACTAGGGTGGGGGGCAGGGGTGTCCTTCACCCGGCCAGTGCCCTCTCGCACTCCGGGACCCCTTGGGGAATAACCAGCAGTCAGACATCCCTCTTGCAGTACAGGACCCCTTGCTCCTTACTGCCTGCATGCTTGCAGCTCCTTAGTGCTGCTGTGGAGGAGAGAGGCTCCAGCCACTGCCGCTGCACTTGCCAGCGGTGAACCCGGCTTCTAGCTGAGCAGCACTCCCTCTGTGGGAATGCACTGACCACCAGGGGGCAGCTCCTGTGTTGAGCGTCTGCCCCCTGGTTGTCAGTGTGCATCATAGTGACTGGTCGTTTTGCCATAATGGTTGCTTAGGCTTTTATTATATAGACTAGAGGCCCGGTGCACGAAATTCATGCACGGGGGAGGGAGGACAGGTGTCCCTCAGCCTGGCATGCACCCTCTCCAATCTGGGACCCCTCGGGGGATGTCCTAAACCGGCAGTCGGACATCCCTCTCGCAATCCAGGACCACTGTCTCCTAACGACTCACCTGCCTGCCTGCCTAATGCCCACAACTGCCCTCCCCTGCTGGCCTGGTCGCCCCCAACTGCCCTCCCCTGCAAGCCTGGTCACCCCCAACGGCCTTCCCCTGCTGACCTGATCACCGCTAACCCCCTGCCAGCCTGATCCCACCCCTAACTGCTCTCCCCTGCCAGCCTGATCTCGCCCCTAACTGCCTCTGCCCCCACCACCATGGCTTTGTCCGGAAGGAAGTCAGACGTCCGGAAGTTGGCCGGTTGACCTGGTCTAATTAGAATATTACCCTTTTATTAGTATAGATATGGCCTTGATTTTCTGTATACCATCTTTGTCTTTGTGGCATAGCCTGGAACCAGACCTCATGGATTTGTATCCTACCTCCTGCTTTTTAGCTGTGTGACCTTGGGAAGTTACTGAACAATTTCAGAATAAAATGGAGATCATTACTATTCATCATTTTTCACTTAAGTGTGAAATTATGGTGACCGCTAATGTTACATCACAAGTAAAAAGGAATAGCCATCACCAACCATTTACCTAAATTCCATGTAACATCCCCACCTGACCACTAATTTAGTGCTGTAGAGGTCTCCTGTTGTGGGAACTATAACTAACTCTCATATCTGAAAGAGAGAGAAAATCTAGGAGATATGTTCCTTCTGGGAACTAGAATTTCAACTGCATTTTCAACCAAACAACTCTTTTCATACGATTCAGTATAAACTAGAACACACTCAACAGCATGTACTGAGAACTGATGGAGACAGCTATCATTTAAATCCCTTATCTGGTGGTTCTTTGAATGTGTTGGACAATGGGCTAGAAATTACACTTAAACTATAGATACAAACCAATCTCAGGTTGTTTATTTTCATGATTTCTATAAATGTTTAAAGGCTTATAAATTAGTTCCATTAAGTTCATCTGGAAAAAAGGCTAAAGACCAGCTGTCAAGTCTAACACAAAAGGGCAAAACAAGGCGACACAATTAAGCCCAATGTTCCATATATTTTAGAGCTAGTGTCAAGCATACAACAGCCTGCCTTTACGGCTTCAATCTGGGTAGCACTTTGTTCTCTGCAGGATAACACTCCAGATAAAATGAAGAGATTCCAAAGATCAAGTCACTACATGTTCCAACTGCTGAAAGTACACAAATGGGAGCTCCTTAGCTTCTATAAACCTTCAAATAACAACAGCTAACACTTTCTAGTGCTTATCATATGACAAGTACCAGGCTAGGAATTTTACGTAAATCGATTAATATGATCCTTACAATAAACCTATCTACACTAATAAAAGAGAAACATGGTAATTGGCGTATGACCGCTACCCTTTTCATTGGCTAATCAGCGAGATATGCAAATTAACTGTCAGCCAAGATGGCCGCCGGCAGCCGGGCAGCTTGAAACTAACATGAGGCTTGCTTGCCTCAGTGACGGAGGATCGTTGGAGGAAACCAAGGTTCGCCGCCTGCCGCTGCAGGCCTCTGAGTGGGCAGTTTAAGAAACATTGTAACGAATACCGCTGGACTTCAGCCAGCATATTCGCAACATTGTAAGCAAAGGCCAGAAACCTACTTTCAGCACGGAGGCCTAAGAGCTGGAGCCAAGCCTCAAGCTAAAGCTGGCCCAGAATAAAAAAGAAAAAAAGAAAAAAAGGAGCGGTTGGGAACTTCAGTCACTCCCAGCCTGAAAACAGCCCTCAGCCCCTCACCCAGACTGGCCAGGCACCTCAGTGGGGACCCCCACCCTGATCCAGGACACCCTTCAGGGCAAACCAGCCGGCCCCACCCATGCACCAGGCCTCTACCCTATATAGTAAAAGGGTAATATGCCTCCCGGGACCGGGATCAGCGTGACAGGGGGCAGCGCCCAAACCCCCTGATCTACCTGCGGCTCTGTGTGTGGCAGGGGGTGGGGCCCCAACCCCCTGAGCAGCCCTGCTCAGTGTCTGATAGGGGGAAGCTCCCCAACACCCCACCCCACAGGCCCTGCTCTGTGTGTGATGGGGTAGAGCCATAACCTCCCCATCGGCCCCGCCCTGAGTGTGAGAGTGGCGGCGCCCCAACCCCCTGATCGGCCCTGCTCTGTGCGTGACAGGGGGTGGCGCCGCAACCTCCCCATCGACCCTGCCTTGAGTGTGACAGGGGACAGTGCCCCAACCCCCCAATCAGCCCTACCCCGAGCATGACTGAGGGTGGCATCGCAACCTCCCAATCTGCCCTGCTCTGTGCATGACGGGGCGGCGCCCCAACTCCCCAATCGGCCCTGCTCTGAGCCCAACCAGGGGCTGCACCTAGGGATTGGGCCTGCCCTCTGCCACCCAGGAGCAGGCCTAAGCCAGCAGGTTGTTATCTCCAGAGGGGTTCCAGACTGCAAGAGGGCACAGGCCGGGCTAAGGGACCCCCCCACCCCCCTGAGTGCACAAATTTTTGTGCACCAGGCCTCTAGTCCTATATAATAATCTTATCATCCTATCTAATAAAAGAGAAACATGGTAATTAGCTGTACATCTGCTAGCCTTCCCATTGGCTAATCAGGGCGATATGCAAATTAACTGCCAGCCAAGATGGTGGCCGGCAGCCAGGCAGCTTGAAGCGAACATGAGGCTTGCTTGCTTCAGTGACAGAGGACTCCAATGTTCCCCACCTGCCGCTGCTGGCCTCTGAGCTTGCAGTTTGAAACACTGTTGCAAATATAGAAGCTAAACAAAACCCCCGAAACCTGCTTTCAGCCAGCCGGGATCTCAGAGCTGGAGTTGAAACAGTGTTTCGATTATAGAACCCAAACAAACCAGATACCTGCTTTCAGCAGCCGAGGCCTAAGAGCTGGAGCCAAGCCTCAGAGCTAAAGCTGGCCCAGAATAAAAAAGAAAAAAAGAAAAAAAGGAGCGGTTGGGAGCTTCAGTCACTTGCCAGCCTGAAAACAGCCCTCAGCCCCTCACCCAGACTGGCCAGGCACCCCAGTGGGGACCCTCACCCTGAAGGGTGTGTGACCAGCTGCAAACAGCCATCAGCCCCTCATCCAGGCTGGCCAGGCACCCCAGTGGGGACCCACACCCTGACCCAGGACACCCTTAAGGGCAAACCAGCCGGCCCGCACCTGTGCACCAGGCCTCAATCCTATATAGTAAAAGGGTAATATGCCTCCCAGCACTGGGATCAGCGGAGCCGCGAGGCCTCCCAGCACCGGGATCAGTGTGACAGGGGGCAGCGCCCAAACCCCCTGATCTACCTGCGGCTCTGTGTGTGACAGGGGGCGGGGCCACAACCTCCATATCCGCCCTGCTCTGTGTGTGACAGGGGGCAGTGCCCCAACTCCCCTATTTGCCCTACTCTGTGAGTGACAGGGGGGAGCTCCTCAACCCCCTGATCGGCCCTGCTCTGTGCGTGACAGGGGGTGGCACCGCAACCTCCCCATCGACCCTGCCTTGAGTGTGACAGGGGACAGTGCCCCAACCCCCCAATCGGCCCTACCCTGAGCGTGACTGAGGGTGGCATCGCAACCTCCCGATCCACCCTGCTCTGTGCATGACAGGAGGCGGCGCCCCAACTCCCCAATCGGCCCTGCTCTGAGCCCAACCAGGGGCTGCACCTAGGGATTGGGCCTGCCCTCTGCCACCCGGGAGCAGGCCTAAGCCAGCAGGTCGTTATCTCCAGAGGGGTCCCAGACTGCGAGAGGGCACAGGCCGGGCTGAGGGACCTCCCCGCCCAGTGCACAAATTTTTGTGCACCGCGCCTCTAGTATATAATAAAAGGGCAATATGCAAATTGACCCAACAGCAGAACAACTGGTCGATAGGATGCACACTGACCATCAGGAGCAGATGCTCAACGCAGGAGCTGCCCCCTGGTGGTCAGTGTGCTCCCACAGCGGGGAGTGCCACTCAGCCACAAGTGGGGAGTGGGCCTAAGCTGTCAGTCGGACATCCCCGGGCTGCTAAAGGGCGCAGCCAGGCTGAGGAGCCCCTCTCCCCTGCCAGTGCATGGACCTCTATTGAATTAGATAAGCTACTATTTACACTTTTGAAAGGGACAAAGGCATAGAGAAGTTAAGTAACTTTCCCAAGGTCACACAACTAAAAAGCAGGAGGTAGGATACAAATCCATGAGGTCTGGTTCCAGGCTATGCCACAAAGACAAAGAACTGTATTACATTACTACTGACCCTTGAACGACTCGGGTTTGAACTGCACGGGTCCACGTCCATGCAGATTTTTCTCAAATAATACACTGGACAATTTTTTTGGAGATTTGCAACAATTAAAAAAACAACAACTCACAGGCGAAGCATATAGCCTAGAAATATTGAAAAAGGTGTGCCACGAATGCGTAAAATATATGTACATGTTATTTTAATATCTTTTCTCTAGCTTACTTTATTGTAAGAATACAGTTTATTATACATATAACATACAGAATGTGTTAACCAACTCTTTCTGGTATTGGTAAGGGTTCCATCAATGGTAGGATACTAGTAGTTAAGTTTCTGGAGAGTCAAAAGTTATATGCAGATTTCCAACTGCATAGGGGGGCGGTGCCCCTCACCCTCGTGTTGTTCAGGGGTCAACTGTACTTACAACAGATTCCCGACAGCAGGCTGGACGGGGAGGAGGTCGAGTACAGCTTCTTGCTGCCTGTGCCTTGGTCATGACTGTCACATCGCTATTCCTGCTCTGAACCAGTGCAGACAGCTGGGGGCTCCTACAGGGGAGGAGCCAGCCAGAGAGAGGTTGAAACACCTACACCACTGCTGGTGTCAGCGGCTGCTTCTGCACCCTCCGGCCAACAGCAGCCATGAACTCGGTGGCACCGTGGGGAAAGGACCTGCTTTAGGTGACAGGTGCTCGGGGACGTCAGCTGAGTCCAACAAACCTTTAAAAAGTAATTACTATGTATCTTGCTTGCGTTTTGGTTAGTCTTTTAAAAGTAATATAGTATGTTTCTGAAGAAGGTGATTAAAAGGACACAAACCTCTAGTTTGAGAGCAGAGTACATTACGGTGGATGGTAAATGGAGTTCATATTAAAGGGTCCCACTCACTTTCTTCAGTTCAAACGCATGAGGACTGGATAATACAGCAGATTCCTACACTGACTGAACAGAGGAGAGCTGATGAGGCAGGAGGCAGCGGTGACAATTCTGAGCGAGAAGTCCCTGCACAGGAGAGAGGATGGGATCCACACAGAGTGGATGGCTTGCCCTCAGTTAAGGACACGGGTGATTCAGTCCATCCCACGTCATAGGAGAGAGGGCAGACTATAGCAGGACAGTGGTGGTGGGAGAATGGAAGATTCCCTTCAAATGACTCCCCCAGCCCACCCTTCAGGGAAATCAGCAGGGAGAGCATCCGCTGAGAGTGAGGATGGGCAGAGGGTGAAACACGCAGCTGTCGGGGAGAGTGGAAGTCAGCTGGCCAGGGAAGGAAGCGTTGCTGATAGCCTTCAGGGGCCCGCAGGGGTTTGCAGTCAGGATTTTCAAGCGATGGCCAGTACAGCTGCGTATTTCTCCAGCTGCACCCAGCCCCTGAGATGTAGAGACAGTTCAACTGTACCAGGGTTCCCAGGCTCAGGCATAGCGGGAATGATTATGATGGCAGACAACCGGCTCGAACTTAGAGAGGGGAGGCATAAGGGAGTGATTAAGGAAACTGGCCGTGACTATGGGGAATGGCAGACTGGCAGGCTGGCGACCCATCTGGAGGCAGAATTCCTTCTACCTGAGGGGGCCTCAGTCTTTCCTCTGAAGGTGTTCAACCTGATTGGATGAGGCCCACCTGCACTGTGGAGGATAATCTGCTCTACTGGTTTACAGGTTAATCCATAAAAAACTACCTTCACAGCAACATCTGGACTGGTGTTCGACTAAAAACTGGTACTAGATTGACTTAGTCAAGTGGACATAAAATGAACCATCACAGAAGTAGGAATTTTTTTGTCACTGCTCATTCATGAGTTCCAGAGCGCACAGGGTGGAAGTTAGTTTAGAGAGGGTGTAAGTGTAGGACAAATAGAGAAACAGCACTTTCCAGGGATGGGAGGAGGAGAGACACATTGTGGCGGTGAAGGGCCCAGATTTCAGTGTCAGAACTCTACCACTTATGGCACGATTCTGAGCAGGTTCTCCAACTGCTCCGTTTCATCATCTTAAAAAGGGACAATAATATAAAGAAATGGTTTAGGGCCGTGGTTGGCAAACTGCGGCTCGCAAGCCACATGCAGCTCTTTGGCCCCTTGAGTGTGGCTCTTCCACAAAATACTGTGTGCGGGTGCATGTACAGTGCAATTGCAACTTCGTAGCCCACGCGCAGAAGCCGGTTTTCGGCCTGGGCGAGTCTATTTTGAAGAAGTATTGTTGATATTTGGCTCTGTTGACTAATGAGTTTGCCGACCACTGGTTTAGGGCAATGGCTGGCATGAAGAAATCACACAAAAATGGTAGCTCTCATTATTATGGGAAGACTCACTATTGTACATCTGTCAATTCTCCCAAAAATTATTCGTAAATTTAATGTCATTACACTTAAAATTGCAGTGAGTGTTTTGAGAAATTGATTCTAAATTTTATTTGAAAAATGAATGAGATAAAGAAAATTCTGAAAGAGAGTAAGAGAAACCTCCATCACCAGCTACCAAAACACACTAGAATACTGTAATTAAACACCTGATGAAGGTGCAGGAAGAAGCAAATAAATAGAAAGTCAAGAAATAGACTTAGATCGCGCGGGTCATTTACTATGGGCTAAATGTGGCCCGTGCTTCCAATTAACAAGGGGCGCGATGGGTCATGCACTGAACAGTGTAGGCACGACTGGCCTTCCACTTGGGAACAAACACAGGTCATCTGTATCATTTTAGACGTGGGGAAGCCTTTCTAGGGACGACATGAGCTGAAAGGTCATAAACAACAACAGTTTTGACCACATGCAATTTTAAATTTCCGTAAAGCAAAGGACACTATAACATACCTAACAAGCTTAATGGGGGATTTTAACTTACTTTCTGTCATTTCATAATTTATGTGCTTGGCTGTACTTGTCTTCATTTTACATTTGTCTTTTTTGTTTTCTCTCTTACCTCATATGGACTATATTTCCTCTGCTGTTTCCCTTCTAGATCTGACTTTATCCCAACAATACTTACACTTACGTGAAAAAAAATCACACACACACTCTAATAGACTTTTCCAATACCAAGAAGAACCAATTGTATCTACTGGGTTATCGCTGTGTCGGGCTGCTGGATGCTTCTGTCTCCTCCCTCCCCAAGGCCTGGTCCATATAACTCTTTGAAGAGTAATTCTGGGTACTGACATTCTTAGGCCACATACCCATTAGGCTGTATCTATATTAAACAAGTACGGCTGCCCACGGCTGCCTCTTTTATTTTTATTTATTTATTTATTTTTTAAAATATATTTTATTGATTTTTTACAGAGAGGAAGGGAGAGAGATAGAGAGTTAGAAACATCAATGAGAGAGGAACATTGATCAGCTGCCTCCTGCACATCTCCCACTGGGGATATGCCCGCAACCCAGGTACATGCCCTTGACCGGAACCGAACCCGGGACCCTTCAGTCCGCAGGCCGACGCTCTATCCACTGAGCCAATCCAGTTTCGGCAAGCTGCCTCTTTTATACTGTCCCCACCTTCCTCAGGTTCTGGAGTCACCAGTTACCGCCCCAAAGGCGCCTGACACGTCTATGCGGTCTGCGCAGACACCGGGAAGCTGGAGCATTCTGCGGCAATGGCTCCCTCCAACTGTCTGCAGCTGATGCTGTTTATTAGGCTTTGTGAGGAGTCAGCTTTTGTTCCCTTGTAGTAACTTTTTGCCTGTGTGTATTTCTGGATTTCTGCTTTCTCCTTGAAATTTGAAAGTTAAACCAGGCTTTGGTGGAATGTTCCTAACGCTAAAACAGTCTGCCTAGCGCTTTTGGAGATCAACACTGACCCTTCTACTCAGGGTTCTGAGAGCCTTTCTAAATCTTGCTGTTTTCTCTTTAGTTTCCAATCCGTTTGTTCAGTAACTCCTTCCGGCTGTAGTTTAAATTCGGCAATGGTGCCTTTCAGCTTTGTGGAATGTATCCTCATCTCAGACTGTTCCTGTCTGCGTACTGCCTGCTGCATTTTCAATGATCTCATTAATCTACTTGAGACTATAATTCAGAAATCCCCCTAAAAACATCTTGTTTCTTGCTGTACTTAAGAGGCATGTGGCCCGACTAATCCGTTCAATTGCTTACTCTGTACCCGGAACATTCCTTCCCTGGACACCCACATGGCGCAGCCCTTCCACCTTTCGGGATGCTGCCTGGGGAGACCTTTCTCGGCCACTCTACTTGAAACTGTGGTGGAAACTGCGCCACCATCCTGACCGCCACTGCCTTCCCCTTTTCCTGTGTCATGTCCTCTGGAGCCCTCCTGTCACTCAATATCCCATATATCTTATTTATTAAGCTTATTCTGTTAATAGAGGGCCCAGATACATGAGTTGGGCATTAACTTATTTAACTATTTGCATGTATTTTCTGGGTAAATATTTCAAAAAGCAAAAATAAATAAAATAAATCCTACTTTTATCCCTGGGAAGAGGGATATTATAGAAAAGATGCCATTCTTTCCAAGTTAACTTATAGGTTTAATGCAATTCCAATTTAAAAATAATTTATGGGCTATTGGGTGTATCTACCCAGAAGAATTGAAAACAGGGACTTGGAAGAGATATCTGTACACTTATGTTCACAGTATTATTATTCACAGTAGCCAAAAGGCGGAAGTAGCCCAAATGTACACTGATAAATGGCTAAACAAAATGTGTATATACATATACTGGGATAAATATTATTCAGTCTTAAAAAGGATGGAAGCTGGCACATGCTACAACATGGATGAGCCTTGAGGACACTATGCAAAGTGAAATAAGCTAGGAACAGACAACTGTACAATTCCACTTGTATGAGGTATCTAGTCAAACTGAGAGACAGAAAGCAGAACAGAGGTGACCAGGAGTTGAGGGAAAGAGGAAATTGGGAGTTGTTTAATGGATATAGAGTTTCAGTTTTGTAAAATGAGAAATTTCTGGCGATTGGGGCACAACAGTGTGAATAGAACATACACTACTGAACTATACAGCAAAAACGGGTAAGATGGTAAACTTTATGTGTTTTTTAACACAATTTAAGAAAATAAAAAGATTTAAAAATGTACTGTTTTCAGATAGCCTTATAAAGTATTCATAGAAAAGGAAGTGAGTAACAGTCAAGAAAACTTGGGAATATTAATCAAAGGAAACTGGCCTAGCCACATACTAAGATATATTGTGAAACTGTAACAATTAAAATAGTGTAGTGATGAGTAGCTGCAACTATTATGTCTGGGCTAGAATTTAGTATGATAAGGATGACATCACAATTTAATGAGAAAAGGCTTTTATTTCAAACTAGAGGCTTGATGCATGAAATTCGTGCAAGGGGCTAGGCCAGTGATGGCGAACCTTTTGAGCTCGGCGTGTCAGCATTTTGAAAAACCCTAACTTAACTCTGGTGCTGTGTCACATATAGAAACTTTTTGATATTTGCAACCATAGTAAAGATTTGTATTTTTGATATTTATTTTATATATTTAAATGCCATTTAACAAAGAAAAATCAACGAAAAAAATGAGTTTGCATGTCACCAATGACACGCATGACATAGGTTCGCCATCACTGGGCTAGGCCTCGCAGCCCTGGCTTCGTCCGGAAGGACGTCCAGAAGGTTGTTTGGCTCTCCAGTCTAATCAGCATATTAAGCTTTTATTATTATAGATAATGTGGGCTCAATTAATTAATTTGTGAGTTAATGTTTTGGGGTTAGGGGAATCATCACAGTCATCTACCAATACACAATCTGGATACATTGAAGCAAAATTATTTTCATGTATCTCATTTCCCTCTATTATTTTTCTGCCTTCCTTAAACTTTAAGATGATTTTGGCAGTCTTCCCTTTGAATTCTATTAACCAACTGGGTGACACTTAATAATGCTGCTTTTTAAAATTTAAAAAGTCTTGCAGAAAATCTGACAGTCAACAAATGCTAAGTACACCCTGTCTTAAGAAAAATCCATTTAACAAAAGAAATCACCTAAAATGGTAGGCTCTTCCTGGTACTGAAAAATATTTAACTTCCAAGTTTCATTCAATTCTATTTTATTAACTTTATCCGTCACCAGTGTGACCTTGGGATTGACACACACTATGCACCGCAGGCTGAAGGGCCTGTAGTCACCAACATGCTTGGACCCTTCACGTCTGCGTATTTGCCAGTCACAAAAGGTTTCCATACGTTACTTTCTGGACATTTCAAAATTTCCATTTTAAGTTAACATTTATTCCATGCCAAGTCAAGGGACTGTAAAAGGGAACACTGGACTTACCGGGGTTTACAAAATACCTTTCATAGACGCTGTGGAGGCAGAACGACTCCCTAGGACAGTGATGGCGAACCTATGACACGCATGTCAGAGGTGACACACGAACTCATTTTGTTGGTTGATTTTTCTTTGTTAAATGGCATTTAAATGTATAAAAGAAATATCAAAAATGTAAGTCTTTGTTTTACTCTGGTTGCAAATATCAAAAAATTTCTATGTGTGACACGTCACCAGAGTTAAGTTAGGGTTTTTCAAAATGCTGACACGCCGAGCTCAAAAGGTTCGCCATCACTGCCCTAGGATGTCGACACTCTAGTGTCCAGACCTGTGAACATGTCACCTGATGTGCAAAGGGACGTAGCCGATGTAATTAAAGTTAGAGACCTTCAGACAAGATGATCCTGGAGTATCCTCTCGGGTCCCATCTAATTACAGGAGCCATTAAACGCAGAGAGCTTTCTCTGGGTGGGGGCAGAACAGATGCGGCCGGAGGGGAGGGCGGACACATTGGAAGCGTGAGGAAGACTCACTGCACTTTTGCTGGTTTGGAGATGAAGAACGCAGGCCCTGGCCTCTCCTCCGCTGACCCCAGGCCACCCAGGAGGCCTCAGCCTGCTCTCCCCGCATTGGGGCTACATCATCGTGGCACGGCCCCGGGGAACAGGGAAGAGAAAGAAACCGGAGAATGAGGAAACGAAGGAAATGAAGTGGACAGGCAAATGCAGTTCCTCAATTCAGTCCCCTTCATTCCAAAAGCCCTGGTGGCCACAGGGGCTCCTCACCAGGCAGGAGAGGCCTCTGAGATCCCTCCCACCCTGCTGACCTATCAGTCCAGTGCACACACACTCCTTTTTTGGTGTGTGTATGGGGGGACTCCCCTGGAGCCCCAAGTGAAATATAAAAAAAGATGAACGCAGATACCAGAACCGGGACGCAGGCAGCAAGGAATGTCTGTGTCTTACAACCGCAAGCCACAGTTCTTGCCAGCCCGAGTGACCCTGGGGCAGGCTTCTCCTAGAGCCAGGCTGGCTGACACTGTCCCTTCAGCCCCAGACCGGAGCAGTGACAGCCCAGCCCACGGGCCTTCTGACCCACAGAAGGTGAGATAATAACTTGGCTACGTTTCTGGCAGTTTGTTATTGCAGCAATGGAAAACACATACAGAGAGTGAATTCTTTCCTCATTTAATCTAAACCAAAAAATAAAAATAAAGATACTGCCATGGATAATTAGGAGGACAGATTTATGACTATCCTCTTTTTTAATTTAGCTGGACTCATGCGTCAGTTTCTACGTCAAGTGGTGGAAATGGCTCTGGCCCAAGATGCATACTTGGTACAAGAAGGTTAAGACTAGTTTCTACTAACTAGTTAATCCATGTAAAATTCAGGAACTGACAATGTTTTCGGAAAGATTATGTTCCAAGGAATGACTAAGATCCAACTTCAAAAAGTAAATGGATTAAAAACATTTCCTCAGCCTAGTCCCATGATGCTTAAAAAAACACACAAAAATACTGACAAAGAAGAATATTTGATATTTTTTCTCTCATTCCCATGATCCTCCCCCTTTCATTTGATCGCCCTACTCCAATAATAAAAGCTAGAATCCAGCAGTGCACTAAGTACAAGAAAAAAATACAGAAATAGGTATTTGGCACAAACAGAAGGGAGATCAGATGACCTTTTCATGCTATTTCAGTATTGACACCACCACTGATAAAACTGCCTAATTAAAATCCCACTCGATGGTAAATATTTACTTACAGAACTCCTTATAGTGACAGGCCCTGTTGTAGACACTGGCGACAGTAAGATGCTATTAAGAAACTCAGTCTAGTGCAGCGGTTCTCAACCTGTGGGTCGCGACCCCTTTGGGGGGTCAAACGACCCTTTCACAGGGGTCGCCTAAGACCATCAGAAAACACATATATAATTACATATTGTTTTGTGATTAATCACTATGCTTTAATTATGTTCAATTTGTGACAATGAAATTGGGAGTCACCACATGAGGAACTGTGTTAAAGGGTCGGGGCATTAGGAAGGGTGAGAACCACTGGTCTAGTGGGATCACAGAATCACAAAACATGCAGTGACCGAAACAGAAAGTACACCTAGGGCACAGAAGTTTACCCACGTCTGATGAGGAAAGGCTAAGCTACAGCCAGGAGCAGGAGGTTGCAGCTGATCATTTTTGAAACAGGACATTTCAGACAGCAGGACTAGCATGTACAAAGGTACTGAGGTGCACTCGTACAGTACAGCTTGCTTGGAAAACTGAAAAATTTCATTGTGTGAGCATAAAGTGTACAGGGTGTTTGGGAACTGTGGGGGGTTGGTAAGTAGTTACATCATAAGTCAGGTAGGTGTTACATCATAAAGGGCATTGGACTGTATCCTGTAGGTGAATTTTAAGCACAAGAATGACAAACAATCACTTATGGTTCAGAAAGATCTCTTGGGTAACAGAGGGAAGATGGGTTAAGACGAAGTAATACCAAAAAATGACACTAGTAAGAAGGCTATTATATTACGCAGAGATAATTTGAACTTGAGAAGCAACAGTGGAAATGATCAGGTAACCACTTGAAAGAATACTCAGAGGCAGTCCAGCTTCGAGGCCACCATCTTAGAGGAATGGCTGGGGAGGAGAGAGGATGGGGGCAGAATAAAAAAAAAAGAATACTCAGAAAATAAAGTACATGGTGGACATCATAGGTCCCGGCTAACTGCCTTTCCAGCTCCCTGCCTTCCTCCCCGGAATGGGGGACAGCTAGAGAGCCAGGCGACCCGTCCGGCTTCCTCCGTCCCACGCGACAGCTGTGGACCGTCTCTGGGAGAGCCCTGCCTATGGAGAGGAGAGGTGCGGCAGAGAGGCCCCTCACCTGTCTGCCTTCACGTCCCGCTGCACAGGGCTGGTATCTGTGGGGCTACGAGCGTCATTTTACAACAGCGGAGTGGAAGGTGGACGTCCTGGTCCTGGATGACACGCGAGCTGCTGACCTAGCCCAGGGTCTGTTTACTTGTGGACTTAAGATCATTATCCTTCCAGTGTAAGCCACCGATTATCAAGCTGTTACTTTCAGACAAAATCAACCAAAGCAAAACCGAGACAGGGCCTGGTGACTTAACTGATTGTTTATTTGCAATAGAGAGGAACTTAGTTTTATTCCCAGGGTTCTGGCTTGGGAAACTAAGCTAGTCACAGAAATAAAATTACAACAGAGAGGTTTGGGGGTGCTGGAGCAAAGGGGAAGGGTCTAAGGCGAGAAAGGAGGGGAGGGAAAAGGCTGTTACTGAACATATTGCTCCAGAGATTATGGAATCATTCAGGCGAAGGGTATGTTCAGATGAGCCTGGAACGCATGCAGAAAGCCTTCCTGTGACCTGCTGAGGCGTCGGAGTCAGATCCTATCACACCTGCAGGACCTCACACTCTCCTGTTAGAGTCTAATGGAGACCTGGGTGGTGAGGCGACTGGGGGTGGGGGGCAAAAGAATGGAGAGCAGACCAAAATGTCCTTATCTGAAGAGTTCTAGAAAGTGTGTTTATTTTCTATTAAGACTTTGAAGATGTACAGATACTATTTAAAAACAGGAAGAATATCAATAAAAATATATTAAAAAAGAAAAACAGGAAGAACATTGTTTATTGACAACCTACAAACATCACCACAGGACTGCCTATGCTTATTTTATAAAAAGTCATTAGTAGCCACGAAAATATGAAAAGCACATAATCGGGAACTACGACAAATGAAGAGTCTGTGTTCAAGCGACTACACCCAAGACTGTCCCAGCAACTGACATTGATCTGAATCACCCGCTTTACAATGTAGGCCAGTCAACCGGGAGTATGCGAATCACCTCATTCCCAAGACTCAGAAAATAACTCCAGGACATGTTTTATTGGTGGCAGGTTACCCCAAAGTACAAAGAGAAACATAATCACTGAGAAGGTGGCAAGCAATCGTTTACAGCCCGTGTAGGAGGCGGTGAGCTCAGGAGGCTGACGCTCCTCCTCCAGAGAGGAAGGTAATACAGGTGATCCTCAGACGCCTGCGCATGGGGCCGAGCTACAGGAGGAAAGAAAGACCAGCAGCTCCCAATCTGGCCAACAGGAGCAGGTGACAGTCTCACAGACAAGAAGCCTCTAGACCAGCCGTGGGCAAACTACGGCCCGCGGGCCGTATCCGGCCCGTTTGAAATGAATAAAACTAAAAAAAAAAGACCGTACCCTTTTATGTAATGTTTACTTTGAATTTATATTAGTTCACACAAACACGCCATCCATGCTTTTGTTCTGGCCCTCTGGTCCAGTTTAAGACCCATTGTGGCCCTCCAGTCAAAAAGTTTGCCCACCCCTGGGCTAGACACAGTGATTACTAGCGCCCGTTTACAACAGAAGACGGCATCCTCACCAACGGGTCCACGGGAGCAGGGGGCGCTACCAGCGATAAAGGATATGTATGCCCTGGACACCCAGCAAAAAGGCCTCCAAATCCAATACGGACTGGGGCAACGCGAGTACAATAGACACAGATGTGTACCTAACCCATTGGTCTTAATTCTAAAGCCAACTCTGATCATGCTGCCCGACTACAACTTTAAGTGGGTCCCCCTGGTTCACAGACACTACCCCCGCCCCAACCCTTCATCCCAGCCCCAAACAAGAAAAGTTCTAATCAAACTTTCTCCTTTCATGTACCTACACTTGTTATTCTGGACCAACTGCTATTTCCCAAACCAACCCGAGCTTCCTGCTCCTGCATGTCCCCAGACCCCCAGGTCCCCCGTACCTTTCAGCGTTTCCTGATCCTGCAGCCTCGGGGAGCCCCTCCTGAACTTCTTGTTATAACAGCTCTTATCCAAGTCGTGCTGCTCTATTCTGAATTGTCACTACTACTGTGCCTCTCCTGTGATATCCTGAATTCCTTAAAAAAGGACAACTGATGCATTTTTGTGACTTCTATAGGGTCACACTTGCTAACGGAAGATTGCTGACTTAGTGACACAAAACCATCACAAGCGGAAGCCCCCCAAAGAACACACAAAAGCAAGTTTACTAGAAGCCTAACAATTCAACTCTCGACCATTTTGGTAAGCAGTCATCTGCTGCTTCTCCTGTGGACAGGGCAGAGCAACATATAAGAAATGAAAAGCGGGGATCCGCAGAGAAGACGATGCATCAGGCTCTAGTCGCCTCGGCGGGTTTCACTCACCCTTTGCTCTACCTGCTTCCTCTGCACAAAGGTGATGTGCGGAACAAGCTCTTTGTTAATCAGTTCACAGTAGTAATCTCGTAGACTATTCCTCCCTCTAAAATATAGTGGTTTCAGCCCTAGCGGGTTTGGCTCAGTGGCTAGAGCACCGGCCTGTGGCCTGAAGGGTCCTGGGTTCGATTCCGGTCAAGGGCACATGCGTGGGGCGTGCAGGGGGCAGCCAATCAATGATTCTCTCTCCTCACTGATGTTTCTCTCTATCCCTCTCCCTTCCTCTCCGAAATCAATGAGAACAATACACACACACACACACACACACATATATACCTACTAAGCGCCAAGTGTAGGTCATGAAGAAGAAGAAAAAAGTTTAACTCTAGAGAGTTATTTCTTAACCAGTGACACAGGCCAAACCCCGACACGGGCCGTTTTCCCAGGATCTCCGGTTCCGATTCCCTTCCCTGTAATCGTGGGATCATGTCCCGCGCTTCTCGGCACGTTAGCCTCCGGGGCCTTCCGTGAACTCAACGGAGACCCCCCCCTCGGGTCCGGGCCGCCCTGCGCCGCTCCCGGGGCGGGGGCCGCCTCCCTCCTCCCCAGGATGTGACTCGCAGGCGGTGCCAGGGAAGGAGAAGTTCACACCTGCGGCTGGAACCCAGACGTCTGGCCTCGAGGGCTGCGGTTCCGGTTCCGTCAGCCCACCCAAGTAACGAGGGGACTTCCACGGGCGCACGCGCAGCTGACCTCAGTGACCTCAGGAGAACCAAGCCCGCGTCCCACGGCGCCCATCGCGCCCCCCGGGGCCTCCAGCGCACATCCCAGGCCCGCGGGCCGAGCGCGTCCTGAAGGCCGAGCGCGCGGGCTCCCCAAGGGGGGTGACCCGACGGGCGCCCCCCGCCCCCCGCCCGCCCCGGGGTCAGCGAGGCACCTGTGGCACCCGGGACCGTGGCCTCCAAATAGCTCAGCGGGGCCGCCTTCTCCTCACCGTTAGCCCCGGGCAGCTCCGCCGGGCAGCTCGGGGAGACCGGCTCGGACCCCGACGGCGGGGGCTGCCGGGCTGTCGGCGGGGCTGCGAGTTCTGAAGACGTGGACGTGGGGAGGGAGATGTGGGGCCCGGCCGACCCGGGGAGCCGGCGACCGAGGGGGGGCTGCGGTGCGAGTCGGGGTCCGACCCGCGACGGGAGCTCTGCAGGAAGGACATGCCCCTCGGCCAGGTGCCGGGCCCAGGGCCGGGGTCCGGGCCGGGCGGGGGCCGGGAGGGAGAGACATTCACGTCGACCCGAGCCTGGGCCGAAGCCTCGAGGGTGAGAGGAGCCCCCCTCCCTCCCCTCCCCTCCCCTCCCCTCCCCCACCCGGGAGCAAGCGGGGGCCGGGGGCCGAGCCGCGCGGGGAGCGGGCCGGCGCACTCACCATGTCGTACACGTTGAGCACCACCAACTGGTTGGCCCCCATCCTCCTGCCCGCGGCCGCCGCCTCGCCCCCCAGCCGCTCGGTCTCCGCGGGGCCGAGGCCGCTCCGCCCCGCCCCGCGGCCGCCTCAGGGCCGGAGCCGGGCCCTAAGCGCGCAGCCCGGCCCGCGGCAGCCGGCGCTGGAGCATCGGGAGGCCGGGCCGCTCCAGGGCGCCGCGGACAAGACCTCCGTGCCGACGGGGCCAACTGCTGGCTGCCCGCTCGGGCTCAGGCGCCTCCCCCGGGCGGCAGACACGTGGGGGAGGGCGGGGCCAGGCGAGGGGCGGGCGCCGGGAGCTCCGAGGGCGGAGCCGGCCCGGCGCCCGAGCTGAGCCCGCCTGCGCTTCTCTTTCCGCAGCCGCACCTCGGACCTAAAATGGCGCAGTCGCCGCGTCCCTCCACCTCGGGGAGCGGAGTTCCGGGAAAACTACAGTTACCAGCATGCAGTGGGGTTCACCCGCTGCGTGCGTAGGCGCGGAGGCGGAGTCTCAACAATTACGGCCCTTCGTCGAGGTGTTCTTTCCAGGCCTTGACTACAACTTCCAGCATGCTGCGCGGGTCCCGACCCTATCAGACTAGGGCTTCTCTGGAGACTACAGTTCCCAGCATGCAGTGCTTGGGAATCTGCGAATGATCTTTTGCGGCCCGCCCTTGGCTGCCGGGTGACGTCCTCGATGTTCGAACCGTTTTCATTGGTTCTGCTGATGATGGTTTTGTCGCGTTGAGCCTGGTGAAGATAACGAAATGTGGCAAAAGACCGCAGCAATGACCTTGTTTTCCAAATCCCATTTTTTTTGTTTTTTGCTTTTCAAGGGGCGGGGGTGGGGAATAGAGGAAGGCGGGTTTCTGGTGGTGGGTGAGGTGTAACATACATCCAGCTACTCCTCAATGTGGAATTTTACGTTTTATGAAATTGTCCTGACGAAATGAGACTCAGATTAGCCCAAGCCTAGCACACAGTTGGTGCTTTTTGCATGCATTTAACAACTATTTGTTGCGTCTGCCATGTGCCGGGCCGTGTTGTAGGCCCGGGGAAATACAGTAATAAACAGGAAGGAGGACAAAATATTGGTGGTTTGTGCTTTGCAGAGAATTAGAATAGGATGAACTGATTGAATGGCTGCAGCGTGAAGGTCTCTTGCCCAGGTGAGTTTTAAGGTGAGATCTGAATGACAAAAAGAGCCGCCCTATAAATATCAGGGGACAAGTATCCCATTAATAGGAAACCACAAATCTAATTGATTCAACTAATTAGGAAGCGGTTCCATAAGTGCACGCTAAAAGGTAGTTTGGATATTGGGAGTAGTCAGGAACACAGAAAATTAGAGAGCGTTGGAATATCTTGGAAGTAGTCTACAAGCCTTGGGTTGGGTGTTGAGTTTTTTAGGGAGGGAACATTCAAGGATAACTTCTAGATTTTCAACTTGGGAAACAGTGAGGATGGTGGTGCCATTTATAAGATGTGAAAATTGGGAAGAACAGGTTGGTAGGAGGGAAGTCAAGAGTTATGGTTTGGTCATGTTAAGTTGGAGGTGCCATTTATTTTTTTGTTATCTTCACCCAACAAAATTTTTCCATTGATTTTTAGAGAGTGGAAAAGAGAGGGAAAGACAGAGAAATATCGATGTGAGAGAAACACATCGATCGGTTGCCTCCTGCACACGCCCTGACCAGGGCTGAGGCCAGGGAGGAGCCTGCAACCAAGGAAGGTGCTCTTGGCCAGAATGGGAACTTTCAGTCCGCTCTATCCACTGAGCCAAACCGGCTAGGGCTGGAGGTGCCTTTAGACATCATTTCCAGGTCAAATGGAGGAGGAAGAGGAACCGTGTGGCTGGAGAACATGGTAACACAAAAGCCACAAGACGGTTAGATTTAACAATATGAAGGTTACTGGTAGCCTTGACAGGAGCAGTCTCTGGGGAGGAGTGAGTTCCAAAGAATATCTAGAATGGTTTGAGGAGTGAATGTAAGGTGAAGAAATGGAGACTATAGCGGCTAGGGCACAAATGGGATCGGGCTGTGGTCAGTGGAGGACATTGTAAAGATGAGAATACTAAGGGATACTTGTATGTAAAGAGAGAAATTGGTGATCTGGGAGAGAGGGCGAGGTTTCCAAGGGCCAGGTAAGGAGAAGAGATCATCCAGTGCACAAGTGGAAGGAAGTGGAGGGGTTGGCCATTAGTAGGAGGGATGCTGCACCCATAGTGACAGCATATAAGGTAGATACAGGTGCATAGTGATGGCCTAGAAGCTATAGAGACAAATGGAAGCCAGTTAGAAATTTGGGGATGGGGAAATGAGGGTTTCTTTTCAGATTTGCTTTTTCTCCATGAATAAGAGACAAGGTGATCATGGAGAGTCAGAAGGGGGAGAGGTGGAGTGGAAGGAATTTGAAGAGAGAAGAAGGTATAAAATAGGGAAAACAAATATACTAGGAAAAGAGGGTTGAACTCCAGGCAGTGTTGAGTGGCAGTAAGTGCTGTATGCATGACTGTTAATTGACTGTCCTAAAGTTGTGGACAAACTTTTTAAATTGTCGGCCAGCTGGGGAGAAAACATAGGGGGGTTCAGAGAATGATGGTGCTTTTTGTCTTAGATGTCTCCAGTTATGAAGTGACGTTTTTAGCTTGTTGGTATGGCAGTGAAATGTGGTTGATCTCTGACTAATCTTTGACTGCAGGGGTTGCAGTCACTGTCCAAGTAGGCACTGCAACTCTGTATCTGGAGGGGAAATCACCTTGGCAGAGGTATATAATTTTCCCTGGCTAAGTTCAACATAGCCTACCTGTCAATCCTGTGTTTCATGTGTCTGCAGGAGAATTATTCCATGTTGGTGCTAAGGTAAAGATCATCCTTGTTGAAATTTGGATAATCAGCTGCCCCATTGCATATATATGTATTGAATATATATATATAAAATCAGCTGCCTCCTGCATGCCCCGCTACTGGGGATTGAGCCCGCAACCAGGGCATGTGCTCATGACTGGAATGGAACTGGGACCCTTCAGTCCGCTGGCTGACAATCTAGCCACTGAGCCAAACCGGCCAAGGCCTGTTTCATTCTTAACTGGTACAATGGGAGCTGGGGCCCAAACCCTGTGAGCAGACCAGACAGGAACTTGGTTTGCTGTTGGTTATCTGTATGAGGATGTTTACCAGGGGAATTCCATAGGATCAGCAGGTAATGGAATGTTGTTGACTGTGTGAGTGTGAACTGTTTCTGACCTTCCTTTCACATGGGACAGTCTTGCTCATGACCATTTATCTAAAACACCTAAACAAAATAGGAGCAAATGAAACTCATCAATATATTAAAAAATAATACATCCAGACCAGTTTTTGAGATAGTTCATACCTAAGATGACTTAGCTCTAAGGAACCCAAGCTACCTTGGTACTCTGCTCAATGGCCATGAAGCACAGGCCAAATTCCTTTGTGGCAGACTTCCTGTGAAAACTATCTTCAGGGCCTAGCCAATGACTCTTGTATTGAGCAACTTTTGCTAATAAATTCCGTGTCAAGAAGGAAATACCAGTTGTTTATTTTTTATTTCATTTCCCTTGCCTTTGGGATTCAAATTCACAAAACCACCACTGAAGATCAAGGTCTACAAGTTTAGTGCCCATGTTTTCTTGTCTATATCTTACTGTTTCAGTCAAACATTTGTGGACAAAAGGGGGCCACATGCTAATTGACTAACATAGGGAAGGCCCTGCATGGTGGCTTTGCAAACTCAGAGACCTACAGTTAGCACAAAGGATGGTCTGAAATGAAAACTTTTAAAACTGAAAAGCAGTCTAATGGTGGGTAGTCATGTCCTAGACAGGTATCTTCCCTGACAAAGATCAACTCTGACCTTGACTGAGCCTATTGTCTTTTTGCATCTAGGATGACATACCTTTGGAATGTCAGGGTAACCTGTAACTTCCCTTTTTCCAGACCCCTCAGGGCACAACCAATGTGTCAGGGCAGCTCCATCCCCAGTGGGAGCTGTGCAGGAGGCAGCCAACTGATGACTTCCTTTCTCATCGATGTTTCTCTCTCTCTGTCCCTCTCCCTTCCTCTCTCTATGAAAATCAATAAAAATATGTTTTAAAAAGAGAAACGCAAACACATTAAGAATTAATTTTATAATATGAGATATATATGAAAATATTTGTGTTTTGGATAATTTAGGAACATTTTTCAGATCTTGAATTTGACGATGCTTACTATAAACTTTTATTCTTAGTACTTCTTGGTCAAACACATGTTCTCAATATAAATACAATACATATTTGTACTTTAAGTATATTCCTACATATATATATATATCCATAGTAAACAAACTTTCATTTTTTCCTTAATTATCCTTTTGTTTTCTGTTGTCAGCTTTGTAAATAATCATGTAATGGAAGTAGCTAAAAGTTAGAATACTGCAGAACAGTAGCATCAGGAGAAAGAGGACAGAAAAAACCAGGTAGCCATTTGGACTGAAAACAAAAAAAAAAAGGCATTAGAAATGATTGGTCACTTTGGTTAATTTAGTTAGTCAAACAATTTCTAAATTGCTAGCTACTATTCCACTGACAGAGAACAAAGGTGAATAAGACATCTTGTCCACCCTCAAAATGTTTACCTTTTAGTGGTTGAGGCTGACCAGGCACGAAAATAGACAGTATGATCGATAGTATGAGAGGCTGCTGCAAAAAGGCAAAGCCTGTTTCCCAAAGTTACTTAGAAACAACACATGGCTCTTCTCATTTGCAGATTATTTGCACCATTAACCACCCATCAGTGCAACAAATTGAGGACTCAGTAATATTTAAAGTAGGGCTATAATTAATGATTTGTCTTGCATGTTGGTTTAACATTTTACAAAAACAAAAAAACAAAAAACAAAACCAGGCCCAGGACAGAGGAGCAAAATTATTTGTGGTCCCAAGTTTCATCTAAATATATAAAAGCCTAATATGTAAAGTGTCCCCTCAGGAGTTCCACCAACTGGGAGTTTGATCACTCACTGAGACGTGTTCTGACCACTAGGGGGTAGTGTGGAACAAAGGTCGGCCCTGGCCAGCAGCCAGCAGCCAGGGAAGGGAGGCCCCGGCTGGCAGCTGGCAGCCAATAGGGACCCTACCTGTGCACAAATTTCATGCACTGGGCCTCTAGTATTAACATAAGACTTTTTATCCTGCTCTCCAAAGAAACTGGCATGGAGTCCAGGAAAATGCTTTTACAACCAGTTACCTGGGTGTATCTGGACAACGGCCATTGGTCCAGGGCTGATTCAGGGTCTGTGCGGGCACAGCCACCATCCCCTCTCGGTCCCACTGCCAGTCTACCTGCTGCCCTCAAGGTGGAGTTGAAAGACATGTTTGATGGGAAGAAGGTAGCTGTAGAGGGGGATAGAATAAAAGGGGAACCCAGCCCGGCCGGCGTAGCTCAGCAGTTGGGCATGACCTATGAACCAGGAGGTCATGGTTCAATTCTTGGCCAGGGCACATGCCTGAGTTTCAGGCTGGATCCCTAGTGTGGGCATGAAGGAGACAGCTCATCAACAATTCTCTCTCATCATTGATGTTTCTCTCTCTTCTCTCTTCTCTCTCTCTCTCTCTCTCTCTCTCTCTCTCTCTCTCTCTCCCCCCCCCCTTCCCTCCTCTCTGAAATCAATTTTAAAAAATTAAAGAAAAAAATGTTTTAAAAAGAGGAACCTAGCTGCAGTAACTCCTCTCAGGAGTTCCCTCCTGCTGGGTCCCTGGTATAACAGAGACAATTTCTAGGACAGCATATAGGGCAGAGATATTAGGTGCCAGGAAAATGGGAGAGGGGCTTTTCCTTTTTAGCTACCACCTGTGTCTTTTACAACTTCTTTCTTTAAAGGCTGATTAGGCACAATTATTACCTGGGAATCACTCCAGAGATCTGTATTGCAAAGAGAGCTCTTAGGTCACAGAAACTGCAAATTAGAAAAATAATATTAACGATTAACTTAAGTACAATATATTAAGGCTCCCTCCACTATCTCTATGGTAATGATCAAATCATGTATCATCTTAGTTAATGCATCACTTTCTTTTCAAAGGAGAGAACAGATACATTTATATAACATCAGTGATTATTTTTCTATATGTGTGACTTAGGCTGCTTGCTACAGAATTCCTCGAGCTGGTCACTACAACCTCACCGACCTGCTAACAGTTTTATACCATTTTGAAAGTGGTTCTCAAAACAAATGCAATAATGATATTAATAATAATTAACAATAAGTATTGACAAAAATAATAGTTATTTTTTGACCATTAATACTTACTGCAAATAATACTAATTGAATATTTGCTATGTACCAGGCAATGTACCAAATGCTCTACATGACTTATTTTGGCTAATCCTTATAGCAACCGTTCCTTTTAGATGAGGAAATGGAGACTCAGATAGGTGAAGCTATTCATAAATGTTTACACAGTTGTAAGTAGTAGAGCTTGGATTTGAATTCAAGGTTTTCTGATCAAAGTGTATGTGATGTTTCCCTTATGTAGGCTAACTCCTCCAGGTAGCTGAGAATGTCAGGAGGTCGATATAGGAAACTGTGTTATTATTTCTATAGTTACTGAGTCTCTCTTATAAGTTAGCATATATTGCTCGAAATGAGACAGGATATAGCTAAATAAACATTAATAATATGATTTTACCTACCTTCATGTCGCAGGAGGAGAGTAGAAGGAACTTTTTTATTGAGTGTTTGCCAAGTGCCCAGCAAAGTTAGGGATTTTAACCCAGGTACTTCATTTAATCCCCAGAATACTATAAAATAGGTTTTATTGACTCATTTTACAGACAAAGAAATAACCTCAAAGAGACAAAGCAATTTGCGTAAGACTGCATAGCTACTAGTGCAAAATTAAGACTCAAAGCGACTTTGCTGGTTTGGCTCAGTGGATAGAGTGTCAGCCTGCAGACTGAAGAGTCCTGGGTTCGACTCCAATCAAGGGCACATGCCCAGGCTGTGGGCTTGATCTTCAGTGGGGGTTGGCAGGAGGCAGCCAATCAATGATTCTCTCTCATCAATGAAGTTTCTATCTCTCCCTCTCCCTTCCTCTCTGAAATCAATAAAAATATATTAAAAAATAAACATAAAAATATATTTAAAAAAAAAGACTCAAAGCAAAGTAGACTTTCTAGCACAATGTCCTCAAGGTCCATCCATGATGTTGAAATGGAAAGATTTTCTTTTCTTATAGCTGAGTAATATTCCATTGTATATATGTACCACATCTCTCACTGATTCATTCATCCTTGCTGGACACTTAGGTTGCTGTCAAGTCTTGCTTATTGTAAATAATGCTGCTATAAACATGGAGGTACAGGTATCTTTTTGAAATAGTGTTTTGTGGAACTTTTCGGTTAATGGTGGCCCCAGACTCTATGACATTTTTGATTCTTTCTGCTAAGTCAGAAAATGATTTTAATAGCTACGATATATATATATATATATATATATATATATATATATATATATATATATATATACAGAATCAGTGTAGAATAGCCGTTGGTTTCCTCATAATTATCAGAATTATTTATACTTGAGGTCTTGGCTAAGTGGGGCTGAAATCAACTAAAGGTCTTGGATTGTTGGCTCAGAAATCATCCTAGGAAGCACGCCTTGTTGATATATGTCATGCTTAACTTTTATGAAATGACCTGGTCCTTTTTTATTAAAAACTTCTTTTTATTCATTCTGTGGCGGCTTGAATGACTTTGGCAGCATTCATCAAACACCTTCCAGCTCGTGACATTTACCACTTCTTCAGCATTCAGTTCTGACTGCATCCATTTCAACTTCGTCTGTTCTTTTCTAAGTTGCTTTCATAACATGAAATCATCCAGATTCTTTTCTCTCTCTTCTCGGAGGTGTTTTAATGCTGATGAAGTCTGAGCTGTACAATTTTTTATGACTCTGTCCCTACTGACATGAGCCTCATCAAACTCATAAAATTGTTTACAGGTTTGGCTGGCATAATTTTTTCCTGCAGAGAGAGCTGTTATAACCATAGTGCTTAATTCATGTCCTGGCCTGTCAACAGCCGCTCTCATCACCTTAGTAATTCCTGGAACTGGGCAAACTCCTCATAGTTCACATGCCACTGGGCACCACCATATTGGACCTACATCTTTCATTCTTCCTACTAGGAATTTCCTTCCCTCTTGACTTAGTGATATTGACATGTCTTCCTGTAACGTATTTCTTTTGGACTTTGCAGAGTGAAGTAGAAATGTTATTCTATCTTGTCTTTATTCCTTTAAACAAATTCCCTGTGGAATTGTTCTTCCGCACCCCTGGATAAAATACTGTGTGTAATATTTGTACCATTCTTTGTGCTCTTCTCAGGCTAATATTTTGTTAGGAACTATACTTTCACAACAACACTCCCCTTGTAAGGATCCTAAGGAGACATGGTTTGAAATTGACTTCACTATTATGCTTTACCTTAGTCTGCCTCCTTTGTTTTCTACCTTCCTCACTCAAGGTATTTTCCACCTTCCTTCATGATCCACAAGCCATAGACATTTCATTATTAGCGTGGCTTCTGAAGGGTGTACTCTAGTCCTCTGGCAATGTAAATTCTACCAATGTTCCTTATTCCCCATGACGTTTTCTTCTGATTCTCAAAATAGCATTGAGATTTCCCATCTTTGAATTATTATTCTGCTCATTAATAATACAAATTATTATATTTACAAATATCTCAGTATTGCTCTGATTTAACCTCCCTTTGTTTGTGTCTTCCCCACTCCTTCTTCCCCAACCAGTTTAATTATAAGTGCCTTGAAGGCTGAGATTGTCCTTATGTTCTATTTGCATCTGTCATAACCAAGGAACATAGTAATTGTGAATTGATTAATTAATGTTTAACATGAAATCTTATCTTCCACCCCCATACAATGCTTATTGTGATTGCCACAAAACTTAGAAAGCAGATGTGTAAACCATAACAAAAATTGAATACCTAGGTGACACCAAATCAAATTAAATTAACACAGACAATAGAATGATGATTACCAGAGGAGAAGAGGTGGGAGAGGTAGAAGAGTGTATGAGGGGAAAATGGTGGTGGAAGAAGACTTGATTTGGGAACACACAATACACTATACAGATGATGTATTAGGAATTGTACACCTGAAACCTACATAATTAACCGATGTCACCCCAATAAATTAAATTAAAAACTTAAATTTAAAAATAAAAATGTAATTTTGTGGAATTAATGCTAAAATGATTGTAATAAAACATTTATATTTACCTATAGTTTGGATCCAGGATCTTCACTCGAAACACATACATTCCAGCATGCTGAAGAGGCCAAACTAAATGGTTACGGTTAGACTTGTTGATGATCTCATACGGTTGACTCAAGTCTCCTGGTTTTCCAATGCCATAAGAAAAACAGTGCTTATAGTTCTGAATAGGAAACAAAGACAAAAACCCACTTGATCAAGCCATCGATAGCCTCTGAGAAAGCAAATCTCCCCTAGCCTCATGAATGACACCTCCTTTCTAGCCAAGGACTTCTTGGAATAGTATGTCAGCCATGTCTAGAAACGTGAATCCTGTCTTGAGTTGTATGTGTATAGCCAATAATTCAGTACCATTTCTCCCTTTCCTTCTCAAGCTCTAACATTAACTTGGCAGAACCTGTGAAAATGGCAGTTTTCCTTTTGAGTCCTTCAGTTTTTCTTCTGAGAATTTACATCTCTAGAGTTACCACCCAGATCTTTTATGCAGGCTATTCATCCTGTAGAGTCAGGACTATGCAGCAATCAGCGTGGCTCCAGGAACTGGAATGCTATTTCACTCCAAATATATGTTTCAGGGAAAGAGCGCCACTGGTGGCCATGTTCAGATAATATACCCTCAGGAAGGGTAGCTTTGCTCACCCAGACATAACTTGTCTTTGCAGGTACCTGCGTTCCATTATACTCAGACTCCAGACTGAATGCACCCTTCTGGTGCAGAGCTTTGTGTCTCCATACAGTAGGAGTGAGTATTTAGGGCCTGGTGTGGGCACTCCGTCACCTGTGAACTTGTTAGAAGTGCAGATTTTGAGGTCCCTCCCCAGATCTGTTGAACCAGCAACTTTGGAGGTAGGGTCCAGAGACCTGTTCTAGCTGTGGTCGGCAAACTCATTAGTCAACAGAGCCAAATGTCAACAGTACACTGATTGAAATTTCTTTTGAGAGCCAAATTTTTTAAACTTAAACTATATAGGTAGGTACATTGTTATTAACTTAATTAGGGTACTCCTAAACTGGCCTTTGCTAAAAAAGGTCCTCAATCTGATTGAGGTACGTTCGCTGAGGTCGACCCCTTCCAACTCTCCCATCCACACTCGTCTTGGATACTTGTTTCGTCTATCTCCTTTCTGAAAACTGACTTCTTCGCATGGGCCATGAAGTTTCAATCGCAGTGTACGTGTGTGCCCACACCTGGTTTTTTTTGAAAGAGCCACACTCAAGGGGCCAAAGAGGCTCATGTGGCTTGCGAGCCGCGGTTTGCCGACCAGTGCCCTAGGTGATTCTGATGTGCATTAACATCTGAGAAACACTGCACTGTAGCATACTGACTGGGGCACACTCCAGGACTTTAATTAACAGGTGACCCATTGCTTCAAGTAATGTGTTATTTTGGCTAAATCCTAGAACATTTGGGTGCCTTGTGTGAGATTTTGGCAAATATAGAGTGTCACACAACCCCAGACCCTTCAACAAAAGTCATAGGGCAAGTTTCTTTTATAACTGACACCATGACTAGTTTAATTCCTTATGCTTTTTAAAAAATATATATTTTATTGATTTTTTTTACAGAGAGGAAGGGAGAGGGATAGAGAGTTAGAAACATCAATGAGAGAGAAACATTGATCAGCTGCCTCCTGCACATCCCCTACTGGGGATGTGCCTGCAACCAAGGTACATGCCCTTGACTGGAATTGAACCTGGGAACCTTCAGTCTGCAGGCTGACTCACTCTCCACTGAGCCAAACCGGTCAGGGCTTCCTTATGCTTTCTTTCTTTTCTTTTTTTTAAATTAAATCTTTATTGTTCAGATTATTACATTAGTTACTCTTTTTTCCCACCATAACTCCCCTCCACCCAGTTCCCACCCCACCCTCCACCCTCACTCCCCACCCACTGTCCTCATCCATAGGTGCACGATTATTGTCCAATCTCTTCCCTCACCCCCACATCCCTTCCCCCCCCCAAGAATAGTCAGTCCATTCCCTTTCTATGTCCCTGATTCTATTACAATCACCAGTTCATACTGTTCATCAGATTATTTATTCACTTGATTTTTAGATTCACTTGTTGATAGATGTGTATTTGTTGTTCATATTTTGTATCTTTACCTTTTTCTTCTTCTTCCTCTTCTTAAAGGATACCTTTCAGCATTTCATATAATACTGGTTTGGTGGTGATGAACTCCTTTAACTTTTTCTTATCTGTGAAGCTCTTTATCTGGCCTTCACTTCTGAATGATAGCTTTGCTGGATAAAGTAGTCTTGGTTGTAGGTTCTTGGTATTCATCACTTTGAATATTTCTTGCCACTCCCTTCTGGCCTGCAAAGTTTCTGTTGAGAAATCAGCTGACAGTCGTATGGGTACTCCCTTGTAGGTAACTGATTTTCTTTCTCTTGCTGCTTTTAGGATTCTCTCTTTGTCTTTTGCTCTTGGCATTTTAATTATGATGTGTCTTGGTGTGGTCCTCTTTGTATTCCTTTTGTTTGGGGTTCTCTGCGCTTCCTGGACTTGGAAGTCTATTTCTTTCACCAGGTAGGGGAAGTTTTCTGTCATTATTTCTTCAAATAGGTTTTCAATATCTTGTTCTCTCACTTCTTCTGGAACCACTATAATTCGGATGTTGGTACACTTAAAGCTGTCCCAGAGGTTCCTTACACTATCTTTGTATGTTTGGATTCTTTTTTCATTTTGCTTTTCCGGTTGGGTGTTTTTTGCTTCTTTGTATTTCAAATCCTTGCATTGATTTTTGCGACCCTCTGATCTGCTGTTGGGAGTCTGTATGATATTCTTTATTTCAGTTAGTGTATGCTTAATTTCTAGTTGGTTCTTTATTACAACATCGAGGGTTTCACCACTCTTCTTGAGGATATCACTACATTTATTGGCGGTCTGACCAGACTTCTTGAAGATCTCACTACATTTATCGGCTGTCTCACCAGTCTTTTCGAGGGCCTTATTAAATTTATCGGCGGCTTCTAGACAGTTCTTTAAAGACCTTAAAAGTGTGGTTTTGAACTCTATATCCAGCAGTTTGCTTTCCTCCAATTCTGTTGTTTGTGTCCTGTTTCTTTGTCTTGGCATTTTTTATGCTTCGCTGTGTCGATAGAGTGCCTTTCTGTGCTAAGTGTCCCAATTACCTGAGGTAGACACTCTTGGTGCACCGCCTTGTGGGCTTTGTACACAGTCTGGTTGTAATTAAGCCTTGATTGTTTTAGTTATCACTGTGAGGAATTGACCTCCAGGCCAATTGGCTGTGAGAATCAGCTGTGTCTGCAGTGGGAGAACTTCTGTGCTGGAGACACCCCTCTGGGGCTAGACTTGCTTCGATGGGGCTTTGGTGCTCACTGAGTCTGCCCCCTGAGAGTGTCTTTTATGGTTCCATGGAGCTGCAAACTGGATGGTCCCACTCTGACCTCTGGGCTTCCTGGCTCCTGGATCTCTAGGGAGGTGCTAATCTAGCCTTTGCCGGAGGCTATCCAGCAAAAGTCTCCCTGCAGGGCTTGGGCGGGGCGGGTCCCACGGGATCAGAAGGGTGGGGTTAGCAATTATGGCTGCTCGCAGTCTTGCCCTCAGAGGCTCTGCTTCTCAGTGTCCCAGTAACCGCTGCAAGCCCCTCGGAGAGAAAGCTGCCCTAGGGTTCTGACCGATGCCAGACAGTCCTGCTTCTCCCGTATGAGTCAGGGTCCCTAGAGACTCGCCTGGAACTGGAGCTCAGAGCCTGAGACTCCCTCCTGATTGAAAATGACAACCACGCCCTCAGCCGCCAGCCTGCTCCGCATGCACTCCACACCTTAGTATTTTACTTCAGCACTGCGCCTCCTCTGAGTCTCGGTATGCTATTCTCTTTCCTCCTAGTTGTAGAACTTCCACTCAGCCAGCCTTCCTGTGGTTCTGGATGATGTCCGTTCCGTCTTTTAGTTGCATTTTTGAAGTGCTTGTTCGAGGCAGCAAACTCCAGTGTTTACCTATGCCGCCATCTTGGTTTCTCCCTTATGCTTTCTTAATAGTGGAATTAATACTCTATAAAAAGGTAGATGGCTATACTCTATTAATTAGTTCCACAGATATTTATTGAGCACTCATAATGGGTAGATGGTGGGGATACAGCAGTGAACAAAACACACTCAATTTTGTTCGCTTATGCAGGTTACATTCCAGTTGGGGAGCCAGACAATAAATGGGATAAATAAGCAGACTACATACACAATGTGTCAGTGAGTGACAAATGCTAATGACATTAAAGAAAATTGGGAAGAAAGATATGGACTGTCATGGGGTGATGGTTAACTTTTTTTAGAGAGTGGACAAGGAAGTCTTCATTGACTAGTTGATTACTTTTAAAATGTATTTTTATTGATTTCAGAGAGGAAGGGAAAGGGAGAGAAAGATAAAAACATCAATGATGAGCCCAAACTGGCTTGGCTCAGTTGATAGAGCATCCGCCTGAGGACTGAAGGTCCCGGGTTGGATTTCGGTCAAGGACACATGCCAGGGTTGCGGGCTCCACCCCAGTGTGGGGTATACAGGAGGCAGCTGATCAATGATTCTCTCTCAACATTGATGTTTTTATCTCTCTCTCTCTCTCTCTCTCTCTCTCTCTCCCTCCCTCTCCTTTCCTCTCTGAAATCAATAAACATATATCAACAACAACAACAAAAAAACCCCAAAACATCAATGATGAGAGAGAATCATTGATCGGGTGTCTCCTGAACACTGGGATGGAGCCCGGAACCTGGGCCCATGCCCTGACAGAATCAAACTGTGACCTCCTGGCTCACAGATCGATGCTTAGCCACTGAAACACACTGGCTTGGCTTGACTAGTTGATTTTATATATATATATGTTTGTGTGTGTGTGTATATATATATATATATATATATATATATATATATATATATATATATATAGTATATATATGGTTATTTTCTTTTTGACTAGTTGATTTTTAAGAAAAGACCTGGAGGAGGAAGCTGGCTAGTCATAGGGGAGGGGCATAGCAAATAATGAAGGCTTTGCTGTAACTGAGATGGGAACCATTTCATGGTTTTGAGAAGAGTGACATGTTCTCGTTTATGTTTTGGAAGGAACACTAGCTGCTGTGTTGTGACTAGATTCGTGGTGGGCAAGGCTGAGGCACGGAGACCAGCAGGCATGCTGCTGTTCTAACCCAGATGGTTGGTGATGGAGGAGCAGGGTGGTGGCAATTGGGGTGGTGAGGAATGACCAATTCAGAATATACTTTGAAGGAAGAGCCAACAGATTTCCTGGAGACCAAATGTGGGCGTGAGATGACGCTCAGAGGCTTCTTTCCTGATCAAGCTGCAAGGATGGGATTCCCACTCACCGCGGCGGGAAGGACGCTGGGGTATGTTTGTAGGGTGGATACTAGGAGCTCAGTTGAGACATGTTAAGTTTGAGATGTTAATGGAAGCACCATAAATTTTCTTTAACACGGGGTTATTTGTCTCATCTTAGTAAAAAAGTAAGACCCTCTCTTCGCCTCTTGCTCTCTAGCTACTACACTATGTCATTCTCCCCTTTGCCCCAAAACTCCTAAGCGGAGATGGCTATTCTTGCTGCTTTGAATTCATTGTTTCCACGTTAATTAAACCCACTTCGGTAAGTTTTTGTCTCTCACACTGCACCTAAATGGATCCTTCAAGGTTACTGGTTATCTCCATGATCAGTTTCAATGCTCACCATAGCTGACCCGTCTAAGTGTGGACTTGACACAGTTGATCCCTCCCTGTAAGACTTGCTTTACATGTTGTCTGTCTGGAAAACCACGCTCACCTGGCTTTCCTCCTGCTTCTTGGATTTTTCCTCTCTCATCTCCTTTGACCTCCTCATTCCCCCCGTCTCTAAACAGTTGAATGACCCAACATTTAGTTCTCTTCTTTTTGCCTCTAGATCAGGGTTTCCTACACTTATTTTGTGTGTGTGCGAGTTTTTTATGTGGGTCCTTTTGTCAGTTTGATAAAACCTATGGATTACCAAGGATACTTTCTTAGAATAATGTTTTTAAAGACACAATATAAAATTGTGTCTATAAGGGAAACTAGTTATAAAGAATTATAGCTGACAAAATGTTAAAAACAATAAGGTACTATATTTTAATTTAAAAGATGTGCTTCTTTAAATACGGGATCTAACGCCAGATTTAACAAGCACCATAATTACATTGGTGTAGTTGGAAGCAAGTTCATTAGGTAAGGAGGAGGATGGGTGAAGAGGTGTTGGAGATTTTAGGAGAGAGGAGAGAGTATACACTAGCTACTTATGAGACGGGGAGAGTGAACAAACTAGAGAAATACAGTTATATTTTTGGGCAGTGTGGTGGGACCTTTTCAGTCATGACATGAAAATGAAACAAGTCAGCATGAGTATGTTTTTCTCGGACCACAGTCAGCTGCTAAGGTGGATAGCTGAATTTAACCAGGGTTGTGATTTAGTCACACAAATATGAAGAAGTAAGAGGGGCAAAGGAATTGAGGGTACCTATTAATAGTGATATAATTGTTGGCCATGGAATTATAGCTGGATAAAGAGGGGAAGATAACCTGGGAGGTGTGGTGAGGGTCGTAAGATCACTAGATTGAAGGTTAGGCTGGGGTTGAAGGATGGTTTAAAGTGTTGTTAGAGCCAAGCTTCTAGAGCAAGCATGTCAAACTCAAAGGCCAACACGGGCCAAATAAACAAGGTTTAAGTGTCTGTGGGCTGTAAAAAAACAAATGCTTCCATTTCCATAGAAACATAGGTTTATTTCAAAGGAGACATGCTGAGTACAAAGGGCCGAAATAAATGAGCCATCGTTAACATAAAATAATAGAACATTTTAATAAAAATTAATATTTTTTCTTGAACATTAACTTACCAGACACTGAATAACTGCACAAATTAATAAGCGTAACGCAAATAAACCTATTTTTCTTGTTCTCTGAAAGTGAAATATTTCTTCTTGCTCACACCAAACAAGTCAGTCAGTACAAGACTAATGACGTGGCCATCGGCTGCTAAGATATTCGCTGCTAGTATTATTGGAGAGAAAAGGTGCGCCTGCGTGTAAGGAGCGTAAGGGAAATGAAGGCAGCAGGATTATTGTAATCAGTCATTAGTGAACATTGTAGCTTGTTATTAATAATGATGTATAACAGGATATTGTAAAAATTAAGTTATGAAATTTTTATTAAAACATTTCTTACATACCACTATATTGGCTGGGCCACAGAAATATTCACTGTGGGCTTCATGCGGCCCGTGGGCCACGAGTTTGACATGCTTGGTCTAGAGTTATGTTGCTGGAAAGTGAGGGAATAGTGGATGGAGAGTGGAATGTTTGGAATACAGAGGACAATACACATCATTTGTATGTATCTTTGTCTTGACATGCATAGATTCTGATGCAGAAGCAAAGTAACATTGTGATTTTAGGATGAACATTTTATAGGCTGAGGTACCTTCTCTGTCACTTTTTATTCATAAGATATGATCTGATTCTCCAAATAACATACATTAATTTCAATTTAAGAAAATTCAATTGCAAAAAATTAAAAACAGCCTAGGGTTGATAATTGGCAGTAAGAAATGTTCTTCCTGGCCGGTGTGGCTCAGTGTTTGAGGGTCCAGGAGGTCAAGGTTCAATTCCCGGCCAGGGCACATGACTGGCGGGCTCCATCCCCAGTGTAGGGCACACAGGAGGCAGCCAATCAGTGATTCTCTCTCATCATTGATGTTTCTATCTCTCTCTCCCTCTTCCTTTCCCTTCCTCTCTCTGAAAGAAATAAAATGATATGAAAATAAATAAATAAAGCAGTTTGCAAAGTAAAATTTTACTTACCTCAGGTCCCCAAACTTCGTCTAATGAGAGGTTCTTGTTAAGCTTGATCATTTTGTTCCATGTCTGGGCCTCATTTAAACAACCACTCTGTCAAGATATATATATATATATATATATATATATATATAGTATATCAATTTATTTATAAGTACTTCATATATTTAATGCCATTGAAAAGTATATTTAAAAAATGTTTAATTATTTAAATGTTTGCTGATACACAGAGAAACAATAGACTTCTGTATATTGACCTTCTACGGACAGAACTTCTTAAAATCATTTAATTTGAGCTGTTTCACATGAACAGTTATGTTACCTGTGAATATGACAGTTTCAGTTTTTCCTTTCTAATTCTTTTACTTTTTATATAGTTTCATTGTTTATAGTTTGCCACTTTACAAAGATCAGGAACAATATTGTTCTGAAGTAGTGGTAACTGGCACTCTTATTTCATTCCTGATTTCAGGTTTTCAAATTTTCACCTTAAGTATGATGTTTTCTATTGGGTTTTTAAGTCTATATTTTATTAGATTAAGGAAGTTACCCTCCATTTATAATTTTCTAAGATTTTTTTAAAAAAATAATGCTATTGGGTGTGCCAAACTACTGCAAGTTCATCGGGTACATTTCCTCTTTCTGGTTGGAATCAGTCATTCATCTAAGAATCTCCAAGTACTTTTAGTGGGAAATGCCATTTCAAGACAACAATCTGGATACTTAGGATACTTATTGCTACTGACTAGTTATGTTTCCAGGGATCTTAAAAGACAGAGTAAGAAAAATTTATCTATTTCTCTCTATATAAATATGATATTCATATATTTATATCCAGGTCAATATCTAATACCTCGTAGGTTTATATTGAGTTTTATACAAATTCAGGATTTTTGTCTAACTGTTTCTAGCCTACATAAGCACCCCTTGCTCAAATTAGATAGGAAAAGAAAAGGAAAAAAAAGGAAGAGGTAGAAAGGGAGAAAGCATAGGGTCAATATAATGGATACCTAGATTGTGTGAGAAAAAGCAGAAGTCAGAGAAGCAGTGGGAGCAACCACGAGAGAACTGGGGGGTTGAGATCAGAGACTGAAATGCGTGAGACTAAATGTGATTCCGGGAGGGGGAGTGATATTATTAGTTGAGATTATTTCTGCTCTGCTGCAGTAATAACCCCCAACTCTCAGGTTTACACATTAAAAGTTGATTCTTGACCACACATAATTCAATGCAGATGTCCCTGGTTAGATGGTTCTTTTGGATCACAAAGAAGTGACTCAGGAACTCAGGACTTTTCTGTCTGGTGGCTCCTCGAAAGCCCCCTCACTAGATCCTTTCACCCAGCCCTCAGATACTCCATCTTTCATGGTTGCTGCAATCTGTTGCATGTGAAGGAAGACAGGAAGCATGGAGGTTCACCTGGTGGCTCCTTAAGCACTGCATCCTGAGAATGAGACGCATCACCTCTGCTCCTAGTCCGGTGGGGAGGCCCAGTGGCAGGGCCCCAGCTCCACACAAAGGGGGCTGGAAATGCAGTCCCTGCTCAGAGAGCTTCTTCCTGCAGCGACCCTGCCTGTGGCTGGAGGCCCTCAGGAGTCCACTGCCACTGTCCTCAGGGCAGGAGGAGGAAGCACTGAGTCTGAGCATCTGACAGTCACAAGTAGGGATGGGTTAGATGACAGCGGCTGACAAATGACGTTTTACTTAGGGTGAGGAGACCATCTGGGAATCATAGTGTGGATTAGTGAGAACATCCATTCCACAGCTCAGCCATGAGAGAAAACTAGGCTTTGGTAGGAAAACGATATCCTCTGAGGATCGCACAGTGAAGGCCTTCAGAGCCTTGAACCCTAAGGTCCACTGGGAAGTTCGAGAAGCTGGAGGGTAATGGGAGTCTGGCCCAAGGATAGAAGAATAGAATAGTTTCGGGATGGGACTGGGTTGGGAAAGTAGAGCAGAAGGACTTGCATACTGAGTGTCCATTAAGCGCAGGAGGAATGTGTGGTGTGAGGCATTATGTTTGGTACCTAATTAAAGGGCGATTAGTTCTGGCAGTACTCTGGGGGCCAGGGGGTGGGGGGTGGGGCAGCAGGTGGGAGAAGGTTTCTCAGCTGCCACCCGGGGGGGGGGGGGGGTGGTCCTTCTTGGAGAATTAAGGTCTCTGATGGGAGAGTGTTACTTTGGAAGGAGCAGGTCCCTGGGGACTCTCAGGAATCAGTGCTGTAACTTCTAGAGAAGCTCCGTCATGATGCCCCCTCAAGGGCAGAAAGCCCCATGTGGGGGTGGCTGGGAGGGACGCGGGAGTGGGGGTGGCAAGGCCTTTGGGCCGTGGCCTGCAAAGTGAAAGGCAGAATGAGGGAGATTCACTGTGCAGGCCTTGCTCGACCAGGCGACCAGGCGTGGAAGATGCAGGAAAACTGGGAGAGAGTGCGGGCAGGGATGTCAAGGTCAGCGAGTCACATGACACAAAGAACTCCAGTGAGGAGAAGCCGGGAGAGTGTCTGTCTGATTTAGCACAAATGTGATCAATGCCTGGAAGCCAGAGGCAGACTCGTCAATTCTCCAACATGAAATGCAGTGTGGAGAGAAAAGGAAGTATTGATCTAGAATTGCATCATGCTACTATAAATATTACTTTATTTTTTCCTAACTCCTGTAAGTCTGTTTTATATGACAATGATTTCTTTTCCATAAGTTAATTTTATCAGTCATAGGCTATCGAGGTTATACGTGTGTTTTTTTCCTACCCTCAGCGGACTGGTTTTATTTTCCTTAGATAATTTATATATACTAGTAGATTTAAAATAGAAAGACATGTCTAATTGCATGCCAACTTCTATTTAACTCTAGGATGGCGTACCTTCTGCATAGTGAGGTTATAGGTGTAGTCATCCCTGCCGTGGATTTCCCACACGATGAAATTTGCGTCAACATCTTTGATAAAGCCATTTTTATCGTATCTGAAAAACAGCAAACACAAAACATAGTTGTGTCATCCTACTAGAAACATTTTATTTCTTCTGACCCCTTTAAGCCTGTTTTACATGACAATGACTTCTTTATAAATTAATTTTCAGTGGCTGGTTTCATTTTCCGGTGGAATAGAGCAATGGTCGGCAAATTGCGGCCCCTTGGCCCCTTGAGTGTGGCTCTTCCACAAAATACCACGTGCAGGCACGCATGTACAGTGCGATTGAAACTTTGTGGCCCATGCACAGAAGTCAGTATTTTGTGGAAGAGCCACACTCAAGGGGCCAAAGAGCTGCATGTGGCTCGCGAGCCGCAGTTTGCCCACCACTGCAATAGAGGGATCAAGAGCTCCGGTTTTCAAGTTGGATGGGCTTAGGTTTAAATCCTGTCCTTTTCACTGAACAGCTTTGTGACCTGGGGAAGGTCCTTCAGCTCTCAAAGCCTCCACGTTCCTATCTGTGAAAGCATCACTGAACCTACTGTGTGGGTTTTCTTCAGCTCTCAGAATACACCAGATAGTAACAAAGCAGATTTCTTTCTTTTTTTTTTTTTAACATTTGGAGCCATAATTTCTCTTTGCTTAACAGGCACTATGTATTAATAAGGCGAGGGTGGCCGGGGCCCTGTCAGCAGGCTGGCAGCAGGGAGAAGGATGGAAGTGAGCGATGGAGGGAGGGAGGGCAGAGCAAGATCCTCTGGTGTCGTTTAATCAACGAATATCCAGTGTGGCCCAGTGTGTACCAGGGAATTAACCCACAGAATGACCACGATGAGGATGGAGATGCTGCAGGTCTCCCTGGAGGAGGCGGCTGGAGGTGACACTGGGTGTCAGAGGGTTAGCTGCCCTCAGGAGAACTGAGGTCAGCTGAGAAGCAGGAGTCATCAGAAGCTCCGGGAGCGATGGTCATGCACAGCACATGCTCAGGGACATGTGAGGACTCCTGCCAGCAGCAGGTGCCAGCACGTGGTCCAACATGGACAGGCTGCCCACTCCCTGACACAGGAGCCTGAGACATACACCCCATTGAGATTAGAGTATTTACCCCAATCTCAGTGAGTTTTAAAAGAGATATTACTTCAAATTAGTAAGATTATTTTTTCCTGATATCATTAAGAAATAAGGACTTGACCCCAGCTGGTGTGGTTCAGTGGTTGAGTGTTGACCTATGAATCAGGAGGTCAAGGTTTGATTCTGGGTCAGGGCACATGCTGGGTTGCAGGCTTGATCCCCAGTAGGGGGCGTGCAGGAGGCGCCAGTCAATGACTCTCTCTCATCATTGATGTTTCTATCTCTCTCTCCCTCACCCTTCCTCTCTGAAATTAATTTAAAAAATTATATTTATTTAAAAATAGGGACTTGAGAAACCAAGATGGCGGCATAGGTAAACACCGGAAATTGCTGCCTCCCACAACAAATTCAAAAATACAACTAAAAGACAAAACGGACATCATCCAGAACTATAGTAAGGCGGGCTGAGTGGAAATTCAGTGTAGAAAAGAGAAAAGCACACTGAGACTTAGAGAAGCTGCAGAGGTGGAGTGCAGAAGTACGGGGTCTTGAGCGCACACGGCAAGGGCTGGCGACTGAGGACGTGGCTGTCTTTTTGAGAGGGAGCCACAAGCCCCTGACTGCTCTGAACTCCAGTTCCGGGTGAGTCTCTGGGAACCTAGACTCATACGGGGAGAAACTGGACTGTCTGGAAGCGGGCAGAACTCGGAACTTGAGGGCGGCTTTCTCTCAAAGGTGCTTGCAGCAATTACAGGGACACTGAGATGCGGGGCCCCTTAGGGCATGGCTGAGCATCAGCCATAGCTGCTTGCTCCGCCCTGTTGTTCCCCGAGACCCCGCCCCACCCAAGCTGCAGCAGAGGCTTTTGCATATGAATGCCCTGGCCCTTTGCAACCTGAAAATTACCTAACAAACTGCAGCTGGGCCAGACAGACCCAGAATTTCCAAGAGAAGGCACAAGACCCCACAGCAGCTTTCATTGCTTCACAGCTGGGCCTCATTTGAGCACCTCCAAACCCCAAGGAAAGGGAATTTGCAGATCTTTTCGTAGCTCCTGCTGGGTAACCTCAGGCAGAGGCTAAATTAGCACCTCCTTAGATCCAAGAGCCAGTGTACCCAGTGGTCAGAGTGGGACCATCCAGATTACAACTCCTCAGATCCATAAGGGACACACTCAGGGGGCAGACTCAGTGAGCACCAAAGCCCCACTGAAGCAAGTATTGCCCCAGAAGGGTGTCTTTAGCACAGAAGTTCTCCCACTGTAGACACAGCTGATTCTCACAGCCAATAGGCCTGGAGGTCAATTCCTCTCAGTGATACCTACAACAATAAGACTTAACTACAACAAGACCGTGCACAAAGCTCACAAAGGGGTGCACCAAGAGTGTCCACCTCAGGTAATTGGGGAGGCTGAGCCACTGGGCCCTAGAGGACACCTAGCACACAAAGCCACTCTACCAACACAGGGAAGCATAAAAAAAATGTGGAGACAAAGAAACAGGTCACAAATGACAGAAATGGAGGAAAGCAAACTACTGGATATAGAGTTCAAAACCACACTTTTAAGGTTTTTCAAGAACTTTCTAGAAACCACTGATAAATTTAATGAGACCCTCAAGAAATCTAGTGAGACCCTCGAGGTTATGATAGAGGACCAAATAGAAATTAAGCATATACTGACTGAAATAAAGGATATTATGCAGAGTCCAATAGCAGACTAGAGGATCGCAATAATCAAGTCAAAGATTTGAAATACGAAGAAACAAAAAACACCCAACTGGAAAAGCAAAGTGAAAAAAGAATCCAAAAATACGAAGATAGCGTAAGGAGCCTCTGAGACAGCTTCAAGCGTACCAACATCCGAATTATAGGGGTGCCAGAAGATGACAGAGAGCAAGATATTGAAAACCTATTTGAAGAAATAATGACAGAAAACTTCCCCTACCTGGTGAAAGAAATAGACTTCCAAGTCCAGGAAGCGCAGAGAACCCCAAACAAAAGGAATCCAAAGAGGACCACACCAAGACACATCATAATTAAAATGCCAAGAGCAAAAGACAAAGAGAAAATCTTAAAAGCAGCAAGAGAAAGAAACTCAGTTACCTACAAGGGAGTACCCATACGACTGTCAGCTGATTTCTCAACAGAAACTTTGCAGGCCAGAAGGGAGTGGCAAGAAATATTCAAAGTGATGAATACAAAGAACCTACAACCTAGATTACTTTATCCAGCAAAGCTATCATTCAGAATTGAAGGTCAGATAAAGAACTTCACAGATAAGGAAAAGCTAAAGGAGTTCATCACCACCAAACCAGTATTATATGAAATGATGAAAGGTATCCTTTAAGAAGAGGAAGAAGAAGAAAAAGGTAAAGATACAAATTATGAACAACAAATACACATCTATCAACAAGTGAATCTAAAAATCAAGTGAATAAATAATCTGATGAACAGAATAAACTGGTGATTATAATAGAATCAGGGGAATAGAAAGGGAGTGGACTGACTATTTTTGGGAGGGGGGAAAGGGGTGTGGGGGATGTGGGAAGAGATTGGACAATAATCATGCACCTATGGATGAGGACAGTGGGAGGGGGGGTGAGGGCGGAGTGTTGGGTGGGAACCTGGTGGAGGGGAGCTATGGGGGGAAAAAAGAGGAACAACTGTAATAATCTGAACAATAAATATTTAATTTAAAAAAATAAAAATAGGGACTTGAGACCAAAGCTAAAGTTCAGATACTGATAAAGGCACACTTTTGCTAACCAGAGCTTGTGACTGATTTAAAAATGGCTAAGGGTCTTCCTCCTCCGTCAGCTATTGCTTGTTTCTCTAAATGGAATTGTCCCCCACACTCCTGGGATGGACATTTCACTTAGGACCCTGGGCTCAGGCAGGATGCCTCAGTGTCTGATGTATTTCCTGGGTCCCATCTCTGTGTCTATTCATAAAAAATGTCGGATCCTTGCTGGCGTCTCCTTATTCACCACCCAGGTCTCTGCTAGACTTTGCAGTTATTCTATCTGGCTTCCCAGGCCAGCTACAAATTGCTACCACCCAGTCCTGTTTATAAAAAGCAGTTCTTGGCCCTTTCTCACAAACTGGGCAGAGAAAGTTTAAGTGTCAGAAAGTGGTATCTGAGAAGCTGTTACATTTTCATCTGAATTTTTCTTAGAAATTGTAGAGAGGAGCTCAGGTGTGAGTAATGGGTAGCGGACCCTGACTTAGTTCTTGGAGCGGGAGGAAAGTTATAGAGAACTAACACATGTGTGGGAATGTACACAATTTTGCATCAGTTTCAGAGATTTGGGTCAGGTTTCAGTAAAGCTCTAACTCAAGGAACTTCCGAAGGTGCGGCATGCTTGATCGCATCTTCTGTAAGCGCTCAGAGTTTTTGAATGACTAAGACTAGTTGCAAAGGCCATATGTTTTATTTCAATGAAAAAGATCTTGAACTCTGAGCTGGCATCTTTTGACACTCACAAAAACCAATACGCTCCATTGCCATCTAGTGGCCATAGGATAAATTGCATGACCCCGACCTTCTGGGTTGGGGAGTCCTAATATTTGGTGACTGGAGAAGTTTTGACTTTGGGTGGTGGGCAGCCCATGCAATATACAGATCACGTAACACAGAAACCCACATCTGAAATCTGTATGTTCCTGTTGACCAATATCATCCCAATCAATTAAAATATATATATATATATATATATATATATATATATATATATATTTCTAATGATCTTATTTAATATTTTATTTATTTCATCGAGATTTTAGGACAAAAATACGTGCCTAAGTAAGCATGGCTTATTCTCATTAATGTTCACTGATAGGAGATATAGTATTAATTAAATCTGGGAAATTTAGAAATGGCACTCGTTGGCAATTAACTGCCTTACAATTTCGACTTCCTTCTGCTACTTCCGCTTTTGGGGAGGAGACCCCTCTCTGCTGACCCTGCAGACACATGATTCCAATCCTGGGCCTTGGGAACCTGGAGGGACTGACCCTCCCAGGATGAATTAACTTGTAGAGATAGCAAATAATTGGCCTTTGAGCATGACTTTCCTATGCAACTCAACCAATCCGGAGCCCCCACCCCAACCACCTCCTTCCTGGGTGCTCATACTCTGAGCCACTATCCAACTGCCCTAATCACCCAGAACCATGTGTCAGACACCTAGGGGCAGCTCTTAGGCCCAGAGCCTGCTCACATCTTTTTTTTTTTTTTTTTTTTAAAATATATTTTATTGATTTTTTACAGAGAGGAAGGGAGAGAGATAGAGAGTCAGAAACATCGATGAGAGAGAAACATCGATCAGCTGCCTTCTGCACATCTCCTATTGGGGATGTGCCCGCAACCCAGGTACATGCCCTTGACCGGAATCGAACCCGGGACCCCTCAGTCCGCAGGCCGACGCTCTATCCACTGAGCCAAACCGGTTTTGGCATGCTCACATCTTTTAAATCAGACAATCCTAACCCTGCTTTACCCTCCTTATCCAGTCCTTCCCACAGAAAATGCTGGAAAGGCTCTCACCCCAGCTTCCCCTCACTCCCTCTGCTCCTGAGGACCCTGGTACTTCCCTTGTGGCCCTATATGACCTGCTGTGCCTCCTGTTTTGGGGATCAGTGTTTAGAATAAGTGTCTTCTTTCACAACAGTCATGTCTGTCTATGTGTCTTCCCATCTCTCTCTATAAAGGCCAAATATGCAAATTGTCCCCTCAGGAGTTCAACCAGGAGACCGTGAGTTCGATCGCTTGTTATGACATGTGATGATCACCAGGTGGAGTGGCATGGAATGAAGGAAGGCCCTGATCGGCCTTGATCACTGGCCAGGCCTAGGGACCCTACCTGTGCACAAATTTTGTGCACCGGGCCTCTAGTATCTGATGAAAACAAATCCCGAGTGCCCCTAAAATACCCATAATGCCTGCTCCTGAACTTCCTGCCTCAGAGTAGAGCAGAGTGGATTCTGTGGTGCCACATTTTAGTTTGGGAGGGATTGTCATGAAGGTTGAGAAAGCAAAAGGGCAGCTGGGATGACTTGCGTTGCCAGCTGAACCATCCTCCCAGGACTTGCTTCATTCTTACTAGTGTTTGATGGTGAATCTGTTGTCCTTTTATCTGTAAAATTCTGCCCAACCTTGTATCTGAGCCATTCTCTATAAAGGTAAGGTAATCTGGTGTCCTTGACTACAGGCTAATTTCCCAGGGTCTACCCATCTGACTGCTTCTCAAAGCTTCATTAATAAGCACTCAAATTTTCCCCTCATAAATACCTAATTGAATACTCTGTTATCAGGTATGTATTGCTATAATTCATCTAAACTGGATACTGAGCCTTTTGTTCTGTCCGTCTATGGTTAGCCTCTAATATTGGGTTGGTTATTCTAAGAGAACTGGAGGCAACAAGCTTTGTGAAGCGATCCCTGGTAGCAAAGATACAAGTTACCTCTAGAAAATGTGCTTCCACTGTGGCACAGTTTGGAAAATTTCACTAATCCTATTGTCTGCTTTACTCAATTGCCATTAAACCATCCTATTAATGTCATTTTTAAATTTCAGATGCTGTATTTTTACATTTTAGCATTCCATTTTTTAAAATATTTAGAATTTCCCTGCTGAGATTTTCCCACCAGTTTACCCATTTTCTACACTTTTCCTGAGAATCTTCAAATATATTTTTATTTGCTATATTAAAGTCCTTTTATGCGATTGCCAGCCAGAGTCTGGACCATCTGTTGTCTGTTACTTTTGGCGCCTTTTATTGATTACTAGAGGCTCAGTGCATGAAATTCGTGCACTGTGGGGGGGGGGGTGTCCCTCAGCCCAGCCTGAACCCTCTCCCATCTTGGACCCCTGTGGTATCAAGCCTAAACGGGCAGTCAGACATCCCTCTCGCCTGCCTGCCAGCCTGATCACCCCCTAACCACTCTCCTACCAGCCTGATTGATGCCTAACTGCTCCCCTGCTGGCCCGATCACTCCTAACTGCCCTTCCCTGCCGGCCATCTTGTGGCAGCCATATTGTGCCCACATGGGGGTGGCCCTCTTGTGCGAGGGGCATTATGGTAAATTTGCATATTATCTCTTTATTATATAGGATGGGTCATTTTTCTGCTTTGGATGTCTAATAATTTTTTATTTTGTACCAAACATTTAATATTACACATTGTTGAGACTCTAGGTTTTGTTATTTTCCTCTAAAGCAGCGGTTCTCAACCTGTGTGTCACGACCCCTTTGGGGGGTCGAACGACTCTTTCACAGGGGTTGCCTAAGACCATCAGAAAACACATCTATAATTACATATTATTTTTGTGATTAATCACTATGCTTTCATTATGTGCAATTTGTAACAATGAAATTGGGGGTCACCACAACATGAGGAACTGTATTAAAGGGTCCTGGCATTAGGAAGGTTGAGAACCACTGCTCTAAAGGGTTTTTTTTTTTCTTGTTCTGGAAGGCAGTAAGTAATGATTGACTCTCCCTGACCTTGTTAAGGCTTAATTTTAGGATTTGTAGGGCTTTAAAAATGTTTAGTTTTGCCTATAAATAGTAGGGCATGGCATTTTGTCTTTAGCTTACTTATCAGAGGTCATCCTTTCGGTTTCAATGGAATCCATCAGGTGTTCCCCAGTACCCTCTAAGCAAGGTGGTGGGACTCACACGCCAAATTTTCTCTCTCAGCATCAGCTAGCTGTTGAAATGTCTGCTTCCTCTCCTTGTACAAACACAGTTTAAGAGTTAGTCAAGGAGAAACCAAGATGGCGGCATAGGTAAACACTGGAGATTGCTGCCTGGCACAATCACTTCAAAAATACAACTAAAAGACAGAACGGACATCATCCAGAACCACAGGAAGGCTGGCTGAGTGGAAATTCTACAACTAGAAGGAAAGAGAAAAGCGTACCGAGACTCAGAGGAGGCGCAGTGCGGAGGTAAAATACTAAGGTGCGGAGTGCATGCAGAGCAGGCTGGCGGCTGAGGGCGCGGTTGTCGTTTTCAATCGGGAGGGAGTCTCAGGCTCTGAGCTCCAGTTCCAGGCGAGTCTCTAGGGACCCAGACTCATACGGGAGAAGCAGGACTGTCTGGCATCGGTCAGAACCCTAGGGCAGCTTTCTCTCCGAGGGGCTTGCAGCGGTTACTGGGACACTGAGAAGCAGAGCCTCTGAGGGCAAGACTGAGAGCAGCCATAATTGCTAACCCCACCCTTCTGATCCCGTGGGACCTGCCCTGCCCAAGCCCTGCAGGGAGACTTTTGCTGGATAGCCTCAGGCAAAGGCTAGATTAGCACCTCCCTAAAGATCCAGGAGCCAGGAAGCCCAGAGGTCAGAGTGGGACCATCCAGTTTGCAGCTCCATGGAACCATAAAAGACACTCTCAGGGGGCAGACTCAGTGAGCACCAAAGCCCCATCAAAGCAAGTCTAGCCCCAGAGGGGTGTCTCCAGCACAGAAGTTCTCCCACTGCAGACACAGCTGATTCTCACAGCCAATTGGCCTGGAGGTCAATTCCTCACAGTGATAACTACAACAATCAAGGCTTAACTACAACAAGAGTGTGCCGAAAGCCCACAAGGGGGTGCACCAAGAGTGTCTACCTCAGGTAATTGGGACACTTAGCACAGAAAGGCACTCTATCGACACAGCGAAGCATAAAAAATGCCGAGACAAAGAAACAGGACACAAACAACAGAATTGGAGGAAAGCAAACTGCTGGATATAGAGTTCAAAACCACACTTTTAAAGTCTTTAAAGAACTGTCTAGAAGCCGCCGATAAATTTAATAAGGCCCTCGAAAAGACTGGTGAGACCGCCGATAAATGTAGTGAGATCTTCAAGAAATCTAGTGAAACCCTCGATGTTGTGATAAAAAACCAACTAGAAATTAAGCATACACTGACTGAAATAAAGAATATCATACAGACACCCAACAGCAGATCAGAGGATCGCAAGAATCAAGTCAAAGATTTGAAATATGAAGAATGAAAAAACACCCAACTGGAAAAGCAAAATGAAAAAAGAATCCAAAAATACGAAGATAGTGTAAGGAGCCTCTGGGACAGCTTCAAGCGTACCAAACTCCGAATTATAGGGGTGCCAGAAGAAGAGAGAGAGGAAGATATTGAAAACCTGTTTGAAGAAATAATGACAGAAAACTTCCCCTACCTGGTGAAAGAAATAGACTTCCAAGTCCAGGAAGCGCAGAGAACCCCAAACAAAAGGAATCCAAAGAGGACCACACCAAGACACATCATAATTAAAATGCCAAGAGCAAAAGACAAAGAAAGAATCCTAAAAGCAGCAAGAGAAAGAAAATCAGTTACCTACAAGGGCAGGGGTGGGCAAACTTTTTGACTCGAGGGCCACAATGGGTTCTTAAACTGGATCAGAGGGCCGGAACAAAAGGATCGAGGGAGTGTTTGTGTGAACTAATATAAATTCAAAGTAAACATCCTATCTAATAATAGAGAAACACGGTAATTAGCGTACGACCACTACCCTTCCCATTGGCTAATCAGGGCAATATGCAAATTAACTGCCAGCCAAGATGGCGGCTGGTAGCCAGGCAGCTTAAAACGAACATGAGTGACAGGGGGGAGCTCCTCAACCCCCTGATTGGCCCTGCTCTGTGCATGACAGGGGGGAGCTCCCCAACCCCTTGATGGGCCCTGCTCTGTGTGTGACAGGGTACGGAGCCCCAACCCCCTGATGGGCCCTGCTCTGTGCGTGAGAGGGGGCAGCGCCCCAACCTCCTGATTGGCCCTGTTCTGTGCGTGACAGGGGGTGGCGCCACAACCCCCTGTCACTCACAGAGTAGGGCCGATAGGGGAGTTGGGGCACCACCCCTGTCACACACAGAGCAGGGTGAATTGCTTTCCAGTTCATCTACACAATTATGTATTACATTTTTGTTAAGAGCACAGGTAATTCCTATTGGACAGAGTGTATGTCAAATAAGAATTACTTTGCTATTTCTTGAAATTCAATTCTGGAAGATATTTGTCTGATGGTTTTTGGCCCATTGTTTTCTGTATAACTTTTAGGATCTGCTGGTCACTTTCTGCTGACAACCCTGATGGGATATGTATTGCAACTGCATTGAATTTATGGCTAGAGGAGAGGAGAAATGATACCAGGAGAATGGAGTTGCTATCAATTGAAATGAGGAAGGCTATTATTGATGGAGTGGGTTTTGAGGGAAAGATCAGGAGTTCACTTTTGGACAGGGTAAGTTTGAAAGCTCTATTCACTATCTAAGTGGAAAAATGATATATCTGTTCAACATCTAAGGCAGTGGTTCTCAACCTTCCGGCCCTTTAAATACAGTTCCTCATGTTGTGACCCAACCATAAAATTATTTTCATTTCTACTTTATAACTGTAATGTTGCTACTGTTATGAATCATAATGTAAATATTTGATATGCAGGATGGTCTTAGGCGACCCCTGTGAAAGAGTCATTCGACCGCCAAAGGGGTGGCGACCCACAGGTTGCGAACCGCTGGTCTAAGTGAATTTATGGGCCTGGAATTCAGGAATTTGCAGAAACTGTTAGTGCTCACCGAATATCCTTGTGGCTGTTTACATTTTCTAGCCCTCCTTGGGGTTAGACTGGGGCCATGGCATTAGGTTCCAGATAACTGACAGGATGTGTGTGGAAGTGGTGTAAACCATGGCTAGACTGGCCCTTTAAGACATCTAATGCAATCCTCCCCTCTTCTTTTTTTCCATAGTGGTAACATAGGAAGCCATAACCAGATATGTAGCTATGATACATGTCAGACTATAACATGAAAAGAGTGAAACACTGAGATGCTAGAATTTCTTTGTTACCGCAGCATAATCAGGCCATATTTGACTAATGTAAGGGGAAATAGTCAGACTGGAGATAGAGTTTTGGGGGGTTTATCGGTATATTGAGACATTCAGGTCCATGAAACTGGATGAGACTACAAAAAGAACAAGTTGAGATAGAGAAAGAAAAGAAAGCTTTGAGCCTAGCCGGTATGGTTCAATGGATAGAGCATCAGCCTGTGGACCAAAGGGTCCTGGGTTTGATTCCAGTCAAGGGCACGTACCTCAGTTGAAGGCTCCTCCCTGGTCCCGGGCCCTGGTTGGGGCTGGTGCAGGAGGCAACCAATCGATGTGTTTTTTTCACATTGATATTTCTCTCTGTTTTTCCCTCTCCCTTTCACTCTCTAAAAACCAATGGAAAAATATCCTCGGGTGAGGATTAAAAAAATAAATAAAACCCTGAGCCTTGGGCATTTCAATATTAAGACGTCATGGCAGGAGGGAGGGAAGAAACTATGAAATTAAGGAGTAGCTGCCAGTGAGGTAGCAGGAAAAGCAGGAGAATCCAATGTCCCGGAAGCCAACGGAAGCAAAGATTTCAAGTAGGAGGGAATGATCAAATGTGCCATTCTTGTTAATGAGATAAAGTAAGGTTAGATCAGGGAACCGAGCCTTGGGTTTAGCAATGTGGAGGCCATTGGTCACCCTGGCAAGCAGGGCCAATGAGGTGCTGGGGGTAAGAGTCTGACTGACAGGGATCTGGGAGAGAACAGAAGAATTGATGACAGTGAGTATAGTGGCTAAAGGGGTGGTGGGGTCAAGAGCAGGTTTTTGTTTTTGTTGAGGGAAAGAACTGCATATTTATATGTTGAACCAGAGGGTAAAGTTGATGATGCAGGAGAAAGAGGGGACAATTTCTGGAGCAATGCTCTTACTTAGGAATGGGGTGGGGATACACACAGTTCACAAATGGAGAGACAAACCTTAGCTATGCATATAGTTAACCTATGCTGATAGGAAGTGAGTTCATGGATGCAGAGGCGTGGAGATGAACGGATATAATGATGGAAGTTTGTGGAAGATCTCTTCTGATTGTGTCACCCCTGACTCATCCATCTTCCTCATTTTCTTTCCCTTACTATTCACATCTATCACTTATCATGCCCTGCCTTAGATCTATCTATCTATCTATCTATCTATCTATCTATCTATCTATCATCTATCTATGTATCTATCTATCTATCATCTATCTATCACCTATCTATCATCTACTTGTCTATCATCAATCTAACTATCTTTAAGATTTTTTATTGACTGTTAGAGAGAGAGAGGAAAGGAGAGGGAGAGAGAGAGAAACATTGATGTGAGAGTGAAACATTGATCAGCTGCCTCCTGCATGCCCCCTACTGGGGATCAAGCCCACAACCCGGGCATGTGCCCTGACCAGGAATCGAACCAGGAACCTTTCAGTGCGTGGGACGATGCCCAACCAAGTGAGCCACACTGGCCAGAGCAAGCCCTGCCTATTATAATCGCTAATTTTCTCATAAATGATTCCTCTTATTGCTGCTATGTCAGTAATTTGGTTATACCATCTTACTACCTGAACTTCATCGGACTTGTTTCCTTGAAATTCATCTTCCGCACTTTTCCCAGAGAGGACTAGCTGGAGCACATGTTAGGGCAGAGTGCTCGATGGGAAGAATGGAGGGGAAGACCTCCATGACGTCAAGTCCACCTGGCTCGTTGCTCAGCCTCTTCGTCTGACACTTCATTTCTCCCTGTGAGCCCCAACAACATGACTCTACCTGAACTATACATTTCCTTCCTCCAATTTCACTTTTGCTGGAAAGGCTTCCCCAGTGGAATTGATTACCTTCCTCACCTCTCTTCTTCCTCCCCTGCCTTCAGCTAAATGTTCATTATCCTTTAAGACTCAGTGGCTCAGCTCAAATGCATGCTTTCTGGCAACATTCCCCAGAGCCCCCCTTCCTTCCATAGCTAGGCTGGATACTTTCCCTTTGAGTTTCAATGCCAACCACCCACACTCTTTCTTTCTATCATTCCACTTAGCTTATCAGCTCATGTGTTTGTCTGATTCATCAGACTCTTGAGCCCTTGAGTGCAGCAATCCTGTCTTATTTACCTTTGAATTCCCAGTGCCCAGCACAGTAATTAGTGCAGCGTAGTCATTTAATAACGATGAAGTGAGCTGAAGAGTGCACTTCCCTGGGAGAGAACATTAAAATAGCTTACCCCTGGGGGATGAGGCCCATTCCTATATAATAAAAGGCTAATATGCAAATAGACTGAATGGAAGAACAACCAGAACAACAGAACAACCTGTCACCGTGACGTGCACTGACCACCAGGGGGCGTGTGCAGAACATGGAGGGTGTCGGTCAGGGTGGAATGATGGATGCCGGTAAGCAGGGGTGCCAGACCAAGGCGGGGCACTGGTCGCCGTCATTGCAGCGAGCCTCTGGTGGTTACTGAAAATTCTTTGCTGCTGCTGGCGTTGGCCCCACTCCCACCCGCTGCTGGCATTGGAGCCACCGCTCACACCCACAGCTGGTGCCTGAGTCACTGCTCACACCCGTTGATGGCGCCAGCCCCACTCACACTCACTGCTGGTGCTGGCCCCAATCACTCTGTGTCATCAGTGGGTGCAAGTGGGGCCAGCACCATCAGTGCGTGGGAGTGGCGGCCGGAGCAGGGCTGTGAGCAGAGAGGTGACAGAGGGCCACAGTGGGAGGGTCAAGGCAGGGGCACAGAGGATGGGTTGAGAGCCACCCCTGTGCCTACCACAGCCTCACTGACCACAGTTCCTTTCAAGGTGCACGAATTTGTGCACTGGGCCCCTCGTATAAAATAAACAGAGAAAACAGGGCTTTGGTGAGAGGAAGAGTGTGGGATGCCCAGAAGGATCAGTGGCCTGAGTAGGGCTATAGAAGGTCAAACTAAATAAGACAGCAGACTAACCAGAGGCTCAGAGTACCTGTGACAGAGGGATTGTAGGAGGGTGAGGAAATAGCGTGGAGTCTTACAACTGCCATGGTGAGGAGTGTGTGTGTGTGTGTGTGTGTGTGTGTGTGTGTGTGTGTTCCTGTGGTGGGGGATATGCTGGCAGAGGCCTTTTGGATCCTCAAGGGAAAGGTCTGATGGCAAAACTGAATTGGAGCTCCTGACTCATTATTCTACACTCACCCACCCTGTGGGATTTCAGAAGTTGTTGTCAGCCTAAGAGGACCCTGAAAGCTGAATGCCCTGACTAAAATGTTGATGTTTTACACCCAGGATTTTACATTCAGTAATGTATCCCAATGGCATCTCTGCACTAGTGTCCAAACATGTACATAAATGGATATTCACTACCATTTTATTCATAACAGCAAAACAATTAGAAACATGATCATTTATCTTTTTTATATATTTTAAATTTTGTAACAAGCTATGTGACTTCTGTAATCATAAATCAAGAATAAAGTCAGAGAAGCAAGCAAATGAATATAAAATTACTTGAAAAAGCCTTCCTCATAGCATTTTTACTTAATCTTTTTAATATTGTTTATAAGAATTAAGTTAGAGATATTGTTGAAATCTCCCTATTCCCTTATTAGTAAATAGTTTCTTTCCTTGCAAGCTTTTAGTTATTATTGGCCCATAGAAAGAAAAGTCCTATGTCACCTTGGGAAGGTAGTTTCTTCAAACTATCTTCAGGAGGAGCTTGGGAAGCGATTGAGAGAGGGAAAGTGTGGGTTAAGAGACTTGCCTACAGCCTGGCCAGCATGGCTCAGTGGTTGAGCATCAACCTGTGAACCAGGAGGTCATGGTTTAACTCCCTGTCAGGGCACATGCCCGGGGTTATGGGCTCGATCCCCAGTGGTGCAAGTGTGGGAGGCAACTGATCAATGATTCTCTCTCATCACTGATGTTTCTCTCTCTCCCTCTCCCTTCCTCTCTGAAATCAATAAGAATATATATTTCTTAAAAAAGAGACTGACTACATCTCTGAGAAGAGTCTCAGCTTTCTTACCCATTTATGTCTCAGGTGCTAAATTGTAACCTCCCTCAACATGCAGGAACCATGGTTATCCAAATTTAGTTAACTAGTACTGAAAATCTAGTGTCACACATATTGGGTGCTCAAAAATATTTATTATTAAATGCATGATTAATTAGACCTCTTTTCATTTTGAAACTTTGAAAGTAAGTTCAAATTTTAGTAGAATATACTTACAGTTGAAGCAAAGGGTGAAATTTGTCATTGAAATTAAGTCTCAATGGGCAGCGATATTTTCTCCAACTATATTTTACTCTCTAGAAAAGGAAAAATGCTTTGGTTATTTTCTCTATTAGGCTGATTAAGAAAATTATAGTTTTCTTACCAAGTCTTTAGATGGTGGATTCCTCAGAAATGACCTATAAAAAGATATTTTTATTACTTATCTTTTCTCTTTTCAAACTTAAACATTAAGCCATTACTTTGTTTGGGTGGGGAGATATCACAGAAGTCAAGTAGATAACCATAATTCCAAAATACTACCACACTATGTAGAGAATAAACAATACACTTCTAAGTAATACATGAGTGAAAGAAGAAATCTTAAGAGAAATTTAAAAATACTTAAAACTAAATAAAAATGAAAATGCAACTTTTCAAAATTTGTGAGATGCAGTTAAAGATGCAGTGCCTAGAGGTAAATTTATAGCAATGAATGAATCCTATATAATAAAAGGCTAATATGCAAATCGACCAAATGGCAGAACGACCAGTCACTATGATGTGCACTGACCACCAGGGGGCAGATGCTCAACACAGGAGCTGCCCCCTGGTGGTCAGCACGAAGACGAGCTCATGGCCGGTGAGTGTAGCAGCGGTGGTGGGAGCCTCTCCTGCCTCCATGGCAGTTCTAAGGATGTCCCTCTGCTGGCTTAAGCCAGCAGTGGGACACCCCCTGAGGGCTCCCAGACTGCGAGAGGGCGCAGGTCAGGCTGAGGGACACCCACCCCCAAGTGCACGAATTTCGTGCACTGGGTCTCTAGTTTATTATAAAAGATTGAGTTAATAGGAGTAAATACTGACTCTAAATTATTGATACTAAATTAATAAAAACTCAGTGCTGATGGTACAATATTTCTTACTTTCCAATAGTGTAAAAGAAATCAAGCCGACGACAACCTTTGTAACCAAATCTACAAAAAGAAACATAATGAAACTGTGATATCATTCTTTTTATATACTTGCACAAACATTTAATCATTTAACTCAGTAATTCTAAAACTTGAGAGTATTACAGAGTCGTCATGTATTGAATTATAATCTCTGGGGTTGGTGTGTTGCCCTAGCATTTCTATTTTTAAAAATCAGTTACACAAATGTTCCTGAAGATACCAGAATTTGAAATCTATTGGTTTATTTCTTCTATTTGATACCTGTGAAAACCTGATAGAAAATCTATCAAAATGAAGACAAATTTCTGTGGATGCTTTTATTCCTCATACATTTTTTATTTTTTAAACTATATTTTAATTTTTAAAAAATATTTTTTTATTGATTTCAGAGAGGAAAGGAGAGGGAGAGAGAGTCAGAAACATCAATGATGAGAGAGAATCATTGACCGGCTGCCTCCTGCACACCCCACACTGGGGATCAAGCCCGCAACTCAGGCATGTGCCCTTGACCGGAATTGAACCTGGAACCTTTCAGCCTGCAGGCTGACGCTCTATCCACTGAGCCAAACCAGCTAGGGAAAATATGTTTTTATTGATTTAAGAGAGGAAGGGAGAGGGAGAGAGAGATAGAAACATCAATGATGAGAGAGAATCATTGATCAGCTGCCCCCTGCATGTCCCCTACTGGGGATTGAGCCCACAACCCGGCATATGCCCTGACCAGGAATTGAACCTTAACCTCCTGGTTCATAGGTCAATGCTCAACCACTGAGCCACACCTGCCAGGCCCTCAGACATTTTTTAAAACACCCATTTCTAATTTATGCTAGAGACTCAGTTGTGCAGGTAAGGAGCAACATTAAGAATTCACATATGTCTAATTAGTGTTCATGCAGACAGAAGGCTATCATGGTGTATGAAATGATAGCATTTTCTGGAAGTTAAATTATTCATTTGACCATTTTTGTTGGCTGCTTCCAGTGTAACTTATAAGAATAAACCACTGTGTTTAGATAGATATTGGAAGCCTATCTATTATCGCCCATCTCAAATGCAAATTAAACCCCAAGAAATGCCCTCCTTCACTGACAAGTCTCCGGTCAGAAAGACCTTGGACCCCCCGGGTCTCCTCTGGTAACTGTGAAGCCTTAGGCCCTCCACAACGACAGCCTGAATCTAAGATATTAGGGTTATTTTTAGGTTCCAGAACAATGGTCACTGACTGAGAGGCCTGGACCTTAGTCTTGAAATCTGTGTTTTGTAAACGTGCTCTCCTGGTGATTCTGATATGTGACTGTCTAGACCAGCGGTTCCCAACCTGTGGGTCCTGACCCTTTGGGGGTTGAACGACCCTTTCACAGGGGTTGCCTGAGACCATCGGAAAACACATATATAATTACATATTGTTTTTGTAATTAATCACTATGCTTTAATTATGTTCAATTTGTAACAATGAAAATACATCCTGCATATCAGATATTTACATGACGATTCATAACAGTAGCAAAATTACAGTTATGAATTAGCAATGAAAATAATGTTATGGTTGGGGGTCACCACAACATGAAGAACTGTATTAAAGGGTCATGGCATTAGGAAGGTTGAGAACCACTGGTTTAGACCCTCCCACAAATAGATTGATTCAAGCTGCTTGTCACCTCACGAGAGCAGGAAATCCACACTCAGTGGTACTGGGAGTTGATTTTGGTATCTTGTTGCTTAGAGCAGCTATTCTCAAATTTTAATGCTCCTCCTAATTTTCTGGAAAATTTTAAAAAATCGAGATTCTGACTCAGCAGTTGTGGGATGAAGCCTAACATCTGCATTTCTAATAAGTTCCCAGGTGAGGCCTGGTCCATAGACCATACTCTAATGAGCAAGATATAAACCAGTGATGGCGAACATCTGACAAGCGTGTCGGAGGTGACACGCGAACTCATTTTTTTGGTTGATTTTTCTTTGTTAAATGGCATTTAAATATCTATACTAATAAAAGGGCAATATGCTAATTAGACTGGAAAACCTTCCAGGGGACCTTCCAGACAAAGCCACAGTGACGGGACCCAGGCAGAGGCAGTTAGGGGTGATTGGGCCAGGAGGGGTGGCAGTTGGGGGCAATCAAGCCAGCAGGGGGGCAGTTGGGGGCGATCAGGTCGGTGGGGGGGGGCGGTTGGGAGCGAGAAGACTGGATTGGGCCTAAACCGGCAGTCGGACACCCCCCGAGGGGTCCCAGATTGGAGAGGGTGCAGTTCAGGCTGAGGGACACCCGCCCCCCTGCACGAATTTTGTGCACCATGCCACTAGTATAAAATAAATATCAAAAATATAAATCTTTGTTTTACTATGGTTGCAAATATCAAAAAATTTCTATATGTGACACGGCACCAGAGTTAAGTTAGGGTTTTTCAAAATGTTGACACGCCGAGCTCAAAGGTTCGCCATCACTGATATAGACCATCTCAGAAAACAGGATGTTACAGGCTGTATAAATCAATTAGCCTTTGCATTTCCTGGAAATGCAGATTCCTTGCTGAATGAGATGGTAATATTTAACACATTGCGGATGGATCACAAGATTTCATGTGTTTTCTCTTCTAAGCTTGTGGCCAATCACGAGGTTTTTTTTTGTTTTTTTTTAAAAATATATTTTATTGATTTTTTACAGGGAGGAAGGGAGAGGGATAGAGAGTTAGAAACATCGATGAGAAAGAAACATCAACCAGCTGCTTCCTGCACACCCCCTACTGGGAATGTGTCCGCAACCAAGGTACATGCCCTTGACCGGAATCGAACCTGGGACCCTTCAGTCCACAGGCCGATGCTCTATCCGCTGAGCCAAACCGGTTAGGGCACGAGAATTCTTTAAAAAGATATTAGCTTGTAGGAACATGTAATAAATAACTTCAAAATGCCATGGGTTATTTAATTTTAAAGCGTGCCTTTAACATTTATGTAAAACCTTTTTTGCACTCATTCAATAGAAACTTACCTGGCCACTGAGTAAAGCTATCAATAAAACTACTGGTCCACAATGTGTTAAATATCAATGCAGCCACTGATTATTACAATTCAGTCCTCAAAAGATTGTTAGAATGACAGAGGAACAGACTTTTGGTTTGGATGACAGCAAATGACTTCATAAATAGACTCAGATAAGAATCAGTGTTCCCCCACCCTCACCCCCCTTCTAACCTCGGCGAAGGAATCACAATACATTGCTGTTTCCATTATACATTTAACCTGGCTAACTAAACAGATTTCTGTATGTTGACTTGATTTCCCACGTAGAAGAAAGAGAGCTGTGGCAATTGGATGACACAAAATCCAGTGGGTACCACTTTGAACCACAGTCAGATCAATGGAAGTCATAGCTCTGGAGGGAACACTGACTTCTGCTAGATTTGCTCTAAAATTTTTCCCATAAAAGATGATGTGGATGTAAGCCATTCTCTATGGAAATAAAATTATTATTGGGGTAAAGACAGAGGCAAGTGCTTCTCCCTCTGGTTTCTGGGGAATGAGCTGTAGACTGAAGAGTTGAGAGGTAAAGGTGCAAGATGGTAACTGGCTTATTAAAGGGGAAGGTGGAGAAAAATGCTGGTGATAAGAGGTTACTTCTTTTTCCCTTTTAGTAATGATGAAATTTAGTAATGATCAAAATGATCTCATATATATATATATATGAGAGAGAGAGAGAGAGAGAGAGAGAGAGAGAGAGAGAGAGAGAGAGAGAGAGAGAGAGAATGAGAATGGAAGGGAAAGGGAGAGAGGAACATCAATGTGACAGACACACATCAATTGGTTGCCTCCCGCATGGGCCTGACCAGGGCCAGAGATCCAACCTGCAACCAAGGCAAGTGCCCTTGACTGTTATTGACGGGGACCCTTCAGTCCACAGGCTGATGCTCTATCCACTGAGCAGTGCCAGCTGGGGCTCAAATATAATACTTGATTTGGCAAAAAGTTCAAACAAATTTGGTTTGGACACTCGTCAATTCAATTTTGGATTAAACTATGGACATGTCAATCATTAGCCTAAATTATCACTAAGAATTACCTATTAGTTTACCACTTGTTTTTAAAACGTAAAGAGTAAGACAGGTCAAATGTAAATATACTTGCCCTTTAACCGCAATAAATTTAGTGGGATCACAGCCAACAGATATTTGGAACATCTAAAATGAAGCAATTTAGTTGGTAAGTTCAGTGGTTCTGACCCACACATTTCTATAGCTAAAAGCAATTCCATTTCAAATTAGAAACAATGACCTATTAAGTGTATTTCCTACTTCTTCTTTGATCACTTTTTAAAAATACATATATTTTTATTGATTTCAGAGAGGAAGGGAGAGGGGCAGAGAAAGATAGAAACATCAATGATGAGAGAAAATCACTGATCGGCTGCCTCCTGCAATGCCCCCTACTGGAGCCTGCAACCTGGGCATGTGCCCTGACTGGGAATTGAACTGTGACCTCATGGTTCATAGGTCGAAGCTCAATCATTGAACCACACTGTCCTGGCTATGCATTATTTTTTAAAATTTATTTTTCAATTGCACTTGATATACAATACTATATTAGTTTCAGGTGTACAACATAGTGGTTAGATCTTTATATACCTTATGAAGTGTTGCCACCCAGTAAGTTCTAGTACCCGTCTCACATCTTACGTAGTTATTACAATATTATTGACTATATTCCCTATGCTGTACCTTAAATCCCCGTGACTATAACTAGAAATTTGCACCCATGTATTATGGAAGTAAACTGCTGCACGGTACCTCCCGTGGCTATTTTTATCACTGGAAACTTGTATCTATGCATTATTGAAATAAGCTTTTTTAGACCTTTTCCTGTGTCACTTACCTTTGGGGGTACAGGACATGTTTTTGTATATTCACTAGGCCTGAGCTGCATAAGCATAAGACCCGTGTTCTGGTATCTAGGAGAAACAACACATACAGGTGAGTATAGACTCACAGGGAGGTAGACATTGCAGGAAGCCACCCACTGTCTTCACTATCAGAGAAGTGTAAACTCGGATCGCAGAACGCTGGTGAACCTTGAGCCCCTGGCAAGAGCCAGAGCTATGTACCGATTGTCTAGTCCAGACAATGGGGGCTCAAGCTATTTCCTGACCAAATAGTCTGAGAGTAAATCTTCCTAATATTTACTGCCCTTTAAGATAGTCTGTCTGTTACCGCAATTACCTAAGAGCTAGATGTGTATCCAAAATTGAATAAAAGGCTGGCAAGGCTTGGGCACCAGTGGAAGTCCTTTCCCTTGCACTGGGCTTTCCGCCTGGCCCCCAATATTTCCAAATTATTATTTCTTGTCTCGTCTCTTTTATTTGCATGCGGCCCCTTCTCCAGATCCCGAACCCAGCACCACATGGGACGTGGGTCTTCACAGACATAACTCTGCTTCTCTGTAGAGCAGATGAGAGCCCCATGTACCTGCTGCGCCTGACCCCTCCTGAGAAATGCTGGAGGTCTGAGGGGTGGGGTGACTACCTATACCCTGCTTGTGCTGAGGGCATCGCCATCAGACCTGAAAGTCATTCCCACCTCAAGGTATTCCTTCTGGCCAGCAAAGGGTTGACACAATGGGAACAGAAATGAGTATGTGTCAGCATTTCAACCCCCCTAATTCACTAAGACCCTCAGTGCCTGGAGGGCGGAGGTCTGCTGCTTCCTGACTCTATTAAAGGTTGCAGCCACCACAGTGGTTCCTTCTCAAGTCTCTACAGATGTTCCTTCCTATTGATGACACCTCTGGAACAATGAAGACTAAGTTATGAAATTAGTTTCCTGAACAACATTATGCTGCACAATATGATCTGACTGGAATGGAAAGGGAGATCAGACACAATGCCTCTCTACCTTATGAAATGCTCATAAGTCATTTGTGCTCAGGCAAAACAGGACTCAAAATCACAGGAGAAATTTAGAAGGCTTTACTCCACTGCCACCCCAACCCTTCACCCCCGCCCCACCTCTGCTAAGGTTATTACTTTTGGAAAAAACTGGGGAAAACAAATACAAACTAACTAACCACAAGCAAATGTTGTTTTTTCCCCAATATTTATTACATTTAAAAAATATATATATACTTTATTTTTTACAGAGAGGAAGGGAGAGGGATAGGGAGTTAAAAACATTGATGAGAGAGAAACATCGATCAGCTGCCTCCTGCACACTCCACACTGGGGATGAGCCCACAACCAAGGTACATGCCCTTGACTGGAATCGAACCCGGGACCCTTGAGTCTGCAGGCCGACGGTCTATCCACTGAGCCAAACGGGCCAGGGCTATTTATTACATTTTAATATTTGTTTAGTTATACAGTTGATATAAAATGTAGTAAGTACCTCTTTCTCTCCCAATTTTTTTTGGGGGAGGCAACCAAAATTTTCGGTGGCCTGAAATAAAAAAAATACAATAAATAAATAAATAAATAAAATGTAGTAAGTAAATGAGGATACAAATAGATCGTTTTCATATTTTTAAATCAGTGTACTATATTTTACCAATTCTAAGATTCATATTTTCTTCATTTAACACTTTTGAAATCAGGAAGCATCTTATAATTAAATATAACTATGCCAATTATGGCTTTTTTTTTTCAATTTGAGGGCATCTTTGATTTGATAAATTCAGTCTATTATAGATCTGTAAAGGACACTAAAGTAAATATATTGTCTTCAATTTTTCCCAGTTTTTCTTATGGGCACAATTTTTTCCTATCATGGCTGATTTCAAAGCTTTTATGTTTTGTCTCAAGTCTCAGTATCCTGCATAGTTTGATATGTATTCTACAGCAACAGAATTCTAAGTAAATATTCACCTAACCCAAAATAACCAAACAGTCTAACCCACGACATTAGAAGAATGAGAAATGGTGGTAGGTGAGGGGAAAGGATGGCTATCATGTCTAGAGTAGCATTTTCCTCCCTATCCTTCCAGGCCACACTCCAGCACTTCTTTGTTTTATTTTCTCAGTAGTACTTACAACCATTTGGCATTATCTTGTTTACTTATTTGAACACTTCTTCCACTAGGACCTGTCCATGACAGCAGTGTGTCCTTCTTGTTCATTAGGTATTTTGAACACCTAAAACATCCTGGCACTGAGTGACCTTCTTCCCAGACAAACAATGCTATTTTTTGAGAAAATATTTTGAGTCAGGACAATGATCTATACCAGCCGTGGGCAAACTACGGCCCGCAGGCGGGATCCGGCCCGATTGAAATGAATAAAACTATTGAAAAAAAAGACCGTACCCCTTTATGTAATGATGTTTACTTTGAATTTATATTAGTTCACACAAACACTCCATCCATGCTTTTGTTCCGGCCCTCCGATCCAGTTTAAGAACCCATTGTGGCCCTCGAGTCAAAAAGTTTGCCCACCCCTGATCTATACTAATAAAAGGCTAATATGCTAATTAGACCAGGCATCCTTCCGGACAAAACCATGGTGGCGGGGGCCGAGGCAGAGGCGATTAGAGGCGATCAGGCTGGCAGGGGAGAGCAGTTAGGGGTGACCAGACTGGCAGGGAAGAGCGGTTAGGAGTGACCAGGCTGGCAGGCAGAGTGGTTAGGGGATCAGGCAGGCAGGCAGGTGAGTGGTTAGGAGCCAGCGGTCCTGAATTGCGAGAGAGATGTCTGACTGCCAGTTTAGGACATCCCCCGAGGGGTCCTGGATTGGAGAGGGTGCAGGCCAGGCTGAGGGACTCCCCCCCCCCCCCCCGTGCAGGAATTTTGTGCACCAGGCCTCTAGTAAACATATAAATGCCTTAAGATACAATTCCAAGTTCGTTGTCTTCCTCCAGAAATTAAGTGCTTAGGTGCTACCTTATTCCAGGAGTCAAAGATGGGTTTTTATCTGATTCTACTCCTAGTTGAAGACTTTTGGGAACATTAGCATTCTAGTTTTTGCTTAAGGATAGTATGTAAAGACTTTGGAATGGGAATGAAGGGTAAACAAGCTTGAAAAGTACTGAATCAAGAAATAGCACCCCCTTTCTTTGCATCTTCAATTGGATGCAACCTTCCAATAAGTCATTGTTTCCCTTTAGCCACAAGGAATCTTCTACATTTTTACACACAATACCAATTTCACATCTATCCAGACACTTCAAGGAATTTCCAATCTGGATATTTAAAAGGATATGAGGCCCTTTAAATAAAAGGTTCACAAATTGAGAACCCCAATAGCGTATTTAGCATGAGCAGGTTCTTCTAAAAGTCATACTCACTGCAGCTTGAAGTAATCATCTACCGCCTGATAATTTACCTTCTGAAAAAATGTTATGAACTGAAAAAGAAAGTAAAAAAGTTTTTGTAAAGCAGGAAAATTGGGGATGGGGAAAATGGATACTTTCAAGACAGATTTAAATCTTTCTTTAGGTGGGAAAAATAATACATTTAGCATTCTTAAATATTTCTTTACTATCTTAGAAACTCCAGCTATGTACACATTAGATTCACTATGTTACATTTTCCTTTTAATTTTATGTTATCATAGTCTTTTTATTTCTATTGCTTCTCTCTCCCTCTTCATTTGACTTTTGTCATTACAATATTAGTTTTATTTATATCGTGAGTATAGACTTTTCACTTTTCTGTTTTTTGCTAACCTTGTTTCTGGACCATTTTATTTTTTCCCCTGAAGGTTTTAAGTGATTACAGATATCTTGTCTGTAATTTCTGAGACTCTGAGGAATTATTTGCCTGAACCTTTCCTCTGTAGTTTTTGAGTCATTTAAAAGAAATGTCCATTTGCTATTTGCATAAGTTCTTGCTATTTGATTCCATGTTTCATCTTAATTTTCAGTATCTCAAAAGGTTGCTATATTCTAAGGTACAGTCATTTACAGAAGATATATGATATTAGAGGAAGAAAATGATAAGCCTCACATTTTTAAAGTATGGTAATTACATCCCTAGATCCTTAAACTTTTTTCCCTTATACTTTTATATATATTTATATATACACACACACACACACACACACACACACACACACACACACACACACACATTAACAGTAGTTCCTTTCCTTGAACATGGAACTTGATGTATTTTCCATGTAATGACTTTCACAACCTTCAACTTGATCACAAAAGATTGTAGATTTGCCCTAACCGGTTTGGCTCAGTGGATAGAGCGCTGACCTTCAGACTCAAAGGTCCCAGGTCCGATTCCGGTCAAGAGCATGTACCTGGGTTTGGAGCACATCCCCAGTAGGGAGTGTGCAGGAGGCAGCTGATCGATGTTTCTCTCTCATCGATGTTTCTAACTCTCTATCCCTCTCCTTTCCTCTCTGTAAAAAAATCAATAAAACATATATTTAAAAAAACATGTATGTTTCTCAACATGTTCCAAGCTAAACCTAGAAGGGAAGTCTGTTTTAAAGAATATTAACATTATGCTTTTACATTTACTAAAATCAAAGGACATTTTAAACTAATAACTTACCAGGGTTTTAGTGCAGAATCCTGAAGCAATTTCATACTGAACTTTGTATTTCATTTCTAGTAGTTTTGGGCCATAAGGTTCCATAATAATATACAAACCATTATTTTCTGGGTAGACTATTTGAGCCCAAACTGACAGGCTCTCTCCTTTGTCCAAGATGTAAAAAATACGAATATTATTATGAAATGTCACAAAGGGACATTTTTCTTTTGTTTTGAAAGTTATACTTCGTACTTCCATACCTATGGGATATTCCTGTACATATAGTGTGCCATTTCCCAAAACATTTACAAAATTTATTTCATTAAATGAATTCCAGAAAAATGCTGATTTTGTTAAAGTGTTTGTCCATAAATGTAGCTTCACTGCATCTCTAATATTAATCTTGGAATAAAACAAGTTATTATTTTCCATTTTTACCAAGATATTTCCATAGTAATCTGGAAAAAAAGAGAGAGAAGTTTATTATTCTAAGTAACCATAAATCCATGCTCTTTTATTTAAGTGGACTTTTAACCAAAATGATCTTGTTTATAATGACTGAGTATTTATGTACTTTGAGAAAATTAGGGTGTGCAGGCACAAACCTGCAACGTCACACAATAACTTCTCTTCCACTTCTCAGTACAGTAGGTTTTTCCTGAACACTTTTCTGCTTGCATTCACTATATCACGTATATATCACAGCATTTATAGAGAAAAAAAGAGCTTATTAATGTGTATTAAAAGAGAATGGGCACGACAAGAATGGCATTATTAGGAAGCATTGTATTATAGACTAAATTATGTCCTCCTCTCAAATGCACAGGTTGAAGTCTTAACTCCCATTGTGACTGTATTTGGAGATAAGAGTCTTTAAGGAACCGGGCAGAACACACACACACACACACACACACACACACACACACACACAGTCTTTAAGGAGGTTATTTAGATTAAATGATAAGGGTGGGGCTCTACTCCTATATGACTGGTGTCCTCATAAGAGAAGGAAAGGCACCAGATTTCTCTCTCCCTCTCCCCCAGCTCTTTCCCTGCATGCACACAGAGGAAAGGCCAGATGAGGACACAGTGGGAAGGTGGCTGCCGTCTCCAATCCAGGAAGAGAGTCCTCATCAGAAACCACCTTGATGACACCTTGATCTTGGACTTCTAGCCTCCAGAAGCACGAGAAAATAGATTTCTATTGTTTAAGCCACCTACTCTGTGGTATTTGGGCATGTCAGTCCTAGCAGAATATAATAGGGATGAAGAATGGGGGTAGGCCTGGCACTTCTTCATGTTCACTCTGTAAATAATAACAAGTTTTCCTCCCTTAATAGAGTATTATGTTTTAGTCTTAGAGGTTCATAGACAGTAAGTCTCTTAACCTCTTTGGTTCTATAGCTTTACCTGTAAAGCGAACAGGTAGTTGATTTCATAGCTTTCTTTTCAGATACAACATTCTTTGTGGGCCACATTTCTAGGGGTGTACTTTCCTTAATTTCCATAAAACAACACCCAGAGAGGACTGGCTGAAAGGAGGAAGGTGAAGTCAGAGCCAGGGAGGTTCAGAGTGTATTGTGCTTCTGCATCTTACATTTGGAAACTGAATAAAAGTGATCTTTCCACAAATTTCCATAAGCCATATTCTAATTAAACTCCTAAATCAGCAATACCAATGTTTTAAAGGATCAGAATACTTGAACATCAGTGTCAACATACATTTCCTTATGAAGTTAAGCTCCCATATAGTTATTACGTTCTCAGTAGGAATTCTACAGTATAATGAAGTTCCTGAAATCGTTACGTAGACAGGTGAGGTTAATATGAAGCCTGGAATATTTTTCAGTGTTTTAGTGAAGCTGCAAGGATAAAATGTTCTCAATGCCAAGGCAACAACACAGGAATCAAACTCCAGTGTTTTCATGGTCCTGCCAGTGCGTGTGGGGGTGGTCAAAGCTGTGGTGCCAAAGTGATTGGGGCAATACCGTGACTACGGACCTTTTCTCACATAACTGAGATTTCTTTATACATTTAATTGTTTTGTTTGCTTTTGGCAAAAAAATCCATCCAGATTCTTGGCCTCTTGTGCTTTGTGTATGTTTCTGGAAACTTCACAAGGTGGAAGGGGAGAAAGATGTGGGTGATGACATAACAAAATAGATCTCTGTTGAATGAAAAAGGTAATTGCAGGACTCACAAACTGATGATATATAAAATATAAAAATCTCAAAAAAACTTTTTTGCTCTATGTAATAGTCATGGGGAGGTAAAGTACAGCATAGGGAATATAGTCAATAATACTGTAATGACTGTGTATGGAGCCAGATGGGTACTAGACTTGTGGTGGTCACTTTGTAAGATACAGGTGTCTACCACCATGTTGTCTACCTCATGCTAATATTGTATGCCAAGAATAATTGAAAAAGGTTATGTGTACACTGTACTGTAGTTTAGTAGGTATGCTGTAATATTATGTCTAAAAAATATGCATACTTTAATTCAAAAATACTTTATTGCTAAAAAATGCCAATCATCATCTGAACCTTCAGCAAGTTGTGACTTTTTGCTGGGAGAGGTTCTTTCTTTCAATTTTTTAAAAATGCAGTATCTGTGAAGTCTATAAAGAGAAGCACAATAAAACGAGGTACACCTGTACTATTAAGAGGTTTGCCCCTGTCCAGTATTATGCTAAGCATTCTGTATACAGTCCCTTCCTTACCTAATTATAATAGCAGTCCTATGTTCTAGATCAGAAAACCGAGTCCTGGAAAGTTTAAATGACTTGCTCAGGGCTTCAAATACAGGTCCATTCAACTCTACCTGTTCTACATTGACTTTTGTTAACGCTCCCCCCCCTCCCCCAAAAAGACAATGAAGTTCTAACTCTCACTACGACTTCAGAATGTGCCCTTCTTTTGGACATAGGGTCATTACAGCTGTGCTTGGTTAAGACAAGGGCATACTGGAGGCGGGGGGTCCTGTTGTCCTTTAAACAAGATGGCATGTGAAGACCCAGGGAGAATGCTATGTGATGACAAAGGCAGAGATTGGGAATGCCAGACTTCTAGCCTCCAGAGCTAGGAGACAGTAGGATTCTGTTGTATTAAACCATCCAGTTTGTGTGGTTTGTTACAGGAGCCCTAGGGAAACAATAAAACCGTATCACCTCCTACACTGAAAATGCACATGTAAGTTGCTTATTTCGTATCTGCTGATGGACCAAAATGAACCTCTGAAAAAAAGAGAGTGAGTTTGCCAGTTTGCTGTGTAAGATCAGTTAATGTTAGTAGAATCTGATACCCGTTTTTAGGTGGTAAGAAGTGCACCTTTACCTATCAATATTTAACGTGCATTTAGATTTGCTACATCTTCGTAAGAAAGTCATCTATTATGAAATCAAGACTAGTTTTTGCACAATGAGAATGGCTCACCTATAAAAATGCTATGAATAATACTGTCATGTGATAATTTTGACAGATTCCCAAATTCTGTAGGTGTCTGTAAAACTCCAGTTGTCGTGAAATTGTCATAAAAATAGTAGATCCTGTGTTTATCCCATACTATTAATTCTGGTATTGATGAATACAGAAAATGTGGAGTTATAACACTGTCAATTGTGACGTTTAATGAAAAGTCTTTGTGCGCCCACTGTTCTGAATCTTCATTATATATCACTAGGTGAATTTTTTTCATGATATTACATGTAACACAGACATTTAACAACAAGCCAAGTTCCAGAGGGTGTGCTGTATACTCAATATTATGTATAGTCAGAGTAGCAGTCGGGAGTATATGTAGGATTTCCCCCAGTCTTTTAGTATCTATTATTTTGACAAATTTAAGATAACGATATCCAAGATAAAGTTCATTTTTTGTCCAGATTGCCATGATGCTTCTTTTATTAGCCTGGAAAGTGGAAAATAGACAATAATTAGAATATCTTCAATTTTAGGGATAGTTCTAACAATTCCTGTCTTCTAACTTGCTATATTTAAAAGTAAAACATAGCTCTGACCGGTATGGCTCAGTGGATAGAGCGTCGGCCTGCGGACTCAGGGGTCCCGGGTTTGATTCTGGTCAGGGGCGTTTGCCTTGATAGCAGGAACATGCTCAGTGGGGAGTGTGCAGGAGGCAGCTGATCGGTGTTTCTCTCTTGTTGATGTTTCTGACTCTCTGCCCCTCTCCCTTCCTCTCTGTAAAGAATCAATAAAATATATTTTAAAATAATAATAAAAGTAAAACATCGTAACTAGAATGGTTTATTTTTTAGTATATTTCTGAAAAATACTTCAAGCACAGAAATACATGGCATAGAAATAAGTCATCCTATCTAATAATAGACAAACATGGTAATTAACCATACCTCTGCTACACTTCCCATTGGCTAATCAGGGCGATATGCAAATTAACTGCCAATCAAGATGGCGGCCGGCAGCCACGCAGCTGAAGCGAACAGGAGGCTTGCTTGCTCCAGTGATGGAGGAAGCCAAGGTTCCCCGCCTGCCACAGCCGGGCTCTGAGCTCTAGTCTAAGCAACAATGTTGCAATTATAGAAGCTAAACAAACCCAGATACCTGCTTTCAGCCAGCTGGCCTCTGAGCTGGAGCCACAATAAAGTTTCAATTGCAGAAGGTAAATAAATCCCAGAATAAAAAAAGGAAAAATAAAAGGAGAGACAGGGAGCTTCAGTTGCAGGCTTGGCCCACATGAAAACATCCCTCAGCCCCTCATCCAGGCTGGCCAGGCACCCCAGTGGGGACCCCCACCCTGAAGGGGGTGCAGACAGCCTGAAAACAGCCTTCAGCCCCTCATCCAGGCTGGCCAGGCACCCCAGTGGGGACCCCCACCCTGAAGGGGGTGTGGGCAGCCTGAAAACAGCCATCAACCCCTCATCCAGACTGGCCAGGCATCCAAGCAGGACCCCCACCCTGATCCAGGACACCACTCAGGGCAAACCAGCCGGCCCCCACCGGTGCACCAGGCCTCTATCCTATATACTAAAAGGGTAATACGCAAAATGACCCTAACAGCAGAAAGACTGGGAATGACTGGTCACTATGACACACACTGACCACCAGGGGGCAGACGCTCAGTGCAGGAGCTGCCCTCTGGTGGTAAGTGTGCTCTCACAGCGGGGAGCTCTGCTCAGCCACAAGCCAGGCTGATGGCTGCCAGTACAGCAGTGGTGGTGGGAGCCTCTCCTGCATCCTCAGCAGCGCTAAGGATGTCCGACTGCAACTTGGGTCTGCTCCTCACTGGCAAGTGGACATCCTCTCAGGGCTTCCAGGCTGCCAGAGGAATATCTGATTGCCAACTTAGGCCCAATCCCCTGGGGAGCAGGCCTCAGCCAGCAGGTGGTCATCCTCCGAGGGGTCCCAGACTGAGAGGGCACAGGCCAGGCTGAGGGATTCCCCCCCTCACCCCAAGGGCACAAATTTCTGTGCACCGGGCCTCTAGTATTACAATAAAAAGAAATTATCCTGCCCTAGCTGGTTTGCTCAGTGGGTAGAGCATCGACCTGTGCACCAAAGGGTCCCATGTTCGATTCCAGTCAAGGGCACATGCCCTGGTTGTGGGCTCGGTCCCCACTGGGGAGCGTGCAGGAGGCAGCTCATCAATGATTCTCTCTCATCATTGATATTTCTATTTCTCTCTCTCTCTTCCATCTCTCTGAAATTGATAAAAAAATATTTTAAAAAATTATTCCAGAAATTTTAGTTTTTATCAGTAGAAATAATTAATCTTAATTCCCTTTTAATTCCTCAAAGACTATCGATCTTCTCTTTTCCTGTGTATATATTTACTCTGGTCAGGAGTGGCCCTGTGATCTTGCTGTTTACTAAGATCAATCTATAATGACACCTCAAACATTACATTAGTTTTTGAATTCTAGCTTCTTTGGGTATCAGATAAAGGGAAGAGAGAAATTAAAACTTTAAACAAATCAATACTTCCCTTTTGTGGACCCAGTCTGTTAGAGAAAAAGGCTATCCAGAGACTACATCTGAAATTCAGTGGTCCTAATTTCATTCAGTGGGCCCTTCTCCAGCTGTGTCTAATTCTTAGGGGTTTTTATATAAAATGTAACTCCTATGTTCATGACCACTACAAGGAGTCTTCTGGGCACATCTTGTCTATACTCAAATCGGCTGCAGAAAGATATCAAACTGGTAACCAAAGAAAGACACTAAGACTATTTGGAGTAAAAAGTCTTTTTATCAAATAAAGATTCAACTTAAAGTCTAGAGCTCATGCTGCTGGAAAAGACTGTGAAACAACCTCAACGAGGAAACAGATTGGAAACAAAATGAGCCCTTCACAGAAAAGACGCCCAGCTATTCTCATTCTTGGCAGAGGGATGGGAAGAGGACTACGCTATAAATATGACAGATGGGAATCCCAGGGACCCCAGCCAGGGCATGAGTTTTCACTCACCCACAAACTCTCCTATAGATCTTCACTTAATGCTTGGGTGTAATTTACCAAAAGTCTTGGGGCAAGGCAGGGGAGCTGGGGGATCCCTTTGAAGCATTCAGGGCCTCTTGCAACTATCTATATATATAAAAGACTAAGATCAGCCCGGACCGCCTGGTAGCTATTATGCACAATGACCACCAGGGGGCAGACACTCAATGCAGGAGTTGCCAAGCTGTGGTGACTTGGCAGCTGTAGTTCTCGGGTGACGCACCTGGAGCCAGAGAGGAGGGAGCCCGATTCCGGGGTGCATCACCCGAGAACCACCCTCTCTCAATCCAGGACCCCTTGGGGGTATCAGAGAGCCAGTTTTGGTCCGATCCCTGCAGGCCAGGCTGAAGGACCCTAGTAACACATAACTCTCTGAAGACAGGCAGGGGGCAGGCAGCAAGGCAGCAAAGTTGAGAGAAATCATCTGCATTCTGGATTCTCAGGTTCACAGGCTGGGAGTGGGATAAGAGAGCGGAGAGAAACTTCCCCTTTGAAACAGATTTGGCCTTTACCCAAATGGTAAAGCAGTCCCCTGCCAAGACGGGGAGAAGGAAGCAGGAGAGAAAGATAGGTTTGCCAAGGCACACAAATCCAGGGGCAGATGAGAGAGGAAAGATACCCCTCGGTGATTAAAAAAAAAAAAAAGCTGACAGCTAGGCTATAAAGCAGAGACAGCGCTCTCATAGTTTGGAATGCTGGTGGCTCAGTTGTAAAGTATGAAGAGATCTTTGGAGTCTTGTCAGTGTTAAGATACCAAGCATGGCTAACAAGAAAATAACCATGATAAAAATGCTGAACTAGTGGGAAAGAGACAACATGAGTGCAGAGATGGGGAATCAGCTGAGACATGTAAATGATAGAAAAGAAGAAAATGGAAATGTTAGAAATAAAAAATGTGTTATCAGGAATGAGTACATTATTAGATAAATTTCAGAGTGATCTGGGAAAAGCAGAGGAAAAGAAGCAGTGAACTTGCCCTAGCCAGTTTGACTCAGCGGATAGAGCGTCAGCCTGTGGACCCAAGGGTCCCAGGTTTGATTCTGGAGAAGGGTATATGCCTGGGTTGTGGGCTTGATCTCCAGTGGGGGGGTATGCAAGAGGCAGCCCATCAATGATTCTCTTCATCATTGATATTTCTATCTCTTCCTCCTTCTCCCTTCCTCTCTGAAATAAATTAAAAAATATGTAAAAAAAGAAGCAGTGAACTTGAAGAAAGTGAAGAGCATGTATACAAACTGAAGTACAAAGATAGAAACAGAGTGAAAAACAATGAACAGGTGGTCTGAGATCTCTGGGACAATATTAAATGGTGTCATTTATGTGTTTTTGGAATCCTAGAAGGAGAAGAAAAGAGAATGGTGCACAAGAAATATTGGAAGAGATAATGTCCAAGAACATCTGTGGGAAGCATGCCAGAGTTGCCGGATAGTCAAGGCCAATTAGAGTGTGAAAGGCCCTATTTACAGTATGCCGGATGGCCAAGGCCACTCTGAGCATGGGAATCTTAATCAGGGTGTCCGAAGACTGTGCCCTTCTATAACCCAAATGATTGGTATCACTGTTGGCAAGATGCCTCTTTTTGTCTAAGTGATATAATAGGTTACTGACCAGCTAGTGCAGCCGTGGGCAAACTTCGGCCCACGGGCCAGATCCGGCCCGTTTGAAATGAATAAAACTAAAAAAAAAAAAAGACCGTACCCTTTTATGTAATGATGTTTACTTTGAATTTATATTAGTTCACACAAACACTCCATCCATGTTTTTGTTCCAGCCCTCCGGTCCAGTTTAAGAACCCATTGTGGCCCTCGAGTCAAAAAGTTTGCCCACCCCTGAACTAGTGTGTGGAAAAGACTGGGGAGACTAGAGAGGCTGCTGAGGCTGCTTCAGGGAGTGGTTCTCAACCTTCCTGATGCCGCGACCCTTTAATTCAGTTCCTCATGTTGTGGTGGCCCCCAACCATAAAATTATTTTCGTTGCTACTTCATAACTAACTTTGCTACTGTTATGAATCGCCATGTTAATATCTGATATGCAGGATGTATTTTTCATTGTTGCAAATTGAACATAATGAAAGCATAGTGATTAATCACAAAAACAATATGTAATTATATATGTGTTTTCCGATGGTCTTAGGCAACCCCTGTGAAAGGGTCATTTGACCCCAAAAGGGATCGCAACCCACAGGTTGAGAACCGCTGGTCCAGAGGCAGCGTGCAGCTGCTCAGATAGTAGTTGTGAGTACAGAGGCTACTACTACTATGTGAGAAAGATGTATCTGTTCATCAGCTGGTGTGTGGCTGCCTGTATGAGACTGTTCTGAAGAACTGTTTTGTCTAATGGTTTTATGGCCACTAGCTTCTGTAATAGACACTCATTCTTAAACACCAACAACTTCTCATGGCTTCTCTGTCTACTACCCTGCTTCCAAGAAGGTCCAGCCAGGAACAGGGGGGCTCCGACCCAACAGTTAGCATAGTAGGGCAGGATCAGGACCTGTACTCCCACACTTGGACTAGTCAGCAGAATAGAGCAGTGAGTGCTCTCACAATTAGTGCTATGAGCACGATTTAGGAGTAAGCTCTCCCACTAGAATTAGATCCTGCTCTGACATCCCCCAATTAGTAAAGTACATAATCCCCCAAATCCAAGAAGCTCAGTTGAACCTCAACAGGATAAATACAGGGTGGGGCAAAACTAGGTTTATAGCTGTGAGTATGCAAAACATAGAGTTTATTCTTGTATTATTCATTAATTATTGTATCTTTTCCATACAAACAACTGTAAGCCTACTTTGGCCCCACCCTGAGGGCCAACAAGAACTTTACCTCAGTTATTTAAGTATTTCACAATCTTCTGACTTCCATTCATATCATCTAATTGTTGTATTCTTTGTTTATAATTTGTATTTCCTGTTTGAATATTTTTGGTATCTCTTATTAGTTTCTGATACCGTGCAATATTATTTTGTCTACGTGGGCTTTCTTTTTTTCTATACCAATCAGAATTTATTCGTATTTCAGGATTGACTATTGATATCTTTATTTAACTCTGAAAAATTCTCAGCTCTTTCCCATTCTATCTAAACTTTTATTTTGGAATTCTGGTTAGATGTATACTGGATTTTCTCTTTTGCATTCATCTTTCTCTTCTACTCTCTGTTTTTGTTTGTTTTCCATCCCATTTTCTCTCATCTTTTCATTTTGTTTACTTTCTTATCTAATTTACAATTTAATTATTTTTGTTGTATGCAATCTCCTATTTAAGCTTTCCATTGAATTTTATATTTCAGTTATTAGTTTTATCTAAGTTTATTACATGAAATGTTGTATTTCAACATTTATTTTTACATATTAATATATTTTGAAATAGAATTCACATACAGAAAATGGACCAAATGGAAATATATGTAGCTAAAAGACTTATCACAAAGCAGAATCTAACAAATGGAATCTCGTCAGAACTCCCAAATGCCACTGATACTGTTTCCCAATCACTACATCTTTCCTTTCAAGATAACCGCTATCCTAAATTTTATGGTAATGAATTCCTTGCTTTTAGTATTACTCATTGCCTTGCTATTTGATAGACTTTAAAAAAAATGTTTTCTAGGGAACCAACATGGCGGCATAGGTTAACGCCGGAGTTTGCTGCTTTGAACAACTACTTCAAAAGTGAAACTAAAAGACGGAGGGACATCACCCAGAACCACTGGAACGCTGGCTGAGTGGAAGTCCTACAACTAGGAGGAAAGAGAAACGCATACGGACACTCAGAGGAGGCGCAGTGCTGAAGTCAAATTCTGAGGTGCGGAGTGCGCAGAGCGGGCTGGCGGCGGAGGGCGTGGTTGGCGTTTTCAATAGGGAGGGAGTCGCAGACTCTGAGCTCCAGATCCGGGCGAGTCTTTAGGGACCCAGACTCAAACGGGAGAAGCGGGATTGTCTGGCTTCGGTCAGAGCGAGTGCAGCTTTCTCTCCGAGCTTTGCAGCGGGTGCTGGGACTCAGAGAGGCAGAGCCCCTGGGGACAGGACTGAGAGCGGCCATAACTGCTCTCTCCAGCCCACCCTGTTGATCCTGTGCGACCCGCCCCGCCCAAGCCCTGCACAGAGGCATTTGCCGGATAGCCTCAGGCAAACGCCAGATTAGCACCTCCCTAGAGGACAGAAGTTCTCTCACTGCTGACACAGCTGATTCTCACAGCCACTTGGCCTGGAGGTCAAACCCTCCCTGGTATTAGCTACAACAATCAAAATTTAACTATAAAACCACGAACAAAGACCACTAGGGGGTGCATCAAGGAAGCATAACAAAATGTGGAGACAAAGAAACAGGACAAAATTGTCAATGGAAGATATAGAGTTCAGAACCACACTTTTAAAGTCTCTCAAGAACTGTTTAGAAGCTGCCGATAAACTTAATGAGATCTACAAGAAAACTAATGAGACCCTCGATGTTATATTGGGGAACCAACTAGAAATTAAGCATACACTGACTGAAATAAAGAATATTATACAGACTCCCGACAGCAGAACAGAGGAGCGCAAGAATCAAGTCAATGATTTGAAATGCGAGGAAGCAAAAAACACCCAACCGGAAAAGCAAAATGAAAAAAGAATCCAAAAATGCGAGGATAGTGTAAGGAGCCTCTGGGACAGCTTCAAGCGTACCAACATCAGAATTATAGGGGTGCCAGAAGATGAGAGAGAGCAAGATATTGAAAACCTATTTGAAGAAATAATGACAGAAATCTTCCCTCACCTGGTGAAAGAAATGGACTTACAGGTCCAAGAAGCGCGGAGAACCCCAAACAAAAGGAATCCAAAGAGGACCACACCAAGACACATCATAATTAAAATGCCAAGAGCAAAAGATAAAGAGAGAATCTTAAAAACAGCAAGAGAAAGAAACTCAGTTACCTACAAGGGAGTACCCATACGACTGTCAGCTGATTTCTCAACAGAAACTTTGCAGGCCAGAAGGGAGTGGCAAGAAATATTCAAAGTGATGAACACCAAGAATCTACAACCAAGATTACTTTATCCAGCAAAGCTATCATTCAGAATTGAAGGTCAGATAAAGAGCTTCACAGATAAGGAAAAGCTAAAGGAGTTCATCACCACCAAACCAGGATTATATGAAATGCTGAAAGGTATCCTTTAAGAAGAGGAAGAGGAAGAAAAAGGTAAAGATACAAATTATGAACAACAAATATGCATCTATCAACAAGTGAATCTAAGAATCAAGTGAATAAATAATCCGATGAACAGAATGAACTGTTGATTATAATAGAATCAGGGACATAGAAAGGGAATGGACTGACTATTCTTGGGGGGGAAAGGGGTGTGGGGGATGCGGGAAGAGACTGGACAAAAATCGTGCACCTATGGATGAGGACAGTGGGTGGGGAGTGAGGGCGGAGGGTGGGGCGGGAACTGGGAGGAGGGGAGTTATGGGGGGGAAAAAAGAGGAACAAATGTAATAATCTGAACAATAAAGATTTAATTTTAAAAAAAATGTTTTCTATTTTCTTTTCAATTTATTTAAATCCAATAAAAATATTTCATATTTGTCTGTCCCAATATCTGATGTCCTTGCAGGGTTGACTCTGCTCTTTATTGTTTCTGCTGACTCCTGTGACACCTTATTTCTTCAGATATTTTGCCATTTTTGAATATGAGCTCAATTTTGCCAGAATATTATTTGTGGAAAATTTCCAAAGCCTGACCTTATGGTTTGTCCCTCCAGAAAGGATTTGTGTTTGCTTCTGCCTGGCACTAAGCTTGATATTTCTTGGCCCACTGTGAATTTGGGCCCCAAAGTCCATGTGGGTTGGTTTTTGGTCATGAATTCCAAAGACAGACGTTTTCTGGCCTTTTAAGAGTTAAAACTGAGATACATTTAATTATGTTGGGAATTTTGGAAGGTTCCTGTTTAAAGCCAAAAATTACCGGATGCCCTCCCTTGCTCAGGTGCCAGGCTTAGTTTCTAAGGACCAAATGTCTAAATGCTTGGGACCAGCACCGGCCTCGGGAGGCGAGATTTTGGCATTTGCTTATGTCTCTGAATTAGGGCTCCAGGACTCCACTTTCCGCTTGGAATTGTCCTTTCTTCCACAGAAGCCCAGTTATGTGCCTAAAGAAGTTTAAAAATTTCTATGCAGCATTTCAGGTGTTTTGTAATGCTCTAGCTTAAGGCTATCTTATTCACTCTATTGTCAGAAATTAAAGACTTAATTCATTTTTGAGAGCACATGGAGTTTTTGTTTGGGGAAAATAACTTTTTGACCTTTTGCCTGTGACAAGACAAAACAAAACTCTCATAGTATGACTAAGTGACACTGTGCAATGACACAAGATTCATTTTATTTTCTGTGGTCCGAGGTACAGCTCTGTAAGGGCTCTGAGAAGTTAAGTCAGGAAGATAGAGCTACTGACAGCCATGGAAAATAACTCAGCAAAAAAAAGTGCAGAGTATAGACTAATATTTCATTGAATTAAAAGGTATGGTGAATATCTAAATGTGTAAGTATAAATACATATATGTACTATTTTACTAACCTTTGATAAATAGTTGTGCCAACACCATCTTCTTGATTTTATGCCAATAATTTCACCATCAGGAAGATTTTCCTTTCTTCCCAGTTTTGCAAATCTGGTTGAACTTTTTAGATAGAGGATACCATTTATTAAAAAAAATATTCCATCACGGGATATGTTCACATCAGACACATTGCTTCTTTCTTCGTCAGTCAGGATGTTTGGAGGCACTCTGATGGTGGTCCAAGTACGAAATGAATCGTTGGTTTGAAAGGTCTCCATATCGGCTACCAGAACAATAGATGATGGAGCACAGGTATCCCAGACTATCATTAACTGACTACCAAGCGGTGAAGAGATTGGTAAAAAGCCAGGAACCTCAGGTATTGTGAACCAAGGAAAGCCCAGCAGGAAAAGGATGTCTGCAACAAAGCAATCTTGAAAAGTCACCTGATTTCCTCGGATCTCTTTTATTATATCCTTTCCTGACATTGGTAGTGAGATATGCCAGGCCCTAAGAAGAGAACAGAAAGGGTAAGAATTACATGGTCTCTTTCTCAGCTCCCATCCATCTTGTAAAGTGCTGGCATTTATCATCTTTCAAACTTTAAAAAAATTTTTATCAAGATAAACCTGGGTAAAATAAATCAAAGAGTACTAAAGTGCTACCCATTTCTCCTTGTTCTTCACTCTTGTTTCCAAAGGAGAACAATCTTTTTTTTAAATAAATAAATGTTTTTTATTGATATCAGAGAGGAAAGAGGGGGTAGAGCTAGAAACATCCAGGATGAGAGAGAATTGTCAATCAGCTGCCTTCTGCAGGCCCTCTACTGGCAATGGAGCCCACAACCTGGGCATGTGCCTTGACCAGGAATCAAACCATGATCTCCTGCTTCATCGGCTGACGCTCAACCACCGAGCAACACTGGCTGGGTGAAGGAGAACAATCTTGACTCTTAATGCTCCTTCATATTCTCAAATAAATATCCTTATACTGCTTCTTAATATGATTTTTACATATTGGTTTCTTATATGACAGATGAAACAGTATCTCTTATAGTGTATACCTACTGATGCATCATCTTTTCTTGCAAATGTCACAATGTTTAGCTAAATCTATAGTGTTTGTATTGTTACTAATATGTATATATTGTTTACTACGGAGCCAGTTATTATGCTAATTGTTTTCTTTGATAAATATATATTTACAATATTTTCCCTAGAGTTAACATTTTATTTTGAAAATTTGTTTAGTGTTCTAACTTTTCCAATAGGTAGCTGAAATGGCCCTTCATAATGGTTTCCATGTGGTGAATGCAGAGGTAATCTAGCACCTGTTTGCTGGGATTTCCCTTCATTTCTCTCTGGGTCGAAGCACCATTTACTGGGTCCAATACTTTGATCTTGTTTTGTTAACACATATTCTTAAGTAAGTACTCTTTGTCAAAGTGCACCTGAAAATAAAGTTTTTGAGATCCTGAAATCCAAAAATATCTTTAACACATTTGTTTGATAGTTTGTCTGGGCAGAGACTTCAGAGCTTGGACGGCCTTTTCTCCAGTCTGTTTGTATTTAAGGTTACTAATGAGAATGACACCTTGATCCTTGTTACTTAAATGGCTTGCCTTTCCATACGTTTTTTAGGGGCTTCCCTTCTTTTCTTGGTATTCTAAAATTTGACAGGCCTGGGTCTTATCTTTTGAAGTGGACACACAAGGAATTTGTGAAAACAAGCACTCGGACATATATCTTAGAAGTCAAGGAGAGTTCTGAGGAGCGTTTCTCAGCAGGCCCACCCGGACACATCAGGCTGCAGATGGTCAGTAAATGCTTCTTTAGTTTCCTATTTCCTCAATGAACACACACTTGGGTTGGTGGTGATGGCATTCTGACCACTCAGAATGAGGTCCTGCCAGGTCAAGAGGACCCCATGTTGGAGTAATTGTAGGGTTGTCATCAAGCCTCTATGTCCTAAGCCACGCCACCATGAAAATCAGTGCAACTCTGATTTTTACAAACCACACCTCTGACTCTAACATCTGTTTCAAGTACAATTACAAAAAAATCACCAGTACCATTCTGTTACATTGTCCACTGGCTATAATAATCTCATACTAAGGTGAACACCTACCTGTGTAGTAGTCACCCAGATCCAGATTCAGAACATTCCAATACCTTGGAAAGTTAATGTATGTCCCTCCCTCCCCCTTCTCTACCTGCTACAGGCCTATTTTGTATTTCCATTTGTGTCCCCATTCCTGTGCTTTTAAAAACTAGTTTTGCCAGATGTATGTCTTACTAAATCATAGAGAATGAAGAAAAATCCACTAGTATAGCGACTTCCAAATCCCTCTGTCAGTGATGGACAGATCTAGAAGGCAGAAAATCAGTAAGGACATAGTTGAAGGAAAAACACCACCAACCAACTGATCTAATTGGTTTAAAGACTACTTCATCCAACAACAGCAAAATATACATTCTCCTCAAGCCCACATATGACATTCACCAAGATAGACCATATCCTGGGTCATAAAACATACCTTAAGAAATTTTACAAAATAGAAGTCAGCCAGCTGGTGTGGCTCAGTGGACTGAGCATGGTCCCATGCACCAAGAGGTCATTGGTTCAATTCCTAGTCAGGGCACATGCCCGGGTTGCTGGCTTATTCCCCAGTATGGGGCATGCAGGAGGCAGCCAGTCGATGTTTTTCTCACTCATCGATACTTCTATCTCCCTCTCCCTCTCCCTTCCTCTCTCTCTAAAAGTCAATAAAAACATATTTAAAAAATAGAAATTGTACAAAGTCAGCTCTCAAAACACAATACAGTTAAACTAGAAGTCAATAACAGAAATATAGCTAAAATAATCCCTGAGCATTTGGAGATTAAACAGTACACTTTAAAATAACACACAGTTAAGAAAGAAATCTCAAGTGAAATTTTAAGTAGTTCAAACTAAATGAAAATACAACTTACCAAAATTTGGGGAATGAAGTGAAAGCAGTGTTTAGAGGGAAATTTATAGCATCAAATGCATGTATTAGAAAAGAAAAAAATCTAAAATAAATAATCTAAGTTTTCATCTTAGGGAGCTAGAGAAAGAAAAGCATTATAAACCTAAAGGTAGAAGAAGAAAAGTAATAAAAATTAGAACACAAATCAATAAATGGAAAACAAAAACAATGGAGAAAATCAATAAGAAAAGCTGGTTCTTTGTAAAGTTCAATAAAATTGATAAACTTTCCAGTTGGGCTAAGAAAAAAAGACAAAGGACATAATAAACTAAGATCACAGATGAAAGTGAGGCCATCATTATTGATTTCATGGGCATTAAAGGATAAGAAAATAATACTATTAACAGTTCTATGCCCATAAATTTGATAACTTAGAGGAAATGGACCAATTGAAAGACAATCTATCAAAATCATATAAGGAGAAATAGTTCATGTGAATAGGGATATATCTGTTAAAGAAAATTGATAAGTAATTAATAACCTTCCAAAACAAAAAGCAGCAGGCCCAGATGGGTTCACTGGTAAATTCTAATATTTAAGGAACAAGTTATGCCAATTCTCTACAATCTCTTCTAGAAAATAGAAGCAGAGGGAATATTTCCCAACTCATTTTATGAGGCCAATATTACTCTAATACCACAATCAGGTAAACACATTACCAATAAAGCTACAGACATTGTGAATCCAACAATGCGTAAAAATAATTATGTACGTTGACCAAATGGGACTTATTCCAGTTATCTACATATGGTTCAACATTTAAAAATCAACTAATGTAATCTATCACCTCAAGGTTAAGGAAGAATAAGCATATAATCATATCAATAAATGGCATAAAAAGCATTTGACAAAATCCACCACTCATTCAGGATAAAAACTCTCAGGAAACTAGCAACAGAGGGGAACTTCCTCAACTTGATTAAGAAGCATCTACAAAAAAAATACCAAGAACATAATGATGAGGAACTATATCTTCTCCTCCTAATAACAGGGGCAGAGGAAAATGTCTCTTCTTACTACACCTATTCAACATCATATTAGAAGTACATATTGTATTTTTTAGTTATAAGCTCCTTGACCTGTGCCTAGGTGGTACAACAGATTAAGAAAGGCTCATGATAACTTGCCAACTTAACAGTAACAGATTTTACTTCTCAAGTGGAATTTGTGATGCGCAGTAACGTGTATGTGGTGGCACAACTGTGACATCCGTAAGAAACATTTTAAGGTATTGCCAGGATGTGCCACCATCCTGAAGGTTTAGCTCCTAATACAAATTGTGAGAAAAGAATCCGGGAGTGTGACTGGCATTTTCTGAGTTGGTAACTAGTTCTCATTATCACTTTTTTATTTTTATTTTTTGTATCATAAAATAATCTACTTGGAAGTTACACATCAGATATTCCATGAAATTTTACCTGGGTTTTAAAATCCCTTTTGGATTTTAAAACCAAGATGGCGACATAGGTAAACACCGGAGTTTGAAACCTTGAACAACCAATTCAAAAATACAACTAAAAGACGGAACGGACATCATCCAGAACCACAGGAAGGCCGGCTGAGTGGAAGTTCTACAACTAGGAGGAAAGAGAAAAACATACCGAGACTCAGAGGAGGTGCAGTGCTGAAGTAAAATACTAAGGTGCGGAGTGCATGCGGAGCAGGCTGGCTGGCGGCTGAGGGCACGGTTGTCGTTTTCAATCGGGAGGGAGTCTCAGGCTCTGAGCTCCAGTTCCGGGCGAGTCTCTAGGGGCCCAGACTCGTACGGGAGAAGTGGGACTGTCTGGCATCGCTCAGAACCCTAGGGCAGCTTTCTCTCCGAGGGGCTTGCAGCGGTTACTGGGACACTGAGTAGCAGAGCCTCTGAGGGCAAGACTGCGAGCAGCCATAATTGCTAACCCCGCCCAGTTGATCCCGTGGGACCCACCCCGCCCAAGCCCTGCAGGGAGACTTTTGCTGGATAGCCTCAGGCAAAGGCTAGATTAGCACCTCCCTAGAGATCCAGGAGCCAGGAAGCGCAGAGGTCAGAGTGGGACCATCCAGTTTGCAGCTCCATGGAACCATAAAAGACACTCTCAGGGGGCAGACTCAGTGAGCACCAAAGTCCCATCAAAGCAAGTCTAGCCCCAGAGGGGTGTCTCCAGCACAGAAGTTCTCCCACTGCAGACACAGCTGATTCTCACAGCCAATTGGCCTGGAGGTCAATTCCTCACAGTGATAACTACAACAATCAAGGCTTAACTACAACAAGAGTGTGCCGAAAGCCCACAAGGGGGTGCACCAAGAGTGTCTACCTCAGGTAACTGGGACACTTAGCAAAGAAAGGCACTCTACCGACACAGCGAAGCATAAAAAATGCCAAGACAAAGAAACAGGACACAAACAACAGAATTGGAGGGAAGCAAACTGTTGGATATAGAGTTCAAATCCACACTTTTAAGGTCTTTAAAGAACTGTCTAGAAGCCGCCAATAAATTTAATAAGGCCCTCGAAAAGACTGGTGAGGCCGCCGATAAATGTAGTGAGATCTTCAAGAAGACTGGTGAGACTGCCGATAAATGTAGTGAGATCTTCAAGAAGACTGGTGAGACCGCCGATAAATGTAGTGAGGTCCTCAAGAAATCTAATGAGACCCTTGATGTTGTGATGAAGAACCAACTAGAAATTAAGCATACACTGACTGAAATAAAGAATATTATACAGACTCCCAACTGCAGACCAACGGGTCGCAAGAATCAAATCAAAGATTTGAAATATGAAGAAGCATAAAACACCCAACCGGAAAAGCAAAATGAAAAACGAATCCAAAAATACGAAGATAGTATAAGGAGCCTCTGGGACAGCTTCAAGCATACCAACATCAGAATTATAGGGGTGCCAGAAGATGAGAGAGGACAAGAGATTGAAAACCTATTTGAAGAAATAATGACAGAAAACTTCCCCTACCTGGTGAAAGAAATAGACTTACAAGTCCAGGAAGCACAGAGAACCCCAAACAAAAGGAATCAAAAGAGGACCACACCAAGACACATCATAATTAAAATGCCAAGAGCAAAAGATAAAGAGAGAATCCTAAAAGCAGCAAGAGAAAGAAAATCAGTTACATATAAGGGAGTACCCATACCACTGTCAGCTGATTTCTCAACAGAAACTTTGCAGGCCAGAAGGGAGTGGCAAGAAATATTCAAAGTGATGAATAGCAAGAACCTAAAACCAAGACTACTTTATCCAGCAAAGCTATCATTCAGAAGTGAAGGCCAGATAAAGAGCTTCACAGATAAGAAAAAGCTAAAGGAGTTCATCACCACCAAACCAGTATTATATGAAATGCTGAAAGGTATCCTTTAAGAAGAGGAAGAAGAAAAAGGTAAAGATACAAATTATGAACAACAAATACACATCTATCAACAAGTGAATCTAAAAATCAAGTGAATAAATAATCTGATGAACAGTAAAAAAAATTAAATAAATAAAATAAAATCCCTTTTGCTTTAAGTCTCTGATACTTATTTTACTGAATTATACAGATGAATTTTATATTTGAAATTTTAAAAATTAAATACCCATCCTCCAGTTTTTCATCTGCATAATATATTCCTTTCTTCAGAAATGTATGTATGGTTGGCTTCTGTCCCAAAGTGGCAAAAAGCTTTGTAAGTACAAAGGAATTCTGGAAAAAAAAAATTATTTTTACTCTTTTCACAGACAAATTTACTTGGAAATTACATCATGTTATATTGCATCGATTATTTCAGTTAAGACACTTTATAAATTTACCTCATTTTCAATGTGCCGGTTTCTTTTTTTCTACCATCTGGCCCCCTTCCTCATTAGAATTTTATGAATTATAATGAAATCAGAATACAATTTCCAATATGTTGAATATACCATGCACAATCAGAATACTGAATGAATTGAGACTATGAGGACCCCTAAATAAATACCCTTAATTTTACTATCAATGGAATACATAATGGAGCTTCTAAAACTAATCTCTTAGAATTATTTCTACATGAGTCACCTCCAAAGCAACATACTCTTTCAAGGCAGGTTTCAAATGATATCTGGAGAGTTTAACAAAAATTCTCTTCGCAATAGACAGATATGACATGCTCCCTCTTTTTCTCAGAGATTTAAGGAGCAGTTGAATTGACTGGAATTATCCCTAATAAAGCATTTTTAGAATAGAGACAATAGTTTTATTAGGGGAATCCCTAGAACTAAAAAATCAGATGAGTGTGAGTCTAGAATTCCGTAGCTCCCTTCTTCCCTAATCCTCCAATAATGCTCCTGTTTGATTTTCTAGAAATATGTTAACCACCTACAAAGGAGCCTTTGAGGTTGCCATGATGAGCGTCAGTAAGGGTGTCGTCATTGGGACTATTCAGCGGTTCTCAACCTGTGGGTCGAAACCGCTTTGGCGGTCGAAGGACCCTTTCACAGGGGTCACCTAAGACCATCCTGCATACCAGATATTTACATGACGATTCATAACAGTAGCAACATTACAGTTATGAAGTAACAATGAAAATAATTTTATGGTTGGGTCACAACATGAGGAACTGTATTTAAAGGGACAGAAGGTTGAGAACCACTGGACTACAGGGTCACCCAATAGGAGGATTCAACCTATTTTTGAAGAGTAAGTGTGGTGGTCATGGAAGGCCTCCTTGAGGAACACACATTTAATGATTTTGATAGAGAAATATAGGTTTGCCTGGGAAATAAAGAATAATATATATTTTTCTTTTGTTTCTGAAAATCGTATTCACTATTCAGAATTTTAAACGTAACTATCTTTCATATAACGGGAAAGGCAAAGAGTAAATGAAACATTCTTAATGTAGCTTGGATTAGATGGAAATAAAATATTATAAGCAACACACATAACAAGATGATAGAAAAAGGGACAGGCCAAGAAAAAGTTAGGACAATCATGTCCACAAACTTAAAAACATTTTTCATTAAAAGGGTGGTTCATGGTCATTAAAGGTAATTTTATAAATATAGAAAAATTACCACATAGAAATTACCAAAAATATAAAAACACATGGAGTATATTTTCTTAGGATTTATCAAATGTAGGCTACTGGTATATATTCATGTTATATAAACAGAAGTCTATATAAATGATAGCATGATATTCCACTGAGTGAATTATTATCATTGACTTAACAATCCCCTATTGGACATTTAGGTAGTTTTATTTTTTCATTATTGCTAATATTATTGCCATGAACACCATTAGATATACAGTCTTTTCCATAGTTAAGACTATTTCTCTTTGGATGTATATATATATATATATATATATATATATATATATATATATATATTTTTTTTTTTTTTTTTTCAGAGAGGAAGCGAGAGGTGGAAGAGGAGGAGAAAGAGGAGGAGGAGGAGGAGGTGGGGGGGGGGAGAGAGAGAGAGAGAGAGAGAGAGAGAGAGAGAGAGAGAGAGAGAGAGAAAATGAATCATCAATGATGCAAGAGAATCATTGATTGGCTGCCTCCTGAATGCCCCCTACTGGGGATCGATCCTGAAACCTCGATCCCGAAACCCAGGCATGTGACCTGACCTCCTGGTTCATAGGTAAAGGCTCAAGCACTGAGCCATGCCAGCCAGGCAGGACTATTTCTCTTTTGATTAGATTCTTGGAAGTGTGATTACTAGGTAAAAAATTATGAATACTACAGATTATCAAAATGATTTCTAAAAGGACTATGACAATTTACTTCATTATCAGTAATGCATAAGAGAATAAATTTCACTATGCTAGTGTAAACTTTTGCATTATTATTTTTTAAAGTATTTTTCTAGTTGTAACATAAATATCTGCCTTTGTGTCTCCGCTTATGCAACTGCTCATATCCTTTCTTCTCTACCCACACTGTAGGTTTCAAGTCAGGTATCTGCCTCCAAGATGCCTGCCATGATCAAATCAGGATGTTTTCACATGAGTAGTTTGAGGGAATTGTTTTAATGCTACAATTTTGATAAATCATCCACAAAATAATTCTGGCAAAATGTAAATTGTCTGTTTGGGTTTTCATCAGCCAATGTGTAATGTGCCTAAGAGACACCCAAGTCCTAACTATCCCTGACTCTTCATTCTTCTTTCTCTTCCATAAACATCTCTGACTGAACTGTAAATAATCACCAATTTTTAACGCATTTTGAACCTCAACCCATCTCTGACTCAATAAGAAACTGAACAGGTTTTTGAAAGATGACTTCAAGATAGATGCTCAGTGAACACCTATAAAGCACTTTAAAGAACAGCTTCTTCATGAATAATGATGTGCACAGAAATTGCAAAAAAATGCTCAGAAAAGAATTCTAAAGGAAAATTGATAATTATAGAGATAGAGCATAAACTCAACTTAGTGGATAATTAAAATGTATTTAGTTAGTTCTGGGCCACTTAAAATAAATTATTCACAGCCCTTAAAAAAGAAATGTAGCATATTATTTTATCTAGGATAATGTTTCCACCTACTAGTGATGGCACAACTGCATTCCATAGCAACTCATTTGGGTCAGCATTTTCTGGATCGTATATCCATATCTTGATAACCTACAAAACAAAATGTTTGCATTTCTTTAATTTTGGACAAACTGCATTTTTAGTTGTAGCAAAACATAACCATAAAAATGTTTATATATTTTAGAAACTTTGGTTATCTCATATTTTTTAAAAACTCAAAGCATTATGTGTTGTTTTTAAGTAAGTGAAACAACTCAAAGACATACGAAGGAAGAGTTAATAATATTCCTCTAAACACCTGAGGTAATTTTAAAACTTCACAGGAATGCTTATCTTTCTCTGAACTCACAAATAGACACAGTGCCCCACCCCACACACTCACACACATTTTACAAAGATAAAGTCCCACTACACAGGTTATTTGTAGCTTGCTTTTGCCACTCGATACACCATGGCCACCTCACTAGCTGTAGGTCTAATTCTTTCCTTTCTTGTTTATAAATTTAGCACCATGTGGGGAGAATGGTTTCAGCTCCTCCCTCTCCCATGGGTTGGAATCTTCACTTTCCAGCTGCAGAAACATCACCCCAGTCTACTAGGGATTATATTGTGTCTAATACCCTTAGCTCAGAATTCAAGCTTATATCTTTGGCTTTTAATTCTTTAATTATTTCTGACCAATAGAAAACTCCTTTACTTGTTTTTAAATTCTATACACACACACGTACCTGTATAATGTAAAAGGCAGTACTAGCATTATGTAAACATATTTTCTTTTTAAAAAAATGTTTTATTGATTTCAGAAAGAGGAAGGAAAAGGGAGAGAAACATCAATGATGAGAGAGAATCATTGATTGGCTGCCTTCTGCATGCCCCCTTACTGGGGAATCGAACCATGTTCTCCTGGTTCATGGGTTTACGGTCAACCATTGAGCTACACTGGCTGGGACAGACATAATATTTTCTAAAAGGCATTTCTGTGTTTTTTGAGTGAGGTGGAGGTTATTCTGCATTATTTGGGCGTGTAATATGTATTCTACTTGTAGAAGTTTCTATTTTCTATATTTAAATTCCTTATTCACAAATAATACTCTCTCTTGCTCTTTCATGCAAGAGTTATAACCATAATAAAACATTGCATGATGTGAATTGGATTTCGGACAGGAGTATAAACAGACACATTCAACCATCTGGATGCAACATAGGAAGCTTATTTATTATTATTATTTTTACTGCATCTTTTTCTAGTAAATCACTGCTTTTAGAAAATTAAAATATAGTGCTTTACCTTCCAAATATTATCACCTGATTTCAATTTAAAAATTTTGACCGTATCTATCATATATAATCATCCTCTCCTCCTTATGTTAAAGAACTTTGAACTCAAAAAAAAAAAAAGAACTTTGAACTCAAGACATTTATTGTCTTAAAAATTATTGAGCATTCCATAAAGCTTTTGTCTTATGTGGGTTACGTTTATCAATATGTATAACAAATTAAAAATATTTATTAATTTGTTTTAAAATTAAGATAAACATATTTACATGTTAACATAACCAACATGTTTTTATGAAAAAAATAACTATTTTCCAAACAAAAAAATAGTAAGAAGAATGGTTGTTTTACATTACAAAATCTTTTTAATATCTTGCTTCATAGAATAGCTGGATTTTCCTCTATGTTCCTCCATCAAGCTGCTTATGTGTTGTTCTGGTGAAAGCATATTGGGAGAATCTGTCCTCATTCAGATATGAAGTTGGAAAAGGGTAGACCTCCTGAGAAGGCCTGCGCCCTAAGGATCCTCAAACCATCCCTAGTACAATGCTCTATGCACATTTTGTTGAAAAATTAGTTTGGAAAATTCCTCTTTTGGTAATTATGGAAGATAAGAGAGAAAGAATATAGTAGTGACATATGAAGGATGTATAAAATTTAAAAAAGAAAACTTACCTGGGTTAAATTCTGATGGAAAGGACTGTTGGGAAAAAGAGGAATCATATGTTAGTAAACAGCATGCTAAATATTAGTTTGAATACTTTACTTTCAATATACATAACTAAATCTTAGAGTATTCCCTTTATATCCCAATAGAGATAAATTATTACGAGCTAAATGTAATAAAAGCCACATCTGGCTCTGGCTGAGTAGCTCAGTGGGTTAGAGTGTCATCCCAATACGCCAAAGTTGTGGCTTTGATTTCTGGTCAAGGGCACATCCAAGAAACAACCCATAGACACAGACAATAGTGTGTGATGGCCAGAGGGAAGGGTGGGAGCTGGGTGGAGGTATGCAAAAGGGTGGGAAATCGGGAAATCTTTAATAGTGTCAACAATGTAAAGTAAAAAAAAAAATCAACCAATAAATGCATAAGTGGAATAACAAATCAAAGTTTCTCTTCCCCCACCCCCAAAAAACCTACATACGTCTAAAATAAAATATAATTATGACTCTCATGTGTCTTCACAGAGGCTGAGGGGCCTGAATCTGCATGCTTCCTTAACAACAGTGCACATTCCCATAGCCAAGATGCATGACTAATCTTTTTTTAAAATCTGACATCATCACTTCACATCTGCAGCAACAGAAAAGCTCAACAGAACCAAAGGATGGTTCTCTGAAAAGGCTAATGAGATAGCTTTACCCCTAGGAAGAACAAGGAAACAGAAGGGAGACACAAATAAAAATGTTACAAAGGTAAGACATGAATCACTGCACCGATCTCAGAGGTTAAACAAAAATAAGAGGACATTATAGACAACTTTATGACATTGAAATTTATACTAGAATTGCTAACTGAAGACACAGTAAATTTCCAGAAAAATACTACTGGTGAAAATGGACTTTACAAGAATAAAAATTCCAAACTAGCAAACTAGCCATTAAATTAGGAAATCTTCCACATCCTCTCACCACAAAAAGAATCCAGATTCAAGTGGATTTCTATGCAAGTTTCCATCAAATACTCAAGGAATAAACATTTCCTATATTACACAAAATCTCTTAGAGGAAAGAAAAAAAAATGACTAATAACTTAAGTGATGAGTCCAGCATAGTCTTGGTACCAAAAGTAGAAAAGCATGGTATGAGGGGAGAAAAATCACAGGCCAACCCTCAACCCCACTCCTGAATATTCACACACACACACACACAACACTAAACAAAATATTAGCAAACATGAGTATAGAATCTTCTATTACCATCTTGATGTTTTCTACATGAAACCCTGTCTTTAAACATATTAAAAAATATTAGCAAACAAAATCTGTCAATATATATGAAAGAGAATTCATCAATACTAAATTGGATTATTCTAGAAATACAGGGTCAGTTTAAAATAGAAGCCCTAACTGGTTTGGCTCAGTGGACAGAGCGTCAGCCTGCAGACTCAAGGGTCCCAGGTTCAATTCCGGTCAAGGGCATGTACCTTGGTTGCGGGCACATCCCCAGTAGGGAGTGTGCAGGAGGCAGCTGATAGATGTTTCTCTCTCATCAATGTTTCTAACGCTCTATCCCTCTCCCTTACTCTCTGTAAAAAATCAATAAAATATATTTTAAAATAGAAATATTAGTGACTATTATTCCCCCAATAAACATAGTAAAGGAGAAAAGCCATATTAACTTTTAAGTGGAAACAAAAAAAACTTTAAATAAATTTCAACGCCAATTCATAAGAAAAATTCACCGCTAACTGGAATAAAAGGAAATTTCCTTAACTTGTAACCTGTAACAAATATTATACAAAATAATGAAATGATGACAGCCTCCCTTTAACATCAGAAATAAAACAAGGAGGCCTGCTATATAATCCTTCTAGATACACTGTATGTCAATCATGCAGTATAGAATAAAAGGAATAAAAGACATACTTGTTGGGAAAATATATTTTTAGGCTATATGATATATAAAAATTCCAAGCTAATATATAAGTAAATTATTAGAATTAATATAAGAATGTTATAAGGTTGCTGGATATAAAAATCAACATTCAAAAGTAAACTGCATTATATACAACAGGAAGTTCTGGTTAGAAAATGCAATTTTAAAAACTTCACTAAAATAGCAATAAAAATACAAAAGTATCAAGAAATAAGTCTAATAAAAATGTCCACCCCTAGCAAGTTTGGCTCGGAGGATAGAGCATCGGCCTGTGGACTGAAGGGTCCCAGATTCGATTTCTGTCAAGGACACATGCCCAGGTTGTGTGCTTGGTCCCCAGTAGGAGGTGTGGAGGTGGCAGGAGATCAATGACTCTCTCTCATCATTACGTTTCTATCTCTCTCTCCCTCCCCCTTCCTCTCTGAAATCAACAACAACAACAAAAAAATACATTTTTTAAAAGATGTCCAGGCATCCATATGAAAAAATTATGAAACTTAATTGGTAGACATGTAAAAGAATCTAAATACACGGAGGGTTATATATTACTAGCGGCCCGGTGCATGAATTCGTGCAAATTGAAAGGAAATTGATTAGAAGAAATATTTTAATATTGCTATTTGTCCTTTACTCTATAAGTGTCAACCAAATTCACAATTGACAATGACAGATGGAAACACACGCGTGCGACTGATGCCAACGAGAGCTTTAAATGAATCGCACATGTGTGAGTCAACTTAGCCTTTTATAAATATAGAATAAACTTGCCTAGTTAGACCTGCTTTCTGATTTAGCTAAACTTTTTCCCGCCCAGTGAGGCACCCCAACTTCTCGTTGAGGTAATTGTCAGCAACACAGCAGTAACTATCAACACGAAGCAGATTATTATTGTAGATCACGCAGGAAGAACAAAGGGTAAAATATTTAACTGCAGCAGTGTTTGACTATATTCTGCGCAGTCAGAAAACCTGAAGTTATTTTCAAGGTCCACCATTTCTTACTTCTTTTCAGTAGGGTCAAGTTTCTAAGCTTTCTAAATCTCCATTTTCCGGCTAATGAAAAGAAAATAGGATTCCACCGAGTCTCCTATCTACCTACTCCAGGACTTCTGTGAGGATCAAATGAGATGAGGCACGGGAACACGCTTCACAGACATGTGATTGCAGTGTAAAGTGTTTCCACCTGTGTTCCTGGGCTGAAGAAACTGCAAGGGGGTAGTCATCGCTAGGGAGAGGAAACCGGGCATTGCTATGTGATGTCATTACCAGGCACCCACAGCAACCATTTCCGGGTTGGGCGGGGCTGTGGGCTGCATTTTGCACCATGGGGTCTTGTCAGAGTTAGCTGCGATTTGGTGGGCTGTGGCTCTGGGGTAGTGGCGGGGCCTGTGTCCCACTTGGGGGAAGCCGAGTGTTGCTTTGTGGGCACCAAGTGTGCAGTGCCGTTTCTCTGTGTGTGTCATGGCAGCTCCTGCACTGAGCGTCTGCCCCTTGGTGGTCAGTGCACGTCATAGCAACCAGTCAGAAGGTGGGACGGACACTTAGCATATTAGCCTTTTAGATAGAGGCCTGGTGCACCAAATTTGTGCACAGGGGTGGGGTCCCTGAGCCCGGCCTGCACCCTCTCCAATCTGGGATCCCTTGGGGGATGTCCGACTGCCAGTTTAGGCCCGATCTGTGGGGGTCGGCCTAAAGCAGCAGTCGGACATCCCTCCCGCAATCTGGGACCGCTGGCTCCTAATCACTCACCTGCCTGCCTGGCTGATCACCCCTAACTGTTCGCCTGCCTTCCTGATCACCCCTAACTGCCTCTGTCTTGGCCCCCGCACCTGGGACCCAGGATTCCCTCCTCAGGCCAGCTGCAGGAACCCAGGACCTGGGCTTCCCTCTATCTGGCCAGCCGCAGCATGCAGGACCCAGAGTTTCCTCCTTCTGGCTGGCCACAGGCATCCAGGACTGGGCTGGCTTTGCTCAGGCCAGCCACAGGCACCTCGAACCCCAGGCAGCTTTGCCTGAGATGGCAGCAGGCACCTGGAACCTCTGATCACCCCTAACTGCTCCCCTGCCCGCCTGATCGCCCCTAACTACCTCTGCCTCAGCCCCTGCACCTGGGACCCACGGCCTACTCTGGAAGGACGTCTGGTCTAATTAGCATATTACCCTTTTATTAGTATATTCTTTTTTTTAAATTATATCTTTATTGTTCAGATTATTACATTTGTTCCTCTTTTTTCCCCCCCATAACTCCCCTCCTCCCAGTTCCCGCCCCACCCTCCGCCCTCACTCCCCACCCACTGTCCTCATCCATAGGTGCACGATTTTTGTCCAGTCTCTTCCCGAATCTCCCACACCCCTTTCCCCCCCAAGAATAGTCAGTCCATTCCCTTTCTATGTCCCTGATTCTATTATAATCACCAGTTCATTCTGTTCATCAGATTATTTATTCACTTGATTCTTAGATTCACTTGTTGATAGATGCATATTTGTTGTTCATAATTTGTATCTTTACCTTTTTCTTCCTCTTCCTCTTCTTAAAGGATACCTTTCAGCATTTCATATAATCCTGGTTTGGTGGTGATGAACTCCTTTAGCTTTTCCTTATCTGTGAAGCACTTTATCTGACCTTCAATTCTGAATGATAGCTTTGCTGGATAAAGTAATCTAGGTTGTAGGTTCTTTGTATTCATCACTTTGAATATTTCTTGCCACTCCCTTCTGGCCTGCAAAGTTTCTGTTGAGAAATCAGCTGACAGTCGTATGGGTATTCCCTTGTAGGTAACTGAGTTTCTTTCTCTTGCTGTTTTTAAGATTCTCTCTTTGTCTTTTGCTCTTGGCATTTTAATTATGATGTGTCTTGGTGTGGTCCTCTTTGGATTCCTTTTGTTTGGGGTTCTCCGCGCTTCTTGGACCTGTAAGTCCATTTCTTTCACCAGGTGGGGGAAGTTTTCTGTCATTATTTCTTCAAATAGGTTTTCAATATCTTGCTCTCTCTTATCTTCTGGCACCCCTATAATTCTGATGTTGGTACGCTTGAAGCTGTCCCAGAGGCTCCTTACACTATCCTCACATTTTTGGATTTTTTCATTTTGCTTTTCCGGTTGGGTGTTTTTTGCTTCCTCGCATTTCAAATCATTGACTTGATTCTTGCGCTCCTCTGTTCTGCTGTCGGGAGTCTGTATAATATTCGTTATTTCAGTCCGTGTATGCTTAATTTCTAGTTGGTTCCCCAATATAAGATCGAGGGTCTCATTAGTTTTCTTGTAGATCTCATTAAGTTTATCGGTGGCTTCTAAACAGTTCTTGAGAGACCTTAAAAGTGTGGTTCTGAACTCTATATCTTCCATTGACAATTTTGTCCTGTTTCTTTGTCTCCGCATTTTGTTATGCTTCCTTGGTGCACCCCCTAGTGGTCTTTGTGCGCAGTCTTATAGTTAAACCTTGATTGCTGTAGCTAATACCAGGGAGGGTTTGACCTCCAGGCCAAGTGGCTATGAGAATCAGCTGTGTCTGCAATGAGAGAACTTCTGTCCTCTAGGGAGGTGCTAATCTAGCCTTTGCCTGAGGCTATCCGGCAAATGCCTCTGTGCAGGCTTGGGCGGGGCGGGTCGCACAGGATCAACAGGGTGGGCCGGAGAGAGCAGTTATGGCCCCTCTCAGTCCTGTCCCCAGGGGCTCTGCCTCTCTGAGCCCCAGCAATGGCTGCAAACCTCGGAGAGAAAGCTGCACTCACTCTGACCGAAGCCAGACAGTCCCGCTTCTCCCGTTTGAGTCTGGGTCCCTAAAGACTCGCCAGGATCTGGAGCTCAGAGTCTGGGACTCCCTCGTGATTGAAAACGCCAACTGCGCCCTCTGCCGCCAGCCCGCTCCGCGCACTCCGCACCTCAGAATTTGACTTCAGCACTGCGCCTCCTCTGAGTGTCCGTATGCGTTTCTCTTTCCTCCTAGTTGTAGGACTTCCACTCAGCCAGCGTTCCTGTGGTTCTGGGTGATGTCCGTTCCGTTTTTTAGTTTCACTTTTGAAGTAGTTGTTCAAGGCAGCAAACTCCGGTGTTCTATTAGTATAGATTCTTGAGTAGACTTTCCAATTTGATTAAAATATTTAGAGAAATTATAAAAATTCCTACCAGGGTTTCTGTGGAATTTGACAAATCAGTTCTAAAAATGTATAGGGAGAAAAACGAGGCCCAAGACATACTAAGAGACTTCTGAAGAAGCTTAAGAGCTGGGGTTGGAGTGGGATGGATACTGGAGCTACCACTTATCAAGGACAGCTGGACTGGAAAGACATCCATGCAGAATGGAAAACTGACCTATGACAGAGCAGGCATTATAGGTAAACATATTATTCAATAAATGGGTATGAAAAATTAATTATTCATCCAGAAAAATAAAATTGGATCCCTGTCTTGAAGCATGTACAAGAACTACTTCCAGGTGGGTTAAGGACTTAATTCTGGAAGGCAAAAATGTATTGAACTTTTACTTATTATTATTTTTATTTAAAAAATATTTTTATTTATTTTAGAGAGAGAGGAAGGGAGAGAGAGAGAGAAATATTGATGTGAGAGAGAAACATTGCTTGGTTGTCTCCTGAATGCATCCCCAATCAGGGATTGAACTTGAAACCTGGGTATGTGCCTGACCGGGATTGAACCTGTGACCTTTTGGTGCACGGGACAATGCCCAACAAATGGAGCCACATCAGCCAGGGCTGTGTTGAGCTTTTAGAAAATATATAGGAGAATATTTTTATGAACTTGCAGGTAGGAAAAGATTTCTTAGACTAAAAAGGGATAAACCCATAAAGGAAAGAGTTTATTAATTAATCTACCATAGCAGGGACCCTGCTATCAATAGAGATCATAAAAAATGAAAAGCTGCATAAAGTGGGATAAAATACTTTAAAAATATATAATGTCCTAGTAATTAAAATATAATGAAACTATTTTATGAAATATAAAAACAACTCAAAAAAGGCTCATTTAATAGAGAGACAAGAAAATTCCTCATGAATACATGAAAACATGCTCAACAGTAATCAGGAAAGTATAAATAAGAAGCACAATGACATAATTTCACACCTACTAGTTTGGAAAAAGTAAAAAATCAGAAAATATTAAGCGTTCATTACGATATAGCACAATTGGAACTTTTGTCCATTTCTGGTGTAGATATAAAATTTGGCAACCTTTTCAAAAATCCCTTATGCATTACCTAGTCAAGTTGAACAAGTGCATACCCTAACTTTAGGCAATTCTACTTTTAGGTGTATATCTCAGAGAAACGCTCACGTATGTGTGTTAGATTGGTACTTTCCAAACAGTAATGAATAGGCTAGGGCTTATCGAATGATTTTATAGTTCAGTTAGTTATTATTTTTATTTTTGTTAATCCTTACCTGAGAATACTTTTTTCTATTGATTTTTAGAAAGAGTAGAAGGGCGTGTGGGGGGCAGGCGGAGAGTAAAAGGAGGGAGAAAGAGAAAAAGAGAGAGAGAAAGAGAGAGAGAGAGAGAGAGAGAGAGAATATCATTGTGAGATAGACACATTGATTGGTTGCCTCCTGCATGGGGCAACTGGGCTGGCATTGAACCTCTAACCAAGGCATGTGTCCTTGACTGGGAATGGAACCCAAGACCCTTCCTTGACTGGCCAAGGCACCAACCATTGAGAAACACCGGCAGGGCTAATTATTTTTTCTTGTACTAGTTTTCCCTTCTTAGTTATATTCATTCACTTTCATGATACAATGGGTTAGAAGAGCTATCCAAGACAGAGTCCTTTTTAATATCTACAGTAATAAAAGCATAATATGCTAATTAAACCAGATGTCCTTCCAGACGTGATACCGGACATCCTTCCAGATGAAGCCAGGGCTGGAGGGAAGCCCAGGTCGGCAGCCAGAGCAAAGCCTGGGGCCCAGGTGCCAAAGGGAAGCTGGTGCTGGCAGCTGGGGGAAGGAAGGCCTACTCTTGCACGGATTTCTTGCACCAGGCCTCTAGTAATGTATATAACAGAAATAAAAGAGTCTTGTAGTCTGAAAAAACAGAGTCAAACCCCAATGCTATCTTTTAGTGGCTTTGTATTTCTGTCCAAATTCCTTAATCTATCCAAGCTTACATTTCCACATTTAGAAAATAAAGACAATAATACTTACATTTGTGTGGTTATTGTGACAAACTGAGAGATGTGATTTACATAAAATAGAAGCAGTGTATGTTCAAATAGTGGTTGTGATTGTTATTGTTTGTTTTTCCAATATAAGTTTGGCAGCATATTTGAGAATTTCTTTTTAAAAAATATATTTTTTTATTGATTTCAGAGAAGAAGGGAAAGGAAGAGAGAGATAGAAACATCAATGATGAGTGAGAATCATTGATTGACTTCCTCCTGTATGCCCCCTTCTGGGGATGGAGCCCACAACCAGGGCCTGTGCCCTTGACCAGAATTGAACCCGGGTCCCTTCAGTCCACAGGCCAACGCTCTATCCACGGAGCCAAACTAGCTTGGGCTATTTGAGAATATCTTGATTGGTGAAAGAAAGCTTAGATGGAAACTGTAATGTACATAACCCATTTGTTAATTTTGTTAATTAAGATTTAAAGCTTAATTCTCTTAGGAAGTATAATAACCTTTGTATTCAATATTGCATTACTTACATAACTCTATGATACCACATGAAGCAAGTATTAGAACTGCCCACAAATAAATAGCGTTCTTCTTCTAAATCCTAAAAGAAATTGCAAAAGCAACTATGACATATGAAGGTAACTTAAAAAAATAATTTAATACAGGGATCAAAGTCACAGAGGAACTAAGTTAATTATGTAAGATTAGAGGAAGTATAATGAATAAATTTCAGAATAAAACTAGTAAGTCCAATTCTTCAGTTACTCTCTGTAATTGAGGATTTACTATCATGGGTGGCGACAAATTTAGATAGCTTATTATTTCTATTATATTTGACTTTGTGTAATAATAAGGAATATATATATATATATATATATATATATATATATATATATATATATATGTCTTTGCCCCCAGTTCCTGAGACAGGGGTCCCGAAACTTTTTAAACAGGGGGCCAGTTCACTGTCCCTCAGACCGTTGGAGGGCCGGACTATAGTTTAAAAAAAACTATGAACAAATTCTTATGCACAGTGCACATATCTTATTTTGAAGTAAAAAAACAAATGTTTTCGGCGGGCCGCATGTGGCCGGCGGGCCGTAGTTTGAGGACCCCTGTCTGAGTCTTTGACCGTGATTCCCAACACAGAGCTCCCTAAACTCTTGTCATTTCCTGAGTGATAGGAGTGTCTGATGCAGAGCTCCTACAATTTTCCCCACTGAAACACAATTCAGTGAATTTTCTTGTTTAATGGTTACCAACCAGAGGTGATTTTGCTCACCAGGGGACATTTGGCAATGCCTGGAAATATTTTTGGTTGTTTTTGAGTGAGTTTCAAAAGACACATGTCCCTCCTTAAAGGTTGTAAAATCTGATGACACTATACCTAAATGACAAAGATAGTCCTATGTACGCATGTATTTGTGTGTGCTTATTTTTTCACATAACATGTTTCATAATGTTTCTATGGGTTTCCAACATACAAAAAAAGGGAAAGGAACCCGGCTGGCATGGCTCAGTGGCTGAGAATTGATCTATGAACCAGGAGGTCATGGTTCGAGTCCCGGTCATTTCACACGCATGGGTTGGGGGCTTTTTCCCCAGTGGGAGGCGTGCAGGAGGGAGCTGATCAATGATTCTCTCTCATCATTGATGTTTCTCTCTCTCTCTCCCTCTCCCTTCCTCTCTGAAATCAATATAAAGATATTTTAAAAGAAAAAACAATAAAAGAGGAAGGAATCCTGTACTTCTTCGGGAATTATGTTCATGAAACTTAAAAAACTCATAAACTCAAAAGCCAAATTCAAATATTTTCCCATCTATAGGGATTAAAAAATGAATTAATATTAATCTGGCTTCTCTCATATCACTCTACTTGTTTCATGAAAATGAAGATTGTTAATTTAAAAGAAGGCACAGCCCTAACCGGTTTGGCTCAGTGTGTAGAGCATCGGCCTGGGGTCTGAAGGGTCCCAGGTTCGATTCCAGTCAAGGGCATGTACCTTGGTTGCAGGCACATCCCCAGTAAGGGGTGTGTAGGAGGCAGGTGACTGATGTTTCTCTCTCATCGATGTTCCTTACTCTCTATCCCTCTCCCTTCCTCTCTGTAAAAAATAATATATATTAAAAAAATAAAATAAAAAGAAGGCACAGGCCCCAAAGTAAAGGTGGGATTAGTCACACAAAGTCTCTGAAGCAGTGGCTTTACACATTTGTGTGAAAACGTAAGCTGTGAGGTGTGGGTCCAGTATTTTGTTACTAATTGATAAAGTGCCAATATTTTAAAATGCTTGCCCTGGCTGGTTTGACTCAGTGGTAGAGTGTTGGCCTGGGGAATGAAGGGTCCCGGGTTCGATTCCCGTCAAGGGCACATGCCTGGGTTGCGGGCTTGGAGGAAGCCGATTAATGATTCTCATCATTGATGTTTCAATCTCTCTCTCCCTCTTCCTTCCTCTATGAAGTCTATTAAAAAAATATTAGAATGCTTTACTTTTTTGGTAAACCTGAAAGGATTTATTTATTTGCATTCACATATGTTTTCTTGAAAAAACAAACAAACAACAGAGTAAAAACGAATCTAGAAATGGCTCTTCATCCTGGGCATTGTCATAGGAGTATATGATGTGAGTGCTCTCAGCCGGGAGCACTGTTATCATTACAATGGTAACTGGGGCTTTAACATGCTGATAAAAAGGCTAAGTGAAAATCACATACCATTCCATCACTTATAACTTGCAAAGCACATCTAAAAAGTAATGACATTTTAACAGTAATTTAAAAATACCTCTCATTTACAGTTACAACTTATACTATTTAAAACAGGTTGAATTAGGTTGAAAGCTCAAAAAAAGGAAAAATGAACTGGATTTTTCAAGTTTCATAATTTAGATCAACTCACTGGCCCTGTAACAATTGGTCTTATAGTCTGAATGCCCGGAGAAGAACAGCGCAGCTCTGTCTTAGGCGAACTAGCAGTTAAAGAGAACAAGAAGAGAGAAATAAATAAAGATGCATACGAAATTAATCAAAGTTTTCTACTCTTGTTTAAGCCTAAAACTTCAATAAGAAAAAGAAAAATACAGCAATATTTGACTTCTATTTTCAAACTGATTTTGTTTTTCTTTTCACATCTATTTAATGGGAAGAAATTCACATTAAATCACAGCCTTGAGTCTGAATTCATGCTATGTGAGTGTTTTGTTACGTGTACATACACATACATTGACATTCACGACAAAAATATTACCGTTTATTTTTCAGAGAACAAGTTCCTGGCACACTCCACTCAGAAAATAATGTTCCTTCGTACTCTAACGTAATCTAAAAAAAGAAGATAAAATAGTTCAAACAAAAACTTTGCTCCAAAATTTTCACCTCATTGTTCAGATGTACAATTTAATTTTCTGGGTCTTTATTAAAGGAACTAGAGGCCCAGTCCATGAAATTTGTGCATTCAGGGGTGGAGGGGCCCTTCAGCCTGGCCTGCGCCCAGTCCAGGAGCCCTCAGGGGATCTCCAACTGATGGCTTAGGATTGGACCTGTCAGTTGGACATCCTCAGTGCTGCCGCGGACGCGGGAGGGACTCCTGCCACCATTGCTGCACTTGCCAGCCATGAGCCCAGCTTCTGGCTGAGCAGCGCTCCCCCTGTGGGAGCACACTGACCACCAGGGGGCAGCTCCTGCATTGAGCATCTGTCCCCTGGTGGTCAGTTCGCGTCATAGCGACCTGTCATTCTGCAGTTCGGTCAATGTGCATATTAGCCTTTTATTACATAGAACTAGAGGCCCGGTGCACAAAAATTTGTGCACTGGCGGGGGGTGGGGTGAGGTGGTGTCCCTCAGCCCCTCATGTGCCCTCTCAGTCTGGGACCCCTCGGGAGATAACCGCCTGCTGGCTTAGGTCCGCTCCCCGGGTGGCAGATGGCAGGCCCGATCCCTCGGTGCCTGCCCCGCCTCCCCAGGTTGCGCACACGGCAGGGCCGATCCGGGGGATGGAGCACCACCGCGGGTTGGGTAGCACACGGGACGCCCGGGCGGGCCAGCCGATTGCTGCTGCCCCGCCGGGCCGCCCCAGGTTGGTTGGCACACGGGATGCCCGAATGGAGGCCGGGCTGGCTGGCCGATCGCTGCTGCACCACCCAGCCGTCCCGGGTCTGGTCGCACACGGACGCCCGCTGCCCCGGGTCACAGATAGCAGGCCCGGATGTCGGCAGGGCAGGTGGGATGGCACCGTCCCACCCCACCGCCCCGGGTCGCAAATAGCAGGCCCAGATGGCGGCGGGGCAGGCGGGATGGCGCTGCCCCGCCCTGCCTGCAGTATGCAAATTAGCCATCTTTGTTGGTGGTTAATTTGCATATTGCCCTGATTAGCTAATGGGAGGCGTAGTAAAGGTACAGTTAATTACCATGTTTGTCTATTATTAGATAGGATAATAATTAAACTTTGATGTATTTGAAATTTTAGAAAGTAGTACAATGAAAGAAAAGTAACTTTTCTGGGACACTTCAGTAGTTTCCCCACCAAATAAGATTTTTATTTTATTTCAAAAATAATATATTAAGTATCTAGGAGGTACTCTAGTAGGTTCTGAGCATTAAAATAAGAAGATAAATGAGACAGGGTCATCCTATCTGTATCATGACATTATGTTTTAAATATTAATCACAAAACACTCAAACCAACACCAGTTGTTTTTGCAACTTACATATCTAAGGACTATTATTAGAGAGGGAGATCTATATTAGGAAGATAAATGAAATGAATATGAAATAAAAATAAAAGAATGACACTGTACTATACAACTGAATATGATTAACTCTGCCCTAAGACAAACACAACAACAAACAAACAAAAAAACTTAACTTTTAAAAAGTTAAACACTTACAGTACTTCTGGTACTAAAAATGCGGTAGTTTGGGCTGCTAGCGTGGTATCTGTGGAGGAAAAGGTCAAATAAGAATATGAAAATTAATTTCTCCTCCAAGGAAGAGGGATTCTATGCATGGTCAGAGCATGCCTGGGCTGCCAAGAGCTTTACATTTCTGCCCACACATCTTCCTGGAGAGCAGAGTCAGGGCTAAAACTCAGGATTATCCGTGAACTCTACCCACCACTCAAGAGACGTTAGGGTTTGCTCAGTATCCAAAGACACTAGAATGACAAGTACAGATGCTTCTTGACTTACAATGGCGTTACATCACAATAAACCCATTGCAAATTGAAAATATTATCATTCAAAAATGCATTTAATACCCCTAGCCTACCAAACATCACAGCTCAGCATAATCTGCCTTAAATGTGCTCAGCTCACTGACATTAGCCTATAATTGGACAAAATTATTTAACATAAAGCCTATTTTATAATGAAGTGTTGAAAAATCTCATGTAGTTTACAATGCACATGGCTTTTCCATCACCACAACGTCAAAAAATCATTAAGTGGAACTATCGTATGTTGGGAACTGTCTGTAAATACTTTTCCATCTTTTTTTATTTACTTATTTACCTTTAATACTAGAAGCCCAGTGCAGGAAATTCGTGCACGGGTGGGGTCCTTAAGAGGCTTCCAGCTGGGGCCTCCCTTCCGCCCCCTGGTGGTCACAGTATGTCATAGCGAGCAATCGAATTCCTGGTCAGGAGAACTCCTGAGGGGACACTTTTTTTTTAAATATATTTATTATTGATTAAGATATTACATATGTGTCCTTATCCCCGCGGTACCCCCTACCCCCCCACCCCCGCTCATTCTCTCATCCCCCCCCCCTCCCGTTGTCCGTGTCCATTGGTTAAGCCTATATGCTTGCATATAAGTCCTTTGGTTGATCTTTCCCCCTTACCCCCACCCTCCCCTACCTTCCCTCCACGGCCCGACAGTCCAATCAATGCCTCTCCGTCTCTGGATCAGTCCTTGTTCATCAGTTTATGTTGTTCATTGTATTCCACAAATGAGTGAGATCATGTGGTATTTATCTGCTCTCCAGTTCCATCCATGCTGTGGCAAATGGTAAGAGTTCCTTTTTCTTCTTCCTCTTCTTAAAGAATACCTATCAGCATTTCATATAATGCTGGTTTGGTGGTAATGAACTCCTTTAGCTTTTTCTTATCTGTGAAGCTCTTTATCTGACCTTCTATTCTGAATGATAGCTTTGCTGGATAAAGTAATCTTGGTTGTAGGTTCTTGCTATTCATCACTTTGAATATTTCTTGCCACTCTCTTCTGGCCTGCATGGTTTCTGTTGAGAAATCAGCTGACAGTCGTATGGGTACTCCCTTGTAGGTAACTGAGTTTCTTTCTCTTGCTGCTTTTAAGATTCTCTCTTTGTCTTTTGCCCTTTGCATTTTAATTATGATGTGTCTTGGTGTGATCCTCTTTGGATTCCTTTTGTTTGGGGTTCTCTGTGCATCCTGGACTTGTAAGTCTATTTCTTTCACCAGGTAGGGGAAGTTTCCTGTCATTATTTCTTCAAATAGGTTTTCAATATCTTGCCCTCTCTCTTTTTCTGGTATCCCTATAATTCTGATGTTGGTACACTTGAAGTTGTCCCAGAGGTTCATTACACTATCTTCATATTTTTGTAATCTTTTTTCTTTTTCGGTTGGGTATTTTTTGTTTCTTTGTATTTCAAAACTTGACTTGATTCCTGGAATCCTCTTGTCTACTGCTGGATCTCTGTATAATATTCTTTATTTCAGTCAGTGTATGCTTAATTTCTAGTTGGTCTTTTTTCATATCCTCCAGGATCTCACTAAATTTATCGGCAGTTTCTAGAAAATTCTTGAAAAACCTTATAACCACGGTTTTGAACTCTATATCCAGTATTTGTTTTCCTACATTTCTGTCATTTTCGACCTGTTTATTTGTTTCCGCATTTTCTATGTTTCCCTGTGTTGGTAAAGTGGCTTTGTGTGCTAGGTGTCCTATAGGGCCCATTGGCTCAGCCTCCCCAATTACCTGAGGCGGACACTCTTGCTGCACCCCTTCTGGGCTTTGTGCACAGCGTTGTTGTAATTAAGCCTTGAGTGTTGTAGGTATCTCTGGGAGGAATTGACCTCCAGGCCAACTGGCTGTGAGAATCAGCTGTGTCTACGGTAGGAGATCCTCTGTGCTGAAGACACCCTTATGGGGCAAGACTTGCTTCAGTGGGGCTTTGGTGCTCACTGAGTCTGCCCCCTGAGTGTGTCCCTTATGGATCTGAGGAGTTGTAATCTAGATGGTCCCACTCTGACCACTGGGTACACTGGCTCTTGGATCTAAGGAGGTGCTAATTTAGCCTCTGCCTGAGGCTACCCAGCAGAAGCTATGAAGAGATCTGCAGATTCCCCTTCCTTGTTTGGGGTTTGGAGGTGTCAATATGAGACCCAGCTTTGAAGCAATGCAAGCTGCTGTGGGGCCTTAGGCCTTCTCTTGGAAGTTCTGCATCTGGCCAAGCTGCAGTTGGTTAGGAAATTTTCAGATTGCAAAGGGCCGGGGCATTCATATGCAAAAGCCTCTGCTCAGCTTGAGTGGGGTGGGGTCTCAGGGAATCAACAGGGTGGAGCAAGCAGCTAGTTCTGGATGATGTCCGTTTTGTCTTTTAGTTGTATTTTTGAAGTTGTTGTGGGAGGCAGCAATTTCCAGTGTTTACCTATGCCGCCATCTTGGTTTCCATTTGGTTGATAGTTATATTTTATTTTTTTAATTTGAAAAATTTTTCAATCCTCACCTGAGGATATTTTTCCATTGATTTTTCAGAGAGAGTGGAAGAGGAAAAGAGAGAATTTTCCACTGATTTTTCGTAGAGAATGGAAGAGAAAAGAATGGTAGAGAATGGAAAGACAGAGGGAAATATCGATGTGAGAGAAACACATCCATTTGTTTCCTCCTGCACGCACCCCAACCAGGGTCTGGTCATGGGAGGAGCCTGCAACCGAGGTACGTGCCCTTGACCGAAATGGAACCTGCGACCCTTCAGTTCGCAGGCCGAAGCTCTACCCACTGAGCCAAACAGGCTAGGGCAAGTGAAAAGATCTTACAAAAGATCTTCATTTGGACTAGTCATATTTCAACTTCTCAAAAGTCACGTGGCCAGTGGCTCTCATAAAGCATTTTTTTTTTAATTTAAATTTCAGTATACTTTTAATATTATTTTGTATTCAGCTGTACAGCATAGCGGTTAGACAATCCTATACTTTACAAAGTGCTCCCCCTGATAGTTCCAGTGCCCACTCGGCACCATACGTAGTCATCACAATATGATGGACTCTATTCCCTATGCTGTACTCTACAGCCCCATGACTACTTTGTGACTGCCATTCTGTACTTCTTAATCCCTTCACCTCTTTCCCCCAGACCCCAATCTCTCTCCCCTCGGGTAACCACCAGTTCACTTTCTCAGGACTTCACTGACCTCTGCAATGGCCCCTCTTATTATTTGCCCCCCTCAACGCCCCCTCCCCAGGGAGATGCCTGGGTCCCCCCCATGGCCACCTCCGCGATGGTTTGGCTGCTCGCTGGTGTTCTTACGCTGGGAACGTGGGAGAGCAGGAATTACTTACTGTCAGGGCAAAACCTCCATGGCACAGAACATTCGCAGGGCGTGCTTCTTCCTGGTGAACCCCCCGAATTTTAACCTGCGGTGAAAACCTCTCTAGGGTATTTTAATACACGTCCTTCAACCACTGGCGACCTAGTGAGCCTAGTGCAGCGGTTCTCAACCTGTGGGTCGCCACCCCTTTAACGGTCGAACGACCCTTTCACAGGGGTCGCCTGAGACCATCCTGCATGTCAGATATTTACATGACGACTCATCACAGCAGCAACCTCACCGTGATGAAGTAGCCACGAAAATAATGTTATGGTTGGGTCACCACCTGAGGAACTGTATTTAAAGGGCCAGAAGGTTGAGAACCGCTGTGTGAATTCCCCGCCCCCATCCCCCATCTCTGTGGAAATTTTTGAATTTTTGCTCCTCTCCTCTCGGGCAAAAGCAGAGTCTCAGGATTCCTGAGGGCTCAGCGACGTGAAGTTACCGCGGCTCCAGGGCAGCCCAGTCCCAACAGCGCCCCCTCATCTCGCGCCTGGAGGCACCGGAAACGTCCGGCAGGGGCGGTGGGGCGCTGGTACCCGGGGGATGGGGGAGCGGGGACCTGAGGGCCCGGACGGTGGCCGCGGACTCTGAGGCGCTGGGAGGGGGCCCCCTGCGAGGCCCCGGGAGCCCCGTCCTCCACTGGCGTCTCTACCTCCACACAGCCGAGCCGCAGCAGCTCAGACAGGACAGCAGCACCGCCACTGCCCCGGCGGACATGGCGCCCAGACGCTCAGCGGAACCGCGCCTCCTCGCCGGTTAAGCCCACAGGCCTACCCGCCAAGTGCGCATGCGCGGGAGCGTGCGTGTACTCGTGCGCGTGCGTGTGCGCGCGCGCGTGCGTGTGCGCGTGCGCGTCCGCGTCCGCGTGCGCGTCAGCGACCCGGTGCTGAAGGGGAAGCCGCAGTGGAAAATGGAAAGCAGGGCGGGTAGAGGTTGGGAGGTGGAGGGGGACGGGGAGAAAATGGGAGAGATCCGTCACACTACCGACACGGACAAATAAAATAAAATCCAAACCAGGTTTTCGGAAAGGCAGAGCCGTGCTTTTTTGGAGTGGAACAGCAAAACCACCTAGGAAAACCCGGGGTGAAAAAAGATAGAACCTCCCAGTTAGTGTTTCTTTCAGACCCGTGGTTCTCAACCTTGGCTGCACATCAGAATCACCTGGGAATCTGTTCAAAATCCTGATTTCTGGGCCTCGTCCTCCGGAAATTCTGTTTCTTTGTTATGAGGACGAGGCCCCGAAATCAGGATTTTAAAAAGATTCCCAGGTGATTCTGATGTGCAGCCAAGGTTGAGAACCACTGTCTTAGACCCTTCATTTCCATCCAGGTCAAGTGGAGGAGGAAGAGGAACCGTGTGGCGGGAGAACATGGTAACACAAAAGTCACAAGACGGTTAGATTTAACAATATGAAGGTTACTGGTAGCCTTGACAGGAGCAGTCTCCCGGAGGAGTGAGGTCCAAAGAACATCTAGAATGGTTTGAGGAGTGAATGTAAGGTGAAGAAATGGAGACTATAGCGGCTAGGGCACAAATGGGATCGGGCTGTGGTCAGTGGAGGACATTGTAAAGATGAGAATACTAAGGGATACTTGTATGTAAAGAGAGAAATTGGTGATCTGGGAGAGAGGGCGAGGTTTCCAAGGGCCAGGTAAGGAGAAGAGATCATCCAGTGCACAAGTGGAAGGAAGTGGAGGGGTTGGCCATTAGTAGGAGGGATGCTGCACCCATAGTGACAGCATATAAGGTAGATACAGGTGCATAGTGATGGCCTAGATCAGGGGTGGGCAAACTTTTTGACTCGAAGGCCACAATGGGTTCTTAAACTGGACCGGAGGGCCGGAACAAAAGCATGGGTGGAGTGTTTGTGTGAACTAATATAAATTCAAATTAAACATCATTACATAAAAGGGTACGGTCTTTTTTTTTTTTTTTTTTTTTTTTTTAGTTTTATTCATTTCAAAGGGGCTGGATCCGGCCTGCGGGCCGTAGTTTGCCCACGGCTGGCCTAGAAGCTATAGAGACAAATGGAAGCCGGTTAGAAATTTGGGGATGGGGAAATGAGGGTTTCTTTTCAGATTTGCTTTTTCTCAATGAATAAGAGACAAGGTGATCATGGAGAGTCAGAGAGGAGAGAGGTGGAGTGGAAGGAATTTGAAGAGAGAAGAAGGTATAAAATAGGGAAAACAAATATACTAGGAAAAGAGGGTTGAACTCCAGGCAGTGTTGAGTGGCAGTAAGTGCTGTATGCATGACTGTTAATTGTCCTCAAAGTTGTGGACAAACTTTTCAAATTGTCGGCCAGCTGGGGAGAAAACAGCTGGGGTTCAGAGAATGATGGTGCTTTTTGTCTTAGATGTCTCCAGTTATGAAGTGACTTTTTTAGCTTGTTGGTATGGCAGTGAAATGTGGTTGATCTCTGACTAATCTTTGACTGCAGGGGTTGCAGTCACTGTCAAAGTAGGCACTGCAACTCTGTATCTGGAGTGGAAATCACCTTGGCAGAGGTATATAATTTTCCCTGGCGAGGTTCAACATAGCCTACCTGTCAATCCTGTGTTTCATGTGTCTGCAGGAGAATTATTCCATGTTGGTGCTAAGGTAAAGATCATCCTTGTTGAAATTTGGGTAATTAACTGCCCCACTGCATATATATGTATTGATTATCCTATCTAATAGAGAAACTTGGTAATTAATCGTAACTTCGCTACCCTTCCCATTGGCTAATGAGCGAGATATGCAAATTAACTGGCAACCAAGATGGCGGCTGGCAGCCAGGCAGCTGAAGTGAACATGAGGCTTGCTTGCTCCAGTGATGGAGGAAGCCAAGGTTCCCTGCCAGCGGCAGCCCAGCTCTGAGCTCCAGATGCAACAATGTTGCAATTATAGAAGCTAAACAAAACTAGAAACCTGCTTTTTGAGCCCACTGAGCACCAGTGATGGCAACAGAGTTTCAATTATAGAAGCTAAAGAAACCCAGATACCTGCTTTCAGCCAGCCACAGCCTCAGAGCTGGAGCCGGCTCTCAGCTCCAGTGACAGCTATAGAAGGTAAATAAATTCCAGAATAAAAAAAAAAGAAAAAGAGGATGGGAGCTTCTGTCACCCGCCAGCCTGAAAATGGCCCTCAGCCCCTCACCCAGAATGGCCAGGCACCCCAGTGAGGACCCCCACCCTGAAGGGGGTGTGATCAGCTGCAAACAGCCATCAGCCCCTCATCCAGGCTGGCCAGGCACCCAAGCGGGACCCCCACCCTGATCTGGGACACCCTTCAGGGCAAACCAGCTGGCCCCCACCCGTTCACCAGGCCTCTATCCTATATAGCAAAAGGGTAATTTGCAAACTGACCCTAACAGCAGAAGGACTGGGAATGACTGGTCACTATGACACACACTGACCACCAGGGGGCAGACGCTCAATGCAGGAGCTGCCCTCTGGTGGTCAGGGCGCTCTCACATGGGAGGAGCTCTGCTCAGCCACAAGCCAGGCTGATGGCTACCAGTACAGCAGTGGTGGTGGGAGCCTCTCCTGCATCCTCAGCAGCGCTAAGGATGTCCGACTGCAGCTTAGGCCTGCTCCCCGCTGGCAAGTGGACATCCCCCGAGGGCTGCCGGGCTGCCAGAGGGATGTCTGATTGCCAGCTTAGGCCCAATTCCCAGGGGAGCAGGCCTAAGCCAGCAAATGGTCACCCCCGAGGGGGTCCCAGAGGGCACAGGCCGGGCTGAGGGACTGCCTACCCAAGTGCACAAATTTTTGTGCACCGGGCTTCTAGTATATATATAATTGGCTGCCTCCTGCATGCCCCACTACTGGGGATTGAGCCCACAACCAGGGCATGTGCTCATGACTGGAATGGAACTGGGACCCTTCAGTCCACTGGCTGACAATATAGCCACTGAGCCAAACCCGACAAGGCCTGTTTCATTCTTAATTGGTACAATGGGAGCTGAGGCCCAAACCCTGTAAGCAGACCAGACAGGAACTTGGTTTGCTGTTGGTTATCTGTATGAGGATGTTTACCAGGGGAATTCCATAGGATCAGCAGGTAATGGAATGTTGTTGACTGTGTGAGTGTGAACTGTTTCTGATCTTCCTTTCACATGGGACAGTCTTGTTCATAATCATTTATCTAAAACACCTAAACAAAATAGTAGCAAATGAAACTCATCAATATATTAAAAAATAATATATCTGTTAGGTTAGGTGGCTCAGGAGGCGGCATAGGAAATAAAGCGAGTACAGTTAATCAGAAAAGAAAGAAAGGAAAGGCTTTATTCTGCGTCCCTGGGCGGCCCACGGACCCCAAAGACAGGGCACGTGGATCCGCATCAACAGGGAGGGGGGCGCTTTTTTTATACAGCTGTTCAGTGAGGGTGGAGGAGCATGAGCTGTGGGAGTTCCCGCTGCGGGGGTCGTCACGGTTTCCAGGTGTCACCATCTGCCTGGTAGCTGACCTCTTAGGAATTCCAGGGTGGGACCGGTATCTGTGTAACCATTTACCTGGTGCACTGGCCTGTTACGGATTCTAGGAAGGGCCCAGTATTTATGTCACCATCTGCCTGATGCAGGCATGCATCAGCTTCTGGACCCCCTTTCGACCTAACAATATCCAGACCAGTTTTTGAGATAGTTCATACCTAAGATGACTAAGCTCCAAGGAAACCAAGCTACCTTGGTACTCTGCTCAATGGCCATGAAGCATAGGCCAAATTCCTTTGTGGCAGACTTCCTGTGAAAACTATCTTCAGGGCCTAGCCAATGACTCTTGTATTGAGCAACTTTTGCTAATAAATTCCGTGTCAAGAAGGAAATACCAGTTGTTTATTTTTTATTTCATTTCCCTTGCCTTTGGGATCCAAATTCACAAAACCACCACTGAAGATCAAGGTCTACAAGTTTAGTGCCCATGTTTTCTTGTCTATATCTTACTGTTCCAGTCAAACATTTGTGGACAAAAGGGGGCCACATGCTAATTGACTAACATAGGGAAGGCCCTGCATGGTGGCTTTGCAAACTCAGAGACCTACAGTTAGCACAAAGGATGGTCTGAAATGAAAACTTTTAAAACTGAAAAGCAGTCTAATGGTGGGTAGTCATGTCCTAGACAGGTATCTTCCCTGACAAAGATCAACTCTGACCTTGACTGAGCCTATTGTCTTTTTGCATCTAGGATGACATACCTTTGGAATGTCAGGGTAACCTGTAACTTCCCTTTTTCAGGACCCCTCAGGGCACAACCAAGGTGTCAGGGCAGCTCCATCCCCAGTGGGAGCTGTGCAGGAGGCAGCCAACTGATGACTTCCTTTCTCATCGATGTTTCTCTCTCTCTGTCCCTCTCCCTTCCTCTCTCTATGAGATTCAATAAAAATATGTTTTAAAAAGAGAAACACAAACATATTAAGAATTAATTTTATAATATGAGATATATATAAAAATATTTGTGTTTTGGATAATTTAGGAACATTTTTCAGATCTTGAATTCGACGATACTTACTATAAACTTTTATTCTTAGTACTTCTTGGTCAAACACATGTTCTCAATATAAATACAATACATATTTGTACTTTGAGTATATTCCTACATATATATATATCCATAGTAAACAAACTTTCATTTTTTTCCTAATTATCCTTTTGTTTTCTGTTGTCAGCTTTGTAAATCATCATGTAATGGAAGTAGCTAAAAGTTAGAATACTGCAGAACAGTAGCATCAGGAGAAAGAGGACAGAAAAAACCAGGTAGCCATTTGGACTGAAAAAAAAAAAAGTCATTAGAAATGATTGGTCACTTTGGTTAATTTAGTTAGTCAAACAATTTCTAAATTGCTAGCTACTATTCCACTGGCAGAGAACAAAGGTGAATAAGACATCTTGTCCACCCTCAAAATGTTTACCTTTTAGTGGTTGAGGCTGACCAGGCAGGAAAATAGACAGTATGATCGATAGCATGAGAGGCTGCTGCAAAAAGGTGAAGCCTGTTTCCCAAAGTTACTTAGGAACAACACATGGCTCTTCTCCTTTGCAGATTATTCGCACCATTAACCACCCATCAGAGCAACAAATTGAGGACTCAGTAATATTTAAAGTAGGGCTATAATTAATGATTTGTCTTGCATGTTGGTTTAACATTTTACAAAAAAAACCCCAAAAAACAAAAACAAAACCAGGCTCAGGACAGAGGAGCAAAGTTATTTGTGGTCCCAACTTTCATTTAAATATATAAAAGCCTAATGTGTAAAGTGTCCCCTCAGGAGTTCCACCAACTGGGAGTTTGATCACTCGCTGTGATGTGTGCTGACCACTAGGTGGTAGTGCGTAACAAAGGACAGCCCTGGCCAGCAGCCAGCAGCCAGGGAAGGGAGGCCCCGGCTGGCAGCTGGCAGCCAATAGGGACCCTACCTGTGCACAAATTTCATGCACTGGGCCTCTAGTATTAACATAAGACTTTTTATCCTGCTCTCCAAAGAAACTGGCATGGAGTCCAGGAAAATGCTTTTACAACCAGTTACCTGGGTGTATCTGGACAACGGCCATTGGTCCAGGGCTGATTCAGGGTCTGTGCGGGCACAGCCACCATCCCCTCTCGGTCCCACTGCCAGTCTACCTGCTGCCCTCAAGGTGGAGTTGAAAGACATGTTTGATGGGAAGAAGGTAGCTGTAGAGGGGGATAGAATAAAAGGGGAACCCAGCCCGGCCGGCGTGGCTCAGCAGTTGGGCATGACACATGAACCAGGAGGTCATGGTTCAATTCTTGGCCAGGGCACATTCCTGAGTTTCAGGCTGGATCCCTAGTGTGGGCATGAAGGAGACAGCTGATCAACAATTCTCTCTCATCATTGATGTTTCTCTCTCTTCTCTCTCTCTCTCTCTCTCTATCTATCTCTCCCCCCCCCCCGCTTCCCTCCTCTCTGAAATCAATTTAAAAAAATTAAAGAAGAAAATGTTTTAAAAAGAGGAACCTAGCTGCAGTAACTCCTCTCAGGAGTTCCCTCCTGCTGGGTCCCTGGCGTAACAGAGACAATTTCTGGACAGCATATAGGGCAGAGATATTAGGTGCCAGGAAAATGGGAGAGGGGCTTTTCCTTTTTAGCTACCACCTGTGTCTTTTACAACTTCTTTCTTTAAAGGCTGATTAGGCACAATTATTACCTGGGAATCACTCCAGAGATCTGTATTGCAAAGAGAGCTCTTAGGTCACAGAAACTGCAAATTAGAAAAATAATATTAACGATTAAATTAAGTACAATATATTAAGGCTCCCTCCACTATCTCTATGGTAATGATCAAATCATGTATCATCTTAGTTAATGCGTCACTTTCTTGACAAAGGAGAGAACAGATACATTTATATAACATCAGTGATTATTTTTCTATATGTGTGACTTAGGCTGCTTGCTACAGAATTCCTCGAGCTGGTCACTACAACCTCACCGACCTGCTAACAGTTTTATAACATTTTGAAAGTGGTTCCCAAAAGAAACGCAATAATGATATTAATAATAATTAACAATAAGTATTGACAAAAATAATGTTATTTTTTGACCATTAATACTTACTGCAAATAATACTAATTGAGTATTTGCTATGTACCAGGCAATGTACCAAATGCTCTACTTGACTTATTTTGGCTAATCCTTATAGCAACCGTTCCTTTTAGATGAGGAAATGGAGACTCAGATAGGTGAAGCGATTTATAAATGTTTACACAGTTGTAAGTAGTAAAGCTTGGATTTGAATTCAAGGTTTTCGGATCAAAGTGCATGTGATGTTTACCTGATGTAGGGTAACTCCTCCAGGTAGCTGAGAATGTCAGGAGGTCGATATAGGAAACTGTGTTATTATTTCTATAGTTACTGAGTCTCTCTTATAAGTTAGCACATTGCTCGAAATGAGACAGGATATAGCTAAATAAACATTAATAATATGATTTTACCTACCTTCATGTCGCAGGAGGAGAGTAGAAGGAACTTTTTTATTGAGTGTTTGCCAAGTGCCCAGCAAAGTTAGGGATTTTAACCCAGGTACTTCATTTAATCCCCAGAATACTATAAAATAGGTTTTATTGACTCATTTTACAGACAAAGAAATAACCTCAAAGAGACAAAGCAATTTGCATAAGACTGCATAGCTACTAGTGCAAAATTAAGACTCAAAGTGCCTTTGCTGGTTTGGCTCAGTGGATAGAGTGTCAGCCTGCAGACTGAAGAGTCCTGGGTTCAACTCCAATCAAGGGCACATGCCCAGGCTGTGGGTTTGATCTTCAGTGGGGGTGGGCAGGAGGCAGCCAATCAATGATTCTCTCTCATCAATGAAGTTTTACTCCCTCTCCCTTCCTCTCTGAAATCAATAAAAATATATTAAAAAATAAACATAAAAATATATTAAAAAAAAAAGACTCAAAGCAAAGTAGGCTTTCTAGCACAATGTCCTCAAGGTCCATCCATGACGTTGAAATGGAAAGATGTTCTTTTCTTATAGCTGAGTAATATTCCATTGTATATATGTACCACATCTCTCACTGATTCATTCATCCTTGCTGGACACTTAGGTTATTGTCAAGTCTTGCCTATTGTAAATAATGCTGCAATAAACATGGAGGTAGAGGTATCTTTTTGAAATAGTGTTTTGTGGAACTCTTCTGTTAATGGTGACCCCAGACTCTATGACATTTTTGATTCTTTTGCTAAGTCAGAAAATTACTTTAATAGCTATGATATATATATTTACAGAATCAGTGTAGAATAGCTGTTGGTTTCCTCATAATTATCAGAATTATTTATAGTTGAGGTCTTGGCTAAATGGGGCTGAAATCAACTAAAGGTCTTGGATTGTTGGCTCAGAAGTCATCCTAGGAAGCACGCCTTGTTGATATATGTCATGCTTAGCTTTTATGAAATGACCTGGTCCTTTTTATTAAAAACGTCTTTTTATTCATTCTTTGGAGGCTTGAATGACTTTGGCAGCATTCATCAAACACCTTCCAGCTCCTGACTTTTACCACTTCTTCAGCATTCAGTTCTGACTGCATCCATTTCAACTTCGTCTGTTCTTTTCTAAGTTGCTTTCATAACATGAAATCATCCAGATTGTTTTCTCTCTCTTCTCGGAGGTGTTTTAATGCTGATGAAGTCTGAGCTGTACAAGTCTTGTACTGACAAGAGCCTCATCAAACTCATAAAATTGTTTACAGGTTTGGCTGGCATAATTTTTTCCTGCAGAGAGAGCTGTTATAACCATAGTGTTTAATTCATGTCCTGTCCTGTCATCAGTCGCCCTCATCACCTTAGTAATTCCTAGAACTGGGCAAACTCCTCATGGTTCACATGCCACTGGGCACCACCATATTGGACCTACATCTTTCATTCTTCCTACTAGGAATTTCTTTCCCTCTTGACTTAGTGATATTGACATGTCTTCCTGTAACGTATTTCTTTTGGACTTTGCAGAGTGAAGTATTCTATCTTGTCATTATACCTTTAAACAAATTCCCTGTGGAATTGTTCTTCCGCACCCCTGGATATAATACTGTGTGTAATATCTGTACCATTCTTTGTGCTCTTCTCAGGCTAATATTTTGTTAGGAACTATACTTTCATCACAACACTCCCCTTGTAAAGATGCTAAGGAGGCATGGTTTGAAATTGACTTCACCATTATGCCTTACCTTAGTCTGCCTCCTTTGTTTTCTACCTTCCTCACTCAAGGTATTTTCCACCTTCCTTCATGATCCACAAGCCATAGACATTTCATTATTAGCGTGGCTTCTGAAGGGTGTACTCTAGTCCTCTGGCAATGTAAATTCTACCAATGTTCCTTATTCCCCATGACGTTTTCTTCTGATTCTCAAAATAGCATTGATATTTCCCATCTTTGAATTATTATTCTGCTCATTAATAATACAAATTATTATATTTACAAATATCTCAGTATTGCTCTGATTTAACCTCCCTTGGTTTGTTTGTGTCTTCCCCACTCCTTCTTCCCCAACCAGTTTAATTATAAGTGCCTTGAAGGCTGAGATTGTGCTTATGTTCTATTTGCATCTGTCATAACCAAGGAACACAGTAATTGTGAATTGATTATTTAATGTTTAACATGAAATCTTATCTTCCACCCCCATACAATGCTTATTGTGATTGCCACAAAAATTAGAAAGCAGATGTGTAAACCATAACAAAAATTGAATATCTAGGTGATACCAAATCAAATTAAATTAACACAGACAACAGCATGATGATTACCAGAGGAGAAGAGGTGGGAGAGGTAGAAGAGGGTATGAGGGGGAAATGGTAGTGGAAGAAGACTTGATTTGGGAACACACAATACACTATATAGATGATGTATTAGGAATTGTACACCTGAAACCTACATAATTTTATTAACCAATGTCACCCCAATAAATTAAATTAAAAACTTAAATTTAAAAATAAAAATGTAATTTGGTGGAATTAATGCTAAAATGATTATAATAAAACATTTATATTCACCTATAGTTTGGATCCAGGATCTTCACTCGAAACACATACATTCCAGCATGCTGAAGAGGCCAAACTAAATGGTTACGGTTAGACTTGTTGATGATCTCATACGGTTGACTCAAGTCTCCTGGTTTTCCAATGCCATAAGAAAAACAGTGCTTATAGTTCTGAATAGGAAACAAAGACAAAAACCCACTTGATCAAGCCATCGATAGCCTCTGAGAAAGCAAATCTCCCCTAGCCTCATGAATGACACCTCCTTTCTAGCCAAGGACTTCTTGGAATAGTATGTCAGCCATGTCTAGAAACGTGAATCCTGTCTTGAGTTGTATGTGTGTAGCCAATAATTCAGTACCATTTCTCCCTTTCCTTCTCAAGCTCTAACATTAACTTGGCAGAACCTGTGAAAATGGCAGTTTTCCTTTTGAGTCCTTCAGTTTTTCTTCTGAGAATTTACATCTCTAGAGTTACCACCCAGATCTTTTATGCAGGCTATTCATCCTGTAGAGTCAGGACTATGCAGCAATCAGCATGGCTCCAGGAACTGGAATGCTATTTCACTCCAAATATATGTTTCAGGGAAAGAGCGCCACTGGTGGCCATGTTCAGATAATATACCCTCAGGAAGGGTAGCTTTGCTCACCCAGACATAACTAGTCTTTGCAGGTACCTGCGTTCCATTATACTCAGACTCCAGACTGAATGCACCCTTCTGGTGCAGAGCTTTGTGTCTCCATACAGTAGGAGTGAGTATTTAGGGCCTGGTGTGGGCACTCCAAACCTTTCTTGAATGTAAGCCACTATTTCACTGGTTCTAAAATGTGGTCCCTAGATCAGCAGTAGCAGCATCACCTGTGAACTTGTTAGAACTGCAGATTTTGAGGTCCCTCCCCAGATCTGTTGAACCAGTAACTTTGGAGGTAGGGTCCAGAGACCTGTTCTAGCTGTGGTCGGCAAACTCATTAGTCAACAGAGCCAAATGTCAACAGTACAATGATTGAAATTTCTTTTGCGAGCCAAATTTTTTAAACTTAAACTATATAGGTAGGTACATTGTTATTAACTTAATTAGGGTACTCCTAAGCTTGCCTTTGCTAAAAAACGTCCTCAATCTGATTGAGGTACATTCGCTGAGGTCGACCCCTTCCAACTCTCCCATCCACACTCGTCTTGTTTCGTCTATCTCCTTTCTGAAAACTGACTTCTGCGCATGGGCCACGAAGTTTCAATCGCACTGTACGTGTACACCCACATGTGGTATTTTGTGGAAGAGCCACACTCAAGGGGCCAAAGAGCCGCATGTGGCTTGCGAGCCACAGTTTGCCGACCACTGCCCTAGGTGATTCTGATGTGCATTAACATCTGAGAAACACTGCACTGTAGCATACTGACTGGGGCACGCTCCAGGACTTTAATTAACAGGCCACCTGTTAATTACATGACACAAGTCATGTGTTATTTTGGCAAAATCCTAGAACATTTGGGTGCCCTGTGTGAGATTTGGGCAAACAGAATGTCACACCTATCCTCAACCCCAGGCCCTTCAACAAAAGTCATAGGGCAAGTTTCTTTTTTAACTGACTCCATGACTAGTTAAATTCCTTATGCTTTAAAAAAATATATATTTTATTGATTTTTTTACAGAGAGGAAGGGAGAGGGATAGAGAGTTAGAAACATCGATGAGAGAGAAACATTGATCAGCTGCCTCCTGCACACTCCCTACTGGGGATGTGCCCGCAACCAAGGTACATGCCCTTGACTGGAATCAAACCTGGGACCCTTCAGTCTTCAGGCCGACTCTCTATCCACTGAGCCAAACCGGTCAGGGCTTCCTTATGCTCTCTTAATAGTGGAATTAATACTCTATAAAAAGGTAGATGGCTATACTTTATTAATTAGTTCCACAGATATTTATTGAGCACTCATAATGGGTAGATGGTGGGGATACAGCAGTGAACAAAACACACACAATTTTGTTCGCTTATGCAGCTTATATTACAGTTGGGGAGCCAGACGATAAATGGGATAAATAAGCAGACTACATACCCAATGTGTCAATGAGTGACAAATGCTAATGACATTAAAGGAAATTGGGAAGGAAGATATGGACTGTCATGGGGTGATGGTTAACTTTTTCTATAGAGTGGACAGGAAGTCTTCATTGACTAGTTGATTTCTTTTAAAATGTATTTTTATTGATTACAGAGAGGAAGAGAGAGGGAGAGAAAGATAAAAACATCAATGATGAGCCCAAACTGGTTTGGCTCAGTGGATAGAGAGTCGGCCTGCAGACTGAAGGTCCCAGGTTCGATTTCGGTCAAGGACACATGCCGGGGTTGTGGGCTCCATCCCAGTGTGGGGTGTGCAGGAGGCAGCTGATCCATGATTCTCTCTCATCATTGGTGTTTCTATCTCTCTCTCCCTCTCCCTTCCTCTCTGAAATCAATAAACATATATTAACAACAACAACAACAACAAAACCCCCCAAAACATCAATGAAGAGAGAGAATCATTGATCGGCTGCCTCCTGAACACTGGGATGGAGCCCGCAACCTGGACCTGTGCCCTGACAGAATCAAACTGTGACCTCCTGGCTCACAGATCGACGCTCAGACACTGAAACACACTGGCTGGGCTTGACCACTTGACATACACATATATATGGTTTGTTTGTTTTTTTTGACTAGTTGATTTTTAAGTAAAGACCTGGAAGAGGAAGCTTTCTAGTCATAGGGGAGGGGCATAGCAAATAATGAAGGCTTTGCTGTAACTGAGATGGGAACCATTTCATGGTTTTGAGCAGAAGAGTGACATGTTCTTGTTTATGTTTTGGAAGGAACACTAGCTGCTGTGTTGTGACAAGATTCGTGATGGGCAAGGCTGAGGCACGGAGACCAGCAGGGATTCTGCTGTTCTAACCCAGATGGTTGGTGATGGAGGAGCAGGGTGGTGGCAATTGGGGTGGTGAGGATGACCAATTCAGAATATACTTTGAAGGAAGAGCCAACAGATTTCCTGGAGACCAAATGTGGGCGTGAGATGACGCTCAGAGGCTTCTTTCCTGATCAAGCTGCAAGGATGGGATTCCCACTCACCGCGGCGGGAAGGACGCTGGGGTATGTTTGTAGGATGGATAGTAGGAGCTCAGTTGGGACATGTTAAGTTTGAGATGTTAATGGAAGCACCATAAATTTTCTTTAACACGAGGCTATTTGTCTTGTCTTAGTAAAAAAATAAGACCCTCTCTTCGCCTCTTGCTCTCTAGCTACTACACTATGTCATTCTCCCCTTTGCCTCAAAACTCCTCAGCGGAGATGGCTATTCTCGCTGCTTTGAATTCATTGTTTCCACATTAATTAAACCCACTTCGGTAAGTTTTTGTCTCTCACACTGCACCTAAATGGATCCTTCAAGGTTACTAGTTATCTCCATGCTGCTAAAGTACATGATCAGAGGAGAAGACAAGATGGCGGAGGAATAGGCAGACACATCCCAAGGCTTGTTCTGGAGAAAATAGAATGAGCAGCTGAAACAAATAACATCTATCCTGAATTGGCGAAGGTGACTCAGCTGGTGAGACAGTTTGCAGCTGGGAAGGGCAGAGTTCCCCTGGAAAGGGTACCCTTAGGTAACACCTGGGACTCTACAGACACCCTTGCCAGGGACCTGCTACCTCGGCTGCGGTTCCACGGTCACCGAGTCTCCAGCCCCCTTGGGCACAGGTTCCTGTGAATTCTGAAGCACGCTCCCCTCTGACCAGCCCAACGCTTGAGTCCAGTGCATTGCAACCATGTGAGCAGCACGCTCCTGTCCAAGGAGCATCAGCCCTGCGAGCAGCCTTCCCCAGGCCTAAAAGCAGCAGCCTCATGTGGCCAGTTCCTGTACAAGGAGCAGCAGCTGTGTGAGCGGCCCGCTCCCCCGTCCAAGGGGCAAAAACCATGCGAGCAGCCCGACCCTCCCGAGGGGCAGCAGCCGCACGAGCAGTCTGCCAACGTCTGAGGAGCAGCAGCTCTGCGCAGCCTGTCCCCATCCGAGGAGCAGCAGCTGCGCACAGCCCGCACCATGCACCAGTCCGAGGAGCAGCAGGTGCGCAAGCATCCTGCCCTCGTCCAAGCAGTAGCAGCCGCATGAGCAGCCTGCCCAATCCGAGGAGCAGCAGTTGTGTGAGCAGCCCGCTCCCATCCAAGGAGCAGCAGACACATGTGCACCTCGCTCCCACCCAAAGAGAAGCAGCCACGCAAGCAGCCCACCCCTCGCCCGAGGAGCAGCAGCCACACGAGCAGACAGCCCCCGTATGAGGAGCAGCAGCTGCAGGTGCAGCTCACTCTGGCCCAAAGAGCTGCAGCCGCCTGAGCAGCTCACCCCTGTCTGAAGAGTAGCAGCCACACGAACAGATAGACTGACCACATCTGAGGAGCGGCAGCCTTGCGCAGCCCACATGGGTCCAAGGAGCAGCAGCCACATACAGTCTGCACCTGTCCGATGAGCAGCAGCTGTGTGAGCATCCCACCCCCATTTGAGGAGCAGCAGCCGCACGGGCAGCTCACTCCCGCCTGAGGAGCAGCAGCCACACAAGCAGCCCATCTCCCATCTGAAGTGTAGCAGCTGTGCAAGCAGCCCACACCTGTATAAGGAGCAATAGACCTGTAAGCAGCCTGCCCCTGTCCAAAGAGTGGTAGCCTCATGAACAGCCTGCCCAATCTGAGGAACAGCAGCAGCATGCAGCCAGCCCCGATCCAAGAAGCAGCAGCCACGTGAGCAGTCCACGGCCATCCGAGGAGCATAAGCCATGTGAACAGCCCGCTCCTATCCAAGGAGCAGCAGCCACGCTCAGCCTGCCCCCACCTGAAGAGCAGCAGCCTAGTGATCAGCCCACCCCTGTCCAAGGAACAGCAGCTGGGCAAGCAGCCATAGGAGACACCACTTCTGCGAATAGCACGCACTAGCGGAGCCACTGCCAACTGAGGAGCAGCCACTATTGCGACCATTTGAGGGGCAACTGCAGCCCGAGGAACCACTGCCACCCAAGGAGCAGCCCCTGCACGACTCGACATCTAGATCAGTTGGGGAGACCAAAAATGGGTAGACAGAAAAAAACCCCAAAGGAAAGAAAAGGATGAATCACCAGAAAAGTGGCTAAGTGAAACAGAGGCATGCAATAGGTCAGAAAAAGAATTCAGAATAAGGGTCCTAGAGTGCATAAACCGGATGGAGGAAAAGAATCAACAACTTATGCAAGAATCAAGAAGAAATGGATGAAAAAATCAACAACTTATGTAAGAATCAAGAAGAAATGAATAGTGATATAGGTGCAATAAAAAACAACATGGAAAGTTTCAAAAGTAGACTAGGAGAAGCAGAGGACCAAATTAGCGAATTAGAAGACAGGGAAGCAAAACACACCCAAACTGAACTGCAATTGGAGAAAAAAATTAAAAGACAGGAGGAGAGTCTAAGGGAGCTATGGGAAAACATGAAACGAAGCAACATACGAATAATAAGGGTGCCAGAACAACAGAAAGAGGAACAAGTCTTAGAAAACATATTCAAGGAAATAGTGTCCAAAAACTTCCCTGATGTGGGGAAGAAAAAAAGTCATACAAGCACAGAGAGTCCCAAACAAGATGAACCCGAAAAGACCCACACCAAGACACATCATAATTATGATGGCAAATGTTCAGGACAAAGAGAGAATCTTAAAGGCTGCAAGAGAGAGACAGAAAGTTACATACAAGGGATCTCCCATTAGATTATCAAATGATTTCTCAACAGAAACACATCAGGCCAGAAAATAATGGAAGAAAATTTACAAAGTGATGTAAAGCAAGGGACTGAATCCAAGAATACTCTATCCAGCAAGGCTATCGTTCAAAATTGAAGGGGAAATAAGGCTATTCACAGACAAAAAAAGGCTAAGGGAGTTTATCACTACCAAACCAGCAATGCAAGAAGTGCTAAAGGGACTGGTGTAAAAAAAAAAAAGAAATAAAAAGGTAAGAAAGAACACAGGCACAAAAAATAAAAATGGCTACAAACAAGTACTTGTCGATAATAACTTTAAATGTAAATGGACTAAATGCTCAAATCAAAAGACATTGAATGGCTGAATGCATAAAAAAACATGACCCATACCTTTGCTGTCTACAAGAGAACCACCTCAGAAGAAGAGACTCACACAGAATGAAAGTGAAGGGATGGAAAAATATCTTTCAGGCAAATGGAAAGGAAAAAAAACCTGGGGTAGCAATACTTATATCGGACAAAATAGACCTCAAAGTGAAGACCATAATAAGAGATAAGGAAGGCCACTTCATAGTACTAAAGGGACTGATACAACAAGAGGATATAACCCTGATAAACATACATGCACCCAATGTAGGAGCACCCAAATACATAAAAAAAACTCCTGGAAGATATCAAGGGAGAGATCGACAACAATACAATCATAGTAGGGGACTTTAATAGACCAGTGACATCACTGGATAAATCCTCTAAACAAAAAATCAGCAAAGAAACAGCAATCCTAAATGACTCTCTAGATCAGATGGACTTAATTGACATCTTCAGAACGTTTCACCTCAAAGCCGCAGAATATACGTTCTTCTCAAGTGCACATGGGACATTTTAAAAATAGACCACATATTGGGTCACAAGCAAAGTCGCCCCAAATTCAAGAAGATTCAAATCATACCAAGCATCTTCTCAGACCACAATGGCATAATATTAGAAATAATCTACAATAAAAACAATCCAAAACACTCAAACATTTGGAAGCTGAATAGCATGTTATTAAATATTGATTGGGTTACCAATGAGATCAAAGAAGAAATTAAAAACATCCTGGAAACTAATGACAATGAAAACACAACAATCCAAAACCTATGGGACACAATGAAAGCAGTCCTGAGAGGGAAATTTATAGCTCTACAGGCCTACCTCAAAAAGCAAGAAAAAAATTGTAGTAAATCATCTAACTCTACAACTCAAGGAATTAGAAATAGAACAACAAGAGAAGCCAAGATTGAGCACAAGGAAGGAGATAATAAAGATCAGAGTAGACAAGTAGTTAACATAAATATCTGAAAACACACTCTAGAGATAAACCCTGTTAATGTAAAGAATGTGGGAGAACCTTATTTATCTTTCAGCTGTGCAATCACATAGGATGCTCCAGATTGGGGATGGGCCCTAGAAATGTCAGGAGTGTTAGAAAGCATTCATTTCTTCCAGTGTATTATATAGAATGAATGAACTCACACTGAAGAGAGGCCTTGTCAGTATAAACATTGTAGAAAAGCCTTGGGTTGCCCTAGTTCTTTACAAAATCATACCCAAGAATAAGTCTACGAATATAAGGAGTGTGGGAGAGCCTTTCTTGGACATGTAAGAACGTACATGGAGAGAGCATATAAATATAGAGAATGTGCAAAAGCCTTCAGCCATCCCTTTTTCTTGAAAAGACCATGAAAAAAACCTCAAAGTTGAGAGAATTCTATTGAATGTAAACGATGTAGGGAAACCTTCATTTAGCCTCATATCCCCACAATGCCATGTGAGTATGTACACTGAATAGGTATTGTATAATGCTAGTGAAGACAAACTTTTAACAAATACTTTCAGAGGAGCTTGTAAACTGCACTGGAAGGCAATCGTATTGCTGTAACTAGTATATGTAAGCCCAGTGCAAATTAATTCCTATACTTCCAAAAATTCACAACATGAAAGAAATGCTATAAGCATTTAGACATCTATTGTCATTAACACTGACTTATACTCAAAGTGATTCTCTGTAGTACATAATTCTACTTTTGCAAGTAGAGATTATATAATTCTGTAGAGACTGTAAGCCAGAGTTTGTAAGTTTAACAGGTATTTTTTTTTCCTTTTAGTCAGATAATAAACATTTATTACATCCATGGGTGAATGGAAGTGGTTTACTAATATGCAAGTAGGTTTAACTTTTATGTAATTTTTGTAATTGTTCTGTAAGGAAAGGAACATTGAAAAATGGTACTTGGGTATTTGTTCTTTTTTCCCTATTGGCCTCCTGTGACATGTATTGAATGAATATACTTCACCCATATATATAATCTATTTTAACAGAAAAGTGCCTTTTCATTGGCCTGAAGAGCCTTACTCCATTTTCCTGTAAATACATGTTTTTTAGTTTTTCAATTACAGTTGACATTCAGTATTATTTGTCAATAAATATTTGCGATATATTTGTAAAAAAAAAAAAAAAAGATCAGAGTAGAAATATATGACATAGAGACCAAAAAAATAATACATAAGATCAATGAAACCAAGAGCTGGTTCTCTGAAAGGATAAACAAGATTGACAAACCTCTAGCCAGGCTCACCAAGAAGCAGAAAGAGAGGACCCAAATAAACAAAATCAGAAATGATAGAGGTGAAATAACAACAGACCCCACAGAAATACAAATGATTATTAAAAAATACTATGAGCAACTCTACTCCAACAAACTACACAACCTGGAGGAAATGGACATATTCCTAGAAAAATATAAACTTCCAAAACTCAATCAGGAAGAATCTACAAATCTCAATAGGCCAATAACTATGGAAGAAATTGAAGCAGTCATCAAAAAGCTCCCAGCAAACAAAAGCCTGGGACCAGACGGCTTCACAGGGGAGTTTTACCAAACATTCAAAGAAGAACTAAAACCTATCCTCCTCAGACTACTACAAAAAATTCAAGAGGAAGGAACACTTCCAAGCTCATTCTATGAAGCCAGCATCACCCTAATAGCAAAACCAGGTAAAGACAACACAATGAAAGAGAATTACAGGCCAATATCCCTCATGAACATAGATGCCAAAATCCTCAACAAAATCTTAGCAAATCGGATCCAGCAGTACATCAGAAAGATCATACACCATGACCAAGTAGGATTTATCCCAGGGATGCAAGGATGGTACAATATCCGCAAATCAATAAACGTGATACATCACATAAACAAATTGAGAGAAAAAACCCACACAGTCATATCAATTGATGCAGAAAAAGCATTTGACAAAATCCAACACCCATTTTTGATAAAAACTCTCAGCAAGGTGGGAATAGAAGGATCATACCTCAACATAATAAAAGCCATATATGACAAACCCACAGCCAACATCATAATCAATGGGCAAAAACTAAAACCATTTCCCTTAAGAACAGGAACAAGACAGGGATGCCCACTCTCCCCACTCCTGTTCAACATAGTACTGGAAGTATTAGCCATTGTGATTAGACAAGAAGAAGAAATAAAAGGCATCCAAATTGGAAAAGAAGAAGTAAAACTGTCCTTATTCGCAGATGACATGATATTGTACATAAAAAACCCTAAAGACTCCATCAAAAAACTATTAGACTTAATAAATGAATTCGGCAATGTAGCAGGATACAAAATCAATGCCAAGAAATCTGTGGCATTTCTATACACCAATTGTGAACTTACAGAAACAGAGACTAAAAAAACAATCCCATTTACCATCACACCAAAAAAATTAAGATACCTAGGAATAAACCTAACTAAAGAGGTAAAAGACCTCCACTCAGAAAACTACAGGACATTGAAAAAAGAGATAGAGGAAACAGATAGATGGAAAAACATACCATGTTCGTGGATTGGTAGAATCAACATCATTAAAATGTCCATACTACCCAAAGCAATCTATAAATTCAACGCACTTCGCATTAAAATACCAACAGCATATTTCACAGACCTAGAACGAACTCTCCAAAAATTCATCTGGAATAAAAAAATATCCCCAATAGCTGCAGCGATCCTGAGAAAGAAGAACAAAGAAGATGGGATCTCAATACCTGATATCAAGCTGTATTACAAAGCCACGGTTCTCAAATTGCCTGATACTGGCACAAAAACAGACATATAGATCATTAGAATAGAATAGAGAATCCAGAAATCAACCCGAACTAATATGCTCAATTAATATTTGACAAAGGAGGCAAGAACATACAATGGAGTCAAGACAGTCTCTTCAGTAAATGGTGTTGGGAAAATTGGACAGATAGATCCCAAGAAACCAGAAACACCAATCAGAAAGGATATATGCATCCCTATGTTCATAGCAGCATAATTTACCATAGCGAAGATCTGGAAACAGCCTAAGTGCCCATCAGCAGATGATGGATTTGAAAACCGTGGTACACACAATGGAATACTACGCTGCTGTAAAAAAGAAGGAATTCTTACCATTTGCAACAGCATGGATGGAACTGGAGAGCATTATGCTAAGTGAAATAAGCCAGTCAATGAAAGAAAAATACCACGTGATCTCACTCATTTATGGATAATAAAGACTATTATAAACTAATGAACAAAAATAGATACAGAGGCAGAGCAGCATCAAACCGACTGTCAAACTACAGCGGGAAGGCTAAGGAGGGTCGGGGGATTGGAAGGGGGTGGTAAGAGATCAACCCAAGGACCTGTATGCATGCATATAAGCATAACCAATGGACATAAGACATTGGGGGGTAGAGGAGGTCGGGGGAATGTCAAGGGGGGGGGACATATGTAATACACTTTGTAATACTTTAAGCAACAAAACAAAATTAAAATAAATAAAGTACATGATCAGTTTCAATGCTCACCATAGTTGACCCGTCTTAGTGTGGACTTGACACAGTGGATCCCTCCCTCCTGTAAGACTTGCTTTACATGTTGTCTGTCTGGAAAACCACGCTCACCTGGCTTTCCTCCTGCTTCTTGGATTTTTCTCTCTCATCTCCTTTGACCTCCTCATTCCCCCGTCTCTAAATAGTTGAATGACCCAACATTTAGTTCTCTTCTTTTTGCCTCTAGATCAGGGTTTCCTACACTTATTTTGTGTGTGTACGAGTTTTTTATGTGGGTCCTTTTGTCAGTCTGATAAAATCTATGGATTACCAAGGATGCCTTCTTAGAATAATGTTTTTAAAATTGTGTCTACAAGGGAAACTAGTTATAAAGAATTATAGCCGATAAAATGTTAAAAACAATAAGGTATTACATTATAATTTAAAAGATGTGCTTCTTTAAATACGGGATCTAACGCCAGATTTAACAAGCACCATAATTACTTTGGTGTAGTTGGAAGCAAGTTCATTAGGTAAGGAGGAGGATGGGTGAAGAGGTGTTGGAGATTTTAGGAGAGAGGAGAGAGTATACACTAGCTACTTATGAGACGGGGAGAGCGAACAAACTAGAGAAATACAGTTATATTTTTGGGCAGTGTGATGGGACCTTTTCAGTCATGACATGAAAATGAAACAAGTCAGCATGAGTATGTTTTTCTCTGACCACAGTCAGCTGCTAAGGTGGATAGTTGAATTTAACCAGGGTTGTGATTTAGTCACACAAATATGAAGGAGTAAGAGGGGCAAAGGAATTGAGGGTACCTATTAATAGTGATATAATTGTTGGCCATGGAATTATAGCTGGATAAAGAGGGGAAGATAACCTGGGAGTGTGGTGAGGGTCGTAAGATCACTAGATTGAAGGTTAGGCTGGGGTTGAAGGATGGTTTAAAGTGTTGTTAGAGCCAAGCTTCTAGAGCAAGCATGTCAAACTCAAAGGCCAACACGGGCCAAATAAACAAGGTTTAAGTGTCTGTGGGCTGTAAAAAAACAAATGCTTCTATTTCCATAGAAACATAGGTTTATTTCAAAGGAGACATACTGAGTACAAAGGGCCGAAATAAATGAGCCATCGTTAACATAAAATAATAGAACATTTTAATAAAAATTAATATTTTTTCTTGAACATTAACTTACCAGACACTGAATAACTGCATAAATTAATAAGCGTAATGCAAATAAACCTATTTTTCTTGTTCTCTGAAAGTGAAATATTTCTTCTTGCTCACACCAAACAAGTCAGTCAGTACAAGACTAATGACGTGGCCATCGGCTGCTAAGATATTCGCTGCTAGTATTATTGGAGAGAAAAGGTGCGCCTGCGTGTAAGGAGCGTAAGGGAAATGAAGGCAACACGATTATTGTAATCAGTCATTAGTGAACATTGTAGCTTGTTATTAATAATGATGTATAACAGGATATTGTAAAAATTAAGTTATGAAATTTTTATTAAAACGTTTCTTACATACCACTATATTGGCTGGGCCACAGAAATATTCACTGTGGGCTTCATGCGGCCCGTGGGCCACGAGTTTGACATGCTTGGTCTAGAGTTATGTTGCTGGAAAGTGAGGGAATAGTGGATGGAGAGTGGAATGTTTGGAATACAGAGGACAATACACATCATTTGTATGTATCTTTGTCTTGACATGCATAGATTCTGATGCAGAAGCAAAGTAACATTGTGATTTTAGGATGAACATTTTATAGGCTGAGGTACCTTCTCTGTCACTTTTTATTCATAAGATATGATCTGATTCTCCAAATAACATACATTAATTTCAATTTAAGAAAATTCAATTGCAAAAAATTAAAAACAGTCTAGGGTTGATAATTGGCATTAAGAAATATTCTTCTTCCTGGCCGGTGTGGCTCAGTGTTTGAGGGTCGAACTATGAACCAGGAGGTCAAGGTTCAATTCCCGGCCAGGGCACATACCTGGCAGGCTCCATCCCGAGTGTAGGGCACACAGGAGGCAGCCAATCAGTGATTCTCTCTCATCATTGATGTTTCTATCTCTCTCTCCCTCTCCCTCTCCCTTCCTCTCTCTGAAAGAAATAAAATGATATGAAAATAAATAAATAAATAAAGCAGTTAGCAAAGTAAAATTTTACTTACCTCAGGTCCCCAAACTTCGTCTAATGAGAGGTTCTTGTTACGCGTGATCATTGAATTCCACGTCTGGGCCTCATTTAAACAACCACTCTGTCATGATATATATATGTATGTATAGTATATCAATTTATTCATAAGTACCTCATATATTTTAATGCCATTGAAAAGTATATTTAAAAAATGTTAAATTATTTAAATGTTTGCTGATACACAGAGAAACAATAGACTTCTGTATATTGACCTTGTACGGAGAGAACTTCTTCATTAAATTTGAGCTGTTTCACATGAACAGTTATGTTACCTGTGAATATGACAGTTTCAGTTTTTCCTTTCCAATTCTTTTACTTTTTATATAGTTTTATTGTTTATAGTTTGCCGCTTTACAAAGATCAGGAACAATATTGTGCTGAAGTAGTGGTAATTGGCACTCTTATTTCATTCCTGATTTTAGGTTTTCAAATTTTCACCTTAAGTATGATGTTTTCTATAGGGTTTTTAAATCTATATTTTATTAGATTAAGGAAGTTACCATCCATTTATAATTTTCTAAGATTTATTTTAAAAATAATGTTAGGCCTAGCCACTTTGGCTCAGTGGCTAGAGGGTCACCCTGCGGACTGAAGGGTCCCAGGTTCGATTCCCAGTCAGGGCACATGACCAGGTTGCCAGCTCGATCCCAGTGTGGGGCATGTAGGAGGCAGCTGATCAGTGATTCTCTCTCATCATTGATGTTCCTCTCTCTCTCTCCTCTCCCTTCCTCTCTGAAAAGCAATAAAAAAATAAAATAGGTAAAGAAAAATAATGTTATATATGGATGATAATTTTGTAGTCAAATAACATTTCATCAACTATTATAATTTTCTTCATTCCAGTAATATAGTGGATTACTTTGATTTCCAACTCTTCTATGTGAAATGAACAAAACTTGGTCCATTTATTGATTTTTCTTTTTCTTTTTCTTTTTTAGAGAGAAAGAGCAAAACATCAATTAGCTGCTTCCTGCACGACCCCTACTGGGGATCAAATCCGAAACCTAGGCATGTGCCCTGACCAGGAATTAAACTGGCAACCTTTTGGTGCATGGGATGATGCCCAACCAATTGAGTCACACCAGCCAGGCAGGATATAATATTTTTAATATATTGATGAGTTCTGTTACTAGTTTGTTTTGGTGTTTTGTATCATTGGTCATGGGTGAGATTGTCTCATAATTCTGTTTTGTTTTAAGGTTCTCTTGGATTCACAAAGTAAGTTGGATTAGAGATTTCTATTTTATTTTCTTGGAATACAAGAAGCTTTGTTAAATCATGTTTATCAAGGCATTTGTCCATTTTATTCATTTGTCCATTGTCAAATTGGTTGAGATAAATTTATTTATAACAACCTCTATTGTTTGGGTTGTAAAATGGTGATATTCTACTTCTGTCTTTTTTTCATGTGTGAACTGTAATCCTATCTAATAATATACAAACATGGTAATTAACCATACCTCTGACCTCCTTCCCATTGGCTAATCAGGGCGATATGCAAATTAACTGCCAACCAAGATGGCGGCCAGCAGCCACGCAGCTGAAGCAAACAGGAGGCTTGCTTGCTCCAGTGATGGAGGAAGCCAAGGTTCCCCGCCTGCCGCTGCCAGCCTCTGAGCTGCACTCTAAGAAACAATGTTGCAATTATAGAAGCTAAACAAACCCCAGAAACCAGCTTTCAGCCAGCCAGGCCTCAGAGCTGGAGCTGCAACAGTGTTTCAATTATAGAAGCGAATCAAACCCAGATACCTGCTTTCAGCAGCCAAGGTCTCAGAGCTGGACCTGAGCCTCAGAGCTAAAGCTGGCTCTCAGTTCCAGCGACAGCTATAGAAGGTAAATAAATCCCAGAATAAAAAAAATTAAAAGGAAAATAAGGAGAGGTTGGGAGCTTCAGTCACCCGCCAGACTGAAAACGGCCCTCAGCCCCTCACCCAGACTGGCCAGGCACCCCAGTGGGGACCCCCACCCTGAAGGGGGTGTGATCAGCTGCAAACAGCCATCAGCCCATCATCCAGGCTGGCCAGGCACCCAAGCGGGACCCCCACCCTGATCTGGGACACCCTTCAGGGCAAACCAGCTGGCCCCCACCCATGCACCAGGCCTCTATCCTATAGAGTAAAAGGGTAATATGGAAACTGACCCTAACAGCAGAAAGACTGGGAATGACTGGTCACTATGACACACACTGACCACCAGGGGGCAGACCCTCAATGCAGGAGCAGCCCTCTGGTGGTCAGGGCGCTCTCACATGGGAGGAGCTCTGCTCAGCCACAAGCCAGGCTGATGGCTGCCAGTACAGCAGTGGCGGTGGGAGCCTCTCCTGCATCCTCAGCAGCGCTAAGGATGTCCGACTGCAGCTTAGGCCTGCTTCCTGCTGGCAAGTGGACATCCGCCAAGGGCTGCCGGGCAGCCAGAGGGATGTCTGATTGCCATCTTAGGCCCAATCCCCTGGGGAGCGGGCCTAAGCCAGCAGGTGGTCATCCCCTGAGGGGTTCCAGACTGTGAGAGGGCACAGGCCGGGCTGAGGGACCCCCTCTCCCCACTAGTGCACAAATTTTTGTGCACCGGGGCTCTAGTATACTTATAAGAGAAGAGATGCTTCCCCTCATCTACTCTTTGGTAACCCACTGGTACAGTGTATTTGAGGAGGGTAGGATGATTATTTGTTTCTTTCTCTGTGTTTTCCAGTTTTCAAAATAAGAAATTGGTTTGCTATCATTCTCCAAAGGTGAACTTAAAAAAACCAAATGTGATCAATGCCTGGAAGCCAGAGGCAGGCTCGTCAATTCTCCAACATGAAATGCAGTGTGGAGAGAAAAGGAAGTATTGATCTAGAATTGCATCATGCTACTATAAATATTACTTTATTTTTTCCTAACCCCTGTAAGTCTGTTTTATATAACAATGACTTCTTTTCCATAAGTTAATTTTATCAGTCATAGGCTATCGAGATTATACTTGTGTTTTTTTCCTACCCTCAGTGGACTGGTTTTATTTTCCTTAGATAATTTATATATACTAGTAGATTTAAAATAGAAAGACATGTCTAATTGCATGCCAACTTCTATTTAACTCTAGGATGGCGTACCTTCTGCATAGTGAGGTTATAGGTGTAGTCATCCCTGCCGTGGATTTCCCACACGATGAAATTTGCGTCAACATCTTTGATAAAGCCATTCTCATTGTATCTGAAAAACAGCAAACACAAAACATAGTTGCGTCATCCTACTAGAAACATTATTTTATTTCTTCTGACCCCTTTAAGCCTGTTTTACATGACAATGACTTCTTCATAAGTTAATTTTCAGTGGCTGGTTTCATTTTCCGGTGGAATAGAGCCATGGTGGGCAAACTGCGGCTCATGAGCCACATGTAGCTCTTTGGCCCCTTTAGTGTGGCTCTTCCACAAAATACCGACTTCTGCGCATGGGCCATGAAGTTTCAATCGCACTGTACATGCATGCCCGCATGTGGTATTTTGTGGAAGAGCCACGCTCAAGGGGTCAAAGAGCCGCAGGTGGCTCGCGAGCCGCAGTTTGCCGACCACTGCAATAGAGGGATTAAGAGCTCCGGTTTTTGACTTGGATGGGCTTAGGTTTAAATCCTGTCCTTATCCCTGAACAGCTTTGTGACCTGGGGAAGTTCCTTCAGCTCTCAAAGCCTCCACGTTCCTATCTGTGAAAGCATCACCGTACCTGCTGTATGGGTTTTCTTCAGCTCTCAGAATACACCAGATAGTAGCGAAGCAGATTTTTTTTTTTTAACATTTGGAGCCATAACTTCTCTTTGCTTAACAGGCACCATGTATTAATAAGGCGAGGGTGGCCAGGGCCCTGCCAGCAGGCTGGCAGCAGGGAGAAAGATGGAAGTGAGTGATGGAGGGAGGGAGGGTAGAGCAAGATCCCCTGGTGTCATTTAATCAACGAATATCCGGTGTGGCCCAGTGTGTACCAGGGAATTAACCCACAGAATGACCACGATGAGGATGGAGATGCTGCAGGTCTCCCTAGAGGAGGTGGCTGTAGGTGACACTGGGTGTCAGAGGGTTAGCTGCCCTCAGGAGAACTGAGGTGGGCTGAGAAGCAGGAGTCATCAGAAGCTCCGGGAGCGATGGTCATGCACAACGTATGCTCAGGGACACGTGAGGACTCCTGCCAGCAGCAGGCGCCAGCACGTGGTCCAACATGGACAAGCTGCCCACTCCCTGACACAGGCACCTGAGACATACGCCCCATTGAGATTAGTCCAGGGGTGGGCAAACTTTTTGACGCGAGGGCCACAATGGGTTCTTAAACTGGACCGGAGGGCCAGAACAAAAGCATGGATGGAGTGTTTGTGTGAACTAATATAAACTCAAAGTAAACATCATGACATAAAAGGGTACGGTCTTTTTTTTTTTTTAGTTTTATTCATTTCAAACGGGCCGGATCCGGCCTGCGGGCCGTAGTTTGCCCACGGCTGGATTAGAGTATTTACCCCAAACTCAGTGAGTTTTAAAAGAGATGTTACTTCAAATTAGTAAGATTATTTTTTCCTGATGTCATTAAAGAAATAAGGACTTCCCCCCCAGCTGGCATGGCTCAGTGGTTGAGTGTTGATCTACAAGTCAGGAGGTCAAGGTTTGATTCTGGGTCAGGGCACATGCTGGGGTTGCAGGCTTGATCCCCAGTAGGGAGCATGCAAGAGGCAGCCAGTCAATGACTCCCTCTCATCATTGATGTTTCTATCTCTCTCTCCCTCCCCCTTCCTCTCTGAATTCAATTTAAAAATTATATTTATTTAAAAATAGGGACTTGAGACCAAAGCTAAAGTTCAGATACTGATAAAGGCATACTTTTGCTAACCAGAGCTTGTGACTGATTTAAAAATGGCTAAGGGTCTTCCTCCTCCGTCAGCTATTGCTTGTTTTTCTAAATGGAATTGTCCCCCACACTCCTGGGATGGACATTTCACTTAGGACCCTGGGCTCAGGCAGGATGCCTCAGTGTCTGATGTATTTCCTGGGTCCCATCTCTGTGTCTATTCATAAAAAATGTCGGATCCTTGCTGGCGTCTCCTTATTCACCACCCAGGTCTCTGCCAGACTTTGCAGTTATTCTATCTGGCTTCCCAGGCCAGCTACAAATTGCTACCACCCACTCCTGTTTATAAAAAGCAGTTCTTGGCCCTTTCTCACAAACTGGGCAGAGAAAGTTTAAGTGTCAGAAAGTGGTATCTGAGAAGCTGTTACATTTTCATCTGAATTTTTCTTAGAAATTATAAAGAGAGGAGCTCAGGTGTGAGTAATGGGTAGCAGACCCTGACTTAGTTCTTGGAGCGGGAGGGAAGTTATAGAGAACTAACACATGTGTGGGAATGTACACAATTTTGCACCCAGTTTCAGAGATTTGGGTCAGGTTTCAGTAAAGCTCTAACTCAAGGAACTTCCGAAGGTGCGGCATGTTTGATCGCATCTTCTGTAAGCGCTCAGAGTTTTTGAATGACTAAGACTAGTTGCAAAGGCCATATGTTTTATTTCAATGAAAAAGATCTTGAACTCTGAGCTGGCATCTTTTGACACTCACAAAAACCAATACGCTCCATTGCCATCTAGTGGCCATAGGATAAATTGCACGACCCCGACCTTCTGGGTTTGGGAGTCCTAATATTTGGTGACTGGAGAAGATTTGACTTTGGGTGGTGGGCACCCCATGCAATATACAGATCACGTAACACAGAAACCCACATCTGAAATCTGTATGTTCCTGTTGACCAATATCATCCCAATCAATTTAATATATATATACATATATATATATATATATTTTTTTTAATGATCTTAGGTAATATTTTATTTATTTCATCGAGATTTTGGGGCAAAAATACTTGCCTAAGTAAGCATGGCTTATTCTCATTAATGTTCACTGATAGAAGATACAGTATTAATTAAATCTGGGAAATTTAGAAATGGCACTCATTGGCAGCTAACTGCCTTACAATTGCGACTTCCTTCTGCTACTTCCACTTTTGGGGAGGAGACCCCTCTCTGCTGACCCTGCAGACACACGATTCCAATCCTGGGCCTTGTGACCCTGGAGAGACTGACCCTCCCAGGATGAATTAACTTGTAGAGATAGCAAATAATTTGGCCTTTGAGCATGACTTTCCTATGCAACTCAACCAATCCGGGGCCGCCACCCCAACCACCTCCGTCCTGGGTACTCATACTCTGAGCCACTATCCAACTGCTCTAATCACCCAGAACCATGTGTCAGACAACTAGGGGCAGCTCTTAGGCCCAAAGCCTGCTCACATCTTTTAAATCAGACAATCCTAAGCCTGCTTTACCCTCCTTATCCAGTCCTTCCCACAGAAAATGCTGGAAAGGCTCTCACCCCAGCTTCCCCTCACTCCCTCTGCTCCTGACGACCCTGGTGCTTCCCTTGTGGCCCTATATGACCTGCTGTGCCTCCTGTTTTGGGGATCAGTGTTTAGAATAAGTGTCTTCCTTCACAACAGTCATGTCTGTCTATGTGTCTTCCATCTCTCTCTATAATAGCCAAATATGCAAATTGTCCCCTCAGGAGTTCAACCAGGAGACCGTGAGTTCGATCGCTTGTTATGACATGTGATGATCACCAGGCAGAGGGGCACAGAATGAAGGAAGGCCCTGATCAGCCTTGATCACTGGCCAGGCCTAAGGACCCTACCTGTGCACAAATTTTGTGCACCGGGCCTCTAGTATCTGATGAAAACAAATCCCGAGTGCCCCTAAAATACCCATAATGCCTGTTCCTGAACTTCCTGCCTCAGAGTAGAGCAGAGTGGATTCTGTGGCCCCACATTTTAGTTTGGGAGGGATTGTCATGAAGGTTGAGAAAGCAAAAAGGCAGCTGGGATGACTTGCGTTGCCAGCTGGACCATCCTCCCAGGACTTGCTTCATTCTTACTAGTGTTTGATGGTGAATCTGTTGTCCTTTTATCTGTAAAATTCTGCCCAACCTTGTTTCTGAGCCATTCTCTATAAAGGTAAGGTATTCTGGTGTCCTTGACTACAGGCTAATTTCCCAGGGTCTACCCATCTGCCTGCTTCTCAAAGCTTCATTAATAAGCACCCAAATTTGCCCCCCATAAGTACCTAATTGAATACTCTGTTATCAGGTATTTATTGCTATAATTCAGCTGAACTGGATACTGAGCCTATTGTTCTGTCCGTCTATGGTTAGCCTATAATATTGGGTTGGTTATTCTAAGAGAACTGGAGGCAACAAGCTTTGTGAAGCGATCCCTGGTAGCAAAGATACAAGTAAGTTACCTCTAGAAAATGTGCTTCCACTGTGGCACAGTTTGGAAAATTTCACTAATCCTATTGTCTGCTTTACTCAATTGCCATTAAACCATCCTATTAATGTTATTTTTAAATTTCTGATGCTGTATTTTTACATTTTAGCATTCCATTTTTTAAAATATTTAGAATTTCCCTGCTGAGATTTCCCCACCAGTTTACCCATTTTCTACACTTTTCCTGAGAATCTTCAAATATATTTTTATTTGCTATATTAAAGTCCTTTTATGCTATTGCCAGCCAGAGTCTGGGCCATCTGTAGTCTGTTACTTTTGGCACCTTTTATTGATTGCTAGAGGCTCAGTGCATGAAATTCGTGCACTGTGGGGAGGGGGGTGTCCCTCAGCCCAGCCTGCACCCTCTCCCATCTTGGATCCCTGTGGTATCAAGCCTAAACGGGCAGTCAGACATCCCTCTCGCCTGCCTGTCAGCCTTATCACCCCCTAACCACTCCCCTGCCAGCTTGATTGATGCCTATCTGCTCCCCTGCTGGCCCAATCACTCCTAACTGCCCTCCCCTGCCGGCCATCTTGTGCCCACATGGGGGTGGCCATCTTGTCCGAGGGGCATTACGGTCAATTTGCGTATTATTTCTTTATTATATAGGATGGGTCATTTTTCTGCTTTCAATGTCTAGTAATTTTTTATTTTGTACAAAACATTTATTATTATACATTGTTGAGACTCTAGGTTTTGTTATTTTCCTCTAAAGCAGCAGTTCTCAACCTTTGGGGGGTCGAACGACTCTTTCACAGGGGTCGCCTAAGACCATCGGGAAACACATCTTAATTACATATTGTTTTTATGATTAATCACTATGCTTTCATTATGTGCAATTTGTAACAATGAAATTGGGGGTCACCATAACATGAGGAACTGTATTAAAGGGTCGTGGCATTAGGAAGGTTGAGAACCACTGCTCTAAAGGGTTTTTTTCCTTGTTCTGGAAGGCAGATAAGTAATGATAGGCTCTCCCTGACCTTGTTAAGGCTTAATTTTAGGATTTGTAGGGCTTTAAAAATGTTTAGTTTTGCCCTTAAGTCGTAGGGCATGGCATTTTGTCTTTAGCTTACTTATCAGAGGTCACCCTTTTGGTTTCAATGGAATCCATCAGGTGTTCTCCAGTACCCTCTAAGTAAGGTGGTGGGACTTACACGCCAAACTTTCTCTCTCAGCATCAGCTAGCTGTTGAAATGTCTGCATCCTCTCCTGGTACAAACACAGTTTAAGAGTTAGTAAAGAATTTGAGGAAAGAGTTTTCCATATTTCTGTTTCTCCCTTCTATGTGACTGTCCTTTCTGATATTTTTAAAATCTAAATTTACAGCAGTTTTTGCAGTCCCAGACTTCAATGTCTGTCTCTTAAACCCAGTAGGACTGCCACTTCCTGTCAAAACCCTGTTCTCTTGTACCCTGCCCCGTACTTGTGGGTGACCTCAGAGAACAATCTCACTTAGAAATCTTCCCTTTTTTCAAGGATCATGTGGTTTTGCTTTCCAGTTCATCTACACAATTATGTATTACATTTTTGTTAAGAGCACAGGTAATTCCTATTGGACAGAGTGTATGTCAAATAAGAATTACTTTGCTATTTCTTGAAATTCAATTCTGGAAGATATTTGTCTGATGGTTTTTGGCCCATTGTTTTCTGTATAACTTTTAGGATCTGCTGGTCACTTTCTGCTGACAACCCTGAAGGGATATGTATTGCAACTGCATTGAATTTATGGCTAGAGGAGAGGAGAAATGATACCAGGAGAATGGAGTTGCTATCAATTGAAATGAGGAAGGCTATTATTGATGGAGTGGGTTTTGAGGGAAAGATCAGGAGTTCACTTTTGGACAGGGTAAGTTTGAAAGCTCTATTCACTATCTAAGTGGAAAAATGATATATCTGTTCAACATCTAAGGCAGTGGTTCTCAACCTTCTGGCCCTTTAAATACAGTTCCTCATGTTGTGACCCAATCATAAAATTATTTTCATTTCTACTTTATAACTGTAACGTTGCTACTGTTATGAATCATAATGTAAATATTTGATATGCAGGATGGTCTTAGGTGACCCCTATGAAAGAGTCATTAGACCGCCAAAGGGGTGGCGACCCACAGGTTGAGAACTGCTGGTTTATGGGCCTGGAATTCAGGAATTTGCAGAAACTGTTAGTGCTCACCGAATATCCTTGTGGCTGTTTACATTTTCTAGCCCTCCTTGGGGTTAGACTGGGGCCATGGCATTAGGTTCCAGATAACTGACAGGATGTGTGTGGAAGTGGTGTAAACCATGGCTAGACTGGCCCTTTAAGACATCTAATGCAATCCTCCCCTCTTCTTTTTTTCCATAGTGGTAACATAGGAAGCCATAACCAGATATGTAGCTATGATACATGTCAGACTATAACATGAAAAGAGTGAAACAATGAGATGCTAGAATTTCTTTGTTACTGCAGCATAATCGGGCCATATTTGATTAATGCAAGGGGAAATAGTCAGACTGGAGATAGAGTTTTGGGGGGTTTATCGGTATATTGAGACATTCAGGTCCATGAAACTGGATGAGACTACAAAAAAAGAACAAGTTGAGATAGAGAAAGAAAAGAAAGCTTTGAGCCTAGCCAGTAGGGTCAGTGGATAGAGCATCAGCCTGTGGACCAAAGGGTCCTGGGTTTGATTCCAGTCAAGGGCACGTACATCAGTTGAAGGCTCCTCCCTGGTCCAGGGACCTGGTTGGGGCTGGTGCAGGAGGCAACCAATCAATGTGTTTTTTTCACATTGATATTTCTCTCTGTTTTTCCCTCTCCCTTTCACTCTCTAAAAACCAATGGAAAAATATCCTCGGGTGAGGATTAAAAAAAAAGAAAGCTCTGAGCCTTGGGCATTTCAATATTAAGAGGTCATGGCGGGAGGGATGGAAGAAACTATGAAATTAAGGAGTAGCTGCCAGTGAGGTAGCAGGAAAAGCAGGAGAATCCAATGTCCTGGAAGCTAACGGAAGAAAAGATTTCAAGTAGGAGGGAATGATCAAATGTGCCATTCTTGTTAATGAGATAAAGTAAGGTTAGACCAGGGAACCGAGCCTTGGGTTTAGCAATGTGGAGGCCATTGGTCACCCTGGCAAGCAGGGCCAATGAGGTGCTGGGGGTAAGAGTCTGACTGACAGGGATCTGGGAGAGAACAGAAGAATTGATGACAGTGAGTATAGTGGCTAAAGGGGTGGTGGGGTCAAGAGCAGGTTTTTGTTTTTGTTGAGGGAAAGAACTGCATCTTTATATGGTGAACCAGAGGGTAAAGTTGATGATGCAGGAGAAAGAGGGGACAATTTCTGGAGCAATGCTCTTACTTAGGAAAGGGGTGGGGATACACACAGTTCACAAATGGAGAGACAAACCTTAGCTATGCATATAGTTAACCTATGCTGATAGGAAGACAGAGTTCATGGATGCAGAGGCGCGGAGATGAATGGATATGGTGATGGAAGTTTGTGGAAGATCTCTTCTGATTGTGTCACCCCTGACTCATTCATCTTCCTCATTTTCTTTCCCTTACTATTCACATCTATCACTTATCATGCCCTGCCTTAGATCTATCTATCCATTATCTATCTATGTATCTATCTATCTATCATCTATCTATCATCTATCTATCATCTACCTGTCTATCATCTATCTATCTTTAAGATTTTTTATTGACTGTTAGAGAGAGAGAGGAAAGGAGAGGGAGAGAGAGAGAAACATTGATGTGAGAGTGAAACATTGATCAGCTGCCTCCTGCATGCCCCCTTCTGGGGATCAAGCCCACAACTCGGGCATGTGCCCTAACCAGGAATTGAACCAGGAACCTTTCAGTGCATGGGATGATGCCCAACCAAGTGAGCCACACTGGCCAAAGCAAGCCCTGCCTATTATAATCGCTAATTTTCTCATAAATGATTCCTCTTCTTGTTGCTATGTCAGTAATTTGGTTATACCGTCTTACTACCTGAACTTCATCGGACTTGTTTCCTTGAAATTCATCTTCCGCACTTTTCCCAGAGAGGACTAGCTGGAGCACATGTTGGGTCAGAGTGCTCTATGGGAAGAATGGAGGGGAAGACCTCCATGATGTCGAGTCCACCTGGCTCGTTGCTCAGCCTCTTCTTCTGACACTTCATTTCTCCCTGTGAGCCCCACCAACATGACTCTACCTGAACTATACATTTCCTTCCTCCAATTTCACTTTTGCTGGAAAGGCTTCCCCAGTGGAATTGATTACCTTCCTCACCTCTCTTCTTCCTCCCCTGCCTTCAGCTAAATGTTCATTATCCTTTAAGACTCAGTGGCTCAGCTCAAGTGCATGCTTTCTGACAACATTCCCCAGAGCCCCCCTTCCTTCCATAGCTAGGCTGGATACTTTCCTTTTGAGTTTCCAACCACCCACACTATTTCTTTCTATCATTCCACTTAGCTTATCAGCTCATGTGTTTCTCTAACTCATCAGAATCTTGAGCCCTTGAGTGCAGCAATCCTGTTTTATGTACCTTTGAATTCCCAGTGCCTAGCACAGTAATTAGTGCAGCGTAGTCATTTAATAACGATGAAGTGAGCTGAAGAGTGCACTTCCCTGAGAGAGAACATTAAAATAGCTTAGCCCTGGGGGATGAGGCCCATTCCTATATAATAAAAGGCTAATATGCAAATAGACTGAATGGAAGAACAACCAGAACAACAGAACAACCTGTCACCGTGACGTGCACTGACCACCAGGGGGCGTGAGCAGAACATGGAGGGTGTTGGCCAGGGTGGAATGATGGAGCCGGTGAGCAGGGGTGCCAGACCAAGGCGGGGCACTGGTCACTGTCATTGCAGCGAGCCTCTGGTGGTTACTGAAAATTCTTTGCTGCTGCTGGCGTTGGCCCCACTCCCACCCGCTGCTGGCATTGGAGCCACCGCTCACACCCACAGCTGGTGCCGGAGTCACTGCTCACACCCGTTGATGGCGCCAGCCCCACTCACACTCACTGCTGGTGCTGGCCCCAATCGCTCTGTGTCATCAGTGGGTGCAAGTGGGCCGGCACCAACAGTGCATGGGATGGGGGGCCAGACCAGGTTCTGCGGGAAGAGAGGGGACAGAGGGCCACAGTGGGAGGGTCAAGGCATGGGCACAGAGGATGGGTTGAGAGCCACCCCTGTGCCTACCGCAGCCTCACGGACCATAGTTCCTTTCAAGGAGCACGAATTTGTGCACTGTACCCCTAGTATAAATAAACAAAGAAAACTGGGCTTTGGTGAGAGGAAGAGTGTGGGATGCCCAGGAGGATCAGTGGCCTGAGTAGGGGTATAGAAGGTCAAACTAAACAAGACAGCAGACTAACCAGAGGCTCAGAGTACCTGTGACAGAGGGATTGTAGGAGGGTGAGGAAATAGCATGGAGTCTTACAACTGCCATGGTGAGGAGTGTGTGTGTGTGTGTGTGTGTGTGTGTGTGTGTGTGTGTGTTCGTGTGTTGGGGGATATGCTGGCAGAGGCCTTTTGGATCCTCACAGGGAAAGGTCTGATGGCAAAACTGAATTGGAGCTCCTGACTCATTATTCTACATCCACCCACCCTGTGGGGTCTCAGAAGTTGTTGTCAGCCTAAGAGGACCCCGAAAGCTGAATGCCCTGACTAAAATGTTGATGTTTTACACCCAGGATTTTACGTTCAGTAACGTATCCCAATGGCATCTCTGCACTAGTGTCCAAACATATACATAAATGGATATTCACTACCATTTTATTTATAACAGCAAAACAATTAGAAACATGATCATTTATCTTTTTTATATATTTTAAATTTTGTAACAAGCTATGTGACTTCTGTAATCATAAATCAAGAATAAAGTCAGAGAAGCAAGCAAATGAATATAAAATTACTTGAAAAATCCTTCCTCATAGCATTTTTACTTAATCTTTTTAATATTGTTTATAAGAATTAAGTTAGAGATATTGTTGAAATCTCCCTATTCCCTTATTAGTAAATAGTTTCTTTCCTTGCAAGCTTTTAGTTATTATTGGCCCATAGAAAGAAAAGTCCTATGTCACCTTGGGAAGGTAGTTTCTTCAAACTATCTTCAGGAGGAGCTTGGGAAGCGATTGAGAGAGGGAAAGTGAGGGTTAAGAGACTTGCCTACAGCCCGGCCAGCATGGCTCAGTGGTTGAGCATCAACCTGTGAACCAGGAGGTCATGGTTTAACTCCCTGTCAGGGCACATGCCCGGGTTATGGGCTCGATCCCCAGTGGTGCAAGTGTGGGAGGCAGCTGATCAATGATTCTCTCTCATCACTGATGTTTCTCTCTCTCCCTCTCCCTTCCTCTCCGAAATCAATAAAAATGTATATTTCTTAAAAAAGAGACTGACGCACTAACCGGTTTGGCTCAGTGGATAGAGCGTCGGCCTGCAGACTGAAGGGTCCCAGGTTCGATTCCGGTCAAGGGCATGTACCTTGTTTGCGGGCACATCCCCAGTAGGGGACATGCAGAAGGCAGCTGATCGATGTTTCTCTCCCATCGATGTTTCTAACTCTCTACCCCTCTCCCTTCCTCTCTGTAAAAAATCAATAAAATATATTTAAAAAAAAAAAAGAGAGACAGACTACATCTCTGAGAAGAGTCTCAGCTTTCTTACCCATTTATGTCTCAGGGGCTAAATTGTAACCTCCCTCAACATGCAGGAACCATGGTTATCCAAATTTGGTTAACTAGTACTAAAAATCTAGTGTCACACATATTGGGTGCTCAAAAATATTTATTATTATTATTTTTTTAATATATTTTATTGATTTTTTACAGAGAGAAAGGGAGAAAGATAGAGAGCTAGAAACATCGATCAGCTGCCTCCCGCACATCTCCCACTGGAGGTGTGCTCGCAACCCAGGCACATGCCCCTGACTGGAATCGAACCCGGGACCCTTCAGTCCGCAGGCCGACGCTCCATCCACTGAGCCAAACCGGCTTCGGCAATATTTATTATTAAATGCATGATTAATTAGCCCTCTTTTTATTTTGAAACTTTGAAAGTAAGTTCAAATTTTAGTAGAATATACTTACAGTTGAAGCAAAGGGTGAAATTTGTCATTGAAATTAAGTCTCAATGGGCAGCCATATTTTCTCCAACTATATTTTACTCTCTAGAAAAGGAAAAATGCTTTGGTTATTTTCTCTATTAGGCTGATTAAGAAAATTATAGTTTTCTTACCAAGTCTTTAGATGGTGGATTCCTCAGAAATGACGTATAAAAAGATATTTTTATTACTTATCTTTTCTCTTTTCAAACTTAAACATTAAGCCATTACTTTGTTTGGGTGGGGAGATATCACAGAAGTCAAGTAGATAACCATAATTCCAAAATACTACCAAACTATGTGGAGAATAAACAATACACTTCTAAGTAATACATGAGTGAAAGAAGAAATCTTAAGAGAAATTTAAAAATACTTAAAACTAAATAAAAATGAAAATGCAACTTTTCAAAATTTGTGAGATGCAGTTAAAGATGCAGTGCCTAGAGGTAAATTTATAGCAATGAATGCATCCTATATAATAAAAGGCTAATATGCAAATCGACCAAATGGCAGAACGACCAGTCACTATGACGTGCACTGACCACCAGGGGGCAGATGCTCAACACAGGAGCTGCCCCCTGATGGTCAGCACAAAACCAGGCTCATGGCTGGTTAGTGTAGCGGCGATGGTGGGAGCCTCTCCTGCCTCCATGGCAGTTCTAAGGAGGGCTCCCAGACTGCAAGAGGGCGCAGGTCAGGCTGAGGGACACCCCCTCCCAAGTGCACGAATTTCGTGCACTGGGTCTCTAGTTTATTATAAAAGATTGAGTTAATAGGAGTAAATACTGACTCTAAATTATTGATACTAAATTAATAAAAACTCAGTGCTTATGGTATAATATTTCTTACTTTCCAATACTGTAAAAGAAATCATGCTGACGACAACCTTTGTAACCAAATCTACAAAAAGAAACATAATGAAACTGTAATATCATTCTTTTTATATACTTGCACAAACATTTAATCATTTAACTCAGTAATTCTAAACCTTGAAAGTATTACAGAGTCGTCAAGTATTGAATTATATTCTCTGGGGTTGGTGTGTTGCCCTAGCATTTCTATTTTTAAAAATCAGTTACACTAATGTTCCTGAAGATATCAGAATTTGAAATCTATTGATTTATTTCTTCTATTTGATACCTGTGAAAACCTGATAGAAAATCTATCAAAAATGAAGACAAATTTCTGTGGATGCTTTCATTCCTCATACATTTTTTATTTTTTAAACTATATTTTAATTTTTAAAAAATATTTTTTTATTGATTTCAGAGAGGAAAGGAGAGGGAGAGAGAGTCAGAAACATCAATGATGAGAGAGAATCATTGACCGGCTGCCTCCTGCACACCCCACACTGGGGATCAAGCCCGCAACTCAGGCATGTGCCCTTGACCAGAATTGAACCTGGAACCTTTTAGCCTGCAGGCTGACACTCTATCCACTGAGCCAAACTAGCTAGGGAAAATATGTTTTTATTGATTTAAGAGAGGAAGGGAGAGGGAGAGAGAGATAGAAACATCAATGATGAGAGAGAATCATTGATCAGCTGCCCCCTGCATGTCCCCTACTGGGGATTGAGCCCACAACCTGGCATATGCCCTGACCAGGAATTGAACCTTAACCTCCTGGTTCATAGGTCAATGCTCAACCACTGAGCCACACCTGCCAGGCCCTCAGACATTTTTTAAAACACCCATTTCTAATTTATGCTAGAGACTCAGTTGTGCAGGTAAGAAGCAACTTTAAGAATTCACATATGTCTAATTAGTGTTCATGCAGACAGAAGGCTATCATGGTGTATGAAATGATAGCATTTTCTGGAAGTTAAATTATTCATTTGACCATTTTTGTTGGCTGCTTCCAGTGTAACTTATAAGAATAAACCACTGTGTTTAGATAGATATTGGAAGCCTATCTAATATCGCCCATCTCAAATGCAAATTAAACCCCAAGAAATGCCCTCCTTCATTGACAAGTCTCCGGTCAGAAATACCTTGGACCCCCCGGGTCTCCTTTGGTAACTGTGAAGCCTTAGGCCCACCACAACCACAGCCTGAATCTAAGACATTAGGGTTATTTTTAGGCTCCAGAACAATGGTCACTGACTGAGAGGCCTGGACCTTAGTCTTGAAATCTGTGTTTTGTAAACGTGCTCTCCTGGTGATTCTGATATGTGACTGTCTAGACCAGCGGTTCCCAACCTGTGGGTCGCGACCCTTTGGGGGTTGAACGACCCTTTCACATGGGTCACCTGAGACCATCGGAAAACACATATATAATTACATATTGTTTTTGTGATTAATCACTATGCTTTAATTATGTTCAATTTGTAACAATGAAAATACATCCTGCATATCAGATATTTACATGACGATTCATAATAGTAGCAACATTACAGTGATGAAGTAGCAACGAAAATAATGTTATGATTGGGGGTCACCACAACATGAAGAACTGTATTAAAGGATCGTGGCATTAGAAAGGTTGAGAACCACTGGTCTAGACCCTCCCACACATAGATTGATTCAAGCTGCTTTGCACCTCACGACAGCAGGAAATCCACACTCAGTGGTACTGGGAGTTGATTTTGGTATCTTGTTGCTTAGAGCAGCTATTCTTAAATTTTAATGCTCCTCCTAATTTTCTGGAAAATTTTAAAAAATCGAGATTCTGACTCAGCAGATGTGGGATGAAGCCTGACATCTGCATTTCTAATAAGTTCCCAGGTGATGCCTGGTCCATAGACCATAGTCTAATGAGCAGGATATAGACCAGTGATGGCGAACGTCTGACAAGCGTGTCAGAGGTGACATGCGAACTCATTTTTTTGGTTGATTTTTCTTTGTTAAATGGCATTTAAATATCTATACTAATAAAAGGATAATATGCTAATTAGATGGAAAACCTTCCAGGGGACCTTCCGGAGAAAGCCACAGTGGCGAGGCCAGGCAGAGGCAGTTAGGGGTGATTGGGCCAGGAGGGGTGGGCAGTTGGGGGCAATCAAGCCAGCAGGGGGGCAGTTAGGGGCGATCAGGTCGGTGGGGGGGGGGGCAGGCGGTTGGGAGCGAGAAGGCTGGATTGGGCCTAAACCGGCAGGCGGACACCCCCTGAGGGGTCCCAGATTGGAGAGGGTGCAGTTCGGGCTGAGGGACACCCGCCCCCCTGCACAAATTTCGTGCACCATGCCACTAACATAAAATAAATATCAAAAATATAAATCTTTGTTTTACTATGGTTGCAAATACCAAAAAATTTCTATATGTGACATGGCACCAGAGTTAAGTTAGGGTTTTTCAAAATGTTAACACGCTGAGCTCAAAGGTTCGCCATAACTGATATAGACCATCTCAGAAAACAGGATGTTACAAGCTGTATAAATCAATTAGCCTTTGCATTTCCTGGAAATGCAGATTCCTTGCTGAATGAGATGGTAATATTTAACACATTGCAGACGGATCACAAGATTTCATGTGTTTTCTGTTCTAAGCTTTTGGCCAATCACAAGAATTCTTTAAAAAGATATTAGCTTGTAGGAACATGTAATAAATAACTTCAAAACACCATGGGTATTTAATTTTAAAGCGTGCCTTTAACATTTATGTAAAATCTTTTTTGCACTCGTTCAATAGAAACTTACCTGGCCACTGGGTAAAGCTATCAATAAAACTACTGGTCCACAATGTGTTAAATATCAATGCAGCCACTGATTATTACAATTCAGTCCTCAAAAGATTGTTAGAATGACAGAGGAACAGACCTTTGGTTTGGATGACAGCAAATGACTTCATAAATAGACTCAGATAAGAATCAGTGTTCCCCCACTCTCACCCCCACTTCTAACCCCGGCGAAGGAATCACAATACATTGCTGTCTCCACTATACATTTAACCTGGCTAACTAAACAGATTTCTATATGTTGACTTGATTTCCCAGGTAGAAGAAAGAGAGCTGTGGCAATTGGATGACACAAAATCCAGTGGGTACCACTTTGAACCACAGTCAGATCAATGGAAGTCATAGCTCTGGAGGGAACACTGGCTTCTGCTAGATTTGCTCTAAAATTTTTCCCATAAAAGATGATGTGAATGTAAGCCATTCTCTGTGGAAATGAAATTATTATTGGGGTAAAGACAGAGGCAAGTGCTTCTCCCTCTGGTTTCTGGGGAACGAGCTGTAGACTGAAGAGTTGAGAGGTAAAGGTGCAAGATGGTAACTGGCTTATTAAAGGGGAAGGTGGAGAAAAATGCTGATGATAAGAGGTTACTTCTTTTTCCCTTTTAGTAATGATCAAATTTATATATATATATATATATATATATATATATATATATATATATGAGAGAGAGAGAGAGAGAGAGAGAGAGAGAGAGAGAGAGAGAGAGAGAGAGAATGAGAATGAGAATGAGAATGGAAGGGAAAGGAAAGGGAGAGAGGAACATCAATGTGACAGACACACATCAATTGGTTGCCTCCCACATGGGCCTGACCAGGGCCATGGATCCAACCTGCAACCAAGGCAAGTGCCCTTGACTGTTATTGACGGGGACCCTTCAGTCCACAGGCTGATGCTCTATCCACTGAGCCGTGCCAGCTAGGGCTCAAATCTAATACTTGATTTGGCAAAAAGTTCAAACAAATTTGGTTTGGACACTCGTCAATTCAATTTTGGATTACACTATGGACATGTCAGTCATTAGCCTAAATTATCACTAAGAATTACCTATTAGTTTACCACTTGTTTTTAAAACGTAAAGAGTAAGACAGCGGCCCGAACCAATATGCTCAATTAATATTTGACAAAGGAGGCAAGAACATACAATGGAGCCAAGATAGTCTCTTCAATAAATGGTGTTGGGAAAATTGGACAGATATATGCAAGAAAATGAAACTAGACCACCAACTTACACCATACACAAAAATAAACTCAAAACGGATAAAGGACTTAAATGTACGACAGGAAACCATAAAAATTCTAGAAGAATCCAAAGGCAACAAAATCTCAGACATATGCCGAAGCAATTTCTTCACTGATACAGCTCCTAGGGCACTTGAAACTAAAGAGAAAATGAACAAATGGGACTACGTCAAAATAAAAAGCTTCTGCACAGCAAAAGAAACCATCAACAAAACAACGAGAAAACCCACTGTGTGGGAAAACATATTTGCCAATGTCATATCTGATAAGGGCCTAATCTCCAAAATTTATAGGGAACTCATACAACTTAACAAAAGGAAGATAAACAATCCAATCAAAAAATGGGCAAAGGACCTAAATAGACACCTTTCAAAAGAGGACATTCAGAAAGCCAAGAGACATATGAAAACATGCTCAAAGTCACTAATCATCCGAGAGATGCAAATCAAAACAACAATGAGGTACCATCTCACACCTGTCAGACTGGCTATCATCAACAAATCAACAAACGACAAGTGCTGGAGAGGATGTGGAGAAAAAGGAACACTTGTGCACTGCTGGTGGGAATGCAGACTGGTGCAGCCACTAGGGAAGACAGTATGGAGTTTCCTCAAAAAACTTCAAATGGAACTCCCATTTGACCCTGTGATCCCACTTCTAGGAATATATCCCAAGAAACCAGAAACACCAATCAGAAAGGATATATGCACCCCTATGTTCATAGCAGCACAATTTACCATAGCTAAGATGTGGAAACAGCCTAAGTGCCCATCAGTAGATGAATGGATTAGAAAACTGTGGTACATCTACACGATGGAATACTATGCTGCTCTAAAAAGGAAGGAACTCTTACCATTTGCAACATCATGGATGGAACTGGAGAGCATTATGCTAAGTGAAATAAGCCAGTCAATGAAGGAAAAATACCACATGATCTCACTCATTCATGGATAATAGAGACCACTATAAACTTTTGAACAATAATAGATACAGAGGCAAAAAAAAAAAAAATAGATACAGAGGCAGAGCTGCCTCAAACAGATTGTCAAACTGCAGCGGAAAGGCCGGGGAGGGTTGGGGGGCAGGAGGTAGAGGGGTAAGAGATCAACTAAAGGACTTGTATGCATGCATATAAGCATAACCAATGGACATAAGACACTGGGGGATAGGGGAGGCTAGGGGACTGTCTAGGGCGGGGGGATAAAATGGACACATATGTAATACCCTTTGTAATACTTTAATAAAAAAAAAAGAGTAAGACAGGTCAAATGTAAATATACTTGCCCTTTAACCGCAATAAATTTAGTGGGATCACAGCCGACAGATATTTGGAACACCTAAAATGAAGCAATTTAGTTGGTAAGTTCAGTGGTTCTGACCCACACATTTCTATAGCTAAAAGCAATTCCATTTCAAATTAGAAACAATGACCTATTAAGTGTATTTCCTACTTCTTCTTTGATCACTTTTTAAAAATACATATATTTTTATTGATTTCAGAGAGGAAGGGAGAGGGGCAGAGAAAGATAGAAACATCAATGATGAGAGAAAATCACTGATCGGCTGCCTCCTGCAATGCCCCCTACTGGAGCCTGCAACCTGGGCATGTGCCCTGACTGGGAATTGAACTGTGACCTCATGGTTCATAGGTTGAAGCTCAATCATTGAACCACACTGTCCTGGCTATGCATTATTTTTTAAAATTTATTTTTCAATTGCACTTGATATACAATACTATATTAGTTTCAGGTGTACAACATAGTGGTTAGATCTTTATATACCTTATGAAGTGTTGCCACCCAGTAAGTTCTAGTACCCGTCTCACATCTTACATAGTTATTACAATATTATTGACTATATTCCCTATGCTGTACCTTAAATCCCCGTGACTATAACTAGAAATTTGCACCCATGTATTATGGAAGTAAACTGCTGCACGGTACCTCCTGTGGCTATTTTTATCACTGGAAACTTGTATCTATGCATTATTGAAATAAGCTTTTTTAGACCTTTTCCTGTGTCACTTACCTTTGGGGGTACAGGACATGTTTTTGTATATTCACTAGGCCTGAGCTGCATAAGCATAAGACCCGTGTTCTGGTATCTAGGAGAAACAACACATACAGGTGAGTATAGACTCACAGGGAGGTAGACATTGCAGGAAGCCACCCACTGTCTTCACTATCTGAGAAGTGTAAACTCGGATCGCAGAACGCTGGTGAACCTTGAGCCCCTGGCAAGAGCCAGAGCTATGTACCGATTGTCTAGTCCAGACAATGGGGGCTCAAGCTATTTCCTGACCAAATAGTCTGAGTGTAAATCTTTCTAATATTTACTGCCCTTTAAGATAGTCTGTCTGTTACCGCAATTACCTGCCTAAGAGCTAGATGTGTATCCAAAATTGAATAAAAGGCTGGCAAGGCTTGGGCACCAGTGGAAGTCCTTTCCCTTGCACTGGGCTTTCCGCCTGGCCCCCAATATTTCCAAATTATTATTTCTTATCTTGTCTCTTTTATTTGCATGCGGCCCCTTCTCCAGATCCGAACCCAGCACCACATGGGACGTGGGTCTTCACAGACATAACTCTGCTTCTCTGTAGAGCAGATGAGAGCCCCATGTACCTGCTGCGCCTGACCCCTCCTGAGAAATGCTGGAGGTCTGAGGGGTGGGGTGACTACCTATACCCTGCTTGTGCTGAGGGCATCGCCATCAGACCTGAAAGTCATTCCCACCTCAAGGTATTCCTTCTGGCCAGCAAAGGATTGACACAATGGGAACAGAAATGAGTATGTGTCAGCATTTCAACCCCCCTAATTCACTAAGACCCTCAGTGCCTGGAGGGCGGAGGTCTGCTGCTTCCTGACTCTATTAAAGGTTGCAGCCACCACAGTGGTTCCTTCTCAAGTCTCTACAGATGTTCCTTCCTATTGATGACACCTCTGGAACAATGAAGACTAAGTTATGAAATTAGTTTCCTGAACAACATTATGCTGCACAATATGATCTGACTGGAATGGAAAGGGAGATCAGACACAATGCCTCTCTACCTTATGAAATGCTCATAAGTCATTTGTGCTCAGGCAAAACAGGACTCAAAATCACAGGAGAAATTTAGAAGGCTTTACTCCACTGCCACCCCAACCCTTCACCCCCGCCCCACCTCTGCTAAGGTTATTACTTTTGGAAAAAACTGGGGAAAACAAATACAAACTAACTAACCACAAGCAAATGTTGTTTTTTCCCCAATATTTATTACATTTAAAAAATATATATACTTTATTTTTTACAGAGAGGAAGGGAGAGGGATAGGGAGTTAAAAACATTGATGAGAGAGAAACGTCGATCAGCTGCCTCCTGCACACTCCACACTGGGGATGAGCCCACAACCAAGGTACATGCCCTTGACTGGAATCGAACCCGGGACCCTTGAGTCTGCAGGCCGACGGTCTATCCACTGAGCCAAACGGGCCAGGGCTATTTATTACATTTTAATATTTGTTTAGTTATACAGTTGATATAAAATGTAGTAAGTACCTCTTTCTCTCCCAATTTTTTTTGGGGGAGGCAACCAAAATTTTTGGTGGCCTGAAATAAAAAAAATACAATAAATAAATAAATAAATAAATAAATAAATAAATAAAATGTAGTAAGTAAATGAGGATACAAATAGCTCGTTTTCATATTTTTAAATCAGTGTACTATATTTTACCAATTCTAAGATTCATATTTTCTTCATTTAACACTTTTGAAATCAGGAAGCATCTTATAATTAAATATAACTATGCCAATTATGGCTTTTTTTTTCAATTTGAGGGCATCTTTGATTTGATAAATTTAGTATATAGTATAGATCTGTAAAGGACACTAAAGTAAATATATTGTCTTCAATTTTTCCCAGTTTTTCTTATGGGCACAATTTTTTCCTATCATGGCTGATTTCAAAGCTTTTATGTTTTGTCTCAAGTCTCAGTATCCTGCATAGTTTGATATGTATTCTACAGCAACAGAATTCTAAGTAAATATTCACCTAACCCAAAATAACCAAACAGTCTAACCCACGACATTAGAAGAATGAGAAATGGTGGTAGGTGAGGGGAAAGGATGGCTATCATGTCTAGAGTAGCATTTTCCTCCCTATCCTTCCAGGCCACACTCCAGCACTTCTTTGTTTTATTTTCTCAGTAGTACTTACAACCATTTGGCATTATCTTGTTTACTTATTTGAACACTTCTTCCACTAGGACCTGTCCATGACAGCAGTGTGTCCTTCTTGTTCATTAGGTATTTTGAACACCTAAAACATCCTGGCACTGAGTGACCTTCTTCCCAGACAAACAATGCTATTTTTTGAGAAAATATTTTGAGTCAGGACAATGATCTATACCAGCCGTGGGCAAACTACGGCCCGCAGGCGGGATCCGGCCCGATTGAAATGAATAAAACTATTGAAAAAAAAGACCGTACCCCTTTATGTAATGATGTTTACTTTGAATTTATATTAGTTCACACAAACACTCCATCCATGCTTTTGTTCCGGCCCTCCGATCCAGTTTAAGAACCCATTGTGGCCCTCGAGTCAAAAAGTTTGCCCACCCCTGATCTATACTAATAAAAGGCTAATATGCTAATTAGACCAGGCATCCTTCCGGACAAAACCATGGTGGCGGGGGCCGAGGCAGAGGCGATTAGAGGCGATCAGGCTGGCAGGGGAGAGCAGTTAGGGGTGACCAGACTGGCAGGGAAGAGCGGTTAGGAGTGACCAGGCTGGCAGGCAGAGTGGTTAGGGGATCAGGCAGGCAGGCAGGTGAGTGGTTAGGAGCCAGCGGTCCTGAATTGCGAGAGAGATGTCTGACTGCCAGTTTAGGACATCCCCCGAGGGGTCCTGGATTGGAGAGGGTGCAGGCCAGGCTGAGGGACTCCCCCCCCCCCCCCCCGTGCAGGAATTTTGTGCACCAGGCCTCTAGTAAACATATAAATGCCTTAAGATACAATTCCAAGTTCGTTGTCTTCCTCCAGAAATTAAGTGCTTAGGTGCTACCTTATTCCAGGAGTCAAAGATGGGTTTTTATCTGATTCTACTCCTAGTTGAAGACTTTTGGGAACATTAGCATTCTAGTTTTTGCTTAAGGATAGTATGTAAAGACTTTGGAATGGGAATGAAGGGTAAACAAGCTTGAAAAGTACTGAATCAAGAAATAGCACCCCCTTTCTTTGCATCTTCAATTGGATGCAACCTTCCAATAAGTCATTGTTTCCCTTTAGCCACAAGGAATCTTCTACATTTTTACACACAATACCAATTTCACATCTATCCAGACACTTCAAGGAATTTCCAATCTGGATATTTAAAAGGATATGAGGCCCTTTAAATAAAAGGTTCACAAATTGAGAACCCCAATAGCGTATTTAGCATGAGCAGGTTCTTCTAAAAGTCATACTCACTGCAGCTTGAAGTAATCATCTACCGCCTGATAATTTACCTTCTGAAAAAATGTTATGAACTGAAAAAGAAAGTAAAAAAGTTTTTGTAAAGCAGGAAAATTGGGGATGGGGAAAATGGATACTTTCAAGACAGATTTAAATCTTTCTTTAGGTGGGAAAAATAATACATTTAGCATTCTTAAATATTTCTTTACTATCTTAGAAACTCCAGCTATGTACACATTAGATTCACTATGTTACATTTTCCTTTTAATTTTATGTTATCATAGTCTTTTTATTTCTATTGCTTCTCTCTCCCTCTTCATTTGACTTTTGTCATTACAATATTAGTTTTATTTATATCGTGAGTATAGACTTTTCACTTTTCTGTTTTTTGCTAACCTTGTTTCTGGACCATTTTATTTTTTCCCCTGAAGGTTTTAAGTGATTACAGATATCTTGTCTGTAATTTCTGAGACTCTGAGGAATTATTTGCCTGAACCTTTCCTCTGTAGTTTTTGAGTCATTTAAAAGAAATGTCCATTTGCTATTTGCATAAGTTCTTGCTATTTGATTCCATGTTTCATCTTAATTTTCAGTATCTCAAAAGGTTGCTATATTCTAAGGTACAGTCATTTACAGAAGATATATGATATTAGAGGAAGAAAATGATAAGCCTCACATTTTTAAAGTATGGTAATTACATCCCTAGATCCTTAAACTTTTTTCCCTTATACTTTTATATATATTTATTATAAACACACACACACACACACACACACACACACACACACACATTAACAGTAGTTCCTTTCCTTGAACATGGAACTTGATGTATTTTCCATGTAATGACTTTCACAACCTTCAACTTGATCACAAAAGATTGTAGATTTGCCCTAACCGGTTTGGCTCAGTGGATAGAGCGCTGACCTTCAGACTCAAAGGTCCCAGGTCCGATTCCGGTCAAGAGCATGTACCTGGGTTTGGAGCACATCCCCAGTAGGGAGTGTGCAGGAGGCAGCTGATCGATGTTTCTCTCTCATCGATGTTTCTAACTCTCTATCCCTCTCCTTTCCTCTCTGTAAAAAAATCAATAAAACATATATTTAAAAAAACATGTATGTTTCTCAACATGTTCCAAGCTAAACCTAGAAGGGAAGTCTGTTTTAAAGAATATTAACATTATGCTTTTACATTTACTAAAATCAAAGGACATTTTAAACTAATAACTTACCAGGGTTTTAGTGCAGAATCCTGAAGCAATTTCATACTGAACTTTGTATTTCATTTCTAATAGTTTTGGGCCATAAGGTTCCATAATAATATACAAACCATTATTTTCTGGGTAGACTATTTGAGCCCAAACTGACAGGCTCTCTCCTTTGTCCAAGATGTAAAAAATATGAATATTATTATGAAATGTCACAAAGGGACATTTTTCTTTTGTTTTGAAAGTTATACTTCGTACTTCCATACCTATGGGATATTCCTGTACATATAGTGTGCCATTTCCCAAAACATTTACAAAATTTATTTCATTAAATGAATTCCAGAAAAATGCTGATTTTGTTAAAGTGTTTGTCCATAAATGTAGCTTCACTGCATCTCTAATATTAATCTTGGAATAAAACAAGTTATTATTTTCCATTTTTACCAAGATATTTCCATAGTAATCTGGAAAAAAAGAGAGAGAAGTTTATTATTCTAAGTAACCATAAATCCATGCTCTTTTATTTAAGTGGACTTTTAACCAAAATGATCTTGTTTATAATGACTGAGTATTTATGTACTTTGAGAAAATTAGGGTGTGCAGGCACAAACCTGCAACGTAACACAATAACTTCTCTTCCACTTCACAGTACAGGTTTTTCCTGAACACTTTTCTGCTTGCATTCACTATATCACGTATATATCACAGCATTTATAGAGAAAAAAAGAGCTTATTAATGTGTATTAAATGAGAATGGGCACGACAAGAATGGCATTATTAGGAAGCATTGTATTATAGACTAAATTATGTCCTCCTCTCAAATGCACAGGTTGAAGTCTTAACTCCCATTGTGACTGTATTTGGAGATAGGAGTCTTTAAGGAACCGGGCAGAAACACACACACACACACACACACACACACACACACACACAGTCTTTAAGGAGGTTATTTAGATTAAATGATAAGGGTGGGGCTCTACTCCTGTATGACTGGTGTCCTCATAAGAGAAGGAAAGGCACCAGATTTCTCTCTCCCTCTCCCCCAGCTCTTTCCCTGCATGCACACAGAGGAAAGGCCAGATGAGGACACAGTGGGAAGGTGGCTGCCGTCTCCAATCCAGGAAGAGAGTCCTCATCAGAAACCACCTTGATGACACCTTGATCTTGGACTTCTAGCCTCCAGAAGCACGAGAAAATAGATTTCTATTGTTTAAGCCACCTACTCTGTGGTATTTGGGTATGTCAGTCCTAGCAGAATATAATAGGGATGAAGAATGGGGGTAGGCCTGGCACTTCTTCATGTTCACTCTGTAAATAATAACAAGTTTTCCTCCCTTAATAGAGTATTATGTTTTAGTCTTAGAGGTTCATAGACAGTAAGTCTCTTAACCTCTTTGGTTCTATAGCTTTACCTGTAAAGCGAACAGGTAGTTGATTTCATAGCTTTCTTTTCAGATACAACATTCTTTGTGGGCCACATTTCTAGGGGTGTACTTTCCTTAATTTCCATAAAACAACACCCAGAGAGGACTGGCTGAAAGGAGGAAGGTGAAGTCAGAGCCAGGGAGGTTCAGAGTGTATTGTGCTTCTGCATCTTACATTTGGAAACTGAATAAAAGTGATCTTTCCACAAATTTCCATAAGCCATATTCTAATTAAACTCCTAAATCAGCAATACCAATGTTTTAAAGGATCAGAATACTTGAACATCAGTGTCAACATACATTTCCTTATGAAGTTAAGCTCCCATATAGTTATTACGTTCTCAGTAGGAATTCTACAGTATAATGAAGTTCCTGAAATCGTTACGTAGACAGGTGAGGTTAATATGAAGCCTGGAATATTTTTCAGTGTTTTAGTGAAGCTGCAAGGATAAAATGTTCTCAATGCCAAGGCAACAACACAGGAATCAAACTCCAGTGTTTTCATGGTCCTGCCAGTGCGTGTGAGGGTGGTCAAAGCTGTGGTGCCAAAGTGATTGGGGCAATACCGTGACTACGGACCTTTTCTCACATAACTGAGATTTCTTTATACATTTGTTTTGTTTGCTTTTGGCAAAAAAATCCATCCAGATTCTTGGCCTCTTGTGCTTTGTGTATGTTTCTGGAAACTTCACAAGGTGGAAGGGGAGAAAGATGTGGGTGATGACATAACAAAATAGATCTCTGTTGAATGAAAAAGGTAATTGCAGGACTCACAAACTGATGATATATAAAATATAAAAATCTCAAAAAAAACTTTTTTGCTCTATGTAATAGTCATGGGGAGGTAAAGTACAGCATAGGGAATATAGTCAATAATACTGTAATGACTGTGTATGGAGCCAGATGGGTACTAGACTTGTGGTGGTCACTTTGTAAGATACAGGTGTCTACCACCATGTTGTCTACCTCATGCTAATATTGTATGCCAAGAATAATTGAAAAAGGTTATGTGTACACTGTACTGTAGTTTAGTAGGTATGCTGTAATATTATGTCTAAAAAATATACATACTTTAATTCAAAAATACTTTATTGCTAAAAAATGCCAATCATCATCTGAACCTTCAGCAAGTTGTGACTTTTTGCTGGGAGAGGTTCTTTCTTTCAATTTTTTAAAAATGCAGTATCTGTGAAGTCTATAAAGAGAAGCACAATAAAACGAGGTACACCTGTACTATTAAGAGGTTTACCCCTGTCCAGTATTATGCTAAGCATTCTGTATACAATCCCTTCCTTACCTAATTATAATAGCAGTCCTATGTTCTAGATCAGAAAACCGAGTCCTGGAAAGTTTAAATGACTTGCTCAGGGCTTCAAATACAGGTCCATTCAACTCTACCTGTTCTACATTGACTTTTGTTAACGCTCCCCCCCCTCCCCCAAAAAGACAATGAAGTTCTAACTCTCACTACGACTTCAGAATGTGCCCTTCTTTTGGACATAGGGTCATTACAGCTGTGCTTGGTTAAGACAAGGGCATACTGGAGGCGGGGGGTCCTGTTGTCCTTAAAACAAGATGGCATGTGAAGACCCAGGGAGAATGCTATGTGATGACAAAGGCAGAGATTGGGAATGCCAGACTTCTAGCCTCCAGAGCTAGGAGACAGTACGATTCTGTTGTATTAAACCATCCAGTTTGTGTGGTTTGTTACAGGAGCCCTAGGGAAACAATAAAACCGTATCACCTCCTACACTGAAAATGCACATGTAAGTTGCTTATTTCGTATCTGCTGATGGACCAAAATGAACCTCTGAAAAAAAGAGAGTGAGTTTGCCAGTTTGCTGTGTAAGATCAGTTAATGTTAGTAGAATCTGATACCCGTTTTTAGGTGGTAAGAAGTGCACCTTTACCTATCAATATTTAACGTGCATTTAGATTTGCTACATCTTCGTAAGAAAGTCATCTATTATGAAATCAAGACTAGTTTTTGCACAATGAGAATGGCTCACCTATAAAAATGCTATGAATAATACTGTCATGTGATAATTTTGACAGATTCCCAAATTCTGTAGGTGTCTGTAAAACTCCAGTTGTCGTGAAATTGTCATAAAAATAGTAGATCCTGTGTTTGTCCCATACTATTAATTCTGGTATTGATGAATACAGAAAATGTGGAGTTATAACACTGTCAATTGTGACGTTTAATGAAAAGTCTTTGTGCGCCCACTGTTCTGAATCTTCATTATATATCACTAGGTGAATTTTTTTCATGATATTACATGTAACACAGACATTTAACAACAAGCCAAGTTCCAGAGGGTGTGCTGTATACTCAATATTATGTATAGTCAGAGTAGCAGTCGGGAGTATATGTAGGATTTCCCCCAGTCTTTTAGTATCTATTATTTTGACAAATTTAAGATAAGGATATCCAAGATAAAGTTCATTTTTTGTCCAGATTGCCATGCTGCTTCTTTTATTAGCCTGGAAAGTGGAAAATAGACAATAATTAGAATATCTTCAATTTTAGGGATAGTTCTAACAATTCCTGTCTTCTAACTTGCTATATTTAAAAGGAAAACATAGCTCTGACCGGTTTGGCTCAGTGGATAGAGCCTCGGCCTGCGGACTCAGGGGTCCCGGGTTTGATTCTGGTCAGGGGCGTTTGCCTTGATAGCAGGAACATGCTCAGTGGGGAGTGTGCAGGAGGCAGCTGATCGGTGTTTCTCTCTTGTTGATGTTTCTGACTCTCTGCCCCTCTCCCTTCCTCTCTGTAAAGAATCAATAAAATATATTTTAAAATAATAATAAAAGTGAAACATCGTAACTAGAATGGTTTATTTTTTAGTATATTTCTGAAAAATACTTCAAGCACAGAAATACATGGCATAGAAATAAGTCATCCTATCTAATAATAGACAAACATGGTAATTAACCATACCTCTGCTACACTTCCCATTGGCTAATCAGGGCGATATGCAAATTAACTGCCAATCAAGATGGCGGCCGGCAGCCACGCAGCTGAAGCGAACAGGAGGCTTGCTTGCTCCAGTGATGGAGGAAGCCAAGGTTCCCCGCCTGCCACAGCCGGGCTCTGAGCTCTAGTCTAAGCAACAATGTTGCAATTATAGAAGCTAAACAAACCCAGATACCTGCTTTCAGCCAGCTGGCCTCTGAGCTGGAGCCACAATAAAGTTTCAATTGCAGAAGGTAAATAAATCCCAGAATAAAAAAAGGAAAAATAAAAGGAGAGACAGGGAGCTTTAGTTGCAGGCTTGGCCCACATGAAAACATCCCTCAGCCCCTCATCCAGGCTGGCCAGGCACCCCAGTGGGGACCCCCACCCTGAAGGGGGTGCGGACAGCCTGAAAACAGCCTTCAGCCCCTCATCCAGGCTGGCCAGGCACCCCAGTGGGGACCCCCACCCTGAAGGGGGTGCAGGCAGCCTGAAAACAGCCATCAGCCCCTCATCCAGGCTGGCCAGGCACCCCAGTGGGGACCCCCACCCTGAAGGGGGTGTGGGCAGCCTGAAAACAGCCATCAGCCCCTCATCCAGACTGGCCAGGCATCCCAGCAGGACCCCCACCCTGATCCAGGACACCACTCAGGGCAAACCAGCCGGCCCCCACCGGTGCACCAGGCCTCTATCCTATATACTAAGAGGGTAATACGCAAAATGACCCAAACAGCAGAAAGACTGGGAATGACTGGTCACTATGACACACACTGACCACCAGGGGGCAGACGCTCAGTGCAGGAGCTGCCCTCTGGTGGTAAGTGTGCTCTCACAGCGGGGAGCTCTGCTCAGCCACAAGCCAGGCTGATGGTTGCCAGTACAGCAGTGGTGGTGGGAGCCTCTCCTGCATCCTCAGCAGCGCTAAGGATGTCCGACTGCAACTTGGGTCTGCTCCTCACTGGCAAGTGGACATCCTCTGAGGGCTTCCAGGCTGCCAGAGGAATATCTGATTGCCAACTTAGGCCCAATCCCCTGGGGAGCAGACCTCAGACAGCAGGTGGTCATCCTCCGAGGGGTCCCAGACTGAGAAGGCACAGGCCGGGCTGAGGGATTCCCCACCTCGCCCCAAGGGCACAAATTTCTGTGCACCGGGCCTCTAGTATTACAATAAAAAGAAATTATCCTACCCTAGCTGGTTTGCTCAGTGGGTAGAGCATCGACCTGTGCACCAAAGGGTCCCAGGTTCGATTCCAGTCAAGGGCACATGCCCCGGTTGTGGGCTCGGTCCCCACTGGGGAGCGTGCAGGAGGCAGCTCATCAATGATTCTCTCTCATCATTGATATTTCTATCTCTCTCTCCCTCTTCCATCTCTCTGAAATTGATAAAAAAAATATTTTAAAAAATTATTCCAGAAATTTTAGTTTTTATCAGTAGAAATAATTAATCTTAATTCCCTTTTAATTCCTCAAAGACTATCGATCTTCTCTTTTCCTGTGTATATATTTACTCTGGTCAGGAGTGGCCCTGTGATCTTGCTGTTTACTAAGATCAATCTATAATGACACCTCAAACATTACATTCGTTTTTGTATTCTAGCTTCTTTGGGTATCAGATAAAGGGAAGAGAGAAATTAAAACTTTAAACAAATCAATACTTCCCTTTTGTGGACCCAGTCTGTTAGAGAAAAAGGCTATCCAGAGACTACATCTGAAATTCAGTGGTCCTAATTTCATTCAGTGGACCCTTCTCCAGCTGTGTCTAATTCTTAGGGGTTTTTATATAAAAAGTAACTCCTATGTTCATGACCACTACAAGGAGTCTTCTGGGCACATCTTGTCTATACTCAAATCGGCTGCAGAAAGATATCAAACTGGTAACCAAAGAAAGACACTAAGACTATTTGGAGTAAAAAGTCTTTTTATCAAATAAAGATTCAACTTAAAGTCTAGAGCTCATGCTGCTGGAAAAGACTGTGAAACAACCTCAACGAGGAAACAGATTGGAAACAAAATGAGCCCTTCACAGAAAAGACGCCCAGCTATTCTCATTCTTGGCAGAGGGATGGGAAGAGGACTACGCTATAAATATGACAGATGGGAATCCCAGGGACCCCAGCCAGGGCATGAGTTTTCACTCACCCACAAACTCTCCTATAGATCTTCACTTAATGCTTGGGTGTAATTCACCAAAAGTCTTGGGGCAAGGCAGGGGAGCTGGGGGATCCCTTTGAAGCATTCAGGGCCTCTTGCAACTATCTATATATATAAAAGACTAAGATCAGCCCGGACCGCCTGGTAGCTATTATGCACAATGACCACCAGGGGGCAGACACTCAACGCAGGAGTTGCCAAGCTGTGGTGACTTGGCAGCTGTAGTTCTCGGGTGACGCACCTGGAGCCAGAGAGGAGGGAGCCCGATTCCGGGGTGCATCACCCGAGAACCACCCTCTCTCAATCCAGGACCCCTTGGGGGTATCAGAGAGCCAGTTTTGGCCCGATCCCCGCAGGCCAGGCTGAAGGACCCTAGTAACACATAACTCTCTGAAGACAGGCAGGGGACAGGCAGCAAGGCAGCAAAGTTGAGAGAAATCATCTGCATTCTGGATTCTCAGGTTCATAGGCTGGGAGTGGGATAAGAGAGCGGAGAGAAACTTCCCCTTTGAGACAGATTTGGCCTTTACCCAAATGGTAAAGCAGTCCCCTGCCAAGACGGGGAGAAGGAAGCAGGAGAGAAAGATAGGTTTGCCAAGGCACACAAATCCAGGGGCATATGAGAGAGGAAAGATACCCCTCGGTGATTAAAAAAAAAAAAAAAGCTGACAGCTAGGCTATAAAGCAGAGACAGCGCTCTCATAGTTTGGAATGCTGGTGGCTCAGTTGTAAAGTATGAAGAGATCTTTGGAGTCTTGTCAGTGTTAAGATACCAAGCATGGCTAACAAGAAAATAACCATGATAAAAATGCTGAACTAGTGGGAAAGAGACAACATGAGTGCAGAGATGGGGAATCAGCTGAGACATGTAAATGATAGAAAAGAAGAAAATGGAAATGTTAGAAATAAAAAATGTGTTATCAGGAATGAGTACATTATTAGATAAATTTCAGAGTGATCTGGGAAAAGCAGAGGAAAAGAAGCAGTGAACTTGCCCTAGCCAGTTTGACTCAGCGGATAGAGCGTCAGCCTGTGGACCCAAGGGTCCCAGGTTTGATTCTGGAGAAGGGCATATGCCTGGGTTGTGGGCTTGATCTCCAGTGGGGGGGCATGCAAGAGGCAGCCCATCAATGATTCTCTTCATCATTGATATTTCTATCTCTTCCTCCTTCTCCCTTCCTCTCTGAAATAAATTAAAAAATATGTAAAAAAAGAAGCAGTGAACTTGAAGAAAGTGAAGAGCATGTATACAAACTGAAGTACAAAGATAGAAACAGAGTGAAAAACAATGAACAGGTGGTCTGAGATCTCTGGGACAATATTAAATGGTGTCATGTATGTGTTTTTGGAATCCTAGAAGGAGAAGAAAAGAGAATGGTGCACAAGAAATATTGGAAGAGATAATGTCCAAGAACATCTGTGGGAAACATGCCAGAGTTGCCGGATAGTCAAGGCCAATTAGAGTGTGAAAGGCCCTATTTACAGTATGCCGGATGGCCAAGGCCACTCTGAGCATGGGAATCTTAATCAGGGTGTCCGAAGACTGTGCCCTTCTATAACCCAAATGATTGGTATCACTGTTGGCAAGACGCCTCTTTTTGTCTAAGTGATATAATAGGTTACTGACCAGCTAGTGCAGCCGTGGGCAAACTTCGGCCCACGGGCCAGATCCGGCCCGTTTGAAATGAATAAAACTAAAAAAAAAAAGACCGTACCCTTTTATGTCATGATGTTTACTTTGAATTTATATTAGTTCACACAAACACTCCATCCATGCTTTTGTTCCAGCCCTCCGGTCCAGTTTAAGAACCCATTGTGGCCCTCGAGTCAAAAAGTTTGCCCACCCCTGAACTAGTATGTGGAAAAGACTGGGGAGACTAGAGAGGCTGCTGAGGCTGCTTCAGGGAGAGCTCAGGAGCCGCTATAATATGAGGCTATGGGTCTAGGGCAGTGGTTCTCAACTTTCCTGATGCCGCGACCCTTTAATTCAGTTCCTCATGTTGTGGTGGCCCCCAACCATAAAATTATTTTCGTTGCTACTTCATAACTAACTTTGCTACTGTTATGAATCGCCATGTTAATATCTGATATGCAGGATGTATTTTCATTGTTGCAAATTGAACATAATGAAAGCATAGTAATTAATCACAAAAACAATATGTAATTATGTATGTGTTTTCCCATGGCCATTGGTAACCCCGGTGAAAGGGTCATTCGACCCCAAAAGGGATCGCAACCCACAGGTTGAGAACCGCTGGTCCAGAGGCAGCGTGCAGCTGCTCAGATAGTAGTTGTGAGTACAGAGGCTACTACTACTATGTGAGAAAGATGTATTTGTTCATCAGCTGGTGTGTGGCTGCCTGTACGAGACTGTTCTGAAGAACTGTTTTGTCTAATGGTTTTATGGCCACTAGCTTCTGTAATAGACACTCATTCTTATACACCAACAACTTCTCATGGCTTCTCTGTCTACTACCCTGCTTCCAAGAAGGTCCAGCCAGGAACAGGGGGGCTCCGACCCAACAGTTAGCATAGTAGGGCAGGATCAGGACCTGTACTCCCACACTTGGACTAGTCAGCAGAATAGAGCAGTGAGTGCTCTCACAATTAGTGCTATGAGCACGATTTAGGAGTAAGGTCTCCCACTAGAATTAGATCCTGCTCTGACATCCCCCAATTAGTAAAGTACATAATCCACCAAATCCAAGAAGCTCAGTTGAACCTCAACAGGATAAATACAGGGTGGGGCAAAACTAGGTTTATAGCTGTGAGTATGCAAAACATAGAGTTTATTCTTGTATTATTCATTAATTACTGTATCTTTTCCATACAAACAACTGTAAGCCTACTTTGGCCCCACCCTGAGGGTCAACAAGAACTTTACCTCAGTTATTTAAGTATTTCACAATCTTCTGACTTCCATTCATATCATCTAATTGTTGTATTCTTTGTTTATAATTTGTATTTCCTGTTTGAATATTTTTGGTATCTCTTATTAGTTTCTGATATCGTGCAATATCATTATTTTGTGTCTCAGTGGGCTTTCTTTTTTCCTATATCAATCAGCATTTATTCGTATTTCAGGATTGACTATTGATATCTTTATTTAACTCTGAAAAATTCTCAGCTCTTTCCCATTCTATCTAAACTTTTATTTTGGAATTCTGGTTAGATGTATACTGGATTTTCTCTTTTTCATTCATCTTTCTCTTCTACTCTCTGTTTTTGTTTTCCATCACCTTTTCTCTCATCTTTTCATTTTGTTTACTTTTTTATCTACTTTACAATTTAATTATTTTTGTTGTATGCAATCTCCTATTTAAGCTTTCCATTGAATTTTATATTTCAGTTATTAGTTTTATCTAAGTTTATTACATGAAATGTTTTATTTCAACATTTATTTTTACATATTAATATATTTTGAAATAGAATTCACATACAGAAAATGGACCAAATGGAAATATATGTAGCTAAAAGACTTATCACAAAGCAGAATCTAACAAATGGAATCTCGTCAGAACTCCCAAATGCCACTGATACTGTTTCCCAATCACTACATCTTTCCTTTCAAGATAACCGCTATCCTAAATTTTATGGTAATGAATTCCTTGCTTTTAGTATTACTCATTACCTTGCTATTTGATAGACTTTTAAAAAAAATGTTTTCTATTTTCTTTTCAATTTATTTAAATCCAATAAAAATATTTCATATTTGTCTGTCCCAATATCTGATGTCCTTGCAGGGTTGACTCTGCTCTTTATTGTTTCTGCTGACTCCTGTGACACCTTATTTCTTCAGATATTTTGCCATTTTTGAATATGAGCTCAATTTTGCCAGAATATTATTTGTGGAAAATTTCCAAAGCCTGACCTTATGGTTTGTCCCTCCAGAAAGGATTTGTGTTTGCTTCTGCCTGGCACTAGGCTTGATATTTCTTGGCCCACTGTGAATTTGGGCCCCAAAGTCCATGTGGGTTGGTTTTTGGTCATGAATTCCAAAGACAGACGTTTTCTGGCCTTTTAAGAGTTAAAACTGAGATACATTTAATTATGTTGGGAATTTTGGAAGGTTCCTGTTTAATGCAAAAAATTACCGGATGCCCTCCCTTGCTCAGGTGCCAGGCTTAGTTTCTAAGGACCAAATGTCTAAATGCTTGGGACCAGCACCGGCCTCGGGAGGCGAGATTTTGGCATTTGCTTATGTCTCTGAATTAGTGCTCCAGGACTCCACTTTCCGCTTGGAATTGTCCTTTCTTCCACAGAAGCCCAGTTATGTGCCTAAAGAAGTTTAAAAATTTCTATGCAGCATTTCAGGTGTTTTGTAATGCTCCAGCTTAAGGCTATCTTATTCACTCTATTGTCAGAAATTAAAGACTTAATTCATTTTTGAGAGCACATGGAGTTTTTGTTTGGGGAAAATAACTTTTTGACCTTTTGCCTGTGACAAGACAAAACAAAACTCTCATAGTATGACTAAGTGACACTGTGCAATGACACAAGATTCATTTTATTCTCTGTTGTCGGAGGTACAGCTCTCTAAGGGCTCTGAGAAGTTAAGTCAGGAAGATAGAGCTACTGACAGCCATGGAAAATAACTCAGCAAAAAAACCTGCAGAGTATAGACTAATACTTCATTGAATTAAAAGGTATGGTGAATATCTAAATGTGTAAGTATAAATACATATATGTACTATTTTACTAACCTTTGATAAATAGTTGTGCCAACACCATCTTCTTGATTTTATGCCAATAATTTCACCTTCAGGAAGATTTTCCTTGCTTCCCAGTTTTGCAAATCTGGTTGAACTTTTTAGATAGAGGATACCGTTTATTAAAAAAAATATCCCATCACGGGATAGGTTCACATCAGACACATTGCTTCTTTCTTCGTCAGTCAGGATGTTTGGAGGCACTCTGATGCTGGTCCAAGTACGAAATGAATCGTTGGTTTGAAAGGTCTCCATATCGGCTACCAGAACAATAGATGATGGAGCACAGGCATCCCAGACTGTTATTAACTGACTACCAAGTGGTGAAGAGATTGGTAAAAAGCCAGGAACCTCAGGTATTTTCCACCAAGGAAAGCCCAGCAGGAAAAGGATGTCTGCAACAAAGCAATCTTGAAAAGTCACCTGATTTCCTCTGATCTCTTTTATTATATCCTTTCCTGACATTGGTAGTGAGATATGCCAGGCCCTAAGAAGAGAACAGAAAGGATAAGAATTACATGGTCTCTTTCTCAGCTCCCATCCACCTTGTAAAGTGCTGGCATTTATCATCTTTCAAACTTTAAAAAAATTTTTATCAAGATAAACCTGGGTAAAATAAATCAAAGAGTACTAAAGTGCTACCCATTTCTCCTTGTTCTTCACTCTTGTTTCCAAAGGAGAACAATCTTTTTTTTTAAAATAAATAAATGTTTTTTATTGATATCAGAGAGGAAAGAGGGGGTAGAGCTAGAAACATCCAGGATGAGAGAGAATTGTCAATCAGCTGCCTTCTGCAGGCCCTCTACTGGCAATGGAGCCCACAACCTGGGCATGTGCCTTGACCAGGAATCAAACCATGATCTCCTGCTTCATAGGCTGACGCTCAACCACCGAGCAACACTGGCTGGGTGAAGGAGAACAATCTTGACTCTTAATGCTCCTTCATATTCTCAAATAAATATCCTTATACTGCTTCTTAATATGATTTTTACATATTGGTTTCTTATATGACAGATGAAACAGTATCTCTTATAGTGTATACCTACTAATGCATCATCTTTTCTTGCAAATGTCACAATGTTTAGCTAAATCTATAGTGTTTGTATTGTTACTAATATGTATATATTGTTTACTACGGAGCCAGTTATTATGCTAATTGTTTTCTTTGATAAATATATATTTACAATATTTTCCCTAGAGTTAACATTTTATTTTGAAAATTTGTTTAGTGTTCTAACTTTTCCAATAGGTAGCTGAAATGGCCCTTCATAATGGTTTCCATGTGGTGAATGCAGAGGTAATCTAGCACTTGTTTGCTGGGATTTCCCTTCATTTCTCTCTGGGTCGAAGCACCATTTACTGGGTCAAATACTTTGATCTTGTTTTGTTAACACATATTCTTAAGTAAGTACTCTTTGTCAAAGTGCACCTGAAAATAAAGTTTTTGAGATCCTGAAATCCAAAAATATCTTTAACACATTTGTTTGATAGTTTGTCTGGGCAGAGACTTCAGAGCTTGGACGGCCTTTTCTCCAGTCTGTTTGTATTTAAGGTTACTAATGAGAATGACACCTTGATCCTTGTTACTTAAATGGCTTGCCTTTCCATACGTTTTTTAGGGGCTTCCCTTCTTTTCTTGGTATCCTAAAATTTGACAGGCCTGGGTCTTATCTTTTGAAGTGGACACACGAGGAATTTGTGAAAACAAGCACTTGTACATATATCTTAGAAGTCAAGGAGAGTTCTGAGGAGCGTTTCTCAGCAGGCCCACCCGGACACATCAGGCTGCAGATGGTCAGTAAATGCTTCTTTAGTTTCCTATTTCCTCAATGAACACACACTTGGGTTGGTGGTGATGGCATTCTGACCACTCAGAATGAGGTTCTGCCAGGTCAAGAGGACCCCATGTTGGAGTAATTGTAGGGTTGTCATCAAGCCTCTATGTCCTAAGCCACGCCACCATGAAAATCAGTGCAACTCTGATTTTTACAAACCACACCTCTGACTCTAATATCTGTTTCAAGTACAATTACAAAAAAATCACCAGTACCATTCTGTTACATTGTCCGCTGGCTATAATAATCTCATACTAAGGTGAACACCTACCTGTGTAGTAGTCACCCAGATCCAGATTCAGAACATTCCAATACCTTGGAAAGTTAATGTATGTCCCTCCCTCCCCCTTCTCTACCTGCTACAGGCCTATTTTGTATTTCCATTTGTGTCCCCATTCCTGTGCTTTTAAAAACTAGTTTTGCCAGATGTATGTCTTACTAAATCATAGAGAATGCAAGAAAAATCCACTAGTATAGCGACTTCCAAATCCCTCTGTCAGTGATGGACAGATCTAGAAGGCAGAAAATCAGTAAGGACATAGTTGAAGGAAAAACACCACCAACCAACTGATCTAATTGGTTTAAAGACTACTTCATCCAACAACAGCAAAATATACATTCTCCTCAAGCCCACATATGACATTCACCAAGATAGACCATATCCTGGGTCATAAAACATACCTTAAGAAATTTTACAAAATAGAAGTCAGCCAGCTGGTGTGGCTCAGTGGACTGAGCATGGTCCCATGCACCAAGAGGTCATTGGTTCAATTCCTAGTCAGGGCACATGCCCGGGTTGCTGGCTTATTCCCCAGTATGGGGCATGCAGGAGGCAGCCAGTCGATGTTTTTCTCACTCATCGATACTTCTATCTCCCTCTCCCTCTCCCTTCCTCTCTCTCTAAAAGTCAATAAAAACATATTTAAAAAATAGAAATTGTACAAAGTCAGCTCTCAAAACACAATACAGTTAAACTAGAAGTCAATAACAGAAATATAGCTAAAATAATCCCTGAGCATTTGGAGATTAAACAGTACACTTTAAAATAACACACAGTTAAGAAAGAAATCTCAAGTGAAATTTTAAGTAGTTCAAACTAAATGAAAATACAACTTACCAAAATTTGGGGAATGAAGTGAAAGCAGTGTTTAGAGGGAAATTTATAGCATCAAATGCATGTATTAGAAAAGAAAAAAATCTAAAATAAATAATCTAAGTTTTCATCTTAGGGAGCTAGAGAAAGAAAAGCATTATAAACCTAAAGGTAGAAGAAGAAAAGTAATAAAAATTAGAACACAAATCAATAAATGGAAAACAAAAACAATGGAGAAAATCAATAAGAAAAGCTGGTTCTTTGTAAAGTTCAATAAAATTGATAAACTTTCCAGTTGGGCTAAGAAAAAAAGACAAAGGACATAATAAACTAAGATCACAGATGAAAGTGAGGCCATCATTATTGATTTCATGGGCATTAAAGGATAAGAAAATAATACTATTAACAGTTCTATGCCCATAAATTTGATAACTTAGAGGAAATGGACCAATTGAAAGACAATCTATCAAAATCATATAAGGAGAAATAGTTCATGTGAATAGGGATATATCTGTTAAAGAAAATTGATAAATAATTAATAACCTTCCAAAACAAAAAGCAGCAGGCCCAGATGGGTTCACTGGTAAATTCTAATATTTAAGGAACAAGTTATGCCAATTCTCTACAATCTCTTCTAGAAAATAGAAGCAGAGGGAATATTTCCCAACTCATTTTATGAGGCCAATATTACCCTAATACCACAATCAGGTAAACACATTACCAATAAAGCTACAGACATTGTGAATCCAACAATGCGTAAAAATAATTATGTACGTTGACCAAATGGGACTTATTCCAGTTATCTACATATGGTTCAACATTTAAAAATCAACTAATGTAATCCATCACCTCAAGGTTAAGGAAGAATAAGCATATAATCATATCAATAAATGGCATAAAAAGCATTTGACAAAATCCACCACTCATTCAGGATAAAAACTCTCAGGAAACTAGCAACAGAGGGGAACTTCCTCAACTTGATTAAGAAGCATCTACAAAAAAAATACCAAGAACATAATGATGAGGAACTATATCTTCTCCTCCTAATAACAGGGGCAGAGGAAAATGTCTCTTCTTACTACACCTATTCAACATCATATTAGAAGTACATATTGTATTTTTTAGTTATAAGCTCCTTGACCTGTGCCTCGGTGGTACAACAGATTAAGAAAGGCTCATGATAACTTGCCAACTTAACAGTAACAGATTTTACTTCTCAAGTGGAATTTGTGATGCGCAGTAACGTGTATGTGGTGGCACAATTGTGACATCGGTAAGAAACATTTTAAGGTATTGCCAGGATGTGCCACCATCCTGAAGGTTTAGCTCCTAATACAAATTGTGAGAAAAGAATCCGGGAGTGTGACTGGCATTTTCTGAGTTGGTAACTAGTTCTCATTATCACTTTTTTATTTTTATTTTTTGTATCATAAAATAATCTACTTGGAAGTTACACATCAGATATTCCATGAAATTTTACCTGGGTTTTAAAATCCCTTTTGGATTTTAAAACCAAGATGGCGACATAGGTAAACACCGGAGTTTGAAACCTTGAACAACCAATTCAAAAATACAACTAAAAGACGGAACGGACATCATCCAGAACCACAGGAAGGCCGGCTGAGTGGAAGTTCTACAACTAGGAGGAAAGAGAAAAACATACCGAGACTCAGAGGAGGTGCAGTGCTGAAGTAAAATACTAAGGTGCGGAGTGCATGCAGAGCAGGCTGGCTGGCGGCTGAGGGCACGGTTGTCGTTTTCAATCAGGAGGGAGTCTCAGGCTCTGAGCTCCAGTTCCGGGCGAGTCTCTAGGGGCCCAGACTCGTACGGGAGAAGTGGGACTGTCTGGCATCGCTCAAAACCCTAGGGCAGCTTTCTCTCCGAGGGGCTTGCAGCGGTTACTGGGACACTGAGAAGCAGAGCCTCTGAGGGCAAGACTGAGAGCAGCCATAATTGCTAACCCCACCCAGTTGATCCCGTGGGACCCACCCCGCCCAAGCCCTGCAGGGAGACTTTTGCTGGATAGCCTCAGGCAAAGGCTAGATTAGCACCTCACTAGAGATCCAGGAGCCAGGAAGCGCAGAGGTCAGAGTGGGACCATCCAGTTTGCAGCTCCATGGAACCATAAAAGACACTCTCAGGGGGCAGACTCAGTGAGCACCAAAGTCCCATCAAAGCAAGTCTAGCCCCAGAGGGGTGTCTCCAGCACAGAAGTTCTCCCACTGCAGACACAGCTGATTCTCACAGCCAATTGGCCTGGAGGTCAATTCCTCACAGTGATAACTACAACAATCAAGGCTTAACTACAACAAGACTGTGCCGAAAGCCCACAAGGGGGTGCACCAAGAGTGTCTACCTCAGGTAACTGGGACACTTAGCAAAGAAAGGCACTCTACCGACACAGCGAAGCATAAAAAATGCCAAGACAAAGAAACAGGACACAAACAACAGAATTGGAGGAAAGCAAACTGTTGGATATAGAGTTCAAATCCACACTTTTAAGGTCTTTAAAGAACTGTCTAGAAGCCGCCGATAAATTTAATAAGGCCCTCGAAAAGACTGGTGAGGCCGCCGATAAATGTAGTGAGATCTTCAAGAAGACTGGTGAGACTGCCGATAAATGTAGTGAGATCTTCAAGAAGACTGGTGAGACCGCCGATAAATGTAGTGAGGTCCTCAAGAAATCTAATGAGACCCTTGATGTTGTGATGAAGAACCAACTAGAAATTAAGCATACACTGACTGAAATAAAGAATATTATACAGACTCCCAACAGCAGACCAAAGGGTCGCAAGAATCAAATCAAAGATTTGAAATACGAAGAAGCATAAAACACCCAACCGGAAAAGCAAAATGAAAAACGAATCCAAAAATACAAAGATAGTATAAGGAGCCTCTGGGACAGCTTCAAGCATACCAACATCAGAATTATAGGGGTGCCAGAAGATGAGAGAGGACAAGAGATTGAAAACCTATTTGAAGAAATAATGACAGAAAACTTCCCCTACCTGGTGAAAGAAATAGACTTACAAGTCCAGGAAGCACAGAGAACCCCAAACAAAAGGAATCAAAAGAGGACCACACCAAGACACATCATAATTAAAATGCCAAGAGCAAAAGACAAAGAGAGAATCCTAAAAGCAGCAAGAGAAAGAAAATCAGTTACATATAAGGGAGTACCCATACCACTGTCAGCTGATTTCTCAACAGAAACTTTGCAGGCCAGAAGGGAGTGGCAAGAAATATTCAAAGTGATGAATACCAACAACCTAAAACCAAGACTACTTTATCCAGCAAAGCTATCATTCAGAAGTGAAGGTCAGATAAAGAGCTTCACAGATAAAAAAAGCTAAAGGAGTTCATCACCACCAAACCAGTATTATATGAAATGCTGAAAGGCATCCTTTAAGAAGAGGAAGAAGAAGAAAAAGGTAAAGATACAAATTATGAACAACAAATACACATCTATCAACAAGTGAATCTAAAAATCAAGTGAATAAATAATCTGATGAACAGTCAAAAAATTAAATAAATAAAATAAAATCCCTTTTGCTTTAAGTCTCTGATACTTATTTTACTGAATTATACAGATGAATTTTATATTTGAAATTTTAAAAATTAAATACCCATCCTCCAGTTTTTCATCTGCATAATATATTTCTTTCTTCAGAAATGTATGTATGGTTGGCTTCTGTCCCAAAGTGGCAAAAAGCTTTGTAAGTACAAAGGAATTCTGGAAAAAAAAAATTATTTTTACTCTTTTCACAGACAAATTTACTTGGAAATTACATCATGTTATATTGCATCGATTATTTCAGTTAAGACACTTTATAAATTTACCTCATTTTCAATGTGCCGGTTTCTTTTTTTCTACCATCTGGCCCCCTTCCTCATTAGAATTTTATGAATTATAATGAAATCAGAATACAATTTCCAATATGTTGAATATACCATGCACAATCAGAATACTGAATGAATTGAGACTATGAGGACCCCTAAATAAATACCCTTAATTTTACTATCAATGGAATACATAATGGAGCTTCTAAAACTAATCTCTTAGAATTATTTCTACATGAGTCACCTCCAAAGCAACATACTCTTTCAAGGCAGGTTTCAAATGATATCTGGAGAGTTTAACAAAAATTCTCTTCGTAATAGACAGATATGACATACTCCCTCTTTTTCTCAGAGATTTAAGGAGCAGTTGAATTGACTGGAATTATCCCTAATAAAGCATTTTTAGAATAGAGACAATAGTTTTATTAGGGGAATCCCTAGAACTAAAAAATCAGATGAGGGTGAGTCTAGAATTCCGTAGCTCCCTTCTTCCCTAATCCTCCAATAATGCTCCTGTTTGATTTTCTAGAAATATGTTAACCACCTACAAAGGAGCCTTTGAGGTTGCCATGATGAGCGTCAGTAAGGGTGTCGTCATTGGGACTATGCAGCGGTTCTCAACCTGTGGGTTGAGACCGCTTTAGCGGTCGAAGGACCCTTTCACAGGGGTCACCTAAGACCATCCTGCATACCAGATATTTACATGACGATTCATAACAGTAGCAACATTACAGTTATGAAGTAACAATGAAAATAATTTTATGGTTGGGTCACAACATGAGGAACTGTATTTAAAGGGACAGAAGGTTGAGAACCACTGGACTACAGGGTCACCCAATAGGAGGATTCAACCTATTTTTGAAGAGTAAGTATGGTGGTCATGGAAGGCCTCCTTGAGGAACACACATTTAATGATTTTGATAGAGAAATATAGGTTTGCCTGGGAAATAAAGAATAATATATAGTTTTCTTTTGTTTCTGAAAATCGTATTCACTATTCAGAATTTTAAACGTAACTATCTTTCATATAACGGGAAAGGCAAAGAGTAAATGAAACATTCTTAATGTAGCTTGGATTAGATGGAAATAAAATATTATAAGCAACACACACAACAAGATGATAGAAAAAGGGACAGGCCAAGAAAAAGTTAGGACAATCATGTCCACAAACTTAAAAACATTTTTCATTAAAAGGGTGGTTCATGGTCATTAAAGGTAATTTTATAAATATAGAAAAATTACCACATAGAAATTACCAAAAATATAAAAACACATGGAGTATATTTTCTTAGGATTTATCAAATGTAGGCTACTGGTATATATTCATGTTATATAAACAGAAGTCTATATAAATGATAGCATGATATTCCACTGAGTGAATTATTATCATTGACTTAACAATCCCCTATTGGACATTTAGGTAGTTTTATTTTTTCATTATTGCTAATATTATTGCCATGAACACCATTAGATATACAATCTTTTCCATAGTTAAGACTATTTCTCTTTGGATGTATATCTATATCTATATCTATATCTATCTATCTATCTATCTATATATATATTTTTTTTTTCAGAGAGGAAGCGAGAGGTGGAAGAGGAGGAGAAAGAGAAGGAGGAGGAGGAGGTGGAGGGGGGAGAGAGAGAGGGAGAGAGAGAGAATGAATCATCAATGATGCGAGAGAATCATTGATTGGCTGCCTCCTGAATGCCCCCTACTGGGGATCGATCCTGAAACCTCGATCCCGAAACCCAGGCATGTGACCTGACCTCCTGGTTCATAGGTAAACGCTCAACCACTGAGCCATGCCAGCCAGGCAGGACTATTTCTCTTTTGATTAGATTCTTGGAAGTGTGATTACTAGGTAAAAAATTATGAATACTACAGATTATCAAAATGATTTCTAAAAGGACTATGACAATTTACTTCATTATCAGTAATGTATAAGAGAATAAATTTCACTATGCTAGTGTAAACTTTTGCATTATTATTTTCTAAAGTATTTTTCTAGTTGTAACATAAATATCTGCCTTTGTGTCTCCGCTTATGCAACTGCTCATATCCTTTCTTCTCTACCCACACTGTAGGTTTCAAGTCAGGTATCTGCCTCCAAGATGCCTGCCATGATCAAATCAGGATGTTTTCACATGAGTAGTTTGAGGGAATTGTTTTAATGCTACAATTTTGATAAATCATCCACAAAATAATTCTGGCAAAATGTAAATTGTCTGTTTGGGTTTTCATCAGCCAATGTGTAATGTGCCTAAGAGACACCCAAGTCCTAACTATCCCTGACTCTTCATTCTTCTTTCTCTTCCATAAACATCTCTGACTGAACTGTAAATAATCACCAATTTTTAACGCATTTTGAACCTCAACCCATCTCTGACTCAATAAGAAACTGAACAGGTTTTTGAAAGATGACTTCAAGATAGATGCTCAGTGAACACCTATAAAGCACTTTAAAGAACAGCTTCTTCATGAATAATGATGTGCACAGAAATTGCAAAAAAATGCTCAGAAAAGAATTCTAAAGGAAAATTGATAATTATAGAGATAGAGCATAAACTCAACTTAGTGGATAATTAAAATGTATTTAGTTAGTTCTGGGCCACTTAAAATAAATTATTCACAGCCCTTAAAAAAGAAATGTAGCATATTATTTTATCTAGGATAATGTTTCCACCTACTAGTGATGGCACAACTGCATTCCATAGCAACTCATTTGGGTCAGCATTTTCTGGATCGTATATCCATATCTTGATAACCTACAAAACAAAATGTTTGCATTTCTTTAATTTTGGACAAATTGCATTTTTAGTTGTAGCAAAACATAACCATAAAAATGTTTATATATTTTAAAAACTTTGGTTATCTCATATTTTTTAAAAACTCAAAGCATTATGTGTTGTTTTTAAGTAAGTGAAACAACTCAAAGACATACGAAGGAAGAGTTAATAATATTCCTCTAAACACCTGAGGTAATTTTAAAACTTCATAGGAATGCTTATCTATCTTTCTCTGAACTCACAAATAGACACAGTGCCCCACCCCACACACTCACACACATTTTACAAAGATGAAGTCCCACTACACAGGTTATTTGTAGCTTGCTTTTGCCACTCGATACACCATGGCCACCTCACTAGCTGTAGGTCTAATTCTTTCCTTTCTTGTTTATAAATTTAGCACCATGTGGGGAGAATGGTTTCAGCTCCTCCCTCTCCCATGGGTTGGAATCTTCACTTTCCAGCTGCAGAAACATCACCCCAGTCTACTAGGGATTATATTGTGTCTAATATCCTTAGCTAAGAATTCTAGCTTATATCTTTGGCTTTTAATTCTTTAATTATTTCTGACCAATAGAAAACTCCTTTACTTGTTTTTAAATTCTATACACACACACGTACCTGTATAATGTAAAAGGCAGTACTAGCATTATGTAAACATATTTTCTTTTTAAAAAAATGTTTTATTGATTTCAGAAAGAGGAAGGAAAAGGGAGAGAAACATCAATGATGAGAGAGAATCATTGATTGGCTGCCTTCTGCATGCCCCCTTACTGGGGAATCGAACCATGTTCTCCTGGTTCATGGGTTTATGGTCAACCACTGAGCTACACTGGCTGGGACAGACATAATATTTTCTAAAAGGCATTTCTGTGTTTTTTGAGTGAGGTGGAGGTTATTCTGCATTATTTGGGCGTGTAATATGTATTCTACTTGTAGGAGTTTCTCTCTGTTTTCTATAAATTCCTTATTCACAAATAATACTCTCTCTTGCTTTTTCATGCAAGAGTTATAACCATAATAAAACATTGCATGATGTGAATTGGATTTCGGACAGGAGTATAAACAGACACATTCAACCATCTGGATGCAATATAGGAAGCTTATTTATTATTATTATTTTTACTGCATCTTTTTCTAGTAAATCACTGCTTTTAGAAAATTAAAATATAGTGCTTTACCTTCCAAATATTATCACCTGATTTCAATTTTAAAAATTTTGACCGTATCTATCATATATAATCATCCTCTCCTCCATATGTTAAAGAACTTTGAACTCTAGACATTTATTGTCTTAAAAATTTTTGAGCATTCCATAAAGCTTTTGTCTTATGTGGGTTACGTTTATCAATATGTATAACAAATTAAAAATATTTATTAATTTGTTTTAAAATTAAGATAAACATATTTACATGTTAACATAACCAACATGTTTTTATGAAAAAAATAACTATTTTCCAAACAAAAAAAAACAGTAAGAAGAATGGTTGTTTTACATTACAAAATCTTTTTAATATCTTGCTTCATAGAATAGCTGGATTTTCCTCTATGTTCCTCCATCAAGCTGCTTATGTGTTGTTCTGGTGAAAGCATATTGGGAGAATCTGTCCTCATGCAGATATGAAGTTGGAAAAGGGTAGACCTCCTGAGAAGGCCTGCGCCCTAAGGATCCTCAAACCATCCCTAGTACAATGCTCTACGCACATTTTGTTGAAAAATTAGTTTGGAAAATTCCTCTTTTGGTAATTATGGAAGATAAGAGAGAAAGAGTATAGTAGTGACATATGAAGGATGTATAAAATTTAAAAAAGAAAACTTACATGGGTTAAATTCTGATGGAAAGGACTGTTGGGAAAAAGAGGAATCATATGTTAGTAAACAGCATGCTAAATATTAGTTTGAATACTTTACTTTCAATATACATAACTAAATCTTAGAGTATTCTCTTTATATCCCAATAGAGATAAATTATTACGAGCTAAATGTAATAAAAGCCACATCTGGCTCTGGCTGAGTAGCTCAGTGGGTTAGAGTGTCATCCCGATACGCCAAAGTTGTGGCTTTGATTTCTGGTCAAGGGCACATCCCAGAAACAACCCATAGACACAGACAATAGTGTGTGATGGCCAGAGGGAAGGGTGGGAGCTGGGTGGAGGTAGGCAAAAGGGAGGGAAATGGGGAAATCTTTAATAGTGTCAACAATGTAAAGCAAAAAAAAAAATCAACCAATAAATGCATAAGTGGTATAACAAATCAAAGTTTCTCTTCCCCCACCCCCAAAAAAGCTACATATGTCTAAAATAAAATATAATTATGACTCTCATGTGTCTTCACAGAGGCTGAGGGGCCTGAATCTGCATGCTTCCTTAACAACAGTGCACATTCCCATAGCCAAGATGCATGACTAATCTTTTTTTAAAATCTGACATCATCACTTCACATCTGCAGCAACAGAAAAGCTCAACAGAACCAAAGGATGGTTCTCTGAAAAGGCTAATGAGATAGCAATACCCCTAGGAAGAACAAGGAAACAGAAGGGAGACACAAATAAAAATGTTACAAAGGTAAGACATGAATCACTGCACCGATCTCAGAGGTTAAACAAAAATAAGAGGACATTATAGACAACTTTATGACATTGAAATTTATACTAGAATTGCTAACTGAAGACACAGTAAATTTCCAGAAAAATACTACTGGTGAAAATGGACTTTACAAGAATAAAAATTCCAAACTAGCAAACTAGCCATTAAATTAGGAAATCTTCCACATCCTCTCACCACAAAAAGAATCCAGATTCAAGTGGATTTCTATGCAAGTTTCCATCAAATACTCAGGGAATAAACATTTCCTATCTTACACAAAATCTCTTAGAGGAAAGAAAAAAAAAATGACTAATAACTTAAGTGATGAGTCCAGCATAGTCTTGGTACCAAAAGTAGAAAAGGATGGTATGAGGGGAGAAAAATCACAGGCCAACCCTCAACCCCACTCCTGAATATTCACACACACACACACACAACACTAAACAAAATATTAGCAAACATGAGTATAGAATCTTCTATTACCATCTTGATGTTTTCTACATGAAACCCTGTCTTTAAACATATTAAAAAATATTAGCAAACAAAATCTGTCAATATATATGAAAGAGAATTCATCAATACTAAATTGGATTATTCTAGAAATACAGGGTCAGTTTAAAATAGAAGCCCTAACTGGTTTGGCTCAGTGGATAGAGCGTCAGCCTGCAGACTCAAGGGTCCCAGGTTCAATTCCGGTCAAGGGCATGTACCTTGGTTGCGGGCACATCCCCAGTAGGGAGTGTGCAGGAGGCAGCTGATAGATGTTTCTCTCTCATCAATGTTTCTAACGCTCTATCCCTCTCCCTTACTCTCTGTAAAAAATCAATAAAATATATTTTAAAATAGAAATATTAGTGACTATTATTCCCCCAATAAACATAGTAAAGGAGAAAAGCCATATTAACTTTTAAGTGGAAACAAAAAAAACTTTAAATAAATTTCAACGCCAATTCATAAGAAAAATTCACCGCTAACTGGAATAAAAGGAAATTTCCTTAACTTGTAACCTGTAACAAATATTATACAAAATAATGAAATGATGACAGCCTCCCTTTAACATCAGAAATAAAACAAGGAGGCCTGCTATATAATCCTTCTAGATACACTGTATGTCAATCATGCAGTATAGAATAAAAGGAATAAAAGACATACTTGTTGGGAAAATATATTTTTAGGCTATATGATATATAAAAATTCCAAGCTAATATATAAGTAAATTATTAGAATTAATATAAGAATGTTATAAGGTTGCTGGATATAAAAATCAACATTCAAAAGTAAACTGCATTATATACAACAGGAAGTTCTGGTTAGAAAATGCAATTTTAAAAACTTCACTAAAATAGCAATAAAAATACAAAAGTATCAAGAAATAAGTCTAATAAAAATGTCCACCCCTAGCAAGTTTGGCTCGGAGGATAGAGCATCGGCCTGTGGACTGAAGGGTCCCAGATTCGATTTCTGTCAAGGACACATGCCCAGGTTGTGTGCTTGGTCCCCAGTAGGAGGTGTGGAGGTGGCAGGAGATCAATGACTCTCTCTCATCATTACGTTTCTATCTCTCTCTCCCTCCCCCTTCCTCTCTGAAATCAACAACAACAACAAAAAAATACATTTTTTAAAATATGTCCAGGCATCCATATGAAAAAATTATGAAACTTTATTGGTAGACATGTAAAAGAATCTAAATACATGGAGGGTTATATATTACTAGCGGCCCGGTGCATGAATTCGTGCAAATTGAAAGGAAATTGATTAGAAGAAATATTTTAATATTGCTATTTGTCCTTTACTCTATAAGTGTCAACCAAATTCACAATTGACAATGACAGATGGAAACACACGCGTGCGACTGATGCCAACGAGAGCTTTAAATGAATCGCACATGTGTGAGTCAACTTAGCCTTTTATAAATATAGAATAAACTTGCCTAGTTAGACCTGCTTTCTGATTTAGCTAAACTTTTTCCCGCCCAGTGAGGCACCCCAACTTCTCGTTGAGGTAATTGTCAGCAACACAGCAGTAACTATCAACATGAAGCAGATTATTATTGTAGATCACGCAGGGAGAACAAAGGGTAAAATATTTAACTGCAGCAGTGTTTGACTATATTCTGCGCAGTCAGAAAACCTGAAGTTATTTTCAAGGTCCACCATTTCTTACTTCTTTTCAGTAGGGTCAAGTTTCTAAGCTTTCTAAATCTCCATTTTCCGGCTAATGAAAAGAAAATAGGATTCCACCGAGTCTCCTATCTACCTACTCCAGGACTTCTGTGAGGATCAAATGAGATGAGGCACGGGAACATGCTTCACAGACATTTGGTTAAAGTGTAAAGTGTTGCCAAAACCGGTTTGGCTCAGTGGATAGAGCGTCGGCCTGTGGACTGAAGGGTCCCAGGTTCGATCCCGGTCAAGGGCATGTACCTGGGTTGCGGGCATATCCCCAGTCGGAGATGTGCAGGAGGCAGCTGATCGATGTTTCTCTCTCATCGATGTTTCTGACTCTCTATCTCTCTCCTTTCCTCTCTGTGAAAAATCAATAAAATATATTTAAAAAAAAAAAAAAGTGTAAAGTGTTTCCACCTGTGTTCCTGGGCTGAAGAAACTGCAAGGGGGTAGTCATCGCTAGGGAGAGGAAACCGGGCATTGCTATGTGATGTCATTACCAGGTACCCACAGCGACCGTTTCCGGGTTGGGTGGAGCTATGGGCTGCATTTTGCACCATGGGGTCTTGTCAGAGTTAGCTGCGATTTGGTGGGCTGTGGCTCTGGGGTAGTGGCGGGGCGTGTGTCCCACTTGGGGGAAGCTGAGTGTTGCTTTGTGGGCACCAAGTGTGCAGTGCCGTTTCTCTGTGTGTGTCATGGCAGCTCCTGCACTGAGCGTCTGCCCCTTGGTGGTCAGTGCACGTCATAGCAACCAGTCAGAAGGTGGGACGGACACTTAGCATATTAGCCTTTTAGATAGACTAGAGGCCTGGTGCACAAAATTTGTGCACAGGGGTGGGGTCCCTGAGCCCGGCCTGCACCCTCTCCAATCTGGGATCCCTTGGGGGATGTCCGACTGCCAGTTTAGGCCCGATCTGTAGGGGTCGGCCTAAAGCAGCAGTCGGACATCCCTCCCGCAATCTGGGACCGCTGGCTCCTAATCACTCACCTGCCTGCCTGGCTGATCACCCCTAACTGTTTGTCTGCCTTCCTGATCACCCCTAACTGCCTCTGTCGTGGCCCCCGCACCTGGGACCCAGGATTCCCTCCTCAGGCCAGCTGCAGGAACCCAGGACCTGGGCTTCCCTCTATCTGGCCGGCCGCAGCACACAGGACCCAGAGTTTCCTCCTTCTGGCCGGCCACAGGCATCCAGGACTGGGCTGGCTTTGCTCAGGCCAGCCACAGGCACCTCGAACCCCAGGCAGCTTTGCCTGAGATGGCAGCAGGCACCTGGAACCTCTGATCGCCCCTAACTGCTCCCCTGCCCGCCTGATCGCCCCTAACTACCTCTGCCTCAGCCCCTGCACCTGGGACCCAAGGCCTAGTCTGGAAGGATGTCTGGTCTAATTAGCATATTACCCTTTTATTAGTATATTCTTTTTTTTAAATTATATCTTTATTGTTCAGATTATTACATTTGTTCCTCTTTTTCCCCCCCCATAACTCCCCTCCTCCCAGTTCCCGCCCCACCCTCCGCCCTCACTCCCCACCCACTGTCCTCATCCATAGGTGCACGATTTTTGTCCAGTCTCTTCCCGAATCTCCCACACCCCTTTCCCCCCCAAGAATAGTCAGTCCATTCCCTTTCTATGTCCCTGATTCTAGTATAATCACCAGTTCATTCTGTTCATCAGATTATTTATTCACTTGATTCTTAGATTCACTTGTTGATAGATGCATATTTGTTGTTCATAATTTGTATCTTTACCTTTTTCTTCCTCTTCCTCTTCTTAAAGGATACCTTTCAGCATTTCATATAATCCTGGTTTGGTGGTGATGAACTCCTTTAGCTTTTCCTTATCTGTGAAGCACTTTATCTGACCTTCAATTCTGAATGATAGCTTTGCTGGATAAAGTAGTCTTGGTTTTAGGTTGTTGGTATTCATCACTTTGAATATTTCTTGCCACTCCCTCTGGCCTGCAAAGTTTCTGTTGAGAAATCAGCTGACAGTCGTATGGGTATTCCCTTGTAGGTAACTGAGTTTCTTTCTCTTGCTGTTTTTAAGACTCTCTCTTTATCTTTTGCTCTTGGCATTTTAATTATGATGTGTCTTGGTGTGGTCCTCTTTGGATTCCTTTTGTTTGGGGTTCTCTGCGCTTCTTGGACCTGTAAGTCCATTTCTTTCACCAGGTGGGGGAAGTTTTCTGTCATTATTTCTTCAAATAGGTTTTCAATATCTTGCTCTCTCTCATCTTCTGGCACCCCTATAATTCTGATGTTGGTACGCTTGAAGCTGTCCCAGAGGCTCCTTACACTATCCGCGCATTTTTGGATTCTTTTTTCATTTTGCTTTTCCGGTTGGGTGTTTTTTGCTTCCTCGCATTTCAAATCATTGACTTGATTCTTGCGCTCCTCTGGTCTGCTCTCGGGAGTCTGTATAATATTCGTTACTTCAGTCCATGTATGCTTAATTTCTAGGTGGTTCCCCAATATAAGATCGAGGGTCTCATTAGTTTTCATGTAGATCTCATTAAGTTTATCGGCGGCTTCTAAACAGTTCTTGAGAGACCTTAAAAGTGTGGTTCTGAACTCTATATCTTCCATTGACAATTTTGTCCTGTTTCTTTGTCTCCGCATTTTGTTATGCTTCCTTGGTGCACCCCCTAGTCGTCTTTGTGCACAGTCTTATAGTTAAACCTTGATTGCTGTAGCTAATACCAGGGAGGGTTTGACCTCCAGGCCAAGTGGCTATGAGAATCAGCTGTGTCTGCAATGAGAGAACTTCTGTCCTCTAGGGAGGTGCTAATCTATCTGGCAAATGCCTCTGAGGCTATCCGGCAAATGCCTCTGTGCAGGGCTTGAGCGGGGCGGGTCGCACAGGATCAACAGGGTGGGCCTGAGAGAGCAGTTATGGCGGCTCTCAGTCCTGTTCCCAGGGGCTCTGCCTCTCTGAGTCCCAGCACCCGCTGCAAAGCTCGGAGAGAAAGCTGCACTCGCTCTGACCGAAGCCAGGCAGTCCCGCTTCTCCCGTTTGAGTCTGGGTCCCTAAAGACTCGCCCGGATCTGGAGCTCAGAGTCTGGGACTCCCTCCCAATTGAAAACGCCAACCGCGCCCTCCGCCGCCAGGCCGCTCCGCGCACTCCGCACCTCAGAATTTGACTTCAGCACTGCGCCTCCTCTGAGTGTCCGTATGCGTTTCTCTTTCCTCCTAGTTGTAGGACTTCCACTCAGCCAGCGTTCCAGTGGTTCTGGGTGATGTCCGTTCCGTTTTTTAGTTTCACTTTTGAAGTAGTTGTTCAAGGCAGCAAACTCCGGTGCTCTATTAGTATAGATTCTTGAGTAGACTTTCCAATTTGATTAAAATATTTAGAGAAATTATAAAAATTCCTACCAGGGTTTCTGTGGAATTTGACAAATCAGTTCTAAAAATGTATAGGGAGAAAAACGAGGCCCAAGACATAGCTAAGAGACTTCTGAAGAAGCTTAAGAGCTGGGGTTGGAGTGGGATGGATACTGGAGCTACCACTTATCAAGGACAGCTGGACTGGAAAGACATCCATGCAGAATGGAAAACTGACCTATGACAGAGCAGGCATTATAGGTAAACATATTATTCAATAAATGGGTATGAAAAATTAATTATTCATCCAGAAAAATAAAATTGGATCCCTGTCTTGAAGCATGTACAAGAACTACTTCCAGGTGGGTTAAGGACTTAATTCTGGAAGGCAAAAATGTATTGAACTTTTACTTATTATTACTTTTATTTAAAAAATATTTTTATTTATTTTAGAGAGAGAGGAAGGGAGAGAGAGAGAGAAATATTGATGTGAGAGAGAAACATTGCTTGGTTGTCTCCTGAATGCATCCCCAATCAGGGATTGAACTTGAAACCTGGGTATGTGCCTGACCGGGATTGAACCTGTGACCTTTTGGTGCACGGGACAATGCCCAACAAATGGAGCCACATCAGCCAGGGCTGTGTTGAGCTTTTAGAAAATATATAGGAGAATATTTTTATGAACTTGCAGGTAGGAAAAGATTTCTTAGACTAAAAAGGGATAAACCCATAAAGGAAAGAGTTTATTAATTAATCTACCATAGCAGGGACCCTGCTATCAATAGAGATCATAAAAAATGAAAAGCTGCATAAAGTGGGATAAAATACTTTAAAAATATATGATAATGTCCTAGTAATTAAAATATAATGAAACTATTTTATGAAATATAAAAACAACTCAAAAAAGGCTCATTTAATAGAGAGACAAGAAAATTCCTCATGAATACATGAAAACATGCTAAACAGTAATCAGGAAAGTATAAATAAAAAGCACAATGACATAATTTCACACCTACTAGTTTGGAAAAAGTAAAAAATCAGAAAATATTAAGCGTTCATTACGATATAGCACAATTGGAACTTTTGTCCATTTCTGGTGTAGATATAAAATTTGGCAACCTTTTCAAAAATCCCTTACGCATTACCTAGTCAAGTTGAACAAGTGCATACCCTAACTTTAGGCAATTCTACTTTTAGGTCTATATCTCAGAGAAACGCTCACGTATGTGTGTTAGATTGGTACTTTCCAAACAGTAATGAATAGGCTAGGGCTTATCGAATGATTTTATAGTTCAGTTAGTTATTATTTTTATTTTTGTTAATCCTTACCTGAGAATATTTTTTTCTATTGATTTTTAGAAAGAGTAGAAGGGCGTGTGGGGGGCAGGCGGAGAGTAAAAGGAGGGAGAAAGAGAAAAAGAGAGAGAGAGAGAGAGAGAGAGAGAGAGAGAATATCATTGTGAGATAGACACATTGATTGGTTGCCTCCTGCATGGGGCAACTGGGCTGGCATTGAACCTCTAACCAAGGCATGTGTCCTTGACTGGGAATGGAACCCAAGACCCTTCCTTGACTGGCCAAGGCACCAACCATTGAGAAACACCGGCAGGGCTAATTATTTTTTCTTGTACTAGTTTTCCCTTCTTAGTTATATTCATTCACTTTCATGATACAATGGGTTAGAAGAGCTATCCAAGACAGAGTCCTTTTTAATATCTACAGTAATAAAAGCATAATATGCTAATTAAACCAGATGTCCTTCCAGACGTGATACCGGACATCCTTCCAGATGAAGCCAGGGCTGGAGGGAAGCCCAGGTCGGCAGCCAGAGCAAAGCCTGGGGCCCAGGTGCCAAAGGGAAGCTGGTGCTGGCAGCTGGGGGAAGGAAGGCCTACTCTTGCACGGATTTCTTGCACCAGGCCTCTAGTAATGTATATAACAGAAATAAAAGAGTCTTGTAGTCTGAAAAATCAGAGTCAAACCCCAATGCTATCTTTTAGTGGCTTTGTATTTCTGTCCAAATTCCTTAATCTATCCAAGCTTACATTTCCACATTTAGAAAATAAAGATAATAATACTTACATTTGTGTGGTTATTGTGACAAACTGAGAGATGTGATTTACATAAAATAGAAGCAGTGTATGTTCAAATAGTGGTTGTGATTGTTATTGTTTGTTTTTCAATATAAGTTTGGCAGGATATTTGAGAATTTCTTTTTAAAAAATATATTTTTTTATTGATTTCAGAGAAGAAGGGAGAGGAAGAGAGAGATAGAAACATCAATGATGAGTGAGAATCACTGATTGACTTCCTCCTGTATGCCCCCTTCTGGGGTTGGAGCCCACAACCAGGGCCTGCGCCGCGCCCTTGACCAGAATTGAACCCGGGTCCCTTCAGTCCACAGGCCAACGCTCTATCCACGGAGCCAAACTAGCTAGGGCTATTTGAGAATATCTTCATTGGTGAAAGAAAGCTTAGATGGAAACTGTAATGTACATAACCCATTTGTTAATTTTGTTAATTAAGATTTAAAGCTTAATTCTCTTAGGAAGTATAATAACCTTTGTATTCAATATTGCATTACTTACATAACTCTATGATACCACATGAAGCAAGTATTAGAACTGCCCACAAATAAATAGCGTTCTTCTTCTAAATCCTAAAAGAAATTGCAAAAGCAACTATGACATATGAAGGTAACTTAAAAAAATAATTTAATACAGGGATCAAAGTCACAGAGGAACTAAGTTAATTATGTAAGATTAGAGGAAGTATAATGAATAAATTTCAGAATAAAACTAATAAGTCCAATTCTTCAGTTACTCTCTGTAATTGAGGATTTACTATCATGGGTGGCGACAAATTTAGATAGCTTATTATTTCTATTATATTTGACTTTGTGTAATAATAAGGAATATATATATATATATATATATATATATATATACATATATATATATATATATATATATATATATATATATATAATGTCTTTGCCCCCAGTTCCTGAGACAGGGGTCCCGAAACTTATTAAACAGGGGGCCAGTTCACTGTCCCTCAGACCGTTGGAGGGCCGGACTATAGTTTAAAAAAAACTATGAACAAATTCTTATGCACAGTGCACATATCTTATTTTGAAGTAAAAAAACAAATGTTTTCGGCGGGCCGCATGTGGCCGGCGGGCCGTAGTTTGAGGACCCCTGTCTGAGTCTTTGACCGTGATTCCCAACACAGAGCTCCCTAAACTCTTGTCATTTCCCGAGTGATAGGAGTGTCTGATGCAGAGCTCCTACAATTTTCCCCACTGAAACACAATTCAGTGAATTTTCTTGTTTAATGGTTACCAACCAGAGGTGATTTTGCTCACCAGGGGACATTTGGCAATGCCTGGAAATATTTTTGGTTGTTTTTGAGTGAGTTTCAAAAGACACATGTCCCTCCTTAAAGGTTGTAAAATCTGATGACACTATACCTAAATGACAAAGATAGTCCTATGTATGCATGTATTTGTGTGTGATTATTTTTTCACATAACATGTTTCATAATGTTTCTATGGGTTTCCAACATACAAAAAAAGGGAAAGGAACCCGGCTGGCATGGCTCAGTGGCTGAGAATTGATCTATGAACCAGGAGGTCATGGTTCGAGTCCCGGTCATTTCACACGCATGAGTTGGGGGCTTTTTCCCCAGTGGGAGGCATGCAGGAGGGAGCTGATCAATGATTCTCTCTCATCATTGATGTTTCTCTCTCTCTCTCCCTCTCCCTTCCTCTCTGAAATCAATATAAAGATATTTTAAAAGAAAAAACAATAAAAGAGGAAGGAATCCTGTACTTCTTCGGGAATTATGTTCATGAAACTTAAAAAACTCATAAACTCAAAAGCCAAATTCAAGTATTTTCCCATCTATAGGGATTAAAAAATGAATGAATATTCATCTGGCTTCTCTCATATCACTCTACTTGTTTCATGAAAATGAAGATTGTTAATTTAAAAGAAGGCACAGCCCTAACCGGTTTGGCTCAGTGTGTAGAGCATCGGCCTGGGGTCTGAAGGGTCCCAGGTTCGATTCCAGTCAAGGGCATGTACCTTGGTTGCAGGCACATCCCCAGTAAGGGGTGTGTAGGAGGCAGGTGACTGATGTTTCTCTCTCATCGATGTTCCTTACTCTCTATCCCTCTCCCTTCCTCTCTGTAAAAAATAATATATATTAAAAAAATAAAATAAAAAGAAGGCACAGGCCCCAAAGTAAAGGCGGGATTAGTCACACAGAGTCTCTGTAGCAGTGGCTTTACACATTTGTGTGAAAACTTAAGCTGTGAGGTGTGGGTCCAGTATTTTGTTACTAATTGATAAAGTGCCAATATTTTAAAATGCTTGCCCTGGCTGGTTTGACTCAGTGGTAGAGTGTTGGCCTGGGGAATGAAGGGTCCCGGGTTCGATTCCCGTCAAGGGCACATGCCTGGGTTGCGGGCTTGGAGGAAGCCGATTAATGATTCTCATCATTGATGTTTCAATCTCTCTCTCCCTCTTCCTTCCTCTATGAAGTCTATTAAAAAAATATTAGAATGCTTTACTTTTTTGGTAAACCTGAAAGGATTTATTTATTTGCATTCACATATGTTTTCTTGAAAAAACAAACAAACAACAGAGTAAAAACGAATCTAGAAATGGCTCTTCATCCTGGGCATTGTCATAGGAGTATATGATGTGAGCGCTCTCAGCCGGGAGCACTGTTATCATTACAATGGTAACTGGGGCTTTAACATGCTGATAAAAAGGCTAAGTGAAAATCACATACCATTCCATCACTTATAACTTGCAAAGACACATCTAAAAAGTAATGACATTTTAACAGTAATTTAAAAATACCTCTCATTTACAGTTACAACTTATACTATTTAAAATAGGTTGAATTAGGTTGAAAGCTCAAAAAAAGGAAAAATGAACTGGATTTTTCAAGTTTCATAATTTAGATCAACTCACTGGCCCTGTAACAATTGGTCTTATAGTCTGAATGCCCGGAGAAGAACAGCGCAGCTCTGTCTTAGGCGAACTAGCAGTTAAAGAGAACAAGAAGAGAGAAATAAATAAAGATGCATACGAAATTAATCAAAGTTTTCTACTCTTGTTTAAGCCTAAAACTTCAATAAGAAAAAGAAAAATACAGCAATATTTGACTTCTATTTTCAAACTAATTTTGTTTTTCTTTTCACATCTATTTAATGGGAAGAAATTCACATTGAATCACAGCCTTGAGTCTGAATTCATGCTATGTGAATGTTTTGTTACGTGTAAATACACATACATTGACATTCACGACAAAAATATTACCGTTTATTTTTCAGAGAACAAGTTCCTGGCACACTCCACTCAGAAAATAATGTTCCTTCGTACTCTAACGTAATCTAAAAAAAGAAGATAAAATAGTTCAAACAAAAACTTTGCTCCAAAATTTTCACCTCATTGTTCAGATGTACAATTTAATTTTCTGGGTCTTTATTAAAGGAACTAGAGGCCCAGTCCATGAAATTTGTGCATTCAGGGGTGGAGGGGCCCTTCAGCCTGGCCTGCGCCCAGTCCAGGAGCCCTCAGGGGATCTCCAACTGATGGCTTAGGATTGGACCTGTCAGTTGGACATCCTCAGTGCTGCCGCGGACGCGGGAGGGACTCCTGCCACCATTGCTGCACTTGCCAGCCATGAGCCCAGCTTCTGGCTGAGCAGCGCTCCCCCTGTGGGAGCACACTGACCACCAGGGGGCAGCTCCTGCATTGAGCATCTGTCCCCTGGTGGTCAGTTCGCGTCATAGCGACCTGTCATTCTGCAGTTCGGTCAATGTGCATATTAGCCTTTTATTACATAGAACTAGAGGCCCGGTGCACAAAAATTTGTGCACTGGTGGGGGGTGGGGTGAGGGGGTGTCCCTCAGCCCCTCATGTGCCCTCTCAGTCTGGGACCCCTCGGGAGATAACCGCCTGCTGGCTTAGGTCCGCTCCCCGGGTGGCAGATGGCAGGCCCGATCCCTCGGTGCCTGCCCTGCCTCCCCAGGTTGCGCACACGGCAGGGCCGATCCGGGGGATGGAGCACCACCGCGGGTTGGGTCGCACATGGGACGCCCGGGCGGGCCAGCCGATTGCTGCCGCCCCGCCGGGCCGCCCCAGGTCGGGTGGCACACGGGATGCCGAATGGAGGCCGGGCTGGCTGGCCAATCGCTGCTGCACCACCCAGCCGTCCCGGGTCTGGTCGCACACGGACGCCGGCCCCCCCCCCCCCCCCCCCCCCGGTCACAGATAGCAGGCCCGGATGTCGGCAGGGCAGGTGGGATGGCACCGTCCCACCCCACCGCCCCGGGTCGCAAATAGCAGGCCCAGATGGCGGCGGGGCAGGCGGGATGGCGCTGCCCCGCCCTGCCTGCAGTATGCAAATTAGCCATCTTTGTTGGTGGTTAATTTGCATATTGCCCTGATTAGCTAATGGGAGGCGTAGTAAAGGTACAGTTAATTACCATGTTTGTCTATTATTAGATAGGATAATAATTAAACTTTGATGTATTTGAAATTTTAGAAAGTAGTACAATGAAAGAAAAGTAACTTTTCTGGGACACTTCAGTAGTTTCCCCACCAAATAAGATTTTTATTTTATTTCAAAAATAATATATTAAGTATCTAGGAGGTACTCTAGTAGGTTCTGAGCATTAAAATAAGAAGATAAATGAGACAGGGTCATCCTATCTGTATCATGACATTATGTTTTAAATATTAATCACAAAACACTCAAACCAACACCAGTTGTTTTTGAAACTTACATATCTAAGGACTATTATTAGAGAGGGAGATCTATATTAGGAAGATAAATGAAATGAATATGAAATAAAAATAAAAGAATGACACTGTACTATACAACTGAATATGATTAACTCTGCCCTAAGACAAACACAACAACAAACAAACAAAAAAACTTAACTTTTAAAAAGTTAAACACTTACAGTACTTCTGGTACTAAAAATGCGGTAGTTTGGGCTGCTAGCGTAATATCTGTGGAGGAAAAGGTCAAATAAGAATATGAAAATTAATTTCTCCTCCAAGGAAGAGGGATTCTATGCATGGTCAGAGCATGCCTGGGCTGCCAAGAGCTTTACATTTCTGCCCACACATCTTCCTGGAGAGCAGAGTCAGGGCTAAAACTCAGGATTATCCGTGAACTCTACCTACCACTCAAGAGACGTTAGGGTTTGCTCAGTATCCAAAGACACTAGAATGACAAGTACAGATGCTTCTTGACTTACAATGGCGTTACATGACAATAAACCCATTGCAAATTGAAAATATTATCATTCAAAAATGCATTTAATACCCCTAGCCTACCAAACATCACAGCTCAGCATAATCTGTCTTAAATGTGCTCAGCTCACTGACATTAGCCTATAATTGGACAAAATTATTTAACATAAAACCTATTTTATAATGAAGTGTTGAAAAATCTCATGTAGTTTACAATGCACATGGCTTTTCCATCACCACCACGTCAAAAAATCATTAAGTGGAACTATCGTATGTTGGGAACTGTCTGTAAATACTTTTCCATCTTTTTTTATTTACTTATTTACCTTTAATACTAGAAGCCCAGTGCAGGAAATTCGTGCACGGGTGGGGTCCTTAGAGGCTTCCAGCTGGGGCCTCCCTTCCGCCCCCTGGTGGTCACAGTATGTCATAGCGAGCAATCGAATTCCTGGTCAGGAGAACTCCTGAGGGGACACTTTTTTTAAAAAATATATTTATTATTGATTAAGATATTACATATGTGTCCTTATCCCCACGTTACCCCCTACCCCCCCACCCCCGCTCATGCTCTCATCCCCTCCCCCCCCCCCCCCGTTGTCCGTGTCCATTGGTTAAGCCTATATGCTTGCATATAAGTCCTTTGGTTGATCTTTCCCCCTTACCCCCACCCTCCCCTACCTTCCCTCCACGGCCCGACAGTCCAATCAATGCCTCTCCGTCTCTGGATCAGTCCTTGTTCATCAGTTTATGTTGTTCATTGTATTCCACAAATGAGTGAGACCATGTGGTATTTATCTGCTCTCCAGTTCCATCCATGCTGTGGCAAATGGTAAGAGTTCCTTTTTCTTCTTCCTCTTCTTAAAGAATACCTATCAGCATTTCATATAATGCTGGTTTGGTGGTAATGAACTCCTTTAGCTTTTTCTTATCTGTGAAGCTCTTTATCTGACCTTCTATTCTGAATGATAGCTTTGCTGGATAAAGTAATCTTGGTTGTAGGTTCTTGCTATTCATCACTTTGAATATTTCTTGCCACTCTCTTCTGGCCTGCATGGTTTCTGTTGAGAAATCAGCTGACAGTCGTATGGGTACTCCCTTGTAGGTAACTGAGTTTCTTTCTCTTGCTGCTTTTAAGATTCTCTCTTTGTCTTTTGCCCTTTGCATTTTAATTATGATGTGTCTTGGTGTGATCCTCTTTGGATTCCTTTTGTTTGGGGTTCTCTGTGCATCCTGGACTTGTAAGTCTATTTCTTTCACCAGGTAGGGGAAGTTTCCTGTCATTATTTCTTCAAATAGGTTTTCAATATCTTGCCCTCTCTCTTTTTCTGGTATCCCTAAAATTCTGATGTTGGTACACTTGAAGTTGTCCCAGGGGTTCCTTACACTATCTTCATATTTTTGGAATCTTTTTTCTTTTTTCTTTTTCGGTTGGGTATTTTTTGTAACTTTGTATTTCAAAACTTGACTTGATTCCTGGAATCCTCTTGTCTACTGCTGGATCTCTGTATAATATTCTTTATTTCAGTCAGTGTATGCTTAATTTCTAGTTGGTCTTTTTTCATATCCTCCAGGATCTCACTAAATTTATCGGCAGTTTCTAGAAAATTCTTGAAAAACCTTATAACCACGGTTTTGAACTCTATATCCAGTAGTTTGTTTTCCTACATTTCTGTCATTTTTGACCTGTTTATTTGTTTCCGCATTTTCTTTGTTTCCCTGTGTTGGTAAAGTGGCTTTGTGTGCTAGGTGTCCTATAGGGCCCATTGGCTCAGCCTCCCCAATTACCTGAGGCGGACACTCTTGCTGCACCCCTTCTGGGCTTTGTGCACAGCGTTGTTGTAATTAAGCCTTGAGTGTTGTAGGTATCTCTGGGAGGAATTGACCTCCAGGCCAACTGGCTGTGAGAATCAGCTGTGTCTACGGTAGGAGATCCTCTGTGCTGAAGACACCCTTATGGGGCAAGACTTGCTTCAGTGGGGCTTTGGTGCTCACTGAGTCTGCCCCCTGAGTGTGTCCCTTATGGATCTGAGGAGTTGTAATCTAGATGGTCCCACTCTGACCACTGGGTACACTGGCTCTTGGATCTAAGGAGGTGCTAATTTAGCCTCTGCCTGAGGCTACCCAGCAGAAGCTATGAAGAGATCTGCAGATTCCCCTTCCTTGTTTGGGGTTTGGAGGTGTCAATATGAGACCCAGCTTTGAAGCAATGCAAGCTGCTGTGGGGCCTTAGGCCTTCTCTTGGAAGTTCTGCATCTGGCCAAGCTGCAGTTGGTTAGGAAATTTTCAGATTGCAAAGGGCCGGGGCATTCATATGCAAAAGCCTCTGCTCAGCTTGAGTGGGGTGGGGTCTCAGGGAATCAACAGGGTGGAGCAAGCAGCTAGTTCTGGATGATGTCCGTTTTGTCTTTTAGTTGTATTTTTGAAGTTGTTGTGGGAGGCAGCAATTTCCAGTGTTTACCTATGCCGCCATCTTGGTTTCCATTTGGTTGATAGTTATATTTTATTTTTTTAATTTGAAAAATTTTTCAATCCTCACCTGAGGATATTTTTCCATTGATTTTTCAGAGAGAGTGGAAGAGGAAAAGAGAGAATTTTCCACTGATTTTTCGTAGAGAATGGAAGAGAAAAGAATGGTAGAGAATGGAAAGACAGAGGGAAATATCGATGTGAGAGAAACACATCCATTTGTTTCCTCCTGCACGCACCCCAACCAGGGTCTGGTCATGGGAGGAGCCTGCAACCGAGGTACGTGCCCTTGACCGAAATGGAACCTGCGACCCTTCAGTTCGCAGGCCGAAGCTCTACCCACTGAGCCAAACAGGCTAGGGCAAGTGAAAAGATCTTACAAAAGATCTTCATTTGGACTAGTCATATTTCAACTTCTCAAAAGTCACGTGGCCAGTGGCTCTCATAAAGCATTTTTTTTTTAATTTAAATTTCAGTATACTTTTAATATTATTTTGTATTCAGCTGTACAGCATAGCGGTTAGACAATCCTATACTTTACAAAGTGCTCCCCCTGATAGTTCCAGTGCCCACTCGGCACCATACGTAGTCATCACAATATGATGGACTCTATTCCCTATGCTGTACTCTACAGCCCCATGACTACTTTGTGACTGCCATTCTGTACTTCTTAATCCCTTCACCTCTTTCCCCCAGACCCCAATCTCTCTCCCCTCGGGTAACCACCAGTTCACTTTCTCAGGACTTCACTGACCTCTGCAATGGCCCCTCTTAGTATTTGCCCCCCTCAACGCCCCCTCCCCAGGGAGATGCCTGGGTCCCCCCCATGGCCACCTCCGCGATGGTTTGGCTGCTCGCTGGTGTTCTTACGCTGGGAACGTGGGAGAGCAGGAATTACTTACTGTCAGGGCAAAACCTCCATGGCACAGAACATTCGCAGGGCGTGCTTCTTCCTGGTGAACCCCCCGAATTTTAACCTGCGGTGAAAACCTCTCTAGGGTATTTTAATACACGTCCTTCAACCACTGGCGACCTAGTGAGCCTAGTGCAGCGGTTCTCAACCTGTGGGTCGCCACCCCTTTAACGGTCGAACGACCCTTTCACAGGGGTCGCCTGAGACCATCCTGCATGTCAGATATTTACATGACGACTCATCACAGCAGCAACCTCACCGTGATGAAGTAGCCACGAAAATAATGTTATGGTTGGGTCACCACCTGAGGAACTGTATTTAAAGGGCCAGAAGGTTGAGAACCGCTGTGTGAATTCCCCGCCCCCATCCCCCATCTCTGTGGAAATTTTTGAATTTTTGCTCCTCTCCTCTCGGGCAAAAGCAGAGTCTCAGGATTCCTGAGGGCTCAGCGACGTGAAGTTACCGCGGCTCCAGGGCAGCCCAGTCCCAACAGCGCCCCCTCATCTCGCGCCTGGAGGCACCGGAAACGTCCGGCAGGGGCGGTGGGGCGCTGGTACCCGGGGGATGGGGGAGCGGGGACCTGAGGGCCCGGACGGTGGCCGCGGACTCTGAGGCGCTGGGAGGGGGCCCCCTGCGAGGCCCCGGGAGCCCCGTCCTCCACTGGCGTCTCTACCTCCACACAGCCGAGCCGCAGCAGCTCAGACAGGACAGCAGCACCGCCACTGCCCCGGCGGACATGGCGCCCAGACGCTCAGCGGAACCGCGCCTCCTCGCCGGTTAAGCCCACAGGCCTACCCGCCAAGTGCGCATGCGCGGGAGCGTGCGTGTACTCGTGCGCGTGCGTGTGCGCGCGCGCGTGCGTGTGCGCGTGCGCGTCCGCGTCCGCGTGCGCGTCAGCGACCCGGTGCTGAAGGGGAAGCCGCAGTGGAAAATGGAAAGCAGGGCGGGTAGAGGTTGGGAGGTGGAGGGGGACGGGGAGAAAATGGGAGAGATCCGTCACACTACCGACACGGACAAATAAAATAAAATCCAAACCAGGTTTTCGGAAAGGCAGAGCCGTGCTTTTTTGGAGTGGAACAGCAAAACCACCTAGGAAAACCCGGGGTGAAAAAAGATAGAACCTCCCAGTTAGTGTTTCTTTCAGACCCGTGGTTCTCAACCTTGGCTGCACATCAGAATCACCTGGGAATCTGTTCAAAATCCTGATTTCTGGGCCTCGTCCTCCGGAAATTCTGTTTCTTTGTTATGAGGACGAGGCCCCGAAATCAGGATTTTAAAAAGATTCCCAGGTGATTCTGATGTGCAGCCAAGGTTGAGAACCACTGTCTTAGACCCTTCATTTCCATCCAGGTCAAGTGGAGGAGGAAGAGGAACCGTGTGGCGGGAGAACATGGTAACACAAAAGTCACAAGACGGTTAGATTTAACAATATGAAGGTTACTGGTAGCCTTGACAGGAGCAGTCTCCCGGAGGAGTGAGGTCCAAAGAACATCTAGAATGGTTTGAGGAGTGAATGTAAGGTGAAGAAATGGAGACTATAGCGGCTAGGGCACAAATGGGATCGGGCTGTGGTCAGTGGAGGACATTGTAAAGATGAGAATACTAAGGGATACTTGTATGTAAAGAGAGAAATTGGTGATCTGGGAGAGAGGGCGAGGTTTCCAAGGGCCAGATAAGGAGAAGAGATCATCCAGTGCACAAGTGGAAGGAAGTGGAGGGGTTGGCCATTAGTAGGAGGGATGCTGCACCCATAGTGACAGCATATAAGGTAGATACAGGTGCATAGTGATGGCCTAGATCAGGGGTGGGCAAACTTTTTGACTCGAAGGCCACAATGGGTTCTTAAACTGGACCGGAGGGCCGGAACAAAAGCATGGGTGGAGTGTTTGTGTGAACTAATATAAATTCAAATTAAACATCATTACATAAAAGGGTACGGTCTTTTTTTTTTTTTTTTTTTTTTTTTTAGTTTTATTCATTTCAAAGGGGCTGGATCCGGCCTGCGGGCCGTAGTTTGCCCACGGCTGGCCTAGAAGCTATAGAGACAAATGGAAGCCGGTTAGAAATTTGGGGATGGGGAAATGAGGGTTTCTTTTCAGATTTGCTTTTTCTCAATGAATAAGAGACAAGGTGATCATGGAGAGTCAGAGAGGAGAGAGGTGGAGTGGAAGGAATTTGAAGAGAGAAGAAGGTATAAAATAGGGAAAACAAATATACTAGGAAAAGAGGGTTGAACTCCAGGCAGTGTTGAGTGGCAGTAAGTGCTGTACGCATGACTGTTAATTGTCCTCAAAGTTGTGGACAAACTTTTCAAATTGTCGGCCAGCTGGGGAGAAAACAGCTGGGGTTCAGAGAATGATGGTGCTTTTTGTCTTAGATGTCTCCAGTTATGAAGTGACTTTTTTAGCTTGTTGGTATGGCAGTGAAATGTGGTTGATCTCTGACTAATCTTTGACTGCAGGGGTTGCAGTCACTGTCAAAGTAGGCACTGCAACTCTGTATCTGGAGTGGAAATCACCTTGGCAGAGGTATATAATTTTCCCTGGCGAGGTTCAACATAGCCTACCTGTCAATCCTGTGTTTCATGTGTCTGCAGGAGAATTATTCCATGTTGGTGCTAAGGTAAAGATCATCCTTGTTGAAATTTGGGTAATTAACTGCCCCACTGCATATATATGTATTGATTATCCTATCTAATAGAGAAACTTGGTAATTAATCGTAACTTCGCTACCCTTCCCATTGGCTAATGAGCGAGATATGCAAATTAACTGGCAACCAAGATGGCGGCTGGCAGCCAGGCAGCTGAAGTGAACATGAGGCTTGCTTGCTCCAGTGATGGAGGAAGCCAAGGTTCCCTGCCAGCGGCAGCCCAGCTCTGAGCTCCAGATGCAACAATGTTGCAATTATAGAAGCTAAACAAAACTAGAAACCTGCTTTTTGAGCCCACTGAGCACCAGTGATGGCAACAGAGTTTCAATTATAGAAGCTAAAGAAACCCAGATACCTGCTTTCAGCCAGCCACAGCCTCAGAGCTGGAGCCGGCTCTCAGCTCCAGTGACAGCTATAGAAGGTAAATAAATTCCAGAATAAAAAAAAAAGAAAAAGAGGATGGGAGCTTCTGTCACCCGCCAGCCTGAAAATGGCCCTCAGCCCCTCACCCAGAATGGCCAGGCACCCCAGTGGGGACCCCCACCCTGAAGGGGGTGTGATCAGCTGCAAACAGCCATCAGCCCCTCATCCAGGCTGGCCAGGCACCCAAGCGGGACCCCCACCCTGATCTGGGACACCCTTCAGGGCAAACCAGCTGGCCCCCACCCGTTCACCAGGCCTCTATCCTATATAGCAAAAGGGTAATTTGCAAACTGACCCTAACAGCAGAAGGACTGGGAATGACTGGTCACTATGACACACACTGACCACCAGGGGGCAGACGCTCAATGCAGGAGCTGCCCTCTGGTGGTCAGGGCGCTCTCACATGGGAGGAGCTCTGCTCAGCCACAAGCCAGGCTGATGGCTACCAGTACAGCAGTGGTGGTGGGAGCCTCTCCTGCATCCTCAGCAGCGCTAAGGATGTCCGACTGCAGCTTAGGCCTGCTCCCCGCTGGCAAGTGGACATCCCCCGAGGGCTGCCGGGCTGCCAGAGGGATGTCTGATTGCCAGCTTAGGCCCAATTCCCAGGGGAGCAGGCCTAAGCCAGCAAATGGTCACCCCCGAGGGGTCCCAGAGGGCACAGGCCGGGCTGAGGGACTGCCTACCCAAGTGCACAAATTTTTGTGCACCGGGCTTCTAGTATATATATAATTGGCTGCCTCCTGCATGCCCCACTACTGGGGATTGAGCCCACAACCAGGGCATGTGCTCATGACTGGAATGGAACTGGGACCCTTCAGTCCACTGGCTGACAATATAGCCACTGAGCCAAACCCGACAAGGCCTGTTTCATTCTTAATTGGTACAATGGGAGCTGAGGCCCAAACCCTGTAAGCAGACCAGACAGGAACTTGGTTTGCTGTTGGTTATCTGTATGAGGATGTTTACCAGGGGAATTCCATAGGATCAGCAGGTAATGGAATGTTGTTGACTGTGTGAGTGTGAACTGTTTCTGATCTTCCTTTCACATGGGACAGTCTTGTTCATAATCATTTATCTAAAACACCTAAACAAAATAGTAGCAAATGAAACTCATCAATATATTAAAAAATAATATATCTGTTAGGTTAGGTGGCTCAGGAGGCGGCATAGGAAATAAAGCGAGTACAGTTAATCAGAAAAGAAAGAAAGGAAAGGCTTTATTCTGCGTCCCTGGGCGGCCCACGGACCCCAAAGACAGGGCACGTGGATCCGCATCAACAGGGAGGGGGGCGCTTTTTTTATACAGCTGTTCAGTGAGGGTGGAGGAGCATGAGCTGTGGGAGTTCCCGCTGCGGGGGTCGTCACGGTTTCCAGGTGTCACCATCTGCCTGGTAGCTGACCTCTTAGGAATTCCAGGGTGGGACCGGTATCTGTGTAACCATTTACCTGGTGCACTGGCCTGTTACGGATTCTAGGAAGGGCCCAGTATTTATGTCACCATCTGCCTGATGCAGGCATGCATCAGCTTCTGGACCCCCTTTCGACCTAACAATATCCAGACCAGTTTTTGAGATAGTTCATACCTAAGATGACTAAGCTCCAAGGAAACCAAGCTACCTTGGTACTCTGCTCAATGGCCATGAAGCATAGGCCAAATTCCTTTGTGGCAGACTTCCTGTGAAAACTATCTTCAGGGCCTAGCCAATGACTCTTGTATTGAGCAACTTTTGCTAATAAATTCCGTGTCAAGAAGGAAATACCAGTTGTTTATTTTTTATTTCATTTCCCTTGCCTTTGGGATCCAAATTCACAAAACCACCACTGAAGATCAAGGTCTACAAGTTTAGTGCCCATGTTTTCTTGTCTATATCTTACTGTTCCAGTCAAACATTTGTGGACAAAAGGGGGCCACATGCTAATTGACTAACATAGGGAAGGCCCTGCATGGTGGCTTTGCAAACTCAGAGACCTACAGTTAGCACAAAGGATGGTCTGAAATGAAAACTTTTAAAACTGAAAAGCAGTCTAATGGTGGGTAGTCATGTCCTAGACAGGTATCTTCCCTGACAAAGATCAACTCTGACCTTGACTGAGCCTATTGTCTTTTTGCATCTAGGATGACATACCTTTGGAATGTCAGGGTAACCTGTAACTTCCCTTTTTCAGGACCCCTCAGGGCACAACCAAGGTGTCAGGGCAGCTCCATCCCCAGTGGGAGCTGTGCAGGAGGCAGCCAACTGATGACTTCCTTTCTCATCGATGTTTCTCTCTCTCTGTCCCTCTCCCTTCCTCTCTCTATGAGATTCAATAAAAATATGTTTTAAAAAGAGAAACACAAACATATTAAGAATTAATTTTATAATATGAGATATATATAAAAATATTTGTGTTTTGGATAATTTAGGAACATTTTTCAGATCTTGAATTCGACGATACTTACTATAAACTTTTATTCTTAGTACTTCTTGGTCAAACACATGTTCTCAATATAAATACAATACATATTTGTACTTTGAGTATATTCCTACATATATATATATCCATAGTAAACAAACTTTCATTTTTTTCCTAATTATCCTTTTGTTTTCTGTTGTCAGCTTTGTAAATCATCATGTAATGGAAGTAGCTAAAAGTTAGAATACTGCAGAACAGTAGCATCAGGAGAAAGAGGACAGAAAAAACCAGGTAGCCATTTGGACTGAAAAAAAAAAAAGTCATTAGAAATGATTGGTCACTTTGGTTAATTTAGTTAGTCAAACAATTTCTAAATTGCTAGCTACTATTCCACTGGCAGAGAACAAAGGTGAATAAGACATCTTGTCCACCCTCAAAATGTTTACCTTTTAGTGGTTGAGGCTGACCAGGCAGGAAAATAGACAGTATGATCGATAGCATGAGAGGCTGCTGCAAAAAGGTGAAGCCTGTTTCCCAAAGTTACTTAGGAACAACACATGGCTCTTCTCCTTTGCAGATTATTCGCACCATTAACCACCCATCAGAGCAACAAATTGAGGACTCAGTAATATTTAAAGTAGGGCTATAATTAATGATTTGTCTTGCATGTTGGTTTAACATTTTACAAAAAAAACCCCAAAAAACAAAAACAAAACCAGGCTCAGGACAGAGGAGCAAAGTTATTTGTGGTCCCAACTTTCATCTAAATATATAAAAGCCTAATGTGTAAAGTGTCCCCTCAGGAGTTCCACCAACTGGGAGTTTGATCACTCGCTGTGATGTGTGCTGACCACTAGGTGGTAGTGCGTAACAAAGGACAGCCCTGGCCAGCAGCCAGCAGCCAGGGAAGGGAGGCCCCGGCTGGCAGCTGGCAGCCAATAGGGACCCTACCTGTGCACAAATTTCATGCACTGGGCCTCTAGTATTAACATAAGACTTTTTATCCTGCTCTCCAAAGAAACTGGCATGGAGTCCAGGAAAATGCTTTTACAACCAGTTACCTGGGTGTATCTGGACAACGGCCATTGGTCCAGGGCTGATTCAGGGTCTGTGCGGGCACAGCCACCATCCCCACTCGGTCCCACTGCCAGTCTACCTGCTGCCCTCAAGGTGGAGTTGAAAGACATGTTTGATGGGAAGAAGGTAGCTGTAGAGGGGGATAGAATAAAAGGGGAACCCAGCCCGGCCGGCGTGGCTCAGCAGTTGGGCATGACACATGAACCAGGAGGTCATGGTTCAATTCTTGGCCAGGGCACATTCCTGAGTTTCAGGCTGGATCCCTAGTGTGGGCATGAAGGAGACAGCTGATCAACAATTCTCTCTCATCATTGATGTTTCTCTCTCTCTTCTCTCTCTCTCTCTCTCTATCTATCTCTCCCCCCCCCCCCCCGCTTCCCTCCTCTCTGAAATCAATTTAAAAAAATTAAAGAAGAAAATGTTTTAAAAAGAGGAACCTAGCTGCAGTAACTCCTCTCAGGAGTTCCCTCCTGCTGGGTCCCTGGCGTAACAGAGACAATTTCTAGGACAGCATATAGGGCAGAGATATTAGGTGCCAGGAAAATGGGAGAGGGGCTTTTCCTTTTTAGCTACCACCTGTGTCTTTTACAACTTCTTTCTTTAAAGGCTGATTAGGCACAATTATTACCTGGGAATCACTCCAGAGATCTGTATTGCAAAGAGAGCTCTTAGGTCACAGAAACTGCAAATTAGAAAAATAATATTAACGATTAAATTAAGTACAATATATTAAGGCTCCCTCCACTATCTCTATGGTAATGATCAAATCATGTATCATCTTAGTTAATGCGTCACTTTCTTGACAAAGGAGAGAACAGATACATTTATATAACATCAGTGATTATTTTTCTATATGTGTGACTTAGGCTGCTTGCTACAGAATTCCTCGAGCTGGTCACTACAACCTCACCGACCTGCTAACAGTTTTATAACATTTTGAAAGTGGTTCCCAAAAGAAACGCAATAATGATATTAATAATAATTAACAATAAGTATTGACAAAAATAATGTTATTTTTTGACCATTAATACTTACTGCAAATAATACTAATTGAGTATTTGCTATGTACCAGGCAATGTACCAAATGCTCTACTTGACTTATTTTGGCTAATCCTTATAGCAACCGTTCCTTTTAGATGAGGAAATGGAGACTCAGATAGGTGAAGCGATTTATAAATGTTTACACAGTTGTAAGTAGTAAAGCTTGGATTTGAATTCAAGGTTTTCGGATCAAAGTGCATGTGATGTTTACCTGATGTAGGGTAACTCCTCCAGGTAGCTGAGAATGTCAGGAGGTCGATATAGGAAACTGTGTTATTATTTCTATAGTTACTGAGTCTCTCTTATAAGTTAGCACATTGCTCGAAATGAGACAGGATATAGCTAAATAAACATTAATAATATGATTTTACCTACCTTCATGTCGCAGGAGGAGAGTAGAAGGAACTTTTTTATTGAGTGTTTGCCAAGTGCCCAGCAAAGTTAGGGATTTTAACCCAGGTACTTCATTTAATCCCCAGAATACTATAAAATAGGTTTTATTGACTCATTTTACAGACAAAGAAATAACCTCAAAGAGACAAAGCAATTTGCATAAGACTGCATAGCTACTAGTGCAAAATTAAGACTCAAAGTGCCTTTGCTGGTTTGGCTCAGTGGATAGAGTGTCAGCCTGCAGACTGAAGAGTCCTGGGTTCAACTCCAATCAAGGGCACATGCCCAGGCTGTGGGTTTGATCTTCAGTGGGGGTGGGCAGGAGGCAGCCAATCAATGATTCTCTCTCATCAATGAAGTTTTACTCCCTCTCCCTTCCTCTCTGAAATCAATAAAAATATATTAAAAAATAAACATAAAAATATATTAAAAAAAAAAGACTCAAAGCAAAGTAGGCTTTCTAGCACAATGTCCTCAAGGTCCATCCATGACGTTGAAATGGAAAGATGTTCTTTTCTTATAGCTGAGTAATATTCCATTGTATATATGTACCACATCTCTCACTGATTCATTCATCCTTGCTGGACACTTAGGTTATTGTCAAGTCTTGCCTATTGTAAATAATGCTGCAATAAACATGGAGGTAGAGGTATCTTTTTGAAATAGTGTTTTGTGGAACTCTTCTGTTAATGGTGACCCCAGACTCTATGACATTTTTGATTCTTTTGCTAAGTCAGAAAATTACTTTAATAGCTATGATATATATATATATATATATATATATATATATATATATATATTACAGAATCAGTGTAGAATAGCTGTTGGTTTCCTCATAATTATCAGAATTATTTATAGTTGAGGTCTTGGCTAAATGGGGCTGAAATCAACTAAAGGTCTTGGATTGTTGGCTCAGAAATCATCCTAGGAAGCACGCCTTGTTGATATATGTCATGCTTAGCTTTTATGAAATGACCTGGTCCTTTTTATTAAAAACGTCTTTTTATTCATTCTTTGGAGGCTTGAATGACTTTGGCAGCATTCATCAAACACCTTCCAGCTCCTGACTTTTACCACTTCTTCAGCATTCAGTTCTGACTGCATCCATTTCAACTTCGTCTGTTCTTTTCTAAGTTGCTTTCATAACATGAAATCATCCAGATTGTTTTCTCTCTCTTCTCGGAGGTGTTTTAATGCTGATGAAGTCTGAGCTGTACAAGTCTTGTACTGACAAGAGCCTCATCAAACTCATAAAATTGTTTACAGGTTTGGCTGGCATAATTTTTTCCTGCAGAGAGAGCTGTTATAACCATAGTGTTTAATTCATGTCCTGTCCTGTCATCAGTCGCCCTCATCACCTTAGTAATTCCTAGAACTGGGCAAACTCCTCATGGTTCACATGCCACTGGGCACCACCATATTGGACCTACATCTTTCATTCTTCCTACTAGGAATTTCTTTCCCTCTTGACTTAGTGATATTGACATGTCTTCCTGTAACGTATTTCTTTTGGACTTTGCAGAGTGAAGTATTCTATCTTGTCATTATACCTTTAAACAAATTCCCTGTGGAATTGTTCTTCCGCACCCCTGGATAAAATACTGTGTGTAATATCTGTACCATTCTTTGTGCTCTTCTCAGGCTAATATTTTGTTAGGAACTATACTTTCATCACAACACTCCCCTTGTAAAGATGCTAAGGAGGCATGGTTTGAAATTGACTTCACCATTATGCCTTACCTTAGTCTGCCTCCTTTGTTTTCTACCTTCCTCACTCAAGGTATTTTCCACCTTCCTTCATGATCCACAAGCCATAGACATTTCATTATTAGCGTGGCTTCTGAAGGGTGTACTCTAGTCCTCTGGCAATGTAAATTCTACCAATGTTCCTTATTCCCCATGACGTTTTCTTCTGATTCTCAAAATAGCATTGATATTTCCCATCTTTGAATTATTATTCTGCTCATTAATAATACAAATTATTATATTTACAAATATCTCAGTATTGCTCTGATTTAACCTCCCTTGGTTTGTTTGTGTCTTCCCCACTCCTTCTTCCCCAACCAGTTTAATTATAAGTGCCTTGAAGGCTGAGATTGTGCTTATGTTCTATTTGCATCTGTCATAACCAAGGAACACAGTAATTGTGAATTGATTATTTAATGTTTAACATGAAATCTTATCTTCCACCCCCATACAATGCTTATTGTGATTGCCACAAAAATTAGAAAGCAGATGTGTAAACCATAACAAAAATTGAATATCTAGGTGATACCAAATCAAATTAAATTAACACAGACAACAGCATGATGATTACCAGAGGAGAAGAGGTGGGAGAGGTAGAAGAGGGTATGAGGGGGAAATGGTAGTGGAAGAAGACTTGATTTGGGAACACACAATACACTATATAGATGATGTATTAGGAATTGTACACCTGAAACCTACATAATTTTATTAACCAATGTCACCCCAATAAATTAAATTAAAAACTTAAATTTAAAAATAAAAATGTAATTTGGTGGAATTAATGCTAAAATGATTATAATAAAACATTTATATTCACCTATAGTTTGGATCCAGGATCTTCACTCGAAACACATACATTCCAGCATGCTGAAGAGGCCAAACTAAATGGTTACGGTTAGACTTGTTGATGATCTCATACGGTTGACTCAAGTCTCCTGGTTTTCCAATGCCATAAGAAAAACAGTGCTTATAGTTCTGAATAGGAAACAAAGACAAAAACCCACTTGATCAAGCCATCGATAGCCTCTGAGAAAGCAAATCTCCCCTAGCCTCATGAATGACACCTCCTTTCTAGCCAAGGACTTCTTGGAATAGTATGTCAGCCATGTCTAGAAACGTGAATCCTGTCTTGAGTTGTATGTGTGTAGCCAATAATTCAGTACCATTTCTCCCTTTCCTTCTCAAGCTCTAACATTAACTTGGCAGAACCTGTGAAAATGGCAGTTTTCCTTTTGAGTCCTTCAGTTTTTCTTCTGAGAATTTACATCTCTAGAGTTACCACCCAGATCTTTTATGCAGGCTATTCATCCTGTAGAGTCAGGACTATGCAGCAATCAGCGTGGCTCCAGGAACTGGAATGCTATTTCACTCCAAATATATGTTTCAGGGAAAGAGCGCCACTGGTGGCCATGTTCAGATAATATACCCTCAGGAAGGGTAGCTTTGCTCACCCAGACATAACTAGTCTTTGCAGGTACCTGCGTTCCATTATACTCAGACTCCAGACTGAATGCACCCTTCTGGTGCAGAGCTTTGTGTCTCCATACAGTAGGAGTGAGTATTTAGGGCCTGGTGTGGGCACTCCAAACCTTTCTTGAATGTAAGCCACTATTTCACTGGTTCTAAAATGTGGTCCCTAGATCAGCAGTAGCAGCATCACCTGTGAACTTGTTAGAACTGCAGATTTTGAGGTCCCTCCCCAGATCTGTTGAACCAGCAACTTTGGAGGTAGGGTCCAGAGACCTGTTCTAGCTGTGGTCGGCAAACTCATTAGTCAACAGAGCCAAATGTCAACAGTACAATGATTGAAATTTCTTTTGCGAGCCAAATTTTTTAAACTTAAACTATATAGGTAGGTACATTGTTATTAACTTAATTAGGGTACTCCTAAGCTTGCCTTTGCTAAAAAACGTCCTCAATCTGATTGAGGTACATTCGCTGAGGTCGACCCCTTCCAACTCTCCCATCCACACTCGTCTTGTTTCGTCTATCTCCTTTCTGAAAACTGACTTCTGCGCATGGGCCACGAAGTTTCAATCGCACTGTACGTGTACACCCACATGTGGTATTTTGTGGAAGAGCCACACTCAAGGGGCCAAAGAGCCGCATGTGGCTTGCGAGCCACAGTTTGCCGACCACTGCCCTAGGTGATTCTGATGTGCATTAACATCTGAGAAACACTGCACTGTAGCATACTGACTGGGGCACGCTCCAGGACTTTAATTAACAGGCCACCTGTTAATTACATGACACAAGTCATGTGTTATTTTGGCAAAATCCTAGAACATTTGGGTGCCCTGTGTGAGATTTGGGCAAACAGAATGTCACACCTATCCTCAACCCCAGGCCCTTCAACAAAAGTCATAGGGCAAGTTTCTTTTTTAACTGACTCCATGACTAGTTAAATTCCTTATGCTTTAAAAAAATATATATTTTATTGATTTTTTTACAGAGAGGAAGGGAGAGGGATAGAGAGTTAGAAACATCGATGAGAGAGAAACATTGATCAGCTGCCTCCTGCACACTCCCTACTGGGGATGTGCCCGCAACCAAGGTACATGCCCTTGACTGGAATCAAACCTGGGACCCTTCAGTCTGCAGGCCGACTCTCTATCCACTGAGCCAAACCGGTCAGGGCTTCCTTATGCTCTCTTAATAGTGGAATTAATACTCTATAAAAAGGTAGATGGCTATACTCTATTAATTAGTTCCACAGATATTTATTGAGCACTCATAATGGGTAGATGGTGGGGATACAGCAGTGAACAAAACACACACAATTTTGTTCGCTTATGCAGCTTATATTACAGTTGGGGAGCCAGACGATAAATGGGATAAATAAGCAGACTACATACCCAATGTGTCAATGAGTGACAAATGCTAATGACATTAAAGGAAATTGGGAAGGAAGATATGGACTGTCATGGGGTGATGGTTAACTTTTTCTATAGAGTGGACAAGGAAGTCTTCATTGACTAGTTGATTTCTTTTAAAATGTATTTTTATTGATTACAGAGAGGAAGAGAGAGGGAGAGAAAGATAAAAACATCAATGATGAGCCCAAACTGGTTTGGCTCAGTGGATAGAGAGTCGGCCTGCAGACTGAAGGTCCCAGGTTCGATTTCGGTCAAGGACACATGCCGGGGTTGTGGGCTCCATCCCAGTGTGGGGTGTGCAGGAGGCAGCTGATCCATGATTCTCTCTCATCATTGGTGTTTCTATCTCTCTCTCCCTCTCCCTTCCTCTCTGAAATCAATAAACATATATTAACAACAACAACAACAACAAAACCCCCCAAAACATCAATGAAGAGAGAGAATCATTGATCGGCTGCCTCCTGAACACTGGGATGGAGCCCGCAACCTGGATCTGTGCCCTGACAGAATCAAACTGTGACCTCCTGGCTCACAGATCGACGCTCAGACACTGAAACACACTGGCTGGGCTTGACCACTTGACATACACATATATATGGTTTGTTTGCTTTTTTTGACTAGTTGATTTTTAAGTAAAGACCTGGAAGAGGAAGCTTTCTAGTCATAGGGGAGGGGCATAGCAAATAATGAAGGCTTTGCTGTAACTGAGATGGGAACCATTTCATGGTTTTGAGCAGAAGAGTGACATGTTCTTGTTTATGTTTTGGAAGGAACACTAGCTGCTGTGTTGTGACAAGATTCGTGATGGGCAAGGCTGAGGCACGGAGACCAGCAGGGATTCTGCTGTTCTAACCCAGATGGTTGGTGATGGAGGAGCAGGGTGGTGGCAATTGGGGTGGTGAGGAATGACCAATTCAGAATATACTTTGAAGGAAGAGCCAACAGATTTCCTGGAGACCAAATGTGGGCGTGAGATGACGCTCAGAGGCTTCTTTCCTGATCAAGCTGCAAGGATGGGATTCCCACTCACCGCGGCGGGAAGGACGCTGGGGTATGTTTGTAGGATGGATAGTAGGAGCTCAGTTGGGACATGTTAAGTTTGAGATGTTAATGGAAGCACCATAAATTTTCTTTAACACGAGGTTATTTGTCTTGTCTTAGTAAAAAAATAAGACCCTCTCTTCGCCTCTTGCTCTCTAGCTACTACACTATGTCATTCTCCCCTTTGCCTCAAAACTCCTCAGCGGAGATGGCTATTCTCGCTGCTTTGAATTCATTGTTTCCACATTAATTAAACCCACTTCGGTAAGTTTTTGTCTCTCACACTGCACCTAAATGGATCCTTCAAGGTTACTAGTTATCTCCATGCTGCTAAAGTACATGATCAGAGGAGAAGACAAGATGGCGGAGGAATAGGCAGACACATCCCAAGGCTTGTTCTGGAGAAAATAGAATGAGCAGCTGAAACAAATAACATCTACCCTGAATTGGCGAAGGTGACTCAGCTGGTGAGAGTTTGCAGCTGGGAAGGGCAGAGTTCCCCTGGAAAGGGTACCCTTAGGTAACACCTGGGACTCTACAAACACCCTTGCCAGGGACCTGCTACCTCGGCTGCGGTTCCACGGTCACCGAGTCTCCAGCCCCCTTGGGCACAGGTTCCTGTGAGTTCTGAAGCACGCTCCCCTCTGACCAGCCCAACGCTTGAGTCCAGTGCATTGCAACCATGTGAGCAGCACGCTCCTGTCCAAGGAGCATCAGCCCTGCGAGCAGCCTTCCCCAGGCCTAAAAGCAGCAGCCTCATGTGGCCAGTTCCTGTACAAGGAGCAGCAGCTGTGTGAGCGGCCCGCTCCCCCGTCCAAGGGGCAAAAACCATGCGAGCAGCCCGACCCTCCCGAGGGGCAGCAGCCGCACGAGCAGTCTGCCAACGTCTGAGGAGCAGCAGCTCTGCGCAGCCTGTCCCCATCCGAGGAGCAGCAGCTGCGCACAGCCCGCACCATGCACCAGTCCGAGGAGCAGCAGGTGCGCAAGCATCCTGCCCTCGTCCAAGCAGTAGCAGCCGCATGAGCAGCCTGCCCAATCCGAGGAGCAGCAGTTGTGTGAGCAGCCCGCTCCCATCCAAGGAGCAGCAGACACATGTGCACCTCGCTCCCACCCAAAGAGAAGCAGCCACGCAAGCAGCCCACCCCTCGCCCGAGGAGCAGCAGCCACACGAGCAGACAGCCCCCGTATGAGGAGCAGAAGCTGCAGGTGCAGCTCACTCTGGCCCAAAGAGCTGCAGCCGCCTGAGCAGCTCACCCCTGTCTGAAGAGTAGCAGCCACACGAACAGATAGACTGACCACATCTGAGGAGCGGCAGCCTTGCGCAGCCCACATGGGTCCAAGGAGCAGCAGCCACATACAGTCTGCACCTGTCCGATGAGCAGCAGCTGGGTGAGCATCCCACCCCCATTTGAGGAGCAGCAGCCGCACGGGCAGCTCACTCCCGCCTGAGGAGCAGCAGCCACACAAGCAGCCCATCTCCCATCTGAAGTGTAGCAGCTGTGCAAGCAGCCCACACCTGTATAAGGAGCAATAGACCTGTAAGCAGCCTGCCCCTGTCCAAAGAGTGGTAGCCTCATGAACAGCCTGCCCAATCTGAGGAACAGCAGCAGCATGCAGCCAGCCCCGATCCAAGAAGCAGCAGCCACGTGAGCAGTCCACGGCCATCCGAGGAGCATAAGCCATGTGAACAGCCCGCTCCTATCCAAGGAGCAGCAGCCACGCTCAGCCTGCCCCCACCTGAAGAGCAGCAGCCTAGTGATCAGCCCACCCCTGTCCAAGGAACAGCAGCTGGGCAAGCAGCCATAGGAGACACCACTTCTGCGAATAGCACGCACTAGCGGAGCCACTGCCAACTGAGGAGCAGCCACTATTGCGACCATTTGAGGGGCAACTGCAGCCCGAGGAACCACTGCCACCCAAGGAGCAGCCCCTGCACGACTCGACATCTAGATCAGTTGGGGAGACCAAAAATGGGTAGACAGAAAAAAACCCCAAAGGAAAGAAAAGGATGAATCGCCAGAAAAGTGGCTAAGTGAAACAGAGGCATGCAATAGGTCAGAAAAAGAATTCAGAATAAGGGTCCTAGAGTGCATAAACCGGATGGAGGAAAAGAATCAACAACTTATGCAAGAATCAAGAAGAAATGGATGAAAAAATCAACAACTTATGTAAGAATCAAGAAGAAATGAATAGTGATATAGGTGCAATAAAAAACAACATGGAAAGTTTCAAAAGTAGACTAGGAGAAGCAGAGGACCAAATTAGCGAATTAGAAGACAGGGAAGCAAAACACACCCAAACTGAACTGCAATTGGAGAAAAAAATTAAAAGACAGGAGGAGAGTCTAAGGGAGCTATGGGAAAACATGAAACGAAGCAACATACGAATAATAAGGGTGCCAGAACAACAGAAAGAGGAACAAGTCTTAGAAAACATATTCAAGGAAATAGTGTCCAAAAACTTCCCTGATGTGGGGAAGAAAAAAGTCATACAAGCACAGAGAGTCCCAAACAAGATGAACCCGAAAAGACCCACACCAAGACACATCATAATTATGATGGCAAATGTTCAGGACAAAGAGAGAATCTTAAAGGCTGCAAGAGAGAGACAGAAAGTTACATACAAGGGATCTCCCATTAGATTATCAAATGATTTCTCAACAGAAACACATCAGGCCAGAAAATAATGGAAGAAAATTTACAAAGTGATGTAAAGCAAGGGACTGAATCCAAGAATACTCTATCCAGCAAGGCTATCGTTCAAAATTGAAGGGGAAATAAGGCTATTCACAGACAAAAAAAGGCTAAGGGAGTTTATCACTACCAAACCAGCAATGCAAGAAGTGCTAAAGGGACTGGTGTAAAAAAAAAAAAAGAAATAAAAAGGTAAGAAAGAACACAGGCACAAAAAATAAAAATGGCTACAAACAAGTACTTGTCAATAATAACTTTAAATGTAAATGGACTAAATGCTCAAATCAAAAGACATCGAATGGCTGAATGCATAAAAAAACATGACCCATACCTTTGCTGTCTACAAGAGAACCACCTCAGAAGAAGAGACTCACACAGAATGAAAGTGAAGGGATGGAAAAATATCTTTCAGGCAAATGGAAAGGAAAAAAAACCTGGGGTAGCAATACTTATATCGGACAAAATAGACCTCAAAGTGAAGACCATAATAAGAGATAAGGAAGGCCACTTCATAGTACTAAAGGGACTGATACAACAAGAGGATATAACCCTGATAAACATACATGCACCCAATGTAGGAGCACCCAAATACATAAAAAAAACTCCTGGAAGATATCAAGGGAGAGATCGACAACAATACAATCATAGTAGGGGACTTTAATAGACCAGTGACATCACTGGATAAATCCTCTAAACAAAAAATCAGCAAAGAAACAGCAATCCTAAATGACTCTCTAGATCAGATGGACTTAATAGACATCTTCAGAACGTTTCACCTCAAAGCCGCAGAATATACGTTCTTCTCAAGTGCACATGGGACATTTTAAAAATAGACCACATATTGGGTCACAAGCAAAGTCGCCCCAAATTCAAGAAGATTCAAATCATACCAAGCATCTTCTCAGACCACAATGGCATAATATTAGAAATAATCTACAATAAAAACAATCCAAAACACTCAAACATTTGGAAGCTGAATAGCATGTTATTAAATATTGATTGGGTTACCAATGAGATCAAAGAAGAAATTAAAAACATCCTGGAAACTAATGACAATGAAAACACAACAATCCAAAACCTATGGGACACAATGAAAGCAGTCCTGAGAGGGAAATTTATAGCTCTACAGGCCTACCTCAAAAAGCAAGAAAAAAATTGTAGTAAATCATCTAACTCTACAACTCAAGGAATTAGAAATAGAACAAGAGAAGCCAAGATTGAGCACAAGGAAGGAGATAATAAAGATCAGAGTAGACAAGTAGTTAACATAAACATCTGAAAACACACTCTAGAGATAAACCCTGTTAATGTAAAGAATGTGGGAGAACCTTATTTATCTTTCAGCTGTGCAATCACATAGGATGCTCCAGATTGGGGATGGGCCCTAGAAATGTCAGGAGTGTTAGAAAGCATTCATTTCTTCCAGTGTATTATATAGAATGAATGAACTCACACTGAAGAGAGGCCTTGTCAGTATAAACATTGTAGAAAAGCCTTGGGTTGCCCTAGTTCTTTACAAAATCATACCCAAGAATAAGTCTACGAATATAAGGAGTGTGGGAGAGCCTTTCTTGGACATGTAAGAACGTACATGGAGAGAGCATATAAATATAGAGAATGTGCAAAAGCCTTCAGCCATCCCTTTTTCTTGAAAAGACCATGAAAAAAACCTCAAAGTTGAGAGAATTCTATTGAATGTAAACGATGTAGGGAAACCTTCATTTAGCCTCATATCCCCACAATGCCATGTGAGTATGTACACTGAATAGGTATTGTATAATGCTAGTGAAGACAAACTTTTAACAAATACTTTCAGAGGAGCTTGTAAACTGCACTGGAAGGCAATCGTATTGCTGTAACTAGTATATGTAAGCCCAGTGCAAATTAATTCCTATACTTCCAAAAATTCACAACATGAAAGAAATGCTATAAGCATTTAGACATCTATTGTCATTAACACTGACTTATACTCAAAGTGATTCTCTGTAGTACATAATTCTACTTTTGCAAGTAGAGATTATATAATTCTGTAGAGACTGTAAGCCAGAGTTTGTAAGTTTAACAGGTATTTTTTTTTCCTTTTAGTCAGATAATAAACATTTATTACATCCATGGGTGAATGGAAGTGGTTTACTAATATGCAAGTAGGTTTAACTTTTATGTAATTTTTGTAATTGTTCTGTAAGGAAAGGAACATTGAAAAATGGTACTTGGGTATTTGTTCTTTTTTCCCTATTGGCCTCCTGTGACATGTATTGAATGAATATACTTCACCCATATATATAATCTATTTTAACAGAAAAGTGCCTTTTCATTGGCCTGAAGAGCCTTACTCCATTTTCCTGTAAATACATGTTTTTTAGTTTTTCAATTACAGTTGACATTCAGTATTATTTGTCAATAAATATTTGCGATATATTTGTAAAAAAAAAAAAAAAAAGATCAGAGTAGAAATATATGACATAGAGACCAAAAAAATAATACATAAGATCAATGAAACCAAGAGCTGGTTCTCTGAAAGGATAAACAAGATTGACAAACCTCTAGCCAGGCTCACCAAGAAGCAGAAAGAGAGGACCCAAATAAACAAAATCAGAAATGATAGAGGTGAAATAACAACAGACCCCACAGAAATACAAATGATTATTAAAAAATACTATGAGCAACTCTACTCCAACAAACTACACAACCTGGAGGAAATGGACATATTCCTAGAAAAATATAAACTTCCAAAACTCAATCAGGAAGAATCTACAAATCTCAATAGGCCAATAACTATGGAAGAAATTGAAGCAGTCATCAAAAAGCTCCCAGCAAACAAAAGCCTGGGACCAGACGGCTTCACAGGGGAGTTTTACCAAACATTCAAAGAAGAACTAAAACCTATCCTCCTCAGACTACTACAAAAAATTCAAGAGGAAGGAACACTTCCAAGCTCATTCTATGAAGCCAGCATCACCCTAATAGCAAAACCAGGTAAAGACAACACAATGAAAGAGAATTACAGGCCAATATCCCTCATGAACATAGATGCCAAAATCCTCAACAAAATCTTAGCAAATCGGATCCAGCAGTACATCAGAAAGATCATACACCATGACCAAGTAGGATTTATCCCAGGGATGCAAGGATGGTACAATATCCGCAAATCAATAAACATGATACATCACATAAACAAATTGAGAGAAAAAACCCACACAGTCATATCAATTGATGCAGAAAAAGCATTTGACAAAATCCAACACCCATTTTTGATAAAAACTCTCAGCAAGGTGGGAATAGAAGGATCATACCTCAACATAATAAAAGCCATATATGACAAACCCACAGCCAACATCATAATCAATGGGCAAAAACTAAAACCATTTCCCTTAAGAACAGGAACAAGACAGGGATGCCCACTCTCCCCACTCCTGTTCAACATAGTACTGGAAGTATTAGCCATTGTGATTAGACAAGAAGAAGAAATAAAAGGCATCCAAATTGGAAAAGAAGAAGTAAAACTGTCCTTATTCGCAGATGACATGATATTGTACATAAAAAACCCTAAAGACTCCATTAAAAAACTATTAGACTTAATAAATGAATTCGGCAATGTAGCAGGATACAAAAATCAATGCCAAGAAATCTGTGGCATTTCTATACACCAATTGTGAACTTACAGAAACAGAGACTAAAAAAACAATCCCATTTACCATCACACCAAAAAAATTAAGATACCTAGGAATAAACCTAACTAAAGAGGTAAAAGACCTCCACTCAGAAAACTACAGGACATTGAAAAAAGAGATAGAGGAAACAGATAGATGGAAAAACATACCATGTTCGTGGATTGGTAGAATCAACATCATTAAAATGTCCATACTACCCAAAGCAATCTATAAATTCAACGCACTTCGCATTAAAATACCAACAGCATATTTCACAGACCTAGAACGAACTCTCCAAAAATTCATCTGGAATAAAAAAATATCCCCAATAGCTGCAGCGATCCTGAGAAAGAAGAACAAAGAAGATGGGATCTCAATACCTGATATCAAGCTGTATTACAAAGCCACGGTTCTCAAATTGCCTGATACTGGCACAAAAACAGACATATAGATCATTAGAATAGAATAGAGAATCCAGAAATCAACCCGAACTAATATGCTCAATTAATATTTGACAAAGGAGGCAAGAACATGGAGTCAAGACAGTCTCTTCAGTAAATGGTGTTGGGAAAATTGGACAGATAGATCCCAAGAAACCAGAAACACCAATCAGAAAGGATATATGCATCCCTATGTTCATAGCAGCATAATTTACCATAGCGAAGATCTGGAAACAGCCTAAGTGCCCATCAGCAGATGATGGATTTGAAAACCGTGGTACACACAATGGAATACTACGCTGCTGTAAAAAAGAAGGAATTCTTACCATTTGCAACAGCATGGATGGAACTGGAGAGCATTATGCTAAGTGAAATAAGCCAGTCAATGAAAGAAAAATACCACGTGATCTCACTCATTTATGGATAATAAAGACTATTATAAACTAATGAACAAAAATAGATACAGAGGCAGAGCAGCATCAAACCGACTGTCAAACTACAGCGGGAAGGCTAAGGAGGGTCGGGGGATTGGAAGGGGGTGGTAAGAGATCAACCCAAGGACCTGTATGCATGCATATAAGCATAACCAATGGACATAAGACATTGGGGGGTAGAGGAGGTCGGGGGAATGTCAAGGGGGGGGGACATATGTAATACACTTTGTAATACTTTAAGCAACAAAACAAAATTAAAATAAATAAAGTACATGATCAGTTTCAATGCTCACCATAGTTGACCCGTCTTAGTGTGGACTTGACACAGTGGATCCCTCCCTCCTGTAAGACTTGCTTTACATGTTGTCTGTCTGGAAAACCACGCTCACCTGGCTTTCCTCCTGCTTCTTGGATTTTTCTCTCTCATCTCCTTTGACCTCCTCATTCCCCCGTCTCTAAATAGTTGAATGACCCAACATTTAGTTCTCTTCTTTTTGCCTCTAGATAAGGGTTTCCTACACTTATTTTGTGTGTGTACGAGTTCTTTATGTGGGTCCTTTTGTCAGTCTGATAAAATCTATGGATTACCAAGGATGCCTTCTTAGAATAATGTTTTTAAAATTGTGTCTACAAGGGAAACTAGTTATAAAGAATTATAGCCGATAAAATGTTAAAAACAATAAGGTATTACATTATAATTTAAAAGATGTGCTTCTTTAAATACGGGATCTAACGCCAGATTTAACAAGCACCATAATTACTTTGGTGTAGTTGGAAGCAAGTTCATTAGGTAAGGAGGAGGATGGGTGAAGAGGTGTTGGAGATTTTAGGAGAGAGGAGAGAGTATACACTAGCTACTTATGAGACGGGGAGAGCGAACAAACTAGAGAAATACAGTTATATTTTTGGGCAGTGTGATGGGACCTTTTCAGTCATGACATGAAAATGAAACAAGTCAGCATGAGTATGTTTTTCTCTGACCACAGTCAGCTGCTAAGGTGGATAGTTGAATTTAACCAGGGTTGTGATTTAGTCACACAAATATGAAGGAGTAAGAGGGGCAAAGGAATTGAGGGTACCTATTAATAGTGATATAATTGTTGGCCATGGAATTATAGCTGGATAAAGAGGGGAAGATAACCTGGGAGTGTGGTGAGGGTCGTAAGATCACTAGATTGAAGGTTAGGCTGGGGTTGAAGGATGGTTTAAAGTGTTGTTAGAGCCAAGCTTCTAGAGCAAGCATGTCAAACTCAAAGGCCAACACGGGCCAAATAAACAAGGTTTAAGTGTCTGTGGGCTGTAAAAAAACAAATGCTTCTATTTCCATAGAAACATTGGTTTATTTCAAAGGAGACATACTGAGTACAAAGGGCCGAAATAAATGAGCCATCGTTAACATAAAATAATAGAACATTTTAATAAAAATTAATATTTTTTCTTGAACATTAACTTACCAGACACTGAATAACTGCACAAATTAATAAGCGTAATGCAAATAAACCTATTTTTCTTGTTCTCTGAAAGTGAAATATTTCTTCTTGCTCACACCAAACAAGTCAGTCAGTACAAGACTAATGACGTGGCCATCGGCTGCTAAGATATTCGCTGCTAGTATTATTGGAGAGAAAAGGTGCGCCTGCGTGTAAGGAGCGTAAGGGAAATGAAGGCAACACGATTATTGTAATCAGTCATTAGTGAACATTGTAGCTTGTTATTAATAATGATGTATAACAGGATATTGTAAAAATTAAGTTATGAAATTTTTATTAAAACATTTCTTACATACCACTATATTGGCTGGGCCACAGAAATATTCACTGTGGGCTTCATGCGGCCCGTGGGCCACGAGTTTGACATGCTTGGTCTAGAGTTATGTTGCTGGAAAGTGAGGGAATAGTGGATGGAGAGTGGAATGTTTGGAATACAGAGGACAATACACATCATTTGTATGTATCTTTGTCTTGACATGCATAGATTCTGATGCAGAAGCAAAGTAACATTGTGATTTTAGGATGAACATTTTATAGGCTGAGGTACCTTCTCTGTCACTTTTTATTCATAAGATATGATCTGATTCTCCAAATAACATACATTAATTTCAATTTAAGAAAATTCAATTGCAAAAAATTAAAAACAGTCTAGGGTTGATAATTGGCAGTAAGAAATGTTCTTCCTGGCCGGTGTGGCTCAGTGTTTGAGGGTCGAACTATGAACCAGGAGGTCAAGGTTCAATTCCCTGCCAGGGCACATACCTGGCAGGCTCCATCCCGAGTGTAGGGCACACAGGAGGCAGCCAATCAGTGATTCTCTCTCATCATTGATGTTTCTATCTCTCCCTCTCCCTCTCCCTCTCCCTTCCTCTCTCTGAAAGAAATAAAATGATATGAAAATAAATAAATAAATAAAGCAGTTAGCAAAGTAAAATTTTACTTACCTCAGGTCCCCAAACTTCGTCTAATGAGAGGTTCTTGTTACGCGTGATCATTGAATTCCACGTCTGGGCCTCATTTAAACAACCACTCTGTCATGATATATATATGTATGTATAGTATATCAATTTATTCATAAGTACCTCATATATTTTAATGCCATTGAAAAGTATATTTAAAAAATGTTAAATTATTTAAATGTTTGCTGATACACAGAGAAACAATAGACTTCTGTATATTGACCTTGTACGGAGAGAACTTCTTCATTAAATTTGAGCTGTTTCACATGAACAGTTATGTTACCTGTGAATATGACAGTTTCAGTTTTTCCTTTCCAATTCTTTTACTTTTTATATAGTTTTATTGTTTATAGTTTGCCGCTTTACAAAGATCAGGAACAATATTGTGCTGAAGTAGTGGTAATTGGCACTCTTATTTCATTCCTGATTATAGGTTTTCAAATTTTCACCTTAGGTATGATGTTTTCTATAGGGTTTTTAAATCTATATTTTATTAGATTAAGGAAGTTACCATCCATTTATAATTTTCTAAGATTTATTTTAAAAATAATGTTAGGCCTAGCCACTTTGGCTCAGTGGCTAGAGGGTCACCCTGCGGACTGAAGGGTCCCAGGTTCGATTCCCAGTCAGGGCACATGACCAGGTTGCCAGCTCGATCCCAGTGTGGGGCATGTAGGAGGCAGCTGATCAGTGATTCTCTCTCATCATTGATGTTCCTCTCTCTCTCTCCTCTCCCTTCCTCTCTGAAAAGCAATAAAAAAATAAAATAGGTAAAGAAAAATAATGTTATATATGGATGATAATTTTGTAGTCAAATAACATTTCATCAACTATTATAATTTTCTTCATTCCAGTAATATAGTGGATTACTTTGATTTCCAACTCTTCTATGTGAAATGAACAAAACTTGGTCCATTTATTGATTTTTCTTTTTCTTTTTCTTTTTTAGAGAGAAAGAGCAAAACATCAATTAGCTGCTTCCTGCACGACCCCTACTGGGGATCAAATCCGAAACCTAGGCATGTGCCCTGACCAGGAATTAAACTGGCAACCTTTTGGTGCATGGGATGATGCCCAACCAATTGAGTCACACCAGCCAGGCAGGATATAATATTTTTAATATATTGATGAGTTCTGTTACTAGTTTGTTTTGGTGTTTTGTATCATTGGTCATGGGTGAGATTGTCTCATAATTCTGTTTTGTTTTAAGGTTCTCTTGGATTCACAAAGTAAGTTGGATTAGAGATTTCTATTTTATTTTCTTGGAATACAAGAAGCTTTGTTAAATCATGTTTATCAAGGCATTTGTCCATTTTATTCATTTGTCCATTGTCAAATTGGTTGAGATAAATTTATTTATAACAACCTCTATTGTTTGGGTTGTAAAATGGTGATATTCTACTTCTGTCTTTTTTTCATGTGTGAACTGTAATCCTATCTAATAATATACAAACATGGTAATTAACCATACCTCTGACCTCCTTCCCATTGGCTAATCAGGGCGATATGCAAATTAACTGCCAACCAAGATGGCGGCCAGCAGCCACGCAGCTGAAGCAAACAGGAGGCTTGCTTGCTCCAGTGATGGAGGAAGCCAAGGTTCCCCGCCTGCCGCTGCCAGCCTCTGAGCTGCACTCTAAGAAACAATGTTGCAATTATAGAAGCTAAACAAACCCCAGAAACCAGCTTTCAGCCAGCCAGGCCTCAGAGCTGGAGCTGCAACAGTGTTTCAATTATAGAAGCGAATCAAACCCAGATACCTGCTTTCAGCAGCCAAGGTCTCAGAGCTGGACCTGAGCCTCAGAGCTAAAGCTGGCTCTCAGTTCCAGCGACAGCTATAGAAGGTAAATAAATCCCAGAATAAAAAAAATTAAAAGGAAAATAAGGAGAGGTTGGGAGCTTCAGTCACCCGCCAGACTGAAAACGGCCCTCAGCCCCTCACCCAGACTGGCCAGGCACCCCAGTGGGGACCCCCACCCTGAAGGGGGTGTGATCAGCTGCAAACAGCCATCAGCCCATCATCCAGGCTGGCCAGGCACCCAAGCGGGACCCCCACCCTGATCTGGGACACCCTTCAGGGCAAACCAGCTGGCCCCCACCCATGCACCAGGCCTCTATCCTATAGAGTAAAAGGGTAATATGGAAACTGACCCTAACAGCAGAAAGACTGGGAATGACTGGTCACTATGACACACACTGACCACCAGGGGGCAGACCCTCAATGCAGGAGCAGCCCTCTGGTGGTCAGGGCGCTCTCACATGGGAGGAGCTCTGCTCAGCCACAAGCCAGGCTGATGGCTGCCAGTACAGCAGTGGCGGTGGGAGCCTCTCCTGCATCCTCAGCAGCGCTAAGGATGTCCGACTGCAGCTTAGGCCTGCTTCCTGCTGGCAAGTGGACATCCGCCAAGGGCTGCCGGGCAGCCAGAGGGATGTCTGATTGCCATCTTAGGCCCAATCCCCTGGGGAGCGGGCCTAAGCCAGCAGGTGGTCATCCCCTGAGGGGTTCCAGACTGTGAGAGGGCACAGGCCGGGCTGAGGGACCCCCTCTCCCCACTAGTGCACAAATTTTTGTGCACCGGGGCTCTAGTATACTTATAAGAGAAGAGATGCTTCCCCTCATCTACTCTTTGGTAACCCACTGGTACAGTGTATTTGAGGAGGGTAGGATGATTATTTGTTTCTTTCTCTGTGTTTTCCAGTTTTCAAAATAAGAAATTGGTTTGCTATCATTCTCCAAAGGTGAACTTAAAAAAACCAAATGTGATCAATGCCTGGAAGCCAGAGGCAGGCTCGTCAATTCTCCAACATGAAATGCAGTGTGGAGAGAAAAGGAAGTATTGATCTAGAATTGCATCATGCTACTATAAATATTACTTTATTTTTTCCTAACCCCTGTAAGTCTGTTTTATATAACAATGACTTCTTTTCCATAAGTTAATTTTATCAGTCATAGGCTATCGAGGTTATACTTGTGTTTTTTTCCTACCCTCAGTGGACTGGTTTTATTTTCCTTAGATAATTTATATATACTAGTAGATTTAAAATAGAAAGACATGTCTAATTGCATGCCAACTTCTATTTAACTCTAGGATGGCGTACCTTCTGCATAGTGAGGTTATAGGTGTAGTCATCCCTGCCGTGGATTTCCCACACGATGAAATTTGCGTCAACATCTTTGATAAAGCCATTCTCATTGTATCTGAAAAACAGCAAACACAAAACATAGTTGCGTCATCCTACTAGAAACATTATTTTATTTCTTCTGACCCCTTTAAGCCTGTTTTACATGACAATGACTTCTTCATAAGTTAATTTTCAGTGGCTGGTTTCATTTTCCGGTGGAATAGAGCCATGGTGGGCAAACTGCGGCTCATGAGCCACATGTAGCTCTTTGGCCCCTTTAGTGTGGCTCTTCCACAAAATACCGACTTCTGCGCATGGGCCATGAAGTTTCAATCGCACTGTACATGCATGCCCGCATGTGGTATTTTGTGGAAGAGCCACGCTCAAGGGGTCAAAGAGCCGCAGGTGGCTCGCGAGCCGCAGTTTGCCGACCACTGCAATAGAGGGATTAAGAGCTCCGGTTTTTGACTTGGATGGGCTTAGGTTTAAATCCTGTCCTTATCCCTGAACAGCTTTGTGACCTGGGGAAGTTCCTTCAGCTCTCAAAGCCTCCACGTTCCTATCTGTGAAAGCATCACCGTACCTGCTGTATGGGTTTTCTTCAGCTCTCAGAATACACCAGATAGTAGCGAAGCAGATTTTTTTTTTTTAACATTTGGAGCCATAACTTCTCTTTGCTTAACAGGCACCATGTATTAATAAGGCGAGGGTGGCCAGGGCCCTGCCAGCAGGCTGGCAGCAGGGAGAAAGATGGAAGTGAGTGATGGAGGGAGGGAGGGTAGAGCAAGATCCCCTGGTGTCATTTAATCAACGAATATCCGGTGTGGCCCAGTGTGTACCAGGGAATTAACCCACAGAATGACCACGATGAGGATGGAGATGCTGCAGGTCTCCCTAGAGGAGGTGGCTGTAGGTGACACTGGGTGTCAGAGGGTTAGCTGCCCTCAGGAGAACTGAGGTGGGCTGAGAAGCAGGAGTCATCAGAAGCTCCGGGAGCGATGGTCATGCACAACGTATGCTCAGGGACACGTGAGGACTCCTGCCAGCAGCAGGCGCCAGCACGTGGTCCAACATGGACAAGCTGCCCACTCCCTGACACAGGCACCTGAGACATACGCCCCATTGAGATTAGTCCAGGGGTGGGCAAACTTTTTGACGCGAGGGCCACAATGGGTTCTTAAACTGGACCGGAGGGCCAGAACAAAAGCATGGATGGAGTGTTTGTGTGAACTAATATAAACTCAAAGTAAACATCATGACATAAAAGGGTACGGTCTTTTTTTTTTTTTAGTTTTATTCATTTCAAACGGGCCGGATCCGGCCTGCGGGCCGTAGTTTGCCCACGGCTGGATTAGAGTATTTACCCCAAACTCAGTGAGTTTTAAAAGAGATGTTACTTCAAATTAGTAAGATTATTTTTTCCTGATGTCATTAAAGAAATAAGGACTTCCCCCCCAGCTGGCATGGCTCAGTGGTTGAGTGTTGATCTACAAGTCAGGAGGTCAAGGTTTGATTCTGGGTCAGGGCACATGCTGGGGTTGCAGGCTTGATCCCCAGTAGGGAGCATGCAAGAGGCAGCCAGTCAATGACTCCCTCTCATCATTGATGTTTCTATCTCTCTCTCCCTCCCCCTTCCTCTCTGAATTCAATTTAAAAATTATATTTATTTAAAAATAGGGACTTGAGACCAAAGCTAAAGTTCAGATACTGATAAAGGCATACTTTTGCTAACCAGAGCTTGTGACTGATTTAAAAATGGCTAAGGGTCTTCCTCCTCCGTCAGCTATTGCTTGTTTTTCTAAATGGAATTGTCCCCCACACTCCTGGGATGGACATTTCACTTAGGACCCTGGGCTCAGGCAGGATGCCTCAGTGTCTGATGTATTTCCTGGGTCCCATCTCTGTGTCTATTCATAAAAAATGTCGGATCCTTGCTGGCGTCTCCTTATTCACCACCCAGGTCTCTGCCAGACTTTGCAGTTATTCTATCTGGCTTCCCAGGCCAGCTACAAATTGCTACCACCCACTCCTGTTTATAAAAAGCAGTTCTTGGCCCTTTCTCACAAACTGGGCAGAGAAAGTTTAAGTGTCAGAAAGTGGTATCTGAGAAGCTGTTACATTTTCATCTGAATTTTTCTTAGAAATTATAAAGAGAGGAGCTCAGGTGTGAGTAATGGGTAGCAGACCCTGACTTAGTTCTTGGAGCGGGAGGGAAGTTATAGAGAACTAACACATGTGTGGGAATGTACACAATTTTGCACCCAGTTTCAGAGATTTGGGTCAGGTTTCAGTAAAGCTCTAACTCAAGGAACTTCCGAAGGTGCGGCATGTTTGATCGCATCTTCTGTAAGCGCTCAGAGTTTTTGAATGACTAAGACTAGTTGCAAAGGCCATATGTTTTATTTCAATGAAAAAGATCTTGAACTCTGAGCTGGCATCTTTTGACACTCACAAAAACCAATACGCTCCATTGCCATCTAGTGGCCATAGGATAAATTGCACGACCCCGACCTTCTGGGTTTGGGAGTCCTAATATTTGGTGACTGGAGAAGATTTGACTTTGGGTGGTGGGCACCCCATGCAATATACAGATCACGTAACACAGAAACCCACATCTGAAATCTGTATGTTCCTGTTGACCAATATCATCCCAATCAATTTAATATATATATACATATATATATATATATATATATTTTTTAATGATCTTAGGTAATATTTTATTTATTTCATCGAGATTTTGGGGCAAAAATACTTGCCTAAGTAAGCATGGCTTATTCTCATTAATGTTCACTGATAGAAGATACAGTATTAATTAAATCTGGGAAATTTAGAAATGGCACTCATTGGCAGCTAACTGCCTTACAATTGCGACTTCCTTCTGCTACTTCCACTTTTGGGGAGGAGACCCCTCTCTGCTGACCCTGCAGACACACGATTCCAATCCTGGGCCTTGTGACCCTGGAGAGACTGACCCTCCCAGGATGAATTAACTTGTAGAGATAGCAAATAATTTGGCCTTTGAGCATGACTTTCCTATGCAACTCAACCAATCCGGGGCCGCCACCCCAACCACCTCCGTCCTGGGTACTCATACTCTGAGCCACTATCCAACTGCTCTAATCACCCAGAACCATGTGTCAGACAACTAGGGGCAGCTCTTAGGCCCAAAGCCTGCTCACATCTTTTAAATCAGACAATCCTAAGCCTGCTTTACCCTCCTTATCCAGTCCTTCCCACAGAAAATGCTGGAAAGGCTCTCACCCCAGCTTCCCCTCACTCCCTCTGCTCCTGACGACCCTGGTGCTTCCCTTGTGGCCCTATATGACCTGCTGTGCCTCCTGTTTTGGGGATCAGTGTTTAGAATAAGTGTCTTCCTTCACAACAGTCATGTCTGTCTATGTGTCTTCCATCTCTCTCTATAATAGCCAAATATGCAAATTGTCCCCTCAGGAGTTCAACCAGGAGACCGTGAGTTCGATCGCTTGTTATGACATGTGATGATCACCAGGCAGAGGGGCACAGAATGAAGGAAGGCCCTGATCAGCCTTGATCACTGGCCAGGCCTAAGGACCCTACCTGTGCACAAATTTTGTGCACCGGGCCTCTAGTATCTGATGAAAACAAATCCCGAGTGCCCCTAAAATACCCATAATGCCTGTTCCTGAACTTCCTGCCTCAGAGTAGAGCAGAGTGGATTCTGTGGCCCCACATTTTAGTTTGGGAGGGATTGTCATGAAGGTTGAGAAAGCAAAAAGGCAGCTGGGATGACTTGCGTTGCCAGCTGGACCATCCTCCCAGGACTTGCTTCATTCTTACTAGTGTTTGATGGTGAATCTGTTGTCCTTTTATCTGTAAAATTCTGCCCAACCTTGTTTCTGAGCCATTCTCTATAAAGGTAAGGTATTCTGGTGTCCTTGACTACAGGCTAATTTCCCAGGGTCTACCCATCTGCCTGCTTCTCAAAGCTTCATTAATAAGCACCCAAATTTGCCCCCCATAAGTACCTAATTGAATACTCTGTTATCAGGTATTTATTGCTATAATTCAGCTGAACTGGATACTGAGCCTATTGTTCTGTCCGTCTATGGTTAGCCTATAATATTGGGTTGGTTATTCTAAGAGAACTGGAGGCAACAAGCTTTGTGAAGCGATCCCTGGTAGCAAAGATACAAGTAAGTTACCTCTAGAAAATGTGCTTCCACTGTGGCACAGTTTGGAAAATTTCACTAATCCTATTGTCTGCTTTACTCAATTGCCATTAAACCATCCTATTAATGTTATTTTTAAATTTCTGATGCTGTATTTTTACATTTTAGCATTCCATTTTTTAAAATATTTAGAATTTCCCTGCTGAGATTTCCCCACCAGTTTACCCATTTTCTACACTTTTCCTGAGAATCTTCAAATATATTTTTATTTGCTATATTAAAGTCCTTTTATGCTATTGCCAGCCAGAGTCTGGGCCATCTGTAGTCTGTTACTTTTGGCACCTTTTATTGATTGCTAGAGGCTCAGTGCATGAAATTCGTGCACTGTGGGGAGGGGGGTGTCCCTCAGCCCAGCCTGCACCCTCTCCCATCTTGGATCCCTGTGGTATCAAGCCTAAACGGGCAGTCAGACATCCCTCTCGCCTGCCTGTCAGCCTTATCACCCCCTAACCACTCCCCTGCCAGCTTGATTGATGCCTATCTGCTCCCCTGCTGGCCCAATCACTCCTAACTGCCCTCCCCTGCCGGCCATCTTGTGCCCACATGGGGGTGGCCATCTTGTCCGAGGGGCATTACGGTCAATTTGCGTATTATTTCTTTATTATATAGGATGGGTCATTTTTCTGCTTTCAATGTCTAGTAATTTTTTATTTTGTACAAAACATTTATTATTATACATTGTTGAGACTCTAGGTTTTGTTATTTTCCTCTAAAGCAGCAGTTCTCAACCTTTGGGGGGTCGAACGACTCTTTCACAGGGGTCGCCTAAGACCATCGGGAAACACATCTTAATTACATATTGTTTTTATGATTAATCACTATGCTTTCATTATGTGCAATTTGTAACAATGAAATTGGGGGTCACCATAACATGAGGAACTGTATTAAAGGGTCGTGGCATTAGGAAGGTTGAGAACCACTGCTCTAAAGGGTTTTTTTCCTTGTTCTGGAAGGCAGATAAGTAATGATAGGCTCTCCCTGACCTTGTTAAGGCTTAATTTTAGGATTTGTAGGGCTTTAAAAATGTTTAGTTTTGCCCTTAAGTCGTAGGGCATGGCATTTTGTCTTTAGCTTACTTATCAGAGGTCACCCTTTTGGTTTCAATGGAATCCATCAGGTGTTCTCCAGTACCCTCTAAGTAAGGTGGTGGGACTTACATGCCAAACTTTCTCTCTCAGCATCAGCTAGCTGTTGAAATGTCTGCATCCTCTCCTGGTACAAACACAGTTTAAGAGTTAGTAAAGAATTTGAGGAAAGAGTTTTCCATATTTCTGTTTCTCCCTTCTATGTGACTGTCCTTTCTGATATTTTTAAAATCTAAATTTACAGCAGTTTTTGCAGTCCCAGACTTCAATGTCTGTCTCTTAAACCCAGTAGGACTGCCACTTCCTGTCAAAACCCTGTTCTCTTGTACCCTGCCCCGTACTTGTGGGTGACCTCAGAGAACAATCTCACTTAGAAATCTTCCCTTTTTTCAAGGATCATGTGGTTTTGCTTTCCAGTTCATCTACACAATTATGTATTACATTTTTGTTAAGAGCACAGGTAATTCCTATTGGACAGAGTGTATGTCAAATAAGAATTACTTTGCTATTTCTTGAAATTCAATTCTGGAAGATATTTGTCTGATGGTTTTTGGCCCATTGTTTTCTGTATAACTTTTAGGATCTGCTGGTCACTTTCTGCTGACAACCCTGATGGGATATGTATTGCAACTGCATTGAATTTATGGCTAGAGGAGAGGAGAAATGATACCAGGAGAATGGAGTTGCTATCAATTGAAATGAGGAAGGCTATTATTGATGGAGTGGGTTTTGAGGGAAAGATCAGGAGTTCACTTTTGGACAGGGTAAGTTTGAAAGCTCTATTCACTATCTAAGTGGAAAAATGATATATCTGTTCAACATCTAAGGCAGTGGTTCTCAACCTTCTGGCCCTTTAAATACAGTTCCTCATGTTGTGACCCAATCATAAAATTATTTTCATTTCTACTTTATAACTGTAACGTTGCTACTGTTATGAATCATAATGTAAATATTTGATATGCAGGATGGTCTTAGGCGACCCCTATGAAAGAGTCATTCGACCGCCAAAGGGGTGGCGACCCACAGGTTGAGAACTGCTGGTTTATGGGCCTGGAATTCAGGAATTTGCAGAAACTGTTAGTGCTCACCGAATATCCTTGTGGCTGTTTACATTTTCTAGCCCTCCTTGGGGTTAGACTGGGGCCATGGCATTAGGTTCCAGATAACTGACAGGATGTGTGTGGAAGTGGTGTAAACCATGGCTAGACTGGCCCTTTAAGACATCTAATGCAATCCTCCCCTCTTCTTTTTTTCCATAGTGGTAACATAGGAAGCCATAACCAGGTATGTAGCTATGATACATGTCAGACTATAACATGAAAAGAGTGAAACACTGAGATGCTAGAATTTCTTTGTTACTGCAGCATAATCGGGCCATATTTGATTAATGCAAGGGGAAATAGTCAGACTGGAGATAGAGTTTTGGGGGGTTTATCGGTATATTGAGACATTCAGGTCCATGAAACTGGATGAGACTACAAAAAAAGAACAAGTTGAGATAGAGAAAGAAAAGAAAGCTTTGAGCCTAGCCAGTAGGGTCAGTGGATAGAGCATCAGCCTGTGGACCAAAGGGTCCTGGGTTTGATTCCAGTCAAGGGCACGTACATCAGTTGAAGGCTCCTCCCTGGTCCAGGGACCTGGTTGGGGCTGGTGCAGGAGGCAACCAATCAATGTGTTTTTTTCACATTGATATTTCTCTCTGTTTTTCCCTCTCCCTTTCACTCTCTAAAAACCAATGGAAAAATATCCTCGGGTGAGGATTAAAAAAAAAGAAAGCTCTGAGCCTTGGGCATTTCAATATTAAGAGGTCATGGCGGGAGGGATGGAAGAAACTATGAAATTAAGGAGTAGCTGCCAGTGAGGTAGCAGGAAAAGCAGGAGAATCCAATGTCCTGGAAGCTAACGGAAGAAAAGATTTCAAGTAGGAGGGAATGATCAAATGTGCCATTCTTGTTAATGAGATAAAGTAAGGTTAGACCAGGGAACCGAGCCTTGGGTTTAGCAATGTGGAGGCCATTGGTCACCCTGGCAAGCAGGGCCAATGAGGTGCTGGGGGTAAGAGTCTGACTGACAGGGATCTGGGAGAGAACAGAAGAATTGATGACAGTGAGTATAGTGGCTAAAGGGGTGGTGGGGTCAAGAGCAGGTTTTTGTTTTTGTTGAGGGAAAGAACTGCATCTTTATATGGTGAACCAGAGGGTAAAGTTGATGATGCAGGAGAAAGAGGGGACAATTTCTGGAGCAATGCTCTTACTTAGGAAAGGGGTGGGGATACACACAGTTCACAAATGGAGAGACAAACCTTAGCTATGCATATAGTTAACCTATGCTGATAGGAAGACAGAGTTCATGGATGCAGAGGCGCGGAGATGAATGGATATGGTGATGGAAGTTTGTGGAAGATCTCTTCTGATTGTGTCACCCCTGACTCATTCATCTTCCTCATTTTCTTTCCCTTACTATTCACATCTATCACTTATCATGCCCTGCCTTAGATCTATCTATCCATTATCTATCTATGTATCTATCTATCTATCATCTATCTATCATCTATCTATCATCTACCTGTCTATCATCTATCTATCTTTAAGATTTTTTATTGACTGTTAGAGAGAGAGAGGAAAGGAGAGGGAGAGAGAGAGAAACATTGATGTGAGAGTGAAACATTGATCAGCTGCCTCCTGCATGCCCCCTTCTGGGGATCAAGCCCACAACTCGGGCATGTGCCCTAACCAGGAATTGAACCAGGAACCTTTCAGTGCATGGGATGATGCCCAACCAAGTGAGCCACACTGGCCAAAGCAAGCCCTGCCTATTATAATCGCTAATTTTCTCATAAATGATTCCTCTTCTTGTTGCTATGTCAGTAATTTGGTTATACCGTCTTACTACCTGAACTTCATCGGACTTGTTTCCTTGAAATTCATCTTCCGCACTTTTCCCAGAGAGGACTAGCTGGAGCACATGTTGGGTCAGAGTGCTCTATGGGAAGAATGGAGGGGAAGACCTCCATGATGTCGAGTCCACCTGGCTCGTTGCTCAGCCTCTTCTTCTGACACTTCATTTCTCCCTGTGAGCCCCACCAACATGACTCTACCTGAACTATACATTTCCTTCCTCCAATTTCACTTTTGCTGGAAAGGCTTCCCCAGTGGAATTGATTACCTTCCTCACCTCTCTTCTTCCTCCCCTGCCTTCAGCTAAATGTTCATTATCCTTTAAGACTCAGTGGCTCAGCTCAAGTGCATGCTTTCTGACAACATTCCCCAGAGCCCCCCTTCCTTCCATAGCTAGGCTGGATACTTTCCTTTTGAGTTTCCAACCACCCACACTATTTCTTTCTATCATTCCACTTAGCTTATCAGCTCATGTGTTTCTCTAACTCATCAGAATCTTGAGCCCTTGAGTGCAGCAATCCTGTTTTATGTACCTTTGAATTCCCAGTGCCTAGCACAGTAATTAGTGCAGCGTAGTCATTTAATAACGATGAAGTGAGCTGAAGAGTGCACTTCCCTGAGAGAGAACATTAAAATAGCTTAGCCCTGGGGGATGAGGCCCATTCCTATATAATAAAAGGCTAATATGCAAATAGACTGAATGGAAGAACAACCAGAACAACAGAACAACCTGTCACCGTGACGTGCACTGACCACCAGGGGGCGTGAGCAGAACATGGAGGGTGTTGGCCAGGGTGGAATGATGGAGCCGGTGAGCAGGGGTGCCAGACCAAGGCGGGGCACTGGTCACTGTCATTGCAGCGAGCCTCTGGTGGTTACTGAAAATTCTTTGCTGCTGCTGGCGTTGGCCCCACTCCCACCCGCTGCTGGCATTGGAGCCACCGCTCACACCCACAGCTGGTGCCGGAGTCACTGCTCACACCCGTTGATGGCGCCAGCCCCACTCACACTCACTGCTGGTGCTGGCCCCAATCGCTCTGTGTCATCAGTGGGTGCAAGTGGGCCGGCACCAACAGTGCATGGGATGGGGGGCCAGACCAGGTTCTGCGGGAAGAGAGGGGACAGAGGGCCACAGTGGGAGGGTCAAGGCATGGGCACAGAGGATGGGTTGAGAGCCACCCCTGTGCCTACCGCAGCCTCACGGACCATAGTTCCTTTCAAGGAGCACGAATTTGTGCACTGTACCCCTAGTATAAATAAACAAAGAAAACTGGGCTTTGGTGAGAGGAAGAGTGTGGGATGCCCAGGAGGATCAGTGGCCTGAGTAGGGGTATAGAAGGTCAAACTAAACAAGACAGCAGACTAACCAGAGGCTCAGAGTACCTGTGACAGAGGGATTGTAGGAGGGTGAGGAAATAGCATGGAGTCTTACAACTGCCATGGTGAGGAGTGTGTGTGTGTGTGTGTGTGTGTGTGTGTGTGTGTGTGTGTGTGTTCGTGTGTTGGGGGATATGCTGGCAGAGGCCTTTTGGATCCTCACAGGGAAAGGTCTGATGGCAAAACTGAATTGGAGCTCCTGACTCATTATTCTACATCCACCCACCCTGTGGGGTCTCAGAAGTTGTTGTCAGCCTAAGAGGACCCCGAAAGCTGAATGCCCTGACTAAAATGTTGATGTTTTACACCCAGGATTTTACGTTCAGTAACGTATCCCAATGGCATCTCTGCACTAGTGTCCAAACATATACATAAATGGATATTCACTACCATTTTATTTATAACAGCAAAACAATTAGAAACATGATCATTTATCTTTTTTATATATTTTAAATTTTGTAACAAGCTATGTGACTTCTGTAATCATAAATCAAGAATAAAGTCAGAGAAGCAAGCAAATGAATATAAAATTACTTGAAAAATCCTTCCTCATAGCATTTTTACTTAATCTTTTTAATATTGTTTATAAGAATTAAGTTAGAGATATTGTTGAAATCTCCCTATTCCCTTATTAGTAAATAGTTTCTTTCCTTGCAAGCTTTTAGTTATTATTGGCCCATAGAAAGAAAAGTCCTATGTCACCTTGGGAAGGTAGTTTCTTCAAACTATCTTCAGGAGGAGCTTGGGAAGCGATTGAGAGAGGGAAAGTGAGGGTTAAGAGACTTGCCTACAGCCCGGCCAGCATGGCTCAGTGGTTGAGCATCAACCTGTGAACCAGGAGGTCATGGTTTAACTCCCTGTCAGGGCACATGCCCGGGTTATGGGCTCGATCCCCAGTGGTGCAAGTGTGGGAGGCAGCTGATCAATGATTCTCTCTCATCACTGATGTTTCTCTCTCTCCCTCTCCCTTCCTCTCCGAAATCAATAAAAATGTATATTTCTTAAAAAAGAGACTGACGCACTAACCGGTTTGGCTCAGTGGATAGAGCGTCGGCCTGCAGACTGAAGGGTCCCAGGTTCGATTCCGGTCAAGGGCATGTACCTTGGTTGCGGGCACATCCCCAGTAGGGGACATGCAGAAGGCAGCTGATCGATGTTTCTCTCCCATCGATGTTTCTAACTCTCTACCCCTCTCCCTTCCTCTCTGTAAAAAATCAATAAAATATATTTTAAAAAAAAAGATAGACAGACTACATCTCTGAGAAGAGTCTCAGCTTTCTTACCCATTTATGTCTCAGGGGCTAAATTGTAACCTCCCTCAACATGCAGGAACCATGGTTATCCAAATTTGGTTAACTAGTACTAAAAATCTAGTGTCACACATATTGGGTGCTCAAAAATATTTATTATTATTATTTTTTTAATATATTTTATTGATTTTTTACAGAGAGAAAGGGAGAAAGATAGAGAGCTAGAAACATCGATCAGCTGCCTCCCGCACATCTCCCACTGGAGGTGTGCTCGCAACCCAGGCACATGCCCCTGACTGGAATCGAACCCGGGACCCTTCAGTCCGCAGGCCGACGCTCCATCCACTGAGCCAAACCGGCTTCGGCAATATTTATTATTAAATGCATGATTAATTAGCCCTCTTTTTATTTTGAAACTTTGAAAGTAAGTTCAAATTTTAGTAGAATATACTTACAGTTGAAGCAAAGGGTGAAATTTGTCATTGAAATTAAGTCTCAATGGGCAGCCATATTTTCTCCAACTATATTTTACTCTCTAGAAAAGGAAAAATGCTTTGGTTATTTTCTCTATTAGGCTGATTAAGAAAATTATAGTTTTCTTACCAAGTCTTTAGATGGTGGATTCCTCAGAAATGACCTATAAAAAGATATTTTTATTACTTATCTTTTCTCTTTTCAAACTTAAACATTAAGCCATTACTTTGTTTGGGTGGGGAGATATCACAGAAGTCAAGTAGATAACCATAATTCCAAAATACTACCAAACTATGTGGAGAATAAACAATACACTTCTAAGTAATACATGAGTGAAAGAAGAAATCTTAAGAGAAATTTAAAAATACTTAAAACTAAATAAAAATGAAAATGCAACTTTTCAAAATTTGTGAGATGCAGTTAAAGATGCAGTGCCTAGAGGTAAATTTATAGCAATGAATGCATCCTATATAATAAAAGGCTAATATGCAAATCGACCAAATGGCAGAACGACCAGTCACTATGACGTGCACTGACCACCAGGGGGCAGATGCTCAACACAGGAGCTGCCCCCTGATGGTCAGCACAAAACCAGGCTCATGGCTGGTTAGTGTAGCGGCGATGGTGGGAGCCTCTCCTGCCTCCATGGCAGTTCTAAGGAGGGCTCCCAGACTGCAAGAGGGCGCAGGTCAGGCTGAGGGACACCCCCTCCCAAGTGCACGAATTTCGTGCACTGGGTCTCTAGTTTATTATAAAAGATTGAGTTAATAGGAGTAAATACTGACTCTAAATTATTGATACTAAATTAATAAAAACTCAGTGCTTATGGTATAATATTTCTTACTTTCCAATACTGTAAAAGAAATCATGCTGACGACAACCTTTGTAACCAAATCTACAAAAAGAAACATAATGAAACTGTAATATCATTCTTTTTATATACTTGCACAAACATTTAATCATTTAACTCAGTAATTCTAAACCTTGAAAGTATTACAGAGTCGTCAAGTATTGAATTATATTCTCTGGGGTTGGTGTGTTGCCCTAGCATTTCTATTTTTAAAAATCAGTTACACTAATGTTCCTGAAGATATCAGAATTTGAAATCTATTGATTTATTTCTTCTATTTGATACCTGTGAAAACCTGATAGAAAATCTATCAAAAATGAAGACAAATTTCTGTGGATGCTTTCATTCCTCATACATTTTTTATTTTTTAAACTATATTTTAATTTTTAAAAAATATTTTTTTATTGATTTCAGAGAGGAAAGGAGAGGGAGAGAGAGTCAGAAACATCAATGATGAGAGAGAATCATTGACCGGCTGCCTCCTGCACACCCCACACTGGGGATCAAGCCCGCAACTCAGGCATGTGCCCTTGACCAGAATTGAACCTGGAACCTTTTAGCCTGCAGGCTGACACTCTATCCACTGAGCCAAACTAGCTAGGGAAAATATGTTTTTATTGATTTAAGAGAGGAAGGGAGAGGGAGAGAGAGATAGAAACATCAATGATGAGAGAGAATCATTGATCAGCTGCCCCCTGCATGTCCCCTACTGGGGATTGAGCCCACAACCTGGCATATGCCCTGACCAGGAATTGAACCTTAACCTCCTGGTTCATAGGTCAATGCTCAACCACTGAGCCACACCTGCCAGGCCCTCAGACATTTTTTAAAACACCCATTTCTAATTTATGCTAGAGACTCAGTTGTGCAGGTAAGAAGCAACTTTAAGAATTCACATATGTCTAATTAGTGTTCATGCAGACAGAAGGCTATCATGGTGTATGAAATGATAGCATTTTCTGGAAGTTAAATTATTCATTTGACCATTTTTGTTGGCTGCTTCCAGTGTAACTTATAAGAATAAACCACTGTGTTTAGATAGATATTGGAAGCCTATCTAATATCGCCCATCTCAAATGCAAATTAAACCCCAAGAAATGCCCTCCTTCATTGACAAGTCTCCGGTCAGAAATACCTTGGACCCCCCGGGTCTCCTTTGGTAACTGTGAAGCCTTAGGCCCACCACAACCACAGCCTGAATCTAAGACATTAGGGTTATTTTTAGGCTCCAGAACAATGGTCACTGACTGAGAGGCCTGGACCTTAGTCTTGAAATCTGTGTTTTGTAAACGTGCTCTCCTGGTGATTCTGATATGTGACTGTCTAGACCAGCGGTTCCCAACCTGTGGGTCGCGACCCTTTGGGGGTTGAACGACCCTTTCACATGGGTCACCTGAGACCATCGGAAAACACATATATAATTACATATTGTTTTTGTGATTAATCACTATGCTTTAATTATGTTCAATTTGTAACAATGAAAATACATCCTGCATATCAGATATTTACATGACGATTCATAATAGTAGCAACATTACAGTGATGAAGTAGCAACGAAAATAATGTTATGATTGGGGGTCACCACAACATGAAGAACTGTATTAAAGGATCGTGGCATTAGAAAGGTTGAGAACCACTGGTCTAGACCCTCCCACACATAGATTGATTCAAGCTGCTTTGCACCTCACGACAGCAGGAAATCCACACTCAGTGGTACTGGGAGTTGATTTTGGTATCTTGTTGCTTAGAGCAGCTATTCTTAAATTTTAATGCTCCTCCTAATTTTCTGGAAAATTTTAAAAAATCGAGATTCTGACTCAGCAGATGTGGGATGAAGCCTGACATCTGCATTTCTAATAAGTTCCCAGGTGATGCCTGGTCCATAGACCATAGTCTAATGAGCAGGATATAGACCAGTGATGGCGAACGTCTGACAAGCGTGTCAGAGGTGACATGCGAACTCATTTTTTTGGTTGATTTTTCTTTGTTAAATGGCATTTAAATATCTATACTAATAAAAGGATAATATGCTAATTAGATGGAAAACCTTCCAGGGGACCTTCCGGAGAAAGCCACAGTGGCGAGGCCAGGCAGAGGCAGTTAGGGGTGATTGGGCCAGGAGGGGTGGGCAGTTGGGGGCAATCAAGCCAGCAGGGGGGCAGTTAGGGGCGATCAGGTCGGTGGGGGGGGGGGCAGGCGGTTGGGAGCGAGAAGGCTGGATTGGGCCTAAACCGGCAGGCGGACACCCCCTGAGGGGTCCCAGATTGGAGAGGGTGCAGTTCGGGCTGAGGGACACCCGCCCCCCTGCACAAATTTCGTGCACCATGCCACTAACATAAAATAAATATCAAAAATATAAATCTTTGTTTTACTATGGTTGCAAATACCAAAAAATTTCTATATGTGACATGGCACCAGAGTTAAGTTAGGGTTTTTCAAAATGTTAACACGCTGAGCTCAAAGGTTCGCCATAACTGATATAGACCATCTCAGAAAACAGGATGTTACAAGCTGTATAAATCAATTAGCCTTTGCATTTCCTGGAAATGCAGATTCCTTGCTGAATGAGATGGTAATATTTAACACATTGCAGACGGATCACAAGATTTCATGTGTTTTCTGTTCTAAGCTTTTGGCCAATCACAAGAATTCTTTAAAAAGATATTAGCTTGTAGGAACATGTAATAAATAACTTCAAAACACCATGGGTATTTAATTTTAAAGCGTGCCTTTAACATTTATGTAAAATCTTTTTTGCACTCGTTCAATAGAAACTTACCTGGCCACTGGGTAAAGCTATCAATAAAACTACTGGTCCACAATGTGTTAAATATCAATGCAGCCACTGATTATTACAATTCAGTCCTCAAAAGATTGTTAGAATGACAGAGGAACAGACCTTTGGTTTGGATGACAGCAAATGACTTCATAAATAGACTCAGATAAGAATCAGTGTTCCCCCACTCTCACCCCCACTTCTAACCCCGGCGAAGGAATCACAATACATTGCTGTCTCCACTATACATTTAACCTGGCTAACTAAACAGATTTCTATATGTTGACTTGATTTCCCAGGTAGAAGAAAGAGAGCTGTGGCAATTGGATGACACAAAATCCAGTGGGTACCACTTTGAACCACAGTCAGATCAATGGAAGTCATAGCTCTGGAGGGAACACTGGCTTCTGCTAGATTTGCTCTAAAATTTTTCCCATAAAAGATGATGTGAATGTAAGCCATTCTCTGTGGAAATGAAATTATTATTGGGGTAAAGACAGAGGCAAGTGCTTCTCCCTCTGGTTTCTGGGGAACGAGCTGTAGACTGAAGAGTTGAGAGGTAAAGGTGCAAGATGGTAACTGGCTTATTAAAGGGGAAGGTGGAGAAAAATGCTGATGATAAGAGGTTACTTCTTTTTCCCTTTTAGTAATGATCAAATTTATATATATATATATATATATATATATATATATATATATATATATATATGAGAGAGAGAGAGAGAGAGAGAGAGAGAGAGAGAGAGAGAGAATGAGAATGAGAATGAGAATGGAAGGGAAAGGAAAGGGAGAGAGGAACATCAATGTGACAGACACACATCAATTGGTTGCCTCCCACATGGGCCTGACCAGGGCCATGGATCCAACCTGCAACCAAGGCAAGTGCCCTTGACTGTTATTGACGGGGACCCTTCAGTCCACAGGCTGATGCTCTATCCACTGAGCCGTGCCAGCTAGGGCTCAAATCTAATACTTGATTTGGCAAAAAGTTCAAACAAATTTGGTTTGGACACTCGTCAATTCAATTTTGGATTACACTATGGACATGTCAGTCATTAGCCTAAATTATCACTAAGAATTACCTATTAGTTTACCACTTGTTTTTAAAACGTAAAGAGTAAGACAGCGGCCCGAACCAATATGCTCAATTAATATTTGACAAAGGAGGCAAGAACATACAATGGAGCCAAGATAGTCTCTTCAATAAATGGTGTTGGGAAAATTGGACAGATATATGCAAGAAAATGAAACTAGACCACCAACTTACACCATACACAAAAATAAACTCAAAACGGATAAAGGACTTAAATGTACGACAGGAAACCATAAAAATTCTAGAAGAATCCAAAGGCAACAAAATCTCAGACATATGCCGAAGCAATTTCTTCACTGATACAGCTCCTAGGGCACTTGAAACTAAAGAGAAAATGAACAAATGGGACTACGTCAAAATAAAAAGCTTCTGCACAGCAAAAGAAACCATCAACAAAACAACGAGAAAACCCACTGTGTGGGAAAACATATTTGCCAATGTCATATCTGATAAGGGCCTAATCTCCAAAATTTATAGGGAACTCATACAACTTAACAAAAGGAAGATAAACAATCCAATCAAAAAATGGGCAAAGGACCTAAATAGACACCTTTCAAAAGAGGACATTCAGAAAGCCAAGAGACATATGAAAACATGCTCAAAGTCACTAATCATCCGAGAGATGCAAATCAAAACAACAATGAGGTACCATCTCACACCTGTCAGACTGGCTATCATCAACAAATCAACAAACGACAAGTGCTGGAGAGGATGTGGAGAAAAAGGAACACTTGTGCACTGCTGGTGGGAATGCAGACTGGTGCAGCCACTAGGGAAGACAGTATGGAGTTTCCTCAAAAAACTTCAAATGGAACTCCCATTTGACCCTGTGATCCCACTTCTAGGAATATATCCCAAGAAACCAGAAACACCAATCAGAAAGGATATATGCACCCCTATGTTCATAGCAGCACAATTTACCATAGCTAAGATGTGGAAACAGCCTAAGTGCCCATCAGTAGATGAATGGATTAGAAAACTGTGGTACATCTACACGATGGAATACTATGCTGCTCTAAAAAGGAAGGAACTCTTACCATTTGCAACATCATGGATGGAACTGGAGAGCATTATGCTAAGTGAAATAAGCCAGTCAATGAAGGAAAAATACCACATGATCTCACTCATTCATGGATAATAGAGACCACTATAAACTTTTGAACAATAATAGATACAGAGGCAAAAAAAAAAAAAATAGATACAGAGGCAGAGCTGCCTCAAACAGATTGTCAAACTGCAGCGGAAAGGCCGGGGAGGGTTGGGGGGCAGGAGGTAGAGGGGTAAGAGATCAACTAAAGGACTTGTATGCATGCATATAAGCATAACCAATGGACATAAGACACTGGGGGATAGGGGAGGCTAGGGGACTGTCTAGGGCGGGGGGATAAAATGGACACATATGTAATACCCTTTGTAATACTTTAATAAAAAAAAAAAGAGTAAGACAGGTCAAATGTAAATATACTTGCCCTTTAACCGCAATAAATTTAGTGGGATCACAGCCGACAGATATTTGGAACACCTAAAATGAAGCAATTTAGTTGGTAAGTTCAGTGGTTCTGACCCACACATTTCTATAGCTAAAAGCAATTCCATTTCAAATTAGAAACAATGACCTATTAAGTGTATTTCCTACTTCTTCTTTGATCACTTTTTAAAAATACATATATTTTTATTGATTTCAGAGAGGAAGGGAGAGGGGCAGAGAAAGATAGAAACATCAATGATGAGAGAAAATCACTGATCGGCTGCCTCCTGCAATGCCCCCTACTGGAGCCTGCAACCTGGGCATGTGCCCTGACTGGGAATTGAACTGTGACCTCATGGTTCATAGGTTGAAGCTCAATCATTGAACCACACTGTCCTGGCTATGCATTATTTTTTAAAATTTATTTTTCAATTGCACTTGATATACAATACTATATTAGTTTCAGGTGTACAACATAGTGGTTAGATCTTTATATACCTTATGAAGTGTTGCCACCCAGTAAGTTCTAGTACCCGTCTCACATCTTACATAGTTATTACAATATTATTGACTATATTCCCTATGCTGTACCTTAAATCCCCGTGACTATAACTAGAAATTTGCACCCATGTATTATGGAAGTAAACTGCTGCACGGTACCTCCCGTGGCTATTTTTATCACTGGAAACTTGTATCTATGCATTATTGAAATAAGCTTTTTTAGACCTTTTCCTGTGTCACTTACCTTTGGGGGTATTGGACATGTTTTTGTATATTCACTAGGCCTGAGCTGCATAAGCATAAGACCCGTGTTCTGGTATCTAGGAGAAACAACACATACAGGTGAGTATAGACTCACAGGGAGGTAGACATTGCAGGAAGCCACCCACTGTCTTCACTATCTGAGAAGTGTAAACTCGGATCGCAGAACGCTGGTGAACCTTGAGCCCCTGGCAAGAGCCAGAGCTATGTACCGATTGTCTAGTCCAGACAATGGGGGCTCAAGCTATTTCTTGACCAAATAGTCTGAGAGTAAATCTTCCTAATATTTACTGCCCTTTAAGATAGTCTGTCTGTTACCGCAATTACCTAAGAGCTAGATGTGTATCCAAAATTGAATAAAAGGCTGGCAAGGCTTGGGCACCAGTGGAAGTCCTTTCCCTTGCACTGGGCTTTCCGCCTGGCCCCCAATATTTCCAAATTATTATTTCTTGTCTCGTCTCTTTTATTTGCATGCGGCCCCTTCTCCAGATCCCGAACCCAGCACCACATGGGACGTGGGTCTTCACAGACATAACTCTGCTTCTCTGTAGAGCAGATGAGAGCCCCATGTACCTGCTGCGCCTGACCCCTCCTGAGAAATGCTGGAGGTCTGAGGGGTGGGGTGACTACCTATACCCTGCTTGTGCTGAGGGCATCGCCATCAGACCTGAAAGTCATTCCCACCTCAAGGTATTCCTTCTGGCCAGCAAAGGATTGACACAATGGGAACAGAAATGAGTATTTGTCAGCATTTCAACCCCCCTAATTCACTAAGACCCTCAGTGCCTGGAGGGCGGAGGTCTGCTGCTTCCTGACTCTATTAAAGGTTGCAGCCACCACAGTGGTTCCTTCTCAAGTCTCTACAGATGTTCCTTCCTATTGATGACACCTCTGGAACAATGAAGACTAAGTTATGAAATTAGTTTCCTGAACAACATTATGCTGCACAATATGATCTGACTGGAATGGAAAGGGAGATCAGACACAATGCCTCTCTACCTTATGAAATGCTCATAAGTCATTTGTGCTCAGGCAAAACAGGACTCAAAATCACAGGAGAAATTTAGAAGGCTTTACTCCACTGCCACCCCAACCCTTCACCCCCGCCCCACCTCTGCTAAGGTTATTACTTTTGGAAAAAACTGGGGGAAAACAAATACAAACTAACTAACCACAAGCAAATGTTGTTTTTCTTCCAATATTTATTACATTTAAAAAATATATATATACTTTATTTTTTACAGAGAGGAAGGGAGAGGGACAGGGAGTTAGAAACATGGATGAGAGAGAAACATCGATCCGCTGCCTCCTGCACACTCCCCACTGGGGATGAGCCCACAACCAAGGTACATGCCCTTGACTGGAATCGAACCCGGGACCCTTGAGTCAGCAGGCTGACGCTCTATCCACTGAGCCAAACGGGTCAGGGCTATTTATTACATTTTAATATTTGTTTAGTTATATAATTGATATAAAATGTAGTAAGTACCTCTTTCTCTCCCAATTTTTTTGGGGGGAGGCAACCAAAATTTTTGGTGGCCGAAAATAAAAAAATTAAATAAATAAATAAATAAATAAATAAATAAAATGTAGTAAGTAAATGAGGATACAAATAGCTCATTTTCATATTTTTAAATCAGTGTACTATATTTCACCAATTCTAAGATTCATATTTTCCTCATTTAACACTTTTGAAATCAGGAAGCATCTTATAATTAAATATAACTATGCCAATTTTGGCTTTTTTTTCAATTTGAGGGCATCTTTGATTTGATAAATTCAGTCTATTATAGATCTGTAAAGGACACTAAAGTAAATATTTTGTCTTCAATTTCCCCCAGTTTTTCTAATGGCACAATTTTTTCCTATCATGGCTGATTTCAAAGTTTTTAGTGTTTTTTCTCAAGTCTCAGTATCCTGCATAGTTTGATATGTATTCTACAGCAACAGAATTCTAAGTAAATATTCACCTAACCCAAAATAACCAAACAGTCTAACCCACGACATTAGAAGAATGAGAAATGGTGGTAGGTGAGGGGAAAGGGATGGCTATCATGTCTAGAGTAGCATTTTCCTCCCTATCCTTCCTGGCCACACTCCAGCACTTCTTTGTTTTATTTTCTCAGTAGTACTTACAACTATTTGGCATTATCTTGTTTACTTATTTGAGCACTTCTTCCACTAGGGACCTGTCCATGACAGCAGTGCGTCCTTCTTGTTCATTAGGTATTTTGAACACCTAAAACATCCTGGCACTGAATGAACTTCTTCCCAGAAAAACAATGCTATTTTTTGAGAAAATATTTTGAGTCAGGACAATGATCCTATCTAATAATAGAGAAACATGGTAATTAGCCGTAACTTCGCTACCCTTCCCATTGGCTAATCAGCGAGATATGCAAATTAACTGCCAACCAAGATGGTGGCTGGCAGCCAGGCAGCTGAAGCGAATATGAGGCTTGGTTGCTCCAGTGACGGAGGAAGCCAAGGTTCCCCGCCTGCTGCTGCCCAGCTCTGAGCTCCTGAACAAACAGCTCCAAAAGATACAATGTTTCAATTATAGAAGCTAAAAGACGGCAGCTAATTTGCATGTACCAATTGCAAGTGAAGACTGAGGACAACATGGAGGCCAAGCGGTACAGAAGGGAGCTACGGAGAGGCCTGAGGACAGAAACGAGCCAAGGCTGTGGAGGCGGGAGGCGGGAGGGCAAGCCCAGCCACAGGGGCTGCGAGCCGGAGGGGCAGCAGCTTGGGGGGAAGGAGCAGCACCTGGGAGCGGGAGGGGAAATGCAGCAGGAGCACCTTGGAGTGGGAGGGGAAACCCCGCAGGAGTGGCTGGGAGCAGGAGGGGAAACCCCGCAGGAGTGGCTGGGAGCAGGAGGGGAAACCCCGCAGGAGTGGCTGGGAGCAGGAGGGGAAACCCCGCAGGAGTGGCTGGGAGCAGGAGGGGAAACCCCGCAGGAGTGGCTGGGAGCAGGAGGGGAAACCCCGCAGGAGTGGCTGGGAGCAGGAGGGGAAACCCTGCAGGAGTGGCTGGGAGCAGGAGGGGAAACCCGCCACAGCGCCTGGGAGTGGGAAGGGAACTGCAGCAGGAGCGCCTGGGAGTGGGAGGGGAAACCCGCCACAGTGCTGGGGAGTGGGAGGGGAACTGCAGCAGGAGCGCCTGGGAGCGGGAGGGGAAACCCGCCACAGTGCTGGGGAGTGGGAGGGGAACTGCAACAGGAGCGCCTGGGAGCAGGAAGGGAAACTCTGGGAGTGGGAAGGGAACTGCAGCAGGAGCGCCTGGGAGCAGGAAGGGAAACTCTGGGAGTGGGAGGGGAAACCCAGCAGGAGTGGCTGGGAGCGGGAGTGGGAAGGGAACTGCAGCAGGAGCGCCTGGGAGCAGGAAGGGAAACTCTGGGAGTGGGAAGGGAACTGCAGCAGGAGCGCCTGGGAGCAGGAAGGGAAACTCTGGGAGTGGGAGGGGAAACCCAGCAGGAGTGGCTGGGAGTGGGAGTGGGAAGGGAAATGCAGCAGGAGCGCCTGGGAGCGGGAGGGGAAACCCACCACAGGGCCTGGGAGCGGGAAGGGAAACTCTGGGAGCGGGAGGGGAAACCCAGCAGGAGTGGCTGGGAGAGGGAGGGGAAACCCAGCAGGAGTGGCTGGGAGCAAGAGGGGAAACCCAGCTGCAGTGGCTCGGAGTGGGAGCGAAGCCCGCCTCAGCGGGTTTCGCTCTCCTCTCTGCTTCGCTCCAGCTGCTGGAAGCCCTATTCTTACAGGAATCTCCCTGCAACGGGCCTCTAATCCTATCTAATAAAAGAGAAACATGGTAATTAGCCATATGTCCGCTACCCTTCCCATTCGCTAATCAGGGCGATATGCAAATTAACTGCCAGCCAAGATGGCGGCCGGCAGCCAGGCAGCTTGAAGCTAACATGAGGCTTGCTTGCTTCAGTGACGGAGGAAACCAATATTCCCCGCCTGCCTTGCCGGCCTCTGAGCTTACAGTTTGAAACATTGTTACAAATATAGAAGCTAAACAAAACCCCAGAAACCTGCTTTCAGGCCGCCCGGATCTCAGAGCTGGAGCTGATACAGTGTTTCTATTATAGAACACAAACAAACCAGATACCTGCTTTCAGCAGCAGAGTCCTCAGAGCTGGAGCCAGAGCTAAAACTGGCCCAGAATAAAAAAGAAAAAGAAAAAAAGGAGCGGTTGGCAGCTTCAGTCACCCACCAGCCTGAAAACAGCCCTCAGCCCCTCACCCAGACTGGCCAGGCACGCCAGTGGGGACCCCCACCCTGAAGGGTGTGTGACCAGCTGCAAACAGCCATCATCCCCTCACCCAGGCTGGCCAGGCACCCCAGTGGGGACCCCCACCCTGATCCAGGACACCCTTCAGGGCAAACCAGCCAGCCCCCACCCGTGCACCAGGCCTCTATCCTATTTGGTAAAAGGGTAATATGCCTCCCGGCACCAGGATCAGCGTGACAGGAGGCAGCGCCCAAACCCCCTGATCACCCTACTGCTGTGTGTGTGACAGGGGGCAGGGCCACAACCTCCCTATCTGCCCTGCTCTGTGTGTGACAGGGTGTGGCGCCCCAACCCTCCACCCTCCTCCACAGGCCCTGCTCTGTGTGTGACGGGCTAGAGCCATAACCTCCCCATCGGCCCTGCCCTGAGTGTGACAGTGGCGGTGCCCCAACCCCCTGATCGGCCCTGCTCTGTGGGTGATAGAGGGCGGTGCCTCAACCCCCCCTCCACAGGCCCTGCTCTGTGTGTGACAGGCTAGAGCCATAACCTCCCCATCGGCCCTGCCCTGAGTGTGACAGTGGCGGTGCCCCAACCCCCTGATCGGCCCTGCTCTGTGGGTGATAGAGGGCGGTGCCTCAACGCCCCCTCCACAGGCCCTGCTCTGTGTGTGATGGGGTAGAGCTATAACCTCCCCATCGGCCCTGCCCTGAGTGTGACAGTGGCGGCGCCCCAACCCCCGATCTGCCCTGCTCTGTGTGTGACAGGGGGCGGTGCCCTAACCCCCCAATCGGCCCTACCCTGAGCGTGACTGAGGGTGGCATCACAACCTCCCAATCCGCCCTGCTCTGTATATGACAAGGGGCGGCGCCCCAACTCACCAATCGGCCCTGCTCTGAGCCCGACCAGGGGCTGCACCTAGGGATTGGGCCTGCCCTCTGCCACCCGGGAGCAGGCCTAAGCCAGCAGGTTGTTATCTCCCGAGGGGTCCCAGACTGCGAGAGGGCACAGGCCGGGCTGAGGACCCCCCCATCCCGAGTGCACAAATTTTTGTACACCGGGCCTCTAGTCTATACTAATAAGAGGGTAATATGCTAATTAGACTAGACATCCTTCCTGACAAAGCCATGGTGGAGGGGGCCGAGGCAGAGGCAGTTAGAGGCGATCAGGCTAGCAGGGGAGAGCAGTTAGGAGTGACCAGGCTGGCAGGCAGAGTGGTTAGGGGTGATCAGGCAGGCAGGCAGGTGAGTGGTTCAGAGCCAGCGGTCCTGAATTGCAAGAGAGATGTCTGACTGCCAGTTTAGGACATCCCCTGAGGGGTCCTGGATTGGAGAGGGTACAGGCCAGGTTGAGGGACCCCCTCCCCCTTGTGCAGGAATTTTGTGCACCAGGCCTCTAGTAAACATATAAATGCCTTAAGATACAATTCCAAGTTCGTTGTCTTCCTCCAGAAATTAAGTGCTTAGGTGCTACCTTATTCCAGGAGTCAAAGATGGGTTTTTATCTGATTCTACTCCTAGCTGAAGACTTTTGGGAACATTAGCATTCTAGTTTTTGCTTAAGGATAGTATGTAAAGACTTTGGAATGGGAATGAAGGGTAAACATGCTTGAAAAGTACTGAATCAAGAAATAGCAACCCCTTTTTTTTGCATTTCAATTGGATGCAACCTTCCAATAGGTCATTGTTTCCCTTTAGCCACAAGGAATCTTCTACATTTTTACACACAATACCGATTTCACATCTATCCAGACACTTCAAGGAATTTCCAATCTGGATATTTAAAAGGATATGAGGCCCTTTAAATAAAAGGATAGCCACAAATTGAGAACCCCAATAGCGTATTTAGCATGAGCAGGTTCTTCTAAAATTCATACTCACTGCAGCTTGAAGTAATCATCTACCGCCTGATAATTTACATTCTGAAAAAATGTTATGAACTGAAAAAGAAAGTAAAAAGTTTTTGTAAGGCAGGAAAATTGGGGATGGGGAAAATGGATACTTTCAAGACAGATTTAAATCTTTCTTTAGGTGGGAAAAATAATACATTTAGCATTCTTAAATTTTTCTTTACTATCTTAGAAACTCCAGCTATGTACACATTAGATTCATTGTTACATTTTCCTTTTAATTTTATATTATCATAGACTTTTTATTTCAATTGCTTCTCTCTCCCTCTTCATTTGACTTTTGTCATTACAATATTAGTTTTATTTATATCGTGAGTATAGACTTTTCACTTTTCTGTTTTTTGCTAACCTTGTTTCTGGACCATTTTATTTTTTCCCTGATGGTTTTAAGTGATTACAGATATCATCTTGTCTGTAATTTCTGAGAGTCTGAGGAATTATCTGCCTGAACCTTTCCTCTGTAGTTTTTGAGTCATTTAAAAGAAATGTCCATTTGCTATTTGCATAAGTTCTTGCTATTTGATTCCATGTTTCATCTTAATTTCTAGTATTTCAAAAGGTTGCTATATTCTAAGGTATAGTCATTTACAGAACATACATGATATTAGAGGAAGAAAATGATAAGCCTCACATTTTTAAAGTATGGTAATTACATCCCTAGATCCTTAAACTTTTTTCCCTTATACTTTTATATATATTTATATATAAACACACACACACACACACACACACACACACACACACACACACACAACAGTAGTTCCTTTCCTTGAACATGGAACTTGATGTATTTTGCATGTAATGACTTTCACAACCTTCAACTTGATCACAAAAGATTGAAGATTTGCCCTAACCGGTTTGGCTCAGTGGATAGAGCGTTGACCTTCAGACTCAAAGGTCCCAGGTTCGATTACGGTCAAGGGCATGTACATGGGTTGCGAGCACATCCCCAGTAGGGAGTGTGCAGGAGGCAGCTGATCGATGTTTCTCTCTCATCGATGTTTCTAACTCTCTATCCCTCTCCTTTCCTCTCTGTAAAAAATCAGATATATATATTTTAAATATATGTTTAAAAAAACATGTATGTTTCTCAACATGTTCCAAGCTAAACCTAGAAGGGAAGTCTGTTTTAAAGAATATTAACATTATGCTTTTACATTTACTAAAATCAAAGGACATTTTAAACTAATAACTTACCAGGGTTTTAGTGCAGAATCCTGAAGCAATTTCATACTGAACTTCGTATTTCACTTCTAATAGATTTGGGCCATAAGGGTCCATAATAATATACAAACCATTATTTTCTGGGTAGACTATTTGAGCCCAAACTGACAGGCTCTCTCCTTTGTCCAAGATGTAAAAAACACGAATATTATCATGAAATACCACAAAGGGACATTTTTCTTTTGTTTTGAAAGCTATACTTCGTACTTCCAGACCTATGGGATATTCTTGTACATATAGTGTGCCATTTCCCAAAACATGTACAAAACTTATTTCACCAAATAAATTCCTGAAAAGTGTTGATTTTGTTAAAGTGTTTGTCCATAAATGTAGCTTCACTGCATCTCTAATATTAATCTTGGAATAAAACAAGATATTATTTTCCATTTTTACCAAGATATTTCCATAGTAATCTGAAAAAAAGAGAGAGAAGTTTATTATTCTAAGTAACCATAAATCCATGCTCATTTATTTAAGTGGACTTTTAACCAAAATAATCTTGTTTATAATGACTGAGTATTTATGTACTTTGAGAAAATTAGGGTGTGCAGGCACAAACCTGCAACGTCACACAATAACTTCTCTTCCACTTCTCAGTACAGTAGGTTTTTCCTGAACACTTTTCTGCTTGTATTCACTATATCACGTATGTATCACAGCATTTATAGAGAAAAAAAGAGCTTACTAATGTGTATTAAATGAGAATGGGCACGACAAGAATGGCATTATTAGGAAGCATTGTATTATAGACTAAATTATGTCCTCCTCTCAAATGCACAGGTTGAAGTCTTAACTCCCATTGTGACTGTATTTGGAGATAAGAGTCTTTAAGGAACCGGGCAGAAACACCAAAAAAAAAAAATAGTCTTTAAGGAGGTTATTTAGATTAAATGATAAGGGTGGGGCTCTACTCCTATATGACTGGTGTCCTCATAAGAGAAGGAAAGGCACCAGATGTCTCTCTCCCTCTCCCCCAGCTCTTTCCCTGCATGCACACCGAGGAAAGGCCATATGAGGACACAGTGGGAAGGTGGCTGCTGTCTCCAATCCAGGAAGAGAGTCCTCATCAGAAACCACCTTGATGACACCTTGATCTTGGACTTCTAGCCTCCAGAAGCACGAGAAAATAGATTTCTATTGTTTAAGCCACCTACTCTGTGGTATTTGGGTATGTCAGTCCTAGCAGAATATAATAGGGATGAAGAATGGGGGTAGGCCTGGCACTTCTTCATGTTCACTCTGTAAATAATAACAAGTTTTCCTCCCTTAATAGAGTATTATGTTTTAGTCTTAGAGGTTCATAGACAGTAAGTCTCTTAACCTCTTTGGTTCTATAGCTTTATCTGTAAAGCGAACAGGTAGTTGATTTCATAGCTTTCTTTTCAGATACAACATTCTTTGTGGGCCACATTTCTAGGGGTGTACTTTCCCTAATTTCCATAAAACAACACCCAGAGAGGACTGGCTGAAAGGAGGAAGGTGAAGTCAGAGCCAGGGAGGTTCAGAGTGTATTGTGCTTCTGCATCTTACATTTGGAAACTGAATAAAAGTGATCTTTCCACAAATTTCCATAAGCTATATTCTAATTAAACTCCTAAATCAGCAATACCAATGTTTTAAAGGATCAGAATACTTGAACATCAGTGTCAACATACATTTCCTTACGAAGTTAAGCTCCCATATAGCTATTAAGTTCTCAGTAGGAATTCTACAGTATAATAAAGTTCCTGAAATCGTTACATAGACAGGTGAGGTTAATATGAAGCCTGGAATATTTTTCAGTGTTTTAGTGAAGCTGCAAGGATAAAATGTTCTCAATGCCAAGGCAACAACACAGGAATCAAACTCCAGTGTTTTCATGGTCCTGCCAGTGCGTGTGGGGGTGGTCAAAGCTGTGGTGCCAAAGTGATTGGGGCAATACCGTGACTACGGACTTTTTCTCAGATAACTGAGATTTCTTTATACATTTAATTGTTTTGTTTGCTTTTGGCAAAAAAATCCATCCAGATTCTTGGCCTCTTGTGCTTTGTGTATGTTTCTGGAAACTTCACAAGGTGGAAGGGGAGAAAGATGTGGGTGATGACATAACAAAATAGATCTCTGTTGAATGAAAAAGGTAATTGCAGGACTCACAAACTGATGATATATAAAATATAAAAATCTCAAAAAAACTTTTTTGCTCTATGTAATAGTCATGGGGAGGTAAAGTACAGCATAAGGAATATAGTCAATAACACTGTAATAACTGTGTATGGAGCTAGATGGGTACTAGACTTGAGGTGGTCACTTTGTAAGATACAGGTGTCTACCACCATGTTGTCTACCTCAAGCTAATATTGTATGCCAAGAATAATTGAAAAAGGTTATGTGTACACTGTACTGTAGTTTAGTAGGTATGCTGTAATATTATGTCTAAAAAATATACATACTTTAATTCAAAAATACTTTATTGCTAAAAAATGCCAATCATCATCTGAACCTTCAGCAAGTTGTGACTTTTTGCTGGGAGAGGTTCTTTCTTTCAATTTTTTAAAAATGCAGTATCTGTGAAGTCTATAAAGAGAAGCACAATAAAACGAGGTACACCTGTACTATTAAGAGGTTTACCCCTGTCCAGTATTATGCTAAGCATTCTGTATACAATCCCTTCCTTACCTAATTATAATAGCAGTCCTATGTTCTAGATCAGAAAACCGAGTCCTGGAAAGTTTAAATGACTTGCTCAGGGCTTCAAATACAGGTCCATTCAACTCTACCTGTTCTACATTGACTTTTGTTAACGCTCCCCCCCCTCCCCCAAAAAGACAATGAAGTTCTAACTCTCACTACGACTTCAGAATGTGCCCTTCTTTTGGACATAGGGTCATTACAGCTGTGCTTGGTTAAGACAAGGGCATACTGGAGGCGGGGGGGGGGGGGGGGCGTCCTGTTGTCCTTTAAACAAGATGGCATGTGAAGACCCAGGGAGAATGCTATGTGATGACAAAGGCAGAGATTGGGGATGCCAGACTTCTAGCCTCCAGAGCTAGGAGACAGTATGTTTCTGTTGTATTAAACCACCCAGTTTGTGTACTTTGTTACAGGAGCCCTAGGGGAACAATAAAACCACATCACCTCCTACACTGAAAATGCACATGTAAGTTGCTTATTTCGTATCTGCTGATGTACCAAAACGAACCTCTGAAAAAAAGAGAGTGAGTTTGCCAGTTTGCTGTGTAAGATCAGTTAATGTTAGTAGAATCTGATACCCGTTTTTAGGTGGTAAGAAGTGCACCTTTACCTATCAATACTTAACGTGCATGTAGATTTGCTACATCTTCGTAAGAAAGTCATCTATTACGAAATCAACACTAGTTTTTGCACAATGAGAATGGCTCACCTAGAAAAGCACCATGAATAATACTGTCATGTGATAATTTTGACAGATTCCCAAATTCTGTAGGTGTCTGTAAAACTCCAGTCGTTGTGAAATTGTCATAAAAATAGTAGATCCTGTGTTTGTCCCATACTATTAATTCTGGTATTGATGAATACAGAAAATATGGAGTTACAACACTGTCAATCGTGACATTTAATGAAAAGTCTTTGTGCGCCCACTGTTCTGAATCTTCATTATATATCACTAGGTGAATTTGTTTCATGACATTACATGTAACACAGAAATTTAACAATAAGCCAAGTTCCAAAGGGTGTGCCGTATACTCAATATTGTGTATAGTCAGAGTAGCAGTCAGGGGTATATGTAGGATTTCCCCCAGTCTTTTAGTATCTATTATTTTGACAAATTGAAGATAAGCATATCCAAGATAAAGTTCATTTTTTGTCCAGATTGCCATGCTGCTTCTTTTATTAGCCTGGAAAGTGGAAAATAGAAAATAATTAGAATATCTTCAATTTTAGGGCTAGTCCAACAATTCCTGTCTTCTAACTTGCTATACTAAAACATAGCCCTGACCGGTTTGGCTCAGTGGATAGAACGTCGGCCTACAGACTCAGGGGTCCCGGGTTTGATTCTGGTCAGGGGCGAGTGCCTTGGTAGCGGGAACATGCTCAGTGGGGAGTGTGCAGGAGGCAGCTGATCAGTGTTTCTCTCTCGTTGATATTTCTGACTCTCTGCCCCTCTCCCTTCCTCTCTGTGAAGAATCAATAAAATATATTTAAAAAATAATAATAAAAGTAAAACATAATAACTAGAATGGTTTATTTTTTAGTATATTTCTGAAAAATACTTCAGGCACAGAAATTCATGGCATAGAAATATGTCATATTACAATATAAAGAAATTATCCTGCCCTAGCCAGTTTGACTCAGTGGGTAGAGCGTCGACCTGCAGACCAAAGGGTCCCAGGTTCGATTCCAGTCAAGGCCACATGCCCGGGTTGCAGGCTCGGTCTCTACTGGGGAGCGTGCAAGAGGCAGGTGATCAATGATTCTCTCTCATCATTGATATTTCTATCTCTCTCTCCCTCTTCCATCTCTCTGAAATTAATAAAAAAATATTTTAAAAAATTATTCCAGTAATTTTAGTTTTTATCAGTAGAAATAATTAATCTCAATTCCCTTTTAATTCCTCAAAGACTATCGATCTTCTCTTTTCCTATGTATATATTTACTCTGGTCAGGAGTGGCCCTGTGATCTTGCTGTTTACTAAGATCAATCTATAATGACACCTCAAACATTACATTAGTTTTTGAATTCTAGCTTCTTTGGGTATCAGATAAAGGGAAGAGAGAAATTAAAACTTTAAACAAATCAATACTTCCCTTTTGTGGACCCAGTCTGTTAGAGAAAAAGGCTATCCAGAGACTACATCTGAAATTCAGTGGTCCTAATTTCATTCAGTGGACCCTTCTCCAGCTGTGTCTAATTCTTAGGGGTTTTTATATAAAATGTAACTCCTATGTTCATGACCACTACAAGGAGTCTTCTGGGCACATCTTGTCTATACTCAAATCGGCTGCAGAAAGATATCAAACTGGTAACCAAAGAGACGCTAAGACTATTTGGAGTAAAAAGTCTTTTTATCAAATAAAGATTCAACTTAAAGTCTAGAGCTCATGCTGCTGGAAAAGACTGTGAAACAACCTCAACGAGGAAACAGATTGGAAACAAAATGAGCCCTTCACAGAAAAGACACACAGCTATTCTCATTCTTGGCAGAGGGATGGGAAGAGGACTACGCTATAAATATGACAGATGGGAATCCCAGGGACCCCAGCCAGGGCATGAGTTTTCACTCACCCACAAACTCTCCTATAGATCTTCACTAAATGCTTGGGTGTAATTCACCAAAGGTCTTGGGGCAAGGCAGGGGAGCTGGGGGATCCCTTTGAAGCATTCAGGGCCTCTTGAAACTATTCTATCTGATAATAGACAAACATGGTAATTGACCATACCTTCACTACACCTCCCATTGGCTAATCAGCACGATATACAAATTAACCACCAACAAAGATGGAGGCTAATTTGCATACTGCAGGCAAATCCCACTGCACAGCCCCACCTGGGCCTGGCGGCAGGGCGATCCCTAGCCGCTGGCTTCACCAGCAGGAGATCCTGGCCTGCCATTTGCGGCCCAGGGCAGGCAGCAGCGCGATCCTAAGCCACCGCCTGCCCCAGCGCGGGATCCGAGCCTGGAGTGTGTGGGGTGGGGCGGGCGGGTAGGGCGGCAGCGAGATCCCCAGCCACCGCCTGCCCCAGCCCGGGATCCGGGCCTGTCATGTGTGGGGCGGGTGGGGTGGGAGGCAGTACTATCTGAGTGGCCGCCCGACCCAGCTCGGGATCCGGGCCTGCCATCTGCAACCAGGGGAGATGGAGAAGTCATCCCGGGATCGGGCCTGCCATCTGCCATGAGGGGAGCGGCCTAAGCCAGCGGGTGGTTATCTCCCGAGGGGTCCCAGACTATGAGAGGGCACAGGTTGGGCTGAGGGACCCCCCGCCAGTGCACAAATTTTAGTGCACGGGGCTTCTAGTCTATATATATAAAAGCCTAAGACTGTCCCAGACCGCCTGGTAGCTATTACGCACAATGACCACCAGGGGGCAGACACTCAAAGCAGGAGTTGCCAAGCTGTGGTGACTTGGGAGCTGTAGTTCTCGGGTGATGCACCTGGAGCCAGAGAGGAGGGAGCCCGATTCCGTGGTGCGTCACCCGAGCACCACCCTTTCTCAATCCAGGACCCCTTGGGGGTGTCAGAGAGCCAGTTTTGGCACAATCCCTGCAGGCCAGGCTGAAGGACCCTAGTAACACATAACCCTCTGAAGACAGGCAGGGGGCAGGCAGCAAGGCAGCAAAGTTGAGAGAAATCATCTGCATTCTGGATTCTCAGGTTCATAGGCTGGGAGTGGGATAAGAGGGCAGAGAGAAACTTCCCCTCTGAGACATGTTTGGCCTTTACCTAAGTGGTAAAGCAGTCCCCTGCCAAGATGGGGAGAGGAAAGCAGGGGAGAAAGATAGGTCCGCCAATGCACACAAATCCAAGAGCAGATGAGAGAGGAAAGATATCCCTCGGTGATTAAAAAAAAAAAAAAAAAAAAAGCTGACAGCTAGGCTATAAAGCAGAGACAGCGCTCTCATGGTTTGGAATGCTGGTGGCTCAGTTGTAAAGTATGAAGAGATCTCTGGAGTCTTGTCAGTGTTAAGATACCAAGCATGGCTAACAAGAAAATAACCATGATAAAAATGCTGAACTAGTGGAAAAGAGGCAACATGAGTGCAGAGATGGGGAATCAGCTGAGACATGTAAATGATAGAAAAGAAGAAAATGGAAATGTTAGAAATAAAAAAATGTTATCAGGAATGAGTACATTATTAGATAAATTTCAGAGTGATCTGGAAAAAGCAGAGGAAAAGAAGCAGTGAACTTGCCCTAGCCAGTTTGACTCAGCGGATAGAGCGTCAGCCTGTGGACCCAAGGGTCCCAGGTTTGATTCTGGAGAAGGGCATATGCCTGGGTTGTGGGCTTGATCTCCAGTGGGGAGCATGCAGGAGGCAGCCCATCAATGATTCTCTTCATCATTGATGTTTCTATCTCTTCCTCCTTCTCCCTTCCTCTCTGAAATCAATTAAAAAATATGTAAAAAAAGAAGCAGTGAACTTGAAGAAAGTGAAGAGCATGTATACAAACTGAAGTACAAAGATAGAAGCAGAGTGAAAAACAATGAACAGGTGGTCTGAGATCTCTGGGACAATATTAAATGGTGTCATGTATGTGTTTTTGGAATCCTAGAAGGAGAAGAAAAGAGAATGGTGCACAAGAAATATTGGAAGAGATAATGTCCAAGAACATCTGTGGGAAGCATGCCAGAGTTGCCGGATAGTCAAGGCCAATTAGAGTGTGAAAGGCCCTATTTACAGTATGCCAGATGGCCAAGGCCACTCTGAGCATGGGAATCTTAATCAGGGTGTCCGAAGACTGTGCCCTTCTATAACCCAAATGATTGGTATCACTGTTGGCAAGAGGCCTCTTTTTGTCTAAGTGATATAATAGGTTACTGACCAGCTAGTGTGTGGAAAAGACTGCAGAGACTAGAGAGGCTACTGAGGCTGCTCAGGGGAGAGCTCAGGTGCCGCTATAATGTGAGGCTACGGGTCTAGGGCAGTGGTTCTCAACCTTCCTGATGCCGCGACCCTTTAATTCAGTTCCTCATGTTGTGGTGGCCCCCAACCATAAAATTATTTTCGTTGCTACTTCATAACTAACTTTGCTACTGTTATGAATCGCCATGTTAATATCTGATATGCAGGATGTATTTTCATTGTTGCAAATTGAACATAATGAAAGCATAGTGATTAATCACAAAAACAATATGTAATTATATATGTGTTTTCTGATGGTCTTAGGCAACCCCTGTGAAAGGGTCATTCGACCCCAAAAGGGATCGCAACCCACAGGTTGAGAACCGCTGGTCCAGAGGCAGCGTGCAGCTGCTCAGATAGTAGTTGTGAGTACAGAGGCTACTGCTACTATGTGAGAAAGATGTATTTGTTCATCAGCTGGTGTGTGGCTGCCTGTACAAGACTGTTCTGAAGAACTGTTTTGTCTATTGGTTTTATGGCCACTAGCTTCTGTAATAGACATTCTTATACACCAACAACTTCTCATGGCTTCTCTGTCTACTACCCTGCGTCCAAGAAGGTCCAGCCAGGAGCAGGGTTGGCTTGGACCCAACAGTCAGCATAGTAGGGCAGGATCAGGACCTGTACTCCCACACTTGGACTAGTCAGCAGAATAGAGCAGTGAGTGCTCTCACAATTAGTGCTATGAGCACGATTTAGGAGTAAGCTCTCCCACTAGAATTAGATCCTGCTCTGACATCCCCCAATTAGTAAAGTACATAATCCCCCAAATCCAAGAAGCTCAGTTGAACCTCAACAGGATAAATACAGGGTGGGGCAAAATTAGGTTTATAGATGTGAGTATGCAAAACATAGAGTTTATTCTTGTATTATTCATTAATTATTGTTATCTTTTCCATACAAACAACTGTAAGCCTACTTTGGCCCCACCCTGAGGGCCAACAAGAACTTTACCTCAGTTATTTAAGTGTTTCACAATCTTCTGACTTCCATTCATATCATCTAATTGTTGTATTCTTTGTTTATAATTTGTATTTCCTGTTTGAATATTTTTGGTATCTCTTATTAGTTTCTGATATCGTGCAATATCATTATTTTGTGTCTCAGTGGGCTTTCTTTTTTCCTATATCAATCAGCATTTATTCGTATTTCAGGATTGACTATTGATATCTTTATTTAACTCTGAAAAATTCTCAGCTCTTTCCCATTCTATCTAAACTTTTATTTTGGAATTCTGGTTAGATGTATACTGGATTTTCTCTTTTTCATTCATCTTTCTCTTCTACTCTCTGTTTTTGTTTGTTTTCCATCCCATTTTCTCTCATCTTTTCATTTTGTTTACTTTCTTATCTAATTTACAATTTAGTTATTTTTGTTGTATGCAATCTCCTATTTAAGCTTTCCATTGAATTTTATATTTCAGTTATTAGTTTTATCTAAGTTTATTACATGAAATGTTATATTTCAACACTTATTTTTACATATTAATATATTTTGAAATAGAATTCACATACAGAAAATGGACCAAATGGAAATATATGTAGCTAAAAGACTTATCACAAAGCAGAATCTAACAAATGGAATCTCGTCAGAACTCCCAAATGCCACTGATACTGTTTCCCAATCACTACATCTTTCCTTTCAGGATAACCGCTATCCTAAATTTTATGGTAATGAATTCCTTGCTTTTAGTATTACTCATTGCCTTGCTATTTGATAGACTTTTAAAAAAATGTTTTCTATTTTCCTTTCAATTTATTTAAATCCAGTAAAAAAATTTCATATTTGTCTGTCCCAATATCTGATGTCCTTGCAGGGTTGACTCTGCTCTTTATTGTTTCTGCTGACTCCTGTGACACCTTATTTCTTCAGATATTTTGCCATTTTTGAATATGAGCTCAATTTTGCCAGAATATTATTTGTGGAAAATTTCCAAAGCCTGACCTTATGGTTTGTCCCTCCAGAAAGGATTTGTGTTTGCTTCTGCCTGGCACTAGGCTTGATATTTCTTGGCCCACTGTGAATTTGGGCCCCAAAGTCCATGTGGGTTGGTTTTTGGTCATGAATTCCAAAGACAGACGTTTTCTGGCCTTTTAAGAGTTAAAACTGAGATACATTTAATTATGTTGGGAATTTTGGAAGGTTCCTGTTTAATGCAAAAAATTGCCGGATGCCCTCCCATGCTCAGGTGCCAGGCTTAGTTTCTAAGGACCAAATGTCTAAATGCTTGGCACCAGCACCTGCCTCGGGAGGCGAGATTTTGGCATTTGCTTTTGTCTCTGAATTAGGGCTCCAGGACTCCACTTTCCTCCTGGAATTGTCCTTACTTCCACAGAAGCCCAGTTATGTGCCTAAAGAAGTTTAAAAATTTCTATGCAGCATTTCAGGTGTTTTGTAATGCTCTAGCTCAGCCGTGGGCAAACTACGGCCCGCGGGTCCGGCCCGTTTGAAATGAATAAAACTATTTAAAAAAAAGACCGTACCCTTTTATGTAATGATGTTTACTTTGAATTTATATAAGTTCACACAAACACTCCATCCATGCTTTTGTTCAGGTCCTTCGGTCCAGTTTAAGAACCCATTGTGGCCCTCGAGTCAAAAAGTTTGCCCACCCCTGCTCTAGCTTAAGGATATCTTATTCACTCTATTGTCAGAAATTAAAGACTTAATTCATTTTTGAGAGCATACGGAGTTTTTGTTTGGGGAAAATAACTTTTTGACCTTTTGCCTGTGACAAGACAAAACAAAACTCTCATAATATGACTAAGTGACACTGCAATAACACAAGATTCATTTTATTCTCTGTTGTCGGAGGTACAGCTCTGTAAGGGCTCTGAGAAGTTAAGTCAGGAAGATAGAGCTACTGACAGCCATGGAAAATAACTCACCAAAAAAACCTGCAGAGTATAGACTAATATTTCATTGAATTAAAAGGTATGGTGAATATCTAAATGTTTAAGTATAAATACATATATGTACTATTTTACTAACCTTCGATAAATAATTGTTCCAACACCATCTTCTTGTTGTAATGCCAATAATTTCACCTTCAGGAAGATTTTCCTTGCTTCCCAGTTTTGTAAATCTGGTTGAACTTTTTAGATAGAGGATACCATTTATTAAAAAAAATATCCCATCACGGGATAGGTTCACATCAGACACATTGCTTCTTTCTTCATCAGTCAGGATGTTTGGAGGCACTCTGATTCTGGTCCAAGTACGAAATGAATCGTTGGTTTGAAAGGTCTCCATATCGGCTACCAGAACAATAGATGATGGAGCACAGGCATCCCAGACTGTTATTAACTGACTACCAAGTGGTGAAGAGATTGGTAAAAAGCCAGGAACCTCAGGTATTTTCCACCAAGGAAAGCCCAGCAGGAAAAGGATGTCTGCAACAAAGCAATCTTGAAAAGTCACCTGATTTCCTCTGATCTCTTTTATTATATCCTTTCCTGACATTGGTAGTGAGATATGCCAGGCCCTAAGAAGAGAACAGAAAGGGTAAGAATTACATGGTCTCTTTCTCAGCTCCCATCCACCTTGTAAAGTGCTGGCATTTATCATCTTTCAAACTTTAAAAAATTTTTTATCAAGATAAACCTGGGTAAAATAAATCAAAGAGTACTAAAGTGCTACCCATTTCTCCTTGTTCTTCACTCTTGTTTCCAAAGGAGAACAATCTTTTTTTTAAATAAATAAATGTTTTTTATTGATATCAGAGAGGAAAGAGGGGGTAGAGCTAGAAACATCCAGGATGAGAGAGAATTGTCAATCAGCTGCCTTCTGCAGGCCCTCTACTGGCAATGGAGCCCACAACCTGGGCATGTGCCTTGACCAGGAATCAAACCATCATCTCCTGCTTCATAGGCTGACGCTCAACCACCGAGCAACACTGGCTGGGTGAAGGAGAACAATCTTGACTCTTAATGCTCCTTCATATTCTCAAATAAATATCCTTATACTGCTTCTTAATATGATTTTTACATATTGGTTTCTTATATGACAGATGAAACAGTATCTCTTATAGTGTATACCTACTGATGCATCATCTTTTCTTGCAAATGTCACAATGTTTAGCTAAATCTATAGTGTTTATATTGTTACTAATATGTATATATTGTTTACTATGGAGCCAGTTATTATGCTAATTGTTTTCTTTGATAAATATATATTTACAATATTTTCCCTAGAGTTAACATTTTATTTTGAAAATTTGTTTAGTGTTCTAACTTTTCCAATAGGTAGCTGAAATGGCCCTTCATAATGGTTTCCATGTGGTGAATGCAGAGGTAATCTAGCACTTGTTTGCTGGGATTTCCCTTCATTTCTCTCTGGGTCGAAGCACCATTTACTGGGTCCAATACTTTGATCTTGTTTTGCTAACACATATTCTTCAGTATGTACTCTTGGTCAAAGTGCACCTGAAAATAAAGTTTTTGAGATCCTGAAATCCAAAAATATCTTTAACACATTTGTTTGATAGTTTGTCTGGGCAGAGACTTCAGAGCTTGGACGGCCTTTTCTCCAGTCTGTTTGTATTTAGGGTTACTAATGAGAATGACACCTTGATCCTTGTTACTTAAATGGCTTGCCTTTCCATACGTTTTTAGGGGCTTCCCTTCTTTTCTTGGTATTCTAAAATTTGACAGGGCTGGGTCTTATCTTTTGAAGTGGACACACGAGGAATTTGTGAAAACAAGCACTCGGACATATATCTTAGAAGTCAAGGAGAGTTCTGAGGAGCGTTTCTCAGCAGGCCCACCCGGACACATCAGGCTGCAGATGGTCAGTAAATGCTTCTTTAGTTTCCTATTTCCTCAATGAACACACACTTGGGTTGGTGGTGATGGCATTCTGACCACTCAGAATGAGGTCCTGCCAGGTCAAGAGGACCCCATGTTGGAGTAATTGTAGGGTTGTCATCAAGCCTCTATGTCCTAAGCCACGCCACCATGAAAATCAGTGCAACTCTGATTTTTACAAACCACACCTCTGACTCTAACATCTGTTTCAAGTACAATTACAAAAAAATCACCAGTACCATTCTGTTACATTGTCCACTGGCTATAATAATCTCATACTAAGGTGAACACCTACCTGTGTAGTAGTCACCCAGATCCAGATTCAGAACATTCCAATACCTTGGAAAGTTAATGTATGCCTCTCCCTCCCCCTTCTCTACCTGCTACAGGCCTATTTTGTGTTTCCATTTGTGTCCCCATTCCTGTGCTTTTAAAAACTAGTTTTGCCAGATGTATGTCTTACTAAATCATAGAGAATGAAGAAAAATCCACTAGTATAGCGACTTCCAAATCCCTCTGTCAGTGATGGACAGATCTATAAGGCAGAAAATCAGTAAGGACATAGTTGAAGGAAAAACACCACCAACCAACTGATCTAATTGGTTTAAAGACTACTTCATCCAACAACAGCAAAATATACATTCTCCTCAAGCCCACATATGACATTCACCAAGACAGACCATATCCTGGGTCATAAAACATACCTTAAGAAATTTTACAAAATAGAAGTCAGCCAGCTGGTGTGGCTCAGTGGACTGAGCATGGTCCCATGCACCAAGAGGTCATTGGTTCAATTCCTAGTCAGGGCACATGCCCGGGTTGCTGGCTTATTCCCCAGTATGGGGCATGCAGGAGGCAGCCAGTCGATGTTTTTTCTCATTCATCGATACTTCTATCTCCCTCTCCCTCTCCCTCCCTCTCTCTCTAAAAATCAATAAAAACATATTTAAAAAATAGAAATTATACAAAGTCAGCTCTTGAAACACAATACAGTTAAACTAGAAGTCAATAACAGAAATATAGCTAAAAAAAATCCCTAAGCATTTGGAGATTAAACAGTACACTTTAAAATAACACACAGTTAAGAAAGAAATCTCAAGTGAAATTTTAAGTAGTTCAAACTAAATGAAAATACAAGTTACCAAAATCTGGGGAATGAAGTGAAAGCAGTGCTTAGAGGGAAATTTATACCATCAAATGCATGTATTAGAAAAGAAAAAAATCTAAAATAAATAATCTAAGTTTTCATCTTTGGGAATAGAGAAAGAAAAGCATTATAAACCTAAAAGTAGAAGAAGAAAAATAATAAAAATTAGAACACAAATCAATAAATTGAAAAGAAAAACAATGGAGAAAATCAAGAAAAGCTGGTTCTTTGTAAAGTTCAATAAAATTGGTAAACTTTCCAGTTGAGCTAAGAAAAAAAGAGAAAGGACACAATTTACTAAGATCACAGATGAAAGCGAGGCCATCATTATTGATTTCATGGGCATTAAAGGATAAGAAAATAATACTATTAACAGTTCTATGCCCATAAATTTGATAACTTAGAGGAAATGGACCAATTGAAAGACAATCTACCAAAATCATATAAGGAGAAATAGATTATGTGAATAGGGATATATCTAATAAAGAAAATTGATAAATAATTAATGAACTTCCAAAACAAAAAGTAGCAGGCCCAGATGGGCTGGTAAATTCTAACATTTAAGGAACAAGTTATGCCAATTCTCTACAATCTCTTCCAGAAAATAGAAGCAGAGGGAATATTTCCCAACTCATTTTATGAGGCAAATATTACCCTAATACCACAATCAGGTAAATACATCACCAATAAAGCTACAGACATTGTGAATCCAACAATGTGTAAAAATAATTATGTATGGAGACCAAATGGAACTTATTCCAGTTATGCACATATGGTTCAACATTTAAAAATCAACTAATGTAATCTATCACCTCAAGGCTAAGGAAGAAAAAGCAGATAATCATATCAATAAATGGCATAAAAAGCATCTGACAAAATCCACCACTCATTCAGGATAAAAACTCTCAGCAAACTAGCAACAGAGGGGAACTTCCTCAACTTGATTAAGAAGCATCTACAAAAAAAATACCAAGAACATAATGATGAGAAACTATATCTTCTCCTCCTAATAACAGGGACAGAGCAAAATGTCTCTTCTTACTACACCTATTCAACATCATATTAGAAGTACATATTGTATTTTTTAGTTATAAGCTCCTTGACCTATGCCTAGGTGGTACAACAGATTAAGAAAGGCTCATGATAACTTGCCAACTTAATAGTAACAGATTTTACTTCTCAAGTGGAATTTGTGATGCGCAGTTACGTGTATGTGGTGGCACAACTGTGACATCGGTAGGAAACATTTTAAGGTATTGCCAGGATGTGCCACCATCCTGAAGGTTTAGCTCTTAATACAATTGTGAGAACAGAATCCAGGAGTGTGACCGGCATTTTCTGAGTTGTTAACTAGTTCTCATTATCACCTTTTTATATTTTTTGTATCATAAAATAATGTACTTGGAAGTTACACATCAAATATTCCATGAAATTTTACCAGGGTTTTAAAATCCCTTTTGTTTTGTCTCTGATACTTATTTTACTGAATTATACAGATGAATTTTATATTTGAAATTTTAAAAATTAAATACCCATCCTCCAGTTTTTCATCTGCATAATATATCCTTTTCTTCAGAAATGTATGTATGGCTGGCTTCTGTCCCAAAGTGGCAAACTGCTTTGTAAGTACAAAGGAATTCTGGAAAAAAAAATTATTTTTACTCTTTTCACAGCCAAATTTACTTGGAAATTACATCATGTTATATTGCATCGATTATTTTAGTTAAGACACTTTATAAATTTACCTCATTTTCAATGTGCTGGTTTCTTTTTTCTACCATCTGGCCCCCTTTCCCATTAGAATTTTATGAATTATAATGAAATCATAATACAATTTTTAATATGTTGAATATACCATGCACAATCAGAATAATGAATGAATTGAGACTATGAGGACCCCTAAATACATACCCTTAATTTTACTATCAATGGAATACATAATGGAGCTTCTAAAACTAATCTCTTAGAATTATTTCTACATGAGTCACCTCCAAAGCAACATACTCTTTCAAGGCAGGTTTCAAATGATATCTGGAGAGTTTAACAAAAATTCTCTTCGTAATAGACAGATATGACATGCTCCCACTTTTTCTCAGAGATTTAAGGAGCAGTTGAATTGACTGGAATTATTCCTAATAAAGTATTTTTAGAATAGAGACAATAGTTTTATTATGGGGAATCCCTAGAACTAAAAAAATCAGATGAGGGTGAGTCTAGAATTCCGTAGCTCCCTTCTTCCCTAATCCTCCAATAATGCTCCTGTTTGATTTTCTAGAAATATGTTAACCACCTACAAAGGAGCCTTTGAGGTTGCCATGATGAGCATCAGTAAGGGTGTCGTCATTGGGACTATGCAGCGGTTCTCAACCTGTGGGTAGCGACCCCTTTGGCGGTCAAACGACCCTTTCACAGGGGTCACCTAAGACCATCCTGCATATCAGATATTTACATGACGATTCCTAACAGTAGCAACATTACAGTTATGAAGTAGCAAGGAAAATAATGTTATGATTGGGTCACAACATGAGAACCTGTATTTAAAGGGCCAGAAGGTTGAAAACCACTGGACTATAGGGTCACCCAATAGGAGGATTCAACCTATTTTTTTTTAATATACTTTATTGATTTTTTTACAGAGAGTAGGGGAGAGGGATAGAGAGTTAGAAACATCGATGAGAGAGAAACATCGATCAGCTGCTTCTTGCACGCCCCTTACTGGGGATGTGCCTGCAACCAACGTACATGCCCTTGACCGGAATCAAACCTGGGACCCTCAGTCCGCAGGCCTGATGCTCTATCTATCCACTGAGCCAAACCGGTTAGGGCTCAACCTATTTTTGAAGAGTAGGTATGGTGGTCAGAGAAGGCCTCCTTGAAAAACACACATTTAATGATTTTGATAGAGAAATATAGGTTTGCCTGGTAAATAAAGAATCATATATATTTTTCTTTTGTTTCTGAAAATCGTATTCACTATTCAGAATTTTAAACGTAACTATCTTTCATATAACGGGAAAGGCAAAGAGTAAATGAAACATTCTTAATGTAGCTTGGATTAGATGGAAATAAAATATTATAAGCAACACACACAACAAGATGATAGAAAAAGGGACAGGCCAAGAAAAAGTTAGGACAATCATGTCCACAAACTTAAAAACATTTTTCATTAAAAGGGTGGTTCATGGTCATTAAAAGTAATTTTATAAATATAGAAAAATTACCACATAGAAATTATCAAAAATATAAAAACACATTGAGTATATTTTCTTAGAATTTATCAAATGTAGGCTACTGGTATATATTCATGTTATATAAACAGAAGTCTATATAAATGACAGCATGATATTCCACTGAGTGAATTATTATCATTAACTTAACAATCCTCTACTGGACATTTAGGTAGTTTTATTTTTTCACTATTGCTAATATTATTGCCATGAACACCATCAGATATACAGTCTTTTCCATAGTTAAGACTATTTCTCTTTGTATCTACATATATATATATTTTTTTTTTCAGAGAGGAAGCAAGAGGGGGAAGGGAGGGGAGGGGAGGGGAGGGGAGGGGAGAGGAGAGGGGAGGGGAGAGGAGAGGGGAGGGGAGGGGAGGGGAGGGGAGAGGAGAGGGGAGGGGAGGGGAGGGGAGGGGAGGGAAGGGGAGGGGAGAGGAGAGGAGAGGGGAGGAGAGGAGAGGAGAGGGAGTATGAATGAATCATCAATGATGAGAGAGAATCATTTATTGGCTGCCTCCTGAATGCCCCCTACTTGGGATCGAGCCCGAAACCCAGGCATATGCCCTGACTGGGAATCAAACCGTGACCTGACCTCCTGGTTCATAGGTAAACACTCAACCACTGAGCCATGGCTGCCAGGTAGGACTATTTCTCTTTTGATTAGATCTTGGAAGTGTGATTACTAGGTAAAAAATTATGAGTACTACATATTATCAAAATGATTTCTAAAAGGACTATGACAATTTACTTCATTATTAGTAACTAGGGGCCCGGTGCACGAAATTCGTGCACTGGGTGTGTGTGGGGGGGGGGGGGGAGTGTCCCTCAGCCCAGCCTGCCCTCTCTCACATACTGGGAGCTCTCAGGCGTTGACCCCCATCACCCTCCAATCCCAGGATCAGCCCCTTGCCCAGGCCTGACGCCTCTGACAGAAGTGTCAGGCCTGGGCAGGGGACCCTCATTTCCCCCCATCACTGGTTCTTCCCACAGCCCAGGCCTGATGCCTCTGGCCCAGGTGTCAGGCCTGGACAGGGGACCCCCAGTCCCCTTCGATTGCTGGCTCTGCCCCTTGCCCAGGCCTGATGCCTCGGTCAGAGGCGTAGACCCCCATCACCCTCCGATCGCCTGATCGGCCCCTTGCCCAGGCCTGACGCCTCCGCCAGAGGTGTCAGGCTTGGACAGGGGACCCCCATCTCCCCCTGATCACTGGCTCTGACCCCCGCCCAGGCCTGAGGCCTCTGGCCCAGGAATCATGCCTGGGCAGGGGACCCCCATCTCCCTCTGATCACTTGCTCCACCCGCCGCCCAAGCCTGACACCTCTGACCCAGGCTTCAGGCCTGGGCAAGGGGACCATCATATCCACCCAAACCCTGGCTCCGCCCCCCACCCAGGCCTGATGCCTCGGCCAGAGGAGTTGACCCTCATCACCCTCCGATCACCAATCACTGGATCGGCCCCTTGACCAGGCCTGAGGCCTCCGGCAGAGGTGTCAGGCCTGGGCAGGGGACCCCCAGCTCCCTGCAGTTGCAGGCTCCACCCCTGCCCAGGCCTAACGCCTCTGGCCTAGGCTTCCGGCCCAGGCAAGGGGCCCCTAGCTCCTGGGACTGCCAGCTTCGACCGTGCCCAGCTCCCATCGCTGGCTCCACCCCTACTTCCTGCTATCACTGGCCAGGGTGGAAAAGACACCTGATTCTCCGATCGTGGCTGGGGGGCAGGGCAAAGGCGGCCCCAGGGCCGCCTTTGCCCTGCCCCCCAGCTCTTAGCTCCCCCCTGGGTTTCCGATCACTGTCAGTGGCAGGGGGCTTCTTCCTGCTTTCCCTTTCGCCTCCCTGCATTGTGCCTACATATGCAAATTAACCGCCATCTTGTTGGCAGTTAATTTGCATATAGCCCTGATTAGCCAATGAAAAGGGTAGCGCCGTTCGCCAATTACCATTTTTCTCTTTTATTAGTGTACATGTATAAGAGAATAAATTTCACTATGCTAGTGTCAACTATTGCATTATTATTTTTTAAAGTATTTTTCTAGTTGTAACATAAATATCTGCCTTTGTGTCTCCGCTTATGCAACTACTCATACCCTTTCTTCTCTACTCACACTGTAGGTTTCAAGTCAGGTATCTGCCTCCAAGATGCCTGCCATGATCAAATCAGGATGTTTTCACATGAGTAGTTTGAGGGAATTATTTTAATGCTACAATTTTGATAAATCATCCACAAAATAATTCTGGCAAATGTAAATTGTCTGTTTGGGTTTTCATCAGCCAATGTGTAATGTGCCTAAGAGACACCCAAGTCCTAACTATCCCTGACTCTTCATTCTTCTTTCTCTTCCATAAACATCTCTGACTGAACTGTAAATAATCACCAATTTTTAACGCAGTTTGAACCTTAACCCACCTCTAACTCAATAAGAGACTGAACAAGTTTTTGAAAGGTAACTTCAAGATAGATGCTCAGTGAACACCTATAAAGCACTTTAAAGAACAGCTTCTTCATGAATAATGAGGTGCACAGAAATTGCAAAAAAAATGCTCAGAAAAGAATTCTAAAGGAAAATTGATAATTATAGAGATAGAGCATAAACTCAACTTAGTGGATAATTAAAATGTATTTAGTTAGTTCTGGACCACTTAAAATAAATTATTCACAGCCCTTAAAAAAGAAATGTAGCATATTATTTTATCTAGGATAATGTTTCCACCTACTAGTGATGGCACAACTGCATTCCATAGCAACTCATTTGGGTCAGCATTTTCTGGATCGTATACCCATATCTTGATAACCTACAAAACAAAATGTTTGCATTTCTTTAATTTTGGACAAACTGCATTTTTAGTTGTAGCAAAACATAACCATAAAAATGTTTATATATTTTAAAAACTTTGATTATCTCATATTTTTTAAAAACTCAAAGCATTATGTGTTGTTTTTAAGTAAGTGAAACAACTCAAAGACATACGAAGGGAGAGTTAATAATATTCCTCTAAACACCTGAGGTAATTTTAGAACTTCATAGGAATGCTTATCTATCTTTCTCTGAAATCACAAATAGACACAGTGCCCCACCCCACACACTCACACACATTTTACAAAGATGAAGTCTCACTACAAAGGTTATTTGTAGCTTGCTTTTGCCACTTGATACACCATGGCCACCTCACTAGCTGTAGGTCTAATTCTTTCCTTTCTTGTTTATAAATTTAGCACCATGTGGGGAGAATGGTTTCAGCTCCTCCCTCTCCAACGGGTTGGAATCTTCACTTTCCAGCTGCAGAAACATCACCCCAGTCTACTAGGGATTATATTGTGTTTAATACCCTTAGCTCAGAATTCAATCTTATATCTTTGGCTTTTAATTCTTTAATTATTTCTGACCAACAGAAAACTCCTTTACTTGTTTTTAAATTCTATACACACACACGTACCTGTATAATGTAAAAGGCGGTACTAGCATTATGTAAACATATTTTTTTTAAAGAAAAGTCTTATTGATTTCAGAAAGAGGAAGGAAAAGGGGGAGAAACATTAATGATGAGAGAGAATCATTGATTGGCTGCCTTCCGCATGCTCCCTTACTGGGAATCAAACCATGATCTCCTGGTTCATGGGTTTATGGTCAACCACTGAGCAACACTGACTGGGCCAGACATAATATTTTTTAAAAGGCATTTATTTTTTTAAATATATTTTTTATTGATTAAGATATTACATATGTGTCCTTATCCCCACATTACCCCCTAAACCCGCCCCCCGCTCATGCCCTCACCTCCCTATCCCCCGTTGTCCGTGTCCATTGGTTAGGCCTATATGCTTGCATATAAGTCCTTTGGTTAATCTTTCCCCCTTACCCCCACCCTCCCCTACCTTCTTTCCAAGGCCCGACAGTCCAATCAATGCCTCACTGTCTCTGGATCAGTCCTTGTTCATCAGTTTATGTTGTTCATTATATTCCACAAATGAGTGAGATCATGTGGTATTTATCCTTCTCTGACTGGTTTATTTCACTTAGCATAATGCTCTCCAGTTCCATCCATGCTGTGGCAAATGGTAGGAGTTCCTTTTTCTTCTTCATCTTCTTGAAGAATACCTTTCAGCATTTCATATAATGCTGGTTTGGTGGTGGTGAACTCCTTTAGCTTTTTCTTATCTGTGAAGCTCTTTATCTGACCTTCAATTCTGAATGATAGCTTTGCTGGATAAAGTAATCTTGCTTGTTGGTTCTTGCTATTCATCACTTTGAATATTTCTTGCCACTCCCTTCTGGCCTGCAAAGTTTCTGTTGAGAAATCAGCTGACAGTCGTATGGGTACTCCCTTGTAGGTAACTGACTGTCTTTCTCTTGCTGTTTTTAAGATTCTCTCTTTGTCTTTTGCTCTTGGCATTTTAATTATGATGTGTCTTGGTGTGGTCCTCTTTGGATTCCTTTTGTTTGGGGTTCTCTGTGCTTCCTGGACTTGGAAGTCTATTTCTTTCACCAGGTAGGGGAAGTTTTCTGTCATTATTTCTTCAAATAGGTTTTCAATATCTTGCCCTCTCTCTTCTTCTAGCACTATCTTCATATATTTGGATTCTTTTTTCTTTTTGCTTTTCTGGTTGGGTATTTTTTGTTTCTTCGTATTTCAAAACTTTGACTTGATTCTTGGGATCCTCTTGTCTGCTGTTGGATCTCTGTATATTATTCTTTCTTTCAGTCAGTGTATGCTTAATTTCTAGTTGGTCTTTTTTCATATCCTCCAGGGTCTCACTAAATTTATCGGCGGTTTCCATAAAATTCTTGAAAAACCTTATAAACGTGGTTTTGAACTCTATATCCAATCGTTTGCTTTCCTCCATTTCTGTCATTTGTGACCTGTTTCTTTGTCTCCGCATTTTTTGTTTCCCTGTGTTGGTAGAGTGGTTTTGTGTACTAGGTGTCCTATAGGGCCCAGTGGCTCAGCCTCCCCAGTTACCTGAGGTGGACACTTTTGGTGCACCCACTTGTGGGCTTTGTGTACAGTCTTGTTGTAGTTATGCCTTGATTGTTGTAGGTATCACTGGGGGGAACTGACCTCCAGGCCAATTGGCAGTGAGAATCAGCTGTGTCTGCAGTGGGAGAACTTCTGTGCTGAAGACACCCTTCTGGGGCAATACTTGCTTCAGTGGGGCTTTGGTGCTCACTGAGTCTGCCCCTGGAGTGTGTCCCTTATGGATCTGAGGAGTTGTAATCTGGATGGTCCCCCTCTGACCACTGGGTACCCTGGCTCTTGGATCGAAAGAGGTGCTAATTTAGCCTCTGCCTGAGGTTACCCAGTGGGAGCTACAAAGAGATCTGCAGATTCCCCTTCCTTTTTTGGAGTTTGGAGGTGCCCAGATGAGGCCCAGCTGTGAAGCAATACAAGCTGCTGTGGGGCCTTAGGCCTTCTCTTGGAAGTTCTGGGTCTGTCTGGCCCAGCTGCAATTTGTTAGGTAATTTTCAGGTTGCAAAGGGCCAGGGCATTCATATGCAAAAGCCTCTGTGCACAGCTTGGATGGGGTGGGGTCTTGGAATCAACAGGCGGAGCAAGCAGCTATGGCTGATGCTCAGCCCTGCCCTAAAAGGCCCAGCGTCTCAGTGTCCCTGTAATTGCTGCAAGCACCTCTGAGGGAAAGCCGCCCTCAAGTTCCGAGTTCTGCCTGCTGCCAGACAGTCCAGTTTCTCCCCGTATGAGTCCTGGGTCCCCAGAGACTTCCCGGAACTGGAGTTCAGAGAAGACAGGAGCTTGTGACTCCCTCTCGATTCAAAAAGACAGCCGCACCCTCAGGTGCCACCCCCTTTCCCGTGCGCGCTCGGGCCCCCGCACCTCTGCACTCCACCGCTGCAGCTTCTCTCAGTGTGCTTTTCTCTTTCCTTCTACTTGTAGAATTTCCACTCAGCCAACCTTCCTGTACTTCTGGATGATGTCCATTTTGTCTTTTTGTTGTATTTTTGAAGTTGTTGTGGGAGGCAGCAATTTCCGGTGTTTACCTATGCCGCCATCTTGGTTTCTCCTTAAAAGGCATTTCTGTGTGTTTTGAGTGAGCTGGAGGTTATTCTGCATTATTTTGGCGTGTAATATGTATTCTACTTCTAGAAGTTTCTCTCTATTTTCTATATTTAAATTCCTTATTCACAAATAATAATCTCTCTTGCTTTTCCATGCAAAAGTTATAACCGTAATAAAACATTGCATGATGTGAATTGGATTTGGGACAGGAGTACAAACAGACACATTCAACCATCTGGATGCGATATGGGAAGCTTATTTATTATTATTATTTTTACTGCATCTTTTTCTAGTAAATCACTGCTTTTAGAAAATTAAAATATCTACAGTGCTTTACCTTCCAAATATTATCACCTAATTTCAATTTAAAAATTTTGACCGTATCTATCATATATAATCATCCTCTCATCCATATGTTAAAGAACTTTGAACTCAAGACATTTATTGTGTTAAAAATTATTGAGCATTCCATAAAGCTTTTGTCTTATGTAGGTTACATTCATCAATATGTATGATATAACAAAATTAAAAATATTTATTAATTTGTTTTAAAACTAAGATAAACATAGTTACATGTTAACAGAACCAACATGTTTTTATGAAAAAAAAATAACTATTTTCCAAACAAAAAAATAAAAAATAGTAAGAATGGTTGTTTTACATTACAAAATCTTTTAAATATCTTGCTTCATAGAATAACTGGATTTTCCTCTATGTTCCTCCATCAAGCTGCTGTATGTGTTGTTCTGGTGAAAGCATATTGGGAGAATCTGTCCTCATGCAGATATGAAGTTGGAAAAGGGTAGACCTCCTGAGAAAGCCTGCACCCTAAGGATCCTCAAACCATCCCTAGTACAATGCTCTACGCACATTTTGTTGAAAAATTAGTTTGGAAAATTCCTCTTCTGGTAATTATGGAAGATAAGAGAGAAATAATATAGTAGTGACATATGAAGGATGTATAAAATTTAAAAAAGAAAACTTACCTGGGTTAAATTCTGATAGAAATGACTGTTGGGAAAAAGAGGAATCATATGTTAGTAAACAGCAGGCTAAATATTAGTTTGAATACTTTACTTTCAATATACATAACTAAATCTTAGAGTATTCCCTTTATAAATTATTATGAGCTAAATGTAATAAAAGCCACATCTGGCTCTGGCTGAGTAGCTCAGTTGGTTAGAGTGTCATCCCGATATGCCAAAGTTGTGACTTTGATTTCTGGTCAAGGACACATCCAAGAAACAACCCATAGACACAAACAATAGTGTGTGATGGCCAGAGGGAAGGGTAGGAACTGGGTGGAGGTAGGCAAAAGGGAGGGAAATGGGGAAATCTTTAATACTGTCAACAATGTAAAGTAAAAAAAAAAATCAACCAATAAATGCATAAATAAGTGCAATAACAAATCAAAGTTTATCTCCCCCCCCCCCAAAGCTACATATGTCTAAAATTAAATATAATTATGACTCTCATGTGTCTTCACAAAGGCTGAGGGGCCTGAATATGCATGCTTCCTTAACAACAGTGCACATTCCCATAGCCAAGATGCATGACTAATCTTTTAAAATCTGACATCATCACTTCACATCTGCAGCAACAGAAAAGCTCAACAGAACCAAAGGATGGTTCTCTGAAAAGGCTAATGAGATAGCAATACCCCTAGGAAGAAGAACAAGGAAATAGAAGGGAGACACAAATAAAAATGTTACAAAGGTAAGATCTGAATCACTGCACCGATCTCAGAGGTTAAACAAAAATAAGAGGACTTTATAGACAACTTTATGACATTTGTATTTGTACTAAAATTGCAAACTGAAGACACAGTAAATTTCCAGTAAAATACTACTGGTGAAAATGGACTTTATAAGAATAAAAATTCCAAACTAGCAAACTAGCCATTAAATTAGGAAATCTTCCACATCCTCTCAACCACAAAAAGAATCCAGATTCAAGTGGATTTCTATGCAAGTTTCCATCAAATACTCAAGGAATATACATTTCCTATCTTACACAAAGTCTCTTAGAGGAAAGAAAAAAAAATGACTAATAACTTAAGTGATGAGTCCAGCATAGTCTTGGTACCAAAAGTAGAAAAGGATGGTATGAGGGGAGAAAAACCACAGGCCAACCCTCAACCCCACTCCTGAATATTCACACACACACACACACACACACACACACACACAACACTAAACAAAATATTAGCAAACATGAGAGTATAGAATCTTCTATTACCATCTTGATGTTTTCTACATTAAAAACTGTCTTTAAATATATTAAAAAATATTAGCAAACAAAATCTGTCAATATATATGAAAGAGAATTCATCAATACTAAATTGGATTATTCTAGAAATACAGGGTCAGTTTAAAATAGAAGCCCTAACTGGTTTGGCTCAGTGGATAGAGCATCAGCCTGCAGACTCAAGGGTCCCAGATTCAATTCCGGTCAAGGGCATGTACCTTGGTTGCGGGCACATCCCCAGTAGGGAGTGTGCAGGAGGCAGCTGATCGATGTTTCTCTCTCATCAATGTTTCTAACGCTCTACCCCTCTCCCTTCCTCTCTGTAAAAAATCAATAAAATATATTTTAAAATAGAAATATTAGTGACTGTTATTCCCCCAATAAACATAGTAAAGGAGAAAAGCCATATTAACTTTTAAGTGGAAACAAAAAAACTTTAAATAAATTTCAACGCCAATTCATAAGAAAAATTCACCGCTAACTGGAATAAAAGGAAATTTCCTTAACTTGTAACCTGTAACAAATATTATACAAAATAATGAAATGATGACAGCCTCCCTTTAACATCAGAAATAAAACAAGGAGGCCTGCTATATAATCCTTCTAGATACACTGTGTGTCAACCATGCAGTATAGAATAAAAGGAATAAAAGACATACTTGTTGGGAAAAAATATTTTTAGGCTATATGATTTATAAAAATTCCAAGAGAATACATAAGTAAATTATTAGAATTAATATAAGAATGTTATAAGGTTGCTGGATATAAAAATCAACATTCAAAAGTAAACTGCATTATATACAACAAGAAGTTCTGGTTAGAAAATGCAATTTAAAAAACTTGACTATAATAGCAATAAAAATATAAAAGTACCTAGAAATAAGTCTAATACAAATGTCCACCCCTAGCCAGTTTGGCTCGGTGGATAGAGCATCGGCCTGTGGACTGAAGGGTCCCAGATTCGATTTCTGTCAAGGGCACATGCCCAGGTTGTGTGCTTGGTCCCCAGTAGGAGGTGTGGAGGTGGCAGGAGATCAATGACTCTCTCTCATCATTGATGTTTCTATCTCTCTCTCTCCCCCCCCCTTCCTCTCTGAAATCAACAACAACAACAAAATACATTTTTTAAAAGATGTCCAGGCATCCATATGAAAAAATTACGAAACTTTATTGGTAGACATGTAAAAGAATCTAAATACATGGAGGGTTATATATTACTAGTGGCCCAGTGGATGAATTCGTGCACATTGAAAGGAAATTGATTAGAAGAAATATTTTAATATTTCTATTTGCCCTTTCTCTATAAGTGTCAACCAAATTCACCATCGACAATGACAGATGGAAACACGCGTGCGATTGATGCCAGCGAGAGCTTTATATGTATCACGCATGTGTGAGCCAACTTAGCCTTTTATAAACATACAATAAACTTGCCTAGTTAGACCTGCTTTCTGATTTAGCTAAACTTTTTCCAGCCCAGTGAGGCACCCCAACTTCTCGTTCAGGTAATTGTCAGCAACACAGCAGTAACTATCAACACGAAGCAGATTATTATTGTAGATCACGCAGGGAGAACAAAGGGTAAAGTATTTAACTGCAGCAGTGTTTGACTATATTCTGCGCAGTCAGAAAACCTGAAGTTATTTTCAAGGTCCACCATTTCTTACTTCTTTTCAGTTGGGTCAAGTTTCTAAGCTTTCTAAATCTCCATTTTCCGGGTAATAAAAAGAAAATAGGATTCCACCAAGTCTCCTATCTACCTACTCCAGGACTTCTGTGAGGATCAAATGAGATGAGGCACGGGAACATGCTTCACTTTGCATATTAGCCTTTTATATAGATAGACTAGAGGCCTGGTGCACAAAATTTGTGCACAGGGGTGGGGTCCCTCAGCCCGGCCTGCACCCTCTCCAATATGGGACTCCTTGAGGGATGTCCGACTGCCAGTTTAGGCCTGATCTGTGGGGGTCGGACATCCCTCCTGCAATCTGGGACCGCTGTCTCCTAATCACTCACCTGCCTGCCTGGCCGATCACCCCTAACTGTTCCTCTGCCTTTCTGATCACCCCTAACCACCTCTGTCTTGGCCCCCGCACCTGGGACCCAGGATTCCCTCCTCAGGCCAGCTGCAGGAATCCAGGACCTGGGCTTCCCTCTCTCTGGCTGGCCGGAGCAAACAGGACCCAGAGTTTCCTCCCTCTCGCCAGCCACAGGCATCCAGGACTGGGCTGGCTTCGGTCAGGCCGACCACAGGCACCTAGGACCACAGGCAGCTTTGCCTGAGCTGGAAGCAGGCACCTGGAACCTCTGATCACCCCTAACTGCTCCCCTGCTCCCCTGCTCACCCCTAACTGATCCCTTGCCAGCCTGATCGTCCCTAACCACCTCTGCCTCAGCCCTTGCACCTGGGACCCGCGGCCTAGTCTGGAAGGACGTCAGGTCTAATTAGCATATTACCCTTTTATTAGTATAGATTCTTGAGTAGAAAGACTTTCCAATTTGATTAAAATATTTAGAGAAATTATAAAAATTCCTACCAGGGTTTCTGTGGAATTTGACAAATCAGTTCTGAAAATGTATAGGGAGGAAAACGAGGCCCAAGACATACTAAGAGACTTCTGAAGAAGCATAAGAGCTGGGGTTGGAGTGGGATGGATACTGGAGCTACCACTTATCAAGGACAGCTGGACTGGAAAGACATCCATGCAGAATGGAAAACTGACCTATGACAGAGCAGGCATTATAGGTAAATATATTATTCAATAAATGGGTATGAAAAATTAATTATTCATCCAGAAAAATAAAATTCGATCCCTGTCTTGAAGCATGTACAAGAACTACTTCCAGGTGGATTAAGGACTTAATTCTGGAAGGCAAAAATGTATTGAACTTTTACTTATTATTATTTTTATTTTAAAAATATTTTCATTTATTTTAGAGAGAGAGGAAGGGAGAGAGAGAGAGAAATATTGATGTGAGAAAGAAACATTGCTTGGTTGCCTCCTGAATGCACCCCCAATCAGGGATTGAACTTGAAACCTGGGTATGTGCCTGACCAGGATTGAACCTGTGACCTTTTGGTGCACGGGACAATGCCCAACAAATGGAGCCACATCAGCCAGGGCTGTGTTGTGCTTTTATTTTATTTTATTTATTTATTTTTTTAAATATATTCCATTGATTTTTTACAGAGAAGAAGGGAGAGGGATAGAGAGTTAGAAACATCGATGAGATAGAAACATCGATTAGCTGCCTCCTGCACGCCCCCCACTGGGGATGTGCTCGCAACCAAGGTACATGCCCTTGACCGGAATCGAACCTGGGACCCTTGAGTCCGCAGGCTGATGCTCTATCCACTGAGCCAAACCGGTTTGGCTGTGTTGAGCTTTTAGAAAAAAATATAGGAGAATATTTTTATGAACTTGCAGGTAGGAAAAGATTTCTTAGACTAAAAGGGGATAAACCCATAAAGAAAAGAGTTTATTAATTAATCTACCATAGTAGGGACCCTGCTATCAATAGAGATCATAAAAAGTGAAAAGCTGCATAAAGTGGGACTTTAAAAAATATATGATAATGTCCTAGTAATTAAAATATAATGAAACTATTTTATGAAATATAAAAACAACTCAAAAATGGGTAAAAAGGCTCATGTAATAGAGAGAGAAGAAAATTCCTCATGAATACATGAAAACATGCTCAACAGTAATCAGGAAAGTGTAAATAAAAAGCACAATGACATAATTTCACACCTACTAGGTTGGAAAAAGTAAAAAATCAGATAATATTAAGTGTTCATTAGGATATAGAACAATTGGAATTTTTGTCCATTTCTGGTGTAGATATAAAATTTGGCAACCTTTTCAAAAATCCCTATGCATTACCTAGTCAAGTTGAACAAGTGCATACCCTAACTTTAGGCAATTCTACTTTTAGGTGTATATCTCAGAGAAACGCTCACGTATGTGTGTTAGATTGGTACTTCTCAAATAGTAATGAACGTACAAATGACTCCAGGATCTTGTTAAAATGCAGGCCATGATTCAGTAGGTCTGGAATGAGGCCTGAGATTCCACATTTCTAACAAGTTCCCAGGTGCTAGTGCTGCTGGCCCTTGGACCACACTTTGAGTAGCAAGGCCCTATGGGTGCAAATACATGCATTGGCAGCAGAATGAGCAGACTATTCATACAATGGAATGCCTTTGAGCATTCACAATGCAAGAACTAACGATTCTTGTTTGAACATGGGAGTCTCAAAAACATGTTTAGAGAAAGAATAAAGTCACAGATGAATTCACTGATGTTTTTTACTTATTGAATGATTTTATAATGCAGTTTGTTATTATTTCTGATTTTGTTAATCCTTACCTGAAAATATTTTTTTCTACTGATATTTAGAGAGAGTAGAAGGGTGTGTGGTGGGGGGGGGGGAGGGAGAGAATAAAAGGAGGGAGAAAGAGAGAGAGAGAGAGAGAGAGAGAGAGAGAGAGAGAGAGAGAGAATATATCATTGTGAGATAGACACATAGATTGGTTGCCTCCTGCATGCACCCCAACTGGGCTGGCAGTGAACCTCTAACCAAGGCATGTGCCCTTGAGTGGGAATGGAACCTAAGACCCTTCCCTGACTGTCGAAGGCTCTAACCATTGAGCGACACCAGCAGGGCTAATTATTTTTTCTTGTACAAGGTTTCCCTTCTTAGCTATATTCATTCACTTTCATGTTACAATGGGTCAGAATAGCTATCCAAGACAGAGTCCTTTTGTAATATCTACCGTATTCAAGAATAATATGCTAATTAGACCAGATGTCCTTGCAGGCGTGATTCTGGATGCCCTTCCAAATGAAGCCAGAGCTGGAGGGAAGCCCAGGTCCTGGGTGCCTGCTGGCAGCCAGAGCAAAGCCTGCGTCCTGGGTGCCAAAGGGAAGCTGGTGCTGGCAGCTGGGGGAAGGAAGGCCTACTCTTGCACGGATTTCTTGCACCAGGCCTCTAGTAATGTACATAACAGAAATAAAAGAGTCTTGTAGTCTGAAAAAACAGAGTCAAACCCCAATGCTATCTTTTAGCGGCTTTGTATTTCTGTCCAAATTCCTTAATCTATCCAAGCTTACATTTCCACATTTATAAAATGAAGATAATAATACTTACATTAGTGTGGTTATTGTGATAAACTGAGAGATGTGATTTACATAAAATAGAAGCAGTGTATGTTCAAATAGTGGTTGTGATTGTTATTGTTTGTTTTTCAATATAAGTTTGGCAGCATATTTGAGAATATCTTTTTAGAAAAATATTTTTTATTGATTTTTTTACAGAGAGGAAGGGAGAGGGATAGAGAGTGAGAAACATTGATTAGCTGCCTCCTGCACACCTCCTACTGGGAATGTGCCTGCAACCAAGGTACATGCCCTGACCAGAATCGAACCTGGGACCCTTCAGTCCGCAGGCTGACGCTCTATCCACTGAGCCAAACCAGTTAGGGCTTGAGAATATCTTTTTTTAAAATATATATTTTTGGAGAAACCAAGATGGTGACATAGGTAAACACCGGAGATTGCTGCCTCCAACAACCACTTCAAAAATACAACTAAAAGACAAAACGGACATCATCCAGAACTATAGTAAGGTGGGCTGAGTGGAAATTCCACAACTAGAAGGAAAGTGAAAAGCATACCGAGACTCAGAGGAGGCATAGGTGCGGAGGTGCGCGCGGAACGAGCTGGTGGCTGAGGGCGTGGTTGTCTTTTTCAATCGGGAGAGAGTCTCAGGCTCTGGGCTCCAGTTCCAGGCGAGTCTCTAGGGACCCAGACTCAAACGGGAGAAGCGGGACTGTCTGGCTTCGGTCGGAACTCGAGGGCAGCTTTCTCTCCGAGGTTTGCAGCAGTTGCTGGGACACTGAGAGGCAGAGCCTCTGGGGACGGGACTGAGAGCAGCCATAACTGCTCGCTTAGTCCACCCTGTTGATCCCCTGGGACCTGCCCCGCCCAAGCCATGCACAGAGGCATTTGCAGGATAGCCTCAGGCAGAGGCTAGATTAGCACTGCCCTAGAGATCCAGGACAGGAGTTCTCCCACTGCAGACACAGCTGATTCTCACAGACAGTTGCCCTGGAGGTCAAATCCCTCCCAGTGTTACCTACAACAATCAAGGCTTAGCTACAACAAGACCGCGCTCAAAGACCACAAGGGGGTGCACCAACAGTGTCTACCTCAGGTAATTGGGACACTTAGCACAGAAAGCCACTCTATCGACACAGCGAGGCATAAAAAATGCCAAGACAAAGAAACAGGACACGAATGACAGAACTGGAGGAAAGCAGGTTGCTGGATATAGAATTCAAAACCACACTTTTGAGGTCGTTCAAGAGTCTTCCAGAGACTGCCGATAAACTTAATGAGATGTACAAGAAATCTAATGAGACCCTCGATGTTGTGATAAAGGACCAATTAGAAATGAAGCATACACTGACTGAAATAAAGAATATTATACAGACTCCCAACAGCAGACCAGAGGATCCCAAGGATCAAGTCAAAGATTTGAAATGCGAAGAAGCAAAAAACACCCAACCGGAAAAGCAAAATGAAAAACGAATCCGAAAATACGAAGATAGTGTAAGGAGCCTCTTGGACAACTTCAAGCATACCAACATCAGAATTATAGGGGTGCCAGAAGATGAGAGAGAGCAAGATATTGAAAATCTATTTGAAGAAATAATGACAGAAAACTTCCCCTACCTGGTGAAAGAAATAGACTTCCAAGTCCAGGAAGCGAAGAGAACCCCAAACAAAAGGAATGCAAAGAGGGCCACACCAAGACACATCATAATTAAAATGCCAAGAGCAAAAGACAAAGAGAGAATCTTAAAAGCAGCAAGAGAAAGAAACTCAGTTACCTACAAGGGAGTACCCATATGACTGTCAGCTGATTTCTCAACAGAAACTTTGCAGGCCAGAAGGGAGTGGCAAGAAATATTCAAAGTGATGAATAGCAAGAACCTACAACCAAGACTACTTTATCCAGCAAAGCTATCATTCAGAATTGAAGGTCAGATAAAGAGCTTCACAGATAAGGAAAAGCTAAAGGAGTTCATCACTACCAAACCAGTATTATATGAAATGCTGAAAGGTATCATTTAAGAAGAGGAAGAAGAAAAAGGTAAAGATACAAATTATGAACAACAAATACGCATCTATCAACAAGTGAATCTAAGAATCAAGTGAATAAATAATCTGATGAACAGAATGAACTAGTGATTATAATAGAATCCGGGACATAGAAAGGGAATGGACTGACTATTTTTGGGGGAAAAGGGGTGTGGGAGATGCGGGAAGAGACTGGACAAAAATCATGCACCTAAGGATGAGGACAGTGGGTGGGGAGTGAGGGTGAAGGGTGGGGTGGGAACTGGGAGGAGGGGAGTTATGGAGGGAAAAAAGAGGAACAAATGTAATAATCTGAACAATAAAGATTTAATTAAAAAATATATAAATATTTTTATTGATTTCAGAGAAGAAGAGAGAGGAAGAGAGAGATAGAAACATCAATAATGAGAGAGAATCATTGATTGACTTCCTCCTGCATGCCCCCTTCTGGGGATCGAGCCCACAACCAGGGCCTGCGCCCTTGACCAGAATTGAACCCGGGACCCTTCAGTCCACAGGCCAATGCTCTATCCACGGAGCCAAACTAGCTAGGGCTATTTGAGAATATCTTGATTGGTGAAAGAAAGCTTAGATGGAAACTGTAATGTACATAACCCATTTGTTAATTTTGTTAATTAAGATTTAAAGCTTAATTCTCTTAGGAAGTATAATAACCTTAGTATTCAATATTGCATTACTTACATAACTCTATGATACCACATGAAGCAAGTATTAGAACTGCCCACAAATAAATAGCGTTCTTCTTCTAAATCCTAAAAGAAATTGCAAAAGCAACTATGACATATGAAGGTAACTTAAAAAAATAATTTAATACAGGCATCAAAGTCACAGAGGAACTAAGTTAATTATCTAAGATTAGAGGAAGTATAATGAATAAATTTCAGAATAAAACTAATAAGTCCAATTCTTTAGTTACTCTCTGTAACTGAGGATTTACTATCATGGGTGGCGACAAATTTAGATAGCTTATTATTTCTATTATATTTGACTTTGTGTAATAATAAGAAATATGTCTTTGCCCCCAGTTCCTGAGTCTTTGACCGTGATTCCCAACACAGAGCTCCCTAAACTCTTGTCATTTCCCGAGTGATAGGAGTGTCTGATGCAGAGCTCCTACAATTTTCCCCACTGAAACACAATTCAGTGAATTTTCTTGTTTAATGGTTACCAACCAGAGGTGATTTTGCTCACCAGGGGACATTTGGCAATGCCTGGAAATATTTTGGTTGTTTTTGAGTGAGTTTCAAAAGACACATGTCCCTCCTTAAAGGTTGTAAAATCTGATGACACTATACCTAAATGACAAAGATAGTCCTATGTACGCATGTATTTGTGTGCGCATATTTTTTCACGTAACATGTTTCATAATGTTTCTATGGGTTTCCAACATACAAAAAAAGGGAAAGGAACCCGGCTGGCATGGCTCAGTGGCTGAGAATTGATCTATGAACCAGGAGGTCATGGTTCAAGTCCTGGTCATTTCACATGCCTGGGTTGGGGGCTTTTTCCCCAATGGGAGGCATGCAGGAGGGAGCTGATCAACGATTCTCTCTCATTATTGGTGTTTCTATCTCTCTCTCCCTCTCCCTTCCTCTCTGAAATTCATGAAACTTAAAAAACTCATAAACTCAAAAGCCAAATTCCAATATGTTTCCATCTAAAGGGGTTAAAAAATGAATTAATATTCATCTGGCCTCTCTCATATCACTCTACTTGTTTCATGAAAATGAAGATTGTTAATTAAAAAGAAGGCACAGCCTAACTGGTTTGGCTCAGTGGATAGAGCATCGGCCTGGGGTCTGAAGTGTCCCAGGTTCGATTCCAGTCAAGGGCATGTACCTTGGTTGCAGGCACATCCCCAGTAATGGGTGTGCAGGAGGCAGCTGATTGATGTTTCTCTCTCATCGATGTTTCTAACTTTCTATCACTCTCCCTTCCTCTCTGTAAAAAATAAATAAAATATATTTAAAAAAATAAAATAAAAATTAAAAGAAGGCACAGGCCCCAAAGTAAAGGTGGGATTAGTCACACAAAGTCTCTGAAGCAGTGGCTTTACACATTTGTGTGAAAACTTAAGCTGTGAAGTGTGGGTCCAGTATTTTGTTACTAATTGACAAAGTGCCAATATTTTAAAATGCTTGCCCTGGCTGGTTTGACTCAGTGGTAGAGTGTTGGCCTGGGTACTGAAGGGTCCGGGGTTCGATTCCTGTCAAGCGCACATATCTGGGTTGCAGCCTTGGAGGCTACTGATTAATGATTCTCATCATTGATGTTTCAATCTCTCTCTCCCTCTTCCTTCCTCTATGAAGTCAATTAAAGAAATATTAGAATGCTTTACTTTTTTGGTAAACCTGAAAGGATTTATTTATTTGCATTCACATGTTTTCTTGAAAAAACAAACAAACAACAGAGTAAAAACAAATCTAGAAATGGCTCTTCATCCTGGGCATTGTCATAGGAGTATACGACGTGAGCCCTCTCAGCCGTGAGTACTGTTATCATTACAATGGTAACTGGGGCTTTAACATGCTGATAAAAAGGCTACGTGAAAATCACATACCACTCCATCACTTATAACTTGCAAAGACGCATCTAAAAAGTAATGACATTTTAACAGTAACTTAAAAATACCTCTCATTTACAGTTACAACTTATACTATTTAAAACAGGTTGAATTAGGTTGAAAGCTCAAAAAAAGGAAAAATGAACTGGATTTTTCAAGTTTCATAATTCAGATCAACTCACTGGCCCTGTAACAATTGGTCTTATAGTCTGAATGCCCGGAGAAGAACAGCGCAGCTCTGTCTTAGGCGAACTAGCAGTTAAAGAGAACAAGAAGGGAGAAATAAATAAAGATGCATACGAGATTAATAAAATGTCTCCTACTCTTGTTTAAGGATAAAAACTTCAATAAGAAAAAGAAAAACACAGCAATATTTGACTTCTTTTTCAAACTGATTTTGTTTTTCTTTTTACATCTATTTAATGAGAAGAAATTCACATTAAATCACAGCCTTGAGTCTGAATTCATGCTATGTGAATGTTTTGTTACATGTAAATACACATACATGGACATTCATGACAAAAATATTACCGTTTATTTTTCAGAGAACAAGTTCCTGGCACACTCCACTCAGAAAATAATGTTCCTTCATACTCTAACGTAATCTAAAAAAAGAAGATAAAATAGTTCAAACAAAAACTTTGCTCCAAAATTTTCATCTCATTGTTCAGATGTACAATTTAATTTTCTGGGTCTTCATTAAAGGAATTAGAGGCCCAGTCCACGAAATTCGTGCATTCGGGGGTGGAGGGGCCCTTCAGCCTGGCCTGCGCCCAGTCCAGGAGCCCTCAGGGGATCTCCAACTGATGGCTTAGGATTGGACCTGTCAACTGGACATCCTCAGTGCTGCCACGGAAGCCGGAGAGGCTCCTGCCACCACTGCTGCACTTGCCAGCCATGAGCCCAGCTTCTGGCTGAGCGGCGCTCCCCCTGTGGGAGCACACTGACCACCAGGGGGCAGCTCCTGCATTGAGTATCTGCCCCCCTGATGGTCAGTGTGCGTCATAGCGACCTGTCATTCTGCAGTTTGGTCAATTTGCATATTAGCCTTTTATTATATAGGATAATAATTAAAATTGGATGTATTTGAAATTATACAAAGTAATACAATGAAGGAAAAGTAACTTTTCTGGGACACTTCAGTAGTTTCCCCACCGAATAAGATTTTTATTTTATTTCAAAAATAATATATTAAGTATCTAGGAGGTACTCTAGTAGGTTCTGAGGATTAAAATAAGAAGATAAATGAGGCAGGGTCATCCTATCTGTATCATGACATTGTGTTTTGGATATTAATCACAAAACACTCAGACCAACACCACTTTTTTTGCAACTTACATACTTAAGGACTATTATTAGAGAGGGAGATCTATATTAGGAAGATAAATGAAATGAATATGAAATAAAAATAAAAGAATGACACTGTACTACACAACTGAGTATGATTAACTCTGCCCTAAGGTACAAAACAACAACAACACACAAAGAAAAATACTTAACTAGAGTTTTCGAAAGTTAAACACTTACAGTACTTCTGGTACTAAAAATGCGGTAGTTTGGGCTGCTAGAGTAATATCTGTGGAGGAAAAGGTCAAATAAGAATATGAAAATTAATTTCTCCTCCAAGGAAGAGGGATTCTATGCATGATAAGAGCATGCCTGGGCTGCCAAGAGCTTTACATTTCTGCCCACACATCTTCCTGGAGAGCAGAGTCAGGGCTAAAACTCAGGATTATCTGTGAACTCTACCCACCACTCAAAAGATGTTAGGGTTTGCTAAGTATCCAAAGACACTAGAATGACAAGTACAGATGCTTCTTGACTTACAATGGCGTTACATGACAATAAACCCATTGTAAATTGAAAATATTGTCATTTGAAAATGCATTTAATACCCCTAGCCTACCAAACATCACAGCTCAGCATAATCTATCTTAAACGTGTTCAGCACACTGACATTAGCCTATAATTGGACAAAATTATTTAACATAAAGCCTATTTTATAATGAAGTGTTGAAAAATCTCATGTAGTTTACATTGCACATGGCTTTTCCATCACCACCACGTCAAAAAATCATTAAGTGGAACTATCGTATGTTGGGAACTGTCTATAAATACTTTTCCATCTTTTTTTATTTACTTATTTACCTTTAATACTAGAAGCCCAGTGCACGAAATTCGTGCACTGGTGGGGTCCCTAGAGGCTGCCAGCTGGGGCCTCCCTTCCATCCTGGTGGTCAGAGCATGTCATAGCAAGCGATTGAATTCCTGGTCAGTGGAACTCCTAAGGACACTTTGCATATTAGGTAGGCATATATAGATATATGATATTTTTATTGATTTCAGAGAGGAAGGGAGAGGGAGAGATAGAAACACAATGATGAGAGAGAATCATCGATCAGCTGCCTCCTACACGCCCCCTATTGGGGATCCAGTCCGCAACCTAGACACATGCCCTTGACTGTTGAACCTGGGACCCTTCAGTTTGCAGGCTGATGCTCTAGCCACTGAGCCAAACCAGGTAGGGCTGTTTTTGTTTTAGGATGAAAACTGTTAAAGAATATTGGCTGTATTACCTTCACTTATTATCTGAGCATTAAAATAATGAAAAAAGATTAAAAACTCAGAAAACAGTGTTGCTTGTTTGAAACACCGAGTAAAGAGCAAATTTCTGTGAGTCCTTGTTCATTTTCATTTCGATTATTCAGGGACCTTGAATCTATCTAAAGCAGCATTGTCCAACATAAATATAATGCAAGTCACTTATGTAATTTAAAAATTTCTAGTGGCCGCATTAAAAAAGCAAGAATAAACAAGTGAAATTATTTTTTTTAATTAAATCTTTATTGTTCAGATTACAGTTGTTCCTCTTTCCTCCCCACCATAGCTCTACTCCACCCATTTCCCACCCCACCCTCTGCCCTTACCCCTCCCACTGTCCTCATCCATAGACGTACAATTTTTGTCCATTCTCTTCCTGCACCCCCACACCCCTTTCCCCCCAAGAATTGTCAGTCCACTCCCTTTCTATGCCCCTGGTTCTATTATATTCACCAGTTTACTCTGTTCATCAGATTTTTTATTCACTTAATTTTTAGATTGACTTGTTGATAGATATGTACTTGCTGTTCATAATTTTTATCTTTACCTTTTTCTTCTTCCTCTTCTTAAAGAATACCTTTCAGCATTTCATATACAGTGGGGCCTTGACTTACGAGTTTAATTTGTTCCGAGACCGGGCTCATTCAGGGACTTGTTAACTCAAATTACTCTATCAACTCAATGCAAAAAATCGGCAGAGAGACAGCTGGTATCTCAAAAAACTCATTAGTCGGGACACTCGTAAGTCAAGGCCCCAGTGTAATACTGATTTGGTGGTGATGAACTCCTTTAGCTTTTTCTTGTCTGTGAAGCTCTTTATCTGACCTTCAATTCCGAATGGTAGCTTTGCTGGATAAAGTAATCTTGGTTGTGGCATTCATCACTTTGAATATTTCTTGCCACTCCATTTGGGCCTGCATAGTTTCTGTGGAGAAATCAGCTGACAGTCGTATGGGTATTCCCTTGTAGGTAACTGTTTTTCTCTTGCTGCTTTTAAGATTCTCTCTTTGTCTTTTGCCTTTTGCATTTTAATTATGATGTGTCTTGGTGTGATCCTCTTTGGATTCCTTTTGTTTGGGGTTCTCTATGCATCCTGGACTTGTAAGTCTATTTCTTTCACCAGGCAGGGGAAGTTTTCTGTCATTATTTCTTCAAATAGGTTTTCAATATGTTGTTCTCTCTCTTCTTCCGGCACCCCTAAATTCGGATGTTGGTGCGCTTGAAGTTGTCCCAGAGGCTCCTTACACTATCTTCATATTTTTGGATTCTTTTCTCCTTTTGCTTTTTCGGTTGGGTATTTTTAGCTTCTTCGTATTTCAAAACTTGACTTGATTCCTGGAATCCTCTTGTCTACTGCTGGATCTCTGTATATTATTCTTTATTTCAATCAGTGTATGCTTAATTTCTAGTTGGTCTTTTTTCATATCCTCCAGGATCTCACTAAATTTATTGGCAGTTTCTAGAAAATTCTTGAAAAACCTTATAACCACGGTTTTGAACTCTATATCCAGTATTTTGTTTTCCTCCATTTCTGTCATTTTCGACCTGTTTATTTGTTTCCGCATTTTCTATGTTTCCCTGTGTTGGTAAAGTGGCTTTGTGTGTTAGGTGTCCTATAGGACCCATTGGCTCAGCCTCCCCAGTTACCTGAGGTGGACACTCTTGCTGCACCTCTTGTGGGCTTTTTGCACAGTCTTGTTGTAATTAAGCCTTGAGTGTTGTAGGTATCACTGGGAGGAATTGACCTCCAGGCCAATTGGCTGTGAGAATCAGCTGTGTCTACGGTAGGAGATCCTCTGTGCTGAAGACACCCTTATGGGGCAAGACTTGCTTCAGTGGGGCTTTGGTGCTCACTGAGTCTGCCCCCGAGTGTGTCCCTTATGGATCTGAGGAGTTGTAATCTAGATGGTCCCACTCTGACCACTGGGTACACTGGCTCTTGGATCTAAGGAGGTGCTAATTTAGCCTCTGCCTGAGGCTACCCAGCAGAAGCTATGAAGAGATCTGCAGATTCCCCTTCCTTGTTTGGGGTTTGGAGGTGTCAATATGAGACCCAGCTTTGAAGCAATGCAAGCTGCTGTGGGGCCGTAGGCCTTCTCTTGGAAGTTCTGCATCTGTCTGGCCAAGCTGCAGTTTGTTAGGAAATTTTCAGATTGCAAAGGGCCAGGGCATTCATATGCAAAAGCCTCTGCTCAGCTTGGGTGGGGTGGGGTCTTAGGGAATCAACAGGGTGGAGCAAACAGCTAGTTCTGGATGATGTCTGTTTTGTCTTTTAGTTGTATTTTTGAAGTTGTTGTGGGAGGCAGCAATTTCCAGTGTTTACCTATGCCGCCATCTTGGTTTCCATTTGGTTGATAGTTATATTTTGTTTTTTTAATTTGAAAAATTTTTCAATCCTCACCTGAGGATATTTTTCCATTGATTTTTCAGAGAGAGTGGAAGAGGAAAAGAGAGAATTTTCCACTGATTTTTCGTAGAGAATGGAAAAGGAAAGACAGAGGGAAATATCGATGTGAGAGAAACACATCCATTTGTTTCCTCCTGCACGCACCCCAACCAGGGTCTGGTCATGGGAGGAGCCTGCAACCGAGGTACGTGCCCTTGACCGAAATGGAACCTGCGACCCTTTAGTTCGCAGGCCGAAGCTCTACCCACTGAGCCAAACAGGCTAGGGCAAGTGAAAAGATCTTACAAAAGATCTTCATTTGGACTAGTCATATTTCAACTTCTCAAAAGTCACATGTGGCCAGTGGCTCTCATAAAGCATTTTTTTTTAAATTTAAATTTCAGTATAATTTTAATATTATTTTGTATTCAGCTGTACAGCATAGCGGTTAGACAATCCTATACTTTACAAAGTGCTCCCCCTGATAGTTCCAGTGCCCACTCGGCACCATACGTAGTCATCACAATATGATGGACTCTATTCCCTATGCTGTACTCTACATCCCCATGACTACTTTGTGACTGCCATTCTGTACTTCTTAATCCCTTCACCTCTTTCCCCCAGACCCCAATCTCTCTCCCCTCGGGTAACCACCAGTTTGCTCTCTGTATCTATGAGTCTGTTTCAATGTTTGTTTGTTCATTTATTTTCTTTAGATTCCACATGTAAGTGGAATCATATGGTATTTGGCCCTAGCCAGTTTGGTTCAGTGGATAGAGCATCGCACTGCAGACTGAAGGGTCCTGGGTTCGATTCTGGTCAAGGGCACATGCCCAGGTTGCGGGCTCCATCCCCAGCTGGGGGCATGCAGGAGGCAGCTGATCAATGACTCTCTCTCATTAGTGATGTTTCTGTCTCTCCCTCTCCCTTCTTCTCTGAAATCAATAAAAATATATGTATGTTTTTAAAAAGAAATCATATGGTATTTGTCTTTCTCCGGCTGATTTATTTCACTTTGCATAATACCCTCTAGGTCAAGCATGTCAAACTCGCGGCCTGCGGACCACAATGAATATTTTTGCGGCCCAATCAATATAATGGTAAGAAACATTTTAGTAAAAATTTCATAACTTTTTACAATATCCTGTTATACATCATTATTAAGGACGAACTACAATGTTCGCTAATGACTGCTGACTAAAATCCTGTTACATTCATTTCCTTTACACGCCTTATGCGTAGGTGCACCATTTCTCTCCACTAATACCAGCAGCGAATATTTTAGCAGCCGATGGCCACCTCATTAGTCTTGGACTGACTTGTCTGACGTGTGCAACAGGAAATATTTCGCTTTTGGAGAACAACGAAAATAGGTTTATTTGCGTTAGGCTCAGTTTGTGCCATTATTCAGTGTCTGGTAAGTTAACGTTCAAGAAAAAATAATCTTTATTAAAATGTCTTATTTTGTTAATGATGACTCACGTATTTCGGCCCCTTGTATTCCGCATGTCTCTATCGAAATAAACCCACGTTTCTATGAAAAGGGAAGCTGTTGTGTTTTGGGGGCCACAGCCACTCACACCTTGTTTACCTGGCCCGCTCAGCCTTCGAGTTTGACATGCTTGCTCCAGGTCCATCCCCGCTGTTGTAAATGGTAAGATTCCCTTTTTCGTGGCCGAGTAATACTCCACCGCGTGTCTGTACCACGGCTTTTGCACCCACCCCAGGAGATGCGTTTTTCTCACCTTTTCATTGCGAAAACAAGGGCTCACACACGTGTTAGAACAGAATGCCCCCGGTGCGCTTTCTCAGGACTTCACTGACCTCTGCAATGGCCCCTCTTATTATCTGCCCCCCTCAACGCCCCCTCCCCAGGGAGATGCCTGGGCCCCCCCCCCATGGCCACCTCCACGATGGTTTGGCTGCTCGCTGGTGTTCTCAAGCTGGGAACGTGGGAGAGCAGGAATTACTGACAGGGCAAAACCTCCATGGCACAGAACATTCGCAGGGCGTGCTTCCTTCTGGTGAACCCCCCGAATTTTAACCTGCGGTGAAAACCTCTCTAGGGTATTTTAATACACGTCCTTCAACCACTGGCGACCTAGTGAGCCTAGTGCAGGGGTTCTCAACCTGTGGGTCGCCACCCCTTTAACGGTCAAACGACCCTTTCACAGGGGTCGCCTGAGACCATCCTGCATGTCAGATATTTACATGACGACTCATCACAGCAGCAACCTCACCGTGATGAAGTAGCCACGAAAATAATGTTATGGTTGGGTCACCACCTGAGGAACTGTATTTAAAGGGCCAGAAGGTTGAGAACCGCTGTGTGAATTCCCCGCCACCATCCCCCATCTCTGCGGCAATTTTTGAATGTTTGCTCCTCTCCTCTCGGGCAAAAGCAGAGTCTCAGGATTCCTGAGGGCTCAGCGACGTGAAGTTACTGCAACTCCAGGGCAGCCCAGTCCCAACAGCGCCCCCTCATCTCGCGCCTGGAGGCACCGGAAACGCCCGGCAGGGGCGGTGGGGCGCTGGTACCCGGGGGAGGGGGTGCGGGGACCTGAGGGCCCGGACGGTGGCCGCGGACTCTGAGGCGCTGGGAGGGGGGCCCCTGCGAGGCCCCGGGAGCCCCGTCCTCCACTGGCGTCTCTACCTCCACACAGCCGAGCCGCAGCAGCTCAGACAGGACAGCAGCACCGCCACTGCCCCGGCGGACATGGCGCCCGGACGCTCCGCGGAACCGCGCCGCCTCCCGGGTCTCGTCCAATCGGCCAGTGCGCATGCGCATGAACGTGCGTGTGCGCGTGCGCGTGCGCGTCAGCGATCGGGCTCCGCCGGGGACGCTGCAGTGGAAAATCGAAAGCAGGGCGGGTAGAGGTTCGGAGGAGGAGGGGGCAGGGAGAAAATGGGAGAGATCCGTCACACTACCGACACGGACAAATAAAATAAAATCCAAACCAGGTTTTCGGCAAGGTGGAGCCATGCTTTTTTGGAGTGGAACAGCAAAACCACCTCGGAAAACCCGGGGTGAATGAAGATAGAACCTCCCAGTTAGTGTTTCTTTCAGACCCGTGGTTCTCAACCTTGGCTGCACATCAGAATCACCTGGGAATCTGTTCAAAATCCTGATTTCTGGGCCTCGTCCTCCGGAAATTCTGTTTCTTTGTTATGAGGACGAGGCCCAGAAATCAGGATTTTAAAAAGATTCCCAGGTAATTCTGATGTGCGGCCAAGGTTGAGAACCACTGTTTTAGACCAAATCTTCCTATAACGACTGCAATAACCAATAGGCACCTGGCGGTGCATAACAGGTGCAGGCACTCTGTAAGTGACTTTTCCATTGAACAGAAATGAGCAATAACAGGTGCTTATTGAGCGCCAACTGCATGACCAACGCTGTCTCCTGCTCTTGAGTAAAATAAAACAAAATAAAATAAAATAAAATAAAATAAAATAAAATAAAATAAAGCGTTCTGGTTTACAAAGGGGCTTGTAATCTTGTGGTAAAAACAAGATAAACACCAAAATTTATCACGCAGTAGTATAATTCATCTGTTTACTTGTCGGTAGACCAAATAATGTGCATCCTGAAGGGCTGCAATTGTGTCTTTATTCCTCCTTATGTCCTCAGTGCCTAGCACTACCTTAACTTATTGTAGGTTCTCCGTGTTTACTGATTCTGACTTAATGAATCTTTGAATAAAAATTATAAAATATGCTCTGGGAGCCATTGGAGAACATGATTGCATACATATGACTTGGGACACACACACACTTAATTTTTTTTGGGGGGGGGAGACACTACATTTAATGTGATTCTATGCACACCTCTTCCCCGAAACAACTTTATTTAAAATATCTTTTTCTTGATTTCAGAGAGGGAGAGAGACAGAGGGAGATAGAAACATAAATGATGAGAGAGAATCATTGATCAGCTGGCTCCTGCACGCCCCCACACTGAGGATCATCGAGCCCGCAACCCAGGCATGTGCCCTAGCCAGGAATCGAACCCTGACCTCCTGGTTCACAGGTCGATGCTCAACCACTGAGCCATGCCTGCTGGGCCCAAGCAACTTTATTTTAGAATCCTATGTCATAGTTAATTTGTGTTGCTGGTGGAAGATATTCCGCAGGAGATATATACTCTGGAATCTAGTAACACCTGAAACACTAATAGGAGTGGAATATACACAAAAAGGCTGGGCTGTGGACTCAGGCTGCTTAGATAGCAATTAAGCCCTTAGTTAGAACAAGTTAACTTTCAAATCCTGTAATATGGATAAGATAGTATCACCTACCTCGGATGGTTGTGGGAATTAAAAGAGCTAAGTGCATCATAGTATCTGGCATATACTATCTGACATCGGTAATACACTCCTCCTCCCTGAGCCTGTGTTACTAAAGTGTAAAATGAGAAGGGCTAGGACTCTACTTGATCCCCAGATTTTCAGGTCTAACATTCTCTATCTTATTGCTTTACTTTTGAGTTGGCCCTATTCCATCCCTGTCCCCATCTCTGTTCTTTCCCCTAGTCCTCTACTTTCCAATTCGAAACCTATACGTTCCCATCCCAACCCATTTATATTATGAAGTTCCACCCTTTTTTTTTTTTTAGCACACAATCTCATCCCTTAATAAAAACAAGTCATTAAAAAATAATTTTTTTCCCCTCACTGTGCAACCCGCTTCAGTGCCTGCCGCCTACGGGCAGGAGCCAGGCAATGGTTCAAGGCCACAGTTGCTCTGGCATGAGGCACTGTGAGAGACTGAGGGGGTCGGGCGTGCCATAAATGCAAACCCATGAATTAAAAAATAATTTGAAATTGAATGTTTTCAGAGACGGAAACCTACACAGGGCAGACACTCCGGTACCAGCATAGAGCCTTTCAGCTCAGAGCGTTGCATGCCGGGAGTTGTAGTCCGACGCTGGAGCACGTCCCTCCGTGCCCTCCAGTTTGAAAAGCAGGAGCCAGGGAGGGTAGGCGGGGCGTTGAGGCTGGCGCGCGCTCTAAGCCCCGCCCCTGCCGCTTCCGGTCTCGGGTTGGCCGGAGAATGGCGCGCCCGGCCCTGGAAGGGGCGTGGCTTCGATTCCGGGCAACGGCGGTTGCGGCCAGCAGGGCCTCTCCCTCCAGGCGGAGCTGCCGCGGCCGGCCTGAGCGGGGCAGTCACGGTCCCCCCGTGAGCGGGCCGTGGCGGGCAGCGGGGTGTGTCCTGGGCGGAGGCGGCGGCCCGGAGGGGGCGGGGCCGGGGCGGGGCCGCCGCTGGCTGCCGCTTCCTCTGCATGTGGCTCCGGGCGGCAGAGCAGTTCCGTTCGCGCACTCGCTGCGGTCCGCCTCTCCCCCGGGCTCTCCTCGCGTCGCTGGAGCCATGGCGTTGGCCGAGACCCACCCGGCAGCATCCTCCCTGCCCAACGGCGACTGCGGCCGGCCCCGGGCGCGGCCCGGAGGGAACCGGGTGACGGTGGTGCTCGGCGCGCAGTGGGGCGACGAAGGCAAAGGGAAGGTGGTGGATCTGCTGGCGCAGGACGCGGACATCGTGTGCCGCTGCCAGGTGAGGCGCCCGGGCTCCGACGGGCAGCCGGGCCCGGGAGGTCGGGCCCGCCACCTGGAGCCTGTCTCCAAACCCGGGTGTCACCTTGAGCTCCCCTCCTCTTGCCGTGAGCTGCGGCGCCCTGGAGACATGGCGAGAGGTCCGAGACCTCCGGACCTGGGGTCTGGGGTTGCGGGGTTGGGGTGGCCCTGGAGGAACATGCGGTGTTGCCGGGAGCCGCGGAGAGATGCGGGATGCCGGGCGGGGCGGCGGGTTCCGGCCTGGGCACCGGTTCTCAGCCCGGGACCGGGGCCGGCGCGGGGATGGATGCGGGGCGAGTTGGAGGACCTGCCGCCCGAGGCCTGCTCCTGACTCCCGGCGGAGGGACTGGCCGGCATCCTCCTTCCCATCCATCACCCACCCACCCACCGAGCCACCCACCCACCCACCCACCCACTCGGGATCAGGTGGGAGTGGATGGTTCCGAGGTGCCCCGAAATGCAGGCTCGCCCTTGCCCCCACCTGCAGGCCCGGCGCTCGCGGATCTCGGCCTCCTCGCGTCCGCTGGGCCGTGGGCCGTTGAATGGCCCCGTTGTTTGGCTCCGGACTCTGTGTGTTCATATTAAAGGGGACACTGTTTTCACGTGTGGGTCCCCGAGGACGGGATCCCAGCTCTTCCACGAGTGACGCAAGTCAACGCAGGGTGTCCGCACTGGTGTTTAGAAATATTTACATTGTCGCCCTGACCCTGAAAGTGAACTGTGGGGAAATGGGGTGGTGAAGAAGGGACTTCCTCCTGAGAGGCACGTGGTTTTTCGGTGGGAGCTCTCTTCCGATTGGTCGTGTCGCTTTTTCCGAAGCTGCCCAGAAGCTAGGCCTCTGTCAGGGCTCCTCGGTTACTGTTACCGATTTCAAGATTCGGGGGAGTTGGGCAATAGCCCGTTTCAAAAACAGATATTGCACATGTGATGTTTGAAGCCTGTTTCGTTCGCAGAGTATTTCTTCTTCATGAACATACATGGCACAGTGTGATGATGCCAGGTTGTATGTGTTCCGACAAGTGAGTAGGCCCCCTTGACTGGAAGCGCTCCACCTAAAATGGAATAAAAAGCATTTGAGCGTGCAGAAACAAGGTAGTAAAAAAGGCTTAATGCAATCATTCTGACTTATCCTGTGGTTTTTATTTTGTGTGTGTTGTTTTTAATACATTTTTTTATTGGTTTCAGATAGGACAGGAGAGAGAGAAACGTCAATGATGAGAGGGAATCCTTGATTGGCTGCCTCCGGCACGCCCCCTACTGGGGATCCAGCTCCCACCCCGGGGAATCGAACTTGGGACCCGTTAGTCCGCAGGCTGACACTCTATCCACTGAGCCAAACGAGCTAGGGCTGTTTTGTTTGTTTTTTTTTTGCGTGCAGAAATCCACCCTGGCCATTCCTCAGCGAAGATAGTTGCCCAATTGGCTCTTAGTATTCGCACCAGCACCAGCATCACCTCTCCCTCCATTCTGCTCCTCCAGCCCCCTGGCAACACACCTCCCTTCTCACTAACACTCCTGAAGGTGTTGGCACTGAACTGCTGCCTCACACTGCCTTGGAGTTGCTCCAGGAGCCCAGCCTTCGCCTCCTTTTGTCTTCAGACCCGATCTGGCGGTGCTGTTGGGGAAGAAGTATGGGAATACATACCTTGCTGGGTAGGAAGAGGGAGCCCAGCCCTGGTGACTCCTGCATTCACCCCTGGCCGTCTTCCTCTCTGGAAATGGTTGTACTCAGGTTGAGCTACATTATGTAGCTGGTAAGAAGGTTTTGGGAATGGTATCATTATAACATTTACTAGAGAAGATCTCCAATTTTAATAGTAGCATTAGTTTGTAGATGGGTTACTGTGAAAGGCTTGAAGGAGGTCCCGGACCAGTCTACCTGCTGTCTGGGAAGGTCTGGAGGGAAGTGACTGACAAGGAGCCAAGTGTGGCTTTCCAATGGGAGCTGCAGACAGGAGAAACAGATGAGCCAACTTGTTAGGCAGGCTTGCCTCACTTGCAAACTTTTGACTTGCTACCTTCCTTCCATAATTCTCAAATCTTTATATTCTTAAAGTGTCCTTTAAGAGCTCGTATTTTGAGCTTGGGTTGCCTTGTTTGATGATTCAAGTTGTGTGGATTGTTGAAAATATGTACTTTGTTAGAATTTAATTTTGTGTGTGTGTGATATTTATCCCATAAACTCAAATTTTGTACAGATTGTTTCTTCAGAAGTGGTATGTACATAATGTATCCATGTTTCAACAATGGAACCATAAAAGAAGGATTTTCTTTCAATATAAAATATAGTTTATAAAAGAAAAACGGGCCCAGCCAGTGTGGTTCAGTGGTTGAGCATCGATCTGTGAACCAGGTCATGGTTCAATTCCCAGGCAGGGCACATACCTGGGTTGCGGGCTCCATCCCTAGTGGCAGGGTGTGCAGGAGGCAGCTCGTTGGTTAGTGATTCTCATCATTGATGTTTATATCTCTCCTTTTCTGAAATCAATAAAAATATATTTTAAAAAAACTATGTTTTTCATTTTGGGAAAGAATAGATGCAAAGCATTTTTATCATAACACTTAAGGCCTATATTTCAGAGGCAGGATTTGTAAGGAATTATTATAACTTGGTAGGTATTCTTGATATATGCACCCCTATGTTAATTGCAGCATTATGCACAGTGGCCAATGTCCTTCATAGATGTTTGGATAAAGAAGATGTGGTCCATCTATCCTGTGGGATACTACTGAGCCATAAGAAAAGATGAAACACTTCCATTGATGACAACATGATGGACCTTGAGAATATTATGCTAAGTGAAATAAGTCAGAAAAAGCTAAGAACCATATGATTTCACTCAAATGTGACATAAAACTGAAACTCATAGCAGACAGACAACAGCATGGTGATTACCAGGGAAAGGGGTGGGGAGGTGGTAAGGGTAAAGGGGCAAATACTAGTTTATGGTGACAGAAGATGACTTGACGTCGGGTGGTAGGGGAAAAGCTGAAAAGGGCAGGGATTGTGTGCACATGGAGCATATAGTCTAGTGCAGCGGTCGCCAACCGGTGGCCCGTGGACCACTGGTGGTCCATGAGGTCCGAAAGGTTGGCGACCACTGATCTAGTGGACAACTTACGGAAACCAGGATTGCCAGGGTGGGGGTGGAGAAGGCTGCTACCACAGGCTTTTCCGAAGGGTCAAAGTAAGGGAATAGGACGGCCTCTTTCTGGTGGCACAAAAGTAGTTTTGTTAAGCTTATTTCCGCTGTCCCACCTAAGTAAACTAATACTGTAATTCCTTCATGTTGCATAGAAACCACAGAGAAAATTTTAACTATTGTTTATACCAGCCTTCTGCAAGGGCTTGTTTATTGTTCTTGGAGAAAGCAAGCTTCGTAGCCCTGGATACGTGACAGACATGACGTTGCCTGTGATCAGGGTCGGCTGGAACATTTTTCTCTCTGTGTTCCCCCCCAGGGCTAAAAAGTTAATATAAAGGGAAAATATTAACTAAAATTAATTATAAAGGGACAGTATATCCTGTTACTTGGTATATAAAAAAACTTGCCATAAACAAACACTCAATGGAAAAACTGTTAATTTGTAGCTAGAGGCTAGTATCCGCTGAAGGCTCTGAAACCAGCTATTAATAGGTGATAAAGGAGTAGAAAAGACATACCTGCAGCAAACAGACTCAGAACAATTGAAAAGGAGAACAACTTAAGTGTTACTGAATGCCTTGACCTACTACAGCTAAAATGACTGTTTCCCAAACCCCTGCCCATTATCTTGGAGATGGTAGAGAATGAGCATTTAAGGAAAACCATTCTTCCAGATTTATAATTGCTATTTCTGTGTCTCCTATCAGGGTTGCCTTTTATACACATCGTTTATAGTATTGCCCAAGTACATAAGGGTATACCAGTTGTTGTTTTTGTATACTTGGTTAAAACTTGCTTTCTTGGATTACTGTGCTTTCCCTACTAGGATGTAGTTTTCTCAAAAAGAAGATTTGTTTGTTGTTTGTTTTCTTCCATTGCACCGAGTACGGTGTGAGGCAGAGAGGAAGTAAACACTCAACATTTGGTGGGTGACTGGATCACCCCAATCATTAGTTTCACCCTGGCCTGTAAATTATCTTAACACTCCCTGGACAATTTCACTGACTATTAGAATGAGTTTAAGGTGGAATCACCAGCATTTTTTGGATGAACTTAGTATTTGAACTTAGTATTTTTTACATGGTACCATTATGTTCAGAGGCTTTAATAGTTTATATTAAAGTCTTATCAATGAGAATATAGGTAACTGATTATTTCTTTTTAGGGTATTTTCCTCAGCATATATCAGTTGAATGCCGTGCAATTCTAGTAAATAGTTTTTCTCTGCTGAGGGCAGAAGATCTTCAAGTTTGGTCAATGTGGATATTCTAAAGTTGTTTGCTATTTAAGCTATTTTAATATACCATCAACTCTACTTTTAAGGCATTAAATTTTAAGTTGTATGGGATCATCTCAGTGGTGTCTAACCAATATTACTTGTTTTTTAAGTTTTGTGGGAATAGGTAGGTTACTTGGATAGTTTCAAGTATCTCTAGGAAAAAGTGTTGCCTAGAACAAATCTAGAATGAACTGGTAAACTGATAGATACTGAATAGCTTACTTACTGTAACTGGATACAAATGTAGTTGTATTACCCTTTGGGGACTATGTCAGATTTTGACACTAAATATTAGATAGAGTGGATGTAGTGCGAACACTGAATGTCTGTGTGGATACTAAGAAGTAGGTTGGTAATTGTTAGAATTTATCAGTGGGAAAAGGGACTTTGAGGTATTCAGTGTTGCCTGGTCAAGGCAATTGAAAGGAACAGCAAATGGAGGACAGTTCCCATGGCTACGCTGGCTCCCAAATGAAATGGTACTTTACATTGAACCAACTTTTAATTACATTTAATTCAGTGTGATACAATTCTTCTTTCGAAAGCAGGATGTCCCATTAAAATTTTGTAAATGGGGTTTTTGTCTCTTATCAAACTTTTTAAAACCTTTTTAAAGGAAGGATTTTATTTGTAAGAAAAAACTTTTTTGACTTGACACTTATATTCCTAAGTGTAATGAGTTTTTATCAAGCATTTACAAAGTTGCATGGCACCATTGGTTTATGCAATTTTGGGTTGTATGTCTGATCCTCCTACCCATGACCTTGATCATCTCTGACCCTCGTTCAATAAGGGTTTAAATAGAGTTTGGGACCTAGAGTCTCAAGCTTCTTAATTAGGAACTTAAGATGCCTCTTTCCACTTTCATTGTGAGAAATGGTTTTATAATGGTAATTTAAGGTATAGATTACAGGTGCCTGAGAATTTTATCATGTGTGACATTTACCTGTGTGTGTAACTGTAAGGTGAAGGGTATATCCTAAGCCTTTAAAAGTTAATGAGCAGTGCACTTGGATGTCTTTGCTGAAAAGAAATTCAGATACCCTGTGTATGTGTTCCTACCTAGTGTGTCTGGTTACTGTTGAATAGTTTAATTTGATCAACTTACTGGTAGTAACTTAACCTGCTCTACTTTGAAATCAAAAGCTAATTGCAATTATATGGATGTTTTCACAAAAGAGAAGTCATCCTTATAATTACTTTGTTGCTGTGGGTTGACAAGTCTTTTAGCTTTGGCAACAGTGAAATGTTTAATCTGAAAGAAACACAGGTGTTACAGTTTTTACTAAGAAAGCAGCACAGTGACTCGAAAGATGGTTGGGTTCCCATGAAGCTTGAAGACTAGGCAAGAAATAGAACCTTTTTTTGGTTGCTGGAATAGTTCAAAGGCATGGGGTTTGAGGCATTGCTGCTCTCTGTTACGATCCATAGTGGATTATAGGAAAAACTCTGACTTCTTTCTTTTATGTCCAATATTGGAGATATATATTAGAGGCCCGATGCACGAAGTTCGTGCAGGAGTAGGCCTTCTTTCCCCTGGCTGCCGGCACCGGCTTCCCTCTGGTACCTGGGACCAGGCTTCCCTCACAGCCCCGGCTTCATCCGGAAGGTCATCTGGAAGGATGTCCGGTCTGATTAGCATATTACACTTTTATGATTGTAGATATATATTTTATAGTGTACTAGTATGTGCTGCCGAAGCAAGTACCAACATTGGATATATTTTATTGCCCTATTGGATTGCATGTTCCTTTTTAAAAAAAAATATTCTTTCAGTTTTATTTTGTATTGGATTCAGGTGTACAAGCTTATCTAACCGTTAGATAATGGTATACATTACATAGTGTTACCCTTGGTATTTCTAGTACTCCAACTGGCACCAGACATAATTATTGCAATATTGTTGACTGTGTTTCCTATACTTTACTCACATCCCCAGGACTATTTTGTAACTACCAGTTTGTGTCTCTTAATCCCTTCACCTCTTTCAGCCAATCCCCTAACCCCCTCTCCTCTGGCAACCAGTTCCCTCTCTGTGTCTATGAATCTTTTTCAATTTTGTTTGTTCATTTTGTTCTTTGGATTCCACAAGTGATTGGCCATCTGTATGTCCTCTTTTTAAAAAATATATATTTTATTGATTTTTTAGAGAGGAAGGGAGAGGGATAGAGAGTTAGAAACATCGATGAGAGAGAAACATCGATCAGCTGCCTCCCGCACACTCCCCACTGGAGATGTGCCCGCAACCAAGGTACATGCCCTTGACCGGAATCGAACCTGGGACCCTTGAGTCTTCAGGCTGACGCTCTATCCACTGAGCCAAACCGGTTAGGGCTGTATGTCCTCTTTTTAAAAAAAAATATATTTTTATTGATTTCAGAGAGGAAGGGAGAGAGAGAGAAACATTGATGATGAGAGAGAATCACCGATTGGCTGCTTCCTGCACGTCCCCTACTAGGGATTGAGCCCACAACCCAGATATGTGCCCTGACCAGGAATTGAACCTGGGACCCTTCAGTCCACAAGCCCACGCTCTATCCACTGAGCCAAACCGGCTAGGGCTGTGTGTCCTCTTTGGAGAAGTGTCTATTCAGGTCCTCATACGATTTTTAAATTGGATTGTTTTTGTGTTGAGTAGTATGAGCTCTTTTTAAATTTTTGATGTTAACTAACCTCTTATTAGATGTATCATTGGCGAATATACTCTATTTTGTAGGTTTTCTTTTCATTTTGCCAGTGGTTTCCTTTGCTGTGCAAAAACGTTTTAGTTTGATCCCATTTATTTTTCTTTTGTTTCCTTTGCCTGAGGAGATATATCAGAAAAAAATATCGCTAAGAGACATGTCAGAGATTTTACTACCTAAGTTTTCTTCTAGTATTTTTATGGTTTTGAGTCTTACATTTAAGTCTTTAATCCATTCTGAGCTTATTCTGTATATTGGTGTAAGGAGGTAGTCTAGTTTCGGTTGTTTTTGCATGCATCTGTCCAATATTCCCAGCACCATTTATTGACGAGAGTGTCTTTACTTCATTGCATGTTCTTGCCTCATTTGTCAAATATTAATTGACCATATAGACATGGGTTTCTTTCTGGGCTCTCTATTCTGTTTCACTGATCTGCTTTGATGCCAGTACCAGGCTAACATGGACTTAGTGACTGACGTTCACCTTGAGCGGCCTGATTCCAGCACAGCGCCCTGGATCCAGAGCGAAAGGGAAAGAGAAGACACGCTGACTGTTTTCGAGACCTGAGAAGTGCCTCTGGGTCGTGGGCATGAGTGTTCCCCTGGACACGGGGCCTCCACTGGTGCTGCAAAGAAACCATTGTTCAGGCTCATAACACATTAGGACCGGAAGTGAGTTGGGGAGTGATTTTGGGACGAGAAAGACCTAATAGCAAATGGAGTTAAGGATTAGGAGGCACTTTTGCAGACTAAGGTTATTTTATTCCCTTTCAAACCATTCTTTTTTTTTTTTTTTTTTTTTTTTTAAATCTCCCCTGGACCTTTGGAGCTTCTTAGTTAGAAACCTACAGATAACAACACTTCTGGATCTAAACTTCTGTTCCACAGTTGGGCTTGACAGCCTCTGGTTCTTTGGAGCCATGAAACATAACTTTAAAAACACTTGTCTTCTGACTTCTGTAAGCTTCAAATCAAATGGGGCAGCAAAAGCACGCCTGGGAAGGCTGGCAACAGTACAGAATCATCTCTGTCTTCTGCAGTACCACGAGTCTTGTCCTGGACAGCATAAATATTCAAGTTTAGAAGTTAATCATTTTTATATGCATTTATCTTTAGTGAAAGATGTGAACTTAAAGGGCCAGCTGTCTGCATACTCTGTCCAAATGAGTTTGTTTTGTCAATCATTTGGATTTTTTGTTTGCAAACAATGGAAAGAGCTGGTCTTAAGCAAAATGGGGTTTGTCTGAAAGAAGAGCAGGATGGCCCAGCCTCAGAGTTGTCCCAGACAAAGGCAGCTCTGGGCTCAGCAGTTGGAACTGGAGGCCCTTCTCTTTAGGATGTGCCCTTAGGTGACTGTCGTCTCTAACTCCTGAGTGCCTTCTTCTCTATTCAAAATTCAGTGCCCAAGAGAGCGGAGCTGGATTGGCCCAGGCTGGGCTCAGGTTTCCCTGCTGGATCTAATGGCCCGGCCAGAGGGGTGCTTTGCAAAGTAAGAGTAAGGGTGGGAAGAAGGGGGACGGAACCTGAGAGCCATTGAGGCCCTTCTTTGTTTAACAGTTAACTGAACATTTTCTGTGTTGTTTTTAAAATTTGGTTAAATAATGGAAAACACAGCTTTGATTAAGAAGTGTTTGTTAAATGCTACATGAGGGACTGGGTTCTTAGTGCTTTGGGAATTTAGCAAAGCAGCAAGAGATAGTTATAGGTAACTATTAATATGAATATATGATGAATACTATATCGGGGGGTTTATTCACCAAGTTTGGCTTGGGGAAATTTTGGAATGCGTAAGGATTAGTGTATCTCTTAAAAACAGAACAAAAAATACTGATCTCCTATCATTTATATAGTACTGTGTGGCCTCCCAATGCTAACTAAGGAGAATCGTTAGACATGATTAAATGAATATATCCTTGCTACGTGTGCCGGTGCACACTACATAGAGTTGCCCGTGTGAGAAGCAGTTCCATCACAAATGTGGGAATGTACATGCAGTTCAGAGCACCTGCCCTTGTAATTCTTGGTGGGCTTGCTACCTGCTAATATATGTAGATTCCCTGGTCAGGAGCTCCTGTGAGCAGCTCACACTTGGCTCCTATGCAGATACCTTGTCAGGAGCTCCTGTGAGCAGCTCACACTCGGCTCCGCTGAGCACCCTTTCTGCACAGCCTGTGCCTCATGGTTAGAAGCTACCACACCCACCGTCCCCATAGGGCTCTGTGACCACGTAGACTTATCTGACAGCCTGACACTTTCTCCCCTAGCGCCTTACTAGGATAATCTAGGGATAATCTAGGGTAAATGTAACCATATTTTCATACTTAAGCAGAATTTAAATGAGATTAAGACTCTATAGTTATCCTTAATAAGACATGGGTTATTGAAAACTGTTGGTTAATGTTTGAGTGAGCAAGCTTTTAATTAAAATGTGATTTCAAGCCTTGTGCAGCTGAACTTTTCCAGCCTAAACCACCACCTGTCAATTTGGGAGAATTTAAAGAATTAAACCAGCGTATCCCCTTAAAGTCATCTGTCACACCAATCCCAACCTCCTGCCTCAAACATGCACACATTTCAGCCATCATCTCTCCATTATGGTTGTTGCCATCAGTACTGCCTGTTTTTGTAAAATATTATCTCAGAGAGTAGGTTTTGGTTATGCAACAAGAGCACTGTGTACCTCCGAGTTAGTCACTGTTTCACCAAATGATTGTATTAATATCTGTAAAAATGATTTGTGTAAATTAGTAGGCTTACTTTTAAGGTCTACTCCAAATATTACAGAGTAGTTTGTTTTTTATATTAAGCAAATGATAGATTTTTTAAAAAGCTAGTTTTAATTTAAATAATAATGCTTCATTGATTGTCTCAAAGTTACTACTTTATAACAATTTAGTAAGCATTTATTAAATTTAGTGATTTATAATAATTTAGAATTAAATAATTGTAATAGCAAATTAGCATTTTTCTGGGCACTAAAGAAAAATTGAACAGACCAATATGTCCTTTTGGCATGTAATACATGTTTTAGGAGTCTTCTATCAGTATTGGTGATAAACTTACACAAGTGTGAAATAATAAAGTATATACTGGGAAGTGTATTGTAACATTATTCAAAATGGCAAGAGATTGCAAACAACCTGAATGTCTCTGTTATGAGACAAATTTAATGAATTATGTGTCCCTATAAAGAGGAATATGGTACAGTGTAGCTGTTAAAAGAATGAGACAGTTCTGTTTGCAAAGTTATGGAATTAGCTCTAAGATTGCTCTAAAAAAAAGCAAGCCGCCCAGGTGTATATAGTTTGCTCACATTTGTAAACATGGAATAAAACAATCTTCTTCTATCTATATATATAAAAGGCTAATATGCAAAGTGTTCCCTTGGGAGTTTGACCAGGAGAATGGGAGTTCAATAGCTCACTGTGACGTGCGCTGACCACCAGGGGGCGGCACAGAACATGGCGGGTGACCAGTGGCAGCAGTGGGGTGCTGAGGGAGCGAGGGAAGGAGGAGGCAGGGAGACGGGGAACCTGATTGGTCTTGATTGCCAGCCAGGCGTAGGGACCCTACCCGTGCACGCATTTTGTGTACCTGGCCTCTAGTATATTAATATGTTTGTACAGTGGGGCCTTGACTTATGAGTGTCCCGACTAACGAGTTTTTTGAGATACCAGCTGTCTCTCAGCCGATTTTTTGCATTGAGTTGATAGAGTAATTTAACGAGCTCCTTAACGAGCTCAGTCTCCGGTCGAATTAAACTCGTAAGTCAAGGCCCCACTGTATATGCAAAATTACCTCTGGGAGGACACAAAACCTGTGGTACCTGGTTGCCTTGTCCAGGGAACCAGGGCAGGGTCGGGGTGGAATACTGCACATCTTTGTGCCTTTGTACCTTATGCAGATATTTCCTGTTAAAAATAAATAGTAAGAAGTATTCACCTGCGCCCTTGGTGGTGTGGTATCCAGTGAGGGAGGTATTGCTTAACACTCCTGCTTCTGTCTTCCTGTGTTTTGCCACCCACCTGTCATCTTGTAGACTATAGGTCACCACTGTCAAGTCATTTGTTTATTTTTAAACATACATGACACACAGTAGCCTTCAAACAGAGATTCTTTGCTTTGTACAGTACAAAACAGTATGAATAGGTTTTTGCTTTTTTTTGAAGGACCATTTTTCTGAATTCATGATTGGTAATGATTTAGTAAAATGTAAATAACATGCATTTTGGCAAAAACTGTTAAGTTAGACTAGTCATTCTCCGGAGGTACTTTTTTGATAGGTATTTTTAAAAATGTCCCACGAAAATGTCAAACTTTTTGTTGCAAATATATTCCTAGTATGTGGTTTACTTTAAAATTAAAAAAAATTGTTTAGAAATTTAAAGCTATAATTAATTGATTTGTGTTTTCTCCCATTCTTTTTAAACTTAGAAATTAGAAAATATATCTGGTCACTTACTATTGTCTGCCTTGTGCCTAATTTTTATCATTTAACTTCAAATTGTGCTTTAATCGTCTGTTTAGGCTTGAGCTTCACAGAGGGGAAGTTTCACCCTGGGTCGGCAGTATGATTCCCAGCTGTAGAGGGTCTTTGACCTTTGACCCAGTGTATTACGTTATCCAGAGATGAGTAGATCCCAGGGATCTGTTACTAACCAAACTCACAAGACTGATTTGTAAATTTAAAAGTTTGAGTCTCAGGATAGCCAATATTTGAGGTAGTTACTTGGAGATTTGCTAGTTGATAAGTCCATGTAAGAATACAAATGTCAGGTCACGAAGTTGCTTGACACTCTTAGGACCATGGGAGTTATATGAATATTTACATCAAGTTAGGATAACTGGATGTATTACTCTTTTCTATTTTAGGGATTTTTATTTTGGAATACCATGGATAATTAATTAGATAACTACGTGTCCTACATAGAGAGTGCCCAAAACAATGAAAACGAATTGTCCCCTGTGGTCTTTTCACTTTTTCTTTGGTCCTTTTAGAGGGCATGTCTTCCCATCTTCCAGAAACCTGAATTCTCCAGTTTTCAGGAGTGAGGAATGGAGAGAGGAGAGCGAAACTATTATAAATCCTCCAAAGAATTAGTATTTGTGACAAATGCTTGGGTTTCCTTAAGTGATAGTGACATTTTAACAGGAAATCATTAATTTCCTTTGGAAGGAGATATATTACTTGTCATATTTATTGTCGGGTTCAATTTCCCATCATATGTTTCAGGGAGGAAATAATGCCGGCCACACAGTTGTTGTAGATTCCGTGGAGTATGATTTTCATCTTTTACCCAGTGGAATAATTAATCCAAATGTTACTGCATTCATTGGTAAGTATAGAATGAATCCCTTTAGAATTTTCCCCCCTAATTCCTAATAGTGTTCATTTTTCATTATCAAACTGATTTCATCCTTCACTAATCAAATGATTAATCTTGACCTTGGTACCTTCTGGAATATACCTAACTTTGGCTATTTTACAATTCCTTTTAGATCTTTTAGCACTAATACTTTCTGGAATGATTTCTTTGCATTTAACTGTATTCATTGGTAATCTTAATTCTATAAAGAACTATTAGGTCATCAGATCAGTTTTTCAAACATGACACAATAAGGCAAACAAGTCTATGTTTTATAAATTGATTCTGAGCCCTTAGAACATATAGTGCAATCTGATATGTTCTATTCTAGTTTCTTATTTTTTAAAATGCTAATTACAACCCACTAAATTGATTTTATTAACAGTAATAGTGTGATTCCCAATTTGAAAGACATTGATCTAGAGAGTCTACTGTGATCTGGTTTAATTTGCCTAAAGCTACATAACTAGTTTTTTGTTTTGTTTTTTTTCCAAAATAACAGTTTTACTTTGTTTCAAAGAAATTTTAAATTATATTGGGTGTAATTTTAGTGTTTTTTAATTCTGTGTTTATGTTCTTTTGTTTATTTACATTATACTACTGTCTAAAACTTGGAATCCTTTCTGTGATATCACTTTGGTAAGTCAGAAAGTCCTGTAAATTCAAGTACCTCAATCTCCTATGTTCTAGATAAAGGGTAATTGTAGATGTCTATATTTTCATATCATTATGTATGTCTATATTAATAAAGTATAGATGTTTAAGGTTGGAATTAATTTGTTTATTTTCCTTTAGGAAATGGTGTGGTAATTCATCTACCGGGATTATTTGAGGAAGCAGAAAAAAATGTTAAAAAAGGAAAAGGTATGAAAGAATGAGTCTGCTTTGCTTAGTAACCAGTTATTATTATTATTATTATTATTATTATTGGTAAAGTTTTATTTGGATCTCATGCCAGCCACTTAACATTTATTTATTTGTATTTTTATATTTTTAAAGTATATTTTTATTGATTTCAGAGAGGAAGGGAGAGGGAGAGAGGAGAGATAGAAACATCTGCGATGAGAGAGAACCACTGCTTGGCTTCCTCTTGCACACCCCACTCTGGGGCTTGAGCCTGCAACCTGGGCATATGGCCTGACCAGGAATTGAACCATGATATCCTGGTTCATAGGTCAATGCTCAACCGCTGAGCCATCCTGGCTAAGCCAGGCACTTAACATTTTTGTCTTATACTTTAAAGTTGCAGGTTATTGAGGACAAGCTATTTAATCTCCTTCGTTAAATTTTATCAATTCTAATCCGTGTTTAAACAAATGACAAACATAATAAGGTCATTGTGTAAGTCTTGGTTATTTTACAAATTAAACTTTATCTTTAGGGAGCTAAAATTACTTACTGTATCTTATTGGCAAAACTCTATGAGTTCATCTTGTCGTTTATACTCAGGTTAGCATATCCTTCTGCCCAAACCAAAAATGAGCGTAGGGAGTGAGGGAGCCACCGAAGCCACTGTGCACACTGCCAGTCTTGTTTCCTAGACTTTAGCTCCTTGGTTGCCACAACCCAGGGATAAAGGATGATTGTGAGGTCCCCCCTTCCAAATGAGAGAAATGCTTCTCTGTGCTATGGATCCGTCCATCTCCTTAAAAACATCTTGATTTCCTGCCTTTCCTAATCCCTTTGGGTTTTTGGAAGTCAGCTTGGCTACCTTCTAGGGTTTGAGGAACTTGGCAATGCACATAATATACAATTGGGGGAAATCATGAGTGAGTTTCTCTTTAGCTTAGCTTGAATTTGAAATACCCAGTTCTATTACATCATTCAAGTTCATTGTTCAGCTTTAAAAGTAGCAATCTGCCCTCCAGTGTTTCAGACAACTCAGTCTGGCTTCACAGATCCCGCCTCTGTTGCCCTCCCTGCGGTTCTGGCCTCTGTATTGGGCCAGCTCTTTCATTGGTCAGCCTGAGGTTCCCCTGCTGCGCTCTGCTTTCCTCCGACCTCTGAAAGCTTCGCCCTACTTTCTTCTCCCACTGGCCTGTCTAATCCAGCTGAATCCACTGCTCTGAGTTTCTTTGTAATATATGTTTTATAATACTCCTTAAGCTAACTTCAGAGTGCATGTTTTCATGTCAAAACCAGCTGTAGAGGGGAAGGTTTCCTATTCTGGCTTATAGCACATTATCAAGAAGCCCTTCTCTCTAATCTATAAGGAATAATTTGAAAATAAATCCTTAGATATTATCAAAATGAACAATTTTTAATATCTAACATGAGTTTTGAAAATGTTTGGGATATGGTAGCTTATTCTTAAAACGTATATAGCCTACAAAGGTGTACTGTCTTTAAAAAATATATTTATTGCCCAGCCAATGTGGCTCAGTGGTTGAGTGTCACTATGAACCAGAAGGTCACAGTTTGATTCCTGGTCAGGGCACAAGCCTGGGTTGTAGGCTCGATCCCCAGTGCGGGGCGTGCGGGGCATGTAGGAGGCAATCTATCAATGGTTCTCTCTCATCTTTTTTTTTTTTTTTTTAAATATATTTTATTGATTTTTTTACAGAGAGGAAGGGAGAGGGATAGAGAGCTAGAATCATCGATGAGAGAGAAACATCGATCAGCCGCCTCCTGCACATCTCCCCACTGGGGATGTGCCGGCAACCAAGGTACATGCCTTTGACCGGAATCGAACCTGGGACCCTTGAGTCCACAGGCCGACGCTCGATCCACTGAGCCAAACCGGTTAGGGTGGTTCTCTCTCATCTTAATGTTTCTATCTCTTCCTTCCTCTCTGAAATAAAAATATTAAAAAACATTTATTTACCTACTCATTCAACAATTTTTTTGAACATTTATTAGATGACTGGCCCATGTTATGAAACCTCATGGCCCCTGCTCTCAGGCATTCACCATTAAATGGGTAGATATATATTTACAGTTCGGTGTACTAAGTAGAGTAATTGGTAATACTTTGAAGGAATTAGTGAGAACATTTTATTATATTGTTTAATCACATTTTTTTATAATTGTCTTGGGAAAGGGTGCCATCCCCAAAATTAGCAACTCCCTTTACTCAATTCTCCCCCCGCTCTACAACTAACTCCTCTTGCCCCCAACTCCTACAAAAATGTCATTTTTTTTTTACCATTTGCTGTTTGGGTTCCTAGCAGTGTTTTATGTGGATAGAGCTGGCTGTGTTTGGAGCTTCTATGAGCAAAACATTTAGAAAGAATGTGTGAATGAGTTTGTATATGTAATGAATGACAGGTGAGAAAATTCTCGTTAAACATGTTTCCTATGCAGAAGAAAAACTATGAAAGTGATTACTTCAGTGAAAAACACTTTTAAACACTGTTTCTAAAGAAAGTAAGATGAAAGAATTATTATACAAAGTGTTCTGTTAAATGTATTTTCTCCCTTCCTTCTAGGTCTGGAAGGCTGGGAAAAAAGGCTTATCATATCTGACAGAGCGCATATTGGTAAGGGGGACGTAAACATAATGCATTTATTTTTAACTATCGTTTTCCCAGAAACTTATCACACCAAAGCATTCTGTAACCAACTTTGTCTTCAGTTGGGTGGATTGCAATAATTGGGTTCCAAATACATAAATTCTTATGAATTTTTTCTTCTTTTTTGTTTTTTTATAAGGGCTAGGCTAAAATTTACCCACTTCTGAAGGAAGAATTAGCTAGTCAAATGAAGAGCATAAGCAATATTTCATGAGACTCTCTAATTCTACTAAAAAATAAGGCATATCAAAATATAGAGAGCATTTATTTCCACACATTAATACTCATGTAAAAGTAGGTCTACCATCTGGCAAATCAAGTGACTCTTTGTGTCGCAAATGTAATAATGCTGCTTTTTAAATGATTCAGCCTTTATTCAGACTAGCCTTCTCTTCTATTACTTAGAGCAAACTGGATTCTAAAATTAATTCAGCCACCACCAATAAATTTGAGATTTGTTTCCCTATCATCCTATTGCTGAAGTGATAGAATTGTTTATTAACGGTGACACAATTAAGAGACAATACCCAGGAAAGAGAAAGAAGAACTATAAGCCATGTAAGAAACTTATATGAGTGATCGAATTCTTAAATTCTACCTAAATATGTAGTTCTCCTGGGGCAGTTGCTGCTCTAGTTTTGACATTGACCTTCATTAAGAGGCAGCCCCATCGAAGTTCTTAAGGTACAGCCAAGAAAGCAAATTAAAACCCTTTTGGGCGGAAGCAGTGAAGCTGTAAATCTGTCATTTTTGTTGGCTATTGTAAGCTTCTGGTCTTAAAAAAATCATACTCTCAGCTGTCACCTATATAAAACATATTCTTTTGGTTATTAGCTTATCTTAGTAATTTCGTTTTATATTTCCATAGATCATCACTATAGTGCTTTAATATAGAAAGCAATGTAGGGTTATTAATATTTTTTTATATTGACAGTCTCTTAGGTAATGAAAAATGTATTTTTGTTCACTGCTTTTATACTATTTTTATCTGCTTACGCTCACTAATTATTACCTTGTACGTATTCTGATACCATGAATATTCTGTTACATCCTCGTTAACTCCTTTCCGCTTCATGGTTTTTACATGTAGCTTTCTGTGTTCATTGCCTCTGTCCTGTGGATAAGTGAGGTTCTGTGTTAGAAGATGGAAGCCACTGCTTATCTTCAGAATTTTCTCATGGTTCTCTGGCAGCTGCCGCGTGGAATTCAGTATCTTAACCTGAGCGCCACAATGTAGGATTGCACAATAGGATGATTCCTAGTGTGTGCCCTTGGAGTAAATTATAGCCTTAACGTATATAACCAGATAGTTTGGCCATGGGTGGACATATAAGCATGCTAGTGATGTCACACTGTGTTAAGAGTGACTTGTGTCCCTGCCTGGATTCTCCGCCTTTCTTCCTCGTTACAGATGTTCTGGGTGTGTCACATGACAGTTTGCATCCTTGGGTATAGCACAGTGGCTCAGCAAGTTACTTAACTGCTTTAGACTAGAAATAACAAAGAAAATAGTGGTGCAAACGGACCAAAGGACCAGAATAATTGGAAAGTAGTATGGTTTAGATGCGAATTAATGTTGTATTTTTATTATATTTCTTTAGTAATGGTTTTTTCTTTTTTTATAAATTTATGTCCTTAAAGGAAAAGTTTTCTGGTAGGGGAGGAAAGTTAGATGTTAGTAATAATATGTGTAATAATACAGGGTGGGGCAAATGTAGGTTTACAGTTGTCCATATGGAAAAATAATACAATAATTGATGATAATACAAGAATAAACTGTGTTTCATTTACTCACAACTGTAAACCTATGTTTGCCCCACCCTGTATATGTATGCTTTAAAATGTGTTATTTTAGCCTGTCTGCTGTGGCTTAGTGGTTGAACGTCGACTTATGAACCAGGAGGTGATGGCTCAATTCCCAGTCAGGGCATGTGCCCGGGTTGTGTGCTCGATCCCAGTGCGGGGCGTGCAGGAAGCAGCCATCAATGATTCTCTCTCCTCATTGATGTTTCTATCTCTCTCTCCTTCTACCTCTTCCTTCCTCTCTGAAATCAATAAAAATATATTAAAATTAATAAATAAATTGCACACTTTATTTTTTTGTTTTGTTTTGTAAATTTTTTTATTAAAGTATAGCTGGCATACAATATTATATTGGTTCAGGTGTACACATAGTGATTCAACATCTTTATAACTTATGAAGTGATCACCATGACAAATCTAATAACCCTCTGTCACCGTACAGTTATTACAATATTATTGACTGTATTCTCAATACAGTACATCCCTGTGACTTACTTTTATAACTGGAAATTTGCATTTCCTAATCTCCTTTACCTTTTCACCTAATTTCTCTGGCAACCATCAGTTTGGTCTCTGTATATGAGCTTCTTTCTGTTTTGTTTTGCTTCCTTGCTTGTTTTGACCTTCGGATTCCACATATAAATGCAGTCATATGATTTTTGTCTTTCTTTGCCTGACTTATTTCACTTAGAATAATACACTCTAGGTCCATTCATGTTGTTGTAGTTGGTAAGATTTTATTCTTTTTTATGGCTGAGTAATATTCCATTGTACACATATACCCCATCTTCTTTGTCCATTCATGTGTTGATAGGCACCTAGGTTGCTTCTCTATCTTGGCTGTTGTAAATAATGCTGCAATGAACATAAGGATGCATATATCATTTTGGATTAGCATTTTTTATTTTTTTCAGATAAATGCCCAGAAGTGGAATTGCCGAGTCATATGGTAGTTCTGTGTTTAGTTTTTTGAGGAACCTTTGTACTGTTTTCAATTGTGGCTGCACCCATTTACACTCCTCCAGCTGGGCAGGATCCCTTATCTCCACATCCTCACCAGCACTTGGTATTTGTTGTCTTTTTGATAATAGTCATACTAACAGGTGTGAGGCGATAGCTCATGTGGCCTGATTTGCATTTACCTGATGATTGGTGATGTAAACATCTTTTCATATGTCTATTGGCCACTTGTATGTCTTCTTTGGAGAAATGCCTGTTCAGGTCTTCTGCCCAGTTTTCATCAGATTGTTTATTTTTCTGCTGTTGAGCTGTAGGAGTTCTTTATGTATTTTGTTTCTTTTATTTGCTTTTTAAAAATTTTTATTCTTTATATATTTTAGATGTTAATCCTTTATCAGATGTATCATTTTTTCAGCAATAGAAAGCCATTGACTTTTTAAGGCAAAGAAATGGTGACATTATATTTGTGTCCTGGAAAGCTTGCTTTGGCTACATAAAAATTATGAATTAGTGGTGTCCAAGAGGAAGTAGGCATACTCACTAGGAAGCCACAGTTTTGGTGAAAGATGAGGGAGGATTGGGACTAGTGAGGGAGAGGGAGATGCCAAAATAATCCCTAGATTTCTGGAGTCCAGAACTTGAAGAAAAGAAGATATCTTAGTAAACTGAGCTTCATAGAATTGTTGGGTACGTGTTCCAAAATTACCCTCTTCATTTTTAAAATCCTATAGATTGCAATAAATAGGAATGGTCGATCAGACCTATTTTTATATTAACATACCAGTTGGCATTGGAACCTTTACTCCCACCATTATTGCTGCTTCGTAAAATGTACGTAATTTCTCATACTGAAGTCCGACTGAAGGTATTTATAGCTTCGGTCATTTAAAATACAACATGGTTTGTTTTCCTGTATCATCTTTGTTTCAACAAAACTGCTCTCGTTTGTTTCCCTGCAGTGTTTGATTTTCATCAAGCAGCTGATGGCATCCAGGAACAGCAGAGACAAGAACAAGCAGGAAAGAAGTATGGGGTTTTTTTCTTTGTTTTTTGTTTTTGCTGCAGGTGAAGCATATCCACACCCTTATGCTTAAGTTCTAGGCCAACTGCAGGTTCCCTGTAAGCTTTTATATAATACAAATGTAGGTTGAAGAAAAGTAAGTATTAAAATAGCTAGTTTAGATTTCAGAGAAAATCAATAGGGTTGTGAAAAGAAACTTACAGGAAACAGCATAAACAGAAAGCAGCCTGTCTGGCCACAAGAATGGCATCTTGTCTAACTTAACGCTTGTTTTGGTTTGTTTTTAAGTCTGGGTACCACAAAAAAGGGCATCGGTCCAGTTTATTCTTCCAAAGCTGCTCGGAGTGGACTCAGGATGTGCGATCTGGTTTCCGATTTCGATGGCTTCTCTGAGAGGTAACCAACTTGTGTTTCACAATGGAAAGAGCAAATGGAATTTTGGAATTTCTAAAACTCAGATTGCAGACGAGTAAAATCAGTATTCTCCCTGAATAGTGGTTGGCATGTTTGTTTTATTTAGAATATTAAAGTTATTTTTATTGCATTTTAATTGGTCCTTAATGCCAGATTAACTTTATGAAAAGTAACATGGTGATATCATAGCAGCACTCCCAAGAAGACAAAACCACAATTATGTTTAAGGAAAGCCAGATGGTGACTCTGTGATGGGGGGTTAGTTGGTTGCATTTAATGACAGGTGACATCAAAGGCATCATGGATTCTATCCATTTCCAGTCAGTGGTTTGTCCCCACTGTCAGTGCACCTCCACTGGGGATGGTAGAGGCTGATGGGTAATGTCTGCCTCCATCTTTTAAAAGCATCATGTAGACCAGTGATGGTGAACCTTTTGAGCTCGGCGTGTCAGCATTTTGAAAAACCCTAACTTAACTCTGGTGCCGTGTCACATATAGAAATTTTTTGATACTTGCAACCATAGTAAAACAAAGACTTGTATTTTTGATATTTATTTTATATATTTAAATGCCATTTAACAAAGAAAAATCAACCAAAAAAATGAGTTCGCGTGTCACCTCTGACACGTGTGCCATAGGTTCGCCATCACTGATGTAGACCCTCCCTTTTGTTTTATTTTATTTATTTATTTACTTTTAAAATATATTTTTATTGATTTCAGAGAGGGAGAGAAAGATAGAAACATCAGTGATGAGAGAGAAACATTGATTGGCTGCCTCCTGCATGCCCCCCACTGGGGATTGAACCTACAACCTGGGCATGTGCCCTGACCAGGAATTGATCCTTGACCTCCTGGTTCATAGGTCAATGCTCAACCACTCATCCACACTGACTGGCTATCCCTTTTGTTTTATGCACAGTATTATAATTCAGATATAAGTCTTATAGTTACAGATTTCAGTTATTTTCCCCCTACATATACCTAAACTTGAGTAAAAAATATTTTGAGTGTGTCACTTATTCATATGACTAATCTCTTTATTAGACTTTATTTTTCAGAATGTAACTTCATTTCGGGGGTTAATTTGTTAGATCACTCATTGACAGAAACCATTTTAATAAAATGATATTACTCAGAATATTTGAAAGAGAGCTGATGTCTTGATTTTTCTGTATTTCTCAGGTTCAAAGTTCTAGCAAACCAGTACAAATCTATATACCCCACTTTGGAAATAGACATCGAAGGTGAATTACAAAAACTCAAGGTAATGCTTTCTGACCTTTTTAATGTCCTTTTAAAAACTTGTTTGCCAAATTGGCATCTCGAGCTTTCATTCAGGCTTTGTGTTAGGAACTGGAAGTATAAGGACGAAGACGATATGGAGACTTAGAAGTTATATATAAAATAGTTTATGGTATGATAAGTGCCACACAGGTATGTGTGAAGTATTATAGATAAGAACTGGGAAAGCAAAGTGTTTGCCCTCTTTAAATCTACGAGCATGCCTGCCTAAAAGGAATGGTGTGTTTGAATAACCTCATCTGACACGAAACGAAATAGTGAGTGGGGGCCAGGGAACAGGAGTAAATGACCTGAAAATAAAGTTAGACAAGTAGGGACCAGCTCGTGGGTCTTATATTGGCCTTATGTGGCTCTGGCCGAGGACGTACATGGGAGATAAGCTTTTATTCTGGAGAGAATGCAAAACTACTGAGTAATTTTGTGCTGAATAGAGAGTAGATTTATATTATATAAAATCACGCATAGCAGTGTGGAGGCTAATGAACAAAGGGACAAGTGCGACAGCTCTGAAAGCTAACCAGCTCAGTTAGAAGTGATACGGACAGGACAATCTCTTCAGAGACAAATATGGTCATTGGCCGAAGATTAGGCCCAGTTGGCAGCTATTAGTTGTCCATGGTGCCTGAATTAGCCAGTAGTCAAGTCTCCTATCCGCTCCCCTCTCCATTCCTCCACAATTTTTGGTGGATTTCAAGTTGCTTCCCGTGTATCTGATTGTTATTCCTTCTCTTCTATAAGTAAGTATAAATATCCATTTCAGAACTGAATAGAAGCTTGCCAACCTCATGTGCCATTCTAAAACGGTTGCAGACCTTAGGTCTTCTCCCCTTACTAAAGTCCTAAAAAATATAAGACCTCCAAGGACAATCTGAATTGTTTTTCAGAGTATTGGTGGTTGCTTAGAATAGATTGCCATTTTCTTTTCATTCTGCCATGCAGCAATTGTTTTAAATGTATATTAGCAACTTGGAAATATTCATGTACTAAAGTGTGGATATGGCTTTTCAATTCTATTTTATACACGTTCCATGTGAATGAAAAATAGATGAATAATAATGAACAGAATTGGGTAAGAAGGTTCTTAATAGGTAATAGATGTTGAACTGGGTCTTTAAGGAACAAAGGATGTGATGATGGGTTGGTCATTTTAGGCACAAAAAAAGAACTAAAATAGGAATAAGCGTGAGATTGGAGACTAGAGCCAAGAGGGGACCATGGTTTCATCAGTGGGTAGAGCACACTTTGGTGAATTCATGAATGGAAGTTGGAATCTCCATACTAGTCTGGCGAAATATTTAAACATCATTGAAACTAGGTTTAGGCAGTGGGGCAACTCTTGTTTATACTATATTTTTAATGGAATTTTAAAATTAAGCAGTATTATTAACTTCAATATGTTTTGAGAAAGTTTTACAATGCTCACGTGTAAAATAGTACTGGATGTTGTCTACTAGTAATGCCACTGAGGTATTTTCCTGTAATGGAATCGAATGGAAGAAGAACATTGGCAATCAGTTATTGATGTTTGCATGCTTGGCATGTCACTGGTGGCCCTCACCACATTTTGAGAATCACATTCTGAGATGCAGGTTTTAAAACTCAGGGTTACATGGCTCATAAATTATTAAATATTTCACAGAATATACAATTGTAATGTAATACACTCGGTTCTGTTCATTTTCTTGAAAGCTGGTTTATGAAGTGCGGGTACTTGGCTACGTGCAAGGCTGTCACCTTATTGGCAGTGAGGTTAACCTTTGAATGTCACTGCATCTCTGCTGTTGTTGAGCTGGTATCTCTTTCCTGGTTCTTGGAATCAGCATGGGAGACCATTGGTAACCCCAGTGCTGCAGTAGGGTGGGCACCCTCACCTGCCCCTTTCTACTTGGCATTTGTCAGTTTCCACTGTCGTCAAGTCCAGGAATTTTTACTCCTATTGGTTATATTGTAAACTTATTAGCATACATTGAAATTGTTTTTTGTCTTTGTGTATAGGGTTATATGGAAAGAATTAAACCAATGGTGAGAGACGGAGTGTATTTTCTGTATGAGGCCCTGCATGGACCACCGAAGAAAATCTTGGTAGAAGGTGCAAATGCAGCACTTCTAGATATCGATTTTGGTAAGTGAGATAAGACTTAGGGGGAGCTAGACGGAGCCCTAAAGTGCTTAAGATATAAATAATTCATGTTAGCATGAAGGGGTTTTAAACAAGGCTGTTAGCTTGTATACATATTCAGGAGTAGTGGAAGTTTGTCATCTTATACTCATCTTTTTTTTTTTAAGGATTATTGTGGAAAATACAATACATAGATTGTTTTGTTATTTATTAGAAAAATCAAATTAATTGGGTCAGTAGGTTTGAAATTCTGTAAACGGTGATTTTATTATTTGGTTCATGGTTCAATTCCAGACCTCACTTCCGTAGGACTGTGAGATGACCAGGTGAATGTTTTGGAAGGGTCTCTGTCTTTAATTCAGGATTTAAAAACAATATTGGGGACTAATATACATTGTTATTAAATTCTAAAGTCTATGAAGTCTGCTTAATTAACTCCGAGTATGGGGTTCTGAGTGGATTTAGAACATTTTCTCTATATTCAAAAAGTTAACACTTAAAATCTTTAAACTATTGCTCCATTAGTTTGTTGGCCTTTCCTTCTAAACATGATCACTCAGGATAAGTCTGATTGTTCTCAGCTCTTACTGACCTTTCATTGGCTTTTGACTCCAAGTAAACCAGTTAAAGAAAGTGCATTTCTATGTAGTGGATATGTATTTTCAGAGAGGAAGAGAGAAAGAGAAAGATATCAATGATGAGAGAGAATCATTGATTGGCTGCCTCCTTCCTGCACACCTGCACACCAGGTTGAGCCCGAAACCCGGGCATATGACCTCACCAGGAATCGAACCATGATCTCCTGGTTTATAGGTCAACACTCAACCACTTAGCCATGCCAGCCGGACATTAGATTGGCATTTTTGATACCCTAATATATATGCCTAGCCAATCTGGAAAGAAAACAGACTGTCTGATTAGCATAGTGAATAATTTTTAAGTATGAAGAGGATCTTGGGTGGGGGTACACCACTCTTAGCTTATTCTTGTCATCTCTGGGATTATTCCTGGAATAGACATCAAAAGGTAGGAAAATGCTAAAATACCATGCAGTTTTTAGCATACTGTTGTCACTGCAGGTTGCTGCTGTACCCTATTTAATAAAGGGAGTAAAATAAATTTGTTTTAAACTAACAGGAGAGTGTTCAAGTACATCGATTATAAGTCTGCATGGGAGATTAACACCAGGGTTTTGGCATTACATTATTTAGCAGTCCATTAGGTGAGTACCTACCCTACAGAGCTGAGCAACCGCATGCATCACGGAGCCACTCCAGTGTACACGCTGCAGGCATAGCTCTGACCACCTATGCTTTTATCTCATCACAGACAGAAGGAATCAGGAACAAACCATTGAGGCTTGGGGAGGGTGGTTACAATTAGATTCAAGTCTGTCAAAGACCTAGAGTATAATCCAGTGCAGAATCGTCATAGTAATTCTGTTTTAAAATAATTTGTATCTATGTGTGTATATTTAATATTTGTTTCTATTTTTAGGAACCTATCCTTTTGTAACCTCCTCAAACTGTACAGTTGGAGGTGTTTGTACTGGATTGGGTATGCCCCCTCAGAATGTTGGAGAAGTCTATGGGGTTGTGAAAGCTTACACAACTAGAGTTGGTATCGGCGCCTTTCCTACAGAGCAAGACAATGTAAGTCTCTTTCTCAGGGAATCTAATCTGAAAGTTTTAAAAGAAAAATTCACGCTTTTTCCCCTAATGAATTCTTATTTTCCATGCATTTCACTTAATTTGCAAGACTGATCAGAGCAACATTATAAAAAAATGTATGCACACATTTATCGTTAGTGGCAGCAAAAAAGGAGGGATTATTAGAGGGTACTTAAAGGTCATTGTCATTGCAAGGCTGAAGGAAGGCGGGTTTATGAAGGGCATTGAGATAGTGGAGGCGGAAGAAGTTGTTAAAAATGACAACTGCCTTTCACCAAAAGCTCATTTGGAGACAAGGGTAAGGAAAGTGACCTCTGGACATTGTCTGCTCATAGCCAACACTTGCATGGGGGTGACACTGTGTAAGTGTCTTATACCTATAAGCTCTTTGGATCCTCACAACAGCTCCTTCCCCACTGTGCACAGGAGGAAACTGAGGCACAGAGAACTAAAGTCACTTGCCCCAGGCCACACAAACAGGGCTGGGAATCAAACATGACAGAGGAAAAATTTAAAAAATACATAACTGTAATAATGTCAAAATGTAAGAGGTAAGGACATGATGGCTTTAATCAGAAAAGTGTAAATTATGGAGTAGATAGATCAGAGATGGGAAAAGTAGGTTGTAGGAAGTGTAACTTAGATCTTTGTTTTCAACCTTAATTCTCTTCAAAAGAGTATTGTGATATCAACAAGTACTTATTAGATGCAAGTTTGCCTTATGGTTTTCAGGAAAATCATCAAGCTATAGTAGTTCTTCGGACAATTGGCTTGTTTGTTTTAATATAACAACTTAGTTTTTAATATGCACCATTTATACTTTTTATATATCAACCTCAATTTTGGGAAGTGATCTATATGACATCATAAAAAAATACTGGTTTTAATATAAGGTGAAAAATGAAGCCAAAATTGGATCTATTCCAAATAATGTCTCCTTCACATAAAATCCATCATCTCTATAGAATTCTATCTTCAACTTAGTTATTTTCGGGAAGATATTTATCTCAAAGAGACTCTAACTTGTTGTTATATGACCTTAAGTAGACTTGTTCTAGATCGACAGCATTGGTATCCTAATTATAAAGTTCTGTTTTCTGTCCCCTAGGAAGTTGGAGAATTATTACAGACAAGGGGTGGAGAGTTCGGTGTGACTACTGGAAGGAAAAGAAGATGTGGCTGGTTGGACCTTGTTTTGCTTAAATATGCTCATATGATTAACGGATTTACTGCGTGAGTTTTCTTAGAAACATTTATTTCAGGAAATAATATGATAATTCATGACCACAGGTTGAATTTTCGAAATGCAAACTTGAGGCAGTACCCCAATACAAAAAATTCTCTCTTTAACCTCTGAAATTTTAGTTCAAGTTAGAAATGGACCAACGTATAGGAGAAGGGAAGCAAGGAGAGGAACCCCAGGTGATCTTCCTAGATGTCCAAGTTGGAAGGAAGGAATCATAATACTCTTGCATGCGTATGAGTATAGAGCAGTGATGGCGAACCTATGACACGTGTGTCAGAGGTGACACTCGAACTCATTTTTTTGGTTGATTTTTCTTTGTTAAATGGCATTTAAATATATAAAATAAATATCAAAAATATAAGTCTTGCTCTAACCGGTTTGGCTCAGTGGATAGAGCGTTGGCCTGCGGACTGAAAGGTCCCAGGTTCGATTCCAGTCAAGGGCATGTACCTTGGTTACAGGCACATCCCCAGTGGGGAGTGTGCAGGAGGCAGCTGATCAATGTTTCTCTCTCATGTTTCTAACTCTCTATCTCTCTCCCTTCCTCTCTATAAAAAAATCAATAAAATATATTTAAAAATATATATATAAAGTCTTTGTTTTACTATGGTTACAAATATCAAAAAATTTCTATATGTGACACAGCACCAGAGTTAAGTTAGGGTTTTTCAAAATGCTGACATGCCGAGCTCAAAAGGTTCGCCATCACTGGTATAGAGGGAAGTTCAGGTGGGTAGGTGAGTAGATAGATAGATAAGGAGTTGAAGGGTGGAATATATACATAGCGGAGGACATATATACAACAGTGATGTTGTCCATGGGCTTGATTGACGTCTGACTTTTGGATTTAAACCTCAGATCTGTGCATTGTGCTGTGTGACCTTGGGCACGTTATTCCTTCTGTGTCTTTTTTTCTTTTTAATCATCCAGATAATAGTATTGCCTGCCCAAACCTAGTGTTCTATCTAATTTCCACAAGTTTCCCCTTAAAGCTCTGTTTTCCAGTCATTTTTGGGGGGATGTTGATGTATCACGAAGAGTCCTTGACATGTTTTCCTCAGTCTCCTTTGACAACATCTGACCGGAAGGGTGGAGGGGACTGTACCCAGAGTGAGGAGATGAGGGTTGCTGGCATACGTGTGAATATGCATGCATCTTATGGTCACCCCTGTGGAACAGAGTTCTGCTGTGCCACGGCCACAGAATGTGTTCTGTACCCCAGGCAGCCAGCCCACAAATATGTGTTGATCATAAGAAAGTTAAACAAGAGGGTGTGGGTCAATCAGTGAAAATCCTTTTTCATTATTAGAAGAGTAACTTGCTAGTAGATTAAGTCATTTTTTTTTATTATGAGGAGAATTCATCAGTATGTTGTCTTGTTGTGTTTTATGTGTATCATGCTTTAAAACAAATTCCTAATCAGTTTTCAAAACTGCTTTGGAGTTTTTAGCTTTTTAAAAAAATATATGTTTTTGTTAATTTCAGAGAGGAAGAGAGAGATAGATGATGATTGGCTGCCTCTTGCATATTTCTTCCACACTGAGGATTGAGCCTGCAATCCGGGCATTTGCCCTGTCTGAGATCAAACCCTGACCTTCTGGTTCATGGGTGGATGCTCAACCACTGAGCCACACTGGCTGGGTGGAGCTTTTTAGCTTTGTATGAATTTTCCTTTACTCCCTCATCATGTTAGATGTTAGAGCCTTTAAGAATTTGCTGTTTTAACATTGTCTTTTCTTCCAAAATTAGGTTGGCACTTACCAAATTGGATATTTTGGACACGTTTACAGAAATTAAAGTTGGAGTTGCTTACAAGTTAGATGGTGAAATTATACCTCATTTCCCAGGTATTTTTTTTAGGCTGTGTATAAATAATATTTTTAGGTGAATATATTAGAGCAATTTCATAAAGCTTTTCTGTATAATTTATGATATATAGCCACATGGTTATTATGCCCTTGTGAACAGTGCAAGTGTATTCACTTATTATTGGCATTTGCTTCATAGTTGCTATGCACTTGGGTGCTGGATTGCTGCAAGCAAAATAAAACATAGGAATGAAGAAAGAAACATGTTATTTCTGAGCCCAGCTATGCTGTTCCTGAATCTCACCTTTCTTAATCTATGTAGGCATTCCTCCATCCCTTGTGAAATGTGGGGTTGGAGAAAAGAGCCCTGCTTGTCAGGATAGGCCGGTCCTTAATACAGTAACCCACCTTGTCCTTCAAGCCACGTAAATGATTTTCTCTAACGTTTAATCTGTGTCTAAAGTGGATGGATGTAGGGAGACTTCCTACTTGAGGAAATGTGTTTTTTCAGACATACCTTTAGTTAAATGATTTCTTCAGTTACTCAGGAAGCTCTGGAAATGTTTTCAGCTTCCGGAAGTAGGAACTGTTAATTTGTTTAGCCATCCTATAAGACTGGGGATATGCCAAATGAAGGAATATTGACTAGCTCAGTGAAGCTTGGTGGGCTGGTAGGTTTTGTGACTTGCTAATGGCCAGTCAGTGGGAATTGAGGATAGCTGCAAGTTCTTAGAAACGTGTAAAGTCATTGTCTATTAGTCTGACCTCTGGGCCATCTACAGTTTCGTTTCTCTTGGCTATTCTTTCCCTTGATTCTGAATCACTGTTTCTATGTCTGAATATATTTGAGAGACTCAGATTCTGTGATCTTCCTCTGAAGAGTATTGCTTCTTGTTTTAGGCGACAATTAAATTCCTGGCTGATCATCTGGACCTTATTTAGCCTGGTTTTATGCTTTGTTAGTGCAGTTGTGTGAGGAGCCCAAGAAGTAGTAGGCCATTCTGCAGGCCACCAGCAAGTCTAGGGACTCAGGGTTTCTCCGTGCATCAGCTCCGGTGTCCCATCCAGTCTCAGGGTCGCACTTTCCCCCAAACAGGGCCCTGGCCTGTCGCAGCAGGTTTGCTGGGTTGGAGAACTCCCCTTTCTCTGGAACTCTGTCTGTGTGACGGAGGCCCGAGCCTGAGCCTCAGCTTTCCTGCCCTCTGCTGTAGGAGATGAGATTCTCTATACAATCTGCTGCCCACGAGGTCCTGCCTTTACACTTGCCTGAAGCTGATGAAAGACTGAATCTTTCATCGTCTTTCTCCAGTTCATGACTGGCGTTCATCGAGAGCCATCTGATCCATTGTTCCCATGTGCTTATTTCTCAATGCTTCCGGTCCTGCCAGCGCTGTACTGTGCCCCAGCAGGGCATCCCAAGTTACCTCCTATGAAAGTTAATAACTGCAACATGCCAGAGATTACCCGTCTCTGCCTGCCACCACTGATGGGCCCCCTGCCAGCAACTGGCCACGCTCCAGCTCCAGGACCCCATTTTAGAGCCTTCTTCCTCACACATTGCATTCCGTGGGAAACAGACTTGATACAGAGATTTGTGTGGGGGTGGTGTGTTCGTAAGTGCTCTGAGCAGCAACGTCTGGGAGAGAGAGAGAGAAGCAGGCTTAGGCAGAGGGAGAAGTTGAACTGCAAAGTAGTTACATCAAAAGCCCTCAGCTGGTCCCATGGATGACCGTTCGGAGTTGTCCCAAATTAAGGTAAGTGGCCTGGTCCTTGACATCCTCACATAGGAAGCCATTGGGAGGTGGGCTGCTCCAGACGGGCAGCTCGCTTCGGTGGAGGGCATCCCAGGGGACATCCTGACCAGGGAGCTGGTGCAGGCAATACTCCCACAGCTGAGGGGATGCGTGTGTCAGTCCTGAAGGGGGAATCTGCACAGAGTTCGGCATCCACCATACGACCTCTGGTCAAAAGAACGGGTCTGGCGTTAGTCCCATTTCAGCCTCTCCTAGGGGACAATGGTTTGGTGAGACGAATGGAGGAAGTTCCACCTAAGCTTTGGCACACAGTCACAGAAGCAAGAGATTTCCCAGATGAGAACAAGGCTAGCCTTCTCCCTGGGAGCCTGCAGACATTCCACAGATCATGAAGTTGAAACCAATAATCCATCTGTTTACAGTGCATAATCCTTTGTTGCTGTAGAAATATGCTTGATTATAAAACCCTACCCCAGGTGCACTGTTTTTCCTTTCTAAACTCTGAAAAACTTCTAATTGCAAAACGCATCTGGCTTCAGCGATTTTAATAAGAGATTGTGAACCTATGAGATATCAAAAAGTTGTTGGACAATAGGCAGTGTTCAGCATGAACTAATATACTTACTCTTTAACTTGCAGCAAACCAAGAGATCTTAAATAAAGTTGAAGTTCAATATAAGACTCTTCCAGGATGGAACACAGACATATCAAATGCAAGGACGTTTAAAGAGCTGCCAGTTAACGCACAAAATTACGTTCGATTTATTGAAGATGAGCTTCAGATTCCAGGTAAATAGAAACACTTTACGAACAACTGTCTTTGCTTTTTCTACTTTTGACTTGACTGTCTACCTTTGAAACAGGATAAAAGATTATTATTCATAGAGCATTTGTGATTTGCATAGATGCCCAGGAAGAAATAAAACAATTTTATTCTTTAGAGTAAATATAATTAATTATCTTTGTTTAATCCTTCATGTGCCTGAAGACAAAAGATTCCTCTCACCATTTTTGACCCTGTCTTCTGTTAGTCTGCTTTTCACCCTATGACATTGATTCTTGTGTCCTTCTCCCTCTTAAATAACCTCCTTTTGTGTCTGCATTACCACCAAAAATAGTGTGTGGTTTTTCATTTGGGGTTAAACCACCATTGAGAATTGGAGGAGTTTCCTGACTAAACATTAGAAAGTAACAGGTACAGAAAATAGGAACTCTAGTTGGAACAAATGTAAGAGAAGAATAAAGAATGAAGAAATGTCAGCTGGCCCGGGAATTAGGATAACCAGGTTATGGCTGTGACTAGTTATGTGAAGTCTTTGTTTTAACACATTGCTTTTTCCCTTTTATTTGTACTGATGGGAAGCTGAGAGACAGAAAGTGAAGTGGGTGGGAGGTATCCTCTATATAATCTATTCTGATTTTTCATCTCAAACATGAATTGTTTTCCATATTGCTACCTGCCCCTGCTGGTTTGTCAAATTCAGTCAACTCACCCTGAGTCAACATTGTTTGAAATATAAACAGCGAATTTAACAATGATTCTGTAAAATTCATAAGATTTGCCCAGGACCTGCAGGTGATTAGAGATGCCCGTAGGCTGGTACAGTAGGCAATTCCTAAGGCTGTGCTAGTTAACACAGTGTTCTCTTCCAGAAAGTTCTACTTTTATGAGATATAAAAGGTACTGTGACACTTCAGTATCATCTTAGCATCATCCATTCATCAAAAGGGCTTATCTTTTCTAGTAGGAACTTAATCAAAGGTTCTTTAGGTCTCTGCTGGTTTGGGCCAATATTTTTTATCCTAATGACTAGGAATTGAGGAATTGTAAATATTGTGCATTAAAACAGGAAACATTAAAGCAAACTACTCTGTGCTGGATCTCACCTGCACATTCTAATGGTTTAGAAATTGGCACAATCTGCTCCAGAATGGAACAAAAGGTAATGAAAGGCACCTAGGGCAAAGTTAAATGGTGACAATGAGAAAAGTGGGGGGGAGAGGGGGTCTCTTCATCCCAGATTCAACATTATAAATGAACTAATACAATTCTTATACTTTATTTTCCTCTCTCAGTTAAATGGATTGGTGTAGGGAAGTCCAGAGAGTCTATGATTCAACTCTTCTAAGGATTTCCAGTGACACAAGAAGCACTCCTTGAGAAGGGGGAAAGGACTTTCTTAACTATGTCATTATGACCTACAACTTTCAAGAATAAAGACATTGCCGTCAGGTGTAAGCCCTATAGTTGTTTCCAGTCTTGAAGATGGATGGCTGGTGTGGAGGTAAGCTTCGGCATATTCCAGTGTCAACGTCCTTGGCTGGCACAGCTGCCGAAATCATCTGTTGCTCCTGCTGCTCATGGTGCCACATTTTCTTTAATGTTTAGTAATAGTATAATCCATGTTGTTTGAAACCCAAAATAGAATGATTTTCAATGTAGTTTTTCTTTATTATCGTCCTTGTGTGTTCATAGGTTTTACCTCTATTAAATGGTAAGAACAATTAATGCAGTTTTGCACAAATATTTTTACATTCTGATCTTTCAGTTCTGTCAATGTAATCTTTGCTATTAGAAAAAATGATAAGAGAGGAGTTCTGTAAACTTTTGTAATGCTATGAATTCTGTTTAAATTGTGAACTGTTTATTTTCTGCTGAGACCATTGCGAATTCGAGCTTTGGCGGGGGGAGGGCGATATATTCATGGGTCTTTTAATTTGTACAGAACACAAAACTTATTTCTCTCTATAAATTATTTAATACATTGAACAAATGTTCAAAGATAAGGTGTTCGCTAATACAATACTCTTAATGTTAAAAAATAGTCATTAAAAGATCTATTGTGATATTTGGTGAATATTTTCTTTAATATCAGATATTAAATCTGAAATGAATTGGTCTCCTGTTTTATCTTACCATTATTTTTAAATCTAGTGCATTGTTTTTTCAACATTGTGCCTGCCAGTATGCCTACAAAATAATCTGTAAGCGTCCAAATGAACCCAAATTGTTGGTCATGCCTTTATTTCTCTTTTCTTGAGAAAAAAATAAAAAAGAGGTGTTATTTTAACAATTAGGCTTAACATATTGTGTTGTAGATAATCTTTCGGTGAACTATCTTGAATGTTAAATTAGGTGCCACTTAAATTTATTTTATTATTTCATCAATAGCTGATTAAAAAGAACCAGATATTTCTAGTATCCTTGTATTGTGTTTTTGTCCTGCCAAGAGAAGTAGTAGTAATACTAGTGTATATAAGGAGCTTTATCCCTGTGGTGTGGGGAGATAAGGTGGGGAGAGAGCAAGAACAGAATCTTTGAAAACATCTAACTACATTTTATCTTCACTAGATATATTTTTATTAATACTTAGTTCAAGAAAAATGTTAAAATAAGAGCAGCCTTGTTGGATTCAATAAATAAAAAGGACAGTAGAGATGATCTTACAAAGCTCACTGCTGATTAGTAATGATCTTTATATAGAATAATAATTTATACTTGGTCCATAATAAATAATGTTTACTTATTCTAATGGAAATTTAATTGGTTTTTATTTCTTCTTGCTTTTCCATCTTCCTACATGGACTTTAAAATATATTTTATTGATTTTTTTTACAGAGAGGAAGGGAGAGGGATAGAGAGTTAGAAACATTGATAAGAGAGAAACGTCTATCAGCTGCCTCCTGCTCACCCCCTACTGGGGATGTGCCTGCAACCAAGGTACATGCCCCCGACCGGAATCGAACCTGGGACCCTTCAGTCCGTAGGCCGACGCTCCATCCACTGAGCCAAACCAGTTAGGGCCCTACATGGACTTTAAATTAGATTAGCTGCCCAGAGATGTAAGCTCCATTAGAAGTAAGCATGTTTTTTGTTTGTTTAAATATATTTTTATTGATTTCAGAGATGACAGGAGAAGGAGAGATAGAAATAACAAATATGAGAGAGAATCATTGATCGGCTGCCTCCTGCATGGGATGGAGCCCACAACCCGGGCATGTGCCCTGGCTAGGAGTTGAACTGTGACCACCTGGTTCACAGTACAACACTCAGCCACTGAGCTACACCGGCCGGGCAGAAGCAAGCATGTTAAAGTCCACATTCTTATCTGGCTATAAGCATTGCCGTATTGAAACATTTTCAGCAATGGTCCAGAAGCCGATAGAAATAACCCGTTCTTTTACCCAAAAAGTGTAACTCATTTTTTTTTTTTCAACTCCAGTGACCCTTGGTTGGCTCTTTACAGCTAAGACTGAGACAGTGCAAAGCTGTATGAAACTTTGCTCTTGGGGAAGCTTTTTGACTGGCAGGCTTCACTTTGGGGTGTTGAGTTGGGAACCAACTAGTCCAGTGATGGCGAACCTTTTGAGCTCGGCGTGTCAGCATTTTGAAAAACCCTATCTTAACTCTGGTGCCGTGTCACATATAGAAATTTCTTGATATTTGCAACCATAGTAAAACAAAGACATTTTTGATATTTATTTTATATATTTAAATGCCATTTAACAAAGAAAAATCAACCGAAAAAATGAGTTCGCGTGTCACCTCTGACACGCATGTCATAGGTTCGCCATCACTGAACTAGTATGATGGGGGTCCCAGGGGCCAGAAGGTAGGACTCTATTCTTTGGGATTATTTAATTGCTTAGAGAAGAACCTCTAGCTTTTGGCCTGGGGACTTGATGCCTAGTTGTCAGCTTTCTTTCAAGGATAGGAATGGTAACTCTTATTTTAAATACTAGAGGTTCGATGCACAAAATTCGTGCAGGCGCAGGCCTTTCTTCCCCTGCTGCTGGCACCCGCTTCTCTCTGGCACCTGGGACCCGGGCTTCCTTGGCTTCATCCGGAAGGTCGTCTGTAAGGACGTCCGGTCTAATTAGCATATTGTGCTTTTATTATTATAGATATATTTATTGATTTCAGAGAGGAAGGGAGAGGGGGAGAAAGATAGAAACATCAATGATGAGAATCATTGGCTTCCTCCCGCACGCCCCCTACTGGGGATCGAGCCTGCAACCGGGGCGTGTGCCCTTGGCGGGAATGGGACCCGGGGTCCTCAGTCCTCAGGCTGACACTCTATCCACTGGGCCACACCGGCTAGGACAGGAGTGGTAACTCTGTACACAGACTTTCAGTAAGTTCTCCCTCCTCCTCCGCCCCTCCTCCCAATCTCACATATCACTACAGTCTTGTGCCATGCCTGAGTCACTGCATCCTGAGCACCGCTAGGGTCTCCCTCCTTGGCCGCCTCCCAGTTCTTTTCTCTCTCTCAGTGATGCAGTTACTGAGCGGATGTGATTGTATTCTTTCCTGGCCCCACATAGAACCACTGGACTAAATGTCAGGCAGTTTACCAGCAGCCGCCACAAGACTGGCAGCGGGGCTGGGTATTGATTCCCTGCCCTGGGATGACCAACTTCATCTGGAAAGAATTTGCAACATGTAAATATTTTAAGATTCCAACCACTGGATACACATGTAAAGTAAAAGTAGTTCTGCCCCGCCAGCGTGGCTCAGGGTTGAGCTCCAACCTATAAACCAGGAGGTCACGGTTCAATTCCCGGTCAGGGCACATGCCCGGGGCGTGCAGCAGGCAGTCAATCAATGATTCTCTCTCATCATTGGTGTTTTTCTCTCCCTTTCCCCTTCTTCCTTCCTCTCTGAAATCAATAAAAATATATTTTAAAAAAAGTAGGTCAGTTATCATGGTTTTAGTCTAAAAGAGTCACCTAAGAACGCCAAATGTTTTCAAGCACCATAGCTATTTTGGTTTAAAGCTTTTATTTCAGCGCCACCTCTCTTCACAACAGCAGAACTCCGGTAGTGAATTGATTGGTCGAGGATTCGAGGAAATTGTGCCTAATTTCTGGTCCCAATCTGGAATTTAAAACAAGTTAATGATTTACTTTAGGACTACTCACTCCTAAATTTTAACTCACTTTCATTTCAACAGCAATTGTATAAAATAACAAAATTTATGGGATTTAAGACAAAGGAATATGTTTGAAAGCTATGTAAAAAAGGACTTAGTCAAAGGGTTATTTTTATTTATTTTTTAATATACTTTTATTGATTTCAGAGAGGAAGAGAGAGGGAGAGAAAGATAGAAACATCAGTGATGAGAGTGAATCACTGATCAGCTGCCTCCTGCATGCCCCCTATTGGGGATTGAGTCCACAACCCGCCTAGGCATGTGCCCTTGACCAGAATCGAACCTGGGACCTGTTAGTCTACAGGCCGACCCTCTATCCACTGAACCAAACCAGCTAGGGCCAAAGGATTATTTATGTGGCTTAATCTCTGGTTCATAATACTGAATTATGCAAAAATGTAATGAAAATAAATCACAAATTTGCATTTTGACATCCTAATTCTAGATTTCCCCCAAACCCTTGAAACTTTACGTTATAAATGGACCACTTTGTATCCTCTTTGTATCAACCTGCAGTTGTTACCATCCCTAAATTCATACCTATTGGCATCCCCTCCTATCTTACAGCCTATAACCACTTACAGCACATCCCCTCCTATCTTACAGTCTATAACCACTAAGAGTTCTGCTTATGTAAAGGAGGGCTTGCGTGGAAGACCCCAGTCATTGCATCTACGCTTAATGAATCAAAGACCAGGGTGTTTCACCTGGTTGGTGTGGCTCAGTGGCTGAGTGTCGACCTATGAACTAAGAGGTTACTGGTTCGATTCCCCGTCAGGGCACATACCCGGGTTGCAGGCTCAATCCCCAGTAGGGGGGCGTGCAGGAGGCAGCCTATTGATATTTGTCTCTCATCAATGTTGCTATCTCTCCCTCTCCCTCTGCCTTCCTCTCTTTCTAAAAATCAATAAAAAAAAAACTTAAGAAAAAAATGTTTTAACAACAGCATTTTAACAAGACTTCATATGTACAGTGCTATGCTCTGTATTAGGTGTTTTGCTTACATTAACTCATATTCACAGTAACCCTCAAAGGCCCACTGATATTCCCGCCATCTCAAATAGATTAATTAATTTGCCCCAAATTACAGGACTTGGAAGAGAAGGCGCCCCCATTTGACCCGGGATTATCAGGCGGCTAAGTCCCTAATCTTTTCACAGTTCTATTCCACCTCCCATAGCACTTCAACAGCATTTAAACAAACATTTCTTGATATTAAGAACAAATAACATCTCATTTGCCCAGAGAGTACGACTAGAAATGCCATCCCTGGAGGATTTTTACAATCTAATTTAATTAAATGTGATCCTGTATGTAATTAGTAACCATTTAACTTCTCAAGGCTTGCTATGGAGTTGAACAGCAATTCTGACCTTGAAGATTACCAAGTATTCCCAGGACATATAGTTTAGAAGTGGGAGGAATCCTACGTAAGAGCCTTAGAGATCCTCATTGTAGAAGTTACAATGGAGCTGAATTATACACAGTTAGCCAGGTAAATTCAACAGCAAATGTTCTCAGAACACATGACAAACTTCTGGGGGCTTCCTTGTGACATTCCAGTTAGTGAATATATATGCCCACAGTGAATGCTATCAAACCTGAAATATCTGATACAGATTTGGGGGTGGAAGGAACATGGGAAATGATTTTTTTTAAATTTTCACACCATTTGACAAAGTGAAACTACAGTTCATATGGATTTGTGGGGGTGCCTTCTTTGAAAGTCATCATTGAAAAATAAAATGAGCTGGTGTGGTTCAGTGGTTGAACATCGACTCATGAAACCAAGAGGTCACTGGTTCAATTCCCAATCAGGGCACATGCCTGCGGGGCCTGCAGGAGACAGCTGATCAATGATTCTTCTCATCTTTGATGTTTCTATCTCTCTTTCCTTCCCCTTGCCTCTCTGAAATCAATAAAAATATGTATATATATTGAGAACGAGTAGAGTTCCTCAACAATATGTGAGGAGTGATCAGACTTGAGCTGCTTCCTCTCAAGGACATTTGTATATCTTCATTCCTGAAGTCTCTACAGAGAGCTAGGAAGGGAGGAAGACGCCCTTGGGCCGACCTCAGGATTCTTCCTGCACCGGGACACATGCCTCCCCCTCCCCTTCCCCCTCCCCCCAGCTTGGCTGGTCCCAGAAGCAGAGGCAAGCCCGTGGGAGTTGCTTCTCTGCGGCCCAGGCGGGGCTGGTCTCAGAGGGTAAGAGCAATTGGCTTGACTTACCAAGCACGTAAAATGGCAGCGAATAGTGTTTTTGGTACGTGGTTTCTTTGTACCATGCTTCGTCAGGCTTGGAGTGTCTTTGAAAACAAATATATCGGATGAGAGTTTGTTGGTCTAGCTGAGGCTGGCATTGACGTTTCTCCTCGGGTGGCATGGCCAAGTCTATGAGAGATCTAAATGAAAATAGAAACAGCTCGCTGAGCACCCAGTCGAAGAAAAGCTTTCCATTTTCTCATCAGCTGAAATTCATTCCCTGGAAGTAGCCAGGAGGCCATCAAGACAGTGTTGGCCAGACTCTGTCAATCAAGGCCAGCCCTAGCCAAGCTGTCAGTAGATGGCTCAGGGGTTCCAGTCCCCTGTCCCTCCCTTCACAGCCCTTCTCTCCCAGTCACGGGTCACAGAAGGCAACCGGCTTCTTATTCTTTTTTTCTTTTCTTTTTTTAATATATTTTATTGATTTTTCACAGAGAGGAAGGGAGAGGGATAGAGAGTTAGAAACATTGATGAGAGAGAAACATCGATCAGCTGCCTCCTGCACACTCCCTACTGGGGATGTGCCTGCAACCAAGGTACATGCCCTTGACCGGAATAGAACCTGGGACCTTTCAGTCCGCAGGCCGACGCTCTATCCACTGAGCCAAACCGGTTAGGGCATTTCCTTCTTATTCTTATCTAGAAACTTAATAAAATCATTGATTGACATTTGCACTAGGTTTCCCCCTTGGCTTTTCAAAGTCAAGTATGTATTTGAGTTGGGGCAAAGGGCTTTGAACTGGGAATCAGAAAATGTGGATAGATTCCAGTCTCAGCTTTTATGCTACCCAACTGCACTTCAAACAAGACATGACTATATCAAAGGCGATCAAGAGGAAAGGAGAAATTTGTAAAATATGCCATCATATTTTCAGTGCCTACTATGCTCTGGGATTTTATATCAATTATTTTGTTTAACAGATAAGAAAACTGAGAGTCGGAGATGCAATGAAAATTGTCCAAGATCAAACATTTCATAAAATTACTCAGATTGCTGCTTTTAACCCCTGTGGTTTCCAGCCTCTACACACTAGAATGCAACATCAAAGTATCTTTTTTGTTGTTGTTAAAATGATATGCACAGAGGCAGAAACCATTTAGGTCAAATTTGTCATTTTACTGGGAAGGGAACAGACTCAGGAAAAGTTAAATTATTTGACTAAGTTGAAACTCTACACTCATGGTGATTACATTTCTTAGATAATTTAGTAAAGTTCCATATTTATTGCTGACTATAAAAGTAATATCTGCTCATTAGAAAAAAATCTGGAAGATATAAAACACAAGCACCATCTCACCACTCACAAATAACTGTTGTTAACAGTTTGGTGTATTTCCTTCTAACCGTTTTCTATCCATCAAATAATAATTATTATTGTTCTCATACTCATTTTTGTTATTACAAAGTGTGATTCCCATTTTTTAAAAAATGTATCATTCTAACTTGAGTGTAATTGTTAGGTGTCTCACCTGGGAGAGCTCCTTACACTGGAATCAACATGGATTCGTGCCAGCTGCCCAGGGAGGTAGCCGAGGAGGTCCTTGCCTTGATGAGCAATGAATGGGCTGGTGGAGAAAGTGAGGGGCGAGAAAGAGGCAATTACTACGATCAGTTCTTTAGAGAGGAGTGCCAGCTGTGATGTAATGAAAGAAGATATTCGGTCTTTGCCCCCATTTCCTGGCACAGAACTCCTTGAACTCCCCCCCCCCAACTTTTAATTAATTAGTTAATTAATTACTTTTTATTTCAAGACTAATTTTAATTACAGTTGACATCAAATATTATGTTGGTTCGAGGTGCAGAGCACAGTGACGAGACCTTTATATAATGTATTCAGTGATCCCCCCGACAAGCCTAGTACCTGCCTGGCACCACACATAATTATTGCAATATTATTGACTACCTTCCCAATGCTGTACCCCCTTGGACTTTCTTGATGGGAGTGTCTTTTTTATCCAGTTTTCAGGAATCATTTGATGTGTCAGTTTCAAAATATCAGGGGAAAAAAAATACAACGATATTTAAAACCAGTGGGGCAAATGTTGATCATAGTTGAAAAGTGGGAATTAGAAAATGGGGGTTTCTTATATTATTTTCTCTACTTAAAAAAATATATATATATATATGGCCCTGGCCGGTTTTTCTCAGTGGATAGAGCACCTGCCTGTGAACTGAAGGGTCCCAGGTTCGATTCCGATCAAGGGCACATACCTGTGTTGCGGGCTCGATCCCCTGTAGGGGGCGTGCAGGAGGCAGCTGATCGATGACTTTCTCATCATTGATGTTTCTATCTCTCTCTCCCTCTTCCTTCCTCTCTGAAATCAATAAAAATGTATTTAAAATATATATATATATATATTTAGATAGGAAGGGAGAGGGAGTGCGAGAGAGAAACATCAATGATGAGAAAGGATCATGGATTGGCTGCCCCCAGCACGCCCCACACTGGGGATCGAGCCCGCAACACAGGTATGTGCCCGTGATTGGAATCGAACCTGGGACCCTTCAGTTCACGGGCAGATGCTCTATCCACTGAGCCACGCCAGCCAGGCTATAATACACTTTTTAAAAATTAATTAATTAATTTGCTGGTTAATCCTTTTTTAAAAAAAATTTTGTTTTATTGCTTAAAGTATTACAAATATAATGCACTTTTTATTTTAGAAAATTGGTGGAAAACACATCTGAGGACAATCTGGCTAGCAGTAGAAAGGCAGGTAGGAGGAGATTTTAGTGGTTTTGTGGGGTGTGGTGAAGCTCTGAGCAATGTGTTGAAAAGGTGGATGGAGAGGAGAGGATGGAGTGGGGATGCAGTAGGAGAGAGGATTGAGGTAAAAGATGGGAGCTGTCCAAGGCCAGTCTTAGGCTTTAGCATTGGGAAGATGCTGCCATTCCCTGAGAGAGGGGACACGGGACGATGGCCATCGTTGGAGGACGATAGGGTTTGTGATATGTGCAGTCTTTTAGGGCCTTCCGCAGATTCTGAGGACTCAGTAGGAACTGTAAGAATTCCAGGGAAGAGTCAGTAGCAAAACTATGAAGTAGCTCGCCAATATGTGTTGGCAACGAATGGAGACTTCAGCTATGTACCTCCAGTCCAAACATCACTTATGGAACGTATGTAGCCTTCTCTGCACACCCTGCTATGTTCAAGCTGACTCAGTAGCAGTTCTTGTCCTCAGAATGCTCTGTAGGTGCCGAAATAGTGGTCTGAATGAAGGCCAATGGGTCTAGGGCAGTGGTTCTCCACCTCCCTAATGCCGCGACCCTGTAATACAGTTCCTCATGTTGTGGGGACCCCCAACCATAAAATTATTTTCGTTGCTACTTCATCACTGTCATTTTGCTACTGTTATGGATCGTCATGTAAATATCTGATATGCAGGATGTATTTTCATTGTTACAAATTGAGCATAATTAAAGCAGAGTGATGAATCACAAACACAATATGTAATTATATATGTTTTCCGATGGGCTTAGGCGACCCCTGTGAAAGGGTTGTTCGACCCCCAAAGGGGTCACGACCCACAGGTTGAGAACCGCTGGTCTAGGGTTTGAGCAAGTGTCTAGGGTTTGGGCAGGTGTCTAGGGTTTGGGGAGGCAAATAGGATGGGGAAGAGATTCCAGGTAAGGCAATTTCAGAAGTCAAGACTTGGACAGAGCCCTAGCTGGTTTGGCTCACTGGATAGAGTGTCGGCCTGGGGACTGAAGGGTCCCAGGTTTGATTCGGGGCAAGGGCATGTACCTAGGTTGCAGGCACATCCCCAGTGTGGGGCGTGCAGGAGGCAGCTGATCATGTTTCTCTCTCATCGATGTTTCTAGCTCTCTATCCCTCTCCCTTCCTCTCTGTAAAAAATCAATAAAATGTATTTTTAAAAAAAGACTTGGACAGAGTTAGGATCAGAGCGGGACATGTGGGGACCGGTGGGGTCCCCGCTTCCTACCTGGTATGAAAGGCAAGCTCTGTGGGTAGGGCGGGTCTGTCTGTGCAAACAGGACCTCGGGGAGCTCTGATTTTCAGAGAAACCACAGGCTGTCTGGGCCTGCCCAGCCGTGGATAATACGACTGAGGCCTGGATAGGAACTAACAGTGGGGACTGAGTCATAAGGAGAGAGAGGAGTTGGCACAATCCTGGGAACAAATGAAATCTCTGGGTGCCCCGGGTGGGAGCCCTGGCTTCCGTAGGCGCCATCCAGGTCTGAATGGTTCCCCAGGGCCATGTGCCAGTGTATTAGACGCCAATGGAGCTCCAGAGCGACACTGGCTTCTCACAGCTGCTGTGCTGTTTGCTGGGCTGTGCCCTGACCATGGACTCTTCTTCCCTCACGTGCACACGGCCAGTACCTGCCGAGCGCAGGTGGCAGCCCAAGCTGTTAGGGGGAGGAGCCCTTCACCAGCACCAGCTAACGCTCTGCCACCCAGCCTTTGGGAAGGTCCCTGGGCGGGTTTTGGCCCAGGAACGGACCGTGGGGACGTGTAAGGAGGAGGGTGTTGGAGGCTGGGGGCTGAAGATGGGACACTTTCCCTCTAACTCCTTGGTTAGACTTTCCAACCCCTTCTATGTGGCCTTCAAACAGGAGAAAGCTCCCAACGAAGCAGCTAAAACATCAGTTTTTGGAAGAGAATTGCTACCTCCTACAGCAGTGGTTCTCAACCTTCCTAATGCCATGACCCTTTAATACAGTTCCTCATGTTGTGGGGACCCCCCAACCATAATATTATTTTTGTTGCTCCTTCATCACTGTAATTTTGCTACTGTTATGAATCGTCATGTAAATATCTGATATGCAGGATGTATTTTCATTGTTACAAATTGAACATCATTAAAGCAGAGTGATTCATCACAAAAACAATATGTAATTATACGTGTTTTCCGATGGTCTTAGGTGACCCCTGTGAAAGGGTCCTTCGACCCCCAAAAGGATCGCGACCCACAGGTTGAGAACCGCTGTCCTACAGGGAAATGCCTCACCTGGCTGTCAGTCAGCACTGGGTCTCTCCCAGGGTGGGTGGGTGTGGGGCAAACCGATGGCTGGCTGGAAAGCACGTGCCAGCCCTCGGGCCTGGCCAAGGAGCCCCTCCCAACTCGGCTCCCACCCCTTCAGTTTCTGCATTAGCTGCACACAGGCCTTTGCTCTCCTGGGAGCGGGCAGGTGTCCGCTGTGTCTGATGCATTATTTACAGTCCAGGACAGCTCGGCTCTCTGAGGCGACGCGTTCAGTTCAGACAAGAGCAGACCTGTCCCCTGTGAGGGTGACTGTAACCGCAGACACCATTCGATATGCCCCGGGGAGGTCAGGAGTGTCGGTCCCTCAGGAGCCTGGCCCCCGTGGCCCGAGGGGGTTACGGCTGTGACTGCAATTCTCTGTTATGTCTGCCTCCTGCTGCCCAAGTGTCTGTGCAGAGATGATCTCATCCAATTCTCACGGTCACCTTGCCAGGTAAATATTTACACCTGGTTGTGGAAGAGGAGACTGATGTTCAGAGAGCGGACTCGCTAAATATTCCCCGGCTAGCAACGGCCAGAGCCAGGACCAAACCCAGTTCTCCAAACTCCATGTTGCATCCAGAATCATCTATAATATGTACATATGATTACTTTTTTCAGAAGAGTTTAACGGTTTCTAAAAATAAGATATTTTACATTCTTTTACTTGTACTTTGTTTTTGTTGTTAATCCTCACCTGATATTTTCCCATTGATTTTTAGGGAGAGTGGAAGAGAGGGGGAGAGACAGAGAAGAGAAACATCAATATGAGAGAGACACATTGATTGGTTGCCTCCTGCACACTCCCCGACCAGGGCCGGGGATCAAACTTGCAACCAAAGTATATGCCCTTGCCTGGAATTGAACCCAGAAAACCAAACCACAAATAAATGACAGAATCATTATTTTTCTCAATGAAGAATGGATTCATTCATTTTCATTTTTTTTCAGCAAATGGGCATAGGGCCTACTACATGTGACAATCAGCTGGGCAGAAGTGATGATGGTGGATTGTAGGGAGAGGCAAACGAGCCACCCTAGGGAGCTAACCAGATGCAATAGAGTGCAGGCATCAAGAGCACAGATGTTGGAGCTAGGCCAGTGGGTTCAAATCCCACCTCTGCCAATCACTTACTAGCTGTGGGATCTTGGGATGTCACTTAACCACTCTGTGCCTAAGTCGTTGTGAAGGTTAAGTACAGTGGTTGCCACAGGATAAGAGTTGCATAAGTGTTAACTGTTATTCCAGTGGGTGAGACCAAGAAGAAATAAAATAAGTTGTGATAACGGCCCCGAGGCCATGTTTCCCAAAAAGGCGTGAGATGGAGTATAACAGAAGTAGAGCCCGGCCGGTGTGGCTTAGCGGTTGAGCATTGACCTATGAACCAGGAGGTCACTGTTTAATTCGGCCAGGGCACATGCCTGGGTTGCGGGCTCCATCTCCAGTAGGAGGCATGCAAGAGGCAGCCCATCAATGATTCTCTCTCATCACAGATGCTTCTAGCTCTCTCTCCCTCTCCCTTCCTTTCTGAAATCTACACTAATAAAAGAGAAACATGCAAATTGGTGTCACTCTGCTATGCCCACCAGCCAATTGGAGCAACTATGCAAATTAACCCAACAAAGATGGCAGTTAATTTGCATACGCAGGCGTGGAGCGAAGACTGAAGGCTGAAGACTGAAGAGGCTTGGCTTCTCTGCTGCTGCTGGACCAAAGGCCTGGGTCCCGGGTGCCGGAGGAAAACTGGTGCTGGCAGCCAGGGGAAGGAAGCCCTATTGCATGAATCTTCGTGCAACGGGCTTCTAGTCAATAATAATAATAATAATAATAATAAGTAACAGAGCTGGAGAGGTGGACAGAAGACCTTCTCTAGCCAGGGTGGTTCAGGAATCGCTCTCTGAGCAGCTGACAAGGAGCTAAGCAGGGTGGTGACAGGAGGCTAGTTAAGACAGGGCAGGCCAGGGTGGGGGAGGGGGCGATCCAGGGAGAAGGGACATGTGCAAAAGCCCCGAGGAATGAAGGAGTGTGGCCTATTGAAGGAATGGAAGAAGATAATGGGGCTTTGTAGATGGGCAAGGCCAGTTCATGTAGGCTTTGTAGGCCCTGGCAACGAGTTTGGATTTTATGCAAAATGCAATCATCACAGGGCTTTATGCAAAGGGGGGTGGCTTTGATCCAATTTATATTTCATGCAGCTCTCTCCGGAGAATGGGTTGTAGGACAACAAGAGTGGTGGTTGGTGTAGATGAGCAAGGGAGAGGCCATGGTGGTCTGCCATGGTGTCGGCAGTGGAGATGGTGAGTCATTCCCACGGGAGATGGATCCTGGAGGCAGGACTGAGCCTGCTGGTGGATTGGACCCACGATTGTTGCCGAGGCAGAACATAGATACAGCCCTGCTCCACAGTGAGTCCTGAAGGTGGGTGGTGGGTGGTGGGCGGGGCACCCAGGGTAGCTCAGACAGGTGCCTCCTAGTGGCGCTCTGATGGATGAACACAGAGAACGGAATCCAGCCAGCCTTGCGACTTCAGTGCCTGTCACACCGTGTTCCACCCAAACCCTCAGGCTGCCCACGGCTGGCTCAGGTCAGGCCCAGTGACGGAGTTAGTTCCGCTGAGCCCCAGGCAGCAGCCACAAGGGAAAGTTTGTTTCCATTTTCCCCAGGAGATGAGACCACAGTTCAATACGCCCAACCGTGGACAAAACAGATGTCAAACACACAGAAAGCCAACACTTGTGGGGAGACAGAAACCAGGAGCCCCTGGAACCGCCCTGCTTCCTCCTCTCGGGGTTTCAGGGAGCGAGAGGTAGGCTCTGTGTTTTCTCTGAAAGGACTCTCAAAATACCTGGGAACCAAAATCCCTCACCCCACTTCTTTCTTAGATAATTTCTGAAAGCAAAAGAACTTAACTTTGTTGACTAAATATTGTTAAAATTAACTAAATACTCGAATGAACACGAGGTTTGCTCAAAACCACCAAGTCACTGGAGCTGCAGGAGGCTGACCCAAAATCACTTGCTGTGTAAGGTTTCTACCTGGATTTTATAGTTTACAAAGCTCTGCAGATCCCATGGCGAGTGGGGAAGGGCGGGTGGGGTTAGAATTCACAGATTGTTGTACAGTCTCTCTCAGCAAGATGAGCTTAGCCCAGTGAGACACGTCTAGGACTTGTTATTCCTAGGCCACGGATGAACTTGGAGAAAGAGTGATACTCAGCCCTAGTTTCCGTCTGTGCGGTCACCTCCCCTGTAGCACAAGCACAGGAGTGGCTGGTGGATTCCAAGCAGAGTAAAGGGATCCCTGTCTTCTTGCTAAAGCCTTTCCCAAGCAAAAACCAATGTCCTTCAATCTTTTGGGGATTTGGAGTTGCCGCTTGCTTGGATTCTGCCACGAGTGTGGGAGTTTTTAGTTTTCGTTTTGTTTGTAACAACTAAACCCAAAGACACTTCACTAGAGCCCCCTGGCAGCAGCTGTCTGTCCATCGGTTCTGATTCCCCAGGCGCCTGCCTGTCTGCCTCTGGAAGGAGGTTACCTGGGTGGGATCACTGGGTGGCGGTCAACAAATTGTCGTAGCCGGACAGCGGTCATGATGAGTGGGATTCTGAAAGAAAAAAAAAATGTGAAGAATGTTCCCATGGCAAGTTTATATACATTTCCAGGCGAGAGCCATCTGGTACTACGAAGTCCTCCTTAAAAGTAGAGATCGCTGGCTGGTGTGGCTCAAGGGTTGAGTGTTGACCTATGAACCAGGAGGTCAGGGTTGGATTACCAGTCAGGGCACATGCATGGGTTGCAGGCTCTGTGAGGAACCGATATAGGGTTGAGCCTCGGACTGACCTGCTGGCAAAGTCACAAACAAGTCCCAGCTTAGAGGGCTCAGTCCTCTTAGCATAATTAGGCTTGTCCTTATAACAAACACTCCCTAGATCTTATCTGAGAAGCTAATGGGCTGAGGGAAGTGCAGGAAGTGTAACTATGGTCAAAACAGGCGAAACTCACAAGAACTGTGTAACTATGGTGACCACTGCCTTGTTTACCTCTGACTATAAAAGGTTGATTCGGCCTGAGCACCAGTGGAAGTCCTTCCTCCCGAGTTGGACTTATCCGCCTGGCCCCCAATATTCCCAAATTATCTCTTGTCTTTTCTCTTTCATTTGTGTGTGGCTCCTCTTCCAGATCTTGAACCCTCAACCACACAGGACATGGAGGGAAACATATACAACAGGAGGTGTGCAGGAGGCAGCCAATCCATGGTTCTCTCTCATCATCGATGTTTCTATCTCTCTCTTCCTCTCCCTTCCTCTCTCTCTAAGTATCAATAAAAAATATTTTTTTAAAAATAGAGATCTTCTGCCTGACTATTTAGGGAAGGAAATAGACTAGAAAAGGAGCATAAAGACATGGAAGTGTAAACTAATGCATGCAGATATGTTTTTCTTTTTTATTTTAAAACTAGAGGCCTGGTGCACGGATTCATGCACTGGTGGGGTCCCTCAGCAGGCCTGGCCTGTCGAAATCTGGGACTACTTGGGAGATGCTGGAGGCGGAGGGACCCCATGCACCGGGCCTCTAGTATGCATATAAGATCTTTGGTTAATCTCTTCCTGACCTCCCTCTCCCCTCTTCCTCTGAGATTCATCAGTCTGTTCCATGTTTCCATGCCTGTGTGTTGAGCGTCTGCCCCCCTGGCGGTCAGTGCGCATCATAGATACTGGTCAAATGGTCGCTTAGGCATATATATATATATATATATATATATATATATATGCACACATATCAATTTCAGAGAGGAAGAGAAAGATAGAAATATCAATGATAAGAGAGAATCATTGATCAGCTGCCTCCTGCACACCCCCTACTGGGGGTCAAGCCCACAACCAGGCATATGCCCTTGGCTGTAATTGAACCCGGGACCCTTCGGTTCACCAGCCGATGCTCTATCCACTGAGCCAAACCAGCTAGGGCGCTTTTCTTTAAAAGCAAAAAAAAAAATACTGCGCCAGTTGGGCACTTAGCCCCCTTCCCACCCTTGTTAGGGTGCCTTCCCGCTGTACCAGCTTTCAGGCTGAGCACTACATTTCCCAGACTCCCTTGCAACTAGAGTTCTGATATGAAGCTGATTTCTCCAATCAGTGTAGAGAAGGTGTGGGGGTGGGGTGCTTGCTCAGTCAGAATTGTGACCCATCAACTGGGTCCCCTTAGGGTCAGACAGCAGCCAGGCTGCCTGGAGGATTGCTCTCTGGCAATTGCTCCCAACTGCCTTTGGGCACATGTGTTGTGAGAGGACGTGTAGAAAAGGGTCTTCAGTAACGGAGTTCCTTTGCCAGTCTTCTGTTGCTTCTGTTTTCTCAGGAAGCCAGTCTTCCCGGTTCAGGAAGGTTGGTTACCCACCTCTTCCTCCCCTTCCACCCTCCCCCAACCCTTCTATGAATTGCTTTTCCCTTCCTCCTTGTCTAATCTAAATTCTGCCAGTTCTTCAGGGCCTTATTCAAGGCCTTTGTTCTCATTTCCAAGCGGCCCATTGCTTGCCTCTGAATTCCCAGAGCCCTTGATGAATTCTATTAGGCATTTTGGTTCTCAGATCTTTCCCCATTGGTTTATTAATTCATTTACAAACTCTATCATTTAAGAAACGATTTAGTGAGTGACAACTTTGCCCGGGTGTGGACAAGGCTCTAGAGCAGTGGTTCTCAACCTGTGGGCCGCGACCCCTTTGGGGGTCGAACGACCCTTTCACAGGGGTCGCCTAAGACCATCAGAAAACACATATATAATTACATATTGTTTTTGTGATTAATTACTATGCTTTCATTATGTTCAATTTGTAACAATGAAAATACATCCTGCATATCAGATATTTACATGACGAGTCATAACAGTAGCAAAATTACAGTGATGAAGGAGCAACGAAAATAATTTTATGGTTGGGGGTCCCCACAACATGAGGAACTGTATTAAAGGGTCATGGCATTAGGAAGGTTGAGAACCACTGCTCTAGAGATTCTTCAAAGAAGAAGACATGAGTTTCATACAGTGCCTTGCCTGTCCAGCTGCAATGGAAACTTCTAGATGCCGGAACCATATTGTTTTGGTGGCCAGTATCTCCACTCTCATTGCTCTCCTACCTCACTGTCATTTCCCACCCAAGGAAGTGCTCTATGCATCCTTTGAAATGAATGGATAAATGGAAAAAAAAAATCTATCTGTCAATCAACTCAGTAACCTAGTGACTCAGTTAACAGTTTTTAAGCTTTGTTGGTCTGGCATCATAGAGTCAGATACCTTAATGGAGATATACCCCATTTCTAAGAGAAAAATGAAATGCTGAGCTAGAACCATTCAAATAATTCAAAGTTGAGTATAAATGTTCATTTTGTAAAAGAATTCTTGTCTTTAGGAAAGGTTTGCCACAGAGTGTCTGTAAATCGTGAGCCCCAGTCTCTAGAACATTCAAAATGCAGTCAGCTATTGAGTAATGCAGCCACGAAGTGGGAGGAGAGAGAGGTGCGGGCAGTGAGGGTCATACCGGTGTTACCTGCTCGGGCTGCAGTAGTTGGAGACCTTCTTGCTTTAAAGAGGGGTCCTCTGGGCTGCCTCCAGGAGTTGGATGCACAGCTAGGGCCCCCTGCAGAGTTAGGGGACTTGATCCCTTTACATCACTCAAAAGCTATTGTGAGGCACTCTGGGTTGGACAGTTTTGCTAGGTAACGCCTTTCAGGTCTTGGGCTTAAAGCACATAGGTGTCTTTTGATCTTTGTGAAAGACCAGCTGAGCATGAAAGGGCAAAAGGAGTGTGGAAAGGAACACCGTGTGGGCAAATAACCCAGATATTTTAATCACCAGTACGTTCTTTTCTATAAAGATTATCCAAGGACCACATAAGGTCAACGAGCTGGGTGGAGCTGGATGGGCAAGTTCTGCCCTTTGCAAGTTGGAATTCAGGAAGTAGGGCTGGCACGAGGGACAAATGAATTCAGCTCTGCTGGGTCCAGGACTAGATTAGGCCTCCTCCTGCTGCTCCTGAAGGCACCGAAGGAAGCTTTTCATTGGTTACCAATCCGTTTAAACCAATCTGTGCGTGGAGCCTCACAGTAGCACTGCTGTATAGAGTAGCAAGTCATAACCTTTGAAGACCAGAATGGCAAATAAGTTCATTGATCACCCAACACAAAACCAAAATAAAACATTGGTATTATCCACCGCAGGCCGGCCTGGATACAGGAATGCTTCTCAGTTAAACAGTGTCTGCAGCTATGAAGGAAAGTATTCCCATGAAATTTCAGGTGGTGGTTATGAGCGAACAGGGGCTGGGCTGGGCCTCCCACTGGGAGACTAACCTACCTGGAACAACATCAAATAGTTTAATACCAGAGTCTTGGCGAATACCAGCATTTTGTTGAAAGTAGGACAAATTTAAATATCAGAACAGAAGCAACATACTGGGCTCACACTAGTAGAAGTGATAAATGGTTCTCATTTGTCGGTTAACTACCTGGTATCGCTAGATCGTGTTAGTTATTCGATGTATACCGTTTTACATCCCAACCACGACCATCAAAGGTAAACATGTTTATTTGACATGAAGGCTAAGAGAGGCTAAGGACCCTGCAGGTCTTTCAAACCTAGGCTTTGAATCCAGCTCGGTCTGACATTGAAGCCCGTGTTGGTCACATCTGCACATGGCAATATACCTAATTCTGGCCACACACATGCAACTGCAAGTGTTCCGTGCCGTCTCTGGGAAATATCATTAAAGAAAGAGGCCTCAGCTTCCCCTCCCTGCTGGGGAGAAACACAGATAGATACTGGGATTTGAGCAGTTCTGGGCCCTGCGGTGGAAGCCACGCCTCAGGGCGGAGAATGGCAGGTTGGGAGAAGCCCGGCTCCTTCCTGATTGTGGAGCCGCCAGAACAGCCCACGACTGCTCGCCTTTGGACTTTGTTCCTGTGAAAGTGCAGTGAGCTTGGATCTGTGTCAGCCGCCTCTGCAAGCCAAACCCACACATGCGCTGAGCAGGACAAGGTCTACCTTTTAAAAAAAAAAAAAAAAATAAAAATAAATATTTTTATTGATTTCAGAGAGGCAGGGAAAGGGAGAGAGAGAGAGAAACATCAATGATGAGAGAGAATCATGGATCGGCTGCCTCCTGCACGCCCCACACTGGGGATTGGGCCCACAACCCGGGCATGTACCCTGACCGAGAATCGAACCATGACCTCCTGGTTCATAGGTTGATGCTCAACCACTGAGCCACACTGGCCAGGTTCCAAGTCTACCTTTTTCAAGGGAAACCTTGCTTTTAAATCGGACTTTTCCACCCATGCACGCTCCTTCATTCATTCATTTGTTGGAAAAAATGCCAAGTAATGTATACCAATTTACCTTCACCTTTTACTTAGGAAGGGACAGGAATCGGGGTACAAAAACAGTGGCAACAGAGAAAGAGTCAGATGTCATTGTTACCAACATCCTTCTTTTATTCCCAGGCCTAGTGTGCGGCCTCCGGGAGGCAGGGACTGACGAATCACAGGGTTGTCGCAATCAGAGTTGACAGTCATGCTTTTGGCGCTAATAATAACTGCGGTAGGATGTGAGCGCTTGTACCGTTCTATTGTGGAGACTTGTTTTGTTTCTCTTCCCTTTCCTTGTAGCATTAAGGCACGGCAGGCAAGTGCAGACATTTCCCCTTGCCTCCCAGGAGGCTTTGAAAAGTCGGTCCAGTTTTTCTGATGGGCCCCGAGGGAGACAAGAGTCTAGCTTTCCGCGTGCACTCGGGCTCTTTGACACAGTGCCTGGAACCACTGGGACATGCAAGGCCCTGCAGAACATTGCCTGAGATGGGAACCTAGAGCGTGGACCATAATCAAAATTAAACTTATGGAAAATTAAAAAAAAAAATGCCCCAGCCGGTTTGGGTCAGTGGATAGAGCAGGGGTGGGCAACCCCTGGCACGCGTGCCAAACATGGCACGCCCGTAACTTTTGCTGGCACGCGAAACCCTCTCTTATAATCTTCCAATTATAATTGTGAATCTTTGTTCTCAGTGATGAATTTTGTTAAGTCTCGTAATAGGAGTAGCCTGACGGATGAAAGTAGTAGCTCGTGCATATCTCTGAAGGTCACGAAATATAAACCTGATGTAAAATCTCTGTCATCAGTGATGCAGCAGCAAAAGTCCCACTGATAATATCAAACGGAGTCATAAAGTTTTCTGTCGAACTATCTGTGTACATGTATACATTAAAAAATAAATGTATTTTTTCATCATCATATACTGTGTTTTTGTCGTTTGAATGAATTTTATTATTTCTTCAAGGTTCTTCACATACGTACACCTTAAGAGATATCAAGTAGGCGTAATATGTTCTCCAAAAATTAGGGTTGGCATGCAGAAGAATTTTGAGTCAGAGATTTTGCTGGTTTTGGCACGCACTCACAAAAAGGTTGCCCACCCCTGGGATAGAGCATCGGCCTGCGGACTGAAGGGTACCAGGTTTGATTCTGGTCAAAGGCACATGCCTGGGTTGCCGGCTCAATCCCCAGAGGGGGGCTTGCAGGAGGCAGCCCATCAATGATTCTCACTATTGACGTTTCTATCTCTCTCTCCCTCTCCCTTCCTCTCTGAAATCAATAAAAATATTTTTTAAAAATGCAAAAAAAATTATTTATGTAAGTTTGGGAACAAGAGTCACACTTGCTAAGTCACTTTCCCTTGTTGAGCTCTTACTGGCAGCCTGCCATGTTGCTAAAGCTCTTTATCAGATTGTCTTAATTTCACAATCTTATGAGGAGGTTGGTACAGAATGCATTTTGCAATGGAAGCCAATGAGGCCTGAAAACATCCAGTAACTTGCCTATTGTTACACGAGCAGAAAAAGGTAGGGAGGCTCTGGACCCAGGTCTGTGTGGCCCCAAAGGCCTCGCTTTGCACCATCATTTTTCTTGGCCTCGTGGAGATCCTTGAGCACAGTGGGAGGGCTGAGGTCAGAGACCTGGGCTGGCACGCAACCTGGAGGTCCCTGACTGTGGGTGTGTTTGCACTTGGACTCTGTTTCCATGTCTGACAGCATGATGCCCACCCCCCACCCCCTCCACCTGAGGCCCATCCGCGGCAGAAATCATTGCCCCAGGACCCAGGCCTCCTGGTTCCGTGGTTTCCCATTTTTTCATCTCATGCGAGGACTGATTAATGTGGAGAAAATTCCTGGGAGGAGCTTATTGGCCGGAATAGGTGACGTTGGGGCGGTCCCAGAAAGAAAGGGGACTGCAGGTAACTCAAGCTTCCTTTCTCCTCCACCTCCCTGGACACAGCCCTTTGTCCCGGAATTGGGTGACGAAGCGCTTGCGAGGGGAGCCCGGGCTGAAATTGCCAGAGGAAACCAAACAATTCTTATTTACCAAACTGTCAAAATCCTATCATTGCAATTAAGGGGATAGGCAATTAACTGTGTCTTAATTACAGCAGCTGCCACTTCATGTGAATGCTGTAATTTACAGAGAGAATGGGAGGAGGCTTTAAATTAAATGTGTGTCTTTAAACAACGAAAAACAGTGATGGAATCTGAAGAAAATTGTCAGCGGTGGTCTCCGAGGCCCCCCTGGAAAGAGATAGGCTTGCAGCATGCCGTGATGTCCTTTGTCTTTGTTGCCTGATGACTGACATTATTATAGTCTATTTTATATACAAAGCGATTGAGTGATTTCAATAGCAATATCAGCTGTGAAGTCCTCTGGAAGGGCCAGCTCAGTGTTTTGTTTTTTTAAACTCACCTTTACAACAAAGATATTGAAACCACCGGTCCAGGCTCCTGGACAAAGAAACGAGTTTTTACATTCAGGATTTTAAAGGATTTTGCATCTGTACGACCACTCTTTGAGATAAGCTTTATGACCACTCATTCCAGACGAGGAAACCAAGGCTCAGAGAAGTCAAGGAACCTGCTCAGGGCCACAGAGCAAGCCCTGAAGTGGCCAGGCCGATGTCAAGGCCAGATGTGACTTCAGAGTTCGCTTTTTCCCGGAGGCTGGTTGGCACCATGAGGTCAAGGCATCGCGGTGAGAAGCCCACACAAGGGAGAGGACAGAGCTGTGGCAAGTCCAAGGTGAGCAGCACTTAGAAGTCACTGGGCGTCAGGGAGCGCGGCTGGCAGGTCAGGGGCGGGACCCAGAGCTGTGTGTCCGTCCCTGGGAGGCCCAGGGCCGAGTGTTAAGAGTATAGAGCTTTCAAGCCGGCTGACCACGCTTCAAACCTCTGCTTTTCCACTTGCTAACCGCTGGCTGACCTTGGGACATGCCTTCTCCACTTGCTGATGTTGGGAAATGCCTTTATTGTCTCTGAGCTTCAGTAGCTTCAAGGTTGTTCATGTGTGTCTTGGGGACTAGATCACCCTTGCACAACTGCTGTGAGGATATAAGGGACGACACTTGACAAAGTGGCTGGCACGTTGAAGCTACTCAGGAAATGTTAGCTCCTCCCTCCTCTTCCCCAGAAGGGGATTGGGTGGGGGGGCCTCAGGTACAGGAGGCATGGGAGTGAGGGTGTTTCCAGGTGGTTACCAGGCAAAGAAAAATCCCAGGGGCCTATAACAGCAATTGGACCCCACATTGGGGGAAGGAGAGTCAACCTTAGGACCCAAGTAGATGCCCAGTTAGCATCGCCAGGGACTGACCAAAGATGGATAACAAGTACCGCAGACTTCGTGTTGAGTCCCGAAGAGTAGAGTTTGAGGCCGATGAAGATCAGAATGAATCCTAGGATTTGTCCCTGACACCAAATGGCTAAGCTGGGAGGTGGGATGCTGAGCTGTAGGGCTGAATAGGCGAGCATATCAGAGAGCCAGCTGTGTGGCCCGGGGCCCAGGCTTTCTTTTAGCAAATCCTCTACTTAGTCCTTGAACTCTGTTCTGGAAGAATGTGGAGAGATTGGGAATGTTGTTGATGAGAGGATTAGATGAAGGGTGTGGCTCTGGGTCCACAAGGCACCCCACCTTTGGTTGGTTCATTTGGGACAATCTCTTCTCTGTGTGGTTGAACTTTGATCCCTTTTCTGGAAAGACATCAGTGTTTTCAATACAATATAGTAATTTAGAGATGAAGATTGCATAAAAGTAAAGTTGATGCCTACAAGTACCTCCATAAGAGAATTGAAAATGGGCTGAGCGTTACCCGGTGACCTCTGGCTTTGGGCCCTGATGCTGCGCTGTCTCCGCCTGCCCTCCTCTTCCCTCCCTGGACCAAAGTCTGCATCCAGGATGTTAAGTACCAGGATGCTAATGTACTCTGAGGTCTGGGTAGCCTCTCCCAGAGGAATGAGCATTTTCAGCTTCTCTGTTTGTAACCAACATCATTATAGAGGCACCACTCCTCTAACCACCAGGAAGTGCTTAGTCAGGAGACCGCAATGCTCTGTCGCAGAGAGTTGCTGGAAATTTCCCAGAAGGGGAGGTCAGAAGGCAAAAGAGAATATGGTGGTGGCGTCACAGAATATGCGCAAGACAGAAGTACGGGCCTGGGGATCATCTTGGTGACCCCCACTGTCTTACTAACTGGTTTTCTGATTCACCCGTTGCAGGAAATTGCCAACGCAGGGAAGGCAGATGCTATATACAGACTGAGCACAGAAGCAACCAAAGTTCATGGGCTCCATCCAGGTGGAATTACCGTTGGGCAGATGTTAGTGCCCTTGGCCATCACACTGTCATTCAGCCACCTGAACCCACCGGGAAGTCTCCCTTGCTCTCACAAATCACAAAAAGGAGAGCTGGATGAACCTGGGACACTGCTTAAGACCAAGTGAGGTTGGTTTATCCATTCAGAACACCCTCCTGGAACACCTACTGTATGCATGGTGCTAGTTGCTGAGTACCTGGAGATGACAAGAGGGGCTACAGGCAGATCTAGAGGAAAACTTCAGTTCTCTTGACCATTGGTCTTCTACTTTTTCATATCTCACGACAAGGTTGGTGACTATCGTCAGGGTCCTATCTAAGCTGTTTTCTAAAAACAATTAAATGAAATTTTCAGGACAGAAAAACCATGCCTGCCTATGGTAAGTGAAGAGGCTAGAAGGAGAGGAAAGAGGAGAAGGTTTGAAAAGAATTAAGGGATCTTTGAAATCCCTTTCTAAGGAGTCAGAAAACTCAGATGCCTCAAGTGAGGAGCCAGGCAAATAAGCAGAAGTGGGTGGAAGTGGTCAGGAGACTGCCATGGGGCTGTCCTGCAGATTTGGGAGGGTGTCTAAACCCCTGCAGAGGGCCAGCTGCTACTGTAATACTGAGGAATTGCAACCCGCCCCACCATTGTTTCTGTAAATGCTGACTCTGACTAATATGCAGCTTGTAGAATAGATAAACAGCATGCTTGTATAAGAATCCGAGGGAATGACTTCAGAAGATACAGACTCCAACCTTTAGTCATCCCAGTTCTGGGAGATTTGCTGACCTACAACCATAGAACCAGGATGGTGTTGAACCAGGATGACGAAGACCAGGATGACACACACCACACCAGCACTTGGCCAGTTTCAAGGTCCTTGTGGGCATGGAATGTGCTGACCTGCACACAGAGAACTTTTCAACCCCAACCCCATCCCCTTGATTTCTTTGTTCTGCTTCCCCTCTCCCTCCTTATGAAAACCTCTGCCTGCACTGAGATGTGGAGATGGGCTTTGCCATAAGAGCCCCCAATCTTCTCAGGTTATCAGCACTTGAATAAACCTCTTTCCTTTTTCACCAGAATCTGTCTCACAAGTTTGGTTTTTGTGGCAACAGGTAGCCAGATTTGGGTTCCCGTTACATTACTCAGCTCTAACTTATTGTTGCTTTTATAGGGAAACTAGAGGCCCGGTGCATGAAATTCATGCAGGGGGTGGGGGTGGGGGGTGGGCGGTGTTCCCTCAGCCTGGCCTGCAATGACACAAATGTTCTGCGCCTGGCTTGGCCAGAGGCCCTCTTTGGCCGGGCGTGGAACACTTGCCTTGTAGCTGCAGCGACGAGGCAAGCATTCCGCCAGGCTGCTCATGCTGCCCGCTCTCAGTGGCTGCCCCACCCAGGACTGGGGGACTCTGGTGGGGCTGAGAGGACTGGGTGCTGCCATCTTGTGGCTATGGGTGTCACCACCTTTGTGACGGAGTGATGGTTAATTTGCAGAGAAAGGAGGAAATGATATTATTGGATGTAAACTGTAATTGAAAGGATAATAATATTATCCTTTTATTAGACAGGATGGGCCCAGTGTTGCCAGGTCTTCCTTTTTTTTTTCAAGAGAAAAACAATTTTTAATGGGAACGTTCCTGACTCGCAGTGCACCGATTCTGCCTTTCCTGTAGAGTTATTCTTTGTTTTAAGCAAGGTCCCCAAGTTAATGATTCACAAGGATGTAATTGAAATTTTTAATTTAGTGGTAGAATTCCATTGGCAGAATCCATTCCAAGAAGTAATTAGGGAGGCTTTCAAGAACTCAAGCTCTGCCTAGGAAAGCCCACCTGGCTGAGACGCACCGTCACATGAGTAGCATTGCCCTTTCCTATTCTTTTCTCCCGAGGCCCCACCCACCTTGTCTCTAAGGGAATGAAAAAGTATCCAAGAAAATTATACCTTTTCATAGGAAAGAAAACTCCAGCTGATTCAGATCTAGCTCTCAGCCTCTGGAGACTGGCACTCCCAGCTAATCCCCAGAGCTCTGCGGCTAAGGTGTGGTGGGAGGTTCTTTCCTGCCCTGGGAGACATGATCCCAGGGAACAGGTGTGGCCCTCATCACTCAAGCAGAAGAACATATAAAGCGAACAGCAGGAAATGGATTAATTCTGATTGCAGAGATCTGAGTAGGCAAATGTGGCACTTGATATAGATTGATTTTCCACTAGCAGTGGGTGGGGGAGGTTTCTCCAGTTCAAGGACACAGCAGAGACATGGAGGTGAGAAAGTCCAAGCCACGTACCAGCGTTATGTGTTTGGTAGCACGACTGTCACAAAGGACCACAAAGTGGTTCTTAGGCAACAGGTATTTATTGTTTCAGAGTTCTGGAGGCCACAAGTCCAAGGTCAAGGAGTGGCAGGGTTGGTTCTGAACGCTGTGATTGAGAGTCCGTTCCAGGCCTCCCGTCTCTCTTCTGGTAGTTTGCTGGACGTCTGTGTGCTCTTTAGTTTGTAGAAGCATCGACCCCTCTCTATGTCTTCATCTTCACAGGGTGCCCTCCCTGCATCTCTCCAGCGCCTTCTCTCTGTGCTTGTGTCTCTTGTCCAATTTTTCTTTTTCTTTTTTTTATAGGAACACCAGTTATGTAGATGAGGGGTTCACCCTGCTGACCTCCCCTTAATTTAAACAATGACATCGAAAGTGACCCCATTCCAAATAAGGTCACAAGCTGAAATACTGGGGGTTAGAACTGCAACATACAAACCGGGGGCAGGGGAGGAGCACAATTTAACGCATAAGAACTAGGATGCAGGTCATGTAGTCTGGCGTGTTTAGTGGAGGGCAGAGGGAAGTGAGACCAGAGAGAGACCCTGGGGCAAGGTTGTCAATAAAATATTAATAGTTAATAATCATGGCACACATTGGTTGAAGAGTTTTTAAAAACTTATCTTTATTGTTGAAAGTATTATAGCTGTTCCCTCCCCGCCGCCATTGGCCCCCCTTGAAGAGCTGTTTTATTCCAGACACTATTCTCAGTATTTCACATAGACTATTGAATCCTTATCATTTTTACAGACGTGGGAATTGAGATACAGGGAACATACCTCCTTCAATTTCCCAAAATCCCTCCAAAACAGATTTATTTAAAAGAGGAAGGAGGAAATGATACTATTGAATGTAAACTGTAATTGAAAAAAATTGACCAAAAAAGAAAAAAAAAAAGGAATGATGAAGGAAAGTCACATTTTCTGAGGTGCAGGAATTCTGTGTTATCCAAGTTTCTGGAATCTTGGTTCAATGTGGCTCCTTGGTAACCAGCCTGGGTTGGTTTTTCTCTCCTGAAAGTCGACTGGTCAGGGAGCTTTGAGTCAGGGCTGAATCATGGCTGTGGTATGTTCTCCCAGCAGAAAACAAACTTTGTTTTTTAAGCCACCCAGGAAATGTGTGAATGGATTACTTCTGTAGTTACATGTTGTGTCTGATTCATGGCTTTGTGAGTGGCTCCCGGCAGAGCCTGCATACTGGGTATTCTTTGCATTTGGGGGTGTCTTCCACTGTCCCCCAGTCTGTCCTGGCACCACTCTTTGAAAGTCTTCACAAAAACCAATGAAAAAATTATAATAATTTTGAAACTGAGCCAAGCAGTTCCATGGGCCTCAGTGCAAGAGGAAGAAAGAAGAGAAATGAGTGGGAGATTTTTTTTTTCTGATTATTGCTATGAAATCTGTGGCCTTGTGCAAATACTGCTCCTGGTCTTTCTGAATTACTCCTAAAAAACAAAAAGTCCAATCAGGTCTGAGGGCAGAGAAATCCAGTGAAGGAGGAGGGAGGGTTCAGTCATTTCTCTCCAGGTTTTTAATTTTTTTATTCTGTTTTTCTGGTCCCAGAAAAGATGCCAATAATAGTGACACTGTTTTATAAAAGAGATTGAGCCTGGCTGGTGTGGCTCAGTGGTTGAGCATCGACCTATGAACCAGGAGGTCATAGTTTGATTCTTGGACTGGGCACATGCCCCGATTGCAGGCTTGATCCCCAGTGTAGGGTGTGCAGGAGGCAACCATCCATGATTCTCTCTCATCACTGATGTTTCTGTCGCTCTCTCCCTCTCCCTTCCTCTCTGAAATCAGTAAAAATATATTTAAAAAAAAAAAGACATTGAGCAGCCTCATCTGACTGTCTATTTGCTGGGCCATCAGATGGTGCTCTTCCTGTGATCACAGAATCATTGAATCAAACCTGAGAATTGACCTCTGAGAGCCCGGTGCCTCCCCCATGTGTTAGGAGACACAGAAGCCAGGAAAACAGCAGCAACTGGCCAAGATCACAGAGCTTGACCTGAATCAGATTCCAAACTCTTTAATGCATGAATGTCTGTGATGAAATGTGACAGTGGGGTGGAGACTTATCCTATATAATAAAAGCCTAATATGCTAAGTGTCCATTTGTCTGCTCATCTGTTCAACCAATCAAAGTGTAATATGCTAATGATATGCTAAGGCTGCTCAACCACTTGCTATTATGTGCACTGACCACCAGGGGGCAGACACTCTGACCAGTAAGTTAGCTTGCTGCTAAGGTCCAACCCATCGGTTGAGTGAGACGGGCCAGACACACCCTGGAGCCTTCCTGCAGTCCTTCCCCGGCTGGCCAACCTTCCGTGTCTCTCCCTGGCCCTGATCATGCACCGGTCGGGTCCCTCGGTCTGGCCTGTGCCCTCTTGCAATCCGGGCTGAGGGATTTCTGCTCCCCCCATTCCAATGCACGAATTTCATGCACTGGGCCTCTAGTAGATAATAAAAAACAGTAGTAAAAGATCTTTTTAAAAAAATATTTTTATTAATTTCAGAGAGGAAGGGAGAGATAGAAACATCAATGAGGAGAGAGAGTCATCAATTGGCTGCCTCCTGCATGCCCCACACTGGGGATCCAGCCTGCAACCCGGGCATGTGCCCTGACTGGGAATGGAAGTGTGACCTCCTGGTTCATAGGTTGATGCTCAACAACCCACACTGGCCAAGGTGGGGCTTACTTTTTTGAGAATAGCTGCTCTGATCGTTTAGATGACCAAACGAAAAGACAGTTATGTTAATCGTCCTCAAGGGACAGGTTTATGATTTTCCTCTAAATGGTGAGCTGATTGTCCCACTATCGCTGATTGAACATCTTAGGTTTTATTTTTTTAAATATGATTATGTCACAGGAAGCGAGAGAGACTTTTAATACCCTTTCTTTGATCTGCCAATCCCATAACTGTTGCTCCCCGGTTTAATTATTGTAGCTTTAAGGACAAAGCCTCCTCATTGCCTGGATGGACAAGTAGAGACAGAATTACTGTGCAGAGACCTGTGGGCACTTGCCTCTTGACGCTGATCCATGGCACACGAGGACCCAGAAAGGTCACTGGGAACTTTTGTCGCTCTGGTTGGACCATGGCCAATGGATCTTTCTACAGCCTCATGGAGAGTAAGTTAATCACAACGAAGGCTCGCTCTACCTTTTAAAATTCTAAAACCACAGGTCAACATTGCCATTATCCATGTCTCACTGGGAGAAACCATGGCCGTCCCATCACACTGCGTCCCACTCCTCTGGGACTCAAATCAGACTTGTGTGTTGTCACAGTTACTTGCACTTGGTCTCAGTTGTCTGTGGAGCCACGTCTACTGGTCTATGTTGGCACGCTCCAGGGAAACCAAGCAACCTTGACACTGCTCAGTGGCCCTGAAAACACAGGTCAAATCCCTTTGTGGCAAAGACTTCCCGTGAAAAATATCTTCAGGGCCTGGCCAATGACTCTCTTGTATTGAGCAACGTTTGCTAATAAGTTCTGTTTCAGGAAGAAAATACAGGCTGTTTGTTTATTTATTTTTTAAAAATATGTTTTTATTCATTTCAGAGAGGAAGGGAGGGGGAGAGAGACATAGAAACATCAATGATGAGAGAGAATCATTGATCAGCTGCCTCCTGCACACCCCCTACTGGGGATTGAGCCCACAACCCAGGCATGTGCCGTGACTGGGAATTGAACCGTGACCTCTTGGTTCATAGATTGATGCTCAACCACTAAGCCATGCAGGTCAGGTCCGTTGTTTATTTTTTATTTTGTTTCCCTCGCCTTTGGAATTCAAATTCACAAAAACACCACTGAGAGCATAAGTTTAGTGCCTATGATTCAGTTGATAACAGACTCCTGGTGGGTAGGGTTGTCCAACAATCTCTCTCTAGTCCTCCAAAGCAGAAACAATTAGTCTCATGTATTCTGAACTTCTAGACTCTGTGTGAAAAATGTTCCTTTTCGGTTAGTATATCTGTCTCCAGAAAATCACCCAAGGGAAAACGATGCTCCCGTTCCGTTCATTGCCTTTTGGACCCATCACAAGCCCTGGCATTTAAGGACCCAAAGTTAAATAATTCTGTCACGGAGCAGGCGATGGAAATGCAGACTAAAAAATTATAAAGAGAGACCATATACCTGAGCAGACAAGATGCAGCTTGATGGGGGAATGAGTACACTACGACCAATCACCTCCAGATTGCAAGGGGCAGGATGGATGGTTTGCATCCAGATCCCTCTGCAGATCCGAAGGCCTCTGGGAGCGCTGCTGGTGGGAGCCCCCAGCCATCCATCCTCTCCAGAAATTGCCCTTGGCTGCACAGGGTCACCTTGCCCAAGGTCATGCCAGTCTCACGGGGCAGCCTCTATCCAATAACTTCATTGCGAGGGTATGGCAACTCTGAAGGGTCATTCCGGTATCAGAGCTCCCCACGGGGGTCGGCTGAGGCCTTTGTAGAGACCATAGCACAGTCAAACTTCTCCCAATCGTTTCTTTCCCTTTATCCAGGGATGTTCATCCCAAGAGCAAGGCTAATAAGCTTCCTGAATGCTAATCTCCATCTCAGACTTGGTTTCCCAGGGAATCAGCCTGTACCTGTTGCTACCAGAAATAGCTCAAGACACAGACACGAAGATAGAATTCTGCAGCTGAACCACCTGCTGTCTGACCAGCAATGCCGACCTCCCACTAGTTGGGGTGAGCTTTCCCTGCGGACGGGTAGCAGTGCAATTGTTACAACTTTTGCTGGTAGTGAATTTGGATGGTGTTGCAGCAGAAGGAAATTCACTAGTCGGTGAAATGCATTAGGCGTTCGAGAAAGATGGGAGGAATAGGCATGAGAAGGACAACGGGATTGGATGAACTGTTGCAGGAGGCCATTTTGAAAAACGGAAGGCTGACAGCAACTGCACGGATTACAGGGTCATTATGAAACTCAGAGGCCTCTTGGCAGCACATAAAGGAATCCCAGCTCCTGCAGCCGGAGGGCAGGAAAGGCTGTGGGTCCTCCCAGGATGAAGTCGTAAGAGTCGCAGAGCTTTGAGAGGATTGGACTCCCAACCCATGTAGGTCTGCTCTGCTCGGGTCAGGGCTCCGATGAGTGAAGAATGGGGTCTGGAGATGCGAGGTGGGAACATCTGGGTTGATGCACGTGAAAATCCCAATCGCCTGCACCCTCTGAGCCTGTAGATTGGCTCCCTCCTCCACATGAAGGGCTGGCATTCCCCTCACTTGCCTGAGGATGCGGCAGAAGCCATGCTCCGCAGGACAGCAGGCACCTCACCAGGGCCTATGCTCACCTGCCCCTTGGCTGTGAAGCCAGTAACTAGCAAGAGGCCAGCTGGGCAAGTGCTGGACCTGCTGGGGAGGGACTGACAGTGAAGGAGCTGCAGGACCCAGCCAACATCTACTGGAGTGAGGACACAGAGGGCTGAGGATGCTGAATCCGAGAGTGGGGGATAGAGCAGGAGATGGGGGTTGTATTGACTATATTTTCTTATTTCCTGTATTCTTTTTAAAAAAATATATTTTATTGACTTTTTACAGAGAGGAAGGGAGAGGGATAGAGAGTTAGAAGCATCGATGAGACAGAAAAATCGATCAGCTGTCTCTTGCACACCCCCTACTGGGGATGTGCCCGCAACCAAGGTATATGCCCTTGACTGGAATCGAACCTGGGACCTTTCAGTCCGCAGGCTGACGCTCCATCCATTGAGCCAAACCGGTTAGGACTTATTTCTTATATTCTTGATGCTCTAGCATTGGGGCCTTGATTCTGAAGAGCCTGCTACTCCCAAGGCTAGCTAATTCCTAGAGATAAAAAATGACTCCCCTGCAAGCATGCCTTTCTATGCAAACCAGCCAATCTCAAGCCCATATTCCCAACTGTCTCCTTTATCAAACTCTCACGCACGGAGCCAATATTCCCCTAGGGCATCAGTTCTCAACTTGTGGGTCGCGACCCCTTTGGAGGTCGAACGACCCTTTCACAGGGGTCTCCTAAGACCATCGGAAAACACATATATAATTACATATTGTTTTGTGATTCATCACTATGCTTTAATTATGTTCAATTTGTAACAATGAAAATACATCCCGCATATCAGATATTTACATGACGATTCATAACAGTAGCAACATGACAGTGATGAAGTAGCAACGAAAATAATGTTATGGTTGGGGGTCCCCACAACACGAGGAACTGTATTAAAGGGTCTTGGCATCATGAAGGTTGAGAAGCGCTGCCCTAGGGCCAGATGCTAGGCCACAGAGGACCACTCCGATAGTCCAGAGCTGGCTGAAATAATTCAAACTATCCAATCCTAAACTTAGTGTGCCGCTCCTGCCTGGCCCATTCCTTTCCACAAAAACCCCGATAAAGACCCTGGGCCATGCTCTCCCTCTCCTGTTTCTACTCCTGACCATCCGCGGTCCTTCCCAGGTTGCCCTACATGGTGTGCAATGCCTTGTCCATTTTCTGAACCTGGGTCAGTTGTCAGACCCAGAGCCATTGATGGAGAAGAGGCTGGGTCTTTCTGAGAAAGGACCCATCCCATCACAAAGGTATGTAACGTTGTCTGTCCCAGTCCTTTTCCAATGGCTCTTAGAGTTCTTTTCTGGGATAACGACATGGACCATCCTCAGAGCCATGAAGCTTGCTTGTGGCGCCTCCGTTAGAAGGAAGGCACACGGGGGCCAGGCATGAAGTGGGATTCTGATCCAAGTCTGGCTTACAATGGGTCCACTGGGCCCACTGACCCATCTGGCGGTCATTTCCCCAGAACCTGAATATGCAATCTCAATAGATCAGTGGTTCTCAACCTTCTGGCCCTTTAAATACAGTTCCTCATGTTGTGACCCAACCATAAAATTATTTTCGTTGCTACTTCATCACTGTCATGTTGCTACTGTTATGAATTGTCATGTAAATATCTGATGTGCAGGATGGTCTTAGGCGACCCCTGTGAAAGGGTCGTTCGACCGCCAAAGGGGTCGCGACCCACAGGTTGAGAACCGCTGCAATAGATGAACTTGGTGCAAGCTTTGCCCCCACATTGGTACCTTGGCCTTTGCAGTGAAGAAGTAAGGAGAGGAAGTCTTCGAAACTGTCCTCTTCTTCCCCCCATTAGCCAGTGTGGTAAAGCAAAACCCATATCGCATCCTGGGGGAAGTTGCAAAGGTTAGTGATACCTGTGGCTTTGGGGGTGAACAGGGGGGTGGCTGAGAGAGAGTCAGGGGGAGGGAGAGAGAGATTAGGAGCAGAGGATAAAAGAAGGCTCATGATCTGGAGAGAAAATGGACCTCCTAGCCTTCTCTTTCTATGGCCTTCCAGGTGCATGTGGGGTGTGTGGAGAGGATCCTCAAAATAGAGGTTCACCCTGGAGAGAACCAATCGTTGTTGAACAATTCCATTCAGAATAGTCTGCATGTTGTTATTTAAAAATTCCATTCAGAATTGTGTGTGTCCTGGACTATCCCAAGGAGGGAAGGGAGCCCGGGAGACCACATACCCAGCAACCTTCTGGCCCGGAGGGGGCACACAACTTGGAAATAGGCAGATTGGAAGCAGATAGGAAACCAAGCCCTGCCTCAGGCTGGCGACTGTGCCCTTACAGAGCACCTCTGAGCTCAGGGCTAAGCGGGTGAACCAAGTCCCGGCCAGCCTGCGGCGACCTTGACCACATCCTCTGGCCTGGGACACGTGGCATGTCACCAGCTACATACTGAAGACCACTGATTTTTTTTTTTAAATGAGAGCATATGCCATTCATCTTTCTGTTTCTTCTCATGACCAAGTATCTTCTCTCTCTCTCTCTCTCTCTCTCTCTCTCTCTCTCTCTTCTCTCTCTCTCTCTCTCTCTCTCTCTCTCTCTCTCTCTTCTCTCTCTCTCTCTCTCTCTCTCTCTCTTTTTTTAATTGACATCAGAGAGAAAGGGAGAGGGAGAGAGAGAAAGACACATCAATGATGAGAGAGAATCATTGATTGGCTGCCTCTTGCACGCCCCACACTGGGGAGGGAGCCTGCAACCTGGGCATGTGCCCTGACCTGGAATCCACCCGGAATTGATGCTCAACCACTGAGCCATGCTGGTCAGGCACCCCATCATTTTTTTAAACACCTCCTTACTTGGTGGCATAAGAAGATATCTCAGGCTCACCTTATGCCTGGAATCATCCACTTCCTGTTTCCTTTTAGTGAAGGATGGTATTTAGACACCAAGGTTAGATGTCGCTTGTGCTCATTATTACTGGGGTGTTATTGTTTTCACAGCTGATGGAGCTAGAATTTATATATATATATATATATAATATATATAATATATATAATATAATATAATATAATATAATATAATATAATATAATATATATGCAGTAAGTCCTCACTTAATATCGCCAATGGGTTCCCAGAACTGTGGCAAAATGACGCACAATGAAACCAATTTTACAATAAACTAATACAAGCAAGAGAGAAGCTCCTACACGAAGTCATCAACGTTATAAGGAAACGAGGTCGAACCAAAGGAATGATGTTTAATGCTATTCAAGGACCTTTACACAGACATATAATGACACCTCTGTGTGTATGCACACATATTTATGTTTTTATCGTTTTACATGTAAAGGTGATGAGTTCACACTACACTTCCAGTTACACCCAAGCCTCCAGGTTCCTTCCCTTTCACTTCCTGTCACTTACTTGCTCGGTCACTCCTTTGCTCAGTGCAACCAGTCTCCCAGCTCGTGACTACCTCCGAGGGGACACCTCCCGCAGAGGTGACCGTGTGGCTCAGCCCCTGGGCACGCGTGCCCCCGAGAGGGGAAGGGAAGGGAAGAGAACACTAAAAACCAGTTCAGAGGAAAAACAGGGAAAAGACGGTGTCTTTGTTGGCTCGGTTCTCTTGGGAGCCGGTTGCAGGAGGCGAACTTTGATTTTATTGCACACGCTTTGCTCCCAGGAAGGAGGAGGTGAAAGGCATTTCGTGATTCCTTAGAAGAAAGGTCTCAATCCCCCGCCCCGCCCCCCCGCCCCACCGGCTCTACCATGGTATCTACAATTAAGCAAAGCCAAATAGAAAACTGGAGCGAACTGGCATGGGAGGAGACGGGGAGAGAGAGGAAGAGGAGGAGGGTAGGGAGAGGAGGAGGGTAGGGAGCCCAGAGCCACAGTGGCAGAGAGCAGGCCTTCAGCAAGTCCTAGAGGCACCGTCCATCCCAGGACCCTCCTAGCCCTCTGACCTCGGGGCCAGTGCCTTTCCAGGCTCATATCTGACCCTGACCCGTCCTGGGTCCCGCCTTCCTCTTCCCCAGCACTAATTTTGGGGGTACCTTCAACATAGGCCCCGCCCTGGTCCTGAGACCCAACCCACTTTCTTTTGATCCTTGGGGCTCCCACAGCCACCTTTAACCCCTTGGAGACTCCTCTTTCTCAATTCTTTAAAACATTTTTAAAAAATTAAATTTACTGGGGTGACACTGGTTAATAAAATTATACAGGTTTCAAGAGTACCATTCTGATACATCGTCTGGATATCGCATGGCGTGTCCACCCCCTAAAGTTGTCTCCGGCCCTCTTCCTAAATTCTTATGCTGTAGGAAGCAAGATGGATCCAGAGTCAGGCACCCGTAGGATTTTAAATCCTACTTTTCCCACTTTTTAGAGGTGTGTCTGGGCACAGTATCCTCTAAGCACCTACCTCATCACCTTAACAATGCCCCTAATAATAGGAACCTCGGAGGGCCACCTGAGCCCTTAGGGACCACACTAGCTTTGCCTTCCTTCCTAGGCAAATCCAGAGGGCTGACCTTGGGCTGCTGGAACGTTCCATCCACCCAGAAGCAAAAGCCCAGAGCCGTCTTGGCAGACTCGGAGAAATGACCTTGTTTGTCTACACCCGAAAAGCTCCTTAAGAAAACATTAGATCTTAGGAAGGAGACAGAGAAGGCAAAGAGAAGTCGAGCTGTAATAAGTTTCCCGTGACTGGGTGACTGGGAGAGCACGGATAAGAACAGTTTATTCCTGTTCTGAATGAAGAGAGAAACAAATCGTGCAGAGCGGCAAGAATTACACCCTGAAGTATGGACTTAAGTGGATTCTGGCACTGGGATTCAAAGATCTAAGTCTGGTTAATTCTCAAAACTGCTTCATTTTAATTTCTAGTGTTTCTGGTATGTTACCCACGTCCTCGGCTGCGTTGTAGCTCACAGGGCTGTCAGGAAAAGAAGTTACTGGAAAAACCTGCCCAGATGAGCAGAGCAGGGCCTGGCTGCCACCCTCCCCGGGACAGCCTCACTCTGCTGACTCTGTCCAAGGACCACTTTCTCTTTCCGTGTGGGTGACGACGTCTACAGTGAGACCAGCCACCTGGCTGTGTCACTTGAAGCAAGACCAAGTCCTCTTCCATCCCCTGGGCAAGGACTACTCTTAATTTTGGCAAAGATGCCGATTTGCAAATATGCTGTAGGTCTCAGTCAGGAGCAGGGTGGTGTCTCTACAGCCCTTTGTGGAAGGTTTTTTTTTTAACAAAGATATTTTTACTAGAGGCCTGGTGCACGAAATTTGTGCACAGGTCGGGTCCCTAGGCCTGGCCGGCAATCAGGGCCGATTGGGGCCTTCTGGCTGCTGGCTGGGGCCTTCCTTCGTTCCACGCCACCCCCTGGTGGTCAGCGCATGTCATCGCGGGGGAAATTTGCACATTAGGCTTTTATCTATACAGATTGATTTCAGAGAGGAAGGGAGAGGGAGAGAGAAACATCAATGATGAGAGAGAATCATGGATTGGCTGCTTCCTGTACAATCCTGGGGATCGAGCCTGCAACCCCAGTGTGTCCTGACTGGGAATCAAACCCGGGACCCTTCAGTACACAGGCCAACACTCTATCCACTGAGCCAAACCAGCCAGGGCGGTGGGAGGTTTTAGTAACGAAGTAACTCAAGAATCTCCTTTGAAATCAGCCTCCTCAGAGGGAAGGTATGGAGGCCCAGGCCGTTCCTAGAATCTCTAGCAGAGCCGCCTCCCGGAAGCTTTGCTCTTAGTCCAAGCAAGCAGGTGGCTTTTGCAGTATCACTAACAACTCTGTGACTTTCTGGTTTGCTGATTTGGCTCCTGCGATTGCGCCAGGCTGCCTTCAGGTGGCGCCAGTGTGCCATTGTCCCCCAAGGAACCCGCCCTGGGCTAGAAGCAAGGCCTGCTTCTCTCCCACCCATTCCGTGGGAGGAACTGCTGCCAAGACGCCTCTTCCTAATGACAAGGTTTCTTTTCTGCTCGAAGCCCATCAGAGGCTTCCTGCCGTCTGCTGGAAAAAGCCAGCCGGTCCGCCGTCTGGGCCCGAGGTCCAGCTGAGACCCGGTCTTGTCTGAGGCCAGAGGATGACGAAGGAAGCAGGGGATGTGGGGCTGGGGTGGAGGGAGGAGGTGGTTTGTGTCTGGGGAGAGAGCTGTGTTAAAAAACAGAACAACATAAACCGATGAACAGAAACAGATCTAGAGACAGAGAAGCATCGATCAGATGCTCAAACCTCAGAGGGTGGGTAGGGGAGGGTGGGGGTCAAGGGGAGAGATCAACCAAAGGACTTGTATGCATGCATATAAGCATCAGCGATGGACACAGACAACAGGGGGTGAGGGTGAGGGCAGGACTGGGGGGATGAGCGGACAATGGGGGATAAGGACACATTTGTAATACCTTAATCAATAAGGGAAAAAAACAAAACAAAGAAAAAACCAAAAACAAACCCACGGAGTAAAGCTGAAGATGGAACTGGCTTCATGAGGTGATTCATGACTCAGGCAGCATCCCATCCAGCAAGGAGAAGGCACTCGATGAGTTGCACAGAACGGGAGGTTTTAGAGGTAGATAGAGGGTGGGACTAAGAGTTAAAACAGTGAATCATTTCAGGCAAGGACACCATCCCTTAGGGGGTCTTTTTAAAAATTTTTTTAAAAATATTTATTGATTTTTTACAGAGAGGAAGGGAGAGGGATAGAGTTAGAAACATCGATGAGGGAGAAACACAGATCAGTTGCCTCCTGCACACCCCCTACTAGGGATGTGCCCACAACCAAGGTACATGCCCTCGACCAGAATCGAACCTGGGACCTTTCAGTCCACAGGCCGATGCTCTATCCACTGAGCCAAAGCGGTTAGGGCCCCTTAGGGAGTCTTGTCAGGCAGAGGACTTCATCGGAGTTGGTCAGGACAGTCCAGACCGATTGGCTTAAGATTTTACCCCCGGGAGAGGCACACCCCACACTGAGGATCGAGCCTGCAACCCCGGGCATGTGCCCTGACTGGGCATCACCACTCAACCCCTGAGCCCTGCCGGCTGGGCAAACAAAGAATTTCTCATTCCTTTTTATGGCCTAATAAGATTCCATTGTATGGATATACCATATATTAAGAATGGGTAGTTTTATTTTTAAAAAAGTAGACTATTATTTTAGGTCAGTTTTAGGTTTACAGCAAAATTGAGAGGCTGGTACACAGATTCCCCATATACCCCCTCTCTCCACACAGGCACACCCTTCCCCATCACCACCATCCGTCACCAGGAGGTACATTTACTACAATCAATGGACTTACATCGACACCTCACAGTTACCCAGAGTCTGTGGTTCACATTAGGGTTCACTCTTGGTGTAGTACATTTTATGGGTGTTTTTTTAAAATACATTTTTTTATTGATTTCAGAGAGGAAGGGAGAGGGAGAGAGAGATAGAAACATCAATAATGAGAGAGAATCATGGATCGGCTGCCTCCTGCATGTCCCCTACTGGGGATCGAGCCCACAACCCGGGCATGTGTCCTGACCAGCAATCAGACCGTGACCTCCTGGTTCATAGGTCAAGGCTCAACCATGGAGCCACGTTGACTGGGCTGTCCCTGCATTTTTTTAAAAAACCTGGGGAAAAACTGAGTAATTTCAACACTATTGCAGAGACGAGGACAGACGAAGGCACAACACTCAGAAGTGCAGCCACAAAGACACCTCCCGTGGTTCGGGGCTGCAGGAAGGCACCTGCTTCCACCCTGCTGCTCCGCCGCCTTGTCGCAGCAGCCCCGGGCCTTTGTAAAATACAGATCAGAGAGAGTTCCTCCCTCTTCAGCTCAGCACCCCTCAGCGCTTCCCTTCCTTTTCTTTTTAAAATTGATGTCAGAGAGGAAGGGAGAGGGAGAGAGAGAAACATCAATGATGAGAGTATCATTGTTCGGCTGCCTCCTGCACGCCCCTGACTGGGGATAGAACCTGCAACCTGGGCATGTGCCTTGGCCAAGACCGAACCTCCTGGTTCATAAGTTCATGCTCAACCACTGAGCCACACCGGCTGGCCCAGTTAGCTTTCTAGGATGGATTGTGTCCCAGCATGTGCAAAGCCTGCACGGGCAGTGTTTTCAGAGGGTAGGGGGCCCTCACCGTTCCTCCCTGTGTGAGAGGGACCAGGTGAGCTCCCCCTTTGGGCATTTAGGTGCCAAGCGCTGGCTGGGCTGCCTCACACAGACCAGCCTCCCCCTCCCCCCATCACGGAGAGGCCCGCAGACGGCAGCCAGCAGTCACTGGTCAGGTCAGACCGGGTGTCCAAGTCCTGGCTTTGCCGCTCCCTGGCTGGGTTATTCACTGCAGTTCTCGAGCCTCAGACCCATCCCTGTGCATTCCCTGTAGGGTTCTGTGAGGATTGCCTGAGGGCGTTAGTGCGCGCACACACCTCGCACAGGGCCTAGAATGGATAAGCACCCAATTCGTGCTAGCTGGGGCATTATGAGAGGAGATATGGGAATACCCTAAAACTGTTAGTGTCATCACGTGTAAGTGTGTGTATGTGTGTAAGAGAGAGAGTGTGAGAGTGTATGAATATGTAAGGTATATGTGTGTTTGAGAAATACTGTGTGTGAGAGTGTGTATGTATAGTATGTGTGTTTGACAGATAGTGAATGTGTATATGTGTGTGAGAGTGTGTGTATATAACATGTGTTTGAGAGAGATAATGTGAGTGTGTGTATGAGAGTGTGTGTGAGTGTGTATGAGTGTGAGTGTGTGTGTATGAGAGAGTGTGTGTGAGTGTGTATGTGAATGTGTGAGTATGTGTGTGTGTGAGAGTGTGTGTGTGAGTGTGTGAATGTGTGTGTGTATGTGTGTGTATGTGAGTGTGAGTGTGTGAGCATGTGAGTGTGTGAGTGTGCATATGGGTGTGTGTGTATATAAGTTTGTGTGAGTGTGTGTGAGTGTGTTAGTGTGTGAGTGTGTGAGCACGTGAGAGAGAGAGAGAGAGTGTGTGTGTGTGTGTGTGTGTGTGTGTGTGTGAGTGTGTGTCATGGGTGGTGCAGCAGCCTGAGAGGGGACCAGGCTGACAGCTACCCGGTGGAGAGAGCTCACGCCCAGGGGTTGGGAGTAACCTTGTGTCTGTCCTCCATCCCTGGGCCCATCCCCTTGGCTGCAGCCTCTCCAGACCCAGCATAGAGGCCCCTGCTCTCAGGAGGTCCCCAGGGAGGCAAGAGGCAGCAACCCTGCGCCCCCTCTCCCCCCACCCCCACCTCCCCCAGGCCCGAGGGCTTCTCCCGGCCAGCTGTGGGTGGGAGAGTCCCCTTAGACTGTGGCCTGGACAGTCAGTTGAAAGCTGGGCGCACAGTTGCTTGAAGGGGAACGGAGGTTAATTGTGTCAAGGCGAGCGGCATGAACTTGGAAAGTGAGAAGCCCTCCCTCTTCCAAGCCCTCGCTGGCCCCAGGCCACACCTGGCCTCGCATCCTCTAATGACGGTGCCCACAGAGTTCCAGGTGTTCAGCCCGCGATGGATGGCGCCTGCCGGGCCGGGGACAGGATCAAGCCCTGCCCACGTCCCCCCCAATGTCTCCAAAGGCGGGAGGCGCGGGGCCCATTACGAAAGCCTCCTCCACAGGAGGGGGGCCTGGAGGGGGGCCGGGAGGAGGGCCGGGAGGGGGGCTGGAGCTGCCCTGCCCTGGCTGTGCAGCCTTTGACCCTCTGGAAGGAGGGCAGGGCCTGTGGCCGCAGGTCCCTCTGGGAAATGGGGTGAGGTTAGCATCCCTGCGGGACCGTCTGTGCCAGGCGCCTGGAGGCCCAGGGTGGGCAGCTCGATGCCAGGATTCCCAGGGGCACGGGCACCTGGGCCAGCTGACACCTCGGGCGGTGTCTGGAGGCCCTGGGGCAGAGCTGGCGGCTGGCAGCACCTGCCAGGCGTTGCTGAGGGTTGCCAGGGAGGATGCAAAGTGGGGCAGCGTGAGGACAGGTCAGCAGGCGGCCCTGGTGTCGGGCGACGTGGCGGCTGTCTGGGCTGAGGTCACTGAACCCCACGCACCGCCAGGAGGAGGCGGGCCCGGGCCCTGCGGGAGGAGGGAACGGGGAAAGTCACAGAGGTGAGCGAGGTCGCTCACCACCATACGGCCTCCGGGGTCAGGGCGCTGTGCAAGCTGAGGTCTGGGGCGAGTGGGGGGCTTAGGGTGGGAGGGGTGGGAGCGAGGGTCTCTCCTAATCCCCTAATGTTACAGAGGTGGGAGCTCAGCCTCAGGGAGAGTGGGTGGCTCGCCCGGATCCCACAGCTAAATTGCAACAGAACAACCAGTGATTGCCCAGCGGTCTGCGCTTTCATGCAACTCACCCTCCCCACATGGCGCATCGCATGTCGAACTTTGGAATTTACTTTTTCCCCAATAAAAGTAGCATAAGGAGGCCATGTGGCCCAGTGGGCAGAGCAAGAAAAAGGAACTCTGGTCTCTGGGGTCCTTGCCCACACTCTGCTCCTGCACCAGAAGGTGGTCTCAGAAATGGTAGCTGCCCTGGCCGGTGTGGCTCAGTGGGTAGAGCGTGGGCCTGCGGACTGAAGGGTCCCGGGCTCGATTCCAGTCAAGGGCACGTACCTAGGTTGCAGGCTCGATCCCTGGCCCTGGTTGGGGTGCATGTGGGAGGCAGCCAATCGATGTGTTTCTCCTACATCGATGTTTCTCTGTCTCTCCCCCTCCCTTCCACTCTCTCTAAAAATCAATGGAAATATATCCTCAGGTGAGGATTAACCAAAAAAAAAAAAAAAAAAAAAGATAGCTGGTGCAATGGTGAAATGTTTGGCTGAGTCACAGCCTTTCCTCGCCCCTTGGGGTGGGAGGAGGGAGGTGCACGCCCTGGAGAAGCAGCGAGCACCCCCGCCCGAGTGGGGAGAGGACAGCCAGGCTGGAGGGGCTGTGATGAACACAGTCCCGTGATGTGACCTCAGTTAGCCTTCAGCCCCGTCTCTGCAGCACACCTTTTACCAGCAAAACACGGCGACCCTCCGGGGATGCCCTGGCTGTCATCTCTTCCCCAGCCTCAGGGCCGGCTGGTGTCCCGGTCGGAGCTGTGGGGACCAGCAGAAGTGGTGAGAGCTCAGCAGTGCGGATCGGCGCCTAGAACGACCACCCCGACCAGTCCTCACCACGCCCACGGCACCTGAGGACCCTCGTGAAGGGCGGGGCCCCGAGGTCAGTCCTCAGCTGTGGAGATGGACAGCCCGTGCTGCTTCTCACCCGGGATCTTCATGGCTGGGTGACCTTGAGCAAGTCACTTCACACCTGAGCTTTGCTTCCAAACCTGCAGCTACTCCATGATGCTCCCAGGTGTCACCAGGGTTATTGCAAGAATTAAGTGAGATAAGATGGTCCCAGGGTCTCAGCAGCTGCTCAACCTATGCTCTTTGCTGTCCTCCATTTGAACAAATAAGCATCACACTCACACACACACACACACACACACACACACACTCATACATACACACACAAACACTCATACTCACACACACTCACTCATACACTCACACACACACTCACACCCACCCACCCACACGCATACACACTCACACACATACACACACACTCACACACATGCACTCACACCCCCTCATACGCACACACACACACACAAACTCACATACACGCGCGTGCACACACACATGCACACATGCACTCACACTTACTCACACACACTCACATACATACCCACACCCCCACACCCACAAACATGCACACACACACCCACCGACACCCACATACACACACACTCACCCCTACACTCACACACATACACTCACACACATACACTCACACACAGGCACAAACACACATGCGTGTGTACACACACACACATGCACTCACACTCACTCACATTCATACATACCCACACACCCACACGCGCACACACTCACACACATACTCTAGTCATAAAAACTACAATAGAAGAGAACGGAGTCTTTTTTTTCATTTAAAAATATTTTTATTGATTTCAAAGAGGAAAGGAGAGGGAGAGAAAGATAGAAACATCAATGAGGAGAGAGAATCATTGATTGGCTGCCTCCTGCATGTCCCACACTGGGGATCAAACCCAAAACCCGGGCATGTGCCCTCACTAGGAATGGAACTGTGACCTCTTGGTTCATAGGTCAATGCTCAACCACTGAGCCATGCCGGCCGGGCCGAAAACTATTTTTAATAGCTGCATATTATTTCCTTATTTCACTCTCCCTCATTTTATTTAACCAGATTCCCACTCTTGTACATTTAGGTTTCCACTTTTCCAGTGTTCGATGCAATTCTGTGATTAACATCCTTGTATACAAAGGTCTGTCTACATCTCGGATTTGCCCAGATATCAACCGAGACTATCTAGGTGAAATAGTCTCACAACCCGTGGGAGCCCGAGACATCTGGAAGCTTCCTGCTACTTGACAGAGCCTGGGGCCCTGGCCTCCCTGCCTGGGTCCGGCCATCCCCGTGGCCACCTCACCTTGGACCATGCTCACCTGAAGCTCAGCTCCTGCTGTGACGTTCACGGTAGGAAGTCACTCACACGAAGCAGTAATGTGTTTAGAAGATGCTACTGGAGATTGTGGGGTCCAGAGATGGTGACACTAGGTGGTCCTCTCCCTCCCTCCTCTCTCTGCTCCTCCCTGTCCTGTCCTCCCTTTGCTTATGCAGAGCTGCAACCTTGTTCTCGTCAGGTGTGAGTCCACCTGACACCCAGGCCTTTAAGAGTGGGCTCATCGCCCGGCCAGCTCCCGAGGATTCGAGCATCCTGAGGGCAGCGAGGGGAATGGGAAGGGAACCCGAGTGGGTAGGACAGGATGGGCTCTGGAAAAATATGGGGTTACTAATGCACAGTGCCCCATATTAGTAACCTCCCTGGCCTGCCCTGGGTCTTTTCCCGGCTCTGACACCTGAGTTGCTCCATGGCCCAGCCCATTAGACCTCTCTGAGGCTGCTCCCATTCATGTTGTTACCTTGGCGTCCATACATACCAGCTGGGTTTAGTGTCTCTTTTTCATGGGTTGGTTTTTCCTCAGGTACTTGTTGTTTCCAGGTGGTGAGCTCATAATGGCACTGAGATGTCTTCTGGGCTGGGGCCCTGTATCCACAGCCCACCCCAGGGGACTGCAGGGAGGGAGGGAGGGAGTGCTGTGAGGTGGGATGTGTCAGCCTGAAGGGGTTCCCTGTCTCAGGGGGTCTGCTTCTCAAGCTTAACGTCCCACTCATGAGCCCACCAAGGCCACCTCCAACCCGTCACAGCACCAGCTCACCAGGCCTCCTCTCCCCACCAGTAAGGGCTCCACCATCCTGCATCAGTCCTCCCTCCTCTGCACCATGGGCTGTGGGTTCCTCCTTATTTATTTATTTATTATTATTGAAAGTATTACAGATGTCCCCCATTTACCCAATCCTCCTGCCTTTGCCTCCCTCCACCCTGCCCCACCCAAGACACTCACCACAGTATTGTCTGTGTCTATGGGCTATACATATCCTATATAATAAAAGCCTAATATGCAAATCGAACAAATGGTGGAATGACTGGTTGCTATGACACATACAGACCACCAGGGGGCAGATGCTCAATGCAGAAGCTGCCCCCTGGTGGTCAGTGCGCTCCCACAAGGGGAATGCTGATCAGCCACAAGCTGAGCTCACGGCTGGCGAGCCCAGCGGTGGTGGCGGGAACCTCTCCCACCTCCATGGCAGTGCTAAGGAGCAGCGAGCAGGTGGGCAGTAAGGAGCGAGGGGTCCTGGACTGTGAGAGGGATGTCCGCCTGTCAGCTGAGGCCTGCTCCCTGGGGAGTGGGCCTCAGCTGACAGGCAGACATCCCCCAATGGGTCCTGGACTGCTGAGGGACCCCCCCCCCCCCCAGTGCACGAATTTCATGCACCGGGCCTCTAGTGTGCATATAAGTTCTTTGGTTAATCTCTTCCCATCCGCCCCCACCTCCCTGTCATTCTGTTCCATGCATCCTTGCCTCTGGATCTATTTTGTTCATCAGTTTATTTTGTTCTCTAGATTTGTGGCTTCCTCCTTTAATCCCATCCTGCCTGCCTGCCTTCTGGGTTTCCAAGATTTGGCACAATTTCTCGATCATTAAGAGCACTCCTTCTTGGCTCCCTGTGCTTTCATGACTTAAAGATGTCTTTTCTCTCATGTGTAGGGATCTGTGGGTGGGAGGGGGAGGTAGGCTTGTGTTCTGGGGGTTATCACATTGAGTCTCCTGGTCCTACTATCTAAATGCCCAGTTTGCATGGACAGGTGCTCACTGTCACCAATCACCAGGGAAATGCAAATAAAACCACAATGAGATACCGCCCACCTGTCGGAGGGCTACCATCAGAAAGCAGGAAGTAACAAGTGTGGGCGAGGAGGTGGATAACAGGGAACCCTCGCATCCTGTTGGTGGAAATGGAAATTGGTGCAGCCATTATGGAAAACAGTGCGGAGGTTCCTCAAAAAGTTAAAAATAGCCCTAACCGGTTTGGCTCAGCTGATAGAGCCTCGGCCTGCGGACTGAAGGGTCCCAGGTTCGATTCCGGTCAAGGGCATGTACCTTGGTTGTGGGCACATCTCCAGTAGGGGGCGTGCAAGAGGCAGCTAATCGATGTTTCTCTCTCATCGATTTTTCTAACTCTCTATCCCTCTCCCCTCCTCTCTGTAAAAAATCAATAAAAAATATATTTTAAAAAAGTTAAAAATAGAACGACCGTATGACTCAGCAATGTTACTTCTGGGAATGTATTTGAAAGAAATACAATCACTATCCTGAAAAGACCCTGCACCCCCACATTCATTGCAGCATTATTTATAAAATATGGAAAAAAATCCTGTCCATCAAGGGATGAAGCAATTGTGGTATACACAATGGAATATTCTTCAGCCATAAAAAGAAGACAATCCTGCCATTTTCAACAACGTGGCTGGACCTTGAAGGCATTATCCTGATTGAAGTGAGTCAGACAGAGACAAATACCATATGATCTCATGTATGGAACACAGAAAAGCTGGACTCATAGATATAGAAAACAGATGGGTGGTGCAGAGGCAAAAGGGGTGGAATGATCAAGAGGTGCAAACTGCCTGGCAGGTTTGGGTGAATGGTTAGAGTGTTGGCCTGTGGACCAAAGGGTTTAGAGTTCAAGTCCCGGTGAAGGGCATGTACCTGGGTTGCAGGCTCTATCCCCGGCCCCGTTCAGGGTGCATGCAGGAGGCAACCAATCCGTGGGCTTCTCTCACATTGATGTTTCTCTCTCTCACCTCCTCCTCCTCCTCCCTCCCATCCAACACACACACACACTCTCTCTCTCTCTCAAAAAAAAAAATCAATGGAAAAAATATCCTTGGATAAAAAAAGGTGCAACCTTCCAGTTATAAGATGAATAAGTCCTAGGCATGTAAAGTACAGCATGGTGACTAAAGTTAGAAATACTATGTTATATATTTTTACTTATGTATTTACTTATTTATTAAATATATTTTTATTGATTTAAGAGGGAGAGAGAGATAGAAACATCAATGATGAGAGAGACTCATGGATCGGCTGCCTCCTGCACGCCCCACACTGGTGATTGAGCCCGCAACCCAGGCATGTGCCCTTGACTGGAATCGAACCCTTCAATCTGCAGGCTGATGCTCTACCCACTGAGCCAAACCAGCCAGAGCTGTTGTATATTTTAAAGTTGCTAAGAGAGTAGATCTTAAAAGATTTCACCACCACCACACACACCAAAAAAATGTAGCTTTGTAAATTTGTGGCGAAGGATGTTAACAAAACGTGATTCTGGCCATCATTTTACAATATGTGCACATATCAAATCATGATGGTGTACACCTAAAATGAATATGAAGTCATACATCAATTATATTTCAGTTAAAAATAAACTTCCATTCAAATGAAGAGTCTCTTCAAAGGGCTCATCAGATTCCTCTTCTCAGTAGTTCCTTTCCTTTCCAGGGAGGGAAATAGTTCCTTAGTTCTGTGTTGCTATTGGATTTGGACTCTGGTATAAAGTGACAGACACTAAGTTCTTCTGGCTCATATTGTGGCTGAAAACAGGAGAATGAAAGTTCATGTATGGGGGATGAGGGTAAAGGTGGAGAGAGAGAGAGGGAGGGAGAGAGAGAGAGAGAGAGAGAGAGAGAGAGAGAGAGAGAGAGAGAGGCTCCCCCTGTTACATAATGAACTCATTCATTCAACCCATATGGGCACCTCTGATATAGTGTGGGAGGCAAATGTGACCAAGCACACCGCCCACATCAGAGCACCCCTCTAGGAATTCCCCGTGACCCCACACGATCAGTTCATAGAGCAACAGCCATGCGGACACGGACTCCCCAGATTTGGCCACTTTCACAGATGAAGGCGCACCCCTCCACAGGGCCCCCCTGGCTTCAGACACCAGCCGTGGGCTTGGGGGTTCCCAGGTCCTGCATGTCTGACTAGCTGGCTAGTGATTGGGGGTTCCCACTCCTCCTCCAGGTTTCACAAGTCATAGAACCATGTGTGTGACAGTTTCATTGTAAAGGACACGTTGAGGACCAGCCCAAGGAGGAGGTAGGTGCCGAGGGTGAGGTCTGGGAGGGTCGAGCATGTGGGCACGTCGGTGTGTGATGACCAACCAGGGAAACGCCCAAGCTTTTCACTGGGGCTCAGTTATGTGAGATCGATTAACCCCATCACAGCCACAGTGACTGAGCCCCATCTCCCCGCCCCAGCGGCTGCGCTCACAGAACATGGTCCAAAGTCCCCACTCTCTAAAGTCACATGGTTGGTCTTTCCAGCCAGGCGCCCCCACCCCCATCCTGAAAGCATCGAAGGACCGAATCTCCTCCCTGGCATAAGCTCAGGTGTGGCTCAAGGGGCCCACCCACCACGAAGAACAAGACACTCCCATCGCCCCAGAAATTCCGAGGGTTCAGAGGTTCCCTCCCAGCAGCCAGGGACAAAGGTCAGTCAAAATCTTGTTTATCTAACACCTACCATGTGGCCAAGTTTTACTATATTTCCTCTATTCCTTCTCCTTAAACGTTTGTGAGAGCAGATATCTAGGATATATTTTTGCCCTAACCGGTTTGGCTCAGTGGATAGAGGGGCCCTGGGTTCGATTCCAATCAAGGGCATGTACCTTGGTTGCGAGCACATCCCCAAGGGGGTGTGTAGGAGGCAGCTGATCGATGTTTCTCTCTCATTGATGTTTTTAACTCTCTATCCCTCTCCCTTCCTCTCTGTAAAAAAAAAATCAATAAAAATATATTTTAAAAAATATATTTTTATTGATTTCATAGACGAGGGGAGAGGGAGAGAGAGATAGAAACATCAATGATGAGAGAGAATCATTGATCGGCTGCCTCTTTCACGCCCCCCACTGGGGATTGAGTCCGCAACCCGGGCATGTGCCTTGACCGGGAATCGAACCTGGGACCCTTTAGTCCATAGGCCGACGCTCTATTCACCGAGTGAAACTGGCTAGGGCTCTCAGATAAGTATTTGAACTACTGGGTTATATCTATCAATAAGTGCATCCTAAAAAAAGGCTATAAAACGATCCTAAACATCAGTGTCTTCATCCACATAGATGAATGCACTGGTCTATATTTAAAGCTGGCTGTGCCCGCCTTCCATTGCGTCCACTTGTCAATCACGTGGATTTTGCAGATGTGGAAGCTGCCAGTCTCCCAGCACATCCCTGGACGTCCTCTACCCTCTGGCGGCTGCTCCGCCTGGCCGCATGGCAGCACTCACACCCGGTGCTTGCATCTCCAGGCCCCCTCTTCCACCCACCGCGGCAAAGCAGCGCTTTCAGCACACTCTCACTGAGCCCACCTCGCTTTGCCTTGTCAGATTGTGTGGACTTCGGCTCACAGAGTTTGGCTGCCACGCCTTCTATGCCTGCTCTGATTTGGCCAATGTAAGGAGTTCTGAGGTATGAGGAAGCTCTGAAGGAAAATCTCACCCTCTAGTACAGTGGTTCTCAACCTTCCTAAGGCCGCGACCCTTTAACACAGTTCCTCATGTTGTGGGGACCCCCAACCATAACATTATTTCCGTTGCTACTTCCTAACTGTAATGTTGCTACTGTGATGAATCGTCATGTAAATATCTGATATGCAGGATGTATTTTCATTGTTACAAATTGAACATAATGAAAGCATAGTGATGAATCACAAAAACAATATGTAATTATAGATGTGTTCTCCGATGGTCTTAGGCGACCCCTGTGAAAGGGTTGTTCGACCCCCAAAGGGGTCGCAGCCCACAGGTTGAGAACCGCTGCTCTAGTACCTTCCTGAAGAAAGACCGTGCCTCCAGTGACCCTCTCCCTGCTCGCAGAGGTGGCCTGCGGAGGAGAAAGCCCCAGGGCTCCAGCGGCAAGTTGGTCTTTCTGGAAGATTCTGGAGCAGCCCAATAAGAGTTGGGTGTGGGGCCGGCTGGTGTGGCTCAGTGGTTGAGCATCAACCATGCACCAAGAGGTCATGGTTCGATTCCCAGTCAGGGCACATGCCTGGGTTTTGCACTCGCTCCCCAGTGTGGAGCCTGCAGGAGGCAGCCGATCCATGACTCTCTCATCATTGATGTTTCTCTCTCTCTCTCCCTCTCCCTTCCTCTCTGTCTAAAATCAATAAAAACATTTTAAAAAAAAGAATTGGTTGTGGGGAGTGAGTGGCTTCCCCGATGTTGGGGTTCTGGCGCGTCTCCAGGCACTTGGGAGGGGGCTCTTCCTTCCACGGGGGCGGGTGGAGCATAGCTTTTCCCTTCCAGCCCCCTGACCTGCCAGGGGCCCCAGGAGACATGGCCTGCTGCCCTCTTCCGTTTCCCTCACCTGCTGACACACCCGGCCTCAGGTGATGCTCGGGCTCCTGAAGGGGCTCCCTCAGGAGGCCCAGGTGAGCTTGACCTGGAAACGATGTGTGGGAGGCAGAGGGCCAGCTTCGGGGACGGTGGCCTGCAAACCCGAGTGGCACCTCCTCACCACTCCCCCAAGGAGGTGATGTCCCTTTAACTGGTGTGCTATTTTCTCTTTGCAAAACTATTTAAAATATATATATATATATATTTGATTGATTTCAGAGAGGAAGGGAAAGAGAGAGAGAGAGAGAGAGAGAGAGAGAGAGAGAGAGAGAGAGAGAGAAACATCAATAATGAGAGAGAATCATTGACCGGCTGCCTCCTGCACGCTCCCTACTGGGGATCGAGCCTGCAACCTGGGCATGTGCCCTGACCCGGGTTGGAACCGTGACCTCCTGGTTCATAGGTCGACATCAACCACAGAGCCACACCAGCCGGGCTGCAAAACTATTGATCCTACTTCCAAATACACCCTGAGCCTGCCTCCCGCATCAGCGACGTGTGACAAGCAGGAACCGGAGGACACAGAGGGACAGCCTGTGAGTGGGAAGCTCGGAGCTCAGACCAGGGCCTGGGGGTTGCATCTGCAGACCCCCACTGGCTGGCCCGCCACCCAGGCAGGAGTGACATGGAGCACGAGGTGAGGCCTGCAACGTTGGCTTGCTCACCGAGTCCAGAGCTTGGCACCGGCACTCCTGGCTTCCTCCAGGCAGCTGCACAGAAGCAGTGGCCAAGCCGGCTTGTGTTTGATGAGTCATCGCGCGTCCGCACTGGGCGGCACCAACTCCGTATCGGCTCCTTTAGCTGCTGTGTCTGGCTCCGGCTGTTCCCAGGAGACGAGGTAGCCAAGTCCCCAAGTCCCAACTCTAATGGTGTTTGGTGGTTCTACGCAAGCAAACTGTAACTCAAAGGCCCATTCATCTACATTCCTCATCCTTCATTCGCTGGGCCTGTGAAGATAGGCCCAGGAAGCTGGGGTGCTTACAGGCGAAAACGAAGAGAGCGGGAGGGTCCGTGCAGTTAGGAAAGCAGATGGCAGGACGAAGTCCTCCTCTTTGCTTATCCGAAGGCCGGGGATCTGTACTATGGCAGCAAAACAGGTTTTGAGTCTGAACCTTTTTTTACCAAGTCTGATCGAAGAATCTACTTCTTTCGAGATTTTTAATGTATTTACACGTGTGGTGGATAAAGTTTACGAGGACCCCTTCCCTATGCATTATGTTATTTAAGCTTCACAAAACTCTAAGAACCAAATGTCGACGGTGACCTCCATGTTACAGGAGAGAAGACAGGTTAAAAAAAAAACACAAAAAAAACGATTTGCCCAAATAGTTGACTGGCACTCAAATATGGAGCCAGCATTCTGATTCCACATGTAATCTCTGTTCCCCCCCAAAACAGCCCCATCTCTCTCCTTGTGATGTCGGAAGTGAAAGGCTGTCTAAATGTTTTGAAGAGCCCTGACCGGTTTGGCTCAGTGAATAGAGCATCGGCCTGTGGACCGAAGGGTCCCGGGTTCGATTCCAGTCAAGGGCATGTACCTTGGTTGCAGGCATATTCCCAGTGTGGGGTGTGCAGGAGGTAGCTGATCGATGTTCCTCTCTCATGGATGTTTCTAACTCTCTATCCCTCTCCCTTCCTCGCTGTAAAAAATCAATAAAATATATTAAAAAATAAAAAAACTAAGAATATCCATTAAGTGTTTTTTAAAAAAATAATAAATAAATATTTTGAAGCACCCTTCAAACAACCTGTGTCTTATGATGCGGGGAAGTTGGAGTTATGAGCGAAACCTGCACATCCCTCTCCCGGCCACCAGGTGGCAGGGCGACCTCGCTGATGGAGAGACTGGCTCTATCGGTCGCACCAGTAGAGGGCTGTCTGTCCTTGTCTCAAAAAGTGAGAAATGAAAGCAACAACAACAACAAAAAAAGGAAAAACAAAACAAACAAAAAGCAATAAAACTCCAGCGTCCACCCTGATGCGAAAGGCTGGTGGAAGTTTGCTTTTCTTTCTGCTTTTTCTTTTTCTAAGCGGGCACAGACCGCTCAGCCGGCCTCCCGGCCCCGCTGTGTGTGCCCTGGGAGGCGGGAGGTCAGGCCTGGGCCAGCAGCCCAGCCCACATTATTCATCTGCCCAGCTCCAGCCCTGGGACCAACGTGAAGAAATGGAGTGGCTCCGGCCGAGGGGAAACAGGCTTGTTATTGTTGCTGGTGACAGTCCGAGCTGCCAACAAACATAAAAACATACTTTGGAACCCAGAATGGGCTTGTCAGAGGGGACTTTTGTTCCATGTTTGGGCTGGGACGCTTCCAGATGGAAACCAGGCTGGCATTTGAACTTGGGGAGGCAGGGAGCGGGCCGAGCCCAGCAGCCACGGCCCGAAAGGGCCGGCCATCAGCGACCGCTCTCGTCTGGGGGTGCCTGACTGCCCGCCAGGAGGCCCTGCGTGGCCAGCTGGGGTCCCTGCCCCGACTGGGTGTCACGGGGCAGCAGGGCGGGCGCCCGGCCCAGGACGGTGGACTCCCCACCGAAGGGGGTGACAGAGGGCAACAGGCTTGGGAAGTGGTTCTCACTTCGGGGCTTGGGGACAGCGGAAGGGGCCCTGCTTCTGCAGTCTGCCTTCCTTCCTTCCTTCCTTCCTTTCCTTCTTTCTTCTTTCTTTCTTTCTTTCTTTCTTTCTTTCTTTCTTTCTTTCTTTCTTTCTTTCTTTCTTTCTTTCTTCTTTCTTCTCTTTCTCTTTCTCTCTCTCTTCCTCCCTTCCCTTCTCTTCCCTTCCCTTCCCTTCCCTTCCCTTCCATTCCCTTCCCTTTCTTCTCTCACCTGAGGACAGTTTTCCATTGATTTTTAGGGAGAGTGGAAGAGAGAGGGAAAGACAGAGAGAAACATCGATGGGTTGCCTCCTGCGCGAGGCCCGACCAGGACCCGGGCCGGGGAGGAGCCTGCAACCGAGGTACCTGCCCTTGACCGGAATCGAACCCGGGACCCTTGGGTCTGTAGGGCAACGCTCTATGTGCTGAGCCAAACCGGCCAGGGCTGCGTCATTTCTTTGCTGTCAGGCCCCCGTTGGTGCAGGGTCGCTGGCAGCACCTCGGAACCCTCGTGCAACGTGGGTCAATTACTCCAGGGACAGAGCTGCCCTCGCGGTATCTGCCGGGGGAGAGTTTAGGGGGGTCAACGCATGCCGAGGCCACTCTGCAAGGCGTGACTCAGGAGGCAATCTGCACATCCCTGCTCTGTTACGTCATTCAAGGTCCAGGGCCCGTCCAAAGCTGGGGCCACCTCCTCCCGCCGCAGAGGGGAGAAGCCCGTCCGATGGACGGGGCTTACAGGAGTCCGGCATCTCCTGGGAGAGGGGAGAGCGCGAGGGGGGACTTCCATGTGAATGTCCTCAACACAGCAAACTGGCAGCACCTGTGAATGTCTGCGCTCCGAGGCCACCGCGTCCTCGAGCATGAACTTGAGTTTTAAAGCCGGAAAAGCATCTTAGAGATGAGCTGGTCCAAAACTTTCCTACAGCAGCCAGTTCCCAAAGGAGGAGTTCGCGAGAAGCGCAATGACTGGATGGACCCCTTATGGTACAAATAAAGGAACAGCTCCCCGGGAGTGAAGCGATCGTCCCAATCAGACATCTAATTGGTGGCCGACCAGCCATGGGCCATTAACCCAGGTTATCGCTGTTTCAACTCATTCTTGCTTCCCGGGGTTTTTAAGCCCTCACGTCTATTTTAAAGCCTTATTATTATTTTTGTTAATCCTCACCCGAGGATATATTTCCATTGATGTTTAGGGAGAGTGGAAGAGAGAGGGAAAGACAGAAACATCGATGTGAGAGAAACACATCGATTTTTGGTTGCCTCCTGCACGAGCCCTGACCAGGGCCTGGACCGAGGAGGAGCCTGCAACAGGGGTACGTGCCCTTGACCAGAATCGAACCTGGGACCCTTTGGTCCGCAGGCTGATGCTCCATCCACTGAGCCAAACTGGCCAGGGCTTAAAGCCTTCTTTTAATCTACAGTTTGCTTCAGTGCTACTCAGCAATAAGCTTACATAGCCATTTATAAAATCTTAACATTTCCATCTTTGTTGCAGATCATATTTTTTTAAAGAAAAATACAAAACAAGAGGCAGGTGAAGCCCTCTACGCATTCTTTCACGTTCTGATTCTGCAGGCCCAGGGTGACCGCTATTCCAGATTCATTGTTTATCATTTCTGTGGAAGTTTTAACGTTATTTTTATCCATAATATTATACAACACTGGTTTGAAGCTCTATCTACGTTTATCACACTGTACATGTCATCTGGCAGTAGTGCTTCTTTTTTTAAAAAAATATATATATTTTTTAGTGATTTCAGAGAGGAAGGGAGAGGGAGAGATAGAAACATCAATGATGAGAGAGAATCATTGATCGGCTGCCTCCTGCACGCCCCCCACTGGAGATCAAGCCCACAACCTGGGCATGTGCCCTGACTGGGAATCGAACTGTGACCTCCTGGTTCATAGGTCGACATCAACCACTGAGCCACACTGGCCGGGCTATTCTTTTTTTAAAATTCAACATGTTTTGATAGTTCTCTATGTTAATATATATATAGCTCCAGCTTATTCACTTTAACTACTGTATAGTATTCTGTTGTGCCAGTTTATCATCTCCCTGATGAGTTGGATTCTTCTTCGTTTGACCCGATATTGAAAACGGTACTTCTCTGGGCATCTAGTCGTGGGATTTTGGAATCAGAGAAGTGTGTTTCCAACACACTAGTCATGCTCTTCAGAGGGCCTATGCCAAGGTCAGCCCTGCCGCTGGGAGAGCCCCATTTCTCTCCTCTCCCTCAGCCCCGGCACTGCCTACTGTTTGCCATTTCCTTCTCCTCCTCCTCCTCCACCTCCCCTTCCTCCTCCTCCTCCTCCTCCTCCTCCTCCTCCTCCTCCTCCTCCTAAAATATATTTTTTATTGATTTCAGAGAGGAAGGGAGAGGAGGAGAGAGATAGAAATATCGATGATGAGAGGGAATCAGATTGGTTGCCTCCTGCACGTTGGACCGAGCCCACAACCCAGGCACGTGCCCTTGACCGGAATCGAGCCTGGGACCCTTCGGTTTACAGGCCAACACTCGATCCACTGAGCCAGACCGGCTAGGGCTCGTTTGCCTTCTTCTCTTGGCCGATCACGGGGTGGGAAGTGGCGTGTGAGTGGTGATTAATTTGCAATTTCCAGGTCACCAGCTCGGTTAAGCGCCTCTTCGTACGGCATCACTGCTGGGTGTCCTCTTGTGAGACACATCAAATCTTTTCCCACTTTTTTGATTTGGACTTTTTTTTTTCTTTCTTACTGATGTGTGATAGTGTCCCATACATTCTGGATTCTCATCCTTCATCCGTTATCCCTATTACAAATATTTTTCCTCAATCTGTGCTTTGTCTTTTAACTTTGCTGACTTCGTCTTTGTTGAATAAAAGTTAGTAATCACAACAGAGTCCAATTTATCCGTCTTTTTCTTTATGATCCGTTCTTTTTGTATCGAGCTTAGGATGCCTTCTCTACTCTGAAAAATAGAAAGCTACTCCCTTCTAGTTTCTTCTAGAAGTTTTGAATTTGTTTTTCAGTTAGGTATTTAATTCATAGTTTGTTTTAATGTCTATTAAGGACCTACTTTTCATTTTGCTTTTACAAAGGAGATAAACTCTTGCCCCAGCATTGTTTATTTCATTTTTATGTTTTCCCCACAGATTCAAACGCCATTGGTGTCATAAGTCAAGTTTACAGATGTGCCCGGGCCTGTCTCTCAGCCTCTACTCTGTTCCTTTCCTGTTTGTTTATCCCTGTGTCAATACCACGGCACGCCAATGACCATTTTTAATACTTGGTAGGCTTGTTGCCTTTCCTTGTGCTTTGTCTTTAAAATGGACTTTTGCCGTCTTTGTCCTTCTGTTCTTCCATATGCATGTTCTTTTGATCAGTGCATCAACTTTTATCTAAACCCAAGAGCTATACGAGTAGAGAACTGTGGAGAAGTCGTGAAAAATAATGGACATACTTATGATACGTAGTGTGGTCTCATTCTCCATTTATTCAGGATTTCTTTTATTTCCTTTTGATAATGTTCAGCAACTTTCTTCAAAGGGACGTGAACGTTGTTGCGGGGGAGCTTGTCCTTTGATGTTGGTTTCTACGGGGAAGGGTTTCCCAGGCCACTGGTTGCTCCTTCCTCCTCTGCACCCTGGGAGAGGGGGACGGACTGACTCCTCTGAGGTCACATTTGCAAAGACCACGGCAGTTTAGTACCATCTCTTTTCCTCTTGGAAAAGGCTGAGACGAGCTGGCATTTTTATTGTTTCTCTAGGGGAGGCTTGCTTAGTTTTAAAAAAATATATTTTATTGATTTTTTATAGAGAGGAAGGGAGAGGGATAGAGAGTTAGAAACATGGATGGGAGAGAAACATCGATCAGCTGCCTCCTGCACACCCCCTACCAGGGATGTGCCCACAACCAAGGTACATGCCCTTGACCGGAATCGAACCGGGGACCCTTTGGTCCGCAGGCCGACACTCTATCCACTGAGCCAGACTGGTCAGGGCTAGGCTTGCTTTTTGCTGGAAGTTCTGTTGCATGTGAATCGTGACGGTAGCATCCTTCCCTCGTGGCCGACCTCAGGGAAGGAGTTTCATTTTTCCATCCAGCCTGAAGTGTCCTGGAGGGATTGGTGGATACACTTTATCGGTGCAAAGCAGTGTCTTTCTATTTCCAGGTTGCCAAAGTTTTATTTATTTATTTTTTTTATCATGAATGGATGTTAAATTTTGTCAAATTGTATTTTAACTGATTTCCTTCTTGTAACGTTTGATTTTGATGTCACTTAAGACTTACCTAAAAAATCGATTTGCACAAGGAACTCCCATAACCCTTTACCCATATTGCCCATTGTTTTATAGTTTGCCTCATTTGCTTGTTATTTTTCTACATACGCACATGCATGTGACTTATTTCTTGTGAACCATTTTAGACTATATTTGGAATATTATGTCCTTCTACCCCTAAATACTTCAGTGTGTATAGACTAAGAACAAGGGCGCTCTGTTACATGACCGGAGTTCACTGATGAGGTCAGGAAATCGAACACCGATCCATTGCTATTCCTACGTGTGGCTGTTAAACCAACCTTGCATTCCTAGAATAAACTCTACCATGACATGAGCCTTTTCTAATCCCGAGCCATTTCGACTACTGCAAGGCTTTCCTCCCCTAGTGATATCAGGGCTATCATATTCACCATCCCCAAGTTCGACTTGGTTTTTTTTCCTTGTCTTCCTGTCTCCCTAGCTAAAGCCCCAGACATGAGCTTGTCAAGAGCTTAATTTTTCAGATTTTTTTTTTCATGAAGAAGACCTTTACCAGCTCTTGCTCTTATCAATAAAAATGAATCTAGCTCTAGCTGGTTTGGCTCAGTGGATACAGCATCAGCCTGAAGACTGAAGGGTCCCAGGTTTAATTCTAGTCAAAGGCACATGCCCGGGTTGTGGGCTTGATCCCCAGTAGGGGGTGTGCAGGACAGCCAATCAATGATTCTCTCTCATCATTGATGTTTTTCACTCTCTCCCTCTCCCTTCTTCTCTGAAATCAATAAAAATATTTACTTTTTTTTTAAAAAAAAATGAGTCTAGATCCCCCCTCAGAGGGAGCGCTAGTAGTCGCCTTGCCCTGCAGGAGTGAAATTCCAGGCCAGCCAGTTCTCACCCTTCCTCCCCCAGAGCATGTGTGCCCTACGCTCAGGTGGTTCTGGAGGTAGCTTTGACATCGGGCCTGGGTGAAACGCGAGGACTCCTTCTACTCGTAGCTCCCCAGGATGTCCTGAGTTATACCTCAGGGGCCTTTGCCTAGAAAAGGAACACAGTTGTCTAAGGAAATGTCACCTGTAAAGACCATAGTCTTCACTGTATTGGAGGGAAGGAGGGGGTGGGGGTGATGGGGTGGGCTTATTCCCCACCCTGCTCTCTTCCACCAAACTTCCCAGAGAAAAGCATTTCTTTCCTTTTTTTTTTTTTTTTTTTTACCGATCAGAAACATGTAGAAATGTTGAAGGAACAAGAATTTATCGCCTTTTTACATTTCGTATGACACTAAAAACAATCTCAAAGCATTCAATATGATTGAAAATAAAAATGAAGAAAAATTATGAACATTTTTGGTGTAATTAACTAGAATATGGAGTAGGATTGGAATCTAAAATGTATGCTGTAGTTATTTTATATTACTTGTTTCTAATGAATTTCCTTAAGCAATATTAAAAAATCTAGCATATTTAAGTGAGCTAACTTGTATATTAATTAGTTGATGATATTTCTTAAATTAAAAAATTCTAGTGAGCGTGGGTTGTGTAGAACTCCTGAATTGGAACAAATCTAGATAAAAAAAATCTAGATGTTTTTCCAGGACAAAGCTGAACGGAACAGCTAGTTCAGTGTAATTGTCTCTGCGTCGCCTGTTAATACGGAGGCACATTCCATTTGTGTGCCTGTGACCACAAGGGGTTAAAAACCTCAGGTTCTCTTCATTCTGAGCGCATGTGGTGGCCAGCCCAGAGCCAGACTGAGCCATGTTAATTTCCCAGAAGGTTTCAAAGAATTATCTTTTGAAAAGGGGAAGTTTGGGTTAATAAAAACCAGGATAACCTCAGGCAGTCACACGGAGAAGAGAACAAATGACTCCTGGCTTGTTGGACATGGTGGGGGTGGAGAAGGGCTGGGGGGCGGCGGGGGGAGCGACTTTCTCTGGCCCAACCCGACTGCTTTGTTGTTCTTTATTCCAAAGAGAGAAGTCATGTCCGTCATGTCCCGGGAAAGGTGAGGCCAGGGAAGTTGTGCCAAGGGCTCATCTGTGGTCTCTTTCTTCGGCTCAGCTCTTGGGAGGGAGGCATGTCAGGATTGCAAGGGCTTTGGAGCCAGCGGGTCCTGGATTTGATTCCTGTGTTGCCACTGACAACCAGGGACTCAGGGAAATTTATGTTTCCACTCTGAGCTGCCATACCTGCATCTCTCACAGGAGATCGCTCATGCCCAGCTCGTGTCACAGGGCGGAGGTATGGCTACGATAAGGGCCGGAGTGCACTTGGACGGAGTAGGCATTGAAACAGCCACAGGGAGGCCCAGCCGGCGTGGCTCAGTGGTTGAGCATCGGCTTATGAAACTGGAGGTCCCGGGTTCGATTCCCAGTCAGGGCACATGCCTGGGTTGTGGGCTCGGTCCCCAGGGTGGGTGTGCAGGAGGCAGCCAATCAGTGATTCTCTCTCACCATTGGTGTTTCCATCTCTCTCTCCCTCTCCCTTCCTCTCTGAAACCAATAAGAAAATATGTTTTTAATAAAACAACCGCACAGGGAGGCCAGAATTCCCCTTGCTGAGTCTCTTCCTCTCTCCCTCCCCAACAGTTCCTGAAACCACACCTCTTTTGTAAGGGGCTTCTTGAAGGTTGAGGTCAGATGACTGTTGCAGGCTTTGTGTAAAAATCAAAAAAACAAAATATCGGTTATAATTGGCCGTGTAACAAATGACCGCAAGCTTGGCAGCTTAGAACAACCATTTTACCGTGTTCACAGGTTCTGTGGGGGGGAATTCAGAAAGGGCACAGGCCGAGATGCTGCGGCCTCCACCGGCAGATCCCAGGGGCCGGGGCACTGACAGCTAGCAGTCCTCCCGAGGGGCCTCACCCGCATTCCCAGCTGTCAGTACGGCCCTCGCATCAGGGGCACCAACAGGTCTCCACGTGGTCAGCTTACTCACAGCACAGCAGCCTCTACATGTGATGGGCAACTAGTTCTCGAAAAGAACCCGGGACTAACTGTAACCCTATAGGTCCTGACCTGGAGAGTCACACGACATCGCCACGGCTGGGCCTGAGCCCTCTGAGTTCAAGGGAGGAAGTGTAGACACACCTCTTGCATTTTTTTGTTAATCCTCACCAGAGGATATTTTTCCATTGATTTTTAGAGAAAATGGGAGGGAGGGGGAGAGACAGAAAGAGTAACATCGATGTGAGGGAGACACATGGATTGGTTGCCTCTCGAGCCCTGAGCAGGGCCAATGATTGAGCCTGCAATCCTGCAACCAAGGTATGTGCCCTTGACCAGAATTGAAGCCGGGACCCTTTAGTCCAGTGATGGCGAACCTTTTGAGCTCGGTGTGTCAGCATTTCGAAAAACCCTAGCTTAACTCTGGTGCCGTGTCACATATAGAAATTTTTTGATCTTTGCAACCATAGTAAAACAAAGATTTATATTTTTGATATTTATTTTATATATTTAAATGCCATTTAACAAAGAAAAATCAACCCAAAAAGTGAGTTTGCGTGTCACCTCTGACATGCGTGTCATAGGTTCGCCATCACTGCTTTAGTCTGTGGGTTGATGCTCTATCCATTAAGGCAAACGGGCCAGGGCTAGACTTCACCCCTTGATGGGAAGGATGCCCAAACCATAGTGTAAGGACTCAAGGAGTGGGAGCTATTGGGGTGGACTCATTGGGAAATACAATTTGCCACAGAGATAAGTCAATGATAAGTCCTTGAACATTTTGTTAAAAAGTATCTTTTTATTGATTTCAGAGAGGAAGGGAGAGGGAGAGATACAAACATCAATGATGAGAGAGAATCGTTGATTGGTTGCCTCCTGCACATCCCCTACTGGGGATCAAGCTTGCAACCCGGGCATGTGCCCTGACTGGAATCGAACCTGGGACCCTTCAGTCCACAGGCTGACACTCTATCCACTGAGCCAAACCAGCTAGGGCTATCCTTGAACATTTAAAAAAAATATGTTTTTATTGATTTTTAGAAAGAGAGAGGAAGGGAGAGGGATGGAGAGATAGAAACATTGATGAGACAGAAACATCATCGGTCGATCGGCTGCCTCCTGCATGCCCTCCACTGGGGATCAAGCCCCAAACCCAGGCATGTGCTCTGACTGGGAATCAAACCACGACCTCTTAGTTCCTGGGTCGATCTTCAACCACTGAGCCACACCAGCTGGGCAGTCCTTGAATATTTGCCTGGATCTGGCCTGAGTGTGAGAGAGAGATTGGAGGAGAATAACTACAAAGTCATTACCACAGTGATTCGGGTGGGGATAACGCAGGCCTGGGAGAAGCAGTGACAGAGAGAGTGAAGAGAGGGGATGGATGGGAGAGTTGGCGTTGGGAGGGGGTCACGCTCGTGCAGGCAAAGGGGAAGAAGGAAAGGGGGAAGGAGAATAGAGAGGCCCCGTGGTTTCGCGCACGGGTGCTCAGAGGGTGGGGCCGCCGCTTACCTGAAATGGGGAAGTCACAGGGAGAAGCAGGAATCCCCTGTTTCCGCTCCACTCACCACAGACTCGCTGGTCTCCCAACAACTCACGTATGTGAGTCTCAATCTGCTTTGCACGCACGCCCTTTGCTGTTCACAGATCTGCGTGTGAGCTCAGATCCCGAGGCCTCAGGACGTCCCCGAAGGGCTGGGATGACGACTCTTTGAGAGATGACATCAAAGGCTCTAAGCGGAAATGAAACCGTTTGTGAATGTGATTTTGAGTCAGGATCCTGTGTTAACGAAGCTCATCCAAATAACTAAAAGTCCAGGGAGATGGCGGAGGCAGAAGATGGTATAGAGGGGATAAATGGTGATGAGAAAAAGAAAAGAAAGGAAAGGTGATTAGCCCAGCCTGTGTGGCTCAGTGGTTGAGGGTCGACCTATGAACCAGGAGGTCACGGTTCCATTCCCAATCAGGGCACATGCCTGGGTTGCTCGCTCAATCCCTAGTAGGGGCCATGCAGGAGGCAGCCAATCAAGGATTCTCCTCATTAACGTTTCTATCTCTCCCTCTCTTTCCTCTCTGATATCAATAAAAAAATATTTTTAAAAGGTGATTAGAGAATAAAAATAAATAAAAATCCAGGGAGAAACAGCAGCATATACAGCTTCTACAAAATATTTCAATACTATCATGAAAGGTGTGACCCAAACCTTGGCTGGGTCAAGTTCCCCCTCGCCCTCCCCCCGGCCCCCCACATTTTTGTTGTTGTTAATTCTCACCCAAGGTTTTTCCCCCATTTATTTTTAGGGAGAATAGGAGAGAGAGGGAAAGACAGAGAGAAACATTGATGTGAGAGAAACACGTTGATTGGTTGCCTCCTGCACCAGCTCTGACCAGGGCCAGGGCTGGGGAGGAGCCTGCAACCAAAGTATGTGCCCTTGACTGGAATCGAACCCGGGACCCTTTGGTCCGCAGGCCGATGCTCTGTCCACCGAGCCAAACCAGCGAGGGCACGCGAGTCCCTTTTTCATGGCATTGTCTGTCAATGGGTGTCAGGCGTTGGGGCTCCGTATTGATCACAGATTCATGAAGTGGTTGAAGCACATGGCTTAACTTCGCTTCATTCCAGAGCATTTTGCCTTCACAAGAGGCGTTGCCGTGAAGTTAGTTATGAGGTCATTTAAAAACATTGCAAACAAATGCTGTCCTTCTCCTGGTGGTAACAGGACAGGCCGAGCGATCATCACAGAAAAACGGCCGTAGCTCGAACACCCGGGGGCCTCTGGGAACGGCCTTTGGAGTCACTCCCTGACCCGTCATCATGCTGTTCCTTGTCTTTCATCCCAAATTGTCTCGCTCACCGTATCAGTCAGAACCCTTATTTGCCAGCGAATTTGAGGATTCTTTCAATTTAAGTGAAAAAGCAAATGTGTGGGTTCACTGAAGCCAGCGGTTCTCAACCTTCTGGCCCTTTAAATACAGCTCCTCAGGTGGGGACCCAACCATAACATTATTTTCGTTGCTACTTCCTCACTGTCATGTTGCTACTGTTGTGGATCGTCATGTAAATGTCTGATACGCAGGATGGTCTGAGGCGACCCCCGTGAAAGGGTCGTTCGACCGCCAAAGGGCTGGCGACCCACAGGTTGAGAACCGCTGATAGTGGAAAGGCTGGCGCAATCTGGCCTCAGGTCTGATGGGATCCAGGAGTGTCAGCGGGATCATCTGACTTCAGCCTCTTTCACTTCTCTCCGTGGGTCCAACTCATTCCCTATCCCTGTAGATGCGCTTCCTGCATGTGCCAAGGAAGATGGCTGCCCGTGACGCCAAGACCATGGCATCCCAGGTTAGTAATCCCAGGAAAGGAGGGCCTGCTCCCCACTAACCCTCCTCCCCCTTTCCACCACGTCTTTCTCTCCTTCCCGGCAGGACTCTGATGGTCCCAGCCCGAGTCAGATGCCCGTTGCTGTGGCTGTGAGGGAAAGACTTGTTACTGGGAAAAGCAAGCAAATAAGCCAGCAGACAAACCCAACCAGGCAAAGCGCATGCTCTTGCCCTTGATTAACCTTGGACGGTTCCCCCTAACCCAGTGGTCGGCAAACTGCGGCTCGCAAGCCACCTGCGGCTCTTTGGCCCCTTGAGTGTGGCCACGAAGTTTCAATCGCGCTGTACGTGCGCGCCGCACGTGGTATTTTGTGGAAGAGTCACACTCAAGGGGCAGCAGTTTGCCGACCACTGCCCTAACCTACCCTGGGAGCTTGTTGGCAAAGCAGGCTTTTGCCCAAGGCCTACGGATCAGAGCCTGCAGTTCCAGGAGATACAGGTGGGTCTCATGCACTTCGAAGCTTGGGAAGAGCTGGGCTACAGGAGGGAGGACGGGGCAATGGCCCTGCAGGGCTTCCCAGAGAGGTGGCGAAGGTGCTGTGCAGGGCAGCAGGATTGCAACAGGCGAGCAGCCAACCGAGGCTAACACCCCCCGAGAGGGCAGCCGGCCTGGCCCCAGGGAGGGACACAGAGGCCAGACTGGGCCCAAGGTCACAGCTAGTCTAAGCAAAGGTGCTGGCGCCGGTTCTACTCAGCTCAGCGCTTTCGGAGCAGCGGAGTGGGTCCTGGAGCCTGGGCGGGCCCCGCCTGTGGGAGGTGACTCCGTGGCTCCCATGGAGTAGAGTAGCAAGCTTCAAGCCTGGAGAGTCGTATAGAATGACTATAATGCAGGTAACAGGCTTCTCTCTCTCTCTCTCTCTCTCTCTCTCTCTCTCTCTCTCTCTCTCCCTCCCTCTCTCCTCTCTCATACACACACCCACACCCACACCCACACACAACTACAGTCAGTGGTTGGAGCGAGCCTGAAATTTGGACCCTACCTAGCTAATAGAGCCACTTCATGCAGAAGAGTTAAGACAGCGCACAGTCATGCTGGATAGATTTTGCCCTTTCCCCAGCAAAGCAGTCATAGGAGTTACATGTGGAAATTAGGTACGTTCTCAGTTGATTCAATCAGCTCCCCTTTCTTTTATGGACTTTAAATGGAATATTCCCGTAAGAAGGGCGCTGACGTAAAAGCCAATGGAAGTGTAATTAGATAGTAAGCTGCAGAGGGCCTGGGCTCTGTCTCAAGGGTGGGCACACAGCACTGGAAGGCGACATGGGCTACAGGCGAGGGGGGTGGGTTTTCCCTGGGTCTCCAGGCCCCTCTGTCCTTGTCCTTCAAAACCCAGGACTCACGGTTTCAAGACACCCTGGTTGGCTTCGGGCTGGGATTCCTTCTCCTGGGCCTTAATTAACTAATGAATTAATGAATGTTTTTAAACGTGGTTTAATTGTAGATTTGATATACAATCTGTATATATAAAAGCCTAAGCAACTGTCTGACGGTTCGACCATCCAACTGGTAGCTATGATGCACACTGACCACCAGGGGGCAGATGCTCGACATAGGAGTTGCCAAGCTGCGGCGACTTGGCAGCTGCAGTTCTTGGGTGACGCACCCGGAACCAGAGAGGAGGGAGCCCGATTCCGGGGTGCGTCAACCGAGAACTGCCCTCTTGCAATCTGGGACCCCTCGGGGGATGTCAGAGAGCCGGTTTCAGCCCGATCCCCGCAGGCCAGGCCAAGGGACCCCACCGGTGCATGAATCCATGCACCGGGCCTCTAGTTTTATATGAGTTTCAAATGTACATAGTGACTTGCAAAGCACACACCACCATGAGCCTAGTACCCATTGTCTGGCCACCATACAATGGTGATTACGATATAACGGGCTCGATTCCCTGTGCTGTACCTTCCGTCTCCGTGTCTTACTGTGTAACTGGACGTTTGTACTTCCTAATCCCAGGAGTCTTTTGGGCACCTTCTTTGTGGACTCCAACCGGTGTTGGCCCACCAGAATTTTTGTGTGAACACCTGGCTTTGGGTTTATTTGCTTATTTGTTGATTGACAGTTTTTCCTGAGCAGACGTTGGCCCGTGTTTTACTGACTTGCCCAAACTAGTCTCCCCCGCCTCCCAGAAGGTTCTGCTCCTCTCACTCCCCTGCCCTCACCTGTACATTAACATGGCCCATCCTGAAGGGGTCAGTTCAGATGCTTGTCCAACAAGCCTTCCCAGACCGGCATGGAATGATCTTCTCTAGAACGTGCTAAAGTCTGTGTGGCCGGATGAGTCCAGGTTGAGGACCCTGAGCGATCATGTTGGGGCTACCTGGGTGCGAGTCCCGCCCCTTTACAGAGGGGAGGCGTCAGAGGGCAGGGGCATGTGCATCTTTCTTTTCTTTTCTTATTTATTTAATCCTCACCCGAGGATATTTTTCCATTGATTTTTAGAGAGGGTGGAAGAGAGAGGGAGAGAGAGAGAGAAACATCGATGGGAGAGAAATACATTGATTGGTTGCCTCCTGCATGAGCCCCGCCCAGGGAATGGGCCGGGGAGGAGCCTGCAACCAAGCTATGTGCCCTTGACTGGAATCAAACCCGGGACCCTCTGGTCCACAGGCCGATGCTCTAGCCACTGAGCCACACCGGCGAGGGGCGCCCTGCCTCTTTCTGTCTCACAGAGCCTCCAGCCCAGGCTTTATTGGCTGCATGACCTCAGGCAAGTTACTTACTTTCTCCTCACCTGTGACCAGGGGATCCTGTTTCTCAGCCTCGCGGAATAATTGACGCCACAGCCTGGCCCAGTGTCCCACACTCTGCACCTGATATGCTTCCACTCTCCCTCCTCACTCTCCGCGCTTCCTAGGTGTTCAGCACGTAGCTCCCCGACGAATGAGCTAATTAATAAATACAAAAATCACATGGTTTTATTCCCCAGTGCTCCAGCCCTGTGAATATTTATCTTCCTTGACGCTGGTGACATGATGATTACGTAAAGACAACTGTAACCATCATCCACTTCTCCTATTTCTCCCTCTCGGAGTTGTTCAGGGTGTGTGAGGTAGGACAAAGGAGTCATTCAATCTACGTCAGCACCAGCTGCTACTCTTTTAAAACTTTTGCAAACCTGATAGACGAAAAAGGCTAGTCCATTGTTGTTTCCATGGGCATTTTTCTTTTTTTTAATTATTTTTCTCTTTATTGATTAAGGTATTGCATATGTGTACTTATCCCCCCATCCTCTCCCCAACCCCTTGCTCATGCCCTCACCCCCTAGTGTCTGTGTCCATTTGTTAGGCTTATATGCATGCATCCAAGTCATTTGGTTGATCTCTCCCCCTCCCCCCCCCCCCCCCGCCCTCCCCTGCCTTCCCTTTAAGGTTTGATGATGTGATCGATGCTTCTCTGTCTCTGGATCTGTTTTTGTCCATCAGTTTATATTGATCATTATATCCCACATATGGGTGAGATCATGTGACACTTATCTTTCTCTGACTGGCTTATTTCGCTTAGCATAATGCTCTCCAGGTCCATCCATGCTGTTGAAATGGTAGGAGTTCCTTCTTTTTTACAGCAGCATAGTATTCCACTGTGTAGATGTATCACGGTTTTTTAATCCACTCATCTGCTGATGGGCACTTAGGCTGTTTACAAAGCTTAATTATGATGAATTGTGCTGCTATGATCATAGGGGTGCATATATCCTTTCTGATTGGTGTTTTTGATTTCTTGGGATATATTCCTACAAGTGGGATTATTGGGTCAAATGGGAGTTCCACTTTTAGTTTATTGAGGAAACTCCATACTGTCTTCCACAATGGCTGCACCAGTCTGCATTCCCACCAGCAGTGCAGGAGGGTTTCTTTTTCTCCACTTCCTCACCAGCACTTGTCGTTTGTTGATTTGTTGATGATAGCCATACTGACAGGTGTGAAATGGTACCTCATTGTCATTTGGATTTGCACATTTTTTCTTTTCTAAAAATATATTTTTATTCATTTCAGAGAGGAAGGGAGAGGGACAGAGAGGGAAACATCAATGATGAGAGAGGATCATTGATCGACTGCCTCCTGCAAGCCCCATACTGGGATTGAGCCCCAAATCTGGGCATGTGCCCTGACTGGGAATCGAACCATGACCTCCTGGTTCATAGGTTGATGCTCAACCACTGAGCCAAGCTGGCCGGGCCCCATGGGCGTTTCTGATTCCCAGTGACCTGAAGCACTCGTGAACAAGGAGCAGAAATGTGCTGCGTGAACCCCTTGAAGGCTGCTGAGCACGTCTGTGAGACACAGACACAGGGCTGAGGGGCTGGGCATGAAGGCTCATGTGACCAGTTCCCAGATTTCCCAGGTGTGTGATCAATGAGGATGGTGTGTCGGTGCCGGCAGCTCCCTGGCCAGCCTGAGGAGTGCTCACGTGGTCCTGTGATGACCAGTGTTGTGCTCGGACCCGTCAGTGGACACAGCCCTCCACACACTCCCTCCCTGAAAATCTCTCCTGTTTCCGGCCGGTGGCCAAGTTGAGGCCATCACGTCTCAACTCTCTGGGCGGACCCTTGAGCATGTCTCTCCTGCCCGGAGTCAGGACTCACTCCTCAAGTTCCAGGCAATGGGCGGCCACCTTCCCTCCATCCAAGGCCTCCTCCCAGGTGCTCCCTCCTGTGTCAGGACAGACTCCTTCCCCGATGGATGACGGTGAAGGAAATACAATGTCCCACCAGGCGTTCCTCCTGTGACCTGTGGAGTCTGGCCTTAGCCTTGGCTTCCCTGGACCTGCCTTCACAATACAATGACCAGGTCCACCCGTCCTGGATATTCCTGCCCGTGGGCCTTTTCTAGAAGGTCAAAATGGGCTTCAGCAACCCCCGTTTAGTTTTTCCCCAAAGTGGTGATTGGCTTCCTCCATCCTCCCCATCTCTGTTCCTGATCCCTGGGGGCCAGCACTGGACAATACATTTAAAAACATATTAACCAAGACCAGAAATTAATTTTCAGGAACGGTATAATCTAAACCCATTTCGAGGCAAGGAAGAACAGAATGTGCCCGCGGTGAGCAACCATGTCCGCGATCATGCACAGCAATGTTTTACCTTCCCTTTCTGCACCTGGATCTTTGCTATCCCTGGCCTCACCAAAAGGCCCACTGGAGTGTACTTTCCTAACAGAAGGGAAATCTTTATGTCTCGATAAACTGGTTCACTATAAAACATGTTGGCTTTTTCCTGGGTTCCAACTATAAAATTACACCCATGCTGGTAGGTGGTAGATAGATATACTAATAGATATGGATATAGATAGATATAGATATAGATATAGATATAGATATAGATAGGGATATAGATATAGATATAGATATAGATAGGGATATAGATATAAATATAGATATAGATAGGGATATAGATATAGATATAGATATAGATAGGGATATAGATATAGATATAGATATAGATATGGATATGGATATAGATATAGATATAGATAGGGATATAGATATAGATATAGATATAGATATAGATAGGGATATAGATATAGATATAGATATAGATATATGTATATATGTATGTGGATTTCAGCCAGGTTCCATGGGTATATGTATAAATGTGCACCACATTCTTCCTTATCATTTCTTTTCTTTTTAAAAATATATTTTTATTGATTTCAGAGAGGAAAGGAGAGGGAGAGAGAGATAGAAACATCAATGATGAGAGAGAATCATTGATTGGCTGCCTCCTGCATGCCCCCCACTGGGGATCGAGCCCGAAACTTGGGCATGTGCCCTGACCGGGAATCAAACCGTGACCTCCTGGTGCGTAGGTGGATGCTCAACCACTGAGCCACGCTGGCCGGGCTCTTCCTGGTCATTTCTAATAGTGATTTAGAAATCACGTCCTTCAGGCAGGAAGAAGCCAAGGTCAGCATTAGAACTGGACCAGAGCACCTGTAAGTAGGGTTACCCCCTGCGGAGGGCTCTACCGGCCCACACTTGAACAGTGGGCACAGAGGAGCCACAGGCTAAGGCTTTGAGGATTGCTGTCAGCCTCATGCTGTCCTTGGCCCTCTCTTCCAGGCGATGACCGTGTCGCAAACCGGTCAATGGCCATATCAGACAGAAATCAATCAATAAACATTGACCAAGTGTCAGGTACCAGGCTCTGACTTGAGAGAAATGCAACAAGGAGTGGTTGAAACTTACCTTGATTCTGTTGAAAGAGAGCTGCTAGAAGGAAATCAATGTCATGTCAGGTAGTAAAGTGTACACCTTACAACACATAAAACCCCTTTCTAAGGGAAGCACGTGGCCTCGGATTGAGGCACTTTACCCCCATAGGTAACTGCCTGGGTTGAAATTCTGGCCGTACCATTGACAAGCTGGGTGGCCCTGACCACATGATCTCTAGGCTTCGGTTTCCATTTTGGTAAAATGGAGACAACAGTAGCGATGTTAGCCTCCGTCTAGGACTATTGCAAGGATTCAATGAAGTAATTTAATATATATATATATAAACATCAATGAGGAGAGAGAATCATGGATCGGCTGCCTCCTGCATGCCCCACACTGGGGATCGAGCCCGCAACCTGAGCATGTGCCCTGACCGGGAATTGAACCGTGACCTCCTGGTTCCTAGGTTGATGCTCAACCACTGAGCCACGCTGGCCGGGCCAGTGATGTAATTTACATAAAGTGCTTAGAATGGTGCCTGGCATATAGAGAAAGTGCCAGGAAGGTTAGTTACTGTAACCATTGACCTTCCTCCTTGCTGTGAATGCCTGGGTGCTTGGCCACCCAACTCGAGTTTAAAGGAGAGGGGAGCAGCAAGCGAGGCTGCGGTTGGCAGAAGGTAGAGCCGCTTGGGGGCGGATCGAGGGGATTTCAGGCAACATCCACCTTGGGATGTTATGTTCTTTCCTTCTTGAAAATGTTCCAACACACAAAGCAGTGGAGAGGCATGTGTGATGGACACTCACCAACCCAATTCCTGCATAGAACAGCGCTTAACATTTTATCATGTTTATTTTTATCTCTCTTTTTAACTTTCGCTGAAGTGTTTGAGAGTAAATTAGAAATATCATTACATTTCATCCCTAAATGCTTCTCCGTGCATCTCCAAAACATAAGGACATCTTCTTCCTGAACCACGCGATCACCATCCCACTTAACAAATCAACAATCCCCCAATCTAACACCCAGGCATCTCGGAGTATTTTGAGCGACCCTTTTGATTTCAAGATAGATTATGCCGGGGAGGAGACCTTCTGAAGACGAGATACGCGTCGCTGTGTGTAGGAAAGAATGTTCCAGGTGTTAGCATGGAGAGGGGAATGTAATTTTTGGCCAACGTCCCTCTTGTGGGCCCTCCACACGTCATGAAAAAAAGAACCACAGCCTGGTCTGAGATCCCTTGTGTGAATGTGCTCATTGCAATTTGCTTCTTTCTAAGGCAGGAAAACATGTTTTTGAAGGCTGCTTGACAGACAAGAGGGATATTAATAAGTGACATGCACATTTCTTAATTTCGCTTCGGCTGGAGACGTGATTGCTACTTCTGAAACACAGGCTGGCGATGGGCTTCTTTCTCAAAAAAGAACTCCTGGGCTCTGAGCATTTCTTGGCTGTCCATCTGAACGTGGCCTGTGGCCGGAGGCAGGATCATTCTGCCCTGAGAGAGGGTAACATAAAGACACGTTCGAATGAAAATTGGCCCTACCCAGCCAGTGGAGAGTTTAATTTCGAGACTGTATCTTGGGCGGGGGGGAGAGCCTGCAAAGGGTTGACTGAAGAGCTGGAAGGTTCTTTTTATAGCTCCGTTGCTCACACACGAGAAGGCAATCGTATTGATTGGCCTTTCTACACTTAGCTTTTGGGCTGTTTGTTTTTCTTCGTCTGTTTCTCCTTCAATTCCACATGGCGTTGGGTACGAGCCATTCTCCACTGTCCCAGCTTGGGTACCATGGGCCTCCCGCTTCAAACAATGTGTCTCCCTTCTCCCCAGGACATGGGTGAGGGCCCTCCCACCAGTCTATGTGACGTGCAGGTCCCCTTGGGTGTCAGTGCAGGTCGATGGTGTTGCAGGGAGGGGACCCAGCAGTGTAGAGTAGGGAAGAATGCAGGCTCTGGGTCTAGACTACGTGCCATCACCACTTCCTGCTGCTCACCCTTTCCTCAAGGGCCAGGAGGAGCCCGTCTCTCAAATATCCCGTTCTCTTACATTTACACCTTTGTGACGACATTTTCATTTGTTCTGGAAAAGATGATCCTTCCCCTAAGAATGAGTGAATCACTCGTTTCTTGTGTCAGGAAGAAACGCCACAACTGCAAATTGAGGGTGAACGTTAAAGCAGGATGACCATTCGCATCCTGCTAGGTGTCCTTAATTGCCTGGCGCATTGAGTTTTAGTAGCAGGAGCTCAATTTCCATCCCCTTCTGTTAATAGACACATCTTCTCTTGCCTGTGGAGTTTGTGTACTTAGTTAGAATAAACCCCGACAGCATCCCAAGTTCAAGGTAGACAAACGCCTGGGTATGTAAAGGAACATTTTTTACATTATCTGGAGTTCATAACTAGCATAAGTAAAATATAACTTGATTGTGCCAAGCTGTTATTTAAAAAGTAACCCAGCACTTCTAAATCCTACTTCTTGGATTTATATGTAATACTGCGCAGTCTTCCATAAGTTGAAAATAATGCCGCCAGCTATTAGCAAGTCACGAGCTTAAATAATTTGTAAAATAGTGTTTGTAGATGCCAATAACGACTTTGGAAGATGTGAATATTGAAACTCAAACTTGCCTACTGACATGGTTCAGAAGTCTACTGAGTCAATGGGTCCTGGGAAGGAGGCTCCTCAAACAGGAGGCTGACAGGCATTGCTAGGGCACAATTCTAGATAGTTCTTCAAGCAGGCCCAGAGAGCACAGATTTGTTAAAAAGTTGGAGGACTGGAAGGAAGTGCTGAGAGGTACAGTCAATGTTTAATCATCGGAAAAGGGGAAGTTAGGTGGCTTTGTGTAACACGCAGCAAGAGGAAAAAGAAAAATGAATGAGAAAGAAAGGAGCCCGCTCCTCTTAGGCAGAGATGAAAGCTGTGTGTTCCCACGTGGTCCACAGGAATGAGCCACCTTAGAGGTAATGCATTCTAATGGTCTCATTAGCACCGTTAGGATGGAATGAGAGAATCCAGCTATAACCTCATTCTTTCCCCCATTCAAGGCCACAGGCATCATAGACTGCGGGGCTCGGCTGCCTTTGTTCAGATGCCATCTCACTATAGCCATCGATGAGGCCGTGAACCTAGTGGACAGCCGTTGTTGGGGAGGATGGATCCTTATACAGGCACTGACATGCTGGGCCAGGTCTCAGCCACTGTGGCAGACACTGCTAACTGTTCACCCGACACCCATGTCTTCCTCAGGCTTTCTTACCTAGAGAGTGTGGTGAGCCGGCACAACCATGGCATACTCAGCCCCACGTTGGGCGCCATATGTGCCGAGCCAGCTCAGCCAAGTTTGGTGAGCCTGAGAGGGGGCGGTGAAAGAATTGAGAAAAGACAGACAAGAGAAAAAAGCTGGGTCTGGGTGGGACGCTGTCCTCTCTGATGGAGAGCTAGCCACAGCGCCACGGCCTGTAAGCCGTCTCTTTATTTTATAGCCAGATTCCACGACCCAAAGTAAGGGTGTGGTTACAATGTTCTTGTGGGTTTCGAATCTACTCAACTACATGTGCCTGGTCAAGCTTTGCTTACTGCACCTCCTGCAGCCCATATCACTTAGCCACGTGGGACCACAGGTTCGTACCATAGGTTCAAGCTTACAATTATAGCCTTTGGCTATAATTGTGCTGGGAGGGCTTTGCCCTCCAAGCTGGGACTTGCACGTGGCCATGAGAGGACTGTGCCCTCTCATTAGTCCGAGGCTTGGACCTGTCCAAACATTGTAACTGCTCTCCACAAGACAGCCCCAATGTTACATGGGACTAACCACTCTCCTCTCCTCAGTCTTCATCACGGCTGGTGGAATTCATGTGGCATGGTCTGGCCAATGAGATAGGAGAAGGAGAACTAGGGGAGCATGTGCTTTTTTTTTTTTTTTTTTTTTTTTTTAAAGTAAAGGTCAAGCTCAGCTGGCGTGGCTCAGTGGTTGAGAGTCAACCTATGAACCAGGAGGTCAAGGTTTGATTCCCGGTCAGGGCACATGCCCAGGTTGCAGGCTTGATCCGCAGTGGGGGCCATGCAGGAGACAGCCAATCCATGATTCTCGTCACCATTGATGTTTCTCTCTCTCTCCCCCTCTCCCTTTCTCTCTGAAATCAATAAAAATATATTTTTAAAAACTAAAGAAAAGGTCAAACTGTACTGAGAAAAAGCCTCTGTGAATGGAGTGAGGAGTAGAAAGATGGAAAGAACCTGGGCCCCAGAGAGCATCACTGAGTGACTGCACCTGCCCCGGACTGCGACCTCCACACCTTGTCCGGTGAGAGAAATGAACCTAGTTCTTTAAGCTGCTACAGCAGTGCTTTCTGTCACTTGTGGGCAAATACATTCATAACTGATACTGATCCAAAGAAAAGTCCTTGCAGAAAACTGGAGCCAAAGTCACTTAGAAATGTTTTTAGCTGCTTCTTCTAAAGAATAGCACATATTCAGCCCTAAAAATTCCTCTTAAAGGAAACTTTTGCTATTTCTTTTTTTTTCCTTTTTCTTTTCAGATCAGGTAGCTCAATAGTATTTCAAGAGTGTGAGGAGCAGCAGTTCTGTGCCAGTGACACCGTGTTTGTGCTTTTATTGTCACCATCTTAACAACAACAACAAAAAAAGCCAGTTTGCTGCAGTATTTCGGCTTAGTTTCTTTGCTCTCTCCGTCGCTGCCAGAGCCCTTTAACACTGGGCACCCTGAGAAAGGCCATGCTACTTTAATTTTTATGGCGTGACCTTGGCCACGTGTCAGACAGAGGAAAAGCATAAAGAACAGCTTGGATGCCCCCTTGTACCTTTCACTAGTCTTCACAGACTCTTTCCCATTCACCAGGGAAGTTTCCTTGTCCTGAGATGCTCAACTACCTCTTACACTACACTCCATTGAATGATCATTTGTGCCAAAGTCCATAACTTGCCCCATTCCTTGCCCAGTGTACATGGGCCACAGCCAGTTTTGTTTCAACCTAAACAATGAACCACGTTGTCAGAGACAAGATGAGAACTAGAAGGTAGACCAGAAAGTTTCTACGGACACTCAGTAACTGTTTCTATCTTTATTAACTGTGAGAATAACCCCTAAGTGGGATGAGTATCCCCTGGGTCCTCCTCGGAGCACATAGCATGGTGCTGTGCGCTGGCCAGAGTTTGCCGAAAGCCGAGGTCGCCAGCTGCCTGGGCAGTGTCTTGGCCAGACATCTGTCGGTGGTGTCAGCTGTTCCACTCAGCACAGCTCAGCTGAGTCATGAGGGCTTAAGGACTAGGGTCACAGGACTGGTCAGACAGGTTTAGCAGGTCCTTAAAAAGCTAGAAAATAGAACAAAAGCTCAGAAGCATCAATCCTGGGTCCAACGGGTCAAAGGTATGCCCAAGACATCTGTAGGCTCTCCTTGAAGATTGGAGTGGAATTATTAACGCAGCAGAACGTTCTAGAGCAGTGGTGCTCAACCTGTGGGTCGCGACCCCTTTGGCGGTCGAACGACCCTTTCACAGGGGTCGCCTAAGACCATCCTGCATATCAGATATTTACATGACGATTCATAACAGTAGCAACATGACAGTTATGAAGTAGCAACAAAAATAATTTTATGGTTGGGTCACCACATGAGGAACTGTATTTAAAGGGCCAGAAGGTTGAGAACCACTGTTCTAGAGTCTGCAAGTTGTTTCACAAGCAACCCTAGTGGAAGAATTCTGATGCATGTTAAGTAAGCCCATTTAAGCTTTCTTTTAAGCAAGTACTTCCAGGTTTAAAGAGCCTCGCATGGCCTGCCAGGGAGCCTTCTGTAGGAGCAGGACCAGCAACGAACCTGACAGTCCATGGATATGAACCCACCGTCACCTCCTTGCTGTCCCGAGGGGCCCTGGTCCTATAGGTCCTGACAGTCTACCCTGGGCACACGGAGGCCACGGAATAAACCTGGGGTGTATTTTCCTGGCCCATTACATTTGCTTGATGATAAATATAACCAAGAATATTGTTAGACTTAAATAATATGTTGTGAAACATATAAGGCAAAATTTGCATGAATTTAAAGGAGAAGCACACGCCTTTTAAGAGACCTGCATGGTTGATGGGTCATGTTTGGCACTCAGAGTCACCCTTCTCCTACCCAGCAGGGGTGCTCTGGGGGGAGAGCGCCGATGCAGTAAGTAGGTGAGAGCTCTTTTCTTTTATTTTTAAAAAATATATTTTTATTGATTTCAGAGAGGAAGGGAGAGGAAGAGAGAGAGAGAGACACCAATGATGAGAAAGAATCACGGATCAGCCGCCTCCTGCATGTTCCCTATTGGGGACCGAGCACACAACCCGGGCATGTGCCCTGACCGGTAATCAAAAATCATGACCTCCTGGTTCATAGGTCGATGCTCAACCACTGAGCCACACCGTTTGGGCGGTGAGAACTCTTTAGGTCTCTTCCGATCAGCATCTCCTTGAGGACAGGGAGTGTGTTTACCTTTCTCTCCCCAGCCTCTCCCTGAATAACGCAGAGGAGAATAAGGAAGAAAGGGGGGAATCGCTCCAGATCGCCTCCTCTGAGGAAAACCACACGTGACATTTGGGCACCTCAGGACACCTCTCAGTGCATACATACGACATAGATGCAGAGAGTCCCTTTTACATAAAGGGTGATCATCAAGGTGCCCCCCAAAATGTAGACACACTTTAACCGCTGATGGCTCAATTCTGAAACAGAAATGTGTTTCAATAAACACTGCCTTTATAATATTTAAAGTGTGTGCCTACCTTTTGGGGGGATAGTCTATATCTGTCTGTGCTTCTCGAATGGGCGGGATACCTTTGGAATGTTCAGATTGGCTTGACTTAGCTTGGCTCACACAGATGAATATTTCTCAGCTGCCCACTCAGCGGACATGTCACACACCAGTGGGAACAGGGAAGCCTTTCACGGTGATCGAGGTGTGACAATCACCACCACTTGCTTTGTTTTTGAAACAATAACAACAATAATAACAATGGGCGTGGAAGTGCCATTAAATGAGGGTTGGATGTGTGTCCAAGGCTGGAGTTCAGAGGCCCCCATGCCCCGGCCAGGAGGAAGGGGACAGGAGACAGGGGCCTCAGGTTTGGGTTGCAAGGCCCAGACCGGAGCATCACGTCCCAGCATCTTGCTTGGTTCCTTCCCAGAGCCTCCAGGGGCGGGATGAGACCCCATGAGATGAGCCAGAGCGCCGAGCCCAGCTGCCCACACTGCTGTCCCGATGTGACACGGGCCTGCTGGGTGGACGGTCCCAATGAGATATGGGCCTACTCAGGGGATAGTACCAATGAGACAGGGGCCTGCTGGGTGGATGGTATTGATGAGACACGGGCCTGCTGGGGCGATGGTCTCAATGAGACACGGGCCTGCTGGGTGGATGGTCCCAATGAGACACGGGCCTGCTGGGGGGATGGTCCCAATGAGTCACGGGCCTGCTGGGTGGATGGTCCCAATGAGACACGGGCCTGCTGGGTGGACGGTCCCAATGAGACACGGGCCTGCTGGGTGGACGGTCCCAATGAGACACGGGCCTGCTGGGGGGATGGTCCCAATGAGACATGGGCCTGCTGGGTGGACGGTCCCAATGAGACACGGGCCTGCTGGGTGGACGGTCTCAATGAGACACGGGCCTGCTGGGTGGACGGTCCCAATGAGACACGGGCCTGCTGGGTGGATGGTATTGATGAGACACGGGCCTGCTGGGTGGACGGTCCCAATGAGACACGGCCTGCTGGGGGTATGGTCTCAATGAGTCACGGGCCTGCTGGGGCGATGGTCTCAATGAGACACGGGCCTGCTGGGTGGATGGTCCCAATGAGACACGGGCCTGCTGGGGGGATGGTCCCAATGAGTCACGGGCCTGCTGTGGGGATGGTCCCAATGAGACATGGGCCTGCTGGGTGGATGGTCCCTATGAGACATGGCATGCTGGGTGGACCTGCTACAGGAGCAGCCCCCAGCAGGCACCGAGGGGGAGAGGGGGCAGGAGGCAGGAGAGTCCCCTCAGAGCCCTGCATCCAGCTGCCGCCGCCTGGTGGGCGGCTCTGCCAGGAACCCAGCCTCGGACACACCTGCCAGCGGGGGCCGGGGCAGCTGGGAGCAGCAGCTCTGCTCCGAGAGGGACGTGACAGGGGGTTGTAAACTGTGCCAGGGCTTCAGATGGGACGGCAGCCCAACCTGTCCCCTCTGCTCTGCGCCCACTGCGAGAGGCTCAGGCGGCAGGCTCTGCCCTGGGTTTCAGCGCCTGCTAGAATGTTCTCCCCCCCCACCCCATCTCTCTCATCCTCTCTCTTCCCCAGCCTCTCTCTCTCTCTCTCTCTCTCTCTCTCTCTCTCTCTCTCTCTCACACACACACACACACACACACACACACTGCTTATTCTACCTTGCGGCTCATGAGTGAGAGTTTGAGGTGCACTCTTTCCCCTGAGCTCATGTGTGTAAAAATGTGAAAACAATGACCTCCTTAGACAAACACATAAAAGTAAGTCCTGGGGCGCCATGGTGAGAGGGTGGGGGGGGGGGCATGCGGGGAGGGGGTGGGGGGGGGTGCGAGGGGCGGGGGAAATAGAAGATGTAGGGGAAATTTTAACTCCAGTGCCTGGCAGTGATGACGTTTGCCTCATGATGACTAAGACATTGGCTTTGAATCAACCAGGCTAGGGCTATAGTTGTTCCATCTCTGAGCTGTTAGGCCATGGCCTCACTCTATGCGTCTGTGAAATGGGTGAGTACCTATGAGGGTGGTGAGGATGGGCTGCACTCACGTGTCCCAAGCTCCTAGCAGAGCCAGTGCGCAGGAGATGGCAGCTGGCTGGAAAAACCTACTCAGGCCCCACCTCCCCGAGCCCCCGACTTCTTGGGCTGGGAACTCAATTGAGAAGGGCTGTAAGCCTCGGTCCGTCTCCGCCTCTGCCTCCGCCTCTTCCCCAAACCTCCCTCTGCGGCCTGGCCACACCGTGTTCATGGGCCGCTCTTCTCTGTGCAGGTTTCGCTCCCGCTAACCATCCAAACCTCATAGGTACTCGCCCATTTCACAGACGCATAAAGTGAAGGCTTATACTTGTATCTCCCTGTTTGAGCCCAGCACTCACTGATTAGGGAGCGCATTCATAGGAAACAGCGCTATGTGAGGGCAGTAGAGCTTCCTGGCCAGGGATACAGATCTAAACCCAGACAGAACAGGGTTCGAATTCTGCCACTAGCCACCTATGTAACTGTATGCTAGGATTTTCTAAGCCTTCTGGGGTCAGGTTCCTGAACGGCAAAATGGGAGCATCCTCATAAGAATTAAGTTAGTAATATTTGTGAAGAACATGGTAGACACCTAATAAATACATGCTATGGCCCAGCTGGTGTGGCCCAGTGGTTGTGCATTGACCTATGACCCAGAAGATCACAGTTCGATTCCTGGTCAGGGCACGTGCCTGGGTTGCTGTCTTGATCAGTGGGTGGCGTGCTGGAGGTGATCCATTATTCTTTCTCATCATTGATGTTTCTATCTTTCTGTCTCTCTCTTCCTCTCCCTTCCTCTCTGAAATCAATAAAAATATAAAAAATATGAGCTACAATTCATTTTATGAATACTTTCGTTATTAATATATTTCAAGTTAATTAATTGTTAAAAAAATAAGACATGATGGGACTGACAGGTTTGACCTACATACAAGAAACCTGCAGCCTGTTGCGTTTGCACGTGCCCACGTGCACGTTGGCTCATTCTTGTCTTTAAGGTGGACACGGAGAAGGGAGCGAGAACTGCCCTCAATCTGGCAACGAAGGAGGGACAAGTCTCCTGTCACTCATAGGGACTTCCCGCTTTGCTCAGTTTCCACTGTTGCCATGGGTCAAGTTCAGCTTCCCAAGACCCCTGGCTGGCTCCTGTGTGTGATGCTTTTGGGGGCAAGACAGTAGACCCCCACCAGGCTAAGTACAGTCATGAAAAGGATGAAACCCACCCTATATTCTTGGTACTAACTTGGGGAGGCCTATACACTCATTTCTGTTTTAAAATTGTGGCTCTTAATTTTTATTGATTTGGTGTCTTCTTTTCTCCATTCTGTTTCCAAAACAACACAAAAATGCAGCCTCCACCATGTCAGATCACGTAACTGCTTACACCCTCCCAAGGTCTCCCACCCCACGCCCATGTAACCCCGGGTTCTTACCACGGCCCGCATGGCCTGGCAGGACCCGGCCTCGCGCCTCGCTCGCTCACTTCTTCCCTCCCACTCCTCCTGGTGACCCCGTCCCAGACACATGGACTTGCTTGTCGTTGCTGGAATCTGCTGAGCAAGCTCTCCACAGGGCCTTTGCACATGCTGTTCCCCTAGACTGTGTTCTGCTGGAATGCTCCTCCCTCAGATGTCCTCCTGGATCTCTCCTCCTCTTCTTTCAGGCTCCGTGTCATCTTACCAGAGAGAACTTCCCTGAAAACCCATCTAAAATAACATTGACCCCTGTCACTCTGTCCCCTTCTCTTTGTTTCATTCTTCTGCATAGCACTTACTACCTTCTGAAGTGTGTGTGTGTGTGTGTGAGTGTGTGTGTGTGAGTGTGTGTATGTGTGTGTGTGAGTGTGTGTGTATGTGAGTGTGTGTGTGAGTGTGTGTGTGAGTGTGTGTGTGAGTGTGAGTGTGTATATGTGTGAGTGTGTGTGTGAGTGTGTGTGTGTGTGTATGTGTGAGTGAGTGTGTGTGTGTGAGTGTGTGTGTATATGTGTGAGTGTGTGTGTGTGAGTGTGTGTGTGTATGTGTGAGTGAGTGTGTGTGAGTGTGTGTGTGTATGTGTGAGTGAGTGTGTGCGTGCGAGAGTGAGTGTGTGTGTGTGTGTGAGTGTGTGTGTGTGAGTGTGTGTGTGTGTGAGAGTGAGTGTGAGTGTGTGTGTGAGTGTGTGTGTGTGAGTGTGTGTGTGAGTGAGTGTGTGTGTGAGTGTGAGTGTGTGTGTGTGTGTGTGTGTGTGTGTGTGTGTGTGTGATTGTCTTACTTCTCCCACCAGGGCAGAGACTTTTATTTCATTCACTATTTATAGTAGGTGCTCAGTAAATACAGAATGATGGCTATTTTAAAAAAATATATATATTTTTTATTGATTTCAGAGAGGGAGACGGAGAGAGAGAGAAACATCAATGATGAGAGAGAATCATTGATCGCCTGCCTCCTGCACGCCCCTACTGGGGATCAAGCCCGAAACCCAGGCGTGTGCCCTGACCGGGAATCCAACCATGACTTCTTGGTTCATAGGTCAGTGGTCAACCACGTGGCTGGGCTGAATGCATGACGACTGAGTGAATGACTACACGGCTCCTGAGTGTGTGCACGTGAGCATGGAGGAGGGTCCGCTTCGTTAGGAGAGGTTTCGGGAGCCCGGTGGTCAGGGCCCACTGGCTCCAGGGACGAGAGACCCGGGGTGGGTGGGCGCCTCCTTCCACTCTGGTCCCCACGACTATTTTGGGCCTGAAACAGCGCAGCCAGCAGGTGAGGGGGTGGCTTTCCGACAAAAGGTCTTACAGAGCCTACGTGCTCAACACACGTTAGAATGAGAAGCGCTGAAGATGAAGGGAGGGAAGCGAGGGCCTTGTAAAAATAGACGGATGAGGTATGTGTTAGTGTTCTTTGCAAGAGGGCGGGGAAGGAGGACTGGTTAGCGTTAGGAGAGATATTAAGAGATACATCCCGGAAGATCAGGAAATGCTAATCACCAATTTCCACTAAGATGAAAACGAGGAAGTTTTACTTTTCACAGAGATGGATTTTTTTGTGGTGACTTTAAAAAAAAGTAAATACTCTTTGTAAGAAAAGCAGAAGTCAAATTATACAGAAGAGAACAAGAAAGAAAGAAAAAATGATCACTCAGGACCTCGGCCTCTTCATAGGCATCGATAGCATTTTAGCGATCACCATTTAGAATAACTTTGAGGTGCATAGAGAATATAGACACCTGACCTTCCTTTCACACAAATAGGATCATATTATACATTCATAGAGGCTGCTTTCTTGGCCCATTGCTGTGTTTTGAGGACATGACTCTATGGCAAGACATGTACCTCTTCAACGTCACTTTTATATTTAACTAGAGGCCCGGTGCACGAAATTTGTGCACTGGAGGAGTGGGGTCCCTCAGCCTGGCCTACACCCTCTCACAGTCTGGGAGCCCTCGGGGGATGTCCAACTGACGGCTTAGGCCCTCTCCCCTAAGCCATCAGTCGGACATCCTTAGCACTGCCGCAGAGGTGGGAGAGGCTCCTGCCACCACTGCTATGCTCACCAGCTGTGAGCCCGGCTTCTGGCTGAGAGGCGCTCCCCCTCTGAGAGTGCACTGACTACCAGAGGGCAGCTTCTGCGTTGAGTGTCTGCCCCTTGGTGGTCAGTGCTCATCATAGTGACCGGTCATTCTGCCATTCGGTCAATTTCCATGTTAGTCTTTTATTATATAGAATAACGGTATTCCACAGTATGCAGCCAGTTCCCGATTGAAAGATACTTTGGTTGTTTTTGGCTTTGCTGCTAGGTGAGACTGGACATTTGGGCAGCCTCCTGGGCACAGTCCAGGCAGCTCCTGTCCCAGCTGGACCCCAGGCTCCTGTGGCATCATCACTTTAGAAGTTCATCATCGCCTTTGGCCAACGGTCTCCCTTCCCATGCTCAGCCGAGGAAACAGTCATAAAGGGAAAACCCATTTTAAAAAATAGTTTTTATTGATTTATTAGAGAGAGAGAGGAAGGGAGAGGGATAAAGAGATAGGAACATCTATGAGAGAGGAATATCACGCCCCCTACTGGGGATCAACAACCTGGCATGTGCCCTGACCGGGAATCAAACTGGCCACCTTGTGGTTCCTGGGTGGCTACTCAACTGCTGAGCCACACCAGCCAGGCCCAAGCCCATGTTTTAAAAATATGTTTTCATTGATATCAACCAAACAAGCTTTATTTAGTTCACCCACCGTGTGTGGAGGAGGACTTGCTGACTTATTTCTGGTTTCCTAGAAGAATTCAGAACTGCTTTTATATTGTGCTTAGGCACCAATTGTTTGTGGCTTTTCATTTCTTACTAGTGGCCCGGTCCACGAAATTTGTGCACATTAAAAGGGAATTAATTAGAGAAATATTTTAATATTGCTATTTGCCCTTTCTCTATAATAGAAGTGTCAGAGATGAAAGAAAATTAGTAAAATGTATATGAAAATAATATATAAATTTATTAATAAATAAATAAACAATAACAGCATCACGTTCCTGTCTGGCGCTGGTGGGGGCTGCAGCTGCACGTCCCCTGGCCTTGCCGCGCATACAGCCCCACCCACCCACACCTGCTGCGCATGCAGCCTCCTGCTGATCAGTCATTATGGCATGAGGGTGTCACGATCATTTGCATATTACCCTTTTATTAGTATAGATTAGTATTTTTAATATATTTTTATTGATTTCAGAGAGGAAGGGAGAGGGAGAGAGAGACAGAAAGATCAATGTTGAGAGAGCATCAAGGATCAACTGCTTCCTGCATGCCCCTTACTGGGCACTGAGCCCACAACCTGGGCATGTGCCCTTGACCGGAATCGAACCCAGAACCCTTCAGTTTGCAGGCTGACACTCTATCCACTGAGCCAAAAGGGCCACGGCGTTTGTGACTTTTTAGAACCACCCCCTCACTTTCTGCCAACAGCACTTCATGGAGGATGACTGCTGGCTGCTGTGCCGATGGGCCTGGGGGCGGGGCAAGTGGGACAGCTGTCTCCACGGCCACCCCGTCCCCCGCCCTCGCGGCTCCCATGGTCTCCAGGTCACACAGGTTTGGAAGCTACTGGGGTTGACAGGGGACGCCAGAAAGAGGCGGGTGCTGTTGCCCTGGCCGACTTGGCTCAGTGGATGGAGCGTCAGCCTGCGGGCTGAGCGGTCCCGGGTTTGATTCTGGCCAAGGGCACATGCCTGGGTTGCGGGCTTGGTCCCCAGTGGGGGGCATGCAGGAGGCAGCCGATCAATGATTCTCTCTCATCATTGATGTTTCCATCTCTCTCTCCTTCTCCCTTCCTCTCTGAAATCAATAAAGAAATATATTTAAAAAAGAGGCAGGTGCTACCTCGGTGGGCTAAGCTCTCTCCTTTCCTTTGTCTCAGGGCATGGCGAGGAGCAAAGGCTTAAAATAATCCACCACAATGCGACATGGGGTTGTTTTTGTAGAATTTCCTTTTATTGTATCCCATCATTAAACTCATCAGGGAGCCCAACAGTGTGGCTCAGTGGTTGAGTGTTGACCTATGAACCAGGAGGTCACGGTTTGATTCCCGGTCAGGGCACATGCCCGGGTTTTAAGCTTGATCCCCAGTGTGGGGCATGCAGGAGGCGGCCGATCAATGAATCTCTCTCATCATTGGTGCTTTTATCTTTCTCTCCCTCTTCGTTCCTTTCTGAAATCAATAAACTATATTTTAAAAAAAGCTCGTTAGGGTGGCTTCTCTTAGCTGAGCCCTGCCACCCCGGGGCAAAGAGGGCCTCATTATAATTACCCTGTTGGACAGCTGAGGGCACAGAAGCACCCAGAAGCCACATGCCCGGCCCAGGATCAGGTGGCCATGCCCAGAGTCCTGGGACTGAGCTTCTGGGGGCAGAGCTGCGAGCGGGGATGGCGCGGCTCACGTTACAGGGCCTGGCTGCATGCTGGGGGGTCGGCTGTGCTTCTCTCAGTTCAGTGTCAGCAGAGCCTGGGGAGGAGGTGGCAGCGATCCTGGTGGTCTCCTTCCAGAGGGTCTCTAGCCGCAGGGTCTGGGGATGGGTGGTGGCCTGGCCCTGTCTGTCACCCGCAGGGGCGGGACGAGGAGCCTCCGGGGGTAACTCTATAGTTCACCCAGGCCGCTGACAACACTATGTGCAGAGGGTATCAGCTGTTCAGCCCGAGTCACCACGTTATAGGGAAGGCGGAGGCGGGGGCGGGCAGGAAGGAACTCACCCGGCGGAAAGTCTACGCTGGGCCTGGCTGGGTTCACACGCTCCGTGTCATTTGCTCCTCGTGCCAACCCCGGGCACTCAACCAACAACTTCTACGCCCCTCCTCCTCCTCTGGGTGGAGAAAATAGATGCTCAGAGCTGCTAAGTGGAGAGTGGCCACTATAGGATGGAGATGGGGTTGCCATGCATTTGTGCCTTTTAAAAATATACTAGAAGCCCGTTGCATGAAGATTCACGCAATAGGCCTTCCTTCCCCTGGCTGCTGGCACTGGTTTTCCTCCAGCACCCGGGACCCAGGCCTTTGGTCCGGCTGCAGCAGAGAAGCCAAGCCTCTTCAGACTTCAGTCTTCACTCCGGCCGGAGCCTTCAGTCTTTGCTCTGAGCCTGTGTGTGCAAATTAGCCACCATCTTTGTTGCGTTAATTTGCACAGTTGCTCTGATTGGCTGGTGGGCGTAGCGGAGTGACACCAATTTGCATGTTTCTCTTTTATTAGTGTAGATATTTTTATTGATTTCAGAGAGGAAGGGAGAGGGAGAGAGAGAGATAGAAACATCAATGATGAGAGACAATCATTGATCGACTGCCTCTTGCACGCCCCCTGCTGGGGATGGAGCCGGCAACCCGGGTCTGTGCCCTGACCGGGAATGGAACCGTGACCTCCTGGTTCATAGGTCGATGCTCAACCACTGAGCCACGCCGGCCGGGCTTATTTGTGTCTTGATTTCCCAAGGTCAGCTCTGTCGCTGCCACCGCGGCGCCCACCAGTGCGCCCCACGCCGGCCTCGCTGTGGCAGGAAGTGTCTGGAGTGAGCCGTCTCCCACGGACTCCTTCGTCTCCTTTCCTCACTGACATGTCATCCGAAGGGACAATGTCCGAAGCTGGTGTTTTTCTCACCAACTCTTGGGACTGCCGCGGGCTCCGGGGCACCATTTTGGCTGCCATCCCACGGAGTTTCATTTTCACGTTTTTATTGAAAAATCGAAATCCGGAAAATGAGAGCCTTTCCATATTGATCTTTCAGGGGCAAGTGAGAATTAAATTCTGTGCAGGACCCAGAGAGCGCCAGCTGAGTGGCGACAGGGCTGACGCGCAGGGCGGGGCCGGAAGGGCGGCCAGATGCGGCCGGTGGGATTTCCAAAGGGACGATGCAGCCGCGGCTCATGTTCGATTCACATCCAAGGGTTTCTGGAGGGAGACTTACTTTATTTTGTTTCTTTCCTAGCATGTCAGGGATGGAGGGGCCGAGTCCGCACGTGGCTCCTACCGCCCCCAGGTCTGGGACTTCAGGGCCCTGAAGAGAGACAGCCCCAGTTCTGGTTTATTCATCTCTCTGGGGCCCAGGTAGTTCTGGGTTCAGATCCTGCTCTGCCGCTTACCACGGCTTACTACCTGGATGCCCTTTTGCAGGTTTCTTAATGTCCTGAACCTGTGTGTGTTTTTTTTAACCTGTGAGTTGGAGGTAGTAGTAGGAACCACGGTGCAGGGCTCCAGGGAGCTTCCACCGAGTGTCAGTGGGTGACTGAATGAATGAAGCAGAGGCCCACGGGAAACTCAGGGTTGATTGACAGGCGTCTCTGTGCCGCAGCCACGCCCATTCTCACGGGGCCAGCCCCCAGGAGAGTGAAGTGTCCCTGAGCTCCTGGGTCCCTGGAGGTGTGCACTGCCATTTGGATTTTATATCTTCTCTTTCTGTCCCGTCAGGGTAAACGCCTCATAGCAGTTGCGGGTAAAAGACATTCTGCAAGTTGATGTGCAGAAACAATTCCCTCTTTCCTCCCGCCTCCTCCTCTCTCCGCCCCCCAGCACCTGTAGATGTCCCATCTCTGCTTCCCCACGTGGGCTCACTGTGGGTCTCACCGGGAGCCGGGAGGGATGCAGGCAGGAAACGGGCCCCGGAGAAGCCAAGAGCCTGGGACTTGGGGATGGACTGAGTCGGGGGGCGGGGGCGGGGGGGGGGGGGCAGCGCCCACACCAGGCAGGGCCTGGGGCCAAGCAAACCGCAGGACGTCTCTGGGTGCCCCTAGGCACCCCGCCTTGAAGGTAACCCACCCATCCTGCACCCACAAATGATTCCACCTGATGTGCAACCCCTGGAGCGAGAAGGTGAACAACAGCTTGGAAGATGAAAGCCAGGCAGCTTCGCTGTGGCTGTGGCTGTGGCTGTGGCCGTGGCTGTGGCTGTGCAGCTCCCTGGTGGGAGTGCCCAGTGCAAAGAGGAGCTAATGAAATGCGGGGGCGGGGGGCGGGATGCGGGAGTGGGGTGGGGGGGGGAGGCGCAGGGGGCGAGCTGTGCTGGAAAGACTGCCACGGAAAGTTCTCTCCATGGTCATCTCCGACCTGCGGGGTCCCACAACCAGCTGTGGCCTGTGACAGGCGCTGCCCACGGATCGCGTTTCACACGCGCAGCTGTAATATCTGGCGCACAGGTGCTTGGCTCCCTCTGCCCGCTGCCGGGCAGCGCCCTGCTTCCTGGGATGTGGGGGGTGGGAGGGAGCTCACACTTGTTGCTACCCAAAGCAAGGAGGGGGCTGGAAATTCCTGCCACCTGCGTTCCAGGCCCATCTCAGAGGGTCCCCCGGGCCTGCCTCCGAGAGTTCCCGGGTCTCTGCTCAGGTGCTCCCTGGGGACAGGGGCTGTGACTTGCGGGAGAGGGAGCAGGCTGAGCAGCAGGCCTCCAGCGGGCTGGGCAGGGCCCAGGAAGCCGGGCAGGAGGCCCTGAGCCCGGGGAGAGAGGCTCCACCTTTTGGCCAAGCTTCTTTCTTTCCCTCCCTCCCTCCCTCCCTCCCTTCCTTCCCCCCTCCCTTCCTCCCTCCCTTCCTTCCTTCCCCCTTCTTCCCTTCCTTCCTCCTTTCCTTCCTCCCTTCCTTCCTCCTTCCCTCCCTTCCTTCCTTCCTCCCTCCCTCCCTTCCTTCCCCCCTCCCTTCCTCCCTCCCTTCCTTCCTTCCCCCTTCTTCCCTTCCTTTCTCCTTTCCTTCCTCCCTTCCTTCCTCCTTCCCTCCCTTCCTTCCTCCCTCCCTCCCTCCCTCCCTCCCTCCCTCCCTTCCTTCCCCCCTTCCTCCCTCCCTCCCTCCCTTCCTTCCTTCCTTCCTTCCTTCCTTAATATATATTTTTATTGATTTCAGAGAGGAAGGGAGAGGGAAAGAGAGAAACATCAATGATGAGAAAGAATCGTAGATCGGCTGCCTCCTGCACTCCTACACTGGGGATCGAGCCTGCAACCCGGGCATGTGCCCTGACCGGGAATCGAACCGTGACCTCCTGGTTCATAGGTCAATGCTTAATCCCTGAGCCACACCAGCTGGGCTGACGTGCATATTTTTAGCAAAGTCACCACAGTCCCATCTCTCAAGGAGCTGTTCCTCCCGGCGTGATGCTGGGCAGGGGGAGAGCCCGTGCCACAGCCCTTCCCTCCATCGGGCCTCGTGCTTGACCTGTGGGCGCTGAGCAGCTGTCTCTCCCGGAAGGGCCTCCTTCTCTAGCTGCAGCCCCTCCCCGGCCCCCCTGCCAACACTGCCCGTGTCCAGCTGATTTTCCCTTCTGGCAGGGGGAGCAGTGTGAGGAGGGGCCTGAGGTTTGTTTAGCATCTTCTATGTGTCAGACACGGTGCTAAGCACTTTAAAAGCATCGAAGTAGGTGCCACCACTCTCCCCACTTCACAGATGAGAAAATTGAGGCACACAGATGCTCCAACTTCCCCAATGTTACACAGCTGGTGAACGGCGGAGCTGGGTCTGTCCGACGCCTCAGCCTGTTCTTGACAAATGCTTAAGTCAACAACTTGTACACCAAGCATGTCAAACTCATGGCTGGCGGGCCGCATGCCTGGTTTAAATAAATAAGCAAGGCCTGTGGCCCGCCAGCCGCGAGTTTGACATGCTTGTTGTACACTGATTTGAACTAATTAATAGCCATGGGCTGTGGGCGGCATCCTTCCTTTCTGCATAACAGGGTGTGGAGGGTAAAGGCCCACTCGCCGTAACCATGCGTGCAGGCAATGACACAGCGGTATCTCTATGTGAAAGGCCCTTTTGCCCTGCACATGCGTGAGGGCAATGACTCAGCAGTAGCACTATACACACTGCGCAGGCGCACCCGTGTGTAACCTACTTATGTGAATGCAGCACGGATGCCACTTATTGGCACGAGGCCTCTTTGTTTGAGGGTAAAAGGTGCCACTGACCAGCCAGCGGTTGGCTGGTTTGTTCGTAATCAAGCATGTCCTACCCACCTGCGGTCGCTACTGTGTTCTTCCAGTTTTTGGCATCCAGAGGGGTCAAGTCCCTGGATGAGGAACTTGCACCTGACACAGGGTCTTCTTGTGGGATAGTACAGTTTATTCCTGCAGTCATTCACTCATTCATTCCTGCAGTCATTCACTCATTCATTCCTGCAGTCATTCACTCATTCGTGCAGTCATTCATTCATTCATTCGTGCAGTCATTCACTCATTCGTGCAGTCATTCACTCATTCGTGCAGTCATTCATTCATTCATTCGTGCAGTCATTCACTCATTCATTCCTGCAGTCATTCACTCATTCGTGCATTCATTCATTCATTCGTGCAGTCATTCACTCATTCGTGCAGTCATTCACTCATTCGTGCAGTCATTCACTCATTCATTCGTGCAGTCATTCACTCACTCATTCCTGCAGTCATTCACTCACTCATTCCTGCAGTCATTCACTCACTCATTCCTGCAGTCATTCACTCACTCATTCCTGCAGTCATTCACTCACTCATTCCTGCAGTCATTCACTCACTCATTCCTGCAGTCATTCACTCACTCATTCCTGCAGTCATTCATTCATTCGTGCATTCATTCATTCATTCATTCCTGCAGTCATTCATTCATTCGTGCATTCATTCATTCATTCACTCCTGCAGTCATTCACTCATTCCTGCAGTCATTCACTCACTCATTCCTGCGGTCATTCACTCACTCATTCCTGCAGTCATTCACTCACTCATTCCTGCAGTCATTCATTCATTCGTGCATTCATTCATTCATTCATTCATTCCTGCAGTCATTCACTCACTCATTCCTGCAGTCATTCACTCACTCATTCCTGCAGTCATTCATTCATTCGTGCATTCATTCATTCATTCATTCATTCCTGCAGTCATTCACTCACTCATTCCTGCAGTCATTCACTCATTCATTCCTGCAGTTATTCACTCATTCATTCCTGCAGTCATTCACTCATTCCTGCAGTCATTCACTCATTCGTGCAGTCATTCACTCATTCATTCGTGCATTCATTCATTCATTCATTCCTGCAGTTATTCACTCATTCATTCCTGCAGTCATTCACTCACTCATTCATGCAGTCATTCACTCATTCCTGCATTCATTCACTCATGTAACAAGTAGGTACTGAGCGCCTACTGTGTACCCGGCGCTTCTCTAGTAGCTGGAGATGAAATGGTAAGATGGGTTGACAGAGTTTAGAACACAGTAGCAAACACTAAATGGATGAGCATGTAATTCAATTAATTGGTTGATGGTAATTGTATCAAGTGCTATAAAGAAAAAGTGCTGTCAACCAGGCAAGTGGCTCCAAGCGCAGGACTTTGGGGTGAGAACAGGGTCCTGGCTGATGGGGAGGAGCCCCGGTTGTGCCATTTCTGACAGACGTAGGCCGCTCAGGCCCAACCCGGCCCCTCCCATTTAGCTCTGAAGGGAAGAACAGCCTGTTTCTTTCTTTCTTTCTTTCTTTCTTTCTTTTTTAATATCTTTTTATTGATTTCAGAGAGGAAGGGAGAGGGAGGAGGAAAGATAGAAACATCAATGAGGAGAGCTAGTCACTGATCAGCTGCCTCCTGCACGCCCCCCACTGGGGATTGAGCCCACAACCCGGACATGTGCCCTTGACTGGAATCCAACTCAGGACTGTTAGGTCTACAGGCCAATGCTCTAGCCCAGGGGTGGGCAAACTTTTTGACTCGAGGGCCACAATGGGTTCTTAAACTGGACCGGAGGGCCGGAACAAAAGCATGGATGGAGTGTTTGTGTGAACTCATATAAATTCAAAGTAAACACCATTACATAAAAGGGTACGGTCTTTTTGTTTTTTAGTTTTATTCATTTCAAGCGGACCGGATCCGGCCCGCGGGCCGTAGTTTGCCCACGGCTGCTCTAGCCACTGAGCCAAACCGGCTAGGGCTAACGCCTGTTTTAAAATACCCAAGGGAGGAAAAAGCTGCACCAGACAGACCGGCGTGGGCACCAGCTGGCCAGCGCGGCCCACGGCTTCTGTTTGGGTCTGTTTTCCCGGTGCCTGTGGGATTGTCTTGGTGACCCTCACGCGTCACTCGCCCAGGGATGGCAAATCACTTGTTGAAAACATAAACAGGGCATAGAACAACTGGCAAGACACAGACAGCTAATCACCATCCCCTCTCCTCTTGCCCTTCCTCTGATCCTGTTTATGAGACGGAATCTCCCTGTTGTCCATCGCATTTCTGCTTCGCTCTTAGAAACAGACAGAGCAGCTCCCATGAACCCTCGACTTAATCCAGGAGGAATCTTTCTGTTTCACAGGCCACAGAGCCCCTAGAATCTCTCTGTTTCACAAGAGGCACCTCCCTCCTGCCCTGGGAACGGTGGTTTCAGATGGGATAGAACAAGGCCCCCTCCCATCCTTCATCCATCATCATCATCATCCTATGAAATCTGCAAACAGTCCTTTCCTGCCAAATTTGGAAACGCCCCTCTTTATTTTGGTCAAGCTGGATATCAGATCTTTATTGGTCTTCGTCTCTTCCAGAGAATGAACCAGGGAGGGGGACACAAGAAATGCTTAGCTCACTTTTCCTATTAATGAGGTTTTGGGGAGGAGGGGGTACTTGGGACTACATAAAAGAGCAAAGCTGCTCCTTCCCATCATGAGTCTGTGACCCCTGGTTTACAGAGTTCTTTTTTGAAAATATATTTTTATTGACTTCAGAGAGGAAAAGAGAGGGTGAGATAGAAACATCAGTGGTGAGAGAGAATCAATGATCGGCGGCCTCCTGCACGCCCCCTACTGGGCATCGAACCCGCAACAAGGGGATGTGCCCTGACCAGGAATTGAACCGTGACCTCCTGGTTCATAGGTTGACGCTCAACCACTGAGCACGCTGGCTGGGCTACAGACGTCTTGACTTACTAACAGCCAATCCTCCATAGAGTTACAACTGGGCCTTGGGATTGGGGAGACTCCGGTTGAGAGATGGGCTCTTGGTCGCTAGAAGATCTGTGATGAACTTGGCTGCCTGGTCGGAAAACCAAAGGTTCACCCACTGGCTGGTTGTGCAAACGATTGGTCAAATCCTCCTGTCCCAATGTCTCAGTGACTGTAGTGATGTCTCTTCGACAGCCTGGATCACGGCCCTGCCTCTTCCTCTTGGCTTAGTTCACTCTTCCACTGTAAGCAATACCATGATCATGGCTACTTAAACCTGCAGCTTTTTCATTGAAACAGTTCCCCGTGTTGACTCGTTCAACCACAAGGGAGGAATTCGCATGTATGTAATGGTCAGATTTCCTTCAACCTACACCTGGGTCCTGTCGACTTTTTGGGTAAGAGATAGTGTTTTCTGAGTGTCCCTCGTAAGGATGCGTAAGCAGGTCGTGGGTGCTGGACCATGAAGTCACCATCGGCAGGGGGCCTGTTCTCATCGGAGGTGAGAGTGGCTGCCCTGCCCGGGGTTGGGGGTGGGGTGGGGGGGGGACTGGAGGAAGGGACAGGGCAGAACATCTCATCTCCACGTTCCCTCTTTCCCACTTGTGACCCAGATCACCCACCATGCTGAGATGGGGCCTACGGGGTCCTTTCTATTCACCCCAATCCACCCGTCCCACTGGTCAAACTCATTTTTTTAAAAGATCGCCTTGTGTATTTTAGTCTTCTCCCCAAATGACCATCAGTTTATAGCAGCATTTCTTTCTTTCTTTTTTTTTTTTTAAATATATGTTTATTGATTTCAGAGAGGAAGAGAGAGGGAGAGAGAGATAGAAACATCAATGATGAGAGAGAATCATTGATCGGCTGCCTCTTGCATGCCCCCTCCTGGGGTTCGAGCCTGCAACCTGGGCATGTGTCCTTGACCTGAATCAAACCCGGGACCCTCTAGTCCGCAGGCCGACGCTCTATCCACTGAGCCAAACCAGTTAGGGCTATAGTGGCATTTCTTAAACCCTTAAAGTGTAAGGATTAATGGGCATTCCATTAAAAAAGAAGAAGGATTTTGTAGACAAAACAAAATTAAAGAGTTTCTTTACAGCAGGACTTTTTGTAGCCTTAAGATGCTAATAAGCATTGCAAATTTCCCAGCATTTCCCCCAAATTTACTTGCCTGGGATCTTGGCAGGAAACAGATGGCTCATTCAAAGGAGTAATTGCAGGGATGATTAGCAAACGTGTGAACAGATTAAGGAACCCAACAAGGGGATGATGAAGCACCCAGGGACCTGCAACAGAGGGATTTGGGAGAAGGGAGAGAAGGAGCCTGCGACAGGTACTGCCTGCCCAAAAGCCGACAGCTTCCATCGAGGGACCCTCCAGGCCAAAGGCTGCAGGGCAGGGAGGAGCTTGGGAGTAATACCTTGGCCTCTTTCTCCGCCCGAGTTTCCATCACCTGCCAATCTTCACATCCGTTGGACCCAACTTGAAGCCAAAGGGCATGGAGTCCAAACCATGGACGTCAGCCTTCCAGGGACAGAGGGAGAGGGTGGACATTCAGCATCGCCCCCCTGGACAGCTGTTAACAGCTGGTAGGACACTGCTTTCCAGAACGCCATCTGGCCAGCGCTGGCCTAAAACAGCAAGTCCACACCCCTAGACTGGGCAACCGAGTCCTCCCATCATCTCTTCACAGCTCAGCTCCCACCCTCTTCACCCCTGACCCCCCACCTCCACGGGCCTCGGGAACATGGCTTTCATCTCAGCCTTTTCACGTCGTTCGGCCTGTGGAGGGAGCCCATCACTGGCAGCTCCTCAGCCCGGCTCACCCGCCTCCTTCCCCCTCCAGGGGACTTGCTTGGCCACCTCATTCTTACCGCCCTGGGTGTTAGGGACCACCGTTTCCCAATTATCTGGAAAAATAAAAAAGATTTGTGTGGCTTCCAGAAGGGACAGGCAGCCTGAGAGATGTCTAGGTGCCCCTACATCCCAGAAGGCCTGGGCGTTTCCACGGCTTTGGGGACAGACCATCTGAGCTCAGAGGATCCTGGGAAACTCCGAGGTGTGGGCCACTTGGTCTTCAAGCTGCTGATTTTGCACTTAACACTCGCGGTGCCTGGATTTCCACTTAATCTGCACGGATGCTTGTCTTTCCTCTTGATAAAAAGCTTGTGATCCCCAGATCCACAGGCACGTGCCATTCCCCCCCCCCCCCCCTGCCCTGCCCTGAGCTGTCAGAGTGGCAGGTGTCCCAGTGGCCCTGGGGACGGGGTGAGAGGATCAGTGGGGCTACGGCTTAGAACAGAAATGCCTTTGCGGTTGGGGAAATTCACTGGGTTGGAGGCTGGGATGAGGCAGGTGTGACCTCCCGGCCACAGGCAGGCGTGAGTGAGTGAGTGTGTGTGTGTGTGTGTGTGTGTGTGTGTGTGGCACAGGTGCTGCGGGCCCCGGGAGCCCGCTGGGGATGCGCATGGGGTCGGAGTCTCCAGCAGCTCAGCCTTGATGTCCGTCCTCCTCCCTCCTCCTGCTCAGCTCCCTCCAATGCTCTGTGCTCTGTCCGAGTTTCAGTTTCGCTGGAGGGCAGGCGACAGGACCCCTGGCTGCCGCTTCCCTATTCGGCCAGAGGCTGCCTGGAGTGGAGTGTGAGTCCCTCCGGGATGCTAACCTCTGTCCCTGGGCTGCTGTAAACACTGGGCCTCAGTAGGCCAGTGCCTCCTGCCTTATCTGAGCTTTTCCGGGTCACCTGACCGGTGGGGTGTGAGGTGCTCTTCATCCATGACAGGGGGGGGGATCTCCCTCTCAGGTCGGGCTCACCCGCAGGCTCCAGACGGTAAGGGAGGGTGGGGAAGGCAGCCCCTGCAGCGTAAGGTCTGACGAGCTCTGGCCCAGGTCCTCCTGGCCACTTGTGTTCATCTCAGTCTCGATGAGTCAGGAAGACACTGCCTTGCGAGGAAGTGACCGTGTCTGGGTGGGGGAGGGACAGACCGGTGAATGCAGAATGGCCGCTACCCCAGGGGTTCATTTTCAACAATGAACCCCAAACATGAGTCCTGCTGGCTTCTCATCTCCTCTTTCAAGGCCCCCTTTGCCCTTGGGGTGGGGTTGGGAGAGATAAAGGGACCAGCTGAGGGAGGACCCGCCTGCCTCAGCCGAATGGTGGAGTGGTCACGTGGGCAGCTCTTCTGCCTTTGGTTGGACCTCCTGGCCGCACGGTCGCTCTCACCTGCTCTTGGTGCGCCAGGCTGGCTGCCCAGGAGCCCATCTGCAGGACGGGCACCGGGAGGGAGCAGGGCAGGCCCGTGACAGGGGACGGGTGTCCCCCAGTGCCACCCAGGAGGTAATGTTAGGGGCAGAAATGGAATATTGGGAACGAGCTATTTGTTAGAGGAAGTAAAATAAGAAACATTCATCTTGCTCGCTGAACCATGATTGTTTTGTTCTGATGAAAGAAAGCACATTCTAGCCTGGCTGGGGGTTGTGTGGCCCCGGGACCTGGGAGTCAGCCTTGGACCTGGGAGTCAGCCTTGGACCTGGGAGTCAGCCTTGGACCTGGGAGTCAGCCTTGGACCTGGGAGTCAGCCTTGGAATGTGGTCCATCCCATTCAAGAACTGCCTATTATCACGGGAAGATGAACAACCTTGTTGCCCAAACAACGGTGTCCCGCCCCAGGCTCCCCTCCCCCCAGCCCACCTCGCCTGCTTCCCCATGCCTAGGATTCCTGCTTCCCCACGTATCCTTTGTCCCACCCCATGTAAGAAGCCGGCTGATGGGGTGCAGAGCAGATTTCTGTGGATGACCTGCTGCTCCCCTATCCTGCCGGCAGGATTGGAATAAACACTCAGATAGGATTCAACCCCGTCTCTGCTGAATTGACTCAAGCAGTGACAGGCAGCCTGGAGCCCTTTGTTGTCTGGATTCAGTTCCAGGGGAGCAAACCCGGGTGCTCCCACGCCCTGCAGACAGGGGGCGCTGGTTAGCAGTGTGGGCAGCTCCTCCCGGTCTCTGGAGCAGAAAGTGGTACCCGCCATGCCCCGCCTCTTTCCTTCTCTGGTTAAAGCGGGGAGCCCCGGGCCCCCCAGTGTGGGCCCAGCACTGCTACTTTTTCTGCAGCTGATGCTTCTCCCCGGCCCAGCCCTGCCCTCATCCCCAGAGAGATGTCTTCCCCCGGAGGTGGCCTCCACCCCTGCGTCCCCTCCTTCTACCCCCTGGTGCTCAGGGCAGCCCCTGCCTTGTCACTGTGCCCGTCCACGTTGCAGCATTAACTGTCGTCTAAGTCCCCGTGTCCCCTGGGGACAGGTCTGTGCGACCTTCCTTCCTTCCTTTCTCTCTCTCTCTCTCTTTCTTTCTTCTTATAATAGATATATTTGTATTGATTTCAGAGAGGAAGGGAGAGGGAGAGAGAGATAGAAATATCAATGATGAGACAGAATCATTGATCGGCTGCCTCCTGCACACCCCCTACTGGGGATCGAGCCCGCAACCCGGACATGTGCCCTGACAGGGAATCGAACTGTGACCTCTTGGTTCATAGGTCTAGGCTCAGCCATCTGAGCCCCTCCAGCCTCTATGCCTTTTCTATTGAACACGTGTCAAATGTCAGCCATTTACAAAGCACTGAGCCCAAACCTTCAGGGGACCCCAAGGGGCTTAAGATAGCGTCCTGCTCTTACGAGGTGTGACATTTAGAGAGGCTAATACAACACACATACGGGTACCTCAGGAAAGCCCCATCCAGGAGAAGGTGGCCCTAGACAGGGCCATGCCTGCCCCAGGAATCAGCTGGGCAGGGCCTCGGCCAGGTTGAGAGGGGTGAGAGGGGAGATTGCAGGAGAAACAGCCCTGGGGCCGCCTGGGTGTGAGCAGGGGCCACCCATCCCTGGGGGCGAGTTCTACAACCACCTCCAGCACCTGCAGATGCGAGCGTTCAGTGTTGCAATCCCAATCCCACCCCAGCCCAGGCTGGACCACGGAGGGGCACAGGCCTGTGCGGGGAGCCCAGGGCGGGGGCTCTGGGTCTGAGATGGGGCCTCGGACCACCTTCCTCGAGGCTGGGCTCCAGGGAACATCTCACTGCATGTGAGGTGCAGAGCGGAGTCCCCTCAGATTCCCCGTTTTCCTGGGAAGCCACTGGCCAGCCGGCGCTTCTCTGACCACAGGAGATGGACACATTATGACACAAGAGCTTCCTTTTCTTTCTCCCTTTCGGCAGCATCTCCTCTCTCCCGCAACACGCAGAGTAGAGGGGGCTGGTGAGGTAGCGGTTCATCTTTTTCTGTATCAGTTCTGCCTCTCACACCCCCCTTCTGGCCTCTCTTTAATTTGACAAAGAATCTCAGCGCCGCAAGTTACCTGGTGTGGGGCGGGCTTGTCATAGCACCTTCCTCCTCCCGCTCAGGCCCAGGGCTTCGGTCCCAGCTCCTCCCCTCCAGCCCCTCCAGCCTCCGGATCACAAAGGCACGCACTGTCCCCCCAGATCAGAGGGCGATGGGCGCTCGCACAGGTAGCCCTCTGTGTGTCTCCCGGGAAAGGCGGTCACTCTCCCCGCGGACAATGGGCAGGTGGAATCGATACCCGTGAGGCCTCCGGGGACGGGCGCCCTGGTTCGTTCCAGCCGCACCGGAGCCTCCCCACCTGGCCCTGCCAAGGTTTCTCCTCGGAGGGCAAGGCCAACGCCATCGCTGGGTGGGGACGGGTGGAGGAGAGGTTCTGAAGCTACGGAATGGACAGAAGGATGAGGAGGAGATGGCGGCTGACTTCTAACCCCCTCCACTGTCCCCCCTCCACTGTTCCAGGCTTTGTGATTAGGACATAAAGACCAGGGCCCTGGCTGGTTTGGCTCAGTGGAGCGTCAAGCCTCGAACTGAAGGGTCCCTGTTGGATTCCTCTCAAGGGCATTTACCTCAGTTGCAGGTTCCCCAGCCCTGATCTATGTGTCTCTCTCACATCGGTGCTTCTCTCTGTCTCTCTCCTTCCTTTCCACGCTTTCTAAACATCAGTGGAAAAATATCTTCAGGTGAGGATTAACAAAAACAAACAAACAAACAAAAAATAAAGAATGGGGGGAAAAACATCGATAGATGTGAAATGGAGCTTTGATTAATTGATTGGCTGAAATGGAGATATCCTATATAATAAAAGGCTAATATGCAAATAGATCGAACGGTGGAACAACAGAACAACTGGTCGCTATGACGTGTGCTGACCACCAGGGGGCAGGTGGGGAACATGGAGGGTTGTCAGTTGCAGTGGGATGGTGGAGCAGGTGAGCGGGGGAGGAGGGGGGTGGTGCCAGACTAAGGTGGGGCACTGGCCACTGTCATCGGGTGAGCCTTTGGTAGTTACTGAAAATTCTTTGCTCCCACACACCGCAGTCCTGCCCGGCACTTGCACCTGCTGCCGGCACTGGCCCCACTTGCACCTGCTGCCAGCACTAGGCGCCATTAGCAGGTGCAAGCAGTGGCTGCCAGCCCCAATCACCCCTCAGGGCTTCTCCATCTGCCCCTGGTCCTGAGGGGCGATCGGGGCAGTAGCCACCACTCGCACCCGCTAATGGCACAGGCCCCAATTGCTCTGCGCCATCAGCAGATGCAAGCAGGGCTAGCACCGTTAGCACGTGGGAGCCGTGGTGGTGGTGGGAGCAGATAGGGGACTGGGGGCTACGGTGGGAGGGGCTGGGCGGGGGCACGGAGGATGGGCCAAGGGCTGCCCCTATGGCCACCACAGCCTTGCAGCCCACAGTTCCTTTCAAGGTGCACAAATTTGTGCACTGGGCCCCGAGTAATATTATGTTAGTTTCAGGTGTACAACATCATGGCTCTAGATTAGTATATATTATGAAATGGTCTTCACAATAAGCCTAGTTAACATCCATCACACACAGTTACAAATCTGTGTGATTTTGGTCTGCTGAGTGGTTTATTTTATGTTGATTATTTGGCTAAGAACTATTGGCCACGTAGTAACCAGGTGTGAAGGAGGGTGACTGTGAAGGCGTCCATGACTTAGTGTGTGCGGGGGCCATCATTTTGCATTTTTGTGGCTGTGACATTCTCTGATGTTCCCCAAACTGTCCCCCACCTGCACCCCACCATGTGCTCCGAGTTGTGCAGTAGGGAATATGCTTTTACATTATGCAAGAGCATGCATTTTTGTACATTCTTTCTACCAACATACACCCCTTATTTAAACTCCACATCTTTTTTTTAAAAATTATATTTTTATTGATTTCAGAGAGGGAGAGAAAGAAAGAAACATCAATGATGACAGAGAATAATGGATGGGCTGCCTCCTGCATGCCTCACACTGGGGATGGAGCCCACAACCTGGGCATGTGCCCTGACCAGGAATCAAACTGTGACCTCCTGGTTCATAGGTCGATGCTCAACCACTGAGCCACGCCACATCTTTTTTGAATTATTCAAATTTAAAAACCGCCCTAATTGGTTTGGCTCAGTGGATAGAGCGTCGGCCTGCGGACTCAAGGGTCCCAGGTTCGATTCCGGCCAAGGGCGTGTACCTTGGTTGCAGGCACATCCCCAGTAGGGAGTGTGCAGGAGGCAGCTGATAGATGTTTCTCTCTCATCGATGTTTCTAACTCTCTATCCCTCTCCCTTCCTTTCTGTAAAAAAATTAATAAAAATATATTTTTAAAAAAATTTAAAAACTAAAGTAAAACAGAGTGGATTTGGGACCCTTTTTGAGAAGCTGGCCCTCCCCCCATGATAATGGCATGCCCTTGCCCTTGGGAGCAGGCTCGGCTTGTCACAGGCCCGAGGTGTGCAGTGCTCTCGTCGGCTGGGGCTGCCGTAGCAACAAACCACCAACGTGGCGGCTTAACCAACAGAAATGTATTTGTCACGGTTCTGGAGGCTGGAGCCCAAGATCAAGGTACCAACATGGTCGGGTTCTGGGGAAAACTCTCTTCCTGGGTTGCAGACAGATGCCTTCTCACCTTGTCCTTACCTGGGAGACAGAGAGAGAGAGAGAGAGAGAGAGAGAGAGAGAGAGAGAAGCACAAACTCTCCGGTGTCTCTTCTGAGGACACTAATTCCACAGTGAGGGCCCCACCCTCATGCCCTCATCCAAACCTAATCACCTCCCCAAGGCCCAACCTCCAAATACCGCCACCCTGGGGGCGTCGACGTGTGGATTTTGAGGAGTCGTAACTCACCCGTAGCCCGCAGGCTTCGTGGGTTTTGATGTGGCTCCTCACTGGGTCCTCACAGAGCAGGTCCAACGAGGAAAATGAGGCTCGCTGGTGCTGAGGGACCTCAATCCCTTCTTTTTATTTTTTTTAAAGTGTTTATGATTTCAGAGAGGAAGGGAGAGGGAGAGAGAGAGGGATAGGAACATCCATGATGAGAGAGAATCATAGATCTGTTGCCTCCTGCACGCCCCCTACTGGGGATGGAGCCCGCAACCCGGGCATGTGTCCTTGACGGGAATGGAACCCAGGACCCTTCAGTCCGCAGGCCGACGCTCTATCCATTGAGCTAAACTGGTCAGGGCTCAAGTCCCTTCTGAAGTTAGAGCAGAGGTGCCATAAGAACTCCGTCTTCTGTTTGCTCATCTAGTCCCTTTCGACCAGGCATGTGCTTCTGGAACCTTCTTTCCAAATAGGAGGCCAAGACAGGAAGAGAAGGGAAGTGGAAAACAGAGAAGCCACTAAGGAGGGCTGCCCAGAGAAGCGTGCCGTGTCCTGGTGGCGTCCCGGGTGGCGTCCCGGTGGCGGGTGAGGTTGCTAGCAGCTCAGTGGGGATGGGTCGTTGGCTAGAAAAAAGCCTCACCCCTCCTTCCCTTCATGGCTTGGACTTGAATGGCTTCCCTCCCAGAGCCTGGGAACAGGCCTCCTGGGCCAGGGATGGGGAAGCCCAGAGAGCCGGTCTCGGTCCTGGGGCACCCTCAGCAGCCACCGTCCCAGGCCGGTCCCAGGCCCATCGGAGGCCCTGGAGCTCCTGCCTGGGGCCCCCCCGCCCCCCCGAGCTGCTGCCTCTGTGGCCTGTCAGCCACTGGCTTCACTGGAGTCTCCCCTCCCAGGATCTTGGCCGCAGCGACAGCCTGGAGTTTCTGTTTTTAGAAACAGCAAAACAACATGAAAGGACAGGCCTCTCTGATAAGGAGCCACCTGATACCCATCGGCTTCCTCCATTGCAGCTGCGGGCAGGGCTGTGCTCACCGCTGGGCGGCGGGCCCGAGGGTCACTCCCTCCTCTGCCCACAGCTGCCCCGCACCGTGCCCCCTTCGCCCACCCAGCCTCGGCTCCCTCCACCTCCCGGCCCAAATCAGAATGTGTGTATATATGTATACACCCCAATAGACACACTATAAATGTATGCGTATATATCTATGTAGGCTGACATACACATGGTACATATATATGCACATATGTGTATACACACACGTACATGTATATGCATGGTAAGTCCATATATACCCATGTGCATGTCCATGGGCACATACTGTATATACCTACAGTATTTGCAGGCACCCTGGCACTGTGCCAAGCGCTGTTTATTTCACGCCCACGCCCTCTGTGAAGCAGGGACGGGCCATTCTACAGATGGAGAAACTGAGGGTAGGAGGTGTTTATCAGCTGCCCAGGGTCCCATGGCTGGTGAGCAGCAGAGCAGGGACGGAGTCCGGTGTGTCCTCGGCCCACGGGCCATGCCGGACTCTGTGCCGGCCCTTACCTCTCCCCCTCCAGCCGGCCGTGGGGTGGATGCCCGTCCTCCAGGCCACACGCAGGCCCCCGCCTGGGCGCCCTTTGGGGTCAACCGACATGGCCGAGTTCTTGCTCTTTTCCAGCCCTGAGCCTGTCCTTCCTCTACTGCTGTCAAAACACACAGAAAGCAAGGTCTCGGTGCGCGAGTTAACTTGGCTCCACGTACAGACCGCACGTACTGTGCAGGGATCCATGAAGTCCAACCGCGTGCAGGCTGCAGGCCTGGCCCGAGGGAGGGCCAGGGTTCAGCCACAGTTCACGTGGCAGAAGCCAGTGAGTCACCCCGCAGTGGCAGGGCCAGCGCTGGCTCCCCCGCTTCCTTCCTTACATGGACAGAGGTCCCCACTGCTGCGTGAATGGCAAGGGCTGTCTGCAACCCTAGCCCCCCTCAGCTGTCACGGGCAAACCCTGTGGGGTCCGGCGGTGAGCGCAGGTGGCCTGGGGCCCTGGGGCCCACCCTGGCAAACCGCAGAGGAATTCAAGGCCGAGGACAGGGCTGCTGCTCTTTTATCCGAAGGGAAGCAGCCTCGTTGGCAAGGCTTTGGGCATTGGCACGCCAGGAAGAATGCCCGGGACAAACCCGATTTTCTCCCTTGAATGCCCTATCGACTCCTCGCTTTCTCCTTCCTGCTTTCTGGTCCGGGATCTCCATTTGTGCCTCTTTGGGAGTTCAGTCCTGGCCGATTAGTCCATGTTAAATGTATTAACTAGTCACCGTGCGGCGAGCTTCGTCATTCACTGAGCCACAGCAGGAGAATACAGATCACCCATCCCAGCTTCTGGTTCTCTCCCGCATAAAGTGTACGTCTCTGCAACACCACGCTTTCACGTGCGTTATAATCACCTATAAGCATCCATCATTCTTCTTATATATAAAAAAAGAATCAGATCGAGCTGGTTTGGCTCAGTGGATAGAGCATCAGCCTGCAGACTGAAAGGTCCTGGGTTTGATTCCTAATCATCAGGGCACATGCCTGGGTTGTGGGCTCGAACCCCCCAGTGGGCGGGGCATGCAGAAAGCAGCCGATCAATGATTCTCTCTCATCACTGATGTTTCTATCTCTCTCCCTCTCTCTCCCTCTCTGAAATCAATAAAAATATGTTTAAAAAAGAATCCATGGCAGAGCAGAAAGAACACCATCAAGGGGTTTGGGGTCAGGGGGTGAGTTCTGGAACCAGTGCCAATGCTGCCACTCACTTTCTTGTCCCTTAAGCAGTCTGCACCTCAACGTTATCCTCTGCGAAATGGGCACGCTGCTACCGAGCCTCCTAGGGCTGCCGTGAGGATCGAATGAGGAAATGTGCAATGCTCTGTAGTCATCAGGAGCTGAGGAAACAGGAGTCCCATGGCCCCCCTCGTTTAAAATCCCCCTAAAGCAGTGATGGCGAACCTTTTGAGCTCGGCGTGTCAGCATTTTGAAAAACCCTAACTTAACTCTGGTGCCGTGTCGCATATAGAAATTTTTTTGATATTTGCAACCACGGTAAAACAAAGACTTACATTTTTTATATTTATTTTATATACTAAATACATATAAATAAATATAAAAATATTTATTTATATATAAATAAATATATAAATAAATATAAAAATATTTATTTATATATAAATAAATATATAAATAAATATAAAATATTTATTTATATTTATTTATATATAAGTAAATATAAACAATAAATTTTTTATATTTATTTTATTTTATTTACTTTATATACTTCATTTAATAAAGAAAAATCTACCAAAAAAAATGAGTTCACGTGTCACCTCTGACACGCGTGTCATAGGTTCGCCATCACTGCCCTAAAGGGTGATATTGTCCAACTCGGGTGCAAACATCACTTGGATGGGCTTTGGCAGGGACTTGCAGGCCAGCTGGCGGCCCAGAGGCATTCGCTGCCCAGAGGAGCCCAAGCCCTCTCCACGCGGACAGGACCGATGGTGCGGACGCCGACGGAGCCTTTGGTTCCTGGCCGGATGCGGGGGGCCCGAGGACCGCTGTCATGCTGTGAATGGCCGGGTTTGGTAAGCTGCTTGATGAGCCCCCGTGTCCACCGCCAGTGGGGCCAGTGTCGCTTCCCTGGAGTGGGAATGGGGTCAGTTTCCTTCCCAGGAAACACTGCACCCACATCCTCGCCTCTCAGCGAGGCTGCTCTGTTACCGTGGCTGCACCTAAACCGGCGGTTCTCAACCTGTGGGTCGCGGCCCCTTTGGCAGTCAAACGACCCTTTCACAGGGGTCGCCTAAGACCATCCTGCATATCAGATATTTACAGGACGATTCATCACAGGAGCAACATGACAGTGATGAAGTAGCGACGAAAATAATGTTATGGTTGGGTCACCACATGAGGAACTGTATTGAAAGGGCCAGAAGGTTGAGAACCACTGAAACTTTCTGTAGAATCACCCTCCCTTCTCCACAGTGTCTGCGAACATTCTGGGCCGATCCAATGCTTCCGAAAGGAGCCCCAAGGCCTTTGGTTAGATGCCACAGAAACAACGCTCCCACTAAGAGGGGGCCCTCCTCTGACACCCCAAAGCCCGGCAGAGCCCGGGGCACGCTGACCACTGGGCTCTCTGCAGAGGGCCGGCATCTCAGGGCCTCTCCCCAGAGAAAAGCGCAAACACAGTGCCCACAGTTCCGTGTGCCAGTGCCATCTCCCTGCGCTCTGTCTGCCCTGCAAGGCGCCCCTGTTCTCTGGCTCAGCGACTGGTCCAGCGTCAACAACATGTTGACTTACAGTAAGTCCTCTTGGCTCCCGGGTTCCCCCGCTCAGAGCTGAGGGCTGTTATCTGGGATTTAACTGTGGCCGGGAACCCAGTGAGCGTGAGCTGACACTCCACCGGCTTGCTGGGTCTCACGGCTGAGACGGTCCGATGTGCTCAGTTATTTCTTGCCACAGATTTCACCCTCTAACGTGGCCTCGCGAGTAAGGACTGTGGGCGCTGGGATCCCTTTGGGAGGGTCAACTAGAGAAATAAAGAGGGATCTGGAAGAACACACGCCAAAAGGGTAACAAAACTTACCTCTCGCCCTGGCCAGTGTGGCTCAGTGGATAGAGCATTGGCCTGCGGACTGAAGGGTCTCGGGTTCGATTCCAGCCAAGGGCACTTGCCCGGGTTGCAGGCTCAGTCCCCAGTAGGGGGCGTGCAGGAGGCAGCCGATCCATGATTCTCTCTCACCATTGATGTTTCTATCTCTCTCTCCTTCTCCCTTCCTCTCTGGAAAAAAGAAATTAGAGTAAAAAATTTACCTCGACATTGAGAAATTATAGTTCATTTCATTCATTCCCCCCCTCCCCTCCCCGCTCAGCTGTATTTTCTAACTTTTCCCTAATGGTCATGTTTCATTCTGGAAATAAAAAAAACATAACAAATGATGTTTTTAAGTAAACATCCCTAAAAGGGTGCCCATAAAATACATCATCCTTTCCCCCGGGTGAGCCGCATGCCGCCAGCTTTCCTCTTTTTCAGGCATAAATCACTGTTTGCTCGGTGTGGGCTGGTGAGTGCTATTTACAAGGCTATTTTAAACCAACAAGCTGATTTTGGAAGGTTATGATGGACTTAGAGGGAATTACAGGATTTGCGTTGGGCAATGTCCTGGACGCAGCGCCTGTTTTGATGGGCAGGAGAAGCAACGCCCAGGTGCCTCTTGGCCGAAAGGAAGTGGGATCCAGCCTTTTCAGGTTTACAGTGGATTCCAGTAATCACGGTTTTTATATGTCAATTAAACATCCAGTACCTCCGCCCAGCCAGTGTGGCTCAGTGGTTGAGCGTCGACCTATGAACCAGGAGGTCATGGTTCGATTCCTGGTCAGGGCATATGTTCGGGTTGCAGGCTCGACCCCCCAGTGGGGGGCATGCAGGAAGCAGCTGATCAAAGAGTCTCTCTCACCACTGATGTTTCTAACTCTCCCTCTCCCTTCCTCTCTGAAATCAATAAACATATATTTTAAAAATTCCAGTACTCCCGACAGAGGCCAGGCATGGATCATATCTCAGTTTACTCTGCTTCCCCCAGAGCTATTTGGTTGGGGAAAGAGTTTGGTTGGCCCAGGTATGACCTTTAGTGCTTGCAAGTGCCTTGGCGAGGTCACCCGTTCTGTAGAACAGCAAGCAGAGTTTATACCATAAACGAGACATGAGAAATGACGTTGTGTCAGAGCTGGAGCTCCCGGCGCAGGTGTCCTGACCGCTCACGTTATGGCTGCACAGAAGCACTTTCTCACCTGCACCGAAGCTGGAGAAGATAGAGGGTGTGGGGTGCGAATTCCTAGCCATTCCCTGTCCACGGTCAGAAGGTGCCCATTCTTTGAGCTCATTGCTTATTCTGTGTCCGTGAATAACGGGACTTGCTGGTCCAATGTTTCATTGAGAGTTTTCTGTGTCCAATGAGATGCAGATGTACCTGCACTGAGTGGCTGGCCCTGCTGATTGGACCGGCTTAGGATGTGTTGGGAGAATTTGGTGAGGCTCGCCAGCACCGGTTTGGCTCAGTGGATAGAGCGTCGGCCTGCGGACTGAAGGGTCCCGGGTTCGATTCCGGTCAAGGGCATGTACCTTGGTTGCGAGCACATCCCCAGTGGGGGGTGTGCAGGAGGCAGGTGACGATGTTTCTCTCTCATCGATGTTTCTAACTCTCTATTCCTCTCCCTTCCTCTCTAAAAAAATAAAATAAAATATATTAAAAAAAAAAAGAATTTGGTGAGGCTCAACCAGCTACAGAAAATCGGTGCCGCTCTACCTCTTGGATTTGGAGAAGACTTCATAGACTAGGAAGCTGGTGCCTGGATGAGAGCGAAACAGATTTCCAGAATGTTCCAGGGCTAAGCTGAGAAAGAACTGCTGGAGGATTGCTCTCAGGGTGGCTGGGGAGGGTGCTTTTGTTCTGCTTTGTCTGTGTGAGACGCACACGGGCCATCATGTTTCTGTTACATGTTACAGGTAGTGTCGTATGCAGAGCCAATGGGGCGTTGAGAAGAATCATAACCCTGGTACCTGTAGCTAAGGCAGTTTTTCAAAAGAGAACATTTAGTACCAGGCACTGTTCACCAGAGAAATAGGATCAAATGCAACGTTAGTTTCCGTATCTGGCCGGATATGGCCCACGGTGGAAGTTTGGTTTATGTCATAGGAGTTCCATCAAAATTGTTTATGAATTATTCTGTGTTGGTGGTGGTCATGTAAACCCTGTTTCCATGTTGACGTACACGGCAAGTTCATAAGCTGCCAAAATTGCAAAAATAAATCTCAATTTGGGGCCATTATAAATTCAGAATTTGTGATAACTCACATGTGATCAATGAACATTCATCTTTGTCTACTTAGCTAGCTGTTTCTTCATAAAGAATACAAATTAATAGAACAAAAAACTGATGAATGAGGTTTTAAATTAATGCAAGAAACTATTTCCAAGCACCCTCAAATGTTTTAGAAGAGCTAATTACCGAAAAATTGCCATTGTTCTAAATAAATAAACATGTATTGAATACTTGGCTGGTTACTGTTGGGGGAAGTTAAAGATTCTATATATACAAAAGGCTAATATGCAAAGTGTCCCCTTGGGAGTTTGACCGGGAGATTGGGAGTTCGATCACTCGCTATGATGTGCGCTGACCACCAGGGGGCAGCATGGCACATGGTGGGTGACCAGCGGTGGCGGCAGGGAGCTGAGGGAGCAAGGAAAGCAGGAGGCAGGGAGGCGGGGAGGCGGGGAACCTGATGGGCCCTGATCACTGGCCAGACCTAGGGGCCCTACCGGTGCAAGAATTTTGTGCACCGGTCCTCTAGTATAAAGACAAACAAGGTAGTCTGCGCTCTCAGCATTTAAAACCAACGCCATGGGCTCAATAAATTAGATACAACACAGAATGCTTTAAATACATCATTTTCACTCATAACCTTCTTAAAAGGGGATGTTTCCTTCTTGCTCCTCATATGCAAACCTCAACCCAATGAAGCACAATTTCTAATCCTACCAATCAATGGACATTTTTAGCTTTCTCAAATCAACAGGCAATCAGTAGTCTATCTCCAGTTCTCTTCTTGTTGGAAACGTTAGCAGCAGTAGAGGCTACTGACGGTTTCCCACTTCTTGTCCCATCAGTACCGCTGTCTGCTTTCTCCTTCCTGGTTTCCATCCCCACCTCTGTGACTATGCATTTCCAGCCTCTTTCTAGCTTTCCTGCCTTCTGCGTCCAGGTGAGAGGTTATGAGAAGTTTTAACATATTGACCTGTTGCATCGTTTCCTTGACCCCCCTTACGACTCTTGCCGCCATCTCTTGAGTTATCTGTTTATGCACCTGCATCCTCTACCAGGCTGTGAGCTGTTTGAGGGGAAGGACGATGGCTTTCATTTTTGTATCTTTGCCCATAACAAGTACTGTGGTATCAACTATTTGGGACAGGAAGGCAGCAGTGGGGTTAGAGAGGTGGGCCTAGAAAAGACAGTGTAGATGCTGATAGTACTTATGGACCAATCGGATGTGAAGCCAGGGGGCTGGGAGGAGTGGACGGGCAGTGATGGGAGCAGCCCACAGAAAGGAGGGGGCACTGGAGCCGAGGGGTTGGGCTTGGGGTGCATAGAGACTGAGGCACAGAAAAATGTGGATGAGGAGATGTTTGGGAAGCAGATGGACAGACACACAGACCTATGTTGATCAACTAAGCTATTCCATGAAACGAAAAGCATGAGAACCAGACATTTACAAAATGACATTACTGCTTGAATAATAACGTCTCTGGGTATAGAAAGATCTTAAGAAATCATCCAGTCCAGCCCTACCTGGTTTGGCTCACTGGATAGAGTGTCAGCCCGCAGGCTGAAGGGTCCCGGGTTCGATTCCGGTCAAGGGCACATACCTTAGTTGCAGGTTCCATTCCAGGCCCCCAGTCAGGGCACATGCGGAAGGCAACCCATGGGTGTGTCTCTCTCACACTGAGGTTTTCCTCTCTCTGTCTCTCCCCCTCCTTCCCACTCTCTCTAAAAGCCAATGGGAAAATATCCTCGGCTGATGATGAGCAACAACAACAAATCATCTAGTCCGGTTGTCCATCGATTGCTTTAATCCTCCCTAGAACTTCCCTGCTGGCCTTCCTGCCTTTGGGCCTCCCAGGTGCTGGGCTTTCTGTGTATTTACAGCATTTTTCCTTTTTGATTCACCGTCCAAGACTGTGGTCTCGTTTACTCCCAGTATTAAGTTTCTCTGGCCTTTTTATCAGAAAAGATTTTTGATCGGTCAGCTGTTTACAGAAAACTCTTGTTGAACATTTACTTGGTTGACTCGGGTGTCCATAATTTTATTTTTTTAAAAAAATATATTTTTTATTGATTTCAGAGAGGAAGTTAGAGAGAGAAACATCGGTGATGAGAGACAATCATGGACCGGCTGCCTCCTGCACACCCCCTACGGGGGACTGAGCCCGCAATCTGGGCATGTGCCCTTGACTGGGAATCGAACCCGGGACCCTTCAGTCCACAGGCCAATGCTCTATCCACTGAGCAACACCAGCCAGGGCCATAATTTTACTAATGGACAATCAGAAAATAGGCTTCTTCTAGACTCAGTAAGAGAAACTTCGGGTTCTGTGGGAAACAAAGGTACAAAGTGGCTTAGCTCATAGAGACAGCCCCTTCTTTCCTCCGAGGTTTCTACTCTCCTTGGGTTTCCCCAACTTTTAGGGGAGCTGGAAGCTGGAGTGGGTCTTGTCTGTCCTGCCTACCAGCTGAGAGATACCGAGCAGGTTACCTAACCGCTCAGGACGCTGGCCCCTTGCAGTGACTGGAGAGACGAACGGTATTAATCTCATAGGGTCACTGGGAGGATTGAATGGGAAATCCTTAGTGTCTCGGCCCCGGAGTGAGTTCTAATAAATATTTGCTCTCATTATTCCGCTCTCAGGCACACCCATCCCCACAGAGAGCAGTCTCCAGAGGGGAAACATCAAGGGAAGGAGGAAAGGTGGCAGCAGCCGCATCTAAGGACAAAGAGAGGAAATGACCAGAATCGGCGAGCTTTCCATGGGACGGAGGGGAAGCTCGAGGACTGAGCCAAGAGGCAGGCAGTCCGCTCAGAATTACGGGAAGACGCAGCTTCCGGCATTTGGGAGCGAGAATGTGCCCATCGTCATTGTGAGGCCTATTTTAAATAGGGTGGCTAATTAGGCGGTGATTAAATTACACGGCGCCCATATGTTTGTGCGCTTTCCTCTATGCAGAGTACGTCTGCCTTAACGCTGTAGGTAAACTAGGTTTTTGAAGGAATTCTTGGATACTTCGCCTATAGTAGGCACTCCAACGTATTGAACTGGTGCATTGTTTTTTAAAGCTAAAAATACTAACCGTTGACATGTCGGAGATCTTACCATGTGCTTCCTATCATTATCTCATTTACTCCTATAAAGTTGGTGTTATTCTTTCCAATGAACTCTTTTTTTTTTTTTAATTGATTTCAGAGAGAGGAAGGGAGAGGGAAAGAGAGTCAGAAACATCAATGATGAGAGAGAATCACGGATCGGCTGCCTCCTGCATGTCCCACACTGGGGATCCAGCCCACAGCCCGGGCATGTGCCTTTAACCGGAATCAAACCCGGGACCCTTCAGTCCGCAGGCCAATGCGCTATCCACTGAGCCAAACCAGCCATGGCTCCAATGGACTCTTGAAGAAGCTGAAGTCTAGAGTGCAATGGGTCCTTGGTGTCCTCAGAATCTCTGTCATCTCTTTGTCTGCATATTTGAATTCTTATTGTTGGGTATTTTTAGACTAGAACGCACCTGCCGCTGAAAGGATAGAAGTGACTTCCAATGGATCTCTAAATAGACCGGCTGCTAAGGAATCAGGAGGGATGCATATGGCTGAGCTGTGGCCAGGAACCAGGGAAATGGTGTGGTGAGCCCTGAAGGAGGAGGAGGAGGAAGAGGAGGAGGAGGAGGAGGAGGTGGAGGAGGAGGAGGAGGAGGAGGAGGAAGAGGAGGAGGAGGAGGAGGAGGTGGAGGAGGAGGAGGAGGAGGAGGAGTGAGGAAGAAGGAGCTGAAGCCATCTGTGGCCGCAGACCCAGAGCCCGGGGCAGAGCAGTCACAGGGGAGCCTGAAGGATGCTGGCCCCTTACTCCCTGACCCCAGTCCACCTGTCCAGCCTCTCCTATTATTCCCTCCCCTCAGGCCCTCTGTCTGAAACGCCTTCTTCACAGTCCCAGCTGGTTAATGCAGTGAGGCCACCGTTCATTTAGTGCCCTTTCACAGAGACCATGGTTGTGGGCGGCGGGAACGGCACCGGGCGGTGGGGCCAGACCCAACCTGGGTTCAGCAACCTCGGTCCTTGGGTTCTGGCTAGGAGAGCATTCAGAGCCAAGACCCAGACTGTAAGAGGACATTGATCGGGTAACTCACAGAGGGAGAAAAAGAATTCCTGGAAGAAAGGGGCCTAGCTAGAACACAGGTTATAGAGCAGTGGTTCTCAACCTTGGCTGCACATTAGAATCACCTGGGAATCTTTTTAAAATCCTGATTTCTGGGCCTCATCCTCCAGAAATTCTGTTTCTTTGTTATGGGGTGGGGCCACAACATGAGTAACAAAGAAAAAGAATTTCCGGAGGACGAGGCCCAGAAATCAGGATGTTAAAAAGATTCCCAGGTGATTCTAATGTGCAGCCAAGGTTGAGAACCAGTTATACAGTGGGGCCTTGACTTACGAGTTTAAGTCCAAGACTGAGCTCGTTAAGGAGCTTGTTAACTCAAATTACTCTATCAACTCAATGCAAAATATCGGCAGAGAGACCGCTGGTATCTCAAAAAACTCGTTAGTCGGGACACTCGTAAGTTAAGGCCCCACTGTAGAGGCAAAGGATGGGTCCTGGGAGCTTGGGAGTGAGGAAGCTAATGGTAATGTGCCTGGGGAAGGTGGAGATGGAGGGAGGTGGGGGAGGGGAAAGGCACAGGTGTGCTCCCCGGAGGGAGAGGCACTGGGTCCTCCCTCCTAAGGGCTTTAAGGTGGAGATTTTAGGGGGGCCCAGGGGAAGGTCTCAATAGAACATTCAGCAATTTCCCAGGTGTCCTTTCAGGGTTGTGGTCTCCGCTGATTGGTTGGCCGGCACCGGGGCAGGGGTCATTTACTCCATGCAGCTGTTCCTGATGTCAGCTGTGGCTGGTTTCCTTGCTTCTCTGGGCCTGGAGCTGAAATACAACTGAGGCTATTGATGGTCCACTGCCAGGCCTTTCCACCCTGATAAGCTGTGTTCCTGGCCCACAGTCCTTGCTCTGCTCATGTCTGTCCAATTGCCAACAGCATCATTTCTATTTCTTATAACAATTCTGCACTCTTTCCATTTTGCAGATGGAGACACAGAGGCCACTAAGGCTACACGATAAACCCACAGTTACACAATCAGATCTAGAGATAGAATGCAGTCTGCCTGATTTTTAATGTCTATCGCTTTCTCTTTTCCCCATTCCTTTAGAAATTCCCAGTCACCCTTGAAGGTGCAGCCCTAATATCATTTCATCTGCGAGGCCTTAATAGAATTCCCAAGATAATTGCATATTTCCTCTATAATCTTGTAATACCCTCTACACATCTACGAAAACAGTGTTTATTGCCCTCGCTGGTTTTGCTCAGTGGATAGAGCGTTGGCCTGTGGACTGATGGGTCCCAGGTTCGATTCCAGTCAAGGGCACATGCCCTGGTTGTGGGCTCGATCCCCAATGTGGGGTGTGTAGGAAGGAGGCAGCCGATCAATGATTCTTTTACCATCGATGTCTCTCTCTCTCTCTCTCTCTCTCTCTCTCTCTCTCTCCCTCTCCCTCCCTCTCCCCCTTCCTCTCTGAAATAATAATAATAAAAAACCACACACACACACAAAACAGTATTTATTAAGGGTGAATTCTAATTATATGTCCGCATGGCTGTCTTGCCTTCCCAGGAAGGGTTTTATAAAGCGAGGAAGGGAATATATCTTTATACATCTTTGTAATCATATCTGCCCTGTCGTCCCTCTTCCAACTAAGCCTCCCATATTGCTTGTCACATAATACGCTCTTAATAAATTATTATTGAATTAATGCAGAAACTAATTAATGCTAAGGGCGCATCTGTGAAGCTGTGAACTTCCTCCTCTTTGCCAGATTATTGATTCTGCCTGTACGTGTGTTCCCCGTCTGCATCCCACACTAGTGTGACGGGCACCAACCAGATGGCTTGCCACGGAGGCGTCCATCCTCGGCACCCAGAGCCCGTTCCCCCCGCCCGGGTGCTGGGAACGAGGGGAGACCACACCAGGCCCTGGGCTGCCTTCTCTGTGGCCCCAGCAGCAGCAGGAATCTCAGGGTGTGTGCATTTCTGGGTCAACACTTCAGGATCTGACCTGAAAGAAGAAGTCCTTGGCTTCCCGGATCCAAACCCATTTTATTTTATTTTATTTTTTAAAATATATTTTTATTGATTTCAGAGAGGAAAGGAGAGGGAGAGTCAGAAATATCAATGATGAGAGAGAATCATTGATCCGCTGCCTCCTGCAGGCCCCACACTGGGGATCGAGCCTGCAACCCAGGCATGTGCCCTGACCGGGAATTGAGCCGTGACCTGCCGGTTCATAGGTTGATGCTCACCACTGAGCCACATCGGCTGGACCAATCCCATTTTAAAGCATTTGCCGAGTCACCTCCCCTCCCGTCAGCATCATTCAGCGTAGACAGGCTGTGAGTGCGGTGGCTGCTCTGACTGACGCTTTCTCCAAATGCTTGCTGTCACCCAATAGCCCCACCTCATCTCCAGTTCACGTTTTAATAAATCACAGGCAGGATCGCTTACCCTCGCCCACCTTTCTTGGCAATCATCCCCTGACCTCTCTGTTGGTCTCTGACCCGTCGTCGTCTTTTAGATTCCACTCACCTCTCCTTCAAAACAGGATGTGGCTTGTTTCTAGAACAGTCGTGTGAGAGTGCTATGATTGGATAATGAACTGAGCCAGCCTCCAGCTTGCAAAGGGTTAACACCCCTTCCCCGTGCCTGACCAAGATTGAGCTGCCACCCAGGTGCAGATAGCGACACATCTACACACAAACAGCGCCCCCAACGAGGCATTTCCGCTCATCTGCTGGCCATCATGCGCAATGGCAGTAAGTCACTGAACTTTGTTTGATTCTCAAAGCTGTTCTGTTAGGGGCCAAAATAGAATATTGGGGACTAGCGATGGTTATGGGAAATATTAATCATGCTTTGTTAAGCGTTGTTGCCTTGTTCTGGTTAAAGAAAGGACTCTCTAGCCTGGCTGGGAATTGTGTGGCCCCAGGACCTGGGAGTCAACCTTGGACCTGGGAGTCAACCTTGAACCTGGGAGTCAACCTTGAACCTGGGAGTCAACCTTGGAATGTGGTCCATTCTCATTCAAGAACTGCCTATTGCCCTGACTGGTTTGGCTCAGTGGACAGAGCGTCGGCTTGCGGACTGAAAGGTCCCAGGTGGGATTCCGGTCAAGGGCATGTACCTTGGTTGCGGGCACATCCCCAGTGGGGGGTGTGCAGGAGGCAGCTGATCGATGTCTCTCTCTCATCGATGTTTCTGACTCTCTATCCCTCTCCCTTCCTCTCTGTAAAAAATCAATAAAATATATATATATTTTTAAAGAGAACTGCCTATTATCATGGAAAGATGAACAACCTTGTTGCCCAAACAATGGAGTCCCATCCCAGCCTGCATTGCCTACGTCTCCATGCCCGTAGTCCCTACTTCCCATGCAATCTTTGTCCTTCTACCCAATAGAAGCAGCTGGCTTGTGGAGGGGTGCAGAGCAGATTTTGTGGGTGACCCGCTGCTCTCCCATGCTGCTCACAGCATTGGAATAAACTCTCATCTAGGATTCAACCCCGTCTCTGCTTAGTTGGCTCACGTAGTGACAGGCGGCCCGGACCCATTGGTTGCCTGGTTTCAGTTCTACAAGGAACACAGACTCCTTCCCTGAGTGACCATCTGTCCTGGTCTAAGCCTTTGTTCCAGTGTCATCCTGCCCAGGTCTGCCTTTGCCACAGACGTACGTGTCCAGGTGAAAGACGGAAGTTTCCTGCTCTTTGCTGTCTTCTCCTCCAGCTCCAGCCGATTAAGAAGACTCCCTTGTCCATCTGTGCAGTACCTGTGCCTGGAGGGTGCTGTGCTGTACATCTGGGCGTGGAAAGAAACCCAGCCAGCAAAGGGCAGGCCATTCAGCAAACGTGGGCAAACAAATGGGGATCCGGTCAAGTCAAGCCGACCCGCGCCCAGGCCCAGGCCCAGGCCCAGCAGGGTAGGCTGCTGCTGGGAATTGCAGAAGGTCCGCCCAGGGGTGGCCCCGTCACAGGAGGGGCGGGCTCACCACAGAGGCACTGTGTGGGCCCAGGAGCGCTCGAGAGGCTGTGAGTTTTCTGGCTAAAGACATATGGAAATGCCCAAGGAGGAGCCATGAACTGAGTAACAGATGAGTATGAATTAGCTCGTGTGATGAAGTGATTAATACCTATTGTGAACTTGCAGAGTCCAAAGACAATAGAGCCTGAGGAAATGAGACTACGTATTTTGCCTAGCCCGGCTGGTGTGGCTCAGTGGTTGAGTGTCTACCTTTGAACCAGGAGGTCACAGTTCGATTCCAGGTCAGGGCACCTGCCTGGGCTGCGGGCCTGATCCCCAGTAGGGGGCGTGTAGGAGGCAGCCGATCAGTGATTCTCTCTCACCATTGATGTTTCTATCTCTCCCTCCCTCTCCCTTCCTCTCTGAAGTCAATAAAACTGTATTTTAAAAAACATTTAGCCTATGCCATGGCAGGATTTTTAGGTAGATGCATGGCATCTCATTTGGATGTGATTTCTTCTATGGTTTTGTCACCGGGAAAGAAGAAATGAGGCAGGGATTGGTTCTCTAGATGCCTTGAACCCACCATCACACTACTCCTCCCAGGAGCCCCGCGAGGAGTCGGCTGCCATCCTTACTGTATAGCTGAGGCGACTGGGCTTGGAGAGACCAAGAAAACTGTCCGAGGACTGACAGCCAGGATGGACCCAAATCCTGTCACCTTCCCACTGGGGCCAGCCTTCCGCTGGTGGTGAGAAATTTAAAGGAAAAGCATGGCTTGTTCTCAAAAGAGCTGGGAGAACTGGTGAAGACTGTGAAAATGATAAGAAGGGGATTGAGGTTGGTGATGACCATTTTATTTTATTTATTTATTTTTATTGGTTTCAGAGAGGAAGAGAGAGGGAGAGAGAGATAGAAACATCAATGATGAGAGAGAATCATTGGTTGGCTGCCTCCTGCACGCCCCACACGGGGGATGGAGCCTGCAACCCAGGGCATGTGCCCTGACCGGGAATCAAACCATGACCTCCTGGTTCATAGGTCGATGCTCAACCACTGAGCCACGCTGGAGGGCGCTGACGACCATTATAATGCTACGTGCTAGGCACCCTGCTAAGCCCTTTGCATTTATTACTTTATTGAACCCCTTTAAAAGCCTGTGCAGATATCCTGAATCTCTTTTTGCAAATGAAAAATACCAAGGCAGTAACTGAGTGGTTGTGCAGAATTTGAACTCAGCTCTCTCTGATGACAAAGCCTGTGTTCCTGGCCCCAGCACTGACCCCTCTGCTGGGGTGGGGCCCAAGGACAGACAAACCTCCCCATTAAATCCTGATGCCCAGGGGTCCTGAAGGAACAAACTCCATTAAGGGTCTAAAATAAGTAAAGATTGCCCTAGCTCAGTGGTTCTCAACCTTCTGGCCCTTTAAATACAGTTCCTCATGTGGTGACCCAACCATAACATTATTTTCGTTGCTACTTCATCACTGTAATGTTGCTACTGTTATGAATCGTCATGTAAATGTCTGATATGCAGGATGGTCTTAGGCAACCCGTGTGAAAGGGTCGTTTGACCGCCAAAGGGGTCGCGACCCACAGGTTGAGAACCGCTGCCTAGCTGGTTTGCTTAGTGGGTAGAGCATCGGCCTGCGGACTGAAGGGTCCCAGGTTTGATTCTGGTCAAGGGCACATGCGGCCTGGATCCGCAGTGGGGGGGTGTGCAGGTGGCAACCGATCAATGATTCTCTGTCATCATTGATGTTTCTATCTCTCTCTCTCCCCTTCCCTTCCTCTCTGAAATCAATAAAAATATATAAAAAATAAAATAAGTAAATATTAGCTAAGAAAGCATAGAGTTGGATCTAGAAATATATACTTTCTTAATCTTTTTCTCTGTATTGGTTTTGTAAACAAAGATGGACAGTCATGTTTAGCTAATTTAATGGGTTATGATCGAGATAAGGAAAAATAGCTGAGCCTTATTCAGATCTATTCCAGGAAGAGTTTGACCAAGGACTTTTGAGACCTCTGGGTGCTCAGGGATGGAAATCTACCAACAGGAAGCCAGGATGAGACTCGAGTGCTGAGATGCAATTGATTGCTTTCCCAAAATTTCCCAGAGATGGGGCCGAAACCAAACCCAGGGTATTTTATTTGGGAGAAACAAATCGAATGCAGGAAGAGAACATGGGACAGTATGAACGTACAGTATTAAGTGGGGACAACTTTCTCCCGCTCAGTGGAACGGGAGAAGGAAAGTGCTCAGATGGGTAGGGGTATCACAGCGATTAGCTGGCCGTATTTAAAGCCTCTTTTAAGAAGCAGGGCAATATGATCATAGCTCGCTTGCTGCCAGGCCCTCAGAGGGATATGTTGCTGACATCCTCTCTGTAACAATGTGTTAGAATCAGAGTCCATCTAGGGGTACATGTGGTACACGTTCCCCTGTCATTCCCTTCCACCCAGCCCTTATTATCTACACCGAATGCCTTTGGAAATCTCTACTGTCGTCCCCTGAGAAATGTTAGTGCCACCATTGCATTGGAGCTTTGGATTTTTAAATGTTTGCAACGAAGGTTGAGAGATTGCTTCCCCCAAGGGACAGGGCATGGATTTTGCGGAAAAGTAGGGCACAGCAGCTTGAGGTCCCCAGGCCCCTGGAGCAGGAGAGCAGGTCATCTGAGCCGGGTCTGTGCCCAGTGTTGGCCACGCTGTCCCTGTCACTGGGGTTGGGAGCAGCTGATGCCAGGTGGGCGAGGAGCGAGCGGCTGCGCTCTCTCTAAGGTGGCCAGATGGCAGGGAGCTGCCTGCTGGGCACGGGAATGGCCAGCCCAGGCATGGGCACTTTTTGCTGGAATTTGCTCTCTGCGATCAGGGCGCCAGGTGACACGGGTCATCTTCCGCTTCAAGCCAAGTTGCAGGAGCACAGGAGGAATCTGCCACCTGGCCCAGGCACGCCGGCGCGCGGCTGAGCTGGAAGTCGGTGCCCAGAGAACAAAACCCTTTCTGGTCTGGTCCTAACGAGCCCCTCCCGCTCGGCCCCCGGCAGGAGCCTGGCCACCTGCTGGCCTCTGAGGGCTGGACTTGAAGTCCATTTACCCGCCGAAGCTCTGGCGGACCCCGAGGTGTCTCACGGTTGTGCCGCTGCCCTCACTCCACCGGCCCCCTGCCCAGCTCGGTCCCTGTCCTCACCATCTGTTTCCTTGTGCTGTTGATGGAAGGATTGTGAGTCGCCATAGATTTAGCGGGGCTTGAATTCAATGACTTCACAAGGAAAGACAGTTGCATGTAAACATAAGCGCCTAGAGAAGAGAAGGTCTCGTGTAGAGGAAGGAATGAGAGGTGCTGCCCCACCGAGGTAACAGCTCTTCGGGCCGGGAATCGGCTCAAATCAGGAGAGGAAGGGTTCCAGAAAGATCTGCCTACAGCCATTCACCACCCTCAGCAGCCTGTTACTTCCTGTGACTGGCAGGTGCTACAAAGAGCATCAGAATCAGATAACTGGATGAGTATCATTGATTTCAGAAAGGAAGGGAGAGGGAGGGAAGGAGAGAGAGAGAGAGAGAGAGAGAGAGAGAGAGAGAGAGAGAGAGAGAGAGAGAGAGAGAGAGAGAAACATCAATGATGAGAGAGAATCATTGATTGGCTGCCTCCTGCACGTCCCACCCTGGGGATCAAGCCATATGTGTGACCCAACCAGGAATCAAACCCGTGACCTCCTGGCTCATAGATCGATGCTCAACCACTGAGCCACACCAGCCCGGCAGAAGGATGGGTGTTTGAAGAATGGCAAAACCTTGACCCAAAGGACGGACATCCTGGCTGGGTTAAATGAAAGAGCCTGAACACTGGTGGGAGCGTTTAGCACATTTGAGGATCCCCGGGTGTGTATTGACTTGGATTGGGGGGGGGAGAGGAGTTCAGTCCTACATGGAAGGAAGGGGCCTGGCATTCTGGAGGGTGGCTATGCTGTGGGTGGTGGAGGTGGAAGAACCATTGGACTGGCACCTCCCTCTCAGCGTCTCCATTCTCAATCCATAAAGTAAGTGACCTGGCCCAGGTAGCTGATATTTAAGAACTTACCTGTTCTTGCCTGGCTGGTGTGGCTCAGTGATTGAGCGGCAGCCTATGAACCAGGAGGTCACGGTTCGATTCCTGGTCAGGGCACATGCCCGGGTTGCAGGCTCGATCCCTAATAGGGTGTGTGCAGGAGGTAGCTGACCGATGATTCTCTCTCATCATTGATGTCTCTTTCTCTCTCCCCTTCTGTCTTCCTCTCTGAAATCGATAATATATATAAAAAAGAACTTACCTGTTCTTGAAGTCAACAATGTTCTTTATCACATGGGAGCCACCATCCTGAACCAGGAGAGGTGTCCAGAAACCCTGGATGCCTGATCAGGTGCCATCAACACACAGATGCCTTCAGAGTGGGCCCTAGAGGAATCTGAGCCTCAAAGGATTGTCACCATGGCCTTGCACCTGGCGGTCTCTCTGGAAAGGAAGGGGGGAGGGTGAGTGAAGGCAAACTCCAGGAGGGGGGTCATCTGTGTGGCTCCCAGCGCTGACCCGGGCCAGGACCAGCCTGGAGGGTTGGTAGCGATGATGGCAAGCTTGGAACTTGGTCCTGGGCCAGGGAACAGAGTGGGGTGCAGCTCCTGGGAAACCAGCCTCCACCAGCTGCTCCTGGAATAACATTTCAATCCAGTTACACTCAGTCCTTGCACTTGATAAACGCAGTTGTCTTCCCAAAGTATTCCCAGACGCAATGTGGATACACTTCCCCCCAAACAATACAGACAGACTCCGGCCGGGACAGACAGGCCTTTCTCTTGGGGTCTCTCTGTCACCCTGGCTCGCTTGACCCTTTGCTGGGACACACACAGTATTTTGTTAAGAGATCATGAAGCTGAACTGCGCTCTTCGCCTAAGATTCTGTGACTCATTGACTCACGGACTGTACATCAGACTAACGTTGGATTTTAGTTAATCATGTTAATTTCAGGGGAAACAACACAATGGAAAAGCCTGCGGTGCTTCAGATACCGAGACGCTCTGAAATGTCTTTTATTTTTAGCAAGAGCCATAAAAACATCTCATTCTGAACTAATGTAAAAATCAAGGAAGGGTTGTATTACTCAGCGCGATCACGCCCTTTAAAAGGCTTTGGCATTTTCTTTAGTTTTGTAAGTGTTTTTGGAAAGAGAAAAAAATATTATATTGCACCCGTATCCACAGAGGCATACGCTACATCAGGCCTGCTGCGAATATTCACCGCTCACTGTAGCTCGGTGTAAGGTGTTCCTGTCTTCTCTCCTCTGATATTAATCACCGAATTATCATAACAAGCTTGCCATTAGTTAGCTTTATTGAAGAGACTGCATCGTGGAAAGTTTCAAATACTTGTATACACATATACAATTTATTTACTATTTATTATTTGCTTGCATTTGTTCCTTCATTTACCTGCCATGTGTCTGGCACCTGTGCAGGTGCTGAGACCATAAAGGTGAATTTAAGAAGATCACAGTCTAGAAGTGGAGGTGAACAGGGTGCAACAAGGGTAAGTGACATGATAGAATTAAGGGCAGGGGTGTGGTAGCAAAAGAGGAACAACTGCAAGCACCTGGGAGAAATAAGAAAAGACAGCATTGGAAACACCAGGAAAAGCCAATAGTAAAGATCTACAGCAAGCATGTCAAACTCGAGGCCCGCGGGCCACATGGTGCGTTTATTTGGCCTGTGTTAGCCTTTGAGTTTGACATGCTTGATCTACAGGTTTAGTTCAGGGAGTAACTATTGCCTGCCAGGATCTGGGATGCAGCAGTGAACAAGCTAGGGGTGGGCAGGGACCAAATCATATAAGATTTGAGCTTTTAGATAGAAGCTAGTAACAGACTCCAAAGAAAAAGGGAATTTGAGAAAGAGAATTATGAACTTAAAGGTGCCTAACACTGTGCCTGAGGCATAAGAAAATTAGTTATTCTTTCTCTTTCTGTACCCAACCGAGGCTAATCTATGTACTCTGCACCTTCATCTTGCTCAGATATTATATCCTGTGATTGTCATTTTTTTCTTAAAAAGGTGTTTGCTGAAGAGCCATTTTCCTGGGGTCAGTTTGTTTGTATTATCAGCATTAACTTAAATCTCCAGTTGTTTTTGCAGGAATATTTTTAAACTACTTTTTTATTTTTGTGTGTGAGGATGAATTTAGTTAAAACTAGGTGATATAATCCATAACTTCACTCAACTGCCCATGTGTAAATTACAATACATCTCAATAGGTTGGAAGTGATGAGTAACACTATATTAGTTATCTTTTGCAGGGTAACAAAGCACCTTCAAAAACTTGGTGGTTTAAAACAACCAACATTTATTATCCAACTAGTGGCCCAGTACACGAATTTGTGCACGGGTGGGGCCCCTCGGCCTGGCCAGTGATTGAGGCCTATTGGGGGGGTAGTTGGCAGGGGGGTGGGACCATGGGAGGTTGGCTGTGGAAGCGCACTGACCACCAGGGGGTAACTCCTGAGTTGAGCATCTGCCCCCCTGGTGGTCAGTGCACATCATAGTGCCTGGTTGACCGGTGGTAACAGTCACGTAGGCTTTTATATATACAGATAGTTTCTGTGCGTCAGAAATGCATGCATGGATTAACTAGTTGTCCTTGCCTCAAGGTCTCCCATGAGGTTGAACGTATCATCCTGGGCTGCAGTGTTATCTGAAGGCTTGCTGGGATGGGTGTGAGAATAGGGAAAGGGGGGTTATCTACTTCTATGCTCACTCAACTGGTGGTTGGCAAGCCTCAATCCCTTGCCACATGGCCCCTCTGTGGAATTGCTTTATAACACCCCCCAGATGAGCAATTCAAGAGGGAGCTCAAGCCCTAGCTGGTTTGGCTCACTGGATAGAGCATCGGCCTGAGGACTGAAGGGTCCCAGGTTTGATTCTGGTCAAGGGCATGTACCTTGGTTGCAGGCACATCCCCAGTAGGGTGTATGCAGGAGGCAGCTGATCGATGCTTCTCTCTCATTGATGTTTCTAACTCTCTATCCCTCTCCCTTCCTCTCTGTAAAAAATCAATAAAATATATATTTATTTTTTTTTTAAAAAAAGAGGGAACTCAAGACAGAAATCACAATTTGGCCATGGGAGTGAGTCCCCCAGCCAGGGCCAGCTTCGTAAGCATATGACTTGAACTGCCTCACAGGGATTTAGTCTTATAAGGGCTCTACACTTGGTTTAATGCTCTTCTTAAAATTCTTAATATTTTTTAAAAAATATATTTTTATTGATTTCAGAGAGGAAAAGAAAGAAATACCAATGATGAGAGAGAATCATTGATTGGCTACTTCCTCCTGCCCCCACATCAGGGATCAAGCCTGCAACTTGGGCATATGGCCTGACTGGGTTGGAATTGAACAATGACCTCCTGGTTCATAGGTCGACTGCTCAGCCACTGAGCCATGCCAGCTGAGCTGAAATTCTTAATTTTTGAACAAGGGGGCCCTACATTTTCATTTTGCACTGATCTCTAAAAATTATGTAGCAAGTCTCACCCCCCCAGAAGCCATGTTTTTGCTAAATGTTACTGAGCTCATTTAGAGCCACATTTCACCAGGTGAGGACAGCCTACTTGAAGGCAATCGGAGTCTCTCAGGAATTCCCTACAGTCGGAAACTGAGAACAGGAGTCAAGTCATGAAACGGCAGAACTCCGAAATCCCCCCAAATTGCTGCTCCTGATGTCCTCAGCACATCCTACACATTCACCTCTTCCCTGGATTCCATGATATATCTCAGGCTCTTTCCAATAAATTTATCTTTTTTGCTTCATCTAACTGTGTTTGTGTTTTGTAACCAAGGAATGTCAATGGATTCAACCAGTTTCGTAGGTTGATGGCACTTTGGCTGGGATTGTACATGCAATAGATTTGACCTGGTCAGTGGTGTGCTGGAGGTGGTTTGCACGTACTTTCAAGAATCAATCTTGTGCATTTTTTTTTCCAACTCCGAGTTCATAAAGAGATCTTCAAATTGGCCATCATGGGAGTATTTATACCTAAGAAATCAGAAAATGCTGTATATCAGGAATTCCCGCTCCCCTGGAGAGCCAGTGGTTAAACATTTACCAGCTCACGACTGGACCTTGTCCTGCATTAGGAGACAATGGGGGAGTCCCAGGGGAGTCAGCTCCGTTGGAATGAGGCAGGGGAAAGAGGCAGCCCTCACACATAACAACAGAACTCCAAATCCTTACAATTCACGTTGTAATGGCTGCCTTAGAGTAGTCTTCCCAGCTCACAGTGAGAACTGTTCCCTCCTCACGGCTGCCTTGGGCAACCACGAGTTCTTCCCATCCCAATTGTTGGAACAGGAGTCATCACATCGTCCGAAGTGGACCAACTGGATCCTCTCCCTTGGAATTTGAAGTGAGGATTCAGAAATTTCCTGTTCAAGATGAAAGAATGAGCAAAGTATTTATTTTTACTCCCTCCCGCGATGCCAAAAGAATGTATAGGAATAAATCCACAACGACGAAGAGAATCATCAGCAGACAAGACATTTCAACAAATTTCTGGAGTCTGAAGAGTTTGGAGCCTATTGACAGACAAAACAGGATGCATCAGCCCAGACAGCTCAGGAGGCAACAGAGAGGCCCACGTGCCCGCAGAAGCTGGAAACGCTTCAAGCTCAGTTTGTTGGTATAGGATTCTACTTACTACACGATGGCACCAGTTGCTTCTCCAGCCTTCTCTCCCCTCTCCTCTCCATCATCCCTAGCAAGGCAGCCCAGTTCTTTCCCCACCAGCAAAACAAAAGGGGGCCCAACCCAAAGAGGATGAGGGCTGCTGGGTGGATGTCACTGCCCTGGGTAAAGACCTCTCCATTCTTGGGTTTGGGGGGCTGGGAGGTACCCCAATCTGGTACACACCTTGCCAACTCCTCCTTTGTCTATTCTGAAATGAAGCTTCCTGCTCATATCTAAAAATTTCCCAATCATCCTGTTTATGAAAGAGCAGGAAGACAGACATAGACATACAACAGCAAAGAAAACCCACCTCACAACCTAGAAACAAATCAAGCCACTCCCATCCTTCACCATCAGCAGACAAGCAAAGTTATCCAGACCTCAGGATAAAATGAGTGGCACGAAAAACAGTCAAAACAGAATGAAGCATAATACACTGACCCCCAAAAAGGGAGGAAATTAAAGGAATGCAAGAGAAAATTGATAATCAAAGAAATACCCAACACAAACATCTAATTAGCATCCAAAGTGAGATATAAAACCTATGCCATCCACACAACAAGAACAGGATGCTCTGAGACAGGAACAAAGCAAACAGACAAGCAGTTGCAAAGGAGACAAGAAAGAGCCCTATGTTAACCACACAACAAAGTAAAATTCTAACGTAGACGAGACAGGTTTCTCTGGGTGGGAGGGAACTAAGGGACATTTTATTTTTTTACTTGGGGCCCAGTGCATGAATTTGTGCACCTTGAAAGGAACTGTGGGCTGCAAGGCTGTGGTGGGCACAGGGACAGGTCTTGGCCCATCCTCCGCACCCCTGCCTGGCCCCTCCAGCCGTGGCCCCTGGTCCCCTGTCTGCCAGCAGCCCTGCTCCTGCTGCCACTGCTCCCACTCACTGACAGCATTGGCCCCGCTTGCCCCCGCTGACGGTGTAGAGTGATTGGGGCCGGTGCCAGCAGCGGGTGTGAGTGGGACTGACGCCGGCAGTAGGTGCAGGCACCCAGTGGGACCGCAGCACATGGGAGCAAAGAAATTTAAGTAACCACCAGAGGATTGCCCCGATGACAGTGACCGGCTCCCTGCCTTGGTCTGGTGCCCCTGCTCCCCTGCTCCACCATCCTACCGTAGCCGATGCCCGCCATGTTCCACACACGTCCCCGGGTGGTCAGCTCACCTTATAGTGACAGGTTGTTCGGTTGTTCGGTTCGCCATTCGGTCTATTTGCACATCAGGGTTTTATATATATAGATGCTTATTTTTGAAAATATGTTTTTATTGATTTCAGAGAGGAAAAGAGAGAGATAGAAACATCCATGATGAGACAGAATCATGGATCGGCTGCCTCCTTGCACGCCCCCTACTGGGGATCGAGCTCACAACCCGGGAATGTACCCTTGACCGGAATTGAACCTGGGGCCACTTCAGTTGGCAGGTTGACGGTCTATCCATGGAGCCAAACCAGCTAGGGCCTAAGGGACATTTTAAAACTTGGAAGCTGGCTTGACCGTCTCCCCACCATGGGAAAGCAGCAGCTGGGCCAGCGACCTTCAGAGAAGAGAGAAAAGGCAGAGTCAAGAAAAACACAGGCAAACAGAGCAAGGAACAGCTGGGCCCCTGATTCCTTCCTGCTCCTATTGCGCACTTATGGAGAATCCTCACTGGCCTGGGGGCTGTGTGAGACACCCCGGTAAATTTTTAAAAAAATTAATATATATTTTTATTGATTCTACAGAGAGGAAGGGAGAGAGATAAAGAGTTAGAAATATACATGAGAGGATGAGAGAGAAACATAGATCAGCGGCCTCCTGCACGCCCCCTCGTACATGCCCTGCACAACCAAGGTACATGCCCTTGATCAGAATCAAACCTGCGACCCTTCAATTCATGGACTGATGCTCTATCCACTGAGCCAAACCGGCAAGGGCTGGGCCCCAGTAACTTTTTAATAAATCCCCCTCTTGAGTCAAACTAGGTCAAGTTGGTTGTTGTTAGAAGACAAAGGAGTCTTAACTAAAACAACAGGGCTGGACACTGGAAGGCGATGCAGTCGGAAGCCCCTCGGGATGGACAGTAGCTAAATGGAGGCTCAAAGAAGACTCCAGTCCCGTGGGAATCTGTGTCCTTACGCCCGCGTTGACTTTCCCTCAATCTTACACTGGCGTTTGAATCGCAGAGTTGGACAGCAGCTGCCCCACATGCAGTGTTTCGTGCATTGACATTTATTTTCTTAACATCTCGAAAGAAAGATGGGGCTGAGTCTGCCAAATCTCTAAGCACCTTATAATAACCTATTCAGACATCATGCGGAAGGATTGATTTGGCCATTTCACACATGAATACGGTCGCAAACAAACTAACCTACCTTCTCATCTAGCCAAAGCAGCTAAATATGACTGTGGCTTTACCTAAAAATAATATATTTTTATGCTCAAAGACAGACTTGGGGGAAAAAAACAAAAAACAAAAGCAAAAACAAACCTAAGCAGAAGGAGTCTCAAATAGGCCGTTTAAACAGCAGACTGTTACATCCGCTTCTAATTTACTTCCCTCCTCCTCAAGGATTTCCCCCCAATGTCCTTCCTTCCCATGACCCTCTGGAAGGCACGAGAACAGCGGTTCTCAACCTGTGGGTCGTGACCCCTTTGGGGGTCGAATGACCCTTCCACAGGGGTCACCTAAGACCATTGGAAAACACACATATAATTACATATTGTTTTTGTGATGAATCACTATGCTTTAATTATGTTCAATTTGCAACAATGAAAATACATCCTGCATATCAGATATTTACAGGATGATTCATAACAGTAGTAAAATTACAGTTATGAAGTAGCAACGGAAATAATTTTGTGGCTGGGGGTCACCACAACATGAGGAACTGTATTAAAGGGTCGCGGCATTAGGAAGGTTGAGAACCACTGTCCTAGAAGCTGACAAGGGCGCTTTGGTGTGCTCTGATCTGGGGAGGACATGCATGGCCACGGCATGATCCAGCCGAAGAGCTTTGGTGGGAGAAAAAGAAAAAGACAAGTCCTCAAGAAAATGGAGATCTGCTGGGCTGGTGTGGCTCAGTGGTTGAGCGTCGACCTATGAACCAGGTCATGGTTCTATTCCCGGTCAGGGCACATGCCAGTGAGGTTCCATTCCAGAAGGGGGCCTACAGGAGGCAGCTGATCAAAGATTCTCTCTCATCATTGATGCTTCTATCTCTCTCTCTCCCGCTCCTTTCCTCTCTGAAATCAATAAAAAATATACTTTAAAAAAAAGGAAATGGAGATCTCACAATGAAAGATGAAATGAATTTCATAAAAAGGCTCAGGTAACGGAGAAAAGCCTTGCTGATCCCCAAACTGGCTTGGCCTTTGTCAAATGCACAATCATCTTATTTTTCTTTGTTGATGTTGATCTTGTTTGTTTGTGTGGATTTGGAGCTTGAGACCGACCAGTCGCCTCCTCAGCCCAGACACAGCCCATGCATGGGTTGTTGAACCCAAATCCAATCGAAAAGAGAAGAGGCAACATCTCACACCCACATGGCACCAGAACCAAAGGGGCGTCTTGCCTCGAGGTGCCAGCTCTTGGCTTGGGCTGGGCCAGCGGGAAGCCGGCGTCCCTGTGCCAGGGCGAGGGAGGCACGAGCAGCTGCTGGGCCACGGAGACTATCGATTTCAAGGCTCAGATTCCTGGGGTGGCCGGCCTCCTGCTCCCCACGTGGAGGCTGGAGGTAGTGGGAGCCGCCCTGGCTGCCAGCACAGCTCGATGGGGGAGAGTTGTCACCAGCCGTGGTTCCAACAGGAGGTTTGTCAGGGATCAGCATCATCTACTTAGGAAGATTTTAACGTTAGGTTTTGAAGCAGAACTCAGGCGCGCCTTCTCTGCGCGTGGAGGATTCGGGAAGGCGGTTTGGACAAGCAAGAATGATGTCCTCACCCCTCTGGTTCCCATTGGGACCCCTACCCTGGGCCTGGCCCGCGAGGAGAGGCAGAGGCGTCGGTTCTGCCCGGATCCATCCTTCTTCGGAGAGAAAGAGAGAGACTGGCGCTTCTTGTGGCATCTCACACGGAGGGAAGAGGCCAAGATAAATGATGGTTGCAAGGTCGTTAGCTTCCCGAGCACACAGTCTGCTCTCTCTGCCAGAGGACTGCGTGCGGAGGTTATAAATGCTTTGCGGCTGGACCGGGGAGTCCTTCGTTGGATCTGGGGCCCCGACACCTGCTGCCAGGGCAGATTTGGACCCTGGGGCTGTGGCGTGTGCCTTCTCTCGCTGCACAGGCTTGTTCTGGAAGCGTCTGAGCCGCAGAAGGCGGGGTCCCCCTCCTGGATTCTCTCAGGCCCCTGTCTAGGTGACTGGCTTTTGGAGAAGACACCTGGGGAAGGCCCAGGAACAACTCAGAGATGCACCACTGGCACAGTGTTTCTCACCTCCGAGACAGGCGACGTGAATGAAAGAGGCAAACCTGTGGAGAGAGGAGGAGGTACGGGGTGGCTGTGGCGAGGGGTGGGAGTGGGAAGGTAGGCTACAAGGAGATGGGGCGGGATTAGGGAACCTCCTGTGACTCCACCGTGGTCTGAGTGTTAGTTTTGTTTCTCTTCATCGCTTTCTGGGGCCTGCAAGTTCTCTTCGACTATACCACACCCTCACTTCTCTTCCTGAATTCAACATTTTTATTGTGCTCTTAAACATTTGACGGGGCGGGGGGGCGGGGGGGGGGGGGAAGCAAAGTTAAAGTTTCAACTGTATCGGTGATTCCCAGTTTATCCTCGAACCTCGACACATATTTCCATCGGTGTGAGCATACCACACAGTGTCCTGCTGTCCACATAGCGTGACTTACACGCAAATGTCCTTATATCAGCATAGACTCCATTCTTATCTCTTTATGTGGACACAGAACAGGCCACTGTAATAATAGCTTAGCCTTGGTCATTCCACTGTTCCTGGATATTTGGGTTGAATATCTCTATCTCTATCATTTTGTTCCAGGATGAAACACACACACACACATATATATGGCCCTGGGGTCATTGCAGTAACTACTATTGCTAAGCGTTAGGGTGCCAGAGGCAGACTCCTCCGACCCTCCCAGCAGCCTGAGAAGTGGGCTCTATCCCCACCTCCCTTTTCAGGTGAGCAGATGGAGTTACAGAGAAGACAGCACCTCCGTCAGGGCCCCCGGCTGGTCAGCTGCAGAGGCGGGGTTCCCACCCTCTACGCGTCTCCAAGGAGATGATGATGATGAAGGGTGTTAGCGTGTGGCTTCTGGAGGGTCTGCGTGCTTTTTAAGGGTGATGCTGGGGTGGGCCTCTGTCACCCCGAGAGTCAGGGGACTGCCTCCCCCATGGAGGCAGGTCAGGCTGACACGGAAGCTGGTCCACATTTCAGAAGTCTTCCTGACCTTGAGTTTGAACCCGGAACAGGGAGGATCGGATTACTTAACGCTGAACCGGAGTTAGCGAGGATGAACTATAAAGCGTGGCCCCCGCTGAGGGCAGGGTTGGCACCTCCAGACGTGTGCGCTGTGGCTCTGCAGGACCGGGTGTGCCCAGCTTTGAGGGCGGGTCCCGGGGCTGGATGTGCGGGCCTGTAGGGTGTCCCCAGGAGACAAGAGGCAGCCCCCCAAAACACAGAAAAGCAAACAGCAACTGTGAATGACTCTGATACACCCCTTCGCAGTCGGGCCACTCTGGGCGGTGGCTAGTTCCAATTTCCCAGCAAGCTCCTTCTTCATTTTCAAAGGGGCTGAGGTTATAGTTGAGGGAAGAACTCACTCAGGTAGGTAATTGTTTCCCGGCGCCATTTCCATTGGCCTCTCCAGGGAAACTGGTTCCAAAAGACGTTTTCAAAGGCTTGAAGGTGTCTGGCCATGTTACATCTCAGCGCAAGGCTCTGGGGAACGCAGAGCACCCAGGGAGCAGAGATGGTGGGAGAAGTCATGTGACCCCAGGAAGCCCTTTGCTTGACACTGTTGTAAAATGAATAGAAGAACTCCTTTGTTCTTGACTTTGCAATGATGGGTTTATATGAGTTTTCAAATTTGGAATCTTAGGACACCTGCTGGGATAAATCCCCAAAGGGGTAGCTTTCCTTAATGGCATCTTGAGAATGTATATCATTCTAGTAGGTCATATTCCTTCTTCTTTTTTTTTTAAAAAAAAAAAATATATTTTATTGATTTTTTCACAGAGAGGAAGGGAGAGGGATAGAGAAGTTAGAAACATCAATGAGAGAGAAACATCGACCAGCTGCCTCCTGCACCCCCCCACTGGGGATGTGCCCGAAACCAAGGTACATGTCCTTGACCAGAATCGAACCTGAGACCCTTGAGTCTGCAGGCTGACGCTCTACCCACTGAGTCAAACCAATTAGGGCACATTCCTTCTTCTTCATAAGAGCAATGACCTTTAGAACTTTTAAGACTCAGGATTTCCTAAAGAAAAGACTCCAAAGAGGCTTGTAGTCTTGTAGTGTTTGGCTCATTTGGAAATATCTGGAATGTAAACAATAATAGAGATAAATGTTATCAGCCACTCCCCACTTCCTGTTTTCCCACCGTGGAGGTTACTAAGAAATCTTGGAGCCTGGAGGACACACGGCTTTTCTCGAATCTTCCAGCCCCTGTCACTGCATCCAGGAGCAGGGAGGTGAGCGGCAGCAGTTTGGGGTATTTGGGACTGATGACAAGATTCCTTAGATCAGTGGTTCTCAACCTTCCTATTGCCGTGACCCTTTAATACAGTTCCTCATGTTGTAGTGACCCCCAACCATAAAATTATTTTTGTTGCTACTTCATAATTATAATTATGCTACTGTTATGAATCATCATGTAAATATCTGATATGCAGGATGTATTTTCATTGTTAAAAATTGAACATAATGAAAGCATAGTGATTAATCACAAAAACAATATGTAATTATATATATGTTTTCCGATGGTCTTAGGCGACCCCTGTGAAGGGTCGTTCAACCCCCAAAGGGGTCGCGACCCACAGGTTGAGAACCGCTGCCTTAGATGCACCATTTAATGGGACACGAGGATAGCTTATAGGCAGGTTCAAAAGAAATAATTTTGCATGACTCCTTCAAGAGCTAAGAGGAGAGGAACTAAAGATGACTGCTGTTGCTTCCTGTCTGAGAAGCATCGTCCTAGTGCCATTGGCTATACACTTGTTTGTAAGTCAACTCTTTTCATGCCCAGAGACAGCCATCTCTCTCGGTTTAAGCCTGTGAGTCCACTCTGCTCATGAGAGGGCCTCTGGCTCTCACTTTATCGATTTCCTATTGAAACACTTTTGAAAGGCAGTTTAAAATTGTGGATCACCCCCATTAGGTGATCTGAACTGCCTTTTGGGTTCTGTGAAGTGAAATCTGATGGCTAGGAGCGGATTCCTTTTCATCCCAGTGGGAAGAATATGGAAACACTTCTGCCTTGCCCTTCACATTTGATTGATAGTTTTCACTTTGACAGCTAATTATAGCTGATGTAAAGGGAAAGTGGAATTCAGAAAGATGGGTGCTCTTTTCATGAATTTTCACTCTGAAAATGTGGGTTGTCTGTTCTGTTATCTCATGCCTCCGTTTACCCATGGACCAGCTAAGGTAAGATTCCTGTCTTCTATGAAGAGTGAGTTATGAAGCTGACCATTACAGCCCATGGGCTCACAGACTTGCAGCCCAGGAAAGACATTCAAGGTCCCCCTGTCTGACCCTTCACTCACTGCAGGAATGTTCTCCACAGTGTCCATGACTTTCCCAGCGACTGAAGCCCTCCATATTCAAGGCAACTGTTAGGTAGAACCTTCTTCCTTATACAGTTGACCCTTGAAGAACGCAGGGGTTAGGGACCACCCACACAGTGAAAAATATGCATATAACTTTTGATTCCTCCCGAACTTAACTACAATCATCCATTGTTGGGTATCTCCTGGGGATTATTTCCTGGACCTCCATGGATGTCAAAATCCATGAATGCTCAAGTTCCTTATATAAAACTCGAGGCCCAGTGCACAAAATTTGTGCACGGGTAGGGTCCCTAGTGGCTGTTTGCTGCTGACCAGGGCCTCCCTTCACACCTGCCTTGGCCTGGCATGGTCCACTCACCTGCTCCACCATTCTGCCACAGTCCTGCTCTTGTCGGGGGCAGCGCCTCCATTGCTGCCCGCTGCCAGTGCTGCATCGCCAATGCCCGCCATGTTCCACACTGCCCCCCTGGTGGTCAGTGCAAGTCTAACTCCTGATTGGTCAAACTCTCATAGGGACAATTTACATATTAACCTTTTATTATATAGAATAATTCACAGTCTTCCCTCTGTATCTATGGATTACCAATTGCGAATTGAAAAATCATTTTTGATCCACAGTTGGTGGAAAATCCAGAAATCAGAAATCTGGGGGATAAAGAGGGCGGATTGTATATTTATTTTAAAAATCCACATGTAAGTGGACCTGTGCAGTTCAAACCCAAGTTGTTCAAGGCCAACTGTACTCAAACATCTTTTTATGATATCTACCTATTGACTCTAGTTTTGCCTCTTGAAGCAAAGCAAAACCGATGAATTTCCAGCTCTTGAGTTCGACTTCTCTTTTGTAGGCGCATTTGTCACTTGTGTGAGGCACATCGTAGAAGAGCCTGTGGTGAAAAACAAACGTTTTGTTACATTTGTCGGACTCATTGCCATTATCAGTGAACTCTCAATTAAACAAGAAAAACATGTCCCCAGGGAAGTGGGAAACCTTTTGGGTATGTTTGCTGAACCCACTGGGCTTCTGGGACACAGGTGACCCAATGTCTGTACCACACATCACTACGTCCTGCCTGGACGATGCTCCTATCTCACCTGCAGTGTTTGCATAGCTAATGAGACGGCCGCATCTTAAGTCTGACCAGAAAGGAAAGCACCTGAGAGTCCCGTAAGAATTTCATTTGTGTTTAATAAAGGTTAGCATTTACCATCAACACATTGGAGCACCATCTAGACCAGTGTTGGCGAACCTAGGACACGCGTGTCAGAGGGGACACGCGAACTCATTTTTGTGGTTGATTTTTCTTTGTTAAATGGCATTTAAATATATAAAATAAGTATCAGAAATATAAGTCTTTGTTTTACTGTGGTTGCAAATATCAAAATATTTCTATACGTGACACGGCACCAGAGTTAAGTTAGGGTTTTTCAAAATGCTGACACGCCGAGCTCAAACGGTTCGCCATCACTGGTCTAGGAGAAGTTTTTATTGAAGTTCCTACCTTAGAGGCTGGAGGAAAGTCGTGTTCAATTATTCATTCAACAAATATTTGCTGAGTATCTATTATGCACCATGCGATGTTCTATATGATTGTGTTATATCAGAGAACAAACACAAAATAAATCTTATCCTTAAATGCTTATATTCTCATGAGGGGCCTTAAAAATGTGCAATAGGCCTAGCTGGTTTGGCTCAGTGGATAGAGCATCGGCCTGCAGACTGAAGCGTCCCAGGTTCGATTCCAGTCAAGGGCACATGCCCAGGTTGCAGGTCCCATCCCCAGTAGGGGGTGTGCAGGAGGCAACCAATCAATGATTCTCTCTCATCATTGATTTTTTTCCCTCTCTCTCTCTCTCCCTTCCACTCTGAAATCAATAAAAATATATATCAATTTTTTTTAAAAAAAGTGCAATAAAACATCAAAATATAAATAAATTACATTGTAAGTTAAAAGGTGGCAAGTGCTTTAAAGAAAAAAAAACAGAACAAGGTTAGGAGCAGGGATACTGGGAGGTGGGGGTGAAGGTTGATATTGTCAGGGTGGGCTTCCTTGAGAATGTGATAGTTGGACAAGGGGAATTACTAGGGATGACCTGGGGGGTAGAAGGAAAACCAAGAGAAAGTAAGATATAAAATTGTTGTCTTAAGTAAAGTTAAGGTAGTCATGTGATTTCACTTTTATGTGGAATCTAAAGAACAAAGTAATCAAACGAACAAACTCATAGATACAGAGACTGATGGTTGCCAGAGAGGAGGGAGTTGGGGAGCTGGGTGAAAAAGACGAAGGGATTGAGAAGTACACATTGATAGTTACAGAACAGCCCCGGGGATGTAAAGTACAGTGTAGGGAATAGAGTCAATAATATTGTAATAACTATGTCATGGTCCCAGATGAGGATTGGAATTATTAGGGGCATCACTTTTGCAAACTATGTGATTGTCTAACCACTCTGCTGAACACCTGAGACTAACACGGAATAATATTGACTGCAAACTGTAATTGAAGAAGAAGTCATGGTAGAAACCACTGAGGGTTGCCTTTGGAATGCTGACCGCGATTTGGTCATCAGGAGCCATAGCTTTGTGGAAGGCCTTGGGGATGAATGTCCTTGCTCTCTGAGGTGAGAAGGGGCTGGTGAGGCTTCTGCTGGGTTGAGCGTCGCAGTGCCCAGAGAGAAGAGTGATGCAAACCCGAGAGGTGTTTTGCGAAACTGGGAGACATGAGAGGTCAATTTGCACAGTCAGAGTCACAGCCAAGTCAACAGCCTACGGCAAGAAGGATGGATCCGATCCAAGATGGCGCCTCAAGAGCACAGAAGGGGAGAATGGCACCCCCAGTGAGACCAAAGACAAGGTAAGACAAGGAGGAACCCCGAGCTCTGCCTAGTGTAACCGAGGGTGCAGCTAAAATACACATCTCAGGGGATAACTCTCACACTGTTTGGGAAGGAGAACAAATCAGAGAGACACTCCCTGAAACTGAGCCGAGCAGGAGGGGTTCGCACAACCTCTTAGTCCCTAGCAAGGTTAGAAATGGGGTAAACACTGTGTCTGAGGCCTAAACCCTCAGGAAACTCACTGCCGAGCCAAAAGACAGGATGTAAATTCAGGAGTACGCCGGGGGTCTAGAAAGACAGAAGGATGGAGGTGTCAGAAGAAACCATCAGCTCAAGAGTTCATGGTCCACTGAAGAGGAGATAAACCATTGGGCCATTACAAAGAGGGACGGTGGTTCTTCCCATCTTTGGAGCCACAGTTGTGACAGATCTACAGTAGACAGGGCCCCCGTGTCCCCTCCACCACAGGATGGCTTCCTTGGGCACCTGGATGATTTCTGTGTCCTGCACTGAGAGAGAACTCCAGAGGAACCAGAGAGTTGGGCGAACGGAGGTCAATGGGATGCGGCTTTCATGAATGGACCTCCCTTCCCCGCCCCCCCCCCACACACACATATACACACACGATGCTTTTCCTTTTTTTCTTTTTATTTTTTTGTTACTCCTCACCTGGGGATGTTTTTTCCATTGACTTTTAGGGAAAGAGGAAGAGAGAGAGAGAGAAAGACAGAGAGAAACATCGATGTGAGAGGAACACAGCGATTTGTTGCCTCCTGCATGAGTCCCAACTAGATCCTCAGGCCAGGGAGGAGCCTGCAACCGAGGTACGTGCTCCTGACTAGAATCGAACCTGGGACCCTTTGGTCCGCAGACTGATGCTCTACCCACTGAGCCAAACTGGCTGGGGCCATAATGCTTTTTCTCTTGAGGACCTGGGGCAACCCATTCCATCCATTAGGCACCAGTTATTTAGGGGTCTAAAGTATTTAGGGGCCCAAGAAAATATATGAGAACTGCAAATGCATTAGCCCAACATTGAAGTTGATAAATATTCAATTTGCAGACATGACCCTCTCCTCTCTTCAGTCGCTAAATTGAGTATTCATAAAACATACACCGCATGAAAACAGTGTATGGATTTTCTCTTTATAAGAATTCCTGTGTAGACACAAGGGCTGTCAGGAAACCACTGCAGTCATGATTTAAATTGCTCATAGCCAAATGATTTCAGAAGCAAAATGACAACTTCAACATCTATTTTTATAGCAAAAATAAAAATCCCTCTAGTGTGTGATGTAGCTACATTTTTAATAGGTGTGTGGTATGGAGTGGGGTTGAGACCCAGAAGTAAGGGTAGGGACTAAGCAGGTGTGACTAGAGCCCTGATCGGAGGCCGTATGTTGGATGTCAGGGGTCCTAGCACCCTTTTAATCTGTACATTTGGGAAGCCAAGGTGTATAAAGACAGAATAGCAGGCACATTATAGGCCGTAATTATAGTTCATCCATCCGGTTTTATGGTGGAAAAGCCTTTAAAATTTTTATTTTTATTTATTTTATTTCAGAGAGGAAGGGAGAGAGAGGGACAGAAACATCAATGATGAGAGAGAATCAATGGTTGGCTGCCCCACACTGGGGATTGAGCCCACAACCTGGGCATGTGCCTTGACCGGGAATCAAACCGTGACCTCCTGGTTCCTAGGTCGATGCTCAACCACTGAGCCACGCCAGCCAGATGGTAGAAAAGCCTCTTTGCTGCAGCATCCTGTGCCCTGATTCTGTCCAGTCCCCATGCCCGCGCCCCCCCCCCCCGCCCACCCCCCCCTTCCTTCCATAACATGGTCTCATTCATTTACTTCTGCGAGCCTTTTCTGGAACAAATGCTCACCCCGCGATCCTTTCCAGCATGAGCCAGTGACAGCGTTCTCAGGCTGTGATGGATGGCATTTGAAACGCGTTCTTTTTCGGAAATATTTCTATGTGATCCCTTCTGGACAGACCGCACAGAACTGGAGCTTATCGCGTTGCTGGAAGCCACGGGCAGACTCTGAGAGACTGCAGCCCAGCCGCCGAGGCCTGGAGCGGGAGATGAATGGCCATTTGTGCGCCGTGGTCCTCGCCCCCATCCCCCCCATCACGGTAACTGACGCTTGGAGAAGATGTGGGCGATCATGATCTATTACACGGTGGCAGATTCTGGTTGTTGTGTCTTCACTGGTGATTTATTCTCCTCTGCAGTGACACTGGTCACGGCCCCTGCCTGGCACTCTGGAATGCACGCATGATCTGTGACGGTAACAGCGACGAATCTGTGTTCATAGCAGCATAACATTGTTAACTGAGCCAACCTGACCTCCGGCTCCAGTTTGGAAAGTGAGTGGACATCCATGTCTGACCGTCTCTTTGGTTTCGCGGGTGTTACAATGAGGCCCTCTTTGCCACTTCTTGGGGGGACAAAGGAGAAGCAGTTCAAATAGTGAGAAGGTCAGACTTGAGGTACAAGCCTTTTCTCAATGTTTCCTGGCCTGGCACCCAGCGGTTCTCAACCTGTGGGTCGCGACCCCTTTGGCGGTCGAACGACCCTTTCACAGGGGTCGCCTAAGACCATCCTGCATATCAGATATTTACATGACGATTCATAACAGTAGCAACATGACAGTGATGAAGTAGCAACGAAAATAATTTTATGGTTTGGGGTCACCACATGAGGAACTGTATTTAAAGGGCCAGAAGGTTGAGAACCACTGCTTTAGCAGAAAGAATAGAGCCAGAGATTAGTTCAGACTTGCCTGTTCCAACAATCAACATCCCTCTGAAGCAGAAGAGAGGTTGGGTAGGTTGGTCCTTCCAAATCTGAAAATCAAGAAGAATCTGTTAATCTCCCCCTGGGTCTTTATTTGCAGTGTGTGTGGGCTCCTGTGGACACGTGTCTGTGTCTGTGTGTACATGCATGTGTCCCACAAGTGGGGCAAGCCGGGAGCCCTGGCCTCTTCAGGCTGCCCTTTAATACAGTCGTGTTCTCTGAGACAGGGTCTGGGGACTCGAGGTCGTCTATGGAAGTCCACATGGAAACACCATGTCTTTAGATCACATTCATTCCTGTGACGTGTGAGAGCAGTAAGTATCTGGAATGATCTTTCTATTCTATTTAAATCTATTGCCTTTTTTTCCCATTCCTAGGAGGCACCCAAGGATTTGGGTTAGGAAATAATATTTGAGTTGTACTAAGTCACATGTAAATCACACAGAAAGGAAACGGCTGTGTTTCAGGCCAAAATCTTTTAAAAGGTATTTGTCCCAGATTCCCAGATCTAAGACAGAAAATGAGATGATGCTCTGACCCGGCAAAGTGGTGGATGGGGATTCCCTCCCCCACCCCGAACCCCACCCCTCAACCAGTACCAGGCTCCAGACTGGCTCTACCTGAAGCCCCCGTGTCCTTACTCCCCCCCAGGTTGCCCCCGGGTTTCAGATGCCTGTCGACAAGCTCAGATGACAGCTTTGCGGTGGTGATGGGCGGAGGCAGCATGCATTTTAGCCGGAGCCTCCTGGAGCCGCCCCTGCTGGCGGCCGAGGCCTGCAGTGACTCTGAGGGCGGACTGTCTGCCAGGTGAGGGAAAACCCACAGAGAACAGAGGCACGTGGGTGTCGGTTACGCCTTTCAGCTTGCTTCTCTGTCGGCCGTGCACCCTGTTTTCTGCCTTCCTTTCCTGCTCTTTCGATGTGCAATTCCGAGTCCCTCTCAAAACAACAGAGATTTCACAAGCAGTATCGAAAGCGACATTAATTCGCTAAAACCCAGAAGAAGAGGAATGACAATGCATTTGCACTACACAGCACTGTGTGGCATAGAGCGGGTGATTAATGCCACCCCGGAGTCTTGGCCAACACCATTCTTTGCCATATTCTACTTTTCCCATAAACATCTCATCTCATCCAACTTCGCATAACTCCTGATACTTTCTAGAACCATGAAAGTCAACACTCCACCTTCAGTGGGTAGATCTCCCTTTCCGAAGCCCAATCTCTCTTCAGCTCGCTTCCCCTGACAACAACATCAATTGCTATTTTATGCAGAGACCAGGCAGACTTCTTCACGACTTCTCTTCTTGGTAACTTCCAAGCGCACGGGTTGACAGCCTCCTCAATTAGCAGAGTCATTTCCATATCCTGGACATATACATTGATCAGAAAAGATGACAATTTATTTTTAGGCAGACGCGGGCTGCGTGTCTTAAATACATTTCCCGTTTGGCAAAAATGGTGTTGTCGCTAATGTATGCACAATATTTCCAAAAACATTGGTACTTTCCCATAAATATCTTCCATCTTTTTTTTCCAGCGAGTAATAAAAAAGGTTGAGGTGGGATGTGTTTTATCCCACCACATTATATCATTCCTATTTTTCCTCTTTGTTGGATGGCAATCAGGGGCCCGGGTGCCAAGCTTTGGAAGCAACGGCATCTGGCTCCTTGGCAGGGCCTGCGGCAGGCTGGTTGTCAGCCTCGGAGCTGTGTCTGGGTCTGTTGCATGGTTTGGCTACAGATGGACTCTCTGGGTTGCCTCGTGCTTCTGGAAGCCAGTCCTGGCTTTCCTTTGCTTCTGAGGACTTGACTCATTTTTATTCATTTGTGAAGAAGGGCCCATCCAAATGCTTTATGAAAACCACACTGGAGAACATTCATGGAGCGGGTTTTTGCCTTTGAAAAGGCCGAGGTCAGTGTATGTGTGAGCAGGAGACGCAGCATTGGGAAGATGGCTCTACATGTGTCCATGCGTCTTTCTGCAGACTCCTATTCTAAGGAGACTGGAAAGAGGCCAATTCCATGTTCACGTCTCCCCCTTCCCCAGGATGAGGCTGTAGAGACAGAAATCGGGGCGAGCTCAGACCTCCTCGCATCAGTAAAACCTCCCATATCTTTTGTCTTTTCCAGGAGTCAGAGCTGGAGGAGATGAATACACGTGATGAGGGCCCTCTCACCTTCCCTCCGGTTCCATACTGCTGCCTGCACGAGCACGGGATTGTACCACGGTTAGAAGGAAGGGTGAGCCTTACGTCTGAGTCTAGTCCGAATGAAGCACAGCTGGCAAAGCCAGATCGCCTGCATTAGGGCTCCCTGAGCTCTGGCCTCCAGGGAAAGGCCATTCAATCTTCTTTGCTCTGTGAAGCCTTGTCCCGGCTGATTTTTAAAATCACTTGGAGCCACTAAAAAACTCTATGTTCTGCACACACGTGCACACCCTATCTCAATGAAATATAATTTACTTGAAGAATTCATAGAAGAATTTCGTGTTATTTCTTGAGTGCATTTACTCCCGCATTGATCCATTCGTTAAGAGCTATTTATTGAACACCTATTATTTGCTAAACAGAAAAAAAGTATTGTACTGGGGGAATGAGGGACATTAAACTATTACCAAATCAATTAACAGGATCAGTTGGCCATGCAACCTCTTTTCTGCTCTTTAGATGTGACGTTCCGAGTCCCTCTCAAAACAACAGAGATTCCTAACAGGATCTAAGCGATCCTGTTAATTGATTTGATAATTGTGCTATGAGGAAAATAGAACACTCCTTGGATGAAGAGTGCCTGTAGGGTAAGAGACCTACTTCAGATGGACTGGGGAGGATCGTGCAAGGAAGTGACAGTAGATCCAAGACCCAGATGACAATGAAAGGAGCCAGGGATGTGGGAGAACAGTGATTCTGGAAGGGGAAACAACCAAGGCAAGGGCCCTGTGGTGGGAATGGTGTTGGCACAGCTGAGGAACAGAGAGGCAGTAGATGTTGTAGTAGAGAGCAAGGAGAGGAGAGGTGAGAGAGCTATTAGGCAGGTAAGCAGGGGCTAGGACACACAGGAGGTGAGGCATCCCTGGGTCACCGCGAAATTATTGGGGTTTATTCTAAGAGCAAGGGGAAGCCATTGGTGGTCTTAACATGGGCTAACTTGTATGTTGTTAACGTGTTACTCTGGCTACTCTGTAGAGGAGTAAGAGTAGAAAGGGTGAACGAGTTAGAATAGGGGTAGGCAAACTTCTTGACTCGAGGGCCACAATGGGTTCTTAAACTGGACTGGAGAGCCGGAACAAAAGCATGGATGGAGTGTTTGTGTGAATTAATATAAATTCAAAGTAAACATCATTACATAAAAGGGTACGGTCTTTTTTTTTTAGTTTTATTCATTTCAAACGGGCCGGATCCGGCCCGCGGGCCGTAGTTTGCCCACGGCTGAGTTAGAAGGTTGTTGCCATAGCAGTAGTCGACAAACTCATTAGTCAACAGAGCCAAATATCAACAGTACAACTGATTGAAATTTCTTTTGAGAGCCAAATTTTTTAAACTTCAACTATATAGGTAGGTACATTGTTATTAACTTAATTAGGGTACACTTAAGGCTTAGGAAGAGCCACACTCAAGGGGCCAAAGAGCCGCATGTGGCTCGTGAGCCGCAGTTTGCCGACCACAGCTAGTGGATGCAATTCTGTTTCAGATAACGATGCTAGTAATACCTATATTTATTGAATGATTACTGTGTGTTAGGGACTGGACCTGTTTTATCTTGGATGATCCTCATTAAAAAAAAAAAAATCCTGACTTATGGATTCACTTAATAAGTGAAAGAAAACCCCACAGGGTTTCAACCTTTCTATGCCTAGTTCAGGCAGGCTCGTTGCCTCCCCATGCTATGAAACCGATCCAGACTAGAACACCATTCGTTTAGTTTTTTTCTGTATGCCCTCAAGTAAGGAAGACATGAAGTTAAAAAAGGATACATGCATATATTAAAGCCTCACATACTGATAAAATAAACAAGTTTCTTTCCTAAACACTATTTGGGATTATAAAAAATATGGCAGATTGCTCTCAAAAGACGCACAAAGAACTCAGACGGTGACCTCAGTTCGTCAAAACTTAGGATCCCTTTTTGTGCAATTGAAGAATAACGGGTGCAATTCTGCCTCTAATACAGAAAAGCTGGGCTTTCTTAGAGGACCTCACACAGCTTTTCCTTCACCCCTGTTTTCCAACGGCTCCTTGAGAGCCTCTTGGTGTATATCCAGGGGCCTTAAGAGAGGAGAAATTTTCAGATGATACATTTCATGTCTTTTAGTCACCAAAGTTATCTATTTACTTGAGCTGAAGGCTTCTGGAGATACTGAGAAAATTAAGTTCTGACATGCCCGGAAGTAGACATGGGCTCGGCCAGCAAATATGGTATTTATTGTGGTCTGTTGTGCATGTAACAAAACCCACAAAAGTCTATAAGATGGCATCACTCCAACTAATGGCAGGAAATGTGCAATGTAGCATTAGGTGTGTCGGTCCAGTTCTCTGCCAGATTTTCATATCTGGGGTAACCTTGGTCAAAGAACACTGTTACTTAAAAAAAATTATTTTATTGCTATCAGAGAGGAAGGGAGAGGGAGAGAGAGATAGTCCATAGGCCAGTGCTCTATCCACTGAGCCAAACTGGTTAGGGCAAAGAACACTGTTACTTAATTAACATCACCGATTCTTATTTTTCTTCTTAAAAGCATTACAAATGCCAGTTGCCCATTACTTTCACATTAGTTCTCACTTCTGGTATTTTGTCACTTTCTACTAGTATAAATAGCAGAAGTTTGTTCTCATAAACTTGTATTAAACTCCCTCAATTAGTCTCAGCAAGTCTAATCTAATTAATGTTAATGAAAGTTTTTATCTCTATTGAGCAAGCAGGATCTACAAGATGATGTGTTTATTTGGACTCAAGTGATCAAATCTTTTGAATCAAATAATCAGAGATTTAAAAAAATCAAATATTTGACTGAATTGACCACTCATTTGCCTGAATGCATCAATTATTTTAATTAAGAAAACAGAACCAATTATGTATACATATTCAACCATAGCATTGAAATCACTTTCATTTGAAGCCCATTTTTTTTAAAAAAACTAATACCTTTGGATAGAATATTTTCCTTTATTCTAAAACTTTGTATACTTGGTCTAGGAGTGAACACTTCCTCAAAATCCTGCCACTTGGTTTATGTAGTTGGAAATGTTATGTCAGTTTAAAATATAATGAAATCTTCACTACAACTTATTATTGAAAAATAGCTAGTTTCATGGCCTCATCAAGGCATCAGAATCCAAGCACACTGACCGTAAGATTCCTCATTTCAGCATGAGCAGTGACTTACGACTACTTTAATAAAAACATTACAAAACCGGAAGAGGAATGATCTCGAAGACTGAAGTGTCCTCTTGACTAATTGGGCCCAAGACTTCTCTAGAACATTGAACTTTTCTGGCCTCAAACCTAATAGCTTGTGGCTTTCTTCTTGTCAATAATGGGATTCTTTGAAAACATGATATGTGAGTCAAGGTGATTAGGATCAGGAGAGAGATCTGGATAGAGAGGTGGCTGTCAGGGCCCTAGCATTCCACAGGGTTGCCCTTTAGTTCAGGCAGCCTTTGGTTGAGTGAGCTTGTTGTGCGATATGAGGCCCACAAGATAGGCTGTGGGCAGCCTGTGGTGCAGTTACAATTATGAATCTTTTAGAATCATTTGCTCTCCTGGGTTTATCATCTCTACTGTGGTGCAGGCATTGATGCTGCTGGTCCCTAATCCTAGGACTCACCTAACATAAGCAAGGCAGTATCCGAAGAATGTTGTGGAGGTTTGAGGCCCAAGGCAAATAACCCTGATAAGACTGGAGCAAATGCTTGGACTGTGTCTTAGCAAACATTAAGAAACCTGTTTAAGTTTCCTCTCCTCTTTCTTCACCTGAAAGTTCCCATCGACTTCCTTTCATTGACACCAGCTGGTGTTGAGGCCCTGCTTGCCTCAAAGCTCTTGTACGGGGAAGCTATCCTTACATATCACAAGCCCTGGAGGTGCAATGGGTGTCATTTCCTCTTTCCTTCTTCAAAACCTTCCTTTGCAATAAATATCTCCCATCGGTTCTTGAGCCTACTGACCTCCCAGGGTCTCAGTCATTGAGAGGTGACCTTGACCCCTTGCTCCCTGACCCCTATTCCTACTGTCATCGCTCTTGGTGACTCCATGGTGATTGTTGATAATCCAGCTATCATCATGGCCTCTTAGTTCCTTGATCTCTGTTGCTCCAAAGACCTCTAGAGGTCTGCGACACACTTCCGTGGCCATAACCTTGACCTGGTCATTAACAACAGCTGCACAAAAATCTACACAAACTTCCCCGCATCTCAAGTTTAGGCATCTTGCTCCTTTGACCACCATGTCCTATCTTTTCTGTTCATGTTCTTTCATCCCGTCCAACAGTGCCGTGACACCAGCAGGACAGATGACAATCTGTCCATTGGCCCGCCTCTACTTCATCACTGTCCCATCACCATCACCACTACACCATGGATACACACGCATTCTCACTTCATTTCTTAGCTTAGATGCCTGGGCCAGCAGGGTAAGTCCTCCTTGATCATGCATGCTTATTAAAATTTCAGTACCTGCTCAACCGACCTACTCACGAATTCTTTGCTGGGACTCAAGGGCTGAAAGTCGCCGAGCTGAAATCACATTTAAATGGAAGCATGCCTGCTTCTTCCTATTTATGATCTGAATCTTATCCCCTGTGTTCTTCTCAAGGACTTTGTTCTTGCAATGATTACCTCTCTTTCTTCCTTAATTTCTTATATTCATTTCCATCAGCATACAAGCAGGAATCAATAGCAGCTGTGTTAAAAACAAAGTCCCTTGGCACCTCTTCCCATTCTATGTTTAACTTTTCTGTGCTTCCCTTTCATAGGAAATTCTTTGAATAATTGTTATGAGTCATTGTCTTCATTTCCTCACCTCTCAATCTCTCCTAAAACAAGTCCATTCAAAATTTTGTCCCCTCCATTACACTGGAATGGCTTTGTTCAAGGTAACCAATGCCAAAGCCATGGGTCAGTTCTCTGACCTAGACCTCTCCTCCTTGACCTTTCAACAGCATTGGTTAGGGGTTGTTACCCCTCCTTCTGACATACTTTCCCCCTGGGCTTCTGGGTTAGCATGTTAGCTTGGTGTCCTCTTACCTCATTGGCTCGAGGCTACATTCCTCTGATGGCTCCTCCCCTCAACTTCTCTCTCTATGTTGGGGTGACCCCAGGACTTTCTAATTTATCTACGTTCTTCCAAGGCAACCTTATCCAGTCTCATGGATTTAAGACTTAAGTTTAGACTATTGTGTTTATGTGTCCAGCTCTGACATTCCTTTGAGCTCCAGATTCAAATGTTCATCTGCCTGCTTAACATCCTCACTCAGATAGCGAACAGGCACCTTACCATCGACAGTGCCAACACTAAACTCTTTTTTTTAAAAAAAAATATTTTATTGATTTTTTTTTTTTTACAGAGAGGAAGGGAGAGGGATAGAGAGTTAGAAACATCGATGAGAGAGAAACATCGATCAGCTGCCTCCTGCACACACCCCACTGGGGATGTGCCCGCAACCAAGGTACATGACCTTGACCGGAATCGAACCTGGGACTTTTCAGTCTGCAGGCCGACACTCCATCCACTGAGCCAAACCGGTTAGGGCAACACTAAACTCTTGACTTCCCCCCACCCCCCAGGCCACTTCTGTTCCATCACCGCCAAGCTCCCCCCTTGCAGTTTATGACATCACAATTGCTCAGACTAGAAACCTTGGAGTCATTATTGATTTTTTCCTGTTTTCTACAAAATCTACATCCAATCCATAAGTAAGTCCCATTGGTGCGACTTCTAAAATACATCCCCCAAACTGACAGTGTCACCATCTCAACTGCTACAACTATGGTCCAAGGTCCCATCAGGTCTCATCTGGACTGTCTCCTGCCTCTCTTCTTGCCCTCTGCTGGCCACCTGGCACAGGGCAGAGGAAGTAATTTTTCTAAAGCATAAGTCAGATGATGCCACTCACTTACCTAAAGCTCTCCGATGTCTTTCAATTATGCTTAGAAATGAAAGTCAAAGTGGCCTGGATGCTGCCTTCCTTTCTAACCTCCCTAGGACCCATTCTCCCTGCTGCTGTCTATGCTCCAACCTCATGGTCCTTTCAGCCTCACTAGCATCCTCATCTTGAGACCACTGCACCTGCTGTCCTGACAGTTTGGAGTACTTGTCCCTCAGACCCCTGTGTGGGACCTCTCTCTCAATCAGGCCTCAGCTCCAATGGCCCTCCTCAGAGGGACTTCCTCATGCGCTTGCTCAAGCCAAGCCCGCCTTCCAGCCCGATCCTCAGGTCTCTCTCTTAGAATGTCCTGTTTTACCTCAGGGCACCCAGAAGTACCTGCATGCTTGTTTGTTTTGTAGGGTTTTTCCCTGTCTTCCTTAATGAGAATATAAGATGTCTAAGAGACTACAAGCTAAGCTTATGTTTCTTCCCATCTATCACAGAGAAGTGCTCTATGGTTTAATGAGAGAAACATATTTCTTTAGTGTTATCATTCTCATCCGTAATTCTCACATGAATGAAAACATCAAAAGACACCCAGTGGACCACCCTTCAATACTCAGGGTGAAATATGATTAGATCATTGATATATATTTACTAGAGGCCCGATGCATGAAAATTCATGCAAGAGTAGGCCTTCCTTCTCCTGGCTTCCCTCTGGCACCCGGAACCCAGGCTTCCCTCCTCTGGATGCTGGCAGGCACCCAGGACCCAGGCTGCTTCCCTTGGGCCCCAGCTTCGTCAGGAAGGACATCTGGAATGACCTCTGGTCTAATTAGCATATTACCCTTTTATTATTATAAATATGTATGGTATAATTGAGATCTTTTGCATTTCTTGATGATGCATTAGCAAGAACAGGTGTTTGGAAGGTAGTGACTACTCTTTGAGAGACTTTAGTGAGGTCTACAGTTGAACTTGGCATTGGTCCCGTGAGACTACTTAAAGGACACATCAGGCGGGGTACATTCCCAGGAACTTGTATCGATCTGGTGGGCTCACTTTCCGAAGGGTAGCTTTTGTGCTGACTGACACTAGATGTTACTGGTGCCTCCTGTAGACATGGGACTCTGCACATGTTGGGGCTGCTCCAGGCCGGCCTGCCTGTGATGTGGGAGGGCGAGGGGGAGCATGAGTTCTGAGACAGGGCTTCCTTGATTGTAAGACAGTGACGCCTATGGAGGCATGGGGTGAGTAATCCTCAGGGACCTCCCTCCTTCCCCCCCGCCCCCCCAGGGGGCAAGGCCAGGATGGGTCATTCCAGAAGCTGTGGAGGTGGTGTCATGTGGCTCGGAACACCTTCAGGAAGGCTTAGACTATTGAGAAATTCAAACTGAAGGAGCAGGGGTCATGGCAAAGGCATGCAAAGAATCCCTTTGCACAGGGAGTCGGGGCAGGAGGAAATCCTATCTGGGAGGGGAAGTGAGTCAGAGCTTGCTTACAGCCCAGGAGCCGGAGCACAATGCTCTGCAGGGAGACTTGGTCGTTCAGATCCTTGGGCTTTAAACCCAACTCTCAGATTCTTTCAGGTTCCACCACTGAATCCAAGAAAGGTGCCCTGGGAAGGGTCTTGGGGAGAGTCCCGAGTGTGGGTGTGGGGGGAAGAACAGGTCTGGGGCCGTGCTCTGAAGGAAGGCCGCTCTGGACAGCAGGAGGAAGGGCCCCTTTAAGGCATTTCCGGTGTACCTGGGGCCTTTCTGGGGAGCTGGCGGCTGTTCAAGAACCATGCGTATCCCTTTTATTAGACTATGACACTAACGCTGGGTATGGAGCATTCAGGGAGGTGACCTGGAGTTCACATTGTACTTAAGTTCCTGAAGCCACCGGCCGTAAATGCTTCAAGTAAATTGTGGGAAATCGCTCAAACCATCTTGCAAACTTCCATCTGATGCTGAAACGGAGGCCACCCGCCGACCAGAAGGGGGCCACCGGGAAGCCGTGGGCCGTCCACCCGGGAAGTCCGGGGAGCAGAGTGGGGGGCGCAGAGGGCAAAGGCCATCTGGGCTTTGAGAAACTCCACTCACTCCTGTCTCTTCATCCAACTGACCCTCATCCTCATCTCAGGAAGCGAGGAGGAACGCCTTTTGATTTTCACAAGGCAACCGATGAAAACACCTCCATGAACACTGGGGAGTTCTATTTTATTTTTTAAATATATTTTATTGATTTTTTTTTTTTACAGAGAGGAAGGGAGAGGGATAGAGAGCTAGAAACATCGATGAGAGAGAAACATCCATCAGCCGCCTCCTGCACACTCTCTACTGGGTATGTGCCCGCAACCAAGGTACATGCCCTTGACCGGAATCGAACCTGGGACCCTTGAGTCCGCAGGCTGATGCTCTATCCACTGAGCCACACCGGTTAGGGCGGGAGTTCTATTTTAAAGGATAAACCGTGGATATACCATTTCCGCCTGGTGTGCAGGGTCTCCTGACTCATTCTGCCACTTGGTATGAAATTCTCACGTGAACCATCGGTGGCCTTGGAGGAGAGAAGAAGCCTGATGCCGTAGCTCATCTCCTTATGAGGAAATGGTCAACTAATGGTAAGAGCAAGCAAACCAATCAACCCACATGTGCCTGGCAAACAGTGCCCGATAAGCCACAGATGCGAGAACACAGTGTGCCCTCTGCCTTGCCATTCCACGGTCCTCCCACGCGCATCTCTCCCAACCTCCAGTTTGGAATTTCACTTGCTCCTCATATAATGTCAAAGGGTGATAAGAACGTACTTATTACTCTGACGGGTTGATGTATGCCACCCCCTTGAAATTTAGCAGGATTTACTTGATATTCATTCAACAATCACTTGTCCATTCCCTGCGGGTCAGCCTTGTGGAATCGCTGGGGACCCAGAGAAAGAAAAGATACAGTTCCTGCTCTCAGGGAGCTCATGGTGGTGAGAAACACAGACCAGCAAAGCAACAATGACAATTTTGAGGGCCATGCTGTGTGGGAAGCACATAGTGGGTGCAGGTCAGGGTAAAGGTAAAGATGCTTAAGCTGAGTTTTCAAGGAGAAGTAGAACTTAGCCAAGAGAAGAGGAGCAGAAATGAAATCCGGGCTCTGAAAGAGCAGATGCTGGACTTGGATGTGTGAGGGAGTGAGGAGGCACTTCCGGAGATCTGGCTGGAGGGAAGGGTGCCCGTGGACACCTGGGAGGAGCTGAGGCAGGGAGGGACAAAGCAGTGAAGGTCCTTCTAGGCCTGTAGCCGTGGGCAAACTACGGCCCACGGGCTGGATCAGGCCCGTTTGAAATGAATAAAACTAAAAAAAAAAGACTGTACCCTTTTATGTAATGATGTTTACTTTGAATTTATATTAGTTCACACAAACACTCCATCCATGCTTTTGTTCCGGCCCTCCGGTCCAGTTTAAGAACCCATTGTGGCCCTCGAGTCAAAAAGTTTGCCCACCCCTGGTCTAGGGGCTCTACTAGGGATGCGGACATTCATTCATTCATTTCTGGGGGAAATGTGGCACGATCAGATTATCTTCTAGACAATCGTTCTGGTAACATTACAGAGGACAGACGAAAGAGGAACATGACTGGAGGTTTAGGATGAGGGTGAAGGTGTGAGATTGAGAGATACTTTATCAATGGGATTGACCAGAATCCATGACCCACTGCATACAATGGGAAAAGGAGTTGGGTGTGATGCCCAGGTTTCGAATGTAGACAAGCCCACTTTTGTTTACAAATGCCACATTGAAAGGATATGGACATATATATGAATGACACTTTCCAAAGTAAACGTTTTTTAAGTTGCTAAGGCAAACTCAAACATCTGAATTTTACAAGCTTATTCTAGTTTTCGCTTTGACTTTGCATCAAGAGGCAGGGAGCTCTAAGCACCCAGGAGACATCTGGGCAGCGGAGTTGAGTTACGACGGCTTGATGTTCTCAGGGTCCATTGCCATTCCCACTTAGATGGGGTGTGACCTTGAACGCACAAAGGACGAGGATCTCAAGAATAGCGATTCTGCTGCCATGCCAGCAAGATCTATGAATATGAATGTCAAGCCACTCCAGTGCATGAAAGGCTTTTAAAATGCCGGCGAGTTCCACAGAGCGCTGAGCCGCGCACAGCACAGTGAAATGGTAATGAAGACAACCAGGAGTGCGGACCACCCACCAGCGGTTCTATGGCTGTGACGAGGAATGAAGGGTCTCCCTGGAACCATCGACACTGGATGGCATTGTCATCTGTAGCACATGCGAAAGCTGTGCTTGTGAAAGGAATGGTCGCTGGTAAGCCAGCGCCAGACTGTTTATGGGCGCCCTGCTCCCACCACATTCCTGTACCATGGCCATAGGTAAGAAAAAATGGGAAATGGCTCTTTGGTTGCCACACATTTCCCCATCAATTCCCTGTCCACGCTTAATGAACCGAGGAAGAAATATATGCGTCAGAGGCCTCTTTCTGGAGGGCCTTGACTTAAGTTCACCATAGGCATCCAACCGTCCTGCTTATCCCCTGGGTTTCTGGGAAACCTTGGGTCATGGTCCCTACTCGGGCCACCCACAAAGCGATAGGTCAAAGGGCTGCCCTTAACCTTGATGCGATTTTCTTTCTCTGACTCTAAGAAGAGACAGAATCACTTGCTTTCGTATGTGGAATGCAAAGATGAGATCATAGCAACTTCATTGTCCCTGCTTTAGAAGCCCACCAGTGCATGTGAGCACACACATATGCACATGTGCACACGTATGCACACGTATGCACAAAATGCTCCCACCAAGCTCTAGGAAGTGAGCTCAGGGAACTAAGCTTTGGGGCCGGTCCTTTCATTATTCCACAATTAAGAATACTTGGTGAGTGAAGAGTGTGGTGAGACTTCAGTGGTTTTCAGGTGTTTGCCGCTGGCTTTTCAATGTGATAGTCCAAGCTGATGGGCAGGGAGGGAGACTGAGGGGCGAGATGTAAGCAGTCCGTTCTGGTTGCAGACCAGTCTTGGGAGCAAGCCAAGGAAAAGGACTTTGGGGGTCAAGTAAGTTCACCCATTTTCTTCCCTTCTGAGAAGTGTGGCTTTGCTCATCGCAAGTGTTCCCTTCAGCTGCCTGTCTGACTTTTTTAGGTGACCTCTAGAATGAGAGAGTCATTCATTCAAGAAGCACTGTGTGCCCAGCGCTGGAGCAAGTGAGGGCCGACAGGGTTGACCCAGTGTGGGTCCCCTTCCCAGCACCTATGCGGGGTTGAGCGTGGATCTCTGAACCAGGAGGCCACGGTTCGATTCCTGGTCAGGGCACATTCTCTCTCATCACTGATGTTTCTATCAGAATTCTGTCGGGGCTCATAGACTGATAGGAAGTCCCCAAGACCAAGAAAACTTGCAAAGACAGACACCAACTGCGTTGGCATCAAGCAAATGTTAACAATCTCTGCCGAGTAGGTTTGCCATGTCACAGGGACTTGGGGGGATATCAACATGAGGGTGAAAGCATCAGAGAAAGGCCCAGAGAAACCGATGAATGCTCTGCAGTTCGAAGACAGGCAGGGAGCCATTGTTAATGGTCTTTAAACTGTAAAGTAACAAGCCATGGAGACCGGGCCCCAATCACAATGAAGGTCATGGATCCGAAGAGTTGGCCCTCGAGTGAGACTACCTGGCCTGGATTTTACCAGGGCCTTTCAGGAGCTGTGTACCCATAGGTATGCAAATCTCATCAGGACTTGGTTTCCTCCTGGGTGAAATTGGGTCTGAAACTAACATAATTTCTCATGGAGTTAATGTGAAATAGTGTCTGGACCATCCTAGTTCAATAATGATGAGCTACTGCATGTGATTATATTATACGGGGTCAGAGCCAGAAGTATGGATAGGGGACAGGCCTGAGTTTAGGCACAGGGTAGAGAATGCATGACTGGTGAGCCTGAATTTGGGCCAGAATTGTGACTTCCAAATTAGGCAGAGCTTTGGAATTAGATCCCTATTCTGGATATCACTGGCTTTGTTCATCTCGAACCCTCCTCCCCATTCTCAGGCGCTGCCCACCTGCTCACTGACAATCCCAGTGCACGAAGGTTCGCTGGGCCCTGACAGGCCACTGTCCTCACCAGGGAGACAGACCATCTGTAACAGGTTTTGTCTTCAGCTCACTAAACTAACAGGAAAAGTGCATGTCTGAGAACCCACTACCTTATTTCACCACTTTCAGTGAATTTTTACATTGTCTGCTGCACAAATTTTGCTGAATTTCCAGCAAGAGCCATGCACCCAATGGGCCTGAAGTTACAGACTGCTAAGACAGCTCTCCATTTCCTTCCTGGATGGAATTTTTCTTTGACTGGAGCCCAGCAAAAAGCTCCCCAGACGATAGCCCTGACTTTGAATGAGCCTCAGATATGCCTATATTTCCCAGATTAGGAGAGTTACAGATGGAGAAGGGAATCAAGAAAATATACACAGCTTCCCATTTGCTAGGAGTGCAGAATGCAGGAGAAGGGAAGTGGGGAAGGAGGAAGGTGGGAAGGAGATGGAGAGGAGGCAGATGAAGAAGGTTGACAAGGCCCAGCCGGTGTGGCTCAGTGGTTGAGTATGGACCTATGAACCAGGAAGTCATGGTTCGATTCCTGGTCAGGGCACATGCCCGGGTTGCGGGCTCAATCCTCAGCATGGGGCATGCAGGAGGCAGCTGATCAATGATCCTCTCACGTCATTGGTGTTTCTATCTTTCTCTTCCTCACCCTCTCTCTGAAATCAATAAAAATGTATTTGAAAAAAAGAAAAGAAAAAAAGAAGGTAGACAAAAATGTGAAAAAATTACCTATATGGAATCTGACATGACTTTGGAGAAGAAAATCCCTGAATTCAGAAATAATAATTTTTCACTCAACTTTTCAATGAGAGTTGGCATACAATAGTGTATTAGTTTCAGGTGTATAACAATAGTGATTAGATAATCATATCACTCATGGAATGATCACTTCGATAAGCCTAGTACCCACCTGACATCAGACATAGTTATTACAATAACAATAAATTTTCTTATGACTCCAACTAAAAGAAAAGTTATTATTGGTAAATTTGGTTATTATTTTACTCTGATAATTTCTAAAGATGAATATGTATTTCATATCTGATGTGGATTTCAACTAGCACAAAATGCAAAACTGAAGATACAAGATGGCAAACCATAATCCATGCAAAAAATTGGGTATTTGTACCAAAACAATGATTCCCTCTTACCCACTGGAACGTTAAACGCTCTGGGCCTGTGTGTAATGTCTGAATGCCGCATATTACAGCCGCGGTTCTCAACCTGTGGGTCGCGACCCCTTTGGCGGTCGAACGACCCTTCCACAGGGGTCGCCTAAGACCATCCTGCATATCAGATATTTACATTACGATTCATCACAGTAGCAACATGACAGTGATGAAGTAGCAACGAAAATAATGTTATGGTTGGGTCACAACATGAGGAACTGTATTTAAAGGGCCAGAAGGTTGAGAACCACTGTGTTATAGTATTGAGTACATCTAAATGTCACAGGAGTGTGAGATTGGAACTAATCATCCTTGATATAAAGACAATTCTTCAGTTTAAGAAATATGCCCTAAACCACAGTTGGCACCCTTGGTGATGACGTCGGGGAGGGACCCGCGGGGAGGATGAGGGAGATGGTTTGATGGGCCTGGAGAAGAACAGCGAGCCTTCCAGCCCGTCCAGGGCCAGGGGCCAGAGCTGTGAGTGTTCATATAAATAACGTGGGGACAAGAGGCAGGGTGGGAAGCCACTTAGAGAGAACCAACGAAGTGCCAAGTAAGATTCTGGTGGCAGGGCACCGATATGTCTTATTCCCACAAACTCCCACCATCCCCCATGAGATAGGAAGAGGGGAAATAAATAGCATGGATCTGTCTGTGCTGTTCAATCCTTCCAGAGACATTGACTTTGGGGACAGAAGCCAGAATGTAGTCGGGTGGACTAGACCGTGGGAGAGCTCAAGGAAGGCATATAGCAGCCTCTCTAGGCCTAACCTGGCAGCTGCCATAGCGAGAGGCCTGCCCGAGGTTGTTAACAGCGACACAGGGCCTCGCAGCCTTGGGAAGCATCGTGGTGGAGTCGAGTAAGGGAGGGCCACAGCTGAACAGCCTGGATCCCTTTACAGACACACTCTGATGGGAGCTGGAGATGCCCCTCTCCCGTCTGAGCTAAGAAAGGACTCCCGTGTGACCAGAAGGCCCATCAAATGATTCACACGTAAAGATCACGTGGGGCTGCTGGTCGCAGCTGCTGTCGACAGCTTTGGGCAACCCTGCCTGCTGGCCCGCGTCGCACAATGGGGAGCCATTCTGCCCTCCCTCCCAGGGCCGGGGTCAGCGCTCTGTTTATGGCTCCTGCTGCTGCCGCTGCTGCTGCTGTTGTCAGCTGTCCACGGCGAGGCCATGTGTGTGAGGCGGGGCACAGCGTGCCTTTGAGGTGGCTCTGTGGCCCATTCATTGCAGCTGTCCCACCTGCCTGGCACAAGCAGCTGCTGGGCCCCGCACACATCCTGCCCACAGAGCCCAGCCTGGGCCAGCGCCCTTGGGTTCTGCTTCAGCCACGCCCCGCTGACCGCGGCGACCCTGTCTTATGTCCAGCCCTGGCCGCTGCCTCTGCCAGTTGTTTAGCATTTCCTGGGCCCGGGTCATGACGGCGATGCCCACTAGGCTGGTCGGCTGCCCGCACTTGATCTGTGACTCCAAAAGGCTCATCTGAGCAGGGACCTCGTGCAGGTAGCTCTGGACTGCAGGGGAGATGGGGGAGGGGAGCCGGGGCCAACTAATGGAGAGTTGTCACCCCAGAATCTGCTCTCATGAGCCACGGGCTAGTAGGAGCCCCACTTTTTAGGGAGCACGTTGGCCTCCTCACCTGCCGGGACCTTCCGTGTGTATGTCCTGGTGCAGCTCCTTCAGATGTAACCTGGCCTTCATGAACGGTTCTGCCCTTTCGTCAGCAGCTCTTTGGCTGCACAACAGCACGTACTGACCATTTAAAATCTTATATAATTAGTGCGAATTGCTGGCTGTAGGGGCCTGTCATCTGAGAAGGCCGGAAAATGAACTCTGTTTTCGCTCACTCCAGCATAATGAGCTGAACTTATAAATGAGATAGAAATAATCTCCATGGACTCTATGTCTGTTTCAGGCTTCAGGACAGACCCTGCTTCTACAGGGGTGCCTCCAGGATTGAGGGTTATATTTAGCCTGGCCGGTGTGGCTCAGTGGTTGAGCGTCGACCTATGAACCCGGAGGTCACAGTTCGAGTCCCAGTCAGGGCACATGCCTGGGCTGAGGGTTTGATCCCCAGTGGGGGACGTGCAGGAGGCAGCTGATCCATGATTCTCTCTCATCATTGATGTTTCTCTGTCTCTCTCCCTCTCCCTTTCTCTCTCCGCAATCCATAAAATATGTTTAAAAAGAATTGTATTCCTAGTGTTTTGAACTGGAAATATTTCCCAAGAGGGAATGACATTATCAAGATGACAACTCCAGTCATTCCGGACTTCAGTTCTCCTCAGAGAGAGGCCATCTGTCCACTGTCCATTGACAAGACGCCGCCGTGAAAATCCCAGGCCCCGGGAGTGAGGCTGAGGCCCCCTGGACCAGACACTGAAAGGACCCCTTAGAAGAGGAAGGGGAGCAGCCACACTCTGACCACATCGCCCTCCCCCCTCCCCCGCCCCCCCCAGCCAGCACAGCACAGACTGCGGGGAGAAACGGAGTCCACGGGGGGACATTAGCCCTCCGAGCAGTGCAGATGCTTCCCCAGAGGCCCACGTGGGTCTCACCTCCTGGGGGTTCCTGGGAAAATCTGTGGCTCCATCACTGGAGCTCGGACAGAGATGGAGAAGGAAGGAGAGCGGACAGAAACCAGTGCTCAGGCCACGTTCCTGCTCCCAGTACGCCCTGAGCCGAGGCCCAACCCACAGCTCTGCCCTTGGGCACCACTGGTGGGGATGTAATGGATGAAGCCGCCATAGAAAGCAATACGAAGTTTCCTTAAAAAGAACTAAAAATAGAACTGCCATGTGAGGATAGTAATTGCCCTTCTGGGATATCCAGAGGAAGTCAAATCATGACCTGTAAGGCATAGCTGCGTCTTCGTGTTCATGACGGCTTTGTTTACAACAGCCAAGACATGAAAACAACGCAAGTGTCCGTCCAGGGGAAGTGCCAGACGTATACAATGGAATACCATTCAGCCACAAAAAGGCAGGACATCCTGGCTTTGTGACAACAGGGACAGACTTTACGGGCTCTATGCTGAGTGGAACAAGTCAGAGAAAGACACATACGTGCAACCTAAAAATTCCCCAATTCATAGAATCAGAGAGCATGCCAGGGGTGGGGGTGACGGGGTCAAAGGTACATCCTGAGGATCTAAGCCTTAGGTTCTAAGGTATAGCGTGGAGGCCATAGTAAACAAGGCTGCACTGTATATTTGAAAGTTGCTCTGTTAAGAGAGTAAATCTTAAACGTTCTTATCATACACACATATACACACACACGTGTAATGATGTGAGGTGATGGATATGTTAACTGACCTATTATGGTTAATCATTTGACAACGTACATGCGTATCCAATTATTACATTGTACACCTTAAACTTACACAATGTTTTATGTCAGTAACATCTCAATAAATCTGGAAAAAGTAAACAAAACACAAAACTTCCCCAGAATTTCTGAGCCAACCTTTTATTTCATTTTTTAATTTTTTAAAAATATTTTTTTATTGATTTCAGAGAGGAAGGGAGAGGGAGAGAGAGAGAGAAATATCAATGATCAGAGAGAATCACTGACTGGCTGCCTCCTGCACCCCACCCTCCACCCCCCGGGGATTGAGCCTGCAACCCGGGCGTGTGTCCCTGACCAGAATTGAACCTGGGACCTTTTAGTCCGCAGGCTGATGCTCTATCCACTGAGCCAAACAGCTAGGGCTGAGCCAACTTCTTAAAACAAGCTAGCTTTAAGACCACTTGTGTCCTTAAAGCTACCTGAATAAAATAAGAAGGCTGATATTAACTTGACAGTCAATGCTGCTCTGTATAAATGCAGACTGAAATAGGAGGTTATCCAGTTGATCAAAAGGTGAAACAGTTGATGGAAAAACCATACTAATCAAAAAATTATCATTTCAGAGATTTGACCCTTATCTTCAAGGAACTCACAGCAAAAAGGAAAAAGCTGATGGGTCATGGACAGCTGCAACTCTCCATTTGAATTTTCCTGTCCTTGCAGGGGCTTCAGGGTTTAAAGATTAATACTTGACTTATTAAAATTAAAAATTCAAAAGTTCTAAAACCGAATTTTGAGGTTGAACCTTAAGCACTTAGGTTCAACGTACAAATCTTCTAATTCTATTCATACAACTACATTTTTACAACCACGTTTAAGAAGCCTTTTTCAATTTAATTGAATTCCCATAAATATTTTAAGCTGCACTGAAAAATAATATACTCAATTACTTTTTATTTTAATTTTTAAAATTTAATTTATTTTTTTAAATCCTCACCCGGATATTCATTGATTTTTAGAGAATGGAAGAGAGAGAGAGAGAGAGAGAGAGAGAGAGAGAGAGAGAGAGAGAGAGAAACATCGATGTGAGAGAAACACATCAATTGATTGCCTCCTGCATGAGCCCTGACCAGGGCCCGACCCTTTGGTCCACAGGCTGCTGCTCTATCCACTGAGCCAAACTGGCCAGGGCTCAATTACTTTTTAAAATACTTCAACTGTTGGATTAACACACAAAATTTTCTCTAGTTGCCTATATTGCTCTTTAAAATGTAATAAAAGGAAACATACATATTACAACTACTAAGCCCTTTAAACTGTTTCTATGCTGTTTACAACCTTGGTAATAATCTACTATATTTTTCAACTAGAATCATAAGTCAAGTTAATTGACTGAATTTCATATTTTAAATTAAAGTGAGAAATTAGAATGACATTCTGTTACGTATTGAAATGTGCTTATTTCTCTCAAACATTCCAAGTATTCAATAAAACAAGTATACACACATTATTTCCCAGTTTAGCTAAAATCTTAATATATGTTTTGATTTATTTCAACCTTTAAATATTTAATTCCACATCTTCCAAGGGTTAAAAAAAAACCCCACAACTGATTCACTAAAGAAACAACTGTCTCCCCAACCCAAGCAAGTCCACTGAGGTCTCCTGAGGACCTTGTTGAACAATGGGCTTGATTCTGGCCGCGGTCATGATGAGGCACAATGAGATCACATTCTTGTGACCACAGAAGGTTCTCCCAAATCTGTGAAAGGGATTGGTCTCTTGACAAAGTCCCAAAACTTATATGCTGTCATTACTTTGTTGTTAATCCTCACCCAAGGATATTTTCCCATTGATTTTTAGGGAAAGTAGAAGAGAGAGGGAAAGACAGAGAGAAACTCTGGTGTGAGAGAAACACATCGATTGGTTGCTTCCTGGCCGGGGAGGAGCCTGCAACCAAGGTGCATGCCCTTGACTGGAATCAAACCCGGGACACTTTGGTACACAGGCGGACGCTCTACCCACTGAGCCACACTGGCTGGGTCAATGCTGTCATTCCTGAATTTTTTTTGTCCACTCCCTGGACTCTGCAGTTCCACCATTAGGATGTCACCAATCTCCTCCACTGGGTCCCTGGAAGATTCTGATCCCAAGCCTTCCACCAAGGGCCAAATCTCAAGTTTCCTTTCAGGCGTGCGTTGCTCTGATTTACAGTGACATAAAGAAGTACAGATCGGTGACACGTGTGCTACCAGCAGGGCCCTCTGACCCCTACCCTTTGGCCGAGTGAGGCCTCTCAAGTTTCTTGCCTGACTTACGATTTTAGGGAGCCCTGGGTTATAGTAACTAGAGAAGTGACTCTACGGCCTTCTGTTTTTTTCTGATAACCATCTTTGAATGTTTATTTATGTTCACATTGCTATTGTGCTTTAGTCTTTTTTTAAAAAAATTAAAATATATATTTTATTGATTTTTCACAGAGAGGAAGGGAGAGGGATAGAGAGTTAGAAACATCCATCAGCTGCCTCCTGCCCACGCCCTACTGGGAATGTGCCTGCAACCAAGGTACATGCCCTTGACTGGAATCGAACCTGGGACCCTTCAGTCTGCAGGCCGACGCTCTATCCACTGAGCCAAACCGGTTAGGGCGTGCTTTACTCGTTTTATGCTTCTAAAAACTTTAAGGCCCGAAAGAGAACCCCCAGACCTCTGTTCTGCCATGATCCCCGCCTTCTCAGCAAGTCATCTCATCAGGACTATAGACAGGGTACCAAGCCTTACGTAAGGCAAGGCTGAGGGGCTGTGTGTGTGCTTGTAATTTAGTAGATGTAAGCGAGTGACGAATTCCATAGACATATTCAGGCAGTATTACACACGTTAGCAGTCCATCAGAATATGAAGCCAATGGCCACGTGTGGCCGTCCACAGATCATGTTTGAGACCCCCTGGTGTTTTAGAGCCCTCCCCCCTTTAAGTAGCAGGAAGTAAGAGGGCTACCCCGTGGGGGGCCGGGGTGCCAGGGGCCCCCTCCACAAGGTGCTTGCCGAGAGCTCGACCCATTCCCGCAGGACGTCCACACGGACTCAGGTTCTGGCAGGAGGAGGGGGCCCCACCAGGGACAGCGCCCCCCAAATGTGCAAGTTTCCGGCTTGTGATGTACTCCACGCAGAGGATGCACTGATTTGGGCCAAGATGGGAACTCAAACCCATGGCCATCACCCCTGGCTTTGTGGCCAAGGGGACAGAACTCAGAATCGGTGATGCTCCCTCGCTCACTGTGTTTGCAAAGAGAAGGCGCTCCTCTATCCCCCCCCCGGCCCCCCCTTGCCGGGTGTCTCTGTGCTTAGTCACACTGAGGAGGAGTGGGGTTTGGAAATGTTAGAACAGTGGCTCCCGGAGGGGGAGGGGTGTGGTTCCTGCTTGCATAGCTCAGAGCCGGGGAAGGGGGGCAGCCTGAGATGAAGGAGTCCCACCTGTGGTCTCCAACTCCCACACCTTGATCAGTAACAAAGCACAGAACACCCAGGCGGCCTGGGGGTCTTGGAGGGAGCGGTGCCTCCTGCTCTGACCGGGGCTCCTGGAGTCTGTCTCCTTCGCTGAGTTTTCCTGGGAGAGAAACGCTCGGTCCAGGCTGTCTCCATGCTGCCCTGGGAATGGTGACTGAGAAGCATATCAGGCCCTAACCGGTTTGGCTCAGTGGTTAGAGCCTCGGCCTGCGGACTGAAGGTCCCACGTTCGATTCCGGTCCAGGGCATGTACCTTGGTTGTGGGCACATCCCCAGTAGTGGGTGTGCAGGAGGCAGCTGATCAATGTTTCTCTCTCATCGATGTTTCTAACTCCCTATCCCTTTCCCTTCCTCTCTGTAAAAAATCAATAATATATATATATATATTTTTTAAAAAAAAGAAAGCATATCAAGTCTATTCGCCCTCCAGCAGGCCAGCCACACAGGCACCCATTCATGGCCACGCGGACGGTAGATCAACGGCGATTGGCTGAAAATTCAGAGACTGCGGGTTGGAATCCCTGCTGGGCTGTGTGCGACCCCAGGTCAGCCCGGTACCATATCCCTCCTGCTTCAGGGTCTGCATCTGTGCAAGGGGGAGGGCACAGCTGCTAAATATTAGGACCGTGTTGCTGCTGATCTGTCAGATGGGGGCCCTCACAGCTCCGTCAGCGTCTCCTGGGAGGAGGTGGGAGCCTGGGGGACATGCGGCCTGGAAGGGTGTGCTTAGATCGTCACATAAGAACGCCTCGTCCATGTCTGGGTAAAACCTCGTCTCTCGCCTTCACTCGTGGGCATCTGTGGGGCCATCACCTTGGATTCCCACGATCAGCTGGCGTCACAGCACGGGAGAGGCTAGCCGGTGGAGGAGAGGGGAGGTTGGAAACAGAGGCACAAAGAAAAGCTATGCCCAGGCCAGAGGGGCTCAGCTTACCCGCCCTTCGCCTTGCTCTCTCCATCAATAAAGTGAAGGTGACAATTGAACCCACGTCGTCAGAGCTTTGCTGGGAAGATGCGGCCTCAGGTGTGGGCAGAGCCCTCACACCTGCTGGGCATCCTGTAGCCATAGTTACTTAGCATCGTTGCTGCCTCACCCAACGCCGTGTTCCTTCCCCTCCTGCCTCTTCCTGCATGTGGCTCAGGGCCTGTCGTGGGCGTGGAGAGCTAGCTGGGAGCGGGGGGTGCGGATTTATTGTGCATCCTTTATGCACCGTGGGAGGTCACCTAGACGTTCAGTTTCCCGGCTCACAATGAAGCATCATCTCCTGCTCTTCTCTGGGAGCGGTTTCCTCTGGAGAAGAGGCGCTGGGTGTGGCCAGAGCAGCCTCTGAAGCAGGTGGGCCCACGTTCAGTTGAGCCAGGGAGGGGGGACGTGTGCCCGGAAGAGCCTTACAGGGAGGCAGCCCATCACGGGACATGCTGGTGGCTTGTCTGGTTTTGTGTCTGAGGTGTCCGCTCCGTCGGGGCAGGGGTTTCAGAGAGGCCTGTGTGTGCACGGGACTTAGCACCGCGACCGGCACGCAGTTCTCATGAAAGGGTCCCTGTTCATGTGCCACCGCTCAGTACGATGCTCACGGTGTTTGTGTTCCCAGGGCCGGCCTTTGCAGGGGCACGCCGTGAACATGGACTGGTTCCTATGTCCGTGGCGATCAGTGACGGAGTCCGTCTCTGAACCGCTCCGATGGCTTGACATTCTGGAGCCGGCCAAGTCGAGACTAATGAAAAGTGTTCTATTTTGTCTGAAGCTCCGGGAAGTGGGGTGGCAACTCTAAGAGTGTGTTTCCCTCTATTCAGACTTGAAAGGCAAACACAGGGACATCTCGCAATCCCCTCAGGTCCCCGTGTCTGAGCCATTTCTTCTCAGCAAAGTGGAAGCCCAGAAGTGATTTTCATTTTCTTTCTTTTTTAAAAAAAAATATATATTTTACTGATTTTTTACAGAGAGGAAGGGAGAGGGATAGAGAGTTAGAAACATCGATGAGAGAGAAACATCGATCAGCTGCCTCCTGCACACCTCCCACTGGGGATGTGCCCGCAACCAAGGTACATGCCCTTGACCGGAATCAAACCCGGGGCCCTTCCATCTGCAGGCCAATGCTCTAGCCATTGAGCCAAACTGGTTAGAGCTGATTTTCGTTTTCAATGAACATTGTTCTTTCATAGCCATTGATATTACCTTGAACCATTTTAACCTTCCATTTTTTAGAGGTCAAAGAGGGTCAGTTATTGGCAGCATAATAATAGAGGCAACTTTCACCAATGTTTTGCACTGACATAAAAGAAGAAATTGTCTGTCTCATACGGGTGGGTTTCCATGTCCATTTGGCCACACGAGGACTTTGCAAGAGGTCACCAGTTCGCATTCTACACTCACCAAGTTTTGACTAAAATGACCTGCATCCTCCCTTTCTCGACAACAGCCTGTGTACATGTTAAAAAAGATTTTATTTTGAGTTTTTATGGTTCATTTTTTTCTTCTTCTAAGTCTTAACTGTGAAAATTACATCACCCCTGAGCAAATTAAAAAAAAAAAAATTGACAGAGATCCAGACAAAATTTACCAAGTACCAGGCACTGTTCGAAGAACATTATATAACTCTTCTATCCTCTTAACAACCCTATGAGATAGGTACTGCTACTACCCATGTTTTACAAAAGAGGAAAATGAGGCATAGAGAGGTTACAGAAACTTGCCATGATCACACAACTATTAAAGAAGAAAGCTATACTTGTCACCATCCTGCTGTCTGTCCCTTCGTGTCAAAGATGGTCACTAAAATTATCACTATTGAAACACACAGATGGACTAATACTGAATTCTTCACGTCTACCCCAAACTTCCAACTCTGTATTTTTACCTGTTCTACATGGTCAAATACATTGGAATAACTATCCACCTTCATCTATCCCATGTAACAACATATTAAGGTAACTAGCAGAGGAAAGATTCAAGTATTCAAGAATGGTTTTGTTGGCACACGTGCCCATTTTGCTGTGGTTTCTGTATTAAAAAAAAAAAAAAAGATTCCAAAGAAATCTAAGGAAACTTGGTACCAGAGAAAAATACAGTTGAATTGCAGCTCTACTCTTTCCCAGCTGCAAGGCCTTGGCGAATGGACTTGACCTTCTGAGCTTCTTCCATTTTTCTTTTGTACAGTGGATGCAATAACGCTTAGCTTAGAGAGTTGTAGCAATGATAGGAAATAACACATGTACGATGCCTACTACAGTGCCTGACTCATGAGAGGTGATTCACACATGTTCATTCTATCCTGACCAACTTCCAGAGTTCTCAGGATTGGCAGTTACTACAGTTCATCATGCCCAAGTAAGTTCATCTTAAATACATTCTAGCACATGTTTTTTTCTCTGAATAGCTCTTCAACGATGGTGTTTGTTTCTAACACATTAAAGTTGTGAGTCACTGGGTAAAACAATAATTAGAAAATAAGAAAATTAAGCTTCAACGTTTAAAACGAAGTTGTATGAGTAGAAGTTTTTGCAACAAAATTTTAGGAAAGAAAGGCTGAGGGAACGGAAAGCAGGTTCTTAAAACTAGATTTTTATTTTCTGTTGAAAAGGAGAGAATTGGGCTGTGTCTAGGAGGCTGTGGTTTTTTTCACCACCGTGTTATGACCCTATAATATAGCAGGTGTGTTGTGGGGAGTGTGGGAAGTGGCATAAAGCTTTTTCTCATTCAAAAATCCTAATTTCTATAAACATTGAAAAACTTGGAATGTGGAAGTCAAAATGACACCATTTAAAAATCTGTGTATTTGAACAGAGAATCAGATAGATAATTAGTATCATTATTATTTGCAACAGAGGTATGAAAACCACGTGATTTAAGTGTTGGAAAAGAAAATCCAAGCCAACAACGCATTGTAGATAAAAATAATTTCACAATATTTATTATTACTAATTTGGACAATGCAAAACATCATTAACAATCACTAATTGCGGTGCTATTTTATTTCAGGGGATATGAAAGTATGTGCAAAGCCTTTGTAAATTCAATCTGTGACCTTTGGTCCTGGTAATCCTATTTTTCCTACAAGATCTTAAGTTCCTCAGCCGTGTCTTTTCGACCCTTCAGAGTAGGAAGCTGTCACCATCTGAGGGACCACTAAGCATTACATCATGTTATCTGTGTATTTCAGCTGCCTTGAAAGATGCTTTGTGATTCTTGATTGATGAATCCGATGAAAGCTTTGAAATGCTATGACAAGGAGGGAGGGCACTTGGAATGACTTGTTCACCATTGTTTTTTGAGTGCTCAGTAAGTATTTGGTAAAAAATGGTGTAGTGTTACTGTTTCTTTCCTTTGGTCGCCTGAAATAGCTCAACATCCTATATAATAAAAGGCTAATGTGCAAATAGACCGAACGGCAGAACAACCAAGCAACCAATCAAAGTGTAATATGCTAATGATATGCTAAGACTGCTGAACCGCTCGCTATGACGTGCACTGACCACCAGGGGGCAGATGCTCCAACTGATAGATTAGCTTGCTGCTGAAGTCTGGCTGATCAGAACTGAGCAAGATGGGCTGGACACCCTGGAGCCCTCCTACGGTCCCTCCCCAGCCCGATCATGCACTGGTGGGGTCCCTCAGCTTGCCCTGCGCCCACTTGCAATTCAGGACCCCTTGTGGGATGTCAGAGAGCTGGTTTTAGCCTGATCCTGCAGGCCACTCCCCTTGGGAGGGTGCCAGATGCAGGGCTCAAGGCTGGTGAGTGCTGCTGTGGCAGTGTGAGCCTCTCCTGATTGGTACTGATCGGGCACAAGCCTGTGGCAGGCACAGTGGGGCCAGGATGAGCGGGAATGGCAGGTAGGAGCTGCAGGCAGCATTGGACTGCGGGTTTTGGCCCAATCCCTGCAACCCATCCAGAGGAACCCCACCCATGCACGAATTTGTGCACCGGACCTCTAGTCATTACATAACCAAGAATGCCTAGCCTACCAGGAAACTCAGAGCCAACCTCTAAGCTCAGGTGGGATAACTTTTCTCAATGGGATTTCTTGACCTGATCTTCCCCCTCTTCTTGGCTATCGCTATGATTTTCTTTATTCTTTTATTAATGGCTTGGGACATTATTGTACTTATGCTTTTATTAAAATTTGCTGAAATCACCTCCCTTTTTCAAAAGGTGCCCATAGTTTCTAAGTAATGAAATAGTACCTAACATAGAGGAGCCTAGGAGACAATTGTTTCGCTCAGGTCATTGTACGTATTCATTCCCTTTCTTCCTTTTTTTGAAAGTGTTGGTTTTCGGGACACTTACGCAAGACCCGTGTCGCACGATGCATTTCTCTCGCTGACTGGACACATTTACATCCGGTGGGTTTTGCCTGCATCTGTAGCCCGGATCTTTCAGGAATGCTATTGGCTATTTAAATGAATTCTTTGTGAATACATGGAGATATGCTTCTATTTTCATTTTCTGGAGATGCAAGTCATTGTTCAGGAGGTTGCATTGTAGCCTGCGGTGAGTTATAGACTCATCACAAATAGCAGCAATTGCATGAAGGGAAAATCTCCAAATGAACAGGTAGCAAATGCTGAAATCATAAATTAAAAGATAAGAAGCAGCCAGGGTAGTCATCAAAACTGCTTTCCTCCCACCAAAACCCTAACCTATGTCCGAAGGAGGAGTCCCTCTGATAGAGCCTTGAAGCTTTCTAGAGGAACAGCCCCTGCATCTAACAAGGCACCGATTTCTAAACAGCTTAATTGAATTCAAGAGAAGATTATTCACTTGGCAGGAAGTTGTGTGCCTGTGATGGGGGTGGAAGTTGTTGATCGCGGAGCAGCCAGACTCGGGCACAGTTAGCTACCGCTGTCAATTTAATTAGTGGTATAGATTCTGTGTCAAATAGATTCTGTGTCAATCTTCCAGTATTGGGTGTTAGAAGAAGTATCAGTCATCCTTGATCTCCTTGGTTGAGTGCATACGTTGCCTCTCTGCGTGTCAAAGACACCATGTCTCTTCCTCTCCCATCCATTCACTCACTCAACAGGGAGCGCCCCGATAGCTACGAATGGGGAGACGGGCTGACTCAGAACCTTACAGGCCGCACAGATGGACCCAAAGATCTCCTGACTTTGCATCCAAAGAGATTTCCTTGCCCTCGTCGGTTTGGCTCACTGGATAGAGCATCGGCCTGGGGATTGAAGGGTCCCAGGTTCGATTCCTGTCAAGGGCAGGTACCTTGGTTGCAGGCACATCCCCAGTAGGGGGTGTGCAGGAGGCAGCTGATCGATGTTTCTCTCTCATCGATGTTTCTAACTCTCTATCCCTCTCCCTTCCTAGCTGTAAAAAAATCAATAAAATATATATTTTTTTAAAAAAAGAGATTTCCTTTACGGTTTCACCGATAATTCGGGGTTTTATTTGGAAAATGTGTATAGAACAACTTAGTAAAATGTTAATATCAGTCGGCATCCTAGGATCAAAAAAACACACATTATTTTATCCTCTGGTTTGTGGCATTTAACATTAGGCTTCCTCAGACTCAGAGATACAGAGGACAGACTGATGGTTGCCAGAGAGGGATGGGGATGGCCGGCGGGGTGAAAAAGGAAAAGGGATGGAGAAGTACAAATTGGTAGTTACAACTAAGTCCTGGGGATGTAAGGACAGTATCAGGAATAGAGTCAGTGGTGCCAGGTGGGTACTAGAAATATCGGGGGTGGGAGGTGGGGACAGGGGACACTTTGTAAGGCCTGTGGTGGTCTAACCACTACGCTGAACACAGAATAATATTGAGTGTAAACTGTAATTTGAAAACACGTTTTTAAATTTAAAAAAATGAAATCATGTTTCCTGACCTGCTTTGAGCTACATTTTCCCAGGTGGCTTTTAACACAGCAGAAGTAGAACTGGGGCTATCCCAGCACAGGGAGGGGGCAATAGCCGGTCTGATCTGGTTGGAAGTGGTGAGGTAGGCACAGCTCCCTAGCCCCGAACCCCCAGCTGTCTTTTCACCACTGCCCTATTACAACCGAGGGTCCAAGAGGCTGAGGTTGCCTCATGAGCTCCCGTTTAAATAAGAAATCTATAGGACAAGACTGGGATAGGGGCCCCTGGGGGTGGGGGGAAGAAACCTGGGAAGGGGGGAGCCAGAGGAGCTAGAAGGGGGACCAGGGTGTATGCAGCATCCAACACCTGGTCTATTGTAGGTCCTCTCCTCCAGAGACGTGCAGAGAGGGGGACAAGGAAAGTATGTGGTTCCCCCTTTCTGTGGCAGAAGAGCTGCCCACCCTGACTCTGCTGAGCTGCTGGGTGGTGCCAGTACCTCCTGCGTGGGAACCTCTGGAACCTGCTATTGCACAAGCATCACCCACGTGAGCACCAGCTCGAAGAATGAACCTTCTTGAGCCATCTTGTCTCCAGGGCCAGGCTTCTGTGTGGGGAGTGGATTAGCGAAGAATGGATTAGAAGGAGGCTGATGAATGTGCCTCAAAACCACAGAGACGGCTCTTGGTAAGAGGGAATAAATGTTTGATTAGGTATGGACTTGAGCCTCTCTGATCTCCCAGCAAGCCCAAGTGAAAACCTTGTAGCCCCTAACGGCTCTCCCAAAGGGAGCTACCATCGCCTCTTATGTTCCCGGAAAATAATGTTATCACTGCTCTCTAGGGTGGAGCCCAATCAAAGCTTTTGCTCCATAATTTTAGCGACTTCAAGCAGACAATTGTTCTTACCTAAAATGAGCGTCACTAACAGGAACATCTTTGTAGATAGCCACTGCTGAGAGTAATTTGCTTCAAAATGGAAGCTGCAATTGATAGGCCAATCTATGTACTTAACCCACTCTAGAAATGTCATGGTTATGCTTTTAAAAGAATGTCTTATATGGGAGAATTTCTTATATGTGAGGATGCATAACATTAGCCATGTACATTCAAGTTTTTCAGTGTTTAAAACGATAGGCAATGGCATCTAAAAGTGATTTATGCGGTAATGTGACTTCTTCAAACAGGATATTCTGGTCATCTACTTCTTCATAACGAACCACCCATTAGTGGCCTAAAACATTCTATATAATAAAAGGCTAATATGCAAATCGAATGGCAGAATGACCAGTTGCTATGATGGGCAGTGATCACCAGGGGACAGACACTTAACACAGGAGCTGCCCCCTGGTGGTCAGTTCGCTCCCACAGGGGGAGCGCTGCTCAGCCAGAAGCCAGGCTCATGGCTAGTGAGTGCAAGCAGACCACAGCAGTGCTAAGGATGTCCAACTGCTGGCTTAGGCCTACTCCCCTAAGCCATCAGTCGGACATCCCCGAGGGGTCCTGGGCTGGGAGAGGGCACAGGCGGGCTGAGGGACCCCCCCCCCACCACCACCACCACCAGTGCATAATATCATGCACTGGGCCTCTAGTAACAATAATAATTTATTGCTGCTGTTGTTATTGTCTCATATGGGATTGGGGTGTTCACCCAGCTCAGGCAGGCAGTTCTCACTTAGGGTCTCTCAATCGACTACTATCAGACTCTGGAGTCATCCCAAAGGCTTCCTCCCTCATCCGTCCCGTAGTGGATGCTGGCCATCAGCTGGTGGATGAAGCACCTTTTTGTTCTGATACTTTGACCTCTGGTGCCTTGCTGGCTCTGGGGGCTGCCCCGCCCAGGGCTAGCCAATTCCTAGAGCTATAAACACCCTCCTACACAAGCCAACCGATCCAGAGCCCACACCTGAACACCTCCCTCACGGCTCTCTCACTCGAGGCCCCTTTCCACCTGCCCTAAGCGCCCGGGTCAGGCAGCAGACAACTGGAGACAAGTCCTACATCCAGGACCCATCAGAACCACTAGCCAACCCTAAGCTGCCTACCCCGCCTCATGCTTCTTCCCGGGGGAACCACAATAGAGGCCTTTGCCCGGGTTTCCCCCTCACTCCCTCTGCCTCCTGATAGACTCTGGGACTCCCCTGGGTGGTCCTCCTACTTGTGGGGATCTGTGCATAGAAAACCTCTTCTTCATGAGTCACCTTCATGTCTGCATGTCTTACCACACCTTATTAAAACGAATCCTGGGCACATTTTATTTTTTATTGATTAATTGATTGGTTTTTATTTATTGATAAAAATTTATTGATTGATTTAGAGAAAAGAAGGAGAAGGAGAAGAAGAAAGAGAACTAGATAGAGGAGGAGGAGGAGGAGGAGGAGGAGGAGGAGGAGGAGGAGAAGAAGAAGAAGAAGAAGAAGAAGAAGAAGAAGAAGAAGAAGAGGAGGAGGAAGAAGAAGAAGAAAGATTCATTCATTCATTGGTTGACTCTTACAAGTGCCCTGACTGGGGATTGAACCCACAACCTTGGCATATTGGGACGGTGCTCTAACCCACTAAGCTACCCAGCCAGGACAATCCTGGGCACCCCAGAAGAGAGACAGGTGGCTGGAAGCAGCATTGCCCTTCTAGCCTCGCTTCAGAACTCTCTCTTGGTTACATTCTCTTTGTTGGAAGCTTGTCAGTCAGGCCAGCCCATCTTCAAGGGAAGGGAGTTAGACTCCACCTCTCCGTGGGAAGCCTGCCAAGGAATTGGCAGCCATGTTTTAAAACCACCACACATGGATTTTATTCATGATCTATTCACGGGCCCTTAAATAACGAATGGGCTCGGTCTGAGGAGGAGAGTTTTGCTCAGCTCGGCTGTTTCTGCACGTTGCAGGTTCAGTTCTCCACGTGCTGTTTTCATCACCCGCCTTCACTATGTCACTGTGGCGATGTACGTAGTCAAACACTTGTACCTCTTTTAAGATTTTATCCTTCTTTACGTTGCTCTCTTTAATGCCTTAAATAGTGCTCAATTATTTAAAATAATTCAAAATTATTTTAAGTTCAAATTTGAAATTTATGTTCGTCTCCCTGTCAAGACACTTGCTTAACATAATTTGGAGAAAAGTATTTGCTTAGAGAACTGTTGGCCAAAGGTAAAAGCAAAAATAAACGAACATTTAACAATCAATCATGGGTTTAAGATATTTTTCTGTTTATTTAAAATAACAATAACCCCTTCTGCATCTTTTCTTATATGTACACAGGACGCTTCTGTCCCTAATTTTTTAAAAAATATATTTTTATTGATTTCAGAGAGAATGGGAGAGGGTGAGAGAAATAGAAACCATCAATGATGAGAGAGACTCATTGATTGGATGCCTCCTGCATGCCCCCGACTGGGGATCAAGCCCACAACCCTGGCATGTGCCCTTGACTGGAATCAAACCCGGGACACTTCAGTCTGCAGGCCGATGCTCTATCCACTGTGCCAAACCAACGAGGGCCTGCCCCTCATTTTAAAGAAGCTATAAATTACAGAGAAATTCAGAGTAAATGACACTACATTCTACTTTGCATTAAAATTCTTTGTGTCTTATTGTTTCTGCTACTCAAAGCCCCCAATAGGCAGGGACTATTATTACTTATTATTGTGTCTTTTATAGTGTTCAATCAAGAGCCTTGCACAAACCATTGTCATTAGTACATACTGTTGGATCTATGTGTATCTATCCTACCCCAATGTAATCATTACTTAATACTCTTCTGTCTCCCTAACTAGACTGTTCAATATGACTTCAAATACCCCATCCCTCGCACTTAGAATGCACGCAACAACTGTTTTTGAATGAGATGGTGGATGAACAAACTCCTGTTGGATGGACGAATGGATGGAACGAACATCAATTTGTAATGCTAACCAAAACCAGAATAAATTTCAATGTACTCAGGTTTACTCTTCAGGTCTTCCTTTCAGGCAGCCTTTAACCTGATTCAATAGCTATCCATTTAATTACCTGTTAATTAATTAACCCACTTTAATGAGCTAATCCAATTGATTAATTGAATGTTTAGAAGGTCTGGATGTGTTCAGACCTGTTTTTGTTTACAGTGACTAAGAGGACAGGGAACGAGCCGTGGTGACCTTGACTGGGGCGGGGGTGGGTGTGGGGGGCCAGGGGAGAACTACAGCCTCGCGAAGCTCTGCGTTATACCTGCCCGTGTGCTTGTCCCACTCCTGTGAGTCAACAGCTGCTGGTCTGTGGGCCCCACTATGGCTACAGAGCTCGCTGCGTCCGTGTTGTTTGTCTTCCAAACAGCAGCAGCAGAATGCCTTGGGAAGAGGTCAGGGGCCACTCTGAGGAGGAGGAAATGGATGTGAAATGCCTGAGGAGGTGGAGAGAGAAGCCAGAGAGCTGAGCGATCTGGGAAGACGGGGGAGATGCCAGGAATGAGACCGAGTCCCCGGCAGCCGCCCCCCCACACTGGCATCTCGCTGGGCCTCGGTCCTTCATTAGGAAAATCTGGGGGCTGAACCGCTTGCTTGTTGAAGTTGCTTCCAGCTCTAAATGATCTTGGTTCTATGTGACGCCCCAGCAAACAAACAATGGCGTCTCCTTAGGCATAGCTTCCTCTAAAATAACCCGGAGGAGCATGAAGGCTGTTTCCAGCTCAATGTTTTAGAGCTACCAGAGCATAAGCCATCCTGTAAGCTCGGGGACATTGTCTGGACGCCACAGCAAAGCGAGTCGCAGCTGTGTGTGAGCCAGGGAGTGTGCAAGGGCCCAAGTAACCAGGGCCCAGCCAGGGCAGCTCAGGGGTTGAGCATCGACCTAAGAACCAAGAGGTCACAGTTCGATTCCTCGTCAGGGCACATGCCTAGGTTGCAGGCTCAGACCTACTGGGGCCCTGCAGGAGGCACCTGATCAATGGACACCTCTCATTACTGATGTTTCTATCTCTCTCCCTCCCTCTCCTTTCCTCTCTGAAATCAATATACATATTTTTTTTAAAAAAAGTACAAGAAAGCTTCATGGGCAGGTCCTTCGTATTTGACCTATTACCCTTGACCCTGAGACAGCACCACTCCCAACACCATCCCACTCAGGATCTGCTTGCCTCTAGGCTACGTTAGATACAAGTATTCCCAATGCACGTTTTCTTCATTCACTCATTGCTTCTCCTAATTTCTTTAAAAAAAAATGAAGGCTTATCTGCTCCCACGGAATGCACTCCATCCCACTGGCTTCTTTACCTGTCTGTTCTTCACCCTCCAGGGTGACACGAGCACAGGTTTTGTGGTTGTGTCTTTAAACTATCTTACAGTCCCAGGAAGGGAAGCGTGGTCAACAGAGTCAGAGAGAGAAAGAAACATGGTTAACACTGAAGCTGCTTTTTGAGGGGGTAGGGGTGTGTGTGGGGGGGTAAGTTGTGGGAGGGGGGGTCACTGATGAGCCCCAAATGAGAACCTTAAGTGCCATTTGCCTGGGAAAGGGAGACAGATGTTTCATTATTTTCATTTGGAGACGCCGTCACTCCTCCGCCGTGTCACCATCCGAGAGGGCCAGTGCGGAGGAGACAGCTGTGCGTGACCGCTCCTGTGACCCCCAGCAGCGCCCAGGGAAGGAAACTGCACTGGGATTTTTATTTTTCTCTTAATTGAGAGGCCCTGGCTTTTAGGATAAAGATATTAAGCAATCACTTATTTCTACATGGAACACACCTCCCGTGCCTCTTGTTCCAACTCGTATCCTTTACCCCGTTGCCCTTGGTGGGTGGAAACTCTGTAAGAAGCCGAAAACCAAGCCGGGAAAATGGGCAACGTCAGGGTCAAAGGTACACTCGACCTCCTTTTAGTCTATTTTGAAACAAACGTCATTGTTTTTTCATGGACTAAAGGCCCAGCTAGTCTACGCTGAGGTTTCGCTGCCTGTGAGCATCTCCGGGCCTGGGCGATGACTTGGAGGTTTCCTTGTCCAGTGAGAACGTGAGCATCACTTCCCAGGGTCACTCAAGCCCACCCCCAAGTGTAGGCCTGAGCACCAGGGGTCGGGGAAGGGCTGCATTCCTGTGTGCACTGGGCAGGATTTCCTGCAAAAAGGTCAAGAAAACATACCCATTCCCCCATTGTCTTCGCTGAAATGGTAGAAAGCCCGTGTGTCCGACTGGAGACCCCGTTAGTCACCGCCATGGCAACTAGGGACGGTGGGCAGGTCACGCGTTGGCCCTGACAGCCACCTTCACCACAAGGGCGAACGAGAATGCAAGGTGTTAGTGAACCTGCCTCTTGGCTCCCCACGGCCCACTCCCCTCCCATCATCTCGTTGGCAAAGTGGGAAAACTGCCGCTGGAACCGAATGGACGCAACAAAATATGAACCAAGGGGCTGGAAGGGCGGTTGGGTTTGTTAGCGCTCTTGCTTAATAGTATCTTTCATGACATAACTCCTTAAGACCAGGGGTTCTCAACCTTCCTAATGCCGCGACCCTTTAATACAGATCCTCATGTTGTGGTGACCCCCAATTTCATTGTTACAAATTGAACCTAATGAAAGCATAGTGATGAATCACAAAAGCAATATGTAATTATACATGTGTTTTCCGATGGTCTGAGGTGACCCCTATGAAAGGGTCGTTCGACCCCCAAAGGGGTCTCGACCCACAGGTTGAGAACCGCTGCCTTAAGACTAACACAAAAGCGTATTGGTGTGTAGGAAAAGGGGCAGAAGGTCAGAAATGGTCTGTGAATCTTGAAGTGACAGTCTCAAGGCCTTGCTTATAAGAAATAACGTTATTTATTTACTTATTTATTTATTATTTTTTAATCCTCACCCGCGGTTATTTTTCCATTGATTTTTAGAGAGAGTGGAAGACAGAGAGAAAGAAGAGAGAAATTCTGATCAGATGTGAGCGAAACACATTGATGGGTTGCTTATTGCATGCACCCTGACCAGAGCCCAGGTCGGGGAGGAGCCTGCAACCGAGGTACGTGCCCTTGACCGGAATCGAACCGGGACCCTTCGGTCCGCAGGCTGACGCTCTATCCACTGAGCCAAACTGGCCAGGGCAGAAATAAAGTTCTAAAGGGGTAAGTCCTGATGCAATGTGGGAAGATGGCTCAATGATCTCGATGTGGGCTGTCAGTCCCGAGTTTGGTATAACGTCTAACACTGAGTTGGCAACAATAGAAATAATAGAAGCAGAGAGCAGAAACTCTTGGAGGTGACTTTCGAGGTCAGCAGATCTGAAGCTCTGCCCCCCCACGACCTGGGGCTTGCTTCCTGTACTGCGGGCATCTGTCAGCTGGGTCCCGATGATCCAACCACTGTCTTCCTACGCCCACAGTGCCCTTTAAGCAGCATGCCCTTCTGTGACTTTGCTGCATTTGTCTGTGGCTATTTGGAGATGGAAATCCACAGTGAACACACTGGGGCCATTTGCTAGGTCAGTGGTTCCCAGAATGGCTCCATTAGGAAGTTCCATCCTAAGGACTTCTTTCCTCATCTCTCAGCGTAACTCATTCGCGATGGTCCTGAGTGTACAGTAGAGGTCAATGCCAACCAGAATACTGAAGACGGAGAGGCTTATGACAAGGCAGTAAGTGTATAGGAAAATGCTCTCAGTCGGGTTGCGTGTTGCTTTTCTGACAAAGGACCTGCCTGGCTGTTAGCAAGAGTTAATGCTGATAAATCTATCAGACAAACAAACAAGAACAACGGAACGGAAAGTGAGAATAGGTCACGGGTGTAGGGCAGTGATGGCGAACCTTTTGAGCTCGGCATGTCAGCATTTTGAAAAACCCTAACTTAACTCTGGTGCCGTGTCACATATAGAAATTTTTTAATCTTTGCAACCATAGTAAAACAAAGACTTATATTTTTGATATTTATTTTATATATTTAAATGCCATTTAACAAAGAAAAATCAACCAAAAAAATGAGTGTCATAGGTTCGCCATCACTGGTGTAGGGCCTAGTTTCCTGGGTCGGAGAGGAAGATAAACCACCTGCCACGCAATCGCTAATGGGACATGGTGACCCTCTTCTCCTTTCGATCAATAAAGTCCCTGGAAGGAAACGACGAGAAACATTAAGACATAGCGTTTTGGAAAAACCCAAAAGGTCAGCAGTAAAGTTAACTCCATTCCGGAGAGCTGTCCGTTCCTTCTATTAGGATGGGGAAAAGTGAATGTTTTATTCTCGTGCACATTTTCAGAAATGCTGCTTAAAGCAGCCAGGGATAAATTGACCCTGAATAATTTTACACACACACACACACACACACACACACACACACTCACACACACACACACACACTCGGAGTGGTGTCCTGGAATGATGACTAGAATATAAAGCTCGATCCCCATTCTTGACAAGTTCAAGGTAAGGTCTCCAGTCGACATCTCCACAAGCTCAGGCAAATTAAACAGGATGAGGAGCACCCAGTTTAATGTATTCTGCCTAAGACACTGTTCCAGGTTCTGTTTTTTTCCTACCAGGAAGTTACATAAAGAAACTGGCATTCTCATTATTTAAGAAACACACACAAAATTTATATAATACAGCAGCTCAGGAAGCATAACTGCCTAAAGATAAAAAAAAAAAAAAAGATAGGATTCTCTTTATATAAAGTACAAAACAGTCAAAGCTAAACTATGCTGTTAGAAGTCAGGACAGTAATTAGCCGTGTTTGGAGGGTGGGAGGTAGCGATTCTAAGGGGATGCGGGTGCTGGTAGCATTCTAGTTGTTGTTTTACTAATAAATGTGGGTGATGGGTACATGAGCACATTCCGCTGTAATAATGTAAACTTAGGCATGCTTTTTGTATGTATCTTAAACTTCAGTTCCATTTTATTTAATCATCCAAAGGTGACCTAGACCTCGGTACAGAAATTCCGGGGTTGGGTCTACATTATGGAGAGAGTGAACTTGAAGCAGGGATTCGGTCAATGGGGAGGATTTGAATCAGTGGAGCCCACTTAGTCTTGGAACCCAGGGTAATTCCCCAGACACAGCAGGCTCTCAATAAATAACTGTTAACTTAGTGAATGAATGAGTGAGTGAATGAATGAAATATGCACATCTTCCAGATCAGACAACCAGGTAGCATGTTCTAAGCCTACCTCACAGCAACCATGTAAGTCAACTTACTGCTGTGATGCCATTTTTATAAAGCTCAAGACCTCCCACGACATGCTGGTGTGCACGCATGTACGTGTAAACAAATACAGGTACGCAATCTTCCACGTTGAGCTAATTTCTGTTTGGGGGGTTCATGCATGATGTAAACTAGATAGACTCCCAGCAGACTCTCCAGACATCTACAGGTACATCCCCGAGTGTGAACTCCCCGGGCAGGGGCCCTGTTTTTCCGTCTTTAACTACTAAGACCCAGCACAGAGACTGGTACTCAACGGATGCTCGGTGAATTTCTGCTGAATGGATGAGTGAACCTAAGCTAACTGTCCAGGCTGATTTCATGACGAGGTCTCACTCCACCTCTTTTGTGGGCTCAGTACCCATAGGCAACGCTAATATCTCTTTTTCAGTGCTTCGGGGTGGAGAGTGAAGGTCAGGGAGAAATACCAGCTGATGGTTTGAGTCTGAGCTTTAGACGGTATCTGCCTTGATGTAGCCATCCCAAGCCCAGGTCTGGTCCTTATTTTGTAGGTCAAGAAAGTTGATTCTTTTATATTAGTTCCCTAGGAGGCCAAGTCTCTAGAAAATGACTCATCATAATCAAACACATTGAAACATTAATTTTAATCAAGTATTATATGGAAACATGTTTACTCTTAAGATGAGAGAACACTGAACATCATGTTATTAGCCCTTGTTATTTCCAGTCCAAAAGATTTCTTGAGAAATTGCATTAGCACGAGAAGGTTGCTTGTTGAATACAGTCAGAGTAAAGGAAACTGGCTGATCTTGTTGAGCATATTAGTTACATTTTATTGAGCACCTACTAGAGTCAGGCACTGTGATGGGTTCTAGTTAGTTTCATAGGTTATCTCATTCAACTTCATTTAATCCTCATAGTAATCTTGTAAAATTACTGTTCTCCTGTTTACAAGGAGGTAGTTAATGCTCAGAGGGGTTGGTTGATATTCCTAGCATCATTTTTCATCAAAGTACTAGAGGCCCAGTGCACGAATTCATGCAAGGGTGGGGTCCCTCGGCCTGGCCTGTGATCGGGGCCAATTGGGGCCAGCCAGCGGGGCAGGGACCACGGGAGGTTGGCCAGCTGCGGGAGGTTGGCTGTGGGAGCGCACTGACCACCAGGGGGCAGCTCCTGTGTTGAGCGTCTGCCCCCTGGTGGTCAGTGTGCATCATATCTACCAGCTGGTCATAATGGTTGCTTAGGCTTTTATATATATAGATAATTGACATATAACCTTATGTTACTTTCAATTGAACAACATAATGATTCAATATTTGTATGCACTACCAAATGATCACCAGAATTACCATCCCTCACCACACGGAGTTAAAAAAGGATGTGTTTTCTTGTGATGAGATTTTGTAAGGTTTACTTTCTTAGCACTTTCAAATGTGCCACACAGTATTATTTACTATACTCACCACGCTGTCCATTATATCCCCAGGACTTGTTCATCTTATAATTAGGAGTTTGTACCTTCTGAACCCCTTCACCCTCTTCACTGCCCTCTCCTCTCTGGAAATCACCAATCTGTTCTCTGTATCTGTGAACTTGGTTCTACTTTTCTTTGTTTTGTTTGGTTTGTGTTTGTTTTGTGTTTTGGATTCCACATATAAGTGAAATCGCATCGTATTTGTCTTTCTCTGTCTGATTTATTTCACTTGGCATAATGTCCTCAAGGCCCATCTATGTTGTTGCAAATGACAAGACTCCATTCTTTTTTGTGGCTGAAAGGTGTTCCATTCATTCATCGATGGACACATAGATTGTTTCCATGTCTTGGCAATTTTAAATAATGCTGCAGTGACTCTGCGTGTGTATTCATATTTTCGAGTTCGTGTTTTTATTTTCTTCGGGTAAATATCCACAAGTGAAATTCCTAGATTATATGGTAATTTTAAAAAAATTATTTTTTGAGGAACTTCCATACTGTTTTTCACAGTGGCTGTACTAGTTTACATTCCAATGAAGGGGAACACATACCAATTTCCATCATGCTGTATGGTCCTTTTAATGTACCATTGAATTACGGTTTGCTAAGTTTTTGTCAAAGATGTCTGCATCTATGCGAAATCAGAGATATTGGCCTAGAATTTTCTTTTCTTGTGTTTGTCCTTGTCTGGTTTTGGTGTGAGGGTAATGCTGGCCTCGTAAAATGAGTTTGGAAGTGTGTCCTCCTCTTACATTTTTTGGGAAGAGTTTGAGAAGGATTAATATCAATTCTTCCTTTAGGTAAACTTTCCAGTTCTCAGAGAAGTACTTCTGTAGGTTGAAGTCCATCTTACCGTATGTCTTTGAAGGAAGAGAACCTGTGGTGGGGTGGTCAGCCTTTAAGAGGGTCTTCCGTGAGTCTCTGTGCAGCCACCTCCTACAATAAGTAAAGGTGATTCAACTGTCTAGTGACACGGCATCATGGGAATTTCCTCTGTCTGCTTTGATGCTGCCCGATGTGCCTGCCCTCTGTTTGGGACAAAAATCTGCTTAAGCCTGGCCGGCGTGGCTCAGTGGTTGAGTGTCAACCTATGAACCAGGAGGTCACGGTTCGATTCCTGATCAGGGCACTGCCCGGGTTGTGGGCTTGATCCACAGTAGGGGGCGTTGAAAAGGCAGCTAATCCATGATTCTCTCTCATCATTGATGTTTCTATCTCTTTCTCCTTCTCCCTTCCTCTCTGAAATCAATAAAAATACATATATATTTTAAAATCTGCTTAAAAAGAGTCCCTGAAAGACTCAGGGTCAGGATTTGATAAGCCTACTTTTTGTGTGTGTGTAAAACATAAACACATTTTGTCTCAGTCTGAGGAAAAGAACTTTTAATCTTCCTCCCAGACTGAAAGGAATTTAGATATATTCACGCTTTGCATTTCGTTTTTCTTTATTAATTAGTGGGGACCTCTGCACGAACACAGGATCATTAATTTATGATCAGTGTGAGTCTTTCCCACCTCTAGCTTCCCTGATGAAAGAGAATGAAACAAAAAAGGAGCCGTTTGATCAAGACTCCTCCCACCGGTTTAAAAGATGGCCCTTGAATAACATTAAAGATATTGGTTTTGCTGTTCTCTGCCTCGCTTGTTGTGAGATGAACATGTTAACCACAAACAGAGGCACTCGATTCAGATTGTGTATCATTACTTGGTAAGTGACGAACCTGTTGCCGTTCTCTAGAAATTCTAAATAAAGCCAAATATCAGTAATGCCAACCCAAAGGGTATCATTTCTTGAAACTAAAATCACAGCTTCCTCTGAGGGACCATCAGGAAACACGATTGAAATGATGAATAGATGCTAGATGTACTCAGTTTGGGCACATCCTCACCCCTCACCCTTCCATGTCCACTTTCTTCTCTGTCTGAGTCTGGACCTTGGCGAGTTTTTCTGATACAATGTCCTGGAGGCAGCCAGAGTCATTAGCCAACTAGAACCCTTAGACACGAAAAGAAGCATGTGCCTGGCCAGAGGCTCAGTGGTTGAGCATTGGCCTTGAACCAGGAGGTCACGGATCGATTCCTAGTCAGGGCACAGGCCCCGACTTTGCAGGCTCGATCCCTATTGTGGGGCGTGCAGGAGGTAGCCGATCGATGATTCTCTCTTAACATTATGATTTCTATCTCCTTTTCCCTCTCCCTTACTCTCTGAAGTCAAAAAAATATTTTAAAAAACAAAAAGAAGCATGTGCCACAAATGTATTAGTCTCCCATGACTGCTGTAACAAGTTACCAAAAACTCAGCACTTTAAAACACCTGTCATCTTACTGCTCTGGAGAAGTGAAGTCTGACCCAGATCTCACGGGGTTAAAATAGTGGTGCCCATAGGGCTTCATGCCTTCCTGGAGGCTGTAGTGGACAGTCCATTTCCTCGCCTTTTTTTGTTTGTTTGTTTCTAGAGGCTGTGATATTCCTTGATTTATGACCCCTTTTTCCATTTTCAAAGCCAGCAACAGGGAGCTAAAGCCCACATTGCATCGGTCTGACCCTTCTGCAGTCCCATCTCCCTCCAACTCCTCGGCCTCCCTCTCCCACATGTAGGGGCTCTTGTGACGACATTGGACCTCCTGGGTAATCCAGGGTACCCTTCCCGTTTCCGATCCCTTCACGTGATCACCCCTGCAGAGTCGTTTCTGCTGTGCAAGGTAACTAACTTATTCTGAGTTTCCGGGATGAGGACTTGGGCATCTTTCAGGGCCATTATTCTGCCTACAACGAGAATTCTTAGCATCTCTAAAAATAACTTCCCCACAGTCATCTAGGCTGCAGTGCACTCTTCCTCCTGAAAACTGGGTTTTCAAGTTACAAGAAGCAAATGAAGTCCCCAGATCAGCACCCACTAAACTATCCTATAGGCCGACCGGGCAGCCCCAGCAGGGCACGTGCTCCCTTTGCAGTGACCTGGCCTCTGACCTGACCGTGAAAAGGGGGTGCACAGCACTGCCTAGGGAGAGACCGCACAGTCCAAATGGTGCTATTGTTGCTGTTCGTGAGATTCTACCGTAGTGTCAAGCCATGGTTCTATGTACTGTTATATTTAGAACATTTTATTTTGTAAGAATACTAGAGGCCCAGTGCATGAAATTCATGCACTCGGGGGGGGGGGGGGGAATCCCTCAGCCTGGCCTGCACCCTCTTGCAGTCCAGGAGCCCTCGGGGGATGTCCGACTGATGGCTTAGGCCCCCAAAGCCATCAGTAGGACATCCTTATTGCTGCTTCGGAGGTGGGAGGGGCTCCCACCACTGCCGCTGCACTTGTCAGCTGTGAGCCCAGCTTCTGGCTGAGCGGCACTCCCCCTGTGGGAGCGCACTGACCACCAGGGGGCAGCTCCTGTGTTGAGCATCTGCCCCTTGGTTGTCAGTGCACGTCATAGTGACCCGTTCTGCTGTTTGGTTGGTTTGCATATCAGCCTTTTATTATATAGGATTGGACCCATAGGGAAGAAATGTATGTCTTGAACGAAACAGGGAGGGCAGCCATGATGCTTTTCCACTGGCTTTATTCTGGTCTCTCTCCCCAGGAGGCAGACACATCTTGGATGCATGTTTGGGTTATGTTCACCATTTCCTTCCCAATAGTCATTACTTATGAACTTGAGTAAGCAATGCATTTCCATCCTGGCCAGGTAGCTCAGTTGGTGAGAGCATCGTTCCAATACACCAGTGATGGCGAACCTTTTGAGCTCCGCTTGTCAGCATTTTGAAAAACCCTAACTTAACTCTGGTGCCGTGTCACATATAGAAATTTTTTGATCTTTGCAACCATAGTAAAACAAAGATTTATATTTTTGATATTTATTTTATATGTTTAAATGCCATTTAACAAAGAAAAATCAACCAAAAAGATGAGTTTGTATGTCACCTCTGACATGCGTGTCATAGGTTCGCCATCACTGCAATACACCAAGGCTATGGGTTTGATTCCCCATTAGGGCACATGCAAGAATCAACCAATGAATGCATCAATAAGTGGGACAACAAATCAATGCCTCTCTCTCCCTTCTCACTCTAAAATGAATCAACAAAAGACAGTCCTCTCTTAAAAAAAGAAAAAGCAATGCATTTCTCAACCATGCACTTTTCTACTAATACTTATAACATGTTTTCAGATGCAAGTCCATAAGATTACTTGCACGATGCACAACTGGTATTTTATAAACTCGGAACGGTTGCATAAGGCTGAGAGGATGGCGTGTGCTAATAACTGAATATCTATGAAGCATTCCGTTTTGATCAGGTTCAGAAAAATAACTGAAATAGCGACACTCGCACAGGACACATGTTTAACCATCAAAACTTTCTGTCAAGCACACGTCCCACATGGGAGCGGAGTGCACCTGAGCGTGCCACCTGGAATTCCGAACACGAAACAAGATGAAAGTGTCCATGTGGGCTTCTCAGATCGAGGCGAGGCCGACGCGAGTAAAGGAAGATTTATTTCTCCGCTGGGCACATGGCACAGATTTCCTTTTGATGGTGAGCTGTTTCCAACACTTAGACGGAGGCTGGCGCTGCCAGCCCCGCCCTCATCATCAGCGCGCTCGCCGTGCCTGGGAGGACGGACGGCGGACATGTGCGGCCCACATTTCCATCCCTATCAAAGTGTCTCGGTGAAGGAGAAGGGAAGACAGAGTGAGTTTTGTGTGTGTGTTTTTTTCAGATCCTACAGGTGGTTTCAGTTACTCAATCTGTTTGTCTAATTGCTCCAGTGTTACCTACACAACGTTGAGAGCAGATATTCTTTTGCGAGGCCCTTAATCGGCTTCTGGATGTGGCCTCTCTAGCATAGGCCGGGATAAGCCTGTGCCTCTCTTACCTTTGCCATTCAGTCTAAGAAGTGATTTGACAAGCACAGCATTAAAAAAAAAAAAAAAAAAAAAAAAAAAAAGTGGCCGGGGGCTGCCACCAGCTGTTGCTAAGAAAACATCTGTAGCGCTGTGCTGCCTGCATCGAGCTCCCTCCTCTCACTTCCTATCCTGTGGTGTCGGCAGTAATTGGGAGGGGGTTACCGGGGCATGTCTCTCTCGGGGGAGACAATGAGAATATTAATATTAATGCCATAGCTGCTCCTTCAGATGGAAATGGATAAGATGAAATGATTTAAAGAAGGTTTGATCAATCATTCCATTCCTTGGCAAGAAAATGAGGCCTTTGCATTTAAGAAAGAACATCTGGATAGAATCACAGTGGTTAAAGGAATTGGGTGGTTGGTTGGCAACCAAAAATTCACCTTCTTGATAGAGTTAGATTCCTGCTCCCCCCCCCCCCCGGCCCCCCCCCCCCCGCCCCCACTTGAGACTTCTGGCCCTGCTGGGGGCAACAGCAAAACTTTGAAATGCTTTACTTGAAAAGATGGGCTTGCATTTCAGCACTCTCCCCGTGACCTCCTGCTCACTGATTTATTACAGGGTCTGCGGAGGCATCTGGAGTCGCCGGTCAGCCTGTCTGAGGCTGAAGCCGGGGCGGCCACCCCGGGAGGCCTTCTGACTCGGTGACCGCACATCTGGCCCGTGAGCTCTTTCTGTTCCCACGACAGCTGCAGACCTGTCGGCGATCTCGGGAGCCTGTGGACAGTTAGCCAAACCCTTCAAAGTCTGGCAGAGTCAAGAGGTGGCTGCGGGCTGGTGACCAGGGCACCGGCAAGACGGTGGCACCAAGGAGCCCGCCCATGGCAGATAGACACGGGTTTCTGAAGACATTAAGGAGCTCAAGGTCTGGCCCCTGGGTGCACAATGCGGCCTTGTGTCGGGAACAGAAATGCGTGGCCTGGGGGCGGGGGCGGGGCCCGCTGCTCCTTTCACTGTTCTCTCTCTGAATAGGGATGACCTGCACTGGGACATCAGTGACCTGCGTCCCCTCTGCCAGATGCCACGCAGCCACCAGCGGCCTTTCCTGTGACGTTCCTGCCACCCCTCCGCTCCTCCAGCTTTGGGAGTCCCAGCGGGGGGGGGGGGGGGGGTACAGAGCCGGGTGGGGCTCATCAGGGCAAAATAAATGAATTTGGAGGATTACAGGGAGACAAAGGCACCAGCTCCAGTCAGAACGCAGAGGAGGTAGGTCTTTAGAGAGCGTCTTGCAACCTAGTATGAGTTTTAAAGGTGATAGGCCCATCCTAACAGGTTCACCCCATCTTCCCACAGAGCTCTCACTCACACGGGACTCATTCCCTCAATCCCCATATTTATTTGTAATACTTGAATTGTACACTCTCCAATGGCTACTTTTTAAAAAATGTATTTTTATTGAGTTCAGAGAGGAAGGGAGAGGGAGAGAGAGAGAGAACCATCAATGATGAGAGAGAATCCTTAATTGGCTGCCTCCACGCTCCCTACTGGGGATCGAGCCTGCAATCCAGGCATGTGCCCTTGACTGGAATCGAACCCAGGACCTTTCAGTTTGAAGGCCCATGCTCTATCCACTGAGCCAAACCAGCCAGGCCTCCATTGCTACTTTTAATACAATGAGGCTCATTCTGGAATCCCTGGCGGAACAACCGGTAATGACTCTGTTGGTTACAATGCCCCTACCTGCTATCTCTCTCTTTTCTTTCCTCTTATTCCTTACCTTATGTGATTCTTTAATGTTCTATTCTTGCAAATGAATATAAATCTATTCTTCACCCCTGAGAGCACAGCGCCTAACAAAATAGTGTACGTATGACCTAAAGCTGAAGGCTGACCTTTGACCCAGCGGTAAAATACTGGCCAAGTTCCATTTCATGAGATGATGATTGATTCAATGAACTATTGTTCCACTTTGGACCACAAGCAGGTGAGATACTTCAAAGTCCTTCATGGAGGCATGTCCACGTGGTTTCTAAAGAAACTCTATTCTACTCTTTAGTACATTATGTTATTGCTATGGAAACAGCAGTATTTTAAAGAAGAACACTGGAACTTTCCAAATACAGTATTTATTCTTCTTGTACCAGCAAAATAATGTGCTTTGCCTAAGAACTTGTTAGGTGGCCTGCAGCTAAATATAAAGAGACGGATTCTCATCATATGTGAGTCCATGGGAAAAGTTGGAGCCCAGGCTTTTCAAGATACGTTTTAAAATAAACTCAGTATGCCTGGCTGGTGTGGCTCAGTGGTTCAGCATCGACCTATGAACCAGGAGATCACAGTTCTATTCCCTGTCAGGGCATATGCCCGGGTTGCAGGCTCCATCTCCAGTGTGGGGGCGTGCAGGAGGCAGCCGATCCATGGCTCTCTCTCATCATTGATGTTTCTGTCTCTCTCGCTCTCTCCCTTCCGCTCTGAAATCAATAAAAAAATAAACTCAGTGCCAAATTCTAAACGTATTATGGCCTTCGCTGACACTCTTAATATGTTTGGTTTGTTTTCTTAGTTAGAAAGACTATTTATGTTTGAACCTTCGAAACACCCTTTGCAGGAGTATAAGTTGGGATTGCCTTTGGGTACGCAGAGGACCAGGCTCATGTGCTACTTTTGTCTGTTACGTCATCCGTGTGGTCGTAGCCTTCCTGGGCTGTCCTCGTATCTCAGACAGAAGGCCGCGAGCAAAAGCATGAGCCCAGGCCAAAGCTCTCACAACACCAGAGATGAGGAACCAAGTAGGATTGGATGAGGGTTAGCAAAGGGCTGTTCAACTCTACACACAGTATCAACTGATAATACCTTTTCCTGGGTCTTCCCCTCCTCAGATTTTTATCTATTTATTTATTTATTCCCCTCCTTTCCCTGGGTCTTCCCCTCCTCAGATTTTTATTTATTTATTTTTAAAATATATTTTTATTGATTTCAGAGAGGAAGGGAGAGGGAGATAGAAACACCAATGATGAGAGAGAATCATGGATCGGCTGCCTCCTGCACACCCCACACTGGGGACTGAGCCTGCAACCCAGGCAGATGGCCTGATCGGGAAATGAACCATAACCTCCCAGTCCATAGGTTGATGTTCAACCACTGAGCCACGCCGATTTTTTTTTTTTAGAAGAAACCACCATCCTGTTGGCTCCTCTGCTCAGCCGTTCCTCTACATAACCATCATTGGCCCCTTTCCTCATCCATCTCATCAGAGCTTCCAAACCTTCATCCATCTTCTCGTTCTCCACCCTCTGGCTCCTTTGACCCAACAGATGCCAGACCTGTCATGGAACACGAGTGCCCTTGATGGTGGCCTCTCCAGCTCCTTGAGCTCCGCCTGAACCTCTGCGTATGCTTGTTCTTGGCTTGGCCTCACCTTCTTCCTCCACAGCGTCGGTCCCTCCCCTCAGCCCATGCCCCTCACCTGGTGCCGGACACTCTGGCCTTGTTTTCCGCGCCCTCCCTCAACACATCTTCAACATCTTTTCTCGGACAAATGCCCCTGAGCCTCGAAATGACGTCAAGGGTATTTCACACCAAAAAAAATAAACAATCAAGGAAGCAAGTAACAACGAAACAAACGCTTTCTTTGACCTCGAACCTAACACCCGTGCTTCATCCCACCTCTGTATGCTTTCTCTCGTGCCTCCTCCGTCTGGGGTAAGATTCTGCCTATTCCTGAAGACCCAAATCAAATGTATTTTCCTTCCCTGATGCAGAGAGTCACTGCTTTCTTGAGCTTGTGTAGCATCCCGTGCCTCTCTTACCAACGGTGTGCATCCTTTCTGTGCCGTAGTTACGTGTGTGTCTGCTCTCATAACTCCTGGAAGCTGCACAAGGTCAGAATCGGTGTCAGGTGTATCTTTGTCCTCTCAAAAGTGCCCAACATGTGCCTGTACACAGTAGGTACTTAACTTAGTCACCAGAGTTTAGAGAGATTAGGAATTTGAGGCTGGAAGGTCTTAGAAACATGGCCTAAATCACAAAGCTCACCAATGGCAGAGTTGCCACAAATGTTAGCGCTCTTTCAACTCCTGGTACGAGTCTCGTATTCACAAAGAATTTACTGCAACCGAGTCACGATGATACCATTTTGTGGTCTGAAGCCAGTTTCTTTAACTGTCTATTTCCCAAAGGCTTTTCAAACACTTTTGTTTCATGCTGTGCATAGCAGGAGCTAAATAAATGTTCAGGGAGTGAATGAGTAAATGACTTTTGGAGGGTGATAGCCATAAAGCTGAAATTTGTTCAGGGTGGAAATCTGAACTGTTTTGGTGAGACCCCAGTCCGCGTGCACATGGCGGCCCAGCGTGGGCTTTGCCGTGGACTATAGGCTGCTAAGAAAGAGAAGAGTTGCCGGACTGGTGTGGCTCCGTGGTTGAGCGTCGACCTATGAACCAGGAGGTCACGGTTCTATTCCCTGTCAGGGCATATGCCCGGGTTGCAGGCTCCATCTCTAGTGTGGGGGCGTGCAGGAGACAGCCGATCCATGGCTCTCTCTCATCATGGATGTTTCTATCTCTCTCGCTCTCTCCCTTCCGCTCTGAAATCAATATAAATATATTTTAAAAATAAATAAAGAGAAGAGTTGCCCCTCGGCCCAACTGTGGGACTCCATTCTTTCTGTTTGCTACATTTGCATATTTAGGATTTTGACAAGTTAACACGTTTTTAAATTACAATGTTAGTATCATTCGCTTTTCAAATCTGGTTGTCAAATTCTGGTCCTGAAGGTCTGAGATAAAAATAGTACCCATCGTAAGGGGAATATCAGATGATTTACTTCTGCTTCCAAATTTCAAACCGGGGACGCATCCTCCAGTGTGGAGCCGGGAGAGCAAGCAAATCCAGATAATGAAAGAAAACCGGTGAAGGCCATTGTGTGGTCCGCCTTCTGCAAAGCTGGGCGGAATGTGCATTCCCACGTGGGCCCAGTTGGGGGCAGCGCTGCTGGAGAGAATTGGGGCGTTATTTACAGTCACTGACGCTCACCTGGATCTAAGCTTCATTACACTTGACAATGACAGGATTATCCCCAAGCTCTCCTGGCACCACAGGTATTTTCGGGAGATCAAAGTCCCACCCCGGGTAATGAGCACCTTGAACTGAACGTGCTGAGGAATGTACGCTGTTGTGACTCTGATCAGGGCTGGGGAAACCATTCCCTGGAACTCAGAAGAGTCTACAATCTGAAGAGTACAGGACTCTCTTGCACCTTCCAAAAAAAAAAGAAGTTCAAAAGAGTATTTAGCCCTCAGCAGAACTGCCTCACCAAACAGGCTCTAAAGCAGCGGTTCTCAACCTGTGGGTCGCGACCCCTTTGGCGGTCAAACGACCCTTTTTGTGATTAATCACTATGCTTTCATGATGTTCAATTTGTAACAATGAAATTGGGGGTCACAACAACATGAGGAACTGTCTTAAAGGGTCGCGGCATTAGGAAGGTTGAGAACCACTGCTCTAAATAGAGTGATCACGTCAAGGTAACCTTAATGGTATAAAGAAATGATGGAGCATAGGTGTGGGAGCCAAAGGCTGGCTGTATTTGTCTTTCATTCCTCACTGCCAGGCAGGAGCTGCGTTTCTTGTCCGCAGCAAGGAGCTGTAGGATTGAATCTGGAGATGAAAATACATCATCATTGCTCTTGTCGAACGAACAGATTTTCTATAAGAAAGGGACCTATCAGCGTAATTTGGGGGAGGTTTTGGTATGAAGTATCGGTTACAACTCCAGCTCCCAGCTACCTTCCACAATTTGTCTCCCCAAGATGGATCTCTTAATCTCTCATTTATTACAAGACGAAATGTTGGAATGTTACATAGATTGAAATCGTTTGTCAGATCACGAAGTCCTCATCACATTTCTCAGCCTTAATAACACATCTGCTCTTAGAATGTGGTCTCTTGATAATAGCTGTCGGAAAGTGTCTGAATTTAGGGATTATTTGAGACAACAGATTTCCTTCTATTTGGAGTTGAATGAGGCATCTGGTCCCTTGCCGTTAGCCTTGTGTGCTGGTCTCAAGGCGTTCATAAAAGGGCAGATAATTTTGAACACGATGAGAAGGAAAAAAGACCTCCGTTGACAATATGAGATTTGGAAAGAGCAATTAAGAACCTTTAAAGGTAGTACTTTATGTTTAGAAATATCACCCCACAGATCCTTCTCCAATCTGGGGAGAGCACGGTGGCTAGCACGGAAGGAATAATAAAGCACTCCAAAGCCTGTAATTGAGAGAAGACCCGAATGCTAAGTAGAAATTCACAAAACTTAATCTGATTTGACTCAGGACAACCAACAGCACTCTGTGGAAAAGGACAACTGAGACCATTCCAAAGACCATGTGCCAAACTAAACGCCCAATGGCAAGACTAAACCAAAACAGAATTAAAAGATAATAAGTAAAAATTCCCTTCTCTGTTTTACTTCCAAGAGAGAATGTTCCAAAAGATGAAACCATAACAAAACCTGTATGGCACTTCAAGGAGAAACTGTAGACACAGAGAAAGGCAGGTCAAGAGCTCCACATGTTTGCAGGTGTTGGACTTCACACGGGAAGAGACCACAACCGGCTCTCTGGCTGCATTTAATTATAAAAATTACCAGGTGTCGTTGGGCAAGTTCATTTTTAAATGGCGGCTCTGCCCTTTTGTCTCCACATGCACACCCACAAGGATACTCTTTACATTTAGCAAGAAGGAACAGGAAAATTTTAGCTAAGCTTCCTGATATTTGCATATTGTCGTCCCACGAATAGCTGCACAGATGGCATTAATGGACAGATCACAACAATGAGATAACACTTTCGATGATAAAAACCATCTGACATGGACGTATGCATCTATACCAATAATACATACATTGGGTACATGGCATTTTAAATAGAGCTAGGTTCCAAGATTGTATAACAGTAATGAAGCTTACACACGGGGCCCTCCTGAAGAAATGCAGCTGTCCAATCACTTACCGTGTCAGACAACACCGAGCTGTTTGGGAATGACTAAGGGTGCTACGAGGAGCACCTCCCCAGCTGTCTTTTGTTTTTCAAGGTGTCCTTATTCATCGATCGTTCTGTTAACGTCTGACACCAGTGACTGTCCTTCCTTTTGGGAACCTTTCTTGTCTCTGGATTTTCTGAACATTATCATCTCTTGGCATCTCTTCCCCTGAATCCACATTTTCTTCTTCCCCAGAGGGATTCTTAATGGTCCTGGGGAGAATCTGCCTACATGTGGGGTCCCCGGGGTTGTGAAGGGATCCTGGCATTTACTGGGAGGAAGGTACAGGGTGGGGATACGCAGCACAGTTCCCAAAGGACAAGGACTTGTTACGCCAAAATGCAAACAGCACTCGACTGTTGAGAAACACGGAAATCAATCTCTTGACCTCCCAATCATTGTTTCTGGACCCCTACTCTTGAGCACTTTGCTTCAACGGGGGGTCAAATCTCCCATAAACACCCAACCCCCAAGTGTGTCTCTCCGACTTTGCCCTTTCGTGTTACTCCCGGCTCTTCATGCCAGTTGCTGCCAAGATATCCCCATGGGCCGCGCAGGCTAACATCTACCCAGAGGCCTGGCAGATGGCTCATCTCTTCTGCTGCTTCTTTCTCCTTTATCCCCACATCCAAGTGATGGGTTCTGCCAGTTCTCTTTAACTACAACATCTTTCAGAAATGTTTCCTTTTGATTGCCACAACTACCCCTTCGCAGACATCTGCGCATCCTGTTTCTCTCCTAACTGGTCCCCCAAATCAGTTTCTGCCCATCACCATCCATCCCGTACGCTACAGATACAGCATTATTCTATGGGACGCTCTCCACAGTTTTGATAATTCACTATGATGAATCTTGCCTGTTAGTTCTCACTGTGACTATTTTATTTTTATTGATTTCAGAGAGGAAAGGAGAGGAAGGGAGAGAGAAATATCAATGATGAGAGAGAATCACGGATCGGCTGCCTCCTGCACGCCCCGCAATGGGGATTGAGCCCACAACCCGGGCATGTGCCCTGACTGGGAATCCAACCGTGACCTCCTGGGTCATAGGTCGACGCTCAATCTCTGAGCCACGCCCGCTGGGCCTCACTGTGATTCTTCATCCCACCCTCCGATGGCTCTCATGTCTGTCTCCCATTTCACCCTCCATCCCCTTGTTTAGACCTGCCCAGCCAAGCTTAACTCCGTAACAGCCTAATGTGAAGTTTCCACTCCCTTTTCAGTATCTTTGTGTCACTCAGGCCGCCCCATCTCCTCTGCCCACTACTCACAGGTTCAGTAACAGTCCTCAGTGAAGCCATTTCAAAGCCTGAGAAAAAAGGAAAACTCAGTAATACCAATCCTGTTTTTCTTTAAGATTTTGCCATTTTGTTCGTTATTAACATGTTGGCATTGGGATTGTTAAAAATACTGCGTCAAAATAGTCTTTATCTTGATTCCTGAGTGTTTGGCACTTCTTAAACTTTGCACCAGAGGCAAATGCCTCCCTCGCTTTGCCCCAGTCCTGGCCCTGCCCTGTGGTTACCTCTTCTCCCGCCTGCTGCTCCCGCGAGGGTCCCTGATGCAGGCTTTCAGAGCCGAGAGCCCCTGGATCGAATGCTCTGTAGTCAGGAACATGCGGCTGTATGTCCTTGTCAAGTGCAGGTTGGGGGTGTTGGGTCCCCTTCCTAGGACCCAGGCTCCTGTGCTGAGCTCTTCACGGGGCTCCACACCCTGCTCTCCTCTCAGTAGATGCTTAATGAAGGCCCAGGAGCAACATGGAACCGAAGAGCTGGACAGTGATGGACACTTCAGAGAAGACATCAAAATGTAATGATAAGGATGCTGATCCTCGAAAATGTAAGAGAAATAGACAAACAAAGTCCCCTCACATTACTCCACTGCTCTCTGTGAATACGTGAGGGTTAGCTCAGCAGGAATCAGGAAGAATTCTTGCCCATCAATAGAAGAGTGAGCCGGGCAGTGGCACCTCTCCTGTGGCCTGGTCGCTTGGAGGGGAGTCTGAACAACCCCTTCATCACTTCCAAATCTGCCACTCCCCCCCGGCCGGTGTGGCTCAGTGGTTGAGTGTTGACCTATGAACCAGGAGGTCACAGTTGGATTCCTGGTCAGGGTACATGTCCAGGTTGCGGGCTCTATCCCCAATGGGGGGGCGTGCAGGCAGCAACCAATCCATGATTCTCTCTCATCATTGATGTTTCTATCTCTCTCTCCCTCTCCCTCTCCCTTCCTCTCTGAAATCAATAAAAACATAATTAAAAAAACACAACAAAACAAAACAACCCAAATCTGCCACTCCCAACAGTCACAGATCCTTTCCATTCAAACAATCCATCGCTTTCCCAGTGAAAAGGGTCGGACAGCTCCTCCTACCTGGGTGTGAAAGCACACGGCTATCGCATAACAAGGTTAAGTGTCTCTGAGGCATGTGGCGGAATAAATTAGCTTCATCTCACTAAGGAAGGAAGACGTTCCCTGTTTGAAGATAAGCTCAGGCGAATCCGAAAGTGGGACGTGGGCCCTGAGCGGGCCTTGGGGTCCCTGCTCCGAAAAGGAATGGAATCGGAAATGTGGACTCTTGAACGTCACGCTTCTAACACTTCTCTTCCCTGCCCCTCCCCGCAACAGCACTTAATTGGGTTCTGATATTCAAAGACGGGGCAGCTGGGAATCTGGGTCAAACCTTCTTCCGTTTTCCTCTGTCTCCTTCTCCATCGCGACCTCCTCCCCACTCACTGCCTGTTCCAGCTGCTTTCCTCTCCTTTCCCACCCAAACCCCCGTCCCACATCCAGATGTGGCCAGTAGCCCTAACGCTCCAAGGGCAGAATGGAGGAAACGTGATGGCAAGGCGCTATTTCCCTCTATCTGCTCCTTTCTACGTAGTTTCAATGTATGATACCTGGTCTGCAGAGCGAACGCATGCATTATAGATGGGCTGCTCAAGTCTCTTCTGAAATGCAGTCACTTCTCTCAGATTTGATTATTTTGAACCTTAGACAGGCAGTGATAACAAATGTCCTTTTCAAATAAAAAGGAACAGGAATAGGGATATAAGTAAACAGGAATTCTTGGCCGCTGTTACACTGGGACTCACCTAATAGGGTTATTCAAGAGGCATTACACTGTCTGTCTCTTTAAAAAGGCAGCCGTTCCCACGGGACCTCACAGGGGTTGGAGGACAGGAGCTGAGCTCTCTGTGGGTCCATGTTTGACCCAGCTCCCTCCCAGCATCCCCCACCAGGTATTAGCTCATTGCATCTCCTGGCATCAATAGAACTTCTGGTGCAACATTATGAACTTACTGAACAAAAGTTCTCCTATTTTAAAAATAACTGGTAAACATTCTTGTGCCACCAACGTCTGAAAAACCAAGAAGCAAGACTTTGGAAAACCATTATGCTATCTGCCCAAGCAATGTTTTATTTTTCTGACTTTTATTTATTTATGTTTTAAAAATATATTTTATTGATTTTTTTACCGAGAGGAAGGGAGAGGGATAGAGAGTTAGAAACATCGATGAGAGCGAAACATCGATCAGCTGCCTCCTGCACACCTCCTACTGGAGATGTGCCCACAACCAAGGTACATGCCCTTGACCAGAATTGAACCTGGGACCTTTCAGTCCGCAGGCCAACACTCGATCCACTGAGCCAAACTGGTTAGGGCTATTTTTCTGACTTTTAAAGAAACCAGTGTGAAGCAAGGATAGCAGTTTGGTGAGCTCAGATGTTAAAAGAAAATACATGGAATGTGTTTTATTAAAACATAAATAATATGCATCTAAGGGGAAAAAAGGAAGGAAGAACACACAACCCAAGGAGATTGGAGTTTTAGGAACATATAAAAATATGAGTGGCCTGGCCGATGTTGCTCGGTGATAAGGGCGTAGGCCTGTACCCCAAAGGGTCTTGGGTTTGATTGCTGGTCAAGGGCACATTCCGGGGTTGTAGTTGGTTCCCCACCTCCGGTACGGATGAGTGTGGGAGGCAACCAATCAATGTGTCTCTCTTACTTTGATATCTCTCTTTCTCTTACACCCAGTGATCTCTCTCTCTCTCTCTTTCCCCCTCCCTTCCTCTCTCTCTCTCTCTCTCTCTCTCTCTCTCTCTCTCTCTCTGAGAAGCAATGGAAAAAATATCCTCATGTAGGATTAACCAAAAAAAAATTATGAGGAGTGTATTAGCTCCTTTGGCTGCTATAACAAATAGCCACCAACTTGGTGGCTTTAAACAACAGAAGTTGACTCTCTCATGGTTCTGGAGGCCAGAAGTCCAAAAATCGGTATCACTGGGCTGACATCGAGGTGCCAGCAGCCACTGGGCTCCCTCTGGAGACTCGAGGGGACAGTCCATCCCGCGCCTCTTCCGGGTTCCGGTGACTGCCCCCATTCACTGTCACATGGCCACGCCACTGCCATCTCTGCCGGGTCACCTTGCCTCTTCATCTTCCATCTGTCAAATCTCCCTCAGCCTCTCCCTTCGAAGGACATGTGTGAGTATAGCTAGGGCTCACCAGCATAATTTCTTTATCTCAAGATCCTTAATCACTTTTGGAAAGTCCCTTTTTCCATTGACTAATTCCACAGATTAGGACCCAACATTTTTGAGAGTCATTATTCAGCCTACTGCAGAAGGCTGATGACAGAAATGGCTTATTAGGCCACCTTTAGAGAGAGATGGTGAACATAGAAAGAAGAGATTGGCTTATTTCTAAGCAATGAAAAAAAAATGGAACTACTCATTTCTGTTTGGCTTCTAGTTTTTCCAAAAGGGAGAATGGTCTTCACATTTGAAATGATTGAACACATCAACAAAGACCAAGTGGAGTGAGGAACTACTAATTGTGTGTTTAGCTGTTTTTTGTTTTTTTGTGTGAATTTAAACTTGCACCTCAGGTTCTGGGAGAAATGGCAGGTGTGGTCTCAGGATACCACTGCCAGGAAATTTCTTATGTTGTATGATTTCTCATTCTCCGGGTCATAGCTTCAGTGTCACATCTTCAAAGAATGTTTCTTGACTACCCTAAGGATTTATCTTTCCCTACACTGGCCTTCACCAACATATACCCAGCACCTGCACAGCCCTTAGTACATAGGAAATGCTTAATCATGACTTGTTAACTGAATAATAATAGTAACATTTTTAGCATGTTGTATGTGACACTTTTCTGAGGGGGTTACATGTATTACTCACTTAAGAAGGAAGGAAAAACAGAGGGAAGAAGAGAAAATAAGAAGACAAGAATGAGAAGATGGATGGACAAATGTCTCTATTTTCAAAAGGAAGGATAACAAGAAATAGAAAAACTGAAAATTGGTAATCTCGATATTTATCCCCAATAAAAATGTAGAATAAATTATGAAACAGAGAGAGGTTGTGAATGTGAAATCACGTCAAGCTCAGAATGGATCTATGAAAGAGCCTGAACTTGGGTTCCTCCAAACCTGTTCTCTGAGTACAGGGTGAATAGAAATAGATGTGGAACAAAATAAAAATGAGAAGCTAAAGCCCTTAGCCTACTGCACCCTTAACATGAGTTACCATTATGCTCCAGCCAAGGGCAACAACAACAAAAAAAGTTGTCGCTATCTAATGCTCCAATCAAGTAGAGTGTCCCAGTTATGGGAACAATGGATTTATGGGCAACATGACAAAACAGAAGGAGCATGAGTCAAGTTGATCTAGGTGGAGTGAGCAAATTACTTTAAATGTTTAAGGATTTCTTTATTTACCTATATAATACATGCCTGAAAGAGTTATCATGAAGATGAAAAGAAATAAAGAAGGAAGGACCTGGCACATGTAAGTTTTAATAACGTGAGGTCACTTCTTCCTCTGTCCTCCTCTCAACCTCTGTTGTACTCTGGTCAAGGCCGTCATGGATGGAACAGTGAATTCAATTCTGGTCACTACATTTTAAGGAACAAAATGACAAACGATAGGTATGGCCACAGGACGGATACAGATAGCTGAAGTACCTGCAAACTACCTCTTACTAATAATAATTTCTTATGTCTCCATAACATCTTATAATTTTCAGAAGGCTTGATCCCCTAAGCAATGCTATCAAGTAAGCAGATAAATATTAATAGGCTGTTTATAATGAATCTATAAATTCCCAGAGAGATTAAGTGACTCACCAAATGTCACATCACTCATAAATCACCCGAGGGGTGGGGGGAGACAGAAATGTAAGTTTCCTGAGCACTCTCCTAGCAATCTCCTCTTTATTACACTCCCTCCCTTGCAAGTAATGGCAGGAGGAATGGGGACACATTCTGGAGATTGCTAAGGGAGGATATGATAACTGCCTTAAAAGATTAGAAGGAATATCCTGTAGGAAAAGGGACAGACAACTCGCCCAAGTGCAGATCAGGATTAACAGCTGGAGATCACAGCTGGACCAGCTTTGGCTCACCCTCAGGGGGAACTCTGGAGTCATTAGAGGTAGGTAAGCAACAATAAACAAAGGTAGTGAGACAGTCAGGGATGCAAAGCAGGGGTGTCTGCGTTGGGATAGCAGTTGAACTAGATGCATCCATTTATTCCATTGCTAAACCCCTAACGATTGAGCAGAACCCTGTGCTAGGCATTGTGGGGGATAAGAGATAATTAAGATGTTGTCCCCGCCTATGTACGTCACCTCAAATGCCCCCCACAACTTCAGAAACCATGAGTGTTTGACATTTTTATTGAAACAGATTTGGAGGCCATGTGGGAAAACACAATTGGCATCAACAGTGGAGACTTCAACAGCTGACAGTGATGCTTCCAGACACCTAAATGTTGCCTTATTTTTTCAGTATCAGATGGACAGACGCACAAGCACGCACGGCCGTGTGAGCGCTGTGCTCATCTGTCCAAACGGGAAACAGACAACGTGACAGCGTGATGGCCGTTCTCTCTCTCTCTCTCTCTCTCTCTCTCTCTCTCTCTCTCTCTCTCTCTCTCTCTTCACCCTCCGTCTGAGGGCCTCATTCTCCTTGCATTCCTGGGCAATCTAGAATGCTACCTGCAATGTATAGGGAGGTCAGTTTAATTCCCCACACCTCGCAATTAAAAAAAAAAAAGTGACCACGGGCTCCTCTAAAGCATTTCAATATTTGCATTTCTCATTTCTATAAGTCACAAGCATTTGTTTTATGAAACTTGGAGAGATCACTATTTGTCTCGAAGGAGAGCGGCATCTGAATTCTGCCGGCATCAAACCAGAACACAGAATTGTGGAACATATGAGACAGAAGCCTGACACTCAGTTCTCTGTGATGTGTTAAACGGGGCGGGGGTGGGGGGTGGGGGGATGTACTGCTGTGTAAAAAGCTGGATAATCAGTCTCAAACCTCAAATTACAAGCTTAAATTAATAAAGAAAATATTGAAGAGGTACACTCAAATCGGAACCTCCGACGAGAGTCCAGGGGACGGATTGAAGAGCTAAGCACCAAAATAAAAACAAACTCTCTGAAACCATTGTGCAATTTACAATCTGGATTAAATATGGATTTTGCTCAAATCCATAGCTCATGTATATTTTTCTTAAAACTGAAGTGCATGAGGGGGGTTCGGACACTGTTGTTGTTGCTTCTTAAAAGAACAGACTAGCTCCCTCCAAGACACACAGGGAATGATGTTTCCCATGATTGAAAGAAAAAAGACAGTGATTATCTTTTCTAGTAAATTAGATGTAAAAGCTAGACCTGATGGGTCACAAGCAAAGTCCAGCCCACTAGACTTTCCCTGGTCTTCCCATGTTTGTTAGAGTCAAAATAATGATCTATTTTTATTGTTGTTGTTCATCGGTTTATTTTGTTCTTTAGAGTAAGCTATTAGAGCCTTACGAAATCACCAGAAAACAGTTCTATGGATCAGGGTTGCAAGTTTTATTAAAATCCTGACTTTCCACAGGCTGATTTATCTCTGACTTGATCTCAAACACCATCTCCCTCCGAAGTACCCAAACCTATGATGTTAGCCAAGTAGATTGCTTAGTGTGGCTGGACTAGTACCTTCCACAGATGTTAGTTGAATAGATCTTGAATTCCTAATTCATCTGCTGCATACAGCAAGATTTTTTTTCCTTTGGTTAATTATTAATTCCTTAAAAAGTAAAAAATTATTGTTTCAAAGAGCAGCTTTTTAAAATGTCTTAAGCTTTCGGAATAGAGCTATAAAATTAAGGGCTGGTCAATGATTTAAAAAATTGCCTCCTCTATGGGATCCATGAAAAGGGGGGATTTTTCCCCCCTCTTTTCAGAAGCTTTATAGGATTTAATCTTGAGCCTCCAGAATAGGAAAGCGATGGGTCAACTTGTATTTAATTAGCAAATATTAAATCAGGGTAAGATCCTCTTACTTGATTCATGCCCGTCCTTCTGCAATGACTCATTTCTTGTCTGAACTGTCATTGTAAGGTTCAGAAATCATGGAATCTCATCCAATTTTGACTCCCAGGCTCGTCTTACTGGGGTCTGCACACATGTGGCCACATGATGTATCTCAAATGACTTGTCACTAAAAGAATGGAAGGCCAGGACACTATTTAGAATTGTGCGATGACTACAGAATCCTGTGCAAAGGAGGCCCAGGCCGTTCCTTTGGATTTTTACTTCTGCTCAAAGGAAAATCCATCCCGTGTCTTAAAGGGCTGCAGTGAAACAGACTCTGTCACTTTCAAGATGCATTCCTGTGTCTCACAACTCTCTACTACAGGAAAATATTTTATGCACTTAACCTACATCTTTCATATTCCAGAAAATATCCACTTATTCCCCTCCAGTGTATGAATAGCATTTACCATCCTCTGTGAGACCACTGTGCCCATGCAGACCAGAATCGACCACCTCTTAATCTGCAGTCAGATCTTCCCCCAAGATTCTGCTCAAATGCACTCATTATGAATACTTTGCTTCAAAGTCCATATTTCTGCTCAAAGATGTGGGTACAAGCCAAGCTTTTCCCCAACCTACAGTTAGCCCCTTTAAGAAATCTATGCTACATATTTTTATGTTTAGTAGAATGATTAAAAGTATTGTTTTAGGTGTCAGGCCTTGGCCCCTATTCTGAGATTTTACTAGCTGTGTGATCTTGGGCAAATCGTTTACTAGGGTGGGACTAAGTTTGTTAAGAAAATGCCGTGAGAGAATGCACAGACAGTGCTTAGCACACTGCCTAGTACAGAGTAAATCCTCAATAAGTAACAACTAAAGTCGCTTCAGTAATTTATAACCTTGGCTATCAAATCCATAGATTTAGATGTTGAATTATTATAACTTCAGGGAATTACCATGAGCTGAAAAACTAGCTTCTTTATGTAACTTCAAAATCTGTATGATATCCGGGTTGAGATTTAAATCGCATGATTCTAATAACAGCGTAAGCACCGGGAGTCCCCTAGTACCTTGGAAAGTTTTGAGTGGAAAGAGGTTTAAATCAGCGGTTCTCAACCTGTGGGTCGTGACCCCTTTGGGGGTAGAACGACCCTTTCACAGGGCTTGCCTAAGATAGTGATGGTGAACCTGTCAGAGGTGACACGCAAACTCATTTTTTTGGTTGATTTTTCTTTGTTAAATGGCATTTAAATATATAAAATAAATATCAAAAATATAAATCTTTGTTTTACTATGGTTGCAAAGATCAAAAAATTTCTATATGTGACACGGCACCAGAGTTAAGTTAGGGTTTTTCAAAATGCTGACACGCCGAGCTCAAAAAGTTTGCCATCACTGGCTTAAGACCATTAGAAAACACATATATAATTACATATTGTTTTTGTGATGAATCACTATGCTTTAATTATGTTCAATTTGTAACAATGAAATTGGGGGTCACCACAACATGAGGAACTGTATTAAAGGGTCGCGGCATTAGGAAGGTTGAGAACCACTGGGTTTAAATGATCTAAGAGATGGCCTGCCCATGACGAATGTTATTTTCAGGTGGATTTGGGCTCTGTAGGACAGTCCAGTGTTTTGCAAATGTGTGGTGTTTTTTTTTTTAATTTACTGGAAAATGTTCTCATTTTATGTAACCCATGTAGGGAGGGCAGAATGAGCGTGTTCCCGACCAAATCAACGGTCAGAGGAGGGAACGCACGGCCCTAGGAGGAGGCTCCAGGACGCGGTCTGGAATGTGAGAAGCGAAGGAAGGGTTGCCATGGCAGGGAGTGGGCTTGCAATGAGACGATGTCCAGGGAGAAAGTGAACTAGATGCTGCAAGCAGCCCGACTTTGGGTTGGGGCCTGCTCTGGTAGGGCAGCCAGAAGTGCGGGTTGACTAATGGATGGGAGAAGGGAGAGTCTCGGGAACACAGGCATCTGTAGGTTGGGAAGAGCTTGGCTTGTACCCACGACTTAAAAAATATGTTTTGTTTTTTTTTATTGATTTCTTATAGAGAGGAAGGGAGAGGGATAGAGAGTTAGAAACATCGATGAAAGAGAAACATCCATCAGCTGCCTTCTGCACACTCCCCACTGGGTATGTGTCTGCAACCAAGGTACATGCCCTTGACTGGAATCGAACCCGGGACCCTCAAGTCTGCAGGCTGATGCTCTATCCATTGAGCCAAACCAGCCAGGGCATGTACCCACGTCTTAGAGAGGGTTTCCTGGTGTGCTACTTTGTGCTGAGCTGGAGATGGGGAAAACGCTGTCCTAAATCACGTCTACTTCCCTAAGCATCCACCATCAAACGATACTTTTAAAGAGCTCTCTGGGCAACTTCATATAATTGGGGCACAATGCTTCTACTGTGCTAGGTAGGAAAGCACCGTGGTTCCCCCACTTTGCTCTTGCAGTTTCTAAGCTCAGGGGCAGTAATGGGCATGCCCCCCAACATTGGGGAACATGGATTTTGCTGACATCGGCACAAATGCAGGTAAGGGCAATTGACCATGCCTGTCTGCTTTTACTTAATTCCTCTCTCTTCCCTCCTTTCCTCTTTTCTTTCCTTTCCCCGTGCAGATATGGAGCAGTTGTGCTCACTCTTGGTTCTGGATCCCCTACAGCAAGCACGTCAAACTCACAGCCCGCAGGCCGCATGCCTCGTTGATTTGGACCGTGTTAGCCCTTGAGCTTGACATGCATGCTCTACAGTTTTTCAAGCATACCTGAACTGCATCCCAATATGAAATGCTTCCCAACACTTAGAGAGCATTTATTGAGACAAGAGAAAAGGACAGTTTTCTAATTTTTTTTTTGAATGATATAATATGCATGTAGGTAGATAGATACATAGACATAATTATGGGTTGATCTTACTGTAGCTTCAAAATAAAAAATCTTTTCCTTTTAAAGTGATTTCTCAGAATAAGCCTTCTACTTTGTAGTATTCATCAATAAAGTAGATACAATTATAAGGGGATCATTTTTTTAAAAAATCTGTTGCATCTCACTCTATAGGCTTTGCCCCCCCCCCCCAGGAAGAATGTAATTTAAATGATTATTATTATTGTTATTTAAATAAATTTTTTTATTATTGATTTCAGAGAGGAAGGGAGAGGGAAAGAGAGAGAAAAACATCCATGATGAGAGAGAATCATAGATGGGCTGCCTCCTGCACACCCTCTACTGGGGATGGGGCCCACAACCTGAGCATGTGCCCTAACTGGAAATCGAACCATGACCTCCTGGTTCATAGGTCGATGTTCAACCACTGAGCCATGCCAGCCGGGCATAAATGATTATTTGATGTTCTTTCTAGAGAAACCTTGGCAAAGGGGGTGACATTTCTGTGATTTGAAGGTAAAATACCAGAAGGATAGGAGCCTGAGTTACAACTTACTCATGAGCCATCAAATCCTAGTTTTGACGAAAGCCTCCTTTTGGTGTTCGGGAACCCCACTTCCTGCACTCAGGGAGTGTGCGAGCTGGAAGGACCTTGGATGTCTCCTGGCCCCGTTTTCTGGTTTTACTCCGGGGACCTAAGGCCCTCAGAGAGGTAGATGAATTGTGCAAGATCCCCCAGTTAGCAAGCAGCAGAGCCAGCCTGGAAGGGAGCTCTCTTGAGTCCCAGTTCATGATTTTCCCACCACAACACGCATCTCCTGTTCACAGAAATGGAACCTGCATCAAAAGTCTCCTGAGAGATGCCATGTGGGTTTTTTTTTTTTTAATAAAAATGTGCTGCATTTTTTTATCCCACTTCGAGGAAATGCTGCCAAATGGTTCCCTAGGGAGTGGAGTCTCTATAAGGGGAGGGGGGCTTTCGTGCTTGGAGATCAGAATGAATAATCGCTCACTTAACACCTAGGCTGCACCCCAAAGGCCACCACCACCCGGGAGGATGATCAGATGGAGGGCTCTGAGCTGGGGTTGGGAGGAAGAGACAGAGGGAAGAGGAGGAGCTCAGCAGCCAAGAGATGGAATAGAATTGAAAAGCGAGCAAGACTAGAGAATGGAAGAGCTATAGGTAGCAGATCCAGATGACCTCTCTCGCACATAAAGATTATCTTCCTGTATCTATAGAATACATTTCCTTTATACCCATCGACAGCCCAGTAAGGAACAACATAGATGCCTTTTGGCTATCCTAGGGGGTTGGGAATCCAGCATCTTACTGTGTGTGTGTGTGTGTGTGTGTGTGTGTGCCTGTGTGTCATCCATTAAACCCTTGGGGAAGGGACAGTGTGAGAGAATATAAAGGCATCTGGATGGGGTCAGACAAAAGGAAAAAGATGGGGATGAAGAGACTTGAAACATAATGGCCGGACAGGACAAGCACAAAGTATTTTGTGCCCCGCTCAGTGGCAAGTCAGGGATCAGTTTCCTTAAGACATAAATTCGGAGGGTTTCCTGCCCCCCTTTGTTTAATACTATTTGACTAAATTTTTACCAAAAAGCTTTAAATTCATCTGACCTTACAGATGGAGTGTAGGGATTCTACTTGAGACACAGCAAGGTTCCAGATGAGAAATGTTTTACTATTTAAAGCGTAAACTACGTTCCAGAGAGTATTAGATATGGTGATGCCCTGCGGCTCTTGTCCTGTCTCTTCTGTGTAGCAGGTGCCACATAGAGAGATGTGGGTTGGTAGCCAGCCAATGGTTTGTTAATGACGTAAGGTAGTATCCCTGGCGTACGCACCTGTGGGACGCACCCTTCACGTGCTTTCTCCTCTAAACACAGGCTCAGAGCATATGAACTCCTGTGAGATCTTCTATGTCCTTGATTTTGTTTTCCTTTCTTTCTTCACTGATGTCAAGGGAAGAGTCTACTCAGCGATTCCTAGGAACTGTGTGGTTTGACCCTTAATTTTTTCCTGTGCCACTTGATCCCAATCAATGTCATGGTAGGAAAGAGCGCGTTCTCTTTGGACCAAGTTCACATTCATTCTGAGAGCGAGAGTCTGGGATCTGCCTGTGACCATCATGATGAACGCAAAGACAGCGCCTGATGAGATGGTGGACACGACTCGCTTGAGAGTCCTGTTAAGGGTCTTGGGTCCCTGACGGCTGCCTGCTGCGGGGATGCCGGGAGGAGAGCCCTCCAAACAAGTGCCTGTGTGTCCCCGGGTTCCCAGTGTCCGGAAAGGGCCTTGATTTTGCCCTTGAAAGAGCAATCCCTGGTTTGGACCACATTTCCAGTTCTGACTCCCTCAACAGAGGACATCTGAAAAAACAAGACCATTTCTACTCACGTGCAAAAACCTTCCATGAAAAAAAAGAAATTACATTTCTACCCAGAAAATAAATTTCCATCACACCCTCACCAAGCTCATCAACACCACAGGTGGCTCCTTGGGCCCCTGAGTCATTTATGTCTCATCCAACAGGTTTGGTCAAGATAAGCAAACTCGAGATTGACAAGTAACCACACCCTCTCCCAGGGAGAGATTTCTAGAAAGATGCAAAGGTGGCTTTATATTTCGTTCAAAAGACAAACGATTCTAGGCAGAAAATTTTCTTTGGGAATTACACTCATTTGTGATAAATTTTACTTTTCTTTCTCTTATTTCCCATAAGTAGCTCTGAATAGAAAACTCGTAATTTTCGAAGACAGCCTTTTACGAAGTCTTACCAGTGCTTGTCACATCATCACCATCATCATCATCATCATCATCATCATTTCCAAATTCAGGACCTGTGCCTCCATGTTGTTCATCTGAAGTAGCTTAGACTGGGTCGGCCTTGAAAACACGGCTGTCTTTTGTGATTCGTTTGAATCAAAGTGCGAAGGCTTCCGTATCAACAAGGAGCCGGTGACCTTTCTAAACACACCTGATTGACTAACTCCATGAGGGGTATGATAATAAATAAAACCTCGGCAACGCTTCCCAGAAACAAGCACGCCTTTCGAATGCTCCTGCCCTTAATGGCCGCTCTCAGGGCATTAAGTGATGTTAACAATCAATTTCCTGGAGATTACTGTGCGTCAGCTTATACGCATCAAATTATATGGGTCACGGTGTTAACTTCGCCAGTGGCAGGATTGTATTGATATTCCATAGAATAATTGCCAGACGTCGTATTAGGATATTCCCCCCCCCCCTTTTTTTTCTTTTTTAAAAAAAATCTGATTCTCTGCAGGTTCTTAGGCGTTTGCACTGACACTTTTCTCTAACTCCCCCCCCCACCCCTCCACCCCCCGGGATCAGGTAATTAAAAGGGTATTGATGCAAAGGGGAGCCGAACACCACATGGCTTGGCAAAGTGTTTCCATAAACTCCTGTCCTGTAGCTGTGGATACAAACTCAAGCTGGTCGTGTGCACTACCCCTCGGCACCGCCAAATGTTTCAGCAGCTGCCCTTTTGTCCTGTTTCTTAAATAAACAAAGAACAGATACAAATTAATGACCTAGATTTATGGCAACACACACTGCCTTCCCAGAGCACATAGCCTTGAAAGAACAGATGCTAAAATCGCATTTCTTACGCACAGACCCCCGGAGAAGACAACTTCTGCGGGCACATCAGTGTACAGTCTATAGAAATTAATAATCGGGAGAAATGTAATCGTGTTTGCAATGTCATGCTTACCCTCCATTTCACGAGCTTCCAGGCGTGGCATCTTTTGCCCCATTTTTTTTTTTCCTGGAATCTTAGTAGCTTTATTTCACTTTTCCTTTTTATTTGACTTTTTTTTTTTTTTTTTTGCTAAGAAGCTCAAAAGATCATTTTCTTAGTGTTTTAGAGAATACCCCATGATTGGATTCGGTTGTCATCATCACTACAGGACACCCCCTTTGTTTTATTCTGAGACGCAGGAGAGAATTGGATAGTCAAAATGGGGTTGTTTCTGTTAAAATCAGTTAAAAAATTTGCTCTCTGCTTTTCTTCTTCTCGTTGGTGTTGGGTTTAGCCCAGGCCAGCCACACACAACCAGACCCCGATGCAAACAGGGAAACCCTCGCCGGCGATGTCGCATCCAGAGACTAGCAGAAGCTTCGTCGTTTATGGCACATGGGGACGGGGTGAGGTCACCCCTAGGCAGGCGTCCGAGTGGAAAGGTACAGCGTGTCATCGGCCACACGTGGCGCGTTCTCTTCGCCCCTCGCTGTACCGTATCCCCGATCTTATTCAATAATTTAATATACATTTTCTTGTCAAGCTTCTTGGCAGCCGGCTCCGCCGCTCGCAAGATGGACTGGAATGCCACAGGTGGGCTGATTAGCGGGTGGCATTTCTGAATTCTAACAAGCTGTTAGCATGATGTCTGTTTGCTTTAGGTACAGATGTGAAATGATTTGACAGTAGATTTCAAAAGTGTGCGCGTACATTTCTGTATGTCAAATGATGGAAATGCGTTTTGTGTTGTGTTTTTTTTTTTAATTTCACACATCGATGGTATGTATTGTATTTATTAATTTCAGAGAGTAGGTGCCTCTGACATGGCATGAAAATGAAGACGCAGGACGCATAAGGTATAAAATGAACAGATTGGATAAACATCTCACCCCCAGTTAATCAGAAAGTCTTATCTCGCGCATCAGAGAAAGTCAGAGGTTGCAATATCTCCGCCAGGAAATCAGAGTCTCTGAAAAGTTTCTTTTAATTGGTTTTATAGTGCGATGGTGATTTTTTTAAAAGAAAGAGGAGGGGGGGAAAAGAAGCAAAAGGGAAAACAAGGACCACACGCAACAAATGGCGTGCGGAACGCTTGCCAGTCACATTGGGTGACATCTGCCCTTGTCTAAAATTTCAAAGGTGATCTCAGGATTTGCCTGACACGCAAAAAGGAAATTAATTCAACATAAACCTTAGAAATTGAAGTCTGAAGCTATGGGACAGACTTGGAACCAGAGACATCCAGACGGTACAGAGCAAACTGGGTGGTGTCTCCAGGTAACTGTAGGCAAACCTGAACACTTTGCCTAAAGCTATCTGTCTGATAGAAGGTTAGGATTTGACATTTTTAAAAAATATACATTTTTATTGATTTCAGAGAGGAAGGGAGAGAGAGAAACATCAATGATGAGAGAGAATCATTGATTGGCTGCCTCCTGCACACTCCCTACTGGGGATCGAGACCGCAACCTGGGCATGTGCCCTTGACTGGAATCGAACCCAGAACCCTTGAGTCCACAGGCCAATGCTCTATCCACTGAGCCAAACCGGCCAGGGTAGGATTTGACTTTTGAAAGCTCCCATCCAAAGACATACGTATTGCATAGGTTGTAATTCTAGTTTTATTTTTTTTTTTTTTGTAAATATGAATTAAAAATTATTTCCCAAAGTAACAAATAATAACTTTGGGTTATAAAAGATGACAAGCAGGTCATTAAAGATGCAGAAACATCTCACCTGGAAGAGCTTGTGTCCAACTACTCAAAATAGGACTTTACGGCCTAGGACAGTGGTTCTCAACCTTCCTGATGCCGCGACCCTTTAATACAGTTCCTCATGTTGTGGTGACCCCCAACCATAAAATTATTTTCGTGGCTACTTCATAACTGTCATTTTGCTACTGTTATGCATCGTCATGTAAACATCTGATATGCAGGATGTATTTTCATTGTTTGAGACCCAGAGGTTGAGAACCACTGGTCTAGGGTGTTGCAAGGATTTCCTGAAAGGTTATAAGATGGTAGAATGTGTGGTGTGGGAGTGTCTGGCTTCTAGGCTATTGAATATTAATTGTGTGTGTGGCTCAATGGACACAAGGAAAGTCAAACCCTCACAAAGACGTTGAGCTCTTCGATTTTGCCACTGACATACTGTGTGTCTGACAGAAGGTGTTTGACTCCACCGTCTCCTTATTTTGCCAGAAATAAGATGGGAATTCAAGGGAGGGGGGACTTGTGCTGGGCTTGTGGGGACCATCTGCCTCCAGGCTGTGGCAGCGCAGGAGGAGTCCTCCACCACTCCCCCAGGGGCTCCCTCCCCCAGTCCCCGGAGAGCCCATCCCCACCCCACGTGGCCGCACCTCTGCCTACCAGTGCTGCGCAGCCCAGTAGATGAAAGGATGCCACAGGCCTGGTGGGACCTGCGAGGTCCTCTGCTCACATTCCTGCAGGGTCAGAGGAGTCCTCAGTGTCTGAGCCGAGCAGATACTCAGGAAGCCCTGAGCAGATCCCAGGGACTGAACGGAGGAAGCCTCGGGAACAGGGTCAGGCCCAGAGGTGGCGGCCTCAGGACGGAGGTGCCCACCTAGCACAACAACCACCAGGCACCAGAAGCCGTGGCCCAGGCCACGGGACAGAGGCTGGGATTTGGTCCCCAACGTTATCACCGAGCTCTGAAGATCTCAAAGAATAGCTAACACACCCGGCGTGTGGAGAGCGGCTACAGTGTTCGGACAGGTTCAAGCCTCGGACTAATGAGAGGGCACAGTCCCATGTGCAAGTCCCAGCTTGGAGGGCAAAGCCCTCCCAGCACAATTATAGCCAACAGCAATAGTTGTGAGCTTGAACCTATGGTCCGAACAGGTGGCCCCAAGTGTCTGAGTGATGTGGGCTTGGTGGAGTTCAGGTGCATGGAATTGAGGAGGATCAAAACCCACGAGAATGTTGTAAACATCTTGACCACGCCCTTACTTTGCCTCGTGGAATCTGCTATAAAATAAAGACACGGTTTGTCATCTGTGGCGCTATCTCTCCATCCGAGAGGGCGGTGCCCAACCCAGACCCAGCTTTCTTCTCTCGTCTGTCTTTTCTCCATCCTTCACCGCCCCCTCTCAGGGTCACTGAACCTGGCCGAGCTGGCGCAGCACACCAGCAGTGTTGCTCAGTGGTTGAGCATCGACCTATGAACCAGGAGGTCACGGTTCGATTCCCGGTCAGGGCACATGCCCGGGTTGTGGGCTCCATCCCCTGTGCAGGAGGCAGCTGATCAATGATTCTCTCTCATCATTGATGTTTCTCTCTCTCTCTCCCTCTCCCTTCTTCTCTTTAATAATAACTTAAAAAATAGCTAATACACACTCTGATTTGAAAGATGGAAAAAATGTGGCTTAGGGAGGTAACGCGTTGAATCATTTCACAAGCAGAGCTGCGTCTGTTCCTCCCCGCAGCGCTGTGGGGTGAGCTGAAAACACGCTTCCCGGGCAAGGAAATAGACGTGGGTGAGCTGCTCACACGCCCCAACAGCTGGGCTTCTAACTCCACGTCCCTGCCGCGAAGGAGTCACCAATATCTTGGTGATCATGGTGTTCATCAACCAAGGTTTCCTGGGCACTGACTCTGTGCCAAGCGCTTCTCTAGGTGCCCAGACACAGCAGGGAACAAAATCGGCAGAAATCCCTGCCCAGGGGCCGACCTCCCGGTGGGAGAGACCGATGAACAGAATGGGGATGTGATTCTGTGGGATCTGAGGGGGTAAGAAGGCTCCGGAGAGAAGGGAAGCCAGCGAGGGTGATTCAGAGCGTGGTGTGTGGGATGCCTGTGGGCACAGAGTCCTCCCCGGGGAGGAGAGGCAGCGAGCCACGCAGAGATGGGGACCAGCATCCCAGGCAGAGGGGACCGGCAGGGAGTCCCGAGGAGGGAGCTGGCCCCAAAGATCACGGAGCACCAATGACTCAGGGAGGAGCCAGGAACGGTGCGTGGCCCTGAGGCCATGGAGACAAGGAAAGCATTTTCCAGTTGCCATGGGAACCTCGCTAAAAGTTCTTATATTCTTTTTCTTTTTAATCCTCAGGATATGTGTATTGATGAGAGAGAGAGAGAGAGAGAGAGAGAGAGAGAGAGAGAGAGAGAGAGACTTCAATGTGTGAGAGTAACACGGATGAGTTGCCTCCCGCACACGCCCCAACCAGGGACCGGGAATGGAACCTGGGTATGTGCCCTGACCGGGAATAGAACCGGAAACCTTTCGGTGTACGGAACAACATTCCAACCAACTGAGCCACCCGACCAGGGCAAGGCCTTACATTCTGAGGGGAGAGCATCCTGAATCCCACAGGGCAGCCGCCTAAGTGAGCTTTCGGAGCCCAACTCCTTTAAAAAGGAAACAGGCTTGAGGCAACACTGCTCTGCCTTGGGTTCAAGCACTTTGCACACAAAACTGGAACCTCCTTTTGCACAAAATGGCCTTTTAACACCTTTGCCAAGGTCCCCCCCAGCATATCATGCCTCTTCCTCTTACCAGATATGGGTGTGTTCCCTGCTCATGTCCGTCTACTTCAGTGGTTCTCAACCTTGGCTGCACGTTAGAATCACCTGGGAATCTTTCTAAAATCCTGATGTCTGGGCCTCATCCTCCGGAAATTCTTTCTTTGTTACTAATGTTGTGGCCTCACCCATATAACAAAGAAACAGAATCTCCGGAGGATGAGGCCCAGGAATCAGGATTTTAAAAAAGATTCCCAGGTGATTCTAGTGTGCAGCCAAAGTTGAGAACCACTGATCTACTTCAACATCAACCATTTAAAAAATAATAACCCTAGCTCCTAAACCTTAGAGGCTTGGTTTGCTTGTCTTTTAAAAATTCATTTTTTTTTTCTCATAAAAGGCCTTTGGATAATGAAATAATTTCTCTCCCGTTGCGAATACATCCAGACCCTGGACGTAATAAGAAAAAGGGCGTAATCTGGAGCCCAGATGGAGGCCTGGAGAGCCCAGCCCAGGTGAGGTCCTGTGTTGTTGGCCCTTGTCCTCAATCCCCGGATATTGTAGGCGCTGCGTAAAAAAATCTGTTGCGTGTTAAAGAGGCATTTTCATCAGAAAGAGAACGCGGACGGCCAAGGAACATTGCTTTTAACGCAGCCTTCTCAATACAGCGGTACCGTGGGCCTATCCTCCTCTCAGAAATAACACGCGTGGAGGAATGCGATGCCGCCTTTGGGAGGCGTGGAGCCCCCAGGAGACGGTCTCTCCGGGGCCAGCATCCTGGGAGGGCGATTATGCATAGGGCAGCCCCTGGGCGCTATTCCTGGTGATGGGCTTTGACATCTCCTACAGCCAGGAGCGCTCAGGGAGGAGGCGGTGGAATAGCTAAGGCACCACTGAGCGTCCACAAACACCGCCTGACCCCCTGTGTTTGTCCAGCTGCCGTGCATCGCCCCCGCCTCCCCGCGGGGCCCGGCTGCTGGGCGCTGCCATCGCATGCCCACCATCACTCACCCTGGCGGGCAGTCTCCAGGGGCCTGCAAGTTCCTCTCAGCCCTGGGAGCTTCCTCCTGCACCCCCACGTCACTGGACACAACCCTTTCTTTTATTTTAGTATTATTGTTTTTATATTTTTTATTGATTTCAGAGAGGAAGGGAGCGGGAGAGAAAGATAGAAACAACAATGATGAGAGAGAATCATGGATCGGCTGCCTCCTGCACTCCCCCCAGTGGGGATCAAGCCCACAACCCAGGCACATGCCCTGACCAGGAATCGAGCCATCAACTCTTGGTTCATATGTTGATGCTCAGCCACTGAGCCACGCCGGCTGGATGTGGACACGACACCTTTGAAAAGCCCGAGCCATAAAGGAGACACCAGTCTACATTTCTTTTCAGCACAAGAAAAAAAAACACACACACACAAAAATCTTCCCTAAAAACAACACGGATGTTAAAGAGCGTTTCTCCACTGGCACGTGCGGCTGGCCGGTCAGGCGGAAGGCCGGCACCTGAGCGATGCACTTGGAGAGATGATGGATTTGCACTGATCCATCCCCACCCCCGGCCGGCCCGGCCGGTCCTCCCTGTGGCCAATGGCAGGCATTTGCGAGACAGCTGGCCGGGTGAGGGGTGCGGGCTGCGGCGCGGTGGCCTCTGCACGGATCAGAGGCTCATTAGCATCCCGCGCTCACCAAATCAACTTATTGGCTCAGGCAATCTGTGTGGCTTTAAACCTTTAGGCAGCGAGGAAGTGTGCTTGACAACGAGGCAGGGCGAGGATTTGATGCTTGACAGCTCCTGTCCAAAGACGCGAGGTGTGCAATCCCAAAGCCATGCGTATCGCAGAGGTTGTTAATTCTAGTGTGTTTTGCTTTTTTGTAAATATAAATTAATAATTCTTTCCCAAAGTACCCAAATAATAACTTTGGGTTATAAAAGATGACAAGCAGGTCATTAAAGATGCAGAAAACATCTCACCTGAAAGAGCTGGTGCCCAACTACTCATAATAGGACTTTACAGCCTCGGACAGTGGTTCTCAACCTTCCTGATGCCGCGACCCTTTAATACAGTGCCTCCTGTTGTGGGGACCCCCAACCATAAAATTATTTCCGTGGCTACTTCATCACTGTCATGTTGCTCCTGTTATGAATCGTCGTGTAAATATCTGATATGCAGGATGTATTTTCATTGTGACAGATTGAACATCATGAAAGCATAGTGATTGATCACAAAAACAATATGTAATTATAGATGTGTTTTCCGATGGTCTTAGGCGACCCCTGTGAAAGGGTTGTTCGACCCGCAAAGGGGTCGCGACCCACAGGTTGAGAACTGCTGGTCTAGGGTGTTTCAAGGATTTCCTGAAAGGTTCTAAGGTGGAAGAATGTGTGGTGTGGGAGTGCCTGGCTCCTAGTCTATTGAATATTATTTGTGTGTGGGGGTCAATGGGCCAAAGGGAAGTCAAGCCCTCACAAAGATGTTGAGCTCTAACTTAGATTTTACCACTGACTTACTGTGTGTCTGACAGAAGGTATTTGACTCCACCGTCTCCTAATTTTGCCAGAAATAAGATGAGAACCAGAACAGTCAGCTGTTCACCCTTTGGTAAACTGTGGAAATAATAATTGAGAAAATTGAAAAACATGCCGGGCTCATGTGGCTCAGCGGTTGGGTACGGCTCGAGGGTTGAGTGTTGACCCAGGAACCAAGAAGTTCCTGGTTTGATTCCCCGTCATGGCAATGCCCGGGTGGCGGGCTCGATCCCCAGTAGATGTTTCTCTCTATCTCTCTCCCTTCCTCTCTCTCCAAAAATCAATAAAACATATATATTTTTAAATTGAAAAACCTCCATGAAATATAAAGTTCTGACTAAAAGAGAACTGCTTTTATTTATAAGAGACACTTTGCTGTTGGTGTGGAAAACGTTGCCTCCTGGCCAGGTACGCTGGCCCATCCGGGCGACTCTGTGTGGGCTGTCCCGGCTGCTGGAATTAGCTAAGGCACCAACATTCCTGTATTCTCTTCCTTTTCAGAACCCATCAGCTCTGCTCTAGCCGGTTTGGCTCAGTGGATAGAGTGTCGGCCTGCAGACTGAAGGGCCCCAGGTTCGATTCTGGTCAGGGCAGGTGCAGGAGGCAACCCATCGACGTGTTTCCCTCACATTGATTTTTCTCTCTGTCTTTCCCTCTCTTTTCCACTCTCTCTAAAAAAATCAATGGAAAAATATCCTCAGGTGAGGATTAAAAAAGAAGAAGAAGAATCCATCAGTTCCCATACGTTACTGCCTGTGTCCCAGTTGGGCCTGATGGGGTCTCAGGGACCCAGAGCCTGGGGACCATGTGGCTTTGTGACCCCACCCTGCATGGGGCCCCCAGCAACCATGTCCTCCATGGAGCTGGCACCACGGCAAAAGCTGCCAGGACTGCGGCTGCCAGGGCTCGGCTCTACCTGCCCGAGCCATGGAGAGGCGAAGCCTCCATTGGCCAGCCTCTTGGTTTTGTGGTGTCAGATACAGTAATTCCGGAGGAGGGAAGAAGAGCAATTAGTTGGACCCCCTCAAAAAATCATGGAAGCTAAACAGACAACTTTAATTCTGATAATGAGGAGGATGATGATGATAGATTTCAGAATGCCTCACGTGGCATGGAGTGCAAGCAGGAGACAGCTGTTGAGCGCAGGGGATAATGGATGGCTGAGCTGGCGAGCGGCACAGAGGAGGTGGCCCTGGGGTCCTGGGCAGGGGCGAGGATGGCCCTGCCAGGGAGCAGGGAGGACATCCGGGCAATCAATCAAGTCAGGACTTCCAACCGCTGGGTTCACAGTGAGGATTTGCTTCTCGGTGGGTTGCGTTTTCTCACTCATAATTCTCTTCGGTGGAAAAGAGGAAAAAAGAGAGAGGCACGTAGGACCATTTACATTATGAGCCAATTTGGGGGGGGGGGCGGTCACCGCGAATGAAACTGCCCGTCTTAAAGCCAACCTCGAACGAAGGACCTTCTGTCTTCTCTTTGCCGAAGCATGTAATTAGGTACTTGAATCCGTAACCGGACTGTATACGGCAGATAATGGGTACGCAGTTGTCAGCAGGACTTAAAATTGGCTTTGCAATTGGAGATGCTCGCCCTGAGTCCTCAGATGCTTTCTGAGCCTCGGTGTCCCCCATCCCATGTCCTAGCCTCTGTATACGGTGACTCCGTGTATAGGATTTTATGCAAATTCACTGGTATTGTCTACAGGCATATTAGCATTTTTAATAAGTTTAAAAGCTTTCGTTTGAGTATGTATAAATTAGATTTTTGAGATGCCTTGCCATGGATTCGTGCTTATTTATACAAGATTAAAATTCTATCAGACTGATAAGCCAGCTCATTTCTTAAATGGCAATAAAATATGTGGAAGGGTTTGTGGTGAAGAACCTGCTTTCACATCTTCGCATCTAGATTGATGATGTTGTTAGTTTGGGGTTTTCTTTTTTAAATCCTATCCATTTCACTGAAAATAGTTTACCCCAAGCCAAGTTTGCTTTAATAGTAATTGTGCTTTAAAAAAACAACAACCCGTCGCCTGCTAGAAATGAGGTACAATAACATTAAAATCCGAAACGACCATCAGCAAAGGAGAAATCCCAAGTAACAGAAACGCCAGCCTCAGGGCGCAGGCGGGCATTCGTCCGTGGGTCTCTTCCCCTTCGCTCCCTGCGTGGCGCCCTCACAGCTAACGGGAGGGAAGGACCTGCAGGCCGCCTGGCCTGGGAGGCGGGCAGAGCTCTTCGCTGGGCACCGCGGGATGACGGCATTCTCTTGACACTGATACAAGAAGAAGGGTCATCACGGTGCCAGGACAGGAGCAGCGGGGCAGCTGCCACCCCCACAGCACATGCTGCTTGACAGGCGCCTAAAGATAACAAACAACACAGAGCCATGGGGGGGCAGGAGAATGCCATAGCCAGGCGCCCACCCATCCTCCGGAGGGGGGAGCAGGCCGCCGCCGCCAGGGCCCCGCGAGGAAGGAACGCGGCCCCAGAAAACACGGATTCCACAGCATCTGACCACCCTGCGAAGCTCTGCGATGCCCATCAGCCATTTCCTGTCGCCTCCACCGCCCCCCGAGTCGGCAGCTTGGAAAGGAAGCCGAACCTCCTCTCAGGCCTGGGTTTAACATTTAGTGTAGAAAGGAGGGGGGCCCGGCCAGCATGGCTCAGTGGTGAGCATCGACCTATGAACCAGGAGGTCAGGGTTTGATTCCCAGTCAAGGGCACATGCCCGGGCTGTGGGCTCGATCCCCAGTGTGGGGTGTGCAGGAGGCAGCCGATCCATGATTCTCTCTCATCACTGATGTTTCTCTTTCTCTCCCTCTCCCTTCCTCTCTGAAATCAATAAAAATATATATATATTTTTTTAAAAAAATGACTATGGCACTGAGATAAAAATGTCAGCTAGGGCCATCATGCACGTTCAGTCCTATTTTTTGCTAGAAGCTCATTTTCTCTAGTGGAGGGCAATGGTTAAGAGCATGGACTCTGGAGTCCCACAGACTTGAGTTCAGATACTAGCTCCGCTCCATGCTAGTTGTAGGACTAGTTATATAACTAGTTATAGTTATAGGCACGTTGCTTAAAACTCACCCGTATAAAGGGGATAACAGTAGTAACTGATTCCTAGGACTGTTCGGAGGGTGCAATGAGGTAAGGGATGTAAAGCACCGAGTGCAGCGTCTGGCACACAGTAATCACTCAATACATCTTAGTCGTTGCTTTATTATTATTACAATTTCCACTTTGTCTGAAGAGACATGAAAGGCCTATCCATTAGTCCAAATATATTTGCCATATCATTTATTGTTCTTATGGACTTGTTTTCTTGGACGGCTCAATTGTCTCTGCCTTTCAAATAGAATCAATTGGCCCTAGCTGGTTTGGCTCAGTGGATAGAGCGTCGGCCTGCAGACTGAAGGGTCCCGGGCTCGATTCCAGTCAAGGGCACATGCCCGGGTTGTGGGCTCGATCCCCAGCAGGGGGCGTACAGGAGGCAACCGATCAATGAGTCTCTCTCATCATTGATGTTTCTATTTCTCTCTCCTTCTCCCTTCCTCTCTGAAATCAATAAAAATATATTTAAAAAAATAGGATGTATGGAGAAATGGGGTAGACAGGCCAGGAGGGGAGGGAGAATTTCATCAGTTGAGGCTTCCAGTTCATTTGCATTGATATTTCCAATCTAATGATTTAGAGTACTAGTATACAGAGTGGGGCAAGGTAGGCTTACAGTTGTTTGTATGGAAAACAGTGCAATAATTAATAAGCAATAATACAAGGGTAAACTCCGTGTTTTGCAATCTCACAACAGCAAACCTACTTTGCCCCACCCTGCATTTAGTCACAAAGTCATGTTTAGAAACTATTTGCCATTTTCCTAATCAGAAAATGGAAACCCACTACCATTTTCTGTCTTAAGTCTCCCGGTACCCGATGTTTTCGTTTTTAAAACAACTCCACGTGTAGCCAATGACCTCAAGCAGAGCGTGACTTCCTCAAATTATTTTTCAAACATTGTTTAGCCTACATTACTTTCTAAAAAGGAGGCCAAGACCATGTCAACAAACAAATGACTAAAACACACAGCCTAATGTTTGTGGCCCACAAACTCGGGGGCAGCTCGAGAGCAGCCAGCTTCCCAAGGACCCAGGACTCCCGCCTGCCCCCTGAGGAAGGATTCTAGCATTTGGTTCCCCCACAAGGTTTGAGAAACCCAGAGGTGGGGGCAGACAGTAAATAGAAAGCTTTCTGATGGAATCAGAGACTACTGTAAACTCCCATGGGATAGGAAACTGACCTCCCAGCTAAAACAGTGTCTTGGGGAAATTTGGGTGAGCCTTAAAAAGATAGATGTTTGCCAGCCGGCGTGGCTCGGTGGTTGAACATCCACCTATGAACCAGGAGGTCACGGTTTGATTCCAGGCCATAGTTGCGGGCTCGGTCCCCAGTAGGGGGCAAGTGGGAGGCAGCAGATCCATGATTCTCTCTCATCGTGGATGTTTCTATATGTCTCCCTTTCACTCTGAAATCAATAAAAATGATTTTTAAAAAAGATAGATCTTTGCATTCTATATTTTATGTTTCTTCTAGAAAATGAGTTTGAACAGTTCAGAGACTTCTCACATGAGGCAGGGACCAGGCTCCACCTGAGCCCTTCAGGGCCATCTTCCTGCCACAGCACCGACCCCACGTAGCCATGAGGAATTGTCAAAAGTCCCCGCCCAAGATGGTGTGACAGCAGCTTGACGCACAACGATGATCACAATAGATGGAGAACTGGAGAGAAAACTTTCCGCAGAAGGAGTCTACCGCAAAATTCCTCGCTGAGACAGAAGGGCGGTGAGCGACCACATCATTATTCCTGAACAGAATAGACTTGCTGGATTCCTACCCACCGCTTTTGATCATTTTCTCAAATCTCCAGGGACTTGCATTTGAGAGTCAGACCTCTCATGGGCATGGGCAGTGCACTGCTTACCATGCGAACACGGGGTCCTCCTCACGCACATCTCTGCGTGTGCGTGTGTCCCCGAGAGAAAGGGACTGTCCAGGCATTCCCTGCACAGGTCACCTGTCCAAGGGTGCTCACCCTCGGGCCTCTGCTACTGAGAGCAAGCCAGTTGCACGCTCATCGCCAGAATGTGTTTCGAGCCTTTGGGTTGTTTCGTTGCATCCCTGCTTTTTGTTGTTTCATTCCATTTCCAGTGTGAATAGCCCCAGCAGACGCTAGCCATTCATTCTGCAAAACAGCGCCAGCATCTCCCCTTGTTCCCTCCCTCCCCATGCGGCCCAGCTCAGCGTCCTCCTCCTCTTGCCGCTGCAGGAAGGAGAAAGAGCCCTGAGTCCACCCACATGCGCTGTAGGACAGGGGCTCAGGGGGCCCAGGAGCCCGGGACACGGGCTGGGAGGCAGAAGGAAGTGACAGCAGCCAAGGCGGCCAGAAGCACGGCTCCTCTTTCAGATCCAGAGAGCCCCCCCCCCCACCCCCGGACTGGGTAACGATGCCAGCCGGTGCGGTGCCTGAGTCCTCACACGGTGCTGCCTCCCGTCCGCACCCCAGCGGGAGCCCCTCCAACAGTTCTGTTTAATTACCCTGTTCTGAGGACCAGGAAACCCCCTGGCCGAGTATCCACAAATTCAGCCTGATCTGCCAGCAGAATCCTACGCAGAATACGCGTTAAAGCTGCTGAACCCGGTGCTCCTGCCTCGCGAGGAAAAGGAGAATGCGCTTGCTAAGCGAACCTGAGCCCGCCAGCCCTGTGTGTGAGCGGCTCCAGGCAGGCTGAGATGCAGAGCCAACCGCTCCTGTGTCGTTGAGTGTGAAGCTCCTGGCCACCGAGTGGTCCTGGGTGAAGACAGAAAGGCTGAGCCGGAAGAATGCTGAGCTGGGTCCAAAGGTCTGGGTTCCCGTTCCTGCCTCCACTCCTTACCTGCGTGACCTTGGACTAGTCCCTCATCCTTGCTCAGGCTCCCTACCTATAAAACTGAGCAAGAAACTCCTGAGACGGTTGTGAGAACCCACGAGATAGCAGAAGTGAAAGTGCTTTGTAAGCTCTAAGCCAGCCATGGGCAAACTACTGCCCGCGGGCCGGATCCGGCCCGTTTGAAATTATTAATAAAACTAAAAAAAATAAAGACCGTACCCTTTTATGTCAGGATGTTTACTTTGAATTTATATTAGTTCACACCAACACTCCATCCATGCTTTTGTTCCGGCCCTCCGGTCCAGTTTAAGAACCCATTGTGGCCCTCGAGTCACAAAGTTTGCCCACCCCTGCTCCAAGCGGAGGTACAAACCTAAGGTCCGTGTCTGTGCCTGGAATGCATGGTGGAGTCTCCGTGGCGTGAACCCACAAGATGGAGGAGCAGATTAGGGGAGGAGTAACCCCTCCGTGTCCCTCTGTGATCGGGGTCTGCTTACCCGGCCCCTTCGATGATGAGACTGCCAAGGTTGACCCCAAACAAATAGGGCAATGTGTATTTTGTATTAAATAGGGAAATATCGGCCCTCGCCGGTTTGGTTCCATGGCTAGAGCATTGGCCTTCGGATTGAAGGGTCCCGGGTTCGATTCCAGTCAAGGGCACGGACCTCGGTTGCAGGCTCCCAGCCCTGGTTGGAAGCATTCTAGTTGTCATAGAATTCTAAAGGGATGCGTAGCAAACTGAGGGGTTTATGTTTTCAGAAACCCACTTTCAGATATTGGAGAGATTTCTATTTTAAATCCCACTCAAGTGGACAATGGGGAAGAGGTTGTCTGGAATAGAGTCTGGTAAGAAGAGGCATCACTACTTGGGAGAGGAATCAAAGACTTCCAGAAAAACGAATTTACTTCTCAGCTGTTCAAAGCAGAGAGGGCGGCTAGATATGGATGAAATAACTTGCCCAGGGATCAGCAAGATGATGGAAATGTCCATGGGATCATTGTCGAGTCTGTCTCCAAATCTCAAAACAAAACAAAACAAAGCACATGCAGTTTCTGTTGGCCGCGTCCAAAACCTTCCATTGAGATCTAGCGTGACCTTCCTGGAACGGAAAAGAACTTGACCCCGTCATTTTATTCACGGCATTTGAGGAATAACGGGCACCTAAAGGGGTCAAAAGGGGAGGGCATTTGGCCCCAGGACACAGTTACTCCTCCCACTCCCCCTCCCACCACCCACCTTCATGCTCTTGACTCTTGGCCCCCGGCTGCAGGCTCTAGCCCAGGGGTGGGCAAACTTTTTGACTCGAGGGCCACAATGGGTTCTGAAACTGGACCGGAGGGCCGGAACAAAAGCATGGATGGAGTGTTTGTGTGAACTAATACAAATTCAAAGTAAACATCATTACATAAAAGGGTACGGTCTTTTTTTTTTAGTTTTATTCATTTCAAACGGGCAGGATCCAGTCCGCGGGACGTAGTTTGCCCACGGCTGCTCTAGCCACTCCCTTCACAAGTCCATCCTTCTATTGGAGGCATGCTCATAGCTGGAGAGGCTGCTTCAAAAGCGGTTTTTGCTGCCCTGCTGGAGTGGCTCAGTGGTTGAGCATTGACCTATGAACCAGGAGGTCACAGTTCGATTCCTGGTCAGGGCAGGTGCCCGGGTTGGGGGCTCGATCCCAATTGGGGGAGGGGGGTGCAGGAGGCAGCCGATCCATGATTCTCTCTCATCATTGTTGTTTCTATCTCTCTTTCCCTTCCTCTCTGAAATCAATTAAAAAATGTATATATTTTAAAAGTGGCCTTCTTCAAAAGTGGTCCGCACAGGCCACCAAGTTCTCGTGGACAGGCCTGGTCCCAAGAAAGATGCCGCTCAGATTTGATGGACGAGCCGTTGATGAAACGAGCCTGAAAGCATAGCAGGACCTGAAGAGACTCCTGATGCATCCTGACAGCTGATGCGTGTCAGGTGTCCGACAACGTGTCATCTGAGAAGAAAAATTAAAAGCTTTTTCCCACCCTCCATGCCTTTGTCTCTGCGTGTGGCTAGGACACCACAACAGGTCATTTGACCTGAAAGGCAGGTGAGAAAGAGGAGGTCCCCGCTGAGGAAAGGCCTGGAGGGAAGGTGTGGGACTTGGGTTAGAGGGCAGGGTAGGATGCTGAATGCAAGAGGGGAAGAGACACTAAAACCTCCATCATTCAACTGCGTCTTAGGATAAAAGCCCATGAACTCAAGAACACACTCCCGCAAGCAATGGGGACCCACCGGGTGTCTCCCAGTGGGGGGGACGAGTGTCCTTAGAACTGCAATTGCAAAGCGAATGCATCCATGGTGCACAGATGATTGGAAAAGATGAGAACAGGGCGGGAGGCCAGCGAGGAGGCTCTGAGGAGAGCAGACAGCAGCGAGGAATGAGGAATGCGGTTCTGGTGGGAATGGCTGTTTGTGGCCTCGGTAACTGGGTAGGTGGGAGGGGGGCAGGGGGTGCACAGGGAGAAGGGGGATTCAACGAGAGGGATTTTGAGCCCCAGGGACCGGGAAGCAGAGGTGTTTGCTGAGTGAGGTGGATGGAAGGTTTTGGCATGTGGCGCTTCAGATGCTGGAAGCAATTGAAAATTGGCAGAATCGAGATATGACTTCATCTGAATTACATTTCAGATATTAACGCACCAACTGTTCCAGCTTCGTTTCTTTGTTACCTACCAATATTTCTCCAGGAGAGTCTGTCCTGACTTGATTTCTCAGAGCTGGGTAACCTAGGCAGAGTGTAGCCTGGCTCTGATAGACTGGTGTGTTAGGGACGGTGTTTTCCTTAAAAGACGGAGTGGAAATTGTTACTTGTGGAATTGGTAGGATCTTTATCTTACCCTTTTCACCCCTCTCCCTGCCCCCCAATCCCATTCTTCCAATCACACACACACACACACACACACACACACACACACTCACTATTGAGTTTCTATAATCCCAAGCCCAACGGTAGCATCTGTGAAGGACAGATACAAAAGTAAATAAGACACTGTGCTCCTTTCCAAAGAGCTTACAATCTGGTGAGGACTCCGATGGTGGCTACATTTATGGCTATTGAGCACCAACTATGCCCTAAACACCGATGGAGGAGGCACTAAGGGGCAATATTGCCCAGTGGTTAGGCATGGATTGCAGTGGTTAATAGCTAAACCCTGGAGCCAGATTGGATGGATTCAAAGTCTTTTTCTAACGCTTATTCCTTGTAAGAGGGTCAATTAAATTATTAAAAGAAAGGGGCCTCAGTGTTTCTACCTGTGAAATGGGAGTAATAATAATTACTCCATAGGGTTGTATAATGAGTAAGTAAGTTAATAGATATAGTCTATCACAGTGGTTCTCAACCTTCCTAATGCTGTGACACTCCAATACAGTTCCTCGTGTTGTGGGGACCCCCAACCATAAAATTATTTTCGTTGCTACTTCATAACTGTAATGTTGCTACTGTTATGAATCGTCATGTAAATATCTGATATGCAGGATGTATTTAGGTGACCCCTGTGAAAGGGTCGTTCGACCCCCAAAGGGGTCGCGACCCACAGGTTGAGAACCGCTGGTCTATCACCTTATGTGCTACAAACTCATACATGCTGCTGACACATAATAAGCACTCAGTAACCCTTAGCGATTATTGTCCTTGTATTGGTTGGGCAAAACTCGTGTCATTTCCTCATTCACGAATGAGGGCTTCAACGCCCAGGTTGCCATTAAATGGAGGAGCCCTGGCTTGAATCCCGGGGCTGTCCAGCATTCATTCAACGATATTGTAGCACAACTGGCTACAGGGTAGAGTGAATGAAAGAAGGATGCGATAAATCTCAATCTGATCTAAAAATCTCAAAACTGGTGACAATTTTTAAGTGGCTGAAAATTAAATAATCAACAGTGATTACAGCGGCTAGTATAATCCCCTCATTTGAGTTTACTGCACAAGTAAGCTTTTCACCACATTATTTGACTGTGATAATAAGTTCGATAGACCAGGTATTTTCCTCTTTGATTTTGTGTACCATCTCCGGAGACATGGCTTATTGGAAAATTAGCTCCTTAATTTCCTAGGGCTGAAACCAGTTTGCTAAAACTAATGAAAAAATGGATGGATTCTTAAATGTCAAGGTATAGTCAGATGTCTAAAGGCTCTGTGCGAACGTTAACAATCGATCTATATGCACCGAGACACACAAGGTCAGTTACAGGGCTGTAAGGATGGGCTCTGTGTTGCCCCAAATAAGCCCATCATAGGGTGGCTCCTGCCCACCAGGCTGATGTGAAGAGTCTAGGCCAGGCTGACTCCCTGGGGGCCGCTCCATAGAGCTATGACTTTCCTCCCAGTAGACTCTTTCCAAGCGCTACCTTCAGTCTGCCATCTGGTCAACCTCTAAGGACTAAGCTTAGAGCAGGCTCTTGGTCCGACTGGGGGAGCTAATAATATATTTGCCTGGAGAGACCCCCCAAAATCACATAATCCAAAGGGAGAACATCAACTTTAATCAAAAAGGAAAAGCCAGAGGTCACTATAATAAGAGTTGGATCAAGTACCAAGACAGAGAGACAAAGGCGAGACTACAATTGTTTTTTTAAAGATCTTTATTGATTTCAGAGAGGAAGGGAGAAGGAGAGAGAGCGATAGAAACATCAATGATGAGAGAGAATCATTGATTAGCTGCCTCCTGCACGCCCCCACCACTGGGGATTGAGCCTGCAACCCAGGCATGTGCCCTTGGCCAGAATTGAACCTGGGACCCTTCAGTCCGCAGGCTGATGCTCTATCCACTGAGCCAAGCCGGCTAGGGCTACAAACTTTTTCTAAATGTAAGGCTATATTCCCAGGTTCTGGGAATTGGGACTTGAAGGTATCTTTTGGGGGAAAGGGGGGTCATATTTGTGACCATCATGAATAAGATGAAGATTGGAGAGCATCCATGGGACTGAGAAACATGGACAAGCTGATTCTGTAGAGAAATGGGAAAACAGGAGTTGTGGCTAAGAGATGAAGAAATGGAGAGAGTAAGTAACTCTAACAAGATGCTGGCCAGTGAAGGGAAGGCACAGATAGAGGCGAGGATTTATGGGGTAGAAGGAGGATATTTTTTAGAATGGCGGAGACCAAGTGTATCAGGGGAAGGGCTCACTTTTGAGGGACATGTCACTATGAAGGGGGCCGGCATGGTGCAGGGTCCCGAGCAGATGGGAGAGGACGGGTTTTGGGGCCAGGCTTTTCTGTTCTAAGAGTTTGGGGGGTGTAGGGAGTGGAGTTCCAGAATTTTGTGCTCTGCATGTAGGCCCTCACTCTTCACACCAAATGGTCATATTTGCCCATCTCGGAATAATCCACTGATCTGCCCCAGGGAGAGCTGTTGCTCCACGTTTTCCTAGTATTTCCCTTCCATGTGTGCCCTTTGCCAATGTTTATCAATAAATGTCTTTGTGTCTACAATGTCCTGTCTAAAAGGGTAGACCTGGGAGGGGGGAGCTTTGGGAGGAGGGCTTTGGTAGGCGCATCCATTATCCCATTGGCCTTGACAACAACCCCCGCAGAAAGGCAGGACAAGATTATTAGCGTCACTTTACAGAAGAGGAAACTGAGCCTCCAAGAAGAATTTCCGACAAGATCATGTGGCTTTAAACCCACTTCCTCGAATACCTTGCTGGGGCTTTTCCCATTGCGAAGAGCTGCCTCCCTCCATGTGATATTCAGGGTAATTTAGAAGTTACGTCAGAGCGAGAATAGGATGGTTTACCAGGAGGAAATGGGTCACTTTTTCAAGCTTTGCAGAGTAACAAAAAATATTTATGGCCTGGCTTTCCTAGAAATAAAGAATGAGGTTGGTGTCTTGGGAACTACATTTGCCTTCTTTAGGAAGGCCACGGAATCAAATGATCCCGATAAAATTGCTATGTAAGAACTACTTCGAGCTTTATCCAGCCAGCAAATATCTACTAAGCCCCTACTATGGGCCAGGGGTTACTCTAGGGATGAAGGATAAAAATGAGTTGAGTATCGCCTCTGTTCTCAAGGACTTCAGGACCTGGGGAACAGACAGACCCGTGGTGGGGGGCAAGCTACCCTGGCCATGTGGAGCAATGAACCCCAGTAATACATCATTGGGGAATGATGATACTTCCAGGAAATTCTGCGAGAAGAGAGGAGAGGGAGAAGATCCGGCCAGAGAGGAAAGAATAGTAGAAACAATAAAATATAGTTGTGTGGCATTTACAGTTAGCCAAACACTTTCATATAATTTTTTTTCCCACTTAATCTTCTCAATAGCCCTCTGGAGAGTAAACAGTACATCACTTTCTCCCCACACGGGGAGCTCTGGGCATGAGCTCGTCCCGAGTAGCAATAGATTCAAAATGAATGAAGCACGACATCTACCCATCTTCTCCTCCATATTCATCAGACTCATCTTTCTGAATTGCCTCTGACAGCTTTTGCCTAGTTCGGGAGGACTCGAATTTTTCAAGTTTAGCCCGAGCAGTCGCCCGCCCCGTCTTGTCTTAAAGGTCCCCAATTCTGCCAACGAAACTCTGCGAGCTGGTTGACGTCTCAAGCTCTGCCTGCCCACGTCCTGCTTCCTCAGCCTCAGGGGCGTTATCGGCCGTGACACAGCTGCAGTCCTTCCTGCTCTTTTGTTAACTGATCACCAGGCATTGAAAGCTTCGACTGGAAAACTCATCTGGGTGGAGCTCTACGCAGGTCTCCTAACGATGGACTTCCTTCCCGGCGACATGATTCATACACCTCCATCCATCCATCCATCCATTCAGTAAGTGCAGCAAAGGCCCACAAAATGCAAGACACACAGGTAGACCTTGAGGACTCAAGAGGACAAGACAGCCTGGCCAGTGCGTGGCTCCGTGGTTGAGTGTCGACCTATGAACCAGGAGATCATAGTCCCATTCACAGTCGGGGCACATGCCCAGGTCATGGGCTCGATCCCCAGTGGGGGGTGTGCAGGAGGCAGATGATCTATGATTCTCTCTCCTCATTGATGTTTCTACCTCTCTCTCCCTCTCCCTTCCTCTTTGAAATCAATAAAAGATATAGATAGATAGATAGATAGATAGATGATAGATAGATAGATAGATAGATAGATAGATAGATAGATAGATATATTCTAAAGACCTAAAAAGGGATTTCAGAGCCAGAGAGGTATTTAGATTCTCTCAGGCAAATCTCTCACTGTCAGGTATGGAAACAGAGAGGTTAAGCTACTGGCCTAAGGTCACACAGCGGGTTCGGGATGGGTTTGCACTGGGCAGAACCAAGTTCTCCATAGGCCTCAGTTCTCCCAGCCGCACCTCTTGGGAATCTGAGGAAGGAGCAGCAACCCTTCTATGTTCTACAGACCCTTCTACATACCCTTCTATGTTCCATTCAGAAAGGCTCTAGGACAGTGGTTCTCAACCTGGGCTGCCCATTAGAATCACCTGGGAATCTTTTCAAAATCCTGATCTCTGGGCCTCGTCCTCCGGAAATTCTGTTTCTTTGTGATGGGGTGAGGCCACAACATGAGTCACAAAGAAACAGAATTTCCGGAGGACGAGGCCCAGAAATCAGGATTTTTAAAAGATTCCCAGGTGACTCTAATGTGCAGCCAAGGTTGAGAACCGCGGCTCTAGAAGGTAACCTACGACATGAAACTCCAACTCCTCGCTAAAGCCGCGTGCTTTTTTCCCAGAAAGCCCAGCAAGGCCACCTCCGCTCAGCCCACTCCAGACTTCAGTTAAACGCCAGCCGATCCCTTAGTGCACAGCGGAGTGGGGCCGGCCGAGGCTGCTCGCTAGGTTTGCCCACGCGGCACCACAGAAGTCTGACCCCCGGCAAAGGGCACGTATAGATTGGCTGTGGGTGTCCCCAGAGCCTGCAAGCTGTTGGAAATAATCGCACTACAGTTTGCTCCATGAATCGGAGGCGACTGTGATCATTCCTAGCACTTTGATGGGGTGCAGATGACTGGGGGTGGAGTCATCTCTCTCTCTCTCTCTCTCTCTCTCTCTCTCTCTCTCTCTCTATATATATATATATATATATATATATATATATATATATATATTATTGATTTCAGAGAGGGAGCGGGAGAGATAGAAACATCAACAATGAGAGCGAATCATGGATTGGCGGCCTCCTTCCCGTCCCCTACTGGGGATCAAGCCTGCAACCCAGGCATGTGCCCGTGAACCTGGGACCCTTCAGTACGCAGGCTGGTGCTCTACCCACTGAGCCAAACCAGCTGGGGCGAGCCATCTCCTTACCATGCTGAGTAGCACTGATGAGAGGCGCTGGGCAAAATCAAGTCTCACCCCCCCACCACAAACCTGCTATGCGACCTCAGGCCAGTAGCTTAACCTCTCTGGATCTCAGGTTCCATACCTGACAGTGAGAGATTTGCCCCAGAGAATCTAAATACCTTTCTGGCTCTAAAATCCTTTTTGAGGTTTTCGCACATTGATGTTGGAATCAGAAAACAAGGCAGCAAGAAGCTATGGCTACATCCCCTTCTAGATTAGCAACAAACCCCTCAGCCAGCAAATGCTCCTGCCGCCCATGGGGTGTGTGTGTGGGGGGGGGGGGGAGGGGTGTTCCTGAAATTGTGGAGGTAACTCAGGTGAGTAAAATCTATACCATGAAAATTCTAGAATCACCCAAAACTCAAAGGATGAAAGAACTGGATTTTTTTTTTTTTCAAAAGGGAAAAATACTTTTGTCACGGTCCACATTTAGTGGTCGGCAAACTCATCAGTCAACAGAGCCAAATATCAACAGTACAACGATTGAAATTTCTTTTGAGAGCCAAATTTTTTAAACTTAAACTATATAGGTAGGTACATTGTTATGAACTTCATTAGGGGACTCCTAAGCTGGCCTTTGCTAAAAACGTCCTCAATCTGATTGAGGCACGTTCGCTGAGGTCGACCCCTTCCACCTCTCCCATCCACACTTGTCTTGTAGACTTGTTTCGTCCATCTCCTTTCGTTCATCCTCTCTATGTCCAAACCATCTCAACATGCCTTTCTCCATCCTCGACACTGCATCTTCTTTCACTCCACAACGTTCCCTAAAATTAACTTAATAAACTTTACTTTTGTCACCCACGCGCAATTTGCGGACACGACTAGCACTAACCACTGCACAACGAGACTGCTGACTGGCTGGCTCACTCAGCTCGTGCCTGAATCGCGAGGGCCTCCCCCGAGCTGCGTATCCCTTGGCCCGCCTGCACCTGACCCACCGACACCCCCCACTTCCTCTAACACCACTTCTTCAAAATAGACTCGCCCAGGCCGAAAACCGACTTCTGCGCATGGGCCACGAAGTTTCAATCGCACTGTACCTGCGCGCCCGCACGTGGTATTTTGTGGAAGAGCCACACTCAAGGGGCCCAAGAGCCGCATGTGGCTTGCGAGCCGCGATTTGCCAACCACTGGTTTAGTTTATTAACTTGAATTTTCGAACGCAAGTTGAATGGCCGTTGGAGCCAGGAGAACGGGGCTGGAACCCTGGCTCGGAGCAGTTACTCTCTGAGCTTCGGATTCCTCGTCTGTGGGAAGAGTATTATGCCCTCCGGAAACATCGCTGGAGAGGTCAGCAGCATTGCCACGGGGTGCCACGGGATGCGTTAAGCGTGAGGTGCCATTGAATGCCAGCTCTTTGGTGCTGGTCTTACAGGCACGGCCTTGCCTTTTCCTCCCCAGCCCCTCCCAGGTCCCCCAGGATCGGATCCATTGCTTCCTCTTGTAGACCCGCAGGGCCTCGCACAACACCGGGGGGATGAATGGATTTACCAATCAATGCAATGGCTCTTTGCTCTTCCCTAAGTCCTGCCTTTCTTCCCTCTTCACAATCAAGAACTACTCTCGCTGGCAGCTAAAATCAGTCTCTCGTAGCCCTAGCCCGTTTGGCTCAGTGGATAGAGCGCAGGCCCTTGGACGGAAGGGTCCTTGGTTTGGTTCCTGGCAAGGGCACATACCTTGGCTGGAGGGTTGATCCCCAGCCACGGGGGCATGTGTGGGAAGCAACCAATCGATGTGTCTCTCTCACCCCGATGTTTCTCTCCCTGTGTCTCTCCCCCTCCCACTCTCTCTAAGAATCAATGCAAAACACATCCCCCAGTGAGGATTGAAAACAAACAAAAAAGTAAAGCCAGACTCTCACCACATTCACTGCGTCCGAGGGACTGTCCCTTCATGGAGAGTGGTCCGGACTGGTGTCTCCATCGGGGCACACGGATTTGCATAATGTCCCCTGAGAACCATGAGGCTCCAGGTGGCCTGATGGGGGGAACAGGGGCCCCCCACCACCCAACAGAACAAGCCGGGCCTGACCCCACAATGAGGCAGAGCGTGGTGGGTCCTTTAGCCCGGGCACAGCCCAGCCCCAGGAAACCACCAGCTTTTATCCTCACACTCCTAACACGTCCTTCTAAGTAAATACAACTCTAGTCCTGCCCGCTCAGCTTATATAGGAGGAGCAATGGGTATGAAGGGAGGAGGGGTGAGAGATGGTGGAGGAGAATCCTGCAAGTGGGATTGGAGAGATGCCTGAGGGGCAGGGCATGAGGCCGCGGTCGCTAAGGGGGACAGGGCTGCTGTGTCCCCTCCTGGGATCAGCGAGCCTTTCCTGGTGTCCTCTTGCCCCGGGTTAGACGGGAGACTGACTCATGCTCTTCCTCACTTGCCAGCAGATTTCAAAGGCAGGGAGTGGAGCCATGAAATCGGCCAATCAGGGAAATCCGCGCGCAGAGAGCAGGCAACCGGGTTGCCTGGTGGAGTGAGCAGACTCAGGCGGTGGAAGCCACAGTGCCCTCGCACTGGCATTGTGCCCCCAGTCCTAGCACGAGGCCTGGCCCATGCCCAGTGGCAGTTGAGTGAGTGAGTGGACGTGTAAATGCAGGAAGAAATGAGCGAATGAGTGAATTCTAGCAGGGGCCACATTGAACAAGATCCTAGGTCCCTGGAGGGTATCGTGCTAAGCGAAATAAGCCAGTCGGACAAAGACAAGTATCACATGATCGCACTCATAGGTGGAATCTAAGTAACAAAATAAGCCGATGAACGGCATGGACCCAGAGACATGGAAGCAGGGAACAGAGTGAGGAATCTCAGAGGGAGGCAGGGCAGGTAACCAACCAAGGATCTTGTATACATATATGCATGGCCCACGACCACAGACAATGGGGCGAGGGCTGGAGGGGGTCAGTGGGGGAAAAGGGGACATATGTAATACTTTCCAACAATAAAGAATTATTAAAAATAAAATAAAATGTGTAACCAAAAAATTAAAAAAAAAAAACACACCAAAAAAAGCAAAACTCAGGTTCCCCTTCAAGGGCTAATACCCATCCCACAGCGGGCTGCGTTCAGCGCAGGAGTAACAGGCGAGGGGATACTGCTGAAGGCCGGGCCAGGGCAGGGGGTAATTTGTGGGCCAGTCCCAGGAGAAGAGGCTGCAGGTGGGGGAGCCAGCTGCCCAGGAAACGGATGGCAGAGAAGCAGGAGGTGGGCGCAGCTGAACCGTGGGGGGAAGTCCCGGCAGGAAAGGAGGTTGGTCAAGCCAGGGCGGGAGGGGGAACTAGCACATTTGGGGCGCCCACCTGGGGCGGGCCCTGGGCCAAGCACCCTGCCTATGTCGCCGTTTCATGCTTCCATGGGCCCCGCGACGCCAGTGTTGTCGCTTCCATCTCCTGGAGGAGCAAAGCGAGGCTTGGCGAAAAGAAACTGGGAGGCAGCCGCGCTGGGATTTGAACCCGGGTCTGGCCACTTTGAAAGGCCGTGTTCCCTCCCTCTTCCGGGGGCCGTCTCCTAGGAAACAACAATACATCGTGGAGGCTACAGGGCATGACGACACACGTGATGCGTGCTGGCCCCACAGCCCTCAGCCCAAGCCCCGTGAACCTGCTTTTCCAGGGAGACCTTTTTTATTTAAATAATTTTTAAATTTTATTTTTCTTAATCCTCACCCAAGGATTTTTCCTCAAAGCTAAAGCTGGCCCAGAATAAAAGAAAAAAAGGAGTGGTTGGGAGCTTCAGTCACCCGCCAGCCTGAAAACAGCCCTCAGCCCCTCACCCAGACTGGCCAGGCACCCCAGTGGGGACCCCCACCCTGAAGGGTGTGTGACCAGCTGCAAACAGCCATCATCCCCTCACCCAGGCTGGCCAGGCACCCCAGTGGGGACCCCCACCCTGATCCAGGACACCCTTCAGGGCAAACCAGCCGGTACCCACCCATGCACCAGGCCTCTACCCTATATAGTAAAAGGGTAATATGCCTCCCGGCACCGGGATCAGCGTGACAGGGGGCAGCACCCAAACCCCCTGATCGCCCTGAGGCTCTGTGTGTGACAGGGGGCGGGACTACAACCTCCCTATCCGCCCTGCTCTGTTCATGACAGGGGAAGGCGCCCCAACCCGCTGATCAGCCCTGCTCTGTGCCTGATAGGGGGCAGCGCCCCAACCCCCTGATCGGCCCTGCTCTGTGCCTGATAGGGGGCAGCGCCCCAACCCCCTGATCGGCCCTGCTCTGTGCCTGATAGGGGGCAGCGCCCCAACCCCCTGATCGGCCCTGCTCTGTGTGTGATGGGGTAGAGCCATAACCTCCCCATCGGCCCTGCCCTGAGTGTGACAGTGGCGGCACCCCAACCCCCTGATCCGCTCTGCTCTGTGTGTGACAGGGGGCGGTGCCCCAACTCCCCTATCGGCCCTACTCTGTGAGTGACAGGGGGGAGCTCCTCAACCCCCTGATCAGCCTTGCTCTGTGCATGACAGGGGGGAGCTCCCCAACCCCCCTGATGAGCCCTGCTCTGTGCGTGACAGGGTACAGAGCCCCAACCCCCCTGATGGGTCCTGCTCTGTGCGTGACAGGGGGGGTGGCGCCCCAACCCCCTGATTGGCCCTGCTCTGTGCGTGACAGGGGGTGGCGCTGCAACCTCCCCATTGACCCTGCCTTGAGTGTGACAGGGGGCAGTGCCCCAACCCCCCAATCAGCCCTGCTCTGAGCCCCACCAGGGGCTGCACCTAGGGATTGGGCCTGCCCTCTGCCACCCGGGAGCAGGCCTAAGCCAGCAGGGCGTTATCTCCCGAGGGGTCCCAGACTGCGAGAGGGCACAGGCCAGGCTGAGGGACCCCCTCTCCCCGCCCCCGAGTGCACAAATTTTTGTGCACCGGGCCTCTACTATATATATATATATTGATTTCAGAGAGGGAGGGAGAGGGAGAGAGAGATAGAAACATCAATGATGAGAGAGAATCAAGGATTGGCTGCCTCCTGCACGCCCCCTACTGGGGATGGAGCCTCCAACCCGGGCATGTGCCCTGACGGGGAATCGAACCGTGACCTCCTGGTTCATAGGTCCATGCAAAACCACTGAGCCACACCGGCCGGGCAGACCCACATTTCTGGCCGGCTGTGCCTGCAGAGGCACAAGTAAGAGAGGGCAAGTGAGAGTCTGCCTCTCAAATATGAGGAAAGAGGAGCTAAATTAAATGAGAATTGATTAATATTTTACAGCACTTTAAAAAACATAAATATTTCCCTTAACTATTGCGCCACGGGTTAGAAATGAGTAACTGCTGTTAGGCCGCCAGGAAGAACGCATTATTCTCGCTTCCAGATAAATCATATCTTGTCACAGTTTCTCATTAATTTCAGGGGAGAAATGTAACGGGCCCTTGTTGCTCTGTCATCTCGGCCTCAGCCTCAGTTCAGGGAACCATCACCCGTCGCTGGGGATCGCGCCCTGGGCCTCCCACACCTGCCCTCCCAGTGCCCTACGGCCCCCGCTGGGCTGCAGGTTGGCACTAGGGGCCTGCCCTTGGCACAGCCCATTGGCCCAGCAGTGGGCGCCCGATCCAAACAGGCCAATCAGAACCCTCCCCCAGGATTTGGGAAGTGCAACTGACAGAAGAAGTCAGCCTGTCCCCGGTGTCTGAACATGAAGGCACGGGAAGGCAGCCGCAGTTGGCAGCCCAGCTCCGCCATGTGGACCGAGGAAGAGAAAGTGGCAATCAGCAGCCAGGGGAGCGGAGGCCAGGGGAGGAGCGCGAATCCCGACAGCCCTGCGCCCGCCCTGGCGGCTCCCGGCCCAGCCACGGCTCCCTTCTGGGCGCCCTGGAGTCCAAGCAGCCTTCATGTAAAATCCTTTTTTGGCTTAAACGAGCTTCAGTTGGATTTCTGTTCCTTGCACCCGACAGAGCTTCAATGAATATAAGAACGTCGTCCTGTGTCAGGCTCGCTTCCATGCTCATCTCGAATTCCTCAACCCTTCCACTTGGTGACTTCGGAATGAAAATCATCAAAGTGAAGCCATTCGAGTTGCCTCTAGTACAAAATAGTCACAATCATTCCCTTGTTCTGTTTTTCTTTCTATCTCCCCCCCCCCCACCCCCCCATTACCTGTAAGAGCACCTGGGAAGGCACATGGGCATTTCTTTAATTATTGTCAGCTGAAGCCAGTGGCGTTGGCGAAGCCAGGTCCTGCTTTGCCAAAAGGCAGGAGTGTTGTCAGCTTGACCTTCAGCCCAGGTGCCAGGGGGTGGGTTTTGTTATTTAAATCCAGCCAAGCACCAGGAATGAATACCACTCAGGCCCACCCAAGAATGCGCATAATCTCCCTTGTCTTGACGTTTAGTGAAACTTCCTGTTTTTTTTGCTATATAAATTAAATACCCAGTATTGGCTTGACGTCCCTGTCCCTGTCTCTTCATCAGAGGACAGTGGTCCCATCTGGCCCCAGGTTTTTCCTTTTATCGCTGTGTCTGTCTCTTTCTTTCATTTTCCCAATCTCCAGCTGCCCCTGCTCAGGAACCGGATCACTCCCTAGCTGCGCTGGACGCGGAGAAGAGAGAAATATTCACATATACCTACCATTCAGGTAGAGTTTTCCTCCGTCCTGGGATGGACTAAGTTCATGCTAGAAACACAGACAATGGCTAGGTCAATGGACTGGTTGCCCATGGTGGGGCACAGGATTTTTACGACAGCCCCTAAGCATTTGGTCTTCCCTAAGGTTCAAGTTCATTTGTGAATGTGGGGTGTTCTCTTTTTTATTTTTTAAAAGTACTTTATTGATTTTACAAAGAGGAAGGGAGAGGGATAGAGAGTTGAGAGAAACATCGATCGACTGCCTCCTGCACGCCCCCTACTGGGGCCGTGCCCACAACCCAGGTGCATGCCCTGGACCAGAATTGAGCCTGGGACCCTTCAGTCCGCAGGCCGACGCTCTATCCACTGAGCTGAACTGGCTAGGGCTGGCGTGTTCTCGTTTGATGATCTGCCTAACTCAGTGGTCGGCAAACTGCGGCTCGTGAGCCACATGCGGCTCTTTGGTCCCTTGAGTGTGGCTCTTCCTAAGCCTTAGGAGTCCCCTAATTAAGTTCATAGCAATGTACCTACCTATATAGTTTAAGTTTAAAAATTTTGGCTCTCAAAAGAAATTTCAATCGTTGTACTGTTGATATTTGGCTCTGCTGACTAATGAGTTTGCTGACCACTGGGTTAACTCAAGTGATCTCTGATCTATAGACCTATCCCCAGACCCCGTGGACACGCCAAACCCATGGACCATGCCCACAGCAAGGGCCTTCGGGGAGCCCCTTCCCAGGGAAGCAGCCTGTCTCCCGGCATTAGCCTTTCCACGGGCGAGGCCCTGCCCCGTCCAGCGAGGCAGCAGGGAGCTGTCCAACCCAGACGCTGCCGAGGAGCTGAAAAGCAGAAAGCCATGCTGCGGTTCTCCCAGGCAGTGGTTGTCAACCTTCTGGCCCTTTAATACAGTTCCTCAGGTGGTGACCCAACCATAACATTATTTTCGTGGCTACTTCATCACTGTCATGTTGCTACTATTATGAATCGTCATGTAAATACCTGATATGCAGGATGGTCTTAGGCGACCCCTGTGAAAGGGTCGTTCGACCGCCAAAGGGGTCGCGACCCACAGGTTGAGAACCGCTGCTCCCAGGGATGCCTCCCCCACCAGGCTCTCGCCACCGTGTTCACGCCAGTGAAACCAGCGAACGACAGCAAAGGTGATTCTGTCCCGTCCCCTTTCCTAAAAGTAGATGCTCGGGGTGAAATACACATGGAACGAGGCAAGCTCTCGCCCTGATGGATCTACCTAGCATCCCTCAGGTCTCTCCGATTGAAAATATAGAAATGAGCCCCAAACTCCCCGGGCTTGACCCCAAGACAAGGAAGCATATGTCTGCCACATGCCTGGCCTGTGCACATGTAAATATAGCTGGATATTAAAATCCGAGGCCGCTGGGGACCCTCCCCCCTCAGCCGGGCCCGCCCTCCCCGGAGTGAGCGCGCCTTTGATCCCAGCAGCCTCAGAAGCCGGAGCGGAGAATTACTCACCATTTCTACTCTAATTGGAAAAATATTTCCATGTTATCAGCCCACGTTCAACCAAGCATCTCGGTTAAACGGGTCAAAAATCTCCAGGAATTGAGAGCTTGGACCAAGGAGGTTATTGGCAAGATGAAGAAAATGGAGTCATCAGCCCGGACCAGCCTGGCTCAGTGGCTGAGCATCGACCTAGGAACCAGGAGGTCACGGTTCGATTCCCGGTCAGGGCACAGGCCCGGGTTATGGGCTTGATCCCCAGTGCGGGTGTGCGGGAGGCAGCCGATCCATGATTCTCTCATCATCGATGTGTCTGTCTCGCTCCCCCTCTCTCTTCCTCTCTGAAATCATACAGATGGAGTCATCAGAGAGGTGAAGTCACTTGTCTAAGATGGCACAGCAGTGAGCAGAGGACAGGAGGACAGGAGAGGAGAATGGAGAGGAGAATGCGTGTCAGCCACGCCCAGTTCTGGGCTCGGAGCCCAGCCCCGTGCAGACAGCCTCCGGGGCCTCCTGGCCCGCCCCGCGCTGGGCAGCCCTGCCCGGGTGGCGGCTGTAAATGTCCCAGGAATCAAGGGCACTGCCTCTTCTGAATTCTCCGGGGAGACCGTCCGTGGCCAAGGCGCAGGGGACCGGTGCGGCGAGGTTTCCAGAGGCCCGCAGCGGGAGCCCTGCTCACAGGGACCTGGTCCAGATGTCCTCAGGTCCCCTCTGCAGACACAGGGCCGGCCCTGCCGCAGTCCAGCCCCGCGCCGCAGCCCAGCTGTGCCAGGCTCCCGGGGCCCGGGCACCCGTTCCAAACACACCCAGGAGCCCGGCCGCCGCCCTGCGCCTGCGGGGAAGGCTGCCCACTGCGGGGCGTGAGATGGCTGCAGAGGGCTGTCCCCTTGCCCCTGGCCGCCTGGCCTTCCTCCTCTGGCCGTTTGGTGCCACAGAGAAACTGCAGGGCAAACACAATCACGCTGATGCCTAAGCACACGCACTCCCGGGAGAGGCCCGACTGCCAAGCAGCTGGGTGGGGCTGGGGGCACCCGGGGTTCCCAGAGCAGGTGCAGCTCAGTGCCAGCCCAGTGACATGCTCATCATCAGAGAGGTCTCTTTCGTTCCGTTTCCCAAAGTGCAGTTTCAGGGGCATTTCCCCACTGCCCCCCCCCCCCCACTTGGGAAGAGGAGCCTGGAGAGACAATATGAACATGTTTGAGCTCAAGATGTGGAATCCACTGGCCCTGCCTTCTGAGCGTTCTGAGTTTGGGATGTGGGGCGGGCGGGGGGGGGGGGGGGGGGCGGGGCAGGGAGGCAGCATCCCTATCAGTGGTTCTCAACCTGTGGGTCGAGACCCCTGAAAATACATCCTGCATATCAGATATTTACATGATGATTCATAACAGTAGCAACATTACCGTGATGAAGTAGCAACGAAAATAATTTTATGGTTGGGGGTCCCCACAACATGAGGAACTGTATTAAAGGGTCGCGGCATTAGGAAGGTTGAGAACCACTGCACGGAAGGCTCATCTGAGTGGAGTGAAGGATTGTCATGAATCCCCACTGGCACCTCCAGGGACAAGTCTGTTTCTTAGACTCACACGGATGTAAAGACACAAGTCTAGCCAGAGCTGGTTTGGCTCAGTGGCTAGAGCGTTGGCCTGTGGACGGAAGGGTCCCAGGTTCGATTCTGGTCAAGGGCACAGGCCCGGGTTGCAGGCTGGATTCCCAGTAGGGGGCGTGCAGGAGGCAGCCGATCCATGATTCTCGCTCATCATTGATGTTTCTCTCTCTCTCCCTCTCCCTTCCTCTCTGAAATCAATAAAATATATATATATATATATATATATTTAAAAAGAAACAAGTATCTGGTCCTTGGCCCTGATCCTCTATGGGACGATAGCGGTGCCCGAGCCACGCGGGTTTGGGAGCGAGACGCGGAGGGTTGTCTGCGTGGAGATTTCTCCGTCTCTCTTAGCTCATTCTCTGTCTGGTTTACGTGTCAGCTGCTACCTGGACAGAGGTAGCAGTTCCAGACAGTCTGGCTGAGAGGAGGAGACTGTTCTCACTCGGGTTCTATAAATGACTCGTCTTCTCACTTTAATATCAAGGATGATATGTATTAGAGTGCATGGTTTGGGCAAGAATCAATCTGGAAGGCTGTCAAGTCAAAAAACAAAATAGGCGCGTCGATCCAAAGGAAAAATTCATGACATGATTTTACTCCCATTACATCCCCCTTCACAAATGCATATGTTTTACAATATCTTTAATAATAATTATTAAACAGAGTAAAATACTTCCAAACTTGGCTCAGGGCATCATTGTACTTTGAGTGAAAAAAAAAAAAAATGTCTGTGAAGCCTTGTCAGTATGCCACTTCCTCCTCCCCCAGCTTTTAACAGAAGCAGCCTCCAGTGCAATAATCCAAGCTGTGTTCAAGAAGTTGGCAAGGAGGTCCAATTAAATGTGGTTTTACTGTATTCTGGCGCTTGCATATCTCGTTTGCCAAGAAGTAATCTTTCACAAAAAAAAAAAAAAAAAAAATTCTGTACTGGCCCAGACGCAGCCTGGATGGTGCAATGGTGCAATGTATCGCATAACTTTTCCCCATGACTAAGATAATCATTCCTTCTTAGTAAATAGCTGCGGAACACGCACCGGCCGCCCATCGTATTACTATAGGAATCACAGAGCACCCTCCTTCACGGAGCCTCTTGCATTTATACACGACAAACCGAAATCCATCCGGACAGCTCCGTGTGGTTTCATTATTCAACGCGGACGGGGTTAGCCGGCAGCCGCCCGCGCTGGCTGTGTTTATTCAGGTGCACTCCAGTCGGATTACCTGGACGAGGCTAGAAATGATCCTACTGACTATTAACGGCCGACGTGTCAAAGCCACAGTCATGCACATTCACCAGCCCAGGGACCCGGGCCTCAGGCGGGATGCTTCCCTGAGCCTCGCCAAGGAAATCCGGGGATTTTTAATTTTTATGATTATTTTTTTGCTGATGTTTTGCCCATGCCTGATCCCCGACGGGGGGGCTGACCCTCATAGCGCCTTCCAGCTCACCGACCAAGGCTCTACGTGAACCACCAGCCCGCATCCAAAGTCCAGATGGAAGGCTGTCAACAAAAAGGCTCCTTCCGCTCCGACTCCCGCATGACTCATCCCTGGCACAGGGACAGGCCTGGAGAAGGCCCCACCACGGGCGTCGGCCCCACCAGCTCAGCTCCCATAGGTGGGAGCACAGGTGCCCATCCCTCGGGCAGCAGGAGGCGATGGGCTCAGAAAATGCCAAGAAACCCACAACCTGGCCTTTCTTGTAAACCGCTCGTTAAAAACACACGCAGAAACGGTTAAACAAAACCCTCTAAACCGTTCCCAGCACCGCCAGTCTACGAGGAGGGCTGAGCTCGCGGCAAGCGCTCCCTTCCAATGTGTGCAACGGAGCAGCTAATGTCCTTTGGACTCTTGTCTATGGCACCAAGCAGAGGGAGCCGTGGGGTGGGGAGGGAGGGGGGGCGTGTGCACTTGTTTGTTTTTGGTTCTTGTCGTAGTTTTTAACTTTTTTAAAAAACCAACCTCTTAAATACGTCAACCAAGAGGACTGTTTCACCAAACATGTATTGTTCAAGTCATTGCCTTAAAAAAACAGCTTATGAACATGATAAATTAAAAAGGAAGCTGTGTGTCCTTCGATCCAGGGGAGAAAGACGAAGGGGGAGGAACGTGGGTGACCGAGGCCCGATGCTGAGGCCGGTGACTTGGAAAAGTTGGATCCAGGCAACATGTACTCCAAGCCCCCCCCCCCAACCCCCTCCCGTCCCCCCTCTCCAGGAAGGCAGCAGCGTCGCATTCCATGGTGTGGACTCGCCCAGGTGCACACCCCCCAGGTGGATTGATTCGCTGTGATCCGATGTGACCACAGGCTCGCCTTGCACCACAGGTGGCTCTAAGTCATGTGACCCAGCACATCAAGGTGTGAGTCTGAGACTGAGGTGCTCTGAGCTCTCATCCGGCACGTGCCACCTTCTCCCGGGGAGACCCGAGCAGCTCCTTTTAAATCTCTGGGGGAATCATTTTATCCTGGGGAGGCGAGCCTGCTCCTTACCATTGTCTATAGCAGCGGTTCTCAACCTGTGGGTCGCGACCCTTTTGGGCGTCGAACGACCCTTTCACAGGGGTCGCCTAAGACCATCGGAAAACACATATATAATTACATATTGTTTTTGTGATTAATCACTATGCTTTCATTATGTTCAATTTGTCACAATGAAAATACATCCTGCATATCAGATATTTACATGACGATTCATAACAGTAGCAACATTACAGTGATGAAGTAGCAACGAAAATAATTTTATGGTTGGGGGTCCCCACAACATGAGGAACTGTATTACAGGGTCACGGCATTAGGAAGGTTGAGAACCACTGTCTATATTAATCACACTGGGTTTTCTATTTGGATGTGACAGTCATAAACTGAAGCTCTGGGTCTTGGTGTCTTCCGCCTTCTGGAGAAAACACATCTGGCCCTGGCCGGTTCAGCTCAGTGGATAGAGCGTCGGCCTGCGGGCCAAAGGGTCCCGGGTTCGATTCCGATCAAGGACATGTACCTTGACTGCAGGCTCCTCCCCAGCCTGGGGCCTGGTTGGGGCGCGTGCAGGAGGCAACCAATCAGTGTGTTTCTCTCACATCAATGTAGCGTGTGACACCCGTGATGGGAGCTCCGCACACAGAGACGCGTGCACACGCCTCCAGACCCACCCGAGGGTGAGGGAGGGACCCTCTCGTTTCTGCGGTGCTTTCACGCTCACACGGCACGTGGAGATCGCCTCCCTCGGGGCCTACTCAACACGGGAATAAAGTGGGGACTATTCGCGCTCCATGAATTTCAATCACAAAAATCACATGGAAAGAAATCCACCTGTGAGGAGAACCCTCCTCTTGGCGTAGCAAACAATGATTATAACAGCGATGTCACGTAAACGTCCACGCCGCTCTCTCCTGCCAGCTTAATGCGTCTGCCTGCCCCTGTTCCCGGGATTCTAAGGAAGAGGGCGATGCTGGGATCAGGGTGGGGTCCCTCATGTCCCACTGGGAGACCCTCCCATCTTCCTCATTAAAAAAAAAAAAGAAAAAAAAAAAGAAAAAGCCCGAACCGATTTGGCTCGGCGGATAGAGTGTCAGCTGCGGACTGAAAGGTCCCGGGTTCGATTCCTATCAAGGGCATGTACCTTGGTTGCAGGCACATCCCCAGTAGGAGATGTGCAGGAGGCAGCTTATCAATGTTTCTTACTCTCTATCCCTCTCCCTTCCTCTCTGTAAAAAATCAATAAAATATATTTTTTTAAAAATATATATATATACACACACACATATATTGATTTCAGAGAGGAAGGGAGTGGGAGAGAGAGCTAGAAACATCAATGATGAGAGAGAATCATTCATCAGCTGCCTCCTGCACGCCCCCCCACTGGGGATCGAGCCTGCAACCCGGGACCCTTCAGACCGCAGGCCAACGCTCTATCCACTGAGCAACCCAGCTAGGGCCCCAACTTCCTGTCGAGTCTCCTTTCCAGCACACGACACTGAGAGAGGGAGGTGAGAACCAGCCCCAGACACCAGAGCAAGTGGGAAAATATTCAATCCCCTCATCCCAGCAGCACACGCGTCTAGAGGTTTCTCTCTGGCTGCCACCCTCCTCGCGTTCCTGTTTCTCCTCTCTCCCTCGCACGTCCAGCGCCGGCTCTGCCAGCCTGCAGCTCCGAGCCTGCGAGGAGCAGTGCCTCGCTGTGGCTGAACAAATAACATGTTTTGGAAACGCGAGCAACCCTTCCTGGCTGGGCGCGGGGAGGGAGGGAGCCTCAGGCAGCAGCATCCTGCCAGGGCTGCAACTAGAGGAGGCAGAGAGGCCAAAACCTGTCCCCCGGACGCCAGGAGAGCGTGTCCTGCTGTAATGCTTTTCATATGGACGCTAGCATCCCAGTCAGCAGGAGAAATAGTATCCTTGCGACCTTCTGGGGTTCAATTTGTAAATATATATATATATGTAGTGGGCCATGCGGAGTGAAATGATGGTCAGTACGCAGAGTGCAAATGCTATCACCTGTAATAACCAGAATGTTGATTTCAGGTTCAGACTTGGTGGAAGGTGTGTCCGGAGCAAGGAATTCCACCTTCGTGTGCCCCTCAAGAGAGGCAAACCTCGTGTCTGAAATGATAGATGGCCACGGTTTGGGGAATGTGTGCGATGCTTGCAAGGTCCTCCCTTCCCCTGCCCAACCCTGCACCTGCTGGGCCCCCGTGTAGGATGAATGAATGACCTGGAAGTGCCTGGGCCCCGGCCCCTGGCAGCTCCATGTTTGTGTGATATGAGCTTCGTCGCTGTGGAGGAGCATGTGACTCAGCGATCTGTGAGGGGAGAGTATCAGACACACCACCCAGGTCTTCGAATAATGGCGAATAATTGGGCCATTAGATTATTATCAAATTCTGGCCATTGGATTTTTTTTTTTTTTTTTTGCGATCTGAATAACAAAATTAATTCATTCTTTCCGAAGCCACCCGTCCGGCATGCAGATTGCAAAATCCAGCATACAGATGCAGGCTGGGGATTGTTTTTTGGGGATCATGCTGAAAAGTTGCGTGCTTTCAGGAGAGAGGGAAAAGTACAGATGGATGATTAAATGAGAACAGCGATCCGAGGCTGGGTGGCAACCTTCTTCGAACAGACTTTGAAGCAGAAACGCTGTTCAACGGTCATTTAAAGCCCTCCCGTGCTGGTCGAGCCCCCGAAGAGCCTGTGTTTTGACTGAAGTATTATTTCTGCTGCAAGATAAGCACCTTTTGCGAAGCAAACTGAGTTAAACCGTGACAAGCCCTCCCCCCCTCCCTCCCCCTGTACGAATAGGATTCTAGGACTGCACGGAGGCATCCCTCGGGTGAAATAGCATTTAAATATAGAATGTGAGAAATCACCACATCTTCTAGACTTCACACTCAGGCTGAAAAACAAAACTCCACTGTGCCCCGACATAGCCTCTCTCTCTCTCTCTCTCTCTCTCTCTCTCTCTCTCTCTCTCTCTCTCTTTTTTCTCTCTCTTAACCTAAGGATTCCAGCCCATTCCATGTTGTGTATTCTAATAAGCCCCTGAAAACCTCAGCCGCCTGGCCCACGTGTGGGGCCTCCCGCCCCGCCCAGAGGCAGCCTGCTGGCTCAGGCCGCTAAACTGGGCCAATCGAATATGTAGTTTTCGTTTTCCGGTGTGTTTCGATTTTTTTTTTTTCTTCAAAATGGTAGACACTCAGACACAAACATCAGCACCTTTGGAAAATTCGGTTGTGTAACGGTGTCAAAATCGCTCGATGCCGGCGCTGTAACCTGCGATGAAAGAAGGACGTTGAGGAAAATGAAGGGCAGGTTATCAAGCAGGAATTTTAGTTTGATTTTCCAGAAAAATAAGAACCTGAAGGGCTCTCCCATCTGCCAGCCTTCAGTTCCTGTCGGCTTGTTCGGTTGCAAAATCTCGGGGATTTTGAAGAGATCTGGAACAAATTCTGCACGAAGAGCTTGCGTACAACGTCCATGCTTGGAATATAAGCCTCGACCATCTTTTTCCTCCTGTCACACCCTTAAGGGACCCCTTTTCTCAAAGGCAGTTACTTATAGAAATAACTTTATAAATTAGATTGTCCTGGAATATGGTTTTATGCTCAAAATTCTTCCATTCGTTGAGGATTTTAAGTGACACAGAGAAACTTACTAGTATAAATGAGAAGAAATAGGTATATTTTTTTACACTAAATCCAAATAGATGCACTGACGTCTATGGCTGTGGCTCACGAATAAGAAATACTTTTCTTAAATGTTTTACTGATCTACTATTGCACCATCGTGCTTTTCTTAAAACTGTCCAAGGAGACAGCCTTAGAAAGCATTGCCTGACTAGCATACACGCAATGGGCATTTCACTATTACCATACACCTCGTTTAGATGGTGCAGGTCCAAAGAAATGGTCCATTGAAAACGTGTGTGTCTATTCTCAGTCTGCTTTTAAAAGCACATTTGAGATAGTTCCACAAAAAGCCTAAATGCTCTGACTTTGATCAAATATCATTTCAGGGCATGAGACCTATAGAAATTTCTCTCCTAAGGCTCTCAAAGGTGAAACACACACTGTATTATGATTTTTAATGCAGCGAGTATGTCCTTACTTAGAATTTTAAGGAATATATATATATAATATATAAGTATATAATATATATGTTTTTTTATTGATTTAGAGAGAAAGGGAGAGAGAGGGATAGAAACATCGATGAGAGAGAGACATCGATCAGCTGTCTCCTGCCCACCCCCCAACCGGGAATTGAAACGGGGACTTCATGGTTCATGGGTTGATGCCCAACCACTGAGCCACACTGGCCGAGCCAGTAACATACATGTTTAAATCCTACACAGTTAAGATGCATTATGTTAAGCTGTATCATATACTAAAAGTTAGCTCTGGCTTGGCAGAGCACACATAAATAAGGTTATGGTATTCTTTCAAGTTCATTATATACCCATTCTGTATTGAAACAACGGCTTGTATCGATCCTATAACTGATGCCAATATTCAAATACATTTTTCCATATACCACTTCACATGAACTCCATATATGGTACACCTATTACAAACTTCAATAGCTAGGCCAATAGGACTTTTAAAAACCCCTCGATAGTCATTTTAAGCATGTATATTGACATTTAAAAAAAACCAACTTGATTTAATGATTAACTACAGAGATTATAACCAACCGTAAATAAGTCATTTCCATGAATGGCCTCTCTCTGGGTGTCACACTGCCTCTCAGAGCCACTCTTAATATCCTCACTGAAACTGTTACTGACTAATGTGCTACACGTTAAAGCCAAATTGGGTTTTCACTCTTCTCTTGCCAAACTAGCTAGAGAGAATGCCGCCTATAGCAAAACGCAAGCTCAGCCCCACGCCCAGCCCTGGGAAAGACTGGCAAAGGTGGGGAAGTACCTGCAAATTCAAGAAAAAAATTAGTTTTGAATTTCCTGTGAACTAGTCTCAGGCGAGGAAAGTAGCACGCTCACAGAGGCCATTAGCAGCAAGCATGTGAGTCCATGTCAGAGTACATCAGGAATGTTAACGGGAGAAACCATCCCTCTCAAAAAATCTGATTTCTTTCAAGTATTTGAAATTTTTAGGGGGAAAAAATAATCTTCGGGCCTGAATTAACTGGATAATTAATTCAACAATTAAGTGTAAGCAGATGCTTATAAGGTATTTGAGCTTAAAAAAAAAAAATCTTTTCAAGCTACTGTTCCATTTCTAAGACCTCACCCTTTCCTGTTACGAAGTTTTCAATTTAAGGAGTTCAGCTTCTTTCCCCAGAAATGACAACAATGAGTCAAGATTTTTGGGGAGTCAGTTTGCAAAGGTGCTAAAAGTTTAATTTTTTAAATGTCTCTGGAAATGAATTAATATGTCTAAAAACCTCCAGTGACATCAATAAGCTCTGATTCCTTTTATAATATTAAGAAAATCTAAGAAGGGTTGGGTTAGAACCTTGGTCGGCAAACCGCGGCTCGCGAGCCACATGCGGCTCTTTGGCCCCTTGAGTGTGGCTCTTCCTAAGCCTTAGGAGTACCTTAATTAAGTTAATAACAATGTACCTACCTATATAGTTTAAGTTTAAAAAATTTGGCTCTCAAAAGAAATTTCAATCGTTGTACTGTTGATATTTGGCTCTGTTGACTAATGAGTTTGCTGACCACTGGGTTAGAACAATACACTATTCCGTGTTATGTAACTAAATTCACTTGAATTTAGTCAAAAGATAAGTGTTGTACATCTTACACCACAGGATCGCATCATTTTGACCACAGGATTTGGAGCAAAGACATTTTGCCATGTTTCTGAAGGCAAAAGTAGAAAAATCCTACTTGTGTAATAAACTTGGACAATAGCCAAAATAAAACTCCTAAAAGCTATTTGCTTTTAAGAAATACATCTATTGCTTTATGTTTTAAAATGGCATCATCTCTGGCATTTTAATGGCAAATGACTTATATGAAAAGAATTGAGCTCTTCGTCCTGAATTTCAAAATTCACTTACTTGATTCCCTGTTCCTCATCAGCAATTTCAAACATTGCAATAATTACAACAAAAATTTAGATGAATAATCTATGGATTAAATCTAAAATTACCTGAGTTTCCTAACCAGATGCATGTAAAAGTATCCCTCATTATATTAAAAATAAAAAAACGTTTTAATCTCTATAGGAAGAAAATGTAGATACACAATACAGAAAATGTTGAGACTTAAAAAAAAATTCTTACCTGATATAATGGGGTTTATAAAGTCTAGTTTTAGATACTTTGTGTTTTCTTGATAAAACTTGGGAAAATCAAAAGTTTTTTAGTGTTACTACTTAGGTAAAAAACAACTATTTTCTTTGATGATAGTTCAAAAGACTTACTTGGAAAATGAATATTTCAGCCATTTAAATGGGAGCTATTATATAATTTAATGTTCACCTCTTTCAGACCTTCCCATAACCTGTTTGCAGATAATCATGACAAGTCTGTTAAAGAAAAAGTCTACTTGATTCACCATTAATCTGAGAGCATAATTGACTAGAAAGGAAATCCAAAACCAGTATCTTTAACATTTTATACTTCTAGGGTATTCCCGAGGGTGTGCCCAGCACACAATGCTGGGCCCACAGCGACCTGGGGCTAATTGATTATCTAAAAGAAACAGATGTTAAAAGTAAATGAAACTACCTATTTAAAATACACTAGGTATCAGCCAGATGTCCGGGGTCGGGGGATGGGGGGATAGGGGGGTAGGGATCAATTTGGTTTCCAACTGCGGTGATTTGTGTAATTAACATCCTAGTTTTGCAAAGAAATTTTGAAGTTATTTTTTCCCAATTACGTGTCAAAATATTGCTTTTATAAGTACAGCCAGTCAAGTTTAAGATAATGCTCTTCATTTTAAATTAGATGCTACATGAGGACTTTCAACACCTTCAGAAAGCTTTGAGGCACTGTGTCCAGTTACGACGTCCTTTCTGAATAAGCGTGTAACTGCGCAAGAAATTACTTTGTGAAGCTCTTTCATGTGCAATGATGTTTAATTGGTTAAAACCGAGTGTGAGTTTCATGTAATAGAAACCCTCTCTCAACAAAAGAGAGAAGTGGAATTCTAAGTTATAAATGATTGCGCTTTATGATGAAAGTCACTTTGGATTTCCACCCAGAGCCATCAGGGAGCTCACACATTCCAGCTCTTCTACCACTTTGTTCCTATATACGGATGTTAACCTGACTACAGGCCACGTAATATGTATTTTAGTTTGGACAGTAAGAATGTGAAACTACATTTTCATCTGTGTCTTTAAGGCTGGAACTTAGGGGCAATTGGACTTCAGGATTTGCAGATTCTCAGGTCCGTGCTGGCCCGGCTCCACTTAGGGCCACATGGGACAACCCCTAGTACAGAACCACCCAGCGCGTGAGTGCGCCGTCAATTCCTTAGGTCAACCCGCAATGCTTCTGTCTCGACATGCCCAGTGACTCGCTCAGGAAGTTGGGACCATCACAAAAATTAGGGAACAGAGTCCTTTTAATGGTTCCCTGGACTTTATTACATTTTAAAATTTAAACTTAGGAATGAAAACCTGGGGGCTTCCGAGTTCACCAGCCACAGAAAGGATGTATATAAGCTAATCTGGGACCATCAAATGCCTGCTAATTCAATTGCCTAGAATTCCAGTCATTAGCCAAGCAGTCTTCCAAATGAAGACATCCGGTCTCCTTCAATTTTCCACTTAAAACAGAACACAGAAGAATAGATCTGACCAATCAACTTAAGATAAAATTACCCATGAAAATGACTTATGCGCAGGGATTAGAAGCTGGCCAGCGTCTGAAGGAAAACCTTATGTGACCACTTGAGGTTTCATGGATTCACACACTTCTAGGGAATTACCTTCACATTTGTGATCGAGGTTGTAGAAAATGGGCCACACTTTTAAAATGGGCGTTTAGTATCGTCTTAAATGACTAGAAGCAAAAATGTCTGCCCATTTCCATTTGAGTGATTTTAAGGCATTCTAATAGTTTCATAAGCTCTGAATAGAGCTGACATTAAAAACAAAGATGCCACGTACGATACACACTTAGGATAGTGTAGTACATAATCACAACTAAAATAGCACACGAGAAGCTGAGTTCATATAATTTATTGCAGTTAGCACACAGTTTAAAAATTCACCAACACACCAACAGTACAAAACTAAACAGCATTATAAGTTATTCCCCCCTCAGGAAAATAAAACATACTATGATTGTCAAAGCTAGATGTCAGTCTAAGTTTTAGAACAAAGGAAGAAGGTGAAACTAAGAGGAAAAAGTAATCACTCACAATGACCACAAAAAGAAAATTGAAAAGAAAGTCCGTTTTCTCACAGACATTGATTGTCTTCTCTAAATTAATAAAAATTACTTTAACATAAACTGTATTTAAAAACAAAACAAAACTAGAAACTCTTCAAGTAACTAAAGATAATGCTCCAAGGCCATTTTCACAGCTTTTTTTTTGTTTGTTTGTTTGCTTTAAATGCCATTACAGCCAAATTAACACACATTTGACCAAATATTTCCAAAACAGTCCAGCAACACACAATGGAGTTTTCCATTCAGTATCTTAAGCACAAAAATAGGCTATGTTTACAGTAGTTAAGGCGATCAAATTTTAAACAAAAGCAATTAAAAAAAAGAAAAAAAAAAGGGAAAAACAGCAAACGTTTTCCATGCTACTCCCATAGACCTTATTTGTAAGTGCAAGACAGGAAAACAAACACTGTGCAAAATGCTCTTGCCCGCGTGGTCACCACGGCGCACGCTGGGCGGCAGCCTCTGCCGCGATCCACAGTCTACTAACCCCCCCTTCCCCACGTCAATCAAGGCAGTCCAGTCCTTTCAGCCTGGGGCTTTCTCAGTCCATAGAATCTTTTCATGAGTCGGGGGAGGGGGTGGGAGGTGGGATAGGGAGGGCGGGTGAGGAAGAAGGGGAGCAAAAGAAAAAAGAATGACCTATTGTCCATTTGTGCAGTAGTTATTCTAAAGATGCTCAACTGGGTATAAATGGGTACACCTAAACTTGGAGCCGGCGCGGGTTCCGTGCCATCAGAAGTTTGTTATAAATGCACACTGCACATGCAAATCTTTAAGCCGTTTGTAAACATTTATATTTTCCTTGTTATGTAGCGAAGTTATCAATTTGCAGCTTACGTTTTTATTCAGCTTAACAGTTTCAACTTAAAAACAGTGGGAAAGTCGATTTAAATTATATAAAATAAAAATAAAAACAGTGCATTTACGTTCTTCATAACACCAGGTTATTTTCCGAATGGTGCTATTTTTTTTTTCTAAGGAAATTAAATAATTTTAAACTCACTCGTTAAAGTTATACAATGCAAACAAAGACAAAAATATATCGAAACTCATGCATTTCTGTAGCGTTAATATTTACTCTTCAAGACTCAACTAAGAGCATCAACACAACCTGTCAAGTTCTTTGACACCCCCCCCAAGCCCCGTGTAATCAATTACAGTATACAATGACAGTAATTCACATTTTCAACACAGTTCAACACTGCTGAAGCTGCACTATCCTCTTCGTCCCCAGCAAACCTTCACAAAGACAGGGTCCCAGTGACCCAGTGTACGCTCATCATTGCTCTCACTGGGAACCGTCAGGAAACCAGAAGTTGCCACAGAAAGTTTTAAGTCAACTGCTTGTTTAAAAATAGATAATCCAGCATTTCAGAAATTTTCCATTTGGGTCTAAAAGCATTCCCGTTTCCAACAGCCAGAAAAGATTCATGCAATTTGAGACATAGAAAGAGGCTAATAAAACTGGAGGGAATTTCTACTTCCAAACAAAAAAAGTGTGTGTGTGTGTGGGGCGGGGGGGGGGGGAAAGGACCTCGAGACAATGCAGTGTTGACAAAATGAAGCCCTATGCACGCCTTCTGCGATAGGACGATTTGTTTCAAAGGTTCTTATTGGCTTACTTCCCCTACCCCTCGGAGAAAAACACCTCTCTATTCTGACTTGCCCTAAAGTTTCTTTTATCAGGATGCTAAGTTAGTGAGATTCTCATGCTATTCTAAAGTGCAAAAACAAGTTAATATCCCAACTTTTTAGTTCCAGGAAACAAGACTGCTTTTAGACCGTACCACAACTATATATATAGAGATCTATGTATATATATGTATATATATATATATATATATAATTTATATATATATATATAAAATTATTTCCAGAGTTCTTGCGAGCTATCTTCTAAGGTCCAGTCTCTGACAGTGGGCAAGCTCAGCGCTTCGCTTTTGACAGACAAGGAGTTCACCAACTCACAGTGGAACTTGCGGATGTGTCTGTACAGGTCCCCCGACTGCGTGAACCTGCGCTCGCACCACTTGCACGCGTGCGGCTTCTCGCGGGTGTGCACCACGGCGTGGCGGCTCAGGTTGTGCGAGTACTGGAAGCTCTTGCCGCACTGGGTGCAGGTGTAGGGCTTCTCGCCCGAGTGGGTCCTCTCGTGGCGCTTGAGCGTGTACATGCAGGAGAAGGTCTTGCCGCACAGCGAGCAGGTGGGCACGTTGACGTCGGCGGCCGGCTTGCTGCGGATGCCGTCCTGCTCGCGGAAGTGCGTGCTCAGGTGGATCTGCAGGATGTGCGGGCTGGGGAAGACCTTGTTGCACAGCGGGCACATGAAGATCTGGCCGGCCGGGCTCAGGATGTTGGAGACGTAGGGCAGCAGGCTGCTCTCCATGCCGCCCTCCACCGGCCCGCGCTCGCTCTCCGGGGTCAGCATCTCGTCGTCGCTGGCTTTGTCCTCCCGCTCGAGCTCCCGCAGGACCGAGTCCTCCCTCAGCGGAGCCAGGTGGGCCGGCTCGTACTGGGCCCTGGGAGTAGCGCCCACACTCTCTTTCCCCGCGCTATGGTCCATGTCATAGTCATTAGTGCCAACATCGCTCTCATCACAGGAGGCCTCTTTCTCCACCTTCACCTGCACCAGGTTGCTTCTCAGCACGTCCTGTGAAGAGAAATAAGAGCTGTTCAGATTCTCAACGCCCGAAAGGCTGGACTTGACAGACAGGTCCAGCACGCAGTCAACATCTGCCGCGTCCCTCACGGAGGTGACAGACCTCTGGGACAAAGACTCGGTGGAGCTGCAGGGGCTGGCTACTGTTTTTCCAGCTGCTGTGGCGTGCGGCTCGGCCTCCCCGCCCGCCTGGGGGATGCCTGCTGAGTCCGAGGGCAAGCGCATCCACATGGTCCCGGGCTCGCCGGCCAAGTCCCTCTTGCTGGGCAGGATGTTCAGTTTCTCCTCTTCGCCCTCCTCGTCGCTGGGCAGGTCGCCAGCCGTGTGGCTGCTGCCGTCGGAGAGGCTCTCGACTTTGTCCGAGCAGCTCGAGGCGTCTTCCTCCCTCTTGGTGCTGTCCGCCTCGGTGGTGGCTTTCTCTTTCAGCTTCTTCTTGCAGACTTTGACAATGTCATACATGTGGAGATAGCTGGCAGCTGCGAGCACGTCTTCAATGGGCAAGTCTTTGAACTGGAGTTTCCCTTCATACATGAATTCAAGCAGGAGAGCGAAGGCCGGGGCGGTAACAATGTCGCTGTTCAGATGAACAATGTCCCTTTTGTCCAGCTGGTCCTTGTAGAAGAGGTGGAAGTACATGCTGCACGAAGCCAGCACGGCGCGGTGCGCGCGGAACTGGGCATCTCCCACCAGCACCGTGCAGTCACAAAGGAAGCCCTGGTGCCTCTGCTCGCTCAGACACTGCAGCAAATGTCTGCTGTGGTCTGGGAACTCCATGCTGTCTTCATAACCTGCGGAGAGAGACATTTCTCGTGAGAGCCACTTCACAACTTGCCACGCCAGTCCCCACACAAAAAACCATCCTTCGGCTTGGCAGCCGGGGCACATGTCCCTGAATTTTAATCAGGCGTCTGACCCAAACACGACCAAATCACATGCACGCCACCCAAATGCGGGGAGGAAAGGCACGCTTGCCACACGGCCGCACCCCAGCCCCACCGTCTGCAATGCACCCCACCTTCCTTGAACTTTCAGTCAAGTTTTCAAAGCCTTGGTTTCAGGACCGTCTCTTACTGAGAGTAAGGAGTGAGACCCCTCTCAGAAGCATTTAGGGAACGCTACTCACCAAATTAAGTCCCACAAAACCTACAAAATAGCTTGAATTTCAAAGGGAACAACTCATAATGAACAAAGAGAAGTCCCAGCAGACTCTGGAAGATTCGGGAAACTTGTCTGACCATCCTTTTTATTACTTTTGATACCTGATTGTGCTTACAGAGCACAATTCAAACATACACATTCGGTTGAATAATTAAAAAAAAAAAACCCATCATGAAATCGCATAATTAGTCCAGGAATTAGCAAAAAACTTTCTTTTAAAGTCAGAGTGTTATGACAACAAAAGCCCTGCGTGTAAAAACAGATGTGTGTGCCCAAGATTTCAGGTACAGCGCACACGTTCGAGGCAGGAGGAGCTGCGCCAACAGATGGGAAAGATCATCTTTACTACAAACCCATCCAAATATTTTTTTAATGAATTGAGAAAAATGGTTATTATTTCTTTGGAAAATCTGTACCTCTAGAGACTTGGGAGCCAGCAGGGCTTTATTTAACTCTGAAAAAAAATCTTATCTAAACTTTGATCCTTTGCAAAAGCAAGATGAGTTCCATATTCAAATTAATTCGAACTTTTAAATAAAGGCATATTATGTTCAAATGAAATTCAAAAGCTTTACAGGTTCAACATTAAAAAAAAAAGCCTTACCAGAAAAAGAGAAACTATTTTTTCCCCTGACTCTGCCTTACCTCTGTCAACAGAAAATACTTTGTTTCAACATAACTTGATATATTTTGCTTTCCCACTAGCTTCTATTCTTTCAAATACGCATTGTTGCCCTGGTTTTCTGGTGAAGGGGGGATGAAAGGGAGGGAGAGGCAAGGCGAAGCTGTACAATGGGTCAAAATTCAACTCCTTAAAACCAAAGAAAACCCCACTTCCCCTTTCCTGTGCCAGAAGCAGGGTTCCACCCACCCACCCAGAAAGCACGTTTGGAGAATGGGCACACACACAGTCATTTCATATTTAGAAATTCCTTCCCTGCTTTTTCTACACTTTGCCCAAGGTGGACTGAAACTTTCACCCTAGCCCCCAAACCAGTCTGCTAGATGCCACCGCGGAATACCCCAAGATGTACAATACAATCAGTCCGAGTGCCCCACAGCGCACATCAATCCTAATCCCTGAGAGGGCTAAAAATAAAGATTGGAGGGCAGCTCACAAGGTAGCCGTGATCAAATTAGGAGGCTGAGAGGACAGGGCCGAAGAAGGAAGCTTATAAACATCTGATCCAGCTGACGGTGGCCATATGGCAGCTGCTGCCCAGATAAAGAGATTAAGAACAGAGGAGTGCGATTACAGCTGTCTGGCCAATTCAGGCAGCTCAACCCTACAAGTTCTAAATTAGTCGCTAACACAAAAACTCCTGCAAATAATTATTGTTATGCTGAAATAAAAGATCTCTTAAATATATATTGGAAAGAGAAATGAGGAAGCCAGTCAAACTATTCTCTTGAGGACAAAAGTTTTCTTGTGTTGTTTTTTTTTTTTTTCTCCCTTTTTAAAAAACCTTCGGTTTCAAAAGCACCACACAGCTGTATGTTTCAGCAGTGCTGCCGAATGTTTTTGAAGAATAAAGTTTCACAGTGGAATTAATTACACAACAACCCAGCTTCTCAACTAGAATAATCTTCTCATGTAAGTTTGAACGTGGATTCCAGAGTTTACCATTTCTCCCCGACCCCCAAAAGCAAAAGGAATCTAAACAGCAGTGAACGACAACAACAATATAAAGCATTTTAATCCAAAGTGACCTCAAAAAGCAGTACGTCAAAGCTTTTCTTAACATTTCAAAACTTGAAATATTTCTGTGTATTAAAGTTCTTTCCTTGCTCTCCAGCAAAAGGGATAAAAATTAAAACTACCCAAGCCCCAAGACTTGCAACTCCAATAAGCTGTTCATTTCCTACTCCATTTCATACATTATTCCTAAACTGGGTTAGAAAAGTTAATGTGATTTTTTTTTAAAATTCAATAAACAAAACACCAAAACACAAATATGCTCCGTCTAATCTCTTGCTACTCCTACCTTTCGGACACATAAACCTGATTAAGTCCTTTCCTCTGAGGCTTGCTGGCTCCAGGTCTGTTACATCGGTGGAAAAAAAGCAGACTAAGAGAGACAGATGCAAAGTGGAGATGATGTTGGAGAGGAATGAGATACCTTCTCCACCACAGATCCGCACACACTGGCTCCCTGTCTGTGTGTTAGAATAAAAGGCTGAGAGATGGCAGGCTGTCAGCTGCTCTGACATCATGTTCAGATGGAAATGCTACCTCCAGCTGTGCTCCTTTTAATGCCATATGCTACTCCTCTACACTCCTGCCACCAGCTTTTTTCTTAGGAGAACTTTTCTCTTCTGTGAGTATAAACAAAATACTTCAAAGTCTCCCCTTTTTTCCCCCCAAACTTTCTAACAGCAGAAATTGAAAAACGCAGCATATGGACTTCTACTGTATTTCTGGGCTAGCAGCACTTCTGTCTGGGGCTGGCGGCCGGGCTCCCAGACGGACAGCACCCTCAGGCCACGAGCTATGCAGGAAGCCGGACTTTTATTTGTCCCTCCCCACCTTTCCTTCCCGAGGCAGCTTAAGGACCTTTTTAAACCAACCCCGTGCACATCTCCAGCCCCATTTCAACATTATTACTACGGCACCTTTTCTTCTCTCTTTTTTTTTTTCTCCTGCTGAGATAATGGGACACAGGTCTCAGGATGTTGGGAGCCTGTGCACAACCATGACCCCAGCCCGGTTCCCTGTATGATCTCACGTATTTAGCTCCTGAGCCACAGTGACCTTCTCAGGGACATTTCTCACACTCGTTAGTTAAATGCAAATTTCAGTTTTCAGTATCAACACACGGAAAGCGCCCTTTCTGAAATCCTGGAAAGTGCTTCAGTTCAGTGAGACACACGAGTCCAGCCCAGCCGGCCAACCTGCTCCAGTCCCTGAGCATGAGCGCTGCACCTGCGCATGGGCTCCGACCCCGGGACACAGAAAAGCAGAACCTCGCCTGCCCCTCAATCTGGGTCCCCTAACAACCTTTTCCTTTCTTTTTTTTTTGGGGGGGGGGTCACTCTGTAATGTGTGTGATCACAAGAACACCTTTCCAAGGAGAGAGCGTGGGGGGTAGGGGGGGCAGATCTAGGAAGTTTGGGAACTTGCGGGCCACACTTCGTGGGCCTGTCCGCGTGGCTGATGAAATCGGAACGCAATCCGGGCCGGCCAGGCCGGTGCCCCGCAAGGTGCTGCGACATCTGCGAATGTCAAGTCCATCCCCGCAGGCTCCGGGGGAGGGCGACGGGGAGGCCAGCAGCTGGGCCCCGGCGGGGGGGCGGGGAGTGCGACGGCCCCGGGGGGTGCTCACTCTGTGTCCACGGGAGGAAACCACGCCGCGGAGCCCACGGGTGACACGGCCCCCCGGCCCCGCCCGCCGCGCCGTCCCCAGGCCCCCGGCCTAACTTTCTCCAACTTCGCGATGAATGACACAGCGACGAACGCCGCTTCCAGGGCGCCCTCCCCGCCGCTGAGTTCCTCCCCGGCCACACGACCCGCTCGCCCCCCGCGCCCCGTCGTCTCCCACATCCATCAGCCCGCGGCCCCGGCGGGGTGGGGGCGGCTGACAGTTTAATGGGCCCCGAGCACCGCCGTGGGCCGGCGGCGGCTCCCAGCCCACAAATCAACCCCTCGCGCCCGGCTACCGGGGGGCCGGCCGGCCGGGGAGCTCCGGGTTTGTTTTTTCAAAGAGGCGGGGGCTGGGGGCGGGGAGCGGGCGGACGGACGGACGGACGGGGGGAGCGGGGAGCCATGCAAATCCCCCCGCGGGGGCCTGTGCGGACGAACACGCGGGGAAAGAGGAAGGTCCGACCACAGGGAAGGAGGCGGAGGGCGTAGAGCCGGTGCAGCAGGAAAACACCTTCAACAACAGCCCCGAAAACAGACCCGGGTCGCGGCAGCAACAAAAGAAAAGTCGTAAGAAGCAGCCGGGGCAGGGGGGTGGGGGGTGGGGGAGGCGGGGGGTGGCTACCGCTTCCCCGCCGCCCCGGGCCTCCCGGCAACTGCACCCGCCGGGGGGGGGGGGCGAGGGGGCGAGGGAGGGGGGCTCCCCCGCAGCCCCTCCCCCGGGCGCCACTGCAGCTGCACCGGTCCCGGAGCGCGGCCGTCCCGGGCGCCACTGCAGCTGCGGCGGCTCCCAAGCCCCCTCCCCCCCGCGCCCGCCGCCCTCCGCACCGGGGAGGCGCCACCGCAGCTGCACCGGCCCGGAGCCCGCCCCGCGCCGCAGCTGCACCGGCCGGGGGGGCGGGGGTGGGGGGGCGCGGAGCCGGCCAGCCCGCACCCCGCCCGACCCCGCAGCTGCAGCCCCGGCCCCGCGCCCGGGCCTCCCGCAGCTGCGCCGCCCCCCGCCGCCCAACCGCTCCGACCGCACAAACTAACTCCACTCGCGGGGGGCGCCCCCGGCCGGCCGGCCCGCCCGCCCTCCGCCCACACCGCCCCGCCTGGCCGGCCGCACAGCTGGCGCCCCCGCCCGCCGGGGGTCGGGGCGCAGAGGGGCGCCGGGTCAGAGGCCGGGACCGGCGCGGGACTCACACGGAGCGGCCCCAAGTCACCGCGTCCCCCGCCGCCGCCGCCGCCGCCGCGTCCTCCGCCTCCTCCGCCTCCGCCTCCCGGCCGTCGCCGCCGCCGGACTTGGTGGGCTTCCTCCTCCTCGCGCCCCCTCCCTCCCGGCCCCCCCACCCCCCAAGCCCGGCTCCGTCGCCCGCTCCCCCTGCCCCCTCCCTCCCGCCCGCCCCCGCTGGCAGCCGGAGGAGCGCGGCGGAGCGAAGAGGCCCCACTCTCAACGGCTCCCCATGGCAGCAGCCCAGCGGCGGCCGCAGCCTGCCAGACACCGCGAGGGAGCGAGCGAGGAGCGAGCGGAGCCGCCGGGCCGGGGGGGGCGGGGCGGGGGGGCGCGGGGAGGGGGCGGGAGGACGCACCACGCACGCACGCGGCGGCGCCGGCCAGATGTTGCCCCCCCTCGGCCCGCCCCCTCCGCCCCACGCCTCCGACCCCCCACCCCCTACGGCGCTGGGCTCCTGCGATTGACCGAAAGCGCCCGGTCCGGCGCCGCCCGCCCGCCCCCCGGCTGCCGTCTCCTCCAATAGGAGAGCGCCTTTTCAGGAGGGCGGAGGCAGTGGCGGGCAATCCCCGGACTGGCAGGAGGGCTCGGCCAATGGGAGGAGCGGGCTTGAGCTGCCGCTCGCGCGCCCCCAATCACAGGCCGAAGGTGTCGGTGTGGGCGGGGCCCGCGCGGCCGGGGCGGGGCCGGGCGCGGCGCGGCGCGGGGCGGAGTCCCCGGGCGGGCGGGCGCAGCGGCGGCGGTGGCAGCGGCGCCCCTCTGGGTGACTTGGCCGTGAGAAAGTGAAAGGAGCCCGCGGGCGGCGGCGACAGCTGCGCGGGGAGGGGCCTGTTTCCAGGCTCCAAGGCCTCGCGCGCGCCGGGGTTGCGGAGCCAGCGCGCCGGTGGGCACCGTGACAACCATAAATACACTTTGAAACGTGGTGGCGCTTGGCCGCTCCGAGTCGTGCAGGTATCCCCGCCCGGGCGGCCGGGCGCTCTGGGTGGCACCGAGGACTCGAGTCCGGCATGAGGTGGCTCCCTGCTGGGGGTGACGCCGCCCGGGTCCCGGGTCCTCGGCTGCCCGAGCGGGGAGCAGCGCTCAGGGACGTTCTTGCCCGACCCTGCGGCGCCCCGCTTCCCGGTGCACGTGGGGCGCTGCGGGGCGAGCGGCCGTTTCGGGCCGGCGTTCCCCTGAACGTGGTCTCGCTGCGGCGGAGCCGAGCGCCCGTGTTTCCCCGCGAGCCCTCGCGTCCCATGCGTGCACTTGCACGGTTACAAGGAAAGACATTCCCAAGTGACCAAATGTTAGGGAATTACGGTCAAATTGATGCTTGCAGAAGCCTTAGCCTGATTCCTTAATTGGTACGTATCAAGCCACAACTCCGAACTGCGGAGGGAAGGCGGGTGTAAGACCGCGGCGGCCCGGCGTCTCCTCCCTCCCTCCCATAAACTTTTACTCCGTTTCTGGTCTTTGCCATTAAACTCCGTGGTCATGGTGGCCACGGAGGAGGCTCGCCACGCAGACCCTCAAGACCTTGGAACCCTTGCGAGGGAGGCACGATGGCAAGTGGAAAGTCGAGTTCACCCGGGGAAGCAGTGGTTGGAGGTTTGCAAGGAAAATGGCAAACTGCAGAGGGAAGAAAGGGGGTAGACGAGTCATGGTCAAATGCAATGTGTTTGCTCTGTGCTGCCCGAGCCGGCCCGGGCCAGCCTGTTGCTCACCAACTGGCCAGGGGACCCTCCCACTGGGCAGAAATGCGTTTTCGCTTTGCTCCAGGCCAGAGGCGTGAGCTCCCGGTGCAAAGCAGTGCGTGTGCAAAGCAGTGCGTGTGCAAAGCAGTGCGTGTGCAACGCAGACGTGCGGGATGACTGCTGAGGTCTCACCAGGAGCACAGGACGTCCCAGACCCCAAAGAGGGCGGGGATGTCCTGTTAGGAGCAGGAGGGGACCTTCTCTACCCTCACCTCTCCCTTCCCATGCGCCCTCCTGCTGGAGCCCAGAGGTCAAAGTCATCCCTAGAGGGAGGGAGAGTCTGCGATTCCGTGAGATACAGGGCGGGCAAAAGTAGGCTCACCGTGGTGAAGAAGAAGAGTTTATTCTTGTCTGATTAATGATTGTCTCGTTTTCCATCCATAGGGACAACCCTAAACCTACTCTGGTCCCACCCAGTGTAGGGTGTTGTTTCTGTGCTTCTGGCGAATTCTAGGGCCTTTTCAGTCTGTTGGTAGGAGGCCCAATTTCAGGCTGACCGGTTTCAAGTTAGGGAAACGGAGACATTGTTCTTGATGGGTGAAATACGCGATAAAAAACCAGTAGATGGTTTACTAAGAAGTTTGGGGGGAGACGAGAGGGCGTGCATTCTCGAAGTTGTGCATTCTCACCTACTAGAAGTTAAAAGTAACAGATCTCTGGATGAGGAGAGTGGCTGGGTAGTGTCAGGGCAGTAAGTAATGAAATCGTGCGGACAGGACAGTCAGCTTGTCCGCAGGAAGCTTAGAAACTCGGCGCTAGGGCGTCTACTGCAAAATCGCAGCTCCAGCCAAAGGTTTTACGGAGCAGTCCTACCAGTGGAGTACCAGCCCCAAGCTCTGATGGGAGACACCGATACATCCAGAGTTGTAAGCGTCCTTTTTTTAAGGTCTAATAGTCACTACGAGAATCTATTTTGAGAGCTGAGTAGGGGAGCCAGGAAATATAGATTAAGTGGATATTTAAAGAAGCCGGTAGGCCATCCTTCCATTAGGTAAAAGATTTTATAAATTTTATGAAATGCATGGAATATTCGTACATGGTCAGAATCCATAAAAATGTTTTTGGAGTACTTGTTGTGTTCAAGGAAGTACTCTGGTGGGATATGGAAGGAAGCAAAAAAAAAAAAAAAAACTTGTGAGATAGGTTCTCTCCTTCCTGAAGTTCAAGTTTAGTTGGGAAAAAACTGGTACGAATATATAAAAATATGAAACAATATTCTCTCTTCTCTCTCTCTCTCTCTCTCTCTCTCTCTCACTCACTCTCACTCTCATACTCTCTGGGCTGTTAGAAATGAACAGGTTGAAATGGCCTAAATAACAATATAATGATGAATGTCAGAGGTAAATTTACTGTTTATTTGCTACAACCACCATATACCCTGGTCCCCGCCTGGGGCAGTTGTATTTTCTCTGCCTTTTTTTGTTGTTGTTGTTTTTTACATTTAAGAACTATTTTTTAACTCTCTGACTTTATTTTAAAAATGATGCTTTTGATCATCTTTGGAAAGTCATCAGCCTGCACATTGAAGACCAATGGCAGAGGTGTCATCATACAGAATGATATTAGTTTGGGGGGCACCCATTGGAGCCAGGGAAGTATTAAGTCAGACTCTGAGTACCCCCATCAAGGAAGTGCCGCAAAGCAGGGTCTTTTTACTTCTGCACAACAAGGTTAGCAAATTACCAAGATCCAAAGCAACTTGTCAGAGTTGGAGAGCCAATAATCATCTTTCTTTTTCTCTCCCACAGTGAAAGGTAAAAAAAGCACCAGAAGTACAGTCTCAAAACTATCCGAAAAATACACCATTGCTTCCCTCTGGAGGGATCCTAGTCCTGTATAGTTGCAATTAATCCACACTTTTCTGGGAGTCCCGATATTCTAAATGATACAAGTCATTCAAACATGGTTAGGTTTCTTGTCCGAGAACAATTTTATGTCTTGATAACACATACATTCGACCAGTAACAATTTAACACTATAAAATGTTGATGGTCCAAATAAAATTTAATTTGATGAGCAACTCCATAAAATTAACATGAACCACAGGTCAAATCTCTGAAATAATTCAGTGTTTTTTATTACACTTGGTGCAATAGGTTATGTTGAAAAATTATCTATGGAATTACTTGTTGAATATTGACTTTATGTAAACTTCATGTATAATTGGAATTTTTCTTTAAAAATTAGGGAGGCAAGTGTTAATAATCAAAAATCAGGTATTCCAAAGTGTAATATTTTAAAGATAGTAATTATAAAGTGAGTAGAGGTGAGCCTAGTTTCAACCTAAAGAGAAAAAACACTAACATTTTTAATGTCATAGCACACAGAAATCCCATTCACTTACTTACTCTTTCTCCCTCTTCTCTCTCTCTCATTCTCTTGGGGCTTTTAGAAATGAACAGGTTGAAATGGCCTAAAGGGAGGAAGAACACCAAAATACAGCTGGGACAATAGTAAAAAAAAGTAAATGGACAAACTGGAAAACACCATAATAATGAAATGAACAGAGAGCATATGCCTTTTAAATATATATATATGTAAATTCCACAAAGCATTTGATAAACCGAATCCCTCTCTGGATGATACATTCTGTAATGCTTGAATCTTATTACATCCCTGAACTATGATAAGCCATAAATAGGAGATAATTTATTCTGATCCTCAGCCGGTAAGACAGAAATAATGTTGTCACAAACTTTGAGGGAAGGTCCTTAGCAGATGGACCCCGGGCAGTGGGCTTTTACCCTCTACACTGAACGCAGACTGAGCCTACACCAGCATCCAAACCTGCTTGAGGGTTAAGGGCGGAGAGAAACAGAAGACAGTCTTCCCAGAACTGCTTTTCCTGTGTAGCCAGTTTTCAGTTGCTTACTGTAAATCAGTGCTTTTATGCGAACATCATAAATCCAGAGCATAATGGCTGGATGAGGCTGGTGGTTCAAGGCTTGGTTGACAACAAGACTGGCCACTTTGGAGAATTAATTTAGAAAGAAAGCAAAGAGCCATCCAACCCCACCTTTTTCCTCTTTCTCAATCTCTCTTGTCTATTCTTCGAGCCCCCCCGCCCCCCGCCATAAAATGCATTATGCCTTATGGCACATGGAAGAAAAAAACGACAATGATGCTTTTTACAGTTAACTTTGCGCTGTAATTCATTCATTCTTTATTCGTGCGTGGTCCCAGGCAACTTCCAAGCCCCAGGTTGGCTGTCTTTCTTGCCACGCAGAATGCCTTCCTGCCAAACATTTGTATGAGTTCAGTCAGTTAAAAATTATTCTGATACTATCCTAAACAAAATACATTTGTATAGACGAGTCTACCACCCTTAAAAACCGCACTGTGCCTCCGAAATTCAGATGTGGCAATTACTCTGTTGTTCGGGAGGTTGCATGAATTTGGATAATGAAAAGATGCGTTGATTTCATCTTTGAGATTTTTAGATTTCACTCTTTCACATAATCTGATGAAACGTGACTTTTCCAGGTGAATGGATTCTATTAAAGATTTAACATGAAACCTGTTATGAATACCTCAATTTTAAAATTGCATAAATCTCTGTGCTGTTTTGTATAAAATTCTGTAAAGATACAGTAAACAGATTGTTTTGTTGAGCTTGAAAGAATAAAACTTCTAAGTATTTAAAAGCTCCTATTCTTAGTGATAGTCATTTGTTTAAATTCAGGTGCAAATAAACTTAGAAAAGGTGAAGGGAACAAGAGATATTACAGTAGGTATAGAAGCTGTGCACCCACTGTGTGTCACATGCTGTGCTTCTGACCAAACCAAATATCTGTGTTCCCCTACAGGGAGCAGTTTTTCCTTCCTTTTATGCTCGGTCCACCCTTGAATTCAGCACCTTTTTGGATTTTAAACCAACAGGAAGGAAAACAATCCAAACATTATTCACTGAGAACTTACTGTAAAGAAATAAGGAATGCATTCTCACAGTTCTTGCTATTAAATTTTCACCATGTGCTAGGTGCCAGTGAGACACCAATAATATCATTCCCCTCATAGCGAGGACTTCACTATATATGAATGGCATTGGGAGCCCACTGGGCAAAGATCACATTTCATTTTTCTTTCAGTGGCCCATAAAGCATACCAACCCTAATTATTGAAATAACATAAAATTGTCTTCATGAAAAATCTCGTCTTACAAAGAAATTCTATAAATTTAATGCGAAAGTCTTGGTACATACCAGGTTCAAACTATTCCTGGTAGTAAGAGCAGACAGAAGGTTAAATCTCACTCCAGAAATTTACTTCACTCCGATAACAGGCAACTCCGGGAGCTACTTCCCTTACAAAGAACCAGCATTTATGCTTAAGACTAAAATGATTATTTTTAAAGTACCCGTTTTACAATGCAAATGCGCATCTAAATTAAACGCAGTAAAAATAAGCATTTTGAACCGAAGCTGCGGTAATGACTTTAGGGGAGATAATAGGAAAAGTGGTTCTTGAATATGAACTCGGAACAGATTTCCAATTCCTTCTAGGTGCCCCGAGGCTGGCTTTGTCCCTCCAACTATTGGCACAGGTTTAGCCGAGAACCCATTGCTGTGACGCTGTTTGACAAAACTGAGGCTGTTCAGGGAGCAAAATAAAAATTTAAAAAAATAAAATGTTGAATCAAAACACATAACTGACAACTGGCCTACCCTGCCAAGCCATGCCTTAGCGCTTGGAAGATGGGACAGATGCAGGAACACAGACTCTCCGAGACAGAATAGCAACAAGAGTCTGCATAACAGAGACACACGCACAATAGAGAGTTTTTGACAGAGACAAATGATGGACAGAGAAGAACAGCATAAGGGACAATGGCTTCACAGGGAAGAGGTAGGGCTCTAAAGAACAGTCAGGAGCTGGAGAGGAGGCAGAAGAATGATGGGAGAGGTGGGGGGAGGGAAGTGGGCTGTGGTCGGGACCTTGGTGATGGAGATGGAGCTGGTGGCAGTGGTGGCAGCAGAAGGGAAATAAAACAGAGATGTCAACATGCCTTCCTGGGCTCTGCTGATTCTATGCCACCCTCCCCAACACCCCCCCCCCACCCCTCCTTTTTTCTTCTTTGGCCAAACCATGTCTTGTTTATTGTCCTTAAATAATGCTTTATGAGACAGCCAGCCCCAAAGGAACGAGGATTAGGATCACTTGGTATTTAACTCTTCCCACACATTACATTGCCACAATAGGGCGCAGGTGTGTACACACCCTAGGCCATTAGTTTGGCGGATTTTCCTGATAAGACGGGCTTGATGTAAACTAGGTTTTCTTAATATAAAGTCAGAGCTTCGGAGCACACTCAGGATACAGTTTCAAGCTGACCTTATAGAGAAATGATGGGTGTGCATTGACAGTCCATTGAGGAATATGAACTCTTTATTAACCTAACTAATCACATTTCAAAAATTCATGCAACAGTCGCTAAGCATCTAACAGGCACAGAGCCCACTTCTGGGCACCTCAGCCTCTATGCACAACATCTGGCCTGCATCTTAACCAGCTGCATGAATTAGCATCGGACAGAAAGGGGGTTGAACTACTTCAGCAAAGTGAACCCGGAAAACTCTTACAATCCAAGATACTGACTCTATTTTTTTAAAAAATATATTTTATTGATTTTTTACAGAGAGGAAGGGAGAGGGATAGAGAGTTAGAAACATCGATGAGAGAGAAACATCTATCAACTGCCTCCTGCACACCCCCTACTGGGGATGTGCCCGCAACCAAGGTACATGCCCTTGACCGGAATTGAACCCGGGACCTTTCAGTCCGCAGGCCAACGCTCTATCCACTGAGCCAAACCGGTTAGGGCCTGACCCTATTATTTTGTTTCCTATTTTCGTTGATAGAATATAAGCTCTCTCAGGAGGGGAACTTTTGCGATGACGTTAGCACTTGTACCATATACTGGTATTTGGCACATAATAAGCATTTGAGAAAGATTCATAGGCAGGGAGGGAGGGAAGAAGAAAGGAAGGGATGGCAAGGAAGAACTTCTATATTTGCATTTTTCCAGAGGCTGGAGGGAATAGCAGTGCTTTCCATGCTCAACTGCTCCCTTTAAACTCAGGAAAAGTGAGAAAGAAGTACAGCTTATTCTGTAGATTTCCAGAACGGTGCTTCTGTGCTTTCTTGGGAGCCCTCTAACCCACCATAGAAATAATCAGATGGACGCAGTAGTGCAGCGGTTCTCAACCTGTTGGTCGCGACCCCTTTGGCGGTCGAACGACCCTTTCACAGGGGTCGCCTAAGACCATCCTGCATATCAGATATTTACATGACGATTCATCACAGTAGCAACATGACAGTGATGAAGTAGAAACGAAAATAATTTTATGGCTGGGTCACAACATGAGGAACTGTATTTAAAGGGCCAGAAGGTTGAGAACCACTGCAGTAGAGGCTTACGTCTGGTAAATTCATAGCCGTTCTCTACATATGTAAAGAGCATTTAATCTTTGAAGGTCTTTAGAAATGGGTTATTCCTCAAAACATCTCTTCTAGGCATACAAGGTGCTGTTATTTTCATTACTTGGAAACGTATGTTGATACAGAATGGTTAAGTGGCTTCTCCGAGGCCCCGGATTTGAGACTGGTGAACTGAAGGACTAGTTGGTCAGCAGTTCATTGTTGTTGTTCTTCAGATATTTAGGACACCCTGAAACTAAAAGAAAAACACCCACTGTTTTTAAACAAATCAATCCGCTGTGCTTTGAAAAAAAAAAATACAGTCTATCAGGCCTTTTTCTTTCAGGGGAAAGCCCCCGATTTCATTGAACCACATAGACAAGCTAAGAAATATCATGAAAGAAATTATTTCTGACATTTCAAGTGTAGCTTCAACTAAAGATATATGCCATTGGTGGACATAAATCAAGGTGCCTCCTCGAAAGAGATGTTCATTTCTTCCAGGGATCTGTTAAGACAGGGCCCCAGTAGCAGTTAATCTGGTGGAGAGGAATTTATAAAACTATATATATGGGTGCATCCGGTGACGACGAGAGATAAAAGATGATATTTTCATTTGCATGGTTTGCTGGGTTTTATTTGGCAGATACAATAACACAGGCTATGCAGAGCTCATAAAACAAAGTGAGAACAGCAGCTCATTTGGTGGCAGAATGTAGTGGTTATGGCTAAAGGGCTTACATAATTCATCTCAAACCCTTCTGCCTATATTTATTGTTGTTTAAATGAAAATCAAACTCGCACAGCCATAAGGAGGAATCTGGTCAGGAATTTGACTGAGATCTTTTCTTCTTACAAAGCCGCGGAGGTTCTCAATCCACAACACTTAAACGTAGCTGCAGAGATGTCCCAGAGAAAGCATAACTTACCTAAGTCCACGCGTCCTCCATCTTTCTAATCCTCCGCTAAGCAACTCTGAAACTCCTACAGAAAGAGAGTGAGTGGAGAGGGAGGCCCTGTTCATGATTCTGACTCAGAGTTCCTAGTTAGGCTCAGGGAAGACTCAGCAACTGTAAGCCCTGGTTGAGAGATCATGTTTAGCATTCAGATGATGTTTGGTACAAGATAATACTTTAGTGGGGGTCAGGAGAGGGCGACACAAAGGAAGGGTTGAGGCATGTGACATTGGCCCAAACCATTCACACAAGTATAGTGTCTTTCAATATTATTACAAGTATTTCTATGAGATCATATTTCCAAAAGAAGATTTTAAAATTCATGATTTGCAATCGCTTTATTCTTGTAACTTGTTATGTTTGCAAGAGAGAAAACTGGATGTCAGTTGTGACTGATCAAGACTGTGGATTGTGCTGGTTTGGGAAAATATATATATTTTTTAATAACCAGACATGAAAATAGTTTAAGAGAAATCTGTAGCATATTATCAAATGTACATCTGGATAAGGTTTAAAAATATTAGGGATTATCACACCAACTTAGTGAAAATGGAACTAGATGGCTTAAAAAAGGTCTATAAAGTAACATTTTTATTTGGAGGTAACATATAATATCAATATGTAAACATAAGTCTGATCATGTTCATTAAATTGTATGCCATTCAACCAGATAAAAATGTTTATTTTATAATATTTGTAATTAAATTAGCTTTGAAAAGAATAAATTATCTCAATCATTTTTTAAATGACCAGCATACCCTCTTTTTACAAGTTACATAGGTAAAAAAAACAACAAACATACGGTCTAAATTTTGCCTACTATAAGCAAATTGCTGTTTTTTTAAACTGGGTTATCCCTCTTGATTTTAGAAATTCTTTATTGTTTTTAGATAAATCAATATAGATATTAAGGTGATTAGCTCTAACTTCCTGATTTGACATTTTTTATACCATTGAGATTGTTATACACATACAAAAACCAATTTAGAGGGGAAAATACAAAAAAAAATACGTTATTTTAAACTACTTCTAACTGCAAGTAAATAATTCATTTCTTAACTAATGGGATAATAGACAGCTTTCATCTTGCTTTGGTAGTAAGCCCAAGCAGTGTGTGTGTGTGTGTGTGTGTGTGTGTGTGTGTGAAGGCATAGCTTTGATGGCATATTCCTCAAGTTTAATAGGAATCAACAAGCAAGAATACATCAGTGAACATCCCTCCAAATAGGATATTATCCATTTGCATTTGAAACAAAAATGTGATTGACATAAATGTATCATAACCTCGTGTATTTACTCTTGTCATGAAGATGTTTCAGTGCTAATCCATATTCAACTGTCAATCAGCTGATTTTGATAGCTTTCCAGTGGCTGCAGGCAAAATCTGACAAGTAAAAAGAAAAGAAAAAAAAAAGAGTAAGTTCACACCGATGAAGCGAATCTGAGAAAGAAAGAGAGGACCAAAAGGTGGGGAAAAAAGAAGAGGGAAGAATGAGGAGAGCCAGATAAAATTGGGCAAAATTTTAGGAATAAAACAATGATACAAGTTTTCAGTTCATTCATTTTCCCCAATCTACAATTTTTAATTGGAAATCATATGCCATAATATTTTAATTTAAAAGAAAATCTCCCTTCGCTAAGCTAAAAAATGAGGCACCAATGCCTTGTAAACATGAATATTCAGGTTCTAAAATCTTGATAGCTAAAGGGGCTATGCTACTATTTGGCCTGCCAGCCACTAAGAGACATGACTTCTGAAACAAGAGATAAATTAATTTCTTTCTTTCTTTCTTTCTTTCTTTCTTTCTTTCTTTCTTTCTTTCTCTCTTTCAAAAACATCCTAGCATGAAGAAGCATCACTCTTTGAACTGCCTGTTACCAAGGAAAAACATGTTTGGTCAGAGTGAATATTCCTGTTCTAAATGAGTGAATAGAATGACTTATGGTTCCCCCCACCTTCATGCTATATGCCTCTCAACCTCACCTCCATCACAAATATGTTTCTTTAATTTTTTTCTTCCTTTGGCATTTTTAAAGCATATTATTATTATTATTTTTAGTGTCACAGTCTCCAACAGTCCTTATTTTCACTCAAAATTACAATACAGGGGACTATGGCCAACGCGATGCAGATGGTCAAATAGATAATAAAGACTCAGTTCATGAATAATACCCACTCAGAGAGGACAAAAGCAACAGGAAAAAGAGCGCAAATTGGACAAAATGTGCGTGCTATATTTAAAAAAACACACGCGCGATCATTGTCAGAGATCATTAAGAGTGCCCTGTAGCTTTAATGATATGCCAGTGGCACCAATCTGATGTGACTGTTTGCTCGTAGAGTCAATAAAAAGAGTCATAACTGCCATCAAATTTAAATTTAATTTATTTTCTACACAGCCCTTTCTGTTTTCCTAGGGTTTTTTTTTTCTTTTATAACATTAACACTTTTTTTGTTAAAAAATGTGTGAAAGATTAATTTGTAGAGTGAGGGGTGCACAGCGCAGGACAGATGGTGTGGGTGGGACATGACAGTTTTCGTCTGTGGCATCGTTTTGTTGTTGCTGTTGCAAGTGAACAAAATAAAGAGCTCCTGCTACCATGAGCATTTCTTCGGGGGCCCGAGAGATGAGGTGTGTCACTTCTCCGCCCTGCTGGCCCTACTGGGTGGGGACAGAGCCCCCCTCCACGTCCCCTGTAACCAGCCTGCTCATGACTCCTGTGAGCCTGGGAGCAGTAGAACTTTCCAATTGCACCTGACTCTTGTGTACAAAGGAATGAAACCTACTCTTTTGGGGGGAAGCTGGCTGTTTTTGAAATGAATTAATGGGTTTTCCTCTCTGAGATCCAAAGGCATGAAACTATAGACGCAAAAAAGGAATCATTTTTAAGGTGGTTATTTTGGGTCGGTTTTGTTTCTTTTGGGTTTTTTTTTTTTTTTTTTTTTTTTGCACCAGTCAGAAATTCACCTCGCATGCAAGGGACGAGAGAACCAGTGCAGGCTGGGATACGTCCAGGTCTGACTTTTGCCTGGAATGGCCCTGATTCACACAGAAGTGTTGTGGGAGTTCACTATTGTAAAGGTTCTTAGCGAAGCAGAAAGCAATTCCCACGGAAAATCGCTGTCATATGGCGCACACAGACATTCGGAGGCAAAGTAGAAGTTTGAGAAGGAGGGAAAGGGGAATTCAGGACAGCACGTGGGAGGGGAGATGCGGGTTCTTTTTATGCACAAAGACATCCATTAACAATATCTTATCGGTGCCCTTCTTCCCTGTTAACTCGGTCAGCTTGCAGTGCCCAGGGTATGTGACCGTGATTGCAAAGAAACGATTTGGAGGGTGGGGGCTCGGGGGGCGGGAAAATGAGCGCCTATCAAAATGGTTGGTGGTTCATTCCTGGCAAGACAAGATTTGCCCGAAAGAAAAATCTCCAGGAAACCTTGGCCTCAAACGCATGCGGGCCACAAATAGATCTTGGGGGCCGCAGAATCCACAGTCCGGAGGCCGCAGACCTGAGATGGCTGTGTTCTGATGGATGGGGCACTTGGTGTTCAAGTCCTTTCGGGTTATTCTATTATTTTCCTCATTAGATGGTAGGCTTTTCCCACGAGGGCTCGAGCCTCCCACGCAGTGCTGGGCAATGTGTCTCGTTGACAGACCAGCACTGTGAGGTCATGGATGCGGTGAGGGGCCACGCATGAAGCATGACGGAGTGAGTACACACAAGGGCGTAGGAGGCTGACCCTTGGCATTGGACGTGAGGCTGCCCCTGTGTCACTAACTAAGCTCCCTTAACACGTGGGGGGCTCAGTTTCCACCTCTGTAAACACAGGATGACAGCAGTAGCCTGTACCCTCATGACAGGGTTAGTGGGGAGGGAGGGATTGTCCTTCGTAAAACATTTAGACCACGGGTGGGCAACCTTTTGGTGAGTGTGTGCCAAAACCAGCAAAATCTCTGACTCAAAATTCTTCTGCGTGCCAACCCTAAGTTTTTGAGATCATGTGATGCCTACTTGATATCTCTTAAGGTGTACGTATGTGAAGAACCTTGAAGAAATAATAAAATTCATTCGAGCGACAAAATCACAGTAATGTATACATGTACACTGATAGCCCGACAGAAAACTTTATGGCTCCGTTTGATATCATCAGTGGGACTTTTGCTGCTGCGTCACTGATGACAGAGATTTTACATCAGGTTTATATTTCGTGACCTTCAGAGACATGCACGAGCTACTACTTTCATCCGTCAGGCTCCTCCTATTATGAGACTTAACAAAATTCACCACTGAGAACAAAGATTCACAAGCGTATGTGGATGAAACCAAAACACTGGTCAGATCTAGGAAGGCAGGGAGAGTTAAGGCAGAGGCATAGAAATTGCTCTTCCCCTCTCTCGTCAATCCATGTCTATGGTCTTTAAGATAACTTGTTATGTAAAATTATTTATTTATCTAAGATGCACCTATACTGAATTTATCTGAAAAATAAAAAAGTCGATATTAAGAAAAAAATTGTAAATGGAAGATTATAAGAGAGGGTTTTGCGTGCCAGCAAAAGTTACTGGCGTGCCATGTTTGGCACGCATGCCAGGGGTTACCCACCCCTGATTTACCCTGACAGGCAGGTAGTTCATTAGCCCTAGTTTCCTATACCCAACAACTGATGCCAAAGAGCACTCAGAACCCCTCATCTCTGGCCCTGGCAGTTTGGCTCAGTGGACAGAGTGTCAGCCATGGACTGAAGGATCCTGGGTACCATTCCTCTGTTGCAGGTTCAATCCCTGGCCCCGGTCAGGCCGCAAGACAAGCAGTCAATGTCTCTCTCTCACATTATTGTTTCTCTCTTTCTGTTTCTCCTCTCCCCTTCCACGCTCTCTAAAAATCAATGGAAAAAATATCCTTGGGTGAGGATTAACAACAATAACAAAAAAACCCAAAAACAAAAAAAACCAACAAAAAAACCCCAGTCTTTAATATGAAACATTAGTTTTCTGTTTCTTTAGGGTTAGTGTGGGCAAATACAGTGCTGGTATGGGTATGGGTGGATGGAGAATGAAGAAGACAGCTACATTTTTAAAAATCAGATATTCAATATTACCTGGTAGGCTGGTGTTACTGATGTCATAGGAAGTAAGAGGAAATCTGGTGAATGTGTTATATGATTATCAAATAGAGTACACAGAAAGTAAACATGACAAATAAAGGTGTGGCCAGGCTGGTGTGGCTCAGTGGTTGAGCACTGACTTATGAACCAGGAGGTCACGGTTCGATTTCTGGTCAGGGCACATGCCCGGGGTTGTGATTCTGATCCCCACTGTGGGGTGTGCAGGAGGCAGCCGATCCATGATTGTCTCTCATCATTGATGTTTCTCTCTCTCTGTCTCTCTCTCTCTCTCTTTTCCTCTCTGAAATCAATAAAAATATATTAAAGAAAAGAAAGGTGTGGACCACATATCTAATTTAGGGAGAGTTCTCTATTTTCTGTTTACTTGTGGTACCAGCATTTCCCCATGATTCAATATAATAGTAGGCATTATGAAATGGAGCACAGCAAGTTCTTGACATTTACTCGAACACATGCACAGACATAAACACTCAGAATGGAGAAAATCTCTCCGTAAATCAATACCACGACCACAACACCAGCCCCGCGTAAACGGAAACAATGGCAGAGTCTGTTATTTATGCTCCTATGCGGATGTAATGCCTTGTTTCCACGCGTCCTGCTGCACAAAATGTAAAGTCTCCCTGTTCTTCCTTTGTTGTCTGATGCAGTTCTGTTTATGCCCCAAACACTGGAAAATAGTTAACTCACTGATTCCAGAGGAATTCTGATGGGCTGAGATAAGGGTAGAAAGAATAAGCTCTGTGTACTGCATATTTTTAAATATAAACAAACATTTGTGTAAATTAGGGGTGGGGAACCTTTACTCTGCCAAGGGCCACTTGGCTATTTATAACCTTACTAGAGGCCCTGTGCACGAATTTGTGCACCAGTGGGGTCCCTTGGCCTGGCCTGCAGGATGGGCCAAAACCGACTCTCTGACATCCCCCAAAGGGTCCTAGATTGTGATAGGGTGCCAGCCAGACTGAGGAACCCCACCAGTGCATAATTGGGGCGGGGAGGGACACGGGAGGTTGGCCAGCTGGGGAGGGACCACGGGAGGGCTCCAGGGCGTGTCCGGCCCCTGTCGCTCAGTCCCGATTGGCTAGACCCCAGAAGCAAGCTAACCTACCAGTCAGAGCGTCTGCCCCCTGGTGGTCAGTGCCCGTCATAGCAAGCGATTGAGTGGCCTTAGCATATCATTAGCATATTACAATTTGATTGGTTGGATGGACCACCTGATGACCGGACACTTAGCATATTGGGCTTTTATTATATAGGATTTCCAGGCCATACAAAATTATCAACTTAAAAATTAGCCTGCTATATTTGTTCAAACATTTAATTAACTCATTCCTAATACCTTGGCAGGGCCAAACCAAATGATTCACCAGCCTTACACGGCTCATGGGCCAGACGTTACCCACCCCTGGTATATGCACACAGAGGTATCTAAGATTGCATTCTGTATAAATCAATTTCCCCTTCACAGTAAGACGTTTGCATTTATGCCCTAGCTGGCTCAGTGGATAGAGCAGCCTGCAGACTGAAGGGTCCCAGGTTTGATTCCAGTCAAGGGCACATGCCCAGGTTTCAGGCTTGATCCCCAGTAGGCGTGCAGGAGGCAGCTGATCAATGATTCTCTCTCATCATTGATGTTTCTAACTCTCTCTCTCCCTCTCCCTTCCTCTCTGAAATCAATAAAAGTATATTTAAAAAAGAAGTTTGCACTTTTTTTTTTTTAAATATATTTTATTGATTTTTCACAGAGCGGAAGAAAGAGGGATAGAGTGTTAGAAACATCAATGAGAGAGAAACATCGATCAGCTGCCTCCTGCACACCTCCTACTGGGGATGTGCCCAAAAGCAAGGTACATGCCCTTGGCCTGAATCGAACCTGGGACCTTTCAGTCTGCAGGCCGATGCTCTACCCACTGAGCCAAACTGGTTAGGGCAAGTTTGCACTTATTAAATGCAGTAAACACTTCTGAAACTCTACCCTTAGAGCTGTTCTCTCTTTCTTCTTTAGTAATAAAACTCTCCATTTTTACTCAGTACATGGCTTCCAAAAATAAAACTACATCTTCAAAGTCCCCTTAAAAATAGCTAATTTGCTTTTTGACCCCTTTCTTCTTTGTCCCTTTCTACTATCTGAAATATGGATGTGACGGCCAGAGCTTGGGCTGACATCATGGGCCATGAGAATGACAGCTACACTAGAGGGAGGCCTGAGGGGTGACCCGGAAGAAGCTTCTGTGTTTAATGACCCCCTGAAGTCACCACACGGGCCCAGGACTGCCGATTTCTTGGCTTGGTTTCCATAAGAGAGAAATCATATCTGTCTTGTTTAAGGCCTGGTTAGAGTTTCTTCACATGCAGCTGAATCACATTCTAACTGATGCTTTACATATGCCTTTTCCCTAAAGCACAGTGCAATAGCGATATCGGCACACATTAGGGATACTGAGGACTCAGCCCAGATCACCACGATGAAGCGGATATCGAAGCAAGGCGAGTCACATGACTTTTTGGTTTCCCAGTGCATATAAAAATTATGTTTACACTATTAAGTCAGTCTATTAAGTGTGAAATGGCATGATGTCTAAAACCACAGTGTACACACACCTTAATTAGAACACACTACAGTGGGGCCTTGACTTAAGAGTGTCCCGACTAACGAGTTTTTTGAGATACCGGCTGTCTCTGGGCCGATTTTTTGCATGGAGTTGATAGAGTAATTTGAGTTAACGAGCTCCTTAATGAGCTCGGTCTCGGAACGAATTAAACTCGTCAGTCAAGGCCCCACTGTACTGCTAAACTTAATGCTAACTATCATCACAGCTTTAGCAAGGTGTCATCATTTTGCTGCTGGAGGGTCTTGCCTCCATGTTCATAGCGGCTGACTGAGCAAGGTGGTTGGTGAGTGCTGAAGGTAGGGGTGGCCATGGCAATTCCTTACAATCAGAAAACAACGAATTTTGCTGCCTTGATGGGCTCTTCCCTTTCACGGACAGGTTCTCTGTAGCATGCAATGCTGTTCGATAGCATTTTACCCAGAGAACTTCTTTCAGAATTGGAGTCAGCCTCTCACACCCTGCCACTGCTTTATCAACCAAGTTTATGTAACATTCTAAACCCTTTGTTGTCATTGCAACACTCTCCACAGCACCTCCACAAGGGGTAGAGTTTATCTCAATGCATTACTTTCTCTGCTCATCCATAGGCGCAACTCCAAATCTGTGAAAGTTTTATCATGAGATTACAGCCATGCAGTCACATCTTCAGGCCCCACTGTGAATCCTACTTCTCTTGCTAGTTTCACCACATCTGTAGTCACCCCCTCCACTCAATAAACTTTAATGTTGATATTTTGACTTTTTCTTTTACATCACAAATGTTCTTTTTTTTTAAAGTATATTTTTATTGATTTCAGTGAGGAAGGGAGAGGGAGAGAGAGAGATAGAGACATCAATGATGAAAGTGAATCATTGATCGGCTGGGGATTGAGCCCACAATCCGGGCATGTGAGGTGACCTGGAGTAGAACTGTGACCTTGTGGTTCATAGGCTGACGCTCAACCTCTGAGCCATGCTGGCTGGGCTAAATCACGAATGTTCTTAATGGCATCTGGAATGGTGATTTTTTTTCCAGAAGGTTTTCAATTTACTTCACCCAGATACATCAGAGGAATTGCCATTGATGGCAGCTATAGCCTTACAAAATATATTTCTTAAGTATTATGCCTTGAAAGTCCAAATTACTCTTTGACCCATGGGCTACAGAATATATTGTGCCAACAGGAATGAAAACAACGATAATCTCATTGAACATGTTCATTAGAGCTCTTGGGTGTCCAGGTGCATTGTCAATGAGCAGTAATATTTTGTAAGGATTTTTTTTTTGAGAAATAGGTTTCAACATGGGCTTAAATATTCAGTAAACTGGGTTGTAAACAGATGTGCTGTCATCCAGACTGTGTTGTTTCATTTATGGGCACAGACAGAGCAGATGTGGTATAATTCATGAGGGCCCTAAGATTTTAAGAATGGCAAATGAGCTTCAATTTAAAGCCACCAGCTGCATTAGCCTCTAACAAGCGAGTCAGCCTGTCCTTTGAAGCCAAACATTGACTTTGCTCTAAGATGGCATCTTCTTCAAAGGAAAGGCTGTTTCATAGACATTCAAAATCTGTTGAATTTTAGATCTTCTAGATCAAGTATGTCAAACTCAAAGGTTAACTAACATGGGCCAAATAAACGAGGTATGTGGCCCACAGGCCGCGAGTTTGACATGCTTGCTCTAGATCAGTGATGGCGAACCTATGACACGCGTGTCAGAGGTGACACACGAACTCATTTTTTTTGGGTTGATTTTTCTTTGTTAAATGGCATTGAAATATATAAAATAAATATAAAAAATATAAGTCTTTGTTTTACTATGGTTGCAAATATCAAAAACTTTCTATATGTGACACGGCACCAGAGTTAAGTTAGGGTTTTTCAAAATGCTGACACGCCGAGCTCAAAAGGTTCGCCATCCCTGCTCTAGATCATCTGCTGCAGCTTCGATGTCAAGCACTTGCTGTTTCCCCTCATACTTTTATGTTATGGGGATGACTTTCCTTAAACTCCCTGAATCAGCCTCTGCTAGCTTCAAACTTTTCATCGGCAGCTTCCTCACCTTTCTCAGCCTTCACAAGATTGAAGGGAGTCAGGGCCTGCTTTGGCCTAGCTTTGCCTTAAGGGAATGTTGTGGCTGCTTTGATCTTCTATCCAGACCACTGCAACTTCTCTCTATCAGCAATCAGGCTCTTCAGCATTCATATTAGCCGTGTGCTCACTGGAGGAGAACTTTGGATTTCCTTCCAGAACTTTTCCTTTGCATTCACAGCTTAGATGATTGGCATGCGAGACCTAGTTTCTGGCCTCTTTTGGCTTTCAACATGCCTTCCTCACTAAGTCTAGTCTTTCCTAGCGTTTGATTTAACGTGCGAGATGTGTGACTCTTGTTTCCACTTGGACACTTGAAGTCCGTTGTAAGGTTATTAATTCTTCTGATTTCAATATTGTTTGTCTCCAGGAATAGGGAGGCCCAAGGAGAGGGAGAGAGAGAGATGGGGAAACAACCAGTGAATCGAGCAGTCAGAACACACACAACATTTATCAATTCAGTTCACAGTCTTCAATGGGTGTCTTCATGGCACCCCACAACAATAACAACAGAAACATCAAAGATGACTCATCATAGATCACCATAATCCTATATAATAAAAGGCTAATATGCAAATAGACTGAACAGCAGAACGACCAGTCGCTATGACGTGCACTGACCACCAGGGGGAAGACGCTCATCATAGAAGCTGCCCCCTGGTGGTCAGTGCACTCCCACGGGGGGGAGCGCCACTCAGCCAGAAGCTGGGTTCACGGCTGGCAAGTGCAGCAGCGCTAAGGGCGTCAGACATCCCCCGAGGGCTCCCAGAGGGCGCAGGCCGGGCTGAGGGACACCTCCCCAGTGCACAAATTTCATGCACCAGGCCTCTAGTAAATATAATAATAATGAAAAAGTTTGAAATATTGTGAGAATAACCAACATGTGACACAGAGACACACACAAAAAAAATGGCACCAACAGATTTGCTTGATGCAAGGTTGCCACATACCTTCAATCTGTAAAAAACACAGTAGCCATAAAGCAAAGCGCAATAAAACAAGGTGTGCCTGTATATTGCCACCAAGGTTTGCACCTTTACACAGAATATAATATCATGGAAATATAGCAACGTAACCGAGGCTGTATTCAAATATTAGATTCTAACTACTTACAAAATCACATGTGAAAATATTAGGGAAAATAATGGTAGCAGTTGGACAACCCACTCCTTCAACCTCAGTGGCTCACTTTACAATGGTTTGTTTCTGATGTAAGAGTCCCACGCAGACTGGTCGGGGTGAAGAAGAAATGTGGGGGCCTCTGCTCCGTGCAGTCATTCAGAAATCAAGGCTTTTTCTGTCTTAACCATCAGACTTGGGTCACTTTCCATATGTGGCCTCCCACGTCTCAATAGAACAGATAGAGAGTGTAGAGTCACATGAGGGATATTTTTTAAAATATACTTTTATTGATTTCAGAGAGGAAGGGAGAGTGAAAGAGAGACAGAAATATCAATGATGAGAGGGAATCACCGATCGGCTGCCTCCTGCACGTCCCACACCAGGGATGGACCCTGCAACCGGGGCATGTGACCTGACTGGGAATTGAACCATGACCTCCCGGTTCACAGGAATGACGTTCAACTACTGAGCCATGCTGGCTGGACACACGTGGGTTATTTTTAATGGTCCAGGCGTAGAATGGCATATGACGCTTCTGCCTACCAGCACTAGCTCGCTTACCTAATAAAACACAGAAAATATAGCTTCGATATCCCTTTTCTAACTTCTTTTCTAAAGGCCAAATTAAACAAGGACTACATACTCAAAAAGATACAAATCATTGGGTGACAAAATAGTGTTCTTAGGTCATTTTGATATTGAAACATCTAAGACTCAAACATTTCTAATCTTGGAAGATGAACTCCCTGAACAGGGTGGCTTCGGTCACAAGCTCTGGCCAACTACTGTGTTTTTCTTTTTCTTTTTAACAAATGTATTGTGACCCGGTTGGTGTGGCTCAGTGGTTGAGCATTGACCTATCAACCAGGAGGCCACGGTTCGATTCCCAGTCAGGGCACATGCCCTGATTGTGGACTCAATCCCCAGTTGGGGGCGTCTAGGGGGCAGCCAATCAATGATTCTCATTCATCATTGATGTTTCTATCTCTCTCTCTCCCTCTCTGAAATCAATAAAAATATATTTAAAAAATAAAATGTGTATTGTGTGTATATATGCTGAAATACTAAACACCTTTACATTATTCTATGTAGGGCTGTAGATTGGCTATGTACAGAAAGGAATCAAGTCCAATTCTTTCATTTTATTTCACTTCCTAAGTTATATACATGTCTAGTCACTATTGCTGTGCTCCTGGAACTAATATTGGAAGTCAACTGCTATTGAAAATTGAAAAATAGCACTATGTGAAAACTTTCCGTCTAATGTATTAGTTCAATATGCTTTATATTTTTGTCAATGCTTTTTAATGAAACTCCAAAGTAATTTTATAGCTAGGTTATTTTATAGGTAAAGCAGAATATTTTTCAAATATGAAGACCCTTTTAAAAACAAGTTCGTATCCACCTTTATTGAGGTGTACTAGACAAATAAAAATTGTATATATTTAAGGTATACACTTCGATATTTTTGTTTTTCTTTTTTAAAAAAATACATTTTTATTGATTTCAGAGAGGAAGGGAAAGGGAGAGAGAGATAGAAATATCAATGATGACAGAGAATCATTGATTGGCTGCCTCCTGCACGCCCCTGACCGGGAATCCAACCGTGATCTCCAGTTCATAGGTCGATGCTCAACCACTGAGCCACACCAGCCAGGCTTGTTTTTCTCTTTACCTCTTGACCTTCTTCACCCATTTCTCCCACCAACCCCCAGGCCCACCTCTAGCAGCCACCACTTTCTTTGCGTCTGTGAGCATGTTATTTATTTGCTTGTTGTTTGTTTGTTGTTTATTTTGGGGTGACTGCTTGTTTTTAGATCCCACATATATAAGAGACAACACACAATATTTGTCTTTTTTTTTGGTCTGGCCTGTTTCACTTAGCATAATGCCTTCAAGGCCCATTCATGTTGTCGAAATGGCAAGATTTCATTCTTTAGCCAACTAGTGTTCTCTTCATTCCTACTACTGTATCGTTCTTTCTTCTCAATCACACGCTTTTCCCATGATGAGGGGTAAGTCTTTAACATCTATGGAGGACATTTTAAAAGTTGCCATAAGGCTTTATATTGCTAAGCAAAACAGTTAAAAATATGCTTAAGTGGCCTGAGCCAGTTTTGCTCAGTGGATAGAGCATCGACCTGCAGTTCCAGGTTCGATTCTGGTCAAGGGCACATGTCAGGATTGTGGGTTCAATCCCCAGTAGGGGGCATGCAGGAGCCAGCTGATCAATGATTCTCTCTCATCATTGATGTTTCTCTCTCTCCCTCTCCCTTCCTCTCTGAAATCAATAAAATAATGATAATAATTTTAACAAACACACCCGCAAACTGATTTTTAAAAATATACTTAAGTGTTGGTCTGGGAATGTACTGCTGGAGATAACAATGGATCATTGAGGCAGAGGGAGCTTTTCCATTTCCTCTTAAACTGCTGTGTATGTTTTATGTGCTTTGTGATTATATGCTACCTGATATTTGTCCAAAATAAGATCATTTAGGTATTTTTAATAGGTTTAGATCTTTCAAAAAACAGAGAAAGAGAGAGAGGGAGAGAGAGAGAGAGGGAGAGGGAGAGAGGGAGAGAGAGGTGGGGATAAATATAGATAGATGGGTGGGTAGATAGATAACACTCTATTTTCTCCCAAAATCAATCATGATGGCTTTATTGAATTAACATTCCCCTTAAATTCTGGGCAATTGTTAAAGACAACCCATTTGATGAAACATGGTTGGGATAAAGAATAAGACTTTCAAGAGGAATGAAGTCCAAGACTCCATTTTAACTGAATTACTAGTTTGTTGCTTATTATCATAAGATCAGTAATTGTTGTCCATCACATTTTATCTTGAGAATCATTCCTTCCTTTTTATAAAAAGTTTACAGCCTCCATTTCAGACCCGTTCAGAAGGTGCTGTTACTGCTAACTCCCACTTCTTCCCATGGTTTGATTTGATTTCCTCTCACTTCCAGAGGTCTGAGGCATATAATTGGCAGGAGGCAACTCTTCGAGTATTTGTCTAATTCCCACGTGAACTATAAAGCAAGTTTTAATGTTTCGGATTGTTCACTGGCGTTATGAATGAAATTAACATTGTTTTATATTAATGGAAGAATCTGAAGTAGTGATATCTATACAGAATAAAAGAAGAAAATGTATAAACGTGCTTTTGTAAAACCAGGAAGAATTTTACATTAAAAAGGAAAAGATTTTCAATTGATTTCAAATGTTTCAAGGGAGCCCCCACTTAGGATTATTGGGTTTGCAGTTACTGGGGCCATACGTTAGGATTATTTGTTACATGCCTGGCAAGTCTAGCACATAGTAGGCACTTAAGTAGTTTTGAATGAATGGATGTGAATGACCAGGAGCCCAGGGGATGGAGAGGAGAGCTGGAGTGGTCTTTCACTTCAGTGAGAAATGAAAGGACTCTCCAGGGTGTTGGTCCTGCAATCCCTGGACAGTGGGACTGTACCCTCATCTCTAGAGATGCAACCAGTAAGGTTCCCCATCTGATGAAGTGGTTACTCCCCTCTTATCTGCCATGAGGAAGTCACCAAGCACCTGCCAGAGCTTTGTGGCTAAGGAAAGGAGAGATTACTTGGCTCTGAGGCTTAGGAAACCATCAGGAATGCTTCAGCCTCCCAGTGCTTTTTGGTGTGGAGCCAGAGCTCGGCCAATCCTCCGTTCCCTGGAGTCTTTCTCCATGTCTTCAGGCTCAGGGGGCTGGGCATGTGCTGAGGTCACTAATTCACGACCTTGAGTGCTCATTGGAATTACGTGCAGGCTTTCCCCAGGGCCCCACCCCCTCAAGGCTTACAGAATCCAAGGCTCCAAGGGGAGGGTCTGGATAGGGGTCCCGGGATGTGTGCCTGAGACGCCTGCCTGCTGACTCTGCTACTTGTCAAAGAGGGAGGAACCCTGGCCCGCCTCGCCCTGCAGTGGAAGGAAACTCAGGGTTAACCAGCTTTGAATGCGAATGTGACAGCTTTTGGTCACTGGTTAGTAACTGCGTGGTCGTGAGTGAAACGTTAACCTCACTGCAGTCTCTGTCCCCGCCTCCAAGAGGCAGGGTATAGTCTGGGCATCTTTAAATTTTTTTTTAAATTGATTTCAGAGAGGAAGGGAGAGGGAGGGAGAGACAGAAACATCAATGATGAGAGAGAGTCATTGATTGGCTGCCTCCTGCACACCTCCCACTGAGGATGGAGCCCACAACCCATCCCTTGTGTGCTCTTGACCGGAATCAAACCTGGGACCCTTCAGTGCACAAGCCGACACTCTATCCACTGAGCCAAACCAGCTAGGGCTGAGCATCTTTATAATGAGCAATTATATGAAACACAACTTATCAAACACCTAACCATTTGGACTGAGTTTTTGTGAATGTAGAGCACTAGCAAAAAGAAAGGTTGAATAAGTGCAGGTGGACTATTAATGATTATAGACTATAATTTAACAGAATGGACACTCATTTAATACCATCCCAAGAATTAATGTGTTTCTTAAGAGGTAGAGTTCGATGAAATGCGACTAATTTTCTTTTAATTTAGAAAACCGAGAAAGTAAATTATATCCAGCCAGGACACTATCAAACAAGAGGCCAAAGTCAAAATATTGGATTGCAGTTAGGAAACTATCAAATACCCAAAAAATGGGATCATTCCCATGATCATTTTTCAGGTTGCTTTTCTTGCCATCGCTTTAATAAATTGCGGAGAGAAAGAAAAAAAGGATTTACTGGGGATTAATATTGTATGGTACTTTTTATGTAGCCTGCTGTCTTGCTGAAATACGGATTTCCATCTATTCCAAGTCTTCTGATATAGATCAGTTAAACTTGAATGAACAGAGTCTTCTCGTTTAGTTCGCCTTATCCAAATAACAGGAATGGAGTGTGCTTTCCCCCTCCTTCAATAGTTTATAAATAGTCCATATAAAACTGCCCATTGCCTTTTTCTACTACATACTAAGCTCGTTAATAAAAAAAATTACACCCCCTCAAACCTCCAGGCCTTTCAGCATTGAAATGAAACTCTTTGAACTCAGAAGTATATGGCAAGAAAAATCAGCAAATACTAATGCTCAAACCCCAAGGGGGCAGCCTGCTCACAGATGAGAATATGAGCATGCAGGAACACAGAGTGTGCTGCCTGACACCAGGCCCGGAGGAGAAAGCCAACGCTTGCATCAAAGATTGCACTCAGAGAAGTCAAAGAACCCTGTGCTCAGGTGTATCCACGCTCATGCATGAGCTCCCCGAACTCCAAATCCTGCCACTGTCTCAGTCCACAGCCCAAGATGAACAAGGGGTAAACCACAGCGCATTTTTGTTAAATTCATCTTTACTTAGTAACCCATTTCACCAACTTTGCCGTCAGACTTGGAGGCAGCAGGCAAAACAGGTTGTTTGTAGGAGTCTAGCCAAGGGCCATGTGGTCCTTTGTGAGTGGGTTCAAAGAAGGCCGAAGGCAACACATCAAGACAGGCCATGACCTGGGCAGTGGCTGGAGGGCCAAACTGCCCCACCGAGGAGTACCATTGGCTGCCCAGGAAAGTAGATGAGAGACGGCGTGTGGTTAATACAGGCCCATTACTCTTATGAGAAAAACAACCACGAGCATAGAGCTGACGGTGGGCAGAGCATTTTACGTTCAGAGAATGGCTTGTGAATTGGTTTGGCTGCAGACTTGACCAAGGGGCCTACCAGGCACAATTCATCTAAAGGCTAATTTGCTTCTTTGGAAGAGGACCTAGGTAAGGGGCACACATGAGCAGCAATCACATTAAAACCGAAGTGCAATTTATTTGGTTCCTATTGCTTCCTAACTGCTACCAGCACAGCAAGACCATAGCTTCCAGTTCTCATCAGGAGTTACCGCGAGTCAGAAGCTGTTCCAGGCTCACGGGATGCCTCTGTGATGGGGTAGAAATGGGGTCTGGTGGGAAGGAGTAACTATGAGAGACGCCTCCTGACCTTAAGGACACAGAATGCCTCATGCATTCATTTATTCATTTAAGGAGGCTTCACTGAACTCTTTCCACAAAGTATGAGGGATACCAAGATACACACAACAGTGCTCTTGCCTTCATACTGTCTCTTCTCCTCCTCCTTCTCCTCCTCCTCCTCTTTCTCCTTCTCCTCCTCCTCCTCCTCCTCCTTCTCCTCCTCCTCCTCCTCCTCCTCCTCCTCCTCCTCCTCCTCTTCCTCCTTCTCCTCCTCCTCCTCCTCCTCTTCCTCCTCCTCCTCCTCTTTCTCCTTCTCCTCCTCCTCCTCTTCCTCCTCCTCCTCCTTTTTCTCCTCCTCTTCCTCCTCCTCCTCCTCTTCCTCCTCCTCCTCCTTTTTCTCCTCCTCTTCCTCCTCCTCCTCCTTTTTCTCCTCCTCCTCCTCCTCCTCCTCTTCCTCCTCCTCCTCCTTTTTCTCCTCCTCTTCCTCCTTCTTCTTCATCATCATGTAAACAAATACTCCACACAACACATGCAGTTCCTGTGTTTTCCCTGTGAGAAAAGGGCTGAAACATCTATCCATACTTGTCACTGCTATTCATTTTTGGACAATGATTCTCGTTTCAATGACTGTAGCAGAAACAGGATTCCTGGTCACACTCTCCCTAGGTGGAGCCATGAGACTAATTCTGTCTCATGGGTTGTGAGCCTGTGACTCTTACAGGTCAAAAACTCAAAACAGAGGTGAGGCTCAACCCTTCAGCCGTCTCTTCTCCTGCCAGGGCAGTGGAGGACGCCTCGGGATGAGATAACAGAGCTGCAGGATCACCTTGGTTGTCGCATTCCATACAGCATGATGGACAGGCACCTGGGAGGGCCACCCGGCTCCTAATGAACTTCCTGGGTGAGAAAGAGACCTTCCTGGTATTACATCACTGATCCTTGGGGGCTGTTTTTTTACTGCAGTGAAACATAACTTATCCTGACTAATACTATTAATAAATGTTTGTTTTGCTTAGGACTTTATTTATTATTTATTTATTTTTATTGATTTCAGAGAGGAAAGGAGAGGGAGAGAGAGAGAAACATCAACGATGAGAGAGAATCATGGATCAGCTGCGTCCTGCACGCCCCACACTGGGGATTGAGCCCGCTACCCAGGCATATGCCTTGACCAGGAATTGAACCGTGACCTCCTGGTTCATAGGCTGACGCTGGCCAGGCTGCTTAGGATTTTAGAGGAGACAGAAAATCACCAGCTCTGTAGAAATGGAAGGAGCTTTACAGGTTAGTAACACTCACCTAGTGCAGGTGTAGCTGCCCATGGAAAAGATGAACTCCCCGTGTCTCTTCCTCTCAAGCAACCCCGCCATCAACTCCTCCCTGGATACCAGACCACGGCAGCTGCTGCCTCCCTCAGGCCTGGCTCGGGGTGCACGGATGCCTCTGGGTCTTCTGGCCTCAGTGACACCCTGTCTCTCTCTTCTCTGTTTAGTAGAGGCAATACTGGGATTTGCCTAACAACACCTAGTGCCACGGAATGAAGCTGAAGTAAAGTAAGTTCAAATGTATAGAACCAGATGGGTTTGCCGAGTGTAGATTTCTTCTAATCAAGGTGTATTTGATCCCCCTCTTCCAAAGCATTGGCAGGGTGTTTGGTGACCCTTGTGTCCTGCAAACATCAGTGAATACCTACCAGAAACAGGGTGGGGAGATCCGAGACACCTCATGGCTTGGCCAGATGCCGGCTTTGTTTATTCTCTCCAAATTGTGGCAACATGTGAAAAATACTCCTTTCTATGGAGCAATCATCTTGCTTATGAACAATATAACTCTTTAAGAGCAATAGTCTCATTGATAATTAATTTGGGATCTTAGAGCACTTTGTATATTCAAAGTAATAACTAGAGTATTGTGAACAATAATAGTCATCATCATATTTTAAGCCTATTCATGCCCAGAAGAGAGTAAGGAAGTTCTTTATAATGTAAATTACTCCTAAGCTCTGGGAAATTCAGTTTATCCTTATACACATTACTTAATTTCAAATTCTTCTATTAAAATATATAATTGTTGGGGCAACAAACTCCTTACTTATTTGCCAGTTCTTTCAAAATAGAACGATATTGAAACTTAGTTTGGGTGCGAGGAAAGTGGCCAGAGATGGAGAGTTAACACTTGTGGGGGGTGGTTTAACTCCCTGGGAGAAGCAAATCACATGTATTTCCAGTTTAAAACATTAAGCATCTTGCTTCTTGTGCTTACTATGCTTGTTTGTTTTTAACCCTCACCCAAGGATATGTTTTTATTGATTTGAGAAAGAGAGAGAAAGAGAGAGAGAGAGAGAGAGAGAGAGAGAGACATCAATTGGTTGTCTCCCTTACTTGCTCTGACCAGGATGGAACCTGCAACCTGGGTATGTGCCCTGATGGGGAATTGAACCCGAAACCTTTTGGTGTACAAGATGACACTTCAACCAACTGAGCAACCCAGCCAGGGCCATTGTGGGTACTGTTTTAATCTACTATAAACACAATGTTTAATGGGGGCATGGTACAGTGGTTAAGAGCACAGACTCTGAAGTTAGGTTCATGGTTTTTAATTCCTCCTCTGTCACTTCACTAGTTGCGTGACCTTGACCAAGGTCTTTAACCCTCCTGGGCCTAATCTTATCTGTAAAATGAAGATTATGATGGGATCTACCTTAAAGCAGTACCCAACATAGTACATGAAATCAAGTGCTTATTGAACAAAAATGAATTCATAAACTAGCTGTGAAATAGGAAAATGGTGGAAAAAAAATTCCTGATCCTCCATAATATTCCAAAGTGGAATGTAGAAGAATTTCTCATACCAATCCCCATGACATCCACAAAAAGCTAATTGGTATCGGAGCTGGCTGTTTGGGGAACTCAAATTGAGAGGAAGAAGACTTTTGGGTAATTGTGTGAAGTTGGACTGAAGATTTTCTCGGGCTACTGTAGGTCCACGGGGCCCAGCTGGTGGAAGTGGGCCCAGGGAGCCCAACCCAGGTGCCGGAGAGACCTGGCCTTGGGTGTGCAGGTCCACACTCACACACGGGCAGCTACAGAACCCAGAAAGTTCTGGCAACGAGCGTTGGGTGTTTGCTTTTAGTAAGTGAAGAGCAAGCTCACTTGGCATCAAAACTCATCTGGAACAGAGATGAGCCCATTTGGAGTCTTTGTTTCTCCCTCCCAGTGTGAATCTCCATGTGTCTCCCTACAGAAACAATAATACACTTGTTATGGGCGCTTCCCCGACCTCGCTGGGATGTTATGTGACGTATGCACCATGGTAGCTTTCTAAGATCTGAAAAATCCCGAATTCCCAACCCCACCAGCCCGAGAATTTCAGATCAGAGCTTATGGACCCAGACTTTCTTCCATGTGATGCTTCCTGTTGGGAATGTTTGGAAATGGGGAGGCTGCTGACCATGCTATGCTGTCTCCAGGCTTGAGAAGTGAGTTCCATGGAAATGCTTCTCTTGCCTCAAGACCAGAAGGAAAAAGAATGTAAACTTTGAGAGAGAGAGAGAGAAAAAGAGAGAGAGATAGTGTGTGTGTGTGTGTGTGTGTGAGAGAGAGAGAGAGAGAGAGACTTTGACAAAATATTAGACTTCTCCTTGGAAGTCTTTTCTTCCTGGAAACTGTTGCCGGGAAGCTTGCTGTAAAGGGGTGGCTGGAAGGGGTTGGGGACCAGGACACAGAGGCATGGATGATGAACCCCAGAGGCTCAGCAGCGACACATTCCGTCCTCAGTAAGTGGGGGCCTGTGAGTGAGCCCTAAGGAGTCAGAGGCCGTTCCAGGGATGAGTGTGAGGACATCGGCTGGACACGACCACTCAGATGTCCAACAGAAGGGCTGAGCTGCCACCTAACCCAGCTCTGTGTCTGAGTCTGATGACAGTTCTCCTCCACTCTCACCCACCTTGGAACCTAGAAGGCAACCAAGTCGTTAAAGTGACGGGCAGCCAAATGCTCCCGCTCATCAAACACTGCTGAATTCTGTGGCTGCTCATCAGCGTTAGGGTTGGACCAGGCGACCTCTGGGTTTCTCACCAATAAACCCACAGCCCCTAAAAGCAGTGTAACCCAGGGCCACTGCCAGCTCTTGAAACCAAGATGATTAAGACTCAGAGCCTAGATCCACACCCTGGAGAAGTCAAAACCCTCCTGACGCATCTATAGGCCCTGGTGGAGAAGGCCTGTTTTTCCCACAATGACCTTCTCCCCAGGTGCTGCCTCTGCCCTTCTTTTTTCTTTATTAAAAATATTTTTTTATTGATTTCAGAGAGGGAGGGAGAGGGAGAGAGAGATAGAAACATCAGTGATGAGAGAAAATCATTGATCAGCTGCCTCCTGCACACCACACACAGGGGATCGAGCCCACAACCTGGGCATGTGCCCTGACAGGGAATCAAACCATGACCTCCTGGTTCATAGGTTGATGCTCAACCACTGAGCCATGCTGGCCAGGCTCAAACACTAACTTTATTTGGAGAGCAGTGGGGTCCTATCTGGTGCATTGAACAAAACCATAAGCATATATTAGTGGGTATCCTGAGATTATATCATGTCAAATACTTGACATGACTTCAGTGCTTGGATTCCGTGAATGTGACCATTGTTTCCGTGGATTTCATTTTAATGGCACAGCGCTGACCCAGCAGGAGACTCTAATGAGTGCGAGGAGGACCAATAGAGTTTCCATCACATCAGACATCAGAGACACTCGAGATGGAAGAAGTCACTAATTGAAGTGTGCCCGATGACTGTCTTTGCCATCACTAATCTTCATCAAAGCAGGGCCTCTTCATGGAGATGCGGAGCCACCACCTTTGCAGATAAAACCCTGCTTTTGGGGAACGTGGGGGTGCAGCATCGTAAAGGATATTTCACAGATGCTTAATGAAATAAGAAGCAGAAAAGGAAATAAATCAGAGAAGCAGTTAACCCATTCACATGTATGTTTGTTTCAAACCCATTGTAATTAGGAGACAAAACAGAAGATTAATAAATCAGGCCCATTATCAGTTGTCATTTTAGTCATCAAGCCATATGCCCATTGTGCTTCATTGATAACAGCTGAGCACAAGAATCGGGACAAGGATGAAGAATTGTCATGGTGCCGGGAAAACAGCTTTCTCCCCCACAGAGCCAACTTTGTCACTTATCTGAGCGATAAAAACAATTACGTTATTTGTAGGGTTGTTGGATTTAGCACATTTTAGCAAATAAAATTGAGGACACTCCATTAAATTTGCATTTCAGATTAAAATAAGAAATAACTTTTTAGTAAAAGCATATACCAAGTATTTCATGGGACATAATGCAGTATTTAGGATATAGCTACACTAAAAATTATTATTCGCAAATATTTTATTTTTTATATCAAATTCAAATTTAACTGGGTGTGCTATATGCCTTTCACTTGGCAACCTTAGTTGTAGGTCACTGTGCCTGAATGCCTAATATATACTTTTTGAATTAGCATTAATAGAAAATAATAACACCCCTAGCTGGTTTAGCTTAGCGGATAGAGTGCTGGCCTACAGACCAAAGGGTCACACGTTTGATTCCGGTCAAGGGCATGTACCTCGGTTGCAGGCTCCTTCCCGGCCTGGGCCTTGGTCAGGGCTCATGCAGGAGGCCACCAATCGATGTATTTCTCTCATATCAGCGGTTCTCTCTGTCTTTCCCTCTCTCTGCCACTCTCTCTAAAAATCAATGGAAAAACATCCTGAAGATTAACCACAAAGAAAAAGAAAAGAAAAGAATAACAGACATGTAACACAGACACAGTCTTCTTTAGCCAGAACGTCACAGATGGATTAAGAGGTTTTTCCTAACTTATAAAGTTTCCACCCCACACTGGGGAGTGGAGGCACCTGCTCAGGGTCACCGGTGAAAAGCAGCGGAGCTGGGATCCAGACCCAGGTCTGCAGGGTCCAGAGCCTGCTCTCCACCATGACCTCGCATCCCCTCTGAGACATCCAGTCAATCACGCATGAAACCACTGCTTGTAAAAACATTCTGATACAATAAAATTCCGGGAACATAAACTTTACCATCTTAGTTACTGTGAAGGGTGCAGTTCAGCGGTGTTGAGTACATTCACATTGTGGATCGCCCAATCTTCAGGATTCTTTTATCTTGCAAAACTAAAGCTCTGTACGCATTAGACAACTCCCCGTCACTCGCTCCCCCAACCCTTGGCAACCACCATTCCACTGTCTGTCTCTATGAATTTTACTACTCTAGGTCCCTCATATAAATGCAATCATGCAGTATTTGACTTTTTATTGTTGGTTTATTTCACTCAGCCTGTGTCAGAATTTCCTTCTTTTTTCAGGCGGGGTAATATCCCATCGTATGTATACATAACATGTTGTTTATCTATTCATCTGTCCATGGACGCTTGGATCGCTTCCACTTTCTGGCTCTTGTGACTAATACTGCTACGAACTTGGGTGGACACAGACCGGTCTGTACACAGAAGTGAAACTGCTGAATCACCTGGTGATTCTATTTTCGTTCTCTGAGAAGTTGCCATCGTGTTTTCCACAGCAAGCGGTAGCACTCGACCCTCCCACCAGCGGGGCACGAGCGCTCCGATTTCTCCACATCCTCACCAGCACTTGTTATGCCTGTTTTTTCTGTGTGTGTGTGTGTGTTGTTTTTTTTTGGCTATATATTATCCATCATGATGGATGTGAGGAACCACTGCTTTCTGTCTCCATGATAAAACTGGGGCGGGGGTGCTGGTGCGGGCAAGTGCCGGGGATAGGGGAGGCAGGGGGGAGGTGAATGGGGGGGGGGGCGAGGACACATATGTACTACTATTTGTAATACCTTAAACAATAAAATAAAGTAAAATAAAATAGTTACTATATTTTGATTTTTTAATGATTAAATTATTTGATTTGTTGGAATCTGCAGAGACTATTTTATGAAGTGATTCTATTTGCCACCATAGGTAATACTAGCATCAGTTATTATTTATTTATTTTTAATGCTCAGCCAAGGATATTTTTCCATGGATTTTTAGAGAGCGTGGCAGAGAGAGAGAGAGAGAGAGAGAGAGAGAGAGAGAGAGAGAGAGAGAGAGAAATATTGATGTGAGATGAACACATCGATTGGTTGTCTCGTGCATACACCCTGACCAGGGCCCGGGCCGAGGAGGAGCCTGCAACCTGACTGAGGTACGTGCCCTTGATAGGAATCCAACCCGGGCACCTTCAGTCTACAGCCCGAAGCTCTATCCACTGAGCCAAACCGGCCAGGGCGCATCAGTTATTATTAATAACAGTAATGACCTATACGCACTGAGCGCCTCCTGGAGGCCAGGCATGGGGCGAGTGCTACGCAGCTGCTCTCTTATTCAGTCCTCACATCTGCCCTACGAAGCAGACACCTACAATGACTGTCCCCAGGTGACAGGTGAGAGGAAGGATGCCCAGAGAGAGGTTAAACATCTTGTCCAATGCAACAAGGCTTGTAAAGCTGGGATTTAAATCCAAGTAACCTGACTCCTATCTTTGACCCTATATTTTGGGGGATGTTGATAAGAAAACACCCTTTGAATCAGCTTGACCCATTTGAATAACTATCTCTAATTACTTGGGGGAACTGCCATGACAATGTTGATCTCTGTATTGTCCAAAACACTGGATGGATATTTAATTTAAAATAATTAAAATTAAATGAAATTTGAATTTAAAAGAATTGAAATTTCAGTTCCTTAAGTCAGTTCCATATTTCAGGTGGTCAGTATATATCCAGTATTGGACAGCACAGATCTAGAACATTTCCATCATCATGGAAAGTTCTGCTAGACAGTGGTGGTCTAGAGTCTCTGGTAATCCCGGCTGTCATGGCTCAGAGCATTGACCTATGAACCAGGAGGTCACGGTTCGATTCCTGGTGAGGGTACATGCCCGGGTTGTGGGCTCGATCCCCAGTGGGGGGAATGCTGGAGGCAGCTGATCAATGATTCTCTCTCATTATTGATGTTTCTATTTTTCTCCCCCCTCTCCCTTCCTCTCTGAAATCAATAAAAATGTATTAAAGTAAAAAATGATTTTTAAAAAATAGAGTCTCTGATAAAACCACCGCTGGTAACTGCAGCTGTGGGCTGGAGGGAGATAAGAGAGGGAAAGATGGTATTCCCGTTTAAAAATGGTTTGTTAAAAGACAAACCTCAGTAGATTAGACAACTCCCCATTACTCCCTCCCCCAACCCTTGGCATTTAATTAATGCCTATATCTACAACTATGACAGAGATGCTAGAAGAGAGAGGAATTCACAATTAAAGTTCTCCCTGCACTGTTCAGAAAGATAGACATGTGATCAAGAAAATAAAAGGAAGTACATTCTAGAGTGCATCATTTTGAAAATCTAGTCTTAGCTTTAAGAAAAGTCCAAACACTTTATAATAGTCCTCTGTGAAATCTTCCTGCCTCTTGCTGCCGTGACTAAGACCTGGGTTCAAGCCCAAGCTCTCCACTTACAAGGGTGACCGTGGGCAAGTTACCTAACCTCTCTTGTTGAAATTCCTTCTTCTGTAAAATGAGAAAAATTGTGTAAAGCACTTAGACATGTATCTAGCAAATAGTGAGCTTTCAGCCCTTGTTAGCTATTATTATTACAAGAGGGTGAGATGGTCTACGTAAGAGTGATTGTGCTTAAAACCCTTCAGATGACTCCTCATCGCCCCTCTCTCCGGATTCCTTGAGTTCCCAGCTTTTATTAACACCACACAGCTTATCTATCATTTCTTCCAAACACCATGTCATTTCCACAACTGGCTCATGCCATTCTCTCCATCGGGGGGCGGGGGGGGGGGGTCTCTTCAGTTCTCTTGTCCCAATTAACATGCACCAATCTCTTAGGACTCAAGAGGTTGGGTTAGGAGCCTCTCCTGTGGCCTCCTTACCTACTGTTTAATATAGAAATGATCTGTTTACGTGTCTGTCTCCCGCAATAAGTAGAAAACACTTGATGTATGCTGGATCCTTTGCTGTGCCTTGAGCGTTTAAGGAGGAATGAAAATATGGCCCCTGCCCCCACTAAGCAGATTCATTCATTCATTCATTCATTCATTCATTCATTTGTTAATTCTCACCTGAGGATATTTTTCCATTGGTTTTTACAGAGAGTGGAAGGGAGGGGAAGAGACAGAGAGAATCATCGATGCGAGAGACACCCATCTATTGGTTGCCTCCCGCACGTGCCCCAACCAGGGCCAGGGATCGAGCCTGCAACCGAGGGATGGGGACCCTTCAGTCCTCAGGCCGACATTCTAGCCACTGAGCCAAAGCAGCTAGGGCCCTGCTATGTAGATTTGGAGGCAGGGAGGGACCATATCTCTGGTGCCCCTTTTTATACTATCGCACATGCTGAGCATATAGTAGGTGCTTAAAAATGTCCAACCAGACCAACACTGACATGTAGAACAACGAAAGCCCAACCCAGTTCTGAACTTCCTCTTAGGTGTGTTTTGAGGGAGGAAATGGAATTACTGAGCAGAGTAGAGTCCAGGTAAAATTACATGGTGTCTCCTAGCTCACTCCCACCTCTTTAGCTTCCTCGAGTTACTAGAGTCTAGTACCTGGTGAGGGTGCCAGTCCTCAGATACCTGGCATTGCCTTCGCTACCCATGGGATTCTGGCTCCCTCTCCATCACAATATTTCCTCCCTTCTGTTGCAAAGCAATGGATAGAAGTGGTTTAATTAAACTCATTAATTAATTTCAAATTAAACAAAAATGTATTTAACACTTTATAGCTTAAAATTAATTTAGCCCATGTTCCTATTTTTTTTTTTTATTGATTTCAGAGAGGAAAGGAGAGGGAGAGAGAGCTGGGAACATCAATGATGAGAGAGAAGGATTGGTCGGCTGCCTCCTGCATGCCCCCTACTGGGGGTTGAACCAGCAATCTGGGCATGTGCCCTGACTGGGAATTGAACTGTGACCTCCTGGTTAATAGGTCAACGCTCAACCACTGAGCCACAGCAGCTGGGCCCATGCTTCTTTTCTACAGTGTCAGCCTTTCTGACACACCTGAGGCCGCGTGTGAAATTCTCCTCTCACTTACAGAGCAAGGAGCTATTCCTGCTCAGATACGCAGGTGACACCATCACAAGCAGAAAATTAGCCCTTTGCCCGGCGCAGAAGCAATACCTAGAGACTGTAGCCATTTTCTGTGGGAAGTACTTGAAAGTCTTGCTGATTTCAAATTAATATGGCTGGTATAAAGAGAAACTGATTCAAGATACAAGCTCCTTAAAGACAATGCATTTCGCCAAAACCGGTTTGGCTCAGTGGATAGATCGTCGGCCTGCGGACTGAAGGGTCCCAGGTTCGATTCCGGTCAAGGGCATGTACCTGGGTTGTGGGCGCATCCCCGGTGGGAGATGCGCAGGAGGCGGCTGATCGATGTTTCTCTCTCATCGATGTTTCTAACTATCTCTCTCCCTTCCTTTCTGTAAAAAATCAATAAAATAAAAAAATTTAAAAAAAGACAATGCATTTCAGAGGCAAGTTCACTGCTGGCGATAGAAATTGCCGGCCACATGGAAAGACAACCTGCATAGAGAGAGATCCCGGGAGCCAGTGGAACTTCCCAGCATCCTCAATCATAGCTACTTTGTGTTATTCCTGGATGGGCATTAGGAGGTCACTTTATCTGTGTATTATCACTTAATATTATATTGGATAATAAATTCTGACTAATATAATTCAGGAGCTCAGTCCCACGGATAGATAGTTAAGGTAATGACTTAGCCATAATGATGATAACCATATGACACCCGACCTCTGGGTTTTTCCAAGACACAGCCCAAGATAATCAGGAACAACACGTGTGTACCAGGTTGGATAAAGATGCTTAGCTGCTCCCCACTACATTTCAGGAAGACAGAGCCTTGGGCCCATCCATCTCTGACTCTGTAATGTCTAATGCGGTGCTTGGCCCAGAGAAAGACTTGGAACATCTTGCTGAAGGGAGAAGGACGAAGGCCAGGAAAGAAGGAGAGACATAAAATGGAACCAAGACTTATCTCAGGCCCCACGGGGCCACCGATGGCGACCAGCAGGGGCGTAAAGAGAAAGTTAGGAGGAGCGAGTGCTATCGCCCCAGCCAACCAACTCCAAATGGAATTCCCTTTGGCCAAAAGGTACAACAGTTGAATTAAGTCAGTTTTACCAAGACCCCTGCCTTTCCTTAGGCTATCTCTCTAGAAATCGCCCTTTCCAAGTGCTCCTAACTTTCTAAAGTTTCAGAGTCTTGGCTAGTTTTCTCCTTTTGCTATCAGTCCAAAGGCAACTTTAGAAAGTTTGAGAAAGAACTCTCACATTTTGAATTTGGTAAAAATTAAACCCTCGTAATTTCCTCCTTTACAATAAAACACAAAATAGAAACAAAGTACAGAACGGGATGTCTCCCCGGGGTGAATGAATAAAAATTGGGGGTTCAAGTTAGAAAATGCTAATTACTCTTCCTGAGTCTTCAAAAATCACATTTTTGTTCCAAATTTTACTTTGCTGCCTTACTGCCATTTTACCTTTATTTTATTTTTTAAAATATTTTTTTTATTGATTTCAGAGAGGAAGGGAGAGAGATCAATGATGAGAGAGAATCACTGATTGGCTGCCTCCTGCACGCCCCACACTGGGGATAGAGCCTGCAACGCAGGCATGTGCCCTGACTGGAATTCGAACTATGACCTCCTGGTTCATAGGTCGAAGCTAACCACTGAGCCACGCCGGCCGGGCCCATTTTACCTTTAAACAAGCCAAAGGCCCAGTGCTCAGTATGTTTTCCTTCAAGGAGGATGCAATTGCATATTCATCCAGCACAGCATTTCCAGGCGAACCAGCTAGGTCCGTGGGAGGAATGGTCACCCTTCTAGTTATGGTCCTTGTTAGCGAGCAGACACTGTGGAGAGAAGGGGGAAGGCCCTCTTAAAGGTTAGGAAAGCAATGCAGTCAGAGGAACCTGGATGCTACACTCGGGGAGCACCGTTTCCGCTGGCCGCACTTTGCATTCCTCACAAGCATTCCTGCCTGGAGAGCAGACATTTCCCAACGTGTGCTTCTGCATGGATTCCCTTTGGAGCTCAGGTTTTTTTTGAGTGTGTGTGTGTTTTTAAAAATATATTTTATTGATTTTTTACAGAGAGGAAGGGAGAGGGATAGAGAGTCAGAAACATCGATGAGAGAGAAACAACAATCAGCTGCCTCCTGCACATCTCCCACTGGGGATGTGCCCGCAACCAAGGTACATGCCCTTGGCCGGAATCGAACCTGGGACCCTTCAGTCCGCAGGCCGACGCTCTATCCACTGAGCCACACCGGTTAGGGCTGGAGCTCAGCTTTGCCTCTCAGTCTTGGCACCGAGCTTGCTCTTGGATGGCTGGCTCCCTCGCACAGTAAAAGTCACCCTTTGCAAAGTCCAACAATAGGAGTGGCTTTTAGGAAACCAGCAGCCAAACATTCGCCGCCGTGGCTTCCTGCCCAGGGGTGAAGATCAGGCTAGGGGTCCTCGCGGCGGCTGTCCTGGGTGCGAGCAGGATGTCACCCTCCGGGTGCCCACCCACCGCACGGCCGGCCAGGCGAGCTGAGGCCTGTCCCGGTGAAGAGCAACAGTGAAGGTGACAGGGCTAGAGCAGGCCCTGAAGTTGCTACATTCAAAGTTGCCATAGAAACCCTGTCTGAATGGCCTCCCTTTTGCAGAATTGATTTTGACATTTAAATGCTAATGTGGCCCTGACTTGTTTGGCTCAGTGGATAGAGCTTCCGCCCACAGACTGAAGGGTCGTGGCTTTGATTCTGGTCAAGGGCATGTGCCTCGGTTGCAGGTTCGATCCCAGGCCCCGGTCGGGGCACATGTGGGAGGCAACCAATCGCTGGGTCTCTCTCACATTGATGTTTCTCTCTCTCTGCCTCTCCCCATCCCTTCCACTCTCTCCAAAATAATGGAAAAAAATTTATTTGGGTGGGGATGAACAAACAACCAAAAAAAAAAAAAAGCGAATATGGCTTCCTACATGGAGTGATGTAGGAAATAGAAAACTATGGAAGAAAGAAACCATTCCCCAATGTGTGAAATAAGAACGGAAACCTTTTCCAGTAAACCGGTGACCAGAGGCAGCGTGGGTCGCCAGGGCGGGGAGCTGCTATGCGTTTGCACCCAAGGCCGCCCTCTGCAAGTCACAGCCCAGCGTGCACTTGAAGCCAAATGAAATGCAAAGTTGCCTTTCTCAATAGCAAAACCTCACGGAGGAAGCGCCAGTGAACGATCATGAGAAGATCCAGCTACTGTATTTTCACATGTTCCATTTTACCTGCCAATGGCCGCGAGAAAACACTCGGGGGCCCTTGAATGCCGGTTGCATGATCAATCCCTCTATCGCACGTTTTAAATAAATATTTCTGTTCAACGTCACAAAGCCCGGCGGTTGCATGGCTGGCACCGAAATGATCCTCCTCATGGCGAGGCAGATGCGGAGTGCAAGGCGAGGCAGACAATCCGCACTGTAATTTGCCCAGTAACATTGTGTGAGATCTAATTAGTGCTTATGCAGCTCCTTTACAAAAATGTGAAAACTGCACCAGGATGTAATTGTTTAATGAATTTAGTGCAGAGCGCATGGGCATCAATTCCATTTTAGCTGGGAAAACCAAGTTCAACTGCTATTTGCTTCAGAGCCAAAACATTGTGAATTGTGCCCACTGCGCCCAGCCCTGCTCTGCTGGCTTGGAGATTTCAAATAAATGCTACAAGTTACAGCCTCCAGCTGCAGAGCAGCCCATCTGTAGATGTTTGTTATATTTGGCAGTATTGTCCAATGATTGTGCCTTCCTGCTGGAAAAAAAAAAAAGAGGGGAAAAAAAAACAAGGTTCTGTCAGCAAAAAAAAGTAAAAGTTTGAAATATGCATCGCCCGACAAAAGGCAAGTCTCGGATCTGAGTCTAGTTGACCGAGCAGCGAATTTCAAACACCTGTTCGCATTGAGCCTACCATGGAAACCAAAGGGTACCCCTTTTCTCTCTTCTCCCCAACATTTAAGTTCTATTAGAATCACGGAAGATGGAATTGGACACAAGTGTGATGAAAATGGAATGAGTCATTCCTTAGACTTTTCAGGGATTTTACTAGTCATTTTATGTGATCAGTTTGATATATATATGTATATTTCAGAGATGAAGGGAGAGAGAAAATACCAATGATGAGAGAGAATCATTGATCAGCTGCCCCCTGCACGCCCCACACTGGGGATCAAGCCTGCAACCCAGGCATGTGCCCTGACTGGGAATCGAACCGTGACCTCCTGGTTCATAGGTCGACATTCAACCACTGAGCCATGCCGGCTGGGCTCGATCAGCGTTTTTTTAATGTTTTTTCATTTTTATTGTGGTAAAAAAGCACATAACACAAACTTCACCACCTTAACCATGTTTAAGTGCATATAGTTCAGCAGTGTTGGCTATATTCATATTGTTGTGCGGCGGATCTCTAGAATGTCTTCTTTAGGGAAACAGAAGTTGTTGTTCAATGGATATAGAATTTCAGTTTTCGATCGGGGTTTAAATGCAAAAATCTGTAACTTCTACAAAAAGGGACGAGTTAGTCGCAGATGTTTGCATGATTGGCTGGGAAGGTAACACTTGTCCCCGCCCCCCAACCCCCCCATCCCCCCCGTCCCCCTGTTTTGCTTCTGCTTTTCTGATGGCACAAATGAGCTGCCGAACCAAAGCTGTTTGTTCTGAATGATCCTGTCCACACGGGAGTGGTGTGTGGTGTGGAGATGTCTGGGTCTGAGTTAGAAGAATTTTGTCAAGTGATAAACAGCAACTATCATTCTTCATCATGCACCGAATGTTCCAATTTATGCTGAAACAGCCGCCTAAAACCTTCCCGTCGATGTTCTGATGAAACCCGAGTGTTTGTTCTGTGTCTGCTGGTTTCTGTGGAAGGTCCGAGCTCCGCCTGTCTGGGTGAAGGTCCGCGGGGAAGCTGGCTCGGAGAAGGCCCAGCGATGCCTGCAGGAAGTTTGGGGGAGTGCCCGGGACCCACACCTGTGACGGGGTGAGGGAGGAAGAGGCCTGGCAGAAGAGGTCGACTTTTGGTGCAATGACGGCAGAGACCTCAGACAACCACGGGGTGCTCTGAAGCTGGGGTGAGCCTTGTGAGTTGGAAAGGATTGAGGTGAGGGTGCAGGGCATCTTCACCCCACATCAAGCAGGCATGGGGGTGAGCTGTCCCTGGGTGGGGCATAGCTCCTTTTGAGTGGGGGACCCCAAGAGCTGACCAAAGGCTGGTGAGATGAGGGCCTGGGTCCCAGGGGGGTCTAGATGGTGAATCACCAGAGACACTCTAGTCCAGTCCTTACACACTTGGGTCTACTTTGCGTTTTCTTAAAAAAATATTTTGATTGATTTCAGAGAAGAAGGGAGAGGGACAGAGAAATAGAACCATTGGCACGTTTAAATCTAATCAGATTAGAGAGTCAATTCTAGAAATAACAAAACAAATTCAGAAAATTCATCCTTAAAATTCTGTTCCTTTAGGACAGTGGTTCTCAACTTTCCTGATGCCGCCACCCCTTCATACAGTCCCTCATGTTGTGGTGACCCCCAACCATTAAATTACTTTCGTTGCTACTTCAGAACTGTAATTTTGCTACTGTTATGAATCGTCATGTAAATATCTGATATGCAGGATGTATTTTCATTGTTATAAATGGAACATAATTAAAGCATAGTGATTAATCACAAAAACAGTATGTAATTATATATGTGTTTTCCGATGGTCTTAGGCGACCCCTGTGAAAGGGTCATTCGACCCCCAAAGGGGTCGCGACCCACAGGTTGAGAACCGCTTCTTTAGGACCATTCTTGGTACCAAAATTTATTAGGCAGGGTTCTCCAGAGAACCAGGATCCTATATAATAAAAGCCTAATATGCAAATTGTCCCCTCAGGTGGTGTTTGACTGGGTGTTCGACCACTCGCTATGACGTGAGCTGACCACCAGGGGCTGGCACGGAACAAGGCGGGCATCGGTGAAGGGGCGCTGGCAGCAGGCAGCAGTGTAGGTGCTGTCAGCCCCAATGTGCCCCAACAAGAGTGGAACCTCTGCGAGACGGTGGAACAGGTGAGCGGGCAGTGCCAGGCCAAGGTGGGTGCAAGCAGGAACCCGATTGCCCTGCAAACGGGCCAATCGCTCCTCAGACTGTGACCAGCAGCAGCAGCAGGAAGGGGGGGTGGACGGGATGGGGGGACGGGGCTGTCACCCATCTCCCAGGCTTTGAGGGAGAAAGGGCAAATAGCAATATTAAAATATTTCTTCTAATTATTTCCCTTTCAATGTGCACGAATCGGTGCACCGGGCCACTAGTATAGATCTATCCAGGAGGACACTTACTATGGAAACTTGTTTACACAGTGGTGGAGGCTGAAAAGCTCCTCATTTTCAGCTTACAGGCCCTGTTCTGTGGAGGAGGGGGAAAGAAACGATGATGAGAAGAGAATGAGGTGTGAGGAGAGGTGACTGCGGGAACTAGGCTTACGGGAAAATGAGCCGAAAGGATAAAGGAAGGATATGGGGGCCTTAAAAAGATAAACATTTTCAGAGGAATAACCTCAATTAGACATTGGGAAATAGTCCTGACTAAAGATTTTTGAGAAAAAATTCGGGGGAAATCCAACAGTTACCTTTCTGTGGTGCTTAAACATCGCTAACAGAGAGGATGAACGAACGCGCTTTATAATGAAGGATTTTGTAAAGCACACGTTTACAAAGTCTAATTAAGGCCCAGGATTCTGAGAAACTCCGAAACAACAGTTCCCCTTAGTTTGGGATATTATTATTAACAAATAGGTTTCTATGCTCAGTTCAGCAGTGGATTCATATCAACCAGGGACATTTCAGTTTCTGAAAAAAGAATCCATTTGCTGTGTTTCCGTCCATTAAAAAAACATGATTAAATTCAAGTCCTGGGTATTAGAATTGTAAAAGAAAGAATGCAAAAGAGAGAAATGAGTTTATATGAAGGTATCTCGTAAAATAGCCCAATTTGATTTAAAATATTCCAGCTATGCCCCTCAAATGCTATTAATACTTAGGAATAAAATTACTGCAAATGAAATGGAGTCACATGTGGCCAGAGAGGCTGACGGTGGAATCAGCAAGAAACTGCTTATTCAGCCTCTTCAAACAAAAAATGAATTGTTTTGATGAATGAGAATTCTCTAATGAATTACCATATGACATGCCAGTAATTTTTTCAATGTCAAGCAGAGAAAGTTTGCATTGGTCTTTTGTTTGGGCTGCAGCCACTTAAAAATAATGGAAGGTCATGGCCACCGAGACACGCTTCCCATTATGGGACCCCAGAGGCGGGAGGTGCCCACACGGAACCCGGAGAGCAGGGGGCGGGTGGGGCTCGGATCTCCACGTCTCTGCCTCGCTCTTGTTTGCTTTCTGTGAAGATGTGTGACGGCCTTTAGTGAACCCAGTGGATGGCATTTGGCGACCAACAGCGTCCCGTCCAGATTTCAGACATTCTACGCCGTCAGCGTGAGTGTGGGGTGGCCACGTTCGGAACTCTAGTCACATGTGTTGGGGACAATATAGGAGAGACTGAAGGGATGTTGAGGGAGTGGAGGGGGGCTTCTTGATCCAGAGTTGGATAAAAAGGGCAAGAGGGTGGCGGGGGGAGGGGGAATGGAAGAGCATCATCACACCGAAGGTCTGAAGCCCGGAGGGCGGCAGGCAGCTGAGATGCCCAGCCAGGAGCCAGTAGAGTTCTTGGTCACGCTCTTGAATTACTCTGGAGTACTTTAAAAAAAAATTTTTTTGTATTGATTTCAGAGAGGAAGGGAGAGGGAGAGAGAGAGATAGAAACATCAATGATGAGAGAGAATCATTGATCAGCTGCCTCCTGCACGGCCCACACTGGGGATCGAGCCCGCAAACCAGGCATGTGCCCTTGACTGGAATCGAACCTGGGACCCTTCAGTCCACAGGCCGATGCTCTATCCATAGAGCCAAACCAGCTGGGGCTGGAGTACTTTTTTAAAATATATATATTTTAAATTGATTTCAGAGATGGAGAGAGAGAGAGAGAGAGAGAGACATCAATGATGAGAGAGAATCATTGATCAACTGCCTCCTGAAGGCTCCACACTGGGGGCTGAGGCCACAACCCAGGCATGTGCCCTTGACTGGAATCGAACCCAGGACCTCTCCGTCTGCAGGCCGACACTCTATCCACTGAGCCAAACCAGCTAGGGCGGGAGTACTTCTTGGAGTTGCTCTAGGAAGATACCCGGGGAGTCCCTTGAAGTCACTGGTTTCCTCAGAATCTTCTGGAAGGCTCTTGACAGCGTGGATGGCTGGTTTCATACGCCATGGTTCTGGGTGGAGCCTGAAAATGTGAATGTCTAACCAGTACCAGGTGATAAGAGGCTGCTGGTCCAGGGACCGCACTCAGAATCACAGCTCTGAGTGGCAGGTGCCTGCGGGAGGTGGTCTCTGGGGGAGCTTCCCTGGGCAGCTCCTGGAGTCAGGCTGGGTACATTTGCACAAGTTTAAAAAATAATAATAATAATAACATTCCTGGCCAGCATGTCTCAATGGTTGAGCATCCACCTATGAACCAGGAAGTCGCGGTCAGGGCACATGCCCAGGTTGCTGGCTCGATCCCCAGTGTGGGGCTTGTGGGATGCAGCCAATCCATGATTCTCTCTCATCACTGAGATTTCTCTTTCCCTCCCTCTCTGAAATCAATAAAAATATATTTAAAGGAGTGGGAAGGGGACTGAGAAGAATAGACAATGCTATGTCACAGACTATGGAATCCAACAGAACCCTTTGGGGTCTGGCTCTGTCCTACCCTGGCTGTGTGACCAATGGCCTGAGGCCTCATCCTTTTCTGAAATGTCAAGGAAGCTCCTGGGGTCCTGACCCAGGTGAACAGTAGGTAGCCAGGGAATGAGAGTGCAAGCCCCTGCCTCAGTTTCCCACAATGTTCCCCGTACAGTTTTATGACATTATTCAGAAAATCCTGTGGCACTTCACCCCATATTTCTGAGTCTCAAAGTGAGGGACAGCACTTAGCTCCTTAATTTCACTGTAATTTCATATATATATATATATAGATATAGATATAGATATATATCTATATCTATATATATATATATATATGTTTTTACTGATTTCAGAGAGAGGAAGGGGGAGAGGGATAGAAACATCAATGATGAGAGAGAATCATTGATTGGCTGCCTCCTGCAACCCCGTCTCCCCCTTACTGGGATCAAGCCTGCAACCCAGGCATGTGTCCTGACCGGAAATCGAACCATGGCCTTCTGGTTCATAGGTCTACACTCAACCACTGAGCCACACTGGCCAGGCTACACTGTGATGTTCGTGAAACATTATTCTCCACTTTAATAGTGTTATGCGACCATCCCATCCACTGGACAGAGGGAATTAATTTCATTTCCTCTAAAATTTCATACAAAGGGCATGTTGTCCGGGGAAGAGGTGCTTATAACTGTTGACGTACAGGAGCCGCTCGCTAGCTGGATGGGAGTTTCAGTCCTTCCCGGTGTAAAGGTGACCGAAGCCCGTGAAACATCAGCCTTGATGGGCCCCCATAGCCCCACGCCGCTGGGAGCACCTCCTTCCAAAACAGCCATCCTAACCACCACCACCCCCCCCCCCACCGAACCCCTTCATTGTTTAAGAGCTGACTATGCGGTTTATGAACTACTTAGATGCTTTGCTTCTCCTCTATCTTTTCTCAGGAGCCATTTCCTTTTTATCTCTGCAAAAACCATGTCGAGTGTTTTGCACAAGTGGGCTCAATAGATAGCGTTGTCTGGCCGACTAGTGGCTTCTGCCCGCCTTGTCTACATTTTTCTGTTCATGAGCTCTGGAGGACACTCAGAGGAAGCAGTGCTATTAGCCAACTCTGGTAAGTGTGTGGGGGAAGGGCTTACTCAGGCGGGAGGGTGATGCTAGTGGCCTAGTAGCCGCATTGAAGAATTTCCAAGATTATGCCCGAGCCGGTTTGGCTCAGTGGATAGAGCATCGGCCTGCAGACTGAAGGGTCCCAGGTTTGATTCAGGTCAAGGGCACATGCCCAGGGTTGTGGGCTTGATCTCCAGTGGGGGCGTGCAGGAGGCAGCCGATCAATGATTCTCTCTCATCATAGATGTTTCTATCTCTCTCCCCCCTCTCCCTTCCTCTCTGAAATCGATAAAAATATATTTTAAAAAAATAATAAAATAAAAGTTTAGTTCTACTGTGGTTTGGCATTCTGGATCTCAATTCTGTTCGCTCATCCCATACCTAGCTTTTGGCTTCCTTTTCACAACCCATCCTGGCAATGATTCAATTATCTGCTGCACTTAACTGGATGCATAATCTTATTTCTCAGGACTCAGTAACTTAGCTCCTGTTCCCACCCAGTGTTGACTGTGGCTCGGGGCCCTCCTTTCCTTCTTCCCCCAGGGGTGGCTCCTATCTGGTCTTTCCTATGATTACAGGAGGGCCCCATACAGAGCCAAGGCCCTGAATCTTTCAGATGTCAAGGCCACCAACTCCAGAGACAGTAGTTGAGAATCTCTTGGGAGGATCACAGAACCTGTGCTTTAACTAGCTCTCCAGATCATGTACTGTGCTCTGGGTCACAGCACCTACCCCAGGGTTTGCCTCGGATCTCTCCACTGATTCTCTGCTCTCAGCTCTGTGTCTGCCAGGAGGTCAGCTGTTTCTATCCTAGAGTCTAGAGCAGTGATGGCGAACCTATGGCACACGTGTCAGAGGTGACTCGCGAACTCATTTTTTTGGTTGATTTTTCTTTGTTAAATGGCATTTAAATATATAAAATAAATATCAAAATTATAAGTCTTTGTTTTACTATGGTTGCAAAGATCAAAAAATTTCTATAGGTGACACGGCACCAGAGTTAAGTTAGGGTTTTTCAAAATGCTGACACGCCGAGCTCAAAAGGTTCGCCATCACTGGTCTAGAGCAAGCATGTCCAACTCAAAGGCTGACCTGGGCCAAATAAACAAGGTTCAAGTGTCTGTGGGCCGCAAAATAACCAAAGGTTCAATTTTCATAGAAATGTAGGTTTATTTCGATAGGGACATGCTGAATACAAAGGACTGAAATAAATGAGTCATCGTTAACATTAAATAATAGAACATTTTAATAAAAATTAACATTTTTTTGAACATTAACTTACCAGACACTGAAGAACTGCACAAATTAATAAGCATAACCCAAATAAACCTATTTTTCTTGTTCTTTGAAAGCGAAATATTTCCTGTTGTGCACACCAAACGAGTCAGTCCAAGACTAATGACATGGCCATCGGCTGCTAAAATATTTGCTGCTAGTATTAGTGGAGAGAAATGGTATGCTTATGTGTAAGGCACATAATGGAAATGAATGCAACATGATTATAGTAATCAGTCATTAGCCAACGTTGTGGTTCATTAATAATAATAATGTATGATAGGATATTGTAAAAATTAAGTTACGACATTTTTATTAAACCATTTCTTACATACTGTTATATTGGCTGGGCTGCAAAAATATTCGTTATGGGCCGCATGCGTCCTAGGGTTCGAGAGTTTGACATGCTTAGTCTAAAGGGATAGCCTAAGGAGATAGCCATCCCTCTGATACAGTATTGTTTGAACCATCAAAGTGTTATTGAATGAAGTTTTGTGAATAACATAGTTCAAATTTCAGAACAACCAGAATGTTAATAGAACAAGAAGATAATAGGACTCTTTCTTTAGGCTATTTGTTCGTTGTCATAAAATACATGATTAGATTATTTTTCAAAACTCTGGTTATTACTCCCATAAAAGAATGTTTTATGGAGATCTTAGCATAGAGTCTAGCACAGTATAGATGCTCAATAAATACTTTTTGAATGAGAAAATGCTCCAAATGTGCTCTCCTACACCAAAAACCACCGTCTTCGGTAGTTGCGTTAATGGATTGCCTTTGAGATCAGGGATGGCAAATGTACAGTCCTCCCTTCCCCAGGGCACACCTTGGTAGTCAGTGCAGGTGAGAGTCCCAACAGAAGAAAAGATGAACTCATCGAGAAAAATGACAAAACCGCTGCTGCAGAGGAAGCAGAGGGGATGGGAAAGCCAGAACAATAATGTTGCATGAGCATCATGAATAGCCCCAACACAGAGGAGCAGTGACAATAAAGATAAAGCTATTGGAAACATTTTGTACATAAAAATGTAGTGCTTCAAGTAAAGGAGTCCATGGGTAGATGACACACCATAATGGATACAGCGGAATAAAGACCGAGTGAGCTGGAAGATCAAGTCAAGGTACTCTCAGAGGAGGCATCAGGAAAGGAAAGACGGAAAGAAAAGTGAAGAGGCATTAAAAACAAACAAAACTATTACTATCTGCAGAATAGGGGGTCTCTAGAGCAGCCACAAATGAGGAAAATATTTGAAGGACTAATTTTCATAATTAGAGAAAGATAGCATGTTTAGCTCGAGAGGTCTCGTCCAGTGCTAAACGGGACCAGAAAGCATAATTGGAGACATCAGAGCAAAATGTAGGAACATCAGAGCTGAGGAGAGCATTCTACATGCCTGCACAGGGAACAGACAGGTCACCTTCAAGGGAGCGAGCACCAGACAGATGCCAGGAAGCTTGATAGCAGTGAAGAAATAGCTTCGAAGCATTGAAGATAAGGAACTTTGAATCTAAACATTGCCATTTAGCCAATATTTTATTTAAATGTGAGGACAGCCCGGCCAGTGTGGCTCAATGATTGAGCATCAACCTATGAACATGCAGGTCACAGGGCACATGCCCAGACTGTGGGCTTGATTCCCCAATGTGGGGCATGCAGGAGGCAGCCGATCAATGATTCTCCGTCATCGTTGATGTTTCTATCTCTCTCTTCCTTTCTCTTCCCCTCTGAAATCAATAAAATATATTAAAAAAATAAATATGAGGACAAAATGAAGATATTTATGAAGTATAGTAGGTCTAAGGGAAAATGTATGCCACAGAGATATGCCTCTTTGCAGGACTTCTTGGGAGATACACTTTAAGGAGGGAAATTAATCCAGAAAGAAACAACAAGGTATTCGGAAATAAAAAGAAACAAACGACTAATATATTACATATCAAGGATAAACCTTGAAAACATTACGCTAAGTGAAAGGAGCGAGTCTAAAAAGCCAAATATCGTATGACCCCATTTCTAGAAAAGATCCAGAATAGGAAAATCCAGAGTCAGACACTACATTAGCGATGGCAGGGGCTGTGCAGGGGACGTGGGGAGTGACTACGAATGGATGTGAGGTCTCTTTGGGGGCTGATGAAAATATTCTGGAATTACACCGTGGTGACGGTTGCACAATGCTGTGAATATGCTAAAAACTACTAACTTGTACACTTTAAAAAATAAAATTTAAATAAACTCAGAAAATACATTAGAAAAGTCAGTTTTGTTTTTAAATATATTTTTATTGATTTCAGAGAGGAAGGGAGAGGGAGAGAGAGATGGAAACATTAATAATGAGAGAGAATCATTGATTGAGAATGGGGCCTGCCACCTGGTCCTGTGCCCTGACTGGGAATCTAACTGTGACCCCCTGGTTCCTAGGTCAACGCTCAACCCCTGAGCCACACCAGCTGGCCAGCACGAACTTTTTATAAAGAGCTTTGGGTTTCGTAGGTTTGGGCTGCTCTAAACCATCCTGGGGTACCATCTCGGTACCTGATATTTTTCTTATTTATTTCTCCATTTATTTATTTTTTATTTGCTTGTTCCTTAGCCCTGGAATGCAGGCTCCAGGGAGTGAGGTCCTGGCCATCCGTAATCCACTCGGTCCTAAATGTCCGGAAGGGCCAGGCACGTGGGAGTCACTTGATCACGTCTGTCCCTTCACACTGCTTACTTTTGGGGAGCAGAGTCTGAAACGGCTTCACTTAAGGAGCCAGGCCACTGAGCTCTGAGCCCCACAAAATAACGAGGAGGGGATTGAAGGTGCTTTTATTCAAAGAGCCCTGGCACAATGGCTAGGGTCCTTCCACCCCTTATAACAAAGAGGGGCTGTGCACCCCTAAACACTGACCACGTAGAGCAGCGGTTCTCAACCTGTGGGTCGCGACCCCTTTGGCGGTAAAACGACCCTTTCACAGGGGTCGGTCACCTAAGACCATCCTGCATGTCAGATATTTACATGACGAATTCATAACAGTAGCAACATGACAGTGATGAAGTAGCAACGAAAATAATTTTATGGTTGGGTCACCACATGAGGAGCTGTATTTAAAGGGCCAGAAGGTTGAGAACCACTGATGTAGAGGAATCCAGGTAGGACCCAGCCGTGCTGCGGTGGCTGTGGGATCTCCAGCTCTGCACTTGGGATGCGGTTCCCAGAGCAGCCTCTTCCCAGTAAGCAGTGCCCCTCTGCAGAGAAGGACATCAGAATCCCCACCCCCCACCTCAGCCACAGAAGTTCCATGGAAACCTTACTGAGAGGGCCCTGGACGGTGTGGCTCAGTGGATAGAACGTCGGCCTGCGAACTGAAAGGTCCCAGGTTCGATTCCGGTCAAGGGCACATGCCCGAGTTGTGGGCTCGATCCCTAGTGGGGGACTTGCAGGAGGCAGCCGATCCATGATTTTATGTCACCATGGATGTTTCTATCTCTCTCTCCCTCTTCCTTCCTCCCTGAAATCAATAAAAATATTTTTTTTAAAAAAAGAAAAGAAAAAGAAAACTTATTTAGAGGGCCAGAGCCTCGGGGACAAATAGGTCAGGAGGGGAGGGACTCAGATAAAGCCCGCCCTCTGGTGTGTTATCAACAACCCAAGCCATAGACAAGGCCGCCCTGGTTACAGGAGAGAGCTTCTGCTTAGTGTGCTGTAAGGATGAAAGAGGAAACACATTTCAAGTGCCCAAGGGTGTGTGGTGCCCTGTGGGCAGCCAGTAGCTCATTGATACCAAGATGAAGAATGAATGGGCCCAGTGAATGGATGGGCCTAGTCCAGTGCCTGACTCACAGGCTGTCATTCAGTTAAAGGCAGCGCTTACGGGAAGAGAGAAACAGAGACCCAGGTTTGAAGGAGGTGGGTCAAAAATAGCAAGGACTCCCTGCGGGTTCTCTACAATATCTTTGAAAATGGCTTTGTATAAAATAAATTCATTTGGAGAAATGTCTGCATTTGATAACGTGGTCCCTCGCTTGACAAAACATTGACCATAGATTTGCTTCCAAAACAAAATCTTGCTCAAAATAGCATTCCACGGAGCACAAATGTATTCACACCCCACTTTCCTGAACAAATATATCACTTTGATGAAGTCACCTATTTATGAATATTTTGAATATTTGAATAATTTTAAAAACGGTGAATGAATGCTTACTACTGCACTGGGGAGAATGGAAAGCAATTAGCTTAATTACAGTAGGAAGGGCTTAATGTAGGCGGAGGAAAAACACATCGGTATTCAGGGCAACCATGAACATAAAGCAATTCCCAATTAAATGTGTTATGTGAATACCTTCACACAAATCATTAAACAGACCAAGCAGCCTTCTGACGTTAGTAGAATCAAGAGAGTCAATTAGTGGAGATCCTTGATATTCACAATTTCTATATTTTACAAACGGATTTTGCACATTTTTAAATGGGAAGGGAATCTGAAGGGTCATTTCATTGAATCCTAACATTTTCACAAGTGGAATCTGAGATGCCTGGAGGTTGAGCTGATTGGCCAAACGTTCAGTGGTTCTCAACCTTCCTGATGCCGCGACCCTTTAATACAGTTCCTCATGTTGTGGTGACCCCCAACCATAACATTATTTTCGTTGCTACTTCATCACTGTAATTTTGCTACTGTAATGAATCGTCATGTAAATATCTGATATGCAGGGTGTATTTTCAGGGGTCGCGACCCACAAGTTGAGAACCGCTGCTACACAGCCTGCTAACCATGGTCTCAGGACTGGGTCCAGTTCTCTCAAACACCATTTCAATGTTCTCTCCAGCATATTGTATTATCGCCACCCTTTTTTCTCTTTTATGCAAAAAGAAGTCCCAAGTCATCCTAAGTCCTCATTCATTCAGCTACGGCCTGGTCCATACAGAATCCAAATTAAACCTCAACTGCCTTTCCTTTCACTCTCTCTTCTCAGTGTGGATGGTCCACCATTGCTCACTATTGTTTCACTTAGTCAAAACCATAATCTCACCTTTGAGGGCTGTATCTCCCCCAATACCACATCTTACAGAAAATATATCCAACGTGTTTAATACCAATATGCATGCTATTTGATTGCAGCGAGGAGGTTTTGTAGGTGTAAATTGTGACTTTTGCCATTGAAACCATAATTTTTAGAAATGGAAAGAGGAGTGTGGGAAAATATTCTCACCACTGGTGAAAAATCACGTTTTCGCAGGGTTTGCAAACAGGGAAATATTTGTGGTTTTGTCTCATATGTTTTGCTTCTTTTGGCAAAAGCAAAAGGCAGTTTTCTTTGCAATAAAAACGGCCTTTCGTTGTCGCCAATGCTTCACATCCATTTTTGCCAAGCAAAAAGCTGTTTTCCCAGGAGGAAACAGCTCAAGCTGAAATCAAAGTGAAGCACAATTTGTAAAATTTCCCTCTTTGAAAACAAAAATCACACCACTCAATGCAAATGCCACCTAAGGGGCCTTGCATAGAGAAAGATAATGGGCGAGCCCTGGTTAAAGCATACCCAGAAACAAGCTTTGTAGTAAATGCAAAAATAAATCCCAAGTCTTATGGGTGGAAATTGTTAAATTGTGCCCAGAATGAACACAAAGAGTCTAGTCTTCACTTTTGTCATCCAAATGTTCCTCAAGAATAATTCTTGCCCGACTGGCGTGGCTCGGTGGTTGAACCAGGAAGTCACGTTTCGATTCCCTGTCAGGGCACATGCCCGGGTTGTGGGCTCGATCCCCAGTGTGGGGCGTGCAGGAGGCGACCAATCCATGATTCTCTTTCATCATTGATGTTTCTATCTCTCCTGCTCTCTCCTTTCCTTTCTGAAATTAATAAAAATATATTTTTTTTAAAAAAAGAAGCCCTCACCGGTTTGGCTCAGTGGATAGAGCATCGGCCTGCGGACTCACGGGTCCTAGGTTCGATTCCAGTCAAGGGCATGTACCTTGATTGTGGGCATATCCCCAGTAGGGGGTGTGCAGGAGGCAGCTGATCGATGTTTCTCTCTCAACGATGTTTCTAACTCTCTATCCCTCTCCCTTCCTCTCTGTAAAAAATCAATCAAATAAAATAAATAAATAAATAAATAAATAAATAAATAAATAAATAAATAAATGGAAAAGGAAAAAGAACAGCCCTAGCCAGTTTGGATCAGTGGATTGAGTGTCAGCCTGCGGACCAAAGGGTCCCGGATTTGATTTGATTCCGGTCAAGGGCACATACTTGGTCGCAGGCTCCTCCCCAGCCCGAGCCCTGGCTGGGATGCGTGCAGGAGGCAACCAATCGATGTGTTTCTCTCACATCAATGTTTCTCTCTGTCTCTCCCTCTCTCTTCCACTCTCTCTAAAAATCCATGGAAAAATATCCTTGGGTGAGGATTAACAACAACAACAAAAGAAGAATTCTGAAAACACTGCTTGTCACAGTCATCTGTGCCATTTATTCTGGATGGTTTCTGTATTAATAACATCTTACATCTTATTATACCACGATCCATTTTGATATCTAACGAAATTGCGCAAATCAGGAAAACAGGCATCATCTCCATGTTCTGTAACTTCCTCCACCGGCATTTAATGGAGAGGAAGGTGAGTTTCCCGACAGCTGGCCTAGATGCTCACTGGTGTTTCTTTGCCAAAAGTGACTTAGTGCCCGAACTTGGACTACAACCCAGATGTTCTGACTCCTTCCGAGTGCTTTACCCTGGCACTCTTTTTTTTTAAAATCTTCACCAGAGGATATTTTTCCATTGATTTTTAGGGAGAGTGGAAGAGAGAGGGGGACAGAGAAAAACATTGATGTGAGAGAAACACATCAATTGGTTGCCTCCTGCAGCTCTGACCAGGGCCCAGGCCAGGGAAGAGCCTGCAACCAAAGTACATGCCCTTGATCAGAATTGAACCTGGGACCCTTTGGTCTACAGGCCAACACTCTAGGCACCAGCTAGGGCTACCCTGGCGCTCTTTATAATGAACTCTCATCAGAAGTTCCCACTGTGGTCATGGAATTTGTTTTTATTTCTGTTCGATTTTGTTTTGCTTTGCATTTTCCTCAGTATGATGATAGCTCTGGCATGCTTTGGCGTGTCATGGCATATGCTTCAGCAGGTCATCTCTGCTGTTAGAAAAACAACCCCTAGAGAAAATTTTAGTTTTGAAAACAATCAGCAGATTCCAATAGTCATGTCAATTGCAAACAGATGACATAGCAACTGTCACCTTTATAGAAGAGGATGATTTATTACCTAGAAAAATAGAAATATTTAAACAATTTTTGATTAATAGAAATATTTAATGTGTGGTTCTTTGAGATCTAGGAAATTACTTTTAACTGACTGTATTTCAACAAAAGATTTAACCAGATTGCAAAGTGACCCTCAAGCTCTTAATTAGTTTAAAATAAGATTTTTAAAAAGTATATATTTTTATTGGTTTCGGAGAGGAAGGGAGAGGGAGAGAGAGACAGAAACATCAATGATGAGAATCATTGATCGGCTGCCTCTCGCATGCCCCCTATTGGGGATTGAGCCCACAACCTGGGCATGTGTCCTGTCCGGGAATAAAACTGTGACCTTCTGGTTCATAGATTGACACTCAACTACTGAGCCACACTGGCCAGTCCAAATAAGATTTTTTATTGTAAAATTCCAAACTTATAAGAATCATTGTTTTATAATTTATTATTTCAAGCAGCCACAAAAGGGAAGAGTAAATACTTTGCATAAATTCCAACCTGGATGTGGATATGGGGTAAGCCTTGTAGGTGGACCACAGACACAGCCTCAACTCCCCCGTCTCTACCCCAGTCCTAAGCCATCCTCTCTGAACAAGAGCTCAAGTCACACCTCCTTTGAATGTATCTGACTTCTCTGATCTTCCACCTTTCCCATTTCCTCAATCCATTCTAGTCCACCCTATAACATTCACTATGATGTCACAGACTGCATCCTTAAAAATGCTAACTTTTTATGGTAAATTATATGTTTATTTGCCACAACAACAAAAAATTAGGGACAAATATATGAGTTTATTTTAACCAAGGGAATGTTTAAATCTAAAGAGCTAAAAAGGAAAGCATTTATGTAATTGTTCACTTACGAAATGCCACTTAATTGTATATTGTTGGGACTGTTTCATTATTGGTTATAGCTCCCTAACTAGATTGATTGTTAAACTTCCTGGAAGGTTGAAACAAGTTTAAACCTTCCCAAGTCCCTCTCAAGATTTAAATAGTGCTGTGACACAGCAGATAATAGATCAATAAGTATTGATTGATTAAGAAGGATTTAGTTGGACCCACCTCAATTTGATGCTTCCCTTAAAATGTTAAATAAGTATTGGAAAGACTGTCACATAGGAAGTTATACATCTCATCTTATTGCATTTTATCTCAAAATTATCAATTAATATTATTTAACCACTTTATTCTTTACCCATAATTACACTTTAGTTTTTCATTTTTTGTTAATCCTCACCTGAGGATATTTTTCCACTTATTTATTTATTTATTTTTTTAGAGAGAGAGTGGAAGGGAGGGGGAGAGACAGAGAGAAACATCATTGCGAGAGAAACACATCAATTGATTGCAAAATGCCTCCCTCTCCTGCTCCAACCAGGCCAGGGATCGAACCCGGGACCCTCCATTCCATAGGCTGACACTCTATCCACTGAGCCAAACTGGCTAGGGCTACACTTTACATTTTCAGGAGGAGATTTCACAGAAGCAGAAGTTTAAACTACCCTCTGGTGGTCCACAGCGATTTCCCACAACCAACTATAGGGTGTGGTACCTTGGACAGCGCCTCGGCATGTCCTGGGATTGGACCCGCATTCCCTGAACTGGGTGGGATGGTGGATGGAGTTGGCCTTCAGAAAGCCAACAATTCAGGAGAGAGAAATGGGCCCGGATGGGAGCAGGACGACAGGGAGCAAGACAGGGATGCCCCACTCGTGCCCGCTGCCTTTCAGGAGCCCCTGCGGCACCGTGTGGAAACCCTGGCTTCCCTGTCTCCCTGTGACCACCACAGGCTGGGGCCCCCAGAGTCTCCATCAGCCAGAAGATGGCAGGGCATCGGGAGCACGTCTGCTGAGTCACCTGCAGGGACGAGGGGAGTGGAGGCCAGGCCGGCTCCAGCCACCTGGCTCCAAGGCGTGCACGCTGCCCTCCAGCGATCAATGTGGAAGGGGCATCAGCTCAGCGAGGGCAGGAGCGTGGCTGCCACCCTTCCCTCTCCAAGGTGAGTGTTAAGAAGCCGACACGTATCACCATGAGCAAACACCTGCTGCCAGCCACGTGATCACCGAGCATCTAGAATGTTGGGGACACGAACCAGTGGCTCCCCATGCCAGCGTTCGCTCACACCTGGCCTTTTGCTGTGTATGACCGGCTCTCCCCCTGCAAGAAGGAAATCTCGGGTCCGTGGTCTTACTTTGGGGACAGAGGGAACGCTATGCAGGTGTCATCTGGAGAGATAGCCCTGAGTCTCGGCCTTTCAGCTCTTCTTTCTCCGATGCAACGGCTCATCTATATTCTGCTGGCCTCCCGCACATAGCATTCCTTTCTGTGTGGGTGGAAGTGGCCTCAAGTCCTCCCGTGCTGCTCACAGAGTTATTTTCGTTACCGGCACACCATGTGCCGTCTCTCTAACTCACTGCGCTCGAGAAGCAAGCGGTGGACTCTGGAGGGTAAAACCCAGTCGAATTACCTTAGCTCTCCTGTGGCCCCCAGAGTGAAATTGCTCTCCATCACCCCTCACCAAGTGCGCATAGCCCCAAACCTGGACTCTGCTCTCCCTAGTAAAACCGGTGTGGATTCAGGGACTGATATTTTGAATTGTGCTCAGTGCCCCTCTGTTTCTATCCCACGAGGGCAAGTTGGTAAGCTAATCTGGTGTGGCCCATACCCCCTGCTGAGAGGGTTACTCTGCCACCAGGCAAAATCTTCCCCATAATTTCAACTGTCTACGGCAGTGGTTCTCAACCTTGGCTGCACATTAGAATCACCTGGGGATCTTTTTAAAATCCTGATTTCTGGGCCTCATCCTCCGGAAATTCTGTTTCTTTGTTACTAATGTTGTGGCCCCACCCCATAACAAAGAAAGCAGCCATGGTTGGTGTGGCTCAGTGAATAGGGTGTCAGCCTGTGGACCAAAGGGCCCTGGGTTCGACTCTGGTCAAGGGCACATACCTCGGTGGCAGGCTCCTTCCCGGCCCCAGCCCTGGCCAGGGCTCGTGCAGGAGGCAACTAATCAATGTGTTTTTCTCAGATCAATGTTCTCTCTCTGTGTCTTTTCCTCTCTCTTCCACTCTAAAAATCAATGGAAAAATATCCTTGGGTGAGGATAAAAAAATAAAAGAGAGAGCCAAGCAGATCCAGTGCTTCTGGTTCTACTGTCTGCAGGATGCCACAGTGCTTGCACAGTGCTTGCAGAAAGCCCAGCGCCTCCCCCCCCACCCCACCCCCTGCCCCCATCAAACCCCTTGGGAGGCGGCTGAGCACTTCCTTTCTCTCCTGCGTCTCAGGCATCGGAAGGCTCCATTGGCCTTAAATCACTCCCTCAGATCTGACTGGTTTCCCTGCTTCCAGAGATGAGACCACACCCCCGAGGGGGCTGCAGAAACGGCCCTTCTCACCACCCAGGGCTCAGCATAAGGAGCGTGAGATTCCGTCTCCGCCAGCTCAGGGCCAGCCTGTCCAGGTTCAAGTGTGGCGCTGCCCCTTCCCAGCTGATGGTCCTGGGCAAACGGCTTCCCCTTTCCCGGCCTTCGTCTCCTCATCTGTGAACACGGGAATGATAACATCTGTGCTTTGGTCCCTGTGGGGGGACTTAGTGAGTTCATGTACACACAGCACTTCCTGACACCTGGCCCAAAGGACTTGAATGCATGCATATAAGCATAAGTGATGGATGTGGACAACAGGGGGTGAGGGTGAGGGCAGGATTGGGGGGATGAGGGGACATTGGGGGATAAGGACACATTTGTAATATCTTAACCAATAAAGGTGGGGGGAAGGGCTTTTAGCTGTGGCTTCCCTGTGGGCAGAGTGACCTGGGGAGATTTCCTTCTTCCCCTAGGTCCAGGGCGTGGCTGACCTGAGCCCTAAGGAGAACTCTGACCCCTAAGGGCCTGGGAAATGCCAGGTTTGTTTCCTGTGTGACCTGCCCTGGAAGCAGGCCTGGCTTCTTTCCTTTGTATCCATGGATTTAGTCCTCATTGTAGGCTTCTGTTCTTTGGAAAATCTAGGGGTGATAGATACTAGATGCCTCATGCTGGGGATGGTCTTTGATTGAGAACGGAACCTGCTTTACATCCTTCCCACCGGCCCTTCCCCGGCATCCATCATGGCGACATTCCATTCTATTTCAGCCCCTCTGGAGGCTCCGGGTGTGTTCCATGTCCTACGGCGTTGCAATGAATTCAAAGCAATTCTTGACATAAAGGCTCTTGACGTCAAGGACCTGCCAAGCCTGCATCCTTTTATCCATCCTCCAGTCGCCTCTGCATCTGCCTATTGATCCACCTGCACCTGCATAACATAGCCAGCCTGTTGGTGTGTTGCCTTTCTGGTGGTGGTGCTGGCATTCTGTACACTGCAGACCAGTTTGCTGAAGGGGCAGCATTGAGTCTGTCCTGGTAGCTGGAGGTAGCTGAGGTTAAGACACATGCCTGAGTGTCTTCCGAGACAATGACTTTAAAAGTCTCTTTCCTCCTCCATTTCTACAAGTAGACAGGTTTGAAAAAGGAATAATACGTTTTTATAAAGTCTTATTCAACATCTAAGAAATACTGGCCCACCTTTATGGGCCAGGTGCTGATCTTAGCACTGGAAAAAAAATGCAAAAAACAAAGCTTGCAAGTCTTTTGTTTCTGTGGAACATGCATTCAGGGCGGGGGTGGAGGGTACAGCTAATAAACAGGCAACCAGAAAAGCGGATTATTCGTCAAGTTCCATGGAGAAAAGGAGGGAGAGGCCGAGGAGGAGGAAGGAGGGGGACAAGGGGAACAGGGTGACAACATAGAGGGTAAGTTCCAGAAAAGGGAGGTTTGAGGTTGAGTATATGGGAAAGTCCTTTCCGAAGTTGAGACCTAAGGGAGGAGAGAGCCGGCCACTTAACCAGTGAAGGGAAAAGCATTCTGGGCAGAAGGAACAGCAAGTGCGAAGTCTCAGAGGCAGAAAGGAACGCACTGTTGATGCCAGAGAGAGCATTCCAGTGAGACTGAGGCTAGAGAGAGGTTCGGCACATGGTAAGGAGTGTGCGGTGGTGGAAACGTGTCTAGCATGTTAGCAATTTGTACCACATGCTACTCCACACAAAGGGCTTGCCTGCCTTTGATCTGGCGGATTCTGCTCCAACTTTAACAGCCACATCTTCCAGCCGTGCTTAAGGGGAGAAGAGAATGCCGAGGAAGGAAACGAGTTTTAGAGAAACGTTACCAAATTTGGATGGAAAGGAAAGAAAATAAATCCTTTTAGTTGAATGCTCATATTTTTTAAAGCTGCAGCTGCTCTCCTCTGGTCTGTTACAAAGACCGGTCCGTGACCTGCAATGTAAGTTCCTTTGAGAAACAATTTTCAATGTTTTAAAGTGAATCCTTGGTATCAGAAAGGGCAAAGTTTATCTGTTACACATGCATTCAAAATCCCAGGCATGATTCATCAATTAGTTCATGTAAGTCACATAACGTGTCCAACTAATTTCTCTGTTATATGCCCCAAAATTCGGAGCCCAGTCTTCAGAAGCAAAACCTAGACTTAAAAAAAGCAGTAGAAGTCCCTTAGACGAACTAGATATGAAATGCTGTTTTGTATAATTTTTCTGTGTAACTTGTTAGTTTACACATTAAAACTTATTGCCCCATTAAGAGAGTGTCTATTTCTTCCAGAATGTGATCCAAACTGTTCTTTTAAATTGTATTTAGGAAATCAGTGCCATTGATTTTAAAAGTCCTTTATTTTATTGTCTGCTTTAATTATCTAAAGGCTCTGCTGTTTGTAACATTCAAAATTAAAAGCCTAAGGTGTGGCTCAGTGGTTGAGTGTCACCCTATGAACCAAGAGGTCACAGTTGGATTCCTGGTCAGGGCACATGCCGGGGTTGCAGGCTCCACCCCCTGTGGGGCGTGCAGGAGGCAGCCAGTCAATGATTCTCTCTCATCATTGATGTGTCTATCTCTCTCTCCTCTCTCTTCTTCTCTGAAATCAATAAAACATATTTTTCAAGAGAAAACGGATAAGAAAACCCTTGATAGCAACACGACAGAGAATCGATCCCTTTCTCCACCACAATGAATAGGAGAAGCCCCTTGATTTCAGAATAACTTTCTCTCACTCCGATTTAATTAAATGTCTAAACGTGACTAAATCTTTGTCAGTGGACTGTTTAATTGCTTTGAAAGCAGTACACCCACCCACACTCATTTTCCAGATGAGGACGTTGGGAATCACAACTGTCTGGGAAATAATCTCTGAGACAATGCACTTTATCATCTGTGGCCGCTAAGAAATCTTCTTCACCTGCTTCTGTTCCTTGCTAAATGAAAGCCTACCACCGCCCTTCCCTGTATTTGAAGCCAGGAAGTGAAGATCTCCCAGAGTTTAGGGAATAAAATCACTTTTCTAACAGTTCCTTTTAGAATTGGCTCCAAATTGCAAAATAAAAAACACAGCACCCATCTCCTCCCCGTATTTATAGCGTCTGTCGTTACACCAGAAGTGAATTTGAATTTAGGAAACACGGCAACTTGTATCTTAAGAACCAATGAGCCTCATTAGCTGCTACAAAATGCTGCTCCTCCAGCTATGGTTCTGAGCTTTAAAAAAATTAGATTCACCTTGCCTAGCCGGTGTGGCTCACACCGTGGTTGACCGTGGTTGAGCATTGACTTATGAACCAGGAGGTCAAGGTTCAATTCCCGGTCAGGGCACATGCCAGGGTTGTGGGCTCCATCCCCAGTAGGGGGCGTGCAGGAGGCAGCCGATCAGTGATTCTCTCATCATTGGTGTTTCTCTCTCTCTCTCTCTCTCTTTCTCTCTCTCTCCCCCTCCCTCCCTCTCTCCCCCCCCTTCCTCTCTGAAATCAATAAAAATATATTTTAAAAAATTAGATTCATCTTTCCTTGGCTATCAGAAGCCAACCCCCAGATCACATGACAGTCTCCAGGCACACGGAGAGATAATATGGCAGAGCGATTGTTGCTTTGGGCCACTGCCTTTGCAGATATCAAGGAGCACCCAAACGGATGGACGAGGTAAGCAATCTGCACTGATATGGGGGCGGGGGGTGGGGGTGGGGGCGCGGGATACTAAGACCAAACTTAAAAAATGGCCCTTCGGAGGGCAATGAGCACCCGGGCGGTGCCTGAGGTTCTGACATGGCTCTTCATTGTGGAAGGTCATGGCCAGGGTAAATCTAATGGCTGTGGAATGAAAAGTATGAGAACAATGTAAGCTTCTATTTCTCACCCGTGGCCTCCCTGACTCCCCTAAAAGATACTTTAATAATCTCAGAGCTTGTATTCCCTGGAAGTTTTCCTGCTTGTAAATGTCAGTCCTCCCTTTCAGACTACAGCAGATCCTTTTACGCGAACTCCAGTTTAATAATTCTTGACTCCCAGGTAGTAGATGGGGAAAACATCCTTACATTTCCATGCTCCATTCTGGTCACTTCTTAAAGCCAAGTCGCACGGTGTATTTCTCTTGTACATCAGTTTGTTCATCACTGTTGTTGCTTTATGATGATTTCCCTGTATATCTATCTGCTCCCGAGACACACAGACCCGCGCACAATATTTCAACGGCACTAAATTACTCCCCCGCCCCTCGTGACGGGCCGTCTGGGCTCAGACAGCCCCAGCTCACATTAGCTTCCGTGGCATATTGCAAACACGTCTAATGTGCTGGCCACTCTCCCCTGCTCTCTCTGGATTACTGCCTCCTGGATTTCCCCCCTCTTGCTGCTTACTGCTAGGGCGTGTATTTCCCCTCCAAAGCATTAGGGTTACACCTGTCTGCCCTCCTTCTCATTTTGTGGGAGCCTTCCCATCTTTTTAACCTCAGAGACCCTCGGTAGCATTTCTCTTTATTCACTCGTGTGTTGTCAATGCTTCTTGATTTCATCTCATCTGGAAATCTAATGAACATGCTGTGGACGACATTTTTTTTTCCAGGTGACAAATGGAAAAGACAACACTAACAGGGATTCCGGGGGGCCCCTCGGCACCCCTCCACCTGGGACCGCCTGGGAGCGTGCAATTAACTTCCCCCAGCTCAGGGGACGGCTGCTTCGGCCACTTCGCTCTATTTTGATGGACAGCTTTGGAGGTACAACAATTACAAAAGACAGCAATTACTACATGCAGTCTGTCATTGTGAAGATGGAGGCGGAGAGGAGGAAGAGGAAAAAGACACGGCCCAAGTTCAGAGTCAGATGATGAAAAAGCTCGCAGGCCTATGGGGGGGTGGGCCTGAGCAGGGAGGGCGGGGCGGGGGAGGGGGGGGCTCTGAAAAGTGCGGGATTCCAAGGTTAGAGGGGGGCGGGGATCCTGCAGGCCTGGTGTTCCCAGCAAGCCTCCAGATCCTCCCCCACCTCCCAGTAACCCCAAGACTGATTGCTTTTTGTTCTCCCAGATTCCAAGCATTTCTTAAAATGATGCTCTGATACTGAAACAGTTAGTCTCACGATATCTCCTTACGTCTTTCTGATTTTTCTTGTTAACATTTAAATATATTTCGCTTGAGCCCGGCTGGTGTGGCTCAGTGGTTGAGCGTCGACCTATGAACCAGGTTGGATTCCCGGTCAGGGCATATTCCCCGGGTTGCAGGCTTGACCCCCAATAGGAAGCATGCAGGAGGCAGCCCATCCATGATTCTCTCTCCTCATTGATGTTTCTCTCGCTCTCCTTCTCCCTTCCTCTCTGAAATCAAAACAAATATATATATTTTTTTTAAATCCAGCTCTCTGGTGAGCATTAAAAGAAGAACATGTTTTTAGGTGGGAGGTGCCGGAGAGAGATGAGGAGTATAAAGGCATCCAGTGTCCTCTGTTGGGTTAACACAGTGGTTCTCAACCTTCTGGCCCTTTAAATACAGTTCCTCATGTGGTGACCCAATCATAAAATTATTTTCGTTGCTACTTCCTAACTGTCATGTTGCTCCTGTTATGAATCATCATGTAAATATCTGATATGCAGGATGGTCTTAGGCGACCCCTGTGAAAGGGTCGTTCGACCGCCAAAGGGGTCGAGACCCACAGGTTGAGAACCACTGGGTTAACAGAACACAGACTGTGGCAAGCTCCCGGAAGCCTGAAGCAGGTGGCGTCAAACTAGAAGCTTCCACAGCACTTTGGACAGGCCTGGGCTCCTGAGGACAAAGCCAGCTCAGGACTTTCTCTCCGAACAGAGCGGCTTTAGCAGCGATCCTGATGCCTGGCTTTGGCCTTGCCTAGACCTTTGCTCTCTCCCTCTCCCGTCTCTCTCCTCTGCCCCAGTACCTGCTCCCACAGTCACCATCAAAGGAAGTGAAACCTCAAACTTCATCCAGAAATCAGACATTTCTCATAATTAAGGTCCCACAACAATTTGCAATGCTTTCTTGTTACTGAGACTGTTTATAGCAGGGGTGGGCAAACTTTTTGACTCGAGGGCCACAATGGGTTCTTAAACTGGACCGGAGGGCCGGAACAAAAGCATGGATGGAGTGTTTGTGTGAACTAATATAAATTCAAAGTAAACATCATGACATAAAAGGGTACGGTCTTTTTTTTCAATAGTTTTATTCATTTCAAATGGGCCGGATCCCGCCCGCGGGCCGTAGTTTGCCCATGGCTGGTTTATAGTGATGATTAATCACCACCAGAAAAGCATTCAATTTTATACTCATTAATCCTAGACCGGGGAGAGCAACACTTTCCCTTTTAAGCAGAACCAGGAAACAGAGAAGAAAAACATCTCAAGGCGTTTGAAATGTCTATTAAATATGCTATGGCACATACTTCTTATTGTATTTATCCTGTAATAATCTATTTAAAACAATCAAATTTTGTAGGCAGCTTTTCACAGGTTTTCCAAGCTGAATGTTTAGATTTTGGACTGAATCAATCATGTCAGTACTGCCAAATATTTTGCTGCCTTTCCACTTATTCTACCTCTTTGTCGGTGATGTGAAGGGAAAAGCAGGCCGTGTGATAGCTACCGCATTGAAATGATCAAATATCTGACAATCACAATGATGAATTTCCGAACAATAAGTAACATAGTCGGATACTTAAATCACTTTAGCCATTAGCATTCCTGGACCAACTGGGCCTGTCACTGTAGGCTGGTTCCATATTAATGAACGAGTGAGCCAATTTGGTGGCAAATATGGCGGACATTAAGCAGACTACAAATATTTATTTACTCTGATCACTGCAAGTGCTAACTGATCGGTGATCTAATCTAGTATTCATTTACCAACCTACAGATGTGTCAATTTGTATATTCCCCTCACGTCCCACATGGTTCAGGGTTCAGGATCTGGAAGAGGGGCCGCCCACAAATGAAAGAGACGAGACAAGTAATAATTTGGAAATTGGGGGGCCAGGCGGGCAAGTCCAACTCAAGGGTATGGACTTCCCTTGTGCTCAGGCCTTGCCATCTTTTCATTCAGTTTGGGATACACCCATAGCCCTTAGGCAGGCAAGTTCCAGTAACAGGCAGACTACCTTATCAGTAAGGATTTACATGACTATAGGTGGGGAAGTTGCTTCAGCTCCCATTGTCTCAACTAAACAGTGGGTGCACAGCTCTGACCTTTGCCCGGCTTCAAGGGTCACCAGCCTGCCGGGTTCCTCGTCCACACCTCTCTGCTAGTGAAGACAATAGGTGGCTTCCCACACAAATGGCCTGTGCATTTGGATCCACAAAGCGTGTTATAATTTAGATTGACCTCCAACCATGCATAGGAAGAAACTCGCATGTAAGGTCGACTATGGAAAAATCCCAGGTGCACGTGTGTTCGTGAACTTGAAAACTGCCCATTGGTAGTTCTCTGATAAAACGAATGTCAAAGAATTTTTGTTAACAATTAAAGGACTCCTGGTGATTATACAAAGATATTGTGCTATCCATATGTTTTACGAAGTTTGAGAATAAGTGAATATAGTCTAAGGATCAAATCTGTGTACACCTGAACTCACTTGTCAGTCTCAGCATCACTAAACACGGAACGACAGGATAGTGTGTGTTCCAACACATGATGCGATAGGAAGTAATGACACAGCACTGACCACGCGATGCTCCCGCATAAGACATGAACCTGAATCTAATCAAGCCTACAGCTCTAAATACCAGTGTACAGCCCGGCTGGCGTGGCTCAGGGTTTGAACATCGACCTATGAACCAGAAGGTCACAGTTCAATTCCCGATTAGGGGCATGCTGAGGTTGTGGGCTCAATCCCCAGCATGAGGCATGCAGGAGGCAGCTGATTAATGATTCTCTCTCATCATTGATGTTTCTCTCTCTCTCTTCCTCTCTCTCTGAAATCAATAAAAATATACTTAAGCAAATAAATCTATAATAATAAAAGCATAATATGCTAATTAGACCAGATGTCCTTCTGGACATCCTTCCAGATGACCTTCCGGATAAAGCTGGGGCTGCAAGGGAAGCCTGGGTACAGAGGGAAGCTGGTACCGGCAGCCGGGGGAAGGAAGGCCTACTCTTGCATGAATTTCATGCATTGGGCCTCTAGTAAATAAATAAATACATACATACATACTAGTGTACAGGAAATGCAGTGATAGAGGGGGGAGTTAAATGTCTCTACAGGGAAACAATTGATCAAACTCAGTATGTAGAACATTCTAAACAACCTGGTTTATCCAACTAATCAATGAAATGAAAAAGAGAGCATAAAATAAATTTACGAGACCTAATGTCTGGGACATTAGGCTTCAGGATAAAGGAGCTGTATAAACACCCCTGGGCGATAAGCAGGGGACTCTGAAGATGGCCTAGGAATTAGGTGGGACTGGAAAAGGATTGTTAGTTTTGGTCATTGCGTTTTTAAAAATTGCCCTTGTCCATTAGGAATGAATACTCAGGCACTTCAGAGTGAAGGGACAATTGGAATTTGCTTCACCCGAGTGCGGGAAAGGGAGGGCGAGAGTCTGTGAGTGGACGATGGGGAAAGATGGAAAAAAAAATTGGCAAAAAGTTAATAATCTTACATCTGTCTACTCATTTTGTAAGTTTAATTTTTTTCATATTAAAACATGTCTAAAGGAGTAAATGTATCTGTACTTCAATTAATTGTGTATTCACATAACACGTTGATAGACGTCGGCGTCATGGTTTGGGAGACTGGATTGTAGCTTAAATGATTAGCTTGCACGTCCTAAACCACAAATCACTAATAATAAGCTTAATTCTAAGCTTCAATGAAACAAGAACTCAATAATCTCCATACAAGACTCCTCTGGTTTACATTTCTAAAATAAAATAAATAAATAAATAAAAATCCCACCTAATTCTTACCTAGATCTCCTGCCCCACTTCCAACAGACTCCCAGGAGAGGGTGGTGTGGTTGTGTCATTGCACTGATTATCATCACACAGCCTCTGGGGTGGGTATAGGGCGGGAAACAGGTTTAGTCCGGGGTCTGTAGCAGATGCACAGGGAGAATGAAGGGGAGGTGGAAGGGAGGATGTCTGGGTACTAAATGTCCTCAATTCTTGAAACCAACATATAAATTTCCTGGTCTGGCCAGCATGGCTCAGTGGTTGAGCGTTGACCTATGAACTAGGACCGTGGTTGGCAAACTGCGGCTCTCGAGCCACATGCGGCTCTTTGGCCCCTTGAGTGTGGCTCTTCCTAAGCCTTAGGAGTACCTTAATTAAGTTCATAACAATGTACCTACCTGTATAGTTTAAGTTTAAAAAATGTGGCTCTCAAAAGAAATTTCAATCGTTGTACTGTTGATATTTGGCTCTGTTGACTAATGAGTTTGCCAACCACTGTATGACACACGTGTCAGAGGTGACACGCGAACTCATTTTTTTGGTTGATTTTTCTTTGTTAAATGGCATTTAAATATAAAAAATAAATATCAAAAATATAAATCTTTGTTTTACTATGGTTGCAAATATCAAAGAATTTCTATGTGTGACGCGGCACCAGAGTTAAGTTAGGGTTTTTCAAAATGCTGACACGCCGAGCTCAAGAGGTTCGCCATCACTGGTCTAGGAGGTCACAGCTCGATCCCCAGTGTGGGATGTGCTGGAGGCAGCCAATCAATGATATTCTCTCATCATTGATGTTTTTATCTCTCTCTCCCTCTCCCTTCCTCTCTGAAACCAATAAAAAATATATTTAAAAAATAAATATACTCTTAAAAATTAACTAGAAAAAATAAATTTCCCTTGGAGTTGGAAATGGTTTTATGAAAAATGGCTGTGCTTCATTTTTGTCCCCCCCCCCCCGCCCCTCTCCAAAGGAGGTAAGCCCCACCCCCTTACCTCCCCCCACCACCCCCCTCAGTTGCTCTATCTTTTTAAGCCTGGGAAAAACGTATCCCAGGTTGCAGAGACAAAAAGCCGCCCTGGGGAGGGTGGAGAGGCACAAGGCGCAGCAACTGTTTGGCGGGTAGATGAAAGCATCCCGTGTCTTAGAGCCGCGAGAAGGAAAAGGGCATTTCCATGTGATGAGATGCCAGTACACGGGAGCCTTCCCTGTGCTGAGAAACAGAGTAGCTGGGACAATGATGGAGGAGTCACGTTGCTGGAGCAGACTGCATCTTTCATGTCTCATTTTCATTTCATGCCCGGGCAAGGCAGAGGCCCAAAGAAATGACTCATCCTTCAGAAAAACTTTGCTCGACTCCTCAAATGCCACAGCCTGGAAACACCCCTATTTGTTACTCCCCAGAATGGATCGTTTTGCTGACGTCTTTTATTGATCGGAGGCGATGTTCAGCTGGGTTTCAGCCACAAAGCGGTCTCAGGCCAGGTGACGAGGCCCAAGGTGGGCCTTTCCAGCCTGTTCATCTAAACCAGTGATGGCGAACCTATGACACGTGTGTCAGAAGTGACACGCGAACTCATTTTTTTGGTTGATTTTTTCTTTGTTAAATGGCATTTACATATATAAAATTAATATCAAAAATATAAGTCTTTGTTTTACTATGGTTGCAAATATCAAAGAATTTCTATGTGTGACGCGGCACCAGAGTGAAGTTAGGGTTTTTCAAAATGCTGACACAGACTCAAGGGTCCCAGGTTCGATTCCAGTCAAGGGCATGTACCTTGGTTGTGGGCACATACCCAGTAGGGAGTGTGCAGGAGGCAGCTGATTGATGTTTCTCTCTCATCGATGTTTCTAACTCTCTATCCCTTTCCCTTTCTCTCTGTAAAAAATCAATAAGACATATTTAAAAATAAATAAATAAATCCTTCATGTGTCATCCCCTCTTTGCAGGAGAGAGCAGGAAGCCCCGCCCCCTCAGTTGCCCTATGTCACAGAAGTACAGTTAACAAATGAAGGTATTTCATCTGTTCTGAGCACAAACATTTTTGTCATCTCAAGTCAAGAAATGAACTGAAGTTACGTGATAGAATAAAAGTTCTGAATAATAAGAATAGTCAAGTTGGGTTCGCCATGAGGTTATAACACAGTCTAAATAATGGAGACACTGAAATCAAATATGTTTCCATGACTTTAGATGGTTTTTTAAAAGATTAAATATAGGTAACAACACGCAGGGCCATCTGGGGACAAAGAGAGCATGGTTTGGATGGTCAAGAAATTGACATCCAGGACGAAGTAATTAACCCTTATTGTTCAAAGTCTTGGAACACAATAATACACCGTTCCACTGTGTTGCATTGATTATGAATAGAAGCTGATTTATTATGCTGGTTTTAGTTCAAGATAAACTAGAAAACCTAAGGAATTTGGGGTTTACTTGGGGACATAGAATAGATGACAGCCAACGAATCTTTGTCATCTATGATTTCCCCCGGGGGAAGGAAATTGGCTAAAATGTATTGTCAAGTTTAAGGCTTTAAAGAACTAATCCCCTTTGTTTCGTTCTAATAGAACATGAATATGGAAGATGATTATTGACATTTTTTTATTCCGAATTTTGATCATAGGTTCATTTATTCCAATAGAATGTATGGAGCACCTACGACTGTGTGTTCAAGAGAATGTATGTATAGATTTAAAACCATTATTTGGCTTTTAAAAATTATTTCATAATTAGGTAATAGTTTTTGGCTTTCCCATAATATGAACAGACTTTTATTACAATAAAAACATTAGAAGAAAACAGTGATTTCTAGCCGCGAACACACAAGTTGCTTTGTTCTCTCAACTTTTCATCTGGTATTAAATATCGTTGCCCAAAAGATTATTCTATATTGTACTTTTCATTCAAATCCAAATCATAGCATTTTCAATGAAATTAGAACCAAGTCCCATTGGTATTGGAAAGCGGCAATATCATGATTTCCCCATATTATGTATTCCAGCATTTTTTTTCTCGTTTCCCAACCTGTTCTGTAGACATGTTTCCAATTCTGTACCATGTCTTCAAGTGTGATTCCACAGGAAATTTCATAGAATTGGGAAGTATTCACGATATTTAGCAAACAAATAGCTTTCTAATTTGAGAACGAAGTTTGGGTTCAATGCAAAATACACTTTTCTTTCCAGAAATCTGGACTTTATTTCCCACAAAACTCCTCTGAAGAAATTTCATTCATGAATTTTATCTATATCAGAACAAAAAATATCCGATTGCCTCTCCTATGAAATCGGTATTTATCAATGATGGCTTTTCTCGGGGAAATTCTAATTTGCAAAAAAATGCTCCCTCTTCCAAGCTCTGACAGTTGGAGGTGGATGTCCTTACGGATGGAGGGGAGAAAGTTCTTTTTTAAATGGCACATTTACTAATTATAAAATGCTCTTATCTCCCGGCAGCCAAAGCCAAAACGAACATGTGCCTTGTACTAAGAAATCCCAGGATTGTCACAACTTGTGCCAGCTGTTGCGGTTATGACACCTGTGCCAGCCTCGCCAGCTCTGCCCACTGTCATCTGTTCCAACTGCTCCATCTGCACTGTTTGTACCAATTCTCCCATTTCTGCATCTGCACCTTCTGCAGAAATGTTTCCAGCAATGCCAGCTGTGTCGTTGGTGCCAAATATGCCAGATGTTCTATTTGTCCACCCTGGGCCAAATCAAGGCAGTTTTGTGCTCATTAGTTTTAGCTGGTAGATTCTATTTTACAATTTTTTGAGATGTATTTAGATTGAATCCAGGCAAAAAAAAAAAAAAAGAAATCCCCCTTACAACAATTTTATATCTCTCTACCCATCTTTATCACCCCCCTCAACTTTATCTAACAACATAAAGTAGGTCGATGCCCCCTTGGTCATGAAAACCAGTTCAACACTCATTGTGGTAGGGCATACCCCACCATGGAAAACTATACCACAAAAACTCTTGAAAAATCCGTGGAACACAGTAATAAGTTGGCAAAGTAATTAAAAGAGAATAAACTTTGTTCTGATAAACAAGTTGAAAATGCTCAAAAATCGACATATTGAGCAGATGAATGTATAGCATAATGTTCTATTAAGCTGCCTGTTTATTGGTCTTTTAATTGACAGAGCAGATGAATGTGTGTGTCATACACTCCATTTCCTGGGTTCTGCTCTGCAGAGTATTAACCAAGGGTGCCCATGGGTGTTCGGGCCAGACCCACCGCGCCGGCCACTTCCTGGTCGAACTAAGCAAGTTGGGAAGCTGGTCCTCCAGCCATAAGGTTGCTTCTCTCTCTTCCCTCAAATGTCAGTCCTACCAGTACCATCAGAAACCAGCCTATGGCCCAGCTGGCGTGGCTCATGGTTTAGCCTCGACCTATGACCAAGAGGTCACGGTTCGATTCCCAGTCAGGACACATGCCCGGGTTGTGGGTTTGGTCTCCCGTGTGGGGCGCGCATGAGGCAGCTGATCCATGATTCTCTCTCATCATTGATGTGTCTCTCTCTCTCCCTCTCCCTTCCTCTCTGAAATCAATAAAAATATATTTTTTTTAAAAAAAGAAAGAAACCAGCCTATGAGTAAAGTTGAAAATATATATATTGATAAACTGAACAATAATAATTGTTGATCCTCACCATACTAAGTGAAGATGGAGGCATAGAAGAGGAAATTTCATATATATATATATCTTTTAAGTTGAAAAAAAATATATATCTTTTAAGCTGAAAATATATATATATATCTCATAGTCTCAACCGCAGTATTCTACATCATCACAACCCAACAAGTAGTGTTTTTCTGTTGTCTTTCCTCATTCAGAAAAGTCTTTTTAAAGGAACACTGATAGTGAATCTCTGAATTTTAACCCAAATTCTTTTCTCTCAAATCATTTCCTGGTGTGGTGGACGTGCCTAGAGTTTGTCACTTGAAAACTGATGTTTCACCGGGAATGTGAGGTCATTCCAGAGGACACAAGGCTGCCTCCTGTTTACTGAGCCTGGATGATTCAACTTGCTCTCCAATGATGAAAGCTGCAGCTACTCACTAATACTTGCATGTCTTAATGACAACGGGTAAAATGCCAGCTCACAATTCTGTCCCAAGATGTGTACTGGCTATACCTGTGACAAGGTTTAGTAAGGAAATGTCTCAACAATTTAATTAGGTTCTCAAAATCCATTCAGAAAACCCCAAGCTTCCACAATGAATCACTAAATTACCCTAAAATGGATTATTTTAAGTCTTCGGCTAAAAATCCTGGTGACATCATTTCTTCCCAGACAAGGGTCTGTATGCTGAGGCTCACCACAAGGTCGATGGCCTCAGTCCCTGCACCAGCATTCCTGGGTGGGGAGAACATTCAATCATAAACCCTCATAAAGTCCTTCATTCTTCTCCCCAAGTTTTACCTTTTTATGACCTTTTTCACTCTGTACTTTTCCCTACTCTTCTCTGGACATGAAATAGGAGATTTAATAAATAATCAGTTAACTAAAATGATGGCTTTCTATCAAAATATCTCCACTTCTTAGCCTGAGGGATCCAGTCTGACTCTGGTGATCTTTCTTCTAGAAATGCCATGGAGTTTTTTCCATTCCAATTCCCTATGTTACCAGGTGCCAGGAGGGAACGTCCTTAATTGGGATTAAAATAATTTTATGACTCGTTGGGAGGGCACCCTGTACCTCCTGAGAACATTTTAATTAATATAACTTCTGCTCCCTGCTGACAAAAATATTTTCGATGGTGCTTTGGCCCAACATATTTACCGCCTTCATCGATGTGAGTCATGTGAATAGTTGGAGGAATCCAGAAACTTCATGGTTTTATGTAGAATAGAGAATTGAGTGTTACAAGTGCCAGATAGACACTCACCGCTGGAAGTCATTTTCATCATCTATCTGGCCTCCTCTACATCAGTTCTTAGTATGGTGAGGATCAAGAACACTCAGTCTGCCAGGTAAAGAATAGAAAACTACACATTTCAAGGTCCCGGTGGAAGAACAGAGAAAAGGACCCGAATGATTTTGAAATTTGCTGTCAATACACTTAGCTTCCCCTTTAGAGAGTCTCACTGGAATGAATAAGTCACCATGAAGAAGAATGCCATCCATTGATTCTCTAGGCATTTCGAGTAAGCAGAACTCATTCCCCTTAAGTTGCTTGAATATTTTTCTTTCCCAGTATCACTGTCCACACTTTCAAATTTGGAAGGAGAATGGAAAATTTTAACATTGTGGTTGCATCATTATTAAATACACTAGAGGCCCAGTGCACAGATTCGTGCACCAGTGGGGTCCCTCAGCCTGGCCTGTGCCCTCTCGCAATCCAGGACCCCTCTGGGGATGTTGGATAGCCGGTTTTAGCCGGATCCCTGCAGGCCCAATCCAGACAGGAGGGAACCCGATCCTGTGCTTTGAGAGTCTGTCCCCTGGTGGTCAGTGAACATCATAGCGACCAGTGGATTGGTCATTCGGTTGCTTAGGCTTAAATATATATATATAGAGAGAGATTAGTATACTATGAGTATCATTCTTTAACTCAAAAATTATTAGTAGTTTTCTGATCAACATTTATGAAAATATTAGAAAAGTTAACAATAATTTATGCCAAGATCCCATGACTGAACTATTTCTATTGCTGTCATTTTCTCGCTCATATCTACACTATGGTATTTTCAGGTAAATGACATTGCTTGACTCCCTAATAGTCCAAGCTGTCGGATTCTGCTCCTAAATGATGGCCCCCAAACTCAAGTGTTGATACATGTACAGAAACAATTCACATCTAGAAGTGAATGAAGGAAGTCTGTCAAAATGTGGAAAAGGTTTACAGGAAGCAAAGTAGGGCAAGAATAGAAAAGAGTAAATCACTGATCAAATCCACAAGATAAGCGGGCAGGAGTGGGTTGTCTTGGTTAAACGAAACTAGGAGAATAGAGATCACTTAGGATTCATAACTCACTAAGTTACTGCATCACCAAGTAGAAAGAAGCCTCAGACACACACTGATCCAATCAGAAAACAGGCCTGGAGCGGTTAAGTGACAGCTAATTAATGGTGACAACAAGTCTAGATGTCACCCATCCTCCGGTTCCTCATCTGTAAAATGAGGGTGATAACTAGTATCTAGCCAATAGAGTTGTGAAGATTCAATGACTTCATGGGTGTAAAACATTTAGAACAAGATCTAACAGATAGTAGATGATAGGTGTCAGCTCTCATCATCATCATCATCATCATCATCATCATCATGATACGTGGACCTGTGTGACTTTTTACTTCTCTGGAATTATACTAGCTGCGTCTTGCAAATCATCTCAGCATCAGTGTTAAGTCACGCTTTTATCCCGGGCTATCCGTCATCTTATTTCCACGCTTGTTTTTTGACCATCAAATGTGTCCTCCGACAAAGAACTTGGAATATGAGTCTGAAACTAAGCGACAGCCCAACCCCTTGATGCTCTGTGTCCCGCCTGGCACACAAAGCAGACATTCAGTCCATGCCAAGAACTCCGAGGTGCCCACGTTCGTGGAAGGAAGCAAAGGCATAATGAATCTGGACTAAGAAAGGACGCAAGCCCAGCAGTCTTGGCTCCAGAAGGCAAGCATCCCTTGATCAGGAGCACGAAAGTATCATGCAGATACTTCCCAGTTAGCTCTTTGTGCCAATAGCCGGTAGGTAGGGCCTTTGCCGGGCAATGGAAAGGGTAAGGCCTCGGGGACTCAAGAGGAAAACGCTCCACGCCAAATGCACTGAGCTCAGCATGCTGGGAAATTAGGAGGAGAAAGGAAATGATAGTGGCCGCATAATAAAGCAAATGTCTCGTATTTGGAAAGCACTTCACACTTCTCAGTGTTTTGTTCTCATCTTCTGATTCTAGGCTTCAGTACTTGGTAGCATATTAGAATTCCCTGGGCGGGGGGTGGAGAGGTGGGGGGATAGGGGCCAGACTGATTGAATCAGAATCTCTCCAGGATGAAGACCCAGCCTCTGTGTCTTTAAGGGGCTCCCCAGGCTATTTAGATGTAGCAGCGGACTCAGAAACACTTCTGTAAGCCCAGTCGGTCCTTTTTCCTCTTCATTAAAGCAGCCTCCTGCCCTGGCCAGTGTAGCTAAGTGGTTAGAGCGAGCATTAGCCTGTCCACCAAAGAGTCCCAGGTTTGATTCCTGGTCAAGGGTTTAGTCAAGGGCACATACCTGGGTTGCAGGTTCAATCCCCAGCCCCAGTGGGGGCACGTGCGGGAGGCAGCCAATTGATGTGCCTCGCTCACATTGATTTTCCTCTCTCTCTCTCTCCCTCCCTCTCTCTCTCTTCCACTCTCTCTAAAAATCAACAGAAAAAAATATCCTCGGATGAGGGATAACAATCTAAATAATAAAAGCATAATATGCTAATTAGACCAGACAGCTGAACGACTTTCTGGATGTCCTTCCCCATGAAGCCGCGGCAGCGGGGGCTGAGGCAGAGGCAGTTAGGGGCAATCAGGCAGGCAGACAGGCAAGCAGCTAGGGGTGATCAGGCAGGCAGGGTGGTTAGGGGCGATCAGGCAGGCAGGTGAGCAGTTAGGGGTGATCAGGCAGGCAGGCAGAATGGTTAGGTGTGACCAGGCAGGCAGGTGAGTGGTTAGGGGTGATGAGGCAATCAGGCAAAGTGGTTAGGGGCAATCAGGCAGGCAGGCAAGCAAGTGGTTAGGAGCCAGCAGTCCCAGATTGAGAGAGGGATGTCCAACTGCCAGTTTAGGCCCAGTCCCGCTGCAGCTGCAGGATTGGGCCTAAACTGGCAGTTGGACATCCCCTTAGGGGTCCTGGATTGCAAGAGGGTGCAGGCCAGGCTGCGGGGGACCTCCCCCCCACCCCCTGCCCCCCATGAATTTTGTGCACCGGGCCTCTAGTAAATAAATAAATAAATAAATAAATAAATAAATAAATAAATAAATAATAAAAACATAAAGCAGCCTCCTAACAGAGACATTTAAATTAGCTATGTAGAACTTCAGCATTTTGAGCTTTAAACATGAAGTGTTACTTCCTGAGGAAGGCCCGGGTGAAGCCGGGTTAACTTTCCCTCTCGAGGCTTCTGTTTTCATCTTCACTTCTTGCCTCATCTCGATACAGTGGGACTGAGCCACAGAAGCCAGCAGAGAACGTGAGCTCCTGAATTTGCTCCATAGGCTCCCGGAGGAGTTCGCCTCGTTGTTAACCTGGTTACGACTCAAGATCCATCAGAACAAGTGTTGTGATGAGCGATGATACGGACGGACACGTGCTGGGGAGAGAGGATACCGCGCTGGTATTCACTGCTCCTGCAAACGCACGGTGAGGGGTGGGCCCAAGCCTGGTTCATAGCAGCTTAAGTCCGAATCCACAGTGCTGGGCGCATGTGAGATAGCTTTTTCCAAGCAGATCATATTGATAACAGTTCACAACCCTTCCGTGCACGGGAGCAGAGTCCCAGCCTGTGACAGTGGCACGCTCGTGTGGCCCAGATGGCTGGTGGGTGTGCCAAGACGGTGACCCCTCAGCCCGGGGCAGCCAGAGCTCCCGGGCTAGTCGCTCTGAGACATTAGCAGCCTCGCCCCATTGGCCAGGCGAATATTAGCAATTTCTGTATGTGCCACGACACGGAGAATGTTGGAGAACACGGAACAGCACAAGCCAAGCATGGGCAGAGCTCCCTAGATGAGTTTTTATTTTGTGTAGAGCCCAAGTTTTCATTAGGGGTGTCACAAAGCAACTATCACCTGTGACTGTCATTTCTTTCTCTCTTTTTTAAAATAATTCTTTTATTGTTAAAAGTATCACATATGTCCCCCTTTGACCCCATCCAGCCCACCCCTGGTGACTATCATTTCATAAAAGAAAGGGGATTATTGAGCTGTTTGTTGCTAAAATGCTTTTATTTTAAAATACTTTACGTTACGCAAGAGTACAGTCCAAACATACAATACCAATAAAATATTTTAAGAAGATCAAATCTTTTCCTCCTCATTTTTATTTTGAAATTTCTCAACCTTACTGAACAATTGAAATGGCATCGCAATAAATATCCATATTCCCTTTACCTAGTTTCACATTTGCTTTATTTATTTTTTTTAAAAAAAACTTTTTAAAAAATATATTTTTATTGCTTTCAGGGAGAAAGGGAGAGGGAGAGCTAGAAACATCAATGATGAGAGAGAATCATTGATTGACTGCCTCCTGCACGCCCCATGCGAGATTGAGCCTGCAACCAGGGCGTGTGCCCTGACTGGGAATCAAACCATGACCTCCTGGTTCATAGGTCGAAGCTCAACCACTGAGCCACACCAGCTCAGCTGGCTGCATTTGCTTTCTCTCTGTCTAACTTTCCTTTCTGCGGAACCATGTGAAAGTTACAGACATCATGCCACTTCACCCCTAAATACTTGGCCATGCTCCCCTGAAGAAGAAACAAAACATTCCCCCAAACCACTAATACCATTGTCCCGCCTAAGAAAATTAGCATGCGTTCAATGTCACCCAATGAACAGCTCATACTCAGATTTCTTCAGTCGTTTCAAAAACCTCCTTCACAGATATTTTTCCCATCCAAAACCCAACCCGTTCATACGTTGGTTCTGGTTGTGACATCTCTTCAGTATCTTTTCTCTAGAATGGTCCCCACGTGTCTGTAAAGTGATGCTGGCTCTTGGGAAGAGTTCAGGCGCGCTGTCTCCTAGCACATCCCACATTCTGGAGACATCTGCCGAGTCATGCTTGGGTCCAGGGAGGAAGGGCATTTGCAGACTCCTGAATAGAAGGGGAAGGGCAATCTAGATGACGTGACTGCATTGGACGTGATGGAGAAAACCCCTCTAACAATCTCTATTTTACTCCCCATGGAGTGTCAACCTGCAGAATGGCACAGTCCATGGGCCAACATTCGGTAACCACCATCCTGCAGAACAAAAATGACTCCACTGCTAAAACTGGTTTGGCTCAGTAGATAGAGCGTCGGCCTGCGGACTGAAAGGTCCCGGGTTCGATACCAGTCAAGGGCATGTACCTGGGTTGCGGGCACATCCCCAATAGGAGATGTGCAGGAGGCAGCTGATCCATGTTTCTCTCTCATCAATGTTTCTAACTCTCTATCTCTCTTCCTTCCTCTCTGTAAAAAATCAATAAAAAAGTATATATAAAAAAAATGACTCCATCGCAGACCCTCTACCTACAGATGGCATCCCTGGACCAAGATGCAGACTCTTCCCAAGGCTTACCGGCACCAGGGCAGTCACCCATGCCAATAAGTGTGTTAGGCTGGACTGGCATGACCTTACCCTGGATATTGTCTGTGGTCAGAGTAAAATGTGCTGGGCCCACGGTCTCCCAAGCAGTTACCGAAAGGAGACTAGAATAAACAAACAAAATGGAAATAGACTCATGGATACAGAGAACAGACAGACCGTTGTCAGGGGCGGGAGAGGGGGCGGGGAGGATTAGGGGACTGGGTGAAAAAGGTACACATTGGTAGTTGCAGAATAACCACAGAAATGTAAATTGTAGCACAGAGACTATCGTCAATGATATTGAGATAAATAGGTATGGGGCCAGGTTGCCTGTCTCAGACATAAGCATGGGTGTTCATAAACCCTTCAAAAAACAAGTGCTGTATTGGGGTCCCCACATCTGACACACACATGTAGGAGAAGGAAGGTGTGTTTGTTTCCTCACATTGTGTGGCTTAATGCAGCAGAAATTCATTTTCTAATGGTTCTGGCTGCTTGAAGTCCCAACTCAAGGTGTTTGGAGAGGTCGGCAAACTCATTAGTCAACAGAGCCAAATATCAACAGTACAACCATTGAAATTTCTTTTGAGAGCCAAATTTTTTAAACTTAAACTATATAGGTAGGTACATTGTTATTAACTTAATTAGGGTCCTCCTAAGGCTTAGGAAGAGCCACACTCAAGGGGCCAAAGAGCCGCATGTGGCTCGAGAGCCGCAGTTTGCCGACCACGGCACTAGGGCAGTGGTTCTCAACCTGGGCTGCACATTAGAATCACCTGGGAATCTTTTTAAAATCCTGATATCTGGGCCTCATCCTCCAGAAATGCTGTTTCTTTGTTATGGGGTGAGGCCACAACATGAGTCACAAAGAAACAGAATTTCTGGAGGATGAGGCCCAGAAACCAGGATTTTAAAAAGATTCCCAGGTGATTCTAATGTGCAGCCCAGGTTGAGAACCACTGCTGTAGGGGAGCATCCTCTCTTGCCTTTCCAGCTTCTGATGGTGGCCAGCAATCCCTGGCATCCCTTGGCTTGTGGCCTCATCCTGCCACTCTCTGTCTCTGCCATCACAAGGTCTTCTTCTTAGGCATCTCCGTCTATGTTCACATCTTCTTCTTTTGCCCAGCCTGTGTGGCTCAGTGGTTGAGCGCTGACCCATGAACCAAGAGGTCCTCGGCTCAATTTCTGGTCAGGGCACATGTCCAGGTTTTTGGGCTTGTTCCCCAGTAGGGGGCGTGCAGGAGGCAGCTGATCAATGATGTTTCTCTCTCATTGATGTTTCTGTCTCTCTCTCCCTCTCCTTTCCTCTCTCTCTCTCAAAATCAATAAAAAATATATATTTAAAAAAAGAAATATCCTTGATGCCATCAAAAAGAGGAGACAGAAGACCCCGACTCACGCGGATTGGGTCTCTCTCTTCATCCTTTCCCTGCACCTGGTGGCCTCTCTGGAAATGAACTTCAACCTGTCGGGTTCTTTCACCCACTCTCCCTCGGCGTGTGGTCCAGGTTGGGTGCCTTTTTCCCACGTTGAGTCAGGTCATGACTTGTACGAGGAGCCCTGCATTCAGGCAGAGGTGCTAAAAGGTAAATAACGTTTAAGATTCAAGGCCCTTCGCTTGCCCAGCATTCATTCTTCTGAGGCCCTGGGAGGGTCCTTAGCAATTTTGCATTTGTCCTTGTGAAACGTTCCTGACAAGTGTGAATGCACACACGTGCCCGCGTAGACTCTCAACGTTGGCCCCCACGCCAGGATGGGTCCCCGGCCTTGCATAACAGCCCCGCATAATCACAGCCCTTCTCAGGCTCACCGCGCTGTCAGGCAGCCTGACCTGGCCTAGAAAATTTCATTCCCCAAATCCAATCCCTGAGGCTCCTTCCAGGCCCCTCCGCTGACAACAGCCCTCTCGTCTCCCCATCTGTTTATCGCAGATTAGGACTTGTCTCTGATCTCGCTGAGCTTTTCTTGACCAGAGTCTGGGGTTGTGCAGATAAGAGCTTTGTCTCTGCCTTGGCTTGCTTCTTTGTTTTTTCTAAGACTTCATCTTTCTCGTCACCCCCCCCCCCCCCGGCCCTGCCACCCCCTACGGAGAATACACTCCTCTCATGCTTTTAAAGGAGCGTGTCATGGTGCAAAATAGAATTCAATTTGATAGTAAAAAAAAAAAAAAATCACAGTACTCCTGAAAGTCTTCATATAAAACTAAGCAGCAGAATTCAAGGTCAGACGAAGGCAGATTTCTGAGAATTTTCGCCTCCCTGTGAAATGATAAATTAAGTTCTGAATTAACCTCAGTTATTCAGTGAGTTCCTCTTCACCTGGGCCTTTCTCCCAGTCCTTGGATGGTGTTAGGGAAGCAGCTCTTAGGACCTCATCTCAGAGAAGCCTTCTTTAAATTCATCCAAAGAGCAAGCTCTTCGCTGCCCCAGGACATTTGAACCCACCTTCCCCTCAGCTGATGCCCCCTCATCCTTCATGACCCAGTGACAAATATCACCTCTCCAAAGAGATCTTCCCTGATGACCTGAACGAAGTCATTCTCTCTGCGCCTTCTGTCTCCTGATCAGAATATGCAATTCCATGTTATTTGCTTGCTTGCTTCTTTTTCCTTCTGTGCCTTCCTTCAACCCATACGCTCCATGAAGGTAAGGACCATGCCCATCTTTCCCTCCTCTGCATTTGAAGCACAAAGCATCCTCTGAGAAAGATTACCATTGCCATGACAACGGGCCAGAGGACCTCGCTTGTCCTGGCTTTTCTCACGGTCCAGACGACAGAGGCGGGGAATGTGGTCCCAGGCTCCTGGGAGAGCGTTCCCTAAATGGGCAGGAACTCTATTTTCTCTCCTTCCATGGCTCCCCCAACAGGCCAGCTCTCCTGGGCTCAGTCGCTGACTCAGAAAGGGCAGGCCAAGGGCAGGCCAAGGGCAATGCACACTGACGCGCTGGCTAGTCTTACCAAGTTCAGCTAGGACTTCCCTCCACTTGAGTAGTGGACACAACTCAAACAGAGAGGGGCCCTGCTCTGCTTCAACACCAGGGACAGCTCCCAGGTCTGAGGGAGGCAGAGGGACTTCTTGGGCCCTGGGGCTGACATTTCTGGGATACAGTCCCCTTCCCTTCCTCTCTTATTATGGCTTTGAGCCACTCTTCTTCTGTAACAACCTCAAAGGTCCAGGAGCCATTAGAAAGTTATTCTCGGTTCAAGGCCAGGCTTCACCCATCCCAGCGTCTTCCATCAGGAATCTATAGTCTGGTCCAGTGGTCAGCAAACTGCGGCTCGCGAGCCACGTGCGGCTCTTTGGCCCCTTGAGTGTGTCCACGAAGTTTCAATCACACTGTACGTGCACACCCGCACGTGGTATTTTGTGGAAGAGCCGCACTCAAGGGGGCACAGTTTGCCGACCACTGGTCTGGTCCAATCCAGGTTAGTCTTCCCAACACATTAACTGGGACGTCATTTGTTCTGGCTGCCTTTTCCTGCTGACAGGGGCATTCGTATGGATGCTGGCTCAGAATATAGAATCGGGGCCTTGCCTCTAAGATGAATGGGAGCAAAGTAGGGTCCTCAGATGTCTTGGGAATTGCTAGGACCCAAGCGCTCCGCTAGCCTTTAAGGATGTGACATCCGTAGAAACCCGGAGACAGGATGGGACTCAGAAACAAGGATTGTTCTCCCCGAAGCATTCTTGCCCGGGCAGCTGGGACCTGGCACGGTTCTGAGGCAGGACAGCTCTGTGGCCAGGGTGCCCGAGGCGGCCGTGGAGAGGGACCAGAAGGGGGCATTCCTGATGCCCCTCCCCACCAACAGCAGGTCGGAGGGAAACCGCCAGCAAGAGTCACATCCGATGCAGAACACTGTTTCCTAGGAGTTCTGCAATGCAGGCTATTGCAACCCCAGGGAGTTAGCGGAGAGTGACTGTAAAAGAGGCCTTTTTGGGGCTTTAACATTGCATTGTGGTCTACTCGTATTTGGGTATCCACAGAGAAGATGCATGATGACAGAAAGAGGCAAGGAATTCAGTGGTGCCTTTAAATGGCTTTATAGCGAGCTAAATTCGCTACAGAAGCAACTGCACACGTGTTTAGCATTCCCCATTCAGTCGATATTCCCCGTTCAGTCAACATGCAACCTCTATGGACAGACAGACACCTGGACAGACCCCTTGCGACACCTCAGCACTGTCCAGGCACGGCGGCCCTCAGATTCCAACCATCAGTCTAAGATGTGATGTCAAAGAGCCTAGTCCTTCAGGCCCAACAGATAGGCATCAATAGGGTGTGTGCAATGGGTGACACATTCACATGAAGTAGCCATGCCCTCGGGAACCAGAAACCAGGTGGATGCTGGGACTGCTGACCAAGCAGGGGGAGGCAGAGATGTGGATCAGTTCCAGGGAGGAAGGCTAGCGAGAGCCACGTTGTCTGGAAATAACCCGTCCAGCGGGCCAGGCCCAGGGCAAGACCCGCTCAGGAGGGGCTACCAGAGGGAGAAGGGTTGGCACAGGCAGGGCCGCTGACGGACGGAGCATCGCGGTGCATGGCGGGATGCACCATTCCAGGGGCATCCAAGAGACCGGGGCTTATCCTTGGGGTTGGTTGGGAGCAGAGGACATTGGCAGGCATGGAAAGTTAGCAGCTGGGGCACAGCTGTGGCATCCTGAGTCCGCAGGGCATCTGACTTAGTTCCCAGAGTCAGTGCCTGTGGATGGGGCTGAGAGTGCAGACGACATTCTGTCGCCAGGATGGATGCGGGACCCGGGGCCAGACGGAGCCAGCCAGCGGGGGCGCAGGACATCCGGCCGCAGGGGCCGCAGGCTGACAAGCCTTAGAGAATCACAGAACATCCCGGCCTCATAAAACAGTATCACCCACTTACAAAAAAGATATATATACACAAATATAAATCTGTGAGTCCAGGAACTACGCTGTTACACGTATTAAGAGAATGTAGGTGCCCTAGCCAGTTTGATTCAGTGGATAGAGCGTTGGCCTGGGGACTGAAGGGTCCCAGGTTCGATTCCGGTCAAGGGCATGTACCTTGGTTGCGGGCACATCCCCAGTAGGGGGTGTGCAGGAGGCAGCTGATCGATGCTTCTCTCTCATCGATGTTTCTAACTCTCTATCCCTCTCCCTTCCTCTCTGTAAAAAAATCAATAAAATATATTAAAAAAAAGAGAGAATGTAGGTAAATAGGGATTCATTCAGCTTTAGCCATGAACTTTTTAACCAGGTTCACACTGTGCTCCCATATTGCATAGTCAGTGCACCTAATAGCGTTTCTGAAAGAAAATATGGAAGAGGCATGCTTTATTATGATACAAATATAAAGTTTAAATCTTGTAGTAATTATGAAACGATATTTAATCATGTTACAGTAACGCTATTTGCTGTTATACAAGTCGCATTTCTTTTCAGTTTTGTTTCTTAATAATTTTAATTTGACATATGCATGTTGAGAACAATAAAGGTCATGTTATAAAAAAAAAAAAAACCCCACACACACACTAAAAAAACAACAGTATCACCCAGACTCATCGATAGACGCTCGCTACAGTGCTGGGAACTCAAGTGAGAGAGAGAGAGAGAGAGAGAGAGAGAGTCATTTCTGAGTCCCCCTTTTTTTTCATGCTATGTGTATAGTGGCATTCACTGGGGGAAACGTGAAAACCCGGGTCTCACTTCCAAAAAAAGAACAGGAGAGCGAAACAGCTTTAGGGGCAGATTCCCTTGATTCAAATCCTTGTTGTAAGGCAGGAGCCAGCAGCTCTCCATGCCGCCCCCGTGGCTCAGACCAAGCTGCCGCTCCAGAAGGCTGATGGCTCCTGGCTCCAGCCCCTCCCTGACCCCCTCCCGGGCCCCCTCGCCCCCCTCGCCAGCCCCCAGAGCCCCGCAGCCTTTGTCTCCGCATCAGACACAGGATGATTAATGCCGATGGTGGTGACGCTGGCAAAAGGGTCCCCGACACCCAGGGATGTTATCTACCTGCGAGCGGCTCAGAGACGCTGTGCGCAAACCTCAAAGCCCCGTCCCTCACACGCGCCCAGGCGCAGGCTTGGAGGCCCAACGGGACAGGAGATGCCAGGCTCCCAAAAGTCCACGTTCTGGGATCGGCCGCAAGTCAACACTGCGTGGTGGTGGGAGGGAGTGCTGGCCTCGGGTAATAATAATACAACCTTCAGAAGGAAGGAGACAGCCCCAGCCAGGCACAGGGCAACCCATGGCTGGTTGGAGCCTTGTTGGGACTCCGATAGGCGACACACACTGCCAACCGCACCTGAAAGGGATTTCATGTACATTTCAGAGGAAGGGGGAGGGAGAGAGAGAAACATCAATGATGAGAGAGAATCACTGACTGGCTGCCTCTGCACGTCCCCCACTGGGGATCGAGCCTGCAATCCGGACAAGTGCCCTGCCTGGGAATCAAACCGTGACCTTCTGGTTCATAGGTCGATGCTCAACCACTGAGCCATGCCAGCCGCCAGGCAAGTCAGCGGTTTTTAATAAATAGTAACAAGAACAGCGCCAAGCGCTGGTCATTTGCTGTTTATGGAATATGGACCCGATGCCGCGTCCTGTCCACATGCAGGCGATGGCCTAATGCAGTGGTTCTCAACCTTCTGGCCCTTTAAATACAGTTCCTCATGTTGTGACCCAACCGTAAAATTATTTCCGTTGCTACTTCATCACTGTCATGCTGCTCCTGTTATGAATCGTCATGTAAATATCTGCTCTGCAGGATGGTCTTCGGCGACCCCCGTGAAAGGGTCGTTCGACCGCCAAAGGGGTCGCGACCCACAGGTTGAGAACCGCTGGCCTAACGGCTCCTGATGTGGGAGAGACCTCCGGCTACCTGTCTGTCTTTCTAGGGGAACTTTGAAATCCTGTGACTCTCCTCAGTGAAGGGCAAGTGACACATAAGAAACCAATCCCGGGTTTGGCTCAGTGAGTAGAGCGTCGGCCTGTGGACTGAAGGGTCCCGGGTTCGATTCCTGTCAAAGGCACATGCCCGGTTGCAGGCTCGATCCCCAGTAGGGGGCAAGCAGAAGGCAGCCAATCAATGACTCTCTCCCATCATTGATGCTTCTCTCTCTCTCCCCCTCTCCCTTCCTCTCTGAAATCAATACAAAAAAATATATTATTAAAAAAAAAAGAAATTGATCCCATCCCATCTTCAGAGCGAGGTGCTGAGGGCTCTGTGTGAATCATGGTGAGCCCTTCTCCCAGAGCCAGAGGCCGGCTCAGGAACGCAGGCTACTCAGGGGCCTTCCTCTAGCCCAGTGGTTCTCAACCTTGGCTGCACATTAGAATCACCTGGGCATCTTTCTAAAATCCTGATTTCTGGGCCTCATCCTCCGGAAATTCTGTTTCTTTGTTACTCATGTTGTGGCCCCACCCCCTCACAAAGAAACAGAATTTCCGGAGGATGAGGCCCAGAAATCAGGATTTTAAAAAGATTCCCAGGTGATTCTAATGGGCAGCCCAGGTTGAGAACCGCTGACCTATCAGCTGTTGCTCATTTCAGGGTGAGCTCGTGACCTAAGCTGGCCCAATCAGCTGAAGGGAAGGATGATCCCGCCTCTCTCTCGCTCTCTCTCTCAAACACATCTCTCAGTCTCTCTCTCTCTCTCTCTCTCTCTCTCTCTCTCTCTCTCTCTCTCTCTCTCCTGCCCCAGTTGCTGCTGCTGGTTGACTTAGGACCTTGCGGGAAGCCATTCCAAGAACAACACGTGGAGGCTGGTCAGGTAAGGAATCACCTGGAAGCGGAGGCCGAGCCCTAATCCCACTCCACCTGGGGCCTGCCCACCGCTGGGCTTCTTGACACGAGAGCGAACAAAGGCCCTTGTTGTGCAAGCCAGTTGGAGTCAAATGGTCTGTGTTACATGCAAAAGCGTCTTCACTGATATAGCTGGAGTAAAATTCTCTCTCTCTCTCTCTCTCTCTCTCTCTCTCTCTCTCTCTCTCTCCCCCCCCCTCCCTCCCCTCCCTCCCTCCTTCTCTCCATTCATTCTTTCCTTCCTTCCTTTCTATTTATTTTTATTTTTTGGTGAAACCTCACCCGAGGATATTTTTCCATTGATTTTTAGAGGGAGAGTAGAAGAGAGAGGACAAGACGGAGAGAAACGTCGATGTGAGAGAAACACATCCTTTGGTTGCCTCCTGCACGCACCCCGACCAGGGCTCGGGCTTAGGAGGAGCCTGCAACCAAGGTACGTGCCTTTGATTGGAATCGAACCCGGGACCCTTCAGTCCACAGGCTGAGCTCTATCCACTGAGCCACACCAGCTAGGGCTTTCCTTCCTTCCTTCCTTTCTAAGGAGGAATTCGAGCCCTGCTGTTTTCCTAGCTGTGTGACCTCAAGCAAACCCCTCAACCTCCCTGGTCCTCAGTGTCCTTGTATTTCATGAGGATCTGGAATAAGATGATGGGCGAGATCCCTTTAGATTCCAGCATGTATGAGCAAAAATGAAATAGTGTAATGCTTCCCCTAAAAAGACAAGTGTCATGTGAAGTAGGTAACCACGGAGATTAGTCCACGCTAGCTCAAGCTTAAGGTGGAGTATCTTCATTGCAATCAATTCTCAGGCTTGAGAAGACGTGCAGCAACCTCCCAGACATGAGGCTTCAAGTCCATGAGCACAGAAAACCCTTGGGGCGAACACCACGCACCCCTGAGCGTGAATGAGGTGAAAAGAAATTGACCACACAATCGTCAGCTCCCTTTTAGACTCGGCCAAACAGACACTGTAGTCCCAGCCACTGCCTCATGTCCTGTGGCCCTGACTCTCCAGCGAGGATGAGGAGGAAGGGACCCGATGCCTCATCCATGAGACAAGGACAGCAGAGAACACTGGGGTGATTGGATGGAGGAGGAGGGAAGGTTCTATGGGCCAAGAGGCTCTGAGAGTCCCTCTCAGTGGTACTTGGTCACCTTTTCCATTGATGGGGGCATTTTGTTGATGTGGAGTCTCCCGTGAACTTATATATAGGCTTTTATATATATAGCGGGGGCCTGAGACGGCATCAGCTGCGAGTAGTTAGCCCGGGAAAGTGTGAGTTGGAGAGACTCACTGCTGCTTTCTACCTACTGCCTCCAGCAAGGCAGGATGCACGAAGGAATCATGGGCACAAGTAGCTGCGGGGTGGACACTTTGGGGGTGAGAGCAGGAAGTCCTGTGCTTCAGGATCCAGGAACAAGGGAGGCAGTCCACGTCCCAAGTATCATGCCGAGAGCTTGGGAGAGGGGCCCCTGGGACCCAAGTCAGGAAGGGAAGGGGATGTTTGTTTACACTGCCGGGGTTTCCGACAGCAGGATGATCAGTTAGCATGGGCCTGGCATACCCAGAGGTGCTACAAACAGCTGTTGCCTTGATGACCGGAGAGGGTAAACATACATGGAAGGCAATGAAGATACTTTACGGCAGCAAGGTTTAGGGGAAGTTGAACGAGGTAGTCGTTGGGGCTTGTGCCTGGAAAAAATAATGGATAGGGGGTCAAGGTAGCAGGAAAAGATTTATACTCGTGGTTCTTGACCCTGGTTGCACCGAGAATCAACGGAGGGGGTAAAAAAACAACAGTCGTGATGCTTGAACCCCACCCCACGCAATTTGGATTTGGCTGATGTGGATCTGGCTTAAAGCTTGGAATCACTGGGGAGGGAAAGATGGGGGGAGTGAAAGCAAGATTCAAATCAGCTTCTACTGCTGGCTCTTCTAGTTCCCAAGGATTTAACAAGCAATTGGTTCTGTGTTTTTTACAGTCTGAGTGTGTCTGTGCTTTTTGTCTCTGCACATCACTGCCAGAACTGTCTTCCTAAAGCCCCTTCCTTCAGGACCTCAAGGACCCCCCACTATTTGCAGGTTATTAAAAACTAGAGGCCCGGTGCACGAAATTCATGCATGGGTCAGGTCCTTAGGCCTGGCTGGCGATCAGGGCTGATCAAGGCCTTCCAGCTGCCAGCTGGGGCCTGCTGGATGGGGGAGAGGGACCACCGGAGGTTGGTTGTGGGAGCACACTGACCACCAGGGGGCAGCTCCTGCATTGAGCATCTGCCCTCTGGTGGTCAGTGAGTATCATAGCGACCGGTCGTTCCGGTCACTTAGGCTTTTATGTATATAGATTCTGGAATAAATGAATGGCTTTCTTATGCCTTTCATTCTTGTGATTCATCAACAGCACTGTCATCCTTTATACTTAGACATGTCCTAGGGTGCTTTCTGAATTCCAAAAAGAAAGATTAAAAAGAAAAATACAACTTTTCAGAAAATTGAGGTCTGAGAAGTTGCTTCCAAGGAAGAATCCAGAAAGAAACCAGTATGAGCATTTGTCTCTTGGGGGACACATTTGTAGAAAAAAAGGAGGCGCTAGAAAAGAAATTGGTTAATGATCATTAGAGTCTTGACTGACAGTCCACTGAGTGGGTGGGAAGCTAATCTCCCAGAGGCAGGCTCTCTTTAAGCTCATTAAAGTTTATTTAAAAATTACTTAAGCATTTTATCAGGAATATTAATTTCTTCCCAGGAGGAAGTTGAGAAATCCATCATGCAAAATGTCCTATCCAGATCAGGTTTGTGGCAATTTTTCTTTTCCAGTGAATATCTTTCAACTCCCCAAGAAACTAAAGCAACTCTCTTTGCTTTAATTTCTTTTACAGCAAAGGAAGTAATTCTAGTACCATTTCATACTCAACCCTAAAACCAGAAGACAAGGAACAACAGACTTTCTAGAAAAAAGACAATGTGTTCAGACTTCCCAGAAAAAAAAAACAAAAAAAAAAACGGGTGTGGTCCAAGATTTTTATACCTGACAATAAATGATTCCTCTGGAAGGGCAGACTAGGCATATTTTGATTGTAGGAGGATTCTAAATGTACCCCATTTTTCTCTTTCTGAAAAACACACTCAAGGAAGTGCTCTAGCAAAACAAAACTGAAATTGCCACAAAAATTTCTAGAGAGAGGGAAGCACACTGTCTAAGGATTATGGTAGATAATTACATAAATTTCAGTTAAACAGGAGATGATAATGTTGTTGGGTATTGCAAAATAAGTGCGAACCAAGGCTTCTTCTAAAAGTAGAAGCATGTGAGAGAAAGCAGCGCTACTCTCTCCACGCTCTTCTGTGACGTCCATTCCTTCTCTGTTGTTTTGCAGTATGGCGCCAGGGAGCATATAGGTTGGTAGTCCATGAGTCTTCTTGTTAGAAATAATGCGAGCCCCAAAACCAGGGGTCCTGGCAGAACACAAAGGGTACTCAGGAGCCAGGCAGCAAGGCACTACTATCTTTACTCCTGCAGGAGGGTGTGCACGCACAGGGTCTGGCAGCACGCACCCTGAGCAGGCGGGCGGCTCGGGGTTTTAAGCCTGACGCATGTCATCTGTCCCTCACTCTCGATTGGTCAGAGCTTAGGCTCACACTCTTGCGCGATTGGCTAATCTAAAGGAAGAAGGGAGGGATTGACCTTTGCCATTTCAAGATGGTGGTTGCCTTAAACTCCCTTCAGAAAAGATTGCTTGTTTATTTTCACACTCTGACCAGTGGACTGGATGTTTTTTACATACTAATCTTAGTTCGTAGCAAAATGCCTCTTTCTCCCGGCAGCAGCAAAGACTGAGGTGTCCTCAACTCATCCTAAGCATGGCAGTCCATAGAAATAACCCTAAAAAGACATTCAAAAATAAAGCAAGAGGTGATCATTTTGAAAATGACCAGCATCTTGCCATTTTGCCCTCCTAATCTCAAAGCACAGTGCAAAGTTCAGCTTCTCCAAAATGCCTTCCATAAAGAGGTGAAAGGGGGAGTTGCCTGGCACACTGTAGGCAACCCACACATTAAAAAACTAAATAAAATAATTAAATAGAAACAACCAACTTAGCTGATTTATGTTTCTGCTGCAACAATCCTACATAATAGGCTAATATGCAAGTCAACCAAACAGCTGAACGACCAGTCGCTATGACGTGTACTGACCACCAGGGGAGTGCCACTCAGCCAGAAGTCGGGCTCATGGCTGGTGAGTACAGCGGTGTTGGCGGGAGCCTCTCCCACCTCTGCAGCACTAAGGATGTCCAACTGATGGCTTAGGCCCGCTCCCTGCTGGGCCTAAGTTGTCAGTTGGACATCCCCCTAGGGCTCCCGGACTGTGAAAGGGTACAGGCCGGGCTGAGGGACACCCCTCCCCCTGAGTGTACGAATTTCGTGCACTGGGCCTCTAGTTTATTAAGAATACACTTGATACGTGTAACCACAGTAAATAATAATAAAACATCCAGATTTTGCTAGAAGTCAAAGTTTATAGGTAATAAATAGAAAGGGATGTTTGGGTGAGGTGGGCCAGGTGAGAGGGGTTGTTGAACATCCCACAGCATAGAGAGAAGGTCACATGCTCAGCCACAGATGTCAGAATCTCAGTCCCTCCCAGCCACCCCCCTACTGCCCACAGCCCAGTCTCCTGCCCGACCCCCCCCCCCCTCTCTCTCTCTCTCTCTCTCTAGCTAAAGGGAATTTGAAAGTCAGAGGTCCCATGTGATGCAGCCATGGTTGGGAAGCTACCAATTTATCTTTCTTCCTACCATCCCCTGGCTCCCAGGAACCAACATCCTAGCTCAGTGCTTAGATGGTGTCATAGAGTAGAAAGCCTGAGACCCCTTCTAATCCCGCTTGTCACTGCTTTCTCACCCCAGGCCCCCTTATCTGTAGAAGATAAGGTCCAAACAGTGCCTCGCAGCAAATGTTCCCCTGCAAGGATGAGTCCTGGAAAGGTTCCCATCAGATTGAAACCTGTATTTCCAGAAAATTCAAACATACGCGCGGAGTTTTCTCTTGGTCACATTTTCATCCATCTTTTTTGGATTATGTTCTCTCTTTAAACATCCAGAAGTTGCACCCAGATGCTGTGGAGCCGGCCCATGTAGTGAAGGTTCAGAAAGAAAACAAGAAATGGGCCCAGTGCTTCCCTCCACCTGCAATCCCAGGGAGGGCCCTGGAGGAGGCTGCAATGGGGAGGGCAACCCTGGAGGCCAGCCTGGAGTCGGTGCCCTGCGGCTCAGCTCCTGTGGGTTTAGCAGAGGGTGCCTGCGGGGCTGCTCCTTGCCGGTCTAGACCCAGACAGATAGGGACTGTTTTCCTGCGCACGCACCACGGGGATCTTGGGAGGAATGACAGGAATGAGCCGAGGTGACAGCAGCACTTTGTTAGCGTCTGGCCCCCTTTCACCGCTTTTGTGCACAGAGGCGTTGCTGATCCCTCCCCCTCTTCCAAGTTCAAAGCCTCACTAGCTTGCTGGCTCCTTCAGGCCTTCTGTGAAGTGCCCCAGGGGAGCCAAGCAGAGTTTCAGTGGGTTCCCAGGCCACGGAGCCTGCAGCCCGCCCCACACTACAGCCCTGGGTGGCCCTGCATTCTGATGAGAACAGGAGGAGTGGCCCAGCCAGGTCCTGGGCCTTCGAGGGGGGATGCTGACGGCTGGCATCGGAACCCTGAAACGGAAGCACTTGCGGGCCCCTTGAAAGTGTCTGTGCCTCCGCTTTCTAAAATAAAAATGAAGTAAACCTGAATCCACGCTAGAGGCCCCCGGGGAGAGGATTAGAATGAGCTCCTTCCGATTTATGTATTTACTACTCAGGATGCCAAGAATTGGTCCAAAATTCCCGGGAAGGAAGCAGAGCAGGACTAGGTTGGACCGTCTACCCTGAGATGACTATTGGTCCGTAATGTTCCATAGGGCACCGCCGGCTAAAATTTAGAATAAAAAAGGCCTGCAGAAGAGAAGGGGAAAAGAAAGTGATTCAGCCCTAACCGGTCTGGCTCAGTGGATAGAGCGTCGGCCTGCAGACTGAAGGGTCCCATGTTCGATTCTGGTCAAGGGCATGTACCTTGGTTTCGGGTACATCCCCAGTAGGGGGTGTGCAGGAGGCAGCTGATCGATGTTTCTCTCTCATCGATGTTTCTAACTCTCTATCCCTCTCCCTTCCTCTCTGTAAAAAATCAATAAAATATATATATTAAAAAAAAAAAGAAAGTGATTCAGAGGAGGGTGGAGGAAAGCAGACAGGAAAAGGGATAAACAAGCCTGGCCAGGTAGCTCAGTTGGTTAGAGCATCGTCCCAAGGTTGTAGGTTCAATCCCTGGTCAGGGCACATGCAAGAAGCACCAGTGAATGCATGAATAAGTGGGACAACACATCAATGTTTCTCTCTCATTTAAAAGCAATCAATAACCAATCAATCCGTAAACAGTCACTGAATACTACCTTGGGCCCAAGGAAGGTTCTAGGCCAGTGATGGCGCACCTATGACACACGTGTCAGAGGGGACACGCGAACTCATTTTTTTGGTTGGTTTTTCTTTGTTAAATGGCATTTAAATATATAAAATAAATATCAAAAATGTCTTTGTTTTACTATGGTTGCAAATATCAAAAAATGTCTATATGTGACACAGCACCAGAGTGAAGTTAGGGTTTTTCAAAATGCTGACACGCCGAGCTCAAAAGGTTCGCCATCACTGTTCTAGACCACTCACACACAATCTATCATTCAATCTCTCCGTGATTCCGTGAGCCTGGGGTAGGTCGTGTTATGCCCATTATGCAGATGAGGCTGCCAAAGCACAGAGGTACCACACAAACTTGTGATGGAGCAGAGATTTGAGCCAGACGTCTAGACCCAGAGCTGTGAGCACCCCCACTGCCCCCCCCCAACCCCCCCCCCGTCCTCTCCTTTTCCACTTTGTGAAACCAGGCTAGCCGGCAGGCCCTGGGGAATTTACCTGGTTTTAGGTGAACTCTAGCTGTGCTTTGACAAGTCCCTTCATCTCAGAGTCCCAGTTTCTTTGTCGGGAATGAGGCCGGGGATTGTCGGCTTTTCAGGAATGTGGCGGAGATCGGATGAGATCATGTGTCTGCATTTAGTTTGCACAGGAGAAGGCACTCGCCAGCTGTACGATAATATCCTAGTGCCCTGGAGCATCTCTGCAGGGAGGCCTTCAACACGCCTCCTGAGCCCGGCCGTGTGGCTCAGTGGTTGAGCGTCGACCTATGAACCAGGAGTTCATGGTTCGATTCCCGGTGAGGGCACATGCTTGGGGTTGCGGGCTTGATCCCCAGAGGGGGACATGCAGGAGGCAGCCGATCAATGATTATCTCATCATTGATGTTCCTCTCCCTCTCCCTTCCTCTCTGAAATTAAAAACATATTAAAAAAATGATAGCCTCCTGAGCAGGGCACCGTAGACACTCACCAGCCCCCAGAGAACTTCCACTGTTTGTCCTCCAGACATTGAAAACGTCCCGTTCCCAAGCAGGCCTCCTTCCCCTTTAACAGAAATGCTTGTTCGGTGTCTTGAATATACTCCTGAATGTAGGCTGCTTCCCACAGGCATTTCCTCGTATCTTAGGAACAAATTACTAGCCATCATGTCGGTTCTGAGGTTAATATCCAGGTCCAGGGGTGGGGAAAGGCCCTGTTTTCTGTGTGTTTTTGTTTTTAAGCAGCACAGGGGCTGAGCTTAGACCACCACCACCTGCCTCTTTGCCCACGGCCTGGGTTACACACGGGGCTTCCCAGGCCTGCCCGTGTTCCAGAGGAGGGCATGTCGGAGGAAATCAGTCAGGACAGCTCAGCAGAGATCCTTCAGGAAAGGTCAAGGGAGGCGCAAGATTCAGCACACACCTGGCTAGTATGGCTCAATGGTTGAGAGTCGACCCATGAGCCCTAGAGTTCACTGGTTTGATTCCTGGTCCAGGCACATGCCTGGGTTGTGGGCTCCATCCCCAGTCGGGGGCATGCGGGAGGTAGCGGATTGATGATGTTTCTCTCTCATCAGTGTTTCTATCTCTCTCTCCCTCTCCCTTCGTCTCTAAAAATCAACACACACACACACACACACACACACACACACACACACACACACACACACACTGGGCACATGGCGGGTGTATTAGTTCCTAGGGCTCCTCGAACAATGTGGCTTCACCAGCAGGCATTTCTTTTCCTGTAGTCCCCAAGGCCAGAAGCCTGGAAGCAAGGTGTCCGCAGGATGGGTTCCTTCTGAGGCCACGAGAGAAGGGCCTGCCCCAGGCCCCTCCCCTTGGCCGGTAGATGGTCATCTCCTCCCTGTGTCTTCCCTCTGAGCACGTCCGTGTCCTCATCTCCTCTTGTAAGGACGCCGGTGGCATTGGATCAGGGCCCACGCTCATGACCTCCTTTTCACTTCCTGGCCTCTCTAAGGGCCCTGTCTCCAATTAGAGTCACAGGGGGCTTCACCTCATGCGTGTGGGGTCACGTTTCAGCGCATCCCAGCTGGCCAGGGGAGGGCTATGTGCTCTGCAGGCGCTTCCCCTCCACCCTCGACAGCAGGATCCTTCTGGTGTCTGCCAGAAGGGATGTCTGCCAGGTGGGCTGGGCACAGGCAAGGGTTACACTTCCGTCACCTGTGGGTATTAATTTTTTAAATATAGTTTTATTGATTTCTGAGAGGAAGAGAGACAGGGCGAGAACGTCACTGATGAGAGAGAATCATCGATCAGCTGGCTCCTGCACACCCCACACTGGGGATGGAGTCCGCAACCCGGGCATGTGCCCTGACTGGGAATCAAACCATGACCTCCTGGTTCATAGGTGGATGCTCCACCATTGAGCCAAGTCGGCCGGGCTACCTGTGGGTATTATTGATGCAGGTAGGAAACCTCTATTGTACTTATTATTAACTAGGGTTGTTGCTTATTGCCTGTTGCAAGTATCTGGCCGGTGCAGGTGCATGGCAGAGGTCTTAGTAAGACCTGAGAGTCACAGGACATTGCATCATTCTGGAAAGTGGCATGCTTTCTACCCCCATGAAAGTGGGAATTCTGAAAGTGAGAATATTTGACTATTTACCATAATTTCCCTTCTGGCTCTGGTAACCAGGCAACTTAGATCCAAATTCGTTGGTCTTGCTAGCAGTGTAAGATTTTATGACCTGGGTATGGCCACACAACCTCGGATTATGGTCTTCCAGCCCTATCCATATTTTCTCTAGCCCTGATTTCTCTAGTCATGCATTTTTCTATTGTTATAAAATTCATATTCTCAATACTGCGCCCAACTCATTGTGCACCATGTAAGGAGTATAAATGAATAAAGTGTCTACAGCCCTCTAACTGGGACCAACAGTAAGCTGTCACCTCAGGAAGAGCTGAGTTGCCTGTGCTATGCGCCGGCTCTTCCATTTACCTCCGAAGACACTGACTTACAGGAATTCGATGAGAATCAATGCTAGAACGGCTCCTGGGGACTTCCAGCTGCGGCAGAGGCAGAGAATTCATCAATAAGGCCTCACAACCGAGGAAGTTCACTTCCTTCTGAAACCAATCACAGTCCAGCTCTTGATGCCTCCCCACTATCCTACCCTGCTCTGCTCCTTCCCCAGCTTAAGCTCCAAGATTCCTGTTGCTTTATTTTCTCAAGATTTTGGGGGAGTCTGCCACCCCCATTGACAACTAATTTCAGAATACCTACTTGGCAAAGCAAAATCCAAATGATCAGAGGTAACGTTGTGTACTGTGTTCATGATTAGGTGTGTTCAAGAGTCAGCTTTGGGCACCTAGCTGGTTTAGCTCAGTGAGCAGAGCGTCGGCCTGCGGACTAGAGGGTCTTCGGTTTGATTCCGGTCAAGGGTACATGCCCAGGTTGCAAGCTCGATCCTGATTGTGGAGCGTGCAGGAGGCAGCTGATCCATGGTTCTCTCTCATCATTGATGTTTCTAGCTCTCCATTCCTTTCTGAAGTCAATAAAAATATATTTTTTAAAAAAGAGCTTTGGTCGGAGTACAGGAGGGTAAGGTACTCGGTCCAGATATTTTCCACTGAGGTGGCGGGAGCTCACAGCCTGAGGGCCGGGCCACTTGAAGTGCATTATCACTCGGTATCCACAGTGAGCAGCTGATGTCCAGAAGTCGGCACCCAGCCTCTTGCTAACCTGACGAGCAATGGCCATCTGTCCCCACCAACCAGGCAGCGTGACTTTCCACCCCAGGTGTTGCTAGCACCGCCGTTCCCAGGATGAAGGATGAGAGAGCTGTTCTAATAATGTTCTGTTCTTAGCAACAACAAAAACCAACGTGCTTGTCCCTACTTTTATTACATATTTCCTCCTTAAAAAAAAAATAGACAAAGAATCGGTGAGAACCTGGACAAGCTCAGTGGTGTCTGATTCTATTTTCTTAGAAGGAAGATGTATGCGTAAAATTGAGATGCAATCAAAGAGCAATGCAGAGTATGGGCTTTCTACCAGGAATTCCTTCAAGTTTTATCCAACCAAACGACATGAAAATATCAAGCTGGAACAAATCCACTCATCAGAACCTCAGGCCACCGAAGGTCTGTTGACAAACAGAGAGTCACTCTAAACTCCATGACTACTGCTGTTGGCATGGAGACAGTAAACAATAACAGAGGTAGGTGAGAACACGTCCCTACAAAAGAGAGAACCTTGCCAGTGAGGGGCCTGTAATCTAGATGGACTCATTAAGCCCTCGTGTGAATTGAGTGCATTCTCCATTTGTCTCCTGCATTCTTTTCTGTAACTGTCATCCTAGGGATCCTTAGCATCCTCAGAACAAAAAGGGGAGAAAAAAGGGAGGCCACTGCTTCCCAGTGGGATCCCATCATCTGAAAGAGAGGAAGGTGATTGCATCCAAGATCAACAGAACCAGAGGTTATAAAATGTTTCTTTAAGCCCGAGCGGTTCTCACAATATCAAGCAAATATGTATGCCGTGTGTTATTTTTGTAAAGCACTCCATTTTTCCATAACCTTTTACATAGCTCTCAGGATTTAAAAAAAGAGTCCTGTTTTTTGTGTTGTTGTTGTTTTAAATGTAAGTCATTCCCGAAGAATTCGGCTTAATAGATCCTTTAAAGAAATACTAAACTGCCCTAGCTGTTTTGGCTCAGTGGATAGAGCAGGGGTCCTCAAACTACGGCCCCCGGGGCCACATGCAAATACAAATATTGTATATGTTCCCATTTTGTTTTTTTACTTCAAAATAAGATATGTGCAGTGTGCATAGGAATTTATTCATAGTTTTTTTTAAACTATAGCCCGGCCCTCCAACGGTCTGAGGGACAGTGAACTGGCCCCCTGTTTAAAAAGTTTGAGGACCCCTGGGATAGAGCATCGGCCCATGGACTGAAGGGTTCCTGGTTCCATTCTGGTCAAGGGCATGTACCTCAGTTGCAGGCTTGATCCCCAGCCTTGGTTCAGACATGTGGGAGAGGCAATCAACTGATATCTCTCTCTCACATCAATGTTTCTCTCTCTCTCTCTCTTTCTCTCTCTCTCTCTCTCTCTCTCTCTCTCTCTCTCTCTCTCTCTCCCCCCCCACCCATCCACTCTCCCTAAAAATCAATGGAAAAATATCCTTAGGAGAGGATTTTTTTTAAAAAGACAGAAAAAGAAATAGTAAACACATAAGAGTTGCTAATGTGTATTCCTTAGCAAGAGTTAGAGCGTGAGGAAAAAACCAATTCGCCATGGATGAAGCCATAAGGATTGGTTATTATTGGCCCCACAACAGCCTGGAGGGATGGTGGCTTGAGGTACTTCAGTGCAAAGCTGACTCTCGAAGGCCCAGACTCTCTATTCTTCTGTTCCCTCGCCCCCTGTGTATTGACTTTTCAGTCTAATCTTTGGCAGCAGAGGGAGGTTGGCTCGCAAAGCCCAGGCGGCATCATGTTCTCACTGGGTCCCAGAGCAGGGAAGGGAGGGCAGAGGCCCACGCTTGTCCCCGGAAGGCTCCCTCTTTATTCCGAAGGGGAGCCCTCCATAGACCTCCCCTCGGATCTTATTGGTAGAGCAGGTCTCTTATCTACCTGTAGACCAATCACTAGTGGAAATGAAAACAGGTTTAGACCAATCATGTTTCAATTTCTGAAGGAAAGCTTTGCCCAGTACCTGCCAGGGGAGGAGACATGGGCAAATGGCTATTGGGAAGGCAAGGAACACAGTCCATCCCAAAGGGGCCAGGTCCCAGGCTCCTCCTCATTTTCCAAAATCTCTACTGTCATGTGGACTTTCCTTGGACCTTATCAAGAATGGCCCACGTGTATGCCCAGCTGGCATGGCTCAGTGGTTGAATGTCGACCTATGAACAAGGAGATCATAGTTTGATTCCCAGTCAGGGCACATGCCCAGGTTTCAGACTCAATCCCCAGTAGGGGCTGTGCAGGAGGCAGCCAATCAATGACTCTCTCTCATCATTTATGCTCCTATCTCTCTTCTGCTCTCCCTTCCTCTCTAAAATCAACACACACACACACACACACACACACACACACACACACACAGTATCTTTTTTTTTTTTTTTTTAAGAATGGCCCCTGTGACTGACTGGTGTAGCTCAGTTGGTTAGATCATCGTCCAGTGAACCAAAGGGTCTTGGGTTTGATTCCTAGTCAGGGCACATACCCAAGTTGCAGTTTCACGCATACAGAAGGCAACCAATTCCCTCCCCTCTCTTCCCTCCTCCCTTCCTCCCTCTCTCTCCATTCCTCTCTCTAGAATCTATGAAAACATATCCTTGGGCGAGGATTAAAAATTCACAATAAAATCCTTAAAACAACAACAACAAAAGAATGGCCCATGTGAAATAGTTATATAACAGATAGGATATTCTATTCAAACTCTGTTTTCTTTCTGTTTCTCCAGGCATTATCTTTTTTCATTTTTTTTCTATTGCATTCGCTATGTGATTTTTCTTCTGGAAGCTTCTGTCTGTGACTCTTAGGCTTGTCTCTCAGCCTTGTTTCCTCTTGCCTCCCAAGTTTGAGAGTCTATCCACCGATCCACTTCTATCTTACTAAAAATAACACACTCGGGTGAGTCTGCTTGTAGTTCCATATCCAGGATTATATTGTTGAAGCTGTGACTTCGGCCTGTGGGATCAGAGCTGAAAACAGCACAGCAATTTCCCTCAATGGCAAAGGGACGGACAGAAGTGGGGACCCACTGGGGTCTCTTGGTATTGGGCTGCACCCCGTAATCCACGCGGCCACGAATATTCCTTCTTCATTTATTTATCTTCTACGAGCAGTTATTGGATGCATTGAATAGGAAAAAAACACACAACACAAAACCTTATTTGAAAGAGGGGCTCCTGCCCTGGCTGGCGTGGCTCAGTGGTTGAGCGTCAACCTACGAACCAGGTGGTCACGGTTCGATTCCCAGTCAGGGCACATGCCCAGGTTGTGGCTCAATCCCTAGTAGGGGGCGTGCAGGAGACAGCTATCAATGATTCTCCCTCATCATTGATGGTTCTATCTCTCCCCCCTCTCCCTTCCTCTCTGAAATCAAAACCATATTTTTTTTAAAAGATAGGAAGAAAGGAGGGTTCCTGTCACTGCCCAGTCTCTAGGACAAGGGACAAGCCTGACGGACGCAGGACACACACAGTCAGCTCCTCTCGCACACTCTGTGGCTCTATGAGCACATCCAACCTTAATAGAATACTAGAGGCCCGGTGCATGGTGGGGTCCCTCGGCCTGGCCTGGGGATCAGACTGAAACCAGCTCTCTGACATCCCTGAGGGGTCCCAGAATGCGAGAGGGTGCAGGCCAGGCTGAGGGACCCCCTGGTGCACAATTGGGGCCGGGGAGGGACCACGGGAGGGCTCTAGGGCGTGTCCAGCCCATCTCGCCCAGTCCTGATCGGCGGGATCCGAGCAGCAAGCTAACCCACTTCACAGCAGGGCCTTGCCCTTGAAATCTTTGTGCCTCAGATGTTTTATCTGTAAAGCAGGTCCACGGTTGTTATGCAGATTAATAAGATAAAGTACTTATTACACAGTAGTGCTAAATTTCCATAAATCCTAGCCTTCTGTGCATGTGGATGTGGCCAAAAATGGCGCCCATGGAATTGCAACCCACGGAACTTTTCTTGAATTGTGCCTGGGCTCTACCTGCAGGGAAAAAAGATGAATCTTTCTGCTCCTATTGCCAAACTGATGTACATGTCACAGGGCTTCCCAGGGCTACATGTATCCGCCAGGATGCTTTCAGTCGCAGGAACAGAAAACCAAGCTAAATGCACCTGAAAGCGCAGAGCATTTATCTCACATAGCAAGACTCTAGGTGGGACATTCTAGGTTAATCTGCAACCAGGTCTTTGTACTAAGGAATTGTTCTGCCCACCTCCCACTCCCAGGGCTGTGCCTTTGACCTCAGGCTATTGCCTCAAGACCTCAAGATGGCTGCAGTAGCTCCAAGCATTTTATCACTGCCCAATACCACTGAGGTCAGAAAATGAGGACTTTCTCTAATGTGTTCTTTAAAAATATATATATTTCTTTTATTGATTTCAGAGAGGAAAGGAGAGGGAGAGGGCAATAGAAACATCAGTGAGGAGAGAGAATCATTGACCGGCTGCCTCCTGCACACCCCCCACTGGGGATCGAGCCCGCAACCTGCGCATGTGCCCTGCCTGGGAATCAAACCGGTGACCTCTTGGTTCATAGGTTGACACTCAACCACTGAGCCACACCGGCCCGGCTCTAATGTTTTCTTTTGAAAAGCAAAAACCCCTCAAAAAACCTCTTCACAGCCCTAACCGGTTTGGCTCAGTGGATAGAACATCGGCCTTCAGACTGAAGGGTCCCAGGTTCGATTCCGGTCAAGGGCATGTACCTTGGTTGTGGGCATATCCCCAGTAGGAGATGTGCAGGAGGCAGCTGATCGATGTTTCTCTCTCATCGATGTTTCTAACTCTCTATCCCTCTCCCTTCCTCTCTGTAAAAAATCAATAAGATATATTTAAAAAAAAAAAAAAAAACAAAGAAAACCTCTTCACAGAAGATCACTACTCAGCAATCTTCCTTTCACATCTAATTGGAATTGGCCAGAATTTCACCACATGCTCATACCTAACCAATCAGTGGCCATGGAAAATGAGACCACCAGAAATGGCCTGGACCAATCAAGATTCACCCCAGAAAGGAGGTGGGTGGGGCCTATGCCCTGAATACAAGGACAATGGAAGATCAGTAGACACATTAATTGCGGTTGCTTCTCCACTCAAACTATCTCTAGGCTAAGGCATTGTGAGAGCACCAGGAATTTATCCCCAAGGTAGGGGATAAAATGAAAATCCTCAGGAAGGGCCACATAACCTAAGAACTGAAGAGGGAATACAAATCTCCTTAATTTAATTAGAAAAGTTCCACTGTAAGGCTAGACTTCAGGAAATCTTTGCCTGGAGGCCTGGCATTAAATGTTCACACCGACAGGAGGAATGCGTCTTGAGGCTGTTCAGGAAAGAATTAAGGATTGGGAAGAGGAAGTAACCAGAGTTGGCACGTGCTGTGTTAGTGTTTGTCAGCAACTTTAATTAGGCAACAGAAAAAGCTGGGTATCTCCTTAGTTGAGAAAATTAATAAATCTTTTCCTTCTTGTATTTCAACACACAATATCAATGGCTAGTTACAAGGCTTACAATAGAAAGGGTCAGTTGCCTACAATTCATCTCTATACAACTACTTTCCCCAATAGGCATCCTGAAGGCTTCATCATGACAAGCCTTTGTGGTAGTTTTTAGAGAGGAGGAAGGGAGAGAGAGAGAAACATCAATGTGAGAGTGATACATTGATAGGTTGCCTCAGCTGGAGATCGAACTGCAACCTAGGCATGTGCCCTGACTGGGCAGGGAATCTGAGACTTACGGGGCGCGGGACAACGCTCCAACCAACTGAGCTGCACCAGCCAGGGTTCTAGGACAGGCCTTTGTGGCTACATATTTTAATACTGTATCTGCAAAATAATTATATTTACTTATAAAATAAACTAGAGGCCCAGTGCACGAAATTCGTGCACTGGGGGGTGGTGGATCCCTCAGCCCAGCCTGCCCCCCTCATAGTCCAGGACCCCTCAGGGGATGGCCTAAGCCATAGTCTGGCTGAGGAGGCTCGGAGCAGGTGCCGTGTGTGTGTGTGTGTGTGTGTGTGTGTGTGTGTGTCCGCTGGGGGCCTGCCCCCAGCTGCGCCTCAGAGGCTTGGAGCAGGTGCCCCTCTATGTTGATCTCTCAGGCTCGGGGCTGTGCCCAGCCTCTCCTCCTGAGCTGGTCGTGACCATTATGGAGTCCCAACCTGATTTGCATATTAGATAGATGATAGATAGATAGATAGATAGATAGATAGATATTCACATACTAGACTAGTTTGTTTTGTTTTGGTTTTTTAAATAATAATTCAGCTGCCTCCTGCACACCCCCTACTGGGGATCAAGGCTGCAACCGGGCATGTGCCCTTGACTGGAGTCGAATCCAGGACCCTTCAGTCCGCAGGCTAACACTCTATCCATGGAGCCAAATCACCTAGGGCATGTGCCCTCACCAGGAATCAAACCGTGACCTCCTGGTTCATTGGTCGGTGCTCAAACCACTGAGCAACACCAGTTGGGCCCCACTATATGCTTTTGGAACAAATGGTTTAGCCACTCACCATTGACCAAATACGGTCTTTCTCACCTCTGTCCTGCCTGCCCAGGCTGCTTCCTTAGCCCCAACCGTCTCCCTCCCACCACCACTGTCACTGCTCTAAATGGGACCAGGTGTCAGCTGACAGCCACAGAATCAGCTCAGCCACCACCTTTTCAACCAGGTTCCCTGCCCCACCCTCAGAAATTCTAACTCAGAAGGTCGGGGAGGAAGCCAGGGAATATGAATGTTTGCCATCTCCCTGAGTCACTTCGAAACACATTGAGGGACCGTCGCTAACACCTTCCCCAATGCCACTCTCTCTCTTGGAGGCTCCACCTCATCGTCTCAGCTTCTCCCACCTTCTCCCCAGCCTCCCACAAACAGATTCTTGCAGCCTGTATCTTAGCACCTGCTTCTCCCCTCTGCTGCCCTCAGACTGGGATCTCCATCATGTGGCTCTTCTTGTTCCTGGCACAAGGCTCAGCCCTTGCACATGCTTATGGGATGGATCAGTAAACAAACCAATTAGGAAAAACAGCCCACTATTTTTTTAAAAAAATATATTTTCATTGATTTCAGGGAGGAAGGGAGAGGGGGAGAGAGATAGAAACATCAGTGATGACAGAGAATCATTGATTGGCTGCCTTCTGCCCCCCCCCCCCGCCCCACCCCCCCACTGTGGATGGAGCCCACAAGGTGACCTCCTGGTTCATAGGTAACGAGGCTCAACCACAAGCCCCCCACTTTTGAAGAGGAAAGATGAAGGTGGGATCCGGTCCTTGGTGCTCAGGTGGGCTCCCCCTCCCAGGTGGGCTCCCCCCCTCAGCGCCAGGTCCCTCCCTGAGGCCCCCCCAGTGGTGGGTGCCCCTTCTCCCAGGAGCCGCGATTCAGGCTCAGCTCCCTTCCACCAGGAGTCAGGTTGCGACACTAAAGTTCAAGGGCGCACGTCTAATTGTGTAAAACTGCAGCCGTGGGATTCCAGCCACTGAACCGTATCCACTGAACCATATCCCGTTGGAGTGAGAGAGACAGGCCTGTAATTCGGGGGAAGAAATCTGAGGACGCTTTGAGAGGGTTGGACCAATGCATGTGTCTCCTGGCTTCCCCAAAGGGCCTCCAGTACAGCCACCCTTCCTGCGAGTTAGCTGTTCAATGAGAGGTGTGGGGGCAATTTCCCAGGAACAGTCTTCTGAAATCCGAGGGCTAATGGATGGCAATGTGGGTGCAGGGAGAAAAGAGGAAGCAGAACAGAAATCCATGTGCACACAAGGGCGTTCTCCTGTGCCAGCGCTCAGGCCAGGTTGGGGGGGGTCCAAAGGCCGCCTTCAGCGCGGGGCTGAATACATGGGAGGGAACAGTGCCTCGTCCAAAAAGAAAAAAGGAAAAAAAAAGTGTGGAAAGCTGCTGAGGAATGCCCGCACGGCCATCCTGTTTACCACCCGGAGCCTAAGCCCCGGGCCTACGCGGCCACACTATGAACAGGAAGGATTAGAGGGACCCCCGGTCCCCGAAGCCTGGAGCCGTCGGGAGCAGCTCCGGTTGCCTCGCATCCCCAGCAGCCTGCCCCTTGGTGACAAATGTCCCCGATTCAGGAGCGCTTTTGTGGTCCCTGGGAAAGCCCGGCTAATCCTGCAACCCCCAGCGCACTCACATGGCTCCATTCAGCTGCGCTCACAAAGCGGGCTGCGCTCCCAGACGGGGCCCCCACGGACCCTGGGGGCACCCAGCTCCATGGGCTTCGCCTCCATGTGAGCGCGCGCTGCCTCCTGCGTGCAGAAGGGGACTGGGGGGGGGGGGGGGATGTGTGTTAGAAATAAAGGGCATTTCCACTTCTTCAGGGGGGAGGGTGGTTTTTTGGTGTTTTTTTTTTTTAAATAGATTTTTATTGATTTCAGAGGGAGAAAGAGAAACACCAATGATGAGAGAGAATCCTAGATTGGCTGCCTCCTACTGGGGATCGAGCCCGCAACCCGGGATGTGCCCTGACAGGGGATGAACCATGACCTCCTGGCTCATAGGTGGAGGCTCAACCACTGAGCCACACCGGCTGGGCTGGCTTTGGAGAAAAGAGAAAAACAAGACTGATCAGGGTGGTCTTTTGCCTCAAACCATTCTTGTTCTGTTTGTTCCACCTGGATGCACCCCACTTTTTAAACCCTCCGCCTTCTGCTCCCCAGTCCTTTCCCGTTCTCTTGGTTCATTTCGCACGTTGCATGTCAGGCTCTGGCCTGATGCCTGATTTAATCCTCACGGCAACCGGGTGATGCAGGTACATTTTATAAATGGGGAAACTGAGGTGCAAGCCGGCCCTGGGACCCTGGACATGACACTGGGCTTCCAGAACTCGGGGTCTTGGCCGCTAAGCCACCCACCGGTTGCTGCGGACTGTCATCTGTCATGAGCATCCAGCTTTTCTGTAAGGCCTCCCGGAAGTTGCCCTGCTCTAAGCACACCTGTGGTCTGTTTCCACCCTCACGGTCGCATTGGGAGAGAGCTAGGGGCTCACGTGCCAGTCAAACACTCAGGAAAGATGGAAAAGCAGGAGAGGCCATTCACACCTTAGCAAGGCGTTCCCAGCAGCCCAGGCAGGCCGATGGATGGTCCCTTGTGGCATAAGGCCAGGTTCAAGGACAGCCCTACCTCCACCAGCTTCAGTTTTCCTATTAAAGGGGTTGAACAAAAGATAAATACATACATAAAGGGGTTCAACAAATGCCTCTATCTCTGAGGATGGGCTTAAAAACCAGGCTGTAAAAATCATGACCCCTCTGGCCCAGCCACGTTCGGTTAGATCAGTGGTCGGCAAACTGCTGCTCTCAAGCCAACGCGGCTCTTTGGCCTCTTGAGTGTGGCTCTTCCTAAGCCTTAGGAGTACCCTAATTAAGTTCATAACAATGTACCTACCTATATAGTTTAAGTTTAAAAAATTTGGCTCTCAAAAGAAATTTCAATCGTTGTACTGTTGATATTTGACTCTGTTGACTAATGAGTTTGCCGACCACGGATAGATGGATGGTGGACAGGGGCTTCTTAATTGGTAAAATTGGTTATAAGTGATCTCTTTGGTATCCTGAAAAATGCCCAAAATAGTATGCTAGATCCCTGGGAATAATTGATAATTTAGAAAACAGTCAGGCAGTGAGCAGAATCCAGAAAGTCCAGGCAGGTTATTAAAGGTTTGGGGACACATCAGAAAACCGTGCTGAATAGGGGTGTTTGTGGATTTGAGGGGAGGGGTCATCTTTATTAGTGATTAAAGAAATGAAATTAAACAGCAAAGAGATACTGAATTTTGACCTGGCCAATAATAATGGAAATAATAACAACAATACTACTACTAATAATAATAATTGCTAATGAGTGCTCCATGTCATATACTACTGGTGGGAGTGCAAGGGCAAACTTAGATTACTTGGAAATGTTTATCAAAAGCCTTAAAATGTATATATGTTTGACCCAGCAGTTCTACTTATGGAGTTTTATCCTATGGTGATAAGTTAAAATACGTCAAATAATTTGAAGAGTCAGCACAACACTGTTCATTATACTAAAAGAACAGAAGCAGATCAATAAAAGATTGCTTAACCAAGTCATAATAATCTATATGAAAGAAAACTGTCTACAGTCGATTGATAACAGAAAAAAAGGCAGATTCTAAAAGAGTATGCCTTTTTAAAAAAGTCTGTAAAAATGTCTTGAAGAGCATACAAAATGTTAATGTCCAATGCTTATGAATTCTATTTCGTTTGTATTTTTTATTTATCTTCAACTAATATGTATTATATGAGGTACAAAGAAAAGTAAGGAGGGAGTGGGGGAGAAGGGGGTCCTGAAATGAAGTGACAGGAGAAGATCTGACGTTGGGTGGTGGGCACACGGTGCAAAATACAGATCTTGTATCACAGAAACCCACACCTGAAACCTATATGTTCATGTTGACCAACGCCATCCCAATCAACTTCATAAATAAATATTTTTTTTAAAAGAAAAAAGGAGCAAAAAAAAAAAAAAAAGAAAAAGAAAAAGAAAAAGAAAAGAAAAAAGGAGCCCTAACCGGTTTGGCTCAGTGGACAGAGCGTCGGCCTGCGGACTGAAGGGTCCCAGGTTCGATTCCGGTCAGGGGCATGTACCTTGGTTGCGGGCACATCCCCAGTAGGGAGAGTGCAGGAGGCAGCTGATCGATGTTTCTCTCTCGTCGATGTTTCTAACTCTCTCTCCCTCTCCCTTCTGCTCTGTAAAAAATCAATAAAATACATTTAAAAAAAAGAAAAAAGGAAAGCAAAACATTGATTCATAAGGAAAAAGCAATGTCTCTGTTTGCCCCGCGATGGTAAAATGAGAGCAGCCTTTGAGTCCACGTGGGTCGCAGCCCTCCAGCTGGGTGAGTGTAGCCCCCTGGCTTTCGGGCTCTCATCATGGAATGAGAATCTTACCACGTGGGTGTCTGGTGCCCGAGCATAAGACTGTCCCTCAGTCAACAACACACAGTGTTGGTTACTCAGGTCTTGGACTCTAAGGAATTTCACTGGGAAGTGTTGTTACCCAGCTCGGCAAATGTCCATCCAAGAGGTGTGAGAGTTCTAAGAAGAAACATGAGGGGCTGACCAGCCGTGGGTCCTGGGGGCAGCTCAGCTCCCTGCTCCACACCAGGCAGAGCCCTAGCTCTGCACACAGACCTCGTCCATCAGTCTCCACAGAAGCCCTCTGCTGGGTGGCTACGTTTTCCTTATCCCCTTTGCCTTCTGGGGTGACAACGAAATGGCCATTTGAGGAATCCCTTTTCTAGAAATCCTTGGCCACAGGGTGTTTTGTATGTCATGTGACAGCTCCCTGTACGGCCTCGCCTGATAAAATCCCTTTAGAGCAGTGGTTCTCAACCTTCCTAAGGCTGCAACCGTTTAATACAGTTCCTCATGTTGTGGTGACCCCCAATTTCATGGTTACAAATTGAACATCATTAAAGCATAGCGATGAATCACAACAACAATATGTAATTATAGATGTGTTTTCCGATGGTCTTAGGCAACCCCTGTGAAAGGGTCATTCGACCCCCAAAGGGGTCGAGACCCACAGGTTGAGAATCACTGCTTTAGAGTGCTTTTAAACTGGGCTCCCAGACGCTGCCTGGGGGGGTGAGGGAACAAGCCTTCTCCCCCTCTAGGACTCTCCTACTTGTTCTGCACAGATGCCGAATATTGGGCAGCCCCCCCCAAAAAAAATTTGACCCTCAAAAGAGAGGAACTCCTCTAATATGTCTCATATTTATTTTTTAGTACAAAACATCGTTTTGGAAGGCCACAGTCTGATACCATCCCAGCCAAAGCTCGTCTTGAACGCTTTAAAATAAGGCGAAGACATTGAGCACAGACTGAAGGCGCTATTTCTGGAGACAGGCCCTAACAATGGAACATTTCTGGATGCCTTTGGAGGACCATGTTTTAAAAGCAATCAAGTGAGTGACTGTTGTGAAGGTCCCAAGCATATACTGTATTTGTTTCCCAGGACTGTCACCACAGAGTCCCACAGTTGGATGACTCAGCACAATAGGAATTTAGTGTCTTCATGATTCTGGAGGTTAGAAACCAGAAATTAAGGTTGGCAGGGACCATGCTCCCCTGAAACCCACAGGGGCGAATCCTTCCTTGCCCCTTTAGCTTCTGCTGCTCTTGGCAATCCATCTATGGTGTTCCTTGGCTTGTAGATGCATTATCCCGTCTCTGCCTCAGTCATCACAGGGCTGTCTTTTTCCTGGGTATCTCTTAACTCTTCTTCTTTTTTAAAAATATATTTTGTATTGATTTCAGAGAGGAAAGGAGAGAGAGAGAGAGAGAGAGAGAGAGAGAGAGAGAGAGAGAGAGAGAATATCAATGATGAGAGAGAATCACTGATCAGCTGCCTCCAACACACCCCACACTGGGGATCGAACCTGCAACCCAGGCATGTGCCCTGACCAGGAATCGAACCTGAGACCTCCTGGTTCATAGGTCAAAGCTCAACCGCTGAGCCACACCAGCTGGGCTCTTTGCTCTTCTTGCTGGTTATTGGCTTCAGGGTTCACCCTATTCCAGTGTGACCTCATTGTAACCACATCTACACTCTGAGAGTGAACCAGTACTACATACAAGGATGCTATTTCCAAATAAGGTCACATTCTGAGGCACGGGGGCTAGGACTTGAACATATCTTTTTGGAGGACATGGTTCAACTCATAACATATCTCTACAGAATGCGTTTTTAAAAAAAACAAAAAAACAAAAAAAAACACCAACAGTCTGGTCTTGTGTAAGTGATATTTGTGTCTTGAGATAAAATTCCAATGACTGCATCATACAAAGATTCGAAAACTGCTATATCCCAAGTAGATGAGAGGAAGAGATAATTTCTCTAAATAAACTCTGTGACTGACCCGAAGAGCAGCTCTGTTTGAGGGGGACACGGCGGGGGGTCTTGTTAATTTTATGTGTTAACAGGACTGGCCATGGGGGGGCAGATTAAATATTATTTCTGGGTGTGTCTTTGAGGAGTTTCTGGGTGAGATGAATATTTGAATTGTTTTATTTATTTTAAAATATATTTTTATTGATTTCAGAGAGGGAGAAATACAAACATCAATGATGAGAGAGAATCATTAATCAGCTGCCTCCTGCACCCACTCCCCACCTGGGGATGGAGCCCGCAACCTGAGCTTGTGCCCTTGACCAGAATCAAACCCAGGACCCTTCAGTTCACAGGCCAACGCTCTATCCACTGAGCCAAACTAGCTAGGGCGAGATTAGCATTTAATTGGGGGACCCAATAAAGTAGTCCGCCCTCCCCAATGTGAGTCATCATCCAATCCACTGAGGGCCAAAACAGAACAGGAAGAAGGAGGAAGCCAGCCCTTTCTTGAGCCTCACTGTGGGGCTGGAGCAGTCACTTCCTCCTGCCTTCTGACAGGGACTTCTTCCGTTGGCTCCCTTGGCTTTCCTGCCTCCAGCCTTGGATGGAATGCCACCACCAGTATGAGTGATTTACATGGTCCCAATGTCATTTTTATTGACATAATTACACCAGTAATTAAGTTTTACACCCGTGTAAATCTACACCAGTGGGAAGAAGGGCTTTCCTGAGGCCCTAGCTTGCAGGCAGCAGACTGTGGGGCCTCTCAGCCTCCATAATCACAAGCCAATTCCTCCCAATGAAGCTCTTTTCATATAAACATATAAAATTTAAATATATAAACGATTCCATTTCCTGGAGAATCCTGACTGATCTTAATTCATGTGAAGAGTTTGAATTGAATTATTTCTTAATATGTAAGAGATGAAAAAGCACATACTCTAAATTAATATTCTAGTTTACTTATTCAGGAGCCCTTAATATACACATTGAATTTCTAGTTGATGTTTCACTTGAAAAAGGATCCCTGTTTTTATTTATTTTTTATTGATTTCAGAGAGGAAGGGAGGGAGAGGGAGAAGGGGAGAGAAATAGAAACATCAATGATGAGAGAGATAATCATTGATTGGCTGCCTCCTGCCTGCCCCCTACTCGGGGGATTAAGCCCACAACCTGGGCATGTGCCCTTGACTGAAATCCAACCTGGGACCCTTCAGTCTGCAGGCCGATGCTCTATCCACTGAATCAAACCAGCTCCAGCAAGGATCCCTGTTTTTAAAGTGTGAAAATAACCCTGGACTCTTGGCTTGGTAGCTTAGCATATAGTTTCTCCCCATTCTACATAAGTTCTACTTTTTAATCTTTTTTAAGGACCCCTACTGATGGGTGCCTATATGTGAAAATACTTGCTGGACACACAGGAAACAGTAGTGAATAAAGCAGACATGCTTCTTGCTCCTATGGAGTCCCCTAATTATATTGAAAATCGCCTTATATCTGTTTAGAGGTGGTGAAATGAACACATAAGGGGTAATAAGAAAGAAATAATAAGAGATGATGAAAAGAAGGGGCAATTCAGGGAGGGAGTACTAGTGAGCAATACTTGGCATCCCGCAAACTACTAATTTCTAGACATCAGTGGCCAGTTTCCTCAGATCTAACCCGGACAAAGATGGACTAGAATAGAGAAGAAAAAAAGAATGTGCTTCCAACCAATCATTAAAACGAACTCTTGAGCCGTGACTGTAGCACAGAGTGAGCTCCCCCAGGTTTCTCCGCCTCATCGTTCGGGGTCACAGAGTCCCTGGTCGGTCCTACTGACAATTTTTTCCCCATCTACTACCACAGACCTGTCCTTCCACTATTCTCCTTGATGGAAAATGGCACCACAGTCTCCTAGATTACACAAATGAACCAATCAGCCTGGAGTCCTCCCTCTCCATCACGCCTATCAAATTCACCTCCAGGCCCTGACCAGTTTGGCTCAGTGGATAGAGCGTCGCCCTGCGGGCTGAAGGATCCCAGGTTCGATTCCGGCCAAGGGCATGTACCTTGGTTGCAGGCACATCCCCAGTCAGGGGGTATGCAAGAGGCAGCTGATCGATGTTTCTCTCTCATCGATGTTTCTAACTCTCTATCCCTCTCCCTTCCGCTCTGTGAAAAATCAATAAAAAAATAGATATTTTAAAAAAAATTCATCTCCAGGATTGGGCAATCCTACGGAGTCAGTATCTTCTGAAACCATGCTCTTCTTCCCATAACCACTGCTACAACCCTAGTGTTAAAAAGAGATTAGTGCTTAGTGAGCTCTTACTTGATCTCAGGCATAATTGAAACTCTTTTTTATGAAGGTTTATGGCTCTTTTTAAAAAATATATTTTTATTGATTTCAGAGAGTAAGAGAGAGGTAGAAACATCAATGATGAGAGAGATCAGCAGCCTCCTGCACACCCCATACTGGGGACTGAGTCCACAACCTGGGCATGTGCCCTGACCAGGAATCGAACCTGTGACCTCCTGGTTCAATGCTCAACCACTGAGCCAGGCCAGCTGGGCAAAATTTAAACTTTTTATTTATACTAACTGTTTTAATTCTGACTACAATTCTATGTGGTAGGTACAATTATTTTTTAAATATTTTTATTGATTTTAGAGAGGAAGGGAGAGGGATAGAGAGATAGAAACATCAGTGATGAGAGAGAAGCATTGATTGGCTGCCTCCTGCCTGCCCCCTACTCAGGGGGATTAAGGCCGAAACCCAGGCATGTGTCCTTGGCTGGAATCGAACCTGGGATCCTTTAGTTTACAGGCCGATGCTCTATCCACTGAGCCAAACCAGCTAGAGCAATGGTAGGTACAATTATTATCCTGATGTTAGAGAAAAGGAAATGAGGCTAATAGACATTAAGTAACACTCTCAAGATCACGGTAAAAAAAGTGACAGAGCCTGAATTCAAACCATAGAAGACTGCCTTCTAAGACCACCTGCCTCTCTCTTTCTCTCTCTCTCTCTCCCTCTCTCTCATTATGTGCTTAATGACAGCTCTGTATAGCTCAGCAAGCCTACTGCTCTTCCCTAAACATGTGCTCCCCGTATGGGAACGGGCATTGCATTGCTCACAGTCCTTATGTTCCTCCCACCTCCTTACTCCTTTCCTCTCTTCCTACTCTCAGCTGATGACCTCACCTTCCTTCAGAGAAATAGAAGCCACCGATTCCACAAACCAGCCCCCACCAGTCCCCATTTTTGCTAAGTCCCTGGTTATACTAGAAGAGGTATCCGTGGAGAAAATTCAGGAGTTTTCTGAAGTTAATTGGGAAAATATTGCATCTGTATTTTCATTAATTGAACAAGCCACACCTGTATTAGCAAGACTTTTAGGATCTTTAGCAGCAGTAGAAATCACACGTGTTTGATAATACACTAGTCGTGCAAATATCTCCAAATAGCATTTATGCTTCATCACAACTTCAAAATTACAGTACTCATTAGACCCACTGCAAGATCTTGTAATGTAATACGTTAATAAAGAAACACACTTATGACTATATAAGAACTTGTCTTTTTTTATTTTTTAATATATATCTTTTTTATTTCAGAGAGGAAGGGAGAGGGAGAGAGAGAAACATCAATGATGAGAGGGAATCATTGATCGACTATCTCCTGCATGTTCCCTATTAGAGATTGAGCGTGCAACCCATGCATGTGCCCTGACCAGGAATCAACCTGTGACCTCCTGGTTCATAGGTCGATGCTCAACCACTGAACACACTGGCCAGGCTAAAAACTTGTCTATTTTTAAACTCTATGTAATATCAACCCCCTCCTTCAAGCTCCAGGCTTATAGAGCCAAATGCCCCATCATCTCTAATTGAGGGCCTAATAAGTATCTCAAAGCTCATACATCCAAACACAGCTGTTAATTTTTCTCCCCAAACCTTTTGCTCCCCTTAGTCACCCGCATCTCAGTAGATGGCTCTCCCATCCATCCACTCAGTTGCTTACACCAAAACCAAGGAGTCCTTCATTCCTCCCTTCATCTCAACCCCCATCACCAGGTTTCCCTCTTTTTAAAAAAATATATATATATTTTATTGATTTTTTACAGAGAGGAAGGGAGAGGGATAGAGAGTTAGAAACATCGATGAGAGAGAAACATCGATCAGCTACCTCCTGCACACTCCCTACTGGGGATGTGCCTGCAACCAAGATACATGCCCTTGACAGGAATCAAACCTGGGACCCTTCAGTCCGCAGGCCGACACTCTATCCACTGAGCCAGACCGGTCAGGGCCAGGTTCCCCTCTTAGGTCACCCCCTGGCATGCTGCTCTCCCCGTCACTCAGCCTCACAGACCTCTTCCTAACCTTGATCTCTTCTCAGGTCTAGCACTCACATGACTTTTGTTTGCTCCTCCAATTTCCACCTGCTTTTACTTCCTTTCCCTCCAGCCTCAGCTGGAATGTCATGACAGTAACTCCTGCTCCCGTGTGTCTTGTTTGCTTCTTGGCTGTTTCCCCTCTAGAACATGAGCTCGGTGAGGGCAAGGATCTGGTCTGTCCTGGGGACCTCCGTATCCACAGAGCCTGCACATGGACTCCATCATACACTAATACATATGTATTGAATGAACACTTGCTTAGTCAACTAATGAGTCCATGGCTACTTTGAAGATTCATGAAAATAGTTGAAGTTCACCCCTCCGTGTGGTCCCACCACCTGGGGAGCGCTCAGTAGCTTTTCCCCACTGAGTCTTCACTTTCCCACAGTAGCACCAGCGTGGAGGTGACTAAGGGGCATCTGACAATGCTTTCTCCCGATGCACAAACACAGAGCTGGGATGTAACTGAAGTCACACAAGAGGACACTGCCTGCACAGATCAGAAAATGCCTGTGGGCAAGAGGACATAGAAATGCCAGCCAGAAAGAGGGTGGACTCTGGAGGGAGGTGGTCCTGTGTTCAAGTCCCCGTTCCTTTCCTTCCCAGGTTTGCACATTGGCCATTTCTTCAAGACGTCTGAGCCTCAGAGTCCTCGGCTGTATAGGACAGTGGTTGGCAAACTCATTAGTCAACAGAGCCAAATATCAACAGTACAATGATTGAAATTTCTTTTGAGAGTCAAATTTTTTAAACTTAAACTATATAGGTAGGTACATTGTTATGAACTTAATTAGGGTACTCCTAAGGCTTAGGGAGAGCCACACTCAATGGGGCCAAAGAGCCGCATGTGGCTCGAGAGCCGCAGTTTGCTGACCACTGGTATAGGAGGATAACAGTATCTACATTACAGACGGTGAGAGCCAAGGGCTAGAACGGGCGAAGGGGATTCAACACACAACAGACTCTCTCTACAGTGTCACTTCATTTGCTACGATAGCAAGTCCCCTTTAAAAATAGCAAACACTCGCCCAGCCAGAGTGGCTCAGTGGATATAACATCAGCCTGTAGACTGAAGGGTCCCTGGTTTGAGTCCAGTCAAAGGCACGTACCTTGGTTGCAGGCTCAATCGATCGGCAGCCTTGATAGGGCCCTGATACGGGCTCCTGAGGGAGGTAACCAATCGATGTGTGTGTGTCTCTCTCTGTCTCTCCCCTCTCCCTTCCACTCTCTAAAAATCAATGAGAAAATATTCTCAGGTGAGGATGAACAAAAAAATAAAAAAGCAAGCACTTGAGAGTTGCACAGAACCTGACAGAACTCCTATTTTGTCTCATTTTTGATATTTAATGTCACACATAATGAAGTCTTCTTTTTTTAAATCTACACACTTCACAGAATAGGCTGTTACAAACAAGGAGAATTCACCAAGTATTTCTTTATGCCATGTTTTATTTTTTTCTTTCTGTCTTGCCAGCATTGCATTTGAATGAATCCTCTCCCCAGTAATCATGCTGACATGGATTCATATCTGTATTCAGTGTAGACTCCCACTGTTCCTTAGGGGTAATTTTCAAATCTTTTTACACAAGTCGACACGCCGTTCTCATTGATAAATAGCAGCGGCACTGCTTTTACCTCCTGCGTACTATTTTGACAGATCACCACCCTGAAGAAGTTTCTCGTGTTTAAAGAAAGTAATTTGTCTAAAGAGAGAGGGTATTTTCAAACCACACTTCTAAGATATGTCAAATAACAGGAATAAAGGGGGAAAAAATATGAGCGTTGGAGTAAAAGAGATAGCACCTGAATAAAAGAAATCTCAAAAGGAATAGACAAGATCAAGAGATAACACAGAAAGGAAAGTAGGAATCTAAACTTTCCTTAGAAGCAGAAATGAACGTGCAACTGCCTTCTTACCCGGTGATGAGAGTTTTAAAAGACAGGACCATGCTAATGAAATAGGAAACGCGACATTTCAAACCAGTGGCTTCACTCTTTGAAAAATTGTCTCTTTTTTTTTCGAGAATTTCAGGATAACGAGAACCAACTGCTAGAGTTAATACAGAGACATAGTTCCTACATTTAGGTGATCTTCCATTAGCGATCTTAATAAAAATTGTGATTTCAAATAAAGCTAAGAAATTAAGTGATAGTATGTGGCTCAGTGGTTGAGCATCTATCTATCCATGAACCAAGAGTTCACTGGCTCAATTCCCAGTCAGGGCGCATGCTGGGGTGTGGGCCCGATCCCCAGTAGGCGGCGTGCAGGAGGCAGCTGGTGGATGTTTCTACCTCTCTATCCCTCTTCCTCCCTCTCTAAAAATCAATAAAAGTTAAAACATATTTTTTTTAAAAAATAAATTGATAGTCTAACCCAGCCGTGGGCAAACTACGGCCCGCGGGCCGGATCCGGCCTGTTTGAAATGAATAAAACTAAAAAAAAAAAAAAAAAAAAAAAAGACCGTACCCTTTTATGTAATGATGTTTACTTTGAATTTATATTAGTTCACACAAACACTCCATCCATGCTTTTGTTCCGGCCCTCCGGTCCAGTTTAAGAACCCATTGTGGCCCTCGAGTCAAAAAGTTTGCCCACCCCTGGGACCCCTAACTATACCAAAGTGACTCACAAACACGTTCTATTCACCGAAGGAACCAAGTAGTTTGTCGATGTTCGAAGGTAAAACCTGTAAGCCCCATTGCAATGATTCCTACACAATGCTGACCTGCAGCCTGTGTTTTGTTTGTTTGTTTGTTTTCATGATAATAGGTTTTTAAAAAGAATCCAAAACAAATGTTGACCTTAGAAGGCGTTTCTTATTGACCAAACCCTCCAGACAAGTTGCTTAGTTAAATGGAGACCCTTTTCCCTGGGAATTTATTTCAGAGTTTTTGTGAGTCTATCCTCAAGGTTCTTTTTTTAACCACTTGCCATTTCACTTCTTATTGTTGGTTTGTTGCTACCGCTCCATCTCCCTATCCTAAAAAATAAATTGTCTTTTCTGTTAGAAATATCTCTGCATGGGTAGTAGGCTAAGACTTTCATTCCAAACAACCCACTCTCGCACCTGTTTAAATCTCCAAGCTCCGAGTTTTGTTTATACATCTTAGCGCTTTTACTAATCACCCTCTTTTGGTGTGGTGACTAGTTATGGGAAGGAGGTTGATTTGGTGAAGACCAGTGGGTGCCCAGTGAGAAGGCTGGCTCCCTGAATGCTTCCGGGGTAATTAACACTTCAGGTACTTTGCCTAAAATCAAGGCATTTGTAGAATTTCCAAAATGCTTTAGCAGAATTATTTAGATAATGAATAATTAAGCACAATTTATGGCACGTAGCATTAAATAATAGGGAAAAACCAACAGCCACATAAAACTATAAAGCAGTCATTTGCACGGAAATTTGGAATTTTTAAAAAAGAGTATTGAAGGATGTTGATTTCAAGCGAAAGATTGTCATATTAGTTCTATCTCTGTGTCTTTATGATCCTCATGAAGAAATACTTCAAAAAACTAACATTTGGTCTGGTATGATTTTCTTTTATTTATTTATTCTTACTGTTGGTCCAATCTGATTTTAGACATAAACAATACAAAGCCCATTGGTTTGTTAGCTATTGGACATGGCACACATTCTTGATAACAAAGGCAAAAGTAAAAGATAGTTAGGATGCAAAATTGGGCACTGAATTCTTTGGGGGAATGTTGTGAGAATTATAAATGAAGGCATTTGCAAGCAGGAGAGGCGAATATGAATTTTGAATGTGTAGGACCATACCAGCTAGCCATAACTTGTAATGATTTTTGAGGGCTCTTATACCTAAGGATTCTATATCAGTGTATATGTGTTGCTAAAATATCAAGTTGAAATTTAAAAATTCAATCATTCTGATATATTCTTTACCTGAGGTTTTTTTTTAAAACCATTGGTATTTGAAAGCCTCATTGGGACACAGAAAGAAATTACAGTTTTCTGGCCCAAAGCTTGCATGCCTCCTTATAATTCAGTCATATTCTCAATCCCTGAAACAATTTAAAATAAATGTGGTCATTTTCTTTCATGCTTGAGTAGCCTGTGTTACAGTCAAGAGCTTCACTCATCAGCTTTGCCATCTTTATTAGGTTCTAATTTACACTTTTCAAATGTTAGTAGGAGCTAACATGTATTGTGCATTTATGGTCTAGGCATGGTATGGGAAGCACTTTATGCATATTCTCTTACCTGCTGTAATTGCCATTTTATAGATAAGAAGCTTGAGGCTTATAGAGAATATGATACACCACTTGCCTACAATCACCCAGATTTCAAATATGGATCTGGGATTTAACTCTCTGATGAGGAGGTCAAGATTCTTCAGCAGCAAAAACTGAAACTGGCCGAAACCGGTTTGGCTCAGTGGATAGAGCGTCGGCCTGCGGACTGAAAGGTCCCAGGTTCGATTCCGGTCAAGGGCATGTACCTGGGTTGAGGGCATATCCCCAGTAGGAGATATGCAGGAGGCAGCTGATCGATGTTTCTCTCTCATCGATGTTTCTAACTCTCTATCCCTCTCCCTTCCTCTCTGTAAAAAATCAATAAAATATATTTTTTTAAAAAAACTGAAACTGACTAGCTGGTTTTAGCAAGAACAAAAAAAAAAATATTAACAGGATAATAGACGGTGTATAGAATTTCCAGAAGGTTTACAGAAACGACCATATCTCCAGCACTATATTGATACTAAGCAGATGTTCAATAAATATATATGTGAGGAACCAATGAATGTATGGCCCAGTCGTCTCTGGAATGGGCACAAGGAAAAGCCAGAAAGCCCTACCAATAGCTATGTCACTATGGGCAAACAGGTGAACCAGACGGAATAGAAGGTTCTGGGTGACAGATGAGTTAAGCTGGAGCGCCTACTCCAGAACGTGCAGCTGAAACGGACAAGGTTGGGACTGGGCTGCTTCCTTACTTCCCGAGGATGTCATTGCCCCGGAAGAGAATGCCCCTGAGAGCCCACGCTGGTCACCACAGCTGTTGTCCTCCAGGTCAGAACCAACTCGTTCGAAAGGACGGAGGAAGCAGCAAGTGCCTGCTATGTGCTCAAGGTGTTGTGGGCATTATCCCATGTAATCATCAGAATGGCCCTGCGAAGCAGCTACTATTTGTAGGTCCATTTTACAGATGAGAAGAGCAAGGCTTAGGGAGATCGCCTAAGGCAGTGGTCAGCAAGCCATGGCTCGCGAGCCACATGGGCTCTTTGGCCCCTTGAGTGTGGCGGTTTTCAGTCTGGGCGAGTCTATTTTGAAGAAGTGGCGTTAGAAGAAGTGGGGGGTGTTGGTCGGTTGGACCACGGGATAGGCAGCGCCGGGGAGGTACATTGTTTTGAGGTGCGTTCGCTGAGGTCTACCCCTTCCAACTCTCCCATCCACACTCGTCTATCTGAAACAAGTATACAAGACGAGTGTGGATGGGAGAGTTGGAAGGGGTCGACCTCAGCGAACGTACCTCAATCAGACTGAGGACGTTTTTAGCAAAGGCCAGCTTAAGCTAATAACAATGTACCTACCTATATAGTTTAAGTTTAAAATATTTGGCTCTCAAAAGAAATTTCAATCGTTGTGCTGTTGATGTTTGGCTCTGTGGACTAATGAGGTTGCCGACCACTGGCCTAAGGTTACGTACATAACTAAGAATCGGCAGAACCTGGCTTTGAACCCTCGTCGAAGTGACTCCAAATCCCCCCTCTTTAGAACTAGGCATCGCTACACAACAGAAAGTTAAACTGTAAAAGTAGGTTATTGCACAAGCCACTTCTGTGACAAAATTCCGTCGTTTCGCTCCCAACTTATCCCGTTATTTCTCATTTCATATTTTTACAGGAGAAACCAGCCTCCTCTTGAACTGGCTCCGGCGAGGGGAATGGAGGGCTGAGCAAGATGCTCTCCAAGGTTCTGAAAAAACGACGTTTGACATGGTAAATGGTACTGCCAGAGCAAAGGTAGCGTCATGTGATATTGGCTCTTCGATTTTTACACTCAGGGCAAAGCCATCTGTGAGCAGATGAAAAATGAAATAATTACGAAATCTAGGCAGTTCTTAAGAAACGAAGTTTTCCACCACCCACATCCATTCACTAAAATTAAGGGAGATGAACTCCGAAAACAGACTTCTTTGCTCCAGCGCTGGCTTCCCTCCACCGACAGGGAAGTCGGCCCCTGCCAGTAACGTGTGAGATCATGATGGGAACTTTCTGAGTGCTGCAGTCGACATGCCCGCCTGGCCATGCATCATCAGCCCGGGAACGTGGCTGAGGCCAGGGTAAGCATCTGGAATCAGGGGTACCTGGTGACACAGGCAAGACACAGCCAGTGGGGTGAGGAGCGGAGTGAGAATTGGCAGCAAGGGAGTCTGGGGGAAGAAATGAAACCAGAAGGACAGGAGGGGAGTCGAGCGATGAAACAGAGAGAAGAATAAAAATGAAAAGCTTGAAGGGGGCCTGTCGGAAGGGGGAGGAGGTTGTGGCCAGTGGCAAGTCGTGGCTTTCGTTTCCTGGGGAGGCAGGTATCATCTGCTCTCTCTTCACTCCTAATACCAACTGCAGGGATGCTGTTTCCTTCCAAGTGTTTCTACGCAGCTCCACAGGGGTTGACATTGGGCTGGGCTGACATCTGCTGCTCCTTCTTGCTGCATTCTGTGCTATTTGGAGATGTTCTATTGATATCATCCTTCGTTGACCTTGCCTCACTCTCCCCCCTCCCAGCGCTCCTTCCGCTGTCCTATTTGTAGCAACGGCTTCAGTCCACTAACAAGGGCTCTTTCATCTATGAGTCCCACTCTTGCTTTTGTTTCTCTTGTCTATTTGGCGTTCGCTTCTTGAGAGCAAGCCAGCTTGCATCCTCTCTTGTCCTTGAGAAACTGTTGAACGTAGCTGACTTGTTAGAACCAGCAGGTGAAACTCTCATCTAATCCCAGAGTTTGCAGTAGTCTGTTCAGCAGCTTTAAATGTTAGACAAGCAAATAGCCATGTTCCTTTGCAGAAATGGTCATCCTGCCCTTAGAATCGCTATCCCAAGCCAGGAGTTACAGAGGCCACATGCGCTTAGAATAAATAAATACACAGAACTGGGCTCCTGTCGTACGGATTCTGACTTAGGCAGTTTGGACTCTGCCATCGCAGCGAAAGACGGGTTTTTGCCCACAGAATACTAATTGCTGTGACTGTTCTGAACTGATCCGTCTTGTGAAAGAAAAATATGGAAGGAAAGCTCAAAATCATAAGCTGAGTTGGGAAAAATTCTATATGCCAAATAGACAGGGGTTGGCAAAAGCAGAGTTATAGTTGTTTGAATGGAAAAAGGCAAATATTATAAATAAATAATACACTAATTACTGAAAAATACAAGAATACACTGTAAACCTACTTTTGCATAGATATAGATATAGATCGATATAGATATAGGTATAGAGACATATAGATAGAGATATATAGATATAGAAACAGATATAGATATAGATATAGATATAGATATAGACAGATATAGGTATAGATATAGATATAGACAGATATAGATATAGATATAGATATAGATATAGATATAGATATAGATATAGATATAGATATAGATATATAGAGATAGATGCAAATATCTCTAGAGTTTTTACTGAAGTGCCTTTGGATTTGTACCAAGTGAGAAGTATCATGGCTTCTTAGCTGTCATTTTAAGTTCTGTGTGTTAACTTTGTCACAGAAGCCTGTCAACAATATTTACCGAGGGCTCACTTGTACACACAACAGTAGAAGGCTGAGCTTGTTTGTTTGACTCTATTTAGATAGAACACATGGATCTCAAAGTCTGTTTACCAGAGATTCACCACTGATCATGTCTTTGATGTACCTTCTCGTTGGTGGTTTTAACAGCAAACGTTAGCAAACTTGAAGATAAGAGGAAAGGATTAAACCTTGTACCCAGATGCAAGGATTTTCCTGGTTTGGTGGGAAGGTTATGGACATAGAGTCAGGGGATCTAGGAGTAAACCCTGGCCCTGTTACTTACCAGTTGCTGGACTTTAAGCAAGTGACTTAATATTTTTGAGTTCTAGTTTTCCATCTCTAAAGTAAAGGGAAAACCCCCGCCCTAACTATATCACAAGATTATCATAGGATTACGTGACGCCATGATGGGAACCAGCTTTGTACAAGGAAAAATGCCCTACAGTGTAAGGGATTGGAAACTATGATGGCAATTTAATACAATGACTATGAAATGTACCAGCTGTCAGGATTAAGGATCACAGTTCAGAGGATGGCCACTTTACATTGTCACCTATTTCCCCCGAGCACCAGTTCACACTGTTATAATATATTCACAATGTGCTTCAATGTTTTCCTTCTGGCCTTTCATTTCATTGATGAATTTAAATGGAAAAAATCATTAGTAGAGGCTGAAAGTAACTCACTTCAACAAAACTCTTTTCATGTAAACAATATCTATCCTCTATAATAAAAGAGTAATATGCAAATCAACTGAACAACAGAACGGCCAGTCACTATGACATGCACTGACCACAAGGGGGCAGATGCTCAATTCAGGAGCTGCCCCCTGGTGGTCAGTGCACTTCCACAGGGGAAGCGTCACTCAGCCAGAAGCCAGCTCATGGCTGGCCAGTGCAGCAGTGGTAGTGGGAGCCTCTCCCGCCTCCATGGCAGTGCTAAGGATGTCCGACTGATAGCTTGGGCCCGCTCCCCAAGACATCAGTTGGACATCCCCCAAGGGCTCCTGGGCAGCCAGAGGGATGTCTGACTGCCAGCTTAGGCCCAATCCCCCAGAGAGTGGGCCTAAGCCAGCAGGTGGACATCCCCCGAGGGGTCCCGGACTGCAAGAGGGCGCAGGCTGGGTTGAGGAACCCTCTTGAGTGCACGAATTTTCATGTACAGGGCCTCTAGTATATATATAGAAGGCTGATATGCAAAGTGTCCCCTCAGGAGTTCGACCCAGAGACTGGGAGTTCGATCGCTCGCTATGACGTGTGCTGACCACCAGGGGGCTGTGCGGAACAAAGGAAGGCCCCAGCCGGCAGCCAGCAGCCAGGGAAGAGAGGCCCTGGCCTGTAGCCGGAAGGCCCCAATCAACCCTGATCACCAGCCAGGCCTAGGGACCTTATCCATGCACAAATTTCGTGCACCGGGTCTCTAGTATTTTATAATGCAAGTACATAAAGAGAATCATTTGAATAATCTAAAACATATCTGAAAGCATCACACCGGAAATGAAGCAACTTTACACATTTCTGATTAGTTACCTCCTCCCAGGCACCTCATGTGGAGCAGGGCCATGGGCGGGGTTTCTAGAGAGATACGAGCTCAATGATGAGAGTTCTAGAGGCTTCAGGAGTGTTCTCAGAACATTCTCTCCTGATGCCTGTTCTCTGGGAAAGGGCATATTCTGTTTCTGACAGCGATTCGGCAAAGATTAAGTGAAATTGCCACTGAAGAATTGAGGAGGGGGTTCAAATGCTAGACAGAGGTTTGGGGTTAGGTCAGTAGCTCCCAGTTTAGGGCATCAGTTTCCCTTCAAAATTAAAAAAAAAAAAATCAACTATCACAAACATTTTTATTTATTTATTTTAAAAATAATTTTATTGATTTCAAAGAGGAAGAAAGAGGGAGAGAGAGAGATAGAAACATCAATGATGAGCAAGAATCATTGACTGGCTGCCTCTTGCATTCAAGCCCACAACCTAGGCATGTGCTCTGACCGGGATTTGAACCATGACCTCCTGGTTCATAGGTTGATGCTCAACCACTGAGCCACACCAGCTAGGCACAAAAATTTTATTTTTTTTAAAAAAGGGTTATCTTCCCATGTGGAAAAAAAAGTGGGATAACTATAAAAAATCACAGCATAGCCCTGACCAGTTTGGTTCAGTGGATAGAGTGTCGGCCTGGGGACTGAAGGGTCCCGGGTTCGATTCCAATCAAGGGCATGTACTAGTACCTTGGTTGCGGGCACATCCCCAGTAGGGGGTGTGCAGGAGGCAGCTGATCGATGGTTCTCTCTCATCGATGTTTCTAATTCTCTATCCCTCTCCCTTCCTCTCTGTAAAAAATCAATAAAATATATATTTTTTTTAAATCACAGCATAAACAACTGTCGGCAAGTATAGTCATTTAGTTTATTGAAAAAAAATCATCCCATTGTCCTTAGATTTCCTTTTATTGCAAAGTAGGGAACTTCCTCTAAACTGACCCTGGTCATTTGGGCCAATATTTAGTAACAGTTCAGTCCTTTCAACCTTGAGTACCTATGGTCACAAAGATGTAGTCAGACAAAATCATTTCTAGTCTTCAAGCACAGAATCATACTTTTTGGTTGGAGCGTGTGAGCAGCTATTCGCAAGGCTGGAGATACTCGCCAATGCTGACAGCCTCTGAGATCACTCAGGGTTTTGATGAAAAATGGTTGGGTACTTGAATTCTGTTCACTCATCATCTTACAATGAATTCACTTACAGAGCGAACAGAAAAAAATAGGGAGAGAAGAGTAAAGTAGAGACTCTTGCCGATGTCCTCTCTTGTTACAATCGCACAGGCTGTTCGGATATCATCACGGGACATCTGACATTTTCCGCAGGTGGAGGGAGAGGCGAGGTTCCGCAGGTGGCCGCACCCGTGATTTCAATGCTGCTCTTTGCCAGGAGTGTGGGATTCGTCTGCTCGCTTCTATTTCTATTAGCTGTGAGTTTCTCTGCATCCCAGCTCCATCTGAGAACCTGACTAAGCTTAGCTCATTCCAGAGAGATCTGCTCCCGCTGGGAAGGTGTCACTGAATAAAAGTCTCATGACTGAGGTTCCTAAGAACTGCAAATCTCCGCTATTTTGCTCAGCCTGAAAGCAAATTTTATGAAAATATGTTTTTGTTTTTCCTCACCATAATCAGATATACACTAGGCTGGACCATTTTATCGATTGATTTGAGAGAAAGAGGGAGAGAGAAACATCAATTAATTGCTCCACTTATTTGTGCATCCGTTGGTTGATTCCTGTATGTGCCCTGACTGGGAATGGAACCCACAACCTTGGCATGTCGGGACGATGCTCCAACCAACTGAGCTACCCAGCCAGGGCTAGGCTGGACCGTTTAATTTGGAAGCTCAAGAATCAGGATGAATTGTTTCTTAACAGGAAAAAGAATTTCTTTTTATTTATAACAAGTGCTGTATTTCCTGGAAATGGAATGAACAAGATTGTGGCTATGCAATAATATTTCAAAATTTTATATGAATGTGTTAGACCTAGCACTTCCATTGAGTATTTCAGACACTGTCTGCCCAGTGGAGTGGCTGCAATGCATAATAACTGTTTCTGTCAAAGTCAGGTTTCCTTTGGAGGAACCGAGTGGATTTCTGGTCCTTGTTTCCGCCCTGTATCAGAGCCTATCCTGAACCTCAGCAAACGGAGGATAATGGGTTCAGGGGAAAGTAGTCAAGTGACACCAATGCCTATGCATTCATTCACTTGTTCATTTACTCTACAAGTATATATTTTAAATATTTTCTTTTTCAAAATATGTTTTTAATGGACTTGAGAGAGAGAGAGGGAGGAAGAGGGGAAGAGAGAGAGAAGCATCAATGTGAGAGAGAAACATCAATTGGCTGCCTCCTGCAACCCAGGCACGTGCCCTGACCGGGAATCAAACTGGTGATCTTTTGGTTTATGGGATGATGCTCAACCAACTGAGCCACTCCGGCTGGGCAACTCTACAAGATTTTGCTTATTGTCTACTCCATGTAAGGCACAAGTGCTGTGTCCTGGGATTACAAAGATGAAAAGAGTTCACAGTGTGGTGGTAAATATGGGGAAAAAATGAATAGCTAAAAATTACCCAAATTTAATTCTCCATCCATTCAACGCACTTGCACACCAAGTCTTGTACAGTCTAAAGAGAAGCTGGAGTGATGTGAATACCTGATATAATTCGTTTTCAGACATCATCCAAATCTTGCAAGAAGCATCAGAGAGAAATCTGAGACAGCAAGATAATTATTACTAAATACACTCAAAGACTAGTCGATACTTTACCTCATCAGAGTCCAACACATCCGTGCGTTGATTGCATCATGATTTTCTCAGGGGTGTAACTGCCTGGTACTTCATCTCAATCTCCATTGAATTGTCCACCTGGGCTGCTCCCAGATGCTTCTCTCTCACTGTGCACATTCTCCTGAGCCGATCCATCCATTCTCTTGCTCTGAACCTTCTCCCGAATGCGCTGATGATATAGCCAACCCTGATCTCCTCCAGACCCGTCCAGCGGCTGCCTTTTGGCTAGTCAATCTTGGGGTCTTATAGATGCCTGCAAAGCAAACATATCCAAAGCGCCTCCCTTGCCACTCCCGTCCCCCCTCACCCCCCCGCCACACACACACACACATAATACATCAACTTCTGTTCCTATGCTTCTTGACACACTGAATGTTACTACATAGAGCCAGCCTGTTTCTGCCTAGGGGTCATGCTTTTTCATGCCCCCAAGTTCTACCAATTTTGCCTCCTCAATATACGTTCGAATTCACCCCTTATGTATACACATGGTCTCTGCCTTAATTGCCCTCACCCCCTCTGACTGGTGCAAAAGCCTTTCAGCTGGTCCCTGACCGCCTTGGGTGCACAGGCCCAGGGGTGGGCTCTTCAGCTCCTCTCTCCTCTCTGAGAAGCCTGACAGTGCCTGCCACACTGACACCCCCCTTCCTAGGGGGTCGTTATTACATTTATTTGTTATTATTTATTTTTAAATTAACTTTATTTGGGTGACATTGGTCAACATGAACGTATAGGTTTCATGTGTGGGTTTCTGTGTTACAACATCTGTATATTGCACCATGTGCCTACCACCCAAAGTCAGATCTTCTGTCACCATAATGGGGACCCCCTTTTCTCTCCCCACCCCCTTCCCTCTGGGAACCACCACACTGCTGTTAGTGTTCATAAGTGTAAGTTTTATATCCCACATATGAGTGAAATCATATAGTTCTTAGCTTTTTCTGACTGACTTATTTCACTTAGCGCAGCGGTTCTCAACCTGTGGGTCGTGACCCCTTTGGGGGTCAAACGACCCTTTCACAGGGGTCGCCTAAGACCATCGGAAAACACATACATAATTACATATTATTTTTGTGATTAATCACTACGCTTTCATTATGTTCAATTTGTCACAATGAAAATACATCCTGCATATCAGATATTTACATGACGATTCATAACAGGAGCAAAATGACAATTATGAAGTAGCAACGAAAATAATTTTATGGTTGGGGGTCACCACAACATGAGGAACTGTATTAAAGGGTCGCGGCATTAGGAAGGTTGAGAACCACTGACTTAGCGTAATGTTCTCAAGGTTCACCCATGTTGTTGCAAATGGTGCTATTTCATCCTTTCTTATGGCTGAGCAGCATTCCATTGTGTATATGGACCACATCTTCTTTATCCAGTCCTCTAATGTAAGGACACTTTGGTTGTTTCCATGAATTGGAAACAACAAATAATGCTCCAATGAACATAGGGGTGCACGATTTGCAAATACATGATTTCGAGTTTTTTGGGTATATACCCAGGAGAGGGATTACAGGGTCATATGGTGGCTCTATTCTTAATTTTTTGAGGAATCAACAGACTGCTTTCCCTAGTGGCTGTATCTTGTTGATAATGGCCCCACTAATGGGTGCAGGGCAGTGATGGCGAACCTTTTGAGCTCGGCGTGTCAGCATTTTGAAAAACCCTAACTTAACTCTGGTGCCGTGTCACATATAGAAATTTTTTGATATTTGCCACCATAGTAAAATAAAGACTTATATTTTTGATATTTATTTTATATACTTAAATGCCATTTAACAAAGAAAAACCAACCAAAAAAATGAGTTTGCGTGTCACCTCTGACACGCGTGTCACCTCTGACATGCGTGTCATAGGATCACCCTCACTGGTGTAGGGTGATATCACATTGTAGTTTTGCCTACTTTATGGCTTTTAGCCACATAGTGTATGGCTTTAACCACAAGCCCCACAATGGCCTCCACTGATGAAAGCATCTGACCCAAGGCAGCCAATCACAGGCCTAGGAGGAAGTCCAGCATCAGAGACCTGCCCCAATGGGGTAAGGGTGGCGGTTTCACTCTGGATTCAAACTGGCTGTCAATCAAACCCTCCCCGTTGGGTAGCTGAGACGCACAGAGAAGCTCAGGGAGCCGCTGTGTCTCTGCGCAGGGAGGCTCCAGGGTGGCCGACAGCCACATGGGCAACAAGACAGCACAGGGACTGGGCAGACCAGGAACGACGTTGTTCTGGTTCTCGTGAGATCTGGCTGTGCAGCGGTTGGCGTGGTTGCATGTCTTCCCCACTTCCCCCAGGAAGCCCTTCCACAGTCCCCCACCAAGTAAGCAAGTCTCTATCCCTTAAAACCTGAAAGAGCCTGACCCGCTCATCTTTTCTAATCCATCTCCTCTGTGGTGGCAGATGACTCTGCAGTACTAACCGCAGGTGCATTCCTGCCTCCCAGTCCTCTGAGGCCCCCCTTCCCCACGGGAGAGGAGCTCACGTCCTGCCCGAGTGGGTCATGACGTCCAGTCCTGCCTTTCCTCCCTGGGCCCCGGCTTCTGCCCATGGGTCCCGGTGAACTCTATGCTGAGACCTCTCACATGCCTGATTCTATGACTCCCCCTCAGCCCCAGTTCCACCCTCTTTTTTTAAAAAAAAAAAAAAAACACAAAAAACCTTTTTTTATTTTTTTAAAATATATTTTATTGATTTTTTTACAGAGAAGAAGGGAGAGGGATAGAGAGTTAGAAACATCGATGAGAGAGAAACTTCGATCAGCTGCCTCCTGCACACTCCCCACTGGGGATGTGCCCGCAACCCAGGTACATGCCCTTGTCTGGAATCGAACCTGGGACCCTTGAGTCTGCAGGCGGACGCTCTATCCACTGAGGCAAACTGGTTAGGGCAAGTTCTGCCCTCTTGTCTCCCTGATAGACTTCCTCATTTGTCAAGCCTCATCTTATATGCGTTTCCGCCAGGAATACCTTTCCTGTTTCTAGTACCAGAGGCTATGAAATTCCATGAAAGCAGCATCACACTCACAAATCTGTCTAGTGTGTCTGCGGCAAGGATGGAGGCAGGGTTTGCTCTGTATTTCCTAGCAGCGGGTCCCCTCCCCCCTCTAATTGGTACACAAATCTTTCAGCCAACCCCCTACCCCCTTTGGCACCCAGGCCCAGCGGCCAGGCCCCTTCCGCTCCACTCTCCTCTCTGAGAAGCCTTAATAAGCAATTACTTACTGAACACATATCTGCACCAGCCTCTGAAAATACACGAACTGAGATAGCCCCTGCCTTCCAAGAGCTCAGAAGGAAAGATCAGCATCAAATAACACAACTCGCCCAGCCCGCTGGGTTCAATGGTTGGGTGTCGGCCTATGAACCAGGAGGGACGATGGTCAGGGCACATGCCCAGGTTGCGCGGGTTCGATCCCCACTCGGGGAGTGTGCAGGAGGGAGCCGATCAGTGATTCTCTCTCATCATCGATGTTTCTATTTCTCTCTCCCTCTCCCTTCCTCTCTGAAGTCAATAAAAACATATTTAAAAATCAATCAATAAATAACACAGTGGGATGGGTGCTTCTGCAAGGACAGAGCAGGGCACCATGGGGGACAACAGCACAGCCAAACCTAATCCTGGAAACGCCTCAAGGTGATAAAAACCACAGCTCTAAGGACAGCCAATCACCAACAGCCAACTGGGCTCTCCGCTGTAGCCAACCAAACACTTCCCTTTCTTTTGGGGAAGATCTTCCCTGACCCAATAAGAAGCGAGCTCAGTAGGGAAAACTTTGGAGGGAGGGAGAAAAGGAGAGGAAATGTTAGCAGAAAGGGAAGCGGCACGTCTAAAACCATGAAGGTAAGAGAAAGCTTGGAAGTTGGTAGAAAGAGCAAGTTCCTTACAGGTTGGAGTGGCCCAAGGACAAGTGCTGTCGATGAGGGGAGGTGCGGGCAGTGGTGCTGCTGGTGCGGCATTTTCTCCTAAGGGCAGTGACGGCTTTAAAGCAGATTTTATTTATTTATTAATGATTATTTTTTGTTGAAAGTATTAACATATGTCCTCTTCACCCCCCCTCCCCCTTCCAGGCCTTCACCACCCTATTGTCTGTGTCCATAGGTTATGTGTATCTGCATACAAGGTCTTTGGTTGATTACCCCCCTCCTCATCTCCCCTCCCCTGCCTTCCCTCTGAGATTTCACACTCTGTTCCATGCTCCCATGTCTCTGATCCACTCCGCTCATCAGTTTATTTTGTTACTTAGATTCCATACGTGAGTGTGATCATGTGATACTTGTCTTTCTCTGACTGGCTTATGTCACTAACCATGATACTCTCCAGGTCCCTCCATGCTGTCTCAAAGGGTTAGAGATCCTTCTTTTTTACTGCTGCATAGTACTCCATGGTGTAAATGTACCACAGCTTTTTTATCCACTCGTCTACTGATGGGCACTTGGTCTGTTTCCAGATCTTAGCTATTGAAAATTGTTAAGCAGATTTTATTTTAAATGGTCAACTTGAGTATCAATTTGAGGGGAGAGGCAAGAAGGTGAGTTAAATGACATTTGGAATAGCTCTGGTGGCAGTGGAGGTGAGAGAAGTGAATGCATTTGGGAGATGAAGAGTCTGAATGTCCAGGACTTGGTGACTGGTTGGATGTAGGTGGTGGCTTTGTAATGTGTCACCTTGGCTGGGCTGAACTACCAAGATCCCTTTCCTGTATATTCCCCATTAAGATGAACCACAAGAGAGATCCTTGTGAATGATTCAGAAGATGAAAGTTGTTGAATTAATTAAGCAAGGAGGCCCTAGGCTAGGTGGCTCTAACTTCCGGGAGGCCTACATAAGCAAACCAAAACCTAAGCTTGTAAAAGCCTCAAGGCTACAAAATCACAGCTCTCAGGATAGCCAATCACAAACAGCCAACTAGGCTTTCAGCTGCAGCCGACCAAATACTTCCCTTTCTTTGCTTCTGTACTTTCTCTATAATGTCCCAGGCTCCTGATCACTTGCGGTTTGGCACTGCCTGATTGGAATTGATAAATGCTCAAATAAACCCTTAACATCATATCTATGTATCTATCTATCTATAATTAATTGATTTTTTTTACAAAGAGGAAGGGAGAGGGATAGAGAGTTAGAAACATCAATGAGAGAGAAACATCGACCAGCTGCCTCCTGCACACCCTCTACTGGGGATGTGCCCACAACCAAGGTACATGCCCTTGGCCAGAATTGAACCTGGGACCCTTCAGTCCAGAGACCTATGCTCTATCCACTGAGCCAAACTGGCTAGGGAAGTGGTCGGCAAACTGCGGCTCACGAGCCACATGCGCCTCTTTGGCCCCTTGAGTGTGGCGCTTCCACAAAATACCATGTGCAGGCGCGCACGTACAGTGCAATTGAAACATAGTGGCCCATGTGCAGAAGTCGGTATTTTGTGGAAGAGCCACCCTCAAGGGGCCAAAGAGCCGCATGTGGCTCGCGAGCCGTAGTTTGCTGACCACTGGGCTGGGGGAACCCTTAACATTTTTAATAAGTGTCACTATTTTAACAAGGTGAAAGAACAGCCATTGCATAGCACAGGCAGGCTCTCACACCTGGATGCATGAGGCTCCATCCTGCCTGGATCCCCCTTCAGTCCCTCCCACTCCTGCTCCAGCTGTGGGTGTTCAGTTCCCACTACCTCAGCTCAGAAACCTGACAGTTTCAGTTTGTCCCAAGGGGCTCCACCTCATGGGTATGAGTTCCAGGTTGTTCTGATCCTCCTCCTCTTCATACTCATCTTTCCTTCCTGACTGCCCAGCCTGTGCACTCAAAGCCCTGACATCAGATGCAGAGTAGAGCCTTTCAGAGATGCGTAACCAGTGCCCACATTGTGTGAGCTCAGACCCCTGTAACAAATCTCTTAACCTGTACCTGTACATACGTCCATGCATGTCCATCTGTAGATAAATATATGTGTAATGTACCAATATCTCCAGGTGGCTTTTTCTGAGTGAACTCTGATGGATACAGTAGGTGTTCAGGGAGAGATGGGAATCAAGAATAATTTCTCAGATTCAGGCTTGGGCAACTGGATGAATGGTGATGATATCTATAGAAATAGGATCCCTGGGTGAAGAGCAGGTTTGAGGGGAAGATAAAGAATCCCATTTCGGACACAATGAATTTGCAGTACGTGCAAGACATTCAGTCCAACAGGTAACCAAACAGGGAAGGTCCCAGCTTGAGATTCACTCAGCATCACAAACCCAGTTGCAATAATAGAATCCTATATAATAAAAGCCCAATATGCAAATTGACCAAACGGCAGAACGACCAGTCGCTATGACGTGAACTGACCACCAGGGGGCAGACGCTCAACTCAGGAGCTGCCCCCTGGTGGTCAGTGTCCTCCTGCAGGGGGAGTGCCACTCAGCCAGAAGCCCTGAGCCGTGGGGAGCAGGCCTAAGCCGTCAGTCAGACATCGCCTGAGGGCTCCCAGATTGCAAGAGGGTGCAGGCTGGGCTGAGGGACACGCCCCCCCCAGAGTGCACAAATTTTGTGCACCAGGCCTTTAGTTTAAAAATAAAAGAGCCCACCCAAAACCTCTTTAATAAAATTTAAGAATTCTATACAGAAAAAATCTTAAGCATTTTTTCCTTTTACATAGTCTATAGTTATCATTTTAAAATGTTGAATAATTCAGAAGCTAATTTAGTGTTCTCGATTACAATAATGGCACTTAGTTTGCCAGTTGCTGATTGATAATCCAACTTTCTAATAATTTTCATAACTTATGAGAACATATGTTTTATTGAGCCTACAAAAATTACATCCACGTGCGTATTTAATAAAGATAATAGCCTCCTCTCTTGTCTCTATTAGACCTTTGATATTCTCATCAAATTCCCCCTCCCACATCACCAGATTGAAAGAACACGAGAACCTGCTTTTCTGAATGTTCTCGAGTGTTCCCACCCAAAGAGAGTTGCTCATAATGATAAAAAATGAAAAGGGTGGAGGGGGATAAGAAGAGAGGATGTGTCTTGATTTCATTTACACTCACTAACCTGTTTTTATCATGTGCATCTGAGGCTATATGTTAAAAAAATGATTGCGTCCTGATTTATTTTAGATCTCAGGTCTTTGGATTAATGTGCTCCTTTTTCAAATAGCAACCTGCCCAATTTATTGCATCCTTCCAAATGTGCTTGTTATTCTAAGGGAATCGTACGCACTCAGAGAGCCTGTCTTATTATAAAAATGCTCTTGAGATTTTTTTTTTATAGACCTACACCAAGAGTTGCATGGGTTGCATTTACACATACCCACTTTCAATACCAGAATTCCGATATAAAAAGAGGCCGCCCCAAAACTCCTCTAATAAATTCCAAGGATTCTATACCTTAAAAATCTGAAGCCTTTGCTTTCTTTTTTATAATCTTGTGTAGAATAAAAATACTACACGATCTCCGTCGCCTGTGTAACAGACACTTGGTTCATTCTCACTGCTCTGCATGAGAAAGGTCGGTATTCGGGTCTCATATTTTCCAGGGAGGAAGACATATCCAGGAGATAGGTGACATGTGGTAACATAGTAAGCAGCGGTGTCGAAACTAGAATTTACAATTTTTAATTCTCAGTACCCAAGGCATCCAAGTCACAGCCCTACACCTTTCACTTTCTCAGCAATAAATGTCAATGATGTTATGTATCTGCCTCGCAAGATGAAATCCGCTATAAAATTCCATTTACCGTTTTAACTGGAACACTGGAAAATGCAATCCAAGGAGAACACGAATATTAAAAACGGCAGCTAATCTTTTTACAAAACCTCAAACAGCTTAATTAAGCCAACAGGGCGTGTGAGGCAATTCTGTGAGTGAATGACAACATTCGGCTGTTGGAAAGAACCATCTTAATCAATATCGTGTTGAGACTTTCACCTCGCATTTATTTTAAAGGATGTCTTGTTTTTGAACCATCATTTTAAATCCTGGTAAACGGAAGAATTAATTAGCGAGCTCAGAAGCTCAGCAAACTAAGCTTTAGTCTGTCCAGCCATCTGCCCAGGAGCACCCTTCTCGGATCTTGGCACCAGGAAGGTAGGGAGCACAGTCGTCCCCATGCTTAGGCTGGTAGACACGTTGTTCTTCAGTATTTAACCAGTGTCTTACAAACGCTCAGGGAGAAACCCAATCTCAGGAATAAGCTCATAAAAGTTCTGCCTCCTTTTGCACTAAGAGGCAGCACCACAGGGAGGTCATGCTTCCTTTAAGAGGCAAGGAGTGTGCCCTGGCTGGTTTGGCTCAGTGGCTAGCGTTGGACGGCGGACTGGACGGTCCCAGGTTCAATTCCGGTCAAGGGCACATGCTCAGGTTGCAGGCTGGATCCCCAGTAGGGGGCATGCAGGAGGCAGCCAATCAGTGATACTTTCTCATCATTGACGTTTCTATCTCTCCCTCTCCCTTCCTCTCTGAAATCAATAAAAATGTTTGTTTGTTTTTTAAAAAAAGAGGCAAGGATCTGCTGAAAAAGGACTGACCTACCCAAATGGGTATTGTCCCTGTCAAAGTAGGTCCCTAAGGAGTTAGTCTTCATCCAATAATTATTCTCCTTAGATCATTTTTTAAAGTCCATTTTTGGAATTTTGTTTTGCATTGTTTTGCCTACTCTTTTTCAAGTAGTAGGAAAGAATTCTAATCTATTTTATGTAAAGACTAGAGGCTCAGCGCAGGAAATCATGCACAGGTACGGTCCCTAGGCCTATCCTGCGATCAGGGCCATCTTTCCTGGCTGCCGGCCTTGCCCCCCTCCCCCCCCCCCACCCACCCACCCAGGTTCCCAGTTTGCCATCTGGGGATCAGAGCTTGCCGGCCGGGGCGAGGGACCAAGAGGTGGTCAGTGCACCTCATGGTGACTGGTTCAGTGGTCATTCTGGTGGTTCTGTTATCGTCGCTGGGCTTTTATTATATAGGATGTTATGTAATTATAAAGCAATGAGACAAATTTTACTTTATAGTTTGTAAACTAACTCAATTCAATTAAAACACACACACACACACACACACACACACACATATGTTGAGCCTAGTGGAGTGGCTTAGTGCTTGAGCATTGACCTATGAACCAGGAGGTCATGGTTCAATTCCCGTTCAGGGCACATGCCCAGGTTGTGGGCTCGATCTCCAGTGTGGGGCGTGCAGGAGGCAGCCGATTGATGATTCTCTCTCATCATTGATGTTTCTCTCTCTCTCTTTCTCTCTCTCTCTCTCTCTCTCCCTCTCCCTTCTGCTCTAAAATCAATTTTAAAAATACATTAAAAAAACAACAATATAAAAAGCCACATGTTGAGTAAAAGGCAGCAAGAGTTGAATAAGCATATAGCTTCCTAAGGGGGCTACCCCTATTTGAGTGTAAAGGGCTTGCTTTTTTTAAAAAAAGTCTCATGTCCTTAAATAAACCCAACATATTTACCCATTCAAGTGTAGACCTGTTGCTTTGTCTGCTCAGCACCTGCCTATCCTTTTCTCTTCTGATGACACTATACCAGCCGTGGGCAAACTATGGCCCGTAGGCTGGATCCGGCCCGTTTGAAATGAATAAAACTAAAAAAAAAAAAAAAAGACCGTACCCTTTTATGTAATGATGTTTACTTTGAATTTATATTAGTTCACACAAACACTCCATCCATGCTTTTGTTCCGGCCCTCCGGTCCAGTTTAAGAACCCATTGTGGCCCTCGAGTCAAAAAGTTTGCCCACCCCTGCGCTATACTGATTTCCTCATCCACTTTCAGCCCATTTAGCTCCCGGGGAGGGTGGGCAGCTCAGCCAGACCTATCAGGTGCATTCCATCACCATGGCTACCGTAACTGAGTCAGGTGGTTCAGTCTGGGACCCAACCCTGACATTCGATTCCAGGACTTGGACTGAACCTACTGGGAAAGAGGAACTTGCTTTCTTCTGGGGTTGCCAAGGGAAAAATATGAATCTGTAACTGCTGGGAACCTGTTGAGGAGGCCAAGGCAGAGCAGCTGGCGCTAAAAGATGGAGAAAGGGGGTCCTCACGCCATCATTTGAGGTGCTTGATCCAGCTGCCACCTGAAGCCAGGGCCCCCAACTTCTCAGTTATCGTATGGGTCAGTAAATTCATTTTGTACGTTCACACCCACCTACGCATGTGTCCCTAGAGCAGTGGTTCTCAACCTTCTGGCCCTTTAAATACAGTTCCTCAGGTGGTGACCCAACCATAACATTATTTTCGTTGCTACTTCATACCTGTAAGGTTGCTACTGTTATGAATCGGAATGTAAATATCTGATATGCAGGATGGTCTTAGGCGACCCCTGTGAAAGGGTTGTTCGACCGCCAAAGGGGTCGCGACCCACAGGCTGAGAACTGCTGCCCTAGAGGATGGGTTCAATCAGGGAATAATATACAGGAAATGTTGCATTAACACACATATAAATATAATGCAGCTTACGTTCTCTCTCCATTAAGTTGACATCTCAAATCGTGTATATTTTGTTTTTCAACTTCATAGCTACACAGAGGGTTTTTAATTTCTGGTCTATTTTACAGCGTTGGAGGTTTAAGGGTAGAGGCGGTTACTCTTTAAGACTATTTTCATCGGCGACTCCTTAAGTCTGGAATAGAATGGTTTTGAATAAGATATGTCCGAAGTCAGCAATGTTACCTAATAGGCTAGGACAGTGATGGCGAACCTATGACACGCGTGTCCGAGGTGACACGCGAACTCATTTTTTTTGGTTGATTTTTCTTTGTGAAATGGCATTTAAATATATAAAATAAATATCAAAAATATAAGTCTTTGTTTGACTATGGTTGCAAATATCAAAAAAGTTCTATATGTGACACGGCACCAGAGTTAAGTTAGGGTTTTTCAAAATGCTGACACGCCGAGCTCAAAAGGTTCGCCATCACTGGGCTAGGAGAATAATATATATATATATAATTTTATTTTAAATTCTTTATTGTTTGAAGTATTACATATGTCTCCTTTTCCCCCCATTGACCTCTCCCCGGCCACTCCCACCCCCCAGCACATGCCCTCACGCCCCTACTGCCTGTGTCCATTGGTTATGCTCATATGCATGCATACAAGTCCTTTGGAGGCTAGGAGAGTTTAAACCAGAGATCAGCCCTGACACAGTTCACACTCCCCACACGTTCCAGCCACTCAGATTAGCCGCCCGCCCGGAGTCCTCTGGCGGCAGACTTCCTGGGCTCTCACACAGCACACTCCTGGCCTATCGCCTCCCAGTGCAGTCAACCCACTGCGGCTGTTTCTCTGGGAAAATCTGATCAATACATCTGTTTCCCCAGGGCAGAGAGAGACCAAACAGCCTGTGGGAAGAAGCCTGCTCGGACAGCGCTCATTTCCTCAAGGGCTATCCGTGCCACACACGCCTGGCTTTCGTCCTCTGCTATTAATAAGCTCCTGGAGGAAACGCTGTAAGGCTCTCACTCCTCCCAGATGCGAGCAGCATGCAACACCCAGCGCCTCGTCCCTGATGTGCCAGCACCATTACCCACAGGCATCATGACTCACACCTTCTCCCGCATTCCTCTGTGTCCTAAGACCTGGGGCCAGGGGATCTGGAGCAGGTTGCTTTGGGTCAGGGCTTTGCGGCTCCTGTAACTGACACCGTGGCTCTGCAGTCCACGCGTTTTCTCTCCACGTGAGCAGGAGCTGGCTCAGGGCGTCCGCTCAAAGTCACTCAGAGGAGCGTGACAGTGCAGTTCACTGCAAATTCACAGCACCGTCCAAAGATTTGCAAACAAGTTCTGTGCTGCAGATTCCGAAAATCCTACCACCTTTCCCAGGCAAAGAGTCAGGAAGGTATTATTCTGTGAGGCCTGAGGGAGAGAAATGATCTTGCTTGCATCCGTCCCTTCTATGTTGAACCAAATCCCCGGACCCAAGGCAACGATGAGCCTCTGATTTCCATCCGCTCCTGTTTCTGCAGGAAACTCAACCCCCTGGTCCCCAGTTGCTCAGTGAAACTTGCTCCTCTATTTCCTTTTGCCCATGATTCCCTCCCATAGAGACACGTACGTGTTCTGGGCAGTACGTGCTTCTGAGGAGCAAGGGCATTGGATAACTAGTGAATTTTTCACGAAGAGTATTCGTACACTGGTGACAGGAAGTTTAGAAAAACTGCCCGGCCAGCATGGCTCAGTGGTTGAGCATCAACCTATGAACCAGGAGGTCAGGATTCCATTCCTGGTCAGGGCCCATGCTGGGGTTGCAGGCTCCATCCCCAGTAGGGGGCGTGCAGGAGGCAGCCGATCCATGGGTCTCTCTCATCGTTGATGTTTCTATCTCTCTTTCCCTTTCCCTTCCTCTCTGAAATCAATAAAATATTTAAAAAATCAAAACAAAACAAGTACGGGAGTATTTAAAGAAAAAGAACATTTAGGAAAAACTATTTCAACCATTAAAATTTCTTATATGAAGAGCTTAACTAGACCCCACCCTTACACACTCCAAGTAAGGCTACATTAAAGAGGAATATCTCTGTTCCGGAAAAAAATAAATGCGTGTATGGGAAACGACTGCTTCTGTTTGAGAATAGCCACGGGCTGTTTGAGTGAGATTAGAGCTGACAGAGGAAGATAGCCCTGGGGACTGAGAAAGGGCAGGGTTTCCTAGAAAACCCTCTGCCTTATTAAGGGTGTTTTGGGGAGGGCGAGGAAGAGGTGAGGAAAGGTCAACATTTTACTAAAAGAGTGGCTATTTCTACACAGTGTTGTTAAGGAAGACATTGCTTAATCCAAAAGTTGCTGCCTCTTGAATGCATTTCAGATTAAGCTCTCTGTTTAAGTTCTTGGAAAGTAAATTTATACACATCACACTCATGGTTTGTTTGAGTTTTCTTGGGTCTTTATATACCTTCAACTTTGAAGGTGTGGTTCAATGGTTGAGCATCGACCTATGAACCAGGAGGTCACAGTTCAATTCCCGGTCAGGGCACATGCCCAGGTTTCGGGCTCAATCCCCAGTAGGGGGTGGGTGTGCAGGAGGCAGCCAATCAATGATTCTATCTCATCACTGATATTTCTCTCTCCCTCTCCCTTCCTCTCTGAAATCAATACAAATATAAAAAAAGAAAAGAACAAAAAATACTAGCATTTATAGACAGTATTCACGAATTATGCGAATCAAAAATACGATAGACCTTTCCCTGCACTGGTCACACCACCGCAGAGAGGGACTAATTTTTCAAATTAGTAAAGGAAGTTAGAACTGTGAGCCAGTGAGTGGAGCGCCCCACTGAATGAAAACAAGATGTATGCCTCTCCCAGTTGCACTGTGTTTTATTCTTAAAATACTTATTAAGGCTTATTAATTTTGTGCCTAAATTTTGTTCATTGTTTTCCCCCATGTGTGTTGCACCTCTTCAGTACATTATGGTATTTATACATGCACAGTCGAATATGGAGTCAGACAAGAAATGGATATTGACAGACACCACAGATATACCAATAGTTCAGTGTATTCTAGTTTACCCAGAAACATCAACGATGAGACAGAATCAGTGATCGGCTGCCTCCTGCACACCCCACACTTGGCATTGAGTGCACAACCAGGGCCTGTGCCTTGACTAGAAATTGAGCCGTGACCTCTCCATTCATAGGTCAACGCTCAACCACTGAGCCACACCAGCCAAGCAATAAAAAAAAATTTAAATCTTTTTTTAAGGCCCTGGCTGGTGTGGCTCGGTGGATAGAGTGTCAGCCTGCAGACTCAAGGGTCCTAGGTTTGACTCCAGTCAGGGGCACATGCCCGGGTTGCAGGCTTGATCCCCAGTAGGGGGCGTGCAGGAGGCATCCAATCAATGAGTCTCTCTCATCATTGATGATTCTATCCCTCTCTCTCTCTCTCTCCCTTCCTCTCTGAAATCAATAAAAATATATTTTTAAAAAATCTTTTTTTTTTGGAGAAAAGTTGAGATGCAAAGGGAAAGACGTTAAAAAGCCTCAGGGACTCATTCTAGTAGCAAAGGGAGTGGGAACTGAGCACATAGAACCAGTGCTGGGAAGGCGCCCACAGGGCTGGGCCCCCCAGTTCCGAGCTGTGCAGAAGCCCAGGGAGAGTGGACACAAACGCCAATGGATGAGCACAGTGGGCCAGAGAGAATTCCAAAGTCACCTCTTAATTAGGGCCGCTGGGGACTGGAGCCCAGAAACCTTTGAATGCCAACCCGACTTAAAGTCACAGAACCTCGGAGAAGTGATGTCACTTCAAAAGAGATTCCGGTTTGGTTTGAGTTCTTTCTTCTAGTGGTTATTGTTGAAAATGGGGCTGGGATCATTAGTGATTGCAAATAGCTTAATTATAAAGGTGCTACAGTTGCCTAGGTATTTCTATTTCTTTCCATTTCACTCTATGGTACTCCAGCTGACTGTCCTGTTCATTTTTTTTTTTTTAATCCTTACCCGAGGGTATTTTTCCATTGCTTTTTAGGGAGAGTGGAAGGGAGGGGAAAAGACAGAGAGAGAAACATCAATATGAGAAAGACACATCGATTGCTTGCCTCCCACATGCGCCCCCCAACCAGGGCTGGGGATCCAGACTGCAACCTAGGCACATGCCCTTGACCGGACTTGAACCCTGGACCCTTCAGTCCGAGGGCCAAAGCTCTACCCACTGAGCCCAACGGGTTAGGGCTGTGCTGTTCTTTAATGTGTACAAAGCCAACACAATAAAGAAATATGTTTGTATATAACTGTATGCGATTGAAACTAATAATATATTCAACTCAGTGAATGATGCCTGTGGGATGCTTGGATCTTTGGGGGCCATAGTACCATAGACCAGCACCCCCTTCGCACACCTGTTTAGAAAAGCAAGTTATCTTAAATGCAGGCAGGATATTTGAAAGAAAAGGGACCGCTAATAGCTGCTGGGTTTTGCTATGAACCAGGTACTGCATTAATTATTTTGCCTGTTGTATTTTAATTAATTCTGTCAACTACCTTAGAAGCTAGGAACCATGAGTATCACCCTCTAGATACGAGGAAACTGAGAGGAGATTTGCACACAGTTGACAAATGGGGAAGCCAGAATTCCAGGCCAGAGGAGACCCAGCTCCAGAACCCACACAGTGCAAACTCGTTTGCTGTCTTGAGGTATAAGGAGCAGGTGGGTACTGGCTTCTGAATAAAAAGACAGAAAACTGGCACCAGGTAGGAGCTTGAAAGTGGAATAGAAGTGAGAGCTGTGAAGAATAGAGAGACTGCCAAAACCGGTGTGGCTCAGTGGATAGAGCATCGGCCTGCGGACTGAAAGGTCCCGGGTTCGATTCCGGTCAAGGGCATGTACCTGGGTTGCGGGCACATCCCCAGTAGGAGGTGTGCAGGAGGCAGCTGATCGATGTTCCTCTCTCATCGATGTTTCTAACTATCTCTCTCCCTTCCTCTCTGTAAAAAAAAATCAATAAAATATATTTTAAAAAAAAAAGAATAGAGAGACTAATCATGGAGAGGTAAAAAGAAGGACATGGCAGAAATCTGGTCACTGAAAATACTTTTTAAAAATATTGTTATTGATTTCAGGGAGGAAGGGAGAGGGAGAGAGAAATAGAAATATCAATGATGAGAGAGAATCATTGATCGGCTGCATCTGCATGCCCCATACTGGGGATTGAGCCTGTGACCTCCTGGCTCAGAGTTAAAAGCAAAGAGTTAAGATTAAGAGAAGCTTTGGGGTCCATGATGAATGTCCTTTAAATTTACCAAAAAAAAAAGAAAGAAATCACCAAGGCATGTGCCCTGATCGGAAATCAAACTGTGACCTCCTGGTTCACAGATCGATGCTCAACCACTGAGCCACGCCAGCCGGGCTGGAAATACATTTAGTGAGGATCCCCGACCACCTCAGTCCCTTCTCACCTCAGTCCCTGTCACCACACTCTCTGCATTTCCTTCCAGACCCTCACCAGGATTTGTGGTTTTCCTTTATTTTTCATCTCGACCACCTCTCACACCAGGAAGTCTGTTTGGCTTCAATGTACAGATAGCACATAGCGCTGCCTGGCGTGACCTCAGCAAACAAGGAGCGTTTATTGGATTAACAATCAAATCGATCGGTAAGCGATATAATTTTCAGAACCGGAGGCTACGTTCCCAGGAACATGGTTTTAACCAGTCAGCTCAGTGAGATGTCTGCTAGCCTCCCACAGCAGGAGAGATACTACCCAGGACATACTCTCAGCGGCTGGGTCTCTGCCTCTTGGGGTGGAAATTCATGTTGGCTTTCCAGTGGGGTCGGGTCTAAGGGGGAGGAGTTAGACCTCCTGGAGATTATAGATCTGTGGTTCTCAACCTTCCTCATGCCGCGACTCTTTAATGCAATTCCTCATGTTGTGGGGACCCCCAACTATAACATTATTTCCGTTGCTACTTCATCACTGTCATGTTGCTACTGTTATGAATCGTCACGTAAATATCTGATATGCAGGATGTATTTTCATTGTGACAAACTGAACATAATGAAAGCATAGTGATTAATCACAAAGACAATATGTAATAATATATGTGTTTTGCCCTGACCGGTTTGGCTCAGTGGATAGAGCGTCGGCCTGCGGACTGAAGGGTCCCAGGTTTGATTCCAGTCAAGGGCATGTACCTTGGTTGCAGGCACATCCCCAGCAGGGAGAGTGCAGGAGGCAGCTGATCGATGTTTCTCTCTCATTGATGTTTCTAACTCTCTATCCTTCTCCTTTCCTCTCTGTAAAAAAAATCAATAACATATATTTAAAAATATATACATATATGTGTTTTCCGATGGTCTTAGGCGACCCCTGTGAAAGGGTCGTTCGACCCCCAGGTTGAGAACTGCTGTTATAGATGCTTCTGATTAGGAGATTCTGTGCCGCTGAAATGTGTCAGCAAAATAGTTGCACAGTTGCCTTCCCAGAAGAGGTGCGCTCTGCTGGGGGCGTCGGTAGGAGCGAGGTGATGTCAGACGGGGAAGAGAATTTTGTTCCCACCACAGAGGGCCATGTGGAAGGACATACGGAGGTGGAACTAGAAGGGGAAGGCGGGCGTGGTGAGCAGTGTGGTGGGAGAGAGTGGAGGTAGCGAATGTGGGACGGGGAAGAAATGACAGGACTCTGAGCAGTGGGTTTAACAATCTGGCAGTGAACCGGGAGCTAACCAGGCCCACCTGGAGTGGTGAGCGACAAAGGCAACATTTGCAGCTCACGGAGATTTTCTTGAGGAGAAAATAGGGCGAGGCTCATGCTGCATCTTGGACCGAACTTCTTTTGGGATTTTGAAACGGGCAAGGGATGACTGACATGTGTGCGTTTCTGGACGGGAAACTTGTTTCTTCCGTGGGATTTGGGCACCCATGCCAACATCGCCATCATTTGCTCTGTAGGGATCTTGCCTCGCCTCTCATGTTTCTTAACATGAGACATTTTGTAACTCCCATCTTCCGTATTAAAATTGTTTTTGTTTTATTCTTTAACTTCTTGGCACAGATGTACTTCTGTTGATGCTAATCATAGATGTGTTCCTCTTAACTTTTTTTTATTTTCCATCTTTTTCATGAGAATTCAGCGTTGCTTGCTTATTCTTTCTGCTTGTACACATGTAAAACCTTTCTTCCATTTTTGGTCAGAAAGGATTCACTCACCTTAAAGATTCCAACACATTTTTAAAAGCCTACAGTCCATCTGTCGCCATCTCCTCCGATATTACATTTTATTACCCTTTGTCATTTCTTCCAACTTTTGGCAGAAGGACTATTCTCCAGTAAGCCCACATACTTCATATGACAAGAAATGCCTTGCCTTTTTATCAGCTTGTGCTGCAGATCCATCATTAAGCATAGCCCCAAATGTCTGCACTTGCTGCTTATTTATGTCACAGATGCATTCCAGGGAGCAGGCGAACCTCACTCCATTCTAATCAGAAATTTCACAGGATCTGCGGTAATGCACAGGGTGGGGGAGAGGAGGTCACAAGTATAACGATTCAGAAATCAGAGTGACAGCCCTAGCCGGTTTGGCTCCGTGGATAGAGTGTCATCAGCTTGCGGACTAAAGGGTCCCAGGTTCGATTCTGGTCAAAGGCACATGTGGGCTCGATTCCCCAATAGGAGGTGTTGCAGGAGGCAGCTGATCAATGATTCTCTCTCATCACTGATGTTTTTATCTCCCTCTCCTTTCCCCTTCCTCTCTGAAATCAATAAAAAATATGTTAAAAAAACAAATCATAGTGACATACTAGTTATCTATTGCACTGTGTAACAAATGACCTCACATTTAGCAGTTTAAAGGCACATCCATCCATTATCTCAGTCTCTACGGGTGAGGAGTCTGGGTGCAGCTTCCTTGGGTCTCCTGTGCTCTCTCAGGCTGCACTTGAGGGGTTGGCCCGGCTGTTTCTTTCCTGGAACAAAGGGTGCACCTCCAGGCTCACATGGTAGTTGGCAGAATTCCATCCCCTGCAGTGACAGGACCCAGGTCCCCATTCTCTTGCTGGCTGTCAGCAGAGCTGCTCTCGGTGCCTAGAGGCCACGCACGTTTCATTGTCTTGTGACCCCTCACAGGTCCCCTCACATGACAATGGAGCAGGAAAATCTGACTTACAGCACCTGAGGGAATCACAGGAATGACCCTCCCCATGACCGTGTGGTACTGCTGTGTCAATGGAGGCCACCCACCTCAGCAGGAGTGAGCTGCTCCTCCCTCTCCCCTCTGGGGTAGTATCAGAGGGGGGCCTATAAGAGATGCAGGAGTTCCATGGCCATCATCATGGGGGGACTGGATTGTGTCCCCTCAAATTCTCATGTTGAGCTCTAATACCCTTCTCCCCAAATGTGACTGTATTTGGAGGTAGGGCCTAAAAGGAAGTAATTAAAATTAAGTGAGGTCATAAGGGTGGGGTCTTGATATGAGATAATTAGTGTCCTTATAAGAAGGGACCCAGAGAGGGCTCTCTAGCTCTACATCGACCTCTACCTCTGTCTCTATCTGTATCTCCATCTCTGTTTCTGTCTCTTTCTAGCCCCTCTCCCCTCCACCATGTGAGGACATAGCAAGAAGGTGGCCATCAGTAAAACAGGAAGAGAGCTCTTATCAGGAACCACATCTTGGCAAATCTTGAACTTGGACTTCTAGCCTCCAGAACAGTGAGCTAATTAATTTCTATTGTTTCAGCCACCCAATCTATGGTATTTTATGATGGCAGCCCAACCTGATGAAGACACATCAGTAACAAGGCCAAATCCCACCAACTCAATGTCAGTGTAGGAGCAATAATGAGACAGCCCTGACCCACCCAGACCTGGTGTATCTGAAAGGCTTAGTTGAGAGCCAGAACTCCCACTGCCACTCAACAATATCCTTTATGAACAGAGATACAAAATCTTTTTTAAAAATTAGCAAATCTAATTCAGCAATATGTAAAATAGTAAGTCATGACCAACTGGGGTTTACCCAAGGAATGCAAGGTTGGTTTAACACTCAAAAATTAACTAATGTAATTCACCATATTAAAACAAAGAAAAACCAAATAAGTACCCCCAATAGATCGAGAAAAGGCTTTTAACAAAACTCAACATAAATTTATGATAAAAAATTCTTAGCAAACTAAGAAAAAAAAAAGAGGAATTTTATCAACTTTATAAAGGTCAGCAATTAAAAATCTATACCTAACATTTTACTTAGTGATAAAATACTGAATATTTCCCCTCACTCCACCTCCTTTCACCACTCCTATTCTGTGTTATATTGGAGGCCCTAACCAGGGTCATAAAGCGAAACAAAGAAATAAAATGCCACCAATTAAGAGAAAATATTTGCAATTCATAAATCTAACAAAGGATTTGTATCCAGAATATATAAAGAGCCTTACAACTTTATTAATAAACAAGAAAACAAACATTCTAACTTTAAAAAAATGGGCAGAACTGAAGTCTTTGACATATTCTGCCCAATTTCACATTCCAACGCTGGGAATCAAACCCAAATCCTGAGTCTTCAATCCCTTCATTCGTTCCACTCTGTGATATAAGTTTTGTTTTGTTTTGCAGACTTTTCTAGAAAACATATTAATACCCCTAAACCTCTTATTTCTTATTGCTCTAAAGAAATGAATGCACGAGGGACCTCAAGCTACATTCTTCTTTTGTTCAACAGGAATAATCTTAAAATTGTACTTGGTGAGTACACTTCCCTTGAGTTCTTATAGCTACTGAATATGTAATGGTTTCCTGCATCACGTTTCTCCCTCATCCAAGCTCTGTTTTTAGGAGTTTCTTAGTGATTTCCCTCATTTCATACTCACAGAGGTACAGCCTTTTACCCTTTTATATCACATACTGTTAACAGGTATAACATGGCAGCCAAAGTTCTAATCCCCATGACCTACAGAATGAAGAGGCATAAAATGTCACACAACTAATTAATATTTTATCCCCTGGGGGGGAAAAAATACTGCTTCTTCACACTATACCGATGAAGGTGAGTCACTGGAAAAGGAATTACTTATCAAAGGAAAAATAATGCAAAATAATATTCCTTGATAAGACAAATATAACAATTTATCTGTAAATTGTTATGCTCATGAATATGCATGCACATATGTGCTGCAGAGTGACTGTACTCAAAAGGAAATTGGAACTTAATAAAGTTTACATGGAAGTTTTGAATCAGTTTCTAAGTAAGAATTATGAATCAACCTAGAAAGAGAGAAGGATTCTCCTGCTTCAAAATATACATGTAATAGCAGAAGTGCCAGTTCCTGGGAAAGGTGGATTTCCATGAGTAAACACTTTGTCAACAAAGTTGAACAACATTTCCATTCTTCAGTTAACTAGCCCAATGTCACTCTGTTTTTTTTATGTTTGACTTGTTCGTGTCCACCCTGCTGTAGGCTCTACCATTGCCCACTGACAACATCGGGGCTTGTTTTTTTGTGTATTAGTCAGATATCAAGCGTTATTTGAATTGGAGAAGAGAATCACATTAGTCACCAGGAAACTGAGAGTAAAAAAAAAAAATCTAAGTAGATCTGAAAAGAAGTTTTGAATTTAAAGATGCTGTTTTGTTGAGATCTGTACGCCACTGAATTAAAGTCTGAACTAAAGTCTATATTGGAGGATGGGCCTCTAGTTTGTGGCCAAAGTGTCTGTGATTTTTTTTCTTTGTCAAAGTCAGGACAGTAATCATGTAATTGGTAAACAGATTTTTAAAAATTCTCTGGGGTCGGGATTTTAAAGAGCCTTCTGGTGAGCGTAGAAACAAAGAAAAATCAAGTGAGGAAAGAAGGTCAGGTCTCCATTTGAAACCTGACGCTTTGGGGGCGAGTTGAGGTGGTTGTTAACCCTCTGCAGTCACTGGGTGGCCAGGAGGGGGTCTCTGAAGGCACGTCTTGACAATTCTGAAAGTAATTCTGGAATTTGCCACAGACTAAGGTACTTAATGGGAAGTCAACTCGCCTCTTGTTCTGTTTCCCACACCTGGGGGTATTCATTTAAGCACGATTAGCAACAGGATGATTGTTATTTAATTTTTAATGATGTTCTTACCGTGATTTGGGTTGATAAATAGCTTGTATAGCTTTAAAAAAATGACCTCTTCCTCTTTCTAAAGTTGTGATATTAGGATCTGAAAATACATTGGCTGAATTGGGGGCATGACTCGGATGCAACCAGGTTCAACCACTGAATAGATGGGTTGACAAATAAGGACACGGTTACCAGTTTAATCCCCATATGGGCCAATTAGTCTCACAGAGAGAAGGGTTCCGTTCCAAAGCCACAGCTTGCACCATTAACCCCAGTCAGCCGTCTCCAAATTGTGTGTCATTGATCACAAGAGGCCCAGGTATGAGTGTTGATTGCTCAGAGCAAACCCATCATCACCTCTGAGTGCAGAGCCATATTGCCATCTCATGATTCATCATTGCACAGATGACAGGGGTATCACAGCGGGCTGGAGCACTTGAAGGCCTTGTGTTCCCCCACTTCCTACCCCCCCGTAGTCACATTATAAAGGGTGAAAAATTGCCCAGCGGAAGTAGCTCAGGTGGTTGAGCGTCGTCCTGTGCACCAAAAGGTTGCTGGTTTGATTTTGGTCAGGGCACATACCCAGTAGTGGGTTTGATCCCTGGTCCAGCCAGCTGATCAATTCTCTCTCTCTCTCTCTCTCTCTCTCTCTCTCTCTCTCTCTTTCTTCCTTTCTCTCTCTCTCTCCCTCCACCTTCCTCTCTCTAAGCATGTCTTTGGGTGAGGATTACAAAAGGAAAGAAAAAGAAAACACAATGAAAAACTATATTGCATAGCTTCTACTTTTTTCAAGAAATCTGGATGCTTTAGAGCAGTGGTTCTCAACCTTCTGGCCCTTTAAATACAGTTCCTCATGTTGTGACCCAACCATAAAATTTATTTTCGTTGCTATTTCATAACTGTAATGTTGCTACTGCTATGAATCAGAATGTAAATATTTGATATGCAGGAATGATCTTAGGGCACCCCTGTGAAAGGGTCGTTCCACCGCCAAAGGGGTCTTGACCCACAGGTTGAGAACCGCTGCTTTAGAGGGAACTGATAAAAGCATTATTGATAAGCAAAATGGCAAGCAACGAACAAATTATGGAGTTATTTCATCAATACTTAATAGTGCCTTAGAAACCCAAACAGATGAGAAAAAAAACAAAGACATGTTTTCTAGCTCTTGAAACCTTATTACATCTGGTTGGTATGTGAAGTAACAGAAATGAAAATGAGAAATAGGATTATATTCAATGTGAAATCTGTACAATATGACACCTCAAACATTCAATGGCTCTAACATAAACTTTTCTTAACCCTGTTTATCCTGAAAACAAAAATAATCTCACCAAATTTCTTGCTATGGAAAAAGTCTCAGAGCCGTCCTTGATTTGGGACTAAGCCTGAAAAATGATCTTGAAGGGTAATTTGGGGTAAAATGAAGTCAAATTCAAGTAATTTAAAAATAAGCATTAATAAAAACAGTGCCATCCTTACCATCACTTCTGGAAACCTATAATAGATGTTTTAATACGTGGATCCATTTAGCATACTTATCTTTTGGTAATAAAATGTAATTAAGTTAATGGTAAAACTGATTTTAGCAAAAGGCTGATGCAGCTCTTTGTCCCAGAGCCAACACTCTTGGTTCTTTACAAATCTTTCGAATTAAGGCAACAATTTGGAGAATAAAGAACAATGATTTAAATCTAATGACTGGGAACTTGGGTAAATTCCCTGCATGACTCACTCCCTCTCTGGGGCAGGAACTTTGCATGTATGACTCGAGTTCATGAACATTTGCTAAATGCTGACACCGTTATAGTTTTCTTTATCTTATATTCCACATCGTGTTTATTTTTCACACTCCTTGTGAGTCTTGCTGGTTTCTTACCACCACCCCTACTTGCACCCGCCCCCCCCCCCCAAGACTCCCAAATACTGGATAGTTTCTGTCCCTTTCAAAAGCACTGTAGCAGTAAAGGTTTCTCAGAGCAAAATAGCTCCTTTCTCCTCCTTGTGAACATGGATCTCAATTGAGGAACACAATACATGCCCTGCCCGTGGTCGGCAAACTGCGGCTCGCGAGCCACTTGCGGCTCTTTGGCCCCTTGAGTGTGGCTCTTCCTAAGCCTTAGGAGTACCCTAATTAAGTTCATAACAATGTACCTACCTGTATAGTTTAAGTTTAAAAAATTTGGCTCTCAAAAGAAATTTCAATCGTTGTACTGTTGATATTTGGCTCTGTTGACTAATGAGTTTGCCGACCACTTCCCTAACCAGTTTGGCTCAGTGGATAGAGTGTTGGCCTGTGCACTGAAGGGTCCCGGGTTCGATTCCTGTCAAGGGCACATGCCCAGGGTGTGGGCTTGATCCCTAGTTAGAGGGCATGCAGGAGGCAGCCAATCAATGATTCTCTCTCATCAGTGATGTTTCTATCTCTCTCTCCCTCTCCCTTCCTCTCTGAAATCAATGAAATAAAATAAAGATACATTTTTTTAAAAAGAGAGAGAAACACAATACCCAAGGCAGGTATTGGAAAGAAAGCCAGCAGCCTTCTGTTAGTGCAAGTAGGGTTGGAGAATGTGCGTTTGGGCCCGCAGACAAGCGAGATTGCTAAAGCTCCACCCCAGAGCCAGAAAATCACAGGACCCGACTGCAGAGCAGGCCTCTTTTGGCATGGGGGTGGGGGGAGCAGACTTGACCCCCAAACAGAGGAACCTCAGAATGGGCTAAGGGCCCAGTTACTTCTCCCCAAAGCTCCAGTCAGATGCATCCCTGGGGAGGAGGGAGTAAGGGATGGGAATGTTAGGAGAGCCATTTTAATCCACATGGAGACAAGAAAATGGGAAAAGAGGAGATTTTGCCCACCACAGAGCTGTTCATTCATAAAATCCTGATTTTCCCAAGGCCTGCTGGCAGGGTTTCCTTCTCAGGTTGGATTCCCAGTGAGACTGACTCTGAGAAGGATTGTGGCTTGCAGGATTCGGGGAGTGCTCTCAGGATAAATGCCTGTGTTTGTAGGGGGCGGGGGGAGGAGTGAAGGACCAGGATTGGGCAGAGAGAGGGAGAAGTGTGTGTGTGTGTGTGTGTGTGTGTGTGTGTGTGTGTGTGTTGGGATGAGGGGCTCTGGGAGACCTGTGGGGGAGTGTGGGGTATGAATGATCCTGAAGACTTGTCCAGAACTTACATCCCAGGACTGAAAGCTCATTGGGGAGGGGTGTGATCTGGGGTACAGTGGGTCTCTCAGTAGGGGGCACTTTCTGGAAAGGGGACTTCATGAAGCAGTGTCAGTGACCGACATTCCTAGCAGCTGCAGAAATGTCTGTTTCAGTCCTGAAAGGAGGGGTTGCAGATCTGGGCATAACGGTGTTGAAAGAACTCAATCAAATTCATGATGTGTACCAGCTTATGCTCAAGGCACTGAGATGCAAGGCGTTATGATTCAACCTCCATCCCACCTGCATCCTACCTGCATTGTCACGTGGTCCTTCATCCCTCATGCCGCCAACACTCAGATCTCTCCCATCTGTCTACAAAACCCTTTCCACCTATGCCAATCCGTTCCCTGTTCACTTTATTATTATTATTATTGATTTCAGAGAGGAAGGGAGAGGGAGAGAGAGATAGAAACATCAGTGATGAGAGAGAATCATTGATCAACTGCCTCCTGCAGGCCCCACACTGGAGATCGAGCCTGCAACCCGGGCATGTGCCCTGACCGGGAATCGAACCGTGACTCCTGGTTCATAGGTCTATGCTCAACCACTGAGCCACACCGGCCGGGCTCCCTTGTAGAAGAACCTACCTTCCATTCAAGGTCTTTCCCTTTAGCTTTCTTCTCCTTCCGTGGCCTTTAGAGTTATTCCTCCATAAATAATCCCCCTTTTTCTTCATTTTCAATCTCTTCCCTTTGACTGGCTCTCTTTCCTTTTTCCATTTATATTGTCTAATTTTTCTCATTTCCACTGGTGAATATCTCCCCCTTTTCCAAAATTCTCCCCCATCTTGGCTGTATAACTTCTCGTTTCCCTTCTTACTCATCTGGCTATTTTTTCTTCTGCCCTCAAGCATTAGACTTTCTCAAGATTCTTGTCGCCACCCCTCTGCCCACCGCCGGATGACTCAGCTCTGATGAGTCTACATCATAAGTTGCTCTGGAACTTCTTCCTTCTTTTCTCCCTCCACTGCTCTTGCATAATTGTAAACTCTTCCTTCTCATAGCTATTCTTCAAGCCCAGCTCCAATGTCCGTGGGTCACTGAAACCTTCCCTGCACCCACTTTCTCTTCCTGGAGTCCCCATTGTTACTCTCGCTTGATTTACTTTGCGATCCTTTCACTTCCTGGCATGTCCCCTGCTCAACTTCTGACCTCAATGAGAAGCTCAACTAGCATGTCATTAGCTTCTCTGGAGGTTGACCTGACATTCCTTTCCATCCCACTGCGGACTGTGCCCAGGGTGTGTTCTCTTGCCCTTTTACACATATGTCTACGGCTGCAACGTGTAGTACATGTTGGACTTCCAACAGGTAGACCATCTTGAAAGTAGTCGCTGGGCCAGCCGTGGGCAAACTACAGCCCACGGGCCGGATCCGGCCCATTTGAAATGAATAAAACTAAAAAAAAAAAAAAAAAGGCCGTACCCTTTTATGTCATGATGTTTACTTTGAATTTATATCAGTTCACACAAACACTCCATCCATGCTTTTGTTCCGGCCCTCCGGTCCAGTTTAAGAACCCATTGTGGCCCTCGAGTCAAAAAGTTTGCCCACCCCTGCGGGCTGTAGTTGGATCTGTCTCTAGACTCTCTCTATAGAGAGTCAGCAAGGGTTTCTGGAATGAAGGTGAAGTGACTGTTACAATGTGAACTGCGTGGTCTGAGGTGTGAAACATTTGGTCAGAGCTGACAATAGCACGAGGCAAATATGCACGTGGTTTTACGGAATCGAAACCATGACTAGAGATGGAAGAAAAAGAGGCTGTGATCACCCCTCATTAAGGAGAAAGTGCATGAAGAGTAAAAAGTCGGGGCCGTTCCCTTCTCCTTCACTCTTTATACGTCGTCCCTTATGAACCGCCCAGAGGAGCTTTTGCTCAGAGTAAGATTTCTAGGTGTCATGGAACTGGAGGGTTTTGTCAGATATTTGCAGGAAGACATCTATTAGCTTTTCAGAAAGTGAGAGGTCGCAGGAGACCTGCTGTAGGCAAGAACTGACATGTGTTGAGTAAATTGTTATTCTCTGACTTGTAAACTCAATAGCACTTTGAATGGAGCAAGATGAAGAGTTTAAACGAGACACCAAAGTGCAATCATTTTCTGAAACTTTTTATACTTTGATATAGAACAAAGGAAGGCAATGAACGTCTCTTTGGTAATTGCAGGCATGGAAGGGAAATCGAGGCAGTCTTCCATTAAAAACAAACAAACAAAATCCCACCTGATTTGAGAGTCAGCCTTGCACGCAGGGGTTTTCATGGTTCATTGTAACCTTTGTCCAAGTGACCAGCTTTGTCCAGATTGTACTTCCATATTTTTAATTTTTTGTTTGTGGCACATTTACGTATCATATGCTCCTTGGAGATAAAATTGCATAGTGTTTGATTTTAGATTTCTTAAGAAAAAAATTGAAAAATGAACCAAGGGCAAGAGTCTAAACATTTAATATCATTCATGTAGGTGACAATGTATGAAAAAGGCAATTTGTTAGTCACCTATTTGTCAAGCAGAAATGCAAACAAGTGCAGAGAAGATACTATTTTAATTAAGTTTGTGCCTTGAATACCTGTTCACTCTAATATATTTTTTTCAATAATAGCTGATAATTTTTTATATACATGAGCACACATCAGAGATCAACAGAAGGACTGGTATGCATGCATATGTGCAGAACCAATGGACACAGACACTGGTGGGGGGGCGGTGAGGGCATTTGCAGGGGGGAGGAGGGGGACAAGGAGAGGCAGGGGTGGGGGAGGACAATGGGGAAAAAAGAGACATATGTACTACTATTTATAATACTATAAACAATAAAAAAAAGTACATATACTACAGAGAGACCATGCTTCTTAGAAGGAATTTAAAGCTGAAGTTCCAATTGAGATCCCCAAATACAAAAAGTCTGAGAGTTCAAGTTGGGTTCTTTGAAGGTCTGATGAAAGAAATAGTTCAAAGCCCATTACTCTATGATTTCAATGCTCTCGTTCACTTTAAGCATGTAAAATAGTGGGGAAAATTCGAGATAGAGGAGATTTGTGGAGGGGTGACCCTGAGGGAAGTCGAGGTCACCCTGTCCTGTGGGGAGAGGGGAGAGGACGGGTCTCCAGCTCACGCCAGGGGGCTTCCAGGGGCTCCCAGGGGCTCATGCGGGAGCTCGGAATGTGTTCCTACAATGAGGAGATTCTGTGTAAACTGGGGCTAGGATTCGCGATGGCTTCTGTAGCAGAACCAAGAGGGAGAGAATGGCTTACAGGGCAAAGAATGGGTGAGTGTTGACTCTGGCCCAGATAGAGTCCCATGGGAGAGAGAGCTGGCCTGGAGCCAGCTTGAGTCCTGCAGGGGAGACCTTCTGCCGGAGGGGGACAGGACTCCATTAGGGCCCAGGGAGCAGATGCCGAGGGGTGAGCAGGAGCAGCCGGCTAAGGACAAGGTGTGCCACAAGTAGCCAGATATTTCTCCCGCAAACCAGTATTATTTAGGGAAATATTACAAACTCAACCAGCAGAGGACTTCGTAGTAGGGTGTTTTTTTAAAAAGTCGGGTGTAGATGGGAAACTTCCCAGTTGATCCTGCAAGTATCTTCATTAGCAGAAGGAACTGTGTTTCTAAGTGGAGGAGGCCAGTTTCTGGAACACAGCTGCATCTGACGCGAGGTCACTGAGAGAAAGGTGCGGTGATGACCTTGATGGGGTTGGCAGTTTACTGGGATGATGTCACCGCGAGCTGTTGTGGTGAACAGCTCGGGCCCAGAGAGCAGATCCCGAAGCAGCCAGAAATGGCCCCAGCTCGGGAAGTTCAAATTACAGCCTAAGGCCAGGCTTGGGGATTAAATGAGGTTTCTGTTGATTAATTTCCACCAGGGGTCTGCAGTTCTTCCCATACCTGGATTCTTCCGCACGGCCCGGAATAAGGACTGTGTAGGGCCCAGGGATGGCGAACCTATGACACGCGGGTCAGAGGTGACACGTGAACTCATTTTTTTGGTTGATTTTTCTTTGTTAAATGGCATTTAAATATATAAAATAAATATCAAAAATATAAGTCTTTGTTTTACTATGGTTGCAAATAACAAAAAAATTTCTATCTGTGACACGGCACCAGAGTTACGTTAGGGTTTTTCAAAATGCTGACACGCCGAGCTCAAAAGGTTCGCCATCATTGGGGTTAGGACATGAGTTTTAGCTCGATGCCCCACAAGCAGTTGTTGTGGTCAGTAGCTTGCTGTGACCCAAGAGGCTCTGCAATACTCAGGATAATGCCCAGAGATTGCGTAATTGCTAACAGACTGAGCTGAGAGAGAGAGACAGAGAGAGAATATGAATGAAACATCTTCATTCATATTCTAGACGTAAGGGGGGGGATGTGACAATGAAATAAGAGGGGCGTTCTCAGAGGGCTTTAGGCACCCAGTTTAGATTAGTGCAAGCCAGTTCCTGGGGCTGTCTCGTGTGTTACTAACACAGACATCTGACCTGCACCTCGAGAAAGACAACTGTGAAAAAGAGAAAAGGACGATTAGTACCGATGGCCATGGCAACGGACTCTCCTGCTACTTATATCTGGATTTAAACTCCGCTCTCTTGGAAATTGCTCTATTAATCATGGAGGATATTCGCTAATTACAGCTGGAGGCTTAACACGGTTATTTCAGAAACCAGCCGTGCCAGAGACTGGCTGGCTGGACATCAAACCGATTCCTTGTCCATCCTGGGCGAAGCTCCACTTCCCGGGCCTGCCTTGTAGTCAGGTGACCTGGGAGGGTTGGAGCCAGCGGAAGGCCAATGGAAGTCATGTCACAGAACCTTCCGGCGTGATTCTCCATGCTCTGCCCCCTCCGCCAGCTGGATGTGATTTTGTGTTAAATGTGTGAGAGCCTCGATGGGGCAGGAACTTGGGCCCCATGCGGGTAAATGCTCCCGGGAGAGACTTGTGTGCCATTCAGAGTTTTCCATGGATGAGAAATACACTTCTTTTTATTTTTTAAAAAATATATTTTATTGATTTTTTTACAGAGAGGAAGGGAGAGGGACAGATAGTTAGAAACATCAATGAGAGAGAAACATCGATCAGCTGCCTCCTGCATACCTCCCACCGGGGATGTGCCTGCAACCAAGGTACATGCCCTTGACCGGAATCGAACCCGGACCCTTCAGTCCACAGACCGATGCTCTATCCGTTGAGCCAAACCGGCCAGGGCAAGAAATACACTTCTATAGTTATGCGCCAGGACAGGTCTGTATTTATTTGTTGTAGCAGCTAGTGCTATGGTAACGGATATGGTCCCATTTATGGTAGAGTTATTTTAGCTGGCTGACCACTCGCTATGTGTTAGATACTACTGATTACTAGTATTTCATCACATTTAATTCTCTTAATAAGCGGTTGAAGTGGTTGTAACTGTCATTTCACACATGAGGAGGAAATTAAGGTTTAGCAAAGTTAAGCAACTTGCCTGAGACATAAATTCTGTTGAGGTGGGATTTGAACTCAGGTCTGCAAGTCTCCAAAGTGTGTTCATTACCTTCCCAATAAGCCATCCGAGAGGAAAGAACTATGTAAACTGCTCAGAGGGCAGGGGTAGATGTATCTGTCCATTTGTTCATTCATTTATTCAACGAATACGTATCTCATGCGTGCTATGTGCCAGGTCCTGGACACTGGCCACAGGATGTCCTTTGTAATAGGACAGGAGCAGTAGCTTAATTTTTGTGACCTGATGTCCTGAAATTCTAAATGTTCCTTCTAGTTTAAGTGACCCCCCCCAACAAATGGTGGAACAGAAAGAAGCTCTCACTATCTCATTTACTCATTTCTAGCCCAGAAGAGGGACTACCTTTCTTACGACACCTAAATTTCTACTACTGAAAGATGTTAGTCTTAAGAAGATCTGGCTTAATAAAGAATGAGCCCTAGCCAGTTTGGCTCAGTGGGTAGAGCATCGGCCTGTGGACTGAAGGGTCCCGGGTTCGATTCCAGTCAAGGGCATGTACCTCAGTTGCAGGCTCCATCCCAGCCTGGGTCCTGGTCGAGGCATGTGCAGGAGCAACCAATTGATGTGTTTCTCTCACATTGATATTTCTCTCTGTCTTTCCCTCTCTCTTCCACTCTCTTTACAAATCAATGGAAAAATATCCTCAGATGAGGATTTAAAAAAAAAAAATGAGAGTGTTTTCTCCAAAATTTAGGAGGGACATGCTGCTCTTCCCCATTTTATTAGGGTGTGATGACAACGAAGAGGAGAAAGCCAGCATACATTCCGTATGAGGTACCATCACGCCACAACTGGCAGATTCTGCCAATTCACGATGGCACCGTCTGAGAGAAAGGATGATGTTGTTTAAATAGGTCATAGCTCTGCCCTGTTCAGTGTGCCTCAGTTGGTTGGAGCATCGTCCCATATCAAGGGGTCTCGGGTTCGATTCCCGGTCAGGGCACATGCCTAGTGGTGGGTTCCATCCCTGGTTGGGGCGCCTGAAGGAGGCAACCGATCGATGTTCTTCTCTCACATTGATGCTTCTCTCTCTCTCCCTCCCTTCCTCTAAGATCAATAAAAAAAAAATAAAGTAGTTCTATAATAAATAATATTTCTGTACTAAAGACTAATATGCCTTTATTATAGAAGTTGATGACATTACTACAGTATAAGAGCAAAGTAGAGCAGAAATAAAAGTTTATCATTTTTCAAATACTCTACATGAAGTCTAGAGTATATATGCCATTATAGTTTATACAATACTTAATTTTAGGGATTAATCCAGCTGAGATTTAATACAATCTGATGGGCCTATGCAGGGTACTTTGAGGCCGTATGGCTCATCAGACAAATTTGGCTTTAACAAATATATTGGTTAAAATTGGAAACAAATGAAAATTGCCATCGATAAGATAGATCTAGTAATTCAGAGTCGCACACCTCTCAAAGTCAAATATTCAAAAGCTTTCCAGAGCACTGCCCCCCTTTTTAGTGCTGGTGTCATGAGGAACTATTTTCTTTAAAAATAAAAAGTGGGTTGAGTTACTGTGGAATAAAAATCTGACCCATTTTTGTCGTTTACAGCAAGAAATCTGTAACTGAATTATTTTGCCAACAGGGACTGTCCGAGCTCCGATAATTATGGGAGTAAATTATGTGTATTTTCCACACAGACACACTGAATAAATTAGGATACGGTCTTTTACTTTTCGGGTTACTTATCAGTCCACGATGTGCTGGGAAATCCGGGAAAAGGAAAAAAGCAGCAATTGAGGACTTTTCTCTCGGGCAAATTGTGTATCTTAAAATGACAAAATCTGTTCTAGAATGGTCAGGGAAACGTTACCCTTACAAATGGAGAACGTTGACTTTTAAAAAAACAAACCACACCCTTTCTTTTTTAAAAAATATATTTTATTGATTTTTTACAGAGAGGAAGGGAGAGGAATAGAGAGTCAGAAACATCGATGAGAGAGAAATATCCATCAGCCGCCTCCTGCACACTCCCCACTGGGGATGTGCCCGAAACCAAGGTATATGCCCTTGACCGGAATTGAACCCGGGACCCTTCAGTCCGCAGGCCGACGCTCTATCCACTGAGCCAAACCGGCCAGGGCTACACCGTTTCTTTTATTAGGTTTCATACTCCTGTCCACCATCCCAACAGATGTGCATGTCATAAGAGATGTGGACATCGATGTATACATACAACTCACCGTGTAACTACTAGGGACATAGCATAAAAAGTGTCCCAGGTTCGATTCTGGTCAAGGGCACATGCCTGGGTTGCAGGCTCGGTCCAACGTGCAGGAGGCAGCCAATCAATGATTCCCTCTCATCACTGATGTTTCTATCTCTCCCTTCCTCTCTGAAATATATATATATATACACTCACTATATAAATTCAAGGGACATAGTATAAAACAATGGGAACCATCACAATGCTGTCAGGACCTGGAAAGGCAGAGAAGGAAGTGCAAGTCAAGAGGACAAACTCTTCTACTGCAAGAAGCCAACAGCGTGAACAAGAATCTTGCCTGGGAGCCTGAACACGTGTGCATCCACAGGCAGGAGTCCTGCGGCGGAATAACATTTCCTTTTCCCCCCCAAAGAGCTCCGGCACCGACAAAACATGTCAGAAAAAGCAAAACCAAAAAACAACAACTTCTCTTGCAACTCTCAGGAGTGTGATGGATGGCAAAACATGGCCAACCTGCAAAAAACAGGGTCTCCTTTGCAAACATTCCCAGGAGCCATGAACTTCACCGGGAAGCAATGGCATCCTCTCCGCAGGGCGCGCAGCCCACCGCGGCATCCCCCCGCCCCCGCCCCCCGAGTCAGTGCGAACCAACAGCCCTGAACAAGGGGTGATTTTCAAAGCGCGTCGCGATCCCCCCGCAACCCGTGTCCCGACTGCGGGGTGCCGCGGGCGGGCAGCGCGGCGGGGCCCGGGTCGGTTCCTGGGCCGGGCAGTGGGGTCCCCGGGGGCCAGGGCGCAAGGGTTCCAGGCTCGGGGCTGACCCCCGAGGTGCAGAGGGTGGGGTCTCCCCCTCCCGGCTCCCGGGGAGCCCACTGCCCAGGGCCCCGCACTGCCAGCTGCGCCCCCGCCCGACCTCCCCGAGCCGCGCGGGGGGTCCTCTCCGGGAGGCGCCTCCACGCGCGGCCTCCGGTGCCGCCACGGCCACGAGGGCGCGGGGAACCCCGGCTCTTCCCGCCGGCCCCGCTCCGGCGGCGTCTCGGGCCGGGCGGCCGGGGGATGTTCTCGCGAGAGGAGCGGGCGCGGGGCGCCGCGGGCCGGGGGCGCGGGGAAGCCCGAGGCGAGGCCGGCGGGGCGGGCGGGCGCGCGGGCGGCGGGCAGGCCGGGGGCGCGGGGAAGCCGCTCCCGCCGCCGCGAGGCAGCCTGACGTCAGGAGTTTTCCTCCAAGTCAACAACCGGCCCCGGCGGGGAGGGCGGGGGGCGGCGGGGACCCCGGCGGGGCGCGCCCGGAGAGGAGGCCGGAGCCCCCGCCCCGCCGCGCGCCCGGGGCCGAGCCGCCCCGCCGCCCGCCCGCGCCGCGCCCGGCCCCCGCCCAGCGGGCCGCCGGCTGGACGGACGGGGCCGCCGACATCCGATTCCCAGCGAGTCCCCGCCTCCTCCTCCCCCGCCCGCCGCCTCCCGCGCCAGCGCCGCGGCCCGGCCCGGCGGCTCCCTCCCCTCCCGCAGCCCCGCGCCTGCCCTCCCGCCGCACCGGGCTCCAGGGGGCCCGAGCTCTGCGGGGTGGGGGGAGGACAGGAGGGGAGGAGGAGGGAGGGGGGACCCCCGAGTCGCCCCCTCTCCTCCCCCCGCCCCCCCGGCTCCATCCTCCGCCGCCGCCCGAGCAGCTGCGGGGCCGCCGCCGCCGCCTTTGCAGGTAACAGCCACCGCCCCCCGCCCGCGCCCCCTCCCCCCGGGTCCCCTTCCTCGGACCCCGGCCCGGCCCCCTCGGGCGGGGGATTTGGGGGGTGGCGTGGCGGGGGCGCCGGGGTGGTCCCTGCGCCGGGGGCGGGGGCTGGGTCGGGAGGCTGGGGCGCGGGTGTGGGTGGGAAAGGCCGGGGATGCCCGGCGCGGGGACACGGGCGCCCCCTCCCTTCCCGGGGGGAGCCGGGGGGCGGCGGCGCGCGGGGGGCCGGGGCAGGGTTCCCCGGCCTAGCGGTCCCGGCCGCGTCTGGGCTGCCCCGGCCCTGGCGCCTCCCGTCTCTGCGCAACTCCGCGCGCGCCCCCCCTCCAGGCTCCCCCCACCCCCCGGTCTCCCGGCCGGCCGCGCGGCGTGGGGAGGGGGCGCCCGCTGGGCCGGGGGCGGCGGCGAGGTTATGTAACGCGCGTGGAGCCCGTGGCGGCGTGTTTGGGTTGGGGGGAGGGGGCTGTCTGCGTGCGTCCCGCCCGGGCCGCCGTGCGCGTGGGGTGGGGTGGGGTGGGGTGGGGTGGGTGCCGCCGAGGATGCACCGGCGTCCCCGGGGTCTCCTTCCTCCTCCACCCACCCGGCCGGCGGCGCGCGGGGAAGACGGCGCGGGCGGGTGGGGCGGGGTGGGTGGGTGGGTGGGGTGCGGGGGGCGGTGGGTGGCGTGCCCGCCCGTGTTTTCCATAGTAGCGGGGTTCGGTCCGCTGGGGAGTTGTGTGCTAAGAATAGAAATGTGCGGAAGATGCTGGGTTTGGCGGATCCAGTGATGCTGTCGCTGCTGCTGGCGGCGGCGGCTGGGCTGCAAGTAAACAAACCGGCCTCCCTCTCGTGCATCGCCTCCTGCGCATCGGTCTGCATCAGCCATGATGCCGGCGGGGCCCTTGGGAGCCCCGAGTGGAAACCTGGCCGGCGGCGGGGTGCGCCCCGGCTCCTTGGCGGGGTCACCCCGCGTTTGGGATTTCCCGGGAATCTGCGGGGAGGCCAGATTGCATCGCCCGGGCGTCGGGTTTCCAATGGCGATCGGGAGCGTGTCTCTTCTGCACGCAGAGGCGGTGCCTGCCTGCAGGTCAAGGGGAGGATGCGCCCCGGTCTCCCAGCAGCATCGTGTTAGGAAAAGCACCCCGACGCCTGCCTCCCGGGCGCCGATTGGTCCAGAGCCCAGTAGTTTGTAAGCTCCTAAGGTTCCTGCGAGGTAGAGAGTCCGCGGTGGACCTGATGGGTCTGCAGGCTAATTGCTGGCGTTAATAAAATGGTCACGCTTCCTACGCTCATCCCGAAGCTAACGGGTATGAAAGAATGGCTTTTTTAAAATGCAGTTAGTACATTGCCAGCTGCCCCAAACCATCCATCGAGGTATGTGTGTGTGTGTCCCTTATTTGGGAAAGCGTGGTCCTGCAGCTCTTTAGTTCACTGCAGGTCATTAGGCAGCCACTGGGTTTCATTTTGGGTGGGAGCTCCTTAAAGTAGATTGTACAGTTGTTAGGAAATCACTGAAAACACACACACACACACACACACACACACACACACACAAGGTGGAAGAGTCCAATAAAGATGGTTTAGGAAACTTACTCTTCAGAACTTGAGTGTCATTGCAAAATATGTATAAGTGAACATGACTATTCCAAGAGGTGGTTGTCTAATACACATACACACACATACATACATTCACGACGTGGTTGTCTAAAACATGAACATATTTATTAAAGTACTTATTAATAAATTACTAGTTTCCTGGGGTATCCGATTGAATGCACGCTTATTTGCATATATGCAGTTGTTCATGTGGAAAATAACACAATAATGAATAAACACTCATACGAGAATAAATTTTCATGCATTCACAGCTGTACACCTACCTTTGCCCCGCAATTTTCTTTTTGACAAATATGCAATCTTGACTTTGAAAGTTTCCCAAGGAGATGGTACTGAAGATCTGCTTTTTGCTTTTCTCACCAGGTTGGCCCCACTATCCTTAATTGGCTTGAGCTTCTTTTTAAAGTGAGAGGAGAGCATATATCACATGAATGAGATGAAACTGGAATTAGATGAAGGTAGATTTTTTTTTTTTTTTTGGTTCAGCTATACGTGTATTTCTCCTGTGTATTTGCGGTAGCATGTTTGCTTCCAGTGTAAAAAAAAAAAAAACAAACCTAAAGTAACTGCAAAATAATTTGTGAAACTATTATTTGTATTCATTTTGTCCCAGACACAGCCTTTCTGTGATTTAGTGAATTATTTTCCAACTTAAAAACTCATTTTTAATTTGCTATTGACTTAGTTTAAGTTGTGTTTGTCAGAGTACTTAAGGGTTCTTCTTTGGACGTTGTTGTTCATGTAAGTTTATGGCTGTAAAGTATTTTAAGTAAGATTTCATTCATTCAACAAATATTAGAATGTGAACTGTATGATAGAGGCCGGTTGGTTGAGAACTTTATTTTACTTTTTATTCAGAAGTTCACATCCATTAGAAAGAAAATTTGTTTTCAGATCACGGCGAATGTAAACATGTTTTGCTCAAACATGTCATGGGACAAATGTGCTTGTTAGCATAGAGTATTGTGCAAAGTAAGGATTTAAGATTTTTTAAACTCTAGCTTTTGATTTAACTGTGAGAGGTTTTCTTTCTTGCAGAAATTCAATGGAAATTTACAACTATTTGGGTTTCTTTAAAAAGAGGAACCCGTTTTACAAACCGACTTTGTGGAAGTTTAGAGTTTACTTAAACTTTGCATATCTTTGTGGAAGGATAGCTACACTTTTTGTTGTTGTGTTATACCTTTGAAGGTCAAGAGTTCAGCCTTGGGAAGCTAAGGCAATCCTTGTTAACTAGGTGTTAATTGCATTTTAGCATGATTTGATAGGATCTTGTTTTTAGAGTGTGATTAAGTTTCAACATTAAAAAATATTTCATTTGAAACCATTCAGAATTGAATAACAACATGCAAGACAGAAAAAGAAGCCATTCCTTTTTTAAATATTAAAACATTTTTTTTATTAAATTGATTGGTGTCAACATGAACATATAGATTTCAGGTGTGTTTTTCTGTTAGCAGCCATTTAATTTTGTTTTGACTAAATCAGTCTTGTAATTTGACTTGCATTTTTCTTAAATTAATTTAAGAAATGCACATAATTAATTTTTATAGATTTATTAAAATACGTAGATCATTTAAAATTGTTCCATTTTTTGCCGAAACCGGTTTGGCTCAGTGGATAGAGCCTCGGCCTGCGGACTGAAAGGTCCCAGGTTCAATTCCGGTCAAGGCCATGTACCTGGGTTGCGGGCACATCCCCAGTGGGAGATGTGCAGGAGGCAGCTGATTGATGTTTCTCTCTCATCGATGTTTCTAACTTTCCATCTCTCTCCCTTCCTCTCTGTAAAAAAATCAATAAAATATATTAAAAAAAATAAAATTGTTCCATTTTTAACCTCAGGTTTCAGAGTTCACATCAGTATTCCAAATCCTGGTTTCCTACAGCATGCATTGTTCTGTTATTTTGTTTTTTTAATATATTTTTATTGATTTCAGAGAGGAAGGGAGAGGGAGAGAGCGATAGAAACATCAGTGATGAGAGAGACTCATTGATGGGTTGCCTCTTGCACGCTCCCTACTGGGGATCAAGCCTGCAACCTGGGCATGTGCCCTTGACTGGAATTGAACCCGGGACCTTTCAGTCTTCAGGCCGATGTTCTATCCACTGAGCTAAACCGGCCAGGGTGCATGCACTGTTCTGTAGTCTCCTGCAAAGATAGTCCTGAATCATCAGATGTTAACTTAATTATTTTATCATGGTCTTTCATGAGCTAGATTCAGTGCAGGGTTCATGCTAGCCAATGCCTGGTGAGCCCTTGCCATGTGCCAGGCACTGTTACATTTATGTATATATGCATTTAATCTTCATGATGACCCCTGCTACATTTTTGAAAGTGATTTTAACATGAGAAAACTTACTCTGGTTTATAAAAATCCACCTCACTTTAAATTCCCTCATTCTGAAAACACTTTCTTTTAGTATTTTTACTAACAGGTACCTGTTAGAGTTCACAGTGACAATGCTAACTTTCCATAATGTTGTATAACCGTTTTCCGAGAAATCAGGTTACTGTAGATTGACCCATAACAACATCCTTTTTCATTTTAGTTATTTCAGATGCTGCATTAACTGCCTCAAATGTTTACGTATTTTATTGTAGCACCAGTGGATTAGATGTTAATATACTTCCTGTGCGGGATATCTTCAAATAGTAGTTGATAGAGAAATTGACATATGCTTCTTGAGCCGTGGGTTTGCTTTTTTAGTTCCTTTTCTTTTCAACACTCTATATATTTATTTAATGCCAACTGCACATATTTTACGCATCCAAATAGGTATATTTTCCTAGTATTCAAAGGGAAAGGTAAAAAAAAAAATTGCTAGACCAGATCACGAGAAGACTTCCAAGTGAGAATTTCTCTCCCCTGAGTTAAGAAATCCTGTGTTTGTGGGGCTGAGCATGGGAGAGGGAGGAAGATGGTCTTTCCTTAGGACTGGAGTTCAGTTCAGGTTTTGTCCGTGTGCAGTTGGTGTGTGAATGTTGTATCTTCCCAACTCTATTGGACTTTTGTGGACAGGAACTGTATGATCACAATATTGTTAACCAAGATGTCAGTTATAAGTGAAGTAGAGAGCAGATTTGAACTTGAGGAGTCATACATGTTGGCTCTGTAGGGCTGTTTGGAGTTCACCCGATGCTCTGCATCTTTGTTTTTATGGCGAAGGAAATACAGGCACAGAGAGTTCAGGGACCAGCATCATCACTCTGGTGGGGCAGGTTGCAAAAAGGGACCCAAATGTTTTGGCTTGTCCATTGCCCTTCATAACATGCCATACCTGCACGTTAGCTCTCCCTTTAATTGGTGGTGAAAGGTCAAGCTGATTCTTGGCCTGTAGTGGAGCATGTACCAGCTGTGTTCTGTGTGTATGTGAACTCTTTTTCCATTTTATAACCAGAGAGGTCCCAGGACAGAGTTTGGAAGGATCTGACATGTGTATTGGGGAAATATGGCCAACTGTGCAACCAAAATTCTTTTAGTAGCAGCCCTCCACCTGCCCCTGCTAGCATAGGTACCTGCACATGGAGACAAGCCACAGTCTACAAGAGACGGGCAGGGGATAATTCATCCATGGCTTGCCCAATGTTTTAGGACTCGGAAGGATCCAATAAGCGTTTTCCTAGTTGTTCCATATTAGAATATTAAATATATCGCCCAGCATAAGTGCTGTTCTTTTTTATCCTCACCTGATGATATGTTTATTGATTTGAGTGAGAGAGAGAGAGAGAAGAGAGAGAAGCATCTATCCGTTGTCCCCTGCATGTGCCCCAACTGGGGTGGGAGCCCCCAATCTAGGTATGTGCCCTGACCAGGAATCGAACCTGCAGCCTTTTTGGTGTAAGGAACGATGCTCCAACCAACTGAGCCACCTGGCTGGAGCACGGGATGCTTTTTTTTTTTTTAATAGATTTTATTGAATTTTTGCAGAGAGGAAGGGAGAGGGATAGAGAGTTAGAAACATCGATCAGCTGCCTCCTGCACACTCCCTACTGGGGATATGCCCGCAACCCAGGTACATGCCCTTGACTGGAATCGAACCTGGGACCTTGAGTCCGCAGGCCGACGCTCTATCCACTGAGCCAAACCGGTCAGGGCACGGGATGCTTTTTTGATGAATAAGGGCTGTGTTGGTTGAAATGGCATTTAAATACCCTAAATGGGCGTGGGGAAGAGGGAGGAAGTGCTTTATGTTTTTGTATGTATATTTCGAAGTTTGCAAAGCTGATTTTTACGAATGGGCAATTTTGAAGAAGGGCTCTTTTGTGGGAAAGTCAGAAACTTGTCTGTATTTTTGCAGGTATTTCCCCCATAATGTAAAGCTCAGCGAAGATATTTACAGAAAGACTTTTAAGAAAATCCAGTCAGAAGAGAGGAGAGGCATTCAAAATAGATCATTTGTGTGGCCCACTTCCCCATGTGTTATGTGTTTTCACAGGATTATAACTCTTGAAAGGGACGGACTGGCTTTTAGAGTTACTTCAAGTGAGAGCAGGTTGCCTTGAATTTCGCTCCCACTTCAGTCTTTTTCTTTTCCCTCAAATCCTTTCAAAAGTTTTGGAGAGCTTTTTGCACTGGTGGCATATATTAGTTTCACCTATTTCTTATGCATAGGTGACTACCATAAAATTACATTATGGTTACCCTTCTCAAGCATTGGTATTTCAGTGTAGCAGTCTTCTTATGTATTTGAACATGTTATCTTCACTAATGCAGTTTGACTAGCATCTGCAAAGTGCGTGAAAAATGGTGGTGCAGAGCGAGTATATGCTACATAATATGAATGACAGCCCAGTTTATAGTTGAGAGAAAGCTGTATTACAGAATTGTATGGTGGCCTTTAACTTTGACATGAACACCGGAAATTGTCAACCTATGTTAATGACAACCTTTATTTGTAAAAAAAAAAAAAAAAGAGAGAGAGAGAGAGAATTGCTGAGCTGCCCTTTTAACTTTGTCACCCTGCTTCTCCTCTTCTGTCGTAATTTCATTTGTGATGCCACAGTGATAGGTATTAATTTCTAATGTATTTGAGAGCATTGTGCTTCACTGGACTTCTGAAGAATAATTTGGTCATGTTTTTGAGAGTTCACGCCGACCTGATTGGAGACTTGAATTGCATGTAGTCACTCTTGTTTCCTGTCACGAACTCGTTCTGGGAACTGGGGGGGAAATCATGTCATTATTGGTTGGTCACAGGTTTCCTAGAGAGCACCTTAATAGCAGGTTATTGAAGGTTTGGAAACGGATGTTAAATACTTGGTTTTGCTTGTCTCCCTGTATATGTAACGTAGTCCCTGCCACAGAGTAGACAATCAATGCATATTTATTCACTGCATGTATGTATAGTATATGTTTCATTGAGTGAATGATACTTTTACAGGATGTTTGAAGGAGTTTAATTTTTGCTTCAAATTGAATGGTTGGTCGTCATAAGTAAAGAGATAGCTTGATAATATTCTTACACATATTATTAAGAAAATATGCCATTCTTTTTTCTCTTTTTCCTCCCATCAGGGATAATTTTGGGTAGTGTTGATGATTTGTTTGGAAATTGAAACTTGAGCATCTCAACAAAAAATTGTCAAAAATGTTGAGGAAAAAAGGATAATTTTAATGTGTGATAGTCCTTATAATTAATGGAGGTCTATAGGAAGCGTCCTTCAATGGATAGGGACGAATATTTATTATAATTCTAATATTATAATTTCTATAATATAGAAATATTATAATTCTATAATGTTTATTATAATTCTATTATTTATATGTGGGTGCTTCCATAATGTTAAAGTTCAGGTTTGAGAAAACAGCACCTGATGGCTTTCTGTTGACTTTGAATATTAGCTTGTTTAGTCGGTTTTTTGTTAAGGCGGAATCTTCATGCCTTGTTTTATCCACTGGTTTATTCCATATTTGTTGAGCATCTAGTATGTGTCAGGCACTGTCAGCTTGTTTTACAAATAAAAATGCTACTGAATGAGGTGAAAGATGTGAAAATGTGTTTTTTTTTCAATTGTAAAATGACATTCAGGTTCCGTTATTATCAAATTCTCAAATAGTCTGAACAAAAGTACCCTTATTATAACCACTTTGTGGAAATTCTAAATTGAATCTGCCAAGAATTTCGTGTGCAATTTTTTTTTATAAGAAGGGGAAAAATTAGGTTACCCAGTGATGACATGTTTAATGAAGTAGGCTTAAAAGGAAAATAAACCAAATTTTGTCTGTTATAGGTCATTAGATAGAAGAGATTTCTAGGGAAGTTAGGACGAGGTGAAGTTCACTCCACTTTCGGGAACAGATCATATGCTTCAAGTCCAGCTCATCATTTTGCGGATTAGTGGGTTTTCTTTGTGTGTTTTTTTTTGTTGTTGTTTTTTTTGTTGTTGTTAATCCTCATCCAAGGGTATTTTTCTATTGCTTTTCTGAGAAAGCGGAAGGGAGGGAGGGAGAGGGGGAGGGGGAGAGAGAGAGAGAGAAACATTGATGTGAGAGAAGCACATCGATTGGTTGCCTCCCGCATGCGACCCCAGGCTGGGAATCGCATCTGCACCTGAGGGACAAGCCCTTGGCCAGAATCGAACCCGGGACCCTTCAGTCCGAGGGCCGACGCTCTATCCACTGAGCCAATCCAGCTAGAGCTGCAGGTTAGTATTTTTAATAGACTGAGGGGGAGAGTGTAGGTGAGGAGGTACAGGAATGTTGTCATTGCAGGAAAATTAACGACCATAGCTTGCTGCTCATGAGTTAATAGCATTGTTTTTATATACAAACGAGCACTTAGGTTCAAGGAATGTGTCATTTCAGTCAGGAGAGACTCAGGAGCAATTTTTAAAGCTGAAAATTACGATTCGGGGTAGAATCCGTTCACAATTTAAGGAGCCGATGCAGAAAGCCATCTCTACAATGTGTGGGGCCACTGCCCCTCCCCGAGATGATAAATTCTATCCGATTGATTTAACATACATTTTAACAGTGTAAATAGATAAGCGCCTGTGAACAGTTTTTATCTAAAACACTAGTTTTTGAAACTGTTCCTGTATGAAATAAAATTCATTGACTTTGGGTTGATGTGGATCTTTCTGCCTCTTGTTTTATTTATTTTATTTTTTTATTGTTTTATTGCTTAAAGTCTTACAAAGAGTATTACATATGTCTCCTTTTTTCCCCCCGCCCTTGACAATCCCCTGGCCTCCCCTACCCCCCAGTGTCTTATGTCCATTGGTTATGCTTATACGCATGCATACTGCCTCTTGTTTTATACTGAGGAGAAGCGCTGGTGGCAAGAGCATGCGCCTGGTTCCCTGTGTGGGGTCCCCATAGGGGAGCCCCCTGACCCTGGCCCAGTCTCTTCATCCGGCTCCACCCTTCCCTCTACTGTAAACCGAAGGTCGCTTCCAGCTTTAAGATCCTTATAATGAAATGTCCACTTAAAAAAAATAAAATCAATTTTGACAATACTTTTGTTTTTCTAGTGTTTATTTTATTTTTTTTTAATAGAGGTTTGGCAATTATTTAAATAGGAAAGTACACACTTTACATACATTTATTGGATATGTATTACTTTTGGTTATTACTAAGTGTCGATCCCTGACCTCTTCCATTTCTAATCCTAAGAATATTCAGATCGGAGTTTCCTTTTACCCCTGTTAGGTAATTTTATAGTCAGAAGCGAAGAATTGCTGCTGTGGTTCTCGGCCTTCCTAATGCCGCGACCCTTAAATGCAGCTCCTTATGTGGTGGTGAGCCCCAGCCATAAAATTATTTTCGTTGCTACTTCATAACTGTGATGTTGCTACTGTTACGAATCATCATGTAAATATCTGATAGGCAGGATGTATTTTCATTGTTCGCGACCCACAGGTTGAGAACCGCTGCAGTAGGTGTGAGGCCCCTTGCTATGGTAGAAGCAAAGAGAAGGCCGACAGGGCAGCCCCTCAAAAGACATCATTTTGTACCAGTGTTCCCCAGTACTTAACTCCCTCTAATCATTTATGTCAGGAGTTAATAACCCTTTTAATGATCCAGCTCTGGGTGTATCATGTAGCCAGCCAGCGGGCCACGGTGAGGTCTTCAGGCAGTTTCATCAGCGAAATTTAAAAATGATCTTTGGATTCTTGTCTGAAGGGTTTTGTGGTTTCTTTGTTGCCTGCTTTTAATGGTGCAATGAGTCTTGTCTTGAATTATGTGGCCACATCCTGTGGCGTTTCCCAACGTGCGCTCCTCTGGATATCAATACACGCTACTAAAAAAAAAAAAAAAAAAAATAAGAGCCCTGTGTGTGCAGATACATTTAGGATTTGCTGAGATGCTTAGTATGTTTATCGTCATGTTTCAAGAGAAAGACGTGGTCTGTAGAAGTTTCCCAACTTACTGGACCAAAGAATTTTTCTTTTTCCATCTTTTTTTTTTAAAAATATTTTTCCAGAATTTCTTTTTTTTTATATATATATATATATTTTATTGATTTTTTACAGAGCGGAAGGGAGAGAGATAGTTAGAAACATCGATGAGAGAGAAACATCGATCAGCTGCCTCCTGCACATCTCCTACTTGGAAGGCAGCTATGCTCACCACTATACCACCAACGCAACCTACATCTCCTACTTGGGATGTGCCTGCAACCCAGGTACATGCCCCTGACCGGAATCGAACCTGGGACCCTTCAGTCCGCAGGCCGACGCTCTATCCACTGAGCCAAACCGGTTTCGGCCAGAATTTCTTTTTATATCCCTTTGGACCCTCTTCAGTAGGAGAGCCTGATGTTTTGAGGACAGGCTTGGCCCTGCCTGGGGGCCCTGTCGCAGCCCCAGGGCACACGATGGCCATGATGGCCATGGTCTTCGCTTCAGCTACACAGACTTGGTGGGATCTTTAGTCTGGATTCCTGACCGCGCAATGGCGAGGCCGTGCCCTTCATCTGCATCAGGAGAAGAACTGCAATCCAGTCTAGGACTAGCCTGGGAGTCTCTCCTTTGCTGACCCGCAGGCCTCTTGATCAAAACCCCGTTTGAGAAAACAGCACCTGATGGAGTCCGTCCGTCCGTCCGTCCATTTCCTGGTTATCTGCAATGGACGCTCGTGTCCCTGGGCCATGTTTTTGGTGCTTTTCTGGGAAACGCTTTCACTCAGTTTTATCTCGGTATTTCCCTTCTTAGGTTGAGAGGGACAATCAGAAATCGCCCTGTGAAGCCCCGTGCTGTTTTATGTGGGAGGATATTTTGAGGACCTTGTATTTTTTTTACACCAGAGCAGTGGTTCTCAACCTTCCTGATGCCGCGACCCTTTCATACAGTTCCTCATGTGGTGGAGACCCCAACCATAAAATTATTTCCGTTGCTACTTCCTAACTGTCATCTTGCTGCTGTTATGAATCGTCATGTAAATACCTGATATGCAGGATGTCTTTTCATTGTTGCAAATTGAACATAATGAAAGCATAGCGATGAGTCACAAAAATAATATGTAATTATATATGTGTTTTCCGATGGTCTTAGGCGACCCCTGTGAAAGGGTCGTTCGACCCCCCAAAGGGGTCGGGACCCACAGGTTGAGAACCGCTGCACTAGAAGGTGTCTTGTAAAGATCCATGATAAAAATTTCAGACTTTTGTCGCAGGAAGAATTATATTCCTGTGAGCAACTTTTTTTTTTTTTTTTTTTTTTTTTTTTAGTACTTGTGGGTGCTGTAACTATTGAAACCTATAGTGTTTCCTTATTTGCATTGCTTCCTGAAAGCTCATGCTAAATGCATGGCCCATCTTCACAGACGCACAGCCTTTTACTCCGGCTTCCTTTTATCTTTATTGGAGGCAGCGATTTCCAACCTTTTTCATTTCATGGCACCTATAAACTAATTACTAGAATTCTGCGGTTTGATTTTCCTTCACACTGGACACCTACTGTACTGGCAATAATAATAATAATAATTATTATTATTATTAGTTTTAAGGGAGGGGGAGAGACAGAGAGAATCATTGATGTGAGAGAGAGACATTGATTGTTTGCCTCCCACACATGCTCCAACAAGGGTCAGGGATTGAGCCTGCAACCCAGGTACTTGCCCTTGACCGGAATCGAACCCAGGACACCTCAGGGGGCCAACGCTCTATCCACTGAGCCAAACTGACCAGGATTGCTGCCATTTTTTTATTTGATAATCGAAGGGAAAAAAGATCAGTGCCCTTGACTAAAATAGTCAGGTATTGCATGTTTTGTTTTAATTAAATTTATTGAGGTAACATTGGTTAATAAAATGATACAGGTTTCAGGTATACAATTCTATAATACTTCATCTGTCTATTGTGTTGGTATTTTTGCATGTTTTAAAAATCCTAGTTGAAAATCACTGATTTAAGGTAACATCGTTTTGGAGTTAAGAATGCAGGCTGTGGGGTCAGACAGCTTGGCTCCGTCATTTTGTGTTCAAACCGGGCAAGCTGTTTAATCTCTATGAACCTCAGTTTCCCCATCTGTGAAATGGAGTTAATAGTACCCTACGAAGGTTGTTGTGAAGATTACCTATGACTACTAGGTTGAAGCGCCTATACGAGTTGCTGACACATCTTGAATACTCCATAGTTTTTTATATTTTCATGTTCTCTGTTTCACTTTGTCTACTTTAAAAGTAATTGATCTTGTATTATTTGTAATATTTTACTTATTGCAATCAGCCTGAAATATTTCTTGGAACCAAGCAGACGAAGCATACATCAGTGTTGGTTTCTTAGCACATGGCATTTTACATAAAATGCAGCAATTAAAAACATTCACAATTGCTTTCCCATAACTATGTTTAAATTTACAGAGATTTTGACATTAGACATAGATGGAAGATGTACTTTTAGTCCACGTAACTTTCATTCTCTTTCCTTTCGCCTCAAACACACATCACCAAACACATTTTCTGTATTCTTTGTGTAGGTGTGACTGGTTTTCTTAAAGACATTTTTTTTTTTTTTATTGCAGCCTCTTAGGTTAAAAGTTTCATTATCATTTGAAATCTGTCACAAGACCAGGGAAGTGTGTTCATTATACAACCATTTAATAAATAAGTCCCCCAGTTGGAAGAGCTGGGCTTTTATGTAAGGTCAGGCCCATTGAAGACATCGACAAAGAATTAGTTGTTTGTTATTGCTGTGTGATCTCCAAGAATGGAAAAAAAAAGACATTCTTTCTTCAATACTTCCTTCCAGGCTGAGTCATCACTAGAGAGTGGGAAGGGCAGCAGCAGCAGATAAAAACCCCAAAGCTGATATCACAAACTCCCATTTCTCCACGTTGGGGGCTAGCGGGGAGCCACCATGAGCGATGTGACCATTGTGAAAGAAGGTTGGGTTCAGAAGAGGGGTAAGTGTTCAACAAAACCAAAGCCATGTGGTTGGTAAGTGTGCTGACACTTAGTGGTGTCTTGGAAGCTGATTTTTTTTTTATGATGCTGTTAACAAAGTAAACTGTGATGTACTATGTCCAGTAAGAGAGAGATGATATTTAGCATATGTGTTAGGAATTTGCTTATTATTCAAGGGTTCTTTATAATTCTTTTTTTTTTAAAAAAAATATATATATATTTATTGATTTCAGAGAGAAAGGGAAAGAAGAGAGAGAGAGAGAGAGAGAGAGAGAGAGAGAGAGAGAGAGAGAGAGAGAGAGAGGAACATCAATGATGAGAGAGAGTCATTGATCGGCTGCCTCTTGCACGCCCCACACTGAGGATCCAGCCCGCAACCTGGGAATCGAACCTGGACCTCCTGGTTCATAGATCGATGCTCAACCACTGAGCCATGCCAGCCGGACTGTAATTCTCGATTTTGGTAATTTATAATCAAGTTTGGCTTTCTGGTATGTTGTGTGCTGCATGTATGTTACACAAAATTGGTGTCGTGTTTTCTGTGATGCCTGCTGGACTCTACAAATACAGAGAGAAATCTTTAGAATGATTTCATATCAAAAAAGTGTCTAAGTGTCTAACTTGTATGCATTTTAAGACATGTAAACATAAATCAAATTATTCAGTTATATTAAGCCAATTTGGGTGGTGGTAGGGGAAGGGATTAAAGCTGTAAAGAGGGGGGGCGAGGGTTCACCCACAAACTCTTGGATTCACAATCTCATGAGAAGGTAAGTAAAGTCCTGATGAAAAGACCACATGAGGAAAGAGTGTGTGTGTGTGTTTATGTTTAATTTTATGTTTTGTTTTTCATGATCTTTTAGTATTTCTTGTTTACGCTCACTTTAGATAAATAATTCAAGTGTACTATCATGCTTTTTAATATTAAAGGAAGCACTCTTCAGTGTAAAACATTTTATCCGCTATGAGGTCACCTGCTAATGTGGTCAGTGTGTTTATTAGAATTCTAGAGTTTGGGCTAGTTGCTAGGCAACCACTGCTTATCCACGTGGCCAAATGGAGTAGGATGCGGCCTCTTTTCATTCTCAGGACTTTTAAGTTATTGGTGTCATTTTCTGGTTAAACATCGCCTTTTAAGGTGTGATTTTCATATTCTTTTAGGGTCTGTGGTTCATACCTGTGCTGAAAGCTGTTGACAATCGTTAAATGTGATTATGTGTTTTTGAGCTTTTGAAAATCAGCTTTATTGAGTTATTTACATACAGTAAAATATACCCATTTTAAGTGTGCCCTTCATGAATTTTGCTAAACTTTGAAAGGAGTGTAACAAACACTATAATCATGACATAGAACATTTCTATCACCCAGAAAAGTTCCTGCCTTCCCTTGGTAACCACTGCTCTGCTGTGCCTATAATTTTGCAATTTCATATGATTAGAATCATACGCCATGCAGTCCTTTGACTACTTTCACCTTTCACATTGCATAATACTTTTTTTTTTCACATCCAAATGCTTTATTGTTCTGCTGAGATGCTTACAAATACTGAAAGTCACCCAGCCTGGACCCCGCACCCACAGCCCAGGGCCGGAAGGGGGCAGGGAGGTGGGCTGAGTGGTAAGGTAGAAAGACTATGGCCAGGCTGTGGGGGCCTCGTCCTCTGCTCCCTGCTCATCACCCTCAGAGGCTGGGCCGCAGGGCCCTCCCTTCTCTCTGCTCCCCGTACCCCGAGGAAGGCCCTTCTGGCTTTCTCCTCCTCGGACCTAGATACCCTGCCTTCACCCCCTCTGGCTGTAAGCGAGGCACATGTGGTAGGGAGAGGGCTGGCCAGGGGCCAGCGGGCTCCGCATCAGGGCCTGGAGACGGGCTCGGGGAGGAGGTGTTCGGACCCTTTCCCCAGCGTGAGGTCCCAGGGACCAGGCTGTGCATCAGGGCCTGGAGATGGGCTCTGGGAGGAGGTGTTCGGACCCTTTCCCCAGCGTGAGGTCCCAGGGACCAGGCTGTGCATCAGGGCCTGGAGATGGGCTCTGGGAGGAGGTGTTCGGACCCTTCCCCCAGCATGAGGTCCCTGAGGGCCTGGGCTGCAGAGATGATGGTAGGTACCCTGAGCTAGGGAGCCATGCAGTGAGTATGTAACCATGGCAACGAAGCGGTTCCTCTGGTGACCATGGTGATGGGTCTGTAAAAAGGGGATGGGGCTGAGACCCCAAGGATAAAACTTGAGGTCTCTGGCCCTTGAGCAAAGTAATGGAAATATAAACGAGGGAGGATAATGGGGTGAGAGCAGGGTTTGAGAAGTGTGCCGCCTGAGCTTGTAGGATTCATTTATATAGTGTGTTTTTATTCGTCTGTTCCTTTTCCTTGTTGAGTACTATTCCATCCACAGTTTGTGCTTGCCAGTTGCTGGGCATTTGGGCTGTTTCCCGTTTTGGGCTATTATGAGTAAAGGTGCTGTGAACATGTGTGTGCATGTGTTTGTGTGATGTATTTTTCTTGGGCTATGACCTAGGAATGAGATTGCTGGGACCTATGGTAAGTTTATATTTAACTTTATCAAAACGGCCAAACTGTTTTCAAAGGGGCGGACTATTTGTGTTTAGTTTAATACCTTTTATGTTATTCTCATTTTAGAGATTTGGAAAGCTTTTTCAGATTTCTCTGCTGTGTGAAGGAAGGTATTTTTAAATAAGATCATGGATGTGAGTGAGCTTTGGCAATTTTAACATAAATGTAAGCTGTTGCTATCGCCACCTTTTATCAAGGGTTTAGAGTGCTTGTTGAGTCTGTTTAATTAATTGTGTCTCCTCTGAAATACCATTATAGAAGGTTGGTATATAGTACATGGAATATAGAAAAAGGAAAAAAAAATAAAATAGAATTTCTCGGTGTTTTTCCTGCATTGGTTAGGGAACGAGAATTCTAGTGATTTGAGTGTGCATGTGCTTGTGTGTGTGCGTGTGCGTGTGTGCGCGTGCATGTGTGTGTATGCGTGTGTGTATGCGTGTGTGTATGCGTGTGTGTGCGTGTGTGTGCATGCATTAATTTTTGGAAGTAATAGTCTAATAAACATAAGACTGAATAATACACAGAGGTATAAAATGCAAAGTAAAACTCTTTCTACCCTCTACCTCTTCCAACTAGTTCCTATCCTCAGAGATAACCATTTTAGACCTTTTCTAGTTTTTTAAAAATGTATTTTTATTGATTTCAGAGAGGTAAGGAGAGGGAGAAACAGATAGAAACATCCTTGATAAGAGAGAATCATTGATTGTCTTCCTCCCGCACGCCCCACACTGGGGATCGAGCCCACAGCCCGGGCCTGTGTCCTGTCTGGGAATCGAACCCTGACCTCCTGGTTCATAGGTCAGTGCTCAACCCCTGAGCCACGCCGGCTGGGCAGACCTTTTCTGTTTTTAATTCTGCTGGTTACCCCAATTTTATATATAATATGCTAAACTTTATTTTTGATGAATCTTAAGTAATCTAGTATATCCCCATTGTGGAAAAAATGAGCAGTTTTACTTTTAATACTTATTCTCTTCATTTTTTTTTCTCTTTTGGGGGGCATTTATAGTTAAACTTTTTGCATCGTTCTATAAATTATTTAGACATAATCTTGCCACTTCATGAGTTAATAAAAATTAGTACCCCTTACAGTCTTTCCCTTGAATTCCTCACATTTCTTCTCCAATTTGTTAACTGTAACATTTATTTTATATCATCAAGGTTTAATAGTTATACTTGATTCCAAAAAGCAGTAATCACTCTTATGCTATGTAAACAATATTAACCGTAAACAAAGTATTAGGATGCATGTGATGGGAGAGCAGATGAGTTTCTTACACGCTGTTGCTACTCAAGTTCACGTCATACTTTAGTTTGGCTTCTAGTTTGGGCAGAACTGTTTTTTCCTGGATTTTCTAATTGCCACATTTCCCCCCTATTGGTAGAAGTCTGTATATGCCTTTATAATATCACGTGGTTTTCTAGTTTTGAAATCATACTATTTGTTGATGTTCTAATATGAATTGCCTTTTTATATGGGTATGATTTATTTTGCAGTTTTCTAGAGCACTTCCTGAAGTAATTTTCTCAGTGTGTGTGTGTGTGTGTGTGTGTGTGTGTGTGTGCGCGCGCACGCACGCGCTTGCTTGTCCACACTGTGTTTGAAAATGTCCTTTTGACGTTCACCCTTGTTGCTTGTCCACACTGTGTTTGAAAATGTCCTTTTGACGTTCACCCTTGGTACATACCTTGGCTGGGTATAGAATTCAGGCTTCAAATAGTTTTCCTTCAGAATTTTGAAGGTTGAATTCCATTACATTTCAGTAACCAGTTTACTGGTAAGAGGCTTGCCACTAACATGAAGAATTTTTTGTAGGTAGCCTGCTTCGTTCTCTGGAAGCTTTTTGTGTTGGGGGCTCTGTACCCTTGGGATTATGAAATTGAAGGAGGGTGAGCTATAGTCCTTGTTTGCTCATTCTGTAATTCATTCAAACGGTGGACCCTTTGAAAATGCAGACTTTTATGTCTTTCTTCAGTTTTGGGACATCTTCCTAGATTTCTTTTATTATTTTTTTTCCCTTCTGTGTTCTTTGTATTCTTTTATGTTTTTTGTTTTTTAATTTCTCTTACAGCTTCTCTAGCAATGCACTATTTTAAATTTTTTCTTTCATTTTGCCATGCGTCTGGTTTTTTTCTCTTTGTTCCTTGACCTTTTATTCTAGCCCTTCATTGAATTTTATATTTCAGTTATTACTTTATATTCCCAGGACTTCTTTCTTTATAGGTTATGACCATCTGCGCTTATTTTACTTAACATTAGTGTCTTATTCTTAGGACACTAAATACATTTTATTTTGAAGTTTATTCTCCTCTTTGGATAATTCCTTCAATTTGCTTATTTTGTTGTGGGGTGTTTTTTTCAGTAGTGGTAATTTTCTTTAGGTATCTAGTGATCCCTGTTTATCTGGGTATATTTGTGAATGAAAGACTGGGATTGCTGGTAACGTCCTCTGTCTATTTTTACAATTTATGTGTTTCTCCTGGACTTACAACAAGTCAGACTCCCTGAAAGAAGCTTTGTATGGCAGTGTTTCATTGTACTCCTGAAAGCACTAGTTGAAATGTTAAGGGAAACCAAATTGGGCCATTTTTCCCCTCCACCATTCTTACTTTATTCCTTTAGAAATTTCACTATAATTTTAATAATAATTTCGTGTAAATTTCACTATATAATCTGTTGGTGTTTGGCTATGTTTTGGTTCAGAGGATTTCTTCCAGAAGAGCAGTATTATTGTAAACACCCGGGCAGATGGTTATCACCTGAACTTCGGTGTGTACTCCCTCAAGAAAAAATATGATAATATCTGCCTTCCTTACCTCACCATGTGGTTTTAAACATTACGAGATCATGCTTGCAGGGGAGTGTTTTTTTTTTTTTTAAACTCGTAAACTATTAATAAAGGGTATTTATATAAAAAAGTTAGGTTGTAGCTGTTATTTTCAATGCCAGTCCTTTTTCTCAAACCAGTATTGCCGAATCAGTTCTTGTTAGCTCCTATTCAGATAGAATCTCATTTTACTTGTACTTTTTTTTTTTTAAGTTGTTCTTCAGTAAATATCTTCCAGGAAAATGAAAAAAAAAATGTAGAAGGCTAATTACTGATGTTGTGTAGCACAAATACTTTATGAGTGGCATAGAGCAAGAAAACCTTCCTTTCTGTACTTTTCTGGAGCAATTGCAAAGTGGTATCATTAATGGAGATAACACATTCACATAGTACTGTTGATGCTAAAGATGACGGTAAAACGAATGTAAGGTAGCAAACAGGGAGTCAGGGGTTGCCTGCAGCTTTCTCCTGGGGGGTCCAGGCAGAGCCCCCCACAGTTTGGCTGCACATAGAGCCCATCTGTATACAGATTGAACACCTGTGAAATGATCTCCTTCTAAGACCAGCCCAGGAGGTATACTCCAGGTGACTCCATATCTCTAACCTCGACGTCAAATTTGCTTTCTTCTTTTGTTCCGGTAGAGCCAGTGGCAATATTTGCTGTGAAGAAACTTACTGCATTAATAAAGTTCAACCAGCTTAAAAGGTCTAAGTTGCAGAATTAAGTAGATCGCAGTAATATTGATCGAGGGCTTATTGTAATTTACAAAATTGTGTTTGCTTCGTAGTGTTATTTCTTAAAATCCGAAGTATGTAATCTCTTATAAGTGTGGTCAGCCAGCTCCTTGGTAACAAATTAAAATCAGTTATGTATTTCTAGTCAACTCCTAATCGTACTGTTTTGAAGTTGGTGCCAATTGAAAGGTGGTTTTATCATTAGAAACGTTTTGATTGATGAAAATGCTGGGTGCAGGCAGGTTTAAGGTAATTTCTTACATTTTTCTTGTATTGATATCTAACAGCTTGAATTTTCGTGTTGTATTCTGTGCATAGAACCAGCTTAGTGTGCCTGGTGCTTGCGATTTCCCGTATCTGTAGATTGTCCTTGGAATTATATTTGCCTTGTATTTTGTGAAATGCTTTGTTAGATGAACTAGAATATTAGTATTTGGTCATTCCAGGCTCAAACTTTGTAAGTCTGTTGTCTTACAAAGTAGCTTAATCCCTCTATGCAAGACATACTTGAGTAACGTAAATAGCTGAGTGTATGTTTGAATGAGGGATTGCTGTGATGTAGTCAGTTACAAGTTGTTACAGAAGAGAAAATGCACGATTCTGGGGGGCCACCCATGCCCAAGGGCCTTTCCCTCTCCTTCACTTTGCAGGTACTTGTGTGCCTTTTGTTCTTGTCTTCTTCACGAAGTGACTTTTGAAACAAATTATGAAGTGATTAAGGAAAAAGAAAATGACCATATGATTTCCTGTTTACTACTCAGCTGCAAGCGTTTTCCATAGAGAGTAGAGCTGTGGTAGTGACCGTATAACCACGTGACACATTAGAGAAGCTCACTTTGGCTTTTTTTTTTTTTTTTTAACTCTCACCCGAGGATATTTGTGCATTGATTTTTAGGGAGAGTGGCAGGGAGGGGGAAAGACAGGGAGACACAGCCATGTGAGAAAGACACATGGATCGGTTGCCTCCCACATGAGCCCTGACCGGGGCCAGGGATAGAGGTACTACGGTGCCCTTGACCGGACTCGAACCCGGGACCCTTCAGTCCACAGGCCAGCGCTCTATCCACTGAGCCAAACCGGCTAGGGCTCCCTTTGGCTACTGATGTTGTAAGTGGAGAAGAAACGCAGAAAAATTAAATTTGTTGGTAATGACATTTAAAACTCTGAGATTGGATGTATTTACATTGTGAAATTTGTTTTTCTTATACTTTCAATTAATTTGTTTTACGAAGTAAGCCAAATGCAGAGAACCATCAAATGACAGCTTCCACTGCATTCCAGAGTTACAGAATTGCACGGTTGCTGCTAGACACACCCACCCACCCACCCACACACCCTTCCCAGTCAGCAGTTGAGTTTTGTGTTTTGACTGCATCCTGCAACCTTGCCCAATTCTTTTTTTTAAAAAAATATATTTTATTGATTTTTTACAGAGAGGAAGGGAGAGGGATAGAGAGTTAGAAACATCGATGAGAGAGAAACATCGATCAGCTGCCTCCTGCACACCCCCTCCTGGGGATGTGCCCGCAACCAAGGTACATGCCCTTGGCTGGAATCGAACCTGGGACCCTTGAGTCTTCATGCCCGATGCTCTATCCACTGAGCCAAACCGGTTAGGGCTGGCCCAATTCTTATTAAAGTTACTTTTAAGCTTTTCTATGCAGATGGTCAAGTCATCTGCAAAGAGCCTCAGTCCCACTCCTTCCTCTCCAATCCTTGGGCTTCTAATTAATTTGTCTGGTTTACTGCCTGGTTAGCACCTCGAGTACAATGTTGAGTAAAATTATGCAAGTCAACATTTTGGCCTTATTCCTCATCTTATGGGGAAAGCGTTTACTCGACACTAAGTGTCGTATTAGCTGTAGGTTTTCCATGGCTGCCCTTGATCGGGTCGAGAAAGTTCCTTTCCTGTCCTAGTTTGCTGAGAGGTTTTGTGTGTGTGTTTTTTTTTAATGAATGAGTGTTCAATTTTTTCAAAAGATTTTCCATATCTGTTGACATGACCATTTGACTTCCGTTTTTGCGTTCTGTTAATGTAGTGTCTTAACTTTCGTTGCTGGAATAAATCCCATTTGGTCATGATGGGATTTATATATTACCACTTTTGATTTACAAATATTTTGTGAAGGATCCTTTTTTTTTTTTTTTTTGCATTTACCAGAATATTGATCTATCATTTTCCTTTCAGGTTTTGGTCTGAGGGTTATGCTAGACTCATAAAATAGATGGTAATAGGAAGTATTCCCTCCTCCTCACTTCTTGAAGGAATTTGCATAAGGTGGGTTTTATTTCCTCCTTACACGTGTGATAAAAGGCATCAGTGAAGCCAGCGGGGCTGGAGAATTTTGATAAGTAATTCGATTTCTTTAATAGATACAGGGCTATCCAGATTTTCTGTTTCGTCTTGGGTTGGTTTGGCTAAGTTGTGTTTTTTAAGGAATTTGTCCGTTTCATTCCAGTTTTTGATTTGTTAGACATAAGGTTGTTCTTAATGTCTGCAGGATCTATAATGATAATCCCCTTACTACATTCTCATAGTGGTAACCTGTGTTCTCTGTTTTGCTTGGATCCATCTTGCAAGGTGTTTATACCTTTCATTCTTCCAAAGAACCACATTTTTGCTTTGTTTATTTTCTTTGTCCTTTGCTTTCTGTTTTACTGCATGTGCTCTTAATTATTTTAATTTGCTTGTCCTTTTATGGCTTCTTAAGATGAAATATGACCTTTTTCTTTTAAATAAGTATAAGAATTTAAAGCTGTGGATTTATCTTACTTCACTGCTTAACTGGGTCTCACAAGTTCTGATAATACTGTGTTTTCATTGTCATTTAGTGTAAATGTTTCCTAACTTGGCTTGTGATTCCTTTGAACCTTGAGTTATTTAGAAAAGTATTGTTTAATTTCAAAATATGTAAGGGTTTTTAGATATCTTAGTGTTATTGGTGTCTATATTACATTAGATTGTAATTACAGAAGATACTCTGAAATTTTTTGTGATATCTTTTAATGGTCCACCATTTGATCACCTTGACTTTAAGCTGTTGTGGGTGTGGTTTTATAAATGTGCGGTTAACCATTTGTACGCTATGAGCGTCTGTAGATGCAAGCGGCAGGCCGTTTTTAATTAAATTCAAAATATTGTGGCAGTTAACTGGTCAAGATGGTTAATAGCGCATCATCTCTTCCGTATCTTTACTGTGTTTGCTTTTAGTTCTGTCAGTTACTGAGAGGTGTCAAATCTCCAACTATGATTGTGAATTTGTTTCGTGCTCATGTGATAATCATGCACCTACCACTGTATCTTCTTCTATGTATGCTTTTGCTTACGCCAGTTTCATGGCTTGGCATGTATTTTTTCCTTTGCCTTTGTCAATGAAAATCTTGTATGTCCTTCAAGGCCAGGTTCCAATGACCTCTCAACATTTTTTTTTTTTAATCATAGTCTCAGAGTTAGAATGATTTCTCTTGCCTAGAATATGACCTCACTTCCATGCCTTTGCTTCCTTGTGGCTTCAGATTGACTGGTTGTTAAATAGATCCATTTTTTCTGCTTCTCCCTTGTAAACTCCCCAAGGGCGGGAACTGTGTCTGCTACAACTGCATTCCTTTCCCCCATGGGTCTACCAGTCCCTTGAATGGAGTATGCTCTTAATCAGTCTTCAATGAATGAATGAGGGGGAGGAAGAACGTTCTAGAAGTTCAAACAGCACTGTATCACAGATTTCAGGGCAAGGAACTAGAATTGGGGCAGCAGAGGCAAGGCCGGGAACACGGTTCCGGAAGTGGCCTACATCTAGGACAGGGCTTTGGTAAGGGCAGTGAGGCGCAATGTAAACCAGTAGTTTTCCATGTCATATAGGTTGTCAGGTATTTCAAGATTGCTGTGCCCTAGCCAGTTTGGCTCGGTGGATAGAGCATCCGCCTTCGGACTGTAGGGTCCCGGGTTCGATTCCGATCAAGGGCACATGCCTGGGTTATGGGCTCGATCCCCAGTCGGGGGCGTGCTGGAAGCAGTCAATCAGTGATCCTCTTCATTATTGATATTTCTATCACTCCCTCTCCCTTCCTCTCTGAAATCAATAAAAGTATATTTAAAGAAAAAGGAAGAACAACTATTTTAGTAATAATGAAAACATGATTGCTCTGATGCCTGCCCTTAAACTCCTTCTTTTAAGCAAAATATCCTCTTTTCTGAATTTGTTCATTGTATGCCAGGGTGTCCAGCCCTCTGACACATAATCTCGGTCCCTGTGGTGTCAACATCTCAGTTTGTCGACATTTCTCTCAGAATGTGATGCCCGCAGTGAGCACAGCGCTGCAGGAAGAGTGTAGCTGTCAGCTCCCACGGGTCCCTGCCATCGAAGGGGCGGTCCCTCCTCCAGGTCCACCCAATGGGTCCCTTGCAGGTTCCCGTTTGTGGTCCCAGTGCTGCCAGTTGACATTCTTAGACGCCGTTGTAGCTAGCTTCTGCTCTATCACGCCACAGCCATCACTGGGTGTTGTTCTTGTTAGTTTGGGTCATTATTTTGCTGTTTTCTTTCACGTATCTTTGTTACTGAGGTTTAACTTCGTATTCATGCTTTTAAGTCATTTTTTAAAATCAAATGAATTGCTTGCTTTTGTCCTTATTCAGTTTTTATATAGGAGGCTTATGTCTTTTGTCAGGTTTATAAATTTTACATGTTCTTATTTATCTGTAAGAGCTTTGTGTGTATTTCCAGTACCATTGTTTTATTAATTTTTTGTTGTCGGTGCACATATTTCTCCTGGCTTGAATGTACCTTTGAAATTTATGGTATGTATGTTTTGTCATGTGAAAGCTTTGAGTTGTGTCCTAGCTGGTTGGGCTCAGTGGATAGAGTGTCGGCCTGCGGACTGAAGGGTCCTGGGTTCGATTCCGGTCACGGGCACATGCCCGGGATGCAGGCTCGACCCCCAGTGTGGGGCGGCGTGCAGGAGGCAGCCGATCAATGATTCTCTGTGGTCATTGATGTTTCCATTTCTCTCTCCCTCTCCCTCTCCCTTCCTCTCTGAAATCAATACAAATATTTTTTAAAAAGCTTTAAGTTGCTATGCAGCCTAATCCGTCAAACGTATCCCTTTTAAGGGGCCATTGAGGTCATCCTTAGAAACGCTTGCCCTGTTTTCTTTGAGCATCATCAGGTTTCAAAACATTTGTGTTATCTAAGTTATCTACAAAATCTACAATTTTGTTATCTATGAAATGCCTTTTGTAAAAGGTTCAAGCAGCACATAGAGTCTCATACGCTTCCTTCACTCCCACTTTCCTTCTCTGTTACATGCGATGTGCCAAACAAAACCCAAATTTCCCTTAAATATTTCACAACCAGAAAGATAGTTGCCAAACCAGAAGTAGTATTTGCCTCTTGTCAAGAGATTGGGATTCAAGAAATCAATCGGGCAGGATACAGGAGGAGGGGTAATTAAAGAAATGATCCTTTTCTACTTTATTCTGTGTAAACACTTGGATATTTTTGCTTTGTCTGATTTTACGTAAATGGCATCATACACACTTTGCAACATGTCTTAGAGACGTGCGTGTGCTGTTGCAACGACTAGTTTTTGTAACTTGCTTTTAGTAAAACTAGTCTTCTCATTCATTCATCTACTTTTCTTGTATGTAAGTACTCAAGAGACCATCAGTTTTGTCCAGAGGTTAAGAGGATGGGCCTCAACTTCAAGTCTTAGCGTTTGCCATTTATTAGTGACTGTGGGCAAAATACTGAATCTTGATATGCCTTCAGTTTCTCATCTGCAAAATGGAGATGACAAATGTCTATTTTATATGGGTGTAAGACTCAATGATCAGAATGTTTGATTAGCTCTTATCACAGTGCATGGGACATGCTAGATAGTTAAACAATAGCTGCTATTATTCAAGAATCTTATAGAATATTGCTAAATTTGACATCAAGTTTACTAATATGTAATATTTAGGCTCATCCGTTGTTTCTGTCTATAAAAACAACTAGTGGCCCAGTGCATGAAATTAGTGTACGTTAAAAGGAAATTAGAGGAAATATTTTAATATTGTTATTTGCCCTTTCTCTATAATAGAAGTGTCAGAGATGAAAGAAAATTAGTAAGATGTATATAAAAATCTCCCTCCTGTCAGAGTCTGGGGTACGCCGCAGGACCCAGAGTCAAGTCCCTGCCCACCCACGTGTGCCTCAAAATCGCGAGACCCAGACCCGGCCGGCCCCACACCCGTCAAGCCCCGCCAGGCAGGGGGCGCGGCCTCAGGTCCCCCAGACCTGGCACGAGGGTGTGAGGGCGCGATGACCATTTGCATATTGGCTCTTTATTATATAGGATAAGGATGCTTGCCCTTTTCAGTTGCTTTTTCTTCCTGCCCTTCTGATGCTTTCCGTTCCTCAGAGATTATTGGTGCTCACTGTGCTCCGTGGTCAGTTACCTCTTCCAGTGCCTTTGGCCGCCGTGTTTGCACTGGGATGCTTCTCTTTTGAGAAGGCCGTGTAATAGCCAGTGTTCCTTTCCCGTCCCGTTGTCTGGCCTGAATGCGGGGCTTCATCTTTTATAGCTTAAAAATTGGTGTTTGTAACAATTCAGTTTCTCATAGGATTTGCAAGCTCATTAGCTGTTCTCTGTATTTCTTTGTTACGATACTTCTTCCATCTTCCACACTTTTTCTTAAATTAAATGAATTAGTATTAAAGCAACAAGTACACACATTTTTTTTCTTTCTCACTCAGGATTGGATGATACCAAATGACAGTCACATTTTAATCCTGTGGTTGAACTTTATGACTAAAAATGTTTGCTACAACACTAATTTCCTTTCAAAAAAGAAAATGAAGAAAAAAAAAACCCAACAGAGAACACTAACTTCCTTATCTTGCAGAGTTGAAAGCTAAGGCCATTCTATCTAGAATTCCTGGGTCAAAAAATAGAGGCTTAAGTGTATTTTTCTAACATTATAATATCAACCACTAGAAAAACTGAAAGTGAAAATAAAAGTAATAAAAATTGGGAAGAAGGATAAAGGGGAACTCAATTTCTCACCTTCACAGTGAGAAGTCAGATGATATATTAAGAAGCAGAGTCCTAACGCCAAAAGCTTTAAAAGTGGTTATTTTTGAGAAGTGGAATGGAGTGTGTGTGTGTAAGTGTGTGTGCATGTGTGTGTGTGAGTGTGTGTATCTCTCTGTGTATGTGTGTGCATGTGTGTATGTGTGTGTGTGTGTGTGTATATATGTGTGTGTGTATGTGTGTGTGAGTGTGTGTGTATGGTGGAAGAGGTAATTTTAAGTCTTACATCCTTTCATATGTTACCGAATTATTACTTGGTGTATATATTACTTAATAAAGTATATCCTCCACAATCCCAATCTATAAAAATAAAAAAGCATAGTTTTATATATACCCAAAATATTAAAAGTGATTAACTCTGGGGAATGAGTTTTTTTCTTCAGTCTATATTTTTCCATATTTTGTTAATAAAGTGAGTATGTTACTTTGATAACCAGAAAAATATTATTAAGGGAAAACCCTTGGGACCTCCTGGATATAATTTGTCACTTATTTGGCATCAGTATGACTTTTTTTATTTATACAAGTACTATAACTTTTTTTTTTTTTTTTAATTAGAGGAAATGTACACCATATTCCCTACAAGTTTGTAAATGTCTTAGTAAGGCAGGCATTCTGCTAAAAATAACAGAAAATCCAGCCAACGGCAACAAACAAAAACAGCTTTATTTTTTTCCCCCTTCAGGAGGGGAAAGGTGGACAGTTGCTGGTCGTTCGGGAGATAAGGGTAACGGCATCAAAGATGCCAGCCCTCTCATTCTGCCTCTTCGCCTTCACCTGTCGCCGTTTGCATGCTTACACTTACTTGCTGCTTTGAGCTTACTCGGTGGCCGGACTAACGAGCATTACATTGCCGTTCAAGGCCAGCAAATGGGAGGAGGCCGGTGTCAGCCGCAGGGTCCCCTTTCCTGGGACAACGCGCGCTCAGAACTCCTTTTATGTCCTCTCCTGTGGAACTGGGTTATGTGTCCCCTTAGCGAGGAGGCCAGGATCTGGCCTTCAGTCTTTGCAGGGGAGGTGCCATGGGAAAGGGAACTGGGAACTAATACCGTGTTAGTCAGCTGGCAGCGTCTGCCACAAACAGCTTTGATAGCTGTATTCTGATGTTTGTACTCCAGCTCCCAGTCAGATTTCCAGGAGACACAGCCTGGCTGGAGGGCAGCTCGGAAACCGGGTGCGCAGGCTTCCTCTCAAAGTTAGCCCAGTGGAGGTGGTTCTAAAAGGCAGCCGATCTGCCTGGTCCCAAGAGTTCTAAGCTTGTACTCCTTTTTTTTTTTTTTTTTTTTTAAAAAAAGATAGTTTGGTATTCTGAAGAGAGAGTGAATTAGGAGGTATGTTTGTACAGGGATCCCCAATTTAACTCGAATCTCTTTGCAGAATCCAAATTTCAGTTTCTAGCCCGTGACCTGAGGACGATGCGTTTGCAATGTATCAATGAGGGAAAGGTTTTCATGTTTGTTTTTAAATCAGTATGCAAGGAAATTGGCCGTCACAGGTTTTCTAGTGATGAATCCAATATAGCGATCCAAATAATACTGGGTCAGTTAAAAATAGCCAAATTGTATCTTCCAAAGTATTAGGTCTTGCATTTATTTGGTTTTTCCTCCACTAGTTTAATGGGTATTACCCTGTATCTCTTACTTCTCTGTCACTGACCTTTTTTTTTTTTTAAATGAACACTTGTTAAATTTTTAATTTTACTCACACGGTATGAGTGAACCAGACAGATGTCCTAAGGATTCAAAGGAAAAGTCAATAGAGCAAAAAAATCAAATGCAGTAAAAGAATGTTGAGATGAATTGCAAATGAGGACCAAACTGGTTTTTGCACAGAAGAAAGTTTATTAAAATCACTAATGGACAGAGACGACTCTAGAAATCAGTCAGTTACCTACAACTTCCAAAGAGTTGCAGAGTAGCTCAAGGACAGCGAATAGAGCTAGAATATAACAATTAGCAAGGGTAACCTAAGGAGGAGGCATAGTTTTTCCTTGACTACACTTGTTTTCTACACATGCCTGCTGAAATGTATTACTATCAAATCAGACTTGCTGATAAGAGTTTAGGTCTTCATAGTTGTGTTTATCAATGAATCGATAAACTTTTATGTAGATTTTTACAGGGACATTTACTTGGCCCCCACCATCTTTCCTAGGTCCAGGGACCTGTTACCCGTCACCTTGTGCTTTTGAGGAGAGAGACATTGTCCATGCTCATTTCTGAGTACTTGGATAAACTAGTTTCTTTAATTATAGAAAAGTATGCGCCGTAGACTGGGGAGGACGTGAGGATGAAGAAACAGGTCACCTGTTGTCATGGAATCCACAGGCTAGTGGGGGGTAAACACTATTTAAGACGTCCATTTCCTCGTCTGTAAAGTGGAGATAATGATAGTTTTCCTTACGTCCTGAGGATGATTGTAAAGACTGAGTTAAAGTATGTGAAAGGCTTAGCATTAGACCAGGCACATGGTAATTGCTTCATAAATGTTAGCTGCCATTATTGTTGTTATTAAAAAACTAGAGGCCCGGTGCACGAAATTCGTGCATGGGGGGTGGGTCCCTCAGCCCGACCTGCACCTTCTTCATTCTGGGAGCCCTCAGGGGAGCCCTCTCCAGTCCGGGAGCCCTGGCGGCTTAGGCCCACTCCCCGTGGTTCTCTGCTCTGTGCGGGGCCTGGCTGCTCCGTGCCTGCTGCCCAGAGGCTCTCCATGGCCCAGAGCCCCTCCACGGCCAGGGCTGGACGCTTGCCTCATCGCAATGGCGATGAAGCAAGCATTCTGCCAGGCCGCTCACGCTGCCCGCTCTCAGAGGCCGTCCCCCCAAGATTGGGGGACTCCGGCGGAGCTGACCGCCATCTTGTGGCTATGGGTGCTGCCATCTTTGTGACAGAGTGACGGTTAATTTGCATGTTACCCTTTTATTAGATAGGATAGAGTGCTTTGGGAGTACAGACCAGGCAGGGTTGACATCCTGGAAAAGGTAGGGGAGTGATGGAATTTTCACCTGCCCTCAATTCTACATCATAATTTTCTTTTCATCTTTGCCACTCTAATGCCCGACGCATAAGTAAGTCCCTAACGCCTGTTGAAACACGAATGAGATATACGTATACTGCTGGAATGTTCTTAAAACTTCTCAAAGTAGATGCCAGTAAAATGGGAAGGTCATAATACTTTTTGTCCAGTCTTCCATGCCTGACTTATTCCTAGCATAACATTTAGAATATTTTTTCAAGTAAGTAAATAGTAGAAGGAAATTTAGGAAATCGAAAAGGTATTACTTTCAACCAGGCTTTTGAAACAAACTGGGCTTTCAAACAGTTAGTATTTCTAGCAAGGGGCCTGGGATGCCAGTGTTTTATACTTCAGACTACAAGCTGGAAGATTTTGAGGCATCGTCGAAAGCCCGGAGAGCCTTAAGTAGTAGTCTGTTCGTAGAAGTTTCACGGCCTTTGACAAGGCTGTGGGTGAGAGCTTAAAGAAAAGTGAGAAGAATGTTGCTGGAAAATTGGGGAAGGCATCTTTGATCTGTAGTGGCAGAAAGTTTAGCGTCTCTGTCATCTGCAATGATAACATGGGAAGCATGGAAATGTGCACCGTGAACTGGGTGATCTGACAAGGAGATCTCTCAGCAGAATGTTGAAGGTACTCCTGGTTCCTTCTTGCTGCTTATATATGAGATGCAACAGGAGAGAGACCAGCTGAAGGAAGTGCTGGTAAACCAAAAGGAGCAAGGACTGTGGAGTCTGACAATCCTAGCCTCTTCATGTGACCCGTGTTGCTAAAACGAAGAAATGGATTCCGGGAAAGATAAAATCCAGGACGTGCTCAGGAAAACACGGTCTATAGCTGAAGCTTTAAAATCCTCGAGGACTTGGGCAAGGTCCCCTCCAAGAACTCCTTAGTCAAACCACGTGGCTTCTGGGAGCATTAGAGAGCTGTCCCTCTGCAGTCTCAGCAGAGCTTCCAGGAGCAGAGGGGACTTGTCCTGGAGAGATTTTTGGGTGTGGCCTTTATTCTGAGTGAACCCTAAGATTCACAGGAGACCAACAATGTTTTTTCTTTATTTTTTTCTCCCTTTTTTTCTTTTAAAGAGGATTGAATTGGACTGAAAGGGACAGAGACAGTACAGTGAAAAGTGCTCTCTGCATCTATGGACCTCTCCAGGCAGGAAAGATGCTGGGAATACTCTGTAGCTTCAAACGTGAGCTACCTTCATGACTCAGAAAACAGAACCTAGAGCCAAGAGGGCAGCACCAGGCCTGGAATTCTCACTAGGAGTTGCCCGCGTTGCACGGGATTTCAGAATTGCTATGAGCCAGTGACTTCCACCCACCTCCTGCCGCCCCCCTCCCTGAGCAGCAGCTCTGAAATCGCTACCCCAGGCCTTTCACATGCTGGTCTTGCGTTCCTGACCCACAGGAACGGTGAGATGATAAAGGTTTATGGTGACTCGACAGCACCGAGCTCCATGGCAATCTGCCATGCGGTGAAAGGTAACTAACGCGGTAGCGATTCAGTTTAAATTGGGAGGCCGAAAAGAAAACTCTGCCAAGGTGACAGGCAGTAGGGTTGGGGGAGAACATTCACACAGAGGAAAATTGAGACCCCTGGTTTCAAAGGTCTTGAACTGTTAGACTCGTGGGATGACTGTACGTCATTGGAAAAAGATGTAAACTCAAGAGTATTCATTAGTGTGTATGCAATTAAACACTGGAGGAAGGAGTTGTCTGACCCGTAATCACTGCTAAGAGCTACTGTTGTATGGCCTAGCCGGTTTGGCTCAGTGGGTAGAGCATCGGCCTGCGGACCGAAGGGTTCCAGGTTCGATTCCGGTCAAGGCCATGGGTTGCAGATTCCTGCCGGAGACCTGTCCGGGCACGTGCAGGAGGCAACCAATCGATGTATTTCTCTCACATCCATGTTTCTCTCTGTCTTTTTTTTTTTTTCTCTTCCACTCTCTCTCTCAAAAAAAGTACTGTTTATTGTGTAAAATGGGGAAGGACTTTTTCTACTTTTTAACTTAATACTTAGACTTGTTTCTTAGTAAATGAAATTATGTTTATATAGTACATACTCTGAGAGGTTAACTTATTTATTGTCTAAAAATGTTTAAAGTAAGTAAATGTCAGATACTGTAGGGCTCTGTCTGTACTCGGCTCATATCAATTAATTTACCTTAAAACTGAATGGAAAGAAGAGGAAATTACTTTGCCTCTTTTTATTTTGAAAATGTTAAATAAGCAGAAAAATGAAATGTAAATACGGTTTCCGAGCACATACACAAGCTTACAGTGTTTTGTCACGTTTGCTTTATGTATGCTTCCTTCCCCCTACTTTATTCAGCTACACCTGCCAGATAAAAATTGTACAGGTTTGGGGTGTACAGCATGTTTTGATATACGTATACGTTGTGAAGTGACTACCACAGTCAAGCTAATTAGCATATCCATCCACTCACAGTTATGATTTTACCTTTATTGATGTATTTTTGGTTGAACCATTTGAAAGGAAGTTGCAGATATTACTCCACACCTAAGTTCCTTTAGCCTGAATTTCCAGGATAAGGTATTCATAACTATAGTACCATTAACATAACTAAATGACTACATTCAATAATCACATCTCATATGGTAGTCCAACATTTTTTTTAATAACTTTTTAAAAACCCAGGATACATCCAGTATATTTCTTACACCTCTAGCCCATTTTATCCTGAAATAATCAAAATCTGACATTTTATTGCTTTTCAAAATATTGATTCAAAATTTTTTGAAGATTTTATGCATCAAGGTTTTGGCCTTATGGAATGTCCCACATCTGCTTAATTTTCCTTTGTTATTAGATTCACGTTGAACCCTTTTTTGGCGAGAATACTGCAGAGATGAAGTGTACTTGATCAAGAAGGTGATTTTTGGATCTCTTCACCGTAAAGATGTAATTGTCCCACTTATAAGTCTGTGGGGTCATAGTTTCCAGCAAAATTTCACTTTGATCTTAAACTCTCATTGATGATTCTTGCCTGAATCAGTGTTTACCTTGTTAATTTTAGGGAAGTTGCTTTTTAATGGCTACATGTAATAGATTGACATTTGCAAGGAAAGATGTCCTACCACCACCAAACAAGCCACCGTTGTTCTGAACTATAGATTTGAAGGTATTTATTGTCTGCGTTTTATGTGTGTTTATTTGCCTTAGTGAATCATTTTGAAAAATTTTGATTTAATTTTAAACAAAAGTTAAAAAAAATTAAAAGCAGAGTTAATAGCAGACCTATGAGATAATTTTTAGAATTCCTACAAGTGAGGCTCATTGAAGTCCTGCAGTGTTTATTGGACACCTGCTCACACACAAGGAATTGCCCTGGACGGTGTGATGTACTTGACATTACCAGTTGTAGCCCTCCAGTGCTGAGCTGGTGGGGACTATAAGACACCCATGACAAACAGGAGAACATGGATAGCCGGAAACCGTAAGCACCCAATGACTGTTTGGTCAGTAATGCTTTCAGTGTTCAGAAAGCTACCACGTCGGATTTGACACGGGCACAGCAGTGTAGGTATATAAAGAGCCTTAAGATGTCACTAACATTCTGACCTTGCGTCAAGCATACGTTCCAATAAATATCCAGTGTCTACTACCACGTTATAGCAACCGAGGCAACAAAGAGAATGAAACATACTTTTTGCCCTTGAAACATGCTTATGGAGTGAGATGGAAAACACAGGATTGTGTATGACACGAAGTCGCGCACATGCTGTCCTAAAGCTACGTACTCGGTGCCCTGGCTGTATAGAAGAGAGAACGAGGAGCTCGTGCTGCTGGGCAGATGGGTGTGGGCAGGAAATGCCGCACAGAGGGAAGAGGCATGGGAGTCTGCTGGGAAGATTTTAGATTGAGAAGGGAATAGTGCTCCAGCCAGGAGAAGACGGCCAGCATGTCCAGATGTGCGATGGGGTGTGCCATGGTTTTGGAGAGCCTGGTGATGCATTTTCAGGAAATTTAGGAGTGGCCCTGATTTGGGGGCCGATCATAGAAATGGTTACTCACCCTCGTGTGTGTGTGTGTGTGTGTGTGTGTGTGTAAAAAAATTTTTTGATAGGAGAATAACACTGTTGAAATTTTAATGTGAGATACAATTTTCCAGAAAAAAAATATGTGGAAAGACGAGCAGTGGACTGAAGCATGAACCTGAGGAACGCCCACTCCACTAACAATTGGGGAAGGAGAGGAAAAGGAGACCTTTAGGGAAACACAACAGGATCATTTGTTCGGAAGGAAGAGAGCTAAAATAGTCATGTCATTAGGACCAGTGGACAAGAGGTTTTACAAGAGGAGAGTTCATGTCACCCAACCGCCTGTGCAAAGGAAATGAAAACTAAAAAAATGCCATCAGATCTGACAATAGAAGAATGTCGTGAATTCAGATTTGGGGTGGGGGGCAGTGGAAGCGTGTTTCTGGGGAAGAAGGAGAGGATGAAGTATCATATGTAAAACCATTTGCTCGAAGAATTTGGTGGTGAAAAAGTAGGGCAAGAATAGAATGAGGGCAGCTGGTCAGTGAGGGTTTTTTTCTTTAGGGAAAACCTGGTCTGTACAGCCTGTGATGGCAGGGGAGCCTGCTTGTGGGACAGGGGACTCTCCAGGCGGCCGAGAAAGGAGAATGGATGGAACACGGTTGGGAGGAGATGAGGACCTAGGAGGAGGGTTCGTCTGGGAAAGGGGGAGAGGCAGACTTTCAGTTAGTCCAGAGGGAAGGAACTGAGCCTGAGAGACGGGCAGAGAGAAGGAAGGATTAGTAAGGAGGAGAAGAGGGAAGGAGGGGCCAGATGAGGGCCGTTCTGCCCTGGGAATTTGGAGAGAGCCAGGTCAGCTTGGTTTGAGACTTCCTCTTCTATTTATGTATCTGAGGAGCATGAATGGAGGAAGTTCCCACCCACCCAGCATGATCTGTCCTGGGAGGGGGCGGGGCAGAAGGCTAAAGGGTAAGGGAGTGGACACATTATCTTAAATCTGCCCAACAGTCTTCAAAATCCAGCTCTGTGTCACTCCACGTTCTCTTCCATCGTGCTGTTTTCTTTACGTGACAGTTTTTCCACCATCAGAAAAATTGTAATAGAAAGAAAATATTTAGGGGGAGAGATCAACCAAAGGACTTGTATGCATGCATAGAAGCATAAGCGATGGACGCAGACAACAGGGGGTGAGGGTGAGGGCAAGACTGGGGGGGATGAGGGGACAGCGGGGGGATGAAGACACGTTTGTAATACCTTAATCAATAAAAAAATTAAAAAAAAATATTGACCACCAAATACTCTTAATATTTTAAAATGCAGTTGTTAATACATAAAGATTTATAATCACCTCATTTAGGAGTACTAAATGTATGACTGGGCTTAATTTTAGAAGTTTAGTGAGTATATAAATTTAAGCTGCATTTTATTTAGATAAAATTATGGATCTAATTTTTAAATTTAAAAAATTTGAAGCACTATCTATATATGTAAATATATATATTTTAAATTTTTATTCGTTTTATTTTTTACTGAGGGCTTTTCTCCATGAGAGTAATTAGTCAGGACTCTTTTTTTTAAAAAATATATTTTATTGATTTTTTACAGAGAGGAAGGGAGAGGGATAGAGAGTCAGAAACATCGATGAGAGAGAAACATCGATCAGCTGCCTCCTGCACATCTCCTACTGGGGATGTGCCTGCAACCCAGGTAAATGCCCTTGACCGGAATCGAACCTGGGACCCTTCAGTCTGCAAGCTGACGCTCTATCCATTGGGCCAAACCGGTTTCGGCTAGTCAGGACTCTTGAAATTTGAAGCAACAAGAACCCACCACAAGCTGAAGCAGTGAAGGAAAAGTGAGAATCGAAGTAGGGGTGGGTTTATTACATGATCTAAGAATCCAAGAGGGACTCCTGTCAAGCGTTCCCTCCTGGCCGTTCTGCTCTGTTTCTGGGCGATGCCTGGTTTTCCCGTGGCCTCTGCTCTGAGGCCGGCCTGTGGGCCCTGCAGCCCCGTCACGTCATGACTCACGGTCCCAGAGGACCATGGTCTCTTTCCCACCAGCCTTGTAGTAAATACCGGAGTAGGTTCTGTCTGTGTCATGTTCCCGTCCCTACTGACCCCTGTGGCCAGGGGTACTGCGTACTCGGCCAGTCTAGGGCCGGGTTCTATGGTCATTTCTTCCAGGAGGTCACCGTGGTGGTGAGTGGGAGGGTTTGGCTGTAAATTTGTGGCCCGTTTCCTTTCAGTCTCATGTATGTGTGTATGTGTATATGTGAGTATATATTTGTTTTGTTTTGTTTTTTACAGAGAGGAAGGGAGAGGAGTAGAGAGTTAGAAACATCGATCAGCTGCCTCCTGCACACTCCCTACTGGGGATGTGCCCACAACCAAGGTACATGCCCTTGACCAGAATCGAACCTGGGACCCTTGAGTCCGCAGGCTGATGCTCTAACCACTGAGCAAAACTGGTTAGGGCATGTGAGTATGTATTCTCTACCAAACCAAGAAGTCTTGGGAAGAATCAGCCTTTGATGGCTTAGGTATGAGTATTAACAGCTTTTTTATTTTATGAGTTCATAAAGATATTGTAAAAGCCTTTTCTCTTCTATTAGTAAAAGTGTTTACATGCTGCATACCACAATGGATTTGGCCTTCACAAGGGTGGAGCTGCGTCAATTTCAGTAGTAGCAGAAACAAAACCACCATCACTTTTCTTTCTCTCTCTCTCTCTCTCTCTCTCTCTCTCTCTCTCTCTCTCTCACACACACACACACACACACACACACACCCCCTGGGTACCTAGTTAGGATTATGAAAATACCATGATGGAAGAGAAAGTGTAGCTGGCATTGGAGTGAAACAGATCTGCATTTTTAAGATTGTTGGGAAGATTCAAGATAATTATCTAGAGTTCTTGATATAGTCTAGGCCAGTGGTCGGCAAACTCATTAGTCAACAGAGCCAACTATCAACAGTACAACGATTGAAATTTCTTTTGAGAGCCAAATTTTTCAAACTTAAACTATATAGGTAGGTACATTGTTATGAACTTAAGGCTTAGGAAGAGACACACTCAAGGAGCCAAAGAGCTGCATGTGGCTCGCGAGCCGCGGTTTGCCGACCATGGGTCTAGGCTCCTATTAGGTGTTTGAGAAGGGATGGCTGTTAGAATTCCACTTGCTAAGCATTGATACTCTGTGATGGTGAAGAGAACTGGCTGTGAGTCTAGCAGGACTCCTGGGTTTTAACTTTAACTCTTAGTCACCAGCTGTTTGTAGCCAAGACCTAAAGCTGTTTGACATCACCAGGCCTGTAACATAGGTAGGTGGGCTAGAGATCTTGTCTAGCTCCGAATTTCTACTATTTTAATAATGTAATTTGGGTTACAGAAAAATATTTTAAAAAGGGAATCTTGGTATACTGTCAAGAAAATTAATGATCTTAGTTTTGGAGTTAGATTTGGGTTTGAATTCCACCTCCTCTACTCAGCAGCAGTGTGAACTTGAACAAATTGGTAAACCTTGTCTCTCTCTCTCTTTTTTTTTAATTCTTTATTGTTTGAAGTATTACGTAAGTCTCCCTTTTCCCCCATTGACCTCTCCCTGGCTGCCCCACCCCCCAGCACATGCCCTCACCCCGCTACTGTCTGCGCCCATTGGTTATGCTCATGTGCATGCATACAAGTCCTTTGGTTGATCTCTTACCCCCTCACCCCCTGCCTTCCCTCACAGGTGGATAGTCTGTTTGATGCTTCTATGACTCTGGTTCTATTTTTCACCAGTTTATGTTGTTCATTATAGTCCACAAATGAGTGAGATCATGTGATAATTTATCTTTCTCTGACTGGCTTATTTCGCTTAGCATAATGCTCTCCAGGTCCATCCATGCTGTTGCAAATGGTAAAAGTTCCTTCCTTTCTACAGCAGCGTAGTATTCCATTGTGTAGATGTACCACGGTTTTCTAATCCATCATCTGCCAATGGGTGCTTAGGCTGTTTCCAGATCTTAGCTATGGTGAATTGTGCTGCTATGAACATAGGGGTGTATATGTCCTTTCTGATTGGTGTTTCTGATTTCTTGGGATATATTCCTAGAAGTGGGATCACTGGGTCAAATGGGAGTTCCATTTTTAGTTTTTTGAGGAAACTCCATACTGTTTTCCACAAGTGGCTGCACCAGTCTGCATTCCCACCAGCAGTGCACGAGTGTTCCTTTTTCTCCACATCCTCTCTAGCACTTGTCGTTTGTTGATTTGTTGATGATAGCCATTCTGACAGGTGTGAGATGGTACCTCATGCTTGTTTTGATTTGCATCTCTCGGATGACTAGTGACTTTGAGCATGTTTTCATATGTCTCTTGGCTTTCTGAATGTCCTCTTTTGAAAAGTGTCTCTTTAGGTCTTTTGCCCATTTTTTGATTGGATTGTTAATCTTCTGTTTGTTAAGTTGTATGAGTTCCCTATAAATTTTGGAGATTAAACCCTTATCGGAGATAACATTGGCAAATATGTTCTCCCATGCAGTGGGCTTTCTTGTTGTTTTGCTGATGGTTTCTTTTGCTGTGCAGACGCTTTTTATTTTGATTTAGTCCCATTTGTTTATTTTCTCCTTAGTTTCCATTGCCCTAGGAGCTGTATTGGTAAAGCTATTGCTACGACAAATGTCTGCCATTTAGCTGCTTGTAGCTTCTTCTAAGATTTTTATGTAAACCTTGTCTCTTCATGTAAAGAGTGGCAATAATAATATTATACCTGCAGTAAAGTTTAAGGATTTATGCTCATACAGTTTTACTTTAATCAATATCCATCAAGTCCCTTCCAGATCCAAAATTTGATATTTGCAGTTATTTTTGTTACATGATAATTTATTTCTTCCATTATTTCTCTTCTGACAAATTCTAGCTAGGAAGATTACTACTATAAGTTACAAGTGTATAGTTATAAATGTGACTTACCACAACTCTGCATTATGCCTCTGACATGCCTCCCTTGAGACCATGTGGCACAGAGAGTCATGAGGGCCTTTTCATAACATGATCTGAGTCCTTAGTGATTAGCTACCTTGCCAGTAGTTAGCTTAGTAGTGGATGAAGTTGGAATATACCTGGTGAAAGCTAAATTACGCCAGCAAAAAAGAGGTATACAAACTTACAAAACAGAAAATCCTCACCACCCATTTGGAAATGAACTATGGACTTGGATCTACCAAGGTTCCTATAATCAGCCAGATCTCACTGAAGATTGCTGTGAAGATCAAAGGGAATAAAGTACGTGAACCTTTTAGCATAGTATTTTCCATATATATATATGTGTGTGTGTGTGTGTATATATATATATACACACATATATATGTTATTATTTTTCTTCTAGGAGTATTTTGTTTTTCCTCATGATCACCAAGGCACACTTAGTCAAGAGCACATCCGATGGAAAATACAGTACAATTTTTATCCAAGGATTCTACTGGAACTTATGTCAAAATAATACCCTCCAAACAACAACAAAAAAAACACAAAAACTGAAAAAGCTCAAATTCCCAAACGAGAATTTCATTTTTCTCTCTGCTCTTTAGTTCCTGAAACCATTTTCCATGCGAATGTGTTTTAGTATGCCTTCATTCAACACACACTTACTTAGTACTCATTATGGGCTAGGTACTGAGAAAAAAGAGCAGTGAACATAGTAGGCAAAATACTCCCTATTAAAAAATAAGCCAGTGGCTCATTTAATTTTCTTTCATAATAACTTTGTAGTAGCAAATAGTATTTGAACCTATGAAGTTAATGAGAACATATTGGTGTACCACTGACTTTTGGGTAGGGTAGATGGTGCCCTACCCTCAATTGTCTAACTTTGTTTAATTTGGTGTTTCTGAATCTTTTTTGACCTATATAACTCTTTCTTTTCTCCACTGAACCTACTTTCAGAAATACTAGAATATGAGTAGGTTTCTTTGCCTGGAAGTGAACAATCTGTATATATAAAAGCCTAAGCGACAGAACAACCGAACGACCAGTCACTATGACACACACTGACCACCAGGGGGCAGACGCTCAATGAGGAGCTGCCCCCCCGTGGTCAGTGCACTCCCATAGCCAACCTCCCATGGCCCCTTCCCCTGGCCAGCCAACCTCCCACGGCCCTAATCCGTCCCTATTGCAGGCCAGGCTCGAGGGACCCCACCCATGCATGAATTCATGCACTGGGCCTCTAGTGTTAACTATATGATATTTATAGGACAGAAATGGTATCAGGTCAACAATACTTTGTGGTTTTCCCTATACCAATTGGGTAACTGTCCTGGTTTGCTTAGGACAGTTCTGGTTTATGCCTGTTGTTTCAGTGTGGTTATTAATAGTCTCTTTTTTTAAGTCTCAGAGGTGCCCTGGTTAGGATGATAAATTATATGGGCCCCCTATAGCTGACACTTTTAGATCACTTACTATGCTCCAGGCAGCATTCTAACTCAGTCCTCACAGCCATCCTGTAAGGTTGGTACTGTGTTATCCTTTAATTTTACAGATGGGTCAGCTGATCACAGAGAGGTTAAGTATGAAGTTTGCACACCCAGCAAGTAATGGGGTCAGGATTCAAACACAGGTACCCCAGGTCCTAAGGGCTCGCTCCTACCCATGATGCAGTTTTGGTGCAGTGATTGCTCAGTGAACATGCCTAAAGGGAGAAGGGCGAGGTTAGAACTCAGAGAATGCGGACATGTAAAGCAAGTAAAGGGACAGGAACTGGGAAACAAGGCAGAGAGCAGGAGCTGGAAGGACTGAACTTTAAGTTGTATAAAGTAGAATTTGGCGATTTTGATCTTTTCTCTAATTGGAGGACAGAGATAACAAGCAAGTAATGAAATAAACAGGATAATTTCATAAACTAAGTGCTGCAGAGGCGGCAAACTGTCGGATGTACTAGAGAGCTGCCCTGGCCAGGAGAGGGATAGCTCTGCATGGGGTCATCTTGGAAGAAGCCTTTGAAGTGACTTATAAAGGGTGTCCCAAAATTCACGCAAGAAGTAATTTTGATAGAAAACACAGGTTTATAATTAAAAATTGTAAATTTTTTATTGATTCATAAAGTAGACAGTGTAGGGTTATGTATGGGATAGCACATCGGGAAAATGGCATCCACGGCTTTGCTGGCACATACGCAAAGCCGTGGTCTTCATTGGTCTTCATTGTCCCTGCTCCTGGGCCATCATTGGTACTTGGTCATGCTTATCAACTTGAAGGGATTAAAATCAAAGGGCAACAGATATTAGAATCTGATTCAATAAACCAAGTAAAATTAGGCTTTTATTTTTTTGTTGTTGTTAATGCTCACACAAAATTCAAAGCTTGCGTGAATTTTGGGACACCCTTTATTTTAAATCTTAATTCTAAATTTTATTTTGAAAAGTTGTGGTAAAATATGCCTTACAGATACTTTACCATTTTAACCATTTTAAGAGCACAGGTTGGTAGCATTAAGTAAATACATTTTTGTTGTGCAGCCATCACCGCTATCCATCGTCAGAACTTTTTCACCTTGCAGAGCTAAAGCTCTGAGCCCACTAAGCAATCACTCCCCGTCCCCTTCTGAATGAGATCACAGCAGGAGACAGAAAGGGCTATACTTTTTTTTTTTTAATATATTTTATTGATTTTTTACAGAGAAGAAGGGAGAGAGATAGTTAGAAACATCGATGAGAGAGAAACATCAATCAGCTGCCTCCTGCACATCTCCCACTGGGGATATGCCCGCAACCCAGGTACATGCCCTTGACCGGAATCGAACCTGGGACCCTTCAGTTCACAGGCTGACGCTCTATCCACTGAGCCAAACCGGTTTCGGCGGGCTATACTTTTTTGAAATAAGAAAGCAGATGGGCCCAGCCAGTGTGGCTCAGCGGTTGAATGTCCATCCAGGAACCAAGAGGTCACTGGTTCAATTCCCGGTCAGGGCACACGCCTGGGTTGTGGGCTCCATCTCCAGTAGGGGGCGTGCAGGAGGCAGCCGATGGGTGATGTTTCACTCTCATCGATGTTTGTCTCTCTCTAGCCCTCTCCCTTCCTCTCTCTAAAAACCAATAAAGGAAAACAAAAATGGAGAGGCCGTAGCCGTTTTAGAGAGGGAAGTCACAGGACCTGGAGGAAGGTAATACTGTGTCCTGAAGCTCCCAAGAGGCCCAGCATCCGGGGCACCAGGCTCTCAGGAATGGAAGGGCCAGAAGTGTTGCCGAAAGGGGAGTGGCTGGGGCATCTGTAGGCTCCAGGTGGAAGCCGTGGCTTCTCTCCCTACTCACCCCTGTAGATCGGCGCCACCCTGCACCGCCAGCCTGCGGTCTCAGGACACCACAGTTCATTCTTCATAAAACTAAGGAGGTGCCAGCACTCTGAAACCAGGGGCCGCGGGTGGCTGGTTGACCTGAACCACGAAGATGAAGGAAACCTACATCTGGCCTGCGGAGCTCTTGGCTTGTTTCCTCTGCTGTCCCCCCAGAACCCCACGGACAGGCGCGACCTGCTCCCTGCAGATCCCCACGTACCCAGGTCCTGATGGCTCACCTCGAGAGCACCCTCGGTGAGCTCCACCAGTTGGCGAGCCCTGTTACCCACTCACCTCTTTCAGTCGCTGCTTTTCAGAGCCCTGCTCTTAAATATGAACTGACAGTCCAAGACCCCTGGACGTTTGGGGAAAGCCTCCGTAAAAGAAGAGGTCAAAATAAGCAAGCAGAAATGAAGAGGTGGAGGAGGAAATGGCACTGAGTATCGGGAGAAAGCAGACACCATAAGGATCAAAAGAAAAGAAAACCAAAAAAACCCCACCCCAGCTCTCTAATAATATCAGAGAAGTCATTAAAATGAAAGAGAAAATAAAAGCATAGGTCAGTGGTTCCCACCCTGGGGCACGCACCCCACACGGGGGCAATTTGATGTTTAAGGGGGGCAATTCGAGAATGAGTTATTAACAGCTAATTTTTGGCATTTCTTCGGTTCTAGGGGCCTCATGTACAGTATATAAATACATATTGTGACATATTTATGCATTTCAGTTCTCTGTATGTTTTGAAACTTCATTTGCTATTTTTTTTTCATATCACTTCATATTACAATTTTTTTAAACAATTTCTTAGTGATTTCTTCCTCAGCACGTAACTGTCCTTTCGTTCTTGTATTTCTCTCTCTCATGGATGCCATGTTCTATGGAAGCTGGTTTAGACCAAGTGAGTGGCCTTTCAGGCTTCCTCCACGTGACTAGGAGCTCACTTTTTGAATAATAAGGATTACAGGTCACGGGGGCGGGGGGGGGGGGGCATCAGGATTTTAGAGGTGCTTAGGTGGGGCGTGGCCAACAAAAAGGTGGGGAACCACTGGCATAAATCCACGAGGGGAAAACAACTGGATGAGAGATGGCAACAGACAGAAGATTTCAACTAAAATGGGAGCTGAGAACCTGGCTGCACGAGTGGTCGCTGGCTGAGCAGAGCTGAGAAAGCAGGACACCTGGTCCCACGCTGTGGGTGGCTGTGCAGTCAACATCGGTCTTTAATCACGGCGCCCTTTGCTTTATTTGGACCAGTAGTAGTTGTTTTTTGAGTAGTATACTCTCTCCCGGTCGAAGCGATTTATGGGCTGAACCCCAATGGACACCAGTGGACAAGTCAGATTTATTAAAACGTAGTTCTTGTCTTAGGGCTCTTTCAAGCGGTCAGGCTTCATGTCCACTTGATTGTTTGCAAGCCAGCATTTCCTAGTGAATAGCTAATGTTTTTCTGGGTGGCAGTGACAGGGGCGTTGGAAGGGATGCTGAAAGGAAAATAATAATATCCAACCTAAAAGTGTGCTCTAAAGTTTGTTTGTAAAGTAGTTTAAAACGCGGGGCCAAGTACATGGCGATGGGAGATGATTTGACTTTGGCTGGTGGGCACAGAATGCAGTACACCGATCACACATGAAACCTGTGTGATCTTATTAACCAGTGTCACCCCAATACATGTAGTTACAATAAATGAAATCTATAGCATCTTCAGGGTAAAAACACTTGTTACTTCCTTTTGAAGTAATGTACTAAATCCTTATTAGATTCCTAGCCTAACTTTAACAGACTTTCCGTCAGCAATGGAATAGGCATTGATGAGTTCTCTGCTTTGTGTAATATTTTCCTGCGAGAAAAAATACGTTCTTTGTGATGAGGTGGCTCTATGGATTGGAGTCAGACAGACTTGAATTCCAATCATGCCTGCCATCTTCCTGCTGTGTAACCTTGGATAAATTATTTAGTATTTCCGAGTCTCAATAAAATGAGATTAATGATAATCTAACTCAGAGGGTAGTTTGATGACATGAAATTATAATAGATAAAGCACTCACCGTTGCTCCTTGGACCCTGTGGGGTCAATCAGTGTTAGTTCCCTTCACTTTCACCTTACTGAATGTATTAAGAGGGAACGCTATTTTTTTCTTAGGACTTAAGAGAAGTGCAGGCCGACTGAAGATACGTAGCATTTTGGAAATGGAATACCTGTATCTTTAAGTTTTGTCTTATTCATTTGCAGTTCATGTTCTCCTTTGGCATTTGCTGCACTTGCTGTTGTAATGCTGCAGACGGAGCATTGGGATGGGACTCGGGAAATTAGGGTCCAGTAGCTTGGACCAGAAGAATGGTGTAGTTTATGTCACTTTTGGTCTCATTCCTAATTTGCAAAGCGAAAGTGTTTTATTGCAAGACGATAGTGTGTTTCTGCACTAACATTAGATGATCCTGTGATCTGTGAGGCTGAAGATAATAACCTTTTTGGACCTGGGCTTTGGGGGGTGTTGAGGCTTGGGATACATTTATGTCTCTAAACTTAGTTCACCTTGTGTGGAGGACTCGAGGTGATTGGACATTGCCAGACTGGTAGCTGGCCTTTTTCTTGGAGAACAGTGCTAGCTGTGAAGCCTGTTTTTGAGTGGAAATATACCAGGTGTGGCCATTGCTTTTCTTCCTAAAGAGATAACCTTTATTTTCAAAGTCATATGGATTTTACAAAAGTCCTTACTTCTTCCTTCCAACAGTTGTGGGCATTCTTATTCTGGGATGATCTGGGGCGTGAGGGTTTTAAATCATGGTTAATGTTTGTTATGCTAATCTCAGCTCAGTTGTCACTACCAGAGGATTCCCGCTCTGCCCCAGGCTCGATCCTGTCCTTTGTTTAGGGGTAGCTTTCCTGGAAACCACGTGTGTCTGGTTTCACGTCTTCCCAGCCAGACTGAACCCTCTTGGAGGACAGCGGCCATCTCTTCTGCTGACTTTCATCTATAACGTCTGGCTCATAGTTGACATTCAGGACATATATTGTGAATAAATAAATAAATTGTTTCTCAACAAATATTTAAACAATAGAAGTATAATGTTAAATAAAAGCAAAAAATACTTACGATAGCCTTTGCTGTTACCAAACAGTGAATTCACAAGGAAAGAATAACCAAGGTGGTTGTTTAAATGACTTTTATTATTGTTTGTGCAAGAACAGTGAACATTCCCGAGTACAGGAAGCAACTTTTAAAAATTGCTGGCAGACCTAAGAAGTCAGACTGTCCTTGACCCTCAGATCAAATGCTTCAGCGCTCGAGTTTCCTTAAATCTCCCTCAGGTTGGAATAAACATTTTGACACCATGAAAGATTGATGCTGTGATTTTGGGTCTCCATCAACAAAGAGCTTAACTGGTTTGCTAAAACAAACCCTCTCGTCCCCCCCCCCCCCCCCCCAGAACTTTCTAATTTTTACTGGTTCCATTTTTTACAAAAGTTAATTTCCTTTCAAGTGCCTCACACTTTAGCATGAGCTCAGCTGTATTAACAGATAAACACGTTGATTCATTTGGCCCAAAGCTACTGAATGAGTTGCCCGAGGGGCACAGGTTGTCCTTCCTCCCACTGGAGGCAGCCTGTTTTTCTTCCTCTCCTTCCTCCCTGCCCCGGAGGGTCTGGAATGGGCGACTCCCCTTCCTTAGGCTCACCTGCATTGCTTAGGAAAGACGGGAAGAGTTGTCAAGATTTCCTTTCCTTTTTCTAATTTTAATTCTTATCTTAATGATAAGCTATGCTTCTCGACTACAGCTGGACAGTGAGAGTAGCTGTCACACGTAACTTGACAGTGCTCACAAGCCCTTTTACTCCCTGCTCTGTTTTGAGTCATGACTGTTATTATGAGTCAGAGGTATCTTCAGGTGTGTTTCAGTTTGAGCGCGGACTTGATTTTGTGTCTATACGCAGTGGTGTTGGGGTAATAGGTATACTCATATACAATGAATTATGATAGGGACTTTATGAAGTACATAAAGGAAAAATGTAAATATGTTTTTATTGATTTCAGAGAGAGGAAGGGAGAGGGAGAGAGAGATAGAAGCATCCATGATGAGAGAGAATCATTGACTGGCTGCCTCCTGCACGCCCCACACTGGGGATCGAACCTGCAACCTGGGCATGTACCCTGACCGGGAGTCGAACCATGACCTCTTGGTTCATGGGTCCGTGCTCAACAACTGAACCACACCTGCCGGGCTAAAGAAATTTTTTAAGAAACCAAGGATGATGGTTGGGTTTTTGGAGTAGCTTTTAGGAAATGACCCAAATATGGGGCTTTTACTAATACATAAACCCCAAAGCAATTGTGTGTTCAGCACACATGGTTTCCTGTGTGTTTTGTGCCATGGGAGGTGTGACTATGCAGAGATTAATAAGAAACATGCTCTGCCCTTACCATCTGGGTACCATTTCCTAAAGCGTACCCCATAAAGAGTTAGGTGTTCCCCAAAATAGACTTTTGTCATTGGATAAGCTTTGGAAATAATTGGCCTGAACAAAATAGAAGGTTTCTTTGGTATAGGGTTCTCAAATGTGTACGTTGTGAAATTTTCAGAAGCAATTATGCTTTGCAAGGTTGTCCAGAATTCCTTGGACATTTACGGGGTGGGCCCTGAGGGGAGGGGCAGGGTTGGGTGAGGGGCTTAGAACTTTCGCTTGAATTAGTACATTGGAAATGGAGATTACTAACTAATAGGAAAAATGGTACCTGTTTTCTCAAATCCGGCCTGTCTCAAGGCATACCAACCGGGTCTTCCAAAGCAATTCTGCTCGCAGCTCTTCTGTCTGATTCTGTTTTGCCCCTTTCTAGGCACGGAGGCCAGAACGCCGAGAGCAGCTGGCGGAGGTTTTTAGGGGCCCAGGCCCAGGCATGGCTCCTCCTCTGTCACATTTCATCAGCTGGGCCTCAGTCGCATGGCCAGTGGAAGTGCAGGGGAGACAGACACATGTGCCCAGGAGGAGAGGGCTTTGTGAACACAGGCAGATTGTCAGCGTGCTCAAGAGCTTGGGCGCTGACATCCCGCAAACCTGGATTCTAATTCTGGCTCTATCTCTTCCCGGCGATATGATTTCGGGCAAGTTGCTGGTGTTCGTGTGAGATTTAACCAATAAGGCAGGTAAAGTACTTGGCATGTAGTAATGACTCAGTGTTAGCTGTCAGGATCACCCTTGCTGACATACCTTATAGGGCCTTCGTTGTAGGTGCTTATGAAAGAAAAGTTCAATGCGTTTAAATGTGGCTAGTTTACAGAATTTCTTGCCATAACTTCTTTTCTTTAGTGAATAGTATTAGGGAGAGAACTATCAAAAGATCGATCTATTCCAGAACTTATAAATTATACTATGCTAAATTTTATATATGTATATATATATATATACATATATATATATATATTTATATTTACCAAATTGAGTATATCATAAACATACTTTGAAAAGAAGACCAAACAATATTTTTGGAGAGGTTAGAAGACAAAGTAGGAACATCTCCCAGGAGGTACAGTAGAAGAGTTAGAAAATAGGAGAGAAAAAACTAGGAAAATTAGAAGACTGACCCAGAAGTTTCCAACATCAGAATTCTAGATTTTTAGAAAGAAATGGAAGAAGAAGAAAAAAGAAATTGGAAGAAACAGAGGAGATAAAAGCCATTAATGAAATAAATCAAGAAACATAGCACTGAAGGACATGATTGGGTTTTTGTATATTGAAAGGGCCCATCAGATGCTCCGTGCAGTATTGATGACTGACCCATAATAAGGCTCATAGTGTGTAATTTAAGAACTAGGCCCACCCATACAGGAATCAGTGCCTTTAGAATGCTCAGCAGTATGACAAGCAGGAAGACAGTGGAGCAGCTGTGCCTTTAAAACTCTCAAGAAAGATGCTGTCTAAACGGTGACTCAAATTTGAGGGTAAATTTAAGATATTTTCAGAGAGACAACGTCTAAAAAATTCATTTCCCACAAACCCTCAGGAAGCTAAGAAAGGAACTCCACCGAAACAAGGGAATATATCAGCAAAGGGAAGACCTAGGAGAGAAGCAAGAGGGGTCCAGCTGCAGCAGAGGGTGAGAGGAACGCCCAGAATGGTCGCTGTCCATCTGGCCCAGGGTGCCCGTCCAGACTGGAGCCAGAAGACAGGGAGACCTCCTCAGGAAGATAAAGCTGCTCAAAATCTGACACGAATGAATACATTCAGAGAGACTTGTCAGGTTGGAGAGGCCGGGGTTAATTAGGGTAAAATATATGGTAGATGAGTATATACGAATAACTATGTAAAAAACTAAGTTGCCCGTCTGGTGTGGCCCAGTGGTTGAGCGTCGACCTATGAACCAAGAGGTCGCTGATTCGATTCCCGGTCAGGGCACATGCCCGGGTGGCAGGCTCAATCCCCAGTAGGGGGGCATTTAGGAGGCAGCCAATCAATGATTCTCTCTCTCATCAATGTTTCTATCTCTTTCTCCCTCTCTCTCTCTCTCTCTCTAAAAAATCAATAAAAACATATTTTAAAAATATTAAGTAAATGAGAAATTAGACAATTATTCTAAGGAAGAGAAAATGTTATGCAGGAAAAATAGGTGATTGTTGGTTACCACTTGACTCAGCTCTGAATGTCCTATGTAGTCATGAGGATTTAAGCTTAAATATTGAGCTAGCGAAAGTATTTAGACAATGGGAGTGGAAAGTGTGGAGGGTGGAAGAACTAGGAAACAGCTCAGTCTTAAACTTCATCACCTGACAACCACTAGATACTACCGTCAGCTGACCCTTTAAGAAGCAATAATACATATTACATCACTTAGAGATATGAAGATAAATTCCAGAATGACTAACTGAAGGAAGTTTTTGGGAAAGCACATGTTGGAGAGAGGGGGCTGGGGACTTGTTTTCCTTAACAGACCTTGTAGATGTAGTTGATTTTAAAAAAACCACAAAACCCTATGGGTGTGCAATATTTATTTCTGAAACTCTAGACTTTGGAGACTCCATTCGCTTCAGATTTTTTTCTAGATCTTCATTTTTCCAGTTGTTTTAATTTCCCAGTTAAATGTTGTGTTAGGCAGCTCACCGTTTCTGTGGGGTAGAATTGGGTTTGAAATGGGGAAATCACCTTGTCATTCCCTTCACTTTTTAGCTTCAAAGGCCTGACGTAGGGGTGAGGGGGTGGCTGGCTGGCCTTCCACATCAGCCACTCCAGGATCAACCATTTCCAGCCCCCCCCCCCAATCCTACAATGCTTTTATTCTGTGCCCCTCACTTCTCAATGTCTTTGCGTCATCTGTGTGACGCTTGTTGCATTATACTGTGTTCTCAAGTCAGTTCTTTTTTTTTTTTTTAATATATTTTATTGATTTTTTACAGAGAGGAAGGGAGAGAGATAGAGAGTTAGAAACATCAATGAGAGAGAAACATCAATCAGCTGCCTCCCGCACATCTCCCACTGGGGATATGCCCGCAACCCAGATACGTTCCCTTGACCGGAATCGAACCTGGGACCTTTCAGTCCGCAGGCCAACGCTCTATCCACTGAGCCAAACCGGTTTCGGCTCAAGTCAGTTCTTATATGGACACCCCTCCCCCCCCCCGGCCTTCCTTACGTTCCTCTTCATTGCAGCTTCGATGAGCATTTTGGTAGCGGGGATGCTCGTGTGGTAAGAAGCTGCCGTGTTCCTTTCATGCATCTCTCCCCAGAGCATAAACCCGAGGGCTGAGCAGGTCTGTGGGTGGCGGCAGGGCTGAGGAATGCTGTCACCCTCCAGCATTTCTGGTTCCACAGCTTCTAATCACTCCTGTCATCTCCACTGCCAGCGCTTTTAATAACTCCAGGGTTCATGATCGACTGACTTCTGTGAGATGCAGAGCCCTTAATTGGATGTAACAATTAAGTTACTAGTTAAGTTTTGCTTATCTCAGCACAAGAGGGAACTATTAAGGATGTCGGCGGTCTCCGGAGTGATGGGAAGGCCAGGCGGTGAGGCTCGGGCTATACAGCTGGGCACGGGGCCTCCATTCCGGAAATAGCTGCAGAAGAACACTCAGTACCCGAGAATCCTGCTTTGGAAGCTTGTCATTCTTTATGACATTAATGTCGCTATTTTACTCTTCAATGATAAACTTGCAAGTTAAGAAATTATTACTTTTCTTTTCAAGTAGGGGTCAATGTGGGGGAAAATGCGGGGATGACTGGATTTGCACGGCGCCAGATTTTACATCCAGAGCTGGAGAGAGAGAGGAAACACATTTTCAGGAGGTGAAAGCACAGTTTCAGTCTACTTTGTGCTTGAATACCCCTTTCTGAGCAGAGCTAGAGGGTAGCCAGAGGTCAGTGCATTTCTCGGGGTGTTCTGGTTGAAACATAATTCTGATCCCTTGATTAAAACCCTCCACTGGGTTCTCGTCTCATGTAGTGACAGTTTTACTTCTTCATTCCCAGCTTGGATCCATTTTATTTCTTTTTTTCTTGCCAGATTCCTCTGGCCAGGACTTCTCGTACTGTCCTATATAATAAAAGCCTAATATGCTAAGTGTCTGGTCATCCGGTGACTGGTCAACTGTTCAACCAATCAAAGTGTAATATGCTAATGAATGCTAAGGCCATTCAACTGCTTGCTATGACGTGCACTGACCACTGGGAGGCAGACAGTTGACCGGTTGACCAGTTGCTGACATGCACTAACCACCAGGGGGTAGACGCTCCAACCAGTAGGTTAGTTTGCTGCTGAGTCCGGCCGATTGGGACTGAGCGAGATGGGCTGGACACGCCTTGGAGCCCTCCCACAGTCCCTCCCTGACTGACTGGCCAACCTCCTGCGCCCCTCACCTGCCTGCTGGCCCTGATCAGCCCCAACTGGGACTGGGCGAGGTGGGGACGGACACACCCTGGAGCCCTACCGCATTCCTCCCTGGCCCCAATCGTGCACTGGTGGGGTCCCTCGGCCTGGCCTGCGCCCTCTCACAATCTGGGACCCCTCGAGGGATGTCGAAGAGCTGGTTTCAACCTGATCCCACAGGCCACTCCCCTTGGGCTTATGGCTGGCAAGCACTGCAGCGGCAGCGTGAGCCTCTCAGGATTGGGCGCGAGGCAGGCACAGTGGGGCCGTGATGAGCGGGAGTGGCAGGTAGGAGTTGCAGGCAGCGTTGGACTGCAGGTTTCAGCCTGATGCCCGCAGGCCACCCCGAGGGACCCCACCTGTGCGTGAATTCGTGCACCAGTCCTTTAGTCCTATATAATAAAAGGCTAATATGCAAATCGACAGAATGGCAGAGTGACCGGTCGCAATGACGCGCACTGACCTCCAGGGGGCAGACACTCAATGCAGGTGGTCAGTGTACTTCCACAGGGGGGAGCTCTGCTCAGCCAGAAGCCCTGAGCTGGGCTCATGGCTGGCGAGCACAGTGGTGGCAGGAGCCTCATCCCCCAAGGGCTCCCAGACTGCAAGAGGGTGCAGGCCAGGCTGAGGGACCATACCCCCCTTCCCCTCCCCCCCAGAGTGCACGAATGTTGAATAAATGTGGCAGGAAAGTTCTTAGAGGAAAAGCTTTCAGTTTTCTATTGAGTGTGATATGAGTGGAGGGTTTGGTATACATGGTCTTGATTATGTTGAGTTCCTTTCCTTCTGTACCCGTGTTATTCATTGTTTCCTTTTTATCACAAATGGATGTTGCATCTTGTCAAATGCTTTTTCTGCATCTATTGATATATGATTTTTACCTTTTATTTTGTTAATGCGTATCACATTGATTTATTTGTGGATGTTGAACTATCCTTGCATCCCTGGAATGAATCCCCACTTTATTAGTGATGTATGATCCTTTTAATGTATTGTTGTATCCAATTTGCTAGTATTTTGTTTAGGATTTTTGCATCTATATTTATTAGAGAAACTGGCATACTTTTCTTTTTTATGTGTTGTACGTGCCTGGATTTGGTATCAGGGTAATGTTGGCCTTATAAAATGAGTTGGGAAGTCATCCGTTCTCAATTTTTTTTTTGAGGATTGGTATTAAATCTTTGAATGCTTGGTAGAATTCCTCAGTGGAGCCATCTGGTTCTGGACAGGTTTTTTTTGGGGGGGTGACAGGTGGAGTGGTTGGGCTGATTACTGTTCCGATTCCCTTTCTAGTGATTGGGCTATTTGGGGTTCCCCAATTCTTCATGGTTCAAGTCTAGGAAGGTGATATATTTGTAAGCATTTTATAATTTCTTCTAGGTTATTGAATTTGGTGGCATATGGCCCTTATAGTATTCCTGTATACCCTTTGTATTCTTGTGGTGTCCATTGTAACTCCTCTTTCATTTCTGATTTTATTTGAGTACTTTCTCTTTTTTCCCTTAGTGAGTCTAGCTTCCTCTAGTCCAGGGGTCCTCAAACTATGGCCCGCGGGCCACATGCAAATACAAATACTGTATTTGTTCCCGTTTTGTTTTTTTACTTCAAAATAAGATATGTGCAGTGTGCATAGGAATTTGTTCATAGTTTTTTTTAAACTATAGTCCGGCCCTCCAAAAGTTTGAGGACCCCTGCCTAGTCTAAGGTTCAGTTCTTAGGATGTTCTCATCAATTCATTCTTTGAGTAGGCTTTCTGTTCCCTTCCTGCTTTCAACTCTCCTTAGGTGCTCTTTCTCATGTAGCCAGATAGTTCTTCTATTTTTATAAAAAACTCTTAGCTCTCTCCTTCCTCCTGCATCATTACTAGGTATCCATCTTCGAGTTAGCTAATTCTCTCTCCCATCTGGACGGCTCTATTTTTGTTGGTCTCTGATGCATTCCTCATCGCATTTATTTATCTCCAGAATTCCTTTTTTTCCCCTTTTAGAGTTCCAGTCTCTTTGGTGTAAAGGACTCTTTTTGCTTATTAATGTCATTCCTGAGCTCATTGTATTGCCTTTCTGAGTATTCTTGTATTTCCTTGAGTTTCTTCATAACTGCAGTCTTGCATTCTCTGTCATGTAGCTCAGCCCTCCATGACTTTGAGTTGGCTTCGGGAGACTTTTCGTTTGCTTTCTGTGCTGTGCCCGTGGTTGTTCGTGGTATTTGATGGATTGTTTCTCTGTCGAGGCATCTGGGGTAGTGCTCTCTGTTCTTTGTGTAACTGTTTTGCTCGCGGTGATTCAGCAGGTTGGTGTCTTTTGTTTTCCAGTAAATGGTGCTACAGTGCAAGTGCTGGTTTTCTCTTACCTGCACTCTTTGTGCCTCTGGGATCCTGGTGGAAGAGTGTTGCTTCAGTTGAGGAAAATGCCAAGTTCTCACTGGAGCGGTGGGTGATCCCTCTGTGACCAGCTTGCCCTGGACACAGGGAAGCCCACTGTGGTGGGGGAATGAGGTGGGTGGTGGAGAACTGGTTTAGTGAGATCCCAGAGCTTCCCTTTTTTCAGCTATATTTTAGCTTTCCCGGGGCTCTGCCAGGGTGAGTGTGGAGGGCAGGGGGGAAAGTCTGTGACCTCCTAGCTCCCCCTCCTTCCAGTAATGGCGGTTGGCACCACTGTGTTGTTTACGGCTTCCTAGCTGCCCGTACCCGGCGCTGTCACGATGGGGTGGGAGGTCAGGGAGATGCCTTTTCGGGGGGGGGGGTGGGGAGACTGCTTCTGTCCCTCTGATGCTCCAGGCTGTCATGTGAGGGCTGCAGCCCGCCTCTCCCTGCCATGGAGCCCACGTCCCTGTCTTTCCTCCCCCTCCCCCCCGCCCCCGGCCTTCCAAAAGAACATATTGCAGTAGAATGGGAAAAGCCCAAGTTTTCATTAGCAGGCGGTGGGCTGGTTGAGTGAAATATGACAGAGCAGCACAACGGAATACTATGCAGTTGAAAAGAATAGGAAGAAGAGTATTTCCATGGACAATCCAGACACGTCAGTCAGTTACAGAGGAGAAGAGCAAGGTGCAGACTATACACACGACTTTGTGTGCAGGAGATGAATGGAGGTGTGTGCCATCGTATTTGCATGGATTGGCATAAAGGAACTCTGGAAGGAAAAGCAGGAAACCAACATTCACCCCGGGAAGAAGGTGCCACCTGCGCAGGTGACGGACGTGGGTGTGAGGAGACCTGTATACCTTTTTCCGTGGGTTGATTTCACCTGTTGGATGTGCAATGCTTCCTTCAGTGTTTAAAATGTCCCCCACTGTAACGGAAGCCTGGTTTGGACACAGCGCGGGCGTCTCCGTGTAGTACTCACCACTGGCCTACCGCGTGCTGCGCCTTAACGCCCCGCGGACAGCCCGTGGTCGCTGTAGGCTGGCACGTTGCCATCCAGCCCCATACTTGACATCCCAGCAACACGGAATGTGTTGTGTCTCTGTATGTTTTACCTCTGTGGGTTTTTTTTTTTTAAATTTTAACTTTTTGTTAATCTTCACCCGAGGATATTTGTCCATTGATTTTTAGAGAGAGTGGAAAGGAAGGGGAGAGACAGAGAGAAACATCGACGTGAGAGAGACACATGGATTGGTTGCCTCGCACATGCGTGCCCTTGACCAGAATCGAACCCAGGACCCTGCCGTCTGCGGGCCGATGCTCTATCCACTGAGCAACACCGGCCAGGGCACCTGTGTCTTCTCCATAGTCATCATTTAGGAACCAGGGTTTCGTCTTCTCCGGAAGCCACCCTGCAGCTCTGCGGGCCCAGTGGCCGACCCTCTCAGAATATCCGTGTGCGTCTGCTGTCCTCCTGCTCAGAAACGCAGACCAGCATTAGGTTGCTCTTCTTTCCTTTTTCCCTTTACCACCTTTGCCTGTAGAGTAGGGGTCATCCCTCAAATAGCTTTTATAGGCTTTAATGGAGACAGACATGCAGAAGTGTAACTAACAGAAGACGGAGCGGAACAAGTGAGTGAATTTGGGGGACACACACATTCAGCCGCCAGCATTATCCCACATAGTGGTCGTGAGGGTTAAGTCATGTGTGGAAAGGACTGGACACCGTGCCTCTAACATAAGAAGTCCTGTGTCCCTGTAACCTGTCGTCATCCTCCTCCCTTTGAGTTGGCATGTGCATTTTGCAGACGGGGTGATGGAGGAACTTGAGGAAGCCTTGGTGGTTTTGTCCTTCACTGATGGAGAGTGTGTGGTGAGTGAAGACGGGACACGTCAAAGCAGGGCAGGGTTGCAGGCGTGCTAGTGAGAGGCCCTTCGCTCTTAGGAGAGAAGGAGAAGGTTTGTAGATTTAATAACGATGCTAAGGGTAGAAGAGAACCTTTAACATTCTTTCTGTGTGCGTGACCCTAGAATGCAGTTCTTAATTTGTTTGCATTCAAATCTTTATTTTGTTTCCTCTGATTCCATTGGATAGGTTGAGTTTCTTTTTCTGAGCCGAGAAAGCAGAAGTACAACTTAGATCTTTAGGTACAAAATACTGAAGTTATTTTGCTCGATTTTGGAAAGTTCTGTTTCAGACATTTGAATCACAGACATAGTTTGATACTTTGAAACTGGAATATAATCTATTCCTACCCCCTAGCTCTTAGCTGGTGGCTTTCTCTCTGCAAGTTAGTCAATCGAGGACTTCATTAGCCTTCCTAGGATGATTAAGAATCTCTAATTCTTTGACTTTGGGCAGTAACTGTCTCCACATTTACATTATAGAGTCCTTTTTGGTGGAGCCCACAGGCTGAGGAAGCGCAGGATTCATAGGATGGCGGGCGGGTGAGTTACTGAGAATTTGGGGCGGAACTTGGGGAAAGAGGTGGTAGTGAATAATAGGTAGAACATGTGAAATCTAAATCTGGACATTGCCTTGCCTTGGTGAGGTCTGCAAAGACAGTGACATGGCGTTGCGGTCTTTCTGTAGGCGAACTGTATTAATTTATATGGCGCAGCTACCATGCCATCTGTTCTGTGGTTTTGTAAAAAGTCACACCGTGGCTCTGCACACGGTTGGCAGCTTGGAGTTTGGGGAAAATGAAGCAGCTGGTATTCCCCAAGTTCATCTCTTCTTCGGTGACAGTGGTCAGAGATGCGTCGTTCCATTGGGTCAGGGCTTTTTATTTTTGTTTTAATAACAAAAATTTAATAAATGCTGTTTTACTTGTCACAGGCAGACAAATTTGCCCCGAAATCAGACGAGAGAAAGAAAATAAGGAAACTTACAGAGAGATCGCCTCTAATTAATATTAACGTAAAATAACCATCACGTGAGAAACATTTCCATCCCAGAGAAAACCGCCGTGTGCACAAGATCAGCTTTATTAAAATTCACGTTAGATAAACTGAGAGCTGCGATTCTGTCCACCCAAGTCAGTATTGCAGCGATGATGCAAACGAAGGAAAGTCACGGAAGGAAGGGTGCCTATAAGAGTGGAACCTAGAGAAGCGAGAAAGGCTCTGGGCCCATGTCTATGGCAGGTGTTTCTATTTCTCACCTAGAAATGACCTTGAACTGGTGTACTGGCTCACTGGTGAATTGATCAGTTTCCCGTGGATCCGTGTTGTGTACTGTGTTCGCTGAGACTAACCCTAAGTGATGTTATGAAGTAGAAGGTCTGTCTCCAGGATCCTTTCTCTGCTTGTTCCTTATCCCTTCAGCCTCTCACCTAGCAGCTGCCTTCACAGGCCTTGCCCTGGCTTAGCGCTATCAAGCGAGATCCCAGTACTTCTGGGCCTGGACAGGTTACAAGAGACACACTAAGAGTAGAGTAGATTGCATTTAATTGGAGCCTTTGAAAATCCAAACAGTAGGGTGAAACTTCAAACACTGATGTCTGCTGAGGGAATATTTTTAGAGAATATATTTATACTAGAGGCCCGGTGCACGAATTAGGGCACGCGTGGGGTCCAGCTGGCCCACCCCAATCGGGGCCAATTGGGCCGGCCAGCCGGGGGGAGGGGACGTGGGTGGTTGGCCAGCTGGCCCCATCCCCTGGTTGAATTCCCTGTCGAACTCCCTGTTGAGGGGACAATTTGCATATTAGCCTTTTATTATATAGGATTATTGTTGAGGTTTGTTGTTGTTACTGTTGTTTTTTTTACTTCTTAAATCACACCCAGTTGCCAGGTAGGAAGGGAATTAACATGGTTACAGGCCTATTACAGGCCAGTGTCTGGGTTTGTGTGCGGCCCTTGATCTACGCAGTATCGTTTGATCCCACAGTGAGCTTCTGAGCTCAGCATTCTTACTAACATTTTACAAAAGAGGAACTGAAAGAGGCACCAGGAGGTGAGGCGACCTTCCTAAGGAGGTCACAGTGGAGGCACATCTGGAAATCAGGACTTTCAAACTCCAAAGCTTTTACCTCCACCACTGTCACGCCCCGGCCTTGTCATTCTCTGTTTACCCCTGCTTCACTTTGGTGAGTGTCCCGTGTCTTGCCATTCCATAATGCTCGAAGGTGGTTCCTCGCCTCCCTTGCGAATCACTCTGGGCTTTGCTGCTTGTGGCTGCTTCGTCGCACTTGAACCTTTTGTGTGGTTTTGGCTGGGAGCATCGAAATGCCTATTAGAGGGATGGCCGACAGTTACAGCATCAATTTCTAAACATATGTGTTAGGTTTGTTTGTTTGCTTTCGAGCAGATTGCCCAACTTTGAAGTTTGTACTTAGAGGAAGGTGGCAGTGATGAGTTCTTCGTGAGCTGGAATGTCTGGGAGTCATCACTGCAAGAATGGGGTTTCTTGTTGATGACGCTATTGAAGAGATGTGTTCAGCGTGACACACAGGTTGACAATGTTCATTCAACAAGGAGTGTAAGGGCTGCCCGCGTGCCAGGGCTGTGCTGGATTCTGTGCTGAGCACAACCTGAAAACAGGGTGTCTGCCCTCCGTGAGGTGGTAGTTTAGAAGGAACACAAGCGCGTCAGGTAGCTATTAAATGCACTGCAGGTCCTGCAGTGATGGCGGGTGTAGGAGGAAGAATGGGGTAATAGTTAGCTGCTTGGGGCACTCTGGGAAAGGTGCAGAGAAGAAGTTGGAGTTTAAACTGAAGCTTGAATGTGTGTGTGTGTGTGTGTGTGTATTAGAGCATAAGGGAGAGGGAGAGAGAGATAGAAACATCAATGATGAGAGGGAGTCACTGATCAGCTGCCTCATGTACACCCCCTACTGGGGATTGAGCCTGCAACCCGGGCATGTGCCCTGACCAGGAATCGAACTGTGACCTCTTGGTTCATAGGTCGACTCAACCACTGAGCCACGCCGGCCGGGCAAGCTTGAATATATTTGTGAGAAACTCCATGGTCTGCTTGTCCACACACGGTGTGTGCACAGACAGCGTTTCCCTCACATGCACACGCAAATGCAGGATAAAGCTCGCCATTTCCCCTCAGCCACATATAATCATGTATGTTCTCCTCCTCACCCCCCTCCACATATATCTTACAGAAGGTGCCTCTTGTAGCTGCTCATTTATGTCCCTGTATTTTTCTGCTCTTCAGCTCTTAAATTTTTCTGTGTTCTGGAAGCAGCAGACTCATTCCTGGGTGGTTCTGGAAGGTGAAATTAGCATTGATGGCTCTATTTCTGAATTCTTTGCAACAGGTAGTAGTGAGGGAGGGATCACAGTGGTAGCGGGGAATGATGAGGAGAGGAGCGTAATGGAGCTAGGCACCTGATTGCTTTATCACTTCCGCTGTCACACGAATGGTTTTCTCCTGTTGAGAATCATCTAAGGACTGAGAGTGTGACGGGCGATGTTCTTGAGCTGGAGAGGAAGCTCGGGGACAGGTGTCTGGAGGGAACTGTGTTGGGTGGTGTATTGTTTTCTGGCCCCTTTGGGTCGTGAGGCTTTGGGTTCCCCTCTGACTAAGTGTTCACACGCGTGCTTATCTCTGTTTCCCATGTGCACGCCGGTCCGCACAGGCGCGTTGGCAGATGTGAAAGCAGTTCCGTTCACTCGACAAGGTGGGTGGTATTACGGAGACAGCCCTCGTCAGAAGCGAGGGGAGCTGAGTTCTGGTTCCCGTCGGCCTCTAAGTAATTTGTTCCATGCATTCGGCCTCATCACTCACTCTCTGTGAGGTCTCCGTTTCTTGTGTTTTAAATGATGGGCTAGGATAATGCTCTCTAAGGTGTTGCTCAGCTCAAAAACCTCATCACTTTAATACTGACAGGCATTTATTCAGCTACCACATCTTTGTGGGGTCCTTCCCACATTTCAGACCCTGTGCTACATGCAGGCAAAAAGAGGCTTTGGACGATGGGCAAATAGATCAATGGAAGAGAAATCCAGAAATAAGCCTATGTATCTCCGGTCAATTGATTTTCAATAAGGATGGGAAGACTGTTTAATGGAGAAGAATAGTCTTCAGCGAGTGATGCTGGGACAACTGGGGTCCTGTATGCAAAATAATTAAATTGGACCCCTACCTCACGCTATATAAAGTGAGTCAGAGATCTAAATATAAGAGCTAAAAGTATAAAACTCATAAAGAAAATGGGCAATTCTTTGTGACCTTCGACTGGGTAATGGTGTTTTAGCTTTGACATCAAAAGCGTAAGTAACCAATGAAAAATTGATAAATTGGGCTTTATCAAAATTAAAAAAAACTTTGATGTGTCAAAGAACACTATTAAGAAGGTGAAAAGATGATCCACAGAATGGGAGAAATATTTGCAAACCATATATCTCTATATATAGAAGCCTAAGCGACTGGCCGATCAATGAATCTCAGAGGGAAGGGGGGAGGGGGGAGGGCGGGAAGAGATGAACCAAAGATCTTATATGCATACTAGAGGCCTGGTGCACAGATTCGTGCACCAGTGGGGTCCCCCGGCCTGGCCTGAGGGGATCGGGCTGAAACCAGCTCTCTGACATCCTCCGAGGTGTCCCGGATTGCGAGATGGAGGCACGCATGAGGCATCCCATTGATGTTTCTCTCTCTCTTCCTCTCCCTTCCTTTCTCTCTCAAATCAATAAAAGTATATATATATATGCTTAATAAATACTTATTGCATATATATATACATATATATATTAATTTAAATTCTTTATTGTTTAAAGTATTAAAGTATTACATATGTCTCCTTTTCCCCCCGTTGACCTCTCCCCGGCTGTTCCCCCCAAAAAGCACATTTTAAAAAAAAAGTGTCGGTGAGACTAGGAAGACTTTGGGACCCTCATACATGCTGTTGGGACTGCACAGTGGTGCCGCTGCCTTGGAAAAGAGTTAGTTCCTGAAACACTTCAATATCGAGTTACCATCTGACCCAGAAGCTGACTCCTGTTCAGCTTCCTCTGCTAACAGATCACCAGGCTAGAATATTCCTATTCTTCCTCCAGTCTCCGAGGTACCTGCTATTCTGGCATTTTTATTATTGCCTCTTCTGGGCATTTTTTTCCCTTTAGAGTAGAAACTTCCTGACTACTCTTAGGTCAGCTAAGCTCTCTTCTGTGACTCCATAAGCCCCACGTGTTCTCCACAGTCAAGACGATCTGTTTACATGTCTCTCCCTCATTACAAATCAAGCTCTTTAGGAACTAAGATTGGATTTTATTCTTGGTTGCAGCATAGTATATGAGACATGGTGATAAGACTCATTAAATGTTAATTGAGTTGAACTCCTAATCTCTTCACCTGCATTTCTGCAATTTCTACGTAAGGTTTTGTCTCTCCCTGGCAATACATCTTATGTAAAGTAACAAAACCCTTTGAGAATCTAATGAAAGCAAGTGTACCCTAAATTTCCATCATAGAACTAATGCAACCTAAAATTGTTATATCACTTTATGGTTTCTCCCCCCGGAATGTATCCTCTGTGGTCGTAGGGACCGTGTCGGTCTCGTACATTTTTTGTGTACATGAATACAACCTTACACATGCTAGGACCTTAATAAATACTTATTGCATATGAATGGGTACCCTACCACCTCCCCAGTTGAGAGCAATGGACTTAAACATAATACAAATAATTTCACAGTCATTACAAACCTTAGACTTTGGATCTCTGCTCTACTGTCATCAGACTCATCTTTCTAAAATGGGACTTTGATTAATGAAAAGGTCCGTCAGACTCCTGTTCCAGATCTAAGAGAGGCTCTGGGGCTACACAGGTGAAGAAGAGCATCACTCCTGCTTTTTATGGAATTTAGAAATAAAGAGGATGAGGAGCGTCAGTCTCCTTGCGAAGGTCAAGGAAAGCTTCCTTGAGGACATCTGATCTCTCCGAGGGGATTTTCAAAAACTGTATCGCTCACAGGTGCCTTTGTCCTTATTAGCTGGCAAAACCCCGGGCTGCGGCCAGGAAGTCCGCAGCTCCCAGAGGGTGCTCTTGGCTGTCCTGTGGCCGCCCTCACTCCCAGTAACTCGAACATTTTACTGCAACCGAAGGGGTAACTTTGGGATTTGAATCTAATTCTCTACTAGAGAAAGAGTAGTTTTAGATTGCCCGTCGGCCGAGATGACTGAAAGGAGAAGTCAGCAGCATCCACATCTTGACTGAAGCCCGCGCCAGTGTTTGCTGTCTGTGGTTTGATTTTGGTTGGGTTGACAGTGGAATCAGGAGGCATGAGCACTTAGTACTAAAATAGTATATAATTTATGTATTTATTCTGTTTATTTTCTCCTTCGTTCCCATTTGAATGTTAAGCTCCATGAGAACAGGAATTTTTCAGGTTTGTTCTGTAAATGTTTGTGGGATGAATACTTCCGATGTCCTTGGTGGTCTTAACCAAGTAGTTTAAGTAAAATAGTGAGGATAGAAGCTGGTTTTCCTGGTTGAGGGTAGCCTTGGCTGGTAACTCGACATCAAACAGGAATAGGTTTTTCCCCATTTGAAAAAGTTTGATAAAGAATATTTACAAACATTTTCTTCTGAGTCACTTTTGTTTCTTTTTTACTTACTGGTAGCTTGTAAAATCCTTTTAAAATTCACATGTCTTTAGGTTTCTTTTTTTGTAATTTATATAAGTTTTGTAATTTATTACTGTAAGTCATATAATTGCAACTTCTTAGGGCTCTTTTGATTTTTAGAGAAAATGAAAATTTTAGGAATTCCCTTCTTCAACCTAAATGCAGCTGTGAAATGATATTAATAAATGGTTTTAGACCTTAGATCAATTTTGTTTTTTGAAATGACTGAGCAAATGTGCACCAAAGTAAATATATGTGTAAATGACTTTACATTATTCAAAATTCTAGAATTAGACATCTGTCTAATGGATGCTGTTCTAAATGTTGCTAAATGATTAAGAGTAATTTAAAGGTTAAATATAAGCTGAAGAAAACTTTGAATTTTGAAATGTTTGCAACAGCAAGTAATCTGACTGATGTAGACATTTTTGTCAAAGTTGAAAAAGTTAGAGCTAATTAATTTCTTGGGAGACATATGATGAAATTGTAGGTGTGATAACATATTTGAGTAACATATGGTACTTATGGGGTACCTTTCTAATGACTGAGCAGCCATTTAAATATAGACTTTTTTGGTATTTTTCTTTCATTTCCCTTCTTACTGAATTTTTTAAAACTAATTTTGTTTTCTAGAGGTGAGTAGTCAGGATTTAATGACTTATATTTAAAACGTTACCATGAATTTGTAATTCTAGTGTAAGTGGCACACATTTTAATAAAAAGTTTTCTTAAAACTATAGCCAATGCCCAGCTGGTGTGGCTCAGTGGTTGAATGTTGACCTATGAAGCAGGAGGTCACGGTTCAATCCCCGCTCAGGGCACATGCCCGGGTTGCAGGCTAGATCCCCAGTGTGGGGCGTGCAGGAGGCAGCCGATCAATGATTCTCTCTCATCATTGATGTTTCTCTCTCCCCCTCTCCCTTCCTCTCTGAAATCAATTAAAAAAACAAAACAAAAAAACTATAGCCAATCAATTTCCCCTTAGCATATGCACAGCACATATTATGCTTACATGACTAAGTAAATCCAATTATGGAAGTAGACCCTCTCTATACGTTGTTCAGCTCAGATTGTCCTAGACTGAGGACCAAAAAAATGTTAGGTGGCCATCTTTGTTTTACAGCACAGATAGGTGCATATTTTAAAAACTTAGCTGTATTTTCCCCTTATAAAGATTCACTGTTTGCATTTTGCCCAATTTCCTTCCTTCCATTCTTGCTTTCTGAATATTGCTTGATTATGACAACAGATTAAAAAGAGAATTAGCCATTGTTATTAAAATAGTATCTAACACCTTCCTAGAGGAAACTTTGAGTTAAGGATTTTGCAGATAGAAGCAATTAAGTAGTGAATTACAGTTTTCATTTTTTTGAAGTTGAATTTTAGCACAGTTCCTATGATTATAATCTGGCGTATAAGTCTAACATTTCCTAACTGTCATTCAAAAATACGCACATGAAGTGAGAGTTCCGGATGGAACCTGAGGTGCTTGCTCCAGAGGCAGCACTGGAGGGGTCACGTGACCTGCTCTCGGTCTCAGCATTCTGCCAAGTAGACTGATGAGTGGGAAAGGCAGTGGACCTCTGCTTTGCAGGTCTTCTGGTATTAAAGCAACAGTAGTCATGTTTAAAATGAAATCACCTGAGCCCAGCAGGCATGGCTCAGTGGTTGAGGTTCGACCTCTGAACCAGGAGGTCACAGTTGGATTCATAGTCCAGGCACATGCCAGGGTTGAGGGCTCGAGCCCCATTGGGTGGCCTGCAGGAGGCAGCTGATCAGTGATTCTCTCTCATCATTGATGTTTCTCTCTCCCCCTTCCCTTCCTCTCTGAAATCAATAAAAAATATTAAGAAAAAATAAAATGAAATGTGCTGAAAGGGAATATAATTTTAGACCTCAAAGGAAAGTTGATGTATAAATTGTAGAATTATTAAGGAGATAACTATAACATTTCTTTGGTTTCTACTCTGGACACTGTTCCGAATATTACTGCATTTTTTAATATACTTACTTTAAAATTTTGTTTACACTAGTTAGAGGGTCTAACATGTCTAGAAATCTCCCAAATTGATTTACTAAACTTTTTTGATATTACCATAATTGTTTTCAATTAAATTTGAGTATCCTCCGAAGAATTTTGGTATGACACCTGTTCTCTGAATTCTTCCTCGTCTAAAGCTGTTGCAAAATTTTCCTTGTCAGTTGACATGCTCTTAGCCAATGACGACAAATGCAGATATCCATGAGGGGGCTGCTGGAGTATTTTGTTCACGTGGGCTTTGAACTCAAGCTATAAGTGAAATAGGTGAATTTCAAGTGCTTCACAGTAAAACACTACTCATTCATTTAATCAAATTTGTAAAACTTGGATTAATACCTAATAATCTGTGAACACACTCCGTTTTCAGGATAGCAGGGCTCCCTGCAATGTAGCTTACCCTTTGAAAGATGGCTTTAGGGGTTTGTTCTGGGGCTATCAACTTCAAATAATTTAATTGGTTAGATTGTTAATAGTGATTAGAATTTCCAGAAACAAAATCCTGGCAGATAGGCTATCCATTTTTTAAAACATATGGCTGTTTCAGTGGAGTGAAATGATGATTCAGAAACGAACTGGGTTCGTTTTATTCATTATCAACAAGAATAAAATAAACTTTAAGTCATATCAATTTTCTTTATTAAAGTAATAACTCCATGCAGTTCTGTGTAGCTACTGGGCAATATTTAATGAAGATTGGAAAGATGGTAAGTTTTATTCAGTAGGGAAATTTGATACTTGATTTGATTTTATAGTTGGGTAATTACACTTAGAAATAGCATATTTTTTGCTTCTATAAGTTGTTAAAATATTTTCTATTTGGATAAATCCTAGTAAATGTAGATATCAGATCCATAAGTCAACAGTAAGATTCACTATAAATAGTTGGCTCCAGTCCCGAATGCTTGGTTCATCCTTGAGACGTTTCTGGAACAGTGAGCAAATGATTTGGGAAGATTACAAGATTCACGTTTAAATACAGTGTCAGCAGGCTCTACCTTGCCATGCATCCTCTTCATCGCCAGGCGCCCCGAGGGCAGTGTTACAATGGGTCTTACTTGTTTCCTGTAACTGCTCAGTGAGTCTCGAAGGGGCTTCTGATTGGAAAGAAGGGTCTGAGAGAAAGGGCGTCCAGAGTCTTGTCAACAGTGTGGAAAGCAGTCCGTTTCCTGGAGCGCGATGGGCTCTGTCATGTGGAAGCACTTTTGAGGATGCGTCGTAACCGTCTGAGGAGAGTGGATCATTGATGATACGTAAGTCGGATAAAAGAGAGAGTCTGACATCACCTTTGCTCCCTGAGTGCCCTGCTCCCGTCCAGTGGCATGTTAGCTGGATCAAGTCATTGCGAGGGAGTCTCAAAGTTGGCAGTTAAAAAGTATATAGTAAATTCATCGTTTATGATGTTATTTTAGCATTTTCTGTTGACAAGGACAGTTTCAAGAACAGATGAGCAGCCTGCTAGCCTGAGAAGAAACGATTATGTTTTGCCTCTAAGAATGAGAGAACAATTTTAATAAGCACATTTTAAGTCTTATCCATTTTACATAATTTAGTCCCTAAATACATGCCAGAGCTTCTCAGGAACTCAGAACCACTATGAGGATATTCAACTTACTCTTTGGAAATTTGGGGGCAACTGTAGATGCTCTGTTCATTTACAATTACCAGGTATACTGACAAAAATCTGTTATTTTGACTTTTATTTTTTTAAAATATATTTTATTGATTTTTTACAGAGAGGAAAGAAGAGGGATAGAGAGCTAGAAATATCGATGAGAGAGAAACATCTATCAGCTGCCTCCTGCACACCCCCTACTGGGGATATGCCCACAACCAAGGTACACAGTGGGAGATGTGCAGGAGGCAGCTGAGTGTCGGCCTGTGGACTGAAGGGTCCCGGGTTCGATTCTGGTTAAGGGCACATACCTTGGTTGCAGGCTTCTTCCAGGCCCCGGGCCCTGGTCGGGGCTCTTGCAGGAGGCAACCAATCAATGTGTCTCTCTCACATCGACGTTTCTCTCTTTCTCTCCCTCTCCCTTCCACTCTCTCTCTCTAAAAAAAAAAAAAAAAAAAAACTATTGGAAAAAATATTCTCAGGTGAAGATTAAAAAATAAGTAAATAAATAAATACTGCTGTTTCTCATTGTTCATAGTAGCTAGTTTATAGAAAGTGGCTACAAATCCTGAATCACTGCTTCTATGGAAAATACAGGATTAGGTTCCTGAAGGCTTCAGCCTTTTCACCGCCTGATTGATACATGGCCTTTTCCATGTGTGTTTCTGCTTAAAGATACTTTATTAAATATGTATTGTTGACTTATTAACATCGAACTCACAGCCAAGCACACTGTAGCTCACGCCTGAGTGCACTACACAGCACTTGGGCGGTTTTAAACAGCAAAGTCACCAACAAAAAACACAAAAGTGTGAAAGACGGGGCACTGAGCGTCCTGAGGAGAGGGAAGCTGAAGCAAGAGGGCAGAATGGCCTTCCTGTGTCTCACCCGGGGCCGCGGGCGGCGGCGATGCGCCTTCTTTGCAGCTCTGCGCACGTCTGCAATGGCTGCAGGAGCATCCTGTGTACTGATTTTTGGATTAGACATCAATTGCAGGGAGGAGGCAGACCTGCCAGGCAGAACCCAGGGCCAGTGGGAAATGACTCTGTATGCTAGACATGGTGCCTGAAGATTATTTGGTGGAATCTGAAGCCTTAAGTGATGTTATCTTCCCAAAGAGCCCCTCTCTCTGATGCCGTCCTTGGGTACTTTATCCGAAACCGAGTCCCCCCAACGCTGCTCTCCGTCCTTCCAGTCCATGTCTGATGTTCTCCCACTACTTCCTGCTCCCCCACCAACGTGGGAGCTCTGGAGAGAGTGGGTTTTCTTCCCTTCCCTGCCGTGTTTCTTGGCTCTAAACCCTGCTGCTTCTCATTATCCAGGTAGCTGTGAGCTCCACTTCTAAGAGGCTTCGAGTTCGCCTCATAGAATCCCTGCCCCGGCTCTGGAAAGAGTGTGTCCCAGGGAAGCCGGTTCGTTTTGAGGAAGCGAACGATGTTTAGAACCCAGATCTGGGCAGGAGTTGTGTTCGTCATATTGGGTTTCACTGTTCTCAGGCCTGTCACAGGGCAGAGCGCTCAATATGAGTTGCATGAATAACAGATGAATGAAATGTGTTGTTAGAACCTATTTAATTAAGAGATTTGATTGTCAGATAAGCCTGTATCAAAATTCCAATAGGGAATGGAAGTGTAAGAACCTCCACAATTTATTTAGAGTCTGAAATAATTTCAGACTCTCAGAGAAGTTATAAGAATAACTCAGAAGGGTCTTTTTCTGGATTCATTTTAACGTAAGATGCTCCATTACCCCTGAGCACTCTGGTGGATTTTTATTATAAAACAAGGCCATTCTGTCTAAGAACAGTATAACTATTAAGTCAAGAAATTAATATTGACACATCAGTCACTGCCATCTAATTGTCAGGCGCCATTCCTGTTTTGCCAGGTCTCCCAATAATGCCTTTCACTGGAAAATCCCCCCCCCACCCCCAAGAGCTTGCATTGTGTGTGGTTGTCGGTCTCGAGCCTCCGTTACTCTGGCTTAGCTCCCGTGTTGACTCTTCTGACCTCGCTGCCTTTGACCATGACTTGCCACTGATTGTGTAGAACCGCCTCAACTGGGGTGGTCGGATGCTTCACTGTGGGGGTCAGGGTGTACGCTTTGGCAGCAGTGTCACAGAGGCGACGCTGTGCTCTTGTGTCCCCAGAGGGTAGTGTTCAATTTTAATTCCTCCCCTTCCTAAGCGATGGTACCTGGATCACTCGATCAGTGCCTGCCAGTTCCCTGCACTGTGAGGCACCCTTTCCCTCTCGTCAGCATCATTCCGTAGGGAGATCATTCGAGATTATGTAAATGTCAGGTTCCCATCAGTGGGCACCAGTTGGCTTTAGTGTTTATCGATGTTTCTTGCCTGATTTAATTGTGACTAAGATGGGTATCAAATGATGATTTTCTAATTCTGTTATTTTTCCTAAATGTATTCTTTGTGGTTCTGCTGTAGGAATTCATTTACGTCAGATGGGTTCAGAGATTCTTGTTTCATTCAACGAGTTATAATAATTCTTTATTGTTATTGTGTATTTTGATGGTCAGGTGGATTCAGAGTTGGCCAGCGAGAGCCCCTTCAAACCTCTGTGGACTCAATCATGTCTCCACATTCTTTGAGCTCCACTTGTAAGGTGTTCCAGACTCACCTCATAGAATTCCTGCCCCGGCCCAGGAATCAGCTGTGTTCCAAGGAAGCCAGTTCCTTTTGATACAGGGAATATAGTTTAGAGCCAAAATCTGGGTACTAGTTGTGTTCGTCATATTGGGTATCACTGTTCTCTGGCCTTTTCTGTAAACAGCTAGGAAATCGTCTATGTCTATGTGTGCGTATACATTGATATTTATACTAGAGGCCCAGTGCATGGCATTCGTGCACTGGGAGGGTCCTTCAGCCCAGCCTGCACCCTCTTGCAGTCTGGGACCCCTTGGGATGTTTGATTGCCGGCAGGCGGACATCCTCGAGGAGCCCTTTGCGCTCTCCCGCCACTGCCTCTGCTCTTGCTAGCAGTGATCCCAGCTTCAGGCTGAGCGGTGCTCCCACTGTGGGAGCGCACTGACCACCAGCGGGCAGCTCCTGCATTGAGCATCTGTCCCCTGGTGGTCAATGTGTGTCATAGCAACCGGTTGTTTTGCCGTTTGGTCCATTTGCATGTTAGCTTTTTAACACATTGTTTGCGGGTAGTTTTTATCGCGCGCTAACAGGTGGCACGGGCCATTTTTGCTAATTTTTTGTGCAAATGGCAACTTTCAGTAAAATTACGATAACTTTACGTATTTATACGTTACCCTCATTCTACCGCTAGTCTATAAAAAACGTATTAATACGTGTCCCGCGCCACTCTACTACCAGTCAACGTAAAACGTATAAATACGTTTCCCGCATACAGTGTGTTAAAAAAAATATTTTTATTGATTTCAAAAAGGAAGGGTGAGGGAATGAGAGATAGAAACATCAATGATGAGAATCACTGATCGGCTGCCTCCTGCATGCCCCCTACTGGGCATCAAGCCCGCAACCCAGGCATGTGCTCTTGACAGGAATCATACCCGGGACCCTCAGTCCTCAGGCTGATGCTCTATCCACTGAGCCAAACCAGCAAGGGCTGCATGTTAGCCTTTTATTATATAGGATTCACTTCTGCATCTGTGTATTGAGAACTGAGTTTATATCAATCTCTGATTCCTGCTTAACACTACAGAGTTCATTCTAGCTTTGCCCTTTCTATATTTATCACTTTCAGTGAGAAATTTGGGCCCAACTATCTTCAGTGTTACTACTTATTGATCAGTCTCTTGCATGGAACCAGTTTTTCTCTGAATCCCTGTGGCCACTTTTCAGGCTCAATCCCCTTACTCATCTGCCCCACTCAGTGCCGCAGATTCCTAACCCATGGCCAGGAAGAGACTCGCCTTCCCATGTGAATGCTCTCTTTGGAATTCTGTAGCTGTGAATTCTACGCTTTTAGGAGAAATTGCCACATAATAAGGGATTCTTTTAGTGTTTGAGTAACTACACATCTTTGCTAGGTGCAGGGTGTGGATAAGTCGTAGACTCTTAATCTGGTCTTCATGAACATTGATTGCTATGATCTGAATGCGTCTAATGGCTAACTTGAAACAAAGCTTGTTATAATAAAACTAGAGGCCTGTTGCATGAAAAGATTCGTGCAATAGGCCTTCCCTTCCCCTGGCTGCCGGCACTGGTTTTCCTCCGGCACCCGGGATCCCGGCCTTCACTCCAGCTGGAGCCGCCTTCAAGCCTTCGCTGCTCCGGCCGGAGCCGCCTTCAGTCTTTGCTCCACCGCTTCGCGCCTACGTATGCAAATTAGCTGCCATCTTTGTTGGCAGTTAATTTGCATATCTCTCTGATTAGCCAGTGGGAGGTGTAGCAAAGGTACGGTCAATTACCATGTTTGTCTATTATTGGATAGGATCATACTTTATAAGAAAATTGGAGACTCCTGAGAGTTTTCTTTATAATTTAATTTAGATTCTGGTAATATGGAGAACATCAACATGAAGCTCATTGAGCTAATAGTTTCGCTCTTTTACCAGCTAATCTCTCAATATATCATCAATTGGAGCATTTCCAATGATTTCCTTAATTTCCAGTCTTTCACGTGGGTTTACAAACGTGACAAAAGGCAGGAAGGAGCAGCAGAAGAAGAGCTAGTAAAGGATCTTGAGTGATGCATTTATTCATTAACTTGGCAAATATTTATTGGCTGTCTCATACACATCCGTTCTGTTCTGCTGGGAAGATGGTGAGTCAGAATAGACAGAGTTCTCACCCTCATCGAATTGGCTTTTTCAGCCTGAGCACCGTGGACCAGGTATTTCCTCTTTGCTATAGAAGGCCGTCTTATGCATCCTGGGGTGTTTAGCAGCATTTCTGGCTTCTACTCCCTAGACCAGCGGTCGCCAACCTTTCGGACCTCACGGACCACCAGTGGTCCGCGGACCACCGGTTGGCGACCGCTACACTAGACAACAGCAGCCTCCCTTCCATTCCAGACATTCTCAGATGTCCACAGGGGGCGGGCAGGGAGCAAAATCAGCGTCCTAGTTGAGTGCCACCACCCAGAGAGCTTAAAATAAGTGAAGATCCAGGTCCTAAACAGCCAATTATTCCAAAATATGTTATAAATATGAATACACACACACACACACACACATACAATAGTATGTACAATAATCAACTGTGGTAAGTGCTAATTAAGAAAAGTACGGAGAGCCATGAGGCTATAATGGAGAAATTAGTAACTCCATTTTGAATTGGGAGTTTAAACAGATAAACGTTTTTATTGAGTATATATTTCAGACTTGATGTGAGAAAAGAAAAGAAACTTAAGACACGGCCTTAAGTGTTTCTTTCAGCGTATGTATTTGATGGTTGCATGCTAGTGTGCGTCACCCAAGCTAAGACCCTTTAAGAGAGGAAGAGCCTACGATTAATAACTAAGCCGGCACCACAGGCAGCAGTGAGGCAAACGCTGCCTCCAGACTCCCATAACCTACCTCCAAGCTCCTACTCAGGGAAAGAGACCCACAGATGAAGCGCAAAGAGACTGACTCAGGGCAGCGTATCCATTAAGTGCTAAGCTATGTCATGTCATTAACAGCGAGACTTCAGTCACTGCCGTCTACTCCTCAGGCCCATTCAGATTGGTGGTAGCACAAGGGGCGAGCGGTTACTTGTGATTTCTGCATCTTGACGAACGTTTCCCGGAGAAAGATTGGATTCTGGTTTCTCAGCTTAGTCTTGGACGGTCTCTCTATGTGACTCAACTGCTCCTGTTTGGTCCTCACCTTCTACTTGCCCTCCTTACCTGTGGGAGGGTGTGAGCGTGAGAGAGCAGACAGCAGAGAGCCCCCGAATCTTGATGGGGATTGTAACGTGATGCAATGGTTATAGCTCCTGGAAGGAAACATCCCTTCCTGCACCAGCCAGGACGGCAGCAACCTTGCCTCACAGAAGAACAATAACATGCAACCATCAAGTGTCTATACTGAAGGAAAAGGTTCTCTTAAACCAAATATCTATACGTCTCCAATAAAAAACTGATTTCCTAGGATCATTTTTATACCAACAACTTTGTATTTCCTCAGTCTCATCTTACACGGTGCTTTTATAATTCCTTCCACGGCTGACAGCACCACAATTATACATGTAAGTTAGTAGTCATGCTATTCGAAAGTCTGAATTACCTTTCTAAAGGCTTAGGCATGTCTTTTCACCTACTCCGCTGAGTCAGTTTGCCACCTTCTGTTGCCTGCTGAGGTCAGATGTTGGTGGAGGGGAGATTGTGAGTTTGAAGTATGGGCATTCGGGGAAGGGAAGGGAGGTCAGGATGGTATGAGGACGGGAGAGGCATGGAGACCTTGAAACTGGTAGAAATAACAGCAGGATGTGGGAGGAAAGTATATATTGAGAAGGGACGTAGGACCTATGCCACAGGGACGCTTGCCTGCTTCAGATATTTGCTTAGAGTCAATTCTGTGCCTGGGGTGAAGGTTAACAACTTTAATTTCCTCCCAGCCAGCGTGGCTCGGTGTTTGAGTGTCGACCTATGAACTAGGACAGTGATGGCGAACCTATGACGCGCGTGTCAGAGGTGACACGCGAACTCATTTTTTTGGTTGGTTTTTCTTTGTTAAATAGCATTTAAATATATAAAATAAATATCAAAAATATAAGTCTTTGCTTTACTATGGTTGCAAATATCAAAAAATTTCTATATGTGACACGGCACCAGAGTTAAGTTAGGGTTTTTCAAAATGCTGACACGCTGAGCTCAAAAGGTTCGCCATCACTGGACTAGGAGGTTGAAGCTCAATTCCCTGTAAAGGCACATGCCCTGGTTGCAGGCTTCATCCCCAGTGTGGGGCGAGCAGGAGGCGGCCGATCAGTGATTCTGTCTCATCATTGATGTTTCTATTTCTCTCTTCCTCTCTGAAATAAATAAAAGTATATTTAAAGCAACAACAACTTCAATTTCCTTTTCCCCACCCTTCCATTCCAGCGACCTAGATTTAAGGCTGGTTTAGCTGGTACCGACTCGTACTGTTTAACTGAGTAAAATAGACCCTTGTGCTGACATCCCCAAATGTAACAACTCTGGTATTATTCTCCAGAACACAGCATTCAAAGTACCTAAAAGCTATCAGTGGACTTAGAGAGGATAAGCTATTTACCAACCCCGGGACTACCTGCAGGTGTTTCTGTCATTTAAACATTTATTCATTAATAAATCATGCTTATTTATTAAAAAAATATCAAGTTTATTTGAGGTTCTCTCTAATGTGACTCAACTGTTAAAAAAAAACACCAAATCTAAGATGTGTGCGTAGTTGAAATGAGGTTGTTTTAGGAAATTACATTTTGGCAAGTGGTTAATCCTTAATAAGGAATAATTGTTTTATCTATTTTAGGGAAAAATTAATTTAACAGACCTATTATTATGTGAAATTTAGGTAATGAACATGGGCAGTACATAATTTCCGTGACATTTATAGCATCGACCACAAAAAAGACGGAATTAGTATCATCAGATACAAAGGATGTTCATTTCAGAACCAAAGCTGTTTGGAAAGCGCTGCTCGCGGTCAGTGCAGTGAGCTCCGCAGATCGCACCAAATGCCGCCTCACGTGTCTTCCTGCAGGTACCTCTCAGGGGCTCATCTGCTGGATTTTGGAGAAGTGTCATGATTTTTTGTACTTTCCAGTATGGAGTAGATTTTCCTTCTCAGCTGAACATGTTCTGCCATCCAGCGACTTTTGGGTTTTGTACCAGAAGGAGAAAACCTTCCCGTTCTGTGAAATCATAGAGCGGAGGCCTCCCAGCGCGCACTGGCTCCCACCCTGCACTCGGCCTGGCTCAGCAGCCGGCTGAGCTGAACCAGCCAGACTTCTCTGCAGGAGGTTCTCTCTCTCCCTGCACTCGGGGGAGCCGTGATTGGGAGGAACAGCGCTGGGAATGGCCGATAGGCTAGTCACAGGAGCCTGGGGCAGGTGAGGCCCTGACATTCCTGGGGCCAGCCCCCCTCCTGACCCCTCCTGATACCTGGGAACTCAGCCTTGAATGCTCCTCTGGATTCTGCTGTTCTGCACCCTCCTCCCCGCTCCCCTGCGCCCTCCTTCCCGCTCCCCTGTGGCTGGCTCTGTTTCGGTTCTTCCACGCGGATCTCGGGCCTGTTCCTGTAGGCGAAAGTCCACTCGGGAGTCATGTTCCTCTCTTCTCCACCGGAGTCCCCAGTGCACCCCAGCTCGAAGCACCCCTCTCCCTTCATCTGTGGACTACATTTGCTGAGACCTCAGAATAGGGCCGCCCAGCAGAATACCCTGCTTTTTTTTCATTAGAAAACAACAGGCTAAAGCAATTTGTCATCGAAAAAGATGAACATAGCGCTCCTCCCCCCTCAAACACGGAAGTAAGAATATTATATACTTAAAATTTAGATACAATTGCATTTCTTAGAGTATTACACATTGAAGCTTTCTCCATACTTAAGTCCAAATTTAAGCATTTGGCAAGAATGTCCTCTTTATTTCTCGTTACCTTGGATATACTCTAAACAGCCCATCACAGTTGGTCTGCGCATGGGTGTTCGAACACATTAAGACTTGCTGTGGCAAACGTCTTCATATCAGCGGTTGGATAGAGGCCTGAAGTGTGTTGTTCTTTGTGATTCTGTCCTGATAACATTCTGGACGTTCTTCTTCCCTTTAGAGTCTTTTTTTTTTTTTTTAAGGAAACATTTAAAACGTGTATCTGGTTTGATGTAAATTAGAGTTGTGACATATTATAGAACAATTTTCCCAAGTAACATTGGGTTACAAAGCTCAGAATAGTCATCTTTTTTTCTAAAGCATTATCTCACTTCCTCTCCATGTTTACAACCTCATAGTACAAGTATGAGCAATGGAAGCAAACGGATGTCAGTTTTCTTTCTTTTTAAAAAAATACCATTTTATTATTTCTTTTTAGTGAATGGACTAATTATTCAAGCATTAGACAGCCTCAATGAACAAAAGTTTACTAAGATCCTAGTGTTTTAAGTGGTATGTTTAGATTCAGAACATTTTAAAGAAATGCCCACAGGTTTGGGACAAGGGCTTTAAGCTTGCTGCCCTTGTAAAATACAGTGTGTGTGTGTGTGTGTGTGTGTGTGTGTGTGTGTGTGTGTGTATGTAGGTGTAGTCAGAATGCAGAGGGAAATTCTAAAGAGTCATAACCAAATCTTAGAGACAGATAACAGTAAACATGGGACAAGAAGCGGGGCTATCCCTTGCCCTCGGAAAGGAGAAGGTATGTGTGTGTCCTCCCTTGACATAGGGAAGGAGGGTTTTCCAAATACGCTTCTTTCAATGGAGTGTTGGGAAGTTGAGGTGATTTACACTCAGTCGTTGCCATGTTTGCTTGGAGGTGAGGTTATTATGGAATCAGGGAGATGGCGTTGGCGGTTGGGTTTGAATAAGGTAAAGAAAATGGGGTATGGTTGCTTTTGGTAAATAAGCATCTATCAGTTTGACTTGGTAGATGATCACGTCAACTGGAGATGAATTAAGTGATTCCTCAAGGTTGCACGGATTACGGTGGGTCCTGTTAGGCTTAAGTTTTATGATTTAATATGACAGTGATCAGAAAAATCACACAGAAAATTGGTTACATAACATACATAGAGTGGGGATTGATAAAATGGGTACCATGAAAGGAAAAGTAGATGGAAAAATGTAGACTGACCAAGGATTCCATAAAGAATGAGACCAGTAAGAGTAGAAGGGAACTTACAGACGAGAGAGAGAATGAAGGAATGGAAATGGTAAGGAAAAGGAAGGAGGAAGTTCGATGGAGGAGGGAAACTGGGATATTAGCTTCAGATACTCAAGGTGGTTTATTTGTGCAGTAGTACTGAGTACCTACCAGGCGCGCAGTACTGTCCATTTGTCGTTCTGAGAGACTTGGGGCCAGATAGGTACTGTTCCACAGAGCTGCCACTAGGTGTCACTCTGACTCCCACGGCCAGGCTGGCCTTGACACCTATTTCAAGATACAGGGTTTTGAAAGTCAGACCTGTATGTGAGCAGACAGTCTTTAAGAGTTCATGCAGAGTGGTTGTCGGTTACACACGTATCTTGTTTGTACACCTACATCTTGAGAGAATGCTTCCTTTAGAGCAAAAGCGAACCCTGGAGAGTTCATGCGATGACTAGAGCTTGGTGCCGTCGGTTTATTGTTACTGTTAATCATTCTAAATAGTAGTATGCCTCCGGGGAACTCTAACATTTTCAGAATTCGACATCAAGGTTTCTGAAGTGAGTGTTTCCCCCTTAACATTGTGATAGTTATTTGTCTGCTAGATTGGTTCTGGCTGTAGAGGGATTGATGAATATCTCTAAGCATTAATGAAGGTGCTCAGTTCTAAGTGGTCAGGATCCCGCGTGTCTACACCATGGCCGTGACCTTCTCTCTGCAGTGGGGAGGAAGAACACAGTGTCTCGCCAGCTCTTTTTTTGCCCCATTCTTGCTTTCTTTTTCCACCAGATAGGATCACCATGCAGAGTTTTGCTTCTTTAGCTTTATGTTCAAATGAAGGAGTCACGTTTACAAAGCTTGCCAGACACCTTGCCTACCCACAGGCCTTTCCAACTTGGTTCTTTCCAAACCTCTCAACAGTTCCGAGCAGCGATGGACTATAATTATTAAACAAACACGCAAGGAAGGCAGGCCGACAAACCATGTCGACCTCCTCCGTAACATACATAAACAGCACCCAGGCACGCTATGTATTTTATAGGATTGGCTTACGTTTTAATGTTTCACTTGCGTTGGCTTTTATTTATTTGACTGCGGAGAGATTGCTAGAACCGCTGGGCCTCAATCTAAAACAACTTGGCGATGGTTATAGTAGAGCGTGCAGGGGAGCACATGGCTGCAGGGGATCCGCCTAACCACGCGTCTCTGCTCTCGCACCTCGTTCCACTGCCGCGAACCATCACGATCTTCAATCATTTCTCCCTGTTTGCAAAAACCTACACTGTCTCTTAAGCAGACTGTCTTCAGTCCATCCCTTTGCAATTCTGTTGTGTTTATGGACAAAGTCAGTTTCTATTTTAAGGCAGTTTCTGTAATATTTCCCCATCTGATAGCAACCCTTTCATTGGCAAAGGTGCCTGTTTACTACCATTATTCCCATTTATATAAAAGCCAGTTTGAATCAGGACAGCCCTTGGCATCAAGTGGCCAGGAACAGAGCCGGTGACACAAACTTAGCTACAAAGAAGGAAAAATGCGCTATTTGGCCCACCTGGGAAGAGGCAGAAGCTGCCACAGCAGCTTGCTGTGAGAATTCTACAGAAGACTTCCCCTTCGCTGGGGAAAAGCTTGCTTTTCATTGGCTCTTAAGACGACATGGTATTAAATAATATTTTGGTCTATTAATTGAAGATGTCTTTCTTCATGCCTCTTCGAAAAAATATTTTGCTTTTTGGACAAGTGAAGTGAGCGTGCTGCATTTACTGAGGCATGCTGGGTAGATGCCAGACGTGACAGGAGGTCAGCAGAGTTTCCAGCAGCGGCAACGTCGCCCTGCCTTATTAAGGTTATGTTGAACCACTCATTATGGAGTATAGCTCTTTGATTAAAAAAAAACACAACAACACTTTAAAATCGGATGCCAAAAATTCCGTTAATAAAATTCTCTGGAAGTTTTAATCCCTTTTTTACTCTTGAGTCCACTTCGCCATATAATTTTCCAGATGAGACTTTTCTGACATTTTTGTTGGCGCGTTGAAAGAGTGTTCATTGCATCTCTTTGTCTGGAGTTCTACAGTGAAAATAGTGCATCTTCCCAGTTAGGAATCCACTCCTTTGTTGTGCTGGGAACAATCAGTTTATTTAGATAATGGCCGTCCCGCTCCCTGTCTAATCCCCAGAGGCCTTCGCCTCCATTAGGAGCACATGTAGAGTTTTGTTTGCTCCCGGTGGCTTCCTGGGCGTGTAAAACTCCTTTGACATCGTTATTTAGGGGCGCCCATCCTCCCCGCGGAACCACAGCCCCACACAAAACCTTTGCAGCTGGTCAGCTCCCAAGCCCCTTTTGATGATTGTTTTCCAGCCCAGCGTGGCAGCTTGCAGTTGTTTCTCTCTCCTGCTCGCGTCCCCCCACCCACCCCGTGTTCATGCCACTCCAGACAATGAGTTCTCCAGAGGTAGCGCGCAGGCCTGGGTACGTCCGCCGCCTCCCTCATGCTCTCCTCTTCCTAATTCTTTTCATTCTAAGCTTATTCATTGAGTTTCCTGGAGTTTTTTAAGGGAAGCTCCTCTCCTCTCCTCTCTTCTCTTCTCCTCTCCTCCCCCTTCCCTCCCCTCCCCTTCTCACCCCTGGCTTTAATATAAACTCCTTTCTTAAAATTAAGAAAAATAGCAGCAGCAGTAAATACCCAGAAGTGATGGGGGGCTCCTCCTCTCTATAGAGTGTGAGTTTGAGACAGACCAGGAATCAGGGTCCACCATGCAGCCCTGACTGTGGCCTAGTGACCAGACTTGGGAAGTGTCTTCATCTCTTGCTGTGTTGCCGTTGAGAAAATGGGGGTACAAGTAACCCAAGCAAGTGGCAGTTAAGGACCAGTTAACGCAGTGACACACGGATTGACAAGGCACTGTCTCTATTGCTTTTTGTTTGTCTGTTTTGTTTTATTTTATCTTTTTAAAATATATTTTATTCATTTTTTTACAGAAAGGAAGGGAGAGGGATAGAGAGAAACATCGATGAGAGAGAAACATCGATCAGCTGCCTCCTGCACACTCCCTGCTGGGGATGTGCCCGCAACCAAGGTACATGCCCTTGACCGGAATCCAACCTGGGACCCTTGAGTCCGCAGGCCGACGCTCTATCCACTGAGCCAAACCGGTTAGGGCTTGTTTGTTTGTTTTAACTTACACTAGCTTTATCAGACACAGGCTTGTTATTGGTATTATTTACAGGAAAAATACTGCTCAAGATAAATCATGTTTAGTTCATTGAAATGCAACATTGGATTACATTTTAATTGAATAATTCAGTAGGATATGATTTAGTTATTATGAAACTATGTGATAGCCATAATTGAGAGGCTCTAAAAAGACAAATGACTAAAAGGCCAAGTCCGAGATGGATGTTAAGCTGCTGAAAAAAAAAATACAGAGAAAAACATGTTTGAATATAAAGTGCTACTTATATTTGCATTGAGTAAAATAAGCATTGAGCTAGGGCTCATTGGAAATAGGAACAGAGCAAGTGGAAAATCGTTCAGTGGCCTTGAACGTTCTTTTCACTTGGGTTTTGCGTTCTTGTAGTTTGCTTGATACTCGTCTTAAAGTCACGTTTTAGAGTCAATGTAGATCTTGTTAAATTCATTCTTTTGAAGGTCTACCTAAATGCTTTTTAAAATTGAGATATATGCCGAAACCGGTTTGGCTCAGTGGATAGAGCGTCGGCCTGCGGACTCAAGGGTCCCGGGTTCGATTCCGGTCAAGGGCATGTACCTGGGTTGCGGGCACATCCCCAGCAGGGAGTGTGCAGGAGGCAGCTGATCGATGTTCCTCTCTCATCGATGTTTCTAACTCTCTATCCCTCTCCTTCCTCTCTGTGAAAAATCAATAAAATATATTTTAAAAAAATAAAAATAAAATAAAATTGAGATACAATGGACAGGTAGCATTGTATTAATTTCAGATAGACAACATAATGATTCAATATTTGTATCTATTGCTAAATGATCGTCACAGTAAGTCTAATGTATTTTTTGAAAGCTGTTTTCAAAATGAATATGTACTGCAGACACTTTATAGAGAGTTATTATATGTCTTGAATTCACTAAATCAAACCCCTACGGAATCCCAAAAGAATTCCCTTTGCCTGGAATTCTTTCCTCGTACCAGTGATTAAATGGCAGAGGAGTAGTCCAGGATAAGAGTACTAAACTCTCATTCTGTAGAACTGAACACTAGTACCTGTTACCACCTATTTTTGAGACTCTGGGCCAATCACCTGTATTTTGTTAAAATAAGAGAAATTGATCTCAATCATCTCTAAAATCCATACGTGTTTTGGCACAGTGTGTTGTGTTAAACTTACTGGTTTTGGTGTCATATTTCATTATATAGATATGCCCCATACTTCTATTTTAGGACTGCGATCTTTAATGAGATTGTAACAACAGGTTTCAAAACCTCCCTTATTGCTCACGAAAGAAATACCTTTTTGAGAAATTACTGAAAAAAAAAAAGTATATTTTATGACTAAGGACTAATGAGTGTAGTTATCACGAATGAAATTCCCATGTCATAACAAGGATAGCCATTTCAGGGATTACCATGAACACAGTAAGGACTGTTGGAACCAATAGGTAATGGTGCAGAATATCACGAGGTGTAATTCTGCTATGAGTGATGACTTTTTAAAATACGTTTTTATTAGATTTTAGAGAGAAGAAGGGAGAGGGAGAGAGAGACACAAACATCAATGATGAGAGCGAATCATTGATTGGCTGCCTCCTACATGCCTCCTACTGGGGACCGAACCTGCAACCCCTGCATGTGCCCAAACCAGGAACGGAACCATGACCTCCTGGTTCATAGGTCCACACTCAACCACTGAGCCACACCAGCCGGGCACCAATAATAATATTTGAAAGTAAGCTTTTTCTTCAAGTATAAGATACATACAGAAAAGTAAAAGAATCATAAGAATACCCCTGGGAAATTTCACAGAGTGAGCACGCCGTGTGACTAAAACCACAAAACAGAACGTGACCGCTGCCTTCGAAGCCTTCGCCCCTGCCGAGGAGTCACTGCCCACCAGGCCGTGGGATGGCGCTGCACCACGCTGAGTGTGTCTGCTTTAGAATCTGCAGTCACATGACTTCTTTCTTTCCACGTTATTTCTGTGACACTCATCCATGCTGTTGCGTGTAACAGTACTTTACCCATGCCCAGTGTTAGATAATGTTTTCACTGTCTGACTATACCACAGTTTGTCTGCTGTCCTATCCGATGCCGAGGGTGTTTATACTTTTGGCTAAATGTCCTTTCTTGTGCTACATGCAGATTTCTGTTGGGTTCTACGTGGAAATGGGACTGCTGATCATAGGGTGTGTGTCTGTTCAGCTTTTGCAGATACGGCTAGGGACTCTCTGACGTGTCGGTTCTTTACATTCCTGTTGGCAGATTATGAGTATTATGGTTGTTTTCCACCAACGTTTGAGGTTGTCTGTCTTTAGTTTTAGTCATTCTGCTGGGTGTGGAGTGATGTGGCATTGAGGTGTTAATTAGCATTTTCCTGAGGACTCCTGAAGTTGAGCACTTTTTCATATATTTGCTGTTTATTTGGAGTACGAAAATAGTTTCATGACACTGCATTTAAAAGAAATGAAATTTCTGCCCTGGCCGGTCTGGCTCAGTGGATGGAGCGTCGGCCTGAGGACTGAAGTGTCCCAGGTTCGATTCCGGTCAAGGCACATGCCCGGGTTGCGGGCTCCATCCCTGGTGGGGGGCGTGCAGGAGGCAGCTGATCAATGATCCTGTCTCAGCATTAACGTTTCTCCTTCTCCCCCCCTCTTCCTTCCTCTCTGAAATCAATAACAATAAAAATAAAATAAAATAAAAGAAGTGAAACTTCTTACGTTAAAAAGGGACATTGTAAATTAGATGTTATAGGAAACAGTTGGCATAACCACTTGCTCTAGCTCCATATTAGATAAATTGTGAAATTCTTTGAAAACCTTTTCTAGCTTAATGAAATGACTCTATATATTTCAGACCATCAAATTAATTTCAAATGCTTATTTTTTTGTGTTCTTGAGGCTTGTTATTGATGCTATGATGGGGGGGAAACTATGAAAATGAAGTAGTTTAAATAGAGTGATTTTTTTCCTCTAGGCAAATAGCACTAGACGTTGTTGAGCTCAGTCTAAGGCTGATCTGTGTAACCATCTCAGGCACTGACTAGCACAGAGCGGGGCCTGCGAGTCCTTAGAGCTGTGCTTCCACATGGAGGCCCCTCTCCATGGCTCCCGCGTCCCCAGCCTCCGTGTGGTTCTGGTGGGTCCAAGGACTGGGTTCTGGCCAGTGGACTGTGAGCGAGAATGTGGTCACCCCTGAGGCCCTGCACCTCCTCCCTTGACCTGCTCTGTGACGTGCGGACCCCGGAGGCCATGTGCTCCACCACGGAGGCACGAAGCCGGCCAACAGCGTCTGCTGTGGCCGTCAGTGATGCAGAATGGTCCACCGTTTCACTAACATGGTTTTTATGAAAAGACTAGAGGCCCGGTGTACGGAAATCCATGCCCTGGAGGGGGGTCCCTCAGCCCCGCCTGCCCCCCTCACAGTCCCGGAGCCCTCAGATCAGGGGAAGGCGACCCGACGATCAGGGGAAGGTGACACCCCATCACACCTCTGCTGCTGCCACTGCCGGCAGCACAAGCCTCAGGCGGCCCTGGTTACCGAAGCCTCGGGTGGCCCTGGGCGGCTGGGGGCTGAGGGGACTGGGTGCTGCCATCTTGTGGCTATGGGCACCGCCATCTTTGAGGGCAGGGCAGTCAATTAGCATATTCCCTCCTTATTGGCTGTGGGCACCGCCATCTTTGAGGGCAGGGCAGTCAATTAGCATATTCCCTCCTTATTGGCTGTGGGCACCACCATCTTTGAGGGCAGGGCAGTCAGTTAGCATATTCCCTCCTTATTTGCCATCTTTGCGACAGCGTGAGGGTCAATTAGCATATCCCCTCCTTATTGGCTGTGGGCACCGCCATCTTTGCGACAGTGTAAGGGTCAATTAGCATATTCCCTCTTTATTACGGCAGTCCCTGAAATAATTTGTGTCCACGATTTTTGTGAGGAGAGTGCTGTCTTCCTTAAATACTAGAGTTCAGAGAATATGTTTATGTGCACAAATAGGTTTCTGTTAGGAAAGTAGCAAAGACCACAAAGTTTGCTTTACTGTTCTGCCCAATGAGAACAAAACATAAAAATAAGTGTTTAAGGTGTCTGGTTACCAGAGAATCATATTTATCATTTACATGGAATCCCATGTTTTTATATGATTTTAACTGGTTTGCTTTTTTTTTTTTTTAATTTTCAACTTGGGAAGGTGACAACTCTCACAGGAGGCATATGTCACCGAATGTATTGAAGGATTATGAAGAAAGTATGATAGTCTATAAGTCTTCGTTGAATATTGTGATCACAAAGATCTTATGGCTTAATTGAGATGAAAAATACTTTATTTAGAAAATTAAGGTCTTTTTCTCTTATCATTTAAAATATTTTGCACAAATGTGGTTTCTCTGAAAAGCTCTAATGGGTTTGTTTCTTATTCTTGGTTTTGTTCTAGAAAGAGTTCCCGGCAACCAAAAGTAACCTGAGTTAGCACTGAGGTAGGAAGTATTCCGTGCACCACGGTGTGGTGCTAATCTTGGGTTAAGTTGCTGAAGCAACTTCAGTAGGAACCTTTGGAAACGCGAGATGTGTGGCATCGGGGAAATGATCTCAAACAACATTGGTTAAGAGGTTAAAATGAATAAAAAGCATGTGATAAAAATATCCAGTGTTCTCATTGACTTATTTAAATAACTTATGTAAGATTGTTATGCTATAAACTTATAAAAGGAAAATCTTCATTCCCTCTGTTGAACTTCTCTATGGTTATCGTCCAGGATTAATATTGTTGCCTGTGAAATGTCACAAGTAGGTATGACAGAATTGCCATTGGCTGAAAGGGTTTAGTTTGAATGACATCACCATGAGAATAAAGGTGACTTCTCCTTAATAAATGATTGGGATAGTTTTTTACTAGTGTTACTGGAAATAGGTGTCTAGTGCCCTTTTTGTGTAATATTGATTGATTGATTTTTTAATATATTTTTATTGATTTCAGAGAGGAAGGGGGAGAGAGAGATAGAAACATCAATGATGAGAGAGAATCATTGATTGGCTGCCTCTTGCACGTCCCCTACTGGGGGTCAAGCCCGAAACCCAGGCATGTGCCCTTAATCGGAATCAAACCCGGGACCCCTCAGTCTGCAGGCCGACGCTCTATCCACTGCGCCAAACCAGCTAGGGCTTGATTGTTTTAGAGAAACATTCAGGGAAACAAAAATCATTGATGTCCAAAGACTAACAAACTTTTTGCAGAAAATACAGATAGGTATATGTTCATAAAAATATATATGTTTTTATGGATTTCAGGGAGAGAACCATTGATTGGCTGCCTCCTGCACGCCCCACATGGGGGGATCAAGCCTGCAACCCAGGCATGTGCCTTGACCAGGAATCAAAACTTGACCTCCTGGTTCATAGGTCGATGTTCAACCACTGAGCCACCCCTGCTGGGCTGGTATATGTTTTCATAAAGGGTCTAACATGAAAATTTAACAGTGCAAGTCTCTGAATTACTAGGCTAGAGGTTAGACTGCCAATATCTTTTATTGATAAGATAAAGAATATACAACTATGTGCGTGATGAAGTTAACATTAATAGTATAAATTTCCCAGAGGTTGGGCCAACATTCCCTTCAAAACACAGATTCTTAAGTACTTGGCAGCTGGCACTAGTGCTCGACTCATACCCCTCCCCTTACATTTCATATCCTAGAACTTTATGCCGAGGTGACGGTGTACAACCCACACTGGGTTTTGAATTCATGCTTTGGGGGGAAAAAGAATAAAAAGAAAATAGATGAAGCATTGGGGTTTCTAAAGGGCACAGTATAAATCATTGCTCGTCCTCACCTGGCGTTCTATAAGGTATTAAATACACAGTGAAGAGTGAGATGGCGGCCAGAGTACACCCTGATGGAGATGATCTTGGAGAGGTCTTATGTGAGAGCCACACTCACTGCTGGCTGCGTTGCAGAATTAGGCCGACTTTCCCCGGAGTATCCCAGGCAGAGCAGGTGTGTCGGTGCCATCAAGCAGGGGCCTTGCTCTGTGAAGGGCCAGAGAGTAAATACCTCAGTAGACCCTGCAGCTTCTGCCACAGCTCCACCTACTCGACTCCCCCGTTGCGGTGCAGGAAAGCACCACAGAGAAGCAGTGGGCATGGCTGCGTGCCAATCAAACTTTGTTTAAAAAAAACAGGCTGCAGGCCTTGTGTAGTTGGTTTGCTGATCTCTGGCAAGTAGGAGCAAAGGCACACTTGCATTTTCTGCAGCAGAATGGCTTCAAAGGTTAGAAAAAGGGGTGAGCTTCATTCTGCATATCAAGATTTTCCCTCCCAAATTTATCCACAAGATAAATTGTTCTGACTCACCAGAATTAGATAGAGTAAAGGGAGAGGAAGAAACCAGAAATTATGCTCATGAGCTCCCCTTATAAGAAACTAGAGGCCCGGTGCATGAAATTCATGCATGGGTAGGGTCCCTAGGCCTGTCCTGCAATTAGGGCCGATCGTGGGGCGACCGACAGGGTGATCAGGGCCTCCCCCCCGCCCCCCCGCTGCCACCCGCCTTGGCTGACCTGGGGCCTGTAGGCTAGGGGCAGCTCCTGCATTGAGCGTCTGCGCCCTGGTGGTCAGTGTGCATCATACCAACCAGTTGTTCCACCGGTTGTTCCGCTGTTCAGTCGATTTGCATATTGGGCTTTTATTATGTAGGATGGGGGGTCAGGTCTCTGATCTTCAGGCATACTTCTTTCCAGTGGACACACGAGAACCAGGGCACAAAATGTCACCCTGCACGGAATAGTCCAACTTTGCGAGTCGATGTTTCAGTGTTGATTTTGGCAGTTTCCCACGGCCCGTCTGCTTTTGGCTGGTGCTAGTGAAACCATTTATGAACTCACAGGACGACTCTTCCCTTTCTACCACACATGTGGGCACGAGGGCATGTCCTCAGCCCACTTTGACAGCGCAGATTACTCTGCTGATTGGTTCCTATGTATCGAGTGCCTTCAACGTGCCAGGCATCTTAATAAGCGCCAGGGATTCGGCAGGGAAGAGGCGTGGTCTCTGAGCTGAAACGGGGAGGAGGAGCGGGAGGTGGCCAGGTGACGGGAACGGGAAGAGAGGAGTGTCCAGTAGAGGGAACAGCGCCGGTGAGAGGGACAGAGCTCAGCGTGTTCCTGGGAGAGAAGCGTAGTTTGACTGGAGTGAGTGTCAGGGACAGTGCAGGGAGGTGAGTCTGGGGAAGGAAGAGGAGCGCCTGTTGCAGGACCTGCGGGTAAGAGCTGGGCTTTGTCAGAAGGCCACCGAGAAGTAGTCAAAGGACTCGAGCCAGTGGAGGGTGTGAACAGCTTGCCTTCTTTTTAAAAATACATTTTTATTGATTTCAGAGAGAGAGAGAGAGAAAGCATCGATGATGAGAATCATTGATCAGCTGCCTCCTGCACGCCCCCTACTGGGGATGGAGCCCACAACCCAGGCATGTGCCCTGATCGGGAATCAAACCCTGACCTCCTGGTTCATAGGCCGATGCTCAGCCACTGAGCCACGCTGGTGGGCCAGTTTGCATTCTTGAATCTGTGGCGTCTGCGTTAGAAGAGGCAGAGGTTGACGCCCTGCCGCTGTGCTGGGCGCACAGCAGCCATGAGCCACACGCGGCTGTGGAGGGTTTCACATGCAGCTGAGGAACTGGATTTTAAATTTTATTTTGAAAACCGAAGCAATATAATATATTTTTCCTTTAACTTACTTTTTTTGTTGTTCTTGCTAGGATTATTTTAACACTTAAGCTGTTGGAAACTTTAAGCCTAAATTGAGATGTGCTGTAGGTCTAAAACCCACACTGGATTTTGAATTCATGCTGCTTTGGAAGAAAAAAGAATAAACTATATCAATAACTTTTTTATTGGTTTCTTGTTGAAATGACACAAACAAAAACACGTTATTTTTTATTGACAACCGGAATGGAACTCTGTAGTTAAAACAGCATTGTTCTGCTTCTGTTAACTTGTTTAACGTTTGCTATTTAGTCGGTCCTACCTACGAGTTGGTTCCTCAGAGTTATTAATTTTGCCTTTCTTAGTTTGTATCCAAACACCAAACTTTACAGTGAATGGTGTACCATCTTTACAGCCTTGCCATTTAACCGTTTAAATCGGTTACCAAGTGGTAAGTAGGATACAAGGTTGTCATATATAAATTCTCTAAATATCCTCAGATTTGATAGGATGACTGCAACTTATTTACACTTTTTTCTTAAGATTAAGCTTATTCTTATTTAAAAGAATAAGCGCTTTATTTACATGTGAAGGTTTACTAGGCCCTGGCTACTTTCAAGCCCTGAAGTGTCTGGTGAATGTGAAACGGTTAATGCCTTTTCCTACGAAATAGGATGCGTTTCTAGCTTCATTTTCCCGTCTCTTAAGTGCATGAAAGTAGGCGAGACAGTTCGTTGACCCCAGAACGACCTTTGAGTCGCTGGCTTGTTAGACAACAGGGGCTGTGCTCTTCATTGGCATTCAGATCGCCGGCGGCCACTGGGCGCAGGGCAGAGCCCAGCACAGCTTTAGGATTGAGACAAAGCCACTCTGGCAAAGGAGCCCAGTTGTCAGGGTAGCTGGCTGCATTGTAAAGAACTGTTGCATAATGGGGAGACCAAGTAGAACTATTAGGATGCAAATGTGAAGAAAATGGTGGAGCTAACCTGCAAAAACAAACATTTCTTTTTTGGTGAAGAGTCTATTCATGGCGCTTTCTTGTGTTTAACTTCTCCGGGCGAAAGAGGGAGTTGGTGCAATTGGAGTACATTAGTTTCTCTTACTCTCTGGCCGTAGTGCTGCTCTATGTTATTTTAAAATGAACAGATAATTTGTATGAAGAGACCAAAGTACCTCAGTGTTTAGGAATTGCTTCATGATTGGCAGGTGTGGCCTACTTTAGCCCAGATCAGGTTCGAGGTGTGATTTTTAGTCCCAGATTAGGACAAGGAAGCCTTTTGGCCCTTGATTTCATTTCATCTGATTTCTACCCAAGTATCATTCTCATCATTGACACCCAGTTACTTCCCCCACTGGATGCTCATTGCTGTCTGATTTAGTGTAGAATCAAGAGGAAAGTATCAGGCCTGGCCGGCGTGGCTCAGTGGTTGAGCCTTGACCTATGAACCAGGTGGTCACAGTTCAATTCCTGGTCAGGGCACATGTCCAGGTTGTGGACTCCATACCCAGTGTGGGGTGTATAGGATGCAGCCGATCAATGATTATCTCTTGTCATTGATGTTTCTATCTCTCTCTCCCTTCTCTGATAACAATCTATCTACACTAATAAAAGAGAAACATGGTAATTGGCGTACGACCGCTACCCTTCCCATTGGCTAATCAGCGAGGTATGCAAATTAACTGTCAGCCAAGATGGCGGCCGGCAGCCAGGCAGCTTGAAACTAACATGAGGCTTGCTTGCCTCAGTGACGGAGGATCATTGGAGGAAACCAACGTTCCCTGCCTGCAGCTGCAGGCCTCTGAGCGGGCATTTTAAGAAACATTGTAACAAATACCGCCGGACTTCAGCCAGCAGATTCGCAACATTGTAAGCAAAGGCCAGAAACCTACTTTCAGCCGCGGAGGCCTAAGAGCTGGAGCCAAGCCTCAAGGTAAAGCTGGCCCAGAATAAAAAAAAAAAAAAGAAAAAAAGGAGTGGTTGGGAACTTCAGTCACTCCCAGCCTGAAAACAGCCCTCAGCCCCTCACCCAGACTTGCCAGGCACCCCAGTGGGGACCCCCACCCTGATCCAGGACACCCTTCAGGGCAAACCAGCCGTTCCCACCCATGTACCAGGCCTCTACCCTATATAGTAAAAGGGTAATATACCTCCCGGCACCGGGATCAGCGTGACAGGGGGCAACGCCCAAACCCCCTGATTGCCCTGCAGCTCTGTGTGTGACAGGGGGCGGGGCCCCAAACCCCTGAGCAGCCCTGCTCTGTGCCTGATAGGGGGGAACTCCCTAACCCCCCCCTTCCCCACAGGCCCTGCTCTGTGTGTGACAGGGTAGAGCCATAACCTCCCCATCGGCCCTGCCCTGGGTGTGAGAGTGGCGGCACCCCAACCCCCTGATCGGCCCTGCTCTGTGGGTGATAGAGGGTGGTGCCTCAACCCCCTGATGGGCCCTGCTCTGTGTGTGACGGGGGCAGCGCCCCAACCCCCTGATTGGCCCTGCTCTGTGGATGACAGGGGGTGGCACCGCAACCTCCCCATCGACCCTGCCTTGAGTGTGACAGGGGACGGTGCCCCAACCCCCCAATTGGCCCTACCCTGAGTGTGACTGATGGTGGCATCACAACCTCCCAATCTGCCCTGCTCTGTGCATGATGGCGCGGCGCCCAACTCCCCAATCGGCCCTGCTCTGAGCCCGACCAGGGGCTGCACCTAGGGATTGGGCCTGCCCTCTGCCACCTGGGAGCAGGCCTAAGCCAGCAGGTCGTTATCTCCTGAGGGGTCCCAGACTGCGAGAGGGCATAGGCCGGGCTGAGGAACCCTCCCTCCCCCCCGAGTGCACACATTTTTGTGCATCGGGCCTCTAGTATATATATATAAAGCCAGTGACTGTAACACTGTAATGACCAGAAAGACCGGTTGCTATGATGCCCACTGCAGCCAGCGAACCAGCCCAATCAGGGGGTGGGGCCAGCTGGCCAACCTTCCACGGCCACTCCCCCTGACTGGCCCCGCCCCTGATTGCCCACCCACCCTAATAGGGGGCGGGGTCAGCCAGCCAACCTCCTGCAGCCCCTCCCCCAACCAGCTCTGCCGCCGATCAGCTCCCCCACTCAGATCAGGGCCAGGGCCGGCCGGCCAGCCACTCATGGCTCCTCCCCCAGGCCACTGGCCCCCCGATCGGCCCCCGCCGTCCCATTTGGGGTTGGGGCCGGCCAGCCCACCTCCCACAGCCCCTCCCCACAGTCGGCCCAGCTCCCAATCAGCCCCCCCACCCTAATCAGGGGCGGGGCCCACCAGGCAATCACCAGAGGCCCCTCCCCCCAGCTGGTCTGGCCCTGACTGAGCCCCACCCGTGCACAAATTTGTGCACTGGGCCTCTAGTAAAAATATATTTTTAAAAAAGGAAAGTATCAAAATCCTTGAAACGGGTCCGGTTTTATTTTACTGTCTTATTAAGGAATCTGCCCTTTCCTTTGTCTCACTCGGTTCATTCCTGTCTCAAGTGCCCACTTTCCTTTTGCCTTCTGCTTTCTTCACTTTTATTCCTGTCTTTCTGCTTTTCATCTTCCTTCGCAAATATAGCGGAACCCACACGTTGGTCAGTGCTGTGGCAGGAAAGGAGATACAATGATGATGAAATGGAAAGGGGGCTCTTAACCTAGATTAGCGGTGAGAAATAACAAAGATAGCTCCGCTTACTAAGCAAGGACTACTAGCCAAGCACTATTTTGGGTGCTTCCCATGAATCACCTCACTTAATCTCCCCGCAGTCTTCGAGGTAAGCCTGTTATTATCCTGGTTTGCAGGTGCGTATACTGAGGCACAGAGAAATCGTGACTTGTCCATGCACATGCATCTTGAATGCAGTAGAGTCAAGAAAGGCTTTCTAGAGGTTATGAAGGTAAAGGGGAGGCCGACAGGAAGAGTAAGAGCCTCCTGTTATAGGGTGAAGGGAAGCAGGTTCCTGGGTGTCAATGATGAGAAGACCAACAAAAGGTGACAGAGTGAACCCTGGGGCCTTCCTGGCCATGAAGGTAGATAGGTGGGGCTGGAGGTGGTGTGTGAGGCAGGACCTGGTGAGAAATGATGCTGGGGAAGAGACCTAGTGTGTACTCAGATAGCATTTTATATACACTACTAGAGGCCTGGTGCACGAATTCGTGCATGGGTGGGGTCTGGCCAGCCAACCCTGATGGGGGCCCATTGGGGGTGGGGTCGGCCGGTGAGAGGGGCTGCAGGAGGGCTCCAGGGTGTGTCTGGCCCATTTCAGTACTGATCCGCTTAGGCCCACTCCCCACGGCTGATCAGGGGAAGGCACCGCTCCCATCACCCCCTTGCTGCTGCCGCCTCTGGCCTCCCTCTGCAGGAGGCAGCCTGACGATCAGGGGAAGGTGACACCCCCATCATGCCTTTGCTGCTGCCACTGCCAGTCACGCGGTTTGCCTGAGCCTTGGCCTGGCCCTTGTTGCCTGAGCTTTTTGTCCCCCCTGGGCAGCACCAGCCGCTATCTGTGGCTTTCCTGAGCCTTGGGCCAGCCCTAGGCAGTGGCAGCCGCCATCTGCGGCTTGCCTGAACCCCAGGCAGCCGCTGTGGCTTTGTCCGGAAGGATGCAGTGTCAAGTCCCTGCCCACCTGCCCCACCCACCCATGTGCACCTGCTGCGCATGCAGCCTCCTGCTGATTGGTCGTTACAATGTGATGGCGTGATGACCATTAGCATATTAACTCTTTCTTATATAGGATATAGGTGTGCCGTAGTTCATTTACTCAGCAGACATTTGTAAGTGTCCGCACAGAGCCAGTTCCGTGGGTCCTATGCATCAGGAAGGTGGAAAGAAAATGCCAAGCATGGGTAGCTTCTCACCCCAGGGAACCTGCTGGACTTGGAGGTTTTCTCCATGGAGGAGCCTTGAGCGAAGCCTCCATCCTCTCTCTCGGTTTTGTACTATGTTCTAACCTGGCCTGTGCCTGGGCTTCCTCCGTTCATAGTTAGGCTTCCATGTTCTCAGATCTGAGCCCTTGGCACTCTCCAAGGCTCCTGGTGGCTCTAAAAGGACCTGTTACTGTAGCCTCCATTCTTGTTATGTTTTGTCTGTGAAATATCTCTGAGGACACAACGGCTCTACAGCTGGTGTTTTCCTGACTCTTAAGTCTTTATAGAACTCTTTCCTTCCTGTTCCTGCTACTAGCATTTCTCCCAGGAGTAAGTTTCTTCCGGCCTCCGTTAGGTCCCTTTCATTTTTAGTAAATTTCATTAACACTGGGCATCAAGGGCAGCCATTTGAGGCCTGTTGTTCTTTCCTTAAAGCTCGGTTTTTTTGGAATCTGAACGTCGATTATTACAGTGGTTGTAATTTCTAAAATATATTGATCGCTTCTACGGTATACGCCAGGCACTGTGCCGATTGCTTTATACATATTATATAATGCAATCCTTACAACGGCTTTATGTGGTGGTATTATTACATTATTGTCTGATTTTATAGTGGAAGCAATGGGACTGCAGAGGGATTAACTTTATCTCCGTTACACTGAGAGTAATTTAGAGTGCTGGGATTTGAACCGGGTATCTGACTACCCAGCACGTACTTTGATCTCAAGCCTTTTGTCTGGTACTTGCATATTTTTTTTTTTTATGTATACAGATTTGTATTGTTTTAAAATAAATAAGTAGCAGATGTTTAGCCTAATAAAAGCATAGTTAAATGTACCCCACCCCCAATTACCTGCCTCTGTACTTAATATTTACTCAGGACATACTGTGTGTTTATCATTAGCCAAAAGAAGTGATTTCACTTTTTCATGATAACTGAATGACTCATTTTCAACCTAAAACTTATTCTGCCCTTCTACTCATTTTCCAAGGGCACCATTTTTCATACCTGTCATTTTCCACCTTTCCCCCCGGTACTTCTAAAATGTGAGCCTTTTATGGATTTAGGTTTTGTTTTCCACATATGATTGTGTAAAACATGCACAAGTATGAGCTCCTGCAGCTCCATCTTTAAAAAGGATAGAAATAGCTGGAAAGCTTAGTAATAATGACAACAATGATGACAACAGTGACAGCGAAAATGATGGTGGTAAGAATACTTAGCCACTCAGATGCTGAAGTTCGTTGCTGGGTATGCTACAGGAAGTCTCTAATAATGAAGAAAAATGTGAAAAATTAGAGGGGAAATAGGACGATATTTTTTTCCAGCTGTAAAATAATAGTACCATTATTTTTAGTATGAGTAGCTTGTTAAAGTTTCAAATATCTTACTAAAACGATATTTTAACAAGCATTTCGAAATAATGTAATACTGTGACTTACTTTTCCTTTTTGGAGCTCACATTTAAAAAAACAATATTCTGGCATTTCAGTTCATTTGTGAACTTCATTTATGTACTCCTTCACTCACTCATTCGTTCATTCATTCATTCATGAACTCTTTATTCGTCAAAAGCTGTTGACTCAAAGCGCCTGCAGGAGATACCCTGATACACGGGCTGACACAGCCTCCGCCCGCATCAGCTTGACAGTGAGTCTGTTTTGGGTTTTAGGAGGATCAGCCCAGCCAGATTTTCCATATGGAGAGGCCCTGCCATATTTGACTTTTGTGTATTTCAGGCTTTGTATTGGGACATTAGAAAATCCTGACTTTAGAATTATGTCTGTAGTTTGTAGAATTGATTTGGTTACAATGTACTTTTGCTGATGGCTCGTCTTTAGTTCTTAACATTCTGAAATTTCCTTTTTCCCCACTCAGTATTATTTTTGTGAGCTCTATTCATGCTGTGTAGTTATAGCTATAGCTACTGGTAGCTCCTGCCTGTTAACCGTTGTAGAGTATTCTGTTTGAGCAAATAGCCCTATATTTTACTTATTCTTCAATGGATGGGCTTTTATAATATTTCCCCTCCCCTTTCTACTTAATCAACAATAATTTGAGTTCCTTTTGAGTCAAAACTTTAAACAGGTTTTGGGCAAAAACTATCTTTTTTTGGTCTCATCCTACATAATAAAACCCTAATATGCAAATAGACCGAATGGTGGAACGACCGGTTGCTATAATGCACACTGACCACCAGGGACCAGACGCTCAACGCAGGAGCTGCCTGTGATGGTCAGTGCGCTCAGCCAGAAGCCAGGCTCATGGCTGGCAATCACAGTGGCAGTGGCAGGAGCCTCTCCTGCCTCCGTGGCAACACTAAGAACCCCTCAGGGACTGGGCCTAAGATGGCAGGCGGACATCCCCTTAGGGGTTCCGGACTGCGAGAGGGCGCAGGCCGGGCTGAGAGACCCTCCTATCCCCTCCCTAGTGCACGAATGTCTCATGCACCAGGCCTCTAGTGAATATGTATTTAAAAAGAAAGTTTTGAGTTTTGCCCTGAGTGTTTTTTCTTGGGCTGCTTGCAGAAGGTTCTGGTTAAGTGAGTTGAAAGGGACTCTAGTCGGTCCGCTTTCTCTACCTGAACAGGGAAAGCCCCGAAATGGTCATTTTACCGCGAGTGTAGCAGTTGGCACTGCACAGCGCCGAACAGGTAGAAGTAAACAAAGTGTAGGGAAGCGGCTAATTATAGTCCTTGCAGCTGGTTTTGAAGTACTTGTAACAGTTTGCGGGAGTGCTCACTTCCAAGCATCAAATGGGCGCGAGTTGTGAAATGGAACACCTGCTCGTTGTTGAGCATGTGTTTATACAGATGATTGTTGTTGTCACAGCACCTTGATGTAGAGGAGTCCTGTTTACATTTGCATTCTCCCCAAAGGATTAACAGTGTTCTCTCAATACATTTGCAGTCTATTCTCCCCTCAAAGGCTGCTGTGGGGAAGGTGGTGTGAAAGAGGCAACAAGTGCTTGCTAATCACTGGAATATACATAATTAGCTGCAGCCTGTGCACCGTGGAACCATTACAATACTGATGGGCAAAGCGCATAACAATGCCGGTGTGACCGTAGAGATATGAGGGTACTTGCTTGTCCGTCGGTATTTATTCTTTATCTTTCTGGACTTTAAAGTTTTTATTATCAGTGCACAAGCTCTTTTGTTGTCTCCTTAGGGAACCCAGGTCCGTTATAGAACATTCTGGAGTTGCCACAAAGTAGTGTTGCAGATTTCTACGTCACCTGAGGTTATTATTCAAAACACTTTTGACACAGTTAAATAATTCCAGAGATTAAGAAGCATTCAAGCTTCTTGGAAAACTAAACTCAGTCCCCACCGGAGGGTTCTTAGGGAAATTCAGAAAGGTTAAGTTGAAGATGAATAGATCTTTCCCTTAAGCAAAAACAAAACAAAACAAAACAAAAAAAACACGTTCCCGCATTTCCTAATGTTCTCTCTCTGCATCACGTTGTTGAATGGAATATTTAGACTCAGACGTTGCATCTTGAAGGATGGGTGCGGATGAGGGTCGCAGGCATGGAGAAGTAGCCTTCCATGAAAGCTGTTGGACTGGTCATCGTTCCCTTCCCACTCCCACCCCACGCAGCCCCACTCAGGCCCGAGCTCAGTAACGTTGGGGACAGATGGCACGCACAAACCTAGCGGCATTCTAGAGCGCTAATGTGGTCTCCCTCCCTCCGTCAAGTACTCCGACAGCACCAGCCGACCTCAGAAATGTTCATAAAGAAGACACTTCTTATATAGATCAGAAAGGAAGCTTGTTAACGTCATCTCCCTAGGACCCTGGTTGGCAAACTGCGGCTCGCGAGCCACATGAGGCTCTTTGGCCCCTTGAGTGTGGCTCTTCCTAAGCCTTAGGAGTCCCCTAATTAAGTTAATAACAGTATACCTACCTATATAGTTTAAGTTTAAAAAATTTGGCTCTCAAAAGAAATTTCAATAGTCGTACTGTTGATATTTGGCTCTGTTGACTAATGAGTTTGCCGTCCACTGGCCTAGGAGGTCATAGCTTTGGCCTGTCTGAGAGTCCCACATGGGCCCGCATTCCCTAGTGTGTGACATTTGAGCTTATTTTAGGTGGTCCAAGGGGGAGCATTTTCAGTTTTATTAGTTTTTATTTTTTTATATGAGAAGAATATAACTGGCCAATCATTGCTGTTCATTCATGGTGTGGCCATCAACACAGACCACCCCCAACTGAGAACAGACCGACCACCTGTTCAGAGCCTGCACAGCAAAAGTCAGCCACCTGAGCGTGCGCTTGGCCATCCTCAAGGCAGGCAGAGGAGTGACAATGCTTGATGGTAAAAAGGGGGGGCGGGCTTCCGGTGTGCCCTGGTCGCAGGTGGGCCTGGGACGCTGGAGGCGGGCATCTTAGTGCTTGTTTGGGGTTACAGTCCGCTTTCTCTGGCTGGTCCAAGTGGGAAGCAGGGCCAGACATTGGGAAGTAGTGGTCACGGACCAAGTCCTGCCTGTTCCGGACACTTGGCTACAGACGCTGTGATTGTGGCAGCCCAGGCTGGTTGCCCAGGGCAGAGTTGGGTTGTCATATAGTCTGGCCACTGTCTGTTTTCATAGCCGGCCCTTCAGTAGATAGTGTTTGATGATAAGACAATCTATTTAGGAAAAAAAATATGTAAAGGAAAATGCTGGAAAGATAACACAGATAGAAGGGGAGATGACAAAAATTGTGAAGGTGGCAAATGAATGAAATGAGGGAAGGAAACGAAAAAATGTTAATCAGGTTTTCACTGTTTTTTTCTCTCTCATTTCATCCTGGTGAGAGCTCTACAGGTAGAATTTTAAAACCCTGACATTGACCATGAAGATGCTGAGGGTTAGTGAAGTCAGTGGTCCCAGGTTGCACGGCCAGTAAACAGCGGGGGTAGAATTCAAACTCTGAGCTTCCTGCCTTGAAAGCCACTCTAAAAAGAGGCATGGGCTCTTAGTTTACAGTGGATCATTCCTTGCACCGAGATACGTGGCCACCTGAGAATGATCTTTTCAGTGTTTTGCTTGAATTACAAATATTATAATCGGCACAGTGTCACATGCTGGCTTTCCAAGGCCTTCCCTCCCAGTGCGTACAGGACAAAGCCGGTTTATTACCTGCTGCAGTGAGGGAGACCTCCACCTGGGCAGAGCCGTGGCTGTCCTCTGGCAATGTCTGGGGGAAGAAGGCGAGGTTGGTATTACCGAGGACCAAAGTTTGGTGTAAGATGAGTCAATACAGGGTGTGTGTGTGTGTGTGTTTTGAGGATTGTAGAAGGATCATGATACAACAGTAAGGGACTCAGAAAATCTTACAGAGCAAATTGTCTATTGATACCTCCAGTGAATGGGTGGTGGGCATGTCAGGCAGTGGCTGTACTGAACCGCCAGACCATTTGCCTGGGCCAAGGTCTCCAGGAATAGTCAAGTCCCTGTTACTGTAGACCAAGCATGTCAATCTCAAAGGCTAACACAGGCCAGATAAACGGGGCGTGTGGCCCGTGTGCCGCGAGTTTGACATGCTTGATGTAGGCAATACCAAGTGGTTTAGGGAAGTGATAGTTCCAGACTTTAGTATCCAAGTCGGAGTGGTTGCTGTTAAGCTATGGGTGTCATTTTACTTTAAGCTGTTGGATTGGCAATTTATGGCTTATATTAGAGGGACGTAGCTGAATGCCATATAGTTACATTAATTATAAAATGTCAACATTCCCCTGTGGCAGTGGTTCTCAACCTTCTGGCCCTTTAAAACAGTTCCTCCTGTTGTGACCCCCAACCATAACATTATTTTCTTGCCACTTCATCACTGTCATGTTGCTACTGTGATGAATCGTCATGTAAATAGCTGATATGCAGGGTGGTCTTAGGCAACCCCTGTGAAGGGGTCGTTTGACCGCCAAAGGGGTCGCGACCCACAGGTTGAGAACCGCTGCCCTATGGGTAGCTATCGAGTTAGTATTATAAGTCTCTTACTATTATTTTTTTTTTTAAACTCAGGTCAGGGTCAGATCTATCAAATTTTTGAATTGATGTTTATGAAACATTTACGGTGCTTCATTTTCCTGATTCTCCTTTTTTTTGGTCTTTACTAGGAGTCCTTTGACATATGAGGGTGGTAGTTCTTTTTCTGTAATGAGAGGACGTGAAACTTGGCTTCATGGGTTCTCTGTGCCCCCCAGGGGTTGTTTAAAGGATAGGGTTCCCCACCTCTGCATGTTTCAGCCTCATTGCACACCTCTTGGTGCTGCGGGTCGATGGAGGAGGACCGACCCCAGGGCTAAGCGTGGCCCACTGTCTCCCCTTCTTTTCCTCCCTCAACACATGTCAGCATGAGCTGCCTTGCTCTCATTTTGACCAGTTAGTATGTTACGTAGGTTGGGCTCCTTTTAAATGTTAATGTGTTCACATTAACGGAAAGCATTGACACTTGTGTGAGTTGCTCACTTTCTGTCATAACCAGGGGGTGTGGAAGGGATCTGCTGGAAACTGAGTGAGGCTGGTGACCGGGGGCGGGTTTGACTGCAGGCCGACGCCTCTCTCCTTGGCTCCGGCAGGAGCCCTGGCGAGGCCACAAGGGCAACTGCTTATGGGGTGGGACTGGCCCGCCCCTGCCTGCCTGGCTCTGACTTGTCGAAGGAAGGCAGGCGTTTGTTTGGGTCAAATGAGTTCCCCTTCGCTGTGCATCCCTGTCTCTGCTGAACTGCGGCTTTTTCATGAAGATGTTGTGGCTTTTCAGGGTTGTGAGAACCACGTAGAAGACAAACTTGACTCCGAATTTGAGCGTCCTGATGTATTTTGAGCCTTATACCCTTGGTCCATTGTCTTCCTAATTTTTTATTTATTTTTTTGACAGCTCACTTATGGCTGTGGGCCTGAGTGCTTACTCATAAATAAAGAACTTTCTCTTGGGTTGAGAAAGAGAATATTGGTTAACAAGTTGAGCAACAATGAAGTTTTTCAGGAAAATGATCTGTTATTTTGAGAAATGACTTGTCGTAAGTTTATCATAGAAACTGAACTCAGATATTACCAACAGGCCATATTAAACATTTGCTGTATTTTTAGGTTGTTTGCTGCATTCATTGAGTTCACCTTAATGTATAAAATATTTTTACATCTAGTAGGTAAGTCAAATGATATTCACCCTACTTAATTTTTTTTTTTTGATAGTTAAAAAGAATTGATTCTTCATTCAGGGAATCAAATATGTTCTCCCTGTGGAAGTGTGTGCTTATTATTTCTTAAAGGGTGGGCTACACCCCACCTGAATTCTTACTTGGGATGCTTGTGAAAAATGCAGTTTTCTAGCCCTAGCCTGTGTTGCTCAGTGGGTTGGGCATCCCATGCACTGAGAGGTTGCTGTATCGATGCCCGGGTTGTGGGCTTGATCCCCAGTAAGCCGATCAATGTTTCTCTCCCTCTCTCTCTCTCCCCCTCCCTCCCTCCCTCCCTCCCTCTCCCCCTCCCTCCCTCCCTCCCTCCTTCTGCCTTCCTCTCTCTCTCTCTAAAATATCAATAAAACATATATTTAAAAATGCAGTTTTCTAGAAACTGGACTCATTTTCTAGGCCTGGGATCCTGCAAAATGGGTACATTTGCATTAAGCACCCTGGCAATTCATATTTACGCTCAAATTTAGGACTCCCTACATTTTGTTGGAAATCAAGAAGAAACTGTTTTTCAGCTTAGAGATGTTTAATAGACAATTTTGTCAAAAAATATAATTAATTAACTTTAAGGTTCAGTGCCTTTTATAATATATAAAAAGTTCCTCATAGTTGTAGTTGAAAACAGGATGTCTTTGAGCTGCTTTATTGAGTCTCCGTTCTTTGTTTCGATCACTGATTTGCTCGCATAATAGTTCTCTAATGCACAGAGGTTTAGACCAGTGAAAAGAGAGATATAACCAGCTGACTTTGCCACTCTGTAAAGGAGAAAATAGTATACGTCACAGTAACGAGCAGTCTACTGTTCTCTCAATTTCCACTGCCCCCCCCCCCTTTAATGTTTCTTGGCTTTGACCCATCTCATGTCATCTCTTGTTTCTGGGTGCAGACTTTCCCTCCCAAGGGCCTCAAGGTCCAGGGCCCTGCGTTCCCCCCTCCCTCCCCCCAATCCCACAGCGCACGGGCACCGGGCTCAGAAAAGCCTTTCTGAGTGACTTGAGGGCTTTTCGTATGTTTCTTATAAGATGGGATTTGCCGTATGTGACTTGGAATAAAGGCTGTACGTTTTGTAAGAATCTATTTGAAATGAAGTTTCACGGCAGAGGCCACTTTATTGAACTTGAAAGAAGCCGGTGGAAACGCACTCCCCTTTGCTGTGCGTTGTCCTTAGGGGTCGGGGGCTGGACTGGGCTTTTATCTCACATCCGGCTGTGAAAGTGTTGGCCAGGTAGGCCGAGGCTTTGCCTGTCGGGCTCAGGTCCCTGAGTCAGTCACAACATCAAGTGAGAGGTACTAAGGCCACCTGGCGGGTTATCCAGATGGAAAATTCTGGAGCACATTTCCTGTGTCCTCAGATCTGGAGATGGAGGAGCAGATGAGCCAGAGTTGACTGGGTTCAGAGCGACCCATTCTGTACTTACCTTTTCTCTGACGTACTGAAAAAGCACATTGCTCTGGAAGTATGCGTCGTGTTTTGTTTGTATTTTCTTCATGTTGTTGCTTTCCCTTCCTTCCTTCCTTCCTTCCTTCCTTCCTTCCTTCCTTCCTTCCTTCCTCCCTCCCTCCCTCCCTCCCTCCCTCTCTCCCTCCCTCCCTTCCTCCCTCCCTCCCTTCCTTCCTTCTTCCCCTTCCTTCCTCCCTCCCTCCCTTCCTCCCTCCCTCCCTCCCTCCCTCCCTTCCTCCTTCCTCCCTTCCTCCCTCCCTCCCTTCCTTCCTTCCTCCCTCCCTCCCTCCCTCCCTCCCTCCCTCCCTCCCTCCCTCCCTCCTTCCCTTCCTTCTTCCCCTTCCTTCCTTTTGAATGGGGACAGGCATCCAGGAATAGTGCTGAGTGCAGGACCACTCTGAGGCTGGGCGGGATCTTGGCAGTTGGTGGGCAGATGCTCCTGATTTGGGTGTGAGACGGAGGTATTCAGAAGGCACGTCGAGTGCTCCCGTGCCAGCCCACTCCGTCTCCCTCCCGTTGAGATGGGATTCGGAGCTGCTCCGTACAGTGCTCCTTGATAAAGGCCCCGGTAAGAGCGGGCTCAGACAGTTACGCTTGTGTCGTGTATAACGGCATCTCGGCATCCCCATCGTCTCTCAGACCTTCCTGTGGCCTGAAACTGGTGTCTGTGAAAAGCACACATCATGCACCTACCCGCAAGTCCACTTGGGACATTGAAACGTTGACGAAGAAGTGATCATTTTGAAAAAGAGTGTTCAGATCCGTTTTATCCATTTCTTGAGAAAGATTATTTCCTAGGTAAGTGATATGGGTGCTTTTTTAAAAAAAATATATTTTTTTATTGATTTTACAGAGAGGAAGGGAGTGGGATAGTTAGGAATAGCAATGAGAAACATCGATCAGCTGCCTTCTGCGCACCCCCTACTGGGGATTGAGCCCACAACCAAGGTACGTGCCCCTGACAGGAATCGAACCTGGGACCCTTCAGTCCGTGAGCCCACGCTCTATCCACTGAGCCAAACCGGTTAGGGAAAGTGATACGTTTTTATATTACTCATGTCTAATGGAAGAGCTGAGGTTTGGTTTGTCTGAGTTGGTTGATGTTTTATTGAAGACGGGAATCTTCCATTCGTTTTTGCCCTGGGGTTGGGTCGGGCATTCTCACCCAGGCCCTCGGTCTGGGATTGGTTCTTGTGGGTTTGATAGAATTTGTTGACTCTCCGTGTGTAACACAGGGGCCTCTGACTTTAGTTTGAGGCCTGGGCCTGGGAGTGTGTTACGGTGGAACCTCAGCGCTCGAACTTTATTCATTCCGGAAGGCTGCTTGAGAAGCGATCTGTTCGAAAGCCGAATCAATTTCCCCCTTAGAAATAATGTAAATTGAATGAATCTGTTCCAGACCCCCAAATGACTCCCTGTTTTAATCTTTCTTCTGTATAGTACTTGTCTGATGTACTGTTTAAGCTATAAACAAACACTTCTTTTCTTAAAATTATCAGACCACCCCTGCTAGCCTTAAAGGAACCCCTTTTACAAGCATTTGGTCCAGGGTGTCCTTCAGGTCAACATGTAGCATCTTTGCCTGTTCACTCATCACTGTACTTATAAGAAATGTGAGCCCCCCAAATGCTGTCCCTGGCTCACTGCTCTTCCTTCGTCCAAATCGGCAACCTTTTCCACCTCTTCAGTGGTCTGTGGTCATTGTTTCTTCACACCCTTAGCCACATTCGCACTCTTGATGGCCTCTTTTTGTTTTAAAATCATGCTGTTTGTTGATTTCACCAGCAACAAAAGCACTCTCTCCTTTGTTGTCTGGGAAAGGCTTTGTGTCATGCTCAGGTATCAGCTTGAAGGGGTTGTCACTTCAAAAACCGAAGTTTGGTTCGACAACTGAGACACTTTTCCTGTGAACAACTTGGTGGAGAACCAAACTGTTCGAGATGGGAGATGTGTGAGAAGTGAGGTTTGATTGTATCAGGTCTCTGGAAAAGGTGAAGTTTCCGGTAGTGACACATTTTTCTCCTTAGCACTTGATATATATACTAGAGGCTCGGTGCACAAAATTCGTGCACGGGTAAGGTCCCTAGGTCTAGCCAGCGATCAGGGCCAATCTTTGGGGTAATCAGGGGGGTCCCCTCTGGCACCCACCTTGGTTGTCCTGGGGCCTGCGGGCTGGGGACAACTCCTGCATTGAGCATCTGCCCCCTGATGGTCAATGCACATCATAGCAACTGGTCATTGTGCTGTTCGGTCAATTTGCATATTAGGCTTTTATTATATGGGATATGCCTGGACTCAAAAGCATAAATAGGATCTGTTTTAGAAATGCAAACAATTAGGTGAAACTGCTTTGATGGGATTATGACTTTATATCAGAGTAAATTTAGGTTTGTTGCTAGTTCAACTTATGCATCTATTTCTCTCCAGTTTTGTGTTATAGGGAGCTACTCTTTTATGGTAACAAGTTTGAGTGGAAGCATAATATAATAAAAACTGAAGCCAGCAGACTAGTGCTTGCAACATGAACTTAGCAGATGTGTCAAAATGTACGAATTGTTCTTCATTTTAAACATTTTGTTCATGAGAATAAAGTACACCTGCTGTGACCTTTTAAGCGATGTATATTTTAGTGACGGGAAATGTAAATGTCTTCATTTCCGAAGTGGGTTGTGAAATTATGGGGAATGTTTTATGCTTGGCTCTTTTAGAGATTTTATATTGTGCAATATGCAGAGATTCATTCTGGTTTAAAAACTGAAGTGCATCATAATGCCTAGGCTTCTTTTATCTTTTTAAAAATAGATATTTTTACTGATTTCAGAGAGGAAGGGAGGGGGGGAGAGAGAGAAACATCAATGATGAGAGAGAATCATTGATTGGCTGCCTCCTGCACCCCCCTAGTGGGGATTGAGCCCACAACCTGGGCATGTGCCCTGACCAGGAATCAAACCTTGACCTCCTGGTTCATAGGTCGACGCCCAACTGCTGAGTCACGCTGGCCGGGCAGATGAAATTACCTTTTAAAATAACTAACTGGTCAGAAAGACCATGTGACCTGCACCTTAGACGTTATTCTTGTGGACACATTGGCTGCTTCTAATGGAAAGGAAAGGTCCTCTTTCTCCCTTTCTGTTAGATTTAGCACACAAAGAATATCGCTCCAGTTTGGCTCAGTAGATAGAGTGTCGGCCTGGGGACTGAAGGGTCCCAGGTTCGATTCCGGTCAAGGGCACATACTCAGGTTGTGGGTCTGATCCCTAGTAGGGGGTGTGTAGGAGGTAGCCAGTCAAAATATATATATATATTGCTCTCTTACCCTACACTTACTCCCATGCATGTAGAAGATCATCGATGCACTACATAACGTCCTGGACTCAGTGTCCTGGATTCATTCTAATGCATTTCAGAATAGAAGTGCCCTTACAGGTGACTTGAGTTTGCTGGATTTCTTACAAGAACAGTGTAGAATGTATGCTTGATGGTCAGCAAGCATGTCAAACTCACAGCCCACAATGAATATTTTTGCGTCCCAGCCAGGACAGCGGGTGTGAGCAGTTATTTATAATTACGAAAGGGAAGAAGTCTCCTGTCAGATCCAGAATTACTGACATTCACCTCGGGTCAGTTTTGAAAGTGATCACTGCGAACAAGAGTTCGCCCGAGGTAGGAAAGATGGTAGCAGAGAAGAGCTGCCAAGTGTCAGGAAGAAAACATGAATTTTATCACTGCTCTCGTGCTTATTTTTATACTATACTTATCGAAATAAACCTACGTTTCTATGGAAATGGAAGCTTTTGGTGTTTTTTTGCGGCCCTTAAACCTTGTTTATTTGGCCCGTGTTAGTTGAGTTTGATGTGCTTGGCCTCCAGGTTAGCTAGAACTGCCCTGGGATTGAAGTCCGAAGAACTGGTCCACGGGCATCTCTCTGAACAACTCTACAGCTTGATTTCCAAATCTGGGAAACCATAACATCCTAGAACTCTGCTGTTGAAAGTGAACTGAGGAGCCATTTGCCACAGCCTTCCACTCAAATGTCTTTTATCATCTTCGATGTCAGTCACCCAGTGGGGAGAAGCTCAGGGTGTCCCCCTGTTCTCTTCTCCGGTACTTCCGGTTTGGGACCCTTGAACGACACCACTCCCCTTCATTCTTCGTGTGGCACCCACAGGAGCAGAGAATGCGATGGGACGGTCATGCCTGCCCTGCCCACCTCACCAGTGGAGGGAAGGGTCGCGTGAAGAACTGGGAGCGAAAAAAAAGGGATGCCTTGTAAAAACAGCAAGTCTTAGAATGACTCCATGGCAGGACTTTTTCAAATAATGTCTTATGTAGAGAGTAACTAGCATTTATATTAGTAAGTTCTTCCCTGTGGTAAAGTAAGTTTTAGATTTCTGACAAATAGTCATTGCCACACACGTATTGATGTTGGTCAGGAAGGACCATGTATATAAAAGGTGGTGTTGAAAGATTATACTGGAGCTGAAAATTCCCATCCCAACACAACACCTCCCTCACGTGTCCGGGTGGACGCTGACGTAAACACCTCGCGGGCTGCCCTCCGGAAGTGTGGCTCATGCAGTTATGTCCAGTACATAATTGAGGAGGAAAATTACTATGTGACTGGTTTATGTATTTACTATTTTGTTGTTTTGTTTTTTTCTTTTGTTAATCCTCACCCGAGGATTTTTTTCCCTATTGATTTTCAGAGGCGATGGAAGGGAGGAGGAAGGGGGAGAGAGAAGAGGGAGAGAGAGAAACTTCGATGTGAGAGACACACATCAATTGGTTGCCTCCCACACATGCTCCGACAAGGCCAGGGATCGAACCTGAGACCCAGGTACATACCCTTGACCGGGAATCGAACCTGTGACCCTTCAGTGGGCGGGCCGATGCTATAACCACTGAGCAACTCTGGCCAGGGCTATACAATACTTTTATCATGATTTTAGAGTGCACTCTTTCTGCTTCTTAAAAAAAATAGTTTCCTGTAAATAGTAGGTTGTGTTACATGGGCAGCAGCCTCATCCATCTCATGCTTACATCTCTTGATTGTATCATTTTCTCTTGCACTGGTTTAATCTAATGCTTTTTGTTCGTCATGACCCCTTAAACACCCAAAATCCATGGCTCCTGTTGCCAGTATGAGGCCACTTCGAGTGGCTGACCTGGACATGAAATGAAAGGTGACGAAGGACCATGAAGGTGGGAGATCAGTGATGGTTACTGCTCACCAGTCAGGCATGTCCCGTTCCACCACAGCTCCGCCTGGGAGAACAAGAACAAAGTGACGAAAGCTGTTAAAGGATCTCCTCCATGGAAGCAACGAGACTAACGAAAACTTGGGCAGGGCCTATCTCAGACTCAGAGAAACTTCTAAGGCCCTGGACTGAAGACCAGATGCAGACCTAAGCCCCTCAACACCATGGCGATCACAGCCAAAGCATAACGTCGGTTGGCAATGTTGAAAGAAAATTCTAGACCCGACGGTAATGTTGATTTTGCTGCCACCTCTGGGTGGTTTCAACAGTTCGGGAATCATCGCTCCTCCCATGATGTGCGAGTGAGCGGTGAGTCTGCGAGGGCTGGTGTGAAGACAGCTGAAGGAGTTTGGAAACTCTAGATGAGCTGGTTGAGGAGGAAAATTACTTTCCAGGACAAATATTCCATATGGACAAAACTGTATTCTGGAAACGGATGCCGGAAAAGACTCTTACGTACTGAGGAGGCCAAGTCAATGCCAGGTTTCAAGGCTTAAGGACAGATGACAGTCTGGCTTGGGGCCATGTTGCAGGCTACAAGGAAACCATTTGTGGTCTGACCCAGTAAGAAGGCCAGGGCCTTCAAGCTTATCAGCAAGCACAGGCTGCCAGTGAACTCAGGAGCAGGAGGCCGTGATGGCCCAACTCCTCTTCCAGGCTGTCCTCCTGGGTTGCTAAGCCCAGGAGAAGTACCGTTTGGAGAATAAGATGCCTTTCAGGAAATTGCGTATTGTTGATAATGCTCCCAGGCATCCTCCTTTTATTGGTGATCTTCATCCCAGTATCAAAGTGGTGCTTCTCTTCCCAAGTGCCACCTCTTTGATCCAACCAGTTGTCAAGGAGTTAGAGCGGGTCTGAAGGCTGACACCCGAGGAAGACCTTTGTCCTGGCCGTGCTGCACTGCGGAAGACGCTGATGCAGTTCTAGAAGGCTCACAGCTGCCTCCGGGACCGCCTTGGGCTTGGGGTGATGAAACCAGGAGTGTATGAATGGCACCTGGTAGAACACACTCCAGTGGTTTGTTTAGGATTTTGGAGGATTTGTCAAGGACGAGGCGATTGCAGAAATCCACAGCGTTGTGGTTGAGATGGCAAACGGTGATCTGAGGAACTGACTGTGCGGGGCTGTTGCAACTGGAACAGTGCACAGTAGCAGGAACAAAACGACTGGTGCGAATCGGACTTGTGTTGTAGTCGTACAGAAATCACGGGGACACTTCTCCGAGATGCATTCTTTTTCATATGTTAAGTACAAACTGTTCACTAGTATAAAAACATAACCGTTTTATATACTAATAGTGAATGACAGACTCAAGTGACTTTCGCCTGGATGCCTTAATAGTTGTCTCAATAATTCGGTCTAGTAGTCATACAAAACAGAGGAGTCTGGGAGTAAATTTTTGTGTGTTTTTAACATATTCGATATATTCAGTGACTTATTCCACACAGCCCTTAAAATTAGTAATTTTTCCAGTTGCTGACACGGATCCAGTAACCAGAAATCTGTTTCCTGAGACACACACACACACACAGGCGCGCGCACACATACGCAGAGCCGGCATGGCTAAGTGTCCTAGAGATGCCAATGGTTTATTGCTCTGCCGATGGCCCTGACTAAGGGACGCGACTCTACCCTCATCTCCTGTTGATTTGGGCAGACACCCTGCCCCAGTCCAGCTGATCCGTGGACATGTGACCATGAGTTCCTTCAAGGAACTGGGGAGGTGAAGCCATACCGTTGTGTCAGGGTTGGAACTGCCATTTAGGGCTGCCTGCGAGCTGAACGTATAAAGAAACAAAACTAAAGAGCACGCCCAGGAGCTGGTGGGTAGAGCGTGCGTGGAAAATACAGCCGACATCTGCGAGATGCAGAGAGGGTGGCGGGGAGTGGGAGAGAGAAGAGAGAGATGAGAGGCCAGAGGCTGAGCCCAGACCACGCACCATCCCTGAACAGGACTGAGGGAAGTGATGTCATTTTCCAAATCTAATTTGCTTGAGTTCCACAGACGGCTCTCTTCCTTAATGAGTGTTTGTATTCTTACAGTGAGTGATCCTTCGCTTACATACGCCTCAGTGGATTTTGTCTCTTGCAACTGACAGAGCCTCAGAGCAGCACCAGGTCCTGCGTGGGGTCAGGTTGCCGTCTTGCTTAGGGTATCGGCAGACCCCCGCATGGTTTTCTCAGTGGCGACAGACTTGGACCAGACATTTGCAAACACATTATATAGGGTGTCCCAAAATTCACGCAAGAAGTAATTTTGATAGAAAACACAGGTTTATAATTAAAAATTGTAAATTTTTTATTGATTCAAAAAGTATACAGTATAGGGTTATGTATGGAATAGCACATCGGGTCAATGGCCTCCACGGCTTTGCTGGCACAGACGCAAAGCCGTGGTCTTCATTGGTCTTCATTGTCCCTGCTCCTGGGCCATCATTGGTACTTGGCAATGCTTATCAAATTGAGGGGATTGGAATCAAAGGGCAACAGATATTAGAATCTGATTCAATAAACCAAGTAAAATTAGGCTTTTATTTTTGTTGTTGTTGTTAATGCTCACGCAAAATTCAAATCTTGCGTGAATTTTGGGACACCCTTTATTTGCAAACACATTATACTTTGTACTTGGATCTGTTAAACCTCTGATGAAGACTCTAGTTATTCACGTTCAACAAGACAACATTCACTTTTCACCCTTGTGGCATATATGAATGAACTCTTCTTAAAAAGACATATTGTAGGCAGATCGAAATGAGAATGCTTGCCAGACATACTAGCGTCCTCTCCATCTGAAGTTCTAATTCAAGCATGTCACACTCGCGGCCCGCGGGCCGCATGCCTCGTTTATTTGGCCCGTGTTAGCCTTTGAGTTTGACATCCTTGTTTTAACGCATGAACGTTTCCTTTGCAGCGTGGTTCTGTCAGGGTGCAGTGTCCAGTCGCAGTGCCCGTAGGTAAAGGCTGGTCTTCAGCATTGTGACTGCAGGGAGGACGCGTTCTACCATTCGCGCTCTTGCCAAATGCTTCTTGTTAGAGAGGCTCTTAGGGTCATCCTGACTCATCCCCAAGGACAGTTGCATTTCTGAATTGGTACCGTTGACGTGCTGCCAGGTGGTTTCGGGTAGCTAAGAGATGGTGGGTGGCGTCAGGGGAGAAAGACTGACGATCACAGGCCACGCCCACACATCTTCTGAGGTCACGCCCATCACTATTCCACAGTTTCCGGAGTTCACGCTCACATCCTGCATCCTGAGTATTATAGCCGCCTCAGCTTGCAGACATGCCCTAACCTTGCTTTCCCCAACAAGTTCATATTTACCCAAAGAATGGCTCTTTATTGGTTAAGTGGTGAAGAGACCCGTAATGTGGTGGTCACGTCTTTGAACCTGTTTTCCCAACAATACTGGGGTGGGCAAAAAGAGGTTTACAGCTGTGAAAACTCGAAACACCATTTATTCTTGGGTTATTTATTCATTATGCTGGTATTTTCCATACGAACAACTGTAGACCTACTTTTGCTCACCTATTGCTCTTGCTCACTTCATGCACCAGGATAGTTACTATATAATTCTGCACAGTTTCAGAAGAAGATTGACTTTCCTTTTTTTTGGAGATTGACGTCTTTCTAAACACCAGGGCGTGACCTTGTTAATAGAATAGGTTCACCTGGTTTGAAAGGAGACGGACAGACTCAGACATGTATTGCTGGTCAGGTCGTCCCGAAACAGGACATCTATGTATGTCAAAGATTCTGACTGAGCATAATGAGGCCTAAAGACCCATTTTAATATCTAAAGTTTTGGTAAATTGTAAAGCAAAATGCAAAGATTAAATAATTTCACCTTAAAATTATGTGGTCCTACGACCCAGGACTAGTAGTATAAAGGGAAGCACTACACCAGTAGGGGGTGACAGAGTTTACCTTCTGAGCTAGATTTAGCATAGAAAATTCTCAGTGAAGTTGTCGGATGGGACCATTTCTTCTGAATGTCTTACGCCTGCCTACCATCCGTGGAGGACTACAGTCTTTTAGTGTAGCATTGGGATGTTATTTCCATGGCCATCTGTGTGCTTTTAAAGACACAGGTTAGCTCCAGCTTTAGTAGGGACTCTTGAGTTCTATATTGAGCTAATCGTTCCTTAAAATATTTGACTTCTCATGTTCCTAATATATTGATCAGAACGGGACTTGTGGGTCCATGTATGTTGTAGAAATCCCAACCTATGATTCCACTCCACTTGAAATGTTAATGATTCATATGAATTCCAGTCAAGTATATTGGAGTGTTTAAAATGTAGTTCATAAAACTGTATAGTTTTATCTAAAGGGGCACACAGCTGGAATTAAAATGAATTTGCTTATTAGAGAAAAACCACTATTACAATTCTTTTCTACACATTTTCGTCAGGAAAAAAAAAATGTCCCTTTGATATATATTGGACTTTGATAAGCAATGCCATAATATTATTGAAAACTTTTTTTCAAACAAGAGGCAAACTTTTATGCAATTTTTAAGTGGACAGACAAAAATGCCAAGTCAGTGTATGTTCAGATTTTATTTTAGAAGTGAAAACTTTCTGACATTATGTCATCTTCCCTGTGCCTAGCCTGGTGGTTGGCATATGGTACTTAATAACTATTTAATAACTGACAGATTTTCTTGAAAAAAAAAATTGTAGGATACCTATGAGGAAATTCTTCTGTTAGGTCTAGTCTTACTGATATTTATGGAGATGACTCACATCTGCTTCAGTGAAATACCGAATTGAACCAGATGGTCTTAACGAAAGGTCATTCTCTCGGTGATTTGGTGCCTTTGAAATGGGTCAGTAGAAAGCTTTCCAACAGCCATAGCTTATATCCTTTCGAAAAACCACCGCACCTTAACTTAGCAAGAGTCCAGCGAAAACCTGGACCCATTCTTTTTATTATTATTATTATTATTGAGTTAAAGAAGAATCATTTTCCAAGGTGGACACGATGTTTCATCTTGTTTTGCATTTACTAGATGGCAGTGCAGGGCCCCGGAATTAAACCCAGGCCGCTCTGCGGCTAATTGCACACAACTTCTCTTGAGTATCAGATATTCAAATCCAGTTTGCGGAGAGAACCACAACTGCGAAACAAAGCGGGGAGCACGTAAGTGACTGTTAGCGCGCGTTTCGGCGCGGATAAAGGCCCGCCATATGGTACAATGACTGTGTCCAAGTTTTCAAATTAGCTTCCCTCCTCCTCCTTATTACTGTCTTTACAGCGAGAGGAGAAAACCCCGCATGATTTATCTGCTGCGCCGCAGAACTCTTGACGCAAAACAGCAGCCCAGCTCTGTCCAGCTTTTCTCTCCCGCCGCATAATAGAGGCTGTCGGACTGTTTTATACTAATTACTGTGTGAGCCTCAGATGAACCCCCTCCATTCACCGGCTTTGTGAAGGGAGGAGCTGTCAGTGCGGCTGCCCGCGTGCAGCTGTGCTGTGGCTTCAGCTTGCTTAACATTATGCTGCTTTTTAGACTTGACAGAAGGGATTTTTTTTTTTTTTTTATTAAGGCAGAGCAGCCTTGTAGCGAAATGGTTTAAGCAGCTGCATTGTAGGGAAGCACAAAGAAGTTATTATTGTGTCTGCGGAGGGGGGGGGGGCGGGCGGAGGGCGGGGGATGCTCGGCTGCTGTTGATGCCGATTGTTGACTTGCCATCTGCCAGATCGGGAGAAGGAGGGATGACAGCTCCAGCAGGGCGCGCGCGAGGTTGTTTGGAGAGACGCATAAACATGTGCAGATGTCGGGCCGGATAATGGCCGGAGCTTGAGACGGTTTGGGGTGCGCCGATGTGGGCGCATCGACGGAGCGAATGTATGTGTGGGTCTGGTTAACGGAGGGTCCATCCTAATTATCATTGTTTTCCTGCCTGCCTGCCCCCCGCCCTACCCCCCCACCCCAGGTCCCCTTATCTCGTTAATTACTTTAGGGGCTTAATACTTCCTCTTCCTCCCCTTGCTCACATCTAGTTTTAGAAAGTGGCTTCTTTAAAAGACAACACAGACTTTCCTATTTCTTCACGTGGGCCACAACTCACCTGTGTGGTTAAGCTGAGGGGCGGACTGCTAACTGGTAGCAGGAGATTTTGACCAGGAGTTGAGGTGGGTACACTACCATCTAACACTCACTAGTCAGTATGTAAACCATCCTTTAAAAGGGAATTGTTTTATGGCCTACCGCTAGGGGTGGGATGGAGCGTACCACGTGCGTTTTACCAAGTAATTCCAGCTTCCCTTGAACTTGGGTGTCACTAGCGGTGAATCGTAGTTAAGTGGGAACCAGCCTTCTTGGTCCGTACTCTTTCTCTTGGTTGTGGTTGATTCTGCAAACGACGGGCGTGCGTTTTCATCGTGGAGTAATGACTGGGTTGTGTATTTCCTTCTGGACCATCCTTGCTGGCAGGTGTCAGAGATGTAATAGAGCTGTCATGGTTTAAATGGTCTGACAACACCTATTTAGGGCGAAGTGAGCATGCGTATTTAAGTATTCGTTTTCTTACTTTGACCTTAAGTCATCGAGAAGAAGCAGGGGTGTTAAATAAAACCTCTCAAAGGAACTTATATTCTAGAACCACTAAAACTGTTGTACATTTCCAGCCCATCACAGCAGAAGTAAAGTACTGGGAGACGGGAAGGGAAAAGCTGACTTGACCCTCCCTTTTCCTTTTCTCGTACTATTGGATTTTATATTTAAAAAAATACTTGTGGGGAATTAACGAGGCTTTCTTTTGACTATTGGTAAATTCACATTTCCCTGAAACATTTGGGGTTTCGTTGCGTGATGACTAAGCAGAAATGTCCGATGTGTGGCTCACAGGCGGCATGCTGACAGAGCGACGTGACCGCAGTCGTGTCTTTCTGGAGGGGCCACGGGAGGTTAGCGGTGGTTTTTTCCACGAGACATGGGGGTCAAGCCCAGTCAGAGCCAGCATGTCAAACTCGGGGCCCGCGGGCCACGTGCCTCATTTGGTAGTATCGGCCCGTGTTAGCCTTTGAGTTTGACATGCTTGATCTAGACCAGTAATGGTGAACCTATGATACGCGTGTCAGAGGTGACACGCAAACTTATTTTTTAGGTTTTTTTTGTTGTTGTTGTTAAATGGCATTTAAATATATAAAATAAATATCAAAAATATAAGTCTTTGTTTTACTATGGTTGCAAATATCAAAACATTTCTACATGTGACACGGCACCAGAGTTAAGTTAGGGTTTTTCAAAATGCTGACACGCCGAGCTCAAAAGGTTCGCCATCACTGATCTAGACTCTAGATCAAGATTCTAGAGCAACTCTTTATCTCACTGTCAGTTGTTCCTCAAGTGCCTCCAATCTGTGTCGGCCAAGAGGGTGTAGACTGGAGAGTCATCAGGCAGCTACACTGACCCTCCCCTTTATCTCACATATTGAGTCTCCCCTTTTATTTGTAAGGCCTCTGAGACGTTCCTACTCCGGTGGGTGGGATTACGCACAAACATCCATAGTTTCGGAGTCAGTCCTGCTAGAGTGGCCTCGTTTGGGAGCAGGCCCCGTGCCATTCTCCGGGTGGAGGTCCCATTGGGCCAGCGGGCGCCCGCTGGTGGGCGGGGCGTCGGCGAGTGGCTGAGCACTGTGAGCCGAGCTGGGGTGAAGGCGGGTATCACTGTGCTTTGCCATCAGATCGTAGCCCTTCTCAGTTCTTCAGTGCCGCTTGCGAAATCTTAGTGGTACCGGCATGTGTGCATACGAAGGTGATGGACTATTACAGTGTCTTCGAAGTCCCCCAGACCAGGTGCAATATCACTTAACTCAGAGGAGCGAGTGTGTGAGAGGCCCTTCACCTGTTTAAGTGTCAGTCAGTTTCTTTATCTGTTGAAAGAAGGGAGCGGTGACTGCTACCCAAGCATCTCCCGAGGAGAGAATGGGACGGGGTGTTCAGAATGTCTGGAGCGGGTGCCGTGGTGGCTGCTGTCATCCCTTATTTCTGTAACGTGTGATGTCTGAGTGGAGGGTTTGGGGAATGCTCTGACCACTGAAAAGTGATCATCTAAAGTTCTAGAGGCAATTTAGGAGATATAGGTTGTTTTTTATATAAAGCCTGATGTTTATTTAGTGACTTACGATTGTTTCATAAATATGACGGGAAATCAATTGTTTAAGGAGAATATGAACCGCTGAATAGACTATTTTGGGGATATGGTATGAGTGTCATTCTGTAATGATGACTTTATATTGTATCCTATAAAATCCCCTTTCTACTTCGAACCCCCCAGTATGAGATTGCACAGGTTATCCTCATTCCTTTAATTCAGTATTAACCTCATTATTTCAGAGTGACGGTTTTCTGTTTCGGCCAATACTTAAGCAGTGTTTGGACCGTAATTGTTTTGAGAGTGAGACTTTGGAACACATTACAGTTCATAGACAGCGGTTCTCCGTGAGCAGACAATATACTAAAGATCGTGTTTCACCTCCTGGTGGGCTGTGAAAGCATTGTTTGATTGTCAGAACTCTTTATTTTCCAGACGAAGGAAGGGATCAAGCTCATGTAGGGATGAGAGTGCTGGCGTAAGCAGATGTTTTCTTACTGGGGAAATGGCTTTGATTGACCTGGGGGAATCCATAACCTCAGGACAGGGAGGCTGATTCCCACATGGATGTAGGTGGTTCTTTAAGATTTTTCTTTAAAATTGTTTCTGTCCCGCATGCTCTCTCTCTACCAAATATTAATTTTGGATGAAGAATCTGGGGGCGGAGGAGGGGGCCATGGCACCTGGGCCAGGTGCCTGCCCCAGTTTCTATGAGTGACTATAGGACTGGATGTGGTACCTGAGGACTTCTGTTTTGGTTTTGAAGAATTGGTTATACTAAAAAAATTAGCCTCCATTTGAATGCTATAAAATACAATGCCAGCTTTATATAAGGGTATTTTAATGTTTAATAGCACAGGGCAATGAATGCCAGTATTCATATACAGATGGTAAGTGTTATAGTCTAGGTATTTTTTTTTTATTTTTTTAAATAAAGGTACGTTTACCAAAAACAACTCATCTTACCAAAGAAATGGAACTATCCCAGAGCCTCTGAAAAGTTGTATCACAGGTTAGGATGAAACTCCGTAACAGTGCGGGCATTTACACACGTGGACAAAGCTGCACTTGTTTATGTTTTCAAGGCACTTACAAAAAAGGCCTTCGGGAACTCCTGGCTCTAATGGGATAGAGACGGATTTGAATTGTGCCTCGGAAAAATCCTGCATGAATAGTAATTTTTAAAAATATTGGCCAGTGAGTGGGAAACAGAAGAGTATTTCCCTGTCTGACATATTCTTTAAGGCATCTTGCTAAATGTTTTGGCTTAAAATTTTTAATGTGTTGTGGTTTCGAGGCAATCTGATTAAAGATGTTGGTAAACTCGGTAGCACTTTCTAGAACAGAAGATGATTAAGATACAAAGGCAAGAGAGGCAGAAACCGCGAAGTTCGAGTATTTTCTTGGCGAGGCAAGCCACTTATTTGTTTGAGGCGGCAACGCGGCGTCAGAGTTCATCGTTTCCTGCGTTGAAGCGAAAGCACAGCGCGCAGCAGCTGTCGCTGCCTGGCACCTCTCTGCGGCGATGTTTAGACTGAAGTTTGTATGTGTGTTCCAGGCAGGGATTGTATGAAATGACCTGCTCTTCTCCCAGGCATCTGCATCCTGTTCACTGACGCTCAGATCGCTCTTTGTACATTTTGTTGAAGTAATAAACAGGCGTTAGAATATAATGAAAATGGTTTTCTTTGACCTCAGAATTCTCCACGATGTATTTTATTATTAAATATGTCTTTATTATTAAAAAGAATAAAACTGCTTAATGCCAGTGCTACAAAGTTTATAAAAAAACTAGTTTGCTCACACTTATGCCTGTGTGGAGAGTTTACACCTGAATTCATAGACGCGATGCATGCAGATTCTAAAGCAGTGGTTCTCAGCCTTCTGGCCCTTTAAATACAGTTCCTCATGTTGTGACCCAACCATAACATTATTTTCGTTGCTACTTCCTAACTGTAATGTTGGCTACTGTTATGAATCGTCATGTAAATATCTGATCTGCAGGATGGTCTTAGGCGACCAACCCCTGTGAAAGGTTCGTTCGACTGCCAAAGGGGTCGCGACCCACAGGTTGAGAACCGCTGCTCTACAGAAAATCATATTCCTGCTGAATGACTACCACGTGTCGGGAGGTGGTAATTGTGCGGAAGTCAGCCTTGCTGTTCACCTGCTGGCAGTAATGTTGGTCTCTGTTCCGTTTCCCAGCCGGGCCTGGTTTGGGTGGAGGGGGGTGGGGGGGTGTAGTGTAGCCTCCTCGAGTCACTAATTAACTTCGGAGACTCTGACATGAGATTAGCGCTTTCTCTATTCTTAAAATGTCGGTCACGCTCCGGATTATACAGGGTTACTTATTCAGTGTTTTGTACATAAGGAAAAAAAAATCCTTGACAAGGGAATGAATGCCAGGAAACTTTCCTCCTGCTTTGGTGAAATCGGCGCTTTCTGGGGAAAAGGGAGGGAACGCGCGTCGCCCATCGTTTTGGGTCCCGGGAAGTAAATCGATACACCTCTGTGCTGTGTACAGACTTTTACAGTGGCCACATCAGCATGAAGGAGGAGTGGGTGCTCCGGTCCTGCATCACCAGGGTGTCACCTGTTTTATATTTTATTGATAAACAAGCGCTTTGTCACGAATGAGCCTCCTGGCCGTGGTTGGGTGAAGAAGAAACGCAGTCACCTAGAATTTGGGGCTGAATGTTGATGTCTTGGGATTACTTAGCCTTCACGGAAAGACCTGTATGTTCTGATGCCCGAGATTTCTAAACAAATCATTCTGCAGAGATCACGTTCATAGGCACTTAATAGAGTATTTGCACAGTGGGTGCAGACTCACCAATATGATTTTTTTTATTTCATGGTGATTTGAATGCCTTGTATGGTATCCACCTTGCAAGTCATTTTCCTTCCTGATGCCTCGGTTTTAAGGAAAGCTTTCTTTTCCAACTCACTGGAAACGGTTGAAAACAAGCGCTGCCATCTTGCAGAGGTATGGATTGCGACAAGGGAAGAGAAACTTACGTCTGACGTACACATATACCCCCTTCAGGTTTTTAAAAATATGTCTTTTTATTAGAATGGTAGGTAGAGATTGTGTTCCGGAGTTTCTCTCCATGTGTGAGGGAATACTGCCCTCAGAGGGCCACGGCAAGAAGTTCATTCCTGACAGCTCAGCAGCTTTGCTGCTGTTGATCTGGCCTCTACGCCTGTTTGGGGAAGGAGACACGGACTTCTTGAAGTACTTGACTAGGGTTGCATCCGTGGTTCTGCTTCTTTGTTCTCTTAAAATGCCAGATATAGCCGTACACTTCAGTTTGAGAGCAGCATTGAAGCACATTTAGTTCTTTTTTCTCAGAAAACTGTAACAGATGACTGGCCACAAACAGCCCAATTAGATCAGTTTACAGAAAGGATAAGAAAATGACGTAGGATCGTTATGATTTTACTTGGGTGTGTCTTACTTTTTATCCCTTTGATAACAGATATTCTAATGTTCGAAACTATTTGAACCGTTCTTTTGAATACATAGCAGCATTCACTGAAATGGAAGCATTATATTCTCTTCAGTTTTATAAGCTTAAACACAATCACATGTTAAAATACAATCTAAATCAGGAATAACTTACTTCACTGGATATGTAATTCTTAAATAGAAATATGCCAGAAGTTGAAATGTACCATTATCCCTAAGCATTTATAAAAGTCTAACATTTATGTGTCGTTTAACATCTCTGATTTCAGCGTATTTGAAATCAAATGATAATTAACTTGTGCAATAAGGACTGGAGAATGGAAAGGCCTGATGTCAGAGGACTGAGTGGCACACTTGAGCTTTTGTTTTTTGTATGTAGTGACTTTCCTATGAGATAATTTGAAAGGAGCATGGAGATATTGACTCATCAAACCCAGTGGCGTGCTGGCTGTGTCACCCTGGATTGACGTGCTACTGAATTAAGAAAGACTGTTGATGTCTGTGACAGCATTACCAGTTTTTAACAAGAGGTTTCAGTTGGTTGCACCTAAATGATATGTGTGATTCATTATCAATAATAATGGGGGGATGAAAATCTAGGGCCCTGGAAGAGTGAATAACAAAACTTGGAATTTTATCCCCACAGAAACACAGCATCTGCTTTGCTCAACTCATGTGAAACTGTGATTGTGTGGACCATTGAAATTAATAAAGTGCACTTTATTTCATATACTCGATTTGCTTTTGTGTAGTTTAGTATGTTGCATGTATTCAGCACTCACTAAATCTTTTTTGATTAGCCATATCTTAAGATGTTCATTCATTTAACAAATGGCAGTGTAAACACTAATTGATTTCTTCTGTACTGTTACTGGCCCATTTTCCAGATGAGGACGCTGAGGCACAGAGAGCTCAAGTGATGGGGAGGGTTGGCGTGGGAACCCTGGACCTCGGGGCTGTGTCCCGACCACGTAACACACTCATTGCTCCCCTGTGAAAGCTGGGCCGTATGTCAGAGTGGGCCTTGGTTGATTTCAGTAGCTCTCTTTTCAGATCTCAACTCTGTGCTTGACTTGTTACCATGCCCAGCACCTCAGCGTGGCTGTGTGTGCAGAGTAAGGGCACTCCAGCACCAGTCTCTGCGCGTGCTGTGAGAGCTCGGGCGGAGAATCATGGATCGGCTGCCTCCTGCACGCCCCACACTGGGGCTGGAGCCCACAACCTGGGCATGTGTCCTGACTTGGAATCGAACCGTGACCTCCTGGCTCATTGGTCAACACTGAATCACTGAGCCACGCCGGCCAGCCGGGCGCTTACCACTGCTCTCTCCACTGGTGCCCTGCACTGTCCAGCACGCACACTGTCCAGGGAGAACAGAGGAGAGGCCATGGGCCCGCCCTCAGAACTAGAGCATTTGTGCTTCGATGCAGTGTCACTGTCAGGTCCCTGCTCCTGAAAAGTGATCCAGGAGACACGCCATTGGCGAGAGTCTAAGAGCAAACCCGCTCTTAGACTGGGAGTGTCATTCTCTAAGGCGGTGATTTTAATATTGAGGGGGAGCTGAATCTCCTGAGGGTCCTTCCAGATGACCCAGGCCTCCTGAGGGGCCGACCCGACTGCTCCCTGCAGATCCCGTCCCTGCCATGGGAGGCGCTGCTGCTATGTCCCACGGGGCGTGGGTGACACCTGCCCCAGGCGCTGAGGTCCATGGCGGGGTTTGCGTGAAAAGACTCGCTGCTTCCCTATCGGATGTTCCTGGAGCCTGTTCCCTGCAGCCTGTGTACCCTACAGGAGCCTAAGTACGTGGATTGGTGTGGTTAGAGGATACGGGTGGTGCCATGGAAAATATTTACAGTAAGGAGGCGGTGCCGTTCCCAGGGAAACGGTCTTTTTAAACGGGATCCGTGCTCTGAAATGGTCTGAAGCTCCGCGGCCCTCGCTGCTGGGTGACACGTGTGCAGGGGCGGCCGTGTGCTCCGCGCAGGGCGTGGAGGTGGGACTTTGGGTGGTGCGGGAAGCAGATGAGACAGAAAGCCCTGCTTTCCCGGCCTACAAGGGCGAACATGTAAGCAAAACAGTAATTTAGCTCACACTGAACCCAGCGGGAGGCCGGGCACGGATCGAGGAATTCTCCACAACATACCACCGCTGTGTAAACCCGGCTCACGGTTTATGCTTCATTGAATTGCCAAGATGCAATTTTTCTGTTGGCTAGTTTGTGTGGATACAGTGTGCTCCCTCCTCCTCCTCCTCCTCCTCCTCCTCCTCCTCCTCCTCCTCCTCCTCCTCTTCCTCCTCTTCCCCCTCCCTCCCTCCCTCTCCCCCACCCCATTGCTTTTCTCTCACAGTAAAATGTAATACTACAACTCCATTAAGATGCTCTACGTTTTAAAAATAAAAGGTATCATATTTTTGGTTTAAAGTGCAGTGTTTCCTGAAAGCAAAGGGAACGGAGATGTGATTGACTAATTTACTGCATACCGTGAAACGATTCCCAGAATGCTTCAAGATAGAGGGGCTGGGAGAGATCCGGGTCCCAACAGAAACGGCCCAACAGATCGGGTCCTGCCAGCGGCCGCTCTGAGGCCCGGGGAAGCCGGCAGTTGGCACCGGCGTTCAGTGCGCAGGTCTTCAGCTTCAGTGCAATACATGGGCCCGGCCTGGCCTGGGAAGTAGATGTGAAAACTGTTCTTTTCTTTTTTCTTTTTCTTTTTTGTTAATCCTCACTGGAGGATATTTTAGATATTTTTCCATTGACTTTTTAAAATATATTTTATTGATTTTTTACAGAGAGGAAGGGAGAGAGATAAAGAGTTAGAAACATCGATGAGAGAGAAACATCGATCAGCTGCCTCCTGCACACCCCCTACTGGGGATGTGTCCGCAACCCAGGTACATGCCCTTGACCGGAATCGAACCTGGGACCCCTTCAGTCCACAGTCCGACGCTCTATCCACTGAGCCAAACCGGTCAGGGCTTCAATTGATTTTTAGAGAGTGGAAGGGAGAGGGAGAGACAGACAGAAACATCGATGTGAGAGAGAGACACCGATCGGTTGCCTCCTGTGCGCACCCGGACCAGGGCCACGGAACCTGCAATCACGGTACCTGCCCTTGACCGGAATGGAACCCGGGACCCTTCAGTCCACAGGCCGGCGCTCTCTCTATTCACTGAGCCACACTGGCCAGGGCTGCAAACTATTCTTAACCTAAGAGTGACAAGTCCATGCGTTCTGCAGTGGAAGCCAAATTTCTTGACTGTGATGCACTTTTCAAAAGAATCTCGAAGGGGCACATGCGGTAACGCATAGGAATGCGGCACATCTGGAAAGCTTTTCCGGCATCTGGGAGGCGCAACACGAAATCGCCGAAATGGCAGGCGCCTTGCAGCGGGCCGGCGGCAGTGGTGAAGGACGCTGACCAGTGCCCAGCAGACAGGTCCCTCTGCACCCCCCACCCCCCTCACCCCCCGCACTAGCCAGACGCCCTGGGCAAGAGGTCATGGCAGAGGCGAGTACTTGGCAGGGCGGCCGCTTTAATCAGCACTGCAGGGGCCATGAGAGAAGGGACTCGCGTGGCCAGCATCTTGCACCTTGAAAGGCAGAGGTGTGTCCCGTGTTACGCCAGATGATGCACGTTGTAGACGGTCGCCAGCTCCTGCCTATATTGTCATGACGAGGCTTCAAAAAGGAGTGCGTGCCGTGCCTGGTCTTGGCGTCCACGGAGCAGCAATCAGTTCTCTCATGAAATACCGAAGGATCGTTGCCGATCCTGCCAGCCCCTTCGCCCACGGCACACACCCGGCCGGACACCACCGCTCCCCCTGCTCTCAGGGCGCAGAAGGTGCCGTTTGGAAATGCCACGGCCCAGGACACATGCCCTCCCCCCGCACGGCCTCCTGAGCCACTAAGAATGACCGAAAACGTGGGGGACGTTGCCGTTTTGCATGTGAATTGCTCACATCATCCCCTTTTCTCTGGTTGTCTGTCCTTAGCTGCCCGCGAACTTGAAGCTCCCTCCAGCAGGCCCGGGTCGGTCTCATTCATTGCCGCAGCCTGGGTGCGTGGGCATATTTTGACACTGAGCATTTTTGAATGGATGAATCTATTAGAAGATTATTTTGCCAATTCTAACATACAAATGTTTACAGAACCTTATTTTTTGATCTGTGATCTCCATCGAGCAGCGCCTTACAATGAGGGAGCTGGCAGGAGTCTGAAGGCTTTGGGCGTGTTTTGTAGCCATCACGAGTCTTTCCGTCAGCACACCTCCAACGCTGGTTGGTGACAGTTGTCCAAGAGATTGCATAGTTGGTCCCAAGGGCAAGGAAAGGACATACTTTTCTTAAATTGATTTCAGGGAGGAAGGGAGAGAGAGAGAGAGAAACATCAGTGATGAGAGAATCATTGATCGCTGCTTCCTGCATGCCCCATGCAGGGGATCAAGCCCACAACCTGGGCATGTGCCTCGCCTGGGAATCAAACTGTGACATCCTGGTTCATAGGTTGACGCTCAACCACTGAGCCACACTGTCTGGATGGAAAGGACATACGTGAAAGGACTTAAAAGAAGAATGATCACCTGAAAATTTAGGTTTTCAGGAGCTGGAAAACCTAATCAACATAGATTTGCTGAGTGCCAACAATATGCAAAAACATTTTCCTTTTTTTTAAAGTTACATTTCAGATTATTCCTGTGTAATTGAAAACTTATTATGCTGCCTCATTGCAGTGTGGATAATATGAAAAAATTCATTAGTATTATTTTCAAGACATACGTGAAAGAGGATGATAATTTCAGCGAGAAACACATTCCTCCTCCTCCCTGAGGCATTAATACGGCTTTCACTTAGAACTAATTGGAAGATGGTATTGTGATCTGCTATGTAAAAAGCAATAGGCAATTTCAGAGATTGCAAATGTTTTATTACATTCATTGTGTATTTCTTTAGGAACTATATTTGGCTTTAATATTTAAGATGTAGCACACTATTATGAACTATACATTCAGTATTTGTTTATGGGGCCAATACTTATTTAATGAAAATCCACCAGTGGATACGTACTCTGATATATATATATATATATATATATATATATATATATATATATATGTATGTATGTATATATATATATATATATTTTTTAATTTCCTTTTAAATGTATTTTATTGATTTTTTTTTTTTACAGAGAGGAAGGGAGAGGAATAGAGAGTTAGAAACATCGATGAGAGAGAAACATCCATCAGCTGCCTCCTGCACACCTCCTACTGGGGATGTGCCCGCAATCAAGGTACATGCCCTTGACTGGAATCGAACCTGGGACCCTTGAGTCCGCAGGCCGACGCTCTATCCACTGAGCCAAACCGGTTAGGGCCGTACTCTGATATATTTATATATTTTTAAGCAGTTCTGTGTAAATCTAGTTGGTATCTGTCAACAGGCAACTCAATATTTACAATATTGTGAACCATGAAATTGAATAGATTCCATACTGAAATTAACATTAAACCTTTATTTGTCTTAAGTAACTATTGAGCCATGAAGACATTTACCTAAGACTAATGGTTTCTGAAAATCATATAAATTAATTTTTACTGAAAGCTGCCAATTTTGGGTTAAAAGCTCTTCTTTGGAAATTCTTAAAATATTTGAATTTTCACGGTGCTATATCCAGTGTATGTTATTTATTCAAAGCTATTCAGAGAGACCTAAGGCTTTTGCTCTTCTCTTTGGAAGACTAGTTCCTCCTCTGGTACCCCACCTCTATCTTAAAAAAGGGTTGAAAGAAATAAAAGTAATAAGTCAGCACTGTGCTTTGACAGTGGGTAACCTTTTCCTTCCTTTAGATGGGATTCAAGTTTTCTATACCTGACACTAGCTACTAAGACGACAGGCACTTGGAACACACCGCGGCAAAAAAAGAATGACAGTCTTTACTGCCAAGGGTGAAAATCGAGTTTTCAAGCAAAAATTTGAATTTTGGAGAACATATCTGCTAGCGTGAGCCTACAGCTCCCAGTGCTTGCTCTTCTGATGAGATTTGCAGTGGTAGCGAATGAGATTATAGAGTGAAATGGGCTGATATTTGGAAGATCAATGGACCAGTGTTTTTGAAAAGACCGGTGGGTGATGTTACAAAATCACGCGTCGTGTGAAAGAATCCTTCAGTGTCTAGACCCGGGGATTTTCCCAGAACGGTGTAGAAAGTTCCCGGATATGGTTTCTCATTCCACATCACAAGTGATCTTTTAGAAAACTACCACTCGTCAAATGCTGGTGTAATAGCGAAGAAAGATACCGATAACTAGGTGAATGCTCTTCCCTTTTCCAGCTCCATGCCTGTCTGAGCGGATTTTCCCCATATTTCAATGAAAATAACACGCTGCCGCAGGTTGAGTGCGGGCCCATAGGAAACTCTGGCCATCTATTCAGCCAAACACTTAAGAGATTGGCAAAAGTGGAGAGCAGTTCGACTCTTCTCACTCATTTTTTTGTTTTAGAAAATATAATTTTCATCAAAATATTTCATGTAATGTGTTTGCTATTTTTAAAAGAAGCAATAAAATATATCTTTTTCAATTTCTAATACAGTAAACATTATAGGTGTAATCATTTTCATATAAATGAATATTTTGGGGGGTCCTCAGTAATATTTATGAGTATAAAGAGGTGTAAGGTAAGAAGTGTGAGAATTGCTGATTCGGAGGAGTGATTTCATTTCTGAAATATATGTTAGGGGGAAGGGATGGAGGAGCTGGCATTTTATGCTAAGAGACTTGCACTTTACAGTAAAGAGTAAGGAGTCAGAAAATTTTTAAAATATATTTTTATTAATTTCAGAAAGGAAGGGAGAGAGAGAGAGAGAGAGAGAGAGAGAGAGAGAAACATCAATGATGAGAGAGAATCATTGATTGGCTGCCTTCTGCATGTCCCACACTGGGGATCGAGGCCAAAACCCGGGCATGTGCCCTGAGCAGGAATCAAACAGTGACCTCCTAGTTCATAGGCCGACACTCAACCACTGAGCCACGCCATCTGGCTGAGGAGTCAGAATTTTTGAGCAGAAAAGTGATATGAGAATAATCTGGAGGTGACAGATGCATCGGGGTAGGAGCTGGGGAGTGAGTAGAATGGAGAGCAGGTGGAGCGCATGAGCAGAAGGGCCACGTAAGGTGTTGGGTTTGGTTTAGGCTGCACAGTGTTGGCCTTGCTACTGATGGGATAAAATAAGGGAGCAGTCAGGCCTTAGGTTTGAGCTAAGATAACCGGGGTCAGGAGAAGCTGATTGGTCGGGAAAGTTGAACTACTTCCAAATTTTTGTAGCACTGCGATCAGACATTGGAGATTGAGTCACCAGGTAGAGATAGCGGGTGAAGAATTGACAACTCAGACCAGGTAGCCTCCCGCTCTTGTGGTATCTTAGGGCACTTCTCTTGCTTCAAATGATGAAGAGTTCTTGATGAGGTAAGACAATGGTGATCTGGTTGCCAAACGTTTCTATTTTGGTAGGTAGGTTTATATCAAAACCTGATAAATGTATTAACTATTATGTGCTTGGCACTGTACCATGGGCTCTTATAGTTATATTTGTGTGTGTGTGTGTGTGTGTGTGTGTGTGTGTGTGTGTGTGACCATGTCTATGGTTTTTAAGCTCTATTAATCCAGATTCTTTAATTTCCAAGACTTATTTACAGCATTTCACAGAAAGTTATTTTCCTATGTAGAGCAATAAAATGTTTAAAGAAGTTACGATCAAGATTTAACAATGAAACTAGACTCTGTTCCTTTTTTTTTTTTTAATGGCACAATTAGTCAATGGTACATGGAAGAGAAACTTTTGGTTCATATCCGTCTTAGCGTAAGTGTGTTTCATAGGAATTCCTCAGCGCGAGCCGTGTGGATGCGTGATCAAGGCTTTTTAAAAGGGCTGAAAACATGCTCTTAACAACCATCTGATAAAATGAAAAACTGAACAAAATGTGAACTCAGATGAACGATTCTCTGAAGAAATGATGGTGCAAACGAATCGTCAAAGTGTGAAGTCACTAAAAACAAAACATGTTTGGGTTTTTATTGAAACTGAATTGCAGGCTTATGTATTTTCTTTCGTAAGCGAAGTTAGAGGGAAATGGCCTAACTAAAATTCTGGAGGCCAGTGTTGTAGGACATATATTGTACCATGATGTATTTTTCACATAAAAGCTGCCGTTCATCTCCTCCCACCCCCACCCCGTGACATTAACATGCATGTTTTCCTCGTGTAGGAGAATATATAAAAAACTGGAGGCCACGATATTTCATTTTGAAGACAGATGGCTCATTCATAGGATATAAAGAGAAACCTCAAGACGTGGACCTGCCTTACCCCCTCAACAACTTCTCAGTGGCAAGTAAGTTCATTATAACTGTTGACTCACTTGGTATTTATTTATTCGTGTGGCCTCATGTGTCAGGTATGAGACGCTGATGAGGAAGTTGAGGTTTGTAGTGAACAGCAGAGAGAATTGCAGCTTTGATAGAATTTCAAAGAGGGAAGGAGAGAGAGAAACCTCAGTGATGAGAGAGAACCATTGATTGGCTGCCTCCTGCACGCCCCACACTGGGGATGGAGCCCAGTAGGGATGATCAATGATAGGTGGTCTTCGGTAATGAATTCTTTAATATTTTTAATAGTGAGCACTTGAATGTGATCATTATAGTTCCCCAAATATGTGCTGTAGGTTTTTCTTGACAAAATGCAAGCAAAGCCCTTCGGACCTGATTGCTGGGTGGACCTCATTGGGGGTGGACCTGGCTGGGGTGGACATGGTTGGGGGAGGATCTGGTTGCTGGGTGGACATGGTTGGGGGAAGACCTGGTTGGGGGTGGACACGGTAGGGGGAGGACATGGTTGGGGATGGACATGGTTGGGGGAGGATCTGGTTGGGGGTGGACACGGTTGGGGTGGACATGGTTGCGGGTGGACGTGGTTGGGGGAGGACCTGGTTGGGGATGGACATGGTTGGGGGAGGACATGGTTGTGGGGACATGGTTGGGGGGGGACATGGTTGGGGTGGACATGGTTGGGGGGGACATGGTTGGGGTGGACACCGTTGGGGGGGGACATGGTTGCGGGTGGACATGGTTGGGGGGGACATGGTTGGGGTGGACATGGTTGGGGGAGGACATGGTTGGGGGAGGATCTGTTTGGGGGTGGACACGGTTGGGGTGGACATGGTTGCGAGTGGACGTGGTTGGGGGTGGACATGGTTGGGGGAGGACATGGTTGCTGGGTGGACACGGTTGGGGGTGGACATGGTTGCGGGTGGACATGGTTGGGGGAGGACATGGTTGCTGGGTGGACACGGTTGGGGGTGGACATGGTTACGGGTGGACACGGTTGGGGGAGGACCTGGCTGGGGGTGGACACGGTTGGGGGAGGACATGGTTGGGGGTGGACACGATTGGAAGAAGTCGCAGTAGCTCCTAGTGCATTGCCAGTCAGTTTCCTCTCATGACCGTAGAGCCTCTGAGTGGTCGCATGATGAGAAATAAGTGATTTCCATCAGAAATTATCTTTCACGGGAGACTTTATGTTTGTAGTTAAACTTTTCTTCCTTACAGACATCTACTAAAATGTTTGTGATGTAAACTTATTTTGAAATTATGTGTTTGCCTGAACATAGCACAGAGTAAACTGAAAGACAGTGGTAAGTTATGATAATGACCTTAGTTATTATTGCAGTGTTATGACCAGACACTTGAAACTGTTCAATTTACTGATGATCAATGAAAGGGGTTTTTTTTTTGGTATTAATTCCAAAGTAAATTGTTTTAAAGTTGTGTTGAATTCAAATAAACCTGCCTAATAGCTAATGTCTGTGCCATTGAGATAAAATCTTTAACTGGACACCATTCTTAATTTTGGTTGTATGTTGTTATCTGTTAGCTCCATTTGGAAAAGATATGAGGGAAGATTGAAGCTGAAAAATAATAATAAAAAATACAGTAAAATAGCAACAACAGAAAAATCCAAGTGAACAAAAGTCCTTCCATTTTATGAAAGTCATTTTACCATTATATAGAGCCCCGGTCTTTTCTATGGCTACATCTTTTTTTTTTTTTTAAGAATAAGATTAAATAATAAACCAAAGGATGTGTGAAATCATTTGAATGATAAAGATACTAACTTAAAAAAATAAAGAAAATAAACAACCTCTCTATATAAGTGGATTCTTGGGTTTTCCATTTAAAAAAAGTGAGGGCACGTACAGGTATGGATTAGTTAAGGAAATTATTTTTCCCGCCCAGATGCTCATTAGCTATGTGTATCCTTCTTTCAGTAGAAAATTATTTTTAAAATCCTATTGTCAATTGAAATACTGTCCTGTATTTTGTATTGATTTAACACATTTTCATTCTGAAGATCTGGGCAAGCATTTGCTTTGAAATGACAGGAATTGGCTTTGAAAACATTAGCAGCATAGATTGTCGTGTGCTCCCCACAGCCAGTACAGTTCCTCAGTGTCCCTGTTTGACTAGCGAATGCTATTGGTTTGTCTGAAAGAATTTATAGAAGCATAGAACTCCTGTATCTGCTGATCAAAAATGCAGCATTTTTTGACCTTATGAAATTTCACACCCCAGCAAGTTTTAAAGACATACTGTATGTCACAATCTGCCCACATCTGCTCCCGCACTTCCGCCGGCAGCGGCTGAAATACAGGCTGCACTGCGGGGGGCGGGGATCCTGTCTGGTGACTGATAGTCAGCTCATCCCCGAAATATTAGTCGGCACCTGTACTCCTTACTTGTAGGTAGTTGACTCAAACTAACATGTTGTAGACCAGCTCTTTGTTTTCTGAAGTGTATTATCTTGGCTCTTACACTAGACACACTCTCTTAAATGGATTATTCTTAAAGCTTGATTTATTGCAATCTTAAATTTAAAATAATAATAATAATAATAATAATTACCTGAGGAAATTGTGTCGTGAAATGGGCACTGGTTGAAGTTCAGATTTCAGATTTCCCATAATCCATGAGTATGACCTTGGGCAGGTCAGTCTCTGAAACTCTGGTCTTTAGTTCCTCCATCAGAACAGCGGGAACCCTTGGGTTCAATGAATCCGTAAGGCCTTTTTTTGTCTCTAACATTCTGGGAATCCGTGAGGGGGACATTGAGCAGGCCCTTGAAGAGTGAAGAGGAGTTAAATTAAAATAGAGAAGACTATTCCAGGCGGAGGGTGACAAAATATTTTTATGAGACATTAAAAGAAAGAACAGTTGGAATATGAGAGCGTTACTTCACCAATGGTTTCCCGACATCCCAGGCCCTGCTAGTATATGAAAAAGAGACTAGTTTAAAGGTATTTCTAAGGTATATTGGGAAATATTATCTATACTTATATTTCATCGATAGCTGCAGTATGAGTCTCCTGTTTTTCCTGATAATTAAAAATGTGCCTTAAATGTAATGTATGTGGGTTTTAATAGAATTCTTTGAAAATAGGCTTTTTATCCATATATAAAAAAATAAAGTGAGGCCTGGAAGGGACTTAGAATTGACCTTTACAGCCTTCATGAAATTTCAGATTCCTTCCTTTCGGATGTAAAATTTCCAAAAAGAATTGTTTCTACTCATTGTTTCTACTTCTCAGCCCACTGCCGTCTAGCTTTCCCTCTTGCTCCCTTAATTGAGTCCACTTTTATTTCATTAAGTTCCCCAGCGTTCACTTAATTTCTAAGACGAGTAAACATTTTTCGGTTCTTCGTTTCCCAGGTGTACATCTGGGCTGCGTTTAATACCATCGACCACCACCTCCTTCCTGGGAGGACCCCTCTCATCCTCTCCTTCTGGAATGTGTCTTCCTTCTTCCGGGCTTTCTTCCCTTGCCTGCTGCGTGCGTTTCGATGTCTAACCGGAATCTGGCCAAGGACTCTTCTCACTTGGTCCCCTCCCCTTGGTGGCCCATTCACTTTAAGGTCCCTGTATGCAGCTGGCTCCCACACCCACCTATCTGCAGGCGGGCCTTTCTCCTGAGCGGTAGTCACGGTGTTCACCTGACCCCTGGACCTCTCTGCCTAGATACATTTTGGAATCCACGTGTCCCAAGCCGAACTCAAGATAATTTTGTCAATCCCTCTCCTCCCCCTGCCCCAACCCCAATGTTCAATATCTCATTTCTCTCTTGAGCAGAATCCTGGATCCATGGCATGCCTCTCCCCCCTTCCCATCTTCACCCACTCGCAACTTGTGTCTAGTCCTGCTGCTTTTGCTTCTTATTTCTTCAACTTCTGTCCTCCCCTGTAATCACCCTAAAACAAGCCCTCATCGTCTCTGCTACAGATTCTGACCTCGAGGCTCTGTAACACTTCCTCCACCTGGCCGTCAAAGGGATCTTTCTAAAATCAAATCCTGAGTATGCCGTGCCCTGGGAATGCCCAGCCCGGGGTCTTCACTGCTGGTGAGTCGGGTCCGGCTTCCTTCATTTACATACAAGATCTCCTCTGCCTGGCCTCTGCTCTCCACTTTTATTTATTTTTTTAATCTTCAATGTAGAAAGTGTTCCATGAACCAATTCCAGCCTGCTCCCATCCTCTGCTCTCAACTCTTGCTTTGTCTCTCTTCTGTGTAGGTCCACTGGGCAGTTCTGAGCTACTTATTATTCCCTGCACTGCAAACTATGCTGCCGTTCTCTACTCTGAGCCGTTGTCTATGCTGTTCCACCCTCTGATTGGAATGTCCTTCTGTTCTCTATTTGCCTGGATCATTTTATTATTATTATTATTATTATTATTATTATTATTATTATTATTATTCTTTAAGACTTAATTCAGATTTACATTCCCAGCCTACTTCCTTGCTGAATGACTCCTCTCGGCCCTTCACGAAGCTGTTACCCTTGGTGGTCATCACTGGTGTTTCTCGGTCATCTTGTTCGCGTGTGTGTCTCATCTGCTAATCTGAGTTATTTGAGGGGGAAGAGCCGAGTGTCATTTGTCTGATAGCTCCTAGGACCCACATGTTGGGTTTTCAATAACTGCTTTCAAGGGAATATCTGAAATAATCCAGTCCATTTTTTTTTTTCCACTTCTTGGTAAGAAAAATGAAGCCTTTAGAAATTCAGTGATCATTTTAAGGTTGTTTTACTACATAGTGCTAGTTAAGTATCTCTCTATTGTTGTTTAAAAGTGTTATTCCCGCCCTGGCTGGTTTGGCTCAGTCGATATAGAGTGTCAGCCTACAGACTGAAAGGTCCCAGGTCCGATTCAGGTCAAGAGCACATGCCCGGGTTGTGGGCTTGATCCCCAGTAGGGGGCGTGCAGGAGGCAGCCAATCGATGATTCTCTCTCATTGATGTTTCTATCTCTACCTCTCCCTTCCTCTCTGAAATCAATAAAAGATAAGTAAGTAAGTAAGTAAATAAATAAATAAATAAGATACTCCCCTCTCCACCACATTCTGTGATATTTTACCTAGAGTAAGAGCCTTGAGATTTGATTTTGGGTGGGCATTCCAACACTTACATTGCTAGATATTCTTTGTCATGCAGAATTCTTCGAGCCCTACAAAATGTGGATAATAGCATTTGACCTTCATCCTTCAGATGGGTCAAATGGGAACTACATACAAAGGTGCCTTCTACATTTAGTGCTGTAGAAATATAAGTAAACTTTTTTTTAAAAAGCAGGGTACATTTCTAATGAGAATTGTGGTTTGGTAAATTGCTAATTATAGATTGAGATTATCTTTGCACAGGAAATACTACATTTAGGCTGAAAGATAATACAGGATTTAGACAAGCATTATTGCAAAGCTGTGTTCACAGGGACTCTGAGCACAAAAGTCTGTCTACCCACTAGTCATGGTCTTTAACATTTTGACAGTTATCAGTCCAACTCAAAAGTAGAAACAGTTCCTCAGTGGAGAACTGGAACATTTGTCCATATGTCTTGGGGATCAACCTTCTTGCTGAGGAGAAGTGCCTGGCTATGTCCCCAGAAGGACCGCCTAGAATTCTACTTTATCCTGTGTTGCAAATATTGGCTCACTCTGGCAATATCTCCTCCTTCCCTGAAATGCTTCTCCAATCCCTTTTTGAAAAAATAGGTTGGTCTTCCTTTCTTAGGCCAATTTTAAATGTGAAATGCCTATCCTCGTTGATGGCCACTTTACTTTTTATTAAGTGAAATGTAGATACAGAACTGATTTGCTTGTATAATACTACTTTTTTTAGCTTTCGTTTTTATTTTCCAGAAAGAAGTTGGTGTGATTTTTAAAATTGTATACTAAAAATGATTACATCTCATCCTATTTAACCCCATCTTACTTATAATTAATACAGAAGACATTAAGGGGGACTTACGGAAGGAAAGAGAACTGACGTTTCTAAGAACCCACTTGGTGGGAGGTGCTTTATTTATATGAGCAGGTTATTTTCATGCCAAGTACAACATGAAATGAATGTTACTGTAAACAAACTGGATAATGAAATTAAAAACCAGCGAGAGTAACTTGCCCAGGGTTTCCAATCAAGTAGCTGGCAGAGCTGTGATTTGGATTCTGCTCTAACCCCTGGCTTGAGTGCGATCAGTCCTGTAAAGAGGTCAGAGTGACAGCCCTCTTCAAGTAATGCTGAGTCAGCACCCACAGCCATCTCCGGGTCAGCCAGATCTTACAGTCAATAGCTGACTCTGCTGTTCTCGGGGCGGGGGGTTGGGGGGGGGGATGTGTTCATGTAACAGTCATGCTCACTGGGCCACAGCAGACGGGAAGGCTTGGAGGCACTAGCCAGGTGACCGACCGATCATTTGATAGAAATGTTTTATGTGATAATGGGTCAGTCCCTTAACCAGCCTGGGACTCAGAGTTTTGTCCCTCGTGGCGTGAGGGAGTCAGCCTGTGGCATCTCTCCAGTTCTTTGTTCTAGCATCCAGTGACTTGCCCATCCCCAGCTATACCTTCATGTTAAAAGCATCTGTGGTATTTCGAGTCAAGTTCAATGCGGCCCAAGCCCACAGTTGGGGGAAGGCCCTCTCAGCCTTGGAACTGAGGAAAGACGCAGAGGCATTCCTTTGGGTTGGAAAGAATACGTCCTCGAGCAGATGCTGATGGAAACTTGCAGCGCAGGGGACGGGAGAAGAGAGCGGGGTGCCCGCCGGAAAGTTGTGCGGAGGCGAGTACATTGCCCCTGATTGCAGTAACGCCTCGGCACGACAATACGGCCTTTCACCGCGACCACAGCTCTCATTCATGTGTGTTGTGCGCTGCTTCCTGTTGCTAATTGTCGGCACAATAGTCCTGCAACGGGGCAGCCCGAGTGCCCTTCTGCACCAGCTTGTCATTGTCTGTCTCCCTCACCCCCACCCATGCGCTCAGAACCCATTACCACGCTGGCATTTTTAGACATTTTCTCTGTTTGAAAATGGCAGTGCTTTTGAAACACGCCAGAACAGTTCATGATAATTGGACCAGCCAACCAGCAACAGCGTTTGCTTCCAAAAGGACACTGATAAGGCCGCTCTCTCTCTCTGTAGGATACTCTGAGAAAGGAATTAAAAATAAACGCATGATGCTCTCTTTATAGCATCATGTCACAGGCATTGTCTCCTTCGAGCGCCTCCCAGGCGGCCCCTGGAAGTAGCACGTTTGGTGAAAATAGTTTTGTTGGCCTATATTATTTACAGATGGACAGTCTGGTCAGTTCTTTGGAAAATCTGTGCCTTTGGGGAGTTATATTTGGCTATTCTTGGAGGGAGTCAGCATGCTCTCTTAGATTCACAAACCCTAGTAAGTTCTCATTTCGGCCTCCAGGCAACTGGCGTCTCAGGTTAATTCACGTTAGGTTTTCCACATTTTGGCCAGTAAATATTTCACACGTGCTTTGAACCTTGTACCAGTGATCTAATGTTGACAGGAAGGTATTTTTCCCCCAATTATTTCCCTATAAGTAAATCCTGAAACTGTTTTATTCCTTACCAGCTCACCTGTCACCCAGGACTCCCCTATCTTATAAGGATACGATCACAGCGGGTGGTTGTTTTTACATGGAATATTCTCACACTGGATGGTAGTTATTTTTGGTGCATGGATACTCAACAAGAAGTTTGGTCAGTTTTCTTTGGGGAAGACTCTTTCCATATTCTGTATCTAGTCACCTGTTTCAGTTTGATTGTAAAAAGCTAGAAAGTGAAGATGCAGAGCTTGTTATAAAGAAACTAGAGGCCCAGTGCGCAAATTCGTGCACCAGTGGGGCCCCTCGGCCTGGCCTGCGGGATCGGGCCGAAACTGGCTCTTTGACATCCCCCGAGAGGTCCTGGATTGTGAGAGGACACAGGCCAGGACGAGGGACCCCACGGGTGCACAATCGGGGCCGGGGAGGGACGAGGGAGGTAGGCCAGCCGGGAAGGGACCACGTGAGGGCTCCAGGGTGTGTCCGGCTTGTCTCACTCAGTTCTGATCAGCCAGACCCCAGCAGCAAGCTAACCTTCCAGTCGAAGAGTCTGCCCCCTGGTGTTCAGTGCACGTCATAGCGAGCTGTTGAGCAGCCTTAGCATATCATTAGCATATCATGCTTTGATTGGTTGACCAGACGACCAGACACTTAGCATATTAGGCTTTTACCATATAGGATGAACCTTTACTTCCTCTCTTGAACGCTGCTAACACTCCAAAAACAGCACGTGACATGCTAGAACGCGCCTAGAACTTAGAGCTACAAAACCTGGACCCGAGATTCAGTTTATAACCTCACGGACGTGATGATTTTGAACAAGGGACCTACATCAGCCTCTGTTTCCTTATTTGTGAAACAGAAAAGACGACAGCACCCGAGAACTTCGTTGGGAGGGTTAGTGAGAAATAACGCTCATGAAACCTTCATGTTCTAGTGGAGCAACTGAGAAGGTGCTTTCAAAGAGTGACTTAGTTGTCATTATTTAAGAAGAATCAATTTGGGGGAAAATATAATAGAAAGGAAAGTTTCCTTAGTGACCTAAATTGGCAAAATATTTAAGATGATTTTTTTTCTGTTCTAACAATGAATGAACTGGTTATTCCAAAGTATCTCTTTGCTTCCTTGCAATGCACAGTCAAACCAGACTTTAAAGTGAAGCGTTTTGTGCTAAAGACCCAGAGACTTCTCTGTGGCTGTGGGTAAAACCCAGTAAATTAGGAAAGTTCATCTGGAGTCAGAATTCCTGAGTGGAAAGAGAGACATTTATGTCTCGTCTTGAAGTTTCTAGAGGTGAGAGAGTGTTTTCCAGACAGGTCAGATTCTTTAAAAAAGTATATATTTTTATTTTTATTGATTTCAGAGAGGAAGGGAGAGAGAGAGAGAAACATCAGTGATGAGAGAGAATCACTGATCGGCTGACTCCTGCACGCCCCCCACTGGGGATCGAGCCTGAAACCTGGGTTTGTGCACCAACCGGGAATCGAACAGTGACCTCTTGGTTCATAGGTCGATGCTCAACCACTGAGCCACCCTGGCCAGGTTGGACAAGTCCGATTCTTAATAGTAATTCGGTTTTTTTTATAAATGTTTTTAATGAAATGATTAGGCTTGTTTGTTTATAATCCTCCAAAATTCACTGTGTGTTTTTTTCTTTTGTTTGTTTCTTTTTTTGGAAGTTGAGTACTTTGCTCTGAATAAATAGGCCTTTTCATCCTTCTCCAAGGGAAAAAAATCGTATAACTATTCTGTAAATCTAATTCTACCACTTTCCCAAGGGAGAGAAAGCTTGCTCTCCAGTCAGAGCTGTAGCTATGTAATCACCAATTTGACGAGGCTTTTAATTTTTTTCACATTGATGTTATTAGGATTTACTTATACATAAACATCTATATCTGTATATGCTTAGAGCAGGATTTATTGCTAATATTCTCAGAGGTGGTGTAACTGAACAATGTAGGTTTTAAAAAATATATATTTTTATTGATTTCAGAGAGGAAGGGGGAGAGAGAGATAGAAATATCACCGATGAGAGAGAACCCATGATCAGCTGCCTCCTGCACACCCCACACTGGGAATCATGCCCACAACCCAGGCAGGTGCCCGGACCGGGAATCAAACCGTGATTTCGATGTTCAACCACTGAGCCACGCCAGCCGGGGCAGGGCACTTTAGATTTTGAAGAAATTAGTATTTCAGGTTTCGGGAGGCACTTGGCCCCCTGTCATTGTTCACTGGCTTCAGGTGTGAAAGTTTCATCATAAAGTTAAGCTCCCCTTGGTGATGGGCACGTACTCTGGGTCCACACCTTGGCACCGGCAGTGTTCAGTCCTTCACTTACTTCCCTAATGACTTTTAGCATCCATTGGTGATCCTGGCCGGAATCAATCATTTTATTGGGTGTAGAGTATCTTTCAGCTGTTTTTAAAAATCTGGTGTTAGTTAGCCAACATAAATTCCTTACTGCATTTGGCTAACGTTAATCATGGATTTGTTCATTGTGTTTATTCAATTGAGACCTGCTCTGTGTAGGCACAGTACGAGGTAATCAAATAATACCACCCTTGCCCTCAGGGAATTTGCAGTTTAATTTACATTCTTGTTGGATTGTTTAAAAATGTTGTTATGAATTCCAGTTTCAGCGTATTTGAAATATAAATTAGTTTTTCTTAATTAAAACAAAATGGTGTTCATGATTATTTTTTAGATTTCCACACAGTGTTTTGTAGTAAGCTGTGCTAAAATGGGTAGAACTCATCCTTTCTGCATCCGGGTAATTCACTTCTGTTTGTTTCATGGGTTGTGATCACTAATAAACTGTTTACTTGGGTGTGTGAGTACAGAGGTGTCTGAGCCATTATGAAATATGATGTAGATCATTATTTAATGAAATGAAAAATATCACAACATAGTAAATGAGCAAAGCACTTATGTAATACTAGGGTCCCTAGGCCTGGCCTGCAGGGATCGGGCCGAAACCGGCCTGGTGCACAAATCAAGATGGGCTGGACATGCCCTGGAGCCCTCCTGTGGTCCCTCCCAGGCAATCGGTACTGGGCAAGACAGGCCAGCCCCTACAGAACCAGTTCTCAACCTGTGGGTCGCGACCCCTTTGGCAGTCGAACGACCCTTTCACAGGCGTCGCCTAAGACCATCCTGCATATCAGATATTTACATTACGATTCATAACAGTAGCAACATGACAGATATGAAGTAGCAACGAAAATAATTTTATGGTTGGGTCACAACATGAGGAACTGAATTTAAAGGGACAGAAGGTTGAGAACCACTGCCCTACAGGGATTGGTCTGAGACTGGCAGTCCGACATCCCCCAAGGGGACCTGGATTGCGAGAGGGCGCAGGCCAGGCTGATTCCACTGGTGTATGAATCTGTGCACTGGCCTCTAGTATGCATATAAAATCTTTGGTTATTCCTTCCCACCCTCCCCTCCTTTCCCTTCCCTCCTTCCCTCTGAGATTTATCAGTCTGTTCTATGTTTCCATGCCTATGCATTGAGCATTTGCCCCCTAGTGGTCAGTGCACATTATAGCTACTGGTGGAACGGTTGCTTAGGCTTTTATATATATAGATGTTCCATATGCTATAGTCTCATTTTAAAACATGCTTACAAAAGAAATATACATGAGAACATTAACCATGTACCTATTTATGAATTTTTCTGCAGGAAGCATAAATGATTTGAATATGAATTTGTACAATGAGAAAAAAGGAAGAGATATGTTTAAAAGCCAGCTTACCTCACAACAATGTGAATGTACTTATTAATGCCATAGGACTGTGCACTTTAAAATGGTTAAAATGGTACATTTTATGTTACGTGGGGTGTTTTTTTTAACCACAAAAAGTAGTTCATGGCTATTAGACTGCAAAAAACACGACCACAGAACAGCTCGCCTCATGATGCGTTTTGATGTTTGCCTGACTCTCAGGACTCTGTTAGTGAGACCTCATTCATTTTGTATGTTCACTATGCCCCAGGGGGACCACGGTGTATTTTTAATTAAAATTGGAAGAGTGCAGAGGGTATGCAGAGAGTAGTTGTTCTGGAAGACTTTTGAGATGTTGGTTTAATTAGAGGTAGGATTTTGAGGACGGACGAGATGGAGAAATGCTGGTGGGAAGGGGGTTGGCTCTGAGATGTACTTTTGCTAAATGATGGTGACCTATTCGCTAAAGAAAAATGTATCAGGAGAAGTTCACATCAATATGTCGTGATTTCAAACTCAATTTAAATCGACAAAGAGTCTCCCTGTTAAAACCAACAGGGCGACGTTTATGATCATTAAAAAGCCAGAATTTGAAACGTGTACCTTAAAGTGAAAATGTCTTTTAGAGTGGAACATAGCATTAGTAACCCCTCTTACTGCTTCACTTACAGAAAGTTCTTTCTTATGAAATAAACAGTAATAACTTACGCCCACCCCCCATTTCCTTTTATGGAAAAGGATGTTTTTACTCTGGTTCAGACCACTGGGCTACGTGTCACATTCGCCGGCAGCAAAAGCATCCTGTCCTTTGTTACCGAGAGAATAGAAACCGGGAGCTGGACCAGTGCGAGTTTGGGAGCCACCTTTCCGTCGTTCGTGACTGAACGTGTGTGTTCCCGTCGGCTTGGTCGGCGTTCCAGGGCGTGAGACCAGCAGCGAGAGGACACAGGTCCCCGCTGCCCCTTCGCACTGTCTTTCTCTCTAAACCACTCCCGCTGCATCCTGCGTCCACAAATAAAGTGTCACCTCGGGCTCCTGCGGGGGATCCCCCTCTTCCCTAGCCATCCCTCTGCTGTGTTCAGAGCCAGGAGCAAACACAGGGCTAGGGGTGGGGGTGGAGGGGGCCCTCTCCCTCCTCAAATATGTTATCAGGTGACAAGTACCCTGACTTCTGTATAGGAGAAAAGGGGTCACAGAGGGAGGAGGGCAGGGCCCAGGGAAGGGCAGGTGCGGAAGAGGGAGAGTGGAAACACCTTTTCAAGTGGGAGGTAACTTGGACAGACGATGCCTGATTGTTTAAAGGCATTTTTCTGAGCAGTGTGTTCTTTCCAAAAGACCCGGGCATTTGAACCCACGTAGACCTGGGGGTAAATGTTCGTACAGTGACTTGCAAGCTGTAGGTTTGGGGGCAATTTATTTAACCAGTTTCAATCTCTATTAGCTCCTTTATGAATTGGAAGATAATAATAGAACCCCTCTTAGATGTGTCCCTCAGATGTAACATAGTGAGCACGGGCAGATGCCCCCGTGGGACTCATCACCAGATCAGCTGGCACAGCGACGGCCCCTTCCTGACAGCCGTGGAATGAGTCTCTGGAAGGTTGATGTGCTGGGGCTTCCTTGGTCACTATTCTTTTTTGCCCCCTGGACAGTAAAAACTTTTCAGCAAAAAGAAAAAATGCGTTTTGCCACTTTTATAAAAATAGCCGCAATCATCATAATCATAATAATAACAGGCTAATATGCAAATGGTCGTCACACCGTGATCATCCATGATATCTCAAACCATTTAATACACACAATGGTTTGAGATATCATGGATGATTATTTGATTAATAGCTTTTCAGAATCGCTAGCCGAAGTTTCTACTTTTGTTTTTAAGTCAGCCGAGGTTGAATTGGAAATCTTTACATGACTAAATTGAAAATATTCTTCTGAAGAAGTATTGACTGTTTATTCACCACCATCCTTTTTAAGAATCCCCTTAAAGATCAGGAGTCCCCTTTAAGAATAAGGGTTTTTAGACATGAGCCATGGCAGGTTTGCCTTCATTTTACAAAGAGCTGTGGGGTGTGTTCATGAGCCCATATTGTAGCTAACACAGAAGAACCCAGAACTTCTTCTGTTGACTGGCTCACTTGTTTTAACATGGTTTTTTGAAGTTTCAATTTTTGTGGCTTCAGATCCAGCTCTTTAGTTACCCTGTGTACGAAGGGCAGAGAGCCCTGGATGTGGTGGGAAATTATTTTCTTCTCTCTCGGCGCTGACTCACTACCAGATGAGGGATGCTCTCCGAGACCATTCTCCAGGCAGAGACGATGCTCTCAGATCTGAACAAAGCCAGACACTTCCAGAGAGAAAGGCACAGATAGTTCAAAAAATCCCAACCCGGGACCACTTTTCCTTTTTCATTTTAGTGTCATTTTTGTATTTTAACGTATTGATTTAGAATGTGATTTTTTTCGTTATATAAAAAGAATGGTTCGATATGATTGCTGACTTGGTCCCATAAAGACGTAGGAATGGCAGTTGATAGTTGCTAATAATGGAGATAGGACCAGAAGGATAAGTACGGACAAGACACTGTTGAACTTCTCAACCAGGGGTCAATTACTTTCTTTCAAAAGAGCAGTATCGGTACACAAGCCAGCTGTACTTCCTCTGGTTGTCTGCTACCGCGTATCCAGTCCTTAAAGCTAACAGCTAGCATGATTGAAACCTTATGTGTCACACACAATGTTGAGGATTACATCGATTTATTATTTCTCCACATACTAGTTGTATGTTACAGGTACTCTTGTTGTTTCTTAAGTAATGTTTGAAGAGCAAAGGCCTTAATTCGCTTGCAAGGTTCATTGTTCATGGTAGGGAAAATACTGAATCCAGACACACTGGGATTAGAACCCATATTTTAGCCACTGCACTTTCGTCCTTTTCTTTGAAGTCTTCCTAGATATTCCTTGACAGAATTGATCGCTTGGTGACTGACTGGCTCTACGGTCTGTGATTAAGAAGAACTATAGGTGGCTTGGCCGGTGTCATTCAATGGTTGAGCATCAACCCATCTACCAGGAGATCATGGTTTGATTCCCCATCCGGGCACCTGACTGGGTTGCAGGCTCGGTCCCCACTCGGGGACATGCAGGAGGCAGCCGATTGATGATTCTTTCTCATCGTTGATGTTTCTATCTCTTTCTCTCCCTCTCCCTTCCTCTCTGAAATCAATAAAAACGTATTTTTAAAAAGTTACAGTTGGGATATACTATCAAAAGGCTTATAATCTAGGTAGAGCGATAAGGATGCCTTAAAATGGTAATAGTATAAGGTAGTCTAAGCTGAGTGAAGAATGAGGCAGACAGTAGTAAGTTCTGAGAATATGGGGAGGGGGGGGTGGATTCAGGAATGGTCAGTCTTCCATAGAAGGCCTCATGGAAGAAGTTGGCTTTGATCTTCACCTTAGAGGACAGGTGTCCTTTTGACAGTTGGTGGTCACGTATGGATCGGGGTCAAATGAATGGACAGCAAAGGTACGATACAGGGAAGAGCAGCAGGGTGTCTCGGGGGAAAGCCATGTATTCCCTGGAATGCTGAGAGATCTCAGTGGCTTTGCGTAGAACAGAACTCTGTAGTTTGCAACTGCTTGTTTCTTGGTTTAAATGTAAGTATATTCAAAGAGACATTTTATTTTATCACTAGAATGCCAGTTAATGAAAACAGAACGACCAAAGCCAAACACATTCATTATCAGATGTCTCCAGTGGACCACTGTTATAGAGAGAACCTTTCATGTAGATACGCCAGAGGAAAGGTAAGAGAGTCATTTTTTTTCTCTCCATTTTGTGAAAAAGCAACGGTCAATCTAAAAACCCGTGTGTCTGACCTCACCATGTGTAAATATATGTAAATACCTTTGTAAAATGCTGTAGGCCCTTAAGGATTATTATTCTGATAGAAGAGATGAGTAACTTATCAAATTCTGAATCAAAATATCTGGAAGTTCTGGTAGATATACTTCTTAAAAGAAAAAAAAACATTAAAAAGCTAAAACATAAATTAAGACATTTTTAATAACCAAGCTACGTCTTTTAAAAGAATGGTAGGATTGTGTTTGTGTTTAGAATTCTGAGGCCAGAGGTGGCAAAGGTGTCAGGTAGCATGCCATCCGTCAGGCGGCCACCTGGAGTATCGGGAGGAGGATGCTGAGATGGGGTCTCAGCTCAGTGAGGAAGAAAGGACCAGGACTGACTGGCAGTGGCCGTCATCGTTGCTGAAGCGGGGAGTGCAACACATTTCCAACCAGCTCCCAGCGTCCTCAGGGCCCCATTTTCATCCTCCTGATCCGCTAATTCCTGGAGTCCCCTCCCTTTCCCAGTTCTGTCCAATACCCTTCCATCCGGTGGCTCTCATACTGTCTTAGGTCCAACAACCACCAGCACAAATTCATTTTCCTGCGCCTATGTTACCATATTTGACTCAAATCAGCAACTCTGTGAAGTTGAATCTTTTTAGCCTATTTTCCAAATGAATAAATTAGTTCTTAAGAAACTTGTGTGATTCAAAAACCTCAGAACTTCCCCCTAAAATCTAGTAAATAGTGAAGTGTTATTTTAATAATACTTTTTTGATCAATAAACAAAAATGGTAATATATGTTGATGCAGAAAACATAGACAAGAAAGAAAAATGGAAAAGATCTAGAAATTACTCATAATCTGATTCTATAACCAGAGTTAAGGACTGATTTTTTTTTTATACACTTCCAGTCTTATTGTGTGAGATATGTTTAGGTCTTCAGTACACATACAATTTTATGTGTCCTCCCTCCAAAGCCACCCCCTTCTGCCCTGGGCATTTATCTATGCTGAGTCTTCAGTTTGCTTATACCTTAGCCCCGTGGTCGGCAAACTGCGGCTCACGAGCCACATGCGGCTCTTTGGCCCCTTAAGTGTGGCTCTTCCTAAGCCTTAGGAGTACCCTCATTAAGTTAATAACAATGTACCTACCTATATAGTTTAAGTTTAAAAAATCTGGCTCTCAAAAGAAATTTCAGTTGTTGTACTGTTGATATTTGGCTCTGCTGACTAATGAGTTTGCCGACCACTGGTAGCCCATAACTATGGTTGAGCTCAATCCTGTGTAATGCCTATGAAATCAGATCTGAGCTTAAAATGTTACATTTCCTACAAAACCTCTGACACTGGTAGACTAGGTAGGTCCCCCTGCTATTTCCTTCCCTATCTCCTTGGACCTTTTGCATCTGGTATACCACTACTATGATCTTTGCCTGCCTTATTCAGTAGACTATAAGAGTCTTGATTGGCAAGGGTGATGTCTTCCTTGCTCATCATTTTATTTTTAGCGCACAGTCCAGGGGCCCATACAGTGTTTATTGACTTGTTGAACGAATGGGGTTTTCCCCATGGCAATATATATTCTTTGAAAATATTGCTCTTCATGGATTTATAACATCCCATGTAACTTGATTCATTTTGCCTTTGTATTCGCAAGGCTGGACTTACGCCATATCTTAAGGCTGAACTAGTTTGCTCTTCCTGCAATATTATCATACTACTTTTCTGGATAATCAGTTTTCATTTGCGTTTATGACTAGAAGGAAGCAGTTTTATGAAAAACAGCATATTTGTATTTGCATTAGAGTTTGTTTCCTGAATTTACCTAGAACCTGGTGTTTGGATAGTTTATATGACTTTAATATTAATGAAGACTTAGATGTATTAAGATCTAGAAAAACTCTCTATCTTCTCTATTCTGTCTTCCAGTCTAAAATACTTACCTGTTGCAAACTAAATATCTCTAATCTATCTTTTAAAATCTTATATTTATTTCATTAATCATAGAAGTTTGGAATCTATTTTTCCAAAAGAAGAGCTTCTTGTCTTACCTCCATTTATTGAATAATCCATTCTCTTCTGATTATGCTTGAATACTTGTATTTTTAGTATTTTTCTCTCCCCCCCTTTTGATATTTCTGTGATTCTAGCACTAGGATCACATGGTTTTAATTAGAGAAGCCTTATCAAACTTATAGCTTTCAATAAAGCAAGCCTTTTATTATTGCTATTTTTTTCAAAATGTTCTTAGCTTTTCTAGTACATTTTAAAAATTGTGATTAAAAACACATAGCATGAAATTTACCAAATTTTAAGTGTACAGTATTATTAACTCTACGGACAATGCTTTGTGGTAGATCTCTAGAATTTCTCATCTTGTATGACCGAAACTCTGTGCCCATTGAATGGCAACTCCCCATTTCCCCCTCTCCTGCCTCATATCAAACTTCATTCTTCTTTCTGCTTCTGTGAATTTGACGACCTTAGGTGTCTCATATAAGTGAAAACATACAGTATCTGTCCTTCTGTGACTGGCTGATTTCACTTGGAATAATGCCCTCATTGTTCATTGATGTTGGAGCACATAATAATATCCCATCCTACGTTTACCCCACATTTTCTTCATCCATTCATCGTTCAATGGACACGTAGGGTTGTTCCATGTTTTGGCTATTTTTAATAATGCTGCAGTGACCATAGGAGTACAAATACCTCTTCAAGATGCTGATTTCATTGTATTTTGGCTAAATGCCCAGAAGAGGGATTGCTGGATCTTAAGGTAGTTCTATTTTTATTTCTTTGAGGAGCCTCCACAGTGTTTCCCACAGTGGCTGCAACATTTGACATTCTCACAGCAGAGCATAGGAGTTGCAGTTTCTCCACATTCTTGCTGACACTTGGTATTTTCTACAAATGGTGGACTCAGGTGCAGCCCTATAAATAATTGCATTAAATATTAATGGGTTAAACATTGCAAGTAAGAGGCAGAGAGTTTCAGAATTGATGAAAGTACAAGGCCCACTTATGTATTGTCTGTAAGAGATGAACTTTAAGACACAGGTAGATTGAAAAGAAATTGATTGAAAAAGATATCTTCAAACAGTAAATACAAGAAAGAGACTTGCTATATTATATGAGATTACAAAATAAGATGTATCACCTGAGAGTACCAGGACACTTTATGTTAAAAGGGTCAGTTGAACTCTATGATATAACAATTATGAATATGTATGCATGCAGTAACAGAACTAAGAGAGAAAATAGACAGTCCCAGGACCATATTTTGAGATTTTAAAATTCTTTTCAGCAGTTGATAGAGCAGCTAAACAAAAAAAATCAACAAAGACATAGAAATAGAATAGCTCTACCAATCAATTTGATATAATTGATATCTATACCCAGAAGTGGCAGAATACACATTGTTTTCAAATGTACTTGATACATTCACCAGAAGATCATATTCTGGATCTTAAAACAGTTATTAATATATTTAGAAATACTGAAATTTTACAAAATATGGTCTCTGCCTTCAGTAGAATTGATTAGAAATCAATAAGATAATAAGAAAAACCCCAGTATTTTGAAATCAAATAAAACACCTCTTAATAATCATTGGGTCAAACACAGAATTCACAAGAGCCATTAGAAAATAGTTTAAAACAAATGATAATAAAACAAAGCATGTTAAAACTTGTGGTATGTGGTGAAATGAGTGCTTAGAGGGAATTTATAAATTCCTATATTTGGAAAGAAGGAAGTTCTCAAGTCAGTAATCTATGCTTCCATCTTGAGAAACTAGAAAAGTAAAGTAAATTAAACCCGAGACAAACAGAAAGAAGGAAACAATAGAGAAATCAGGGGGCTTAAAAACAGAAAAATTGTAGAGAATAATCAATTAAACAAAGCTAGTTCTTTGAAACAAAATTAATACAAGGGAAATGTCTTGACAGGTTTTTAAGGAAAATTTAAAAAAAGAAGGCAGAAGCTAACAATACTAACCCTAGAACATTGAACAATCTCGTATTAATGAACAAAGTTGAATTAGTAAGCAAAACATTTTTTTTTTTTCAAAGAAAACTTCAAGTCCAGGTGGCTTCATTGATTAAACATTTAAAGAAGAGATATTACCAATCCTACAAAATCTATTTCAGAAAATAATGGAGAAGAGAACACTTCCTAACTCATTTTATAAGGCCACTGCCACCCTCATTTTAAAAACAACAACAAAGAAAACAGGCAAAACTATCATAAGAAGAGAGACCTATACGCCTGATATACTTGTAAATATAGATGCCAAATTTTTTTTACAAATATATTTTTACTAGAGGCCTGTTGCATGAAGAGATTCATGCAGTAGGCCTTCCCTTCCCATGGCTGCTGGCACTGGTTTACCTCTGGCATCGGGGACCCACACCTTCGCTTTGTCCGGGGTCCGGCCAGAGCTGGCCCTGGGGCCATCAGGCTTCGCTCCACCACTTGGAGCCTACGTATGCAAATTAACTGCCATCTTTGTTGGGTCAATTTGCATACTCTCCTGATTGGCTGGTTAGCATGGCGCAGGTATGGTCAATTTACATGTTTGTCTATTATTAGGTAAGATTGATTTCAGAAAGGAAGGAAGAGGGGAAAGAGCGATAGAAACATCAATGATGAGAGAGAATCATTGATCGGCCGCCTCCTGCACACCCCCCACCAAGGATTGAGCCTGCAACCTAAATTGAACCCAGGATCCTTCAGTCCACAGGCTGATGCTCCATCCACTGAGCCAAACCAGCTAGGGCTGGTGCCAAATTTATTAACAGAATTTTGACAAATAGAATTACAAAATATATATAAAGGATAATACACCATGACCAAATGGAGTTTATCCCAAGAATTCAGTTGCATTAGCATCTATATATATATATATATATGAAAGGCTAATATGCAAAGTGTCCCCATGGGAGTTTGACCAGGAGACCGGGAGTTCTATCACTCACTATGATGTACTCTGACCACCATGGGGCGGCGCAGAATGAAGGAAGGTGCTGGCTGGTAGCCAGCAGCTGGGGAAGGCCCTGGCCAGCAGCCGGAAGTCCCTGATCGGCTCTGATCACCAGCCAGGCCTAGGGACCCTACCCATGCATGAATTTTGTGCACTGGGCCTCTAGTCTGAAAATAATCCAACTAAACTTATTAATAGGATAAAGGAGAAAAACTACACGATTATTTCAACAGATGCAGAAAAAATATTTCACAAAAGTCAACATCCCTTTGTAACAAAAAACCTGTTGAATAGAAAGAGAAGGGAACTTATTCAACTTAAGGGTATTTACCAAAAAAAAAAATATCCTACAGCTTATGCAATACTCAGAGGTTAAGGCTCCATGCTTTCTCTTTAACACTTAGAACAAAGTAAAATGCCTGCTCGCACCACTTTTATTTTACATTGTATTGATGGTCTGATCTTCTGTATTATAAGGCAAGAAAAAGAAAAAAAAAAAAGCAAGCACATTAGGAAAAAGGCAAACACATGTAAAATTGCCCTTACATGTAGACAACATGGTTGCATGTTTACAAAATCCAGAAAAGTAAGAGCTACTGGAACTCAGAAATGAATTTAGTGAGTCTGGAGGTTAAAAGTCAATGTACAATAAACAACTGTATTTCTAAATACTAGCAAAAAAATAAATTTGCAAATCCCTGGACAATAAAGAGTACTTAGATAGAAAGCCAATTAAAGATGTGCAAGACTTTTTTTACAGAAAATTCCAAAACATTGCTCTGGGAAGTTAAAGACCTACAGAAATGCAGAGCTATACCATATTCATGGATTGGAAGGCTTAATTTATTAATATGGCAGTTCCTTCCATACTGATCTATAGATTTAATGCAATTCCATTGAAAATTCTAATGAACTTTAAGAAAGCAACAAGGTGATTTTAAAACTTATATGGAAATCAATGACCCTTGATCTGATGAGATAACTATCAAAAAATGAAAGCTTTAAATTAGTGCTCAAGAGACTTATTAATTAAACTACAACTTACGCCTGCCATTTTTTTAAAGAAATTTGCCTATGATCTGGGAACAGTGAAAGGTTTTGGCTTTGAAAACCTTTTCTTAGAACCTTTGTTGGACTACAGTAAAGATCTTGAGTATGTCAATGATGGCTGTACAGTAGCTAAACAAAACAATAAGTGCAGCAAACTTTTGGGGGTCATCTTTACTTTGTAAGTAAGATGTGTACGGACAATTAAAATGTAACTTACTTTTAAAGTACTTTTAACTGAATTTTCTTAAAATCCTTTTCTTCTTTTTTCTTAACATACCTCCAAATAAATGCTACTATGAACATTATGCTGTAATTAATTTCTTGGGATTAATTCCACAGTGGAGTAAGCGTGGGAGAATATGTTCATGAGCGTGTGTGTGTGTGTGTGTGTGTGTGTGTGTGTTATTGTGGAGACTTTATTTGCATATATTTCATATAAAAAGGAGATATTTGAATTTGTTACCATCCTCTATTAATGAGAATTTGCACTTGATCTATAGGGAAGAATGGACGGAAGCTATTCAGGCTGTAGCAGACAGACTCCAGAGGCAAGAGGAGGAGAGAATGAGTTGTTGCAGTCCAACCTCACAAATTGATAATATAGGGGAGGAGGAGATGGATGCTTCTGCAACCCATCATAAAAGAAAGGTAGGAAATAATGACTTTTTCCTCTATTTGGGCAGTATGAGTATGGAAGAAATATGCTAAAAATGGCAGTTTGCAAAAAATGGCAGCCTATTATCTTATACTAGAGGCCCAGTGCACAAATTCATGCATGGATGGAGTCTGGCTGGCCCAGCCCCAATGAGGGCGGATCAGGACCGGGCCTGTTGGGAGGAGGAGATGGTGGGAGGTTGGCTGGCTGGCCCACCCTGATTGGGGCCTGATCAGGGCCGGGCCAGCTGGGGGGAGGGGCCGTGTGCCTATCGGGGTGGTGGGGGCCCAGTGGTGGTGGGGATGGCCAGGGGGAGGGACTGCAGCCAGTTGGCTGGCCCCACCCCCTGTTGGGGTTGGGGGGTGATCAGGGGAAGAGTCGGCCAGGGAGAGGGGCTGCGGGCCTATAAGGGTGATGGGGGCCCATTGGGGGAGGGGGCCTGTCAGGGGAGGGGCTGCAGGCAGTTGGTCGGCAGCCCTGCCCCTGATGGAGTGGTGGGGGCCTATCTGGGGTGAGGCCAGCTGGGGGGAGGAGCTGCAGGAGGTTGGCCAGCCAGGCCCACCCCCTATTGGAGTGGGGGGACAATCAGGGGTAGGGCCAGCCTGGGGGAGGGGCTGCAGATCAATGAGGTGGGTCGATCGGGGGTGGGGCTTGCTGGTGGGGAAGGGTCGCAGTGGGGTTGGCCGACTGCCTTGCCCTGGATCATGGTGAGAGAGGCTGATCAGGAATGGGGCTGGGGGGAGGTGCCCCGCCCCCCAGTTGGGCTGGTTCGCTGGCTGCAGTGGATGTCATTCTGGTCATTACGGTGTTCTGGTCACTGGCTTTTTATATATATAGATGCCTGGCTACAGTAACTCAAAGCTATGGTTAGTGTTTGGAGAGAGAGAGAAGAGATGGTGGGACCTCTGAGGTCCTGTGATTTATCGCTGCCTGGCCCAGTCGTTGTAGAAATTGATCAGACTAGAGCGTTCCCTTCCCTGAGAGAGAGAGAGCCAGAGGCAGGCGGTGGAGGGGTGAACTTCTGTGCCCTTTTCCGAGTGATTCCTTGTATTCCTCTTCAATTATATATTTATAGTTTAACCAAATTTTTGGACTAGGCAGTCTTTTTCTTAAATGCTAGAATCTATAATGTGATTTGAATACATTTATTAAGCATTTGTTATGTGTGCACATGTATGTCTTAGCCTAAAGCAGCCACACTGATATGTTGGAGATTATGTAAAGGAAAGAGTATTTCTACATAAAATGTTTACCTAACAAATCTTAGAATTGGGTTTTGGGTAATTAATTTTTCTGGGGAGTAACCATGCTCTCATTGTTGAATGAAATCTTATTGTAACTTTAACACCGTCCAAAAGAGGAAAACATTTTGTAATAGGTTACATTTTGTTTGTAAAGACTACATAATTACTGTGTCTACCATGCTGAACGTGAGCATTTGGTATCAAAGATACTTTCAAATGTTCTGAAAGTTTGTCAAAATAGATATGAAATCTGCTTCTGATTTTATCACATAGAATTTTTTTTACTAATATCAATTTCCATGCAAATTCCTTTTTTTAAAGATTGACAGAATAACTGGCAGAAGCTGTGAAATTGAGAGTTAAGACTGTCAAACTTTTGAAAACTCTCCTTGTTCCTGAGATTCGCATCCTCGAGGACTATAGTAATACTTTATAATTACATACTACTTTTCATCGGAGAATGTCATAAAGCGGTTTACAAATTCTTCTTTGATTTTACCCCTACAGATTCAGTTTCAGCTGATACGACATTAAGTAATAGGATACAGCAAGTATCATTTTCCAGTGATTTTAGATAAAAAAGAAAAAAGCAAGGAGGGCCCAGCCGGCGTGGCTCAGGGGCTGAGCTTTGACTTATGAACCAGGAGCTCAGGGTTCGATTCCCAGCTGGGGCACAAACCTGGGTTGTGGGTTCGGTCCCCAGTGTGGGGAGTGCAAGAGGCAGCCAGTCAATGATTCTCTCTCATGGTTGATGTTTCTCTCTCTCTCTCTCTCTCTCTCTCTCCCTCCCTCCCTCCCTCCCTCCCTCTCCCCCTTCTCTCTGAAATCAATAAAAATACTAGTATGTTGGAAAAATAAAACAAGAACCACAAGGAGGGTCCTACTCAAATCAAGCTTTATCCTATTTACGAGAACAATGTTTTTCTTTATTGCATAGAACCAACTACCCAAGTTTAACATCCTAAAACAATCCCCGGGTGTTATTTCTCACGCTTTCCCCGTTTGCTTGGGCAGTTCTGCTGGCCGCCAACCTATCTCCCAGGCAGCTGCCTTCACCTGGCAGTGGGCTGGGCTGGAAAATGCCAGAACGCCTTTCTCACGTGTCTGGCTTCTGGGTCCCCCTCGCGTGACCTCCCTTCATCCCAGGGCCTCCACATGGCCTTCCTCCCCGCACCAAGCCCGGGCTGCCCACAGCCCGCGCGGACAGGCCGAAGGCTGGGTGTGGACCTGGCGGTGTGGGGCTCTCCCTGTTCACAGCTGGACACAGCGCCAGCCCAGGGAGAGGGAAGGTTCACCCCGCCTCCTCATGGGAAGAGTGACATGTGCCTCAGGGAGGAGGGGCAGTAAACATTCTGTATATTTAGCCCCATTTGTTTGATTGTTAGTTGAATTAATAAATGCACTGTATTATTTCCCAATGCCTCTTGCTGCTTTGCTTTTGAGCTAGAGATACCATTGAATGCTTAACACGTCATAACTTGACATTCGGGAAAACTGTCGGGAGCGTACAGTTTTGGAAATGAACACAGGCATTCATTGGTAACATTTTCAGAATTCTTACATGTATTTGCACAAAGGGTATATTGATTGGCTTGTAGTTTTCTGATAATGTTTCTGTCTGGTTTTGGTGTCAGGGTAATGGTTACTCATAAAATGAATCGGGGAAGTATTCTCTCCTTTTCCATTTTCTGTAGGCGTTTGTACGCCATTGCTGTTATTTCTTCCTTAAATGTTTATACAATTCACCAGCACAGCCATCTGGTCTAGGAGTTTCCTTTGACTAATAATTTGAGTAGCTGAGGAATTTGAGGTTCAAAATTATTGTCTCCAGTATCTAAGGATCGCTTCAGTGGTTTCCAGCATCTATGACTGCTGATGAGGCAGCCAGTGCCATCTGATTCTTACTCATTTCAGAGAGAGAGCGCTTGGTAAAATTTGCTTCTGAGTGGATATTGCAGATGAGTGGAATATTTACAAATAAATTGCACGAAATATTTCATATATTTTTTAATTTGTATTTTTCAGACAATGAATGATTTTGACTATTTGAAACTACTAGGTAAAGGCACTTTTGGGAAAGTTATTTTGGTTCGAGAGAAGGCAAGTGGGAAGTATTATGCTATGAAGATTCTGAAGAAAGAAGTTATTATTGCAAAGGTAACTGGAAGTTTTGTTTACACTGTACACACGTGTGTGTCCTCACGCGTACGCATGGTTAGTGTCGAAATTCCATTCAGTAACCAAAACGTTGGTTGTAGGCTATTGTTAACAACGTCTATTATCTTAATATTTGTAATATTAAAACTTTCAAACGTGTATAGTATTATCTAAGTATTATATACTGAAGCTATTTTATTATCTTTGAGGAGATAGAAATATTTATCCTATGTGTGTTTGGGAGGATGTTTTTATTATATATTTGTGACCTCGATCACTAATTGCACTAATGTTGCTTTTTATTTCCCCCTAACATTCTGAATTTCTTATTGAATAAGAGGGATTAGAATAACAGGTGATTTGTACTCATAAATTATACAGCTTATATTTGTTGAATGGAAAAGCAGCCTTAATAAATTTGAAAATACGAGAATAATGCAACTAAAAGCAATAGTTTTTGAAATTTTTTTCAGGAGGCCTAACACCTTCTCATAACTTCATTCACCTCTGCAAATAATGAACGCGTTAATGGCACCAGTTCTCAGGGTTCTAAATCAAATCCCAGTTCCCTCCAAAGGCAAATTTGGTCTACTTTATAAGTTGGTCCAAGCTGTGTCTTGCTGAATTCGACAGTGACATACAGTATTACTGTTACCCGGTGTAGACGACTTTAGCTTTCCGTTACTTACAGTATTTCCTGTCTGGAGTGAATTGCTCCACCCACTTGGTGAGGTTACGCTCCTGGGTCTTGGACATTTGTTTCAACCTCAGCTTCTTAGCAGTCAGCGCTGGTGTGGGAAAGAACGTTGACCTGGACGCAGACGGGCCTAGGATTGTATCCCCGCTTTGCAAATGACCAAAACTGATGACCTTTCCCAAGCAGTTTTGGGGGGAGTACCACTCCCTCGGGGACATTTGACAGAATTGGGGGGGCATATATGCTTACCAAGATGACTCGGCAGGAAAAGACTGACTGTGGTCAGGTAGAGGCCAAGCACGCTAACAGCTCGCGGCGAGCGGAGCAGCCAGGAGAATCGCAGTTTTTTTATTTGTAAACATTTTATTTGTGGGAAACAGTGTTCCTGGGCAAGAATGTGATGTTGAATAGAATATGTAAAGGATTCAGCCTAACACCTGACATGTATGGCAATTAAACTGGTATTTTCTGTAGGCTCTGCTACTTACTACTAAACGATCCCAAACACATTATTCAACGTTTTGTTGGCTTGGTTTTCTCGCCTGGAAAATGAGGGTCCTGATCATGTCCCTCTCATAGGGCTGTTGTCAGGATCCAAGGAATGAGTAAAGAAATGGAATAGCACCTGCCATCATTATTGAATACATTTACTTATAGTTTGAATAAAATTAGCATTGCATTAAATGAAAGTAAATATATTATTGTTACATATTTGCTCTGATGATGTTTACCACCTGCTATGTACCATGCCTGAGTAAATGTCATCTCCATTCTGTTTTTCCTTTCTTACATAAGCCTCTCTTGGATTCTGTCTTATCTCACTAATTAATTATACTTTTCTGAGTAACTGTACAAAGCCAGGTATATTTCACAAACGATAGACTATCCCAATTGCTGTAGATCCTCGCTGCTTTCCCCAACAAGTTCATTTATCAATTCCTTGAAGGAAAATAGGCTTATTCATAGCGAAGTGATTAACAATATGACATTTTCGAGTCTGACAAGACCTGGGGTTTGAATCGGCCTCGTCTCAGGAGTGAATGAAGTCCATCTGCCTTATTACTGCGGACATTATGTTGATCACCTGGTAAACTGGTGTCTGCCAGGGTTAGCCATGGTAACGTTCTGATGGTTCCCTTTTTAATTAACAAATCTGTGACTGTGCAAATATCCTTTTTCCCTTCTAAAAAGTTTGTCCACTATTAAACATCTGTCAGTGGATCTCGTCTACTACAAGTATTGCCACGGTCTACCATTGATGGTTTTCTATTTCCCTCATTCTTCATACATTTATTCTTACACTAACTAAAGGTTTGCCAATTTTGTTAATATTTTCAAAGAACCAACTCTTTGTTTTCATTGATTTTCCCTGTTCTCTATTTTATTTACCTGTGCTTAAATCTTTATTATTTTCTTCCTTCTGCTAGCGTTAGGTTTAATTTGTTCTTTTCCTAGTTCCTTAAGTTGTGTAGTTAGTTAGTTAGTTAGTTGTGGATTTGAGGTCTTTTTCTGTTTCTTTTTTTTTTTTAACCCTCACGGGAGGATTTGTCTTTTTTACTTTTTATCATTGATTTTAGAGAGAGGGGGAGAGGAAAGGAGGGGGAGAGAAAGAGAAACATCAATGAGTTGCCTCTCAGACACTACTGGACTGAGGATTGAACCCACAACCTAAATATGTGTCCTGACTGGGAATCGAACCTGCACCCTTTCCTTGTACAGGGTGATGCTCCAACCAACTGAGCCACACCTGCCAGGGCTCTCTCTTTTTTTTTTTTTAATCTAAGTGTTTAAGGCTATCATTTCCCCCTTAACACTGCTTTTCCTGAGTCTCGTGAATTTTGTTTTTCTTTTCATTCATTATTCAGTATTTTCTATGTTAATTTCCTTCATGATTTCTTCTTTCAACCATTAGTTGTAATTAATAACTTTCTCAGTTTTCCTTCAGTTTTTTACTTCTAACTTTATCCCAGCGTGGTTGGCGAAGGCACTTGGTCTGATGTCTACCTTTGCAATCAATTGAGACGTAATTTGTGGCTTAGCATACGGTGCATCTTTGGGACCTGTCCCACGTGCCTTGGAGAGGACGGCTCGCTCTGTGCAGGGTAGAGTGTTCCATGGGTGTCCATAGACCTGGGTGGTTTTTGTGTTCAGTCTTCTGTTTCCTTACAATTTCCTGTCTGGCTGGCCAAGCCCATTGAGAGTAGGGGATTGAAGTCTCCAGCTGTTGTTGTGGGACGAAATATTTTCTCTTCAGTTCTGTCCATTTTTATTTTGTATATTTTGATGGTCTGTTATTAAGCACATAAATGTTTATAATTATAATTCTTACTATTTTGAACCTCTTATTAATATACACATAATGTCACTTTCTTTGTCTCATGACCTTTTTGTTGTTCTGATAACGCGCTAGCTACCCCTGCCCCTGCTCTGCTTTGTTTATCATTTGCATCCTCTCACTTTCAATATATTTGTTCCTTCAAAGCCTTGCGGTATTTGGTGTTCAGCCCGACATCTCTTTGGCCAGAGCCAACAGGATGGCCTGACAGATTGAACATAGGGGAGGAGAGAGAGAAGGAGTTGAGGGTTGTTGCCCGATTTCTTGGCCGAGCAATGGGGAGGATATTTACAGTGATGGGGGTGATGTTTTTGTGGGGGAGAAACAAGCTTTTGGGTGGCGGATTAGAAATTAGGATTTGGACGTATTGATTGGGTATTTTTGTTAGACACTCCAGTTTAAGTCTATCAAATACCCATCCTGGGATTGAGGGAAGCAGCCTGGCGGTGAGAAGTCAGCTTTGGAAGACCATTGATTGCCATGTACCCTGTACACCAAGCATGTCAAACTCAAAGGCTAACACAGGCCAAATAAATGAGGCATGTGGCCCGCGGGCCGTGAGTTTGACATGCTTGCTGTACCTGAGCCTTAGTCTGGCTGAGGGCACCCAGGCCATGAGTCCCCAAGGAGGAGAAGAGGGCTGCGGGCTGAGTCCTGGGGGCACTCAGAGGATGAGGGTTCAGAGGTGAGGAACCAGCAAAAAGACCGAGAAAAAGTGGCCTCGCAAAGGAGGAGAATTAAGAGATTATGACGCCCTGGACACCAGGTTTCCAGGGAAGAGAGTGATCCAGTGTGCCACATATTCTGAATGACTCCCGTTCTGAGTAGGAAGCAAGCTGGCCTTTTGAAAGAGTGAGGTTGAGATGGAGAGAGACGACCAGAGATCAGACAACCAGGGCTCCAGCCCCTGGGCGGCGCTCACAGGGCCATTGGTGCATCTCAGCGCCTGTGCAAGGCGTGTACCCGGCCTGGGAAAGGTTTGAAACAAACGTGTACGGGACGGAAGAGTGACAACGTAGGAGTCACAGAACCCTCCGTAGATTCAGCTGAGATCGGAGCAGGGATTATAATGTGCCAGTTGGCATGTCTGCAATCCCCCTTCTGATGTGGAATAGAGGTGAGCATGTGAGGTTGATTTGTCCCAATACTAGAAACTGGAAGCGACAGAAGGAAGGACGGGAATGTAGTGAAGGGCAGTGTAGACGAGAGTATGCAGACGGCGTGCTCTCCAGTGGAAGCAAGCCTGGCTTCTGAAGCGATTGTGTCACAACTGAAGTCCACGGAGTTCATGTGGCTTTTCATCCAAGTCCCGTTTGGAACAGGAGTCTCAAGAACAAAGATTCCAGTCGGGCGGGCATGGCTCGTGGTTGAGCATCAACCAATGAACCAGGAGGTCACAGTTGGATTTCCGGTCAGGGCACATGCCCGGGTTGTGGGCTCCATCTCCAGTAGGGGGCGTGCAGGAGGCAGCTGATCAGTAATTCTCTCATCATTAATGTTTCTATGTCTCTCTCCCTCTCCTTTTCTCTCTAAAATCAATATATATATATATTTTAAAAAGAACAAAGCTTCCAGTAACAACACATGGGAAAGGTGACTGCTAGCATGTGTTTATGGAAAACAGAACAGCTGTGCGTTCATTTGCTCTATCAAGGTAAAAAAAAAACACCTTCATATGAGAGATTAGAAATAGAAATCGAGGAACAGTGAGAAGATAGTTTGGCAACTGAGAGCAAGCATGTCACCGTGTTACAAAATCTTTTTCCAGCCCTAGACACTTTGGCTCAGTGGGTAGAGTGTCGGCCTGCAGACCGAAGGGTCCCGGGTTCGATTCCGGTCAAGGGCACACACCTCAGTTGCAGGCTCCTCCCCATCCCAGGCCCTGGTCGGGGCTCATGCAGGAGACAACCAGTTCACATCACTATTCCTCTCCGTCTTTCTCTCTCTCTCTCTCTCTTCCACTCTCTCTAAAAATCAGTGGGAAAATATCCTTGGGTGAGGATCAAAATAATAATAAATTAATAAAATATTTTTCCATCTCTAGGTTTTATCTCTCCTGGGCTCAGAGAAATGGTGACGTTTTTCTGTTGGTACTCAGAACAGTCATTAAAGCAGCGGTTCTCAACCTGTGGGTCGCGACCCCTTTGGTGGTCGAACGACCCTTTCACAGGGGTCGCCCAAGACCATCCTGCAGATCGGATATTTACATGACGATTCATCACAGTAGCAACATGACAGTGATGAAGTAGCCACGAAAATCATGTTATGGTTGGGTCACCACATGAGGAACTGTATTTAAAGGGCCTGAAGGTTGAGAACCGCTGCATTCAAGGCGTGCCTGTTTCTCTTGCAGGATGAAGTGGCTCACACCCTCACGGAGAGCCGGGTATTGAAGAACACGAGGCATCCCTTCTTGACAGTAAGTGCCAGCGGACACATGTGTCATCGCACCATTTCAGACGAGAGGGGGTTTGACAGAACTAAGCTAAGAGAAGGAACGTTGTCAGTACCCTTCATTTAGGTGCGCCTTTTCCGTGTGGAAAGCTGTAAAGTCAGATTTCTTGGAAATTACCGGAATGTAGGGGTTGAATTTGCAACATCATGCATCTGTAATCCCTCCCATTATGCAGCTACGACTTCTAGGAGATTTTTTTTTTCCCTTCCATGAAGTTCACTACCTTGAATACAAATAACTCATACAGCCAATACATCCATGCTGGCGTTTTAAGGAGACCCCTGAGAACATGGACTTGAAAAGGTGCCAGCTGAAAAGATTAGCAGTAAATGTAAGGGTTTTACGCTTCTTTGGTTTGTATATAAATATATACATGACCAGGCAACGTTGTCTGCACATGGGAAAGGCAGAAATCTTTGCTGCCTTTTTTGTAGAAATTGAGTCTTCTTTTTAGTGATAGAGCACTTCCACGAAATGCTGAACACTCGACAGTAAAGGCAGGATCAGTCATGATATTTCTTCACTAGACGAAGTATAAACTGTGATTTAGTTACGAAGCAAACCGATTTTTTTTTTTTTTAGTCCTGTTCCTTGACTGATTGTAATTGAGAAGTAATTTGCAAAGTTTCTGTATAGTTCTGATTTCAGTGAAGTACATTAAGATTGAAAGTAACAGCTAGACTGTCCAAAGGAGGAATGATTTTATTCATTGTAAACTCAGTGGAACAATAGACCATAGGGGTACACGTTGTGGCCGAGTTTTCTCTTCAGAGTAACCTTGACTGTATTTAAGAGATTTTAAAGGGTCTTTTAAAGATTTAGGATTGCCTAATGTAGGAATTTTCCCAGGTATCACCAGATATCTGGACTTCATGTTACATTGTTGTGTGTTTTTTGTCTAGTACATTAAGATAGTTCTGCAGTTTTTATAACCTATAAAATTACATGTTATGTACCCTATGTGCAAAAAGTTATGTTGTAATGATTAGATTCCCAAATATAATGACTATAACTGTCTTAGCCCTCCACTAGAGTAATTTGCCGGCCTCGCTCTGAGATCTCATGGATAAGAGCTTTGGGAACCCACACAGTGTGAAATGGGTGGCATACTCGGTTGAGAGGTGCGCCTCACAATTTCTAAGTTAATCTTTACTTAAAGTGTTAATTTTCCCCTAGCGGTACCCACTGCTGAGCTAAACATCAATTGTCTTACATTTCCCGTAAACTCTACCTTAAGCCCTCTTGAGGGTAAATAGACTGGTGAGGAATGCTAACAGTTCATTTCATCATACTGCTTACTGTTTCTGAGTGTTCTGTTTTGGTGCCATTATAACAATGTAGGATTATAAAATAACATTTTTTTCTTTTTTCATTTCAAGTCCTTGAAATATTCCTTCCAGACAAAAGACCGTTTGTGTTTTGTGATGGAATATGTCAATGGGGGCGAGGTGAGTGAACGGTAAACCCAGCACCTGCATTTGCATGGTAATTCTGCCAGCCGTTTTGCAAAGTTATTAAAATATAAGTTGTAATATGACAGCTCTCTGCTTTGCGGGGGCGCTTTGGGTAGCTCTTTCTACTATTCAGCAGATGGGAGCAGAGTAATTCCTACTGAAATGTAATGATTGTTTATTTTTAAATAACTTCTCTCATATATTGGCAAATGTAATCATATTCTACTTTTTCCTGTATTTTTCAAGTGTAAAAAAAATTTATCCAAAGTAAAATCATGAAATCATTTAATTGTGAAAATTAGAAATGTAGGATTTATGATGCTTTACGAAGTTCTTACGTTTTTGTGAAAATTGGAACGCACCCTTTTACTCATTGTAAACTCAGGGGAGCAATAGACTATAGGGCTCATTGTGAACAAGTTTTCCCTTTTTCTGCATCGTAGTCAGAGTAACCGTGACTGCATTTAAGAGAGATTTTAAGGGGCCTTGCAGTTTTAAAGAGGAATCCAATTAGTAGTATATTTCACCTGTTGCTTTAGTCCTCATCCTTTCTCCTCCCTATTTTGATCAAAATCGATGTGAGGGCAAAATATAATTTACTGAAATATTATTGGACATCTTTTACATTATGGGCTTTCTGGAGTAAATTTCAACTTAATAAGTAGGGACTTGTATCTCACTGACCTTAAAAGTCTTATTTTCCGAAATAAATTAAATATCCTGTGTAGAATATTTTCTCCTGTAAATCATTGTAGGAATGAGTTCATGGCAAAAATTCGCTTCTCCATTTGGTGAGCACATTTGCGGTGCCTAGGCAAGTGTGAGTTTACCATAACGTTTTAAGACACTGTCCTTTCTACGAAGGAGTTCATCATTTATCTTGTAAGTATGTTACAAATTAGAAGATAGAGTGAAAGACCTCAGTGCCAATAAATCCATAAGAGAAAATGCTGTATGAGTGACGTAGTGTTTAGTGGAGGCCTTGAGTGAGGTCTCGGCGGGGGAGCTGATTGAAGAAGCTATTCCAGGCCCAGGGGATGATCTAGCAGGGTCTCTGGTTGGTGAGCACAGGGCGAGAACCTGAGCAGTGAGATCATCAGAGCCCAGCTTTCCGAACGGGGCCCTTTGCAGTCAGATGCTCTCTGAGAACATACACAGAAGATGGGAATTGTATCCCACGGAATTGTATGCGATTGATGTCTTAACAGCCAGTTAACTGAGCGTGGATAGAAAGACAAATATCAGCACTGGTTTTTGGTTGCAATCAGGGAGAATTAATAGAGTGAACTTATGAAGAATGTATTGAGGGTAAGATTATAAACTTCGTTTTGAAAAGGTTGGATGGATGGGTGGATGGATGGATGGATGGATGGATGGATGGATGGGTGGATGGATGGGTGGATGGATGGGTGGATGGGTGGATGGATGGATGGGTGGGTGGGTGGGTGGATGGATGGATGGATGGATGGGTGGATGGGTGGGTGGATGGATGGGTGGATGGATGGATGGATGGGTGGATGGATGGGTGGATGAATGGATGGGTGGATGGATGGGTGGATGGATGAGTAGATGACCAGGGGGGAGAACAATACAAGGAAAACTATAAACTGCAGCGAAATCTCAGAGAAACACTCTTGAATTAGAGAGATCTCCTTACACTGTTTCATGTATTTGCATCTGTTATAATAATGATCACATTGAATATCTCTTCCTAGAGGGAGCTAGCTAGCTGGCACTTGTACTTTTATTATACACCTGGAGTACTTCTGAGATTAATTAATTAAAGATTATTGGAAAAACTTTACACACAAAAGCATATTTTCAGACTAGCCAAATGGTTTTCTTTAGCATTGACACTCCTATAGTATTTCTATTGTTTGGCATTTCTTCTCTTTTTTCAGAATATCTGTTTTAGGAATCTATAATGATAAAAGGGTAATATGCTAATTAGACCAGATAGCATCCTGGGCATCCTTCCGGACGTCCTTCCAGATGAAGCCGGGGCCGGAGGGAAGCAGCCCGGGTCCCAGGCGCCTGCTGGCAGCCGGAGGAGGGAAGCCTGGGTCCCGGGTGCTGGAGGGAAGCCAGTGCTGGCAGCCGAGGGGAGGAAGGCCTACTCTTGCATGAATTTTTGTGCATCGGGCCTCTAGTATATTATAAAAGACTAAATTATTTAATGTATTGAAGCAGGTGAACTGATCCTTATGTGATATATCATTTTAAAGTACATGGATAGTATAGCATTGCCATATATATATATATATATATATATATATATATATATATAAAATTTACTTACGTTTGTACAATTTTAGTAAAAATGGAAGTTTTGTGTATGTAATCTCCCAATTTATTTCAGGTTATCAAATGTACTCATATACTTTAAGTGTACTTCATAAATACAGACAGTTATTTAATTGGTGGAACTTAATGGGATTATTTCAGCTCTTAAATGCATCGCTTCTGGGAAGGGAATCTGCTAGGAAATCCAGGGCGATTGATTTACTTTTGGTTTTGCTTTCGGCTCACCTTGTCATTTATTCTGCCCAGGGATGCTTCCTGGAAATGCAGAAAACTCAATTGCTGTAGAAAAATACTAACCATAGTACTTGGGTGTTTGAAATAAGACTGAAATAGAGAGAAGTAAAGTGAGGGGGGCTATATGAACTCACACATACAATCCACAGCAGCACCCATAGATGCACGCAGAGGGGAACATGTGTGTGAGATCTACAGGCCTGAGCGGGAGAATGCTGTCCTGGCGGAAAGCGAGCTCAGGAAAATTTATGGTACTTACCCCAGTAGCAGCATTCCAGACCTCTTCACAGCCAACATTCTCCCTGAGATGGCCTCCTTTCGTGGGCCCGGTGAAGTCGTTTTCATTCAACTCATTGTCTGTTGACCTTGAATTAGCAATAGCATCCATTCAGTCTGTGTTCTGAATTTATCTTGAAATATAAATGCAGCAGTTGAGACATTTCTTTTCTTATACTTCCTTCACATGTTAGGAATATGTGGACTTCTTTCAGCCTAATAATACTGCACAGGAGTTTAGCATGCTTTTGGCCATGCTTGGTATTATCACTATGTTTGCCAGTATTGATTAAAGCACTAAATAAGCGTTTTTTAGATATATTTTTATTGATTTCAGAGAGGAAGGGAGGAGAAAGAGATGGAAACATCAATGATGAGAAAGAATCATTGATCGGCTGCCTCCTCCACGCCCCCTATAGGGGATCGAGCCTGCAACCCAGGCATGTGCCCTGACCTGGAATGAACCAGGACCTCCTGGTTCATAGGTTGACACTCAACCACTGAGCCACACTAGCAAGTCATAAATAATCTTGATATAAGTGGATTCTGAATAAATACTGGTTGCAAAAAATCAACAGCGGGAACTTATAGGCCTGTCAGTATAATGGAGTCCCATCATAATTGAATTTACCTTATATGAATTCAGAGAATAGGCTCAGCGAGCGCTGGAGAAGCCGGAGGCAGATCCTGGGCAGAAGGAGCCAGATGAGAGAAGCCTTAGTGATTAGGGAGAGTATGTTACGTATAAGAGTATAGTACAAGCATGTCAAACTCGCAGCCTGCGGGCCACATGCCTCGTTTATTTGGTCCATGTTAGCCTTTGAGTTTGACGTGCTTGGTGTAGAATATCCTGCGGGGTAACAACGGAAAGTCTTCATTGGATTTCACATCTGCTCCCTCCTAAGCTCTTCCTTCTTCCTGGGCTGATACCAGGGGTGCACTGGGGCGGAAGTACAGTAAGTACAGGGTGGCTTGGAGCTCAGCAGGTCGAGGTCATGAAAGTGAGTTCAGTGCAGCCTTAGGTGGGCAGTAAGTCAGCATTCGTAGAAGGCTTGTAAAAGCACTCTCATATTCACACTGCTGCTGGCATGGCCAGTCCATGCTCTTTTTGTAGCTTAGGTATTACCAAGTTCACATGAGCAGAAAAATATCTGGGGCGGGGGGTGGGGGGTGTAAACTGAACGCCGGCTAAGGCGTGGTCATCGTTTAGTTGGGTTTAGAGCGTCTCCACTTAGGACTGTGCCCCGACACCTTCCTCATGGCTGCATTGCTCGTAGGCCTGCAAGTCGGGCCTCTGTGGTTCCCTCTCAAGCTGAGATCTCTGGGAAGTTAAGAGGCTCTTAGGAGGTAAAGGAAAATCATTATGTAGAAATGTCATTCGTCTGATAAGTTCTTCGCATTCTGTCTATATTCTTGATGTGGATACAAGTGATCCTAACACTGCCGCTCATTTACTATTCTTGTCAAAATTTTGTTCATTGATACTATATATTAATTTATTGTATAGAGATTTGTTTTATTTTGTGCCTGTGACTTTCATGCCAGTCTTGAGTGCCTCTCCTACTTATTTCAGATTCTCATTATTGGGCCGGCATTCTGTCTGCCGTGAACCAGAATCCTCCCATTTTAAATGCGCAGAAGGCAGAAGTGCTGGCAGTCGGCATTCTAGTTCTAGTTACTAATTTATGGAGGTGTGATTTGGGTGGTTTTTGAATTAAAAGTATCATTTCATATTCATAGTGATGATTTTTTTTACATTTTACTAAATTTGTAGAAATATAAATAACTTTATTGTCAGGAGTCTGACAAGCTAATTTCTTTGCTAACTATTTTAGTTATTATGCTATGTAGGCTACATCAGAATTCTATTGCTTTTTCCCAAAGCTTTTTCAAAAATTCCCAAGTCAAGGTTGCATTATAATATTGACATTATCATATAAAGTTCCAGGCAAAATAAAGTTGGGAATATGTTAGTGTATACTTTTATAATATTTCCAAGCTATTTGCCTAAACCAAATCATTAAACCAATATATTGATGCATGTAAAGTAATAATGCAAAGACATAACCAGCCTTAATATTTAAGATGCTGATTTTTATATCTAGATTATCAGATAAGGTGAGCAGAGCTGTAGGAACTCACTAGGCATTTGTCTATTTCTGTTATTCCTCTCCACATGGTTATGGCACAGCGGGGAAATCTCAGGGGAGTCAGACTTCTTGTGAGCGTTTCACAGAAGGTACAATCCTATATAATAAAAGGGCAATATGCAAATTGACCCTAAAGGTGACCGACCATGAACAACCGGTCACTATGACACACACTGACCACCAGGGGGCAGACGCTCAATGGGTGAGCTGCCTCCTGGTGGTCAGTGCATTTCTAAAGGGGGAGTGCCGCTCGGCCAGAAGCTGGCTCATGGCTTTCCAGCGCAGTGGTGGTGGCGGGAGTCTCTCCCACCTCTGCGGCAGCACTAAGGATGTCTGACTACCAGCTTAGGCTGATCCCCGGGGAGCGGGCCTAAGCCGGCAGGTGGACATCCACTGAGGGGTCCCGGACTGCTAGAGGGCGCAGGCTGGGCTGAGGGACCCCCCAAGTGCACGAATTTTCATGCACCGGGCCTCTAGTGGAGTATAATTGGGGACCACAAAGAGAAAAGGCAGGACAATAGAGCATAACATATTTAAATATTAGAAAGTATAATCCCCAAACAGTTTGTAGTCATTTGTGTTCTTCATCTTTCACCTGGCATAATACTTTTTAAACTAATCAATATTGTATGTATCAGAAGTTTCTTTCTGTGGCTTCACAGCATTAAGTGGATATACCTTAATGGAGGTATACAATCACTAAAGAGATAGACAGTTGGGTTCTTTGAGATTGGGGGTTATTATTAAAACACCTGTGAATGTTGCAGTATAAATCTGTGTGTGAACATATAGTCTCAATTATGTTCGATAAACACCTAGGAATGCAGTTTCTGTGTCACTTGGTCTGTTCAACTTCAGAAGAAACGGTCAACTTGTCTGTCTCACTTTGCATATCCAGAGTGTTACTGAACATTGTCATCACCTTCAGAGTGGTTAGGTTTTAAAGTTTACCCATTCTAGTGGGTGTGCAGGGCTATATTATAGTTTCACTTTGAATTTCCTGAACAACTAATGATATTAAAATCATTTTTTTTGTGCTAATTTCCATTTGCATATCTTCTTTATTGAAGTATCTGTTAAGATCTTTTGTCCATTTTTTAATTGGGCTGTTTGTCTTTTTAATATTGAGTAGTCAGACTTATTTATATATTCTAGACCAGCCGTGGGCAAACTATGGCCCGTGGGCCGGATTCGGCCCGTTTGAAATGAATAAAACTAAAAAAAAAAAAAGACCGTACCCTTTTATGTAATGATGTTTACTTTGAATTTATATTAGTTCACACAAACACTCCATCCATGCTTTTGTTCTGGCCCTCAGGTCCAGTTTAAGAATCCATTGTGGCCCTCGAGTCAAAAAGTTTGCCCACCCCTGTTCTAGACACACTTTATTATATATATGTCTTACAAATCTTTTCTCCCAATCTATGGTTTGTCTTTTCATATTTCAATGGGGAACTTTTTTCTAGTGTATATTTTTGGCTAAATTAAAAAATATTTTTGTTGAAATACACATTTTTTATTAATTTTCTTTATTGATTAAGATATTACATCTGTGTCCTTATCCCTCCCTTGCCCCCCAACCCCCCACTCATGGCCTAACACCCCTGGTGTCTGTGTCTATTGGTTATGCTTATATGCATGCGTACAAGTCCTGTAGTATGTATATGTGTGTGTGTATATGTATATGTGTGTGTATATGTATATGTGTGTATATGTATATGTGTGTGTATATATATACATATATATGTGTGTGTGTGTATATGTGTGTGTGTGTGTGTATATATACATATATATGTGTGTGTGTGTGTGTGTGTATATATATATATATATATACACATATACTTTTTATTTTTTTGCAACACACCAGAATACATAATTTACATTCAGTAAACTTCATCACTTTTAAGTCTACCATTTCGTGAGTTTTGACAAATGTGTACAGTAGTTTACCATCGTCACAATAATAATACAGAACGTTTGTATTGCCCTAACTCATCTTTCATGCCCCTTTAGGGCATGAAACCACCGATAGGTTTTCTCACAAGTGTCTTTTGAAGGACACAACTTATAAATTAGATGAAATACAGTCTATCATTATTTTCCCTTTGTGGTTTATGAATTTTGGGTTTGATTTAAAACATCTTTAGCTAACCCAAATTTGTTAACATTTTCTGTTTTCTTCTAGAAGTGTTAATAGTTTTATCACTTACATTTAGGTCTGATGCTTTAGTAGTTTGTGTGTTTCCAGGAACTTGCCGATTTCATCAAAATTTTAAGATTTATTGCCTAGTATCATTAATATTCACTTATTGTTGCATTAGTGTAGGATCAGTAGCTGACTTCTGTCTTTTATTCCTAACTTTGTATTCTGTGTCTTCTCTTTTTTTATTTCCAATAAGTCTTCCTAAAAGTTAGTGACTTTTATTGATATTTTTTAGCTTTAGATTTCATTTATTTTTCTTCTATCAATTTTGGGTTCTCAATTTCATTGGTTTTCTTGCTCTTTATTATTTCCTTTTTTCTGGTTACTTTGGGTTTGGTTTGTTTTGCCTTCTTTTTCTCTTTCTTAATGTGGAAACTTAAAGCATTTATTTTAAACTGTTATTTTTTTATAAGTATTTAATGTTACAAGCATCCCTGTAGGCACCAATTCTTATGTTATATTTCTATATATGTAAATATGTGTAGCATATTTTTAATGTTATATGTTTTACATGTTATTTTATATGTTATATCTGTCATTATTTTCCCAAATTGACTAATTTCTCTTTTCATGTTTTTGACTAATGGACTATTTAAAGATGTATTGTTTCATTTCCAAATACTTGAGGGTTTCCGTGTATCTGTTTAACTTGTAGTTTAATTGTGTTCAGAGAATATATTGTATAGTTGCTATCCGTTTAAATTTATGGGGATGTGGTTTCTGGTCCAGCATGTGTTCTGTCTGGTGCATGTGCTGTGTGTTGTTAGAAAGGACATGTATTCTGGTGTGTTGGGTGGGGTGATCTATGAATGGTGGTCAAGACATTTGATAATAAAATGTTGCTCAATTGTTCCATTCCCTTACTAATTTTATGTCTACATTTAAAAAAAATAAAATATTGAGAGAGTGCTGTTGAAATCTCCAACCCAAATAGTGGATTTATCTATTTTTCCTTTCATTTTCTTATATGGCGCCTATAGTTAGTTCATACTTCTGATTCATACTTAAATCTAATCTTATAATTTCTGCCTTTTAAATTTGGAGTATTCGGTGTGGCCCCCGAAATCATTTGGCATGCATGTTGCTATTCTTTTATTTCTCCCATCTGTTCTTTGCTCCTTTTTTGGGAAGTCTCTTTCTGCCTTCTCCTGTATTGACTGTTCTTGCTGTTTTTCACTTTAGATTCACTTTGGGGTTAGCTCTGATGCTTTGTCTTGTTTTGATAATGGTAGTATTTAACAATGATTTGTTGAATTTCTGTCCAGTTCTAGACCCTGAGAAGGCAGCTGGACTTATACAACAGTCTTTCTCTTATGTGGTTCATTCTATGCAATTATAACGAAGGCTTATAAGTGAAATTTCTTGTTAATGGGATAATTCACACATTTGTTGTTTCAAATTAATAGAAACTGTACTTAGAATAATAGGTGATATGCTGTAGAGACAGATGACCTAAGTTTGAATCTCAACTCTACCATTTAATAGTTATGTGATGCTAGACAAGTTTCATAACATCTCTAAGCCTTAGTTTTTTCATGTATAGATGGACATAATAATTGTGCCTATTTTATAAGGTTGTTTTAAAGATTAAATGATATAATGCATGTGACTTAGCACAGTTTCAGTTAAGTAGTAGCTCTCAAAAATATTGCCTATTGTAATAGTAATAACATATTTACATATCACTTGTAATATGGAGATAGCATTATATAGCTTTTATGATTGTTGTTAGAATGTAATGCTCTTAATGCTCAAAAAGTAATATTTATTACTTTTATTGTATTGATATTAAATGTTTCACAAATATCCCAGATATTTCATATATATGCTAATAGATTTAAATATTTTAAACTACCTTGATAATTTTTGTCCTTTCAAAAGCATATTTTATTCTATAAATGAGGAATCTATTAATATTTGAAGTGGTAGAACTGAGCAATCTCTACTTTAATCTTGTTAATATAATGTTAATAAAATATTTTAATAGAAATTATTTTAATTATAGAAGTAGATTAAAATTAATTTTAAAAGAAGAACAATTTTTTATACTTATCACATTATTAAATATTTTCATTCGGTGACTTTTAATCCCAGAAACTTTTCTTAACTTTTCTCTTTAATAATTGCCACCTCACAGCTGCTTTTTCAGATATCAGGGATCTCATTGGTGATCTAGAATTGCTTGTACATTTTCAGACTTATAGGAAGAGGGCAAGAAGTAGAGGAAAAGGTATGTAGCTGGTAATATATAGCTAACACAGTTACTACTGAACAAGTATTTTAGGGTTCAGTTGTCCTGTAGCATTTAGATTGTATTTTAACAAATTTTATATTGAACTGTCATTAAAATATGGCATTTATATCTCATATCTATATCACTGTTCTTTCTGCAACTTCCAAAACTAAGTGTAAATTGACTTTGCAGTAATTTTTCTGTGTGAGATGCATGGGAACTGTGAGCTCAGCTTGGGAAAAGAATAGACATTAGCAGGAAGATGAGTAATATGAATTACCTGCTAAATGTAAGAATATGTTTGTTTGATCGTATAACAGTAATTATTTAAATGTTTATTTTATACTGTAACTAATATTATTCCAATTCTGTAGACCGATAGTATTTGCGAGAGACTGAATATTTGTTTCTCCCCCAAAACTCATATATTAAAACCTAATCCCCAGTGTGATACCACTTGGAAGTGGGCCTTTGGGAGGTGATTAGGTCAGGAGGATGGGGCCCTCGTGAGTGGGATTAGTGCCCTTATGAAAGAGAACTCAGTTCACTCTCCCAGTCCGTCACCTGAGGACTCTGCCAAGACAGCCAGCCATGAACCCAGAAGCAGGTTCTCACCTGACAGTGAATCTGCTGGTGCCTTGATCTTGGACTTCCCAGCCTCCAGAACTGTGAGAAATACGTTCCTTTTGTTTATAAGCCCCTCAGTATGTGGTGTTCTGTTATTGCGGTCAGAGCAGACGAAGACACTATGCTGATTAGCTTCCCTGTGAGTGAGCTAGAGCCATTCTTTTCATCTTGGGTCTTTTTGTAAACCCAAGGGGTGTGTTAAGCAGCTTTATTTCACAGACTGCCATGTCTCATTGCTTAATTAATTAGTGGTCTTTAGGATTCTCGGGTTCCCATTTCAGTTTATATTATGATCATGAATGTAAAGATTGAAATTAGTGAGACTTGTATTGAGCTTATTTTGCTATTCTCTAGCTCCCAATCTTTTCCGAAGGAATAACTGTGTAGGCAGTATTTGCAAGAAAAATAAGATAATTGAGTTTAAAGTCTAAGACTGCAGTGATCATTCCCAGGACATTTTTAAACTCCAGATCTTCCTTTTGGGGGAAATTTGTTGCATTAAGAATATAACTATTTTTTTTCGAAATATAGCAACTTATTGTAAAAATAAGCATTCTTGGGTTTGTGATGAAATATAGACTTGTATATTAATAGGTTAAAATAATCTATTTACATTACTGAACTTCTACAGCATGGCTAAGCTCAACATAAAAAAATGTAGTCCTTGCTTAAAGGAACTTAAATTTCTAAAGATATGCTCCTTGCTGGAGCAGCAAGTAGCTTATTATTTTTAAATAAGAGCAAGATTATTCAGTTATTGTATATGATTTCTTGAAGTTTCTAATAAAAATACTGAACCTTCAAAACCTTATAAATAATTCTTTGGAAAGTAGCTTGGATTTAATTTTTCTCTCTCCAATACATATTTATTAAGCCGGTAATATATGCCGCCTGTTGGGCGTGGCGCTGGGGAAGCAAAGCTACGGAGTACTTGCATAGCTTTTCCTCTTCCCTGTGCCTCTGCCAGACCAAAAAAAAAATAAAAATAAAAATAGAGTATTAAATTTGTCATGAGCCTAAATGAGTACTAGGATACACAATGCATTTATTGGAAACCATTGTGTAATTTTTATTGTAAAAGTAATTAACAATGCCTATTCATTGCAGAGAACATCAAAAAGCCAAATAGTTATTTCAGTTCAATTAAAAAATATTTATTGGTTGCTTGCTACAGCCAGTTACTGTGCCGTGTGCTCAGCACTTACTGTATGATGTGAACAAGACGGATGGTCTCCACGTACAAGGAGAACGTAGTGTGCTGGGGAGCAGCTATTAAACAAATACAAGGAATTTTCAAGTTCTAAAACGAGATAAAAACTACTCTAAATCTCACCATCTAGCAATAACTGCTATTACCACGTTAATACATTTTCCTGTTTTTAGACTGTATATGTATTTTCATTTTATTTAATATCATAAAATACATACGCGCCGCTACTCATTAATTATGTAGACGTACTCTAATTTATTAAATCCCTACCAAATTTTTGAGCATTTAGATTGTTCCCATTACGTAGGTATGTATAATCGACTTACAGTAAAATGGACTCACTTTATGTGACTTTGGACAAATACCTGTACATGGAGTCCTCATGACAATAAAGACATAGAATATTCTTGTTGCCTCAGACAGTTCTGGCGCGCCTCTGCCACCAGCCTTCCTGCCCCCGCCCCTCTCCCCCTCCGCATCCTCAGGCGGCCCGAGGCAGCCAGTGATCCGCTCTCTGACACTGAAGACTGGATCCACCGTTTCTAACATTTCTCAGAGACGGAGTCAGACAGCACACACTCTGTTGTGTCTGCTCCTGTCCCCGGCCTTATGTTTGGAGATTATGCATTTTGTTGCATTTCTCAGTAGTTTTCCTTTATTGCTGAGTCACCATCCATATGCATGGCTTGGCTCTACCAACATGTGCTCATCTGTCCGCTGGGGGTGGACATTTGGGTTGTCATATTTCCTATAAATATTCAATTGCATTTATATTGCTGCTATTCCATGTAGTTAATTCTACCAGGGTTTCCTTTATGTTTTGTCTCACTTCTTTTCTGCTTGGAAAATCTTTCATCCTGAGATCTGATAACTATTGATTCATATTTTCAACTTTTTTTAAAAAGCGTCATATTTTATATTTAACTGTCTGAAATGTATGTTGTTATGATGTGAGATGAAAAGTCAATTTTACTTTTCTCCAAATTTGACCAACTATTGTATCACCATTTGTTAGTCATTTTTTTTCTCATATATGTTGGCACACATTGTCATCATCAATGTTGTCAGATACTAAATTTCTATAAAATAACCAGATTTGGCTGTCTGATTTTATTGATCTTTTTATTGGTGTGCCTCTTCCATATGAATTGTAGCTTTACAGTATAGGATCTCTCCATTTCCTTAGGCAAAAGTTTCCCTGAAAGCATTACTTAATATGTTGTAGCAGAAATCTTCCATTTCAGTAATACATTGGCTCATCTCATTCATTTTTTTCTGAAGGCGTCGCGTACTATTTCTGCCTTTACATCCTCTTCTGAGCTCAGGTAAGTATGACATCTCTTCCCAGGAAGGTAACCCATGACCTCATTCCTGTGCCTGGTAACCGCTGATTCCTTCTGGAAACTTGCTTTTCCTTCCTTCTTCAGACGCGTTCATCTTTCCTCTTACACTTCTAGGACTCGGCCTCGGCGTCCTGCTCCCTTCTCCTGCCCTTAGGTGTAGTGGTTCCTAAGATTCTGAGCTTATTCTATTTTAATTTCCTACTGAATTCCTGGGCTATCCGTGCTGCCTTGGTTGTAACAATATTTATACTAATAAATGGGTCATATGCTAATTAGACAGGACATCATTCCAGACATCCCGGGTCCTGGGTGCCTGCGGGTGGCCCGACGGAAGCCAGCCTGGGTCCCAGGTGCCTGTGGGAGGCCAGAGGAGGGAAGCAGCCCAAGTGCCAGCAGGGAAGCCAGTGCCAACAGCCGGGGGAAGGAAGGCCTACTCTTGCACGAATTTTCATGCATTGGGCCTCTAGTCTTTATATAAATGACCCTTCTGTCTACCTCTATCTATACCCTCGGGGCCCACTTTCAAAGCCGTGGTATCAAATGCGTATTTATATGTTAACAGGTCAAACAAAATCCATTGCTCTTCTGCCCCCATTTTCTTCCTCAATACGGCTGGTTGTAACATCCACTCAATCGTCCAAGGAAACGCCAACATTGTCACTCTCTCCCTTGACCCCAATGGTGCAAGCAAGTTCCCTCTGGAATTTTGACTCTTGAGCTGCTGCAGTTGAGGTCCCTCAGCTGTCACTCAGCTCGTGTGTAACTTCTGATATTGTCAGATACTGTCCAACATGCTCATTCACTAATTTCAACGCGCTATTTTATAACTAGCATACTGTTAGCAGAATTGCTCATATCGCTGGCTGTACTAACCAAATCACAGTGTCCTGCGGATTGCTACCACGTTCTCTCATTGTGTCAGCTTTTCACAGCAATTGCACTAACAGGTGCTCAGTGATGTTTCTGTGACAGTGTTTACCTGACTGTAGTCTCAGATCTGGTTAATTGATGCTCCAATTTCTGCCAGAGTTGTTGTTGTTTAATTATGCTAATTGTTTTAACCCAAAATTCTTTGATGCTTCTTATCTCAGAATAAATCTCAGCTCCCATATCTTGGCACTCGAGGTCCTAAAAGATGTGGCCTCATCTTTTTTTACTTAAGTCCTGTCATTGCCTGGAATGTGGGTTATTCTTCAGCTGGGTGTGTTCCTTGTGTGTGTGTTTCTTGCCATTGTTTTATTTTTCTTTTTAGAATTAATTCTTTATCAAACATTGATTAGTTAACTACTATGTGCAGGTACTGTACTAACTAGGCTGTGTTCGAAATACAAAGATGGATACAACTTGAATAGCAATCTTTGATAGGCTTCCCTTATATTCTCCATTTGCGAAAAGTTCCATCCTTATTTGTGAAGTCTCCTTGGATCATCTCAATGAAGATGAGTCATTCTTTGCCTCCAAATCATTTTTAATATCAGAAGTAGACAACGTATCACAGCTCTCTTGGATTTTATCTCTGCATGTGTCTCCTTCTTTGAGTTGAATGTCTTGAGGTCAGGGATTGTCTCTATCGTTAAGTATGTTCTCTCTTCTCTTCCCCGTGCCAACACAGGGACTTTAAAATAATTGATTGGAAACTTGGCTCAAAACCAAGAAATGTGCAGAGAGTTAGGTAGGAAGTCAGGAGAGAACTGTGTCACCAAAGCCAAGAACGTGCTTCAGGAGAGGATGATGGGTGATGTCTAAGCTCCAGAACAGGAAGGAGGGGTCCAGATGTAAGTAATCAGATTTGGCAATTAAGAGGTGCTTGGTTATCTTAACAAGAATAAGTTCCATAGAGTAGCAAGGGCAGACTCGGAGGACAGCAGATTGAGAAATAAATAGAATTCTCCTTAAGTAAAAATTTTAGCATCTATTTTTATGGAAATTGGCTGGGAGACAAATCGAAGATATGTGTGGTCTAAATAAAGATCTAGAATCCCGCATGCATTATGCTGATGGAGGAGCATCCATAAGTTTTGTCCCGTAGATGAGTGGGTAGTAGGTTTGATGTTATTTTAAGAAAATTTATAAATCTAACCACTATTTTTATTCCATTAGAACGCTACCATAAATCTACAGATCGGCATAGAGGGCACAGGTTCCTTCATCAGTTAGTGATATTTTGTATAAAGCAGTGGTTCTCAACCTTGGCTGCCCATTAGAATCCCCTGGGAATCTTTTTAAAATCCTGATTCCTGGGCCTCATCCTCCGGAAATTCTGTTTCTTTGTTATGGGGTGGGGCCACAACATTAGTAACAAAGAAACAGAATTTCCGGAGGATGAGGCCCAGAAATCAGGATTTTAAAAAAATTCCCAGGGGATTCTAATGTGCAGCCAAGGTTGAGAACCACTGGTAAAAAGCATGGCAGAAATTATTTTGACCCAGAAATTGTTCAGAATGGTTTTACTGATGTTCCATGCTTCTGTCTACTCCCTGTCCTTGTTTGAATGGTAATGGATTGTGTGTATATGCCTGTTTATATGCATTATATATTATAATACATAATATCATATATATGTGTGTATATATATGCATGTGTGTGTATGTATATATATATATATATATATATATATATATATATGCTTATATAAAGTAAATGGATTTTTAAAAACACCCATGAGGAATTGTATACATTAGTTTGATTTTTGGCATAGTATGTTGGATTCCTGGTCTGACACAGTTAACATTTCTGCATTGAGAATGCCTTCTATATTTGATGGTGTGTCATAGATTTTATTTGACTTTTTATTGGCTTTTTTTTTCTTACTTGGAGTAAACATAAAATAATGATGGAGTCCCAGTCAGTAGCATCTTGGAGTTGATAAAATAGGGCAGCATGATAGAGCATTAAAGCTTCGAGACTATCGGCCTACTAGTTTAGCTTTGCTTTAACTGGGGTTGAGCTAGTCATTTTGGGTGATACTAGCAGGTACATGGTATTACCTGTCTCTCTTTGTTGTGACAGTGGGCTCGGCACAAAGTTTATGTCAGTACAATGACAGACTCCTCGGTGGAGGTGGAGGTGGGAAAGGGAGGACGGAATCTTAGGGCACCTCCTGTGTGTCACCTGAGTTACGGTTTGGTGTGCGAGGCACAAATGTCGTTAACTGGACCTGTTAGGAATTTGTAGAAGTGCTGGGAGTCACTCATCCGTGGGAAGGTTCTGATTTCTGATCTTGCAGCCAAGAGTCCCTTGTCTGATGGGCTCACTTCTGTAATCACAGACGTGTGTGGAGCATCTGCCATGAAACCTGGCTGTGTACTCAGCACCGTCAACAAGCTCTCCTGCTCTTGGGCTTTCTTGGTCCAGTGAGATAGTCCAACAGGGGTCCGTGTGCCTGACGCCAGCTCCATCTCTACCTGGCCCCACTGGGAGATGGAGGAGGCAGCCTGATAGAGAGCTGACTGCATGGGGGCTGGGTGCTGGCCCACCGAGGGCACCCATACATGCTTGTCGGCTGCCGCGTGGTGACTCGCTGAGGAGGGCTGGGCTCACCGTGTGTGTTTGTATGAGAAGAGATGGGTGCTGTGGCTCGTTTTGAAAATAGAAAGAAGAGGCATTGAGAATTACAAGGGGGACAGTGGAGCTTCTCGGGCGGTTGTGGACATCACTACAGTAAAAACATACGCCTTACCGTTTCTCACCATAGAAACAGTGCAAACTGTGGGGACCATAGATGCAAACTGTGGGGACGTTTCTAGAGGCAGCGTGACGAGTCAGCAGTCGTAGCACAGACCAAGGCCGCACACATCAGCTTCGGCACGTCAGCAGCCCTTCCTTTGAAATCAGTTATAAATCGGGTCATTAAATAGAGCGACCACATCCCCGCTCGTGTGCATTTATTTTAACGACGCTCAACGCCTAATCCTGGGAAGAGCGAGGCAGCCGTAGAGCGAGGGGGGCACGCAGTCAGCGGCGCGTCCCCTGCCTCGGGTACCGGGAGGTTAAATGGGGAGCAGGCAGAATGCCTGCGGCAAGATGGGTGCATTGATTAAAACGCTGCTCCGCAGCCCGCAGACTCCCCCTGGAAGCCTGGGCGAGGGAAGCCAGCTGCTGCCGAGAGGGCTGCGTGTCCGCGGAGAGTACACCCTCCATCATCACAATATGGCGAGGAGAGGTGTTTTATGTTTGTGTTAATTTCCCCACTAAATCAGTAATTATTACAATCCCGGCCCTGCTGTTTACCCCGCAGCTGTTTTTCCATTTGTCGAGAGAGCGGGTGTTCTCCGAGGACCGCACGCGCTTCTACGGCGCGGAGATCGTCTCGGCCCTGGACTACCTGCACTCGGGGAAGATCGTGTACCGGGACCTGAAGGTAAGAGGACGCACAGCCGCCATCCGCCTTTGCTTTTGCAGGGGCTGCGGGGACAGACAAAGTAATTACAGAGTGACACAGCTCGGAGGAAAGCAGATTTGGTCGGGCAGAAACGCATTCTGTGTAAGGATGTAGTTCCTGCAATCTGAGCGGAAATTGCATTCACTGCTATGTATGTCGCTCCTTTAAGTCCAAGATTTTTTAAAAATATGTTTTTATTGGTTTCAGAGAGGAAGGGAGAGGGAGAGAGGGAGAGAGAGAAACATCAATGATGAGAGAGAATCATGGATCGGCTGCCTCCTGCACGCCCCATGTGGGATCGAGTCTGCAACCCGGGCCTGTGCCCTGACCAGGAATTGAACCGTGACCTCCTGGTTCATAGGTTGACGCTCAACCACTGAGCCACACTGTCCTGATTATGTTCAAGATTTTGATGTATAAGAATTTCTGCTTGACGGCCCTGATGAAGTATGATCTACCAGTAACAGCTTCATAACAGTTTTGGTTTTCTGTAAATGTGATGGTTAATGTTAAACATCTGATTAAAAGTCAAATATCTTTGCAAGTGACATTTGAAAATAAGTTTCATTATGATAGTCTAACATCCGATGATGTATTTTGAAGAAATTTTATAATCAGTAAGACTTTATTGGAGGAGAATATGTGGTTTGATTTTGGTATTCACTTTTTTGGCGGATTAAACACCTGGAGCATTTTCATATAGCGTGGCATTGGTTTACTTTTGCATTTTATAAAGAGCTGTCATTGTTTTCTTTTTTAAAAAATATATTTTACTGATTTTTTACAGAGAGGAAGGGAGAGGGATAGAGAGTTAGAAACACCGATGAGAGAGAAACATCGATCAGCTGCCTCCTGCACATCTCCCACTGGGGATGTGCCCGCAACCCAGGCACATGCCCTTGGCCGGAATCGAACCTGGGACCTCTCAGTCCGCAGGCCGGCACTCTATCCACTGAGCCAATCCGGTTTCGGCTGTCATTGTTTTCTTGATCAGAGTGACTTTACTTCTCCAAGTTCCTCTCTGATGAGACCTTCGGAGCAGCTCCGGGATTAACCCAGGACCTCCTGGTTCATAGGTTGATGCACAACCACTGAGCCACGCGGGTCGGATAGGAAAGATGTTAGGCTTTGCGGCCCATGCAGTCCCTTTGCGGCTCCTCAGCTCCGCCATCGCTGAGGGCAGCCCAGACAGCACAGGAATGAGAGCCTGCCCGGGTTCCCGTAAAACTGCCCCCCCAAACAGGCAGGAGGCTGATGTCACCCACGGGCCAGTGTCCTGAGCCCTGGCGTGGCTCCCCGAGGGCGGCAGTGATTCTCATGACACCGTTCGGGATCAGAGGGCCCGTGTCAAGGAAGGTTGTTCCGTGACATATTTTGTACAGATTCTAAATGTGACCATCTTACTTTCTCAGTAAGTAAATCACATGTAGTAATCCTGACCCGTGAAAATCTGAAACAGAATTGCTTTATTTATTAGGCACTGGTTTATTTAAAATGTAATTTGGTTTGTAGGAATAGGGGTCACAGGCGTCTTTGATGAAACTGTTTGTATCTCCATGTTGCGACATAAGGAAGAAACCACAATGACCCGCCTCACTCCCATCCCACCCTTCGTTAAATACCCATGATCCTTAAGAATCTAATTAGTTAAGCCGTTGTCTAGGTGACTTCGAAGTGTTCCTGTCATGTGCCTTTATGCTACGAGTGGCCCTAAGGAGTAACCGCCTCATAAAGACTTATGTTACGCGATGTCAGTGATCTATAGTATGTATGTGTGCATATTATAATTTATCGAAGGATAAAGAAGCGATAAGGTACTGTATTTAGGAGAGGTGAACTATGTGATGATGAAACACCCAGGTCAGGGATGATGGACTGCATGCCACAGTGACCAGAGATGAACACAGATCAATGGTGTAATTATGTCCTGAAGCTTCTTATGACCAGGACTGTGACAGAATGCAGCATCCCTGGGTTTGATGTCCCCATGGCCAACTAATACGGTCATGTTTAAGTGTCTGGGATTTTTTTTAAAAAAGAAATGGGTTCTGTGGCATAACAGAACTTGCAATGTATGTTAGATGGCATTTCCAAATTTACTCAGAAATAGTTAGCTCTTTTCTGCCTGGGTCACGTCCCCCCACTCCCACTTTGTATTTTACTCATTCTGTTTGTAGGAAAAAGGCGGGGACTTCCTAGATTTAAGGAAATAATAATTTTGAAGTAGTTGGTAACATGCCCAAAGAGTTTAAAGCCGGAAGGTAGGATTCTTGGCCTAAAAAAACAAAGAAAAGAATGCCAGCATTGATTGAAGCGTGGCATCACTGAGATGGTCTTGGTCAATATTGGCCATTAACTATGTTACTACCGTTAACCCTGTTACCGTGAATATAGTGATGTATTGACATTCATTAATATGATATTCATGGCTCCATCCTTTCTGATTATGGAAAGACTAAATCTATTATGTTAGATTATGTTAAACATCCACTATGTTAAATTGCAACATAAAGAACCTATTTATATATGACTATGAGTCATGCACTTACCATATACCTAGACCACTCACTTTACTAGACAATTACGTGGTCTCTGTTAAGCTCATTTTTTAAAATAAAACCTTACCTCACTTAAAAGTCTAAGTAACTGTACGAAATGGGGCAGAAACCATATAAATGTACCCTAAGGAGAATACATGCAGTGCAGACAGCGAAACATTGGAAGTTCATGCAAATGTTACCTGGATCCGCAGGGCACAGGGCTGCACAGATTAGAGGGAGATCCTTGAGTTGGTATCATAGAAGTTGAGAGCTCCCCTGGTTTACAGGGAGGTCGCTGACTTCTAGAAGCCTCGTAAGTGACTCACAGTCACGGGTGAGTTGGTGACATCGTCAGGATGATTGGAGCCCATGAATCCTCTCTCCGGTCTGATGTTCTTGACATTCTGTCGTTCTAGAGCTGAGATGACATCTAGATGGGGGGATGCACTGAGAACTCCGAAAGATCTTTGTAAACCTAAAATCCAAACACAATTGCCAAAGATAAGAGAATAAATGTTTTAAATATGTTTATACCAGATGTATTTAAAAAACAGCATCACCAAAAACTGGTTTAGGGACCCACTTGGATCTGTCTCAGAGTTGCCTCTGTATCATCTCTCTGATGCCCTTGTGTTCATTCAAATACATTTAGATGATTTCTAGGACTCAGCGAAGGCACAGAGGGTGGGTTCGGAGAGTCTCTTACCACCGCCCTCCCAGTCCCCATCAGTTCCCCGACATTTTCACCCCAAATAAACTCCCAGTCCAAGCAAAAACAGCCCGCTGGCTTCACACACTGAGCCCCCAGACACAGCGCCCGACTCCACTGCCACCCAGACAGCCCCGCCGGATCCCTCTTTTATAGAAAGTTTACGCCAGGGCTACTAGGAGCCTCTCCCATCTCAAAAATTAAATTGTACTGTTGGGCTGTGTTCCTAGTTTGTAGCAAATTCTTCAGTAGCTTAGCAGCCCAGGTGGGGCCTTTGCTGAATCCTTCGTAGTCTGGGAAGGGCGGAGCGAAGAAGTGTTTCCCACCCAGGGTGTCAGCCCTCTAATTCCAGGGCCATTAGGTTCCCGCAGGTCAGCGTGGGCGCGTTTGGCATGTTGATACCCATGAGCCTGGTCTGCAGAGTGCAGAGGGCGTGTGCTCACGGCGGCCCTGGGCCTGTGCAGTCTCCGTGCAGCACTGAGTTTGGTGCCATTGTGCTGAGGTGGGCGTAAGAGTGAGGGAAGGAGCTGTTTGCTTATAATGTTTGACAGTCATCAGAGCCCTGAGGAACTGCTGTTTTCATCCCTTCGTTTAGTCTCGGTGTCCGCCATTTAAATAAAATGATACCTAAAAGATATAGTCACATATATTAGGATACTATATTTAAAAGTTTCAAAGCATTTAAACCTTCTAATAGCTACCTTGGCATGTAGGAGAGCAGAGCTTGCCAGCCTGCATGCCACGGCCGCCGCCCTCAGCCCGCAGGTGGTGAGAGGAGCCTCCAGGCGGTCACTCCCGGCCTCCAGCAGCCTGTGCCCTGATCCTGGTCCTCCCCACAGCTTCCATCGTCTGTTGTACCAGGAAGAGCGGCGCAGGTTTGAGAAGCCCCGCAGAAAACACAGCGTCGGGTTTTTAGAGTCTCATTTTCTTCGGGGTCCCTCCCAGCAAGAGCAGAAGGACCGTAGTGCTTCCTTGCTACAATTTCCTGTGCACAGAGCGCAGAGGGCAAAGATTTCCAGCGCTCACATTTTCTCATTCAGACCCTGAACCAAGACCCTCCGCCACATATGCCTGTCCCCTCCAACTGGGTACACATACCGCCTTGTTATGGGGACTCCATGAGGCACATTGTCTAATATTGTCTCTCTCCTCGAAGTGCGCGCTGCTCTGAACGGTTAGATGACAGCCCTGTGATGTGAGTAGCCGGCATAACCAGATTTCTAATATGTAATGTTCTCTCTCCAGCCCCCCGTTTGTCTTCATCATTGCTTTTGCCAGCGGGTGCACCCGTTAAGCATGAGCAAATGCCGGTGTAAACCAGGACTGACTATGGCGATAAAACAGATGCGCCGAGGTTCATCCGGGGAGAGAACCTGACCAGTCAGCGACAGTGTGCACGTGCAGTTTGTGGCTAACAGAGGGAAGGAGGTCAGCCAGGATGTTGAGAAGAGAGAGCTAAGGGGAGATCGTTGGTAGCTGCGTGCACCCCTTCTTTACATGTGGCAGCGCTCCGAGGGCTGGGAGGCCTGTGTATGTCAGTGTTAGGTGTGTGACGCCTGGGTGTTCTGTCCAGGTCTGTGATCTGCTTGGAAAGGACTTCCAGGTGATTGATTCCACGCATCCTCCACAACACTGATGATTCTATTGATTAATTAATTGATTGATTGGTTTCAGAGAGGGAGAGAGAGAGAGAAACATCAGTGATCAGAGAGAATCATTGATCGGCTGCCTCCTGTACCCACACACTGGGGATCGAGCCCGCATCCCCTGGGCATGTGCCCTGACTGCGAAAGGAGTCATGACTTTCTGGTTCAATAGATCCATGTTCAACCACTGAGCCATGCCAGCCACGCTCACGAATGGCCCTTATATGTTCCAGAGAGTTGTTATGCATCTGTGTAAAACACCTATTTTAACAAGACTGGATATTGAGTTACCCTGGCTTATCCTATACACTGGATCCAGGGTGTTGTTGTTTTTTAAGGTGATGTATGTCTGACTGTCATTCATACTGATGGGGGACGAGTTGTTTTTGTCATCCCTGCTCAGCAAAGTGATGTGTCAGGACGGTGAGAGTAGAAAAATAGTTGATGGGAAAAGGTGGACACTATTGTACAATAACGGGCTTTAAAGTTATGAAATTTTTGTTTGTTTTTGCAAAAGACATTATTGCATATTGAGACGTGTTTTTGCCTAAGTCTCTGAGCTGATAAAAGTGTTTCATAGGGTTTTGTTCTTGAACTTTCTTCTTTCCTTTAAAAAAAGTGTTATTTAGACAAGCACACATCATTTTAATAATTTACACATCGACCATTAAATGCTATCCTAATAAAAGCCCGAACGGCAGAACAACCAGAATGACCGGTTGGCCAGTCGCTATGATGCACACTGACCACCAGGGGGCAGGCACTCAATGCAGGAGCTTCCCCCTGGTGGTCAGTGTGCTCCCACAGTGGCTGGCTGGGATGAGCTGCGCTCCCACAGTGGCCTGCCTCTAGTGTTTAATAATGATCAGTACATTCATTGGATGCTTCCAGTGTGTTAAGTTCTGGAGTCAGTATCTCATTTAATTCTCAAAACAATCACATTCTGTTGCTACTGCTACTTGCCTCTGTTTTATAGATGAAGTTGAGGCACATAGAAGTCAATAGCCCAAGGTCACACAGCGAGAAGGGGTAAAGCTTGAATTTATGTGTGAGTTTTCTAACTTGACCCCACACTCTTATTCACTGTGCTCTTACTGCCTCCACGCAGTGTGCTGTCACCCCGCCATCACGCCCCTCACCCCACCCCTCAGTCACCCCTAAGGCTGACCTTACTGCTTCCTGAACCATTGTAATGTTTTAAAGCTGATTCATAAGACAAGGAGGATGGCCTGGTTTGCCCAGGAAACCCCCTTATGTTCTGGGCAAACTGGAACTCGCAGCCACCTTCAATCCGTTCCTTCCCCAGCCCTGTCCCTACGCCTCACTTCATTCCTCGTCCCTCAGGCCTTGGTGTGAGGCTCAGAGATGAGATCTGAGGGTGGAGAATTAGTTAGGAGCCAGGATTTAAACTGTATGACAGAGTAGCCTGGTCAGAACGTGGAGGAATAGTGCATGCTGCCATGCTCCCATGCATGCTTCCCCATGCACATGAGGCATAGAGAGGCCAGGGAGGCCACACCAAGCCAGGCTGGGAGCGGGAAGGAACGGAGCAGATAGTACATTCACATTTTATGCAGTAGTATCATTTGGAGATTTTATAAGAATTTTTTATGTATTGGTAAAAACAGATTTATTAAATATTTTTAAAAGATTAGACAGCATTTGAAGAGCTGAAGTGTGTTCTATTTGTATATACTATAATACATTCCTACATTTAAGCCATCAGCGTCTTCTTAAAAATTAGCAGCAGGACATGTATGTTTTTATTCAACAAACCAACAGACCCTCCAGGATATACTTCCGATTCTCATTACAGCAAGCTCGCAGAGGGAGCTAGGAAAAGGGAGAAGGGAGAAGACTGGAAGCATGAAGAAGAGATGGACTCCTTGTCATTTATGCAAATTAGGCTTTACTTTTAGGTTCCAGCTAGTAGAGAAGCATATGGAAGGTGCAATATTTCTGAATTTAGATAAAATACAAGAACTTTTATTTTGTGAAAAGCTCAGCAGCATCACTTCTCCGGACTCTGTGCCATAAAGGAAGCGTGTATGAAGCATGTAGATCAGCCAGGGAGCACAGCGAGAACCACACCTGCGGACATGTCTGTCTGGTCTGCCCTTGCGTGAACTCAGCTTGCTTTACTGCATTGAGTTTCTGGTTTATAAGACAACGGATGCTATAACAGTATGATGTCATCCCATTTTATATGCAGTTATTTATGTGCATATATGGCAGCGGTTCTCAACCTGTGGGTCGCGACCCCTTTGGGGGTCAAACGACCCTTTCACAGGGGTCACCCAAGACCATCCTGCATATCAGATATTTACATGACGATTCATAACAGTAGCAACATGACAGTGATGAAGTAGCAACGAAAATAATTTTATGGTTGGGGGTCACCACATGAGGAACTGTATTTAAAGGGCCAGAAGGTTGAGAACCACTGATATGGGGTTCTGTTTTGAATTGGATATTGACTTCAGAGTTCAGGTAAGCACTTGCATAGATCATCACACTAAGGAGTAGCATAAATTGCCTACTTGTTTGATCAGTTAATTTTCACTCATTCTGTTAATAATTTCTCACGGGTGTTTGTATCTACATGAGTGGGTGAGGGTAGGCCCCATGTCTGTGAGGCTATACGATCACAGCTCAGAACCATACGTATCTATGTGTGATGACAATCATAACTTTGGGTTCAAAATAGGAGAGAAAAGTGATCAGTTATTGATATTATTTTTAACGATACTGGCTTTGCACAAACTCCTTCTATGCTGGCCTGTCATAATTTTCACTTGAGGCAGATGATCTTGCTAGTTAGTTAAATCTTTGAGATTCTCTTGGGTGTGTTTTCATTAATGGCTTCAAAGAGATTCCAATTATATAATATTTGTGCTATATATTTTCATTAACTGTTGACTGTTTGAGTTTGACATTCTTGACCTTTTTATGTTTGAAAGGGTTGGTATTTCTTTATCACAAAGAACTGCAAAAGAGGATGCCACCTTACCTTTCAAAATACGATTTAGGTTTGATTTGCAACCACCACCAAAAAACATTTCTGGAAGTGACTATTTTATAATAGCAATAGATTCCCAAGAGAAAGTGTTGAAAACCATCTGTGTGTATCCAGAAAAAGATACTCATCTCTTTGGGATTATTTAGGTCACAATTTATTTACATAAAAAGAGGATTGGTTTTTGCTTTGAAAAATTAGGTGAGCTTTAGTTCTCAGAACTTACACAATAATGGCTCTGACTCCCATTGGAATAAAAAAAAATCAATAATTTAATCATCAAAATATTTGATAAAACATGTTTCTTTTTATATAGGAATTACGAAGCTACAGGGGTTGTGAGTCCTGAAAATTCTATTAACAACTATGTCCTCTTTCCAAAATCTCTTGCTCAGCATTCATAATTGTTTCCAAACTATTTTCCTAGATTTGAAGACTGTAGAATAATCATGTCATTTTTCTTCCTGTACAGTTGGAGAATTTGATGCTGGATAAAGATGGCCACATAAAAATCACAGATTTCGGACTTTGCAAAGAGGGGATCACAGACACGGCCACCATGAAGACCTTCTGTGGAACCCCGGAGTACCTGGCGCCAGAGGTGGGCGGGGCTCCGTTCAGGCAGAAAGGGGACATTGACATGATGCTCGCACAGGGGACATTTCAGCATGAACAAAACTTGCAGTTCCTACTATTTTTACCTGAATTTCAACATGAATCAAATCTATTTTTCTTCCACTGTTTAACATGATATTATAGGGCAAGGATATATATTTAAATTAAATTTTATAAACTTGATGAACATAAAGGTACGAACTCTAGTAGAGTACGTCCATTTTTAATTGGCCATATCCGTTTAATTTTTTTGATTAAGCCTTTTTTGATTCAGTTATTAAAACAGAATAATTGAATGACTTCGAAAATGTTTACAGTTCTATAAACCATTTGGATTTTCCTTGGAAACAAAGACACTGACCATTTGGATTTGAGGTGCTGTGGGTTTTCTTAATTATTAGGAAGTATTTCACTGGGAGAGTTCATGAAATGACAGCAGCCCCCACTGACGACCCCAGGCAGAGGGCCCGGGAGACTGGCTTTCTTTTTTCTCCACAGGCATAGATTGTGCGTCTGCTGTGAAGGGGCTGTTTTTCTGGGCGTTGTGGCTACAGGAACAAGACACAAAGGGCAGTGCTCTCAGGGAACTCGCTCTGGAATAGGATTGGGAACGCTCATGCAAAACGCACTTTTTGTTTCTCTGGAGTTCACTTTCCCTGCTATCCATTTGCCTTGGATGATGTTATCCCATATTTAGAATAACAAAATTAGTTGTGTCACAAATTAGGGAAAATTAGTTCTGAAGGAGATAAATACATCTCATTGTAAAAGCAGAGGATCAAAGAAACAAAGATATTGTTCTATATGAAAATGTCATCAACTAGAGAACAAAACGAAGAACATAATGTGAGAAGAGCCTAATTGTTTCTAAATAGAAAGTTTATAATTTCTAAGAAATTATCAATTTCTTCTTAAAGACAAGAAAAAGACAAATATATATATATAAATTTTAATATTGCAGAAGTCTGGTCTTTAAAAGCAGTTTACATATCCATGGCTGTTACAAACTGATTCATAATTAAAAAATCTTGCCCCTCATTTTTATTAGAAAATAATCATTGCAGTTACTGTCTGAGAGTGTCAGATCTCGAAGCCACTAACTTCTCATGCAACTTTAATTCTTATATTTAAGCTTTCTTGTCAAACACGTGTTTGTTACATCGGGATAATTTTGGATGCGTTCACTCTTTTAAAAGCAAGCATCTGAGTTCCTCTGGTCTCGGATGTGGACCCTCTCCCTGGGACACTCATTCATTCACTAAGGAAATACTCATTGAATATTCATTGGGTGTCATGCATTATGTTAGGTGCTGGGAATAGAAGGTGCTAAGAAATGGTTTTCGTCCTCAAGGATCTTAGCGTTTACTAAGGTGATAAGCTGTGGAGAATAATGATTACTGTGCAAACCGTAATTGCTGTACTGGAGTTACGTAGGGTGTGGCGGGATTAAAGGAGAGACGTGTGAGCCTGCACAGGGAGCAGAAGAGAGGAGGCAGGACACGTGGATCGGGTGGGAATGCAGAGTTAGGTTGGGTCTCGTGAAGAAGGGAAAACCACTTTGAAACAGAGCAAGGCAACACTGATCAGATGGTCAGTTAGGGGGGGATTGGCAAGAGCTGAAACTAGCTCTCGCCTTACTTGACTCGGTGTCTGTCACCTTTTTGAACCCGGAAATTTCTAGTACTTCCTTTGGTTAATGCCAGCCTTTTCTTAAAAAAAAACAACAAAATTTTATTGATTTCAGAGAGAGGGAGAGAGATAGAAACATCGATGACAGAGAAACATCGATCAGCTGCCTCCTGCACGCCCCCTACTGGGGATCGAGCCTGCAACCCGGGCCTGTGCCCTGACCATGAATGGAACTGGCCCCCTCCTGGTGCATGGGCTAGTGCTCAACCACTGAGCCACACAGGCTGGGCGCCAGACTCCTCTTGAGGGCATAGAAGTCAGAGTTGTGTGTCAGACCTGGATACAGTGTTGGGCGCTGCTTCTCTGGGGACCGGCTCCCCATCAGCATTCCCCCTCCTCTTGCTGTAGACTTGTTTACACGATACAGAGACCTGGCTGCAGCCCCCTGGGCTCCCCTTTCTGTACCTTCTCCATTGTCTTATCTGCCGGAAATACTTTTCTATGTAAAGACAGGTGAAAGGCATTTAAAAGATGCTTCAAAAAGACTGAAAAGTCAGCTCAAAAAAAAGGGGGGGGGGACATATGTACTACTATTTGTAATACTTTAAACAAGAAGATTAAATTTTAAATATAAATAATAAATAAATTTTAAAAAGCTCAAACCGATTAATTGGGCTATGTAGCAGATTCATCGCTGATTTTTAAATAAACTTAAGTTTTAAATGAACTTAAGTTTCTTCTGTGGCAAAGACCGCCAGAAAAGATACATGTTATCGTGTAAAAATGCCATTTGTTGCAAAGGAATTATTTTTAAAATATTTGTTCTCGGGTCTTTTGATGAAGAATTATAGATCTTTAGTGTTACAGGGCAGGGGAGGCCAGAAATAATGTATTTGTCAAGAGATTGCAGAAATGCAGTCCTAGCAGTAAAACAAACTATGCATTTGGTGAGTTGCAGCTCAAAGAATGCACTTGCACACAGAGTTATAAATGAATGTGTTTTCGCTTCTACTGCCACTGGAAGGAAATAAACTTGACCTGCCATACATTATGGGCAATAATATATTTTGCGGGGAATTTGTTTTCGCAAACTCTACTCTTCTTTTCACTCCTCGAAATGATTAAAAGGAAACAAAATTAGAAATCACGCATCGAACCTTCCTGTTAAGGTTTATTATCCGAGTTGGCTCTCACCGAACCCAAGCCACTTTATGCAGTGCTAATTATTTAGTCTCAGCTTTGCTCTTGAGTTAGCAGTACCTGATCAACTCTCCAACTGCAAAACAGTCTGAAAATCAAATGCGGCTCACATGCAAGACCCAACAAAATTAAAAGTGTTAAGTGCGTTTTGGCAGTTCGCTTTTATGATGCCCAGTCCTCAAATGTACCGGCAGATAGTCATCTGCACGTTAGTTATTTTCCACGTGTTTATGCGATCACACAAAAAGTACACGCTAAAAGGAAGCAGATGGTGACAGATGGGGGAGGTTGAATAAGGTGGTTTTGGAAACCCAGAGAAATGCACTTCTGTAATAGTGTAAAAATAAAAATTATTTGATAATCAAGTTAGAACTAACAAAAAGATGGCAAAGAAAAAAAAATGACTGAATTGTTGGGAAATGCATAGACCGTAGTTGCGGTTGCTGATCAGAGAAAACGTGTTTATAATTTTGTTTTACAGAACGGGAAACATTTTTTTCCAGTGGATGAAAGTGTATGTTTGATGCCTTCTTAGATTTTAGAACCTCATTTTTAGAAAACATCCACGTACTGTCAGTGTACTCATTTTTCTTTTGAAACCTACTAGCTTTAATACATTCTATATAATCCAGATTTTGAAAGTATCTGAAATAGACCAGAATATTTTGATACAAAGATTTGATCAAAGCCATTGTGATGTTGTATAGATAATAGTACCAAAGGAAATTAAATTCTATAGAGGGGGGTGTCTAAAACCAGAGATCAACATAATTACTTCAGAATGAGTTGGGAGAAACATGTAAATTACAGCAAAGGTCGTCGGTAGCATGGAGCGGTGCAGGCAGGGGGAGTAGTTAGAACCTAACTAGATTTAAATGTTTTGAATGGAATTTTATTTACTTATTTTAAATGCAACGAGAATAAATGTAAAAGGTGCCATTTTACGGGCTCTTTCAATGCTATCGTTAGAAATTAAGAGGAATAAATGCAGCCCAAGTTATTTAACGTTTGCACATTTCATCTGTAGGTAAACACAGTAGCTCACAGACGTACGTTTTCCTTAGCCCCTGGACACAATCCTACTATTTCTACCAGATTGTGAAACTAAGTCTTAACACTTCTAAGATTTTTGTGAAAATGAGAAGTGGTGCTGGTAGCCTTTCTGAAACTGTGTTGCCTCCCTAATACTTTATTTCGCTATGAAAAATTCATGAAACACCTGTCCTCTTACGGGATGTCGGAACGCCTTCGCCTTCCGGATGGTTCTGTAAAGGGCTCATCACCAGTGTTCAGGGGCAGATGGAGTCGAGGTTAGTGGTGGTTAGTTCAAGTGGAAGGTGTGTGTTTTGTAATCAGGGTTCACATGTAAGCACTTGTATCAGATGTCCAGCTCACTGTTTATACTGTTTCTGGATCATATTCAAAGCCATCCCACTTGCCCCCAAATTGGACACTTAAAAATATGTATATTTTTATATATTTAAATATATATATATATAAAATAAATATATTTAAATATATGTAAAATAAAATAAGTATATATTTTTAATTGATTTCAGAAAAGAAGGAAGAAATGGAAATATCAGTGATGAGAGAGAATCATTGATCGGCTGCCTCCTGCACACCCCACACACTGGGGATCGAGCCCACAACCTGGGCATGTGCCCTGACTGGGAATCGGACCATGACCTCCTGGTTCATAGGTCGGTGCTCAACCACTGAGCCACGCTGGCTGGGCCCCAATTGGACACTTTTTAAATATGAACCTAAATGACACTTTTTAGTTCAATGTTGATGTCTGTTAGTGTTTCGAAGCAGCAGCTTTTACTTGCCTAGCGATCTGAAAGTTCCATAGGAGCTACTTTTCACTCGAAATTTTTTCAGTGTTGTGTGGTCTTTTGGATTTAATTTGCATTTAGTACTTTGGAAGGGTTCCAGGTTAGCATAAAGTTTAGTTTTAAATTCTCCGAACATAAGAACGTCTACAAAACGAACGGTAGCTGGTAACCTGTAGTATTTGACAATGGCTGTTTTTTCTTGGGTCACAAAGACCCAGTTTCTTGGGATCCCATAATGTCTGATGCTTCCGGATGAAAAGGAAGCATAGAAATCTCTGGGAAGGTGTGTGCAAGCATGACTTCGTCACCAGCATCGCATCCGTCAAGGATGTTGCCTGTTCTGGCCACAGATTGCTTTTGCAGCCCATGCTAGCTGCATGCAGGGAGTGTGTGCATGCGAGGAGGTAGCCCAGAAGCGACTGCACTCTGGGTCCCAGCAGGGGGCAGTTACAATCTCTTATTAGGTATTCATGAAGACAATACCAAGAAACATGGTATCCTTAATTCTTATGAAATATAGACTTCCCCCAAAGCTGCAGTGCGTTTTAGAATCTGAATTAGGATATTTACAGGTCTTTTTTTAAGCAAATCCCTGTGATGGGAAGGATTCCCATAAAAGAGAAAGTATGTCAGCGTGCGTATATATAAAACACACACCTATCAGCTACCTGAAATCTAAGGGTACCAGAAAAAAAAATGTTGAATTAACGGTAAATTGGTTCATCCAAGTTCACAGTTTACTTTCACAGCATAGGTGTGCAGACAGTGTGTTTAGACGTTTAATTCCTCCCCCACCCCCATCTGTTCTGTCTGGATTATTGTTGAGCAGTGAGCCACTCGGGGGCACACATCACCCCCTTATAATTGCCTGCCTCGGGTGCGTTGTGGGGCCTGGGCGAACACGCTCAAAGAGGTATCCCTTCAACCTCCCAGTAAACCCTAATTGGTAAAAGGATATTGGAATGAATATGTGTTTTCTTAAAGTGTCCGTTAGCCAAATCAATATTTACACTGGGAATTTCCATTGATGGTATCATTTTAAAAGACACGGTGTCTTATTTAATTTAAGTCAATAGCCATTCAAGGGCTATTTATGCTGAGTTTTTCTTCTCACCTGGTTGTTCCAGAAATGGAAGTGTCTATGTCAAATGTTGCCTAAGGCTATTCAAATGTTACCAGATTATTTCACAGTCCTGGGCACCTGCTGTCACCACCTTGAGCCTCAGGCTTTATTTTATCAGAAAGTGACGCAGGCTCTGGTCCTGGGGGACGAAGGATGCCCCTGTCCCGGGTTTGCGTGGGGCTTCCATGGGACCTCCCATCGCTTTTTGTTTGTTTGTTTGGTGTTGTTTTTTAATACATTTTTATTGATTTCAGAGAAGAAGGGAGAGGAGAGAAAGAGAAACACCAATGATGACAGAGAACGATTGATCAGCTGCCTCCTACACGCCCCACACTGGGGATCAGCCCACAACCCAGGCCTGTGCTCTTGACTGGAATCGAACCCGGGAGCCCTCAGTCTGCAGGCCGATGCTCTATCCACTGAGCCAAACCGGCGAGGGCCTCCGTCGTTTGTTAACATTCACATTTCTGTGTGTCCCTGACCCTCTTGTCCTTGGCGTCTTCCTGGGCATTTGTGTTCAACACAGTTATAACGTAAAGGTCCGTCTACGTCACAGAGAGCAGCAGGGACAGAAGGCAGTACCTGGTGTCTGGGCCATGCTTACGGCTGGCACGTAGCTCCATGTCAGCAATACTGACTTTATGGCGAAGAGACACTCTCTTTATTTTTTTTTTATTTATTTTTTTAATATATTTTTATTGATTTTTTACAGAGAGGAAGGGAGAGAGATAGTTAGAAACATCGATGAGAGAGAAACATCGATCAGCCGCCTCCTGCGCATCTCCCAGTGGGGATGTGCCCGCAACCCTGGGACATGCCCTTGACCGGAATCGAACCTGGGACCCTTCAGTCCGCAGGCCGATGCTCTATCCACTGAGCCAAACCGGTTTCGGCATTCTCTCTTTAGATCAGTGCTTTAAGATAAGCCTTTTAGCGGGTTACTTCCCTGGGAGCAGGTTCTGACCTGCGTTTCTGCTTAAATGATGTGATGATGTGCATTGTACAGAGCCGAGGTGCACAGCACCATTGCTCCTCCGTGAGCGCCCAGCACGCCCTGGGCATCCGTCTTCACGATGCCCCGGAAGTGAACTAGCCTTTTTGCTGGGGGGGGAAAAAATCATCAGAGGTCGCCAGAAGGAATGGCAGCTCTCAGGTTAAAGAATACAAATTTTATATGTTTCTGTCATTTTGGAAAAAGAAGTGCTCTGAGTAAGGGAGAAAATTAATCTTCTAAAACTAATATAAAAGAGGCTGTGGATTTTAAGTTCACTGTGGAATTTCTAGAGTATTTCCAAGCACTGTGTTTTGAAATAATTTATATTTAAGGAGTGCGAAAGGAGCGTATGCGAATACTAATAGCATATTTTATATTATATATCCACGGGTAGAATATTGGAGTCACTTTCATTTCTCGTCTATGTCCTCTTCCAGCTGGTTGGAGGTAGGAGTTGAACAGAAATCTTCCTTTGTAATTGGCAGCAAAGACTCTCAGATCAAGAAGGCTGGCTGAGGTGTGAAGGGTGGTTTCTCCTTAGCATTGCTTACACTTATGTGTCAGAAAGGTAATAGGTCACATCAGATTTGTTCAATACAAAGTGCTACCGCAGTTGGAGCATCACATCTCTCTGTCCGTTAGAGCGCGTTACGTTCAACAGCAAACCACTTAGTTGGAGAATCCGTGTTCATTTTACAAACCTAAGTAAAATACATTTTAATTTATCAGACAGATTTTTGTGCAGTGCAGTTTTATTTTTTCAGATGCTTATTTCTCTTCCAAAAATACCCCCTCCCCTTTTTTTTCCTTTTTTTCTTTCTTTTATTTTTTCTTTTTTATAATGTACTCACTTTCCCTTCTGGCTGCAAACCAGGTATTTAAACAAAAATAACGGATTGCCAGTTTTGCCAGCTGGGGAAGAGAACCCGGCTGGTAAAACGTGGGTTCGGGAGGCAGTTAATCCAGCTTTTTTGCTTTTTATGGTTTTATGAAAAAAGAGGTTAAAAGCCGCCTTTGGCTCTCTCTTGCGCGTGCCACTGTTTCGCTGGTGGTACAGGAATGCAGAGATTTTTTTAAAAATTTTGTTTTTAGGTAAAATCCCGAATCTATTTGCAAAAGGCCCACAAACAATACAATACATTCTCCTAACCGGGCATGAGATAGATTCTTGAATAATCCAAAGTCACTGGTATTGAAAAATGAGCTATGACAGCATTTCCTCTAAGTTCACAAGTAGAGTTTCTCGCTTCTTTTAGATTTTTTCGTGTTTTCTTATGTTCTCACATTGCTCATCTCAAGCAAATAGATATTTGAAATATTTGGGGCTAAAGATAAAAATGAGAATTCGTTGTTTTTCCTGAAAATTTTTGCTTAGCTGTGATTTCCAGAAGACTTTTGGAAAATGTCGGAGCTGGACTTGCGTTCTCTCTTGCCAGCGTGGTCCTAGGCTTCTTTAGCCACAGAACAGTGATACAGTCGAATTAAAAATCTCTTCATAGCCCTTGAAAACACTACTAATATATCTTTAAGTAACATAGTTTTTTTTTTCTTTAAATTATATGCTCATCGTTAAATACTCAGTGAGCCAAAGGGCCTTAACTGTCAACATGTCACATGGGATTCCATGAAATTACTGGTAAATTTTAAATAAAAGTCACATAGGAGTCATCTTCAACAGTGTACTTACTTGCTTCAAACTGAGAAAGTTTAGAACATGAGCACTACTTTGTTTCATATCGAATGCTCTTATGTAATCAGTTATAAGATTTTTTTAATTGATACGTTTCATAGGTATGGTTTCCTTGATCTATTTATCCCAAAGCTAAGAGGATCACAACAAGTAAGCTTTAAGATTGTTCCAATATGATAATTTAAAATAAAACATTGAAAGTTGCAAATAAATGGAGAAAATTCCATTGAATAAGGAACAAATCCAATAAAAAGACGTGATCAAAATTTCCCTGGGATAGGCCCTAGCTGGTTTTGCTCAGTGGATAGAGCGTCCGCTTGCGGACTGAGGGTCCCTGGTTCGATTCTGGTCGAGGGCACGTGCCCAGGTTGTGGGCTCAATCCCCAGTAGGAAGCATGCAGGAGGCAGCTGATCAATGACTCTCTCTCTTCATTGATGTTTCTATCTCTCCCTCTCCCTTCCTCTCTGAAATCAATAAAAATATATACTTTTTTAAAAGTTTACTGGGACAAATGGCAAGTTATCATGTTCCAATGTGAACAGGTTGCTCTAACACAGCCTGATGCTTTCATATCATTTCTTACTAAATTAATTTTGCATGTAATGTATTTTGCAAAACAAATTTAAGGCACATGCCCTGGCAGATATGGTTCAGTGGTTAGAGCATCTGCTGGCACACCTAAGGATCTCAGGTTCAATTCCAGGTCAAGGGCATGTACCTGGGTTTCGGGTTCTCTTCCTGCCCCTAGTCTGGGCGTGTGCAAGAGGCAACCAGGCGATGTGTCTCTCTCGCATTGATGTTTCTCTCTCTCTCTCTCTCTCTCTCTCTCTCTCTCTCTCTCTCTCTCTCTCTCTTCCCCTCCCTCCCACTCTCTCTGAAAAGCAATGGAAGAAATATCCTCACCTGAGGATAAACAACAACAAAAAACACACACGTTAAGGGATATATTACACAGGTATCGCGTCCCTGATTTTGTTTGTGTTTAACAGAAATTGCCATGGGTACGGAAGCTTTGGATACTAAAGTTTTTTAGCCCAAACGACAAATCTTCAGATTCTCGTTGGCGGCCACCTGTTTCCCGCGTTGACACATGTGAGGGCCTCCGAAGCTGTCAGACATTTTCCTGGTGGCCCTGCCCTGCGTGCTTCTCCATGACGTTGCCTGTTCTCTCCATGTTTGATCCGTGTCCCCTAGTTCTGCTCAAGCAGGAATGTGCCAGGCACGTCACCTGCCCCCTAACCAGCGTGCCTCAGCTCTAAGCTGCTGCTTAAAGGGCCCATTCGTGAGCCAGACTGAAAAGTTAAGTAGGCCTAAGAGACAACATGCAGACCTGCTGACGGTTCATCGGTTCTCAACCTGTGGGTTGCGACCCCTTTGGCGGTCGAACGACCCTTTCACAGGGGTCGCCTAAGACCATCCTGCATATCAGATATTTACATGACGATTCATCACAGTAGCAACATGACAGTGATGAAGTAGCAACAAGAATCATTTTATGGTTGGGTCACAACATGAGGAACTGTATTTAAAGGGCCAGAAGGTTGAGAACCATTGGAAACTTTTACCTGATGCTCAGCCCACTCGCAGGCTCCTTCACTTGGCACTGGTTGTGTGACATACCTTTTCTGTCTGCACTGACCATCCCTGGGTATATGTTGAACCTTTTAAAGAGTTGGTGTGATTGCTATCTTTGTAGGGTGCTTCATGTTCAACCGTCAAGATCTAAAAAAATTGCTGGCCTGGGCTGTGAAAGTTAGGATTCATTTTCACGTGAAAAATCTCACGTTGTATAAACGATGCCTTGGAATCGAGTGTGTGGTAACGGATCTCCCCACTGGTCTCGCTCTCAGGTGTTGGAGGACAACGACTACGGCCGGGCCGTGGACTGGTGGGGCCTGGGGGTCGTCATGTATGAGATGATGTGCGGCAGGCTGCCTTTCTACAACCAGGACCACGAGAAGCTGTTCGAACTGATCCTGATGGAAGACATCAAATTCCCTCGCACACTCTCTTCCGATGCAAAATCACTGCTTTCAGGGCTCTTGATAAAGGATCCAAATAAACGGTAGGCCACCGGCAACACCCAGCGAGTCGCTGATGAGTGCGGTTAGCGAGCGTGATGCGGAAATTAATGCAAATAGGACTCGCTCCAAGACGCGATGTCTTTGGGTTAGACGTCTTCCAACGGAGACGCGGGCTTATTTTTAACTGCAGGATAGAGAACGTTTAAAAACGTTTCCGCAACGTCTCCTAACTTGGAACTTTCAGGCAGAGCTCACCAAGTAAGGATTTGCGGAGTTTTATTGGCCACATGATGAGCAAACTTTCTTAATGGCCCTGGTGCTGGCTGTTGTGAGAATCAGAGCATCTCTTCCTTTTAGTTTCTGGGCTTTTATATTTCTTCTGATTCACCTGATCGAAAGCATAGACCTGTCTCTGAACTCTCCTCTCACCCAAACACACCTAACTACGTCTTGCTTTGTCATTTAAAGATACTCTTTTCCATGCAGGGCCAGAAGGATCGATAGCAACAACAAAATACCTTTATACACTTAGTATGTCTGTTTTTGTAGCTTTAGCCGGGACCTGAAGAATCCTACTGCCCATAAGGGGCTATGGTATTCCTTGCTCATATTTATATATTCATTTAGACATGCATTTTATAGGTAATCTATGAAATGACTGTTACTTTTTAGTGTCCCTTAAAATGTATGTGTATATCTATATATCCATTCTTTCATCTGATATATATATATATATTTGTGTGTGTGTATGTGTGTGTGTGTGTGTATGTGTGTGTGTGTATATATATATATATATATATATGCATGCATATCGGTATTTTTCTGAAAAATCTCTTAGATCTTCAGCATCCTGAGGTGAGCCTATTCCAGGGGTGGGCAAACTTTTTGACTCGAGGGCCACAATGGGTTCTTAAACTGGACCGGAGGGCCAGAACAAAAGCATGGATGGAGTGTTTGTGTGAACTAATATAAATTCAAAGTAAACATCATTACATAAAAGGGTACGGTCTTTTTTTTTTTTTAGTTTTATTCATTTCAAACGGGCCGGATCCGGCCCGCGGGCCGTAGTTTGCCCACGGCTGGCCTATTCCATACACTGTTGATTCTATTATAACACCTCACATAATGTATTTTTACAATGTTCTGTTCATGGTTGCTGCTCGATATGTATTTGTTGGTAGACTGAATTAAGGAATGAAGGAATAATGAATCCTAAAACGCGAGCTCTGTCCCCCTTAGAGATGGTTCCCATTATATGCTTTTAGCTGTTAAATTGATGAGGAACATGATTTTACCTTCAACAACAACAAAAAAAGCAAATATAATAAAAGAGGTGCCATCTTCTTGCTTTGTGATGAGCCCATCAAACCTGCATTTCCTCACCCCGGTGTCTGAGACCATCCCTCACGTTGGCAGAGGGATTTTTTCAGGGCATTTGCGTCTGCTGTACCCCCGCTGTCTCAGAACCTTGCAGAGCAGGGCGGGTGGGTGTCATTCTCATTTCCAGTTGGCCGAGGAGAAGGCAGAGGCGCAGAGAGGCTGCGGTGACGTATCCAGGTCGCACGGAGCAGCCGTGTGGAAAGGAGAAGCCACACGTCTCGGTGCCTCCTTCTACAGGGTGGGCAAAACTAGGTTCACAGTGTTGGTATGGAAAATAATGCAATAATTAATTCATAATACCCAGAAGTAACTCCTGTTTCGCGTACTCAGAACTGTAAACCTACTTTTCCCCACTTGGTGTATCTTATTTACCATACATCAATTTGGTTCAGGTTTTGAAATATATTCCATTTAATGTGAAAGTTTCACAATGTAACAGGTGGCACTTGATGCTAAGTAATCACTAAAAAGAGTTAGGATTTTCATTTTTTCTACCTGATTTGGGACCTAACATTTGGTTAGGGTCAAGGGCAGTGAATTTGGACCCCATCCTTTCCAGCTCCTCCAGGTGACTCTGGCCCCCTCTATCCGTGGCTGGTAGAACAGAATCATGCTGTGCTTTCATGTCTGTGTGTCACTCGTTTTTCTTGTCGCCCTTCCCCTTACCCCACCCAATGGGTAGCACATAGTAGGTGCTTAATAATTGTTCAATGACTAGGAGGTAAATGTAGAATGATAGTGGCCCGGTAAGTAGGACAACTCTTAAAGGTTTGAGCCCCCAGAGGTTGGCGTTGCCTAAGGAGAAGGTGTTTTGGATTATCTGCTGTTTCCCTTTACAGTAGATGTATCGAGCTCCACGCTGCATTAAAATACTGGGAATGCCAGGATGAACGGAGTAACCTCCTCTCTGGATGCTCACACAATAATTGGGGCACAAAACATCCATTCACAGGTGCTCAGGTCACACTCCGGACAAGTTGCTTTTGAAGTGATTGGCCCTGTCTGGGGGGTTGGAAGCCTTGCGCTGGCTCAGAAGGAGTTGGGGTTGCACGGGGGTTCCTGCCGAGCAGGGCACATGTAGAGAACAGCTGGGATTGCCAGTGACCATGGCACTGAGAGGTTCGGTGACTGCTTGCAGTGTGGAATGCGATGGGTCACATTGGGTGGTGAAGCTGACATGTTAGACTGGAAATATAAGCAAGGAATACCATACCTAACATATGGAATGTACTGATATGTTTCTTAGAAAATATTACATCTTTATTCGGAAGAGGATGAGATGCCACTGAATTATGAAAGGGCAATAACCGGATTTGTGTTATGAGAAGGCGACCCGGGCAGCTGTCCTGGGTGGAGGAGAACAGGGAAGGGCCAGGGGCAGGGAGGCAGAGCAGGTGAGAGTGTAAGGAGGGTCCAGATAATGGGGGGTCCTTCCTGAAGCAGTGGGAACGGGGCGATGAGTGGAACTCCGCGATGATGACAGAGAAACTCGAGGACCTGGGAGAAGTCCGGGGCCCTCGGCTCTCCAGTCTGGGCGGCTGGTCTGGAGAACCGACTAGTGTTAAGAGATGACGTACAGGCAGAGAGAAAATGGATTCTCCCCAGTCCCGTATTCCTTAGACCTAATAACAACTGGCATTCACTAGGATGGCACAATTGTTTGTTTTCCTCAACCCATTCGTTTTCTTCCGACCCAGTGGTGAGTGGGAGTTGGCATGTGCCAGCTCATAAGAGCGAGTTGTTAAATTTCAAGAATTGTGTGGGCTGGTTGTTCAGTATAGTCATTATTAAAAGCTAAGTTATATAGCCCAGCCAGTGTGGCTCAGTGGTTTCAGTGTGGACCTATAAACCAGGAGGTCGCATGCCAGGGTTGTAGGCTTGGTCCCTAGTGTGGAGCGTGCAGGAGGCAGCTGATAGATGATTCTTTCTCATTATTGATATTTCTCTCTCAATCTCTCCCTTCCTCTCTGAAATCAATAAAAAAAAATATTAAAAACTAAGTTATATAAATGTATAAGTTAAGTTAATATTAATATCAAAGGTAATATAAAAACTCATCTCTCCGTCATAATTTTGTTACTTTTTACTGTTGGTCCTGGTGGGAGTATTTACACCACCGGAACTGGCAAACAGTCTAAGTCAGGGCTTGATTGATTGTTTTGTTGATTACTGAGACTTAAGGCTTTCTAAAATGTTTTGGCTTATAGAATTGACAATGGTAAAAGCTACCACTTGCTACGCTAGTTACTTGCTTGTTTCTAGTCCTTGTAATAACCCACCAGGCGGGGATTATTACCCCCATTCTACAGATGAGCAAACTGAGATTAAGCCAGGTTTTCATTGTCACACATCCCATGCGTCCCAGAGCTGGTTGCCCGGTTCAGGTGTATCACCAAAGCCCACGCTCTTTTCAGATACCATCCGGTCCTGAGGTGAGTTCCTGTTAATAGAGTATCAGGGAAATTAGATCTGACACCGAAAGATTTTTATTTTTATGGCTATTCATCACAAGAACCACTTACCACACAGAAAATTACATTTCACAAAAAACTTGTGCTATGCATTGGCGTATGTAGATGTTTCATGCTCATTTAATTTTATTCCTGTCCGCACAGCCTTGGCGGGGGACCAGATGATTCAAAAGAAATTATGAGACACAGTTTCTTCTCTGGAGTAAACTGGCAAGATGTATATGATAAAAAGGTAGGTTATCTTCGTGCTGCGGTGTTTATCTATTTTGGCTAAAATGAACTGGCATCCAAAAAAAAAATTTAAGTGAATAAAATGTAATAATAGCATGGTATTTTTCATTTTACCCTATCATTTAATTGAATATTGAACTTCTTAGCACACAGTTTTATTGATAATTTTGACTCCCAAAACACATCTTGAAATTCTACTCAGTATCATGAAACAGTTGATTTTTTAAAAATATATATATTTTATTGATTTTTTTACAGAGAGGAAGGGAGAGGGATAGAGAGTCAGAAACATCGATGAGAGAGAAACATCGATCAGCTGCCTCCTGCACACCCCCTACTGGAATCGAACCCTTGACCGGAATCGAACCCGGGACCCTTCAGTCCACAGGCTGTCACTCTATCCACTGAGCCAAACCGGTTAGGGCGAAACAGTTGATTTTTCTTCAGCAGTTCTTAGTATATTCACAGAGTTGTGCAGCCACCCCCAGTGTCAAATTCCAGAACACTTTGATCTCTTCCTTCCTTGGAGATTCAGGTTTCTTTCTGATATTATTCCCCTTTAGCCTAAAGAATGTCCAGGATCATTTTTTATAGTCCAGCCAGTTGGAGAGGAACTTGTTTTCTTTTATATAATGATGCCTTTATTTTGACTTCATTCTTCAAGGAAATTATCACCTAGTACAAAATTGTGAGTTGATAGTTTAGTGAATGCGTACTCATTATTATTTGTTCCCTTGTACATTATGTGTTATATTTCACTTGCTGCTTTCAAGATGTTTTTGTTTGTGTAAGGGCCATAGAATATGCCACTTTGACTAGTGTGAACTACGTTTCCCAGAATTGCCTTTTGCTAACGAGATTCTTGTGGGAGATTCCAAAACAGAAGTGAAGCAGCAGCCCTTTTGTGGCTCCTCACGCTGCTGCTTGCCTGTCAGCTCACCTCGCTGGCCCGAGAGGAGGTCAGGCCTCAGGGCTCCGTCTCCCCGGATCCTCTCTTAGTTTTTCCCGCTCCTGGGCCAGGGTGTGAGTTCAGCTCCATGACAAAGGCCCTCATTCCAGTGGGATATCCACACTGTTCAAGTCAGAGGTGATACGAAACGGCATGGGTGTTAGTCTGTCCTCGTGGACGCCAACCCTGGCCCTTTTGGGTTCCACTTGGTTCTTCTCCTGCTTTACAAACATCTTCTCTTCCCCCCATCCTGTCCCGTGGGTGCCGGGCTCTGGCATTAAACAGGAAGACGGCAGCCTTACCGAGAGCATATGAACAGCTGCTGCAGTCGAGTAAATTCAGATCCCCATAATCCATTCGCGCTGACGAGTACACACACACACACACACACACACACAGTACTGTTTCCTACCTACTAACAAAAGTTAAAACACATAAAGCAGAAACTAATAAAACTACAAGGAAAAATAGAGCAGTTAGAGTTGGACATTTCAATACCTATCTCCAAATAATTGATAGAAATAGAGAGGAAACCACTAGTTTATAGAAGACTTCAGCAATACTATCTACCAACTTAATCTAATTGCCATTTATAGAACACTTCTCAACAACGGAAGTATGCTTATTCTTTTCAAAGTTATGCAGAACACCTAGGCATGAGATACCATATTTTGGGCAAAACAACCCAAACTTTTAAAAATCATATATTTTTATTGATTTCAGAGAGGAAGGGAGAGGGAAAGAGATGGAAACATCAGTGATGAGAGAGAATCATTGATCGACTGTCTCCTGCAGGCCCCTTCCTGGGGATTGAGCCCACAAACCAGGCGTGTGCCCTGACTGGGAATCGAACCATGACCTTCCGGTTCATTGAGCCATGCAGGCAACCCTGTAATTTTTAAAAGATTCAAATAATTTAAGTCATGTGCTCTTTGAATGAAAGGGAATTGATTTACAAATCAAAACAGAAAGATATATGGAAAATCCCCAAGTATTGGGAAACTTATTACAAGTTTAAATAATTCATGGGCCACAGAAGAAACCAAAAAGGAAATCAAAGTATTTTGAACTGACTGAAAAGGTAAACAAAACACGTACAGTTCTGGGATACAGCTATTGCAGTACTTCAAGGGAAATTTATAATTCCAAATGATCGTATTCGAAATTATCTGAGATCAATGACCTCGTCTTTCATCATAAGAAACTAAAAAAGAAGAAAACATTAAATCCAATGGCCAGTGTGGTAAGGCGAGAAAAAGAAATAAAATGCATACAGATAAGAGAAGGAGGAAGTAAATCTGTCTGTATGCATGGACAACATGATTATCTATTTAGAAAATCAGGTGGAATCTACAAAACAGCTACTAAAGTTCAACCCATGGGTTGCTTGATACAAGGTAAATGTACAGAAACAGCTATAATTTTATACAGACAATCTAAAACGGAAATTAATAACAGTGCTGGTTAAAATAGCAACAGATATATGAAGTACGTAGGGATACTTTTGACAAAAAGTATGAGAGACCTTTAGCCTAAAAGCTAAAATATAGTGTTGAGGAAAGTGAAGGCAACACAGGGCAAGGAAGAGATATGCTGTACTCATGATATAGAGGACGAAGTATTTTTAAGATGTTTGTTCTCTCAAAATTGGTCTATAAATTCAACACAATTCTCATCAAGATTCTACCAGGCAATTCTCCAGAAATTGTTAGGTTGACGCAAAAATTCATATGGAACGTAAAGGACCTAGAATAGCCAAAACAACTTTGACGAAAAACAAAGCTGGGGGACCGACACTACCCAACTTCAAGACTTACTATTATTAAGTCAAAGTAATTAAGACAGTTTGTTATGCACACGTGACATCTTTCTCGCCCATGAGGATGGGTGAAGAGATCAGCGCGACACGAGAGAATGTCTGGACGCAGACCCACTCATATGTGGTCGATGGACTTTGAATAAAGGCGCAGAGACAGTTCAGTTACACAGATGGTGCTGAAACAGCTGGACGTCCATATCTTTTAAAGGCAGTTTGCAGCATGTACAGAATTAACTCGAAAGCGATCATAGCCTTAAACGGGAAGACTTCTAGAAGAAATTCCCTTCACCTTTCTCCCCCAGCTTCCCACCCTCCCCTCTGACAGCTGTCGGTCTGTTCTGTCCGAATCTGTTCCTATTTTGTTTGGTAGTTTGTTTTGTTCATTAGATCCCACATGTAAGGGAAATCGTATGGTATTTGTGTTTCTTTGGCTTATTTCACTCAGCACAGTGCTCGTCGGGCCACACTTTCCAGCAGCCTCTTCTGCCCCTATTCTTGGTTTCTCTATGTCCAGTTTCACATAATCCCTCCAATGGTCCAGGTCCACAGAACAACCAGCTCCCTGCGGTCTGAGTGTAGACTGTTGGCTGGACACTGCCTGGACCTCCAGTGGCTCAGCATCGAGTCCCTTTCACTCACCAGTTAGTTACCTGTTCTTCAGTTGTATCCTAAAATTAACGGTTCCCTACATCGAAATCTGTTCACCGGTACTTCTTCTTTCTTTGTACAGCTTGTACCTCCTTTTAAGCCTCAAGTAACATCTGAGACAGATACCAGATATTTTGATGAAGAATTTACAGCTCAGACTATTACAATAACACCACCTGAAAAATGTAAGTAAATCTTGAAGGCGATTCATAACACTCTGATATAACGGAAGAAAAAAAAGATGTTTTTTATTAGATACTAGAGGCTCGGTGCACGATATTCGTGCACTGGGCGGGGGGGGGGGGGAAGAGGGGGCGGGTCTCTCAGCCTGGCCTGCACCCTCTCGCGGTCTGCCTGCTGGCTTAGGCCCACTCCCCACATGGATGTAAGCCATTCCCCGAGGGGTCCTTAGTGCTGCCACGGAGGCAGGAGAGACTCCCGCCATCGCCGCTGCGCTTGCCAGCTGTGAGCCCAGCTTCTGGCTGAGCGGCACTCCCCCTGTGGGAGTGCACTGACCACCAGGGGGCAGCTCCTGCATTAAGCATCTGCCCCCTGGTGGTCAGTGCAGGTCATAGCAACTGGTCGTTCCGCCATTCAGTTGATTTGCATATTAGCCTTTTATTATATAGCATTTTCAAGATTGAATTCCAGTGACATCCCATTTAAGAATGGAGTTTGTTCCCAGTGTGGAAAAATAAAGTCAGGTAGCTGAGGGAGAAGTGTTTTCATTTAGGAAAGACTACACAGGGAAAAATGTAAACTGAGAATCATAAGCTAAATTGCAGACCAGTTAGCCCGCCTTACTGTTCTCCAGTAGCTTCTTCTGACATCAGCTAAACGGAATCTGACGTAGAGACTTCCCAGGTCCCCCCTTGCGGGCTTCCTGCAGAATTGTCCCGATTCTGCTCTCCCACCTGCTAGTTTCAAACTGCACTTTCAGTTGGGTTGTTCTGTCTTGACTTCGCTTTGTCTTAAGCGAGAATGTCCGTGAAGACATAGTTTAGTTTGCTCGCAATCTTTGGTGCCTAGAAGATAAATCACACACCTGTTAAGACTGTACGTCCGTGCCCCCCTTGGAGCCATCCCAGGTCCGTGAGCGCGACCCACACTTTGGTAAGTGCCTCAGGTCAGCGGCCTCTCATGAAAGCAGAGGCGATCACATGGAACCTACAGGCATGCTCAGGCGCTGACGACGGCCTGGTCTGTGTCTGTCCTGTTAGCTGAGCCTCGGGGCCAGGTCCGGGGTGAGGTTTCTAAGCCCCACCGCTGTGGCTCACACAGTAACATCGTCCGTGTTCTCTCCCTTGCTTTGCCTTTGCATCCTGTGTGTGTCTCGCTTCCTCGCTTTCCTTTGGGAAAGGCAGAGCAGTTGACAGTGCGAAGGTCCCGTGGCCACGAGCGGGAAGGTCGATGCCAAGGGCTGGGCCAGCGGTGGGTGCGGACGGTAGACGGGGGCGCTGAGGGCAGAGAGATTAGGCCGGAGCTGTGCGCCCGGCCCGACAGCAGGAGCGGTGCACACGCCGAAGTGAGCAGTGCGGCTCTGCGCGCTCGTGTGCTCTCCCTTTAGACTTGCAGAAAGTGAAGACCCTTTTCTGTTGTAAAAGGGAAGAAATTGAACCCAGAAGCCCCCAGTTCATGGGGCCCAGCAGCGTGGCCGCCGCCGGCTGAAGCTCTGGCCTCTCCTCGCTGATGTGCCGCTCGTGGTCTCACCGTGGTCGGCAGCGGCTCTCTCTGTCTTGCATGCCATCGCCAGCACCCTAGACCCTCCCTGGTGAAGGCCGTCGCCAGCACCCTAGACCCTCCCTGCTGAAGGCCATCGCCAGCACCCTAGACCCTCCCTGGTGAAGGCCGTCGCCAGCACCCTAGACCCTCCCTGGTGAAGGCCGTCGCCAGCACCCTAGACCCTCCCTGGTGAAGGCCATCGCCAGCACCCTAGACCCTCTCCCTGGTGAAGGTCAGCGCCAGCACCCTAGACCCTCCCTGGTGAAGGCCGTCGCCAGCACCCTAGACCCTCCCTGGTGAAGGTCAGCGCCAGCACCCTAGACCCTCCCTGGTGAAGGCCGTCGCCAGCACCCTAGACCCTCCCTGGTGAAGGCCATCGCCAGCACCCTAGACCCTCCCTGGTGAAGGCCATCGCCAGCACCCTAGACCCTCCCTGGTGAAGGCCGTCGCCAGCACCCTAGACCCTCCCTGGTGAAGGCCATCGCCAGCACCCTAGACCCTCCCTGGTGAAGGCCGTCGCCAGCACCCTAGACCCTCCCTGGTGAAGGCCGTCGCCAGCACCCTAGACCCTCCCTGGTGAAGGCCGTCGCCAGCACCCTAGACCCTCCCTGGTGAAGGCCGTCGCCAGCACCCTAGACCCTCCCTGGTGAAGGTCAGCGCCAGCACCCTAGACCCTCCCTGCTGAAGGCCGTCGCCAGCACCCTAGACCCTCCCTGCTGAAGGCCATCGCCAGCACCCTAGACCCTCCCTGGTGAAGGCCGTCGCCAGCACCCTAGACCCTCCCTGGTGAAGGCCGTCGCCAGCACCCTAGACCCTCCCTGGTGAAGGCCGTCGCCAGCACCCTAGACCCTCCCTGGTGAAGGCCGTCGCCAGCACCCTAGACCCTCCCTGGTGAAGGTCAGCGCCAGCACCCTAGACCCTCCCTGGTGAAGGCAGCGCCAGCACCCTAGACCCTCCCTGGTGAAGGCAGCGTTGGGAAGCCCGGGAGGTTGGGGGCCAGCAGCTGAGGACTGTGCGTGGAAGCCGTGGGCACAGCCTTGGCGTCGTGTACCGTCCCGGCATGAATGGGCTGAATGCTGGCAGCACCAGCGAGGGGTGGGGCTGGCCCCAGAGTCCGCTCCTCCAGCGTCTGCGAGGCCTCGCCATGTGGATCCAGCCCTCGTCGTCGTCAGACCACATCACCCTCCATGGCTCCGGCCACTCTCACTCCAACTGCTCTCGCTGCCACACAGCCCAGTCTCATCCGTGCTCCACCTCTCCCACCTCATCCTGTCCCCTCTCTCCCGGCCCTGGGTCCCCCACACCTTGAGCAAGCCACGCCTGCACACGCCGGGATGGGCTGCTCTCCTGGGGTGCTCTCCACCCGGGGTGCTCTCCTAGGATGCTCCCTGCCTGGGGTGCTCCCTGCCTGGGGTGCTCTCTGCCTGGGGTGCTCTCTGCCTGGGGTGCTCCCTGCCTTGGGTGCTCTCTGCCTGGGGTGCTCTCCTCCTGGGATGCTCCCTGCCTGGGGTGCTCTCTGCCTGGGGTGCTCCCTGTCAGGGGTGCTCTCCTGGGGTGCTCCCTGCCCGGGGTGCTCTCTGCTTGGGCTGCTCTCCTCTTGGTGTGCTCCCTGCCTGGGGTGCTCTCTGCCTGGGGTGCTCTCTGCCTGGGGTGCTCTCTGCCTGGGGTGCTCCCTGCCTGGGGTGCTCTCTGCCTGGGGTGCTCCCTGCCTGGGGTGCTCCCTGCCTGGGGTGCTCTCTGCCTGGGGTGCTCTCTGCCTGGGGTGCTCCCTGCCTGGGGTGCTCCCTGCCCGGGGTGCTCTCTGCCCGGGGTGCTCCCTGCCTGGGGTGCTCTCCTCCTGGGGTACTCTCGCCTGGACATTTGCAGGAGCTGCTCCTGCTTGTTTGCACTCAGCCTGGCCGCCACTTCTTTGGGGAGGTTCTGCGACCTTCCAGGCTGGAGGGCGATGTGCAGCCCCCCTCACCCCCCCAATACCTCTCCTTCGACACCTTCCCCCGTGACGGTGTCCGCTGGGGAGTCCTCTCTGGGCGCTGATGTTTCTCCAGCTGGAAGCAGTGGCCTCAGGAGGAGGGTGTGGTATCCACGGCTGCCCGCCCTTAGCCCTTAGCCCTTAGCGAGGTGCTGCCAGCACAGCATCCAGTGGCTACTGAGGGAGTGAATAACAAAGTGCGGGGGCCGGGGGGGGGCTTGGTGTCAGGGCGGAGCAGGCCCAGGTCCTCACAGCGGGTGCCATGCGTGCCCCTCGGTGCCCAGACTCTGGGTTTGCCTCCCAGGTGGCACCACAGTGGCGTTGGGAGTGAGGCCCGGCACGCTGTCTCCACCTCAGCCAGACGGTTTCCTCTGTTGGATGAGCTCTTGGCTTTGGGCCTCTTCGGGAACTCACTACGCGTTGTGCTGGAAGGGGCGGGCATGGGGGCCCTGCAGATGCACAGCCAGGAGTGCGCTTTCCCTTCGCAAAGTTGGAAGCCCAGCCCGTGGGGGGCGGGGGGGGGTGTGGGGGCGCAGACCCTGCTCGGTCGGGCCGGCCGCTCCCAAGTCTGGGAGGCGGCATGGGGCCCGTCGCTTAGGAAAGACCCGGGAGTGCCCTGCGCTTGAATGACCGATTGTGCTTGTGCTCAGGCACCAGGTGGGCCCGTCTGCCACCCGCTCCGTGGAGGGTGCTGACAGGCCCAACACAATAAACACCAGCCAAAGGGGCCGGGGCCGAGGGGCCTGGGGGAGGGACCGACCGGATTCAGTGCGAGGGATTGTGGGACCGAAAGACCACCCCGCCCTGGCCAGGAGCTCAGTGGTTAGAGCGTGTCCCACCGTGCCCAGCCTTTGGGCTTGATCCGGGTCAGGGCACCTGTCAGAACCACCAGTGAGGCATGGATGAGTGTGGCACACACACCAGTGTGTCTGTCTGTCTCCTCCTCCTCCTCCTCCTCCTCCTCCTCCTCCTCCTCCTCCTCCTCCTCCTCCTCCTGCTCCTCCTCTCCCTTCCCCTCTCTCTAAAGAAAAAGATAAAAAGGCCGCAGCAGACCTGTTTGGTTACGAAGAAGTTAGATTAAAAGCTTCGTGACCGGTGCCTCCTTAGCCGTCGGTCCTGTTTCAGGATTGACTCGAAGGGCACAGCCCCATCCCCCCAGAGGCTGCTCCCCGCCTTGTCCCTGACCCACAGCCTCCCGTACTGGGCCTCGGGGCGAGAGTGTCGCTCATCGGCACCTTATTGCTCCCTTTGCAGAACGTCTGAAACGTAAGACGGGGCTCTAGGCCGCCCGCACAGTTTCGGGAACAGCTCCCTGGGTCGGTAGCTACCAGAGAGCTGCGCTCTGCCTGTCGCTTTTATCACTCATGCATCTCTGTTCCTGAAAGACCGTCGTTGTAGACGTGGGTTGTGCTGACTAAGCCCGTGACTCTGTGCCTTTCAGGGGTGATCGGATTGAGGCAGGGGTGCCTTTCGGGGGTGATCGGATTGAGGCAGGGGTGCCTTTCGGGGGTGATCGGGTTGAGGCAGGGGTGCCTTTCGGGGGTGATCGGATTGAGGCAGGGGTGCCTTTTGGGGGTGATCGGATTGAGGCCGGGGTGCCTTTCAGGGGGGTGATCGGATTGAGGCAGGGGTGCCTTTCAGAGGTGATCGGATTGAGGCCCGTGCATTGTAGTCCCTTCCAAGGTGGGTATCGATCCACCTGGAGTTGTAGGCCTGGCCAGGCTGGGTCTGTGGGCATCCGAGGTGGGTGTGGCCTTGCCCAAACACAGGAGGCCGGCGGCGTCCTCGGGACTCACCTAAGGCTCAGCACTCGGGGGATCCCGAACTCGCTGTCCTATTTCCGACCCAGGTGGGGAGTGGGCTGAGGCCAGCGGGCTCCAGCAGCCGTCCTGCATGGCTCGGCTCAGCCCGCCACCCCCCACCCCCCCAGGAGGTCACAGGACTGCACCCCCTCCGCGGGGACCGGCCTCAGTGGTGGCGAGCCGCACCCCTGGGTTCCTGCAGGGCGGGCAGTGCCCGTGGTTGATGGCCCTGGTCTGTTTCCTAGTTTCCCCTGCAGACAGACCAGAGGGGAGAGAGTCGGAAACCCTGAGCTGCGACCACATTGGACCCAGTCCTCCCCCCTCCCCTGGGAGCAGAGGGCCCGGGAGGAGCACCAGCCCTCCCGCCGCCCGCCGTCTGTCCACGGACGCCCGCGAGCGCTAGCGGGCCTTGTCCCCCCGCTCGCCACCTTGCTTTTATAAAACAGGAGGGAGGGATTTTTTGAGAACAAATCAGCAGTTAGGAAGGCGACATGTTCCTTCTCTGCACACAGCTGCTCGCCCACGCCCGCGCCCTGCCTGCTGTTCATTGGGGAGCAGATTGGAGGGTGTCGATCCACGCGCTGCTGGTCGCTGCCCCTCGTGCGGGAGGGGGTTTCGGTGACCCCCAGGAGCTCACTGCCTGTAACTGCATCTGTGATAGGTGCTGAGCGGGGCCCCGGTGCTGAGGGAGGCAGGGGTGCGGCGGGTGTGGACTGAGCTCTGGCTCTTCGTCCAGTGTGTGTGGCTTGGGGTCTTTTTGGCCCCCTCCCTGTTCATTGTCACCACGGCTCCCCGTGAGCCTCCCTGCAGAGCGGGAGCGAATGGCCAGCCGCCGACCGGGTGTCAGGTGTGTGGCCGGACGTCCCTGTCGCTTGCTTCTGGCCCCCTCCATCCCCACCCCAGCTGCCTGTGCAGCGCGGGGCCCGGGGACCCCCAGACCTCCAGGCCCTTGCTCCCCCAACCCTGTAAGGTCAGAGGGACGACACGGGCTTTCAGGAAGATGGAGGTGAGGGGCCCTCCCGTGGTCATCCCCACGGTTTAGGTTTCTTTACGGTCAGAGATGCATTTAATTCATTTGCTGGGCAGAGCCACGCCCAGCCACACAAAGCTGTTCATGGGAAAACGGATTCTCTGACGTGTGATTGGCACCTGTCAGCATCGGACCGTTGGATTTCCGCTGCCTCTCTGGAGAGTTTTGGACGTTGTGGCTCGACGTCAGAGGAGCCGTCCGCAGCTCCTGCGCCCGGTGGAGCCGGAAGTGCCCTGGCCGGCCGTGCGTGTGAAGATGCCGCGTTTGCCGGCTGCCTGGCCGGTGTTTAGAAGCAGGAGGCAGAGAGGTCCTTCAAGCACAGGGTCACCCAGAAACGCGTGGCTAGAGGGCGGCCCGGAGTCGGCCGCTTGCAGGGAGCAGGACCAGGGACGCTGCCTGGCGGACTGGGCCCCCCCCCCCCCAATACGGTGGTGGTGGTCTCTAGTGCGGTCGAGGCCACACATGTGGGTCAGCGCCTGGATCCTGTTTCTAGGTGTTCTGTGTTAAGAGTAGAAGGGCCCTAGCTGGTTTGCTCAGTGGATAGCGCACTGGCCTGCAGACTAAAGGGTCCCGGGTTCGATTCCAGTCAAGGGCACATACCTCGGCTGCAGGCTCCAGGCCCTGGTCCGGGGCATGCCAGAGGCACCCAATTGATGTGCCTCTCTCACATTGGTGTTTCTCTCTGGCTCCCCCTCGCCCTCCCCCCTCTCTAAAAATCAGTGGGAAAATATCCTCGGGTGAGGATTTTAAAAAAAAAGTAGAAGGCAGAAAAGAAGAGCAGGGAAAGGGAGCAGAAAGCGGTATCTTCAGAGGAAGGCGGGCACCAGTCCTCTCTCCCCGTCCCGCGCGGGCGTGGGGGGCGGGGGGAGCTGGTCCCGTGCTTCTGGGTATTGGAGGCAGTGGAGTGGCTTTGCCTGAAGAAAAGCAGGTTGGGTATTGGGGGGATTCCTCACTTCTTCACTGCGGGGCAGCGAGCGATGTCTCTCCCAATGGGGAAGGCGCACTGGGGGGCCTCCCCTCAGGCGGGGAGCCCGGGGTGGGGCCGGCAGGGCCCTGCCCAGAGCTGTGGGTGAGGGCGCGCGTCCGGACGGTGGGGTGTCCCTCCTCAGGACTGTGACGGGGGAGACGGGTGATGGTTTGAGATCATGACCATCCTTCACACACAGGACTCGAGGGACGCGAGGGAGGCGTGGCCCACAGCCAGCAGCCGCCTGGCACCTTCAGTCTGTCCCCGGGCACTGGTCCCGGGTGCGACCACTTTCCCTCGGTCTGTTTCTCTTCCTTCTAGTTTCCCCTTCGGTCCTAGGAAAATGGGCCGGAGGAGCGAGGGCAGGAGCAGATGTCAAATAAACGTACACTCTTAAGCACCTGCCACGGACTCCGATGGGACGGAATCCTGACGCTGTATTTCACAATCGCAGCTAAAGCTCGGGAGGGAGGGGCACGCGGCTCAGGATTGCCGGGAGCCCGCGCGGTGCCTGGGAGGCCCTGCTAACGTAAAACTCCCTCCCGTCTCTCGGTTTAGTGAGTCTCAAAATGTGTGTCGTGACGGTGATGATTTGCTAGTGTTATTTCCTCATAGGTCACGTGTGTAAAGGAGAGGCGATTGAAATAGGTTTAGCTGCTGTGTGTTTGATGGACAGACCAAGTGTCTAGAAGATGTTGCCTTTGTTCATCTTCATTATCTTAGAAGTTAGGACTGGCCCTGACTGGTTTGGCTCAGTGGCTAGAGCGTCGGCCTGCAGACTGGAAGGTCCCAGGTTCGATTCCGGTCAAGGGCATGTACCTTGGTTGCAGGCACATCCCCAATAGGAAGTGTGCAAGAGGCAGCTGATCGATGTTTCTCTCCCATTGATGTTTCTAACTATCCCTCTCCCTTCCTCTCTGTAAATAATCAATAAAATATATTTTAAAAAAGAAGTTAGGACTGTACAGACCAGAGAGAGTGTTGCCAAAAGCAAGTGTCACCCGGCCAGTGTGGCTCAGTGGTGGGGCGTCAGCCTATGAACCAGGAGGTCACGGTTCGATTCCCGGTCAGGGCACATGCCCAGTTGTGGGTAGCTGATCGATGATTCTCATCATTGATGTTTCTCCCTCTCCCTTCCTCTCTGAAATCAGTAAAAATACATATTTAAAAAAAACAAACAATAAAAACAAGCGTGAGATTGAAATGGTGTTTCTGCCCGCAGACGACGAGGACGGCATGGACAACGAGAGCCGGCCGCACTTCCCTCAGTTCTCCTACTCGGCGAGCGGCCGCGAGTAGGCCCCGCGCTGCTGCGTCGCCGCCGCCTGAGACTCACACCGAGAACGGCTGCTGGACGTCGGACGGTCCCGGCCCCTCCACTCAGCAGGCGCCTCCAGACACCCCGACCGGCCCAGGCCTCACCCTCGCCACCTCCGCCCGCCTGAGAACACACATATACGCAAATACACTCGACTTTTTGTTTTTTGCATGAAATTGTATCTCAGTCTAAGGTCTCATGCTGTTGCTGCTGCTGTCTTACTCTTAGAGCAACTTTCAGAGGTAACCTTACCGCCCTGGGAAGTCATGAGGCCGCCGCCATCCGCCCGCCCACCAGTTGTCACCTTCTTTTCTTTCCTTGTGGCTCTCCCCTGACAGCGGGGGGTAAATGAGATACACCGATGCTAGGTACATTTTTTTTTTTAACTCTCTAGAAGCTAAAGCAGAAACTAATTAGCCTGAGAAGATTTAGTGTATAATTCAGAACGAGCGATTGCGGAAGGGTGGTGGTGCGCATGTGCCGCTTTCAGGAAAGCCTGATGGCAGAGCAGAGCCTAAGGTAGCCGTCGGCCGCTCCGATCAGTTAGGAAGCATTTGCAAGGACCGCACGACTCGGTACATGCATCGAGATTCCTGCTGGATCCCTAGAGGAAGCCGGGGGTCCCACCTGGACGTCCAGACCTCGCAGGCAGCCCCGGCAAACGAACATGGAAGGAAGGACGCAGATGCACAGCTGAGTCAAGGTCATCCCAAGGTCGCCGCGAGGATCGGCACCCCGAGAGCGTGGCTTCCCTCGTGCTTGGACACCGTTGTCCGTGGTAATCTTTCTCGCCGCTGATGGCTGAAGAATGTAGACAGGTGAAACGACCCTGCTTTTCACCAAAATGTGTGCACCCAGGTAAACGGGCGTTTGCCACGTGTGTTTTTCGTTTTCCATTTCAGTTCTGCGTGAATTAGCTTCTCCTCGGATGTTAGAACTTTGAATGTCCTGTTGTGATTTTGTTGATAATTGCAGTAGTATTTATTTTTTAGTGACGAGACTTGTATGTCGTGGTAGCAAATGCAGCTCCAACTGAACAGAGTAGACGTACTGCAGTTTCTCTTGGCCCGCGCGCAAGGGACGCACCCGCCGACAGGATTCATGCACTTTCTCTCCTTTGGGAAGCGATTTTGACGAGGCTCCGAGATGGGACTTGTTGGTTAGCGTTTGGCGTTGGGAGAAGAGATGCTGTCCTCCAACCCCTTGGTGCTAAGAATGAGAACATCCCCAGCTCACCCACGCCAAGGGGCGATGTTTGCTCATCCGAGAAGGGAGGTGTTAGGACGGCCAGGCAACCAATGAAACGGCCCCCATGGAGACCTGGGTGGCGACCAACGAACCTACTCGGCCGAATGCATGAACGCGTCTCAAGTGCTGGCGGAGGAGGCAGGTAGAGATAAGAGCCTAGTGTGTTTGTTCTGGCCATGGCACACTGATCACTGAATTAAGCCATCAGGGAACACCACAGTACACCAAGGAACACCTCCGACCTCCCTCCTGTACGTACTCCTGCCCCCGCGCTCCACCGCCCCACGGACAGGGCCGCGTACGCAAACCTCATCTTCCTCCTCCACTGATGACGATCTTCAGATTCAACCCTTTGGTGCTAGGAGCTGACACTTTCCAAAGCAGCCGATGAGACCCAGGGGCGGGGCCCGGAGATGTATTTCAGTTCCACTCCCTGATCGCTCCCGCGGGGAAGACCACGGCGTGACGTAGGCTCGTGACCGCCCTGGGGGGAGGGCAGGCGACTTGGGAGCAGGATGCCTCATACTCACACGCAGCTGTCTTAGCCGCGACGCCGGGAGGGCGGACTCGCGGACGGGAAACCACTGCTGGCGAGGGTGGGCCGCTGGGACTGCCGGGGGTTAAAGGGCATTTTCCTAAGGCAGCTAAGACATATTTCACATCGATTTTATCCTGATTTTTCATATTCCTCCCCGAGCGAGGTTCGTCCTTAGTACTGAGTAGGAAGTTGCAGTCGTTGGCAGTTCACTCTTCCTTACACATATCGCTCCACCTTTTATTTTTTTTCCACTTGGAATTACGTTGAATGTTTCACATTGACCAGAAAGTAGACTAGAAGGTATGTCTTGTAAGTTGTCTTGCATTCGTTTGATTAAAAAAAAAAACCAACCAACCAACAGGTGAGAGGAAGGGGAGAGAGCTGGGACTGGCTGCTCACGGCCTGGGCTCCCTTCGTGGGAGGTAGGACTCCACACACTAAGCACATCGGTAGCTTTCTTTTTGTTGTGTTTTTTTTTTCCTTCTCCAAACGTGAAGGTGATTCCCATGACCTTGGCCAAGGACGCGCCCTAGAGACTCACGGCAGCGCGGACAGTGCCCAGGCCGGCCACTCCTCACCGCCGGCCCCCTCCCGCCGGTGCTCGGCCCCGTCACCGACCCCCAGGACTCCCCGAGGGTCCCTCTGGGTGTTTCCTTGGCCTCGATCTTGAGAATCATCCCTCCTCGGGCTCCCAGATGTCGGCCAGCCGGCCCGGAGGCAGAGCGGGAAGGCGGGCGAGCGCAGAGGGGTCCCCAGGCTGCCCGGGTCCGCCCGGGGCTGTGGTTTGGATTCCGGCCGGCGGCCAGGCCTGAGCCCCGGAGTCGTTCTCGGCACAGGTGGGACGTGGGACGGTGCGGGCTCCACCTTGAACTGACGCCCGTGACCTCTGCCCTCTCGGAGGACCTTGGCCGTGGAGGCGGGCAGGGTCGCTCACCGCTTTGCTTTCTACACGACCACATGCACCGTTCAGTATTGTTTCCCACCTCCCATCCCCGGTTTCTGGCTTCTTCAAGCTGACTGTTCTCACGGGGGCCACTTGCTTCTCCGGGGGACGGAGCAGGGGTCCCCCCTTCCTAACTGCAGGGTCTCCACACTTTGCTGCTACTGTTTGTACCGTCTCCGGTAGAACCTCCTCATCTTGCTCCTGGGAGTGCATTACAGGCGAGCATGACATGTAAAGTATTTATTTAAATAAAAAGAAAACCTCTCCATTGGTCATTGGATTACCTCCCTGTAGCTGTAGAGTTTGTGACATTTCTCGACCTTGCTAGTTCTCTCGTTAGATCCGCGCGAGATCTAGTCACCCGGGTAAGGGTGTTAAGCAGGCGCAACTCCGGACCCAAGGAACTGTTCTCACTATGACTGTCGGTCACCCCCAAACTGTTTCTCCCCTCAAGTCCATGGCCCACACGGATGTGAACTAACGACGAGGAACTGTTTTTGTACACTGTACATCCTTAGTATTTTTACACGTATCGGCGAGGGGTGCCCGTCTCTCCCTCCGTACAGACAGCTGAAATAAAGCACTGTGTCAACTGCTCCTTCTCCGTTTATTGTTGTTGGATGTGGTTCTGTGATCTCAGAAAACTAAAGACTGGCCTTTTCTGGGGGGAAAAAAAGGTTTTTAAAAGCTCCACCTGGTCTTAAGCTGCCTGGTATAAAATGTGGCAGGAAAATAGGTACATTTCTTGTAGCTCCAAACACACGTGGGTTTCCTTCATTCGTCTAATAAAATGGCAGGAAGCCGCTGTGCTGACGTGGACAAGGGCTGTGTCCCCAGGGGAGGTGAGCTCCCAGCATGGGGTCCGGGCCCCCCGTCTTCCCAGCAGGTGGTCTGGACCCAGATGCTAAGGCAGGTAGCTCAGTGATGTCTTCCTGGCCACGTGTGGCTCTGCCTCCCTCCTTCCCCAGAACCTATTTTTAGAACCGAGGGCGCATGGACCGTGGACGTGGGGATCGAGGGGCCGGCGGCCGGACCGCGGTCTGGTCGATGGGGCCTTTTTCTGACTTTACCTCATAACCCTCCTCTTGGAGGGCCTGGCGCTCTCCTGGGACCCGGCCAGATAGAGGAACGGCTTTGGGACCAAAGTTAGGCAAGCACGGACGTGGCCGCCACACGCCCAACCCCGGGCATCCGCGTGGATGCTCCTCTCCCCACGCCACGGGGCTGACGGTCCAGGAGGCGGGGATAACGTGACCTCTGTGATTCCTTAAGGTGCTATTTTCAGACTATTGTGTAACTTACTTACCGTGCTCCTAAACCTGAACTAGGGACAATGAGCCTGTCTTACGCACCGGCCTTGGTCTGGAGCGCGTTGGGTGACACCGCAACCTTCTGACGCTGAGCAGAAGCTCCGCTCTTTGGGGCTTGAACCCTTTCCTGCCGGAGAGGCTCCGGGGTCTTCGCGTGGGCCGCCCCCCACCACCTCAGAGAGGCCGGGTCGGTGACGATGGCGGCAGGTTGCTGGCCCGGAGGTCAGCCCAAGGTCGGGGACTTGCCCAGGCGGCAGCTGCCTGTCGGGTCCTTGCCATCCTCCAGAACAACACAGCATGCAGTGCCCGCTTTACTATACAACACCGGGGGGCTTGCCTGTGTGCAGTTGAGATGCTAGTGGAGACTTAACTGCTGGATGATCTGTGTACAGAGACTGACGAGGACGCCGAGGAGGGCTGGGTGTTTCCAGGCTCCTCACAAACGGTGCGTCTTGGAGAAGGACCCTGAGCGCACCCGGCCCGAGAGGCCTGTCTGTCTGGTTCGCTGCTGACGGTGTGGAGGGGAGGACGCTGAGGGCGGGCGCAGGTTAGCAGGATGAGGTCAGTGGGGTCCCGTGGCTGTAGGCGGGAGGCAGAGCGAAGGGTGCTCTGTGCATCGCGAAGAGGGAGGCAGCATGGGTGGCAGGGAGAGCGTGTGGCCCTCGGCACCCTCTGGCCTGGTTAAAATATGTGCCTTTTTTGGTGTGTCTTGTTCATCATGGTAGAAAGTCAACGTCACACCCCGAGTCTTTCCGAAGTCCGTTTATTGAAGTTCATGTGTGTAACATACATAGCAGACAAACGAGCAGATTTCACAGTACAGTAACTCGAAGCCATGTCCCCAAACCCACACCAGGAGGGCGCGTCCGGCAGCGGCAGCTCCGGCCCGTCCATCCGCCGGGGCCGCGCGGAGACACGCGTGTGGCGGTGACGACGCAGCCTGCGGCCGGAGCGGGGCCGCCGGGAAGTCCCGGTGGGTTGTGGCACGTTACGTGCAAATCGGATGAATGTAAATATTCTTTGTAAATCATTTATTTCACTGTTTCATCCAGGTCAGCAATCGGATTGTGGCATGCTGGGTAACTGGAAAAAAAAATGAAAATAAAGAGTAAGTTTCAATAGATCCTGTTCTTCAATGTGATTTGTCTTCTCCCTGGCTGACTGACCTGAGAATTTGGAGAAAATGATTTCTTTGCTAACGAGGTAGAAAGTGTACTAATGTAGCCAACTGGAGGAAGAGTTTACAACTCACCCTCACCACAGGTCAGAGCCCTTGTCGAATAAGAATATCAGGCGGACTCTTTTTTAAAATGTTTATTTATTGATTTGAGAGAGAGAGGAACATCGATGTGTTGCTCCACTTGTTTGTGCATCGTTGGTTGATTTTGTATGTGTCCTGACCGGGGATCGAACCTCAACCTCGGTGCATGGGGACGACGCTCTAACCAACTGAGCTACCCAGGGAGTGCCCATTTCTTTTTATTTTCATTGACTTCAGAGAGAAAGGGAGGAGGAGAGAGAGATGGAAACATCAATGATGAGAGAATCATTGGTCCGCTGCCTCCTGCACGCCCCACCCTGGGGATCGAGCCTGCAACCTGGGCATGTGCCCCGACCGGGAATTGAACCGTGACCTCCTGGTCCATTGTCGGTGCTCAATGGACCCCTGAGCCACGCTGGCCGGGCAGGGCCCATTTTTTACTGCTTTAAATCGGTAGCGCAGACATCTGCGTCTCAGAGAAGAGCTGTCGGATGCTGCAGTGGCCAGACGGAAGAGAAGCTGATTCGAGCCAGGATCTGGCCCCTGAAAACTACAGGCCAAGTGTCCCTAAGGAAATTCTGGGGAAACCTCCAGGTTTTCAGCTGCAGACACCTTACGGCAGTGGTTCTCAACCTTGGCTGCACATTAGAATCACCTGGGAATCTTTTTAAAATCCTGATTTCTGGGCCTCATCCTCCGGAAATTCCGTTTCTTTGTTATGGGGTGAGGCCACAACATTAGTAACAAAGAAACAGAATTTCTGGAGGATGAGGCCCAGAAGTCAGGATTTTAAAAAGGTTCCCAGGGGATTCTAATGTGCAGCCAAGGTTGGGAGCCACTGCCTTACGGTAACGTATAGAAAGGCCTTCCCCCTGGAACCACCTCCCGCGTGTGGAAGAGGGAACCTGGAGCCTGGGGGGCTCTCAGTTGTAAGCAGGTGTCAAAGCTTAACCTGGCTCAGGGAGGTCGGGTTGTGGAGGCACAGGTTAGAGGCTGAATCCGCTGCCCGCCTCACGTCAGTGCAAACTACGCGGGGAAGCACAGCCACAGCCACAGCCCACACAACCACAGTCCACACAGCCACAGCCCACACAACCACAGTCCACACAACACGCCTCCGGTCCCCGCTCTGCTGGGTGGGAGGCCTTGCCCTCTGGAGCGTAAGGTCCCTGGGATGAGGGCACCCGATGGGGAGCTCAGAAGACACCCCTCCATCCCAGCTTTCACTCCTGCAGATGAATCAGGAAGGGGATGTGGGGCCTGGGCCGGCCTGGTCTCTGTTTTGCAGGGAATCATCCAGACGCGTGGCCCCTGCCCTTCCCCGCAGGTGTCCTGAGCCTGAGCTGGCTCTCGGCTCTCGTTGGGGCTTTCCCAGCCAGCGCCGTGCCTTCAGGCGAGATCAGAATCCCTGCAGGAGAAATCTGTGGAAGCCAGTTCCCTGATGGTTTTCTTTTCCTTGTTTTTCTTGTTCCCATTTGGTCCAATGTGTGGGAGAGGCTTCAGGTGGGTTAAGGATGGCTGTAGTTTCGGGGGAGAGGCTTAGGCAAAAGCCAAAGACGGGATGCGAGGGCCCTCAAAGGCCTCTGGGCCCCACAGGCTCCTGGTGCTGGAGGGCGAGCCTGGTGAGTTCAGCTGTGGCCCATCTTCCTGATGAGCTGCCCCTCCTCCCGGAGGTGGTTCCGAGGGAAGTCATGGGCAGGAGCGTCTGCGGGCAGAGCCCTGGCTGCAGCTCCAAAGGGCCTGGGTCGGGCCCCCTCCAGGGCCAGCGGCTCCCATGGCGGCCGGGGCGTCGCCCTCCTGCTGGGGAGGCTCCCGTCCTGGAGGGGATGCGGCCCCCGCGCCGGGTTCACGGTCTTTAAGATGCTCAGCGCCCTCGGCTTCTCCACCAGCTCAGAGCCACCCCGTGCGGGGCCAACAGACGCCGGAGAGGTGGGTGTGGGGCCCGCAAGGGCCGGTGGCCAGGCGGGTCCGGGGCCTCCACCGGGTGGGATAATTGGGGTGAGTGTGGGGGTTCGGCAGGAAGCGGTTAGGGTGGAAAGAAAGCGGTGTTGGCTGGCCTGGGAGGCGGATGTGAAGGTGGGGACTGGATGGGACCTGGAGGGGGTCGGGGCTGGGGAACGGGGTCCCTGGGTCTGTTCCCTGAAACCCTAGAAGCGGGAGGCAGAGCCCAGCCCACTGCGCTGCTGACTTTTTTCAAAAAGAGAAAAGCTGACGTTTGCATTTCACAGAGATGTCCAGGCTGAGTGGAAGGGCTTCGACGCCGGGCAATTATCAAATGTGCGTCCGCCCGTGAGGCGGGGGTGGGCCCAGGCCGGGACTCTCCTCCTGGGAGCCCGCCCGCCCGCGGGGCTTCTGTCTCCAGCCCCTCCTGATCGGGCCCCGGGGGGGTGCCCAGGCCCTGGGGGCAGAGGGGCCCCCTCTGTCCTCCGTGGGTGCCATGCTCAGCCCAGCTGCCAGCAGCTCCATTGGACCCTCTTAACGCAGTGGTTCTCAACCTTCCTGATGCCGCGACCCTTTAATACAGTTCCTCATGTTGTGGGGACCCCCAACCATAAAATTATTTTCATTGCTACTTTATCACTGTCATGTTGCTACTGTTATGAATCGTCATGTAAATATCAGATATGCAGGATGTATTTTCATTTTGACAAATTGAACATAATGAAAGCATAGTGATTCATCACAAAAACTATATGTAATTATAGATGTGTTTCCCGATGGTCTTAGGAGACCCCTGTGAAAGGGTCATTCGAGGGGTCGCGACCCACAGGTTGAGAACCGCTGCTCTAACGGGTCTCCATGTCCAGCATCCGCAGCTGCTTTGCCTTTGGCCTTGATTGGCCTGGTCCGTCCGGGAATGAATGAATGAATGAATGAATGACGCCCCCTTACGCTCCTGGGGGCGGCTGCCCCCTGACCTGGGGGTCAGAGACGTGGTCCTTTCTCGCGTCAAAGGTTCAGGGTGTCTCTGAAGGAAGAGCACAAACCACAGGCGTTTCCAGTGGAAAAGGGACCGCGCCCGGGACAGGCACAGCGAGGACAGGTCAGGACGGGACGGCAAGGGCACTGGACGGCAGAGAAACACGTTTCTCTCAGAGTCCTGGTTCTGGGCTGGGGCCATCCGGTAATTCATCCCCAGCTGCCCGGATCCCTGCCAGCGTGGAGTCGGCTCCCCTGACCCCGGGCCCCCGGCTCCCAGGCCCCCCTCAGCGGGGGCAGACGTGCGGTCAGCGGGGGCAGACGTGCGGTCAGGGGGGGCAGACGTGCGGTCAGGGGGGGCAGACGTGCGGTCAGCGGGGGCAGACGTGCGGTCAGGGGGGGCAGACGTGCGGTCAGCGGGGGCAGACGTGCGGTCAGGGGGGGCAGACGTGCGGTCAGCGGGGGCAGACGTGCGGTCAGGGGGGGCAGACGTGCGGTCAGGGGGGGTAGACGTGCGGTCAGGGGGGGCAGACGTGCGGTCAGCGGGGACAGACGTGAGGTCCTCAGTGTGGACGAGCAGGAGCCCCCCACTCCCGCCCCAGCTATCAGTTCTCAAGGGCGTTTTCTTTTTTGTTTTTTCAATGTTTTTATTGATGTCAGAGAGGAAGGGAGAGGGAGAGAGAGACGGAAACGTCAATGCTGAGAGAGAATCGTCCATGGCTGCCTCCTGCACGCCCCCCACTGGAGACCCAGCCCACAACCCGGGCCTGTGCCCTGACCTGGAATCGGACCCTGACCCCCTGGTGCCTAGGTCGATGCTCAGCCCCTGAGCCAGGCCGGCTGGGCCATGTGCCTGTGGTTGGGTGGGAAGCCCTGTGCTCCCCTCTGTCCAGGGCTCGCCCCCAGCGCCTGCACGGGCCGGACGTGGTGAGCTCAGTCGATAGGAGGGAGTGAATGGCTGGTACGTCACTGGCTGCCCCGCACGGTGTCGCCTCCGTGGCTGAGCCTTCAGAACATTTCTCAGTGCTTCCCCCTCCACGCCCCCATTGCCCCCCCCCACATCCCCCCTGTCCCCCGGCCAGAGAGAGAGAAGCGCCAGTTACTGCCGAACTCCAGCTTCCTGCCCTCCCCCGGAGGGGGAAGGGGGGGACTGGCAGTGCGGAGACCAGGTTGTGGCACCAGAGGGACTCAGCCATCTCGTGGCCTCAGCCCTGGCCGCTGTCTCTCCTCCTCCTGCCTTCCTGCCTGTCAGCGAGGCCATAGCTGAGGCCTCCTGGGTGCTGTGGCCTGGGGTGCTGTGGCCTCGGGGTGGTGTGACCTCGGGGTGGTGTGGCCTCGGGGTGCTGTGGCCTTGGGGTGCTGTGGCCTGGGGTGCTGTGGCCTCGGGGTGCTGTGGCCTCGGGGTGCTGTGGCCTGGGGTGCTGTGACCTCGGGGTGCTGTGGCCTCGGGGTGCTGTGGCCTGGAGTGCTGTGGCCTCGGGGTGCAGTGGCCTCGGGGTGCTGTGGCCTCGGGGTGCTGTGACCTCGGGATGGTGTGGCCTCGGGGTGCTGTGGCCTGGGGTGCTGTGGCCTCGGGGTGCTGTGGCCTTGGGGTGCTGTGGCCTCGGGGTGCTGTGGCCTGATGTGCTGTGGCCTGGGGTGCTGTGACCTCGGGGTGCTGTGACCTCGGGGTGCTGTGGCCTGGGGTGCTGTGACCTCGGGGTGCTGTGGCCTCGGGGTGGTGTAGCCTCAGGGTGGTGTGGCCTTTGGGTGCTGTGGCCTCGGGGTGGTGTGGCCTTTGGGTGCTGTGGCCTCGGGGTGCTGTGGCCTCGGGGTGCTGTGGCCTCTGGGTGCTGTGGCCTCAGGGTGGTGTGGCCATGGTTGCAGCCATTGGGGCTGCCCTGCAGGTCAGGGGGTCTGGGAGGCCCAGGGCACCCGGCCGCGGCCCTCGGGCAGCCCTGGCCAAGGCTGTGGTCGTGCTCCGCGGGGAGCCACTGTGGCCACGTTCCCTTTGTTCTCCTGTCAGTCCTCACTGAGCCTCTCCACAGCCCGGCCTTTGGTCTCAGGCATTTCTGAGGCTGTGGCCCCCGGAGCCTCTTCTGCCACTTTGTCCCCACACCGGGCGGGGGAGGGGGCGCCCTCTGGGCCTGCCCACAGGAGGTGCTGGGCCCCAGCCTGACGGCCCCCAGCCCCCCAGCTGCCCTGCAGGTGGAACCCGCTTCCTGCTCCTGCGCTGTCCCCACTGGTCACAGGGTCCACCCTGGGCCTCAGGCGAGAAAGCATCTATTTTTAGCTGCAGGGCAGACCCCTCCCCACTTCCCTCTGGGGCCACTGGAAGGTGCCCGGGGTCCACAGAGCTGGGGAAGCTCCGGCCCAGCCCTCAGGCTCACCCCACCCTCCCTGGCCCAGCAGGCCCGGCCCCCCACGCTGCCAGCTTCTCAGCTCGGTTCACTCTGCCTCTCTGGGCCTTACTTTTCTGTTTGTACAAAAAAGATGTTAAACGATTCATCCACGCGGCCCTTCACACCGTGTGACTTCGGTGCGAGGCTGCGGGCTTCGTGGCGTCTGCCGGGCTCTGGGGAGTGGGGCTCCCTTGTAATGGAGGCTGTTCTGGTCCTTTGTTAAACCAGAAACTGAGTGAAATGGAAGCTGAAAGGTTGACCTGAAGTGGGCGGAGCTGAGATTTGAACGGGGGTGGGGAAGGGTGGTGAGTGTGTGTGTGTGCGCGCGTGTGAACGTGTGTGCGCATGAGCATGTGTGTGAACGTGTGTGCGTGTGTGCGCGGGCATGTGTGCGTGTGAACGTGTGCGTGCGTGTGTGAACATGTGTGTGCGCGTGAGCATGTGCGCACGTGTGAACGTGTGCGCGTGTGAGCATGTGTGTGAACGTGTGTGAGCATGTGTGTGTGTGTGAGCGTGTGTGTGAGCGTGTGTGAGCGTGTGTGTGTGAGCGTGTGAGCATGTGTGTATGTGTGTGTATGTGTGTGTGTATGTGTGTATGTGTGTGTGTGTGAGCACGCGTGTGTGTGAGCGTGTGTGTGTGAGCATGTGTGTGTGAGCGCGCGTGTGTGTGAGCATGTGTGTGTGTGTGAGTGTATGTGTCTGTGTGAGTGTGTGTGTATGTGTGTGTATGTGTGTGTGTGTGTGAGCGCGCGCGCGTGTGTGAGTGTATGTGTGTGTGTGTGTGTGTGAGCGCGCGCGCGTGTGTGTGTGTGAGCGTGTGCGCGTGTGTGTGTGAGTGTATGTGTGTGTGTATGTGTGTATATGTGTGTGTATGTGTGTGAGCGCGCGCGCGCGCGCGTGTGTGTATGTGTGTGTATGTGTGTGTGTGTGAGCGCGCGCGCGCGTGTGTGTGTGTATGCGTGTGTGTGCACTAGTGTCTGTGTGTGTGTGAGCGTGTGTGTGTGTGTGTGAGCATGTGTGTGTGTGTGCGCGTGTGCTGGACCCCGACCTCGGAGTTGGGCTTTTTGATGCTGTTCCGAGCAGCGGAGGGAAGCCTTGAGCCACCAGGTCTGCATCTGTGGGATTCGGTCACAGACCCAACAGGGAACGGGAACGGGGCGGCACTGGTCTGCCCAGCCCTCCACACACGGTGCAAAGGGGCTTCCTGTGTGAGCCTGACCTCTGACCCCAGTGCTCCCACCAGGCGCAGGGCCCGCCTCCGGGTCAGTGCAGTCCTGCCTCCCTCCTCTCCCTACAGGCAAGTGACCCGAACTCTGGCTGAGCCTCACCCCTAGGCTGGGTCCCTCACCCCTGGGCTGGGTCCCTCACCCCTAGGCCGGGTCCCTCACCCCTCAGGCTGGGTCCCTCACCCCTGGGCTGGGTCCCTCACCCCTGGGCTGAGCCTCACCCCTGGGCCGGGTCCCTCACCCCTGGGCCGGGCCCCTCACCCCTGGGCCGGGCCCCTCACCCCTGGGCCGGGCCCCTCACCCCTGGGCCGGGTCCCTCACCCCTGGGCTGGGCCCCTCACCCCTGGGCCGGGTCCCTCACCCCTGGGCTGGGCCTCACCCCTGGGCCGGGTCCCTCACCCCTGGGCTGGGCCTCACCCCTGGGCCGGGTCCCTCACCCCTGGGCTGGGCCTCACCCCTGGGCTGGGTCCCTCACCCCTGGGCCGGGTCCCTCACCCCTGGGCCGGGTCCCTCACCCCTGGGCTGGGTCCGTCACCCCTCAGGCTGTGTCCCTCACCCCTGGGCTGGGCCCCTCACCCCTGGGCTGGGCAGAGCCTCTCCTGGAATCGGCTGTTGCAGCTGCAGGGGCAGGAGTTCAGGGCACGGTCACCAGGCCCATCTCCCCCTTCTCCCCGTCGCTGCCCTGGGGCTGGGACAGTGAAGGGCCAGCTGGGCTGCGAAGGGGAGGACTGGGGAGCCCGGAGCCGGCACTGGAGAGCAGGGGGCCTGCGGGGCAGGGAGGCGGGGCTGACTCCTGGGCTTCTGGGAAGCAGCATCTTGGGGCAGGACATGGGGCTGGGATGGGGGGAGGCAGGGGACCCACACCCAGAAGGGAGGGGTCAGAGGCTGCGCAGCCCCAGGGCCCGGCATCTGCTTGGCCCCCTCGTCCCCCCAGAGCTCACTAACCCCGGGGTTCCCTCTGCGACTCAGGTCAGGGGTGCAGTCTCCAGCTTCGCGGGTCCCAGGAGTCCGAGGCGCCCTCTGCCCCGGGCAGGTGTCTGTTTACAGAAGCCGTTTCCATGGTAAACAGGCTGAGAATCCCCGAAGGGCAGACAGTGCCCCCCCCCCCCCCCCAGCAGGCGCCTCTGGCTGCCTGGAGCCGGAAGGCGATGGAGGGAGAAACACTGACATGTGGGGCTGGAATGTGACGGAGCCGCCGTCTTTTAAAGGCGGGAACCCCTGATCTAGCTGCACTGCATGCAATATTCAGTGTTTTGTTCACTTGTCTAATTGGATTAAAACATTTAGCTCCCTTTAGGATCTCGATTGTGAATTTATGTGGCGAAATGCAATGTCTCGCTCGGGAAGCAGCAGTGGAGCAAACGCACCCGAAGCGATACAGGATCCGCTTTATTGCCTCCCGCCAGCCTCATCCGGAGGCTGCTGGCTCTTGGGCAGGAGGATGCTGACAACGGAGCGAGGCTGGCGCGGACGGAGCTACGGGCTCTCCCGGAACAATGGCGCGCAGGGCCCTAGGCTCCAACTCAACCAGGAGAAGTGCCGGGCTCTGCGCGTCGCCGGGGAGTCGGGGGTCCCGGGCCCTGGTGTGAGGAGCGCGGCGCGAGGGTCTCGTGTCATCTTTGCAAACACGCAGGCGGCGGGAGCTGCTGACATTTGAGCTGCATATGTTCGCGTGTGTTTTTAAAAAAACATGGAAGTCACTTCGGTTGACAGTGTCTCGTACACAGTTTTGAAAGAATCAGGGCAAACTTTAACAGAGTCAGTTTTTATTTGAAAAATATTTTCTGGGAATGTATCAGTGTTTATTTTTGAGACTGACAATTCGGGTGAAAATCCGGGCGAAAACAAAAAAACAACAATTGGGTTGAAATCAAATTGTTTGTTTTCATCTATCGGGAGCTCTTTCCAGAAACTCCTGGTTCAGGAGGCGGCGTGTTCATTGCTTTTATTCGGTGTGTCTGCCGTTGGATCCCAGCACCATCTGCCGCAGGTAGCTAACCTCATGGAAGCGCCTCCGTCCGCTGCCGGGAGTCCCCGGGGCCCAGGCCAGGACCCTGCGGACGTGCGACACCTGCGGGTCCCAGCGGGCCGCCGCCCACCCAGGCCCCCGCTTGAGCGTGAAGCTGCCCCTCCCTTTGCTTCAGGCCACACACCAGCCTGCTTCCCTCCCCAGCTTCTGGGTCTCTGCTTCCGGCTGGCTTTCCAGCTCTTTTGCACGAGTCCTTTGGTGTAAGGAGATCATGTCCATGATTTTGAATATAATCACATATGGCTGTTGGATCCGCGCACAAGTTCAAATCAAATTAGAACTGAAATCTGCTGCCAAGAATGCTCGAGAGTCGTGGGGCCGGCTGATTAATCACGGGCACGTCAGTTCCTGAAACTGTAAGTCACCGGGAGGGGCCCACACAGCCTGTCGGGAGGCAGGTCAGCCAGAGCCACGTCCACCCCCAGGTAAATGCGTGACAAAGAAACTGGTCTTCACCTGCCGGCCGGGGTGGCTCAGTGGTTGAACAGGAGGTCACGGCTTGACTCCCAGGCAGGGCACAGGCCCGGCGTCAGGCTCCATCTCTAGTGTGGGGCGTGCCAGACATCCGATCGATGGTTCTCTCTTTTCCGTGATGTTTCTATCTCTCCCTTTCTCTCTGAAATCAATGAAAACATAGAAAATACAAATAATAACATAACCGTGAGCTGTAAGGCGGCCTCTGGGTGGAGGGCAGCTCCGCTCTTCCCGCTCTCAGATGTCCCTCTCCCCACGGGAGTCTCATTTCCTTGCCAGCTGGCACCCGCCTTGGACAGATGTTAGAGCCCCGGGCGCTGGTCACAGACCCCTGACCCGGCTCCCAGCTGTCAGGCCTCGCTGCTGAAGCTCCCGGGGGCCCAGGTCCACCCCCCCCCAGACACCAGCCCCCCGTCCCCAGACATGGGGGACGGAAGGGGTAGGAGCCAGGCCGGGTGAGTGCTGCGGCCCCGTTTCTCCTCCAGGACCAGCAGAGCATCTCATGGCATTTCCCCAGCCCTTTCCCAGAAGTCCCCCCCCCGCCCCGAGAGGGGCAGGCGAGCAATCGGGCCAGTGTCTTCCGTCAGCACCACCCCAGGAGCAAGTCCCCAGAGCGCCTGGGCCCCGTGGGCAGCGCCTGGGCCATGGCCGGGCCAGCCCCGGGCAGCCGCGTTGAAGGGCCATGGGAACCCGCACGGCCAGAAAGCGCCACTGAGGCACGGCCCCCGCTGCCAGACTGGAGGTGTGCACAGGCCAGAACTCGGCAGAAACAATGGAGAAGAACGAAGCCTTGACAACAGACTGGTTGTCTCCTGGCGGAGGCCACAGGCCAGCCCCGAGCTCTGTCACCCGCTTCAGGGGCCAGGGCTGGGGACAGGGGACAAGTCAGGATGTGACTCCGCTCAGAGCAGCTGCCCGGCCAGGAAAACCCACTCTCTGCCGGGTGCGAGGTGGACAGAATGAAGGACTGTCCACAGGCAAGAGACATGCAGGTCTCCTCTCTCCTCCCCAAGCTTGAGAGGCCCCCAGAGAGGCTGGGAGGCAAGGCCCTGTGGCTCCAGCAGGAGGCGACATCCGCACCGCCCGCCCTGGGCCACGCAGACGTGCTCGGCCCCCCCCCCCCTGTAAGTGACGGAGCCTCAGTGCCGCCTTTTGGCTGTGAGGATTCCCACGGCCCTTAAACGCGGCTGTGGGGGGTGAGCCAGTCGGGTCCGAGCGGCCAAGGGCTCACTGGACGCTGGGCTCACAATTCAAGTTCACTGCGGGGCCAAAGGACCGAGCAGGCCTTGGGCTCCTCAGCAGAGCGTGTTCAGAACCGCGTCCCGGCCTCCTCTGCACCCCGTGCCTGATGGGGAACGCCAGTGGCTCCCCCACAAACACCTTTGGTCGTGCTCCCATCTGAGGAGCCCCCCAGGTAACACGTGCATCTGAAAGGCCCTTTGGGCCCTGAGCAGTTTGGCTCAGTGGATAGAGCGTCGACCTGCGGACTGAAGGGTCCCGGGTTCGATTCCGGTCAAGGGCATGTACCTCGGTTGCGGGCACATCCCCAGTAGGGAGTGTGCAGGAGGCAGCTGATTGATGTTTCTCTCTCATCGATGTTTCTAACTCTATCCCTCTCCCTTCCTCTCTGTAAAAAATCAATAAAATATATTTATTTTTTTTATTTTTTTAAAATATATTTTATTGATTTTCCACAGAGAGGAAGGGAGAGAGACAGAGAGTTAAAAACATTGATGAGAAAGAAACATCAATCAGCTGCCTCCTGCACACGCCCTACTGGGGATGTGCCCGCAACCAAGGCACATGCCCTTGACCGGAATCAAACCCGGGACCCTTCAGTCCGTAGGCTGACGCTCCATCCACTGAGCCAAACCGGTTTCGGCCAATAAAATATATTTAAAAAAATAAAAATAAAAGGCCCTTTGGGGGCCAGCCAGCTGGGCAGGAGCGGAGAGCCCAGGATGCTCAGTCCCTCGTGTGCTCTGGCTCTGGAAGAAAGACAGCGTTTTTCTGAGGATTTTTTTAAGGTTTGGGTTTTTTCTTTAAGTTTTTCATTTGGCAGCGATCAGGTCTGTAACGACCTGGAAGAGGTTTCCAGGTGCCAGTGGTGCAGGGTGGGATCTGAGTGCTGCCAGCAGGCAGAGGGGGAGTTGGAGGGCAAACCCCGTGTGACCATGATGTGCCCAGAACGGAGAGAAGATGCCCACGGCCCCTTCTTGGGCAGCTTGAGAGGCCGGGAGACTCGCTCATGCCCCGAGTCCCGGCCCCTCTGTTAGGGGCAGAGGTAGACTATTGGGGGCAGCCATACTTATAGGAAATACTAACCAGGCTCTGCTAACCGCGGTTGCTGTGTTCTGATTGCAGAAGGCACGCCCTAGCCTGGCTGGGAGTTGCACGTGGGACCTGGGAGCTCACCTGGAAATGCGGCCCATCCTCCCATAACAGGGAGCTGCTTTCATCATGGAAAGATGAACAACCAGAGCCCCCGCCCTGTGCCTACCCGGGGCCTTGCACACCCCCAGCGCTTACCTGTGAACTGCCCATTTTGCGTACCCTTTCTTATCCCTCTTGCCTACTTGCCCACATAATCTCTGTCCGACCCCTGATAAGCAGCCAGCTTGTGGGGGGCGGAGAGTAGGTTTCTGTGGGTGACCTGCGCTCTCCATGCTGCCGGAGTTATTAGACCAACGCCCAGATAGGACTCAACCTGTCTCTGCTGAACCGGCTCCGGTAGTGACAGGCAGCCCGGACCCCGTGGTGACCAGGTTTCACCTTCACCAGACAGGAGCCTGGTCTCCTGCCTGCAGACCCAGTGCCCTGACCTTTGGCCACGGCCAGCCAGGGCTCAGCCAGCCCGGTTCCGGCAGGAAGAGGGGCCGAGCAGGTCTGCATGGCCCAGGGCGGAGCGAGGATGTCGCCTCGCTGCTGGGTCCACAGGCTGTGCCTCCCGGGCCTCTCCAGGGGCCTCTCACATTTGGGGAGAGAGGAGGAAAAGCTGGCATCTCTCTCGCCTGCTGTGGACAATTCCAGAGCCCCTCTGAGCTGGTCTGACACCCCTGTGCAGATGGGGAGACGGAGGCTACAAGAGACTTCAGAGGGAAGTCAGGCCCTCACCGCCATGCCAGTCTGGCATCATTCTGTTCTCGGTGCCTGTGAACACGTCAGCGGCTCCTAGACCTGTGTTCTCCGTGTGAAAATGCAGGTTCCTGGGCCCTGGGCCGGAGGGGATGCCCTGGATTCTATGTCCCTTGTGTCTTTTTTTTTTTTTTTTGTCCTCACCCGAGGGTTTATTTTTTAAATATATTCTTATTGATTTGAGAGAGGAAGGGAAAGAGGGAGAGAGAGAAACATCAGTGAAGAGAGAGAATCATCGATTGACTGCCTCCTGCACGCCCCACACTGGGGACTGAGCCTGCAACCCGGGCATGTGCCCTGACCGGGAATCGAACTGTGACCTCCTGGTTCATAGTTTGATGCTCAAGCACTGAGCCACACCAGCCGGACTATCGTTATTGATTTGAGAGAGAGAGGAAGGGAGAGAGAAAGAAACATCTATATCCGAGAGAAAGATGATTCAGTTGTGTCCCATACATGCCCCAACTGGGGATGGAACCTGAAACCTAGGTGTGCGCCCTGACCAGGACTGGAACCCACAACCTTCTGATGTTTGGGATGCCCCAACCACTGAGCCACCTGCCAGGACAGTGTGTGTCTCTTTACCAGCATCTCAGCTGACCGTGGAGTGTGGCGAGGCTTGGGCTTGGAGCAGTGTCCTCGCCCACACCCTGTGGGCAGTCTCAGAGGCGCAGTGGTGGTTGGGGGGTAGGGGGGCGTTGTGTCCTGTTCCCAGCCTCAGGTCAGGGACTGACATGGGTGCTGGGGGGCGGGGGGGGGGGGTTCACGTACTGCGTGTGGAACAAATGAGTACTTTGCAGCGGGATCTGGCGGGCTGAGCGGGAAAATCACTCAGAGGACAGTGGCTCCCAGACACCCGTGCGGCACATGGTCCTTTTGAAAGGACAATGAGACAATTTCTCATCCTTTCTCTTTCCAGATGCATTTCCCATGAGTCACTCCAAGCGCGGGCGTGTGATGTCCCCCGGGGACTCACGGCACCTGGGTCCATCCCGACTGAAGGCTGAGCCCCGGCCGGCCGTGGACACGCAGGATCCTAACGAACCGCCGGTGGGGCAGAGAGCGCAGCCTCTGGGACAGGAGAGCAGCGGCGGAGACAAAAGGGTTTCACGCTGTGCTCCCAGCTCACCTGCACTCACTCTCCTCCTCCCCCTCCCTGCGGGGCCCCAGGTCCCACCCGAACAGGGAGACCTGGGCTGCGGACTCAGACTTGGGCTCCACGTCAGGGTCCCTACTTGCTGGCTGGCTGTGCTTGTGCGAGCCTCAGTCTCCCCATCTGTAAAATGGAGCCGATACTCCACGCTGCAGGGCAAAGGGGGTGACTGCCTGTCACACCTGTCCCAGTGCCCGGGCTCTGCTGGCATCCACATCTCACTCCCTTCATTGTGGGCATGGTGCCAGTGTCTCCTCCATTTTTCTCTTTTGGGGACACAGGAAGCAAGTAATTCTTTTTCCGCATCTTTGATTCTTTAGTAAATTTTGTGTTTGTTTAAAAATGGCTTTGCCTGCTGTTTTGGCTCCAGGGTTGGAGCGGCGGCCTGTGGACTGAGGGGTTGTGGGTTCGATTCCCGGTCAAGGGCACCTACCTCCATTGCAGGATCCCCAGCCCTGGTCAGGGCCGTGCAGGAGGCAACCAATCGATGTGTCTCTCGTGTCGATGTTTCTCTCTCCCTCCCTCCCTTCTACTCGCTCTAGAGATCAATGGGGAAAATATCCTTGCATGAGGATTTTTAAAAAGGCTTTATAAAAGGGCTTTTATAACCCATCTATCCCCCCAAAAATCTTAGCTCGATGATCAGTCAGGTAATTTAGGACAAGATTTATGCATTCCGCTCACAATGACTCCCCTAACTGGGAGCACCCCCCATTTCCTCAACCAATCAGGCTGTGCACACACATCCTCCAGGGGCCCTCACAGCTGACACCCCACTTCCCGCAGCCCTGGCAGAGGTGCCTGCCTAGATCTGCTCAGCACATGGTGTGGCTCCTGCATTCTGGGCCTAGGCTCCTGCACAGCTTCAGCTCCCTAAAGAGGCTGGGCCTGTGTCCCTCACATGTCCCTGTGTCCCCCATGTCTCTGTTCTCCCCGCTGTGCCCCCCCACTGTGCCAGCACAGCCTTCAGATCTCCCTCCTGGCTTATTAGCTGAGCAATGTGATCACTGATAAAATGAAGCTGTGAATCAGACCCCAGCATGTGGATGGATCCATCCTGAAGACAGCACCCCCCCACACACACACACAGTGAGGAGTGTGCGGGGTACCAGGGGTCTCAGGGCCCCGAGGACCGCCCCACAACGCAGGTGTGTGTTACCTGGGCTCTCAGCCCCCCAACCCCAGGAGCCCCACAGCGCGGGGTGTGCGTTACCTGGGCTCTCAGCCCCCCCTCCCCGAGGATGCCCCCAGCACGGGATGTGCGTTACCTGGGCTCTCAGCCCCCCCTCCCCGAGGATGCCCCCAGCGCGGGATGTGCGTTACCTGGGCTCTCAGCCCCCCCTCCCCGAGGATGCCCCCAGCGCGGGGTGTGCGTCACCTGGGCTCTCAGCCGCCCCCCAGGAGCCCCCCAGCGCAGGGTGTGCATACCTGGGCTCTCAGCCCCCCCAGGAGCCCCCCAGCGCAGGGTGTACATACCTGGGCTCTCAGCCCCCCCACCAGGAGCCCCCCAGCGCAGGGTGTACATACCTGGGCTCTCAGCACCCCCACCAGGAGCCCCCCAGCGCGGGGTGTGCGTTACCTGGGCTCTCAGCCCCCCTCCCCGAGGACGCCCCCAGCGCAGGGTGTGCCTTACCTGGGCCCTCAGCCGCTCCACCTCCTCCGACAGGCTCTGCCGCTCTTGCAGGAGCTCGTTCTGCTTGCTGAGCAGCTGCACCAGTTGCTGGGCGGTGGCCTGGCTGTGCTGGTCCAGCTGCTGCAGCCTGAGAGATGGAGAGAGACCAGGTGGGTCAGCCGGCCAGGCCTGAGTATCCAGGGACAGTAGCAGCAGCGGTTCTCAACCTGTGGGTCGCGACCCCTTCGGCGGTCGAACGAGCCTTTCACAGGGGTCACCTAAGACCATCCTGCATATCAGATATTTACATGACGACTCATAACAGTAGCAACATGACAGTGATGAAGTAGCAACGAAAATAATGTTACGGTTGGGTCACCACATGAGGAACTATTTAAAGGGCCAGAAGGTTGACAACCACTGGCCTAGCAGGGACCCTGAGGGGTGAGGCCTCAGCCGGAGGGGCCCTGGGGGGGGCATTACGTCAGTTGAGGGGACCAGTCCCAAGTGTGAAAGGAAATGAGCAGCCCTCAGGACTGGGAAACACACAGGTAAGGCGGATGAGCAGAAAGCGGAAACCTTACACTCAGAGGGCAAAGGCCTCCCCTGGCAGCCGGGACCCCCGGCAGACACCAGCCGGCTGGGGCAGCGGCGAGGAGGGCGGACGCACGGGGCTAAGGGCTTTCCGTTACTAATCACCCCGTCGGTCACGCGGTGCATCGCTGACCAGGGTCTCTAAAGACCCTAAACCTGTCCTGCGGACGGGCTCCCGCCCCAGGCTCTCACTCACTCACACTGTCCAGCCACAGTGCAGCCCGGGCCGGAGGCTGCGGGTGGGGTGCAGGTGGAATGGAGCCAGCACGCCCTGCTCTGAAGACATGGCTGTCCCACGCCTTCCTGACAGCCCGCAGCGGCCAGAAGCACCCAGTGACATTAGCTTGTATTTTCTCTCTCCCTCTCTCTTTCTCTCATACACACACACACACACACATACACACATACACACACACACACACACACACACACAAAGGGCTTGGGAAGCTCAGGGCACATTTCAAGCTCCAGGCGCCGTGTCCAACACTGAGGCAAAGACCCAAAGCCTGTTCTGCAGACACCGGCCTTTCTGGGGCCTGAGCAGAATTCAGCCCCCCTGGAGTTCGGGAACCGAGGGGCGCCCACCTGGGGCGCTCACTGACACACGCCTGGTTGGCACTGCACGTGCAGCGAGGAAGGAGACGGGTTCCCACCCGAGCGCTGTCTCCGGAGAAGGAGGCTCCGTGGCTTCTAACGCCTGCGGGTTAACTGCACATCGGCCTCACTGGCTACGCTTACAGGCTGGGTTCCCCTCGGGCTCTCCCTGCTCACAGCCCGCTGCCCAGCACTGCGCCACCTTTCAACAGGTAGCAGGCGCAGCACGGAGTCCGCACGGCCCAGACCTTGAGACCCTGGTCCATCGGACACCGGGACGGAACTGGGCCTCAGGGTGGACAGGCGCCTTCACCAGGGAACAGGCAGCCTCGGCGGACAGGCTTCCGGGGACATCTAGCAACCGGCCAGCCCTTCGTCAGGCCTCACCCCCCCCCCCCGCCCGCACTCCCTGAGGAATGGAGACCCCCGGGGGGCCAGTCAGCAGCGCCTGCTCCCACAGCTCAGGACCAGGGTCCAGGCCTGGGCTGGCCCGCCCCCCGGTCTCCTCTCCCCGGCTCTGGAGGAGGGTGAGGACCAGGGACAGGAGCCAGTCCGAGAAAGACATGGTCTCACTCATGTGCGGAATCTAATGAACAAAATAAACTGATGAGCAAAGTAGATCCAGAGGCACAGAGGCCTGGAGCAGACTGGACCCCAGAGGGCGGGGGGGGGGGGGTGGTGGGGAGAGAGGGACCGGAGAACTGTGTGCATCTGTGTGTGACCCAGGGACACAGGCAGGAGGGTGGGAGGGGGGGTGGTGGGGAGAGAGGGACCGGAGAACTGTGTGCATCTGTGTGTGACCCAGGGACACAGGCAGGGGGGGGGGGGGCCGGAAGAGGTCAATGGGGGGCGGAGGGGGACATATGTAATACTCTCAACAATAAAGGTATTTTTGGAAAGGACCACAGCCGGGCGGCTCAGTCCCTCCTCCGTGTCTGCGGCTGTGCAGGGCCGGCTCGGTGCTCCTCACCCCGGCCGGGCGCAGTCAGACCGGCCCGCCTCCCAGTGCTCCGCCCACAGCACTGTAGGGAGCACAGCCCCGTCCCCTCTTCTCCCTCACCCCTCCTCTGCTCTGGGAGACACGGCGTGTCCCCTGGTGAAGCCGGCATGTGGCCTTGGGGAGTCCACTCTGCCCCCTGCCCGCCCCCACCACACAGTCGGGTGGGGACTTGTCCTGGGGGCACAGTCTCAAAACCACGCCGCTTGCATCAGACCAGACAGAAGCCCACGGCCTGCAGACCCACGCAGGCTCCGTCCGCACAGCAGGAAAGAGACGGAACCATCGGGTTTCCCAGCACCATCCCCATGGGCCCTTCTTTCCCAAGACCCGCCTCTCATCTCCACAACCGGCAGGTATTCCCCTTTCCCAGACACCCCGGGGGCACGCAGTGCGGTCCTGGTGCCCAGGGGAGCGGGGGCCAGGCCCATCCCTACCCATGAAGCCCCTGTGCCTGTCGGCCAGTCCCCGGGCAGGACACGTCTAGACCCCGCTGCACCCCAGGCTGGGGGCACCGTCCTGACCACAGGGCCCTTTCCCCGAGGACCTGCGGGCACACCTGGGCAGAACTGGGGCGTCTTGGGGGAGAGGAGCAGCTGCGCCCCTTCTGGGGCAGAGCTCCCCAGGAGTCCCAGGCCTGCAGGGGCAGCGGTTTCCATGGGAACCACTGCGTTTCTCAAGCCCGGGATGCGGATGCAAGGAAAGGCACTGGTGTGTGTGCAGGGCAGGCACCTCTCTGCTGGTCCAACAGCGATCGCCCCGCACACCCCGCAGGCAGGTGCGATCAGAACCAACATGTTTTTAAAATACCCAAGACTCCGGGAGGAGAGGGAGCGAGTGGCGAGACACTAGACAACTTTGCAGAGCTGAGCGGGCTGGGGAAGTCGCTCATCAAAACAGAAGCAGTGCGGCAGCCAGCTCCGGTCCTACGCTGCAGACACTCATTGCTATGAACACTGTGAAAGCAAGTGAATACATATATTCAAATTTTTTTATGTTGTATGTGATACATACAAAATATATGCAGCGTATCCATAAGTTATGAGGTGTAATCACCAAATGAACACGGTGAGCCTGGTCCCAGGACCGCGGGGCCACTCCCTCTAGATCTGTCTCCGGGCCAAACACTTGGACCCCCAGAGCCCCAGAGGTGGCCAGTGTCCTCAATATGTATATATATATACACACACACACACACACACACACACACACATACACATATATACACACCCACACACACACACAGACACACATACACATACACACACACACACATATATACACACACACACACACACACACATATATCCTCACCCAAGGATATGTTTTTGTTGTTAATCCTCACCGGAGGATATTTTTTCCATTGACCCTTAGGGAGAGGAAGGGAGGGGTGGATACAGAGAGAAACATCGATGAGAGAGAGACATGTGGATTGGCTGCCTCCCACAGGCTCCCCGCCCGGGGCTGGGCATTGAACCTGCAACCCAGGTACCTTCCCTTGACTGGAATCGAACCTGGACCCTTCAGTCCAAGGGGCCAGCACTCTAACCACTGAACTCACAACCTTGGAGTGCAGGGTGACACCCCAACCCACTGAGCTACCCAGCCAGGGCCCTCACACATGTTTTTGATGAGTTTTCTTTTCTTTTTTTTTCTTTTTTTAAAATATATTTTATTGATTTTTTACAGAGAGAAAGGGAGAGAGATAGAGAGTTAGAAACATCGATCAGCTGCCTCCTGCACTCCTCCCACTGGTGATGTGCCCACAACCCAGGTACATGCCCTTGACCGGAATCGAACCTGGGACCCTTCAGTCCACAGGCCAACACTCTATCCACTGAGCCAAACCGGTTTCGGTGAGTTTTATTTTCACCCAACAGTCTCACCAGGAGCTTCCTACAGTCTACTGTTGGTAGGTACACAGTTTTGTTGCTGTATAAAGTGTCTTTTGTCCTGAGATGGTTTCAGACCGGAGCCCCTCCCTTTGGTCACTGTGGCCACAATAAAGGCTTTCTCCTCCCCTTCTTAGCCATGTTCTCAAAGTTTCCCTGGCTGAGGAGGCCTCTTTGTGGAAGGGAAGATCATTTTTCCAACAACATATGGACTTAAAAGGTGCAGATACTTTGACTGTAAAACATGCCCTCAGCCCACTATTCCCGGGAGGACGCTCTATCCCAGTGATGGCGAACCTTTTGAGCTCGGCGTGTCAGCATTTTGAAAAACCCTAACTTAACTCTGGTGCCATGTCACATAGAGAAATTTTTTGATCTTTGCCACCATAGTAAAACAAAGACTTATATTTCTGATGTTTATTTTATATATATAAATGCCATTTAACAAAGAAAAAAACAACCAAAAAAATGAGTTTGCGTGTCACCTCTGACACGCGTGTCATAGGTTCGCCATCACTGCTCTAGCATTTACTGAGCACTTGCCCGGAGCAGGGGGCATCGTAAGCATTTTATGTTCATGAACTGATTTGATCCTCCTAACGACACTGAACAGCAGGTATTATCTGCATCGCTATCATCCGCATCATTTCTTGCAGGAGAAAAGCAAGGCCCAGAGAAGTGAGTCATTTTCCCGAGCGCAGGCACCGGGAAGGGGAGAGATCGCCAAGCCACCATGGCGCACCCCTCCCTCTGGGCCCCGCTCACATGGCTGGGACCACCCTAGTCACCTGTTTCCCAGATGACGCCTCCCTTTCCATCCACTCCACTCAGCTTCTGGTTCAGGAGATCAGTCCCCTATACCCGTGGTCGGCAAACCATGGCTCGCAAGCCACATGCGGCTCTTTGGCCCCTTGAGTGTGGCTCTTCCACAAAATACCATGTGCGGGCGCGCACGTACAGTGCGATTGAAACTTCGTGGCCCATGCGCAGAAGTCAGTATTTTGTGGAAGAGCCGCACGGAAGGGGCCAAAGAGCCGCATGTGGCTCACGAGCCGCGGTTTGCTGAGCCGCAGTTTGCCGACCACTGCACTACACCTTCCGAGCCTCTCCGTGGCCATTCTTTCCCCCCACTCACCCTCGATCCCACCCACACTTCCTATCTGCCCCCCCACGGAACTAGGGATTTCTTAAAGACGGGCCCTGGTTTAGCCCTCCATCTCCACCACTTAGCAAGGTGCCTGGCCCTTAGACCAGGCCAGATAAACGTGTCAGAATGAGCAAACCACTATGGACATATTATACTGATACGAGACCTGTAATTTCATCTATAGGACAAGTATGCTTTGATATGTGATACATGCTTTAGTCCTGAAAGAACAGAAGATATACATTACCTTTAGGTATGCTACTGATATCCGACTCTTAAATAAACGACTCCTAGGCCAGACCCATGAGCCTGGACTTGGCAACAGGAGACTAGCTCACCAGCCGACACAAGCTGCCCATTGTCCTTGGGTGAGAGGCTTGATCTCGCACAACCTAGGGTTCCCCATTTCTAAAACCGAGACAAGAAGACCTCCAGATCCTGCAGCCGAAACTCTGGGGCGGGCCCTTTAGTGAGCCGTCTGGGTGATTCTGATGAACTCTCAAGTTCATGAGCCACTGGTACTCACAATACTAACCACAGACACACACACACACACACACACACACACACACACACACACACCAGATGAGGCCTTCCGGAGAAGAACTGTTTTGTGTGGCTCCAACTGTGATCATCCAAATAGCCCAGTGCCTCAGTGAGGACACTCCTGGTGGACTCTGTCAGTCATGAGTCCTGGTGTCAGTCATGAGAACGACAGCGAATGAGGTGATCAGCTGGAATTTCAGTTTCCTCCCGTATGAGGATACGCTGGAGCTGGGATCTGCACACTTCACACCCCAGGCCAGGCCCAGCCTGGCCCACTGCCTGCTTTTGTTCCATCTGCGAGTTAAGAATGGTTTTTACACCCTGGCCGGTTGGGCTCAGTGGATAGAGCATCGGCCTGCAGACCGAAGGGTCCCGGGTTCGATTCCAGTCAAGGGCATGTAGCTCAGTGGCAGGCTCCCCACCCCCACCGCCACCCCTCAGCCCAGGGCCTGGTTGGAGCTCATAAAGGAAGCAACCAATCGATGTGTTTCTCTCACATCGATGTTTCTCTCTGTCTTTCTCTCTCTCTTCCACTCTTTCTAAAAAAATCAATAGAAAAATATTCTCGGGTGAGGATTAAACAAAATAAATTACAAAAACAAACAAACAAAAAAGCCCAAAAAGAATGGTTTCTACATGTTTTCACTGACTGAAGAAAATGAAAGATACTTTGCGACGTGAATGGTCTATTACAGTGGTCGGCAAACCATGGCTCGCGAGCCACAAACTTTCCAAGGAGATGCAAGGCCATTGTTCACATTAGTGTTTGTCAGTCATTGTCATGATTTAATTTTATGGATATTGTAAGGTAAATTGTAAGGAATTTAATTTTATCAATAACTAATAGCATTATTAAGTATGATATCGAGTTTTATTCAATGTACCTATAGTTTAACTAAGACTTAAAACTTTAAGTAAAATTTATGAAGTTAATTTTAGGGAACGTTGTGGAGTGAAAGAAGATGCAGTGTCGAGGATGGAGAAAGGCATGTTGAGATGGTTTGGACATAGAGAGGATGAACGAAAGGAGATAGACGAAACAAGTATCCAAGACGAGTGTGGATGGGAGAGTTGGAAGGGGTCGACCTCAGCGAACGTACCTCAATCCGATTGAGGACGTTTTTAGCAAAGGCCAGCTTAGGAGTACCCTAATGAAGTTAATAACAATGTACCTACCTATACAGTTTAAGTTTAAAAAATTTGGCTCTCAAAAGAAATTTCAATCGCTGTGCTGTTGATATTTGGCTCTGTGGACTAATGAGTTTGCCGACCACTGGACTATGAAATTCAACATCCAGTGCCCCTCCATAAACTTCCACGGGGACACAGCTTTGCTTGCTCGCTCCGTGTCATCTGTGATGGCTTCTGCACTTTGCAGCGGAGCTGAGCGGCTGCGACAGGGACCATCTGGCCACAGAGGCGAACATATTTGTTATTCGACCCTTTAGAGAACAAACTTGCCAGGCTCCGGGCTGGAAGATGACTAAGTTCCCTGTCAGCTGCAAACTTCAGTTCCGTGACTTTACAGAAATGGCCGCTGTCCCTGCCTTCAAGCGCCGACAGCTATCTCGCCATCACAACACACCTCGGCCGTCCCAGCTGACGTTCGAAAACCCAATTACTCTAATTACTGCTCTCGGTAATTAATTTTGGCGAACAAGCCATATCCATTCCAAGTTGTGTACTTTGTCCCAGTACTCAGAGTGGCTGCTGCGTTTCACAGAACTCCACCTCACTCATGTGGCCACACAGAACCAGCACGAAGGAGGCATGCGCCTCGGAACCCGGCACCCATCCCAGCCAGTCAGCCTCGCTTAGAGAATTAGGCGGTGTCAGTGGCTGGTCGGCCGGTTGAATTTCCTTTGCCCACATCCACCCTATTCAGTAATGATTTCAGTAGAGTCCTTCACTCGAAGGATCATGCGATTCAGGAGAGAATTAACACTTCTGTCTTTTTTTTTTTTAAGATTTATTTCTTTGGCTAATCATCTGTTTAGGTCTCCCAGTTGCTTTTTCTCCTCACCCAAGGGGAGAGAGAGAGAGAGAGAGAGAGAGAGAGAGAGAGAGAGAGAGAGAGAGAGAGAGAGAGAGAGAAAAGAAACATCAATCAACTGGTTGCCTTTCTAATGCTCCCAGACTGGGGACCAAACCCAGGTGTGTGCCCTGACCTGGAATCGAACCAGCAACCTTTGGGTGCATGGGACAACGCTCAACCAACTGAGCTAGTCGGGCCGGGCGAGGATTTACATTTCCAATGAAGAGAATTGACGTTCCTGTGCTGCCCCTTTAATTTTTCATTCTCAAGTGTCCCATCAGCCATGGCTGCCTGTGGAAGAGCAGAGGGGCCTAGTAGGGGCAGGACTGGGGCGAGACCCCTGCCCTTCCCGTCAAAGGATCAAGTCATGTTAGAGCCGAGAGGCCCCGCGGAGGTCATTCCGCCCAGTCAGGTATGGGGAACCTGGAGCCCAGGGAGCACTAGGGACTTGCCCAAAGTCACACAGCCTTTTGCAGAAAACCCGGGACTAGAACTCACGCCTCTTGACTCCAAAGCCAGTGCTGTTGGCAGCCTTTCAAGATCCTTTTTAAAGAAGACGTGACTCCCATCCCATCCCAAAGCACAAAGGTTTCAGGCAAGGCCCTTGACGGGCACACACTGGCCAACTTCCCGGGAAGCGCGGACACAGAACCATGTTCTGAGGCCTGGGGTGTGGGAAGGAGGCAGTGCCCAGCCAGGGCCTTCGCACCTCTCAGGGGAGGGAGCCCGTCTGGGTTGTTTCTGTCCTTTTTTAACTTCCACTCCACGCTGCTGGGTTTTGGGAAGGCCAATAGAAATGCTATTTGCATCAATGGCTACGAAAGTTTCTAAACAGTCTCAGCTTCGGTTCTCATGCTGGGACTGACCAGCGTGAGGACTCCTGGGGGTGGAAACCATACTGACCTGGTCTCCAGGCTGGCGTGGCGCCCGGACACAGACACGGGGGGACACAGACATGGGGGCGGGGAGCTCCCGGACCAGCGTGGGGGACCAGGGCTGGCGGCTGCCCAGGCCACAGCGCCCTCGGGGACAGCGCCAGGGCACGAAGCAGGGCCTGAAGCCTCTGATGGTGCCCACAGGCTCTGCCACAGACCAGCCGCTTAACACACAGCTTCAGGGGGAACCGGAATGAGCCAGAGCTCCACCCTCGCGCACGTGGGAATTGTGCTGCGTGGCCACCTGGGTATCTTAAAGGGCAAGTGCGGCCTGGCCCAGGCTGAGCTCCTGATCCCCGGGAGGGCTGGGCGCGGGTGAAGGAGCCTGGCACACGAAGCAGCAGGGGCAGCTCGGAGGGGGCGTGCTGAGAATCGTAGACTCTGAAGAACCGAGGCGCCCAATGGCCTGGGGCCCAGTGACCGTGAACCAGCTCTTTTAAAGCAGAAGCAGAGTCTTGGCGAGCACAGCCCCACCCCTCCCGGCGATTGCCCTGTGATTCTCATCAGAGGTCTCATGACCAACAGCCTTCAGCTCCCAGGGAACTGCCTACACCTGGCCCCACCCGCACCTGTCCGATGGTTACTCTGGCCTTTACAGAGACATCCATATCCCGCTCGCCCTACCCCCCGACCCCATGCCATTTTGGCCTCAGCCTTTCTGCTCGCAGATGTTAGCAATACATTTATGATTCTTTACCCGTTTTGGCCTCGTGCGTTCCTCCTTCAGCGACCCTCACAGATTTATCATTCATTCTCTCTCTCTCTCTCTCTTTCTCTCTCTCTCTCTCTCTCTCTCTCTCCTCTATCTATCTATCTACCTCTCTCTCCATTTATGTGCTTGCACATGCATATCTACATATTCCTTTTCTGACCGTAAGTTGCATACACCATTGTCTTTCCTCCTAGATACCTGTGTATACTTCCTAATGATTAAGACACTGCCATGTAACCAAGTCTACGACCCACTTCAGTGACTGACATTGATAGAACACCTGCATCTAACCTACTGAATCCCAGCTTGGTCCGTGGACCCAACACTGTCCCTTTTCTTCCCTCCAGAAAAGCTCCTCTGCACTGAGCTGTCACCTCTGTCGAGTCCCCTTTGCAATGAGAAGATGGTGTTGTTTTGACGAGTGCTATTTGCAGTGAGAGCCACCACAGTCTTCACAGAAGGCTGGGAACCGTGGGGACGCACGGTGTGCGTGGCGAGGCGCTTGTGACCCCGTCTGTCCCTCTGAGGGCCTCCTGCTGCGCTCAGGGTCTAGAACCCGGGGGCGTGGCCCTGGAGGTCACCAGGTCCCACACTGTAGTGGGGCTCCCCTTCATGCTCGACCATCTTAAGGGGGCCAGATGGCCACAGGGGTGTCGTCGAGTAAGAGAGTCCAGTGCAGATTCCATCACGACTGCGCACTTCCTGGCACCATCTTAATTAGGTTTTAATGCAAGTCATTTGGTAGCTGCCCCTGGCCATCCACGGCGGCACCGTCAGTGCCTCCAGCTTTTTATTTAGCTCCTCTTCCCTCTCTACCCAGGCAGCCTCCCCGCTGACCCTTGTCAAAGAACCCCATCTGCTGGTTGCCACGGTAACTGAAGGCGACCAATGAAGCTGAACAGAGTGACTCAGAAATAAAATCGGCGGCCAGAGGAATTCTGCTAAGAGTCATAAATCATTCGGTAAAAGGGGGTCCTCGGCGGCGATGGTGGGGGGTAACGTGATGGCATCCCTTCCAGCGAGAAGGTCCGTGCAGACCGAGTGGGAGTCCCCGTGGTTTCTAGTGGCTCCAACCATAGGACCCTGCAGTCCTGCGGGTTACGCGCCATGATGGGGGAGAAGGAACCAGCTCAATCAGGTGTTTACTGTTTGGCAGCAACACTGTGAATTGGAAGACGTGGCAGGAGAGCCCGTCTCGGCTTCCAGACCCCCCTCCACTCTTTTGTAAAAGCAGCACAAGCAAGCAGTGCCCCCTGTGACCCAGGGAACCCCGTGGCCTTAAGGTGACAGAACAAACAGGAAGACTGCTTTGGAATGAGCAAGCCCAGCCCCATCTCTCTGTCGTCAATCAACTCGTAGGTGCTCCCAGCAGAACCCAGCCAGCCATGTGTCTGCAGGGGGCATGCAGCCTTGAGGAGGCCGGGGCGAGGGTCCAGGCCAGGCGGGCACTGTCACGGGGGCCTCGGAGGCTCTCTATCTGGACAGGCAAGAGGGGTCCGTGCTCCCCAAAGAGCAAAATGCCACCCTTTTTACATGAAGATTTCCCCGGGGGAGGCCTCCCAGGGGCAGCGGCCGTGCTGTGGGGGTGGGGCTGGCAGTGGGCTCAGCCTTGTGGGAGCCCTCACAGCACAGGCTGCATTCCCAGGGATGGCCCCCCACCTGCCGGGTAGACTAGGACCCCTCCACCCCCCGCCCAGATGAGAAGAAAATGCCCAGACACGCTACACCGCCCCTGGGGGGTGGCTCACAGCAGAGGCTAGCTGTGCAGTAGGAACCAGTGCCCTGGCAGTTGGCTCGGGGCTTCGGGACCAGAGGACACGCCTGTGGGGCAGGACTCTGACCTCTCCCAGCCCCTGACCCGCAGGCAGGGGAGGGAGGACCCCTTACTGTCTCATCCCAGAAAAACCGCCTGCTCCAGAAGAGAATCACTGCCAACCGGCCAGTAGCTGGCCCCCGGCCTCATCCTGGATGCTGCCCATTAAGGGCTTTGTCTTGTAGTTTGGTGAACTTCCCTGAGTTGGGAGCTCTTGTGCCCACTCAGCTTGTCCGAAGAGCCCACCCAGCAAAGCAAACACCTTCCGGGGGGACTTACACCCCGTGTAGGTGGGGTCGCTGAACTCCCCGGCCCCACGCACTGGCCCCTGCTCCTGGCCCCGTGGGGAACAGGCCTGCATTGAGCTCCCAGAGACCCGCCTGCTTTGGTCCCTGTGGGTCCTAACCCCTGGGGATCGGGGGAGGGGGGTGCTGGGCCAGCGGAGTCCCCGCCTGGGAGGGCTCATGCAGGGGAGGGCGGGGGGGGGCGCACAGGGAGGGGCCCGCACAGGCGGGGCGGGTGCTGGCTGTGGAGCATCTGGCTGGGGCTCCGCGGGGGATGGGGATGGGGATGGGGGGCCTGCGGGGCTCTCAGCGCCTCTGGACTTGGGCAGAAGGAGAGGATTAAGGCGGTGGCAGCTGAGGGCAGGAGACTGTGGGAGCTTCATTAACCCCGAGCTCACGCCCCAATTTCTTTCCCCTGAGAAGCAGGGAGAGAAAAAGTTTGGTTTCCTCGTGAGGAGAAAGGGGCCGCGTGGTTGTATTTGCTTTTCTTACCTTTTCATTTCTTATTTGTAAACAACAAAATGTGAGTCATTGTTTGTTGATGAGCACGGAGGACTCCAGTTTTAATTAAACAGGGAAGATCTTGGCGAATGGAGAAATATTACCACCGTCTTCATTTCTATGTGAGCCATTAAGCTCCTGTGACTTCATCGAAACTGGCAAAGAGCTTAAGAACTCAGAGAAAGGAAGATTACATGGTGCTGGGATGGCCTTTCTTTCTATTGTCTCTCATTCTCGTCCAATAACTAAACTGATTCTTCTGATCAGTCCTAGAATGTGCCCTGGAAATCACGACTTCCTGGTCCATGAGATAGTGTAAGCGAGCACAGCCTTTGACACAGCTGTCCGCACGCCAGGCCCCTCTCCCTCCTCACTCACCCCCACTTTCACTTCTAAAGCCTCTTCCAACTCTTTATCTCTGCTCACTCTCCCCAACTCTCCTCCACATTTCCGTTCCCAGGCGCCCGTGAACTTTCGCTGCCAACCTGAGCCGCACGGAATAATCAGTGTATTAATTCCTCTCGGAGCCTGAGAGTTCTCCACCGCAATCTGCCCAACCTGAACTCTATCCCCCAGAAACGCGCTGCCTTTAAAAAGCAGCTCCCAGCGTGAACTTGCGAGGAGCGACATGTAACAGACAGTGCATGTGGCGCTGGGCTCGCCGCTCGGAATGAAAAGAGACTTTTTACTTTGTTCCTCCGGTGCCATGTGCATAATGTACATGTGGATGAAACTGACATCAGACATTTAGAGCGAAACGGGCGGGGGCAGGGGGAGGTGACGGTGGCGGGAAAGAAGGAGAAAATATGTTGATGAAAACAGTAACTTCTGTTCATCTGCATTTTTCAGTTACTGTCCTAATTAAGAATGTTAGGAAATCTGTTGCAGTTTAATTGCATTGTTTGAAGAAATTTTAATGCTGACAACTTTGGGACGGTGTGCACTTGGGAGGTAAAGGGGACGACAGTGGGAATGTCTTCCAACTGGGAGACAACCACCAATACTGTGCCTGCCCCTGACACCCCGCGGCCTGAATTCAGACGACAAAGGAGGACCATCCTAACAGTGTGCTCGCAATGAAACCAGCTCTGGGACAAAAAGAGGAAAAGAAAAGTAAAGAGAGAAAAGAAGAGGGGAGGGGAGGGGAGGGGAGGGGAGGAGAGGAGAGGAGAGGAGAGGAGAGGGGAATCTATCTCTAACCTGCGCATATGAGACAGGAGTCATTGAAACAGCAGTTAATTTGAAATTACTGGGTGACATCGCTACCCTGGCAGAAAACAGTCCTATGAGAAGCAAGTTGGAAACAATCTCCATGTGATTCTCAGGGGACAGTGTCTGCCTCAGCCATCGGTTCCCAAACAAGCTGCCGCTGCGAGCCGGTCTGGCTTCTAGAAGCCGTGCCCTCTTAGCCACCTGGTCGCACCTGCTCTAGTGTCACTTATTTCTCTTTGGGGGGCAGCCTTGTTACGGAGCAAAATGCAAGAGGAGGTGTTTTCCTTGCTCCCGGTGCCCTGGATGGAGGCTGCAGTGGACAATATAGGGGACCACACCTAATCCTTGTCCCCTGGACGCTGCTTTCTCGCGGGACCCCGTTTCCCGGGGCCTGTGCAGGGGGGCTCACTGCCGGTGGGAAGGTGGCGGCGAGGGAAACCCCTCAGAGGTGTGGCCGTCCCCCGTGCCCCGTGCCCCGCCCGGGTGTGCAGCTCAGCCCGCACTGACCAGCGACTCCCGCGGCCCCGGCGCTCACAGGGGTTGTGCGATTTTGTCGGAGAAATGGACCGGTTCTCCGATAGAATCAGCTGCTCGTGTCCCTTCCATCAACCCCGATTTGTGATGCACGGGGAACCTCAGAGTCAGTTCTGTCCCGTGGAGGAGGCCGACCTCACTTTTCTAGCAGCTGAAGATCCCCCATTGTGGGTGCGATCGCCCTGAAATGACAGCGAAATAAGGCCTGTCTGCCCCAAAACGGAGCCAAAATGTCCAAAGAAACTGGCACAGAGAACAACCTGGAAAGCTCCGCTCTTGCTGGGAGGTCCCACTGACCATGAGCTGCCAGTACACGCCTCGATTCTTACTGACATTTATATTGGGGAGTCACTGAGCGAATGGCACGCGGGACCTCAACGTCCAGAGCCCCCTGCTGTGGGCTTAGTGAACTTCAGTTTAAGGCCACACCCGAGGCCCAGACAGCAAAGGGCCGCATCGCTCAGGTGCTGGACACCTGGGACCACATCAACTCGCAGTGGCCTTGCAGAGAAAGAAAAGATATTCCATCCCCCGGCGTTTCTGAAAATTCTAGCGGGAGGACACACACACACACACACACACACACACACACACACGCGCCGGTAGCTGGGCAGGCTCCCTGTAGGCTGGTGTGCAGAGCTGGACCCCTGGCGGAGGGGGCGTTGTTAATTACCAGACCAGAGACGGGGGTCGGGGAGAGACCGGGCAGACCCAGGAGTGTCAGTATAAGTAGACAATTTCAGAGTCAGATTTCAGAGTTTGGAGAACATTCGAAGGAATATCCGGGGAGAAAGGGAGAAGCAGGTCCCGCCCGCCCAAGGGCCAGTTGCCTCTCCAGCGGCCTCTGGGCCAGCAGGACCACGCGTCCCCTTGCACGGCCTCCTGCAGCCCCGCAGAGCGAACTCAAACAACTGCCTCACCACCACGACACATGGCTCCCATCCCGGCTCTTTGCTAATCCAGACGCTCGACCATCTTTCTTTAAGACGCCATATGGTTGGCAGAAGCCTGTAGATCTAGCAGCACATCTGCTTGCGCGTTTCTTCTCCCCTCCACCCCCCAACGGAAGGGGGCTGAGCAGACCGCGGGGAGGGCACCCGTGTGGACCTCCGCCCGGGTTCTTTTCCAGCGCTCCAGCCACACAAAACCATGAGAGGGGTGATCGGAATGACTCGGGCGCGATCATTGTTAACGAGACAACGTGGCGGGCACGGATTTACTTGTCAGTGATTTGAAACGAGATGAGACACAAAGGGTGGAAGGTCTCCTTTCTCCGAAGGGTGGCTACATCAGAGCTCTCCCCCTGGGCACCCAGAGGGGCAGCGCCCTTGGCTGAGCTAGTTTTCCTCTTCCTTTTGGTCTAAGGAAGCCAGGCTAGCTGAGAAACCAGCAGATAGGGGAGCCTGCTTTGTTAGGAAGCCCAGGCGGCTGTATGCTAATGAGCCAGCAAGACTCTGCTTTTTTTGGTGTGATGAGCAAAGATTGTTGACACTGTTGAAATCCTGGCTCTCCTGGCCTGTTGAGCACATGGGCTGCCTCCTTGGAATCTAGCCCCCAGTAAGACAGGCTGCAAAAAAAATAATACATTCTGCCCTCCTGATGACTGAAATCTGGCCGTTTGCAACTCAGAGCAGTTGGGGCTGGGGGAGGATCAGAAAAAATATTCTATCAGGCCAGGAATCGAAAAAGACACAGGTGAAAATGACGGGTTTCTTCCAGACTTAAAAGTGAAACCTGGTAGACACATGTGAGCGATCAAGGCAAGGATGCAGGTTCAGGGGCCAAACCCGAAAGGCCAGCGTGAGGGGCATTTGCTGCAGATGGGGCAGGCGAGAAGCTACGTTTCTGATCTTCTTGTACATTTCTCTGAACCACGTGTGGGTTGACATGCATGGTTTCTCAATGCTGTGGAGACAGGAGACAGCAAAAGAGCAAAGCAAATATCCCGTTGCAGGAGCTGACCTTTTTTCTTCTTTTTTTTTTCTTTTTTTTAAGACAAGAATGAAAAGGGAAGCCGCGCCTTTTGAGTGTTGAGCATGTTAAATAAAATATCCCTTTACCTGGTCCGAAACTCTAAGAGGTATTATTATTCCAATTTAACAGATGAGAAGGCTGAGGCTTACAAAGGACAAAAGGAAGAAAGAAAAAGAAACAAAGAACAACAGGAAAAACCCCACAAAACTTTGACACAGCGATGCAGCTGGGAGGTGCCACGGTCAAAGCCATGCCTCACTGGTCCCTGACTCCACGTGGTGCAGACGCATTGCCGTAGGGGTGTGCCCGGGGCCCCGGATGCCACCCTGAGCAGATCCCTGTTAGCCGGAGAACAATAGCCTAGTTATAATTTGTATGCAGGCAGAGGCCTCCGACTGTAAATTCCATTTACTTGTAATCTACAATATGAGTGAAAATTCATGTAGCTGAAATCCAAAAACACAAGGAGTGATGACAAAAAGCATGGAACGCTATAATGAAAATATCAGAATGCATCCATTCGAAAGTACGCCCTTCACACTGTCCTCCTTGGTGTCATATGTCCCTGTCACTGCCATTGCCTGAGACCAGCCGACATGGTCCTTCTTTCTGGAACGTTTTCATTGTCCAGGGCTCAGTGGGTGGATACATATGTGAGTTTGTGAATGAGTATTAAGTGCATTTCACAAAAATGGTAGGTTTTAATAAAAAATACATGTGCTATATGCTATGCCACTCAATGATGACACAACAGCCCAGACTAGATGATAAGAGCTCGATTCTATTATCAGCAGGAACAACTAACTATTATTAACAACTAGAGGCCCGGTGCATGAATTCGTGGAGGGTGTGGTCCCTCGGCCTGGCTGGCGATCGGGGTTGATCAGGGGGGTGGAGAGGGACAGCCTGCTGGTAGGAGGGGCCATGGGAGGTTGGCCCCAGCAGCAAGCTAACCAATGGCCAATTCTGCAAGGAATCGGGCTCCCTCCTCCCTCCTGTCTGGGTCCGGGGTGTGGGTGAACCAGATTGGGGGCTGTCAGGGCCCCCGCAACAAGGTCTGGGCCAGTGCGTGTCATAGCTACCGACCAGTCATTCTGGTCGTTCTGGTCATTTGGTCATAACAGTCACTTAGGCTTTCATATATATATATTCTATTATTATCATTGAGCTGTGGCTATGTAGAATAGTAAGTTTAACTTTAAAAAAAAAATCTAGGTTGAAATCCAAGCATGAGTCCAGGCAAATTCTTTAAGCCTGTTTCATTTCCAATATAAAATGATACTACCATTTCATAGGATTGTTGTGAGAATCAGAGATAGTTTGTAGAGGACCTGGCACTGAGTAGATTCTCAAAAATGAAAATACAATTATTATTATTATTTTTAATAGATTGCTTCAGAGCATTTACAAAGTGCTTTCATACACATTCACTCATTCAACTCTGACAACATCCCAGGAATATGGGAAGCATTTCTTCTAGCCAATCAATGATGCAATTAATATTCAATAATAATCCAGCACTGGTTTGGCTCAGTGGATAGAGCGTCGGCCTGCGGACTGAGGGGTCCCAGGTTCGGTTCCGGTCAAGGGCGTGTGCCTTGGTTGCAGGCACATCCCCCGTGGGACATGTGCAGGAGGCAGCACATGTTTCTAGCTCTCTCATCGATGTTTCTAGCTCTCTATCCCTCTCCCTTCCTCTCTGTAAAAAATGAGTAAAATGTATTTTTTAAAAAAGATTCAATAATAAGATAACTAAAGTGGGTTGTGGGCTAGATCCCCAGTGGGGGGCAAGCAGGAGGCAGCAGATCAATAATTCTCTCTTATCATTGATGTTCCTATCTCTCTCTCTCCCTCTCCATTCCTCTCTGAAATCAATAAAAATATTTTAAAAATAACGAAAGCAATCAGCAATATGAGCCATTATTATCATTACTAGAGGCCCGGTGCATGGGCCCAGTGCATGGGGATGGGGCCAAAACTGGCTCTCCGACATCCCCCGAGGGGTCCCGGATTGCAATAGGGCGCAGGCCAGGCCAAAGGACCTCACTGGTGCACAATCAGGGTCCAGGAGGGACCGCAGGAGGGCTCTAGGGTGTGTCTGGCCCATCTCTCCCAGTCTCGATTGGACAGACCCCCGCAGCAAGCTAACTTACTGGTCGGAGCGTCTGCCCCCTGGTGGTCAGTGCACATCATAGAGACTGGTTGAACAGTCGAACCAACAGTCGAACACTTAGCATATTAGGCTTTTATTATATAGGACTATTATTACTTACTGAGCTCATTCTACATGCAGTCACTACACTAGGCACTTTTCCAGACATTTTTAATCATAACAGCAACCCTTTGAAGAGGTACCATTGCCATAATTGGTCCTTACTTTACAGACAGCAAACTGAGAATAAGAGAGGCTACCCATGTGTTGCCTAAATTCACACAGTTAGCAAGTGGCCGAGCTAGAACACGGCCCCGGGCCTGTCTGCTAAACCCACGATCCCGAGAACCGCTGTAAAGCAGTGAAGACAGGACCAAGAGCCAGATTTCTCTACTGAAAAGCTGTTTCCTTCCGTGTACACCACAATGTCCTTGGGTGGATGGATCTAAAACCACGGGCATTTGACAAGGACGTTTCCAAGCAGAGACAATCCTTGTCCTCACCAAACATCTCTGTAGGCACCCAGTCTCAGGGCCCGCGGTTCCCGCACCGGGTATGTTTGCGCGCACACAGGAAGAGCCTGACTCCCACGGCATCGTGAGAAATTAAAGCAGCGTCTCTAAGAGGCGGCAGGACAGACATATGCCTCCAGTGCATCGCACACACACACACACTCCACAGAGCTGCCATTATGTACATGGAATCAAATTCAACTGCGCCGAAACTGTCAGGAATTTCTTATCAAGAGAATAGTTTCTCACTAAGAATTAACTGCCAGTTGAAGGTTTCCAAATCAAAACTGTGTGTTAGGGAGGCTGGAACATGTGGAGGTGGCTGATCAGACGCGGACACGAGGAAGTGGGAGCAGCTGAGCTGACATCCGGATCGAGGGTGCGCACATGTGCGGATCCAGACAACTCGCCCAGGTCCAGCCTGAGCTGCGTGGGGAACTCTCTGCTTCAGGGACAAGGGGCTGCCATCTCAGCTGGGGTTTCTGGGTCCCCTGCTCTCTCTCCCTGCGTCTCCTTGATCTGATTGGACCTGGGCTGGTCTCAGGGTCAAGTCCCCCACGGGTTCTCTCCTCCCTCTCCCAGCTCCCAGCCTCCTCCGTGCATTGCTGACTTCAACCCCGTTCAAAGCGGAACAGGTTTCAAACAGACAGACGAGAGCCTTTGCTGTCACTGCAATGCTTCCAATTCATAAATCTTTGACCGTGTTTTCAGTCAATGGTCAATAGCAGTTTCCAGGGGGCTCTGAGCGCAATAGATTGTGAACGGAGCAGACTCACTTGGAACTTAGTGCCGTACCAATGTAAGGTGCCCACCCCCAACCCCCACTCACTTCAGAGCTAAAGGATATAAATGTTTTTTGTTTCTTTGTTTGTTTTAAATATATTTTTATTGATTTCAGAGAGGAAGGGAGAGGGAGGGAGGGAGGGAGGGAGGGAGGGAGGGAGAGAGAGAGAGAGAGAGAGAGAGGAACATCAATGATGAGAGAGAATTATTGATCAGGGGCCTCCTGCATATCCCACACTGGGGGGATCGAGCCCACAACCCAGGCAGGTGCCCCGACCCCATACTGGCTGGGCTGTTTGCTTGTTTTTAATCCTCATCTGAGGATATTTTTCCATTGAAAGATAGAGAGAAATGTTGATGTGAGAAAAACACATCGATTTGCTGCCTCCTGCACGCCCCACACTGGGGATCGAGCCCAAAACCTGGGCATGTGGCCTTGACTGGAATCAAACCGAGGACCCTTCAGTCTGCAGGCCGTCACTCTATCCACTGAGCCAAACCAGCCAGGCAAGTTTAATTTAACAATACTTGTCCTATCTACCTATCTCACAATGAAATAGGACATATAAATACACACACACACACACACACACACATACACACTCACATGGTTACTGCTTCCTGAGGTCTTTTCTAGGCCCAGATGGGCTGGGGCCTCTTTGAGGGAGGGGCCTGTATCTAACATATTTTGGTGGCCACATAGCCAGAGCTCATAACTATCACCAACCCCATCAGAGCCTCAAAAAATTGCCACTCTGGGTGCTAATTGGGGCCCCGGAATGAAACACCAACGGTCCTTTGCTTTGCCTCTTAGAGACCCGGGCAAAGACTTGCTCAGAGGGCACTTGGTTCAAATGCCTTTTCCAAACCGCCTCAGATGGACGGATGGACAGACAAGTGGAACAGGCGGTGGGAGGAGCCAGCCGCACTCAGACCCCAGGTGATGGTCTGACCTGGAATGGGAAGGACTGAGTGAGCGCTTCTTCTCTGGGAGCCCCGAGGGCAGGCTCATCTGCCCGTGGTGCCCAGGGACAGTGCCACCATCGCCCCAGCGACCGACTGCACAGCGTGCGGGATGGAAAGGGTGACGAGATTATACAGAAAACAGAACTGCTCCCTTTCCAAGACAGAGCAGTTGTTAATACAAATGAACAGCTGTCTGGGAAGGAAACAGGCTTTTCAGGCCCAGACAAAGCTCTATTTATTACATTTCAGAGACACTCCAATGGCAGTGTCTGAGAGCCGTCCGATCACGGGGAGCCGGATAACCAAATTACCCCAAAATCTGAAAGGTGAAGCCCAAATAAAGACATGACTGTGAGAAAGACTGAGAGAGAGCAAGTTCCTCCTTTTCCTCACAGGATCAGGTGGATGAATCCACTGTGTAGTGAATGAGTATAAAATTCCCGCACTAAATACAAAAACCCAATAGAATATTTCATTCAAAATTCATTCAGAGATGTTCATGTATAGAATTTTAAAATCTCAGTGCAAATTTCACTATTCTTGTTGGCCTATTGATATTATTTTTAAATATATATACATTTTTATTGATTTCAGAGAGGAAGGGAGAGGGAAAGAGAGAGAGAAAATCAATGATGAGAGAGAATCATCAAGCAGCTGCCTCCTGCACACCCCACACCGAGGATCAAGCCCACAACCTGGGCATGTGCCCTAACCGGGAATAGAACCCTGACATCCTGGTTCATAGGACGATGCTCAACCACTGAGCCACGCCGGCCGGGCAGGACTGTTTATATTCCCATGTTCATGTTGGTTCTCTTGGTATTGCACTGTGCCAAGCTCCGGGCCTGCCCCACGTGCCCCACAGAAGTCCTGGGCAGTGCTCCGGCTCACTGTGCTGGGCCAGGCTGCCATGGGAGGTGCTGGGCACGGCAGCCAATGAGGCAGGCCTGGGCTCCAATTTGTTCCCATCGACCCTGACCCTCCCAGAGGAGGCCTGGCTCACCAGCGCCTTCCGATTGACGAGCCCGGGTCTGGCTGCCAGAGAATGGATGGTCAGACTGTTATAAACAGATGCTGGTGAAGGAAAAAGAAAGGAAATCGTATTTAGTTGGGCCTGGGGCAAGTTAAACAATGAATCGAGTAACCAGATTGGGAGTCACTGTCATTCACATCCAGAGTGGATTTCACTCGGAATCTTCTCGGTTCACCCCTCCAGCCACTCCAGTTCAAGGGAACTACAGACTTCAGTCCAGGTTGGAAGGCACCCGAACAGCAGCACAAAGAAACGCATTTGCTGTGATATTTATAGGTACTGTCTGTCCGTGTTCCTGACGACGCGTGCCAAGGGGCTGTGCCGCGGGAGTCTTCGCCACCCCGTGCGAGAGCACTTGCTCTTTCCTTCATCCACGTCTTGTTTATTGTTCTACCTTCCTTCCCACACACCTCACCGGGTGTTGTGCAGTTTAGGAAGTTAGCGAAGGCTTGCGATTTTCCTAACGAAAGGTGTTATGGTGTTATGTAAATACACAGTATTATTTTGTCTTTATTCCAGCATTACTGGTTTGAAATAGTTCAGTGTGTGTAAATATGCTTAATAACGTGTATTAATTGGATTTTTTTTTTTTTTTAGTCATTCCCTGGCATCCCAGTTAACAAAGTGGTAGCGGGCTTACTTGCACATTGAAACATTCGGCACAGTCTCAACTATCCATTGGTCTTTGTCCCTTTCAAATCAGGTTCTAGCTGGATGAACCCACTAAGCGCTCAGAGCCATTTGCTTGAACACTAGCAAACACAGAATCACTAAGGTGTGACCTCCATGAAAGTAAACAGAGGGATATGCAAAGGTTAAAGTTCGTAGCATGGCAACTAGCCCAAGGATGGGAACAAGTATGTGAGCTCCCTATAAACAATTAGCATAACTAAAAAGCCTAAGTGGTATACCATTCAAAAAACGAATTTAAACTGCCACCATATACCAACACATGTTTTAAACTGGACTCTCCAAAAATAAGTATTACTCTGAGGACAGACTGTCAATCAGGGTCATGGAAGCTCTTGACGCACACTTCTGTTCCCCTATGAACATCATTTTGTCCAACCGTGTTAGTGATCTTGGGTCAAGAGGACCCAACCATGACAACTCAGCTTTCTTCACAAGGTTCTGAATGAAGTTAGTTTCAATCTTCTCTGTAGGCAACAGCCCCTACATGTGCTGGCTCCCATAGGAGCATGAAAGTTTACATCATTTATTCCTTTAAATAGCCTGTGTGGGCATGTGCCCATGTGGCATAAGGGTCTGTTATGCTCTCCATCACAAGTGGCAGAGGGCACATCCTGTGCAAATGGAGTCAAAAGCATAAGCTCTAGAATTATTATGAAGATTGGGAGGAAGTGTCAATGAATGACTAAAAAATGCACAAAATCCATCAAATGGCGAGTTTAATGAGTAATGTTATTTTTAAAGATATTTTTATTGCTTTCAGAGAGGAAGGGAGAGGGAGAAAGAGATACAAACATCAATGATGAGAGAGAATCATTGATCGGCTACCTCCTGCACGCCCATCACTGAGGATCGAGCCAACAACACAGCAGGTTTGTGCCCTGACTGGGAATCGAACCGCGACCTCCTGGTTTATAGGTCGGTGCTCAACCTCTAAGCCACGCTAGAAGTGGCTTGAGTCGGGATGGTCATGGGGCTGGGCAGCCAGTGACACTTTAGGGCAGCTGGCTGGGCCATCGGGAGGTCCAATAAGGCACAGAACCAGGCCATTATCTTGGGAATGTCAGGATGGTCGACCAGAAGTCATGTGCTGCTTCTCCTCTTGGGCCTCAAATCTAAAATGGTCTTTCAAAATATGGAATCCACAGGATTCTCGACACACGCCCGCATCTCCTGAGAAGTCCAGTATCGCTCCTCTTCTCTGGTCTCCTTGTCCCTGTTCCTTCTCCCGTGTTCCATACCCTGGCTCTTATCACAGTGTATCCTGATGATCTATCTCCTACGCTGAAATGCTGGCTCCTTCTGAGCAGGGGCTAAATCTGACCGGTTCCCACAGCGTCCGGCACAGGGCCTGCCTGACACATGGGTGTTCGATGAAAGAACGGATTGTAAGGACAGCATCACGGTGGACTTGACTGTGCTTCTAAAGGACCTATTGGCCTGGGATCAGGTGACACCACAGTGTAAATGTCGAGATTCGTTTATCCTTTTGATGAAGGTGGCTTTCAAAGAACCACTGGCAAAAGCTGCCATTTCCGCTTTCGGATGAAGTAGAGACTTGGTTGCATTTGGAGCAGGCATGTTGCTTTCGCTTTCCAAAGATCCCGGGCTTTTTTGTTGTTGTTGTTTTTTGGCGTTTTCTGTTGTTGTCGTCGTTTGTTTGCTAAAAGAAACTAGATGAAAGAGGGCAATGTCTTGTGCACAGAAGACCTTGGGACTTTCTAGGAAAACAATTCATTGGCAGCAGCTCTATGATTCTGCTATAGATGCTAGCGTTGTATAGCCAACCAAGAGGTAGGGATTTTAAGGCAATGTGAAGAAAATACCCCAATATTCATTTGTTCTGTCGTTCGCTCATTCATCTGTTCAACAAACATTTACCAAACACCTAGTAGATTACTTCCGGTGGGTATTGGGAAACAGTGGAGAGCAAGACAGACAAGATTTCACCCCAAGGAGGGGGTGTGTTTGTTAACAAGACCCACATTTGTGGGAATTTTGCAAATATGCTTCTAGGAAAATTTTAGGAGAGACTCCTCACTGGTTTCATCCCAAAGATGTTGTGTTTTAGTTCCTTTGTTTAAACAGAAGTCCATATACCTTTCTGAGCTCTAGCCACAGTGGCCACCAAAATATATTAGATATGGGCCCCTTCCCTCAAAAGGTCCCAACCAATTTGGGCCCAGAAAAGACCTCTGCATATGGGAAAAAGAAAGCAGTCAAGCCCAACCAGCATAGCTCAGTGGTTGAGCATCAACCTATGAACCAGAAGTTCATGGTTCCATTCCCGGTCAGGGCACATGCTTGGGTTTCGGGCTTGATCCCCAGCAGGGGTCATGCAAGAGGCAGCCGATCAATGATTCTCCCTCATCACTGATGTTTCTATCTCTTTCTCCCTCTCTTCCTCTCTGAAATCAATAAAAACATATTTTAAAAAGAAAACAGTCAATGCGTGTGAGGGGAATGATCCAGGTGTGAGGTGTGTGTGTGTGTGGGAGGGGGGGGGTCCTTAGAATTCAGAAGAGGAATTCATTCAAGAAAACTCCATTGCCTCTAAAGCATGGTGCATTGTGGGTTCTTACAATGCACAATGGTGAATCTATATGCACTGCTCGCCCAGGAGTAAGGAGGGGGTGGAAGTGAAGCAGACTGTCTCACTGATAACAAAGATTTCAGTGCAATGCAGTTCAAAACCCAGTGGAACGGTACTGTAGCGCCAACCTGATGTGCCAAGAAAGTGAAAATGGTTCCCATTAATGCACATTTTCTTGGAGACTTAAGAGGGTGGACTTCTAAAAGCTCTCAAAGACGGCCAGTCACACACAGACAGTTACCAGGATCTGGTAATTCCTGACAACCCTGCTGCAGATCACAACAAAGACTTCCAGGGCCTGTTCCCCCCGCCTCCCCCCGCACCCCCGTTCCTGGGGCCACGGGGGCAGGGTCTCCTTCCAGGGCTCAGCCTGGAACAGTCGGACTTTGATCAGCCTTCTATCTGACTGTATTTTAGTAAATTATCCATGTAGTTGTATTTTGACAGCTCTCTTTACAGCAGTAAAACAAAATGTGTGCATCGCAAATGGCAAAGATTCAAATTTCAGCTATGTTTATCCAAAATAGCACTGAACTGCTTCTGTACTTATGCTATACTGCCTACAGCTTTACGGAAGGGGAGACAGATGGGATGAATTTAGCAGGGAAACAGCTGTGGCTTGAAGAAGAGACAAGCAAAAGTTTTGCTATCAGGCTTCATTATGGATCAAGGTACCAGTCAAATCTGCATCCGTAAGGCAGCCAAAAAAGTGTTTTTCACTTGACTGGTGATAATTACCTTTCCTCAACAGCTGACGATGCTCTAAGGAGGTGTAGTAATTAGGCAACGAGAGGCAACAGGCAGTGCGTTGCTGGGAAGTGTGTTCCCCTCAGGTGCGGCGGGGCAGGGGCTCATGGACCACAGACTCCAACCACCTGAGAAACCCCAAGCCCAGGAATCCACTGGGGGAGACCACACGAACAGGAAACAGGAGAAAACATTATCCCAGGAGACTGGAAGCTGGAGCTTATCTGTGGGACCAGGACGTCACTGAAAGGAAGTTCAGTAGCTCCCCCTCCAACTTCCCACCCATTTCTCGCCAATGAGCGGGCATGGCTCATCCTTGGCCCCAATCGACGGGGCCTGTACTAGTGGGCTCTGCGTCTTTTATCCTGTGATTCATCTTTGTCTATGTTAACATGTCCAATGGAATGTGCTTCAAGACGGACCTGCTTCAGCTTTCTGCGGACACACATCTGCGGTGTTGACATTGTTGAGGTGACCATTGTTGAGGTCACCATTGTCATCAGTGACCCTGCACGTGGCACCGGCTCCGGTGTCGCTGCGGCTCAGGGAAAACTAGCAGATGTGCTACCGCAAATCCTGCAGATCCTTCCACACAAAGTGGCGTTCACTGCACAGACTTTGTGTTTAAAATAAGAAACCACGCATCCTGTGAAAAACTGGTGTCTATTTATATATTACCTTAAGTAGAGGTCTCTCCAGATCAGTGATGGTGAACCTATGACACGCGTGTCAGAGGTGACACGCAAACTCGTTTTTTTGGTTGATTTTTCTTTGTTAAATGGATTTAAATATATAAAATAAATATCAAAAATATAAATAAATCTTTGTTTTACTATGGTTGCAAATATCAAAAAATTTCTATATGTGACACGGCACCAGAGTTAAGTTAGGGTTTTTCAAAATGCTAACATGCCAGGCTCAAAAGGTTCACCATCAGTGCACATTATTAACATCTGATACATTGCTTTATTAAATAGATTTAAAAATATTTTTATTGATGTCAGAGAGGAAGGGAGAGGGAAAGAGAGATAGAAACAACAGTGATGACAGAGAATCATTGATCGGCTGCCTCCTGCACGCCCCCTACTAGGGATGGAGCCTGCAACCCGGGCATGTGTCCTGACTGGGAATCGAATCGTGACCTCCTGGCTCCTAGGCCGATGCTCTGCCAGAGCCACGCCGGGCGGGCTGAAATAGATTTTATAAATATGATTTATGCCACAGAGTGAGTAACATGCTCCACCCAGATCAGTGATATTGATACTGCTACACTAACAGGAAAATGAATGCAGAGAAAGGCTGTAAGAGAAACAAACAAAATCTGACATGTCTGCAGTAAGCCCTGGTGTGACAGTGACATTCGCTGGCACAAGATTCTCCTAAAACGTTCGGAATTACCACATCACCACTGAGGGGTAAGACAGGGACAGCATGAACATACTCAAAAGCATGCAAAAGAAGTTTCTGATGAGAAACTTACTCACTTCCTAAGCATTTCCCATCGCTATTCCCACTCCTTCCAAAGGTTGTACATTGTCTTTCCTTTGATGAACAATTATTTCCTCCCCCGCAGCCTTTATGCAACACTCCTCTAGTTTCTCTGTGACTTTTGTTCCCCAAACTCCTCCATCTGACTCTATCTTGACAAGCTCCCAATACTGAGTCCAATTGAATCATCTTCTTTTTTTTAAGATTTTTAAATTGACTTTTAGAGAGAGAGGAAGGGAGAGGAAAAGAGAGAGAAACATCAATGTGACAGCAAGACATCAATCAACTGCCTCCTGCATGGCCCACACCAGGGATAGAGCCTGCAACCCGGGCATGTGCCCTGACCGGGAATCGAACCGGCAACCTTTCGGTGTATAGGATGGCACCCAACCAACCGAGCCACACTGGCCAGGGCAGGCCCGCCGTCTCTTCAGGGGCAGAGAGACCGGGAGGTATTGCAGCGAAGCGCAGGCTCTGGGGGCAGGCAAGCCTGTTACGTTCCAGCTTCGCACGTAGGGACGGCGAGCTGCGCTCACACCTCCTTCCCCGGAGCCTCAGTTTCCCTGCCTGTAACTTGGGGTAAGCCTTGGAGGGCTGAGGGGGAGCACCTGGTGTGATGTCCGAGTAAACTGTCAATAATAGGAAGCACGTTTTATCATCGAAAAGAAAGATTTTACTGAAATGCCCTTTCTGCCATTCTCTTCTCAGTAGTCATCAGTCTGGCTTAGATTTAAGGGAACATAAACATACTTGAAACTGTCAATATTTCACTCTCTCTACCACATTTTATTCCATCGATAAGATAAGATTTTCACATACAGACAGAGGATACTAATGTTTAAGGTATGTATGCCAGGCATAGATATAAGGCATAGAGATGTAAGGCATAGAGATGTAAGGCACAGGTGTGTAAGGCATGAGGTGTGAGGCATGAGATGTAAGGCACAGGTGTGTAAGGCACAGAGTTGTGAGACACAGGTGTGTAAGGCACAGGTGTGTAAGGCATGAGATGTGAGGCACAGGTGTGTAAGGCACAGGTGTGTAAGGCATAGGTGTGTAAGGCACAGGTGTGTCAGGCATGAGATGTGAGACACAGGTGTGTAAGACACAGGTGTGTAAGGCACAGGTGTGTAAGGCATGAGGTGTGAGGCATGAGATGTAAGGCACAGGTGTGTAAGGCACAGAGATGTGAGACACAGGTGTGTAAGGCACAGGTGTGTAAGGCATGAGATGTGAGGCACAGGTGTGTAATCACAGGTGTGTAAGGCACAGAGATGTGAGACACAGGTGTGTAAGGCATAGGTATGTAAGGCACAGGTGTGTAAGGCATGAGATGTGAGGCACAGGTGTGTAAGGCACAGAGATGTAAGGTATAGACATTAGGACTGGATTCAGAAACGGATCAGATGCTCCTTGTGGGACATAGTGGCAGTTTAATGGCAGGAAAACAGCTCAAAGCACAGATAATGGGACCATGAACTAATGCCATGTCTTACTGGAACTAACAGGATGAGTTGTTTTGTTTTGTTTTTCACTAATGGGAGCTGAAATGCTTCTAAGATTCCTCATATCAGCATCCCCTCTTCATAGCAACACTATGGAGCCACACTGCCTGGGCCCAGGTTCTGCCTCTGTCATGGGGGAGCTGGGTGACCTTGGGCCAGTTCCTTAACCTCTCTGTGCCTCAGTGGTAAAACAGGGACAAGGCTGGCACCTGCCCCGTAGGGGTGTTATAAAAATTAAACATGTTAATAAAGGTAAGTGCTTAGAACAAGAACAATGTTCTAAGTTCTAGTGCACAGTAGGTACTATCTAAAATTAACTGCTATAATAATGATATGATGCTGATGATTATTATACATTTATTATGTTATACAATTAAATACTAAGTACTGTTATTGTAAGGAGTGCCGGGACATTTAGATGGTGGCAAGAGGTTTCATACATTATTCAAAGCCATCAAACTGTGGAGACTGTGGGATGAGGAGGAGGAGGAGGAGGAAGATTCCAGCACAAAACGAGAGAGGAAGGGTTCTGGCCGGGGAGCAAAAGTGTGGATGCATTTATCTTACAGCAAAGACCTTAAGGCTGTCTTTGTTGACGAGTCAGCCTTCTTCCTAAGAACCAAGCTGCTGAGGGTCATGACCTGCTCAGGCCCGCACAGAAGTCAAGGTCAAACAGAACCCTGCCTTGTGCCTCCTGAGCCCTCTTTTTGAGATGGGTCCTGAGGCCTACAGGGAGATCTCTAGCCACACCAGGAGACCTGCTGGTTATATTTCCTTTTCAATATATATTATTGATTTCAGAGAGGAAGGGAGAGAGATAGAGAGATAGAAACATCCATGATGAGAGAGAATCATTGATTGACTGCCTCCTGCATGCCCCCTACTGGGGGGATCGAGCTCGCAACTGGGGCATGTGCCCTTGGCTGGAATCGAACCTGGGAACCTTCAGTCCGCAGGCCGATGCTCTATCCTCTGAGCCAAACCGGCTAGGGCTTGACGGTTATATTTTTGACAGAGAGAGATGTCTTGGTTATTGCAGCCAAAAAGAAGAAAGCACGTAACAACAGTCTAGCAGCAACGCTGTCTCACAGTGTAAGTCAAAAAATCCCTGTCTCGCCTTAGCTGGCTTGACTCAGTGGATAAAGCGCCGGCCTGTGGACCGAAGGGTCCTGGGTTTGATCCCGGTCAAGGGCACATGCCTGGGTCCTCAGTGGGGGGTGAGGTGGGAGGGGGGTGTGCAGGAGGGAGCCAATCAATGATTCTCTCTCATCGATTTTTCTCTCTCTCCCTGCCTCTCTGAAATCAATAAAAATATGTTTTTGAAAAAACCCTGTCTCTTGGTGTCCTCATTAATCAGTGATAACAGCCACCATGGATAACCACGTAACAAGGGGTGAGAAAGCGCAGACTGAAATTCACAAAGCACATGTGAGGGTGCAGTGATGCACAGAAATGATCTCTCTTTCAAGAATCAATTCTGAGTGCCTTAAATCGGTGTGTTAAGGACAAAGGCTTTTTGAAACGAATGAAAAGCTGGACGTCGATACGGTACTTTGCCATCAGCCGTCGGCATTATAAATGCCACGTGTGTACCAGGAAGGCTACCAGCAGAAAGCTCCGAAGTAAACACACTGCATTTGAAAAGCTGTTTCCTGGTGCCTGACGCCGCTCAACAAAGGAAGGCAGGGACCAGCATGGACTCTGACAGGCCAGGCAAAGCCTGTTGGGGGTTCTCTCCCTGTATTTTCTGCAGGGTTTCTGCATGACATTTAACATCAGCAGCTGTAAATGATCCGTTCAGCCCGGCCGGCATGGCTCAGTCCATGAACCAGGAGGTCACGGTGTGATTCCCAGTCAGGGCACATGCCCGGCTGGTGGGCTCGAACCCCTGTGTGGGGTGAGCAGGAGGCAGCCGATCAATGATTCTCTCTCATCATTGATGTTTCTATCTCTCTCCCTCTCCCTTCCTCTCTGAAATCAATAATACATATATTTTAAAACATGATCAATTTAAAAGGAAAGAACTGTTTTGGACCCAAACCAACTAATGGACAAGGCGGACATTTCGATGAATTATTTTTAGTTTTGTGATTATTTTCACTGCTGATGGAACGCACAGAATAAAATTTCTTTCGCGTCTTCAGGGTCAACAGAATAGACACACACTGAATTTGAATATTTGTAAGACCCTTTCCACAAAGAAAAATTCTGATAATCAGCAAACTGTTACAAAGCAGCATGCAACTGACGGAGAAGAATAAAAGGTCCGTTGAACACAGAGCATTAAAGCTTCCAGCATGTGTGACAAACACCTATGGCTCCGCCACCCATTCTCCTTTTGAGGAGTTCATCACTACATGTGCTGTGATGACCTGCTCCCCTAGAATCAGAATAAAGCAGGTTTGGTTGCTTCTCCTCCCCACCCCCACCCCCGATGAATGCACAAACCCTTAAAAACAAATGTTCTTTAAAAGACAGCATGGTGAGTGTATTTAATATTGATTAAGCATATAGTATCAAGTAGAAAAAGATTTACTACTTGAACTCTGACTCTTCCAGTCCCATCTATCTATATAAAAGGTTAATATGCAAATTGTCTGCTTGGAGATCCAGCAGTTCGATCGTTCGCTATGACGTGTGCTGACCACCAGGGGGCGGCGCAGAACATGGTGGGTGACCAGCAAAGGCCACGGGGCACTAAGGGAGCGAGGGAAGGAGGAGACAGGGAGGCCAGGCCTTACTCTGCATGAATTTCGTGCACCGGGCCTCTAGCTCTACAATAAAAAAGTTACATCAGATCAGAAGGAAAAGTCCAGGAAAATCACAAGAGGGAATGAAGATGAAAATATGAAAAAAAACACACCCATAAGCCTCCCCACTCACCAAAAACAAACAAGTAAACTACTTCCCCTGCCTTTCTAAAAAAATGCTGGGAATGACTCCCTTTGACCTTGGCATGTGGGTGTAAAAATAAAAGCGGAAAGATTGGTTTTCTTTACATATTGTATTTGCATGAAGACAATCACAGACACAGACGACAGTTCATTCGAATTTCTTTTTATCAATTTTTCTAAGCAGATTCCCCCACACTGGTTTCAATAATATTGGAGACATACATTTTTTAAATAAAAATAAAAATACTATTTATGTCGTAATTATATCCCCACATTTGTCACCAGATTATATTTCTGCAGGTCCCTTACACTAATCTCCTGAAATGCCCCATAGCTTTTAGCTTTGAATGACCTGAACGGCAGTGACCTCGAGTCCCCTGCATGACCCAGGCGGCCACAGGGCTAATACGGGGACTTCCCCGCCCGCCAGGGCCAGGGCCAGGGCCAGGATGACAGGGAGCCTGAGCACCTTTCTTAGAGCTAATTTGCCAGGCGTCCCTTCCAGAGCACAACCCGGAGAGAAAGCTGAGGAGCAGCCTCCCATCCCGATCCACTGGGGGCTTCTGGTCCATCCGATGGACAAGCAGTTGGAGGAACAGAAAACCAGGAGGACGAAGGCCAGAGCAGGAAGCCGGCGCTCAGCCCCAGCCCCGGCACGGGGACCACGCGGTGCCACAGGTCCCTGAGCCTGACACACACGTGCCTGAGTGCAGAGACCGTTCTGCTCCGTTTTTTGGTTTCGTTGGGGCCCAGGACCGTGTCCAACCTGGTGACACCAGCTGCTGGTTTGTTGGTCACATAATCAGACAGACTCTGCCCTTAAACATGACCCAGACACAGGGTCCTGGTAAACGAATCCCATTTCTGAGCATCACAAGGGCAACTTACGACAACCGTGGTTCTCAACCTTCCTAACGCCGCGACCCTTTAATACAGTTCCTCATGTTGTGGTGACCCCCCATTTCATTGTTACAAATTAAACATCATTAAAACATAGTGATTAATCACAAAAGCAATATGTAATTATATACGTGTTCTCTGATGGTCTTAGGCGACCCCTGTGAAAGGGTCGTGCGACCCCCAAAGGGGTCGCGACCCACAGGTTGAGAACCGCTGTACTACGGTACATGATGCTGCTGAGTGAAGAATGACCACTGGACGAATCCATTTTTTAAATCTGGACTTAACTGACTGGGTTTGCCTAGACTGCAGTGGTCGGCAAACTACGGCCCCTTGAGTGTGGCTCTTCCACAAAATACCACGTGCAGGCGCGCACGTACAGTGCGATTGAAACTTTGTGGCCACACTCAAGGGGCCAAAGAGCCGCATGTGGCTCGTGAGCCGCAGTTTGCCGGCCCCTGGCCTAGAGTGAAATACACCCACGAGGGCGTGGCTTTCAATCAAGCGGCATGTGGAGTGAGACGTCCGGAATTAGGGTCGTTTGCTCAAGTTCAGAGCCCCCAGTCTCAGCACAACGGGGTGTGAGCAAGGGAGGCAGCAGAGAAGGATGAACTGGTCAGCAGTCGGCCCACTCCCTCATGTTGGGGAAAAAGAAAAGCTCAAAGTCCCCTGGGATGTATCTGCTATCGATTTAAGAACTTTTCATCCCTTCATTCTGACATGCAAAGGTTCCCTCCCTTCTTTTAAAATCGCACTTTTCCTTAAAACCATGCCCTGGCTATTGCTTGCCTGAGGAATTTGGGCATTTTTATCATAAATGGTGCGCATCACTTTAAACTAATATTGAATTTGAATATTGAGACTGAGATGAACACCGTTACATGGCTATGCGATGGGGGCTTCTATTCCTGTCATATCTAGAAGCTTTCTCCGACCGGCCAGCCACCGCCCGGCGCCCGGCGTTTGTCGTGTTTATTAAATCCTGCGCGACAGAGGTCTGCGAGCGGTGCTGCTCGCTACACAAGACGCAGGGACAGATACAGAGCCTCTCCCTCAGCTGCTCAGACAGGTCTATGCAACCGGGAGGCAGTGCGGTTACAGGAAGAGCATGCATTTCAGGGAGTGCAGATGCTGTTTTTAAAAGACATTTTTATTGACTTCAGAGAGGAAGGGAGAGGAGAGAGAGAGAAACATCAATGAGGAGAATCATGGATCGGCTGCGTCCTGCACACCCCACACTGGGGATCGAGCCCGCAACCTGGGCGTGTGCCCTGACCGGGAATCTAACTGTGACCTCTAGGTTCACAGGTTGATGCTCAACCACTGGGCCACACTGGCTGGGCAAGGAAGCTCAGTTATTTAATAATTTCACCTCCAAGCCCGCTTGCCAACTAGGCTTTGACCGTGGCCTTCAACGTCCGCCCTCGTCAGGCCTCGTTGCCCCGTTTTAGCAAGAAGCTGGGGAGTTCTGAGAGAATCCGCCACCTCAGGTGTCTGATCAACCTGGACACGTGGTCAGACCCTTTTGCCTTCCCCATCCCGGGGGGCACAAGTCACCTTGGCCTGATGCTTCCTCTTGGTAATTTTCTATCTACTGTTCTCCCCCATCCTGCTCCTTGGCTCTGAACCCCCTTTTCCGCGCTGCATTTGGAATGAACCCTGTTCTCTACTAAGGTGTGCTTCCCTTGTTGCAATAGCTCCTGAATAAAATCCGTTTTTACCGTTTTAACGCCTGTCAGGCCCGGGTCTCTCTCTCTCTCTTTTTAAAATGTATTTCTCTTGATTTCAGAGAGGAAGGAAGAGATAGAAACATCAGTGATGAGAGAGAGAATCATTGATTGGCTGCTTCCTGCACGCCCCCTACTGGGGATCCAGCCTGCAACCCAGGGAGGTGCCCTTGACCGGAATCGAACCCGGGACCCTTCAGCCTGCAGGCCGACGCTCTATCCACTGAGCCACACCGGCTAGAGCTCGGGTTTCTCTCTGATACCTTGGAGAGGCAGCAGAGAAAATATTTGCTCCTTTTGAAGAACAAGATTCCTATTAGCACCCATAGCAAATGAGATCTATTACAATCTGTGAGAGTCAAAACCATATTAGCCACTCAAAACATGCCCCCTCTTTCCTTACTCAGACTTAAAATGTACCTTCTCACACCCACCCTACAGGTGCAATGACATCCGCTGGGCTGCAGGACAAGGCGCAATGCCTTGTGGGTGGATGCATCACCTCCCAGCGCCAAGGAAGCCACGGGTGCAGGAGGCCCCTCCGCCCGATGAGCAGGTGGGAGCCTGGGAAGGGGACACTGGCTTCTAGCCCCACTGCAGGCGGCTCCCAGGGGTTCCGCATGGCCTCCCGGTCGCCAAGGGAAGACAATACCAACAGCCCGCCTCGCACAGCATGCATGGGAAGAAGTATCTAGTGCATGTTTTAAAGGTCACTGCATATAGAACAGCTAGATAGTTGAAGCAAAATACCATATTCATCAGTGAAATAGAGAAGTTTAGCAGCCTTCATCTGTTCTCATTTTAAATTTACCCCAGTATGTAAATGAGGGGATTTAAAAAAGCACCAGGCAAGATTCTCAGCTAGGTGCGAAGAAAAGCACAACCAAGAGGCAAATTTGAGACTTGAAGTGTAAGAATTTGCCAAATGGGCTGTGCTTACATTTTACTAGTGATCTGAGTTTCTGCAAAGCCAATAGAAAGATCCCAATTATCGTTAAATACCCAGAGCAGAAATTTGCTGCTAAACTGCTGTGTAGGATCGGTCTCGGGTTGGCTTTTATAAACATCTGATTTTATGGGCCGAAATCATCACAGGAATACCACACACAAAGCTGAACTTTAAACACACAGTCCCAGTCACAGACAGAGGCTGAAGGAAAGAAAGCAAATACAATGTGGATTAGAGACTGAATTATCATTCATATATATATATATATATATATATATATATATATACACATACATATATATATATATGTATATATATATATTTATATTTCGCTGCAGTGGAGAGAATCGACTTAGCCAGGATCAGCAGCAACTTAACATTTGAAAATCCGATTGATGGCAAATGAGATGCCTGATCATACTCAACAGCACTCTCCTCCATCAGCACATTCGCCTCCCCCAGACACGCCCAGAGGAGGGTTTGTGATTCACACTCTCCCGCTCTCCCTGGGCCAATGTTACACTGAGACATCGGCCTGCTATTTGAACAACACCCTGTCTGGTTTCCACGGGACAAACTACCTTTGGAAACAAAATGAACCCCATTAAATGAAGCCAAAGGGAAAGTCAGATTCCAGAGCGTCTCACAGTCTAACCCAGGGTGGGCAAACTTTTTGACTCGAGGGCCACAATGGGTTCTTAAACTGGACCGGAGGGCCGGAACAAAAGCATGGATGGAGTGTTTGTGTGAACTAATATAAATTCAAAGTAAACATCATTACATAAAAGGGTACAGTCTTTTTTTTCAATAGTTTTATTCATTTCAAACGGGCCGGATTCGGCCCACGAGCCGTAGTTTGCCCACGGCTGGTCTAACCCAAGAGACGGGAGACCTGGCCTTTTAGGTGGTGCTGAGCCTGCTGACCCGGTCTGGGGCCCCACCAGCTGAGGGGAGTGTCTTTCAGAGTCGGAGATGGCCTAGGTCGCCACAGAGCCCAGCCCGAGAGGAAAGGAGACAGATGTGCACTCTGGCACCAAACTGAACTCTGCCTCAAGTCAAGTTTTTTTCACAAGACTGAGTGTAAACCCAGTCTTAGAGTGCTTTTGAGCACTTCCTGCTTCCTCAAGCAACACCATGCTATGTAATCTACTATGAAAAACGGGAATCCTATATAATAAAGAGCTAATATGCTAATTAGACCGAACAGCAGAACAACTGTCCGGACAACATTCCAGACCAGACGAAGCCAGGGCCGCAAGGGCTGAGCCCCTTGCATGAATTTTGTGCATCGGGCCTCTAGTAATAAAATAAATGTCTTGTCCACTTCCTAACACCTGACCATTCAAAATGTCCCTCTTTTTGAGGGACTTGTATGTTCCAGGCACTGTTCTGGGCAGTAGGAGATTGGTGATGCACAAGACAGACAAGGAACACAACCACACAGGGCAAGTATAGAGAAGTGTGGGCCAGGGATCCCTCCATGTTTTGAGCGTCCGGTAAAGAGCAGACCTAGCACCTTGCCCGGCAGAAGGGAGGCACTCAGCAACGGTGAAGTTTTGTATACGTTTCCTGGAGCTTCACATCCCATCTGTGGATTTCGGTTTAAGAGTCTTGTTGCAGAGGAAAGAGAGAAGTGGTTTCTGACTCGGATGAACCAATCAGAAGAAGATGGGTCTGAGAGGAGGAGGGACGCATGCTAACAATGGATCATCATAATGCAATGGCATACGTGCTGGGCAAGAGAAATCAAAAGGGCCCAATGGGCCCGGCCAGCGTGGCTCAGTGACTGAGCTCCAACTTATGAACCTGGAGGTCACGGTTCGATTCCTGGTCAGGGCACATGCCCGGGTTGTGGGCTCGATCCTCAGTGTGAGGCGTGCAGGAGGCGGCCGATCAATGCTTCTCTCTCATTATTGATGTTTCTATCTCTCTCTCTCCCTCTCCCTCTCCCTTCCTCTCTGAAATAAAAAAATATATATATATTTAAAAAACAAAAAAGGGCCAAATGGAAAAGCAGAGGGAGGGATCTCACCTGCTCGGAAGGGCTCAGCAGGGAAGGTTCCCACAAGACATGAGGCAGAACCTGAGCTGCGCCTGTACTTTTCCTTTTTTAACTTTCCTGTTTGCATTTCCTTTTACAAAAGGATCACAGGACACCTGCCTGGTGCAGAAAACTTAGGAATTATTAGAAAATGTGAAGGGAACACATCAATATCCTCACTGCCTGGAGACAGCTTGCGTATTGCATGCCTGTGCATGTCCTGGTGCGTGTGTACGTGTGTGTGCATGCACACGTGAGTGTGTAACAAGATGGGAAAAAATTATTCACTCTGTGGTTGAAAGAAATCATTTGATAATTTGAGAAGTATGATTTCAGAGGGGCATGCTGAAATCCTGTGGTCCTTAGATGGACCTCCATGGCAGTTTCTCAAACTCTGGGTCGTGAATCACTAATGGGACATAAAATAGAAAATACGGATGGTACAGTCCATAGTAAAGTCCTGTTTTATTAAACTCCGTGTATGTGCGCGCGCGCGCGCGTGTTTGTGTGTGTGTGTGTGTGTGTGTGTGTGTGTGTACAAGGCTGCAACATCAAATTACTTTTTACTTGAGATCCAGGCTAGTTTGAGTGGATGTGTATCTGAGGCAAGAGCTGGGGCAGTGTTGGGTTGTTCCACATACGAGGGCGAGGAGCCTGTGGTCCCCAGGACATGGGGAAGGAAGAAGTTCAAAGTGATGGGGAGAGGAGAAGTAGGAGAGAGGAAAACGTTCCAGAGTGAAACGGGGCCTACGGAGAACTCTGAAGGCGAGAGCGAGGTATCAATGGAGACTGTCACGTTACTCCTGGGAGATGTGCGGGCCAATGGCCTCCACCTTTCTTCTTACACGATTCTCATAAAGCCCATGCTGATCAGCAGGGCTTTTGTGTGTATGACATCCTTCTTTTTAAAATTTTTTTATTTTATTGATTTTTTGCAGAGAGGAAGGGAGAGAGATAGAGAGTTAGAAATATCGATGAGAGAGAAACATCGATCAGCTGCCTCCTGCACACCCCCAACTGGGGATGTGCCCGCAACCAAGGTACATGCCCTTGACTGGAATCGAACCTGGGACCCTTCAGTCCGCAGGCTGATGCTCTATCCACTGAGTCAAACCGGTGAGGGCGTTTATGACATCTTTCAAAGAGCTCAAGGACAGGCTGGCTTCGGCGACAATCTGAGTCCACACGTGTGGATACAAAGCTAGAGTGTGAAGAAGATATGATATCTGAGATACATACCTTTATCTGTATCCATATCTGTATCTATATCTATATCTAGCTTCTCTATGCCTATCTTTTTCCCCCCAAAAAAACATGGAATTATGTAATACATACTACTTTTACTCTATTTCTCCTTGGAGATATATTTTAAACATTTGTCATGTTAATAAACACTTTTCTTACAAGTAATTTTATTGGAATTATAGAATTCTATTGTATGGGATTTTAGAATTCTATTGTAGGGAATGTATATAGTCTGTTTATGTAATGGCTCTCCTGGTGTTAGACATTTTGACCATATAATATTTTGACTTATTTTCAATATTCTTAGAAATAATCCTGCTGGAAGTCATAGTCAGTAGGACTGGCCAAGAGGAGTATCATTACACTTAGTACAATCTATTGAATTATCTATTTAGGTGTCTGTGCTGTAAGGGAGGCTCTTCACCTAGCACCAAGGGTAGTGCTAGGTGTATGGTGCATGTCCTGCAAGGGGGGGGGGGGTGGTGAGCTGGGAGGTGAGGGGGGCTATTCATTAGCAAAGTTTAGGAGTTGATGAATCAGATTCAATTTCTCTTCTGATGCAATTCTTGACACTATTTCTTGGGATTTAAAATACTTAGAGTAAAAACGATTCATCTCATGTAGAAGGTCATAGAAATAAATAATATATACATTTGAAAAAAAAATGTGGTCTTGCTTGAGGGAAAAATTAACCAGAATGAAGCAATGACTGGCATGTGTCATTTTAAACTCGTCGGCTTTTAAGGCATTCTGCAGGTTCATTCTCAGAGATATAAAAAGTGTCGCTGGGATTTAGGTCAAAGAAACAGGCACCAACAGTAAGAGGGAAAACGCGACTTGATGCTCCCTTTTCGTCACTTCTCATGCTGCAGCCATCACTAGCCGATTTGACCTCCTAAACAGTTCTCCAGTCCACCCCCGCCTCTTCATCTCTACTTCAAGTGCTCATCGTTTCTGATCTAGTGTCCCTGTCTGGCTCCCGTAAAATTCATCCTGCATGCCGCCACGAGAGCAAGCTATTTGACATGCAAATCTGCTCTGATGCCCTGTTCAAAGTCCTTTACTGGCTCCCCGTCCCACAGGGCGAGCATCTCCACTGCATCCCTGCTCCCCTCTCCACTCCACCAACACCGACCTGCTCGTAGTGCCAGCACCACCTAAGTCCACTCCTCTCCCCAAAGCTTTCTCCAGTCTCTCTGCCCAGCGCGCAGCCTGGCACAGCCTCGAAAGTCAAGTTCTGGCACCCTTTATCCTGGACGTTCCCGGGCGTCTCCCAGGATGCACTTGTGCCGCTCCTCAGGGATGCTGTGTGGCCACATGTGCGCCACAAAGTCTTTACCACGTGGGGCTGGCGGGGCTGGCGTGAGGGCTCTGCACCCCTCTCTCCATAAACAAGAAAGAACCCGTGGAGATGAGTGATCGTTTATTTTTTCTAGCTCCGTGGCCCGCGGTTCTAATCATGGAATAGGATTCAGTCACTTTTGCCTGTTTGCTTTTTGTTTTGAATGGACCAAACTATACTGTAACTTAAAAAGGTTGGAAAGTAGCTTCATAAAGTCAGTCATCCAAATCGCAATGATTTCGTCGAGAGCACGGAGCACACATATGGCATCAGCATATACTAGTATTAGTCCTAACCATTAGCTCGCAGCTTTGAAATTACAACAGTTTCATTTCCTAGAGAGTGATTCATTAACGGTTTTGTATGTCAGGGACTTCAGAAATGAGAACACAGGGCTCACACTGAAGACTTCACAGACTAACGAGAGAGGACACCTAATGCCGTGGGTATAGTGCGCTAAGTGCTATGAAATAGCAACCTAGGAACAGAGGGAGGAGCTATCTGGGCTCTAGAGAGCGCGCCCATGTTCTGTTAGCCCCCCTCCCCCCACGCAACCCCCACATCCTACCCTGGAACTGGATCTCATGTGGCCTCCCTGGAGGTCAGATCCATTTGGAAGTGGGAGATTTAGAACCCAAGACGGGAGTGTGAGCCGAAGGGAAAAGGGCCAGGGGGTTCTCTGGGTCTTGCTCATCTGCAGTCCCTCAGGCCTCCCTGCTCGGGGGGAGAAAGGCCAAAACAGGCCAGGGTCCTCGGTGCAGCCCGATAACCCTGCCTGTGAACAGAGGCGTAATCCAAACGGAGAAATAGGAAACGCAACTCTAACACGGTGTTTCCACGTGGCCAAGCTGGAGCACCTCCGGACAGGGGCTCAGAAATGATGCCTGTGACGTGGGAGAGTCACGCTTTGAACAAGACCTGAGCATCTCTCCCCAGGGCTGTCCTGCCCGACCACGTAAAGGAAGAGAAGTGTTTACTGCCTCAGTTTTACGCTACCTCCTTTGTCTGTGATACCGAGTCATTAGCATTCTGTAAAATGTCAAATGTAGCTCTTAGAAAATTTGCAACTTAACTATCTTTCTTTCATACATCAGCCCACTGGGGAAAGCAAAAGCTTGGAAACTATAGAACTCATTCCAAATCCATAACTCATTCCAATGACTCCCATAAAATTTGTACAAAGTCATTTATGTAACTGCTAACAACCTTAACAAGCAGAGCCATGAAACATGACCCACAGATCTTGCAAAATAAGGATCAACTAATAACACAGTAAGTCGTTCAGTGCCTAAACACAGGGAGCAGCCATTCTAGTTTTAATGAGATCAAAACATCTATAATAAAAGTGTAATATGCTAATTAGACCGGATGTCCTTCTGACGTCCTTCTGACAACCTTCTGGACAAAGCCGGGGCTGCGAGGGAAGCCCGGGTCCCGGGTGCCGGAGGGAAGCTGGTGCCGGCAGCCGGGGGAAGGAAGGCCTACTCTTGCATGAATTTCGTGCATCGGGCCTCTAGTATTTTATAGTTGTGAGGAATATTTATTGAGTGCTTGCTGAATGTAAATCATCATACAATAAAGCTTTAGATTTATATTATTTAATGACAGTAATTAGACACACAAGTATTGAGTGGGGTTTTTCCCAACGTGAAGATAGAGATGAGAGGTTGAAAATATTTTTTAATGTATTTTTATTGATTTCAGAGAGGAAATGAGAGGAAGAGAGAGATAGAAACATCAATGATGAGAGACAATCATTGATCCGCTGCCTCCTACAGTCCCCACACTGGGGATTGAGCCTGCAACCTGGGCATGTGCCCTTGACTGGAATCGAACCCGGGATTGTTCAGTCCGCAGGCTGACACTCTAGCCACTGAGCCAAACCAGCTAGGGCTGTAAGATATTTTTAAAAAGTTTAATACACATATCAACCTGTTTTGGTCTCGTTATTTTTTCCCTTCTACAGTTTTGAGAGACTGGACAAGATGAGCTAGGAGATTTTTTTTAAAAAAGAAAAAAAAAAGGTTGTGTGTTCATTAACTAAGTGCCTGGCCCAGTGTTACGAGCTGGAGAGACAGAGATGAGCACGCTGTGTTCCCTGGGCTTAAGGAGTTCATGCTCTAAGGAGTCAGACTTGCCAGGGATGCTGCTGCGGCGCTTGATCAAAGAGGTGTTTGAACAAAGCGGTCTGTGGAGAGCGGAGTTAAGAAAGGCTTCGCTGACGACGTGAGAGCTGACCTGGTCCTGAGATGTGAGGGCTCAGGACAGAGAAGGGACAGGCATCCAGGCTGCCGGAAGCACAGCAAGAGCGTCTGGCCTGAATTCTCCAAGGCGAGTCCTGCGCATCTTTTCAATCCCTGAGCCCAGGACAGGTCCTACCACAGCTGGCACACAGTAGACATCTGCATAGCGTATGTATAAACAATGACCGAACCAATCAATAAATTGATGAACTCCAGTCTTCTTTCTCTATATATTCAGAAATGATCCTAGATCTCAGAAAAAGGAAGACCATAAAGACAACAAAAAATCCCTTTGGACCCCAGCCTGTGTGGCTCAGTGGTTGAACCAAGAGGTCCATCGGGTTCGATTCCCGGTCAGGGCACATGCCCAGGTTGCAGGCTCGATCCCCAGTAGGGGGCGTGCAGGAGGCAGCCAATTGATGTGTCTCATCCATGTTTCCATCTCTCTATTCCACTCCCTTCCTCTCTCTCTAAAATCAATAAAAACATATTTTTTTTTTAAAAAAAATCTATTAAATAGTCCTCTTGGCGAGCCCATGAACCGAGGAAAATAGCCAGCAAGGTGGTAAAAGTGGCTGCCTCGTCCAGGACCTATTCCTCTTTCAGCCATTCCTCAGCACAGCCTCAGTGGCCTGGACCAGTCATACTCCATGTCCCTCCCGTGGGTAACAGGCTCGCAGTGTTGGCGTGTGGGTGTGTGCAGCAGCGACAACCACGGGCAGCCCTTCCTGCCTAGGAGTTAGAAAGCAGGGGCTTGGAATCACGCAGCACGCTACAGCAGAAAGGAAATGATGCGAGATAAACCCCAGGGCTGAGGGGAGGAAAGATGAAGACAGAGCGAGGGAGAGCCATTCGGGTCCCCGGGAAGTGACATGGGTCACGTCCACACCAAGTGCGGTGATACCTCCAGAGACACCCTGCCCACCGTTTGTAGCCTTCACACCACATCCTCACTCCCTTGTCTATAAAGTTTTAAGCATTTACACATATTTTTTCTTTTATTAATATTTTCATGAAAGGCAACTGAAACATTACGATTGATAATTTCTAAGACTTCCCAAGGCTTTTACTATACAGATGAGCATTCTGACTCTCCAAAGAGCAGATAGTTTATATGAGTGGTTGGCAAACTGCGGCTCGCGAGCCACATGCGGCTCTTTGGCCCCTTGAGTGTGGCTCTTCCACAAAATACCACGTGCGGGCGCGCACGTACAGTGCGAAGTTGACTTAAAACTTTAAGTAAAGTTTATTAAGTTAATTTTAGGGAACGTTGTGGAGTGAAAGAAGATGTAGTGTCGAGGATGGAGAAAGGTGTGTTGAGATGGTTTGGACATATAGAGAGGATGAACGAAAGGAGACAGACGAAACAAGTATACAAGACAAGTGTGGATGGGAGAGTTGGAAGGGGTTGACCTCAGCGAACGTACCTCAATCAGATTGAAGACGTTTTTTAGCAAAGGCCAGCTTAGGAGGACCCTAATTAATTTAATAACAATGTACCTACCTATATAGTTAAGTTTAAAAAATTTGGCTCTCAAAAGAAATTTCAATCGTTGTACTGTTGATATTTGGCTCTGTTGACTAATGAGTTTGCCGACCACTGGTTTATACAATCTGTCCCCAGACTAAGACATCCTCTTCTCAAAGGCCATTTGTAGGGCTGATTGCCCACGTAACACGTATGGGGAACTGCTGCCGCCCTCTGGGCCAGAGCGAAGGCGGCCACGGAGGGAAGAGGTGGTAACGCGGCCTGTGGTGTGGGTGAGGCAGCTGTGTGCTATAATCGTCATCTTGATAAACACTATGACCCACTTAAGGAAAGTGGAATGGATGCTTAGACCAAAAAATAAAATAAATAAAAGGAAGAGTGGAAGGACTCCATTCTCCCAATTTAGGGAGAGGATAGTTGTTCATTACTTACTGATTTGTTCATTCCTTATTTAGGAAGGAGACTTCATACATCCATGTACCTTTTAAGAGCAAGGAATGGGTTTTTTTAAAAAAAAAATTTTTATTGATTTCAGAGAGGAAAGGAAAGAGAGAGAGAGAGAGAGAAAGAGAGAGAGAGAGAGAGAGAGAGAGAGAGATCAATGATGAGAGAAAATCGTTGATTGGTGGCCTCCTGCACGCCCCCTACTGGGGATCGAGTCCCAAATCCAGGAATAGAACTGTGACCTCCTTGTTCATAGGAGGATGCTCTATCACCAAGCCATGCCGGCCAGGCAAGGAATGGGTTTTTAATCCAAGAGTTCACCTAAACCCATTTTGAAACCACTGCATTTTCAGCCGCATTTTTCCAAAGAAAGCCATCCTTCCAGGACTTTAAGCAAGGAGCAGATCAGCTCCCTAAAGAAAGCAGGCTGAAGCCCTGAACATCCCTGAATGCATAGCAGGTCACCCGAAAACCTGACCATGAAGGGCGACCCGCTAGGCTGAGCAGCAGCCACTGCTTCTGCTGCCATAAGAATGCTCCACGGGCCCAGCTTGGAGGCGGGAGGCTGGCCTTCCTCCCGGGGGAAGAGAAAGCAACAAGGAACCTTGTACCTTCCCTTCTGGTACAAAAGAAAAATTGTGCATGGAGAATGCAATGCTGAGCTGCCCGGCGTGGCTCAGTGGCTGAGCGTCGACCTATGAACCAGGAGGTCACGGTTTGATTCCAAGTCAGGGCACATGCCCGGTTGCAGGCTTGATCCCCAGTGGGAGGCGTGCAGGAGGCAGCCGATCAATGGTTCTCTCTCATCATTGATGTTTCTCTCTCTCTTTCCCTCTCCTTTCCTTTCTGATATAAGTAAAGAATATACACATATATATCCTTAGAAAATGCAATGCAGATTCTTCTTATAAAACTGGTTAGGATGCTGTCCATCTCCATCTGTCTGACTCTAGTACTTCCTTGCAAGGCCCAGCAGAAGCTGTCGGACAGACAGCACTTGCCCTGGTCTCCGCATGAGCCAACGCCTCCTTTTCTGCTACGTGGATGAATGACGCCCAGGGCACACTCAGTACTATGGCCACTGATGGCCACTCTCCAGGCCGACGGGGCCCAGCTGCTCCACCCCGTCCGCTTCCCAAGGTCGCTGGTGTTTCTTCCCAACCTGTTTTCGCTGCTTACATCAGCACAGTTAATTTTTAGTGGACTCAGAGATGTGGCTGTTAAAAAAAGGGGCTGCTGAGTCTATGAAAAGCGTAGAATCGTTTAGAAAGAGTTAACAAAGCTGAGTGTTTTAGAGGGCCGCCCAATGAGGTGTGCACGCAGGGCTGCGGGGGCTCGGGGAAGGGTCAGGGAATGTGACTTCTCATGGAGGCTGCCCAGCGTCTGTGTCTCCGGCTGGTCCAGAGAAACCAGAGGTGGGTGCATCAACAGAGGCGACTCTGGTGGGGTTTTCTGGGGAAAATGAAGTGCACCCCAAACCAGGGGATCCGTACACAAAGGAAATGCCTTGGCCCAACACATACATCAGACAGGCCTTGGCAGGGCTTCCCCACCTTTCCATTAACCGTCCAACTTCTGGTCTCAAGCTTGTGGGGTAAGACGGTTTCCACTGAACACCTAATTATGTGTCTGCACTTAAGAGTTTCCTCCTGATCATTAGTCCGGGGCCGCCTCCCTGTTCTGGAATCATCTACATGATGGAGGACGTGCATAGGAAACACCAGACCACAGTCAGGAAACGGATTCTGGCCGCTGCCTGAACTGTGTGCGGTCTTGCAGTCACGTCTCTTTGGGCCCCGGTTTCCTCAATTATAAAGTGTCTGTGTGGGGGTGAGAAGAGAGGGTACGGGGTAGATGCTAAGAAGGAGTTGGACTATATAACCTTCCGGGCCTCTTCTGATTCTTTAAAATACCACTCTAGGCAATTCAGCTCATATAAGATGGACAGGGTTCCATAAAATAATTATTAATTATTATTTGGAATACAAATCATAAATATTTGGGAAAATATAAATTCATTTTTAAGAATAACTTTTCTTGAGAAAAGTAGCCATTTAGAAATTTTAAGCACAAAGAAGAGAATATATATATATATAATTATTCAAATAAGATTTGAATTACCAACATAGAATTGATATTTTTGTAATTTCAGAATGAGAAAAAAAGTCTCCAAGATGTTAGAGCTCAACTGTTTATACTTTCTTGAATAAAAAACTATTCTTATTACCTTACAATTCCAAAGTAGATTACAAAGCTGTAGTTCTGGGAATAGTAAGCAATATGAAACTGTTTGACTATTTTCCAGTATTAATTTTGCAAATGCAAACCTACAAATAATTACTGACTGGAGAAGAACTATTCAAAGACACAGGTCCCACCTTCCTTAAAACCTTTACCTCTGCAACAGAGCTAAAATGAAAAATTAAGTTCCAGACTCAACTTTAGTCACAACTGCATTTTTTTAAAATATATTTTTATTGATTTTTTACAGAGAGGAAGGGAGAGGGATAGAGAGTTAGAAACATTGATGAGAGAGAAACATCGATCAGCTGCCTCCTGCACACCCCCTACTGGGGATGTGCCCACAACCAAGGTACATGCCCTTGGCCGGAATCGAACCTGGGACCCTTCAGTCCGCAGGCCAACGCTCTATCCACCGAACCAAACCGGTTTTGGCACAACTGCATTTTTTAACAGCAACAAGGCTTGATAAAAATACGTGTCTCTAGATAAAAAGAAAATTACTGAAGGGCACTGCCTATCATGCTGTTTTGATATTTCTTTCATTTTACTTATGAGAATGGTGCCCGAATTACTCTTTGTGCCACAGAAATTAAACAAAGATAAGAGATGTAGGTCTAAGTACATATCACCTTTTAAAACAACCATTTGCCACTTGTGACTGGGAAAAGTTAGCAGCATAATATTCAGTTTATACCCTGCCTTGGAGTCGGTATCAACTTCCAGTTTTCTTCTCTGATTCAGCTATTCCAAGAGTCTGAAAATATTTCATTAAAAATTCATGTGTTATCCACACAAATGGCAAATATTGAAAAATTAGAATATAAATAAAAAATAATAAAAATAGTAAGTGCACTAACACCGGAGCGGAAGGAAGACAGGAGGGGAGGCGCGAGGTGAGAGGGAGAGACTGAAACACCCGCTTTCTATTCCGGACCGTGTACAGCACCAGGCCCGGCAAGCGGAAGCCAAATATATTCTCCGGCTCGGACAGGATTCGTTTGCTGTCCTGGCATCACTCTGACTATATCCTCCCCAGTGATATTTTCTCACGGACAGTGCCAGCCTCACCGGAGCTTCCACGGGAGAGCTGTGGGTCCTGGGGGGCATTCCTGGAGTCGGCCTGCCTTGGGGCCCACTGGCTAGGGGTGGGAAGCTTTCCCAGGGCACAGAGGCACACAACCATGGCAACCTCATCCTCCCATGCATCCTTCCCCAACACCATCCCCTTATTAAAAAATACATTTTTATTGATTTCAGAGAGGAAGGGAGAGGGAGAAGGAGAGAGAGAAACAGCAATGATGAGAGAGAATTATTGATTAGCTGCCTCCTGCAGGCCCCACACTGGGGATCGAGCCCACAACCCGGGCATGTGCCCTGACCAGGAATCGAACCCTGACCTCCTGGTTCCTAGGCCCAAGCTCAACCACTGAGCCACTCTGGCCCGGCCCCAAACCCCGTTGAATGAATTAGCCCCTGGTCTAATTCACAAGTTAAAGGCCGGCTCAATGCCCACTTCACTAACTCAACCAACCTGCTTCCCCATTGTTCTTTTCCTAAGAGTCAGTCCATGTCCAACAGCAAGCTAGCATCTATCTTATTCCACCGCAACCCTTGCCATGTCAGTGTCACCGAGAAAAAGTCACGTGCCTTGTTATATGCAGCCACACGCAGCCACAGACACACACATGTCTCCACATCAGAAAAAAACACAAGAGGGTCCCCTACACACAGGGACTGCGGGAACTATTTTGGAAATATGAAAGATCTGTTTGTGCAGCCTATGAAAACATCCCTCTGCCTCAGAACGAGGGTCCCTCTTCATTGCTCACTGATTGTTCCTATAGAATTTAAATTGTACATGAAATTGTAATTAGGCCTTGTTTAATGTAAATTGATTGTCTCCATTATTAGGAAATGGATTTGAATTTTAATGGACTCTGTTGCTGGAGATGCACCAACTAAATCAGCACAGATTCTAACGGCTCTAACTGCTGGAGGTGCTCAGCCCACCATCTCTACGAAGCAGGGAGGCCGTGTGGCTCACAATCAACCCTAACGTGGTCCAGGCGGTTAGCAAGCTCTTCTTCGTGCAGAAGAAATCAGCCGTTAACTTTCAACATTGGACGATTCTGTGATGGTGAGGCTGTAATTTGGTTTTTCTCTCTAAAAAAACAACGGAAGATCCACATACCAGCAGCAAGGACTTTATGGCTTTTTATGAAATGTTCTTGCTGCAGCTGAGGTTACCTGTGAAAATCAGGGATTGCCCCTGAAGGAGGGACCGACATAAAAGCCAGCAGCAGTGGGTCAGGGGCATGAGGTGACAGTGAGTGACACTGCGGGAAGGCCTCCCGGGAACGGGCTGCAGACACACCCTTACTGCCTGGTGTACAGGCCAGCAGCACGCCACGCCCTACTGCCTGACCCACCTCCTTTATTTTATTTTTAAAAATATATATTTTTATTGATTTCAGAGATGAAGGGAGAGGGGGAGAGAGACAGAACCATCAATGATGAGAGAGAATCATGGAACGGCTGCCTCCTGCACGCCCCACACTGGGGATCGAGCCCGCAACCCCGGCAAGTGTCCTGACCGGGAATCGAACTGTGACCTCCTGGTTCACAGGTCAACGCTCAACCACTGAGCCACGCCAGCCGGGCCTGACCGCTCTCCTTTATAAAAACCCAGGGTCTATGAAGTCAAGCTGGTCTCCGTACTTCCCAGTGCAGCCAGCGCAGACCTCAGCTGCTCTGCTCTCCAGATGGCTGCAACGTTTTCATAGTTAAATGACAGCCAGTGGCGCAGGAGGGACGGACGCACATCTGCCCAACTCCGCCAGCCTCCCCAGATCTGATTCTCAAACCCTCGGCCCAAGACACACCCTGGGTGCCAGAAATTCTGTTTCTTTGTGATGGGGTGGGGCCACAACACTAGTAACAAAGAAACAGAATTTCCAGAGGATGAGGCCCAGAAATCGGGATTTTAAGAAGATTCCCAGGTGATCCTAAGGTGCAGCCAAGGTTGAGAACCATGGCTGTACACCTTCCTTCCTCTCTCTCTAAAAATCAATGGAAAGAATATCCTCAAGTGGGGATTAAGAACAAAACTTTGCATATCGTGGGAAAGAGTGGCTCAAAAGCCACTTCATGCTGCTTTTCTACATTTCTGCAAAATGGTAAGTGGTTCTGCCCCTGTACACACACACACACACACACACACACACTACACTTCATGGGTAACAGCCATTTGCAAAATTAATTAATTTCTAGAAAAAACGCTCAGAAAATATCACTCTATTTCATAAAGATATTATCCCAAAACCAAACATTCCCTTTCATCAGTTAAGTTCCCATCACCAACAGTCTGCATGCTACACCTATGGAAAACAATTCATGAAATTGCTTTTCCTCCATAATATGCACTTGCCCCAAACGGAGGGAGAGACTTTCAGCACAGGCTGCTCTTTTCAAGTACTTTCTGAAAATAGTGAACAGTCTTAATCCTCCCCAATCTGAAATGTCAAATGAGATAAAAATCAACCATCTATTTTCTATTTTAACATTTGTTTCCGGGGAATAAAATTCCTATTAGAAAAATACTACCGATTTATTAAAGATCATTCTGAGGTTAGTTTATAGAAGACCAATTTTAAAATCATTATTAGTTACCTTTCAATCAGCAGCTCCATGTCTTCAGTCAATAGTTTTTATGTGAACAATTTAGATAATAATTAACAGAAGAAAGAAAAAGCGATGTGACGCTGTATAAGTGACAGAACAGCCAGACTGCTGGGGGTTGTAACAGAGAACTTGACCACATGAGTCCACGTGAGCCCGCTCAGCGGTCTTCACTGGCTCGAGGGCTCGTTACCTCTACATACACTGTGGGGCTCACACGGATCTATATTCTACGGGGAAATATACGAACTGATGCTCACTCTACAATATAACTAGTAGGACATTTATACAATAGAGTACTATGCAGCTGTAAAAAAGAGGGACCTCTTTCCCTTTGGTACAGCATGGATGGACCTGGAGACTATCATGCTAAGTGAGATAAGCCAATCTGAGAAAGACAAATATCACATGAACTCACTTATTTGTAGAATCTAATAAATAAAATGAATTGACCAACAAAATAAGACCCGAAGCATGGAGACATGGAACAGACTAACATACCTTGATGTGGGGTTGGGGGGATGAGAAGAGATAAACCAAAGAACTTACCTATATATATAAAAGCCTAATATGCAAATTGACTGAACAGCTGGTGGAACAACAGGTTGCTATGATGTGCACTGACCACCAAGGGGCAGACGTTCAATGCAGGAGCCGCCCCAGCCTGCAGCCCCAGGCCAGCCAAGGTGAGTGCAGCAGGGGCCCCCCTATCGCCCCACCGGTCACCCCACAGATCAGCCCTGATCGCCAGCCAGGCCTAGGGACCCTACCCATGCATGAATTTCGTGCACCGGGACTCTTGTATACTTGTATGCATAGCCCATGGACACGGGCAATATGGTGAAGACCTGGGAGTGTGATAGGGGCTAGGAGGAGGGGATTAAGGAGGGAATGGAAGATATCTGTAATATTATCAACAATAAAAATGTTTAAAAAATAAAAATAAAACATAAATAGAAAATAATGCCACTGCTATCCTTAACATGAATTTTCTGGATGGCCTCTGTAGACACCAGGAGCTCCAAACCAGTTGTTGAAAAATGTCGTTTTCCTGACTTTACAACTTTAATGACCTCGGCAACCAGAATTTACTACATTCACATCCACTCTGACTTAACACAAAAAATTATCTGATCCCAAATGCCCCTCCCAGTGCACCCTCCCGCCACTGCTTGGCTGGTCTGTCTGCCTTGCTTTTTCCACTTTCCCTTTCACATCTCATAAAATAGAGGTTGAAATCTGCTATGTCAGTTTTTCTACTCACACTTTTCAGTTCACTCTGATATGGTTTCTGCACTGAATCTTCTACTAAAAATATTTTTGTAAATGTAACCAGTGATGTCCATTCATTAAGCCCAATGACAGTCGATATTTTAGACTGTGGGCCAATAGGTCATAGTCTCTGACTCAGCTGCTCCACCCTGACAGTGTCGTGTGGAAACAGCCACAGACATGTAAGTGACGAGCATGTGTAGGTTCCCGAGCCACACAAGGAGGCTGTGGCCGGGGCACAGTGCCCATCCTGCTATCGAAGGCTAGTGACCCCTACGCTGTTGTTGACAGATTCATTTCAGCTGTTATTTTCTCATACAAACTTTTCCTGGTCAAGACAAATCTCCTTCTAAAATGTGCTTGCACCGCAAAGTACATTTCTCTCTCATAGAACTGATCCTTACTGCAATTGATTAGATATTTATAAAATTATTCATCCACATTCATCTGCCCCGTAAGGCTGGAAGTTCTTCCAGTTTCCCGATTAGACTGGGAACGGTATTTACTTTGCTGTTATGTTCCCAGCAGGTGGTGCAGAACATGACACATAATAGCAATCGATAAATATTTGTCGAGTGAATGACTGATGAATTTGCTATCTGGCCCTCAGCTGGCAATCTGATCTTTCTGAGCCTGCCTTCTCCATCTGCAAACGGCAGTGATACCAACAGCTACGTTCCAGCTTTGCTTCAAGGTAAAACAATAGTGTGAGTGCATTTGGGGACTTGAAAGCAAAATACAAATGTAATGGTTGGCCCTCTTGCTGGGAATGGTTTTTGTTGATATAAAGGTTGTAAAAACCAAGTCAAAATCAAAACGAAGACAACTGTGTGGACAGAGACCACGTGTGGCTCCCAAGGCCCAAAATATTTTACTCTCTGGTCCTGGCAGAAACACCCCCCACCCCCACCCCCCGGAAGGCTGACTGCTGTTGTCACGTGTGCAGTGTGGACGCCAGCACCCATGGAGACTTGTTTACTGTGTGGTGCAAAACACTGGAATTCATCCTTACACAGAAATTATAGATGATACGTCTACAGGAAGTAAGGGGCTGCGTTTATAATAAAAATACTGCACAGAAAAGGAAAGGAGTTTGGAGTCAACAGATGAAGATCAAGTTGGAACCCTACACTTAATCGGCCGCCTTGAGCAAATTCATCAGTCTCTCTGAGCTTGCACTTCTTCATCTGGAAAAAGAGTCCATGTCATGATGCTGTCGAGTAGATGGCTAGTATGAGCCACGTGCTTTCTATACGTTACATTTGACCTTTATGTTCAACTGCAAAGTGGATATTATTAGCCCCAGTACAGATGAAGAAACCGATCTGAGAGAGGGTAAGGAACCTGCTCACAGTAACACCACTGAGGAGAACCAGACGGTCTGGAGTCCAGTCCTCACTCTAGCAACACTCTCAGTACCACCTCTGCTTAGATATTTGACCTTCTTAGGCCTGCTACATGATTCATCTTACAAACAGCCTACAGAACCTAATTTCTGGAGGAGAACTTTTGAAATTCCTCCATATCACATTACCAAAATACACTTTAAAGGTGATGGTTTCCCTACAGTGCTCTGTATTACATCTACCCCTATGTCTCTAGAGAACAGTTAAGAGCAGGTGTGCTCTCATCTTAACTGTTCTCTGTGTATTATAAGAATAGCCTAAGCGGAGAAAGCATGAATACATAAACGTATGGGGTTTGGAGCACGTCCCTTAAGTAGCCAAGTAATCATGGATTCTATTTATTGCACAGCAATTCCTAGTCTGTTTATGAACCAAACAGGTTTATAGGGCGTATCAGGTGACTGTTAAATCTTTCTTACCTTTGCTTCATGATCTCATGGAGTCTCCCGTGTTGGACGCACTGCTCCTCCAACTCATCGTTTCTTTCCTGTAACTTTTTCAGTTTGCCGTATGCGTACTTCTTCTCTTGACTGAGCTGAGCTATGGCAGATCTAGAGAAGTGAGAGCACAAAAATAAGAAATGTTGGAGGTTCTTACTGCTAGAGCTTGTTTTGATTGCATAACCTTCACATTGTCTGAAACTCCATATTTAAACATAACAGTGAAAATAAAAAGTTATGTAAAGTAACATATATCAGAAATTGTGAACTCTCTGGAAGAGGGGTCTACATGGCAGAGACTCGAGCGGCAGACAGATAAAGGAGTAGCAACTTACTCTAACAGAGATGGCTTCTCTAACTAGACAACAATGATAATGATCAAATCCCTTTTTAAAAAGGCCATCAGTCATTTATCGAATAGTTACCAAGTTGTCTATTTTAGGCCAGCAGCAGGCTGTTAATGGAGCAACCCCACATATAATTTCTATAATAGAGAGTAGTTTCTTTTAAGTACCACAGCTCATTTAATGGCACACGATTAAAATCACATAGTTTCAAAAGGCATAATAATGACAACTGGCAGTCCTCTGCCCCTGGACCCCCTACCCAGCTGAGCAGTGACAAATACTTTCAAAAATTTTAAAGCTATTTCTTCTGGTATTTATCTTTGTATTTCTTAATTTGCTTACATCAATACCTCATATTTCATCAATTAAGAATTTATACTGATCCATTATGGTAGAGGAAGATCAAACTCTTTTAATATGCCCTCTACTCCCATCTCCACCATGTCAATGTCATTATTAGCATTTTAACTTGTGGTTAAATCGTTATCAGTATTTATGTTATAAAGACTACCTACATATTGATCCTTGCTGTCTAAGTGGTATATCATGATTACACTAGAGGCGCAGCGCACGAAACTGCACAAGACCCAGAGTCCCTCCTGCCACCGCCGTGGGACCCATCAATGCACCTCCTGGTGACCGGTCGTGTGGTCGTTCCTGTGTTACGGCCACTGGCCTTTTCTATAGTAGATTTGCATTTGTGTACATTTATTTTCCCCGAACGAGTGGGCTTCAGTGTAAGAGCAACTGAGTGGCAAGCTATCTCTTCCCGTGGGAGATTCCCAATAGCAGTATCTGTACTCCTTCCCGCTGTGTCCTTTCTGTTTCTCAAGAGAAGTTGCCTCCAGTTTCCTGCCTCCTGTGTATAACCCGACTGTCAGTGGCCGAGGAACTGGGCGGAAATAGAGGGCGGGGATCTCACCTTTCTGAATGCAGGCTTTCTCCTTGTCCCTCCATTCTAACGTCAGCGCCCCTATTTTACCGAGAGCCTGCTGGTTGACTCTCTTCAGAGACGATGCCTCTAGTTCTCCAGGTGGAAGAGGGACAGTCACCTGGCTTCATGGGTGCGGGTGAAACTGTCCATTTTGGTTTCAGTCCTTGTACCACGCCTGCCTTCCAAGGTTGTCTGGAATCCCGAGAGCAGGCAGCTTGCTTCAGGAGACACTTGAGATCACCTTCTTCTACTTTGCTACATCAGGTACCACGCCCCCAACCCCCTTTCTGTCTTCACGCATTTCATTTGGGACTGTAGATGTCTACTCCGGAGATGGCTGATGTCCCTCAGGAAATACGTTCCCTATTCAGTGTCTTCGATGACCAGCGCAAATCTCAAAATTCGAAGATCAGAAAGATGTCTGTCCAAGAAAAATCGTATCCTTGTCCTCCTTTTAATTTAACATGGTTCCCACGACCACCATCTCTTGCTGGTTAGAACAGAGAGTTTAAAACCCTTGCATATTAAATTATGAATTAATGACTGGCTTGTTTCTTGAAGTTTAAGTAAGACTTGAGGTAAAATTATTTCCCTCTAAAGAAAGGATTCTTCACTGCTCTTGCTGGTGAAGAAAAGCTTTAACGTTGCTAAAGGAATTCCTCCCGAGGACGGGACTACTTCCCAGGGGTGATGCCATCTCTCACCTTTCGTTCACCTCCGACCTCAATTTGTTTTCATCTTGGTTCACCTGTCACGTCGAAGGGAACTTGCCCTGATTATTACCTAGCGGTTCTCAATATGTCAGCACGTTTTCTGAAGCTACCTCTCGCCTTTATGCATGCATTAGCCTGTAATTTATTCCTCAAGGCTGTGCTCTCGGCCTCATCTTCCTTACTAGATTATACATGAGGGCATGGATTACCTCATTTTCAGGCTCAGATCAAACACTCAACCTCCGTTTGCTTCTCCTAATAAGAATTTACCGATATTTGAAATAGCCCAAATGAGTTAATGACTTACATTTCTCCTTTCAAAATCACATACAATATAAGGATTAGGGGCAGTTTTCTAAGAAATCGTTAATTTTGTTCTCTTCCAAGACTAGTACCTCCTATCACAATATGCACTATGCACTAACATAAAATTCTGAAAGGACAAAAAAAAAAAATCTATAAACCAAATTAGGAAAAAATGCAGAATAATTTTCTAATTTTAGGTACTTTTCCAGAAAAAAAAGTCACCTTTTTAAAAGAAAAATCACAATGGAAACATAGATTTTATAATATAAAAATATAAAACTTTTTCACAAGAAATCATAATGTTCATGGTAGCATTGCTCCATGGAGCAACCTTGCTCAGCAATGCAACATCTGGAAACTGAACCCAGAAATTTGTCAACGGAAAACTGATTACATCACTTACACAAAGGCATATCAAGATGCTATTCTGATAATGTGGCTATCTACTGGTGTTATTTATTGACCTGAGAATATGACGTTGAGCCCTGGCCGGTGGGACTCAGTTGGCTGAGCGTCCTCCCACGCACTGAGAGGTCGCCGGCTTGCCTCCCAGTCAGGGCACGTGCCCAGGGCTGCAGGCTTGATCTCCAGTGCTGGGTGTATAGGAGGCAGCTGATCAATGTTTCTCTCTCTCTTCCTCTCCCTTCTATGTCTCTCAAAAATCAATAAAACCATATTAAAAATATGATGCTGATAAGACAGGAATTCCACTTTATAATTAAAAAATACTTTGACATGTGTACCACATATGAATATAGATTATCTCTAACTCTTAGTGTCAGGATTGGGAATTACATTTTGTTTCTTTCCCCAGATTTTTTGAATTTTTACAATGGACATGTATTTAAAACAAAAAAATAAAGTCACTTTGTTTTTTTAAAAAAATTCGTAAGAGCAAAAAGAACCAAGAACAAGTTTTTGAAATTTTTAAAAAGGAACTGGAAACACACAAAATGAAACAAAGGAAGATTAGAGATGTTGTTATTTAATAAAGTGCTATCCCACTCTCCATCATATCCCAATTAAAAAAAAATACAAGTGACTTGAAAAATAGTCACAGAAGAAGAAACAAATGGCCAATAGACATTTGTAACCTATTCAATTTTGCTATTATTCAGAGAAATTCATAATAAAACCAGATTATAGTCAAATATTGATTGCATGCCTACTCTATGCCAAATAGGGAAATCCATCCTTTATATTAATGGTCTCGATTAATCCTACAATGTTAGTGTTTATTTCCTTTTCTTGGAGAGGTAAACATGAGTTTAATGGTTTGCCTAAAGTCACTCCGATGGCAATCAGCCACGCTCAGGCACAAACACAGGTCTCTCTACAGGGGTTGTTCTACCCACTGTGCAAAATTGCCTCTCACTTTTTTTATTTAGTCTCTCACTTCTCTCACTGATACGTGTGCATCTATACCATGAGCAGAATTTATTTAGTACTTGAACACAGCAACACACATTAATAGTCTTACGGGGGTTCGTCGTCTTTGGGCCAAAACCATCCCCATTTAGGCATCTCCACTAACGGAATCATCAAAAATTCAGATTTATGTACGAGATTATCATTCTATTATTCATAACAGTTAAAAACTGGAAACATCTTAAATGTCTTGTGCATACAAACGATTCAATTAAAATTATATCTCCAAAGCATTTAGTGATCTAGAAAAATGTTCATGAGGCAATATTAAGTGAAAAAGCAGAATATAAAACTATATTTATAGTATAAGCTCATTCACAATATAAATGTAGGCTACATACACATTTCCATGCACATAGAAAATTAACAATAGTTAGCTGGGTGGTAATGTCCCAGAAAATGTTTTCTTTAATTCATCTTTGTATCTGTATCTAAATGCCCTATATTGAGAATGCCTTACTCATAGAGTCACAAAAATATAAATGTTATTAGTAACGTACATATGACCATCGGGTATTTTATTGCTACAATATTTTTTTCTGCTTTGCATATTTTGGGGGCTTTTTTTCTTTATTTATAATGATAATTTGCCTGCCAACTTCCAATGTTCAAAAAGAATTTGATAAATGTACATGGGCACGGTCTTTTATCTGCCCTGAGCCAGTGGTATATTGAATGAAAGAACAGTTTGCAAAGTTGACAGAGTAACTTACAAGTTTCTGGGTAAGTCTGAGATTACATCTGTGGCAGGACGATTCCAGTGTCATACGAAAGGATAACTGACTCCAACCCATGTTCATAGAAAATGTAGGTAAATTCTGGCTTTACAGAAGCATGAACTTTCCCCTGCGTTTTTATACACCAGCAACAGTGTGCAATTGCACTGGCATGAAATATAATATTTTACTGTCATTAGGATTACAGCGATAATTGCTTTTTAAGAGAAAACATGACCCCTAATTTTTTATTCTTCTAGATTCTCATTTGACTTTTGGTAACGATTAGCAGAGTCTGACAGCAGTCTCCTCTTACAAAATGTAATTTTTGTAGCATCTAAACATGCAGAAAAAAACTAGTTCAGCCGGGTGTGTGTTCTTTACTTCAATTAAACTCACACAGTTGGATACCTACTGTTGCCAAAACAGTAATATAATTTATACATTATAGTCCACACACTAAAACTACACTAAAAGTCATTTAACAATATTTATAACGCCATAAAGTACAGTGTTAAAATATATGAACTGCAATATGTACCAGAATTATAAAATTTGTTTCTCATCATCAGTGATTAAAACCGGGCTCATTGCTCTAGCCTCAATACCCACAACCCTGGTGACAGATTAGAATTCAAATCTTAATGATCAATTTACAATTAACAAGATAGAAGTGAAACAAATTAAACCAACCATTATATATAACGAGGCCCAATGGACTCCCATTGTTCCTCTTAATTACAAAACGCAGATCACAAATCCACAATGGGCAGGGTTAGCCATCAATCCACCAGCCGAGCAACCCAGAGAGCGACAAGGATGGAAGGAAGAACAGAAGCAAAACCATGTCGCCGGCTCTGCGCTCCACGTCCTGTTCTTTCCAACGTGGGAGTGCTGAGAGGCTAAAGCCCAGCACGTGCCCAGGACCAGCCCAGCCTCTCGGGGTGTCCCCGGCCCGTTAGGCCACACTGCACCCCAAACATTGCACGGCTGATTCATTCATCCATCCACGTGCCGGGGAGAGGGAACCCTTCTTACACTTTGACAAAGAAAAACCGCAGCAGCACGAAGGTATTTAAATAGCTCCACTTCCCAAGTTCAAGAACTACCCTGCAACTGCAGGGAGCTGTCAGTGCCTGGGGAATGAAGGGGGAGGGGAGCTGAGTGCCTGTGAGCTTCAGGGAGCATCGGCCAGAATGTCTGCCTGGGGACCATGGGAGGAAACGGGTGAACTCTCTGGTCTGGCGGTCAAACACAAGTGAGACAAAACGCACCGGGGGGCCCCTCATTTTTAGTTTTTAAAGGGGACGTGCCAGTCACAGGCCCTGGGCTAGAGGCACCACAGCTGCAGGGTGGAATGTGCACAAGGCTAATCACAGGGCTTCAGAGAACAGAAGCAACACGCACCGCTATTGGGGAGAAACACACACACCGGACACACATACATGCACACACACACGCATGCACACACGCACGCATGCACGTGGGGACCGCTTCTGAACGCCTCCCCGGGAGGCTGGGGTGGAGAGGTGGAGTGCGCAGGCATGGCTTGCCCCAGCTGTCACTTTCCCAGTCATTCTGCAAGGGCCCCAATCACATGGCTAGATCTGTGAGTAAAGAGAAAGCTTATTTTAAATGGAATGAACCCATGGGTTTAGTGTGGGATTTTGGATAATGTGAAACTCTTAGAGAAATGCCACAAAGACAAGGGGGAGCAGTAAAAATGTGCTTTCAATTGTTGATAGATACAAAATAAGATACACCTACTTTCAGGAAAACTTTTACTGTAGAAATCAGAAGCAAGCCTGGATTAAATGTTGAAATAGTCATTTTGGAGACTGAGTTCCGGAATGACAGCACTCCAAGATCTCCTCACTCAGAGTTCAGGGGAAATGACTAATCCCCGAAGTTTACAGTGTGGGAGGGCTTCCTGACGGTTTAATAAGTTGATAATTTTTATTCAAAAAGAAACACTCTGAGCTCTTCAAGTGTTATAGGTGGTTTCAAAGCAGAAAGCTGTATCAAAACGGAATGTTTTGCATGAATTTTGAAAATTTTGAAAATCTCATAGCCTTTACATAAAGTCAGGGGGAATGAGGCTGAATTGAAAAGTTTACGGGTAAACAAACAAAAAGCTCTAAAATTACAATTTACCCTGTGGATTATATTCTTGTGAGACACATAAGATACTTATTTTATAAAGTTGAGAAGCTGTTTAAAGTTTTAACACTAGTAAGGAACAAACCCTGGCCAGTTTGGCTCAGTGGATACAGCGTCGGCCTGTGGACTGGAGGGTCCCAGGTTCCATTCCAGTCAAGGGCACATGCCCGGGTTGCGGGCTCGATCCCCAGTTGGGGGCATGCAGGAGGCAGCCCATCCATGATTCTCTCTCATCATTGGTATTTCTATCTCTCTCTCCCTTCCTCTCTGAAATCAATAGAAATATATTTAAAAATAATAATAATAATAATAATAATAATAAGGAACAATTTATCGAGTGTTTGCTGTTTGCAGGCCTTAGCTTGGGATCAACTTGCAAAGTTACAGGCGGTGCTGTTTTAATTCTTCAGATTTACAAAACAAGGCATTGGCCAGGGCAAGACCCGAATCACTACCAAACCAAATCTGGCTTTCCTTTGCCTTTACTACAAAGGTTTTCCTTGTAATAATGACTTTATGTCGCTCAGGAAATAGCCCTCAGACCCCAGCAAAACCAATAGCAGCCAGGTGAAGTGAGGTCCAAGCGCCCACCCTCAGCACCATCAGCGGTGACACAGCAGCCACATGCGCCCCTGGCCCAGCGCTGCGCTTGGTGCTTTATGTCTGGGTGTGTACCTGTCTCTCTCTCTAAATTTCCAGTTCCCACAGCAATCCCGAACACGGTGTTAGACATGTCCTTACACAGGGAGAAGCTGGGGTTTGTGCCCACGGTTACGAAGCTACATGGCAGAGTGGATTCAAACCTGCTTCTCTCTGATTCGCAAGTGCTTTTTACTGCACATTCCCTGGGTCATCAACAAAGGGACAGGCTGGAACCAGAGTCAGTCAGGATTGGGGGTGGGGAGAGCACCACACTTGTTTCATTCATTCATTCATTCATTCACTCATTCATTCAACAAATACATATTGAGCGCCTCTGTGTGTCAGATGAAAGAAACACATTCAATGGATAAAGCTGTGGAAGAGCTACAGGAATCAAGAGCATGAGGAGCTGGGGTGGGGTTGAGGTTCAAGTTCGCTAGAGCAGCACAGGGTAAGCTGACAGACCAGCAGCAGGATGAAGGGGGCCCCGGGAACAGGGCACAGGTAAACTCACTCACCTGCCATTATGCCCACTTCTCCTTGGGGATTTAAAGATTAACTTTTCCCCCAAACGTTCCCATCATAACTACTTGGCCTGGATTTTTTCAGCAGTAGATGTAAAATACTGCACTTGTAAGAAAGATCTTCGGTTTTGGAACCAGAAATACCTAAGGTGGGACTCCAGCTCTCTCACTCCCCAGCCATTTCAACACTCTGTGGATTGGTTTCCTCATCTGTAATTCCTGTCTCCAGCTGTTGTGAGAATGATATTATATTTACCAAGAATACAGCACCCCTTTCCCTTTTATCCACTTCAATTTCCTGAGTTATTCCTCAGAAAGCAAGATAATTAATCAATAATCAATCACAAAGCAATCTTAAAATATGGTATTGTAAACCCCAGATCAATATAACTTTTCTTAAATTATATAATTCAGTTGGTTTGTTTCTAACAAGGACCTATGCTTGGATTGATGTGAGGCAAATCAAACATTTCTCGTTAGGAACAGCTCCTGTTGGTATTTTATAAATCTCTTTCATGACAAAATCACGTGGGTTTCCTTGTCAGACTTCCTGAAAATAGCTGGCATTGTGGGTCCTGAGCCTTCCCCTACCCAAACAAGATATTTAATTCGTATTTGCAGCCTGGCCGGTGTGGCTCAGTGGTTGAGCGCCCACCTATGAACCAGGAGGTCAGGGTTCAATTCCCGGTCAGGGCCCATGCCCGGGTTGCGGGCTCCATCCCCAGTGGGGGGCGTGCAGGAAGCAGCCAATCAACGATTCTCTCTCATCACTGATGTTTCTCTCTCTCCCTCCTCCTTCCTCTCTGAGATCAATAATTAGTACTGCTAAGAAGGAGCACATGTCAGAGCAGTTCTCAGTGGCTAAAGGAGCCCCTGCCTGCCTGTGGGCAGAGAGAACTGGAGTCATAAGCCTCCGGGTTGCCCCAAAGACCCAGGGATGGGGATTCTATCGCTAAGCCAGCTCCCTGATGGAGGAACCCCAGGTAGGGCTCAGAGCGATCACATGCTCTGATCCACCCAGAATCGTTTCTGAACGAGACGCCTGAGTCATAGATGAGCTGCTGGGCCATATTGCTTGCTCTGTGCAGATCGAAGTGAGTTTCAGAAAAACACAGAAGGGAAGCTATGCAGGTAAGTTTCTCCTTAGGTTATAGTGTAATGTGACATTTGATATCTAGCTAATTACGTGAATGTTGCCTTTGATGGTTCAGTTCAAAGGATGCAGTCCAGTAGCGCTCATTTACCAGAGGGAACCGCTGCTCAAACAGGTCAAATAAACTTCTCTGAGATTACACTTCTTGTCAGAGCTGAGATGGGAACTCAGGCTTTTTACAATGTGGAATATAAAATCATTCATTGAGATAATCCGATTAGAAAGTGTGCAGAAAAAAATCAATAAGATCCCAATCAGTGGGCTTCTAAAAGAGTAGTGTACATATAAAATGCACAGTGCCTGGCTTATTAAAATAAAATACTTCTAGAAAGAGAAGGAAAGGATGGCTTTAGTCTATTTATTTCAAAGTATCACCTTCCATTTTATAGATACACATTCCAACTATTATTATTTGACCTAAAGATGGCTTTTGTGTGTGCATAGCTAAAGAGAACTGTGATAATGGATGGAAATGTTACATGTAACAGCATAAGACTTGGAAACTGCTTGACTCATCTGCATCCTTTGTTACAAGGGTTGCCATCGTGACCTTTGTGCTGTGAAATTTCCTAGTTTTCAATCCTAACCATTAAAAAAGTCAAACAACAGCACAGATTCATAATTATGAAAAGAACACCCAGGTGTCTGTATGGACAACTAAGAAGATGTTCATACAGAGAAAACATTTTCCCAGGAAATATATCACCACACACAGGAGTGCCCCCTTATCCATGGGGCTACGGCCCAAGACCCCAGTGGATGCTTGAAAAATCTGTTTCTTCGTGCACATTCAGACCTTTGATAAAATTTAATTTATAAACTGGGCACAGCAAGAGATGAACAGGAACTAATGATAAAATAGAGTAACTATAACAATAGACTATAGTAAAAACCACATGACTGCGGTCTCTCTCACGCTTCCAACCTCTCGGGATACCTTATTATCCCGTGCTCCCGCTTTCTCTTAAAGGGAGCGCTTCGGACTTCTCTGTGGCGTGTCCGATTGCCAGCAGCAATAGTTTGGTGCTTTAAGACCATCATTAAGTAAAATAAAGGTGACTGCCCAGCTGGCATGGCTCAGTGGTTGAGCATCGACCTAGGAGCCAGGAGGTCAAGGTTTGATTCCCGGTCAGGGCACACGCCCAGGCTATGGGTTCGGTCCCCAGTGTGGGGCATGCAGGAGGCAGCCGATCAATGATTCACTCTCATCATTGATGTCTCTCTCTCTCCCCTCTTCCTTCCTCTCTGAAATCAATAAAAATATATATGTAAAAAAAAAAAGAGTAAAACTATGAACAAGGGGGACTACTCTATCTAATTTTGACATTCGACTGTAAAATGCTGTGCTTTAAAGAAAAATTACAGAATTTAAACAAACAGTGCTCTGAAAGTATTACATCATATCACCTACCTGCTCTTTTGAGAGATTTGTTCCAGTTTCTTGGCTAACGTACAGCACTCTTCCTTTAACTTTGTCAAAAATGCATTCTGGGAGGTCAGCAATGAATACTGTTCGCTTTCTAGAAATAACAATAACCCCCCACCAACATAAGATGTTTATGGCTGTAGCTCTGCAGTGCTTCCATATGTAGAGTGTAAACGTGCTAAGACGCTACCCACGTCCCATATGTTATGAGGTCACGTTCAATGTCCTCAGTCAAAGGGCTGCTCACCTGGTGAGACTCTGAATCTTGCGAGACATTTATTTTTCGAATAATTACTCACCAGAAACATTTTTGATCACACCAGCGTGGTGTAATGTTTCAACATGTTACCAGATTACCCAATACCCCAGTGAAGTCATATATGCTTATATCTTGTAATATGCAAGATATGATATTTTTATTTGGACAATTTTACTATAACGTGTCAACAATTATTACAATCAGATAACTCAAAGCTGAGGTATTGAGGAACTCTCTCTATGCTGTCATTCATGCTTGATGTTTCGTGTCTGCTTGCATATTTCATTACCCACCCTGCCAACCTTGCATATCCCTTGCTCATTATGAAGGTGAAATATGTCATCTCATTTCACCGTCAACAGTATGAGCCTCAATGAAGATCTGGTCAAAGAGATTGAAGAGAGTGTGGTATTTTTTGTGCAATGTAAGAGGAAGTGTTGTTAAGATGGTCCTACAGTTACATAATCTTATCTTGCTCGGGGATCGGCCCAACTCCATGATCACGAGGATCCTGCTAGCAGTGGAGGCAAACAATAACTTAGCCTCTAATTTCCTCCTTTTTTCTTTTCATGGAAAACATCTAATAAGTCTGGCAAATTTTCATTTTTTTTCGTGACAAATTCTAGTAGGGGAAAGTCTCTAATAAAGTTGCTGGAGGAAATTACGTGACTCAATACAACGTTTGCCTCTTCCTAAGTAAAGAGATTATTTAATGAATGGCTAACGTTTCATCTTAGAATGTGCGGTAAATTTTGACCACACCATCAAATCCAGTGGGCGTTAAATCAGGTGAAAATCACCTTTCAGTGCGAGGCTCCCGAAGGCCCTTTATTTCTTTTCCCTTGTAGCAGATAACACTTACAGCACAATAAATCAAAGCGCTGGAAAGTAAGCCACATTTTTCTGCAAGAGGCGGATCAATGAAACTTTTGTTTTACCGGGACGCTCAGCCTGGAGGATGTGGCGTGGAATCATAATGAGTTGCCACAGCCCTGTTGTGACTAACACTGTCTGCGAACGCACGACTCAGAAGTGCAAAGACCCGCAGCCCGCCCTGACTGCACAAACCCAACTGCCTGTTTCAAAGGGCATTTTACTTTCAAATGGAAGGTAAGGAGTTGCTGGCCAACTCGGCCTGCGGAACAGCGCCAACGCGATGAAAGATGGCAATTTTTAGCCAAGCTGCCAGCTGTGGTCAATGCCTTGTATTAGTGAATTTCAACAGCAGTTGGGAGAACTTGAAGAATGCCACGGATTACACATCACCCGCAACTGGGCTGGGGGGCAGGCGGGGGCGGCGTCCAAATGCTAAAAATGTTCGAAGCTGCAAAGATTAAATAAAGGAACGTATCCATTTGGAGCCGCTGAATGACATCCAGCTGCGACAGTGAATTAAGAACCGATTAATGGCGAAAGCTTTTCTCCAGTTTGGATGCGGAAGCAGACTCATTAGGCTCTTAGAGGCGCTGTAATGCGTGTTCTGTGGGAGCCGTTCCGTGCTATTCAGGAGGCTTTAACGGGGAGCTCGGAGCGCTTCCCGCAGAGTTCGGATGCTATTTTCTTTCTGTAACATGTGTGCCCGCGAACCCAGCCAAAAACAAGCCCTTTGTTTTTCTACTTTGTTGTGGTCCCTCTCAGCTCTCCGTTCCTTGCACACAGGTAAATAAACTCATAATCCAGATGGTGCAGCAGATGTGAGAGCAGCACTCCGAAATCAACAGACAGTGGGCACTGCTTCCACTCTCCCTTTTAAACGCTAACTAATATGTAATTCGGAATCTCCGGTGTAGTTAGCATCTGCTCCCTTCGGCCAGCCAAAGGTTACAGGTGTTTCTGATGTCATTTCACAGTGAGGCGTGGGCCCGGCTGGCGGGTGCGGGCCCCGCGCTGCCCCCCTCGCCCCCCACCTACCGGTCCTGTCATGCTGGGTCTCCATTTGCTGCATCTTCTGTGTCAGCTCCTGCTCCCTCTGCTGGGCCTGAAGGGCTCGGGCCTTTGCCTCGCTGTTGAAGCTCTGCTGAATGGTCTCTTTTTCCAGTCTGCGAGGCAGGGAGGAGACAGAAGTTAATCCACAGATGCACGCACCCCCATTCCTTCCCCACGGGCCACAGGGAGCTGAGACGCAGTAAATTGTTCAGCATAAGAAACAACAGTCTTTCCACTCCTGCCCTCCCCCCGCAATTAGGGGAGAATCCAAAGGACCTTTCATACAATGTGAAGTACATCCCGCCCATCCAGGTGGACTCAGGACTCAACTTTCCACGTCAAAAAATCGTGACGGCTGAGGGATGGTAGTTTGTAACCTTGAAACACAAACACCTTCTGCTCTAACTTTTCCTTGAATCCTCATCCGAGGATATTTTCCCATTGATTTTTAAAGAAGAGTGGACGAGAGGGAAAGGCAGGGAGAAATATCGATGTGAGAGAAACATCAACTGGTTGCCTCTTGCACGAGCCCCGACCAGGGCCCAGGCTGGGGAGGAGCCTGCAACCGAGGTACGTGCCCTTGACCGGAATCGAACCCAGGACCCTTCAGTCCATAGGCTGACGCTCTATCCATTGAACCACACTGGCCAGGGCTGCTGTAACATTCTTCATGTGTTGTGGCCCTGGTGAGTCTTTTATCTGGTGACTGGTTACTATTTCCCAAAGGTCTTGGAGCTAAAGGAACAGCAGGGCTCAATACATTCAGACTGGAATTCTGGAAACGAAGCTTTGCAGGCCACTTCTACTTCCCTCCCAAATGAAAATGGAATCTCAAATGTAACGGCAGAGCTTCTATCTAGAGGCAAGTAAAGGATGTGCATGTTTTGTGGAAACTTTCACATATCAGCCACATCATGTGAACATGTATGAAATGAGTAACTTGCCAACACTTCATAATAGAAATCCCTGTGAGTCACACGGAGAGAAACTGCAGATAAGATGCTTTCTATACTATAAAGACCATCGCCCATCCCCCTGTGATCGGATGGACACCCACCCACTGGGCCCAATGGTCGCTCTCCAATCACAGTGGCTCCTAAAGAGAGAAACTTCCTGAACTAGAATCTGAAGATGAAAAGGACCTCATGGCAGGAGGCACTGTGCACACACACACACACACACGTCTGCTCGCCTATACACACGCTCACACACTGCTCACACACACGCTTACATACACATACACACCCAAGCTCACATACACATGCTCACACATACACATGCTCACACACTCACACACACGCTCACACACTCACACACATGCTCACACAAGCTCACACACACATGCTCACACACATGCTCACACACACTCACATACACATGCTCACACACTCACACACATGCTCACACAAGCTCACACGCATGCTCACATAGACACTCGCATGCTCACATACACCCTCACATGCTCACATGCACACACACACACATTAGGTTGGTTCTTCGTACTCTAAATCTGGGTGAGTGAGATGAGGGTTTCCTTCAATTAACCAACTTAGCTCTTGCTAACGCCGATCCGCTTGCGGGCACTTCTCCTCCATGCTGCTTCAGTTTACTAACTGCGATATTGACGGCCTTGCCTTTGCCAAACTGAAAATAAACAATTGCATAAAGCGATCTCTACTGGCGTATGTACCGCTGTGGTACCTCCGTTCACTGGCTTCTAATTATAGAGCAACATAAGGAAAGCCTGCATCGAGGCTGGTCAGCGCGGGTGGCAATGTAATGGTGGAAAATTCCAGAAGGAAAATACACCCACACCTCACTCAAGCAGAATCACCAGGGGTCCTCCCTAATGTGAGGAGGGTCCCTTCCGGTGTTTCGAGTGACGACACCCCCTTGGGTTTGCTCCAAGGCCTTGCCTCGCGCTCAGTTCCAAACTCCTATATTTAACAAATGGACAGATGAGGCCATGCTTTCCTCCTCAGTCACGCCATGGGCTTCCCGGCCATGGGTCATTGCACGCGTCTCTCTCTGTTTTCCTGGGCTCTCTCCCCCCAGCCCTTTCTCACCCCCCATCCCTGCCCCTGGCCCCCCGCTCAGTGTACATCACTCCTTCAAGCCTGCTCAGAATTCTCCCCTCTCCTTCCATTGTTATCTAGTGAACTATGCCCTGTCTTCAGTGTCCTCATACATGTTGTGCGCGCAGACATCCCCCTAAGGCAGCCTTTATCGCACTTCCCTTACTGCTCTACACATCTGCCTTCTTTGTCATCCTTGTCTCTCTGTCCCTGAGCCCAGCTCAGTCCTTGGCACATGGCGCCTAGGAAATGGGCAGCGACTGTTCCATGAATGAATGTCCTTCTGCCCTGAGCACAGGGGGAGGCAGCTGCAGTCTTGAAGGGAAGCCGGGGACCTGCTCGAGTCTCAGATGAGGAGGCAAACACTCCGTTAGACAGTGGCTGGAAGAGGCGTCTCTCATGGCAGCTGGGGCTGACGCTGCTGAGAGCATTGTGGGCTCTCACTGAGTCAGATCCCCACGTCAGACCCGCCTTAGAGCTGGGGGTACAGGCAGGGAGACCTGGACTCTGTGATCCCTAATAACTGGGTGACCATAAGATGCGTTGTTAAAACCAATACCCACTGGAGGGGGGAAGGGCAGGGTTAATCATTACACAGAGACAACAGTCATATCGGGACTCCCCTTTGCAAACTGGGGCTGTGTTTCCCTTCACAAAGGGGTTGCCAGTCTCCCATCAATGTCTGGAATGAGAAGGTGCCTAAGTACTGAAATCCGAAATTCAATGCAGAACAGGAACCATGATTACTGTGGGTCTCCCAATAAAACAATCTAAAGGAACACTCCACCCACAAATGCTGAGTTCACATAAACTTTTGTTTCTTAAATCCTTGTCCAACGTTCACTCTATTTGAAAAACTACACCTTTTATTTTTCATGGCGGAAAACTTGGCACATTTTTGCTTTCCAACCTCCTTCTTCTCCCTTCCTTCCACGTTGCCTTCTCCCCTTGCAGGTTTGTTCCGACTTAGCAGATTTTTTATAAAACCTTAAAATGCGAGAATTGAAAGGGAATCTCAAATCTGTTTAATCAAATCCTGTCACGTTATAGTTGAAAATAAAAGAGGATCCTAAATAATTCAAAATCTGCTCAAAGGTCACGCTGTAAGTGATGTAAAGGCAGAGGTGAGATTGAAATATTTTGATTTAGGAAAACCTATTTTTTTAAAATATATTTTTATTGATTTCAGAGAGGAAGGGAGATGGAAAGAGAGGAACATCAATGATGAGAAAGAATCATTGGTTGGCTGCCTCCCGCATGCTCCCTACTGGGGATGGAGCCCACAACCGGCACGTGCCCTGACCAGGAATCGAACCGTGACTTCCAGGTTCATAGGTCAACCTCCAGGTTCATAGGTCGACGCTCAACCATTGACCCATGCTGGCTGGGCGGGGAACCATTTTATAACACTCTAGGAGTAATGCATTAATGGATTGAAAGAATAAAAAACAAATAAGTTAGGCATGCAAGGAAGAAATTATAGAAAATTTAAATGAATTCATTTAATATTTATTGTGACTCTATTATGTGAAAGATACTCTACTAGGCACTGGGTCAAATAAAGGTAAATATGGCGTAGTTCTTATCCTAAAAGGACTACAGAGAGAAGGTAGGAGAGAAATACACTACAATAAAAGGCAATAGGGGGAAAACCACCAAAACATAGAGAAATGGGAGGTTATTTCCAGCTGCGGTTTGAGAGACTCATGAAGAAGAGCTGAAGTCCTCCCGACTGGTTTTCATTCAGTCCTCAGACACGGGTGATCTCATTTAACCAGACTTGTGGTTGCCCCTATTTTACCAATCAGAATGAAAGCAGGGGGGGGCAAAGAATTTCTTTGTTGTTGTTAAAATGAGACTGAAAGATTTATTCATAATCGCTAAGAACTGGAAACAACCTAAATATCCACTAAGTGCTAAATGGATAAACAAAGTGTGGTAGAGACTCAAAACTGAACACTCGCCATAGCAGCAACACAAAGGGACAAGCTATGAGAACCGACGGCACATGGATGAGCCTCAAAAGCATATCCTTAAAGAACCCAGGCACCAAAGACGTCTTGTAGGGTTTCACTTATATGACATTCTAGAAAATTACACCTGGAGTGACAGATTGCATTGCCAGGACCCGAGACAGGGGACGGGCACCAGGGAACCTTTTGTGCTGATAGAAATGTTCAGTATTGTGATTATAATGGTCAAAAATGTGCAATCTGTCAAAATACATTTAATTGCGCACTTAAAATCATGGATTTTTGTGATATTTACATTGACCTCTGTAGAGCTGATTTTTTAAAGGAGCAAATACACTAAAAAGAATAGGAACACCCCTTTCCTCCAAGTCACCCATGTTGCCTGTGATCACATGTGCATGTGCGGGCCAGCTCCGTGTTTTCTTGACAATTAAGCATGAAAAGGTGTCATCAGGGCCTGGAGAGGCCTCACACATGGACTAAGGAAACACAGGGGTTCAGTCGCTCCTTTTTCCAATAAGACCATGTAAGCAACCTATTCCTCATCAAACTCTCACCTACCAGTGTTACAACCCATGACGACTTTTCTACTCTTTTCTTTCTTGTTCATTAGTTAATATTGTGCTATAAGGAAGAGTTTTCCCTTCTCCCTGTATTAACTCACTGATATCAGCATGGAGTCATGAATAATCCATGAGGATCATTATTTATTTTTATGTTCATCTCACCCCAGATTTGGCCCGTGGGAACCACTTTCAGCTGGTTCCTGCCTGATATCTCTCCATTATTCTCATGTCCTTCTAGGCTTTCTATCCCCACAAGATGCTCCAGGCTCATCTTATTTATTTTATTGTTTATTTTTTATTTTCTGTTATAGTTTACATCCAACATTACTTTGTATTGGGTCCAGGTGTACAGCATAGTGGTTAGACAATCTCGTCTTATATGTCGTTGTGCCAGTCTTGGACTCAGTACTTGTCCAAGGAGCTCTTGTGCCTTCTAGTGGAGAATGGTCTTTAGAAACCAAGATCTGTCACTAGGTGGTGCTCACTGCTACTGAGAAGGCTGCTTCTAGGTCACCTTAGTAGACACAGCCCGGATATGAACATACACACACATAGGTAAGTATGACTATCTTTTCATATGTGTTTATGTGATTATATATATATATATATATATATATATATATATATATATATACATTTATACTGTTCCCAATCCAATCCAACAACATTGTGGAACCTATTCTCCCCTCTTTCCATAGCTAACTTCCTTCCTCAAAAGTGAGAAACTTGCCATGGGCAGTTTGGCTCAGTGGATGGAGCGCTGGCCTGCGGACCAAAGGGTCCCAGGTTCGATTCTGGTCAAGGGCACGTACCTTGGTTGCAGGCTCCTCCCGTCCCAACCCCTGGTTGGGGCTCATGCAGGAGGCAACCAATTGATGTGTTTCTCTCACATCAATGTTTCTGTGTGTCTTTCCCTCTCCCACTCTCCCTAAAAATCAATGGAAAAATATCCTCAGGTGAGAATTAAAAAAAAAAAAAAAAACAGCAGAAAGGGAGAAACTTGGCTCCCATCACCTTCAACATATTTACTTATTTATTCGGACTTAGAATACTCAGAAAGTACTTTCAAAATTGCTCACCTACTATGGAAAGCAAATCTACTCATAAGTGGCATTAAATATCTGCTCAAAGTTTTGTGGGTTTTTGTGATTTTTTTTTAATAATTGCAAACACCATTTGCAGTTGGTTCTCTTTGTGTTCTGGGAAAACTACATCTTGAGAGGCCCAACACTCAGAGCTGGAGGGCCAGAGGATGGCATCGCTCTCCTTATTACCTATGTGACCTCGGACAAGTAACTTAATGCTTTTAACCTTGGGGTTCTTCATTCAAATAGGACAGAAAAACCCTACCTTAAAAGACTAATAATTGTAGCAACCTATTATTTATTAATGTTTACCATAAGCTAAACTCTTTACATGTGCTCTTTTCTTTAACCCTCACACAACTGTCTCATAAACCTTACTTTATAAATGAGGAGGCTGAGGCCTGGAGAGGTTATATAATGTGTTCCAAGTCCTCCAGTTATCAAGGGGCGTAGCCAGGAAATGTAGGCCAACTAACAAAAGTCCACAGTTTGAATTTCTATGCTTTCATCTCTTACTTGATCAGGGAGGCAGAGAAATAACAGAGGTTGAGAGGTAACAAGAATCTAATTTCAATGATCTGTGTGTGTGTGTGTATGTGTGTGTGTGTGTGTTCGTCCTTTAATACCTACATTATCTATCCTAACAGCCAAATCCCAAGTTAGTTCTCCTCCTTCCCATTTTTCTTATATGTTATTGGGTCACTTCCTTCTGCAATGACATCATCAGTTAGTACTATCCTCCTTTAATAAATATATTTACCTTTGCAAAAGCACTGAAAGGCTCACAAATATATCTCCTGCTTCAAGTAGGTCACAGACTCCCAGGGAAAATAGGATGTACATCTCACCTGGAATGTAGGTGCCAGAAGAATAGAGCCCTTTCTTTAATCACTAATTTATCTCAAGAGCCTGGAATGGTGCTTGGCACACAACTGTGTGATACAAACAAATATTTGATGAATGAATGAATGAATGAATGAACGAACGAATGGTTAAGAGAAAGTACTAAGTATCCTCACAGGCATAAGGACCCTCCAGTCTACTGATTCAAAGAAGAAAATGGGCCCTAGCAGGTTTGGCTCAGTGGATAGAGCATTGGTCTGCGGACTGAAGGGTCCAGGGTTCAATTCTGGTCAAGGGCACATGCCCTGACTGTGGGCTCAATCCCCAGTGGGGGGCGTGCAAGAGGCAGCCGAACAATGATTCTTTCTCATCATTGATGTTTCCAACTCTCTCTCCCTCTCCCTCCCTCTCTGAAATCAATAAAAATATATTTAAAAGCAAAACAAAAAAAGAGAAGGGAATGGGATAAGATAATCACTATGTCAGCCAATAATTTCAGTTTCATTATTGTTGATGATAATAAAATAAAATAATCAAATTAATAGAAAGCATGATGTCTTCCATGTCTGAGACACAAACCACGTGCTGTTTCCTGCTAACGGGCTATGTTCTCACATTGGGGCAAACGTAGAAATGACAGGATGGAACAAACAGGGAGAGAAAAATACTAGAGGATTCGGATTCAGAAACCCCACCTTCCTCAAGTAGGCAAGACACCGAACGGCATCACACGTATTTCCAAGAGTAAACTGTTTCTACTGCTTCACTGAGCAGCACGTCAGAATTTTAAGCACAACGGTGAGAGATGACTTATCAGATGAGAGCATGAGTCACTTCTAGGAACGGGAGCAGAAACAGAAAGGTGGTCAACTGTTTTCAAAGGAATACGCACAAGACAAAGGAGGTAACAGAAACATCCCTGAAATAATTTCCCCTCAAATAATGTTCTCTTACGGTAGCTCTGAAATCATGTGAAAACTCTTGGATGTGCTTGACTGGACAGTCCCGGCTTCCGGTATACCTTCTGCACAACTCGCATTTACTTAAAACACACCAGGTCTGGCTGTCTCCCCTCTACTGGTCTGTGCTTCCCATCCTACAAATGCCCTCTGTTCTCCACGAGTGTGCAGGGCAGGGAGACGGAGCAGATACCACTGTGACAGACGAGGCACCTCCAGCTGAGCGGTCTAAGGCATCCGTGGGCAAACTACGGCCCGCGGGCCGGATCCAGCCCGTTTGAAATGAATAAAACTAAAAAAAAAAGACCCTACCCTTTTATGTAATGATGTTTACTTTGAATTTATATTAGTTCACACAAACACTCCATCCATGCTTTTGTTCCGGCCTCCAGTCCAGTTTAAGAACCCATTGTGGCCCTCGAGTCAAAAAGTTTGCCCACCCCTGGTCTAAGGGGTTTGCTGAGGCCACACAGCGAGGGGGAAGGGGCACAGCTAGAACCAGAACCATCTTGTCGCTCCAAGGTCACTGTCCTTCCCGTGCCATGGCCTCACAGGAGGGCTTTCGTCAGACTCCGCCGGGACTGCTGGCAGGCCCTGAGTGACGGATGAAGGGTTACTTTGACACGTTTTTGAGAAGGGACTGCTTGCTTTAGGAGGCAGCAGCCCTGTTCGCCTGCCTCCTTGGGCTTTTATTGTCACACAGCTTGAACTAAAATTAACTAGTAGGCACAGTCAGCCGGGCGAGCATCCTTGAGAAAGCACCTGCATCTGCAGTGTCTTTCATACAAGAACGTTCTGAAGTCTGAACATAAAGATTCTAGTAAAATACCCAGGGGCTTGGTCTTGTTTGGAAAAATCAAGGCAGGGGCTGCCGCCTTCGGCAAGGTGCCGCAGAGGCCTCTGACCTTCCGGGGAATCCCCCTTACAGACCTTCCGACCAAGCCCCGTGCTTCCCCACAAGACTCTGTGGTCATCATTCAGCAGGTGCTTAACCACCACCGTGTGCCGAGCGCGAAAGTGCGGGGATACATCAGCCACAAGGCACAGGCCATGGCCACGTCTTCAAAGAGTTCATAGTCTAGTCAGGAAAACAGACAAGAACAAACAAATAAAACGATGTGGTGCCCAGCTGGCCTGGCTCAGGGGCTGAGGTCAACCTATGAACCAGGAGGTCCTGGATCGATTCCCGGTCAGGGCACATGCCCGGGTTGTGGGCCCGATCCCCACTGTGGGGTGTGCAAGAGTCAACTGGTCAGTAATTATCATCATTGATGTTTCTATCTCTCTCTCCATCTCCCTTCCTCTCTGAAATTATATATATATATATATATATATATATATATATATATATATATATATATTTTTTAAATGGTATGGTAGCCCTGCTGGCATGGCTCAGTGGTTGACCTGTGAACCAGGAGGTCAAGATTTGATCCCCGGTGTGGGGTGTGCAGGAGGCAACTGATCAATGATTCTCTCTCATCATTGATGTTTCTCTATCTCTCACTCCCTTCCTCTTTGAAATCAATAAAAATATATTTTTACAAAACTAAACAACAATAGTATGGTAAATACCAAAATGGGCTAAATTCCTGCTATCATACAGGTGGGTAGGATGGGAGTTGGAGAGGGAGGACTTCAGGAAGCTTAAAAAATTCGAGGCTTAAAATGAGGTGCAATTGGCCAGAGAAAGCATGAGAAGGACACTGCTAAAGTGAAGTGGGCAACCATGCAAAGACCCAGGGAGCAGAGGTAGCCAGGTGCCTCTGAAAACTGCAGCAGTTTTGGCAGGACTGGGGTGTTGGATATGTACATTGTGGGGTGGAAGCGAGCACTTGGCGGAGGGGAGATTGAGAAAAGAGGAGACTGGAGGTACAGGCAGGGGCCAGGACACGCAGCCGTTTTTAGGGACTTGTTCCCCAAACAGGGAGCCAATGTAGGGTGTGAGGCAGGGAGCGCTGTGATCACACTTGAGCTGCAGGGAGATCACTCTGGCTGAGTGGGGACAGAGCGGGAGGGACAACAGAAGCAGGGAGAGCAGCTAATTCTCTGGAGCAACTTGGTGACTGTGTCTCAGGTGGAGTAGACACCAGAGGGAGACCCTGGGACTGAAGAGCCATCACATGTGCCTTTCAGTCACGTTCAGCCTTCAAACTGTCTGACAGCTCCGAGGTGTCTGATGGGTTACATGGCCGTGTGGAGCCAAGCTCCCATGTGACAGGGAGGCCCTCTTATGTTCTATTTAGCAACCACGGGCCCAACTCACCAGACTAAAGAATGGGGACAAATACGCTCCTGCATAAAATAGATCAGCTCACGATTCTGCCTTTGCATCTTCCTATGGTCAAAATATTCATATTCTCCATCTCTGACTCTTCTGCGTAAACTCATCACTTTGGTCCCTTCTGGCCTTTCCTCTCTGGAAAATATCAGTTTGGTGACATATTCCCAATAGTTAACCCTTCTGATAGGACAACGGGATACTGTATGTAAAATACACCTCGTACAGCACCGACACATCACAAGTGCTTACAGATGTTCATTAGCACCATGATTATGGTGATTATTATTAAGTCCTAGAAGATGACTACTCATTCCAAAGGCAGATAACCTCGCGGAAAGAATAAACAATGTCTTCAGTTTACTGAGGAAAGCCACCGGGAGGAGGCGGCACTCCAGGGTGGATGTGAGCGTGGGCGTGGCACACACCCACCTAGATTCGCGCCCCGGCCCGGGCACCTGCTGGGGGATGTTAGCAAGGAACCTCAATCGAAGGCTCATTGCAGGCATCAGGGTGCATGAGATACCCTACACTAGGGGGGGCAGCCATATCCGGCCCAGATCGACATCAGAAAGGTGTCTAAATTCAACGGATGGACTGGCGCCTGCGTATTTCATTGTGCAATTGGTTTTCAACAACTCTTAACAAGTGAAGGCGAAGATGGGCCAGTAAGAGATGGAAGAGCTCACGGTCACGGTCATGTGCTGGTGGTACAGCTCGTTGTTCAGCTGCTCTTCAAGTAACAACCGGTGGGCGACAGCTTCCTCCACCCTCTCCTTCCCCCTCCCCCACTCCCCCTCCCCGTCCTCCTCCTTCTCCTCCTCCTCCTCCTCCTCCTCCTCCTCCTCCTCCTCCTCCTCCAAATGACAGTTCTTTGGAAAAGTACTCGCCCTTCGGCTCCAAAATTAAAGACAACGCTGCCATGATTGTCTTGTTCTAGAATGACTCTAATTGCTGCAGAAACAGAAGGCAGGTTGATGCTCATGAGAAACCAATGGTGTCGACACCGGGCAAACGAGGGAACACCAGGGCCAGGAATTCAATGGCTCATAGGGCCACCACGGGCCACATGTGGCTACTGAGCAATGACGTGAGATGAGCTGCCAGTGTAAATCACACACGCTGCCTTGTGAAGAATTAGAAAAATAAGGAGTAAAGACATCCAATGTATAATGACCACATGGTGAGTGATACTATGTTCTATATAGTGGGTTAAAGAAGCTGTGTTAATTAAATGAACTTCGCTTGTTTCTTTTTAAAGCATGGCTATTAGAAGATTTACACTCCAGGTGTGGTTTGCATTTTGTGGCTCCCATGATATTTCTATTGGACGGTGCTGGTCTGAGCATCATTTCTTTGCCTACTTCCATATAGCAAAGCATCTTTTTAAAAAAATCTTCACTTGAGGACATGCTTTGAGAGAGGGAGAGAGAGAGAAACATTGATGTGAGAGAGCAACATTAACCAGTTGTCTTCCATATGCTCACCGACCAGGGATCAAACCTGCAACCCAGGTACGTGCCCTGACCGGGAATCGAACCAGCAACCCTTAGGTTCATGGGAGGACACTCAACCAACTGAGCCATTCCGGCAGGGCAGCAAAGTATCATCTTTAACTCTGATGTTCCAGGAATCAAAATAACCATGTTGCCTCAAACTGCTAACTTTAAGTGCCTCATCAAGATAGAAAAATCTCATATTTTTTATACAAAGCAAAAATCATTAAAATAACAGATTTTTTAACACCTGGGTACATTTCTCATATTAGTCGCCAGTCGCCATTATTTGAAAGGAGAAACAAAGGAGAATTCTGATAGAAAATAAGATAAGCTAGAGCTGAAGGAGCAACACAACTTTTTAAAATTGTAAATCAGATCTGGTTTGAAGCATCTCCCAAAATACATATTCATATTTAAAATTAAATTATAAAGCATATTAAAAACTATTCAATACAGCCAAGATGGCCAATTATAGAAAAATGTCATTATGTACATGGATTACAGATGCCTAGTAAATAAATGTGCATACAATTGGAAAATCTTTATCATTCAATAGTCTTCCCATAATTGTCAAATGGGAAAGAGCGGGTCCTCTAAGAGATTTCACCCCACAGATTTCTTCCCCGAATCTCCAATAATCATCCTCACATCTTTAACTAATTACCTGTTGCTCGTAAGAAATGAATACTTTCAAAGTTTACAAGAGGACCATGTTGTCATATTAGTCAGTCAACAGCCAGCCAGTTTAATAATTATCCCACTGCCTGGTGAGTTCATCTGTTGCTTTTTTAGTTTTCACTTTTTACAAAATGTTATCTGCATTTTGTGGAATACAAATAAGCAGATGTATGGTTTCAAAACTCTACAAAAATTGCTGGAGTTTATTTGTTGTTAGAAATATAATCCAAGGAGCCAGTTGATGTGTCTCTCTCACATCCATGTTTCTCTCCCTCCCTCCCTCCCTCCCTCCCTCCCTCCCTCCCTCTCTCTCATCCTCCTTTCCACTCTTTCCTAAAATCAGTGGAGAAAACACCCTCAGGTGAGGATTAACAAAACAAAAAGTATGCTTTTTTTTTTTCAGGTGGGCAAAAAATTTGTTTTTAGGTGTGCCACAGAATTTTAGGAATTAGTTTATATATGCCATGAGATGAAAAAGGCTGAAAATCGCTGGTTTAAATAGTGGTCAAACATGCTCCCTGACCCACACCTCCCTTTTTGAGGCCTGACTGAATCTAAATGGAAAGTTACCAACCTACCTACTGTGTTCACGAGTGAAAGGTGGCAGGGATGAGGTAAGAGAACAAAAATTCCCACACGAAAACTGTCAGTCGTCCTACCGCAAGAATATCTTAGATTCGTTTTTCCTGAAGTATAGTCCCCAAAACCTAATTCCTGAAAGAGATGTGGGAATTTAACAGAAAAGATTCCATAAATAATGTAACTTTGGAAAACACTGAAAACCAAACCCCTTTCAAAGTGAGTCACCACATGCATTATTAGCATATTAAAGGCTGTGAGCAGCCCTACTGTCAAGAACCCTATGTAATTCAACTTTCCAAAAGGAAATGATCACAGAATCTATTTTTCACAACACCCACCCTATATATATGATGAATAAGACTCTGTTCTGGAACCTTACTGCCCTAGGTCTGGATCCCAAATCCACCACTGGGCAGCGCTATAAACTTGGTCAAGATATTAACCTCCATACACCTGCTTTCTTATCAGTAACATGGGGCTTGTGGCAGAATCTATCTGAAAAGGTCATTTGGAGATTGAGTGAATATGAGCAGTGTACTTGCTCATCACATAAGCAGTGTGTCCAGGGAACTATCTTTATCACCAACCTCAGGGGAGTTTCCCAAGGAGTTGTAATTGCTGTTTTGTGAGCTAATGCTCTTGGCTTTTTTTTTTGTTTCAAGAACTGTTACTATGCGCCAAAGTCCAAAAAGAAAATAATTTTCCCTTCAGCAGCAGGTTGTGCAAGACTTCTAAAGAAATATTTTAATGGGTTTATTCAGATAAGTCATATTATCAACGAAGGCAAAGGAGCTGAATGTGGAAGACAAGGGAGGAACACGACTAAAAACAAGAAGATGGGGAATCAATCCACTTGTAGCTTCTACTAAAATAACTGTTGACTTTGGGCAAGTTGCTTAGCTTCTCTGCATCTCAGTTCTCATTTACTGTAATGACTGCTGGACAAGATGGGTAGTTTCATTAAGTCATCTATTAATGATAATCTTGAGTTAAGGAAAGTTTATAAATCTAAGTACTGTTTTTTAGTCTTTACACACACACACACACACACACACACACACACACACACTGTAGTTAAATTAACCTTGTGTCCAGTAATGTGTGGGATACCTAAAAAGAAGAATCATGTCCTATTCACTTAAAAATTCACAGTGCCTAAGGTAGCTGGAATAGAACATACACTCAATAAATGCTGAGTAAATGCCTGTTTAACAGCAATCCACCCGTTATCTCTCATTAAAAAAAATTCAAGACCTCTGTGATGTAAGACACTGTGCAGGTTACAACTAAGTTTGTGTTTTTGGAAAGCTCTTAGCTCTACCATAGAGAGCTTGCAATTGAATTTGTGGTATGAATACCAAGCGATGACACTAACTGTTGCCTTTTCTTTTTGCTACCTTTTGATTTGAATCCATAATTCACATGAGGTTTATGGTATTATTTTACACAGCAGCACCATGCCAGTAGCATCCTATATAATAAAAGGTTAATATGCAAATCAACCAGCCACTATGACGCGCACTGACCACCAGGGGGCAGATGCTCAATGCAGGAGCTGCTTCTAGTGGTCAGTGGGCTCCCACACAGGGAGCACCGCTCAGCCAGGAGCCGGGCTCACAGCTGGCGAGCACAGTGGCGGTGGCAGGAGAGGCTCCGTAGCAGTCGAACATCCCCCAAGGGCCCTTGGACTGCGAGAGGGCGCAGGCGGGGCTGAGGGGTCTCCCCCGCCCCCCGAGTGCAAGAATTTCGTGCACTGGGCCTCTAGTTATTCAATAAAGGCATTTAGTAACTATGATGAAAGAGATGGCAACATCAGTAAAAAGGAAGCAAGTATGTCCAATAAATTATATGCAAAATTTTAAATTAATAAGAATATCTATTTGATGATACCTTCTAAACAAATGGGGGGAAAGAGGCACACTTTGAAGCTGATTTTAGAAGACGGGTTATCAATTTCTTTTTTAAGAAAAAAATCACCATTTTTCTTCCAAATAGATAGTTGTATATAGCCTCAGTCTTGAAAAAAAAAAAAAAAAAAAAAAAGAACAAAATTGTTGATCTCCACAAACCACGTAGATGTAAGTAAACATCTATAATTGCTAATCAAATTTCAGTTCTTTCTTTTCATTGACAAAGACACGTCATGAATCATAGACATCGTCTCTGAAATCAAAATGTCCCCGGACCACCCCACCCTAGTCACAGACAACCCTGACCCAGGCTGCTCTGCGATGGGGAATGTGAGCAGAGTGCTCACTGAATTTGTTCTGAATATTCACTCTTTGTGAAAAGTGTGCAGAAATTCTTGTGGATAAATTTCTAGACTATTAAAATCTCAAAATAACTGCATTTTCGTCGTCTTTCCTGGTGATTGCTTCCTAGCAGCCCGCCCCTACTGGCTTCTCCTTATGTGCGACGTAACGTCAGGCAGAGGGGTGTCCTGGGACAGCAGTGGTAGACAGGGCCCACGCAAAAGGTGAGCACGTGACCAGGCAGGGATGTCCTGGGTTTGCAGGGAGAAAGTTTAATTTTAATTGGTCTTGGAAAGTAAGGAAGTCCTCCTCCCTGCCCCACTGTCCACTGTTCCCGTTGTCAGTGCTATTGACTGGGCAGGTGTCTGCTCGAAGGCAGGTCACTGAGATCAATCGAAATCAGGGCAACCTCAGCCACAGAAAGTAACTCACGGATCGCGATAGGAAATGGGTATTTCGGAGAGCATCATCCCAACCGAAACAAACAAACAAACAAACAAACCGGACTTTGCAAAATGAACAGAGACTCCGAACAACAAAAGCAAGCAACAACATCTAGTCTAACATGGCATATTTCTTTGCTGTTACAGATGCCGCTCGGCAAGGCACGCGTTGGCTTCCCATATGTGAACGTTAGAACCCAGGCATCACAAGATGCATTCGAATGGAATGTTAACCTTCACTTAATTTTTTTTTTTCTTTTCCCCGCTGACGACATACAATTTTAGTATTATCACAACGGAGCTTCTGGCTGGAAAAGAATTAAATTAATGGGTGGATTTAAAAAAAAAAAAAAAAGCTTAGAAACTTAAAAAAAAAATAAACAACTTTCAAATCTCTCTCCTTCATGGTGTCAAGAGCCAAGATAAATGTATTTCAATCGCAACTTCCAAACGAAAGTCACAAATTACTACCATTATGCTAAGTGTGAGCTACCCCACTGTGCAGCGTTGCTTTGTGAATTTTTACCTTCCTCTACGAACACTTTTAGCCGCTGATCGCACAGCCTTGCAATGTTTTCTGCCTTTTCCTTTAAATAAACTGGCTCTGGCTCCTTCCATCTGGTTCCCCTTCCGTCAGCAGCCCTGCACCTGTTCACACCTCCTCTCCTGTTGGATTCCACTGAACATTCCCTCCTCTGCCAGGGCTATTCTGGCACCCGCAACCTTTCTGTCATTCAATCCATCTGTCAGAAGTGAACTTTGTTTACCGCGAGCTTCTGCTTTCTTCTTCAAGAAGCAGAGCCCCTCAAGGTCATTGTCAAGTGAACTGTCGGCCTGGATTCCCATCCTCTCTCGCTCACCAGAGGCAGACGAAGTTCTGTTGTGTAATGTGCTTGTGAAATTGACTTTGGGGTTCGGGGAGACAATAAATTTGGAGTCAAGGCAGTGAGAGGGGGTGTCTTAATGATCGTTTGTCGAACCAGACAGCTGATATGTACATTTCCTTCATGTGTCTCCGCACTTCTTATTATATCGAGCTAGGAACTATGTACATAAGAAGCAAAATAAAAGTTTTAAAGTGAAATCAAAATAGCACAAACAGGCTTACACGATGTAAAAATGGCTTCGTACTCTATAGCATTAACTTGAGGAATAAATATTTTCACTAATGAACTAGCCAAGGGAAAGAGTATTCCAGTTAAGAAATTTCCCACTGAAATGCTCAAAATGCACAAATGGGTACCATTTCAATTATGAGCTCTGTATTGACACAAAGCTCCATCACTGCTTTGAAAAACTTAACCCACACTATACAAACCAATGTATGTACATCTTAAATTTCATCATTTAAAAATAAACAGTTCTGCTTAAGTAATGATCAAATATATGCTACCAAACATACACATAATCTATCTCAAGAAATGTAAGTTGTATCAAATGGCCATTCTGAGAAAAAAAAAGAGACTCCTAGAAATTAGGTGAAAATTATACTCCCGATTGAATTTATTCTGTTATCTACAGCTATCGAGTAGTCACCCTTCATAAATCAGACATAAAATCACTTTATGTAGATTTATCAGTATTTTAGACAATCAGATTCTTTATGAAAAAAATAATCATGCAATTCAAATGCCTTAATAAGAAAAAGGGAGGTAATTTTGTAGGAGAAAATATATGGCAAAAATTTTATGGTACTTCATTCATAATGCTGCTGTTATATTATGAAGAATTATCTCAAGATCTAATCTTATTGCATACGTTTTTATTAAGTAAAATTAATCAAGTTTGTAAAATTTTTGAAATTGTTTGGAAAAGATAAAAATGTGAGCTTCTTGCATTGACATAAAATTAAAAGCAGATTTTATTAATAAAGGCAGTCTAAATTACAGTAATTTAAAATTTGAAGTTTAAGGTTTTGATAAATTAAATATTTATAATTTATTTAAAAATATTTTATCAGAGCAGTTTTTCAGATGTGTTAAAGAAAATTATTGTCATGCTAAATATAAAAGCAAAAACAAAAGATCAGGAAGGAAAGCTTAAAATCCAAGTAAAAGGACATTCTTTTTCAGCTTATTTCAATTTTACTGCTCATCTCCAAAATCCCCTATAGTCTATAAATCATTCTTAAGTAACATGTATAAACAGAATTTAATATACGAATTTTGAAACCAAAATATGTTTCCTAAGAGGTGCTTTCTCTTTCATCTTCCTGAAACATAATTTCTAAATAATTTCTCTTTCTGTGGAGATTTCAGAAATCCTGTCTAATTTACCCAGTAAGTTGGTTACTTCTTTCCTGGGTATTTTCCCCTTTCGTGCCGGCTGCACTTGAGGGCAGCTCGGTTACCTGGCCCCAGCCCTGCTTCTGAATAGCACGGGAAGGGGACGGGTAATTGGATCACTTGCATGGTCTGATTTGCTATAGAAAGGGAAGAACTATTAGCAAATTGCTGGTTTAACAGAGGCTGCTGAAAGCACCGTGAAGCAGCTCTTCGAACGTAGCAAATTGCATTTCAAAAACACACGAGTAGGCTTGCGATGGAGAATTTGTATGGTAAGAACATAAACAAATGAAAACCACTCCGTTTAACATCACGTAGAGTCACGCACAGATGCGGGAGTGTGCACGCCCGCACACACACGCACACACACACACACACATACACACACTTTCCCCTCCATAAATACGAAAGAGAAAGAAAGGGGAAATAATAGCACGATTACTTTTACAAATGGATCATTTCAGGAATTCAGAGAATACTGTTTCTATTCATCTGCCTGATGTGTAATATGCTTATAGCATCCTTTAAATAGAAAAACTAGGGGAAAGTGTTCGGCAGTTTGATAGCAACACCTAAAACACACATTTTACAGGAAAAACACAGCATTGAAGCCGCGTTGCCAGGTTGCAGAGGACAGAAAAGCCGTCGTAAGGGCCCTGGAGGCAGGAGCTGACATCCCTCGCATTCTTTAATATCAGCTTCACTAAAACAGCACGTGGGCGTGGGGTGGGAGGTACAACATTAAACTCCTTCATAGAGTTCTGACCTTCACCTCTCTGCAATCTGACTAACAGTTAGTTCCACTTTTCGAAGAATGGCACATGATGGGAACACAGTTCTTTTTCTCTGGTTTCTTGGTCTTTCTGCCTAGCTCTTCATGGAGCCTTTGAACGTGAGAGGGTATTCATCCTTCCGCCCCCTCCCTCCATTACCTGGAGGCCAGACCTGCCCTGGGATGTGGGAGTTTGCAGGGCTGCGGGACAAAGAACCGATGGAGGGGGAAACGGGTTAGCGAGAGGCTGCTAAGAGTAGGAAGAGGCGAAGTGACGAGTTTAAATCTGCCACAATCATTTACTAATGTGCTGCTACATCAAATAAGTCTAATTTTTTTTGACAGCATCAAATTAGATTTATTGCAGAAACTGCTGCATAAATAGCATATGGCTGTGTTATACCACCTATTTCAAATCCTGGGAATGTCCCCCGCCCCCTCCAAGATGAATAAATTGAGCCAAGCTACAAACCTCCTGCAAAAAAAAGAAAAAAAAGAAAGAAGAAAGAAAGAAAGAATATACCAGTTCAAAAGCAGATGTAGGAGATCTGGATTTCTTTGTTCAAGTACTAGTTTAAGCACGAATGTCCCAATTCTATATTTAAAAAACACGTCTCCCTACTCAGTTATTAAATTGAATGGGTCAGGTTTTTTCCCTTCTTTCATTTACTCAGAATGACTTGGTTTTTGTTTTACGGTTTGGGACTCTGCATTATGCTTAACACTCTGACGTTCAAGCCACAGTGACGCAGGGAGGAGAAGCGGGCAAGTGGCTAAGGATCGAACACGGTTTAAACAGGTGACGAGAAGCCGCGGAGCATCAACGCACGCGGGGCCGGGTGGTTTTCCGGTTTTCGCTTGCGAAAGACATATGTGGCGGAAAGTGGACCCGAAAGCCCTCTCGAGTGGCCACCGTCGCCCTGATCCTGCAAACTCTCTGATGCATAAGACACAGAAAGTGACCATTCCACGCGCAGGCAGGACGGCAGAGCCGCGCCAACAGCAGAAGTCCAAGTTCCGTGGGAGCCGGACTGAAACCCGCACCCACATCCCCCGATGGACAGACAGCTCCTCCTTCCTCCATCTCCACCCCGGAGCCCACCCCCCGCCCGCCCCGCCATACAACGCAGCTCCGCGCGTCTTTCGGAACAAAAGTTTCCGTCCTTCCCAAGATGGGAAAGACGTTGCAAGGTCTTCTCTCAGACCAGTGGGCACACCACTGCCAACATCATGGCACTCGGCTACCCGCAGGCGCGCGCTCGGCGGTCAGTCCTCCCAGCTGCCCTATCTGTTACTGTCTGATTAGTTCTGCTAAGGAACCCCTCCCCTGCCAGCTTTCCGTGCCATCTGTTCCGTACATGATGGCTGCTGCCCAGCAACCCAGCACTGCCCTCCTACCTGGCACCCGGCTACCATCCTTACCCCAAAGTGCTAACACAGGTTCGCGCTGCTGGCAGCGGCAGCCTTTCATTACGACCACGTTGACAAGAGCAGGGTTGCTTGTAATTTCTCTTTTATCCTGATTTTGATTGTACAACCACCTCCCACTGATTCCGTTTGCTCCAGTTTTGTTGCTCACAGATTTTCCTCTCCACATTAATCTCCCTCTGGCATGTGCCTGCATCTGTTCCCTTTTTTATTATTAATTTTCAAATTCCCACCATTTTTGACAAAAAGGAGGTAATCTACACTCTGTTTCTGCCCATTTCATTTTCTTTAATTTGGGAGATCAGGGGGAGCGCCTGCCAGAGAAGTTAATTCTCCGTTAACAGTTTATTTGCTGGCATCCCTGGGCCTTTGTCGATGAGTCAGAGACAGGAATGAATGTTGACGGAATGACAACAACAGAGCCGCAACCGGCCCCGAGTTTAATGAAAAGCAAACAGAGGAAACAGCATCTAAAAAGTGTATCAGTCGCCCAAGTTGCCTCGTGCTGTCATTCTTCCTCCTGCTTTCACAGATCATTAATTTCTTTGTGCAAATCGGTGTGAGTGCGGGACCCGGGCTCCTCTGCGGACGGCGGGTCTATTTCCACTGCCCCTGGCTCTTACTGTTTCTTAGGACAATTGTCGTCTTTCCTCAGCCCAGCCCTCGTGGCCTCAGTCACCGGCGAGTGACTCTGAGTCAGTGCCCTGTTCCAGAAGCGGGTTGAGAGAGGGAACTGCCACTCGAGCAGCAGAGCAGAGCTGCTTCCAGCGGATCTTGTTGGACAAACAGTGACGATCAGGAGTGGCAGGTGGTTTTCCTCCAAAGACAGACTCAGAGAACCGGAAGTCCTGTATTAAAGACCGGCTCTCTGTGTCCTCCCTGGTCCTCACCCCACTTGCCAACAAGGACTCGGGTGATTGGATCGCGCCCCCATGGCCCTGGAGTTTTCTGGATGGAGGACTGCACTGTGGCTGCTGTTAGCTGACTTTATATGAATTTGTATAATAATGTGATAATAGCACAGGAGCCCCCAGTAGAGGAGCGACACCTCGTCTACAGAAACCTGATGAGGTCAGTGCCTTTCATTCTCATACGTGTCCTCAAGGAATCACAATTCAGACACGAAGGGAATGAAGTGCAGGGGGAGACCGTCCCCACGGTGACAGGAGAATCAGAAACAACCAGGACCAGTGTCAGACCCAGCGACGCCCGGCCTGGGGGCCACACTTCAGACGAGCGTCCAGGAGACCAGCAGCCCTCGGTACGGCCCACCCACTTGTAATCCTCACCCTGAACACCCCAACCCCCAGCTTTGTAGACATTTCAGTCGTGACTTGTTATTTTACTCACTCCTTTTGCTGGTGTAGTTATACACTGAGTGACCAGATGATTCTGACCACCCCATCAGCGCTTCACTGACACTTCCAAAAATACTGAATACTGAAAACTTCCTAAGCAAATACTCTCAAGGTTTTATTATTATTATTATTTGCATAACTAGTTCACTTCATTGTACTGATGGGGTGGCCATAATCACCTGGCCACTCGGTGTATTTATTTCTTTTGAGAAACCCCCTGGTCCGAAGCAGGTCCTCAGAGGAGACACAGGCAGGGACTGAGGGATGCTGGTGCCCTCGGGGGAGGCATCTCTTTGGTAACATGCCTGGTTCCCCTCACCCCCAGCCCCCCTTTCCCCATCACCAGTCAGGGGTGCTCAGCCCTCCACGGGCGACCTATGCGGCTGGGAGAGGCCACTCGAGTGGAGGTGGGGCAGCCTTCCCTCGGCCGGACACTGGCTTTGCAGCGGCTCCTGAATGTTCTGAGCCACCCGGTGCCCACGCCGAGTCCCTGGGGCTGTACTCCGGGAGCCGCACTCTCTGCTCGGCCAGGCCCACAGAGCAGTAGCTTGGTACCAGTGTGGTCGCCAGGACTGGGCCGGGCCCCCAGGGACATTGTCCACGACGGGCCCTGATCCTGGGGAGTCTCCAGGCCTCCTCTTTCTCAGATTCCTTCAAATCAGCTCTGATCCCAGGATCTACCGGCCCATTTGCCACTGTCTTGTCCACTTGCCGGCCTCAGGGAACCAGTAACGAGGGGGTGACACCTAGCAACTGGTCTCTCGGACACACCCAGTGAGGAGGGGGTGCTGGAGGAGGACTGAACATCGTGACACGGATGATGTCTCCATGCTTCCTTCACCCTAAGTTTCTGTTGCAGATTAGAGCTTTCCTCTAGGAAAACATTCCTCTCCGTGCTACTGGGATCACAATCTCATGTTCTGTTTTCCCTGAACTTGGCACTCACTGTTGAGTCAGGGCGTGGGCAGTGCCTCTTCCATTGCCCCTGGGCGCCTTCAGAAAACGAATTGGCTGCGGCCACCACCACGCGCCAGGCTGTGGGCCTGGGCGGCAGGGGGAGGACTTCGCTGCACACACATTTGGGCTCCGGGCCTGAGAGGAGGGAGCCAGGGAGCATTAGGCAGAGCCCGCGGAGACGCATCCTGGCAGCCTGTGATCTGGCCTCCCGCCCCGGGCCTCCCGGGGACCGGGGTCCTCAGCCCTCAAACAGGCAGAGGGGAGCGGGCACCGGCCACGGGGTGTCCATCAGACAAAACAAAGTATCTTTTCTTCCCTGGCTGCCACTCTGGAACGGGGGAAGGCGAGGAAAAGAGGACGCAACTTAAAACAGGACCCAGGCCATCTATTTTGAGACTCGAGGATGTTGGTGGCACATATATCCACTTAAGATTATTTTTGACATGTTCTCTGCTTAATTTATTCATGTGAGGAGAGGAGGAAAAAACGTGAGTTTAACTTTTAAAGGGAGCTTCAGACTAAAAATTCTTCAATAAATGCAGAAGGGAAAAAAAAAAAAAAGATCAAGTTCCCTGTTATACTATGCCGTACAGGTGAAGATGGGTTGAAAGTTTGGTCTTTGTTTTATTTTATTTTTTAATATATTTTTATTGATTTCATAGAGGAAGGGAGAGGGAGATATAGAAACATCCATGATGAGAGAGAATCATGGATCGGCTGCCTCCTGCACATCCCCCCACTGGGGATGGAGCCCACAACCCAGGCCTGTGCCCTGACCGGGAATTGAATGTGACCTCCTGGTTCATAGGTCAAAGCTCAATCACTGAGCCACACCAGCCGGGCTGGTCTTTATTTTACTTTTAAAATTTATTTTTGTTGTTGACAGTTTTATAAATGCCCCCTCCCCGCTTTGGCTCACGCTAGCTGTCACCTGAAGATGAGTGCATTTCCTCCTTAATTTTCCCCACAATAAAGAGGCGAGGGAAATTTCTTCATCGTCTACAGAGAACCTGCTAGACTTCGCCTGCTGCCAACGTGGGGAAGGAGACAGGGAGATAAAAGAGGCCCATGAACTGAGATTCCTGAGCCATGAAAGAAGTTGTTCAGCTTTGAAATCTGTTTTGTGCTTATTTCTGAATAGGAGTTGTGAGCACGGGATCTGGAGTCCGAGGGACCCAGTTCGACCCCACCTCCTCTACTCCTCCCTCCTTCCGGCTGAGTGACATCACGCCTCACCCCCCTAGGACTCCATGTCCTTGGTCTCGCTGTGGGGGTTGAGAAGACAGGGTGCCTGAAACTTCTTGCGTCAAATATCTTTGTAAAAAACATTTCTGGTCCTAGGCAAAGCATTAGCTTTGCAAAATGAAATAAAAAGTCAATAACATTGTCACAACTAAGTATGGTGTCAGATGGGCACTATACTTATTGAGGTGGCCACTTCATAAGTTGTATGAGTATCTAATTTCTAAGTTGTACACTAATATAATATTTGAATATTTGTTTAAACTAATGTAACATTGCATTATATTTCAGCTGGAATCAGAAAATAAATTTTTAAAAAATGAATCACTAGAAAAATTTTAAGATAGCCAATATAGCACTCGGATGTTGTTGCAGTTTAAAAGTGGTATAAAGGTTTCCAAACTCTCAATTTTTGTATGCATCTTGTGGCAGACAAGGTAACATCCAGCCCAGGGCTTGGCTCACGCTAGACGTTCATGTACACACCCTTTCCCCTCTCTTCTCTATATTCTGAGGATGGTCTGAATAAAACCACAAAGAGCTGACCATGCCCCTTGGGACTGTCAACATGCCGAAAATGGAGACCACCTCTCTCAAACCGACGGAGCAGATCTAATCTTCCCCCTCCTTCCTCTTCAAGCCATTCCTCAAGGGAAAATCAGAGACTCCATTTAACAGACCAGAGGCAGCAGAGGGGTCACCTGCTGTTTTATTCCCCAGAACCCCTGAAGCCTGCCCCTTATTCCTGGGGTTCTGGGAGGCTGCCAGCCACAGCACCCGAAAGGGGGTGTGTGCAAGTGACTCCGTTTTGAAATCTGAACTGCAGGTTTTGAAACTGGAAGTGAAGTCACTTCCTTACAGTCTGAGATCAAGGGCATTTCCTTGCCCTAGCGATTTGGCTCAGTGGACAGAGCACTGGCCTGCAGACTGAAGGGCCCCGGGTTCCATTCCGGTCAAGGGCATGTGCCTGGGTTGCGGGCTCGATCCTCAGTAGAGGGCATGCAGGAGGCAGCCAATCAATGATTCTCTCTCATTGATGTTCTATCTCTCTCTCCCTCTCCCTTCCTCTCTAAAATCAATAAAAATTATATCACACACACACACACACACACGCACATGCACACACATGCACACACATGCACACACACACACACACACGCACACACACACTAGTATATAAAGGGCGTCTCCTTTGTCTTTCGTTCACGCTACTCCGTGGTGTGGGAGGACCTGACAGAATGAACCAACATTCCGTCAGAAGTCAAGCCCTGCCAGTGACAGAAAGTGACAGCAAACTGGCGTCGCCTCGAGCCCCCGGCCCAGAAAACCCCAGCCGGCTGCCTTTGGGTTCCACGTGGTCTAGTTATCAAAGGAACCGATTCCCCTCCACAGCAGGGCTGGGGAAAGGACACAGACTTAAAGGAGTGTGTCCACACATGCAGGTGTGGAGCAGAGTGTCGGCCTCAGCAAGCAGTCAGTAACAGTCACAGACATCCGAAACCGCTTGTGGTAAAAGGCATTCTGTAAAGTAAGCGGCCCACACGGATGCAAATGGTAGTCTTGGGAGAGGAATTTAAATCCTGGGGCGCTTCAAAGCTCTTAGAACATGTCAAAAACAAATAGGAAGGAAGTTCCACTTTTTTATGGAAATGAAGTGAGGAAGTGGAGGAGAATGACAGTTGCGTTGTAATATGTGAAGTGACTAAGGCAAGTGACGAGCCAAAGGACAGCTTCTTAGGAAAAGCCCAAGCCAAGACTGAGCCTCGCTGGCCTATTTATACCAGAGCCTGGGAGCAGCCAACGCTATTTCTACGGTAAATTTATGTGACTGATGCTCTCAGTTGTGTGTCGGGACCAGTTGCATGAGCCCCTTCCCTACTAAACCGCCCTGAATCACAGCCTGATGGGTGACAGCGTGGGCTCTGAAGGCAAATTGCTGTGTGACCTTAGATGAACCATTTTAGTTCTCTGGGGCTCAGATGCACTCACTATAAAACAGGGAAAAGATAGTCTATTATTGTTCTTTAAAGAGCTACTACACATCCCAGGCACCAGGCCGGCCCTAAGATGCATATATTCTTAACCTCAGACACAGATGCATTTAGATATTTAAATGATAGGTTGCACTGAACTTACTCTCGTATATACATATGCACCTCCCAAATGCCATCTGCCCTCTGGAATTTCCCATGGAATGCCCTTCATTCTCATTTTCCTGTATCCCAATGCTACCAAGGTCAGTAAGAAGTTATCCGTCCCTCTGTCCCTATAACACCTTACCTGGAATCTCCCTTCTGGATCTGATCATTTATCTTACTACCAGAGGCCCAGTGCACAAAATTCATGCACTTGGAGGGGGCGGAATCTCTCAGCCCGGCCTGCACCCTCTCACAGTTCAGGAGTCCTAGGGGGATGTCTGACTGATGGCTTAGACCCGAGTGGCCTAAACTGGCAGTCAGACATCCTTAGCACTGCTGTGAAGGCGGGAGAGGCTCCTGCCACCACCGCCGCACTCGCCAGCCGTGAGCCCAGCTCAGGGCTTCTGGCTGAGCGGTGCTCCCCCTGTGGGAGTGCACTGACCATCAGGGGGCAGCTCCTGCATTGAGCCTCTGCCCCCTGGTGGTCAGTGTGCATCATAGCGACCGGTTGTTCCAATGTTTGGTCGATTTGCATATTAGGCTTTTATTATATAGGATATCTTCCTAGGCTTTGAATGAATAGTCATAAAATCACAATATATTAACCACTCCCATATCAATGACTTACTGAGCTCTAACTCTTCCCAAAGGACTGAGGAGGTGCTCTGAGAAATGGAATATTACAGGACCTGTCCCCCACCTTGAAGAATGAGACATTCCAGGAGGGTACCACATAAAGAACTTCAGAGCAGCTATCTATCCATCCATCCATCCGCATTCAGTATGCACTAAGGGCCTCCCGCTGTAGCTGGGCAGGAGAACTCAGGGTGACATGCCTGCTTGCCTCAGGCAGGGGTCACGGGGAGGGCTACAGTGGAAAGGCCAGGATTTCAGGGAGACCTGGAAAAGGAGGTAAGGTTACCACAGGGCTAGAGAAGGTCAAGGGGTCTTTTAGGTGTGCAGAACAGTAAAAGGGGAGAAAAGTCCAAAAATTCAAAGGGCTGCATCTGCTTAAGTCTGGCTGGAGTCAGCGTGTGAGAAGGTGGAATTGGTGGTGATGAAGTCACACCGGAAGGTTGAGGGCTCTCAGGAGCCTGCAATGCTGAGTGGCCTGGATATCCGGAACAGTCCGCAAGGCACCATGGGAGGCTCTGAGCACAGGTGACAAGATCAAGGAGCACTCACTTGGCAGTGGTTGGCAGAGCAGATTGGAAGGATGTGAGAGACTGTTTTCATACCCCTATGGAGGGCAGCCAGCGTCATGAGGAACGCAAACGGTGGGTATGAAGGACACGTCTATGTCCTTCAACCTCAGGAAACATCTTAGACAAAGGGTGCTCCACGCAATTTAAATGCCTAACGCCTGGAAATAAGAACTGCGTGATACCCTGTGTTAAATCATTGTTAGAATCATTGACTATCGGAGCCAAAGGAAACCTAGAAAGCGTGTAATCTAACTCATTTTATAGGGAAGCAAGCGGGTTCAAAGAATGAAGTGATTTGTCAAAAGTTGCAAAGATTCTGAGTTCCCGGGGGGGAGATACTAAAACCCAGTGTCCTCCATCCCAGGGTGCCCGGGGGCACCCCCTACGAATAGTGTTTGGTTTTAACTGTTTCGCTAAGGCAGCCCTGATGCATTCCGTAGTCTTTGCTTACACACTGGAGGCCGTCCGTCTCCGCGGCTCTCCTCCACGGCCCCTTACAATCATGGTCCTCTCTGGCTGCTTGCGCCATCCGCTGGCTGAGCTGCCACTTCCTGTAAAAGCATCCTGCCGGCAGCACCTTTCCCTCACGCTGCGCCTGCACTGGACCGTCCACCCGAGTTCCAGAACAAAGCCCCTTATTTTCCCCGCGACTGGTTCTCAACCTTCTGGCCCTTTAAATACAGTTCCTCATCTGTGACCCAACCATAACATTATTTTCGTTGCTACTTCATCACTGTGATGTGGCTACTGCTATGAATCATCATGTAAATATCTGATATGCAGGATGGTCTTAGGCAACCCCTGTGAAAGGGTCATTCGACCGCCAAAGGGGTCGCGACCCACAGGTTGAGAACCACTGCTTTATAGCATGGTTTTCATATTCAATTTTAAACTTTGTTTAGACTATGACATTCAAAATGTTTATGTTAAGAATAACTGAAGAGCTACCTGTATGGGATTTATTTCTTTCAGCTGGAATATACGGGAGGGGGCGGGGCGAGAGAGACCCATGTTTCCCAGGCACACACTTGAGAATACTGAATCCACAAAGAATGATGAGGGGAAGCAAACGCCAAAAAAAATCTCAAAAAGTGTATCAGAAATATTTAACCCCACCACCAAGTCACATTTTCAGTGCGAAGAGAGAGATACAGCCCCTTACACTTTTATTCCACCTTCACATTCCTAGGTTTTGTAAAATAGGGAAGTGTAAAATGCTTACAAAACAGCACCACACCCAGAACACAGGGAATCACCCTTTATTTCCTGTAAAAGTGGGTTAAATTTTTGTAACTTGGTGTGAATAAAGCTCAGTGGGAAAAGCTTTGTAGGGAAGCCAGCAAAACCGTTTTCCTTAAGAACAAAAGAATTCGTTACCACTAGTCACTTGTAGAGGTGCTGTATCTTAATACGCTTTTCTTGCAAGAAATGGATCTTGTCAGACGGTACAAATAGACATCTCGCAGGAAAACTCTCCACGAGCTGACTTCAGAAATGAACTCTCAGAATAAGACAGAAAGGCAAAGGGGGCAAAGCCAGTATTAATATTTATTTGCTGACGCTCAGCCACAGGGAGACATTAAAGCCGTCCTATTTCTGCGGTTTAGCGGGGCTCGGCACACAAATGGTTGCTTCTCAATAGAAGTCTCACAAGGAAAACTGTTCACTATCGTGATGGACCTGAATTCCGAAACAGCCATGCTCAAATAACCCTAGAAACCGTTAACGTTAGATTCTCAGCTCTAAAGAACAACGCTTTAATGGGCATTCACAGAACAGTTATTATTCTGCAGTATTAAGCAATTTTTTTGTCATAAAAGTGCTTTATCTATTGGGATTTTTTTCCCCCCAGATATCACACATGTTAGAAATGATGTACTTTCTTTCTTTCCTTCTCTCTCTCCTTCTTCCTTCTCCTTTTCTTTCGTTGTTTAAAGGGGAAGTTGGCAATATTCCATTTGGAATATTATCATAACAAAATGTTTTTTTAAACAAAGTTTGATTTTAACAGAACTAGAGGCATCTTGACACTAGCCTAAAACTTTGGGAGGTTCATCAACCTCCAGAATTTTTTTTTTCCCCAAAAGCAGGCTGTTCAAGTGGTGTTTTTCTCCATCTGTTATCATACCGTGCTCGGAATTACATGCTCATATTTAATGGAAAAGGGATCAGTCCCCTTTCATAATTTAAATTCAACATTTTACTATGATTAGAAGACCAGTGTTTTTCTGAACGGTGAGCCAAACCAACGATTCTAAATCGACATGTGTATTTAGACAAAGTTCTCCCTAAAAGCCGAAAAACTCCCCAAACTGAATAAACTCAAAGGCTTGACCTGAAAATTGAAAATTATACTAAAACTGAAAGTGAGAAGAAACCACTTACAGGATAACGAGAAATATCTCCGGTCACAGTGCGAGTTTTCCTCTGCTGTATTTCTGCGTCTGCGTGTGTGTTTTCAACATAGCAACTCACACAATGTTTGCTACCAAAAATACCTTGTTGTAATGTGGGGCTGAGTTTATGTGTTTACTGAAGTTTTATGACAATGATACTCATATCACAATACCCCTGACAGAAACAATAGGCCGGGAGACCAGGATGGTGCGAGCCTGGTTATAACAATGCTTTAAATGTGAACAGTGCAATCAATTTCATGTCAAAATATTACACCCTCCTTAGGACCCAGGGTCCTTGTTAGTAGCAGCTCCATCTCCATTTGCATCTCAGGATGCCTTTTATTTTGCCTCTTGAACCATGTCAGTGTCTGATCCCTTCCCTGCATAGATTCCTGGGTTCCTTCAGCGCAGCATTTGTATTAGACACAGGGTTAACACGCGAGGTGGTGGTAGGAGAAATATGTCATGTTGCTTGTATTGATGGAGAATCGCCTAAATATTTGAGCATCTTCGGGGACAGATCAGTAACTCCCTGCCACACTCATCACTCACATGTCGGCGTGTTTTGCTTCTCTGCCTGGGAGCTGTGTGTGAACGGGATGCCTGAGACTAACTCCAACAACTGCTTGGAAGCCTGTGGCAACCGCCGGTGGGCTGAAATGGGGCCACGGTGGGGAGGGGGGCCGGGGGGCGCGGGACGGGCTCGGGGTACCTGGTGAGGTGCAGCTGGCGCTCGGCCTCGGCCAGCCGCTCTGTCAATGTCAGGAGCTCCTCGCCGGCCCCCGCCGCCTTCTGCTGCTCCCGCTCCACGTGCTGCCTGCTCTCCCTCAGCTCCAGCGTCAGTCTCTCGATTTCCTTGGGCAGACAGGCAGGGAGAAGGCATCCGATCAGACACAGGCACTGAGAGGCAAAACTGCCTCGTTTTGGTTTTTGCCATGAATTTAATGTGATAAGAAATTATTAGGAGGTGTAGGCTAGCGTCCATTTGATGACAAAGGGAACTAGCAAAGCCAAAAATGCACATTAGTGAGGGGTTGTGCTTTTTTTCTTGGATCGTAAGATGAAGTCTGATTTTAAAGATGAAATGATGAAATGAGAGTAGTCAAGATGGGTAATCTGTACTTTCATTCGAAGGCTCAGTCCCTTTAAAAATAATCTGAATTTAAACTGTCACTGCTTTTACAATGTAACATTTCTGTTTGTGAGTGTACATCAGACACATGCCAGGATTACCGTCAAACATGTGGCTCCCTCCTGAAAGATACATTTATGGTCTTTATTTGGATATTCTGAAAACCAGATTAATGGGTAATATCATTTAAGATATCTTTTAGAAAAATGTAAGGTGTAAAAGGAGGTATCATGACGATGATAAATATTATTTAGAAAAAAAAATGATTTAGGAGAAAAACCTTTAAGCATTTAGAGTGTATGAGATTTCTGAGCTAAAATAATATTACATTGAAATTGTTTTATAAAAAAGCAACAGCAAAAGTACTCTCAGTTCATAAATATGAACATCTGAAATATGTGAACATTTATGCTGGCTAATTTCTTAGTCTTAGGGTGAAATTATCTTTATCTTGCTAAAATGCAAATATTTCAAAGCAAAAATGCTTACATAGAACATAGTTTTAAATAATTTATACGTTACAGTAGAAATATTTATTTATTATAGAACACCTATAAAAAATTTTTAAAGCTATAAATATTCATGCTATTAAAACAAGAAGAAAAAAGGGAGAAACATTTTCAAATTCAACAGAAAGGAAGAAACAATTTTTAAAAATGCAACCCCCTTTTAAAAAACAAACCCTGCCCAAGCAGATAGTTTTAAACTTCATGTTTAAGTACATGTCCAATTTTCTCACATCATTACTTCGTATTCAGAACAATTTCCAACTATATTTAATACATCAGGCAAGAAAAACTAAATAGCTCTTTCTGTAACATTTATTTCACTATAAGTATTCATATTTTGATGAGTTTACCCTCATCAAAACCACATATTACTAACAATATAATAAAACAGCTTCTTACAAGTACTCAAATATTGTTTTAACTTTAAAAAGCTATGTAATAATGAGTATATCATTTTTCATTTGGAGTACATTTTCTATATTTTTCAGATTAGAATACTAATAAAACCTATTTGTTTCTTTTGAAAATATTTTGAACTGTTCGAATTATACCAATATATTTCATCTCATAATTAAATAGATGAAAAAACATAACAGAAAAATCTATTGTTTTGTCTAACATTGTGAAATAAACAAAAGCAAAGAAATACAAAATTCAAATTATATATTGACTTTAAAACTTTAAAAATCCATTTGTTCATTTTTTTTTTTTACACAGTGCTACACACAAGACACTGTACTATGTTGAACTCAGTTCCCATCTCTTCTAAACCCAGAATTTAACTATTCAGTTGGGTAAAAATGAGACACACACACACACACACACACACACACACAGACTAATAAAATACAAAGCATATAACAAATAAAAACAAAAGGGTATTAGAGAAAATCTGTGTTTTAAAAGGCCAGATTAGGAAAATATTAGGATGGGCAAGAAAGTGGGAATGCAGGTCAGGGCGCATGAACCTGTGGGATGATAGATTAGACCACATTATGAAAGGCCTTGAATTCTAGATTAATAAAACCGTATTTTTTTCTGCTTCTCTCATATTGCATTCCTGTTTAAACCATTCACATCTCCTCATTATAGATAAGAAAAATACAATTTTATTAATTTACTGGTAGAATCCAAGAGATGTTAGTGGTTTAAACAAGTATGCAATATGAGAGAAACTGAGCTTAAAAAATAAACGGGATCAATGTGTCTGATCGGTGTAAGATGGCAGAGACCACCAGCGGGGAGATCACACACAGTTGCAATATTCCAGGCAGGAGGAGTAGAGACATATTCAAATATACATTAAAAAACAGAAATATAAAGAGAACATGTGAGTTTATGGAAATTAAAGGAGAGCTATCAGGAGACATCAAAGACGACTCCAGAATTTTGAACTGAAAGGATCCAAAAAAGAATGACAGAACCGAAAATGTGTAAAATTCCAAACTCTCTTAGAAAGAAAAGATGCAATGATTTTTACAAGCAATATACAAAAACAACATAGGACGCCTCATGCTGATCATGAGGTTTTCAGGATAAATCATCTGCTTCTTAATCTTATGCAATAAGAAGTCAGAGGCTGCCCTGGGAGCCATGCAAACATCGGCATCAAGACGGCAGACCCAAGAGTCAACGCACATCAGGGTTGCAGACCCAGCTCTGGCTCCTTCCAGCTCGGTGACCATGGACACATGGCTCAGTTTCCTCAGCCTGAGATGGGAGTGAAAACTGCAGCGTGTTCCTAAAACTACTGCGAAGATCAAATCAGATGCTGAGTCCTTAGCTAGTGTCTGGCACGAAGTAAGAGCTGAATTAAAGATGGCAGGCATCATTATCATTTCTGATTTCTCCTCCATCTTTCAAGAGCAGCAAAGACACACACACACACACACACACACACACACACACAGACAATTAAATACAAAGCATATAAAACACAACAAATGAGTATTAGGGAAATCTGTGTTTTAAAAGACCAATTAAAAATATATTAGCATGGGCAAGAAAGTGGGAAAGCAGATAAGGGCCCATAAACTCAAGGAATGCTAGATCAGACCACATTATGAAAGGTCTTGAATTCTAGATTAATAAAATTGTATTTTTCTTATCTATAATGAGGAGATGTGAATGGTTTAAGCAGGAATGCAGTATGAGAGAAGTAGAAAAAATGACCTGCCTAAAGATATATGGTTATCACGGAGGACCAACAAGTTCTTGCTTTCATTCAATAACGTTTCCCCCATAAAGCACTGTTTCGATGAAACCTGAATAAAACTTTATTATCATTTCCAACTGCAAAAAGCATTTCTGTGAGGAAGATGGAAAGTCACTGCCTGCTCCTGGTGATCTGTGCCAGAAAAAGAGCTCACTGGTGCAGATCAGCAAAACCAACAAGTAATCCCACCAGCTGGACCGGGGCTCGGCACCTATGCCCTGACTTGGGAAAATATGCCATGGCACCAACTCCAACAGTTAGCAGTCTCTTGCCAGAGACGCCATGCGCCCACTGGCAGGGTAACCCTCCGCCTCACCCAACTAGGTCAGGGCTGCTGCCTTGGCTGTAAGCAGCAGCTCAGGGACGAAAGGCCCAGAACAGTCAAAGGCCAATTGCACGTTACTCTTAAAGTGCACCACTCACCCGCAGTGTCTACAATGCCGGGTAATGTGGCCGTCCTTGCCCAACTGGGCAAAGACAAGGCCAGATTGCTTTACACTTTACCCCAAGGTACAGCACACTTCAAGCCATGAATGCAGCCACCAGAACCACAGGGGAGACACCCAAGGACAGGAGATGGAGCAGGGAGGACTCGTCACTGTTAGTATAGAATAGATCATATCGATCACTTCCTATGGTATAGATCAGTGATGGCGAACCTTTTGAGCTCGGCGTGTCAGCATTTTGAAAAACCCTAACTTAACTCTGGTGCCGTGTCACATTTAGAAATTTTTTGAGATTTGCAACCATAGTATAAAAAACATTTATATTTTTGATATTTATTTTATATATTTAAATGCCATTTAACAAAGAAGATCAACCAAAAAAATGAGTTCACGTGTCACCTCTGACACGCGTGTCATAGGTTCGCCATCACTGATCTATACCATAGGAAGTGTTTTTCTTAATCAGGGACATATAACTTTTATTTTTATAATTGAATTTTCTGATCAAAGTAATATGACTAATTTGTGTCAAATAGCACTCAATTGCTCGAAACAAAGAAGGGCAGTACACATGCTACCCCTTACCCATCCCCAAGCCTGATTTTCAAAGGCACACACTATCCACTCTTCTGGTATTTTCATATTTTTCAGCGACATACTTGTAATGCTATTTCTTGATTTTTGCAGTATTAGACATTTTTTATTGACTCTCTGTGATAAAATAGGTCATAATTTACATCTCTTATACCACCCACCCAATATCCCCTCCTCACCTTCCCATGTAACAATTTTGGTTAAATCATTAATCAGTAGTCCATTTACATTATAATGACTACAGAAATAAATTTCACTATGGAGACAAGAATTATTTTGCTCAAATTAATGTTCTTGTACAATATTCTATTATTTCTAAAATTAATTGCCAAGTTATTAATAGTTTATTTTTCTAGGTAACTGACGTCCCCCTGCCCACAAATGATCAAACAGATCTGTCAAGTGCCTGTCAATAATAGTTTTCCAAATAATGGGACACATCAGATAAATGATCAGTTCCTCTTAAATTTTTTCCTTGATATATATATCCTTTTTGGTTTCCTAGGCCTGGCCTGGTTGGTCGCTTTATTGGGCCAATCCTTACCCATGCTCTTATGAGAGTTCCCTGTTTTCTGGTTATAAGTCATCCTGCTTTTAGATTTATTCTCTTTTTGTCAGAAGTTTATTCTCCAGGTAACTTTCATAAGAAAGGATATATGAATAATACATTTTTAAAGTACCTGAAAATGCTGTTGTTATATGCATACACTTCTTAGTTTGGCTGGGTATCAAAGTCTATGTTGAAATTAAATTTCATTCAGGATTTTTTAAGGGGCTACTCCACTGTCTTCAAGATTCTGATATCACAACTGAAAAGCCCTATGCCAGTGATGGCGAACCTTTTGAGCTCGGCGTGTCAGCATTTTGAAAAACCCTAACTTAAACTCTGGTGCCGTGTCACCTATAGAAATTTTTTGATATTTGCAACCATAGTAAAACAAAGATTTATATTTTTGATGTTTATTTTATATATTTAAATGCCATTTAAAAAGAAAAATCAACCAAAAAAATGAGTTCGCGTGTCACCTCTGACACGCATGTCATAGGTTCGCCATCACTGCCCTATGCCATTCTGATTCCTAATACTTGGTCTATAATTTGCTTTTTTGTTTCTGAGTGTTTTCATAATCATTTTCCCCCTGGCACTTCGAAACTTTACAATGTTGGGAATAGGTCTTCATGTTTTGTGCTGTGTGGACTCTTAAATCTGGAGATTTATTTTCTTTAGTTTAGGGAAGTTTTCTTGTATTATTATGTTAAAATATTTTGATGCCCTACATTTCAATATTTCCTCTTCCTGGAACTCCTGGCCATTGGTTTTTGGCTCTGTTGGATTGATCATCTAATTTTCTTGTATTTTCTATCTCTTCATCTTGGAAGATTCCCTTGACTTCATCTCCTAAAACTTCTACTACCAGTAGGTTTAAGAAAAGATTTCTACCAGACTTCTCATTTCCATGAGCTATTTCTTGCTTTCATTGTTTTACATACATGCTATTTCTATTTTATTGATATAATCTCTTATCTATTAGAATATTACAGTATTTCAAATGTTCTTCTCTGCTCATTATAATTGTCCCAGTTTCCTTTTTTCTGTGTGTCTGTTTTTGACACGCCATAATATTAGAGGCTTTCTTCAAATACATAGTGGTACTTCATCATAGTTTAGATCAAGTCGTTAACAAATGTTTGGCTGCAATGGTTCTTAGGTAAGATGATAATTCAGATTACTCGTCAGCACGGATTCACTTCTCTCTTCTTTCCACTGGGGGTAGAATACACGCTCTCCCCGCAGTGACTCTGGGCTTGGCCACTTTATCCCTTGGCCAGTGACATGTTCATGGCCACGGTGGAAGCCGAGGTCATAAACAGGTTTGTGTGGCTTGGCCCTGCTTCTGTGTTCTGGTGATTCTCCATGAGAGAAGCATGCCCTTGATAGCTGGTGCCCCTTTGGCCTGGATCAGACTAAATGCATGTGGAGCAAAACAAAGCCTAAACCACAGCCCAGACAACCTACAACCCACAACCTGACCCAGAGCCAACAGTCAAATGCAGCCCAGAGCAGCCAAATCTCAGCTGACCAGAAGCACAAACATGAGCATAAATGATGGCTATTGTGAGCCATGAGTTTTTTCAATATAAAATAATTGACAAAACCCTTCCAAGGAATAAGGAGCACTACAACTGCATATCACCTTGAACTTTTATTTGATCTTTGAAACAACTACATGAAGTGCAAAAGGCAGTTATTTTCTATCCAGAAATATAATTGAGGGTCAAAGGCACTGAATGATGGTCCAAAGAAGTAAATCTAGGCCTTGAACCAGATCCGACATCGTCTCCACACCAGCCATAAATTAGACAATGGCTTTCAATCTTTTTTCTTTACTTTTTTTTTTTTTTACCAAGATTCATAGTAAAAAAAATCCATTTTACATCGTTATTGAGAAATATACAACCCTCTCACACATGTATAAATGTAACTAGCATTTCATAAAACCACCTTTACTGTGTGTGAAATACTCAGATATATCCTATTCCTTCTTATTCTATTCTACTTCTTTAAAAAATCTTCTGATTTCATCTTATAAAATTGATTTCATGAGCTTACAATTTAAAAAGTACTGTATACATTTGATAATTTAAAAATAAATTTTTCATAAATTTAGTAAAACCAAATAATAGTTTCACTAAAAGAAGTCCTACTATACATTTCTCCTGCTTTCCTAAGAAAAGCTATCTGAAGAAATGAATGTAAAACCCATTGAAAATTATATATCATCTTAATCCTAAAAGATAACTTTTCTAGAAAGACTAAGTAGCAAAAAGGAACCCATTGTAGTGATTTATCCCTGCTACTAGATATTCTGTTGCTTAAAAAAATCTTTTAATAATCTCTTAATAATCTTTAGCATACAGTAACTTATTTGTGTATGTGAACATGAGAATGGGATAAAATAAAACAATAGAGATGAGTAAGAAGACTAGAACTCACAGTCCTTGCAGAGAGAAAAGAAGGAACCTGTGGCTTTGGCGCTGACAAGTTTGACCATGAGAATTCATCACCCACAAACCTATGGCCAGGCAGCTGATACTCTTATTAACTCGTAGATGTTAAGCATGATTTTACCAAAGCATTAATAAGAATTCGTCTGGAGCTATACTAGCTACCTGTGGCTATTTAAATTTAAGTTAATTATAATAAAAAATTGAGCTTCTTAGCTGTATTAACCACATGGTAAGGCTCAACAGCCCCATATGGATCGTGGCTGCCAGGTCGTGCCGTGCAGATATAACATATTTTCATCCTCACAGAAAATTCTATTGGAAAGCACTGGTCTAGGATACAGCAAAATTCATTTCTCAGGCTCACTCTCCAAACTAGACTCCTGGAAACCCAGCCTGTGTGAATAAAAGGACATTATAGGCCGTTAAAGGTCATTGTGGAGATGAACAGAAGGCGCTGTCCTCTTTGCCGTGGTAGATGGGGACGGTGGCTGAGGCCATCCGAGAAGTTCTGCTCGTGGTTATCGTTACTAAGGGCGCACGGCAGAGATTTAGTATGTTTCCAGCGCAGGCCTAATGGTAACACTGATATCAGCTATCGCTTTCGAGTGCTTACCATCTGTTCCAACAATGGAAGTAAGATAATGTGAATTAAAATTTTAGAGAAAGGACACGAATGTTTCCATTGTGGTAGGAATACATGGCTCCAAACACATATAAGTACATACACGTCCGTGCAGACTATGTAAATTATGAGCAATTTATGAAAATTTCAAAATTAATTCCAACCATACAGAACATTTACCCTTCAAACTCAAATTAGAACATAATCCCCTCCTACAAAGTCCCTCCACTGTAATGAAATAAAGCGAGTTTATTTTAGTAGAATTTACTTCACTAGCTTCACAAACAATTTCAGTTTTATATTTACAAACATTCTAGAGGTTGCAGGGGTCAGTTCTACTTTGTTGTGTTTAATAGGAAGAATTAGTTGCTTTTGCTGCCATTGGTGAAGGCCTCGAGGTTTGTCCCTACAATAGCAGGAACTGCTGTAACGTCAAAGATTTGAAAACAGCTTCCCCACACACCACCTGCACCCCAGCTGTGGGTTGACGGAAGAAGTGATACCCGACTACTGGAGAAATACCAAGTGTACTGTATCGACAGGTAACAACTTCCCAGGCATGGCTGCTTGCTCACTTACAAACCCACCTAACTGAGTTATCATCCAAGAGAATATTTCTGTGTTTTGTTCACAGCTACTAGTATTTCGTGAGGGCTACGTAATGGAATTAATAAACTCAAAACATGTTAACTCTACAACAGTTAGTAAGCTGTACAGAGTTGGAAATCCTACGGCATCCTCTACTGTACATACCATAAAACACTCCTGGGATATTAACATACAGCAGTCTTGTGATGTTGTTTATGGGGACAATATAACTAAAAAGACCACTGCAGGTCTATATCCCTGTGTGCATATAAAGGAAATCCTTCAATATGCTGATATGCTGTCATCACCCCATGTTAGAACTTTAAGACCAAAAAAAAAAAAAAGACTCAAAAAGGAAACAGTTTGGCTTTTTATGTTCTAGAAGAAAATATATGCCAGCAATATACTTAACATGCCAATTTAATAAAAAGAGAAACCATTTTACACTCAAAATGTTAACGTATAAATTTAACTTTGTGGGAATGTAAATTGGTGCAACCCTATGGACAGCAGTATGGAGGGTCCTCGAAAATTAAAAACAGAGCTACCATATTATCCACCAACTTAATGTCTGGGTACTTATCTGGAGGAACTGAAATCACTATTTTGAAAATATATCTGTACCTTCAAGTTCACTGCAGCATTATTTACAGTAACCAAGACAGACAAACAACCTATATGTCCATTAATAGATGAAGAAAGTGTGGTATCTATATCTATATCTACATCTATATCTATATCTACATCTACATCTACATCTATCTATGTCTGCATCTATCTGTACAATGGAATATTATTCAGCCATAACAAGGAGGGATAGCCTGCCATTTTTGTCAGCATGGATGGACCTAGAGGGTATTGTGCTAAGTGAAATAAGTCAGACAGAGAAAGACAAATACCATGTGATCTCGCTTATATGTGGAATCCAAAGAAAATCTCAAACTCATAAACACAGAAGACAGACTGGTGGTTGCCAGAGGCAGGGGAGGGGTGGTGGTGAAATGGGTAAAGGGGCCAAAGGTACAAACTGCCAGTTAGCAGAGCGTTCCGGGAGGTCATGCTCAGCAGGATGACTAAAGTTAACACGATACTACATATTTGAAAGTTGCTAAGAAAGCAGAAGGAAAGAGTTATTATCACAAGAAGAAAACTGTAACTATGTGAGGTGATGGATGTCAACTAAATTTATTGTGGTGATCATTTCGCAATAGGTTGCAGACCTAGAACTAACATGGCATATGTCAATTATCTCTCAAAAAACTAAAAAATAAATAAAATGAAACTTACATATTTACCTTATTTAAGTACATAAATACATTCTAAAATGTACATATGTACATACTACATATTATTTCCTAACAAATTAACACAATACTTTTTCATAGTAACTCCAATTTAATTCATGTTAAAGAAAAAAAGTTAGGCCCAATTCTAACCCAACCCTTTTGCAGGTACTTTAAAAGTACTTTGCTTGCTTTGTAAGTACATTCAGCAGCAAAATAAACCGGCTCTCACCAGGTATCTCAATTGTTTAGAGCAGCATACCCATGCACCAAGGTTCGACCCCCAGTCAGAGCACAGGTAAGAATCAACCAATGAATGCACACATGAGTGGAACAACACATCAATGTTTTTCTCTCTCTTTCTTACCCCCTCTCCCTTCCTCTTTCTCCCTCTAAAATCAACCAATACATTTTTTTTTTAAGTAAAATGAATCTGGAGTTGTTTCTCTCAAAACGAACTGCCATAAAAACAGGAAGATTGCCCTAGCTGGTTTGGCTCAGTGGATAGAGCGTCGGCCTGCGGACTGAAGGGTCCGGGGTTTGATTCTGGTCAAGGGCATAAACCTTGGTTATGGGCACATCCCCAGTGGTGGGTATGCAGGAGGCAGCTGATCGATGTTTCTCTCTCATCGATGTTTCTAACTTTCTATCCCTCTTCCTTCCTCTCTGTAAAAAATCAATAAAATATATTTTTTTTAAAATTTAAAAAAACAAAACAGGAAGATTTCTTTTCTGAGGGGACATCCTCATACAAAAGATTTCTTTTCTGAGGGGACATCCTCATACAAAAAGACTGGCCTTTTCAAAGGCTTTCACAAATGCCTCATATGGTTTCCTCTCTTGTGAAAATAAGTACAAAAGCTGGGAGATAAAAGAATTAATGCAGAAGAAAATCTATAAACAGTTACTCCAAACTCAAGTTTTCATTATAATTGTTGACTTTTATTACTGTTTGAAAATTATTTAATTACCCATTGAGAAAATCACCCAAAGCAAAAATAAAATAATATGAAATAATTTCAATTTAGGAAAATAAATTGCTAATTTATTCCTGTAAACAATTCCTTCTCAAGCCCTCAATACAAGACAGTAAATATTTTTGAGTACCAGCTATGTGCCTACTTGTGCCTGACATTGTACAGTCTGTATGGTATGTTATATATATAATCCAGATGGCCAATTACACATATATCTCCAGTCTGTCCACTCTTCACCTCACTCTGTCTTTACTGTCCCTCACAACTATTAAAATATACACTAATTCACTACCATTTTGCTAAAAAAGCAAACCCAATGATACATCTAATTTCTCATATCATTTCCTCCTCAAATATACAGTCATCTGGACTATAATAAGTAACAAATTGCTACAATACACTTCTTTAGTTATAAAAATTTATAGCATTAAATGTCTTCTAAGCAGTAATAGTAAGGCTTCAGGATTCATGTTAAATGAACTCTAACCATAATGTTCATATTATATTACCATATTTTGGGATAATTTTGTTCCTTTTATCTCTGTATATTAAAGCTATTAATATTTTTCAATAGAATAATTCAATTAAAAATACATTGAAATGTACAATTAAAATAAGTTTGGTCATATTACCCATGCTATTTACGTGTTGTTGCTATTGTGGTATTCCCTGTGTGTAGAATTATGACTAAACAGGAATAAAAAATAAAACTAAATAGAAAACCACCCTAAAACAATTTCAATAAACAAGAGAATGAAAGATAAGGACGCTTTCAATACCTATAAAAGTAAGTGTCAATGAACTGAAGTATTGCTATTTCTAAAGTGACATCTGATTATATCACAGGAAAACCTCAGTAAATTTAAATATGTGAAGTTCATTACCTATTTATGATTTAGAAAAGACCTTTTTATTATTAAATGTATCTACAATGCCTTCAGTTTCTCATTGTGAGACTAAAAGTAATTAAAATACATCAAGAATGTCATTTATAATCCTAAACGATAGCTATTTTTGAAAGTTTTTTCAAAATTGACACTATTTTACCTTTAATGACTTGTAGCATAAAGGTCATTGCAAGGTAGACCTCAACAATTTCCTATATTTCCCATTTATGTTTCAAATGTCATACTTTTTTGGATACTATAATTACATAAATACCTATATAATATTTAAGTATGCTTTTTAAAAAATAAAAAAATTATAGTAGGTATGAAAGTACTGACAACTGCAAAAACATAACTTCTTAAGAAAACTAAAAAATAAATCTGGTAATATTCCAATAATAAACATGTTTTTCAGTTGTTGTATCAACTATTAAAAACTGCGTAAAATAAATTGGCCTATTTATTCTGAACCAGAAAACTGACAATTCCAGCAAAGCAAATTCGTCTCTTAGATAACACAAACATTTTTCTTAAGTTTCAACCAGAGCAAATTAAAACTCTTATACTCAATGCTACTTTTTTAGGAGTTAGCAGAAATATATCAGTTAAATATTATGTTTCCTAAAGGGAAAATACAAGGACGTTTGGGGATATTTTGCATCTAACTTTCAAGACTTCAATGTCCCTTTTTAATTTATCAAATTTAATTCCTCTCCCATAAATACTGTGCTATTTCTTCTACAACGCGCTCCTACCAAAACATTTGAGAGTGAACTCCCCTGTTTACATCAAGATTTTGTTTAATAAAAACACAGGCCTTAAAAAAAAAAGATACAGTTAGAGATAGAAGACCCCTCAGTCAGCATCTTCACCTACCGCCTCTCTTTGCAGAGGCGAACACGGGTCCAGAGGTTAAAGGACCCCCTGAAACTCACTGACGGGGCTGGAACCCAGGTTTCAGATTCTCCGCGCATCCCGTCTCCCTTCACATGTGGATGAATGCCAAACCACAGCGCTAACTCAGTTACGAGCACACACAAGCTTCTATTGGCAATAATTAATTTTTTAAATGCAATCAAGAAAACACATCATCTGTTTCTCCTCTGACAACTGTTACTCAACAATAAGTTTTGCTCCCTGCTCTGCGTCTTCTCTCATTAAATCCTGTCAATCTCTGAGAATCCGAACACATGTAAGGCTCAGACCCCCCTTCTGAAGAACTGGCTTCATAAGAATATACACGTCACTTCTTAATTTAGAGGGGAAAATAATTTTATTCGATTTTACTTTTACTTTTACCAATATGTCTGGTTGGTACAGATGTGGGGGCAAAAAAACTATTTTTCTCTCAGACCAAAACAGCTCAAACATTTAGACCCAATTCAAGATCCCAGCCTTTCACTTCAAACTGAATGACTTTATTTTATAAAAAGCAGTATTTTCATTTTTCTCTAAATCGGACCTGGTGGGGTCCCCGCTCTTCCCACCTACCCAGTGTCTGTCTTTCCTCGGTGCCTCTGATTACAGAGAACATCAACATCATTGCTCTCCCTTTAATCTAGTAAAGACAGTAGGAGAAGCAGGGTATTACTGAACGCACAGCTCAAACATTCAAACCTACAGGGTGTGGAAGGCTTCCATTCAAAGCATTCTGACCATCAACACCGCTTGTCTGTGTTCAACTCACCTCTTAGCCGCCACCCTGCTTGTAGGAGACACAATGGATCCTCTCCCATGGGAAAACTGGACAATTGAACCTTATCTTGTTGGAAGGTTTGCACCAAAATTAATGAGATGTTCTTATGTGGAGAGGAAACAGCAAATTTCAACAACAAAACTAGGTTTATTTTTAGAGACATAACCGATTGGGGAAAAAATCCGTCTGTACTGAGACATGGCGTACGTGATCTCACCTTATGGGGAGTTTTTAGAAAATTCACTTTAGCTGTGGGTTATATAAATATTTCTGTAAAGTTCTATTTGTAGAACTTAGAAATTCATCAAACTTTGCTTTAACTCAAAAATAACCTAGCTAATTGTGGACAGAAGCATCCAAAGTAAAGTAGATGCTTCAGTTAATAAATATTTTGAGTATAACGCTTTTAAATTAACAGCATCCACATACAAAGAAGTAAATACATCTACTTAATTTATTGAGCACCTATTCAATCATACAGTTCTAGGTATGTAAACAGCTTTTCATAGTTTAGCAAACACTGTCATGGGCATTTCTGAATTTATATGCTGTGACAATTAGAAAACTAAGATCATTTTTGTTTTCACTCATTTTCATAAAGAAAAATAAAATAAATAAAATAGGTGTAGAACAGATAAATACAGGGTAATGACTGGAATAGAATGCATTTTTTGAGATATAACTGACCTATAATATTGGTACAAGATAATTATTTAACAGCAGTGTATGGACAGAACACTTTTAAAAGGATTCATGCAATAGAACGAACGAAAGAAATCTCAAAAAAATAATTTTACAGATTCTAATTCCTCAAATTCCCAATTTAGTCCATGTATCCAGGTTTAGATGAAAAAAGAATCAACCTGAAAATTCAGGCAGGCCCATTCCCCTTCCATTGGGAGTTTCCCAACACAGGTTTCAATCCTGCCACTACAGATCTGCTCCATCTTGACAAAAGCATCTGATTCCTTAGCCACTCATGCCTCATTTCCTCACGATCTGCCATCGATGCAATCTTCTGGCATGTGGCTCAGTGCTACCTAAGCACACTACTTGTACATAGTAGGTTCAAGAGTAAATGTCGTTTGATTTGACTGGAATCATATTTTGAAGAAGGTAAACGGTCTGGTTCTTAAACAGGAAAACACACTCATCAGTTTAAAAGAAAAACACAGGGAAGATAGAAAATATCAAGCTACGGGAGGTCTTCAGCTACGGCGGGTGGGGCTGTACTCTTTAAGCCACTGATTGTAATGAGGACGGTAATGATGTGCTGATCAAATCTGCTTGACATAAACCTGAGAGGAATCATGTATTACAGTAAGATATAAAAGACAAAATCCAAAAGAGTTCAGGCAATGATAGGTCCAAACTCAAGTGATCACGTTTCTGAGAGAGAAATGAAAACACGTATTTATTGCCCAATTGTAGGGTGACAGACAGGTGCCATTAGAGGTTTTCATTGCACGTAAGGCTCAATAAGAGGTCACCTTGAGCCGTTCGATAACCACATCACCCAGTGGCAACTAGATCTGAAGTTAGATTAATATACGCTTAGATGATAGCCCCACTTATGCTGGTCAGGTCATATCAAAAACTCCTTGTTATCCTCATGGAAAACTGGCTGATTGTTGAGCAGAGTCCTTGTGATTCCTGTCCCACCACGGTGAGTCACCTCTTCTTCTGCACCCTCATCTTATCACGTTTAACTTCATTATCTGACTAGTTGTTTGGGCAATAAATATGTTTTCTTTCTCATTGCAATCCCTGTGCCTATTTGTGAGTGACACATAAAAGGTTATCAGTAAGTATCCTATATAATAAAAGGCTAATATGCAAATTGACCAGAGAAACGACCAGTTGCTATGATGTGCATTGACCACCAGGGGGCATACACTCAACACAGGAGCTGCCTCCTGGTGGTCAGTGCGCTAGAAGCCCGGCTCACAGCTGGCGAGCGCAGCGGCAGTGACAGGAGCCTCTCCCGCCTCCATGGCTGTGCTAAGGATGTCCAACTGCCAGCTTAGGCCCACTCCCTCTGGGGAGCAGGCTTAAGCCATCAGTCAGACACCCCCGAGGGCTCCTGGACTGCAAGAGGGTGCAGGCCGGGCTGAGGGACACCACCCCCCCCCCCGAGTGCACAAATTTTGTGCACTGGGCCTCTAGTTAATAAATAAATCCATGCATAAAAATGAGGTAACACTCAGCTTATTCGTTGTCAAATCATCTACAAAACCAAGGGGACAGGTGGAGTCATTACGGCCTTTGTGGCTCTCAGTCCCCACCAAGCCATTGCTCTTTGCTGCCTGAGGTCCTCTCTTTGCTCCTTCCTATGTGGCCACTGAAACCAGAGAGCCTACAGATAAAAATTACCTTCATGAATTTTATTTCTATGGGGTTAAAAAGCATCTTCCAAAAAAATGACAAGTGAAATTACTCTCAACAACCAGCAGCAGTTGGGGGCGGGGGTGGGGGCTGTAGGAGGTTGTCATAGCAATTATAGCTTTAAAAATCCATTAGTGTGGATCCTCCTGCAAATACGATGGGCCTGTGGTCATGTTGCCTCTTCTGAGTTATGGTTTAATGGGAGGCAGAGTAAGTAGAGGCAAACGCCCAATTGTTCTTAGGGTAAATGTCTTTTCTCATTTTTCCCTAGTACCCCCCACCCCCGTCTCCTCTGTTCTTCTTCTTTTTGTGTCTGGAACACATTGAGGCCCTTCTTTCTCTCCTGGCTGAGGAGGTAAGTCTAATGTATCCTGAATCCAGCATTTAGAGACCTCCAACTTCCAGCTCCCCTCAAGGGAAATCATTAATAAGTCACACTTCTCAGATACATATCAATAAGACATATAAAAAGATATATATCCAGCCCTAGCTGGTTTGACTCAGTGGATAGAGCGTCAGCCTATGGACTGAAGGGTCTCAGGTTCGATTCTGGTCAAGGGCACATCCCCAGTAGGGGGCGTGCAGGAGACAGCTGATCAACGATTCTCTCTCTTCATTGATGTTTCTAGCTCTCTCTCCCTCTCCCTTCCTCTCTGAAATCAATAAAAATATATTTAAAAAAGATATATAGCCACATAAAGATTTTAAACTACAGAAATAAATAAATATTTGATCTACCCAATGTCTTAACTCCCCCTTTAGACTAAAAGTTATCTTGTTCTTGTGACATAAACTTATGTGGCTTCACTCACTGTTCACACAGTGAACCTTCAGTAAATTAAGGAAGAAACACTGACCCAGCTCCCTTATTCTATGGCAAACTTAAGTGTAGAAACAAGTTGAGAATGACACCCTAAAGCTATTAATTCAAATTACGGTTTGCCAGTTGCCTCTCAGTATGCATGCATTCAGATTTCTAGCAGAACATCCTGAGCAAATGTTAGAAGGGTCCAAAGGAAAAGTTAGTACTTGCAATGATGGGGAAATCCTTCAAGCAGAACAATTCTTTTTCCTCCTCCTGCTTAAGATCCCCCTAAATGTCTTACCTCCCCTTCCCCTGCCATGCTCTCTAAGAAGGCCCAGGGACTCCCTTGGACTTCAGTGGGAACTTTCCACCACAGCCCGACTCAAGATTTGTGAAGCCAGGCCAAGGCGATCACTTGATTTATTAGGAGAGAGCGAGCGAGAATATTAGGAGTTCAGGTGGAGGGAGAGATTGTGTCTAAAGGAGGATTCTCCATGCCCCCTGGAGACTGCGGAATTCTCAGGAGGGCGAGGCGGGCCAGGCATAGGGACGCTGCTGCCTTCGTGCCTGTTGCTTAAACACTGAGTGTCACCGCAGCTGATCCGCTTAAGTGCAGATGTGAACACCCGAAAGGAAAGGGTTAAATTACCTGGTAAAGTGCAGCACAGGGACTAGGCCAGTGATGGCGAACCTTTTGAGCTCCGCGTGTCAGCATTTTGAAAAACCCTAACTTAACTCTGGTGCCGTGTCACATAGAGAAATTTTTTGATATTTGCAACCATAGTAAAACAAAGACTTATATTTTTGATATTTATTTTATATATTTAAATGCCATTTAACAAAGAAAAATCAACCAAAAAAATGAGTTCGCGTGTCACCTCTGACACGCGTGTCAAAGGTTCGCCATCACTGGACTATGTCAACAGCATCACAATAGCTGTGCATGGTGGGGGAGGGGGAGCGCTCTGGAAAGTATCTGTCTATCTAACCACCATGCTGCGCACCTGAAACCAATACAAAATCAGGAAGAATGGAAGCTGCAACTGGAAAATAAAATTTTAAAAAGAGGAATGTGGAAAATCTAAACACCTTGCAATTAATTCATTAGCAGTCCAGACAGCCTGCAGTTATATCTGGAATCTCTGCCTCAGGCAGTCTCTCACTCTGGACTCCAACGCAGGTCAGGAATATGTGAAATCTATGAGAATTTAAATTTTTTGTTTTCATTCTGATGATTTAAACAATGTAAGCCCTGGCCAGTTTGGCTCAGGGGATAGAGCGTCGGCCTGGGAACTGAAGGGCCCAGGGTTCGATTCCGGTCAAGGGCACGTACCTTGGTTGCAGGCCAGGACAGGCTCCGCCCTGTGCGGAGGCAACCAGTCGACGTGTTTCTCTCACATCGGTATTTCTCTCCAGCTTTCCCTCTCTCTTCCACTCTCTAAAATCAATGGGAAAATATCCTCGGGTGAGGATTTAAAAAAAAATTAAAAGCCAAAATTTTACTAGAATCACGTTCTGGGTCAGCTGGGATCAGAAGCCACAGCACCTCATCCCGTGGCTGCGTGGACGAGAGCGCCAGGTGGAACCGAAGGTGAAGGGTGACGCACCATGTACTCACACAGATATATCCACACACCATGCATTCACACACATATACTCCACGCACCAGGCACTCACACGGATATATCCACGCACCATGCACTCACATGGCTATATCCATGCTCCATGCACTTACACGCATGTATTCTACACACCATGCACTCACACACATATACTCCACGCACCATGCATTCACACACACATACTCCACGCACCAGGCACTCACACACATGTACTCCATGCACCATGCATTCACACACATATACTCCACACACCATGCACTCACACACATGTACTCCATGCACCATGCACTCACATGGCTATATCCATGCTACATGCACTTACATGCATGTATTCCACACACCATGAACTCACATGCATGTACTCCACACACCATGCACTCATACCCATGCACTCCATGCACCAGGCATTCACACCCATGCACTCCACGCACCATGCACTCACACACAAGTACTCCATGCACCATGCACTCACACACATGTACTCCATGCACCATGCACTCACACGAATATATCCACACACCATGCACTCACTCACGTGTACTCCATGCACCATGCACTCACACATATACTCCATGCACCATGCACTCACACATGTACTCCACACACCATGCACTCAAATGCATGTATTCCATGCACTCACACACACATACTCCACGCACCAGGCACTCACATGGATGTATCCACGCACTATGCACTCACATGCATATACTCCACACACCACACACACGAATATATCCACACACCATGCACTCACACACATGTACTCCATACACCATGCACTCACATGTGTACTCCATGCACCCACATGCATGTACTCCATGCAGTCGCACATGTGTATCCCATGCACACACACATGTACTCCACACAGCATGCACTCACATGCATGTACTCCATGCACGCACACGTGTGTATTCCATGCACTCACACACACATACTCTACACACCAGGCACTCATATACATGTACTCCACACACCAGGCACTCATATACATGTACTCCACACACCAGGCACTCACACAGATGTATCCACACACTAGGCACTCACACGAATATATCCACACACCATGCACTCACACGCGTGTACTCCACGCACCACACACTCACACGGATCAGAAACTCGGGCTGAGGGTATTTCACTCCACAGGCTTCCTGAGAGCTGCTCGCCCCTCCAAACACCATCTCAGGGAGTTTGCTGTTGCCTCCGATCAAATCATCCCCACAGAACTTCATTTTTCCTTCGGAGGAGGGCTGTCATCACTCCCACAAATAAAACGACGTCAGTCTGGTCATTCAATTCACCTGTTTAAAAGGCTCGGCATATCATTAATATCTATTATTAACGATAAGGTAAAGAATATGATTGAAAATTGCTGACAGTCAAATGACAATCTCACCAGCTTGACAGAGTGTCATTTTTATAAAAGCTGGTGACTAACTGGAATGACACTGAGACGGGTGTAATTTTTACTGACGTTAGTAATACCTGTGAAGCAAAGAGGAAAATGTTTCCTGTGTTTCTAGCAGCTTGGGGATGTAGAGCTGGAGGAAACCGCAGCCATCACTGAGCCAAGCTCTCACTGCACGGGGGGGAGGTGGCTCTCTCAGGGGTTTGCTCAGGAAGTCGGCTGACAAGCCAAATCGAGGCGCCAGGTCTTCGGACTCAGAGTCCTTAGCTCAAGTCCTACCCTGTGTATCCGTGTCTGCCTGCCCATCACGGCAATGTGAATCTTCTATAAATCACTAAAGCAACCGTCAATTCTTCATTCCTAATGACCGAATCCCACTCGATCCTAACACTCATAGCAAAATGACATTTTAGAGCAGGTTATCCGAAATTTGAAAATCCTAAAATTGTTCCACTACATAGAGAACACTACAAAGGAATAAAAACTATGCAAATGTCCCCAAAATATGACTCTGTGCCTGACTGCAGGGTGTGCAACATGTTAAAAATAGGCGATTACACGGGATTCTGGAGCTCACAGAAGCCCATGTTCGAGGGCAGCGGTTCTCAACCTGTGGGTCGCGACCCCTTTGGGGGTCGAACAACCCTTTCACAGGGGTCGCCTAAGACCATCGGAAAACGCATATATAGTTACATATTGTTTTTGTGAGCAATCACTATGCTTTAATTATGTTCAATTTGTGACAATGAAAATACATCCTGCATATCAGATATTTACATGACGATCCATAACAGTAGCAAAATGACAGTTATGAAGTAGCAACGAAAATAATTTTATGGTTGGGGGTCCCCACAACAGGAGGAACTGTACTAAAGGGTCGCGGCATCAGGAAGGTTGAGAACCACTGTTCTAGGGGAATCTTTTATAACAGAGAGATGGCACTTGGGATCCTGAGGTTATTTAAGCAGGTCTGCTATGGAGTCAAAAGATACGCACGTCCCTTGAATGCATCTTCCTCCCCCGCCCCACCGTAGCCCTTCCTCCTTCCAGTCCCCAAACCTCTGCTCAAGCTGCACGTTGGGCCTTGCAACCGAAATGCCTTCCTCCCCCACCTACACTGGGCAACACCTGAACGTCCTTCAAGGATGTCACCTCTCCCTCTTCTAAATCACCACACCTTTTTCTAAAAAAATCGTTTTTAATATGTTTTTATTGACTTCAGAGAGGGAGAAATAGAAACATCAATGCTGAGAGAGAATCACTGATCAGCTGCCTCCTGCACACCCCGACTGGGGATTGAGCCTGCAACCCGGGCCTGTGCCCTGACTGGGTATCGAACCGTGACCTCCTGGTTCGTGGGTTGACGCTCACCCACTGAGCCACGCCAGCCAGGCTCCCACACCCTTTTGTAGTTTGCTGATGAAAGTTGCCACGTTCTCTTTGACATAATTATTTGCATATCTGTGTTTTAGAGTCCCTTCTATAAGAACAGCAATTCATTCTAGGCCAGCATAGTGTCTGCAGTATCTGGTTGCTGAATTAAAGCAACAAGTCAAGTTGAGGGCAAGCGGATTCTAAATTTGGATTCTAAATTTGTAACAGTGTCTGTTCTCAAAATGTGGCTGTCTCACTTTTAAAGTACATGTAAATGGTCATCTTAAAGCGATCACCACACGGAATGGGCAGCGTCACATAGGGATGCTCAAGAAATTGCTAAGTGAAAAAAAGGAAAGACCAAAATGATATCTAGGCTATGTTTACTGCTTGCAAATATCCTCTATGCATATGGACCAAAGTGGAAGGTAAAACAGAAAAAGGAAAACAATTTGCTCTACTGGGGGATGCGGATTATTGGCTTGTGTGAATGTACTTATGTTCATACAATAAATATTGTTTTAAGTATGTACATATGCGGTAATTAGTAATATGTTCACTGGCTATTGGTACTAATATTTCTGGGCTGTAAAAAAGGCATATGTACTGTCCTACGGTAACGCCTCTTGGCTTGCTGGCCGCACGGACACTCACTCAAGGAAACGCAGACGTGATACCTGAGAGGATGGTCTGCCAGGTGGGCACGTTGGCCTTGTAAGTCCAACTTTTTAAGTCAAAGTAAGCACCTTTTGTTAAAGGACCAAAATATGTATCATCCAATGAAATTGAAAATACAGAAAAAAAATATGTTTTAGGGCCAGTTGTTGACAAATCTTATGTCTTCCTTAAACATATTCCTTGAGACCTGGCCAGCGTGGCTCAGTGGTTGAGCATGGACCTATGAACCAGGAGGTCCCGGGTTCGATTCCTGGTCAGGGTACATGCCCGGGTTGCGGGATCCATTCCCAGTGGGGGTTGTGCAGGATGCAGCCGATCAGTGGTTCTCTCTCATCATTGATGTTTCCATTTCTCTCTCCCTCTCCCTTCCTTCCTCTCAAATCAATTTAAAATATATATACAGTATATTCCTTGAATTCAGCTACCAGTTTTACATTCCTACCCGAGGCAAACATCCGTATCTAAATGTTTAGCCCATCCGGGCGTGTTTTGTTTCCTATCTGTGCCCTCATCTCCTGAACAGCCTTAAACTGCCATCTTCAGATAAAGGTTCAGCTTATACATTTGACTTTTACAACTACGTTACTATGGTGAACGGCATTATCACCCCTGCCTGGACACAAGTGCTTCTCTGGGGAGCACGTGAAGTGCTTCTATGAACCAGGCTTGCCACCTGGAGTCACTGCTCAGACCATGAACACAGTGACTAAGTGCCAAATGCCCCAAGGACTCCCACTCGGTGTGATGCACTGGGTGGATGTGGTCCAACTGCCTGCGCCTTTGGACACACACACACACACACACACTCACACTCACACTCACACTCACACGCGCACACACACACACACACAATCAAACTCACTTTCTTACTGCTAATGTTGTGCCCGTCCCAAAAAAATCATGATGTAAAATGAGGAAATGAACTTCACATGGCGTTTTAGAAAAATATTAATTTCAATCGTCTTTGAGTAAATGGCGCTGTTTTGAATTCTTCCCATAATCCTGTTTGGCCCACTCAGGCCTCACGCGGGGCGAGAACAAAAGGGGCCTGGTGATCAGAGAGCCGCCCGGCCGCGGCACTCTCTCCGATTCCTGGCTGGGCTGCGGGAAGAACACGCCTCTCTCCGGCTCTGAGCGCTGAACAATGCTTCGGGGCCCACTTAGGGACCAGGCTGCAAAAAAGGAGCCTGCTTGCCTCACACGCGGAACCAGATTCCCCGCTCATGGGCGGGAGCCAGCATGAAGTTCACACTCCATTCATTTGCACTTGTCGATCCGCTGCTTGGCAAGTATTTTTAAGGCATGTTCACATGTGTGCCCGTCTCATCGCCTAGAATATAAACTCCCTAAGGGCAGGGCCCGGGTCTCCCGGTGATCCCCCACCACCACCACCCCCAGGGTCCTGGGCAGGCCAGGCCTCGGGAAGGGCAGGTGCCTGGTGAGGAGCAGGGAAAGGAATGTGCTAAGCCTCCAGCAAGGAGAGAGCCTGGAGTGTGAAGACGCCGGAGAGCCGCCTCTGTCATCGCCAGGGCCGAGTGATTGCATGTGCGAGCAACAGGCCCAAGTGGCCCCTCTCCCAGCCATTTCTGAGACACAGAAGTGTGACGGCAGGTGGCAGCTGCAGCCCCGGGAGCCTGGCTCTCAGAAAGCCATCCACTACCCCGCCTGCTCCCCCAAGCCTGGCAGGGAGGGTGCAGAAGCAGACACAGGCAGGGAGTGGTGCTGAGGGCAGGTCTCTTTATGTCGGTGCCACATTAAAGGTAGAGAAAGGCCAATCCACCGCCAGCCCCTGTCACAGATACAATGAGCTGTTTCTAGGATGTTTGCAGAATCCAACAGAAGACGGTGGGCCTCAGAGGTGCATCAGCCGGTCTTCAGAAAGCTCGGTTCCTGCTGCAACCATCTTTTCCGATCCTCCTACGGTCAGAACCTTCCAATTTCCGGCTATTGTGTTGCCAGTTCTGTGATTAAATCACGTTGTTCTTATCCTGTCCATATTGAAGGTCAAGATCAGGTGTGTCGCTTTCTCCCGGAAAGAATCGGTCAAGTCCTTGAGGACAGTGTGCGATAGTCCAGTCTTCTCTCAGTAAAAAGGTAGTTCGTCGACTTTGCTTGATGGCTTTTATTTCTCTGGCTGTAACAGGACTTTCCAGGCTTCCTCTCATCTTTACACAACGCCAAACAATATAGACGCACTTCTTCCCCATCTCATTAACTCAATGGAGCTCAGGGAATTACTCCTGTTTTGATAGAGTCCATGTTCAAAGTCGGTATGAAAGTGCTGAGTCATATTCCCGCAGACGTGAGCAAACCTCAAAGCCTTTCTTGCCCTAATTTTTCTAGCCAGAATTTTCTAATGGATTTCTTTTGTAAAGGCCCATGGTCGGCAAACTGCGGCTCGCGAGCCACATGCGGCTTTTTGGCCCCTTGAGTGTGGCTCTTCCTAAGCCTTAGGAGTACCCTAATTAAGTTAATAACAATGTACCTACCTATATAGTTTAAGTTTAAAAAATTTGGCTCTCAAAAGAAATTTCAATCGTTGTACTGTTGATATTTGGCTCTGTTGACTAATGAGTTTGCCGACCACTGGTATAGGCACTCTACCCTTAAATATCTGCTTTCATTACGCCACTTGGGTAAATTTAAACTTCAATGATTCCTACTCAATAGTAGCCACAACTCCCAAATTATAACCTACATGATACTAGTAAGTACGTCTTATCTCTAGAATTTTGTTTTCCCAATCTAAAAACAAAATTGTAAATGTGAAATTTGTATATTTATACTCCCAGGGAAGCCACTGTTACGCCACTACTCAGATAATGGCACTATAACCATCCCGTCACTGACCTGGCGATGCCATCAGAGGGTTAAGACCCAGGCATGTGGCATAGATGCTGTGCTGCAAACACTGAAAAGCCATTAAGTTCTCATTTAAGATCACGGAGTCTTCTAACTCAAAGCTCCACTTTTTAAAAAACAATTAAATTTTCTGGGGTGACGCTGGTTAACAGGATCAGACAGGCTCCCAGTGCACGTGTCTGCTACGTGACCTGAACATTGCACTGAGTTCCACGCTCTCACAGCTGTAGCTCCATCCTCCAGGCAGGGCTGACAAACTTCCTGTGAAGGGTCAGACAGTAACTATTCTCGTCTTTGTGGGTGATGTGGTCTCTGTCGCGACCCCTCCACTCTGCCGTAGGCAGCAGGCTGACGCATGGTGGGGGTGGGGGGGGGGGGCTGGGCTCTCGTACAACTTGACCTGCGCAAACAGGCAGCAGGGCCCTTGGGCTACAGGTGGCCACCCGTGTCTGCATGTGCAGTGGGTACATACATGTGCATCAGGCACCCAATCTGCCTGCCTGCCCACAGCCACGGTGGCTTCTGGGGCATGAGAGCAGGGCTTGCAGTTCAATGCTCTGTGGTCGACGTCCTGAGAGTCTTAGCACTTTAGATGGAATCGGGTTTCTAGGAGAATCTCATGAACAATGTACCCGGTTCTGTGCGCTTTGGTTCCTTCACCATCTCTCCCCAGCCCGGGGCAGTTCTCAGACCCTGTGCCCCCAGCTTCCTCTCTGGGCCCCGCCCTGTGACCTGTTGTCCTCCCCCAGGGCGTGTGCGCTGCTGCTGTCCCTGTCCCTTCCCCTGGCAGGAGCCTGGAGGTGAGGTGGGAAGGCTGGGTTGAGTGTGTACACGCCTGGCATTTCAGGGCAGGACATGGAGGTGACCATCCTGACTGTAGTGGCTGCACCACAGGACACTCGGGGACCAGTGCGCGGAGCACCTGGTCCCCGAGACCCAGGTACCAAGTGTGTCCTCATTGGAGGTTGCAATCGCTAGGGGTCGTGTGTCTGACCCTCTTGGGATGGGAAGGATGACTCCCTCTGCCCCCACAGGGGGCTTATGCAGGTCCTCGGCTGCTGGTGGGGAGCACCCAGAAGCCATGGCGCATGTGCAGGCCGAGTCACGGGAAGTGAGTGTGGCCTGCACCCCCTCACCTCCCGAGCATCCCTGGGCGGGGGGCGGGGGGGACCACGACCCTGAAGAGCAAACAGGAAACACCATGGCAGGTCAGGTGAGAGGGAGACCGCAGAAGAAAGAAAACGTTGGACCTTTTTGCACCTGGAACCTCTCTCTTCTGGATCAAAGCTTAGAGGCTATAAGGAATCATCTGAGATTCACCTACCAAGATGGGAGGTGATGAAGGAAATTCCACTCAGTTCAGAGTCAGCGACCTTGCCTCGCCTGGGAGTAGGGGGTTTCCTGAGGCTGCCTCCATCTCAAGTGTAAGGCTCCGAAATCCCCATCAGGACACAGGGAGGGGCTATTGCGTGGCAGCCAGTCCCCTAAAATGGTTTCCCACCGGCCTGATTCATATTTCTTTCAAATGATGTCGCCTTATAAATAGAGAGCACAATTGAATTATTGTGCATGACGTTTAATGAAACAATAGACAAAGAAAGTTGAATATTTGTAATATTTCCTTTTCTTTCCTATTAAAGAAGGTAATACTATAATATTCTAACATCCCTACCTCCCTGATTTGGATAAACCAACTGTAAAACCAATATTGTTGAGTTGGTGAAAGACAGTTGAAAATGGACTGGGCATTAGATAGTATTACAGAATTCCTGTTAATATTCTTAGGTGTGAAAATGACCTAGTGATAATGAAAACGAGTATTTCTTGGATGTGCACAGAAGTGCTGCTGGGTGAGTAGGACTGAGCTCTGTCTTAAGTACTTCACCAACAGAAGGACTGGAGGAAGAGGGCAACAGGAGGAAGAGGAAGACAGAGAAGAGAAGACGGGGAGACAAGGCTGGTGAGAATGAAGACAGAGGAAGGAGAGAAGATGGGAGATAGAGGAAAAGGTCTGGCAAAATGACGAAGCTGCGAAAATGAGGGAATTCGTGATAATATTCTCTTCATCCCCATATGTGTTTTTAAATTCCCCTAAGGGGGCGTGTGTGTCTGTGTGTGTGCGCACGCTTATAGCCTACAAAAAGTTTCTAATAAAAATAAAGATGCAGATTTTTCATTGTCTTCCTTACCAAATGTCTTTTTTTCCCCTAATTTTTTTATGTGCAAGCAGCATCCTGTGAGGCTGACAGGAGCTCTCTGAGCAGAAGAGTACAAAGGAGTTGATGGAAAGGAGAATCCACCATGGATTCCTGACACAATACCCATTTTACAAAGGACAGAGTGTGAGGAAGACACGGCCATTGTTACCCTCCTAACCTTTCTCCCTGATTATGCCGCCGCCAGGGCTCGGGTCACGGGGAGAATGACTTGGTGGCCGACCGTTCGCCCTGGTTTGTGTACATCAAAAAGCCCTTGTTCTCACCACATTCCAATCGCAGTTTCCCACCTCCTTGAGAAATGCACCAAGTGGTCAGATCAACACAAATCTGTGTTATGAGATGTGAATACGATGACCCCACTGCCAGGAACAGCCTGTCCGGGCACCGAGAGAGCCAGCGTGTTACCCTGAATGGCACGACGTGTAACACTTAAGAAGTTAAACACACTCCCTGTCATTCGAGGTATTTCAGATCGGTGCTCCGCAGGCCCCGGTGCTGAGAGTTAAATGTAAATTTCTCCCGAGGGCAGATGGTGGCCAAGCCGAGGAGCGCGTGGGCCTCACGGACAGAAGGTCAGGTCATGGCTGGAAGACCGAAGAACAATGGCCGCTCGGCTGCCCCCGGTCACCCTGGAACGAGACACCGCCGCTCGCTTCTCTGACACTGTCTGTTCACACAGAACAGGGACAAGGACTGCCTCTAAGATGTCCTCACACTCTGTCCAAGGACAGCGGTCACAGGGCCAGCACACACACCACGTGACGGTCCGGAGGCTTTATTCCCAACTCTCTGATCTCCTAAAAATGCACGTCTCTATCTAAAACACTCAAAATCAAGGAGGGGTGGGGGTTGCGGGGAGAGGTCAATGGGGGGGAAAGGAGACATAGGTAATACTATAGGCAACACTTTAAACAATAAAGAATTAAACATAAAAAATAAAACAACACTAAAAATCATTGTAAAACTGTTAGGGTTTCATATCTACCAGGAATTGTTTACAAATGAAAACTGCTCCCTTTGAAGTCCTGCGCCTTTAGCCTCTGCACCATCGCCGGTTCATCATAGAAATAACACCAACAGACTAATACGGCAAAGACTCATTCACATGCTTTTCATTTACAAGTGATATCATAATGCTATTGTTCCCAGAGTGTTTTCTCTCTCCAGAAGATTATAATGTAATTCTAAATAACTGAGAAACTCTTCTTTGCTAGATTTTTCAAGTTAGCCCAACACGTTGTGCTGGCAGATGCTGTAGAATAACACAAAAGGTATAGAATAGTGCCAGTGAGTATGCAAACAGGACACTTTTTAAAAAGTCCTAATACATCAGCGAAGGGAAGCTCCGTGGTAGGTCTGGTACTTCTAACCTTCGGTCCCTGATAAAAAGGACTGTCAATTCCGTTACCAGGCACGCCCCCAACTGGGTGGAATAAAACAGTCCCGTTATTCATACATGTTCATCATGAAGATTCTTCTGAACACTGAGAACTCTAATGCTTTGACTACAGTGGGGCCAAAGCAGAATTGGCTTTTATTTGTTAAGATTTTCATTTAGTGCCAGGGATTGCCATTTTGACTTGACAAACTTTTTATCCTAAGTTTCATTATTACTTTCATGTTCAATATGTTGCCTAATTGTGTTTGTGTCCTAGAGACTCGATCGGGTTGAAAGGGAAAATATGTTGGTGAATATCAAAAAGCTCTGAACTGGGAACATGTTTGTTTGTTTTTCATTCACTTAGGGCTACCTACTTTTCCATTGCAGCAATTTCTTTAAAATATTGATACTAAGACCTCAGTCTTATTTTAATTGAATGGATTTGTCACCCTGCTTTCTTTGAATGAAAAGAATTAAAGCCTTCAGTGTTCTGTATTGTAACATAAAAACAGAAAACCCAAGTCAGCCTGTTAGAATGGCCTCCCTCCACTTTTTGTCCACTTTGTCGATTAAAATTGGGGTATCTCTATGATCTCAACAAAATATAACATAAAAAGCATCTGCGCAGACTGAAATTGAATAAGCAGAATTCTTTGAACATTTCTAACTTCGCTGTTTCTAGGCATCCTGAGCAAACGTATTCAGGGTTATCTTAGTTAAAACTGGGTTTACTCTGCCAACAATCAATTTGATTGACATATTTACATATCAACTCATCTCATCTTACAAATTTTAAACTTTTTCACTTAAAATGGGATTCAAGTTGGCATCTTTTGAGAACTTTATGTTCGTATATTTTAGGTTCAAACTGCGCATTAGAACATTTTCCTTAACTTTTGTAAGTAATAGATCCACATATCCAAATGTATATTTATAACCTGTCAGAAGGGAAATTTATATGCAGGCAGTTGTATCCTCACTACTTCGTGTGAAAGGTGATAATTTTAGGCAACTAAAACTGAAATTCTTTTAATAGTATGAACGAAATCGTTCTATTAGAAACAATATAATAGAAATGAATGACTCAGGAATAAAACCACATCAGCTTCAGATAGAGCAGTGGTTCTCAACCTTCCTAATGCCGCGACCCTTTCATACAGTTCCTCATGTTGTGGTGACCCCCAATTTCATTGTTACAAATTGAACATCATGAAAGCATAGTGATCAATCACAAAAACAATCTGTAATTACATATGTGTTTTCCGATGGTCTTAGGCGACCCCTGTGAAAGGGTCGTTCGAGCCCCAAAGGGTCGCGACCCACAGGTTGAGAACCGCTGAGATGGAGCCTGATGTCCTCATTGCTGCTCCCTGTGCCATTGCTCACCTGGTCTTTCATGTCAAGATCCCGTTTCGCTTTGGCTCTGTGCTCTCCGTGCTCCTTTTCGGCCTCATCCTTCTCCATTTTGATTTTATTCAATTGGTAGCGCATTTCCCCACACACCTGTTAGATGATAAAAACTAGATCAATAGCTGCGGGAATCTACCAGCCAATGCCTGCAATTAGATCTTTTGGTGCCCCCTAGAGGGCATGTAAATAAAAAACACCACAGCTTTTCTAAGAATGGCACTTTTCCTATTAGAATATTCAATATAATATTCTGTGAAGATGTGAAGGCAACAGCAGGTATTGCTGAACATAACAATTTCAAACTATAGATAAAGAAATGCACACTAAGGAATTTAGGGAATGTGTCCGTGATTTCTTATGTAAAATCATAGTTTCAATTGCATATTCCCATCCAAAATGCACTGTCACCTCAATTTTAAGTAGGTAAAATTATTAATGAAAATATTAAGCTATGATATTATTCATTTAAATTGTTATGATTAAATGGACACTCTGCATTATAAAACCTTCCTTTAAAGACTTTAGAGGTAGGCTTTTATCTTAGACAATTTATAAAGAAATTTTTGTCTCTGCTATTAGACTATATTATTGATAGTTAGGTGTAGTAGCCCGTATTAACTGTAAGCTTTTTAGACGATGCCGATCTTATCATGCACAACACAGTATTTAAATTAAGAAAGATTGCCTGGTAAAGGTCATGGGCTGGAACTAAGCAACATTCTGCATTTGTAACTGTAGATTTAGCATAAAAGGAAAGTGTACATTTAAGGGAAATAATTCTAATGTATCATTAAATAATGCACACACATAGTATCTTAAAAGTGTCTTTCCTACAGTTTTGTTTTCAATCTGTCATCTCTACAGACATGACTATATTTGGAAAATTCAATTAGCAGATAAATCTATGTAAAGAAGTGATAAGCCTCTGGGAGAACTGAAAACCTGTAGAGAGATGGATGAATACACGATTCTGCTCAGTCAGCCCCTAATGGACAAAGACGAGTTTTAAAAATCATGTGTCCTGCAATGGTTATACTCGTCTGAAACCTTTTCAAATTTGGTATTTCTCCAAAAATGATGATTAGAATTTTGGAAATTAGTACCATACATATTGAGGTACTAGAATCTTAGAAAGCCTGTATGCATTTCCTATGTTCAAATAAAACATATTTTAAAAAGTAAACTAATCTTGTTCCAAAGTTATAGTGGCAAGACAGAAAAAAAGCCAATAAGCTTTCCCCCAGTGGCCCTCATAAGCTAGAAAAAGAATAAAATTACTAAAGATTCTATTTGAAATTCAAATGCTTTCAATGTGTGAGTTGATCTTTCCCATTTCAAAAAATTAGTAATTTTCATAAAGGCATTACTTTTAAAGCTAAATAACATTTAAAAATTAAGAGTGACAGAAAAAAACAGAGGGTCCCTAATTTACTTTCTTTCTTAGTTCTTCACTGTTTCAATCGATTTGATTTACATGCACAAATGAAATGAAAATATCCAACTTGATAATACCAGAAAATAATAATTATACAACAATTATACAATCACGGTGTTTAAAACCCAACACCAACACAAATTATTATATGTAACAAATGTCTAAGCATTAGGTCTTATTGAAAATTATTTTATCCCTTCATTTTCTTTTTAAAGTTCCCTTGCCTTACTACTTTCAGTTTAGCATTTGCTAAGTTTATCCATAACATTTAAATTCTATCTAAAATAAATCGACAAACTAAATTGGACCAGAATTATGTTATCTTGAGGTTGGAAGCAATCTCAAGGCACTACTCTGAAGCCTGAGTCCCTTTGGACAATTATAAGGACAGATTATGCTCATTCTTGACTGTACATATTTCAACAGAAAGTTCTTTGCCTACGATGAACTGAAAACTCCTGCCATAGCTTTCATTTACAAATCTGGGTTAACCATTTCCATGCCTCTGCATCAGTTCTCCTCCTTCTACCCCTCTCTTCACACAAACACATCTATTATGTGGGTAAATATGATATTTTTAAACGTCTACATTTGCTAGCTTGATTAAAGTAAAGGAAGAAAAAGAAAAATTAGGCTCCCTTTCCTAATGTAAAGTTCACTTGAAAGTTCATTTTAATTACTAAATTATAAAGCAACAATGGGATACAATAGGTCAAAATTTAAGAAAATATGTTGAGAAATAAAATTCAGTATCAAAAAGGTATGCATTTTAAAATAATTTGTGAGTGTCATGATCAAAAAGAATTCATTTAACTTATTACATCATGCATGCCATTGTTTAGTTTCTTAGTGTTAAAGCAATTGATTACTGAAATCTACATGGACTTCTAGTGTTTCTTAAATACATACCTTACATTAGCCAGTTAGGACTATTAAACATTTTCGTTCTAGATTCACAAGTTTGTGATACCCTACAGCAAAAAAAAATATGACTTTTAAAGTATAAATTTAAAAACCAATAAAATAATTAGCTGTAGTAGTAGAACCTTGGTTTTAGAGACCAAGTCTGCAAATTTCATGTTAAGCACATGCCTCATGTTGTAAATATATGTCTTTTGGTGTTATTATGAAGATCAGATAATCAAACCTATGCTATCTCTGGCAAAAATTACTCCTAATTAGCAAATTAAAAAAAAAACAAGTTTTATCAAATATTCCATATTAAATAAAGCTTGCTTATTTACAAGTCTGTCTAGCCACTGACCTCTTAAGCTCTTTGAGAATATTATATGTGTCTAATGCATCTTTGTACAGTGTTTGCAGCAACCGGCCAATAGGAAGTACTGTACATGTTTGCTGAGTGACAATTAAGTGGACTTTTATTATATTGAAATCAAAAAACTGTTCTGCTCCAAACTTCTTTCTGAGCTTTGTGCATGAGGACAAAAAGTTTCAAGGAAAATACTTAATACTTATTGAGCTAAAATGTGTCTTCGTACCTTCGTGGCTTCCATTTCCCGGGAAGCAAGCTGGTTTTGAGTTTCTTCTAGTTGGTTCACAGCTGAAACCTTCTCCCTTGTGGCCTTTTCCACCTGGGCCTCCAGGTGGGCAATGTTCTGAGACAGAGCTAACATCTGAAAGAAGAAGTCGAAGTCCTACGTGATAATGTCATTTGACAACTAAATATTAAAAATACATTGAGTTCATAAGGTCTCAGCCACTGAGCTCTCTCAAAGTCCTTTCTCTGTGGATTGGGTATGTCCATTTCTTTGCCTCTTCAACTCATCTATCCCCCATGACTTAAGGATGTACCTCCCTGGTCTCTATCATCATTTTGGAAAACATGTAACACGATGATCAAATCAAAGTGCTGGGTGAAACTCTGCGGTGACTGACAGCAGACACCTAAGCTATGGGAGGGATGGACATGACTGCATTTCAGAGGAGGTGTCAGGGAATCAGAGAGCTCTCGAACCCTTCTCCCACACACAGGGCAGAGAGGACTGGTGGCTGGGAGAGCTGGAGGGGCAGGCACTTCAGAGAGAGCTCCTGGTGGCCTATGACATGCAGTCCCTCCCCCAACGCCACTGGAGAGGAGGCTCTCCGAGTCCCCAGCCTTCCCATGACCTCCTGGCCCATCGCTCCCGTGGGAGTCCCCTCAGCCACATCTCCTCTCCTCCAGGAGGCTCCTCTGGCCCCCAGCGCCCAGCTCCAACAAGCTTCTTCATGTACGCAGGGTGGCTCTTCAGGGAACCTGCACTGCTGGCCCTGCCTGCTGTTTGCAGCCGCCACCCGTTGTCATGGCGCTGTCCACGCAGGCCTGGTGCTGGAGTATTTCCCCTGTCACTCGGGCACGCGCTCCGACAACCGCCTCTGTCCCCGGCACAGCACTTCACACGCTGTTTCCAGGGTCTGTTTCCTCACCAGAACCTCTAAGATCCTCACGGGCACGCTCCTCGAGAGGCACCAAATGTTTGCTAAATGCACGAATAACTAGAATACATGGCTTTTCTGTGGGACTCCATGGTTCTTGGTTTCTCTTCCCAGTGTTGGAACAGCTTTCCGGATCTTAGATTTAACCTTCATGGTTTCATTGTTTGCAATTACATTTTACTCTTCCCCAGGAAGTAACATTTTCTAGGCTCTTAATTTCTTATTTGTATTAGCAGTTTTATTTTATTGCTTTATTTTTATTTTTAGAGAGAGGAAGGGAGAGAGGGAGGCGAGAGAGAGAGAGAGAGAGAGAGAGAGAGAGAGAGAGAGATCAATTGGTTGCCTTCCATATGTGCCCAACTGGGGATCAAACCCGAAATCCCAGTTTTGTGCCCTGACCAGGAATTGAACCAGCAACCTTTCAATGCCTGGGCCGATGTGTAAGCAACTGAGCAACACCAGCCGGGCTAGCAGTTCTAACATAAAGAAGCAATGCTGCCTCACCCCAGAGCAAAACATAGAGGCCTATCCATCAGTTTTTAAAACACGGGCTGAGAGCAAATTTGAAATAATACCATTTGAATTCGACCACTGCACAATGATGTGGATGTAAATTCAGTTTTACAATTAAAGTCAGTAACTAAAATTGTGTGATAAAATCAAGGTTGCCTTTGAAATACATAATTCCAGTTGCCACATATGAAAATGATGAGTCCGGTAGCTATTTTCTAATCGAGACAGTAGTTGCATTAACTTTCCCGGGGATTGTGGACAGTCATCTATTTGACTTACGGCTGTTTATATGTCCTTCTTATCATCAAAAGATTGGCTACAAATCTGATTTGTACATAAAATTATCTTTACTAACGCCAAGCTGCAAACCATCCTTATGCACATTCCAATTCAAACCTAAAGGTCAGAAGAAGCTCAACGCAACAAATCAAAGATGTTCATTTCAGTTCCTTAATATAAAAATTCAAGTTCATGAATATCCATATTCTGAGTGTGTCATGATAGCTTCTCTGGAACCATCCAGCAACCATACACCAAACTTTAATGACCAGCTACTAAAAATCATATATGACGTATGCGGAGATATGTATGGTGAACATATGATGACTGTGTGGTTTCTGAAGTAACTGTTGGACATGTTAGGAGAAGCGCTCGTTGTAAATGCTGAGCCTGTTTGCATGACAAGGCGTGTAACACGTCACACTCCCTCCATGGGGCCCCTCCCTCTGCCGCCCCCACTTCTCTCCTCTGCCCGTTACCTGTCTGCTCCCTCCTGTCACCCTCCCCCCCACCCCCGGAGCCTCCCCTCCGAGTCACACCTTCCTCTCCCCACGCCCACCATCTGGAAGCCAGCATTGCTCTGCTGGCTCTCCATCCACATCTGTCGCGGCACCAGCAGGAACGGGGACAGCTGGGACACTGCCAGTGCCCAGGGCGGCGGATCAGGTAAGTCCTTTCAACTCTGACAGGGGCGAGCCAGAGACAAGGACACCCAGGTTGCGAGAGCCCGGAAAAATCTACACTGACTCAGCCCCTGGTGTGCGAGCACGGGCCAAAGCGGTGCTCCCTACACAAGAGGCACAGGAATGAAGGATTCTAGCGAAGGGTTACTATCCAGGGAACCAGGTAAGGAAATGCACGAACAGTGGGAGCTCAGGACACAGATGACGAATGACCGATTGGACGCACAAGCCCGAGGGCTCGGTGCAACCAAAGACCATCACTTAAGACAGCACACACACAGCACGGGCCTTGCGTGGGAGAAGGATTCAAAACCTGTCTGGGCAGAAGGCATCTGCGCACCTAGAGCTGCCCACACACATGAAACTGTTACATTAAAATAAAGGAGAGAGAAAACAAATAATAGAAAGAAATGAAGGAAGGAAATCTACACGTGCAAGCAAGCATGCCTTGCTGCTAGAAGGTGGGGGAGCCAGGTCCAGCAGTAACTACAGGACATTTACAACATTGTGATTAACGGTCCATCTCCCTCTCCCATGAACTGCCTGTGCGAGGCAGTACGATACACATTCCCTCTTAATCCCCGGGAGGAAGAATTATATTGGATTAATTTTCAACTGAAAAAGTGAGCTTCAGTAAATTAAGTAATTTGCCCAAGTTCACTCAAGCTAATAACTAAAAAATAGAGCTAGGCTTTCTATTCACATCTGTGCTTTTACTCACATAAAGACCCAGGAAATCTATCTAATAAGCCAAGCTAAAATGTATGAAATGTCGACTGGAAGTCAGGTATTGTATTAGGTTCTCTCAAAACCTTGTCTTATTGAATCCAATCAATTCATTGAGTAGATCAGCTCCATTATTTACCCTTGAAATTTAGAGGGGTCCAATTCTTCACGGTCACAGTCAGGTCCATTTAGATTCAACCCGAAGACTTTTACTCCAATGCCACTTTCTGCCATTTGCTGGTGGCAGCACCCACCCCAGCGCTGGGACCACTTGCAGCCTTTACTCCCGCACCTGTACTTAGGGCAGGGCCTACAGATCAAATGACAACCAAGACCTACTGAGGGCAAGACACATGACTCAGCCTCAGAAATACATTGCGTCTCTGTTGTCACCGCTACTCATGAAAGAACTGTCAGCATCAGAAAGAGGCTGTTACCTGTGGAAGCACCTGGAACAGTGCCTGGTGCGTTTCAGCCCTTCCCGTGTTCTTTCTTAGCAGGGGCTCTCGTCCAGGTATTTTTACACAGTGAGCTACTCAGCGAGGCAAACGTTTCCACTTAACAACCAGAAAACAAAAATCTCCTACGTGTGAACAGTTGCCGGTCTTTGCAATCGATACCATTTTCTCTCAGCTTACGGTTTTACCTCCCTCCAGGCCTTGGTCATGTCGGTATGGCCTGAATTCCTCCCCATCCTCTGCATTTCTAAATCCCTCCTATTCTTTGAAACTCAGCTGAGATGCCACCTTCTCCGAGAAGCCTTCCATGATCTCCTGCAGACAGGGATTCTGGTCCTCTGAATTCTCAGCATTTTAGTCATACCTTTCCAATGGTATGGGGCCTTTTTGCTGCCACTTGTATTATATTCATTCATTCAACAAAGATATATGGAGCACATTTTATGTGAGAGGAATGTCCCAAGCTACGAGGGTGTTAAGAGGCCATACAATCAGGGGACTCCTACAATCAGGGGAGACAAACAATTCAACAAGAACTTGCAATAAGTTGAGTTTGGGAGCCTCTGGGAGAGGTTCCTAATTCATCCTCGGAAGGCTGTGAGAGGAGGGGGCACCAAGAAGGACTTTGAAGGATACATTGGAGTGGGCAGAGAAAGACTCCTCCAGGCAGGGGGCAAAGCACAAGGAAGATCCTGAAATAAAAAGATAGCGTGGCCCTAGCTGGTTTGGCTCAGTGGATAGAGCATCGGCCTGCGGGCTAAAGGGTCCCAGGTTTGATTCGGTCAAGTTAACATGCCTGGGTTGTGGGCTCGATCCCCAGTGTGGGGCGTGCAGAAGAAAGCCAATCAATGATTCTCTTTCATCACTGATGTTTCCATCTCTTTCTCCCTCTCCCTTCCTCTCTGAAATCAATAAAAAATATATATTTTTTTAAAAGGAGCATGCAATGCAAGAAAGAAAGGCAAAGGGAGATGAGACTGAAGAGCTGAAGAGGGGAAGGAAAATGGAGAACTTGATGCTGCACTTGAGGATCCTGAATTTTAGCCAAGGGGTTGCAGGGAGACAAAGAATGTTAAAGAGGCAAGAGACTGCCATACTGAGATGTTTATTTTGGAAAACTGTCCTGGCTGTGGTGTGGAGAGCAGTCGGGAAGAGGTGAGACTGGAAGCAAGAGGATCACTCGGGAAGTAGGAATCAACAGAGGGTGAGCGATGGATCCTAGTGGGTTGGAGAGACAGACAATCTAAAATTCCTAGGGGCCTGACCGGCATGGCTCAGTGGTTGAGTGTTGACCTATGAACCAGGAGGTCACAGTTCAATCCCAGGTCAGGACACATGCCCAGGTTGCGGGCTCCATCTCCAGGAGAAGGTATGCAGGAGACAGCCAATCGATCATTGATGTTTCTATCTCTCTCTCCCTCTCCCTTCCTCTCTGAAATCAATAAAAATATATTTTTAAAATAATCCTATATAATAAAAGGCTAATATGCAAATCGTCCCCTCGACCGGGAGTTCAACTGGGAGTTCGACCAGGGGGCGGGGCCGCCAACCACCCGCGGACCTTCCAATCGGGGAAGGCCAGCCGGACCCTACCCGTGCACGAATTCGTGCACAGGCCTCTAGTAATAAAATAAAATTCCTAGGCGCCTGAATCTCTAGAACCCGGTGACATGATGACATGGAGGGTCAGGGAGAGAGAGGAGACAGGGATGACGACAGCAAAATTTCTGAGCTGGCGACTGGATGAATGGTGGCTCCGCTAGGCGAGAAGAGATGGGAAGGAGGCTGGGTTGGGAGCTCCGTGGAGAGCGGAAGATCTAGAACTCAACACCATATGCCTGGGATGAAGCCACTAGAGCTAAAGCCACCTGGATCTGCAGCTCTCTGCTGAGCTCTAGACCCTGCCTCCAGCTTCTTTCTGAACGTGTCACCCTCGTTACCTCAAAAGCGCTTTAAACTCAGAGTGACTGAAAGACACACCTCATCCTTCTCTCAAATCAGGAATATCGACTCAGAGAAAGCAGAGAAAGAGGAAAACCTTTTAAGGGGAATGAGATCTAAAAACTATTCACGAACAACTGCACAAGAAGGTGTGCAGGCAGCATAGCAACGTAATTTCAGAGTTCATGACACTGCCTCACCGAAAGCCACTCCATGGCCTCCCATCACGTTTTGGGTGAAATTTAAAGTCCTCCATGTGGATGTTAAGGGCCTTCATGATTTGGCCCCTCCACACTTCTCCCAACTCAACCCCCACACTCTGTCCCTCACTTCCTGTGCTCCAGCCACCCGGGTCTTCAAATTGATGATTGAGATCAGATGGATTATTCTATTTGCAAAAGTCAGAGAATATAACATTGAGAAACACATGGAAAGTAGAAAATGTTTACAAACTCTGAGTTACAAGAAATTTGCCTCTTTCAAAGAGTTTAAAATTTAAAGTTCATTCAAGAGTTGCAGCCTACAGCCGGGCGACATGGCTCGGTGGTTGAGCGTCAATCTATGAAGCAGGAGGTCACGGTTCGATTCCCAGGCAGGGCACATGCCCGGGTTGTGGGCTCGATTCCCACTGTGGGGCGTGCAGGAGGCAGCCGATCAATGATCCTCTCTCATCATGGATGTTTCTCTCTCTCTCTCTCCCTCTCCCCTCCTCTCTGAAATCAATAAAAATGTATTAAAAAAGAAAAGAGTTGCAGCCTACAAGCCATCGGCGACTCCCCCGCCAACACTCCTGCGATGGGGACAATGGGCCGGACGCTGGATACCTTGGATCCCATGTCCTCGCGCTCCTTTGTCAGCTCGCTCGTCATCAGCTCTTTGTCGGAGGCCCTCTTCTCCTGCTGGGCGGCCAGCTCCTTCCCTAGCCGCTCCGCCTGCCTCTCCAGCTCACTCCTCAGCTGCTCACACTGGATTAGGGCCTGCGGAAGAAGACAGGAAATGGGAGCTGGGAATTTGGAAAAGTAAGGGGGAAATGAGACAGTTAGGCTTTATTTTTATTTAACACGTTAAGCGCCCAGTCAGTCACCAGTGACTGATACTATACTTTCCATCCGGAAGACAAAACAGGCGGGGCGCTTAATGTGTTAAAATACTTAAAGCACACCATAGCCCTCGCCGGGCTGGCTCAGTGGATAGAGCGTCGGCCTGTGGACTGAATGGTTTCAGGTTCGATTCTGGTCAAGGGCACATGCCCAGGTTTCGGGCTCAATCCCCAGTAGAGGGTGTGCAGGAGGCAGATGATCAATGATTCTCTCTCATCATTGATGTTTCTATCTCTTTCTCTCCCTTCCTCTCTTAAATCAATAAAAATATATATTTTTTAAAAAGACACACTATAAAGTCAATTAGACAATTTGTACACTTGCTAATATAACAGTATTCGAGTGTTACATTTATTTCGATTCACATAATTAAGGCTACATTAACTTTTATCAACTAACCAAATTCAGGAAACAGGCCTTGATGAAGGCCACTGATGAGAATCCTGAAGAAAGGGGATCAGAAAAATGAAGTGCTCTAGTACTTTTGATTATATATCATGTTTATACTACAAGAAATATGCAAGTATCCAATTTAACTGATTTTTCATTTGCTCATGGTTAAAGTTATTTGAATATTTTAAATGTTAAACATGAAAATTTTTTAAAAAGATGTTGAGTTTATCATTACATACAAGCATCTGGTTTTTTTTGTTTTGTTTTTTTTTATCATTATACTAGAAGCCCGGTGCATGAAATTCGTGCATGGGTAGGGTCCTTGCCTGGCCGGCCATCAGGGCCTTCCTTCGTTCCCCGCCACCCCCTGGAGGTCAGCGCACATCATAGTGAGCAATCGGTCTTCCGGTCAAACTCCCACAGGGAAATTTGCATATTAGGCTTTTATATAAAGAGATAATAACCAAACTTCTTTAAATATAACTAAGGTCAAATTTGGTTCACTCCCCTTACACCCATAACTACAGTAAAAATTAGATAGTAATCAAAAGTGAAGATAAGGAAAGACCAAAACATCATATTTGTTTTATAAAATGAGAATTGCCATCTTCCATTTCTAGTTATTTAAAAATCCATAACTGTCCATTAATTTAAATTTCCCATTCTGCAATTCCAGAAGTAGAAATTCTATAACTTTCTCTTGGCTATATTCATCTTATGTGTATATATAACACTCAAGAATAAATGATGACTTCAAAATCCCAATTTTTAAAAATTCCAATAAAATTAGGTTGTTTCACATAGAAAATCAGAGTCATCCTAAGGTGTCTTAGTTTTATTCCAGTGGCTCTTGCTTACAATATCACCTAGTCCATCCTCTATTTCCCCTGAAGATAGAGACCCACGTGTCATGTGCCTCACATACTGCGTGGTCATAAATCTCACCGTCACATTTGCTGTGAATGGAGACGAGTGAGCACCAACTGTAAGTTACACATAGCTCTGCTTCCCTCTGGTGAGCGCTACAATAAATACAGACAATAAATATCTAGGACATGTGAGCTTTCAGTCCTCAGCTGGGAAGTATTAAACTACAATTTCTTCCCAACTCTTCTGGAAAGTTCTGTATGCTCAGATGAAGTATGAGGTTAAAATTAAATTGTCTCAGATTAGCTGGTAAGTAACCACAGTTACTAACAAATGACTCTTCCCAGGGAACTAGTCCCAAGTCCAATTCGAATTGAGAATGTTTATAAAAAAAATTTTTAATTAGATTTTAAGAGAAATTTTAAAAGCACATTTTTCTAAAATTTAAGCCCCTGGAACTTGAAATATTATGAATTTGAGACTTTTGTGCTTCAGGCTTACAATTCCTCTTGTGAAAGATATCTTATATGAACCTAATGCAAATGTTCATAACTTCTGCTAATATAATGAAAGAATAAAAGTACTATTGAACAAAAACTGAGGAGCAACATTTTTTAAAAATATTTTTTTATTGATTTCGGAGAGAAAGAGAGAGATGGAAACATCAATGATGAGAATTATTGATCTGCTGCCTCCTGCAAGCCCCCTACTGGGGTTCAAGCCCACAGCCCGGGCCTGTGCCCTGACCAGGAATCGAACCAGTGGCTCTTTGGTTCAGGGGTTGACACTCAACCGCTGAGCCACACCCAGCTGGGTCTGGGTGTCACCATTTTTAAGTGCAGAAACAGTGGAAGGGGGTGCGGACGATCCAAAGATCAGGCCAACACGAGGAGCGAAAGATCCATTCTGGGAAGCCAATCAGCTGAGGGACAGGAGGAGGGAAGGATGCTGACAGTGAGCGGCCTGATGCCAAGAGAGGATGCTCTAAAGCAAGACGACAAGCAAGAAGCTGCGAGCCACCCAAACAAAACCACGGGAGCCTTCGCGTGGGGTTGGCCCTCTGTTCGAGGACTGGCCACCTGTGATGAGACACCAAACCAAAATACTGAGTAAACACTGGTTATTGATGACTCTTGGTGTGCGACCAATGATTCCATATTGCAACACAGCATTGACTTTTCTTTGTTTTAATCGTAGTAGACACGCCGGGTCAAAGTGAAAAAAAATATTAAGGCTTAAAACTATTGGAATTAAGAAATAGGTTTACTCTTTCTCTTACAATGGACATCGCCTACGAGAAAGATTTGGTTCTACTAAGTAAATCTTTACAGCCCTGGCCAGTGTGGCTCAATTGGTTGGGCACTGCCCTGTGCACAGAAAGGTTGCTGGTTCGATTCCCTGTCAGGGCACATGCCTGGGTTGCAGGCACCGTCCCTGGTAGGGGAATGCAGGAGGCAGCTGATCAATGTTCCTCTCCCTCTCCTGACCCCATCTCCTCTCTCTAAAAATCATTTTTTAAAAAATTTAAAATTAATTTAAAAATAATTATGTATACAGCATTTCCATTAAAGCTTTTTTCTTCTAAATCTAGGGTTCCAGCTCCTAGTTTTCGGAATCCCAGGTGATTCGGAACGCCCTGATTATACTCATCTAACCATTCGGTGAAGGCATAACCGAATTCTCAAAGGCCAGGCCAGTGAACAGTCAATCACGATGAACTGATAGGCCATCAGAGGTGACTGCGTTAATGTCGGGCCTGCAGACCCCATTTCTCCAGCAGTGGCCAATGGGGTGCCTTCCCCCTCATCCCCCGCCCCAGCACCCCCTGGAAATGGTGGAAATGGCCGCAGGTCTGAGGAGCTGGGACACTGTGCTTCCCCACCCAGTACCCTCAGTCCTCAGGGACCTTCTCTCCTGGGAAATTCCTTCATCTGTGGTCATTCTTGATATTCCCAGTCCTGGTCTACTAAACCACAGAGCATGCATTACTTATCTCAATGGGGTCAGAACATTTTCTAAAAGAAATGTCTATCTAGTTCACTCCATTTTTATTTATTTATTTTTAAATATATTTTTATTGAGTTCAGAGAGGAAGGGAGAGTGAGAGAGATAGAAACATCAATGATGAGAATCATTTATCAGCTGCCTCCTGCACACCTCACACTGGGGATCGAGCCCACAACCCAGGCATATGCCCTGACGGGAATCGAACCAGGACCTCCTGGTTCACAGGTCGATGCTCAACCACTGAGAAACACTGGCTGGGCAGTTGACTCCATTTTTAAAATAGGAAACCTATTAATATAAAAAAGTCCTTCCCAACTGCCAGGGTCAGGCTCCTAGAAACCCTGTGATAGGATTCATCATTACAGAATTAAAGATCTAATGAAAGATACATTGTTTACACTTATGAATGTAAACTTTAAAACATATGAAAACGTTTTTATTTTTTATGAAATAAAGCCCACAAAATAAAAATGGTTACCAGCGTATTTTAAGCATTTAACCTATGAATGGCATCAATACTGATATTTCATTTATAAACTCTCGCTTACCAGAAACCTACCAACCAGCCTTATCCCTACCTCCCACGTTCAAGATACTTATCACTTGTTTTTGTTTTGTGGAAGATAATGTAAGTATCCAGAAGAATTATTGTCTATGCCTGTGACTGCAATCAAATATTCAACGCTTCTGTGATTTTTTTTTTACTTCAGGTTTCTCATTCTTGCCTTTCTGGTTCTGCCTTAGTCCAGGAAAAAAAAAATAATAGTTTGGATCCTTGAAAAGGAGAAAAAAGCAAAAAGGTTTGGGGGTATTTATTCAACCTACTGCGTTGGTATTTTTGAAAAAAAACCCACAATCTTTCTTGGCAAGGCTATGTCATTTATGTAGGCTTAGGGCAGTGGTTGGCAAACTGCGGCCCCTTGAGTGTGGCTCTTCCACAAAATAACACGTGCAGGCGCGCACGTACAGTGCAATTGAAACTTTGTGGCCACACTCAAGGGGCCAAAGAGCCGCATGTGGCTCGCGAGCCGCGGTTTGCTGACGGCGGGCTTAGGGTAACGTCATGCCGAAGCCGACAGCCGCCCCTCGGAAAGAGGCAGGCTGGTCGCAGCGGGCCGATCACCTTCCGGCCGGTAGCTCTCCCGAGGCAGCACTGAAAAGCCTCTGCTTTTTCACCCTCGTTTAGTCCCAGGTTAATTTTTTTGCCTCTTTTAAGATTATCTCCACTATAATGATTTGCAATTTTCAAAGAAAAACAGAAACATTTACCGAGCACTTACTATGAACCAGGCGCTTTGCTAAACGGCTTCTGTGGGTTAATTTCTTTAACTCCCTCACTAAATGTTAAGCGGTTCTTATCATTCAGTTGAAGAAATTGAAGTTTGGAGCCATTAAGTTAACTTGTTCAAGATCAAAAACCTAGAGAGTGGCAGGTGAAATCTGATCCAAAGTAGTTCTACAATGGAATCTATAGGTGAAAAATTATGCTTTTCTCTTTGATAAATCTGTTGTCTTATAAATTTCTCAGGTGTTTTCACTGCCACTATAACTGTATATACATAATATAAAATTACTTTTTTACTTACTTGCATGCATTATGCAAAGTCGAACACTAGGTGGCACCAAATATCAAGGAACTACCAGAACAAAGTAACATTTCATAGCTCACTAGCAAAGTAGTTGGTTTCAAAATTAAAGTATGTTTGTTGTCTCAGTTTTTATTCCCAGAAAGCAAAACTACTGTGTTTTACCATATCTTAGAGAAAAACCAGTATACTTGCACTGCATTTTGTAAACTGCTTAGAAATCAAACCTTGCATTATTAATAATTCAGCAAAATATGCTATAGAGCCCTGGCTGGTTTGGCTCAGCAGATAGAGCATCGGCCTGCGGACTAAAGGGTCCCAACTTTGATTCCGGGCAAGGGCACATGCCTGGGTTTGCAGGCTCCATCCCCAGTGTGGGGTGTGCAGGAGGCAGCGGATCAATGATGTTTCTCTTTCTCCCTCTCCCTTCCTCTCTGAAATCAATTTAGAAAATACTTTTAAAAATGCATGGCTTGGCCACGAGAGGAGATACACAGGCCGGGACATTCAGGAACACGGCAAAGGCCCTGAGAAGGTCTGCACTGAAGGCTTGTGCAAACCAATGTAAAGAGACTCAGGAGGAGACGAGAGCAACAGAGAGAGGCCCAAGAGTAAACGATCAGGTCCATCAGGGAAAGAAATGGTGTTAGGATAGGACATGAACAGCTTCCAAACCGCAGGGTTGCATCCGATGAGAACTGAGATGGGGTGATGGGTCTGGGGACCCGGAAGTGGGGGGACCCCTGGGCGGGCAGGGCAGCTGCAGGGATGGACTACAGGTGCTGGAATCCCAGCTGAGGGGTGTCCCCTGCCACTCACGCCACCCACAGATCTGTCCTGCATGACGGGAGCAGGTAATCAGCTAAGGGGAAGCTGACCAAGAAAATGCTGCTTCCTGCTGTTTAAACAGGAACAACAGATGTAGGTGGATGAGGAGGGACACAGTGATGCGGGAAAGACGAAAGGTAAAGAAGTGACCACAAGTAGCCCAGGGTCCCTGAAATCCTACCCGCAGGCGCTACCAAGAACTGAGGGAGGAGGTTCGTCTTGGGAAATAAGAAGCCGGATGAGCAAGGAAAAGGGGGAGCAGACACATGAGGAGTGAGAAGGTGCGGAGGAGGCTCGTCAATGGCTGTGCGCTCAGTAAAGTGAGTCGTGGACTGAGAACGGGGGGCTGGGAGCAGGGCTGGGAGAGGAAGGAAGGGACGTTCTGGCTCAAGGATGTGAGGGTTGTTAAGGGACGAGTGACACCGAGGGAGGCCCGTGCTCAATGGCTTTCTTCAGCAACGCCCGGTGGGCTGAAAATGATGCTGCCAAACAGGGTGATTGGCCTTCACTTGCCTGGTGCTGGGAGAGTGGGTAAACTGGGCAGAGGAGAATAAAGGCATTCCAGAGCGTTAGTGAGAACCGGCTGCAGTCCCCTTAGTCGGGATATTTAATGAGCACCTAGGAAGGGCTAAGCACCTTGCAAGATGCTAGGGATTTAAAAGCGAACAGATGGATACATTCCTATTCCTTCCAGAGATGTGAAGCTTAATGAAGCACACAGGCCAATGGGCAATAGTGATTCATTTGGATGAATGATGTAATGAGTGGCTCCCAATTGGGACAATTCTGCCCCCTTTCCCTCCCCCGGGGGACATCTGCAATGTTTAGAGACAGTTCTGGTTGTCAGAACTTGGGGAAGAGGGTGTGGTCCTGGCATCCAGTGGGCAGGGTCAGAGATGCAGCTCAATATCTTAAAATTGCCCGGCCGGCTTGGCTCAGTGGTTGAACATTAACCTAGGAACCAGGAGGTCACGATTCGATTCCCAGTCAGGGCACATGCGCCCGGGTTGCGGGCTCCATCCCCAGTGCGGGGTGTGTGGGCGGCATCTGATCCATGATTCTCTCTCATCATTGATGTTTCTATCTCTTTCTCCCTCTCCCTTCCACTCTAAAATCAATAAAAAAAAAAACATTTTTTAAAAATCTTACAATGCCCTGGCTGGTTTGGCTCAGTGGATAGAGCATCAGCCTGCGGACTGAGGGGTCCCGGGTTCGATTCCGGTCAGGGGCAGGTACCTTGGTTGCGGGCACATCCCCAATGGGGAGTGTGCAGGAGGCAGCTGATCGATGTTTCTCTCTCATCGATGTTTCTAACTCTCTGTCCTTCTCCCTTCCTCTCTGTAAAAAATCAATAAAATATATTTAAAAAAAAAATCTTACAATGTGTAGACACCCTCCAAAACAAAGAATTATGTAGCCCCAAATGTCACCAGTGTCCACGTAGGGAAACCTGCTATAAAGGTACATAGGAGTTACGTCACATCTGGACATGGGAACAGAGGTTTTCTGAAAAATGGAGACGATGTCCAGGGGAGGGAAGGACAATTTGCGTGGCAGGTACGAAGACCCCCACTGGCCAGGACACGGCATCATCATCGGGGAATTACAGCCATCACCACCACCATCACCATCACCTACTGAGAAAATGGTTTGTGCCAGAGTTTCTACAAAACAACCTATATAGCCCTGGCCAGTTTGGCTCAGTGGATAGAGCGTCGGCCTGAGGACCAAAGGGCCCCGGGTTTGATTCCGGTCAAGGGCACGTACCTCAGTTGCAGCCTCCTCTCCAGCCCGGGGCCTGGTCAGCGCTGATACAGGAGGCAACCAATCGATGTGTTTCTCTCACATCGATGTTTCTCTCTGTCCTTCCCTCTCTCTTTCACTCTGTCTAAAAGATGAATGGAAAAATATCCTCGGGTGAGGAAAAAAATAACCTACATATGCATTCTAAAACACAGTTCCATTAACGATCCGATGAGTCGGATAGCATTTCCATTTCCAGATGAGGAAACGCTGAGGCACAGAGAATGAAATAACCTGCCCTGAGGCCCGCGGCTGGCCAACAGCGGGGCTGGACGCGGAGCGAGGTCTGGGAACTCTAGGTGACCATCCCCAGCACCAGGCCCTCCCGCCTGCCCAGGGGACGGCGCTGAGCCTGTGGAGGACGGGGCGTGAGAGGGGAGTCACAAGAAGTGGCGCTGGAGGGTGAAGGGAAGCACGTATGACAGACCTCATGCACAGAGAGGGTGGTGGGAGTCCCTGGAGGACAGTCACATGATCGCATCTGCTAAGAAAGACCGCGTCTGGCTGCAGTGGAACCGGGTGGAGAGGGGACAGGCGTTCATAACGCATCACTCCAGAGATCACAAGAAAGGGGCAGTGAGGAGGGAAGTCCAAGAGCCTCAGACACGAAGATCGGTGTGTCGCGGTTGGCTGGAGTCCGGGGGAAGGGGGGCTGCCATCCAGGCTTCCCGCAGGGCATGTCCCGGACAAAGCTGCCATCCAGGGGCCAGAACACAGCAATTGGGGGCAGTGAACATGAGCTCAGGCCGGGACTGGAAATTCACACTGAAATGGAAAGGGAAGACGACGGGCCTGGGACAGCAGAGAAAATGCGATGCGAGAAGAGGCTGAGCGGCTAAAGGCCGCAATGAGGACGGTGAGGAGGTTTAACGGACGGGGAGCAGGAGGAGGGCCAGGGAGAGCAGGTTCAGAATCGGGGTTCTCATGGACGCTTCGGTTCACGTGGGAGTGACAGAGCAGGGGGCACGGGGGCCAGGAGGCCAAAGTGTGGGGGGCCATGCAGGGACCAGGTGTGCATACGTTACAACACGGATACTGAAACCTTTAAGGTGATGAGAGAAGGTGGAGATGCTGCAGAATGAATAGCCCTGCCCCTCCAAAGTCCACACGTTCACCCCTCCCCTCCAATGTGATGGTGTTAGGAGGTGGGGCCTTTGGGGGGTGATCAGGTCATGAGGGTGGAGCCCTCGTGAATGGACTATAAAAAGGAAGTCCAGCCCGACCAGAGTGGCTCAGTGGTTGAGCACTGACCTATGAACCAGGAGGTCACGATTTGATTCCTGGTCAGCACATGCCCTGGTTGCTGGCTCAGTCCCCACTGGGGGAGTGCAGGAGGCAGCCAATCCAATGGATGATTCTCTCTCATCATTGATGTTTCTGTCTCTCTCTCTCCCTCTCCCTTCCTCTCTAAAGTCAATCAAAATATCTATTTTGAAAAAGGACCAGAGAGCCCTAGCCGGTTTGGCTCAGTGGATAGAGCATCAACTTGGGGACTGAAGGGTCCCAGATTCGATTCCAGTCAAGGGCACATGCCTGGGTTGCAGGCTCGATCCCCAGCAGGGGGCGTGCAGGAGGCAGCCAATCCAATGGATGATTCTCTCTCATCATTGATGTTTCTGTCTCTCTCTCTCCTTCTCCCTTCCTCTCTGAAATCAATAAAAATATATTTTAAAAACTAATAATAAAATAAAAGGGACCAGAGAGAACACCCTCACCCCTCCCACCACGCGAGGATGCAGGGAGCAGATGTCTGTCTATAACCAGGAAGTGGTTCTCAGCAGACACTGAACCTGCCGTGCCTTCATATGGACTTCTCAGCCTCCACAGCTGCGAGAAATAGCGTTTGTTGTGTAAGCACCCAGTCTGCGTGAGTTTTGCTTTAGCCGCCCAGCTGGACAAAGACAGGGGGAAAGGGTCAGATGCTAAAGCTCTTAAAAAGTGTCAAAGATACCAAAACTATTTTAACAGCCCAAGTAATAAAACGGATGCATGTCTTTAAAAAAAAAAAAAAGTGTCAAATAGCATCGACTAGAGAACTGACTTGGATTAAAATTAGGGCGAGGAGACAGCAATGATTTCTATGAGGACTGGGAGCTGAAAGCAGGGGCCAGGGGAAGGCCTGGGGACAGGAGTCAGGAGTGAGGTGAACGCTGATCCCCCACCGTCCCCGGATGAGATGACTGAGAGGCAAAGGGCCTTTGCTGGAGGCTCTGAGGGTCATGATATGACCGAGGGACCACTAGACGTCGGTACAAATGAAGGAACAGGAGGGCTGTGCTGGAGGAAACAGTAAAGTATGTTTGGGAGTTTGGTCAGAGCTGAGCATCCGTTCCGGAAGGCACAGGGGCTCGTAATGAAGAGTGATGGGCCAGTGGTCTGGGAAGAGGTGGGATGAACCTGATAGAGAGACAAGTGGATACGGCGGTGACTGCAGAGCAGCCCAGTCTCTGAGCGAAACGCCGATGCTGCCATAGGCCTGGACCAATGCTACCCCAGACCTCTCCGTGGTGATGGAAACGCTCTGTCTGTATCCGCATTGTCTGATAGTCACCGCAGCTACGTGTGGCCACTGCGTGTAGGGAAATACAGAGCGACTTCAATGGACTGAGGTGTGGCCCCAAACATAGCAATGGCCCAGCAGTAACTCCTATGACTCAAAGCTCCTACGGCACTGCCGGTCACCGTGAGAGCTCTTCCTGTCGTCATCGTTATCTTTGAACATGCCTGATTTAGTATGTACCGTGGATCCAGTCTCATAGCTAAGATGCTATTATATACCCATATGTTATTCTCTGTGGCATATTTGGATGTTCTCAAAATTCCCTGTGGACAGCCCTAGCCGGTTCACCTAAGTGGATAGAGCCTCAGCCTACAGACTGAAGAGTCCTGGGTTTGATTCTGGTCAAGGGCACAGGCCTGGGTTGTGGGCTTGATCCCCAGTAGGGGGTGTGCAGGAGGCAGCCAATCAATGATTCTCTCTCATCATTGATGTTTCTATCTCTCCCTCTCCCTCCCTCTCTGAAATCAATAAAATATATATAATAGAGAAATATGCTAATTAACCAGAAGGCTGTAACGGGTCGACCGCACAGGAGGAGGTTGCGCGTGCAGCGTAACCGGGGCAGGGTGGCAGGGGCCTCCGCGTGCCTGCACTGGGGGAGGGCCTGATCAGCAGCAGTTGTGGCTGCTTCAAGGGCCAGAGAGCGAGGCAGGGCTGGACTGACGACTTAAGGGTGGGCGGTGCTGCGTGATTTCGAATCGCGCGTTGGGCTCCTAGTATATATATAAGAAATTCACTGTGTATAGAAAAAAACACATCTGTCTTTAGTTATACATGAACATGTACTTATGGGTGTCAAGATTTTCACACCATTAAAAATGATCTATATATATAAAAGCCTAAGCGACAGTTCGACCGTTTAACCGGTAGCTATGATGCGCACTGACCACCAGGGGGCAGATGCTCAATGAACAGGCATGGAAACATGAAACAGACTGATGAATCTCAGAGAGAAGGGGGAGGGGGAATGGGGGAGGGGAGGAAGAGATTGACCAAAGATCTTATATGCATACTAGAGCCCCGGTGCAAGGATTTGCGAACTGGTTGGGTCCCTTGGCCCAGCTTACAGGGATCAGGCCGAATCCATGCACTGGGCCTCTGACATCCCCCGAGGGGTCCCAGATTGCGAGAGGGCACAGGCCAGGCCAAGGGACCCCACCAGTGCATGAATCCGTGCACCAGGCCTCTAGTCATCAAATAAAGAGATTGAGCACACGAGTGCCTCTAAACATCCTTGACCACAAGGTACCATGTTCTCTGAACAGCGATAGAAGAGTATCTTCTATCAAATGGAAATTGGTTTAACTTAGCAAAGTCAACATTAACAGATGGGCATTCATGTTGCGTGTTTAGAAAGAAGAGTTCAGCTGTGGAAGAATAAGGGAAGACATACTCAGCGGGGAAAGGGGCCACGATGGCCTGGCCGGCTCTGACCCTGCTAGACTTGCCTTGGTTTTCTCAAGGTTGGCCTCCTCCGTCATCTGCACGGCACGCTTCACCTGCTCGTAGGCGCCCGCCTCCCTCTGCTGCACGTCCGCCAAGCTGCTCCTCGCGGAAACCAGCGCGGACATGAAGTCATCTCTCTCCCTGTCGGCACAAAAAGGACATTCAAAGCAAGAAAGGACCGAACGCGCGTGCATTCCTAGGTCAGGAAGAAACAAGCCTGAAGACGCATCAGAAGAGAGCCGGGCGGGCAGCCCAGCACACAGCGCAGGCAGAGAAGGGCCCTCTGTCCTTGCTGGCGGGGCTGGCAGGGCAGCGGGGAGGCGGGAGCATCGGGCTGGACGGCATCTGCTGGACAAGGGCCACTGTGGAGACGCTGGCACCCTGAGGGATGCAGATGAAGGCCCAGAAAAGGGGAAATTCATTTAAAAAGGAAAAAAGCAACAAGGTAGAGAGGCTGGGGACTGTACTCCAAAGCAGAGGCAAACATGAAGAAGGGACAATTAAGGGAGCTTGCACCGCCAGTTCTCTCATCTACTTGAACAAATATATGTCCTTTCCCTTTTCTTAAAATATATTTGTATTGATTTCAGAGAGGAAGGGAGAGGGGGAGAGAGATAGAAACATCAGTGATGAGAGAGAATCATTGATCGGCTGCCTCCTGCAGGCCCCACACCCAGGCATGTGCCCTGACCGGGAATCGAACCGTGACCTCCCAGATCATAGGCAGAGACGCTCAACCACTGAGCCCCGCCGGCCGGACAATGTCTTTTCCTTTTCATCTGCCTCCCAGGCCTCCTTTTCACTCTCCTCTTCCAATTATATTCTCACCTCCTTATGAACACTTTTCTTCTTTCAATGGGTAAGTAGTGTTGAACCCCTCAAATGCCCTGGTCACCCATATAATACTCACGAGGTAACACAATCTCATCCCAGTGGGTCTCATCATTGCCTCGCCCCTCCCCTCCCCCATCTGCGGCAGTTCTCAGTAATGCTCTAAGCCAAGCTCTTTCTCCGGGAGAGAAGTGAAGGGAATGCCAAGTGCCCTGGCATGAGAAACAGCGTGGATCCATTCTTATGGGTTAAATAAACCCACACAAAAGGATCCAGGACATTTGGAATCAATCCACTGGATTAAAATGGCCAAAGAGAAAGTGAGGTGGGAAACTTTCTATACGCACAGAGTTAAAAAACTGTAAGTTGGAGTGTTGTGTGTCTTGCTAACGAGCTCAAGTTTTAAACTGTGGTTTCAAGTTCAGCTGAAGTCATTGCTTGCAATTTCCTTTTCATTGCCAAGTTCTAAAGGATCAGAAAACAGCCAACTGTGATTTTCTTTTTAATTTAGCAAACTTTGAGTCATGATTTCAAAGATTATAAACTCTGAGTTTGAGCTGCTTTCAGAATGAACCAGTGACTCCATTTAAAAAGATCTCTAACAGATAAAATGATTTAAACTATTTGTGGTATTTGGAAAACGGCCATATTTTAAGATATATGTAATACTGAACTAAGTTACAATTATTAAGTTTCATAAAAGCTCTTTTTGTTTAAAAAAATAATAGATTGATGCAAATACCATAAAATTCATGAGAGCATGGTAACCTTATTTTAGATTTCCTGATGTGTTTAAGTTGAGAAATAAAATTTACTTCAATGTTTTTGTTCTAAAGAAAATGAAAAAAAGTTACTTCTTTTTAGAAACTATAATTAAACACGATGATCATGTGAAAAAGTGGGAGTCAAAGCAAATTATTCTAGTTATGTGATAACTAAACTAAATGCCAGGAAAACTGTATATTTATTTACATTCTTAAATGAGTGCTACCACACACAGGGACTGGCTTCACTGAGAATATGCAATCCGAGGACAGCCTATCCTTCTAGTCCAGCGGTTCTCAACCTTCTGGCCCTTTAAATACAGTTCCTCATGCTGTGACCCAACCATAACATTATTTTCGCTGCTACTTCATAACTGTAATGTTGCAACTGTTATAAATCGTCATGTAAATATCTGACATGCAGGATGGTCTTAGGCGACCCCTGTGAAAGGGTCGTTCGACCGCCAAAGGGGCCGCGACCCACAGGTTGAGAACCGCTGCTCTAGAAGCAGAAAAAGGCCACTCTTCAGGCCAGCAAGTCTCACACCCACTGACAGTCCAGTGACTACTCGCCTGAAACCTGACCTGTTCCTGGCACCATGGCGGCATCAAGGCCCAGGTTCCAAACAGAATTAACGAGAGTCCAGTGTTTGTATGTATCACAACAGGATCAAAACCTAACAGATCAGCGTCTCGTGCTTAATACACTGAACCTCTCTTCAGTACATCCTCTGCTGAGTGGTTTGCCACCCTAGACGCTCAAGGAAATCAACAACAAAAGAACAAATGAATGACTCATGATCTGGCCACAGGAGAGCATGGAGAGGGGACATAAAACTCCCTCCCAGTTCTCCTATTTTATGACCCAAGTTTAACCCTTTGCGGGCGTATTAAATTTGGGCATGGGTGTCGTACTGGTCGGAATTAATTTCCACTGAAAGAGCAGTGACACATAACATGCAAGATTATGAAGGATAAACAAGATTTATTAATTCTTTTTTGGAACTATGTCACTACTAGTAGAATCACTACAAACGTTATCACTTTCTACGTCAGAGTCAGTATTCAAGGTGCCAAAATAAAACTCTTCATCGTGACTTTCAGATGCACAGTACACTTCTTTCGGTAACTTTCTTTTTGCCATTTTGGATTATTATTTTGAAATATCTTAACAAGCGAGAATGCCTAATTACAGTTAAACGTAATTTGTAAAGCTTTATTTGAAATTCTGCGAAGTATCTCTGAAGCTTGTCTATTTCTTCCCTCTCAAAAGGCGACTGACTCGCCACGGTGTTTTGCATGGCGAGTGTGGAACGACCGCGTTTGTTTATATTGAGTTTCGATATCTCCGATTTGTCAGGGCAATGTTTTGGTTCGTGACAAGGTCGCTTAGACACTTAAGAGCTTTCATAGAAATTATGAACTGATACATGAATAGAGTTAAGATTCGTACGGTTCCTTGCTGTGGTGGATGAGAGCAGACATACGACCGGAACGGTAAAAAAGCTTGGGTGGCTGAGAGTAGACAAACGACCGCAAAGGGTTAAAAAGTCATCAGACTATTTAGAACTGTAAGATAAATAACTGAGTTGCTCTGGTTCAAAGAATTTTCAGCCTGGCCAGTATGGCTCAGTGGTTGAGCATCGACCTATGACCCAGGAGGTCAGGGTTCAATTCCCGGTCAGGGCACATGCCCGGGTTGAGGGCCTGATCCTCAGTGTGGGATGTGCAGGAGGCAGCTGATCAATGATTCTTATCATGGACGTTTCTCTCTCTCTCTCCCCCTCTCCCTTCCTCTCTGAAATCAATTTTTTAAAAAAAAGAGGATGTGGGAAGGAGCATGGGGGTCAGTTCTGGGCCCAATTAATGGACAGAGCAAGCCCATGGGCCAAATGTTTGAAATAAGGAGAAGAGAGACTGGGTCTGACATATACATATAGATATATATGAGCTTCATCCTGAACAACGGAGTGCCTAGGAAATGCCTTTAATGCCCAGCTAAGTTAGCCCACAGTCATTGCCAGTTTGGAGCATTATAAAGCATCATTAACAAGTATTATCACTGCTTTTAGAAAGCAAGTCGGGAAGGCTGACTTCAACATTTCCTTGTTCCTCATTTCTGGGAAGCCCCTGCCATGGTCTTTCAAAGCCAAGTTTACAGAGCACTGCCGACGACCCGCCCCCAAATCACGAGCTGGACAAGAGTCCCGGATAGCACAACAGTAATCACTTCTCTCTGAGCAGTGACACTTCTCCAAGGCGCAGGAGCAGCAGTAAGAAATTTAATACTAGCAGCTCCATCTTGATGGAAGAGGTATTTTGATGGTAGAGCAAGAAAAAGAGATTATTGTCGCTCTGACCTACCTTGTGGCATAATGAAAGGCAGCAGCTCAGGAACACCAGGACTTCAAGTCAACGTTTCAAATCAGTCCAGTGTTATCAGCAGCTAAGTACACACTCCAGAAAGTCCCTAAAGCCCTCAAAACACCACAAACACATGGGTAGTCTGGTCTCCTTTTCAAGCGCCCACGTCATTCCTGTGTCATGCACTCACTTCACTACATGCTTAAAAGATCAACCAAGCAGCTTAGAGCTGCTGTCCCTAGACAGTGGCCAGGAGACTCCTGATCGGTCCTGGGTGGGATATGGTTTTGCAAATGTCATGTTCAAGTCATGCAGGAAATACAGCTCCTGGAGAGGTCATGCTTCTTGTTCTGCATAAAGAGAGAACTCCACCCCACCAAGAGCTGGCAACTCTTCAAAGTCAGAATAAACTCAAAATTCTCAAGAAGAAGTGAAAGAAGCTGAACACCAGCTGAGGCCAGGGGATCGGATAGACAAAGATTTTCATTGACAGCACAAGCAGAGGCTTCCACTGGGTCCTGTTATTAAAGTAGAACATGAGCCATGACATGCTGACAAGGCAGAAAACTGAACTGAGAAGGTTGACATTTATTTTAGGAGGCGAAGCGCCGAAATGTAAGAACAGAGACAAGGGACTATATGACCGAGCGAGAAGAGAATCGAATTCCTAAGTGACTGCCAGGCTTGGAATCAATGTAAACATTGTTGCTTCCTTTTAAAATAGTTTTCTCATGATCTTCAAGGACAATGTAAAAGGCAATATAATAGAGGAAAAAACCCACGGGGTTTTTGTTGTTGTTGTTGGTTGGTGGGTTTTGCTATTTAGTGGGTTCCGCCTCTTTTTAATTTTTTTGTGTTAATCTTTACCTGAGGATATTTTTTCCATTGATTTTTAGAGAGTAAAAAGCTAAAGGGAGGGGGAGAGACACAAAGAGAGAAACATCGATGCGAGAGAGCCACTTTGACTGGCTGCCTCCTGCACACCTCACACTGGGGATCGAGCCTACAACCCGGGCATGTGCCCTTGACTGGAATCAAACCTTGAACCCTTCAGTCTGCAGTCTGACGCTCTATCCACTGAGCCAAACCAGCTAGGGCAGCAATTGCTATTCTTTATTTACTTTGCAACTGGGCAATTTGTCCTTTTTGTTAGTTTCAAAGGAAATGATTTATATAATCATACCAATATTTTGTTATATTAGATGAAAATATTCTTTCCAAGTCTTTTCACTTAATTTGTAATATTGTATCAAAAGAAAGTTTTTTTGAATGAAGACAAATGTACCCTTTTTTCCCTTCATGACTTTCATTCTTCATGTCATACTGAGAACTTCAAGTTGCCCAAGACTATAAAGATACTTTCTAAATTTTCTTCTAATACTTCCATGGTCAGAATTATATCTGGAAGGACGTCCAGTCTAATTAGCATATTATGCTTTTATTATTATAGATAATAACGCTCAACTTCCAAGGAATAAAATGTTCACAGGAAAAGTAGTGACAACAGAACAAAAGGAGATGCAGGCAGAGAGCTGCAGGGTTTCAGCCAAGATAGAAATGTGATTGCACAAAAGCTCACTGAAACTTGCCCTTAGTCCGTCCTGGAATATTAATCAATAGTGGGAAGTAGTGGGACCTTCTTCCAATGCACTCAGGACACTTTGCACAACGGGCACGTGATGAAGGCAGGATAATAACTCACTCCACCTAAGCTACAGCAGGCAAATCCAACATAGGGCGGCATTGAAGAATTCCTCTCAAACTCAGCTTTGTCCAGAGTAGTGCTGGATTTGCAATTACAGAGCCATAGACATGAACGGAATTGTAAAACCATCTACTTCAATTTTCTCACTTCAAAATGAGATTGAAACCTAGAGAGAGAAAATGACTTGTCCATGTTACCCACAGTTGGCAGAACTCATTTATTCTGTTTTCAAGAAAGCTCCACGAAGGAATCTTTTCTTCTTATTATTTATTTTAAATATGTTTTTATTGATTTTTGAGAGAGCTAGGAAGGGAGAGGAAGAGAGAAACATCAATGAGAGAGAAACATCAACATCCATCAGCTGCCTCTTGTGTGCATATGCGCATGCACACACACACACACACACACACACACATCCTTCCTGCTGGAGATTGAGCCCTCAACCCAGGCATGTGCCCTGACCGGGAATCGAACCAGCGACCTCTCAGTGAATGGGACATCCAACCACTGAGCCACACCAGCCCGGGCTGAAGGACCCTTTTAAAACCAGGTTGACCTAAAGCTTCGCAGGAACCTCAGGTTAGGGATTTAGCGCGGGATAGAAGAATCGATGCCCCTGGAGAGACAACGCTCGTGTTACTGAAGACTCCGCAGGGGGAGGCACACTTACTTCGTCAGTCGCTCGATGGTCTGCATGTGGACGTGACTATGGGTCTGAGAAAGAACAGCTTCATGCTGAGCACACTTCACACAAAGACCACCGACGCGGCTGGAAACCTGGGCAGCAAGAACAGACTCTTTGTGCTTTAGTCGCCCTTTAAGATCTTCACAATTTTTCTGACATTCGGCTAAGTCTTTCCTAAAAAGAAGGGGAGAAGAATTCAGTAAATGGCTACAGTACTTGCCAAGGCATCAGCAGAGTCATAACTATTACTGTTATTTATGGGTGTGAACCTTTGAGGTGCTTTGCATATGAATTATAACCACAACCCTGGATTCGAGGTGTGCTTATCCTAATTGGCACTCTGAATAAAATGAGACTTGAATATATTAAATAATTAGGCCAAGTTCTTGTAAAATTAGTCTGCGGGTGATATTGACTCTCCTTTCTCAGGATCCCACTCGATTACATTATATGACCCACAGAACAAACGTAAAACTACAAATGCAAATTCTAACTAGTGTCATCTAATAGGGGGGTGGGGTGACTTAACACAACATCCTTGAATTGAGGGAAATACCCCATTTCAAGTGTTAACCTCTTAAACTTGGTGGAGAGTTCCTTACAGAATCACATAAAGGATACGGGTCCTATCACTGCCCATGTTTCTGCACATTGAAAAGTTTTCTAACCACAAAGTTCTACAAAGAGCAGGTGTGAGAGACAGAGGGCTATGGGAGGAAGGTATGTGGAACCTGCCAGGCTTAAGACTTCATAAGTAGCAGGCATTGACTGGAAATAGGCAGCTCACTAAATAAGGGGGGGGGGGGCTAAGAAATCGGGGCCTATTTGTTTTGACCTGATGGGATTATCCTTGGATGATGTTTTTCTCCTAGTTTGGCAAAGTCACCTTGGGCAACTGAGCTTCCTGGCATAAACGTCTCTTCCCTATTGTATAAAAAATCTTTCTAGCTCAAGAAGGAGAAAATTGTCCTTAAGTTCTTGGGGGCCTAAACGCAGGCACTTTATCTCTGGCTTTGTCTACTTTATTTATTTATTTTTTTTAAAATGTATTTTTATTGATTTCAGAGAAGAGAGAGAGAGAAAGATAGAAATATCAATGATAAGAGAGAATCATTGATCGGCTGCCTCCTACACGCCCCACACTGGGGATAGAGCCCACAACCCGGGCATCTGCCTTGATCTGGGAATTGAACCATGACCTCCTGGTTCATAGGACAACGCTCAACCACTGAGCCACACAGGCTGGGCTGGCTTAGTCTACTTTCTGTTGCCAGTTTGTATTATATTCAGGGACCTATAGCTGTCCCAACTTGCTCACTGTCACAGAGGAGAAGCCGATAATTAAGACACCTGGCCATCACACTGCCTCACCTCTCGGAACCTGGGGCTTTCGGGCAGCCTGGTGTGTGTGTGTGTGGGGGGGGGGGGGGGGGGGGGGGCGGGGGAGGGGAGAAGGGGAGGAGCCACAGGCAATCTGAGATTGGAAAAGCTAATCGCATGACTTCTGAAATAAAAAATAAATGGCGCTGGTCTTGCCCAATCCGAAGATAATATCTCCGACATAAGCTCCCTGTTATGAAGGAAAAGTCTGACTTTCAGAGGTTTAGGAAAGGGTCTCTGGAAGCACATCTGGAAGTACGAGGGCCTCCCTGACTGTCTGTGACAGGTGCAAGTTCAAAAACTCAAGTGGTTTGGTTACGCAGAACGGCCAAGAATGAATGTAAAAATAAACAGTTCCCATAAAGCCAGAGTTTCTGAGAGGAGCGATTTTCTTTCTTTCTTTAGGAAAATGCCTCTATTAATATCTTAAATATTATTCAAAGAAAATAAATTTAAAAAGGAACACAGAAGGATTCAGGGAGCAAAGTCTAGTTCAGTGTAAGGTGGTGCTTTAATGTAATTAAAGATGCCATATTTGAATTCTGGATGAGACCAAATAAATCACATTGCCATAAATATAATGAGTTAGAAATGAAACTTTAAAAACTAAAGAATCAAAACACAATATATATCCAAAGATAACAAAGATAAAAAGCAAGAAAACAAAAATATGACCATTTCTTAAACATTAAATTTCTTCATGAAAAAGTAAAAATCTCTGCAGAAATAATGAATAAGCATAAGGAATTGCAAGCATTGGAACATGTTACCATAAGTGAACAAGTCCGGCCGATGTGGCTCAGTGGTTGAGCGTCGACCCAGGAACCAGGAGATCACAGTTTGATTCCCAGTTGGGTCACATGCCCGGGTTGCAAGCTCTATCTCCAGTGTGGGGCGTGCAGGAAGCAGCCGATTAATGATTCTCATCATTGATGTTTCTATCTGTCTCTCCCTCTCCCTTCCTTTCTGAAATCAATAAAAAATTTTTTTTAAAAAGATAAGTGAACAATAACAGTGCAGGGAAAGCTGTGTGTTCTAGTTCTTAGTATAACTCTAGTTATGTATGTAGGCAATAGGTGGACTGGAGATTTTAAATTTTATTTCAAATTGGACTATTAAAATAAGTTCATCATTAACAGTATTTCAATAAATAAAATAAAATTATTAAAGTATTTTAAAGTTCCTTTGATTTGAAAATATTTCATTACTATCATTTAAAATAATATTTAACACAAAAAAAAGAATTCCTGGTATCTTTTTGCATAAGAAACAACTTTCTAGCTCAAAACAGAGAATGATGCACTTAAATTCTTAGATAATGAATATCTAACAAATCAATAATGATTAATCTATAATATATAGGCTTCATTGGGATTTTTGAAAACATATCAAAAAGTACTAGTACATGAAAACTCATTATGTATACACAAATTCACCATGTATACAAAAATACTCAAACTATTACAGTATTGTTGCAATTTTAAAATTAAATGAAGAAAAGTAGATAATGGAAAAATTTCTTACATGTAATTTGAAAACTGGAGTGCTTTAGTTTTACTATTTTGAAAGCTTAATTTCTGAAGAGCAGCTAGTGATTCTTATTTCTAGCAGAAAACCCAAATATTTTACAACTGATGAAAGAACAAAACTTATAATTTAGTTCCCAGTAATTTGAAATAACATTTGAAAAAAGGACTTTACCGTTTTATTCCCCGTTACCCTTTAACAATGTGAGAAAATGCCTTGTATCGCAAGCAAAATGGCGCCAAGCACTTCTAATAGTGACTACACTGGGATTTCAGCAAACACTCCAATATATCTCAAGCTCTTTATGCTTTTGCTAGGTCTTTCTATGGATGATGATACTTTACCTCAAAACCCTCAATTGAGATTCCAGGATTTCACACTTTTGCTCATAAGTAAGTTTCAGCCTCTCCTTTAGAAAAGAAAAGAAAAGAAAAAGTACATTTCTTCTGTATCCTGTGTTTTGTAAGCAAATGTTGATTATTAATATTAAGCTCAATATTGTTCTGCAGGAGGAAAAATAATGTGCCCTCTCTGGAAACACTTTCCCCATCCCACCAAAAATTCCTGTATTTATTGGATGGACACCTGCACAGAACTACTGAGTCGTAAAATGGTAATTACTGACAAAACAGTTTTTTTCAAAGTTGCATAAATCGGGTCTTTCTTTAAAAAGTGTGACGCTGGGCCTGGCCGGCGTGGCTCAGTGGATAGAGCGTCGGCCTGCGAACTGAAGGGTCCCAGGTTCGATTCCGGTCAAGGGCATGTACCTTGGTTGCCGGCACATTCCCAGTAGGGGGTGTGCAGGAGGCAGCTGATCGATGTTTCTCTCTCATCGATGTTTCTAACTCTCTATCCCTCTCCCTTCCTCTCTGTAAAAAATCAATAAAATGTATTTTTTTAAAGAAAAGTGTGATTCTGGGCCCGGCCACCGTGACTCAGTGGTTGAGCATTGACCTATGAACTGGGAGATTACTGTTTGATTCCCGGTCAGGGCACATGCCTGGGTTGTGGGCTTGCTCCCCACTGTGGGGCGTGCAGGAGGCAGCCAATCAATGACTCTCTCTCATCATTGTTTCTATCTCACTCTCTCTCTCCCTTTCTCTCTGAGATCAATAAAAATACATATATTTTTTTAAAAGTGTGATGCTCGTAAAAAAATAAAAATAAAAAGTGTGATGCTGGGAAAAACAAATTATATCCAACAAGATCAATGAGGACAAAGATCCACTCCTACTGGAATCCCCTATGGGATTGTTATGTATTTCACATACAATAAATATGCACAGACTAGATATGTGTGCATGACATACAACTGGATCAATGATGAAGGGCAGTTGTGAATCACATGATGATCGATCAAACTCTACAAGCCCCAGCTTATTCTTTCATTCAACAAATACATATTAGAGTCTAGGAAGGAACAGAAAGACAGAGGAACATTCAATTATATGTAATTTATGCTAGCAAGGCATACAGAAGGTAAAATTACAGGAATTTGTAATTGAACCAAAGAGAAGCAGAGGAAACTTCATGACATAGAAGCCTCATTTCCTACAAAGCAAAAGGCACAGGGGCTGGAGATGTAATAGGTGGGAGAGTGCATAGAGGCGGCTAAACAGGTAGGTTAGGCCGCGGAAAATATAAAAACAGTAAGACCTTTATCTAGACAGCTCACGCAGTCTCCACATAGTAGAGGCACTGGATGGACACTGAAAACTCTTGATCAGATTTGAATCTTAAATCACACAAGTGTGGGAAAAGGGAGACCAATAAAAAAAAGTCATGGCAAATACATAGGTAAGAGATACTCATGTGAACAAGCGTAATCAAGCAGTAAAGATAAAAAATGAAAGAATTTGCCTTAGCCAGTGTTGCTCAGTGGATAGAGCATTGGCCTGCGGACCAAAGGGTCCCGGGTTCGATTCTGGTCAAGGGTACGTACTCGGTTGTAGGCTCCTCTCTAGCCCGGGCCCTGGTCAGGGCTCGTGCAGGAGGTAACCATGTGTTTTTCTCACATCAATGGTTTCTCTGTCTTTCCCTCTCTCTTCCACTCTCCCTAAAAATCATTGAAAAAAATCCTCTGGTGAGTATTAACAAAACAAAACAAAAAACCCAAAAAACAAAAAGAAAGAATTTAGTATAGAGCTGTATAAAAGAAAAATTGACAGAATTTTATCATTGAATAGATATGGGGAGAAAAAGTCATTAAATATAATCCTGGGTTTAGCCCAGCCGGTGTGGCTTAGTGGTTGAGTACTGTCCCATGCACCAAGAGGTGGCTGGTTCGATTCCCAGTCAGGGCATATGCCCAGGTTGTGGGGCTCCATCCCTCATAGGGGGCATGCAGGAAGCAGCCAATCAATGTTCTCTCTCATCAATGTTTCTATCTCTCTCTCCCTCTTCCTTCCACTCTCTCTCTAAAAAAAAAAATCAATAAAAATATGTTTAAAACAATAATCCTGGGTTTAGACTGATGAATAAAATAGAACCAGAGGCATGGAAACATTGAACAGACTGACGAATCTCAGAGGGAAGGAAGGAGGGGGGCAGGAAGAGATCAACCAAAGATCTTACATGCACATATGCACTGCCCATGAACACAGACAATAGGGCAGTGAAGGACTAGAGCAGGATAGGAACTGGGTGGTAGGGGCAAGGGAAAAAAGGGGGGACATCTGTAATACTCTCAATAATAAAGATTTAAAAAATATGTAAAAGAAGCCAAATAGCAAGATAGTGAATTTAAACCCAGGTGTATAAATAATCACATTTAAAAGGCAAATATAGTTAGATTGTATAAAAAAAAAAGCAAAATTCTGCTCTAGGTTCGCCACAAGAAATCGTATCTAATAATAGACAAACATGGTAATTGACCGAACCTTTGCTACGCCTCCCATTGGCTAATCAGCAAGATATGCAAATTAACCGCCAACAAAGATGGCAGTTAATTTGCATACATAGGCGCGAAGCAGCAGAGTGAAGACTGAAGGCAGCTCTGGCCGGAGCAAAGGCCTGGGTGCCGGGTGCCGGAGGAAAACCAGTGCCAGCAGTCAGGGGAAGGGAAGGCCTATTGCACGAATCTTTTCGTGCAACAGGCCTCTAGTATTAAATATAAAGACACAAATATGTTAAAAGTGAAAGAACAGCAAAAATACACTATGCTAACACTCATGAAAAGAAAGTGGGGTCAGTCAAAATACAAAAATAAAAGTGTGTGCTTTACACCAGCAATGAGAACCTAGGAAAAGAGGGAAGCAAAACAGGGGGGAGGGAAGGGGAGGGAGGAAGAGGGCAAGGGAAGGGGGGGAGGGAGGGAAAAAGGAAGAAAACTATCAAGAGAGTTAGAAGGCAAGCCACAGAATGGGAAAATACAACAGATATAACCAACAAAGGGCTTGCATCCAGAATATATAAAGAAGTTCAAAACACAATGTCAGGTGACTCACAATAAGGAGAATATTTGAACAGGCACCTCACAAAAGAGGTCGTCAAATGACTAATAAACATATCAAAGATATTCAATCATGTGAGTAATGAGAGAAATGCAAATAAAATAAAGATAGGATAGCACTACAAGCCCAATGAAAAACAGAACAATAGAATGTTTTGGCATGAATCTGAGCAGTGGTATCACGCATAGGCTGCTGGTAGAAGTCTAAACTGATAAAAATGGCCTTGGAAAAGTTTGCCCTAATCTCAACTTGAACATACATATACATACAAATACATACATACATACATACATATATACCCTAAGACCAACAGTTCCACTCAAGGTACATTCCCAACATAAATGCGTGCAATGCATACCATAGACATATATTCATAGCAGCAATTTTCACAATAGCCCCAAACTGGAACAATACAAATATCCATCAATAGTTGAATGGATGAATGCACTGTAGTATATTCATACAATAGGCCCCCTAATGCAAATGAACAAACTCCCACACATTCAACTTGCATGAACCTCACAAACATAATGTTGAATAAAATAAGCCAGACACAAGAAATTATATACTGTTTGACCCCATTTACATAATGTTTAAAAAGATAGGCAAAAATCAACTTGAATGGTTAAGGCTTGTGCTTAGACAATTCTCATTAAAATCAAGATACTGATTAGCTTTAGGGGAGTGAGAGATGATGAAAAAGTTCTAAAAATAGTGTCAATGGTTGCACAACACTGTGCATGTACTTCATGCAAATGAGTTGTACAGTTAAAATGGTAAATTTTAAAAGTATTAAAATGCTAAATTTTCTGTTTTGCATATTTACCCTAATAAAAAGCTACAAAAAAAGTAGATGCATAAACAGAAAAGCACCCAAATACTCACCAGTTCTAGCTTCCATTTCTCAGCCTCACCAGCAGATGAGGTCTTCATAATGTTTGCATCACCATGGGAAAATTTCTTGACAGCTTCCTGAACTCCAGAATCGTCATCTCTTGTAATCCAAGGATTCTGTGTGTTTCCCTAAAATAAAATGTGCCAGTAATTGCAATCAACATTGCCCTTTACATCAACAGGCATGCTTTACAAATAGAATACTAATTCTTTTTTTGTTAATTCTCACTTGAGGATTTTTTCCACTGATTTTTAGGGAGAGAGGAAGAGAGAAGGAAAGGCAGAGAGAAACATGGATGTGAGAGAAACACATCGATTGGCTGCCTCCTGCATGAGCCCTGTCCAGGGCCCTGGTGTGCCCTCAACCAAGGTACACGCCCTTGACCAGAATTGAACCCGGGACCCTTTGGTCTGCAGGCCATCACTCTATCCGCTGAGCCAAACCAGCTAGGGCAGAATACTGATTCTTATCTGTGATGAAAGAATTTAAAAAGCAGATGCTTCTCAACTACAAATCAATAATCATGTTACATCTTCAGGGTTATATTCCACAAGCACTCCAAAATCAAGTTCCTACAGGTACAGGCAGTCATGTATATGAACAGAGAGGGTTGGGTGTCACAGACAACAGATTAATTTACTCTTAAAACACACAGCCCTCTCTTACTTTGCCTTTCACTTTTCACATTACACACAGGCGTGATTAATAATAGTTGTTAGATCATATGGTGTTTACTAAGTGCCTGACAATGGTTATGAGCTTCACATATAGTAAGTCATTTCATCATTACAACAATCCTACAAGTTTAATTATTATTTCCATCTTACAGATGAGGAAACTGAGTCACATAGAGTAACTTTCTAAGACTTTCAGAGGCAGGAAGTTAGCTAATATGTGGCATAGCTAGGATCCGAACCCTGGCCATCTGGCTCCAGATCCATGCCCTAAACCACTATGCAAAAAACACACAAATATTTACCTTCAGTAAGTAAAACATGCATGGTGACAAACAGAACCGACATGTAGCCTGCATGGCTGGCATACCAAGGAGTGGCAGGGACCACGACAAGCCCTCCAAATGAAGCAGCCACCACCAGTTCCAGCCCATTGATACCATGTGTGAATGCAAACTCATATTTCAAAAAGAAAATCTGGTCATTTAAAAAAAGAAGCCAGCCCGGCCGGTACTGCTCAGCGGTTGAGTGTCAACCTGTGAACCAGGAGGTCACAGTTCCATTCCTGGTCAGGGCACATGCCCAGATTGCGGGCTTGATCCCCAGAGTGGGGCCTGCAGGAGGCAACCGATCCATGATGTTCTCTCTCATCAGTGATATTTCCATCCCTCTCTCTTTCTCTTTAAAATCAATAAAAATATATTTTAAAAAATAAGCCAGATACCTGGCTTTTCATTTGAAACATTGTTAAATATTGGCTCAAGGTTAATCAAAGAAACAAAACAGGTCCACTTGTCAATCTCCACCTCCAGACCCCTCTCACATTCAGGGACATCAGCAGCCCCCAGACCTGCGTAATTTAATGTGTGCAACCAGGACTGAAATACTTACAGTATTAACTCAACAGATAATAACTGACCTCCTGCCAGGGGCCAGAGAATACGGTAGTGCCCACCAGACAGGAGAGGTCCCCCACAGAACCATGCTGCCGTGTCAGACCAGGCTAGAATGTGGTGAACGGCATTCCCACAAAGTAGAATTCTGAGATTGTGTTCCATATTCTCCTGGAAGGGCAGATTAATGCAGACATTTCCGTGAACACCTACTACGTCCAGACACTCTGCGAAGAGCTCAGATGGTTTGGTCGATATTGGAAAGCTATCCCTACTTTCTGCAGACAGGCGGAATGCTTCCAGGCCAGGCGGACGGATTTGGGCTCATGTTTGAGTCCTAGCTTTGCTCTTTTCTAGCTTTGTGACATTAGACAAGTTACTTTGTTACTGAACCACTGTGCACCTTAGTGGACTCATCTGAAAACAGACATAATAACAGTGCCTGGCTGGCTAATGTAAAGCTGAAATAATATATGTAAATAAAATGCTTCATATAGTGCCTGGACCATCAGAACCATGCAGTCATCAATAAATATTAATTATTGCTACATAACTATTTAAATTATTCTTCAAAAGAAGGCCTTAAGAACCACTGAAAAATCTCTATTCAAAACCACAACCAAGGACTTTGGCAAGATCTACCATCTACATGGCAATAGACTCATTAAAAAGAGCTCAGAGGAAAAAAGAAAGATACTATCCTTTGATCTGCTTATATTTAAGATACTCTAAAAAGCTTCCTTTGCCAAAGCCGGTTTGGCTCAGTGGATAGAGCGTCGGCCTGCGGACTGAAGGGTCCCGGGTTCGATTCCGGACAAGGGCATGTACCTGGGTTGCGCACATATCCCCAGTAGGGGATGTGCAGGAGGCAGCTGATCGATGTTTCTCTCTCATCGATGTTTCTAACTCTCTATCTCTCTCCCTTCTTCTCTGTAAAAAATCAATAAAATATATTTAAAAAAAAAAAAAGCTTCCTTTATATTACAACATATTTTTCTTTCTTTTTTCTTCTTTTAAATATATTTTTATTGTTTCAGAGAGGAAAGGAGAAGGAGTAAGAGATAGAAACAGCAATGATTAGAGAGAATTATTGATCGGCTGCCTCTTGTACGCCCCCTCCTGGGGATCGAGCCCGCAACCCGGTCATGTGCCCTGAACCAGGAATGGAACCCTGACCTCCTGGTTCCTAGGTTGATGCTCAACCACTGAACCACCCTGGCTGGGTGACATATGCTTCTTAATACAGCAGCATGCATAGGTTGCTGAAATGCCTCAATTCACCTACACAAGTAAAAAGTGGGGGTGACAATACTGGGACAACAAAATGACTCAGATGACTAACATTAAATAGATCTCCAGGTCACCTGGCACATCTGCAACTATGGCTGCAACATGTGCATTACATGTTAGCTCATGGAATGTGCAGAAAAAACAAACCCTCTCCAGGAGTTTGTTCTCTCTCTCACTGTGGCTGGAGTTTTCTTCAGCAAGTCTCCTTTGCTCATACGGCCCAGCACATGTGCTTTACCATCATTTCCTTCCCCTCTGCGTTACTCATTTCTCTTGCCCTCTGATTCACTTGTCTGCCCAAGTTCCTTTCTCCCTTCACTTCCCCTTCTCCCACTTCTTGGCCACTGTATAAATCCTGAAAACGATGAATAATGGAGTCACTGTTTGCCAACGGGCTACACATTTGGAAGAAAAGCAAAAGAATATGTGGATACCTGTTGAATATGCATATATTTCAATGAGCCACTTCTCAGTACTTTTTGTATGGCTGTCATCTTCAAATTGATATTAAAACAATAAGCAACTGGCCAGTGTGGCCAGTGGTTGAGCCTCAACCTGTGAACCTGGAGGTCAGGGTTCGATTCCTGGTCATAGCATATGCCTGGGGTGCGGGCTCCATCCCCAGTGTGGGGCTTGCAGGAGGCAGCCCATCAGTGATTCTCTCTCATCATTGATGTTTCTATCTCTCTCTCCCTTTCCCTTCTGCTCTGAGATCAATAAAAATATATTTTAAAAAATAAAATAGCCGGAGCGGGTTTGGCTCAGTGGATGGAGCGTCGGCCTGCGGACTGGGGGGTCCCGGGTTCAATTCCGGCCAGGGGCATGTACCTGGGTTGCGGGCACATCCCCAGTGGGGAATGTGCAGGAGGCAGCTGATCGATGTTTCTCTCTCATCGATGTTTCTAACTCTCTATCTCTCTCCCTTCCTCTCTGTAAAAAAATCAATAAAATATATTTTAAAAATGAATAAATAAAAATAAAATAATAAGCAACTAAGATGAAATTTTAACTACTTATATTAACAGTACAATGATATAATTATTTCGAAAAAGACATACAATGGAGAGAAAATTGCTGATCATAAACTGAAATGCAATTGCAGAAAAATCAGCTCACTTCATTATTCAAAGACAACACAATCAGCTACTTCTAAAAAGCAAATTCTAACACACAGAAGTCAAGGATTACAAATGAAACCTCAGACCAGGGAAATACAATTATAAAAAACCCAACACTTTACCAACAAGAGCTAGAGGGCACCGAGGTAAAACACTAAGACATGTGTTTTCTTAACAGAATGAATTTACTAAAGACAATTATATCAAAACCACCAAAAGCCCTTGCAAAGTAAAGCTCAACAGACAAATGTCAAAACTTCCCCATGGAAAGCTGAATTTGTAACAAAAAGCAGAACAAGCTATGATGAACCGCATCCCAGCGCAAGACTGGGGAACATTTTCAAGGCGCAAGTATCTCTGTGACAAGTCATAAGGAGATTCTAAGTTTAAACACAATTTAAATATCATCCTAAGAATTACAGAGATCATTTACTCCTCTGTTGTTCAAAATGTGGTCCTCTGAAATTAGAAGCCCTTCGGCAACTTGTTAGAATTTCCTATCTTTAACTCAAAGACTCAACCTGTCAAAATTCCACACAGGGGTCCTCAAACTTTTTAAACAGGGGGACCAGTTCACTGTTGGAGGGCTGGACTATAATTTAAAAAAAAACTATGAACAAATTCCTATGCACGCTGCACATATCTTATTTTGAAGTAAAAAAACAAAACGGGAACAAATACAATATTTGTATTTGCATGTGGCCCGCGGGCCGTAGTTTGAGGACCCCTGACTTAGAGACTCAACCCAGACCAAACGAATCAGACTCTCAGGGGATAGAACTCAGGGGATGGACTACACCAGTGGTTGGCAAATTGCGGCTCGCGAGCCACATGCGGCTCTTTGGCCCCTTGAGTGTGGCTCTTCCACAAAATATCGACTTCTGTGCATGGGCCACAAAGTTTCAATCCCACTGTACGTGCGCGCCTGCACATGGTATTTTGTGGAAGAGCCACACTCAAGGGGCCAAAGAGCCGCATGTGGCTCGCAAGCCGCAGTTTGCCGACCACTGGTCGACACCATCCAAAAGCAAGCAAAGTGATTGTTTTTCACAGTCAAGAGCAAGAACTGCTAATATAGGTAATTCTTCTCAAATTGCCAATAAACAAGAAGGCCCATGAGGTTAAAGCCATATTTGAAAGTTCTTTAAAATTACAGCATTTGCAGCCCGGTGGGCATGGCTCAGTGGTTGAGTGCCGACCTGTAAACCCGGAGGTGAAGGTTCAATTCTTAGGCAGGGCACATGCCTGGGTTGCAGCCTCGATCCCCAGTAGGGGTCATGCAGGCAGCAGCCAATCATGGTATGATTCGCTCTCATCATTGATGTTTCTATTTCTCTCCCCATCTCCCTTCCTCTCTGAAATCAATAAAAATATATATTTTTTAAAAATACAGCATTTGCTAAGCACCTAGTTTACTGGAGACGAGGGGAAGATGACCAGTTTGATTCTTGGACCTTCAGGCCAGTGTTCTTTCCCTCACCGGGCTGTTAACCAGACTCAATGGGAATTCAGAGCTCAAGGAAAACTTAGAGAAATATAACAGACATCGAAGTGACAGTCCTGAACAGTTTCTGGACTCAACAGGGACCTTCCCCTATGACACACTTCCTGCTTCCAGGCCTGCTCTTTCCACATGGAAAAAACATGAATGGAATGAATGCTCAGAGAGGAAACCAGAGTGGAGTGTAGGCATTGCTATATCATTTCATTTGCGCATTCATCCCACACCAGGGACTTTGAATGTCTGAGGCCCCAAAGAGAATGTAAGCAGAGTCCTTTGCCGAACTTCAAGGAGAAAATGAACCAGTTCCGAAGGCCGGGGAGGAGATGGGAGGGAACACTCAAACTAAAACACAATTGTGGTTTTTAAAAATGCTCACAGATGCATCCAGAAGAGTTTGCTCCCTCATCGCTTCCTCTGGCCTTCGAGCTTTCAACTCTTGTTGGAGCCGTTCATTGTCAAGCACAACGACCTGTATCCTATTTTTCATTCCAGAGAGTTCCTCCTGTGGAAAAGCAGAAACAGGCATCAAACACATGAAGCGTTTTTATTTGTTGATTACGAGACAATCCAACATGGTATGAATAAAGCATGGAAGACTAATGCTCTCTCCATTTTCTGAAGTGCTATAATTATATTTATACAAACAAATGTTAATGAACAAACAAAGAGAAGGCTGGAGGTGTGTGGTAGAGGGCCTGCTAATGGCCTTTTCATAGAAGTGTGTGGTCTCTGACAATTTTTTTCTGCAAGGGATTCAGGCTTAGAGAAAGGGGTTATCTAAAAGACTTTTAAGAATGAGGCAGACTGCTGAAAACTAAGGTAAGATATATTATTACTCACTAGAGGTCCAGTGCACGAATTCGTGCACGGTGGGGCCCCTTGATCTGGCTGGCAATCGGGGCTGATTGGGGCCGGCTGGGGGGAGGGACTGTGGGAAACTGGCCAGCTGGGGGAGGCTGCCTATGGGAGGTTGGCTGTGGGAGCGCACTGACCACCCGGGGGCAGCTCCCGCATCGAGCGTTTGCCCCTTGGTGGTCAGTGCGCATCATAGCGACCAGTCGACCGGCTTTTATATATATAGATGCTTGAATACCAATAACTTGTTGAAAACTGTCATAGGACTAAATAGTTAACACAGGGCTCTGAGATTAAAAGGCCTGGAAAGTTACAATGATTATTTGTGAACTGGTAGCCAGATGGAGGGAAATTATGAGTGAAATACTTCGGTGGAAAATTCTGAAAGAGTTTTTTATTAGCCTTGAAGGGTATAATATGGGGAATTACATATAAATAACAATTAGAATAGCTCTTGAATGGCATCTCATTTTCTGAAAAATGCCAAAAATTATCGATACATTGATAGTATAATTCTTAATCTTCATTATTAGTGTAACCCAAAACTATTCTGTGACATATGCAAATTCCATTCAATTATTTTATTCAGAAAAGAAAACCAAAAGTGTAATTGAAAGCTGTAATTTAAAAAACATGGCAGACTTCCAATTTTTGGTCTGACGTTCAATAAACTTAGAAGATATCACTCCCACCTTCACAACAAGAGCTAAACAAGCTGAAAAATCGACCCCTCTTCTTAGAATCATCAGAACTGAAATCACAGGGAAAACTTTTTTACCCCCAATGGTGGAGACGGACAGGTGTTCCTGAAACCACAACCCACCAGAGCTGAAGCCTTTGAGCAGAAACTGCCGGAATGAGTGCGGGTGAAGGGAATTTTAGAGACAGGACAGGCAGTATCAGGGAAAGGGGCCCTTGGGGGAGGAGACGGACATGCACAGAGGCTAGAGGAATGTTACAAGAGAAGGGGAGCAGGGAGGGGGGCACCAGTGGGCTTTGAACTTTGAAAGGGATGTCCTGCAGGAGGGACCAATTAGGAGAGCACGGGGGACATAACTTAAGGAAGGATCCAATTAGGAAGGGACCTGAAGAGACAAAGAGCTCCCAGCATTATAAACCCAGAGACTACGAGACTCAGAGAAACTGAACGAGAGAGAGAGAGAGAGAGAGAGAGAGAGAGAGAGAGAGAGAGGGGGGGAGATTGAGATTTTCCCCATTAGGGGCCCCTCCAAGGGGATCCCCTTTAAGGACCCCACCCTTGGGGAGAGTTTGTATATGCTTCCAAAAATCTTCCACATCTTTATTTAAAATCTTTTAGTCCGCCAATTTTATTCTTCAAACTTCGTAGGACAAGACCCCACAAGAAGAGACTGCTCGCCCGAACCCCAGGTAACAATGAGCTGGGAAACGTATGTGTCATTGACGAAATGCTCAGTGCAGACAAGGCTGCGCGTTAAAACTCCAGAGGGCCCAGGGTTGGGGGGATCCTACACTTCTGTGAATTTTGTCTCTAGGACACCCGGTTCTTACAGCGAAGACTAGAGAACAAGTCCCTGTGGAGGGGAGGGAAGGAGAGGGGACGGAGCCATTCTGAAATATGCCCAGAGCCTCCGTTCTCCCTAACCGACCGCAGGAGGAGGAACTATTTTATCTGAGTCTAACTAACTGGTTTTCTCCGGTCCTAACCGGCCTGGGGAGGCAGATACCCATCTCCGCTCCCTCCAGCCTTCCTGTCTCACTGCAGGGAGGGGAAGATCAACACTTAAGTCATGGCCAGGGGCAAGGCTGACTGCTTCCCTGGCTCCCAGGGCCACCACCACATCAAAGGGCCTCCTATGTAATGGCAGGGGAATGCACTAAAATAAAGGTGCATCTACACCAGATTCTAGAAGAATCCCCAAGGGAAGCCCTACGGCACCAAGGAGACAAAAGCCAAGAGACTAGAGGCAATGCTGGCCTCTGCCGCCTACAGCAACAGCAGACAGCACACACAGCCTAACTCCCAGCCAAATAAGCATGAAATCTCACACTAAATGTCCACTTCCTTCAGTTCCTTTTGTGGATGAAAGGGGCCATCTGCTAACCTGACTAGTTCAGGGAAGGCCTGCATGGCGGGTGTGCCAACTCAAAGACCTAAACCACAAAAGATGGTCTGAAAATTAAATACTCCACTACAAACAGGTTATGGTGGGTAGTCATGTCCTAGGCCAGTATTTTCCCTGACAAAGATCAACTTAGATCTTTACTGAGCCCGTCTGTCTTTTTGCCTCTAAGATAACATATCTGCGAGATGTCTGGTTAACTTGTAACTTCCTCTTTTTTTTTTTCGGACCCCTCTAGGCACAACAAATGGCACCAGGACATTCCCTCCTTGTTACTGTTATCAAGTTAATTGTCAACTGTTAATTATGTAAAACTATCCTGTACCCATCTATGCAAAAGAAGCATATGTCCATCATCCCATTTTTGTCCTATCCCAGAGGTTAGGCCACCCCCTCTGCTTTCTCCCACCTCCTTAATCTATCACCAATGAATTTCATGTAACCCACTTAACTATTTTCCTTTTAAATTTATAAAAACAAGGTATGAACTCCTCATTCTCCGGAGCATTATCTCAATTCGTTGAGGTTCTGCTTCCCGGCATATATCAACAGTTTGGCTCAAATAAACTCACAAAATTCTTTACAGGTCTGAATGTTTTTTACGTTAACACTTCGACCCAGTACATCATGTTTAACATTCAATGAAAATTTACAAGATGCACTAAAAGACTTAAACAGTTTAAAGAGACTAAGCCAGTGCATTACCAAATTTGGGTATGGCAGAGGTTTTGGAATTATCAGATTAATTAGCTCCAAATAATTAGCATTAATATGCTAAAGAGTCTAGTGGAAAAAGTGGACTACATATAAGAACATAAAGGTAATGCAAGCAGAGAAATTAAATATGTAAGACAGAATCAAAAGGAAATGCTAGAAATAAAAAGCATGACAACAGAAATGAAGAGTGCCTTGATGGGCTCATCAATAGACAGGACACATCAAGGAAAGAATTAGTGAACTTGAAGAACTGTCAATAGAAACTTCTCAAAATGAAATGCAGAGAGAAACAAAGAATGAAAAAGACCAGATTATCCAAGAATTGTGGGACAATTATAAAAGGTGTAACATATATGCAATGGGAATTACAGAAAGAGAAGAGACCAAGGAGAAGAAATATTTGAAGGAACAATGATCAAGAATTTTCCAAAAGAAATAATAGGCCCCAAATCACAGATCCAGGAAACTCAGAGAACACCAAGCAGGAAAACACCAAGAAGTCTACACCCAGCTATAGCATATCAAAGTGTAGAAAATCAGAGACAAATAGAAATTGAGAAATATTGCAGTTGACCTGCCTTACAAGAAATATTAAAAGAAGTTCTTCAGAAACTTCTTCCCAACTTTATCTCTAGATAATAATCCCAATCAAAATCCCAGCATGTTGTTTTGTTGATATTGGCACACTGGTTTTAAAGTTTATATCGAGAGGGAAAAAAACACACAAAAAAACCACAACAACCCAGAATAGCCAGCACAATACTGACGGAGAAGAATGAAGTCGGAGGACTAATACTACCTGACTTCAAGACTTTCTATAAAGCTACAAAAATCAAAACAGCATAGTACTTGCAAAAGAATAAAGAAATAAATCAGTAGAACAGAATAGTGATCCCCAAAATAGACTCACAATATAGTCAACTGATCTATGACAAAGGAGCAAAAGCAATTCAATGGAGATGATCTTTGAACAAATGTTTCTGGAACAACTAGATACCCACATGCAAAAAAAACAAAAAACAAAACAAAACAACGAATCTTACACAAAAACTAACTTAAAAGGGAGCATCGGTCTGAATGTAAAACACAAAATTAGAAAATGCTGAGAAGAATAGAGAAAATATTGGTGACCTTGGGTTTGGCAATGATTTTTAGAGATAATATCAAAATTGTAATCCACAAAAGGAGAAAATTGATAAGCTGGACTTCATTAAAATTAAAACCTTCTGCTCGGTGAAAGGCCCTTGCTAGGAGAATCAAAAGACAGGCCACACACTGGGAGAAAAGAATTGCAAAAGACATGTCTGATAAATGACTGGTATCCCAAATAAAAAGGAACTCTTAAAATTCAACAATAAGAAAATGAACAACTCTATGAACAAATAAGCAAAACACCTCTACAGATACCTCACCAAAGAAGATATATAAATGGAAAATAAGCATATGAAAAAAGTTCAATATTACATGTCATCAGAGAATAATTGAAATTAAAACAATGAGATATCACTATACACCTCTAATACTCTAAAATCCAAAAAATGACAACAGTAAATGGGTCAAGATGTAATTAAAAAAGTGATCAGTAACTACTATAAAAATATCACATGACCTGAAGCATTGATATTGAAAAATGAAAGAAAGAAAAACTAAAACCTTAATATACTTTGGGAAGTCAGAAATGCTCCAATGGCATTAATGGCATTACTAAACTCCATAGAGTCAAGCAATACATAACTGTCTATTATTTCAAGCCATAGGTGACACATTCGGTTTCTAGATCATTGTTACTAGTATCCCATGAGCCATTCCCATCATTCAAAGTCAAGGGAAGAACCTTTATACTGACAATGGAGCAGGTTTAGTCTAGTAGCGTAGGTCCCTGCCTGCTGCACCCCAGCTTCAACAGGTTGAAAAATGTGGGGGAATGACTGGGATTACTATTCCGAAGCCTCTTCACTCAGCTGGGTTAAAGTAATTGGAGTGGATAGAAAAATTCTGAAACATGAGATCATATTATCAAAATGTTAGACATGGTTGAGTTATGAACTACTGGAAAATTAAGCAATCAGAAATGGTGGCCCTGGCCAGTGTGGCTCAGTTGGTTGCTGGTTTGATTCCCAATCAGGACAAGATCCGGAGTTGGGGGAGTGGAGGAAGCAGCCAATTATGTTTTACTCTTCACACTGATGTCTCTCTCTCTCTCTCCTTATTCCTTCCTCTCTCAAAAAACCAATAAAAATATTTTTTAAAAAAAGAAATGGCATGGTCAAGGGTATCATTCCCAAGCCTAATACATATTAGTCTTTCCAATCATAAGCATGGCAATTGTCAATATAATTGCTATAAACATGAAGACTAATAATAGTAAATTTTTGCACAAGGAATTATTAATATAAACTTTAATTTAGGTAGGTAAGTTTTGTTGTTGTTGTTTTGTTTTTTATAAATTTAAAATATATTCTATTGATTTTTAGAGAGGAAGAGAGAGGGAGAGAGAGACAGAAACATCAATGATGAGAGAGAATCATTGATCAGCTGCCTCCCGCACGCCCCACACTGGGGATCAAGCCCGCAACCCAGGCCTGTGCCCCTGGCCAGAATCGAACCCGGGACCCCTCAGCCCGCAGGCCAACGCTCCATCCACTGAGCCAAACCGGCCAGGGCTAGGTTTACGTTTTTAATGAGAAACTTACCTTGCAGAACTTGACTTCTGCCTCTAAATGATGAATGTATTGGGACTGATCATAGATGATAGGGACAAGATTATGAGCAGTAGGCATACTGGTTTCCTCATATTCTGATGACCTCTAAAGAAAAAACAACAAATTAAGCATGTTTGGGTTTATCAAAGAATCAATGAATACCATCTCCATATCAATTTAGCACTGACGTCATGTAAACACAGACTGAATCATATGCAGCTACTAAGTATTTATTTCTCTATCCTAAAAATTCCACAAATGGGTAAGATTCAGGGATATGAACATTTTTTAAAGATGGAAAGTGACAGTGGTTATAAAAAGCACATGGCAAGTGGAAAAATGCCGAGCAGTATATTTGCCTGGGATGGACCGTCTGTTTGAGCCAGCCAGCTATCTATCTATCTATCTATCTATCTATCTATCTATATAAAAGCCTAATATGCAAATTATCCCTCAGGAGTTGGACCAGGAGACCTGGAGTTCAATCGCTCGCTATGACGTACACTGATCACCAGGGGGCAGTGCAGAATGAAGGAAGGCCCAGGCCAACAGCTGGCAGCTGGGGAAGGAAGGCCCTGATCGGCCCTGATCGCCAGCCAGGCCTAGAGACCCTACCTGTGCATGAATTTCATGCACTGGGCCTCTAGTTTTGAAAGAAAAGGAAAGTCCCTTCAAGAAACCTCCATTGAATAGCAGTGGCAGCTAAGGCTGCAGTACCACTCCCTGAAGGAGGGACTGTTTAGACAGGTGTTTGATGCCAAGTGTGTGTCATGAGTAAAATTCTGTCTTTACTACTATTTCGGCCATTTAAACCTGGCAAATCCTTCCCTCACACCTCCCTTCACACCTATCTTAGCCTTTAGCCTATCACACTGCTTCAATCAGGAGTAATACGCTCTGTCAAAGCAATGGCAATAAAATCCAACTTCAGAAGATATAGGGTCTAACTTGTAGTATCACACAATTTTATAACCATGTGTTTTTAAATGTAGAATAAGATTACAGACTTCGGTTTTGACATTCACAATAAAAGCGCATTACAAAGGACAGCTGGAATTATAATTAAGTAAATTCTAAAAATGATCAAATACAGATATAGCCCTCTAAAAAAGAAATGGCTAATCTTTTTCACATATTGTCCCTTTTTTATATTTGCTAATAGTTGCAAAGTAAATTCTCTAAACTTTCTCCTCACTCATGTTTCTCAAGTGAAGAATAAAATAAAAAGCCAGGATCCCCTCTGCCATAGAAGTCTCTCTTCTGCAGCTAAAATCATCAGGGGGAAGATAATTTCTTCTTATGCTTTATTTACACTATCAGAACGCCCTGCTCAGAATTGGCCTACCACATTTCCTACTAAAACGACACTGCACAGTTAAAACACAGCTAGAAAAATAATGCTTTCGTTGGGTTGCAAATGTTGACACTTACCGAAGGGGACATTTTTCTTCTTCTTGATGGAGACACCTCATTTTCCTTAGTTGCTTGTTGGTACAACAAGGCTTTGAGCTGAATAACTACAAGGCAGAAGCAATGTGTTTCTTAACCTTATTGGCGATCCATGGTTTATCGTCACCCAGCCATTCTCCCATCCATCTAACAAATATTGTTTAAACACACATTATGCATCAAGAACAGGGGATGCAAACCTAAGACTCCACTGGGCAAGAATGATACACTAATAGATATAAAACAATGTAAGTGGGTATGTAGACCTAGAGCCATAGGTAGTGTTACAAAAAGAGGAAGCACCTAATTGTACCTGTTTTCACAGAGAAGATAGCACGGTACAGGACGAGCAGGAGATCGCTAAGCAGAAAAGGGGGAGGCAAATTCCAGTAGAAGGCATGGCCAGTAGGTGGGTCTGACTGGAGCATGCCTTGCAAGATGGATGTTGGAAGGAGGCTAGAAAAACGAGGCTGGAAGGTCGCTTGGAGCCATCTACGGAAACATTGCTATGATACACTAAGAATTTTGGACTCTGGCCTATATAGGCATTGGGAAGTCAAAGGGAAAAAAATTAAGCATTGCATTAGCTGATTTGTGTTCCAGGGATAAAATCCTAGCAGTGGAGGGGAGAGGGGGTGGAGTTGTTACCATAGGGGTTTAAGAATTCCCTGTGGGTCACCTGGGTGAGGGCTGCGTCCAACTCACCGGCATGGCTGTGCTGTAGCTCGTGCCAGGCCGTCCCACTGTCCTCACTTCCTTCTTCAGCGCTAAGAGGCTCTAGTGCACCACCTCTAACAGCGGCATTGTATTTGCTCAGCTGGTGAAAGCTTCTCCTCACACGTTCTGCAATAACAAGGCGAGAGTGAGGCTGCAGAAGTCTGGGCGGTTTCTAAGGGAGAAGCAAGCCGTCTGAAACTTTATAGGAAAAGGCCGAGTTCTGTTTCTGGCTTGCTGAGGAATGCTGGAGGCAGTGAGGGAAGGTTAAGTTCAGGGTTGAAGATTAGACTTGGTCTCTAAGGTCACGGACACCTCAGTGGTTGATCCTCACTACATACAGTACTACCAGCAGGAGGACTGAATGGGAGAGCTCCTCTCTAACCCACTAACCAAGGAGACAAAGAGCCAAAGACTCCCTAATCCTCCTGGGGACACTGGGCTGGGTGGCAGAACCCACAAGAGGGACTCCACCACACCCAGCACCTGCCCAGGCAAGCCTCCTTGTCCCTGTGGTCCCGACGTCCCTCCCCCGGCAAGAGACAGCCAACTGCCTGACCGAGTTTTCAATCAGGATTTGAATAACAAGATGCTTTTAGTGGCAGCCCCTGTAGACCAGCCCTTCATAGGTACTGCTGGCTGAGGCCATCTCCTGTAGCAATTCCTGGTTAGTGCAACTGCCCGACACTAGAATTGAAGCTTACACTCACCAGCACATACTTCACATACAGTTTAAAACAAAGTATTTTAAGGCATATGACTATAGTAGTGCATCTCTAAAAATGGTCCCCAGGCCCCAGCCTCACACCCTTCTCCTCTCCGGTGTTGTTGAAACTGAGCAGGTCTGTAAGGCATCAACCAATACAATGCGGTACAAGTTACCCCCAGGCCACAGCAGGCCTGGGCTTTAAGTGCTGGTAGGTTCTGCTTCCTCCCTCTTGGATGGTTGCTTTGTGAGCCCTGAGCCACAAGTAGGAAGTCTGGCTACCCCGCTGGTGACACTGTGAAGAGGCCTCGTGGGAAGGAGAGGCCCTGAGACCACACGAGAAAGAGAGAAGCCCAGCCCTGCTAACAGCCCCGTGGACCCTCCAGGGTTGTTGCTTTCAGCCGCCAAGGTTTGGGGTGGTTTGTTATATAGCAATAGATAACCGGAATAATTATCAGGGAAACACTAGCCACAAAACACTTTCAGCAAAGGATCCAAGTCTTACATTCATAGCAGAACTATGCTAATGACAGCAGTGATATATGACTAATAGTTCCACTCTACTCTAGTGGGTATTTTTACATGAATATCAACTGGAGCACCAAGCAACCAATTGGTAATTTCATTGATTTCAGGTTTAAAAAATTTCTTCTAATCTCGTCGAAGCCGGTTTGGCTCAGTGGATAGAGCGTCGGCCTGCGGACTGAAGGGTCCCGGGTTCGATTCCGGTCAAGGGCATGTACCTGGGTTGCGGGCACATCCCCAGTAGGAGATGTGCAGGAGGCGGCTGATCGATGTTTCTCTCTCATCGATGTTTCTGACTATCTCTCTCCCTTCCTCTCTGTAAAAAATCAATAAAATATATTTTAAAAAATAAATAACTAAATTCCTTCTAATCTCATGATTAAAGTCACTGGTTTCAACCCAGAAAACTGTAGCTATAACATAAAATTTTCTTCGTACATTAGAGGTGGAGGCTGGATTTCAGTCACCATTTTCAAATCTTGACATCTGTATTTGAAAATTATTTTTCAACTCATTAGTTTTCTATATAAATACTAGTATATATAATTATGTTTAAAAAAAACATGAATTCCCACTCAGGTTCATGCACACCTATTATCTATTTCAAATGTATTCCATTTAAACAATTCTTAAGTTCCTCAGAGGAGACGGTACTTTCCCTCAGTAAGAGCAACTCACAACAATGACGGCAATGAGGTTGCCATCTTTTGATCCAGGCCCTTCTTTGACAACGTAGACCTATTTCTCCTTGTGTCCTCATGAGAAAAAGCTCCTCTTCCTTGATTCCTATATGGGAACCCTAAGAAGGCCACAAAACAGCTACATTTTCATTACCAATTATCGCTGGAAAAATATTTATAAACATATATTCTCCAGGACCTTGGGAAACAGATTCCATTTCTCCAAGCTCATTCATTTCAAATTATAGAAAAGAAAAAATAACCATAACTTACTAAAAGAAAATACACCCTAAAATACACCCTATATTACAAAATATCTAGTATAGGTTCTTCCCTTACAGAAACTCATTTTCTACCTGGATTAAACTAAAGAGGACAGGTCTTTAGGTCAAGGTTCAACACTAATCTGATAAAATGCTATTGCTCATCTACACAACAGACCTGGTGAATCTATCACTACATTTCTCTCCACACCAACCCTGTTGCCACACAGACCTTTCTCTAAGCAGTGGTTCTCAACCTTGGCTGCACATTAGAATCACCTGGGAATCTTTTTAAAATCCTGCTTTCTGGGCCTCATCCTCCGGAAATTCTGTTTCTTTGTTACTAATGTTGTGGCCCCACCCCATAGCAAAGAAACAGAATTTCTGGAGGATGAGGCCCAGAGATCAGGATTTTAGAAAGACTCCCAGGTGATTCTAATGTGCAGCCAAGGTTGAGAACCACTGGACTAATGGGAATTCGGTGCTGATGACTCAGCCAGCCTGGCCTCCGGTTACTCACGGGGAGTTTAAGAGACGACCAGAGGAGATGCCTTCCTGACTTGAGCAAAATGAGAAGCAGCAATGGTTTTCCAATAACTGCACATGCTCTAAAGACACTTGTTAATGGAAAAGGGAAATCAAAGTGTCACATGATAAGCAATGTAGTGCATAGAGCTTTAGATTTATGCACTTCGATCTATGAATGAAGCACTTATCTCCACCACCTCCATTAGAAAGGAAACAGAGGGTCTGACTAACATTAAATGTGTGCTCCGGGAGGTATCGAATGACTTCACCCCCAAGACAAAGGGTAATTACTTATTTATACCTAATCTGACTAAAAGCTAATGCGCTAAATTAGGAAAAATAAAGGAAATCTGAAAAAAATTGCATAGTGGAAGGTCCCTAGAGGCAGTTCTTTCATCAGATTACGACGATGGCAGAGTTTGATAAGCCCACTGATCCCCTCTCTAATGTCTGCAATGTCTTGTTTAATCTTTTAGAATTTCCAACCTTCAAAGACAACGTGTCAAATTGCACCATGAAAACAGTATTATGTGAAGTATTGATAATTGCTAAGGGTACGTGATATTTTTACGTTATTTCAATACTCTATTTCAAAACATGTGTTATACACTTGGACAAACAGAGGAATAATAATGCTCCAAAGAGTCTAGACCAGTGGTTCTCAACCTTCCTAATGCCGCGACCCTTTAATACAGTTCCTCATGTTGTGGGGACCCCCCAACCATAAAATTATTTTCGTTGCTACTTCATAACTGTAATGTTGCTACTGTTATGAACCGTCATATAAATATCTGATAAGCAGGATGGATTTTCATTGTTACAAATTGAACATAAGGAAAGCATAGTGACTAATCACAAAAACAATATGTAATTATAGATGTGTTTTCCGACGGTCTTAGGCGACCCCTGTGAAAGGGTCGTTCGACCCCCAAAGGGGTGGCGACCCACAGGTTGAGAACCGCTGGTCTAGACAGAGGAAACCCCATTGCTCTTCAACTGGAGCCATTGCAACTGAAGGCCCCATAAATCCTACTCGGGACACTGCCCCCCAAATGCGGTACCTGCTGCGCACACACAAGGGAACCAGATTACACAGGACCTGCCAGCTATCCGCTATCCCACTGCTAATGGGCACGGAGTCATCTGCCTCTAACCCAGAGAGCAGAGAGGACACTCATTTCCGCTTCTCTCCTGCGAGGGCAGAAAGGGTATTTCATGGAGCATCCTGACTTCTCCTCCCCGGGACCAAACCCGGGCTGAATGTCAACTCAGTCATGACTACAAACACCAACAGGACCTCTGGGTGCTACAAAAATCATATGCACACAGGTGTCAGTAAGTAATATTTCTGCTTGTCCACTATCCAAACATCAGGCAGTGCGATGAGCCCCCAACAGGTTAGCCAGCTGCTGACTGCTGACAACTGAAGTCTGTCTTGTTCAATTTTTTTTTTTTTTTTTATCCAGTTTCTCTACTTCTAACTCCTGGCTCACCATTGGGTGTCTCATCACCAAGATGTTTTGGAACAAAAGGCAAGTACGTCCCAGTCTAGCGAGGATCACTCCTTATCCACATACTGTGAATTATTAATCTCTACATTGTCCATCTGTACCGGGGGAGGTGCAGGGGGATTAGCCTGGTGACAGGGACAGGGAGCCACACCCTGTGAAGCTGTCCAGCTGTCCCTGAGAAAACATGCAATCAACCAAGACCGCCCCGGGCGGCGACAAGAGACGCATCAGGGTTCTCAGAACCAGCTCGGACTCAGGCAGGCAAGCAGGAAACTGAGACCGCGGCGAGATAAGAGATACATGTGTTTGTCCACCCTGCCTGGGCCTCAGCCTGGTTCAGGAGATTGCTGTCACTGCTCACTCAGGGACTGACAACCAAGAGACAGCAGCCTCATCCAAAATGAGACAAAGCCAGCTTTGTAAATGGCCATGACCACAGTGACAGACATCAAAAGCAGTATATAGACAGTGAAAAAAAAAAATCCCAAAGAAAATACTACCATAGGACTCTTAATAGCCGACAAATGTGCTCAAGTGGTTGGCGCCGGGAGCGAAAGATAATCCGAGCAAGAATGCAAACATCTTAAGGAAGCAGTGTCTGGGCGCTCATGAATGATGCATGGATGTTGGCAAATCAAGGAGATTGGCTCGATGCACTCTGAGGGCTACACCTGGCATTCTTCTGGCACCGGCTGGGAGGACTTATGCACCTGTCACTTTCCATTGATGAAGAAGTAATCCTAGCCAGACTGGCAGAACACGGGCACCATCAGCAGCCAGTACAATCTGTATCCTTAATTGTAATGACTCTCAAGTATGACTTGGGTGGAGCAAGGGCTGTGAGCAAAGGCTTCCTTCAGGACCGTGGTTTCTCAGCCTCAGCGCTACTGACAGTGGACCTGACGATGCTTGTGTAAGGGGCTGCGTGGTACATGTTTAGCCCCATCCTTGGCCCTTCCCCACTGGATGCCGGGGGCATCCCCCCTCCCAGGTTTGACAAACAAAAATGTCTTGAGACGTGACCCAATGTCCTCTGGGCAGAAACATTGCCCCAGTTGAGATCTACTCGTTTATTTTTTTAATCCTCACCCGAGGATATTTTTCCCATTGATTTTTAGAGAGAGTGAAAGAGAGAGGGAAAGTCAGAGAGAAATATCGATGTGAGAGGAACACATAGATTGGCTGCCTCCTGCACACGCCCCAACCAGGGCCTGGGCTGAGGAGGAGCCCTTGACTGGAATCAAACCCTTTGGTCCACAAGTCGATGCTCTATCCACTGAGCCAAACCGGCTAGGAGGAGATCTATTGGTTCAGATCAATCGAATAAGACAGCTCGTGTTCAGTCTTGAGGAGAGATGTCCATCATACCCCCCATGTTACTGTCCTGTAACGGCAGCCCCTCTTGGTGGAGAGCGGGCAGGACACGAGCTCACCAGGCGCAGCAGTGGTGTTGGGGCCCTTCTGGTCCAGACGTCCAGGCAGGCGTCATATCTCTACCCGCTGTCGTCGAGAACGTGGAATTCAGATTCCGCTCCATGTCATTCCAAGGCCTCACACATGAAACACTTGTTCTACTCCAAGGCCATTTTTCAGAGCTAACCTGGGTGGCTATTCCTTTAAACATTCCAGTGGCTGGGATGAGGCAGAGTCATAATCAGCCATAAAGGTTGCGTGGGTACGTGCACAAGTGCATTTCAAGCTACTTTCTCTACCTTTCTGTTTGTTTGTTTGTTTGTTTGTTTTGCTGTTGTTACTCCTCACCTGAGGATATTTTTCCATTGATTTTTGGAGAGAGTGGAAGAGAGGGAGAGACGGAGAGAGAGAGAGGGAGAGACGGGGAGAGAGAGAGAGAGAGAGAGAGAGAGAGAGAGAGAGAGAGAGAGAGAGATGTGAGAGAGACACATCAATTGGTTGCCTCCCACACGTGCCCAAGTACACGCTCTTGACCGGGAATCGAACCAGGGAACCTTCAGCCCACAGGCCAATGCTCTGTCCACTGAGCTAAACAGGCCAGGGCTTCTTTCTGCACCTTTTGACCCTGAAAGGAGTATCACTAGTGGAAAGGCTAAAAACCTTAGCAACGTGCTGAGAGCATGTCTTGTAAACAGCCCAAGATGATATATAATTATTCTCAGGATCTCAGTAGCTTGGAAACGACTCAATCTCTCCTTTCTGTCCAAGGACATGTACAAATGTCCTTACAGCTCCATAACGCTGAGCCATGTTTGATTCTAGGTGATGCTAGAAATTCCTAATTACTTCTTTGCATGCTAAGCCCTGTCTTGTGCCTACCTCACCTCCTCAGTAGGAGGGAAAGAAAACTGGAATTTTACTGCCTTTTTCTTATTCTGGTAAAAGAAATGGCCACAAAAGTTAAAATTACTGAGAAAAGTCATGTGAGTATACAAAACAAAAAATGAATATATGTAATTTAAATTTCATCAGCAAAAAAGGAACTCAGATGCTTACGAGTTTTATTTGCATTACCAATCCTTATTTAACAGCCAAACCATTCCGTTTATTTAATTTTTAGAAAACAGAGAGGTTTCAGTCTGTGCTGAATCACCAACATAATTTTGTCATTTCATAATGAATGCTTCCGAGGCTTTCTTATACTGCTGCCTGTCTTGGTCTCACTGAGGCTCACAGTAAGACAAACAAATAAGCAAATATTAGCTGTGGAGAGTGTGTGTGTGTGTGTGTGTGTGTGCGCGCGCATGTGTGTGTGTGTGCGTGTGCGCACGCAGAATGTAAAAATATTCAGAAAACATTCAAGAAGAGCAAAAAAGAAGAAAAAGAAGAGAGGCTGAAGGAGGAGGAAGCGGAGGAGGAGGGGAAGGAGGGGGAAAGAAGAAGTAAAAGAAGAAATACAAGTTTGAGGAGTAAAACTGAGAAAAAGAAGAACTTCTGCCCAAGTTACACACATATTTTTTGTAAGTTTGCCAAAGGTCCAGATGATATCACTGTTGACTAATCCGGTGACCAAATTATTGGCCAGTAAGGTCCACACAGGCGTCCTGCAGATGTGAGTCCTCCCTGGGAGGGAAAACACACTTTGTGGACTCTGGAGAGATGTGCTGATCGTATGCAAGCAAAACACAGGACACTGACATTTCCTTCCATTTTCTCAAATCAGATCAATTTACCAAGAAATAAAAAAGTAAAAAAAGAATCAACCCTAATTATATATTTTATTTCCATTTTCAACCTTCCACCTTCTATGAATTAGTTCCACTCCTCACTGTTATTCTGTTATTTTAACTAGAGAGAAACATACCATTATCATTCAGACGCTCCAATCTAGTGATGATGGAAGGAACATTAGAGATCCAGGGGTCTGAGAGTGATGCCCGGAGCAGGAACCAGCTCTCACGTGTGTTTTTCTTTATTTTTTTTTAAGTTACTTTTATCGATTTCAGAGAAGAAGGGAGAGAAAGAGAGAGAGAGAAACATCAATGATGAGACAGAATCATGGACTGGCTGCCTCCAGCACATCCCCCACTGGGGATCAAGCCTCAAGGAATGTCATTAAACCTCTGCAATTTCTTGCAGTGCCCTGACCAGAATCGAACCGTGACCTCCTGTGTCACGCCAGCTGGGCTCTCACGTGTGTTTTGATTGGAAGGAACAGTGTGGGAGGAAGGGAGGAAAAAAAAGGAAGGAAAGAAGGAGGAAGCGAGAGAGAAATGGATTGTTTTTAGAACGAGTATAAACTGCCCAGTCTGCCACAAGCCTCACCATTCCCTCATGTCTTCCCCTGGCAGCTCCCCACATTCTGTCATGTGCTTGACCCCTAAAGGCCGTAATTCCCAAATCGGCCCAACTTGATTTTGTAGATAAAGACCTAGAATCCAGGAACAGTTAATGACTTGCCTAAGGTAACAGATGTTTGTCAGCCAAGCAACAGTAAGAGTCAGTGACCTGGCTCCTAGTTCCACATTCTCTTCCTCTGACTACATCACACTCTTCCACAAATTCAATCTAGAGCCCGAAACACCAAAATGTTGAAATAGGGGAAGTCGGCATATAAAATGATTAGGTCAATGAGCAATCACTGAGCAACACTGGCCGGGACCCAAATTATATTTAAAGCAAATGAACGAGGAAAAAAAATGAGGGACTAGCATGGAAAATTGTGAAAACATTTTGCATTTTTATGTGGCTACTTTCTGGCTGAATACACAGTAAATGAAGGGCTGTTCGCAATGACTGCATGTACGGTTATTTAGAAACCAGAGCAATAACTTGTGAGGAAAGACCAAGAATGCTGATTAGCTTTTTCTCTGCTCATGAACCAGGCAAGACATTTTGGGGAAGTGATAGCAGATAGACAAAACCAAGCCAACAAAACAATACAAAAGAACTCGAACTTGCATTTTATCTGATTGCATAATAACAACATAATTCTCAAGTTATTAGGCACCAACACTCAAAATCACGAAGTTCCCTGTATAAAATAATGCCACCATACCCTCTTCAGAAACACACATTTTGACTTAAAGGAAGATCCTATTTAAAAGAGATAATTTGTAGGTATGAAGTGAAGAACTTCTAACTATGCTTTGTGTCAAAATTAGCTTTTTTGTTTCTTTCCACGAGTTGTTATATAAGCTACATAAACATAAAAATGCTATTAAATAGGTAACAAAGTCCTGAAAAACCATGAAAATTCAGGTGCCACTTCTTGATTCATTGTTAAAACTATCACAAAAGTTTTTTGTTCTGGGGTTTCTTTTTTTGTTTGTTTTAAATACTTTTATTGATTTCAGAGAGGGAGGGAGAGGGAGAGAGAGATAGAAACATCAATGATGAGAGAGAATCACTGATGGGCTGCCTCCTGCACGCCCCACACTGGGGATCAAGCCCACAACCCACGCATTGCCCTGACCAGGAATCGAACCATGACTCCTGGTTCATAGGTGGATGCTCAACCACTGAGCCAAGCCAGCTGGGCTAAAGATTTTTTGTGTGTGTTTTTTTAAGTTAACTTTTTTCTTTGCTTTATGTCTGTTCTTGATTACCAATGTTCTATTTTATACTGTTAGCACACTAAATTTCAAATTTGTTTTAAAATGTATTAGCTTTGAATAAAAACTCTTCATGGGTATTAAACATAGTACCATAACATTAGTTTGAAACTAACCACTGCATTAAAATGCCTAATATTAAATGGCCTCTGATGCTTACATAAAAATTCAAAATAAGATCAAAGGAGGACAAACATTAGGAGGCATTTATAATGCAAAACAAAAATTTTTTGCCAACCTCAAAAATTAAACAAAATCACTCATATTATCATTGTGCACTGCATTTTTCTTTGTTTCAAATAAAAAGTTAGCCTGGCCGGCGTAGCTCAATGGTTGAGCATCGACCTATGAACTGGGAGGTCACAGTTGATTCCTGGCGGGGGCAAGTTCCCTGGCCCGGGTTGAGGGCTTGGACCCCAGTGGGGGGCGAGCAGGAGGCAGCCGATCCGTGGTTTTCATCACTGGTGTTTCTATCTCCCTCTCCCTCTCCCTTACTGTCTGAAATTAATTTTTTTTTAAAGTTAGAAGTGATTATTTCTGTATCTAACCTTTCTTGAAACATGAATAGGGTGGATACCTTCATTAAGACCAATCCTTTTACTCTTGCAGTGTGGATATTGAGAATGTTGGCAGTTTTTAATGCTGTTGACGTTGGGAACCATAATGAATAACTCTTACAAAGTTTAGAGTCACTTGAAAATAAACTTTCTAATCTCCTTGAAAAAGCCTTCCTTTGCTGCAAGTACCGAGCATAAAGAGCAGCTAACATTTAATGAGTGCTTCTTAGCTGCCAAGCACTGATCTTTACCCTCATTTTCTACCAGAGTAACCTGTAATTATTTTATTTGTTTGTTGTCTTTCTCCCCACTAATCCAGGGGCTCCAACCGGACAGGAATTTTGTCTAGTTACTTATTGTATCCCCAGCACCTCGTATGCCTAACAGATAGTAGGCACTCAATTAATAAAAGGCCCTGGCCGGTTTGGCTCAGTGGATAGAGCGTCATCTCGTGGACTGATGGGCCCCAGGTCCGATTCCCGGCATGTGCACGGACCTCAGTGGCAGGTTCAATCCGCAGCCCTGCGGGCTGGGTGCGGGAGGCAACAACTGATGTGTCTTTCTCACATCGATGTTTCTCTCTCCACCTCTCCCCTTCCCTTGCATGATCTCTAAAAATCAGTGGAAAAATATCCTCAGGTGAAGATTGATAAAATAAAATAAATAAATGAGTCAGCGTTCTATATGCATTAAATAATTTTTTAAACTATTGGTCATGACCTAGAGGGTTTAAGAAAACACAATACAAAAACACAATAAAAATAGAATGGTTTACTCTAGTAGAATATTCTTTAATGAAACTTTTCATTTAGTATATATACATATCCTATATAATAAAAGGCTAATATGCAAATTGATGAAACAGCAGAATGACCGGTCGCTATGATGTGCACTGACAACCAGGGGGCAGATGCTCACTCAACACAGGAGCTGCCCCTGGTGGCAGGCGGGGCTGAGGGACACCCCCCCCCCCCCCCAGTGCACGAATTTTCATGCATGGGGCCTCTAGTACATATATATATATATATATATATGTGTGTGTGTGTGTATATATATATATATATATATATATATACACACACACAAATATAGTGTATAATCCCATATAAAATGTATTTCTTACTGATGAGAAACAGTAAGAAAAGTCTGAAAATGATTGCTTTACACGGATTATTTCATTTGCTCCTCACAATAACCCTGTAAACACCACCATAACTGTCAAATGACAGAACCAAAGTTTCTAGATGTTATTATATCATGATGTCCAAGACGAAAGACTATCTACAAGTATAGACTTCTATAGATACTCATTCATTAGTACCACACTATGAAAATCTGAATGAACTGAATGAGGTTTCAGTCGTAGTAATTACGACACGATGAATAAAGGAAAACAGGCTTTTCAAACGAGCCTGGCTGAATCTAACACCTGGCTCTGTCTCTGTGTGGGCTTTGCCCTAACTTCATGTCTTTACAGCTCCATTTCCCCATGTGTAAAGTAAGAATATTCATAAGTTTGACGTTTTAAATGATTTAATGTATGTAAATAGCCTAGACCAGTGGTCGGCAAACCGCGGGTTGCGAGCCACATGTGGCTATTTGGCCCCTTGAGTGTGGCTCTTCCACAAAATACCACGTGCGATTGAAACTTCGTGGCCCATGCGCAGCGGAAGTCTGTTTTCGGCCTGGGTGAGTCTATTTTGAAGAAGTGGCGTTGGAAGAAGTGAGGGGGTGTCGATCGGTGGGGCGATGGGAGACCCAGCCTCAGGATAGGCAGCGCGGGGAGGGGCGCGTGATTCATGCAGAAGTTGAGGATGGGAGAGTTGGAAGGGGTCGACCTCAGCGAACGTACCTCAATCAGAGTGAGGACGTTTTTAGCAAAGGCCAGTTTAGGAGGACCCTAATTAAGTTCATAACAATGTACCTACCTATATCGTTTAAGTTTAAAAATTTTGGCTCTCAAAAGAAATTTCAATCGCTGTACTGTTTGATATTTGGCTCTGCTGACTAATGAGTTTGCCGACCACTGGCCTAGACCACTAAATAAAGCTGCTGTGATGAAAATAATTATTGGTGTTGTGTGTTGTTCCTGGTCCAATAAATCCCATTCAATCCCCTACTCCGCAATTTGAATGTGTACAAAGTATGAATTAGGAACTTATGAAAGAGCAAAGTGTGGGAACTGGGCACTCGAGCAGAGCCGTGCAAGAGTTTCTGCTGGCGCTGGACAACAAAGGTGCTTAAATCAACATCAGGGAGTTGGACAGGTGACCCAGGGAATCAAGGGAAACGCCATTGGTTAATAGTAAAAGCAAACTTTCTCCCTCCCTCAAAAATCACAGCAACACCCATCTTCTTCCTGCGTGTCCTGGCTGGGGTGGGGCCCGTTGGGGTGTTAGGTCAGGCGCCTGGCCAGCTCCCGCCCACCAGGCCCTGGTCCCCTGGGGGTAAGGCGCGGGGTTCAGGGCAACTCACCCCGGAGACTCGGCTGGTATTGCCCCAGAGACTCCTCCAGGTTGGAGTTCTCCAGGGACTTCTCCATGCGCAGACTCGGGGCCCCGCGAGAGGAGTGAGGTGGGACAGTGTCCAGGGATCCCCTCTCCGAGGACAGGAGGCCTTGGCGCCCCGGCAGGACCCGCCTGCTTCCTGCTGCGGCTGTCAACCGGGAGCCTGGAACCCCACTCAGAGGGTCTCAGACTTCCCACCCACTGGCCCTCCTGGTGGATGACGGGACTTGTGGTTCACAGACTGCGGGCTTGCAGCCTCGACTTTCCCGGGAGTCCGTCCAAGGACACTACAATTCCCAGAGGGCACCGCGCCCCAAGCACACAGGCTGCAACGGTTCGCTGGCCGGATCCGGTTGCCAAGGGACTGTTAGGAGGCTCCGCCCTTTTCCTGGCTTAGTCCTGCCTTCATCCCATCCTGCTGTTGGACCTCACCCTACTGACAGCAAGGCCTGGACCCTTCGACATGTGCATGCAAGCATCCGAGCCTTGAAGCTTCTCAAAGACGCAAATAACAAGCTCTGCACTCTTCACGGCGTTTGTCAAAAACGGCCAAATACATTCTCAAAAGAAAGCAGCTCTAAACATCTCCCAAAGAGCCTAGATTGTGAAAGGCGGCTCACACTACAAATCCAAGCATGCCCAGCAACCCGACCTCCCCTCGGAGTTGGCGCACTGCCCGCTGGGAACTGTAGTCCCTGTGAGTTGCGGCGCCCGCTAAGGCCGGGGTCCTTCTTCATTGTTCCAGCGGGTCTTGGAGGCACGCGTGCGCAGTAGGACCTGGGAAAGCCTGCGGGAGACCCTCTGCACAACCCCTTTCATTGTCTGCTCCTGGCGCCTGCGCAGTGAGAGGCCGCCGGGTCGGAGCCGGAGCGGGGATAGGGCCGGGCTCCTCGCCCTTCCCCAGGCGCCTGCGCACTGGCCGCCGCTCCTGCCGTTACCGCTATGTGTGGGGCGTGTGTGGAATAACGTTATCGCCCAGCGGAGCCGAGAGGCCGGGACCTCCATCGCAGCCACAGCGACGAGGACGACAGGGTGCGGGGAGGACGGCGTGCGGAGACTCCCGGGACGCGCCGCGCCCCGCCTTCCCCGACCGGCGCCTCTCTCCGCGGTGAGGGGTGAGTGATGCGCGCCATCGCCGGGCTTGGGCGCTGCGGGTGCCGCCGCCGCCGCTTTCCACATCCTCCTCCCCGGGTTTGCAGCCGGGCCGCGGCCTCGGCCCTTGGCGGGGCGGGGGATGCGGGGCGGGGGACCGGGGACGCTTCCCGGATGCTCCGCGAGGCGCCGCCACCCCCACGCACCGGATCGGGGGGTTGGCCGGGCGCCCCTGCATCCCAGCCCAGCACCCCCCCCCACCCCCCCAGTCCCCCGACGCCCGGGGCCCGCCGCCGCCGTACGGAATCCTGTCCGCGCCCTCGGCTGGGCTTTGTGCATCCTCCCCCTCCGCCGGGGCCGAGCGGGGGGCGCGGGCGGCGCCGGGAGGGAAGGGCCGGTGCGCGGCCGCTGCCAGGGGTTCCCCCGGATCGGAGCCGCCCGCAGCGCCGACCCCTCTTTGTGGTCGGCTCCGGGCTGTGGGGTGCTCGGCGCGGGGAGCCTTTCGGACGCGGCGGGAGGGCGTGGAAGACGGGGTGTCACGCACCCCGCGCCAGGCGACGGCGCCCCGCGCGGCCTCGGCCTCCGTGGAGAAGCCGGGGGGAGGACCCGGCGGCCTCATTGTCCTGCGACTCCGATGTGGGTCCGGGATGGTTTCCTCGCGTGATGGCCCGGGGGGGGGGGGGGGGGGAGCCCGGTCCCGGCGGCGGACCCCGCCCCGGGCGGGAAGATGTGGGGTTTGTGCCCCGAGTCCTCGAAGCTCCTTGGCGGGCGGCCGGGTTTTCTTTCTTAAATCGGAGAATGCGAGGTCCTGGAAGACGGGGCGCCAGCGCCCGGGCGAGCACTGCCGAGGCGATCGATGCAAAATGACTGTTTAACGGGGACGACGGGCTGGAGGAAGGGCCGGCGGCGACCCATTGTGTAGCTGGGGAATGAATGCAGCTGCAGAATTGTGTTGTGTGTGTGTGTGTGTGTGTGTGTGTGTGTGTGTGTTGTTTTTTTCCAGTGGGTTGGGTAACGCATGCTACGCTCCTCAGCGAATAGATGAACATTTTGCCTGTTGTTTTTTTTTTCCTTTTTTTTTTTTAAAGCAATCAAAGCAAACCAAAAAATAAAAAATAGACCTGGTACATGTCGATGTCTGAGTTTGCTTATTCCTATTTTTATTCTCTTGATGAAAAGCCACTCCGCCCCGAGCGAAAGGTGGTGCGGCAGATTGCAAGGGTCTCTCTATTTCAAATGACTTGATCCTTGCAAGCATGCGGTGCTTCCTTGCTCCGACCGACCCTGTGCTGCTGGGGTTAAAACAAGCCCCGGGGGAGGAAGGAGGATGTGGAGGAGCGGGGGGAGGGGGGGGGTGATGTGAGCGGGGTTGCGTTATGGGTACAGTATCTAGAGCCTCACTGATGAAACCCTTCCTGGGACTGCTTCCAGGATTGAGGCATTCAGCTCAGGAAATAGGACGTTGCAAGTTACAAACCATCTTGCATTTTTATTTTCCCCCCGCCCCTCTGGGTGGTATTTCTAAGTGACCCTAGGGCTGCTTTTTGAGGGCTCCTTGGCTTGGTAGCTGTTGCGTCCGTTCGCTGTTTTAAAACCGAAGAATCTCGGTGCACTTGACTGGCAGAGGGAGACGCTAACATTTGAAAAGTTGACCGACTTGTCTGTGAAACGCAAACTTCCAGGGAAAGGCAGAGGCAAGGGGCGTGTAAGGAGAGCCGCGCTCCAGCTGGGGGGTGGGCTGTGCCTGTCAAGTTCATGGTCACCCCAGTTGTGCTCGTCTGATCCTTTGTAATGTGAAAACACTTCTACTGAAACAGAACTTTGGTTTTAGAAATTAACTTAGTGAGGTAGGGAAAGGTACCATAACATGGGTTTTTCAGAAAAACAGAATCTTGGAGATTTTTTTCCCCCCTGCTACTTACTAAGTAACTACATTTTAATATTTCCTGACATTCAGTAGTATTTTGTAGTACGATCAGCTCTGTAAACTCGGTTCAAAATAAAATTGCCACAAAAGGACCTGTGAGGCTCATTTTTCATCCATCGATGAGTTATATTACTTTAAGCAAAAATTTATCTTTGAGAGAAAAATCTGTGTTGAACTTTTTACCAAAATTAAATGTATGCTTTCTATTGAGTTGGTTTTAGGATCAGGTGCTTTTTTGTTGTCCTTTTCATTCTTATCCTTAAATTCTACTTTGCACTTAATAGACTTTGAAAAATAATTCGATCTTTCTCTTACATTTCAACTTAAAAATAAACTAACTAAATTAGGTGTGTGGAATTATATTAAATCGCACTTGAAATGTATTTCACTGGTAAATTTCACGGTATTCTAAAATTACCCTGTGTGGAAGTAAGTAACCATCTGCATGTTTATCTGAGCATTAGAATAGTGAAAATTAGTGTACATTATGCCTATTCATGCAAATATCAGGGTGCCTTAAAAATTCTGTGCTTAGTGATTTGGTTTATTTGTCCCAAATATCAGTTTCTTCTTTCCTCTTGACACTGAAAAACAACAACTTGTTTTATTGTTGCATCTGATAGTAATCAGATATGACTCATCTAGTCCTGAATGCTGTATATGTTTAAAGTTGTCAACCTGTTTTTTGTTCGACAAAATCTATTCCTGAGAAATAATTTTTGCTCTTTCAGTTAATGAGTAATGTTTTTGTCTTCTCTATAGCGAACACTAGAGGTGTTAAACTATCCTAATGAATACCTTACACACAGCATGATACTAAATTGTCAACTAAAATACCCGTTCAGTTCAAATTATACTGTAAGTGTAACGAAAGAGTAATTGCATACCATCTGAAAGCCCTCCCTGGAGAAATAATGTTGACTGATCATTCCATGTTGATGTGCTTCAGTAAGAAATGGGTTTCCTCTTATGGGGAGAAATCTGAGACCATCTTTATTTCATAACCTTTTGTTAATGACCAAGATTTCTGATAATCAACTATACTTGGTGGAATGGGTTTTAATTTACTAACTCATATATTCTTGAGGGAAGTGCAAAGCAATGAGTTGGCCAATGTGAGCAATACAAGAGAATAAGAAAACATCTGTCTGGGGGTAAGGTTAATAAAACTGGATATATAGTCCAGTTAGCTGAAATGATTGTCCAACAGCATATTGTAAATTTTTTGGCCAAAATGAACTGATACAGCCAATATGTACTGAAGGGTAAAGCCCACTTTTATGTCAAACAAAAATAGAAAGGAAACTACCGAAGTAAGATTAAAGAAAGCCTTACAAAAAGTACTAACATGCAAATACTAGTAGGGATTGTACAGATATATAAGTGGAAAAGAATCCCAGGCATGCATTAGGTTTGAAAAATGAGACATAGCAGAAAAGTCATTTAAGCATAACAATCATTAATAAGTAAGATAGACAATATTACTCTTTGGAACACGATATTTATTACATAAATGAGTAATCTATTATGTATTAAGCACTTATTAAGTGCCAGGCAGAGTGTGAGTGTGTGTGTGTGTGTGTGTGTGTGTGTGTGTGTGTAATTCATGCAACAGTACTATAAATAAGGTATCATTTTCCAGTTGAGACTATCTGAGAACCAGAGTTAGTGAATAATTTTGTTTTGTGTCACACATTACTAAGTGGTACAACCCATAACTGAATCTTTGTCTTTTTTAGTAGGTTCAAAAGGCAGCATTGCTTCCTTTCTAATTCATAAAATTTTAGACTTAGAGGAGATTTTAGAAGTAATGCCATGTCTATTACTATTATCCCTGAGATGTTATTGAATCCGGCTTCTCCACAAACAACACTCCCATGAGAAAGTGGGCATAGGATGGCTCACTTCACTTTTGCAAAGTATGGAAAGATCTTACTTAAGTTGAGCTAGTATCTGCTCTGTCTATATTCTGTAACTTCTTCCCACCGGTTGCAGTTCTGTCTTCATGAGTGAGATGCAGTAAGCTTTTCCTCACTATACTGGTCCTTGCTAGGTCTCCTCTTTTCTAAGTTAAATATTACAACCCCTACAACTTCATGTGATACGGTTGCCTTTACCGTTCTCATCTGTCAACTACAGTCAGTTTTGTCAGTGCTATGCTTTCTCTGATCTGGTTCCCTATTTAATTCTGCAGTTATGGTCTGAATATAGTGCAGTGAAATTATGTCTTTCCTTAATTTAAGCAGTGCACTTGTGTTTGCGGTCTCCAATTGTGTTAACTCTTGAATTACAGGAAAGTGAGAGAAAAGATGTTACGTGGCTTTTCAAGTCATAGTTGTGCACGTCAAGGGATATATATAATATCCTTTTTTTTTTTTTTTGCGATTCTGATTTCTTCTTTTCTGATGTGAAAATGACCCTTCTTTATGAAATGATAGTGTTAGGTGGTAAGTTTCTTTGCACATTTGTCTTGGATTCCTTGGTTTGGTCTTAATGTTCTTAAATAAACAATAAAAAGTTGGCAGCTTGATATTGTTTCTTTGTTGTTTTTTTTTGAAAAATTGGTCTGGAAACCACTGATGTCAACATAAACCAGCATCTTCTTTATGTTAAGATTTCTCCCAATCTGTATATACACGTACACAGTGTTTTGGAAGCAGTGCTATTTACCTTTAACTGTTTTAAAATCATCTCTTTGAATGTAGCCAGCGTCAAAACTTGTTGAGATCTTCTTGAATCATGATTCTGTCATCCAAAGGATTAGCTTCCCTTCCTGGCTTTTTGACATTTACAGAGTTAACAAGCCAGCCCTCTTATGTCTTTATCCTGGCCGTGTACTGGATATAGCCAAGGACAGCCTGCAGATTTATAAATAGAGTGAGTGTTGCATAAATGAAATATGCTGGAGGTAAACGCTGACACAAGATACCAAAAACCATTGAGATGTTTTTATTTGTTTTTCATTAAAGAGGAAATCATGCTATCTTCTTCATGTAGTTATCCTTGCAGTAAATTTTTTTTCAATTCAATTTTATCAGTTTAAATCTTAATTCACCCCCTCTCTTTTACATAAATGATAGCCTCTTTATACAGTATTCTGCGTCTGGACACGCATACTTTAGAGAGTGGTCAGGGGACATCTCACTCTGAGAAGGAGACATTTAGCAGAGACTTATTCTATATAATAAAAGTGTAATATGCTAAGTGTCCAACCGATTGGTCAACCATTGGGTCAACCGCATGACCAGTCACTATGATGCGCACTGACCACCAGGGGGCAGATGCTCTTTGCTTGCTGCTGGGGTCTGGCTGATTGGGACTGGGCAAGAGGGCCATACAGTCCTGCATCTTTAAATAGGGTCTCTCTCACATTGATGTTTCTCTCTCTCTCTCTCTCTCGCTCTCTCTCTCTCTCCCTTTCCTCTCTCCCTCCTTCCCTCCCTCCCTTCCACTCTCTCTAAAAGTCAGTGGAAAAATATCCTTGGCCCTGGCTGGTTTGGTTCAGTGGATAGAGCATCTGCCGGTGGACCGAAAGGTCCCGGGTTTGATTCCAATCAAGGGCACATGCCCGGGTTGCGGGCTTGATCCCCAGTGGGAGGCGTGCAGGAGGCAGCCAATCAATGATTCTCTCTCATCATTGATGTTTCTATCTCTCTCGCCCTCTTCCTTCCTCTCTGAAATCAATAAAAATACATTAAAAAAAAAAAAAAGAAGTGGCCAATGAGGTAATGAGTGTGGTGTCCCAAAAGCCAAGTAAAGAAAAGTACTTTCACTTACAAGGAATGATCAGTCACCTGTAACACCTTTAATCACCTCAATACTTCTTACGGAAGCAGGCAGTATCCTCTTTCTTTCTCAACTGTCTCTGAGAAAGTAATTTTTATTTTATCAATGGGGATATTCACAATATCCTCTCCAGAAGCTACTACATCTCAAGCTCTGAACAAAGTTTTCATCATGAATCAGCCTCTGCTGCTTGTTCGGTGTAGGGAGTTGGCTGCTGCCGCTGCAGGGAGAGCAGGAAAGGCCGAGCTGTTCAAGGAGATCTGCTATCAGAATTGCCTGAGAATCCCCAGTTGTGTGACCTTGAACAAGTCGCTTTAATTTCAGAAGCTCAGTGTCTTCATCTATAAAATAAAGCTCATGGTAGTCCAACTGTTTTGAATAAAGAAGTGAGTTCGATGTAAAAGACAAATGAAAGGTATAATTCCAGGTAGGATCTCCTTCCCTCTTTGCCCCAAGTGTGGTACCACTTGAGAGTGTTAGATTAGAGGGAATGTGCTGGTCTGGTGATAAAGTATTTTTTCCTTCTGAGTCTGTACAATAGTTTCTTACTTCTGCATCCCATCCCCATAGGCGGTTTTGGCGCATCATCTCATAATATTCTTGGGATGGAGAAAAGGACATGATGCCGGAGGTAGGCTTTGAGATAATAACTTGCTCTAATCCAGCGGTCGCCAGCCTTTCTGACCTCACGGATCACCTGTGGTCCACAGACCACCAGTTGGCGACCGACACATCTGTACTCATCCTTTAATTCTAGGCAGAATGCTATATAATAAAAGGCTAATATGCAAATTGTCCCCTTGACTGGGCGTTCTACCTGGAGTTCAACCGGGGGCAGGGCCGGCTGGCCAACAGCCCCCAGCCCCTCTCCCTGGCTGGCCTGGCCCTATAGGCCCTGACTGTCGTGGGCCGGCCAGACCCCACCTGTGCACGAATTCATGCTCTGGGCCTCTAGTGTCTAAATAACGAGAATGAAGTCAGGCTAGCTTACTTTTTCCAAGGCCGGCATGGAGAATTTCCCTTTTTTAACTGTTGTTGTTTTTTGTTTTATTTTTTGGGGGGGGTTTGAAGGTGTTTCACTAGATAAGGGTTTGTCACATGCTACATGGAATAGAAAAAGTACAGATTCTAAGCTCAGGGTGAGGTTAGGGGTCTTGGCCTCCAGGCAGCCAGCTGGAAACTGATTTGAGGAAGCAGATAGGGGAAATGAACATAGTTGATGATGTAAGGGAATAAAATTTTATTTGGGTTTTTGTTTAAGCTGAAGGGCTATTGAATGAAACATACACTGTTTCTCTAATCTACTAATTTTGTGATTTTCTTTTGTAGGAAATCCAGGAGTAAAATATTTGTTGTCAGTTTTATTCACTAACTTCCACTTCTACTATACTCTGCCCTTCACCTATGTGGGCATTCTGTGCTGGGCTGTTCAATAAAAATAAGGGCCTTTTTGCCTGGCTGGTGTGGCCCAGTGGTTTACCATTGACCTATGAACCAGGAGGTTAGGGCTCCATTCCCCTCAGGGCACATGCCCAGGTTGTGGGCTTGATCCCCAGTAGGGGGCACGCAGGAGGTAACCAATCAATGATTCTCTTTCATCATTGATGTTTCTATTGTCCCTTACCTCTCCTTTCTCTCTGAAATTATATATATATTTAAGAGCCTTTTCTTGAGGTGAGAAAGTACAGTTTGACTCTAACAAATTCCAAAATGGTAAAGAGCCACTGTACAAAATCAAGTATGTAAAATTTGTAAATTGGAGAGCTGGAAACAACTAATGAAGGGTACGTAAAGTAAAATTTAGAAATTTTGTTTGAGCTCTATTACAGAATTACTTTCTCATTAGATTATTTGAGTTTTTCTTTGAGATATAGATATGGATATATACTATATACCCTAAAAAGTTTACTATATGACAAAATTCAAATATAATTTCAAATATCACTTCTTAAAAATGTATAAAAATTTGGGTGCACCTTCTATGGTGGATCTGACATAAATAACGAAAGCAAAAGTAAATGTTTATCAAGCACATTAGTATCAAAAATAGGGGTAGAGCCCTAGCTGTTTTGGCTCAGTGGATAGAGAGTTGGCCTGCAGACTGAATGGTCCCAGGTTCACTTCCAGTCAAGGGCACATGCCTGGGTTGCAGGCTGGATCCATAGTAGGGGTGTGTAGGGGACAGCCAATCAATGGTTCTCTCTCATCATTGATGCTTCTATCTATCTCTCCTTCTCCCTTCCTCTCTGAAATCAATAAAAAATATGTATATATTTTAAAAATAGGGGTAAAATAAGGGCTAATGTCCAGAGCAGGGGAGAATAATTAAGATATTTATGAATCAGTTTATAGGCAATTCTGGGAACAAAAATTATTTACTTCTTTTCATATTTTGAGTATGTTTAATCATATAAAAGTGTCTGATCTAATTCCCCCTAGGACATGAACATAGAATTAATGAATAGATAAGAAATGTAAGATTATTCTCTCTTTTGATAGAATTCTCAAACATCTAATGGAAGCAGTAAACTAGTTCAATTAAAACAATTAACAATAAACATGTTAATAGGACTTTCTGTAATATAAAATATATTTTTCTTATTACCATAGATTGGTCTTTAGTAGTGTGACATGGCTTTATCTGTTTAATAGAGCCAGAGGAAACCATTCTCAATGAAGAGTTGCAAACTACATGGGGAAGATGAGGTCACAGGAAGGCAGGACCCACATTAATTTTTTTGGCACAATCGCTGCATACACTTACATCTGTTTTATAAAACACATGTATCAGTTTATTTAATAAACACTGTCATCACAAACCTGCTGCAGAAAAACCAGACGGTGTAGTCATCCTCTGTCACAGATGACTTTGAGGCTGGTCCCCGACCTTCAGATAAACACATGCAGACTCAGACGCCATCCTTTGTCAACATGATGTAAATCAGGGGGTGCTTTGCACAAGGAGCAGAGCTTCGTAGTTTTGGCTCTTATTTCCTCGCTATATGATATTGAACACATCTTTCTTAAAACATTTTTATTGATTTCAGAGAGGGAGAGAGATAGGAACATCAATGATGAGAGAGAATCATGGATTGGCTGCCTCCTGCATGTCCCCTACTGGGGACCGAGCCCACAACCTGGGCATGTGCCCTGAGTGACTTCCTGGTTCATAGGTCGGCGCTCAGCCACTGAGCCACACAGGCCAAGCTGATATTGAACAAATCTTTAATCTCAGTGTCTCATGTTGTTCATTTGTAAAAATAAAAGGCATACTAGTAAACAATATCATTTCTGAGGTTACTCCCCAATTTTTAAAATAATATTGTGCATGTGAAAGTTTAAAATATTATTTAGTTTTCTCTTTATGGCCCATTGTGTCACAAAGAAACTAAGAGAGAGTCAAAGGAGTTGGAGGATGTGTGTGGTATGTAGAGATGGACTAAAAAAGGAAGAAGAGGCTGGACAGAGCAGAGAGACAGCACTGAAAGAAGGTCTTTGGAAGGTAAACCTTTTTATCATATCCTCTTCATTTGGGCTCGGAGCATTATCTTAAAAGACCAATAATCTTTTAGCTGCTCATTTTGTTCTTGTTGTTAATCCTCACCCGAAGATACTTTTTCCATTGATTCCTAGAGAGAGTAGAAGGGAGGGAGGAGATACAGAGAGAGAAACATCCATGTGAGAGAGAAACATCAATTGGTTGCCTTTCACACATACACCCCCCCCCCCACACACACACACACACACACACACCAACCAGGGCCGGTGATCTATTCTGTAACCTAGGTACGTGCCCTTGACCTGAATCGAACCCGGGACCCTTCAGTCCATAGGCTGATGCTCTATTCACTGAACCAAACCAGCTAAGGCTATTTTAGCGGCTTTTTTATCCTCAAACTTGCAAAAGCTCTTCCCCAAATGAAATAAATGTCAGTAGGGAATTGTTCTGTAGTTAGACCCAGAGATTCCCTTTTAAAAGAATTGCCTTCTCAGAAATATTCCCACTACAAAATATTTCCGGCAAACAGTTGCAGACCTCATGGAATTCTGGTAATGATGGGACTAATCACTCTCAGCATCAATAGTCTCATGAATAATATATGAAGATAGACTTAAGATATAGTAACAGTTGGAGTGATTATTGAATCATTGCGGCCAAAAGATAGCCTTGATTGCTTATATAATTTACTAATTTGTATAATGCTATATACCTTTATAAATGAACATATAAAGCTCTTTACACTCTTTGATCAGATCAAATTATTTTCAACTCATTTTTTGTGTGTATTAGCCTATTTGCATGTGTGTATGTATTTATATTCTGTATGTGTGAGGTATTTAAATAATGCTATCCTTAATGTTAATCTTGTTTGTAAAGCTGAGCTAGCTAGAGTAGCCCCTATTAAATACATAATATTTAAATTTAAATTAATTAAAATAAAAAGTCTCCTAAGATGCCTTTGCCACATTTCACATGCTCAGTAGTTTATATGTGGCCAGTGGCTTATTTATTAGACTGTGTAACTATGAAACCTCTGTCATCCTAGTTTTATTGCTCACAATTTAGGCTAATAATTAACAACGTATTATTAGGCAGCAAACAGGTGCATTTCTGATGTAGTTATAAAATCTGTCCTTGCTTAACACATACTCTGAGGCTTGTGAGTTACTCTGCACGTTGATTTTGATTCCAGTTTCATTGTGTTGTGCTGATACTGTGGTTGGAATGATTTATGCCAACCGCCCAAGCAGTTAGTGTGTAGTGAGTAAGGGAGAGAGGTGGTGACGATGAGGAGAAACAACTTTTAAAGGACACGTTAGGCAGTGATAGGCCTGAAATTCATTCCACCCAAATGTCAGAGCCAAGAGAAGAAAGAAAGGTGAATGCTGGCTTTCGGGGTCGTACAGACCTTTCACTCCACTGCTTTCCTGCCTCTATCCGTCCCTCCTGTACATGCTGTTGGCTCTTGGTTGAGACAGTTTTGTGCACCTCTGTCTGGTCTTGGTGATCTCGGACCTGAAAGGTTTGTTGGATGCATAGTTGTTCAGTGAGCCTAGATCAGGGGTGGGCAAACTTTTTGACTCGAGGGCCACAATGGGTTCTTAAACTGGACCGGAGGGCCGGAACAAAAGCATGGATGGAGTGTTTGTGTGACCTAATATAAATTCAAAGTAAACATCATTGCATAAAAGGGCACGGTCTTTTTTTTTTTTTAGTTTTATTCATTTCAAACGGGCCGGATCCGGCCCGCGGGCCGTAGTTTGCCCACGGCTGGCCTAGAGTGTTGACAGTTCTTTCAGATTCAAGGTTTCTGATCCATGCAGTACCCCCGTTCATAAATTTGCCTCATCCCTCTAGTTAGGTCAGCCGATTTTTGGTCTCTTAATATACACTCATCGAGTCTGACTTGTCCGTGACTTCTCAGGGAGAGAATGTTCAAGCCTGCTGGTGGCCAAGCAGGAGAGTACGAGGTAGATTGAAAATGCACTGAGTTGTCCATGAACTGTCAGTGTTTGTTGCTCAAAAAGATAGTGTTATTAGATAAAAATATATTGCTTTTTAGTCATTTTCGAATTCATTTTTAAAAATATGTTTTCATTGATTTCAGAGAGAGGAAGGTAGAGGGAGAGAGAGAGAGAAACATCAATGATGAGAATCATTGATAGGCTGCCTCCTGCACACCCCACACTGGGAATTGAGCCCACAACCCGGGCATATGCCCTGATTGGAACTGAACCATGACCTCCTGGTTCTCAGGTTGACACTCAACCACTGAGCCAGGCCTGCTGGGCAATTTTCAAATTCTTTAGCCAAATCTGAGTCTGTAAGAATTGGGATCACTAGCTTCATTTGAAAGTATACTTGAAAAAATGCAAAGGGGACTGTGGTTGTGGAAAAGCCCCCTAGAACTTGGTATCTGAAAGCCCAGGTGTGAGTCCAGATGGCTGCTGTTGGCTACTGCTAGATTTGTGACCTTGGGTAGTCATTTGACTTCATGGGAAAAAAGTTTCTCCCATGCTGGCATAAGGAAAATGAAGGAATGAAGTGTAAGCACCTCACAGAGTTACTGGCACAAAGGAAGTACTTGATAAATGTTTGAATCAAAGTCTTAATCGACTTGCAGATGTCAAGCAACAAAATGAATTTTTAACCTAGTTGTACAGTTCTACAAAAGAGAGCCAGTCAGCCTGTACATATTTCATAAATTGGCAGAGAAAAGTTGGCAAGAACTTTTAATGTCTAGATAATTTATGGGAAAGTGTAACTGGTTTTCTCATGCATTTTTTAAGTACTTTATAAAATTATTTTTTGAAGAAGTGATCTTTTAGTAAATCACTGACTTTTCCCATCAAATCTTCTTGAAAATACTTAACAAACTCAGATATAGACTATATGACTATTGATATTTGTCATGCCATCTGCACTTATCTTTTATTTAAAAAATTTAGTCAAATATTACTTCAGGCAAATTTTGTAAATTACTTTTTTTCTCACTATGTCTTTGCTTTGACTGTTTTTTAAATTAAATACATACATATATTTATATGTGGCAGATGATAAAGGCAAAATGTGTAGCACTCATTCCAAAATAATCATGAGTCTGTGGAAGCAAAAATTTTCCCAGCACCACGTTTGTTCACACGAACATAGAACAAGTATCTTGGTAGGTATCCAAAAATAGCACAGCTGTGGATTTATTTCTTTGGATTCGTTGTACAGTTTCTAGTGGGGTGGAGATTTCAAAGAAATATTTTTTCCCCCAAGAGTCTATTTCACTATCTGTCCCAGGTCATGTTAATTACACAGCAGAGCTGCCTTTGTCAATGTTTCTCCATGTATGTCACTTTCTCAGCGATGCTTCCCTGGACCACCCAGCCACCCTGCACCTGTTACCTCATGCTGTTCTCTGTTTCTCACGTTCCTCTCTTCCCATTGTCACTGGAGTTGTTTTATTTATTTACTTAGCTTCTGCCTATTATTGATTCTATGAGGTGAGGGACTTTTTCTGTCTTGATCATCACTTTCTCCCTGTTATCTATAGTGCTGAGTACTTAAATACTTGTGAATGAAGAAAAAAAATGATCAGTTCTTTTTATAGTACTCTATATAATGGACTCTCTTCTGAAATTGATCTGTTATGTCCGTTTTCTAGAACTTACGTAATTTTTCTGGTTAAAAAGTTAAGCGCGTGCGCGTGTGTGAAGTTACTAGAACATTATCTGGCACATAGTAAAAGCTACCTATTATAAATTAAAAGGTTATTTAAAACTATGGCTATTGTTTTTATAACTTATGATCAATCATAGCTATACCTTATTTGATCTTGAGTCCTTAGCTGAAATGTAACCCTAATAATTGATCCATTTCAGAAATATGTGGGGATGAAAGGCGGACACTTTAGTGTTGAGGATATTTTCTGTTAAGTATTTAGTAGGGGGAAAGTGTTAAATATAAATCCTGAATTTATACATTTGTTTAAAATTTATCCACTTATCTTTTGGGTGTTTTGTATGAGGGATAAAAAGACATGGTATTTATAGCAGCTTTATTCATAATTGCCAAAACTTGGAAGCAATCAAAGATGTCTTTCAGCAGGTGAACGGATACATAAACTGGGGTACCTCCGGACAATAGAATATTATTGAATGCTATAAAGAAAGGAGCTATCAAGCCATGAAAAGACCTGTAGAACCCTTAAATGTGTATTACCAAGTGAAAGAAGCCAATCTGAAAAGGCTATGTACTGTATGATTCCAACTGTATGACATTCAGGAAAAGGCAAAACTGTGGAGACCAGAAAAGACCAGAAGTTGGTGGGGGAGGGTGACTAGGAGAAACACAGAGGGTTTCTAGGGCATTGAAAACACTCTAGGAGACCGTAATGGTGGGCATGCCATTGCACATTTGTCCGAACCCACAGAATGTACAGCAGCAAGAGTGAACCATAATGTAAACTGCGGACGTTGAATGATAATGATGTGTCAGTGTAGGTTCAACCATTGGGAAAAATGTATCACCAGTGGGGGTGCTGATAATGGGGGAGACTATGCATGTGTGGGGGCTGGGGGCTTGGGGAAATCTCTGTACCTTCCCCCTCAATTTTCCTATGAACCTTAAGCTACTCTAAAAAAGTCTTAATACTTTTTTTTAATATTTTTTTTATTGATTTCAGAGAGGAAGGGAGGGATAGAGAGAAACATCAATAATGAGAGAGAATCATTGATCGGCTGCACACCCCACACTGGGGACCGAGCCCACAACCCGGAATCGAACCGTGAGCTCCTAGTTCATAGGTGGATGCTCCACCACTGTACCATGCTGGTGGAGCTAAAAGAGTCTTAATTTAAAAATTGTTTTGAAAAGACATGATAGAAGTTACAAAAGCCAATATGTCAGTTGATGCAGTAGTTTAGTTCATTTTCATTTATAAGCTTTACTGCTGGTTCAGGTGACAATTTCAAGAGGTGAACTTTGTTCCTTTTCCCCCTTCTTTTGAGTTTTCACTTATTTTGTTAGGAAAATCACATCTTCTTTCTCCTACTATTTATTCATTCAGGAAATATCGAGCTAGCTAGGCACCGGGCCAAGCCCATGGAGATCATTGGCACACGTTCGTACCTCCTGGTACTAGAAGAATTGGCACGTGGATGCATAAATAGATAAGACTTTATGAAAGTGAGAATTGCACAGGTTAGAGGAAAGCATTCTCAGCTGTGCAGATTGAGTCTTAATGTGAAGTCAGTTATTTCTTCTCTGCAAAGTTGGGGGTAAGAGAGGCTCACTCCTGTAAAGCCATCTGGCGGTGAGTCAGCCAGTTTAATTGCCAGAAGCATAAGGATAGACTATCCTTAACATGTGGGTCAGCGCAAGTAATTGCATACAATGAAGGTGATTTATGTAATAGTTGGTCCCGTCCCCCCAAAACCTAACCCTCTGAGTAAACAGTCCTTGCCCTGGCTTATGTGCTGTTTATTCCCTAGTTCTGTGGGAATGTCGTTATATGTCGAGTGCACTTTCGTTGCCTATCTCAACAGCTCTCAGTAGTAATTAAGATCATTCAGACTCTTCTTGCTCTCAGTCCCCAATTTGAATTATAAGTGATTGGGAGCAACTTTTTAAAATACAAGTAAACAAAAGCTGTAAAGTCTATATAATGTTGAAACTTAGTACAGTGAAGCTGTGTGCTCTGCCGAATAGCTGCATAGTGTTTTGTTTTTTTAATTTAAAGCTTAAATATTAGATGTTTAGTTCATAGATCAAGAAATGAGCTCTGATCTATCAGAACAGTCCCCTTTAAAGGTAATTATAGCTAGTAGGAACGTAGACCTGGGACTGCGAAGCCGGTTCAGTGTTTACCTGCATGTGACCTCCAGATGTCAGAGCTTTAAGCTTTTGTCAGAGAGCTGCCTATGACAAGGAGATAACGAGGGAAAGAGAGACCACAGAATGAGGCGGGGCGGTAACTGGGACCTGATGGCTAGATCTGATTGGATCAGAGTTTCAATGACTAATTTTTAGCCTCTTCTCCCTGGAGATTTCAAGATGATCTTCACCTCCACGAGCTTTGTAGCAGCTCCAGAGCTACTCAGTCATTCATGAAAATAGGTTTTCGGTCCCTAAGGTGAACATTGGAGTGGGCTCTGAGGATACAGGGCTGAAGAAATGTCTCTGTATTTCAGATCTGCACTTGGAGTTATAGCACCACCAGTGTTCCTATCCCAGTCTGGGGCAGCGGCTTCCTGTTTGTTCTAGTATCACCTTTGGCTAATCCCTCTCATGACATCTGTTGGCCTGCATGCCTTAGGACTGAGTTCCTTGTGGCAGGTTGTCTTGTTTGCTTGTTTTGTGAACCCTAAATGCTCAGAGTGCCTGGACTTGGTAGGGGCTGGATGATATACTGAGGGCCTGGCTTCAGGTTGTATCTTGGGTCCCTATCTTTTCCACTTACTCTCATTCAACCACTTGGAATCGGGGCACATCCTTTTGTTGATGACCACATAGGTGCAAGAGGGCAAGCCCAATGGCCCAAGCACAATAGAGCCTCTGCTTTCAATTACATCTACTGACGTCATCACATTGGCCCAAACAAGTCACGAGTCAGGGTTATGGAATGGGAACTTAGACCCCATCTCTGATGGGGAGAGTTCCGTATAAGAACTGAGAGAAAGTAGCTTTATGTTATATCTCACTCTCTCCTACTATAGATAAGATATAAAAGGACTCAAGATCATTGTCCCAATAAATAAATAAAAATACCCCTCATCTTGAGGATTATGTGTATTTTTGTTTTTCAGAAAATATATATTTTTAATTACCTTTTAAGCCTCATTGAAATTAAAAATTTATAAAGAGCCATAATTTTTTTTATATTATCATCTATATATATAAAAGGCTACTATGCAAAGTGTCCTTTTGGGAGTTTGACTGGGAAATCGGGAGTTTGATCGCTCACTATGATGTGCACTGACCATCAGGCCGCTGTGCAGAACATGGCAGGCAACCAGCAGCGGTGGTGGGTCGCTGAGGGAGCAAGGGAAGAAGCAGGCAGGTAGGTGGGGAACCTGATCGGCCCTGATCGCTGGCCAGGCCTAGGGACACTACCTGTGCACGAATTTCGTGCACTGGGCCTCTAGTGTGTTTATATTGGAGTTATATATTACATACTTGTGTATTATATAATTGTACTTGATATTGTCTGAATACTTAATGTTTTTCTTATAGCATAAGAAAATGGTTATGTATTACTTTGTGATTTCAAAAATGTTAAGTAACTGTGCCTGTTTCCCATGTTTGGCTTGGTTGTTTTAGTTTATTTAGGCTAATTTGATTTCCTTTTAACACATCTTACTTTATGTGTGTGTTTTTGTTCAGTTGTCTTAAATAATTATAAAGCTATTGACCTACTTATTAGTGTCATGTATTAAAATTGTTCTGCCTCAAAAATGCAGCATGCAAATTATATACTATATTTAGATTGGAGGTTTTTTTCTTGGGTAAATATTTTTGATTCTCTGTTGCTTGGCCAGGAAGTACATATGAAATCCTAAAAGCCAGTTTGACAGAAAGTAGACAGATGGAAGACTAAGAACATCTGTGCTGAGGAGTTAGGTATTTAGTGGAAGATTTAAGAATCCACATAAATTGACCCTATCAGTTACATAAGCTAAAAGGGGATAAGAGTGTTATTAGCCTTATAGAAAATATTTGCCTGTTTTGTTGAAATCCATTGTTTCATGAATGTGTAGATATTTTTATAGTACGTAGGATTTTTGCCTTAACACAGAATTCTACATTTTATAGGATTTTGCTTTAATGTATAGATATATTTCTTATTGCAGAAGATCTCATTTCATTGTAGTATAGTTTGCTTCTAATTAAATTTTAATGGAATGTACTAATTTATGGAAAAATATTTACAAGTTCTATTTTTTTATTTCATAAGAAAAAACTATTGAGTAGCTACTATCATTATTCTCATTTTATAGGAGACAATACTAAGGGACATGGGCTCAGGAACTTGCCACGGTCATGCAGAAGAAAAGGTGGAAGAGGCAGGAGTCGGACTCTTACCTGTCCATCTGTCTGACTCCAAGGTTTATGTTCTTAATGACATAGCCACTTCCTCTAGGACAGTAGTTCACAAAGCTCAGCCCCATAGGCTTCTGGGAGTCCCTGAAACATTTCAAGGTTATGAAGTTAAAACTATTTTTGTAATAATATCGAAACATTATTTTCCCTTCTTCTTGTAGTGACATTTGAACTGATAATACAAAAAGCAGTGGTGCGTAGAGTTGCTGGCTCCTTAGCATAGATCATGACATTAGGACCACACGGTACTGATAGTGATTGTGTTCTTCACTGCCATGTCCTCGCAGTTTAGAAAAAAAGCTGGTTTCACTTGAGGATGTCCTTGATGAAGTGGTTAAAATGCTTAATTTTATTTAATCTTGACCTTTGACTCACATCTTTTTTATATTCTGTAGGACTAAGTGAAGGCACATATAAAACACTTGTACTATGTATCAAAGACCATGGTGGTCTCAAGGAAAAGCATTTGTGTCATTATTTGAGTTGCAAGCTGAACTAGCCACTTTCCATAGAACACTATTTTTACTTGAAACACTGATGGACAGACAAACTATGATTTGTACACTTGAGTACAGATGCGATTCAACTTAAGATGGAGTTACATCCTGATAAATCCTTTGTAAATTGAAACTATAGTAAGTTGAAAATGCATTTAATACACCCAACCTTCCCAGCATCATAGTTTAGCCTACCCTGCCATAAACGTGCTCAGAACATTTATTTTATCTTACAGTTGGACAATTACTTACCTTTAGTCTCATCTCAAGAGTAAGTGCCTTCCTCCTTTTTGTCATCAGAAGCAGAAGACATGTTTTATAGACATGATGGGGTGTAAAAACACAAAACATGGTATCCAAAAACCGCTGTCAACACAGTACACCATAGGGTACCCGTTGTTTATCCTTTTCATCACTGGCTGGGAGCTGAGGCTGGCTGCTGCTGCCCAGCCTCACAAGAGAATATCGAACTGCATGTCACTAGCCCAGGAAAAGATCAAAATTAAAAATGTGAAGTACTGTTTCTACTGAATGTGTATTGCTTTTGTACCATCTTAAAGCATAAAGTTGAAGAATTGATAGAATTTTTGTGGCCAATAAAATTTGAGCTTTCAAGAAAAAAAATAAGAGCCCTAGCTGGTTTGGCTCAGTGGATAGAGCATCAGCCTGCAGACTGAGGGGTCCTGGGTTCGATTCTGGTCAAGGGCACATGCCTGGGTTGTGGGCTTGATCTCTATTGGGGGAAGTGCAGGAGGCAGCCAATTAATTATTCTCTCTCATCATTGATGTTTCTATCTCTCTTTCCCTCTCCCTTCCTCTCTGAAATCAATAAAGATACTTAAAAATAAATAAGAATTTCAGAAAACTCAATCCTGCTACCATGAGCTTACCAGTAAGTCCTGATTTTAATTATTTTTTTAAAATATATTTTATTGATTTTTCGCAGAGAGGAAAGGAGAGGGATAGAGAGCTAGAAACATCGATGAGAGAGAAACATCGATCAGCTGCCTCCTGCACACCTCCCACTGGGGATGTGCCCACAGCCAAGTTACGTGCCCACAACCAAGTTACATGCCCTTGATCGGAATCGAACCCGGGACCCTTCAGTCCGCAGGCCGACGCTCTATCCACTGAGCCAAACCGGTTAGGGCAGTAAGTCCTAATTTAATGTAGCAGATAGATCAGTTCTGTGATGTAAAGCAAAGCAGCATCTAACAAAGCCAATATTACCATAGGCTAATTGATACAAGCAGAAGTTAAGTTTTTATGGCATCTCCTCAACATTTATAACAAATAAAGGATGCTATTCCAAGACCTGCTGTACTTAAAAACATTTCTAATGAGATTAATGATGAAATGTATGGATGTGATGTTTTTAAATTATATGTTGTGCTATTATTTGGAAGATCTGTGAACTCAAGGAACCAATATTATCCAAGTGACCAATGCATGATATTAAAAAAAAAATCCCTTTAGAGTAGAAAATGGATTTTCATATAACATACTAGAGACTCAGTGCACAGATTCATGCACCAGTGGGGTTACTCAGCATGGCCTGCGGGGATCATGCCAAAACCGCAGTCCAACACGGCCTGCCGCTCCTGCTCATCCTGGGCCCACTGCGCCTGTCGCTGCTGCCGCTGGGTAGGCTCGCTGCTGCTCTGCTGCTGTCCGGGCTGTGGCAGCCAGCTGTGAACCCTGTATCTAGCTCCCCTCAGTCAGCTGAGCGGCACTCCCACAGTGGAAGCGCGCTGACCACCAGGGGGAAGCTCCTGCATTGAGAGTCTGCCCCCTAGCTGTCAGTGCACAGCATAGCAAACAGTCCAATGTTCGTTTAGGGGCTTTTATATACATAGGTTATGTAAAGTTTCATATTCCATATTATAAATAACTTTCATGAAACTACGACTTGTGAAGTTTTGATGTAGCATCAAAGAAAACTATCTACAGTTATTTGAAAAGACTATTAAATTCTCTGCCCTGGCCTTTGTGGCTCCAGAGGTCACCCAAGAGTTCACCGGTTTGATTCTGGTCAGGGCACATGCCCGGGCTTAATCCCCAGTAGGGGGTGTGCAGGAGGCAGCCAATCCATGTTTCTCCATCATCAATGTCTCTGCGCCCTTCCTCTCTCTCTAACGTCAATACAAACATATTTTAAAAAATAAATAAAATAAACTTTCCTTTCCCAACAGAATGAAGGCAGGTATTTCAAGTTAAACAGTATATGATAGATTGAATGCTGAGCAAATATGAAAATCTACTAGTAAGTCAGACATTATAGAGATTTTTTTAAATGTAAAATAGCCCGTGGTTCAGTGGTTGAGCGTCAGCCTATGAACCAGGAGGTCATGGTTCGATCCCCAGTAGGGGGCATGCAGAGGCAGCTGATTCATGATTCTCTCTCATCACTGATGTTTCTCTCTCTATCTCTCTCCCTTCCTCTCTGAAATCAATAAAAATATATTTTTAAAAAATAAAAAATAGTCCTACTTTTCTCACTAATTATTTTTCTTTTGAAAAAAAAATAATTTTTATTAAAATGTTAGTTACATGAAATCGATTATTTTAAACAAACTGATGAATAACCAGTTTCTCAGTTTTCATTTCTAGTATGGCAAACAGAAAATTCATATGAACAAAATTCTTTCTGGGGTCCTTTGTTTGGGAGTGCAAACAGACTCCCAAGAACAAAAGGTTTAAGCATTGTTGCTTTAGAAAAAAATGTATAAAGAAAGTCAACTTTCTGTAAGGCCAGAGAAATTGAAATTGATGTCTTTGAAAATGTGTTCAGTAATCTACACTTGGCAAAAAAATCAGCAATTTCTTTGGTTTCCCTTGTCAGTCCTTAATCAGATATAAAATATATTCATTTGAATTTAGAATGTCTTTCTCAAATCATTTGTAAGTTAGACATTTACTTGTGCAATATTGCTAGTGTTGACTGAGGTTAAAATAACACTAATGTGACCATTGTCTTGAAGATTACAGACCTTTATAAGTGATGCTCAAAGTCCTTCAGGAAAGTGAAAAAAGTTTATTAAGTTGACTGCATACTTAATTACCTAATGTCTTCTTTTTTAATTGAATTCTTAGTAGAGTTTCTGGACTTACTTTACTAATGAGAACTTGGTAAATATGTCGTTTCCCGGGACCTGTGGACTGTGTTTAGTCAGGGGTAAATGTTTAATGCAGTTCTATTCTTAGCCCTACTTATAGGGTTTGGTGATTGGATGCTAAAGCTAAAAATATCTGAATGTGTGTTTTTCTGACTCTCTCTGCAGGATGATGTAGCTTTGCCAAAGACTTCGAAGCTAAGCAGAAAATGAGCTTAACATCCTGGTTTTTGGTGAGCAGTGGAGGCACTCGCCACAGGCTGCCACGAGAAATGATTTTTGTTGGGAGAGAAGACTGTGAGCTCATGTTGCAGGTAATGGAATCAGCCTTCCATATATGTCTGCTCAAAGCCTGGAATTGCTATAAAATATTTTTCTACTCCTTTAGGGAACACCACTATATAAATTTGAACTTTCTGGCTCTCCCTCTTGTAGCTCTAGTTACCAGTTTAAATGATTAATTAATTTTCTCCTTGAATCATGTAAAAAAAAAAAGTTCTAAGTCTTGGAGATTATATTTTGAAAAATGAGACTCAAGAGTAGAGAAGGTTATTCTTAAGTAAGAAGATTCACATTAAGCAATTTAAAAATAAGACTGGTAAATAATTCATAAAATTATGTAGCATGAAGTAAAACTGAATTTTCATCATGGACAGCTCAGTGATGCTGACATTAATTTCATGCTGCTTTTGGAGATGTTCGTTGCGATGCCTTCCTGTAGTTTGAGCATAATTGAGCATGTTGGTATTTACTGAATTTGGTTTAAAAGAGTTATTTTTAAAAAGGTAGTTGTAAGATATTTTTGAGTGCTGTGATTAGCAGAAAAGTAGATCTTTAGATTTTGAGAATTCATTATTATAATAGGTCCTGGCAATCTAGAATAGAGTTTATTCCCTTGTCTCCTTCCTCACCCTCTTTGTTTAAAAAATGTAAATAAGAACTTAGAGTAGAAATGTTATTAGCCCGTTGGTTCTCACGTGGGGGATCCTGCCTTCCCAAGGCCATTAGCAATATCTGGAGACATTTTGATTGTTACAAATGGTGGGCAGTGGGAGGTTGTTGCTATTGACATCTAAGAAGTAGTGACCAAGAAGCCAGGGGCTTCTACACTGTCCAGTGCACTTCCTTCCACCACCACCACATACACACAACAGAGAACCATCTGGCCTCAAATAACAATAGTGCTGAGACTGAGAAACGCTGAATTATCCCGAGAAGAATCTAATTGGCATATGCTCATTACATTTTTACTTTAAAGGATGTATTTTATAGTCTTGAGACAAAAAAGTAAAGCCACTATATAGCTTTATGAATAGATGAGTAAGTTGCATATGCAATGACACCTTAAAAAATTCAATGAGAGAAATAGAACAGTACAGAGATTTTCTGGGCTCCTCAGTGAGAGGGAGTGGTGAGTAGGGCAATGAGAAACAGGCAGTAATGATTCTATTTGGATACTAGAGGCCCGGTGCGTGAATTCGTGCACAGGTGGGATCCCTTGGCCTGGCCAGCAATCGGGGCTGATCGGGGTGGGGGGGAGGTTGCTATGGAAGTGCACTGACCATCAGGGGGCAGCTCCTGCTTTGAGTGTCTGCCCCCTGGTGATCATTGCCCACCATAGTGACCAGTCGTTCGGTTGTTCAGTCGCTTAGGCTTTTATATATATAGATAGGCCCATTGGATAGGTTCAGATCAGGGAAACTTATTCATCTGCGAGTGGAAGAGATGCTCTCCATGTGTCATCCCAAAAAATGTGGGAATAGCTAGTTAGGAGCTGCCAGGGTCAGTTTCTCCTTACATGGAAATAAGAAAGTTGCAAATGGAAGCTAAGAGTCCAAGGAGACCAATATGGATCCCCGTCCACACTGTTCTAAGGACTTTTGCTCTTTCTTTATTTTCTCACAGAAAGATTATTTATGATGATCCATTCAATATTTTTTGAGAGCCTGCATGTACTTGAAATCTCACTTGCCTCACAACATGTAGAGTTTTTTATCCTTAGACTAATTTAACTTGATAAATCCACAATAGGGAGAAATTATTTTCCTAGTAGTACTACATTTGTTTCTTATCACCCTAATAACTGAATTTAGCACTTAATTGATTTAAATAGAGCAATGAATTAAAGCACAGCAGTAAAAACCAAAATGAAGTTCGGGTGATTTTTGCTTTAATTCAGTGGTTATAGCTGTAATTTGCCATAATAGATGGTTTTCCAGGTAAGCTGTAGAGAAGTAGCAGTGATACTATTTTTTATAAAGTTACTCTTAATTCTGATATTTGCACTTTGTCCTAGAGAAACCGAGATTTCAGAGAAAATAAAATAAACTAGAAAACAACCTTTAAAACTTGTAAGAAGACCAAGAGCGTAGGTATGATGAATGTTTAGGTATTGTTGGAAGATTGTGTTAGGTCACATACTGTTTCTTCTTCTTGTCAGTTACTTTAATATACAGGTATTGTATTCTAGAAGGAAAGACCAAAACTTTTTTAGTGTTGAATGTAAGCTAATTGGGAAAAAGCTTTTAATTTTACTAATATGTATTTGGAAAGGATCATTTCAACTAGGATTTGCATCTATATAGTTATTTTATTAGCTGCTGGCCTGCTCCCCATATGTAGCTGGAGTTAAGCTCTGTTTGTTTGCTTTAACTAAAAATGTCAAAGGTTAACATTTCCTAAGTGCTCTTGTTTTTCTCTCCCCTGTTGTCTTTTGCATTTCCCTAGAGACTCCTTCTTAAATAGTCTGGGTGTGTGTTCGTTTTCCTATTTGTAATCCCTTATTATGTATATACTAGAGGCCCAATGCACGAAATTTGTGCAAGAGTAGGCCTTCCTTCCCCTTACATGGCACCAGCTTCCCTCTGGCACCTGGGATCCAAGCTTCCCTTCAGCCGCCAGCAGGCACCCAGGACCCGGGCTTCCCTTGCAGCCCTGGCTTGTCCGGGAGGTCATCCGGAAGGATGTCCGGTCTAATTAGCATATTATGCTTTTATTATTATAGATATATAAATTCCTGTTGATGTGATGGTGAGGTTTGGGGGAAGGGGAAGCATTCTATAAAATTCTATGACTTTTAGTTCTCAGTCTTTTAGTGGGGCTGTGACCTTCATAGGTACACCCCACCTGCGAAGGAGTGGGTATTTCCATCCCCCTATGTCTGTGAGAGTCTGCTGAAACTCAAGTTGGTTGAGGTCTGATAAAGTAGTTTTCCTTGAGGGCATGTCATTGGTAAGAACAGAATGCTTGGATGTATTTCGACCTCGTTATTTTTCCCCTCACCCCTCCTTGAGCAGGCGAAGATTCTTCTATCTTCACCGTGAGATCCTTGTTGGAGGTAAAACTAGTGAAAAAGTGATGTCCCCTCCAGGCTATGGCCCTAGGTGTTTTCATCTCTAGGTCACACTCTAGTCTGTAGCAATTAGTCTTGCTATCTTCAGGTTTTCTACTAAGTGCTGCCTGGAATAATGGGTTCTGCTTCCAGGAGCCTGCGACTCTCTGTATTTGCCTGTCTTAGCTTGGCAGTTGGTCTTACGACCTCAATTCTCTGATGAAAATAAGATGAGATTTTGATTTTCAGTTTGGTCAGCTTTTTTCTTATGAGGATGGGTGCAGTGACTTCCAAGCTCTTTGTACATTGGACTAGAGACATGGAAGTCACATCTCCTCCCCATTTTGGATACTTCTTTTGCTTCTAGTATATCAGGGTTCACTTAGTAACCCTGTGGTAAATGGTTACTGAGTTCCGATTTAGTGGTTCTCAGACCATTTCTTTCAGTGAGTATATGGTATTTGTTTCCTTTCAGTAAAAGTTTCCACAGGCTTATAGTCTATCTTTCAGGTGCTTCCATCTGCAAACAGCTCTGGAGGGGGAGGGGAGAACTCTAAAGAGACTTAAAGACAATCTTTAAAAATCAGTTTGTCATTTGAATTCTTTTCTGTGACTTTCTCCTTTCAGAGTTCATTTATGAATTCCAGGTTTAGAATCCATGTTTGAAGTTAGGATAATTTTACTCAGGAACATCCGCATTGTGTCCCTTTTCTCTAAATCTTTGGACTCCTTATACAATTTATGTTGTAGTTTTCAGTATTAAAAGAAGAAAATGCTATAGGGTAGTTTATTTTTACAATATACGCAAAGCATAAAACTATAATTCACATGATTTCCATATTATAATTTTAAATTATAAAAAAAATCATACATTCAAGAAAGTCAGCTGACTCAAATTCTGTCAACGTAGAATGTGTGAATTTGGTAGAAAAGAATGTCTTAAAATTATGGCTGCTTTCCTCTTCGGGGAGTGCTGCCAAATTTGCATTTTATAGTGACACAATAAAATATCATTTAATCCACTTTTGCTATGATATTTCCCTATTTTTACTAATCTATTAATATAGAGTATCTAGTAAAAAAAATCTTTGTGCTTATTGTTTATTCTGGTATTTTCTTATATTTATTAACTGTGATCAATGCCTTCAGTCTCGTAGTGTGGACAAGCAGCACGCTGTCATCAATTACGATGCCTCCGCGGATGAACATCTGGTCAAAGACCTGGGCAGCCTAAACGGGGTAAGTGACGAGTTTATTTTTGGTCTTTTTGATTATCAGTTTAAGGCGATAAGAAGATAAACCAGATTCCATTTCCTATTTGTATTGTATTGTATTTCCTTTAGTTTGCATTTTACTTTTATTTTTTTAAATAGATCTTTATTGATTTCAGAGAGAGAGAGATAGAAACATCAATACTGAGAGAGAATCGTCAATCGGTTGCCTCCTGCAAGCCCCCTACTGGGAAGTGAGCCCACAACCCAGGCATGTGCCCTGATCTAGATTCGAACCGTGACCTCCTGGTTCATAGGTCGAAGCTCAACCACTGAGCCATACTGGCTGGGTACATTTTACTTTTAAATGCTTACTAAGCATTTGGGGACCATACAATAGAATATAAAACTAGCCTATTTCCCAAGAAACGGTATAAAAGCAGTAAACACAAGGATTCAGAAAGTTGTTGGTTATTATCTGTCATTTTTAAGAAAATCTTTGGAGAGATGAGATGAAAACTTGACCTCACTGAATGGCTTGAATTTATCTGTGGGAAACCAATCGAAAGCCATGGCAGTAAGAATGCAGAAAAGCATTCTTGGGAGACAGAGAAGTATGGGTTAACTTTAGAAAAGAAAGGTGGAAATGTGGTTTGGTGCTAGATGGTGGTAAACTTAGGACCTCCTATACCAGAGCAGAGAGAAATGAAACATATCCATTTACCTGAACGAATATGATCTGAACACCAGTGTTCATTGTGGCTTTGATTTCTACTTTGAAGATATTTTGTGTTACTGCAGTGATTTTTCCCCCTAAATCTTCATTTGATCTTTTTACATTGGCAGAATAGAAATAGCCACAGAATAAGAAAAAGCTGAAGTATTGAATAGTTTATCCTGCTTTTTTCTCCATTTTCTTATGGGCTCTGCTAACATAAGGAAATATAATATTCTTCATATCTGTGCTATTGAATATCTTAAAATGAATGCAACAGAAAGTAAATGTATCCCAACTGCTTCTAACTGCTACTGCTTTTCAAAACATACATAAAACTTATATGCAAAAACATATGCAGAAAATTGGCAAATATGGTAAAACATGTTTTCTTGTTCTGAATTGGCCTGCTATGGAAGGACTTTGGTGTTTATTCTTTGAGATAATTTTTTGTAAGTATATTTTTATTGATTTCAGAGATGAAGGGAGAGGGGAATGGGGAGAGAGAGATAGAAACATCATTGATGAGAGAGAGAATCATTGATCGACTGCTCCTGCACGCCCCTACTGGGGATCGAGCCTGCAACCTGGGCATGTGCCCTTGACTGGAATCGACCCCAGGACCTGTACTCCGCAGGCCGATGCTGTAGCCACTGAACCAAACCAGCTAGGGCTGAGATAATTTTTTTGTCAGCGTGTCTTTCTGTTGGTTTTACTCAAGCCTTTTTTTGTTTCTTGTGGCACATAGGACTAAGTGTACATTCTTCAGGTTTGAACTGAAATATCTCATATTTGGCATCGCCCACATTTCCAAAGTCAGGCTCCATCACACTTTCCCTTGCCATACCTCCAAACAGCAGCTCCTACTATCCAAATAATTTGTTAGAGTTTCTTCAGCCTAGTACTTCTCCCATCTGCCTTGTCATTTATAAAATTTGTACTTGTTTTTAAAAGTAAAACTCATTCTGGCCAGCGTGGCTCAGTGGTTGAGCAGTTACAGTTCGATTCCCCATCAGGGCACATGCCCCGGTTGTGGGCTCGATCCCCAGTAGGGGGCATGCAGGAGGTAGCTGATCAATAATTCTCTCTCATTATTGATGTTTCTATCTCTCTCTCCCTTTCCCTTCCTCTCTGAAATCAATAAAAATATATATATTTTTTTTTAAAAAAAAGCAAACCCCAAATTCCACTTTTTCATGAAGGAAGCAAAGACACAAGGTATTTAGGAATATTAACTGGCTGATGTTAACATGTTGAATGGATTGAAGTAGAAAGAGATACGCAGACCAGGTAGAGGCTATTTTAACATGAGGCATATCAGGAAGCAAGCGGTTCTGATTTCCAGCTCCTGGCTGCAGAATTCCATTCCTGTCTTCCTTCTCTGCACCTGTAAACCTTGGTTTGTATCTCTCTTTGGGGGGCTTGATTCTGCACCTCGTATTCAGTCTGCTGTCGCTGTGCTGCACTCTGAGCTCCTGAACATTCGTGTGTCCTTTGCTTTTATAAACATTCTGCAGAGCCCAGCTCAGGGTTCTGCACGGTGCATGAACCCACCAAGTCTTCTTTTAATGGAATTGAGTTAATTTTCTATATGAAGGAATTTAAGACTTGAATTTAGTTCTGTATGTAGAATATTTTTATAATGTCACATTCTGTGTACAAGTCTAGAAAGTTTCGTATTGAGCACAGTGCTGCTCTAAGGTGTCGTTACATTAGTATCGAGGAAATTAATAAGTATGAATTACATCGAAGTGAAATTGATGAGACTATGACCAAATATAAAAATTATTTGCTGTTGATTATAAAATCAGGTGAAATATTAACTTCTAAGTTTCTCTAGGCTGATCTTTCTTATGATTTGATTACAGTGAAAAATTTTATGAAATACAATAACTCACAGAGAGGAGTGTCTGCATGTTGAACTTGAAATCAGGACCTGGGTTTAAATCTCAGTCTGTAATTTACCAGTGGTCTAACCTGGGACAAACCACTTAATCTGTCTGAACTTCAGTTTCCTCATATCTATTCATATTAGTTCCCAAAGTTGTATGGAAATGGAATGAGTTAACGTTTATGAATTTGAAGACTCAATGCAAAATTTAGTTATCTTGCTCCAGTTTTAAACCAGTGAAACAGGAATTCATTCCCTCTCTTTAGTATTGAAAGGATTAAATGTGGCACTGTATGTGGGCATGTGCCTGTTACAGAACTCAAAGCATCCCACGAATAATAAAGGTACTGTCACCCTAGTGACAGCTAGGAACTACACCAGAACTGCCTTTGGTAGCCAAAGTCTGTGAACTACCAAGTGTCACCCATCTTATTCATAAGAGAATGTGTAGACTGTTGTTCAGCCTACTTACTCTTTTTTTTTATAACTTCTTTTCTTTTTGGTTCTCTGATTGAGTGAATTTTTTTCTACCCTGTCTTCTAGTTCACTGACCCGATCCTCGGCTTCCCCTAATCTGCTGTGTATTCCTTCCAATGTGTTCTTTATTAGTGCTCTGTCATTCTTTATTTCCGACTGCTCTTTTTTCATAGTTACTCTGTCTTTTCTCATGCTGTTCAGCATCTTTGCCATCATTACTCTGAACTGTGTTTCAGATAAATTTCTTATCTACATTTCATTTATCTCTTCGTCTGGAGAATTCTCTTGTTCTTTCATTTGAGGGTTGTTTTTTTTGTCTCCTTATTTTGACTGCCTGTTTGGGTTTGTGACTATGTATTCCAGCCTTCTTACTCTTAATATTCATACAATTCTAGAAATGTGAGCATTAGGTTAAAAGTAGTCATTTCAGAAGTAAGGGGATACATGTAGGGGTTATGAGCCCCACTCGAAACCATACAAGCGCTGTAACCTTAGGCAGGTTACTTAATTCTTCTGTTCCTCAACTTTTTAAAATAGAAATAGTAAGCTAGCAGTGTTCTCAGGTTGTTGTGAAGCGCTAACTAAGTTAATCATTTTAACTACTTTTAACAGTCAGCTTCATAAGTATTAGTTGTTGTTATGGTAAGAAAAACAGTTAAAACAGATTAAGCACGCTGTAGTCCACATACTTTTCTAAAATACACTGTTGTATTTTTTTTTAAAGCATTTACCAACTAAACTCAAGCTTTAAATCACTCTACCTGTGACCACTTTCACTTCTTCTCTCTTTAATTTTACCCTAAGCCCAGCCAATGTGGCTCAGTGGTTGAGTATAAGACATTTTTAAAATTTAAAATATATATAATACATGATGGCTATAAGATTTTATACTCTCAATTATGTAATTTAGTTGCATGAAGATTAAATAGGTATTTATCTAGGTCGGTTTGCTTCTGTGAGGTTCGTGGTTTGCATGGGGAGTTTGGGAGCTGGCCTAGCTTGGGCGCCCAGCTTCCTTGATGTGGAGAGAACCTGAGATTGTAGTTCAGACTTGAATTTGAAGTCCAGAGCCCCCCATTCTGAACTCGGAGCTCTCCATGTTGCCCCACTCTCTGTGCCTCATTGCCCTCCTCTGTCCTGCCTACAGGTAGAGGTCTGATCAAATGGCGCATAACAAAGCCTCTTTCCCTCCATGCTTATTGGTCAACATGCTTTAGCATTGCTTTAATGAAATGCTTTTTTGATGTGTTGCTCTTTGAAATTGTCTCCCCTCCTCTTACAGTTTTAGATCTTCAGGAGACTACTTCCCCCCAGGCGTTTCCACTTTGTTTTGTAAGCTGGAATTTTGTGTCTGGCTCTTATGTCCTAAGCATCTTTAGACCATAGGGAATATTTCTGTCATAAATGCCAGCATGATACAGTCATGTTCGTTGATCTCTGAAAGGACCCAGTCCATGTGTTAAACACACAACAGGTACTTAATATCTAAGAGAGTTGAGCAGTCTTAAGCTTTACAATGGATCTTATAGCCCCGTCGGCGTGGCTCTAAGACATGTCAGCCTGTGAACCAGAAGGTCACAGTTCAATTCCCGGTCAGGTCATGTGCCCTGGTTGTGGGCTCTGTCCCCAGTGTGGGGCATGCAGGAGGCAGCTGATCAATGATTCTCTGTCATCATTGATGTTTCTGTTTTTCTCTTCCTCTCCCTTCCTCTCTGAAATCAATAAAAATATTTAAAAAAACGGATCTTATAGGTCATCTTAGGCATTTTGAGTAAATATGGTGTTTTAGGTTTAGACATTTTAAAAATAAAATTGGCCTAAAATATTCATTTTGGGAATGAACCTGAAATTAGAGTGTTAAATGCCTGATGCCTTTGATTTTTCTTTGTATTAATTTTCTTTCTGTGAAGCATGTTGGGAGCATACGATTTAGGATTCCTCATAAACCAACAACACTTAGGTGTGCTCGCGAGTTCTGGCAGAATTTCACTTCCTCCAAATTATCAGTGTTTGAAATAAAGAGCGCAACTTCTTTTTTTGTTAATTTGTCTTTATTGTTGAAAGTATTACAGGTGTCCCCTTTTTTTCCCCATTGACCCTCTCCACCCCACACCTGCCCCTCCCCGGCCTTCACCACCCTATTGTCTGTGTCCATGGGCTATGCATATAGGCAGTAAGTTCCCAGGTTTTTTCTCCCCACCCCTGCCTTCCCTCTGAGATTCATCAGTCCGTTCCATGCTTCTATGTCTCTAAATCTATCTTGTTCATTAGTTTATTTTGTTCATTAGATTCCACATATGAGTGAGATCATGTGATACTTACCTTTCTCTGACTGGCTTGTTTCGCTTAGCATAATGCTCTCCAGGTCCCTCCATTCTGTGGCAAAGGGTAAGGAAAGATTGCAACATGTATTTTGACTGGATTTTTTTCTTCTCTTTGATGCTTGTGGTATAACCTTTATATAGAGACCTTCCTTGAGTATTTGTCCACTTAAAAATAAATCAAATAAGCTTTGGAAAAGGAGAGAATCAGAAAAGGAGAGAATCCAGTTAAAAACTTTTGAAAAAAATACGTACTAGTTTAGGTTAGGTTTTTGTTGAAAAATATTGCATGACTGTTATAGAATGGCTAACTGGATGAAAAATACTCTGTGTATTTTTTGTCCTTGAAGCACTCTTGTCTCTTCTTGTGTGAGAGAGAGTCTTACATTAGAGAAAACTCATCTGGGATTCTCTTCATCTGAAGACTCGTGGTCTGATAGTTTGCTTACATTATTATCAGTTTTATCATTGTTGTTACAGTCTAAAGTACTGCTGTCTCTCTCTTTGAATTTGTCTTATAATTGTGAAATAGTTTCCTGCTTTCTCCTTTATGGACATTAAATGAAAAATTCTGAATTCTCAGTTGATAGCTAAACAAAACAAACAAACAAACAAAGGACAAAGATTCTGTCCAGATGTCTTTTATATTTTTTTGAAAGATGTTGCAATATTTTGAGCAACTCAGTAAGAAAAGTGAGGGTTGGTGCAATAAATCATGACTTATTTCATGATTGCATCATCCTGCTATCCCTTTCACTACCACACCACTCGCCATATGTGGCTGTGGAGAACTTAAAATGTGAATAGTCTGAAGTACACAAACAAGAATGTAAAATATCTTATGAATTTTTATATTCATTATTTGATGAAATGGTACTATTTTGGACATATGGATCAAATTAAAAGGCCTGGGAGGAGTGGGTGTGGGGGTAGAAGGGATCAATGGGGAAAAAAAGGGGGGCATCTGTAATACTTTGAACAATAAACATAAATTTTTAAAAAGAACAGAAAAAAGTATTTATTAAAGTTAATTTTACTTCTTTCTTTTTACCTCATTAATGTGCCTACTAGAAAATTTAACAATACATCTGTGGCTTGCAATCTATTTCTGTTGGATAGTGTTTATGTTAGGTAATTCCATTATTCTATTTTCTTGTTTTGGTCACTTTCTGCATAGTTAGAAAAAGTGATGCATAATGGTGAAATAATTACAGGCTAGTAAAATAGTAGAATGTTTTATGATACAGGAAAAATATATCACTAAGATCTCATATGTATATTAGATCCATAAAGGGTCCAAAGGACTCATCGCAACTATAAAACAGAATGAGTTTTATTTCGTTTTCTTAAAAAGTAAATTTTCTTCTTGTTCTTTCAAAAAAGTCTAAGAATAAAAGTAATGAAATAGCAATCCTTGGAAATAATTAGAATTGTCCAAAAAAAAACCTAAAACGAGTCCAGTACATTCTGATGACGTGGAGAGTTAAGGACCCTTTATAACTTACCGGCTTCAGGTTAGGAGCTTTTCTTGGCTGTTTTAGGTGTTAGATTTGTCTTGGCAGCCTGGTGGGCGTAGGCTGTGACCTGCTTCTCTCTGTGTTACTAGTCATGAGATAAAGGGCTTAGTATGGAATATTTTACCAGCGTATGAGATGCGGGACACATTTTATGATACACAAACTGTATTAGCCACCATATGTTATGTATGAATTTTGAGTATTTGCTTTTCTGAAATGCAGTAATTAATGCTTCAATATGTATCCTAACATCTCGTTTTTTTCCTTGTAGACATTTGTGAATGATGTAAGGATTCCAGAACAGACTTATATCACCTTGAAACTTGAAGATAAGCTGAGATTTGGATATGATATCCTTATCTGATTTTGTGCATTTATTAAATTCATTCCAAAATCTCTACTCTGGTGTACATTAACATTTCTTGAGACATAAAAATTCTCAGTACAGGCATGCTAGAAGTCTCTGTGCCTTCCCATACTGAAATACCTGTTTAAAAATAATATATATATATATATATATATATATATATATATATGTATATATATATATATTTTTGTTGCTATGCCTGCTCCTAAAAATAATTCTGGAAAATTTGATGGACCCCTCTATTTTTAACATTGGTCTCCCTGCAGTGCTATTACATATGTAGTTTGGATATCAAAGAATGTAACTGGGGAGAGGACAGGGGGATGTTTAATATTAGCCCAGCCTGGAGACCTTTTTTTTTTTGTTGGATGATAATGGCACAGATCAGCCTCCGGGAGGAATGTACAAATTTAACCCTGCCTTGTCTTCCATTCCTACTTTTACTGCATTTTATTTATTTCATCTCTTTGCCTAGTTAATTCAAAATTGTTAATATACTGTGTCTCCTAAGACCCACACTCACTGATTAAGTACATTATGCACTTAATGTGTATTTTATTTTACTTATTTTTTATTTTTTAAATATTTGTATTGACTTCAGAGAGAAAGGGAAGAGAGATAGAAACATCAATGATGACAGAGAATCATTGATCAGCTGCTTCCTGTACGCCCCCTACTGGGGATCGAGCCTGTAACCCGGGCATGTGCCCTGACCGGAATTGAACCGGGACCTCCTGGTTCATAGGTCAACACTCATCCACTGAGCCACACTGGCTGGGCCACTTAGTGTATATTTTAAAATCTTTTGTTTAAAAATAGGATTCTAAGAACTGAACAGGGACATGATTCTCCTACTGCCTACGCTAGGGCAAAGAATCACCAGTAAAGAAAAAGGATATGGTTGGTTGAAGAAGAAGAAAAACATGTCCATCTATTCAAAGCAGTAAGCTTTGTAAAAAGGACTTACTGATATTCCACATTATGCTGAATATTATTCTCGAGTGTTGATTTTTTTCAATTCCTTTACCTGGAATTTGATATTGAGGAATATATTCAACATATTAGCTACTTGGATGGATTTTTATCACTTGCAGAGAAAATGTAGTCTCAGATAAGTAGAATTGATACTTAGATAAAGTAAATGCATTAACACTTTAAAATCATTCTTAGAGCATAACTAATTATTATTTTATATTTAACTTAAACCTGATGAAAAACTAGTTTTGTAGCACATCACATAACCTTTATACTTACAGAGCCTAAGGAATATGTGAAAAGTGAAACCATTCAACATTAACACTTTTGAGTTGTATATTTTAAATCCTTTTGAAAATATGTATACCATAAAATGATTAAGAATTGGCATTAAAACCTTTATTCACGGGTCATTTTCCACCAGCATGATAAGCTTCATCAAAAAATAAATGCCAGTGGACATTGTATTTAAGTACCTCCTGAACCATTTGGCACCACCTATTTCACAACATGAGAAAATAGGAAATATGGGTGGTGACCATGACTTGTCTATACTTGGAACAGTTTGCTTGGCAGTCTAGATGGTGACTGCTAAAATAATCTAGAGGGGATAAACGTAATTACAAATTCACTCTTTTTTCAGAGACATGAAGATTTTTCCTGATTAATGTAGTTAACATCAATAAAAAAAAGCAAGAACACACTTCAAATTTTAATTTATTTTAACTTTTTAAAATATATATATTCTTTATTGATTTCAGAGAGGGAGAGAGAGAGAGAGAGCCATCAATGATGAGAAAGAGTCATTGATCGGCTGCCTCTTGCTCGCAACACCCCTTGGGATCAAGCCAGCAACCCGGGCATGTACCCTGGACTGGAACTGAACCCAGGACCCTTCAGTCTGCAGGCTGATGCTCTATCCACTGAGCTAAACCAGTTGGGGCCACTTTTCAAATTTTAAAAATCAAGGGTATTTTCAAAGCTCCAAAGAACTAAATTGAAGGAATTCAGATGAGCTATTTGATAAAAGAATGAAGCCTAGAAGAAAAGTTAAGATCGGTTGTTTAAACACTGTTCCTATAGAGCAGGGTCTTCTGCAAGTTGAACAAGGTATTCATCTGCTAAGGTAAAATACATATTTTTCCAAAGATATAGACAAAATTAATAGATTAAAATTTTTTTCTTGAATGGTTTTCTGACATAACTTTTTTATTTGTTTTTCTGTTTGTTTATTTTTTAAATATGTTTTCAGTGATTTTAGAGAGAGAGAAAGGCAGGATAGATAGAAACATTGATTGGTTGCTTCCTGCACGTCCCCCTGCTGGGGATCAAGCCTGCAACTCAGACATGTGCCCTGACCAGGAATTGAACCAGTGACCTCTTGGTTCGTGGATTGATGCTCAGCCACTGAGCAACACTGGCTAGGCTGCCATAACTAAAATCCTTTGGGTATCTCTTAGGATCTAGTACACTGCAGACCCTAATGTAGCATAATTGTATATTTCATGATCACATATCAAATAGGGAATTTTCCCAGTAAAAAGATTCAAAAGAAAAAGGTTTTGGCTAACTTTAAGGAGAATTTTTAAGAATAGCCTTATATGTGTATTTTTAAATCATAAAAATATATAAATTTAGAAAAAAAGTACTTTATTCTCATTCTTTCATTGTTTAAAATAACTGTATTCAAACATTCTCATTTATCAGTGTCTTCAACACCATGAGAGTGACATATTTTAGTAATATAGCACAGTTTTTAAGAGAATATTAATACCCATCTCAGTTGTTTGCGAATACAACACTTTCTGAAACACTGGAAGTCTTGTCTCAAGTAACAGAATCTCATTATGTAATATTTGGGAAATTTTTTAAAACTTCCTCAATTTCTTCTGTGATTGGTATTTCCCCAGTGAAACAACTTACTGATTTAATTTTTAAAATACTTTTTGAAAGATGTGCTCACAATTTAATCTGCCCCTGGTGTTTTAAGGCCAGGCCTCTAGGAGTAACTGAAACAATTGAAAATTTTGCTCTCATTCTGGTCTTAATTATCATTAAGTTAAAGGATGGTGTCAGAGGTCACATTACTAGTACATGTAGATGAGTTCCCATAATGCCACTTTTAGAGAAACATTTCCTGAATATATTGAACATAGGAATGATTAGAATTACAATCACATGTAAGGAAATGGGGAATTACCCTATCAATATTAGGATTTTTAAGAAACAATTAAAATTTTTGTAAGTTTATTTTTACAAATTGAGATATAATTGATATATGACTCCATACCAGTGATGGCAAACCTATCACACGCGTGTCAGAGGTGACACGCAAACTCATTTTTTTGGTTGATTTTTCTTTGTTAAATGGCATTTAAATATACAAAATAAATATCAAAAATATAAGTCTTTGTTTTACTATGGTTGCAAATATCAAAAAATTTCTATATGTGACACGGCACCAGAGTTAAGTTAGGGTTTTTCAAAATGGTGACACGCCGAGCTCAAAAGGTACGCCATCACTGCTCTATACGCTATTGTTTATTTTGTAACTTACTGACATCATAAGTAATTGTACCTTAGTTTGTCATTTTTCTTAAGCAGCAAGAACAGTCACTTAGGTCTCTACCACAAGAAAGATGGTAGCTTTGGAGATAAAATCTGGGGCGAGGGCAGCCTCAGAATGTCATAGTCATACCAGAGTCCTCAGGAAACTCATGAACTAAACAAGAGGATTCCTGAGTTCTTTGGTAGGCCAACACGCAGGAATCTTTTTGGTAGGTGAAGTCCAAGACGTGTCTCAAGTTTTCCCTGATCTTAGAAAGAGTCTCAGTCTAAAGGTGATACTCCAGGCTAGCCTCAGGGAATAGCCTTCAACCTCACCTCCTCCCCCCCCCCCCCCACCCCACCCCATGAGCTACCTGGAAGCACCAGAAAACCCTCACAGCTGGCTAAAATCATTGGTGTTTCCCATTGAAAAAAATAGACATGACCCTGGCCTTTATGGCTCAGTTGGTTGAGCGTCATCAGGTGCACCGTAAGGTTACCTGTTCAATTCCTTGTCAGGGCACATACCCAGGTTGTGGGATCAATCCCCAGTTGGGGTACATACAGGAGGCAACCAGTCGATGTTTCACCCTCGCATCAGTGTTTCCCTCTCCCTCTCCCTTTCTCTCGCTCTCAAATCAATAAAAATAAAAAATAGAAGTAGCTTTCAACTTGTAAAAGATGCTCTGTTTTCCATTGTAAATGTAAGAAGGCTCTGAATCTTCCCCAGCTGTTAATGAGTTTCTTGGGAGTAAAGCAAAACTACTTGACTTTTATTTTTCATTAAATGTACTTAGTTATGAAATACACACTTGCATCTATACCAGCAAAATATGTACCAGCATGTGTTCATAACAAAAAAGGGAAAATCTTAATATTTCACAGCTACAGGGAGCAGTGTAAAGTGAGAGGGAAGCCCCAGGCTGGGATCAGGTGAGTAGAGTATTGTCGTTGGGGTCTGCCCCTCCAATCTCAAGTTCCTTCACTATGGAATAGGAAGCCGGGTAATGGAAATGAAGAGTAGAGGCCCCAAAGCTCTTTACAACTCTAAAAAATTCTGAGTTTTTATTATTTGAATGAGTAGAAATACAGGTTAAACACCCTTACAAGTGTACTGCTCCTAATGCATGGGAAGCCTTTATTTTCCCCCAAGTAGTCATGGTGATTATAGCTTTCTACCCTTGAAGTCATGGGTGCTGTGAATTGGTATTACACATGGTATAAAAGTCCTTTCATTACAGGATTAAGTAATGGTGGGAAATGTGACCTCCACTGTGTGGTGGGAGCTCTTTTTAATATACAGAGGCATTGTTCTTTGGGGCATAAGAATGAAAGCATTCATTACATACAGCACTTGGTTCTGATCTGTATAGAATCCGTTGTTTGATCATGTAACCTGACCCTGTGGCAATTCGTGGGGCTCAGAGATGGCTGTGGTTGCTGTAAGGACCCTAATTATAGCACTTGTTTTACATTCTCAGATGAACTGTATTTTTATCAGTGCCGAGAGTCTGAGTCATCGAATTCCTTCAGGGTTTACTGGGGTGATCACTGGTGGGTTACTTCCTTTTACATGTGTGTGGTTAGCTGTCAGTATGATTTGATGCAGGTGCTCTTCCTTCTTTTCAGTCCCACTGTTAGAACTGAGAATGTCCTTGTGCCCAGATGCATTACCCAGTGATTGCTTGGAGGCCATTATTGCCCAAGGGTGAAATTACTTGCTAGATACCAAGATTTTCTTCGGTATTTAAAATTGAAAGATTTTATATTTGTGAGTATAGTTTAACATTTAAGTCTTAGGGGGATACACTAATTTTGCTAGACTTCCCTGTTTCAAATAGGACAGTTTCAAAGTTGTATTCTTCCTTAGCCCTGCTCACATACAAATCTTTTCACTGTAGTACGAGGAGAGATGAGGGTCCCTGAAGAAGCTCTAAAGGTAAAAAGCTTTTTCTTATTTCTTTCATAAACCTACTGTTCACTAGGTTTGGTTTCACTCATGGATGTTTCACTGCAATGTTTTCTAGCACGAGAAGTTTACCATTCAGCTCCAATTGTCCCAAAAATCTTCAGAACCAGAATCATCCAAATCTGCTTGTGCCAAAAGCGTGGATTCGAAGGTGGCAGATCCTCCACCAGAAGCTCAGCACAAAGCCACCGAGGCCCTGAAGGCCGAGGAGAAGGCCCTGGGTATGCTCCCCTCGCTGAAGACACCGTGCTGATACTTCATTGCGAAGTGGCAGGCTTTGTTCTCAAAATCTTGTCCATGTCCAGATAGTAATAATCTCTCTATATATATCCTATCTAATAAAAGGGTAATATGCAAATTAACCATCACTCTGTCACAAAGATGGCGGCGCCCAGTCCCCTCAGCCCCACCGCTGGAGTGTTTGGTCCTGTCAGCCCCGCTGGGGGGAGCGGCGGCCGAGCAGAGGGAGGGAGGGAGGGAAGGCGGGCCTCCGGCCAGAGGCCGGCCGGGGCGTGGGATGTTGGCATCATTACAGACCGGGCTGAGGGACACCCCGCCCCCCATGCACGAATTTTGTGCACCAGGCCTCTAATCCTATATAATAAGAGAGAAACATACAAATTAACCGTCCCTCCACCACAAAGATGGCTACACCCACAGCTGAGGCCAAGTTCCCATAACGAACCTTAAGGAACAATCAGGGACCTGAGGCTGCGCCCCTCCCTCCCCCCATCCCCCCGGGGAGCTTGACAGGGGACCTCAGGCTGCGCCTCCCACCCAGCAGAGCTTGACGGGGGACCTCAGGCCACGCCCCCCATCCTGGTGCCAGGCCAGGACACCTCAGGCCACGCCCCCCATCCTGGTACCAGGCCAGGACACCTCAGGCCGTGCCCCCGCCCGGCACCAGGACCAGGGACCTCAGGCCACGCCCCTCGCTCAGCGGGACTTGATGGGGGACCTCAGGCCATGCCCCCCGCCTCAGCACTGGGCCAGGGGACCTGAGGCCCTGCCCCCACCCTGGTGGGGCTTAACAGGGGACCTCAAAGTGCGCCCCCTGCCCCAGTGCTGGGCTGGGGGACCTCAGGCCACGTTCCCTACCCTGGCACCGGGCCAGAGGACCTGATGCCATGCCCCCAACCCTGGCGCCAGGCCGGGGGACCTGATGCTGTGTCTCCGAGCCCAGCAGGCTTGACAGAGACCTCAAGGTGCACTCCCCGCCCTAGTGCTGGGCCGGGGGACCTCAGGTTGTGCCGCCCACCCAGTGGGGCTTGACAAGGGTGGAACCGGCCAGGTCTGGATCTAGCCCAATGAGGGGAGATGTCTGGGTCTGGGTCTCGCACGATTTTGAGGCACACATGGGTGGGCGGGGACTTGACTCTGGGACCCATGGTGCACCTCATACTCTGACAGGAGGAACATTTTCATATACATTTTACTAATTTTCTTTCATCTCTGACACTTCTATTATAGAAAAAGGGCAAATAGAAACATTAAAATATTTCCTCTAATTATTCCCCCTTTTAATGTGCATGAATTTCATGCACTGGGCCACTAGTATATATATAAAAGGCTACCATGCTAATTGTTCCTCCGACCCATCAACCAGTCACTATAACGCACACTGACCACCAGGGGGAAGACGCTCCGACCAGTAGGTTAGCTTGCTGCTGGTGTCCAGCCCATCGGGACTGGGCCAGATGGGCTAGACCAGCCGTGAGCAAACTACGGCCCGCGGACCGGATCCTGCCCGTTTGAAATGAATAAAACTTAAAAAAAAAAAGACCGTACCCTTTTATGTAATGATGTTTACTTTGAATTTATATTAGTTCACACAAACACTCCATCCATGCTTTTGTTCCGGCCCTCCGGTCCAGTTTAAGAACCCATTGTGGCCCTCGAGTCAAAAAGTTTGCCCACCCCTGGGCTAGACACTCCCTGGAGCCCTCCCGCAGTCCCTCCCCGGCCCTGATTGTGCACCGGTGGGGGCCCTCGGCCTGGTCTGTGCTCTCTCACATTCTGGAACCCCTTAGAGCAGTGGTTCTCAACCCTCTGGCCCTTTAAATACAGTTCCTCATGTTGTGACCCAACCATAAAATTATTTTCATTGCTACTTCATAACTGTAATGTTACTACTGTTACGAATTGTAATGTAAATATCTGATATGCAGGATGGTCTTAGGCGACCCCTGTGAAAGGATCGTTCGACTGCCAAAGGGGTCGCGACCCACAGGTTGAGAACCCCTGCTTTAGGGGCTGTTAGAGAGCCAGTTTCAGCCGGATCCCCACAGGGTAGGCTGAGGGACCCCACCAGTGCACAAATCCATGCACTGAGCCTCTAGTAATAATAATAATAATAACAGTTTCACAGTGGACTTTATTGCATTTTAAACCACATTCTATGGCAGTTGTATGTAGGTGTGTTTCATATGTTTAAATATGTAAAGGAATTAAATGTAATTCACTGTACAGTATTTAATTCACATGTGTTTGCTTTTTCTTCTGAATTATAACTGAAATGAATTCATAGGAAATACCCACTGATCCTTCATCATCACAATTATCATATTTATCATGTTCCAGAAACTGTAAACAATGCTTCAGATAAATAATCCCTTCCATGCAAAAGCAATTTTTTAAATTGAGAGGCATCACCAAATTTGTTCAAATGTAAATCTGTCAGTCCTATTAGCAGCAAGTTTAAATTTAGTTAATATGCAATGCCCTATCGCTTTTTTAAAAATTTAAATAGTCACTCATACCAAAATTGACTTTAATCTTTTATATTTAGACTTAAGGAGTCATTTCTGTTGATCAAATAACTGATTGTGGTTGAGTAGAAAGCTATTGGGCTCAGTAGTTTGCCGTACTTAGATACTAGTGAGTGCAAAACACAATTTCTTTAGTCATGTCCGACATTGAATAAGGTCTTGCACAAATACTAAGTTGTTATTTAACTTAAGTACTTTTCAGCCATCTAGACTATACGTTGTTTTTCATTTCACAAATCAACCAGGCAGTTCTAATGTCTGCAAAGCACTTTTTTTTCTGTTTCATATGCTTTAGACAGATTTTCCTACCTTTTTCCAGATACTTCTGCCATGCCCCGCGGTACTCCATTATATGGGCAGCCTTCATGGTGGGGCGATGATGAGGTGGATGAAAAAAGAGCTTTCAAGTCAAATGGCAAACCAGAAGAAAAAAATCAGGAAACTGGAACCTCAGGTAAAAAAAACTTCAGATTCTGAGATTTGGGGATATTTGGGGATATTATTATCAGGTAACAAACCTGTCTACCCTAAAAAGAGATATCTATTACTCTTTAATTTGATTTAAAAAAAAAAGGTGATGAATGTTTTAATAACTTTAACATTGTAATTTTAATTCATTCTGAATTATTCTCACATAAGTTATTAATTCCATTATCTTTGTAAATCATTTAAAAATATTTTTGCAGTTTTTTTATGAGATTGTTAAAACTTGGGAAGACATTAATAATGTAGTTGGACAGTTTAACTATTTTAAAATACAACTAATTTGGTGTGTTTTCATTAGGTTCATGAGCATATAATCATGCTAGAGGCCCGGTGCACAAAATTCGTGCACAAGTAAGATCTCTAGGCCTGGCCGGCCGTTGGCCGGGGCCTTCCTTCATTCCACACCGCCCCCTGGTTGTCAGTGCACGTCATAGTGAGCGGTCCAACTCCCAGTCTCTCGGTTGAACTCCCGAGGGGATACTTTGCATATTAGCCTTTTGTATATATAGATTTTTAAATGAACCATTTCTCTAATGTTTAGAAATATGACATGAAATTATAACCTTTCAAGCCTCAGTTTATCCAGTTTTTTGGGATATGGTAGCAACAAGATTAGCTTAGCTCAGCAGCCAGAATGAAGACATAGTTGTGGGTCAAATTCCCAGGTTAGTAGTCAGGAAATATATTCTTCCCGTTGCTGGAGGGATGTAGTAATGAGCTAAGTGTCCATAAGCCGGAAAATCAAGATTTTCAGGAAATAGTGGTGTGAGTTGTCCATCACCTATGGCCTGGAGTCAGTGGTGAGGCAGATAAGGATCCAGGCCTGCAGGAATTCAACGCGGGCACCGGGAGCGGTATGGGAAGCAGCTCTGAGTCAAGGGCAGATGCCATCAGAGCACTTGTCAGTTTTCTACCTCTGACCCCAGTTCTGCAAGAGAAATAGGACGTTTTTGTGTAGCTGGAGAATAAGGACACTGGTCCTTTAAATACGCTTTGATTTTTCCAGGACACGTGTCTCCGAAAGCTGGCTTTATCAACTTGATTTGATTTTGCCCCCAATTGAAGTTAGCAACTTTGCAAATCAGTTCGCCTCACAGCTTCCTTGCCTCTGAGACCAACACAGGTTTCTTCATGCCCAAGCTCAGAGACTGTGTGTTGTTGAGCAGACCCTCACATGCAAGTAACAGACAGGCTTCCTGAGACTAAACAGGAAACATATTTAATGGCTTAAATAACTGAGTCTCACCTAGCCGGCGTGGCTTAGTGGTTGAGTGTCAACCTATGAATCAGGAGGTGATGGTTCAATTCCTGGTCAGGGCACATGCCCCAGTGTGGGACGTGCAGGAGGCAGCCGATCAATGATTCTCTCTCATCATTGATGTTTCCATCTCTCTCTCCCTCTCGCTTCCTCTCTGGGATCAATAATAACAATATATTTTTTTTAAAGTAACTGCGTCTCTTCAGGATTGGTTAGCGCAGCATCTCAACAGTGTCATCCTCTGGCTGGTTTCTGTCCATTTCTCAGCCCTCCTACCCACAGTGGCTGCATACTGGGCAGTTCCTCTCGCACACATGGGCTGCCTGCCAGCAGCAATCCAGGGTGTGTGCTGTCGGATCACAGGCAGCAGGAAGTAGCGAAGATTGCTTCCAGAGGACCCCAGCAGTTGCAAGAGGAATTCTCCTCAAAATGTTTAGCATATCTCTCATCTCATCGGCCTCTTACAGGTTCACGAGTAGGTCACCCCCTTGTTTCTGAACCAACCCCTGGCAAGGGCTCGGAGGCTGTCCTTCAGCCATCTTGCTCACCCTGAAGCTGTGCGGGGTTAGTTTTGCTCAAAGGCACATGAGCTGTGTCAGGGAAGAGGAGATACCCGGCAATGTTGGAGTTCTTTGAGGAGGAGGTACAGGAAATGGATATTGGAAGGCGGTCAAGAATGTCTGCTTCATTTGAAATCTTCATATCTTCCCTTCTCACTGTTGCCTTTTTTTTTTTTTCACTAAGTCATAATTGAACTTCCTACTTCCAGTTTCAACCCTCCTGCAGTTCATTTTGCATAAAAAATCTCAGTTCTTTATTTTCATTAAAAAACAGCAACACCTAAAGTGGCTATCTTTTGCCTGCCAAATAGATTTATGTCCAAGTTCTAATTATGTCCCACTTTCCTTAAGAGCCTTATGTCCCACAAAGAGTTGTTTTTAGACTGTCTACCATGGCTTCCCACAGAAATTATGCTATAATTCCTGCCTGCTTTATCCCCACAGACATAGACACACATACATCAGGTGATAAAGTATTCTAAGTGTATCCGTATATATGTGTTGCTGATATATAACACTGTTTCATTCAGTGTTTTGTGTTTATGCCTTCTCATCTTAAGTTCCTTATTTCAAGGATCACGTCTTCCCACGGTGCACCAGAGCCACCTCGTAGAGAGAAGAGGGGAAAACGTACTGATTATGGAGGTTAATTTAAAAGAAAACACAGCAGATTGTAACTATTGCCAAATTCGGAAAATAATTGTGAGGGTGATTTTATCTTGCCATTCAAAATCTATTCCTCCCCCCTCACCCAAAATGACTTTGAAATCTGAAATCTATAACTTGTAGAATACAGTGAAGTGTATGTGTAATTTCTGTCCTGGAGACAGAATCATGATTTATAAATAATAGCTAAGGCTTCAGTGATTCTTACTTAGCCAGACACTCTTGTTAGTACCCTGCATATGTTTATCATTTAATCCTCAGTGATACCTGAAGATTGTTACTGTAATTTTCCCCATTTTATAGATCAGGAAATTGAGGGGCAGCGATGTGAATTTCCTTTTCAAGCACCCAGCTAGCAAATAGTTTAGTGAGGATTTTAACCCAGGCAGCTCGACTCCCGAGTACACCTTTTTTTTTAAGGTTTATTTTATTTGTTTGTTAATCCTCACCAGAGGATATTTTTTTCTTTCTTTAAAATATATTTTTATTGATTTTAGAGAGGAAGGGAGAGGGAGAGAGCGAGAGAAACATCAATGATGAGAGAGAATCATTGATCAGCTGCCTCCTGCACACCCCACACTGCAGATTGAGCCTGCATGTGCCCCGACCGAAATCCAACTGGGACCCTTCAGCCCCCAGGCTGACATTCTAGCCACTGAGCCAAACCAGCTAGGGCCCAAGTCCACCTTTTAACCATAAGCAGTCAACATTTCAGCAGCCATTACACATACACACACTCCAAAAAGATATACTTCATAGAGGACAAAGATTTGGGAAAACATTCCAAAAATAAATTGGCATGAAAATAGATCCCTCATACCTCAACATAATAAAATTAATTTGCAAATTCTTAACTGATTATCAGCTTGTGTGACCTCTCATTGGAGTGTCATCTCTGCCCGATGACAAAAGCTGTCTCCTAATCTTGGGATTGTTTTTGAGGAGGAAGGAATTAAGTGATTTACATCTTGTGATAAATAGCTTAAAGCATGCAGTCAGATCCAGCTGATTAAGAGCCTTATGAGAGTCTCACTTGCTTTCTTTTTTTAAAATATATTTTTATTGATTTTAGAGAGGAAGGGAGAGAGAGAGAAACATCAATGAAGAGAGAGAATCATTGATCAGCTGTCCCCTGCACACCCCACACTGGGGATTGAGCCCCCAACTCGGGCATGTGCCCTTGACCAGGAATCGGACCCTGACCTCCTGGTTCATAGGTAGATGCTCAACCACTGAGCCATACCGGCCAGCCTCACTTGTTTTCTTATATTCGAATAAAGATATTGTTTCGGATTTATCATTTACAGCCTTTTTAAATCTAGGATGAGGAAAACAAAATACTTACTGACCTTAAATAATTTATGATGCCAGCATAGATTGTAGAATCAATTTGAAAACATATACTAAGTGTTATTTCATGATATCATTTTGAAATTAAATTGTTTCTGTTACAAAAAATCTTTCAAATCGTGAAACACAAATGCCTATTAGTTTAATTATTTCTTCTCTAAGCATACTATTTTGGTAAAACAAAAAGACATTTGCTTCTTGATTACCAAATTTTAGAAGTAAAATCTTAGTACTTAGTCATGACAGGCGAACATTCCAGAAAGGAGAAGAGAGTATCTGTTTACTACCTGATTATTTTTTTAACATATTTTTATTGATTTCAGAGAGGAATTTCCTTACCAAGGTCACCCAGCTAGTAAATAGTTTAGTTGGGATTTTAACCCAGGCAGCTCGACTCCTGGAAGGGAGAGAGAGAGAGAGCAATATCAGTGATGAGAGAGAATCATGGATCAGCTGCCTCCTGCACACCCCCTACTAGGGATCAAGCCCACAACCCAGGCATGTGCCCTTGACTGGAATTAAACCTAGGACCCTTCAGTCTGCAAGCCAGTGCTCTATCCACTGAGCAAAACCAGCCAGGGCTACCTGGTTATTTTTGATATTCCTCTCTAAGGGTCCCCATGTTTCCAAAATCTCTGCAGACTTACCAAGTAGCCTAAACACCCTAGGAGCAAATCTGTACATCAGAGCAATCAAGTTCTCCCGAAATCATGTGAATATTTTGAGTCCTATTAGAGAAAAATCAGTCCTCACGTTAGCTACAGGTATGCTCGTCTCTGGATTTTAGAGAGATAGAAAGGGAGACAGAGAGAAACATCATTCCGCTGCCTCTAGCACACCCCCTACTGGGGATCGAGTCCAAAACCTGGGCATGTGCCCTGACTGGGAATTGAACCTGGGACCTTGCAGTGCATGGGACTGTGCCCAACCAACTGAGCCACACCAGCCAGGGCTAGGTATGGTCTTCTACCTGCTCACTTAGTTTACACATTTCTTTAGGTTACCATGAAAGGCCTTTAAGCATTGCATACATTTCGAGAAGGTGTGCACAACTATGAGGAGTAGATTTTTGTCTCATATTGATTTTTAATCTCATCTAACTAAATTTAAAAACTTGCAGGATGTGACTCCTTTTAAGCAAAAGTGGTTTACCAGTCTTTGTTATACCAAGTACTTGAATATACTAGCAGAAGGAGCCTTCACATTACAGTCTGTGTCATCTTGAGTTAGTGTAATATTTTATTTAATTTAGTACAGAAGAATAAAGGGAACTCCTTTTTCTGGATTCTGTATATTACAGGATTCCCTGGCAGGTCACTCAGTCATAAAATATTTTAAGGAAGTTAAGGATATTATCACCAATTGCTCTGATTTAGGTGAACAGAATTAATTCTAACATAGTTATTAAAAATGTTTAAATATCTAGAATGTAGATTAACAACAGTATCAGTATAAAAAAATATTAGTATATTTAGTATGTTGTTTGGTGTATTTTAGTGTAAACAATAGATTTGGAAGAGAAATGAATGTTAAATTCATAATTCCAGAGTATGTTCTGTTAGCTCCTAAGAGGGGAAAGTTGCTTATATCTCTGTTTTAATTTGGAAAAGCCCTAATTTTCCTAGTAGGCCCACACTTCCCCAATATAGTGGGACTGCACTTGATCTGCTTTTCTTATCTTCTGAGAAAGGAATTCTTCCCCATAATGAATTTTCCAGATGACTGAACTTTCACAACTGACAATTTTTTTACAAAGTTGAATAATTTCCTGTATTTCTATTTTAAATGAATTACCCCCTATCGCTGCCTTTCCAAGCAGAGGAGGCGGAATGTAATTAAAATGTTTGCTTTATGACTCGGAATCATTATGAATACTAAGTGATGAATATTGAGTGAAGAACATTGAACTGTGATGCATTACAGCGATGTCCCTGGGCGACTTGGAAGGGGTGTTGTACACGGAGTGGCTTGGGCTTGTGTGTCTCTGAGCCATGCCTCCCCTTGATCGTTTTAGGCTTCTCTCTACCACTTGACTCTGACTTCTCAGTAATCCGTCTGACCTTAAGCCTCACTAGTTCTCAAGAGGGACTTCCTTGTTAGTGAAGGTCGCAGATATGAGAGAAGAGGCATCATGTCTGTCTTGGGTTTCTTAGAGTTAGATTTTTGATTTTAGTTGGTTGTTTTCCTCATTCTTAACCATGTTGGAGATTTGGAGCAGGACAAGAGAGAAACGTTTATTCGTGTGCCTACTTATGCCAAGTTTCGTTCTGAGTAACTTACAAGATCTCACTCAATAGTATCTCACTAAATGTTCATAGCAGTCTGATGGATAGATATTACTATTTCCTCATTTTACGGGGAGGAAAATGAGAACTAAAGGCTGATAGAGACAGGATTTAATCTGATTTGAAGTCTTATCCCTGCTCTTTACTAAACCAGGCCATCGGGTTATAACCATCGGATCTTAACGTGCTGCCTTCCCTACTCTAAAGTGCTACTGGATGGTGTTAGACAACTGATTGCTGGGTAGAGTCGATGTTAACTTGTACCAGCCTCAGGTTCCTAGTCCTTGGAGTAAAGGCGATTTTGCAGTAGGACTAAGGGAACAATAACCTTAAAAGCAGTGATGTGCACTTGTTGGTCTCTACTGTTATAATGTGAACATATGTTGAAAGTATGTTAGTAATAACAGGGAACTTTTCTTTCCCAAGAGAGGAAAATATTTCTTTTGAGTGTTGAGTGGCAAGTGGATGTAAGCCATATATCCCTGGACCAGCTCTTTGAGGTTTTTACATTGTAATTCAGCCACATCATTTTATAGAAAACTACCACCCTTTGTTCCTAGTGTTACTATTACTTGAAGGATGAGCAAAGCAGAATGAATGAATGAATGAAGGAATGAATGAAGGAATGATTAGGTATCTCTGTTGGTAGCATGGTTTATAAACCAGTTGTACTATATGGAATTGATCAAGTATAGTACATTGTACATAATAAATCAATCAGTGTATGAAAAAAATCAAAAATAACATGTATTAATGAGTTTATTAATATATGTCAAGTGGTTAATGCATTATATTGTCACAGGAATTTCAAGTGATAGGCCTTCAGAGTAAATATTCAAATTCAAGTGAACATTTTATTATTAAGAAAAAGATAAATTAACTTTTAATAAAGAAAAATTTTAAATGTGACTTTAAATTATTAAGTCTTATATAACCTTTCAAAGAGCATGTAAAATATTTGCTTTGATAACGTAAAGTTGTTCTTGATATAATTTTTTTTCATTTTCAGTGGTGAAAAAACTAAGTAGACTTGGAAAAGAATCATTTTTACACTTAGATTGTTTTGGTTGGATATTGTTTATCTTCTGCATAGATTTTTGGCCGGGAAGGGGGGAGGGGGGGAGTTTGCTTTTTTTTTAAATTAGCTTGATGTCTTCTATACACTACCCCCTACTTTCGGTTACAGAAATGTTGCCGTCCCCATCTTCTGTACCCTAAAAGCAAACAGTGTTATGATGGCTTCATATTCAGAATATGCCAAGGAGTCAATTACAGCACCTGAAGAATCCCAAAAGATGTTTCAAAAGACTAACTACTTCACTTAATTAGAAAATGATTGAAAACAACTTGGTCTCCCTGCATGGCCTTTCCTCCCAATAAATGATCTGCAAATGGTTTCTCCCAATGTATTTTCAATAAGAATGCTGTCTGAGCTTTAGGGAAATATTTTTCATTTGAACTCACTCTTTACCATCTTGATAAATAGCCATGGTCAGTTGCTTCCTGAAAAACAGGGCAGTTTAATCTTTAAAAAATGTACCTATATATGTATTGCATCTGTACTTCTGATAACATACTTAAAACATTTCAATTATCATTTTCACTTCTATGCTTTTACATGCTTTATGTATAAATGTGTTTATTTTTATTTTTATGCCTTTATATTCGCTTCTGGGCAATCAACGAATGGTAGTGTTCCAGTGCTGTTGGCTTCTTCTGCCAGCTCTTGTTGTTGATCTGATTTTATAATTCAGCTTTTCTCCAAGGATTTTTGACACTTGTGCATATTCTGCTATATAGAAATGTACATGAATTTTCTTCTGCAATGAATGGCTGGCAACTGAATTTCTGCTTTTATCTTATTTTTTTCACCCTGCTGCTTGGATTGCAATGCTGCAGACAAACCACATGCTTTGTCTTTAGTATTCTTTTATTCTTTATAAAATGTATCTTCTTGCAAGGATCACACATTTTATTTTACTTATTACTTTGGTCGTTCTGTTAGTAAGGTTTGTGAATGTAATGGGAAGAATGGTAAGTGGGGTCATTGCTTGTAGAGCATCGCTTACATATTGACTTCATATGCGTTTCCTCACTTGAGCACCTGTTCTCCTAGGAGCTCTACTTGTGTTCAAGATATTTCAGATAGTTCATTTTCCTTACTTGATAAGGAAATTCATCTTTTTTTCTGCCACTCGAGATATATAACATATACATTGAACATGAATCTCCATCTCTATTTGATTTCAATTCTTTAGCACCTCGATGATTTCTAGAACATGGCCCTGGCCATTCAAGGTCCATCTCTTAGCTGATTTGCTATCCTTTGCCATGTCTGCTACTCACCTTGCTTCTCCTGTTGGTACCTGAATACCATGTTTACAGCCAAAATGATTTCTTCTCTGTTACATTTGCCCTGGTTTTCATCCAGACTGTGATCTGACTTGTGGTGCTCTTGACTCCTTCAATGCTAGAGGCTCCCAATATTTTGAATTTTCTCTTATTTTTCTCATTAGGGTGCAGCTTAGATGCCAAGCAAGTGGAGGAACAGTCTGCAGCTGCAAATGAAGAAGTACTTTTTCCTTTATGTAGGGAACCGAGTTATTTTGAAATCCCTACAAAAGAGTTCCAGCAGCCGTCACAAATGACAGAAGGCACTGTCCATGAAATCCCAACAAAAGACACACCGAGCTCCCATACCACAGGTGCAGGGCATGCCTCCTTTACCATTGAATTTGATGACAGTGCCCCAGGGAAGGTCACGATTAGAGACCATGTGACAAAATTTACTTCTGAGCAGCGCCACAAGTCCAGGAAGTCGTCTTTGGGAACTCAAGACCTGCCGGGGATCCAGACTGGAATGATGGCCCCAGAAAACAAAGTCGCCGACTGGCTAGCTCAGAACAACCCTCCTCAGATGGTCTGGGAGAGAACCGAAGACGATTCCAAAAGTATTAAGAGTGATGTGCCCGTTTACTTGAAAAGGTTGAAAGGTAAAGTGAATTGATCGTTTCAGAACTTCCTGTATTACAATAAAGAGAATTCCATCTTCACAGGTCCCCAACTGCCATTAGATGAATAATGCGGGAGAAAACTGCTCCCTCCGAGCTTTATATGTGATTTTAAAGCTCAAAAGCAAGCCATACTGCCCATGGCCAACTCATTCCAAATAGTCTGCCTTCGTGTTCTTGCCAAAACCAGATTGGTTTTGTAAATTTGATTTATGCCATTAAGTATGTCTCTTTTTTCTTATGGAATTAAAAATTTAGTCAGTTCGGCAAGGGGATTCCTTAGAAGACAAGTCTCATCATTCTCTTAACTTAAGGAAAAGATATGTTCAATAATATTCTTCTCTATTGGGACCCTTCCAATAAAATGTCAATATCTAAATTTTGAAAGAAATGTTAAAACATTTGATAATGGGTCAAAAGTTCTACCTTGGTAATACAGTCATATTGTTGATAGAGGGTTTCAAACTGTTCTCAGTAGTTACTCATGAAACAAAAACTTTTGGTTTAGAAATAACTTACTGGGAATCGACTGAATTACATTTTTTCAATAGACTTTTATGAAAATGAGAATTGAAGTATTTATTCATGAAATAGTTTTTATATATGCTTTACTAGTATACTTCTTGGCCAAAAATTGCAAGATCTTTATACCTGCACATAGAAGCTTTTAACTAATTTTTTCATTGTTTTTGCTAATTAAATTTACTTTAGAAATGCCAAATACAGTTTTGTGTTACTCTATATTTTATTTAACAAGCTATCTATGAGGGAAATGATTGCACGTTAATCTGGACATTCCGTAACTGTACAAGGAGTTAATGAGCTTTAAAAAAAAATGCTTGTTGAGGTCAGAGACTATTAAGTGGTATTCCTAACACTTCACCTGAGACTTGAGTACGTGATAGGTATTCAGTAGAGTAAACAATGAATGACCTGACAGTCAATGACAAGACTGACTGTGGCTTAACTCGTACTTTATGCCCTAGGAACCTGGGCAAGTGATGAAGAAGTACCTTTTTCTGATTTGCTTCTAAGGTATTGCAAGATAGTGAGATGGGAAGGTTACCTAAATCTTTGTTGGGCCTGTTGCTGTATTTAATTACAATCATACGCAATTACCTGACTTGAGATTGCTATCCTTTACTTCTACTGCATAATATTAAATACACAGTAGAGATCTATATATGAAAGTATAGCTCAAGCTCACAAATTAAAGTTACCGATTTGTAAACCGACCATTTTTATGAATTGGATAAATAATATTAATATCCTTGTATAATGTAAAAGGTAGCATAAACCTTGAAAATTTAGAAGTAACATCATCTTTTTAAAGGCACTCTTAATAAATACATTAAAAGTGAGCTAAAAGGTCCTTTTAAAAGCTACCAGTTTTTAAAAATACTCTTTTATTATAACTGCTTTTTAGTTATTATCACTATTTTCTGTTATTTTAAGCCATCATTTTAAGCCATTCTCTGCTCTTGAACAAGCCTAATTCCAAATAGAGGCATTAATGCCCACAGTCACACTATATCCATGCATTAATGATTACATATTTGAAAACCTTACCAGAAATTATACAATCAATACTATGACCCCTCGAAATTGATTTTTGAGTAGACACATACTTAGTATGTTGACATTGCTCAGAACCCTTCTATTGGATATGCCTCCATACCATTCTACAAGCCATCTAAAAAATCTCTCTGAATATAACTCAGTTTAGTTCAAGATAGACCCGTTTTATTACTCCAGATATTCTTACAAATGACATTTGATTTTCCCCAAAGCCAGAGCTGCCGTCTATAATAATAAAAGCGTAATATCCTAATTAGACCAGACAGCCAAACAACCTTCTGGACGACCTTCCGGATGAAGCCGGGGCTACAAGGGCTGAGGCAAGCCACTGCAGCTGCGAGGGCCAAGCCCCTTGCACAAATTTCGTGCATTGGGCCTCTAGTTGTTAGATAAAGGTTTTCCACATTTTAGGCTGTCAAACGTATGTACCTAGACCAGGGGTGGGCAAACTTTTTGACTCGAGGGCCACAATGGGTTCTTAAACTGGACCGGAGGCCGGAACAAAAGCATGGATGGAGTGTTTGTGTGAACTAATATAAATTCAAAGTAAGCATCATTACTTAAAAGGTATGGTCTTTTTTTTCAATAGTTTTATTCATTTCAAATGGGCCGGATCCGGCCCGCGGGCCATAGTTTGCCCACGGTTGACCTAGACTCTAACCACATAAATGTAATGACAGCAAATAGTAATAATTTTATATTCACTAAACTTTCAGCAACTGTTTAGATGAGTCAGAAACTTGAAAGTAGGCAAAACAAAACCAAAAAACACAACAACTTTGCTCCTGCAAGAGTAAAGTGCACGCGCTTTGGGACAGTGAAGCAAAGAATGTTCACAAAGCCCATACACTTCACCCTTTAGGAGAGCTGCTCCTCTCGGCCACGCTGCTGGCGCGGTCCAGCTAGCCTCCCCCCAATGCTTAAAGGGACAGTCCGCTTATTCAGGCACAGTCAGCGACAGGCAAGACAGACAGGAGGAAACCTAGGGGAGGAGGGTTCCCTAGTGGTTCTTTTGTTGACTGAAACAGAGATTGCAGTTCTGATCAGATGTTCACCTTGTGTGACACTGAGAAATATAAGAGAAATAATAAATTTTCCAGAAAAGAAAATGGCTGACGTTTACATTCAAATAGACATTTTAGCCCTGCCAGTGTGGCTCGGTGGTGGAGTGTAGACCCATGAGCCCCGAGGCCATCGGTTCGATTCCCGGTCAGGGGCACATGCCCAGGTTGCGGCCTTTATCCCTAGTGGGGGGCATGCAGGAGACAGGCAGTCAATGTTCCTCTCACATCCATGTTTCTCTCTCTCTCCCTATCCCTTTCCCTTCCTCGCTCTCTAAAATCAATAAAAACATATTTAAAAAAAAAAAAGAAAAATTTTAAGCTATAACTTAAAGAGAAGATGCTGAAAGGGCCTGACACCACTTATGTGCCAAATTTCATATGTTGGTACAAGAACTAAATTCTGTTAAGATGCTGTTTTGGTGTTGTGCGTGTGTGATTTAGTTTTTTGCATTTATTATGCAAGAAATGTTGGCGGTTAGTGACATCCAGCTCTTACAAACTGGATTTCTTTTCAATATAGCCCACTGCAACAGTGAGATAGGCTGAAAAAGGTCATGTTTTGAACTGGTGGGATTTTTTTTTTTAAATTCCATCTGCTATCCTGAATTTGTAGCTTAGTTACCTGAGGCAGGGAGTCTGTTAATTAAATAAGTGTGTGTTTTCTTTTCAGATTGCATTTTGAATAGTTACTAGTTGGAAGAAAGTTTCAGATTTGTTGTCATATCTGAGGTTTCTAGTACTCACCATCCCTATGCTGGGAGACCTCCGCAAACCCCTCTTTTTGGTCTTGCTAACACCCTGGGCTTCCCTTGCCTAGTTTCTTCACCCTCCGGAGTCTTCTCGCTGCGTTTATGCACCACATTTTTACAGCTGGTCTTCTTGTGTTAAATCATTAACACGGTAGCTTCTAATTTATTAGAACCAGCCCATGAATATGAAACAACTTTTTCCCGGGACATATGTGTGTTGTCCCTCCCAGCCTCCAAGTCTCAGTTCTGCTCATCATTTTCTTTGATGCCATGTTATTCAGCAAGTATTCTGATTACATTTGTGGCCCAGGACAATTCAAAAATCAAATTTAGTCCTGGAAACTTTGGAACACAATTGGTTGATAGATTCATTTATAGCTTCTAAAAGCCCTCATTTATGAGTTGATCTTAAACATGCATAGACTAACTCTTGACTTTCTAATAATTTTATGCCATATATATAATACTTATTTGACTGTTGTAATATTCTTATTTAGGTAATGAGAATTCAAATCAGTGAAAAGTCAAGTAACTGTCATAGTTTTACATTTTGATATTTCAAAATTCCAATATATTCTAACTTAACTTTTTTATATGGTTATATTTAGCACCATGCCACTTGCCCGGTAGGTGTTAGATTTATATAGGATTTTATAGATAGGCCTTTAGCATGCTTTATTTAACTCGGAAGCCACCAGAGTTTAGAGCTCAAAATGCAGATTTGCAAAAATTCTTGTAGCTAAAAAGATATTTGTAAATAATTGTACACTCATTGGTGGAAAAGTTAAGATTCATCACATTTTTTATGGCATGTGTATTCTCATTTCCTGTGTAAGGATAAAGCATTTCAGTAGAATCACCCTTTTCCTTTCTCTTCCTCACTAATTCTAGAAACGCATTTTTGATTGCTTAAATAAAGTATAAGGTTTGAAGGTAGGATTCATGTTTATTAATGTTATAAATACAGATTATCGTGGATGCTGTCACATAGCTTATCTGTTAATGCATTGATGCATCATCCTAAAGTTAAAATTTCCAGAAAGAAAGACAGGCCTATTCAGTCGTTTATACAGGGCCTCATTGTGGGTTGGCGACATTCGAATGGAAGCTTTGCAGTCGAGGGAAGTTTGCAGAGCCTGTTACTGGAAAGAACATATGACTTCGGATTGAATGGCGAAGGGGGCAAAACAAATGGCACCTTTGTGCATGCGTCTTACTTGCTCCGGGGACTTTGCCCTTCTCTATGATGCCGTTTCTCTTTTGTGTCCAGGAAATAAACACGATGATGGTACCCAGAGCGATTCCGAAAACGCTGGGGCGCACAGGCGCTGTAGCAAGCGGGCCACGCTGGAGGAGCACCTAAGGCGCCACCATTCGGAACAGAAGAAGCTGCAGAAGGCCCTGGCCGCGGACAAGCACCAGGACCCGGCAGTCGTAAGTCCCACCGCCTGTATGATTGCATTCTCTGATGGAGACAGTCCCAGCAAGAGAAGGTCTTGTTCTCTCACTCAGAGCGCGGGAGTCTCATGTGAGGACACGACTTACTCCGCGCCACTCGCAAAACTTGCAAAACCCCAATCTCCAGCAGCAGATGCCAAAGTGGTTTCTTTGTCTTTACAGACTAGCTCTGCGCACCGCAGAGGGGGGCATGGTGTTCCACATGGGAAATTGTTAAAGCAGAAATCAGAGGAGCCCGCCGTGCCTGTCCCCTTCCTACCAGCTGCCTTGTTAAGAAGTTCAGGGAGTCTTGGGCACAGACCGAGCCAGGAGATGGATAAAATGTTAAAAAACCAAGCTCCCTCTGCTACCTCTGAAAAGGATAATGATGATGACCAAAGTGACAAGGGTACTTATACCATTGAGTTAGAGAATCCCAACAGTGAGGAAGTGGAAGCAAGAAAAATGATTGACAAGGTAAATAACTGAATCGTGGGGCGATGCTAGTTTTGGGGGGTGGATTTGACTGCAGAAGTTACTGCAGAGTCAGCGTGAGACGGTCTCACGCAGGCAGTGGTGTTGGGACCCTAGGATTTGTTAGGGAGACTGTGAGTCTAGCAATAAGACCAAATGCTTTCTGATGTTATTCTGCTGATGTTCTGAATTTGCCTGAGTTTCATAGGTAAAGTCCTTGTACATTTAAACTGTCAGGACCTATTACAGTTTTTACATTTAAGATAGGGTTTTTAAATAGTATACTTTGGCCATTCTCATTTTGCATACATTTAAAAACTAAAAGAAAAAAAACTATACAAAAAACAGATTGCTATGACTCTGTTGATATAAACATAAATGTTAGCTGATAATAGTTAATCATAGGTTTCCTGCCTACTACTTCATGTTGGAAGCAGATGAAAATAGATGTTTTAATCAATTTTGTTCTTTTTCTTATCTTCTTAATGTCTTCATTTCTATCTTCGGTGATAGAAAAAAAGTGTGAAAACAAAATCCGTTTGTTTGTGGTATTTGGAGCTGAGCGAGGGTATGCCCAGCCATGCTGAATATTTACATTTCAGATTTGTTTTCATGTTACTGGTCAGTGTGTCCACTGATTGCTGTATGGCTTAAAAAGTAGTTTTCCTCAATTTCGCTCTTGGTGATGGAAAGTTGACTTTATAGTGAGCTGTTTGTTTTACTCCCTGGAAGATAGCAGCCTACGTTGGGCCAGTGCTGGTCTCTTGTTAAGTTCCTGTTACTCAGCGTGTGAACTGCATTAGCATCGCTGTTAGAAAGACGGCCTCTCAGGCCCATCCCGCACCCACGGACCCGGATCTGCTTTGAGAGCAAGATCTCCAGGTGGTTCATATGCTTGTTACCATGAGATGCACTAGTTTAAATGATGAGTTTACAGAGTGGTCCTTCAGGGGTAGACAAGATAACCCTTTGAGATCCAGGGCATTTATGTTTACTTTTATTATTTTTTAAATATATTTTTATTATTAATTTCAGAGAGGAAGGCAGAGGGAGAGAGAGATAGAAACATCAATGATGAGAGAGAATCATTGATCGGCTGCCTCCTGCACGCCCCCCACTGGGGATCGAGCCTGCACCCCACACATGAGCCCCGACTGGGAATCAAACAGTGACCTCCTGGGTCATAGGTAGACGTTCAACCACGGAGCCACGCCGGCCAGGCCACTTAACATTTACTTTCAGTTTCACAGTTTTTATTTCCATGTCGGAGTGGTGTCTCTAGTTACAGTGGAGCAGGTACGTCATTTCTAAGCGTGCATTTACTAAGGAGCACATGCCCCTTGTCTTTCACTGTTGAGATGGAGGCCCATCAGTCTAGGAGGTGGATGCGATGTGAGCGCTGTTATGTAGTTGTTGATAATAGAGGTGTGGCAAGTAAGAACCAGATGAGCGAGTTTTATGATTCGATTAAAAGAAGCCGAAGGACGCAGTGTGAGCGTAGAAAAGGACTCTTGGGGATTTGGGATTATTTTCATCATTGGGAATTGATAATGACATTTCTTTCCTATTATTTTAAAGTTCATAATTTCCCTCTATGAGGACAAGTACATTGCTATTTAAAATACTATCTAGTCTATAATAATAAAAGCACAATATGCTAATTAGACCGGACGTCCTTCCTTCCAGACAAAGCTGCAGTGGGCGGGGGCTGCGGCAGAGGTGGCAGAGGCCCTTGCTGCTGTGGTGGCGGCTGGGGCGAATTTCGTGCATCAGGCCTCTAGTAGAAAATAAAAGAATCAGTTTTGAAAAAAGAGTATGGTAAGAAGTTTTAAAATTCAGATTATTATCAATTTTATGCCTTTGTTTGGTTTATAGATATTTTATAATGATCAGCATTTTCTCTATTAGAAGATACTTCAGTGAAGGATTATATTACAGTATTTAAGAACATGAACATTTGCAGGCAGATAGGTCTGGGATGAAATCTACACTCGACAGATACAAGTATATGCCCTTGAGTATAAGCCTGTTTGTCTTTGCTGTAAAATAAAAGGACTTTCACTGGGTTATAAAAAGAATTCAATAAAATGATATGCAATGCTTGTCACAATGCCTCTCTTATAATAGGAGGTCCATAAATGTTAGCGATGTTATCACCCTTACTAGAACTTTCCACATATGAGTCTTTCCACAAGGCACTGATGAAGCCTGGAAAGTTCTCCCAGCACTGAAAGGGCCCATCTGAAGCACAGGGGGAACTTGCAGGGCAAGGGAGCGGCCTGGCCAGAGGAGCAGAGAGCCAAGAAAGAAGTCCTTGTGGCAGCTGGGCCCTTTAGGAAACTGATGGAGGGGGCCCGCCTAACCTGCTGTCCACCTGCTGTCTGCAATGACCAAAAGCATCTCTTTTTTCCTTCTGTAAAGAAGCTCAGGGGGTGTGTGTGTGTGTGTGTTTAAATATGTTTTTATTGATTTTAGAGAGAGAGGAATGAAGAGAGAGAGAGAAACATCAATGTGAGAAAGAACTATCCATCCGCTGCCTCCTGCACACCTCCTACTGGGGATCAAACCAGCAACCTGGGCATATGCCTGACCTCCAGGAATCGAACCAGCGACCTTTTGGTGCAGGGGAAGATGCCTCACCAACTGAGCCACACCAGCCAGGGCCAGCCTTAGTTTCAATGACAAATTATATGGCCACACTCTGGATAGAGAAAAGCAAGATTTTATTTTATTTTTTTATTTTTTAGTTCTCACCTGAGGATATTTTTCCATTGATTTTTAGAGAGAGTGGAAGAGAGAGGGAAAGACAGAGAGAAACATTGATGTGAGAGAAACACGTCGATTGGTTGCCCCCTGCATGGGCCCTGGACAAGGCCCCAGCTGGGGAGGAGCCTGCAACTGAGGCACATGCCCTTGACCGGAATTGAACCTGGAACCCTTCAATCTGCAGGCCAACACTCTATCCACTGAGTCAAACTGGCTGGGGCGAGAAAAGCAAGATTTAAAAGCAGGATCCATTTAAGGGAGCCATGGCACTGTGTGTCTGAGTAGGTAATTCACAGTCATTCTTAGTTTGGGTGAAGCAGAAAACAGCTGGTAAAGTAACGGTGGGGATGAAGAAGAGCCACTGCACTAGCTCGTGAGGACCAAGAAAAAGCGGAGATGCTGGTAGCCCTGGTTACAGCCAGAGGCAAATCCCGGCCAGCCAGTCAGGCTCTGGCAGCACAAGCAGGGATGTGGGAATCAAGTGTCTGAGGAAGGAGACGTAACTGGTGGGTGGGGAGCAAACGGGAACCAGGAAGAGCCAGAATCGGGGCACACGAGCTCCGGAGGCGTAACTAGAGGCATCGTGTCAAATGCTCAAGAAGCTCTGCCATCCACTTTCTTTCTCCCTTTGAAGTGGGGTCTCCGGGGCGGACGTTGGGCCGTGGGCTCTTCCATCTGAATCTGTTTGGTCCTGAAGACATTTATGTCGTCTCCTTCCTTTTGCTCTCCGTGTCTGAGGGCTGCTTTAGTTAGCCATCTTTATTCAACACCAACTGTGTGCCAGGCTTTGTGTTAGGAGAGATTTTCCATTTTCTAAAAAATTGTATGTAGCGGGATGGAACTACACAAGTGAAAACAGGAATAAAGATAGTCTGATGACTGCTTTGAGGGACATAATCTGTTGGAGGAAGGGGACCAATAGCTCCCAAGAGGGACTCAGGTTAAACATGCCTTGGATAACTTCCTGTTTATTCACTTCCTCACTCCCTCATCACACACACGCACACGCACACATACACACACACACGCGCGCGCCAGGGCTGACCGGCAGACCCTGAACAACGGATGAATGATGACTCGATAACACACGTTTCTGTGAAAGAGAGGCTAAGGCACTACTTGGCTATCGCCACCAAATCGCCCTGTTCGCCTGCCTCCTTTGGCTCTTATTGTCCTAAAAGCTTGAACTAAAATTAACCTCTAGATCAAGGTTGGGCAACCTTTTTGTGAGTGCATACCAAAACCAGCAAAATCTTTGACTCAAAATTCTTCTGCGTGCCTACCCTAATTTTTTGAGAACATGTTACGCCTACTTGATATCTCTTAAGGTGTACATATGTGAAGAACCTTGAAGAAATAATAAAATTCATTCGAGCGACAAAACACAGTATATGATGATGAAAAATACATTTATTTTTTAATGTATACATGTTATGTAAAATTATTTGTTTATCTAAGATGCACCTACACTGAATTTATCTGAAAAATAAAGTCGATATTAAGAAAAAAATTGTAAATGAAAGATTATAATAGAGGGTTTCGCGTGCCAGCAAAAGTTACTGGCATGCCATGTTTGGCACGCGTGCCAGGGGTTGCCCACCCCTGCTCTAGATACAATCGGCAAGGTAAGCATCCTCGAGAAAGATGTGCTTCTACAAGGCCGGGTCTTTATAGACTAAACAAAGATTCTAGCAAAATACCCCAGGGGATCAGACTTGTTTGGAAAAGTCAAGCTAGTGGCTGTCGCCTTCAGCAAGATCCCCTCAGAGGCCCCCCGACCTTTCAGAGAATCCTCCTTACAGACCTTCCATCCAAGTCCTGTGCTTCCCCTTCTCCCTCCGCCCCCCATCTACACACACGATTATCAACTCCATGACTGCCGGTGCCTGGCATTTTATACGCTTTCAGTAAAACTTGAATTGAAATGCCAACTGAGCTCATGTTGAAACAGGTGGAATTAATCCCATTGCACACATGTTTGAGTAGGTTTCCATATGTGGAGACGTGTCCAGAAGCACGGAGGCTGGGAGACGTGTTCAGAGGACCATGTTCCCTTTAGAGAGATGAACTTGGACTAGACTTTGACGGCTCTTGTATATTACAGCGAGGACCCCAGATTTTTATGCTGAAGGCAGGGGGGGAGGCATTGAAAACTTCTCAGTAGGGCAGTGATGATCTAATCACCGCAGAGGTGTGAAGAATGGATTAAAAATTGGAAAGGCCTGAAGCAGAGAAGCAATTAAAAGCTGCTGACATGGCCAACATTCAGTTGAATATAAATGTCTCGGTCTTAGGTAAGAGGTCTGGGCTGAAATACCGATTTGGGAATTACTAGAGAGTAGCTGAATGCAAAATAATAGATGCGTTCACCTAGAAAGAATGTACAACATGAGGAGAGAGAGTATGAAGTTCTTGGCAACAGCAACACTGGTCAAAGGAATAAGTGTGAACAAAGGAGCCTGAAAAAGATCAAACAGAAGAATAAAAGAACTCTGATCTTGGGACCAGAAACAGAATTTTGAAAAAAGTGAGTGGTCAACAGTGTCACATAATACACCAGAGTTAGGTATGATAAGCACTGAATGCCTTTTCAGTTTTCCCATAATGCATTGTATTCCTGGGTGTAAAGAAGAGTCTGTATTAGCATCTGAACTTGGAAGAAGTTGCCTACAGTTTTAAAAAGGATCTCTTTAAAGAGAGGACCAAGCCTGGCCGGCGTGGCTCCGTGGTTGAACCAGTGACCTATGAACCAGGGGGTCACAGTTTGATTCTCAGGGCACAGACCTGGGTTGCAGGCTCAATCCCCAGTTGGGGGCGTGCAGGAGGCAGCGGATCAATGATTCTCTTTCTTCATTGATGTTTCTATCTCTCTCTCCCTCTTCCTTCCTCTCTGAAGTCAATAAAAATATATTTAAAAAAAGAATAGAGAGGACCAAGCTGAAATGTCAGATGTGTGTTTTTCTGTGCTGGTTGTAGTTAAATGGTAGTGAGAGCTCTTCCCCAACCCCAGGGTTACAGCATTTGGTGGATATTTTTGTGCTGTGTGTTTATCAGTAGGTAATCTTATTTTATTCACTGTCCCCAAATTTTCCCTCTTAAAGTATTAACACAAATGCCTATTCTCTATAAAGATCTCTTGAGTTTTACATCTAAGCTTACACGGAGATGTGCTAAAGCAAGTGCTGTTGACTGCTGGATTAAAGGTAATTATGGTCCCCAGTAGTAGTGGTCTCCCCAGCCCCCCCTTACCCCTCCCTGTTACAGCTAGAGAACCCGGCGTAGCATCAGTAGTACCCGTTCCTTTGCCCTCCCCACTCCTCACTCTAGACAGACACTGCTGGGAGAATGTGGTCAGAGCTACTTCCTAGCCTTCCACACTAAATGAGAAAAACTTAGAGTGAGCACAGAAAGCTAAATATTAAATAAACAAGGGGAAAAAATGGTCATTGTAGAGTGCCTCAGGCTCTGTTTTGGGGGCAGGGGGAGTATTTCTGTTTTCCATACGTTTCATACCATAAGGCAGTTCTTCCAGACACTTTTCTGCGCTGAGATCTGACTCCTGCCCACCGTGGCAGCAGCCTTCCCCACAAGGCCTCTGACGAGTGCATTCCCTCCCCTCGCGGGGCCTTGTTGCTCGGTGCTGGTTCTGGAGGCAGCAGCTGGTAGAGAAGAAAGAATTCAGAACCAGGAAGACTAACTAGACCAGAGACACAGGATAAAGGCACGTCGACAGCAGCGAGTCAGGCAGCCCATCGGCAGTCAGTGCTGCGGCCCAGGGCCAGGTGGGAGTGGTGTGGGATGCGGATGCTCCAAGCCCTGAAGTTTACAGCAGATGCTAGGCCCGATCCGAGCCAGAGCCAGGGAACCACGGATAACAGGCAACTAGGTGGGCAGTGTCAGCCAGAACCCAGCGGGGAGCAGCACCCTTCACATCCATTCAAACAAAATGAGATGTGATGAGATGTGTGAAGGGGCAGGAGGTCAGGTAAGAGCCTGGGACAGTGAGAGAGGACCTTGGAAACAGGCCACTTTTCAAGTTGAACTTCATATTTTTCCTACTTCCTTTCAGTCCAGAAATAGTCTGAGTTAATGGGCCAGAGCAAACAGTGCTTCTGCAAAGCTAAATTCTGGCAGCTCGATTTTTCTTTCTTTTATACTAATCTTTTTCCTTGGCCCCTATTCACTAAGTGATTTTTCAAATATTTTTATGGGGGTGCCCAGCCGGTGTGGCTCAGTGGTTGAGCATTGACCTATGAACCTGGAGATCACAGTTCGATTCCTGGTCAAAGGCACATGCCCAGGTTGCAGGCTTGATCCCCAGTGTGGGGCGTGCAGGAGGCAGCGGATCAATGGTCCTCTCTCATCATGGATGTTTCTATCCCTCTCTCCCTCTCCCTGCCTCTCTGAAATCAATAAAAAAATATGTAAAAATTATTTTATCAGGAGAATTTACTTTTGGTCACTCTGATTGGTGCTCCCCTCCCCTATGTGGCACCCCAAGTCCTTCTTATTAAGTGTGGGAACCCTTTTCTGCCCTGTTACCTCCCGAAGCCCCCCCAGGGAACCGCACCTTTCCCAGTCAGAAGCTTAAGGTTCAATAGGTTTGCCCCACTCCCTTGTCCCTGTTCCTGTGTGAAATCTGCTAGTTTCCTGGCTGGGAGCTTGTCAGGGGCTGTGCCCGCCTGGGCCGCTCTGCCCTGTGTCCCGCACGCCCCACTCAGAGGCGCTCTCTCGCCCGCATTCCCCTTGCGGAGCCCCGTCAGATCGCCATGTGTTATTTTCGTTATGGAACTCATCACTAGCTGGTTTATTTTTTGTCTGTCCTTTCTAGAAAGATCTTATTTGTCTTGATCACTTCTGTATTTCTTGTACCTCGAACAGTGCCTGCCATGTAGTAGACACTCAGTATCTTTTTTTTCACACTCAGTATGAATGAGAAGAAAAATTTGATACGCTTTTTCGTTTTTATCAATATATGTATGTGGTTAGCTTTATCTTAGCTAATTTATTTTGATGAATTTATAAATGGACCCAGTCTCACCAGGCCTCCACGAAGAGACTATCCTGTATTATGAAACTAGGTTCTACCTTGATCCTAAAGTAACTTGTTGAAATGTATGGTTAAAGCCTGTGTACGCTTAGCTTCTGATAGTATGACAGGTGCAAAAGAGTGTAGGTTGTGTCAGAAGAAATGTGCAAGTTTCAGGGGAAGTGCCTTGATTGGTAGGAGACTAGAGATGCGTTTGAGTTCCTAGCAGCTCCTCACTAATGACTTAGCACTAAGGATCTTGGCAAGAAGGGGGTGGTAGATGAGCAGCCAGATTTTAGGGATGAAAGGAAGGAATGTGTGACCAGGAAATGAGCCATGAAAAGGAGGGAATTTGGACATGTTAACTATAGGAACATCAGAGTGAGCATCATTTGGAAATAGGAAAGAAGGGTCTAGAAAAAGAATGCTGAGCGCTGATGGGAAAGGAAGAGATTGTGGCTACAACTCCCCGGGAGTGGGAGGTGTCAAAGACACGGGATGGATTCAGGGAGAGGACACACGTTTGGAGAACATGGTTTTATTCAATAGAAGGAAAAGGAAGAATAAAGCCAGATGGTGCCTTTTTTAAAAAAAATTGGGGGGAAATTCACATAACATTCACCATTTTAGCCACTTGAGTGTACATTTCAGTGGCTTTTAGTCCATTCACAAGGTTGTGCAATCCTCAGCAGTGTCTAATTTCAGGGCATTGTAATCGCCCCCAGAATAAATCTCACTCCCATTAGGCAATCACTTCCTGACCCTCCTTCACTCTGCCCCTGGCAACCCCTAGTCTATTTTCTGGGCTAAGGATTGGCTTATTCTGGACATTTCATAGAAAGTGAATCGTGCAGTATGGGGCCTTTTGTGACTGGCTACTTCCACTCAGCATCTGGTGTTGAAGGTTCATCCATGACATAGCACGTGTCAGCTCTTCATTCCTTTTTGTGACTAAATAATGTATCATTGTGTGCATTTATTTACTCATTTGTTGATGGACATTTGGGTTGTTTCTGCCTTCTGACTATTGTGAGTAGTATTCTGCTATGAGCACTTGTTACCATGATGAATTATAAAACATCTCTCCTGCCTCCATTCTGAGCTCGTTTTTTTCTAACAATTTTGTCTGAATTTTAAATTTAAAAGTTGATTACAAATAGGTCATACAAATTCTCTGGTAAGCATTCAGAACCATTTATTCCACCGAATTCTGAATTTTTAAAATGCAGTTAGAAGTGTAATACCCTTAAAGTATGAAGACAGTGTTAGCTTTTGATGTCCTCTTTGCTTTCTCATGGAAGTTGTCACAAATGGATGTTTCTCTACCTACACACAAAAATGGTGACACGAATTTCCAGCTGGCTCGGCATTGCTCCCATTAATTTCTCAAAGCACTAGCAAAAATATGGGGATGCGCCTCGAAGGCTGCTTTCCCCAGGCAGTGGTCCTTCAGGATCCATCACTTGTCTGGAAAATAAATAAAAGTTACTTCTCTGACAGATATATGTATAGCATCTCCAGTGCGTTAAAGGGAATCCATAGAACGACATCTGAGTACCGTTTATACTCTACAGCTCAGCTCCCTTCCTAAAAGCATTACTACTTTGTGTTTATGTCTTTGTCTTCCATTATCATTTCAAAATAGTGTCAGAAGTGATTTGGAGAGATTGATTATATTTTATTAGAAACTGCTGGTGCTTAGATGTTTGAGACAATCAAGGTTTGGAAATCCATCTTGAGTATGATTAGCATTAAAATCAGCAAATCAGAAAATCGAGGTAACTTGTAAGTTACGCCAATGAGATCCAACATGCAGGTCATCATCACACGTGACTATTTTTATCTTCCACTTTCCAACTTGAGTTGGCTTTTTTTTTTCCTAGTAGTAATGATAAAAATAAGGAGATAAACCAGTAAATTGGGAGTTGAGGGACTTGAGTTAGAAAATGTTTAAATTTTAAGACAGCCCAAATAACTGGAGGAGCTCTGATTTGCCTTCCGCTCAAGTGGAGTCAGAGACAGAGCACATAGAAAAATATACTTAGTATTTCCTGCTTCTTGTTGTTAAACTAATTCCAATGTTTAGCAAAATGAAGCAGGCTTGTCCCTTCTGTCTATGTGTTTCCAATTGTAAGTAAAGTTCCTATTTGATCTGAATGTGATAATGTACAATTTGTTCTTTTTGTATTTTATTGAATGTATTGGGATGATGGTTAATAACATTATATAGCTTTCAGGTATACAATCCTATAATGCAGTGGTTCTCAACCTGTGGGTCGCGACCCCTTTGGCGGTCGAACGACCCTTTCACAGGGGTTGCGTAAGACCATCCTGCATATCAGATATTTACATTACGATTCCTAACAGTAGCAACATTACAGCTATGAAGTAGCAACGAAAATAATTTTATGGTTGGGTCACAACATGTGGAACTGTATTTAAAGGCCCAGAAGGTTGAGAACCACTGCTATAATGCATCATCTGTATGTTATATTGTGTGTTCACCAACCCAAGTTACCAACTGCTCTTAAAGCAAAAATAATTTGAATACTGAGCGTTTCAAGAGACTATTAATCATAATTCTTGAAACTAAAGTTACATTTGAACTAAATACTAGGTAATGAGGCCATCTAGTGGTAAAATTCCCAAGTTTTAGTCATTTTGAAAACCTGACATCTGCCTTAGTACATGTGAACTTCAGAACTTATCAGATAGATGCTTTGTATGATCATTACACAGTTTTCTAGAAATTACCTTAAACAAAGGTATTTTTCCCTTTTAAACCAGAATGAAGTCTCCTTGGTTATGTTCTGAAGCTCCTTTCTACAAAGTGTTAATTCACACACAGGATATTTTTCCTGATTGTGTAATCAGTGCCACGACTGAGTTCTGTAAATAATAAGCATTGAGAACACAGTAGAGACTATGGAATGTTCGAGTTTATGTAGTTAACATTTCTTCAGTTTCTTTGGCAAAATGGGGGCCTATTATGAGCAAGAAAATTAGTAAAACTCAGGTCCTGTCCTTAAAAGCACGTGATTGTTGGTCTCTGTATTTAGAATATTTCAGGTGTCCACCAGAGACAGTCTGCTTATTCAAAATCTGCTAATCAGTGTGATAGACCCAGAAATCTGCATTTCAAATAAAGGCCTGTGAGTCATTTTTAGGTGCATATAGTTTGAGAATCATGCTATATCCTATACAAAGACCATACAATCAAGTCTGTTATTTGGGAACTTAGTTATATGCATAAATTTAATTCATGTATGTAAATGTTAAACATTTGTGAGGAAGGAACACATAAAATCCATCATGCATTTATAGTTTCCCAACATGTTTCTCAACAATAAGAGAACAAAGACACAAACTGAAACAAGAAGTGGTATGTTTTTTAACTCTGCATTATTATAGTGTTCTTGACATCTTTTACCAAGTGATGTGTAACACCCTGAATATTTCTTAGTAGCAAACAGTACATTTGCTAAACATTCAGAAAGGACACTTATATTAACGTGAGCTGCCACTGCCCTGTTGACGGCCCAGCTTTCTCTCCACGTGGATATGACCTTGTCATTAAACAAGTTTGCTCTCGTGATTGCAATTAATTTAGAATATCTTTATTTGCCCCGGAAGTTACTGATAGTGTTCACATATTAACTGACTTCTCATTTATAACATGATCTTCTCCCCCTAGGTGTTTGGAGTGGATGACAGTCAGGATTATAACAGGCCTGTTATCAATGAGAAGCAGAAAGACCTGATAAAAGATTGGGCTCTCGGTTCGGCCGCAGTGATGATGGAGGAGAGGAAGCCGCTGGGCACGCCCGGCTTTCACAACACGGAGGTACCGTCTGCCCTCGGCTTCACCTCTTTCACGAACAGATGTGAATTTCCGTCATTTTACAAATAATTTTTAAATAAAATCTTAGTGATTTCAGAGAGGAAGGGAGAGTGGGAGAGAGAAACATCAATGATGAGAGAGAATCATTGATCGGCTGCCTCCTGCACGCCCCACACTAGGCATCGATGCCCTGACCGGGAATCGAACTGTGACCTCCTGGTTCATAGGTCAACGCTCAACCACTGAGCCACGCTGCCCGGCTTCATCATTTTTAATGATATTAAGTTATGTATATGTCCCCTTTTACAAGACTCCTAAAAATGAAATCCTCCCAAGGTATTTGTTTCTAACAGAAGCCCAAAGCCATCATGCAGTAATTCTGTTTCTGTTCTTTTACTGTGTTCTTTCAAATTAATATTCTGTTGTCAGTGAGGGAAAATGGTAGCTTTCAGTAAGCAGTGAATGAGCTATACGCTCGCTGCTCTAATTGGCATTATTAGAGAAAACAAGCAATATACACGACTCATACTTTCTAGGAGGTCATGATTCAGAATGGAAACCTATGCAAGGGTGTGCCTGATAGATGCAACTTGTGACCTCAGGCAGTGTCATTAGAGAAGAGTGAAACTGGTCAAGGATGGCTTAGTGAAGGTGGTTATAGAGTCAGCATGGTACGGCAGGGCCAGAAAGACCTGAGTTCAAATCCCAGAACTGCCACTTCTGACTTGGTCACTTCCCCTCTCTTTCTTCAGTTTTCTCATCTCTACAAATGGTATCCTATATTATAAAGATGTAATATGCAAATGGTCGTTACGCCGTGAAGCGTAATGACTGAGTGAGTAATGACCGGATCAGGGATCAGCAGGAGGGTGGGGCAGCAGCTGTAATCAGGTAGCAGAGAGCTACAGAAGGGGGCAGGGCAACAAGCTATAGGGGGATGTGGGGGGGCAGGGTGGAGGGAGCTACAGGAGGGCGGGGCAGCAGGCGGAGAGCTATTGGAGGGCAACAGTGAGCTACTGGCGCATGGATTCGTGCGCAGAGCTACTAGTTTTTAATAAATCTGTTTGCCAGGAGTTTAATAAGGTGTATAAAGCACCCAGCATAGTAATTGCCTGCGTTGAGAGTCTACCCCCTGGTGGTCAGTGTGCATCATAGCGACCAGTCGTTCTGCCGTTCGGTTGATTTGCGTATTAGCCTTTTTTATTATATAGGATGTAATCAATGATAATATAGGAATCTGAGGTTCAAGTATTGCTTTGTGTGACAGGTTAATGTGACTAACTGGAATTCTCTGCCAAGAGAAGCAGGTTTGAGCAGACTGCATTATCGTGTTTCCTTGTTTTCTCCCTTAGGAAGGCACGGCTGCATCTGGAAGCAAGCGCTGGGTTTCACAGTGGGCCAGTCTGGCTGCCAACCACACGAGGCATGACCCAGAAGAAAGGACCGTGGAGTTGTCTGTCCCTGTTCCTTTAGAGAATGGTATTTTCTGTGTGTGTCTGCGTGAATAACACCTCAGTCTTAAAAACAAGCTAAATCTATACAGTGAGCAGTAAATTAAACCCAAATAAGCATATTCACATATGGTCATGCTTATGCTCCATATATCATTTTCATTTCACTAACATGGAAATCATTAAAATTAATTCACACTGGTGACAGAGATAATTTGTAGATGAAGCACATAAATACACAAGTGTATATAATGTATATGAAAATTTAAAAAGACCAACACAATTCCAAATCATCCCATACAACAAATATTTAAGTGCTACTTTCTGCCATACGTCAATAAAAAAGATTCTACTTAATCTACTAACTGCATCTTTTGCAAATCTATGTAATGTGATTTTTATTACCTTTTAATTATATTTCTGCAAACTGAAATATAGGTTTTAAAAAAAACACACAAAATTATATGCCTCTAATGATATTATTAGATTCAGTTCATTACATTCTTATTAAAAAACCCTCAAGGAGAATGTGCATGCGGTCTTTTTTTTAATCTGTATTCTTTGTTATCCTTAGAAATGGAAATAGAAATTTATTTTGTCCCTGGCTTGTGGCACCCCCGCAATCTGGTTTAGGAATTTTGTAAACATTAGTCAGCAATTCTTTGAACAAGATACACGACCGTGTACTGGGAAAGCTGTAGCCTTTACCAGTCAGGAATTGTAGTGGTTGTTAGTATGGCCAAAGTGTTTGGAAAGACAGAGTAATTTACAGGTTGGTTCACAGAAACTAGTCCGTGATTGGGAAACAGAGACCAGACGGAGGAGCTAGGTACATTTACAGCAAGAATCTACTATAAAATTATAAGTATTAGCTGTGGGAAGTAACGCTCTACCCTTGTTGTAAGAAATAGTAGACTGCCCTGGCCAGCTGGGCTCAGTGGATAGAAGGGTCCCAGGTTCCATTCTGGTCAAGGGCATGTTACCTCGGTTGCAATTTTGATCCCTGGCCCTGGTCAAGGTATGTGGGGGAGGCAACCAATCGATGTGCCTCTCTCACATCGATGTTTCTCTCTCTCTCTCTCTCTCTCTCTCTCTCTCTCTCTCTCTCTCTCTCTCTCCCTTCCTCCCTCCCACTTCCATCCACTCTCTCTGAAAATCAATAGAAAAATATCCTTGGGTGAAGATTAACAACAACAACAAAAAGAAATAGTAGACCTTCATTATCTCTTTCCTATTGTAAATGAATTTATTTAGATGAGCTGATAAATCCTCTTAAATATAAAGTGTTCTTTTAAATATTTGTCCAGTGTGAGAAATGCTAGAAATATACAAAAAGATAAAATAGCTGTTATATATTTTAGATACTTCAAGTAGCAAAGAGATAAGACATAAAATAATTTATGATTAATTACTCAAAGTTAAATCAGTAAGTTTAATATTTTCTTGCATCATAATCATTGTATTGCTATGAAATTTAAATGCTAAACTTTTAGAATTGTAATGGGGAACAAAAGACCTATAAAAGCTATATCTAGCATATTTTTCCCCACTTATCTTCAAAGATTAGGATGTTCTGTGTGTTAATTTATATTTCTCTGAAAGATGTGTCCCTCATTTCGAAACACATTCCATTTATTCAGGAAAATCCGCCGTATTTTCAAGTTCTCTTACATGAAAACATGAATATATGTATTTTCTCACTGGCTTCTAATTATTTGAAAAAGAGAAAGTGATCATGTATTTCTCTATGAGGCCTTAATACACCAGATAACCAGAATTTAAAATCCCTGCATTTGTAAAATTATGACAAATCCTGTCAGCTTTTTTCATACTTATAATTGAAAAAATTCTTCTAATCAGCTTTGAATTTTATTTTATTTTTTTTTAAATATATTTTATTGATTTTTTACAGAGAGGAAGGGAGAGATAGAGAGTTAGAAACATCGATGAGAGAGAAACATCGATCAGCTGCCTCCTGCACATCTCCCACTGGGGATGTGCCCGCAACCAAGGTACATGCCCTTGACCGGAATCGAACCTGGGACCTTTCAGTCCGCAGGCCGACGCTCTATCCACTGAGCCAAACCGGTTTCGGCTGAATTTTATTTTTAGAACAACTTGTTAAAGTCCACGTTTTCTGTTTTACTTTGGAAATCCAATTTATTCTCTCAGGTAGATAAAACGCTTATTAAAAACTAGGTATATTATTCTTCTTTACCATGTCATTGAAAGTATAGCAAGTAAACAGGGTTACTAGGCATTCTTTGTGCAATTCTGTAATCTGCTAGTTAGAGTCTGTTATCTTGAGCAGAACTTAGAGGATGGGATAAGTCACAAACTCAAGAGTAACCATGGTGAGCTTCTGTAAAACACGTTAAAAGACAAGGAGGCAGCAGATCTACATTTCAGATCAGGCGACCCTCATTTTCATCTCGGACAGTTTACTTTCCTGCCTCCCTGGTCAGTCATTTGCCTGTTTGTGCACTTGGCACTGTACTTGCCTTTTAAACTACTCTGTCACAATGCTGGCTTATTTAGTCAAAGTTTTATTTTATATTTAAGGCTTTGCTTCACTTACACTTCAAACCCCAGTGTAATATGGTGTTTTTTGTGTTTTCACTTTTGGTCCTGATTTCTGCCTTGTGGTTCTTTTTTGCAGATGCAGATTTCAGTGAGTCTGGCATTTCCGTGAGAAGCAGCGGGTCCGCAGCCTCCCTGGCTGGTCATGGAGAGAGGAGGCGGCGGACCCTGCCCCAGCTACCCAACGAGGAAAAGGCTCTTGAGAGCTCCCGAGCCAAGGCCCTGACGCCGAGGTCGGAGATCGGGGAGAAGCAGGATACGGAGCTCCAGGAGAAAGAGGCCCCGTCGCAGGTATACCAGAAAGACAGGCAAGATGCCGACCGAGCCCTGGGCAAGGTGAGCAGGGCGGTCAATGGGGAGGCCCTGAGAACCGGGGGAGATCACAAAGCCCTCCTGCACTTGGGCCTCTCCTCTCCTGGGAAGGAGAGACATGAAGCCGACAAGGAAGCTTCTTTGGTTAAGCAAACATTAGCCAAAATTCAGCACCCAGAGCCAGCGGAACAGGCACAGTGGGCACCTACTAAATTATCTTCCAAAAATGCATCGGGTCCGGTAGAGAGAAGTAGGGAGGAATCCCTTAGACAGGACTCACAGCCTCATGAAAAAATCCCGGGACATTGTGCAAGCAAAGGAGAGAGGGCGATGCCAAGTGAGGGCAAGCGCAGAAAAGCCGACGAGCTTCTGAAAGGCCACCCTCCCAAGGGAGGAGACAAGAAGGACTCCTCCAAGCCCTTAGTGCGACAAGGCAGCTTCACCATCGAGAAGCCCAGCCCGAACGTCCCCATCGAACTGATCCCCCACATCAACAAGCAGACGTCAGCGACACCCCCTCCCTTAGCATTGGCATCCGCCAGCAGGCTACGCGACAGGAGTGACTCCGTGGACGCCGACTCCAGTCTGGACACCACCCTCATTCTGAAAGACACAGAAGCCGTCATGGCTTTTCTAGAAGCGAAACTGCGAGAAGATAATAAAACTGATGAAGGCCCAGAGACCCCCAGTTACAATAGAGACAACTCGATCTCCCCGGAATCGGATGTGGACACAGCCAGTACCATCAGCCTGGTCACCGGAGAGACGGAGAGAAAATCAACCCAAAAGCGAAAGAGTTTCACCAGCCTCTACAAAGACAGGTGTTCCTCAGGGTCTCCGTCCAAGGACGCTGCCAAGTCCTCTGGCGGTGCTAGGGAGAAGGTGGAGAAGAAAACAAAAAGTCGCTCCACGGATGTCGGGTTGAGAGCAGATGGGCGGAAATTTGTCCAGTCCAGTGGGCGCATGAGACAGCCTTCGGTAGACTTGACAGACGATGACCAGACCTCCAGCGTCCCTCATTCTGCCATCTCTGACATTCTGTCATCTGATCAGGAAACTTACTCTTGTAAACCCCACGGGAGGACTCCACTTACCTCAACTGATGAGCACGCACATTCCAAGCTGGAGGGAAGCAAGGGGACCAAGTCCAAGACGTCCCCGGTGGCCCCCGGCTCGGCCAGTAAGTCCACCACCCTCCCCAGGCCGCGGCCCACCAGGACTTCCCTCTTGCGCCGCGCACGGCTTGGGGAAGCTTCAGACAGTGAACTTGCCGATGCCGACAAAGCCTCTGTTGCTTCTGAAGTGTCCACCACAAGTTCAACGTCCAAACCCCCCACGGGAAGGCGGAACATCTCGAGGATTGATTTGTTGGCTCAGCCTCGGAGGACGAGGCTCGGCTCACTGTCCGCTCGCAGCGACTCGGAGGCGACCATCTCCAGGGGTAGTGCCTCTTCAAGGACCGCAGAAGCCATCATCCGAAGTGGAGCCAGACTGGTCCCGTCGGATAAATTTTCTCCGAGAATTCGAGCCAACAGCATCTCAAGGCTCTCAGACTCCAAGGTCAAAAGTATGACCTCAACGCATGGCTCACCTTCAGGTAAATTGGATCCAGATATGTTATAATATTAGCATATTTATTTTGTGTTGTGGGCCTCCTGTTTTAAAAAATTAAATCTCCAATGTTGTTTCCCCAAGATTCAACAGAAAGGTTACTCTAGAGAGAGTTTTTTCCTATAAAAATTATTTTAGCTTAGTAAGTAGAAAATTCAGAAGTCTCATACACTTCCAATCAATATCCTGGAGTAAAATAGAAATTTCAAAATTAGACAAATACTGAAATAATCTCGGAGATTTAATTGTCTAGTTCAGTGGTTCTCAACCTTCCTAATGCTGCGACCCTATAATACAGTTCCTCATGTTGTGGTGACCCCCAATTTCATTGTTACAAACTGAACATAATTAAAGCATAGTGATGAATCACAAAAACAATATGTAATTATATGTGTTTTCCAATGGTCTTAGGCGACCCCTGTAAAAGGGTCGTTCGACCCCCAAAGGGGTCGCGACCCACAGGTTGAGAACCGCTGGTCTAGTTGGTGAGATACCTGGATTTGTCTGTCAAAATTAGATAGGAATTATTGTCTGGTTTAGATCATAGGAATTAGTATTTTGCTCCTAAAAGCATGTGTTTAACTTTCCAATATCCTCACCTCATTCTAAGCCCTTATGAACCTGAAGAAAAGCACTCTGCATTTTCTTACTCCTTTCAGAGCTGAATGAAATCATCAATATTTTGCCCTCCCCCCCCCTATTTATTTTGAAATGTCATATGCCTTACTTATACTTTTAAAAGTTAGAGCTGTTGATGGTCAGGCAGGTGAAACTAACCCGTGATCTATTTCAGTGAAAGAAGATGGATTCGTTAAGAAGTCCCTAGGCTCGTAGGTCAGAGTGGGCTGTAGAAATATAACAGCTTCTGAGCATCATCTCACAAAGCACTATCATATTTAACCACAAAACCAGCTGTCATTAACATAATCTTTACAAAAACTACATATTCCCCACTAGATTTTAACTGCTTCTGGCACATTTGTCTGTTTCTGTACTTCACATTGAGAGCTGAAGCCCATGGAAATACTCGCGACCCCTTTGGCAATGACACAGATATTTGGGTGCCCTGTAGACATGGTCTTATTACTTCATAATCAGCCTCAGATGTGGGTGTGGCTGAAAAGGCCCGCCTGGGGGTTGGGGGGAGCCAGCTGTTAAAAACTTAAAGGTTCTTTAGCCTCAGACAGCAAGTATCTCAGCGCTAAGTCCTGAGTTAGAGTGACAGGAAAGTCGGTAGGCAGTTTTTTTTATTTTTACATCTGCACAGTAGAGCCTGCCAGACCCAAAGCTAACAGCACTGTTCATGTGTTACTTGTATTCATTTTTATTCCTCCTCCTCTCTCTTCACTGCTGCTTCCTCCACTCTATTCACCTTTCCATCTCTGTCCTGGTCAGGGGGTGTGGTGATGGTGGTCCTACCTGTGGTAGGAATGAGTGTAGTAGACCGAAGGTAGCATAGACTCATGGTTCCACAAAGAAGACAAGCATTTTCCCCATTGCCCCATCCTCTTGTTTCTACCCTTCAAGTTTTAGTTGGTGGTTCATAGGTTGATTGCCAAGTATTTTTAAATGTTTTTATTGATTTTAGAGAGAAAGGAGAGGGAGAGAGAAACATCGATGTGAGCGGAACATCCATCAGCTGCCTCCTGCATGCCCCCTACTGGGGATCAAGCCCACAACATGGGCTGGGTCCTGACTGGGAATCAAATTGGTGATCTCCTGGTGCATAGGTTGACACTCAATCCACTGAGCTACACCAGCCAGGCTGATTACCAAGTATTTTTTTATTTTAAATATATTTTATTGATTTTTTACAGAGAGGAAGGGAGAAGGATAGAGAGTTAGAAACATTGATGAGAGAGAAACATCAATCAGCTGCCTCCTGTACACCCCCTACTGGGGATGTGCCCGCAACCAAGGTGCATGCCCTTGACTGGGATCGAACCCGGGACCCTTCAGTCCGCAGGCCGACGCTCTATCCGCTGAGCCAAACTGGTTAGGCTGATTACCAAGCATTTTAAACTAACTACTACTATCTCTTGGTTTATGTTTACTCAGTGTTATACTGTTGTTCCTTAGGGCTCTGCCTCTTCAACTCACATTTGCTTTGTGCCCCATTCTGTGAGGTGTCCTCTGATATGTTGCTTGTTTCGTCACCTCGCCTCTAAGTTCCAAAGCGTTTCGGTACCCCCCGTCCTAACATAGGTGGTAGCATGGGCTGTGTGTTACCCGGTTGCATGGGACACCTCTTCCTCTGTCCTCGTAGCTCTTAACACGCGAGCGATCTGGGGCTGCTCCTCAGTGTCTGACTTAAGGGCTTATTTGAGATGCAAACCAAAAGTGATGACTTCAGCAAGTCTGCGAGGCAGCTGTAAGATGTCATATTATCTTCACGTCTTTAAGGATGAGTTTTGTTCCGGCTTCTTTGAACACAGAGCTTGACAAACATGCAGTTTTCTGTGTCCATAAAGTACCTGAATTGTTCACGGACATTCTCTAGGGCACACTGAGGTATGAGATCTTAGCCTTCATACTTAAGAGCAGTGTGTTAAATAATTAAAATCATGGGGTGTAACAGCTGGCAGTTATCCCGTTCAGGTAGCTAAGGCAAGAGATGAAATCACCTGCTCTGGTCACATAGCTATGAAGGGGCAAGATGAGAATCCAGGACTGGACTCCACTGGGTTACACATAAGAAGCCAATACACAACATGAAGGTCTTTGTCATTCTGACCTTTTACCAAGTTCATGTTCCTCCTGATGCCACGTTCCCCGTCAGGACCCGGCATTGTATATCCAGATTCTCCCAAGATGCACATTTATATTTTATCTAGAAAGACAGAGGCCAGAATATGTCAGTCAGTCAGTGGTACTACTTACAGTAGCTACATGGGGTGGGTAGTTAAAAACAGACAGACATATTTTTATAATGTTGCTAATTGAATTGTCTTTGATATTATGATATTTGTACTTAAGATAATCATAATATCTTGAGTGGAAAAAGAAAATAAAATTCTTAGCTTCTGAAATATGATTTAAAGGAATATGTGATCAGTGTTGCTATGCATACTGTAAACTTTGAAAATCTTTGAACTATCTGTTCCTAGAGCCTCTGATAGAGCCCAAATTGGCATATGTAAAAATAATCCTGTAATAATTCATATTTCATATTTTAGGCTATGCCTAAAAAAGGTTTTCAAAGAAATATATATGATAAAAACAGAAAAGTGGAAATCTCTGATTTAGCAAAATTAAGAGTGAAGGTGTTTTAATTCTTTAATTCTGATATAATATACTTTTAGTTTAACTAGTTTTTTCTCAAAAATACTCCTTCAATTAGTATTTAATATCATTATATAGAAACGTCCAGATCTATATTAATAAGATCTGTTTTAAACTAAGTACCCTGAATTGTCAAAATAAAGCAGTTGACTTTCATTATGTTTTAAGTATACATTCTAAAAAATAAAAACAACACTTTAATATCCTTAGAATTTTTTTATACTGCTTTCCCTTTTTTATTCTAGTCCTCAAAATTTATAGATGGGGGATTAAATGTTGGGTATTCATGGCTTAAGTTATTTCTCAGGGATCTTTTCCTCAATGATCTTGTTGCTACATGCTCTTAAAAATACATATGTTTGTGGTTTAATTTCCCACAAAAGTATTATTATATGAAGATGTGGTGCTTATTGTCTGAAATGCTTTTGTTACATCTATGAATGTCCATGTGTTTTAAAAGCAACAAAGTTTTGGTAACAGTAAAAGAAATCAGACCATTCGTACATAAATGATCCTAATAACCTTTCCATTTTTTAATTTTCTAGATCATGGTATGTTTTTATAGTGGCTGTAGTTTATTCCACAAGAAGGGAGTATTGCATAATTGTATAACTAAAATAAGCTTATAGTTAATGTAGCTGAGATAATTTTCAGGTTAGCTATGAAACTAATTAAGCCCATCTTAGAACTTCCTCTCATTTTATTATATGTGCTACTCAACACCACACCAACCAAGAAACCTCTCAGAGATTGGCCTTTCAAATACCTCCATGCATACTTTCAATCAAATGATTTATCTGAAATGCCTTAGTAATGCCAAGATATCAAATAAGCCTAATGATATAAAATTAAACTTAATTCTATAAATCAGCGGTTCTCAACCTGTGGGTCGCAACCCCTTTGGTGGTCAAATGACCCTTTCACAGGGGTCGCCTAAGACCACCCTGCATATCAGATATTTACATTACGATTATAACAGTAACATCATTACAGTTATGAAGGAGCAACGAAAATAATTTTATGGTTGGATCACAACATGGGGAACTATATTTAAAGGGCCAGAAGGTTGAGAACCACTGCTATAAATGATTTTACCTAAGCAGAATAAAATTCAAGAGGCTGAAGTAACATTTTTCTTCAACACAGGTAGAAATATGAAAGTCTATTGTTCTATGAGAAATTGAGGGTGCCTTTTAAAAAAAAAATTAGTCTAACTGGAAATATTTTTTAAAATAGAGATTTTCTAACATTTACTTGTCACGCAATCAGAATAGTAAGGGATGAGTTTTGAACTCGGAGTCGGTAGACTTGGCTTTGCGTTAAACAAGGAAGGGCCTCTCTGGGTTGTCTCTTCTCTATTTTAGGCTATCTAACGTCTAAGGCCATTCTATTCTACAATTCTGTTAAATACATAGGCATTGGGGAAAGTTAAAAACACTCTAACTTGAAGTTTCTTTTGCAAGAACTAGCAGATTATAGAGATTTCCTTCAGATAAATGTATAGCTGCTATCATTAAGAAGCAAGGCAAAAGGTATTAAAAGAGGTTCTTTAGAAACAGCAGGTCAGAGGTCCTGGTATTAAAGTCCCCTTCCCAGCCCCTTCTCCCCAGGAGTCGTTCCGCTCTGTTTTAACTTGAGTCTGTGCTGTTACTAGACAAGCTGAGGGGTCCAGAGACACCTGAGCTTTGCTGCCCGGTGCACTGTGTGTGGCGTGTTTTCCACTGGAAAACTAACCCTGAAGTCCTGGGAGAGCAATCATTTTCATTTCTCTGCTGTACCCTACTTACTTTCTCTCTCATTTTGCCCTCAATTTTAGAACAAACCTAGATATGCTACCTTCCTGTTTTACAGTATGTTTTATTCTTTTGGTTGCTTTTCCTTTTAAAGATGTTATTAGTAGCTATCACCATTTTACTGGCTTCTTAAAGAGACCTAAAAAAATACATGGAAAGTTTATGAATTTCTTATGAAAATGAAGTGTTTCTTTTATTTTTTTCCTCCAAAATTTCTCCACAATTTTCTGATCTTGGGACTCAGATTATTAAAAGTTCATTCTAGTGTGGCTCTGCTTATGTACTGTCACATGGTGTGTAGCACACATTAGTAGCACGTGGTCTCCACTTCTCATTCTCTTTTCTGCGCTCTGCCACTCATGAACCATATCAGCTATTGTGGCCATTCTTTCTAAATTACCCACCTCGGTCCCATCATACCTGCTTGTGGTTTCATATCTCCTGCAGTTTATGAAAACAAAGTCTTTGTTGTTGGCATTGCTCTCTCCAAACAGTTTTCAATAATGGGTATGGTTACCATAGTTTCCAAATCAGGAAGTTTAATCTAACAAACGATCTTTTCCTTGTTTAACAATTTCCTTTTATGCACAATATGCTAAGGTACCAATATAAACATTTAACATTAAATGAAATGCCTTTCATGAAAAGTATGAATTTGTTTTGCCATATTACTGATGTTTTTAGCCATATTTTAATTGGTTTTCCGTATTTCTAATTTTTTCCTAAAACCACTTTGCTCTTATTTCTAAACTTTTCTGAAAATTGTTTTCAAGTTCTCCGGGTCAGTTCCATTAGGGAGTTTTCAAATGTCCCGAAATGAGTAAATTTCCACCATGGTAAAAGTAAAAGTATTATTTATGTTAATGATAAGTGATGATGTTAAAATCAGAAAGTATATTTAATCCACCCTTCAAAACACTAATTAATTTCCCAGAGTTCTGCATATGGGTTTGCATGCACTTCTGTAGACAGCCATGAAGTTTCTGCATATCTTCATTCTCTTACACCCATGACTCTAGTTCTGAGCTCCAGGAGCTTCCCATAGGATGTCAATCAGAACAAATGGGTAGTCCCTGATTTATGGCATATTCCTGATTGCAGATGTCTCTCTTTTATCTGAGAGCCAGCTCAGATATCCAATTTATCTCCAAGCCAACTCAGCCTTAAAAGGCCCCATTGCCAAAACCGGTTTGGCTCAGTGGATAGAGCGTCGGCCTGCGGACTGAAGGGTCCCGGGTTCGATTCTGGTCAAGGGCATGTACCTGGGTTGCGGACACATCCCCAGTAGGAGATGTGCAAGAGGCAGCTGATCGATGTTTCTCTCTCATCGATGTTTCTAGCTCTCTATCTCTCTTCCTTCCTCTCTGTAAAAAATCAATAAAATATATTTAAAAAAAAAAAAAAGGCCCCATGCAAAAATGTAGTTGAGGAGGAAAAGGCAGGAAAGATATAAATTCAAGGGGAATAAGATGAAGGAATTCTAAACTTCACCAACCTACACAGCCCAGGGTCAGTTTCTGCTTTTTTGTTGTGTGTTTTGTTTTTTTATTGATTTCAGAGAAGAAGAGAGAGATAGAGACATCCGTGATGAGAAAGAATCACTGATTAGCTTCCCCCTGCACACCCCCTACTGGGGATTAAGCCGGCAACCCGGGCATGTGCCCTGACCTGGAATCTAACTGTGGCCTCCTGGTTTATAGATTGACAATCATTGAGCCACACCAGCCGGGCCAGATTCTGTTTTTAAAGAGAGAGAGAGAAAAAGAAAAATGTTACTAATATTTTTAGCAGTTGGAACTTATAGCAGGGGCTGAGGTTTTGTTACTTTTAACCCCAAAAACCATCCCATGCTTTTTATTATTAGGTTTTTCCTAATTCAAGAAAAGCAGATGGTCATATCCAGGAATTTATTTATTCAAAAACATGAAACATCTGTAACCCGACAACCTTCTAAGTGCTAGTTATTCACTGGTGGATTACACAGGCATAGTTCCTGCCCTATGGAGTGTATTGTAACTGTAAATTAGCCATAGTCTCTCTGTGTTTTTAAATATATTTTTATTGATTTCAGAGAGGAGAGGAGAGGGAGAGAGAGATAAAAACATCAATGATGAGAGAGAATCATTGATCAGCTGCCTCCAGCATTCCCCCCACTGGGGATCGAGCCCACAACCCGAGCATGTGCCCTGACCGGGAATCTAACTGTGGCCTCCTGATTCATAGGTTGACAATCATTGAGCCACACCAACTGGGCCAGTTTCTGTTTGTGAAGAGAGAGAGAGAAAAATGTTACTAATATTATTAGCAGTTGGAACTTACAGCAGGGGCTAAGGTTTTGTTACTTTGAACCCAAAATACCATCTCATGCTTTTTATTAGGTTTTTCCTAATCCGAGAAAAGCAGACGGTCATATCCAGGAATTAATTTATTTATTCAAACATATGAAACATTGGTAACTAGACACTCTGCTAAGTGCTAGCTATTCACTGATGGATTATACAGACATAGTTCCTGCCCTCATGGAGTGTATTGTATTAATTTTAGAGAGGAAAGGAGAGGGAGAGAGAGAGCAACATCAGTGATGAGAGAGAATCATTGATCGTCTGCCTCCTGCACACACCACAAGGGACAGAGCCCGCAACCGAGGCATGTGCCCTGACCGGGAATCAAACCACGACCTCCTGGTTCATAGGTTGATGCTCAACCACTGAGCCATGCTGGCCAGGCATCTCTCTGTTTTTTAACCTCTATTTATGCTTCACAGATTATGTTGGATTCTTGTAACAGTCTTGGTGGTGAAGTGTCTGCATTAATCTGTTTACTGGTTTTCCAGTGTGATCTCCTGTGCTAAATGTCAGTGGTTGTGAGAGTAGCCTGCAAAGTTTTGCTCCTCGTAGCTTCTATGCCATTGTCTGTTTCACCAGCTGCTCTCCGTGTCAAAGCAGTGGCATTGTACTAAAGATGCTTTGTCGTGTTTTTACATGTAAACAGATTTTTTCCAATCATAGCGTAACAGGATGTTGAGTGACAGAGGTAATGTTTTTTTTCTGCCATAAAGACATAATTTCCACGCAGGAATTATGCACGTTTGTATGTTGGGAAAAGAGGGTTTCTGTCATCTCCATGTTGAAAGTCCATGTGGCATGAAGAAATCTTTTCCCTAAATTTATTTTTGTTGTTATTGTTGCTGTCATTTTTTAAAAATCCATATCTTCACTCGAATGAGAAATATTAAAAACTACCTACGTTACACATGTATGAATAGAGCTTGCTTAGTTGTTTACCATTAGTGACGTTTTCATCTGAATGTTTATTCACCATATTATGGAAAACACAGTGTTTTGGTTATTTTTAATTGTTCATTGTTTTTAATTTACCAAACCGTAATGTTTTATCTTGAAGGAGTAGTAGACTTATGGTTTTTTGTGAGGTATGTGTATGTCAGTTATTGAAAATCATGATGTGTGTGCTCTCGTAGTGTTTTTGAAATCGTGATTTTTACTTGATCTCCTTTAATAGATGACATAATAATTCTTTTTTTAATAATTAAACTAATTTAGTAAATTCAAGATGGAGGCGCTTTCCCACTGATTATGCTTCCACCTCAGAAGATGAATTCGGATCAAACCGTAACTCCCCTAAACATACCCGTCTACGTACTTCTCCAGCCCTGAAAACCACGCGATTGCAGAGCTCTGGGTCCGCCATGCCTACAAGTTCTTCGTTCAAGCACCGGATCAAAGAGCAGGAAGACTACATCCGAGACTGGACTGCTCATCGAGAGGAGATCGCCAGGTTGGTGTCGGTGGGTTCTCTTTCAGGGTGGACATTGGGTGCCAGCATTTCACCTTGGTAACCAAGTTCAGCTTCCACTTGATCTGTACTAACCGCCCAAGAGGTGAGAGCCACAGGTAACCGTGAACTTGGCTTTGTCGGAAGTATTACTCTCCATTCATTTTTTTTTCCTTTCGTATTTTCAATGCCAGTGTTACTAACATATTGTGGAATGAATATCTTTTGATTGCTTTTTATTTATAATAGAGGTGCTGATGAGTCAATATAATTTTTGAGAGGTAGTATCAGCTCTATATAATTAGAAGAATTGTACAGCTAAATTTTTTATTATTTTTCTTTTAAGAGGTAATAATGTACTTGTTAGAGATATGTGGTTAATGTTCTCTGTGAAGAATTAGAATAGGTACATTGTATCACATTTATGCGTTAATTAAGTATAGTTCAGCCCTTTAATTAAATCAAAATATGTTTATTTTCTGTTAAATAAATTTGTTGTAACCGTTAGGTTATATAATAAGTAAAATTCAGATGTGATTTTTAATTGATAACTTGTGGTTGAACATTGAGAGAGGCTATAATCAAACAGATGCTATAGTGATTAAAAGATAACTTTTAAAGTTCTCAAGATATCAGAGGAATTTTATTGCCGGATACCATATGTTATCTAAATGCTTTCATCATATCCATGCAAAATATCAAGTTTTACACTTGGCAACATTATTAAAGAATTACATATTAGTCCATAGGTGCTTTAAAAAAAATAAACTTATAACACTATGGTCTTTATCTTTTGTTTCTTTCCTCTATTGACTTCTGTAAATTGTGTTTTTTCTGCTTATTATCTTAATGTAATGTTTAGAGTTTTTTGTTTTTAATTATTGTAATTGCGTTTAACTCCTAGAGAACATGCTCTTAATCCCATTGTGCTGCTGAAACATTTTTATGTCACCATATAAGTAGCATTGTCATGAGAATAACTATTGAAGCGGGTAAGCCCGTTCTAGTTAGAGGAAGGCATGGATTCTTACAGGCCCACAGAATTCCTGTAGTGAGGGAGTCTGTGCCACAGCCGGCAGCGGCAGGCCTTGCTCTTGTCTCATCATTTGTCCCTTCCGGTGGAGATGTCCCCGCACAAGTTCAAGTGCTGCCTGAGGTACCAGAGTGCATGTCTGCGTCCTCTCGGGAGCCTCCCCTCTCAAGCTCTCCGCCCCAAACTAGAACCACTAAACAGCCTTCTTGGCCAAACCCACACCCTCGCCCCCAAACGAAAAGAATGCAGAGGGAAAGGGGATGGGAACTGTGTGTGGAGTTTCACTTGGTTCCACTGCGCTATGACGTGCATTTTATTACTACTGTCCATGTGTATTTTATTATCAAGAGCAGGACTCCAAGGCCAGGCCATGTAACCCTTAATGATCTTATGCCTTTTCCCTGTAGTTTGTCAGTAGCACTATACTAATAAAATGTGCCTTTGAAATTTTAGCTTTTCGAAGTATATTTTTCTACCATATTTCCTAGAGCCAGAGAAGGTATTTTGTTTGTTTATTTGATTGTTTGTTTTAAGGAATTAAAAAGGGGAGGAGGAAGGATAGAAAGCAGGGAAGGAAAGAAAGTAGAAAGTTGATGTTGATGTTCAGTGTTCCTATAGGACACTTTGTCAATCAAAGCACAATAAAGCGAGGTATGCCTGTACCTACACAGTCCCCATCCACTCAACAAAGAATCTTCACCAGCTCCTGTGAGTGAAGCAGTGCTTAGCTGAGTGGGCTGTGAAGGTGACTGGGGCCTGGATGTCCTCAGAGAGTTCACAGTTAAAGGGAGGAAGCAAAGGTGTGTGTAACTCATAGAAGGCAGAGTGACATGAGAGGTTGAAAAAGTATGAAGTTTTGCTCAAGTAGAAGAGTGAAGGTGGCCCGGCCGCGTGGCTCTGTGGTTGAGCATCGACCTACGAGCCAGGAGGTCTTGGTTCCATACGGTCAGGGCACACGCCCGGGGTTTTGGGCTCGATCCCCAGTAAGGGGGTGTGCAGGAGGCAGACGATCGATGATTCTCTCTTTTTTTTTTTATATTTTATTGATTTTTTACAGAGAGGAAGGGAGAGAGAGTTAGAAGCATCGATGGGAGAGAAACATCTATCAGCCGCCTCCCGCACATCTCCCACTGGGGATGTGCCCGCAGCCCAGGTACGTGCCCTTGACCGGAATCGAACCTGGGACCCCTCAGTCCACAGGCCAACCCTCTATCCACTGAGCCAAACCGGTCTCGGCATGATGATTCTCTCTTATCAGTGATGTTTCTATCTCTTTCTCCCTCTCCTTTCCTCTCTGAAATCAATAAAAATATACAAATTTTTAGAAGAGCAGGCATTATAAGGTTGGATTTAGAAAAAAAGCAGATACAAGAGGTGTAAAATTTTCTATTAGCATAATCTAGAAGCATCGCATAATTTGTAAGTTTAGATTTAACAACCATATGCAGATTCATAACCTATATTGCATTATAAATTTGCTATTTCTACTTGAAGATATTCATTTCTTTTAATAATTTGCCTTTTACTAATACTGTTTTTAGTAGATGTTGAGATTTTTAAGCAGTGTGGATTTAAATTTAATGATCTGTATTATTAAGTCAATTTTAAGATAGGAATTGCCATGCAAAGAAAGAGCTGACGTATACACAGCATACTTGCAAATTAAAAGAGGGCTTGTTTGGTGCTTATTGTATATACATTGAGTTCATTTTAGTACAGTTTTAGTACAACATGCATAACATGTTGACATTGCTGTGGTCTGTGTTGTTTCTAATTAATTCATACTGCTTTCTACAAATGTCAGAAATTTCATTGTACAAATGTCTGCTTAGAAAACCTTAAAAACAAATTGATTTTTGTATGATTGTTTTTTATCTCATTAAGCCTGGTTATCCTGTTTCTTGTCCTTGTTCTTTTATTTCAGGAAATTGCAGGAATTGAATAAATCATCTGGGGAACACTTTAAACCTTTTCTCAAAAGAATTACATCAACATTTAACAAGTTTTTAAAATTATATATGGAATGGTAATGTCAGATGTAGCATGACATAAAAAGATCTAGTTAGACCATTTACCATTTGTGACCTTAACCAAAAACTGGTCACATAACTTCGCCTAAGGCTCATTTTCCTCATCTGTAAAACAAGATGATAATACTTCTTTTACAGGTGGTTGTGAGAATTAAATGAGTTGATGAATATAAAGCTTTGAAATGATGCTCATCCTATATAATAAAAGGCTAATATCCAAATCATTCAAACAGTGGAATGACCAGCCGCTATGATGCACACTGACCACTAGGGGGCAGACACTTAACGCAGGAGCTTTCCCCTGGTAGTCAGTGTGCTCCCACAGCAGGAGCACCACTCAGCCAGAAGCTGGGCTCACGGCTGGCAAGCGCAGTGGTGGTGGCGGGAGCCTCTCCTGCCTCTGCGGCATTGCTAAGAATGTCCGCCTGCCAGTTTATGCCCATGGGGAGCGGGCCTAAGCCATCAGTCAGACATCCCCCAAGGGCTCCCGGACTGCGAGAGGGCGCAGGCTGGGCTGAGGGACACACACCCCCCCCCCGCCCGAGTGCACGAATTTCATGCACTGAGCCTCTAGTTATATTATAATATAGTGATTGTGATTATATATTTTATTATAATGGTACTTATTACATTATTCTAAGCTTATTAGGGGGACCCTAACTGCTTCTTCACCACTATAGCTCTTAGGGCCACACACAGTGCGGGACACATAATGAGGGACCAGGAAATATTCACTCTGGTAGATAAAACAGGAACTGACCACAGATTGCTTCTGTTGGGCCATAAGCCTCAACCTAGCTTCTCTTTTTAAATTTATAGTTAAAATTTTATGCAAATACTCCATTCCTTGTAAGTCTTTCAAGCTAACAACAAATGCTACATTGTCCTTTGGATTTTAAAGTCATAGGGAGCTTAAACATGTACTTTTAGAATGTTCTGTGTTTTCAAAACCTTTCCTGAGGGAGCAGCCAAAATTGAGTTCATGTGCAGCCGATGTTTGAAGTTGGAAACTTTGAAGTTTCATTGAACTGAAATCTTTTGGAGGAAAGCAGTAGTATCAGTGGTAGATTTTGTGAGTTTCTCCCTCTTAAAAACATAGCAGTAGCCTGCCTGGCATGGCTCAGTGGTTGAGCACTGGGAACAGTTACTTAGTTCTTTATGGAAACGAGCTCATGTTCATAAAGAACTAAATAACTCTTACCAGTGATCATCAGAGGACCTGAGGTGTGGTCCTGCCACAGCTGCCTTTATGCTGTGTGGTCATGAGCAAGCCACTCAGCTTCTGTCAGAATGTGTCCTTACCCATAATCAGTTAGATAAGACCTACCTCACAAGAACGTTGTGGCCCTCGGATGACGTATGTGTACTATGAAGTGATGTACACAGGAGCGTAAAGTGCTCCCCGCAGTTCTTCTTGTGCCATGGACCCCTTTGGCCATCTGCAGAAGCTACGGAGCGCTTCTCAGGACAGTCTTTCTAAATCATAAACATGGAATTGCAGAGAAACACAATTATATTGAAATACTGGATAGTTATCAAAATACCACTGAAGCGGTATAGTAACATACAAGGGGTCCCGGAGTGCAAGAAGGCGCAGGCCAGGCTGAGGGACCCCACCAGTGCACAAATTCGTGCACCAGGCCTCTAGTAGTAACATATGGTTCTTTGTTAAAATACCGAAGTGACCATCATTGCTGTGAGCTTAATGACTGCAGTAATTTTGAAGTAGTGATGACTAAATGTTTTGAGTTACCTGTAGCAACTATAATGTGATTTCTGTTGGTGTCAGAAATCACCAGTATTGCTAATACTACTACTGTTTGCTGCTTGTATTTATAACTGAAAATGCTAAGCTTCTGTTAGAAGTTAGTGAAAATAAAGTTGTAATGCTTTTTCTCATCCAAGTGTGTTTTAAAAAACATATCACTACTTCAGGGTGTTTAAAGTATATTTTTCAAAATAACAACTTAAGATTATATGGAATTTAGTTTTATTAATTTAATTTTTTTAATATTTATTCTTAAATACATTTTTATTGATTTCAGAGAGAAAGGGAGCTGGAAAGAGAGATAGAAACATCAATGATGAGAGAGAATCATGGATCAGCTGCCTCCTGCACGCCCCACACTGGGGATCGAGCCCACAACCTGGGCATGTGCCCTGACCTGGAATCGAACCGTGATCTCCTGGTTCATAGGTCGATACTCAACCACTGAGTCACACTGGCCAGGGCTTATTCATTTTTTTAAAATTAAACTTTAAGATTCCAAACATCAAAATAGTTAGCATTTCCAGAGAACCTTAAACTTGGGGTACACATGTTTAGATGTACAACTTACATAACTGGTTCCATCATAAATGATGTTTCTAGAGCTGTTCCTGAAAAGGGATTAAACTTCTTTTTTAAAATATTCCAGGATCAGCCAAGACCTTGCTCTCATTGCTCGGGAAATCAACGACGTAGCCGGCGAGATAGACTCGGTGACGTCCTCGGGCACTGCCCCTAGTACCACAGTAAGCACTGCCGCCACCACCCCTGGCTCTGCCATAGACACTAGAGAAGAGGTAGGAGAGCCTCATGGAGAAATGCATAAGGTTCTTTCTTTTCTTTATTTCTTTTGCTTTTAGCTTTTTGCGCAGTTTATTTTACTTACGTCCACCCTCCCTGTTTGCACGAAGCTCTGCATTTTCCATCTTTGCTCTAACAGATTGCTTTTATGTGTTTGTAACAACACTCGTAAAGACTAACCCTTGTCTACTACTAATATTGACATGAAGTTGTGATATTATTTACAATAAGTACTTTGCGATTGGTACACAGTTTCACTTAAAATATGAATATAAATGGTATGTGAAAAGCAAGCCAGAATTTGATAAAGTTTCTGTAAAATTTGACTGTGAAAATACTTCAATTAAAAAAGTATTTTCCTAGCTAATTAATTAGGAGATGGCTCTAATGGCAAGGAAAGAAAAATTCTAGTTTCACTTCTACTCACAAACATATATACACAATATCCTTTAAAAATTTACATGTGTGTATATATATGTGTATACATATATATGTTCGTGCACACACACACAAATATATATATTTTCAATCTTGCAACTTTCTGGTAAACTCTGTGTAATGTAAATTAACAGGCTATTGTCCTTCCAAAACCATCGTTCCTGCTTTCCACCTCTAGGGGGCAGCATTTACTTAACATTGCTCCAGAAGGTACCGTTAACACAATGTAAAATTGATGGTACTCTGGTCATGTTGGCTCTCTTGATTTGGTGCAGAAACACAAACAAAAGCTTGGCACTTGAAAGAATGGATTAAAGTTTTATTAGGACAAAGCCACACTCATTGTTTAACGATATCAGAATCTAGTAGTTGGACGGAGACTGGATGGCCGCAAACTAAAATATTTATTCTCTGGCCCTTCACAGAAAAACATTTGCCAGCCTCCAATATTAATGATTCCACATCCTTAATTTATAAAATAGTGTTCCCAATATTAACCAAAAATGGCTACCCTTTTTGAGAAGTTTAATTCTGGTTATCGATGCTAATAATACTGTCTTTGGTTGCTTCTTGTCACACTCCTTTTATAGTCTAACTTTTTAATAGTCACTTTTTGGTGTTTTTTCCCCTTTATGTGTTGCCTAATTTGGTAAATGGTGCTTCATCAGTCTGTGTAGTTTTGTTACCATGTTGATTAACTGTCTATGTATATAAAATTATCCTTTTTTGGTGAAAAACAGAATCTTCTTGGTGGCAAGACATACACAATTTTTTCGGTACATTAAAATGATAAAGATAATATTTTCTCAGCTGTCTAACTAAATTTTATCTAACATGATGATTCACTCAGACCCAGTAAAATTATTCATACATTTCATTGAATAGACTTTTGTTTTCTTTTTTATTTCTGAATATTGTACTAGAATATATTCCTTCTTCAGTAAACCCGAGTTACTTTGTATTATACGTGTGTAGTTTGAACTGTAGGTGGCAGTATATCCTTTTTGTTGGAGGAATACGTAATTTCTGTCGCATTGTTAAAAATTTCTTTAAGACCAACATACTTATTTTGTAGATTTAAATTTTTTTCCTTTTGTAAATTTAATTGGAATTTGCAATTTGTGTATCTATGAAGAAATTTAGCACCTGGATTTGGGGAGAAAAAAAAAGAAAAAAACCAAGATAGGAAACTAAAAGAAACAGAACCATTATTTTACACTGGTAAGGCAATGTGAGTAATATGAGCTCCTTGTCCATCTACATGGCTCAGCTTTTCCAATTTACCATCCGTTTTCCATTTGGGGGAAATCTTGTCCATGGAAGAATCAAATTGATAATAGCTCTGTATTTTGGATTTTGAAAATAGAATCTATGTAGATGAACATTTATTTTATAAAAGACACCTTTGGAGTGCTTATGAAAAGAAAGAGTAATTGGTTTATTGAAGATATCATGCTTCTCTTACTACCTGAGAATGAAATAACTTCTGTCTAATCATAAAAAATGATAATGCCAATATCTCTGCTTTTCCAAATTATTCTCATAAAGGTTTGCTCTTGTCCTATTAGCTGGTTGATCGAGTTTTTGATGAAAGCCTCAACTTCCGAAAGATCCCGCCATTGGTTAATTCTAAAACACCGGATGGAAACAACTGTCGGGCTAACGATTCAAGGCCTCAACCGCCAGAGCCTCCTGATCACTTAACAATCACGAGGCGGAGAACCTGGAGCAGAGATGAGGTATGTAAACCATCGGCGTCAACTGGCGGCAGAGAGGGATGTCCGTCTGTGGGAGAGGAGGAACTCTTCAATAACTAGGCTGGGAAAAGTGCTTGTCTTTTTTGGTTGTTTTTTTAAAACATATTTTTATTGATTTTAGAGAGGGAGAGAGAGATAGAAACATTAGTGATGAGAGAGAATCACTGATGAGCTGCCTCCTGCATGCCTCTGTTGAGGATCAAGCCTGCAAACGGGCATGTGCCCTTCCTGGGAATCGAACCGTGACCATTGAGCCACCCCAGCCAGGCAAAAATGCTTGTCTTTAGAGGTAGAATGAAATTCCATCTTGACATCACCTCATATACAAATAACTCCAAACGAGTTAAGTTTTACAGGGTGAAAGTAAAACCTTTAGTAAAAATATACTATCTTTCAACATTGCAGTAGGGAATGATTTTGTAAAAGACACAAAAAGTTTTGACTTTAAAACATTGATAAATTTGAGTATATTAAACAGGCAACCGGCAAAGGATTAGTATCTATAATATATGAAGAATCTTACCAATCAGTTAAAAAGACAAAACAATCCAATAGAAAAATCTATTTCAAAACAAAAGAAAACATGAACAGTATTTCACTGAAGGGAAAACACCCAAGAGCTAACTCAGGAGTGATACACAGAGGTGGTCCAGCTTCCCAGCTAGGGCGTGGGTAGAAGGAGAATATAGAGCAGTGATGGCGAACCTATGACACGCGTGTCAGAGGTGACACGCGAACTCATTTTTTTGGTTGATTTTTGTTAAATGGCATTTAAATATATAAAATAAATATAAAAAATATAAGTCTCTGTTTTACTATGGTTGCAAATATCAAAAAATTTCTATATGTGACACGGCACCAGAGTTAAGTTAGGGTTTTTCAAAATGCTGACACGCCGAGCTCAAAAGGTTCGCCATCACTGATCTAGAAAGAAGCCGTTGACCAGAAGGGTTTGATCCTAGGCTGGCATCTATGGATCCCTGGATTTAAGGAATAGGAGCTAAAAGTTAGTATACGTGAATATGTATGTTTGCAATAGCACAGAGTAGTGAAAAACTACCTCTGATGGCCGGGCTGGTGTGGCTCAGTGGTTGAGCATTGACCTGTGAACCAGGAGGTCAGGGTTTGATTCCAGGTCAGGGCGCATAGCCGGGTTGTGGGCTCGATCCCCAGTGTGGGGCGTGCGGGAGGCAGCCGATCCATGATTCTCTCTTATCATTGATATCTCTCTCTCTTCCTCTCCCTTCTTCTCTGAAATCAATTAAAATATATTTTTTTAAATCTCCCTCTGGTAGAAAAGCATGTGGCCGGCTCCTTAGGCACTGTTGCAGGATGCTAGATGGTCCTGGCCTGGCCTGATAGTTATTTATTGTTCTTGGTGTCAGGAAAAGGACCCATTCTCTGATCTTATCTACATTCTGCCTGCGGTCCGGGAAGATAAATTTGTCTAAATGTAATTAAACTATGTGGAAGAAGTTATATTTTTAAGGAGAATGGAAGCATCTAGGTTGATAGTTATCTCCAGCTTAATATCAGAAAATCTTCAATATACAATATACTGTGACAATGAGCTGCACTTTATGGGGTAGAAAAAAGAGATATCCTTTTCTTTTTTAATGTTCCCCTAGACTACCCAGCCCCTTCTCACTTCATCCCTAATGAATGTGTCTTCCACTCTTTGGATTGGATTCCTCAAGGCTCACAAAGTGCCACTGTGCTCTGTAGCGTTCATTGCCCACTGTTGCTTTTCATATTCTAATTAACCCTTTATCCCCCTAAATTCAAGTCCTTGTCATTCTCCGGGTCTACTTTTCCTGATGCCTTATTCACAGAAATCCTTCTCCTTAGAATTCCTACTGCACGGAATCGCAACATTTAGTTTTAGCACTTACTTACATTCTTGTAGAATAGTTGGCTGTATTTCCTATATATTACTGTGTATAGATCTCTAAAGCTTCTTAACATCCAAAGCCATTATGTTGCTTTCTGGGTTTTCCTAGCATCCAGGTACAGTTCTCAGGCCAAGGAGCTGGTTTGGGATCCCACCACTGAGCCCCCAGCGTAGTCCTCCTCCTAGCGTTCTGCTGGCTGTGCCTCTGTCACCTGTTGCTGGCAGGTGTTACTCCACTGGCCTGTGCGGTATCTGCAGCTGTGTTCACGCTGCAGCGAGAGCTCAGTAGTGACAGAGAGCCTCGCCCCAATCTTCACTCCCTGGCCCTTTGCAGAAGTTTGTTGACCTCTGGTTTTTTGGTTTGGTTTTGTTTTTTTAATATACTTTTATTGATTTCAGAGAGGAGGGGAGAGGGAGAGAGAGATAGAAACATCAATGATGAGAATCATTGATCGGCTGCCTCCTGCACACCTCATACTGGAGATCGAGCCCACAACTCGGGCATGTGCCCTGACTAGGAATCAAACCATGACCTCCTGGTTCATAGGTCGACGCTCAACCACTGAGCCATGCCAAGCGGGCCTGACCTCTGGTTTTGCCCGTGAATTTCAACTGGGGAGGTACCAACCCCCATTATAAAAACTTACATTTTGAGTAAATTTTTAAAATGTGTCTGTCCCACTAGACTTCCGGAGAACAAGAATTATAATCTTCGTCATCTCTGTATTCATATGATCTGATGAAAGAATAGCTAGTAAATTTAGTGTTCTCAATTCTTGATGCTTTCCCTCTTATGGTCATTTCATTGGGGGTGTGAGAGACAGGATCATGGTGGGATGAAGGGATATGACCAAAACAATAGGGCAACTTTACAAGTCAGTTAATAAAAAGGAACTCCTTTGCAAATATTTCTCCCTCCATGTGGTTATGCATTACGCTAATTACATCTTCCTTGGTCTTTGATTATAACTGGCATGCATACTAAATGCCTGAACACAGGGAGCTGGGACAGCGTGCTTGCTGTGGAGTCAGGGCCGCGGGGATGTGCTAACGTCTGCGTTCTCTCTGGCTGCTCAGGTCATGGGAGATAACTTGCTGCTCTCGTCCGTCTTCCAGTTCTCCAGGAAGATCCGACAGTCCATAGACAAAACAGCCGGGAAGATCAGGTACTGCAGTGTGGCTTTACCTCCTGCTTTTATTAGCAACAGTTGCCTGTTCCACGGTTTTTAAAAATATGTTTTTAATGATTTCATTGAGGAAGGAAGAGGGAGAGAGAGAAACTTCAATAATGAAAGAGAATAATTGATCAGCTGCCTCCTGCACACCCCCTACAGGAGGTCGAGCCTGCAACCCGGGCATGTGCCCTGACTGGGAATTGAACCATGACCTGGTTCATAGGTCGATGCTCAACCACTGAGCCATGCTGGCCGGCCTGCTCACATTTTTTAAGCCTGCTAGCACTGCTCCTAGGAACTGGTGAAGCCAGTGGCAATGACTCTTACTCTGCCTCCACCATGTCCCTTGCTTTTTAGATAGAAGTAATAGCCGCGAGCGAAATGGGCAGTGTGCAGGGGACAAAAAAAGAAATAAATGTCCCTTATCATTAAAAGCGAATAGTTATACTCACTCGGTTTAATTTTATTAGTTACCAGAAGCAATTTTCCACATTATAATGGTGTTTTAAAGTAACAGACTTTTGAGATTTCTATTATAAGACCTCAAACTTTCCTCTAATTTTATCTTCCTCATCAGTAAAGGGTATGTGTACTTTTAAAAGACTCAGAAAATGTATGTCAAAAGGCTTTAGGTACTGGCAAAATTCACTGAATTTTCAGCACTAAGGGGCTAAGCAGACTTCCTATATAATACAAGTCCATTATAGTTCCAAGTTGGTCCATGAAATAGTCCTTGTTTTCTTCCTTCCCCCCGGTCCTAGCGCTGTTAAGTCTCTTTTACAATGCACAGCATCATTTATCTGTGCAATAGCAGCCTGGTCATTAGGATAACAGCTCTTAGATGTCTGGCAAGGAGGTTTATTTGGGGGGTTTTAAAAATTCAGCAGTCGATCAGAATGTTCCTGTATCAGATTCTAGAACCATTATTGCCTTTTGAATCATGGTTATTTGTAAATGTAGATTTGATATTGATGAATTTTTTGTTTTCAAATAAGTTGACCCTGGCCATTGATCTTTAAGAAATACAAATAAGTAATTTACTTACTTGTACAGTGTGGATGCTTATATAAGGCAGTTAAGTTGGATTTCCAGGCTCAGTGAAGAAATTTTCAAAGAACCAGGAGGATGCCTCGTAATTGCATCTCTCTAAACCTGCTGAGTCATGTCTCGGATCCAAAGTCCTGGGGGGGAAAAGGATGCCATTCCACATTTGAGTGGCAAATCAAAATGTTGTGGTACTTTATAAATTAACATATTTGAGTTTAGTTTCTAAAAATAATTGTCTTTATTGGCGATTGTGTTATCAAAAGGAAGATTTGTAAAGAAAAACAGTTAAGCACATCAATTTTTAGTCTTTAAAATAATGTTCACACTTTGCTCAATCAATAGGATTCCTTTTCCTATAGAAAGAGGTCTTAAGAGACACAATTTTTCATACCTACTTCAACCTATTTTTATCTTAATTTCATCTTATGCTTATACCATGTATGTTCTATCTGAACAAAGTTGTGTTTTCATTATAACTGATGGTTAATTACAAATATCAGATACAATTTGGGGTGTTATGTCATCTACATTTGTTTTATATTTTGGTTTTCAATAAAGAGTGAGGTCAATACAAGAGTTTATGTGTATATTCAGAACTACTCAGTTACTTTCTTAATACAGATCTCTCACATAAATGAGTTCATTAGCAATATTGGCTTAGGATTTAATTCACAGTTACGTAATATTTAGGTAGTTCTTTATCCTTGTGAAGGCTTGAAAAAAGATTTTGTTTTTGTATTGTTGTTAAAAATGTGATAGGCTTCTAAATATGAAAATTAAAGTGCTTCTGTTTTTTTATTTATAGAATATTATTTAAAGATAAAGATCGGAATTGGGATGAAATAGAAAGCAAGCTAAGAGCTGAAAGTGAAGTTCCCATTGTGAAAACCTCAAGCATGGTACTAACTTTTCTGAACTATTAAAACATGTTAATAGCAGCGTTTTATTTTGGGGGAATGATATGCTTATTTTTGAGCTGTTTGTTAATATACATTTTTAAAGGAAGATGTAAATGCACATGTTTTAGAAATTTTATGCCTTAAACCAACTCCCAGAGGAGTTTAAGATGTTGATTACTTCAAAATTGTAGAGCAAGCATGTCAAACTCAAGGCTAACATGGGCCAAATAAACAAGGATAGAGGGTGTAGAGGAGGAGCTTTTGTGGTTCTTACTGTTATGCGTTTGTGTTCATGTAATAATCATATGTCATAAGTAGACAGTTTTGAAAATAAGTTGACATGGCTCACTTCCATTTGCTTAATACATTGCTTATCTCCATTTTTAGTTTTTTTTTTTGAGGAAAAAAACTAAAAAAGGAACTGCCATTTGACCCAGTAATCCCACTTCTAGGACTATATCCCAAGAAACTAGAAACACCAATCAGAAAGGACATATATATCCCTATGTTCATAGCAGCACAATTTACCATAGCGAAGATCTGGAAACAGCCTAAGTGCCCATCAGCAGATGAGTGGATTAGAAAACTGTGATACATCTACACAATGGAATACTACGCTGCTGTAAAAAAGAAGGCATTCTTAACCATTTGCAACAGCATGGATGGAGCTGGAGAGCATTATGCTCAATGAAATAATTCAGTCAGAAAAAGATAAATATCACATGACCTCACTCATTTGCAGAATATAATGAACAACATAAACTGATGAACAAAAACAGATCCAGAGACAGAGAAGCAGCGATCAGATGCTCAAACCTCAGAGGGAAGATAGGGGAGGGTGGGGGTAAGAGGGAGAGATCAACCAAAGGACTTATATGCAAGCATATAGGCCTAACCAATGGACACAGACAACAGGGGGGTGAGGGCATGAACGGGAGTGGGGTCGGGGGGAATGGGGCGAGGACACATATGTAATACCTTAATCCATAAAGAAAAAGAAAAAATGTTTTTAAATTGCTTATCTCCTCCTCAAGAATTTGTATAGATTTTTCTCGATCAGTGAGGCATCCTAACGCTGAGGTTGGAAGCTTAGACATTTTTCCAAAGAAAATCAAATCCTTACGCTCTTTCCTAAAGGTGTGCGAGGCTGATCAGTACCAGTTTTTCCGAATCTTTTCTTAATTTTGAACTTTTTTCATTTTCTATCATTTCATTGAAAGAAGAAATTTTATTTTTAAATTAATTTAAGATTTTAAAATGTGAATTGTATTTATTGGATAGCCTACTTATTTTATATCTTGTTGCTACAAATGTAGTGCCATGCGGATAATGTTAAGTATTCCAAATAAAGATGAGTCTGAGAGGAATTGCCAAATAAAAATGTTTTTCGTAAAGTGAGGTCATTCTTTGTTTTTTTTTCCCTCCAGGAGATTTCTTCCATATTACAGGAGCTGAAAAGAGTTGAAAAACAGCTGCAAGGTAAATTTACTACTGAATGAAGCAGAAAGAGCTAACAGTTTTAAGACAGTGCATGTTGTGGTATTTTTCAGAATATTCTTATTATTAGAACATTATTTGATTAAATGTAATGACATGGATAAAAATATAGATTTGGACATTTCCAAATTACTTATAATAAGAAAGTTCAAACCCCATTATAAATCATTAAAAAGACATGAAGTTAAATCTTGAGCATATTGCTGAATGTTATAAATGAATTTATAGTATTATATCTATTACCGATTATATGTAATACTAATATGTGAAAAATATATCAAATAATGTATTAAAATATGTATATGCAGCTTAAAATGCTTGACAGAATTATTTATTTGGTTTGGCAATTTTCAAGTTATATTTGTGGTATAACCCAGATGAACTAGTAACACAAATGATAATTGTGTGATGAGCAACGAGAAATGGATGCATCGTGTTGGCCACAGGGGCCGGAAGAGAGAGAGCAGAGAGGCTCAGTTTGCCTTGAGAACTTTGACAGGGACGTGCATTGGTGTGCGTCAGATCTTAATCATGCATTAATGCCTGCGTAGGTCTTGACCCAGAAGTCCCAGGGGTACAACAGGCCGATTTCAGAGTGAACTGCTGATTCTACTCAATTCTTATTGCTTGAATTATCATAGACATGATATGTTAGTCCTACCTAAGTGATTCTCACACTTCATTCTGCCTCAGCACACCTGAGCGTGCGGACAACCCCCCATGAGTAAAAGTGGCTGCTCACGTCATGAGTGTTCGCTGGTAGAATGGGGGTGAACATTGGCAAAGGTCTCCTAAGTGATTCTTAAGTCTATGGCGCTTCCTTCTCCCAACTCTACTCTATCCAGTGCCAAGTTGAAAATCACTGACTACGGTTTTTCCTCATCCGCTCAAAGATCTTTTGATGAAAACTGGTTTTAACTGGCCCCTCCTATGGAGGTGGCAAAATCTGTTCGGCCTGCCGGGGCTGCTGTGGGATGTTAGTATCTAGGCAACGAGGGGATCCTCATGGCTCTGTGACACATCCACACTTGCACATGCTCATGTCCTAGCGCTCTCACCAGCAGGATGACCACATGCTCTGGGGGCACCAGACTGCCTCATGTATGTCAGTTTCCCCAAACCCCATCAGTAGCAACTGATCCCCAGTTGCTTGAGTGATTAATAGGGCTAGGAGTGTTCATTAAAATTATAACCAATATTTTCACTTATGCTCTTAAAATAATGAAAGCACATTTTAAAAAGATCTCTTCTAAATTCCACATGTCCAAATCCTAGTCTTCCATCAGGCTCTGAAATGCCCATAAGTGAGCTACTCCAGGCATCAGGAAAGCCTGTATAGTCTAGATCAGGCCCAGAATGATGGAGAGTGGGGTTTTCAAAACAGTATAGAAAGGCGTCTCCAAAATTAAGCATCAAATAAAGGCCCCAATACTCAAAGCACTATCCTAGTCATAAGCGATGCTCACATCCGAACTGTAGAACTGTACTGCATCGACAGCTGTCTTTCCCCCCATTCCTTTTTCCCTGCAGCGATCAATGCTATGATTGACCCGGATGGAACCCTGGAGGCTCTGAACAACATGGGCTTTCCCAATGCCCTCTTGCCGTCTCCCCCCAAACAGAAGTCCAGCCCCGTCAACAACCACAGCAGCCCGGGGCAGACCCCGTCCCTTTGCCCGGCCGACGCGAGGGTTCTTCATCCTGCCGCCATCTCGAGTTCAGCTGAGTTTGAGAACACGGAGTCGGAAGCTGACTTCAGCATCCACTTCAACAGGTTCAACCCCGACGGGGAGGAGGAGGAGGTGCCGGTGCCCGAATGACTCCCTGGGAAGCAGGCACCTGGGGAAAGACTAGGAACGTTAGAAGCAGCATAGCGTTGACTTGCACAAAACAAGACAGCTTGGTCAAGTACAATCTGGCTCTCTCTGGCTTTTTAATTTTATTTATTTATTTTCCCCTATAATGTGGCATCAGATCCATCCTTCCAAACCACCCGGGAGCCACTCGGGGCACATGTAGGAAAAGCACACCGTGCCAATGTCACCTTTTGTGGTTTCATGATTTTCAAACTGAACTGTATCATTGCATCCTCTCCCTTCACAGATCTTTGTTTTTGGTGAGTTTTTTTTTAAGCCATGCTGTGACCTACAAGCAACCTAAATACCTACCATTTCTGACCCCCGTGTCCTCTGTGCCAAGCTGCTCCCCAAAACGGACTTTCTCTCCATCTGTACAGATTTGTTACACACTTATATTTGCTTCTTAATAACAGGATTTATATTAGCACTCATGACCATTGGATACAGTGACATCTAACTGTCCACAGTCCAGCTGACCTTTCACAAGTCGTTCTTGTGTTCTGAAATTTTCCAACATGTATGTGATTTATGTAACTCCGTAGCGACATAAATTGCCTTGGGGCTTACGGAGATGAACTATTATGTTTGCACTAAGATCCGCTGGGAGTGGTAGGTGGACATATCTATGTATCAGTCAGCACTAACCGCCTTTTGTACATAGGAGACTGATGAGACTATTTGTTCTAACCCACAGCATTTTACTCCACTTGCAAAGAGATGAATTTGGCACTTTTTTCAATATTCTTTGTTTTTTTTTTAATGGAAGTAAGAGTTTGTCTCTCATTTTAGGGCAAATGATAATTAGAAAGATTAAACTAGACAGATAGTTTAGGTGGAGTATATTTTTAAAACTAAGAACATGTATATTGGTCCGGTGTTACCAAGTTTATATGTGACAGTTGGAAAAAAAATCCCCTTGCAACGATCATGCAGTGAAAATTTTCTTCATTAGGAGACCTGGAGAAGCAGTAGCCATGAGATTAGTTGATAGTGTCACCCCCAAGCAATGAGTTGCTTGTGTGATTCCCTGTAGGACCCCGTAGTGAACCCCGTGTGTCTGTCTTACTCAATATAAGGACCCGGCAAGGCGACATGACAAAGGCGTGGGCCTGTGTTACTAACCAGGAAGCCTATGAAAAATATCTCCTATTAACCTCTTCCTTTCTCTTTCCAGTAAGGTCACGTTTGGGTAAGTTGAAAAAGAAAGCGATTATCTTCATGTTTCCAGAACACTATAATTTGGGTGAATCTAATTCATGTATTATTAGCAGTCTTGGAGCTTCCCCTTGACCCCACCAGTCTATAAAGATTAAAGTGCAACCTTTGCAAATGTATGAAATGGTCTTTAATATTTCAGCAATAATCCCGTGCTACATTTGTTTTAAGAAACAAACTGTGTACACTTCAGAAATTTGCAGGATTTGACAAACCCTGTACCATTGGGCCACTTAATAAAGACGCAAAAAAAAAAAAATTTTTTTTTTTTTTGTAGAGATGTGCAAAAAAGATCTGCGGTGTAATGGATCTCATATTTTTCTTCAATTTTTTTTAAAAGGGTAAATGAACTGTTCTCCTAATGAAGCTAAGTTGCCCATGCTAATAAAGGAAACCGGAAAAAAAGGTTTTAAAGAACATGATTGGAAAGATACAAGTGCTTTGAAGGAATAAATGAAACATTAAAACAGGGTCAGTCCATTTGAAGAAAAAAATTCAAACATAATCACCATTGTTCCCTCTTTTTTCAATTGTTTGGGTACCGATTCTATCCACTTGGAAGTAGCAGATAAGGAGTTGTTTAGGAAAATATCGGCGTCTGTCTACTTACATTATTGTTTAAGTGTTTACACAGTTTTGTTTAAATATAAACATTTGGCCTTTTACTATGTTATTTTTATTTTTTATGAATACATTATTCTCCTTATTTATTTTTGTTACATTTATTACTTATGTTATTTTGTTAATGCATTTACAACTCCATTTTTAAATAAAGTGTTTCTGGAACTTTATGTGATGGTTGTATATTTCTTAGACCATCTGGATGGCTAATACTTCATCACATTGCCAAATAACCATTTACACACCGTTTCCCAAAGCCTAGCAGTAGGATGATGCTTGCATTCTAATTGATATGTAAGAGCAGCACAGGTAAGAGGAGCTGAAGGCTGACTTATTTTCTTTTTTTGTTTGATTGTTTTTAATATATTTTTATTGGTTTCAGAAAGGAAGGGAGAAGAGAGAGAGAAACATCAATGATGAGACTCATTGATTGTCTGCCTCCTGCACGCCCCCTACGGGAGATTGAGCCCACAACCCGGGCATGTGCCCTGACCGGGAATCGAACCGCGACCTCCTGGTTCATAGGTCGATGCTCAACCCCTGAGCCACACCGGCTGGGCTGCCTTATTTTCTTGGGACATTTCTAAGCAAATCCTCCCAGACCAGACCTCGGCCTGCCGCATCAGACCACACCATGTGGCTGGGAATCTCTGACAGCTTTGTTTTTCATGCGGTTTTTTCAGAGATGGGTCATGTCCCTCATGCCTGCTACAGTGGGCAGCTGGCCAGTGGCCTGAGTCCCATGTAATCACAATAGAAAGCCACGGAGCAGAGTTAGAAATCTTGCAACTAAACTTGACTTTTTGCTTCAGGGAAGTGATTGCAACTCCCGCTGCTCAGGTTCATCATGTGTAAAATGGAGCGGAGGATCTGACTAGCTGGTCTCTGAGCTGTATTTCTGCTCTTTAGAACACCAAGTCAAAGAGAACATCTTTAAAATAATCAGAGAGAGAAGAGAGGATTTTTTCCTTTCTATTTTGTTTTTACCAAGAACTGCCTGAATTGTTTCAAGTTACAAAAATGTTTTAGGATATATTTCCTTCCCTTTTAAAATTTTATTTTTGCTTAAAGAATGTCAGTTAAAAGATTAAAGTTGATAATGAATTTATGGCATGTCTAACAAGGAGAGTACTTCATCCCATCTACTTGTCATATACACTCGAAGCAGATAAAAATGTAAGAACTAAATTGGCACGAACTTCTCTGAAATTGAACTAGCATTACTGAAGAGAGCAAAACCCATTAAGCTCATGCAATTACAGACACCAGGGTTTCCATCCAAATCCCGGCCCCTGTGTCTCCTGCCTCTGATTTGATAAAATGTGTATGCAGTGGAGATCTGAATATCTAATGGAATTACTAAAGAAGATTTTAGAATTCCATCTTTCAAAGAGTTTGTTTTGTTTGTTCTAATGGCTCTTTGGTCAGTGACAGAGTTGTGATGTAGGGAGTGGACTAGAGGACTTCTCCAAATCTCTCTTGATAATCCATCACAAGCGACTTAACATATTTGCCTCGATTGTTGCCTTAACTGTCTTCCAGAATTTTCTAATTATAAGAAATGTTCCTGCTGGAGAGGATGTGGAGAAAAAGGAACACTCGTGCACTGCTGGTGGGAATGCAGACTGGTGCAGCCACTATGGAAGACAGTATGGAGTTTCCTTAAAAAACTGAAAATGGAACTCCCATTTGACCCAGTGGTCCCACTTCTAGGAATATATCCCAAGAAACCAGAAACACCAATCAGAAAGGATATATGCACCCCTATGTTCATAGCAGCACAATTCACTATAGCTAGGATCTGGAAACAGCCTAAGTGCCCATCAGTAGATGAACGGATTAGAAAACTGTGGTACATCTACACGATGGAATACTATGCTGCTCTAAAAAGGAAGGAACTCTTACCATTTGCAACGTCATGGATGGAACTGGAGAGCATTATGCTAAGTGAAATAAGCCAGTCAATGAAGGAAAAATACCACATGATCTCACTCATTCATGGATAATAGAGACCATTATAAACTCTTGAACAATAATAGATACAGAGGCAGAGCTGCCTCAAACAGATTGTCAAACTGCAGCGGGAAGGCCGGGGAGGGTTGGGGGGCAGGAGGTAGGGGGGTAAGAGATCAACTAAAGGACTTGCATGCATGCATATAAGCATAACCAGTGGACATAAGACTGGGGGATAGGGGAGGCTAGGGGACTGTCTAGTGCGGGGGGATAAAATGGACACATATGTAATACCCTTTGTAATACTTTAAGCAATAAATTAAAAAAAAAAAAAAAGAAATGTTCCTAGAAGAGAAGTGTGAGGGGTTTGGGGAGAGGAAAATAGGGAAGAAGGAAAAGTTAGTACTGATGCCTTCTCAGGTCATCCCCCTTATGGGCCATGAGGGGGAGCTTAATCCCACCAGAGCCACCCAATGAGCTGGTAGACTGAGCACTGGAGGTAGGTGGGGAGGAGCACTTACTCTCCAGCTCTCACCTCCCATTGGTCCAGGGCTGCCCTCCCCCTCTCCCCCCCCCCGTGGCATTAACTCTCTCACACATCCAGGTGATGCCAGCGTGCGTGCTGGGCTGGTTCCTGCAGGTGTGTCATTCTGTTATCAAACATCGAGGGAGATGCTGCCTCACACAGGGTGTTGCCAGGTTACCTCTTCTCAAAGCTGGTGGCTGTAGCCATGGCTGGAGTGAGAGGTGGACCGAGGGAATGCCAGCAGGACACGGATTTTGTCCCGTGCACGTACTCGGTGCAACAACGGTGATGATCTGGGTTGTGAAAAATTAAAGCAATTTAGCTGCTCTTTTTCAATCACAAAGGAGGGTACTGGACAAGTCCGTGTCACTCAAGGAGGAAACTGCACATCAGGGGCTGCTGTCGTTTCACATTGGAAATGACTCTCTTTCATTCCTACGCAGCGGAATTGAAACAGTGTTATATAAAGTAGGTCGTGCCCGGTGTTCCGAGAAAGCAGTCAATCCATCCCAGCCTCCTCCAGGAGCGCGCCGCTGCGATGTGTGTGGAGACGGTGCCATTCATTACAGGCCATCGGGTCATTTCCTTCTTGAAGAAAGCATTTTCCTCCTTCACCTGGTACGATATAAAGACACTGGGCTTCTAGGGCAGTATGTTGCTTCAGCTGCATTGCTTATCTTAATGTTCAACTTTGGATTCTCTAAGTAGCCAAGATTCACCCTCATTGGATTTGGAGAAAGAGCAAAATATCTGAAAATCCTTTTATGCTACTAGGCTTCAAGATCCTATAATGAAGAATACTATATGATAAAATGCTAATATACAAATTGCCCCCTCAACTGGGAACAGAGCTAGCTGGCCAATCTCCCGCGTCCCCTCCCCCTGGCCATCCAGCCCGATTGTCCTCGATCCGTGCACAAATTTGTGCACTGGGCCTCTATTCTGTAATAAGTCTGTCTTAGGAAGAGCTGACCTACCCCTAGAAACGTCTGTCTGCTGAGCATGCGTGCGCCTCCCGGGGAGACGGGGAAGAACACGTCCCAAAGTGCCTCTCCCAAGTGCAGGGAACCCGGGTGATGAGTTCGCCAACCAGGTTACCAGGAGGCAGGGAAATTCTGGAGGCTTGAGTTATTTCAAACAGAGTAACTGGTGGAATTATTTTATGCTTCAACAGGAAATGAAGGGCCTCATTTTGCCAGGAGGATAGATAGATGGAGGTAACCTGTTTAATAGCTTAAAGGGAGAATTCAGGTAATCCACGGATGGCCAAGTCCTAATGGTTTTGTGAGAGAAGGCAATTTCTCACTTGCAAGCCTGTCTGTCTCTCAGTGTCTTCCACCGCTCCAGACCACACCAGGGCTACCGTCACCCACCCACTGGGCAAGTGCCGATAAGATGCCTCACCCACATTCTGGAAGCTGAACCATGGAAGAGTCGGGCATCTATGTACAAAATCATTATTATCGCCCTAGCTGGTCTTGCTCAGTGGATAGAGCATCAGCCCGAGGACTGAAGGGTCCGGGTTCGATTCCAGTCGGGGGCACATGCCCAGGTTGCAGGCTGGATCCCCAGTAGGGGGCATGCAGGAGGCAGCCGATCAATGATTCTCTCATCATTGATGTTTATCTCTCTCTCTCTCCCTTCCTCTCTGAAATAAAAAAAATATATTTTTAAAAAATCATTATCATTATTAAGATCATTGTTATTTCTGATTATTGAACTTTTATCATCATGAGCACTGTGTGTTTATTTGTTTATTTATTTTTATTTGCAGGCTCAGTCCCCAGTTGGGAGGCGGCCAATTGATGTTTTGTTAACTCACATCAATTTCTCTCTCTCTCTCCCCCTCTCACTTTCTCTTTCTCTAAAAACCAATAATAATAATAACAATAAAAGTTGATTCATGTTTTCTGTCGTCATCTCTTGGTAGCAAGGAGAGGCATATGTGTGCCGACTGCTACACTAAACCATGTGAGTTGAACCCTCCAGGCACTCATTCAACAAATACGAGCGCCTATATTGCTCAGGTGTGAGGCAGGTGCTGATAGGATTTAGATCTCAGGAAGGCCCATGATGAGATCGGTGACTAGACTAGCCAGGGTAGAATAAAGATACAGCTGAGTGCTAGAGCAAATAGAAAGAAACATGTGTCTCACCCTGGCCGGTTTGGCTCAGTGGATAGAGCGTCGGACTGCGGACCCAAGGGTCCCAGGTTTGATTCCAGTCAAGGGCATGACCTCTGTTGCAGGGTCCTCCCCTGGTCAGGGCTCGTGAAGGAGGCAAACAATCGGTGTGTTTCTCTCTCATCACAAGGATGTTTCTGTCTTTCCCTCTCCCTTCCAATCTCTCTAAAAAGCAATGGAAAAATACCCTTGGGTGAGGATTTAAAAAAAAAAAAAGTGTGTACCTAGAGGTCCAGAAAAGTGTTCTGTGCCTTTCTATGAAATTTGTATTTACCAAAAATAAAAATAAAAAATAAATACCATTTATATATTTAAGAGGATTTTTGGTTTCACAAAAGAATTTCCCATCAGATCCCCAAAGGGCAGCATTCCTGATGGAATTAGATCGGCCATCTGATCTACCAAATCTGAATTTACGGGTGCCTCTTCGGCCATGTGTTTATTGGGTAAAGATGGTACTCCATGGTCTCCTTTCAGTTGTCCCCAAATCACACAGAGTTTAATAATTAATAGGAAGCAGCATCTACGAGGCTGAATCCCATGGATGAAGGGCCCCGACGTAAAGAATTCCACTTAAAAAAACAACGTAAAATAAAGTCCTGTCCTGTGTCCAAGGGCAGCTCGTACACAAGCAGACCGGACTCGGATCTCCTCTCTGTTCCTGTCCCTTCTTGTCTGGATGCTGGCAATTCCTACCCAATGGGCCGGGAGAAGCGGGATTCCATCAGCCGGCGGTTCCCCATCAGCCGCGGGCACCAGGGTCTGGACGGCAGCGCCGGCTTTGATTCGGAGCCCGGGTTATTGATTCGGAGCCCGGGTTATTGATTCGGAGCCCGGGTTATTGATTGATCCTGGAAGAGCCAGCCGCTCCGGTTCCGGGCTGAGCATCCATCACTCCAAGCGGCTCAGCTCTGCTTCGTGAACATGCCCCCGTCCTGTGACGGTCGTTTCTGGAAAGGGATTCGGTTCTGTGTTCTGTGTGGGTAGCAACCAGGGCCCAGCCTCCTCCGCGGGGGGCCTTGGAGCCGGGACGGTTCAGACCAGTCCCGGGACAGCAAAGGGTCAAAGGGTCTGGTCGGGGCTCCAACCTTCCTCCGGCTCTAGGCCCAGTAACCGGAGCTCGGAGGGCCGCCCTGAGTGTTGGGGGCGCGAGAAGGACCCCGGGGTGGGGTGGGGGGGACGATGATGCGTACGCGTGCAGGTGCCTATGTCTGAGTGCATGAGTGCTTGTGCGTGCGTGTGCATGAGTGTGTGTGTGCACGTATGCGTGGGGGGGGTGCTGTGTGCATGCGTGTGCATATGTGTGAGTGCTTGTGTGCGTGCGTGAGTGCATGTATGGGGTGCTAGTGCACGTGCGTGCATGTGCATGAGTGTGTGCGTGCACGTGTGCGTGTGGGGGGGTGCTGTGTGCATGCGTGTGCATATGTGTGAGTGCTTGTGTGCGTGCGCGTGTGCGTGAGTGCATGTATGGGGTGCTAGTGCACGTGCGTGCGCGTGCATGAGTGTGTGCATGTATGTGTGAGTGCGTGCGCGTGCATGAGTGTGTGCGTGTATGTGTGAGTGCGTGCGCGTGCGCGTGTGCGTGCATGCGTGTGTGTGTGTGTGTGTGTGTGTGTTTTTCCGCTTTGGTTCCCAGAAGCCCTCCGACTGAAGGTGAGTCCCCGCTGCTCCCACTGGGGCCTGTTTGCATCGGTGGTCCGTTACCAGGCCCCACTTCCTCCCCTCCGACCCCCAAGGACCCCCCAGGCTCTTTTACTGCAGCTCCTTGCATTTGGCTCTCCCAGAACGGCCCCCTTGCCTCTCTGTCTGGGGAGAGCTGGCTGCCCCTCTCACAGCTGTTAGCACCCTGAGGTCCCAGCGACGCTGCTTCCAGATCTTTCCCTCACCCCCTCGTGGAGGAATGGCCACGCGCAGGGCAGACACTGTCACCATGCATTTTGTGGCCCTTGAGTTCTTCTCGGCTTCAGACTAAACGAACCTCAGGGCCCACGCTTAGAAAATCAGCCCTTGGAGGCAGCCAAGACCCAGGTTCATTAACTACCTAATTCCCTGCTGGCTCCCCAGCAGTTTGCCAGTATCTCGCTTTCTGAGAGCAGATACCCTCAGGCCTTCCCTGCAGCCTTGGGGGTTGGGGGAGGGGAGAGTTCTCTAGCCAGGGGATCTTTCTTTGCAGTTATTTAGTGGGTTTGTGTTCTTGCAAATCCTTGATCCAATGTGTGGCCTCTCTATCAAAATGCATCTTGAGCCCAGCCGGTGTGGCTCAGTGGTTGAGCATCAACCTATGACCCAGGAGGTCACTGGTTCGATTCCCGGTCAGGGCACATGATTGGGTTGTGGGTTCGATCCCCAGTGTGGGGCGTGCAGGAGGCAGGCAATCCATGATGTTTCTCTCTCATGGATGTTGCTATCTCTCTGTTCCTCTCCCTTCTTCTCTCTCTCTCTCAAAATCAATAAAAACACATTTTTTTAAAAGGCATCTTGAGTCGCTTGCACCTGGTGAATCCATCGCTGCGTTCTGGCAGGATTTGTAAACACCGAGAAAGGTGATTACAGCTCAATCCATGAGCTTAGGTCGCCCACCCGCACACGCGTTTTTGATGATCAATGCTGACCGAGACCAGAAGGAGCCTGGGTAAGTGAAACCCTCTGCTACCCACAAATGCCATTTTCCTTGCTGTGGTGGTTTCTCCTCTGTCGATTAGGCTGAACTGCATGGTGTGGAAATCCGTTGCTATTGGTTTCTGGCCAGGCTGGACCCCTAGAGAGATTCTTACAGCAGACTTGGGGGGAGTAAGTGAAGGGGCAGCCACCGGTAGCTCACACACCCGCCACTCCTCCCCCTGCTCACCTCGTTAGCAGGTGCAGGGCCTGCAGCTGCTGCATCCTCTCCTGGGTCCTCCCTCGGTGTCTCCCACCCCTGGGTGCCTGTTTGGCTGTGGGAGGAAGGGTCCTGGCTTCTGGGGGGCATCTATACCATCAAGGGCAGAGGCAGCAAGAACCAGCAAGGTCTCCCGTCCATTTCTTCTGGGCTCAAGTTCATGTCTGTGGGTTTCACCTGGTACTTGCTCCCCCGCCAGTCCTCCACCCCCACTTTCCATCCCCCTTCCCTTCCCGGCTGCCTGCCCTGTGAGTGCACATCTCCTATAAAGTCCCCCAGTGGTCCGGCTTCTCTGATTGACCTGGACTGGCGCAGTGGCTGCGGTCAGCTGCCTCCCAGCCAAACCACTGCAGGTGCAGGTAAGTAGTGAGAGGGTGGAGGAGGCAGGGGGCGGGGGGCCTGCATTCTCCAGTGTAACAGGGCCTGGATGAGGGAGGGGCCGTGGAAGGTGGGGTCATGCTGAGGGCACTTTGCTGCTTTGGGCCAGATCTTCTCCCACTTCCTGGTTCTCAGGCTGCTTTTAAGATTTTTTCCCCTTGAAAACTGGTTTAAAGCAATTTTTTAAAATATCTGTATTTATTGATTTCAGAGAGAAAGGGTGAGGGGGAGAGAGAGAGAAACATCCATGATGAGAGAGAATCATGGATCGGCTGCCGACCCACACTGGGGGTTGAGCCCACAGCCCAGGCATATGTCCTAACCGGGAACCGAACAGTGATTCGATAGGTAGGTTCATAGGTCAGTGCCCTACCACTGAGCCACACCAGCCAGGCCTGGTTTAAAGCAATTTGATTATGATGTGCCTTGGCGTAGCCTTCTTCATGTTGTAGAGCGTAATTACGTAGGTGGGTCAGTCATGACTTCATAATCCTTTCCCAACCAAAACAAAACGCAATAATCCAGGACAAGCCAAGAATGATGTAGGCTTTTCACGCCCAGTGCCCCCAATTTGAAGTTTGTTTTTATTTCTCATTTTACTAGGCATCCTCACAAGTCAATGTAAATGCATATATCTAAAGCATTTGTAGTAACGCGGCACTGTTGTCATCCACTTTATAGAGCGATTGTACCATTTTCTATATGAAATCATGTGTAAAGCATGCTTCTCTTTTTAAATTTTTTTTCCCCACTTTCCTTGCATGATGGTATCTCTGTCACTGGTTTTTAAGCGCTTGTTTATGACGAAAGATGTTAACCACGTCTCATGCATTGCAAGTGAACTATCATGTGTTTTGTTACTATTTCACTCTGGTGTCCTACTTTTTGGTTGTATCAAACTTGTGTATTAAATATAATCGTATGCTGGTTTAAAAAATAAATAAATAAAAACAACTGCTTTAGCCGAAACCGGTTTGGCTCAGTGGATAGAGCATCGGCCTGCGGACTGAAGGGTCCCAGGTTCGATTCCGGTCAAGGGCATGTACCTGGGTTGCGGGCACATCCCCAGTGGGAGATGTGCAGGAGGCAGCTGATCGATGTTTCTCTCTCATCGATGTTTCTAACTCTCTATCTCTCCCCCTTCCTCTCTGTAAAAAATCAATAAAATATATTAAAAAAAAAAAAAAAAACAACTGCTTTAGGCTCTGACATGGAAACTGCCTTAGTGTTGCTCATCAAAGAATGTAGGTGAGGTGGGTGAGGGACAGGAATGAGGAGCGCAGCGAGAGAGAAAGTGTATCCGCTCAGGTCCTAATGCTGAGCCCCCAGGTAGGCTCAATTCAAAGGCAAGAGGGGAGGGGGGCGAGGGCTGGAAGGGGTTGGGCCAAGGAGGGGTGGGGACATCCGTCATAGTGCCAACCATAAAAATAACGGAAGGAAAAGCAGTGCGGTGCAAGCTCGCGATCTAAATTTCCTCGTGTCCCTTTCGCCCAAACTGTGTCTCAGGAAATTTCCCGGACGCGAGTTTCGGATGTTAAAAGGGCCAGGGAGTTCTGGGGCTAAGCAACCTTGGGGGGAACCTTCAGAAGCCTGCCACCATGTCCCATTCCTGCCCATGCGCAGTGCGTATGCACAGTAAAGAATCTGACAAGCCCTGTTTAATTTCGGTTGGTTAAACACTTTATTAAATGCAGTATTTCCCGAGGGGAGAGTGTTATTTGTGAAATGAGTTTAGGACGCTCTGATGTAGACGTTAAAATGCTTATAATAAGAATAAGTGCCATTTATAATGATAATAAGTGCCATTATAAGTGTTATTATCATTAGGACCTTCCTTTAATATTACGGGTTCCTATTTTGTCATGATTCTAATGCTGCTCGGTGTAATAAGTATCTACGAGCCACATGTGGCCATTTAAATTAATTAAAATGAAAGACAATTTAATATTCAAGTCCTCAGCCACACTGGTTACATGTCAGTGCTCAGCAGCCATGTGCTGGGAGCTATATTAGGGGAAGGGGCTGCGCTAGCTTGTTCTGTTAGGTCCAAAGTAAACACCTCATTAATGCAAATCTTTATAAATTTCCCAAACATGCGATGTTGACACTATTATCCAGACTCCTCAAACACCTTTGAAAACTTTTTTAAAATATATTTTTATTGGTTTCAGAGAGGAAGGGAGAGGGAGAGACAGATAGAAACATCCATGATGAGAGAGAATCATTGATCGGCTGCCTCCTGCACGCCCCCCCCCCCCCCACCGGGGATTGAGCCCACAACCCCGGGCCTGTGCCCTGACGGGGAATGGAACCGTGACCTTCTGGTTCATAGGTTGACGCTCAACAATTCAGCCACGCCGATGGGGTGACAGTTCAATTTCTTAATCTTCATAAAAGCTTTGTGAAGTCTCGGCACAATTCCTTCCTAGAGAGAAGACCTCAAGTGTTTTCTTTTAAGGGAGTTTTAGTTGCTGGGTTTAACGAAATTGCTCAATTAGTCATTCATAGAAGTTCCCCCTGTGCCTCTGAAGGTGCCATAAGCAAAGAATAAATACACAAAACCGGAGACCAAACCCTCCCCACTGGGTACCCTCACAGGCACACGTAGGCATGGGGGTGTGGTATTTGTGCCTGTAAGCCCTGTAAACCGCAGTTAATTTTAGACTCTCATAAAGAATTAAAAGCACTTATTTGAGCAAAAGGCTGCAGCCAGGAGACACAGCAACTTACACTGTGTTCCTTGGAGGCAAAGGGGAGACCACAGTTGATAGCAGAAGTCCCCAGTTAGGTCTATTGTGTGCAAATGATAATGCAAATGTATGCAAATTGTGCAGTTCTGATAGGTCTCAGTCCATTGGTGGATCCAGTAGGTTGACAAGCCAGAGAATTAAGTCTGAGCTTCATCCCGGTATGCAGAGTAGGTGAGAAGGCCCGTTGGGAAATGGCTGCTAGACTAACTATTATTATCGACAGAGTCTAGCTCTTTACCAGGAATACTGGAAGAAAAAAATGCTATGAAAGGTTACTTTTGCCCTAACCGGTTTGGCTCAGTGGATACAGCGTCGGCCTGCGGACTCTAGGTTCCCAGGTTCGATTCCGGTCAAGGGCATGTACCTTGGTTGCGGGCACATCCCCAGTAGGGGGTGTGCTGGAGGCAGCTGATCAATGTCGCTCTCTCTTCGATGTTTCTAACTCTCTATCCCTCTCCCTTCCTCTCTGTAAAAAAAAATCAATAAAATATATATATATTTTTAAAAGATTACTTTTAAAATGAGTTAAAATCAGGCCCTGGCTGGTGGGTTCAGTGGTTAGAGCATCAGCCCACACACCAAAAGGTCTCAGGTTCGATTTCCTGTCAAAGGTACCTCTCTCCCCCGCTCCTTCCCTTCCCTCCTCCCTCAGAAAAGCAACGGAAAAATATCCTCATGTGAGGATGAAAAGCAAGCAAACAAAAAAAGAGTTAAAATCCGGTTAAACTGGAACTCACGGTCTAGCATTTTCAATGCCTTGGTCTTTCCCACTGCTACTTGTGTAATGTTGGGATCCTGGAGTTGATTCAAGTCTAAAAAAAAATAAGAAAATATTCTATTCTGTTTCAATTTCATTGTGGTGAAAATGAGATAAATCCAGTTGAACTAGAATAATAGGATTATAATAATAGAATTGCTCTTTTGGGCGTTTCATCAGTACCAGGGATTCGACCTTACCTGAAAAGACTTCCAAAACTAAAAATATCCTATGAATGGAAACAAAGAGCACACATTTTTGAAGGTATTTCAGTCCCTGTGCAATCTGTAGGCATAGTAACCTTCTACAATTGGAGATACAACAGAAACAGTGCTCCACATCCAATAGCAAGGGGGTAATTTTAACAATACAATGGCATAGAAATCATTATCATTAGACACCTGCAAAGTAACACACAGCATGTAAGAAATACAATTTTCTAAAAAGTGTTGTCCTTGGATGATCAAACCCTAACATTTGCAGAGAAGTTGCATATAAATGTAGGAGTTGAGCATCGATCTATGAACCAGGAGGTCACAGTTCGATTCCCGGTCAGGGCACGTGCCTGGGTTTGAGCTGATCCCCAGTAGGGGGCGTGCAGGAGGCAGCCAATCGATGATTCTTTCTCAACATTGATGTTTCTATCTCTCCCTCTTCTTTCTTCTCTGAAACCAATTTTAAAAGTTATTTAACAGCCCTAACCGGTTTGGCTCAGGGGATAGAGCGTCGTCGGCCTGCGGACTGAAGGGTCCCAGGTTCGATTCTGGTCAAGGGCATGTACCTGGGTTGCGGGCACATCCCCAGTAGAGGGTGTGCAGGAGGCAGCTGATCCATGTTTCTCTCTCATCGATGTTTCTAACTCTCTATCCCTCTCCCTTCCTCTCTGTACAAAAAATGAATAAAATATATTTAAAAAATATATATATTAAACAAAAATAAATGTAGGGGTGAATAAAAGAAGAAAAAACAATTAGTTCTTCAGAGCACTGAGGAACCTTTGGGGGTCAGTGTTGCCACTAAAGGGAGAAACAGCATTATGACCCTACAATCCACTTAAAATGGATTGTTGGTCTAGTGACAGTAACAAATACACAGAAACCTTCCAGCCTTGCAATCTGTCCCTTGCTGGGGGTTTGAGATACGGGTGGCCCACTGACACCACTTCTACTTAAGCAAAAGGTGGGGAACCTTTTTTCCTGCCAAGGCCCATTTGGATGTTTCTAACATTGTTCAAGGGTCATACAAAATTCTCAACTTAATCGTCAGCCTGCTCTGTTTGGTCAAACATTTAATTAACTCACCCCCAAAGCCTTGGCAGGGCCAGACCAAATGACTCCTCGGGCCTTCTATGGCCCAGGGGCCAGATATTCCCCACCCCTGACGTAAAGGAATACACGTCCCTCCCACACCCTCCAAGCAGAATGAAACAAAAGGAAAGAGAAGAGGAATGAGGAGAGAGGGGGGGGAAATGAAAAGTAAGAGGGAAAGGAGGTGTGCATCACAGGGCATTGTTATGGGTTAGCTCAGCGAGATAGACCACCGACTCAGAATTTAAATTTTAAGAGCCTTTATTAAGCTGACCAGCTGACTGCTAGCCGTGTCCTTCCCATAAGAGCCCACAGCTTGCAGTGCAGACCAAGTGTACAGCAAGACCTTTTATCTGCAACACTACAAAGTATTTTTTTAAAAAAGAAAAACAAACTGCAAAGTGGGTCCTTAGCCGTTCCTGGTACTGGCAGGGTAAAAAGTTTACATAAAATTTACGAGCAGGGTCACACCTGGCTGGGTTCAATCATAACACATTGCTTTTCTAGCGAGATAATTAGCAATTTTTCTCTCCCATGGTCCCTGCCCCTCAGTTTACTTAGTAATTCTTTTTTGTCAGGCCCCTGCCCCTAGCACAGCATGAAAGGTTATTTTCTTCAAGGTCAGGGAAGACAGTCCCCTGTCCCATCTGAGAATTCTGTCCCCCCCTCCCAGCCCTCCTTCCCCCTCCTCGCCTCCTCTTCTCCCCCCTCCTCCTCTCCCCCCTCCTCCTCCCCCCTCCTCCTCTCCCCACCTCCCATCCCCGGAGTCTATGACGCCCTCAGCAAAGTACTGAGGGTGAAGTTCATGGCTGAAGTGCAGTGATTTTAAAGGCAAACACACTTTTACTCGGTTTTATTATTGTGTTTGAACTCTCTACAGACAAGGCCTCCTTGCTTATCCTGTGGGGGCTGGCCATTCCCTTCACCCTGCCCTTGGCACATCACTGCAGGGCCTTTGGGTTTTCTAAAACAAGCCATTTTAAGTCATCTCTATACAGCGGGGCCTTGACTTACGAGTTTAATTCGTTCTGTGACGGAGCTTGTAACTCAAATTACTCGTCTGTCAAATCAAAAAGTGAACGAGTGAGACGCATGATGCTGGGCTGATGTTGGGGCGATCACTGTGACGTTCGCTGCGCCAATTAGCGGTGGGGTATCTGAAGCTGGCTCGTAACCCGAATTTTAGCTCGCAACTCAAAGCAAAAAATCGGCCGAGAGACGGCTCGTATCTCGAAAAACTCGTTAGTCGGGGCACTTGTAAGTCAAGGCCCCACTGTATATAAAAGTCTAAGCGACTGTCCGACCGTTCAACCTTCTGACCGGTAGCTATGACACGCACTGACCACCAGGAGGCATACGCTCAATGCAGGAGCTGCCTAACTTCAGTGACTTGGCAGCTGCAGTTCTTGGGTGATGCACCTGGAACCAGAGAGGAGGGAGCCCAATTCTGGGGTGCGTCACCTAAGAACTGCCCTCTCGCAATCCGGGACCCCTCAAGGGAGTCCAGGGAGCCAGTTTCAGCCCGATCGCCACAGGCCAGTCCAAGGGACCCCACCGGTGCATGAATCCGTGCACTGGGCCTCTAGGAATTATATAAGGGAGTTTGGGGAGCAGAGCAGAGTGCAGCTGGACTTCAAAAAGTAATTAATCATGTGTTTCCGAAGGCCCCACGTTCCCTGCCTTCCCTTTACTCTCCATCACTTATCTGTCGTGGATCATTTGTGCCTTCTGTTTTGTAGGCTCTGAATCGCTGAAGTCACTTCTGTGGTTCATGATCCATGAAAACACTTTAGCACGAAGATAGCACACCAAGCCTGGGTTCCAGGCAGATTTTTACGTCCCCTCTAGGTCAGAATCCAAACTCTGAAAAAATAGGGACATGCCAACCTTCCGCAGCAGCCACGGTTTCTAAAACGCTACACAAACAGACAGTCCTCTTCTCTCTTAAAGGAAATCTAAAAGCACAAGAGAAAAAAAAGATACTTTCCTAGTTAAAAATGCATGTTTATTATAGAACATAGAGTAAGCAACAGGAAGAAAACAGAAGGCAATTCTGATTCCACAAATTAGAGGTAATTATTATTACTTTTTAAAAAATATATATATATTTTATTAATTTTTTACAGAGAGGAAATGAGAGGGATAGAGAGCCAGAAACATCGATGAGAGAGAAACATCGATCAGCTGCCTCCTGTGCAACTCCCACTGGGGATGTGCCCACAACCAAGGTACATGCCCTTGACCCAAATCGAACCCGGGACCCCTCAGTCCGCAGGCCGTCGCTCTAGCCACTGAGCCAAACCAGCCAGGGTGAGGTAACTATTATTTCTTTGGATATATATTTAGACTGTATATAGCTATATCTACATAAGTATTTAGACTGTTTATATCTGCATACACAATGTAGATAGATATACAGAAATAGATAAATAGATATAGTTATCGATATGTATACTGTTTGACAACCTTTCTCACGGAATAGGTAATGAACAGTTATCTATGTTACCACCACAGCATTTTTTTTCTTGAAGACCTTCTAGAATCAGGCATTGGCTCCTCTATCTGGAAGCACCATACTTTCAACAGGCCTTTATTCTGTCTGTTGGGAACAGCTGTTCTGTCTAGTCATGGCCAAGGAAGGAGGTAGGAGGTGAGGCCTTAGTTAAGTGTGGAACTGCTCTGTCTTGATGAATATTTGTTGTTTTGAGAGGATTTAGAAGCATGCTGAGCTTCAGGATATCCGGTCACCATCCATTGAACTCTGAGAAGTGAAAAAACTCCAATATTGTTGATGGAGGGATTGCTAGTTTCGTGTATATGTGTCGGGAGCAGAGAGGACATCTGGACAAATTCAGACTCTTGGGTCTTGTCTACATGGTCCTTAGTAAGGGACAATCATTTTTTCTTTAGTACTAGCAGGTCCCACCAAGTTCAGGAGTCCCTTCTATGGCAGCAGGTGGCAGCCTAGCCTATGATTGAATTTCATGAAGAACGACTCTTCCAATTGCAATCCATGTCACTGCTGGATTGTTCTGAGATTAGACATCTATTGCTTGTGTATGTTAAGCTAGGTTCTGCTTCCCAGTAACTCTCTTGCATGTATCTAAAGTCTGCTTTCTGGACCATCACAAATTACAGTGGGGCCTTGACTTACGAGTGTCCCGACTAACGAGTTTTTCGGGATACGAGCCGTCTCTCGGCCGATTTTTTGCTTTGAGTTGCGAGCTAAAATTCGGGTTACGAGCCAGCTTCAGATACCCCACCGCTAGTTGGCACAGTGAACGTCACAGTGAATGCCACAACATCAGCCCAGCATTCAATTCATTGTAATGGTGAAAATTGATTTGACATATGAGTAATTTGAGTTACAAGCTCCGTCACGGAACGAATTAAACTCGTAAGTCAAGGCCCCACTGTAGTCTACTTTTGCATGAGCCTTCATACTTGTCTTTCCTGAGTCTTTTATACCCAGGAGTAAACACTGTAGTTTTGTAAAGGTTGACACACCAGCTGGGTTTCTTGGCGTGCACCGCTTATGTAAGTCTCCTCTGTGAGTCATTCAGATTTGGCATGATTTCCACCATGTTTGTTCTGGTCTGTGTAGAGGACAACGGGACGGAGATCTCTGATGATCGAGACCTCGAATCTACATGAACAGACCTGATTTGTGTCTGTGTTTTGCATCTGAATCGCTCTGTTGGATGAGAGGGAATTTGCTGGTTATTCTCTGTCTGTTCCCCACCGGATATATTCTTGACTTTGTCCTCCCTGAAAGATTCTTTAGGAGGCTGGCCTCTGCTGAATGTACCTCTCAGGTTGCTTTGCTCTCTAGCTCCTGGTTGGCTTTGGCCCATGGGAGACCCAAGCAGGAGTTTTGAGGATAAGTGCAAAAAGGTACTTTTAAATCATTTTTAACAAGAATAATGGCTGTATTCTTCTACCCATGACTATGGTGGGAAGCTACGGGGCCAGTCCCTGGGTGAGTCACCATTATTAGTTAGTTGCCTTAACCCCATAAACGGTCTTTCATTAAACTGTTCTTAGTTCAATTCTGACCATGCCACTATTTCCTGCTGGGACACAGACTGACATAAGAAGCATACAAAGCTAAAATGATGAGACACTTTTCAAGTGAGCAGGAGCAGAACAGGTCTGATTCTGTAAGTGTAAAACTGTTTTATTTAACTCCCAAATGGAGCACTTTGAACTAAGCCTTCAGAGAGTTGTCTTTATGTTGTTGTCAGTCAGTCATTCCAGATTGAGATAATTTGGGTCTTGATTTTTATCAGTAACGTTAGCCTTGTTTTGTTTTTTTTCCCAACAATTTGCTACTGGGTATAAATTTCATTTATATGTGATCTCTGTCTCTTTCCATGGAGAGGCAGTATAGCATCGTGACGAAAATTTGACTTTGGAGGAGATAGAGTTAGGTTTGAATTACTAACCATGAGCTTCCATTTCTTCATCTATAAGCATAATAACTGAAAAAATTGTGAGTAATATATCATAAACATATAAAAACTCTGTTTTCTAGTTATAAGCTTTGTTATATAATTTTATGTATGTGTATCAGGGCCTTTACATAATTTCTTTGTTGTATTCTTTATCATGAGACTAAAAAATCTCAACATCATTTTTTTTTATATCTGCATTTCCTGAAGTTTTATCTTCATGACATTTTTTGAAAATATATTTGTTATTGATTTCAGAGAGGAAGGAAGAGGAAGAGAGATAGAAACATCAATGATTAGAGAGAATCATTGATCAGCTGCCTCCCGCACAACTCACCTTGGGGATCAAGCCCACAAGCCAGGCATGTGCCCTGACTGGGAATTAAACCGTGACCTCCTGGTTCATAGGTTGACACTCAACCACTGAGCCCCACTGGCTGGGCACTTCATTAAATTTTCATATAGAAAAATCATGCATATAGTTTCTGTACATAACATTAGTATTTTACCTTTATAAACTATTTTTATCTTCCCCTTGAATCTGACCTGGCCAGGGGTTAACAGCACACACTGAAAATTCCAGAGAAAAATGTGGCTGTCAGGAGGATCACAGAGTTGCCAACAGTGTTCAGGACCACGGACAGCTCTCTCCAGGAACCATTTTGGCCACCCTACTTGGGTATCTTGAAAGTTGTAAGTCAGGAAGTTAAAGAAGAGATAGATTAAAACAAAACAAAACAAAACAAAACAAAACAAAAAAAGCTGTGGTGTATTTACACAGTGGATTACTATGAAGCTATAAAAAAAGGAACTCTTACCCTTGGTGACAGCATGATGGACCTCGAGATTATTATGCTAAGTGAAAGAGGTCAGTCAGAAAAAGGCAAATGCCATATGATCTCACTTACATGTGGAATCTAATGAGCAAAATAAACTGGTGCACAAAATAGAACCAGAGGCATGGATACATGGAACAGACTGACAGATGTCAGAGGGGAAGGGTGTTGGGGGGTGGGGACTGGGTGAAAGAAGGTGAAGAGATTAGCCAAAGAGCATATATGCATCGCCCATGGACACAGACAAGAGAATGGTGAAGGTCAGGGGACAGGGGGCATGGGTGGAGGTGGGCTAAGGGGGAGAAATAGGGGACATCTGTAATAGTGACCATAAAAAAAATTTTTAAGTGGAAAAAGTTGAAATAAAAGATAAAGAAGAGATATGGAGAGTCATCTTAAAATGATTGATTTCTGGTCTTGGATAAGACTTAACAGAAGGCTAATGGACCGTGCAAGTCCAGAACCTGTCCAGAGTAGAGAGGTCGTTCCCAGAGTTCAATCTTTCTATCCCATTGGGCACAATTATCTCTATTGTGAGGGAGACTGTTTTGGACAAAGCATGTTTCTAAAATTTTATCCAGCTTACTTCCCTCATTGTGGCTCCTTGCTCAATAAACATTATTCTAATTGTAATTCAGCGTTCTGTATAATTCCATCTGCAGGGAAGAAAGTGCAGGCATGATAATGCTAACATTTCAGCCATGTCCCTGCAGAAATCTCAGTATAAATTTCATAACTTGACACCCTGATGATGGACTGAGGAGTGGGGCAGGGGTCATAGGAAAAAATGGAGTCAAAGATTTGAGAGAGATTAAAAGGGCAAAACTGGTGGGACTTGATTGATTGAGGAACCTGGGAGAAGAGTGTCAGCCATAGAGATGGAGAATCCGGGAAGCAGGGGAGATTAAACTTGTAAGGAAAGGGAAAGACAGTGAGTTTAGTGTTTTAAATGTTTGAGGAGGGGGCATTTAGATGGAGAATTCTGCTGGGCAGTTTCATACAGTGACATTTAAAGAGGTCAGAGGTAAACTTACAATAAAATCGAAGCCACCAACAATGGTCAATTTTAAATAAAGAACATTTTTCTTTCTGGTTAAAGGAAGTACTTGTATCCATATAAGCCAGAAAGCCAACATTTTATTTCTTTGGGCCAAAGGTTACCACACAACCTGTAGTATGGAACATAAACACTAATCTTAAAAATTTTATCTGTTAAGCTCATAAAAGAATGAGGAAGATTGCATTTCATGGTTTTCCGGGGTTAACATTTTACAGTTGATTTCATAAGGGACTTCATTAAGCCAGTCTATAGCCATGCCATTTTAACTGTAGAGTTTGAGTATCGTTAACTCTAATTTTTTAATTAACAGAAGCAAATAAAGAGAGCTTCATTTCAACTCTGGGAAATCACTCTGTACTTCAAGTGTCTTCAAATTTCTCCTGATGCTGCCATTCAAATCATCACCGTGATTACCAGCATAATTGTTAATTTCCTGAGAAGTAAGTCCATTCTTTGCATGTAGTTCTATGACCCGTTTGAGTTAGTCTTTGGGAAGGGTGTAAGGTCTGTCTCTAGAATTTTTTTGTTTTTATTTTTTTTTGCATGCGGATGTCCCGCTGTTTCAGCACCATTTGTAGAAAAGACCATCTTGGTTCTATTGTGTTGCCTTTGCTCTTTGTTCAAGATCAGCTAACTACATTTGTGTGGGGGGTGTTTCTGATATCTCTATTCTGTTCCATTGATCTATTTCTTGAGTCTTTCACCAACACAACACTGCGTGGGTTGTTGTTTTATAGTAAGTCTGGAAGTTGAGTAGTATCGGTCCTCCAAATTTATTTTTCTCCTTCAGTATTGTGTTGGCTATTCTGAGTCCCTTGTCTCTCCATATAAACTTTAGGATTAGTTTGTTGATATCCACAAAACAACTAGCTGAGATTTTATTTTATTTATTTATTTATTTTTCTAGCTGAGATTTTCATTGTGATTGCATTTAATGTACAGATCAAGTCAGGAAGAACTGACATCTTGTCATATCAAGTCTTCCTGTCCATGAACATAAGCTATCTCTCTATTTATTTAGTTTTTTTAATTTAATTTGTCAGAGTTTTTGTAGTTTTCCTCACATAGAGCGTATACATATTTTGTTAGATTTATACCTAAGTCTTTCATCTTGGATGGTACTACTAATGTAAACAGTATTGTTTTTTGTGGTTTTTTAAAATTTTTTTAAAATATATTTTATTGATTTTTCACAGAGAAGAAGGGAGAGAGATAGAGAGAGTTAGAAACATCGATGAGAGAGAAACATCGATCAGCTGCCTCTTGCACATCCCCCACCGGGGATGTGCCCACAACCCAGGTACATGTCCTTCACTGGAATCGAACCCGGGACCTCTCAGTCCGCAGGCTGACGCTCTATCCACTGAGCCAAACCGGTTTCGGCATAAACAGTATTGTTTTTAATATGAAATTCCACTTGTTTATTGCTGGCCTATGGGAAAGCAATAAACTTTTGTATATTAATTGTGTACCCTGCAACCTTGCTATAATTGCTAATTAATAGCAGGAGTTGTTTTGTCATTTCTTTTGGATTTCCTACATAGATGGTCATGTCATCTGTGAATAAAGACAGCTTTATTTCATCCTTTCCAATCTGTATACTTTTTTATTTCCTTTTCTTGTCTCATTGCACTATCTAGGACTTCCAGTATGATGTTGAAAAGGAGTGGTGAGAGGAGATAGTCTTGCCTTGTTCTTAATATGTTTAATGTTTTTAGGAACTTCCGGACTCTTTTCCAAAATGGCTGTACCATCTTACATTCCCACCAGCAAGGGATGAAAATGTGAAGTTTTCTTGTCAAACATGCTTAATCAAACCTGTCGGCCTAACTTAAAGTTTACAAGAAACATTGACAGGGAATGAAAGTTAATGGACACCATGAGGAAGCAATCAACTGGGGCATCTGTAACAAGCCTGATCCTCGAAGAGTCAGGGAGCCAGTGTCCTAAGAAAAAAAAGCAGTGGGCAGTAGATGAAAAAGTAACAACTGGTGTAAACCTTAATTGGACCCTGGTTAGAACAAAACAAAATAGCTCGAAAATACATTCTGGGGACAAGTTGGGAAATTTGAATACACACTGGATTTTAGATGGTTTTGGGAAAATATTACAAAATTTCTTGGATGTGATATTTATATTGTGATTAAATGGGAGGGGAATGGTCTTGTTTCTAAGAGATGAGATGTGGTTGAATTATTTAGGGGCTTTGAGCGTCCTGATATTTGCAACTTACTTTCAAGTTGTTCAACAATCTCTCACACACAGTGATAGGCAAATATTGGCAAATGTCACTTTCTAAGTAGAAGTGATGAATACATGAGTGCTCAGAATGTATTATTTCCTCACTTTTGTGACTGTTGCCATTTTTCTCATAATAAAGAGTTGAAAAGGAGCCCAGATGGTGTGGCTCAGTGGTTGAGCATCAACCTATGAACCAGGAGGTTACGGTTTGATTCCTGATCGAGGCACATGCCTGGGTTATGGGCTCGATCCCCAGTATGGAGCGTGCGGGAGGCAACTGATTGATGATTCTCTCTCATCATTGATGTTTCTACCTCTTTCTCTCCCTCTCCCTTCCTCTCTAAAATCAATACAATACTTTTTTAAAAGAAGAGTTGAAAAAGAGATTGCAAGTGCCATGATATGTAATCTTACCTTTGTCTCCTCAAATTGGCCTGCAAACCCTAAAATGTTGTACCACTCTAGCCCCAGGACCAAGCCCGGTGCCTCGCACCTTGAAGGTTTCTGGCCACAAGGCCTCAATGTAGATAGATGTCTAGTCATTAACCCGGCGGCAATAGAGACTCTCCCGTGGACTAGCAGTTCCAACACTGTCACTGTCTCTGACATCCCTCACTCTCCGTAGCCCTCGCCTGGAAAAGGAGTGGGTGGTAATTGCGGTCCTGTTCCCCAGGCCTGCCAGCAAAAACAAACTTTCCTAGCTCAGCTTCCGGAGCAGTTCATGCAAAAGGAAAGGGGAACCAGGCAGCATCCCAATTAGCATCCCTCATGTTGGCGGCCGTTCTGCCCAAGCTGCAGCAAGCCAGCTGCGCCAAATCCTGAGACAGAACGTGGCCCCTCGGGCGCGGGCTCCTGTTGTTCTGAGAGGAAGAGCTTTTGGGGAAGGTCCTTGGTCGCTGGGCTCCGTTCCATTACGCAGGGGGCATTTCCGAGACCAGCTGAGGATTTTACAAAGACGCCAGGGTCGCCATAGCCTGGTCTGGCTCAGTGGATAGAGCATCGGCCTGCGGACTGAAGGGTCCCAGGTTCAAGTCCGATCAAGGGCACAGGCCCCTGTTATGGGCTTGGTCCCCAGTAGGGGGATGCAGGAGGCAGCCTATCAATGATTCTTTCTCATCATTAATGTTTCTATCTCTCTCTCTCTCCCTCTCCCTTCCTCTCTGAAATTTATATATATATAATTTTTTTTTTAACAAAACAAAACAATCTGGGTCATCTGGGCCAACTAAATGTAACCCGAATGTGACATGACTGTCAGCCTTCCATTCATTCTCTCGCTGACCCCCATGGCCAGGAGATGGGAAGGGATGGTCTTGCAATGCAGCTTTCTCCATTTCCAGGCTCAAGGCGGGTCTCTTCTCCCTGCCGTCCTGGCGTTAGGACTCTGGGTGCGGGCTGGAAACCACACACCCTCGGGAGAAACAGAACGGTCAGCGCCGGGACCCGATCAGCCTGCTGGGCCATTCCTCACCCGAAGCTGGCACGTCTCAGATCTCTCGGAGACACCGATTTCAGATGTTCCTGTCAGCAGGCAGAATGTCCTGGATACGCCTTCATTTTGAAACGGAATCTGTTTTGCTCCGATGGCTTATCTTGAGCTGCGTGCGATAAGAAGGAAAACCTCCTCTGTCACAGGCGGGCTTGTATTGGATTTTGGAAAGCATTGTCACCAGGGAACGGGCTGTTTCCCTGAGAGAGGATGGCTTTGTTTTCTCAGAGAGTCTGCCCTCAGGTCTCCCAGCTCCCAGGGCGGGCCTGGCTTCAGCGTTCTGCACCGAGGCTGGCCATGTGCTCACACCCTGTACCTGGGCGTCACTTCGCTGCCCACACATCACCTGTATCACTAACCATAGTTCTGAAATGCAGTTAGTAACAGGACTCGGGCTCTGTGGAAACCACATGCTCCTCGTGAAAACTTCCAGGAGAACAAAGCCAACCCCATTACATGTTATGCCAGGAAAGAAAACAGACGCAAGAAGGAAGGGACTTGCCCAGGGAAGTATTCCCTCAGGTGGGTCCCGGAGAAGGCGCGCCATGTTGCAGAAGACTTGGTGAAGCGCCCCCCAAACCCCCCAGGGCTCTTTCAAAGGGCCCCAGTGCTCATTAGCATATTGGGGGCTTAGGGAAGTCCTACAGGAAAGAAATATGTGTAACTTCGTTTAACTCCGTGTCTGCTCATATATTGGCCCACAACAGGTTTTTAAAAAATTGCATAACGTCATTTGATAGACATTTTGGACAATAATGACCTATAGTTACTATCAAAAAGAACCTAGTATTCAAACTATAGCAACATGTAGGAGACAAGCAGAGACATTTGAATTCTGGTGGAGCGTTTGATGATATTGGTGAGCTGTTATTCATTTTTTAAGTGTAACAATGAGATCCAGGTCTGTATTTTTTCCCCTTGGTTTCTTATCACAGGCTGAGATGTTTATAAATGAAATGACTTAGTATTCGAGGTTTATCTCAAAATGATCCAGAGGGGAGCAGCTTGGAATACGTGGCTTTGCGAATCAACATTAAAGTGTTTAAGCTTTTTATTTTTTACTAGAGGCCCGGTGCACAGATTTGGGCACCAATGGGGTCGCTCAGCCTGGCCTGCACCTTCTCGCAATTGGGGACCCCTTGGGGGATGTCAGATAGCCGGTTTCGGCCTGATCCCCGCAGGCCCGATCCAGACAGGAGGGAGCCTGATCCTGTGTGTTGAGCATCTGTCCCCTGGTGGTCGGTGCATGTCATAGCGACTGGTTGACTGGTCATTCAGTCACTCGGTCTTTTGGTTGCTTAGGCTTTTATATTTATAGATTATTTTACTTTTTTGTTAATCCTCACCTGAGGATATTTTTCCACTAGTTTTTAGAGAGAGTGGAAGAGAGAGGGAGAGACAGAGAGAAACATTGATGTGAGAGAAACACATTGAGTGGTTGCCTCCTGCAAGCGCCCCAACCAGGTCCCAGGCCCCGAGGCTCAGTGAAGACAGGGCTCAGAGCGGGACACTTGGGTTTGCATCTACAGATGACCTCTCTCTCCCTGTGAGATCCCTGAAGGACAGGCCACGCAAGTCCTGTGTTCTGTTTCGTCACCTGTAACCTTAGAATAACAATGCCTGGCCGGTGTTGCTCCGCGGTTGAGCATCGACCCAGGAACCAAGAGGCCACCAGTTCGATTCCTGGTCAGGGCACATGCCTGGGTTCCTGGCTCCATTCCCAGTGTGGGGTGTGCAGGAGGCAGCCGATCGATAATGTTTCTCTCTTATCAATGTTTCTCTCTCTCTATCCCTCTCCCTCCCCCTCTCTCTAAAACAATCAATAAAACATATTTTTTTAAAAAGAATAACAACAATATCTTCTTCATGAGGAGGACCAGAGGTGTGCCATCCCCAAAGATGCCTTTTTAAAGATACTGATTGTTTTAAGCTGGTTCTCTTCAAGAAACAAAGACTCAGGAGGAACCTTTGACCTTCCCCCCCAACTGCCTAAAAGAATTCAGATACAGGACCCGGAAAGGGAGCTATCATCACAGAGAACTATAGTTTAATATGAAGTAGGTGTGAGAGATAGGGAGGGACCTTGCAAGGTCCATTTGTTCAAAATCCTCTCTATGTCTCATTTAAAAAAAAAAATATATATATATATATATATATATATATATATATATATTTTTAAAATATATTTTATTGATTTTTTACAGAGAGGAAGGGAGAGAGATAGAGAGTTAGAAATATCGATGAGAGAGAAACATCGATCAGCCGCCTCCTGCACACTCCCTACTGGGGATGTGCCCGCAACCCAGGTACATGCCCTTGACCGGAATCAAACCTGGGACCTTTCAGTCCGCAAGCCGACGCTCTATCCACTCAGCCAAACCGGTTTCGGCTAAAAATATATTTTTTATTGATTTCAGAGAGGAAAGGAGAGGGAGAGAAAGAGAAGCATCAGTGATGAGAGAGAATCATGGATCGGCTGCCTCCTACATGCCCCACACGGGGGATCTAGCCTGCAACCTGGGCATGTGCCCTGACCAGGAATCGAACTATGACCTCCTGGTCCATAGGTCGACGCTCAACCACTGAGCCGCACTGGCCAGGCTGTTTTCTCTTTTTGAAGTCTTTACCACAACCTGTTTAAGTGACAAAGGCAGGCAATACCATCCTGATCTAGTTTATTGAACCAGAAATTAGGTGAATTTCTAAATATTAATACTTTATCACTGGTATATTAAATACCATTGACAAGAAAGCTTATTCTTGTTCCCAGTGTTTGTAACATTTCTGAAAGAGTTAAGTGTAGGGTGAATATTTACATTTTGAATACGACAAACTCTAATACTAACTTCCATAGTAATTTCAGAAGCAGCTCACCACCACAGGGAAAGAAGGCAAAGTGATCACGCAGAGGAGCGTAGGCATCTGAATGCTCCTTCCGAGGACCTTTAGTGTTCACGTGTCTTTAATTTCCCGCACAATTTCCTCAAAAATTCAAATAATCAGGTCAGATGATTTTAGACAGTGAAAGCATACATATGTTTAAAAAGTCATGTTTTTTTGCCCTGGCCCATGTGGCTTAATGGTTAGGGCGTTGGCCGATGCACCTGAGTCACGGGTTTGTTTTCCAGTCAAGGGCATGTACTTGGGTTGCAGGTTTGATCTCCGGCCCAGGTTGGGGCAGTGGGGAGGCAACCAATTGATGTTTCTCCCTCCTCCTCCTCCCCCTTTCCCTCTCCTTCCCCTCCCCTTCCTCCTCCTCCTCCTCCTCCTCCTCCTCGATTTTTAGGCTGGAACATACACTGTTCCCCTGGGCAGAATGGTTCCCTGGATTCTCTGTCCATCAGAGTTGGAGTCGAAGAATGGATCCACGGATGGGAGATGGTATAGCAAAGGTAGAAATTTATTGAAGAACAAGTACAAATTCCCACGTGGGGAAGGGGAAAGAATTTCACTACACAGACTCCCACCTGGGGAGGGGGAAAGAGTCCCACTGAGTTCCTTTTCCCTATGGTTTATAAAAGCTGCAGATCTTTGTGCCTTGATATCACCTCTGATTGGTCAGGATTCCCTTGGACTGGTTACTATAGTAACTCCTGAGCTCAAAAGTGGAACCTCACAGGGGACAGGTGAGGTTCCCCCCCCCCCTTATTGTTTTCCTATTCCCTCTGGGCTTTCTTCTTCTCCCTCTGAATGAGGGGATTTCTTCCCTTTATTTTGTAAACATAGACCTTCTGCTGTTCCCAGCTCCCTCATTCTATGGAAACATACCTTCTGCAGCTCTGCAGCCCTGTGCTTCCTCTATGGTCCCCTTAATTTCTAAAATTTCCTAAACCTGTCTTTTTCACCCCTAAAAATTCCTGTTTCACTCCCATCCTTCCCTCTTATCTACTCTCTCTAAGAGTCAATGGAAAAAAATATACTCGGGTGAGGATTAACAAAGAAAAAAAAAGTCATGCTTTTTTCATTCTCCTGCGACTGTCACAGTAATTTCTTAGGACTTCAAAGTAAATCTACTTCAGGAATTCAGATTTTCATTCTGATCATAAGCAGCAAGAGAAGAGGGACCTGATTCGAGGCTGAGGGCTTTGTAGACCAGCCGGCGGGGATCCCACTGAGAAAATGCTTCCCGCGGCTGAGCTCTGATTTCTTTATCGGTGGCACCGTTTTACCTACTGCAGTGGGCGATTCAAGACGTGAGAGGCGCCCAGCATGGGGAACGCGCGCTTCTATTCTTATCAATGAGCAGTTGTCAAAGGACTACCAGATGTTTTGAAAAGTGCTTTAGCTCGATGGGAAGTTCTGAAATGTTAACTACACCTGTGGGGTTCTCTTCTCTTCTCTTGTCTTTTGTCAGTGACTCCACTCTGGCCTGTCAGCCAGCGTGGAATGGTTGTATGTCCTGTCCCCTTGAAGCCGTGCGATTTCAATGCATTAGGTTACTTTACAACCTCTGCTCTCTGAGAGGCTGAAAATGTTCTTCTTTCGTGGGCTCTGTGGCTTGTTGTGGTTGTTGGAGTGGGGATGACATGCTGTTGTCACTTTTTAAAAAATATATATTTCTATTGATTTCAAAGAGGAAAGGAGAGGGAGAGAGTGAGAAACATCAATGATCAGAGAGAATCATTGATGGGCTGCCTCCTGCACGCTATACACTGGGGATCGAGCTGGCTACCCGGGCTAGTGTCTTGACCAGGAATCAAACCATGACCTCCTGGTTCATAGGTCAACGCTCAACCACTGAGCCACACTGGCCAGGCTCTTGTCACCTTTTATATCCTAAGCCAGAGTGGAGGTCCCTGTAGGGCTCCCCTTTAGCATCACTGAGGGCCACTCCTCTGACTGTGGCTGAGAGATGAGAGGGAGAAAGCGAGACAGCCTGCCCACCGCGGTGAATCACTGCGAGAATGGAAGACCTTACCGGAATACCTTACCGAGATTTCTTAGAAAGTTACCTTTAAGACATATGAGTCAGGTTTTTAATCATTCAGGCCTATGCTTTCTGGTTAACCGCCAGGCTGTTGGACACATTTCCTAGTAAAGCCCGAACCCAGAAGTGCTCAGTTGCATAAAAATGGATGCAGCCGAGACAAAGGCCCTGAGGGCCTTGGGGTGTCTCTCCAACAGCCACAGGCGTTGCTTTCCCTCCCCTTCCCCCTTGTCTCTCTTCTTTGTGATTAAAACAAAGACAAACACAAAAGGAAACCTCCCCGAAGGAATCTGCTGCTCTACTGAAAGCTCCCATTGGACTCAGAAAGGCAAAGAGGAGTAGATTTGTTCTCCCCGTTTTACCCCTCAGCTGGCGCGAGAGGAAACAGTCCCCTTTTCCAGTTTATAAGCACACCGTCCTGTCAGGATAAAATGCAGAGGGTCCCAAGTCCACAGATGTGCTCATTGTCTCCAAAGGAACTCCCCAAGCTGTGCAATCCTTGAGACTGCTCCTTGTCCTTCTGAATATTAAATGCCAGGAAGTTTATCACGCTGTTTTATCACCTTATTAGTATCTATATATATAAAAAGCCAAGCGACCGGAACGCCGGAATGACTGGTCACTATGACATACACTACGGTGGCCAACCAGCCTAATCGGGGCCCCAACTGGACCCCCCAACCTCCCACAGCCCCTCCCTCCCGGCTGGCCCCACCCCAAATCGGCCCCCCCCACCCCAATTGGGGGCAGGGCTGGCCAGCCAACCACCTGCATCTCCTCCCCCCTGCTGCCCCGGACCTAATCAGCCCCCATCGGGGCGGGCCAGCCAGACCCCAACCATGCACGAATTCGTGCACCAGGCCTCTACTATTATATAATCTCAGCACAGGTATTCTCTATACCTATTTGACCTCATTCTCCTGAGCTCCAACTCTGATAATGAAAGGAACGCCTAGATCAAAAATAAATAAATGTAACTGGTAACTGTGCTCTGCATTTGTTATTAATGCATTTCCTATCTTAAGAGGGCAGTTCTTTATTCTTTTTTTAAAAAATATGTTTTTATAGAACTTTTAGAGAGGAAGGGAGAGGAATAGAGATACGGAAACATCAATGAAAGAGAAGCAGCTATCGGCTGCCTCCTGCACACCCCCTACGGGAGATCAAGCCCGCAACCCGGCAATGTGCCCTGACTGGGAATTGAACCAGGGACTTCTTGGTTCATGGGCGACACTCTACCTACAAGCCACACCGGCCAGGTGACAGTTCTTTATTCGTAGAATTCACTGCTGAGAGTTGGGGTCTGCAGAGAGGAAGCAGGACTTTAGAGGGGTTTATGTGTGATGTGCCTATTGCCAGAGCTCAGTGGAGTAAGCAGAGAGCAGATATCAAGTAGGCACAGTGCACACCCCGGAACCAGAAAAAGGCTAGTGTGGCTTGCGGGGGGGGGGGGGGGGGGGGAGGGGTGCGGGGTTCATCAAGGAGCTGGTGGTGAGTGGCCAGGGCTTATGAATTTGACACTGCCACTAGCATCATAAAATGTTTCCCGTTTGACAAATTCCTCTAATGCCACATCTTCCTCTTTACGGGATGTGTTTGCTGGTCCAGTTGTGCTTCCTGAGGCCTTCTCCAGCCAAGCTTGTGCCTGGCTTGAGCTCAGAAGGGCAATCCTTCCAATAACCCTAAGAATTGGTATATTGCCCAGCTGGTGTGGCTCAGTGGTTGAGCATCGACCTATGAACCAGGAAGTCACGGTTCGATTCTAGTTCAGGGCACATAGCCGGGTTGTGGGCTCAGTCCCTGGTGGGGGAGGGGGGGCGTGCAGGAGGCAGCTGATCCATGATTCTCTCTCATCGTTGTTTCTGCCTCTCCCTCCCTCTCCCTTCCTCTCTAAAATCAATTTAAAAAAAAAAGAAAAACTAAGAGTGGCCAGATGATTATGACCAGCCAGATTATTCTGGCCACCCCATCAGTACAATGAAGTGAATTAGTTATGCAAATAATAATAATAATAAAACCTTGAGAGTATTTGCTTAGGAAGTTTTCAATATTCAGTATTTTTGGAAGTGTCAATGAAGTACTGATGGGGTGGTCATAATAATCTGACTGGTCATAATAATCTGGCCACTCAGTGTATATATATACTGTATATATATGCAACTAATCTTGTATGTCCTAGTATCTGTGTGTGTGTGTGTGTGTGTGTGTGTATAGCCTTCTCACATATGAGACAGAACTCTTGACTCATAAGAACACACAATGATATGAAAATCTGTCTCGTGGTTTTGGCCACACCTTACATCTTTGCCATTTCCCTGCCCCAGCAGAATTTAGTCAGGGCTTCACTTTCCACCTGAAATATTATTCACGGCTCTATCTTCACCCTCCTCCTAGGCTGCAAGCTCCTAGGGGCAGGGTCCAGGGCTGAGTCACCCTGTGTGCCCAGCACAGACAGTCCCCGAGATTGGGCCTCATCCCTCCCCTGGGTCCCCTCTCTCCCCAAGCCCTCAGCCCTGCCACACCATCGCCAGAGGGTGGGCTCACGGCAAGTGACAGGACGCATGGCCCAAGTCCAACGAAAACAACCCCTGTGAAGTCTCTATGTTGGCCTAGCAGGGGTTTCGCACACATTATTTTCCACTTTAAGGTATGGAGTAGCTTGTGCTACAGGGATCTCAGGAAGCTCTCTCTCTATTCATGCTGTTGGTTTAAAAAGAAACAAATCAATCAAGGGAGTAACTTGACACTTGGTTTGGAAAATGCCAGAGACTTGGAGTCTTTATAGAACATCTTAATCAGTAAATTGTTCCTTGGTTGGGGTTTAGTGAGTTCTGTAACAGTAACTGCTTTGATTTATAGGATTTTTTCTTTTTTGGCTTTTTTCTTTTTAAAAGAAATTCATCACTTCTGACAGAGTTGCTTTCTTACCTGCGTTACTGAATTACATTTAGTCCATTCGAAGGAAAGGGATTGTGTCTCATTCTGCGTTGTATTCCAGCACTAAGCACCCTGCCCAGCACATAGAGGTGCTCGTAGATACTTATTCATATTGTTACGGAATTCCAGGGCATGGAGATACTTCCTGGAGGTGTCCCTGTGTATAGCCTTACGTTGGCTACGTTGAACTGGACCTTTCAATGCATCTCCTGACTTCAGGCCATCATGCGGTCTTTTCTGGATCCTCTGGTGGCTTGAGGACTTGCATCTGGGAGCAAGTACTCTGTTCTACACACACCCCTGGACTGGGGGTTCCTCACTAAGCCTGGACTCTTTCAGAACCGAATCTCCTCTTCCTTCTCTTCAGAATCAGTTGGCCCAGCCCTGGGTACATAGTATATGATCCACAAGCATGTGGGGGGGCCGTGAAGGATGCATAACCAGAGTAGGAAGAAAGAAGGAAATCTCTATTCACAGACTACCTGATCTTGTCTATAGAAAATTCTCAGGAATCCACTAAAAAACTCATAAAGTTCAGTAGCTTTGCAGGAGATCAATCTATAAATATTAATCCTATTCTTAGATCTTTTCAATGAACAATCTGAAGATAAAGTGAAATGAAAGCAATTACATGTACGATAGAATAAAACACAAAAAATAAATGAAAACACCCTTTCCACTGGTAGCCTAGTCTTGGGTAAAACTGTGACAGTCTCATTAATTCACATGGTGCCGAGCTCCGGGGGGTCCGGGCTGAGCACAGGGTGGCACTCACAGGAACATCAAACTGGCGCCCAACAACAACGTTTGAAAGGCAATTTCGATATTATGAATAACTCCCCAACTCATCCCTAATACAGAACAAGCTCATTAACATTTCTCTCCCGGTGCCTCCCTTTCTCAATAACTTTTGAAAGTGACAAGTACCCTAATAATGCTCTCCTCCCTTATCCCAGCTCCTTCCCCATCCCTCCCAAATTCCTCTTTCCATTCCTGCCCTGTTGGGTCTTGTTTTTTCCTTCCTGTCTCATCCTCTGTGTGTAGTCTATCCTCATTGGCCAAGAATTCTCTCTTATTCCCAGTGTAAATCAATCTGGTCCATTTTGATGCCTTTTAATCCCCTCTCCTTCTCATTTTCTCATTTCTATGTCAGCGGGGTCACAAGGACAGAATTCACACAAACAGACAAAGGGAGGAAGAGGCTGTAATGTTATTTTTCTAATCATGTTGCCCAGCGCATTTAAATATTAGAAGGGACATCAACCAAAGGACTTGTATGCATGCATAGAAGCATAAGCAATGGATACAGACACCGGGGGTGAGGGCATGAGAGAGGGGATGGGGGGCCAGGGGAGGATAAGGACACATTTGTAATATCTTAATAAAGAAAAAAATGAATTGGAATAAAATAAAATAAAAATTAGAAGGGACAGGTTAAGACTTGTGGGAAGAGGAAGTAGGCCTCACTTTCTACTTTCTGGAATCTTCTACTTACCAGGGCATCTAGAACATCCGCTGGAAGTAGGGGGAGGGGGTTTATTTCTCTGTGTACTCAGTGACTGTCAACCCAATTTGAAGAACTGTTTTCTTTTTTTTTTTTTTGGTCCTAAAATATACTGTTATTTATTTCAGAGAAGAAGGGAGAGGGAGAGAGAGAGGAAAACATCAATGAAGGTAAAGAATCATTGATTGGTACCTCCTGCACACCCCCACATTAAGGATCAAGCCCACAACCCAGGCATGTGCCCTGACCAGGAATCGAACCGTGACCTCCTGGTTCATAGATTGACACTCAACCACTGAGCCACACTGGCCGGGCTGAAGAATTATTTTCAATCTTAAATGGCACGACTCCTCCTTTCACATTAGTTACCTTAGCTTAGATGGACTGACCCCAAGCCTTTGAGGTCAACAAAATTATCGGGCTTCTTAAGGATCTAAAAGAATCCCTAACGACCCTATTCGTTCAAACAGAGGCTCTGAGGATCACATTCCCAATGCCAGTCTGAAGACAGGATAAAGGGGTTAAGAAATCATTAATTTCGGGAGCATTCAGACTGCCGTTCAAGTCACTGGCCAGTCAACAGCATTTATTGAGTGCTTGTCCTCTGTGTACCAAGCACCGAATCAGTTTTTAAATGAGAAATCCTGCAAAAAGAACTCTCCCTCACCTCTTGGCCGAGGTAAGTCCAACTTCCTTTACAAATGAACTCCTTCCGGGAGTTCCAGGCATCGTGGGTGGCTCTGGACCGGAGCTGGAGTCTGACGCTCTAATTTCACATGAACCGCGGAGGCAGATGGCTCTCCATCATCCCCTGGTCATTCTCCTTTACATGGGTAAGAACTGCAGGGGTTCTTGTTCCGGCATTAGGAAGGGTTCAGGAAATCTGGAGAAGGGGCTGTGTGTAACTTAATCAAGAGTCCAGAGACGAAATATCATTTTGAAAGGCATTTGGGGGTCAGAGGAGCTAGGCTAAAAGGAGCTAAGATCTCCTCATCTCAGGACCCCATGCTTTTTATTAACACACATTGTCCTGAGGCGAGGTGGAGATATACACTTCAAAGGGTCAGGGTTTGGTATACAGAGGCATTGTCAGAAGGGGGGAAAATTAGCCTATGACTGTTCAGGTGTTTGGCCAGTAGGAGGCACTAATATGTAGATTAAGATGCCCTGAGCTGTCTGGCAGCAAACAATCCTCCCTTTTCAGGTTTGGGGTAATGCCATCAGCCATTCCCAACAGGTGACAACATATGTGACTCAGCCCTTGTTGAGTCCCCAAGTTCCATCCACCTTTTGATGAAACTCTTGCAGTTATGACATGCTGGAACTGGCTTCCGGCAAAGAACATTGTGGTCCAAGTTGAAATCCACAGCAGGACAGCCTAGGCTGGCTTTAGAAGGGTCACGTGATTGCTGATGATTTTCTGATCTGCCATCTCTCTCTTGGAGTTAAATCTCTCCATCTTGCCAAAACCGGTTTGGCTCAGTGGATAGAGCGTCGGCCTGCGGACTGAAAGGTCCCAGGTTCGATTCCGGTCAAGGGCATGTACCTGGGTTGCGGGCACATCCCCAGTAGGAGATGTGCAGGAGGCGGCTGATCGATGTTTCTCTCTCATCAATGTTTCTAAATCTCTATCTCTCTCCCTTCCTCTCTGTAAAAAAATCAATAAAATATATTTAAAAAAAAAAAAATCTCTCCATCTTGGTAGCTTTCTCTGGGAAAGGACAGCAAGAGGCACCCTGTGGGCATCCTCTGGGTATAACAGTCTGAAATGTCAGTTGCATTCCCTGAGGGAAGCTGCCAGGTAAGGGGCAGGCGGTTAATGACTCTAAAATCGTTGGTATTTACACTCACTGAGAGATGAACTTTTTCGAGGAGCAAGGATCCAGCTATTCTCACTTGAACTCTTTCTTCCTCTGTTCTCGTCTCCCAGCCACCTTTGGCCTATTTGTGAACTTGCTAGCAAAGTTAGTGAGTAAAGCTTAAGGGAGAGGAAAAGTAAGGAACAGCCAACCTCACTTAGCCACACTCAGGTGACATGTTGTGGGGAGTAGGATTTGAAACAATTGCCAGAGTTGTTTTTTTATTTTAATATATTTTTCTTGATTTCAGAGAGGAAGGCAGAGGGAGAGAGAGCTAGAAACATCAATGATGAGAGAGAATCATTGATGAGCTGCCTCCTGCATGCCTCCCACTGGGGATCCAGCCTTCAACCCGGGCATGTGCCCTGACCGGGAAACAAACCATGACCTCCTGGTTCATAGGTCGATGCTCAACCACTAAGCCATACCGGCTGGGTGCCAAAATTGTTTATTTAAAAGCATCCATGACTTCTATGCTTGATGTGTACAGATAATGAAACAAAACGGAGAAGTCTGACTTCCCAGCTGGGTTGGGCCACCATGTGTACCCCGCCTGGCTTGCTTCTCCCAGGGCAAGCCTTCCACCCCAGAGGTCTTCTAGTCTTTGTTGTTTTTTGGTTGTTTGTTTTTAAATATATTTTTACTAGATGCCTGGTGCATGAATTTATGCATGGGTAGGGTCTCTTGGCCTGGCCTGTGATTGGGGCCAGTCGGGACCCATCAGGGCCGGCCGGGGGGAGGAACCACTGGAGGTTGGCTGGCTGCAGGAGGTTGGCTGTGGGAGCACACTGACCACCAGGACGAAGCTTCTATGTTGAGCATCTGCCCCCTGGTGGTCAGTGCGTCATCATAGCGACCGGTCAAGTGGTCAAGCAGTCAACCAGTTGTAATGGTCGCTTAGACTTTTATATATACAGATTGATTTCAAAGAGGAAGGGAGAAGGAGAGAGAGATAGAAACATCAGTGACGAGAGAATCATTGATTGGCTGCCTCCTGCACGACCCCTCCTGGGGATGGAGCCCACAACCCGGGTATGTGCCCTTGACCAGAATCAAGCCCGGGACTCGTCAGCCTGCAGGCCAATGCTCTATCCACTGAGCCAAACCAGCTAGGGTTTCTTCTAGTCTTTGTAAGTCGAAACATGCTTTGGCTGTGGCCTTGGCTGGCTTTAGGAAGTGCTCGCCATGGAAGTCTGAGCAGGAAGTCTACGCCATCACGCGTAGGTTCCAGCCTAGTGATCTTGTCTTCCTGTCAAAATAGAAGGCAAAGCCTTATCTGCAGTCCAGGGGGACTGTCTTTAGAGACAGAATCCACAACTGAGGCCGGATGGCAAGCTCAGTCACTGTTTGAAACTCAGCCTCCTAAGCAAGATCAGATCAGATTCTACATGTTTGTAAACGCCAAGCCCAAGGGAAGGGCTGACAGATGTCCCAAATTGTGCTTTTCTAACATTCCCATGGATCTGGAGCTTGATTGGATATGCTTCTAATAAGTGAATGGCTTTGAGGCTTCAGGTCTGAAACAGTAGATGCCTTAGGTGGGCAGTAAGTGGCTGGGAAAATAGGGCATTGTTTGGAATGGTTATCAGCCATTTCATTTTTTTCTTTTTTTTTTTTTAATATTTCTTATTTCTTAAATACATTTTATTGATTTTTTTATAGAGAGGAAGGGAGGGGGATAGAGAGTTAGAAACATCAATCAGCTGCCTCCTGCACACCCCCCCACTGGGGATGTGCCCGCAACCAAGTTACATGTCCTTGACCGGAATTGAACCCGGGACCCTTCAGTCCGCAGGCCGAGGCTCTATCCACTGAGCCGAACCGGTTAGGGCTAGCCATTTCTTTATAAAATGTGAAGATCCTAAGAGGAGAAACGTTTTAAACTTCTAAACTAAGGAAAACATTTTTTACTTCGGGCAACTGAACAAAGTGTACTCCCAACCAGGAGTTATCAGGGAGAGGCTTGCACACGAATTCACTCTGTTTAGTGGGACATGAGCAACACCATAACCAGGAAGTGCGTTGCAACATGCACACAGCATCTGACGTTGCCAAGGTGAGCATTATCCCTTGGATTCATTTGTGTGTTGAGGGTAGAAGGTCAATGGGAAGAAATAAGGAAACAATTAGAGGCCTTCCGAATGTGTGACAGAAACAATCAGTGGAAAAATAGAAAATTACAAATAAAATAAAAGCCACCCATAATTCTACCACAGAAAAACAACACGGTGTTTACCTAGTGGTACTAGCTCCTCTATACATATGAGAACTTCCAGTCCCAGGCGGGGCACATGGCACAACCCACATTTAATAAATGTTGGGTAAAGCTTTAGTTAGGCATCTGGCACTTAAGTAAAACATATATTTAAAAATGTGAAAAGTAGCTAGTCTACTTGGGCAGAGAGGTAAGAAATCTTTGAAGAGTCTAAACATCCGCTTCGAACCATTTTCAAGAACCTTTCAAGACCCTCCACAATCTCGCTCCTTTTCCAAACTTTGTTCCCTATGCTGGGGTAACATTCTCTTTCGGCTGTCACTGAGCGGTTCTCACAGCTTCATGTGTCCCCCTCTCCTTGAATGCTCCTCCCTCACGCTGTTCTGCTGATCTACAGAATAGCCAATCTTTTTTATTTTAATTTTTCTTTTTTTAAAAAAAAATATATTTTATTGATTTTTTACAGAGAGGAAGGGAGAGGGATAGAGAGTTAGAAACATCGATGAGAGAGAAACATCGATCAGCTGCGTCCTGCAGACCTCCTACTGGGGATGTGCCCGCAACCAAGGTACATGCCCTTGACCGGAATCGAACCTGGGACCCTTCAGTCCGCAGGCAGATGCTCTATCCACTGAGCCAAACCAGTCAGGGCTTATTTTAATTTTTCAATTACAGCTTACTTTCAGGTGTATAGCTTAGTGGTTAGAAAAGCACAATCTTTACAAAATGTTCCCCCGATATTCCCGTACCCACCTGGCCAGCTCCAGCTCCAGCCCAGTCTCCCATCCTTGTGTCCTGGACTCCTCAACCTCATTTATTTCCCCTTCTCCTCCGAATTCTGCAGCCCCTGGAGCCTGCAGCTTGGCGCGTGCTCGTGGCTGACCTGAACTCTCCACCATACTTGCGCCTGGGCTTGCTTGCTTTGTCTGTAGCAGAAGACTAGACACAAGGTACACACATGATAAAGATATATTGGTATTTTAGAGTGATTACTCAGAACCATTGCAAACAGCTAATCCCAGGTTGGGGGGGGTGTTTCTGGGGGATGCCAAGAATGGGCCATGCAAAATACTCTTTCAAGGAAATGGAGGTCCAGTTCTGAGCTTTGGGGTGATTTTATACGATAAAGCTCAGAGGAGACCTGAGAGAAAACTGGTTCAACTGCAACCCCGGCTTTGGCATAGAGGCGGGGAACGTCTGGCCCGCGGGCCATATATAAGGCCCTCGAAACCATTTGGTCTGGCCCTGCCAAGGCATCAGGGGCGAGCCAACTAAGTGCTTGAGCACATCTAACAGGCTAATTTTTTTTATAATATATTTCTTTATCGATTTCAGAGAGGAAGGGAGAAGGAGCCAGAGATAGAAACATCAATGATGAGAGAGAATCATTGATTGGCTGCCTCCTGCACACCCCCCACTGGGGATGAGCCTGCCACCCAGGCATGTACCTTTGGCTGGAATCGAACCTCGGACCCTTCAGTCCGCAGGCCGACGCTCTATCCACTGAGCCAAGCCAGCCAGGGCCTAACAGGCTAATTTGTAAGTTGATAATTCTGTATGGCCCCAGAATGATGTGTGATCAATACCCACATGGCCCTTGGCAGAAAAAAGGTTCCCCATCCAGGGCCACGTGTGTGGCAGAGGGCGGCGGCCTCCAAGCGCGGAAAAGGACGTGAAAGTCGAATCTGTCGTAAACTTCGCCGGCAAGTCGTAAAGCAGGTCGGAGAGGCGCAGGTGCTGCCATCGTCCCCAGAGCTCAGAGCCCACAGGTGTTTCCCGAGCCTCCGGAGGACCTCGCGGCCGCAGGTATTTCCTGTTCGGTCTGTGGGAGCAGAAGGGCGGACTGGGGACCTGCCCTGACCTCAGGGGCAGTGACCTTGTGCAGCCCGGCCTTGGCCTCCAGGGCAAAGGCCACGCCCCGTCTTCCCTCCCCTCTCTGGCTTGCAATGTCGGGGTGACCCCCCCCTCCCCCCCCCGGGTGCATGAGGGTAACAGCCGCGCGGCTTAAGGTGCCGACTGAGGCTGGTTTCGGTCCGGCTTCGGGCAGGGGGGGGTCTCTGAGGCGCATGCTCGCAGCCCAGGGACATGCCTCTGGCTGTTGGAGTTCAGTGGTTATGACGTGGTCTTTACTCGTAATGTTCCCTCCTTTGGGAAGTTTTTATTTTTATTTTTAATCCTTGGCCTCACCAGGGGAGAGTGGGAGAGAGAGAAACATTGATGTGAGAGAAGAACATTGATGGGCTGCCTCCTGCACAGGCCTCAGCCCAGGGCCCCGGGCTGGGGAGGAGCCTGCAACCCAGGTACGTGCCCTTGATGGGAATCGAACCCCGGACCCTCTGGTCTACAGGCTGATGCTCTAGCCACTGAGACAAACCGGCCAGGGCTGGAAGATGATTTACCTTCCAAACGAGGTAGGTTGCCCCGGGCCAGGCACACAGTGGGGCAGGTTGAGGAGCTGCGGTGACGTCCTGCAGCCGCTGGGGCACCACTGGATGGAGGCCGCCAGTGGGTGCTGGACTCCGCTGCCCGCCAGGAGCTGGGAGGCAGGGAGGATGGGAAAGCGTTTCCTGAACCAAATTGTCACTTATCCGAGTAAATGTGGTAAATGCCATCGATTCCGCCAGGGGAGCGCAGGTCCCGTCTTCCTTCGATTGCTTTTGTGTGCATTTAAATTAGGCAGCACATTGACATCTGGAGAACCAGCGATGGCTTCTTGGTCAGATGCCATCTCCCTGGCTTTGGAAGCAGCTTTTGGAACTAAGGCCGAGCCTCCTGCTGGCCCTGAGGCGGAGGGAGGCTGCAGGAGGCTCTGGCATTTTCTCTGAGCTCGTGGTGTGGCCCTTTGAACCCTCTGAATGTCGGCCTGGCTTCCTTCAATGCATACTTGTTTTTTTCTCTTCGGCTTTATTCACACATAATTGATACTTATAGTTCAGGTCTGCAACATGATGATGCGATTTACCTGTACATTGTGAAATGGTTACCACAGCAAGTTAATTAACGCATTCAGCACCTTCCTAGGTATTGTGTGTGTGTGTGTGTGTGTGTGTGTGTGTGTGTGGGTGTGGTGAGCAGTATATACTATGGTATTGTTACCTGTAGTCACCACACTGTGCATTACACCCCACAAATGATTCACAATAAGTATTTATTGAGTATTAACTGCAGGGCTGTGTCTTGGTGGTACTCCGTGTGTGTGTGTGTGTTTGTGTGTGTGTGTGTGTGTGTGTGTGTGTGTGTGTGTGTGTGTGTTGGGGCAGGGAAAACAGGTGACAAAATACCTCTGGCCCTTGAGGACCTCAATTAGAGGAGACGGGACATACCTTCTCAGCTCTCATGCCAAGCACAATCCATTTTGTGTGGTTAGACAGGGAAAGTGCTCTGCGGGGGTGAGGGTGGGGGTCAGGAAGAGAGAGGGGTTGCTGAGGCTGGGGGGCAGGGGGAGGGGCTGCAGAAGGCTTAGCATGGAAAGAGGTGGCTTGTGAGCCTGGCTTTGAAGGCTGATACCTCCAAGACCACGCACATGGCCTTGAAGGCTGGGCCAGGTTTGGAAGAGGGTTTGGGGGGATGGATGTGAGCAAATACAATCCAAGAAGAGCCCTAGGGTGTAAAACCTGGAGCAGTAGGGTTTTATAGTTCTACTAGAGCCCCGGTGCACAACATTTGTGCACTGGGGGCGGGGGGCAGTGCCTCAGCTCGGCCTGCACCCTCTTGTAGTGCAGGACCCCTGGGGGATGTCCACCTGCCAGCTTAGGCCCGCTCCCTGCCAGAAGCCAGGCTTGCTGCTTGGAAGCGCTGCCTCAGAGGTGGGAGAGGCTCCTGCATTGAGCATCTGCCCCCTGGTGGTCAGTGTACATCATTGTTCTGCCATTTGGTTGATTTGCATATTAGGGTGTTATTGTTTAGGATATACAGGTTTTATAGTTCTGCACAACGGAAGCTCTAAATGGAGTAGTGTATTAAGAATCAGACATCTGGGTTCTAGCTGGTTTGGCTCAAGTGGACAGAGCGTCAGCCCGAGTACTGAAGGGTCCTGGGTTCAATTCTAGCCAAGGGCTTGCACTCACATTGCTTGTGCCCTGGTTGATGCACGTGCAATCGATGTGTCTCTCTCACACTGATGTTTCTCTTTCTCTGTCTCCCCCCCCCCCGCCCCCACCCACACACACACCCCTGCCTTCAACTCTCTAAAAATCAATGGGAAAATATCCTTGAGTGAGGATTAACTGCAACAACAGAAAAGGATTAGATACCCGGGTTCCACTTACATCTCTTCCACCCTCTCTCTGTGATTTTGAGCAAATGACTTAACCTGCCTCAGCAGACGTGGTCTCATTTCCGTGGACACCCTCAGTGCTGTCCAGTGTCTCGTGGGTCTTGCTATGTGTGACCAGCTAGGAAACCATCCTGGCTCTGACGACGGTGGGTACCCCAGGGCCCCGATGATGCCCTCTCTCCCATTAGCTCTCTGGGCGAGTGTTCCTGGCCTTCTCTCCAGGGCCCCTCTGGTCTCTTCTCCTGGGCCCACTCTGTTCATTGCAGTGCCCAGTGCCCTCTGGCGGTGCCTCCCGTCTCCATGGCCCGTGTTCTGGCTTCAGATACGTCAGTGTTTCTAGCTCCGGTGGCCGTGGGGCTTTCACATCCTGTACCTTGTAGCACCTGCAAGAAAAGCCAGCTTTTCTGTTGCTGATGTTGGTCAGATCCTCAGAGACATGGACGTGCACAGAATCTGCTGTTTACACTTAGTCAACCTTCCTCCCACTCAGGGGTAAGGGAGCGGGGGAGGGGGAAGGGTGAAAGGACCCAGATTGCATTCTTCCACAAGTAAAATAGAGACCATGCAAGGCCTTGCCTCAGAGGCAAGTCCCCAAATTCAAATGGAAATAAATAATGCAAGCCAAGCCCCTAGCACAGAGCCGGGCACAGAGCAACCTTTCAGTAACCGTTAGAGGTGGTAGTATTGCAGCTACATCCTGGGATTAGAGGACCTTGGATGGTTGCGATGCTTCAGTGAGGAAACCCTTCAGAATCTCTCTTGTAACTTGCTAGGCCCTGTGTCAGCTGCTTTGCTTACGCTCTTTCTAGCAATCCTGATGGTAAATACTGCCTCCATTAAGATTTTTTTGTTTGTTTGTTTGCAGATAACCTCTTATGTTTGCAAACAACCCAACTCTGGCCAATTGAATTTAAAAAGGAGAAATTTTTTCAAGGACTATTGAAGTCCCCCATGGAATTCAAACTGTTGGACCACAAAGACTTGGAGAAGGGTAGAGCCGGGTCCTAGCCGGTTTGGCTCAGTGGATAGACCGTCCGCCTGTGGACTGAAGGGTCCCGGGTTCTATTCCAACCAAGGGCACAGGCCCAGGTTGTGGGCTCGATCCCCAGTAGGGGGTGTGCAGGAGGCAGCCGATCAGTGCTTCTTTCTCATCACTGATGTTTCTATCTCTCTCTCCCTCTCCCTTCCACTCTGAATCAATAAAAATATATTTTAAAAAAGAAAAGAATAGAAAAGGTTAGAGCTGGGATGGCTACAGGGATCTGAGACACAAGCCTTTGTGCATCTTCTCCCCATAGGGGTCTCTCCCTCTGGATCTGTTTCCTCATCTGTTAAATGGAGGTGATGATACACATAGATTGGTTCTGAAGGTGTAAACGATATCTAGAGAGAGCTTAGAACAGTGTCTGGCACCTAGTAAACCCTATCTGTGTATTATTATTATTATTGTTATTATTATTAATTATTATTATTAGCACCAGAGACTTCCAGGTTTCTGTGTCCCCGTGCAAACATCTATTTGCATTGCCACGAGTCACTCTGGGCTGAGTGAGTTGTGGCAGAGGTGGGAAGGTTGCTTGGAACAGACATGGCCCATGGGGACCCATATCCCTTTGTTCGCAGAGAAGGCAGGAGCTGTCCACTGCAGTCCCTATCCCCATTTCACAGATGAGGCAGCTAAAGGTCAGATATGCCAGGTTACATGCTCAAGGTCACACTGAGTCATGAGTGAGGTGTGGAACTTCGATTAAAATGTAAATCTCTATGCCCTTGAAGGTCATGACCCCTCCATCTAAAGTCTACTGTGTCCTCTCCCCCACCCCCTTGTGCCCCTCTGGGCAGGTGTGACCAAACACGGTGATGCAGTAGTTCCTTCTTCTTTATGGAAGAAACCGTGAGTGATAAATCATAGCAAGGAGACAGCAATATCCTAAGACCAACTTCACAGTCAACTGAAGAGAGGAAACCTGAAGTTCCCTTTCCCTTTTTTTAAATTAGGTTGCACAGTCCATTAAGCCAAGTAATAATAGGTTTTTAGATTTTTGGACAGAGCGTACGGTAGCCAGAACTTAATGTTATGCAAACCCAAACCAGACAGTCAAGGTTAAACACCATGAATCCACCTTAAAACCAACCTTGTCGCCAGCATTGGCCATGCAAGAGAGGACAGAAAAGGCTTTTAGGCATTTATCTGGACTCTGGACTTTTTTTTTTTTTAAAGCCATGTAATGATCTCCTGTATGCTTTCTATTTCTAATGAAACTATTTTGTTTCTTAAAATGAAAAATGTTCAAGAGGCAGAAGTTGTGTTGGCTTTGGAGCTCGTACGAATGGTGGGCCTTCTTGTGAGGAAAATCATGATCTCAGTGTAACCCTTTCTTTTAATGACAAATCTAGCTTGTTCCGGCTGATGGTATAATACTGAAGGTATGTCAGGAGACTGCGTAGAAAATTCTGCAAGTTCTGGATGCTCATGGATTCTTTTTAAATTCTCACTTTTGCCAATGAATATTCTTTTGTTGTTGTTGTTAATTCTCACCCAAGGATATTTTTTCCATTGATTTTTAGAGAGAGTGGAAGGGAGGGAAGGAAAGGAGGAGAGGGAGCAGGAGGAGGAGGAGGAGGAGGAGGAGGAGGAGGAGGAGGAGGAGGAGGAGAGAGATGTGAGAGAGACACATTGATTGGTTCCCACCTGCACACACCCCCAACCGGGGACAGGGATCGAACCTGCAACCCAGACACCTGCCCTTGATCCTTTGGTTTATGGGCAGACACTCTAACCATCCCCTTTATCCATTTATCTATTGATGGACAACTAGGTTGATTCCCTATCTTGGCTATTGTCAATAATGCTGCAATGAACATAGGGGTACATATATCTTTTTGAATTAGTGGTTTTGTTTTCTTTGGATAAATATCCAGAAGTGGTATTGCTGAGTCATATGACAGCTCTGTTTATAATTTTTTGAGGAATTCCCATACTGTTTTCCATAGTGATTGCACCAATTTAAAATCCCATCATCAGTGTACAAGGGCTCCCTTTTCTCCACATCCTTGTCAGCATTTGTTATTTGTTGATTTATTGATGAAAACCATTCTGGCAGGTGTGAGCTGGTATCTCATTGTGGTTTTGATTTGCATTTCCCTGATGAATAGTGATGTTGAGCATCTTTTCATGTCTGTTGGCCATCTGTACATCCTCTTTGGAGAAATGTATATTCAGGGCCTATGCCCATATTTTAATTGGATTTTTTAATGTCACGCTGTATGAGTTCCTTAAATATTTTAGATATTAACCACTTATAGGATATGTGATTTGCATATCTCTTCTTCTATTCAGTTGGTTGCCTTTTCCTTTTGTTGACAGTTTTCTTCGTTGTGCAGAAAATTTTTAAATTGATAGGGTCCCATTTGTTTGTTTTTCCTTTCATTGTCCTTGCCCAAGGAGACTTATCCAAAAGACATGGAAGGACTTAGAGCAGTGGTTCTCAACCTTGGCTGCTCGCTAACTTTCCTGGTAGGGACATATATTTCAAGCGATGCACATTGGGACTGCGTTTCATGATTATGTATGTCCAGCACAATACTTTGTACTATGAACTATGGTTCTATTACAGTACATGATGGCAACTCCAAAAGAATTAATGGGTAAAGGGCCAGAGGGACATATAGGGGTACAGTGTCAGATGTGGTGTTTAGAGAGCTTAAGGAGGTGGGACATGCGGAGTTTCATTCCCAGACGCATAAAATGCTGTGTTTTTCAAAGTCCCCTCAAGTATCAGATGTCACTGACGCGAACAGTGCCTCTTACAGATATATGTTAATTGTTGATATCCCCATTGTATAGATTCTAAAGTATACACCTAGTAGTTAAGTAACTTGGATGAGTTTTTTATTTGTTTGTTAATCCTCACCTGAGATTTTTCCCATTGAGTTTTAGAGAGAGTGGAAGGGAGTGGGGAGGAGAAGAGAGAAGAGAGGGAGAGAAACATCAATGTGAGAGAGACACATCAATTGGTTGCCTCCCACATACACCCCTGTTGGCGGGGATCGAACCTGCAACCCAGGTACATGCCCTTGACCGGGAATCGAACTCGCCACCCTTCAATGCTCTAACCACTGAGCACACTGTCCAGGGATTGGATGAGTTTTGAGGAGGAGACAGGATTAAAAACCACATCATCTGACTGGAGTGTTCTTTTTCACCGCTTGGTCTCCAGTTTCCATTCTTGTGCTTCTGCAGACGTAGTCTCCGCACAGCGGCAGGAGTGACCTCAGAGAAATGTAAGTCGGATCATGTCCCTCTTCTCCTGACCTGACCAATCTCAACTCCTCGCAGCGGCTTGCAGGCCCCGGGGTGAGCCCCGCTTGCTCACCAGCCTCCAGCTCATTGGTCTTCCTTCCCCAAGTGGGTGGGCCAGTGGCCCTGCCTCAGGGCCTTTGCCTGGGGTGCTCCTCCCCAGGCCCACATGTAACAGCTCCTCCCCATCATTTAGGTCTTTGCTCAGATGTCACCTCCTCAAAAGGCCTTCCTTGATGATCCTTTATAACAGAGACCCCCTCACGCCCCACCTTAGTCACTCACTGTAGCAGAGCTTCCCAGCCAGTGCGCCTTGTACGTGGGTGTGTTGCTAACGGGTGACATGGGTGTCCAGCCCTAAGGAGGCCTGACGTAGCCCGAGTCCAGAGCCGGGTGCCTTCCCTACGCACAGCCTGGTGCCTGCACGCCAGTGCTCTGCGGACGCCACCAGGTTTTGTGCACATGATGTGAACGCACCGGGGAATCGCTGCTGGTATCAGCCTGTATCATTTTTTTTTCAAGCATCTGACTATCTGAAGTTAGCACATGTGTTGACTTATTTCACCTCCCTCCACTAGAATGGAACAGCCTTTCATCTGTTCTGTTCATCCTTGGGATCCTGAAATGTCTAAATAGCACTCACTGCCACATAGTAGGTCCTTAATATTTATCTGGTAGAAGAATGAGCCTCTGTAATGCCCAGACAACAGCAGGGATAGGACACTGGTGAGGATTTGGGATGAAATTCAAGCATCGTGCAAGTGCAATAGTCCAACAGCTGTTGACAGGGTACGTTAAACCTTAATTATGTCAAGGATTTAAGCTGCCACTACAGGAGCAGGAATAGAGTAAATGTAGTTATGCAACGTTATTTCCAAAAGGAGAGATTTATAGCAAGATCAGCAGATTTGAATAAAAGCGAAGTATGAGGCGGTGGAAGGTTCTGCCAAGTCAGTTTTGTAAATTCACAATATTTATTTAATATTTAATACTAAAACCAAGCTGCAGAGATTTACTGAGGTAATAACTTTCGTTCTTTGGGGAATATGGGAAAAATCAAGCTATAAAAATAACTTCCCTTTTTATTGTGAGTTTCTGCTTCCCATAAATTTCAGCTCTAAGCCAGTAGATAAATGAATGAAGGTCAAACCTTATGGCATGAGTGAGCGAAGTTATGACTATAACTTTGACTGCTAAGTAGTGATTTTTTTTCTTCTTGAAGAAAAAGCACAGAAGTGCAGAAGCAGTTATCCTATGTAAAAGTTAAAGCTTTGCTAATAATAACGTATACAGGGTTTCATGGATGAATTTCACTTTCTACCTACCATCAAAATGCATACAGAGCCAAGCTGGCATGGCTCAGTGGTTGAGCGCTGACCTATGAACCAGGAGGTCACGGTTGATTCTCAGTCAGGGCACATGCCTGGGTTGCTGGCTCTATCCCCAGTGTGGGGCGTGCAGGAGGCAGCCAATCCATGATTCTCTCTCATCATTGATGTTTCTCTCTCTCTCTCTCCTTCTCCCATCCTCTCTAAAATCAATAAAATATATATTTTTAAAAAACACAGAAAAGCCCTAACCGGTTTGGCTCAGTGGATAGAGCATCGGCTTGCAGACTCAAGGGTCCCAGGTTCGATTCCGGTCAAGGCCATGTGCCTTGGTTGCGGGCACATCCCCAGTAGGGAGTGTGCAGGAGGCAGCTGATCGATGTTTCTCTCTCATCGATGTTTCTAACTCTCTATCCCTCTCCCTTCCTCTCTGTAAAAAATCAATAAAATATATTAAAATAAAAATTTAAAAGAAAACACACAGAAAAGTTTACCTGGGGGGATTGTGTTTTTGCCATCTACAAAATGCATAAGGAATTTGTATATGACCCACTCCTTCCCTAATTCATATAACAACATGGGCAGGCAGCAGAGGTACTTTTCATTTAAGGAACACAAATGCGCTCTGGTGCCGAATTGGTAAAAAGCATCCTTACAGCGATTCCCGCCACAGGACTTCAGAAAGAATTCTTACCAGGGAAGCCGGTGGCCACGGGTCCCGTTTGAGGCGTTGATCAAGTTTCACGTCTGTCTCTCTCATCAGGGGCTGTGCACGGGGTTCCCCTGGCACAATGCTTTCTGCTCTGTCACCGTTCTTGTCATTTTCCAACATTGATTTCTTGTAAACAGGTTCCTGGTTCTGGCGGCACTACCCGCTGAGAAGGGACACGCGTGACAAACCATCGTGAGCGGAGTCTTCGTGCGGGCTCGACAGCTGCCTTCAAAGTGAAACCTTCAGTCCTCAGCCTTGATCTTTGGACAAGGGACCCAGGCAACCCGTTTCACTGACTTTGTCGGGATTTGAGTCATCCGTTTAAGACGGAGCCGCTTTTGCCAACACTGCAGACCAAAGGGGGCGGGAGAGACATTGAGCAATTGGACTGCGGAGCTGATGAACCTGGGAGAATCTTCGCTGGGCTGTTTGTTGCTGGGATGGATGGTAACAGTGTCCAGGCTCTAAGGCTGCCAACGCCAGAAGCTCGCATGGAGGACAAGGTATGTGCGAAGGTCATGGCTGAGTTAACAGCAGCACGGAAGTCCTAAAGCCATGCTGGCCATGGCAACCATCGTTATTTTCAAAGTAGAAGGCAATGGCGTCTAAGAAACCCCTATGACAGTGATGGCGAACCTTTTGAGCTCCACGTGCCAGCATTTTGAAAAACCCTAACTTAGCTCTGGTGCCGTGTCACATATAGAACTTTTTTGATCTTTGCCACCATAGTAAAACGAAGACTTATATTTTTTGGTATTTATTTTATATATTTAAATGCCATTTAACAAAGAAAAATCAACCACAAAAATGAGTTCGCGTGTCACCTCTGACACGCGTGTCCTAGGTTCGCCATCACTGCCCTAGGAGAAAGGAACCCTGTCACACCCTTTCTTGCACCGAACATGGTGACCTGGGAGGAAAGGCAAAGATAGGGCAGCGCCTTCTTCCTCTTTCTTAGTCCCCTCTTCCTCGCCAGGAAGCTGATGGTAGGGTGTGTGGGTCGAATGCGCTCAGACGAAACGGCGCTGAGGTAGTTGTGTTCTGGTGGACAAAACACACGCACGCGATGAGCTATGCAGTAGGAATGGCATCCTCCCCATCCTTCTGCCTTAGGGAAAGGCTCTTAGGTTTGCCATTCAAACGGGCATTCTAAAGGTGAACCGTCCTCGTCACCCTATTAATTTGCAACTTTACTTTGGCCTTCCTTAGAGCAACAGTAACTTGCACCCTGACAAGCTGAGCGAGACTGTGCGAGGAAGGCTAGGGCTTTCTGGCTTAGCGTCTTTCACACTTCCCTCTTGCTTCTCGAACGAGGAGCCTGCGTTTTTATGTTGCACAGGGTCCTGCCAATGACACAGCTGGTTCCGACCCGACTCCCACTTCAGGGGTCCAAATGGCGAGCTTCCCACACAGGTGGAATGAAAAGGAGATCGGGGGGCAGAGGCGGGAGTCCCTCCCCAGGCATAATGACGTCACTCTGGCTTGCACAAGAAGAACCTGTGTAGCAGCTTTACCTTGGTCTCCATGGAAACTGGGAATGTATTGAAAAGGAAGAGCAGAACACCTTTCCCCTGGCTCCCTCTCTAGGAAGGAATCTCCTTCTTTTTACTGAAATACGTGAATAGATGCAGCCTGCTATGGCTCCTGCCAGCCCCAAGGTGCCATCGTCTGTGCTCACCAGCACCGTTACCTCTTTTTTTTCCCCTCTCTTTCAGTCCAGGGAACAAGATCAGAGAAAACCAGCCCTAGCAGGTTTGGCTCAGTGGATAGAGCATCGGCCCACAGACTGAAGGGTCCTGGGTTCGATTCCGGTCAAAGGCACATACCTAGGTTGTAGGCTGGATCCCTGGCCCTGGTCAGGGTGCTTGTAGGAGGTAACCAATCGATGTCTCTCTCTCACACTGATGTTTCTTTCTTGGCTGTCTCTCTCTCTTAAAAAAAAAAAATAAGAGGAAACCAGAACCAATCCAGTGTTGTGAGTGTGAGCTTGAGGTTTCTCTTAAGACACATAGAATTGAGCTTCTCTGTCCTCTGGCTTCCTATTGGTTGTCGTTCTCAATTTTCCCAGAACTGAAAGCAGACACTCTTGCAAGGGCTTGTTTACAGTTTGGTCTGAGCCAAACTGGGAAGGCCGAGCTCTCTCCAACACGGAGCTTACCGCGGGAGAAGGTAGTGAATTCCAGCATCCCTCCCACCTCGAGCTTCCGAGGCATCTTCTGTGACCAGGGAAGGGGGCGACTTCTATGACCCGAGGCGACAGAGTGAGGCGTCGGCGTGGCCATGGGAGCTAGCTCTGGGGACTTCTATTTCCTCGTCCGGCTGTGGCTGGGAACTTCGCAGGTAGGCCTTCCCACAGAACACGAGGGAGGCCACTAAAAATCCTCCGTGAGCCCGTCCTCTTGAATTCATTCAGCTTGGCCTCTAATTTTCCAGAATGACAGCTAAGCAGGAATGGAGGGCCCTCAAAATCGCTCATCCTGAGTTTGTTTTTAATGAATTGTATTGATTTCAGAGAGGTAGGGAGTGGGAGAGAGAGAGAGAAACATCATTGATGAGAGAGAATCATTGATTGGCTGCCAACTGCACGCTCCCTCCCGAGGATCGAGCCTGCAACCCGGGCATGTGCCCTGACCGGGAATCGCACCGTGACCTCCCGGTTCATAGGTCGACCCTCAACCACTGAGCCACACCAGCTGGGCATCCTGAGTTTTTGAACGGCAGGACCCCTGCCCTGGGGTTCATACCCGGACCTCATTCTCCTCTTACCCCCGTCTCCCTCGCGGGTGGAGAGACGGAATGAAGAGGGGCCTCAGGGGGGCTTCAGATGAGCTCTGCTCTGTGCCCACAGCGTAAGCTGTAACGTGACCGAGCAGCATGGAACAGAACGCCCCATCCTCCCAGTCCTCCAGACAACGCACCGTGCTGCTTCGCCGGCACCTGCAGGCCCCCAGCCCACAGACTCGCCTGTGCTGCCTACTTGATGGGCAGAGAGACAAGCCGCTCGCTGTGCTTCTATGGAGAGGAGATACATGTGTAATGAGGAAGAGGTGGCCGAGGAGTGATGGAGGGCTATTTGGTGTGAGTTGGGTTTCACCACAGAGCCAAGCCTGAGCAGATGAGTCAGCGGGGACTTGGAGTAACACGCAGGCCAGGCAGAGGGAAGGAAACGGGTCTGTGGGGGAAGGAAACGTGAATGAGTTTTCTATGGAGATGACTAATAAATGGCTTGTTGGAACTGGGTCAGGGGGATCGTATATTTATACATTCACTCTCCATCCGTTCTTTGTGTCCGGCTTGCTGTCCAGAGAGCGTTACCTCTGGTCTGTTGCCATTAGAGCATAGTGACTTCCGGGTGACAGAATTCTTGGTTGACAGTTTTCTTCTTTCAGCCCTTTAAATATTCCACCCCCACTGAGAGACTTCCCGGGCAAATGCACCGATGATGTCATTGAGAATCTCTTGTAGGAGATGAGTCCCATCACCACCAACTGTTTCCCTGATCCCCAAACCCTTTACTCTCCTCTCAATATTCACACCAAGTCCTTGAGACTCCTCACCTCCATATTTCATATATGTATATTTTATTGATTTCAGAGAGGAAGGGAGAGGGGGAGAGAGATAGAAACATCAATAATGAGAGAGAACCATTGATCGGCTGCCTCCTGCACACCCCCCTATGGGGAATCGGGCCTGCCACCCGGACATGTGCCCTTGACCAGAATCGAACCCGCAACTCTTCAGTCTGCAGGCCGACACTCTATCCACTGAGCCGAGCCGGCTAGGGCTCACCACCATATTTCTTGAATGTGTCCCTTTCTCTCTATCCTCACTGCCACAAATTAGTTCAATGCCTCTTGTTAGGATTTGCTTCATACTATATTGTTCCAAATATGCTTTTTAAAATATATATTTTTATTGATTTCAGAGAGGAAGGGAGAGAGAGACAGAGAGATAGAAACATTAATGATGAGAAAGAATCATGGATTGGCTGTCTCCTGCACGCCCCACAGTGGGGATCAAGCCTGCAATCCTGGTGACCAGGAATCGAACTGTGACCTCCTGGTTCATAGGTTGACACTCAACCACTGAGCCACGCCGGCTGGGCCTCTTGTACATGCTTTTATGACACTGCTTAGCGCTCTGATTGCACAATCTTTTGTTTATGTGTTTTCCCCACTATGCGGCCAGTTTTTTTTGGTAGTTTTATGTTTTTAATTCCCAACAAAATGTAGGTTCTATAAATCCTGTGGAATGAATAAACAACTGAGTCACCACCATTCTCATTGCAGGAAAGCATTTTTTAAAAACCTGTCAGCGTGCCTCTTATCTTTCTCTAGAGAAAATAAATAAGTTACACTCTTATTAATACCTTACCAATGCCCCGTAGATGAATATGTGAATGGAGTCTGGATGGTTTCTATAATGTCTTTCCAGAGAAGTAATTTCTCTAGAGACGTGTTGTTTGATGTAAAATATTCCATTCTTTTATTGCCATAGGATCGTAAACACAGACCATACTCTCCCCTCAATTAAATGCTTGTGGATTTGGGGCCCGTTCGCATATTTCATCTTACATCACCCTTTTGGTTCCTGTTGTTTCTTAAGCAGCCACTTTTCTCGTTTTGCATTTTCCTATCACCTTCCCAGCTCCCCTGACCAAATGCAGCCGTAAAGCAGCGTGCATTTCCCCCTTTACTGTCGGGGCATGACCCGTGGTTCTTCAAGCACACGGTCCGCGACCACATTGCACAACATTCCGATCCCGTGTCTGTCGCGTGTTTCCACTGCTCAGCTCGCACCATCGCGCTCCCTTTTGCCTGGGCTGTCATTCGATTTGGGCAGCGGTGGCAGTTGATAAAATAATCAGGTTGGGGTACAGCCCTGCCCTCTGCATTACCTCCTGCAAAGGGGTCCGGTTACTCCCCCAGGGCTGGAGAAAGGCCAGGGAAAACAGAGCTAAATCCAAGAGGCCAAGTTCACGGGTGAGTCGTGCAGTGCCTGCGAGCTGACCAGTCATCGTCACAGTTGTCGCTTCTTTGGAGAGGACGTCAGGATTAGACTCCAGAAAAGTGGCTCCAACTGTCCGTGGGACCAGCTGCCTAATGAATTCCATGGAAGATGTAGGAAACTGTAGGCCACTGCAAGATGGATGCTCCACCCTCCTCATCTTTCCCTCAGCGAGCTCCCTGGGCCGTGGCTAAGTGGGGCTATGCATTCTTTCCCAGCCGTCTCCTGAACATCCTCATTTCTGTGCTTTTAATTACATACAGTTACCTCTCCTTGGAAGTCATCCACGAGTAATCTATTTCTCCGAGTTCTTCCCATTCTAAAACATAGCTGCTGCCCGGCCAACGTGGCTCAGAGGTCGAGCAAAGACCTAGGAACCAGGAGGTCACGGTTCGATTCCCAGTCAGGGCACATCCCCGGGTTGCAGGCTTGATCCCCAGTGTGGGGTGTGCAGGAGGCAGCCGATCGGTGATTCTCTCTCATCATTGGTGTTTCTATCTGTCTTTCCCTTCTTCTCTGAAATCAATATCTATATCTATATCTATCTCTATCTCTATCTCTATCTCTATCTCTATACCTATACATCTATCTATATCTATCTCTATCTCTATCTCTATCTCTATCTCTATCTCTATACCTATACATCTATATCTATATCTATATCTATATCTATATCTATATCTATATCTATCTATATATCTATATCTATATATCTATATCTATATCTATCTCTATCTCTATCTCTATATCTCTATATCTATATCTATATCTATATATCTATCTATATATCTATATCTATATCTATATCTATATCTATATCTATCTCTATCTCTATATCTCTATATCTATATCTATATCTATATATCTATATATCTATATATCTATCTCTATCTCTATCTCTATCTATCTCTATCTCTATATCTATATCTATCTATATATCTATCTATATATCTATATCTATATCTATATCTATATCTATATCTATATCTATATCTATATCTATATCTATCTATCTATATCTATATCAAAAACCCCATAGCTTCCTACTTGGACCTTTGTCTTTTCCCATGAAGTGGTCTCTGCTTGCTTCTTAAGGCACTTGCTTCAATCCTCATCTCATTGTCTGCTCCATGCTGAGGTCATTTTTTTTTTTTTTGTACATTGTGCACCTTCCCCTCCCCTGTGTGTGCCGGCATAGCACCTGGGGCCTAGCAGGTGCTCAGTAAGGGATGGCTGAGTAAATGCTGCCAACGCACAGGGTTCCTGGTGCAGAGCTCAGAGGGACACTCTGCAGAACAGACCGAGCTGGGGCCGCGGGGGCGCAGAGGGTGACGGCTGTCAGAACTAAACCGAGGCAGCGTTTCGGGGATGAAGACATTCAGCGAAAGGTGCCCAGTCAAAAGCCGCAGGAGAAACGTCGGCGCTTTGACATGTCGCTGCCCTTTGGGAGGGAGAGAGAGGAGAAGGAGAGCCGGGAGAGGTCCCAGGGTCCTGCTCCGTGCCGCCCCCTCTGGAGCACAGCTGTTCCCGAGGAAAAGGAGTGTGACCCTGGGTCCCCAGGAGGGTGAAGACAGGACACAGCGTGTTGCGTGTCTTGCATTGACCACATTGACAAAAACCACAAAAGCTTTTCCTCTGAGGGGCATTTCAGTGATTTCGGCGGCCCCCCGGGCGCCACTGCTATTTGGAGAAGGGGTTCGGGAAAGATAATGTCAGCCACCACGTGCACTCGGCTGTCCCCCAGGTCCCCAGCTCTCTGTGACATTTGCCGTTGCAGATGGAGGTTTGATTTGCAAAGCGCACCTTCAGCTCCGGTTGCAACCTGGAACCCTGGGGTCCAGGACTGCTTTCCTGTCTCCGAATCCTGTGGGGAGCCTCCACATTTACCCACGACAGGCTAAATAAAATGCCAGGGTTTTCATTAGGCTGGAGTTAGATCCACTCCTGGCAAAAACACTCTTAAGCTAATTTGAAGTTGATTAATAAACCGTAAGCTAATTTTTTTTTAAAAAAAAAATGCAGTTTCTGTTCATCGGTGGTTGAGCATCAACCTATGAACCAGGAGGTTGAGGTTCCATTCCCAGTCAGGCCACATGCCTGGGTTGTGGGCTCCACCCTCTTTTGTTCTGTGAGGAAGGAGATGGAGGACCATTTTAATTCTCCAGCTCTGAGGTGTTCTGTATTCCTGTGTGTTGTCTGTTTTGACAGGCCTGCCTTTCTCTCACTTATCTGATGCATGTTTAAATAGCGCATTAGCATCAAGTTACTTTTTTAGCTGCAAATTTGCCAACAGTTTTAGCTTTTATAATCTGCTAAAGCCATTCATCCGAAGAGACTGTTGTTTCCTAGTCTGAAAATTTAAAACTCTTCTGACTAAACCAATGTATGAAATCCTATATAATAAAAGCCTAATGTACAAATTGTCCCCTCAAACAGGAGTTCAGCCCGGAGTTCAACTGGGAGGTGGCAGGTGAGGGGGGAAGGGAGGCACCCCGAGCGGCTAAGGACCCACCCATACACGAATTTTGTGCTCTGGGCCTCTAGTAGTATAATATTTTTATTGCTGTATATGTAAGAAGGTTATACTGCTACATTTATTGTTTCTTTTTGAGATTTTAATTCACATGATGAGGCAGCAAACAATAATTCCACGGAAAATATTGTCATACATAACCCCACAACACTATTTGTTTACATGACTTTAAGTATTTTTTGGTGGTGTGCATGCCATTTTTTTTCTTTTTTGGTATTTTTTTCACTAACTGCTACATAGTAATTTACCCAAAACAGACAGGATAAGAAGTCAAGGAGATAATAGTGAAAAGTAGTATGCTGAGATTGGGCAGGGTTGCTGATAGGCAGAAAAACAGCGAAGGGAATGGAGAAAGTCAACAATTAGGAAGTTTTTTGGAAGTTTTTAGGAAGTTTTTTAGATTTTTGGAATTTAAATAACATTGTATGTACACATGACAATGTAAATAATAGTATATAAACTACAAAACATTGTAACACAGTGATTTTTTGGAGCCCACCATCCAATTTAGGATCTTGAGAAAATTACCAAAGTTGGCATCTACCTATGTGTTCTACCCTAAACCCATCCTATAGCCTCCCCCCCCCCCCGGCCCCTGCCCAAGGCAATTACTCTCCTGGATTTGTGTTAATCATTCCTTGCTTTTATTGTGTCAGAAGTTGAGGCACTCAGTAATGTAGCTGAAGGTGTACATAACTTATACAGCTAATCCCAGGTAGAACCCAACATAGACTATAGACCTTTCAAAATAGCAAGAGAAAAAAATCCAAGAAAACATAAGATGATAGAAACAAAAGCAAATACAAAAAATCACAAAGACGAATTGGAAATATAAAATGAGTTACAACACGGAGCTCTTTTAAGAGCTGTGGGTTAAGAGGTGAATAAACCACACTCTCCAGCAGCTTTCATTCTGGTTAGTCGGGGTTTGTACATGATCATGAACAACTAGAAGCAGGTCAGACCTCAAAACCACGAGAGGAATATAAGCAACATACCATAGGGGTTCAGAAGAGGGAGAATTTAGGGTTGAGAATTTACAGTATTCTCATACCCCTCACTGCTTCTCACCACCTTGTGGGTATGAGGAGCTGAGAATTGTTGGAGAGAGGGAGAACGATTTTGGAGAGCGCTGCTGGACTAAGTCCCTGCCCCTCACCCACAAGGGAGCGTGGAGGTTGTGCTTTCTCGCTCAAGCTCTGAGCTTGAGATACGTCCTGAGCAGTGTGAGGGCCAGTGACCTTGTGTCCGACTCACACTGAGAGGTACAGAGGGGCGGGACCTGAGCCAGGCTGGCTTCTCTATGGCTGCTGAGGAGAAATCGCATGTGTGACCTGCATTACCGATTGGTTGAGGCAAAGTGTTAGTGTGGGGCTGGGTGTGGTCATGCAAGAAGTCAGAATGATATTATATCTTGTTAAAAAGGGCTGCCTGGTGGGGTGGGGTGGGGGTGGGAGGGTACCCAATCTCAGCAGAAAAATTTGAAGTTGCTGGATATTTAGGGCTAGAGAAGTGGTTCTCAATAGTTTGGATCTCAGAATCCCTTAAAAAACCAATCGTAGACCTTCAAGAGTTTTTTGTGTGTAAGGGTTTCAGCTCTCAATTTTTACTGTGTCTATGAGGGTTTTGTTGTTGTTTTTTTTTTAAAAAAATTCTTTATTGATTTCAGAGAGAAAGGGAGAAGGAGAGAGATAGAAACATCAATGATGAGAGAGAATCATTGATCGGCTGCCTCCTGCTTGCCCCCGACTAGGGATCGAGCCCAAAACCCAGGCATGTGCCCTTGGCCGGAACTGAACCTGGGACCCTTCAGTCTGCAGGCTGACGCTCTATCCACTGAGCCAAGCTGGCTAGGGCTATGAGGGTTTGTTTTGTTTTGTTTTGTTTTTGCTTAATCCCTTCACCTTTTTAAAACAAGGGATTGTGTAATCTCTGTGACAGAAGGTCTTAGAGGTAAATAATGGTGGCATCTGCAGTGATAGGATTGGGGTCATATTGGACAAGGGCTTGGCTGCCCGTTTCAGCCATGTGCTCAGCTTGCTGGGCCGTGAGGGGCGGCCAGAGCCATGTACTTTAGGTGGCGTTGCCTTTCTCCTGTCCATGGAGGAGGGTACCGGCCATTCTTAACCAAGGGGGTCTAGCAAGGCAGCAGGTTTAACGGAGCTGTTATGCTTTTCTCCAGGAGTATTTCTGAGCCTTTCAGCCATACATTTCTCTTTCTACCTTCCCTTTGGACATTGAGGCGCTCTCTCTCTCTCTCTTTCTCTCTCTCTCTCTCTCTCTCTCTCTCTCTCTCTCTCTCTCTCTCTCTCTCTTCCTCCCTCCCTCCCTCCCTCCCTCCTCATGGCAAACCTGCTCCTGCAGGAGATGACAAACACCATCAGAAGGGGAGACTCACTCTGCATTGGGTTAAACCCTTGGGAGGGCGTCCTGTAATCACACTGGTAGATGGTTCTCTTTTCCTTTTCATTCTCTCTTGGTACCCCATCTTTCCCCAGCCCCCCCAGACCCTGATCCAGCTTGCCCCTCCTTACATACCAATTTTTTGAGCTGCAATAACTCAGGGGTCTGGAGTTGCTTGGAAGCCTCATTAGAGCTGTTTCGGGCACCGTCAGGTCAGGGAAATAAACAGGCCTGGAGCCAAGCAAATTAGAGGCTTATTACGAGTCAGCTCATGGTGTGTGCTTGCTTCTCCCAATGCCACCCTTCAGGAGGAGACACTCCGGTTGTGACCTGCTTAGAAATAAAAGGAATAACGGGCCCAACTTGGAGTCATTTGCCACCATGATAGCAAACAGAACTTAATTGTTGTATTCAACCTGTCCCGGCAATGTGACCTTCCATCTATCTGAAATTTCCTGATTAGCTTTCTTGACCCTTGTCATTTCCTTCCCTCCAAAAGATGTGCTGGACTGAAGCAACCCTTCCTTTTCTTTTGCTCATAACCTTCTTGTCCTGCCCAGTTTGTGCCTATAAGTACCTTCCATTTGGTACCTGTAGGGAGCGGCTCTAGGGTCAAGCCTCAGGCTGACCTGTGGCAGGGCCACAAACAAGTCCCAGCCTGGAGGGCAGAGCTCTCCTAGCATAATGACCTTGTGGCCCTCCCTAATTCCATCCTAAGTAGCTAATGGGCTGTGGGAGGTACAGCAAGTGTTGCCAAATCAAGAACATTTGTATACATGTTCATCTACCCTTGTTTTAATCAGACTATAAAATAAAGCATCGGCTTGCAGGCTGGGTCTTTTGTGTCCTCATCCAGGCACGGGAGACCTACCTAGCCCCAGCTGTATTCTCTTGTCGGTCTTTTCTTCAATCCTTCACCGCCCCTCCTCAGGTTCACCCTTGGCCGTGCTGGCGTGGCACAGGTACCACTCTTCAGAAGCGCCCTTCTAGAGCTAGTGGGATGCTGTTCAATTGATGAATCGTTTAATTAAGTCAGTTAGATCTTCAAATTTTTTTTTTTTAATAGGAGATGAGACTGGTCATTAGAACTATGAGAATAAACCCATCCTGGCTTATTTGCATGGAAGGCCTAAATGTGCCTCACTGAAAATGACCTGAGGATCCCAGCTTTCCCAGGTGGACACAGCATCCTTATTAAGCCAGTTATTTGTAAAGGATTGGGTGCCTAGGAGGGTTTACCGATTGCTGTTACTGTTACCATTCAGTCAGAGAGGGGCAGCAGGCAGCAGGGTGAATGTGGGCCTGACTGGGCACTTCAGAGGGTCAGGCCACACTGGGGCTATGCAGAGGGCCTGGACATGCCCAATGGATTTGGCTCCCCTAGATTTGTGGCCTCTGTGTCCAGCATTGGAAGGCAGACTGAGGGCTACATCATCTCCAGATTTCTTGTTGGCAGGCCCTCTGATATGGTAGACAGTCAGGAAGCACTGGCGAGTATCCCCCAACATGGCCCAGGGGGAGATTCTTACACTGAGCCTGCCAAAGGCTAGAAAGATGAGTGAAAGGATAGGGCCTGAACAGGTCAAATCTAGTAAGCTAATTGGATAGAAAAAACAACAACCCTCTCTCCCTATCCCTATAAGAACTGCAGGCTTGAGCAGGAAGGGGAGATGGTCTTTGAGACAGGAGTCCACTATTCTCCCAGGTTAGGGCACCTGAATAAACTTCTTTCCTTTGGCATCAGCACCTGTCCCTTGAGTTTGGCTTTTGTTGTGGCCGGCAGTCAGACCTGCCTTTTGGCTACATGACCTTTTTCCATGTATATAATAGGCAAAGCATCTCATTTAGTTCTAAGAAAACTCTGGGAAACTCTTCATGATGCAGATAAGAAAAGTAAGGCACTGAAAGACGAAATGACTTGCCCAAGACTCACCACTAATAAACGATAGAGCTGCAGGTTCAATAGAAGCCACTTTGTTGCCGACGGGAGTTAACATACTGCCCGAATGTACTACATTCCCACTGCTTTGCTGTTAATCACTTGTTATTCTTTTTAAAAATATATATATTTTATTGATTTTTTACAGAGAGGAAGGGAGAGAGACAGAGAGTCAGAAACATCGATGAGAAACATCAATCAGCCTCCTCCTGCACACCTCCCACTGGGGATGTGCCCGCAAGCAAGGTACATGCCCTTGACTGGAATTGAACCTGGGACCCCCCAGTCCACAGGCCGACGCTCTATCCACTGAGCCAAACCAGTTAGGGCCACTTTTTATTCCTATTAAGAAAGAACTACTTAAAGAACAGGAGTATCAGGTCAGGGTTTTCTTTATTACTCTGTTTTAGGGGATATTCTTTTTCATGTTTGTTTTTAAATTTAGCAAAGTAGTAGAGGAATAAAAGCTAGGATGGTTATTTTTATAAATGGATTCTGAAAATAATATTTTCCTTTTAGGAAGAAGCGATATCTTTGTGTAGAAAAGTACATTTTTTTTTCTTTTCAGATTTCTTTAAAATGTTTTTTTTTTTTTTTAATTAAAAAGTAAGAAAAAATACAGGAAAGTGGGAATAACAACATATGAATACCCGTGCACCTCCAAATTCTCCTTTCTAGATTAAAATCAAGTTCTCTAAAATACTTTTTCCATGTTCTTTACCCCAAAAGAGAAATTGTCCCTGAATATGGCTTTAAATTAAGATCTGATTTTAGATCCTTCACAGGCGGCCACTTAGCTGCTCTCCCTGAAGTTTTGAGTTCTCTTTTCCCCCCCTTTCTTCCCTTCCCTTCTCAGACATAGGAAAGGTCCTTGGTAGCCGTTTTCACAGGGATGTATCTAGAGTTAATGAGCTGAGGTGCCATTTTGAGCTTCTTTGGAAAAAAAAAATTACTGTGCAGCCTATTTTTCCTGCTTCAGTGTATTTTTAGGATAAGAGGCTGTCTTATCATTCTCTTCCACATACACGCACTCACTCGACAGACATCTCTCCAGCATTTATTGGAGGATAGAAACTGGGGCATAGTTCTAATTGAATAATGATAATAAGAAAAGATTCAGGGCCATTCGGAAACATGAAAGTCTGAAGAATAATTAACTGATAATGAAAACGATAAAGCCAAACTAGTTCTCCACTTATTAATTAGTAAGCAAATACAAAACACTGCGAAGTTATGTCTGACGGAGACATGCATTTGCTCATTGATTTTTGGCTTTGGAGCTGTTTTAATTATCTCATACTAGAGGCCCGGTACATGAAATTTCGTGCATTGCGTGTGTGTGTGTGTGTGTTGGGGGGGGGGGAGTCCCTCAGCCCAGCCTGCACCCTCTCGCAGTCTGGGACCCCTCGCTCCTTACTTCCTGCCTGCAGCGAAAGCAGGAGAGGCTCCCACCACCGCCACAGCGCTAAGGAGCAGTGAGCCCCACTTCTGGCTGAGCGGCACTCCTCCTGTGGGAGCACACTGACCACCAGGGGGTAGCTCCTGTGTTGAGCGTCTATCCCCAGGTGGTCAGTGAGCATCATAGCAACCGGTCGTTCAGTCAATTTGCGTATTAGGATTTTATTATATAGGCTAGTGCTACAAAATAGCAAGAGGCACAGTGTCCCAGCTCTGCCTGTGTTAGCTGCATGACCCTGAACAAGTTGTTTCGACTTTGTACGCCTCCCTGTCCTCAGTGTAGCGTGAAGACAATGAGGATACTCAACCCCATGGGTGTGGGGGTGAAATAACTCATGCACGGTGTCTGGTTCGTAACAGGTGCCCGTGAATGGGGGCTGCTCTCCCATGCTGTTTGCATTAGTGTTAGCAGTTGTTTGAAATGAGATTTACAAGTGGCCGTCCGCCGTCCAGCCACTGTCCCCCCCACCCCCTTAGCTGTCACTGCAGAGACGATTCTGAGACTTGGACCCTCAGTATCCAGGCCACTTTGTTTCCAGAGGGAGCTCTGTTGTTTCAAGAATAACTGCGTTGCCCTAGCCGGTGTGGCTCAGTGGATAGAGCGTTGGCCTGTGGACTGAAGGGTCCCAGGTTCGATTCCGGTCAAGGGCGTGTACCTTGGTTGCGGGCACATCCCCAGTAGGGAGTGTGCAGGAGGCAGCTGATCGATGTTTCTAACTCTCTATCCCTCTCCCTTCCTCTCTGTAAAAAAAAAAAAATCAATAAAATATATATTTTTATAAAAGAATAACTGCGCTTTGGAAGAGAAATTTACGAGCTGTACGATGTTATGAAACCAAAGCCAGGCAGCCACAACATGCTCCTCTTTTGCTGTTAGTAGCCGGAAAACTCAGATCAGCAATAATTTCCCGACATTTGTTCAGCTGTGGCACCTACCAGCACCGACACTTCTCTTTCCCTTCCTGTGGGCTGTTTCTGCTCTCTGCCTAAACGTCCTGTTGTGCCTTTTGTGCCACGTGTCAGAGCTGTGAGTGGCCTCGGGTCCTGCTGGGAGTTCACGGCATATAAATCTGTAAATAAACAGAGATAAGCCCTGCTCTACCCCCAAAATAGAAAGTGGCCATCATGGTTTATTTTGGAGATAAGGAAAGTAAAAGGGCTTTGACGAAAGAGAAGTGAACAAATTGAGGAAACCGGTAGACCTTCCGGAGAACGCGATGGGCATTCACAGATAGCACGCGGGCCTTTGGTGCAAGGAGCAGTTTCAAAGCACGGCCTTTGCCAGCTGCCTCTGGGACAGAGAGGGGCTCCCATGCTCACCTGACATAAAGGGGTACCCATGTCTCCCCTCTTTTTAAAAAAATATTTTTATTGATTTGAGAGAGAGAGAGAGAGAGAGAGAGAGAGAGAGAGAGAGAGAGAGAGAGAGAAAGAAAGAGAAAGAGAAACATCAGTGATGAGAGAGAATCATGGATTGGCTGCCTCTTGCTCACCTCACACTGGGGATTCGGCCCGCAACCCGGGCATGTACCCTGACTGGGAATCAAACCGTGACCTCCTGCTTCATAGGTTGACACTGAGCCATGCTGACTGGGCTCCCTGTTTTTAAAATCAGTTGAGCAAAGGATCTGTCTGTGTGTCCTCCGAACTCACTCAACGTCTTTGCTAGCTACCTCTCTGAAAAGTGGATACTTTGGGCTCATTGTCCCTCTGGTGGAAATCAGAGTTGTATTGATATATACATTTTCTCTGGTGAGAGATTCTCTTTTTTAGGTACATAATTTTCAAAGGAAATGATCACTTGTATTTCCCTTCCCTGGACTGTTACCCTATCTGGGTGGATAACCAGTGTAAGGGGCCATCGGGAAGGGTTGTTGCTCTGTGTGGGCCCGGAGCCTCCGTCCCAGCGTCTCCCCATTCTGTCCCGTGGTCATGGAGGTCACCTGAATCCTAAGTGACTGTTTTGTAAATGACCAGATGAGGGGCTGGGGGAGGAAATTCCTGGTTTCCCGCACATGGCAACTCCAGGAGTCTGGAGGAAGTTCCCCCAAAGACTCCAGAGGGTGTGATCTGTCCAAAACAGAAGCACATTGCCGCAGTGGGGAGAGGGGTCCCCAGAGGCAGGAAAGGGGACCCGGGAGGAACACTGACACCCATCTATGTCAGACCCAAAGTTCAATGTCAGGCCCAAAGGTCATTCCATCCTGCCCCCCAGTTCTCTAGGATGGCGTTTGGACGCAGCCTCCGGGGGAAATTTACAAGTGGAGCATTAGTGGTGTTATTCGTTTGCTAGGGCTGCCATCTCAAAGCCCACAGAGCTTCAGCCTCTGAAATAGGTCTTGTTGGGGAGAACGGCAGCTTCGGGGGCATCTCTGTTGCTTAGATAGCCGATGGCGTTGCTTTACCTGCAGTGTCTGGGCACCCCCCGGGCGAGCGCCCAACTGCAGCTCTGGGGGTTCTGGTTCCAGCTCTCCGGAGCTGCGCGGCTTCTGCAGAATGAGGGCTCTTTGCTCTCCGCTCTGCTGCTCTCTCCCGTGTGGCGAATGTCGGGGGGCCTGCGAAAGAAAGAGGAGGAGCCGTGGCAATTAGTGGGGGCTCAGTATCGGCAGGCGCTGGAGATGCCGTGATTCTCAACAGTGAGCTTTCCAGGAGGGCCGGGAACGTAACACTGTGCGCCGCCAAACTGCAAAGCAACGGAAAAACATTCTTATTGAACCTTCCTAAGTTACACTAGAGAATGGCCGTGTCTGTCCCTGGGGGACAGCCTTTAGAGCAGCGGTTCTCAACCTTCTGGCCCTTTAAATACAGTTCCTCATGTTGTGACCCAGCCATAACATTATTTTCGCTGCTACTTCATCACTGTCATGTTGCTACTGTGATGAATCGTCATGTAAATCTCTGACATGCAGGATGGTCTTAGGCAACCCCTGTGAAAGGGTCGTTCGACCGCCAAAGGGGTCGTGACCCACAGGTTGAGAACCGCTGCTTTAGAGAAAGCCAAGCGTGTGCATTCTCTTTTCTCTGTAACCGGCTTCTGCCAGCCCCGTGTCGCAATCGGTCCTTTGGGGTCCCTCTCGCTTTAGGGAGCATTAATGAGCCCACATTTCCCAGCGGAGTTTAAGCTGAAGGGCCTGTTTCTGTCTGAGCGTTAAAATCCAAGGCCAGGCTGCTTTCTCGTAATCTTTTGAGGCCTCTGCTTCCTTATCTCTCCTGCCTTCACAAAGCTGCATCCTCAGATGGAAAGGGGTGTGAGCCGAGAGGGCTTCTAGAAGCCATGTGCTTGTGAGAGGCAGGGAGAAGGAATTTTCCTCTGACAAAGAAACCCTCTGCTGCACACGGAAAGGCCTTGGGCCTGGATCTGTGATTTTTTAACCAAGACTTTTTGTTCAGCCAATGCCTTTGGCCTGGGACTGGAGTCTGATGTAGACACAGCAGCATCAGGACAAGGCCAGCATTTGGAGAGGTTTGGTGGTTATTTATTGTAGATGAAAAAAAAAAAAAGTGTATTTTCAAATCGCGGTGGTTGATCTGTGAAACGAGCTCGAGGTGATGAATGGATCCTTTCATTCATTTCTTCCACAAACACATAACCAGGACTGAGCGTGCCCCAGACTCGAACAGGCAGAGGGGACTCACGAGGTCAGACAGAAAGCTCCCTGTTCTGATGGGATGTTTTTCTAGAGGGGAAGGCAGACACGACAGCACCAGCGACCATGTCCGATGAGTGTGGTGACAGCCTTTAAGGAGGCGGGACCTAGAAGAACAAAGCCAGGGTCCAGCCCTGGGGAGGTTTGGACTCAAGTTACTTCTCAGATGGTGGGGGGTAAACTAGCGGAAAGAAAACACCGTTTTACTAATTCAGTTGCTGCCGGGAGCCGGTCCATCCTTGCTGTTTCAAGGGACCTGGCATATATGGCATACTGTTCTCAATATGTTTGCTCACCTTCTTGGCACTATGTGTTTTAACCTAGGTCTCTGAGAAAGGTTGTTTCCCCAGGTAGGGATTTTCCCCTGAAGTTAGGGAGGGAATAAAACCTCTTAACTAAGTGCCAGGCGGGTAATTAATCACTTTAACTACGAACAATCATGCTTAAGCTACATAATCTTTACTCCCTCGAATGGAGATAAGAAACGCCCTAACCTTTGGAATAGAGATTGATAGGATTGAATCAACTGGTATAAATACAGATGTAACAAGACAGCAAGAGACAGAACTTAGAAGACAGAACCAAGAAGACAGAACCTACACAGAACCTAGAGACAGAAGAACTTCGCTGGAGAGAACATGGCAAAAGATCCTGGACAGAAACTGGCCACAGAACCTAGAGACAGAACCTAGCGAGAGAACATGGCTGAAGAACCTAGAGGCAGAACCTGGCTACAGAACCTGGATAGAACATGGCAAGAGAACCTGACTAGAACCTGGTGACTGAACCTGGCTGGAGAACCTAGCGAGGGAACATGGCTACAGAACCTGGCTGGAGAACCTGGAGAACCTGTCTGAAGAACCTAGCAAGAGAACATGGACACAGAACCTGGCTGGAGATCCTAACGAGAACTTCGCTGGAGATCCTGACCAGAACTTGGCTAGAGATCCTGGCTAGGCTGCTGATAAACTGAATGCTGTCTCCATGTCATTCCTTCTTCGCTGACTCCATCCACACCTTTGGGGACCCCTGGACCTGCTGGGGCTGGACCCCAGCAAGTTGCCCTGTTCATCTCTGAACTCCGTGTCCTATCCTGACTGTTTCCTCCGGGATCCGGGACCCGTGTGGGAGGGGGAGCTCTAGCATCGGTGAGAAAGGAGACCACAGGGGATGGAGATGACGGGAGCTCCTGGCACCTCTCAGAGGGAGGTGAGATGATGTTGGCACTAACCCGCAAATGGCTAACACCAGATGTTGATGATATATTTTTTCCTTTCTTCTCCTTCTCCTCCTCCTCCTCCTCCTCCTCTTCCTCCTCCTCCTTCTCCTCCTTCTCCTCCTCCTCCTCCTTTCTTCCTCTTCCCCTTCTTCTCCTCCTCCTCCTCCTCCTCCTTCTTCCTCCTCTTCCTCTTCCTCTCCTCCTCCTCCTCCTCTTCCTCCTCCTCCTTCTCCTCCTTCTCCTCCTCCTCCTCCTTTCTTCCTCTTCCCCTTCTCCTCCTCATCCTCCTCCTCTTCCTCCTCCTCCTTCTCCTCCTCCTCCTTCTTCCTCCTCTTCCTCTTCCTCTGCTCCTCCTCCTCCTCCTCCTTTCTTCCTCTTCCCCTTCTCCTCCTCCTCCTCCTCTTCCTCCTCCTCCTTCTCCTCCTCCTCCTCTTTCCTCCTCTTCCTCTTCCTCTGCTCCTCCTCCTCCTCCTCCTCCTCCTCTTCCTCCTCCTCCTTCTCCTCCTCCTCCTCCTCCTCCTTTTTCCTCCTCTTCCTCCTCTTCCTCTTCTTCCTCCTCTTCCTCCTCCTCTCATGAAGATGTTTTCTAACTCATCTTCAGGACTTCCTCATCAATTTTCGGCCAGTGTCTCCTCCCTTCCCCGATTTTTATTTATTTATCCGTGCCCCATTTCTTTCTGCATTTGACCCTTCTCATAGATTTCTACAAAACTTTCCTGCGGCTTTATATTCCAGTGTCGTAGGAAGCTCCTGGAATGCCACAGCCTTCACTTGGAACCCGCTTACTCTGTATTAGGGTTTTTTATTACGGGCCCTATTCGTACCCCCCAGGTTTCTGTCTCCCTGCCTGCCCGGGCCTTCTGGGCTGATGTCTCATGTGGGCCGTGTCCTTGAGTCTCAGCCGTGACGTTGCCCCTAGGTATCATCTGTGGTCTCTCTTGACCACAATCTCCACAGCCCTCAGCCTAGCCCAGTCCTGAGTCCAGCCCCTCCCAGAACCTCTGCTAAGGTCAACCCCCCCCCCTCCCTGCCCCCCGTACCAGAGGGGTTTGGGCTATGTCAGTTGCCCTTAATAGAAAGAGCTAAGTTCATTCCCACCACACCGAGCAGTTAATGATCGAAAAAGACAGAGCATATAATCTATACCATGAAGATTTACCTTTTAACAGGGGCTGATACTTTAAACCAGAGCCATAAATAGCTGGTAGTTGATTTTCAGACAATATGAGCAATTAATGAGCAGAGAGTGAGGAGGGGATAAAAGAAACTAATGGAGGGACTATTTTAGTGCAAGATGGAGACATTCTTCCCGAGTTGGTCACAGTGTCTTTGTCTTTCCTTTTTAACATACAGCTGGGTGTAATTTTATTTTATTTTATTTTTATTTTTTTAAATATATTTTTTTACAGAGAGGAAGGGAGAGAGACAGAGAGTTAGAAACATCGATGAGAGAGAAACATCGATCAGCTGCCTCCTGCACATCTCCCACTGGGGATGTGCCCGCAACCCAAGCACATGCCCTTGACCGGGATCGAACCCGGGACCCTTCAGTCCGCAGGCCGACGCTCTATCCACTGAGCCAAACCGGCCTCGGCAGCTGGGTGTAAGAGTCTCATGCTCTACCGACTGAGCTAGCCGGGCGCCCCGCTGGGTGTAATTTTAAAGTGACTTTCTTTTCTGTAGTCATGATGAAGGATTTTCAGTTTCCCATTCTTATTTCTTTATTTTTTATTATTTATTATTTGTTTTTTAAAATATATTTTTATTGATTTCAGAGAGGAAAGGAAAGGGAGAGAGAGCTAGAAACATCAATGATGAGAGAGAATCATGGATCGACTGCCTCCTGCGCGCCCCACACTGGGGATCGAGCCCACAACCCAGGCATGTGCCCTGACCTGGAATCGAACCATGACCTCCTGGTTCATAGCTTGATGCTCAACCACTGAGCCACGCCAGCCGGGCTCTAACAACCAGTTTATGCTGAAGAATTCAGCCATTCATAAAGATCCATGTGAGCTGTGTAAATAGGCGTACAGTGCATGCTGATGCCCTGAGTTGGGTTAATTGCTATCTTTGTGGCGGGGAGACTGCTTGGGTGAGCAGGTACATGTGTGTGTGTGTGTGTGTGTGTGTGTGTGTGTGTGTGTGTGTGGAGGTGCATGTCTGTGTAGCAAGAAGTTGGGATGATTGATACTGGGCAGGTGCAGCCACACCTCAGAGTGTCCCTGTTGGTCTAGCCCACTGGGCTCTTGAGTGGTCAGGGCTCTACCTGGTCATCTGTTATTTCTCCGGTCCCTGGACAGGGCCTGGCACACGCACAGAATTCAATACATGTGTGTAAACTTCATGAACTGTGAGAATTGTAGAAAGGCCGTAGAGTCACATGGGACCTTGAGGATCTTCCAGATGAATCCACATTTTGCAGAGAGAAAAATGCAGCCAGTAGAGAGTGTGTGGACTGACCACAGCTTGTTGGTGCAGATCAGGTCTCACGCGTGGATTTTCTGGCTCCAAGCTCAGTATTCACTATGTTTCCTCACACGGCTCTTGTCTAAGAGTTTTTAAAGAGTAGTTTGCAAAATCATTAATCAGCTAATGTGTCATATAATAAAGTTTTGTTCCTGTTTAACTTTTTGAGCCTAAAATTCGAGGTTTTTAAGTCATTGAAAACAAGTGCAATATTTAAAATTACCCATTTTCTTCTAACGAAGACATTTCCATAGGAAAGTGTGCTGGAAACGCTGGTGTCGGGCACCTGAAATTGCTTCCTGGTATTGCCAAGGCCTTGCTTCATAAGGAAGGGGATTTAATAGCTCTTGTATGGCTTGACATTAACAGTTTTCTGTGACCTACTTTCCTATAAAAGATCATGTGGAAGGTGAAGAAAGATATCTACATAATGAAATATGTATTAATGGAAAATGGAGATTTGAGCATCTCCATTTGAAAATATACTAAGGAAATCGCAAAACCAAAAGAGAGGGTGTATAGTATTCTAAAGGATAAAGCTGGATATAAATTAAAGTCACCAAGTGCATTATAATGCTATTTTCTCCCGATTTATGATTTTTCTAAACTTTTGGGTTGGACTGAAAAAAAATGATAACTTTATAACTTTGTTACAGAATCATTTCTGTGACCTTTGATCATCAATAGCTTAAAGATGGCGCTTCCATTTGTCTGTGGAGTTTTCCAAATTCTGACGCCAGACAGGAGTACAAAAGATTTCAGATTGTTAGCTCAGCACTGAGTGGAATATGCCAAAGAGGCTCCTTTGAAATGCAATTATTCTTCTTTTCAAATTTATAGGATGTTTTGTACGTGAAGGATGAACTAATCCAACTTTTATTTTACAGAAAAATTACATCTCTCACTAACATTTGTAAAATTGCTCCCTAACGGTTAGTTGGCCAGGTGCCACTGGTTGATGTAAGACTATAAAAGAGGCATCAAAATCATAATGTGTTGTCTGTGTCAGATAAAATGCTGGTTTAAAAAGATTGAAATCATTCCTGGAAAATTTGTCTTAATCAGGAATCAATACTTTCCCATTTGACTGAAAGCTGCTGAAGACCTTCGTGGGCTTGTCAAAAGGTAGAGCAACACCCACACAATCATAGAGATAATCATGAACCCCTTCCTTTTTATAAGTCAGGTAAATGAGAGATCAAGGTTCAATAACTTCTCCCGAATCCCAGATCAAATATGTTGCTGGGACAAGAAATGAATTCTCCTGCTGTCTAGACTGACTGTCCCCTGCAGGTATTTATTCTCCACTTAATATAGTTAGAACAGTCTTTCTCCACTCTCTCAGTCACACGTGGTCTGACAAATCTAAGTCTGGGTTTATGGACAGGATATAGAGGCAAAAAACAAACAAACAACTCAAAGGTCTGATTTGATTTTTATTTATAGACATTATTTCAGGCAGGTCATTGTATAAATAGATTCATCAGAGACAGGAACAAAAAGGTGGCTGGCATGTAATGCTGGAATGGGGGTGGAGGTGGGGAGATGGAATTAAAATATAAAGTCTTGGGTGACAGCATCCAAAATCTCAGCACTGGACAGCTCCCTACTAAAAAATAGGACTTCAGAAAAGGAATTACCCTGCTGAGGCCCAAATTGGAACTTTCTCTTTCCAGGTACAAAATAAAATAAAACAAATTATTTCCATTCCAGAGATTTCATAAGTGTATGTGTGTGTGTGTGTGTGTGTGTGTGTGTGTGTGTGTGTGTGTATAGGTTAATCCTCACTGGAGGATATTTTTCCATTGACTTTAGAGAGAGTGGGATGGAGGGAGAGGGGGAAAGAGGAGAGAAAGAATCATTGATGTGAGAGATCCACATCAATTGGTTGCCTCCCCCATGAGCGCCAAACAGGGCGGGGAACCTGTAACCCAGGTGTGTACCCTTGACAAGAATGGAACCCACCACCCTTCAGTTCAAGGGCTGACGCTTTAACCATTGAGAAACACCAGCCAGGGCAGCAAGTCTTAATATTTAAGCAAGAATGTGAACTAACACAGTTTAGCAATGTTTTCTTTAAATAACACATTTTGAAATAAAGGAATTCTGTTTGATCCAGAATTAATCAGGACATTAAATTAGCCAAATTACTCTCAGCATCGGGATTAGTTAAAATTTTAGTAGAAGAGAGATGTACATACACTGAAGAGGCCATTAGAATGCACAGTGGGACACCTGTTGTGTCCTGAATTCGGAAAACTGTCAGAAGCTGAGTGTCACACAAGTCTTTATCCCTGGAGAGGGTTCTAATGGGGATAAAGAAGGTACACTCAGTAACATGATCATCAGAAAACCTACTGAGGATCTAAGCAGAGGACACGGTGTCTGCCACCAGCTAATAGAGAAAGTTCAGAGAGTTGGTTATTTTGTCTGCAAGGAATGAAACAATCCACTTGACTTGTCTTTTTTTTCTTTTGAAATATATTCTTATTGATTTCTGAGAGGAAAGGAGAGGGAGCGGGAGGTAGAAACATCAATGATGAGAGAGAATCATGGATTGGCTGCCTCCTACACGTCCCACAATGGAGACTGAGTCCACAACCCGGCCATGTGCCCTGACCGGGAATCCAATCGAACCATGACCTCCTGGTTCATAGGTCGATGCTCAACCACGGAGTCACGCCAGCTGGACTTGACTTTTACTTTCAGTGTCTTGTCTGAATTAATTGCTGTGTTGGGCCTGGGTAGATAGCATAGCTTTATGCTTTAATGTGTAACAATTCTCTCACCTTCTCCCCTAACCCGGGTGGGAAAAAGCCATGACGGCCTCATTGCTGCATTATCAGAAGCCCTCGCATCAACATCATTTTCCTTTTGAAGATTTTCATAAATACTAATAAAACTTGAGCTTTGGGTTTTCTTTCATTTCAACAAAGTTAAACATTAGCTATCTTAGGAAATATATGGAATCTTTAAAGTCTGTTATTAAACTTGAACATCGAGTTGAAGAGCCTACTTCCTTTTGAGCATAGGACTATGGTATTTGGGATCTTTCCGCTCTCAGAAAAACGCTGAGCTGGGAAATCAGGAGAATATGGATAAAGTGTACAGGCCGCCCTGTGCTCAAAAGCCCCGGTTGCCTGGATACATTTTTTCTTTAATCTCCCACTGTTCTTACCGATATCAGAAAGGGCGACAAAAGATCAATTTCATGACAATTGCTTGGTTCCCAGACATTTGCTCTGCCTATGTTTCTTCATGCGAGGCTTAAAAAGGGCTTTTCTCATGTAGATTCATAGAAGACCGCCTCAAGGCTGGCCCTTAATCCCAGCTCTTTGAATAGGTACCGAGTCTGTGGAGTCATTTCCTGCTCCTTAGATGTCTGACAGCAAAGGGCCACCAGCCAGGAGAGGTAGGCGAGGCTGGGTCCCCCCCCACCAGCCCCTGCACACCAGTGGTTGGCAGCTCTGAATGGTGGATATTGACCAGACAGCTCACGGGCATGTTGCTGACATGTCAACCTTACTGTAGTCAGCATCTGAAGTGCCATTTTGATTGACAGCTCTCCACGCACACATTCGAGCAGAAACCAGCCATTTCCTTCTGTCTTGTTTAAACTATAAGGGAAAAATCATTTACCCCTAAAATTTTTTATTGCAGAAGGTAATGAGATTCTTTTGCACCACGCCAGGATAAAAATAAATATCTTCAGTACGCAGTAAGGCTGCCTAGATTAAGGAAGAAAACTTAACCAGCATGAAGAAAGCTATTAAAATGTTCCCTTCCAAGTACCAAAGAGCAGGAGCTATCATAATAGTGGGACAACTCTCATCCGTGGGGAGGAATCGGTGTTTTCGGTCACCATCATGCCTTTTCATTTGTAGCATCTCTTCTCTCCTATTTTGTGTAGAAAGGGCATGGGGTTAGATGGGCCAGACCGTTTTAGAAGATCCAGTTTGTTAATCCCAGTACAAACTTCCAGTTATAAAGTAAGTAGGCCGCCCAGCTGGTGTGGCTCAGTGGTTGAGCATCGACCTATGAACCTGGAGGTCATGGTTCAATTCCTGGTTAGGGCACATGCAAACTCAATCCCCAGTGTGGGTCATGCAGGAGGCAGCCAATCCATGATTCTCTCTCATCATTGATGTTTCCATCTCTTTCTCCCTCTCCCTTCCTCTCTGAAATCAATAAAAATGTATTTTTCAAAAATAAATAAATAAAGTCAGTAGGCCATGGAGATGGAGTGTACAGCACGGGAATATAGCCAGTAATACTGTAATAACTTGGAAGGATGAGAGATGATTACTAGACTTAGGGTGGTGATCACCTGGTAAGGTATAAAAATGTCGAATCTAATACAATGTGAAACTACTATACCAGTGGTCAGCAAACTCATTAGTCCACAGAGCCAAATATCAACAGTACAACGATTGAAATTTCTTTTGAGACCCAAATTTTTAAAACTTAAACTATATAGGTAGGTACATTGTTATTAACTTAAATAGGTTACTCCTAAACTGGCTTTTGCTAAAAACGTCCTCAATCTGATTGAGGTACGTTCGCTGAGGTCGATCCCTTCCAACTCTCCCATCCACACTCGTCTTGTATACTTGTTTCGTCTATCTCCTTTCGTTCATCCTTTCTATATGTCCAAACCATCTCAACATACCTTTCTCCATCCTGAACACTACATCTTCTTTCATTCCGCAACGTTCCCTAAAATTAACTTAATAAACTTTACTTAAAGTACGTGCGCACCTGCATGTGGTATTTTGTGGAAGAGCCACACTCAAGGGGCCAAAGAGCCGCATGTGGCTCGTGAGCCATGGTTTGCCGACCACTGTACTATACTATTGTGTGCCAACTATACTTTAATATTAAACATTTTAAATGCACTATAGAATTGTACCAACAAAACATCATCCACCAGGGGTGTTGGTTTCTAAAAGGCAGAGCTGAAAGAGCCAACGAGAAAGTCAGGTGAGACACTCTCCAGGCTTCTCAGAAAAACAAAAACGAGTTGGGTCGCAAAGTCACCTTAGCTCATTTTTTCAGAAGTGGATACTATTATCATCATGATGATTCCTTTCCAAACAACAAGGGCATAGGAAGATCAGAAACTTCTTACTTGTCAATTATCCCTGGTGTTAAATTGGAGCATGAGTTGGGAACACTGTCCTTGAAAACGAGTGGTTCAGATAAGTCGGTGGAACATTAATATGTTGCTAATTTCCAATTTCTATGCAAAAGTAGTTAAAGCAATAAACGCTGGCACCCTGAGCTGGAGGCTTCCTTGCATTATTTTCCAAGACTCTTGGAAGTTTTGCAAGTCAAAAGAAGTTTACAAATAATAGGTAGTTATATCACAAAGAATCTGTAGTCCAATTATGCTGGCCTTGAAAAACTATTGCTTACAAAATATTACACCTGACTCTCAAATACTCCAGTAAGTTCACAAACAAACCCTAGCAGCCTCCTCCAGGTCCTCCTCCACTCCACTCCCCACCAAAAAAACCCCAAATATCTCCACATTGGACTTCTTCCAAGATTTTCTGTCCTAATGGCTGACACCCTACCCATCAAATATACTAGCAATCATCCTTGATATCTCCCTGTCTCTAACTCTGCCTTAGCCAAGCCATCACCCAGTACTCTCATTTTTCATTCCTAAATGCCTATCAAATCTATACTCTTCTCCTAACTGTTGCCATTCTCCCCAAAAGAAACTGTCATAATCTCTCCCTGTAGGAACGCAGTCACATCCTAACTGGTCTCCCTTCATCCCTTCTACTCCTAGCCGAGCTGTCCAGTCCATTGTTGACTGAATAAATCTGACTGCATTCTACCTGCCTCCAGACCCCAACTCCCCTTAAATTGCTCCAATTGCTTCTATTGATTTAGTCAATACGTATTTATTGAGCTTCTCCACTGTCAGGGACTGAAGTGAACAACAACAAAAGACAGGTCTTGCTCTCGCAGGGTTTAGCCTGCAAGGGGAGTGTGGGGAAGGAAAGTATTAATCAAAGGGATTTATATAATTTTTAAATAAAGGTAAAATTACAATTGTGATACGTGCTACAAAGAAGTGCCTGGGTTATGAAAACTGATATTGGAGGAGCTGATCTGATCAGGGAAGGGTTCCTCTAGGACAGCGGTTCTCAACCTGTGGGTCGCGACCCTTTTGGGGGGTGAACGACCCTTTCACAGGGGTTGCCTAAGACCATGGGAAAACACATATATAATTACATATTGTTTTTGTGATTAATCACTATGCTTTAATGATGTTCAATTTGTAACAATGAAAATACATCCTGCATATCAGATATTTACATGATGATTCATAACAGTAGCAAAATGACAGTTATAAAGTAGCAACGAAAATAATTTTATGGTTGGGGGTCACCACAACATGAGGAACCGTATTAAAGGGTCGCAGCATTAGGAAGGTTGAGAACCACTGCTCTAGGAAATAATGGTTGAAAGATGAGACTTAACCCACGCAAAGAGAGTGTGCGAGACCTTTAGGAAGGGCTGACTATGGTAGCAAAACACCCGTTATATGAAAGAATAGTTTGGGGGGGCTAGTGGTGTGCTCATAAGTCTTCTCCCTCAATAATGACAGGCAGTAATGGTATAGAAACAAAATGAACTCTAAACTCCATTTCATAACAGAGCAAATGGTCTTTTCTTATTTGTAATGACTTAGGGACCCAGTCTGATTGGATGCACTGAAACCTCAACAAATGATCTGCTTTATAACCACGAGAAGAGAAAACAACAAAAAACTCAAAAGAGACAAGCAACTTTGCCTGCACCAATGTGTGTGACTAATGCAGGCAGGACTCTGATACACATCGCGCTCAGCCTCTGCCAGCTCTGTCTCACCTCACCGGGGCCGGAAGCGTAGGCTCCCCTATGCCCAGGAAGGAAATGAAACTTGGGTATTTCATCCATGACAGAGTCTCTGATCTCCTTGTTGAGGTGATGTGTTTCCTGCCTTTTATGGATCCATGTACTTCTGGCTCCATCCAAAGGATCTCCTTAGAAAAAGGAGTAGAATGTTCTCTCTCTTGCTGGTACCTATGATGAAGTGAACTAAATAGTTGGTGCCAGTGATGAGAGGAGGTGGCAGACACAGATTTTTTCTTAGCACCTACTGTGTGCCACACACTATCCTTCAGGCTTTACAGAGCTGAACTCACATTGGAGGGAAGGAGCTTGTTGTTTTGGCTTTTATTCTCGGCCAGCGTGGTCTCTTTGCAGACAGCTGCCTTTGTGTCATAATTTGAGAATCACCTTGAATAGTGGCTCTCGAGGATATGGCGTCCACAAACCCATTAGGCGCGAACACAGACCACCGATTTAGGTAAATGAATTTTTTTAAAGATTCATCACAGATTTGAAATATATGTAAATGATTATATTTTAAAATAATAGCAATGTATTTCCCATCATGGGATGGGATGATGATGTTTTCAACTTACACCATGTAACTCTACTGAACTAGAGGGAAGATGACTTGGGAGACAAATTAGATGTCATGTCATCTTTACTTACTGTTGATTTCTATCACATTAGAAATGCTGAATTCACAATTGCAGTCAGCCAGAATGGCTGTAAGTCTTTGGTGGCTCTGTCAGTGCTGAGATCTACTCACAGTGAAACAGTGGGAGATTCAAAAGTATAATTCGGGAAGTAGCGGAGAATGGATTGCTAATGAACTCACTGGTTGCGTGCTATTCTGGAAATTAAAAAAAATACTCTGTTCAAATATTTTAATGTAGTTTTTACCTTTTATCACAGCCCGTGATTAATTTCTTTTTCCAATAAGTAAAAGAAAATGTGAACTATTGGGCCAGAATTGATTTCTTAGCAATTGAGATATTGAATTCATTAGTTGGACTTATAAATCCTGATCAAAATCATGAGGCTTGAGTCCCGATGTGATATGTGCAGGTTATTTATGGCACCCACCTACATTTCTGAGTTAATCTCTTCAGTTAAGCCACCTTAGGTCACAGAAATGGTCTTTACTACAATTTCCACATCCTAAAGAAATGTCTTATCTCTTCCTTCATTCCAGAAACTCACTTTTTTTCTCCCTTAGCAGTTAGCAAGGTCTTATTCTTACTGCCCCTTTCTGTGCCCAGCATTTTAAAGGTGTACGCTAAGGGCAAACGCCCATTCCATTGGCTTTTTCTATTTTCTTCAACACCGAGTCAATGACAAGAGGCGCAGTGTTGACCACCGATGGTTGTCTGTTAATAATAAAAACAGCAGACAGACTGGGGTTTAGAGACAACTTCTGTTCAGGAAGCTGGTTACTCATGAGTAAGATCCCAGCACACATTTTTCCAATCTAAAAATGAGGCCAATAAATAATGATTGCTCTTTGTAATGACATTACTTCCAGGACTAAACAGATAAGAGTCTCCCTCTTCTATGCACTATACGTTTGCCAAGTGCTGACTCACGCTGTTACATGAGGGGTATCATCCACTAATCCAGCTGTTTTCTTGCATATGCATAGGATAGCGATCATTCCTCCACACGGAAGGCCATGACTTTGCTTCAAGTTTCATTTCAGAAAGGATTTGGGCCAACGGCACAGTCTGCATTCTCTTTGGGCACCGTGTCGTAAACCTTCCTTCTGTTTTTGAAGACTTTTGGCAATCTCGTAGCCTGCCTCATTTTTGCTACAAGATATGCAACTTTGAATGATGACTTTGTTGTTTTAGTTCTTTACGTTCAGTGACTACACGCATTCGTTTTGGACCAAAAGCATTATTTTGCGGTTGGTTTAGGACAACTTAATTATCTTACAAGTTAGGGCATTGTCTCTGCAAATGATGAAAAACTCTTCAGTGGCTTTCTCCCGGCATTTGACAGAGATTCAAAACAGACAACACACTAGAAACAAATATTCTCTGTGCATCCAGTATTAAACTTTCTGCTCACGCGTTTCCCGATCAGTTGCTGCAAAATCCTCTTTTGTCTCGATGCACTGGAATTCTTAGCTCTCTTTGTGTCCATTGTGTTATCCTGAGTTGTTGTATTCAGGTTCTATTTTCATCACCACTCTTATGCATCAATGCATCGTTTTCTGAGCCAGTAATCCCATTTCGTCAGTTTGGGAATGTAATGCATCCAAAAAGAATAATGAGAAATAATGTAAGTTAAACAACAAAACATCACATGCCAGTGGTGCATAAACACATTAGCCGAGATGCGCTGGACTGTGGAATGTTAATCAAGATATTTTGATTTATCAGCCCTTTTAGCTTAGACAGGTCATTTAAGAATATAATCATCATTAAAACTACCAAAGATTTTTTTTAAAGGACTAATTCATTTTTATATTTCTAATGTAAAATATATATGTAATAGATTTATTTTATAGCTCTTTTTGCTCCATAACTGTGAATGACTTCACAGATGGCCAGGGATTTCTGGGAATATCCGGGAGTCAGAGGACCTCACTGACATCAACTCTGACCTGGTAGGGAAATGTGGAAGCTGTGGCCCTCTGCCCAGGAGCTGTTTTCCCAGGTGATGGGACATTTGGCAGCTGACAGCTAAGTCTCTCTCAGGAATTGTCCTCGGCTGAAGAGAGCCGCCCGCCATGGTCCCACTCCAGTGGCTGGTGGGTGTTGGAGTATACGTGATCGGAGCAGAAATAGAATGTTGGGGAACCAGCTAGAATTATCCTATGTAATAAAAGGCTAATATGCAAATCGACCGAATGGCAGAATGACCGGTCGCTATGACACACACTGACCACCAGAGGGCAGACGGTCAACACAGGAGCTGCCTCCTGGTGGTCAGTGTGCTCCCACAGGGGGAGTGCCGCTCAGCCAGAAGCTGGGCTCACGGCTGGTGAACGCAGCGTGAATGCAGCGGCAGTGGCAGGAGCTTCTCCCGTCTCCGCAGCAGCCTAAGCTGTCAGTCGGACATCCCCCAAGGGCTCCTGGACTGCAAGAGGGCACAGGCCGGGCTGAGGGATCCCCCCGAGTGCATGAATTTCATGCACTGGGCCTCTAGTAAGAAATATTCATCGTGCTCTGTTAACTGTGATTGCTTTGTTCTGATTAAAGAAGGCATATTCTAACCTGGCTGGGAGTTGCCTATGGGACCTGGGAGCTCACCTAGAAATTCAGCCCATTGTCCCCATTGGGAGCTTTCTATTATCGTGGAGAGATGAACAACTTTGTTGCAGAAACTAGAATCACCAGCCCTTTGAAGATCCTCAGCTCTTTTGTGTATCTGTCAACTGCCCATTTGACATAGCCTTTGGCTACTTTCCCACGAAATCTTTGTCCTTCTACCCAATACAGGCAGCGGGCTTATGGTGGGGTGCAGAGCAGATTTTTTTGTGGATGACCTGCTGCTCTCCCATCTTGCCAGCAGGATTGCAATAAACGCTCATATCGGATTCAAGTCTGTCTCTGCTTCATTGGATCAAGTAGTGCCAGGCAGCATGGACCCATTGATTGTCTGGTTACATACATACCTGGCTGGTCCATTCTGTTCAATTCAGGACAATTTTGAAGTATCTCATTAATCTCTTCTCCCGTTGATGGACACTTGGGTTGTTTCAGCTAGTTTGCTCTTATAAATGAAGCTTTCATGAACATTGTATACATCTAGTAATGCAACTGCTGAGGCATACGGTTAGCTTTGGTAGACGATGCAAAAATAATTCCCGTTTTTCCAAGGGGCTGAACTAATTCCCCTTAATAACAGCCATCTTTAAGAACGTGCCCATTGTTTAATGTTTTGCCCAAATTGGATATTTTCTGTCTTTGTCATTGTAGCCATCCTGATGGGGGAGGCAGTAGAATATCATTGTGGTTTTGATTTATATCTTCCCAATTAGGATGGATTCTGAGTAACTTTTTATATACCTATTTGATATTGGGATATCCTCTTTTGTGACATGCCTAAGTCTTTAGATTATTTTTAAAACTTGGGCTGTCTTATTAAATCGCAGGAGTTTTGGATACAAGTTCCTGTGTGTGTGTGTGTGTGTGTGTACATATATATAAATAATATGAGATTATATATAAGGGTATAGATAACATGAGATAAAATGAAGATATAACTATATATTTCCCCTCATTTACACACACATGTGCACACACACATGCATGCACACACACACATTTCTCAGCCAGTGGCTTGCTTATTTACTTTCTTAATGATGTCATTAATATGTAATTATACTTTACCTTATTGAAGTTTAATATATCAAAAATTTTCTTTGATAGTTAGGATTTTGGGGGGTGTTAAGACATCTTTGCTTACCCTCAAAGTCATGAAAATATTCTTCTATATTTTCTTCTAGAAATTTTATTTATTTAGCTTTCACATTGAAGTCTATGATTCATCCTGATTTTATTTTTTTGAATATCCTTGCTCACTGAATTGAAGTTGTGCCTTTGTTGTAAATCAAATGACCTCATGAGTATGGATGTATTTCTGACCTTTCTTATTCTGTTTTATTTTCTATTTTTATATCTTAATCCAATATTATGTTGCTTTATTTACAATAGCCTTCTAGTAAGTCTTGAAGTGTGGCAATTTAAATCTTCCAACTTCAGCCCTGCCGGACTGGCTCAGTGGGTTGATCGTTGACCTATGAACCAGGAGGTCATGGTTCTACTCCTGGTCAGGGCACATGCCTGGGTTGTGGGCTCAATCCCCTGTTTGGGGCGTGCAGGAGGCAACGAATCAATGATTCTCTCTCACCATTGATGTCTCTCTCTCGCTTCCTTCTCCCTTCCTCTCTGAAGTCAATAAAAATATATCTTTAAAAAAATTAATTAAATCTTCCAACTTCAGTCTTCCTTTTCTATAGTGTCTTAGCTATTCTGGTTTCTTTGCATTTCTGTGTGAATCTTATAACCAGCTTGTCACTTTTCATGAAAAGTAAAACTGTTGGAAGTTTGGTCAGGACTTCATTAACTCTTTAGATCAAATTGGGGAAGACTATCTTAAAAATATGAGCCTTCAGATTTTAAACATGATATATATATATATCTAGGTTTTCTTTAATTTCTCTTAACCATACATTTTAGTTTTCAATGCAGAGGTGTGGCACATATTTTGTTAGATTTATTTCTAGAACTTTGACATTTAAAAAATCTTTTATTGATTTTAGAGAAGAAGGGGGAGAAGGAGAGAGAGAGAAACATCAATGGGAGAGAAACATCCATGGGCTGCCTCCTGCACGCCCTCTACTGGAGATCGAGCTGCAACCCAGGCCTGTGCCCTGACCAGGAATGAAACTGGCGCCCTTTCAGTTCACAGGAGGATGGTCAAGCAGCTGAGACGCTCTGGCTGGGCTAGAACTTTGATATTTTTATGCTGGAACAGACTGATGAACCTCAGGGGGAAGAGGAGAGGGGGGCAGGAAGAGGTTAGCCAAAGAATTTATAAGCATATATGCATAACCCATGAACACAGACAGTAATGTGGCGAAGGCCTGAGGGGGTGCAGATGTGGAGGTGGAGGGGGTCAATGGGGAAAAGAAGGGAAAATCTGTAATACTTTCAACAATAAAGATAAATTTTAAAAAAGAGGAGTTAGACACCTGAAAAAAAAAAACAGTATTGTTTTAAAATACAATTTTTAATACCTTTTTACTAGCATAAAGTGCATGAAAACCCAATTGATTTCTATAAACTTTTGCATCCAGCAACGCTGCTAAGTTTGCTTATTAATTCATAGAGGTTTTCTGGGATTCTTTTGAATTTTTGCATATAAAATAACGTCATTTGCAAGCAAAAGCAGTTTCATTTCTTACTTTCTCTGTTAATTTCCGGTGGCTGCTATAACAAATTACTACAGATTATGTGGCTTAAAACAACAGAAATCCCTTTGCTGCATTTTTTGTGATATATTTGTATTGATTTCAGAGAGGAAGGGAGGGGAGAGAGAGAGAGAGAGAAACATCAATGATGAGAGAGAATCATTGATCAACTGCCCCCTGCACGCCCCCTACTGGGGATCGAGCCCACAACCTAGGCATGTGCCCTTGACCGGAATAGAACCTGGGACCCTTCAGTCCGCAGGCTAATGCTCTATCCACTGAGCCAAACCAGCTAGGGCCCCTTCACTGCATTTTTGCATGAGGTGGAGCGGTACTTGCATTTAAGGGTAAGGACCCAGGCTTCCAAGCCAGACAGCTGCCGGCTCCACCCCAGCACTGGGGACCCGGAGCATGTGACTTACCCCTTTAAGCGGTGAGACTTTACCTGTAAGATGGAGATAAAACCACCTGCACTTTCTCCTCCTAAAGATAAGGTGTCATTCAGGTGAAGCGAGAACTTCCATTATTTTTATATCCAGGTTGGCAAACACATTTCATCCTTTGTTCCAACTTCTATTGCCTGGTCATGGGAAATCGGATTCCTGTGTTGAAAAAGATTCGGAGGGCCCTAACCGGTTTGGCTCAGTGGATAGAGCGTCAGCCTGCGGACTGAAGGGTCCCAGGTTCGATTCTGGCCAAGGGCATGTACCTTGGTTGCGGCCACATCCCCAGTAGGGGGTGTGCAGGAGGCAGCTGATCGATGTTTCTCTCTCATCGATGTTTCTAACTCTCTATCCCTCTCCCTTCCTCTCTGTAGAAAAATCAATGAAATATATTTTTAAAAAAAGGTCCAGAGGCATTGGTTCCTGGTGGGAACGTGTGTTTGCCCAGGTGTTGGTATCTGCTGTGGGCACGAGAATCCTGGTGGGACAGCCTGCTTGTCTCGAGTTCGCTGACTTTTTATCATGTGCCAAGGCCTGGCTCCTGTGGGGTGAGTCAGCCATCAAAATCACCTTCGTGCTGCCCGAGTGTGAATGCCAAGAGCGACACCACTGGGCTCGCAGCCTCGCTGGGCGCACAGACCCCGGAGAGGAGGAGAGACTGTGATCGACGAAACCGGGTGAAAGGGACAGACTTTTCTCAAACAACTTTTTTTTTTTTTTAATATATTTTATTGATTTTTTTACAGAGAGGAAGGGAGAGAGATAGAGAGTTAGAAACATCGATGAGAGAGAAACATCGATCAGCTGCCCCCCCGCACATCTCCCACTGGGGATGCGCCCGCAACCCAGGTACACGCCCTTGACCGGAATCAAACCCGGGATCCCTCAGTCCGCAGGCCGACGCTCTATCCACTGAGCCAAACTGGTTTCGGCTCAAACAACTTTAAAGCAATTGTATGACACCGATTTTCTTCTCTCCAACGGCATCCGTGTCATGCTGACATTAGTCTAGAGCAGTGATGGCGAACCTTTTGAGCTCGGCGTGTCAGCATTTTGAAAAACCCTAACTTAACTCTGGTGCCGTGTCACATACAGACATTTTTTGATCTTTGCAACCATAGTAAAACAAAGACTTATATTTTTGATATTTATTTTATATATTGAAATGCCATTTCACAAAGAAAAATCAACCCAAAAAAATGAGTTCACGCGTGTCAGAGGTTCGTCATCACTGGTCTAGATCTACTTCCTTTCGTTTTGGGGAGCTGCACTCTGGATGCTGAGATGTTAGCATTGTCAAGACATCAATACCCAGTTGGGGGTGAGGGGAGAGAAGGGGGATGAGTTGGTTGAGTGTAGTCCCATGTATCGGGAGGTTAGATTCCCGGTCAGGGCACATGCCCAGGTAGCAGGCTCGATCCCCAGTAGGAGGCAGCCTATCTATGTTTCTCTCTTATCGATGTGTCTGTCTCTTTCTCCCTCTCCCTTCCTCTCTCTGAAATCAATTACAAAAATAATTTAAAAAAGACATCATATGATGTATATGGGCAAATAGACCTGCTTACTTTGAGCGCTCCTCGCCCCAGTTGGTTTAGAACACCCAAGTCTATGTGGCCAACTCCTGCCCCCACCCTCCCTCCCATGTGGATGCCCTCCTGGCCTCTTTGGTCTTTAACACACTGACCCAGGTCTTTAATACCCAGGCATGAGTGTCCTGCTGGCTCGGCCTGGACTCCGACACTCCCCCATGGCTGCCCCTGTGTGAGGATGCCCTCCTAACCTTGCCTGGTATCCTGGCCCCTGGGGTGGACCCCTCCCTCACCTGCTTGGGCTCTGACTCCTTACATCACCCCAGCCCACCTCATGGGCAGCTCTTCCCCTTGCTTGGGCTTCTGCACCCCGCACTGAGCACCCTTCCTCTACGATGCCTCCTCACCCTACGTGGGCTTCGATGCCCCCCCCCCCCCCGTGGAGGCACCACGCCCATCCCTCCCTTGCCAGACCATCATGCTCTGCCTTTACTCACAGCTTGAGGGCTGGATTGTTCAGGAAGGTAAGGAAAAGAGAAAGCAGGTTACAGTCGTTAATTGTAAAAGTACTTACTGAACATACGTCAAAGCAGGCAAAGCAAGAGGTAGAGAACCCAAATCGATCACTTCTTCCAGAGATGGCCCGGTGATCACCCAGTGATGAATCCCGTGCTCTCTATTCCCTCTCTTCTTTTTCTGGGCCTACGTATCTATATCAAAAATGAACCTATATCCCCATCTATATCCATCTCTACCCATCTCATACCTCTCTCAGTGGCAGGTATGTGAGTCATACCTAAACCCAGAGAGCAGGAGTGATCGGGAACGTTAGAGAATGAGCAGTCTGGGTGTTTTGAAGGGTTGGGGTTTATCTATTGGCAACAGGACAGGCTTCTCTAGACAAAGTCTGGAGCTCCATTGGGTTGTTTTCCAAGGATCTGGGTCACGGAATTGGCACAGGAGCTGAGGCAGCCTCTCTCAGCTTCTCTGTGTAGAGTAGAGGCAGCCCCCCGGCACAAAGAGGCTGACACCCTCATCTTGGGAATGCTTTTCAGATGCTTGGAATGCATTTTAGGAAGATGGCGAGTGTTTGGGAAATATTTAAATGAAGGAAGAAATGATTTACTGTGTTTTTTCTAGTCTTCTGGGGACAGTAGGCATCTCAATAAAGCAAATAAAAGTCGGAGGCTTAACAGTATTTTAATTGTGAATTTAACCAAATTTCCATTACAGTTCAAAAAAAAATATAGCATGTCACCTAGGCAAGAAAATGGAAGTGCACAGCCAGGGTTTTAATAATGTTTTACTGGACTCAGATGTTTTGATTTTTTATTTCTATTGGTGTGTGTGTGTGTGTGTGTGTGTGTGTGTGTGTATAAGTATTTACGCTTGAGTGAGACATGTGCTGTTGGTGCTGATGGAATCAGCTCTTTTATAAGCTCGTATGAGATAAGGCAGGAACCAGAACTGGTTCTAAATCTAACCCCAGGTCTGAGGCTGTAAGGCAGCGGTTCTCAACCTTCTGGCCCTTTAAATACAGTTCCTCATGTGGTGACCCAACCATAACATTATTTCCGTTGCTACTTCATCACTGTCATGTGGCTACTGTGATGAATCGTCATGTAAATATCTGATATGCAGGATGGTCTTAGGCGACCCCTGTGAAAGGGTCGTTCGACTGCCAGAGGGGTCGCGACCCACAGGTTGAGAACCGCTGCGTGTAAGGCATGGCGGCTCAGAGCACACAGCCAAGGGCAATAAACTTCTAATGAGATTTCTACCCGGCACCAATATGCGGAAGAAGGCTCCTTTCAGAATTGTGGGCAGGGGAAGGATTCTCCTGGACTCTGTGAGGCTTTGCACTTCCATTTTCTTGCCTAGAAGACATGCTATATTTTTTTTGAACTGTAATGAAAATTTGGTTAAATTCACAATTAAAATACAATTAAAACACAATCAAGCGGCTGCCAGCTCTCAGCGCCGGGAGGGGGGCGGGGTGATACACAGGCAACTCTGGGGTCGCGGCTCAGCCCCTGGGGTACAGGTGCCGGCTGTGGTCAGCTGGGTCCCCACCTGAGCGCCTCTCTGGCTGTGGGAGGCTCTGGGAAAGCACCTGTCCCCACAGTCCCTCCTGGCACCTAGTTGCTGCCATCAGAGCATCTCTCTTATTAGCTGCATAAATAGTTATGTCACTAAGTGACAGAGCCTCGGGGCTCTTGTCCATCTGTAGCTTCTAGGGTGCTGCTCTGCCTGCTCCATGGGAGGGCTGGGCTGGGTTGCATGGCCGGGTCGGGGTGGAGCTCAGGACAGTCACCTGGGCTTTAGGAGATGATGCTTAGGTGGTGGAAGTAAGAAGCATGTTGTGCACAAAGCACGAGAGACATTTGCAGAAGACAAGCAACAAGCTTCAGTCGTGTCTCAGACTCCAAAACCGACTGGGTCGACCCCTCCAGGGGACAGTTCAACAGTCTCCCTTCAGCCCAGCTGGCCTGGCTCAGTGATTGAGTGTCGACCTATGAACCAGGAGGTCAGGTTGTGGGTCTGATGCCTAGTAGGGGGCATGCAGGAGGCAGCCGATCAATGATTCTCTCTCATCATTGATGTTTCTACTCTCTCTTCAGCTCCTTTCCTCTCTGAAATCAATAAAAATATAGTTTAAAAAAAGTCTCCCTTCTGCTTGTCATACTGCATCTCTCTCCTTCAAGTCGTAGCTGAAGTTTTACCTCCTTAAATTAAATTATCTCTGCCTCCCATCTGCCAAGCCACAGGGCCGGGACCGATGCCAGGGCAGGGGCAGGGGCAGGGGCCAGGGGCCAAGGTAGGGGCAGGGGCCAGGGTAGGGGCAAAGACAGGAGCAGAGGCAGAGGCCCTTGCATGAACTTTGTGCATCGGGCCTCTAGTCTTTCTATATTTCTAGACATTTTAAAAAGTAATAAAATATTTAGAAATTCTAAAAACTTTATCCATTTATAAAAAAAAACAACTAGAGGCCCAGTGCACAAAAATTCATGCAAGAGTAGGCCTTCCTTCCCCCGCTGCCAACACCGGCTTCCCTCCGGCACCCGGAACTGGCTTCCCTCCGGCCCCCACTTCGTCAGGAAGGATGTCCAGAATGACATCCGGAAGATGTTCGGTCTAATTAGCATATTACCCTTTTATTATTATAGATTATAGATATCATCCAAGATTAAAAACATTTTTCTTCTGGAGAGATTCCCATTTCTTTCTTTCCCTCCTCCCCCCCTGTAAATGTCAGACTAAAGAAGTGCGTTGAAAGGCATGTTGCTCCAGGTGCTGCTGGCTGTTGTACCCCAGGCCACCCCAGGCATCATCTTGATTACCGTCTCACTCTCCTCTGAATAAGCCCCCTCCATGTGTGATGACAAGTTCCTGGTCCCCTGGTTGACTACTGTCTTCCCTGGCAACAACTCCATCCTTCTGGTCCTGCCGTTGCCCAAGTGCCTGTGGGTGTGGGAACCAAACAATAGATATTTGACCTCTTCAGCGTCATTATCCTTCACCTTGAATCCACACCAGGCCACCCGAGGGTGTCCATGGTCCGTTGTCGCACGGGACTTTTCCAGCCCTGAAAACCCAGGCTGCACTGTCGCGTTTACCATGACACGCTGTCACATTTCCATTTCTCCCAGTCCCCCTTCCCTTCCTTTCTGCTCTTCAACCTCATCCAGATTTCAGTTCCTCAATGCCTCCTTTTCTCAGTCAGTAAACACCTGTAAATCTTCACTTTTTCTCACGTCCACTGGCTGATCCGGCCAACCACTCCCTCGCCCCTGTGAGCGCCCGCCGGCTTTGGCCCAACTCCCAGTCCCGAAGACCCATTCAACCAGTTGTCATCTCTGCTCCCGATTAATACCGAGGAAGCCTCAATTTATGTCTCTAGCCCAGACTTCTCCCCGAACTCCAGACTCATATATTCAACCACGTTTTAGACACATCTCCTTGGACGCGTAATAGGTGTCTCGGATTTACCATGTTCAAAGTCAAGCTTAGGGTTCTTTTTCTTATAAAAGCAACATTTTCTTCTTCTTCTTTTTATAGTCCTCATCCGAGGATATTTTTCCATTGATTTTTAGAGAGAGTGGGAGAGAGAGGAAAAGACAGAGAGAAACATCCATCTGTCTCTCTCACATCAATTGGTTGCCTTCTGCATACGCCCAAGCAGGGCCCAGGCTGGGGAGGAGCCTGCAACCAAGGTACGTGCCCTTGACCGGAATCAAACCCGGGACCCTTTGGTCTGCAGGCCAACGCTCTATCCACTGAGCCAAACCAGCGAGGGCAACATTTTGTTCTTTAAGGGAGAAGATTCTGAAGTTCACATACCCAGGATGCTACTGGGCAGTTCTCTTTGGAAAAACAACTGTAAGGAATTGAATGAAACAAGGTCGGGTAGAGAGAAAAATTAAACTGAGATGTAATTACAAAAGCCTCAGCTCTGCAGCTGATATGGTCCTTCACATTGTCCCTAACCGGGGGCCAAAGGGCTTGGCCTCCATACCCGCCTCGGATGGAGACTGCCCCCTGGAGGTGATCTATTTATTTTCCAAGGAGGCAGCTCCCTTTAGTCCAGCGGTTCTCAACCTGTGGGTCGCAACCCCTTTGGGGCCGAACGACCCTTTCACAGGGGTCGCCTAAGACCATCGGAAAACACATATATAATTACATATTGTTTTTGTGATGAATCACTATGCTTTCATGATGTTCAGTTTGTAACAATGAAATTGGGGTCACCACAACATGAGGAACTGTATGAAAGGGTCGCGGCATTAGGAAGGTTGAGAACCACTGTTTAGTCAGAGCAATTTTCTGAGAGGAAATTAGTGCCTGAGCCCCAAGGAGCAAGATCTGAGTCATGCACCCCTGCACCGACAGGCATATTTTAAGAGGAAAAGTTTGGGTAGTTTTACTAGGTTTTGCCAAATTGCTTTTCATATCGGCTGTACTCAGGTCTGTTCCCTTCTGCAGCATCTAAGAGCTGTTACTGTTATTGTCCCTTTCCATGTTTTATACACTGAGTGGCCAGATTATGATGGCCACCCCATCAGTACAATGAAGTGAGTTAGTTATGCAAATAATAATAATAAAACCTTGAGAGTATTTGCTTAGGAAGTTTTCAGTATTCAGTATTTTTGGAAGTGTCAATGAAGTACTGATGGGGTGGTCATGATCATCTGGCTGGTCATAATAATCTGGCCCTCAGTATATATCTTTGTTTTCCTGTGCTATTTTCTGGGTAATTTCTACAGATCTTTCTGGAGATAGAAAAATTAATCTCTTTGGCTGTGCCAAACCTGCTTTTGAAGTCATTGAGGGTTGTTTTTTTCTTGCCCCGTTTTTATATCTGAAGTTTTAGTCATTTCTTTTACAATATATATGTATTTTTCCTTAAAAAGCTAATTCTTACTTATGGTTTCATTTCCCATTTTTAATTATATAAAATTATTTATTTTCTATTCTACAGTAAGTAGATTTTTTTTTAAAACTTCTGAAGGTCTAATTCCACTGGCTGGTATGGCTGTTAATTCTCAGGCAGGCTTGTTTCTTTGTATCTGTAATTCTGTGATTATGTGAGGAGGTGATTGTAGGAATTCTGTGCTGCCTGGATTGTCCTCCAGAGAGATTTTGAATCTACTTCTGCCAGGAAACCAGGAACCCCATTTCTTTTCTTTTAACAGACTTTACCTTTTAGAGCAGTTTTAGGTTTACAGAGAAATTGAACAGAAAATAGAATTGCCCTTTACCCTTTACCCTACCCCCATAGCCTTCCCCATCATCAAAATTCCTCGCCAGAGAGATGCATTTATTACAATTGACAAACTTAACATCCACACATCAATGTTTGCAACTTACATTAGGGTTCACTTTTGGGTTTCAAAAAACGCTTTTCTGTGTGTGTGTGTGCAAAATTTCAAACACATGGAAAAATACAAAATATTTTTCTGCAGGAGTCTTCATTTCAACTCGATCTCCATGGAGCAGTGACTATCCAGGTTGAGATCAACCAAATATCCTGAGATCAACAAAATTTCTCCCCATTGTCATTTGTCCCCCCCCCCCCCGTCTTTTTTATCTTCTTCACTTTTCTATTTGGCTTTTCCTTAATTTGTTAGAAGCTTAGCTGTGGATCAGAAATATTTTTTTTGGTGTAGTATACAGCTGATCCGAGCGTTTTGTAACAGAAAGCTTTGGAGTGATCTGCTCCACCAGGTTTTCACAAGGAAGGCTCTCTTGGTGTTCCCACATGTAAATCGCCCTTTCCTTTCTACTCCCTGTCGTGGGCCCCTCTTGCATCTCCTGCCCCAAGGGGGGTGGGTGGTCTCAAGGGTTCCAGCTGAGCTCTCTTCCTATCCTTGCCCGAGTCTCCAGCCAAGAGGGTGACTCCAGTATCAGTACTTCTCCTCAAGGCTGGCTTCTGACCTCCAGGCGCAGATATCCAACCCCTTGCTGGACATCGCCATCCCCACCCGCCCAGGGTTCCACGGTCATCTACTCATGGGTGCCAAGTTCAACACTGATTTTGTGATTGTTTCCTTCTGACTGGCTTTCCTGAGTGATTGTCTTCAGACTGAACATCTAAAATCACAGTTCATGGCCCTAGGCGGTTTGGTTCAGTGGATAGAGCGTCGGCCTGAGGATGGAAGGGTCCTGGGTTCGATTCTGGTCAAGGGCACATGCCCTGGTTGCGGGCTCGATCCCCAGTAGGGGGCGTGCAGGAGACAGCTGATCAATGATTCTCTCTCATCATTGATGTTTCTACCTCCCTTTCCCTTCCTCTCTGAAATAAAAAAAAAATAGTTTAAAAAATAAACAAAATAAAATCATAGTTCATGGACTATATACCATGATCCAGTAACCATCATAGATGAGCGTATGAATGTAGGTTCACAGTGGCTCTGGGCCTGTCAGACTCACCCCTGCGCGTGACCACAGGCAAGGTTTACAGATGTCTATCCAGGGGGCAAATGTAGTCCCGGAATCCCGGCTTTTCAGGCGCAGAGCTGCCTCCCTCACCCGGGGAAACGGAGCCTTCAGGGTCAGATCCCAGAGCACCTGACCAAGGTCAGTACCCACTGACGGACTTCTCTTCCCCAGCTTCTTCTCCTTCCCAAACGCAGGCAACCTCAGCCCTTCTCTGGCCCTTGTGCTGGGGCTCCCAACCCTACTCATGGTTCAGAAATGGGGGTGCTGGTGAGCTGTCGTGTCTTCCTGTTTTTCTGCCCAAGGAATATTAGCATGTGGCTGGTATGTAATGGACTCCTTTAAAAATATTTTTTCATTGATCCTCAGAGAGAGAGGAAGGGCCCTAGCCAGTTGGCACACAGACTGGAGGGTCCTGGGTTCGATTCCGGTCAAGCGCATGAGTACGTGGGTTGCTGGCTCGATCCCTAGCCCTGTTCCGGGTGCATGCAGGAGGCAACCAATCGATGTGTCTCTCTCACATTGATGTTTCTCTCTCTGTCTCTCCCCCTCCCTTTCACTCTCTCTAAAAATCAATGGAAAAATACCCTCAGGTGAGGATTAACAACAACAAAAAAAAAAAATGAGAGAGAGGAAGGGAGAGAAAGAGAGAGAAAAACATTGATGCGAGGGATCAAGACCACAGCCTGGGCATGTGCTCCGACCAAGAATTGGACCAGCAACATCTGGTGCATGGATGACGCTCATCCAACTGAGCCACACTGGCCAGGGCTGTAGCAGACTTCATTACCGCTTGAGTTGAATTGAACGAATCCTAATTCTCACTACCACTTGGAAAGGTAACCAGAAATTGAGTAAAAATTAATTAAACAAAACATGTGGCTCTCATGGTGAGGCACGGTTAGCGCCGACTGCTTGCACATGGGGAAATATATCGAAAGCACTTCAGAAGTCGGAAGGAAAGATGTAAAATCGTTGCTGGAGCTGAAATTTCTGCTTGAATGTGCTGCCCTGCGAAGGATACATGAATGCAGATGGGCGCCCCCGTGCAATGGGCAGGGGATTCTGCCTCAAAGACAAGAGGAGGGGTGAGCCAGCAATGGGACTTCTTTCCCACAAGTTCTGCACCGAGTAGCACATAAGGCCGCTGGGCTGTTTTCCACAATTTAGCCATCTATCCCCTGCGTTTGCATCTAGTTCAGAGCTCAGATCCCGTCTGTGATAGGTCATTCACACGCTGTTAATCTGCCACCGGGTTTTGATGGATAAAACAAGGTGCTCTTGGGACGGGAACATGAGCATCTATAAATCTGCAACCTTGGGGAGTTGAAGTGTGAGCTACCAAGCACACCGGTCCTTACCAGCCTTGGGGGAGAGAGCTGGATTTGACCTTGTTTTGCATCAGTTGGATTGCCTTTCCCTTCTGAATAATGACTGCACCTTTAAAGAAAGAAATAGTAATAAAATTAAGTATAGCTACGGTCCGTGGAGGACTTGTTCTCTTCTCGGCACGGTGCTAAGAGTTTTCCAGACATTATTTCATTTCTGTTCAATATAGCTGTGTGAGGTAGGGTGCGTGTGACTTCCCTGGTCTCAAGGGTAGCCTGGCCCCCAAAAACATATCCTTGGGTGAGGATTTATAACAAACGACAACAGCCCTAGCCGGTTTGGCTCAGTGGATAGAGCGTTGGCCTGTGGACTGAAGGGTCCCAGGTTCGATTCTAGTCAAGGGCACATGCCTGGGTTGTGGGTTTGATCCCCAGTAGGAGGTGTGCAGGAGGCAGCCGATCAATGATACTCTCTCATCATTGATGTTTCTCTCTCTCTCCCTCTTCCTTCCTCTCTGAAAGCAATAAAATATATATTAAAAAAAAGAGGTGGTGGTTAAGTGCGTGTTCTGGATTGAACTGCCCACATTTAAATCCCTGCTCTCCACTTGCTCTGTGTGTAACCCTGAGCAATTAGCTTCATCATCTGTGCCCCAGTCTCACCCTCATGGTTTGTTGTAAGGATTTTAATAAGTGAACGTGAAGCATTTGGGCTAGTAGCTGGCCCCCAGGAAGCACTCAACTAACAATGGTAGATATCAGGAAATCGTAAGTGGTAGAGAAAGGATTTCAAACCCAGATCTTTTCTATTTCAAATTTACGTCCTTACGCATTATTCTGTTCACTTTCCCTTTAAGAGATTTCTGAAAAACCTAAGCACTTGGGCTTTTCTGCAGGAATAATAGAAGCTGACAGTGCCATCCCTCCCAAGCGGCTCATTCTTGTCCCCCAGTCTCCCAGCAGGCCACTCACTCACATGGCAAAGGGCAGTGCGTGCCTCCCACGGCAGCTCCGTGGCAGGTCTTCCGTTCTGAGGGTCCTCACTGTGAAAGCACCATTGCCGCCCAGCTGGTGTGGCTCAGGGGTTGAGCACCGACCTATGAACCAAGAGGTCATGGTTCCATTCCCGGTCAGGGTACATGCCCAGGTTGAGGGCTCAGTCCCCAGTAGGGAGTGTGCAGGAGGCAGCTGTAAATGAATCTCTCTCATGATTGATGTTTCTTTCTCTCCCTTTCCCTTCCTCTCTGAAATCAATTAAAAAAAAAATATATGTATATATTTTAAAAGCAACCATTGCCAGGATCTTCCTGTAGGAAATGCAGTGGAGTTTGAAGTAGATGCAACTCACAGATACTATTAAACCAGAAAAAAATAAGAGAAAATCTTTAGGATCTGGAGCTAGGCAGATTCTGTAGACTTGACACCAAAAGCAGGATCCTTAAAAGGAAAAACAGGCAAGTTGGGCCTTATTCAATCTGAAAACTTGTTATCTGTGAACGCCCGTGTGAAGGTGATGAAAAGACAGGCTACCGACTAAGAGAAAGTATTTGCAAAGCATGCATTCATCAACGGTCTAGTATCGAGAATATATGAAATCTGTCAAAATCCAACATTAAAAAAACCAAGCCATTCATTTAGAAAATGGGCAACAAGTATAAATCAACAACTCATCAAAGACAATATCTGGATGGAAACTAGCACCAGCGAAGAATTTCAACATTTTTTAAAATATATTTTTATTGATTTTTTACAGAAAGGAAGGGAGAGAGAGAGAGAGTCAGAAACATTGATGAGAGAGAAACATCGACCAGCTGCCTCCTGCACACCTCCCACCGGGGATGTGCCCGAAACCAAGGTACATGCCCTTGACTGAAATTGAACCTGGGACCCCTCAGTCTGCAGGCCGACGCTCTATCCACTGAGCCATACCAGTCTTGGCAGAATTTCAACATTTTTAGTCGTCATGGAAATGCGAATTAAAACCACAGTGAGTTGGGCTTAGCTACACCTGTCATAAAAAGAGTGACAACACAGAACCGGGCAAGGATGCAGAGAAACGAACTCTTCCCTTGCAGGTGGGAATGCAGGGTGGTTCCAACACTCTGGCAAACAGTTTGGCAGCTTCTGACATAACGAAAGATGCGGTTGCCATGTGACCCAGCAATTGTATGTACATTTGGGAGTTCGTCCCAGAGACATCAACATTTCTTGCAAAAACCTTTACACAAATGCTCATGGCAGCCTTTATTCATAACAACCAACAACTGCAAGCAGCCCAGTGGTCCTTCAGTGAGGAAAATGGTTAAACAACCTGTGGACATCCGTGGAATAACTGAGCAGTAAAACTCAGCTGCTGGGGGCCAGCCCCAGCGGGTCCAGGGGTTCCCAAAGGTGTGGACGGAGTCGGCGAAGAATGTTTTACACGGAGACAGCGTTCAGAACTCTCTAGCTTTCCTTAGTCTCCGTGGATCTTCCCTGTGCCTGGCTGAGGCCACAGAGAGAGATCCCGAGGCAAGCTGAGCCTTTATTTTATAGTCAGGTAAACAAGGTAGTGGTTACCATAGTTACACAGTTCTTGTGAGTTTCACTTGTTTTGACCATGGTTATACTTCCTGCACTTCCTCAGCCCATTAGCTTCCCAGATAAGATCTAGGGAGTGTTACAAGGTCAAGCCTAATTATGCTAAGAGGACTGTGCCCTCTAAGCTGGGAATTGTTTGTGACTTTGCCCACAGGTCAGTCCGAGGCTTAACCCTATATCGGCTCCCCACACTCAGCAATAGAAAGGAATGCACTGTCAACACACACCAGCAACTTGATGCATCTGGAGAGAATTATGCTGAGTGAAAAAAAGCTAATCTGCAAGGGTTACATAGAATATGATTCCATGTATGCAACATTTTAGAAATGACAAAACTTTAGAAATGGAACTCTGGCCGGTGGCTCAGTTGGTTGGAACGTCATCCTGTACAACAAAAAGTTGTGGGTTGGATCCCTGGCCAGGTTGCATACAGGAGGCAACCCATTGATGTTTCTCTCACATCGATGTTTCTCTCTCTCACTCTCTCCCTTCTTCCTCTCTCTCTCTAAAATCAATAAAAAACATATCCTTGGGTGAGGATTAAAAACAAACAACAACAAACCTTTAGAAATGGAGAACAAATTAGTAGTTCCCAGTGGTCGGGGATGGCAGGGGAGTTCGGAGTTGAATTTGCTTATAAAAGGTCAACCCACCGCCCTAACTGGTTTGGCTCAATGGATAGAGTGTCGGCCTTCGGAGTGAAAGGTCCCAGGTTTGATTCTGGTCAAGGGCATGTACCTTGGTTGTGGGCACATCCCCAGTAGGGAGTGTGCAGGAGGCAGCTGGTCGATGTTTCTCTCTCATCGATGTTTCTAACTGTCTATCCCTCTCCCTTCCTCTCTGTAAAAAATCAATAAAATATATTTAAAAAAAAAAAAGGTCAACCCAGGGATCCTTGTGGTGTTGGACCTGCTCAGTATCTTCACTATGGTAGTGGACACATGAATGTACATGTGTGAAAAAGGTGGCTACTAACTTCTACACACACACACACACACACACACACACACACGAGTACAAGTAAAACTGGGGAAATCTGAATGAGATCAGTGGGTTGTATCAATGTCAGTATTGTAGTTGTGATGCTATACTTTCGATTTGAAACATTTGACCATTGGGGGAGACTGGTAAAAGTGCGTATGGAATTTTTATGTATTACTAGAGGCCCGGTGCACAGACTCGTGCATCGGTGGGGTCCCTCAGCCTGGCCTGCACTCTCTCGCAATCCAGGATCCCTCAGGAGATGTCGGATAGCCAGTTTCAGCCTGTTCCCCGAAGGCCCAATCCAAACAGGAGGGAGCCCCATCCTGTGTGTTGAGCATCTGTCCCCTGGTGGTCAGTGTGAGTCATAGCAACCAGTCGACTAATCATTCGGTTTGGTCAACCAGTCGCTTAGGCTTTTATATATATAGATTCCTTATAGCTTACATGTGAGTCTATGCTCTATTCTAATTTTCTAAAAAATTTCAAGAAAGAAGAGGGGCTTATTTAAATCCCTTATACTTTTTTTTCTAACAATTTCTGCCTTTTCTTAGAGAAAATCTGTCAGGGAAACTTTCAGCAAAAACTGTTTATCTCTATTGAACTGGAAATCACTGAAGCGGAGAAAAATGACAGGATGTGACCGAGCTAGAATCCAGTGGTAGGAGGAGGAGGTTATCTTGCTACTTGGAACTGCCTTCATCTGTGGGTTTAGGTCAATGGCACAAATTTCATCCCAGTGTTTTGTTTATAATACAAGCAGAACAAGCTGTGGTTTTAGAAAAGTTTTGTTTAGGTTATCATTTGTGCTTTTGTCCAAGAGAAGTAGAATGATTATTTTATTTTAAAAACTAGTGCAATATGCAGAAACACACAAATAATAACGTTTGCTTGAAACCTTTTTGGATTTTCCATCCCCAATTCCATGTCTTTTCCACCCTCCCCAGAGTTAGACAGAATTAGAAATTCAGTGTTTGTTCAGTCCATGTATTTTAAAATTTTACTATACACAAACACACACACACATATACATAAATACAATATATATTACTATTTTTAACAATATATATTACTATATATATATAACATTCTGCAGTTTTATTTCTTTACCAAACATTCTGTTTCAGATATTAATTCATGTTGATACATGTGGATCTAGTTTATTTTTAACAAATTAGAGTATTTTATAATATGGCTATACCTACTCTTTTACTAGAGGCCTGAGGCATGACATTCTTGCAAGAGGCCCTCACAGCCCCGGCTTCATCCGGTCTAATTAGCATATTACGCTTTTATTATAGATTGATAGTCATATATTTGATCTCCAATTTTTTCCTATTACAAATGTAAAAGAACTCACCACAGCAGCCCTTGCTTAAGCAACATCAAACCAAATGCTACGACTGGTTCGAATAACTTAAAGCTGATCCGTGGCTAAAAACTGGGAGTAACCTTAGTATATCAGTGTGGCCAGGTTTCTCTGGGAATACTCTTAACTGAGAAAATAGAGAGGAAAATCAGCTTCTTTACCAATTAACACCCACGTGAAAATTCCCAACTCTCCCAGATGAGTCAGTATGCCTCTTGCTCCGGTATTTATAGGGTGGACTTTATCGACACAATGTTCGGGGGATTCGCAACCTGTGCGATGTTCAATCTCTCCCACTGAGTCCTGCGAAGTTGCCTAAAGACCCCGCTCTTCACACAGAAGAAAGGTTTCATCGCTCTCTCTCAAGTAGGTCAGCGTTTCTTCTCCAATTCATAAATGCCCTCAGGATATTGGACTAAAGGGAGGAAGAGGCAGCTAATGGGTGTCTTTTGTTTGGGTTTTCTGCTTCACTTTGATCCAGATCAATCCTGAACAAGGCTCTCTGTACCTCGGGTGTCACTGGTCGTGTTGGCAAATCATTAAATCCTTGAACTTGGGCAACCCCTCATTGCTAATTATTATTCTGCCAAAAGAAGAGACCCATTATTTTCTCATCACTCCCATGTCAGAGGACATCGCGTTTAACCAATTATCAGCTGTCAGCCAGGACTGATTTGCTAAAAGGATGAAGCTAAGGCTATGTTGGGATTGATGACTGACTGCCCACCGGAGATAATGAGGAAATGGAAATGCGCTCTCTGGGCTACCTCTTGTGCCTAATTAATATCACACGATTTCGTGAATTGCACCTTAGAAAAGAGATGTGGAGGGCAAATTGTAGTGAAACACAAACCAACATTAGATGATTACAGAACCATTTGATTCGTATTTTTCCTTTTGTGATCTGGCTCCCCAAGCCTAAACACAGGCCTGTTTCCCCTGTACCTGATGTGTCCCTTAGCACATTTAATAAATACCTGCTAAGTGTCTCTTATTTCCCACCACTGTTTAAATTTATTCTCCTAGTTTCAAAGAAAAGTTGTAATAAATTAGGCAAGAAGCAAGCATTTGGTATTACCCTTTTTAAAAAATTGATTTCAGAGAGGAAGGTAGAGATAGAAACATCAATGATAAGAGAGAGTTATCAATCAGCTGCCTTCTACACGCCCCCCACTGGGGATCGAGCCCACAACACGGGCACGTGCCCAGACCTGGAATTGAACCATGACCTCCTAGTTCATAGGTCGGTACTCAACCATTGAGCCACACCAGCTGGGTGGTATTACCATTTTTTAAGTCTTGGATAGCCTCAATATTTGTAATGAGGGAGAGGAATGCCAGACTTACAGCTTCAAATGAAAGCTTCGGCTTCTTGAGAACAGTTGCCTGAACGCCTGGCTCAGGGGAGAAGAAAACAAGAGTTCACAAATATTGTCATGAATTGAGCCACACCTCGCCTGCAGAAAAAGTCCCTTCCTCCTCAGTTTGTGTATAGATGCCTGTAGGAAATGAATGACTGCGTGACTCAGTTTGATGGATAAGAGAAACATCATTTGGCAATTAATAATGCATTCTCCTTATTATCATTGCCATCAAACTGATCTTATTCTATATCACCTCACAGAGAATATAATAGGATAGGAAACAATCAATGCTTATGTAATAGGTAGGATAAATGGGCAAAGTGCGGCCTGGTCTTTGACTTACCTTTTTTTAAAAAATATATATATTTTTATTGATTTCAGAGAGGAAGGGAGAGGGAGAGAGATAGAGACATCAATGATGACAGAGAATCATTGATCAGCTGCCTCCTGCAGGCCCCCTATTGAGGATGGAGCCTGCAACCCAGTCATGTGTCCTGACTGGGAATCGAACTGGTGATCTCTTGGTTCCTGGATCAGCACTCAACTGCTGAGCCACACCAGTCAGGCTGGCTTATCTTTCCTGTTTTATTTCTCTCTCTTCATCGTAAAGCATTTGAAAGGAAGGTTTATAAGGTAAGAAGTAGAATACCCCTTCTCATCCTTATTATTTCATCATGGGAGAGAGATTTTAGACTCTTCTAGAACAGCATGATTTGTAAGCATTCCACAGCAACACAGATTGCCACTGAGTGGAGCGTAGCACTCTGGCGACACAGGGTAACACATCAGGCCCTTGTACCCACTGCCTCATAGCTTTTGGGTTCGGTGCTACATTTTCCTCTCAGAGCAGACTTCGCTTTGTGGTCCATCTTGGTTTCACCTTCTACTGGCTCTTCCTTTAGAGATGACCAGCACGGGCCCCAGAGTTTGATTACACGAGGGCCAAGGTCAGGGTTGACTGAGTTATGCATTAAGATAGTGTTTCTCAAGGTAGGGTTCTCAAACCCTCTGTGTCAGGGTCATGAACCTTGGGAACAGCAAGTCTGACGAGCTCCCTGCATGACCTGGGACAGAGGACCTCTGGGAATCGCTGCTTCAGGAAATATCACAGATCACCAATGCAGGATCGATGGCCACCCCCAGCAAGAACGTTTCAAACTGTGGGCATTCGCTGTTCCTCAGGCCCTAAAGTCTAGTCCTGGCTTCCTGGTGATTCCATGTTGTTCTTGTGGGGATTCCAATAGGTGCAGTGTTTGGGCTTATGTAGTGAGTAAGTGTTATGGACTGAATGCTTGTGTTCCCCCAAAACGCATATACTGAAGCTCCAGTCCTTATTGTGATGGTGTTTGGTGGTGGGGCCTCTGGGAGGTGACTAGGTCATGAGGGTGAGGTCCCATCCCATGATGAGATGGTGCTCATCTCCTTGTAAAAGGACATAGCGAGAAGATGGTCATCAACAAATCAGCAGCCCCCAACCATGCTGGCACCCTGATCTTGCACTGCCCAGCCCCCAGAATTGTGAAAAACCCATTTCCGTTGTTTAAGCCACTCAGTCGATGGTGTTATGTCCTAGCAGTTTGAGCTAAGATAGTAAGTAAACAACAAAATTGGACTAATGCAGAAGGGAAAAAAGCCCTTGGAATATAAGAATGTCTATGTCTGTCTATCTATCTATCTATCTATCTATCTATCTATCTATCTATCCATCTATCCATCCATCCATGCTATCTCTCCATTATTTCTATCTATCTATCATCTATCTATCTATCTATCTATCTATCTATCTATCTATCTATCTATCATCTATCATCTATCTATGCTATTATCCATCCTATCTATCTATCTATCTATCTATCCTATCCATCTAAATTATTTTCCTTTATAACTCAGAAAGCTCAACTGTTCAGGTTAGTTTTTAAGGTAGCCTGTGGCTCTGTGTTTATGATTTTCTTGGCTTGTTCTCTCTAGAATTAGGACTAGAATTCTTCTAGTCTGCTTCATTTTAAAGATCTAAAAAGAGTAGATGTTTCCTCCACGGTCTACTGGGAACAACGGTCTGGAAGCACTTTCTGCTTTTGGTAGCCTCTCCTCCGGTCATCGGTCTGAAATGAGCTGTAAAACGAAGGGTTTGGACTAGATGAGATGAAACTCTTTTGTGAAGCACTCTCCTTGGCTGAACGGCCGTTGGCTTTGGAGTCTCAGGTCTTTCTGTGATCTTACCTGCTTGACTGACTGCCTTTGGTGGTCACCGGGTGAGTGATTCAACAGGGAGATCGCAGGAATCTGGACTCTCTGTGTACCATTCACACAGAAATATGTTTAATCCCTTTAGCCACAGCAAGCATGGAGAGGCCCACCAGGGAGTGGCTGCCCCTGCCTAGTTACATAAAGGAGCCAACGACGCTTCCATGAATTGGCCCCGAGGTTGTTTATTTGTTCTCTGCAGGCAGAAACCCATTAACTCAAAAGTTCACCGGTGCCAAACTCAAAGTTTTGATCAACCAATTGTTTTTTAAAATAGCCCAGATGAGCAGATTTTCAGCTACGTAGAGCCAGCCTGTTTTCCTACCCCACGGAACCTCACCCAGCATCTGCTGGCTGTTGATAAGATGGAGCACCAAGCTCCCAGTGCCCTCTGACCCAGAGACTCCCTGCTGTCTGGCTGAGATTGCTCGGAGCTGGGGAAAGCTTTCCTAAGCAGTGGACATTTGAACTGAGGCCTGAGTGATGAGTAGGAATTAATGAGGCTCAAGAGAGAGAAAGTCTTGCAGGCAGACCATTGCTGCATGCAAAGCTGTGAGCCAGGAAGTGCCATCGTTTCTTTGGCTACAAGGCACAGTATGAATAGGAAAAAGGTCAAAGTCAAGGCCAGTGCAATGGCTGGATCACACAGGACCTTGTCAACAAGGAAGGACTGTGTGTGTGTGTGTGTGTGTGTGTGTGTGTGTGATGAGGAACCTGTTGCTTCTAACTGCCTGGTGGCCCAGAGTCCAGGGATTTTGACCCGCGAGGTCATTTAAATTGAAGACAGGAAGACATGTCAAGTTCTCTGGTGAAAGACCTCAAAACCAAGTAGAGTAAAGGTTGCAAATTCCTGGCCTATAAGGCCTAGCTGCCTGTAAAATTCATTCCGTTGAGTCGTACATCATTGTTAATAAACTTTAAACAGCCTGCTATTACTTAAGAATAGAGATATTTTTTGTTGCTGTTGTTTTGTTAATCCTCACCCGAGGATATTTTTCCATTGATTTTTAGGGAGAGTGGAAGAGAGAATTAAAGACAGAGAGAAACATCGATGTGAGAGAAACACACTGATTGGTTGCCTCCTGCACGAGCCCTGACCAGGGTCCAGGCCCGGGAGGGGCCTGCTACCAAGATATGTGCCCTTGACCGGAATGGAACCCGGGACCCTTTGATCCTCAGGCTGATGCTCTATCCACTGAGCCAAACTGGCTAGGGCAAGAATAGATATATTCTTTTAAAATATGAATCTCGGGCTTCCTTTGAAAAATTAGAGGTATGGGAATATGGATGTGGCATTCTAGCAGAGAAACAACTTGGTGGAGATAAATAATGGCAGCTCCCTTACGCAATGCCTGATGAATTACTCCCTCTGCGGCCTCACCTTGTCCTCCAGCTCCCTGACCCAGGCCATCTGCATGACACTGTAGGCATTGGAGTTGGTGATCCCAGAATCAGAGGACGAAATCATCCCCTCTACTGTGGAAGACAGGGACCACGGCCACTTGCTACCCTGTTTTTCTTGTCTAGCGCAGTCTTTGGCACATCATTACTCCTGCCCAAGATTTAATTTTTACCCAAAGTTTTTTAAACCATTGTGAAATATAGACTCTAAAGAGAGTACATAAAAATGGGTGTGTAGAGCTCAAAGACCAATAATAAATAAACAGCATGTTTCCTGCAACCACGCCAGGAAATGAATTATCCTACCCTAGGGCTCTGTGGGCTTTCTCCCATCACATTATACTCCGCACCAGCCAGAAGTGGGCACTTAGCTGAATTTCGTTCCCTGGCTTTTCTTCGCTGTTGTTACTAGACATTTTTATACCTTTATGCAACATATTGATTAATTCTGACTGTATTATAGAATTGGGATGTGGAAGCCATAGGTAAAGTATGCAGAGTACAGCGTAAGGAGATGCTGATAGAAGCCAGGGCTGGAGTCCGGGTCTCAGTTCCAGTTCCAGTGCTGGGACTAACTGGTCGATGGGCACTAGGATAACCATGTCCTCTCCTGGCTTTCTTCATGAAGGGACAGGGTTCACTGGGAAACGTAAAGTTGCTTCCAGCTTGCAGATTCTGTGATTCCAAGCTTGTATTCCCCACTCATCATCCTCAGGCCTCAAACCGGGACAACATGGACCCCCTGACATTTTTCTCTCCAGTCAACTTGGAAAATATATATCTTGTGTTACCTTTAAGATCCTGAGAGCTCAACATTTATTAAAAATGTTATGAGGCTGCCCTAGCCAGTTTGGCTCAGTGGATAGAGCGTCGGCCTGTGGACCGAAGGGTCCCAGGTTCGATTCCGGTCAAGGACACATACCGTGGTTGCAGGCCCTGGTCTGGGTATGTGCAGGAGGCAACCAATTTAGGTGTTTCTCTCACATCGATGTTTCTCTCTGTCTTTCCCTATCTCTTCCACTCTCTCTAAAAAATCAATAGAAAAATATCCTTCGTTGAGGATTAACAGAAAGAAAAAAAAAAGGAAGAAAATGTTATGAGGAAAATAGGGAGGCAGAAGACTCCCCTTCGGAAACTGACCTTGACCAAACCACGCATCCTCAACAGACTCAGAGGGAGCAGCTGGGAGGAACTCGGAGATAAGTCAGGAAAATTGAATCGAGCAGGATAATTAAAAATTGAAAACAACTTTTCTGGCTTGCTGTATTTCTTTAAAGCTCCAGGGTTATAGAAATGGTGAACTTCAACTGCTGAGCATGTCATCGGTGGGGAAGGCCCCTCGTCCCGCCCACCCCCCCCCACCCCCATTGCTGGTGGGAGTGGGCTTTTGCGACACCCCGAGAAAAGGAATTTTATGAGATTCGCGTGGGAGGACGAGCTGTTGTAGAAAGCGTTATTTCTGTGGAATTACACTCCTGCATTTCCAAGGTCCCATTGCCCTCCATCCTGCCATGGAAGAAGCGTGGCTAAGACTTCCATGGGGCTTGGATGAATGCTGTTGTCCAGAGTTTCCGTTCTGTGTCAGAAGCATCGTCCATTCCAGCACCAGGCTGGCTTAGTTCCCCAATGCAGTTCAACAGTCCATTGTGTGTGGGGTCCGCAGGGCCACCTGGCTATGGGGGGAACATGAGCAAATGCAAGGAAGCAGAAGCAAAACCAAAGGAACCCAAGAGCCGAGAGTCAAGAGAGTGAGTTCCTTCGTTTGGGGATTATGAATCCCTAAATTTTCAAGGGCTTGCAGTGGCCCTGCCCCCACTGGCCAACCCATGGTTCTCCAGGCTAGATTAACAGGCAGGCACCTTCCCTAATCACCCCAACCTCACTGCCCATGCATCTGTCTCCTCTTGGTTGGGCCCCTTCCCCCAGTGACCTGCAGGGAATGGTCCAGTGGTTCCCTGGGGGGAGTGAAGTTGCAGCTTCCTGGTGAAGCTGCCCAATGACATGCCTATCATGTCTGGCCTCCCCCTTTGCTCCTTTCCTATTATTAACCCTTTTCGGTCCAACCTCGAGGCTGACTCGACAGACCAGGCGCTAGGAGCAGGTCCAGCATCGAGCAATAAGAACATTAAAAAGTTCAACATTCAATCCCGTCAATTAATTTGGACCAGACTGTTTGAATTCCAAAAATAACATTGGACCGCAAAGGGTTAATAACTAGAGGCCCAGTGCACAAAATTCATGCACAGGTAGGGTCCCTAGGCCTGGCCGGGTGATCAGGGCTGAGCAGGTTCCCTGCCTTCCCGCCTCCCTGCCTCCCCGCCTCCTCCTTCCCTCGCTCCCTCAGTGCCCCGCTGCTGCTGGTCACCCGCCATGTTCTGCGCCACCCCCTGGTGGTTGGCACATGTCATAGTGAGCTATTGAACTTTCATTCTCCCGGTTGAACTCCCGAGGGTACACTTTGCATCTTAGCCTTTTATGTATATAGACTAGCTAATTACAACAGCATCAAGCAAACCATGTAATGAAACCAACTGATGTTGAGGCTGTTTGGTCACTCATATCTTCTTAACCGTTAAGAGCACTTCTGGAAGGTTCTAGTTTCTTGTAGTGGAGAGTTTACAAGATCTTTGGATGTAGCCTCCAGGATCTGAGGGAGTTCCAGAATAGATACAGAAAACGGTCACAGAGCACACATTAAGTGAGAATTATTAGCCATAAACAATGCAGCCACTTCCCCCATGCCTGCCAACCTCGGATGAATATTTTATGCTCATGTGCAGATGGTCTGCCTGACTTCGGTAAAGCAGCTTGAAAATATTTCATCCCACATTTCAAATATTTTGTTCCAAGGATATTGAATCAGAAAATGTGCTCACTAGCATCTTGAATAATAAATCCATTTATGTAGGAGGTGACTGATTTTGTTAACTTCATGAAATTTAGGTTTTTCTGATTTAAGCTTTTCCACAAAAGAGGAAGAATTGTGCGTGGGTTTTTGTTTTGTTTTATTTTTGCCTTTTATTTTTCTAAATATCACATAAACCCAAATAGGCCACACAGGCTCTTAAAATTGAAAAAACTGGATATTTCACTCAAAGGCCTTTAGGCTTTAGGCTTTAATATCCTTAAAATCGACAATGGGCTTATGTGGGAAATGGAAGACAAATAGGTAATGGCTTCATTTTCAAGGTTCCCGGGCTGTGACACAGGCTGTAGAGATGCTCAAGGAAAGAGAGGCAAAGACTGTGGGAAACATCTCCTGAGGCTTTGAGAGGAGGTCGAGAGAGAACCTGTAATTATCATTGCTAAATCCCTGGGCCAGGTGCTAGCACCACATCGATTTGGCCTGGAGTTTGGTTAGGGCAGTGGTCGGCAAACTGTGGCTCGCGAGCCACCTGCGGCTCTTGGGCCCCTTGAGTGTGGCCACGAAGTTTCAATCTCACTGTACGTGCGCGCCCACACGTGGTATTTTGTGGAAGAGCCACACTCAAGGGGCCGCAGTTTGCTGACCACGGGGTTAGGGGAAGTAAAAGGCAGGGGTGTATGGAGTTAGCAATGCTATATTGGTAGCTGGTAAAAGTGAGAGAAGTGAAGAGTTGTTGATGTTCATTCATTCCCTTATTCATCCACCCATTCATTCAGTCAATATGTATTGAGACATAGTATGTTCTGGGCATTGCTGGGGATAGAGCAGGGAGCACTACAGACCAAAGCTCTTGCCTGCAAGGGACCTGCCTTCCAGTGAAGGAAGCTAAACAGTTAACAAACAAGGAAAAGAATAGCATGTCAGAATGTGATCATGTTACAGAGAAAAATAAAACAGGAAAGGGGAATGAGGCGTGCTAATGGCGACGGAATGCTGTTTTGTTTTATTTCCTGAAATATATGTGTATTGATTTCAGAGAGGAAGGAAGTGGGAGAGAGAGATAGAAACATCAACGATGAGAGAAGCATGGATCTACTGCCTCCTGCACACTCCCCACTAGGGACTGAGCCCGCAACCTGGGCATGTGCCGGGACCTCCTGGTTCATAGGCTGATGCTCAACCACTGAGCCATGGCCGGGCCAGAATGCTGAGATATATGCATGGCTCATGGGCACAGATAATGGGGCGGTGAGGTCCTGGGGTGGGAGTCAGGGGTGGGCTGGAGGGGTTCATTGGTGGGAGGAGGAGACATATGTAGTATTTTCAACAATAAAGAATTATAAAAAATAATAAAATAATTAAGTAAAACAAACACACAAATAAATAGAGTGCTGAGGAAGGTTTCACCCATAAGGGGACATTTAAAGGTGAAGGAGGTGATGGACAGCCAGCCACCTGGGAAGAGTGACTATAAGGAAAAGAGCCCCCCGGGAAAGAATAGATAGCATGGGCAGAGGTCTTGGGACAGGAGACTTCTGGCTTGTCCCTGACAGCAGATGGTTGGAGGGGAGTGGACCAGGGGGCTTAGGAGAGCAATCCTGCAACACTGAGTGTGCGTTGGAGGCTGAACAGAGCAAGAAGTGCCCTGTAGGTTCCCCCTCGGCCTGAGATAGAAGCCACTGCAGTGTGTTAAGATGACAAGGAATGGGATCTGACGGGGATTTTCAAATGATCATCCTGGTTGCCATGCTGGGAATAAACTGTGGGTGGAGGTGGGTCAAGGACAAAGGCAAGGGTACAGGGGTGTGGACCTTTCAATCATGGAGATGAGAGATGACGGTGGCTTGAGCCTGGGGGAAGGGAGTAGAGATAAGAGGTGGGTGGGCTCTGAGTGTATTTTGAAGGTGGAACCAACAGGATTTACTGGTAGATTGGCTGTGTATTGCAAGAGAAAGAGAGCAGCCACAAATGACTAAAATAATGTTGTCTGAGCTTCTAGATGGATAACATTGCAGGACCGGGGAGACAGCGGGAGTCGTGAGGGGACGTTTAGGAGTTTCTTTCTAAACCTGTTAAAGGGGCACAACAGCCCCTGGATGCCCTACAATTGAGAAACCAGGGAGCCCAGCTGAGCCCGGAGGCCGCGAGCACGCGGGCCAGTGCAGCTGGTTAGGAACAAAAGGCCTTGTCATCCGCGTGTGATTGCAGCCAGCATCCTGGCAGGGAAACCGGCGCTGTGTGCTCACTGCTTCCTTCTGAGAAGGAGAAGCTGATGTTCGGGTCCCTCCTGACTGCCCTAAGGCTCTACATCAGGGGTGGGGAACCTTTTCCCTGCCCAGGGCCATTGGGATAGTTATAACATCATTCGTGTTATAAAGTGTTATAAATTATTAATCTAAAAATCAACGTGCTAGTCCCGCCAGCATGGCTCAGTGGTTGAGCATTGACCTATGAACCAGGAGGTCATAGTTAGATTCCCAGTCGGGGCACATGCCTGGGTTGTGGACTCCATCCCCAGTGTGGGGCGTGCAGGAGGCAGCTGATCCATGATTCTCTCTCATCATTGATGTTTCTCTCTCTCTCTCTCTCTCTCTCTCTCTCTCTCTCTCTCTCTCCTATGAAATCAATAAAAATATATTTTTAAAAAATTAACCTGCTATATTTGGCCAAACATTGAATTAACTCACCCCTAATGCCTTGGCAGGGCCAGGCCAAATGATTTCGCGGGCCTTATATGGCCCTGGGGCCGGACGTTCCCCACCCCTGCTCTACATCCTGCCATGGGCTATGAGATGATTCTCGGGTTGGTATCATTTGTCTTCTAAACGGAAACACATCCGAACACATTTTTAAGTCCCACCCAACCTCCAGGTTGTAAATGCAGAACGTGAGGGACAGAGACGTGAAACGACATCCCCGCCATCACTGGCAAGTCAGAGACAGGCCCGGACCAGGGCGCAGGACAGTTATCTAGCTGAGTGAGTCCCAGAGCCCCTGGCTTTGCTAGGAAGGTAGTGTACGTGAGCAGAGAATTTTCAAAATGCTATAACTGTTTTCAACATTTATTAAACTTTCTGACTCGAGGCCATGGCGATGGCTTTCCAGGATATTTTTTTTTTATTAAAGAATAAAAACAGTTTAAAAGGCACTAGGATCTCATTGGTAAAGCTGCACCTGAACAGGCTCGGAAGATTGTAATCTGTCATGAGGGGACGGCCTGAGAGATGAATTAATAATGAACTAATATAGCAAGTGCAGGACGGAAATGGGACCCACCGCATGTGCTGGGGAGAGCTGGGCAAGGCGAATGAATCAGTTACCTGGGATCCCACGCAGAATTCTGATTAGCACATTTCTTTCCAGTGGTCAAAATAAAACAGAACTCCTAAACGCCCTATCAAAGGTGCCTTTGAAGTGGGACCCGGGCAGTTTGGTCTTTGTCAATTGCCCCTGATTAGTCTCATATGTCACAAAACGAGAGATGCGTGGACAGAACATCGTCTTGTGCTGATAAGTTCGAATGACCTGCCTCTAACCTTTGCATTTTCTAAGCTACTATTTATTACGTTAGGAATTTTTTCTGGTCAAAGTTGTGTTTTATTTTTTTTTATTTTTATTTATTTATTTATTTATTTTTAATATATTTTATTGACTTTTTACAGAGAGGAAGGGAGAGAGAGACAGAGAGTTAGAAACATCGATGGGAGAGAAACATCGATCAGCCGCCTCCTGCACATCTCCCACTGGGGATGTGCCCGCAACCCAAGTACACGCCCTTGACCGGAATCGAACCCGGGACCCTTCAGTCCGCAGGCCGACGCTCTATCCACTGAGCCAAACCGGTTAGGCCAGATTTTTTTTTTTTTTTTTTTTTTTTGCATCTTTCTCAGGTCAGCAACTATCAGGAAAAATGGGGGCTAGTATAATTGTCACCCAGTGGCAGACTGAACTACTGGTTACATTTTCCCCTCCTGGGCAACATGGTTCTTTCACAACCGTGGCCCCCACGGAGGGTGGAGCTTGTCCGCCCTTAGTCTGGGCTCAACCATGTGATTCGCTTTGGCCAAAACAATGTTCGGGTTTGTTCTCTCGTTGCTCTGCCATGGTCATGGGGGAACATGGCCCTGATTACCCGTTGGCCCCAGAAAACTGAGAGGCACATTAGTCCTAGCTAATCTGTGCACGAGCGACCGAGAATAAATGCTTACTTTTTTTGTTGTTGTTGTTTTGTTGTTTTTTCTGTTACTCCTCACCCGAGAAAATTTTCCTATTGATCTTTTAGAGAGAATGGAAGAGAGAGGGAAAGACAGAGAGAAACATTGATGCGAGAGAACCACATCGATTGGTTGCTTCCTCATGTGCCCTGAACAGGGCCTGGGCTGGGGAGGAGCCTGCAACCGAGGTGCGTATCCTTGACAGGAATCGAACCCGGGACCCATTGGTCCACAGGCCGATGCTCTATCCACTGAGCCAAACCGGCTAGGGCAGTGCTTACTTTTATATGCTGCTGAGCTTGGGGGCAGTGCGTTACCTAGAATTATTGTGGCTTTAACTGACAGGTCTGCTCAGCATCTTGTTTTATTTGCCAAACAAAACAACAGAGGACAAACGATGTCGTTGCCATCATTTCGTAATAGAACATCTTTTAACTGAAAGACAGAATGCAATTTAGAATAAAGACATTCCTTTAAATTGAAATGCTTAGCTCTTTGAAAAGCACATTACAGATTCCCATCTCCCTCATTTTTTATGGGCCTGTGACAGTGTCATCTGGGGCTTGTAGCAATCTGAGGAGTAACTAGAAGTCTTCACCTAGGACAAGAGTCTGGGCGCAGGTCCCCAGGAGGTTTCCCTGACCTCCCCGCTGTGAGTCAGGGTGCCTGCATATTTCTCTGCCTGTATCTCAGGGTGCCATTTTGGTGTAATATATCTTCCATAAAAATTTTCTCTTTTTAACTCTTCAAAAGGCAGGCAACAGCCCTTGCATTTAAAGTGTGCTGTTCTGCCCAGCTGATGTGGCTCAGTTCTTGAGCATTGACCTATGAACCAGGAGGTCACGGTTCGATTCCCAGTTAGGGCATATGCTTGGGTTTGCGGGCTCCATCCCCATGGCGGGGGGGGGGCGGGGGGCGGGGCGATGCCTTCAGGAGGCAGCCAATCAATGATTCTCTCTGATCATTGATGTTTCTATCTCTCCCTTCCTCTCTGAAATCAATAAAAATATATTTAGCCGAAACCGATTTGGCTCAGTGGATAGAGCGTCGGCCTGCAGACTGAGGGGTCCCAGGTTCGATTCTGGTCAAGGGCATGTACCTTGGTTGCGGGCACATCCCCAGTAGGGGGTGTGCAGGAGGCAGCTGATCGATGTTTCTCTCTCATCGATGTTTCTAACTCTCTATCCCTCTCCCTTCCTCTCTGTAAAATATCAATAAAATATATTTTAAAAAAAGAAAAGAAAAGTATGAGAATAAGGAACAGGCATCCTCACATAACCTGGGGATGGAATGGATTTCCTGCCGTGGTGGATTATGTGTTTTTCACGGAGCTCCGGTGAGAGTATTTTTAAAGAAGCAGATAACATTTCTCTCAATCGTGGGGAAAAGCGGTGAAGACAATCAGCAGGGATAATTGCGTGTGGCAGGCTTCCCTTCCCGTTCCATTAAAATCTCGAGTGCCCCACATCTGCGGGCAGTTGGGCCGCAAATAGCACTTTCACTCTGATGTGTTTGGAAATGAGCTCTCGCTGCTGTCCTGCGTCCCCAGTGACAAACTGTCGTGGCTGCCAACGTGACTTGGCTAAATTCCGTGGCCGAGGACTGGGCAAAACAGAAATGCCTGGAGCTGAACTTCTGTTTCTCATCCCAGAGGAACTGCCAGTGGGACTCCTAGACACGTTAAGCTGCGCTGAGGATCGGTGTCATCAAATTCCTGAATTCTAAGGACTCACGCCAGGGGAATATGCATTGTCCACCTGGTTAGGCCTTTGGCCCTGCATCCTGGGTGGTCTCCTGGGCCCATGGTCAGCAAACTGCGGCTCGGCAAACCGCGGCTCGAGAGCCACATGCGGCTCTTTGGCCCCTTGAGTGTGGCTCTTCCACAAAATACCACGTGCGGGCGCGCACATACAGTGCGATTGAAACTTCGTGGCCCATGCGCAGAAGTCGGTATTTTGTGGAAGAGCCACACTCAAGGGGCCAAAGAGCCGCATGTGGCTCGCGAGCCACAGTTTGCCGACCACTGTCCTAGGCTGATGAGTCTGAGGCTCCCTCCCACTCCTGTGATTTAAAACCAAGGGAAGGAATCCGAGTCCTTCGGCTTCTTTTTCTTTTTTAAAAATATTTTTATTGGTTTCTGAGAGGAAGGGAGAGGGAGAGAGAGATAGAAACATCAATGATGAGAGAGAATCATTGATCGGCTGCCTCCTGAACTTCCCACACTGGGGATCAAGCCCGCAACCTGGGCACGTGCCCTTGACTGGAATTGAACCGTGACCTCCTGGTCCTTCGGTTGTAGATCAAACACTGAGCCACGCCGGCCGGGCTGGCTTCCTTTTCATGGAACCATTTACGTACTAGCCATGGCGGTCCATGTGTGAGCACCCAAAATGTGGGGAGGATTTGGAAAATGAATTCGATTGGTCAAGAGCACTGAAATTTCCTTCCCGAAGCAGCGCTACTTGAATATCCTCTCCCATTTTTCTCTCCTCGTATTCGGAGATGATATTGAAATATTCAACAAGCATGAATAATGAATACCAGCTACACCTATGATACTTTTCTGTATTATTAATCTACGTGTTCTAAGATCACCTCTTTATTAGGACAGTTTCTAAGTGTTTTTAACAAGGTAATAGATAGCCTGGTCTTTTCTTTGGAATGTTTAACTTTAAAAAATTAAAAGAGCATTTACAGTTCAGCAAATTTTCTTTCAGCTTCACAATTCACTATTGGAAATGTCTTGCTAATTTCTTAGAATTATTATCAAATTTGTAAAATCCTATAAAATTGGCATGAAGAAGTTACCATTTTCATGTATAGTTTGAGTCCTAAGGATCCCAAACAATTCTCATTATATTTGGGGGGGCTTTTCCATTGTTCTATTGTGAATTTCACTTTACATCCTTTGCCCATTTTTTTTTCATTAAATTCTTTTTTTATTCTATTGATTTCTAAGACTTAAAATATGCATGTATATTAAACATAGTGACCTTTATGTTTTGCATATGTTACAGATATTTTTCTGTTTGAGTGTTAGTCTTGGGTAAGGTGCTCTCTGCTGTGTAAAAATTTTAATATTTTTAAATTAAACCTAAAAATCTTGGTTTTTTTATGGGTTCTACTTTTGGCCTCCTTGTTAGTAAGTCCTTCTCTATTGCAAGATTGTAACAATATTGACCAAATAATAGTAGTAGCGATGAGAATAACAATAATAGTACTATTATAACTGCTATCTCTTTTTATTTAGTACTAGAGTCCCAGTGCATGAAATTTGTGCATGGGTGGGGTCTCTAGCGGCTGCCAGCTGGGGGGGCCTCCCTTCTCCCAGTTGCCTGTCGTGTCCACTGCCGCCAGCCCCGCCCCTTGGTCGAACTCCCAGTCGAACTCACGGTCGAGGGGACAATTTGCATATTAGGCTTTTATTATATAGGATGTGTTATTTGCCAGAAATCTCACTGAGCACTAAACTTAGGTGATTATATTGAATTCTTAGCCCAGCAACCTAGGAGGTGGTAGTTTCAACAACAAAAATCCCGCCTGGTCTGTGTTGCTCAGTGGTTGAGCACCAACCCATGTACCAGAAGTCACCGGTTCGATTCCCAGTAAGGGCACATACCCAGGATGTAGGTTTGATTTCCAGTAGGGTTCATGCAGGAAGCAGCTAATCAATATTTCTCTCTCATTGTTGATGTTTCCCTCCCTCTCCCTTCTTCTCTGAAATCAATAAAAATATATTGTTTTTAAAAATCTGTATGGAAATTTGTTTGACATTAAACATTGAGTCTTCTCATTCAAGAGCAACACTCTGTCTCTTCATTTATTTAGGATTTCTTTCAGGCTTAAAAGTAAAATTTAATAGTTTTCTTTATATTAATGTTGCTCATCTCATGAGGACAGTTTTTATTGTGTTATGAATGAGACTTTTAAAAAATTACATTTATATATGGTTATTATTAGTATATGGTAAAACTTGAATTTTATATGTAGGTCTTATATCTGGCAACCTTACTTGACTCTCATCTTTGTTTTAATAATTTTCCAGTTTCTTGGTGGACTGGTATGGAGTTATAAAGTATATATCAGTCTGCAGTTTACATGGAAAAGAAAATGTAATTTTTAAATTTTACCCATAGTTGACCTGGTTTTCCTACTTTTTAGTTAACAGCAAAAACATTTTTTTTTAAATATATTTTATTGATTTTTCACAGAGAGGAAGGGAGAGAGATAGAGAGTTAGAAACATCGATGAGAGAGAATCATCGATCAGCTGCCTCCTGCATATCTCCTACTGAGGATGTGCCCGCAACCCAGGTACATGCCCTTGACCGGAATCGAACCTGGGACCTCTCAGTCCGCAGGCCGACGCTCTATCCACTGAGCCAAACCGGTTTCGGCAACAGCAAAAACATTTAATGAAATGATCAGTCTTATTTGGTCCAACCTAGTAATTTAAGCAGTCTCTTTAGAGTATTCTTGGTCTCTCCAGGACAAACTAATTAACTAACTAACTAACTAACTAACAGCACAGTCCTTCAACAATCTGTCCCTTCCCCTACTTTCTCCCCAGGTTGGGGCCTGGGTAGATGAGAGAACAGCCTGTCTTTGTGTTGATGGTTCAGATGTGTGCGATATCCTTAATCTGTCATCTCTGGTGACATCTGTGACTGTCCTGCTGGGCTCTAGCCTGTAACCTGTGGCTGGTGAACTTGCAGCTTATTCTGTTTTACTTTTTCATGTTCCAGGGCACAGCGGTTATTATTCACCCCGCCCAGGCCCCTCTCTCTGGGCCCCATCCTATTAACATGTATGTACTTCCCTTCGTTCTCGCTGGTCACACCCTGGAGTCTCTGCCTCATGCTCTGCCTGACCCCTGGCTGGAAGGTCACAGGCCCCCAGGGTCTCAAGCTTGTGTCCTGCTGGGTGGGGACTGGTGGTGGCCTGTGAAAGCTAGATTCCAGTGCCTCACTCTGCATGTGTCTCCAACTTTCTTCCATGAGTTTGAATCCCATCCTGGTATGGGGACAACTCATGACATTGATTCCTCAAGAGTTCAAATGGGAACAGGAGATGAGAGAGCCCGTCTGCCCTCGGCTTTAGCCTCATTTCTCTTACACATCTCCTCCTTTCTTTCATCAGAGGGGACAACAGTTGCCTACTTTTCCCTCTTGAATCCCTTTTCTCTCCCAACCCAGAAAAAGAAAAGATTTCTTTGAAATGTACTCTTCATTGCTGTTTTGTTTATTTGTTTTGCTCATGGCTTTGTGATCATAGAAGTCATGTTGTCTTTCCTCCCCCAAACACACACACACACACACACACACACACACACACACACACACACCTTCTTTATCCATTCATGTGTTGATGGACACTTAGGTTGTTTCCATATCTTAAAGGCTGTTGTAAACAATGCTGCAATATATTTTCAAGTACAGATATCTTTTCAAATTAATATATTTGTTTTCTTTGAATAAGTACTCAGAAGGGGGATTGCAGGATCATATGGTACTTCTATTTTTAATTTTTTTGAGGAACCTCCATACCATTTTTCATAATGGCTGCTTTTATAATTCCACCAACAGTCCACGAAGGTTCCCTTTTCTCCACATCCTTGCCAATACCTGCAATTTCTTGTCTTTTTTTTTTTTTTTATAGGAGCCATTCTAATGGATGTGAGGGGATGTCTCAGTGTGGTTTTGATTGACATTTCCCTGGTCATTAGGGATGTTGAGCATCACTTCATGTGCCTGTTGGCCATCTGTATGTCTTCTTTAAAAAATGTCTAGTCTGACCATTTTTAAATTAGATTGTATTTTTTTTGCTATAGAGTTGTATGAGTTATTTATATATTTTGGATATTAAACCCTTATCAATTTATGACTTAGGAATATATTCTCCCATTTTGTAGGTTGCCTTTTCATTTTGTTGGTGATTTTCTTTGCAGAAGCTTTTTAGTTTGATGCAGTCCCACTTGTTTATTTTTGCTTTTGTTGCCTTTGCTTTTGGAGTCAGATAAAAAAAAAGGCATTGCCAAGGGGACATCCGTAATACTTTCAACAATAAAAATAAATTAAAAAATATCATAGAAAGGCTGATGTCAAGGAGATTACCACTTATGTTTTCTCCCAGGAGTCTTCTGATTTCTGATTGTATTCTGTATGCTTTCTTTTCATAAGATTAAATTACGATCTCTGTCCCTACCTGTCCCCATCTATTAGGGTAAAGATCATGCAGTAAATGATTTTCAAAACATTCCTCTGGTTACAATATTTACAAATAATTTTGTCTTTATTTATTTTTCGTAGTGCACTACCCGAGGCTCCTAGGACGATGTTAAATAATAAATTAATAGAAGCCTTACCTTCACTTGATTTTCTGTAAGTTACTTTTAATGTTTCATCATCGGATGATGGTGATTTCTGGCAGATATACTTGAGAGAAATCCTTCTGGTTTTAGCTTACTAAGAATTTTCTTTCTTATTTTTTTTAAAAAAAAATGTTTTAGCCGAAACCGGTTTGGCTCAGTGGATAGAGCGTCGGCCTGCGGACTGAAGGGTCCCGGGTTCGATTCCGGTCAAGGGCATGTACCTGGGTTGCGGGCACTTCCCCATTGGGGGATGTGCAGGAGGCAGCTGATCGATGTTTCTCTCTCATCGATGTTTCTGACTCTCTATCCCTCTCCCTTCCTCTCTGTAAAAAATCGATAAAATATATTTTTTAAAAAATGTTTTAAAATTGACTTCAGAGAGAGGGAGATGAGAGAGAATCATTGATTGACTGCCTCCTACACGCCCCCTATTGGTGATTTGCCTGGGCATGTGCCCTGACTTGGAATTGAACTGTGACCTCTGGGTTCATAAGTTGGCACTCAACCACTGAGCCACACCGACTGGACAAGAATTTTCTTTTTTAATGAGCAATAAGCATTATATCTTAGTAATTTTGACTTCTATTGCTATCTCATAATTTCTTTACTTTTCATCTATCCACTAAGTAAGTTGTATTTCTAAATATTCCAATTTTCTAGTTGATTGTCTGTGTTGGCAAACAATGAAAAAGAGTCATGATGGGCCATTTTGAGAGGAGTGTATTGGAAAAATATTGAGGGTGTTTTTAGGACCAGAGTAAGAGCAGGATGATGAATGCTCATGAGGGGCAGGGATCTGGGCTGCTCTGAGGAGCAGGGCAGCAGGATTGCGTGGCCATTTGTCTAGTCCAGCACCTTCTCTCTGACTGCCTTTGCTGCCTTATGACTTTTATCAAGAACCAGACTTCAGGCAGAGAGAATCTGATTGGTCTGGCTTAGGCCCCACTCCACTGTTGAGCAGGAGGAGTGTGGACTCTTGGGATAGGAGAAGAATACATCCCTAAAGAAAATGGCAGTGTTATCAAAGACCGTTCCTGGTTGGTGGTGAGAAAGAAGTGTGTCAGGCAGGAACGTCTCTAGCTACCATCAAACAAACATGCAGGATCGGATCGCCAATGTTTAAAATAATTGTTGTATTTATATTGTGCACATATGTTTGCATCTTTGAGGTTGAATTCATTTGTGTGTGTGTGTGCTGTGTGAAGTTTTCTATACATTTTTGGAACCTTTTGTACCTTAATTAATAGAGTAATTTTCCCCCCTAGATTGATTGATAGAACCTGACTAGGTCTGGTATATCATTGTCATTGGCTAATTTATAATTTATTCTATGAATAGTGGTATTTTTATATTTTCTTGCCTCTTGAGTAAGTTTTGGCTAATTATACATTTATAGAAAAGTGTCCATTTCATGCAGATTGTCAAATACATTGTTATAAATCTCTTATCTAATTTTTTATCATGCTTTAAAAAACTTCATTATATTTGTATTTCAGGCGTATTCCCCGTTCTTAATCCTGCTTATTTGTGTTTTCTCTTTCTTCTTAAGCAGATCTGTCATAAGCATCTTATTTATTGGATATTTTAAAGAAACTGCTTTTGCTTTTATCATGTGTTTTTTAATTAAATGAGTCCATTTATCTCTTCCATTATCTTCACTGATCCTCTCCTTCTTTCTTATAAGGTTATTTTGTTGTTTCCTTCCTAGATTCTTTTTAATCCTCACCTGAGGAGATGTCTGTCTTTCTGTTTGTTTGTTTGTTTGTTTTTAGAGAAAGGGGGAGAGAGAGAGAAACATTGATGTGAGAAACATCTATTGGTTGCCTCCTGTATGCACCCTGACCAGGGATCGAAACCCACAACCTAGATATTTGCCCTGACTGGGAATCTAACCCACTACCTTTTGGTGGATGGGATGACGTTCCAACCAACTGAGCCACCCGGCCAGAGCTACTTTCTAGTTTCTCTAGTTGAATGCCAATTTATTTTTATACATTTCCTAAGAAATTATTTATGGTCATAAATATTCCTATGAATACCAGTTTGGCTGTGTTTGAGGGGATTTTCTAAATAGTCCACAATTCGCCCTTTTATTTCTTATTTACTATTTATTAAAATTTCCAAGTGGATAATTCTCCCCCCCCCACCCCCCCCCACCCCCCGCTTTTCCATTATTAAATTTTAGTGTCATGGCACAGCAGTCACAGGATCTAGCCAGTATGTTCCTACGTTTTAAAATGTATTAAGCCCTGGCCGGTTTGGCTCGGTGGATAGAGCGTCGGCCTGCGGACTGAGGGGTCCCAGGTTTGATTCCAGTCAAGGGCATGTACCTTGGTTGTAAGCACATCCCCAGTAGGGGGTGTGCGGGAGGCAGCTGATCCATGTTTCTCTCTCATCGATGTTTCTAACTCTATCCCTCTCCCTTCCTCTCTGTGAAAAATCAATAAAATATATTTTTTTAAAAAATTAAAAATAAAATAAAATGTATTAAGTTGTAAAAGAGTAGCCAAATAACACAGGCAGAGGCAACCAAAACATAAATCTCCCAGTTATGATTGTGACTTTAAAGAAAATCCACATTGAATAGTAAGTTCTTTTGTCATTTTTTATTTATTGTTTGTTTTGCTGGACTGTGTCATCATGCTCATCCCTACCCCAGCCCATTAATGAAAGTCTTCTGAAAAGAATACTACACACACACACACACACACACACACACACACACACACACGTGCACGGATTTGAGTTGATGGCAGTTGGGGCCATGGAGTGACTGTGGTGGTAGCCCATGGTGGTGTCTGGGATGCCAATGTGCTACAGAGGAAAGACTGTATCTGCAGGAGGCACACCGTGAGGCTGAGACGAGGCATTTAGAGAGAGCTGGGAAGGTGGCTTATTGGCCGGGGTTCGCAAGAGAAACAGAACCAGCACGATGTGTACACATGCAGATTTATTTTAAGGAATTGGCTCACATGAGAGTGGGGCTGACAAGTCTGAAATCTTCAAGGCAGGCCAGTTGGCTGGAGACCCAGGGAAGAGTTATGTCACAGCTCAAGTCTAAGGCTGCAGAACTTCCTCTTCTTCAGGGGACCCCAGGGTTTTTCTCTAAAGGCTTTTATTTTAAACATTTTTATTGATTTCAGAGAGGAAGGGAGTGGGAGAGAGAGATAGAAACATCAGTGCTGAGAGAGAATCATTGATTGGCTGCCCCCTGCACACCCCACAAACCCGGGCATGTGCCCTGACTGGGAATCGAACCATGACCTCCTGGTTCATAGGTCGATGCTCAACCACTGAGCACACCAGCTGGGCTTCTCTTAAGGCTTTTAATTGGTTGAATGAGATTTACCCACATAATGAAGAATGATCCGCTTTACTCAAAGTCCACTGATTTACTAGTAAATGATCATCTCTTCTAAAAAGATCTTCACAGAGACATCTAAACTGGTGTTGGGTTAATACCTATAGCTTTCATTTTTGTACCATGTTTTGTTTCATTTTGTACCATTTTGTACCTGGCCAAGTTAACACATAAAATTAACCATCACAGGTCTACCCTTTGTCAACTTGGTACCCAATACGTTAGTGCCTTAAACCACACTTCATCCTTAAACAAAGACAATAAGAAGGCAATACTTCCTCCCAATATGATAAAACTGTTCTACCTTTAACCAAAAATACACTAAACCCTAACCAGGAGGAGGATGCCTTGGTGTGTTCACTCTTCTCTGTGATTCTCTGTGGTATATGGGAGCAACATCTCCCATGGGGTCTTACACCGTCACCAAATCTTATAGATATTATAAAAAAATATCTTATAGATATTGTACAAAAGACAACACCCCCAGGAGCTGACTTTGGAGCTTCAACAGACTTTGCTTACAGTTTTGCCAAGGACCAGCCATTCTCTGACCATCCTTAATACCTAGATCCTTCATCAAGGTCGGAAAATTAGGAAATCTCAGACCTCTTTAGGATTAGGTGAATTCTTTTGTCACAATCCTTCTAATTTGTAGCAAAATAGCACCACTCATAAAATCTTACAGTTGAAGGGTCCTTATAGGCCAGCTAGTATGTTGCTTTATAAACCAGCGGATTTCAGGGAGAAGGTTTTATGTGGAGGAATTTTGCCATCCTCAGAACATTGGAGAAGCTCTTGGTTTAACCCAACCCCTCTGGCTCCTGGCTCCTCCCTTCGTCCTTCCATCAAGTGGTCAGGGACTTGGGAAAGAGCTCACCTCCCTAGGTAGCCCATCCATCTTTGCATGGTCCTTATGATCACTTCTTCATATTGATCTGGCATCACATCTGCTATCTATAACTTAATCAATTACAGGCGTTGCTTCTTTTCTGGCTACTCAAGTAAACAGAACCTTAGCATTCGTAGATGTAGTGTTAGCAATTTCACCATGATCCTTAAAGGTTCATGAAATGAGCTAAACATAATTTTGTTAGGGCCTTACCTGGAGTCATGTTTTCTGCGAGGCTGCTCTGTAGAATTGAGCCACTTACTAGTAAGTGGAACTTTCTAGAAAGTCAGCATTTACTTTTGATTTCTTTTCTCCTCCTCTTGATGTTTACAGTAACTCTCAGAAAAGGGGTAAATGGCCTTATAAATTACGTTGGTCCTTTATTTATTACTTATAAAGGATTGAAAGGAATCACTTATTTTTTTTAGTTATTTGTTATTATATTTGATGGGGAAATGTGTGCTCTGGTGGCACTTATGTATTTAGGATATTTGAAGGCCTTGGGAAGTATTCCTGATGAATGCCAATGGTCCACCATATAATCTGCTTTCACAAGGCATTTCTCCAGGGAGCTCTGAGCATTGCTTTAGTATTTTTTTATTATTGGGGAAAAGGTGGGGAGGGAGATATATATTGAAGCCCATAAAGATTTTGACATGTCAAAGCCAAATAGCATTTTAAAGGGGAAACTAAAGGAATACCACCTGGATTAGCATCAAGTAGGGAGCAAGCCAGTGCTGTGCTGTGACCCTCGCGTACCTCAGTTCTGTTGTTGGAAATCCCCAAAACAAATATTTGTGCACAAAACCAAATTTAGTAACTCCTTCACAAAAGAAATCTATTTGTATTATTTTATTTCTATTCCCTTTTGTTCCAGAACTGATTTAAGTTGGCTTATGAGGCTTTTGCATTACTTGATAATATAATATGAATAAGAAGGTAGCAATAATATGGGCAACTTTCTAAAAACCTGTTTTATAAGAAAAAAAAAGGAAAAATATATTCAAAGAGATTACCAAAGGATATCACATTCACCAGGGGTTGGGAAACTATAGCCCACAGGCCAAATCCATCCCTGTTTATATATGGTATTCAAGGTAAAGAAAAAGAAAAAAAACAGTGTGTGTGTGTGTATAGTTTGTTTTTTTTATTTTTATTTTTAATGGTTTTAAATTTAAAAGAAACCCAAACAAAACAAGAAGGTTTTTGACACTATAAATGATACAAAATATAAATTTCAGTGTCCATAAGCATAGTTTTATTGGGACATAGCCATGTTGGATAATTTACATATTGTCTGTGGCTACTTTCGTGCTAAAATACCCGAGTTTATGAGTTGAGACTGTTACTGGACAGCATACGAAGTTTGAAATATTGGCCATCTGGTTCTTTGTACGTAAAAGTTTGCTGCTCCCTGATGCAGATGATTTAGGAATTACCTCCTGCAGGGGGAAGGAGAATTAGGGGTGGGGGGGTGAGGGCGGAGCTTGGATGACCGTCTGATCCCTGTTCACCCTGTAACCGCTTAATTGTATTCTGGGTCATTGTGATGAGGTGTGGGAACAGGGGAGTCAGGGTGTGGGTGTTTGGTTCAAAGAAGAGACCAGGAGGTGGTAGGGTGGGGACGATGAGGAGTTCGTTCATGAGTGTCTGTCAAGGTCCGGCAATGTGCTGAACCCAGAGGACTTCAGCTGGGCTGCTGAGGAAGGTCAAGAGCACATACAGGGGAGAACAAAGAATGAAGAAAGAAATGTTAATGGGAGAGAAGTATGGGGTGAGGAAGAAAAGAGCTGAATATTAAAGGGAGTCAATGAGTCTGCCGACGTTTTCTTATTCACCTCTGCATTACTGATGACAGGGGTGGTTAGAGTAAGGGAGAAGAAATACCCAATGTTTAAAAACAGGATTTTGTTTCAATCAATATCGGTGTAGACTGATCATTCCAATGATCAAATATCATGCACTCATATATATTGGCCATAATGGGGGGGGGGGGTAATGCTAAAGTATTGAAAATGCTTCATGATATTGAGATTAGAGATGAAAGGCCCAAACCTTGGCCAGCTAGTAATTGTTACTCTCTCCCCCTCTCCCTGCCCCATGGAATCCACCAGAGCTATAACCCCCTGGCCTTCAGAGCTAACTTAAGTAACAACAGCCAAGTAAGAATCAAGATGGTAAGCAGCAGCCAGTACTTCTGGTGCGGACTGGTGAAAGCTGCTTAGAAGATGAAGTTTAAGCTGTGGCTTAAGAGGGGACCACCTACCTTGCCCTAAACCTGAATGGAAACGCGGATTTTACTACCTTCAGGTTCCCAGATACAGGAAGCTGTTACACAGCCAGAGGTCAGGCATGCATGCAGGCCATCCTACCCATTAGGTAAGAGCAGTTCATTAACACAAAGCTCATTGCAAAAAGAAGTTCAAAGAGACAGGAGAGCTAGCCTCTTCTCTCTGACCCTCTTCTGTCTGATCGGCCCCAGGGGGTCAGAGTTCACAGTGGCCAGCAATGACCCATGACACTATAGTGAAGGGTCACATCAATATTGGATATTTGATCAGTAAAATTGGCAGCTTTTCCTCCTATGTGTATTTACAGGTTGGGAGGAGGGCAAAGAAAAACAGGGAGAAAGTAGTAGAACGTTCTTTACAAGAATTCTTCCCAAGTTTTGTTGGCTGTAAACTACAGATGGGCTATGTGACTTCTAAGGAAGCGTCATGCTGTAACATTCTATATTTGTAACTTTTGCAAATGAAGATACTGCTTCAACGTCTCTCTCTTACTATTCTGCTAAGACTCTTTTCCAAAAATGCGGCTGATTAAAAGCTTGAAACAGACAAATGTGACCCCAAATTATCTCATAAGTCTTACTCTAATGAGCTCTAAAATAGCCTACTTCACACGGACTCAGTGATACTGACAGGCTGAAATATTTGCAATTCAAAAACCTCAAGGTATTGATTTAACACGCATCTATCTCATGATTCCAGTCCATGATGGTGGCATTGGGCACACACTCTCCATGAACTCTCCTGGGCGGAGTGCCAGCCGGTTGAGAGGGAAGTTCTGCTCCCAGCTTCTTCCTGAGGAGCAACAGGTTAGGACCACGTCTAGTACCCCAACTTTTAAGACTTCCATGTGAGGGATGAGCCCCCAAGACACTTAGCTCTGACAGCCAGTCGGGGCTTGAATCCACAAGACCCATAAAACTCTAGCAAACAAAGAAACAGTTCTTAACTGGCTTGTGAGAACTCCCCTTTGCTATGCCCCAGGACTCGGCATAGAGGAAGGGAGGGGAGGGGGGGTAGCGGAGGGGGGGGGCAATCTCCCAGGCTTTCTTTTAAAAAAGTTGTCTATTTGCCTACTTTAATGTTGCTGCCTAAGTCAAGCTTCTAATTACCTCCTGCCTAGGGACTACTGTGAGCCCTCCCTGAGCCGGAGGAAGCCAGCAGATGCCACCTCAGCCTTTCCCTCTCGCGCACTGCTAATTGGCAGGATCTCTCGGGAAGGGAGCCAGCGTACACATCTGCCACTTCAGCTTTTGCAGCTACCACCCAAGGGGTGGGCCCTGGATGGCCGGCTCTGGGAGCAAATGGAGCTTGCATTCATGAGTCCCACAGGACTTGAGCACTGAAAGAATCAGTCCTTAGCAGGCCCAGGAGCACCCTCCCCTATGGCTGTACAACCAAGTCTAGATCAGAGGGGACAGGCAGAAATGTCCCTCTCCCAGCTTCTCCCTGGGGGGCGGGAGGGGGGTGGGCCCATTATTCTCCCAGGTGCCCAAGTGTCCAGCTTCCAGTCCTCCTGCATCTGGGTGCTGACTGTGACTCTCCCCTTGGGCCCACTGACCGTCTTGTCATGCCCTCAGCTACTGGGAGCCACTAAAAACAAATAAGGTCTCTTAGACCCGTGGTTGGCAAACTGCGGCTCGCGAGCCACATGTGGCTCTTTGGCCCCTTGAGTGTGGCTGTTCCACAAAATACCACAAAATACCATGTGCGGGCACACACGTAGAGTGCAATTGAAACTTCGTGGCCCATGCGCAAAAGTCGGTATTTTGTGAAAGAGCCACACTCAAGGGGCCAAAGAGCCGCATGTGGCTCGCGAGCCGCAGTTTGCCGACCACTGTCTTAGACAATCACAAAGGTTAGGAGTCAACCAAGAGCGTGGACCAACTTGTGGATAAGGTTCATCCCCTACATGGGACCACTCAGTCAAGACTGGGAGAGGTTAGGGTTAGGAATCGTTTTACAATGTTATATGTATATCAAATCATCACAAAGTATACCTTAGATATCTGACAGCTTTGTCAATTATATTCTCTTATAAGCATCCATTTCCTCAGGCTCTCAATGGGAGGGTCAATCAATAATCATGAGCTCAACCAGCACGTTTCCCCATAGCTTTGTAAACGATCACATCAATTAAGGTTGTATTTGGCTGCATAAAAAGACAATAGCGCTATAGAAGCCTAAGTGAGTTAGAAGTGTATTTCTCTCTCACCTAGTAAACCCTGATGGGGCTCGTTCAGTTTGGTGTGGTGGTTCCACAGTCAGAGATGACTAGTCACCAGTTACCAATAGTGCTGTGTTATCATTCTAAGCCAGCGGTTCTCAACCTGTGGGTCGCGACCCTTTGGGGGTCGAAAGATCCTTTCACAGGGGTTGCCTAAGACCATCGGGAAACACATATGTAATTACATATTGTTTTGGAGACTAATCACTATGCTTTAGTTATGTTCAATTTGTAACAATGAAATTGGGGGTCACCAAAACATGAGGAACTGTATTAAAGGATCACGGCATTAGGGAGGTTGAGAACCACTGTTCTGAGCACATCATTTCTAACCTTAGGTCATCTCATTGTTCAAAACGGCTGCTGGAGCACCGGCCATCATGCCTGCACCTTGTGACAGAAGGGTATTCTTCCTAGGTAAGTCGGTCTCTTTAAGAAGCCCTCCTAGACCACAAGCGCGTGATCTCTACTTACATCTCACGATCAGAATTTAATGAAATGACCTCACTTCAATGCAAGGGAGGCTGAGATGAATATATTTTATCTCCGAGGATTGCGAGTTAGGTGAAATTGGAAAAAAGGTTTCCACGGATGAGACCTTACAAGTGAAAACTCACAGATGTTAGGAATAAAGGCGTTATTTGTTCTAAGAAGAAGGATGGATTCTAAAGATGTGAGTTTAAAGGGAAGGCGGAAACGTTCTGCATCGCCCATTTCTCCTGTTTCCCCACGCGTGTACCTAACCCTTCCTTCTTGACATAAACGAGAAAATCGAGTGTTGGCTCTCTCTGCCAAGTATAGGAACTTAGAATAGGGACCAGAGCGACATTCTTTCCAGTTCTCTATGCCCCAAGCAGAACTCATGAATCCCCAAAGCCACAAACGAACTTGGCAGAGAAATACGTGATGCACTGAGCGGATGCACGGGTTTGACGAAGATGACCCTGTACCCACTCCCTGTGCGCACCCAGCCTCCCTGCACATGGGGAGACTTACTGAGATCCCCGTGAACACTGGCCAAGAGGCCCTTTCAAAGGTGGGGAACTGTTCTCTGGGTTGCAGGGTGCTCAGCCTCAGCGGCCCATGTGTTGTCTGATTTCTCTCGGAGTCAGAATACAAAAGTCACCCGGCCAAAAAGTCAAAATAAATTGTAGAAGCACCTCATACTGGTTTGGAAAAACGTTCTTTTCCTCTGCCCCTTGGATAACCGTTTCTAAGGGATAAACGCTCTCACTGTGGGCTGTCACAAATATTCCGTACGTTCCATGCGGAACGCTGCTCCCTGTTCATCTAGGGCTCATCGTACCACACCGCGACTATGAACAGGGAGGTCGCTGTGCACGGATGTCTGTCCCTGCGCTGTGGCAGCAAGGAGAAGGGGCATCCTTTGGGGCAGTTCTCACTGTTGCCGCGTCTAGAGGAAACGTTCATGGAAGTTAACAGCAACATGCAGACAGTATTGCCATTCTGGGAATGAAGTGTTGGGTCTCCCTACCAAGTCTAGACACCTGACCTCTTTGGGAGCTGGCTGAGGCTATGGGAACTTAGATTAGGGGACAGAGAAAGCAAATCATTAAGCCAATTGCAGCCTTAGGAACAGCTGCAGAATTAGGGACACGACATTGGTCTATCTATCGTTTATCTCCTGCTGCGACTTGCCTATTGTCTAGATTTTAAACTGATTTTATTCTTCTCTCTTATCCATTTCTCCAACTTTTTAAACACTGGGTCTGCTGTGATGATTTTCTCTATAATTTTAGTTCCTCAATTATACAGTATCAAGATGAATCACAGGGTAACATGTTGTTGTTAGGAGCTCATGAATTAGGGGTCGTCACTGGGGTGCATCATAACCTCTGAGCCTCAGGTTTTTAAAAAAATATATTTTATTGATTTTTTACAGAGAGGAAGGGAGAGGGATAGAGAGTTGGAAACATCGATGAGAGAGAAACATCGATCAGCTGCCTCCTGCACACTCCCCACTGGGGATGTGCCCACAACCAAGGTACATGACCTTGACCGGAATCAAACCTGGGACCCTTGAGTCCGCAGGCCGACGTTCTATCCACTGAGCCAACCCGGTCAGGGGTGAGCCTCAGGTTTGTGGTGAAAAGGTTAGTGGCAGAAATAAATTCATGAGCTCCCCTTCGTTCCCGAGTTTCCTTGAGATTGAATCTGTCCTGTGCTAATAAGTAGTGTGTGGGAGCGACGCGGCTTACTCGGGGACAAGACAGCATAGAGCTTCGTGCCTCCTCCTATGTGTTCCTTCTCCATCACTGAAATCTTGGAGGCCAGATGTTGTTCAAGGTGATGTAGCCACAAAGAAGGCTGAACAGTCTGCATATTACTTTTGTGGGCGAGAAATAATTTTATTGTATTAAATATTATTTATCTTCATTGTTTTGATTAAAAACACATACCATGAGTGACTATGAATTATAGATTTATTTTTAATAAATAAATTATATAAATATTTTATCATATTTTATTAAAAATTATAGAAATAATATTTCCTAGCCTGTTCTACTCAGTTATCCATAAGTGATTATAATTTCAAAGTTTTTCTAACAGAAACATTTTTCTGTTCTAAAGACATAAAGTGATATTTACTTAAGAAAACCTAAAAATAATAAAGAAAAATGAAAAATACATGAAAATGGAAAGAAGAGAAAATTATAATCTTTAATCTCTTTATTCAGAGTTAGTCATAGTTGACACTGAATTTTAATCTAGTTTAAAACTTTTAAAATACTTCGGTAGTGTATAGTTATATATACTAATTTATATTTTTGAACATTTATCCCATTTAGGCAACGCCTGGTATTTAACCAAACTTTTAAGTTGTTTCTAATTTTGTATTATTACAATAGCTTTAATAAATATCACATTTTTAACCCATTTTGGTATTCGTGTTTGTGGCAGCCCCTGGAGCTGCAACAGTGAATACAGCAATGTCTCTACCCTCAGAGAATCAAAAGTGCAAGTAAATGTATATTATGTCAGGTAGTGGTAATGCTATGAAAGGGGAGGTGGAGAGAAAAGCAGCAGCTGTTTTATTTATTTATTTAAAAATGTTTTTATTGATTTTAGAGAGAGAGGAAAAGAGAGGGAGAGAGAGAGTAACATCGATGTGAGAGAGAAATGTTCATCGGCTGCCTCGTGCACGCCCCCTACTGGGGATCAAGCCCACGACACAGGCATGTGCCCTGACCGGGAATCGAACCGTGACCTTCTGGTGCACGGGACAATGCTCAACCACTGAGCCACACCAGCCAGGGTGGGGGCTGCTATTTTAAAAAGAAAGATGAAAGGAGGCCTGTCCTAGGAGATGACACTTCAGCAGGGATCTGGAAGGTGGGGACAAACCGTCCAGGTAGAAGTACCAGCAAGTGCAAATGTGATGAGGCAGCAAGAGCAGGGATTTGGATGAATGAGTGGGGGAGAGGGGGAGGGAGGGTGAGCAGTGGGGACATGTGAGGACTAACATTCCAGTAGAAGAATTATGATGAGGCAGCAAGCTGCTCGCTGCTCGCTGCTCTTTCCTGTGCTCAGAAGAAAGATTAGATTGCTGAACCCTGGTGAACCAGGGAGGGAGGAGGAAGGTGAGAGCAGGGTGTGGGGTTAGCTTCTGATGGCAGTGGGAGCCCTTTGTGTTTAATGCATGGAAGTGACCCGGGACGCCCACCATTCCTGTTCCGGTGTGAGAGGGTTAACAGTGGAGCAGGAAGGCGGTGGAGATGTTATCACAGACCTCGGAGAGCGACACGGTGGTGGCTCGGATTGAATTGACAGTAATGGAGACGTGAGAAGCCGATTCAAGATAAATGTTGAAATTGGTGCTGACAGCGCTTGCTGGTGGATCGATGTGGGGTGGGAGGGGAACGTGGAATCGAGGCGGATTCCAGGTTCAGTTTGTTGCCTGAGTGTGAATGAGGGTGCCATTCTCTGAGATAGCGAAGGCCGGAAGACTAGATGCTATATGTGTGCTGGGGGAGTGGGATAGGGAGGGAGTGTGGGGGGGTGGCCGCTGCCTTTGACATTTTTGAGATGCCATTAAATATTCAAGCAAAGATGTCCAGTGGACATGTGGTGCTGGGGCCTGGAAGTTTGTGTCCCCCGCTCAAATTCATATATTGGGACCCTAACCCCCAAAGATGATGGCATTAAAGGTGGGGCCTTTGAGAGGTGCCTAAGTGATGAGGATGGGGCCCTCACAAATGGGATTGGTGCCCTTATAAGACAGGCTCCAGAGAGCTACCTCGCCCCTCCCACCTCAAGGACTCAGAGAAAAGACAGCAGTCTGGGACCAGGGAGAGGGTCCAAGTTAGCACCTTGATCTTGGACTTCCCAGCCACCAGCCCTGGGAGAAATAAATGTCTATTGTTTATAAACTACCCAGCCTGCGGTATTTGTTATAGCAGCGCAAACAGACCAAGACAGTTGGGGACACAATGCTGTAGCTCAGAGGGGAGGTCAGGGCACAGTGCCACACTGTGCTGAGATGCTGAGATATTGAGGCAAAAGGAAAAGTCAATAACACTGACCTGTCCTTCTTGAACATATTCAGATTTGGTTCATTGTGCCTTTGGGGGGCATTGATGTTGTTCAACAACTATTGCCTTTGAAATAGTCTTTATCTTCATTGTTGAGGCTTTTGATATGCCTTCTCTTTTAAGCCTGAGGCAAGTGCCTCCCTTGCCACATGCTGGTTCTGGTTCTTTCTGGACTCAATGCCACATCGATGGGTTTTAAAACCCTGAGCCCAGATGCGTCACCCCCAGAGGGAACCTGGATAGAGAAGTCAGGAAGGGAATCCCAGGAAAGGAGATGGGGAGGTGGGGAGAAAGCAGGGAGAGGGAAAGTCAGGAGGTTGGAGAAGGAAGTGTTCAGTGAGAAGGAGGAGGGATGTCAGCCTTGTCTAATGCTGAGGAGGGCGGGACCGGGATGACCACAGAGACCGGACTGACCCTGGCCTTGGTTTGCATGGAGCTCGTGGGTGACTTTGAGAAACGTGGTTTTGGTCAGGGCAGGGCTGGGACCAAATGGGGACTATGGAAGTTCAATCCGAAACTTTGAGTGCGTTGAAGACGGAATGGAAAGCGAGGAATCCAAGTGTGCAGTCAACAATTTCAAGGGGTCTTCTGAACGAGGGCAGGGGATGGAGTGGCAGCTAGAGGGGGACATGGACCCACAGAGGGCTTTTTCTTTAAAGGTGGGTGCTGTGAAGGCCCGTGCACATGCTCGTGGGCACAGTTCAGTGGACACGAAGACACTGATGGTGGCAGGAGAGCGAGGGAGGTTTGTAAGAGCAGAGCCCTGGGGCCGATGCGAAGGGTGTGTGCCCAGAGCACGCAGGGGCGTTGGCCTGGATGGGGCAGGACGTCCACTTCCTGGGACTGGAGCAAAGACAAGGTGCATTTCTCGGTTTGTTGAGAAGATGAGGCTGCTCTGGTGTGATTGCTTCTGTGCTTTCAAAGTAGGAGCTGCCCTAACCGGTTTGGCTCAGTGGATAGAGCATCGGCCTGCGGACTCAAGGGTCCCAGGTTCGATTCCGGTCAAGGGCATGTACCTTGGTTGCGGGCACATCCCCAGTGGGGGGTGTGCAGGAGGCAGCTGATCGATGTTTCTCTCTCATCGATGTTTCTAACTCTCTATCCCTCTCCCTTCCTCTCTGTAAAAAATCAATAAAATATACTTTTAAAAAAAGAAGTAGGAGCTGACACATCAATGAGAAGGGAGGGAGGGGGAGGGTTCCGGAGATGCGAGGAGAAAGGCCCGGATGTGAACTGGTCATCATGGACTCTGCGGAAGTGGGTTTCTGTGGGCCAGCGGGCAGGCAATCCAGCCACTTTGCTGACCTCATCAAATCTGGTCATTTTTCAGGACTACTTCTGGGTTTCCAGATTTAAAAAAAAATATCTTCTCTGCATGTAACAATTTACCATGTTCTCTTTTCTGTTTCATGCCTGTGCCCTTGTAGAGAACTTCTACAGCAAGATGATCACGGGCATCTGTGCTTGCTTTCTTATTTGAATGGGTAATTCCCTTCATCTTGTGTTGCTAACTGTGATATTATCTCTTGGTTGGAAATAGACACCCCTTATTGACAGATAGTATCAGTCTATGGCCAATGTATTAAAATGTTCCATGAGAAATTATTGTTGAATGTCCATTCATTTCTGGTTGTTACATCAAAGCCTTTTCTTTCCTTGTTGTAAAGCTTTAACTTGAGTCTTTCAGACCCCAGCGGGAGATTTCTCTTTCTCCTGCTTTCCGGCTTTCATTTGATCCTTATTTAGACTTACCTGATATCTGGTTAGGGGCTCCTCCTATCGCCCCCCATGTCAGCCCCCATCTTACCATGTTGCCTTATTCCAGTGGTCGGCAAACTCATTAGTCAACAGAGCCAAATATCAACAGTACAACGACTGAAATTTCTTTTGAGAGCCAAATTTTTTAAACTTAAACTACATAGGTAGGTACATTGTTATTAACATAATTAAGGTACTCCTAAGGCTTAGGAAGAGCCACACTCAAGGGGCCAAAGAGCCGCATGTGGCTCGCGAGCCGCAGTTTGCCCACCACTGCCCTATTCATTTGTCCTCTCCACTGGACTAAGCTGTCTCAGGAGTGGGTTTATTTACCATCATATCATCAGCTGCTGGCACCATGTGTGATGCTTGCTGAATGCATTACTGTCATAGCTGCCTGTGTGCCGGTTCTCTTGGTGATCAGTCCTCAGTTACCCTCACCCTGACTGTGGGCCGGGAACGTGCATTTATCATTAAGAACAATAATAACCACCACTGTGCCAAATGCATTATATTCACCACCTCACTTAATCACTGCAGCAATTACATGGAGATAATTACGATCATTATCTCCATTTTTGCAGATGAGAAAATGGAGACTTAGAAAGGTTAAGTTGTCCAATCTTGCTCTGACCTACAACCCACTGTATACGCTCTTGACCACTGTGTTTGGGGCATATTTCTGTCCACATCTCCCTCCTTATTGTGGTGTTCTCTGTAATCGTTGACATAATAGCTTAGACAGAGCAGGAAATGCTTGCTGAATGGAATTGACGGCAAGATGGGCACTTGTTTTGTGGGAACTCTAAGTCATTGGAATATGTATAATTAATGATGAGGACATTTGCTGGGCCAAAAAGTCTGGAGTATATTTTGTTCTGATTTCATCTTTTTTAAAAAGTATATTTTATTGATTTTTTACAGAGAGGAAGGGAGAGAGATAGAGAGTTAGAAACATCGATGAGAGAGCAACATCGATCAGCTGCCTCTTGTACACCTCCTACTGGCGATGTGCCCACAACCCAGGTACATGCCCTTGACCGGAATCAAACCCGGGACCTTTCAGTCCGCAGGCCGATGCTCTATCCACTGAACCAAACCGGTTAGGGCTCTAATTTCATCTTTAAAAAAATATTTTTTTCTTTTCTATACTGGGTGGTATTTACCCTTTCATCTCAGGCCTGCTGTCTTCCAGCTCAAAAAGTCATTTTTCTTAAAGTCGGACAAACATAATAAACATCATAAAATTAAGTCTGACATAAACAATTTGTCTACACTTTTTCTTTGCTTTTTTCCAGTCATTTTATTCTTAAAACAATCCTATAAACTAAGTACTCTTCCTATCAGCCTTCTTTAGATGAAGAAATGGAGGCAGACAGTGGTTAGATAGTTTGACCAAAGCTCTAAAATTAGTGACAGTTGGCTTGAGCTCAGAAGACATTTCTTCCGCTCACTCTCCCACCTTCCTTATTGTAACCTGTCCCTAGTGTCACTTGAAATTTTATTATAAAATTTTCAGTTATGCCCTGACCAGTTTGGCTCAGTGGATAGAGCGCCAGCCTGCAGACTCAAGGGTCCCAGGTTCGATTCCAGTCAAGGGCATGTACCTTCGTTGCGGGCACATCCCCAGTAGGGGATGTACAGGAGGCAGCTGATCGATGTTTCTCTCTCATTGATGTTCCTAACTCTCTATCCCTCTCCCTTCTTCTCTGTAAAAAATCAATAAAATATATTTTAAAAAATTTTCAGTTATAAAAAAGTTGGAATTAGTCCCTCTCTAAGTGACTTATTCATTTGTAGTGTGTCTCTCGTAATACTAATCCTTCTAGAATTTTGTACACTTGTTCATAATAGCCTGAGGGAGCCAATGTTATGACTCCGGGGTTAATGCATTCCGTTCCTGCAGTGACAAAACCTGTTTATTTCTTTAAACCCCTCTGGCATGCTGCCTCCTCTTTCAGACACCATTAAGTCGGAACTCAGCACTGAAGAGTTTCCTCCAGTTGCCCTGACCCTTCTGATAAACCTGTCCGTTCCTCTTCAGTGTCTGCTTAGAGGCAGAAAATGTATTTCCCAACTTCAGCAGCAGCAGAGAGTGAAGAGCTGCCTGTCTTCTCTTCTCTCTGAGCTGTTCACCACCAACAGGAAGCCCCGCATAGTGCAGAAGAGGCAGAAGGCCTGGCCAGGGTTTCATGACATCTGAGTACAGATGGGAACATTGCTTCATAGAAAAGAAAGCAACCTGGCCAGCACGATCCCCAGTAGGGGGCGTGCAGGAGGCAGCCGATCAGTGATTCTCATCATTGATGTTTCTCTCTCCCCCTCTCCCTTCCTCTTTGAAATCAATAAAAAACAAAAGAAAAGAAAGCGTTTGTCTTTGATTGTCAACAGAACTCAGGCTGGACCATGTGCCAGCGCTTACCTGAGACATCCTGGCTCCTGCTCAATGTCTTTTAAATGCTTTTCCTGGTGGTTTTCGCCTTCTCCATCTGGGTATCTGGGGGAATGGCTTCGTATTTTCTCATCTACAGGAAGTTTGATGAGATGGAAAGATGGGAATGCATGAACCCTGGAGAAATAATATTGACTACTTCAGGTTATTATGAATGGGTGCATAAAATTCTAGAGGGATTAGATAATAGAGAGACACACCAAAAAAATGTGTCCGTTATTTAGAGATGGGTCAACTTCCTTAGCCTTTCTAGGTATTGTTCTGACATTTTTTTCTCTCAGTCCTGAAGAAATTCGTGTGCTCCAATAACTAAAGGTCTTATTTCCAGAGAAGTTGGCCAACTAGCATTTGCCGTGGAATAAGTGAGCCAGTCAACAGGTAGGACAATGTCTTCCAGCCCCTCTGTTTGGAATGCTTTCGTCACCACCTAGGAGTGATCATGTCCTTTCGTGGACACTCTCATATTTATTTCCTGCCAATGGTTCCCCAGTGTCTTTCTTTAGACAGATTGTATCACCTTGGTCACTTATGAAAACTATAGAACAGGGGTTCTCAAACTACGGCCCACGGGCCACATGCAAATACAAATATTGTATTTGTTCCCAGTTTGGTTTTTTACTTCAAAGTAAGATATGTGCAGTGTGCATAGGAATTTGTTCATAGTTTTTTTTTTAAACTATAGTCCGGCCCTCCAACGGTCTGAGGGACAGTGAACTGGCCCCCTGTTTAAAAAGTTTGAGGACCCCTGCTATAGATTATCCGGTCACGTTCCAGATGTACAGAATCAGATTCTCATAGGTTTGGTTCAAGAATTTATATTTTTAATGGACTCTTCAGGTGAGTTGTTTTAACAGGGTCACTGTGGGGTCTCTATTTAAGAGTAGGCGGAAAGGCCAGGCCGGTGTGGCTCAGTGGTTGAGCATTGCCCTATGAACCAGGAGGTCACGGTTTGATTCCTGGTCAGGGCACATACCCAGGTTGTGGGCTTGATCCCAACTAGGGGGCATGCAGGAGGCAGCTGATCCATGATTCTCTCTCATCATTGATGTTTCTATCTCTTTCTCCCTCTCCCTTCCTCTCTGAAATCAATAAAAATATATTTTTTAAAAAAAGAAGAAGACTGGGTGGAAAGGGGCAAGGTCAGATTTTGTGAGGTGAATGAGAAGATTGTTGCAATTATCCCCCAGAGAGGTGCTGGTGGCTTGGATTGGGCTGCTGGCAGGGGAGGTGGTGACCAGTGGTCGGATGCTGGGTCCATTTTGAAGGCGGAGTCATCAGAGTAGCTGACAGATTGGATGAGGGTCCAAGAGGAAGGGAGCAGTCACGGACGACTGCAACATTTTGGTCTGAGTCATTGGAGGAACCCAGTTGCCGTTAACTGTGATGTGGAAGATGCAGGAAGAGCCGTTCACTGAGGAGGAGCAGGAGTTGAATCTCAGTGATGTTATTTGAAGGGGACACGCTACATGATCCGGCCACGTCCCTGTCTCTGATGAAGTCGGGAACGGGTGACACCTTAGTAAAGCCCTGCAGGACTCTGCAGCAGGAGAGAGCCCAGCTGAGCTGTGCCTAGACCCCCTGAGCCCCAACACTGTGAGACAATAAGTTGTATTGTTTTAGCTGCCAGGTTTGTGGCTGTGATGTTACACGGCAATGGATAACTAATACAGTGAGAGTATGCTGATATTGGCTTAACTGCCAAAGGACTTCATTGTCTTAAAAGAGTGACCTCTTCATTACATTTGAAATATGATTTATCCACATTAAATGTAAAATTTACCAGAATAACATATATGCTGGAAAGTGAGGTATGCTTGCCTTAAGAACTACACTTTAGACTTTGCAGAGCTTGTAAAATATATATTTTTTTGGAAAATTCTATGTTACTCATGTTTTCCGGGTGCTTTTTAGAAAGAATGTGCAGTTCTCTGAGGCTTGTTGTTTCATCTGGCATATCCCACACTGGCTCAGTTCGAGGGAAGCTAAAACCAAGCAAGATGGACGTGGTGTGTGGTCTTGTAGAATTGCTTTTACCTGAAAACTTGGGGAAATGGTGACTCGAGTTCTTAGGACATTGCATTGTTTTGTATATGCTGGACAGTTTATGGGGAGGAAGGGAGTGAAACATTTAGTTGTTTGGAATTCTTGGGAAATTCAATTCTCTTAGTCCTGCTGGTAGCAAACGCGCTCTGGGGACAAATGATGTTGGCTGCTGCAGGCTGTGGTGTATTTCCATATCACATTCCCAGAGATACGCGGCCTGGCTGGCAAGATAGTGTTTGCTTGTCTTAATGTACTTTTCACTACAAACAAGTGATTTTTTTAATAAAGCATCTAATTAGACCAAAAGGCCATTAGCTATCATAAATCAGTCCAACTCTCTTGCCTTGATTACAATAAACCATTTCTTGATAAGCTTGCAACCGTACTCCAATCTACTTGCTATTCACTGATTTTGCCAATATCATTTTTTAGCCAGATTTTATTTTTTCATAAATTAGTGTCAGTGTTTATCTTCTAAAAGAGAAACCACTTTCAAAATGATATTTTTATTTTAAGATGGGGACATAAAATTGTAGCTAAAAGCAAGAAATGAGAGGCCTTAGCTTGAGCCCAAAGGGAAGGCTCGTGATCACACTGAGTCAGACATTACCTGTGGAGCGCCCCTCCCCACAGCTCACCTGAGCGCAGGTGGGAGCACCCCTCAACCCCTCCTGGACAATCAACGGTCATGGTAGCAGTTGAGCCAAAAGTTTTTAATTGTTATGGGGATGCAAACAATATCGAGCCATGAAAAAAACCTGTTGCACTAACATCATGAAACACGTCATTTCAAAATCAGTAACAATAATTTAGAATAAGATACCTGTAACTGAAAAAGGCAAATCTTGATTATATCATACACTGAGAAATACCATCATATAAACAATTTTTAAAAAGTGTTTTGCCCTTGTTGGAGAAAGATAAATATCACAGGATCTCACTCATTTGTGGACTGTAATGAACAATATAAACTGATGAACAAAAATAGATCCAGAGTCAGAGAAGCATTGAACAGACTGTCAAACCTCAGAGAGCAGGCAGGGGAGGTTGAGGTCAACCAAAGGACATGTATGCATGGATATAAGCATATCCCATGGACACAGACTGTAGTGGGGTGAGGGCACTGCTGGGGGGAGTGTCTGGGGAGAGGTCAATGGGGGAAAAAGGAGACATAGGTAATACTTTAAACAATAAAGAATTTTTAAAAAGTGTTTTGCCCTTGACGGTGTTGCTCAGTGGGTTGGTCTTCGTCCCATGCACTAAAAGGTTGCCGGTTCGATTCCTGGTCAGGGAGTTTGGCGGCGGGGGGCGGGGAGGGGGGGCGGGCGGGCGGGTTGTGTGCAGGAGGCAACTGATCAATGTTTCATTCTCACATCAATGTTTTTCTCTCTCTTCCTGTCCCTCTAAATAAATAAATAACCTTAAAAACACAAAAGAAGTGTTTTGAAGCGTCTGATAGAGTCAGTGCAGAATTTCTCTCTCAATTCCACTCACCTAATAGGAGACCCTTGGATGAAACCTGGAATCTCTTTTGGGTCTAAAATGACGGCCAAGCTTAAAGGAGGCACTATTAAGAGACACGATTATACGGTACATTTTAATGTGCTCAGCAAACATATTTAAACAGCTGGCTGAGAGACGGGGGTTGACCCGGTTCCTGCCATTACAGATGGCTGCAGGTGTGGGCATGAATAATACGCTTGTGTTATTGGTCTCGAGGTTAGCACATTTATAATGATGCTGCCTGTGGGGATGTTAACTTAGAAAGGACTTTTGGCAGAATAACTGCGGAAGACAGTCTCAGCAAGATGCACGAGGTATTTAGCAAGCACTGCACCAGTTACACAACATGCAGGGCCCCGTGCACAGGGAGAGGACCGGAAAGAGGACCACTTCACCCCGAAGTGGGTAGCACACCCAGGAGAAGACCAACATCCACCGGATCGTTTACCAAGACCCCTCGGCTCAGAAAGTGTGCCACTTTCTCAGTTTGTTCACTGGGGGACATAAAAGTAAGACCCTTCCAAAAGCCAATTGCTCTTGCCCTAGATCAGTGGTTCTCAACCTTCCTGATGCCGCGACCCTTTCATACAGTTCCTCGTGTTGTGACCCCCAATGTCATTGTTACAAACTGAACATAATGAAAGCATAGTGATTAATCACAAAAACAATATGTAATTATATATGTGTTTTCTGATGGTCTTAGGCAACCCCTGTGAAAGGGTCGTTCGACCCCCAAAGGGGTCGCGACCCACAGGTTGAGAACCGCTGCCCTAGATGGTTTGGCTCAGTGCCTAACGCATGGGCCTGCGGATTAAAGGTCACGGGTTTGCCCTGACCAGTTTGGCTCAGTGGATAGAGCGTCCGCCTGTGGACTCAAGGGTCCCAGGTTCGATTCCAGTCAAAGGCATGTACCTTGGTTGCGGTCACATCCCCAGTAGGGAGTGTGCAGGAGGCAGCTGATCGATGTTTCTCTCTCATCAATGTTTCTAACTCTCTATCCCTCTCCCTTCCTCTCTGTAAAAAATTAATAAAATATATTTTTTAAAAAATAAAATAAATAAAATAAAGGTCCCGGGTTGGATTATGGTCAAGGGCTCATACCTTGGTTGCAGGCTCCTCCCCGGCCCAGGCCCTGGTCAGGGCGCACACAGGAGGCAACCAATTGATGTGTTTCTCTCACATCGAAGTTTGTCTTTCCCTCTCTCTTCCACTCTCCCTAAAATCAATGGAAAAAATATCCTTGGGTGAGGATTTAAAAAACACAAAAAGAAAGCAAAAAAAATACACACAATTGTTCTTGGAAGGGGCAGGCATGGGAGGAGGGGGCCAATGGGGAAACAAACAAAAAACAAAGGGGACATCTGTAATACTTTCAACAATAAAGATAAATTTTAAAAAATGAAAAACAATTGCTTAAAAGTCTCATCTTTAAAGAATATATTTGTCAGAAAACCAGAAATGATTTCTAAAAGCTGGCTGTACTGCACAGACTTAGAACACTGGCTTAGCCAAGGGAACGTGTTCTTCAGAATTGGTTTTTCCTACATGGACCTCGGGAGTGCAGTATTGGTGAATCATCGGCCTGTTTCATGTCCTACTCTCATCTGTAATTTAGCCATAACTCACTTTTATTATTTATTAAAAATTTATTTTAATAATACGCTGAACTCCTGTAAACTCACCGCCCAATCTGAGAACTAGAACACTAATAATGCCCTGCTTCTACCACTGAGCTTTCCTCGGTCCCGTTGCCCCACCTCCTCGTCAACATCTTGAATTTTGTCATTATTGATTCATTCCCTGGTTAAAAATACACAAATATGCCTGTATGAAATACATGGTTGGTTTCCATGGATTGTAACAATGATGAAAGGTTTTTATGTTAAATACTAGAGGCCCGGTGCACAGATTTGTGTACCAGTGGGGTCCCTCGGCCTGCTCAGTGGGAATCAGGCTGAAACTGGCAGCCCAACATCCCCCAAGGGGTTCCAGAGTGTGAGAGAGCACTCTATAACGTTGCTGTTGCTCAGTAGCTCCTGCATTGAGCGTCTGCCCCCTGGTGGTCAGTGCATGTCATAGCCATCAGCCAGTTGGCCGGTGGCTTAGGCTTTTATATATATAGATAGTTTTCCAGGCACTTGCTCTTTCATTCATTTTACTAAGACCCTTCCAATGTGTTGTAGGTAGCTACTGTTCATTTTCACTATGATACAATATTTTATTGTGTGAACATACCAGAAAAGATAAACCCAGTTTATTCAGAAGGTCATGCCTCCTTTATACATGACTGGATCTAGTTTGTTAATGTGTAGTCGTGGGTTCAGTGTGCCAGTGGTTCTCCGTTTCAGGCTGTCCCTGTCCAATTTTGATATCAAAATTAAATTGGCCTAACAGAATGAGTTGGCCTATGGGAAGAGTTGAAAAGTGCCCTCTTTTTTAAAATGAAACCTTTCGTTTTGAGATCATTGTAACTTCACGCGTAGTTATGGAAAGCACAGAGAGACCTCATATGCTCTTTATCCGGTTTTCCTCAAGAGTAACGTTTTGCAAAACGCAAGTAAACATTACAACGAAGATGTTGACATCAATACAGTAAAATGCAGAACATGCCCATCACCACAGGGATTCCTTGTGTTGCCTTCTGATAGCCACACCTTCTTCTTCCCACACCCTCCCCCAGCCGGAGCCTCCGGCTCTCAGGAATCTGTTCTCCATTTTTATGATTTTGTCATTTCAAGAGTGTTATTCGTATTAAATCACAGTAGGAAACCTTTTGAAATTGGATTTTTTTAAAGACATTTTTATTGATTTCAGAGAGGAAGGGAGAGAGAGAGAGACGGAGAGAGAGAGAGAGAGAGAGAGAGAGAGAGAGAGAGAGAGAGAGAGAAACATCAATGATGAGAAAGAATCATTGATCGGCTGCCTCCTGCATGCCCCCTACTGGGGATCGAGCCTGCAACCCAGGCATGTGCCCTTGACCAGAATCGAACCTGGGACCCTTCAGTCCACAGGCCAACACTCTATCCACTCAGCCAAACCAGCTAGCACTGAAATTGGATATATTTTTTTTACTCAGTTCCCTGGAGACTCATCCAAGTTGTTGCATACTTCAACAGTATTTTTCCTTTTTCTTTCTGAGTAACCCTCCACAGTATGGATGTATCACACAGTTCATTGACCCATTGACCCATTGAGAGACATCTGTGTTGGTTTCTGTCTTTTATTATTATTACGAATAAAGCTGCGATCAACATCTGTGTACTGGATCTCATGGGAACACAAGTTTTCATATCTCTGGGATAAATACTCAGGGGTACCATTGCTGGGTGGGATGGTAGTTGCATATTAAGTTTTGAAAAGCTGCTCAAATGGTTGCCAGAGCGGCTGCAATATTTTGCGCTCTCATGGGCAGCGAATGAATGATGCAGTTTCTCTATATCCTTGACCGGATTTCGTATTGTCACTGTTGTTTGTTCTGGTCACTGTGATAGGTGTGTAGCCATATTTCTGTGTGGTTTTCATTTGCATTGCGCTAACGATGACTAATGTGAAGTATCTTTTTATGGGATTGTGTGCCATTTGTATATCCTCTCCACTGATATGTCTGTTTATGCGTTTTGCCCATTTCCTAATTAGTTTCTGTTTTTAGTGTTGTTTTGAGGGTTCTTTATGTATTCTAGATCTTAGTCATTTGTCAGATTTGTGGTTTGGAAATATTTTCTCCCGGTCTGTAGATGCCTTTTTATCATTTTAACGGGATTCTCTGCAGAACGAAAGTTTTGCACAGATACAGTTCTAACAAAGTCCAGTTTATCAACCTTTCCTCTTATGGATCATGTTTCCGGTGTGAGGGCTAAGAACTCTGTGCCTGGCCCTGGATCTTGAAAATGTCTCATGATTCTTTCTAAAAGTTTCATCTTTTTACATTTAGGTTCATGGTCCATTTTGAGTTCCTTTTGTATTAATTTTGAGGTTTAGGTAAATGTTTTCTTTTTAAAAAATTTTTTTTATTGATTTCAAAGAGGAAGGGAGAGGGGGAGAGAGATAGAAACACCAATGATGAGAGAGAATCATTGATCAGTTGCCTCCTGCATGCCCCCTACTGGGGGTCGAGCCCACAACCCGGGTATGTGCCCTGACTGGGAATCAAACCATGACCTCGTGGTTCATAGGTGGATGATCAATCACTGAGCCACGCCAGCCGGGCTGCTTTTTTTTCTGATGGATAGCCAATTGCTCCAGCACTATTTGTTGAAAAGAATGTCTTCACTTCCATTGAAAGGCTTTATTTCTGGGCTCTGTATTCAGTTTCATTGACACCTGTCTGTCCCTCTGCCAACACCACAGTCTTATGAATGTAGCTGTGTAACAGTTCTTGAAATTGGATCCTTGCTTCTTCCCACTTCTTTTTCAAAATTATTTTAGCTACCCTACCTCCCTTACCTTTCCATTTGAACTTGGAATAGTCTTGCTATAGTTACAAAATACCTTGGTTGGACTTTGCTGGGTCTATGTATTTGTTTGTTTTTGCTATTAGGAAGTATACAGTCCGTATTTCTTTGAATACTTTTTCGGTCCTGTCCCCTTTCTTCTCTCTTCCTGGACACTGCTGACATGAATATGAGACCTTTTGTTATATTCCCGTGGGTCCCTCTGTCGTTGTTTATTTTATTTCAGTTTATTGTCACTCTTGAATGCAGCCCAGTTTTCCAAGTTTGACAGATTCAGTACCACAGTATCTTTCTTATTAACCAGCGAGCTTTGAAGAAAGTCATTTTCCCTAACGACAATTGGAAATGTTCCTTTGACGTTCAGCCCCACGCATAGACTATGAAACGGAATGCAAAAGTGATGAATTCTGACAGTGAAACCCGTGACGTGCAGTGAAGCATTTTAGTCTAAACCGGCATCAGACCTATCCATAAGGTCCTGTCCCCTCGGCCAGAAATAATCTTGTTGGTAGAAGTGGTTGAGAAACACAATTCCAATGCAATAACTCACCATCCCTCACCTGACACTGTAGCTGAGGCTGAGTGTGATCAGAGTTAAGCGAGATACCAAGCTCCCGGGCACTAACCCCCAAAAGCCATGTTGTGGTTCTGGAGCCACACGGCCTTTCTGCTTAATTGGACTGGATGCACCCCCTTGAAGAGTACATGGTGGCTTCCAAACACGGGCCCATTGCCCAATGCACTCTACAGTGTGGTTTCTGAAGCGCTCCAATCCCTCCAGCCGTGTCTAGAAATATTAGTACAAATATTAGGCTTTATCACATTGAAACGTGTTGCTGTGGGAGGCACAGTGCCTAGCAATTGCAGTGGAGTTTTGACATATTTTTCAAGGAGGGGGCCGGAGGGAGGAGGTTTGTCGGCATCTCTGGAGAATGCCGCCGACTGAAGTAAGAACTCGCCCTCTCCCTTTCCCATGTGCTGCACACTGGATTGCTCCTGCAAATGGCGCGTTTAGCGAAACATACGTCCTGGATGTAAAATGCATTGAAAAGGGAATACCAGTCGCCAGCTTCTGCTCAGCTCAGTGTTTACTCCAATAACTGACGTGCCTGCACAGATGTTCTCTTTCAAAATTTGTCACAGTGGTTAGTCCTCATTCCCATCTTTGAATTTTTTTTTTTTAATTGAAAAGAACAGATTCGTGATCATCTTATTAGCAGGCTAGGTGATAACTTTCCTTTTGTAGGTGGCTTCTCTGGGAATCCTGGGAGATCCTGAGAATTCATCACCCGTAACCTAAACTTTCTGCTCAAAAATTTCTTATCTTAACAGAAAAATCTGTTATACACGCTATTGTGAATATGGGCTCCCAAAGGAACTGGCAGCCTTGATAGATACCCTGAAAGTGATGCTGTAGATTGTATCAGTCCGTTTTGCCACAGTGGTGCTGCATAACAAATCACCCCCCCAAAATACAACAGAATATCTGTATTTCTAGCTCATGAATATGTGCGTGAACTTGTCAGATCTCAGCTGGGTTTGACTCTGGTCCAGGTATTTCATTTTTCTGGAGCAAGTTGATGAGTCCCTAAGGCATGTTCTTCTGATGGTGATGACAGAGTAAAAGGGGATGAACCTAGTCCTGCAAGTATATTACATCATATCCCACAGCCGGAGCAGACATGCAACCCAACCCCAATCCCAGGGGCAGGGAGATATATTCTACCTCTAATGGGAGGAACTGCAAAAGCACAGGAAGGAATGGATTCAGGAAGGGATGCAGAGTTGTAGTCAACCTACCGTGTGAAGCTTTTCTTGAGGCATGTCAGACAATAATAAAATACATTTTTAATGTGTCACCATGACCTTATAGCAAGTACACACCCTTTTCTTCTCTGATATGCCCAGAGATAAGATCTGTTTGTCACAGTGTTGTGGTGGCATTCAACAATTCCCTCATTTTATTTTTTTTAAAGCATCACAACCCCCCTTTAAAATAATTTCATGTAGAATATCAATTTATAAAATGGATAATGGTGGTGCTGCTCTAATGAACGGAGAGAGAAAAGGGAGGAGTTAGGAATAGTGTGTCTAGGTAAAATGCAGGATGCCCAGCTAAATCTGAATTTCAGAGAAACAATGAACCATTTTTTTTTTAAATTTTTTTTAGTATTCAGTGGTTCTCAACCTTCTGGCCCTTTAAATACAGTTCCTCATGTTGTGACCCAACCATAAAATTATTTTTGTTGCTACTTCATAACTGTAATGTTGCTCCTGTTATGAATCGTCATGTAAATATCTGATATGCAGGATGGTCTTAGGCGACCCCTGTGAAAGGGTCGTTCGACCGCCAAAGGGGTCGCAACCCACAGGTTGAGAACCGCTGGTATAAGTCCTATGGTATTCTCTCTCTCTCTCTCTCTCTCTCTCTCTCTCTCTCTCTCTCTCTCTCTCCTTCCTTCCCTCCCACCCTTCCTGTTAAATCTGACTCTCTAGTTGAGAACACCATATAACTGTGCCCCCTGTACCCCTCCTTTGCTACCTGCTACGCTCGAATACACCTCGGTGCCCTGGCCTCGCACAGGGCCATGCTGCCCCTCTGGGCTGCAGGAGAGCAGGTTTCTGGGCCTTGACCCGCCTTCCTAGGCCTCTTCCATGGGAAGCAGGGTTCAGAGTGCCTCTAGCACCTCCCAGTCCCATCCCAGGTTCCTTAGGGAAAAGTCACTGGGGAAGGAAACTAACAATGGGCTGACGTCTGAGCCTAGAAGAACGAACCAGAGACAGCTTGCAGCTCCCCCAGGAGTCACCAGCGCTAGACAGCGCAGTAAACACTAAAGAAAGAAGCCACATAAAGTGCTTGGAAAGAGTCCTGGTGCTTAAAAACGGACAGGAAGGAGTGTTGACATTCTATGCCGTTATAGTGACTGATCAGTGTGGGGATGGATTCTCCTTCCGACACCCGAAAGCTTTGCTTTTGTTCAAGTTGGAGGCAGAATGGGCAGGGTTATATGGATCCCTAACCCTCCCTCCGCACCCCTCCCCTGTGGAGTCGCTGCACTATCACGCGTCTCATAGGTTGAGGTTCTGAATGACGTTCAAGATCACAGGGTCTCAGAAGACAAGGCCAGCCCTGAGGAGGCGCTTTTGGTCTTTCAGAAGCTGGGCCTCTCTGACCCTCGGACCACTCAGGCTTTGCAGAACAGCGAGCCCCTTATAGTCCAGACAGCGACAGTCAGCCCTGGCCCAGCCAGCGTGGCTCAGTGGATGAGCATCAACCTAGGAACCAGGAGGTCACGGTTCGATTCCCGGACATGGCACATGCCCGGGTTTTAGGCTCGATCCCCAGTAGGGGGCGTGCAGGAGGCAGCCGATCAATGAGTCTCTCTCATCATTGATGTTTCTCTTTCTCTCCCTCTCCCTTCCTCTCTTTAATCAATCAATATATATATATATATTTTTTTTATTTTTTTTAAAGAAAGTCTGCCCTGTTGCCACTGATGCCATTGGTTCTCCTCCTTCAGCGGGGATTTCAGTTTTGGGGAGTCGGTGGAGACCTCAGCCACAGTGAGCTGGAAGTTGCTTCGGATCCGTGTCTCTGTAGATCATAGATGGGCACGTTGGGGTTGTGTTAGAAGCGTCCTCCTTCAACAGCACGCCAGGCTGCCAGAGATTATGATGAGTAGGAAGTACCTACTCTATCTACTTTCCTGCAGCCATCAACAGTGAGCTCAGAACTTCCAAAAAAAAAACTACTTACAAGCTATTAAAGGCTTTTGCTTTTGTTGGTTTAATTTGTGTGTGTGTCTTTTTTAATCTATTTTTATTGATTTCAGAGAGGAAGGGAGAGGGAGAGAGAGAGAGAAACATCAATGATGAGAGAGAATCATGGATCGGCCGCCTCCTGCACGCCCCACACTGGGGTTCAAGCCCGCAACCCGGGCATGTGCCCTGACCGGGAATCGAACCCTGACCTCCTGGTTCATAAGTCGATGCCCAACCACTGAGCCACACCAGCTGGGCATTGGCCTCATTCTCTGTACTGAAAGGAAGTCTGGATGGTAGAAGTCTCCGGAAAACATGGATGAAAGCCTCGCTGCAGTTAGTTCTGGGGTGGGGACAAGGAGGGATAGAGGGACCCTCGGGCTCCATCGCTCATTTCTGGCTGTTTCCAGGCACAGGCTCAAGCCTCAGGCACCGTGTTCTTTGGCCTCCCCGCTCTCCATCCAGAAGATAATAGTGCCCTGGTTTTATTTATTCACTTCAAACAGTAGCTGCAAAGGGAGAAAACAAAAATCCCATTCGCGGAAATGACAGAAAACTCTAAATCCTTTGGAGAGGAAAGCCTGCACATTAAATGGGAGCATTTGAGCAGAGCAAGGAGCTTATAACGAGCTCGAAAATTAAGCACAGTGAGACGCAAATCTGCGGTGATAATAGGGACTGTGGTAACTGTCCCTTTAAATGCGCATTGGAAAAAAACCAAGATGTTTGTTCTCCTCCGTCTTGCCCTTTAAAACCAGAAGTTTTATTTTATTTTTTTATTTTAAAGGCCGCAGCAAGCAAGCCTGTGCTGTCATTAAGGCTGGCAGCGGTGGCTTCTCCTCCTTGCAGAGGTCCCTGCAGCAGCCAGGGCCACCCGCATGCCATTGACGTAACCTTGTTAGGTGCCCTTAGAGCCGGTTTCTGGGAGGAAAGGAGTTATGCCTGCCAATGGCTCTGTGCGCATGCAGTGCCCTGTAGAGGCAAAGCCCACTTTCCGTTGCATTTCTGCAGCCGGTTCTTCACCTTTGGATGAACAAAGAGCCCAGTCCGGGCTCTGTCACCGGGAGACCAGGGTTTGCCCAGAAACATAACAATTTCATCTCATGACTTAAGTGAAAGGCTCTAAGGAGGTCCTATTGCGTATGCAGTTGAGCACTGCAGTTACAACATTAAAGTTGTAAACTTTTTATTCTTTTGCAACTGACAACATATTGGATGCTTCTAATTAAGAACTGCATGACCCTGGGATAAAGCTGTGCTATTGGCAAGGGGAGGAATCTCCTATCTATACTAATAAAAGGGTAATATGCTAATTAGACCAGACATTTTCTGGACATCTTCCGGACATCCTTCCAGCCAAAGCCACGATGGCAGGGGCCTAGGCAGAGGTGGTTAGGGGTGATCAGGCCGGCGGGGGGTGGGGGGAGCTAATTGGAGGGCAATCAGGCTGGCAAGGGGGGCAGTTAGGTGGCAATCAGGCCAGCGGGGGGCGGGAGACAGTTATGGGGCGATCAGGCTGGCAGGGGCGGTTAGGGACATCAGGCAGGCAGGCAGAGGTGGTTAGGGGCGATCAGGCAGGCAGAGGTGGGGGCAGTTAGGGGCGATCAGGCAGGCAGGCAGGCGAGCAGTTAGGAGCCAGCGGGCAGTCAGAGATCCCCTGAGGGGTCCTGGATTGGAGAGGGTGCAGGCCGGGCTGAAGGACCCCACTGGTGCACGAATTCAGGCACTGGGCCTCTAGTATGTAAATAATAGCCATGTGAAAGGAAAGAGAGAGAGCAGGGACTTGCCACTTTATCGCTTAAAGCAATACTGCTCCTGGTGTATTATGGACACTTTACTGTCACTTTTTAAAAAAATCTTTATTGTTGAAAGTATTACATATGTCCCCTTTATTTCCCCCATTGACCTCTTCTAGCCTGCCTCCAACCCCACCCAGGCCCTCACCACCCTATTGTCTGTGTCCACAGGTTATATATATATATATATATATATATATATATATATGCACTCAAGGTCTTTGGTTTATCACTTCCTTCCCACCCACCCTCGCTCCCCTGCCTTCCCTCTGAGGTTCGAAAGTCTGTTCCATGCTTCTATGTCTCTGGGTCTATTTTGTTCATCAGTTTATTTTGTTCATTGGATTCCACATATGAGTGAGATCATGTGATACTTAATCTTTCTCTGATTGGCTTCATGCAGAGTAGACTCACCATCATAGTTGATTACTCATTGAAGATGCTAATGGTAATAGGTAAATCTTTGTCCATATGGGAAAACAAGCTCTATTGCTTACTTTATGGACGGACATACCTCCTTTCCTAGAAATTTCCCCGTAAGTTACTTTTACACCACCCCACCTTTCCCTAGAATTTGTTTTGCCCACAGGCCTCCAGGTGGGAAAGGGACAGCCTTGGACTTGAACCCAGCTCTATGAGTATTGCCCCCTCTCCGCTCCACGACAAGGTCACCAATGTAGGAATGGCCTTCATCTCCATTCACATGGGCAGGTTACCAAAGGCTGAAACGTACAGTAAGAAGCCTTTCATGTGCACAGTCTCTTTTTAAAATTTTCAGTGTATGGCAGAATTATGTGCTCATTGTGGTCACGTGTGTATTTTAAATATATTTTTCTTGATTTCAGAGAGGAAAGGAGACTAAGAGAGTGATAGAAACTTCAATGATGAGAGAGGATCACGGATCGGCTGCCTCCTGCAGGCACCCCCACTGGGGATCAAGCCCACAACCCGGGCCTGTGCCCTGACCGGGAATTGAACTGAGACCTCCTGGTTCATAGGTCTATGCTCAACCACTGAGCGACATGGGCCTCACAGTCACCTGATTCCATCTGTACAATTGCTGGGGAAGGGAAGAGACCCTAAATCCTACTGGGCCTGGGCAAAGGAGCAACCAATAGCATCCACCCCTATTCCAAGGGGATCCCCTGGAGAGTATTGCTAACGTTCGACGTGTATCATTCATTCACTGTTCATAACAAGCCTGATGCAAAACCTGCAGTCGGAGCTCAAACTTCTTACACATACCCGTGACCTTAGGCAATTATGTGCTCTCTAAAGAAAGCCTGGGTTTCACCCAGCTGGTGTGGCTCCAGGGGTTGAGCATCGACCTATCAACCAGGAGGTTACAGTTCAATTCCTGGTTCAATGCCCAGGATGCGGGCTCGATCCCCAGTGTGGGGCGTGCAGGAGGCAGCAGATCCATGATTCCCTCTCATCATTGATGTTTCTCTCTCTCCCTCACCCTTCCTCTCTTAAATCCATAAAAATATATTTTTAAAATATAATAAAAAAAATTTTTTTTTTTAAAAAAAAGAGAACATCTGGGTTCTTTGAGCGAGACCACCTTACGTTGTCTTCAAGTCACGTGTCGCCAAACAGCAGTCACAGATCCCAAGGTCACCAGCGAGGAGAGAAGCAAGGCCTGACTGTGCGCCTGGCTGTGGGGCATGCTGTGAGGTTGCAGTTCATAAGCAGAAGGGGGAACAGCAGTCAATTAGGCGGCCGCGTGAAGGTGAGATTGGATCACACACCGAGCAGGCCTTCCGGGTGGGCCAACAGCCTCTCGCGCGGTCCGCTTCAGGGAGCGCCTGCTGGCAGCTTAGCTTGCATGTGCCGGGCTCTGCACCAGGGAGCTGCGTTCACAGTGACCGGAGGGTCATTCCTGGGTGGCTGAGCACGGACTTCAAAGTGTCGGCTCCAGCGATGCAGATGCTGCACCTCTACCACGGGGACAGTCCTTGGGCTGGAACACAGCCTCCTGAAAAGCCCTGTGAAATGCAAATGAGCACATTCTCCTGGAAATCCTTGTGGAATGCAAATGTATCACCTGGGAAAGGGCGCGGCAGTAACTCTGACCTGTGTCAGCAGAACTCAGAGCTGTTTTCCCATAGAGCGGGAGCTGCATTTCTTCACTCGTGGGCAGCTCCTCTGTTGGGTTATTTATCGAGGGCTTCCTAGGTGTCGGGCACTGTGTGAATAAAACAGACATCAATTCCCTGCTCTCTGGTGAGAGGAGAGAGAGAGAAGCAAACCAAGAAATACTTACATGATGTGTCGGATAGTGAAAGATCAGTCAGGGTGGAGGGCTGGGGTGCAGCATGACTACTATTACCCGGGGTTCTTGGGAAAGAGTGTTTTAATCAGTTAGCATTTGAACAGAGACTGAACAAAATCAAACCAGGAGGTCGCCGGTTCGATTCCCAGTCAGGGCACATGCCCGGGTTTTAGGCTCAATCCCTAGTAGGGGGCACGCAGGAGGCAGCCAGTCAGTGATTCTTTCTCATCATTGATGTTTCCATCTCTCCCTCCCTCTCTCTCTCTGAAATCAATAAAAATCTTTTTTTAAAAAAAAGAAAGCCATAGCTCTAGCTGGTTTGGTTCAGTGGATAGAGCGTCAGCCTGCGGACCGAAGGGTCCAGAGTTTGATTCCAATCAAAGGTACATACCTCGGTTGCAGGCTCCTCCCTGGCCCAGGTCCTGGTCAGGACTTGTGCAGGAGGCAACCAATCGATGTGTTTCTCTCACATCAATGTTTCTCTCTCTCTTTCCCTCGCTTTTCCTTTCTCCCTAAAAATCAATGGAAAAATATCCTCACGTAAGGATTAACAAAAAAAAAAAAACGAAGGAGAAAAAAAAGAAAGCACCCCCCCTCCAAAAGAAAGCCATCTAACAGTTCGAGAGTGACCCATATAAAACAATAATGTATTCATATTAAACTTCTTTTAGCCCTTAGCCCAGTACCTGGCTTATAGTTAATATTCTCAGTAAACTCTTAATAGTCAGTGAGTAAAACGTTGTTTATATGGAGTCTGATGAATAACTCATAGTCTAAATGTTCTCAGATAATTTAAAGAGTATTTGATTTTGTATTGTTATAAATGGTGGGAATCTTTGAGAAGGTGGTTTCATGAAGTTCAGTGAGAGCTTTCCCGAAGGGCCTATCAGGATAGACATGAGAAGGGATGGTGTGGTCCTCTGAGGACAGCCTATACCAGGGGTGGGCAAACTTTTTGACTCGAGGGCCACAGTGGGTTCTTAAACTGGACCGGAGGGCCGGAACAAAAGCATGGATGGAGTGTTTGTGTGGACTAATATAAATTCAAAGTAAACATCATGACATAAAAGGGTACGGTCTTTTTTTTTCTCCAGTTTTATTCATTTCAGACGGGCCGGATCCGGCCCCGCGGGCCGTAGTTTGCCCAAGGCTGGTCTATACAGAGTCAGGGTGGGTGGGGCCATTACCCACTGGCCAGGGGAAGGTGGCAGACACCTTGGGTAGCTCCCTCATGTTCTCCCCAACACGTTAAATCCCTGTAAGGAGAAAGAGTCATGATTCACAATTAGATTGGGGGTTCCCAATGCAACTGATCCCCGGAGAGGAAAGGCTTTGGTTTAAATTTGCTGAGAGGAAGTGACTAGAACCTATCCTGAGAGCAGGGTCATTGGTGGGGGTGAGGTGGGAGTGTGCGGGGACTAATGAATAGTCTATATATATGAAAGCCTAATATGCAAAGTGTCCCCTTGGGAGTTCGACCGACTGGGAGTTCAATCGTTCGCTATGACGTGCGCTGACCACCAGGGGTGGCGCGGAATGAAGGAAGGCCCTGGCCAGCCACCCAGCTGGCCGGCAGCCTGCAGCTGGCAGCCAGAGAAGACAGGCCCAACCGGCAGCCTGCAGCCGCTAGGGGCCTACCCATGCACGAATTTTGTGCACTGGGCCTCTAGTGTAAAAATAAAGGGATGGTGTGGTCTCATCAACTTTCATGTTACAGAGATCCTTCCTGTGTCCTGATAGCCTTTTCCCTCTCACATTTTTAAAAAATATTTTTTTTATTGATTTCAGAGAGGAAGGGAGAGGGAGAGAGAGAGAGAAACATCTAAGATGAGAGAGAATCATCTATCGGCTGCCTCCTGCACGTCCCACACTGAGGATCGAGCCCGCAACCTGGGCACGTGCCCTGACCGGGAATCGAACCAGGATCTCCTGGTTCATAGGTCAACACTCAACCTTGGAGCCACGCCGGCTGAGCCCCTCTCACATTTTTAACTGCTCCCTCATCCCGCTGTTAGGCTGTGTTTTTGCTTCAAGAAAAGTGCAGCCTGCTCAGGACTGAAGAGCCTCCTGTCATGTCTTGTTGGGTGCAAGGTGCAGAGTTGGTCCTACTGCTTTCCCCCTGGGCGAGGGTCCCGGCCGCCTGAGGCCCTCTCCCTGCCTGATGCTCAGGTTCATGCCCTCCTCATCCATGGTGTTAACATGGCCCCGAGGCCTCTATCCCTGCAATTTCCTCGTAGCTTCCCCTTAAATCCAGAAGCTTCAGCGAGACACTTAACAAGCAGCCCAGAAAGAGGCTTCCCTGCAGAAGGAGGGGCCGCGGAGAAAAGCAATTACAGCCTTTGATTATGAAAGAGCGCATACAGGAGCATTCTGCTTAAACATTCCAGCCCTGTCTCCCTCTGCCTTTCCCACCAGAAGGTTTTTTGATCACTAGCAGAAGTACACGCGGCCCTGGCCATCTGAGTGGCTGGGCTGCGGTTCAACACCAGGCCCAGGGGGGCAGCCAGGTCTTTGCTTTCAGCTTGCTTTGGTCTGTTATTACATTTCAGAGAAAGTTCCCGCTAACGCCAGCGCTTCTGCCTGCGAGTCGGTTAAGAAAATGTAATCTAGCCCGGCTGGTGTTGCTCAGTGGTTTACTATTGACCTGTGAACCAGGAGGTCATGGTTCGATTCCTGGTCAGGGCACAAGCCGATTAATGATTCTCTCTCATCATTGATGTTCCTATCTCTCTCTCCCTCCACCTTCTTCTCTGAAATCAATAAAAGTATATTATAAAAAAAAAAAAGTAACCTAGATTTAATAACTAGTCCTTCCCTTCCTCCTGGGATGACATTCTTGAGGGTGTCCCGGTGCGAACAGCTTGCCAATCACTTAGGTTTCCCAGGGAGCGGGGTGGAGGGCACAGTGACAGCTCTGAGCGGCGCCTTTGTGCAGTGTTGTGAGCTCTCGGTGTGGGGTAGAAGGAGCCCTGATTGGAAAGGGTGTTGTGACATCTGTGAAGAGCTAATGATCGTGATTTCGTGTTCTCTGTGGGGAAAGTGGCAATAATGAGCTTGACGCGTGTCGCCATGGACGAGTGTTTTTACTGAAGCAAATGTCGTTTGCCGCCTGCATGTGTTCGTTTAGCAAACATTCCGTGTCTGCTCTGTTCCGCTGCTCAGACCAGGTGCAAGTGGGATGAAGGCCAGGCCCCTGCGTTCAGGGGTCTCACCCGTACAGTAGCAAAGACAGAAATGCAAACCAATAATATGATGCTGTTAGTTCAATAGCAGAGCTGTCATCTGCAGTTAGCTAGTCCTCTCTGAACAAGTCTCCAAAACACTCCTGATTTTAGCCATAACTGGTTTGGCTCAATGGATAAAGCATTGGCCTGCAGACTGAAGGGTCCCAGGTTTGATTCTGGTCAAGGGCACATGCCTGGGTTGTGGGCTTGATTCCCTACTGGGTTATGGGCTCGATCCCCAGTAGGGAGCATGCAGGAGGCAGCTGATCCATGATTCTCTCTCATCATTGGTGTTTCTATCTCTCTCTCCCTCTCCCTTCCTCTCTGAAATCAATAAAAATACATTTTAAAAGAAACAAAAAAAAATGTCCTGGTTGTATGCCGACGAGCCTACTGTGTTCTCTGTGGCTTGGGAGCCAGCTGATGCCCAGGCCTTCTGACAACCTGGGCCTGTGCTCCACTGGCATTCAAAAGTACATTCCAGGAAATGAAAGAATGAGCCGTGTTTCTCGCAGATCATAAAAGGCTGCACAGAGAATGGTGGCTGATCCAGGCCCTGAAGAACCAGTGATCAGTTTGCAAATGTCAGATGCTGGCCTGAGAGGCACGGATTCCGTTCTCCACAGACGCAGATGCGCGGACACCCTCTCCTTCGACCTCGTGAAGACCCACGATCCTTAACTCTCTGGTTTCTCAGCCAGGTACACAGCTGTCTCCTCTCTGAGTGCCTCCTTACTGTTTAATTTCACCTCAAACACTTCTTGAGCGTTACTGTGGGGATGGAGAGGAGATGGAAGAGGGTGTGGGTGTTAAAGAGCAAAGACCGAATTCTGCACGATAGGGGGACAGGTGTGAATGCATTAAGGCAAGCGTTCTACTACCCAGTGGAGAATGTAGGCAAAGGATACTGATGATCTGCCATCTTCAGTACAAAACAAAACAGACAGAGGAGAGCGAGGGTGTCAGGAAGAATCTGTGGGCCCCTAAGCAGCAGGCCCACCCAGCCTGACACCTGTGCCAGCTGGGTGTGCATAAGACAGGAACCCACAGTGGTCAGTGCATCCATAGTAAATCGGGTGGTCCTGGCTGACGTACAAAAAAAGCATAATATCAGCCAGTCACGTTCCAGTATGCACTTTAATTCATGCAGTTCATAAACAAGAAGGAATTGGGGCATGCTTCTCCCTCCCTCCTTCCCTCCTCCCCTCCCTTCCTCCTTCCCTCCCTCCTTCCCTTCCTTCCTCCCTTCCTTCCTTCCTCCCTTCCTCCCTCCCTCCCTCCCTCCCTCCCTTCCTTCCTTCTTTCCTTCCTTCCTTCCCTCAGTGGATTTAAGGGTGAAGGTGATGAGGACTGAAATAGAGGTCATATATGGAATACTGTGTTGCATGTCGGTCAGCTTCAAAGTATTCCAACCCAGGACCTACACTCCACCCCGTGCTCTGAGGTCGGTCACATAGCCAGGCCTCTATTCGAATGACCCTGTCCATGCCCCAAATGCCCCATGGACTACTGACTTCATTAATTCCTCTTATTACGATCAAAAGCAGATTATAGAGGGGGAAGGGCTGAGGACAGAGGCATCATGAAGAACGTTCTGGTTCTGAGTGGTGTCCGCTCTCCTCCTTTCCTCCAAAAAGTGGTCATCAGAGAGGTTCCTGACATTTGAGTTAACAGCGTCCTCTAACCCATGGGGCACAGACAACAGTGAGGTGAAGGCCTGGGGCTGGGGAGGGTGCGTGGGGGCTGGAAGGGGTCAATGGGAGGAAAAAGACATCTGTAATGCTTTCAACCATAAAGATATTTTTAAGTAAATTAAATGGACAGAATCCAGACCTTTTGTCTAGTTTAGCATGGAGAGAAGGCAAAATGGAGCAAAAAGGAAAGACTGATGATGGTGCGAGGAAAGAAGAAATAGAGAAGAGAGGGAGGAAAGGGGAACAGAGAGATGAATTAGGAGCTGGAGGGAATGTTCTCCAGAGAGCTTGTCCTACAGTTCCGAGGTCTTTGAGCTCCCGAATCTGATCATTTATTCTTTCTGCCTTCTGGAATATTCATTAGCTCATTAACCATGGCTCACGCCACTTAGGTACATTGGAGATAGTGCTAGGAGATGAAAACAGACAATGCTTAGCAGCTGGAAATGCAGAACAAGATATAAGGTTGGAACAAAGAAGAGACTAGAAAATGGTAGACATGGAGGGGAACATAAAAACTCAAGAGACAATTTCTCTAAAGGAGAGGAGGTGGGAAAAAAGCCAGTCCCTGAACCTCGGGGCACGTGCAAAATTGAGCACCAGGAAGAGAAGGGGGGGAGTGGGCGTGGCCGAGAGGTGCCCAGAAACCAAAGCAAAATAGATTATACGAGAGGAGTGGTTGACAGTGTCGAATACTGTAAAGGTCAGGCAGAATAAGGGCTGTGGACATTTAAATCTGTCTTGATAAGATTGACCTTCAATGTTTTAATCGTGAGATGATCTTTCCAGAGGGCAGTTTGGCTGTCTGCATCCAGTGTTTGTAAAATGTTTATATTCTCTGACTCAGCACTTCTGCTTCCAGGCCTGTATCCTTAGCAAATAGTCAAAGCCCGGCCGGTGTGGCCCAGTGGTTGCGCATCGACCTTGAACCAGGAGGTCAGGTTCGATTCTCTGTCAGGGCACAAGCCTGGGTTGCATGCTTGATCCCCAGTATTTATTATGTTCTTAATTTCCATTGTTATGTGTCTCTATTTCAGAATTTCCACGTAATTCTTTTCTTTAGTTTCTAATTATCTTCTGAAGCTCCATATCTTGTCATCTAGTTTGCTGAGCCCATGGACCAACCTTAGCTTAAAGCCTGTCTGATAACGCCATGTGTTTTTCCCATAGTTTTAATTTATTTGGTCCGATCTTCTGATATGTACGGTAATTCTTAAATGTTGTCATATTGTGTGTGAACAAGTAGACAGATAAGTTTGACTTTCTTCCGGAAGGCGGTTGGAAGAAGGCCAGATCACCTGGGTGTAATCAGACATCTGGATGGTAAGATTGGCTCATAATCTCTGTGATGATTGGTCTGTTATTGGCGGCTTTCTTCCGAGGATGTAGCTGTTCCTGCGTCTCAGCTGAAGGTCTCCGTTGTCTACTGGGATTCCTCCTCCTCGGGGGCGTCCGAACTCTAGCTTTTACTTCTCCAGCACTCAGTCCTTCCCGTTGTTAGTAAGCCACTTCCTGATTGGCTTTTTGGCATCTCACTCCTCACAACTTAAGAAAAATGTGATAGGGCCTTAGCCGGTTTGGCTCAGTGGATAGAGCGTCGGCCTGCAGACTGAAGGGTCCCAGGTTTGATTTCGGTCAAGGGCACATGCCCGGGTTGCGGACTCAATTCCCAGTGGGGGACATGCAGGAGGCAGCCGATCCATGATTCTCTCTCATCATTGATGTTTCTATCTCTCTCTCCCTTCCTCTCTGAATCAATAAAAATTAAAAAAAAGGAATGTCATAGGGCCCTGGTTAGTGTGGCTCAGTTGGTTGGAGCATCATCCTGTGCATGAAGGGTGGTGGGTTTGATTCTGGATCAGGGCACATACTTAGGTTGTGGGTTCAATGCCCAGTCGGGGCTTATACAGGAGGCGATTGATGGGAGAGAAACATCAATCAGCTGCCTCCTGCACACCCCCTACTGGGGATGTGCCCAAAACCAAGGTTCATGCCCTTGACCGGAATCGAACCTGGGACCCTTGAGTCTGCAGGCTGACGCTCTATCCACTGAGCCAAACCAGTTAGGGCAAAAGTTTTTTGTTTGTGTGTTTTTGGATAGAATCCAAGAGCCTATTGATTGGGCTTCACTTTTTATGTTTCGGAATCTTTATTTTAAAACCACAGGGAGCAAATAAGTGGTGGTAAAACCAGGGCTTTCATCTTGATAAACATGGACAAAAGCAAAAACGTGTAATTTAAAAAACATGCTGAGTGCACAGGAAGATCGTTCTATGGCTAAACTATTTAATGTCGCAAACTGACGGTGGAGAATTTAATGTGCTAGTAAACTAGGGTTTCCTAGAAGTACTAGTAGTCTATCATTTATAGAGAAATTTTGAGGCTCAGGAAGGGAATAGGTGAATATAGAAAGGATGCTTTTTCCACAGCGGTTAGAGCCCCCAGTGGATCAAGGTCACCTACCAGGTCAGTGCGGAGAAATTCCCCTCCTCTGGATAATGCACCTGTCAGCACAAATCTCACCCTTCCCAGGAAACAGTTTCTGATTTTTTTTTTACACTAGATCCTTATAGAAACTGGTGTTTCCCCACAATATGTTGTCTTTATCTCCTCAGCCCCTTTATCAAACTGTATTAAAAGCATATGTCTTCTTTTCTGACTCTCCTATTGAGGCCAAATATTGATTCTTGTTTGCTGTTTTGTCTTTAGCATTGCACGTGGTAGATATTCAAGAAATATTTGTGGATAAAATAAATGAGGGAATAAAAATGTGTGTGTGTGTGTGTGCGCGCGCACGTGCATATCCATATGTACAGACACAGGTATCAAGAACACATAACACGGACAGAGGAATCAAACGTGTATTTTAAAATGACAGGTTGCTCGGCCGGGTGTGGTTCAGTGGTTGAGCATCGACCTATGAACCAGGAGGTCCCGGTTCAATTCCCAGTCGGGGCACATGTCCGCGTTGTGGGCTCAATCCGCAGTAGGAGGTGTGCAGGGGGTGACTGATCAATAATTCTCTCTCATCATTGATGTTTCTATCTCTCTCTATCCCTCTCCCTTCCTCTCTGAGATCAATAAAAATATATTTTAAAAAAAAAGAACGGCAGAAAGAGTTCAGATGGAGGTGATGATGCTGAAGACTGGCTGCTCTGAGAAGCTTCGTGAAAGGAATTAAGAGTCGCTGCTGGGCCTCCAAGGAATTGTGGTGGGATTTTGATAAAGGGCTCATTAATGGTTTCATAGAACCACATGTGCTTACTACATACAATCACCTGTGTTACTGTCATGTTTAGGCAAGACACGGAAAGGCTCAGTTTAGGGTGGGGACTGGGCGAAAAGTCAACCCCGAACCTCTGCGCTGGGCCGTGCCCGTCTGTCATCTCTTGGGAGTGTTGCCTTTAACTCTGAGCTCTTCTCATGTCGCTGGTTGCGTGTCACCCACAGGGACAGCACAGACCCTTGAGCTTTCCTGCAGGCGTTTGCCAGGCCGTCACATCCACACCCTTCTGCTGCGTGTGTGTTGTTCCAGCGGCCGCTTTTGCCCAACAGAGGATCTAATTCATCTCACCACCCGTGTGCTCTATTATCCCCCCTCAGCCATTGTATTGCTCCTGGAAAAAACCAATCTGATGGCACAGAAAAAGGCCCTAAATACAGCGTAATTACCGTGCATTCTTTCTGCCTCTCCATATTACTGAGTGGAGAGAAAAGACATCTCAAAATAAATGATGATGATGATGCCTGTTAATAAATAACAGTCCCAGCAACTTAACTGCCGCCTGGAGGCTATGGGAGAGGCAGGATGCCTCTGCGGGTCCTGCGTACACACCAGATGTGCGCCTGGCTCAGCAGCGGGAGGTGGGAACGGGAACTTGGCCAGGGACGTGGTTTTGAATGAGAGGCATGTTGTACGCGGCCCTGAGTTGGAGCCGGGGACGGGGGAGCAGGGAGGCAGCAGGGCGGTGATATGGAAGATGTAGACTGGACCCTGCCCCTCGCATGGAGGCAAACTCTTACCTCTTTGAGGAAATGAATCACATAATAAACAAATCAGGGCAGCATCCCAGACAATGGGTTGCCAGGGCTATAGGACAGAGTATATTAATTAGCATGCTTTTTTCTTCTCCCTTCCTATTGGCCAAGCTTAATATAGTAACATGTGATTATGGGAAACCATTCATGAGCACTTTCTGGCTAGTATTTTAGCAGCAAGTGGAGAGGGGGGATGCGAAAATGAAGGCCTGAATATGTCCTGTTTGTGTTCCTGAGTCACAGCGAGGGTCCCAGAATGAGCCGAGAATGGGGAGAGTTTGGGGATGAACTAAAATCAATTCCCATGTCTGGCCAGTGTGGCTAAGTGGTTGAGCGTCAACCCTATGAACCAGGGGGTCACAGTTCGATTCCCAGTCAGGGCATGTGCCCGGGTTGTGGTCTCGATCGATCCCCAGGGTGTGCAAGAGGCAAGCCAATCTATGATTCTCTCTCATCATTGATGTGTCTATTTCTCCCTTTCCCTTCCTCTCTGAAATCAATGAAAATCTATTTTTTAAAAAACATATAATAAAATCAGCTCTCACTTTGTGAACCATCAATCTAGTGGACACCATGGAAGGCAGGGTCAGGACGAGGAGAGGAGCTGTGTCTGGTTCCTGGCCTGACTCCAGCCTGGGATGCCCCGTAGTCCCCTGAACTTAACTTCTCTACAGCTTTGTCTGTAATTATCTCCTGGCTTCAACGGGGTGTAGGAGAGATAATATTCAGCAAAACCTGAGAAACCAAGGTATCATACAAGTCAGGTGGAGCTGCTATTAAGATTGCATCCTACTCAGCAGCCAACCATTTAAAGTCTGAAACAAGGTCAGTTGAAGCAAGATCCAGTTGTTGTATGCGAGCCAACAAATCTTGGCAATTAGGGTCAGAAGAAGCAAACACTTTTCTTTTGCAAAGTGAAAGCTCATTTATTAATGCATTGATGTAAGACAAAATGTAAATAATGCCCCCCCGTGTGTGGCTTGAGGTAAGGGAATCTGTCCTGTTTTAAAATTTCCATTCATTCAGTAATGCCTTCCTTCTATGGCTCTTATTTGGTGCTTACCCTTTGTGCTCAAGTCTGTTTTATTCATTTATTTCATTTTATTTTTTAAATAAATTTTTATTGATTCCAGATAGGAAGGGAGAGGGAGAGAGAGATAGAAACATCAGTGATGACAGAGAATCATTGATTGGCTGCCTCTTCCACGCCCCACACTGGGGATCGATCCTGCAACCCGGGCATATGCCCTGACCTGGAATCGAACCATGACTTTCTGGTTCATAGGTCGAAGCTCAACCACTGAGCTATGCCAGCCGGGATATTCATTTACCTTTAAGTAAACACAGCAGAGAGGACTTTCCACCAGGGAGGAGAGGAGAGCAGACCTGTGGCATTCGGTGGGTGTAGTGGAGAGACGAGTACTATGGCACTTGCTTTTGAATTCTCTGACCTTGACCTTGAGCTTGGACTACTACCCAGGACCTTATCAGCTTTCACGTGGCCCCTTGGAGATCGATGCCAAACCATGGCAGTCTCTGCCCAGCTAAGGCACGTGCGGCAGGTGGATGGTTTCTGGGTGTGTGTACCACTGACGCTGTGGTCCAATGAGGATCAAGTACTGACTTGATGATGCTCAGTCATGCACCTGGAGCCGCCTCCCTCCTGCCGACCTCCTGAGCTCGGCGTTTTCCTCCGAGGTGGACAATATCCAGATGGCAGGTTCTAAAGAACCAAGCCCAGCACCTGAATCAGCCCTGTGTTATGCTCCAAATGCGTGGGCCTCTCTGCAGACGCTGAGGTGAGGAGCCTAGCAGCTGCTGGCGTGGGCCTACCAAGGTCTGACCTGCTGGGACGTGAAGAAGGGCAAAAAGAGGACTTGGCTGCCTGTAACTCCAGGGAAAACATTCTGCTTGCCTCAGACTTGGAAGAAGAGCTAGAGGTTATTTTAGGGGTTCCACAGAGCCTCGAGAGTCCAAACTGAATAACTGGGCCCGCAGCTGTTAACTCCTGAATAAGCTTTCACTCACGTAATTGCCTCCTCCTCACACTGGGCTCGGAGAACATCCTAGATTTGCTTTTTTTTAATTTTTTTTTTAAAATATATTTTATTGAGTTTTTACAGAGAGGAAGGGAGAGATATAGAGAGCCAGAAACATCGATGGGAGAGAAACATCGACCAGCTGCCTCCTGCACATCCCCCACCGGGGATGTGCCCGCAACCCAGGCACATGCCCTTGACCGGAATCGAACCCGGGACCCCTCAGTCCGCAGGCCAACGCTCTATCCACTGAGCCAAACCGGTTTCGGCGATTTGCTTTTAAAAAAAAAAAAATTTATTGATTTCAGAGAGGAAGGGAGAGGGAGAGAGAGAAACATCAATGATGAGAGAGAATCATTGATTGGTTGCCTCCTGCATGCCCCCTACTGGGGATCAAGCCCACAACCCAGGCATGTGCCCTTGACTGGAATAGAACCTGGGACCCTCAGTCCGCAGGCCGACGCTCTATCCACTGAGCCAAAAGAGCCAGGGCTATCGATTTGCTTTGAAAAGATTGAAATGCTTTGGCTATCACAGAAGTCGGAGGCTTAACCCCACTGGCAATTCCAATTCATGGGTCCAATCATTCCCTCAGCATTGCTCAACGCCAGGCAGGAAACCTCCAGTGCCGTGCTGAGAACAGGGGTAGTACAGTTACGGGAGAGGTGACCAGTGCTCTGATGGGGGAAGCAAAGGGGCCATCTCAAGTTCAGAGGAAGGGTCTTTCATCCAAGCTGGGTCTGCAAAAAGGTTTCCCCAAAAATGTGACCTGTGAGCTGGTGCTGGGAGAAATGAGGCAATTGGAGGAGGGACTGGTGGGGCAGAGGGATGAGGCTGTGCGCATGCTCAGGGATAAGTCTTCGATTTGCACAGCAAGCCTGCACTCGCCATGTGATGAGAGTACCTGAGACCCTTTCCTCTCTCACCCCATTGCTTCTGGAGTCTCACCGTGAGGGTTGACAGCATGGAAGGTGTGTGCTGGGTTGGTTTTAAGACATACTTCTGCCAGTGAGGTGAGGGTTCTATAGTCTTCTGATTCTACTATCTTTTGTACCTTGAATATGTCTGCATCTCGGACATGAACTCCAGAGCCATTTGCGTTCCATTCAAGGTAATTCTGGGCTTCCAGGCAACTCAGAAGAAAGATTTGGCTATTCGATATGCTTAGTTTGGATGGAAGTGTAGAGAAAAGAGTGCTTCACCAGATGTCAGAAGATTAGAATTTAAATCCTGGCCCAGCCGGCCAATGTAGCTCAGTGGTGAGTATCGACCTATGAACCAGGAGGTCAAGGTCCGATTCCTAGGGACGTGCAGGAGACAGCCGATCGATGACGATTCTCTCTCATCATTGATGTTTCCATCTCTCTCTCTCCCTCTCCCTTCCTCTCTGAAATCAATAAAAAGTATATTTTTTAAAAAGAATGTAAATCCTGCCTCTGACAATTACTACCATCTAATTTTCCCATGGTGTTTGTTATCCTCTAGTAAAATGGGCTTAATAATACCCAGCCTCTCTTTCTTGAGTTGTTCAAATTGTTCATGTTGCTCCTTTTCTTGTATTTCTTGTGCTGCCTTACGCCAGTGCCCCCAACGGAGAGGCCACGGTGGCAGGTAAAATGTGAAACCAAAGTGGTCTGGTCACCTTGCCCAAGAACTCAGTGGCCTCACGGGAGTCTCTATGGCAACCCCCCCCCCGCCCCCCGCCTTTGTGTGCGTGGGCTCAGCAGCTGTGGATAAGGCAGGCGCGGCTCCCTCGCAAAGGAGACTCTCCCTGGGTCCCTCCTAGTGGCCTTGACCTGAACGTGGGGGGCAAAAGCTAGTTTCTTGAGCAGACAGACCACAAGGTGGTAGACATCAGACTTCCCTGTTAGCAAAGAGAGAAAAGGCAACACAGATGAACACTTGCCCCTTGATTTGTGTCCTCAGTCTGTGCGGTCCGTAGTTGCTGTGTTACAAGCGGGAGATGCTCTGGAGGCTGCTGCGGACCAGAGTTCCCCTGGGCCGACACTGTGGGCCCGACCACTAAGCTTTCTTTGTTTTTCTATTTTTCTCTTCATTTCCGGGCTCATTCTTCTCTGCCGGAAAGTTAGATAACACATCTTGCTGGGAGTCTGCTCTCCTTAAGCAGCTGCATTCTCTTCTCATTTGCTTTGGGCCGATGACCCAAATGAAACCAGGTTTTTGACGTGAATGAAAAACGAACGTGGGAAACATGCGCTTTTAGCTACTAGACTGTAGCGAAGAGCAAGCGAAATGAGACTGTCACTCCACGGGCTCGCGGGCTTTGAACATTTATCTTCCTGCTGAGCCGCTTTTGAGAAGACGTTGTTCGAGGTCTGATCGCCAGATATGTTGCTGGCTTATTACAATTAGAGTTTCATAAATTTGACTTTACAGCAGAGTTCATCTCCACACACACACACACACACACACACACACACACACACTTACACTGTTGTGTTCGTAGTTCTACTGAGAGAACAAAGCCGGCTCTAGCTGGTCTGACCAGAAAGGAGGGCTCTGCAGCCCACCTAACAGGTTTGCAGCCGTGGGCAAACTACGGCCCGCGGGCCGGATCCGGCCCGTTTGAAATGAATAAAACTATTGAAAAAAAAGACCGTACCCTTTTATGTCATGATGTTTACTTTGAATTTATATTAGTTCACACAAACACTCCATCCATGCTTTTGTTCCGGCCCTCCGGTCCAGTTTAAGAACCCATTGTGGCCCTCGAGTCAAAAAGTTGTCCCCCCCCCCCCCCCGCCTCCCCCCACCCGCCGGCCGGCCGTTTAGAGTCATTGCAAGGCCTTGGGGAGCAGGGTGTCGGCTGAGCTTCCAAGAACAAACGCTCAGCCCCTGGAGCTGCTCTGCTTGTGCCCCCGAAAGAAGAAACAGTTCTGGACTTTCTCCAGCACGACCCAGGCCAGTTGCCCTGATGTCCACATGCGTGTTTCCCTCCACATGCTCTCACACAGCAGGTGAACAGACCATGTCTCATCCTGCACCCTCGCCCCAGGGGGTCCTGGGAACTGTAGTTCCACCTTCTGAGCACCAGCCTCCCAGGAAACAATGCTATAAAGGACATGGAGGTGTGTGGAGTGTCAATTCAGACAATGCCTCCTGAAATCTAATAACCTTATCAGACAATTCCTTTCCAGGAAATCAAGAATTATCTATTACAAAAGAACTGCAAAAAGAAAATAAAAAAGCTAAGGGCTTAGGGCTGATAAAATTTTTATTCTTTGATACATTTTATATGTGTCTGTCTGAGAGTGTGTATAGGGGTGTGTATGTATATTTGCATGTATAGGCAATGTAGATCTGAAATATGTGCATGCAATAATTATATAGGGGGCACTAATGCAGGGACCAGAATCATGTGTTACCAAACATGACTCACTATGATGATCTTTTTTAAAAATATATATTTTTATTGATTTCAGAGAGGGGAGAGAGAGAGAGAGAGAGAGAGAGAGATCAATGATGAGAGAGAATCATCGATTGGCCACCTCCTGCATGTCCCACACTGGGGATTGAGCCCACAACCCAGGTATGTGCCCCAACCAGGAATCAAACACATAGCCTCCTAGTCTGTAGGTCAACACTCAACCACTGAGCCACACCAGCTGAGCTGACTTTGATGCTGTTGAGCAGGGATTAGGGTCAGGACTAAAGCCCTTAGAAGGGCTGGAGGGGAACAGACATCTATCAGGCTGTGTGCTAGGTGCTGGCGATGCAAAGACAAGCAATTGGGCCCATGTCCTTGAAGGAATTCATACAAGAGGGACATACTCATGAATAATTATAAGACAGCAGGGAATTTGATGCTGAAAAACATGCAGCCTCAGATTTCTCATCAAAATCTTCTTGAACTACAGACAAGGAAAGGATGGACATATCACTTACAATGCGCCTCCGTAAACAATTATTTGCTATCTCACATTTTAACTTGAAAATTCATGGGAATTTTGTGGCCTATTTTATATTTTTAATTTAAAGTTTTCTATGTGCTTTAAATAACTTGCCATCATCACCACTGCTATTTATCTTTTTGGCTCATGAACAAAAATATTGTTACACTGAAATTATTATTATCAGAAAATAGGGTTAAATTGAGAGGGGCTGATGTCGGATGAGGAAATCCTTTTTCTCTGTCTTGATTTCAGAAAATTTTGAAAATCTAGGCCCACCAAGATATGTCTATTTTTTTTCCAATATATTTGTATTGCTTTCAGAAAGGAAGGGAGGAGAGAGAAATAGAAACATCAATGATGAGAGACAACCATTGATCAGCTGTCTCCTGCATGCCTCCCACTGGGGATCGAGCCTGCAACCTGAGCATGTGTCCTTGGCCAGAACTGAACCTGGGACCCTTTAATTGACCGGCTGACGCTCTATCCACTGAACCAAACCAGCCAGGGCCAAGATATGTCTATTAATGGCAACTTCTCTCAGGATTTTTAAGAGCATTCTACCTTTGTAATGTATCCTCTATTTTCATGACTAACAATGAACTCATTCGCCTTATTCAGGTTTTCCCTCTTTGTTATGGCTTTTGCTCCTAGAGAAGCAAAACAATGCAGGCTGCAGTGCACAGACTGCTGGCACCTCCTTGCAGCTCAGGCAACACTCATGCACGTAACAGCATGCACCGCGCAGAGGTGGGCGCGGAGAGGGTGCACGGGGAGCTGTCTGCACCTGTGGGAGGAATATGTACATTACCACTGCAATTAGCCGCAGTTGCTGGAACATGAGGTCCTAATCGAAAGCAGACCTGCTTTTACAGGCTTTGCAGTTGTTTCTCAATCCCTGCAGACAATGCGTCCCTTCACTGCCTGTTCCCGGGACACACAGGGCCTGCTGCCTAATTTAAGACGTCACCGCTGTATCGCCGGGCCAGGCTGCAAACCACTTCCCACTGTATTGCAGCTTGTCTACAAGGTGATGATTTAGTGCACGTTTTTCCTTTATAAAATGCATCATTTTGATCACCTCATTGAACATACACAATCACTTTATAAACATCATCTTTATGAACATAGAGAACGAAGAAATCAATAAGGGAGGCAGCTCATTGCTTCCTTGGGCTCATCCAAATGTAATATAAACAACCGGCTAACCTTGCTTTCCAGCCAACTATTTGTATATGTCTGTGGATTACAACAAAATAGATCATGTAAATGTACAGGAATGTCTTTCACACCTTATTACGACTTTTTTGGGGATCTGAAATAGCTTAAGCCAACTCCAGTTTCACCATCCTGTTCTTTTTTTTTTTTTTTTTCATTTCAATTACCCAAAGAGGTTAGAGGCACTGACCTCCTTCCCCACCCTCTGACCCCCTCAGTCAAAAATACACCTATAACTTCTGACTCCCCAAAAGCTTAACTCCCCCAAAACTTAACTACTCATACTGTTGACCAAAAGACTTACTGGTAATGTAAGCAGTTGAGTAACACATATTTTGTGTGTGTTATATGTTTACACTAGAGGTCTGGTGCACGAATTTGTGCACAGGTGGGGTCCCACTGCCTGACTGGCAATTGGGGCTAATCAGGCCATCTCACCAATGGGGGCCGACTGGCCAGGGAGGGACTGCAGGAGGTCTCCAGGGCATATCTGGCCCTCTCGCCCAGTCCCAATAGGCCAGACCCCAGCAACAAGCTAACCTATCAGTCGAAGCGTCTGCCCTGTGGTGGTCAGTGCGCATTATAGCAACTAATCGAGTGGTTGACCAAAAGGTCAACTAATCAGTCGGACACTTAGCATATTACCCTTTTATTATATAGGATAGTGTACTCTTACAATAAAGTAAGCTGGAGAAAAAAATGATATTAAGACAATCATAGGAAGAGCAAATACATTTACAGTATCTATTGGAAACAATCTGCGTATAAGTGGACCCATGCAGTTCAAACCCAGGTTGTTCAAGGGTCAACTGTACTTGTTCTGTAAAGTGTGTCTGAAACTGACTTCAAAGAAAGTCTCAAATAATTTCAGATGTGCTTGTTCCATTGTGTTTTATTGTTGTTCCTGGTTAAGACTTGCTTTATTTTCATTACTAACATTCTCAAGATTATCTTTAAATTCTCCACAAAAGCGATGGTTTCATGTAACAGTTACTCTGGATGTTTGAGAATGTGGAGCACAGGTGGGGCAAGCAATTACACTGGAATTTCTAGTCATTCCTAACCAATAAGAATGGCTTAGCCCTGGCTGGTTTGGCTCTGTGGATAGAGCGTTGGCCTGTGGACTGAAGGGTCACAGGTTTGATTCCAGCCAAGGGCACATGCCTGTGTTGTGGGCTCGATCCCCAGTAGGGGATGTGCAGGTGGCAGCCAATCAATGATTCTCTCTCATCATTGATGTTTCTATCTCTCTCGCCCTCTCCCTTCCTCTCTGAAACCAATAAAAATAAATTTAAAATATGTTTTAAAAAAAAAAGAATGGCTTACAACTTGGGCTTTCCCCCTCCCTCTCTTGCTCACTGTATCAGTTAATTTTCCCGGTGAGACAAATCACTCCCAAATGTAGAAGTTTAAAACCACGATCATGGTGTAGCTTGCAGTTCTGGGGACCAGCAATTTGGGGTTGGGCACAGCGGGACAATTTTTATGTGGATGAGGCTGATCTCTTCTGGGGCCCACTCATGTGTCCTAGTGAGCGGACAGATTTTGGGGTGGGGTTGGTTGACCGACAGCTGGGGTGCCTCAGTTCTTCACATGCTTGAGTGGCCTGTCATTCTCTACCAGACTAGCCCTGGCCTCTTCACAGGGTAGTGGTGTTCTAAGAGCAGCAAGCCCAGTGAAGAGTTCTTTTAAAAACCTTGTCAGCATCACATTCTCCAAATATTAGGATCCTCCCAGACTCAAGGGATGGGAGAAGATGCTACCTCTTCATGGGAAGAGGAACAAGGTCACATGTAAGGATGTGGATAGAGTTTATAGTCATCTTTGCAGTCTCCTGCACTCACCTTCACACAAAGCAAATAGGTATACACCTTTGAGGAAAAAGTGGAATTCTGCTCATATGTATTTGAGTGCAGGTGCATCAAAAATATTTAAGATTTTTTTTTGTAAGTTTCCCAAATCTTCAAGTAAAACGCACACTGAAGGAAGGTAGCCTGTGTGATCCATGGGTTTTGGCCACCACCGTGTATCCTTTGGGGTGAATGTCCTCAAGAAGAGAATTGTCAGAGGTGGATAACAAATGCTATGATAGCATATACCACCCAGGTGCTAGCTGTGCCTGGGAAGGGGGCATTGGGAAAGAAATGGGGAGTCAGATAGTTAGATCTTGGTCCCAATCCTTATTAGCTGTGTGATTTCATGAAACTTACTTGATCTTTCTGAAACTCAGCTTCCTATCAGTAAGTGGGATTGTGATGGTACCCACCTGGAGAAGTTCTCGTGAGCGAATACATAGAATGTGCTAGAATAGAGCTGGCATGTGGTGCAGCTACAATAGTACTACTCTTCCTTAAATAAATAAATAAATAAATAAATAAATAAATAAATATATGTGTATGTGTATATATGTGTGTGTGTGTGTGTGTGTGTGTGTGTGTGTGTATATATAAAGACTAGAGGCCTAATGCACAAAATTCATGCAAGGGGCTCAGCCCCACAGCCCCGGCTGCCTTGACTAGCCCTCGCAGACCCGGCTTTGTCTGGAAGGTCTTCCAGGCAGTTGTTCTGCTGTTCGGCCTAATTAGCATATTAGCTCTTTATTATATAGTACTAGAGGCCCAATGCACAAAATTCATGCAAGAGTAGGCCTTCCTTTCCCTGGCTGCCGGCACTGGCTTCCCTCTGGCACCTGGGACTTGGGCTTCCCTTGTAGCCCCTGCTTTGTCCGGAAGGTCATCTGGAAGGACATCTGGTCTAATTAGCATATTATGCTTTTATTATTATAGATATTTAATGATTTCAGAGTGGAAGGGAGAGGGAGAGAGAGATAGAAACATCAGTGATGAGAGAGAATCATTGACTGGCTGCCTCCTGCACTCAAGCCCACAACCCAGGCATGTGCCCTGACCAGGAATCGAACCATGATCTCCTGGTTCATAGGTTGACATTCAACCACTGAGCCATGCTGGCCGGGCTCTTCAGGATTTTTTTAAGGACTCTTAAAAGTTCTTTAGTGCAAAATAACTCTAGCTGGCTGCCTCACAGATCATTAAATGTGTCTGGACACCATTCATGGACACAACTTAGACATGAATCAACATCTTACTACACATGGGCCACTTGTATTTGTGTGTGTGTGTGTGTGTGTGTGTGTGTGTCACAGACTGAGCTTATTTGAAACTGAAATCACTTACTGAAGCTTAATTTTTAAGACAACATCAATTTCCGTTTGGATGGGATATTTATTTAGTGTGATTCTTCCCAAAATCAGATACTCAAGCTTTCTTTCTGGGATAGCTCACAAAGCAAAAGTATGTTTATTTAGGTGGAGAATGATTCTGCAACCCACTCACATATCATTTTAAATAAGATTACTTCATTTGCTGTAAACTGAATCTTCCCTGTGGATGAAATGATTGAAAAAATTTATATTGTACATTATCTACCAAAGTTCATATTCCCTGCAGTAACTTCGGGAAGGATAATTTTAATGGGGCCTCAGGTGTTGGATTTTGAAATGCAATTAGGCACAGCAGCTGTGGCTGCTGTTACGCACCCACACTGTAGTTTTAAGAAGAAGTGATCCATCCGTGTCTGTATTTGGGATAAACTAGGATAGCTTAGTATTCTAGCCTTGGTATTCTATCTGTTCCCAACTTTCTGAATCGAAAGGATTCTCACACAGAGCCTTTGGGTACCTTGTTTCGTGCATTTTGAAAAAATCCTTTTCTTTTATGAGAGCAAACTTGCCTTGTACAACTTGTCTCCGTATTCATCTAACACATGGTCCGGTACAAGGTGGACACTCCTTTAATATTTGCTAGTAAATACATAAATGACTCAAGTGCTAATTTCTGGCGGGTCAAAAAAATTGGCTAACTTGTGCCTATAATATCTTTATAAAATTACTTTTTTTAAAAAAATATGTTTTGGTTGATTTCAGAGAGAGGGAGGGAGAGTGAGAGAGAAATGGAAACATCAGTGATGAGAGAGAATCATTGATTAGCTGCCCCTGCCTGCCTCCTACTGGGATCGAGCCTAAAACCCAGGCATGTGCCCTGACCTCCTGGTTCATGGGTTGACACTCAACCACTGAGCCACACTGGCCTGGCTAAAATTACTTTCTGTTCTGAAAAGGAACTGTTTTCTACGTTCTTGCTAAGATATTGTTACATGCTGTTGAAGGGTATTTGGTAGGGTTATTGAATGGCACTGGGCCAACACCCCTGGTACCTCCATTTTACAGGTGAGAATACTAAAGCTCAGGTTGTGTAATGACTTGTCCACATTGCTGACTCGGTGATGGGAAGTTCCAGAATCTGTTTTTCGTTTAGCTTTGGGACACTTAAGACAAATTATAGGCAATACTACTTAATCAGTAAACATCTATCAGCTAGAAGTACATGGAAGCGGAGAACCTGAAGCAATTTAAAAGCTGTCAGGGAAGTCAGTGATTGGAAAATGTAGCCACAGACTGTTCTGGGGAGCAGACTCATTCCTTTATTTTCCATACCCCCTTTTGCAGAAAATGTTTAAACCTGCTAGTGCCTGGGGGATTTCTGAAAGGGAATTCAGTGATTGACAGGTAGATATATATACCTGAGTCCATTCACCTGTGTGGCTCAAGCGCAGCGTGTTCCAAACTTCTGGACATTTGGGTCATAAAATCTTTGTCTTTCAACGACCTGAAGCAGACCTTCTACTAATGACCTTTAGCTGGTGGGGTTCCTACTAGAAACAGCTCTAAACCAGTTTGGCCATCCCCCCAAACCAGCAGATTGGACCCCAAGAAAGCTTTGTGGCATATAAGCTACCAATCAATGGACCACCTACCCACCCCGTTAAGAGAGCTCCCACCATTCTCCACCCCACATACAACTTTTTTCTAATATGTACCTCTGTGTCCAACTTGGTAAAAGACGCTTGGTCATTTACAACCGAAGGTCAATGTTACTTATGTGGCTTAAAAAGAGGCTAGAGATGGAATACCAGGGCTGAAACTTAGCTTGGTCATCACACCTTCAAAAGGCTCTGAGCCCCTCTGCAGAAAGCAATGACAGTGGGAAACCCCGTGCCCTCCTTGGCCACACAGGGTATGGAACTCAATCTGACATCCATCTGGCACTTAGAGTGCTGCCTGTTCCAACAAGAGGGCCCTCTGAGCTCCTATCTGGGGAACCAGGGCTGTGGGGGTGACCCCATGACTCCAACCAGCAGGATCCAAGTTGGCTTGAGATCCAGAAACATCAGGAGCATCACCCTGAAGGAAGTTATCCTTGCTCTTTCTAGAGGAACAGGACTATCCAGGGTGATCAAAGATGATCCAAAGTAATGGTTCAATGTGCTTTAAAAGCAACATTTTCTTGGAATCAGGGGGTGGTCAGCAGGTACATCTTCTAGAAAGAGAGGACATGTTATAAGATACTGCCCACAAGGGCACAGAAAAGCATGAGCTATGGACAAGTTTAACAAATGTTCTACTTTTAAGATAGAGAATTAGGGATGGTAAGATCCTCATATTTAGAAAAAAATACATATATATGTATATATATACATATATATATTAAACAGTTACTTATCGTCTACTTATATTAACTGTTTTGTCTTTAAATTTTGGTATGAATTGTTTTATTAAATATTTCTAATTAGATCTAAGTAATGATTTTATTAAACATTTATTTTTTTAAAATATATTTTTTATTGATTTCAGGGAGGAAAGGAAAGGGAGAGAGAGATAGAAACATCAATGATGAGAGAGACTCATTGACCGGCTGCCTCCCGCACGCCCCCCACTGGGGATTGAGCCCACAACCTGGCATGTGCCCTTGACCAAAATCGAACCCTGGGACCCTCAATCCACTGAGCCAAACCAGCTAGGGCTTTATTAAACATTTAAAAGAAAGTTTTCATTTACAGAAAAATCACATTTAAATGCAACAGGGTAATACATTTCCTAAATTATCTATCCTATGGATGATGGGCTTTATGGAGTGCGTAACCCTATTACACAAGAGTACATTTTATCCAAATTTTGTATTCATGGAAAGCAAGGGAAAATAAAGCTGCTTCCTGTATTCTGACCTTGCAAACACAAATTTGTGAAGCGAAATGAAACTTCCAGAACTGGAATTCCAGACCCAACATGTGCAACATGTGTTTGACTTTGTAGGCAAATAAATGGAAAAGTGTGCAAAAGAACAGTGTTGTCTTGTGAAATTTTGAAGCGCTGCTCTCAATGAATATTTCTCAGTTACTCACCAAGTTAAGCATTTTGGTGCAAACGTAGTCTGACTTGGTAACGCATTAGATGACGCAGGCTCAAATCCACCCTGCAAAACGCCATTAACTAGCGGGAATGTAATTCAAGTTCAAGATGTTACAGGAATCTGGCCAAGATCCATTAGCTCCCCAAATCACCTGCGGTGTTTATTCGGTAAGAAAACAATGACAGATCAAACTCAGAAGACACCCCAAGTGACCTTGAAATTCTAGGTTGGAAACTGGAGATATAAAACCCAAGGGTGTGTTTTTCCCCAGTTATGTGAATTCATGGCTCTGATGATAATAGAGGCAGGACAGAGCCTGTGTTTATTGGCCTGCACACCTGCCGGAATGTTATTTCCAGACCCACAACCATGTGCTGGGATGGCGGCTTCTCACGGTATCAGTTAGGATAACTGGCTTTGTGCTGTGGTAACAAATAGCCCCTCCAAACCTGAGGGGTTATTTTTCTCTCAGGCTCCAGGTGCACCTCGGGTTTGCAGGGAGCTCTGCTCCTGGTCTCTGCGTGCAGGAGTAGCCCTGTTGGAACAGCGACCCCTCCAAAATTATTGTTATGACAAAGGGAGCAGGTTTCAGAGGACCTAATGCTGCACTGAGATGCTCTGTTCGAACAGCAACAGTCCTCCTCGCACCTGATGCTCATCACAGACAGTCCACTGCGAGATCCACTGTCCCCAAAGGTAGAACACAATCTCACCCTGTCATACAGCCAAGCAGACACAGCCCGTTACATACATGGTTTTCTTATTTTTTAAAAAAAAAAATTTTATTGATTTCAGAGAGGAAGGAAGAGGGAGGGAGGGAGGGAGGGAGGGAGGGAGGGAGGGAGAAAGGGAGAAAGAGAGAGCGAGAGAGAGAAAGAGAGAGAGAGAGAGAGAGAGAGAGAAACATCAATGATGAGAGAGAATCATGGATCAGCTGCCTCCTGCACGCCCTATACTGGGGATCGAGCCCGCAACCCGGGCATGTGCCCTGACCAGGAATCGAACCATGACCTCCTGGTTTATAGGTCAACGCTCAACCACTGAGCCATACCAACCAGGCACATACATGTTTTCAAGAAATAATAACTAGTCCTCAAGTATAAGGACTTGACCACACCGTTTGTCCCACACAGTCCGTCCTAACTTGACCTGGTAGTTGGCTGGCCATCTGTGGCATCTAACTGGCTTTACTAGAATGCAGAGGAGAAAGCGAACTTCTCATTTCCACTCCCTGAAACTGGGATGGGAGTCCTGGCTCCTCTGCTGTTCACATCCTGAAATGATGGCTCCCAGCCTCCTGAGAAAGGCAGTTGGGGGTCTGAGAGCTGACAGAAGGCTTATCTGGTCTTCAAAAGGATTTATATACATTTCAGGGAGAAGAGAGAAATACTTACCAGGACAAGCTTTCTAAGATAAATGCTCTACGAGTAACAGGCGGGGTGTCCATTTCCTTATTTTTAACTTGTCTTTATTCTCACAAAATGATGGAAGGTATTTCTACCAGCTTGACCGAATTTTCTCCTAGAAGGCAAGCATACCTGTTGCCTCAATTACTGTTACTCAAGTGTTTCTCTCTAAGTCAGTGGTTCTCAACCTTGGCTGCACATTAGAAGCACCTGGGAATCTTTTTAAAATCCTGATTTCTGGGCCTCATCCTCCGGAAATTCTGTTTCTTTGTTGTGGGGTGGGGCCACAACATTAGTAACAAAGAAACAGAATTTCCGGAGGATGAGGCCCAGAAATCAGGATTTTAAAAAGATTCCCAGGTGCTTCTAATGTGCAGCCCAGGTTGAGAACCACTGCTCTAAGTATTACTTAATATTGGGGCTTAACAATAAAAGCACGATTGGGAAAAGTCCAAAGACAGTATCATTTACTTTTAGTGAAAACAGACAAAATGATTTGCCTTGATATCACATGTGTAAACAGGACCTTGAATTGTAAGCATGTTAATTGTTCTTTCTGATCATAAACAGCACGTGTGTGTGTGTGTGTGTGTGTGTGTGCGCGCGCGCGCGCGCGTGCTCGTGTGTAACAATATAAACAACGATCTAAACATTCATCACTGAACCTCTAATGCCCTTTCACCATCAAGCTAGGATTTTCAAAGCAACTAAAATGGTATTTTGAAGAAACTGATTAAATTAGGGGAGGCGTGTGAAGATTGCTCTCATTTTCTTTCACGATTAATCACAGGTACAAAAAACGCTGTCTTAATTGAGCTAAAGAGGTTCTGTGATTAAAGTTATCTTAATGATGATCCCAGTTCACTTTTCATATGTAAATCAAACCGTGGGGTGCTCAGGAGATGTTAATTGGCCATGAGATTAATCATTCCTTTGGGTTCAATTCACTGGATACTTAACCCCTCCCTTCCACCAAGACAGTGAGGAGTAAGCCCTGGGAGCTCCATCATAAGCTCTTCAAGTGGAAAATCACCATGTAATAAAGATTGTACTGCCCTATAATGAAGAATTTCTCTCTGTTCCATCATCTATTTTTTTCAGGTGCGAAAATGGCTTAGGTGGCACTACATTTGAGTTCCTTGGGTACAAATGGCATGTCCTTGGGCATAGAAGGATTGGCAGGATTTCCGGTTTCTAAGTTCAAGGATTTTAAGAACCTAGGTCCATCCATCCACAGATCTCATCTATAATTTGGCCAAAAGATTCAAGTCCTCCCACAGGAATGCCTGTCACTGAACGCCATAGGTGCCAGCCATTGTGCCCAGCTTATTTATATTCATTATCTTGAGTAATGAGTGCAATTTTGCAGATGAGAAATTAAGGCTTAGGTGTTAAGTAATGAGCCCTAAGTCACGTAGCTTGCAACCAGCAGGATGGAACTTGAACGCAGATCAGACCAACATCAAAACACAGGCTGGATCTGGCATCTGTCTTCCACAGCAAGCCATGGTCATGAAAAATCAGTCCCATGTACATCCCTTAGCCAGGGCCACTTAAGGAAATCTCAAGTCATTAAACATTAATAACAGCATCAAAGGACTAGCTCCATGGGGCCAGATGAGAGCTGTAGATAATTGGAGATGATTAGGTGTCTGCTTCTCTTTCTAGGTTTTCTTCAGGCAACTTTGGGGGCCACCTTCTCAGGTGGGCAGTGTCTCTCAGTCACCCTCACAACTGTCCTGGTGGTCAGGGTGCTCCCACATGGGGAGCGCTGCTCAGCCAAAAGCCAGGCTCACAGCTGGTGAGTGCAGCTGCCGTGGCGGGAGCCTCTCCTGCCTCTGAGGCAGCACTAAGGAGCAGTGGGCCTAAGCCAGCAGGCAGATATCCCCCGATGGGTCTCAGACTGCGAGAGGGCACAGGCTGGGCTCATGGACTGCCCCCCCCCCCAGTGCATGAATGTCATGCACCGGGCCTCTAGTAAATTTATAATTCTTTACCCCTTTTAGCCACGTACATTCCTCCTTCGATGACCCTAGCAAAAGTCTGTTAGTTTGTCTAACTTTCCACCAAGTGAGCTTAAAAAGAAATGAAAAAGGAAGGTGCTTTTTTTCCCCAGTGTTGAGTTAAATAGCCCCAAACTGCCCGGCTGGCATGGCTCAGTAGTTGAGCGTCAACCTATGAACCAGGAAGTCACAGTTCCATTCCAGGTCAGGGCACATGCCTGGGTTGCAGGCTCCATCCCCAGAGTGGGGCGTGCAAGAGGCAGGCGGTCAATGATTCTCTCTCATCATTGATGTTTCAATCTCTCTCCCTTCCTCTCTGAAATCAATAAAAAAATATTTGAAAAAAATATATATACATGTCTCAGATAAATATGTATTTATTTGAAACCTGTCACGTCACTATTCTAGGTCCTGAAACCAAAAACCCAACAGTCCCTAGGATCTCTCAGAGAAGATTCATGGCAGAGGTTCTGGATCTCAGAGTCAGGTACCTATAAAGTCTAGCTGAGCTTCATAGAGAGTGGAGAAACTCCTCAGAGTCTATGCAAAGTTGTGTGCGAATGTGCAGATTTGTAGAATGTCATGTGAGAGAATTTCCTAGGAAGTAGGTCATAGTTTTCATCTTTTTCTAAAATAATTTATGACTTAATAAGCTTAAAAGTCACGTTGTATGGATTTTGGGTTATGTAAATCTAGAAAATTAATTAAAACAAAGGACAGGGAAGTCTCCCAACTTATTGAGCAGGTGGAGTCATAAACTAAGAAGAAATACCTAGTGTTTGGGACTATAATTTTCATTCTTTAGTCTCAGACAATATTGATCTCTACACCAGAAGAAGTGATGACATATTAGAAAAACTATAAAGAAAATAGAGTGGCAAGTAAAAATAAGTGTTTGTAGAAAAATAATAACTTAATCCCAAATCAGAGAAGCACATGGAATCCCCACTTCATGTTGAAATTTGGGGGATTCCACATAAATATTTGAATTGTACCCCCTTTGATCCCTAAAAACAGCCCCCTAAATTGGCTGCTTCATTTCTGATGAAGCAAAAGTATTACATCTCAGCTGAGCCAATATGCCCTAAAAATGTAAAATCTCCTCGCATGACTCATTCTGCATAAAATCGTCTGGGTTTTGCTCGCTGCAAATAATTGATTCTTGGCACCCGAACTTCAACTACTTACAGTCCAGTCTGTTAAAATGACATTGCGATTTAGCTTAGACAAGCAGAATCCAAGTCAAGGATGTGTTTGCTTCATGCTGTTGGTTGCACCTGTTATGATGAGACCTTAAAATGCCTGAAAGGATCTGTACCAGAAATGGCAATGAGAAACCCCAGATTCTAATCTGATGATACATATGATGTGGTCTGTGTTAGGGTTGCTGAAGGAGGAATGCACGAAGCCAAAGTGGTGAGAGATTATGCATTTATTAGGTCATCTGGAGACCAGATGAACTGAGCCCCCAAATGGCGCCAGCACCCAAAGATGGGGAGCCAGAGGTTTTTAAAGGACTCTAGGTGGGCTTTTTCTGGGCGGAGAATTCTCTGTGCAGGTCTAATTCCTGGGAAGGTCCCTCAGGGAGAGATAATGGTCTTCGCCAGTGGAATGTGGTCTAAGTGAAAGGGGATGTTTTTTGAGAAGTGGTCTAATGGTCAGTTCCCAAGGGAGGGGTATTGATTCAATTATTTGATCAAACCTAACAGTCTGTACAGGAAGAGGGGAGAAACTCAGGGCCAGGAGGAGTCTTTATTGGGGAGGCATCAAAAAAAATGAATCTTTCTATGAGTCAGTGGAACCTGGTGTAATTGGAGGAGGCACCAAACCACACTTTAGACATTCAGATATCAAAGACTCCTATAAAAATGAAAACTCACTTGGGGAGCAACATATTAAGCAGCTATGTTATACCACCGTAGCATGTTTTATTGGCCTAAGTAATTCAATAAAGAGCTCTAGCGAATTCTGGGAGAATAGGACCTTGGACAGCAGCTTTATGATCCTGGAGGGCAGAAGTGAATAAATTTTCAGCTGAGAAGTGAGGGTAAAAATGACTATAATAATTAACATGTATTGAATGTATAACATTCCTGCCTCGCCCCATGACATCTTGGGTACCAGGCATGATGTGGGGCTGACCTGATTTAGACAGGAGATGGAAGCAGATAAAAGCATGAGTCTGGGGAAGACGGCTCTGAGAAGGATGCATGGAGGATGGAAGGACAGCAGAAGGAACATATGGTGTTGTTAGTGTTATGGGATCATTCTGGAAAAGTGAATCAGGCCACCTCCAGGGTCCTCATTCGCCACAGTATGGCTTCATCTTTAAATGCTTTAGAACAGTAACTCTAGAACAGTATCTCAACCTTTGCCTGCATCTATGGCTTTTCTCAGTGGAAAATGGGACGTGTTTTAGCCCCATTCACTGTCAGTAGACTGGGCAGTTGAAAACTAATAAATCTTTTTAGCCGTTGCCTTAGCTAAGCCTAATGAAAATGACCTCTGCTCTATTTCAGAATCAGTAGGAAATATTTTAAATCGTTTCATTGAGGTATTGCTTTTTCTCAGTCCACATCAGAGACAGCCTCACTCTCACAGTGTAGGGAACGCAGCCAGTGTTTCTGAAGGTCTCCAGATGTGCCCATGCCCACAGCTGTTAACACTCGGCACTTCCTGCCTTCAGCGGGGTGAGCCTGTCTCTGTGGGCCCCCTCGGTGGGCTCCCAGGGGAAACACTGCCTCATTTTCTAAGATCCTACAAAGGACCAGAGATGCCCAGTGATGGTAACCATGAACTTTTAAAATATGCAATGCAATATAAATGTCACATTAATAAAATAATGCTAACCTTTACCATGGTATAAGTGCCTTAAATTCTGAATCCACTGGACTGGTGGTGAATCCATACATTTTCTCCACTTTTCATCACTGATTCTTTAAGCTCACATTCTGTTATGGACATCATTTACATGGTTTATGTAGAATGTGTATTCTCCCACCCCTACACACACACACACACACACACACACACACACACGTCTCTTTCATGCAGTTGTTTCTGGCTGTTTCAATGGCATTAAATGTCAGGACAACACAGAGGGACTGTGGTTGGAAACTCCCGGAAGCAACAGCCACCACCCCACCCGCTCCACCCCCACCCCCAGTGCAGCTTGTGGCCCATGGTTTGTGCTGGTGGAGTGATAGGGGGAGCTTCCCTTCCTTGACTGCCCATGCTCAGTTCAAGGTTGTTATGGGTTGGCTCAGCGAGATAGACCACCGACTCAGAATTTAAATTTAAGAGCCTTTATTAAGCTGGCCAGCTGACCACAGCGCCTATCTCCCCCTCTGGGAGCTTTGGAGCATGTGGCAGAGATCAAGGGTGCAGTATGATCCTTTATAGCAAAACAGTGTTAGAAAAAAAATACAAAGCATTCCATTAGCTGTTCTTTAGAAGTTCACAGAAAGTTTATAAGCACAAATGGGGGGGGGGGGTAAACAGAGTCACACCTGGCTGGAGCATATCATAACACATTGTTTTTCTAAGACAATCTAGTAATTTTTCTTCTATGGTTCCTAACCCTGACACAATCCTCCATATGTCAGTCCCCCCTCCCAGCACATTCTGTAACATTCTGTAACCCGTCCATGCCGCAGTCCCTCACCCTAGCACAAGGTCTTCTGCATTTCACCTGCATTTTTCATCATTCGACCACAGGATCATAAACCTGCGTGTGCCTTCGGGTTTGCAAATCAGAAACTACTCATTACCTTGCCTGCTCCTGGCATTGCTTGACTCACCTCACCCCAAACCTCCTACTTCCGGTCTTTCTAATGTAATTTCTAAAAAATAGGTTTAATTTTATTTATTATTTAGTTTTTTAAATATTTTTTATTGATTTCAGAGAAGGGAGAGGGAGAGAGAGAGAGAGAGAAAGAGAGAAATATCAATGATGAGAGAGAATCATTGATCTGCTGCCTCCTATACACCCCCTACTGGGGATTGAGTCCACAACCTGGGCATGTGCCCTTGACTGGAATCAAACCTGGGACCCTTTGGTCTGCAGGCCGACACTCTATCCACTGAGCAAAACCAGCTAGGATGAAAAAAAGATAGGTTTAATTTTAATTATGCAGTACGATACACAAATATAAACTTCTTGCATTCTAAACTATTGCAGGTAGAAGACAGCAAATCCTTGATTCTGAAGACATAATGCAATTAGACATCTCTTGTTTAGTTCTAAGGGAGGAATCAAACATGTATTTAAGAATGACAGATGGCCCAGCCGGATGTGGCTCAGTGGTTGAGCATTGACCTGTGAACCAGGAGGTCACAGTTCAATTCCCAGTCAGGGCACATGCCCGAGTTGTGGGCTCGATCCCCCGTATGGGATCCATGATTCTTTCTCTCTCATCATTGATGTTTCTCTCTCACGCTCTCCCTCTCCCTTCCTCTCTGAAATCAATAAAAATATATTTTAAAAAAGGAAGAAAAGACATGGGGATGGAGATAAAAGAGTGATGATGTGCAATAAAGCAGTAGCGTCTCTGAACTGGGAGGCAGAAGAGACCAGAAACTTTTAAACACTGTGATAAAGTAAGATCTTAGCCAGCCAGCCGACCTGCCCACCGCTCTGCAAACAGAAGCTCAAGCAGCCCATGGAAAGGCCTGAGGGTTCCCGCCCCCTCAGGCATCCGGATCCCAGGCCGTGGTCCCTGGGGGACCTTGGGGTGCTGGGCTCCAACTCCAGGCTGTAAAGGTCACAGGCACCCGGTACATGAAAGCTTTCTGTCGCGCGCTGGGACATGAGTAGTAAAGGAACACTCACTCCCTGGAGGGGTCGTCCATTCCTTGGTGGAGAACAGAGCCTATGGAAATTTCTTTCTTACATCGGGACAAACATCTGCTGTTTCTGGTAACTTCTACCCACTAGATCTGATGTTTTCTGCTACGTGGGTGTCAGGCTTTAAAGAAAAGCATGATACCCCAGCTACCCATTTGAAATCACTAATCCTGGCAAGGGAGACAACGACATTCCTCTAAATTCAGTGAAAAACCTTTCTGAGTAAGGAAAGTCGTACTATCCATTTCTATTCCCGCACAAAAAATAGAAGTGGTGTAACTGCTAGTAAAATGAATGAGATTATCTTAACTCTTCCCCGGGTAAGTGACTACAGGCAGGTCTTGCCAATTTGCATCAGCTCCCCTCTCGATGTTCTGAATGAAGTTCAAATTGAACAGAAGGCCGTTCAATGACCAAGGGCTGTTATGCAATGCTTCTCCAGAGATGGCACGGCAAGCCTTGCTGGCCACTGAAGCTACCAGGTCATGTTCCTATGGACTCCCGTGCCTCCCGTCCTCCGATTCACATTCCTCCCTGATCAGGACACTCACCACCTTGCGTTAGAACCCCTTGTTTACCTCCATTCCTCCCCCCACGATTCTGGCTCCTCGAAAGGGAAAACTGTCTTCTTCGTACTTCTGGTCAACCTCCCGCCTCTGGTCCCCGTGATAAAGCCAGCCGTCCTCTGCACAGTCGCCTCTGACATGTGAGGCCTGGATTAATTAGTATGCCTGTGTCCTCATCTCTAGGCTGCAGGATACGCCTGTGGGTGGGCCTGCCTCTCTGTCACGTTAGAGTGACTGTTGCTCAATGACTGAGATAAAACATCTGAAACTTGCACGAGTTTTTCTAGACAAGTGAAAGGAACTCTACAGATAAATATTTTGACATTCCCAGGAGCATTTTCACTGAGCGGCTTGAACTAGATTTGTGGAAAGAATGGTACTTCTTCATTCTGTTCTCTTACATGTTAGCTGTGTGCCTCTTCATTTTCTCAACAATGGAGGTCTTTTTCCTCCAAACAGAGCTCTCTGATCCTTTCCCAGGGCCCTGGAGACAGCCTGGGCCGGGAGGCCTGCCCTGGGGGACCCCCTCCCTGAGCAGCGAGAGCAGCCTGGCCAGCCAGGCACAGGGATGCTCTGATGTTCAGCATGGCCTATTTTGACCTATTTCCCAGAACTCATGTTTGGCATGCTTACCACTTCCCCTTTATTTCCTGCAAACATCTGGCGAAGAGACGTATTCACATATGAAGATGATGCCTCTGACTGTGTACAGCGGAGGTAGAGCTGCAAGTCTATGTTCTCTCAATGGGGAGGGATTTGTGCCTCTTCGTCCGCCTCTCTCATTCCTCTCTCTTTTTCTTATTGGTTTTTACATAGGGAGGGAGAGAGAAAGAGAGAGAGAGAGAGAGAGAGAGAGAGAGAGAGAGAGAGAGAGAAACATTGATCAGTTGCCTCCCATATGCACTCTGATCACATATCGAACCTACAACCTAGGTATGTGCCCTGACCGGAAATTGAACCCGCAGCCTTTCGGTGTATGGGTTGATGCTCCAACCAGTTGAGCCACCCGGCCAGGACTATCATTCCTCCCTCTTGTGAGGAACAATGGCCATCTGTCCGAAAGCCAGCTTAGTGTAAGACTGTGCTCTGTGGCCTTGGGGTCAAGCTAAGGTGCTGACCTCCTCCGGGACGCCTGTCCCCTGGCTGGTGTGAGGACACCCACCTGGTCTGAGGTGACAACGGTTAGGTCTCCCCGAGGACAATTCACTCTTCCATGTCCAGAATCCTGTTTTGGTAGCTCACTTGTCTCACTTTTCAAAGCAACAAGCATTCTGTGAAATGCACGAATTACATGAGAGGGTGAATTATAAGTCACTCCCAGCCTTTAATACGTCTGTGCTATTTGCTTGACCAAATTGATTAGCCTGTGATGCCCGGGTCCTTAGGGGAAGGTGAGGATGGGGCAGGGCAGGAAATGCCGACTCTCTCTGGGGCCCTTGGTAATAATGTTAAGTGAGGAAAGCCCCACGGGGCTCTGCGATTATAGCGGTAGCAGCACAGAAGGTAGTGGGATCCGGGGCCCGCGATGGGACGCCCAGGGCCTCCGAAGGAATTTTCCAGAAGCATTTAGCCGGCTTCACAGTTTTTCCCAGAGCCAGTCCTGCCTGCAAACACAGCAGCTGCCCCACCGCATTGCTTAAAAGCAAACATCAGGAAGCGCGGACTGAGAGCTGCGTGCAGTATTGATCGGGCTGGAACCAGCCCAGCTCTGTTCATTAGATGGGCTGTTTGTTAGAGCTGCCTGGGATGTAGCCCTTGGAAACAAAACAAACACTGCCACACACAGAGACACACACACACACACACACACACACACTCGCTCCCACTCACAACCTGAAAAAGAGCCCACTTGAGTCGTGTGTTTACTCTTTAGTGCCCCTGCGATGGATGCGCCGATTTACTCTGGAGCTGGCCGGATTAAAGCAATGGCTCTCAGGCTTGCATAGATCGTGGAGAGCGCTATCTCTCTGCTTGTGAAGTAATATTAGAAGAGTTCTTGGAATTTTTTTTTTAATATATTTTATTGATTTTTTACAGAGAGGAAGGGAGAGAGATAGAGAGTTAGAAACATCGATGAGAGAGAAACATCGATCAGCTGCCTCCTGCACATTTCCTACTGGGGATGTGCCCGCAACCCAGGTACATGCCCTTGACCGGAATCGAACCTGGGACCTTTCAGTCCACAGACCGACGCTCTATCCACTGAGCCAAACCGGTTTCGGCATGGAATTTTTAAAAATATATGTTTTTATTGATTTCAGAGAGGAAGGGAGAAGGTGAGATAGATAGAAACATCATTGATGAGAATCATTGATCAGCTGCCTCCTGCACACCCCCTACTGGGGATCAAGCCTGCAACCTAGGCATGTGCCCTGACCAGAAGTCGAACTGTGACCTCCTGGTTCATAGGTCGACTGAGCCACACCAGCTAGGCTTGGGATTTTAATATGAGCCACCGAGGGCTTGTAAGAATGTGCGGTGGCTTGTTCTGTGTTCATTTTGCAGCAAGTAGAAGAGGGGCAGGAAAAATGCTTTCTATGAGCTAGAAAACCTGGAGTTGTGCTTTGCAGAAGGACCTGGGCCAAGTCACGAAGCAGTAGGCCGTGGGGGTGGCAGCTGTGGTCCCCTTCCTTCTGCCCATCACGAGGTCTCTATCTAATGCAAATCTGTGTGTGCAAAGCCAGAGGGGGATCCTGGGTGGCAGAGTCACCACATAAAAGCATAACTTAGCCCTCCACTTAATAGTTAATTTCTGGTTACGTTTTTCTCAATCTAAAATCCTGAAAAATATATTTTCACTTCCAGGTTTGGAAGTGAAAATACCTTTTCTATTCTGTCTGCTACAGCTAGGTAGCCTGAGTACCTGTGAATAAAATGCCTATGGACTACATCAAAGCTAACACAATGTCCTAAAGCTGTATTCACCCCCTGTGTCTAATAATTAACCTCTTTCAGTGACATCATTCTTGGCTTGAGATTTGGTTTAAAGGCTCAGTTGCCCATTTCTTGGCTGTATAATAACTAAGATCCTTTCTCTGAGAACAGCTTTGCGAACGTGCAGATAAGTCAGCGACGTCATGGGGAGCACTTGTGATTGTTATTATTGAACCCCAGGCAGCAGAGCTGTGAAGTGGGAACAGTCATACTGTGAAAGCTCTGGAACAAAACACTGACCAATTAACTTTGTGTGCGAAAGCTCGAGCAGTTCTTCGCGTGCAGGACAAGGAATCCTCCTGTGTGCTACTCTGTGAGGTGCTGAGACATAAAATACAGATATGCAGAGACAAATCAACCTCTCAGTCTTTGCTAGAAGTGCAGATGCCGTCTTTATACACGTGAAGTATTACTGACTTCCATTCGTCTGAAGCTCTGGGGTGGACCTTAAGATATGACAAAATGAATGTGTTTACTGCTCATTTTATTTTCCTCCACAAATGTGTCAGAGCAGTAAGGGAGTGAACTGAGGATAGAAGGCCATGGCCCCACCTCCTTCTCTCCATCAGAATGACCATGGCAAGGACATTTGAACTGCCTGAGCTTCAGCAATGTCACTGTAAAATAAGAGTATTAGACTCAATAAATTCTCCCAGTGTTATTTGTACTAGAGACACAGCACCCTCTAAATGCTGCCAAGGTTGACCCCATCCATGACACCTTCTCCTTGACCCCAAAGTTGACCCCACCCATGACACCTCCTTGACCCCAAGGTTGACCCATCTATGACACCTTCTCCTTGACCCCAAGGTTGACCCCACCCATGACACCTTCTCCTTGACCCCAAGGTTGACCACACCCCTGACACCTTCTCCTTGACCCCAAGGTTGACCCCACCCATGACACCTTCTCCTTGACCCCAAGGTTCACCCCACCCATGACACCTTCTCCTTGACCCCAAGGTTGACCCCATCCATGACACCTTCTCCTTGACCCCAAGGTTCACCCCATCCATGACACCTTCTCCTTGACCCCAAGGTTCACCCCACCCATGACACCTTCTCCTTGACCCCAAGGTTGATCCCACCCATGACACCTTCTCCTTGACCCCAGGGTTGACCCCATCCATGACACCTTCTCCTTGACCCCAGGGTTGACCCCACCCATGACACCTTCTCCTTGACCCTGCCTCATTACATTTTAGAGAAGGAGAGACAGTGAAGGGGGTTAGGGGAAGAAGTAGGAGATGAAGCGAAACTTAAGCAAGTTAAAATCAGCAATAAAAATGGGAGCAGCAGGTTGCTTTGCTTCGTTACTTGTCCCCTCTTGCCCCAGGTCGTATTCAGATCTATGAAAAACACAGAACAAAGTGTCAAAGGCAGAAGTCATTCCCTCCCCACCACCAGATGTCCTCCTGAGTACAGTGTGTGACGTGGAGAAAGAAACCCTGGAGAATTGTCCCCCCCAGTGCTCATAATTGGCTGTCACTGGAGAGGGAGGAGGTCAGGAGGGAGGGGCCACCAAGCAAGAGCCCAGCAAATGCTGATGACTTGGAGCTCAGCTCCTTGGGGAGGGAATAAAGCCCCCCGAAGCTGGGAAGTGAGAGATACTGGATTGTGAGTAGTTTCCTTGACTCTTTGAGTAGCCATGGATAAGGCTATTCTCTGTGTCTTGGTTTGCCACCTGTATATCAAACGACAACTCTAAAACCTCTATTCAGAAAATATTTATTGAATATCTGTCCTAGGCATGTGCGCACTGGCCTTAAGTAGCTCACAATCTGGTGAGGGTGACAGAGATGCGCTAGGTAACAAGAGCTCCATTAGAGGCAAAGTACTGGGGGCCTGCCGAGATTGACCAGCAGACCCTGAGTGACGGATGAATGGATTACTCTGACACACATTTCTGTGAAAGAGAGGCTAAGGGACTGCCTGGCTAAAGGAACCAGGTAGCCCTGTTCACCTGCCTCCTTAGGCTTTTATTGTAGCAACAGCTTGAACTAAAATTAATCCCTAGATACTATCAGCAGGGTAAATATTCTTGAGAAAACGCATGTATCTGTAGTGTCTTTAAAACAAGGACGTTTTGAAGTCCAAACATAAAGATTCTAGTAAAATACCCGGGGACTCGGACTTCTTTGGAAAAGTCAAGGGGCGGGGGTGGGGCAGGGGGGGGAGACTGCCGCCTTCGGCAAGGTTCCCCTAGAGGCCCCCGGCCTTTTGGAGAATCTTCCTTACAGACTTCCCAACCAAGTCCCATGCTTCGCCACAGGGGCCAGAGCAGAGGTTTATTCAGCAAAGCCTCCCCCTTTCTCCTCTCTGGGACAGGATGGCTTTCCCCATCATCTGCTGCATTTTCTGGGATGAAATCTCTTCTCCAAATCTCTGGTCGTTTGTCTTTGTCTTTCAATACTTAGTTGTTGCCAAGCGCCCTGTTATTGAACAATCAAGACTGCATTGACTGGCTGTCATTATTAGATGACACGGGGGTAGTGTGCCCCACTAGGGTGGGTAGGGAGGCGAGGGAGTCCCTCTCCACCCAAGTCTCACATAGGTTCTGCCCTCCGGAGCCAGCATCCTTCCTGGTTCCTGCTCACTGTCTGTGCTCTCTGGATAGCAGAATCTCTTATCATCTCAGAAGCATCTCTGAGATACACAAAAGTCCCGTCAACGTAAGAAACGTTCAGACCTGTAGAGAATTCTTATGAGTTTATTTGCGCCAAACTGACATTGCCAGGAAGCAAAAACTCAAAGGATTGAGAAAATGCCCCAGAAAATGGCAGTTCTGCACCCTGCTTTAGACATTACAATCAAAAGAGAAGAGGGAAGTGGGTTACATGAAATCCATTGGTGACAGATGAGGGAGGTGGGAGAAGGCAAAGCGGGGGAACCTCTAGGATTGGATGAAAAGTGAAATGATAGACACATACTTTTTTTACACAGATGGGTACAGGAAAGTTAACAGGCAACAATGATAACTATGATGATGAGGGGATTTGTAGTCTCCACTCTAGCACAGTGCCTGTGCTTTGAGGGGTCCAAAAAAAAAGAAATTTGTTTTTGCAAAGGCATGTTTATCAGATATGTTATCCTCGATGCAAAAAGACAACAGATTAGATGAAGATTGACATTGTCAGCGAAGATCCTAGCCTAGACATGACTACCCGCCATAAACTGCTTTTAGTTATTCTTAGTTAAAAATTTTTAGTTTCAGACCATCCCTTGTGGTTATTTCAGGTCTGTGTTTGTTAGGTCGCCATGCAGGCCTCCCCTACTCTTGCCAGGTTTAGTATGTGGCCCCTCTTCATCCACATATATTAAAACCTTTTAAAAAATAATTAGGCCCTGGCCGGTTTGGCTCAGTGGATAGAGCGTCGACCTGCGGACTGAAGGGTTCCAGGTTCGATTCCGGCCAAGGGCACATGCCCAGGTTGTGGGCTCAATCCCCAGTAGGGGGCGTGCAGGAGGCAGCCAATCAATGATTCTTATTGTTGATGTTTCTATGTCTCTCTCCCTCTTCCTTCCTCTCTCTGAAATCAATAAAGAAATATATATTTATTTATTTTTTTTTTTAAATATATTTTATTGATTTTTTTACAGAGAGGAAGGGAGAGAGATAGAGAGTTAGAAACATCGATGAGAGAGAAACATCAATCAGCTGCCTCCTGCACATCTCCCACTGGGGATGTGCCCACAACCCAGGTACATGCCCTTGACCGGAATCGAACCCGGGACCCTTGAGTCCGCAGGCCGACGCTCTATCCACTGAGCCAAACCGGTTTCGGCAAGAAATATATATTTAAATAAATAAATAAAATAATTAGCTTCCCTTTGGTGGGGGAGGGCTTTGGATATAGGGAGAAAAATAGGTGGAAGGAGATATATCTACAGAAAAGTGATTTTTAAACTTCTTGGCTAATTCTATTTAGCCCAGTTCTTATAACCATAAAGTTACCTTTAATGCCTAATCCAAATTGCCCTCCTTCTATCAAAAAATGTTACCACTCTCCTGTCCCCAGTGGAAAAGGGGCCAGACTTTGAAAGTTCCTTCTCTGTCACTATGGCCTCTAGTAAGAATATAGGGTTTAAATTTAATCAACCACGCCCTAAGCGGTTTGGCTCAGTGGATAGAGCGTCAGCCTGCAGACTGAAAGGTCCCAGGTTCGATTCCAGTCAAGGGCATGTACCTTGGTTGCGGGCACATCCCAAGTAGGAGGTGTGTAGGAGGCAGCTGATCGATGTTTCTAACTCTCTGTCCCTCTCCCTTCCTCTCTGTAAAAAAATCAATAAAATATATTTTAAAAAATAATAAAATAAATAAACTTAATCAACCTGGATTTGAGTGACAGGTGTGCCATTAACAATGGCCGCTCTCTCTGTCTGAACCCCTGGCCCCTTTTGTATACCAGTCTTCATCTATGAAATGAGGATGATAATCACGCCTATTTCCTAGTGTGATTATGGGGCATCAAGGAGATGATCCATTTAAAACACTCAGCAGTGCCTGGTACCTAGAAAGCACTAGCAATGTAACTATTGTTATTGATGTACTCTTCGTGAGCTCTCAAAGTCACAGGAGCACCTCGTTTCTGCTCCATTAGAGGATCCAGATCTTTACCCTCAAAAAAAAACTTGTGCTCTTAAACTGTGGGCTTTGGGGACATTTCAAGCATAATCATATCTATTGGAGTACATTTTCTGCTGCATGATTTTGGGCTTAATCTTGTTAAGCCTAAATTTCTTTTTCTACCAAGTGGGGATAGTAATATCTACTCCATATGTTTGTTTGGAAGATTAAGTGAGCTAATATATGCAAGTTCCCTAGCAAGATACTTAAATAAATTCGCCAATCATGGTTCCTGTTTGGCTAAGGGAAGTGGTTCCTTTCGTGGTCCCTCTAGATCAGTAGTTCTCAACCTGTGGGTCGCCAACCTGTGGGTCGCGACCCCTTTGGGGGTTGAACGACCCTTTCACAGGGGTCGCCTAAGACCATCGGAAAACACATATATAATTACATATTGTTTCTGTGATTGATCACTATGCTTTAATGATGTTCAGTTTGTAACAATGAAAATATATCCTGCATATCAGATATTTGCATTACAATTCATAATAGTAGCAAAATTACAGTCATGAAGTAGCAACAAAATAATTTTATGGTTGGGGGGTCACCACAACATGAGGAACTGTATTAAAGGGTCGCGGCATCAGGAAGGTTGAGAACCGCTGCTCTAGATGAATTGGTCTTAAACAGCCAATTTATATACCTTTTATAGCAATGTCCTTATCAGCTGTGGCTCATGAGATTGTGAGCAGCATCTGAGTTAAGGTGTATTAGTAAAAAGAAACATGCCTAAGAAAGATGACTTGGACCCATTAATTACTTGCTTTTGGAAATTTTATTTGAGGAAATATCAAGAGAATTAACTGTGTGCCATGGAATAACAAAACCAGGAGAGATAATGAGACACAGTCTAGACCATTAAAATTTAAATTATGAGTGAGCAAAAGCTATGATCAAAAGAAAAGATTTACAAAATAGAAGCCAAGGAGGCCAGCAAGAAGATACTAGAAGAAATAATTGAAAGTATTTGAGTTCCTTTGGATGCCATTGTAATTAGCTAATTGTTAATATTAGAAAAGGAGCAAAGGGAAGGCCAGGCATTATAGGCATGTCATTGGGCACTTCACCAGGAAGCTGCAATTTCACGCACCCCGGGGAACCACTGGCCCATTCCCTGCAGATCCTTGGGGGCATGGGTCCAACAAAGGGGAGACAGACACATGCCCAGTGACGTGGGTGGCATCGGAGAAGGTACTTGTCTGTCAGTCAAACCTGGGAACAGAGATCATTGGCCAGATGGGCGTGGCCACAGCAAGTGAGCCAACATTTGTGAATGCATAATTCCCTAATTAAAGGAATTCTCTCTCTATGAGCTCTTGGCTCTGGGCTCTTGTCAGGCTCTCTCATTCCTGCTTCCTTGCTTTCATTTCTAAAGCCTATGATCATGTGGAACCCCCCTCCCCAAATCAATGCACTGATGAACTGCAGCAGGAAATACAAATTATGCCAGCCTGGTGCTGGATGGGATTGTTCCAACATGGAACGGAAGTCTGGACACTGGCTCTGATTTTAGCCCTGCTACTGGCAAAACAGGACTTCTTCCTTGGAGGACGAGGGGGAATGGGACCTTGGAAACTCAGGGATGGAATTCCACAGAAATAAAAACCACTCGTTCTCCTGTGCAAGTCTCAGAAAATACTTTTCCTTGGGCTATCACAAGGGCCTCTCCCAAAAAGTGACACTTTAATGGTTACATACCCAAAACAGTTGGCTACTGACCTCCTAAAGCAGTGGTTCTCAACCTTCCTGATGCTGCGACCCTTTAATACAGTTCCTCATGTTGTGGTGACCCCCAACCATAACATTATTTTCGTTGCTACTTCATAACTGTAATTTTGCTACTGTTATGAATCGTGATGTAAATATCTGATATACAGGATGTATTTTCATTGTTACAAATTGAACATCATTAAAGCATAGCGATTAATCACAAAAACAATATGTAATTATATATGTGTTTTTCGGTGGTCTTAGACGACCCCTGTGAAAGGGTCGTTCGACCCCCAAAGGGGTTGCGACCCACAGGTTGAGACCCACAGGTTTAGGACCTAAAGCATCCTCTTTCTGAGGCTACATCAAACTTTGGGTTCGGACCTTGGCTCCCCAAGCAGCTCTTCTGTCCTCTATCTACAAGTTCCCTCTCCTTTCTCCATCCCTCCTCCTTTCTAGAGCTAATCTGTGGGAGTCTCTGATGTAGGGGCAGTCCTGTGGGACTGGAACCCTTTCATTGGTGGGATTGGACACCAGCTGTAGGTCGAAAGTCTCAGAATCACATTCATTTGTTGGATGCCCAGTTGGTGTCAGAGAATCAGAGAATTGGTTGTTGGTGAGAAAACAAAAAATCAGACCTTGTTATATTTCTCTGTTCCCTATGTTTAACTTCCAACCTGTAGTTATTGAATAAATGGGCTTTATTTGACTAGTAATCGAACAAATTTGTTGGGTAAACGTATGTGTGTGTGTTGGGAGGAAAGTGTTGTGTTCGTAATCTAAGACATACCGAGTCTTGCTCCTCTGGAAGAATGCAAGATGGTTTCATAAGCTTGGAAATTAGTAGTGAGGGGAGGCAGAGTTTGCTATCCAAAATATGCATTTTGCGGGTATAGATGGTTTCAAGCTGGTTATTTTTTAAGAAACGAAAGGCTCAGAAAGAACCTTTCAATCTCCCCCTCTACCTGAAAGGGAATCTGATAGACAAACTTGCTTAAAGGAAGGGAGCTATCCTCTTGGCATAATAGGATCTAAGTGTGGCAGGCAGGGAGGATACCGGCAGAGTCTAACAGACTCTGCTCTGTGTCCCATTGTTTCTGGGTGGCCCAGTGACAGTTTATTTAGTATACTTGAGGCCCAGTGCATGAATTCGTGCACCAGTGGGGTCCCTCAGCCTGGCCTGCAGGATCAGGCCAAAACTGGATCTCCGACATCCCCCGAGGGATCCCGATTGCGAGAGGGCGCAGGACAGGCCAAGGGACCCCACCAGTGCATGATTGGGGCTGGGGAGGGATGCAGAAGGTTGGCCAGCCAGGGAGGAACTGCAGGAGGGCTCCAGGGCATGTCTGGCCCGTCTTGCTCAGTCCTGATCAACTGGACCCCAGCAGCAAGCTAACCTACCAGTCGGCACCTCTGCCCCCTGGTGGTCAGCGCACATTATAGTGACTGGTCGACCAGTCAGCTGCCTGCCCCCTGGTGGTCAGTGCATGTCATAGTGACTGGTCGACCGGTCTACTGTCTGCCCGCTGGTGGCCAGTGCACATCATAGCGAGAAGTTGAGCGGCCTTAGCATATCATTAGCATATTATGCTTTGATTGGTTGAACGGATGACCAGGCACTTATCATATTAGGCTTTTATTATATAGGATGTGTGCTCTTTCTCCTCTACCTATGAATTGCCTACTTTCCCTTCAAAATCCCAAACCCCTGCCTCCCTCTCCTTACTCCAGAATGGCATGTAACCTCAACTGCCCAATGCCTCCTAAGCTCTCATATTCTTAGGGAACCCCCCATATGAATACATGTAATTAAATTTGGTTTCCTTCTATTAATATATCTTATGTGAATTTGACTATTTGGCCAGCCAGAAAAACTTAGAAGGGTAGAAAGACAATTATTTTCCTCTCCTACAATTTTAGTGAGCCGACTAGGAGGAGGAAATATAATTTTTCCCAAAATGCATATTTTGAGGTGGCAAATTGCTTCCCCTGAGTAGCTATTGAATCTGAATTTGGACTGCACTTGACTGCTACATGCTGCTATTTCTTCAGTAGCTAATGGGGTAACAAGTGCCTGGGGAGTGATTAAGGAAGAATTAACCTATTAAAGTTAAAAATTTTAATAATGCCACCAGGCACTTGTGTGCTATTTCGTAATGTAGGGAGAGCTTTCGTGTACACTAATTTTACAGTCACGACTCTGTGAATTAAGCCCATATTAGAGTGGGGAAATGAGAGTTTCGGTCATGAAGCTCACAAACTGTAGATCCAGCATTCAAACCCGTTTCTTTTCACGTCAGCTCCAATATTTTCTTCCACTGGGTGACAGTAAACGCCAGATTTCCATGAATCAGAGTAGCCCGCATAGACCAAAAGAGGGACGCCATCTGTGCGTAAGTGTTGGAGGCACGTTCCAGACCATGAGTGGGGGGGCATTGTGTCGGGGAAGGACCTGATTCTAAGGCAGAATCCAGGACAGAATAGGGCCCAGGGGTCCACCCATGGGCATGAAGGAAGATTTTCCTGGGGATATTGTAGAAATATATCTATCCCAGTACTCCTCTTCCTCAGTCGTAAAGTAGTCTAGGAGGCACTCTGCCAAAAACTTAGTCTCTGCTTGGTTGGATGCCAGCGTATGGAAAGGGCATGGACAGATACTTCTCTCTTTCATAGAAGAGAGAACGTTTTCAAGGGTTTTGACGATGCACATGCTTGAAGAACTAGAGGATGTGCACATGAAAGTTCCTTGGCTCCTTCCAGAGTCCGTTCATGCATTGCCATGTCTTTGACCATGGATTTGCCCTCATCCAGAATTCTTTCCTTCACACTTGACCTCTCCTCTATGTTCTAATACCATTAGTTACTGTTTTATTTCTATTTTTTATGTTCTAGTAAATAAATAGCTACTATTCATTGAGGGCTTATTGTAGTCCAGACACTGTTCTATGTTTATTCACATGTTGTCTCAATTTCTTTTTCCAAACTCTATGGAGTTGCTGTGATTATTATCCATTTGACCAATGAGGAAACTGAGCATTAGCAGATCGGACTCCCAGTTGTCTGTCTCCAAAACCTGTCCTCTGACCATGAAGCTATACGGCCTCCAACTCCAGCCCTTTTTCAAAACATATATATTTTTTTATTGATATCAGAGACGAAGGGAGAGAGAGAGAGAGAGAGAGAGAGAGAGAGAGAGAGACCAACAATGAGCGATCATCATTGATCGGCTGCCTCCTGCACGTTCTATACTGGGGATCGAACCCACAACCCGGGCATGTGCCCTGACCAGGAATCGAACCATGACCTCCTGGTTCATAGATTGACATTCAACCACTGAGCACACCGGCCAGGCCAACTCCAGCCCTTTTTGCTCCCACAAACCCACCCCCACCAATAACCTCTCCTCTCTGTTTCCTTCCTTTCTCCAACTTTCTTCTTTTGGAAAACAATTGCTTTTCTATGCTCAACAACCACCCAGTAGGTATAGTTTTAAATCCTAAGGAGTTCACTGAGGTACCTCCAGTTCAGTCTCCACCACCCCCTCCCACCCCCCGTCACTCTTTAATCCTATTCCTTTGGTATGACACCCCCCTACAAGTTCAAAGCTGGCACACATTACCAACTCCTGCCATTTCCTCACCAGCATGGATGACAACCCCATTTGCTGGGCTTGAACCTGAGAAGGGCCCAGGACCCTCCACGGGTCAACCAGCGCTAGCCCGGTGGCTTCTTTCTCTGTAGGCAAATCGTTACATTGGCCATAAGCATAGCAAGGGCGGGGACACAGCTTCTCCAACACCTGCCCATCCCCACGAGAAAAAGCACGACTGGCCGGCGTGTAACTGGCCCGAGTCTCTCCCACGGGCCCAGCCTCTCTGTGGGAACCTCTTGCCTCGCTCTCTGCAGACGTTTCCTGACGGGCTGGTTCCCTCCTCGGTCATCCGCATTCCTACACCACTGTGGACAGACAGTGCAGGGCACACTGATTACAAATGTAGATCGTGCCTGGCCAGTGTGCTGAGTGGTTAGCAATGACGTATGTGTTGTGAAGTCAACGGTCTCAACCTGTGGGTCGCGACCCCTTTGACAGCCTAATGACCCTTTCACAGGGGTCACCTAAGACCATCCTGCATATCAGATATTTACATGACGATTCATAATATTAGAAACATTACAGTTATGAAGTGGCAACAAAAATAATGTTATGGTTGGGTCACAACATGAGGAACTGTATTTAAAGGGCCAGAAGGTTGAGAACCACTGTGCTAAGTGGTTAGCAACGACCTATGAACCAGGAGGTCACGGTTCGATTTCCAGTCAGGGCACATGCCTGGGTTGTGGTCTTGATCCCCAGTGTGGGGCGTGTAGGAGGCAGCCGATCCATGATTCTCTCTCATCTCCCTCTTCTATCTCTCTCTCTCCCTCTTCCTTCCTCTCTGAAATCAATTTATATATGTAATTTGAAATCAATTTATATAAAATGTAGATAGCAACCCTACTGTTTATGTTTTACATTGTGATGGCCCTGCAGATACCAGTTCAGTGACCAGCTTTACCCAGGAAAAGATGAACAAAGGGAATGACTTCTCAATATTTTTGAGCAAACACACACGAGGAACAGTACCTTCTCTTTCACATCTGCTTTTTAGGGATTTCGCTGTTCTCTACTTCAAAAATGATATCAATTGACTTTGGAGTTATAGTCTTGTGATAGATGTGCTTACTTGCTTGTCTTTTTGCTCATTCATCTTCCTGATTCTGGGGCGGGGTGAGGGGGTGTCAAAGCAGTTTCCTGTATCCATCCATTGATGCTCGGATGACATCAAGGCCAGAGGCCTCGGGAGGAAATGGTACCCAGGGACTCGAGCAGCGGGCATGGCCTGGCTCAGCGCACGGGCTCATTGAGCATTGTGGTCACACCCCAGCCGCCGACGGCATGGGGCCGAGATTCCCGCTTCGCACTGCCCCACGTCAGTGTGTTCCGCAGAGCAATGTTTCCATTTGCAGGGCTGCTTCTGCGGCATCCGGCTGCTCTCGGTACATTAGGCATTCCCATCACACCAGCTGTCCCAGGCCGCCTTCTGCACGTGGCCCAAGGCCGCGGCGTGGGCGCCGATGTGGGGATGGCTCCGGGAAGCAGCGGATCATGGCAGATGCTCATATGCAAGTGTTTGGAGGGGCTGTCATTACAGGTTCCCATTTGCTCGGAAGCGCCATTTAGTGAGACCTTGAGAGAAAAATATGAAAAGCACTTTATGTTTCAAGGTTCGCGAGAAATCTGAATATTTACCCCAAGGGAGAGAGGAAAAGAAATCGTGCAAAATGACACTGTCTCACATGCAAATGAGGCTAAAGCCCGGGAGGAATGTATGGTACTGAGTGCTGTGGATATAAAAATTAAAAGGCTCTTACCTTGAGTTAACAGCCAAGACCCACCGTCCTCCACAACCTCTTAAGCATTTGAACTTGCCTCAAACAGCTGCCTTTGCAAGCAGCTGAGAATTCACATAAAAGAACTTCGGGCAAATACTCCTCTGACACCTTTTATCTTCAAAGCATCAGGCACTCCTGGTTTCCTAATGATAAAGACTTCCTCCCCCACAGAAAACTCGGGGTACCATTTCCTCCTGATGCCTCTAGCCTTGATGTCATCTGAGCACCAATGTGTGGACACAGGAAACTGCTTTGACCCCCCAAACCCTGCCCCCCCACACACACACACACTCAGAATTATGAAGATGCATGCATATGAATGAGCAAAAAGACAAGCAAATAAACACACATGTCACAAAGCTGTAACTCCAAAGTCCATAGATATCATTTTCATTTTAGAAGTAGAGAACCGCGAAATCCCTAAAAAGCAGATGTGAAGGAGAAGGTACTATTCCTCGTGTGTGTTTGCTCAAGAATATTGAGAAGTCATTTCCTCTGCCATTAACAGCCTGGTGCTTAGATTAATTTCTTTCCTGTCTTTTTCTTTTTCTTTTTGCCAGGGTGACTGGGAAAGATTCCATGAAATGGGATTGTTGAGTTGAAGAATAAGTGGATGTCATTTTTGCTAGATGTTGCCTAATTCCCATAAATAAAGCTAGTATGTGTTTAAACATTAAACGCAATAGCTCAGTGACTTAACATCAAGATGTTTTTCTTTTGTTGTCCAAGCTTCCGTTTCAAACCAGATTAGTAAGAGGTGGGCATGCTGAGCTGTGTAAGTGACCCAGGGGCCAACTCGGGAACCCAGGCTGATGGGGGCTGCAAGCTTTGTATGGCCACCATCTCAACACTCAACCTTCACCAGGTGGAAGAGTTCATCGAGAACTCGGCCAGGCTTCTGTGTTTTGTCCACAAAGTGACACAGATCGTGTCTACTCATAGTCCATTGACCAGAACTTGTCACATGAGCCTGTTGGACAGCAAAGGGTCAGAATTTAGAGGACCACCAATCATGGCCACTTGAGCAAGCAGTGGTCACTCCCAGCCATTTGATCTTCGAGGCCATGTGACAAGATTTGGTGACACAGCCCTAACTAGTTTGGCTCAGTGGGTAGAGCGTCGACCTGCGGACTCGGGGGTCCCGGGTTCGATTCCGGTCAGGGGCATGTACCTTGGTTGCGGGCACATCCCCGTGTGGGGGGTGTGCAGGAGGCAGCTGATCGATACTTCTCTCTCATCTGTGTTTCTCTCTCTCCCTCTCCTTCCTCTCTGTAAAAAATCACTAAAATATACATTTTAAAAAAAGATTTTGTTACACAGATTCTCATCAAAGAGTTGTTTATAATAGGAAAGAAGGAGGATGGTAGGAAGGGGAAAGAGAGAAAGAGGCAGGGAGGGGGAAGGGAGGGAGGGAGAGAAGAAGGAAGGGAGGGAAAGAGGAAAGAAAAGAAACAATTGAGAGTACCAGTAGGGAAGAGTTCGATATATGGTGTACGGTGTACACAAAGGAAATGCTGAGTGATATAACTCAGGGCAGAAACTCTTGCAGATTTATATTCTGTTTCTCTCCCTCTCTAGATATGAGTCCTTGCATATATTACTTAAGCTAAATTTTGAGTTATTTGGATAGAAAATTGGGATAATAGCAACTTACAGGGTTATTAGGAAGGTAAAATTTAATAAAAATATGGCCGGTTCTATAAAGCACATTGTTATTATTTTTTCAGCTATTAAATTATGCATCAAAATACTTAGTGATCTGAAAGTGCTCACATTACGGTTCTGGAAGAAAAAGAAGCCTCAAAACAAAATCTTTTTTAGTATAATATATGTTTGTTATTTTAAATCACAAATATATACATAGAAAAATCGGGAAGGTACACCAAAACCTAGATGATGGTAGCCTCCAGTGTGTGTTTTTATTTTTATTTTTGTGTAATAAAATAGAATATGTCAAGAAAAGAAAGGGATTAGATGTATATTATATCCCAGACTGAGCCAAGTTGCTTGTACAGTATGAAACCCTTTTTCTCTTACAGTTTCGTGGTCTTATAGCTCATTGGGGAGACTGAAAATATGTCTTCAGTTGCACTTAGAAAAAATGTAATGTTTTCTGTTCCAAGGAACTAGCCTTGTATGAATTCAAATATATGTATTAGCCATGCCCAGAGGCGTTTGGCAAGTCTCGTGGATTATTTTGTCTGGGGGAAAGGATGTATCTATAAGAAAGAATTGCATCTATTTTTCTATTTTATATATTAATATATTGCAAAATGGTCTTTATTTTTAATATCTTACAAGGTGCTTTTTTTAAAAAAAAAAAGTATATTTTTATTGATTTCAGAGAGAAAGGGAGAGGGAGAGAGAGATAGAAACATCAATGATGAGAAAGAATCATTGATCAGCTGCCTCCTGGATGCCCCATTCTGGAGACCAAGCCCCCAACCTGGGAATAGAACCATGACCTCCTGTTTCATAAGTCGATGCTCAACCACTGAGCCATGCTGGCCAGGCAAAAGGTGCTTTTTAAGGTATATGACTTGATGTTTTGATATACATATACATGGTGAAATAATCACCACAACCAAGCTAATTAACATATCCATTACCTCACAGTTATTATTTTGGGAGTAAGAACAACTAAAGTCTACCCTCTTAGCAAATCTTGAGTCTGCAATGACTGTATTGTTGACAACATTCTCAGTGCTGTACGTTAGACCTCCAGAATGTATTAGTCCTGCATAACTGACGTGTTGTACCCCTTGACCAACATCTCCCCATTCCTCCCTCCCTGTAGCCCTTGGGCCATACTCTTCTTTATCACGAATAAAAAAAGAAGAAGAAGAAAGCTAGTAGCTACAGTAATTCCAGACAGAACAGACTTCAGACCACTTTTTCTGTTTTTATTGCAGTGTCATTCTGGAACTGGGTTTCCCCTCTTCCTATGAATTAGCTGGTGCCGACACCCCCATCGCTCTGTGGCACCTGCCTTCAGAGAATTCCTGTCTCCAAGGAATCTAAAAAAAAATTATATATATATATATATATATATATAGATAGATAGATAGATATATAGATATATAGATATAGATATAGATATAGATATAGATATAGATATAGATATAGATAGATAGATAGATAGATATAGATATAGATATAGATATAGATATAGATAGTATATACACTGAGTGGCCAGATTATTATGACCACCTGACGTTTGTAGGCAAATTAGCTATAATTTTGCGCTGAAATTGCTAGAGGGCCAGATCATTATAAACATCTGAATAGCACAACATACCTAAGTATTGTTGCTGATCAAGTTCATCCTATCATGTTGATGGCGTATCCCAGTGGAGATGACTTCTTCCAACAAGACAATGCGCCATGCCACGGTGCTCATGTTGTGCAGGAGTGGTTTCAAGAACATGAGGGAGACTTTACCTTGCTTAGGTGGCCCCCACAATCACCAGATCTGAATCCAATGGAGCATTTGTGGGACGAAGTTAAAAGAGCCATCAGGCAGCTGGGTCCACAACCATCAGATCTCACAGAACTGGACAGTGCTATTCATCAGGCATGGTGTCAGATTCCTCGCATCACCTTTCAACATCTCGTGGAGTCAGTGCCAAGAAGAATCGCCACAGTAATGAAGGCAAAAGGTGGCCCAACGAAGTACTGATGGGGTGGTCATAATAATCTGGCCACTCAGTATGTGTTTGTGTGTGTGTGTGTGTGTGTGTGTGTATGCTATTTCAGAGAGGAAGTGGGAGAAAGAGATAAAAACATCAATGATGAGAGAGAATCATTGATTGGCTGCCTCCTGCACACCCCCTACTGGGGATCAAACCTGCAACCTGGGCATGTGCCCTGACCGGGAATCGAACTGTGACCTACTGGTTCATAGGTCTATGCTCAACCACTGAGCCACACCGGCTGGGCCCTCAAAGGGATCTAAAAGAAACGCATGTCTGCAGTGTACACAGCATTGTGTTTTAATCATCCTATGATAGCCACGACTAATTAAGAAGTTACAACCCCATGTTCATGCCATTAAATCTGATTTCAGGTTTAACTTTAAAATCTCTCCCTGTAGAACGGAGGGTTCTGAAACTGTATACGTAAATTGAGATGTACTTCTACTCTTTACAAAAACATACTCTAAATGCCCTATAGGCAATTTAATGTTTCCATCAAATGAATGTGATCTAGTATTGATATGCTTCTACTAACAATAACTTGATTCCCAATAGCTAGAGCGTATGTCAGTCAATTGTACACATTTTTCAGAATATGATTCGTTATATAAAATAAGCAATAATAAAACTGAAAGTCCCCTTTTTGAAAAGGGGGTAGTTATCCATAGAATTCTATAGATACCTTGATTTACCAACTCTAGCCTTTTTAGTAGCTCACTATCATCTTTTTTTGTGTATGTTTTCTTCACTGTCTTGTAAGCACCTTGATGCATTTTTCTCCTTATGATCACCACTTCCTAAGAAACTCGTACCTTTGGTCGATCAGAAAAAGAATTCATTGGTCCTGAGAAAGTCAGGCCACGTTGAACAATTTCAAGATTGAAAGGAAGCCCCAAAAAAGATCATTTAGTTCTAGCTTTCAAGTCTGAAATAACATCAGCTTGTATTTTTCATATTGTGGTATAACAAGTCTCCAGCACGAAGAGAAACTGGCTATGTAGTCTTAGGAAGGTTGTCTGATATCTCTGCATCTTAGTTATTCTAACCATTAAAATTGGAGAAGTTATAAAAAAAAAATAGAAACACCATTAGTTAAAAAAGAAGAAGAAGAAGAAGAAGAAGAAGAAGAAGAAGAAGAAGAAGAAGAAGAAGAAGAAGAAGACCATTAGTAAAACAAAACAAAACAAAACAAAAAAAACCATTAGGATCCTTCCCAGTTCTGAACTTCTCTGGGTCTACATGCATTTGGGATCCCATTGGTCTGCTCCGAAAGCCAAGTTTTTCAATTTTGCATAGTGAAACGTGATCTGAACTGACACAGTCCGTTTATATTCTAATGATCCCACTTACAGTTCATCTTTATCTGTTTCTCTGTGGACTCCTGATCCCCAGGCCCCCCTCAGGATTGTGGTATCTGTACGACATTACTTTCCTAACACAGAAGGCATTCTGAATTGTAAAACATATCTGGCCACAGGCTTTAGATAGGGACAAAGGCTGGATTATCACTCTTCTAAATATGAGAAAGCTGAGGCACAGAAAAATTAGTTAACTTAGCCAAGATCACATAGGTCCGTGGTCGGCAAACCACGGCTCGCGAGCCACATGCGGCTCTTTGGTCCCTTGAGTGTGGCTCTTCCACAAAATACCACGTGCGGGTGCGCGTACAGTGCGATTGAAACTTCATGGCCCATGCGCAGAAGTCGGTATTTTGTGGAAGAGCCACACTCAAGGGGCCAAAGAGCCGCATGTGGCTCACGAGCCGCGGTTTGCCGACCACTGAATAGGTCGTCAGACACTGGCAAAGTCGGATTCAAACTCAGGATGCCTGCTTTCCACGGCCGTGGCATTATTGTTAACGGCCAAAGAGCTATACCTCTAATACTACTGCCACGATGACAAAAACAATGATTTTTCCAATATATTCCCAGTACTCAGTATAAGCTCCACTCATTAAATCTCTGTTTACTGAATAAGTACTTTGTGTACGGCTTTATGCTCGCTGGAGAAACAGGCCAGTTCTCAGTGTGTACAGTCAGTCCCATAGTAGGTGAAGGGTAATAAATAAGAAAAAATAATAATCAATTAACTACCGATTTTGCCCCCAGCCAGTTTGGTTTAGTGGTTAAAGTGTCAGCCCACAGACTGAAGGGTTATGGGTTCAATTCCGACCAAAGGCACATACCTCATTTGCAGGTTCAATCCCAGCCTGGTCAGGGCATGAGCAGGAGGCAGCCAATGGATGTGTCTCTCGCACATCGATGTTTCTCTCTCTGTGTGTCTCCCCCTCCCTTCTACTCACTCTAAAAATCAATGGGAAAAAATATCCTCGGGTGAGGATTAACAAATAATGATAATAATTACCAAGTTCGGCACGTGTTTTCAAGGAGGTTAGCAGAGTGACTAGTAAGTTGGACTTGGGTGAGCTGGTTTAGTCAAGTCAGATTTCAAATAACGCCAACAATGCACACACTCACCCAGGAGATTTCAAAAGGGACCTCTCCAAACTTGCGTTTTGAAGCCAGCATCACTTTGATTCTAAAATCCTACAGGAACATTATCAGAATAACAGAGAATGTTCAGCAAAATTTTCTTCATGAATGAAATGGGGAAAACAGCAAACAGAATTTAGTAATATATAAGAAGTAATACATAAGAAGGATAAATCAACCCTGGCTGGTGTTGGCCCATGAACTGAGGGGTCTCGAGTTTGATTCCCGGTCAAGGGCACGTACCTGAGTTGCAGGTTCAATCCCTGGTGCTGGAGGCAACCAATCAATGTCTCTCTCTCTCTCTCTCCCCCTCCCTCCTCCCTCCCCCCTTCCACTCTCTCTAAAATCAATGGAAAAAATATCCTCGGATGAAGATAAAAAAACAAAACAAAACAAAAAAAACCAGGATAAATCATGAGAAAGTTGTATTTATCCCACCAATGAATACTTTTTTTGACATTAGTAAAATAATCAATGTAATTCTACGTATTTACAGACTAAAAGAGAACTATATAGTTATCTCATCAATGCAGATTCTGGACATAGAAGCTCAGGTGAGCTGCCCTGGTTGACAATACTCTGTGCGTCTTGTCCCACGTGTGGCCAGGAGGAGGTAATGTTGCCCCCAAGACTGCACAGGGAGGGTCAGGTGGAAAGCCAACCTGCCCAGACCCTATGTAACCAAAAATCCAATTATCAGTACCATCAACAGACACAAAATTTAAATTTTTAAAAATATCATTTTCAGTAACATCCAAAATATCATGTAGCAAGATAAACTCACAAAAGCTGGACAAATTTCTATGTAGAAAACTGTATAGATTCTTAGGAAATTTTTAAATGATCTGAATAAATCAAGAGATATACCACCTTCCTGGATTGAAAACTCAGTATTTTAAAGATATTAACTCTCCACAAATTAATGTATAAATTCAGTCTAATCCAGCTAATATCTCAAGTTTCTTTGCATGCCTTGATCAGCTAATCTGAAAGCATATTATAAAATACACAACCAAGAATAAACCAAAACACAATTGAAGAACAATAATAGGAAAGCAATTGTTCCACATGATAGCAATATTCATTAAAAAGTAGGCCAATCTATTATTGTTGTAGGAATAGACAAAATAATGAAAAAGAAGACTCAAATACAGAGTCACTCTTATATTAACATGATTTATGACAAATGAGGCATGGCAGAGGAGCTAGAGAGAAGAGCCCTCTTTTAATAAATGTGCTAGCACAATCAAACAGTCATAGAGAACTCCACTTCACTCCAAAAATCAATCCCAGACCCAGGTGTAAGAAGCAAAAAATTTTTGGAGAATACTATTAGGTAAAACCTTTAAAAATCTCAGGATAAGGAGATACTTTTTAAGCAAAAGAAAAATTACTAAGCATAATGGAAAAAATTAATTGAATACATTTAAAAGACAATACTTCTGTTAATCAAAAGTAATCATTCAGGCCAGGCCAATGGTGGCTCAGTTGGTTGAGCGTTGCCCCATGCATGATGGTTCAATTCCAGGTCAAGGCACATGCCCAGGTTGCGGGCTCGATCCCCAGTAGCGGGTATGCAGGAGGCAACTGATCAATGATTCTCTCTCATCTCCCTCTCCCTTCCTCTCTGAAATCAATAAAAATTATTTAAAAAAAAATAGAAGGGCAAAAGGGGTTGTCATTTGGGATGGGCAATGGTGGGGAGAGGGTGTGCTTCTGTGGAGCAGACAGTGGTTCATTTCTTGACCTGGGGGGGGGGGGGGCGGGGAGGTGCCCAGATGTTTGTTTTTCACTAAGCTGAATATTTAGTGTTCAGATCATTGCATTTGAGAGATTGTGGTCAATAACAGTCCCTACCTCCCAGGATGAGGATACATAATACATGAAAAGCTCTTTGGAACCTGGTAGGAACAGAATAATCACCGATTGAAAATGAGCAAGTGGCACTGGCAGTATAAAAGGTGATTTCAAAGTGGAATCTGTTCAAAGAAATGGTAATCTTGGTATAAGGGAGTCAGAATGGTATTCCGGTTGAATAGGAAAATAATAGAGCATACATTTTATATAATTTACGGCACTTTCCTTTCTTCTCAAGAGTGGACCCGGCTCAGTGCTAGGGGCTAGTTAAACCAAAGTGAATAAAACATAGCCCCTGCCTGTGAACCAAAGGCTAGCCAAGAAGAGAAGTTGATTACTCATCCATTCATCTAACAAACATTTCTTCGGTCTCTGCTGTGTGCCAGGTACTAGAGATTTAAGCAACTTTTTCAAGGAATATACAGATAATCCTGAACAGACCTACATAAATAAGCACATCAGAATGCAATGCTATACCGGGAATATGTGCACAGCGCCATGGGGGAAGGAAGTAGCTATGACCCACCCGCTGGGTAAACGGTGTGCCGGAGACTCCGAATGCACTCACTCTACTTCCATGCCACACCCGGACTAGTTCAAGAAACTGGACAGCCCTGACTGGTTTGGCTCAGTGGATAGAGCGTCGGCCTACGGACTGAAGGGTCCCAGGTTCGATTCCAGTCAAGGGCATGTACCTTGGTTACGGGCACATCCCCAATAGAAGGTGTGCAGGCGGCAGCTGATCGATGTTTCTCTCTCATTGATGTTTCTAACTCTCTATATCCCTCTCCCTTCCTCTCTGTAAAAAATCAATAAAATATATTAAATTAAAAAAAAGAAACTGGACAGCTAAACACTGTACTTTCCAGACTCCCTTGCAGCTAGGATCCTGCATGTAAATCAGGCTCTCAATTACATTCACTCATGAGATGTGCAGAACTGGAGGGAGCCGTCCTTCATGATTACTGGCCCTTCCTGCTGTTATGTGACATCAGGAAAGTGGGAGGTTTCCCTGCAGCGGCTCCCAGCCTGTACCACCCTGGGTGTCAAGCAGTTGGGGAGGCAGCCTGACTGGTGTGGCTCAGTGGTTGGGCATCAACCTATGAACCAGGAGGTCACCGGTTCAATTCCCGGTCAGGGCACATGCCCAGGTTGCAGGCTTCATCCCCAGTGAAGGGCATGCAGGAGACAGTACATCAGTGATTCTCTCTCATCATTGATGTTTCTATCTCTCTGTTTCCCTCTCCCTTCCTCTCCAAAATATATATATATTTTCAAAGGAGTTGTGGAGGCAGCCACAGTTCCAGGATTTGCCCTTGACCCCTGGATTAGAGTTGAGTGTCCACCTCCATCTGCCCAGTTGGTGAGGAGCAGCTGAGGCCAGCCCAGCTCCAGGGATGTCCTCCAAGGTGGCATTCCCTCCCGTGGGAAGGTCATGAATTGTTCTAGAAGGTTCTGAAGGCCCAGGTGGAACCAACTCCTTTCAAGAATTCATTGTGAGGGTCAACTTCCCTATGGATAATCTCTTTCTACTCCGAGTGACTTCTCTTTTCTGCACCGAGTCTTGAATAGGACAAATGGAAGCCCGCATCTTCATTTGCTAAACTTCACTGGAATAAATCAGTGTGCACACTTCTCATCGTCACCGCCACCAAAATGAAGCCTATTGTTCTCGCTGCTGTTGCTGCTCAGGAAATACTGTGTGGGGCCAGCCCACGGGTGCACCACCTAATGTGAAAGCAACATGGACAGACACACATTTCCCCAAGAATGTTCCTTAGAAATAGAGAGTCTATGGAAACACACCCTTCTTATTGCCAAGACTTTTTCATCCTTAGAAGTTGAATAGTGATGTGCGCCCGAGGGGTCCAAACGCTCATGCTATGGATTAACTACTGGGAAATGCCTGGCATCAAAGGGAAGTTGGCTTAAACAAACAGGGAATATTGACTGACACATTTTCATAATTATTGTCAAGGATGAGAGAGATTAACTACAGAAGTAAATAGGACACACACCACCACCACCACCACCACCACCACCACCACCAGTGCACTGGAAATTTCCGGAAGAAATTTGTTTCTTGAATTCCCAACAGCTGAGAATAGTGATTCACCCACTCATTGACTTAGAGAAAATGGTTCCCCTGAGCCCACGAAGCCATGCAGGTAGGAGTTACTCCTAAATCTCCTAATCAGGGAGAAACAGGGTCCTGTTGTCTTGTGTTCTCCTCAGAACCTCCTTAGACATGGAGAGTCCCATTAGGGTCTACTTTTCCTCCTCCTTCCTGTACCCCGTGGGCAGGACTCAGGAGAGAAAAATAGAGCACAGAGTGTGTACATGGTAGGCTCTCCAAGGCTGTATCTTTCTTTAAATTTTTTAAAATGTTTTTATTGATTTTTAGAGCAAGAGGAAGGTAGAAGGATGGAGAGATAGAAACATCAATGAGAAAAAGAAGCATCGATCGGCTGCCTCCTGCACACCCCCTACTGAGGATGGAGCCCACAACCTGAGGGTGTAGCCCACAACCTTGATCTGGAATTAAACCGGCGACCTCCTGGTTCATGGGTTGACACTCAACCACTGAGCCACACCAGCCAGGCTCCAAGAATAACAGACACACCGCAGATTCATGTTTAATCAAATATCTGGGCACCCTGTGGCGCAGTCTAGTTGACACATGAAATTAACCATCGCCCTATATGATTCCAACTACATGACATTCTGTAAAAGCAAAACTACAGAGACTAAAAATATCAATGGTTTCCGGGGAAGCAGGGGGATAAAGAGAAGGATGAGCAGGTGGCACAGAGGGTGGTTAGGGCCGGGAAACGATGCTGTGTGATTCTATAATGCTGGACACATGCCATTAGACATTTATCAAAGCCCATAGAATGTCCAACACAAAGAGCAAACAGTGGCTTGAGCTGTTAATGCTGGACCAATATTGGCTCATCAACAACAACTGTATTGAACTCGTGTAAGATGTAATAACAGGGCAGACAGAGGCGAGGAAGGAGGGGGATTATGAGAAAGCCCAGTACTTCCTGTTCAAATCTTTTGTAAACCTAAAACTACTCTACAAATTCAAGTCTGTTCATTTGAAAACAAAATGCAGGCAAAAGGAAACCGCTTAGAACAGCGGTTCTCAACCTGTGGGTCGCCAACCTGTGGGTCGCGACCCCTCTGGGGGTCGAACGACCCTATCACAGGGGTCGCCTAAGACCATCGGAAAACACATATATAATTACATATTGTTTTTGTGATTGATCACTATGCTTTAATTATGGTCAATTTGTCACAATGAAAATACATCCTGCATATCAGATATTTACATGACGATTCATAACAGTAGCAACATTACAGTTATGAAGTAGCAACGAAAATAACATTATGGTTGGGGGTCCCCACAACATGAGGAACTGTATTAAAGGGTCGCGGCATTAGGAAGGTTGAGAACCACTGGCTTAGAATGAAAGAAGTGCGCAAGTTTCTCAGGCTGAACAGACATGGCACCAAATAGAAACACATCTGTGGAAAGGAATAAAGAGTTCTGGAACGCATAAACATGTGGGTAAATGGAGAAGACTATATTTTCCCACTTCATTTCTCTTCTAATCGCCTCTATTAGTCAATATGATGGCACCCTGAGGCTTTCGAATGTAAGTATGAGAGAAAGACGCAGACTGATTTCTCAAAATAGTTAATAATTTATTTTTTTATAATTAAAAGAAATCTTTCAGCCCAGTGAAGTGGGATATATGGGAATTTGCCGAGCGAACTCTGAGAGAAGATGGATTGTAAAAATAGAGGCTCTTGGTTTGAGTTTGGTTCGTTCAGCCTGGCCCATCGGGCAGCCGGCAGCCGTGGGCGTGGGCCAGGAGGACCCTCAGCAGGAGAGAAGCCCTTGAAATGACGAAGGTCAGCGAGCAGCCTCGCCGCAGTGCCCTTGGGATCCACAGCATCAGGGGGACAGGAGAGCACGCTGCTCCGGGCAGCTGCAGCCAGTGACAGCGGGAGGGGGAGATGGGGAGGCCCTGGCCTGGAGCTAGATAATGTCCGGTCTTATTGGCCATAGAAGAACTTCAGATTTTATTGTGGATGAGATGCATAGGGGAAAGTTCTTTGTTGTTTTTTTAAATATATTTTCCTTGATTTCAGAAAAAAAGGGAGAGGGAGAGAGAGAGAGAGAAACATCAATGATGAGAGAGAATCATTGATTGGCCGCCTCCCCCACGCCCCACACTGGGGATTGAGCCAGCAACCTGGGCATGTGCCCTGGCCAGGAATCGAACTGTGACCTCCTAGTTTGTAGGTTGACGCTCAACCACTGAGCCACGCTGGCTCGGGCTAGGGGAGCGTTTTGAACAGAGGGGAGAGGTGATCTGGCTTACATTTTAACAGGATCTCTTTGGCTGCTATGTTGAGCATGGAGTGTGGCCAGGCAAAGGGGTGCCCGCCCTCACACCCACACCCAACCAGGGCCCCTGTACTGGCAAGTTCTTTTGTTGGGTGCCTCTCCTCTAGACATCAGCATCTCTAATCCCCACCCCCCACCCCTGCATTTTTTTTTTGAGGAATTGATTGCAAAATCGTTCAGGTTGAAAATGAAGGTCCACTCTACCTTTCTTTGATTTGTTTTTACTTGGGAGGGGACACTTGGAGTGTTTCCTCACATCCTGTAAGCCCAGCAATGTATTTCGAAGTCCCCTGCCCCCATACACACACGCACACCCCGCTGCATTCCTATAGGGTGTCCCAAAATTCACGCAAAAAGTAATTTTGATAGAAAGCACAGGTTTATCATTGAAAATTGTAAATTTTTTATTGATTCATAAAGTATATAGTATAGGGTTATGTAGGGAATAGCACATCGGGTAAATGGCCTCCACAGCTTTGCTGGCACACATGCAAAGCTGTGGTCTTCATTGGTCTTCATTGTCCCTGCTCCTGGGCCATCATTGGTACTTGGTGATGCTTATCAAATGGAAGGGATTGAAATCGAAGGGCAACAGATAGTAGAATCTGATTCAATAAACCAAGTAAAATTAGGCTTTTATTTTTGTTGTTGTTGTTGTTGTTAATGCTCACTCAAAATTTAAATCTTGCATGAATTTTGGGACACCCTTTAGAAGCAGAATCCCCCTGGAATGTGTTCTTTCAGATTTCCCCAGTGAAGTAAGTCATGAGCGGTAGAACCTAAGCCCCACGTGGCCGGAACAGTCAGGAAATTGGCATTGGATAGGCAATCCAAGGTTGGGGGTTGGAGGATCACTCAGCTACGCATTGACCAGGCTTGATGCAGATAATAGAGCAGAGAGCAAAGCAGCTCAGAGTGCAGCTTCTGGGGCCAGAACTGTGGAATCCAAGATGACAGGCTGTGTGTGACCCTGGCACATCCCTGAGCCTGTCTGTGTTTCAGTCACATCGTCTCTGAACTTGACGCGATGATAATAGTACGTCGGAGGGGATGGGAGAACGAAGCGAGATGATTTCAAGTATTTCAATGACTTAGCACAGTGACAGAGAGTGCAATGAATGTTAACTCTGGCACCTTTAAAAATGTAAAATGTGTTTCCTTTTGCTTTAGTGCTCAGGTTTTATACGTTAAGTAAATTTAATTAATTTGTGCATTATGTATGTACTAAAGGCCCAGTGCATGACATTCAAGCACTGGGGAAGGGGGGGAGGGGAGTCCCTCAGCCCGGCCTGTGGTCCCTCTCACAGTTCGGGACCCTGAGGGGGATGTCTGACTGCCGGATTGGGCCCGCTCCCCATGGGGCCTAAGCCAGCAGTCGGACATCCCCCGAGGAGTCCTTCACGCTACTGCAGAGGCGAGAGAGGCTCCTGTGGGAGCGCACTGACCACCAGGGGCAAGCTCCTGTGTTGAGCGTCTGCCCCCTGGTGGTCAGTGCATGTCATAGTCACCGGTCATTCTACCGTTCGGTCAATTTGCATATTAGCCTTTTATTATATAGGATATTATGCATGTAATTATATGTTCATTACTATATTGTTACTGTGTTTACCTAAAAGCAGTAGATCTTCCTTTATCCCAGAGCAGCTACCTCTTTATAGGGATGGCAAGAAGTGTGGAAGGCTGGGTACCTGGGTGTCTTAATTTTACTGGGGTCATAGAAAAAGCTCATATGCTATGCTTGCTGTACTACCTAAAAAAGCCTTCCCTTGCCCAGCCAGTGTAGCTCAGTAGTTGAGCATCAACCTATGAACCAGGAGGTCACAGTTCGATTCCTGGTCAGGGCACATGCCTGGGTTGCAGGCTTGATCTCCAATAGGGGCGTGCAGAGGCAGCTGATCAATAATTCTCTCCCATCATGGATGTTTCTGTCTCTCCCTCTCTGTTCCTTCTGAAATTAATAAAAATATATTTTTAAAGGTCTTCCTTTCATCTCGATGTGTTAGCCCAGATGCCAAGGTGGGGTTAAATGTTTAGGGATGTTATTAGGGGAAACGCCTGTGGGAGGAAAAATATAAGGGAGTCAGAGAAACTGGAGAATGGTCAGTCTGATGCCCAGGGAAGGAGAGAGGGAGACAAGCATGTCAAACTCAAAGGCTAGCATGGACCAAATAACAAGGCCTGGGGCCTGCGGGCCGCGAGTTTGACATGCTTGCCCTAGACCCATGGTCGGCAAACTGCGGCTCACGAGCCACATGCGGCTCTTTGGCCCCTTGAGTGTGGCTCTTCCTAAGCCTTAGGAGTACCCTAATGAAGTTAATAACAATGTACCTACCTATATAGTTTAAGTTTAACAAATTTGGCTCTCAAAAGAAATTTTAATCGTTGTACTGTTGATAGTTGGCTCTGTTGACTAATGAGTTTGCCGACCACTGCCCTAGATGGTCAGCCTGCTTTCTTAGGAAGGGTCAACAGCATCTCCGGAAGCAGTCAAGCCCAAGTCAGCCACCCAAGGAGGCCCTTTGATCTCTTTGATCAGTTGGTTTCTTCCTCTGAGTTCAGGATCCAGAGGTATCTGGGCATTGACTGGGCACAGCTGGCGGCGGGGGGGGGGGGGGGGGGGGCACGACTTCCAGGTGATATCCAAGTGCAGCAAGTTTATGGGAGGCCTGCAAGGATGGGTTGGAAACAAGTAGCAAAACCATCTCGTGTTGAGCATCGATGCCGTCCAGTCCTTAAGTCTTGGGTGCGTCTGTGTATCTGGGTTTGCAGCTCTGTTATCCTTGTTTTAACCAGGAGCTTGAATTCTCAAGCTTCATATTTTTCACCTGCTTGAGTGGTGTGTTATTCTAATGAGGTGATAGCTTATCTACAGACCCTGACAGAATGGTCCATGCTTGAGGAGCTTCTTATGATTTATGGAGTCCTTGAACCCGTTCATTTAGTTCACGATCATGCATCAGGCGCCTCCTGTGTATAGGGTGATTGAGACACCATCCATCCTGCCCTCCAAACGAATATTCCGGACATCTATGATGGCCACCATTGCTCAGTGTGTTTGGCTGGGAACCCAAAGATAAATCCCTCTAAAGCTAAGCTTGAAGGATTATAACATTAAATAGAGATAGAGATAGATATAGAACTAAAGATAGAGAGATAGAGATATTTTTAAATATATATATTTTTATTGATTTCAGAGAAGAAGGGAGAGGAAGAGAGAGAGAGAAACATCAATGATGAGAGAGAATCATCATTGGCTGCCTCCTGCACGCCCCACACTGGGAATCCAACCCCCCAACCCAGGCATGTGTCCTGACCTGGAATCAAACCATGACCTCTTGGTTCACAGTTGACCCTCAACCACTGAGCCACACCAGCTGGGCACCATTATCTTTTTTTAAGAATTAAAAATGTAGCCACGCATTTAAAGATTTGAGTTTTTTTCTCACTGAGAGACCTTGGCAGAGGTGAGAAAAGACGGGCCAATTCAGGGCATCGTCCACCTCAGGGGTCCGCTGTGGTTTCCCGTCGTTGGCGCGGACCAGTTTCTCTGCACTTGGATTCCACTCGCTGACAGGTTGGATGTGACTTGCGGTAACATTTACATTCTTCTTGTCAAGCCCTGAGCTGCCTGATTGAAACCCTGGTCACATTTTGATTAATTTTAGCCCTTATTTATTCGATGTACTCTCGTGGTGGAATTAATTATTTCTGGAGTCCCAGGTGCCAGTCCTGGCATCAGGATTGATGGGCACCACCAGAGTCACAGGGTGTAGAATATTGCTTTCCCGGGGGCCATTCCTCCAGGGATGTATTTGTCAACAAAGATGGAAATTTCTTCACCAGATTTATATACAAGTGATCCTTGGGTAGTGCAGGAAGTTGCGAGCGCCATAAATCTCGGGAAAACTTCACACATATCTGTGCCCAGAGACGTTCATTTCCTCACACCTTCCTATTCACAAATGTTATCGCTCCTCAGAGGGAAATCAGTTAGGCTCTCAAACCGGTAGTGTTGGTAGAGGAGGGGATGTGCTTAGCGGTCATTTGAATCTAGTAAGCAAGGTCCTGAAAACCCAGATTCCGTGTGATTCCAAGAGAGGTGCATCACCCTGCCAGTGTTGCTCAGTGGTTGAGCCTCGACCTATGAACCAGGAGATCATGGTTCACTTCCCGCTCAGGGCACATGCCCGGGTTGTGGGCTCCATCCCCAGTGTGGGACGTGCAGGAGGCAGCCGATCAATGATTCTCTCTCATCATTGATGTTTCCCTCTCTCTCTCTCCCTCTCCCTTCCTCTCTGAAATCAAGAAAAATATATATTTAAAAAAAGAGAGGTGTACATTTTTATTAGATGTAGAGATCAAGGTCACATACTCTGAACATCGCAGAACTGAGACCTCATTATTGCCGAGTCCTGGTGACATGCCACCCTCTGGGCCTTTGATTAGAAGTGCTGATGAAGTCAAGAAACTGAGCAAGTATTTCTTCCTCTAAGCCTGTCCCCAATCAATCATTCTAAGTGGCGAACTTTAATTCTTGATAAATTGCTCATCATTGTAAAGTCTATGGATAGACTCTCCTCTGATTAGAACCACGGTGCGGTCAAATTAATTATTTTAAGGGGCATGTCTCTGTCCCACCCTCCACTATAGATTTTCTAGTTTACTAAACGCTACATTTATACTATCTGTGAGCCCTGGGTCATAAATACAGTCTGAACTGTTTAGACTTCCATTTTCATTGGGAGCAGGTGGCTTTAGGTCAGACTGATTCTCCATGACCCATTACTACACTCTGTACAGTAGTTCCGCCCCTTTATCTGCAGTTCCCCTTTCTGTGACTTCAGTTACCCGTGGTCAACTGCAGACCCAAAATATTCAATGGAAAGTTCCGGAAGTAGGGAATTCCTAAGTTTTAAGTTGCACACTATCCCAAGGAGTGTGATGAAATCTCTTGCTGTCCCGCACTGTCCCACCCGGGACGTGAATCATCATCCCTTCGTCCCATGTATCCGCCTCACTTCATCTCCTCACGTAGGCTCTGGGTCATCTCACGTCACACAAGGAGGAGAAGAGGGGTGAGAACAGTACAGTAAGACCTAGAGCAAAAGAGAGAGCGGCCATCACTTTTATTACAGCATATTGTTATCATTGTTCCATTTCATTATTAGTCATCAGTGGTACCCTCTCATTGTGCCTAATTTAGCAATTACCCTTTATCATTGGTGTGTGTATCTATAGGGAGAAACATAGCAGACATCGGGTCATACTATCTGCAGTCTCAGGCATCTACTGGGGGTCTTGGAACATATATATTATCTTATGGGGAATCTTATATAGTAATTGATAGATTTTTATTTTTTATTGTTTTTTTAAAATATATTTTTATTGATTTCAGAGAGGAAGGGAGAAGGAGAGAGAGAGAGAAACATCAAAGATGAGAGAGAATCATGGATCGGCTGCCTCCTGCACGCCCCCTACTGAGGATGGAGCCCACAACCCGGGCATGTGCCCTGACTGGGAATTAAACTGTGACTCCCTGGTTCTTAGGTCGATGCTCAACCACTGAGCCACGCTGGCCCGGCCATCCTCTCTCTTTTTCATACTGCCCTGCCTTTCCCACTCACATTTTCTAAGGTCTGAGGGAAATGATTCATTCACGGTTGCCTGGTATTTCTAAGCAAAAGACAATAAATATTTATTAGATGGGTGTTGAGATTTACAATTTGACAAATGTAACTACAAATGATGGTGCCCACTGAGGTATTGCGTGGATCATAAAGTAAATGTGGACACAGACCAACAGTCATGACTGATGTGAGGTCATTGGCAAGGCTACGAGTTAGGTAGCAGGGACCTAAACTCCAGAGGGTCCCTTGGGGACCTCCTCCACTCTCCTGGGTTTGAATGGCGGTTTTCTGTTGCTGGCTCCTGATTTCTCTTTAGCCCACAGACTCGTTACTAAACTCCAGATGCCTATATCCAACCATCCACTTGATAGGACATTCTAACATATCATACACATCGAACTGCATATTCAAAATTAAACTCCTATTAGTTCCTCCACCTCCCCCTCCCCCCAAAAAAATGTGCTTTTTCTTATTCTTCTCCTAAAAGTAAATGGCCACTTTGTTCTTTCAGTTGCTCAGGTCAAATCCTTGAATTCATTTTGTCACGTCTCTTTGTGGAATAACTTACATACAATCCACTAGCAAATCTTGTTTGTCTACCTCCGAGTTACACCCAGAGTTCAAACAGAAACTTCACAGGGGCTGCCCTGGCTCCAGCCAGGACCCTCCCTCCCCTGGATGCCCGCGATAGACCCTATCCAGTGCCTCCGCTGTAAGCCCCACCCAGCAGTGAGGTCACCACTCCCTCGGGCAGACCATCTGACTGCTCTGCTGAGAATGCGCCAGTGATTTCTTCTCTCCTTCAGAGTTAAAGCTACAGGGCACCTGCTACAGGGCACACACACAGGGCACCTGCTCCAAGCCTCCGCAGCCTAAGCCGTCAGTAGGACATCCCTTGAGGGCTCCCAGACTGTGAGGGGGACCAGTTGGGCCGAGGAAGCCCCCATCCCCCAGTGCACAAATTTCATGCACCAGGCCTCTAGAGTGTGTGTGTGTGTGTGTGTGTATGTGTATGTGTGTGTGTGTGTATATATATATATATATATATATATATATATATATATATACTAATGTATATATATGGTGTGGATCATAAAGTAAATTTGGACACAGATCAACAATCACCTATATCATAAAAGGCCTGTGGTTGTGACACTGACCAAATGATGAGCAGCAGCTCTTGTGGTGGGCGGGGCATGGCACGAGCTACTCACAGTAGAGAGCTACAAGAGGGAGGGCAGGGTGTGAGCTACTAGCCGGGGAGAGCTAGAAGCAGCAGAGGGCAGCGTACAAGCTACGTACGAGCAGCAATGGGCAGGGCAGCCAGCTGAGTCAAGCAGAAGCAAGCTATTCGCTCACGATTCCATGCGTGCTGGGCCTCTAGATATACAAAATACTGCTTGAAAGGGTATTTTCATTAGTAGTTTTCAGTATTAACACCTTCCGTACCGCATAGAAATCTCTGAGACATATGCCAGGGACCGCACGTTTTGGGGCAAACGTCACGTTATTTAAATCATCATAACTACAGATCATAATGCACTTTAGGTGTTGTTTTTCCATAATTATAACATTTTTATTTACTTAAACAATTAAAGTTCCTAGTACTTTTTTAACGTATGGTACTGCGTAAAACATTTTCTAAAAGCGCCAGGAACTTGAAGACGAAGACTATTCGAATGACCAAAATACAATGTAACTGCAATGCTTTATGGGTTCGTGCAATTATATAGTTTTTCGTAGATTAACCTGCACGGTTTCCACCAATGAGATAACTTCATTCGATGTGGACAAGACAGTGTGTTGACATCTAAGGTCCTTAACAGATGGCGCGTGAAACACGAGAAAGCTCATGAGCGGTCCTTAACAGATGGCGCGTGCAACACGAGAAAGCTCGTGAGCGTCTGAAAGGTGTTAAAAAATGATAGGCCTGGCCAGCCTGGCTCAGTGGTTGAGCGTCAACCTATGAATCAGGAGGTTACAGTTCGATTCCTGGTCAGGACACATGCCCGGGTTGCAGGCTCAATCCCTAGGGTGGGGTGTGCAGGAGGCAGCCGATCATTGAGTCTCTCTCATCATTGATGTTTCTATCTCTCTCCCTCTCCATTCTTCTCTGAAATCAATAAAAATATATTTTAAAAATTGGTAGGTTCAGATCTTTCTGTTGATAAAAAATGTGTCTTTAAAAATTATTTTTGTTTCTTGTTGAATTATTTTCATTTCTTGACTAGGCAGCATATTAACATGGTTCCAAGGCAAAAGAGGTGTTTGAAAAGGTGTTCCAATAAAGATCTTTCTTCTGCTTGTACCCACTTCCAACACCCGCCGCCCCCCCCCCCGCCCCTGTAAATAACTGATTTCACTATTTCCAGTTTATCTTTCCTTGTTTCTATTCACCAGATGATGCAGAACCAATGGGAGAGGAGCCAGTGTCTCACACAGAGGAGAGAGTAAAGACACTGGGGTAGACCCGTACACGGGAAAATTATACGGAGCGCAAATGGCAAGTGAGCATGGGCATCTCACACACATGACAATGAAGGAAGAAGCAAGTTCACAAATCAGTAAAACTAAACCCTTATTTAAAGGCACATAGACAATAAAATATAGAGGAAAGCAGGGGAATGGCGATCGCAGAATCAGTATCGGTGTCTTGGGGTGGAGCCTGGTTGGGGAATCCAGGTAGCAGTGTTCTGTTTGGTCAGGTGAATAGTGGATATAAGGGTGTTTATTTCTTATTCTTCACATACACGTACACATGTTATTGCGTCCTCTCTCTATGACATAGTTGCGGGTTAAAAAAAAAAGAATTACAGCCTGAATACAGCATTTTGAGTCACAAAATAGACTTGGTTCTTTTGCTAAGAATTAGACTTCAACACATCGTGTTTTACCATCTTGTGCATGGTGATTACCTTTATAAATTATGTTTTTTGACTGTTAACTCCCCCGTTCCGTGTGAAACGTACATATATATATACCGATATGAAATTGACAAGAAGGGAAATGAAGGTTTATTGACGTCCCCTGGTGGTACACTGGGGAGATAATGAGGCCTGGGTTCCTTTCCGCGGTGGGAGGAAGGGCCTCATGGGAACGCCAGATAAGGCTGCAAATTCTTCACCGTGACATTCAGGACCTGGCTCGTCTCATTATTTCCACCAATAGACCCAAGAAGGGGTGGGAAGATAAGCAAAGAAAAAAAAATGTCTGCTCCTTGGTCATTTCCATTTATAGGCCAGCCGACTCATTTTAACGCAAAGAGACTGAGAAATGTTGCATGGAAGTCGGCAGTCTGTCATTTTTACGGCGCCGGGATGTGGTTGCCACGCTCAGTCCCTTATAGCTGCGGTGCAGCCCGTTCCAGAAACTCGATTCCCTGCAGGCCTGAGTCAGCTGAAGCGCTCCCATGACTCGATTAGCGGGAAGAGGGACCCTGAGCCCAGGACAATGGGACTTCAGTGGTAATGCACTCATCTGGAGTTGGCGACCCCTGCCCTTTGGCAGAGCTACTGCTCGTGGAATGAGTACCAAAGGGATGAGGCACAGAAGCCAGCCCATCATCTCATGATGATCAGTGTCTGGAGGTGCAGCCACCACCCACCAGCATCCACTGACTGCCTTAGCGTGGGAGTGGGGCCGCCTTCAGTGTGAGTCCCCGTGGCTCCCCATTGAGTTTCCCTATGGACTTTGAACTTCGTACAGTCTTGGCCTCTGGACTTGTAGTAGCCCCCTTACCACTGAGGGAGGGTAGCTGACCAGACCCAGTACATCATAGACCAGCCGTGGGCAAACTACGGCCCGCGGGCCGGATCCGGCCCGTTTGAAATGAATAAAACTAAAAAAAAAAAAAAAAGACCGTACCCTTTTATGTCATGATGTTTACTTTGAATTTATATTAGTTCACACAAACACTCCATCCATGCTTTTGTTCCGGCCCTCCGGTCCAGTTTAAGAACCCATTGTGGCCCTCGAGTCAAAAAGTTTGCCCACCCCTGTCATAGACCCATGTCAGGCACAGGACCGGAGGCACTAAACTCTTTTTAAAAAACTCCTCAATTTTCATTCTCCTGTGCCCTCCTCTGCTCTTTTAAATGTTCAGAGTCATTTTATTATCAGTGAATGTTGTATTTTGCCCTTCACAACAACCTTGGTCTCAGTAGGTTCTCGTGCAAATGGAAGAGGAGAACAAGGGTGGAGTAAAGGATTGGGAGCAGGAGACAGTTTAAGTAAATAGTCGAGGATGGCGCTCAAAGTGGACTTCATGCAGCCCTGGCCTCTGTGGCTCCATTGGTTGGAGCATCATCCCATGCACCAGAAGGTCATGGGTTCAATTCCAGGTCTAGGCACGTACCTAGGTTGCGGATTTGATCCCCAGTTGGGTGTGTACTGGAGGCAACCAATTGATGTATCTCCCACACATCGATGTTTCTCTCTCTCCTTTCCTCCTTCTCTTTTAAAAAAACAACAGCCGAACCGGTTTGGCTCAGTGGATAGAGCGTCGGCCTGCGGACTGAAGGGTCCCAGGTTCGATTCCGGTCAAGGGCATGTATCTTGGTTGTGGGCACATCCCCAGTAGGGAGTGTGCAGGAGGCAGCTGATCGATGTTTCTCTCTCATCGATGTTTCTAACTCTCTATCCCTCTCCCTTCCTCTCTGTAAAAAATCAATAAAAAATATATATATTAAAAAAATGGACTTAAAGCAAAAATGTGTATTCAACAGCTGAAGGGTACCTCCTTCCTCTCTGCCTCCCCCCCTCTCCCCTGTACCGATAAGCAAGGTTCAGAGCTGCTACAGGAGAAAATTTACCTCCTCACCTTGAAGTAAAGGTCTCTGGCAAAGGGAAAATCTGATCAAACTACTGCTGAGTCCTCCTTGAGCCCTAAAACCAGCTGATTCTTGCATCATTTTTTAGCCGTGGCGCCGCTCTGCCCTTGGTCCTTATGGAAGGCAGCGCATGTTAGATTGATGCGCCTGCATCAATTACCTAGCCCACCTTGAGCTGGTCATTGGGTTCTCTGAACTGCATCGCCACATCTGCAAAATAAAGAAAATAGTAGCCAATTGGGAGGATTCTCGTGGGTATTAAATAACATGATGGAGGTAAGGACTTTCTTTGCCCATGATAGACCTTTGACAAATAGCTATTTTGTAGTAGCTAGTTAGTACCTGTCTCCACCCAGTTTTTGTTGTAACTCTACCAGGGAAACACCCTTGATAAAGTAGGTGGAGTGCTCTAGCTGGTTTGGCTCAGTGGATAGAGCATCGGCCTGAGGACTGAAGGGTCCCCGGTTCGATTCCAGTCAAGGGCACGTGCCTGGGTTGCAGGCTCGATCCCCAGTAGGGAATGTGCAGCAGGCAGCTGATCAATGCTTCTCTCTCATCATTGATGTTTCTATCTCTCTCTCCCTCTCCCTTCCTCTCTGAAATCAATAAAGATATATTTTTTAAAAAGTAGGTGGAGCAAGTTGATGGGTAGTGGAGGGTCAGAAGGTACTGAGCCAGCACCGTGTTTGGAGTTGGAGTACGTGTGTCTCAGAAACTTCACCTACAACAGGCTCAGAGAAGGGGTTGGCTAGATTCCCAAAGACTTCCTCCAAGGTCAACAGAGGTCAGAGTGCTGCTTCTCAATTTTGTCCTTCTATCCCTAACCCAGGCGACTCGGTGGCCTTTACTGGTATCAGCAAGGACCTGGCCGACTCCTCCATTCCTCCAGAGAATTTTCAGGCAGGAGGCTGAGAAACGTGCATCCCCACACAGAGAGGGGCAAGTACTGAGTGATACAGTCAGGATTTGAACCCAGAGCTTAGGCTGACCAACCAGTCAGTGTTCTTTACTCTCCACCACAGATACCAGTGTTAATAAAAGTAAAAGGTGAGATTCGGTCTTTCCAATCATGAGAATAATGCAAGAGCCAAGGAACAGAAACCAAAGCAGCCCTCATTAGTTCAAGAACATTCTAGAGTTGGCAATGAATATGTTATGTGCATATGTGTGTATGTGAATACACATATGTGTGTGAAACAAATAAAGGTGTTTTATATGCATCTATATTAAACCATTTAGGTATGCAGACATGTATGTATATAGCTACAGAACCATATACAGGCCATAAATTAGATAAATTCCATTCATTAGGATATTGATTTCAACTTTATATTCCCTTGCCCCTCAAAGAAAATTCTTATATTAAAGACATCATAGTTATTTTTTTTTAAGGAGAAAGAACATACTCTAGAAGAATGTTAAAATTTATGTTTTTGTTCATTATAAAGATTTGTAATCATATTCAATAAATGTGGAACTAGCAAAATAACAATGAGTGGCTGAACTTCAGTGCCATAAGACAATGACCGTTAGCATGTTGACGTTATTCTGCCCAGTCTCCTTCCTTAAGAAATTTTTTCTGCAAGTCTTTTCTTTACAGCTCTTGGCTAAAGTATGTTAAGCCAATAAAACAACTCAATAATCTAACCGACGGTATTAGCCATTACTTCCTCTCCCCGTAGATTTTAAATTTCTTTAGACAGGTACCAGGTCTTATTCAGCTTTCTATTTCTGATGTTTCTCTCTTTCCCCCAAGGCCTACCATAGTTCCTTGTACCTAGCAAGTATGCAGTGAATCTTGCTGAGTCATTTTCTGCTGAAAATTGTAGAAAACCTAAGAGGCCCTAAGAATAAAGATTCAAGTGTCAAAGGAAATATGGGTTTTAAATTGAAGACCTAATAATAAAGCATCTCGGCTATTCCCAGGAGACCAGCCTGATTCAAATCTGCACTCAACACTGGGATTTCCCTTCTCTCCCAGGTAAGTGTTCCAATTTATTGAATACATTCACAACTTGGACAGATTCCTGCCATTCAAATCAAGCTGGCCTACAGCAATGGACTTACACAAGAGGAACATGCAAAGTGGACTATATATATATATATATATATATATATATATATATATACACATATACATACAATATGTATAATTGATTTCAGAGAATGGAAAGGAGAGGGAGAGATAGAAACATTCATGATGAGAATCATCCATTGGCTGCCTCCTACATGCCCCCTAGTGGGGATCGAGCCTACAAACCGGGCCTGTGCCCTGACCCAGAATTGAACTGTGACCTCCTGGTTCATAGATCAATGCTCAACCACTCGGCCGGGCACGAATTTTTATTAACAAACCAGAGGCCTGGTGCACAGAATTCGTGCACAGGTAGGGTCCCTCAAGGCTGCTGGCTGCTGGCCAGGGCCTTCCTTTGTTTCATGCCACCCCTGGTGGTCAGTGCACGTCATAGCGAGTGATCAAACTCCTGGTCCGTCGAAGTCCCGAGGGGATACTTTGAATATTAGGCTTTTATATATATATATAGATGTCCCCACTCAGTCTTCAAAGAAAGTGGCTAGGCTGCTTTTTGCGTGAGAAAAAAGGATTAACTAAATGAGAACTGCAGTTAATCTGCTGCGAGTCTGCCCTGATTGTTCTGGAGTGCTCTCTTCGAAAATTGGAAGGTCTTGATTTCACTGGAGTTTTTTCCATTGCACCCTCATTGAATGTGCAAAGGAGTTGCAAATGTAGATGAAGTGTGTGTGTGTGTGTGTGTGTGTGTGTGTGTGACAGTCTGTCCTACTTTTGTCTGAAACTTTTTAATTTTAAAATATTATCATTGTTTCTGAACTAAAGGGGTTGCTTCGTCTGTGAGCATCAAAGCCCAAAAGATACAACATGGAGTTTGCAGCAGAGAAAGTAAAGGTTTATTTAAGGAAATGGAGCTAAACCCAGAGGCGCAGGTGAGCTTGTGTTCTAACACCTGGCTCCTTGATGGTTTCTAGGGGTGGGATCATACAGGGGACTAAGGGAAGTTAGGGTCTTTGTCTCTGATGATTGGTTGGTTGGCACTAGGGTAGGTAGTAGCTGATCGTTGAATCTGGTCCTGATGTCAGCCACGGAGTCCCTCTGTCTGGCTTCACAAGGGCAAGGTTGATGGCATCCTTTGGCTTTTCTGGGTCTGAAGCTGAAACACTACGGAGGCCTAGATGTTGTCTCTAGTTTGACTGAATCTCTGTCTCCGAGGTCAGTGGACAGGAGGCTTTGTTCCTAAGATTATTTGATGCTCAGAGCCTCATTGTCCTGAGGGTTCGATGATTAAGAGGGTGTCGTGCAAGGGTAAAGGCGGTGGTGCCGGATGAGGCCAGTGTGAAGCTAACAGAAAGAAAGGAGAAAGGCGATGTCAAAGAAATGAAGTTTCTGCATAGTTACATAATGATCATAATGTCAAAATAACATGAAAGTTTGATAGAATTGTGTTACCTTGGGTTCGGTCATCCTCATCGGTCCTCCTCCCAGCATTTTGTTGTTGGTGGTGGTGGTGGTGGTGGTGTTAGTGGTGTTGTTGTTGATCCTCACCCAAGAATATTTTTCCATTGATTTTTAGAGAGAATGGAAGGGACGGGGAGAGACAGACAGAGAGAAATATTGATGTGAGAGAGACATCAATTGGTTGCTTCCTACATGAGCCCAGACCAGGGCCAGGGATCGGATCAAGCCTACAACCGAGGTATGTGCCCTTGATCAGAATCAAACCCGGGATCCTTTAGTCCTCAGGCCAGTGCTCTGTCTACTGAGCCAGCCCGTCTAGGGCCTCCTCCCAGCATTTAAATCTGATAACATTGGTCTCTCAGCTTGAATGTGTTCAGTGTTGGGGATTTGCTGTCCCTCTTCCCGCCCCCCAAAAATCCATCTTTGAATGTAGACATTTCTACATCCCTGTGCCTTCTGCTCGCTGATCACTCATTAATGTTCATGTGAACTAAGATTAAATTAGTTCTGTTTATGAGCACCCACAGGATCCTATGCTAGTGATACTGGGGCCATGAAATAAATGTGACACAGCCCCCTGCCCTCACACACATGACACAGAGGATGTTACATGCTAAGTATCATACAAGAGTAGACAAATGCAAAAACAAAAGGAGGAGAAGCAGGTTTTATATAAAGGGGGGAGATAGGAGCCATTTCCCTGTCCTTGAATTTCAAGGCTCAGCTTTGCAAAATTGGAAAAAAGAAAGTCTTTTGTTCCTGCACATAAAACAAGTCCCCAGCTTCCCACTCCGGTGACTAACGGCGGCTGTGCCCTGCGCCTTGGGAGCTGTCTGTGCAGACACTCGCCTGTGCTCCTCTCCAGCAGGATTTACAGGAGGAAGAGCTGCTCACTGAGCTTCCGACAAAGCGAACCCGCGACGCCAGGCTTTCCTTCACTGTACCTGCCTCTTGGTCAGATAAACCTCCATCGCGGGTCCCCCTGTGGCCTCCACGCCATCACCAGCCCTCAACCTTCTTAGATTCCCCCTCTAAAGGCAATTTGTGTTGCTCTGGCCGGTTGGGCTCAGTGGATAGAGCATCCGCCTGCGGACTGAAGGGTCCCAAATTCAATTCCGGCCAAGGGCATATGCCCGGGTTGTGGGCTCTATTCCCAGTAGAGGGCGTGTAGGAAGCAGCTGATCAATGATTCTCTCTCATTGTTGATGTTTCTATCTCTCTTGTTTAACTCTTGGAAGCCAAATACAATTGTATTTCTTTTGTTTGCTTTTTACAAATAATTTTTAGAGCACACTGCTTGATCTGTTTTGGCCATTCCATCCCAAGATTCTGGTCCTTTGTCTATTATTTCTAAACTAGAGGCCTGGTGCATGACATTCGTGCACAGATGGGGGGGGGGGTTCCCTCATCCTGGCCTATGCCTTTTAGCAGTCCAGGAGTCCTTGGGGGATGTCCAACTAATGGCTTAGCTGCAGTCGGACATCGTTAGCACTGCCATGGAGGCGGGAGAGGCTCCCGTCACTGCTGCTGCGCTTGCCACCTGTGAGCCCAGCTTGTGGCTGAGCAGTGCTCCCCCTGTGAGAGCACACTGACCACCGGGGGCAACTCCTACATTGAGCATCTGCCCCCTGGTGGTCAGTACACATCATAGCAATCAGTCCTTCCACTGTTTGGTCAATTTGCATATCACCCTTTTATTATATAGGATTATTATATAGGATGCCTTCACATTTTCATCTAAGAAAGCTGGAAGATTGGGTTCAGGGGCATTGCTGCAGCCTGTTGATGTATTGTTGGCTAACAGGATAGAGGCGGTGTCTATGAGCCTCTGAGTTTACTTCCAAAGAAAATGGGAGCAATGAAATCCGAGATGTGCCCTAGCTGGCTCAGGGGATAGAGCATCAGCCTGTGGACTGAAGGGTCCCATGTTGCAGGCTCAATCCCCAGTAAAGGGTGTGCAGGAGGCAGCCGATCAATGATTCTCTCTCATCATTGATGTTTCTGTCTCTCTGTCCCACTCCCTTCCTCTCTGAAATCAATAGGAAAAAAAAAAAAATATATATATATATATATATATATATATATATATATATATAATAAAATAAAACCAAGATGTAAATTGTATGGAGGTAAATGGGCACTGGAGTGATGTGGGGACTCAGAAAAGGTTTCCTGTGGGCACAGGTATAGGAACCCCAGTTGTGTCCCTAACACCAGCCCTCAGGGCCAAAGGCAACACTGGTTGCATCTGTTACATCTCCTCCCCTTTTACTGATTCTCCTGTGAAGGGACAGACAGGATCAATGCTATAGCTACTCACTATCCTAACCAACAAGATCATATCCCACAGTGCTGTTCTCTTGGTCATTTTCATCAGGAACAGATAAACGACATGCTGGTGTCAGCCACATCTATGCACATCATGAACTAATATTGCAATGAAGTAGAAACACGGGCCACGGTTATCTCTTCTTCCTTCTCTGGTGTCTGGTGGATGTTTAACCACCAGCTGTTGGGAGTGGGGGGGGTGAGGTGCTGATTTGTAGTGTTTGCCAATTTCCCTGGTGTAAATACTCCCACCATGGCTGATTTCAAGTGAGCAAACTGAAGTCACTGAACACGGATTGGGGAAGAGACGTATACACCAGCCCCCGCTAGCCTGTAGATGGCGGCTCCAGCCCCATGCTGCCTACATACCAATCTAAGCGAATAAGATTCTACAGGAAAACTTAGTCCTACAGCAAGAACTCTAATGTTCCTCCTGATTGAGCCCCGGCTTGGCAAGCTATTACCTTCAGACCAAGATAAATGAGTTACTTACAGTGATATCATCACAGTGAGTATTGGATTTCTGATGCACATTTCCTGTCCAAGTATACAGTAACCCTGCCGCTTAAAGCCGACTTCACACTGCCCGTATTCACACGTTGCTCCGTGCTTTCCTGGAAAGTCATAACTTTAAATGCTCCGTGTAGCTTCTTCTGGTAAATGATGCTAATTTCCTCGGTGTCATTTGGGTTCCCAGGGGGAACTCGGGGAAGAAAGTAACATAATCTCCCAGGGAATCCCTTTTGAAATATGTTCTGCCAGAGGATTCTTGTTGAGTCTCTTACAAAAAATTTCACCACCACCCCCTTCTCTGGATAGACTGTCCGTGGAGTGCGGATTGCTACACCAGAAGGTCTGCAAAGACCAGCGAGAGCTCAGGCAGAGGCAAATAAAAAGAAATGGTTTCTAAATGAAGGGGATGAAGATCTTGGAAATTTTTTTCATGTTCTAAGCTTAGGGACTTGAAGAAAACAATGAGTCTTGAGGTTTAAAATCCACAGATTCTTAGATACGTTCTAATAATACAGAAAAAGAAAAAGGGAGGCATGGGGGAGGAGGAGGAAGAGGGAAGGGATGGAGGAAAGAAGACAGGGAGAGAGGAGAGGGAAGGAGGGAAGTCAGAAAGCAAAGAGAGTATCTTTCAAGTGATACGCTTGTACCAGGCATGTGGTCTTTGTTGCTTTCTTTTCTTTTTTTTTCTTTCTCTTTTTTTTCCCCCTTAGGCAGCCATCCTAATCCCCTGAATACTTATCAGGAAGTAGAAACAGGAATATATCACTCCCTTTGGTCACCATAACATAATGTGAAACATCATGCGATGTCAGTCATGAAATTCTGTGTTCTCTTCTCACCCCTTATCCCCACCCTGCCACCCCCACCCCTTGCCCACCTCCTGCAGGGTGTACCTTCTCTAGGGAACAGGATCTACAATAGTAACTTGCCTTCCTTTAAGTCATGATTTCTGCAACGATTAAAACAGAAGTATCACACTGTCCCCCAACCCCACCAGCCGCGAGCCTCCCTTCCCTCTCTGTTCGGGCACAGTAGCTCTCAGGATGAGCCTATTCTCCTCTCTCAGCTCTGGGAGCGCCTACCCTCTGCCCCCTGCGCCCCACCCCCTGAGATAAATGAGGTGTCAGGACAGCAGAGCAGCACCAGCACTTCGTAAAGTTCTTAGTGTCTTCGTCAGGCAGTAGTGTCGTTACATCCCCTGGCTCCTAATCACATGTTGAGGCAGGAAAATGCATAATCCTGCATCGCCCCGCGCCGCTGCCATAAGCAGAGAAAGAGAATGGCCACTCTGGCTACCAGTCATTGGGCACTTTCTCGACTTAGATCATTCTAGTGCCCCCTGTGGGAACAATAAAAAGCCTTCCCTTCAAAGAACACAGAAGGCAATGTTCACAGTTTTTTTTCTCCTCTTGGACAGTTCATTCATACTTTCAAGAAACATCATTGGAAGTGGATCATTGAAATAAAGAGAGGCAAGGGAAAGAATTCCCAAACTTTCTTTGGTCATGCTTTCCTCTCTCTTAAAGCACCATGAGATCCTTGGGTTTTTGCACAGAGTAGCTAGTTACTCAATAAAAATGACTTCCTAGCCCAGCTGGTGTGGCTCAGGGGTTGAGCATCGACCTGTGAACCAGGAGGTCATGGTTCTATTCCACGTCAGGGCGTATGGTTGGGGTGCAGGCTGGATCCCCAGAAGGGGGCGTGCAGGAGGCAACCGATCAATGATTCTCATCGTTGATGTTTCTATCTCTCTCTCCCTCTCCCTTCCTCTCTGAAATCAATAAAATATATATGTTTTTAATGACTTCCTAAATAAATGAATACTTGAGTGATAAAGTTCTTAGCTTTATCACCTGGAATCGACCACTTGGGTATCACACAGAGATTTCTGCTACTTCCTTTGGCAAGAGGATCAGGGAGAAGATGGGATTGCTTTCCCGTGACTCCCAGAGGGTGATTATTGCTTGAATGTGGTCAATACTTGTGACTATCATTGATTGCTCTTCGGGTTTATTTCTTGAGAACTAAGGGTATTTTGCGAGTGCAAACCACTTCCTTGTCTCTTGACCCAACCCATAGGTTAGCCTGGGTTGGTTGACCATTCTTCCCCTTACTTTGCCATTTGCCATTTCCTGCTGGCCAAGGAAATAAATAGATGGATAAAATACCTATGCATTTGCAGCAAGGCTGATGTAACAAAAGGGAGCTCTGCTGAGGAGAGTGAATACTTCCTGCTGATGAATCAGAGAAAAGCCACAAAGGGATAGACTGGGTTTCCCCTGTTCAGGTCTGGATTCTTTGGGACTCTCGGTTGGATGGGATCAGTGCCAATCAGACATTTTGTCCAGTGGCAGCCGGTGGAGCTAGTTGCCCCTACATATTCTGCCCAATTATTCATTTCCTAGAGGCCCAGTGCATGAAATTCATGCATGGGGGAGGTGGGTGGTCCCTCAGCCAGGCCTGCAGCCTCTCTAATCTGGGACCCCTCAGGGGATGTCCAATTGCCTCTCGCAATCCAGGACCACTGGCTCCTAACCACTCCCCTGCCTGCCTGCCTGCCTGCCTGCCTGGTTGCCCCTAACCCCTCTGCCTGCCTGCCTGATCAGCCCTAACCACCTCGGCCTTCCTGATTGTCCCTAACCGCCTTTGCCCCACACCCGGGACCCAGGCCTCCCTCCCTCTGGCTGACCCCAAGCACCCAGGACCCGGGCTGGCTTCGCCCGGGCCAGCTGCAGCCACAGGGGACCATGGGCAGGAGGCTTCGCCCGGGCCACAGCCACAGGTGCCCGGGACCACAGGGCGGGCAGCTTGTCCCGCTCCCGGGCTGCAGCCTGGCTGGTCCCCATTCCTCTCTCCCCAGCTCACTTGTGCCTGGCTGGTCCCCATTCTTCTCTCCCCAGCTCACTTGTGCCTGGCTGGTCCCCATTCTTCTCTCCCCAGCTCATTTGTGCCTGGCTGGTCCCCATTCTTCTCTCCCCAGTGTTGAGTGTCTGAGCAGTTCCAGTGTGAGGGTGCGAGGCCGCTAGAGCATGAAGGCGTGAGGGCATGATGACCATTTGCATATTAGCTCTTTATTATATAGGATTATTATCTTATGAAGCTGCCCAGTTATGCATTGTGAACTGATATGTAAAAGCCACTTTAAAATCCAAAGCACTATTCCAATGCATGGCATTTATTATCCATACTATTTCTAATGATTATAATACCATATGTGTTGTACTTCACTAAGGACTTTCCTAATATACAGAAGATGTTGCCCAATATTCCCCTTGACTTTCTACCTGCTTAAGCCAGAAGACTGGGGACAATGCCTTAGGTGTTCCGAACACACCGATTCAAAGTGAGAATTGCACTGACTCTCTGCTAAGCCCCAGAGCGATTATTGGAACTGAATGGCGATCACAAAAAACATAGGCACCCCTTGGTAATAGTAACAGGTCCTTGGGATTAAAGCCATTTTCACTCTTACCAGTGAGCGGATGGACTCTCCCGTTGGCATATTTTAAGATTTATGTATCTGAACAAGGTCATGGTGTTGATTATACTGCCCTTGTATGGACTGTGTAACCTTGTGAAAATTGGTTGTCACAGCCGGGGAGAGGACAGATCTGAAGCGCTCTCAAAATGTGTATGTGAAGGCCCAGATGGTTGGGGCAAGTCATCCGGTGAAAAGAAACCAGAAATATATTTGGTCAGGGAGATTGCTCAGGCCTTGTCTTCACAGTGTGAGTAAAAATAAAAAGAATGGTATGATAGCCCGGCTGGTGTGGCTCAGTGGTTGAGCATCGACCTGTGAACCAGGAGATCATGGTTCGATTCCCGGTCAGGGCATATGCCCAGGTTGTGGGCTTCATCCCCAATAGAGGGCGTGCAGGAGGCAGTCAATCCATGATTCTTTCTCATTATTGATGTTTCTCTCTCTCTCTCCCTCTCCCTCTCTGAGATCAATGAAAATATTTTTTTATATAAAAGAGAATGTTGTTATAGAAAGGTAGAAGTATTTAGCATATGGATTGTGTGGTGCCCGTCCTGTACTAGCCCTGATGGTCTTATTGCAGAATGGTTGGGCTCTCTGTCTCCCCCCCCCCCCCCCCACAGGGGATGCTTGCAGGGCTGTGCCCTCTCCCATAGCTTCCCACAAGCTTTCTAGGATCCAGCAATTCCTGGCTAGAAAAGGCAAGCATTCCTTAGTGCAGTGGGCAGCAAACCACAGCTCACGAGCCACATGCGGCTCTTTGGCCCCTTGAGTGTGGCTCGTCCACCACGTGCGGGCGTGCACGTACAGTGCGAAGTTGACTTAAAACTTTAAGTAAAGTTTATTAAGTTAATTTTAGGGAACGTTGTGGAGTGAAAGAAGATGTTGTGGATGGAGAAAGGTATGTTGAGATGGTTTGGACATAGAGAGAGGATGAACAAAAGGAGATAGATGAAACAAGTATACAAGACGAGTGTGGCTGGGAGAGTTGGAAGGGGTCGACCTCAGCGAACGTGCCTCAATCAGATTGAGGACGTTTTTAGCAAAGGCCAGCTTAGGAGTACCCTAATTAAGTTCATAACAATATACCTCCCTATATAGTTTAAGTTTAAAAAATTTGGCTCTCAAAAGAAATTTCAATCGTTGTACTGTTGATATTTGGCTCTGTTGACTAATGAGTCAATGACTAAACCAGTTTTCCACCTGCATTTTTTAGGCGGGTTCCTGCCTAGCTGCTGATACCTGCTTTTGTCAACCTGTTTCATATCTTCTCCTCCCTTCCCGTCTGAGACCCTGGCCTGGAGGCCTGTATCCTCTTGCCTCCCCTGCACACTGAGGGACTCCGTGGTTCACCTCCCTCTGGTTACTGTGGCTTCTCTGCAGGAACTTGGAGCCTCCATCCATCATTTCACGCAGGTGAGCACTGTGATCTCTAAGTGGAGGCAGGGAGATTCCTCTTGGAGAACCCAGAGGTTTGGGTTGCCTTTCCCTCTCAGTGGCTGTGACTTTAGGAAGTGTACATACCCAGAGGTAGCCATAGATTTTAGTTAACTTACGATAATTTATTTTTTCTGTCCATAAAATTCTACTCAGCCCGGCCAGCGTGGCTCTGGTTGAACATCGACCTATGAACCAGGAGGTCACAGTTCGATTCCCAATTAGGGCACATACGTGGGTTGCAGGCTCCATCCCCAGTAGGGGGCGTGCAGGAGGTGGTGTATCAGTGATTCTCTCTCATCATTGATGTTTCTTTCTCCCTCTCCCTTTCTCTCTGAAATCAATAAAAAGATATTTTTAAAAAATTCTACTCACACAATCACTTGGAATAATCCAAGTACACTGATGGTTTATTATATTAGAAATCTAGTTTATAGATCTGTAGTAGCAAAATAAGTAAGTGGGCGATTTGCTAACAGGATTGAAAGGGAGGAAATTGCATGCACCTGTTACTCTGATGTTAACTAAAACATATTCCTCGAGTGTCCATTCCTAATGAAGAGACTGAAGCCTGCAGAGTGCACATTATCATTGTGAAGCTGGGAACCCCACCAATTTATAACCCAAGCGAGCGGCAGATTTAGAAGATGCCTTGAAATGCAGCCTATTCCACAGTAATAAAGGGTGTCCCAAAATTCATGCAAGATTTGAATTTTGCGTGAGCATTAACAACAACAAAAATAAAGCCTAATTTTACTTGGTTTATTGAATCAGATTCTAATATCTGTTGCCCTTTGATTTCAATCCCTTCCATTTGATAAGCATTACCAAGTACCAATGATGGCCCAGGAGCAGGGACAATGAAGACCAATGAAGACCACGGCTTTGCGTATGTGCCAGCAAAGCCGTGGAGGCCGTTTACCCGATGTGCTATTCCATACATAACCCTATACTGTATCCTTTATGAATCAATAAAACATTTACAATTTTTAATTATAAACCTGTGCTTTATATCAAAATTACTTCTTGGGTGAATTTTGGGACACCCTTTATCTTAGCTGCATCAAATAAACCAGTATCTCTCTTCTAAAATAGGCCATTTTATTTTCTGTTAAACAACTCTAAGAATCAGCTTCTTGTCTACAGTCTACTGGCCTTTTCTTTTCATATATATATATATATATATATATATATATATATTTTACTGATTTCAGAGAGGAAGGGAGAGGGAGAGAGAGATAGAAACATCAATGATGAGAAAGAGTCATTGGTTGGCTGCCTCCTGCATGGCCCCACTGGGGATCAAGCCTGCAACCCAGGCATGTGCCCTTGATTGGAATTGAACCTGGGACCCTTTAGTCCGCAGGCCAATGCTCTATCCACTGAGCCAAACCAGCTTAGGCGAAACTGGCTTTTTCCAAGCTCTAGGACCTGCCTTCCCAAACTAGGTTATAGACTCCAGCTCTGGGAATAGCACGTTTTCAATAGCATACAGCATGCCGTCTCATTTGGGAACTATTGATTTAGCATTTATTTTCTTGACATGTGATCATATGCTATTTGTCGTTTCATTAGGAGTTGTCTATTTTGAAGACTGTAAATTCATTTATATCTGGGTTTATGATTTCTCAGGATGTTGAATCTCTGCGATGCTTAATGAACTCTAAATACGCACTGGAAACTCAATACATGATTGTCAGGTTGAAAGTGTGAATTCAATTTAGCAAAGCCCAGCTCTGTGTCTTTGCTAAGATCATCTAAGTGTGTACTTACATTTTCTTTTCATTTATTTATGTGTTTATTTATTATTAATATTTTTTAATCCTCCCCCGAGGATATTTTTCCATTGATTTTTAGAGAGAGTGGAAGTGAGAGGGATAGACAGAGAGAAACGCTGATGTGAGAGAAACACATCGATTGGTTGCCTCCTGCAAGAGGCCTGAACAGGCTTGGGCAGGGGAGGAGTGCCGCAGTCTTTTTGCTGCAAGGGTTTAAGAATCTGGAGAAGGGCTGCATATAAATGAGTAATCGAGACATGAAATATAAATTTGGAAGGCATGTTGGGGGAGCCAGGGGAGACTTAGCTCTAGAGACTAAGCTCTCTGACTCTCCGGACCCACGGCTATTATTCACACGCTAGAGGCCCGGTGCATGAAATCCATGCATAGGTAGGGTCACTAGACCTGGCCGGCAATCAGGGCCGATCTGTGGGGCAACCAAGGGGAGATCGGGGGGCCCCTGCTGGCACCCACCTAAGCCGGCCTGGTGCTGCCCGCTCGCTGGCCCCACCGCCCACTGCCACTGCCCTCCCTCTGTGGGGATGACTGTTGGGGGGTGGGGGGGGTGGCCCACTGGCACTTGCATTGGCTGGCCTGGGGCTTGTGGGCTGGGGGCAACTCCTGCATTGAGCATCTGCCCCCTGGTGGTCAGTGCATGTCATAGTGGCCAGTCATTCCACCAATCTTTCTGCTGTTCAGTCGATTTGCATATAAACGTTTCTAATATAGAATTTTACCCTTTAGCAAAGCAGATATACATATCAAAGGTAAGGCTTGGCAAACAGGAAAAGATGATCAGGTTAGGGCAGTGGTCGACAAACTGCGGCTCGGCAAACCGCGGCTCGCGAGCCACACGCGGCTCTTTGGCCCCTTGAGTGTGGCTCTTCCACAAAAATACCAACTTCTGCTCATGGGCCACAAAGTTTCAATTGCACTGTACGTGCGCGCCCACACGTGGTATTCTGTGGAAGAGCCACACTCAAGAGGCCAAAGAGCCGCATGTGGCTCGTGAGCCACGGTTTGCCGACCACAGGGTTAGGGGAAATGCCCTCAGCTGTTTGGCAGCAGGTAACAATATGCAGATCTTCAGCCCTGCTGAAGGTGTCCATCAGCCTTCTGATGAACTTCTCGCATTTATTATGACCTGCTGGACTTGGCCTCCAGCAGAGGAGCCTGCAACCTAGGTACATGCCCTTGACTGGAATCGAACCCAGAACCCTTCAGGCTGCAGGCTGACACTCTATCCACTGAGCCAAAATGTAGGGCCCTACATTTTCTTTTCAGAATCTTATCCCCACGCTGGTATTTTCTGGGCATGTCTCCCCCATCTCAGCCTCCACCCTGACTCGCTTCCTCGGCACCTCTGGTTGTGTTCTGTTACAACATTGCTCTGTGTGCTTCTCCAACCAGATCGGGCTTAAAATAATTTTTAATCTTGTTGGGTTTTATTTATCTTGTGTCTCCATGGCTTAGCACATGTCCATTGCTAAAATGATCTCATTCATTCATGGATAATAGAGACCATTATAAACTTTTGAACAATAATAGATACAGAGGCAGAGCTGCCTCAAACAGATTATCAAACTGCAGCGGGAAGGCCAGGGAGGGTTGGGGGGCAGGAGGGAGGGGGTAAGAGATCAACCAAAGGACTTGTATGCATGCAAATAAGCATAACCAATGGACATAAGACACTGGGGGATAGGGGAGGCTAGGGGACTGTCAAGGGCGGGGGGGAAAAAATGGACACATATGTAATACCCTTTGTAATACTTTAAGCAATAAAATAAATAAATAAATAAAATGAATGCTTTCAGAAAGCATAGGAATGGCTGAGCATAGTTAGAATAGAAATGTTGCAAGTAGGAAATGGACAGTACTTAATGTGCCCTGTCTGTCCTTGTTTATCAGTTTTATAGTTTTTGTAACTTGAAACCCATCCGTCAGGTTGACATGTTGACAGGCAGTCTTGGTTCGTGACAGATGAACGGATTAACGAATTCTTCATCTATTATTTATACTCTGCCTACATTTAACAAAGCCATTAGAAAAAACAACAACCCGAAAAATAGCCTCGTTAAGAATTAAGACCAGGGTAAAGAACTAGAGCCACATAACAGGGAATGAGACGTATATTGTTGGCTGAGAAAACCTAAGACCAATGGAGGCTCCAGCAACTGAGCATAAAAATCAGCTCTGAGATTTTGTTGTTGTTGTTTTAGCTCTGAGATTTTTGAATTTCGTTGTGGGGAGCTGAGTATCCTACCTTCAAAAAGATATTGTGTAGTCAACAGAAGCAATCAACAGTGAATCAGACAAGCATTGAGATGGTGCACATCAGCCTGTATTTGTTTAAGTGATTTACAGCAGAAAAAAATGTACTCTAATTGTCAGGAATACTGAAAATCTACGGAGTCAGTAAATTAAATTCCTCTTTAGCTCAAGTGAACAAATGGGGGATGTCAGAGGTGTCCAAATAGTTTTATAATATTTACCAATTCCATTTGGTTGACCTCAATAACAGCAATGGGTTTCTAAAAAAAAAAAAAAAAAAAAAAGTAAAAGAAGCCCATAACCACTGCCAGGGTGCAATAAAAATATAAGAAACCATATATAAGAACATCCATTCTTCATGGGCACCCAAACACAGCAAATACACCTCATTCTCACATCACTCGTCTTCATGTTAGATTTCAGTTTTAAGAATCTAGGGATGAGTGAGAATTATCATTATCATCAGCTCTTTCCTTTTTTGCTGTTGAGTTGGACATACTTTACACTGGATACCACGATCAATTCATAAAAGATGGTCCCAGGTAATTATAGTGGAATTTAGACTCTCTGGGTGATTTTGAAGAATTCCCAGTTCAAAGGCTTTAGGCATGAAGGCCAAATGAAGTGGCAATTTGAGCAATTGTCTGATTGACTTCCTCCATCCACACTAGGAGTTAAAATAATTCAGATTCTTTTCCCACTGGGAGCTTTTAGTTGTACTAAATATCCAGTTAATCATTTCAACTATCATCCTCTTCCCCACCCCCCCACCCCCCCCCCCCCCCAGTATAGACATTGGCTAATTTTTTGTGACCCAGCCAATAGATGTGTTGATATGATGGATCTGTCTCGTGCTCAACTTTGTGATTAAACCATAGCTACTTAGGCAAAGCAGCATAAGTCCCCACTGTTGGTTGGTTGGTTGGTTGGTTGGCTGGTTATCAACTGAGCTGGCACTAGAAGCAAGGTTTCTAACGCTCAGAAAGATCCCAGTGCCATCCGATTTGGTTCCTTGCATGGATCAATTGGGAGCCTCCATGGAACTGTGTACACTCACTCTGCTGGGCCTCCCACTGGAGGCTAGTAGGCTTTCCCCCACTACTCTGCAGCTTCTCTCCAGGTCTCTGTGGGGCTCTCAGCCCAGCAGACATGCAAGGCCAGGCGGGCTGTGCATTGAGAGTGAAGCCCCCTGAGCTGCAGCCATGTTGTCTCTTGTTGGTGTGTCTCTATGCCGAGTATCTTCCTAGGTCTGTTTCCTCACCTGTCACATGATGGTGGTTATGTTGACTCGGCAGGGGTTGGATGAGAAGCAAATGACAGAATAATGCCTTTGATAATGGACCAGCACAGGAAACAGAGCGCAGTGCGCACTCAAAACATGAGTCGTTGGTCTAAAATAAGGTCATATATAAATCCGCTTTGTTAATAATTTAGCATAACAGTTAAAAATCCACATTGTCATTTTATAGCTAATCAATAATAGCCACATGGCTAAAGAAAATCTATACGTAGACTAAAAGACCCTTCTCAGAGATTAATGTACTATATGAATGCTTCCGGGAAACATGTTCAATCTAGGACTACTTTCGTTGTGTTCTAATGGTATTATTTTATTCAAATATTCTCCAGAAATAACCTCATAATTTTTTAAAATAGCCCCCTGGCCCGTGTTGCTCAGTGGTTGATCATTGACCTATGAACCAGGAGGTCACTGTTTAATTCCAGGTCAGGGCACATGCCTGGGTTGCAGGCTCAATCCCCAGTACGGGGTGTGCAGGAGGCAGCCGATCAGTGATTCTCTTTGATGTTTCTATCTCTCTCTCCCTCTCCCTTCTTCTCTGAAATCAACAAAAATATCTACACTAATAAAAGAGAAAAATGGTAATTGGCGTATGGCGATACCATTTTCATTGGCTAATCAGGGCTATATGCAAATTAACTGCCAACTAAGATTGGCAGTTAACTGCCAACAAGATGGCGGCTAATTTGCATATGTAGGCACAATGCAGGGAGGCGAAAGGGAAAGCAGGAAGAAGCCCCCTGCCACTGACAGTGATTGGAAACCCAGGGGGGAGCTAAGAGCTGGGGGGCAGGGCAAAGGTGGCCCTGGGGAGAATCAGCCATGATCGGAGAATCAGGCACCTTTGCCGTCCTGGCCAGTGATAGCAGGAAGTAGGGGTGGAGCCAGCGATGGGAGCTGGGCACGGTCGAAGCTGGCAGTCCCAGGAGCTAGGGGTCCCTTGCCTGGGCCTAAAGCGAAGCCCACGATCGCGGCGCCTCCTGCTGCCACTGCAGGTCCCCGCTGCCTGGGCCGGACTCCTAGGCCAGAGGCGTTAGGCCTGGGCAGGGGCGGAGCCTACAACCGCGGGGAACTGGGGGTCCCCTGCCCAGGCCTGACACCTCTGCCGGAGGCCTCAGGCCTGGGCAAGGGGCCGATCCGGTGATTGGTGATCGGAGGGTGATGAGGGTCAACTCCTCTGGCTGAGGCATCAGGCCTGGGCGGGGGGCTGAGCCGGGGATTGGGGGGATATGATGGTCCCCTTGCCCAGGCCTGAAGCCTGGGTCAGAGGCGTCAGGCTTGGGCGGGGGGTGGAGCAAGCGATCAGAGGGAGATGGGGGTCCCCTGCCCAGGCATGATTCCTGGGCCAGAGGCCTCAGGCCTGGGCGGGGGCCAGAGCCAGTGATCGGGGGGAGATGGGGGTCCCCTGTCCAAGCCTGACACCTCTGGCGGAGGCGTCCGGCCTGGGCAAGGGGCCGATCAGGCGATCGGAGGGTGATGGGGGTCAACGCCTGAGGGCTCCCAGTATGTGAGAGGGGGCAGGCTGGGCTGAGGCACACTCCCCCCACACACACACCCAGTGCACGAATTTCGTGCACCGGGCCCCTAGTATTTAAAATAAAAAGAAAAACCAATACTTGTTATTTTCCCAAAGGAGCTGGAAGCTTATGTCCACATAGAAGCCCACGTGTGTTTATAGCATCTTTATTTATCACTACCCAAACTTGGAAGCAACCAAGATGCCTTTTAGTAATGAATGAATGAATAAATAAGTGGTACATCCAGACAGGACATTATGCAGAGCTAAAAAGAAGTCTCTGTTCTTTCCCCTGAATTTTGCTGTGAACCTGAAACTGCTCTTAAAAAAAAAAAACAGTCTTGAAAAGAAAGTAATGCTGTCTAAAGCTGCCAGACTCACTTCTTGACAACAAAAAAATGACTTCTGGTGTCCGTGTTTTCATGGGATCTTGCAAAGGGTGAGGGTGATTAAGGAGGTCGTAATGCAGACTAACAAGGAAGGTCTCATAGTTGAAATGTTTTCTTCATCAGTAACAAACCTTTAATATATTTTTTCAATTGATTTCAGAGAGGAAGGGAGAGGGAGAGAGAGAGAAACGTCAATGATGAGAGAGAATCATTGATCCGCTGCCTCCTACACACTCCCTACTGGGATCAAGCCTGCAACCCGGGCATGTGCCCTTGACTGGAATCGAACCTGGGATCCTTCAGTCCGCAGGCCGATGCTCTATCCCACTGAGCCAACCAGCTAGGGCAGTAATAAACCTTTAATTTAAAAAAGAAAAAAAAACTGGTCATATTCAGTAAAAATACACCTGAAAATAAAGCATATAAGTAGTAAGAAGTATTCATGTGTGATTTTTTTTTATCTGATGTGGTAAAAAAAATATTTATTTAGAAACAGTGAACCTATCTTGTCCGCCAGATTCTGTAATGACTAGATTCTGAGCTCTGAGCAGGTCATTTAACCTCCACGAGCTTCAGTTTCCTTTTTTTAAAAACTAGAGCTATCCCGATGAGCGTGCCTCAGTGGTTGAGCACTGACCTATGGACCAGGAGGTCACGGTTCAAGTCCTGGTCAGGGCACATGCCCAGTTTGCGGGTTCAATCCCCAGTGTGGGGTGTGCAGGAAGCAGCCAGTCAATGATTCTCTCTCATCATTGGTGTTTGTATCTCTCTCTCTCCCTTTCTGAAATCAATAAAAATATTTTTTAATGGAGATGGTAGCAATTACTAGAGTGATTTCCCTAAAAAGGCATAGTTTTCAAAAAAAAAAAAATGTTCAACATGAAAACCTGACCTGATACAGACACCATCTGTTTAAATTCTCCTACAGTGGGACACTTCGTTATTGCTCTGAATCGGATATCTTGTCACTTGTCAAGGTTTGGATCTATCCCATGACCTACAGTATAATCTTACAAAGCAAAATTCAGCAGTATCCTTTTCAGAAAGGCAGTCAGGGCTCTGTAAACCAGCATTATACTAGTAAAAGAAATGTGCAATTGTAGTCATTTATATTGTGTGTTTATACTTTTAAAGAGCAAAATCTGCCCTGACCGGTGCAGCTCAGTTGATTGAGCAAAGTCTCTGGCACCAGAAATGGTGAGCAGTTCCATTCCCGGTCAGGGCCCATGCCTGGGTTATGGGCTCCATCCCCCGTGGGGGCCACTCAGGAGGCAGCCGATCCGTGTTTCTCTCTCACCGATGTTTCTCTCCCTCTCTTTCTCTAAACTCAATAAAAACATTTTACAAATAAAAATAAAGCAAAGTCTGTGAAACCTAAATTGTAACAGCAAAGAAATAGGAGACGCGATAGTGGAATGTATAGTGTCCACAGCCTTTTAATCCTGGTTCAAATCCTGGCTTTGGAGTGTAATTTCTGCTTGAGCCTCAGTTTCCTCACCTGGAAAATGGGGTTAAAAGCCTTTATGTGCAGAATAACTGTGAAACTCAAGAGATTCCCCACCAGCATTCAGCTCCTCAGAAAACCAATCTAGAATAACCCCAAATTGTGTGTTGTTTGTATTTAGTTGCTTCATCCCCAAATGGACTCCTCAGAGGATTTCATTTCAACTACAATTATTACAATAGCATCTTCTACTACGGATACTCTAAAAAGGCCTGAGACACAACCCTTGCCCTCACGAAACTGCAGATTCCTTCCCGGAATTTCTTCTTTGAAACCAGCATGCAACTGGGACAGGGCTGAGGAACACTTCTGCGCAGGCCGGGGGCGGGAGGGAGAGATGTCCCCTTGGCTGGCTCTCTTTCAAATCTCCAGAATATTCCTCTGGCTTCCGTGCACTCCCCACACTTTTCAATGCACCTGAGGAACCCTTACCATGTGTTGTTGTACAGCCTTTAGGTCAGCGGTTCTCAACCTGTGGGTCGCGACCCCTTTGGGGGTCCAAGGACCCTTTCACAGGGGTCGCCTAAGACCATCGGAAAACACATATATAATTACAGATTGTTTTTGTGATTAATCACTATGCTTTCATTATGTTCAATTTGTCACAATGAAAATACATCCTGCATATCAGATATTTACATGACGATTCATAACAGTAGCAAAATTACAGTTATGAAGTAGCAACGAAAATAATTTTATGGTTGGGGGTCACCACAACATGAGGGACTGTATTAAAGGGTCGCGGCATTAGGAAGGTTGAGAACCACTGCTTTAGGTAAACCCCCAAAATGTTTTTGAGATGCTGACTCCAAATATAGTAAAAGATTTAAAAAAAAAACACCTTAAGATTAACAATTAACATGTCACCTTCTTTCCTTTTATAATCCTCACCTGAGACATGGGGGTGGGGGTGGGGGGGTGAGATTCCTAGGCGCTGCAGGGGATCGAACCCACAACCCAGGCATGTGCCCCTGAGCAGGAATCAAACCTGCAACGCTTGGGTGCACAGGTGAGGCTCAACCCACTGGGTCACTCCAGCCAGGGCCGGACACCTCCTTCCTAAAGCCATCCTGTCTGGCTGGGCCTGGGCAGGGGTAAGGGCTGGCCCTGGGGACTCTGAGCAGAGGGAGCCAGCGCACTTGCTGGGGGCGCCCGGGTGTCGCCGCCCCGGGTGGGTGGTGGGTGGGCCGCCCCGGGGCGCTTGGTTCAGTGTGAGGGCAGGTGGCGAGGTCCTGCCGGCCCTGCACTGCCAGGTCCTGCGGGGAAGTAGCATGCGGGGCTCCAGATGCGCATCCCGGGGGCCATTCTCGGGGGTGGGGGGGTGGGGGGGGTTGTTAGGCACCCCGTGCTCTAAGGGCCCGGAGGTGGGAAGTTATTGAACTTTCCGAATAAAGCGGGCGGGGCGCGGGGTGCGGGGCGCTGCGGGCTGGAGTGGGGGCAGGGCGGAGGTGGCCCCCTGGCCTCCGGATCCAGCCCCGCGCAGGCGGGGGGAGCGCGGCGCGCCTCCCAGTGGACAGGCGGGAGGGAGCGGGGCGGCGGGTGGAGCGGCGGGCGGACCCGCGAGCCCGCAGCCCGAGCCGCCCGGCCGGGGCGCGGCGGGAGGGGCGGCGGCGGCTCCTCTCTGCGCCAACCTGCGGGCTGGGCTGGCTCGGCGGCCCCTCCCACCGCCCCGCCGCCTCCCGCGCTCCCGCCCCGTCCGGCCCGGGTCCCCGGCGGCGCCGCCAGCAGCCGGCGCGCGGAGCGCACGCCCGGGACCGCGGCGGCCGGGGACAGCGCGGCCGCTCCGCTCTCACCCGCCCGCGCTTCTGCCTTCGCGGAGCAGGCGCCCCCCCCCCTCCCCGACTCCCTCTCGCCCCCGCCCCTCCCCCCTCTCCCTCCCCCGCCCCCTCCCGCCTCTCCTCCGGCGCCGCCCCCCCGCCCGGCGTGCGCCCCCCGCGCTCCCGCCCGCCCCTTCCTGCTCCCGCTCCCCGCGCCCCGCACGCTCGTCCTTGGCTCCCGGCTCCCCGACCCTCCCGGGCCCCCGCGCGCCGCCCGCCGCTGGTCATGTCAGGATGGAGATCCGGCAGCACGAGTGGCTCGCGGCCTCCCCCCACGAGGGCTTCGAGCAGCTGCGGCTCAAGAGCCGCCCCAAGGAGCCCTCGCCCAGCCTGGCCCGGGTGGGCGCGAACTTCTACAGCAGCGTCAAGCAGCCGGACTACAGCGCCAGCGTCTGGCTCCGCAGGAAGGACAAGCTGGAGCACGTAAGGCGCCCCGCTCCCCCCGGCCCCCCGCACCCCGCACCTGCCGCGCGCGCGCACCCACCCACCCACCCCAGGGCGGCCCGGCCCCAGCGCGCACGGAGACAGGGCGTCCGCGCCCCCCTTGCAACCCGGGCTTCCCCGCCTGCACTTTCTGGCGGTGAGGACTGGGCTGTGGGGAGGGCAGGGGAGCCCCCTCTCCAGGGACCGCCTGGCCCCCGCGGGCGTCCGCGCCCTGGGGCTCCTCGGCGCCGGGCCTCGGGGCGCGGGGTGACTGGCAGGGAAGGCGCCGCCACCAGCGTGGTCCGAGGAGCCCGGCGTTGCGCGGCGGTGGCTCTAGAGGGGCGTGTGTGCGGGTTGGGGGGACTCCTAACTGCGCCCGCAAAGTGACTCAAAGAACCTGGGAAGTTGTCGCCGCCGGCCACTCGCCCTGGGCCCGCCACGGGCGGTGTCTGCGGAGTGGCCCCTGGGTGAGCCGCGGGCGAGCCCGCTCCACCTGAGCCCAATCTGGAGAGATGTGCGCGTGGCCAGGAGACAGGGACCTCCACCCCACCACCACCACCACCACCACCGAGAGTGCGGGCACCCCGCCAAGCGTCCTGGGCTCTGGGCTGAGCCCCGAAGACCCTTCCTTCTGGAAGGAAAAAGTCCCTCTAAAGAGGCGTTTCCTGGGTCCACAGTTACCGATCTAACCCATCGGCAGGTCCTTAAGGCAAATGTTAAAATGAAACAGTTATCGCCAGAGTGCAGCACAGCCAGCTAAGGAGAGGCTGTTTCTTCCCGCATCTAGTTGAGTCTGTTCATGGCATGTGGAGGTTTCCTGTATTTGGGTCACCCCACCAGCTATGTTAGAAAGGCAGGACTTCTGGGGCTCGCACATCTACCAGCACCAACCTGAGTGTGTGTCCCCCCACCCCACCCCACCCCCAGGTGTTCCTCCTCAGGGACAGCAAGCTTCCCAGGAGGGAGCCTGCAAAGGGATGTTTCTCTTACCGGGAGGTCTCTGCTTTTTGTCTCGATTAAGTCACTGAAAGCTCTAAGTTGGGGAGCAGTTTCTGCCTCGGAGAACCATTTCCTTAACACCAAAAGGATGTCTCATCCTTCAGACCGGGGAAGTAATGGAAGCAGATTTCCAGGATGGCAAGTGGTTTGCGAGGCAAGGGTGTCCGCTTAGAAATAAGAGCTTCGGAATCGGCCTAGGGAACCGCTGACGTTATTACTTTAAAGGGGAGCGGATGGCATCTGCGTGTCATCGGGCACTTGATGTTATCTGGTGTGAGGACCCGGGAGAACGGTGGAGCCTGAGGATGGTGATGCATCTTCGTTTCACTTGCACTCGGAATGTGTGTTCATTTGCAGCGTGTGCTTTCAGCCGATCTATTTCCTTTCTCCTCCTGAAAATCAATAGCGCAATCTCCTATGAGTATGCCTCCTTGAGTCACAGACACCGGATGCGATATCTTTCAGTGGTTTCTCCCACTCAGGTTTTCCGTGAAAGGATGAAGTCATCCCAGGTGGGCCTGGCAGAGTCGCCACCTTTCTGGACAAGTAGACGATGCTCAGCCCCTCCAGAGAGTGAGGGACCGAAGGGAGGAGAGGTGGTGGTTGGAAGCATGCAAGGATCTATGCTTTCTTCACTCAGGTGCATTGCATCCATTTTTTAAAAAAAAAAATCAATAGCCTCATTTGTTATTTAAATGAACAGTAGTTTTGTTTGCCTTCTCACATACATTTCGTGAAACATACTCCGTTTTTCTCTATACTTGCTTTCAATTAGGAAGGGGCATTTGCATCAAAGGAAGTCTTTTATGATACTCTTTTGCTCCTTTGAAACAGCCACAAACTTTTTAAAGGAAATAATATGTATGAAAGTGCTATGAAAAATAGCATAAAAATGTAAAGGTGTCTGAATTCAATTCCTGGGTATTTAGAACATATATCAGCGGTGTGTACATTATGATGTTTCAAATTAGTTAGATCTTGGAGATTTGAAAACCCATAACAAATGCTACCTGGTATATTATGGCCACACAATACATGGAAATGTAGTGTTGACTGTATGATAGACAACGTTCTGAACACACGCGGCACCTTCGGATTTGGGTGTTACGGAGAGTAGGATGAGTGCGTCATGTGAAGTTCAAAGGTGATGGTGGTTTAAAAAAACAGAACACCCTTTGGTCTGTCTCATCAACTGCATGACCGTGATTTTTATTATGAATAATGATAAGGGAGATCATTTACATGAAAGCAACCTACTGTGATTTTGCTGCAGTGTTAAGAGTCAGTCTGGTCGTAAGGGTATAAATAAATGATGGCTTCCGTTGACACACGCATTCCGTCCTTGCCCTAAAGGAATTCCCTGCAGTGAAAGGTGGCAGGATGTGGGCTCTGTCCAGACTTCGGAGGCATTCCTTAATGTGAAAGTAGCACAGCGTCAGGTGATGGCTGAAGAATATATTCCCACCCACTTCGCTGAAAATGAAGATAAGGGGTTTCTTTCTCCTTTTCTAGTGTAGAGGCTACAGGACAAGAGACAAGTGACATGAATGGGTGCAGGATCGGAATGCTTTCAACCCACCTGGAAATCTGATTCCTGTCATTCCTTGGTTGCTAGACACTTAACAGGATGAATACCCATTAAGAAATAAGCTCATGTGAGGGAATTCTTCCATCCTTGAGTCTTGATTAGAAGCGACAAGGAAGGTGTGTTTGTACCATGGATTCTGGGCCTTGAACTCCACTTGGAAATTTCAGGGACAAGTGAAATTGCTGGGCACCCATAGAATGTTTGTTATCTCATTAGCTACAGGCAGCGAGCGCTCTCGGTCCTTCTATTATTTCGCTTCCATTTCTGTATCATAAGGCTCATGGCTTCAGAAGGGTTAGGTTTGGGACCCCATGGGCGTCGGTTGTCTGTAGGATCGATGTGTGCTTTAGGCATAATGTCAAGGTGAAATATATGGTCTAGCAAAGCAAGAGGAGCAGGTGGACAGTTCTTCACCCCCCAGCCCTCCCCTGCTCCGTCAGCCCTCCCTGGAGCTGGTGCCCTCGGGAGTCACCATTGCTCTGTGGTTGGACCACCCACAGGGAAGAGTAACATTAGACTGGTGTCTTTTGGTGGCAGCTGGCCTGTGTGAACTTGTTTGGTGTGTTTTTTTCTAAGTGGGAGAGGCTGCTCTGCTTGGTCGCCTGGTTTCGTGTCTGTTGTGTGTGGGTAGGCGTTCCCTGATGCGTTAACGGAGGTGGGAATGCCGTATTTCCCCTCCTGCTTATTCCGTTTGCTTTTGCCAAACTGTGGAGAAGAGTGGACTCTGGGTAGAGGCTCTGAAACCCACACCTGGGTTCAGGCTCTGACTCCATCGCTCGTTACCTCTGACCTCAGGCACAGGACTCGGTCCCCAGGAGGCCGAGTCGCAGGTTTGCCGGGAGGATTCAAGGAGACAGCCCATGTCTGCGCTGCGTGACACACAGTCCCCTGGTATCGGGGGCTCCACACCTCAGAGGTGCATGCTCCCCTCATGCTTCTCTCTGGCAGGTTGACAGGTGTCTTCGCTCATGTGGGCCGCTGTAACGGTACCATGGCCGGCTTGGACGCAACGAGCATTTATCTCTCACAGTTCTGGAGGCTGAGAAGTTCAAGATCGAGGTGGGGGCAGACTTGCTTCCTGGCTCCTAGGCAGCCCTCTTTCCCTTGAGCCCTCACGTGGTGGGAGGGGGTGGGGGGAGCTCTCTGGAGACCGCTCTAGAAGGGCACGAATCCTAATCCTGAGGGCGCCAGCTTCATGACCTAATCCCCTCCCACAGGCCCCACCCCCTCATGCCAGCACGTGGGGCTTCAGGATTCAACATCTGATTTTTGAGGGATGGAAACATCTGAATTTGGGGGAACACAAACATCCAGTCTATAGCAACAAGGTATTTTCCTCCTTTCAGTTGTCTGGGCTGAAGGAAGTGCCATCGGATAGCTGTTTTCATGGTTGTCAGGGTAGTTCAAGGGAGGCTGGTGAGTCATGCACCGCCTCCCACTGTGTCCACCCAGAAGTGATGCATCCTTTGACTCCTTTTTATTGGCCGGAGAAAGTTTCATGGTCAAGCCTGCTACCAAGAGAGCGAGGAAGGCAGATTCAGCCAAGATCCAGAAGAAAGCCCTAGCTGGTTTGGCTCAGTGGATAGAGCGTTGGTCTGCAGACGGAAGGGTCCCAGGTTCGATTCCGGTCAAGGGCACATGCCTGGGTTGCGGGCTCAATCCCTACTAGGGGGCCTGCAGGAGGCAGCCGGTCAATGATTCTCTCTCATCATTGATGTTTCCTATCTCCCTCTCCTTTCCTCTCTGAAATCAATAAAAATATTTAAAAAAAAAAAAAAGACAGAAGAACGAGAAAGAACATCCATGACTAGTCAGTAGGACACCAACACTCGTCAAGCAGGTCACACAGTGCGTGGCCCGTGTGACATCTCCCCGCACGGTACCGATAGGCGTGATTTCTTCTCAGGTGGGGCCTGGCGGGCTGGCTGAGCCCTCACCCTCCTCCACCCAAGGGGCTCCCACTGTCCAAGTTTGAGAGCAGCCTGTCTGCATTTTAGTTCTGGACACAGCGTGTGCATTCTCTAGCCGGCAAAGCCAGCTGTTGGCCGCCTCCTGGCCTGGCCTCCTGGCCTGGGAGCCTCTTTCCTGGGCCAGTGGCACCGCTTGCTCCCGGCCTGGCCAGCCCGTGGCTGACTCTGCTTCTCACTCTCTCTGCCGGCTGTGCTAGCAGAGCCCAGCTCCTTGCCCGGCCCCCAGCCCCTGCTTTCCTTTCGAGCTCTGTGCTGGTTGAATGAAGCCCGGCGATGTTTTCTTTATCTGCACAGTGACTCAGAAAGCCTATTTAAAATGAAAAGAGAAAGCAGAAGAGAGAACGTGTAAAGGGAAGAGGCTAGCATCCGTAACGTTCACACTTGTACGGGGCCCTCTATCTTGCTTGGTTTAGTAAGTGCCTCTCTTTAACAACAACAACAAAAAATCACCTCTACCTGTGAATTTGCACCTGCTTCGATAGAGGGTATGTTGCCAGTGAATAGTAAATAAATGCCAAGTACACGCTTGCCTCCCGGAATAAATTATTCACGCCATGAGCAAAGAATAAATGGATAGGAGCACACTTGGTCACCGTGGTCTAGGCTGTTATTATGTAATGCTATTTATGTCCCACAGAGCACAGTATGGTACCCCACAGCGCCGATCAGTAAAGCGCCGAAAGATGAAGTTCAGTCTAAGGGAATGAGTCTTTAAAATGTTCCATTAAAAACCTATCAGACAAGCAGAAAAGATCCTTTTCCATGTGTATCTATATTGGCCAGACTGGGTCATTTTATTTTATTTTATTTTTTAAATATATTCTTATTGATTTCAGAGAGGAAGGGAGAAGGAGAGAGAGAAACATCAGTGATGAGAGGGAATCATTGATGGGCTGCCTCCTGCACGCCCCACACTGGGGTATGGAACCTGCAATCCAGGCATGTGCCCTGACCGGGAATCGAACCGTGACCTCCTGGTTCATAGGTTTGATTCTCAACCGCTGAGCCGCACTGGCCGGGCAGACTGGATCATTTTAGTCCGGCAAACATTTAGGAACATAAACATTTATCAGGATTGTTTCCCGTGAGATCTTAGATTAGCGGTTCTCAACCTGTGGGTCGCAACCCCTTTGGGGGTCGAACGACCCTTTCACAGGGGTCGCCTAAGAACATCGGAAAACACCTATATAATTACATATTGTTTTTGTGATTGATCACTATGCTTTAATGATGTTCAATTTGTAACAATGAAATTGGGGGTCACCACAACATGAGGAACTGTATTAAAGGGTCGCGGCATTAGGAAGGTTGAGAACCACTGACTTAGATAAACAGGAAAGACAGAGCCGAAGCCGAGGCAGGACTCTCTGGCTCTCTAGCTCATCGGTCAAGGAAGGAAACCTTAGATATCTCTCGAGTGTGTTCTAATGGAGCTCAGTGTTGTGGCCGTTAGCACGCTTGTCACCACTGTCGGTAGCATACTTGTTCCACTAATGGGCTTCTCTCACTGTGGGCTGACAGTTCCATTGGTTTTGAAGAACCATTGACTTCTTTGAACTCTGTTGGGTGTGGCTTATTGACTTAATTTAACGTCATCATCGGTCTGTAGTATCATCATAGTATATTTAACTTGAGAAGCTCAAGGCTATTGTATTTAAGATTCTTTTTTTTTCCCTCCCTCCTCTATATAATAGCTACGTACCAACTTCTGGCTAGTTTCTCTAAAAAGGTGTCACTTCCCTTTACAGACTTCTGTGTCCATCTCAGGTTTAAGCCTACGTAACAGTTTTTTCAGTTCTTCTCTTGTAGCTCCAAAGATCAAGAAAAATGATGACTCTTTTGAACTTCTGGGACAAGGAAGTGGGTGCAATACATTTTCATACTGAATTGGCTGCTGGGTGGACAGGTAGGCAGACTGTCAGCTCGGAAACTTGGCTCCGAGTGTGTGTATTGGGGACACTTTAAGCTTCCGAATTGCCTGTGAGCCACGTCTACACTGGTTGTGCTGTGTGCTTTTAGAGGACAACCTAGATGTTGAGAGCAGTTGAAAAGCCAAATTGTGGTTGTTAGACACAGACCTTTTTACCAAAAAAAAAAAGAACATTTCTATTTTTTCAGAAATATAGAAAAATGAACTCAATTTCTAAACTCACAGATCAAGCCCTTACACAGGGCCTCTGAGATCAGAGACATACCTAGCTACCTTCCCCAGGTGGACTCATGCACGTGGGGAAAATCTCACACATGAGGGTGAGCCACCTGACCAGGTGTCGTGGGACTGGCTGTCACGGCCAGTGGGTGGTCCACGTGGCTCTTTATTCTCTAAAGCAGACGGCCAGCCTTGTGCACAGACTGTTCTTGGAATTGAGGCATGATAGTGCTCCTGCCAATAAGTTGTTAGGTCTGATTCAGTGATCACGTGAGGCGTTAAGTTGAGAAGATGGGCCTCATTGAAATAAAAATTTAAAAAAAGCAGTAACTGGCAAACTCATTCTCAGTAGACATTTATTGAGAGAATCTTTTATGTGGAAGGCACTTTGTTCAGAGTATGAGTTCTTTATTCAGCAGCATTTACATGGCGCATACTGTGTTCCAAAGGGCAGGGAACATCCAAAGACTAGAGCAGGGTCCCTCCCTCGAGATGTTTAAGTTTTATGAATGCAGTTATAATACAATTACAGTGTTAGGCATCGTACAGAAAAGTGCAAAATAGTACAAAACACTGCCCTCAAAGGACTTGTTTAGACAAGTATAGTATACAGCTGAAAAAATAAGGAATGCATCCTGTCATGTTGAATGATAACAAAGTTGAATTTATTCCAATAATGCGAAGTTGGTATAACATTTGGAAATTAATTTATGTAATTTATCACATTAGCAGAATGAAAGTAAACCCATAGGATGATCTCAATAGGTGAAGTAAAAAAAGCATTTGCTGAAATTCTAAACCTGTGCATGATAAAATTCTCGGTGAACTGAAAATAAAAAGAAACTTCATTTACCTGATAAAGGATTTTTTTTAAAAGAATCACAGTTAATGGTGAAATATGGGACAGAGATGTCCACTATCATTACTTCTGTTTAGCATTGTGCCAGAGGTCATAACCAATGCAATAAAGCAAGAAATAGAAATAAAAAATAAAAATAAGAATTAAAAGGAAGTAATAAAATTGTCATTATTAGCAGAAGACATAGTCATGTACACTTGAAAATCCAGAGTAAACTACAGATATAGTTAATGAATTAATAATGCCTCTGGATATATCACAGCCACCAGATGCAAAGTCAATCTAAAAAATTAGGGGGAAAAAATTCCAAAGTAAAACTGAAAACCATTAACATTTAGATTATCATGAAAATATCAAATACTTAGGAATAAGTCTAGCATAAAAGCATCAAACACTTAACGAGACTGACAAGGCCTCTTGAATTCTCTCCCAGATTGATCTATAAATACGATTTCATTGAAAAGCCCAAAAGTCTGTGTGTGTTGAACAATGATTCTAAAATTCATATGGAAATGCAAAGGGCCAAGAATAAACAAAACCATCTTGATGAAGAAGAACAAAGTTAGATGACTGCTTCCAGATAACAAAACTTTCTAAAAAGCTAGGTTAATTAGAGCAGTGTGGTTTGGTGCAAGGATAAGTGACAAGATCAGTTGACAGAACAGAGAGTACAGAAACAGACTTGTGTATATTTTGTTACTGACAGGTACTTGATGACAAAGGTGGCAGGCACAGAAGTGCAGGTGGAAAGAGATGGTCTTCTTTAAGAATGGTATTGAGTCCGTTATCTGGCTATTTTAAAAATGGATCTTGATTTCTCTTTTACACCACACACAAAAGTCAGGTAGATATGAGTTGTAGAACTAAGAAAGCGAAACAATGAGGCTTCTAGAAAATCCTATATAATAAAAGCCTAATATGCTAAGTGTCCAGTCATCTGGTCGTCCGTTCAACCAATCAAAGAGTAATATGCTAATGATATGCTAAGGCTACTCAACTTCTCGCTATGATGAGCACTGACCACCAGGGGGCAGACGCTCTGACCAGTAGGTTAGCTTGCTGCTGGGGACCCGCAGACTGGAACTGAGCTAGATGGACCAGACATACCCTGGAGCCCTCCCACAGTCCCTCCCAGGCTGGCCAACCTCCTGTGTCCCTACTCAGTCCCGATCATGCACCGATGGGGTCCCTCTTGCAATCCAGGACCCCTCCGGGGATATTGGAGAGCCGGTTCCGGCCCTATTCCACAGGCCAGGCTAAGGGATCCCACTGGTGCACAAAGTCGTGCACCGGGCCTCTAGTAATATAATAATAAACCTTTATCAACTTGAACTACGAAAAAATTCTTAAGGAGTTTTAATCCCAATGAAGATTAGTAAACTGAGCTACATTAAAATTAAGTAATTTGGTCTATGAAAGAGTCTGTTAAGAGAATGAAAAGGCATGTCACAAAGCAGCAGGATATATATATTTCCAACACACACTCTGAGAGAGGGTTTCAGCCGGAATATATAAACAGCGCCAACAAATGAATAATAAGAATGTAGACAACCCAGCAGAAAAGTGAGCAAGACATTTAAACAAGAAAAAGTGCCTGATGTCATCAGTCAACAAGAAACTAAACAGTTAAAACAAAATCATACAGCATTATACAATCACCAAAATGGCTGAAATTAAAATGATTGGCAGTAATAAGTTTTGATGAAAATGAGGAGCATCTCTAGCTTTCGTAAGTTCTGGTAGGACTATATAATTCATAGAGCCACCTTAAAAAACTTGGCAATAACTAGTAATTTAAACACATATATACCTTATGACTCAGCAATTTCAAGTATGCATTTATTAAAAAAAAAAATGTGTATTTATGTGCACCAAAGACATGTACCTGAATGTTTATTGAAGCTTTATTTTAGTAGTTCCCAATTAGATGTATCCCTAATATCCAGTATCGTTGACTATCTCATTTTCTAATATCTAATATCCTAATATCCAATATAGTTGAGTGGAGAATGAATTCTAATTATTCATATAATACTTTAAAAATGAAAAAAGTTTAATTATATGTGTACATATCTATATGTATATGCATTCATGTGGATGACTCAGACTTTACAATGAGTGAAATCAAGACATATAGACTACAGGATTCCGTTTATGTGAAAAAACAAGCAAAGCTAGATTATGGATATAGAAATCAGAATTAATGGTTACCTCTGAGGGTGAAATGGGCACTAGGGAAGCTTTGGGGGAGCAATAGTGTTCCGTCTCCTTTTTTAGGAGGTGGTTCCGCAGTCATGTTTGTCAAGCTGTACGCTGAAGATTTGCACATTTTGTCTATCACATCTCCATGATGATTTACCAAAAAAGTCAAATGTATATAGTGCCCTTCCCTTGCTTACTGCTCATTTCTGGCTACATTCCTCAGACTCTGCTTCTATCCTATTCTCTCCAGCCCCTAGACCAGCCGTGGGCAAACTACGACCCGCGGGCCGGATCCGGCCCGTTTGAAATGAATAAAACTAAAAAAAAAAAAAAAAAGACCGTACCCTTTTATGTCATGATGTTTACTTTGAATTTATATTAGTTCACACGAACACTCCATCCATGCTTTTGTTCCGGCCCTCCGGTCCAGTTTAAGAACCCATTGTGGCCCTCGAGTCAAAAAGTTTGCCCACCCCTGCCCTAGACCTTGGGCCCTGATGCCTTCTGTCATTATCTTCATGTGGGTGACTCTTACCTGTCACCCCCCTGAGAATGGCTTCCTGGAGCCTTTGTTCTCATTCCTACCATCTGCTTTCAGCAGCCTTCCATGTCCTCCCTGATGCACGTATTGCACTGTGTTCTGACGGTGTGTTTGTCTTTTCTCCTGGACCGCTCATTCTTTAATAAATCCTTACTGAGCTCCCTTCTGGAGCAGTTGTTTAGGGAATTGTAACTGCCGAGGTTGAGAAACCTTACATCACTCCTGTCCGGAGAAGTTGGATAAAGAAGGCTTCCCCCTAGGCCAGTGGTCGGCAAACTCATTTGTCAACAGAGCCAAGTATCAACAGTACAACGATTGACATTTCTTTTGAGAGCCACATTTTTTACACTTCAACTATATAGGTAGGTACATTGTTATGAACTTCATTAGGGTACTCCTAAGGCTTAGGAAGAGCCACACCCAAGGGGCCAAAGAGCCGCATGTGGCTCGAGAGCCGCGGTTTGCCAACCACTGCCCTGGGCCATCAAGAAGAGCTGCTGGGTTGAGGACTGGCCCTGAATCAAGGGTTTCGAGTGGGATCTGAGCAGCAAAAGCGTGTTTGGAAGACAAGTGTGGCTGGAAGACGGGGTTTGTTTAAGGGAACGCTGGGTGTGCGAACTCAATGGTAGATGAGGGCAAGACCTTGGAGGGTTTGAGGAGCTGAATAGCGAGCTGGAGATGGTGGGCTTTACTCTGTAAGCATGGGGGGAGATATTTCAACAGGCACTTCAGTTAGCAAGCTCAGGCTTTGCTGCTGGTGGCCTGTGGTGACTGGGAGTGAGAGCTGGAACTGGGGGGACCCGTGTCCCGTTCCTTTTAGTGGTAGAGATGGGAAATCACACACACACAAAAAGTGTGGCAGAAGAAGGAACGTTGAGGAGGGACAGATGCAAGAAATACTGTGAAATAAGAGTTCATGGAATGTTCCCAGCAGACTGCCTTTGGGCTCAACCAGCAATATCAACTGTTCCCTGGGCCTCCATCCTCTGCCCTGCCCTGCCCTGCCCTGCCCAAATTAAATTAAAAAAAAAAAAAAAGAGTTCATGGGCCTTGATGCTGTGTTGGCTGTGGGGAGTCCAGAAAGCTGATCCATTAGCAAACATTCCCCGCGTGCCAGGGATGTCCCAGAAATTGTAATTGGCGTGATGGGGACAAGGAGGAACAGGGAAAATGGCAAACACGGCTTGGGAGTTGGAATTCTGCCCTGTTTATCTTTGTGTCTTGGGCTGGAGCCATTGTTACTGGGTCGATCCATCATACCACGATTATTATGACATTAATTAACGACATTCCAATTCCTGCTCCCTGCAGGACACTGAGCTTCAGGCTGGGGAAGATTGCAATGGATTTGATTGGACCTTTGACCTCAGTTGCGCATGATCTAGTCCAGCGGTTCTCAACCTGTGGGTCGCGACCCCTTTGGCGGTTGAACGACCCTTTCACAGGGATCACCTAAGACCATCCTGCATATCAGATATTTACATGACGATTCATAACAGTAGCAACATGACAGTGATGAAGTAGCAACAAAAATAATTTTATGGTTGGGTCACAACATGAGGAACTGTATTTAAAGGGCCAGAAGGTTGAGAACCACTGATCTAGTCCTTCAGAACTCAACTGTTTTCACCTTTAAACGTAAACCTGGTTAGGTACCCCTCCTGTGTGGGCCCATGACATCACAGCCAGGCATCTGTTATAGCCCTTAATGCACTGTCTTTTTAATTGCCTGATTGTTTATCTTTTACCTTCAGTGGAAAGTTTGAGGACAACAATGCAGTCTTATTTATAACAATGCACCCTTAATGCACGGTGCCTGGTAGACATCCGATATTGATTGACTTGACTATGGAAAGAGTGGAGGAGTGAGTGAGTGACTGAATGAATGAATGAGTATGTGGTTAGGGAGGCAGAACTTACACAGGAGTGATGATCAACCATGAGTAACACACAGGAGGCGTTCAAAAGGCAGGCCCTTGCTCTTAAGACTTGCATAGAGTTGCCTTCCTTACTTTATTAGGAGAACTTTTTTCTGAATATATCACTTAGTTTTATGTTGCGTTTAGATCAGTGATGGCGAACCTTTTGAGCTCAGTGCGTCAGCATTTTGAAAAACCCTAAATTAACTCTGGTGCTGTGTCACATATAGAAATTTTTTGATATTTGCAACCATCATAAAACAAAGATTTATATTTTTGATATTTATTTTATATATTTAAATGCCATTTAACAAAGAAAAATCAACCAAAAAAATGAGTTCGCGTGTCACCTCTGACACGCGTGTCATAGGTGCACCATCACTGGTCTAGACATTAGCTTTGCTGAGGATCGCTCTTCTCAGTAGCTTAATTGTCAGGGGAGAGCCAATGAACTCCAGAGGTAGGCAGTTATGTGTGGGTAATGGGGCCCTTTCCAAGGGTACCACTTTCTGCTGCCCACCAGAACTTGACTCTCTTGTTCTTAATATATTTTTATTGACTTCAGAGAAGAAGGGGAAGAGAGAGAGAGAGACAGACAGACAGACAGACATCAGTGATGAGAGAGAATCATTGATTGGCTGCCTCCTGCATGCCCCACATCGGGTATCGAAACTGGAACCCAGGCATGTGCCCTGACCGGGAATCGAACCGTGATCTCCCGGTTCATAGGGCTGGGCCAGAACTTTCTTCTTTTTCAGAAGAACGGTAACAGCAGTTCTCACGAGTTCCTAAGCAAAAGCAAGTGCTACATCCTGGTTTCTCCACTTACTGTTCTTTTTGGTTAAAGCCTCTTTCGTTTTCCACTCCTGCACTTGTGTTTGCTGGAGCAGGGCTTTTATTATACGCTCACTCTGTTGAGATGTGCCGGGCTGGAGGGTGAGAAAGGCCGTGATTTCTCCGCAGGCTGGTGCGTGTGTGGATGTGGGAGTGCTTGAGCTGCAAACTGGAAGGGCCGTCCCCTTGTCTTTCATCTCCAGGTCGGATGATGCCATTTGTCACTCACAGCTCAGATGGTCTCCCTTTCTCTGGTCCATGATATGAAACCGTAGGATCCAAGATGATACCCCTATATCTTGCCATGGTGTCTGTGGGAAACAATAAGATCACAAACATGTCAACAGATGTGCCCTTCACAGCCTCCCTTAGAAATACATCTCTATTGAGAAAGCTCCTCCGGGTACCCAATGAAATCTTGTTACCCACAAACCCGTTTCCCCATTGTTGTGTCCTCCTTAGAACAGAATAAAAAATACCCACGCACTCAGGGCGAATCGCTCTAAAATATCAGCTTGATTTTGATAATGAATGTCAGTTTGCCAAATTTCAAATCCTATCTATTACTCTGCATTTCGGCAGAGTTGTGATTTGTAAGACAAGTTTTAAAATTCAGAATCGTGAGGAAAACTGGTTTTTAAAAAAGTCTGTGTGAAAAAATTAAAACATAAGGAACATTACTTTTCACTTAAGGGGAAAACACCTTTCCCCCAAGTATTCAAGTGGGGTTTTTTTTGTTGTTGTTTTTTTTTTTAGAGATATAAATTTCTAAAGTGGAGATCAGTAAACATATATGCTAAAAAGTGAGCTTAAGCTATAAGCTTGTTTGGGGGAGAGTTTGGAATTTATTTTTAGATGTTGTAGCGTAAGAAGTGCTTCCATAGATGGAGGCAAAAACTCGAAAAGGACCCGCCTTGGAGACTGCCCTGGGGTTTAGTGTCTCGTATGGAAATGAACTGAAGAGCCTTCTTGCTCTCTTCTGGAATGACGAGTCCCAAGCGGGCCTGTGGATTGCAGAGTCTGAGAGGTTGTCCTTCCTGCGTGTTGGAGTTTCACAGGCTCTTGAAGGACACTAGTGGGCACCCATATTTGTCCATTTCCCCCCAACATAAGCTCCTGAAACAAATCAACTGAAGACAAAGCAGCTGCTTTGGACAGAATTTTAGGGGCTAAAGTGATCAAAACAATACATTTTGAGTCCAGCTGGTATGGGTCAGTGGTCAGGGCACATGCCTGGGTTGCGGGTTTATCCCCAGTGTGGGGCGTGCAGGAGGCAGCTGAGCAATGATTCTCTCTAATCATTGATGTTTCTTTCTCTTTCTCTCTCTCCCACTTCTCCCTTCCTTTCTCTCTCTAAAAATAAATAAAAATATTGAAAATATAGAAAGAAAACTAGAAAACTCTCATGCTTATTTAGTCCACTTATGATAGGTTCAGCCTTGGGTAAGAGAATGCCGAAGTCAGAATGTCTCAGATAGTAAGGGCATTTATTATCTCACATGAACAGTTAGAAGGGATAGGTAATGCAGCAGCTCACAGCATGGTCATAAGCCATCCTTGCTGTGTCCTGCCCGCATTCCTGACCCACAGAGTCCCTGCGTACAATAAAGTGGTGTTGCCTAATGCGACTGAATTTAGGGGCGGTTTGTTTCGTGGTTATAGATTGATACTGGAACATTCCCTAAAAAGGAAGTAACAGCTCATCCCTTACGGAGTGCATCTTACTGCCAATTAAGATGCGCTACACTAGGCCAAATAAGCAAGCAAACAAACCACAGTATAAAGTAAGAAGAGGTGAAAATCTTAAAAGAAAAAAAGGAAAATGTGGTAGAAAAGGCTAAAGATAAAGATATATTGATATAGATGTAGATACAGAGTTAGATATAGATATATAGATAAATATAAGTTATGACCGATTCATAAATATAAAGGCTCAGGTACATTATTAGCATAACTCTTTTAAAAAATATTTTCATTGAATTCAGAGAGGAAGGGAGAGGGATATAGAGATAGAAACATCAGTGATGAGAGAGAATCATTAATCGGCTGCCTCCTGCACACCCCCCACCAGGGATCGAGCCCGCAAACCCAGCTTGTACCCCTGACTGGAACTGAACCCGGGACTCTCCAGTCTGCAGGCTGAAGCTCTATCCACTGAGCCAAACCAGCCAGGGCTAGCATAACTCTTTATTATTAGATTTTGCTTCCAAATTCTTCATATAATACCCAGTTTACTCAGTTAAGTCCTTTGTTACATTTATTATACTTTCTACTAATTTTTTCCCGTGGAATCTACTTATAGCGTATTATGGTCTGAGAAAAGAACTATATGTGTCAAAATGTTCCCTTAATTATCTCCTCCGAGATATTAATGGTCAATAAATGCAAGAATATGGCTCATTTCACTAACAAATAGATGCAAATCAAAACTTTTAACTCTTTGGGTGGAAGTAAATTGTAAAAACCCTTTTCTCTAATCATTTGACAACGTACATCAAGAGTTAACGCTAATACCCTTTCACCCCGAATTGTTTTCTTTCATAAATTTATTTTAAAGAGGTTGATATATATGCATAAAGTTTTCTTCAAGGATATTCCTCACAACATTCATTCTTTCTTTTATTTAATCAAAAAGTAGTTACTGACATTACGATTCTCAGACTAGTTCCATTGTGTGGGTTCTGCCTTTTTCTTTTCTTTTTTTAAATATATTTTATTGATTTTTTACAGAGAGGAAGGGAGAGGGATAGAGAGTTAGAAACATCGATGAGAGAGAAACATCGATCAGCTGCCTCCTGCACACTCCCCACTGGGGATGTGCCCGCAACCAAGGTATATGCCCTTGACCGGAATCGAATCCGGGACCCTTGAGTCTGTAGGCCGACGCTCTATCCACTGAGCCCAACCGGTTAGGGCTGCCTTTTTCCTTTTTTTAAATATATTTTTATTGATTTCAGAGAGAAGGAGAGAAACAGAAACATCAATGGCGAGAGAGAATCATGGATCCGCTGCCTCCTGCACACCCCCTACAGGGGATCAAGCCCGCAACCCGGGCATGTGCCCTGAGTGGGAATCGAACCGTGACCTCCTGGTTCATAGGTCGACGCTCAACCACTGAGCCACACTGGCTGGGCCGTCATGCGGGTTCTTTCTGCACAACAAGCCGTGCTTTGACAAGAGCTGGTGTTCCACAGTTCAGCGCAGTTCTGACACCGTCTCCAGGTAGACAGTGTCAGATCCCGCAGGGTAAGGGCTCAGTTCCACAAGACTGGCTTCCACTCCAGGTGCCAATTGAAAGTCCAGGTTACTTCTGCTGCTGATGGACGGGCTGTGAATCCCAGGTTCCCACCCTCCTTGAGGTCAGTGAACTTGCTGGAGCAGCTCACAGAACTCAGAGAGACACAGCACTTACTAGCTCACTGGTTGGTGATAAAGGATATGGGTGCCCGGGCTGTGTGGGAAGGCTGTGGGCCTCCCGTCTTCCCCAGGCGTCCCACTCCCCACACCTCCATGTTCCCCAGGGCAGAAGCTCTCCCACCCCTGGGTGTTCTGTGGTTTTTATGGAGCTTCCTTTACTAATAGGCTGGAGGGATTAAGTCACTGGACACGGGTGGTTGATCCAATCTCCAGGCCTCTCCCCTCCCCAGAGTTAGGGTGGCGGTGTTGGTGGGACCAAACAGTCCCGCCCTCTGATCACTTGGGTGGGCCCCCCTCCCAACCTGCCCCCATCCTGAAGTGGTTTCCAAAGGCCGCCTCCTTAACATAACAAAAGACATCTTTCTTGATCTCATCCTAGCAAATTCCAAGGGTTTTAGGAGTTCTGTGCCAGGCCCTGGGATGAAGACCAACGTGTATCTATTCTTAATTGCAGATCACAACCGCACAGACATCTGCTCGGTGCCAGGCCGAGTTCTTGGCCTTGGAGCTGCTCCAAGGAAGACCACAAAGTCAGCTGTTGTGCTGGGTGTGGATGCTGGCTGGGTAGGAGGGGAGGGGGGCGGGGTGTAGGTGATAAACCCATCCACATATACAGGGTGCCCCCCAAAATGTATACACACTTTAACAGCCGGGAGCGCAATTTCAAAAATGAAATGTGTTTCAATAAACACCGCCCTGATCATTATTCAAAGTGTGTGTATACATTTTGGGGGGAACGCCCGATATAATACTTCTAAAATTATAAGTGCAATGAAGAAAAAAACAAATCAGGGAACAGTTGTGGGGAGTGGGAGCTGTTTTCATTAGAAGCATCAGGAAAAGCCTTCTAATCTAAGCAGTGTGCATTTTAATAGAAAAAGCAAAAGCCGAGGGGCCCAAGGAAACCTGGGGAGGGATTGGATATGGGAATGACCTTGATCGTAGTGATGGTTCACACGTGTTTGCATGTGTCCACCCTCATCAGCTTGTGCACACTCAATAATTCCTCAATTCAGCTGTTAAAAAACAACCCTCACCTATCTCAAAATAGAGACTACTAAATGAATTCTGGTACATCGGGCAAGGGAATTCCATATAGCAATTGAGATGATAATGCCATACAGTTTTCTTCATTAATTTCACATGAAAAAGGAAGATAAAAAGCTGTTTGCAATATATTTTGTATAACCTGTATGTTTATAATAGAGGATTATAGCCCTGTTTGGCTCAGTGGATAGAGTATCGCATTGGCCCATGGACTGGAGAGCCATGAGTTTGATTCTGGTCAAGGACACATACCTTGGTTGCAGGCTCAATCCCTGGCCCTGGTCAGGGTGCGTGCGGGAGGCAACCAATCGATGTGTCTCTCTCACGTCGATGTTTCTCTCTCTCCTTGTCTCTCCCCCTTCTTTCCACTCTCTCTAAAAATCAATGGAAAAATATCCTTGGGTGAGGATTAACAAGAAAAAAAAAAGTTGCACTTCCTCTGTCATTAATAGCAGTAATAATAATGAGACATTATAAAAAAAAAAGAGGATTGTATACCACCTAGATCAGTGGTTCTCAACCTTGGCTGCACATTAGAATCACCTGGGAATCTTTTTAAAATCCTGATTTCTGGGCCTCATCCTCCGGAAATTCTGTTTCTTTGTTATGGGGTGAGGCCACAACATTAGTAACAAAGAAACAGAGTTTCCGGAGGATGAGGCCCAGAAATCAGGATTTTAAAAAGATTCCCAGGTGATTCTAATGTGCAGCCAAGGTTGGGAACCACTGACCTAGATAGAATGAAAGTTAGGGAGGATATACTCCAAAATATTAACAGTGCTTATTTCTGAGGAGTGGGATTGCGAATAATTTTCATTCTCTAATTGTGCTCATCTGTTTCTTCTAAAAGCTCTGCAATCAGCATGCATTGCATCATAAAGAGAAATTAAGAGAGAGCTAAACACCTGTTATTTCCAACTTGCTTCCCTCAGTCCCTGTTCCCGTCCTGTGCCATCCACCAGGAAAGCCTCCCGAGGGCAGGCATCCCATTTGAATTATTTCCTGTCTTGTATCTGGCATGGTGTGTGGCACAGGGTTTTTTATTATTTATAAATACATCTTGAATGAGTAAATCCTATATAATAAAAGCCTAATATGCTAAGTGTCCGGTCAGCCGGACAGCCGTTCAATCAAAGCGTAATATGCTAACAATATGCTAAGGCCGCTCAACCACTTGCTATGGTGTGCACTGACCACCAGGGGACATACAGTCGACCGTTCAATCAGTCGCTATGACGTGCATTGACCACCAGGGGGAAGATGCTTCGACCGGTAGGTTAGCTTGCTGCTGGGGTCCAGCCGATTGGTACTGAGCGAGATGGGCCAGACATGCCCTGGAACCCTCCCGCATTCTCTCCCCGGCTGATCAACCTCCCTCATCCCTCCCCGGCCCCATTCGTGCACTGGTGGGGTCCCTCCTGGTCTGTGCCCTCTTGCAATCTGGGACCTCTTGGGAGATGTCGGAGAGCCAGTTTCGGCCCAATCCCACAGGCCAGGTGGAGGGACCCCACTGGTGCACGAATTCGTGCACCAGACCTCTAGTAAATACATAAAAGCATAAACAAAGACATTGAGAACTTCAAACGTGCCAGGTACAATGCTCGGTACTTTCGATATGTTATTCTAATTAACTTCTGCAGCGATGATATGAGGGCTGAATGGAGCTCTTTTTCCATAACTGGGATACCGAGGCTTAGAGCAGTTAAACGCCCAGATTGTGGAGAACTGCTATTCAGACCCAGGTGGGTCTCCATTTTATTGCTTAAATAAAGAAAATTTAGAGGCAGGGAGAGATCTTTTTAGGTAGGTGCTTTACATCTGACAAGTCTTGTTCTCCTTTGTTAGCAAAAATAGCAAACATACAAGAATGAAGTCCAATTGGGACTTCAGGAAATGTTAATGTATTATTAATAGTTGCTTTAAAAATATGGAATTGGTGAGGTTGTCTGGTGAAAATGAAAGAACCCTGGATCATGTGAAGTTGGTGGGGCTGGGTTTTTAGTCCCAGCTCAATTTCCTCATCTGTGCATTAGATATAGTTGTGGCTGCTTGTAGCATATGTCCTATAATGGTGATGAGAAAGATAGAACTTTATTTTTCTCTTACATGAGAGTCCAGACATAGGCCCTCATGGGCTTGTGTGAGGCTGCACCATCTCCCAGAACCCAGTCCCCTCCCAGCTTTCTGCTCCGACTTCCCTCCTGGTTGGCCCTCCTTGTCAGAGTCCAAGGGGGAGCATCCACCCTCACACCCATTCTCTGAGCCTCAGGATGGAGGGGGTAGAAGGGTCATCTCCCACCCCTTTAAGAGAATCACTCAGAAGTGGAACCATCACACTGGGACCCATCTCCTTGTCTAAAACTTAGTCGCATGCCACATCTAGCTGCAAGGGAGGCTGACACAGAATCCTGGGTAGCCATGTGACCATGTGACATTTAGGGGCTCTCTGAGTAAGCAGATATTGGAGGATACTTAGAAAACTATGCTATAATCTTTTAGGGGATGTTCTAGCATTCTGTGATTTAGGGATTCCTAAAAACACAACTTCTATAAATTATTTTGACATGTATGTTGTGCGTATGGAGACCAAAATTTAAAAACAAAACAAAAACAATTGCAAATGATAACGTTGGTGATTTTTAAACTGCCATTTTGCTTAGTCCTTTTATAGGAACAATTGCTTAAAGTCTGATGAAGTAAAAGAAAGTGAATATATCCAGAAATGCTTCTTTAAAAAAAAAAAACAAAAAACCTGCCAGTAGGAACATAATCAAGTGATGTTTGATAAGGCTGAAGTAGAAGCTATTACCTCCTTGCCCTGTATGACATTAAATAGCAAAAAAAAAAAAAAAAACCATTTTAAAAAGTTATTGAAAGGGGTGTCAGTCTGTGCCTATTGAAGTTGAACTGACTCTTTCAAGAGTAATTGTATGGAGTATTATTTTCTTCGGAGCTGCCTTCCATCTCAGGAGAGCAAAATTCAAGCCAGGGAGGATTTTTTTTCTGGCTTTATCTTCTTCATGCATTTAAAGGAGAATTAAGGTTATTTTAGTTCTCTGATTTTTTTTTTTTTATTTTTTGGCCACTGCAAAATTTTCTACTTGGAATGTAACCCAGTGTTCTGAGATATTATTGTGGTCTGAGAAGTGTCCCCGGCTGCACATCAGGACATTAAAGAAATAACTTCTCTTCCTGCAAGGATAATTGCAAACACAAAATGGGACATTTGGATGTAAGCATGGGTAGTAATTTCTTCTTTAATGTACATTATGCCAATATGGTGCCAGGATGAATGGGAGGAGTAAGATGATACAATTAAACTTAAAATAAGACAACATGTGGAGGGTTAGGACGTCCTGTTAACATTTCATCTGCAGTTTATAACAACACTAGAGGCCCGGTGCACGAATTCGTGCACAGATGGGGTCCGGCCCTGATTGGGCCTGTTGGCCGGCCACAGTGCGTGTCAAACGACTGGTCGTTCTGGTCGTTCCAGTCGCTTGGCTTTTATATATATAGATAGGAAGTTACCACAGGGGCCTGATTGTCAATGACACATGTGGTACTTTGGTAGTTTCTACCACTTGAATAATCAAAATTTCATTGATTTAAATCAGTGTTCTTTATGTCACCAGCTTTAACCCTAGATGAGGTCGTATTTGATTTTAAACTAGTGATTGTTAGGATTGAAAACCTAGCTAATCACATCCTACCTCCCGGGCCCCTCTCTCTGCTTGTTAACACCCTCATTTCTCCTCCATTTTTTCTTCTTCACTCCCTTATTCATCCAGCCATAACATGTCTGTAAACTAGAAACGGCGCCTCGGTAATAGTGAAGCTGTTTTCCTTCTCGTTTTAGAGGGATGCTGTGACTTTGCTATGCCTCTGCCTGGGATGTTGCTTAGAGCTCATATAGCTTCACTGCCTTTTTCATCTGTGATCTGGTTGGAATCCAGCTCTTCCAAAACGTGTCTTTTGCTGGGCCTGGAAAATGAATCAATGGCCCTCCTGCAGGAGGAGGTGGTGTTAGCACAGCCAAGCGCCTCCCCACTCCGCTGCCTGTGTGGCTCAGTGGTTGAGCACTGACCTATGATCCAGGAGGTCATGGTTCAATTCCTGGTCAGGGCACATGCCCGGGTTGCGGGCTCAATCCCAAGTGGCGGGGGGGGGGGGGTGTGCAGGAGGCAGCCGATGAATGATTCTCTCTCATCATTGATGTTTCCACCTCTCTACCTCTCCCTTCTTCGCTGAAATCAATAAAAAATATATTTTAAAAAAAGAAAGGAAAGAAAGATGTTCCGTGCCTGCCTCTAGAGGTTAGAGACAAAATCCAGGTCCTGTACATTTTCGCTAAGTCTGGGCTCCAGTTGGGGCAGAACTGCTTGACTTGTCCAGGGACCTGGTCTCTTGAGCATTCGTGTTTCATAAATAGGCTAGAATAATGACACTATTTTTTTACCGTCTCTTAGGAATGTGGCCACTTAGGTGACAATGCCGGCTCCCACTCCCAAGGGGAACTAGTTCGCCAACCGTATGCCATGATTAAGGGGGAGAAAACTGACTGAGGACAAGAGGGTTCACGGGCAACCCAGGAAACCAGGCCCCCTGGGTGAGGGGGCACGTCCCCCGGACTGTCTCGCTTTCTACCTGACAAAGATGTGACGCGGAACACAGCTCAGGAGGAGTTAACAGACGGAAAGAGAAAAGATTGAAAGGATACTAACAAGGAAGGCAGAGAAGGGCCATTTGTATTTATTTACCCATAATGGCAACCCAATTAAGTCAATTGATGGGAGCGTTAGCTGATTTTTTTTTTTTTTTAATTTTTTTATTGCTTAAAGTATTACAAAGGGTATTACATATGTGTCCATTTTATCCCCCCGCCCTAGACAGTCCCCCAGCCTCCCCTATCCCCCAGTGTCTTATGTCCATTGGTTATGCTTATACGCATGCATACAGGTCCTTTAGTTGATCTCTTACCCCCCTACCTCCTGCCCCCCAACCCTCCCCGGCCTTCCCGCTGCAGTTTGACAATCTGTTTGAGGCAGCTCTGCCTCTGAATCTATTATTGTTCAAAAGTTTATAATGGTCTCTATTATCCATGAATGAGTGAGATCATGTGGTATTTTTCCTTCATTGACTGGCTTATTTCACTTAGCATAATGCTCTCCAGTTCCATCCATGACGTTGCAAATGGTAAGAGTTCCTTCCTTTTTAGAGCAGCATAGTATTCCATCGTGTAGATGTACCACAGTTTTCTAATCCATTCATCTACTGATGGGCACTTAGGCTGTTTCCAGATCTTAGCTATGGTGAATTGTGCTGCTATGAACATAGGGGTGCATATATCCTTTCTGATTGGTGTTTCTGGTTTCTTGGGATATATTCCTAGAAGTGGGACCACTGGGTCAAATGGGAGTTCCATTTTCAGTTTTTTAAGGAAACTCCATACTGTCTTCCATAGTGGCTGCACCAGTCTGCATTCCCACCAGCAGTGCACAAGTGTTCCTTTTTCTCCACATCCTCTCCAGCACTTGTCGTTTGCTGATTTGTTGATGATAGCCAGTCTGACAGGTGTGAGATGGTACCTCATTGTTGTTTTGATTTGCATCTCTCGGATGATTAGTGACTTTGAGCATGTTTTCATATGTCTCTTGGCTTTCTGAATGTCCTCTTTTGAAAGGTGTCTATTTAGGTCCTTTGCCCATTTTTTGATTGGATTGTTTATCTTCCTTTTGTTAAGTTGTATGAGTTCCCTATAGATTTTGGAGATTAGGCCCTTATCAGATATGACATTGGCAAATATGTTTTCCCACACAGTGGGTTTTCTCGTTGTTTTGTTGATGGTTTCTTTTGCTGTGCAGAAGCTTTTTATTTTGATGTAGTCCCATTTGTTCATTTTCTCTTTAGTTTCAAGTGCCCTAGGAGCTGTATCAGTGAAGAAATTGCTTCGGCATATGTCTGAGATTTTGTTGCCTTTGGATTCTTCTAGAATTTTTATGGTTTCCTGTCGTACATTTAAGTCCTTTATCCATTTTGAGTTTATTTTTGTGTATGGTGTAAGTTGGTGGTCTAGTTTCATTTTCTTGCATATATCTGTCCAATTTTCCCAACACCATTTATTGAAGAGACTATCTTGGCTCCATTGTATGTTCTTGCCTCCTTTGTCAAATATTAATTGAGCATATTGGTTCGGGCCGATTTCTGGGCTCTCTATTCTATTCCATTGATCTATATGCCTATTCTTGTGCCAGTACCAGGCAGTTTTGAGAACAGTGGCTTTGTAATACAACTTGATATCTGGTATTGAGATCCCACCTACTTTGTTCTTTTTCAGGATTGCTGCAGCTATTCGGGGTCTTTTTTTATTCCAGATGAATTTTTGGAGAGTTCGTTCTAGATCTCTGAAGTATGCCGTTGGTATTTTAATGGGAAGTGCATTGAATTTATAGATTGCTTTGGGTAGTATGGACATTTTAATGATGTTGATTCTACCAATCCATGAACACGGTATGTTCTTCCATCTGTTTATGTCTTCCTCTATATCTTTTTTCAACGTCCTGTAGTTTTCTGAGTAGAGGTCTTTTACCTCTTTAGTTAAGTTTATTCCTAGGTAGCTTAGTTTTTTTGGTGCGATGGTAAACGGGATTGTTTTTATAATCTCTCTTTCTGAAAGTTCACTATTGGTGTATAGAAATGCCTCAGATTTCTTGGGGTTAATTTTGTATCCTGAGCGTTAGCTGATTTTTTAAAGAGTCTGATAAAAGGAAGGTTTGCAATGAGGAGTAGACTGTGAGGCACACCGAGATGATTACATAAGAACCCGTAAAGAAGTAATTGGTGGTGATGGGGCGATGTTCTCTCAGTTATTGAGATTCCACGGATGAGAGAGCCAGGAATGCGTTTGGGACGGTTTATGGTCATTTTGAAACATAAAGTAAACATTGGCTGGGGTGGAGGTGGCTCTAAGTCCCGGCCGATGCTGTTATGTAAGCCCGGGGCAGAGATGTGCGATGTGTTGCGGGTGGTCGGCATGCACTGGGCAAGGTTGGGTGGTGCCAGTGATTGGGACAGACTCGGGGCATGGAGAGGGGATGCCAAAGTGGTGGGGGGCCGTGTCCACAGACCCCGGGTGGGCCCTCTGCTGAAGCCTATGACGTGAAAGCAGAAGGTGGCTGTGGCCCGGCCGGTGTGGCTCAGTGGTTAAGCATCGCCCTATGAACCAGGAGGTCACGGTTCGATGTCCAGTCAGAGCACATGCCCAGGTTGTGGGCTCCATCCCCAGTGTGGGGAGTGCAGGAGGCAGCTGATCAATGATTCTCTCTCATCATGGATGTTTCTCTCTCCTCTCCCTTCCTCTCTAAAATCAATAAAAGTATATTTTTTAAAAATCCAGAGAGAGAAAAGCAGGTGGCGTCCTGATGCCTGGACAGATCTAATTATAAGCCAGGATGAGAGATAAAGGGATTTCTGGGATCCCCGGCCTCACTTTGAGGACCACATTGTGAGTTGAATAACTCGTTGCTTAAGTCCCGTTGGGCAGAGCTGGCCTGTAACAAAGACTTCTGCGGTCAGGAGTGCTGAGAAGGAAGCCAGGGGTAATAGTGTTTACAGTGCTCAGTATGCCTGGCAGTGTGGCTCAGTGGTTGAGGGTCCGCCCATGAACCAGGAGGTCACGGTTCGATTCCCGGTCAGGACACATGCCAGGTTGTGGGCTCGGTCCCCAGTGTGGGGCGTGCAGGAGGCAGCCAATAGATGACTCTCTCTCATCACTGATGTTTGTCTCTCTCTCTCCTTCTCCCTTCCTCTCTGAAAGCAATAAAAATATATTAGAAATAAATAAATATAATAAAAACCTTAGCAATATAGGTCCAGGAGGTGACAGCCTGCCCCCTGCCATCAGGAAGGGCTGAGGAAGAAGCGTCTGTAGCTGTCCTCAGTGGAGGCCTCCCCGGGAGGATGTGCGGGCGGGAGCAGCGAGCTCTGTGCTTCCATATGGCCCCACCTGGTAGCTCCCTGCGCCACACAAACAGGCCCATCTACCCCCGGGGCCATGTGGCAGCCGCGGGCTTTGGAGGTGGGGAGGGGTCTGATGTCTCTTACCTGGCCTCTGCCAGTCTTTTCTGCCCGTGAGGTTTCTCATGAGCTCCAGGCCTGCCCAGTCCACTACCTGGACATGCCCCTTTGACCCTCAGAACAGACACTGCCCAGAGTATAGCCCTGTGCCCACTCGTCTCCCCCTTCCATTCTGGCTCTTGTGTATTCTGCACCGAGCTAGGGTGTTCAGTATGTCCTCTGCACTTGGGACACTGGACCTGAACTTCAGGAAGAGGGTGGTACTAACCCCTTCATCTCCATGGGCTTTCCCAGCTTCTTTCTAGTCAAGTCCACAGGTTGCTCTTTCCTCTGATTTCAGGAAGAGGGTGGGTTGTAATGCATATGACAGTCATGGTAATTGACCAAGCAAGACATTCTGAATAACATTTAGGAAAATTGCTGACTTTTTTTTTTATCCTAAAGATAATAATGAAGTATTCTAAACCAGTAAGAATTATTTCTAACTTCTTTTTCTAGTGAGCTTGAATTATGAATTTGTGTGTGTGTGTGTGTGTGAATCAGGTTTGTTTCTTATTATTTCCTTTTGTGATATATTTAAAACAGTGTTGTGGGCTGAATGTGTGTGTCCTTCCCAAAATTGGTATGTTGGAATCCTAACCCCCTGTGTGATGGTGTTAGGAGGTGGGGCCTTTAAGGATGATTAGGTCATGAAGGTGGGGCCCCCATGAGTAGAATTTGTGCCCTTATAAAGGGAACCATGAGAGAGATGACCCAATCTGTGGTGTTCTGATAAAGCAGCCCAAACTGCCTAAGACACACAGTAGACATGCGGGTTGTTTTGCAGTCTCATCAGATAGATGGGATACTGTACCATGTACCACTAGAGCCATACTGCGCATGCTGTTACTATACCATGTGTCACATTGGTGGCTGGGTCGGAGAGACAGAGCTTCAGAGGGGAGTGGGGGTATTTATGAAATTCTCGGCTATACACCTTGACAGTAGACCTCCTCATTAGAAACTATTGGATATATTGAAAACCAGTGGACTACTCTATATAATAAAAGGCTAATATGCAAATTGTCCCCTCCACCAGGAGTTCAACCAGGAGTTTGACCAGGGGGCGGAGCCAGCTGCCAACCACTTGCAGCCCCTCCCGCCGGCTGGCCCCACCCCTGATTGGCCCTCCCCACCCAGATCGGGGGCGGGGCCAGCCATCGAACCACCCACAGCCCCTCTCCCCAGCCAGCCCGATTGGGGCAGGCCAGCCAGACCCCACCAATGCACAAATGCGTGCACCGGGCCTCTAGTGAGATAATAAGAACTAAATAGACAGGTAGAGCTTGTTATGTTGCTTGCACAGATAAAAATGAGAGTGATTTGCAACGAGATAAGTTGTGCATTTCCAGCCTAAGATAAGGTGAGCTCTTGAGCTGCAACATTCATAACATGTTGGTAATTTCCGATCCACGTGAATGGAAGGAAAGGGAAGGTCTGAGCAAGCCAAGTGTTCAGCATGCATATGGGAGTTTATTCCAACAGTTTCACGGAGACAAAGTCTTCTGATAACGTCGGGGGAGGCCGTGGATCGCCAAAGGATGGCCCGCAGTCAGTCTCCAAAATAGAGCACAGGCTACCCGCAGAGTGAGCCTTACAAAACCCCGCAGGCTCGGGGGAAGGAGGGAGGCAGCAGAAAACCGGCAAAGGGAGCTGAGAGCAAAACAAAGCAATGGGCTCTCGGAAAATGTCCTTGTGGCACAGAGCTCAAGTCACGGGATGATTTAAGTGTCTGAAATATTTAGATATAACACGTGATGACTACTTTTTTATTTTGTTGCTGTTTCATGCCATTGGGTTTTGAGCCCCATGGAGCTAAACTATATCCCATGTGTTTGGCTGCTCCAGGTCTGATGATCTTTGGAGTCTTATTTTTCTGAAGCAGGTTAACGTGTATATGTGTATATATCTATATCTATGTATCTCTGTCTGTCTCTCTATAAATAATATGGAAGAGAGGACGTTAATTGAATTTTCTCATCTAGAATCATGATTAATAACTCAGAGAGGAAAAATTTTTAAAAAAGCCCTAGAAAGATGAATGGGTGTGGACTTGGAAGGTCTCATTCAGAAATAGAAGGTGCTGTGTGTAAGCATACTAAACTAAGCGTGTGAAAGTGGAAGACTCTGAAAGATCAGGAAGATGCTAAGAAGTATTAATCATGCAAGACTAGTGAGAATTAGGAATATGATTTAGATCCGTTTAGCCGGAGGGATCTCTTAGTCAAGGTCAAGGGAATAAAATATTTCTGGAAGGAAGAGGCTGCCGTGCCCCAAGAGTAGATATGGGAGGGAAGACCCAAGCCTTCGAGTACCAGGAGCTCTTGGTGAGCTCCTGGGTCCACGGGTAGCAGTGTAGCATCTCTGGAGCCCTGGAAGCTAAGGTGCTTTCCTTCCTAGTTACTGAGTCAGTTACCAGGACCACAGAGTGGCCCAAGAGCACATGACAGTTTGAGGAGCCCTGTTCATATGGGGCCTAACTAGCATTAGTTTGGTGGGTAATTTTTTGAGGTTATTGACTTCCTCAAGGTTAAAGAGGAGACGAGAAGTGGAAACGTTCTCTAGAATAGGTGTGGGTTCTAGGCAGAGGGTTACTGACAGGTAGTCCCAGTATTGGATGGGTTAGAAGTAACGTTAACACCACAGAGAGCTGTTTGATCCAGCCAATGAAGAATCTCGACTATGAAAGAAAAGAAAACGTATGTTACTAAGGAAAAGTATTAACTGTGCAAGACGGAAGAGGGTCAAAGATTGGAAATCCTATATTCAAGTTATTGTTTTGAGATTTTATGTTTCAAGGAGAGATGGAAAGAAGATGGATGTGTATATGGACCATTGCAATACCAGCCAAAAAAAAAGGTATTTGGTTTATTTTAGCAAAGCAATGGTCCCTACGAGCCACGGAACAGCTTGCTGGTTTTGGCTTTCTGGGTTTATTACAACTGAATACATACAAGCCTTGAGGGCAGAGGTAAACTTCTGGAAGACAGATGGTGTGGAAACACCAGTGAGACCCAGGCCTGACCTGAGACTGTCTGAGGAGCCACGCTTCTTGCTAAGGGTTATTGTGATTGGTCAGTGGCAGCCTCAGAGCTCACTGACGTCACAGTTGCCGTGGGCAGAGGAAGCTGCAGAAGGGGCTAGCAGGGGTGAGCTTAGCCATCCCAGAGGGTCCTCTGGAATCAAGGTCCCTCTGTTACTGATGCCCCGAAATGCCAGGCTTGAGTGGCACCTTTCTCTGTGTTTCAGCCAAGAATCGGGGGTCAAAGAAGCTTCATCTTCTAAGTGACAACTTCAGTATGTAGTCTTCAGGAGGCTCCTGTCTGCACATTCCCAGTGCCTTCTGGGAATTCTCATGCACCTCTGCAGAAATTAAGCTTTAGTGCACCGTGGATGTGTTTTTTTAATTTTATTTTTGTTTTCATATATATTGATTTCAGAGAGGGGGAGGGGGAGGGAGAGAGAGATAGAAGCGTCAGTAATGAGAATCAGAATGGATTAGAAAACTGTGGTACATCTACACGATGGAATACTATTCTACTGTAAAAAAAAGAAGGAATTCTTACCATTTGCAACAGCATGGATGGAACTGGAGAGCGTTATGCTAAGTGAAATAAGCCAGTCAATGAAAGAAAAATACCACATGATCTCACTCACTCATGGATAATAAAGACCATTATAAACTGATGAACAAAAATAGATACAGAGGCAGAGCAGCATCGAACAGACTGTCAAACTACAGCGGGAAGGCCAGGGAGTGTTGCAGGGCGGGGGGTGGGAGGTGGGGGAAGGGTGGGGGGGCGGATAAGAGATCAACCGAAGGACTTGTATGCATGCATATAAGCATAACCAATGGTCACAAGACACTGGGGGGTAGGGGAGGCCAGGGGAAGGTCAAGGGGAAAAAAAAAAAAGGAGACATATGTAATACTCTTTGTAATACTTTAAGCAATAAAACAAAATTAAAAGAAAAAAATAATGAGAATCATTGACCAGCTGCCTCCTGCACGCCCCCTCCTGGGGATCAAGCCTGCAACCCAGGCTCGTGCCCTGACCGGGAATGGAACTGTGACCTCCTGGTTCGTAGGTTGACACTCAGCCACTGACCCACACTGGCCTGGCCAGCTGAACGTGTTTTGACAAATGTATACCCTGTTGTAACCAAGGCTTCAGTCAAGATATGTACTTAGTGCACAGCTTGTTAGATTTACCCTAAATCATGAATGTTTCAGTGGTCCTGTGAGTTGTATTTTTATTTGCAGTTGTCAATTTTTCATTGCATTTGTCAATTTTACATTGTTCTATGGACATAATATAGAACAATGTTTGTTGTCAGTTGTGCATAAAAATACATTTGTCAATTGCTTGTAAAAATATAATTCATTTTTTATACTGGGCTTATTGCATTTCTTGCCTCATTTCCTGCGCTGTCTGTAGTCCTGTGTCTGAAAATGTTTTTATATATTTTGTTCAGTTTCCTGACCATTAACAATGCAAGGCTAGTCTGGTACAGTAATTCATCAGAGTCAGAAGAGGGAGTTAGTTTTATGAGTTCTACTTGAGCAGACTTTATCTTTTTCCACACATCCTGTTTTAATTAGCATATCTTTATATCATTCAAATTTCTTCATAAAAACTTCCATTTGGTAGCTGTTTGGTTTTTACTATAAATGTTCTATAATTTATTCAAGTAGCCCTTTATTCTTGGACTGTGAAGTTGTTTACATTGGTTTAAATATGGCCATAGCAAGTCTTTTTATGTCGTCTGTTTGTATTTCCTTTTTAAAATATGTTTTCATTGATATCAGAGAGGAAGGGAGAGGGAGAAATAGATAGAAACATCAGTGATGAGAGGGAATCATTGATGGGCTGCCTCCTGCACACCCCACACTGGGGATCGAGCTCACAACCTGGGCATGTGCCCTGACCAGGGATCGAACCGTAACCTTCTGGTTCATAGATGGATGCTCAACCACTGAGCCACACCAGCCAAGCTCATCTGTTTGTATTTCTGATGCATTACACCTGTTTCTGATGCAGTAATTCTGTCATTGTACTGTAATTTTTTTCATGAACATGTACCATCTGCTAGGGAATTACAGAGGATTACAATTTTTCTATCGCCCCCGTGCCTAGCATCCATGGACTGGAAACAGTCCATTTCCCATGGACGGGTGGGACCTGCTACTCCCTGAGAGGTCATCAGACTTGATAGATAACACCTTTGTTTCTGTGGGCTTGGACCTTTCCAAGAAACACCTGCTTTCTCAGGTGATCCTCACATACTGGGAGTCAGTGAGTTAGAGATGAAGACATGGATGCAGAGAGGTGGGAAGTCAGGCGCTCAGTGAGCTGCTGGCAGGAAGAAGACAGGGTCTCAGTCCCCTGCCCCCTTTCCTCCGGCTTGCCCTGAGTCTCTGGACCGAGTCAGCCCTCCAGGGGTCCTCTGAATTTCTGGGCTCCCTACACGGCTTATTCTTCTCCAAATAACAGCCAGCACCGTGAGCCTCTAAAGGCCTTTTCAAGCCTGGCCGGCATGGCTCAGTGGTTGAGCATCGACCTATGAACCAGAAGGTCAAGGTTCGATTCCCAGTCGGGCACGTGCCCGGGTTGCGGGCTCCATCCCCAGTAGGGGACGTGCAGGAGGCAGCTGATCAATGATGCTCTCCCATCATCGATGTTTCCATCTCCCTCTCCTTCTCCCTTCCTCTCTGAAAACAATAAAAAATATCTAAAAATAACTAAAATAGAGGCCTTTGTAAGACAGTGTTGTCCCCGGGGAACCTGGTTTAGGGTGGGAGGAGCCCCTCAGTGTGATGAGCTGCAGTGCCTGGCTGCCCTTGAGTCTATTCCGACCCCCAGCCTGTCACTTTCCACTTGGCTGTGGGCCTGGGTTTAATGGCTTTCTGCAGGGTTGCTTTACAAGGGCTGCTCTGAAATATGTAAGGAACATATTCTTTTTTTTTAATATATTTTATTGATTTTTTACAGAGAGGAAGAGAGAGGGATAGAGAGTTAGAAACATTGATGAGAGAGAAACATCGATCAGCTGCCTCCTGCACACCCCCTACTAGGGATGTGCCCACAACCAAGGTACATGCCCTTGACTGGAATCGAACCTGGGACCCTTCAGTCCGCAGGCCAACGCTCTATCCACTGAGCCAAACCGGTCAGGGCAGGAACATATTCTTAATGGAGAGGGTTGGCATCGTCAGTGTTCCCAGCCCTCCCAGCCGTGGACACCAGCGAGGACCCCTTTACATTATAACTCCGCATCCGGAGCTCCGCGCTGTCCACTCAGGTGACACGGGGAACTCGCCGCGTGTTAACGTCCCCGTATCTTTCAGTAGAACTGTGCCCTCCATGCAGCTCCTGTGTTCTTCTGGAAGCTTCCAAGGTTGACATCATGTTGCTGTGTCTCTTTGCTCCAGGCTATTCTTGTTCTTGTTGTTGTTAATCCTCACCCGAGGATATTTTTCCCATTATTTTTAGAGAGAATGGAAGGAAGGGAGGGGGAGACAGAGAGAAACATCAATGTGAGAGAGACACATGGATTGCTTGCCTCCCACCCACAGATTGAACCTGCAACCCAAGTCACAGCTCTTGACTGGCAATCAAACCTGCGACCCTTCGGTATGCAGGCTGGTGCTCTATCCACTGAGCAACACCTGCCATGGCTTCCGCAGGCTATTCCTAACGTTCCACCTGGGCCACTGTCCTTTGCTTGTCCTGCGCCTGATGACCTTGGGCATTGGCTCGCCCTGCCACTTGCCATCCTCTCGTCCACCAGCTAATGCTGCGTCCTCACTGTAGCTCACCTGCACCGTCCCTGGCACCCCGCTGCTTGATCTGTCCCCCCAATGCCAGGCCCCGCCTCTCAGCTGCTCCTGGTCCTCCCCAGATGCCACTCCACTCCTCTGCTTGGCTGGGGGTGCGACCCAGTCCCCAGGGGGATGCTGGTCCATGACCTCTTTCAACTCTGCTGGACTCCTTCTGTCTGAGTGGTCCAGGACCAGGTCGTCAGGGCTGAAGTCATGCAGAGCGTGGGAGGGGAGCTTTACTGATGGACACGTGTCCTGCTCTCCCCATGGTCGGCATGGAGCATGGCATTGGGACACTTCAGCCAACAGCCACGCTGATGTATAGGACCAGCCCTCCCTTCTCTCTTTGGCCCTGACTACGTCTTCCTCGCCCCCTCCTCAGGGGCTGTCTTCTCTGGCTGGTCCTCCATACACCTCGCCTGTACGTGTGCACACCCAATTGTTGTGCCCAGATTTTAAGGTTCCCAAAAAGCCCATCAGGGAGCCAGCGAGTCCGATGCAAAAGCAAAGAGTCCTTCATTTCGAGCTAGTTCGGCTCCCGACCACACTCACCGGTACAACAACGGTAAGCCCAGTGGCCGCGAGAGAGCGAGGCCTGATGGGATTGTGGGTTTTATAGTAAGGGCAGGGGAGGGGACTGTGGGCCCCGCCGATTGGCCAGGCGCGAGTCGGGTCTTGTTACACAGGATGTGGTCATATTGATGGCGTGCACTTCCCTTGATTATCATTGGTTAGTCCAGAGAAATCCTGGGCGTGGCCAGCAGAGGCCTGGGCCTCCGGGAAGAAGCCCCCGCCGAGCACATGGCTCTGCCCAAAATTGGAGGACCCAGGGCAAGATGGAGGGCGCAGTCCTCACCCCCCCCCCCAGGGCGAGCTGAGCCCGGGCTCCAGGGGCCAGTCCTGTTGCCGGGGGTCCAGCAGATCGACCAGTTCCAGCCCAGACAGGAAGTCCACATCCTCCGTCTCGTCCCCGGGGGTGCCGGCGATCGCCTCCTCCTCCATCTCCTCGGGCAAGGGCACACGCCCCGCCCCGCCACAGCTGCCGCGTGGGTCCGGTCCGGGGGCGGCGGACAGGTGGCCTGCGCCGGGCTCCCGCTGTGGGCTGGGGAGTCGGTGCCCGAGGCCGCCAGCAGTGTGGTCAGGCTGTGCCTCATGGGGCCCGGCGGCCGGCCCACGTAGGCCCCGCGATGACTCGCCCTTTCACCAATACGGGGCAGGTTTGGGTCCTCTCCTCAGGAAGGCCTTCAACCTGCGTTGCAGTCAATGGAGGATGAGGAAGTAGATGGGCAGGACCAGGAGGTGGGGCAGAAGGTATCTGAATTCCAGTTGGGGGCTCACCTTGATCGCGGTCATACTATGATGTTTTAGACAAAGAAGCACATAAAAGACCCGCCCTTTATGGAGGTGCTTTGAGTTCCTAAAAGGCAAATCTTGGTCCTGTCTGTAAGTAGACATCCTTCTAAGAGGAATGTCTTTTTTTTAAATATGTTTTTGTTGATTTCAGAGGAAGGGAGAAGGAGAGAGGGATAGCAACATCAATGTTGAGAGAGAATCATTGATCAGCTGCCTCCTGCACGCCCCCTACTGGGATCAAGCCCACAACCCAGGCATGTGCCCTGAACAGGAATCGAACCCTGACCTCCTGGTTCATAGGTCAACACTCAACCACTGAGCCACACCAACCAGGCAAGAGGAATGCCTTTTTTAATGCTTATGGATATCAGGACTAGAAAGAATCCTTAAAGTTAATGAACCCTAAGATCAGTCTTTCCTTATTCTGAGCTGAAATACAGTAGCAATCCTAGGGGGAAATGACTGGGATTTTTTTCTGCCTACCAGCCTCTCAGATGCTTGGAGACAGCCCTCAATCTCCCAGGTCTCTCTTTTCCTTATCAAACCTCCTCCCCCCCCCCCCTCCCCGCCTGGTGTGGCTCAGTGGTCAAGCGTTGACTGTTAACGTAAAAAAACACTCAAACCTGTAAAGAATTTTCGTGAGTTTATTTGAGCCAAACTGTCTACAATTTCCACAAAGCAGAACCTCAACAAACAGATAATGCTCCAGAGAATGGCGGGTTACATCTGTATTTATACATTGCAATCAAAGAGAAGGGACGTAGGTGGGTTACATGAAATCCATGGGTGATAGACTAGAGAGGCGGGAGAAAGCAAAGCAGGGAAGCCCCTGGGATTGGATAAAAAGTAAAATAGACATATACTTAGGCGGGTGCAGGAACAATTAACATGATGGAATAAAGGAATTTGTGGTATCTGTCCTGGAGCCCAGCACATTAGGTTGTGCCCCAAGGGGTCCAGAAAAAGGGATGTTACCAGTTACCCAGACATTTCAAGGGTGTGTTATCATAGATGCAAAAAGACAGATAGGCTCAGTTAAGGTAAAGGTCGACCTTGTCAGTGAAGATACTGGCCTAGGACGTAACTACCCACCAAAACTGCTTTTAGTTAAAGTTTACTTTCAGGCCATCCTTTCTGGTTACTTTAAGTCTCTGAGTTTGCAAGACCGCCATGCAGGCCTTCCCTGAGCTCAGGTCAGCATGTGGCTGGCCCCTTTCATCCACACAACCTATGAACCAGGAGGTCATGGTTCCATTCCCAGTCAGGACACATGCCCAGGTTGTGGGCTCAATCCCCAGTATGGGGCATGCAGGAGGCGGCCAATCAATGATTCTCTGTCATCATTGATGTTTCTCTCTCTCTCTCCCTCTCCCTTCCTCTCTGAAATCAATAAAAAATATATTTTGAAAAAAAGGAAAAAGAAAGCAGTGCTTCATTCTAATTCCAGTGGCCTGGGGAATCACAAGGCTGCTGTACCCAGACCTTGTCCAGCATCTGTCCCTAAGCTGGACAGGGCAGACTAGCCCTAGCACCCATCTCCAAACCCATAGGGCCACTTCCCGCTCTGTCAGCCCATCTTGACTTTGAACCAGATGTTTAGGTTCCATGGACGTAGACATTTCTGCAGCACCCAGGAAGATAGACACACAGCCTTGTGGGTTGCTGCAATCCCATGCGTTGGCCTTGCAGAGTCCTTTCATTTCAAAAACATGATCTGTGAAAGCCATTCAGTAAATGACTTCAACAAGTTCCCACCACTTCAATGACTTAATTAGAGCAAATTGCTTTCAAGGACGGTGCAGGCTGGGGTGGCTCAGAGTAGGAACATGAAGAAAAATGATAATCTTGGTTTTTCTCTAAGCCCATTATGAAACCAACTTGATTGGCTTCGAAGTTCACAAAAGAACACATTTTCCCTCCTAATTAATGCTGCCACCAACACAGTCACAGCTCATAAAACTCTGTTGCAGAAACCCAGCCAGTGCCTTTGTTTACTGTGTGTGTGGGTAGCATTTATGGCATTAGCTGGAGAAGAATGACCGACCCGGGCAGTGCCAGCAGGAGGGGGATATGCTAATATCCTTTTGTTCAGGAATGAACTCCCTGAGCCCCAAGGTCAAGCACAGGTGTGGGCCTTCACCTCCTCCTCTTCCTGCTGCTCTGATGGGGTCAAACCCCCAGGAGCCGCCTGTGTCTGAGGAAAGTCTCTTGTCACCTGAAAAGGGTAAAAGAGACCCTAGAGAATGACCAGCGTTATTTCTACTGAAATAATGTCTTGCATTCTGCATCAAAGGACACGGGCTGGGCCAGAGGTGGTAGGACGTCAGGGGAGAGTGAGGACAGGAAGTGTAGGAGGTAATTGCTCCTGGGGGGTTGGGGGGACCTGGGGTGAAGCAGGAGCCCCCTGGGGGAGGCCAGCTGTCTGGGGAAAGGGCCTCTGGGTGAGTCTAAGGAAAGGAAACGTTGAGAGCCCCAGCCAGCTCCCCAGGGAGCCCTGGAATGAGATTAGTTAACACTAGGCAGGTGCATAGACACCCATGCTGCCCTGAGAACCACTGTGGCTTGGAAGGGGATCTGCCCCCCTGTCCGTGCCAGAGGCCTCAACACATTGTCTTGGACAAAGACTGGTGGCCAAGGAGCCCGCTAGCCTCAGAGAGGAATGCCCGAGTCTGACGCCAGCCTGCACCACCAGAGCCAGCAGGCTTGGTCTCTGAGCTCAGCTAGGATTCCTGGACAAGGAAAGAGAAGAGAAGGGCAGACCGGGAGACGGACTTCCTCCTCGTAGGGTACATGGAGCTAGGGGTGAGCTTCAATTAGGAAAGTAAAAGATCATCACCGAGTTTTATCCATAGCTAAACTAGCCAGGCCAGTCATGTCAATTAACATTTGGCAAATCAGAACATTGGTTTCTCCTCAATCACCATCAAAGATATTAGTACAGTTGACCCTTGTACAATGCAAGGGTTGGGGTGCCAACCCATGGGCAGTTGAAAATCCATATATAACTTTTGACTCCTCCAAAACTTAACTACAGTAACCTTCCCATCCTCAGGGGATTGACTCCAAGACCCCGGGGACACCAAGATCTGTGGATATTCCAGTCCATTATATACAACTAGAGGCCTGGCTAATTAAGTGAAGGCTCCCAGTTCAAACCCAGGCCTGTCCCATCCTCTGGCCCCTCCTGGGGGGTCTTGGAGACCATCATGTTTGCTTTTCCTAACACCTCACCTGGGATCAGTACTACACTTACCGCAAGGGAAAATGATTGCACTTGGGCAGGTCGGGAGCTCTAACCACAGGTAAACTTTGTCATCTCTCTGCTATGCTGGCGAGTTTGCTTGGGAGGAGGCAGCTGTATTGCATGCGGTCTGTTCTCAGCCCTTTGCCTCTGGACCTTACCCAGCAGCCCATGTGTAGCAGCTGCTCCGAGCCATCGGGGATCCCCCAGGGCAAGTGCCTGTGCTCTGCAGTGTCAAGAGCTTCTACTAACCCACAGGAAAGGACAACTCGGGAGAATAAGGGGCCAAAGTATGAGAAGCCTAAATTCAAAGACCAATAGATACATATGGGCAATACATGCTGAGACGCTGCTCCAACTCACTGGTGGTCGGGGGCCTGGGGGTCAAAGCAAGACCAGGATTCCGTTTTGTGTTTCCTGGCTTCTTGCACAAGAGGAACGATCCAGGGTCAGGGAGGTGCAAGGAAACAGCTTTGTTTGGGGGAAATGGCGGCAGGGAAAGCTTTTCGAGGAGTCGGTTAGACCTTCCCAAATCGTAAATGCCTGTCCAAGCTATCTTACTTCTAGAAATGAATCCCCAAGAACGATTGATACATATGCTGAGGGTGTTCCCTGTGGCCTTGTTTGAAATAGGAAACAACGGAGATGTCCACTTCCGTGGAGACTGGGAAGCAGTTTGCAGCATCACGAGTTAGCGTGGTGGTGAAGACCATGGGCTTTGGGACCCGATTGTGTGAGTGTAAACCATAGCGCCCCCGCTCGGTCACTCTGTGACCTTCAGCGAGTTACTGGGCCTGTCTGTGACCCAGCTTCGTCGTGTGTCAGGCGACGAGAGACAGCACCTAACTCCCAGGATTGTCATTAGTGGTTGAGGTCAACCAGAGTCTCATGCATAGTGAGCATAGAGAAGTGTTTTCTATTGTTGTTATTGTTACTAGAGGCTCGATGCACGAAATTTGTGCAAGAGTAAGCCTTCCTTCCCCTAGCTGCTGGCACCCGGGACCCGGGCTTCCCTCGCAGCCCCAGCTTTGTCCGGAAGGACGTCCGGTCTAATTAGCATATTACGCTTTTATTATTATAAATTGTTATTCTTCTTTTGAGAAAATACTATTCAGTTACTAGAGAGAAGGACTATTTTGGCCAGGAATATTTCAGCAGACTGATGTTTCATGAATGGAAGAATGTTTCAGAACATTGTCCATGGTAAAATTCCATTTGGTAAAGTAAAAAATAAAACCATATTTTTATTGTATTTTATTTTTAATATATTCTTATTGATTTCAGAGGGGGGGGGGAGGGAGGAAAAAGAGAGAGAGAGAGACATCAATGATGAGAGAGAATCATTGATCGGCTGCCTCCTGCATGCCCCCCATTGGGGATTGAGCCACTAACTCAGGCATAGGCTCTGACTGGGAATCAAACCATGACCTCCTGGTTCGTAGGTCAATGCTCAGCCACTGAGCAACACTGGCTGGGCTCGCCTGTATTTCTTTTTTTTTTTTTTTTAACCATATTTTTAAAATCTGCAAATATATGTGCAAAGCTGTTAACAGTAATTTAAGTAATTTGAGGATTGGGATAAGGAATGGGGAGAGCTATTTTATTTTGTATGTCTCTAAAGTGCTTGAATTTTGCCTGGCCATTGTGGCTCAGTGGTTGAGCGTCGACCTATGAACCAGGAGGTCACAGTTCGGTTCCCAGTCAGGGCACTTGCCCGGGTTGCAGGCTGGATCCGGGTCGTGTAGGAGGCAGCCAATCAGTGATTCTCTCTCATCATTGATGTTTCTCTCTCTCCCACTCCCTTCCTCTCTGAAATCAATAAAAAATATATTTAAATAAATAAAGTGCTTGAATTTTACTTCAAGCTCATATCACTTTTACAATCCAAAAATCAGAATAGCATACCTGTCTGGTCAGCGTATTATGAGCATACTACATATGCTTGTCTGTTTATTGGATAGTGATCTAATTACAATATTGGGAATGCCAGTTGGAATTCAGTCATCGCTTAAAAATTACAGTGTTAAATATTTTGTTAAGTGAGCGCTCATGACAAATGCCAAAAGTCAGCAAATCACTGTGAAAACTCAACCATGTGGGGATGTGAGTTGTTTTTGGAACTCGAAATGCTTTGGCTAAATGAAAAGACCTTATTGTGAAAATAACAGATTTTCGTTTCCTCTCTAATTTTATAACTCTTGGCAGTGCAGCCTTTGGTTGTGCTGCGAAACGTTTGAAAAGGAAATGAGTGTAAGGCACTGAGCTTTATTTTCCAAAATAGATACGTTTGCATTTTGTCTGGGAGTTGTAGGGTGCTGCGATATCGGGATATCACTGAGAGGGGGGATGGTAGGGGCGTGTGGGGAGGGGCTGTCTTCCCGGCTCTAGACCGGTGATGGCGAACCTATGACACGCGTGTCAGAGGTGACACACGAGCTCATTTTTTTGGTTGATTTTTCTTTGTTAAATGGCATTTAAATATCTACACTAATAAAAGAGAAAAATGGTAATTGGCGTACGGCGATACCCTTTTCATTGGCTAATCAGGGCTATATGCAAATTAACTGCCAACTAAGATTGGCAGTTAACTGCCAACAAGATGGCGGCTAATTTGCATATGTAGGCACAATGCAGGGAGGCGAAAGGGAAAGCAGGAAGAAGCCCCCTGCCACTGACAGTGATCGGAAACCCAGGGGGGAGCTAAGAGCTGGGGGGCAGGGCAAAGGCGGCCCTGGGGAGAATCAGCCATGATCGGAGAATCAGGCGCCTTTGCCGTGCCCCCCAGCCATGATCGGAGAATCAGGAGCCTTTGCCATGCCCCCCAGCCATGATCGGAGAATCAGGCGCCTTTGCCGTGCCCCCCAGCCATGATCGGAGAATCAGGCGCCTTTGCCATGCCCCCCAGCCATGATCGGAGAATCAGGCGCCTTTGCCATGCCCCCCAGCCATGATCGGAGAATCAGGCGCCTTTGCCGCCCTGGCCAGTGATAGCAGGAAGTAGGGGTGGAGCCAGCGATGGGAGCTGGACACGGTCGAAGCTGGCAGTCCCAGGAGCTAGGGGTCCCTTGCCTGGGCCTAAAGCGAAGCCCACGATCGCGGCGCTCCCCGCTGCCACTGCAGGTCCCCGCTGCCTGGGCCGGACGCCTAGGCCAGAGGCGTTAGGCCTGGGCAGGGGGCGGAGCCGGGGATTGGGGGGATATGATGGTCCCCTTGCCCAGGCCTGAAGCCTGGGTCAGAGGCGTCAGGCTTGGGCGGGGGGATGGAGCAAGCGATCAGAGGGAGATGGGGGTCCCCTGCCCAGGCATGATTCCTGGGCCAGAGGCCTCAGGCCTGGGCGGGGACCAGAGCCAGTGATCGGGGGGAGATGGGGGTCCCCTGTCCAAGCCTGACACCTCTGGCGGAGGCGTCAGGCCTGGGCAAGGGGCCGATCAGGCGATCGGAGGGTGATGGGGGTCAACGCCTGAGGGCTCCCAGTATGTGAGAGGGGGCAGGCTGGGCTGAGGGACACTCTCCCCCCACACACACACACCCAGTGCACGAATTTCGTGCACCGGGCCCCTAGTATAAAATAAATATCAAAAATATAAGTCTTTGTTTTACGATGGTTGCAAAGATCAAAAAATTTCTATAGGTGGCACGGCACCAGAGTGAAGTTAGGGTTTTTCAAAATGCTGACACGCCGAGCTCAAAAGGTTCGCCGTCACTGCTCTAGACTGAAGTAGGAACCCTTAAGTCACAGACGTGGTACAGCAGCTTTAACACGATGAAAGGGGCCCCATGTTCTGTCACAGTGAGAACCGAGCTGGGACCGGTAGGCAATGATGACACTTTGGACACTCAGTGTGGGGTGGTCCAGTGGTCGGCAAACTGCGGCTCGCGAGCCACATGCGGCTCTTGGGCCCCTTGAGTGTGGCTCTTCCTAAGCCTTGGGAGTACCCTAATTAAGTTCATAACAATGCACCTACCCATATAGTTTAAGTTTAAAATATTTGGCTCTCAAAGGAAATTTCAGTCGTTGTACTGTTGATAGTTGGCTTTGTTGACTAATGAGTTTGCCGACCACTGGGCTAATCTGTTGGCATGAGAGTCAAAGCTGGGGACTCTCTGGGGAGAAGGAGGGAGAGTGCAGGATCTCAGTGGCAATGAGATGTGCTCGGCCCGGCCTGTGTGGTTCAGTGGTTGAATGTTGACCTATGAACCAGGAGGTCATGGTTTGATTCCCGGTCAGGGGCACATGCCTGGGTTATAGGCTCCATCTCCAGTAGGGGGCGTGCAGGAGGCAGCTGATCAATGATTCTCATCATTGATATTTCTATCTCTCCCCTCTTCCTTTCTAAAAGAAAAAAAAAAGAAATATGATAGATACAGGTCATATAATAGATATTATATTATGTAGGTCAGATAATAGGTATGTTATATTTTAGATACTATAATAGGTAATAGAATGTACTACTTACAGTATTGTTTTGTGTGGAAGCAGCTTTTTTAAAAACGCAATGTGCCCGGCCCGCATGGTTCATTGGTTGAGCACTGACCTATGAAACAGGAGGTCACGGTTCAATTCTCTCTCATCATTGATGCTTCTCTCTCTCTCTCTCTCTCCCTCTCTCCCTCTCTCCCCCCTTCCCACCCTCCCTTCCTCTCTCAAATCAATAATAAAAATATATTTTTTACAAAATAGTAAAATTTCATTAAACTTTAGCCACATGTGGCCAGGTGGCTGCCACATCTTACCTCCTGGTCTCTGCACAGTTCTCGTCTCCATAGAAACCCAACCAAGAGCTACGGAATTGTACCAAACCAAGGTACACCTTTGATTCTCAAAAGAGGAATAAGGAGAGAAGGGAGCAAACCCACCCCCTCATTGGCGGGGGCCAGGGCAAAACTTTATACATCTAACTATATGGAGCTAGTAAATCAAGCTGACACACACTTTTTAAAAATATATTTTTTTAATGATTTCAGAGAGGAAGAGAGAGGGAGAGAGAGATAGAAATATCAACGATGCCGAAACCGGTTTGGCTCAGTGGATAGAGCGTCAGCCTGCGGATTGAAGGGTCCCAGGTTCGATTCCAGTCAAGGGCATGTACCTTGGTTGCGGGCACATCCCCAGTGGGGAGTGTGCAGGAGGCAGCTGATCGATGTTTCTCTCTCATCGATGTTTCTAACTATCTCTCTCCCTTCCTCTCTGTAAAAAATCAATAAAATATATATTTTAAAAAAAAGAAATATCAACGATGAGAGAGAATCATTGATGGGCTGCCTCCTGCACACCCCACACTGCGGATGGGGCCCGCAACCCGGGCATGTGCCCTGACCAGGAATCGAACCGTGACCTCCTGCTTCATAGGTTGATGCTCAACCACTGAGCCACACTGGCCGGGCCGGAAACTGATTTTGAACAATGGATGGATCACATTCATTTCCCCCGGTGCCCTAACTGGTCCAGGGAATCTGTTATCACGCTGAAGGCTGGAGAGCTCCACCCTGATTGTGCTGCAGCTCCCTCTTGTGGTGAAAAGGTAGAGCGGGAACGTGATCCCTGATGGTTGAGTAGAAATAGTTGGTCCAGCCCAGAACTGGAAAGGATGACCTGAGATGGTCTGCAGAGATTCCGGGCGGCTGGTCAGCTGTTCCTGTAGCTCAGCACGGCCTCCGGGGCGGGCGGCTGGTCAGCTGCAAGCCTGTCGAGACCCTGAGATGAGCCGCGACCCTCCCCGAGGGCACCCCCATTTTACTGCTGCCTCCTGCATTTTTTCCTCCCTGCCTCCACTCTTCATGGTTAGAAACCATCCTGCATGTTTTCATATCTCACACGTAAGACAGTCGGGGAAACTCCTGTAAATGTTTTTACTGCTGAGAGGTGTTTTCCCCCCCCGTGGGCCTGTTTCCGGAATGGAAATATTTGGCGATCTCGGGGTGGCTTTCGGACGTGGCCGTTTCTTTTGCTCAGGGCCTTGACCTGATTTCTCCTGTGCCAGCGTCAATTTCAGTCCGCGGAAACAGAGCCTTTTGAAGGATTATTAGAAATGGAAAGGCCGCGCTGCCTGCTCCGTGATTCTTAGACGGGGTGGGTTGGATGGAGATTAAATTTGAAAGCACCGTCTTGGCCGTGCGATTATTTCTAAGGGGTTCGGTAACCATGTCCATGCAGAGCTCTCTGAGTCCTGTCACTGAAGTGGCCCCAACTGTGGGGCAGGCCGGGGGTGGGTGGGTGAGGCCAACCCCATCCAACACAGAGCAAACATCCGGGCAACCCGGGAAGGTGGGATTTGGGGTTGGCACTGGAGGTGGGGCAAACAGGGGAAGGTACACAGGCCCAGCACGGCCCTCTGTTCTCCTGAGGGGGTGGTGGGTGTCGTTCTGCTCTGTGGGATAGAAGAGTCTGCTAGTCCTCATTTCCTCTGGACCAAGCGTGTCAAACTCAAAGGCTAACACAGGCCAAATAAACGAGGCATGGGGCCCGCGGGCCGCGAGTTTGACATGCTTGCTCTGGACTCTTGCCCTCAGGGACGCCGGGGGTTGTGGTAGCAGGAGCTGGGGGTATCGGTGGTCACAGGGAGCATCCAGTTTCAATTGGCTACCCTTTTTGGAATGTGAAATAAGCTTTTTATTCAGGCAGGACCAACATGAAGATACTGAGTAGAATGCAAAAAAAGGTGAAGAGATTGAGCAAAAACAACCAAACCCCAAAACTCAGAGACACAGACAATAGTATGGTGGTTACCTCCCAGAGGGAAGGGGGTGGGGGGTGGGAGTAGGTAGAAGAGTGTACAGGGGGATAAATGGTGATGGAAGGAGGCTGGACTTTGGGTGTTGAACACCCAGTACAATATACAGGTGATGCGTTATAGAATTGTAGACCTGAAACCTATAACATTTTATTAACCCATGTGACCGCAACAAATGCAATAGAAAGAAAAAAATGAAATACTAAGCAGACGAATAATGAAGACTGTTTGGAGGGAAGTGATGGTGCCTTGCTGGCCTCCTCGGGTGTGTTTTAATATCTGTTTAAGGTGCGATAAAGATTTTCTGAAAAGATAAAGTGGGTTTGTTCTCTAAGAAAATACTAAACAGAGTAGGTGCTATTTGTACACGTTTGTGAAAGAATTCCTTTCCTTGCGCCCTTCCAGGGTGGGGGTGGGGGTCTCCACTGGCCCTTTCGCCGTGGATCTGAGACCCTTCAGTGCTGTGCCTGGGTCCTCCAGCTGTAAGTGGGGGGTAGGGTGTGGGGGGGTGGGGGTGGAGGCCTGGGAAACTCAGGAGGAAAGGACTGGCTTTTTGGATTTCCACATTGTTCATGAAAACATACAGACCACTGTTGGATAGAAATTTTCTTTTTTTTTTTTCCTACATCTCACTTCCCGGAGATTCCTCGCTTCCATGTTGATGGTGCCTGGGGCTGGTGTCAAGGCGGTGGCTGCGAGTTAGTGATTCATTGTGTTGTGACGCAGTCAAGCCGGGAAGTCTGCCGATCTTGGTTAACCCGAGCGTCCACACAATTCTTACCGTCAACAGAATCCTGGTTCAGTCAACAGACGATGCTTCAGAAATCCTTCTTCAGATTCCTGCCAGATAGTAACTTCTTTGAGAAAAAGTCTGCTTTTCTTCGGGAAAAACAGTGCCCGCCCACCATCTGAGCATCGCTTATTGCAGAAATCTGCTTAGGGGTGTGCAGGGCTCTGACACACACACATAGGGATGGGCACACCAGTGTTGAGTGTACCCCGCCCCCAGCCTTTGGGTTCCTTGGGGACCAGCGGAGACGGCCCAGAGGGTGAGCACTGAGGGAGGAGCTGGGGTCCCTGGTGGACCCCGCATGTGCAAAGGCCTGGAAGCACAAGCGAGCCCAGGGATTTGGGGGGACGGGGAACTACAAAGTGCTCTTTGTAACCAAAGCAGAGGTACTGGCAGGGGGGTGATGGGAGAGCAAACTTAAAGAGGCCCGTTCATGAGGGGCCTTAACGTCCATGGTGAGTCGTCTGAATTTTTCATGTCAGTCAGTGGGATGCCATTTGTGAATTTGATTGATTGGTTTAAAATATATTTGTATTGATTTCAGAGAGGAAGGGAGTGGGGGAGAGAGAGAAACATCAATGATGTGAGAGAATCATTGATCAGCTGCCTCCTGCACCCCCTCTAGTGGGGATCAAGCCCCCAACCCGGGCATGTGCCTGGAATCATGTGACCGGAATCGAACCCAGGACCCTTCAGACTCTAGGCCAATGCTCTATCCACTGAGCCAAACCAGCCAGGGCCATTTGTGAATTTTATACAGGCATAACATGTTTACCATTTGGCTGGATGGTAAGACATACCTAAAAGTAACAAAGAAAGTAAAAACAATGGCATCCAAAGACTGCCTGGAGACAGGAAATGAGTGAATGTGAAAGGGTTGGGTGCCAGTCTAGGAGCAGAGAATTGCTATGGGTTGTAGCCATCGGGGGCGTCTTCTTGATGGACAAAGGGCATTGGACCTTGAAGAGCAAGTGGAAGGAAAGGGAGATGCCTCATTGATGCCAAGGGGTGTCCGTTGCTTACCAAGACCAAGGCTAGTGGAAAGCAGGGAGGCTCTCTTACTGTCCCCACCACCATGGATGTCCCCAGCTCATTCCGTGTGAGTACAGGGAATTGGCACGGTGTGGGGGACAGTGGAAGCAGCGTGGCCCGGTGTCGTAGCGAAAGGACCGAGGGATGGATGGGGTCATGAGCTGAGACCCCAAATTAGGCAGTGCTGGCTCCTCCCGGCTTGAAGGCAGGCGGCTGGCAGGCCCGAGTTCCCAGCAGCCCTTGGAGGTTGGTATGGATTCAGTACGCGTCTAGCACCCACTGTGTGTGAGCACCGAGCTGCCTCTTGGCCACGGACGTGGGCTGTGTCGTCTCACCTGGACCGTTGCCTACGGGGAGGAAAAGTGAGTCGTTTTCTTGGACTCGATTGATTCACAGCTACTTCTTGATGCTATCGGGCCTGATCAATGCAATGGATTCCTGTTTTTGTAAAGAATATATTTTTATTGATTTCAGAGAGGAAGGGAGAGGGAGTGTGAAACATCAGTGATGAGAGAGAATCAGGGACCGGCTGCCTCCTGCACGCCCCCTACTGGAGATCAAGCCCACAACCTGGGCAGGTGCCCGGACCGGGAATCGAACCCTGACCTCCTGGTTCATAGGCCGACACTCAACCACTGAGTCACGCCAGTCCGACCGAGAGAAAATTTTTAACCAATAAAATGTTGACAAAGCATAGAAGGAGCAAAGAGTGCGTTAGCTTCCCGAAGTTTAATTCATAGTTTAGTATAACCCAGCTCGATTTAAAGAGTCTTCGCTGCTGGGTTGCTGCCCTTGGAGAACTTCGTTCCGGAAGATAAGGCTGCGTGTGCTCCGTGGGCTCCTTGCACCAGCAGAGAACTTCTCTCCCCACGTGTTGGGGGCTGACACCCCATGGTTAAGGTCAAAGAGAGGTCCGATGCTTGTTCCCGGGAGCCCTCTGCGGACTCCCACCAGCCCTGGAGCTGGTGACGCCTGGAGGCCCCGCAGCTTTGCCTTCTTCCTTCCAATCCTTCTGGAAAGAATGCTCTTCTCTGATTAGAACCGCAGCCAAGTCCGGTCGGTCGGTTGGAGGAGTGGAAGTGGGCTGGGCGCCTGCATCCCCGGGTCCGCTGGAGCCCTGGCCAGCATTGCCTTCATTCCACCAGCAGCAAAGCCTAACACGGTTGCAGAGAAAAGTCACTGACTGCAGCAGCCCCTGGTGTTTGCTGAAAACGCCTACTGCCGGGCCCACCTTCCCCCCAGCACGATCCGGGGAGACTCTGAAGCTGCCGGCTGCAGGCTCCGGGCTCGGCTTGGCTGATTTCCAGAGCATCCAGGCCAGCCAGCCACGCAGGGACTGAAATACCAGCGGCGAGGTGCTCGCACCACATGGAACCTTCTGCCGCCAAAGGCAACAGTGGCACCGGGAGCAGCACGCCAGCCGCAGCCCCGGGCCGCCGGGCTCCGCGGGGAGGGCAGGTCCCATCACCATGGTAAGAACCTCTGGTTTCCTGTGGCTTCCCACAGACCCACGCTGCTGCCTGAGGATGCTTCGCGGGCGGGTGGGAGCGTGAAAGGACAGCCACCTGTGCTCCGGGGCCACTGTCAGCTTCTCAGGGGAAGGGCAGGGGCAGCCTCGCCACCAGCTTGAAGAGTCAGCCACTGGTTTGGGAAAAATGACTCCTTTCGTGTCTGGGGTGATGCTGCCTTGTCACTGAGGAGGGGTGTCGGCTGGGCTCTCCCCAGGAGGACAGTCTCACGGTGACCTCAGTCGAGCCCCGATGGATGCCCACTGCAAAGGGCACCCGCTCCTCTGAGCGCAGTTGTGGTTTCCGGGAGACTTTGGGGGAGTTGCTGCCTGCTTTCTTGATGTTTTCATGTGTCTCCAAACCGGAGCAGCTTTCCGTTCCGATGAGTGAATTGTCACCGTCTGCAGACTCCACTGCTGGCTGGAGGCATTTGCAGGTTAAATGTTACCAGAGCCAACGTCTAAGTCAGGGGTCCTCAAACTACGGCCCGCGGGCCACATGCAAATACAAATATTGTATTTGTTCCCGTTTTATTTTTTTACTTCAAAATAAGATATGTGCAGTGTGCATAGGAATTTGTTCATAGTTTTTTTTAAACTATAGTCCGGTCCTCCAACGGTCTGAGGGACAGTGAACTGGCCCCCTGTTTAAAAAGTTTGAGGACCCCTGGACTCTAAGTGATGCATTTATTTTTTTCCTTTTAAAACTGTCATCATGCCCGGCCGGCGTGGCTCAGTGGTCGAGCGTCGACCTATGAGCCAGGAGGTCCCGGTTTGATTCCCGTTCAGGGCCCATGCCCGGGTTGGGGGCTCGATTCCCAGGGTGGGACGTGCAGGAGGCAGCCGGTCCATGATTATCTCTCATCATTGATGTTTCTATCTCTCTCTTCCTCTCCCTTCCTCTCCAAAATCAATAGAAATATATATATTTTTAAAAGCCTGTCATTTGCAAGCAGAAGTGACAAGAGCCCACATTGTGCAGGAAAGTGTTGTGTGACTTTGTTGGGAGGAAGTTTGTCGGATTCCCTGTGCAGAGCAAACCTGGCTGGCGCAGGTGCACCTTGTGGACATGTGAGGTCCTTGGAGGGGGCGTTAGGATTGGCCGTGGACATGACCGTGTGCCCAGTTCACGGTCTCAGCTCCGTGTGACTTTTCTCCATCACCTGTGCCACGGGGAGGGGCGGGAGGAAGAAGACCCCTTCTAACAAGTGAAGCCACTGAATGTTTTCTGTAAGGAGTCAGGGATGAAGGTAATAATATTGCATAACATTTAGGGGAAAATAGAACCCATCACTGGGTAGCCAGTGCGCCTGATATACACGTGTTTGACGGCACAGCTGATGTATGGGAAACAATTGTTCCGTTTATAATCCCGATGAATGGAGAGCGCTGATGAGGGGAGTGTGGGCATTTATAGAAGTGGGTCGGCCTGCCCAGCCACTCGGAGAAGGGCCACGGGGGGCCTGTGGACGAGAGCATCTTGGTTCAGTTCCTGACCTCCTCGTCCACCCGGGCACCCGTCAGCGGCTGGGAGACCCCGGGAAAGAAGCTGCAAAGATGAGGGACAGGGTCCACCCCCCCCCCCCTTCACTGAGCTCTGCTACTGTTTCGGCATCTCCTCCATTATAGACGTGCCTCTGGCCTGTGGAGAAGTCACATTAAAGGCACTTATTTCTCCTGAACCAGCAGGACGGGGGGGGGGGGGGGGGGGGGGAATCACTTCCCCAGCCTGAGGGTTCATGGGCTCCTTCGTGCTGGGAAGGCATAATCATTCTTTTCTTCGCCTCAATAGCCTGAGAACATTCCTTTAAGGATTAGAAAGCATGGGGCTGAAATGCCCAGAGAACCCCTGCCAGCACACTTTCAGCGTGGGCACAAGCTTAAGGCCAGTGGCAGTCTTTTTTCTTTCTTTCTTTTTTTTTTTTAATAATTTTTTTATATATTTTATTGAATTTTTTTACAGAGAGGAAGGGAGAGGGATAGAGAGTTAGAAATATCGATGAGAGAGAAACATTGGTCAGCTGCCTCCTGCACACCCCCCACTTGGGATGTGCCCGCAACCAAGGTACATGCCCTTGACGGGAATCGAACCTGGGACTCTTGAGTCTGCAGGCTGACGCTCTATCCACTGAGCCAAACCGGTCAGGGCTCTTTCTTTTCTTTTTTAAAAATATATTTTTTTATTGATTTCAGAGAGGAAGGGAGAGCGAGAGAGAGAGAGAGAAACATCAACGATGAGAGAGAATCACTGATCGGCTGCTTCCTACACGCCCCACACTGGGGATAGAGCCCACAACCTGGGCATGTGCCCTTGACCAGAATCGAACCTGGGACCCTTCAGTATGCAGGCCGACACTCTGTCCACTGAGCCACACCATCTAGGGCCTAGTGACAGACAGCCTTGCACAGCGGTCAGGGAGAAATACCAGGAGGCGATCGGGGGCTGGGGCACATAGATGCAATAGCACAGCGTGCTATGAACGTGTTTAGATTTTCAAAGGAGCCCGCTTCCTTCTGAGTCCAGGGGAGGGACCGTGGGGACCGAGAGGATGACCAAAAAATGGTGGTGGTGGGCGGGGGGGAGGAATGTGACTGCAAGCTGCCTGCTTCCAGGCCATCCTCTGGCTCTTTGACTCATGACTGTTTAGAGAACAGGAAGACGTTATCCAATTGTACATTAAAACCAAAGCTTTGGTCTGCACCAGCTCTTCCCAAACGCAGACACTAGGATGATAACACTTGGGCAGGGAAGACATCCTGCCCAGCTGGCTTTTGCAAAGGGAACTGTGTTCATCTTCCCTCCGAGCCGGAACCCCGTCCAGAAAGCAGGGGGCTGGCAAACCAGCCTTTGACTGCAAGGGGAGTGCATCTACGGGTTCGACTTGCTCTAAGGTCCCCCCATGATGCGAAGGAACCCTATCTGCTTCTCATCTGGCAAATGCGGTCAGTTACCTTCCCAGAGCAAAGGCGCTCACTGTGTGTCAACCCCTGGACCTCGTGAGAGTCAGCAAGGTGGGGCCTGCTGGGTGGTATACCAGATGGCCAGTGTGACGTGGGCTCTGGCCTAGGGTGGCTTTATTTTTTATTTTTTAAACTACAAATGCGAAAGCATTGCAAATAAGGAAACCCACACTGCATGGCTACTAACAGCTTTAAATTGTTCCAAAGCCAAGGAAATGCCTCGATGTTTTCCAATAATATTTTGTAAATATGTAGGACATCAGTGCTATGTTTTAATCACTTTCGTAATCTTCATGCTTCCTTTTAGGCAGATGATGTTGTTGTTGCTGCTGTTATTGTTGTTATAATGATCATCATCCTGATTGTACTGAGGCAAGGCACAGAGACGTTAAGTACTTTCCTAAGGACACACAGCTGGTGAGAGAGAGTGCCAGGGTGGGGCCCTGGCTTCTTTTATTTTTATTTTTTTATTTTTAAAAAAAATATATTTTATTGATTTTTTAAAGAGAGGAAGGGAGAGGAATAGAGAGTTAGAAACATCGATGAGAGAGAAACATCGATTAGCTGCCTCCTACACACCCTCTACTGGGGATGTGCCCGCAACCAAGGTACTTGCCCTTGATCGGAATCGAACCTGGGACCTTTCAGTCCACAGGCCGACGCTCTATCCACTGAGCCAAACCGGTTAGAGCAGTGGTCGGCAGACTGCGGCTCGTGAGCCACATGAGGCTCTTTGGCCCCTTGAGTGTGACTCTTCCACAAAATACCACGTGTGGGCGCGCACGTTACAGTGGGATTGAAACTTCGTGGCCCATGCACAGAAGTCGGTATTTTGTGGAAGAGCCACACTCAAGGGGCCAAAGAGCCGCATGTGGCTCGAGAGCTGCAGTTTGCTGACCACTGGGTTAGGGCATGCCCTGGCTTCTTAAACTGCCTCACCACATAGCCTTCGAAGATACAGTGAAGGGAAGCCAGGCCAAATCTCCCATGTCGCAGCCTCAACAACTTCCAGTCTTGGATGTGTCTCTTCCCTCCTCATGTCCAGTCTGCTCCTAAGTCAGGTGTGTTCTTCCTTCTTGATGTCACCTGCATTGGTGCCCTGGCATTTGCTCAGTGTGATGCTGTGATTTATGACATGACATATATATTGGCCTTGGTCCTGTTTCTGGCACAGAGCTCCTAAGACCCTTGGGATTTCCCACGTGATGAGAGCAAAGTGTCTCTTGTTACGTTAGGGAGGTGACTTTTGGAACGCAGCACATAGAATAAAGGGGTGAGTAATTATATTCATTAGGATGGGTGAAATACTGATTGTCAAGAAAGGGGCTTGTGTGGTGACAATTTTAGGGGGTTGAATGTGTTGGTGTCTTTGAGTTTCTCCTTGAAGATGGTGTCAAGGGCATTAAAAATTATAAATTGCTCATAGCAGCAATATCATAAAGATGAATAGCCTCCCTCGTTCATTTTTCTGTGGTCTCCGGTGAAGGAATCATACTGCATGGGCTCAAGGAAGTGCAAAACTAAGCAAATATGAACTCGGTTCAAATTTCCATCCCATTAGTCGGCCTCATGGGTACCGATGACTCCTGATGGATGCTGGACAGGTCGCATTGGGTGAGAAGACCCAGACCTAGTATGTAGGGATGATGGATAAAAGGCATCCATTGACGTCGTTGCTGATGAAGCATAAGGTTGATTGTAAAATCAATGTGACAGATGGAAGACCTAGGAATGAACTAGAAGAAACTAATTAGCTGGTTGACCTGGGAATGAACTAGGTTCAAGATGGATGGAATCTCTGGGAGATGCTCAGAGGATTGCAGGAGAAATGATATAATTCAGGTTGGTGACCTTCACTGCAACTTTAAGTACCCCCCACCCCCCACCCCGTGAACGTGGACATGGTATAACATCAGACTCCTCCGGAAGTCCCTCCAGCTGAGCTTATAATAGATCAAGCTCACTCTCCCCTCCCTTTCCTGTTCTTGCTTCAACACTCCGTATTCATTGGCATTCTCAGGTACCCATTAGTGTTTGCCTCTCTCTGTCATCTCCTCTCGTCTTGCTCTTTGCATTTAGCAACCCAATGTGTGAATCATGTGCCCAGAGGTCGTTGGCCCCTAAGGACTTGGCTGTGGGCATCTGCTTTTGGCTCTAGGAAGGGTTCAGACCCCCCAAAATGTATCGCCTTGAGTCAGCCTCCCTTGTGACCCCACCCTAGAAGGGCAGCTCTAGTTCGGAAAATTTGGTGTTTGGAGTTTGAAGTTTGCTGTGGATGTATAGCCTTTGTTACAAAAGTTCTTGGATTAATGTCCTCATTTGTTTAATTACCGTGTTTATTTTAGTTTCAGCCGTGAAATTAAAATATAGTAAAACATGTATAGAAGTGTTTTAGGGAATGGATAAAATCTCTGATAGAAAGGGGGGAAAGTACACCTGTGTGTGCTTAATAAATCTCACTTTTACACTAGCTGTTATGCTCTATCTGATTTTAACGTTTATTTTTTTAATTTATTTTTTTATTGTTAGTATTACAGATGTCCCCCATCCCCCCCCTCCACCCAGCCCTGCCCCACCCCAGGCCTTCACCACCCTATTGTCTGTGTCCATGTGCTATGCATATACGTTCTTTAGTTGATCTCTTCCCATCCTCCCATCCCCCTCCCCCTCTGAGATCTGTCAGTCTGTTCCATTCATTCATGTCTCTGGACCTATTTTGTTGGTCATTTTATTTTGTCCATTAGATTCCACATGTCAATGAGCTCATGTGATGTTTGTCTCTCTCTGACTGGCTTATTTCTCGTAGCATAATGTTTCTTATGAACACTATGGCTGATTAATTAGCTCATAGGACGAGTGGCTCATCAGTGTGGGTGTGTTGTCATAGCAACAGAAGGCTATACTTTAATATACCTAAAACTTCCCCAGTTTGTGTTCACTTAGCATAGAGATCCTTTGCAACACTGTGTTTATTATTTATGTTTAATTAAGTTGAAGAAAAAAAATACCATTTACCTTGTCTAGGACTTAGAATTGCCTATTAAGTTTGTGTGAAAGTGCATTAGCAAATAATGGATAAATTTTTTAAGATAGCTAAAATTAAAGACTACATCAAAATGGTATATGCTTCCTCTCCCTGACCCTCTTCTTCATTTGCTTGAGGTACTGATTTACTTAAATCAAGGAGTTTTCAGTATAATATTTTTATTCAAATATAACATACAAACTGAAAAAGTGCATAAATCATAATTGTGCAGCTCACATTTCTGCACAATGTACAGTCTTGTAATTAACACCCAGCTCAAAGAATAGAACATACTTTTTAAAAATATATATTTTATTGATTTTTTTTACAGAGAGGAAGTGAGAGGGATAAAGAGTTAGAAACATTGATCAGCTGCCTCCTACACACTCCCTCCTGGGGGTGTGCCCGCAACCAAGGTACATGCCCTTGACCGGAATTGAACCTGGGACCCTTGAGTCCGCAGGCCGATGCTCTATCCACTGAGCCAAACCGATTAGGGCAGGACATACTTATTTTTAAGCTTTATATACCCTCCTTCATTTGTGTTCTAAAAAGAAGCAAAAAAATCCCATTGATGTAAAGTTACATCAGTCGATCTTTGTGTAGCCTGGCCAGCCTCGCTCAGTGGTTGAGCTTCAATGCATGAACCATTGATAGAAACATCAATGATGAGGGAGAATCATTGATCGGCTGCCTCCTGCACGTCCCCCAGTGGGGATTGAGCCCATAACCCAGGCATGTGCCCTGACGGGGAATCGAACCGTGACCTCCTGGTTCATAGGTCGATGCTCAACCACTGAGCCATGCTGGATCTTGTACTTTTTGATGCCTTTAAAGATCAAAGGGAAAATATAATTGACTTACCATAGGACTTAAATAAAGTTGGCAGATCGTATGATTTTTTTTTAGTTTGAATTAACCCTTGTGAAGTGAAGTTGGAGTGGAGAGAGGTAATTCCTTTGTTCTCATTTTAGCCTTCCTTGCAACATGGTAACATCAGGATCCGGGCCTTGCAAATAGACGGTGTTCAATACATGTTTGTTGAGTGAATATGTGAAACTATAAATATAGACCAGTATCCTCAGCATATTAATTAGGAAATCTAAGGTGCAGAATAATGGGTTTATGTTGCTCTATTTCCATGAAAAGGGGACAGCACAAACATGAATACATCTCTATTCTGGATTAAATATGTATTCTGGGGCACACCACAGCCTGGTAAGGGTGGTTGCTTCAGAGAAAGAGAACTCGCAAGGGTGCCCATATCTTCTTCTCCCCCAAAACCAACTAAAAAAGTTAAAGAGACCATGTTACTTTAAAACCCTCTGTATTGGGGGCAAGAATTCGAAATTGAAGGTACTGCTGGATTCCTAACGAATATGGGCTCTCGGTTTCTTTTGTGAGCGTTGATAGCTTCCGTTTATTGTAAGAAAAAAAGAATTGACATTTTTGGGTCATTTTGCTCCGTGCCATCTGCCACAGAAACACTGACATGGGGATGAGACGGGCACAATGTCAAGTTGGCACCATTTAGCGTGGGATTAGTTTTAAATGCGAAACATCCCAAGCTTGTATCTCAGTCTTGTTTTCAGTGGCCACGCTTTCTTGTTAAAAGCCTGCCTTTGGTCTCTTGGGCTTTTTTTAAAAAAAAAAAACCGTGGCTTTCCTCCTAGGGCAGTGGTCGGCAAACTCATTCGTCAACAGAGCCAAATATCAACGGTACAGCGATTGAAATTTCTTTGGAGAGCCAAATTTTTTCAACTTAAACTATCTAGGTAGGTACATTGTTATGAACTTCATTAGGGTACTCCTAAGGCTTAGGAAGAGCCACACTCAAGGGGCCAAAGAGCCGCATGTGGCTCGCGAGCCGCAGTTTGCCAACCACGGCCCTAGGGGACTGCTGTTTGGGTTTTCTGTACCGCTGATCTCATTGGGAAGAACGGACCCAAAGGCCCAGGAGTGTGGCCTTTGTCAGCCCTGCCCTCCTTTGCTGTGGTACTCCAGGGGGCGCCACACTCAGCAGCCCGCTGGGCTTCATGCCAGGGGCCTTTGCCTGGGGTCACCCTGGACACAGAGACCATTTGCTCCTCTGTGGTTGTACTGAAACCCGCGTGTCTTGTTGATAAAGGTCTCAGAGATGGTCGGTGGTCTTAAGCTTCAGCGTGGACGACAGATTTCTAGAGACATACCCTGTGCCATTGGGCACTGAGCAGGGGCACGGGGGCCAGGCAGATGGGGGCGAGGCCCCGCCCGTATTATCACGTGGCCCCTCACACTTCACGAGGAATCCCCTGCATTGGCAGCTTCCGTTGTGGCCCTGTCTTATAAGAGGGCCACACAACCCTTTCACAAACAGGCGTGTTCTTCAGGGTGGGAAGAACCCGCTTGGCATTCATCTGGGGGATGACCCAGGCTCATTTTGTGGAGCAACTTTTCGGCCAAAAGTTCACGTCTTTGGGAAACAGGTAGCCTTCTTCAGGGCGTGGGTGTGAGCTCGTGGCCAGCTTGCGGGTGGGCCCAGGTACACGACCTGCCTCTTGAGACAGCCCAGGTGATGAGCAGTGAGCACAGACGCCCAGCCTCAGAGGCGCCCTCTGGAGCTGCGGAAGGGCAAGCAAGGGGGCGGTTGCCATCGGAGAGTTCATCTAGAACAGTGGTTCTCAACCTTCCTAATGCCGCGACCCTGTAATACAGTTCCTCATGTTGTGGGGACCCCCAACCATAACATTATTTTCGTGGCTACTTCATCACTGTAATGTTGCTACTGTTATGAATCGTCATGTAAATATCTGATATGCAGGATGTCTTTTCATTGTGACAAATTGAACATAATTAAAGCATAGTGATTAATCACAAAAACAATATGTGGTTATAGATGTGTTTTCCCATGGTCTTGGGCGACCCCTGTGAAAGGGCCGTTTGACCCCCAAAGGGGTCACGACCCGCAAGTTGAGAACCGCTGATCTAGAACCAACAACTGACTAGGGCTCAATGAAGGGGACCCCTCTCCAAACTCAAATGGGACAGTCACACATGTGCCCACCACCACCACGCTTTGGTCCGGGGTAGTTCAGCACAGGGACCCCATTGTAGCAAGGGACAGAGAGTCTGCAGTGAGAACCCAGCCAGCCACCAGGACAGGAACCAAGTGGCGGTTCATCACATGATGATTCGTGGTCATTTTTGGGGTGTTATGGACTGAATATTCTTGTCTCACCTACATTCATATACTGAAATCCTAATCCCCAATGCGATGGTATTGGGAGCTGGGACCTTTTGGAGGTCCTTAGGTTTAGAGATGAAGTCATGAGGGTGGGCTCCCAGGATGGCTGTAGTGCCCCTATAAGAAGAAGCAGAGCCCAGCCGGAGCGGCTCAGTGGTTGAGCATCGACCTATTAACCAGGAGGTCGCCGTTAGATTCCCGGTCAGGGCATATGCCTGGGTTGCAGGCTCAGTCACCAGCATGGGGCGTGCAGGAGGCAGCCAATCATGAAGAAGAAGAGACAGAACCATTTCTCTCAGCCATGGGAGGACACAGCAAGAAGGTGGCCGTCTGCAAGCCAGGAAGAGAGCCCTCACTGGGAATCAAATTTTCCAGCACCTTGATATTGGACTTGTAGCCTCCAGAATTATTAGGAAGTAAATTTTACTTTGGGAACAAATCCTCATGGTGATTTAAAGATGCAGCAGCCTTGATTGATCCTGAATATAAAAAAAAAAAAAAAAAAAAAAACCACAATGATTTAGATGCCATTGGGAAGGTACTCATGACAAGAAGTAAAAGTGGCCCTAACCGGTTTGGCTCAGTGGATGGAGCATCGGCCTGCGGACTGAAAGGTCCCAGGTTCGATTCCGGTCAAGGGCATGTACCTTGGTTGCGGGCACATCCCCAGTAGGAGGTCTGCAGGAGGCGGCTGATCGATGTTTCTCTCTCATCGATGTTTCTAACTCTCTATCCCTCTCCCTTCCTCTCTGTAAAAAATCAATAATATATATATATTTTTTAAAAAGAAGTAAAAGTGGTAATTAGAAGAACAACAAAAATATTTTATACAGTTTTCCCGTGATGTTCCTGATATCTGCTGCCATGTTGGTAAATGTGGGAAGAACATTTCCAGTCTTGTTTCCAGAACCCGCAGTGAAACTTCGGCTGCTGGTGTGCTTTTCCGTGGGTTAAAGTATTTCCAGAAAGTGCGTTCTCGCTCCTGCGTTAAAGGCAAACATCTGCCAAACCGGAGTTATTAAGCTGCGTTCGGCAGATGTGAACGTTGGACCGGCTTCAAAGGAAATTCAATTTGGCTTTGAGGGTTATTTGAACCTTTTCAAGATCAAGTTTCCCTTTTCGCCTGCATATTATTCATGACATCTTATTTCTCAGCGGATGACTTTCTCGTGGCCGTTCACCTTTGGGCTGTCACTTGCAAAGCCCTGGCTTGAGGCCAAGGGGTGAAGGCACCGTGAAATGTCATCTGGTCGGGCGGGACCACGTCCATCACAGAGGATGGTGGCTGCCTGCGCCCGAGACAGGTTGGCGAGAACCTTGGCCTGGATGCCTCGCTTTCCATCACAGAGGGGGTGACTGCTGACCCCCAACACAGTGGATAGTTTGGCCATTTCTTTGTCACACTCCCAACATCTCCTGTTTTACCCACGTACATGTTTATTATCATGGCTTCTTCCCCTCTAATCCTTTTCTCTGCTGCTGCTTCTAAAATTATACACTACGCCCTAACCGGTTTGGCTCAGTGGATAGAGCGTCGGCCTGTGGACTGAAAGGTCCCAGGTTCGATTCCGGCCAAGGGCAAGTACCTTGGTTACAGGAACATCCCCAGTAGGAGGTGTGCAGGAGGCAGCTGATCGATATTTCTCTCTCATCGATGTTTCTAACTCTATCTCTCTCCCTCTCTATGAAAAATCAATAAAATATATATATTTTTAAATTATACACTTAAAATCAGTGCAATGGTGGCCAGCCAGTGTGGCTCGGTGATTGAGCATTGTCCTTAGAACCAGGAGGTCATGGTTCGATTCCTGGTCAGGGCACATGCCTGGGTTGCAGACTTGATCACCAGTAGGGGGCTTGCAGGAGGCAGCTGATCAATGATTCTCTCCCATCATCTCTCTCTCTCTCTCTCTCTTCCTCCCTCTCTCTGAAATCAGTAAAAACATATTTTTTAAAAATCAAATAAGTACAATTAAAGGTTTGCACAACTGAAAGTTCATTCCACAATTTTTCACCCTGTTGTAGAATGACAATTTGAGATCGTAAAGCACTGGGGAAAACAGAAGTTAGAGGGCTTAGGTTCAGTGTGACATTTAATGAACAGATAACCTGCAATTGAAGAGCTGAATAAATGAGCCCGTGTATTATGCTTCCGAATTTTAAAGATAATGTGACTTTTTTAATAAAAAGATGTTTTTATTGATTTTTAGAGAGAGGGGAAGGGAGAAAGATAGATGGAAACATCAGTTGGCTGCCTCCTGCACGCCCCCTACTAGGGATGGAGCCCACAACCTGGGCCTGGGCCCTGACCAGGAATCGAACAGGTGACCTCTTGGTTCAGGGGTCAGTGTTCACTGAGCCATGCCACCTGGGCAAAGATAACGTGACATTTTGCACAGATAGGAGACTTGCTTGATCAGATCAGTCATTTAAAGGAGTTTGTAAATAGGGCGGACACCCTCACCCCCTTTTCCAACCATGGCTCACTTGTGACTGTACCTACTAGAATAACGTTTGTCTTACGATAAACAGTGGGAGAGGGGGGGAGCTATTTTTCTAGCCAGAGACTAGCTGGGTCCTCCTGGAGCAGAATGTGAGACTGCGATCGGATTCTCGGCCAAGACAGTTGGTGGCGAAATCGGGAGTGATTTCGGCTTTTGTTTCTATAACCCACCAGATCGCATTTATTCTTCAGTGCTCACTGTGTCCGACGAAACTAGGTGTTTCTTGGGCCACCTTTTTGTGGCACCTCCTCTTCCCTCAAGGCTGTGAGGATGCAGTGTCTGCTTCCATGGGGACAATCAGAAGAAAGGTATTTGGAAGTTTCTGAAAGTTTCTAGGACAGAACATCCACCATTTCAGCTCCAGAGAAGTTCATTTTCTAGAAGGGTGGTTCTCAACCTTCCTGATGCCGCGACCCTTTAATACAGTTCCTCATGTTGTGGTGAGCCCCAGCCATAACATTATTTTCGTTGCTACTTCATCACTGTAATGTTGCTACTGTTATGAATCGTCATGTAAATATCTGATATGCAGGATGTATTTTCATAGTGACAAATTGAACATAATTAAAGCCTAGTGATCCATCACAAAAACAATATGTAATTATATATATGTGTTTTCCGATGGTCTTAGGCGACCCCTGTGAAAGGGTCGTTCGACCCCCAAAGGGGTCGCGACCCACAGGTTGAGAACCGCTGCTCTAGAACAAAGAGGGATTCGGTGGTTTTATTCCGGTTACAGTGACTTTCCTCCCTGGTCCCCCATCTTTACGGCTTAGATTTTTTTTCTGTTTTGACAAGAGAAGGAAAACTACCAAGAACATCGAGGAATGTCTGTTCATCAGATTTACTCCTTTAAATGGGGGAAAAGAGCCCGGCCAGCTTGAGTCAGTGGTTGAGCATCGACCCATGAACTGAAAGGTTCCGGGTTGGATTACCGGTCAGGGAACATGCCTGAGTTGCAGGTTCGATCCCCAGTAGGGGACGTACAGGAGGCAGCCGATCAGTGGTTCTCTCTCATCATTGATGTTTCTGTCTCTCTCTCTCCCTCTCCCTTCCTCTCTGAAATCAATAAAAATCTTTATTTTTTTAAAGAAATGGTGGAAGCACGGAGCCTTTACTGGTCTCTGCTGTAGGTGGTACCCTCACTGTGTAATTTACAGCTGTTGTCATTGGCTTGCAACGCCTGCCATGGTTTATGGATCTTAGAGGACTCTGCCTCCACCTGCTAGGCGTCGTATAATGTTATTACTTTGTACGTCGGGAATTACATTCGCCCCACAGTTGCCAGCCTTCCCATACTCACTGATTACCGTATGCAGTGCTATTTGTCACTTTTGAGGGAAACTGCCTCTTGTACATGCTCAAATATTAGAAGGGGAAAAAATGAGCTTGGATGTTAAAGAATAAAATATACTGGTGTATGGGGAAATTTTTCTCATGGTGGGCATAGTAAATAAAAATATAGCTTTACTAGAATAAACCCATATTGTGTAGAATAGCACCAATCAAATTGTTTCTTTCTCTCTAGCCAGTTAAATAATGAATTAATACTGTAACGCTTCCCATAAATTGGTATTCTATAAATTAGGGGACCTTATGCTTCGTCTATTCATATTTTAAATTACTTTCTTTTTTGTTCTATAGACAGAGCTACCTCAACATCTATAATCATTTTCCTTATTACTCTTTGTTTTTCCATCTTTTTACAAGACATCTTACATTTTTTAAAACAGCTGTTTGTGAACTTCTATGCATATATGCATAACCCATGGACACAGACAATAGGGTGGTGAAAGCATTGGGCGAGGGGCAGGACTAGAAGAGGTCAATGGGGGGGGAAATATGGGGGCATATGTAATACTCTCAACAATAAAGATTTTTTAAAAAATAAAAACAGCTCTTTGTAAAATTTTTGATTAATGCAGGGAAGGTCAACATGGTGAAGATTTTTGCAAAAAAGAAAAGTCTTACGTGTATTGTTCTGTCTTGTGATGGGCACTACGAAACCATGAATAATTCTATTTGTTTCACTCATTCTCAAGTTTATGTAAATCAAATCCTACAGTTACCCTGTCACAAACATCTCTGACTAACCTTGCTCCTGAAATGTATTCCATACCATTCTCCCAGCATGAATGGACTTGAAATCCTTCATTCATTTTCTCAGCAACATCGATGGTAGGGAGGGCTGTAAAACATGAAGAAAAACAGAGCTGTGACAGGCTGAAGCCTGTGTCGGAGAATATTCTATATGGAAAACAAATATGCCCCTTCCTTCCCCCTTTTAAAATATTTCTTTTAATTTTTATGTTTTTCAGTTCCAGTTGACATTCAGTATTATTTTGTATTAATTTTGTGTCCAGTGTACAGCTTAGTGCTTAGACAGTCATGTACTTCACAAAATGTTCCCTCCGATATTTCCAGTACTACCCACCTTGCCCCGTACATGGTTATTACAATATTACTGACTATATTTCCTGTCTGTACTTTACCTGCCTGAGACTGTTTACTAACTGCCCATCCGTACTTCTCAATCCCCTCACCTTTTTCTTTTTAAATGTATTTTTATTGATTTCAGAGAGGAAGGGAGAGGGAGAGGGAGATAGAAACATCAATGATGAGAGAGAATCATTGATTGGCTGCCTCCTGCGCGCCCTCACACGGGGGATTGATCCTGAAACCTGGGCACGTGCCCTGACCAGGAATTGAACCGTGACCTCCTGGTTCATAGGTTGACGCTCAACCACTGAGCCACGTTGGCCAGGCTCACTTTTTTCAATAAATCAACAAACAAGTCTCGGTGAGGGTGCAGAGAAAAGGGAGCTCCTGGGCACTGTTGGGAGGAGTGCAGATTGGCGCAGCCACTATGGAGAAACAGTATGGAGGGTCCTCAAAAAATTAAAAATGGAACTGCCTGATGACCCAGCAATTCCACTTATGGGAATATATCTGAAAAAAATCTGAAAACACTAATTCAAAAAAATATACACACCCCTGTGTTCATTGCAGATATAAGCAGACTTTGTATACAGTAGGTGTTTGATAAATGTAGTTAAAACTGAATTCTACTCTTACCTCAATTGTAGGGTCCCAAAGATTAGGAACTACATGTTTATTCTTCCTACAACTGAGGTCTTTAAACAAGCTTGCTTTCAAGTACCATGAGGTTCTTCATTTTGTCCTTCATTAAGCCTCAATATTGGACATTTAGTTATATTGGCCAAGCCATGATCATCAACTAATTTTTTTTTTTTTACATTTTAGCCTCCATTGCTCGCCCACCCCATCCTCCCCTTCCCTCCACCCCCAGGCCCAGAGATAAGAGTTTAAATTAACTAAGAAGAGTTTTTTCTGTTTCATGATTATTCATACACTAGAGGCCCAGTGCATGAAGATTCGTGCAAGATTGGGTCTGCCTTACCATGCTGCCCAGAGGCTCGGAGCGGCTGGGGTGGTGTGGAACGCCATGGCGACAACACAAGTGTCCCACCTGCCGCTCGGCGCCTGCGTATGCAAATTAACCCGCCATCTTTGCTGGGTTAATTTGCATACTCGCTCCTGATTGGCTGGTGGGGCATTGTGAAGGTACAGTCAATTTGCATCTTTCTCTTTTATTAGAGTAGATGTTTTTGAGACAGAATATGGCTTTATTCCCTAGTAATATGGCTTTTTCTTCTAGGGAAGAATGAATAGGCTGAGCTAATGTTACATATCCGGCATTTTCTTAACACATTTCGTACTGCATAGAAATCTCTAAGACATACGCCAGGGACCGCACATTTTTGGGCAAACTGCACATTATTTAAATCATCATAACTACAGATCATGTTGCACTTTAGGTGTTGTTTTTCAATAATTATAACATTTTTATTTACAAAAACAATTAAACAAAGTTCCTAGTACTTTTTTAACGTATGGTACTGCGTAAAACATTTTCCTCTATGAAGAGGGACCAAACAAAATTTACATAAGTATCTAGATTCGCTCCTTTTTCCATGGGCGTGAAAAACGTGAGCAGTCCTTAACAGATGGCCCACGAAACACAAGAAAGCTCGTGAGCGGTACGAAAGGTGTTAAGTGTGTCCCGTGTTTTTGACCAGAGTGCAGTTCATTTGGAAGCATTCCCAAGCCATGTGAGGTGTGAGTGCCAACATCTCTTTCCAACACAAATTGGATTTGATCGTGTTTACGTTGGACGCGTGCAGTTTAGTTCTTTCTTTTCACCTACATTCTCGCTACTCGTGCTGAGACAACCTTCAGCATAGTGACACTTCTTATAGCTTTTCTCAGTCAGTTCACAAACATGTATTGAGCCCGTACTGTGTGCAGAGCACAGCGCTAAGCGTGTGAGGAATGCAGATGAGGATCATGCACAGTCTTGTTCTCCAGCTTGGGAGTTGATTATTGGGGAAGGTTTAGCTTTGTGGGGAAGGAAATGGCTAGAAATGGAATCCTGGGAGGAACCTTGGTAGGCTGCCACTCCACCTGCTGCTCAGTGCTCAGGCCAGCTCCCCCTAGTGGTATCATCTCCCTCAGTTGATCCCTGCGAGTGAGGGGGCTCAGCACCTCCAACGTTTCCTGTTGGAATTTTGGACAACATTGATCCTAGTTAAAAGTATGTCTGGAGCCCTAGCTGGTTTGGCTCAGTCGATAGAGTGTTGGCCCGCGGACTGAAAAGTTCCGGGTTCCAGTCCGGTCAAGGGCACGTACCTCAGTTGCAGACTCCATCCTGGCCCCGGTGGGAAGCAACCAACTGATGTGTGTCTCTTACATCGACGTTTCTCTCTCTGTGTCTCTCCCCTTCCTTTCCACTCTCTCTAAAAATCAATGGAGCCCTGGCTGGTTTGGCTCAGAGTGTCAGCCTGTGGATTGAAGGGGTCCAGGTTTGATCCCGGTCAAGGGCACATTCCTGGTTTTCAGACTTGACCTCCAGTGTGGGGCGTGCAGGAGACAGCCGATCAGTGATTCTCTCACATCATTGATGTTTCCATCTCTCTCTCCCTCTCCCCTCATCTCTGAAATCAATAAAAATATACTTTAAAAAATAAATAAAAATCAGTGGCAAAATATCCATTGATTTAAGTGAGGATTAAGAAAAAAAAAGTATGTCTTGAAATTGTGTAAGGATCTTCTCTGAGCCTTCCATGGGATCTTTCTGTCACATGCCAGGCCTGCAAAAATGCGAAGATCTCCCAAGGGTCTGACGTGTTAATGACTTGGATTGGCGCAATTCTCTCTCTCTCTCTCTCTCTCTCTCTCTCTCTCTCTCTCTCTCTCTCTCTGTAAAAAAAATCAATAAAATATATTTTAAAAAAAGAAAAGAAATCTACTGCTGAGACCCTGCTTCTATGAGGTGATTCCTATGATCAGGTACAAATACTGCAGCCAGAGCCATTTTTTAAAAAAAATATTTTTTTATTGATTTTTTTACAGAGAGGAAGAGAGAGGGATAGAGAGTTAGAAACATCGATGAGAGAGAAACATCGATCAGCTGCCTCCTGCACACCCTCTACTGGGGATGTGCCCGCAACCAAGGTACAGGCCCTTGACCGGAATCAAACCTGGGACGCTTCGGTGCGCAGGCCGATGCTCTATCCACTGAGCCAAACTGGTTACGGCCAGAGCCACAACTTTTAACCACCATGGAGACTTTGGCCTAATTCTTTGCTCATGGTTCTAGGTACTGCCGCACTTCCCTGCCACTTCCGTGGGTCTTTTAGGTGATGAGGTGAGATCCTTTGTTGTTGAGAAGGACACGATCTTCCCACGGGCTAAGTCAGGAATACCCTGAGCGGGTCTGATGGAGGACGGACGGGCGGCAGACTGCAGGTTGAAATGCTAAACCTTTGCCTTTCACTGCGACAGCACCAGCGCGGAAGCAGAAGCACATCATCTCTGTCATTTCCAACGTTTCAGTCATTGGAAGTAACAATTGCACCAAGGGCATTTGACCTTGGCATCAAACAGTAGATGCTTTGCAGGGTTTTGCTCGTGGAAATGTTTGAAAAGTAGGTTCTTTATATGCCAACGGAGAGAAAGGGATATAAAGATTAATCCTAAGAAGAGAGTGAATGTTAAAAAGCTCAAGCAGCCAGCCCGTGTGGCTCAGTGGTTGAGCGCCGACCTATGAACCAGGAGGTCACGGTTCCATTCCCGGTCAAGGGCACATGCCCAGGTTGTGGGCTCGATCCCCAGTGTGGGGCGTGCAGGAGGCAACCGATCAATGATTCTCATCATTGACCTCTCTCTCTCTCTCTCTCTCTCTCTCTCTCTCTCTCTCCCTCTCCCTCTCCCTCTCCCTCTCCCTCTCCCTCTCCCTCTCCCTCTCCCTCTCCCTTCCTCTCTCAAATCAATAAAAATATTTTTTTTTAAGTTGAAGCAGAGAATGAGGAAAGAAACAGTTTTTAGGATATCTCTCCTTGCTTCTCTCTGCCTAACTCCAACTTAAGTGCCAGCACTGGAAGGTTTTGTTGTTTTTTTCCTTTTTCCAGTTGGCCAGGGTCTGTCCTTACTGGCCAGTTAGTTACTGTAAGCGGGAACTTTAATAATTTGTACTATTATTCCTAGGAAACCACATCAGGCTTTTAAACACTCTAGCGATGCTATGGAGCAGCATTGAGGAGCCTTCTGCAGGACGCCAGGCTTGTGCTGTGGATGAGATTGTATCTCTCTGAGCTCATAAAACAGAAGGGTAGCCGACATCCAGGGTCGTTGGGCTCCCATAAATCCACGGAGCTCTGACGGGGATGCTGATGTACCTTCGGGGCCACTGTTTACCTTGATCTCACAGAAAACACGGCGGACCACTGTGGAGAGAGCTCGATGGATGTCTACCCTTCAAGGCAGATGAGCTTGAGTCTTATATCATTTTATATTATTAAAGGGAAGAGCATAAAAAGTCAGAGTGCCATATCTATTTCAGTCTGCTGCTTGGGTACCGCTCAGAAAATCTTAAACTGATATTTGTCCCTCTAAGAGTGCTTGAGGGAATTTTAAATTCTAGCACAGTGAGACACTCATCACTGTTTGGGGATTGCAGTTGACATTGTTTTAGATGGTGCCTGTTACCACGGTAATATCATAAATAACATCTAAACAGGGAAAGCAGACGTTGTACGGATGACCGGGTTTATGAAAACTCTTGGCGTAGATCATTAAAACCAGTTGAGAGTGTCAGCAATTATAAGATGCACATTAAAATGCAAATGCTCTTTTGATTCATTAGAAAATTAACCCCAAGGTGATGTGCGTGCCAGGGGTCGAGAATTTAAAATCGGAGAATAATTATATTTCCACACTTTAGAAGGTATTTATTTACTTACACGGACAGGACACTGGTTACTACTGCCGATGGAAAAGTGGCCTGCCATTGGTCACTTTCCCCTCGTTCCAGGTTCATATTCTTTACCGTCCAACCTCGACTTGAGGACTCACCCAACACCCCGTCTTCTCCATGGCTTTTAATCATCATCCCTCTACCCTGTCTCGGTCACCCCCTGCCATGATTACACCTCCGATGTTATTATTAGCAGGATAGTGTTGGATCGACTCCACTTTCAGCTCATGTGCAACATGACTGATTTTATTAAATGCATGTCCTTCGGTCCACACACGTGGACATCTCTATTTAATTAGGTCTTTGATCTCTTATATACAAGGGAATATTACTCGGCCATAAAAAAGAATAGTCTTACCATTTGCAACAATGTGGATGGACCTAGAGCAGTGATGGCGAACCTTTTGAGCTCGGCGTGCCAGCATTTTGAAAAACCCTAACTTAACTCTGGTGCCGTGTCACCTATAGAAATTTTTTGATCTTTGCCACCATCGTAAAACAAAGACTTATATTTTTGATATTTATTTTATATATTTAAATGCCATTTAACAAAGATAAATCAACCAAAAAACTGAGTTCGCGTGTCACCTCTGACACGCGTGTCATAGGTTCGCCATCACTGCCCTAGAGAGTATTGTGCTAAGTGAAATAAGCCAGGACAGAGGAAGGCACATACCATATGGTTTCACTTCTATGTGGAAATCTATAAAACAAAGAACAGAAACAGATCAGAGACACTGAGAATAAACCTGATGGCTGCCAGATGGGATGGGGGTTGAGGAACTGGGTGAAAAAGACGAAGGGATTAAGAAGTACAAATTGAGAGTTATAAAAGTGTCACAGGGATGTGAAAGGACAGCATAGGGACTATAGTCAATAATTGTAATAACCATGTATGGAGCCAGGTGGGTACTGGATTATGGAGGGATCACTTCACAAATTATATAAATGTCTAACCACTACACTGTACACCTGAAACTAATACAAAATAATAATTGAATGTCAACTGTAATTAAAATAAACAAAAATTTTAAATTAAAAAAAAATAATTTTCAAAAATAGTAAATTTCCATATTCACCACCTAAATCCCATGATCGTTAAGGTCTGCTACATCTACTGTTAATATTGCTGTCCTCTCTGAAAGTCAGGCAAGTGCTTCATTGGGGTGTGGAATTTTAGAGTGAGGAATTGGGGTCACCGTCTCCTCCAGGGCTGACACATTAGTTTCACTGAACCCCTTCACAAAGACACTGCAGCCCTCGCTGGTCTGGCTCAGTGGATAGAGCGTCCACCTGCGGACTGAAGGGTCCCGGGTTTGATTCCAGTCAAGGGCACATGCTGGGGTTGCAGGCCCCATCCCCAGTGTGGGGCGTGCGGGAGGGAGCCGATCCATGATTCTCCCTCATCATTGATGTTTCTACCTCTCCCTGTCCCTTCCTACCTGATATCAATAAAAATATATTTTTTAAAAAAAGGAGATACATAGGAGACAACATGTAGATGTCACCACCCACTTCTGGAGGGAGCCAACTCTTCACATCAAAGCATATTCCCAATAACCAAGACTTGGAAACAGCCTTCGTGTCGTGGCAGATGATTATATAAAGGGTGTGGCACACATATGCAGTGGGCACTACTGAGCCATAAGAAATGATGAAACAAGTAATATTGGACTTTCTAGTCTTGGCGAGATTTTGTCCTCCTCATGATGCCCGAAATGCTAGAGCTAAGAGGAAAGTAGTTAGCAGATTTTGTGTTTATGAAAATCGACACAGACCGCTTCCATTTAAAGATAAAACGAAACAAAAGCAGAGGCGGAAGCTTTTGCGGCAGTAGAGGAAAGTGAGAACTAAACAGAAAATTAAGAGAAAAATAAATGCATAAACAAATAAAACTTGGTCAGAGCAGAATCCCCCAAAAAGGAAAAGATGGGGCACAAGTAAATGAAAAACAAGGAAAGGGGGGAGGGGAAGAGTTCTGACATCAAAGATTGGGACGTAGAGCAACTTCTTAAATGTACAAAAATCTTGCCCAGCCGGCGTGGCTCAGTGATTGAGCATCGACCTATGAACCAGGAGGTCAGGGTTCGATTCCCAGTCAGGGCACAGGCTTGGGTCTCGGGCTTGATCTCGAGTAGGGGGTGTGCAGGAGGCAGCCAATCAGTGATTCTCATTATTGATTATTGGTTCTCATTAGTGATTCATTCTCTCTCTCTCTCTCTCTCTCTCTCTCTCTCTCTCTCTCTTCCTCTCTCTTCCTCTCTGAAATCTATAAAAATATATTTAAAAAATAAAAAGATGGGGCCAGTGACAATGGCTGAGCAGTCTTCAGCAGCTGCTCTGTGTGAGAGGAGGAAAATGCTAGACTCCAGGCTGGTAGGCAGCTCACACTGGTTCCCACTGCAAATCAAAACTTCTTTGGGAGTCGGTCAGTGTCCTCCCGATAGGCGAGGCTGGGGGTCTGGACCCTAGAAGTGCACGAACAAGAATCAACCAATGAGCCCAGTGGATAGAGCGTCGGCCTGCGGCCTGAAGGGTCCCAGGTTTGATTCCGGTCAAGAGCATGTACCTTGGTTGCAGGCTCCTCCCAGGCCCTGGTCGGGGCTCGTGCAGGAGGCAGCCAATCAATCTGTTTCTCTCGCATCGATGTTTCTCTCTGTCTTTCCCTCTCTCTTCCACTCTCTCTCAGAATCAATGGGAAAATATCCTCGGGTGAGGATTAAAAATAAAAATATTTTTTTAGCCCTAGCTGGTTTGGCTCAGTGGCTAGAGCATCGGCCCACAGACTGAAAGGTCTGGGTTCGATTCTGATCGAGGGCACGCAACTCAGTTGCCGGCTGGATCCCCAGCCCTGGTTGGGGCACGTGCAGGAGGCAACCAATCACTGTGACATCGATGTTTCTCTCTCTGTGTCCCTCCCCCTTCCTTCCACTCTCTCTAAAAATCAATAGGGAAATATCCTTGGGTGAGGATTAACAATAAATAAATAAATAACTTTTTTGAGGTGGGGGGATTTTAAATGGATTTTTTGAGAGAGAGGAAAGGAGAGGGAGAGAGAGAGAAACATCAGTGTGAGAGTGGAACATGGATGGGCCGCCTCCTGCACATCCCTGGCAGACCAGGAATCAAACCAGCAACCTTTCGGTGCCTGGGACGATGCCCAATGAACTGAGCCACGCCAGCCAGGGCTTGGCTGCTTTTGATGAGAAAGAAGAAGAGCTAACTGGTCCGGAAGTGTTGATGCAGCGGTTGAATTATTTAAGAGGCTCGCACATCCGGTGTGGGCGTTTGAAGGGTGTGTTGAGGAATGAGCAGGAAGGTGAGGGAAGTCACTGTTTCCCAGAGGGTTCTCCTGGCATCCAAGCAGCTGCCCGGTCCTGCGCCCTGGGAGCGGCAGCCTCCTCACTCTCCTCTCCCTCCTCTTCTCCGCAGTCCCAGCAGAGGTGCATCGTCATCTTCGCCCTGGTCTGCTGCTTCGCCATCCTGGTCGCCTTGATCTTCTCGGCTGTGGACATCATGGGAGAGGATGAGGACGGACTCTCGGAAAAAAACTGCCAAAATAAATGTCGGTAAGAGGTAACAGACAAAAATTCTCTCTTAGGGGGCGGGCGAGAGAGCCAGGGGGCCCTGGACAGTGGAGAGAGGTCACAGCCGCACGTGGTCACCTGAGTTCACTCGCCTCCGGGTCCAGCCGAGACTCTCATTTCGACAAGGAGAGAAAAATGAGTCGTGATTTCATTCACTTTACAGTTTGGGCAGGTTCTGTGCAGGGGGGTGGGGGACAGAATGACAGTCTGCACCCGTCCGCATTTCTGCATCACGGCCTCTGCTTGTGAGGTTCTGGTCTGTTCTGTGACGGCCAAAAAAGGGGGCCCCAAGTGGACGGAGACAGTGTGCTAATTGTTCCATCAGATAGAAGTCAAAAAACACCATCATCTTCATGCCCAGCCAGTGAGGCTCAGTGGTTGAGCATCAACCTATGAACCAGGAGGTCATGGTTCGATTCCCAGTCAAGGGCACATGTCTGGGTCGTGGGCTCGATCCCCAGTAGGGGGTGTGCAGGAGGCAGCCAATCCATGATTCTCTCTCATCGTGGATGTTTCTATCTCTCCCTCTCCCTTCCTCTCTGAAATCAATAAAAATATATTTTTTTAAAAAACAGAGATCAACCACAAAATGACAAGTTACTATGAGTTAGCGCTTATAATGAATTTTAATGATAATTTTCCCCCGTGGGAAGCATCGGTCTAAGTGCCTCTCCTTTCTGGCTTAAAATCAACCACCCGGTAACATGCATGTGAGTTTTTATCCTGACTTTTCTGGGGTCGAACGTCTGGCACACACAAAAAATGTCTGGAAAAGGCCATAGGAGTTTGTTTTCTTTGCAGCTCAGGATATATGAGAGTCTAGTTACCAGGCAGCTGTATTATATGGAAAATAAAGGATGCAGGAGAGAAATCCGTGCACGTTACAGATTTATTGCGTCATGTTCAGAAGGCGTCCCCCAGTATATTTACTTCCCAGATTGGATTTGGGAGAAGAATTGTATTGGGATCCTAAGAGCAATAGAACAATAGCGATGGTCATTCCCTTCTCCCTGAAAGCTCCCAACATAATGTGGACAAGGGGCCAGTGACTCCTACAGGGGAATGGCTCTGTCCTCTCTCTCGCCTCACCCTGCAATGACTACTGCTGGTGCCCGAGCTAGTTTTGCTCAGTGGCTAGAGCGTCAGCCTGTGGACTGCAGGGTCCCAGGCTCAATCCCAGGCAAGGGCACATGCCCAGGTTGTGGGCTCGGTACCCAGTAGGGGGTGTGCAGGAGGCAGCCGATTCTCTCTCATCGTTGATATTTCTAGCTCTCTCTCTCTCCTTCCTCTCTGAAATCAATAAAAATATACTTAGAAGAAGAAAAAATAAAAAGACTACTGAGTACTTTGAATTTTCTAAAGGCCAAACTGTCATAACTGTCTCAAGACAACACCCCGTACCTTTTAGCACACATTGCCAGCTATAGGAAAGAGGGGGCCTTACAATTAGGTCCCGTACACGTTGGGGGAAGCTATCATTGAATCTAATTTTTACTTTGAACTCGTGCACCTGGCATTTGGGTCTGGTTACTTCTTCCTTCTGAGTCAGTAACTCCACGGATGACTCCACACAGCGCCCCCCTCCTTCCAGAACATACTCTTCAATGACCAGCCATGCTCTTGGTTCCTTTCCCTGGGTAGTGGGGTCACCACCTGGCTTCTAGGTGCCACCCCTCTACGCGTCGTCTTTCCTAGAACTGCAGCCCCTCCAGGTCTTCCTGCCTTCTACAGCCTCTTCCCCTGTGTCCCGTTTCTGTCCTACATTCTCGGCCTCACCATAGGCACTTCCTGTGTGTCTGTCCTTGTCCCAGGGACCTTCTGCTTGTTGGGCAACGGTGGGTCCTGGTACCCCACTGGGGTCCCAGTCGCCAGTGGGACAGTCCATTGTTCCACCGTCTTCTCTCAGTCATCCTCATGTGAACCTGATGGGATTTTCTTGCATCGTCCACTCCCTCCTTATCATTGTAGACAACATTGTGTTCTCCCTGGCCGGCGTGGCTCAGTGGTTGAGCGTCAACCTAGGAACCAGGAGGTCACGGTTAGTTTCCCAGTCAGGGCACATGCCTGGGTTGGGGGCTTGGTCCACAGTGTAGGGCGTGCAGGAGGCAACCGATCCATGATTCTGTCTCATCATTGATGTTTCTATCTCTCTCTCCCTCTACCTTCCTGTCTGAAATCAATTAAAATATATGTATATTTTAAAAAGAAAGAAAACATCATGTTCTCACTTCCAGGACTCTCCCCACCTTCTTTGGTGCCTGGCTAACAGACCTCCCACCCCTCAGTCGCATCTCTTGCCACTGTCCTTAGTAACTAGCATGTACTTCCCAACCCCCTAGCCCTGTGCTCGGCAAACTCGTTAGTCAACAGAGCCAAATATCAACAGCACAACGATTGAAATTCCTTTTGAGAGCCAAATTTTTTAAACTTAAACTGTATAGGTAGGTACACTGTTATTAACTTAATTAGGGTACTCCTAAGCTGGCCTTTGCTAAAAACGTCCTCAATCTGATGGAGGTACGTTCGCTGAGGTCGGCCCCTTCCAACTCTCCCATCCACGCTCGTCTTGTAGACTTGTTTCGTCTATCTCCTTTCGTTCATCCTCTCTCTATGTCCTAACCATCTCAACATACCTTTCTCCATCCTCGACACTGCATCTTCTTTCACTCCACAATGTTCCCTAAAATTAACTTAATAAACTTTACTTAAGGTTTTAAGTCAACTTCGCACTGTACGTGCACGCCCGCACGTGGTATTTTGTGGAAGAGCTACACTCAAGGGGCCAAAGAGCCGCGTGTGGCTCTCGAGCCGCGGTTTGCCGACCACAGCCCTGGCCTTTCTGGTTGTAACCACCTCAGGTCAGTGAGTTTAATATCTGCGTCACCTTTGCACCTGCCAGCAACTCCTCCAAGCCAGCCCCATGCAGGGAACGACCATGGACTTCGGCGTCAGAAAGATCTGGATTCACATCCACTTGCTGCTGCTTACCAATCTGTAAACGTGGGTGAGACAGTAATCTCGTTATTTCATTCGTCTCCTGCTTGTGGAGCACCAAAGCCCTGCACGAGGAGGTACAATAGTTAGTGAGACCGTCATGGCGATACTCTGGTCAGACACTCTGTGGGCTGTCAGAGCAGACTCGGGGGCAGTGCTGACATCACAAAAAGCAAACCTGGCCTTGGACTCCGCTCTGCCCCTGCAGGGTTATGAAGACTAGTTTAGTTTCATTTCCCTTAAAAATGGTAGATTAAAAAAAATCTATCTCACCAGGTTCTAAGAGGCCATAGTAAGTTGTGGAAACCTATAACAAAGCATCAAGAAATGCCTACCGCCCTCGCCGGTGTGGCTCAGTGGATAGAGCGTCAGCCTGCGGACTGAAGGGTCCCAGGTTCGATTCCGGGCAAGGGCACATGCCCGGGTTGCGGGCTCGATCCCCAGTAGGGGGCGTGCAGGAGGCAGCCGATCAATGATTCTCTCTCATCATTGATGTTTCTCTCTCTCTCCCTCTCTAAATCAATAAAATAAAAAAGAGAAAGGCCTACCAAGCAATATGTAAATATTAACCCTCTCCTGTTCCTTTCAGAGTCAGAATCCCCCTCCTCCCTTCATAGCTGACTTTCTCTTCCTCCCACGTCCTTGCTTCTCCTGAATCAACTTCCTCCTGATTTTAGTTGCGGGAGGTAAACAGGGACCAAGCACAGGAGAACGGGGGCTATTTATTCAGAACTTGTATCACAGGGCAGTCAGCCACCGTCCCCTGCTTCTGGCCAACTCTCAAAGGCAGGCGGAGGAGGGGGAAACCTTTATAGTAGCAAAGAGGGAAGGTTCAGGTGCCCTGACTGGAGGCTGTTGGCGTGAGGAAGCTGGCGGCCTGCCCACCAGCAGCACGGCGTCCCGGGTGACAGGCTGGGAGTGCCTGTTTGACTCGGTGGGCCCCAGGTCGGAAGTGGGGACAGAAATTAGGGAAGCTGGCACTTGCTAAGCAAGCATGGCCATTTGGGTTCTAGAAGTCACGGCTCAGCCCTCTAGATGATGACTCGGGAAAGTAGCCTGACTCAGAGCAGGCTGGCTTTCCAGGCTAGTTGTTGTAGGTAAGAGGTTGACTCCCTGGGCAAGTGGCTATACTTGGTGGTCAGAGTCCTCTTTTATATACACTAGAGGCCCGACGCATGGAATTCGTGCAAGGGGCTCGACCCTCGCAGCCCCAGCTTCATCTAGAACAGCAGTTCTCAACCTGTGGGTCGCGACCCCTTTGGGGGTTGAACGACCTTTTCACAGGGGTTGCCTAAGACCATCGGAAAACACATATAATTACATATTGTTTTTGTGATTAATCACTATGCTTTAATTATGTTCAATTTGTAACAATGAAATTGGGGGTCACCACAACATGAGGAACTGGGTTAAAGGGTCACAGCATTAGGAAGGTTGAGAACCACTGATCTAGAAGGTTACCCAGAAGGACGTCCGGAAGGACGTCCGGAAGGTCGTTTGGCTGTTCGGTTTAATTAGCATATTGCGCTTTTATGATTATAGGTGGTCTGGTCCATCGGCACCTGCAGTCTCCCAGTTTCTGGAACATCCTCCTGGACCCCAGCCCCTTCTGTTTCATGTGCAATGTTTTCGTTTTCTTGTTCCCCAGTTGCTCCTTCCGGCAGCCTCCTCAGTCCTCCCCCGGTGGCTTGCCTCCCTGGAGCTTTTGCTTCAGCTGCCAGTTCACAAACAGGCTGACTCCTGGCTCCGCGCATCCGTGTCCTCGGGGCAGCCTGGCCATGGCTCCAGTCCCTCAACAGAGGGGAGAGGGTTTCTCTGTTCTTTAGTCCGAGGTTCCTTTTGGCAGGGATGCCCCTGGGAAAGGAGGGGAGACAATTTGGGGGTGCACCCCAGTGAGTACGTGGGCACTGAGGTCGACCAGAAGGGGAAGCGCCCACCTGTTCTGCCCAGCATGCCAGTCCCAACACAGCCCTCTGTGCAGAATGCCACCCACCACCTCACTCCTTTCCTGGCACTGACTTCCCAGACTCCACCTCCAGGTGGCGCCAGTGAGCACGTGCTGCTCAGCTTCCAATTTCCCTTTCCTTGGCCTCCTGGCTTTCTGTTCCTGCGTTTCCCCTTAAGGTGTCCTTATCATAGAGAGTGCCGCCCGCCGCCTGCTGAGATCTTATTACTGTGAAGCTACAATTAAACTCCCTCTGGGTTTGCAGCTCTTCCCACTCCTGGGAGCTGAAAGAATATAAGCTCTGCCAGCGGCTTCTCTGTGTTTTGACAGCCTCTCCCCAAGAGCTTCTCATCCCGGGCTCGCTCTCCTAAATATGTTATTTAATTCATCTTATCTCTACTACTTCAAGTCACACCGTCAACTCAGTCTTTCCCCAACTTTTATGTCTTTCTAAAACACTATCTCCTGCCAGCTGGTGTAGTTCAATGGTTGAGCTTCAAGCCAAGAACCAAGAGTCCACTGGTTCAATCCCCGAGCAGGGCACATGCCCGGGTTGTGGGCTCAATTCCCAGTGGGGGGCATGCAGGAGGCAGCCGATTGATGATATTTCTCTCTCATCATTGAAGTTTCTATCTCTCTCTCCCTCTCCCTTCTTCTCTCTTAAAAAATAAATAAATAAAATATATTTTTAAAATAAAAATAAAAAACGGATCTCCCTATAAAAAACAACCCTATTTATAATTTTTCTGTCGGACTTATTTTATTTCTCTTCCCCCTTTTATTACTTTGCTGCTATAATACTGAACTAACAGTAGAATAATGTTACCCTCGGCGATCATAACTTCCACGTGAATCTGTAACATAAAAACTGCTCTACACTTATCCCCCAAAGTGCCTTTAACCAGCCTCAGTTGTTAGGCTCAGACACGAGGTCCTCTGACCTCAGTACATGACTCTGACCCACTTTGCTTCTTCGGGCTGCATTTCTGTGTACTTCCCTCATTTCCCAGGGCATTTTTAATTGCTGATTCGGTCCCTATAAATATAAGCCTCGGTGTCACTTGACTACCCGACGAGGCAAATTTTCTAGCTTCTGCTAGGAAAGTACATCTTGGTGGGCTCCGGAGAATCATTGGAGTAAACAATGGCTTATTCTGCCCGGCCGGCGTTGCTCAGTGGTTGGGCATCAACCCAGGAACCAAGAGGGCACTGGTTCAATTCCCAGTCAGGGCACATGCCCGGGTTGCAGGCTCGATCCTAAGTGTGGGGCATGCAGGAGGCAGTCGATGAATGATTCTCTCTCATCATTCATGTTTCTATCTCTCTCTCCTCCCTTCATCTCTGAAATAAATTAAAAATATATATATTAAAAAATGAATGGCTTATTCTGCCAGTTTAGATTGCATATGTGCCATGGCTTGGCTATTTTATACTTTACTAGTGCCCCTGATTATAATTTTATACCATTTTTTCAAAAGATAACTATGTACTGTGAGGTTTCCTACGCATTACATCTCCAGGGACCCGTAGAAACACTGGAACTTACCTCCAGGTGCTGCCCAGGTACGGAACACCTGCTCACAGCAGAACACCCAGCCTTTCATGGGGGGGGGGCATCATTTTTGTATTTTGCACCTACACCTGTCTCACCTGTCCACATCACTTTTGTTGGATTATTACTCGCCCGCTCCTTGGCGGCACTACTAGACATCTACTAGAAGAGGGCTTTTCTTGACCACACCTTCCTGAAAAATCCACACAGAACTGCTCTCACCCTGCTCCTCCTCCACCCCAGGCCCAGTTCCCATAACAGCATGGCAGTTTGTTTCTGCCAACTCTCACTAGACAAGCTGAGTAAACATAAAATTTTGGTGGGTTATCATTGTCTTTTAATTGTATTGCTGGATGCTTGTTACCTATTCTGTGCAGGTAACAACAGTAGACTAATGTTACCCTCGGTGATCACAATTATGGAAGGCCCTGCTCCTGGCCCTCCTCATGTTCGCCCCTTGTCCTCCTCAATCAGCCCCCATGCCCGGGGGTTAACTGGCCTAGTTCCGCTCACTCTTGCCCACACACCTGCAGATCCATGTTAACTGCAGCCCACTTGGTCTGAAGCCAGAAGGGGATGGACCAACTCTGTGTGCGTATGTGAAATCCACGATTCCTGAACCCAGGAATCTTCTTTCATCCTAAAATGAATGGGCTTGGGTCTGTGCAATATTTTAGGCTGGGCCACCCATGTATAAGTTATCACAGTCTCCAATAAGGGGTGGCCTGGAGCACCAGGGTTTGGCCACAGAAAGTATAACAAACATTACACACACCCACTTTTTACATATACTTGCTAAATTCCTTAATTTCTCTATGAAAAAGCTGATTTCTCTATTTTATGTATTTTACCTATTTTGTGTTCTGAATCTCTCCCTCTGATCCATTAATTTCTTACTTAAAATAATTGCCGAAACCGGTTTGGCTCAGTGGATAGAGCGTCGGCCTGCGGACTGAGGGGTCCCGGGTTCGATTCCGGTCAAGGGCATGTGCCTGGGTTGCGGGCATATCCCTAGCAGGGAGTGTGCAGGAGGCAGCTGATGGATGTTTCTCTCTCATCGATGTTTCTAGCTCTCTATCTCTCTCCCTTCCTCTCTGTAAAAAATCAATAAAATATATTTTAAAAAAATAAAATAAAATAATAAACTGTGTCTGTAGACGTATCTATATTAATGACCTAGTTGCCGCGCCAGTGTTGGACAGGCAGAATTTGGTTCATCAGTAGATACCATGTATAGAAGACAGCATTTGAAGGACCTCTTTATGCACTGACAGCCACCTCCTTGTATTTTGTACTTTCTCATTTAGTGTCATGGCCTTACAGCTATCTTAACGGACTCAGCTGGCTGCAGTAGGTTTTAATCGTTGTGGGGGTTTTTTTCTTTTAATGCCTGTATGGTTATTACTTGGCTAGAGCGAGCTGTCTTGTACTTTTGGGCACTAGTCCACATATCTGAGAGCAGCTTGGCTTTCTGGCAACAACAAGCTGTTCTGGCCCCCGTGATGTTATCTACTGTCTGGTTCCTTTTGTGGAGAATTCGACACCCAAGTTCCAAGGGTGTCATTAGATGGTCCCTCAAGGGGATGGGGGACAGGTACAGTGACACAGAGGAAAGGCTCATCTCATTCCTTGTGTGACTGAGCCACATTCCCCCTCCTATTCCCCCTGCCTTCCTTTCACGTTAGAGACTAAGGACATGGACTGCAGGGCCGAGTTACCTGGGTTTGGATCTGGCTGGGCCATTTGGGAGATGCAAGATCTTGGGCAAGTTTCTTGATTTTATGGGACCACATTTTTTTTAAAATATATTTTATTGATTTTTTTATAGAGGGGAAGGGAGAGGGATAGAGAGTTAGAAACATCGATCAGCTGCTTCCTGCACACCCCCTACCAGGGATGTGCCCACAACCCAGGTACATGCCCTTGACCGGAATCGAACCTGGGACCCTTCAGTCCGCAGGCCGACGCTCTATCCACTGAGCCAAACCGGTTAGGGCATGGGACCACATTTTTCTCATCCGCCCAATGAGGACAGTTGGGGTGTCTGACGTTGAAAGGGTTCTATGAGGACAGAGTATGTTCCTTCAAGTGCCCTTCATCCAGGAGCATCTGTGATGTAATCGAGGATCGAGTCAGCAGGCTATTGTTCCTCTAATTAAGGGACAGAAGTTCATGGCCGGTGTTGGCCAGCCCCTTCTAAGTTCCATCTCACTTTGCTCCAAAATAAAGACGAGCTTACAATCCACTTTTCATCCTTTTCTTAAACTACGGGATTTTCCCTTTATCCACATGAACTTTGATCTACCATGCGTTAGACTGACAAATCCAGCGATGCCTTTACTGTTGGGCCCAGCTGGTGTGGCTCAGTGGTTGAGCATCGAGCTATGAACCAGGAGGTCACTGTTCAATTCCTGGTCGGGGCACATACCCGGGTTGCAGGCTCGAGCCCCAGTAGGGGGCTTGCAGGAGGCAGCCGATCAAAGATTCTCTCTCATCATTGATGTTTCTCTCTTTCTCTCTTTCTCTCCCTTTTCCTTCCTCTCCAAAATCAATAAAAATTAAAAAAAGTAAAATAAAACAGGCAGGTGAAAGTGTAATGAAGAGCAGGATGTTTGCATAATCTCAAGATATATCCCTATAAAGTACTTTTTAGTTACAACAGGGAAGTCGTGCCCACAACCCAGGCATGTGCTCTGACCGGGAATCGAACCAGTGACCTCTTGGTTCATGGGTCGATGCTCAGCCACTGAGCCACACCAATCAGGCCAGCTACTCTTTTTTAATGGGCAATAATTTTCATGTAAAAACAAGTATCTAATACAGGAATAATACTGTTCATTGAGATCCTATGTGTTATCCAGATCAATGTATTATCCCTCCATGGGGGAATGCACTTTTGGGAAGTAACAGGATTATGAGAGGGGAGACTGGAGTTAATAGATTATTTATTTACAGACTATCCTATGGAAATTAGTTAGAAAAAGAAAGCTGCTGAAGAATTGCTAAAATGAAACAGTATAACTAACGTGATTTTTTTTTCTAACATTGCATGGATAACTATTCATATATAATGGGGAATGGAAGATAAACGCTTAATTTTAAATGAAGGAAAAGAGAAGTCCTCAAACATTTAAATTCAGATATGTATATTCTTCCGAACTGTATTCTCATATGAAAGCACACATCAGAACGTTTCACTATTGAGTCAAGTAAAATTCAAATTTCCTGAATTACGAGATATTTGATTAGATTAGTACCCTGAAAGTATTGTTTCTATTCCCATAGCTAAAATCTCAAAGATTATTATTTCTCTTAATATATTTTTTAATTGATTTCAGAGAGGAAGGGAGAGAGACAGAAACATCAATGATAAGAATCATTGATCAGCTGCCTCCTGCACAACCCCTACTGGGGATCAAGCCTGCAACCTGGGCATGTGCTCTTGACTGGAATCGAACCCAGGACCCTTTAGTCCACAGGTCGACGCTCTATCCACTAGCCAAACCGGCTAGGGCTCAGAGATTCTTTTAAAGACCATCTTTTATCTTTAGGGTTTAATGTTCAAAAGGGGGAAATGTGACACTTCTCATGGCCCATAATTACCACTTGAGGAAGCAGCAGAAGCTAATTATCTCAAACTATTAATTTTGATGAAACGTATATGATTAATGATGTTGACATTTCCTGTCGCCAGGTTTGTTCTCTAAAAAAAGTTTACTTGAGTGTGGCATATATTTTTCAAAGAGTTCACAGAACCCGAATGGGCACAGCCATTCTGACGATCACAGATAGTGCTGAGGGCAGATAGCTCAGCTGTCCTTTTCCCTGAGGGCCTGTTTCAGCCTCCATGGCCTGAAGGGCCTCCCATAGTGACAGAGAGCTGCCCTTTAGCCTGAGGCAAGCGGGACGTTGACCCAGGGAGTGAAAAGGAAAAAGAAAAACCTAGCCCTAGCCAGTTTGGCTCAGTGGATAGAGTGTCGGCCTGCAAACTGAAAGGTCTCAGGTTCAATTCCCGTTAAGGGCACATGCCTGGGTTATGGGCTCAGTTCCCAGTGGGGGACTTGCAGGAGGCAGCTGATCTATGACTCTCTCTCATCATTGATGTTTCTCTCTCTCTCCCCCTTCCTCTTGGAAATCAATAAAAATATTTTTAAAAGATGTAAGATTACTTGTTTTCTCCACTCTTGCCAACATTGTAGTATATTGTCAGATCCTTAATCTTTGCCAATCTGATGGTGGAAAAAGTGGTGTTTTATTGTTTGGTTGTTTGTTTTGTTTGTTTTTTTCAATTATGAGTAAGGTTGAAACTCTTCCCCCGTGCTTATGAGCTATGCCTACTTTTCCATCTGTGACTTGCCTGTTCATGTCCTTTCTATGGACATGGTTAGGAAGAGCGTGGCTTGATAGAGGACCAGTCAAGAACCGTAAAGTGTCTGAGAGCAATACAATAATCATCATAACAGCAATACAGTCAGTGACATTCCACAGGGCCAGTCGCTGTTATCAGAGCGGTATCATGAGGTTTTTGAGCCTCTCTTTTCCATTGAATTAGAAATAATCATTGTAGGAGCTCTTCACGGGCAATTATTACTGTGTTTTGCTTTTATGGAGCATGGAGCATGGACCATGGATTATCTGTGCATCTATAAGGGGAACTCCCACTGTAATCTCTTTGCCTCAGTAACGGTGACAACCACTGCATGGGAGGAGCCAGCTTGTCCCGTGTTGTAAATGAAGGACTTCGTTCTGAGCGCGCTTCTGGAAATCTCTGCTTCCCCAGCTCTGAGGTGGATGTTTTCTTGTCTCTGTGATGCTATTTACTAAGAGCCGAGGGGCGCGTCGGCCAGCTATTCTATTTTCATTTGATGATCGCATTTTCCTGGCATCCTGGTCTGATGAGTTAAGGGACTTGGAACCGGACTTCCAGGAGGGGGTTGGCTGTGACCCATCACAAATGACCATGTTTATCTATTATTTCGTGTTATTATTACGTCTGTCACTTTTCATATACCTGCAATATGCCAGCTACCATATGAGGTGCCTAGTGTTATCTCACTGATTCTTTTTTTAATTTATTTTTCATTTGTATTTTTTTTTAGCTTTTTTTTTTATTGCTTAAAATATTACAAAGGGTATTACATATGTGTCCATTTTATCCCCCCGCCCTAGACAGTCCCCTAGCCTCCCCTATCCCCCAGTGTCTTATGTCCATTGGTTATGCTTATATGCATGCATACAAGTCCTTTAGTTGATCTCTTACCCCCCTACCTTCTGCCCCCCAACCCTCCCCATTTGTATTTTTTTAATTCTTTAAATTTTATTGTTGACGCTATTAGAGATGTCCCCCTTTTTCTCCCGTTTCCCCACTTCCACCGGGTCCCCGTCCCCCCTCTTCCCTCTGGCCAGCAGCACACTGCTGTCTGTGTCCATGGGTTATGTGTATGTGTTCTTTGGCTAATCCCTTCACCTAATCCCTAGTCAACCTCCCCCTCCTTTCCCCGACAGCTGTCGGTCTGTGCATGTATCCGTGCCTCTGTTCCTATTTTGTTCATCAGTTTATTTTGGTCACTAGATACAATAAAGCAGATATTATTTTTATTTTCCAGAGGAAATGGCAGATTCAAAATTATGTTCTTTAAATATATTTTTATGGATTTCAGAGAGGAAGGGACAGTGTAGAGAGAGAGAAACATCAATGATAAGAGAGCATCATTGATCGGCTGCCTCCTGCATGCCCCCTCAGTGGGGATCGAACCTGCAGTCAGGGCATATGCCCTGACCAGGAATTGAACCATGACCTCCCAGTTCACAGGTCCATCAATGCTCGACCACTGAGCCACGCCAGCCAGGCCTAGATTCAGAATTATTAAATAACCTACACACCTATTAAGCGGTCAAGCTAGGTTCCAATCCAGGTGTCGCCGACCTTTTTCTTAGAATTCTTGGCTCTCAGGCCAAGTCAGGGCTGCTTGAGGGGCTGCCCATTGCAGGGGGGGAGCAGTGCATGACATTCACACACTGTCCACCCCCGCGCCCCTCCATGGAGCGGGTGAGCCCACGTCACCATGTCCTCCGGGCTCAGCCGTATCACCATCGGTCTCTGCCTCTGTACGTTGCCCTGTTTCATCCAACTCCACGAGACTCTCCCATCGCTGGGCTTCAGCTCTCGGTGCATCCCGGTGCCATGGGCTGGGAATGGTCCTTGGAGATTGATGACTATAGGCCAGTGATGGCGAACCTTTTGAGCTCGGCGTGTCAGCATTTTGAAAAACCCTAACTTAACTCTGGTGCCGTGTCACCTATAGACATTTTGTTGATATTTGCAACCATAGTAAAACAAAGACTTATATTTTTGATATTTATTTTATATATTTAAATGCCATTTAACAAAGAAAAATCAACCAAAAAAATGAGTTCGCGTGTCACCTCTGACACGCGTGTCCTAGGTTCGCCATCACTGCCATAGGCTGTCTTGTGCCCAGTCATGAGCAGGAAGATGAGCATCCTGAATCCCCAACCGCCCCTCACAGACTTGGCTCACATGACACTGTCCCCTCCACAGCTCCAGCTTCTCTCTGGATTCGCCCAACTCAAACTCTTTTCTTTAAATAGAATTCATTGATTTTTTTACAGAGAGGAAGGAGACGGATAGAGAGCTAGAAACATCGATGAGAGAGAAACATCCATCAGCTGCCTCCTGCATACCCCCCACTGGGGATGTGCCCGCAACCAAGGTACATGCCCTTGACCGGAATCGAACCTAGGACCCTTCAGTCCGCAGGCCGACACTCTATCCACTGAGCCAAACCGGTTAGGGCCCAACTCAAACTCTTAACCAGACCCTGGTCCATTCCTGTCCCCTTCCCCCCGGGGAGACCCTAGTCCCCAGGTCTCGGTGTGGTCGGCCTTGGCGCTTTGCTACCCAGCGCTTCCTTCCCTAGGCGCAGCTTCCCCTCATCCCTCCATCCCTCAGGTGTCACCTGAGGCCCCCACCCTCCTGCAGGAGTTCTGCTCTGGTCCCTGGGTCCTTTGACCTCACCACTCTGGGCGCTAGAACTCGTATGGCCCTAGCAGGTGTGGTTCAGTGGATAGAGCGACGGCCCACAAACTGAAAGGTCCCGGGTTCCATTCTGGTCAAAGGTGTGTACCTCGGTTGCAGGCTCCATTCCCAGCCCCGGTTGGGGCACATACGGGAGGCAACCAATCGATGTGCCTCTCTCACATCGATGTTTCTCTCTCAGTGTCTCTCCCCCTTCCTTCCACTCTCTCTAAAAATCAAGGGGAAGATATCCTCAGTTGAGGATTAACAAAAAAGTGAATAAATGAGGACGCGTTATCTGCTGTGAACACCCAAGTGTTCGTTTTTCCGGGAATTTAACCTATCTCCACAAAGAGGCTAGTTTTACAAAATTGTTCTAAACACTTGTAAGCTTAACTCGGTCCATAATGTTGAGCTGAGCTCCTTTATACAAAAGCTTTTGTGGATTTGGTTGTCTTTCCTTTTGTATTATTATTTTTTAAAAAATAGAAGGTTGGGAGCCACAGGTAAGAGAGGGACTTTCTGAATGTCCGAAAGCATTAGCACCAGAGGTCATGTATGTCTCTAAATATTCTTAGGCGGATGCGTATTGAGTTTGGTCTTGGTTCAAGAGAGAGAATTTATGCGAGTTCAGTCGAGGGGCAGTTCTAAAAATCGACGCCACTCCCGATTTATGTGTGAATCAATTCAGCCTGCGAGTGCGACGTTAAAGATGGCTGTGTGGCTGCCTGTCTACTGTGTCCATGTTCAGGCGTAGGCATAAATGCTTATGGTCTTAGCGGTCTCAAATTTTATTCTCTCTTGGGAGTCACAGGTTATGAAAAGACCCCTGGCAGAGGGCAGATTTCGGGGGGGGGGGGTAGTTTTACGGCAGGTGAGTTAGGATGAGACTTCTCAGGCATGTGCTCTGATATTTTTTTTTCTGATTGAACGTATTACAAATTTGGGGGAGAAGGGAGCAGTGGTATTTGTCCTCTGTACACGTGATCGCCAAACTTCCATCCCACGCTTAGGCCCCTGGTGTCAGGGAGTGTCCAGGGGGGTGGGCTGGTGAGGCGGGCCTTTGAGGCACCCACTGTCACTGCGCTCTTTTCTGTCTGCTCTGCTAGACTGTAAGCCAGTTGGGTGGGGATTCTGGCTCAGAAATATTCACACGGTGGCTGGTGTGTATCAGTGCCCAAGTGCAGATAGTGGAGGGAATGAAGAAATGCAAGGCTTCTCCCAGCCGGCGTGACTCAGTGGTAGAGCATCGACCTGCGAACCAGGAGGTCACGGTTCGATTCCCAGTCAGGGCACATGCCCAGGTTGCAGGCTCCATCCCCAGTGTGGGGCGTGCAGGAGGCAGCCGATCCATGATTCTCTCTCATCATCGATGTTTCTCTCTCTCTCTCTCTCCCTTCCTCTCTGAAATCAATAAAAATGCATTTAAGCCCTGACTGGTTTGGCTCAGTGGATAGAGCATCAGCCTGTGGACTCAAGGGTCCCAGGTTCGATTCCAGTCAAGGGCATGTACCTTGGTTGCAGGCGCATCCCCAGTGGGGGGTGTGCAGGAGGCAGCTGGTCGATGTTTCTCTCTCATCGATGTTTCTAACACTCTATCTCTCTCCCTTCCTCGCTGTAAAAAACCAATAAAATATATTTTAGAAAAAAAATGCATTTAATATATTTAAGAATAAAAACTAAAAAAAGGCTCAGCTTTGTCCCTGAAGAGCGAGTATGCGGTTCCTTGTGACCGGGGTGAGGAAGGCAGGCGAGGCAGAGGCGGGAGGCGAGGCAAAGAAGACCGTGACCTCCATGCGGGGGTCATGGGTCATGTGCACCGTGCTTAGGAATTTGGACTTTGCTGGGAAAGAAACAGGTTGGCAGGAAAATGGACATGATCCTATTTGCATTCCAGGGGAGAATGGTAATCTGTCTGATGAAGACGCCGGCTCTGGAATCCCTGGGTGCTTGTTAAAGCGCCCACGCCTGGGCTGACGTCTAATCCTATAGAATCAGAATTTCTGTGGGTTCGGCATCGATACCTGCGTTTTAAAAACCCCACAAAATCCTTACAACTTATCAGCTTACAGTGTGGGGACCCCTGGGTCAGGGGATGGAAAGTCAGGGGCGGGAACGCAGACCAGCGCAGATTTTGGAGTCAGATAAACCTCGATTCCCGGCTCAGTCCTTTATTGGCTCTCGTTTTAGCCTAATTACTTAGCATCTCCGGGGCTGAAGAGATGCTAAGTAATTTCCTTCTATAAATGGTTCGAAAGTACCCACCTCGTACTAGTGTGATCCAGATGAATTGAGATAACATGTCAAGTATCGAACATGCTTGCAGCCACATTGGAACCACCTAGAGGAGTTATTCAAACTCTGTGCACCCCAAGATCCCGGCATGGGGTGTAAAAGCTTCAAGGGACTCCCCAGATGATCACTGATTGGCTGCCTCCTGCTTGCCCCTTACTGGGGACCAAGCCCACAACCTGGGCATGTGCCATTGACTGGAATCTATCTGGAGACCCTTCAGTCTGCAGGCTGAATGACACTCTACCCACTGAGCCAGTGGTCAGCAAACTCATTAGTCCACAGAGCCAAATATCAACAGTACAACAATTGAAATTTCTTTTGAGAGCCAAATTTTTTAAACTTAAACTATATAGGCAGGTACATTGTTAGTAACTTAATTAGGGTACTCCTAATGCTTAGGAAGAGCCACACTCAAGGGGCCAAAGAGCCGCATGTGGCTCGCGAGCCGCAGTTTGCCGACCACGGCACTGAGCCAAACTGGGTAGGGCTCAAAATGATGGCTTTTACTACAAAAAAAAAAACAAAAAAAAAACACCACCCACTCCTAATGGTTTCTTGTTTAATTAGTTATTAATGACCAACTACCCAGTTACATCTTTAGTCCTTGATCGAGCTTTTAATGTGAGGGACAGCACGCTTGTCTGGAGTATGGACATTTGGGGAGAAAAGAACTCACATTAGGAAAGTTAGAATCCCAAATATGCTGATCTCTGTGTACCGGCTTATACCAATTATACTGCATGCTAGAACGTATTACCTCGTATTTTTTCAGACGGATGGTCCTTTGCCTCCTATTAAATTTGAAATGTGCACATCGGAGGAACACTTTCGGGGAGTCAGCATATTTTGAGATGCCTTGACTTGTTTTATTGTTCTGTTAACTCCGTTTAAGACTATTAACAAATACTGAGAGGTTGTTAGAACATTGCTGTTCAAGTGCTAATACAGGGAATTACAGCTCCTGTGTTTCAAGTTTAAAACAGTAGACACTGAGGCAGTGTGACTCATTGTCAAAGGTTGTTTGATAGACTCACACAAAAGCATTTCTAAATCAGAGGAGCTAGCCGCCGGTTTGACTCAGTGGTTGAGTGGCAACCCATGAACCAGGAGGTCACAGTTCGATTCCCAGTCAGGGCACATGCCTGGGTTGCGGGCTCGATCCCCAGTGCAGGGCATGCAAGAGGCAGCTGATCGATGATTTTCTCTCTCTCTCTCTCTCTCCCCCTTCCTCTCTGAAATCAATAAACGTACATACACATATAAACCAAATGAGCTATGTGCAGTCAATTTTTTTAAACTTGTTTAAAAGATGGAAAGAGATATCTAACAACCAAAAGAGAATATAAGTAAATGCCTTTTTTTTTTTTTTAAATTTCAAGCAGAGGATGGGCTGTGCTTTTTTAGTTTTGTCTTTTCAAGCCAGAGAAGGGATGGGAAGGATCAACATTAGTCTAACATCAGTGTACGTCAAGAGCCGTAAATAAACATCTTTTCACACTTTGATTAGGCTGAGAGACGTTATTCTCACGCAAACCAAGTGGGATCGCTGCCAAGCTGAGATCCGGTCCTCACCCTCGGATTCCAGCATCACCCCCATCTTTCCACCCCGGGAGGAACAATTTTGAGCTACCACACTCCTGTCTTCAGTTTGCAAGTACTTAGCAGATAGTTTTGTCTTTCAGAAACCAGTAGAAGTCCTTTCCTACAAACACTTGAAAAACCAGGTCATGGCCCTCGCTGGTTTGGCTCAGTGGATAGAGCATCAGCCTGTGGACTGAAGGGTCCCAGGTTCGATTCTGGTCAAGGGCACATGCCCGGTTTGTGGGCTCCATCCCCAGTAGGAGGTGTGGAGGAGGCAGCCGATCAATGATTCTCTCTCATCATTGATGTTTCTCTCTCCCTCTCCCTTCCTCTCTGAAATCAATAAAAAATATATTTTTTTTTTTTAAAAAAAAAACAGGTCATGAACAATATGGGTAATTTGATTTCTGATCAGAAATACGATGTGACTATAGCATAATAAGATCTCTGGCTTATATGTGCCTCTCAAAGAAATTTCAAGAGTTCCCAGAGACCTAACCGGTTTGGCTCAGTGGATAGAGCGTCGGCCTGCGGACTGAAGGGTCCCAGGTTTGATTCCGGCCAAGGGCATGTACCTTGGTTGCGGGCACATCCCCAGTAGGGAGTGTGCAGGAAGCAGCTGATCGATGTTTCTCTCTCTCATCGATGTTTCTAACACTCTATCCCTCTCCCTTCCTCTCTGTAAAAAGTCAATAAAATATATTTAAAAAAAAAAAAAAAAAGAGTTCCCAGAAAGTTCTGAGAGCTGCAGGATTGGCAGGTCAGGGGTGCAGGTCCCCAAAGGGTAGGGGGGGTGTGTGTGAATTCTGCCAGTTGGTCCCTGTAACTCTGGTTACTCCCTTGGGTTCAGTGTAAGACATGTGCAAGCTGCAGCAAGGGTGGGCTCTGTGGAGAACCGAGTCCATGCTTGTCAACAGGAAAGGATTCAAGTGTATTATTATTTTTTAAATTCCACGCAGACTGAACCGACCTCCTGTATGGAGTCCGCCCACAGGCCATGACATGGATCCCTGCTTCCCAGGTATTTGTATTGATTTCAGAGAAGAAGGGAAAGGAAGAGAGAGAAACATTAATGATGAGAGAGAATCATCGATCGGCTGTCTCCTGCACGCCCCCTAATGGGGATGGGGCCTGCAAACATGGCATGTGCCCTGACAGGGATCGAACCGTGACCTCCTGGTTCATAGGTCGATGCTCAACCACTGATCTATGCCGGCCTGGCTGTTTTCTTGTTTCAGGAGGATTTAAGACAGTGGTTCTCAACCTCCCTAATGCCGCGACCCTTTAATACAGTTCCTCGTGTTGTGGTGACCCCCAGCCATAATGTTATTTTCGTGGCTACTTCATAACTGTAATTTTGCTACTGTTATGAATCATCATGAAAATATCTTGATATGCAGGATGTATTTTCATTGTTACAAATTGAACATAATTAAAGCATAGTGATTAATCACAAAAACAATATGTAATTATATATGTGTTTTCTAATGGTCTTAGGGGACCCCTGTGAAAGGGTCGTTCGACCCCCAAAGGGGTCGCGACCCACAGGTTGAGAACCGCTGATTTAGGAGTACTTCCTAGACCTGTATGTTGTTTTCTAGCATTATGATCTATAAATGTTTCATCGCCACTAAGTATGTACTGCACAAATTCACTTTCTTTGTTCTTAGCAAAGAGTAATTTGAGTCACTTTTGCTTCGCATGCAAATTAGCTTTTTAATGGAAATACCTTTGATCCTTGTAATGCGAGCATCTTGCTTTTTACTCACCTGACCCCGCATTATTTAAATTTATCCAGAATCTTGCCTTTGGCTCTCATTTGCCTAATGGTCTTGGCGAGGCTGCCTCTGCAAATGCATCCTCCGAGGATCGCTTTGTTGAGAGGGGAAGGGGGAGACTGAAATTGATCGTGTTCCTTTCTGTCTCTGTCACATTTTATTTTCCACCTCCTGCCTCTGGTGAAGATAACGGTTTTAATGCTGAAGTGCCAGGACCCGGCTCTGCGGGATTGTACTTCCTCTCTTTGTTGGAAACATAATGATTTCGCAGTCTCGGCCTGGCACACCCGGCGTCTGTCAGCTTTGCTTCTTGATTCCGCATCCTCTGGGGCTCTCTCCTGCTTCCCCCTCGCTGCCATAATCCGCTCTGACCTGCTGGGGAGCCTGACCCCGTGTGCGGAGCCTGTTGAAATATAGAAGCGCCGGGAGAGTGGAAACCTCGTAAAAATGTAAATGGCTTCCCCCACTGGTCCACTGCGAGCAAAAACACCGGCTTAATGCGCTTTCCCGTTGAGTCAGGGTTTTAGAGTTGACAGGCTCGGGCGCAGGATCCTGAGAGGCCCAGCAGCACCCACACGCCAGGAATTGGGGGAGGGCTGCAGGTCCCGGCAGCAAAGGCGCTGGAGCAATCTGAGTGCCCTTCCTGGCCCCGGCCATTCTGGGTGAGGACCAGGAAGGCGCGTGAACTCCGTGGGGTGCCCTCTGGCCCTTGTGTGGCAAGTGCGGGCATGGGTTTCTGTGTTGAAGACCTGCCGTCAGCCGTGGGCTGTCAGCTTCTGATGGATAAATTGAGCAAAACTGGCTGTCAGGTGCCACCTTTAAAGCGACAGCCCTAACCAGTTTGGCTCAGTGGATAGCGTCGGCCTGTGGACTGAAGGGTCCTGGGTTCGATTCCAGTCAAGGGCACGTACCTCAGACCTCGGTGGCAGGCTCCATCCCCAGCCCTGGTGCAGGAGGCAAGCGATCGATGTGTCTCTCTCACATCGATGTTTCTCTCTCTGTCTCTCCCCTCCCTTCCACTCTCTCTAAAAATCAATGGAAAAATAGCCTCCGGTGAGGAGTAACAAAAAATGAAACTACAAAGGAACACTAAACTAAAGGGATGGCGATGAAGATAACTGAGGGCATAAATCGACCAGCCTCAGCTTTGCAAACCACATATGTGGTCTTTGCATTTGTATTTCAAGAAGTAAAAAAACCCCGTAGTTTTATGGTGATACTAATGTCATCGACAGCCAACCAGGGTTCTTTTCTTATCTTTTTTTAATTAAAGAGTAAAGCATTTCTTTTTAGCTTTCTGTTATTCAGAATAATAAGAGATTTTGTTAATCAAAATAACAATAATAGCACCCTGGTCTGGTGGCTCTCTCCCTCCCTCCCTCCCTCCCTTCCTCTCTCTCCAAAATCAATAAACATATCCTCTGGTGAGGATAAAAAAAATAATGGCAATAATATGTATTTATTCAGCAGGTATTTATTGAGTACCTACTAAATGTCAAGCATAGTTAGGCATTGTTCATTGGGAATGGGGTGTTGAGAGAGAGAGATTGAGATTGATTGCTGACCTGGTGGAACTTAGATTCTAGGCAGTGGTTCTCAACCTTCCTAATGCCACGACCCTTTAATACAGTTCCTCATGTTGTGGGGACCCCCAACCATAACATTATTTTCGTGGCTACTTCATAATTGTAATTTTGCTACTGTTATGAATCGTCATGTAAATATCTGATATGCAGGATGTATTTTCATTGTTACAAATTGAACATAATTAAAGCATAGTGATTAATCACAAAAACAATATGCAATTATCTATGTGTTTTCCGATGGTCTTAGGCAACCCCTGTGAAAGGGTCGTTTGACCCCCAAAGGGGTCGCGACCCACAGGTTGAGAACCACTGTGTTCTAGAGGGCTCTTCCCGGTCTTCCCATCCCAGCCTCATTTAGGGCTGGTTCACAGACTGCAGGTTCAGAACCACAGCCGGTCATGACCAAGCTTTGGTCTGTCTACAGCATCCTTGTCAGATGCTCAGATTGGACGCTGACTATTCAGACATTAGTATGAAGGGTTCCTGGAAGTGGAATGTGCTTGTCAGCACCTTCATTCCTGAAGTTTCCACCCCCTGGGGCCAGCTGCCTCAGCACTCCCTTCAGATCAATTAGCCACAATGCTTCCATTTTCACCAATAGGCCTAGGTATCTGTATATATTTTAAATGTGCTCGAAAAAGTGTTCAGAAAGTAGACATGAGAGCTTTGCTTCTTGTTGTGCTGCTCGACATGAACCCCCAGTTGACCCATTGAAATAAAAAATTAGCTCTAGCTTGTTTGGTTCAGTGGGTAGAGTGTCAGCCTGCAGACTGAAGGGTCCCAGGTTCAATTCCAGTCAAGGGCACATGCCCGGGTTACAGGCTCCATCCCTAGTAGGAGGCAGCCAATCAATGATTCTCTCTCATCATGGATGTTTCTATCTCTCCCTCTCTGAAATCAATACAAATATGTTTTTTTAAAAAAAACAAAACAATAAACTCCTTTTTCTTTACCACTTCCCACTCCCCTCTGCCAGGCATCCCCCACTCCCAATGCACAAAAGTAGTACCAGGGAAAGTAAAACGACAAAGGACAACTCGCCAACGAAGCATAAGGGCCCTCTCGCAGGGAGCTCCCTTTCTTCTGCCCCTCAGCACACGCCTGCGGGACCCGGCCCGAGAGTGTCAGTCCTGGCAGTGCCCGTGGGCAGCGCTTGGCAGGTGTGACCGCAGAGGAGCCTGAACAAAGCAAACTGCTTCTTCTCCAAGGGAGCCCATGTCCTCCAGGCCCCACATCAAAGGCCATGTTCCCCGGGGGACCACCTCTCTGGACCTCGCTTGCTCTGGGGAAAGGAGTGTGTGGAAGCCCAGTGTGTCTGGCCGCCACCCTTTCTCTCCTCACATCTTCTTTTATGGCCCAGGACACATCCTTTCGTCCTACTTAATGTCACCATTAGAGTCCCTTTGTTGTTTTCCTTCGTGGGCAAGTCACTTTTCGAGAAGTTTCTGACACCCCGTTCCAGAGCCTCTCTCTTTCAAGCTGAAGATAAAAAGCACCAGTAGAGCCCTGGCCGGTTTGGCTCAGTGGATAGAGCGTCGGCCCGTGGACCAGAGGGTCCCGGGTTCGATTCCGGTCAAGGGCACATACCTTGGTTGCAGGCTCCTCCCTGGACAGAGCCCTGGTCAGGGCTCGTGCAGAAGGCAACTAATCAATGTGTTTCTCTCACTTTGATGTTTCTCCCTGTCTTTCCCTCTCTCTTCCATTCTCTCTAAAAATCAATGGAAAAATATCCTTGGGTGAGGATTAACAAAAAGCACCAGTAGAAGCAAACTTTTATATATATATATATATGTATGTATATATATATATATATATATATATGTATGTATATATATATATATTTATATATAACCATATATATATAATATATATATATAATCATATATATAATCATATTTTTATTGATTTCAGAGAGGAAGGGAGAGGGAGAGAGAGATAGAAACATCAATGATGAGAATCATTGATTGGATGCCTCCTACACACCCCACAGGGGATGAGCCCAAAATCAGGGCATGTGCCTTGACCGGGAATCGAACCGTGACCTCCTGGTTCATAGGTCAACGCTCAACCACTGAGCCACGCTGGCCGGGCAGAAGCAAGCTTTTTAATCATTTCTTGACCAGGTACTCAGGACTCATCCCCACTAACAATCCTTATTCAGAGGCATTGAGACATGAGAGGAAAGTGATTTGCCGTCGGTCCTCCATCATAAGGGGTGGCATCATCGCACGTGGTCAGACTCTCGTCCCTCATTCCTCTCCATGGTGAATTTCTTTGGCTAGTATTCATAATGGCACTTTTCTCAGAAACATCTCATGATTGCCCCAGAATAGAGGAAGGAGTTTATTTTGAACAGGGAACATGGCCAAGTTATTTTTTGAAATGAGATTCTTAGCGATGGACCCTTTTTTTTTTTTTTAATTTAACTACCTCTGACCTAGTTCATAATATCACCAGAAGCAGAACTAACAAAGGACATGGTTCTTGTTTCATGAAATTGACAAGACATATTAAGTTTTAAAAGAAAATTGAGAGTTCATTCTGAGATGAGATCGCTGGCTTCAGTTGAGGTTCTCTTTATGATTGCTACAAGAAGAGAAGTAGATGGACTTATATTTTTCTGGAGGGAAAGATTGGACATATTCTTGAATGTTTCCCAATTATAGGTTCTTTATAAAGTCTGTATGTCACCTAAATATTAATAATAGTAGCATTCTAAGCAGAGATATAATATGTCATAGAATGAAAAATGCTAAATTTGAGGAGAAGCTAAAAAGCCATCCCATCCAAGGCCTTCCCAGTACAGAAGACCTTGTCCCCAGTCTTGATGGAAAGCCAGGAATGTCTGGTCATCTCCAGGGATAGAACATTCTGGTTCCCAAGGCAGCCACTCAGCTGTTGAGCGTCTCTGTTATAAACTACATTGAAAACAAAATGGCAGCTTTGGAATTTGCTGCCCCCCGAATAGGCACTGATTTTAATACTAAATTCTTAAAATGCAGTAAATCATTTAACGATGAAATAATAATGATAAGTGGTACTTGTGCTGAGCACTTTATATCCGTTATGTCATTTACTTCTTACATCAACAGTATGAAAACTGACTCTTTCCCCCTTTTTACACACAAAGAAATAGGCACAGAGGAGTTAAATGATTTACCAAGATAACCCTGATGGAACGCGACTGAAACAGGAGTTTAAGCCCAAAACTCAAGCTTAAAAACCCCAGCTCGTAGCCATTGGTTGTCCTTCTCACTTCAGCCCTATTGGGTATGTGTTGAGTTTCTGTGTACGTAAAGGACTGACGCTCACTTGTCTATGTAATTTTTCTAGCGTAAGTGGAATCTTAAAGCTTGCCCCTCTGATTAAGCCTACTCTTTATGCCAGAGTCCTCCAACAGGCAGTCAGCATGGAGAGTCAAAAAGTTACATGATGCATGCAATAAACTGTCAGCACAGCTGGAGTTGAGGACCTGAGTCTCAATGTTCAGTAGAACTTTATCATTTCGCCCTAGCCGGTTTGGCTCAGTGGATAGAGTGTTGGCCTGAGAACCGAAGGGTCCCGGGTTCGATTCCAGTCAAGGGCACATCCCCAGGTTGTGGGCTCCATCCCCAATAGGGGGTGTACAGGAGGCAGCCAATCAATGATTCTCTCTCATCATTGATGTTTCTATCTCTCTCTCTCCCTCCCCATCTCCTTTCCTCTCTGAAATCAATAAAAATATTTATATATTTTTTAAAAAGATCAGGGATCAGTTTGGTGAATAAGGAGCACTGGACAGCAGTTCTGGACGCCTGAGCTGAAACCAGGCCCAGCTCGGTCACTGGATGGCCCTGCGACCTTGAAAAGCAACGAGATCTCTCTTTTAGTTTATTCTTATTGAACTAAGGATTGAAGTAGCAAATCCCACACTCTCTCCCATAACCAATCATAGTGCAGCTTACACCTGGAGCACACACACACTTACGGTATTTTCTTGATCCTGGTATTTCCGTTGCAGACGAAGCTTCACTAGGATGCTATTCTCCTGCCTCTCCTTGTCTTGGTGCACAGGGGCTAAGAACTCTGGCCACATTTGTCTACAGGAATTGAAATAAGGAAATGTCGCTCCCCCAGAGACCAATCCTTAATGCTTGTGTTCTAGGGGAGGCTGAGGAATAGGCATGACCGTCTTTTTAAAGGCACTGTTACTACCCACTGAGCTCAGGAGGATTTGATTCTATTAGGTTTTGCAGGAAGAGGAGGTAAGAGGTTCTCATTGGCCTCCCTGGAAAGATATCCAGGAGACAGGAGTCCCTTATGTGTTTGCATCCTTATAGAAGGAAGAGAGGGAGGCAAGTGCCAAAGGTCTGCGCTGTCAGCTCACAGCATGTGTTTAGGGACCACGAGACCAGGCCAGCTCTGCCTGCACTGGAGTCTCTTTTAAGACTTGATAATACGCTGTTATAATCGGCGTTGCTGACATGTCCTGGCCACCCAGAATGGTTTGGAGTTCCTGCTGAGGGTGACTTTTTGCAGAAAACAGCCGATCCTAGAACCAAGTGAGCTTTGGCATTTAAGTGCGGGCGCTAAGAGAACCGTTGAGTGTACTATGACCCGGATTCAAATTTTACATGGTACTTGCCTTTTACCATGTGTTCTCCGTGACCTTCTCCAGGTAACATGTTCTTCTGAACTCGAAGAATAAAAAGTAAAATTCACTAAATTCTATATTCTACTCAGATAGGACCTTGCTCAAAGTATCCATGTTGAACAATAATCAGAGCCTGGGAAATTTCCACCCTTAAACTTGATCAGAAAGGACTGGTTGAATTCCAATTAGAGACTCCTGGAGGGAATAAAAGCAGGGGAGGAAGTATTTCCTGTACTACAGCTTGAATTATAGAAAGACAGTCTACATGTTCTCTGAGACTTCTTCCTCCTCTTCCTCCCCCTCCTCCTCCTCCCCCTCCTCCTCCTCCCCCTCCTCCTCCTCCTCCTCCTCCTCCTCCTCCTCCACCTCTTCCCTCCTGCGTCCTCCCTCCTTCCTTCTTTTATTAACTCTCACCCAAGGATATTCTTTAGAGAGAGTGGAATGGAGAGAGAAACATTCATGTGAGAGAGACGCATCGATTGGTTGCCTCCCACAGGCACCCTGACCAGGGCCAAGGATCGAGCCCTTGAATAGAACCCAAGAACCTTCAGTCCACCAGCCAACGCTTTACCCACTGAGCCAGACCGGCTAGGGCAGTGATGGCGAACCTACGACACGCGTGTCAGAGGTGACACGCAAGCTCATTTTTTTGGTTGATTTTTCTTTGTTAAATGGCATTTAAATATATAAAATAAATATCAAAAATATAAGTCTTTGTTTTACGATGGTTGCAAAGATGAAAAAATTTTCTCTATGTGACACGGCACCAGAGTTAAGTTAGGGTTTTTCAAAATGCTGACACGCCGAGCTCAAAAGGTTCGCCATCACTGGGCTAGGACGTACTTCTTGGGTATATCCTTTCAGTTCAGGTTTGCATTGCTAAATGCCATCTTCCCCTTCATGGGAATGCCAGAATGCCAGTGTTTCCTTAACTGCCTGTAAGTTCTTCTCCTTTTCTATTTTTGCCTTAGGTTATAATTTTATACCCTTCCCTTCCATCTTCTCCTCCCCTCACTCCCTTTCACCTTCCCTCCCCCCCAAATCCCAAAATAATAAAAATGCAGAAGAGGGTTCATGGCATGTCCAGGCTTGAGAGTGGTTAAACAAGAAAGGAAGAGAAACGCTCTTTTATTTTTCTGAACTGAGTGATTAGGCTATTTCTGTTTCCCTATGGCAGGGGCGGGACCGTCAGGCCTTGGGCCGGGCCGTATAAGGCCCGTGCAGTCATTTGGTCTGGCCCTGCCAAGGCATTAGGGGTGAGTTCATTAAATGTTTGACCAAATAGAGCAGGCTAATTTTTAAGTGGTTAATTTTGTATGGCCCGTGAATCTATAATAATAAAAGCATAATATGCTAATTAGACCGGATAGCCGAACAACTTTCCTGACATCATTCCGGATGTCCTTCCGGATGAAGCTGTGGCAGCAGGGACCGAGGTAGAAGCGGTTAGGGGCGATCAGGCAAGCAGGCAGAGTGTTTAGGGGCGATAAGGCAGGCAGACCAGCAGTTAGAAGCCAGCGATCCTGGATTGTGAGAGGGATGTCCAACTGCCGGTTTAGGCCCAATCCTGCAGGGATCCCTGTGGGATCGTACCTAAACCAGCAGTTGGACATCCCCCTGGGGTCCCGGATTGCGAGAGGGTGCAGTCCAGGCTAAGGGGATGCCCCTCTCCCATGCACGAATTTCGTGCACTGGGCCTCTAGCGATGTTATAAATATCCAAATGGCCCTGGGCAGAAAAAAAGGTCCCCCATCCCTGCCCTATGGGATTAAGATTAAGGAGTGTGGTGAAAGATTCTAGATACTTAAAAATAATGAATTGCATTAGAACTTCCCAGTAGTCATAGTTTCAAAACATTAAGATGTTTAGAACTTAATGATTATTTGTGTGATTTTTAAAACCATTTTACCATGTAAACTGAGAGCACACTGTTCACATTTAACTATAGTGTCATTGTATCAGCAAATTTTCTTTTTTTTAATATTTTTTAAATTTTTATTTATTGATTTGAGAGAGAGATTTGTTGTTCCGCTTATTTATACATCCATTGGTTGTTTCCTGTATGTGACCTGACTTGGGTCAAACCTGCAACCTTGGTGTATGGAGACGATCCTCTAACCAACTGCGCTACCCAGCCCAGGCCAACTTATTTCTGATATTATATAAAATGCTGCTTATACACACACATATATACAACTTGTAATTTTTTTTAATGAATTTAAATAGTTTTCTGAGTTTCGACATCCACAATTTAGAATCGTAACTCTGGTAGGGACCTCATGTTTCATAGGTGAAGTTGTTTTCAAAGAAATAACTTGCAAAGGAGACAGACTTTGGCCTAGAAGCAAGTTCCAATGACCTAGTTTGGCATTCCTTTTACTAAAGCCTCATGTCTCCTACACAGATTCTAATTTTATCTTATGAATTTTTAAACTTCCGAGATTAGAGTATTGCAAGATTGAAGTTTTTCATAGACGGGTGGTAATGAGAGCAAATATAAATTAGAAGGTGATTTGGAAGTGAATCAGGAGCCTAAATTTATAGCTTCTGGGATGCTACTTAAATTAAAAAGTTAATTATAATGTGAATATGAGGGAAAGGTTTATCGCTCATTATTTAAAATATTTACATATTTATAAGAAACTTCATAGAACACTTTAATGTTCATTTTTCTTGTGTCTATGATATCTAATAACTATTATACTTTATAATAAGAGTTCATAAATTTTACAACATATTGAAATCCCTCAAGAGTTCAAGGCGAGGAATTATACCCCTCAGAGCAGTAAACACTCTTTGAAAGGATGGATAACAGCTGCTGGAGAAAATAGAAGCTAGATTTGGCTAATTAATGTGGTCCTTTCAGGATTAAAAGTCCATCAAATGGCCCGGCCGGTGTGGCTCAGTGGTTCAGCATCGACCCATGAACCAAGAGGTCACGGGTTCGATTCCTGGCCAGGGCACATGCCTGGGTTGCGGGCACAATCCATGGGTAGGGGGCATGCAGGAGGCTGCCGATAGATCATGATTATTCTCTCTCATCATTGATGTTTCTCTGAAATCAATAAAAATATTTTTTAAAAATCCATCAATGTGGATTATAGTCAGTTATGGGTGGAAATAATAAATATGTTTTATTATACAACAAAAAGAATAAAGGAGAAGGCCCGCCCACTGAAGTTTGTTAGTGTTATGTTCACTGGTGTCCTTTCCCGGCTAGCAGCAGGCTGGCTTTTCCACTGCTCTCCGTGCACAGTCCTGTGCACACACAGGACAGGCTTCCAGGGGAACACGTGGAGCAGGGCAGATCTTGGTGCCAGGCAGGACAAGGTTTGAAAACTGATTCTACTGCCAGCTTGCGACTTGGGGCCTCTTACATCCCACTGTTTCCCCAGACCTCACTGTCTTCATCTTAAAAATGTGTCACAAGGTAATATGATGATGCCTGCAGAGTACTTGGCACATAGGCATATGTAGTAAGTGGCAGCTGTCATCATCACCATCATCAGAAAAAGAAGAAGAAGAAAAGTCTTCCGGTCACCAAATGTGTGAGGTTTTCCCCACAGCAAGCAATTCTGTGCACCACCAGCAGGTTGGTTGGTCTGTCATTTAGCTCAGTTTGATATTGTCTATGTAAGATAACTTCAGACCCCACAGGTTCCTGAACCTCAGTCCCATCACACTGCCCCCACTCCAGAGCCAATCCCAAGTAAGAGGTCCCCCGGTTACCCACAACTTCTGTCCTGTTTGACTACAAATTGGACGTTCCCATGACCTCCTCCCTCTTGGATTCATTTACTCGGTGGAGCAGCTCACAGAATGCAGGAAACACGGATGTTTGCCAGTTTATCAAGGATGTGGAAAGGATACATGAGCAGCCAGATGAGAAGATCCATAGGGGCTGAGAGGGTCCTGAAGGCCGTGAGTCCCTGTGGAGTCGGGGCGGGTCACACTCCGGGTACATGGCTGCGTTTACACACCTGGAAGCTCTCTGAAGCCCGTACTGTTGGGATTTTTATGCACCATTCCTCACATAGGCACGACTGACCATTAACTCCATTGCTGGCCCTTCTTCCCTCTCAAGACAGTGGGAGTGGGGGTCAGGGCTGAACATCCCAAGCGTGTACCCATGACTTGGGCTTTCCCGTGACCAGCCCCACGCAGGAGCCATCCGGGAGCCCACTCAGCCACCTCATTAGAACAAAACACTCCTATCACCCAGGAGATTACAAGGGTTTCAGAGCCCTGTGTCAGGAATCGGGAGGGAACACAATATGTAGTGTCCTATTTATTTCCCCCAATATATTTTTATTGACTTCAGAGAGGGAGAGAGATAGAGAAACATCAATGATGAGAGAGAATCGTGGACCGGCTGCCTCCTGCACACCCCACACTGGGGATCCAGCCCGCAACCTGGGCATGTGCCCTGACTGGGAATAGAACTGCGACCTCCTGGTTCATAGGTCACTGCTCAACCCCTGAGCCATGCTGTATTGTCCTATTATTTCACGATGGATATGTGGGTATTAACGTGCATTTTTCTAAGTTGAGCGGTAGTGTTCTTTTGACAGTGATCAGTTAGACCAGTGGTTCTCAACCTTCCTGATGCCGCGACCCTTTAAAACAGTTCCTCATGTTGTGGTGACCCCCAATGTCATTGTTACAAATTGAACATAATTAAAGCATAGTGACTAATCACAAAAACAGTATCTACACTAATAAAAGAGAAAAATGGTAATTGGCGTACAGCGCTATCCTTTTCATTGGCTAATCAGGACTATATGCAAATTAACTGCCAACTAAGATGGCAGTTAACTGCCAACAAAGATGGCGGCTAATTTGCATATGTAGGCACAATGCAGGGAGGCGAAGGGGAAAGCAGGAAGAAGCCCCCTGCTACTGACAGTGATCGGAAACCCAGGGGGGAGCTAAGAGGTGGGGGGCAGCCTTTGCCCTGCCCCCCAGCCATGATCGGAGAATCAGGCGCCTTTGCCGCCCTGGCCAGTGATAGCAGAAAGTAGGGGTGGAGCCAGCAATGGGAGCTGGGCATGGTCGAACCTGGCAGTCCCGGGAGCTAGGGGTCCCTTGCCTGGGCCTAAAGCAGAGCCCACGATTGCGGGGCCGCTGCAGCTGCGGGTCCCCGCTGCCCAAGCCGGACGCCTAGGCCAGAGGCGTTAGGCCTGGGCAGGGGCAGAGCCTGCAACTACGGGGAGCTGGGGGTCCCCTGCCCAGGCCTAACGCCTCAGCCAGAGGCGTTAGGCCTGGGCAGGGGCAGAGCGGGAGATCGCGGGGAGCTGGGGGTCCCCTGCCCAGGCCTAATGCCTTGGCCAGAGGCGTTAGGCCTGGGCAGGGGTGGAGCCTGCAACCGCGGGGAGCTGGGGGTCCCCTGCCCAGGCCTGACACCTCTGCCGGAGGCCTCAGGCCTGGTCAAGGGGCCGATCCGGTGATTGGTGATCGGAGGGTGATGAGGGTCAACTCCTCTGGCGGAGGCATCAGGCCTGGGCTGGGGGCAGAACCAGTGCTGGGGGGAAATGAGGGTCCCCTGGGCAAGGGGCCGATCCTGCGATTGGAGGGTGATGGGGGTCAACACCTGAGGGCTCCCAGTATGTGAGAGGGGGCAGGCTGGGCTGAGGGACACTCCACCATCCCCCCCCCACACACACACACACACACACACACAGTGCACGAATTTCGTGCACCAGGCCCCTAGTGTAATTATATATGTGTTTTCTGATGGTCTTAGGCGACCCCTGAGAAAGGGTCGTTCGACCCCCCGAAAGGGGTTGCGACCCACAGGTTGAGAACCGCTGAGTTAGACAATCCAGAAGTTGATTGAGCTGCAGATGCTAAGCAGTTAAAGCATGGGAGGATGTGGCTTAATATTCTGTGCTCAGCCCACATGCACCGTTAGCCCTGCAGTTTCCCTTTCAGTGACATTTTAAATCCCTCGCCAGGAATGAATTAGCCATTGACCGAAACTTCGCCCTCCAAACTGATAACGAGAAAAGAGCAAATGGCAGCTTAGCCCAGAAACACATCTCAACCCCGCAATTCCTGCTCTGAGAAGCTTAATGTGATTTCTCTATGAAAAGTTAATGGGAAACGCATTTCCTGACCGGGGAGTGGGTGTGTGGGTGCCGTGTAAAGGGTTTTATGGGATGGGTTCAGCTTTCCATGAACTTCCTGTTTTTAGTTTGTATCTTTAAAAAAAATTTGTATGCATAAATAGGTGTGTGTTTTAACAAATTTATATTTCCCCGGGTGTACGATTGGGCTTTTCTGCTTGTTGCATGGTGGGTGAGTTTATTGGTTTCTGGAAAGTTTTAGAAAAATTTTTTTATATATATATATATATATATATATATATATGTATATATATATATATATATATATATTGATTTCAGAGAGGAAGGGGAGGGAGAGAGAGAGAGAAACATCAGTAATGAGAGAAAATCATTGATCGACTGCCTCCTGCAGGCCCCACACTGGGGATCGAGCCCACAAACCAGGCATGTGCCCTGAGCAGGAATCAAACCATGATCTCCTGGTAGTAAGTTAGTGAACGTGTATGCAGGAAATGTCTTAGTTGTGATGCAACTGATGACAGTAGCTGCCTCTGGGGCCAGACATTGGAAGACAGAGTGACCAGGAGTCTTACTTTTACACTGGGGATCATCATATTGTTTGGCTGGTATTATACATGTAATACTTTTCAAAAATATGAAGAAGTTTCCTTGAGTCTTAAAAAATAGATGAATAGCCCTAGCTGGTTTGGCTCAATGGATGGAGCGTCAGCCTGTGGACTGAAGGGTCCCAGGTTCGATTCCAGCCAAGGACACATGCCTGGGTTGTGGCTTGATCCCCAGTAAGGGGCGTGCAGGAGGCAGCCAGTCAATGATTCTCTCTCATCATTGATGTTTCTCTCTCTCTTCCTCTTCCTTCCTCTCTAAAATCAATAAAATATATTTTTTAAAAAAATAGATGAATGACCCAGCCAGCATGGTTCAGTGGTTGAGCATCGACCTATGAACCAGGAGGTCACAGTTCGATTCCAGTCAGGGCACATGCCGAAGTTGTGGGCTCCATCCCCAGTGTGGGGCATGCAGGAGGCAGCCGATCAATGATTCTCTCTCTCATCGTTGATGTTTCTGTCTCTCTCTATCCCTCTCCCTTCCTCTCTGAAATCAATAAAAATATATATCTTTTTTTAAAAAAAAATAGAAGAATACATTTAAGTCACCACCATCTTTCCGCCGGGCCCTAGATTATTGCTGTGGTCTTCTAATCGGTCTCCTGCTGTGACTCTTGTCCCCCTGCAACCCTCTCCCCACAAAAGTGATTAAAAATTGTCCCATCCTTTTAGCATCTCAACTCAGAAGAAGCTGAAAGCATATTCAGACTGTGAAAAGACACATTTAGAAAACTATTTTAAATCTCTGGAAATGGCGCATGTTCTACCAGATGACGCCAACTGCCCTTGGTGGACTTGAAATATCGCAGCCAAAATTGTCCCCCCGGGCTGAGCGGCTACACTCTGCAGCCAACTGGCCCCCTGTAGAGGCCTTGATTTAAGACTGTGATGCACAGCCTGGCCGGCGTGGCTCAGTGGTTGAGCGCCAACCTATGAACCAGGAGGTCACGGCTCAGTCCCCAGTGTGGGGCCTACAGGAGGAAGCCAATCAGTGATTCTCATCATTGATGTTTCTATCTCTCTCTCCCTCTCCCTTCTGCTCTGAAATCAAGAAAAATATATTTTAAAAAGAGAAGAAGCAGCTCTTGTGTTCTCTGAGGAGTCCTTCCCCCTGTGCGCTGTCTTTCAAGGTTTGGAGGGGTCTCATTGAGGCATAGAGAATTGACCCCAAACAAGCTGTTGGGCTCTTCAATGGCCAGCAGGCAACTTGTCATGTAGCTGGTATCCGTGGGGTACACGTCAATGTGACATAGCTCATGGTGAGCAAAAAAAGAATTCGTCAAATAATGAGATTCGTGAATGTGGCCCCAGAGTCTGAGAATTGCTGAGATTCAAGATAGAGGAAGAAGGAAAGGGGGAAATGCATGTGGTTTCTGTTTCATGGAACAAGATTTAACCCTAGTCCGGAGCAATGATGAGCAAAGCTTAGCTGCTGTGTAGTTACTAGGTAAGATGTCGTATTAAGGTCTTGAGTGGCTCTCCTATCTGAGTCTAGTACTTTGGCAACAAGTACTAGAAATAATTGATGGTGAGTCTTCAATTGCTAAAAACTCTACTATGCTTTCAATGAAAGAGACAACTTGAATCCAAACAGTGTTTGCGTCAAGAACTTATAACAAATTCAGCGATAAATCCTGAACTCTACTGAGTTGGGCCAACCGCCTGTGTCTTCTACGAGTAGTATTCGGAGGTGTTAGGCAAAATTTGAAATGAATAAAAATAAATTCACTCCGTTTGTTTCAATTTTAGAAGAGACTGTTTGTCTCTTTTAGAAATATTTTCAACAAAGTTCGAAATAAAAATGATTTTCTAGGCAAGGTTGGGCTAACCAGAAAATTATAATTAGCTTCATTTTCTGATTTGTCTCAAAATTGTAACTTCAGTTACATCCTGTCTGCAACCCTGGCTGTTAGCTGCCTGGAGAACTAGCCTGAGACGGGTTTTAAAGCCCAGGCCAACCTCAGGAAAGAATGTCACCATTGCTTATCAGGCCTCTGTTGGGCATGAGAGTGTGGGGGACACACATGTTTGTCATACTAGCCATAATTTTTCTATCCAGTCAAGAACAGGATTGGAATTGTTAAGCATTGACTAGCAACAGTGCCTTCCTCATGATCATTTCCGCAACCTCTTCTGTCCATTGCAGTTGTTCATTCTAGATTCTGACCTGTGGTTCCTCATTCCATCACAATGTCCAAGAGAATTTACTACGTTATGCTGGGACTGACCAGCAGACCCTGAGCAATGGGTGAATGATGACTCTTGATACACGTTTCTATGAAAGAGAAGCTAAGGGACTGCTTGTTATAGGAGCAAACAGCCTGATTGCCTGCCTCCTCAGGCTTTTAGTGTAACAACTAGAGGCCCAGCGCATGAAATCGTGTGCGGGTAGCTCGACGCCACTTGCCACCACTCGCAGCCCCACCTGCTGCCACTCACCACTGCAAGCCACTCGGCCCACTGCTGAGAGCCACTGCTCATGGGCCTGATGGGGAGGGACCGAGAGGTGATCAGTGCACCTCATGGTGGCTGGTCGAGCGGTCGTTCTGGTCATTACACTTACATATGGTCCCTGGCCTTTTATTATATAGGGTAGTTTGAACCAAAATTAACCTCTAGACACAATCAGCAGGGTAAGCATCCTTGAGAAAGCACATGCTTCTACAAGGTCGGGTTTGAAGACTAAACATAGAGATTCCAGTAAAACATCCCCGGGAGCTCAGACTTGATTGGAAAAGTCAAGGCAGGGGCTGCCGCCTTCAGCAGAGTCCCCCAAGAGGCCCCCAACCTGTCGGAGACTCCTCCTTACAGACTTTGCAACCAAGTCCCGTGCCTCCCCACAGCATTAGAATTCCAGCTCATGTCCATGTTAGGGTCCCGGAGGGGGCTCAGTAACGAGCATCCTTCTCCCTGAGCAAGTTGACAGTTCTGACCAGGAGCAGCAGGTGGAAGCTCAGCCAGGCTTAGCACCCAGCCACAGCCTTGGACGAGGGTCAGGTTGGCCATGAAGGCGCTTGTCCAGGCATAGCTTGTGGGGGCTGAGGTGGGGTGGCTTTCCTACGAGGAAGACATGAGGAAGAAGCTGAATATGTATCTTCATCTCCCAATCCGGCCATTCACTCCCCCTCTGAAGCAGGGTGAGGAAAGGTCTAGTCTAGAGAAAGGCAAAGTTGTGTCACACCACAGAGCACCCTTGAACCTGCAAGTGACGTCAAGAATGGGGCAGAAGCCCTGGCCGGTTTGGCTCAGTAGATAGAGCATCAGCCTGGGGACTGAAGGGTCCCGGGTTCAATTCCAGTCAAGGGCACATGCCCAGGTTGTGGGCTCGATCCCCAGTGTGGGGTATGCAGGAGGCAGCCAATCAATGATTCCCTCTCATCATTGATGTTTCTATCTATCTTTCCCTCTCCCTTCTTCTCTGAAATCAATAAAAATGTATTAAAGAAAGAAAGAATGGGGCAGAAGAATTTTCTCCTTAGTATCCATATCCTATCTGCTTTACCATCAAATGTCTAGTGTTTATTGCCTGCCTTTCCCACTAACATGTGAGTTCCACGAGGGAGGATCACTGTGTCTCTCCACTCTTCTCCATCTCCAGGGCTCACCCCCAAGTTGAAGCCACCATCATCTTCATGTAGGCCCTCGTCATTCATAGATAGATAGATAGATAGATAGATAGATAGATAGATAGATAGATTTATTTATTTATTTATTTCAGAGAGGAAGGGAGAAGGAGAGAGAGATAGAAACATCAATGATGAAGGAAAATCCTTGATAGGCTCCCACCTGCATGCCCCCCACTGGGGATTGAGCCCACAACCCCACCATAAGAGCTTTGTCTGGTGCCTGGGAGCTGGCTTGGCCTTCACTGGACAGCCCATAAGTCCGGGGCATCAGTCACCCCCGGGGCAGCTCTCAACTCCAGTGGGATGAGAGTTTTCCCAGGAGGGTTCCACACAGTCCCTCCGAGGGCCCCGTGACACTGCGCTCAGCTGCCCGTGGCTGTGACCTGCTCATTCGGGGGTTCTTATGGGCCTTCCCCCTTCACTGACCCTGCTCCCTCGTTCCTGCTTCCTGGGAACCCTCCCGAATGAATGTCTTACATCCTTGTCTCAGCTTCGGGCTCGGCTTTGGGGGACCAGAGGGTTTCGGCTCTCAGGTCCCCCAGGCCCTCTGATTCCTCATGTGACCGGCGAACCTGCCACCTGGGCAGTGGGTCATCTTCTACTTCAAGTCGGAGACCCCAGTATCTCTTGGGGAAGGTCAGCCTGCTTCCTGTCAATCCTGGGGTGTGATCACAGCCAGCTGACCCACCGAGGTGCATCCCTTTGCTCTGAATGCAAGTCTAATTGTATTGATGAACTAAGGCCCCCTGCTCAGCTCATTGATCAATGCCGTCAGCCAAGACCTCAGGAATGAAAGTCAATGAATTGACCGCCAAGCAGCCTGTGTGGGTCAGCAGGTGCCAATAACCAACCCCTTGCACAGCAATGAGAGAAAGTATGTAGATCCTTTGTAGTGACTGTGCTATATCAGTTTGAGAACTTGCAGGCATTTTAATTGTAAGCTTTTAGGCTGTAAGTTACTGCTTAAAATTGTCTTCAGCGCTTACTAGGAAGCAGGCACGGAGCAAAGAACTTCACATAGATTATTTCCTCTAATCTTTGTAGTAACTGTTTCTCTCTCAGAAGTGGAAACAGATTTCAATAAGTTAATCCTATGTCCAAGGTTGCACAGCTAATAACTGGCAGAACTGGGTTTCGTCTGCCTTATTGCAAATCCTCTGCTCTTTAACATTTCTCTCTGCTCTTTAACAAGTCAAGTGAGGAAGTATAATACTTGATAGAGATTCTTTGTGTTTAACACACACACACACACACACACACACGTACGTTTTAAAGCTAGCAAATGTTGGCATTGCGCTTCTTAGTAACTTATTTGAGGGGAACTACAGGTATTTCTTTTAAAAGGTGAAGTATTGCTCAGTGGTTGAGCATCAACCTATGAACCAGGAGATCATGGTTCAATTCCTGGTGAGGGCACATGCCCGGGTTGTGGGTTTGATCCCCAGGGTGGGATGTGCAGGAGGCAGCTGATCAATGATTCTCTCTCATTGTTGATGTTTCTAGCTCTCTCTCCCTTTCCCTTCCTCTCTGAAATCAATAAAAATATACTTTAAAAAAATATGCCGAGGCCGGTTTGGCTCAGTGGATGGAGTGTCGGCTTGCGGATTGAGGGGTCCCGGGTTTGGTTCCGGTCAGGGGCATGTGCCTGGGTTGTGGGCACATCCCCAGTGGGAGATGTGCAGGGGGCAGCTGATTGATGTTTCTCTCTCATTGATGTTTCTAGCTCTCTATCTCTCTCCCTTCCTCTCTGTAAAGAAAATCAATAAAATATATTAAAAAAATAAATAAAATAAAAGGTGAAATTTGTTCCTGAATTGAAAGAGAAAATTTGATGATCCCATTAATTTTGACAGTTAATTTTGACAGTTAATTTTGACAGTTAATTTTGATAGTTAATGAAAACAGCCAGAATTCTATTTTAAAATCTAACAATGTCAAACACTTTTTTTTATATTTATTCCACCTCAGGTCCTGGGACTCACCATTCAAACCATTTGTCATTTATCTCAGAGTACCATGAAAAGAAGCATGAAAAGATTACATATATATATATGTATATATATATATATATATATATAGATTTCAGAGAGGAAGGGAGAGGGACAGAGAGACAGAAACATCAATGATGAAAGAAACTCATCGATCAGCTGCCTCCTGCACGCCCCCTACTAGGGATCGAGCCCGCAACACCCCTGGCATGTGCCCTTGACCAGAATCAAACTCAGGACCCCTCAGTCTGCAGGCCAACGCTCTATCCACTGAGCCAAACCAGCCAGGGCCATGAAACGATTTTTGCTGTCTTGTGTCTGTACATTCAGCCTTTCCCCCTTATTATGAGACATCAGAAATAGTGCCACAGCTTTTGGGCACAGTTCTCTCAGAGCCGGCCTGCTGGCATCCCTGGGACTTGGCCAAAGGTGGATGTTAATGAGGTCTGTTCACTCCTCTCGTTGCCTGAGACGCAAGCACGGAGCGAGGGCTGCTGTCCCGTGGAAATGAGTCCTGCCTGGATGCTCATTACATCTGCCCCTGGAGAGAAGCGGGCTGTTGGTTGTTAGAGAAAATGAAATGACAGGTCACAGAAACAAGCCCAGATATTTCTACGCTGATTTCTAGAAGCTTTTTCTACGGGGACGTAGGAAGCAGGCGCCGAGTCACTGCAGGGACGGACCAGCTTTCCTGGTCATTTGGGAGGAAGCTGGCAGGGCCTTTGTTCTGGACATTCATTACCCAAACCTAAGCGTGCCCTCCAGAGCAGCTCCTCTATTTTTACTTTTAGTACAAATTCATCGTTGACGCGGTTACTTAGTAAAAATCAAATAATAATAATAAGTGTGGTCTTCGTTGGCTCCCAGGAATTGCTTCTCCCTCCTCTGCTGGCCTTCCCAGTACTTCTTCTGTCTCCTTCGCCTGCCCCACTTTCTCTACCAACCAGAAGGGATTAGATGCTTCCCGAACCTGGCTTTGACCCGATTCTCTTCTCTTGAGAAATCTCTCTTGCGGATCTTATCCACTTCTAAGTCTTCAAAAGGGGGAAATTTGTTATAAGAATGTGTGTGAAACAGAAAGAAAAAGGAACAGATGATGCTTTATCCGTCGGATGAGCACGTAACCCTTTCTGTGCCGGAGATCCCTTTGTCATTCTGAGGATCCCCGTGGCCCCTTCCTTGGAGAATGGTCTTTTAGTTAAAATACATAGAATTGCAAAGGAAACCAACCATGTAGAAGTAAAGTTATAAAATATCTCAAAGAAACAGAATTGTGGCATATCTGTCATAATAAAAGCATAATATGCTAATTAGACCAGATAGCTGAATGACCTTCCAGACGTCATTCCGGATGTCCTTCCAGATGAAGCCGCGGCGGAGGGGCGAGGCAGAGGCAGTTAGGGGCAATCAGGCAGGCAGGTGAGCAGTTAGGGGCAATCAGGCAGGCAGGCGAGCAGTTAGGAGCCAGCGGTCCCGGATTGCGAGAGGGATGTCCGACTGCCGGTTTAGGCCCGATCCCGCAGGGATTCCTATAGGATCATCCTAAACTAGCAGTCAGACATCCCCCAAGGGGTCCCGGTTTGCGAGAGAGTGCACGCTGGGCTGAAGGACCCCACCCCATGCATGAATTTCATGCACCGGGCCTCTAGTTCATCAGTAACTCACGCAATAACAAAATCTGATGACTGGAATCAAACCCAGGACCCTTTGGTCCACAGGATGACACTCTTAGTAACTGAGCCAAACCGGCTGGGGCTACAAACATATTTTTAAAAAGAAATATATTATCAGGGGAAGATGCTGGAGCAGGAAGCGCTGATTTTTTTTTTCAAAGCTAGTTTGAAACTGGACATGAGGGACATATACCATGATTTTATGAAACACGATTACTAACAGAAAAAACAGAGCCTAAACTCTTGGAACACAGTAGATTAACAGAGGGGAAATGCCAAGACGTCTTGGGTGGAAACTGTAAATTCTGAGAAACATGTACATCCAGGAAGAGGAAAGAGTATTTTTCAGATGTCTCCGCATGTGTGTATGAAGATCTGCGGCTTCCAATTTGACTAGGTCTTGTTTGTTTTTCAAAATCTTTCCTAAGAATCGCCCTGGTGGAAAACATCCCTGAAGGCCTTAACTATTCAGAAAACGCACCCTTTCACCTGTCACTCTACCAAGGCTGGATGAACTTACTCACCATGGCCCAAAAGTCGGTGGACATCGTGTCTTCCCACTGGGATCTCAACCACAGTCACCCATCCGCGTGTCAGGTAAGCACATCCGCAGGGCGTGGGCGATGGTTTTACTGAGGTGCGCTCGACACACCGTAGTACTCCGGCCTCCGCTTCTCAAGTGCAAGCTCATGTTTATAGTCTACTGTCCCCCGTAGCCCATGGACATCACTGCATTTGTGTGTGTGTGTGTGCTGTTGCTCATCACATGTTGCTCAGCTCCTGCTAGAACGCCTGGCTTTCAAGGGCAAAATCATGTTTCGTGTTTGCATACCAGAGGCTCTCTATACGGAGTTGTTGTATTGGGCAACTTCAGGGGTACCATCAGCATCATGGTGCCTGTGGCTGCCACGCCCCAAAATTCATCTTGGCACAACATGCGTGTTTGCGGTTCTAATTCTGTAACCGCTTGCCGGGGCGTTTGGTTGGTTCATTGGTGTCATCATTTCTCTCCAGGACCCAGGGCCAACTTTTTCAAATAGTTCTCTTCAGGCCACCAAGTTTACCATTTCTAAAAAAAGAAGGTTCTGCCCTCGCTGGTTTGGCTCAGTGGATAGAGCATCAGCCTGCGGACTTAAGGGTCCCAGGCTGGATTCCTGTCAAGGGTACATGCCCAGGTTGCGGGCTTGATCCCCAGTAGGGGGCGTGCAAGAGGCAGCCCATCAATGAGTCTGTCTCATCATTGATGTCTCTATCTCTCCCTCTCCCTTCCTCTCTGAACTCAATAAAAAAATATTTTTATAAATAAATAAATAAGAAGGTACTGGCTGAAAGCCTATTTGATTTAAATTTTACCTAATTAGGAGGACTCGGGCGTTGATACTTTTTAAAAGAGGATTTGGGAGATCCATTGGGCAGGCAGGATTGGGAGTCACTGCCTTAAACCACTCCAGTCTAACAAACATCGTTTGCTTTTTATAGATTTCAAGATGAGGGCCAGGTTGGCCCCCTCCCCCATCCAGTTTGTCAACCTGATTTTGCCTGTTTCAACTTAATCCCATTTTTTCCTCCTGTCCTCTGGGTGATGATGTGAAAGGCTGGCGACTTGACTTTGAATATTACACATATGCCTGGATGCTAGGGTCGGCATCCTATTAATTCTTACAACTTTATCCTGGCACATGGCCAGGAAGAGAAGGGGTTGCTTGTGGATTTGAAACACATCTCCCTTCTTCAGCCTTCTCATCTCCAGGCTAAATATTATTTCAGGCAAACTGATGCAGTGTCAGTGTGAAAATTGCATAACCTAATGGAAAGAGTGTCCCCTTCTTTCAAAATAGCATATTTAACCCCAGCTGGTTTGGCTCAGTGGATAGAGCATTGGCCTGCGTAACGAAGGGTCCCAATTCCAGTCAAGGGCACATGCCCAGGTGGTGGGCTCGATCCCCAGTAGGGGGCGTGCAGGAGGCAGCCGATCAATGATTCTCTCTCATCATTGATGTTTCTCTCTCTCTCTCCCTCTCCCTTCCTCTCTGAAATCAATAAAAATAAATTTTAAAAAATAAGTTAAAAAATAGCATCTCTCCCCAAATTCAATACTCAGCAAGTGCTCATCAATTAGCATTCTCCTGTTTGAAACCTGGCTGGGACACCCTTTCGAATGTGCCTTTATTGAACAAATATTTATGAAGGGACTGAGCTATTGCTGGGGATACAACACCCAGTAAGCATGGTCCCCACCCCATTCTGCACAGTGTAGTGGGGAAAGCACAGAAAGCGATTGGTGGGAACACCGCGGGGGGCGGGGCCTGCAGGCTGGGGGCGGGGCCTCTGGCTTGGCCTCTCCACTGAGCTCTCCGCTCCTGTGAACTCCTGTCCTCCCGCAGTGCTGTTCTTTCTGGCTCCGTTGCTGCTGCGGCTCCAGGCTTCCATCTCCCCATCTGTTGAGCCGTCCTAATTATGCTCTCGCTGGCTTCCCGGTATATTTCCAAGGGAAATCAGCATTCTGCTCTAAACTCATAAGCACTATGATTAGCAGGAGTTTAACCTCCTTAAATTTTTTTTTAAAATCCAATCACATGGACATGAATAAATCATGAAGCCAGACTGTCTTCCCAGTTATCTGGATTAAATAATGAGTTTTGTTTGAAGTTGTTTACTATCTGCTTGATTGGTTTCCCTCTGGATCTTCATCTCTGCGTTTTCCGTTTCCCTAAGGTCTACTTATGATTTTGAAACTTCTCTTTTTAAAAAGAATAGGTTGAGCCCTAGCCGGTTTGGCTCAGTGGATATAGAGCGTCCGCCTGTGGACTGAAGGGTCCGGGGTTCGATTCCGGTCAAGGGCATGTACCTAAGTTGCAGGCTCGCTCCCTGGCCCTGGAGGCAGCCAATCCACGTGTCTCTCTCGCAGCGATGTTTCTCTCTCTCTATCTCTCCCCCTTCCTTCCACTCTCTCTAAAAATCATTGGAAAAATATTCTTGGATGAGGATTAACAAACAAAAAGAATAGGTTGGATTTTTTTTCTCTCATTATCCCAGTATTCGCTTCTTACTACAGAAAGTTTGGAAACTACAGAGAAATGGAAGAGAAACAAAATTATCCGTCTGACCATCAACAGAAAATGTTTTCATAGTTTGACATTTTATGCAGTAGATCTCCCCCCTGTGATGTGTCTCTTCTGTTTCCGGAATCTTTATTTAGCAGGTGCATCAAACACAACTCCACACCGTATTGCTCCGTCACTTGCATCTTCTCCCCTTCATCCTCCTTGATGGTGATTGGTGTTACTTAGCGTTTGATTAGAGTCCATCCTTGGATGTATTCCCCATAGGGGTTATGTGGGTAAATAGTCTCTAAATCTATAAATAACTGCACATATTTCTTTCGTTCACCCTCGTAAGCGAAATCCTTGCCCAGGCTTCAGTCTTCTTCTCCCACAATCTGAGTTAACTTAGTGTCACAGCTGGTTGGCTCCATGCCACTCTGATCCGTTTCCTTGATAGGTAAGTGTTTTGTTTTCAGCCAGAAGTTTGTCAGAATTCCTTTTTCTCGTTGCTGTGGAGTCGTTTTAGAGAATATGCTTAGGTGTGTCTTTCCACATCCCGTGAGCCTCCATCTTTGACTATTTTTTCAACATGGAGGTCTTTCCTCAAGTTGAACCATTCTTCTTCTGTTATTTGCAAACTTATTCTTTTTGCCTCTTTTTCTCTTCCAGTGCACCTGTCAGTCACATGTCCCATCTCTGCGATTTACCCATCACCCTAAACCCCTATCCCCCTTATGTTTTCCTGCGCGCTCCAAAGCTTTAGGGGTTCCATCCTGGCCTTCTCTCTTTTCTAAGATCGATTGCAGAAATCACCTCTCTTCCTCCACAAACCTCCATTCCCTCTTCTCAATCTCCAAGTCCTTCCTGTAGAATCACCATCAACAGTCCATTCTTATTGAAGTAAGACACAACGTTGCCACTTGGGGGCCAGTAAGACCAAAGCCTTCTTGCCTGCCTGGCCCCTGAAGGCATTTAAGTTGGTGGCCGAACAACAAAAATAGTGAGAAAAAAAATCAATCAAAGAAAACCAGTTCCCTTTTATGATCAGGAGAGGGAATCCCTAAAAACACACAAGGGAAAATAAGCAGGATGATGTTGTAGCCCCCTCACCTGAGATCAGGTACGGGCTATGGGCCCAGATTCTTCCTGAGACAAAAACCTACTATCCAATGTTCATGCTTGTGAAACTGTCCTTTAAATATCTGGTTTTACTTTGTTTGGATTTCCGTTATTCTTAGGCTGTGTCAATAATTACAGATTGCGAGACAGAGCAGCGATTGAAGTCAATAAAACACACTTTAAACAAGATGGGGAATTCAGGCAGATCCCTGCGGAGCAGCCCTGCCTGATTCCCCCTCATCGGAGTTAACACGTAAAGGTGCTTACCTACCACTGACTCCTTTAATTCTCACCAGAGCCTTTTAGAGTAAATACGAATATCCACATTTTGCTGAGGGAAGAAATGGAGCTCAGTGAGATTACAAAGACAGTGTGTAAACTGGAAAACCAGCTGGAATCCAGGTCTCTGTGGACCCAAACACAACGGTTTAATAGTCTCTGCTGCCTGTCCGTGTGTAGATAACGTCAGAGCTCATCAAAAGTAAAACAGGGGCAGCCCTCGCCCGTTTGGCTCAGTGGATAGAGCATCAGCCTGCAGACTGCAGGGTCCCAGGTTCAGTTCCAGTCAAGGGCACATGCCTTGGTTGCAGGCTCAGGCAGGAGGCAACCAGTCGATGTGTTTCTCTCCCATCGATGTTTCTCTCTATCTTTCCTTCTCTCTCCCATTCTCTCTAAAAATCAATGGAAAAATATCCTCGGATGAAGATTTTTTTAAAAAGGTAAAACAAGGGTAAATTTGCACTGTAGCACTGAAATTATTTATTGCGGTAATTGTTGGATTGCACAATACAGTACTCAAAAAATAAAAAAAGACTGTAATCTGTGTTCCTGTTACTGCCCTACATGTACTAGTTCTCCTCTGATAGAATTTTCAAGAATACCAACTGCTGACGTGCTTTTCTTTCAAAATGTGAATGAATCGTTTTAATTTTTTGAATACGTTATTTATGCCTCATTAAAGTAGCATCCATTTGGTTTCCTGACTTTGTCTCTGATTATTTTTTCCCAGGGTCAACGTCTTTTCGAAAAGTTGCTCCAGCTGACTTCGCAAAATATCGAAATCAAGCTAGTCAGCGATGTGACGGCTAATACAAAGGTATTAGAAGCCTTGAAATTAAAGGGTAAGGCCAAGGTTGATACGCTACTCTACCACCGGGTGTTCTGTTACGATACCTTTATTCTCACTTAATATGTAATTTCTTTATAATTAATGCATTTCACATAGTGGACTTCTTATTTCTCCTTTGAAAAATGGTCTGAGTACAGCCTCTAGATGAAAGAACTAATTACTCAGTACTGCTGGGACTTTTAAGAGTGTTGTTGCATATTGGCTTATGCAAAGTAATCTAGTGGCCACTTAGTGATAATTAACTAGAAAGAAGAATCGTTCCCTCTCTGATCACTTCCATGATGTGATTAGAAAAAAGAGCCACTCTGATCAGAACAGACACTGGAATTCTGTTTCTCTCTTGCTCCACAAATGACAGTTGTCCTCCTGCTTCTCAGAATTTAAAAGGGTGTAATCAGAGGTTTGAATCTGGAAAACTTCCTGACTCACAACTTTTTATTGTTGTTAATCCGTACTCGATTTTTTTTCCCATTGATTTTTAGAAAGTGGAAGGGATGGGGAGAGAGAGAGCGAGAGAAACATCGATGTGAAAGAGACACATGGATTGGTTGCCTCTCATATGCACCCTGACCACAGGGCAGGGGATGGAGCCTGCAACCCAGGTACGTGCCCTTGACCAGAATCGAACCCACAACCCTTCAGTCTATGGGCCGACACTCTAACCACTGAGAAAAAAATGGCTAGGGCCTGATTCACAGTTTCATTTTTATTTTTATAATGAATCTTTTTTAAAATATATTTTTATTGATTTCAGAGAGGACGGGAAAGGGAGAGAGAGACAGAAACATTAATGATGAGAGAGAATCATTGATTAGCTGCCTCCTGCATGCCCCACACTGGGGATCGAGCCCCCAACCCAGGCATGTGCCCTGATCAGGAATTGAACTGTGACCTCCTGGTCCATAGGTCAATCAATGCTCAACCACTGAGCCACACCACCCTGGCCTCACAGCTCATCTTGGTGCTGTTTAGACATGCTGGGCATTTTTCTTGTCATCTTCCCTACATATTCTATTATACATTATTAATATTATATTTATATTGTTAGGCACTTATCACCATGCGTACTATTTTTCTATACATGGGAAAATAAAGAAAAATGATGAGATACGGCTGGGCCTAAAAAGCTTCACTCTGATAATATCTTTGGAAAAGTAGAAAACACCTACTTTAGTGGATTGACAGATCCAATCCACATGGATCAGAAGTGCGTTATTACTTTTCCTGTTTAAGAAACATGAAATTGGTTCCCACTGTGGAAACTCTGTTATCTGACACGTTTCTGAAAATGGATTCCCGTTGGCTCACTCTGGGTACCTGCATCTGCAGATAAGTTTTCTCCTGGAGCTTTTTTGCATGATCTTTGGGTTTCATTCATCGTGAAGGATAGAATGCAGATGAGGTAGGAAGAGAGTGAGGAGCAGAAGAGTGTTCGACTGTACACCTGCAGATCTGCTGTTTGCCGCAGCTCACCCTCAATCTTGTCAACTCAACCAAAGTTAAAACTAGGGAATACGCCCGGCCAGTGTGGGTCAATGGTTGAGCATTGACCTATGAACCAGGAGGTCATGGTTCAATTCCCAGTCAGGGCACATGCCCGGGTTATGGGCTCCATCCCCAGCAGGGGGTGTGCAGGAGGCAGCCGACCAATGATTCTCTCTCATCATTGATGTTTCGATCTCTCTCTCCCTTTCCCTTCCTCTCTGAAATCAATAAAAATATATTTTAGAAAATAAAATATAAAAACCGGGGAATACTAGAGCACATAACAGCCTTTCTTCAGTGCCGCTGAGTATATGGCTACTCTAGATAGGAAATAGCTCTTAATGAATTTATGGCAAAGGCACGGTTTACGTTTCTGTTGTGAACTATGAATTAAAACTTCATTCAGTCATTGCTTCTCACACACAAAAAAAAGCAGTGTTTGAATTTCAGCTCATGTATATATTGCTACACCTTAGGCTCTCTTGCTGTACAATAGATGTTCTTATAAAAATAAGAAAACAAATGACTTTCCTTTATAAAGGTGGAGCAGTAAACAGGACCTTAATTTCTCAGAGCTATATCCTAGGTACTGATCATAGACCTATCGGGCTTTTATTAAGATATATGTGTATACACTACTATATACAGGGTGTCCCCCAAAAATGTGTACACACTTTAACAGCTGATGAGAGAGAATCATTGATTAGCTGCCTCCTGCACGCCCCACACTGGAGATGAAGCCCCACAATCCGGGCATGTGTCCTGACCAAGAATTGAACCGTGGCCTCCCAGTTCATAGGTCGATGCTCAACCACTGAGCCATCCTGGCCAGGCTGACCAAGGAATTCTTAAAACTTTTACATCGAGCCCAGTTTTTCTGACTCCCTTTTTGCATCTAAATCATCGATGCCCGTGTTTTCCGCCTGTGATGGTGCTCTGTGACTTTAAAAAACAGAGTCTCTCCTATTGTCTTTTTCCATTCTGCTTTTTTTTTTGAAACTTCCCAGAAAATCTCAAAAGATTCCGACGGGAAGCGAGGGCCCTACGTGATTTGTTGACTGAGTGTTGAGAGACGGCAGGAGACCTGTCATAACAGAGTCACCACGCGGACCATCAGGTGTCACCTGTCACGCTGCCACCTGTGTGCAGCCATCAGATGACGCATCCGTGTCAGAGACGTGACGATGGGAACTCGGTGCTTCAGGGCCAAGGGCATATGGAAATGAGGGTTGCTTTAAAATGCAGCCCTAGAGGAGAAAATTCAACCTAGAAACCTTGAACTCTGATAAAAGTTCAATTAAATGAAGCCCGGCCATTCCGAATACCACTCTGAGGGAGGCTGATTCTAACCCAGACCCTAAAAGGAACGTATGTTCCTCAATCTGAGAATACGGGGGGGCAGGTGTAAATTTGAAAATGAATATAAGCTGCCCCCGTTCCCAACTTAGACATTTTACAAGGTGACTGTTGAACTGCTTGCTCCAAATAAGCGTAAAAATTTGAGATTTTTTTGTGCGTGTTGAGGTTTTACTCTTTACTTAGGTTTTACTGGCTTCTAACGATTCCAAAGTCGAGCTGTACATACACGTAGGTGTGGTTTTCTGTGTTCATTGCAGGTCGCACGATCAAGTATGTTTAGTAATTTCCCCAGGGAACTCTGTCTTCTTCTGGCTTTCATTCCACCATCTGAGAGGTTGCCGAGGTTGCCGTTGTTAAGAAACCTGCATATTCCATAAGGTCTTCTGTTGTCCCAGTGAAGGGCTCTCCTCGTGATGTTCAATGCAGGAGCTGCCCCCCTGTTGGTCAGTGCACTCCCACAGAGAGAGCGCTGCTCAGCCGGAAGCCGGGCTCACGGCTGGTAAGCCCAGTGGCGGTGGCAAGAGCCTCTCCCGCCTCTATGCAGTCGGTCATCCCCCGAGGGCTCTCGGACTGCGAGAGGGCGCAGGCCAGACTGAGGGACCCCCCTCCCAAGTGCACGAATTCCGTGCACCGGGCCTCTAGTAAGAAATATCAGTCATGCTCTGTTAACTGTGATGATTCTGTTCTGATAGAGAAAGCACATTCTAACCTGGCTGGGAGTGGTACGCCCTGGGACATAGGAGCCAACATCTGAATGTAGTCCTTCCTCCTGCCCCGAGAACTGCCTATCATCATGGAAAGGTTTCCAGCTGCCTGGACGGAACAGTCTAGTCCAGTGATGGTGAACCTTTTGAGCTCGGCGTGTCAGCATTTTGAAAAACCCTAACATAATTCTGGTGCCATGTCACATACAGAAATTTCTTGATCTTTGCAACCATAGTAAAACAAAGATTTATATTTTTGATATTTATTTTATATATTTAAATGCCATTTAACAAAGAAAAATCACCCAAAAAAATGAGTTCGCGTGTCACCTCTGACACGCGTGTCATAGGTTCGCCATCACTGGCCTAGTCCCAGAGGCACCCACCCTTATACCTTACCTACTGACCCATGCCTGTAATTCCTACTTTCCCACGTAATCTTTGCCTTTCTCCCCAATATAGGCATCTGGCTTATGGTGGGGGGGTAGAGCAGATGTTTTGGGGTGACCTGCTGCTCTCCCATGCTGCTGGCAGGATTGAAATAAATGCTCATATAGGTGTCAACCCTGTCTCTGCTGAATTGGCTCAAGTAGTGATAGGCAGCTCCAGACCATCCCTTCCACCACACCTTGACCTGGACAGCACTTGGTTGGTTGAATTGAATTGAATTCCCTGCCAGTAGAACTACCAGTGCTCAATAGATACTTACTGACTTGAATTTCCCAACGGGACTGGATTCGGGCTGTCCTAAACCCAGCGTAGACCCCTGTGGTAGAAGCTTCTCTGCCTGCATGAATGCATGTCTTTGCCCTCTGGCTTAGCGCTAAGGTATTCCCAGTGTGTCCCCTTGGTCCCCATGGCTGCAATGAAGAGCCACCTCATCTTATTGGCACTTTAGGAGAAACTGATGGATGCCATTCCTTTCTAGATCCCTGGAGGAAGGTGTCCACACTCCAGGTCCCTTTTGCTGGGACCAGAGTGGTCACAGACTCTCCTTAAACTCCCTTTTCCCGCCTGAGCTCACTCCTGGCTCCAGCCCCGTCTGTGCAACCGTGTAAGTCCCAGCAGGCGCCTGCATATGGTTCAGTGCGTGCCAGCCCACCATGTGGCTCAGCCCACCATGTGTCTGCTTGGCAGCCTCACACACCTCCCTTCCTCATTCTCACTGTTTGGGGAGTCTGTTTAGTGACTGAGATAAAATTGCCTGAGAGCCATTTCTTTATTACATGTATATTGATTCCTTGCAAGGTGAACATTTTTTAGAGGCTGAAGAGAGAGAGGGGTGAGGCACAGATGCCCCAGTAATAAAAACCTGCCTATAACCACCAAGGGTAGTTATAGATATTCAAACTGTCAACTTGCCAGAAAACCTACAGATTAGGGATAATGTAGGATTTACTAAAAGTCTCTTTATCAAGACGTTCGCCACACACACAAAAAAAAACGCTATGTTAGGTGCATTTGCAAGGCAGTTGCAGCTCATCATAGTTGTAACTGAGCATCAGGTGTTGTTCTATGCACTTTATCTGCATTCTCTTCTAACGTCCAGGCATCCCTGAGCGGTAGATGCTGTTATTCTTTCCATGTTCCAGACTAACTGAGACGCAGACAGATGAAATCATGTGCCGAAGGTCCCATGGTTAGTGGGTAATAGAAGACGTCTGCTGTGCTAATAATTCCTGGCAGAATGCCCCGTGCCTACGATTTTGATCAATATTATTGGATCTCCGTAAATTACACATTTCGCAGAGGACTGAGAAAATTGCAGACACATCCATCCCCCTCGGCCTAGCTCCATTGCCTTCTAAATTAAATGAAACAAAAAAATTAAATGAAGAAAATTGTAAGGAATTTGATTGTGGTGCCACCGTGCATAAAATGTAGCTATTTAGTAAGATCTGTTTTGAAATCTGCCTCAGAGCGTGGTTGTTTGTTCTCAGCCACACGTACTGAAGAGCAAGGGCTGACATCACCCCTGGGTCCTGTGTAAAGATGTATTTTGTGATGAAATAAGAGACTCGGCTTTCAGTTCTAGCTCTGAATCTTGAGCCAGTTGCTCTCTCAATCGTCCATCTATTCATTCATTCTTTCTTTTAACAAATATTTATTGTGTTCTTACAATTGATGAGGCACTGATGGAAATAACTTGATCTCATTTGGATTTTTAAAATACAGTGGGACCTTGACTTACGAGTGTCCCAACTAACGAGTTTTTTGAGATACCAGCTGTCTCTCTCTCTCGGCCGATTTTTTGCATTGAGTTGATAGAGTAATTTGAGTTAACCAGCTCCTTAACGAGCTCGGTCTCGGAACGAATTAAACTTGTAAGTCAAGGCCCCACTGTATCTGTTTGGTTGTTGTGTGGGAAATGGATTGGAGGGGAATTGAGGCAGGGAAACCAGGTAGCGGGCTGTTGAATTACCCACCAGGCAAAAGATGTTAAGGTAGAAAAAAATAAACATTTAAAATATATTTTAACCCTCGCTGGTTTGGCTCAGTGGATAGAGCATCGGCCTGTGGACCGCCGGCTCCCGGGTTTAATTCCGGTCAAGGGCACATACCTCGGTTGCAGGCTCCTCCCCAGCCCGGGCTCTGATCAGGGCACGTGCAGGAGGCAACCAATTGATGGGGGGGGGGGCGGTTTGTGTGTGTGTGTGTTTTTTAATATATTTTATTGATTTTTTTTACAGAGAGGAAGGGAGAGGGATAGAGAGCCAGGAACATCAATGACAGAGAAACATCAATCAGCTGCCTCCTGCACACCCCCTACTGTGGATGTGCCTGCAACCAAGGTACATGCCCTTGACTGGAATCGAACCTGGCACCCTTCAGTCTGCAGGCCGAAGCTCTATCCACTGAGCCAAACCGGTTAGGGCCCAATTAATGTGTTTCTCCCACATCAATGTTTCTCTGTCTTTCCCTCTCTCTTCTACCCTTTCTGAAATCAATGGGAAAATATCCTCGGGCAAGGATTAAAAAAAAAAAAAAAAAAAAACCCACCACAAATAAAATACATTTTAGAAATAGAACTGGCAGACATTGATAATGTATTGGCTGTGTGGATGGGGTTAAGAAAAAGAAAGAAGTCAAAATTACCCCCCAGGGTTTAAGCCTGAGCAGCTGATTGGAAGATGCTGTCATTTACTGAGACAGAAAGATAATAGGATTAATGGGCTTGGCATTTGGGGAAAATAAAGAGCTCTATTTTGAGCAAAGTAAATTCTGTTTTGTGCTTCTAAAAGATGCAAGTAGAGAGATTAATTCAGGTCTGACCTCTCCCCTGAGTCTAAAGCTCAAAGAAGGGTCAAGCCTACAGATGTGATTCGGGGAATCATCAGTATGGAGATAGCATTTCTAGCCACAGAGCTGAACAAGATTCTCACAGGAGTGAGTATAGCTATAGAATGGGGCCCAGGACCAAACCAAAGGCTTTCTAGCATTTAGAGGCTTTGTAGAAATAGAGAAACTGACAGAGGAGGGACAGTGAGGTAGGAGAAAGGAGAGAAATGTTTTCTTTGCTAAGAAATGAAGTTAAGGTCTGCCCTAACCGGTTTAGCTCAGTGGATAGAGCATCGGCCTGCGGACTAAAAGGTCCCAGATTCGATTCCGGTCAAGGGCATGTACCTTGGTTGTGGGCACATCCCCAGTAGGGGGTGTGCAGGAGGCAGCTGATCAATGTTTCTAACTCTCTATCTCTCTCCCTTCCTCTCTGTAAAAAATCAATAAAATATATTTAAAAAAAGAAAAAGAAAAAAAAGAAATGAAGGTAGCTAAGGGTAGAGGAGGAGCCCGGCCAGTGTGGCTCAGTGGTTGAGCGTCGTCCTATGAACCAGGTCAGATTTAATTCCCGGTCAGGACACATGCCCAGGTTGCAGGCTCGATTCCCAGTAGGGGGTGTGCAGAACGCAGCTGATCAATGATCCTCTCTCATCATTGATATTTCTATCTCTGTCCCTCTCCCTTCCTTTCTGAAATCAATAAAAATATTTTTTTTAAAAAAGAGTAGAGGAGGAGCCATTGGATTTGGCAGCATAAGTGTTCATTGATTAATTTAACAAGGGTATCGACAGCCAGATTGATAGGGAATGGGAAATGAGTGGCTAGGTGAAGAATTAGATAAATTTTTCTATAAAGAGAAACAAAGCATTTGGAGAAGTAGCTATAGTGGAAGTAGAAACCAAATTTAGTAGGGAAACTAAAAGGATTGTATCATAGTATTGATTGTGATGATAATTTTAAATCGAAATGGATCACCATGATTGTGAGATTTTCTCTAGCAACCTTTGGCTGTTCTGGTGAAAGTATAGGGAAGGAAAAAGATAGAATTCATCGGCGTTTAAGATTTCCCTAGGAAAAAGTTACAGAGAGCTGACCATGAAGTATAAACTTGATAGAGGGGAGTTGCGTGGTGGACATTGAAGAAGTGGTGAGGTCAGTGATCTGGTCATTTCAATGATGTCAAAGTGGGACTCTAATGCATGTGAGCTGCAAGGAGAGAAGGCAGAGGTCAGAAATGGTGAGCCTTAACAGCATCATTTTAAATGTGCATTTACTGGCAATAGCTAAGTCTAGGATACCATGGGAATGGGTTACTAAAGAGAAACAGGGGGAAAGATCCATGGAGGGATAAAGACAAGGTCGCTAAGGGGCTAGGGCAGTGGTCGGCAAACTCATTAGTCAACAAAGCCAAATATCAACAGTACAGCAATTAAAATTTCTTTTGATAGCCAAATTTTTTAAACTTAAACTATATAGGGAGGTACATTGTTGTTAACTTAATGAGGGCACTCCTAAACTGGCCTTTGCTAAAAACATCCTCAATCTGATTGAGGTATGTTCGCTGAGGTCGACCCCTTCCAACTCTCCCATCCACGCTCGTCTTGTAGACTTGTGTTGTCTATCTCCTTTCGTTCATCCTCTCTATGTCCAAGCCATCTCAACATGCCTTTCTCAATCCTCGACACTACATCTCCTTTCACTCCACAATGTTCCCTAAAATTAACTTAATAAACTTAAAGTTTTAAGTCAACTTCGCACTGTACGTGCACGCCCGCACGTGGTATTTTGTGGAAGAGCCACACTCAAGGGGCCAAAGAGCCGCATGTGGCTCACGAGCCGCGGTTTGCTGACCACTGGGCTAGAGTGTTGAGTTATCCACATTGTTTGTATCAGTGACAATAATACGCGGTTGGCGGTGGGAGGAAAAGAGAGAAAGCAATTAACTAAAGTCTTTAATGAATGATAGAGAACCGCAAAGCTGAGGAAGGGGAGCAGCAAGCCGTGGTCATGGGAAACACAGCCAGATGACATGAATTTTAATGCAGCCTGGGGTTTTGAAAAAATGAAGGAGGCATCGTCTGGAAGTGACAAAAGAGATTAAAGAGAGCACTTACTTTCCTTTCTAGCCCTGAGGTCCTGGAAGTGTAAGAGATAAAACAGCCTCCCACTAAGGGGATAGCAGATGAATTAATGGCCTTAGCTTCCTGAGAAGGACTTCGATGGAATAGCTTGTTTCAGACTAATCCTCCTGCAGAGAGAATATAGTCACACAAAAGAAAGCTATTTGAATGGATCAAGAGCAATTAAGGCATCAGGTCCTGGTGGGGCCTAGACCTGAGAGAAGAAAACTCGTTAGGATGAGCCCTGTATTCACTACCAGCTTTTCCTTTGAGGGATTTGTTGATAACATGCCAGGGAATAGAGGTCAAACAGAAAGCAGAAGCCTGAACTTCTTGAGTAGTACTGGACTGAGGAGGCAAAAATTGGAATTTTTTAATACCAAGTCCATCGGAAATTACAGGCATGCCAAGGCATAGCAACAAATAACTGAGAGCCATGAGCAAAGAGAAGACATCAGAAACCCAGATATTGGAGAGGGACTTTGACATCACTATAATTAGTGTATTTAGGGAAAGAGAGAACTGGGTTTTTTGGGGGTTTTTTAAAGCAACTGGAAAACCCAGAACTGAAAAATACAAAAGCTGCAATTTAAAATTCCATAGTAAGGTTTATTGCAGATTAGACACAACAGAAGAGGGGATTCGTGAATTTTTAGTGAGTAGAACATATCCATAGAAGTATATCACAGAGAGAAAAAGATGAAAGACACAGAAAAGAGCAAAAGGAACATGGAACATGGTTTGGGAATCTACACAAGTATAGTTGGCATTCAAGGACTATAGGAAAGAGAGACTAGCATGCAGCAGTATTTGAAGAGATACTGTTCATAACTTTCAAAACTAACAAAAGACATCAAAGCATTTACAGACACCAAGAAAGATAAATACAAGGAAAAACATACCTAGCCATATTTCAGAAAAACTGATGGGAACCAAAAATAGGAAAACATTTTAAAGCATTGAAAGAAAACGAGCCAAAACCGGTTTGGCTCAGTGGATAGAGCGTCGGCCTGTGGACTGAAGGGTCCCAGGTTCGATTCCGGTCAGGGGCATGTGCCTGGGTTGCGGGCACATCCCCGGTGGGAGATGTGCGGGAGGCAGCTGATCGATGTTTCTCTCTCATCGATGTTTCTAACTCTCTATCTCTCTCCCTTCCTCTCTGTAAAAAATCAATAAAATATATTTAAAAAAAGAAAAGAAAAAAAAAAAGAAAACGGGCATATGACAACCAAGTGAAAAATAATGAAACTGATAAATTTTTTCTTTTCTTTCTTTTTTTAATCCTCAACCGAGGATATTTTTTCCATTCATTCTAGAGAGAGTAGGAAGGAGAAGGAGATACAGAGAGAAACACCAGTGTGAGAGAGACACATCGATTGGTTGTCTCCTGCAGGCCCCTGACCAGGGCCTGGCCCGAAGCCTCAAACCTCGGTGCCTGCCCTTGACCGGAATCAAACCCGGGACCTTTCAGTCAGCAGGCAGACGCTCAATCCACTGAGCCAAACCAGCTATGGCTGGTAAGTATCTTTTCGACAGAATTTATGGGAGCCAGAAAACAATGTAGTGACATCTGTAGAGTGCTGAAAGAAAATAATTGCTAACCTACAATTCTATACCCAGCAATCACGACCTTCAAAAAATGAAGGCAAAATAGAGATATTTTTATTTTTTTGATTTTTAAATATATTTTATTTTATTGATTTTTTTTCAGAGAGGAAGGGAGAGAGATAGAGAGTTAGAAGCATCAATCAGCTGCCTCCTGCACACCTCCTACTGGGGATGTGCCTGCAACCAAGGTACATGCCCTTGACCAGAATTGAACCTCGGACCTTTCAGTCTGCAGGCCGACACTCTATCCACTGAGCCAAATGGGTCAGGGCTAGAGATATTTTTATACAATCAGAAATTGAAAGACTTTATCCTTACAGAAGGCTCATTTTAGAAAGTAAGGTAAGTTTTTTAGTCAGAAGGAAAATTATTCTAGATGTAAGCAAAGTAAAAAAGGGAGGAATGAAAACCACTGAGAAGGACAAATATGTGGGCAAGTACAAAACAACAGCAGTAATGTCTTCTGGGAATTAAAGTACATGTAGATAAAACCGCACAAAAGGTAGGAGAGAGACAGTGGAGTTAAAATGTGCAGGGACTTTACATTGCCCAGGATGTTGCAAAAATATCAATTTAAGGTGATCTCTAGTATATCCAGGAAACAGTTTATTATAGTCACTAAAAGAGCAGGTTGGATAAAGTGAAAACTAATGGCAAGGTGATATTTGACATCCAAATATAATAGTAGTTACATTAAATGTAAATTGTCTAAATTCTCCCACCAAAAGACAAAAGCTATCATGCCCAGATTGCGGGCTCGATCCCCAGCAGGGTCTGTGCAGGAGGCAGCCAGTCAGTGTTTCACTGCCTCTCCCATCAATGTTCTCTCTCTCCCTCTCCCTTCATATCGCTCTAAAAATCCATTTTTAAAAATCATAAACAAATAAATGTCAATTAATTTGAAGTTTTTCTTGCAATTTTCACACCGTATGACTATGAATAGAGTTTTTCATAGTGTGTTAAAAAGAAAGAAAAACACTGGGAGTTAGGGGAGGCCAGGGGATTGTCAAGGGCAGGAGGAAAAAAAAGGAGACATATGTAATACTCTTTGTAACGCTTTAAGCAATAAAACAATAAAAAAAAAAATTTACAAAAAGAAAGAAAAAAAAGAAAGAAAAGTTTAACCCCAAGAAAGTAAAAAGGACAAAATATCAAACATATGAGAAAATGAAATATCAGGGATTTAAAAAGATCATCATGCAGATATTCGAGACATTAAAGAGATCCTAAGAGGCTGTTACAAACAACCGTGTACCAATAAGTGTGAAAACTTGGGTGAAATAGACAGATGCCTTGAAAACTACCCAATAAACAGACATGGGAAGTAATGGGAAATGGAGTGTTCTCATGGAATGGCGGTAGGAATTACAGGATACTCTATGCAAAGCCATTAGCTTTGGTCTTGGCACAGAGGCTGCTCTTGATGGATGACTGTGTTACTAGAATAATCATAGATGGCAGAAACAAGGTCACGGAATCCCTGTGAGGAAGGAATGAACTATAGAGGCTCACAGGCCACTGGCATCGTTTTGTGAATATCAGGGGGAAATGGTATAAAAAACAGCTGTGTGGGATTTATAGGTTGAAGCAGAGCCCCTGCATGGATTAGATGTGGGAGGAGGAGATGGCAGGGTTGGTGCCCAGTGGTGAGAAACAGGAATGTCATTGCCCAGCCAGTGTGGCTCAGTGGTTGACCTTCAACCTACGAACCAGGAGGTCACGGTTCGATTCCCGGTCAGGGCACAAGTCTGGGTTGTGGACTCAATCCCCAGTGTGGGGCGTGCAGGAGGCAGCCAATCCAATTATTCTCCCTCATCATGGATGTTTCTATCTCTTTCTCCCTCTCCCTTCCTCTCGGAAATCAATATATTTAATAAAAAGAAAGGAACAGAAATGTCACAGGCAGGGGCAGGCACCACATTCTCTACCATTAAGTATGTTACACGGACATGAAAATATCTCTATATATCAAAGGCTACTATGCAAATTGTCCACTCGGAAGTTCGCCTGGGAGAGCAGGAGTTCGATCGCTTGCTGTGACGTGCGCTGACCACCAGGGGGCGGCACGGAACATGGCAGGCGACCAACGGCTGAGGCAGGGCACTGAGGTAGCCAGGGAAGGAGGAGGCGGGGAAGCCAGGCCTAGGGACCCTACCCTGCACAAATTTCGTGCACCAGGCCTCTAGTAGGTGAATAATATACCAGCAACAGTTCTGGAATGAATGCAGTGAACATAAAGGGAGGATGTGCACAACATTTCTGTTGCAGTTCTAACCTGAAAACCTGTTCATTTGTTCCTATAATAGCCTTGGAAATTAATAATAGCTGCCTTCATTCATGGCTGTAAGACGTTGATTAATTCTTTTGATGTTTCCCAGGCACCTTTTTCTTGAGTTTTAAATAACGGTGCCGCCAAGTCCAGGAAGTCACCTGTGAGCGTCTCTGTAATTAGATTGAAAAAGACCATTTGTCAGCTGGAAATGACAACTGGTATAAGAAAAGAACATTTTAAAAAAGAAAATCGTCTTCTGGTATTTTGCTTGCGGCCCCTCATTTTTACGTTTGGGGATTGATTAGAACTCCGGGAGTTTTTCGAAGACCTTAAAACTTCTGGAGACTCTGAAAAGAGAATCGGGCAACTGCAGTGGCCTGCTGGGAGATGGAGGTTCTGATACACACTTCGTATTCGACCTTATGTAAGAATTCTCATGATAACCAGAGCAGTCATACAGCACGTTTCCCCGGCCACATACGCAAGGGGGAAATCTTCAAAGAATGGATCAGCTGCCTCTGATCATTCTGATCATTAGAAATAAAAGTTTTGTCTTCATAGATTCTGCAGGAGGGCTCTGGCATAGGCAGGAATTCTGGGGCGTGACCATGAAGAGAGGGCCCCATGGAAAAGTTGCCCCCAGGCCAGGCAGGGCAGCCAGGCCGGGAGGGATGGTGTGTTGTAGGCATGTGGCTGGGGCTGAGCGCCCGTCCTCACTCCCACGCAGCAGCTGGAAACAGGAGGCCCCCTGCCTCCTGCCCTGTCGCCAGCCCCTCTGCTGTGAAAGTGTAACCGTGAAAATGAGGCAACAAATTGATAACCTGCCCACGAAGCCTTCTTGCCCCTGCCAAGGGCAGAAGATGTTTTTACCCGTTTTACCAGGTCCTGACTTTGATGTAAAATAGAAACCAATGTATGGCTCAGGGGTTGAGTGTTGACCTATGAACCAGGAGGTCACAGTTCCATTCCCAATCAGGTCACATGCCCGGGTTTCCGGCTCGATCATTGGTGTTTCTATCTCTCTATCCCTCTCCCTTCCTCTCTGAAATCAATGAAAATCTATTTAAAGAAAAAAAGATGGGACCAGGAAGAATTGCTCGATCCCCAATAAGGGGCGTGCCGGAGGCAGCCGATCAGTGATCCTCTCTCATCATGGATGTTTCTATCTCTCTCTCCCTCTCCCTTCCTCTTGAAATCAAGAAGCATGTATTTTTTAAAAATAGAATAGAAATCAACTCAGATGCCGACATGCCTAGGGAGGTGAACTCACAGGAACTTAGGGGAATTCGGGCAAACCCTGTCCTTGATACCTGGTTGGCTGCAAAGAACATTAAAGAGGAAAAACTCTCTGATTTCTCGGATGATTTGAGATTTCTCGGATGACTATCGAATTTGGAATGGATAACAGCTTTGTGACTTTTTTTCTCTAAGAGGGAGAATAAATGTTGAAACGTTTGGTTCTCAAAGCAACTGAAGTGTTGGGCATTTTGTTCAAGTCGCGTTAGAAAGTCCTGTCAAACTGCCTGCCCATTCCTTTGTGATGACTTTTGTTTGGAAGGGAGCCATAGTTTCGATTCCCGAAACCATATCTCCCACACATAAAAGGTATTTTCCTTTAGCTTCCTTCCTTCCCCTGGCTGGATCCTTCCGGATCGAATATGTTTGCTCAGAATTCGCCCTGGAAAATCCGCTGATTTCCTGTGGCCAGTTATTCAGAAAAGGAAAGGTAGACAGAGGGAGTAAGTGAAGGTGCTCTCTGCAAATACATTCACTCTTCATTCACTCAGGTATTTTCATTCACTCAGTGTATGAACCACTAAAACATTCATGGCACCGTGCAACTTGCTGGAATTAAAGAAACGAATAAAAACCAGCCCCTCAAAGATTTCCCCTGTTTTTTTGTGTGTGTCTGGTATTTTTTTCCCCATTTCTTTATTTCATTTCATTTCCTTGTATTCGTTTTTTAAATATGTTTTTATTGATTTCAGAGAGGAAGGGAGAGGGAGAGAGGGAGACAGAAACATCCATGATGCGAGAGAATCATTGATCGGCTGCCTCCCGCACGCCCCACACTGGGGATCGAGCCCCCAACCCGAGCATGGGTCCTGACCGGGAATTGAACCGTGACCTCCTGGTTCATAGGTCGATGCTCAACCCCCGAGCCATGCGGCGGGGCTCCTTGTATTCCTTTAGCTTTTGATTGGGGAGAGATTTTAATAGGGACTTCATCAGGAGTCCTTCCTGAGAGGCTCGTTTGTGAGAGCAACGCCTCTCCAGTGTCAGAATAAGTCAGATTGCTGTGCAGTTCTGGGCAGGAGGGAGGCTCAGCCTCAAAGCTAAAGTAGGAACCTCGAGTCTCAGCTTACTTACTAGCTGGGCGTGCAAGCCAGTCATTCCCTTTCGCAAGACTCCATCCCTGGCGCCCCGGTTAGCAGTCTCTAGGATCCTGGCGGGTAGACGCCAAAGAATGGGCAGGTTCTCTGTAACCTTTGTCATTCTTTGCAATAACGAGGAAAATGCTATACAAATACCAGGAAGCCTGTAACTGATTATCTCTGAACCCGTGAACGCAGAGCCATGCGGTCATGACAAGTGATTCTTACCCTTTGCTGTTTCCTTTCGCCTCCAAGCCGGTGGATTCCAAAAATGTTGCTAATTAACTTGACTAAACTGTGCTGGTCTTAGGACAGCTCCCAGAATGGGCTGGCTTGACCTTTGCGTTGCTCACACAGCTAATACATTCAGGAGAAGCCCCGGACTGATGAGAAGAGTTCCTGCCGCAAACTGCTTTCAGGAAAGATCTGAGCGCCTTTCCAGAAATCTGTAATTATTGATGCTGATGCATTTCCCTGTTAGACACACCAAAGCTGGCAATAAGCTCTTTTTTATGATACTCTTAGGGGCACATGCACATGTGATAAAATATTTTAAAACAAGCCCGGCCAGCGTGGCTCAGTGGTTGAGCATCGACCTATGAACCAGGAGGTCACTGTTCTATTCCCGGTCAAGGCACATGCCCGGGTTGCGGGCTCGATCCCCAGTGGGGGGCGTGCAGGAGGCAGCTGATCAGTGATTCTCTCTCATCGTTGATGCTTCTCTCTCTCTCTCTCCCTCTCCCTTTCTCTCCGAAATCAATAAAAATATTTTTTTTTAATAATAACAAGTAAGAACAAGACCATGGTAAAGACTGAATTCAGGATTGTGGCTGCATCAGAGGAGTGTGCTAGGGTATGGGATCAAATGTAAACTCACAAAAGCTTTAATGCAGGATTTCAGACTCGTGGGACTGTCAGCGTGCGGGCAGGCTCAGTGTTTGCTGTGGGGACTGCTCTGCATGTTAGCAGCAGCCTTGAACTCTACCCACCTGATGCTAATAGCGCTCCTCTCCCCAGTTGTGACAAACAAAAATGTCTCCAGATAGAACTCATGTCCCCCGGGGACAGGGGGACAAAATTGCCACTGATTGGGAAGCACTGCTTTAATAGATTGTTAAGCCCTGGCCGGGTTTCTCAGTGGTTAGAGCGCCAGCCTGCGGACCAGAGTGTCACTGGTTCAATTCCCAATCAAGGGCATGTACCTTGGTTGCAGGTTCCCAGCCCCAGCCAGGGTTGAGTGTAGGAGGCAGCCAATCAATGTGTCTCTCTCATGTCACTATTTCTCTCTCTCTCTCCCTCTCCCCCCCCCCCTCTCTCTCTCTCTCTCTCTCTCTCTTCCCCTCCCCCTCCCTTCCACTCTCTCCAGGAATCAATGGGAAAAATATCCTCAGGTGAGGATTTAACAAAAAAAAAAAAAAAAAGAATGGTTAAGGTTCTAGTTTTTAGAAAGATGGAACGTTCACAGGTGTCTATACGTATATGGTGCTTCCTAATTTTAGTTTACATATATCCTCTTGAATCTATAAATGTTTGGTCATAAAATTTATTGAAGCTGATGATAATATGCTTTCAATAGGTGGCTTTCTGGAAATAAAATTGCAGGTGGGATTTGTTTGATTTTCATGATGATAATCCACAGAGAATGTGGAACTTTATTTTATTCTTTTTTTACTTTTAACCACACGGTACTAGCGTACTTCCTCTTGTGTCATTCTGATGAGTATTTTGACAGGTTGCTTCTTTTAAATCTTTAAAATTTGGAACGTTTAATTGTGCAATTTGTGCAACTTGCTAAAAATTGCATGAGTTTTCAGGCTAGAGCTGAATATTTTTAGTCAAATATTAAATATATACAGGGTGTCCCCAAAAAGATATACACACATTTGAGTAATTATAGAGGCAGCGTTTATTACAATACACTTCATTTTCATTTAACAGCTATGTGGTTCCGTGGTTGAGCATCAACCTATGAACCAGGAGGTCAGGGTTCGATTCCTGGTCCAGTCACGTGCCTGGCTTGCGGGCTCCATCCCCAGTAGGGGGTGTCCAGGAGGCAGCTGATCAGTGATTCTCATTATTGATGTTTCTATTTTGCCCTCTCCCTTCCTCTTTGAAATATATATATATATATATATAGTATGTGTGTGTGTGTGTGTATACACATTTTTGGGGGGATATCTTGTATATATAAACATTGTGGGGCTTCTAGAATTATGTGTGCATAAAATAAAGTACAAAATTATCTGATTGATACCTTAAAAATAACAGTAAAGACACCGAATGCCCTCCAAAACCAGCTTAAATAACAAGTCATTTAGCCCGGCTGGCGTGGCTCAGTGGTTGAGCACCGACCTATACACCAGGAGGTGACGGTTGGATTCCCGGTCAGGGCACATGCCTGGGTTGCAGGTTCGATCCCCAGGCTGGGGCGCGCAGGAGGCAGCCGATGGATGATCCTCTCTCCCTGAATTGGGGTCCATGCACGGCACGAGGATTGGGGCGGTGGCTGACTGGTTGCTCGTTCGGGGCCTGGACGCGGAGGCTGACGGCATCTCCTTGAACTCCTAGGCGCCGAGGTGACCTACATGAACATGTCCGCCTACAACAAGGGCCGGCTGCAGTCCTCCTTCTGGATCGTGGACAAGCAGCACGTCTACATCGGCAGCGCTGGCCTGGACTGGCGGTCTCTGGGACAGGTAACCCTCCCGCGGCGCACGCACACACTAAGAGTTTTCTCAGCATCAAAACTGCCCCGTCCCTAAAGCACACAGTCACCTGCTGTGGTTGAGGGAAATCAGCCTGCAGCATTCATTATTATTTTTAAAAATATATATTTGTGTTGATTTCAGAAAGGAGTGGAGAGGGAGAGAGAGAAATGATGAGAATCATTGATCAGCTGCCTCCTACACACCTCCTACTGGGGGTGGAGCCCGCAACCCAGGCATGTGCCCTGACCGGGAATCAAACCTGTGACCTCCTGGTCCGTAGGTTGGTGCTCAACCACTGAGCCACACCAGCCGGGCTCATTGTTAATTGTAACTGTACTGTTTGATGAGGGTCACCTTTAGTTAATGTGGAATGCTAAGCCTTTCCGTGTGAGAATCATCTTATAAAAAAAAACTGCTTTAGGCTTTTGTAACATCAGATGCATTAGATTCTCTGGAGCAGGCCAGGGTGGAATTCCTGTTACTTAAACCTAAATTTCCAGGATCCGATTACGTAATCTACGAGATAGAGGAAAACAGTTACATTGTGTAGCATAGTATGTTTTAGAATAGGAATTTGTGTAATTCTTTTAATAAGTCTTAAGATGAAGATGTCATCTTTCTGTAAATAATCAATTTCAAATTTGAATTTTGAAAGTACACGTGAATGGTCATGTACTTTTCATGTAATTGTTTGTGTCCACATGATCCATGGTGATTACATCACCTTCTTCCCATTGGTCAACCGGTGGCAGGAAGTGCTGGATCATTGGTGCACAGGGAGACTTGCCCATCACCCGGGCACGGGCCCACACCTGCTACATTTTAGCTCAGCTCTGTAATAGTTAGGTGGAGGCAACCTTGGGTAGGTTGGACAAGGGCTGTAGTCTTGAATAAAATAATCTGCGTTGGTGGGAAATCTTTAAGCTGCCGGTGATTTGGGGCCATATGGGACGTCCTACCGAAATCTGCATCCCTCTGTTGGTTGTAAATTTAATAGCAGGGTAAACTTCACTTGGGTGGTGGGGGGGATTGGGAAGAGGCGAGTGGAAGAAATTTTTGCACCTTTTTTCCCCCAAAACACTACTATTTATGTGCTAGACACTGTGTGAATGGCGTTAAATATACTTCTTCATTTGTCATAGCAGCCTAAGGGTGGATGTCATTTCCATCTTCCCAATGAAGACGGTATCGGAAGATAAAAACTAGAATAGATTCTATTGTTGCTCTCCTCGCCTGTAAAATAGTAAAACGCTCTGTTTGCTCGGCTGGTCTTCAGATGGATCTCCGGGTGGTTGGGTCTATAATTAATTCAGTTGCGTTTTCGATGTGGTCATGGGAGGAGGCCAGCACAGCCCTGACCTGCTCCGCCATCTTGACTAGAACCTAGAGATAGTCCTTAAATCTTTAAAATATATCCTTATTGATTTCAGGGAGGAAGGAAGAGGGGGAGAGAGATAGGAACATCAATGATGAGGGAGAATCATGGATCGGCTGCCTCCTGCATGCCCCCTCCTGGGGATTGAGCCCACAGCCTGAATCCAACCTTGACCTCCTGGTTCATAGGTCAACGCTCAACCACTGAGTCACACCGGCTGGCTGGATCTTAGAATCTTTAGATTGATGGGTTAGTTGGCAGAATCTGCATCTTTCATTTTATTCCTGGCAATTTGGGAGTCAGGTATGAACCAGCCCGAAGTTGCCATGTTCTCATCTTTCTGCTGCTAAACCAAACTCAAAAACTAAAAGAAATCTCGTCTCTATTCTCGTAACAATCTTTCCTATTTTTCTGCTGGAAGAGACTCTATTCTTTGATAGGGGTGGAGAGGAGACAAAGCTGAGGAAGGAGAAGGATTTAAAACTCTTCTGGCCCTGGCCAGTTTGCTCAGTGGATAGAGCGTTGGCCTGCAGACTGAAGGGTTGCGGGTTCGATTCTGGTCAAGGGCACGTAGCTTGGTTGCGGGCTCAATCCCAGTCAGGTGCATGCAGGAGACAGCCAAGCTAGATGTGTCTCTCACATCCATGTTTCTCTTTCTCTCTCTCTCTCTCTCTCTCTCTCTCTCTCTCTCTCTCTCTCTCTTTCTCTCTCTCTCTCTGTCTCTCCCTCTCCCTTCCACTCTCTCTAAAAAATCAATGGAAAAAATGTCCTCAAGTGAAGATTAACAAAAATAAAATAAAATAAAACTCTTCTGCACGAACATTTCACATCCCATTAGCTGCCCTGCCTCTGTATGTTAACTGCTTACCTACTGGTGACTCCTCTTCCATCAACACCCACCCCTTCTCCTACTCCTGTACAGGCTTATGCACAAACGCTGTCTCCTACCTGGTCCGCCCCTTCCCTATAGTTCTTCCTGTCTGGGACAATGTTCTTGCACTTAATCATTCATCTTGAATTAGTTCCCCTTTTGGCTGCGCCGGACTGTGGGGTTTTTCTCGCTCTGCCCAGCAGGAGCCCTGCATTGGAACAGAATTTAATGGGAGCAGAGTTGTGTGTGAAGCTAACAGTGACATGAAGCATTATGATACATTTCCCAAGTGTCAAACTCAGCCTACATCAGCAGCCTGATATTTTGAGAAGTTTTCTAGTGAAATCAGATTATTGCCTTTGATGTATGGAGAAATAATAAAACTAATAAAAATACCAGCTTCAGTGTATGGAGGGATTTCTCTATACCAGGCATTCTTCTAAGCAATTAAAGAGTATGAACTCATTTAATATTTACAATAACCCGTTCTTGTAAATACCTTCATCTCTTTATTTCACAAAGGCAGGAGCCGAGACACAAATAAGTAACATACCCAAGGTCACCTTCCCGGAAATGTCAAAGCTAGAATTCATACTCAGACAATCTAGCTCCAAACCCCTCCCTCTTACTTCCCTGCTAATAATTTTTAAAAGTAAATTATTTATGAAAAATCATTTTTCTTTCATGATGTTGCTTGCTGTGATACCAAGCTGTTAGATTTTCTTTCTCACATACTTTTCTTTAAGAAAAGCTAACGCTAATCTGTAATACTTTCAACCAAAAAGATTCATTTAAGAAAAGAAGAGAAAATCTAACACTATTTGTTTAAAACAAAAAAACCTTCGCTCATTCACATCTTCCTGATTCCAAACCTATTGTGACATCACAGCCATAGAATGACACCTTTGCTCAGTACTTGAGTTCTTGATCTCAATCAACCTCTGGGTTGAATTCCCAAGACTAGGAAGTCAATATGTTTGTGCATCTGCATTCCTGTCCTCCGGGGTTCAGGGTGACCCCTAGAATCCACGGCCACGGGAGCTTGTGGGAGAAAAAGTACCACATGAGGGTCAGGATTGGGGACTCTCCGAAGCTCCTAACGACACCATGGAGGAAACACCACCACCACAATACGACACCAACAAAGCGAATGGAAGAGTAGCTAGTTTGTGAGGTAGAAAGAAAAAGGCACCACAGTCCTCACACCACAGGCTCTGGCGGCGTGGTTCTCAAATAGGAGACGCTGAGGAAGAAAACGTGAAAATCATGTTTTAAGAAAAAGTTACTAGTTTTTTAAAAATATATTTTTATTTATTTCAGAGAGGAAGGGAGTGGGAGAGAGTTAGAAACATCCATGATGAGTATCATTGATCAGCTGCCTCCTGCACACCCGCTATGGGGATCAAGCCCGCAACCCGGGAATGTACCCCAGCGGGGAATCGAAGCGTGACCTCCTGGTTCATAGGTCGATGCTCAGCCGCTGAGCCATGCCAGCCGGGACTACACCTACTTTAACGAGTGCTTTAAATGCATTGATGCCGAACCCGTTTGGCTTAGTGGATAGAGCGTCGGCCTGTGGACTCAAGGGTCCCAGGTTCGATTCCGGTCAAGGGCATGTACCTTGGTTACGGGCACATCCCCAGTGGGGGGCGTGCAGGAGGCAGCTGATCGATCTCTCTCATCGATGTTTCTAACTCTCTATCCCTCTCCCTTCTTCTCTGTAAAAAATCAATAAAATATATTTTAAAAAAATGCATTGCTTTTCAAACTGGATTGTAAACATTTTGTGGGTTTATGTCATTTTTTCCCCAAACTCTGCCATGATTAGCACAGTGCTCTGACTACTGTAGACATGCAGTGACTGTCTGTTGATGATCTTTAACCCACGAGCACTGGCTTGCCAGCTGTGCAGTTGTTCTGTGGCTAAGGAGACAGGCCCTTCAGGCACCAGCTTCGGAATCACATATTGTTCTTAAGGCAGCACGTTGTGGTGAAAGGACCATAGTGACCTAGCATCTCCCCAGCCCAACCCCCAAGCCTGTGCCTCCGTGCTCTCATCTGTGAGAGGGGAGGGTGAGACCTCCATTTCTGGAGATGGGTAGGTTTTAAGGAATATGGGACCCAAGAAATTTACCATGAAAAGTAACTCATGGCCCACCAGGTTTGATGAATGTTGGATACTCAGCCCTCTTAGAGTCACAAAGCCCCATAGCATGTGAAGAGCTCTAAGGAATCTGACAGAGGAAACAGAGTTAGTTAGTTACTTAGTTAGTTAGTTAGTTAGTTAGTTAGTTGTTATTTTGCTAATCCTCACCGGAGGATAATTTTCCATTGACTTTTAGAGAAAGTGGAAGGAAGGGGGAGAGACAGAGGGAGAGAAACATCGATGTGAGAGAGACATCGATGTGAGAGAGACATCGATTGGTTGCCTTCCACACACGCCCCAACCAGGGCCAGGGATCGAACCTGCAACCAAGGTACGTGCCCTTGACCAAAATCGAACCCAGGACCCTTCAGTCCTCTGACCGACGCTCTATCCACTGAGCCAAACCAGCCAGGGCAGTGAGGAAACATATTTAAATTAAACCCAGTTTGTCAATCATAGGGTGTATGAAGTCCTTTCCTCATATAGTGACCATCACTCTCCCACTGAAATACCAGTTCCGAGATGAAAAGCTTCAGTGATTCTAGATACCCAGCCATTCCCTCCGTGCCCAGGCTGCAGGAGAAGGTCTGGGCAGGTGGCTCAGCCGCTGTGGCCCATCCCAGGTGGCTGCGTGGTCCCACCACCAGCCCAGCGCTGCAGGCAGTCACCGGAAGTAACTCCTCCTACTGAGCTGGAGTTGGTGCAACCCAAGAGCCGGCCTGTTTTACTATTGATCGTTTAGGTCTTTTCCACTAAAACTGGACTAAGATTAAAATACACATTAACAGGGTTTAAATGGCATATTCCTGTGTGTTCAATCATTTAAAAATATTATTTAAAAATCTCCCCCATTCCATAATTGTCAGATTCTTGCGATCAATGAACCTATTGAACCTTCAACACCAAGCTAATCATTCATTTAAAAGGGTATGTTGAGAAAATTATAGCCCTAGCCGGTTTGGCTCAGTGGATCGAGCATCAGCCTGCAGACTGAATGGTCCCAGGTTTGATTCCAGTCAAGGGCACATGCCCCCGAGTTGTGGGCTCAACCCCCAGTGGGGGCCGTGCAGGAGGCAGCCAATCAATGATTCTCTCTCATCATTGAGGTTTCTATTTCCTTCTTCCTCCCTCTGAAATCAATAAAAATATATTTTTTTAAAAAAACTGGAAGGAAATGAAACGGGAGAAACATGGCGAAGCTGCCTCCCGGTGACTGGTGGACCATGAGGCATGCTCAGGGGAAGCAGTGGGCATTATCCAGCACCTGGGGCTGGGCCCACGGGGAGAACGACCGTGCTGTCAGCAGACATGGGGACTGTCTAGGAAGGGGCAGTGCTGGTGTCTGGGGGCAGGGGGAGCAGCGGTTGGCTGCTGCTGATGCTTTTTGTCTAAGAGCTTGAGCACCTGAGTAGTAAGGGTCCTTGGTTGGCCCTACAGCTGCTGATGTCATCACAGCTGCTGTTTCTGTCCATAACCATTGTGTGGGATGTTAAGGCGAGTGGCACTCCCTAGACCAGTGGTCGGCAAACCTAGGCTCGCGAGCCACATGTGGCTCTTTGGCCCCTTGAGTGTGGCTCTTCCACAAAATACCAAGTGTGGGTGCACACGTACAGTGCGATTGAAACTTCGTGGCCCATGCGCAGAAGTCGGTTTTCGGCCTGGGTGAGTCTATTTTGAAGAAGTGGCGTTAGAAGAAGTGGGGGGTGTCGGTCGGTCAGGCGGGCCGCGGGATATACGCAGAGCAGGGGAGGTACATTGTTTTGAGGTGTGTTCACTGAGGTCGACCCCTTCCAACTCTCCCATCCACACTCGTCTATCTGAAACAGGTATACAAGTCGAGTGTGGATGGGAGAGTTGGAAGGGGTCGACCTCAGCGAACGTACCTCAATCAGATGGAGGATGTTTTTAGCAAAGGCCAGCTTAGGAGTCCCCTAATGAAGTTAGTAACAATGTACCTACCTATATAGTTTCAGTTTAAAAAATTTGGCTCTCAAAAGAAATTTCAATCATTGTCCTGTTGATATTTGGCTCTGTTGACTAATGAGTTTGCCGACCACTGCCCTAGAGAAGCCTGATTTCTTTCAAACCTTCCTAGGGGTTGAAGTCATAGCCGCACATCAGCCATCAGAAAAGACACTAAGACTTGAGGAGTCTTTGATTCCCTCTTCTTGTCTTTCTTTTTTTTAATATATTTCTATTGATTTCTGAGAGGAAAGTAGAGAGGGAAAGAGAGAGAGAAACATCAACAATGAGAGAGAATCATTGATCAGGTGCCTCCTGCTCGCCCCACACTGGGGATCGACCCCAAAACCCAGGCATGCGCTCTGACCAAGAATCAAACCGTGACCTCCTGGAGCATAGGTTATGCTAAACCATGGAACCATACTGGCTGGGCTGTTTTGTTTTATTTTTATTTGTTAATATATTTTTATTGATTTCAGAAAGGAAGGGAGAAGGAGCGAGAGATAGAAACATCAATGAGAGAGAATCATTGATCAGCTGCCTCCTGCTCGCCCCCTACTGGGGATTGAGCCCGCAACCCGGGCGGGTACCCTTGACCAGAATCGAACCCAGGACCCTTCAGTCCACAGGCCAATGCTCTGTCCATTGAGCTAAGCCAGCTAGGGCTTGTTTCATTTTTAATATTGAGGTAAAACTCTATAGGCAAAGCTCATTAAATATATACATACAGATTTCATTTCCTTCAACAAACATTTATTTTAAATGTTTCACTGGATTTCTTTGAGGGCTTAGCCCTCAGAAATGCATTTATCTTAACGACTATATTTAAAGAGATTCGTGTAGGTGAATTTTCCTGCCCCATTTTTCTTACTTCGCGCCTTTCACATTTTAATTGGGAAAAATTGGAATGTATTGACTTGATACAATGACTGGCGAGAATGCGCCCATAAATCATTCTTCCTACTTCAAGTGTTACAGCTCCAGCATCCATTATAATTAGCTGTCACTTCCGCCCTTTATTGTTGAAGTCACCAAAATGTAGCTGTCATATTTATCAAAACCTTTTCTGAAGTTCAGCTCCCACAGCAGCTGTGAGGAAAATTACCTCCGTTGCCTGGTACCTTTGTAACGTGGCCTCCTTAACCCCCACCCACGTGCTGCCAACTGCTTCTATGTTGTTTTAGCCGAAGTTGATTGTGCCGTATCTGGACCTTAAGAACTGCCTAAAAACACTCTTCTGTTCCTGATTGCCCACACACTGGATGTTTGTTCTACGAGTGGTGGACATGAGTTGCATTCTCAGAGTGCTGTGGGAGAAATTTTGCTTAAGGATAAAGCAACATTAAAATAAGCCAGCCCCAGCTGGTTTGGCTCAGTGGATAGAGCAGTGGTCGGCAAACTCATTAGTCCACAGAGCCAAAAGCAACAGTACAACGATTGAAATTTCTTTTGGGAGCCAAATTTTTTAAACTTAAACTGTATAGGTAGGTACATTGTTATGAACTTCATTAGGGGACTCCTAAGCTGGCCTTTGCTAAAAACGTCCTCCATCTGATGGAGGTACTTTCGCTGAGGTCGACCCCTTCCAACTCTCCCATCCACACTCGTCTTGTATACTTGTTTCGTCTATCTCCTTTCGTTCATCCTCTCTATATGTCCAAACCATCTCAACATACCTTTCTCAATCCTCGACACTACATCTTCTTTCACTCCACAACGTTCCCTAAAATTAACTTAATAAACTTTACTTAAAGTTTTGTGTTTTTTTTAATATATTTTTTATTGATTTTTTACAGAGAGGAAGGAAGAGAGATAGAGAGCCAGAAACATCAATGAGAGAGAAACATCGATCAGCTGCCTCCTGCACATCTCCCACTGGGGATGTGCCCGCAACCCAGGTACATGCCCTTGACCGGAATCAAACCTGGGACCCCTCAGTCCGCAGGCCGACGCTCTATCCACTGAGCCAAACCGGTTTCGGCTACTTAAAGTTTTTTTGTTTTGTTTTTTTTGTTTTTTAAATATATTTTATTGATTTTTTACAGAGAGGAAGGGAGAGAGATAGAGAGTCAGAAACATCGATGAGAGAGAAACATCGACCAGCCGCCTCCCGCACATCCCCCACTGGGGATGTGCCCGCAACCCAGGTACATGCCCTTGACCGGAATCGAACCTGGGACCCTTCAGTCCGCAGGCCAACGCTCTATCCACCGAGCCAAACCGGTTTCGGCTAAAGTTTTAAGTCAACTTCGCACTGTACGTGTGTGCCCGCAAGTGGTATTTTGTGGAAGAGCCACACTCAAGGGGTCAAAGAGCCCCATGTGGCTCGCGAGCCGGTTTGCCGACCATTGGGCTAGAGTAATATATGTGTAACTTGGATATTAGTGAAGTTTCAAAAATTTTTTAGAATATGTTTTTATTGATCTCAGAGAGGAAGGAAGAGGGAGAGGTAGAAACATCAGTGATGAGAGAGAGTCATTGGTCGGCTACCTCCTGCACGCCCCCCTCCTGGGGATCGAGCCCACAGCCTGGACGTGTGCCCTGACCGACCGGGAATCAAACCGTGGCCTGCAGGTTCATAGGTTGACGCTCAACCACTGACCCACGCCAGCCGGGCAAGATTTAAAATTTCTGATAAGAAACCACCTGACCCTAATACTTCATCACAAATGTCACCTCTTTTAAGCCTCCATTATAAGAAGGGGATGATGTGCTTACGCGTATGTTTGTTTTTCCCTCAAGAAAGATGTGGAGCCCTAACCGGTTTGGCTGAGTGGATAGAGCGTTGGCCTGCACACTGAAGGGTCCCGGGTTCGATTCCGGTCAAGGGCATGTACCTTGGTTGCGGGCACATCCCCAGTAGGAGGTGTGCAGGAGGCAGCTGATCGATGTTTCTCTCTCATCGATGTTTCTAACTCTCTATCCCTCTCCCTTCCTCTCTGTGAAAAAGCAATAAAATATATTTTTTTTAAAAAGATGTGGAAAGAGGATGGGTCTTTGAGCTGGTAAAGCATGAGTCCAGATTGCCTCCATGCCCACGACTAAACTGTGTAACCTTTGAAAGCCTCAGTTTCCTGATCTGTAAAGTGGTGATTTCGCTACTTTATGGCGGTTTTGCTAAGGTGGCATGACATTCAATGAGGAAATACAGAAAGGACTAAGTAGCTTCTCCATAACTAGTTCTCTCCCTCTCTTTCTCCTTCTGAAAATTCATAAAACACCCTGTCTTTCTCGTGTTGCCTGTATTTTGCCTTCTGCTTTAGCTGCTGGTGAGTTTTTCATTTCTCAGCTTTCCCTTATGAAGGACAGTGGCCATACCTTATGTGTTTTTTAGTTCCTTACAGGAAATAGACCAGCACATAGTCTATCACATCTAATCACCTGGGATATTAAAATCGAATGCATATTTTATTAAAAATACTGGAGGGTATCCGTTACAGGGCAACTGACAAGAAACCGATCCTATCGCGCTTTCCTCCACACGCTGCTTCCGATGTGGCTAACGCAGTGGGACTGTCACCAGCCGCCTGGTTAGGAGGGCTCACCCTGAGTGGTGCCGACAGATGCTGGCTCCGCAGCGTCATTGAGAAGCAAGAGTAAAAGAATCTCGAGTTAAATTTAAAATGCCATCCTTCTAAAAAGTGAGAAGCAGAGAGCCTTTTTCTTCTCATTCTCTTTTCACTGATATAGCCAGGGTGGCTTATATTAGAAAATAAGAGAGACCCACTCAAGTTCCAATTAGAGGAGTTAAGAGACCCTTATGGGCCCTGAAAATGAGTCTCTGACAATAAGCAGTTTTCTTCCATAACATCTCTTTGCTCCAGGCCAGCCTGCGGAGCTGCCTTATCATTGTTCTGTCTTACCTGAAAACTAGAGGCCCAGTGCATGAAATTCATGCACCGATAGGGTCCCTAGCTGCTGCCAGTCAGGGCCTCCCTTCCCCAGCTGCCAACTGCTGGCTGGGGCCTTCCTTCATTTCGTGCTGCCCCCTGGTGGTCAGTGCAAGTCATAGTGAGTGATCGAACTCCCGAGGGTACACTTTGCATATTAGGCTTTTATATAGATAGAAGATAAAGCAGACTCTTGTTTATGGCCATCAAAAAGAGCTGCAAGTATCCTTCTGCCCGCCTACTCCAACAGACACTGAAATGATGAGAACACGAGGAAGTCAGTTTGTTTTATCAAGTTTAGAATTCTCCTAAATAATACATACAGCTAATTATTCAGTTTTAGGAGATTCCCAGCTGATGCACTGATCCCTGCTTTGATCCCGCCTCCTTCTCCCTTTCACTCTTTATTTTTTTGACATTTTGTAGAAGCACCCAGCTTGCAGTAGGTCCATTGCATTTGGCAAACGAAGCCTTATTCTTTATGATGACTGCATGGGGCTTGGCTGCTCTGATGGGATGGGGCCAGTTCATTCATTTCAGGAACACACTGTGATGAATGGATTCCAAATAAGATAAAGGTAGGCAGCCAGCTGTCTCGGTAAATTACCATTGTTTCCTGCAGTGTGGTCCCGGGTAAGTCAGTTAAACGCCTTTGCTTAAGAAGCCTGCTGCAAGTGAGAGAAGAAAAGTAGGAATCAGGAGAGGGAGCCCTAGGGCTTGGTAAGGAAGTTCTTGCACCCACTCTAGGCTTTAACTTTTGAATCTTATCTGTTGATGATTTCCTTTCATCCCAAGAATCCATTCCTGCCCTGGCCAGTTTTTCTCAGTGGATAGAGCGTCGGCCTGTGAACTGAAGGGTCCCAGGTTCGATTCTGGTCAAGGGCACATACCTGTGTTGCGGGCTCGATCCCCTGTAGGGCACGTGCAGGAGGCAGCCAATCGATGATTCTCTCTCATCATTGATGTTTCTCTCTCTCTCCCTCTTCCTTCCTCTCTGAAATCAATAAAAATACATTTTTTAAAAAAAAAAAAAAGGAATCCAGCCCTAACTGATTTGGCTCAGTGGATAGAGTGTCGGTCTGCGGTCCGAAGGGTCCCGGGTTCGATTCTGGTCAAGGGCATGTACGTTGGTTGAGGGCGCATCCCCAGTAGGGGATGTGCAGGAGGCAGCTGATCGATGTTTCTCTCTCATCGATGTTTCTAACTCTCTATCCCTCTCCATTCCTCTCTGTAAAAAAATCAATAAAATATATTTTAAAAAAATAATAAAGGAATCTATTCCTGCTATCCCATAAAAATAGCAAAGTACTTGTTCATGTAAGAACATCCAAACCTTTTTTTTTTTTTTTTAATGTATAGCCCTGACTGGTTTGGCTCAGTGGATAGAGCGTCGGCCTGTGAACTGAAGTGTCCCAGGTTCGATTCCGGTCAAGGGCACGTACCTTGGTTGCGGGCACATCCCCAGTAGGGGATATGCAGGAGGCAGTTGATTGATATTTCTCTCTCATCGATGTTTCTAACTCTCTATTCCTCTCCCTTCCTCTCTGTAAAAAATCAGTAAAATATATTTTTTTAAATGTTTTAAAAATATATTTTAAAAAAATGCATAGTCCAGCTGGTATGGCTCAGTGGTTGAATGCCGACCTATGAACCAGGAGGTCACCTTTCGGTTCACAGTCAGGGCACATGCCCGGTTGCAGGCTTGGTCCCCAGTACAGGGTGTGAAGAAGGCAGCTGATCCATGATTCTCATCATTGATGTTTCAATCTCTCTCTCCCTCTTCCTGTCTAAAATTTTTTTAAAAAATTTTAATTATAGAAGAGTTTATTAGAATTTATGGGAGTCAAACTGAAGACCTGCCCAAAAGTGTGACCTCATGGAACTGAGAAAATGCCCCAGAAAATGGTAGTTTGGCAGCCCTTTTCATGCATTTAGAATCAAAGCAGGGAATGTAAGGAAGATTACATGAAATCCATTGGTGATGGATTAAAGAGGCTGGAGAAAGCAAGGCAGACCACTGCCAGTGATTGGATAAACAGTAAAATGGAGAGACGCATACTTCTTTTACATCTCATATTTACAATAAATAGGGACGGTATCCAGGCAACCAGATCATGTGCTCCCTTGGGGGGGGGGGGGGGTTACGCCTCTGAGGGGTCTGGAAAAGAGGATTAGTCTGTTTTTTCCAGGGCATGTTAACATAGATGCACAAGAACAATGGACAGGACTCTCTCTTTTTTAAAAATATATTGATTTCAGAGAAGACGGGGGAGAGAGAGAAACATTAATGATGAGAAAGAATCATTGATCATCTGCCTCCTGCATGCCCCCTGCTGGGGATCAAACCCACAATCCGGCCTTGTGCCCTGGACCGGAATCGAACCCAGGACCCTTGAGTCTGCAGGCTGACTGATGCTCTATCCATGGAGCCAAACCAGCTAGGGCCGACAGGGCTCCTTAAGGCCAAAATTAACATTTTGCTAAGACAGTTATAGGGCTGGGGCATGACTAGCCACCATGACCTGCCTGGTTAGGAATTTATGATCAGATCATCCTGGGAGGTTTCTTTCGGTCACTGAGCTTGTCAGACCTGTCACGGGGGCCCCTGAGCTTGTCAGATTTGCCACAGAGCCCCTCTTTTGTTCACAAATGTAAATGCTGCCTGGCCTTTTGTACCCAGTCTCACTTTTTTCTGACATTCTCGCTTTTGTTTTGACAGTGCAATGGGAGTTGAGTCCCAACAGTGAGGAGTAAGCAGTTTCAAACTTCGCGTTTTAAAATCTCTTGGATTATACTGGTAACTTCTCAGAGCCAGAGGGTAACTTAGGGCTGCGTTTCCCAAACCCTTCACTGAGGCACCCTGGATTTAAGTTTTCAAGGAAAAGACAGAAAATCTATTGGTCTGGTCACAGCAAAAGTTACTCCCTCAACGTAGTTCGTCGTTTCCACGTTGTTGGTGAAGCTAGGTTTTTGGTGGGTGCTCTGATGAAAAGCAAGTGCTTTTTTTGTGGAACAGGAAGTAAGGCTGTGCCCGGTGTGAGTCCGAGTTTTGAGTTGTGCCAAACAGATGCACACATCCCATTAAGAATGATTGTGGCCCGGCAGGCGTGGCTCAGTGGTTGAGCCTCAACCTATGAACCAGGAGGTCACAGTTCCGGTCCTGGTCAGGGCACAGGCCCAGGTTGCAGGCTCCATCCCCAGTAGAGGGCATGCAGGAGAATCAACTTAAATGATTCTCTCTCATCATTGATGTTTCTCTCTCTCTCTCCACCCCTTTCCCTTCCTCTCTGAAATCAATAAAAATATATTTATAAATAATATGCTAATTAGACCGGGTGACCGAACATCTTCCAGACATCCTTCTGGACTTCCTTCCGGACAGTTAGGGGGCGACCAGGCAGGCAGGCAGGCAGGCGAGCGGTTAGGAGCCAGCGGTCCCAGATTGCGAGAGGGATGTCCGACTAAACCTGATTGGAGAGGGTGCAGGCCAGGCTGAGGGACCCCCCCCCCCGCCCCCGTGCACGAATTTCATGCACCGGGCCTCTAGTAATGATGATAAATAATTATTGTTATTTGGGAGTGAAAAAATTATTTTTTTAATTTATGGGTACCGTTTTTTTAAAACTACTAAGTTGTTAGTACATCAGTGAAAATGAAGTGATTTGGATCTAACTATTTAATAAATCAAACTCTTCGGTGTTTCTTTTGGCCTAGGAGTTCTGTGCAACAACTGTTGAGACATTAAGGGTCCTGTGATCTGAGAAAATTTGGGAAACTCTGCCTTAATGTTCCGCTAGTCCAACTAGTCTAGATGTTTATTTGATGGCATTAGAAATATTTAAAAAGGCTGGGCCGGTGTGGCTCAGTGGTTGAGCATCAACCCATAAACCAAGAGGTCATCGGTTCGATTCTCAGTCAGGGCACATGCCTGAGTTGCGGGCTGGATTCCCAGTAGGGGGTGTGCAATAGGCAGCAGATCGATGATGTTTCTCTCTTTCTTAAAAAAAATATATTTTATTGATTTTTTTACAGAGAGGAAGGAAGAGGGACAGAGAATCAGAAACATCAATGAGAGAGAAACATTTAATCAGCCGCCCCCTGCACACCCCCCACTGGGGATGTGCCCGCAACCAAGGCACATGCCCCTGACGGGAACCGAACCCTGGACCCTTCAGCCCACAGGCCAACGCTCCATCCACTGAGCCAAACTGGCCAGGGCTGTTTCTCTCTTATTGATGTTTGCATTTCTCCATCTCCCTTCCTCTGTCTCCAAAAAATAATAAAAACATATTTTAAAATATTTATTTTTTTAGCCCTGACTGGTTTGGCTCAGTGGATAGAGTGTCGGCCTGCAGACTGAAGGGTTCCAGGTTCGATTCCAGTCTAGGGCATGTACCTTGGTTGCAGGCACATCCCCAGTAGGGGACGTGCAGGAGGCAGCTGATTGATGTTTCTCTCTCATCAATGTTTCTGACTTTCTATCCCTTTCCTTTCCTCTCTGTAAAAAATCAATAAAATATTTTAAAATATTTATTTTTTTAAATATGTTTTTATTTCAGAGAGGAAGGGAGAGCGAGAAAGAGATAGAAATATCAATGATGAGAGAGACTCATTATCAGCTGCCTCCTGCAGACCCCACACTGGGGATCGAGCCCACAACCCAGGCATGTGGTTTGACCAGGAATCGAACCATGATCTCCTGGTTCACAAGTCAGTGCTCAACTGCTGAGCCATGCCAGCAAGGCACTATTTTAAAATATTTAATAAGGAATGATATTTTAATTTAAAAACTTAAATTATAATAAAGCCAAACATGCTATAGTTTATAACATATGAGAAGATCGGTGACTTCTGGATAAGGTCAGTTTTAGTACTTATTTTCTAAAGTCTGTTATCATTTTTGTTTCATTTTATAATAACACACATTCTGCAACATGGCAACAGCTTGTAATTCTGTGGAGATTACATTGTGACTTGAGTGGTAATGCATTCCAAGCCGGCAGCATATTATGAACACCCTGCTCTATAAGCAGAGAGAATCATTGCAATGGCATCTTGTCTTGCTGAAAAACCTATACTTGTAAACAGCCTGGGCAATTCATCGTCATCTAGGTCAGTATCTAGGAAGAAAAAGATGGTCTCAAAATGGGTTCATGAAGAAGAATTCCCGTTGTCCTAGGTCCATTTTTCTCCAGGACAGAGTGGTGACCCTCAGAGCTAAGAGAAACAGCAAGGGGAGCGTTTATTTTCAACTAAGATACCGGATTGCATTGCATCGGGACCTACGGAGTTGGGATGAGTGGGTTCTCTCTGAGCTGAGCCGGGCATTGGAAGTTGGCACACGGGCTAGGCGAGGGCACCGGTAACATTTGCACAAAGGGAGAGCAGCTGGGGTTTGTAATGAATATATTTGTCAGGTCTATGATGTGGACGATCACAATAGCATTTCAGTACATAGAGATTGGATAGTGAGTCTAGGTGAAGCTGGATAGACTTCAACTTGGAAAGCTGGTTCCAAGCATTAGTCAGCACCAAGGAGAGCTCCAGGGTACGTTTGTCCTCCGTTCACCTGTTTGATCGAGTTGCAGGCTGCTGACGAACACCTATTTCGAGATGTGAGCACGCCCTGGCAGCGTGGCTCAGTGGTTAAGCACTGACCTATGAACCAGAAGGTCACAGTTCAATTGCCAGTCAGAGCACCTGCCCCACCTCCAGATACTATCACATTGGGAATTAGGCTTCAAAATAGGAATTTTGGGGAAACACAAACATTCGGCCCATGGCATATTTTACATATTGATGGGGTTTGGAATATAAAGGTCTGTGCATCTGCTGAGTCGGTGAATGTGCACTAAGCGGTCCATTCCATATAAATTTATCTCAGAGGTGACCAATAAAAAGCAAAGAAAAGCATAAGAAAATGTTGAAGGGAAAATAAAAGAAAAGCCCGACTATTTTGGCCGATTATATCTGTCACCTCCCTTCTGCCCAGACAGCAGTGGGGCTGTCTTGACTTCAAAATGCATCTTTCCCATCATCTGTGGCATATTGATAGTTACCAGACTATAGTCTCAGCAGAAAATATCCATTAAGCCAATACCTAAAAATCTGAAATTTATTTTCATCAGTGACATGTTTCTATTACTCTGGTATTATAAAAGACTAGAGGCCCAGTGCACAGATTCGTGCACTGGTTGGATCCCTCAGCCTATTTTTTTAATTTATTGATTTCAGAAACCGGCTCTCCGACATCCCCCGAGAGGTCCCAGATTGCGAGATGGTGGTTCCCCGGGTGACGAACCCCAGAATCGGGCTCCCTCCTCTCTGGTTCCGGGTGCATCACCCGAGAACTGCAGCTGCGAAGTCATGGCAGCTCAGCAGCTTCCATGTTGAGCGTCTGCCCCCTGGTGGTCAGTGCGCATCATAGCTACCGGCCAGTCGGACGGTCGCTTGATTGGTCATTTGGGCTTTTATATATATAGATATGCATATTTGGATTTTTGTCCCAAATAGTATAGTCTTTGTGTTCAACCAAGGGCTTTCTTTAAAGGCTGTTGTTCAGCCCTAGCTGGTTTGGTTCAGTGGATAGAGCACCAGCCTGCAGACTGAAGTTCTGGGTTCGATTCTGGTCAAGGGCACATACCCCGGTTGCGGGCTCCATCCCCGGACCCGGTCACAGGCTCCATCCCCAGACCTGGTCCGGGCACGTGTGGGAGGCAACCAATCAGTGTGTCTCACATTGATGTGTCTCTCTGTGTGTCTCTCCCCTCCTTTCCACTCCCTGTAAAAATCAATGGGGGAAAATATCCTCAGGTGAGGATTAACATAAATGAATAAATAAATAATAAATAAATATCCAGGCCGGTTCTTGCTCCCTCTGAAAAAACAAGCATTTTGCTTGAGAGAAAGGAATATAAGTAAAGAAAAAAATGAAAAGAGGAGGAGGTGGGGAGCTACTTCTGAGAAAATCCCCCGACCCCTAGGGATTTCCCAGCTCCTTGGGGGAAAGCCCTTCATGGGATGGTAAGTGTTCGGTTTTTACTGGCCAGTGAGAAAACAGACATCTGGCGGGTAGAGGACTATAAACAGGATTTGCATTTTAGTCAGAGCTGCAGGAAATCCATAAAAGAAAAGTGTCTCGCCCTAACTGGTTTGGCTCAGTGGATAGAGCGTCGGCCTGCAGACTGAAGGGTCCCAGGTTCGATTCTGGTCAAGGGCATGTACCTTGGTTGTGGGCACATCTCCAGTAGGGGGTGTGCAGGAGGCAGCTGATCAGTGTTTCTCTCTCATGGATGTTTCTAACTCTCTATCCCTCTCCCTTCCTCTCTGTAAAAAAATCAATAAAATGTATTTTAAAAAGAAAAAGAAAAGTGCCTTCAAAGATTTACAAGTCAACACACAGACGCCTGCAAATGAATCGTGTGTAAACCACGTATAGAAGCGCTGAGCAGCTGTATAAGTTGCAGGAGAAATCGGAGGCCAGAGATGACTTAGGCAGGGCTTCCCAGAAGTGTCTATTTAGGTCCTTTGCCCATTTTTTTATTGGATTGTTTATCTTCCTTTTGTTAAGTTGTATGAGTTCCCTGTAAATGTTGGAGATTAAACCCTTATCGTTGATAACATTGGCAAATATGTTCTCCCATGCAGTGGGCTTTCTTGTTGTTTTGTTGATGGTTTCTTTTGCTGTGCAGAGCTTTTTATTTTGATGTAGTCCCATTTGTTTATTTTCTCTTTAGTTTCCAAAGCCCTAGGATCTGTATCGGTGAAGAAATTGCTTCGGCATATGTCTGAGATTTTGAGATTTTGTTGCCTTTGGATTCTTCTAGAATTTTTATGGTTTCCCATCGTACATTTAAGTCCTTTATCCATTTTGAGTTTATTTTTGTGTATGGTGGAAGTTGGTGGTCTAGTTTCATTTTCTTGCATGTATCTGTCCAATTTTCCCAACACCATTTATTGAAGAGACTGTCTTGGCTCCATTGTATGTTCTTGCCTCCTTTGTCAAATATTAATTGAGCATATTGGTTCGGGCTGATTTCTGGGCTCTCTATTCTATTCCATTGATCTCCTTAATTCTTTTTTAATATATTTTTTATTGATTTCAGAGAGAAAGGGAGAGGAAGATATAAAAGCATCAATGATGAGAGAGAATCATTGGTCAGCTGCCTCCTGCACGCCCCACACTGGGGTTTGAACCTACAACCTGGGCATGTGCCCTGACCAGGAATCGAACCGTGACCTCCTGGTTCATAGGTCAACACTCAACCACTGAGCCACACTGGCCGGCTTCCTTAATTCTTTTCACAGTCCTAAGATGTGTAGGGCATTCACAATCATCTGATGAAGGCCAGTAGACAAAAGGATTAGGATGGACCGGTCAGAAAGCTAAAAGATAACTGTTTTTGGCAAGAATGATAATGGATTATTGCTAACGATTTTTTTTGCATGTATTACTCTTCTTGTGTGTTCACAACATAAATGGCCAACTCTGATGCCCTTGTTGATCTTGCCAGATTGGAGGGTAATTTTGCTGCAGTGCTAACATCTCCTCCCAGCAAACACTTTTAACCTGAAAATCACGCCTGTGCTTTATGATTCCAGTGTGACTGAAGCTGCTTATTCTTCCTAATGTAGCAGAACCTATTTGACAGGTTTGTTATGTTAAGTGAGCCAGAGCAGAGCTCCCTGTTGCTTGTTAGTGCCGCAACCTTGACCCCAAAACAGAAGCTAGAACGCAGTGCCGATTGGAAATATTCAAATGAACATCCTGTGTCATTCATGGCTGGGGTCTCACCCCTGGGCAGTTTTCTAAGACATTAAAGTTGCCTGTAGACCTGAGAAAAAGAAGTGCCTACACCTGAGAAATAAACACCTGCCCGATTCCGGGGAGTTTGGGGCTAGACAGTTTTATCCGCATTTAGCTTCCTCGGTTACAAGGTGACAATAATCATATTGCGCTGCTTCCCAGGTAACGGTTGCAGCCATTGAGTAACAGCTTTGAAACAGCTTTGCATCGGTGCCCTGCCAGGGGAAACGGGTGATGGAGGATCACAATGAAAAGCGCTAACCGGTGTGGCTCAGTGGATAGAGCGTCGGCCTGCGGACTGAAGGCTCCCAGGTTCGATTCCGGTCAAGGGCATGTACCTTGGTTGTGGGCACATCTCCAGTAGGGGGTGTGCAGGAGGCAGCTGATCGATGTTTCTCTCTCATCGATGTTTCTAACTCTCTATCCCTCTCCCTTTCCCCTCTGTAAAAAATCAATAAAATATATATTTTTTAAAAAAAAAAATCAAAGTAAGGCATCTTAAATATGCGCAAAAGCTCTTCCCCTCAAAATTACGTTCATTATATAACATAGGAAAGTGCAAAAGGGAAAAGTACACCCTAAATCTAACTACTTTAAAACTACACGGAGTGGCCAGATGATTATAACCACCCCATCAGTACTTCATTGACACTTCCAAAAATACTGAATATTGAAAACTTCCTAAGCAAATACTCTCAAGGTTTTATTATTATTATTTGCATAACTAATTCACTTCATTGTACTGATGGGGTGCTCATAATAATCTGGCCACTCAGTGTATTTCCCTTTTTCTGTTCCCACCAATCATCGCCTATCAGTACATACACTTTTATAAGCTGTCAATAGAGTCTGTCTAAATGCTGTGATCAAGAGATGTGGTAGCCTGGCCGGCATGGCTCATGGGTTGAACATCGACCTATGAACCGGGAGGTCACGGTTTGATTCCCAGTCAGGGCACATGCCTGGGTTGCAGGCTCGATCCCCAGTATGGGGCGTGCAGGAGGCAGCTAATCCACGATTCTCTCTCATCATTGATGTTTCTGTCTCTCTCCCTCTCCCTTCCTCTCTGAAATCAATTTTTAAATTTTTTTTAAAAGAGAGATGTGGTAAACAAGATGTATGAGGCTGCTGCTTTAGAGCAAACCTTTTTCTATAAGTAAAAAGACCATACTCTAAAATAATGATTTAAAAAAGTCTAATATAGTAAATACATAAGCCAGAAACAGTCCTTTATTACCATTACCAGGTATTAAGTACCGCACATAGCTGTGTGTGCTATACTTTTGTACGACTGGCAGCGTGTTGAGCTCATTTACACGGCCTCGCCGAAAACACGTGGTTTAGTCTCATGCTGTTCTGTACAGTCACGTGCTGTGCAGGCTTGTAGCCGGAGCAATAGGCTGTACCTACAGCCTAGGTGTGCTGTAGGCTGAACCTGTGTGATGTTCGCTAAACAACAACAACCGCCTCACAAAGCATTTCTCAGAACGTGTCCCCATCGCCTTAAGTGGCACGTGAAGGAAGGAGAAAAACAACACCCCTCATCCATCCTACAGATGAATTCCTGGGTGGATTCATCTCATCAGTAAGGCTCCGCTGGATTGGGCGAACAGACCAGGCCCCGAAATCAAGGGCCTTATTCTGTGACCTTGCCCATCACTTCCCCCTTGGGGTCCTCCGTTTCCTTCCTTTGGAAATGAGGTTGAACTAGCCGTTCTCCAGGGTTCTCACATTCTCCTCTCTCTTCAATTAGTCGCTTTGCCTCTGCCCAGCATCCTTCCCAAAGGAACTCAGACATCAAGAAGCTACGGGGTCTGGACCCCCCCGCTGTGGGAGGGCAGGGCCAGGGGGGACCTCTCTGAGCTGTGGGCAGCCTTTGAGCCGAGACTCAATTCTTTACTTCTAGTCCCAGGAACAGAAGTCTCACCTTGAGGGCAGAAACGAAATCACATTAGAGCTCCTAGTGATTAAATTCCCTGCAGCAGCTCGGAATATAAATCAGCGACTAACTGGGTGCACGTTTAGTTGCTCACAGTTGCAGGTTCTTTTGTCTCCGTCAAGAACATTAAAGACACGCTTGTTCACGTTTTTATAAAATCCTGGAAACAGCAAACCGAACATTTGCAAATGATCAATTGAGCTGTGATTAGGCTCATTGGTATTCATCACTTATTGAGAGAACGCTGCTGATGCCTCCGCTATCGCTGTGCTTGGAAACCCAGGCCATTAATATAAATAGAAATTCCAGCCGAAACCGGTTTGGCTCAGTGGATAGAGCGTCGGCCTGCGGACTGAAAGGTCCCAGGTTTGATTCTGGTCAAGGGCAGGTTCCTGAGTTGTGGGCACATCCCCAGTAGGAGATGTGCAGGAGGCAGCTGATCGATGTTTCTCTCTCATCGATGTTTCTAACTATCTCTCTCTCCCTTCCTCTCTGTAAAAAATCAATAAAATATATTTAAAAAAAAAAAAAGAAATTCCAGGGAGGCAGGAAACGGACACACAGCAGAACCGGGCCCTCGCTCACAGGGTGCTGTGGCTTATGGGTTGTGAATACTCCCCGTTGTGAATAATTCTTCCTGAAATTGAAATATTAAACTGGTCTATGTCATAATCGCAGCTTAACTGCTCTCTAGCTGTGCATTTGGGCAAGCCCCTTGATCTCTCTTTGTACCTCAGTTTCCTTCCCCGTGAAATGGGTCGTTGCGAGGTTTAAATGGATGCAGGTTGTAGAGCATTTAGAACGGTACCTGGTGCACAGTAAGTGCTACAGATGCAAGGAATTAGAGCCGCTGCTGTGGTTCTTTCTCCCTACGCAGGGGGATGACGGCATCTTCTCGGCTGTGTCTCCCATCATGTCCAAGGGCAAGGGACAGACAGAGTGGAACTATTGATATAACTTGAGTTTTAAATAAAGTCATTACCCTTTTAATATATATGTGTGTGTGTTTGTTTGTTTTTATTTCCGAGAGGAAAGGAGAGGGAGAGATAGAAACATCAATGACAGGAAAGAGTCATTGATCAGCTGCCTCCTGCATGCCCCACACTGGGGATCCAGCCCACAACCCGGGCATGTTGCCCTGACTCGGAATCAAACCATGACCTCCTGGCTCATAGGTCAACGCCCAACCACTGGGGCACGCCAGGCGGGCTAAAGTCATTACCCTTAGAACAGCTTCTTGGCAGGGTACTCCAGGAGTTTGAAGTCCTAAGCCTCAGTTCCATGGGCCGATCGCTAGCACTACACCCATTTTGTCAAAAAGACAATCAGCATTTTCCTAAGAATAATTCTCTACCAAAGAATCATTGGCTTGGTAAATTTCCAGCTTTTTCAAGATTATTTTATTCAAACAGTTGGACCAGTCAATCAACTCTCAACTAACTGTGCGATTGAAGTCAGGGCAGCCCATCAGGATTCTAAGTGGGCGTGTGGCTGGTGTGTGGCTGGCGTGTGGCTGACATGTGGCTGACGTGTGCCTGGCATGTGACACACCAGGGGAAGGGCTGGTCACTGTAAGAATAACTTGGCATGTCCAGCCGATGTGGCTCAATGGTTGAGACTTGATCCATGGACCAAGAGGCCACTGGTTCAATTCCCGGTCAGGAGGCGGCCGATTGATATTTCGATATTTCTCTCTCATTGATGTTTCTATCTCTCCCTCTCCCTTCCTCTCGCTCTGAAAATCAATTTTAAAAAAAACGCATTAAAGAGTGACTTGGCTAATCTATCAGCCAATCAGCATAGCTTTTTGTTCCTTGAAAGTCCACACATGGAAACCCTTCAGAATCCCCAAATCCATGCTATTTTCCCCACTACCAGCGTTTTCAGAAGACTTGCTGACACACTTGCCCTAAATTCTTTTCCTCTGGCTGAAGAACCTACAAAATGAAACCAGTTTCTTTTTCTCCTTCTTCAGTCAACACCAGCCTGAACCAAATATGAACAATTAGAAATGGGCCTTAGTCATTCTCAGGTTGAGAGAAAGCTACTCAGAGGCACTATAATCCTCAAAGCTGGCATCTAGTTGGTATTTTAAACATCAGATTTGTAAAAACAAACAAACAGAAGCATTTGAAGTGAAATCTCCTGGAATTCCAATGGCCAGGTGCCTCCATTTTTTACTCCTAAGTGGGCTCCCCGGTGGGAGCAACTGTCCTCGAAGGTCTGGATGCTGCGTTCCGAAGGCTGAGCAATGGCGAGGAGGTCCCAGGAAGGTCACTGTTCCTTCCACGGGGCCTCCCTTCACGTGGACGCTTGTCATGAAGGCTGTGCGTGTCCAGATTTGAGACTTCAGCAGAAGTTCATAGGAAGCTGCCATAACCGCCCAGCCGGCGTGGCTCAGTGGTTGAACATCATCCCATGAACCAGGAGGTCACAGTTTGATTCCCGGTCAAGGGCACATGCCCGGGTTGTGGGCTCCATCCCCAATAAGGGGCGTGCAGGAGGCAGCTGATCCATGATTCTCTCTCATCATTGAAGTTTCTATCTCTCCCTCCCTCTCCCTTCCTCTCTGAAATCCATAAAAATATATATAGTTTTTAAAAGTCAACCTTTATATTGCTGCGTAATTTCAGGATTCATACCAAAAATTAGTGTAAAGGAAACAAATCTGAGACCATGTGAAAAGCGTAGTGAGTATGGGAAAATTATCTGTAATAGCCCAAATGCAAAAAGAATCTAAAGTCCTCCTTAAATTTTAAGTGTGTTTATGACGCTTCACTTCCATAGACCATCGTGCCTATATCTACAGACTCCTGTATAAAAGTGCAAGAAAAAAAAATCACTACTGTTTCATTCTGGTGCATTGTTTTTTCTCTCTGAAACGAACCCTGTCGGACGCACATGGCCTTGATGTGTTTTTTTTTTCTCAGATGAAAGAACTCGGTGTCATCTTCTACAACTGCAGCTGCCTGGTCCTGGATTTGCAAAGGATCTTCGCTTTATATAGTTCATTAAAATTCAAGAGCAGGGTGCCCCAGACCTGGTCCAAGAGGCTCTATGGAGTCTATGACAATGAAAAGAAATTGCAGCTTCAGTTGAACGAAACCAAATCTCAAGCCTTTGTGTCGGTGAGTTGTTGGGCCTGTCTCCTCGTCCACCCCCCTCCTGGCCCTTTGTTAAGTTGGGATGCTTTGAGGGTGGCCTTATGTTGGGCGGCAACGAATTCGACAAGTCGTTTTCCGTTCCAGTCCTTGAAGAGTTCAAATCTGTCCACTCTTATGTTCTGTCATATGCTGTCCCTAATGAGGATGATAAGGATACATGTTAATAATCATTCCTGATTCCTGATATTTTGTGTTATCTGATTGGGCCCTTACAATCGTCCCTTAAGGTACACCTAGGATTGTGACTGTGTTACAAATGAGGTTATATCGGCCCGGCCAGCATGGCTCAGTGGTTGAGCATCGACCTATGAACCAGAAGGTCAGGGTTTGATTCCCGGTCAGGGCACAAGCCCAGTTTGTGGGCTCGATCCAGTAGGGGGCATGCACGAGGCAACCAACCAATGATTCTCTCTCATCATTGATGTTTCTATCTCTCTCTCCCTCTCCCTTCCTCTCTGAAATCAATAAAAATATATTTTTAAGAAATGAGGATATTGAAGCTTATCTGCTATAACGCAGGTGCCAGGAGAGCCACCAGCACCCAGGTCTTCAATACCAGACCCGTCTTTGATGCCCTGCATCAGTGATGTTCACACTTGTTTGTAGCAGTAGAACCCTCTGATGAGAGAAATCTCAGGGAGCCCCAGTGTGTAAAACAGACAAACGCAAAGCTGTTGTACTTGATCGGGGCTGGAGGGCAAGACCACCACCCCACAACACACCTTCACCCAACTCCCCTGCCACCCTCCCACCCCTCGCCATCCCACTGTCCCCACAGTGTTACTGGCAACAGGCAGTGTAAGTATCTGGGCCTTCAGCCTGTCATCAAACTCTAAAGTGCTGAGGAATCAGCTAGGAAGCCTGTTTTTTTAAAAAAAAATATATATGTTTTTGTTTATTTGAGAGAGAGAGAGAGAGAGAGAGAGAGAGAGAGAGAGAGAGAGAAGAAGAAGAAGAAGAAGGGAGGGGGGAGAGAAGAAGGGAGGGAGAGAATGTTTTTTAATTGATTTTTTTAGAGAAAAAGAGAGAGGAAACATTGATTGGTTGCCTACCATATATACCCCAGCCGGGGATTGAACCCACAACCTGGGTATGTGTCCTGACCAGGAATCGAACCTGCAGCCTTTTGGTGTATAGAACGACGCTCCAAACCACCGAGCCACCTGGCCAGGGCAAAACACCATATACTTTTAAGATGGAAACCACTTTGAACAACGAGAGAAAAATACCTCAAGTATAAATTGCCTGTCTCTTATTTTGCTTAAGTCTCTCAGAATATCTTTTTTCCCCCCTGTCTCTCCTGATGAACTTGGGCATCTTAATAACTCTCTCTGTGTCTCCACTAGAATTATTGATGACCCTTTCTCAACAACTATACTCCTCTTTCTGATTGATGGATGATTAGAGGAGGAAACCGAGCTTTTTAGAGGGTCTTAAACGTGTCTATAGCCATGTCACTGTTCAGATGAAATGGCTTCTGGGAGAAATTGCTTGTTATCTGTATGTGGTGTTATATGGCAAAGCCTGAGGAATTGGGCAGCTATGTGTGACAGGGAGGCACACCAGGGTCACGTAAGTCTAGAGCTGGAGAATTCCTCCCCAAATCAGAGGCATGTGTATTGAAAGCAAGAATTCCCTCCCAGCCCGGCCAGCGTGGCTCAGTGGTTGAGCGTCAACCTATGAACCAGGAGGTCACGGTTAGATTCCCGGGCAGGGCACATGCCTGGGTTGTGGGCTCGATCCCCAGTGTGGGATGTGCAGGAAACAGGCAGTCAATGATTTTCTTTTTCTCCCACTCCCTTCCTCTCTGAAATCAATAAAAATACATATATTTTTAAGTTCCCTCCCAAAACAGACTTAAAGGACAGACTTGAGACCAATCCCCCCACACTTGGATGTCTACAGGCCTCAACTTTGATAGGATGGGAAATATATTTGTCTTATCTCCTAAAGAACTGGAAAGTAGGTTTGCAAAAAAAAAGAGAGAGAGGGAAATCCACAGTTGACAAAAGTTGATGCTCTAGCCCACTGGTCGGCAAACTGCGGCTCGGCAAACCACGGATCTAGCCCTAGCTGGTTTGGCTCAGTGGATACAACATCGGCCTGCAGACTGAAGGGTCCCGGGTTCGATTCCAGCCGAGGGCACATACCTGGATTGTGTGCTTGATCCCCAGTGGGGGGGGGTGCAGGAGGCAGCCAATCAATGATTCTCTCCCATCATTGATGTATCTGTCTCTCTCTCCCTTTCCCTTTCTCTCTGAAATCAATAAAAATATCTTCAAAAAAAAAAATATCTTCAAAAAAAAAAACTTAATGCTCTAAAAGTTTGGTTTTTGTGTCTTCACAGAATTCCCCCAAACTCTTTTGCCCTAAAAACAGAAGCTTTGACATCGACGCCATCTACAGCGTGATAGACGACGCCAAGCAGTACGTGTACATCGCCGTCATGGACTACCTGCCCATCTCCAGCACAAGCACCAAAAGGTCAGTGAGCGCATGACCTCGACCTAGAACCTGGTCTCCGGGACCAGGCACCGAGCTGGGGAAGCCAGCCTGCACACTGGGATGCTCTCAGGTCATGTCCGGTCACTCATCATTCAGATCAGCTGGGCGAGCCCGGCCGGCCGGCGTGGCTCAGTGGTTAATCGTCGACCTGTGAACCAAAAGGTCATGTCACGGTTTGATTCCTGGTCTGGGGCGCATGCCTGGGTTACAGGCTCGATCCCTAGTAGGAGGCATGCAGGAGGCAGCCAAGCAATGATTCTCCCTCATCATTGATGTTTCTCTCTCTCCCTCTCCTCTCCCTTCTTCTCTGAAATCAATAAAAATATATTAGCCCTAACTGGTTTGGCTCAATGGATAGAGCATCGGCCTGTGGACTGAAGGGCCCCAGGTTCGATTCCGGTCAAGGGCATGTACCTTGGTTGCGGGCACATCCCCAGTAGGGAGATGTGCAGGAGGCAGCTGATCAATGTTTCTCTCTCATCGATGTTTCTAATTCTATATCCCTCTCCTTCCTCTCTGTAAAAAATCAATAAAATATATATATTTTTTTTTTAAATATATTTTATTGATTTTTTACAGAGAGGAAGGGAGAGAGATAGAGAGTTAGAAACATCGATGAGAGAGAAACATCGATCAGCTGCCTCCTGCACATCCTCCACTGGGGATATGCCCGCAACCCAGGTACATGCCCTTGACCGGAATCGAACCCGGGACCCTTCAGTCCGCAGGCCGACGCTCTATCCACTGAGCCAAACCGGTTTCGGCAATAAAATATATTTTTTAAAAAATAATAAAATTAAAAATATATTAAAAATAAAAAAGAAGCCCTAACGGGTTTGGCTCAGTGGATAGAGCGTTGGCTTGAGGACTGAAAGGTCTCAGGTTCGATTTCGGTCAAGGGCATGTACCTTGGTTGTGGGCACATCCCCAGTGGGGAGTGTGCAAGAGGCAACTGATTGATGTTTCTCTCTCATCGATGTTTCTCTCTATTCCTCTCCCTTCCTCTCTGTAAAAAAATCAATAAAATATTTTTTTTTAAAAAAAGAAGTTGACTCTTGGAGCATAGGTAGAGTTGGAGGTGCAGTGAGGATGGCATGGGGTGGGGTGCCAGGGTGTCCATGCCCTCTGCCCTCACAGCCTGAGGCCTGGCGCTGGGAGACCTGGTTGTAGGCAGAGGCAGGTCTCCATAAAGCATCCTGTCTTGGGGCCCTTACCCAGAAGGCTCGCATTTTTTTTTTCAACGCATCCTACAAAGTCACACATATATCACAGAACAAAGTAATGGTCGCATTAACATCCATGTTCTCGGAAGCCTAGTAAATCTATTTCCCAAAACTAACTTGCTTCCTTGATTTTCATCCACATCGATATTATTTCCACAGGACGTACTGGCCAGACTTGGACGGGAAAATAAGAGAAGCGTTAGTTTTGCGAAGCGTTAAAGTTCGACTCCTGATCAGCTTCTGGAAGGAAACGGATCCCCTGACGTTTAACTTTATTTCGTCTCTTAAAGCTATCTGCACTGAAATAGCCAACTGCAGCTTGAAAGTTGTAAGTATTCTGTTGACTTCGCTCTTAAAGAAAAAGTTTGTCCCTTTGCATAGCCATCCGTGAAAGCTGTAAGCACACACATTCCCACAAACTCCCAGTAAGAACAGGAATACCAATCCTCGAGAGAGAGAAACACTTTAAAAGGTAGGGCAGGGCTCTACCGGTGTGGCTCAGTGGTTGAGCATCAACCTATGAACCAGGAGGTCACGGTTCGATTCCTGGTCAGGGCACATGCCCGGGTTGCGGGCTCCATCCCAATCGGGGGCATGGAGGAGGCAGCCGAGCAAGGATTCTCTCTCATCATGGATGTTTCTCTCTCTCTCTCCCTCTCCCTTCCTCTCTGAAATCAATAAAAATATATTTAAAAAGACAAAAAGCACACGGAGAGAGAGATTGGAGGACTACGTGGGAGGCATTTGTGGGTTAGGAGGTGAACGTGCCCTTAGACTTCATTCTGCTGCCCAGAGACCTGAGCGCAAGGTGGCCTGTGCGTGTGGTCAGGGAGGCAGCTGTGTCGCCAAGGAGACGAAGGAACAGGGTTGTGAGTCAGCACAGTCTGAAATCCGGGACACCCATTACCCCTTTTCCTCTCTTCCCACATAGAGCCCCTCAGCCCCTCAGTCCCTGCACAGCTCCCAGTTTAGGCCTCCCAGGGAGATGCCCTTCTCAACAGCCAGCCTCATCGCTCAGTGACAGAGAAACTAAAAACTACAGCAGCCCTAGCCGGTGTGGCTCAGTGGATAGAGCGTCAGCCTGCGGACTGAAGGGTCCCAGGTTCGATTCTGGTCCAGGGCATGTACCATCGTTGTGGGCACATCCCCAGTAGTGGGTATGCAGGAGGCAGCTGATTGATCTTTCTCTCTCATTGATGTTTCTAACTCTCTATTCTTCTCCCTTGCTCTCTGTAAAAAATCAATGAATATAGATTTTATATTTTAAAAAATAAAAAAAAAGAACTCCCACTCCAAAAGGGAAGGTGGGGAGACCCACAGCGGTCACTGGTCTGAGGCAATTGGACATCGTGCTGGGCAGCTGGTGTGAAGTCCTGGTACTCCTGCTCCTTCAAATCAGGGGCCCAAGGTGGTTTGGTGTGGTTTGTTTGTTTTTTAATATGTTTTTATTGATTTTAGAGAAATAGAAACATCTATGAGAGAGAATCATTGATTGGCTGCCTCCTGCTCGCCCCCTACTGGGATTGAGCCCCCAACTCCAGGCATGGGCCCTGACCGGGGATGGAACCGTGACCTCCTGGTTCATAGGTCGACGCCCAACCACTGAGCCACACCAGCCAGGCAACAGTCACAGTTTAAGCCTCATCCAAGCACTTACAGTGTCAAGAGATCCCTGAGGCACAAGCCCACCGCCTCCTGCTGTCAGAGCCTCCCCTGACCTGGCACCTGGTGAGCTGGAAGGCGGTTTTGAGGGTCACATCACTGAAATTCAGGATTTCTGACATGAAGTTGTGATTTTTTTTCACTTATTTGCCTATTAAAAGAGCCTTAGACAGAGGCTTGTACATGCAAAGCATTGGTTCCTTCGGCAGAAATCTCTTTCGACCTTTGCAAAGCCCCAGTTTGATCAGCTAGTCGTGGCCCTGGGCCCACTGATGTATGCAGCGTGGAAGAATATTCATTGAGTTCCTGGGCTCAGTGAGTGTCTTTGACAGTGCACCCTGGAGAGTCAGACAGTGAGAACTCAGCCACCTTCTGGCCCTCACGCTATTGAAAGAAAGACTTTTGTGTTCATTCCGTAGCTTAAAAGTGTTCATTACAGTTGAGCCTGCTAATTTTCCCTCTCGCTGCCTATTTGAGAACAAAAATAGCTTCATCTACAGGAGGTGACAAGACTGTGCTTTTATTTATTTTTTTTATTTTTTTAAGACTGTGCTTTTAATAACTCAATGTAAGGTCTGTTGTTGATACTGGGATCATAAACCCTTGTGTACTCTTGACCGAGACCAAGCATGTTGCCCTAGCCCAGTGGTCAGCAAACTGCAGGTCGAGAGCCACATGTGGCTCTTTGGCCCCTTGAGTGTGGCTCTTCCACAAAATACCGACTTCTGCACGGGAGCCATGAAGTTTCAATCGCACTGTACATGTGCACCCGCATGTGGTATTTTGTGGAAGAGCCACACTCAAGGGGCCAAAGAGCCGCATGTGGCTCGCGAGCCGCCGTTTGCCGACCACTACCCTAGCCGGTTTGACTCAGTGGACAGAATGCCAGCCTTCAGACTGAAGTGTCCCGGGTTTGATTCCGGTCAAAGGCACGTGCCCGGGTTATGGCCTCAATCCCCAGTAGGGGGCGTGCAGGAGGCAGCCAATCCATGATTCTCTCTCATCATTGATGTTTCTCTCTCTCTCCCTCTCCCCTTCCTCGCTGAAATCAATAAAAATAGATTTTTTTTAAAGAACAAAAGTGTTCTCTGTTCACCTGCTCTATTCATTTATTCGTTTGTGTCTTACAGAAGTTTTTTGACCTGGAAAGAGAGAATGCCTGTGCAACCAAAGAGGAAAAGAATCTCACTTTTCCTAAATTAAACCGCAACAAGTACATGGTGACGGACGGAGCGGCTTACATCGGTAGGTGCCCGGCCTGCGTGCGAGGCTCCTCGGGGAGCCTGGGGTCAGTGGTGGCCCAGCTGTGCTCTACCCCACGGGGGGGCGAAGAAGCAGAGCCTGGGGGGTTGGGGGGGCTGAAGGTCAGGAAACAGAACAATCAGGGTAAAGAGCTCCCCAGCCTCGCATCTCTATGGCTGACTCGCCTGCTAAGAGACCCTATGAGATGTTTTCTTTCCGTAAATGATTTGCAGGAGTTCTTTGGTCCCTTTGCCTCATTTTATAGCTGAGGTGGTGACGGGCTCGTGACAGGTGAGTCCTGGCACCATGCCCCTTCCCTACACACAGGACCACAGCCGGCCTGTCGTGAGCGACGGAGACAGGCATCGTGGGAGTTCAGTGACAGCACCCCGCTGGGGAAGTAATCCCACCCCTGCCGTGGTTAAAACGTCTAACCTTAGACAATGTATTTAAGCTCTCGGTTTTCTCATCTGTAAAATGGGCCCAACAAGAGCTTCTCCTGCATTGGATGAAGGGTAAATGGGAGACGATATGCAAATCAACTGGCCCGTGGATCATCCCGAGTCTTGCTAGCTCTGTTTATTAAGGCCGTGGAGTTCCAGATGCAGAAATCCCACGTCCTGGTGGAATTACTCACTAGCGGATCAAGTCTGTTCTACTTTCCCACCATGTGTATCCGGCCAGGGGAACCCCTTCCACTGAAACCATCACCGGCAGAAGGGAACAGCGTCCACACATCTCGGAACAGCAGCACGGTTGTTAAACGTTGTGCGGTTGTGGTGGTTTTTATGCTGTGCAGGTGTTAAAGCAGAGAGGAAAGGCACATGGATAGAATGAAGCAATTCGGAAACTGTTTGTTTTCCAGATTCAGTGAGTGAGTAAAAAAATACGCCCTTCTCCCTTTGTAAAGCACTTGCTCTTATTTTATTCTCTCAGCCACGTGGTCAAGAGCGAGGGCAGTTTTTATAGAAATGAGGAGACCTGGGCCATAAGATGTGAAACAACTTAAACATGTGATGTCAGGGGAAAGGAGCTGGGGATGGAAGACACTGCAACACACACACACACACACACACACACACACACACACAAAATACACAAAACTTATACGACAGACAACAATATGGTGATTACCAGAGGGATAGGGGAAGTAGAAGAGAGTAAAGGGGGAGTAAATGGTGATGGAAGGAGACTTGAATTGGGGTGGTGAACACACAGTACAATGTACAGATGATGTGTTATGGAATTGTAAAAAGATTAAAAATAAAAAGACACGGTCATCAGCCACTGGACAGCGACTGCCTCCTGGCTCAGTGGGAAGCTGTTCTGCTGTTTTCCACTTTGACTAGCTGTGTCACATTAGAACAGAGTATTGGGATTTATTTAAATGGATATCACTTGGGTTCGAATATGGTATTATTTCATCCCAGTGTTCTAAGATGCGGTCATTTGGATTTTCTCATATTCATCAACTTACGGAGAGTAGAATGAAATCTGCTTCTTTTTCTTTTTTTAATATATTTTTATTGATTTCAGAAAGAGAGGATGGGAAAGGGAGATAGAAACATTAAGGATGAGAGAGAGTATCATTGATTGGCTGCCTCTTGCACGCCCCCTGCTGGGTGGGGATCAAGCGCACAACCTGGGCATGTGCCCTGACCAGGAATCAAACTGTTGACCTGGTTCATAGGTCAATGCTCAACCACTGAGCCACACTGGTGGGCAAATCTGCTTCTTTTTAAGCAACTAACGAAAACAAACTCAAAATCGTTTAACAAACTCAAAATCGCTTCATCGAAAATGAGAACGTTTGGCTCAAGTATTGGGAAACACGGGGATGGGCCAGGTTCAGGCACCGTGGGATTTTGGGACTCAAATCTGGACATTTTACCTGCAGGATTTCCTAAAAGTAAGGTGTTGCCTGCCTCTACCCAAGTGTTCTTTTAATGAATCAAATAAGTGTTTTGGAGTCAGACAAACCAGTTTTGAATTTAAACACTGACCCCAGTCGAAACAGGGTGGGAAGCCAGGTGTCATCTCTCTGTTGCTTCCTCATTTGTAAAATGAGATAACTATCCCCTCCTGCCCTGTGTGGTGGTGGAATGAGGAGTAAATGAGATAATAGATGAAAGGCTCTTATCTGTGTAGGCCCTTAGCAAATAGTCATTCCTGGCTGTCTCCCTTCTTCCCTCATAATGCATATTTTAAAATAGACTTTTCGTTTTCAGATAAGTGTTTTTTTAAATATATTTTATTGATTTTTTACAAAGAGGAAGGGAGAAGGATAGAGAGTTAGAAACATCAATGAGAGAGAAACATTGATCAGCTGCCTCCTGCACACCCTGTACTGGGGATGTGCCCGCAACCAAGGTACATGCCCTTGACTGGAATCCAACCTGGGACCCTTCCGTCTGCAGGCCAACGCTCTATCCACTGAGCCAAACCGGTTAGGGCCAGAGAAGTGTTATTTCCAACACAACTGAGCATAAAGCACAGAGACTCCCTATATACCCCTGTGCCCACACACACAGCCTCCGCCAGCATCCCCCATGAGAGTGGTGCATGTGTTACAGTTGATAAACCAACATTGACGTCATAATCACCCAAAGCCCATAGATTACATTAGGGTTCACTGTCGGTTTAGTACATCCCGTGGGTTTGGACAAATGTATTAATGACGTCATTATGTGATGTATATGATGTCATCCATCATTATCGTATCACATAGAGTATTTTCACTAACAATCCTCTCTACGCCACCTATTCATCCCTCCCTCTCCCCTCCCTCCCCCCCTCAACTCCTGGCAACCACAGATATTTTTAGCATTTCCATAGTTTTGTCTTTTCCAAAATATCATATAGCTATGGTCAACTATACGATATTTTCAGATTGGCTGCTTTCACTCAGTAATGTGGACTTAAGTTGCGTTCACATTGTTTAATGGCCTGAGAGCTCATTTCTTTTTAGTGCTGAATGATGATTAACCTGCTCTAAACACCCGCGTGCAGGTTTCATACCAAGGAGCATGATTGCTGAAACATACGGTAAGAGTGTGTTTGGCTTTGTAAAGACACTACCAGGCTGTCTTCCAAAGTGGCTGCACCGTTTTGCCTTCCCAGCAGCAATGCATGGGGATTTCTGTTGCTCCACAACCTCGCCTGCGTTTGGTGGTGTCAGTGTCTGGGTTTTGGCCCTTCTGAGAGGTGTGTCGCGGCATCTGGTTGTTTTAATTTGCATTTCCCTGATGACGTGTGATGTGGAGCATGTTTTCATAGACTTGTTCGACATCTGTTGATCTTCTTTGGTGAGGTGTCTGTCTGTTAAGGTCTTTGGCCCATGGTGTCACTGGGTTTTCCATTTCCATATTGTTCCGTTTGAAGAGTTACTTGTCATTTTGGACAACGATCCGTTCTCAGACATGTATTATGTGCAGGTATTTACTTCCAACGTGTGGCTTATCATTTTCTCTTCTTGACGGTGTCTTGCACAGAGCCAATTCATTAATTTTAATTAAGTTCACTTCATCTATTATTTCTTTCATGTTGTATCTAAAATCTTCACCCAACCCCAAGTCATCTAGATTTTCTCCTAGGAGTCTTAGGGTTTTGCATTTTACATTTTGGTCGATGATCCACTTTGAGTTAATTTTTGTGAAGGGTTTAAGGTCTGTGTCTAGATCAGGGGTGGGCAAACTTTTTGACTTGAGGGCCACAATGGGTTCTTAAACTGGACCGGAGGGCCAGAACAAAAGCATGGATGGAGTGTTTGTGTGAACTAATATAAATTCAAAGTAAACATCATTACATAAAAGGGTACGGTCTTTTTTCTTTTTTAGTTTTATTCATTTCAAACGGGCCGGATCCGGCCCGCGGGCCGTAGTTTGCCCACGGCTGGTCTAGGTTCTTTTTTTTTAATATTTTTTATTGGTTTTTGAGAGAGAGAAGAAGGAAGAGGGGTAGAGAGATAGAACACCAATGACAGAGAGACATCGATCGGCTGCCTCCTACACGCCCCCCAGTGGGGATGGAGCCCACAACCGGGGCATGTGCCCTGACCAGGAATCAAACCTATGGCCTCTCGGTTGATGGGTCGATGCTCAACCACTGAGCCATGCTGGCTGGGCTAGTTTCATTTTCGCATCTACCTGCCCTGTTGTCCCAGCACCATTTATTGAAAAGACTATCTTTGCTCCATTGTATTGTCTTTGCTCCTTTATCAAGATCAGTCAACTATATGTGTGTGGGTCTGTTTCTGGGCTCTGTTATTGTAATGCATTTTTAATTGAGTTTATTTTATCCATAGCATTTTAGCAAGACATTAATTCCCTAGAGCAAAGCATAATTCTAGTACAAAAATATTTAAAGGGCTTCAAGAGGAAAATTCATTGATAATTTAAATAAGCATCAGCATGTTCTGGAAAGCTCTTAAGTCATCACCCAGACACCCACTGAGAATTCTGAATTCAGAAAAATCCACAGTAGACCCTGCACAGAATTACAGCTCTATTAATTTTCAGAAGACTTACAGAAGAATCTCCAAACAGTATCATCTCTCTAATGGCTAAGTCTCCAGAGTATATTTGAGTTAAGCTTGGCAAACTTGACTAGAGGATGGTTTGGATGATGAGAGGACTGGCCAGGGGTGGTGGGTGATTGAAGACACAGGAAAGGCTCACGAGGCCCATATACCTTCCCAGTGAGATCGTTTGCACCATCGCCATGGTGATCCTGCGGCTGGCACCACAGTTCTGGCCTCTGGGGCCTACACCCGCATCTGGAAGCTGATTGTCCGTCTCTCAAGAGCTGGGTGAAATCATCCCAACAGAGAAAAAGACTGAAGCTTACGATTTTGAAGTTCAGCCAAGCCATTAGGAAGAGAAGAAACCGGTGATCACACTAGGATAGGGATGCCTGCCTGGGCCTGTGGAATAGCCTACAGCTATATTCCTGAGAAGAACTCATTAAAGCTTCTGAGAATCAATAGAGATTCTATTGTATTGAAGGAAAAGGCTGAATTTCACAGAAGAAGGCTTGAAAATCTCATCCCTTCCGGCCCCTCATTTTTTCCCTTCCTTGTGCTACCCCTAAGCACATTTCTTTTTTTAAATTTTTTAAAAATACATTTTTATTGATTTCAGAGAGTAAGGGAGAGAGAGATAGAAACATCAATGATGAGAGACAATTGCTGCCTCCTGCACGCCCCCTACTGGAAATCGAGCCCGCAACCCGGGCATGTGCCTTTGACTGGAATCAAACCCAGGACCCTTCAGTTCGCAGACCGATGCTCTATCCACAGAGCCAAACCAGCTAGGGCCAAAGCACATTTCTGTGTGTATTTCCTTAAGAGGATGTGGTCTACTGGTGATTGGAGCAGAGATCCCAGGGCGTGCCCTGATGGGCCAACCCTGGGGGCTGACATTGAAGTCCAGGGTGCCACGCACAGTTAGCACAAGGCACGCCTTTAGGATCAGAGGTGACGTGGAATGGAAGTTAAATGTGGGCCGTGGCGTCAGACCTGGCTGTGAACCACACCCCTAAGGGATGGCGACAAAAATATGATTAGGATCACCCAGCTGGCCTGCCTCAGTGGTTCAGCGTCAACCCATGAACCAGGAGGTCGAGGTTCGATTCCCAGTCAGGGCACATGCCTGGGTTGGGGGCTCAATCCCTAGTGTGTGTGCAGGAGGCAGTCAAACAATGATTCTCTCTCATCACTGATGTTTCTGTCTCTCCCTCCCTCTCCCTTCCTCTCTCTGACATCAATAAAATAAATAAATAAAAGGTTGACCGCATGTGAGTGACTTAGATGTGATTAGCCCATAAGGGGACCCATCCCAGCCTTACCATCTGTTATGGGCTGAATCGTGTCCTCCCAAAATTCATATTGAGTCCTAACCCCAGTACCTCAAAACAGAACCTTATTTGGAGATAGAGTCTAGTAGACAGAGGTAATCAGGTTACAAGGAGATCATTGGGGAGGGAAAGGGGGGGCCCTAATCCCAGTTGACTGGTGTCCTTATAAAAGGGGACATTTGGCCATAGCTGGTTTGGCTCAGTGGATAGAGCGTCGGCCTGCGGACTGAAGGGTCCCGGGTTCGATTCCAGTCAAGGGCACGTGCCCAGGTTGCAGGCTCCATTCTCAGTAGGGGGGCATGCAGGAGGCAACCTATCCATGATTCTCTCTCATTATGGATGTTCCTATCTCTCTCCCTTCCTCTCTGAAATCAATAAAAATATATTTAAAAATAAAAATAGCCCTAACAGGCCAAAACCGGTTTGGCTCAGTGGATAGAGCATCGGCTTGCGGACTGAAGGGTCCCAGGTTCGATTCCGGTCAAGGGCATCTACCTGGGTTGCAGGCACATCCCCAGTGGGAGATGTGCAGGAGGCAGCTGATCGATGTTTCTCTCTCATCGATGTTTCTAACTCTCTATCCCTCTCCCTTCCTCTCTGTAAAAAATCAATAAAATATATTTTTAAAAAAAAATAGCCCTAACCAGTTTGGCTCAGTGGATAGATCATCAGCCTGCGGACTCAAGGGTCCCAGGTTCGATTCTGGTCAAGGGCATGTGCCTAGGTTGCGGGCACATCCCCAGTAGGGAGTGTGCAGGAGGCAGCTGATCGATGTTTCTCTCTCATTGATGTTTCTAACTCTCTATCTCTCTCCCTTCCTCTCTGTAAAAAATCAATAAAATATATTTTAAAAAAATTAAAAATAAAATAAAAAAGGGGACATGTGGGCACAGGCGTGCCCAGGGGGAAGACCATGTGAGGAGGCAGGATCCACAAACCCAGCCGAGAGGCCTGGCCTGAGCTTCCCTCACAGCCCTTGGAGGGAACCAGCCCGGCCCACACCTTGACTTTGGACTTTGGGCCTCTAAACTGGGAGACAATACAGTTCTGTTGCTCAGGCCACCAGCCTGCGGTGCTTCATTACAGCTGCCTTTGCAAGCGAATACACTTGCCAACCGCGCACTCATAGGGGAGCCCGCTGTCCAGCAGCGGCCCCATTTCTGGGCTGAGGAGCCGGAACCGGAAACTGGGGAGTGAGTCGAGCCCAAGAGAGGAGAGTGTTGCCTCTTTGGACAGGAACTGGCCCTCCTTTTCCGGCCTCAGCTTTTCCTTGGATGTGAAGCTCTGGCGCATTATATTCAGCATCCCTCGTCTGTCCGTGCGAATTAGACGCCGTCTCTCTGAGGAGGTGGTAATTGTTCGCAGGGTTTTTAAGCGGATTCCTGCACATTTGAAATGTTGCCATATTTAGTGTGTCTTGTGAATGTCAATAAGAAATAACATTGACAAAAACGAGCAGCAGATCCCTTGCTGTGAGTTTCAAGTTGAGCACAGCTGAAGAAGATGCGAAAATCGCACGCAAATATTAATCTGCCATATGTAAGCCTTCTTGGAATTGTTTTTCTCGGAGCTATCGACACAATTTAGCCGCCCTGTAGCCATCCCCGGGTGTTTATTTCATTACATATATTTAAAAATATGTATATATGTATATATATGTATATTGATTTCATAGAGGAAGGGATTGGGGAGAGAGAGATGGAAACATCAATGATGAGAGAGAATCATTGATCGGCTGCCTCCTGCACGCCCCCTACTGGGGATTGAGCCCGCAACCTGGGCATGTGCCCTTGACCGGAATCGAACCCGGGACCCTTCAGTTCCCCAGGCCGACGCTCTATCCACTGAGCCGAACCAGCGCGGGCCATGATACGTTGAATGGACGCTGCTGTGCATTGCACTGGATGGGGAATATCCCCCAATGGGTCTTCACCATTTCTTTACTTTGTTCGTTTGCAGGAAACTTTGACTGGGTAGGGAATGACTTCACCCAGAATGCGGGTACGGGCCTCGTCATCAACCAAGCAGACGCGAGGAATAACACGAGCATCATTAAGCAGCTCAAAGATGTGTTTGAGAGGGACTGGTACTCACCCTACGCCAGGAGCTTACAGCCCACCAAACAGCCGAACTGCTCCAGCCCGTCCAGTCTCAGCCCTCCCTCCAACAATACTGCCACGTACAACCCGCGTGGGAAGGACCCCGCGTGCGTATAGCGTGACCGGACACACTGACGGACCACTTGTGTTTCGTATTTATATCTAAAGGACGGGAGGAGAGAAGAACCCTTTGATATGTCTTTTTTTAGGGGAAAAGCACACTTATTAAAAAATAATCTTTGAATGCCATGCCCTATCTAACCACATCTTAGGGGCTTGTATACTCCCTTTAAGACTTTTGTACTTGTCACTTCTGACGGAGAATGTCATTCCGGCTTGGGAGTTCGTTTTCACGTTCGCATACCAATTTGAAGGCTTTGACGCCTCTTCCTTTCTAGTTTTAGAACATTTCTGCTGGCCCACGTGGTCAGTTCTTAGGAAGCTTCGCATGAGGCAGGCTCTTTGCTATTCTGCAACCACTGGCTTAGAGGAGAGGGAGGGTTTCGCCTTGGACAAGAGGTCAAGCCAAGTCTTCATCCTTGTCAACCATCTCCAAGACCTGTCCCGTCATCTAGGTGTGAACTCCCCATGCCATCCTTAAAAAACTCTTGGAAAATACTTTTCTTGCCTCCGTATTCATTTTCTTCTAAGACCATAGATTTTCTTTTGTGTCATTTTCTCTTCTCATAAAACGTTCTCATGCTCTAGTGTGGCTATACTTACCTCAACGCTAGTTCCAAGTACGATATGTTCTGAAAGTGTATGACTTCCTCAGAATGGATACAAAATGGACATAGCAGTTATTTTTCAAATATACTTTTATTGATTTCAGAGAGGAAGGGAGAGGGAGAGAGAGAAACATCAACAATCGGCTGCCTCCTGCACGCCCCGCCCTGGGGCTAGAGCCCGCAACCCGGGCATGTGCCCTGACTGGGAATCGAACCGTGACCTCCTGGTTCCTAGGTCGACGCTCAACCACTGAGCCACGCCAGCTGGGCAGAAATAGCAATCTTTAATTTCCACCTTTCAACTGCATTTTTCTCTAGCAAGTTGATATTTTAAAACCATAGCCGGGAATCTGTATCCTTTCTCTCAAGCTCGGAAAAATTAACGTAGCCCCCTGCTAGTAGCCAGCAAACGATTAAGTCTGTGTTATGGAGACTGAAGTCATTTTTCACATTTTTGTTTATTCTATGGTATTAGAAAGGAACGACCTCTATGGGTCAGTGGATTTGAATTTCTTTAGAATCGTTATGCTGTTAAGAGTATGCCAGCAAACGTTTAATAGAGCTATTTAATATACCTTCTGCTATTTAATACACCTTCTGCTGTTTAATATACCTTCTGCTATTTACTATACCAAATGCTTTTCGGAGAAATGCAATTTAAATACTGTGCTTAACATATTTTACTAAGAAACAAGAATATTGGATTATTGTTCTATACTGTCATTGTGTGTTGTTTTCTATCTATCCGACCTATAACCCTATATTAACAGAGACTGTTGCTACACTCGAGAGAGCCCTGGCCTCCCCACCGCCCAGAGCAGGCGGCCTCGGGACGCCCAGTCTTACTGTGGCTCCTGGCTCTCTCCTTGGCCTCGGGTTTCTGCTGGTCATGTAGGGACAGTACCTACTCACCTACCTCGCGAAGATGTTGTTACGGTAGGAAATATTTATAACTTGTTTTGGAATCAAAAGAACCTATATAAATGCTAAGCATTACGATGTAGAATCTGTTTCTTGAAATCGTCTTTGTGGGATCCTCAGAGAATCCATGCCAGGTTCTCCCAGAGGGCCTACAAGGGAAACCCAACTCACAGCTTCCGGTTGCAAGTGGGGAGGGACACGGGGACGCGGAACGCCTGCTGGACATGGGACGGTCATCGTCACTTTGGGTCACTTTGGCATCAGTAACATCAGTGTAATACCTGACATTGTGCGAAGGATTGTCCGTTAGGACTGGCAGGGACATGTGTTTTCAGAGCAAAGGAATGCCATCTTAGTTACTTTTTTCTATTTCTAGAGATTTATTTCTAATGTGCCGTAGACTGATGGGGAAACCCATAAATCTTATCCATTGGGTTTACTTGGTGTAGAATGGCTATTGTTGGGCATCTAGCAGTTAGATAACTTCCTTTCTTGTTGTTTCCAAATAGCGCTTTACTGGATATTTAACAGATAGTGGAGAGAGCCGTATTTTTTTTTTAATATGTCTTTATTGATTTCACAGAGGCAAGGAGAGGAAGAGATAGAAACACCAGTGATGAGAGAGAATCATTGATTCGGCACACCTCCTACTGGGTATTGAGCCCGCAACCTGGGCATGCATCCTTGACCTAATCGAACCCGGGACCCTTCAGTCCACAGGCCAGTGCTCTATCCACTGAGCCAAACCAGCTAGGATGAGAGCTGCATTTTTTGAAGGGTAGCGTGTTTTTATGAATAACTGAGGTATTCTTACTGAAATTCTTCATCAAAAATGACCAGCCCATGAGACTCTACACATTTACCAATACCAACCCTTGTTTGAGTGGAGTCACCCAGCCAGGCACCCAGTAAAGTAGAGGTGGTTTTGGTGATGGGTTTTTTTGTTTGTTTGTTTGTTTGTTTGTTTTTTAAGAAAGGAGACAAAGAGAGGCGTGGAGACAAACATACCACACTCCATCCCGGACAAAGCAAGCCCCCTGGGCTGATTATGAAAAGTACATAGGAAGGGAGGAGAGATGACTGTGTCCTTGTTAGTTCTCAAGTTGACTCTAGTATTTGTCACAGCCATGGAACAAGCATCAGCTTGAGGTAAGGGACCCCCTTCACTGTCATTATCTTTGGTTTTTTGTTTTGTTTTAAATATATTTTTATTGATTTCAGAGAGGAAGGGAGAGGGTGAGAGAGATAGAAACATCAATGATGAGAGAGAATCATTGATCGGCTACCTCCTGCTCGCCTTGTACTGGGCCCGCAACCCACGCATGTGCCCTGACCAGGAATCGAACCATGACCTCCCAGTCCATAGGTCAGTGTTCAACCACTGAGCCACACCAGCCGGACTGTCACTATCTTTGCATAGGATAGAAGAAGAGAATTATGTCCTTTATGAATTGACCATCATTGCCATTTCCCTCTGAGCCCCAACAGAAAGGGAGCCCCAGGAACGGTGCCTCGGGGTTTTCTGCCACACACCAGCAGTATCAGAGTCCTCCTTGGCCCAGAAGCCCCCCGACTCCCATTCAAGGTGGTCCAGGCAGCAGCGACCAGGCCACTGACTCCAGGAGGCCACGCTGGCCTGTGGCAGCCAGGAAAACAGCGCCTGTGCAGTGTCCCTAAGAGGACAGTTGATTCTACAGAACTTTCTTTTTCATTTGGACGCTTTGTCTACCCTTCGAGATGTGGTCTTCCTTATTCATTTACTTTTTTTAAATTTTTATTGATTTCCGAGAGGAAGGGAGAGAGAAAGATAGAAACATCAGTGGTGAGAGAGAACCATTGATCAGCTGCCTCCTGCACACCCCCTACTGAGGATCGAGCCCACAACCCAGGCACCTACCCTTGACCCGAATCGAACCTGGGACCTTTCAGTCCGCAGGCTGATGCTCTATCCATTGAACCAAACTGGTTAGGGCTTCCTCTCATTCAGACTGTGTCTGTACTTAATAGACTACCAACTTTCATTCCCCCCACAAACATCCCAGGAACTAGCGACCAGGGGGTGAGGGAAGGAAAGCAAACATAATCTGAGAGCATATTTTAGATTTCTGTGCCATCTCCATTAACCTAGTGCCTTATTTATCCTCGAGCGTGGATTGGAAACAGTGACTCACTACCTGAGAACGCTTCTGCTCACTGTGGACCTACTGATGGGCTTTCAAATGAAAACTTGCCTGTGAATGTCAACAGAGTTCATACAGCCTGCTCTCCTTCCAAGCCACACAGTCGGATCACCCCCAAATCCAATCATTGCTACACATTCAGATCCCCGTACTGTTGGTTGGTCCCCACTGCACTGCCACAGGCCACTCGGATATCAAATAATCACATCACCGCTTGTCAAACCACTGGAGAGGACATGGAACATTCTGGATGATATCCAGGCTCTGAAAATAGCGCATGTTGAGTACCTGAAAATGATAGAAGTGAGGCATACCGAAAATGTCCTCCCATCTTGAAAGGACCTTCTAGAGCAGTGATGGCAAACCTATGAACCTATGACATGCGTGTCAGAGGTGACACATGAACTCATTTTTTTGGTTAATTTTTCTTTGTTAAATGGCATTTAAATATACAAAATAAATATCAAAAATATAAGTCTTTCCCTGGCTGGTTTGGCTCATTGGATAGAGCATCGGCTTGGGGACTAAAGGGTCCCAGGTTCAATTCCAGTCAAGGGCATATACCTTGGTTGCAGGCACATCCCCAGCAGGGGGTGTGCGGGAGGCAGCTGATCAATGCTTCTCTCTCATCGATGTTTCTAACTCTCTATACCTTTCCCTTCCTCTCTGTAAAAAATCAATAAACTATATTTAAAATATATATACATATATGTATATATATATATATGTCTTTGTTTTACTATGGTTGCAAATATCAAAAAGTTTCTAGAGAGAAAACCAAGCTGGCAGCATAGGTAAACACTGGAAATTGCTGCCTCACACAACCACTTCAAGAAAACAACTAAAAGACAAAATGGACATCATCCAGAACCACAGGAAGGCTGGCCGAGTGGAAATTCTACAACTAGAAGGAAAGAGAAAAGCACACTGAGACTCAGAGGAGGTGCGGTGTGGAAGTAAAGTGCAGAGGTACGGAGGTGCACGCGGAAAGGGCTGGCAACTGAGGACACTGCTTTTTCAATCGGGAGGGAGACTCAAGCTCCCGACTGCTCTGAACTCCAGTTCCGGGCGAGTCTCTGGGGACCCAGACTCATACGGGGAGACACTGGACTGTCTGGCATCAGGCAGAACTTGAGGGCGGCTTTCTCTAAGAGGCTCTTGCGGCGATTACCGCGGAACAGTAAGACCCGGGTCCTCTTAGGGCAGGGCTGAGGTTCAGCCATAGCTGTTTGCTCCACCCTATTGATTCCCTGAGACCCCACCCCACCCAGGCTGTGCACAGAGGCTTTTGCATATGAATGCCCTGGCCCTTTGCAATCTAAAATTACCTAACTGCAGCTGGGTCAGAGAAACCCAGATCATCCAAAAAGAAGGCCCAAGGCCCCACAGCAGCTTGCATTGCTTCACAGCTGGGCCTCATCTAGGCACCTCCAAACTCCAAACAAAGAAAAGGCATCTGCAGATCTCTCCATAGCTCCTGCTGGGTAGCCTCAGGTAGAGACTAAATTAGCACTTCCTTAAAGATCCAAGAGCCAGTGTACCCAGTGGTCAGAGTGGGCCGTCCATATTACAACTCCTCAGATCCATAATGGACACACTCAGGGGGCAGGCTCAGTGAGCACCAAAGCCCCACTAAATCAAGTCTTGCCCCATAAGGGTGTCTCCAGCACAGAAGTTCTCCCACCATAACCACAGCTCATTCTCACAGCCAATTGGCCTGGAGCTCAGTTCCTCCCAGTGATAACTGCAACAGTCAAGGCTTAACTACAACAAGACTGTGCACAAAGCCCACAAAGGGGTGCACCAAGAGTGTCCACCTCAGGTAATTGGGGAGGCTGAGCCACTGGGCCCTATAGGACACCTAGCACACAAAGCCACTCTACCAACACAGGGAAGCAGCCAAAATGAGGAGTCAAAGAAACAGGTCACAAATGACAGAAATGGAGGAAAACAAACTACTGGATATAGAGTTCAAAACCACACTTTTAAGGTTTTTCAAGAATTTTCTAGAAACCGCTGATAAATTTAGTGAGAACCTCGAGGATATGAAAAAGGACCAACTAGAAATTAAGCATACACTGACTGAAATAAAGACATATGAAAACATGCTCAAAGTCACTAATTATACGAGAGATGCAAATCAAAACAACAATGAGGTACCATCTCACACCTGTCAGACTGGCTATCATCAACAAATCAACAAACGACAAGTGCTGGAGAGGATGTGGAGAAAAAGGAACACTCCTGCACTGCTGGTGGGAATGCAGACTGGTGCAGCCACTATGGAAGACAGTATGGAGTTTCCTCAAAAAACTAAAAATGGAACTCCCATTTGACCCTGTGATCCCACTTCTAGGAATATATCCCAAGAAACCAGAAACACCAATCAGAAAGGATATATGCACCCCTATGTTCATAGCAGCACAATTCACCATAGCTAAGATCTGGAAACAGCCTAAGTGCCCATCAGCAGATGAGTGGATTAGAAAATTGTGGTACATCTACACAATGGAATACTATGCTGCAGTAAAAAAGAAGGAACTCTTGCCTTTTGCAACAGCATGGATGGAACTGGAGAGCATTATGCTAAGTGAAATAAGCCAGTCAGAGAAAGATAAATATCACATGATCTCACTCATTTGTGGACTATAGAGAACAACATAGATTGATGAACAGGGACAGATCCAAAGACAGAGAAACAGAGATCAGACTATCAATCCCCAGAGGGAAAGTAGGGGAGGGTGGGGGTCAGGGGAAGAGATCAACCAAAGGACTTGTATGCATGCATATGAGCCAAACCAATGGACACGGGCAACAGGAGGATGAGAGCATGAGTGTGGGGGGTGAGGGGAGAGAGGTTGGGGGTTAATGGGGAGATGAGGACACATTTGTAATACCTTAACCAATAAAGAAATTAAAATAGCAGACCCCAAACTGGCACAGGTGACGGCCAAGAAAAGGCATTTCGTGTAGGAATTTATCATGTCTGCCACCCAGGCCTTCTTCCCTCATTTGTCTTCTAGTCACTCTCTGTTATGAGTAAACAGCTGGTACTCACCAGTCGAGAGCAGCAGGGGAGATAAAAACCACCCAGCAGAATAGCTAACAATAATTCCCGTTGCCGGTGATGGACAATGTCAAGCAAAATCTGTAATCACCCCCCTATAGATTGGAAGCTGTTGTTTTGAGTCAGTTGTGGTGGGGACAAGGTGTCATACCTACTTGTCATAACAAACCACAGCACACACGTAGAAAAAGGAACATCTGCTTTGTTATCATTTCTCCAGAGGGCTGAGTCTCCCAAGGGTACTGCTATCCAGTGTTAGGAAAAGAAGCCTGAAAATATCATTGCACCACATTTTACATCTTGCGAAAGTGTTTCCACATGTTATATTTCAATTGCCCTCACAGAAGTCTACGATGCATAGGTAAAAGCAGAGGTTATTATAAGCATCATCATGACATTTTTGTAGATGAAGTCCAGTCATCTCAAAGAGGTTAATTAAGAAAACAGCCCTAACTGGTTTGGCTCAGTGGATAGAGCATTGGCCTGTGGACTGAAGGGTCCCAGGTTCGATTCCGGTCAAGGGCATGTACCTGGGTTGCGGGCACATCCCCAGTAGGGAGTGTGCAGGAGGCAGCTGATCAATGTTTCTCTCTCATCGATGTTTCTAACTCTCTATCCCTCTCCCTTCCTCTCTGTAAAAAATCAATACAATTTATTTATAAAAATAAAATTAAATTTAAAAAAGAAAAAGAAAGAAAACAGTGGAGCCCTGGCCGGGTAGCTCAGTCAGTTAGAGCATCATCCTGATACGCCAAGGTTCTGGGTTCAATCCCAGGTCAGGGCACATACAAGAATCAACCAATGAATGCATAAATAAGTGAAACAACATATCGATGCTTCACTCTCTCTCTCTCCCTGAAAATTAATTTTAAATTTTTGTTTTAAATCTTCATTTCTGAAAAAGAAGGGGAGGACTTTTGTAGCCCTGTTTGCTTTTGAGTAAATCACATTGAAGATATTCATTTGTGAAACAACTAAAGAATGACCTAATAATTTATTTCTCTACAAACTCCTACTCTAATATTAGAGAACAAACAATTGATGGTGCCTTGCCTGGTCACTAACAAAGACGGATAAGAGGGAGACCAGTGCCTTAGGGCTGGCAGACACATCTCAGTGCATGTGGCTCCTGTACTCAGTCTGTTCTGTGGATGGAAAGGATGCTATAGTCCTGGGGTGGGTCCCAGGAATGAGTCAGCAAAGGACACTGTTGGTGAAATGTGGATCCTGAAGTCCCCATCAATTGACCAATGCTGTCTGAAAATCTATTATTTTAAAAAATATATTTGTATTGATTTCAGAGAGGAAGGGAGAGGGAGAGAGAGAAACACCAATGGTGAGAGAGAATCATTGATCTTCTGCCTCCTGCACGCCCCCCATTGGGGATGGAGCCCACAACCCCAGCATGTGCCCTGACCAGGAATCAAACCTGACCTCCTGGTTCATAGGTCCACGCTCAACCACTGAGCCATGCCAGCTGGGCTGAAAACTCATTATTTAGGAAATGGGAACTGAGAAAAAGGACCCTGCTACACACTCCCCCCCATAATTATTCTAAAAACTTAAAGCAAAGCCTGCGGGATTGGTGAGCTTTCTGTGAATTTTCGGAGGGATAATTAGAAAACCCAAAATGTCAAACCAAGCAGCTCATGGTGGAGCCACGCATTAGTCCACTGTGGGTAAGATGTTGGGCATCACACTTTATTTATAAAGAAAATATTCCCTCCCAGCCAGCATGGCTCAGTGGTTGAGCATCCATCGACTCATGAGCCAGGAGGTCACGGTTCGATTCCCGGTCAGGGCACATACGGGGGTGGTGGGCTCGATCCCCCAGTGTGGGGAGTGCAGGAGGCAGCCGGTCAATGATTCTCTCTCTTCATTGATGTTTCTCTCTCCCCCCTCCCCTTCCTCTCTGAAATCCATAAAAATATATTTTTAAAAAGAAGAAAGAGAAGATTCCCGTCAGATCATCGGATGAAGCCACAGGATGAGGAAGACTTGTCCTTGTGGGATGGACGCACTGAAACACAGGCCCGGGAATGAGAGAATTATCTCGCATCCACTAAGGGACGTGTGATTTTCGTCGGGGCTCCTCCGTGGATGCGATCGTCCTGCAAGTCCTCACGCCCTGGAGTGCAGTGACGAGCGGTGAGACATTGGTGAGTAACTGCCCTTCGCAGCTAAGAGTGAGCAGTGTGGGCTTTGAGCTCTTAGTTCAGGGTCAGGTGCTGAGCGACCTGGGGAAGTCTGGGCCGGAGAGCAAGAGTCTGTGCACACGCTGTGGACCCAAAGCCCGCTCAGGGGTAGCCCTGTTTAGCTCGCACGGGGTACGTTCTTTCTTTCGGCTGAAGTGAAAGGCACCCTGGGATTCCTGCTACTGGGCTCCGAAAGCCGGGCCTTAGCCAGGCCACAGCATCTGTAACAGTAGGAATGGACACAGCCCGGAAACGGAAGCTCCTGGCTCATTGAGAGTGTGGGGGTGTTCTGAGGCGAGGTGGGTGACTCTGTCATCTACAGCATCAAACACCTCCCAAGGCTGTGTGATGGCCATTACTCACCGCTCTGGGTCCCAGAGCCCTGTGCTCGGAGCTGTTCTTAATGTCTTGTCATTGTCACACTTAATTCTTTATATATATATTTTTTAATATTCTTTTTTATTGATTTCAGGGAGGAAGGGAGAGGGGGGGAGAGAGAAATAGAAACATCAATGATGGGAAAGAATCATTGACTGGCTGCCTCCTGCACACATCGTACTGGGGATCGAGCCTGTAATCTGGGCATGTGCCCTTGAGCGGAATCGAATCTGGGACCCTTCGGTCCACAGGCCGATGCTCTATCCACTGAGCCAAACCGGCCAGGGCCACACTTAACCACTTAACTCTTAAATTCCTGGATGCTCCCAACTACTCCTTTGGAGACTTCTTTATAGATATATAGATATAGGTATAGATAGATATAGATAGAGATAGATAGATATAGATATAGATAGGTATAGATAGATATAGATATAGATATAGATATAGATGATATAGAGATCTAGAAAGATAGATGATAGATAGGTGATAGATAGATAGATAGATAGATGGATGTAGGGTTTTGTGGTGTGTTTTTTTCAGAGAGGAAGAAAGAGGGAGAGAGAGATAGAAACATCAATGATGAGAGAGAATCATTGATTGGCTGCCTCCTGCACGCCCCCTACTGGGGATGGAACCCAAAACCCAGGCATGTGCCCTGACCTGGAATCGAACCGTGACCTCCTGGTTCATAGGTCGATGCTCAACCACTGAGCCACCCCAGCCGGGCTGGATTAATCTTTTTTAAGAAAATGCTGTTACAACCACCACGTGTCCCGCACTGGCCAGCCCTGTACTTGGCATTGATTTGAACAGAAGGCTAGAAGGTGCAGATGCAATGCTGAGCAAAAACGGTTAATATGAACCAGGCACAGTAAGAAAGGCAACTGGGCTGGGAAGATGTTACATGATAATACATTCCAAAGTCAATGACAAATTGTGTGCGCATTTGTACCCCTACACATCCTCTCCTCCCATATAAGGGGAGACATTAAAAGCTGAAACTTACACCGAGAAAAGTCTGGTCCAGACTTGGCTTGAAATGGTTGAGGTTAAAGACTGCAGTAACATGAGATTTGCTTTCATACTAATATGTCAAGGAAATTTGGAATCAGGGTTAGGAGTTTTATGTTGACGGTTAAGTGTAGTGTGACATCTAGTGGCCAAAGTCACCAATTTCCGGTTCTTCCTGGCATGGTGTAGACTACGGCCCGTTTGAAATGAATAAAACTAAAAAAATAAAAAGACCGTACCCTTTTATGTCATGATGTTTACTTTGAATTTATATTAGTTCACACAAACACTCCATCCATGCTTTTGTTCCGGCCGTCCGGTCCAGTTTAAGAACCCATTGTGGCCCTCGAGTCAAAAAGTTTGCCCACCCCTGGTGTAGACACACCAGCGATAAAACATGCACAGAAGCCAGAAATCATTGAACAGCTACTGTGTGTAAACATGAAACTAAGGGCTGAGGGGGTTCGAAGATGGAAATGTGCTGCCTCTGCACTTCTTGGAGCTCCCAGACTCAGTTAAAAGAGGGTGGTGGGGGTGGGCCCCTAGCTGGTTTGGCTCCGTGGATAGAGCGTTGGCCTGCAGACTGAAGTGTCCCGGGTTCAGTTCTGGTCAAGGGCATGTACCTTGGTTGCGGGCTCCTCCCTGGCCTGGGCCCTGGTCAGGGCTCTTGCAGGAGGCAACCAATCGATGTGTTTCTCTCTCTTCCAGTTTCCCTAAAAATCAATGGGAAAATATCCTTGGGTGAGGATTAACACCAACAAGAAAGAGTTGGGAGAGGATGCCCAGCTTCAGGGGCTCAGTGGTTGAGCGTCTGAACCAGGAGGTCACAGTTCGATTCACGGTTCGGGCACGTGCCTCGGTTGCGGGCTCAATCCCCACTAGGGGGTGTGCTGAAGGCAGCCAATCAATGCTTCTTTCCATGACAGTCATGTCAGGTAGAGTCCAGGGAAGGTTGATTGGTTATTTATTTATTTTAGGTGTTTTGTGTGGTTTTTTAAAAAAACAAAAACAAAAAATAGCCCTAGCCGGTTTGGCTCAGTGGCTAGAGTGTCGGTCGGCCTGAGGATTGAAAGGTCCTGGGTTCGATTCCGATCAAGTGCATGTACCTTGGTTGCGGGCACATACCCAGTGGGGAGTGTGCAGGAGGCAGCTGATTGATGTTTCTAACTCTCTATCCCTCTCCCGTCCTCTCTGTAAAAAAAAAAAGCAATAAAATATATTTTTTTAAAAACACACACATATGTTTATTGATTTCAGAGAGGAAGGGAGAGGAAGAGAGAGAAAGAAACACCAATGATGAGAGAGGATCACTGACCGGCTGCCTCCTGCACGCCCCGCACTGGGGATGGATCCCACAACCCGGGCCTGTGCGCTGACCGGGAATCGAACCGCCACCTCCTGGTTCATAGGTCCACGCTCAACCGCTGAGCCCCGCCGGCCGGGCTGTTCCAGTTTTCCAGCACATCCCTGCCCCGGGCCTGTGTCCCAGCCGTGGGGGGTCCTGGGAAGAGCCGGGGCTCTGTCACTGGGCAGACCTGGGCCCCAAGCAGGGTCTCCGCTGTGGCCTGGGGCTCATTCCTTCCGGCCAGTGTCCTCATCTGAAAAAGCTACGACTTGTGCTTCAGAACGTGGAGAGCTGCTGAGCAGGTGATGGTCGGTAGGTCAGCGGCAACGTTTGCAACGCATCTGTTTTGTGTGAGTTCCCCACGCAGCGAGGAAACAGCAAAGACAGCCAGGGCGATGCCTGAATGAATCCCTCTCTCTGTCCAGGACACTCGGGCCAGTTCCTGCCCCCGTCCCTGTTGGCATTGAAGGCAGGCCTGACGAGTGCCACCAGGTGGCGTCAACACCCTTCATCACATGGATAAGGCCAAGAGCTTGGTTGGCAATAGGCATAAATACGCCCACGATTTCCAAAGAGAGTATCTGAAACTTCTGGAAGGCTGACTCTAGCCGAAGGGGAGACCGGACATAGATGTGGGGGAAGCAGTGGCTAAAACATGAAAGGTGTCCCCTTGACAGGAATCCTCACGCCCACAGAAAAGAACTGCTGAGACCTTCAGGGCAACAAAACGTCACAAAGGAAGCATCCTTCTCCCACCTCCTGGTGCTGCCATGGCAACAGGATCCCTCCTCAGGGCACAAGTGGCCCAGGTGGGCCCTGGGAGCAGGGTCAGGGAGCGAGGACCACAGACCAGCGTGTGGGAAAGAAGTCAGGGAAGGGATAAAAGTAGAGAATTTCTAATCACAAGTCCCAGATGTTCATGTTATTTTATCTTTAGATGATGCTTTTTACTGTATATTATGCTTTTTAACGAAAGGTCAATACTAGTTTAGAAAGCTTAGCCACCACCATGCCTCACACACTAAGCTATGGTATTAGAACGGCTTTTCAGTTACCGAAAGAGTATTTTCTTTTAAATATATTTTTATTGATTTCAGAGAGGAAGGGAGAGGGAGAGAGAGAAACATCAACGATGAGAGAGAATCATTGATCAGCTGCCTCCTCCCCTCCCCCTACTGGGGATCGAGCCTGAACCCGGGGCATGTGCCCTGACCGGAATCGAACCTGGGACCCTTCAGTCCACAGGCTGATGCTCTACCCACTGTGCCAAACCAGCTAGGGCCCGAGAGAGTATTAACGCCTGAATATCAATAGTGTCGACTCCTGGGCCAACAGGAAACAGGAATCTGAATGAGGGTGGGGTCAGTGGGCCAGAATCTCCGTGAATTGATTCAGCTTCTAAAGTAATTTGACCTTAAGGAGAGGGTGCCCTGCCCTCACTGGTTTGGCTCGGTGGATAGAGCGTAGGCCTGTGGACTAAAGGGTGAGGATTAAAAAACAAACCAAAAAACCCACCAGCAGGCAAATGCTAAAAAGCCCAGCTCTTTGGATCATGAGATCAGACCGGTGAAGGGGAAAAGTCATGCCTAGCTACAATGTTTTGGTGATTGTGTTTGCTCAGATTTCCCAAGATAGTTCTGGAGACCTCAGGGGGGAAGAAATAAAAAAAAAAAAATTAAAAGAAAAAGTGGTTTTCAGATGGAAACCTAAAGGAATGACCAGGTGAGGAGTAGTGAGAAGGTGTGGTTCCCGCATAGGAGGGTGGGGGTGGGAGTGGGTGGAAAAGACAATAGAGTTGCACCTCCCTCTATTCTTCAGGACTAATTACAATAAATTGGGGTTTCTGACTAGATTTGGAAAACCCTGCGCGGAGCCCCCTGGGGGTCCGGCTTGTTTGGAGCGAAAGGCAATTTAGCCCAGGGCTCAGGACAAAGTTCTGAGCCTCCCTTATCCACAGATGAGAACTCGAATTAGGAGCCTTCCCCAGAGATGATCGGAGATGACCTCTCTTGACCTACCTGCATGGCAGGGCCAGCCTCTGGTTACTAAACGGCTGGTCTCCTGATTGTCCTGCAATGACCCCTGGCGGCCCTGGGGCGCGTTTCCTCACCCGCAGCTCAGAGTGCCTTATACCCACATTTCCCCTTTCCGTCTCTGAGCCTCTCTTGCATGTGGGGTCTCTGACTTTGTCCTGTACTCGGGTTCCCATACATTTCTAATATTGGACATGGAGTGACGGCAGTGAGCCAGGCACTGTGCTCAGTTCTTTGTATGAAAGGTTTTTGTGGGTTTTTAAAAATATATATTTATATATTTATTGATCTCAGAGAGGAAGGAAGAGGGAGAGAGAGGGAAGCATCAATGATGAGAGAGAATGATAGATCGGCTGCCTCCTGCACACCCCACACTGGGGGTTGAGTCTGCAACGCGGGCATGTGTCTTGACCGGGGATTGAACTGTGACCTCCTGGTTCCCGGGTTCATGCTCAACCACTGAGCCACACCAGCCGGGCATTTTATGTTTCATGGAGCTTCCTCGTATGTGCCCAAAGCCCTGTGTATAGTGTGTTTCCGCTAACGGTGCTCCTCCATGTGACTTTTCATTCATTGTGTTAATGTAAAAAACCACTGAAACCTGTAAAGAATTTTTGTGAGTTTATTTGAGCCAAACTGTCCACATATGCCGGGAAGCAGAACCTCAACGAATTGAGATAATGCTCCGGAGAATGGCGGGGTTACATTTGTATTTATACATTTGCAATCAAAGGAGGGACGTAGGTGGGTTACATGAAATCCATGGGTGATAGACTAGAGAGGCGGGAGAAAGCAATGCAGGGAAACCCCTGGGATTGGATAAAAAGTAAAACGATGGACACATACTTAGGTGGGTGCAGGATCAATTAACATGATAATGAAGTTTGTGGTATCTGTCCTGGCTCCCAGCACATTAGGTTGTGCCCCAGGGACTCCAGAAAAAGGGAAGTTACAAGTTACCCAGACATGTCAAGGGTATGTTATCATAGATGCAAAAAGACAGATAGGCTCAGCTAAGATAAAGGTTGACCTTGTCAGTGAGGATACCGGCCTAGGACGTAACTGCCCACCATCACTACTTTTAAAGTTTAATTTCAGACCATCCTTTGTGGTTACTTTAGGTCTCTGAGTTTGCACGACCGCCTTGCAGGCCTCCCCTGAGCTTGTCAGGTCAGCATGTGGCCCGTTTCGTCCACACATCCCCCTTTTGGCCATAAGTCAATCCAAAGGATGCATTGATGACCAACCTTTTGGTTGGATAATGGAGTCCCGCGGTGCTAGGAAGGCTCACTCCTAGGAAGGCTCAGTGTCAGCGTGTCTTTCTGAACAGGTGGACCACTGGGGATGGGGCAAGACCATAACCTTAGATGGCATTTAAGGTGGAATTATTATTATTTTAAAAAGGGCAGGTAGCCGAAACTGGTTTGGCTCAGTGGATGGAGCGTTGGCCTGCGGACTGAAAGGTCCCAGGTTCGATTCCGGTCAAGGGCATGTATCTGGGTTGCGGGCACATCCCCAGTGGGAGGTGTGCAGGAGGCAGCTGATCGATGTTTCTCTCTCATCGATGTTTCTAACTCTCTATCTCTCTCTCCCTTCCTCTCTGTAAAAAATCAATAAAATATATTTAAAAAAAAAAAAAAAAAGGGCAGGTAAATGGGAGGCAGGTCCTATATGTCCTTGTTAACAAAGTATTCCGGATCATTTCTAATTTTTGAGCCACCATGATCCGAGTCTTTTTGCTATTTGTCAAGTGTTGCTTTTCTGCATCTAGTATAACATTTACATATCAGGAACAAAAGTAACAATACCAAACCAACATCGATTAGGAACAGAAAATGTCTGATACTAGACGAGGAAAAGTCTGAGTGTAATAAGCATCCCAGCCAACCAAAAAACCCTTTACATGTATTATCGTAATTTTTTATTAAGCTAATTGTATGTTTTCCTCCTTCATCCACTGTCACTTGTACCTTATGATATGTTTGGCCAGATGAATTAAGACTCTCTACTATTTCATTATCTAGATGCTCTAATTTTCTTCTGGCCAGTTAGTTTCCTTAGAAATGACTTCATGGAGAGGAGTTCAATTTCCCAATACATTGGTTTTTCAGTGTCAATATTATCATAGGTTTTATGAACCTCAGGCAAAGTCACTCTGCCTATAATTTCAGTACTACACCATATTCCAGTATTGTTCAATGTAAACTTGGTGATAGTACAGTAAAAATCACTTAGTATATATAACAGAAGAGTTTTTTAACCCTTCCCAGCAAAAACGCCCCTTTTCCATATACCATATATTGTTATTCTTTGGGGTAGATACAATAGGCCAGGACTGGGTGAATTCAGTATTCCATATGAATTGGGGGCATAACCATTCACCTTTCTGACTTTCACAATCAGACAGTGAGATGGGTTCACATTGTTTATTATTTTTTTTAAATATGGCCCATCTACTTCCCATTGGAAGTATTCTTAGTATTATTGAGGATGGTCCCTATGCCGGCCAGTTGAACTATTGGGAATTTAAGCTTAGGATTTAACCGAGGCACCTGGGCTTTTAAAACACAACGTCTTCGATTGCATTTCCCATCCAAAATTTTCCAATTCCTGGGAATCATATGAGTCCCAAAGGTGTCTGGCCTGGGCTTCTGCAGCCATTATTGTTGGCCATTGTTTCATAGCCACTTCAGATTCCATTTGCATTAGCATAGACAAAAGGCCCTGTTGAGTTAGGGTGCAAGCACATTCCCATTGTTGGGTCTGTGCATGAGTTTCTACAGTCTACTGAGTCTGTTCTATCCATGAAACTAAGGCTTTATTGTCTTTCCATGCTGCTTCCAACCCTTTTTCCTTCTTCCTGAAACAGTATTCTGCCGGGGTTCTTGTACCAGCATCAAGAAGGGTTCAGGAATCTGGAAAAGGCTGTGTGTAGATGACATAGGAATCCAGAGACTAATAAAGAGTCCAGAGACGAGATATAATTTTGAAAGGCATTGGGGGTCAGAGGACCTTCAGCTAAAGGAACTGAAGAGTACCTCCTTGTCTAGGACCCTTGCTTTTATTAACACAATTTGTCCTAAGGCAAGGTGGAGATAATACATTTCAAAGGGTAAGGTTTCAAAGGTTACAGAAGCATTGTCAGAATTGGGGAATTAGCCTACAGCTGTTCAGGTGTTTGGCAGGTAGGAGGCAATAACATGTAGATTAAGATGCCTTTTAACTGTCAGGCAGTCAAACAACCAATTTAATGTATCCTATTCAGGTTTGGGGAAATGCCTTTAGCCATTCCCAACAGATGACTATATGTGTGACTCAACCCTGTTGAGTCCCCAAGTCTCATCAACCTTTTGATGAAACTCTTGAAATTATGACATGCAGGAATTGGTCACCGGCATCTCGCCCTTTTTGATTATTTAAAATTTAACAAGAATGTATGTTTTTTGTTTTTTTTTAAATATGTTTAATTGATTTTCTACAGAGAGGAAGGGAGAGGGATAGAGTTAGAAACATCGATGAGAGAGAAACATCGATCAGCCGCCTCCTGCACGCCCCCCACTGGGGATGTGCCCACAACCAAGGTACATGCCCTTGACCGGAATTGAATCTGGGACCCTTGAGTCCGCAGGCCGACGCTCTATCCACTGAGCTAAACTGGTTCTGACAAGAATGTATGTTTTAAGATTTTTAAATTCATTGGAAAAGACAGAGTTCTGTCATGTCCCTTTAAATTGCTGTCAGGCATTAAAAGGAATCAGTTTGCAGTAAGTTTCTTTCTGGGCCAACAGTTCTTAGAGTCCCAATTTCAATGTCCAACAGTTTCTTAGGTGAACATGTCAGCAATGATATTTCAGTTCTGGATGGTGGACAAACGTTGGCAATGCAGGTCCGCCCCTCTCTGGTTTGGTCCTGGGCAACCTGCAGCAACTCACAGCTACTGACTGCTAGCATGGCAAGGCGTCTTCACCATCTTCCTTTCTGGACTGATTCTCTTCTTGTTGTCTCATGGGGCCACTGCTATTCTGTGGCTGGAGCAGTCCTGTCAGTTCCTCTCTGGGATCTGTTGTAGGAATCCACATGAGCTTGGAGTTTTCTGAAAATATACAAACATATTCTCGACCAAAAGTTAATAAAGGAATCATCTATAAATTAGACTTGGGATCCTTTTTATTTTTTGCCCAAACAACTTTCCTTTGGCTTATTTTGACACCATGTGTGTTTTCATGGGTGTGTTGTTATTAGCATTAAAAATGAGAATTAATTTTCAAAGTAAAAAATTTTTTGATGTAATTAAGGCTTTTACTTACAGGGCATTATCCCACTATCCCCCCTTTTTTTATTTAAATATTAGGAGGCTTTTGGAAATTTTACAATGCAGTCTTGATAACTTTTAATTTTAATTTTTTTGCATAGAAATATGACTGCTCTGGATTTATTGTATATTAAGCAATTTTTACTATGAGGTGAACCATCAACAACAAAATTTAGTTAATGCTTCAGGAACACTTTCCTGTTCAGTGCAGTTAAGTTTTCTCAAATATTCACTTATTTCAATAAACTAGTCTAAAGGTTTATTTTTTAACTTTACTTGTCTGAGGTTATGGACAGTAATCACATTTCTGCAACTTCTCTGAGTAACTTTATATACACTTTATCAAACAGGAAAGAATACAAGTCATTCAGCTTCCTATAGGAGACCTAGTAATTTAATTACAGTCCTTCAGATGTTTGAAGAAAACCTCTCTTTATTTCATTACAGAGGAGCTTTCATGACACACTGAAAAGGTTTCAAATAAAAAAATGGTTTTCTTTTACACAGAGGAACCTACAGAGGTTTGGACAGCTACTGCCGCAAAGCCATATATTTCAAGTCATTACACATTTATGATGACTGTACTTATTTTCAGATTTTGTATTTTAACAATTTTTAGTTTATTCTGTAAATATTAGTGAAATATATTTGAAAATTTTTAAATTTCTCCTTTTTGTTAAATTTAGAATAATAGTTTCAAACTGCATTCCCTTTTGGCTTATTTGCATATACAGAGGGATTATGGGAAGCCTTTAGTAACTTTCTTAGAAGAATTTACTTTACGAGGATTAAATTGCTTACACAGACATTGGCTTCTCAGATAACTTAGTTTGTATGAAACCTTGATTATATTTTTTAAAAGCTAATTTATTAAGTAATTTAAGTAGGCATTTTTATTAAAACAGCAAAGCAAGTAAATTTAGTAAAGTTATACATTTGATTCACAAGGCACAAATGCTGCCCCACCTCCAGCCTAATTAAAAATGCAGGCGGCGAGGAGCTTTTGTTTTATAAATTCTGTCTTAAAATTCCACTGCTATATTTTAAGAGATATTAAACAAAATAACTTGTTTTGCCCTCTTTAGAGGCCAAAACCCTTATAACACATAAGGGTTTACTTATCTGTATATAAGTAAAATGTAATTTATTAATTTTTATTTGATAAAGCTTTCCATGTGATTTCAAGTATATTAAATTTGGTTAAATTCAAAAATATTTCCTTTAAGAGTAACTTTTAAAAACTTTTCAGGGCCCGTGAAATGTCTCAAGGTGATTCCTTGGTTATAGTTTTGAAATCCAACCTGAAAGACCATCAAATATATATATATATATGTGATTTAAAGATTATATACCTTTATAATTATTTTAAGATATCAATTAAATTTAAACCGGTTTTAGTATTAAAAATTTCGGTTGGGATCAGAGAATTAGTCCTCTTTTTCAATTAGACCAATAAGCAATATATTTTGAATTCCTAATTATTTTCAGAGAAAACAAGATTTTCTTAAAATTAAATTTCTAGAGTTATGCATTTAGTTACCACAACTATAATTTCTCCCAATTTCTTTTAACTAGAACTTTAAACTCTTAGCTGGCAAGTTGAATATGTAGCATTTCTTTAGATTAATAACACCTTATATTCTTAAGAATAAATTTGAAAAATACAAGACACAATCAATAGATTCAATTCTGTCCTCTAGATTTTTAATGAGGCAAATTTAAACTTTACTTGTTAGTTTCCAGCGGCTCTGGAAAACCACATTTGAGGCTTGTAAAGCAGGCTCTGACCTACCTGGTGTTTTCAGATGTAAATTGACCATATTCTTTTCTGCTGGAAATGTGACTAGCCCCAAAGATGGGAGACCGGGAAGCAAGCCTGTCTTTACAAGTTGCCACCGGTGGGAAATTTTTTTGGCCTACCTGCTTGTTCTGTTGGGGGAAGGGCAACTAGCCCCCCAATTAACAAAGGGCGTCGCCAGTTTTTACCTGGGCTACCTAGATTTTTATAATTAATATATTTCAATAATTCTTGAGATTCAATTCCAATTGTTATTTTAAGGCCTATTTTTTAGGTTAATTTTTGTAACAGAGACAATTTTACTGAATTTCTTTGCGGCCTAACAGCTAACTTTGGAATGCGGTTCATTAGCCATTTAAAGACTACTCTTATTAAGGAAAATACCAATCTTGTTGCTAGAACCAGCCTGCATTCTTTCCTTTGGTCAAATTTGCCATTTTTCTTAGGAAATAATCAGTCTTGGGTTTTATTTTGTACCATCACAGAGATTTAAGCCTAGCTTATTAAAATCCCAAATCGGACTGTGCGCACATTTCGTCCCAAGCTAGTTTCTCTCTTTATGAGCACAGAAATCCCAGACACATTTCTAAATTTTGTAAAACTTTTCATGGCGAGAAGGAGACTTTAAATTAGCATATTCGGGGAGGGGCATCCATATTGGATCACCACGTGGCTCCTTCCTTCCCTTCCCCCACATCCTGCTTTGGGGGAAGTTTCAGCCAATGACTCAAATGGCATATTTTTTCCCAAAGTCATGCTTAATAGAAAAACAGATTTTAAATGTGTCCTATTCAGGTTAGGGAAAATGCCTTTAAGCCATTCCCAACAGGTGACTACATGTGTGACTCAACCCTGTTGAGTCCCCAGGTCTTATCAACCTTTTGATGAAACTCCTGAAATTATGACATGCTGGACTTGGTTCCCGGCAGTATTCCCGCTATATGACCTATATGAGATTAAAAACCTTTTTCTAATGAATGACATTCTTCATTAGCTGCAAGTTCAGCTTGTCCCAGGATACCAAGGCCAGCCCCTACTCTTCCAAGTATTCCCCTTTTGCTTCTTTTAGGGGGCCAATGTTGTTGGATCCACCAGGAATGTTGTTGCCATTGGGTAGTTATGGCTTGGGAGCAGTTAGGGTATACTGAGTGGACCCAACAATGTTGAGTTTCCCATGCCATAGTTAAATGGGTGAAGGTGACCCCCAAGTGAGCTAGAGTTTAAGTATTCCATAGGGCTTCCCACAAGCATCCAGGATGCAAGGATGGTGGGGTAGTTAGACATATCTACCCACCAAGTGATCCCAATAATTTCTGAAATGGGGATCCATTGATTTCTTTCTTTTTCACAGACATCCAGCCTCAAGAGTATGGCTGGTGAGTCCAAGAACAAGATATACTATAACAGATAGGACAGGCTGCTGCAAGCCTTTTGCCATCATACCCAGGTGTTTTTCTTCACTTTTCATTATCCATCTCTATAGCTATACAATATTCATCCAGATTAGATCCATATACAATTCTACCAGTGGAATTATCAGGGAGGTATTTGCCTAAGGTGGGTCCTTTATGATAGATATAGTCAGAAAAAAAAATGTACCAAAGCTTATATCGATAGTAGGAGAAGACCAATGTGTGGCTAACAAAGCATTAATTTCACTATCATACCTGATAATCAGAACATCATTGTGCAGTAGGTGGGAAAGATTCCCAGGTATCCAAGTTTACACCAAATCTCCTGGTTGTAAGCCATGATCTTTGAAATCTTTGTCTCCCGGGAGTGAACTGTGAAATGAATCTGTTACCAATTTGTTAGTTCCCAAAATGCAGAATGTCTTCTCTTTACTTTTCCTTATATTTGGGAAACAAAAGATTTAAAAGTCAACAATATTTTAAACAGCCATAAGAATAATTATCCTCAATTCATGTAGTCCCATAGTTATTTTTGTTTATCCTGATTATTTGCCAGTAGTTTTTGAATTCAGTTATTCCTTGAAGTTCTATAAATCTTCATCCAGTTCAAAAATATGACCTGCTTACAAGCCTGCAATTTAGAGTAAGTCAGAGTCCTTTTCATGGATTTCTCTAAACATATAATATAGCTACAAATGCATCGGAATAAAGATGTCCGCGGATGATGAAATTTAAAAGTGGCATGGTTATGGATTTGATAAAAAACTTTGCTTTTCTATAAAATATACCATTCCAAGACAAAAATTTCTTTGTAAGCAATAATCCCTATAAAATGACATAGAGAATATAAAATTTGTATACCTTTATTTTTTTAAAATATATTTTATTGATTTTTTTATAGCGAGGAAGGGAAGGGGTAGAGTGTTTGGAACATTGATGAGAGGAACATCGATCAGCTGCCTCCTGCACACTCCCCACTGGGGATGTGCCCGCAACCAAGGTACATGCCCTTGACCCGAATCGAACCTGGGACCCTTCAGTCTGCAGGCCGATGCTCTATCCACTGAGCCAAACCGGTTAGGGCAAAATTTGTATACCTTTAGATTCAATTATAATTTCAGCATATAAATAATAAATAATATGTAAGATTTTAAAATGAGGAACATGGCTTATTGCAGGCAGTGTATTCAGCATTGGAAATAATTCATAAACTCCCAATCTGTGAAAAGCAAATACCTAGAGCATCACTGGCAGACGCCCTCACGGGGAATCATGACTCTTGGCTTGTTCAGTGTCCCTAACGGGACACATGCTACCCTACCCCCCTGAAAGTTTCCTGTTTGAACTTGGCTCTGAATCTCTACAAGTTCCTTTCTGAAGCAGATGCTTTAATAACCCACGTGACCTGTCCCTTGCTCTTGATTGGCGCTCAGGCACACAGTCTTTCCCGATTGGCTAATTCAAAAGGAGGGGTTGGCCTTTGCTGTTTCAAGATGACGGCCCCCAGGGGAGCAGCAAGACATGGGTCCAGGGTTTGATTAAAGTCAAGGGCACATGCCTGGGTTGTGGGCTCGATCCCCAGTAGGGGGTGTGGAGGAGGCAGCCAATCAATGATTCTCTCGCATCATTGATGTTTCTATAGCTCTCTCCCTCTCTCTTCCTCTCTGAAATCAATTCTATATATATATATATATATTTTTTTTTTTTTTTGAAAAAAACAAACACAGACCTCAATTACTCAACCACAATAAGGGTGTGAAGCCATAGGGCCTGTCTGCCCCAGTGTCCAGCAGACGGCAGCATGCCAGCCACCCAATCCTGGAGGGGCAGGTGTGGTCTTGTAGTCTCCTGGGCTGTGGCCTGGGGCTTCAGTCCTACGTGCATGGCTGGATCACATGTCAGGGACATTGTTCTAGCAGGAAACACTTTATTTAAAAAAAATATATATATATATATATTTTTATTGATTTCAGAGAGGAAGGGAGAGGAAGGGAGAGGAAGGGAGAGAAACATCACTGATGAGAGAGAATCATTGACTGGCTGCCTCCTGCATGCCCCCCTCACTGGGGATCGAGCCTGCAACGGGGCATGTGCCCTGACTGGGAATCTAACTGTGACGTCCTGGTTCATAGGTCAACACTTATTTTCTTATTAAAAAAATGAAGACCTGTACCTTGTTCCTTACCACCCCCTCTCCTCTTATCCCCACCCTGTTCTTGCCCTCTACAAAGCTTTTTCCCATCACCTTCCCATTTAACCTTTGCTGCCATTTTGCATTTGTCCAGGTGAGGAAGGGGAAGGAGGAAGGTACAAGAGGGCAGGGTTGTGCTGGGGAAGGCACAATGGCCTTGCTTTGCTGTGGGCAATTCTCTCCTTCCTCTTCGATTAATTTCTGTGTCAGTTATTACTAAAGTTATAAACTTGTCATATGTTCAGTTTTACAATTGATTGGAAAAGATACTTTAAAGCAAAAAAAACAAACCCACAAATTTATTATATTCCTTTATTTTGTTATTTTCCATCACCATTTATTCCCCCATACCCCGGTCCATGTCCATGAATTCTCTTTTTTTGCTCAATCCCTCCACCCCTCTCACCCCACCCCCGTCAGAGCTGTCTGCCTGTTCTCTCTGAGTCTGTTTCTATAGTGTGTTCTTTCTCTTAACAAAATGTTGCAATGCAGTTATTTGTGAGGATACCTTAAGGAGACCCAGTCCAGACTCCACTTAAAATTTGTAAGCATGAGTTTGAGTGCCTTTGTCCAGCGCTCCTCCGTGCTCAGGTGGGTTCTGATGGAGTAGAATTCACCGGATCCTGGGTCCTCCATCAGGCCCTGCTCCACGTGGATCCTGTAGGGCATGTAGAGAGCTGGCTCGCACTTCTTGGCCGCCTCATTGAACTGCTGCATGCAGTCCAGGAAGGCCACCATGGCCTGGTCAAACTTGCTGTTCAAGAGAGAGCTCTTCCGCCCGGTGTAGAACAAGGGCAGCTCCACGGCGTCCTCTGTCAGTGACTTCAGGTAGGAGTGGTCTCCGCGGGGGATGAGCTGGTACCTCTGAAACTGCAGACCCACTGTGTTGGACAAGGCCACGAGCAGCAAGGCTGTGTGCCCCCAGGCTGCATTGATCTCCCTCCAGCTCACCAGGACCGTGGGGACACAACCCAACCTGGAGTTATTGATGATGGCCAGGGGGCCGTCACAGCAGATCTCAAATGCGGCCTTGAAGGCGTTGGTTCTCTTCAGCCTGGACAGCTGGGTCTGGGCGTACAGCAGCCGGTCCTCCAAGCTCAACAGCTCGTCCTGCAGTTCCTGTTGCTGCCACTGAAGTTCACCGAGGTCCTTGTGGTACTGCCTCTCCTGTTCCTCCAGCATCTCCGTCTCTGCCCGGGCTGCCTCCAGGGCCACAGCTGTCCTGTCTCGGTTCTTCTCCACCTCCTCCAGCTCCTGGGCCAGCCTGGCTTCCTCCAGCTCCACGGCCTTCAGCTCCTGCTCCAGCGTCTCCCTCACGTCCTCACCTAATCCATCCCTGGCCTCCAAACAGCGCTTGTAGGTCTGACTGTCAGACCCTGCGATTCTGAGCTGGGTGTCCATCTGCTCTAAGAGACTGTCGGTGCAGTCCTCACACAGGGGGTGGCCCAGCTCTTCACCGGATAGGACGTCACCAAGGCCTGCGATGGTCCCCTGGATGCTATTGAGCGTCCTCACCGAGGCCAGCTTCCCGAGCAGGGTGAAGTGGCCGGGCTTGTCCCTGGACATCTCGCTGTCATCAGGGATGGTCCAGCCGGAGGCACCACCCTGCAGCTCTTCCAGGTCCGACTCCGTCCTGGAGGCAGAGCCTTCCTCCGGAGTGTCTCCCGGCTCCCCCTGAGCTGAGGGGGAGGTCAAGGCTGCAGGTTCTTGGCTGAGGTCAAGGCCCGAGGTCTCTGTGGACAGGGTCGGCACCAGGGGCCGGCGGCAGAAATGGCAGACGAAGCGGATGGAGGACATGGTGGAGGTCTTGATCTCCACCCTCGACTCAAAGTTCCCTCTGGCTCCCGGGTTCCTTCTCCATTTATACTTTGTGAGGGCCTTTAGGGCCATGAGTGTTCACATGCATATCTCATGTGTCACTCTCCCGCCTCAAACCTGACCCTCCTTAGATACCAGTCAGCGAGTCTTTCTCCAAGGATGAAAGACAAGCATCTCACTTTCTTTAACATTTTTAAGGCATGTCTTCTGAGTAATCTTCCTACACTTGATCTTAGCCAAAAGGCCCAGAACTGAGGGTAACCTTCCTAAAACTAAAATCTGATCATGGTGCTTCCCTCCTTAAAACATGTAATGCCCTTATCTGACCATGAGATAAGGTCTTAACCTCTTTTATTTTTTAATATATTTCTATTGATTTCAGAGAGGAAGGGAGTGGGAAAGATAGAAACATCACTGATGAGAGAGAATCTTTGATCGGTTGCCTCCTGCATGCCCCTCACTGAGGTTCGAGCTTGCAACCCAGGCATATACCTTTGACCGGAATGGAACCTAGGACCCTTCAGTCCACAGGCTGACGCTCTGTCCACTGAGCCAATCCAGGCAGGGCAAGGTCTTAATCTCTTAACCTGATTCTGCCCATGTTTCCAGGTTCTTCTCTCCTATTTCTTTCTTGTTTACTTTTAAATTCCCTGCACACCTTCCTCCTGATAGAATGGTTCACTGAGGCTGGAGGTGGGTGTGTGGCAAGGATCATGGTACACAGCAGGTGCTGAGGCAGCGCAGGTGTGGCCTGGGTTAGGGGGCAGGGTGGGGGTGGGAGGCAGCGCGGGCAGGGCAGGCACGGAACCGTGAGCTGTTCAGCCTGGAAGCTGGCAAGGCCCTTCTGCTAGTAGACAGCCTCATGGATGAACGCGGGGTACCCAGTGGACTCCCCCTCCCAGGGCACATCCTCAGCGCTGAACCTCTGGAAGGTGTGTGTACCCGGCCCAGCGGCTGGAAGCCTCAGTCCCTGGTGGAAGAGCTGGGTGGAGTCCGGAGCTCTGGCCACCAAGGCCCTTAACCTGGTGCAAAGGTTGGCCCGCAGCACTCGGAGGCGGGGGCCCAGCTCCGGGACTGGGGACCAGGAAGGAACGGGTCAGGCAGGCATCCCAGACACTTGGACACTCCAGACCCCAGGCCCCTGACACCGCCCATCACCTCTCTGCCCATTTCTTGCCACCCTCACCCATGGGCTCCTCTGCGTTCCTGAAAAACAATTGCATTTCTCTCTCTCTCTCTCTTTATTGATTGTTATTGAGAGGAAGGGAGAGGGAGAAACATCAATGTGAGAGCAAAACATTGACTTCTGTCAACCACCCAGTTGCTGGGGTCCAACCCCAGCAGGTCCAGGGGTCCCCAAAGGTGTGGACAGAGTCGGTGAAGAAGGAATGACACAGAGACAGCGTTCAGTTGATCAGCAGCCTAGCCAGGATCTCTAGCCACGATCTCTAGCCAAGTTCTGGTCAGGATCTCCAGCGAAATTCTGGTTAGGATCTCCAGCCAGGTTCTGTGTCCATGTTCTCTTGCTAGGTTCTCCAGCCAGGTTCTCCAGGTTCTCCAGCCAGGTTCTGTCCAGGTTCTCCAGGATCTTTTGCCAGGTTCAGTCACCAGGTTCTAGTCAGGTTCTCTTGCCATGTTCTATCCAGGTTCTGTAGCCAGGTTCTGTCTCTAGGTTCTTTAGCCAGGTTCTCTCGCTAGGTTCTGTCTCTAGGTTCTGTTGCAGTTTCTGTCCAGGATCTTTTGCCATGTTCTCTCACTAGGTTCTGTCTCTAGGTTCTGTGGCCAGTTTCTGTCCAGGATCTTTTGCCATGTTCTCTCCAGCGAAGTTCTTCTGTCTCTAGGTTCTGTGTCTAGGTTCTGTGTCCTGTTGTCTTGTTACATCTGTATTTATACCAGTTGATTCCAGTCCTATCAATCTCTATTCCAAAGGATAGGGCGTTTCTTATCTCCATTCCAGGGAGTAAAGATTATGTAGCTTAAGCATGATTGTTTGTAGTTAAAGTGGTTAATTACCCGCCTGGCACTTAGTTAAGAGGTTTTATTCCCTCCCTAACTTCAGGGGAAAATCCCTACCTGGGGAAACAACCTTTCTCAGAGAGGTGACCTTGGTTAAAACACATAGTGCCAAGAAGGTGAGCAAACATATTAAGAACAGTATGCCATATATGCCAGGTCCCTTGAAACAGCAAGGATGGACTGGCTCCTGGCACCCAGTGAAGCACACTAACAAATCAGAGCTTTAAACCTGCAGTTATTGACCGGATGGAGCAGAGTATGACATAAACACAGAAGGCCCAGCCATTGTGGGACCCTGGTTGAGAGTTGACCTAGGAACCAGAAGGTCACGGTTCCATTCCTGCTCAAGGCACATGCCTGGGTTGTGGACCTGATTCAGAGTGTGGGGCGTGTAGGAGGCAGCTGATCAGTGTTTCTCATCAGTGATGTTTCTCTCTCTCCCTCTCCCTTCCTCTCTGAAATCAACAAAAATATATTATGAAAACAACAAGCACAGACCTCAATTACTCAACCACAATAAAGGTGTGAAGCCATAGGGCCTGCCTGTCCCGTGTCCAGCAGAAGGCAGCTGCCAGCCACCCATTCCTGGAGGGGCAGGTGTGGTCTTGCAGTCTCCCTGGACTGTGGCCTGGGGCTTCAGGCCTACGTGCATGGCTGGATCACATGTGAGTGACACTGTTCTAGCAGAAAACATTTTATTTAAAAATATATATATTTTTTTATTGATTTCAGAGAGGAAGGGAGAGGAAGAGAGAGAAACATCACTGATGAGAGAGAATCATTGACTGGCTGCCTCCTGCATGCCCCCACTGGGGATTGAGCTTGCAACCCAGGCATGTACCCTTGACCAGAATCGAACCTGGGACCCTTCAGTCCACAGGCCGATGCTCTGTCTACTGAGCCAATCCAGGCAGGGCAAGGTCTTAACCTTTTAACCCAGGGGTGGGCAAACTTTTTGACAATGGGTTCTTAAACTGGACCAGAGGGCCGGAACAAAAGCATGGATGGAGTGTTTGTTATGTTAACACTGCTGCTGGTGAAGGAGCAGAGGGGAGAGCAAGAGAACCCTCTGCTCTTTTGGCTCTGTGGGCAGGCCGGATAGAACAGCCAAACAGGCCGGATCCGGCCCGCGGGCCGTAGTTTGCCCATGGCTATTTTAACCTGATTCTGCCCATGTTTCCAGGTTCTTCTCTCCTATTTCTTTCTTGTGTGTGTGTGTGTGTTTCTAACTTTTAAATGCCCTGCACACCTCCCTCCTGATAGAATGGTTCACTGAGGCTGGAGGTGGGTTTGTGGCAAGGATCATGGTACACAGCAGGTGCTGAGGCAGCGCAGGTGTGGCCTGGGTTAGGGGGCAGGGTGGGGGTGGGAGGCAGCGTGGGCAGGGCAGGCACAGAACCGTGAGCTTTTCAGCCTGGAAGCTGGCAAGGCCCTTCTGCTAGTAGACAGCCTCATGGATGAACACGGGGTACCCAGTGGACTCCCCCTCCCAGGGCACATCCTCAGCGCTGAACCTCTGGAAGGTGGATGTACTGGGCCCAGTGGCTGGAAGCCTCAGTCCCTGGTGGAAGAGCTGGGTGGAGTCTGGAGCTCTGGCCACCAAGGCCCTCAACCTGGTGCAAAGGTCGGCCCGCAGCACTCCGAGGCGGGGGCCCAGCTCCGGGACTGGGGCCCAGGAGGAAACAGGTCAGGCAGGCATCCCAGACACTTGGACACTCCAGACCCCAGGCCCCTGACACCGCCCATCACCTCTCTGCCCATTTCTCGCCACCCTCACCCATGGGCTCCCCTGTGTTCCTGAAAAACAATTGCATTTCTCTCTCTCTCTCTTATTGATTTTTTTAAAAATATATTTTATTGATTTTTTACAGCGAGGAAGGGAGAGGGATAGAAAGTTAGAAGCATCGATGAGAGAGGAACATCGATCAGCTGCCTCCTGCACACCCCCTACTGGGGATGTGCCCACAACCAAGGTACATGCCCTTGACTGGAATCGAACCCGGGACGCTTCAGTCCGCAGGCCGACGACGCTCTATCCACTGAGCCAAACCGGTCAGGGCTCTCTTTATTGATTTTTATTGAGAGGAAGGGAGAGGGAGAAACATCAATGTGAGAGCAAAACACTGACTTCTGTCAACCACCCAGTGAAGCACACTAACAAACCAGAGCTTTAAACCTGCAGTTTTTTTGTTTTGTTTTTTTAAATATATTTTATTGATTTCTTACAGAGAGGAAGGGAGAGAGATAGAGAGCCAGAAACATCCATGAGAGAGAAACATGGATCAGCTGCCTCCTGCACGCCCCCCACCGGGGATGTGCCCGCAACCAAGGCACATGCCCTTGACCGGAATCGAACCCGGGACCCCTGAGTCCGCAGGCCGAAGCTCCATCCACTGAGCCAAACCGGTTCTGGCTAAACCTGCAGTTATTGACCGGGTGGAGCAGAGTATGACATACACACAGAAGGCCCAGCCACTGTGGGACCCTGGTTGAGCGTTGACCTAGGAACCAGAAGGTCACGGTTCCATTCCTGCTCAAGGCACATGCCCGGGTTGTGGACTTGATCCAGAGTGTGGGGCGTGCAGGAGGCAGCTGATCAGTGTTTCTCATCAGTGATGTTTCTCTCTCTCCCTCTCCCTTCCTCTCTGAAATCAACAAAAATATATTTTGAAAACAACAAACACAGACCTCAATTAACCACAATAAGGGTGTGAAGCCATAGGGCCTGTCTGACCCAGTGTCCAGCAGAAGGCAACATGCCAGCCACCCAATCCTGGAGGGGCAGGTGTGGTCTTGCTGTCTCCCTGGACTGTGGCCTGGGGCTTCAGGCCTACATACATGGCTGGATCACATGTCAGGGACATTGTTCTAGCAGAAAACACTTTATTTAAAAATATATTTTTTTATTGATTTCAGAGAGGAAGGGAGAGGAGAGAGAGAAACATCACTGATAAGAGAATAATTGACCGGCCGCCTCCTGCAGACACCCCCACCCCCCTCACTGGGGATTGAGCCTGCAACCGGGCATGTGCCCTGACCGGGAATCTAACTGTGACGTCCTGGTTCATAGGTCAACACTTATTTTCTTTTTAATATATTTTATTGATTTTTCACAAAGAAGAAGGGAGAGGGATAGAGAGTTTGAAACATCGATGACAGAGAAACATCGATCAGCTGCCTCCTGCACACCCACTCCTGGGGATGTGACTGCAACCAAGGTACATGCCCTTGACCGAAATCAAACCCAGGACCCTTCAGTCCGCAGGCCGATGCTCTATCCACTGAACCAAACTGGTTAGGGCAACACTTATTTTCTTATTAAAAAATTGAAGACCTGAACCTTGTTCCTTACCACCCCCTCTCCTCTTATCCCCACCTTGTTCTTGCCCTCTACAAAGCTTTTTCCCATCACCTTCCCATTTAACCTTTGCTGCCATTTTGCATTTGTCCAGGTGAAGAAGGGGAAGGAGGAAGGTACAAGAGGACAGGGTTGTGCTGGGGAAGGCACAATGGCCTTGCTTTGCTGTGGGCAATTCTTTCCTTCCTCTTCGATTAATTTCTGTGTCAGTTATTACTAAAGTTATAAACTTGTCATTATGTTCAGTTTTACAATTGATTGGAAAAGATACTTTAAAGCAAAAAAACCCCCAAAAACCCACAAATTTATTTTATTCCTTTATTTTGTTATTTTCCATCACCATTTATTCCCCCATACCTGGGTCCATGTCCATGAATTCTCTTTTTTTGCTCAATCCCTCCAGCCCTCTCACCCCACCCCCGTCAGAGCTGTCTGCCTGTTCTCTCTGAGTCTGTTTCTATAGTGTGTTCTTTCTCTTAGCAAAATGTTCAAATGCAGTTATTTGTGAGGATACCTTAAGGAGACCCAGTCCAGAAATCCTTAAAACAGTGGTTCTCAACCTGTGGGTCGCGACCCTTTCACAGGGGTCGCCTAGGACCATGGGAAAACACATATTTTCGATGGTTTTAGAAACCAAGCCACTGCTCCTCTATCCGTCTCCAGGCGGGTCCGCCCACATGCAGATACGCCCACTTTTTTAGTGACAGCGTTTAAATTCCCTGGAACTTAACCATTCAGAAATCAGGTAAACGTGTAAAGAATCACTTTAAAAGCAGCTTATAAACTCGTTGGGAGATCAGACTCTGGGTAAATGATTAAGACATCCCCCTGGATCCAATCTCAGCTTCTTTCCTTTCTTGGAAGAAAGCATGGTGAGATCTGTAAGTTCCTAAGAAATACAGATATTTGCCATCGGTGGCATTTCTGAGGAGGATCTTTGAATTGTAACAAGTGTCTGAGCCTCTCTCTACCAGGTTTGCATTTGATTCAGAAACGTGGTGAGGGTTTCCCGGCCTGACCATAGTCACTGGGCATGATGAGAACCGGGTGTGTGTCCACCTCCGTTATCTTAAGTCGCCCATTCAGGCATGCCTACATGTTTCCTTTCGTTTTGTTGAATTGTTTAACGTTAGGTTTAAATTATGGCCGGATCCAGGTGGAGGGTCACTCAGAGACGGCTCCCCACAAAAAAGACAGCTGAACCCCAACTACCTGTTCGCATGTGATAATGAATGCCCCCAACCTTCAGGGTCAGAAGCCAGTGGAAGACTCGACCATACAATCTGATCACCAATTCAAGGGCGATCGGAAGTTCCCAGTAGTCGAGGTCGGGTTTTTTCCCCGAGTTTCGGGAACAAAAGAAGCCTTCCCGAGCCGAGACGTGGTTTTACATTTACTCGAAAGTAAATCAAATCAAGGACGGGGAGGGTCCGTACGCGCCTCGCTGCTTCTCCTTCCTTTCGGGGCCAGCGGCTGGGGAAGGAAGGGCTGCGGCCATTCTTCGGGGGGCGCCCGACCCTGGGGAAAAAGGCTGCTTCTCCAGCCGGGAGGGGGGAGGAAACGGCGCACAAAAGCAGCCCGACTGCTTCCCGATCAGCGTCCCGGGGAAGGGTGGACAAAGGGAAAACACAAAGGGGCCGGCGCGGAACTCCCGCCCCGAGCGGCTTTAACTCGCGCGAGGGGTCGGACCAATCAGCGCCGCGCTTCCTCCGGCCGCCGGCCAATGGCGGCGCGCGTTCTTGGGGCGTGGGCGGAGCCGGCTGCTTTTGTTGGCTGTCGCGTGTGGGCTGGGTCGGTGCGGGCTGCACTTGGCCCGCGGTTCTGCTCCCGGGGCTTTTGTGTCCGCCTTTTGCTTTGCTTTCTGGGCGCGTTTTTGTTTTTGTTTTTGTCCTTTTTTTTTTTTCTTTCTCCGCGCGCTGCTCCCCAGCGGAAGCCGGGAGGCTCGGAGGCAGCAGCCCTCACCCCTGGCGAGGAGCGAGCGCGCCGGCGGGAGCATCGGAGTGGCGGCTGCGGGGAGAGGGGTTCGCCGCGGAGATGGCGGAGTTCCTGCAAGACCCCTGGGTCCTGACGACGGAGAAGCTGAAGAGGGAGCTGGTGGCCCACAATGTGCCGCTGCCGGCGGGGCAGCCGCGCAAAGACGTGTACGTGCAGCTCTACCTGCAGCACCTCACGGCGCGCAACCGGCCGCCGCTCGCCGCCGGCGCCGACAGCCAAGCGCCCCCGGACTTGTCCGGCGACGAGGAGCGCAAGCCCAGCCCCGTCCTCGCCGCCCCGGTCCTCGCCGCCCCCGTCCTCGCCGCCGCGGGCCGCAGCCGCAGGGTAAGGGCGCCCGGCCCGGGCCACCCAGGCGGCCGTTTGGCGGTGGTCGGGAAACATGATGGCAACCATGTTGGGGTAAATGTTTCCTAGTTTAACCCTGCGGACTTGGCTTCTGCCCTTATTCGCTTGCTAAAGTAATAGAAAAGTTCTTTTGGTTTTCTGAATTAGACACATATACCATCCGATGGAATACCTTAGTGGTTGTCATGTGGATGCCCCATTGGTTGTGGTCATACTGGTTTGGGAAAGCACATTCCTCTGCGCCTGGGAACCAGGACAGAGCAATTATCCTAAATGGCCTCGATGGCTCCAGATAATGTGTTTCCGGTTGACCCAGTGGTCCCCAGACCGAAAACTATAATTAATCTTCGTAGATAAACTCATCGGCTCCATTTCGCTTCTGTAACTGCTTGGTGCAAACCAGGTCCCGCATTCCAAACCCAAAGATGTAATCGATACCCTTGCGATCTTTGCATATATAAAATCTGTTGCTGCGGCCATCTTAGGACCCCGAGATTTGGAGCGAGTGCGTGGCCTCCTCTTAGTCCCGGATTTGCCATAAATGTGACCCCTCATTCGACTTCTTGGGGCGTCTTGGTGTGATTCGCGGGGGACATGACAACAGTCGCACCCCCACCGCGTGCTCGCGGGCCTCCTGGGCGGCGGGGCCGGACGGGGTTTGCCGGCCTCGGGAGGGGAGGGCGCTGGAGAGGAGAGTCCCGGAGTTGGGGCCGCAGGGCGGGCGTCTGGGTTGAGAGTGCCTGGGAGGCGTGAAGTGCGCGTGCGCGGGGGGGGGGGGGCGGATCGGTGTTGCGGGACCGGCCGCGGGGATGGTCTTTGCTCGGGGACTGAGCCCTTTTCGGAAGCGCTTAGGAGGGAGGGGTCAGCCCGGAAGCGCCCCGGGTCACCTGCGAGCGCTTTCCCGCTTTAACTGCGGCGGCTGGTAACCGAGTCTCGGAGCGCCCCCTGGAGGGCAATTTGTGCATACTAATTTCTCACCAAACTTTGTGAAATAAGGAAAATTCTGTTTCTTTGTGATGGGGCGGGGCCACAACATTAGTAACGAAGAAACAGTTTCCGGAGGATGAGACCCAGAAATCAGGATTTTAAAGAGTCCCAGGTGATTCTGATGTGCAGCCAAGATTGAGGACTACTGTCTTAGACACTCAAACATTTTAAAATTCTGGTTTTAAGGGCTTGGGTTTTTTGGATTTTTGGGGGGTCAGTTTTGTAGGAGGAAAGCAAAGACTTAGGAATCACGAGACACGTCTATTTCATGACATTCTGGTATGTGAGCGTCACAGTTTGGAATATCTAATCGCTGGTCAATCTCAGATTGGCTCCAGCAAATGGATATTTTGTTGTGAGAACAGTTTGGGGGTTTTGTTGGGTGGGTTTCTGTAGGTTGTTTTGCTGGTAAGAATCAAACTAGTTACCAGACTTCAAATCCTAACAGAAGGTAGGACAGTGCTTTGTAAGACTTAATATTGAGCTTGAAGCTGTTGATGCTAATTATTGGTATAATTCAGAAGTACTTCTTTCCAAGTTATGTTGTTTAACTTTAGTTCTAAAAGATCTATCTGAGGTGCTTTCTGGACTATCCTATAGAAATGAAAGAAAGATGTAATAGATACATGTAAATTTAATTGAAAATCTTAGCCTGGGCTTTCAAGAATTGAAAATCTTGTAACTCAAGCCAGTGCCTGGAAAATAGTAGTACCAGGTCTGTATTTGGTCAGTACATAAAAGACTGCTGGGCCGGGATGGCTCAGTGGTTAAGCGTTGACCTATGTACCAGGAGGTCACGTTGAATTCCAGGTCAGGGCACATGTCCGGGTTGCCCATGGAGTTGCAGATGGATGGGTACCAGAGGCAGCCAGCCAGTGATTCTCTCCATCTCTCTCTCTCTCTCTCTCTCTCTCTCTCTCTCTCTCTCTCTCTTCCCCCCCTTCTTCTCTGAAATAAATAAATATATATATATTTTAAAAATAATAAAGAAATAAGCAAATAAAAGACTGACCTTATTGTTTTTGTGGATTTGAAGAAAGCCACTTGACTCTTCCATAAAAACCAGAAATTTACATTTGAAGTAAAGCATATCCCGTATCTGTTTTTCTCCAGGCCCTCTGAAAAAGAAAGTAATGCTCAAACTATTTCAGTAAAGATTTGCCTGAAAATGAAATGTTTTCTATTTATTAAACGAGCACACTTTAAAAAACAAACAGGTCTTCTATAGAACCCTATCTTGGACTGTGCAAACATTCTTTTTTAAAAATATATATTTTTATTGCTTTCAGGGAGGAAGGGAAAGGGAGAGAGCTAGAAATGTCAAGGATGAGAGAAAATCATTGATTGGCTGCCTCCTGCATGCCCCATACTGGGGATCTAGCCTGCAACCCGGGCACGTGCCCTTAACCGGAATGTAACCCAGGACCCTTCAGTCTGCCAGCCGACCCTCTATTCCCTGAGCCAAACCGGCCAGGGCCAAACATTCTTTTTTGTTGTTAATTCTTCACCGAGGGTATTTTGTTGTTGATTTTTAGAGAGTGGAAAGGAGGGAGGGAGGCTGTGAAAGCGTTCGGGGTTGGCAACACTGTGGTGAGGTTGTGAGAGGAACATATTGATTGGTTTCCTCCTGCAGGAGCCCGTACAACCTACACCTGCAAACCAGGTATATGCCCATATCCAGGAATCAAACTTGAGACCCTTATATCCACGGGCCAATGCTCTAACTACTGTGCAACACTGGCCAGGACAGAAACATTCTTGAACCATAGAAGTTTTTGGTTGTATGTTTTATAATAGCACTAGAGGCCCAGTGCACGAAATTTGTGCACTGGGTGGTGGCGGCGGTGGGGTTTTCTCAGCCTGGCCTGCGCCCTTTCACAGTCTGGGACCTCGCTCCTTACCGCCCACTTGCTCCACCTGCTCGTTGTTCCTCAGTGCTGCCCTGAGCCCAGCTTCTGGCTGATCAGCGAGCACACTGACCACCAGGGGGCAGCTACTGCATTGAGCGTCTGCCCCCATGTGGTCAGTGTGCATCATAGTGACCTGTCATTCTGCCCTTTGGTCGATTTGCATATTAGGCTTTTATTATATAGGATTACTGTTCTTATTTTGATGATTCATTTTCTACAAAAACAACCACCTTGGTTTTGATACTCGTTCTTCAATTCATATTTAGAAGAGTATGCCCCAACCTACCCGGTATTCGAAATTTCAGTTTAATGACTCAACATTTTTTTAGTTCCTGTCTTATCCTCTTAAGTACTGTAGATGGATTTCTGCTGACCCTGCCCACCACCTTAATTTTTTATTTTTTATTTTTTGTATGATAATCATGTTTGTTATTTTTGTTATCAACAAATTCCCCATATTATCCAAGTTGTTTATTGTTTAGCACTATGCAAATAAATTCTGGGTGAAAGGAATTAACATTTTAAGAGAACCTACTATGTTCAGTGGCATGCTAAGCCTTTTATATGTCATTTCATGTTTTGATATGTATAGAGAAAAACTTCCACTGCCATAGATTCAGGACCTCTCTACTTGTGTATTTAAAATTCAAAAAAAAATATGCATCCTTGGCTAGGCTTAATAGTGTAAACAACTTGAAGTTAATAGTGGGCCCTAGCTGGTTTGGCTCAGTGGATAGAGCGTCAGCCTGCAGACTGAAGGGTCCCAGGTTCGAATGTGGTCAAGGGCATGTGCCTTGGTTGCGGGCTCGATCTCCAGTAAGGGGTGTGCAGGAGGCAGCTGATCAATGATTCTCTCCCATCGTTGATGTTTTTATCTTCCTCTGCCTTCCTCTCTGAAGTCAATAAAAAGATTTTTTTAAATAGTCTTTTAAAAAAATAGTTAATAGTGGTAGTTGGTCAAGAACATCATAAAAGCAGAAATTTAAAATCATCTGTTATAATTTATTTTTTATTTTTATTTTTTTTTAAATATATTTTATTGATTTTTTACAGAGAGGAAGGGAGAGAGATAGAGAGCCAGAAACATCGATGAGAGAGAAACATCGATCAGCTGCCCTCCTGCACATCTCCCACCTGGGATGACCAGAATCGAACCTGGGACCTTTCAGTCCGCAGGCCGACGTTCTATCCACTGAGCCAAACCGGTTTTGGCCATCTGTTATAATTTAACTTAGGAATGTAATAGACAGGTTTGTCAGACATAGGAAAAATACCTTGAATATATAGGAAAAGCATCTTGGCATTTTTAATAGTGAAATTATTCTCTATTGAACATTCCTCTTACGTGTACAACATTTTACGTTCTAGTCATTGTTAGCCCTGTTTATAGCAACAATATAGACTCACATTTTTTTTTTTTTAATGGGAACGTGGGAAGAATTAACTTTTTATTATTATTGATTTCAGAGAGGAAGGGAGAGGGAGAGAGAAACACCAATGGTGAGAGAATCATTGATTGGCTGCCTCAAGGCTCTCTGGGATCAAGCCTGCAACCCAGGCATGTGCCCTGACTGGGAATCAAACTGTGACCTCCTGGTCCATAGGTCAGTGCTCAACCACTGAGCCACACCAGCTGGGCTAGACTCACATTTTAAGTCAATCTGTGGATTTGGCCAAAGGCATAGCATTTAAACATGGCTTTATCAGGAATATTTTTTAAAAGAATGTTCTTACTGATTTTAGAGAGAGATGAGGGGAGAGAGAAACATGTAAAAGAAACCCATCGGTTGCCTCTCATATGCACTCAGACCAAGGATAGAACCAACAGCCTAGGCATGTGCCCTGATGGTGAATCAGACCAGCCACCTTTTGTGCAAGGACAACACTCAACTACCTGAGCACTTGTTTTCTGTCATTGCTGTGGTCTCTCAGGTTCATTTGATGTAACATGACAAAAATGTTTGCATGTCCAAAATTTGGTTTTGGTTTTTATTTTATGCATTTGGGTCATTACTGGTATTTTTAGGTGTTGAGATGATCTAGATTGTTGTCACAAAATAAACATTTACGAAGTTGGCAGTCTACCTGTTACCGCCAAGATGCGAGGCCCTGTGGCAATTTTGAATTCAGTGGACCATAACATTCTTGAATGGTCTTGCTCTGGTCAGGATTATGAATTCTTGCCAGGAAATATTTGAAGACATGAAACAAAACATTAAAAAGTATGCTAATGTGCCCTGGCCAGTTTTTGCTCAGTGGTTAGAGCATCAGCCCTTTGACTGAAGGGTCCCAGATTCTATTCCGGTCAAGGGTGTGTACCTTGGTTGCGGGCACAAATCCTCTAGGTGGGAGGCAATGCTGTTTCTCTCTTTGTGTCTCTTCTCCCTTCCACTCTTTCTAGAAATCTATGGGAAAAAATCCACCAGTGAGGATTAACAACAAAAGTATGCTAATGATGGTAAATATTAATTAAATCATAAATTGGCCATCAGACTCTACAATAAGGTATTAAGTGTACAGGCTTCTGAATCAGGGTTATAGATTTAAATTCTAGGTCAGCTGCTTATTTAGATGGCTTTTAATAATAAACATTGTCCATTACATGCCATTTTTATTTGGAAAATAGAAATAATCTAATAGCTACTTAATTAGGTTGAGGCTTACAGTAGGTTGCATTTCTGAAAGTGTCTAGTGCTCAGCAATTTATACTACTACTACTACTACTACTACAGAGACTGGTGCATGGATTTGTACACTGGTGGGGTCCCTTGGTCTGGCCTGCGGGGATTGGGCCAAAACCGGCTCTCTGAGGGACCCCACCGGTGAATGATTGGGGCCGGGCAGGGACCACGGGAGCGTGTCCAGCTCATCTCGCCCAGTCCTAATCGGCCGGACTCCAGCAGCAAGCTAACCTGTCCATCGGAGCGTCTGCCCCCTGGTGGTTAGTGCACATTATAGCGACTGGTCGAGTGAACGGTCAGGCACTTAGCATATTAGGCTTTTATTATATAGGATAACGTGATTTCTAAACTTTTTTCTTTTTATTTAATGCCAGAACAATACAATGTTACCATAATATATTTTAATAAGTAACTCATAGGTGATACTATACAACTGTTGGATTTTATTATTATTTTAAATATATTTTTATTGATTTCAGAGGAAGGGAGAGGGAGAGGGAGTGAGATAGAAACATGAATGATGAGAGAACCATTGATCTGCTGCCTCCTGCATGCCCCACTCTGTGGACTGAGCTGTAGAACATCCAGGATGTTTTGTTGATAGTAGAGTTTGAACATTCTTATGGTGGGAGGGTTCTCTACCTGATTGGTTTTCTTTAAGGTATTTATGTTATATATGGAGGTTTTCTGTCCAGCCTATCCACACATTTTGGAAAATTCAAGTAGATCATCAACACGGGATTAGGTCTGTTTGATTAAAAGTCTTTTCTCTAAAGAGACTTCAGGGCTTTGATATATAGAACTCTTAGGCTCTGGGCAACTATTTTGATATCAAGGTGTGGGTTGCTTTAAGATTTGAGCTTAATGATCCTAGATAAGTGCAGTATGTAAAGGGGTGGATAACAGTAGGTTTAAAATTATACAAATAATTCAATAAGTAATAAATAATACAAGAATAAACTTGCATACTAACAACTACAAACCTACTTTTGCCCACCCCTGTATATTAAAGCTTTCTGAAAGTACCCTCACTAACTTATCACAGCCAGATTTTTATTAAAGATTTACCTTAAATTGATGTCATTGCTCTTATTAGCAGCTCTCTTTAAATAATGTCTCACAATCTTGTGTTCAAATTTTTATTTGATTAAAGTATTCAAGTTTTTATTTGGTTAAAAAAAGCAGAAATTCTAATCCATGGCCAAATAATGTGATCCTTCCCACCCCTACCCCCCATCATTGGAAAGTAAGCAGTTTATACACCTTTATGATTTTTGCCCTTTTGCATAAAATTTTTCATGTGTTAACTGTTCTGCTTAAATATCAGGGCCTACATTGACTTTGATATTTGTGGCCATTATTTAAATAGCCATTGTAAGTTTACATAGTTTATCCAGTAGATACTGCCATTGCTTAAATTTTTCTTAAAAATTCCTTTGTAATTTCTCTCAAATCTGTTCCACGTTCTTTCAACTATAGTAGTGTCCCCCATATCCATGGTTTCAGTTACCCTTGGTTACCCTTGATTAGCCAGTCTAAAATATTAAATGAAAATTACAGAAATAAACTTAGTTCACACATGTTTTACATTTTGCACGGTTTTGAGTAGCATGCTGACTGAAATCTCGCACTGTCTAGCTCTGTCCCACCCAGGACAAGAATCATCCCTTTGTCCAATGTACCCACGCTGTACATACAATAATACACCAAGGTATTTTAAGAGGCCACATTCGTATACTTTGATTATGCTGTAGTTATAATTGTTTTATATTATTCTTAGTTATTGCTAATCTCTTACTGTGCCTACTTTATAAATTAAACTTTTTCATAGGTATATATGTACTAGTGCACTGTGTACGGATTCGGGCACATTGAAAGGAAATTAATTAGAAGGTGGCGGCGGGACTGGGTGAGAAGGGCTAGACAGGCTTTGGAGCCAACCTCCTGCGGTCCCTCCCCTGCCGGCTGCACCTCAGCTTGAAGGGCGTCTGCAGAGTGAGTGGGTCCCTCTGGCAGGTGGGTCCCTCAGCCTGTCCTGTGGGGATCAGCCCAAAACCAGCTCTCCGACATCCCCTGAGGGGGTCCCGATTTGCGAGAGGGCGGTACTCGGGTGATGCACTCAGGAATCGGGCTCCCTCCTCTCTGGTACCGGGGTGCCTCACCTGAGAACTGCCGCTGCCAAGTCACTGGAGCTTGGTGGCTCCTGCATTGAGTGTCTGCCCCCTGGTGGTCAGTGCGTGTCATAGCGACCAGTTGTTCTGCTGTTTGGTCAATTTCCATATTACCCTTTTATTATATAGGACTAGAGCCTGGTGCACAAATTTGTGCATGGGTGGGGTCTGGCCAGCCCATCCCGATGGGGACCAGGGGGAGGGGCCGCAAGCTGTTGGCAGGCCGGCCCCACCCCCGGTTGGGGTTGTGGGGGTTAATTGGGGCTGAGCTGGCCTTGGGGAGAGGCCGCAAGAGGTTGCGGGGGCGCGATCAGGGCCGGCTGTTCTCCGCAGTGTGCGTCATAGTGACCAGTCATCCTGGTCACTGGGCTTTTAGAGAGAGAGAGAGAGAGAGAGAGGGAGAGGGAGAGAGAATATGGTATATACAGAGTTCAGTGCTATGTGCAGTGTCAGGCACCCACTGGATAAGGGCAGACTTTTTTTCTTTTTTTTAAGGGAGAGGGAGGGAAACATTGACGTGAGAGTGTCATTCAGCTACCTCCTGCACACACCCTACTGGGCACTGAGCCTGTATCCTGGGCATTTACCCTGACCAGGAATCAAACTGGCAACTTTTCAATGCATGGGACGACACCCAACCAACTGGGCCACACTAGCCAGGGCCAGACTACTGTATTCTTTTTTATTTTATTTTTTAATATATTTTTATTGATTTTAGAGAGGATGGGAGAAGGAGAGAGAGATAGAAACATCAATGATGAGAATCATTGATCGGCTGCCTCCTGCACACCCCCTACTGGGGATTGAGCCCACAACCCAGGCATGTGCCCTTGACCAGAATCAAACCTTTAGTTCACAGGCCGACGCTCTATCCACTGGGCCAAACCAGCCGGGGCCAGACATTATTGTTAAAACAGCCAATGTGGGCTAACCTGTCTAAAGAGCAGATGATGGCCTAACCGGTTTGGCTCAGTGGATAGAGTGTCGGCCTGCGGACTGAAGGGTCCCAGGTTTGATTCCGGTCAAGGGCATGTACCTGGGTTGTGGGCACATCCCCAGTAGGGGGTGTGCAGGAGGCAGCTGATCGGTGTTTCTCTCTCATCGATGTTTCTAACTCTCTATCCCTCTCCCTTCCTCTCTGTAAAAAATCAATAAAATATATTTAAAAAATAAATAAATAAAAATAAAGAGCAGATGATGGCATGAAAAATCCAAACCAGTAAATGGACCGAATTTAAATATTTTCATCCAGATAACTGTAAATACAATTCACTACTGGCCTCTTTTATAATATTTAAATGTTTAAGTTCATCTAGGACAGCGGTTCTCAACCTAGGGGTCGCGACCCCTTTGGGGGTCGAACGACCCTTTCACAGGGGTCGTTCGAAAATACATCCTGCATATCAGATATTTACATGACGATTCATAACAGTAGCAACATTACAGTTATGAAGTAGCAACGAAAATAATTTTATGGTTGGGGGTCACCACAACATGAGGAACTGTATGTATTAAAGGGTCCCAGCATTCGGAAGGTTGAGAACCACTGATCTAGGAGTTTAAGACTGTACCATAAAAATGTATAAAGATGATTTCCTTTAAACAAGCACACCAGAATTTACAAAGCCCAAGTGAATATTCTTCTCATAGTATAGTGACTGTAATAGCCAGTTTCTGACCCATTAAGGAAGTTAGACATCACTTCTGACAAAGCTATTTTGCCATACTTAGTTCTATATGACTGTTTCATTAAGCATACAGCAGTCCGCCCTTATCCAAGGGCTAAAGGGATATATAAAGATCCCAGATCTATTATGACCATTTCAGTAAGAAGACAGTAGTCTGGCCCTAGCTGGTTTGGCTCAGTGGATAGAGCATTGGCCTGAGGACTGAAGGGTCCCAGGTTTGATTCCAGTCAAGGGCACATGCCTGGGTTGTGGGCTCGATCCCCAGTAGGGGGCGTGGAGGAGGCAGCCGATCAATGATTTCTCTCTCATCGTTGATGTTTCTCTCTCCCCCTTTTCCTTCCTCTCTGAAATCAATCAAAACAAAATAATAATAATGTCTGTAAAATTGAGTTACTTGATTGGCTTCTAGGTTTGTGTAATTATAACCAAACTTAGAAAATATCTCCAAACAATGAGTTATTTTTAATTTAGTCAAATAGATGAGGCTTGATATAACTATAAATCAACTTGAAGGTAAATTTCCATGTTTGTTGTATATAATATTATTTATATAGAAAATGAACATTTTAAAATTCATATTTTAAATGATAACTGGACTTTGTTTACAGAAAGCCACAAAGAAAACTGATAAACCCAGACTAGAAGATAAAGATTTAGATGTAACTGAACTCACTAATGAAGCTCTTCTGGATCAGCTTGTGAAATATGGGGTGAATCCTGGCCCTATTGTGGGTAAGTTGACAAAATTTCAAATATCTTTTCTGTGAAGTAGTACCCCAAATTGTTTTTTCCTCTTACCTAGCAGTTAAAACAGTTTGGGTTCTAAGGGCCACTGTCAATCATTTATATGACCAGGGCCTTACTTTTGTTAACTATAAATGAGGGAAATAAAATGAGGGAATTGAACTAGACCAGTGATGGCGAACCTTTTGAGCTCGGCGTATCAGCATTTTGAAAAACCCTAACTTAACTCTGGTGCCGTGTCACATATAGAAAATTTTTTTTTTTTAATATATCTTATTGATTTTTTACAGAGAAGATATGGAAAATACATATTTTCAATGGTCTTAGGAACGAAGACACTGCTCCTCTATCCGTCTCCAGGCAGGTCTGCCCACATGCAGAGAGTCAGAAACATCGATGAGAGAGAAACATCGATCAGCTGCCTCCTGCACATCTCCCACTGGGGATGTGCCCGCAACCCAGGCACATGCCCTTGACCCGAATCGAACCCGGGACCCTTCAGTCCGCAAGCCGACGCTCCATCCACTGAGCCAAACCGGTTTCGGCAGAAATTTTTTGATATCTGCAACCATAGTAACACAAAGATTTGTATTTTTGATATTTATTTTATATATTTAAATGCCATGTAACAAAGAAAAATCAACCAAAAAAATGAGTTCGTGTGTCACCTCTGACACGCGTGGCATACGTGTCATAGGTTCGCCATCACTGAACTAGACAGTCTCCAAGATTACCTCTGTTGTCGAGATTGTTTCATATGTGCTCATATTGTATTACCTGGTGAGACACATGGTAATATGTGTCTTATATGTCAGTTGAGGAAAATCTGAGGTGACATGACTGGCCAAAGTCATTTAAATCAGTAATTTAGTAATCGACTTGTTAATATAACTTAAGTTAATCAATACCTAGCATTTTCAGTTATTAAAAGGACCCTTTTTTCTCTTTTTATTTTTAACGGGAGAAAAACCAATTTAATATGTGCACATGGAAGAATCATAAAAAGTCTTGTTTTGGTTAGAATTTAAGAATGATAGCCTGAAGAACACCCTAAAACAGCTATTCTCAACATGTGGGTCGCGACCCTTTAGGGGTCGAACGACCCTTTCAGAGGGGTCGCCTGAGACCAACGGAAAACACATATTTTCAATGGTCTTAGGAACGAAGACACTGCTCCTCTATCCGTCTCCAGGCAGGTCCGCCCACATGCAGATACATGAGTACCCGGCGTGATGACATCATCGCGCCAACCCCATCACATAAACCCTTTACAAATACATGTGTATGTGACAGGGTTGGCGCCGTAATGTACTTATGTGGACCAGTTACACGTGTGTAGAGAGCAGCTACTCTGTAGAAAGCAGCAGTATTGGAGGTAAAACGACACTTTGTGAATTATAATTACTGGGTAAATGTAAAATCATATAATGTAAAATCATCAACTACTGTAAAAAAAAACACATCTGTACCACAGGAACTTAATCTGGATGCTGATCAGTCTTTTTATATTCAGCTGTGGTTGATGCGAATACTGCCCCCTTGTGATAGTAACAGGTATGTAAAAAACAACACAGAATGGTAAATCATAGGAAACTTTAAATGAACGGTATTGACTGAACTATGCCATGTATCACTTTTGTATTATTAAAGCTATTGTTATATATTATTTTCATTAGCAAACCATCCCATGACAATGGACCGTGTAGAGAAGAACGTTAAGAAAAGAAAATATAGTGAGGATTTTTTACAGTATGGTTTCACATCAATAATTACAGAAGGAATTGAGAAACCTCAATGCGTTATTTGTTGTGACGTTCTATCATCCGAATCTATGAAGCCGAACAAACTAAAACGCCATTTTGATAGCAAGCATCCTAGCTTTGCCGGCAAGGATACCAGCTATTTCAGAAGCAAAGCTGATGGACTCAAGAAAGCCAGACTTGACACTGGTGGCAAGTACCAAAAAGAAAACGTAGCAGCCGTTGAAGCTTCATATTTGGTGGCACTCAGAATCGCCAGAGCTATGAAACCTCACACCATTGCTAAGGATTTACTGTTGCCAGAGGCCAAAGACATTGTTCGAGTTATGATCGGGGACGAATTTGTTACAAAATTGAGTGCAATTTCCTTATCTAACGACACTATCCGCAGAAGAATACATGACATGTCTGCTGATATTCTTAATCAGGTAATCCAGGAAATCAAATCTGCTCCACTTCCAATATTTAGTATCCAGCTTGATGAATCTACAGACGTTGCAAACTGTTCACAGTTACTGGTTTACGTGAGGTATATTAATGATGGCGACTTTAAGGATGAGTTTCTTTTTTGTAAACCTCTTAAAACAACAGCTACTGCCCTTGATGTATTTGACACAGTTGGTTCTTTCCTGAAAGAGCATAAGATCTCTTGGGAAAAGGTCTGTGGTGTTTGCACAGATGGTGCTCCAGCTACGCTAGGATGCCTATCTGGATTTCAACGCTTGGTACTGAATGAGTCACCAAAAGTCATCGGAACTCACTGTATGATTCATGGGCAAATATTAGCAAGGAAGACGCTGCCACAAGAGTTACAAGAAGTAATGAAAAGCGTCATAAGTTGTGTCAATTTTGTAAAGGCGAGCACTTTAAACAGTCGACTGTTTTCACATCTGTGCAATGAGTTGGATGCGCCAAACAATGCTCTGCTATTTCACACTGAAGCGAGATGGTTGTCGAGAGGAAAAATTTTAAAACGTGTTTTTGAGCTTCGTGATGAACTCAAAACATTTTTTAATCAGAAAGCAAAACCACAGTTCGAAGCACTTTTCAGCGATAAAAGTGAACTGCAGAAAATAGCTTACTTGGTTGACATCTTTGCCATCTTGCATGAGTTAAATTTATCACTGCAAGGACCAAATGCAACATGCCTGGATTTATCTGAAAAGATCCAATCATTCCAAATGAAACTTCAGCTTTGGCAAAAAAAATTGGATGAAAATAAAATTTACATGTTGCCTACCTTATCTGCTTTCTTTGAGGAACATGACATTGAACCACACAAAAGGATTACGATGATAATTTCTGTGAAAGAACACTTGCACATGCTTGCAAGCGAAATTTCATGGTACTTTCCAAATCTACCTGACACCCCATTTGCACTTGTTAGAAGCCCATTCACAGTCAAAGTTGAAGATGTTCCTGAGAAAGCACAAGAGGAGTTCATTGAACTTACTAACAACGATGCAGCGAGAACTGATTTCTCCACAATGCCAGTTACAAAATTCTGGATCAAGTATTTGCAGTCGTATCCTGTTCTGTCTGAGACTGTGTTGCGCCTTCTTCTTCCATTTCCGACAACATATCTTTGTGAAACAGGGTTTGCCAGCTTGTTGGTTGTCAAGTCTAAGTACAGAAAGAGACTTGTTGTGGAAGATGATCTTCGTTGTGCTCTTGCAAAGACTGCCCCGAGAATTTCTGATCTGGTGAGAAAGAAGCAATCTCAACCTTCGCACTGACGTTGGCTTTTACGCATACTGTCGTAAAATGTAGCAATGTAGTTTACTGTTGTTATATTAAGACTGTTACCCATGCTACCCCATGCTTCAAGGCAGAATTTCATTTATTTGTAATTGGAAATAAATATTTCACAATACATAATTACATATTGTTTTTGTGATTAATCACTATGCTTTAATTATGTTCAATTTTTAATGGTGACAATACATTCTGCATATCAGATATTTACATTACAATTCATCATAACAGTAGCAAAATTACAGTTATGAAGTAGCAATGAAAATAATTTTATGGTTGGGGGTCACCACCACATGAGGAACTCTATTAAAGGGTCGCGGCATCAGGAAGGTTGAGAACCGCTGCCTTAAAATTTATAAGCATGAGCTTCAGTGCCTCTGTCCACCACTTCTCCGTGCTCAGGTGGGTTCTGATGGAGTGGACTTCACCCCATCTCAGGCCCTGTTCCACGAGGATCCCGCAGGGCATGTAGAGAGCTGGCTCGCCCTTCTTGGCCTCCTCATTGAACTGCATGCAGTCCATGGCCTGGTCAAACTTGCTGTCCAAGAGAGAGCACACACACACACACACACACACCCCCCCCCCCCCCCCCCCGCCTGTGCAGAACAAGGGCAGCTCCACGGCGTCCTCTGTCAGTGACTTCAGGTAGGAGTGGTCTCCGCAGGGGATGAGCTGGTACCTCTGAAACTGCAGACCCACTGTGTTGGACAAGGCCACGAGCAGCAAGGCTGTGTGCCCCCAGGCTGCACTGATCTCCCACCAGATCATCGGGACCGTGGGGGTGCAGCTCAGGCGGAAGTTATTGATGATGGCCAGGGGGCCGTCACAGCAGATCTCAAATGCGGCCTTGAAGGCGCTGGTTCTCTTCAGCCTGGACAGCTGGGTCTGGGCGTACAGCAGCCGGTCCTCCAAGCTCAACAGCTCGTCCTGCAGTTCCTGTTGCTGCCACTGAAGTTCACCGAGGTCCTTGTGGTACTGCCTCTCCTGTTCCTCCAGCATCTCCGTCTCTGCCCGGGCTGCCTCCAGGGCCACAGCTGTCCTGTCTCGGTTCTTCTCCACCTCCTCCAGCTCCTGGGCCAGCCTCGCTTCCTCCCACTCCACAACCTTCAGCTCCTGCTGCCACGTCTCCCCTGCGTCATCACTTAATCCAGTGATAGTGAACCTATGACACGCGTGTCAGAGGTGACACTCATTTTTTTGGTTGATTTTTTTCTTTGTTAAATGGCATTTAAATATATAAAATAAATATCAAAAATATAAGTCTTTGTTTTACTATGGTTGCAAAGATCAAAAAATGTCTTTATGTGACACTGCACCAGAATTAAGTTAGGGTTTTTCAAAATGCTGACATGCCGAGCTCAAAAGGTTGGCCATCACTGAGCTAATCCATCCCTGGCCTCCAAACAGCGCTTGTAGGTCTGACTGTCAGACCCTGCGATTCTGAGCTGGGTGTCCATCTGCTCTAAGAGACTGTCGGTGCAGTCCTCGCACAGGGGGTGGCCCAGCTCTTCACCGGATAGGACGTCACCAAGGCCTGCGATGGTCCCCTGGATGCTATTGAGCGTCCTCACCGAGGCCAGCTTCCCGAGCAGGGTGAAGTGGCCGGGCTTGTCCCTGGACATCTCGCCGTCACCAGGGATGGTCCAGCCGGAGGCACCGCCCTGCAGCTCTTCCAGGTCCGTCTCCGTCCTGGAGGCAGAGCCTTCCCCCGGAGTGTGTCCCGGCTCCCCCTGAGCTGAGGGAAATTCGAAGCCGCAGAAAAGGCAGGTCAAGGAGATGGAGAATGTGGTGGAGGTCTTGACTTTCACCTTGACTCTAAGTTTCCTCTGGTTCCTGAGTTACTTCTCCATTTATACTTCCTAAGGGCTTTTAAGGTCGTGAATTTTAAAATGCATATCTTGCCTCTCTCCCGCCTCAAACCTGACCCTCACTAGGGACTCAGGCCTCCCTGAGCTGTCTTAGTCAAGTGAGTCTTTCTTCAAGGAAAATCCAATCATCTCCCTTAATTTTTTTAAAACATATCTTAAGGTAATCTTTCAATACTTGATCTTGGCCAAAAGGCCCAGAAGAGTTGAAAATAGTCTTCCTAAAACTAAAATCTGATCATAGTACTTCCCTCCTAAAAACATTTAATCCTTATGGGACCTTAAGATAAGATCTTAACATCTTAGCCTGATACTAAGGTCTCTGAGTTTCCAACTTCTTTCCCCATTTCTTCTTTTTTAAAAAAACATTGTTATTGACTTCAGAAAGGAAGGGAGAAGGGGAGAGAGAGAAACATCAATGTTGAGAGAATTGTTGATGTGCTGCGTCCTGCATGGTCCCTGCTGGGGATCAAGCCCGCAACCCCAGCATGTGCCTTGACCGTGAATCTCACAGTGACCTCCTGGTTCATAGGTCGACACTCAACCACTAAGCCACACCGGCTGGACCACACTATTTTTTTGGTTAATCCTCACTGGAGGATATTTTTCGGAAGGGAGAGGGAAAGACAGAAATGTCATGCGATAGAGACACACTTATTGGTCGCCTCCTGTACGCACCCCAACCAGTGCCAGGGATCCAGCAACTGAGGTATCTGCCCTTAAGCGGAATTGAACCCGGGACCCTTCAGTACACAGGCCCACGCTCTATCCACTGAGCCAAACTAGCCAGGGCCAGAAACACTGCTAGCCATCCTTTTTCCCCCTGGAAAAAGTTTTATTGTTTCCATTTGGTCTAATGCAGGGGTGGGCAAACTTTTTGACTGGAGGGCCACAGTGGGTTCTTAAACTGGACCGGAGGGCCGGAACAAAAGCATGGATGGAGTGTTTGTGTGAACTAATATAAATTCAAAGTAAACATCATTACATAAAAGGGTATGGTCTTTTTTTTCAATAGTTTTATTCATTTCAAACCGGCCGGATCCGGCCCGCGGCTGGTCTAATGCATGGGAGAGGGTTCCAGGTGGTTGAAAGAATGGGAACCAGACACAGGTTTGGCTCAGTGGGTAGAACGTCAGGGTGCGGACTGAAGGGTCCTGTGCTCAATTCTAATCAGGGCACATTCCTGGGTTATGGGCTCGATCCCTCGTGTCCGGCGTGCAGGAGGCAGCCAATCAATGATTCTCATCACTGATGTTTCTCTCCCTCTCCCTCTCTGAAATCAATAAAAATATATTTTAAAATAAGCATAGCTAGTAGTTTTAGGGAGAGGTTCTGGCTTTGCCAGACACCAGGGGGTGCAGAGGGGCTCTCAAAGGCCTCTGGGCCCCACAGGCTCCTAGTGGTGCTGGCAGGTGAGCCTGGCGGGGCGCATTCGCCAGCCCAGCCTGGGGCCGCCTGCGCGGGGGAGGCAGCTGTGGCCCATCTTCCTGATGAGCTGCCCCTCCTCCCGGAGGTGGTTTCAAGGGGAGGAGCATCTGCAGAGCCTTCAGAGCCCCGGCTGCAGCTCCAAAGGGCCTGGGTCGGGCCCCCTCCAGGGCCTCGGGCTCCCATGGCGGCCGGGGCGTCGCCCTCCTGCTGGGGAGGCTCCCGTCCTGGAGGGGATGCGGCCCCCGCGCCGGGTTCGCGTCTCTAAGATGCTCAGCGCCCTCGGCTTCTCCACCAGCTCAGAGCCACCCCGTGCGGGGCCAACAGACGCCGGAGAGGTGGGTGTGGGGCCCGCAGGGGCCGGTGGCCAGGCGGGTGCGGGGCCTCCACCGGGTGGGATAATTGGGGTGAGTGTGGGGGTTCGGCAGGAAGGGGTTAGGGTGGAAAGAAAGCGTTGTGTTGGCTGGCCTGGGAGGCGGATGTGAAGGTGGGGACTGGATGGGACCTGGAGGGGGTCGGGGCTGGGGAATGGGGTCCCTGGGTCTGTTCCCTGAAACCCTAGAAGCCGGAGACAGAGCCGGGACCGCCAGGCGCACGAGGCCAGCCACCCTTTGCTGCAGTTTTCAAACCCCAGGCGCCGCCCGGGTGAACTGGCCACCGGCACCTGTGACTCCGCTTGGCTTCCCTGCAGGCTCTTACCCGTCCTGTCTGCGCCGCAGTCACCGGGCGGTGGGGAGACAGGCAGCAGGTTAAGGGGAAGGGAGGTTGACAGCTAGTCCAGAGTCCCTCTAGCCCCCGAATTGACAGGCACTGGGATCCTCCTCCACAAGTTGACAGCCCAGCCCCTGCCCCCTCCAGGCAATCAGCGTCCCCAGGATCTGCCTAGTGCAGGGGTCCTCAAACTTTTTAATTGGGGGGGGGGAGCAGTTCACGGTCCCTCAGACCGTTGGAGGGCCGGACTATAGTTAAAAAAAAAAACTATGAACAAAGTCCTATGCACACTGCACATATCTTATTTTGAAGTAAAAAAACGAAACAGGAACAAAGACAATATTTGTGTTTGCATGTGGCCCGCGGGCCGTAGTTTGAGGACCCCTGGCCTAGTGCGCCAGCGATGAGTCAGCCCCACTGTTCACTGGATGAGGGATCAGCTGCTGAAACAGCCGTCGGTGTTTGCTAGGAATTTAGCAGTAAGGATGGCACAGGCCTTGCAGGGGTACGGTGCCCCTGAGATACAAGCTCGGGTTGGTGGGCAGGGGTCTGCCTTTCCTCACCCTGGCACCCCCAGAGGGCTTGGGGAGCCACAGAATAAGGAGCTGCTTTCTTTTCTCTTCTCTTCTCTTCTCTTTCTTTCTCTCTCATATTTTTCTTGATTTCAGAGAGGAAGGGAGAGGGAGAGATAGAAACATCAATGATGAGAGAATCATTGATCGGCTGCTTCCTGCATGTCCCACACTGGGGATGGAGCCCACAACCCAGGGATATGCCCTGGCCGGGAATCCAACCCTGACCTCCTGGTTCATAGATCGATGCTCAACCACTGAGCCACACTGGCCTGGCAGGAACTGCTTTCAATGTTGCCATCAGCTCTGAGTCCTGATGCAAGGCTGGGAGACCAGCAAAGTAAACGCTGCTAACACGGCTGAGCCTCATTTTAACCCCCTCCACTGATTCCGAGCCAGCCCAGAGGAAAGCTGTCTCAAGCAGCCAAGGGGACACAGCTGTGCGGGGGGGCGGGGGCCCCCAGGACGAGCCAGAAGCCAGCTGTGAGCCCTCCTGTAATTAATGGAGTGGGTGGAGCCGAGTGTTGCTCTCAGTTGGGAATGAATCCCTTCTTATTTCTGGAGAATTCCGCTCTAGTTCTTCTTACCTTCTCATTCCAGCATCTCGTTTGTGAGGGGCTAGGGGAACCCACACATAAGAATTGGAAGCACAGTCCTAGTAGTTGGTGTCAAAAACCAGGGAGTTGGTGGTTGGTGGGTACAGAGTTTCAGTCTGGGAAGATGAGAAAGTTCTGGAGATGAGTGGTGGTGACCTTTATGTTACAGAGAACCGGAATAAATCAAGCAATGCCCAGAGAGTTTGGAGTCACACTTTATTCACCGCGGTGGGCTTAGAGGAAATGAATTCAAATTCTAAGCAGAGCTACAAGCAGAACTTCCCTTTTTATTAAAGAGCCAGACCTGTGTGTGCTTAGCGGTTATCTCGCTGGTGGCCTTGCAAACAACACAGTTCTATCCAATTAAAAAATACACCTGACATGGCATTGAGAGGATGGGCGTGTCTAGTCTCTGGCCTACAAGGTCAGACAGCTAAGTTTATCTTCCTCATTATTCAAGCAGGCTAGAAAGCAAAGTTATTTTTTTTAGAATAAGAGGCCATCTAAAGAATAGCAGAGAATTCCACACAGTAGTTTTACAAAATAGGGGTTAGCCTTCTCATTTATACCACAATGTGAAGATACCTCATGCCAGTGAACTGCTCACTTAAAAAAATTGTAATTAATAAAATAAATGAACAGCCCGGCCGGTGTTGCTCAGTGGTTGAGTGTCCACCTATGACCCAGGAGGTCATGGTTCGGTTCCTCATCAGGGCACATGCCGGGGTTGTGAGCTTCATTCCTAGTGGGGGGCTTGCAGGAGGCAGCTGATGAATGATTCTCATCATTGATGTTTCTATCTATTTCCCTTCCTCTCTGAAATCAATAAAAATATATTTTAAAAAGTACCATACATGAACTAACAAAGCAGAAAAAAATGGTAATATGGCATTTTTTTAGAATTAAAGATATAATAATAAAAGAAATGAGAGAACCTGCCCACCTCCATCTCTGCAGTGTCCCTTGCGTAACAAGAGAGCCCCGAGAACCTGTCTGAAAGGCTGTACCTTTTCTAGCGCCCCCAGTACTCTCGCTCAGATGGGCTCCAAGTGCAAGGCCATCCATCATTAACTAAGTTTATTCCTAAGCACCTTAATGACTTTTGTTGCCATGGCAAATGCGATTGTTTGTTTAGTTCCTCTTTCTGAGAATTCATTATTGGGGTATGAAAAGGCCATCGATTTCTGGGTGTTGATTATGAATCCCACAAGGTCAAAATTCACCTTCACTGAGCCTATCTGTCTTTTTGCATCGATAATAACATACCCTTTGAAATGTCTGGGTAACTTGTAACTTCTCTTTTTCTGGACCCGTTGGGGCACAACCTAATGTGCCTGGGCTCCAGGACAGATACCACAAACTCCTTCATTATCATGTTAATTGTTCCTGCACCCGCCTCAGTATGTGTCTATCATTTTACTTTTTATCCAATCCCAGGGGTTTCCCTGCTTTGCTTTCTCCCGCCTCTCTAGTCTATCACCAATGGATTTCATGTAACCCACCGACGTCCCTTTCCTTTGATTGCAATGTAACCCGCCATTCTCCAGAGCATTATCTCATTTCGTTGAGGTTCTGCTTCCCAGCATATGTCAACAGTTTGGCTCAAATAAACTCACAAAAATTCTTAAAAAAAAAAAAATTAAAAAATGACCCTGGCTGTTTTGGCTCAGTGGATAGAGCATCAGCCTGGGGATTGAAGGGTCCCAGGTTCAATTCCGGTCAAGGGCACATGCCCGGGGTTGCAGGCTCAATCCCCAGTGGGGGGTGTACACGAGGAAACCAATTGATGGTTCTCTCTCATTATTGACGTTTCTATCTCTCTCTCTCCTTCTCCCTTCCTCTCTGAAATCAATAAAAATATATAAAAAAATGTTTTTGAATCCTGCTACATTGCCAGATTCACTTAAATCTAGTAGTTTTTAGTGGAGTCTTTAGTGTTTTCTACGCACAGTATCAGGTTATCTGCAAATAATGAGAGTTTTACTTCCTCGTTTCCAATTTGGGTGCCTTCTGTGTTTTCTTGTCTGATTGCTGTAGCTAGGACTTTCAGTACTACGTTGAATGAGAGTGGTGAGAGCGGACATCATGTCTTTTTTTTTTTACTCCTCACTGGAGGATATTTTTCCATTGATTTTCAATAAGAGTGACAGAGGGAGACTTCAATGTGAGAGAAACACATCGATTGGTTGCCTCCTGCATGCGCCCTGACCAGGGCCTGGGCAGAGAGGAGCCTGCAACCTGGGCCTGTGCCCTTCATCGGACTGGAACCCAGGACTCTTCAGTCCGCAGGCCGACATTCTATCCACTGAGCCAAATCGGCTAGGGCTGGACATCGTGTCTTGTTCCTGTTCTTTGGGGAAATGGTTTTAGTTTTTGCCCATCGAGTGTGATGTTCACTGTAGGTTTGTCATACATGGCCTTTAGGAAGTTGAGATACGCTCCCTCTATTCCCACTTTGCTGAGAGGTTTCTTTTTTTAATTTTTTTTTCCTTTATTGATTAAGGTATTACATGTGTCCTTCTCCCCCTCATTGCCCGCCCCCCCCCGCACCTGCCTAGAGTTTTTATCAAAAATGGGTGTTGGATTTTGTCGAATGCTTTTTCTGCGTCTATTGATATGATTTTTGTCTTTCAACTTGCTTATGTGATGTGTCACATTTATTGATTCTATCGAATATTGATAATACCTATTGATAATATCGAATATTGTTCCAGCCTTGCATCCCTGGAACAAGTCCCACTCGGTCACGGTGTATGATGTTTTTAATATATCGCTGGATCCGATTTTCTAATATTTCGTTGAGGATTTTAGCATGTGTGTTCATCAGGGAGAGTGGCCTATAGTTCTCTGGTTTTGGAATTAGGATAATGCTGGCCTCCTAAAAAAGAGCTTGGAAGTGTTCCTTCCTCTGGGATTTTTTAGAATAATTTGAGGAGTATAGGTGTCAATTCTTCTTTGAATGTTTGGTAAAACTACCCTATGAAGCTACCCAGACCAGAGCTTTTGTTTGCGGGGAGTTTTTTGTTGATTACTGCTGCTTTTTCCTCAGTTGTTATTGGCCTAGTCAGGTTTTCTAATTCTTCCCGATTCAGTTTTGGGAGATGGTATTTTTCTAGGAATTTGTCTATTTCATCCACATTATCCAGCTTGTTGGCGTATAGTTGTTCAAAGTGTTTCCTTACAGTCCTCTGTATTTCTGTGGTGTCAGTTGTTACTTCTCTGCTTTCATTCTGATTTAATTTATTTGGGTCCTCTTCCTTTGTTTCTTGATGAGTCTAGCAGTTCATCAATCTTTTTTACCGTTTCAAAGAACCAGCTTTTGGTTTCATTGATATTTTGTATTGTGTGTGTGTGTGTCCATCATTTATTTCTGCTCTAATCTTTATTTTTTCCTTTTGTCTACTTACGCTGGGCATTTTTTTTTTTGTTCTCTTTCTAATTCTTTTAAAAAATATTTTAATTTTGCCCTCGCTGGTTTGGCTCAGTGGATAGAGCGTCAGCCTGCGGACTGAAGGGTCCTGGGTTCGATTCTGGTCAAGGGCACATGCCAGGGTTGTGGGCTCGATCCCCAGTGGGAAGCATGCAGAAGGCAGCCGATCAATGATTCTCTCTCAGCATTGATATTTCTATTTTTCCCTCGCCTTCTCCCTTCCTCTCTGAAATCAATAAAAATAAAATGGTTTTTTAAAAAAATATATTTTAATTTTTATTGATTTCAGAGAGGAAGGGAGAGGGAGAGATAAAACATCAAAGATGAGAGAGACTCATTGATCAGCTGCCTCCTACATGCCCTCTACTGGGGATTGAGCCCACAACACAGGCATATGCTCTTGACTGAAATCGAACCTGGGACCTTTCAGTCTGCAGGCCGATGTTCTATCCACTGAGCAAACCGGCTAGAGCTCTTTCTACTAATTCTTTAAGTTGTAGGGTTAAATAGTTTTTCTTACTAATTTTTCTTGGCTTCATCTTTTTTTTTTTTATGAGTAAAACAAGAGGGTGTTTTTTTTCATTGTATAAAGTATTACATGTCTCTCCCCCCTCCAAATAACACCCCCCAAGCCACTCCCACCCGTAAGGGCAGACCCCCACCACCCCGGTGTCTGTGTCCATTGGTCATGCTAATATGCATGCATACAAGTCCTTTGGTTGATCTCTAACCACTCCCCTCCCCTGCCTTCTCCCTGAGGTTGGATGGTGTACTCAGTGCCCCCTTGTCTCTGGATCTGTTTTTGTTCATCAGTTTATGTTGATCATTATATACCACATATGAGTGAGATCATGTGATATTTATCTTTCTCCAACTGGCTTATTTCGCTTAGCATAATGCTCTCCAGTTCCCTCCATGCTGTTGCAAATGGTAAAAGTTCCTTCTTTTTTATAGCAGTGTAGTATTAAACAAGAGGGTAATTTAAAAGTAAGAACGTTCCCCTAAGAATTTCTGTGTTGAAAACGGAATGGGGTGGAGATAGTGATTCAACATGCATTATGTTCTTCAAACATCATCTAGAAATACTTAGTAAGCCTAAAGTTATAAATTCCCTTCATTGGTGCTATGCAAAGAAATCTCCACAGATTCATTCCTTCTCTGGTAGTATTTTATAAAACCCCTCACTTTGTCATGAATATTTAGCTACAGGTTAGGAGGGAAAGAAAAGAATCTTTTTAAAAATTTATTTTTCAGTTAGAGTTGACGTACAATATTATGCTAGCTTCGGGTGCACAGCAGTGATTAGACATTTATATACCTTAGGAAGTGAAGCCAAAAATAATCTCGAATTAAAGATGGCTATTCCTGGTGGGACAACAGAATTATTGACATTCACCCCATCACATGCTTTTATTTTGCTGAATAGAAAGGCATTTTATGTTACTCTATGAATTGATTTTAAAACTTTGAAATTGTTTGTTTTTCAGGGGTTACATTTGGAGCTCAATAGAGCTGCACATAGCCATAACTAAGTAAGAACTTAGTTTTTTTTTTGTTTTTGTTTTTAATCTTTAAATTCTTTATTAGTTAAGGAATTACAAATGTGTCCTCATCCCCCCATTAACCCCCATCCTCCCCTCCCCCCCACCCCCCACTCATGCTCTCATCCCGCTGTTGTCCATGTCCATTGGTTTGGCTTATATGCATGCATACAAGTCCTTTGGTTGATCTCTTCCCCTTACCCCCACCCTCCCCTACTTTCCCTTCTGGGGATTAATAGTCTGATCGCTGTTTCTCAGTCTTTGGATCTGTCCCTGTTCATCAGTCTATGTTGTTCTCTATATTCCACAAATGAGTGAGATCATGTGGTACTTATCTTTCTCTGACTGGCTTATTTCACTTAGCGTAATGCTCTCCAGCTCCATCCAAGCTGTTGCAAAGGGCAAGAGTTCCTTCTTTTTTACCGCAGCATAGTATTGCATTGTGTAGATGTACCACTGTTTTTTAATCCACTCATCTGCTGATGGGCACTTAGGCTGTTTCCAGATCTTAGCTATGGTGAATTGTGCTGCTATGAACATAGGGGTGCATATATCCTTTCTAATTGGCGTTTCTGGTTTCTTGGGATATATTCCTAGAAGTGGGATCATTGGATCAAATGGGAGTTCCATTTTTAGTTTTTTGAGGAAGCTCCATACTGTTCTCCACAGTGGCTGCACCAGTCTGCATTCCCACCAGCAGTGCAGAAGGGTTCCTTTTTCTCCACATCTTCTCCAAAACTTGTTGTTTGTTGATTTGTTGATGATAGCAATTCTGACAGGTGTGAGATGATAATGCATTGTCGTTTTGATTTGCATCTCTCGTATAATTAGTGACTTTGAGCATGTTTTCATATGTCTTTCAGCCCTCTGTATGTCCTCTTTCGAAAAGTGTCTATCTAGGTCCATTGCCCATTTTTTGATTGGATTGTTTATCTTCCTATTATTAAGTTTCATGAGTTCCTTGTAAATGTTGGAGATTAAATCCTTATCAGTGATATCATTGGCAAATATGTTCTCCCATGCAGTGGGTCTTCTTGTTTTGTTGATGGTTTCCTTTGCTGTGCAAAAGCTTTTTATTTTGATGTAGTCCCATTTGTTTATTTTCTCTTTAGTTTCCATCGCCCTAGGAGCATTATCAGAGAAGAAATTCCTTCGACATATGTTTGCGATTTCACTGCCTATGGATTCCTCTAGTATTTTTATGGTTTCCTGTCTTACGTTTAAGTCTTTTATCCATTTTGAGTTTATTTTTGTGTATGGTGCGAGTTGGTGGTCTAGTTTCATCTTTTTGCATGTATCTGTCCAATTTTCCCAACACCATTTATTGAAGAGACTGTCTTGACTCCATTGTATGCTCTTGCCTCCTTTGTCGAATATTAATTGGGCATAGTGCTTTGGGTCAATTTCTGGGTTCTCTATTAATCTATATGTCTGTTCTTGTGCCAGTACCAAGCTGTTTTAAGAACAGTGGCTTTGTAATACAGTTTGATATCTGGTATTGAGATCCCACCTACTTTGTTCTTCTTTCTCAGGATTGCTGCAGCTATTCGAGGTCTTTTTTTATTCCAGATAAATTTTTGGAACGTTCGTTCTAGATCTGTGAAATATGCCATTGGTAATTTAATGGGGATTGCATTGAATCTATAGATTGCTTTGGGTAGTATGGACATTTTGATGATGTTGATTCTACCAATCCATGAACACGGTATGTTCTTCCATCTGTTTATATCTTCCTCTATCTCTCTTTTCAGTGTCCCGTAGTTTTTCGCATATAAGTCTTTTACTTCCTTAGTTAAGTTTATTCCTAGGTATCTTAATTTTTTTGGTGCAATGGTAAATGGGATTGCTTTTTTAGTCTCCCTTTCTGTAAGTTCACTATTGGTGTAACAAAATGCCTTGGATTTCTTGGCATTAATTTTGTATCCTGCTACATTGCCGAATTCATTTATTAACTCTAATAATTTTTTGATGGAGTCTTTAGGGTTTTCTATGTACAATATCATGTCATCTGCAAATAAGGACAGTTTTACTTCTTCTTTTCCAGTTTGGATGCCTTTTATTTCTTTTTCTTGTCTGATCGCAACGGCTTGTACTTCCAGTACTATGTCGAACAGGAGTGGTGAAAGGGGGCATCCCTGTCTTGTTCCTGTTCTCAGGGGAAATGGTTTTAGTTTTTGCCCATTGATTATGATGTTGGCTGTGGGTTTGTCATATATGGCTTTTATTATGTTGAGGTATGATCCTTCTATTCCTACCTTGCTGAGAGTTTTTATCAAGAAAGGGTGTTGAATTTTGTCGAAAGCTTTTTCTGCATCGATATGACTATGTGGTTTTTATCTCTCAATTTGTTTATGTGATAAATCACGTTTATTGATTTGTGGATATTGTACCATCCTTGCATCCCTGGGATGAATCCTACTTGGTCATGGTGTATGATCTTTTTGATGTACTGCTGGATCCGATTTGCTAGAATTTTGTTGAGTATTTTGGCATCTATGTTCATGAGGGATATCGGCCTATAATTCTCTTTCATTGTGTTGTCTCTATCTGGTTTTGGTATTAGGGTGATGCTGGCGTCATAGAATGAGCTTGGAAGTGTTCCTTCTTCTTGAATTTTTTGGAATAGTCTGAGGAGGATATGTTTTAGTTCTTCCTTGAATGATTGGTAAAACTCCCATGTGAAGCCGTCTGGCCCCGGGCTTTTGTTTGCTGGGAGCTTTTTTTTTTTTTGAAAGGAAAGGAAAAGATTTATTTCTGCGTCCCCGGTAGACCCATGTACTCCAAGGACAGGGCACGTGGATTCACGCCAACAGGGAGGGGGGCGCTTTTTTTATACTGCAGTTGGGTGAGGGGCGGGGACATGAGCTGAGGAATTCTCTGCCACAGGGGATGGGCGGGGGTATTCAGAAGAAGTCCAGTATCTGTGTGGGGGTATGTGGATTCAGGGAGAAGAAGCTGGTATCTGTGTCTGGCACGTTGATCTGTGAGAAATTCCAGGGGAAGTCCATTGTCTCATCACATGTCTGCATGTATCTGATCCTGGGCTCTCTGCGACCTAACATCCTGGCCTTTTGGTGATAAGGGACGGCGACCGACTCGTTCTGACTGCTTCCAGCTGACTAAGGGCGACAAGGGGGGCATTTAAAGGCCAGGGTTAGGCAGAGGCAGATCAGAGGGCAGCCGAGTGTAGGGATGGAGCAGGAGCTGATTCACAGTCACCCGTGACATCTCCGTGATCCGGGAGTGGATGAACTTGAGGAGGCAGGGGGCCCAAGGACAGGGCACGTGGATTCACCGCTGGGAGCTTTTTGATGACTGCTTCAATTTCTTCCATCGTTATTGGCCTGTTGGATTTTTAGAATCCTCTGGATTGAGTTTTGGAAGATTGTATTTTTCTAGGAATATGTCCATTTCCTCCAGGTTGTCTAGTTTGTTAGAGTTGTTCATAGTATTTTTTGACAATTCTTTGAATTTCTGAGGGGTCTGTTGTTATTTCGCCTCTTTCGGCTTCATCTTTCTACCAACAGACCGAGATTGGCCCCGTCCTATCAGAACTATGCAAATTATATCCTCATTTGCATCTATACTGGCCAATCATAACCACACAATATGGAAATGTAATTTATATGAAGCAGACCAAAATGGGAAATAGGAGCAGGAAAATGCTATTTGTTTATCTATTTATGTATCTATTATTTATTCAGTCATTCATTTATTCATTTATTCTACATTCATTCATCCATCCATTTGCTTATTCGTCATCCATCCATTCATTTATTAATTCATTCACTTGTTCATTTATTCATTACTTATTTATGCCTGAGTTGTTTTTGATAACAAAGCAAGTTGAGGCTGTTGGTAATGGGTAACCCTGTTCATTAGGAGTGGCTAAGTTTACACAGTGGGTGGGAAGGGAAATGGTTTCAGAAGGCGGTTAACTAAAGCTGGATAATCCAAAGACTGAGCTCCGACCCTGGTCTGCTCTCCCATGGTGAGCAAATGCCTGTCTGCATGGGAGATGGTGGCGCTGAAGGTGGCCCTATTGCTCTGGGCTCGTGTCCAGAAGCTGTCTCTCATCCCTTCTTCTGCTACCTGGTTCTCATGTGATTAAGTTGAGGAGTCCCCAGGAGTGAGGACTTCTGGTTTGGAAGATGTTTAGAGCAGGACTTTTACTGGGGTGGAGAGTGGCGAGTGCATGAAAATTAGAGGCGCACCTAGATGGAAAAAGGGGGAAAGCGTGGCAAGACTCCCTTGTTGAGGAAGCCACTGATGGCCCCAGCATCCTATAGTCTGAGGACCTAAGCCTGACATAGGCTTTTCTTTCATTCCCGCTGGATTCACCTAACCCAGTGGCTGGCAAACCGCGGCTCGCGAGCCACATGCGGCTCTTTGGCCCCTTGAGTGTGGCTCTTCCACAAAATACCATGTACGGGCGCGCAGGTACAGTGCGATTGAAACTTCGTGGCCCATGCGCAGAAGTCGGTTTTCGGCCTGGGCGAGTCTATTTTGAAGAAGTGGCGTTAGAGGAAGTGGGGGGTGTCGGCGGGATACGCACCGCGGGATTCATGCAGGAGTTGAGGGAGCCAGTCAGGTCAGCAGTCTCATGTGCAGTGGTTAGTGCTAGTCACATCCGCAAATCGCACGTGGGTGACAAAAGCACCTACTCGAAGCATAAAGTTACCTGTACTTTTCCAACCGGCTGCAAATCCTATAGGTATTTTTGTCGTCCATTTAAGAATTGAAATTATTTTGTGTTGGTGGCTTTATTATTATAAAATGAGGACTTTTTAGCAAAGGCCAGCTTAGGAGGACCCTAATTAAGTTACTAACAATGTACCTACCTATATAGTTTAAGTTTAAAAAATTTGGCTCTCAAAAGAAATTTCAATCGTACTGTTATTTGGCTGTTGACTAATGAGTTTGCCGACCACTGACCTAACCCTCAGCTGGTCGGAGCTGCGGCAGGTTCCCAGGGAGCTCATAACATATCATAACTGCCCTAACCAGTTTGGTTCAGTGGATAGAGCGTCGGCCTGCGGACTCAAGGGTCCCAGGTTCGATTCCGGTCAAGGGCATGTACCTTGGTTGCGGGCACATCCCCAGTAGGGAGTGTGCAAGAGGCAGCTGATCGATGTTTCTAACTCTCTATCCCTCTCCCTTCTCCTCTGTAAAAAATCAATAAAATATATTAAAAAAAAAAAAACATATAACTGCTCCAGAGAAACTGGAGGTTTCAGGCACTGCCCACTCAGCTGTCTCAGTGTCATGTCACTTTTTATGGCGTTCAGCTGGCAGGTGACCGCTGTAACCCGTGAAGCTTTTCTCAGTCAGCGGCCTTCGCTCACCTGCCTTTGTTCCGAGTGGGAGGCCCTGGATGTGGGGAAGCCGAGTCCTCGGCCCCTGGTCCCAGCAGGTGGACGGAGCACTTCCCACCAGAAAGCCCCCCCTGCCCAGAGGGGAGGTACTCAGAGACAAATGCCGTCTTTGGTTTTATTTTTTACTTATTTATTGGTTTGAGAAAGAGGGAGAAACATTGATTTGTTGTTCCACTTACCTATGCATTCTCTATGGTTTTTTTAAAAAGTATTTTTGAGCCGAAACTGGTTTGGCTCAGTGGATAGAGCGTCGGCCTGCGGACTGAAGGGTCCCAGGTTCGATTCCGGTCAAGGGCATGTACCTTGGCTGCGGGCACTTCCCCAGTAGGGAGTGTGCAGGAGGCAGCTGATCGGTGTTTCTCATCGATGTTTCTAACTCTCTATCCCTCTCCCTTCCTCTCTGTAAAGAATCAATAAAATATATTTAAAAAAAAAAGTATTTTTGATTTCAGAATTGTGAAAATGACATAATCTAGTTTTTTCCTTACATGTCACTTGCTGTTTTTTTTTTTATTTTTTTAAAATATATTTTATTGATTTTTTACAGAGAGGAAGGGAGAGAGATAGAGTTAGAAACATCGATGAGAGAGAAACATCGATCAGCTGCCTCCTGCACATCTCCTACTGGGGATGTGCCCACAACCCAGGTACATGCCCTTGACCGGAATCGAACCTGGGAACTTTCAGTCCGCAGGCTGACGCTCTATCAACTGAGCCAAACCGGTTTCGGCGTCACTTGCTGTTTTTATCAAATATATATTTTTTTCTTTAGAGTAACTTTGTTGACTGTCTTGCTGTTGGCTGTTTAGGATCAATCATCTTAGGTACAAGGGCCCACTGTAGAGTTATAAATCTTGTTAAAGTAGGAAGATTTTCTGAAATTAGTGTTTTCTTCAGAAACTATTATCTGCATATTAGACTTTCTGTCCGTAACTTCAACATTTGTCACTTCCTAATCTTAGGGAACTGGTTTTAATCTACTTGTGGGCCTTTCTGGTAGATTTCCATCATCTGTAAAGATGTTATTCTGCTGGAGATTCTTTTTAAAAATATTAACTTTGTAAGAGATGAATCGAAAAGCTATTCTGTGGTTTCTTTTGAAGTAAAATTTAAGCTGAGAAACATGGTTTACAGGAGCTTTAAGCCCTCCCCTGCCCCTGACGTGCTCAAGAGCAGGGTATTCTGCTGAGCTTTCTCGGTCAACTGTCCCCTCTCCTTTAACCTTTCTGCCTCTGTGGTCTCTCCTGTTCATTTTTGGCTCAGTTTCCAGCAGTTTGTCTCCTGTGGGCCCCCTACCCTAGAAGGAAGCCTGGGCCAGCCAGTTCCCACGATTCATTGGGACTAGATGGCTTCTGTCTTCCACGTTACCGCAGGCCTCTTGCACGCACGCCGCTGGAGGGCAAAGCCTGTCTCAATGCCACTTCCTCCCGGGCCTGCTGTGCGTGGCGGTGGCTGCTCTAAAGCTCTCCTCTCGGGGGCACTAGCGGCCCGCTCCCGCCTCTGCTCCCCAGCAGGTGCCAGCACCTGCGTGTGTCCTGGTGGCGGTGTGGGGCTCCGTGAGACCCGTTACCTAGATCTGTCGTCATGCTCATCGGGTTTGATCTGCTTCTGGTGTGGGGATTTAAAGATGGAGGAACGGCTGTGCTGTTGCCATTTCTTCTTCTGCCCGAACTTTAAATGCTTCGAGGCAGCCCCGTTTCAGCCTCACTTCGAGCCCCCACTTTAAAGGGACCTGCGTGGTACCCCCACTTGTGAGCTCCTCTGAACTTTTACCCCTGTGGGCTCCTGCCCCTGGAGGAGATGTTAAACCACTTGCCTGTCTCTTCTGTTAACCTTTGTGAGTCTATAGTATGTTTTATTCCTTTTGTCCTTCAAGTGGTATTTTAAATGGGTGAGAAGATAAACATTTGTAGACAGTGTTTGATTTACATTTTTTAAGAAAATATATTTTTATTGATTCCAGAGAAGGAGGGAGAGGGAGAGATAGAAACATCAATGATGAGAATCAGTGATTGGCTGCCTCCTGCATGCCCCCTACTGGGGATCGAGCCCACAATCTGGGCATGTGCCCTTGACTAGAATCGAACCTGGGACCCTTCAGTCCCCAGGCCAATGCTCTATCCACTGAGCCAACCCAGCTAGGGCTGGTTCACATTCTGAATCGTTCTGTAGCAGGAAACATTCATAGAAAATTCAGATTTGCTTTTGTTCTTTTTTCTTTTCAGATTGGTTATTTAAAATTTTTTAATGCTGTTTCTTACAATGTTATGTTCATTCTGACCTCTTTTAGCCAATAGTCCTCTATTAAGTCTCAAATATTCTGGGTCCCTATCCTTTATCTTCTATAGCTTAGGTAATTCTGTAATTTCTTTAGCCCAGCTGGTATGGTTCAGTGGTTGAGCATCGATCTATGAACCAGGAGGTCACAGTTTGATTCCTGGTCAGGGCACATGCCCGGGTTACAGGGTCCATCTCCAGTGTGGGGTGTGCAGGAGGCAGTTGATCAATGATTCTCTCTATCCCTCTCTTTCTCCCTTCCTCTCTAAAGTCAATAAAAACATATTTTAAAAATTTCTTTACATCATGCCAGACCTTCACTTGCACAGCTGGTTCTTTCCAGGTATGTCTATTTCTCTGTAGAGTGTGTATATTATGGACCAGCAGTCGCCAACCGTTTGGACCTTACGGACCACCAGTGGTCCATAGACCACCAGTTGGCGACCGCTGTTATAGACTTTGCAATTTTAGTATCTTACATCACACCTAGGACACTAATTTTAAATATATGTTAAGGAATTTCTAGCCTGTACTTCAAAAAAAAGACATATTTAGCCCAAGCTGGTTTGGCTCAATGGATAGAGCATCGGCCTGTGGACTGAAGAGTCCCAGGTTCAATTCTGGTCAAGGGCACTGTCCTGACTGTGGGCTCAATCCCCGGTGGGGGGTGTGCAGGGGGCAGCAGAGCAATGATTCTCTCTCATCATTGATGTTTCTATCTCTTTATCCCTTCCTCTCTGAAATCAATAAAAATATATTTTTTAAAAAAGACATATTTAGCCGAAACCGGTTTGGCTCAGTGGATAGAGCGTCGGCCTGCGGACTGAAAGGTCCCCGGTTCGATTATGGTCAAGGGCATGTACCTTGGTTGCAGGCACATCCCCAGTAGGGAGTGTGCAGGAGGCAGCTGATCGATGTTTCTCTCTCATCGATGTTTCTAACTCTCTATCTCTCTCCCTTCCTCTCTGTAAAAAAATCAATAAAATATATTTAAAAAAAAAAGAGAGACATATTTAAAAACAGGCTATTTTGAAGCCTAAGAATATTAATGATGTAAGTAGTAGTTCCTTCCACTGTCAAATGTGTATCCCAACCAAACCCTTCAGGGGTAGTAAAGGCCTGTCCCGCTGTGCAACGACCTTCACGCCTCCAACTGCCCCTCCCCTCCCAGCAACTTTATTTTCCATTCAACCCCGAAAGACAGAGGCACGTGGAAAATTGTAACGTTTGGAAGAATTCAGTGATTTCCTCTAGGGTAAGATAATTTACAGAAATGTGGTTTTCCATTTGCCAGTCTTATGCTTGACAATGTAACAGAAATCTTTAAATTTTTATAAATTTCTAGCAAACTTGCCTAAATAACATTAAAACTTCCAAAACTGTTAAAAATAATTTCCCTAGTTAGCTTCTTATGAAAATATAAAAAGCTGAACAAAGAAAACAATCATATAGTTCATACACAAAATGTAGTCTATTAAAAAAACGTGGCGTAGCTCTAAGAACAAATCTCAGACTGGTACCCGCCTCCCTGCCAAGGACTTCACGGGCAGAAAGGCTCGGGGCGGCCCCAGCTGCCGGTCACTGGAATATGGCTCTCTGCACACGCGCGCTTTCCGGCTTGTGGAAGATGTCCTCGTCTGTTTCTGGAGTGAGTTGAATATTATCCTTGATTGGAGACAGGGGATCTGGCTTCTTACAGGAAGGAAGCTTTTCAGAATCTCTGCAAAACAGAACAGAATGCCATGAATTTGGTGTCTTTATTTTTTTAAATATATTTTTTTATTGGTTTCAGAGAGGAAGGGAGAAGGAGAGAGAGAGAGAGAGAGAAACATCAATGATGAGAGAGATTCATTGATCGGCTGCACGCCCCACACTGGAGATCGAGCCCGCAACCCAGGCATGTGCCCTTGGCCGGAATCGAACCTGGGACCCTTCAGTCCGCAGGCTGACGCTTTATCCACTGAGCCAAGCTGGCCAGGGTGAATTTGGTGTCTTTAAAGGGCAGTGATTCCTAGAGAATGCTCTCCCTGGATAAAGTGACGGCATATAAAGAGGACAAGACCCTTTTGTGTGGAATATGCCTCAGTTCATCGTATGCACATCCAAGTTCTCCAAGGACCTCCAATAACATCTGCTTCAATGCCCGAATACACACGTGCTAAGGCAGAATGATTCCAGTAGAGAAACGAGTTCTTTTCTACTTGGCACCTCAAGTCTTGCTAAGAACCAATGTAAGTGAGGCATGAACAAATGTTTTAGCTCTACTCTTACCCCCCTCCACCCCCATTTTTTGGTATTTTCCACCTCCAGGCACATCATCTTACACATGATCAATTCGCGCTGTCATGCACAAGCACAAGATGCTCTCAAAGAGCATCACGGGCCAGTGGAATGCCTGATACCAGGCGCGGGAAGTTCACTGTCAGGGTTTCCTGCTCGACATCACAATAACTAAACACCTACTGCTTGTTGACTTCTTATGGAATGTCAAAAAGATTTACAGTGAAGTAAAAAGGCTATCAAAATACAAATGTTCAAACTGCAAATATGGTGGGGCCAGGTTTTCTCCATAGACTTCAACCAAAACAACATACAACAGATGGAACACAGGACAGATACAAGAACCCAGCTAATTTATTAAACTAGGCAATAAAGATTTGCAAACGTAAATTTAGCATTTGTAAAACAACTATGCTATTGGTTTTAAGTACTTAATAAGTTTAAAACTATCTTTTTAAGTGTCTATTTTAATTTCTAAATGGTTAAATGTTGACAGATGTAACTCAAAGTAATTTGGGGCCCTCAACTTTTAAAAGTATAAAGGGTTTCTGAAGACAGGTGTTTGAGAACTCATGCCATATGGTTTAATCCTAGACGTTACACAATGTAAAATAATGAGAACACTGCCCAGCACTTATTTACAGAGTGTTCCCATTTGCACCATTTCATCTGGTTGTGACAACATCTCTATTAGGTAAGGTTTAATCCTATCGCACCCAGGTAATCTTTCTTTGTTTTTCATTTATTTTTAGCACATTTGCTTCAAGAACAAGAAAATAAATGAAGAGCGAACGAAGATGGCTACGTAGGTAAACGCCCGTACTCGCAGCCTCCCGTAACCAGAGCAACATGACAACGAAAATACAGAGCAACCACCATGCAGAACTGCCCGAAAGCTGGCTGCACAGAAGTCCTACAACCGGAGCAATGAAGACAGCACGGAGACCGGTAGGAGGGGCGGAACTGGCTGGTCCGACAGCCTCATGTGCCCTTGTGTTTTTTTAATTGGGAGGGAGATGCCCTGAGGAGGCTGCCAGTGAGGCGCAAGGGGTCCCAGCCTAGGGTTCCAGGGCTGGGGAGAGAAGTCCACGCACCTACAGGCCGTAAAAAGCAGGGGGGCTGTGGCTCAGTGACAGGGAGGCTAAGGGGAACACTGGCATTCCAGCAAAGGGCTCACGCGCACACTTACAGGGCCCCACTTCTTCCAAGCTCCAGCGCTGGGGAACCAGGCACATGGGGAGGAACTGGACAGTCTGGCATCGTGGCAGGAACTCGGGGCGGCTTTCTCCCAGACAGGGGTGCTCACAGTGGCCACTGTTCCTGTGCCGGGACCTCCCCTGTCACAGGGCTGCCTGGCAGCCACATCTGAGTCTCAGTCAGCACACTGTTTGCTCTGCCTTGGGGATTCCCTGAGGCCCCACCCACCCAATTTTAGCCTCACCCACGCTGTTTCCAGCTGCTTTTCCAAATGAATGGCCTGTCCTGGCTCCGGCTTCAGACTTCACTAAAATCTCCCAAACAAATCTCTCAAACAGGCAGCAGCTGGTGCCAAAGCGATCAACAAAAGGCCCAAGACCCAGCACTAGCACCAGCCCGCCTTGTTCCACAGCTGGCCTGGGTATCTCTAAGCCCAATACCAATAGCAGATCTCTCTGTAGTTCCTGCTGCGTGGCCCCAGGCAGTGGCCCTGGAGCCAGTGCACCCAGTGGACAGCCTTGACCACAGCAGATTACAACTCGACACACCCACATGCGACACAGCCGCGAGGCGGACTCAGTGAGCACCACAGCCAGCTCTCCCCACAGCCTGGCCTGGTGGTCAGCTCCTCCCAGTGACAGCAACAGCCATCAAGGCTCACCTACAAGATGGGGCGCACCTAGAGTGCCCCCCAGCTCAGGTGACTGGGGGGCTGAGCCATAGGACCTCTACCAATTCTAGGAGACTGAGCAGCTCTACCTAATACATAGAAACAAACACAGGGAAGCAGCCAAAATGGTGGTGGTGGGGAGGTGGGGGGCGGGGGGGAAGAGAAGAAAATATATTGTTCATATATTTTATCTAGCAACAATCTAATCTAAAGATCAAAATGAACAATAAATCGAACAAAATAAACTGGTGAATAAAATATAATCAGAGGCACAGAAGCATGGAATGGACTGATGAATCTCGGAGGGAAGGGGGGTGGGTGTGGAAGAGATAACCAAAGATCTTACCTATGAACAGGACAGTAGGGTCGCGAAGGCCTGGGGTGGGGCAGGAACCGGGTGGAGGGGGGCAATTGGGGGGGAAAAGGGGGACATCTGTAATACTCTCAATAATAAAGATTTAAAAAGAAAAAAGTGAATTGTAAATCAATGTTACTCTGTAGTTAATCTTGTAATCTAACAAGTATTGTAGATATACAGGGTCAACTCATTTAAAACCATGCTTGCCACATACATTAGAAATCTGGCCAATTCATCTTATAAACTCAGTAATTCCTCATTTTTTTTTCAAATATATCTTATCGACCCTCCACAGAGAGGAAGGGAGAGGGACAGAGAGCCAGAAACATCCATCAGCTGCCTCCTGCACGCCCCCCACTGGGGATGTGTCCGCAACCAAGGCACATGCCCCTGACCGGAACCAAACCCAGGACTCCCCCAGTCCACAGGCCGACGCCCCAGCCACTGAGCCAAACTGGCCAGGGCTCATTTGTTATTTTAATGTATCTATGTTTTTATTGCTTTCAGAGAGAAAAGGAGAGAGAGAGAGAAACATCAATGATGAGAGAATCATTGAGATAATGCCTCCTGCACGTCCCCTACTGGGAACTGAGCCCACAGCCCGGCCTGTGCCCTTGGCTGGAATCGAACCCGGGACCCTTTGGTCCACAGGCCGATGCTCTATCCACTGAGCCAAGCCGGCCAGGACAGTAATTCCTCATTTAAAAATTATTTTTTTAAGAGAGTAGGAGAGCCAAACCGATTTGGCTCAGTGGATAGAGCTTCGGCCTGCAGACTGAAGAGTTCCAGGTTCGATTCCGGTCAAGGGCATGTACCTTGGTTGGTCGCATCCCCAGTGGGGGGCAGGAGGCAGCTGATGGATCTTTCTCTCTCATCAATGTTTCTAGCTTTTCCCCTTCCTCTGTAAAAAACCAATAAAATATATTTAAAAAAAAAAAAAAAGAGAGAGTGGGAGAGGGAGAGACACATCAACTGGTTGCTTCCTGCATGCGCTCTGACCAGGGTCCGGCTGGGGAGAAGCCTGCAACCAAGGTACCTGCCCTTGACCAGAATTGAACCCGGGACCCTTCAGTCCACAGGCTGACGCTCTATCCACTGAGCCACACCGGCTAGGGCTCCTCCCATTTCGATGTGATAATTTAAGGAAACAAAGTGCATTAAACCCAGAAGCACCATTATCTTCCCAAACCCCATGTCTTAACCTTGTCCTCATTACAGTCCTAAGGAAAGAAAGCGGGGACACCCAGGCCAGGAAAAGGAATGTGATTTGCTTAACAAGAGAGAGACCCCCAGAGCCGACTGAGAACGGAGGTTTTCAGTTCGCCATCTTTTCACTAAAAGGCACAGATATTGCAATTCGATATGGTTGTGGAGAGCCAGCGAAAGGAAACCGGTAAGAGAAAAAGAAGTTGATTCATATGGGAACAGAAAGACTTGGGAGAAGGACTGAAATTGCAGGGGGAAAATTTATCTTATTTTAAAGTAACAAGACAACTCACTTTTTAAATCCGAAGTTTTTCCAGAGCTCGTTGATCTTCGTCTGCAGCCCCGGCTTGTTCTCGGCGTCGTGGCATTTCCTCTTCTGGACTCTCGCCGGCCGCTTGCTCAGCCCACTGGCTCTCGCGGGCACTAGCGCTTTGATCTTGGTTGTAGAGAGACTGTCCAGAGAACTAGACCTATACAGCCCAGGAACCTGAAGAATAAACGCCTGTTTTAATACTCCTTTGTTAAAGCAGCTACCTTTAGTTAATTTCAAACTGTCCTTTATACTCCGGAACAGAAGCATAACATAGGCAGCATGTAAAAATGTGCTATTTATAAACATGTACTACAAAAATTATAATTTTAGCGGTTAATACACATAGCACCTAGCACTAAAGTCAAGAATTAAGTGAGCCTCTCTCTCTGCCTTAGTCCTTCATTGCCTCTAGGCAATCGCTGCCTGAATCCATTTACAGTCGCTCCCCCCTTGTTTGTGGGGATCTGTTTCAAGACCCCAGTGGATGCCTGCAGCTGTGGACAGTACCTCACTGTAAATTCTATGCTCTGTCCTATACACACACACCTATGATGAAGTTCAACACCTTTCCCGTCTACACTAAGCCCGGACACAGCCTGCAGTTTGAGGGGCGACAGCAAAACTAGCACAAATCCCTTTTCCTTCTTCACCGTTCACAACAGAACATTCGTTGTCATAGATCTGAGCAGCCTCAGCACACAAGTTTTTTCTTATTAAGCTGAGAACATTCACCTCTTCACTTTACAGCTTCTCTCAGCATATCTGGATTGTGGTAGCAGCATCACTACTGTCGCGCTTTGGGGACATTCAGTAAAATAGGGGTGACGTGCACACAGTCACTGAGCTAACAGGACAGCTGGTCTGAGAGCAGAGATGGCTACTCACCAGCTAATGGGGGGGTAGGGCTATGAATTGTTCATTTCTGTAATTTTCCATTTAATATTTTCAGACCATAGTTGACCATGAGTAACCAAAACAGCAGAAAGCAAAATCATGGATAAGGGAACTACTGTACGTACGTACGTACACGTACACATGTGTGTGCACATACACACGCGCGCGCGCACACACACACACATGGCAGCATAATACACACTACTGCGTACTTTGTTTTTCTCACTTAATATATCTTGATTTTACTTAATAATGTATCTTGGAGATTTTTCCACTTCACACATAAAACTTACCTTTGTCTTGAATAGGTTGCCTGTTCCTCTGTGTAAATGTGCCATCATTTACTTAAACAGATCTCTATTGACAGGCTATTTACACCAAAGGGTTGATTTTTATTGGATGAAATACGGGGCCATTGGAGTGTGGGTGTTTTGCAGGACAGCAAGTGAGACATGAAACAAGTGCGGTAGAGAGAACCGATGAAGCCGCAGACGGTGTATAAAGAAAGAAAGGACTCACAGGTGAGAGGGGAAATCCCGGCTGAGGGACGACGGAGAGAGCAAGACACAGGACAAAGAAACGTCCCAACTCGGACAGGACAAAGTTCGGTGGTTTCACTTCATCCCCTGCCGAAGACGGGCTGAGCTGGCAGTTACAAAGAAATAGGACAACTCGAAGATTTTGAAACTAAATGAGAAAATAATAGAATTTTATGCTGAGCAGCTCTGCTTAGCGATAAGATGATGAAAACGGGACTGAGAGGGAGGGTTCCCTGGAGTTTTCACTGAACCAGGAGTGGCCGTTAAAACCCCGACAAAGCGAATCTCTGACAGCAAGAACAACAAAAGATGATGGTTTAATGTCTGGACCTAACTCCTTTGGGGACAGTACTGTCTACATTTCTAGTCCTATCGGTTACTGCAAATAATTTTGGTATTTATTTCCAGACTTTTTACTATAATCATATAAACATACACATGCGCATGAATATTTTTAAGTATTATAAAGCAAACAAAAACATCATGTTAATAACATGGGTTTTCCTTTTCATTCAAAATAAAATGGACATCTTTCTAAGGCAGGGTATGATTGAAAAGTCTTTCTTATTCAACAATGTTGAGTCTTATATTTGCTACTTTACATTAATGTTTTTCTGTTTTGTTTTGTTTGTTTTTTTACAGAGAGGAAGGGAGAAGGATAGAGAGTTAGAAACATCGATCAGCTGCCTCCTGCACACTCCCCACTGGGGATGTGCCTGCAACCAAGGTACATGCCCTTGACCAGAATCGAACCTGGGACCCTTCAGTCCGCAGGCCGATGCTCTATCCACTGAGCCAAACCGGTTAGGGCTACATTAATGTTTTAATATATTTGGGATTATATTTTAGAGTATGAGATGGAAACCTTTCAGATGGATATGAAGACTTTTGAAATACTTAAAAGTTTTTATGCTTTAAAAATATGTTCACTACAGAAAAACATGGAAAACAAACTCACCTTTATTCCTACCAGCTAAGACCTAAAACCAAAAATGTATTTAATAACTCGCCTTTTATTTCCAGTCATCACCACTGTGACCAATTCACAAGTAAATGTTCTTGTACAACTCCATTTCCTTAGGTTCAAGTTCTAGAATGCACTTACCGGGTTAAATAATTTGAACTCCTTCAAATTGCTTTCCAGAAATGGCAGGGCAATTCAGTCCCTTAAATATCTGATCCTATATCTCACTATACTTTCATAAAAATGACGCACTTCACAGAACATATCTGCGTTGTGAAAAGGAACGTGACTATGTAGTCATTACAAATAAATGCTAAATAAGCACATGGAACAAAGACCTTTATACTTTATACCACAAGGAAACACAGGTTTCACAACTGAAACACCTACAGTCAAGCACAGCGGTTCTCAACCTGTGAGTTTGGCGGTCGAACGACCCTTTCACAGGGGTCGCCTAAGACCATCCTGCATATCAGATATTTACATTACGATTCATAACAATAGCAACATTACAGTGATGAAGTAGCAACCGAAATAATTTTATGGTTGGGTCACATGAGGAACTGTATTTAAAGGGCCAGAAGGTTGAGAAACACTGGTCAAGCACAAACTTGATGCTAGAAGGTTTGTTTGAAAGTAGACATTTCTGTGTAAATAAAAATATAGGCATTTCAATTTTTAATCTTGACATGAAATGTTTCTCACGTTCTGGAAACAATCATGCGCTGCTTCTGACATGAAACAAATAAATAAATAAATGTTTTACCTTGTTTCTTAGAAGCGTGTCTTTTTTTGAAAAGTGAGATACATGTAGCTTGGGTTTCTGATTACATAAAACGAAATGAGAAAATCAGTATAAATAAAATGGTTTTTTTGTGTTATTTTTTTCCCCCCAGAAAAGCAAGTATAAGAAACCAGGGCTAGAGTAAAGATAAATGGGCCTAATGCGGAAAGAATGAGGTTAGCCAGTGCCACCTCAGATGCAGGGAAGGAGCGAGCAAGGTGCGTGAGCTGGAGAAAACACATTTGAAACGGAAGGCGTTTCTGCATCGGCTCAGAAGCCGGCCCAAACGCTCAAGTTCAGATGACACAAGCTGCCTCCTACACAAGCCTGGCTCTCCGTGTCCTAAATTCCCAGCCACAAACGCCGAACCAGGATCGTTCTACACCTTCTAATGGTGTAACGTGTTCAGCGTGAAAGAGAAAAGGCATCTATCTGCTTTCAGGAAGTAGGGTCGTGCCACATCGAATGCAGTTAGCGTTAGCGATGACGCGAAGGCCTGCCTGCTGCTCCCAACCCTTCAGGTGAGACTTTTCTACAGACAGACAAATCTGGGTCCCCACTAACGTCAAATAAAAAGGACAATGGGGGGAAATTTAGAAGGCTTCACATTTCTGCATTTTTCATGAGTTTTTTGTGTGTGTTTTTTTGATATTTATCTTGGGATCTACATAGTATTATTATATATTTAAAAAACAAAGTGAAAAATACTGCATTAACATGGACTGTAGCCCTAACCAATAGAGCGTCGGCCTGCGGACTGAAGGGTCCCAGGTTCGATTCCGGTCAAGGGCATGTACCTTGGTTGTGGGCACACCCCCAGTGGGAGGTGTGCAGGAGGCAGCTGGCCGATGTTTCTCTCTCATCGATGTTTCTAGCTCTTTAACCCACTTATAGAAACTCTAATATTCTCCTCTCAGAGCTAACAGGAGTGCGACCCTGGGCTATCAGTTTCTTGCAGATCACGAGTAAGATCCCAAGATTACTTCACCTCAGACGGGGCCATTGGACTCATACACGCAGACCCGGTGAGCCACATGGAGTCTCCCTCCCGTATTCGAATGAGGTCCCCATGCACTGTGGCTCTGAAACAGTTTCTGAATCAAACACTGATTACACAGTTCGCACTAACAATTCATTTATCCTAATAGTTAACCATTCATTTATCCTAATAGTTAACCATTCAGTTATCCTAATAGGAATTTACATCCGAAGCAAAAGATGACTTAAAGAGTCACTTCTAGTTCAGCTGGTGTTTTGCGGAGGGAGGCGGGTTCATGTTTCCGTAATGAATTAGTACAACAAATGGTTAGCCCAGAAGACGGAGCGCGGGAGTTCTGGGGGCATGACTGGCCCACAGGCTGTGAGCTGGAACAAGGCTTCTTAGTAAACCGTGGCTACGAGCTTACAAAGTCAGTTACACAGACATCCACTGGGAAAGGGCAAAAAATCTCCCAGAGGAGCTCAGCAGACTTAAAGGAATCCTCACCAATAGATGGTGTTTACAAAAATATCTTTGTATTGATTTCAGAGAGGAAGGGAGAGGGAGATAGAAACATCAATGATGAGAGAGAATCATGGATCTGCTGCCTCCTGCGCGCCCCCTACTGGGGATTGAGCCCGCATCCTGACATGTGTCCTGACAAGGGAACACTCAACCTCTAAGCAACAGGAGCCGGCAACAGATGAAAGACGTTCAAGAGCTAGCAAGTGTAGTTGTACCCATGGTGCAAAGGAAGATTGCAGTGTGAACTGGAAAATGAAAGAGATGACACTGCAATGGAGGCACAAGTTAAAGGAAACAGTCGTCCAGACCAGTCTGGGGGAGCCAACGGCAAAGGGAAAAGAAGGAAAAGCCATAACGGCAGCCCGGCATTAGGGCGGCGCTCTCTCCAACTTACACCACACGGAACAGGCTGGGGACCCAAATGTACTAACTGGTTTCAGCTTCTCCAAGTCAAAACAACTCGTCTCCACATCTTAACTTAGTTCTTTTCTTTAACTGAGTCCAATACAACGTTTCCTTTAGGAACTTAAATAAAATATTTTCCTTTTGCTAAATATAAGCTATACTGATTGGTTAGATGCTGTCCAAAATCAGGATTATCACACATCGAAATTCTGTCACATACCACCGAGGCTATAACTGTTCTCACAACGTGGTAAGTAAAGTTGGTAGATAAAAAACGAAGTGTCTTGCCGAAACCGGTTTGGCTCAGTGGATAGAGCGTCAGCCTGCGGACTGAAGGGTCCCAGGTTCGATTCCGGTCAGGGGCATGTACCTGGGTTGCGGGCATATCCCCAGTGGGGGATGTGCAGGAGGCAGCTGATCGATGTTTCTCTCTCATCGATGTTTCTAACTCTCTATCTCTCTCCCTTCCTCTCTGTAAAAAATCAATAAAATATATTTAAAAACAAAAAAACAAAAACTAACCCTAATGTTTAAAAAAAAAAAAAAAAATGAAGTGTCTTATATTGAGATATGCTATCTAAGGTATCTCAAATTGAGATTTTGAAGTATGATGACATAACTCAGATTTGAAAAAAGCTATATGTCATCATGTCATTTTAAAATATGCCACTGGGTCTTATGAACACACTTATTTAGGGTTTTGATTTTTTTTTAAAATATATTTTTTATTGATTTTTTACAGAGAGGAAGGGAGAGAGAGAGCTAGAAACATCAATGAGAGAGAAGCATCGATCAGCTGCCTCCTGCACACCCCCTACTGGGGATGTGCCCGCACCAAGGTACATGCCCTTGACCGGAATCGAACCTGGGACCCTTCAGTCCGCAGGCCGACGCTCCATCCACTGAGCCAAACCAGCCATGGCTAGGGTTTTGATTTTATTAACGTCAAATTAAAAGGTATTTTATAAATTAAAAAATGGCTAGGATGCTTTTATTAATTTAACACAAAATAACAAAATCACTTTTGTTATAAAGGAGAAATTTAGCAAGAATAAGAGTAAATGAAAGGTATTTTTTAAAAAATATATTTTATCGATTTTTTACTGAGAGGAAGGGAGAGGGATAGAGAGTTAGAAACATTGATGAGAGAGAAATATCGATCAGCTGCCTCCTGCACACCCCCCACTGGGGATGTGCCCGCAACCAAGGTACATGCCCTTGACTGGAATCGAACCCCCAGTCTGCAGGCCGACGCTCTATCCACTGAGCCAAACCGGTTAGGGGTGAAAGGTATTTTTGAAGTACTAGAACTTAAGGTGAACACCATTACATTAATAGGGCCATCTCCTTAAATGTTCTCTGAATTTAAGAGTATATTAAGGAATAAATATTAAATTTATAACAACTTTTCATTTCATAGCTTATTCTGCTTAGGTCTTAACTACTCCACAACTTGAGGCACCTATCAATGGAACACACAGTGATTAAAAAATGTAGTTAGATTAAATGGATATGAGTTTAAAATAGCAAAGACATGGAGAAGTTCTTCAGTTGAATGAAATGTAAACTGTCTACACAGTAATACCTAGAATGAAAATTAAGACAATTATTCCCATAATGTAGGCAGACTTTTCTCAATTATAGGCTAATCACCCCACTTTGTTTTACATATAGATTTGAAAACAGGTTTCGTGTGACTTACCTCTGGACTGCAGTCCTTCCTGGAAGGCTGAGGAAGTGTTGATGAACTTAAGCTGCGTGGGGACAATTCCGCGCTCTCCTGAGACTGCGAGGACGAACTCAGTTCATGTACAGGAAGCGCTTCATCACCCGACACATCGCCCTTGACCTGAGACACATCGGACACCGTACTCCCAGGCAGAGAGCTGGGCGAGCCCCCCTTTCTCCGGAACTGGTGCAATGCTGTGCTCGGAGAGGGGCTCGGAGTTCTTGAAAAATCTCCAAGGCTTCCAGACCAGCTAAAACAGCTTCTTAGTGTCCCCAGAGTGGGTGGTGAAATGGTCTTTGTGAATCCGATGTTCTTAAAAGACGGAGACTCTTCATCAGCAATCACAGTTACGCCATCTGGAGTCTGATCACTCGGAGTGTGTGCGACGTTCCTCTCAACCAGCTTCTTGTCCTCCAGACGATCTGGTTCATTTAGTTCACCCAGCATCTTGCCCTCCAGACAATCTGGTTCATTTAGTTCACCCAGCTTCTTGCCCTCCAGACGATCTGGTTCATTTAGTTCACCCAGCATCTTGCTCTCTAGACAATCTGATTCCTTTAGTTCAACCAGCTTCTTGTTTCCTAGACAATCTGATTCATTTAGATCAACAACTTTATCATCTAGACAATCTGATTCCTTTAGTTCAACCAGCTTCTTGCCCTCTAGACAATCTGATTCATTGAGATCAACCAGCATCTTGCTCTCCAGACAATCTGATTCATTGAGATCAACAACTTTATCAGCTAGACAATCTGATTCCTTTAGTTCAACCAGCTTCTTGCTCTCCAGACAATCTGATTCATTGAGATCAACCAGCTTCTTGCCCTCTAAACAGTCTGATTCATTGAGATCAACCACTTTCTTATCATCTAGACAATCTGATTCATTGAGATTGGTCTTTTTATCTGTGTCAGCAGTTTCATCTAGATGTTGGGGGCTTGCTTTCTTTGATACACAGTCCATAGAATCCAGAGAATTGCAAAAAAACCTAATAGAAAAACCAACGGAAAGAATGCATAAGTATTTTAGTTTCCTTGCAAGGTGTTAAGATTCAGAATATGGCCGTTTCTTTTTAAAATGAAATCTCATAAATAATTTTACGCACGCTTCTATCACAGCACTTACCACATGGGATGAAAAGATTTTGTTTACGGACCTATTTTTCCAACTATACTACAAGCTTCTCAAGAATGAAATCTACGTCTCTCACTTTTGTAGCCCACACCTACTATTGTATCAAGTTCTTAATTAATAGAGCTCTTATATTCATCAGTATTTAAATATACTTCTAATAATACTTTGCAAAGTATACTTAGTTTTTAAAGAAACTAAGAAAGTAGAAACAAAGAAGTAGGGACTGCCTCCAAAAACAGAGTTTTTCTAATACAAAAAGTACCAGAAGTTCAAGGGGAAAGCTGTGCACTCAGGTCTGAACTCAGGCAATAAAAACTGTCATTGGATTAAGTCGGGTCCTACACCTCCCCCAACTAGACTCGACGTTTACCTGAGACCATTAAAGCACATGGCAACGCAGTAGATAACACAACAGACAAACAGCATCCTAGAGATGGAACCTTACCTGCTTCTGGTCCCAGGAACCACAACGGCACCACTTTCTTGATTTTTTCTCTGCAAAAATGCTGCAAACTTATTTCTTGTCGTAGGTGGTGTGCTTAAGGTTTTTTTAATAGTAGTTCCATCCACCAGGTCAGGCATCAGCATTTTGGAAGAGTTCAAGGATGTACTACCTTCACAGCCATCTTTCTTGGTCTTCTTTGTAAATGAAAGAGAATACTGACTCAACAGATCATCTTCTGACATCTCCTCTAAATAAAAACAAAGTGACCATGAATAAATGTTTGTCCACATGCAGTTAAAGATTTGGCTTTAGCTTCACAGTCCATGTCCCTTTGTTCTAAGGATAAAGTCTTTTTTTTTTAAAACTATGCACCAGAAAAGAAAATCCAAGGATAACTTAAAATTTTTTTCTTGGCTGTGTTTTACAATTTCACAAGTTAGTATGCTTTAATGTCAATTATTTGTACAATTTTATGTGAAATTACCCAAACCAAAATTTCAGGACACAATCAATTTTGTAAGGGTATATACTCATTATACTAAGGGCTTAATTTTGAATGTAAAAAATAAAAAACCAATTTTAAGGGGATTTACATGTAGATACATAATTAATTTAATGTTTGATTTTAAAAATGTCCCAGTAAAACCATATCTATGTGAAATGATGATTGTCAGGAGTCAGAAGTAATTTGCTAAGGAGCCCTAATTGGCTGCGCGGCAAACGTATCCTGTGGTATTAGAATAGATCAAAGACAAAGTAATACAAAGGCTGCAGCCGAGATAGGCTGAGACATAGCGATAGCAGTAAGTGTCTTAAATTAGTTCAATGAACTCTCAGTCTGAACAGCTTCCTCTCACAGGACTGAATGCCCATTACTCGAAAAAGTCAGTAAAATAGTTGAGGGCCCCAAAATACCAGAGACAAAAAGATGATACCTCCAATCCAATTTTTAAAAAGCTACAGATCAGCCAAAACCGGTTTGGCTCAGTGGATAGAGCGTCGGCCTGCGGACTCAAGGGTCCCAGGTTCGATTCCGGTCAGGGGCATGTACCTGGGTTGCGGGCACATCCCCAGGGGGTGTGCAGGAGGCAGCTGATCGATGTTTCTCTCTCAGTGATGTTTCTAACTCTCTCTCTCCCTTCCTCTCTGTAAGAAATCAATAAAATATATTTAAAAAAATAAAAAATAAAAAGCTATAGATCAGAGATTTTGACTCCTGGCATGAGCCTAAATTTGTTTATTATGAAGAGAATTATGAGCCCTTACAGAAAACAAATATTGTAGGAGCCCCAACAAGGCTTCCTTAAGAAGCCACGCCAGACTAACCTCGTTTTCTTTTTGGAATAAGCTTTAGACGAGCTACTCAGGCAATCCCACAGATTTAGCATATCCTGAGGAGGACACGCAGTGTCTCTCCCATTATCCCAGTAGACAGCAGCCAGCATCTACTGTGCATTATTACGTGGGGTCAGCAGCAGGCTGGTCAGCCCTGAAAAGCTACTGGCAGCCATCAGTCTGAAAGGAGGGTGTCTCTATATAGTGCTTTAGATTTCTGCACTGTCTCTGATTCAGGTGAACATTACATAAGCAAACACATTTTAACCAAAACTTTAAGACACAGGAAGCCATACTTCTCAAATTTCTAGCTGACAAAGATAATACCCATATGTTAGATAATACAGAGATTCAAAAATGAAAAAAGAAAAAAAAAAAGAAAAGACGAGTGGGCAGAACAATGGATTAAAATGAATTCAGAACACCTCAATAAGAATAATTTCACACCGAAACCGGTTTGGCTCAGTGGATAGAGCGTCGGCCTGCGGACTGAAGGGTCCCAGGTTCGATTCCGGTCAAGGGCATGTGCCTGGGTTGCGGGCACATCCCCAGTGGGAGATGTGCAGGAGGCAGCTGATCGATGTTTCTCTCTCATCGATGTTTCTAGCTCTCTATCTCTCCCCCTTCCTCTCTGTAAAAAATCAATAAAATGTATTTAAAAAAAAAAAGAATAATTTCACCTGCAGTTAGATGTAAATGTGTAACTGTACCTAGTTTAATAGGAACTGGCGGATTTTGATGATAAACTCAGTAAATGCCAGCAAAATGACAAGAATGCAAATGAAAGCTAACACTATCTTCGTCTGCAAAAACAAAATCCCCGTCTGGCTAAAGGACTGGAACAGTGCCGCAACTCTAAACCTCTGCTGTGCTGCGGTAAGCGGACCATGCTAGCGACCACGCACTGCGACAGTTGCACAGTGACGCCCCCCGGGGACAGATGCGGAACGTTCAGTTAGGGAAGAAATCCAGGAGGGTCACAGAGCTGTCTCTAACTATATGACCGGCTGTCACAGGAAAGAGGAGTGCGACTTACTCTATTGTTTTATTTTTGTGTCCGTGTGTACGCCCAGGGGATAAGATCCATTGATGAGATGTAGTTTAACAAAGCAGACTTAGTAAGGAATGAACACGTGTAGTTACTTGCTTATGTACCAGGTGCTTTTATACGTTATCTTACATAACATACAAAAAAGTTTGTGAAATAGTCAGTTTCATTCCCATAATAGAAGAGGAAACAAAGTTTGAGAGATATTATCATGAAAAATATTTAGGTTCATAAAGAATTTGGACATTTTGACCAAACATGTATAATCTATACCTAAATTTAAAAATTAGCCTTTGCTGGTCTGGCTCAGTGGATAGGGCGTTGGCCTGAAGACTGAAGGGTCCTGGGTTGATTCCAGTCAAGGGCACATGCCTGGGATGCAGGCTCGATCCCCAGTAGGGGGAGTCTAGGAGGCAGCGGATCAATGATTCTCTCTCATCGTTGATGTTTTTCTTTCTCTCTGCCTCTCCCTTCCTCTCTGAAATCAATAAAAATATATTTTAAAAAATAATAAAAAGTAAAAGCATGAACTATAAGTTTGCAAAGGTGTTTGCTTTGTTTTTGTGGTTAGTCTTTTATTCATTCATGTAGTAGATGCTTGAGGGAAAGAATAAATAGATTATAGTCATTCTTTCTACTTCTTAACATGTTCTATGGTGAAAAACAAAAACCAAAAACGTTTCCCAATACCTAGTTTTCCATTCTCAGCACTTCTGTCCAACACTGTACTGGGGTTCCAGCAGGCAAGAAAAAGAAAAAAAAGGCATCCAGACTGGAAAAGGAGAAGCAAGACTGTCTTTACTTATAGGGAATCTGATTGTTTATATGGAAAATCCTAGAGTCTACCAAAGTGAATTCAGCAGGGTTGCAAATTACACAAACCAATTATTACCTTTCTATATACTAGAATGACCAACTAGAAATCAAAATCAAAATATCATTTACAATAGCATAACAAATCTGAAATATGGGGATCAATTTTATAACGGATGTACAACCCCTGGGCAGTGAAAACTATAACGCACTGCTGAAGACTTACTTTAAATAAATGGATCAGAAAATTCAATATTCAGATGTCAGTTCTCCCCAAATTGAACTATAGGTTAAACTAATTCCCAGTCAACATCACAGCAAATATCTTAAAAAACAACAACATCCCTGGCTGGTTTGGCTCAGTGGATAGAGCATCAGCCTGCAGACTTAAGGGTCCTGGGTTCAATTCCAGCCAAGGGCACATGCCCAGGTTGTGGGCTTGATACACAGTAGGGGGCTTGCAGGAGGCAGCCAACCGATGATTCTTTCTCATCATTGATGCTTCCATCTCTCCTTCTCCCTTCCTCTCTGAAATCAATTTAAAAAATTAAACAAACAAAAAACAACAAACTGACAGTTGATTCTAAGATTTAAATGAAAAGGTGCAAAACAAAGAGTTAGCCAAAACAACTTTTCAAAAGAAGAACGAAGGGACTATACTACTTGATTCTGAAACTGACTGTAAAGTTACAGTGATCAAGACAGTGTGTCCGGCATAAAGATAGGGAGAGAGAGAGCAACGCTTCACACTAACATTCAGAGACTCACACACACGCCAACCGACGGCCACCAACTGTGCCCAGGCAATTCAGTGGGGAAGGATCATCTTTTTTTAAAAAAATATATTTTGTTTTTATTTATTTTTTTCATAGATTTTATTGATTTTTTTACAGAGAGGAGGGGAGAGGGATAGAGAGTTAGAAACATCGATGAGAGAGAAACATCGATCAGCTGCCTCCTACACCACCCCCCCACTGGGGATGTGCCTGCAACCAAGGCACATGCCCTCGACCGGAACCAAACCTGTGACCCTCCAGTCCGCAGGCTGACGCTCCATCCACTGAGCCAAACCGGCCAGGGCAAGGATCATCTTTTTAACAAATGGCCCTGGGACGACTGAACCGGCAAAAACGCAGCCTTGATCCTTACCTCATATCACATAAGAAAATCAATTAACAATGCATCATAGGCCTGAATATGAGTTAAAACTATAAAACTCCTAAAAGAAACAGGAGAAATCTTCGTGACCCTGGGTTTAGCAAAGATAGATTTCTTAAACATGACCACTGCTAACGAGCACTTCATAAAAGCGAAATACATACCGCCTCTTGGCCGTTTGACAATGGACAGCTTCCTCGGCAGGTTCAGCCCTTTGGTGCTGACCACCTGTTCCCTGCCCGCAGTGCTTGGGTTCGCCTTCAGTCTTGTAGCTCCTGGAACAGGGGCCAGCTCAGGTCTAGGGCAGTAGTTCCTATGCCAAATGCTATGAACACCAGACGGCTTTTGAGATGTACTGTCATCCCAACTACGACTTCTCAACAGGGCGGGCTAAAATAGTAAAAGCAAAAAGGTTTCCTGAAGAAAATAGTCAATTATTTCCCTCTGTAGCAACACAAATTATAAGCAAATAATTACCCTTAAAAAGAACAGCTTTTTAATGAATTATCTGTCCTCTAATTACATGTTCTACACTTTCTGTTACATGTACCTTGTATTCTTAGGTTCCTCTTCTAACAAGAGGCAAGTGATCTTATTAGCTCATCTTAAGAAAAAATAGCCCTAGCTGGTTTGGCTGAGTGGATAGAGCTTCAGCCTGCAGACTGAGGCTCCCAGGTTCAATTCTGGTCAAGGGCACATGCCTGGGTTTCAGGCTTGATCCCCAGTATGGGGCGTGCAGGAGGCAGCTGATCAATGATTCTCTCTCATCATTAATGTTTCTATCTCTCTCCCCCTCTCTGAAATCAATAAAAAATATATTAACAAAGGAAAAAATAAGCTTCCTAAGATAAATGGTGTAAGATATAAAGGCTGCAATGGAAGAAATGTAGAAAAAAGTTCTTTTAAAATTTGACATTAGTTTAATAACCACCTGGCAATTAAGCCTCTAAATAATCATTTACATACCTTTTACAAACCACCTGAAAGTTAAAGCCATAAAATTATGTCTTCAAAGTAATCAACTATCCCACCTCTAGCAATCGGTTGGGCCAAACAAAAACAATCTAATTTCCAAAACTCTTCGTTTCTATTAAACCCATGCTTGGAACTGACTTTCGTGGACGAGATGAAGAAACAGCTCCTTTGGTCTACACTGAGACTTCCATAACACTTTCTCCGAGAAAGGGCTTATTGCAGGCAGGACTGGTGTATTTACCACCGTTATTTGAGTGAATGTCAGTTACAGGATCTCTCATCCTCAGACCAGAACACCTGGGAACAAGCTGGCCTGCCTTCACTGCCCAGTCCTTCTGCCTCTTTGAGCTGTCTCGCTGGTTAATAAGTGCCTTCTTTCTCATAGTTTCCAGTCCAATCCAGGCCTTTTTACCCTTGCTCATTCTCATTTAATAATTCAGTCCTTTACTAAGCATTTATTAAGCACATAAAACATGCTTAGGCTAGCTGATGTTCTGGAGTACAAAGAAAAAAAAACATAATCCCTCCTTGTAAGGACTTTGCAATGAAAGCTCATAAAACCCTGCCTTTATGAAGATTACATTATTTTGGGCAGAATCAGAAAATAAACCAAATAAATTACATAGTAGTAAGTGGTAAAAAGGAAAAAAAAAAAAGAGAAATGTTATTAGATGAAGAAGAAGAGTTTGTTTTTGACTGTGGATCTATTTCAGTTTACAGGAAGTCATTTACGTAGAGATTATGTGGCTGGTACACAGACTAGAAATTGGGTTAGAATAAATATGAATGAAAAGAGAATAGAGTCTGAGTGAAAATATGAACAGAAAAGAGAGAATGGGGAGAGTGGACCAAAAGGGATAGACAGAATTGGGGAAAAGTAGAAGAAAACAGGGAAGGGCGACAGAACACAGCGGGGTGCTCATTAAACATTTGCTAAGTTGTGAATCAGGGGAAACCACGTTGTACCTGTAAGGGCAGTGTTTCTAGTTTTGGGTCTTCAGCAACATGACAGGGTGAACAGGGTGAGAGGAGAAAAGAGGCATCAAGTGCTTGGTGTATTCAAATGGAACGTTCAAGTCTACAGGTTTTTAATGGAAGGAAATTACCCGACATGCCTATGTTCTAAGAGACATAATTTCTTTAGCACCAAGCTGTTTCTGATCTATACTCTGCACAGTGCCCGGCTATAAAAATGCTTCAAAGCCGAAACCGGTTTGGCTCAATGGATAGAGCGTCGGCCTGCGGACTGAGGGGTCCCAGGTTTGATTCCGGTCAAGGGCATGTACCTGGGTTGCGGGCACATCCCCAGTAGGAGGTGTGCAGGACGCAGCTGATCGATGTTTCTCTCCCATCGATGTTTCTAATTCTCTATCTCTCTCCCTTCCTCTCTGTAAAAAATCAATAAAATATATTTTTAAAAAAAAATGCTTCAAAGATGTTCACTAAATGGAGAGCTGCCTTCAGTCACAGTTCTGAGACACAACTGATGTGCGTTTAGAAAGAAGCCATTAGAAGGTTACCGTAGCAGTGTCTGGATTGTAGTCATCAATCTGTTCAAAAGTATTTATATCTTTATTTCCAAGTGCTATTTGAAGAGCTATCGAATCATCAATATACCTAGGTTGGTAAGATTAAGGAAAAATGTTTTTATTAACAATGGAACAAAACCCACTATAATAAGAAAGAAAAGTGTGCCTGGCCAGCGTGGCCCAGTGGTTGAGCGTTGACCTATGAACCAGGAGGTGACGACATATGCCTGGGCTGTGGGTTTGATTCCCAGTGGGGGGTGTGCAGGAGGCAGCCAATCAATGATTCTCCCTCTCATCATTGATATTTCTCTTTCCATTTCTCCCCCTTCCTTTCTGAAATCAATAAAAATATAAATGGAAAGAAAGAAAAGTGTATTCCATTGTCACAGAAAATCCTCAGGTTTATAACGTCAATGGATGCTGACTTCCACACTCAGCACTCCCGCACTCCCAAACCACAAGCACATTGACGCATCTCTACTTGTCACTGCAGGAGCTGGCTCTCCTGCAGCAAAGCCCCGAGGCATCGCTTACTCCCTCTCGAGAAGATGGAGAGGAGTGCTGGCGGCCAGCTGAGTGGCTCAGGCTCGGCACTGCCCGAGTGAGTGGCCGGTGGCTGTGGGAAGGGCACCCTCATCGGGAGTCCTCGCACACCCACAACGCCTCTCCTAATACATCCAGCTTGCTGGCCACAAGTGTTTCTCTTAGGTGTCCCCTTTGTTTTTGTTGTTATTTTTTTAAAAGATCTATTTGGCTCCATTGGAGGATTCACAGATCAGGCAGCATTCCTAGTGCTGTAGAAAGGAGTTGTAAGTGTCACCTTTGGAATATGTTCCTATCAAGTCAAACTAAGTAATTAACAAGCTATCGCGAATGAGCCGCAGATTTACAAACAAAAAGTTGCTCTAAGTTTTCACCAGCATGCTAGTTAAAATGAACAAAACACAGATTTCATTATAGAAAAGAAAGCAAGAAACAGTTGGTAAGCTTTTCACTGAATGTCTCCCTAAAAATGCCACTAGGGACACACGGAGGGACTGAAAAATCCTACCACTGGTTCAGAAAGGATACCGCCCAGCATAGCTCAGCGCTGCAGGGTCTACGTCATCTCTGTAGTCATTCAGAGGGACGAGCTTCCTTCTGATGGGATCGAACACCAGCTGGTAAAGGAAGGTGTTGTTGGCCCGAATAAAGCCTTTGATGTAGTCCTCTGGGACTGTTATGTTCATCTTGAGGTAATGTCCAAGTTTCTTGATAACCTAACAACGGATGCAAAAATATTTACGCGTTATCCACAAGAATACAGAATGTATTAGCCCTGAGACCCATCTGCTTACATGAGAGGATGAGGAGAAATAGAAAAACCAATTGTTTTTATCTACATTAAAAACCTCTACCAGCAAACACAACCATGTCAGAGCACTTAAAATGCTGTGTTTCTATAACAGTATTTTCTTTGCATCTTCTCCTGTTAATCCAAATAATGAGAAATTCAGTTGCACATCAAGTTTACATTCCTAAGAACATATTCTTCACACTCAAAGTCCCTTTTATTCAGAAGGCAAAAAAACCAAAACATACACGACTCGAGAATTAAAAACCCCCAAGTATTCTTAGATCACATTTTGAAAGAGAAATTGGCATTCTAATCCCTACTAACAGTCAAGGATGATTAAAGCTTGACGTGGTTTTAAATAGTTTCTATCAAACTCACAGATGGAGAAGGGAAGACCCAGAGAACTGAAGGGATCCAGGAGGCCAGGGCCTGACCCTCCGTTCCCAGCTCTCCCAGCGTCTCCCTCCCCAGACACCACGATGCTGCACCAGCCTCGGCCCTGAGGACGCGCATTGACCTTTGGAAGGAAAAGGGGCTCTGCTCTGCAACCTGAGGGCTTTGGAGAACTACCCAGCGGGAGGAAGGGCCAGGACAGCAGAGGAATCCCAGAGCAGTGATGCGAGCAGAGATGTGACGTGAGGATTACAGGCAGCGTTTCCCAGAGGCTCCGTGATACCTCGGATAGCACAGCAGATCGCGGGAGGAAGAGACGAGAACCCGCTGCCTCCCGTTAAGCCACATCACAGAGATTTATGTACATCAATGTGCAATTCTCATCATTTCATTTGTTTTACAAGACATGGTTATTTTTCATAAAAACATACCAGCTATGTTAATATGTAATGAATTTATTATTAATTTTAAATGAAGTAATAAATAATTTCAACTTTTAATTTCTGATTTGGTAAATGTCAATAGCTATAACCTATATAAACCAAACTACCACCACCAAAAGCTTTTAGGAGTATAAAGGGGCCCAAGCCGGTTTGGCACAGTACATAGAGTGTCAGCCTAGGGACTGAAGGGTCTCAGGTTCGATTCCAGTCAAGGCACATGCCCAGGTTGTGGGCTCAATCCCCAGTAGGGGCCATGCAGGAGGCAGCCAATCAATGATTCTCTCTCATCATAGATGTTTGTCTCTTTCTCCCTTTCCCTTCCTCTCTGAAATAAAAAAATATATATATATATAAAAAAAAAAGAGTATAAAGGGATCCTGAGACCTAAAGATTGAGAACCATTACATTGAGTAATAGGACAGAGATAAAAAGATGGTACGTTTTGCCCTAGCCGATTTGGCTTAGTGGATAGAGCATCAGCCTGTGAACTGAAGGGTCCCAGGTTCGATTCGGATCAAGGGTACATGCCTGGGTTGCAAGCTCGATCCCCAGTGGGGGGCGTGCAGGAGGCAGCCAATCAATGATTCTCTCTCATCATTGATATCTCATCCCTTCTTCTCTGAAATCAATAAAAATACATTTTAAAATTTTTTTTACAAATATGGTATGTTTTAACATTATTCCTACCCTAGAATATTTTAAATAGCCCTTAAGTCTCTATATTACTCATTTTAAAAACCACTAGTTTGTAATTGCTGAAAACATGGCTCATTATAGTTGCCAAAAGCAAAGTTCTAGTGTCTTAGTCATTTTATTTCAGTGACACATTATTGGCTACTAACATATAATATTTAAAATCCATATTCTTAGTGTTTTATCTATCATTTAAGAAACGCTTCAGAAGTCGAGTATGACCCTTGGTGAGTCCCCCTTACCTTTACAATGTCTGGGTTATTGGCTAGCCTCAGCACTTTGCAGGCCTTTGCTAACCCAATCCCGCGCAGTGATGAGAGATAGTCACAGCCCGAAAGGATGCACATGTACCGAAACTTCTCCTCTGTGAACACATCCCCAAGCTGTCTGCACATGCCCAGCCGAGCCTGGTCAATTTCCAGTCCATTTCCAAACTGGTCCATTTTTAAAATCACCTTTAAGAGGAAAGGAAACTGTTAATACCTATAAGGGCCATTTTTATTTTTTATTAATCAATTCACTGCAATATTTCTAAGAAACCTTTCTTGTTCTTCATCAGGGCAATGAGAGAGCCGAGACAGGTCGGCCAGTTAACTACTTTCAAATCTGTAGACAAATCAAGGTGAAGCATGGGCTAGGACTCTTGACACAAGGAATACCCTTTCTACAACTTTACTTCCTACCGCTATTACAGGTTGTCATGGTGATCAAATAGAAATTCATACAGAAAGCACTCCCCCCCTTACCTACCACTGTTACTTTTTAAAAAGTAAACCGTTTTATTTTTAAAGTAAGACATGTTCACTATAGAAAACTTGGAAAACAGAAATTCCAAAGGAATAAAATAGAAGTGGCCCTAAATCTCTCATCTATCGCTGTTACCCAGCGTAATCCTTTTGACATAGATCCTTCTAGTCATCTATGTATAGATGATAAGAATAACAAAAATGAGATCATCCTATATTTCTGTATCTTAACTTTCCTACATAATATATCATAAAAATTTCCATTAAACAGTTTATACACAATCCCATTATAAAAAAATTTACCTAATCTAATTGAAAAATATAAAGCAAATAATTATTAAAAAATAAGACTAAGTCTATATTCTACTAAAGAATTTGTACAAAACAACAAAATGCTCTAACCGTAAGTTTAGTCTGAAAAAGCACCCAGATTATACAAATATCAAGCAGCAAAACCCGTCTTTTCATTTTAAATATAACTATTAACACTGTAAGAATTTCAGGTATTAAATGAAATATTACAGGAGAGGAGAAACTTTAATTCCTTGGTTCACACTATTTTAGCACCTTTTTACAGCCGAAAGCGAGGAGATCAGAGTCCTCCGTGACGATGGCTTGTACAATGCCAGCTTTGTTCAGATAGGCCAGCTGTGCATCTGCTTCGTAAGGCGCCACGAGACAGTCGACCCCCTGAGCCCGAGCAGCCTGTGGGAGAGGGGCAGTCAATGTGCAGAACAGCGTCTGGAAAGAACTCAACAACTCCCTGTTTCAAATCCATTTTATCACCAGCTTCACCGTGCACGTGCTGATACTATTTTCAAAAATCATATCCTTGCCGGAGCCGGTTTGGCTCAGTGGATAGAGTGTCAGCCTGCAGACTGAAGGGTCCCAGGTTCAATTCCGGTCAAGGGCACATGCCGGGTCACAAGCTCAACCCCCAGTAGGGGGCGTGCAGGCAGCAGCCAATCAGTGATTCTCTCTCATCTTTGATGTTTCTGTCTCTCTCCCTCTCCCTTCCTCTCTGAAATCAATAAAAATATCTATAATAAAAGCACAATTAGACCAGACGTCCTTCTGGACATCCTTCCGGATGAAACGGGCTGCGAGGGAAGCCTGGGCCCTGGGTGCCAGAGGGAAGCCGGTGCTGGCAGCCGGGGGAAGGAAGGCCTACCCTCGCACGAATTTCATCGAGCCTCGAGTATACACATAAAAATCATATCCTTTCAAGTCTGCTTTTTCTACTTTTAGTCCTAGTATATAATGAACTGATCAAATAGCCACTGAGTCTTTTTTTTAAATCAACTTATAAATTTGGAGAAAAGAAACACTGCTTTACACGGGGAGGGAGCCAGTAACTGTAAGTCACAAAAGACAAGTTTCCATCTGAAGAATGGCTATGCTCCACCTGCAGACTCGATCCCCAGTAGGGGACGTGCAGGAGGCAGCAGATCCATGATTCTCTCTCATCAATGATGTTTCTCTCTCTCTCCCTCTTTCTTCCTCTCCGAGAGAGAAAAAAAAAAAAAAAAAAAGAATGGCTACGCTCCAAAAGTATCTGACATATTTAGAGCTCTAAATCTATTTTCCCCATGAAAATAACAGGCTCTCTTGTCAGACTACAAGAGTCTACCTAACATTGAATCTAATCACCATAGTTATAATCCCAGTTGTTTTCGAGCAGTTTGAACACAGGCCTGAAAAGGGGGAGGGAGGGCTGGGACTGTGGGCACGTGGACACTAATATTTGGTGATAAAAGACCGGTCTAAGCAGAGCAGATGGGGTAGCCTGGAAGTCTGCAGAGTTCCCGAGTCAGCGAGGCTGGTTCAGGGTCTCGGACAGGCGTCCAGGCGAAGGGTCAGTAAGTGGTGAAGCCTCAGTGCCAGTGGGGGTGGGACTGAGCCCCCAGCAGTGCACCCCTCCATCTCCGGGACATGCTGATGGAGGTCACCTAGGGTCTTATTTAAAAAGGGAGAGCTCAGCTTATCCCTCGGGCTTTCTCCCTTGGAAATGCTGAATTCTATCCAAGCAAACTGTTCCCTTCTTGCTGACATTAGCCCGCTCCAGGAGGTCAGGCCTACAATAATTCCCGTCCCTTCATCTCCTTGCTCTCCCATCAATAAACAACTTACAACCAGCTTCCATGAACGTCACTATTTGTTACTTAGGCATCATTTCTTTTTTTTAATCCTCACCCGAGGACATTTTTCCATTGGTTTTTAGGGAGAGCAGGAGAGAGAGGGAAAGACAGAGAGAAACATCCATGTGAGAGAAACACATTGACTGGTTGCCTCCTGCACGAGCCCCGACCAGGGCCCGGGCTGGGGAGGAGCCTGCAACCGAGGTACGTGCCCTCGGAAGGAATCGAACCCGGGATCCTTCGGTCCGCAGGCTCTCTCCACTGAGCCACACCGGCGAGGGCGCGTTATTCCTTGTTTGCTTACTTTAATGACGTTGTGGGCCATTGCATGTGTGATGTTGACACAGCGGGTGAAGCATTCTCTGGCCTCCGAGACCTTCCCCTCGCGAAGAAGCTGCTTGCCCTTAAGGAGGTTGGCTTGTCGTCGCCTGCAAGGAACAAGAAAACCCAGAGCTGGATCAAGAAACTATGATACAACTCAAATGCGAGGCATTTCCCTTGAATAGAAAAAAGCCTGGCTCATTTGAAAGTGCGCCCCTGGTCCTTGAGAGCATTAGCCCGCAGGCCCTGGGCTCCTAAGCAAAGAACAAGCCCTCTCTCTCTAGGGCGCACTCACAGGCCAGCTCAGTGGGCTCTGCCACAGCAACGCCTCTGTCAGAAGAAAGTGAACCAAGACGCTTAAGAAAATGCGAGTCAAGGCTTTCACACCATCAAACCAACTTCCACGCGCAAAGGGTGGAACTGTATCAGCACACAAGGAACTTGAGGAACGCTGCTTCTGTGAGCTTCCCTGTGAAATCTATTAGAGAACAAGCTTCAGAAAAACCAAAATAACATGATGAGAGGCAGGGACACAAGGATGGGTGATGACCACATAGTAAACTGTAGAATCAAAACTCAGTAAGGAGCCGAACCGGTTTGGCTCAGTGGATGGAGCATCAGCCTGCGGACTGAAGGGTCCCAGGTTCGATTCCGGTCAAGGGCATGTACCTTGGTTGCGGGCACATCCCCAGTGGGGGGGGGGGGCATGCAGAAGGCAGCTGATCGATGTTTCTCTCTCATCGATGTTTCTAACTCTCTATCCCTCTCCCTTCTTCTCTGTAAAAAAATCAATAAAATATATTAAACTTTAATTGCTTTCAGTAATCCCACTGGTGGTGGGAGTATTAGTCCTATTGAGTATATCCCCTGTTTTGCTTTCCATGGTTTGTTACCCAGAGTCAAGTGAAATATTAAATGGAAAATTCCAGAAATAAACAAAATTAGTAAGTTTTAAATTGTGTGCCATTCTCAGTGGCAGGATGAAATCTTGTGCCGTATCTACTTCACTCCATCTCATCCCATAGGCATCGTATCATCTCCATCACAAGAAGGGCGAGGCCCTGGCCGGTGTGGCTCAGAGGATAGATAGAGCGTCGGCCTGTGGCCTGAAGGGTCCCGGGTTCCATTCCAGTCCAGGGCACATGCCTGGGTTGCTGGCTTGGTCTCCAGTGGGGGTCGTGCAGGAGGCAGCTGATCCATGATTTTCTCTCTCAACATTGATGTTTCTATCTCTCTCTCCCTCTTCCTTCATCTCTGAAATCAATATATATTAAAAGAAAGAAAGAAGAACAAGGGTGAGTAGAATATAAGATATTTTGAGGGAGAAGAGACAGATCACATTTACATAACTTTTGTTATAGGTTATTATGGTTGTTGTATTTTATTAAATTACTGTTGTTAATCACTGTGCCTAATTTACAAGTTAAACTTTGTCATATGTCTTATGTGCAGGAAAACACAGCATGATAGGGCTTGGTTCTATCGGGGTGTCAGGCATCCACTGGGGGACTTGGCATGTGTACCCACTGAATAGGGGGGACGACTGGAATTATAAGACGCTCTAACTTTATCATCCCCTGTCCCCTTAGAACAAGGATTCTCAGTATGGGAGGAAGGAGATGCTGATGAAGCACAGAAGTTAAGTAAAAGCCTGTGCCCTGAATCTGAATGGGAAGTATCAGTCTGAACTAGTGAGGTTTTTTCATCAAGTCAATGCACACATACATGCCCCGGGTGGTGGGCTGGGCCCCAGTAGTGGGTGTGCAGGAGGCAGCCTACTGATGCTTCGCTCTCACATCAATGTCTCTCTCCCTCTCTCTCTCTCTCAAAATCAGAAAAAAAAATTTACAAAATGGATAGCTGGAAGGAGGCTTGACTTGGGGCGGTGAATACACAACACAATATACAGACGATGTATTATAGAACTGTACCCCTGAAACCCAAATAATTGTGTTAATCAATGTCACCTCAATAAAATCAATTTTAAAAATGGACACAACTAATAATTAAGAAATTCACTATCACAGTGAAATTTTAACATTCTTTTCTCAGTAACTGATGGATTAAGACACACATGAAAAACAAAAGAACCAGTAAAGAGACGGAAGATTTGAATCCTACAATAAGCCCGATTTACACTCAATAATTAGAGAACGCACAATCCTTTCCCGCACACGGAAGACTTAAGGAAATGTGTTCATGCCCTAGGCTATAAAAAAGCCTCAATAAATTAAACATTTAACGAAAAGCTGGCATTGGGTGCGCGGCCTCAGATGCCTGTGCTGGAGGGAAGCTGAGCCCGCAGGTGAGGTGACTTGTCCCAGGTCACACGGGTGAGGGAGCCGAGAGGCTGCGGGGCCTTCTGCCACCGCGGAGGCCGAGATTCCCACGAGCCGGGCGGCCAGGCCTTACCAGCTTCCTGGAGGCTCACAGGCTCACCTGCCTTCTTAGGGGCCAGCCCGCCTCCCCTGCTGGGACCGCTGCACGGGCACCACCGGATCCCGGTCTGGGAAGGCCGAGGGGGGTTCGGGAAGGGCCACAGGAGGAGGGCTCCCAAGCAGGTGCCCAGGCACCAGGCATCTTCAGTCCTCCCTGCCCGGGAGGGGCACCTCCCAGGCCCCGTACCAGCCCCCCGAATCTGAGCCGCAGCCCCCCCCAAACTGCTGCGTGAGCGGCTGCCCCAACTGCGTGTGGGTGGACATGCAGACGGGCTCCTGCCGCTCCACCCGGCTGGCGGGGGGCCGTGCTCCTGCACAGCGGACAGAACCTCAGGCCTCGCCGGGATGGAGATCCGGCTCCATCCCGCAGGAGGAGCAGAGGCCGAGCGGGCCCGGCCGACAGCTGACAGCTGACCCCACGGGGAGCCCCGAGCTCCTGCCCAGGCAGCACGCGGCCGCCTCTCTCTGGGCCCCTGCGTGGGGCTTGCGTCAGGTGGGAGTGGGAAGGGTTCTTTATTGACATCACCTGGAAATAAAGAAGCTCTCTGTGCAGCTGAGAAAAAAAACAACACAAAGAACCAAAGTAGTATTAGCCCGGCCAAGTGCTCAGTGGGTGAGCGTTGACCTATGAGCCAGGAGGTCAGGGTTTGATTCCCGGTCAGGGCACATCCCCAGTGTGGGGCGTGCAGGGGGCAGCTGATCGATGATTCCCTCTCATCATTTGATGTTTCTCTCTCTCCCTTCCTCTCTGAAATCAATAAAAACAGATAAAAACAAAAAACCAAACAACTAGTATTCTACAAACCATAGCATCAGACCTCAATACAATTACGTCAGAGATGAAAGAGAGACGCAACTTACTCTCTTCTGGACTTCTCCACTTCCTTTTTAGAAGGCAAAGTGCATCCATCAAACACAAGAATAGGCTTGATCCCATGAGACAGTAACATATTTACAAATTTCATGCAAAATCCTACATACCTATGAAAATAAAAGGCATTTAAGTGTTTGCATCTTGTAAGTAATACTTCTGCTCCTTTTAAAACCTGATAAAATGAATTATGAAAAGAGGTTTGTTTTTTGTTTTTTAGAGAAAATGTTTTCATAGGAAATGAACATTAATTTACATCTCCCATCATTTCATTAAAAAAGGGGATCTTTTGCTCTAGCCGGTTTGGCTCAGTGGATAGAACGTCGGACTGAAGGGTCCCAGGTTCGATTCCTGCCAAGGGCACATGCCTGGGTTGCGGGCTCGATTCCCAGTGGGGGGGTGTGCAGGAGGCAGCCGATTGATGATTCTCTCTCATCATTGATGTTTCTATCTCTCTCTCCCTCTGTGAAATCAATAAAGTAATATATTTAAAAAATAAAAATAAAAAAATTAAGAAAGGGATCTTTTAACTCAAAATAGAAATAAAAAGGCATAATCTTAAAAAGCAATCATTTAAATCAAACATATTCATCTTAATGAAAGACTCACTACGTTGTAAACTACTGACAACGACCCTTCGTTGGTCTTAAGAAGCAATGGAAAACCTGTATTCTTCAAGCACAGTTGCAGCTGCTTAAATGTAATGGTGGAAAAGAAACTGCTTTAAAACACGACCACAGCTCGGGAGTGGCAGGTGTGCCCAGACTGCTTCAGATCCCACAGCTGCAGGCTGCCTGGTCAAATTAACCCTAACAGCCTCAAACATTACCATGCAATAATGACTTTCCCCTCCTTCCCTCTAAGAAACAAGCAGGATTAACACATTTCACCTGGTGTCTATTGAGCTGAGGTAATACTAAGATCTGTGAGCCTTTCCTCTAGGACAGCGGTTCTCAACCTGTAGGGCGCGACCCCTTTCACAAGGGTCTCCTAAGGGTCGAATGACCCTTTCACAGGGGTCGCCTAAGACAATCGGAAAACACATATATAATTACATATTGTTTTTGTGATTAATCACTATGCTTTAATTATGTTCAATTTGTAACAATGAAAATACATCCTGCATATCAGATGTTTACATTAAGATTCATAACAGTAGCAAAATGACAGTGATGAAGTAGCAACGAAAATAATTTTATGGTTGGGGGTCACCACAACATGAGGAACTGTATTAAAGGGTCGCGGCATTAGGAAGGTTGAGAACCACTGCTCTAGGAGATAGGTTATATATTACAGAAAAGAAAATGTATGATTCGTGTCCAAATCCCTGCAGAAAATCTGTCCAAAAATTGTGCTTGTTTTTCTGATGTTTCTATCTAAAAATAAAGAGGACATCAGTCCTGCCTCAAATGAGGTCGCGGAGTTTATAACTGGACGTCAAGACGGCTCCAAGTGAAGGGAAAGCGAGCCACACGCCCTTGTCCTTTGAAGCGGACGCCTTGCTCCCGTAACAGGACTTAGTGTTGTCGGCCCCCGAGGAAGTAGGCGTCTGAAATCACTATGGATTCTCAGAACACTGTTTATCTCAGACAAAAAGTAATAGGAGACGATTTGGGGGTTTTGTCCATCAGCGTGCTGATGGTCTGGCTTCATCCAAGTAAAAACTAGGTCTCTGTCACAGAAGGAAGTCATTCCTGACTTGGCAATGTTCGAAAACACACTTTTGGATAGACCTGGCACTGAATAAAAAATAAGACATTTTTAATTTTTTTTTAAAAAGTGTCTTCATAGGAAATGAACGTTAATTTACATCTCCCATCATTTCATTTAAAAGGGGGATCTTTTAACTTAAAATAGAAAATGAGGCTCATTCTTCACTGGCAACAAGCTACAGAAACAGGAGGTCCAGACTTACTTATCGGTAGGTTCGCCTCTGGCTAGTTTTTCAGCACAAGCAATAGCACCTTTGTGAAGCCAGCAGTACGTATCCACGGCCACCACCTGCCCCTTGTACTTCCTCACGTGGATGGGCTCGGAGGCGTCTTTGATAAACTGCAGTAATCCTTGTATCCCCATCCTGCCAAGTGAACTACGTGACGTGAGAGGAGAGGGGGAAAACAGCAATATTTAAAGGCAAATATACATTTACCCAAACGTTTTAGGAAAATAAAAACAAAACAAGAAAAAGAGAGTCTGGAAACGAGTAAGGACCTGTTACTATTGAGATATTTGAGAATCAGTGTTCTCAAATATTTTAACTGGGCTCCTCCCTGTCAAACAATTTCCGTAGTCTAGAATTTTCTTTCCAAAGTGCTTTCCCACATGGGATCATGATGTGTGCTCCAAGCCCTTAACACAATACTAGACACATGGAAGTATGAGTCTCTCTTCTCTAAAAATGCATTGCTGCCCGGCCGGCATGGCTCAGTGGTTGAGGGTGGACCTATGAACCAGATGGTCATGGTTCGATTCCTGGTTAGGGCACATGCCTGGGATGCAGGCTTAATCCTTAGTGTGGTGTGTGTGTGTGTGTGTGTGTGTGTTTGCAAGAGGCAGCCAATGAATGATTCTTTCTCATCATTGATGCTTCACTCTCTCTCTCCCAAATCAATGAAAATATATTTTAAAAAAACAGCAGCAGTCCTGGCTGGTTTGGCTCAGTGGATAGAGTGTTGGCCTGAGGACGGAAGGGTCCAGGGTTCGATCCCCAGCAGGAGGCCTGCAGGAGGCAGCGGATCAATAATTCTCTCTCATCTTGATGTTTCTATCTCTGTCTTCTCCCCCTTCCTCTCTGAAGCCAATAAAATAATATTAAAAACAACAGCAACAACAGGAGTTGTGGAGGCAGCCACAGTTCCAGGATCTGCCCTTGACCCCTGGATTAGCGTTAAGGATCCAGTTCCATCTGCCCATTTGGTGAAGAGCAGCTGAAGCAGCTGATTAATGATTCTCTCTCATCATGGATGTTTCCCTCTCTCCCTCTCCCTTCCTCTCTGAAACCAATAAAAACATTTAAAAAAAAAAAAAAAAGAGGCACTGCTAAAACCGATAACATTGTTTTGCTATGGCATCACTCTCCCTCTATGCAGGCATTGTCAGAGGCAACGTGCAAATGAGCACGGGAGTGGAAACTCAAAACGGCTTGTAGGCAGGCAGGCGTTTCAACCAAAAAGTGTAATAAATGCTTCAGGACAAACGCTTTGACTTCCGACCCCTTCCACCCAGGCGGCACCCCCTGAGCCCTTTCTGTACAGAAACCGCGGAATCCCAGCTCCCCACGATGAGCGGAGGCAGCAGTGGGCACTGCGCAGGTGCGTGGCATTTCACACCGTGAATCTCTCCCCGCAAACACGGCGCTTGGGAGGAAGGGAAGGAAGCAGGCGCAGGGTCGGTCCGAAGGCAGCCTCACCCTGCGGATCCCGGACGGAAGCTCCGATGCCCGCTGCGCTAGTCCGGCGAGTCCCCAGATGCCAGCAGCTCGCAGAGGCTCAACTGCAATCGCCGCAGGCCATCCGGATGCGGCTGGCCCTCCAGCCACAGTCCCAGGATCACAATGAGTCTCCCTCCGACACCGATACCGTCCTCACAGAGCGCTTCCTTGCACCGGGAGGGAAACTGGCGCCGCCGACATTGCGTGGAACGTGGTTTCTTCTGAACTAGGTAAATGCCCTCGGATGCATGTTGTCTCCTCGGCCCAGGGGCAGTGACGGCGCGCCATCGGCCACCGGTCGCTCCCGGAGCCCCCCGGGGGCGCCCGAGGTGCCGTGGGAGCTGCACCCGCGCCTCTTGGCTCCTAGGTCGCCCGGAGGTGCAGGGGCGAGGCCCGCAGGCCCATCCCAGAAGGCGCGTGTTCCTTGGCCTGCGGAAAGGAAAAATGTACTTGTCACCATTTAACCAATGGACACGGGCACCAGGGGGTGAGGGCAAGAGTGGGGGTGGGGGTAGAGGGAAATGGGGGGATAAGGACACACGTGTAATACCTTAATCAATAAAGAAAAAAAAAAGCTGGGAGATCGCATGCGAAAACGGGACTGCGAGCTTTTGCACAAAGACGGGGGGGACTGGGGTCCGACCACCGGGGCCGGGCCCGGCAGGGAATGAATGGCCTGCAGGCCACGCGGACGGCCCCTCGGTTCACGAACTGCAGCCCCCGCCACGCCAAGCACGTTCCCTCGGGACCCCACACCCTCCCGGGCCACGAGCCACATCAGGCAGCGACCCCCCGCGCTCCCCGGGGCCCGGCTGCAGGGTCGAGGGGGGGAGCCACGCAAACCCAGAATCTCCAGCCCGGAACGTGGGGGCGCGCAGACCACCCCCGCCGCGGGGACCAGCAGGAACCTACCCAAAGCCTCTGCACGGCCCGCTCCGTTCGCTTCTCGGGCAGCCGGGCAGGGGCTCCGAAACCCGGCCCCAGCGCCGCTGACTCCCGGGGGTCCCGGCAATAGAGCGGGGCGCCGCCGCGCTGCACGGACCAACCTTTCAATTTGCGCGGGATGGCCCGCGGCCCGCCCAGCGGAAGTGACGTCACGCATCTCCGCGCCGCCGGAAGGGCGTTCTGCCCGGAAGCGACCGTGGTCCCGTTGCCCTGCGACTCCGGGTGCCGCTTCCCGCCGGAAGCCCATGCAGCCTGTGGAAGGGGCGGGAAGAGCTGAGCTGATTGGCCAACATGGAATGGCGCCAGGGCGTGGAGAATTGTTTCTCGCGCGGGGGCCGCTGGGAGTTGTAGTTCTCCCGCGACCGCAGCCTAGTTCAGAGCTGCTGAAGTTCTAACCGCCTCCGCGTGTCTTTGTTGTTTTTAAAACCTAAAAAAGGGCTCCAGGGAAACAGGAGTGCAGCATGAGCTCTGAGAGACTTTAGGAAGGGACAGAGGTGGCGCTTGATAAGCAATTTAACTAAGAAGGGACAAAGGTTCTCTCCTTACTGGCCTGGCTCCTCGAAGCCTTCTTCATTCTCAACTAGGCTGCAACCTTGGACTACATAGATCTGAAAACCCACAAACATAGTTTTGTTTTGGTTATTTTTACTGTATTTTTTTTATTGATTGCAGAAAGGAAGGGACAGAGAGAAACATCAATGATGAGAGAAAATCATTGATCAGCTGCCTCCTGCCCGCTCGCTCCACGATGGGGATGGAGCCCACACCTGGGCATGTGCCCTGATGGGGAATTGAACTAGCAGCCTCCTGGGTCATAGGTCCAAGATCAACCACTGAGCCACGCCCACCGGGCTGGGTCACACCTAATCTGACGAACCTGCCAATTGCTCCTCAGATAGGAATTCCAGTATAAATTCCTACATTTTTTCCTACATTTTTCCTACACTCTAACATGTAACAGTGAGACGTTATTGTTTCCATGTGCATTTCTCTGATTGCTAACGACTGCGAGTATGGAGTATAGCTTTCTAGGTTTCCTGTTGTATATATAACCTAATCATAACTTTCACCCATTTTTGTATGTTTCCTGTTTTTTTTCTTGTAGGTTTTCAAATCTCTTGGGCACTTTGCTCTATTTTTATGCCCTGTGTGTGAGAAGTGTTGTCTCTAATTAATTTACTTGTGCTTATGATGCATTTTTAAGTTTTAAATTTAGTAGGTAGTCAATTATCCTAATATTATCTGATTTCATCGAAAACAATTATGATATCTGGCAAAATAACTGGTGTCTTTGTTTTCTTCTGCATTAGTAATCTCTCTGCTTTCCCCAAATACATTCTTCCCAGAATGTCAGCCAGTTGTTCAAAAACTGTGTTGTCTCTTTTGATCCACTAGAGGGCAACACTTGCTTGAAAGAAACTGCTGTCCCTTCCCATATACTGCAGCGGTTCTCAACCTGTGGGTCGCGACCCCTTTGGGGGTCGAACGATCCTTTCACAGGGGTCGCCTAAGACCATCGGAAAACACATATATAATTACGTATTGTTTTTGTGATTAATCACTATGCTTTAATTATGTTCAATTTGTAACAATGAAAATACATCCTGCATATCAGATATTTACATGACGATTCATAACAGTAGCAACATTACAGTTATGAAGTAGCAACGAAAATAATTTTATGGTTGGGGGTCACCACAACATGAGGAACTGTATTAAAGGGTCATGGCAGTAGGAAGGTTGAGAACCACTGCTATACAATAAATCATGCTCTTTTCTCTGAAAGAGAGGAAACTGGCTGAAATAAGCCTTACAGAAAATAACTAATTTCCACTTAAATAACTGGAAATCACATAGAGGAGTTTGGACAAAAGGTAAAAGCTATTTTTTTAAATATAACAAGTTATATAATAAGGATTCAAGGATATTTTTAAGTGAAAAAAAAGAAAAAGAAAAACCAGTTAAATTTATTTTATATGACTTAATTAACATCTCATTTATTACTGATCAAATTTAGATGCATTTTTATTTTTCACATGAGTCCCCATTGGTGAAATGAATCATTTGGTCCAAGTAACAAAATCAATGAGTTAAAAGAATTAGTAAGTGATAACCCCTAGGAAGTTCAGATAATCATTCAAGTTCTACTTATCTCGAGTCATTTCTAGACTAAATGAAAATTCCTTCTGACTTTACCTAAGAAACTCTGAACATTTTCTTCCACATGACAGTTCCCTGAAAAGACAAAGAACCCTTTGCCGTGCAAGTGCCCAAGTAGATGCCATCGCTGAGCCAGAAAGCAGGTTCTTACCAGACGCCCGAAGCTACTGGTGGTGTAGGCAGTTACACGGACAGGAAGGTGGGCCAGGTCAGAAGGACATCAGGGTGGAAAGCCATAGGTGCCTAGCAATGGACAATCCATGGTAGGGTGGGACTCGCCCCAGGGTGACTTTTTCCCCCTTGCATATCGCTCGTCTTGGGGTTTGGAGCCCCTGACCTTTCCTCCCGAGAGGTAACATCTAGTTCTCAACTGTATTTCAGCTCCAGGCCCAGATGAGCAACAAAACCCGCCACTGCTAAAGGCTGACGGTAGGACCAGCTGCATGGAGTAATGACCCCTGCCCTCGTGCCGCCAACCAATCAGTGGAGCTCACAACCCTGAAAGGACACCTGGGAAGCTGCTGAATGATCTCTTGAGACCTTCCCTGGGGCCCCCCTAAAATCTCCACCTTAAAGCCCTTAGGAAGGATGACACAGTGCCTCTCTCTCCCAGGAGCCAGTGCCTTTCCCTTCCCCTTCCCTCCCTGCCCTGGGCACGTCACCATCACCTCTCTCCCAAGCTCCAAGGGCCCTTCCTTTACCTCTACCACCTGTTTCCTAAGCCCATTGCTTCTAGGAATCTACCTCTGTGATTCACCCAATAAATGCTCTCTTACCAAAAAAAAAAAAAAAAAGCTAGAAGGTTGACTGGTACATTTTTCCTTTTAATAACAATTCTTTTGTATGCCACAGCAAAATAATTATCTCTTTTTCGTTTTTATTTCTATTGTTGAGAGTATTACAGATGTCCCCCCATTGCCCTCCTCCACCCGGATCCCCCCCCCCACCCCAGGCCTTCCCAGCCCTATTGTCTGTGTTCACGGGCAGTGCAGATATGCATGTAAATTCTTTGGTTAATCTTTCCAGCTTCCTCCTACCCCCTCCTCCTTGAGATTCCCCAGTCTGTTCTATGTTTCCATGCCCCTGGTTCTATTTTATTTATCAGTTTATTTTGTTCATTCGATTCGTTCATTTATTTTGATGTTTAGATTTGATTGTTGATGGATATGTATTTATTGCCATTTTATTGTTTATATTTCTGATCTTTTTTGTCTCTTAACGTGTACCGTTGGATAATTCTGGCCAGGAGTTAGGTTGAACAATGGGGAGGGTGGAAAGGTAATAACTAGGGCGATTTATGCCATTGATTTTACTTATGCGATTGATTTTCTCTGTTTCCTTTGTCATTTTGCCGACGGTACACAAGAAACACTGCCAGTTTCTTAAGTGCATTTCAATGGGTGAAAGATGTTGGCCGCCTGGCTGCTGGCAGCTTGCGTGGCGTTCAGAGCTGAGGCCACCTGCGCTCCATGAATGAGCTTCTCCAGGCGTCAGCGGGTCTGAGGATACAGAGAGGGTGACAGTGTCTGAGGGGCCCTCGCTTTCATCCTGAAATAAAGCCCGACCTCTCCTTCAGGCCGTGCTTTCGTGCAGCTCGGCCCTGGCAGCCAGCTCTCATTTTTCCCTTATTTGGGGATGACTGGGAAGAAGAAAGGCGACAGGTTGATCTGTGGGACTAAATTCCTCTTCAGACTTTTCCTCCGCTGCAGCTGTGAAATAAAGGATATGTCAGTTAAGAGCTAGCCTTGCAAGACAAACATAATTTTCTAGAGTCAAGTTGCACCACTAATTAAAAAAAAAAATCTGTTTTTATTGATTTCAGAGGGTAAGGGAGAGGGAGAGAGAGAAACATCAATGATGAGAGAGAACCATTGATCGAATGCCTCCTGCACGTCCCCTGCTGGGGATCGAGCTCACAACACGGCCATGTGCCCTGACTGGGAATTGAACTGTGACCTCCTAGTTCGTAGGTCAATGCTCAACTATTTTGCAGAGATTATCATCCTCCTAGAAAGAAAGTCTATTTATTCACTTAACTATCCTGGGTGCCTCCAGGGCAAAATGTTTAAAAACAGAAGGGGGCGCTACCGAAGGGTGAAGGGGATGGGTGGAAGAGCAGACGCTTTAGAAATAGTTGACTGGGCAGTTATTCATTCTGTCACTCAACTGCCCAAACTGTAAAGGACTGGTTAAAACGAAACAGAGCAAAGCAGCTTGCTAAGGCGGAGACACAGCAGAGAGATACTGTATAATAAATATTCCCAGCGTCCAGTGACTTACAGGAAAATAAAATCCAGTGATGATCCCACAAATGAGAAAGGAAAGTTCGTTTTGGTTGGAATTGGGTGTGTTTGGAAGTTATACATATAAAATGTTGGACTCATTAAAAAATCACATCAAGAAGTGTCTAATATTGTCAATCATGTTCAGCCAATATTTAAAGCAAACATCAATTTGATTGTATGGTCCACGATGGGGAAGAAGAGAGAGAGAAGACAGAAGAGCAGATGTAGAGAGTTCCAAGGTAAAGAAAAAGACTGACGGGGCCCCAAGGTCAACATTTAACTACCTGTGGCCTGGGCTTCGATACGCATGGGTCACGTGACTGCTCCTCCTTCCCCCTAAGACCAGGTGGGAGACTTTGTTCCCCAGATCAATCTGCTAACGGCTGAGGCAGCTTCCTAAGCTTCACTGATCTTTCTTTTTTTAGTTTCCTACATATTTAATACCAGATGAGGTAAAGCAATGCACATATGGGGCATAAAATAAACCAATTATAAAACTCTAACACTCTTTTCATTTTCCTGTTAGTTTTGGATTATTTATACCACTGTGTTTTTTATCCATCACTTAACAAATTAAAAGGAACTGATATAGCCCTAGCCAGTTGGCTCAGTGGATAAGCGTCGGCCTGCAGACTGAAGGGTCCCAGGTTCCATTCTGGTCAAGGGCACGTGCCCGGGTTGTGGGCTCGATCCCCAGTAGGGGGCATGCAGGAGGCAGCTGATCAATGATTCTCTCTCATCATTGATGCTTCTATCTCTCCCTCCTTTCCTCTCTGAAATCAATAAAAATATACTAGTATTAAAAAAAAAAAAAGAAAGGCCCTAACCAGTTTGGCTCAGTGGATAGAGCGTCGGCCTGCGGACTGAAGGGTCCAGGGTTCGGTTCCGGTCAAGGGCATGTACCTTGGTTGCGGGCACATCCCCAGTAGGAGGTGTGCAGGAGGCAGCTGATTGATGTTTCTCTCTCATTGATGTTTCTAACTCTCTATCCCTCTCCCTTCCTCTCTGTAAAAAAATCAGTAAAATATATATATTTTTAAAAAAGGTTGATTTGCCTTTGTTAAAAAAATAATTTTTTAATACATTTTTTATATATATATATATTTTATTGATTTTTTACAGAGAGGAAGGGAGAGAGATAGTCAGAAACATCGATGAGAGAGAAACATCAATCAGCTGCCTCCTGCACACCTCCTACTGGGGATGTGCCCGCAACCAAGGTACATGCCCTTGACCGGAACCGAACCCTGGACCCTTCAGTCCGCAGGCCGACGCTCTATCCACTGAGCCAAACTGGTTTCGGCTAAAAAAATAAATAATTTTTTTTAACTTAACTTAAAAAAGCAAATAATTTGGCCGAAACCGGTTTGGCTCAGTGGATAGAGCGTCAGCCTGTGGACTGAGGGGTCCCGGGTTCGATTCCGGTCAAGGGCATGTACCTGGGTTGCGGGCACATCCCCAGTGGGGAGTGTGCAGGAGGCAGCTGATCGATGTTTCTCTCTCACCGATGTTTCTAACTCTCTCTATCTCTCTCCCTTCCTCTCTGTGAAAAATCAATAAAATATATTAAAAAAAAAAAAGCAAATAATTTTTGTAATAAAAACTCTTCTATTGTCAAAAATTCTTACTCAAACAATTGGTAGAATTGTTGATAACAAGAATCACTCATATTTTCTTCATTAAGGGCACAAGCTAACAAAATTAGGGTCAAGTTTTCTATATTAAACTAGAGGCCTGGTGCACGCATTTGAGCACTGGTGGGGTCCCTCGGCCTGGCCTGCGACCTTTCACAATCCGGGATCCCTCAAGGGATGTCGGAGAGCCAGTTTCAGCCCAATCCCTACAGGCCAGGCCGAGGGACCCCACCAGTGCATGAATCCATGCACAGGGCCTCTAGTATGCATATAAGATCTTTGGTTAATCTCTTCCCTCTGAGATTCATCAGTCTGTTCCATGTTTTCATGCCTGTGGTTTCCGCTCCTGCGTTGAGTGTCTTCCCCCTGGTGGTCAGTGCTCGTCCTAGCTACTAGCCGGTCGGCCAGTAGCTTAGGCTTTTATATATATAGATATAGATAAAGCAGCTTTTGGTTGTTGTAGTTGTGTTTGTTACCTGTTACTCATTTAGGTGCAGACGATACCAACCCAAACAGAAGTGGGAGGGGCCATGGAATCCCACGTGCTGACTTACTTTCTCATGTTGAACATGGCCTGCCTTCTTCTTTCCTGGAAAGCCGTCAGAAGACTCCTTTATGACCTCTGAGCCAATGAGCGGAAGGAATTTCAGACTCGTGGGGCTTGGTACCTGCGAACCACAAGTGAAGAGTGAGACATACTCAAGTGATTACTTCCGTAATGTGCATTCAGGGGTGGGGGATAGGGAGTGAGAAGTTCCAACTGCTTTAAAATATACTCCCCTTCACAGTTGCCCACTATTAATTCTTATTTTATTTTATTTTTAATTAATCCTCACCCAAGGGTATTTGCCCATTGATTTTTAGAGAGAGTGGAAGGGAAGGGAAAGAGATGAGAGAGAGCGAGAGAGAGAGAGAGAGAGAGAGAGAGAGAGAGAGAGAGAGAGAGAAATAGAAACATTGATGTGAGAGAGACACATTGATTGGTTGCCTTCCACACGTGTCCTGACCAGGGTCGGGGATCAAGCCTGCAATGGAGGTACATGCTCTTGACTGAAATAAAATCCAGGACCCTTCAGTCCGAAGGCTGATGCTCTATCCACTGAGACAAACGGGCTAGGGCCCCACTATTAATTCTTAATAGTTCACACTCAGCATCAACCTGCAGCTTAAGAGTTTGATATTCATCACAAGGCGTTTTGGGCAAGGAGGGGTAACATTTTAAGAAATAATAAGTTAGAATTAAGTTGAAATATTTTATCTTCATGTTATTACTCTCGGTTAACCAATTGGTTCTTTAATTTGACAGAAGTGATCTGGAATGGAGACCTGAAGGATGAGGGGGAATTTGGAGGGAAACAAGAGGCGGATGAATTCTGGGCAGGGGGGCAGCACAGGCAAAGTCACTGAGGAGGGAGGAATGCTGGTGCTTAAGGAGCAGCGAGTAGTCTGGCTCAGCTGGACGATAGGGGTCATGGGAGAAGGTGGTGGAAATGAGGGCACACAGGTCAGGCGGGGGCCAGAGCGTGACAGGTGTGTGTGCCAGGCTAAACGATAACGAAGAGCTGGGATAAAGCTCAAAGCAGTTCCCTGTGGTGGTGTTCCACGGGGAAGGCAGAGGCAAGTGGTCAAGGCCGCCGCCACACAGACCGAAGGCCTCTCGGGGTCGGACACAGCCTGGTGATGGAGACATCAGTCCGCCCGGTGGCGTGGATTTTCTCCGACCTGGCTTGGGAGCCCAGGGTCGGGAGTGAGAGGTGAGATTCCCTATTGTCCCGTCACCACCGCAGTCCTGGAAGCATTCAACTCACCCTGTATATGGGCAGAGAACCAAAAACAATCCCCGCCTCTCTATTTTCAGTCAAGTAGCTTTCCAAGGCATGCTTTCGAATCTGCAAAACAGAGGAGCGGATGCTCAGTGCAAAGGGCACACTCCGGGAGCGGCAAAGTTCCTGGGTGTAAACGGACTCTGCCACTTCTTAGCTGCAGGGCCTTAGGCACGTTTTTGCCGTTCTCCTAAAAATTTATTTCTTATTGATTTCAGAGAGGAAAGGAGAGGGAGAGAGAGAGAGAAACATCAATGACGAGAGAGAATCATTGATTGGCTGCCTCCTGCACGCTCCACACTGGGGATCAAGCCCACGACTGGGGCATGTGCCCTGACCGGGAATCACACCATGATCTCCTGGTTCACAGATTGACGCTCAACCACTGACTCACACTGGCCAGGCCCAGGTCTGACTTCTGACTTACAGAACAGTCAAGTGATAAATGTGTTGTTTAAACCACTTGGTTTATAGTAATCTGTCATAGCAGCAATAGCAAATTGATACACTGTACATATGATAATTCAGGAAAGCTACAGTATTCTTGTTGGGTGTTTCAGAATTACCTTGGGAGAAGAAAGAGACTTGAAAAACTTAAAATCATGCTCCACTTTGAAGGGCTTAGAAGGTGTCCGTTTGAAAAGCAAAGCCATGGAGCTCAGCCTCTGCCACCTGCACAGGAGGATATGAGAAAAGCTGTTACGCACCTATCCACACCTTTCCCCGCTGCGTCCCAAGCCCCCCGGCTCCCATGGCACCAGCCCTAACGATGCCACCTCTGTGCGGAAGTCTTATTCCCTTTGGCTTCCCAGATTTCTCTCCAGGTGAACGAAAGAGATTTCTACTAGACCTGAGCATTCCGTGCTGTTAAATTCATTATATAGCCATTGGGAAAAATACTGCATAGTAGGGATGAGGAAACCTTGGGTACCAAACCAATGCTTGATATTTGGGTGACTCAGGGAAGCTTCCACTTAGTTAAAACTTACTTTTGCCTATGTTTAAAAAGCCATAACTAAGCATTGAAAACATCCTATGTAATAAAAGGCTAATATGCAAATAGACTGAATGGCGGAAAGACCGGTTGCTATGATGCGCACTGACCACCAGGGGGCAGACGCTCAACACAGGAGCTGCTCCCTGGTGGTCAGTGTGCTCCCACAGCGGGAGTGCCGCTCAGCCAGAAGCTGGGCTCATGACTGGCGAGCGCAGTGGCAGGAGCCTCTCCCTCCTCTGCGGCAGCGCTAAGGACTATTCAGCAGACTTCCCTCGAGGGGTCCTGGACTGTGAGAGGGCACAGGCCAGGCTGAGGGACCCTCCACCAGTGCACGAATGTCGTGCACCGGGCCTCTAGTTTAAAAAAATCATATCCCACAGGCATCTTCGACTTCAACCTGTCCAAAACCAAACTCAGTATCTTTTTTTCCCAGTTTTATTTTGTGTTGGTTTCAGACGTACTGCTTAGTGGTTAGACAATCATACACACGATCTTTTTTTTCTCCAGACCTGCTTTTCCTCTTGTACATTCTGTCACAGTGATGTCAGTAAAGCTGAAAATCTTTTATGTTGGCCATAACAAAAGCTCATTTTGCTTTAGTCTTTATATGCCCCACATGGTTGAGCCTCCACCTATGAATCAGAAGGTCACGATTCCTGGTCAAGCCACATGCCTGGGTTGCGGGCTCGGTCCTCAGTGTGGGGCCTGCAGGAGGTGGCCGATCAATGCTCATCTTTGATGTTTCTATCTCTCTGTCTCCCTCTCCCTTCCTCTCTGAAATCTAAAGACTTTTCTTGCTTTATCTTCTACCATGTCTTCTCTAATTGCTCCCTGAACGTTAATGACTATATAATAGTGTTTCATCATTTTGTGCCTTTGCTTAGGCAATTGCCTCTTTGGTTTTCTTTATTTGGATAAATCTTATTTGCTCCTCTTTGATTATCTTAGGAATTGATATTCTTAGCAGTACTATTATACTGAACTAGAGGCCCAGTGCACGAAATTTGTACACTGGTGGAGTCCCTAGCGGCTGCTGGCTGGGTACTCCCTCCCTTCCCCTGGCTGGCCCCGACCCCTGGTTGAACTCCCAGAGGACCTCCTGGTGGAGGGGACAATTTGCATACTACGCTTTTATTATATAGGATTGTAAATCTTTGTGCACCCTCCCACTGGATTGCAAAATAATTGAAAAGTTTTGAGTTTTTCGCCTTTGAATTTTTCATGTCCGGCACAGTGTTATGGTATCATAATAGTTTTATTCTTCTTCTTATTATTATTATTATTTCTAAATTAGCAATAATCACACCTTGGATAAGCCTCATTGGCTACGATACTGCAACTGTGGAAAGCTGATAATAGCTTAATTCTTGTCTGGTCTCTAAAGGAAACCCAATGGCCTTACCTTTGCCGGTCAAATACCAGAGGATAGTCATATTTTTGTTTATTTTCTGTGAACTTGCTCTCTTCTTTTATTTCTATGGGGTACTCATTAACATCACAAGGCAAAATGAAATCAGTTGTCTGTGCTAGGTCAAAGGACCTTCGCTGTCCAAAATACCCACAGTAATGACCATTGAGGGCATGCCAGAGCCTAAGGAAAGGCAAAAGATAGGGAGAATACAGTCACTGGAATTCAGTGGAAGTTATTTTGTTAATGACAAGGTTTTTTTTGTTTTGTTTTGTTTTTTAATATATTTTATTTTATTTTTTTTTACAGAGAGAAAGGGAGAGGGATAGAAAGTTAGAAACATCGATCAGCTGCCTCCTGCACACTCCCCACTGGGGATGGGCCCGCAACCAATGTACATGCCCTTGACTGGAATCGAACCTGGGATCCTTGAGTCCGCAGGCCGACGCTCTATCCACTGAGCCAAACTGGTCAGGGCTAACAACAAGGTTTTCATTATGGATTTTAAACTTGAGTCCAGAACTCTTTTCATTAAATATATGGATCTAATCATAACATAAACATTTTTATTAGCTAGAATTCTAATCTACAACAACTTCAGAAAATGTCAATTTGAATTTGGACTTATGATAACCATTCATTGAAGCCAGAAAATAAGGAACAGGTTTTTCTCCAAGTAACACTGCTCGTTTAAGCTAATCAGAGCTCACACTGACTTTGTTTTTTCTCTCTCAGGATTGCTTTGGCTAATTGGGGTCTTTTATGGTATCATACTACAAATTTAGGATGTTTTGTCCTATTTTGTTCTAAAAATAACTTTGGTATTTTGATAGGGATTGCCTGGAGTCTGTAAATTGCTTTAGGCAATACGCACATTTTATTTTATTGTATTTTTTTATTGCTTAAAGTATTACAAAGAGTATTACATATGTCTCCCTTTTCCCCCCTCCCCCCCTTGTAGTTTGACAGTCTGTTCAATGCTGCTCTGCCTCTGTATCTATTTTTGCTCATCAGTTTAGAATGGTCTTTATTATCCAGAAATGAGTGAGATCATGTGGTATTTTTTTCTTCATTGACTGGCTTATTTCACTTAGCATAATGCTCTCCAGTTCCATCCATGCTGTTGCAAATGGTAAGAGTTCCTTCTTTTTTACAGCAGCATAGTATTCCATTGTGTAGATGTACCACCGTTTTCTAATCCACTCATCAATACGCACCTTTTAATAATGTGAATTGTTCCAACCCATGAGCACAGATGTCTTATAGTTTTCAGTGTGTTGGCCTTTCCTGCCTTTCCTCTCCTTCGTAAGTTTATTTCTAGGCATTTTGTTCTTTTCATTGTGATCATAAGTGGGATTGCTTTTTTTATTTTTTCTTTCAGAGAATTCATCGTTAGTATTTAGAAACACAATAAACAATTTCTGTATATTGATTTTGTATCCTGTAACTTCATTATATTCATTTATCATTATTTTTTTTGTGTTTTGGTGTGTTTTTTTGTTTGTTTGTTTGTTTTGCTGGAGTCTTTAGGTTCTTCTCTATATAACTAATATATGATGTGCAAACACTGACAGTTTTACTTCACTTAGTTAATGTGGTGTTTCACATGGATTGATTTTCTCATGTCGAGCCATCCTTGCATGCCTGGGGTGAATCCCACTGGACTGTGGTGTAAGATCCTTACAATGTGTTGCTGTATTTGATTTGCTAACATTTTTTTGAGGATTTTTACATCTAGGTTCATCAGCGATATCAGCCTGTCATTTTATTTGTTGATGTTATCCTTACCTGGGTTTGGTACCAGGGTCAGATTGGCCGCGCACAATGAGTTAAGAAGCATGAACTTTCTGGAAGAGTTGGAAAGGGGCAGGTATTAAATCTGCTTGGAATGTTTGGTAGAATTTACCAGGGAAGCCATCTGGTCCTAGTGTTTTGTCTTTGATTACTGTTTTAATTTCTTTACTATCAGTCCATTCAGGTTTCCTAATTCTTCATGATTTATGGGCCCAGCATGCTTCCGCTGCGCTACTCTGCTTCCGCTCTTCATGATTTAATCAAAGAAAGTTTTATTATTCTAAAATTTTGTCCACTCCTAGGTTGTCTGATTTGGTGGCATGCAGCCATTCATAATGCTCTTTCATAATCCTCTGTATTTCTGTGGTAACAGTTGTAAATTCTTTTATTTATTTTAAACTCGCTAATATACTTTGAAGCCTCTCTTACCTAAATTTATTCTCTTAAGAGGACAATTCATCACCATAATTTAAGACACTTTAATATGTGACAATTTGTTTCAATAAATGTCATGACATTTCTATTAATACATATATATTTGTGTTTTTAGAATTTTATGTATGTATATGTAGCATTATTTAGGCAATTAAAAACAAGTAGGCCTTATATATCATGGTGACTATAGTTAATAATACTATATTGTATATTTGAAAGTTGCTAAGAGAATAGATCTTCAAAGTCCTCATCATAAGAAAAACATTTTTATAACTACTTGTGGTAATGGATGTTAAGGAGACTTGATGTTAACTAGACTTATTGTGGTGATCATTTTACAACATATACAAATATTGAGTCATTTACTAATGTTATATGTAAATTATACCGTAATAAAAGAAGGCCCAATTGGCATGGCTCAGTAGTTGAGCATTGACCTATGAACCAGGAGGTCACGGTTTGATTCCCGGTCAGGGCTTGCAAGCTTGCCCGGGTTTCAGGCTTGATCCCCTGTGTGGGGCGTTCAGGAGGCAGCCAATCAATGGTTCTCTCTCATCATTGATGTTTCTATTTCTCTCTCCCTCTCCCTTGCTCTCTGAAACCAATAAAAAATATATTTTAAAAAAAGAAACATCAATGATGAGAGAGAATCATTTTTGGTTGCCTCCTGCATGCCCCCTACTGGGGATCGAGCCCACAACCCTGGCATGTGCCCTGACTGGGAATCAAACCATGGCCTCCTGGTTCATAGGTCGATGCTCAACCACTGAGCCATGCTGGCCGGGCTCTGTGACTTCTTACTGACTTCTGATTCTGTGTCTCTTCCTGTGGGGACCCTGGGCTTGGGCTTACCTCTCTGAGCTATCCATCTTGCTTAATTCTTTGAAATAAGTCTACAAAAAGCCTACTTATTGAAAGTACTTTTTTTTTGAAAGTACTTATTATACATTCGAACACAGATGAGCAAGGGATCTCGTTTCCTTAGGCCTGCAAAAGAATTCCAAATCAATGGCCCTCTTCCCAAGGCTGTTTTGTGTGCCACCTTTAGTTATTTGTTTATTTATTTCAGTCAGTTAAGCATGATAGTGTTTAGGTTATGTACTTCGACTGCAGCCTAACATCCTTTTCCTCTCATACTCAAAACCCTGAATTCACAGCACGAAAATCCAGCCCTAGCCGGTTTGGCTCAGTGGATAGAGTACTGACCTGTGGACTGAAGGGTCCTGGGTTTGATTCCAGTCAAGGGCATGCACCTTGGTTGCAGGCTAGATCCCTGGCCCTGGTCAGGATGCATGCGGGAGGCAACCCATCCATGTATCTCTCTCTCATTGATGTTTCTCTCTCTCTGTCTCTCCCCCTCCCTTCCACTCCCTAAAAATCAATGGAAAACTATCCTTGGGTGAGGATTAAAAACAACAACAGCCCTAACCGGTTTGGCTCAGTGGATAGAGCGTCGGCCTGCGGACTGAAGAGTCCCAGGTTCGATTCCAGTCAAGGGCATGTACCTTGGTTGCGAGCACATCCCCAGTACGGGGTGTGCAGGAGGCAGCTGATCGATGTTTCTCTCTCATTGATGCTTCTAACTCTCTATCCCTCTCCCTTCCTCTCTGTAAAAAAATCAATAAAATGTATTTTAAAAACAACAACAACAACAAACAGAGCATGGAAGTCCATACCTTACGGAGCCATCGACAGACGCAGTCAGCACCAGTTGTTTGTCTTCTACGTAGATCGCTTGAACAATTTCTAAAGAATGAGCACGCCAGGCAAGCAGCTGCTTGAATTTCTAGAGGGCAACGATAAAGCACATTTACCTTGGAATAAGTATGTGCTGATTAAAATTCAAGCGTGAGCAAACTATTGATCATTAAAGAGCCTGGCTTAGGAGCTCTTAAATATATTAATATAAATATTATATTAATTATAATAGAGGCCTGGTGCACAAAAATTTGTGCACTCGGGGGGTGTCCCTCAGCCCAGCCTGTGCCCTCTCGCAGTCTGGGACCCCTCAGGGGATGACCACCTGCTGGCTTAGGCCTGCTCCCCAGGGGATTGGGCCTAAGCTGGCAGTCAGACATCCCTCTGGCAGCCTGGGAGCCCTTGAGGGATGTCCACTTGCCAGGGGGGAGCAGGCCTAAGCTGCAGTAGGACATCCTTAGCGCTGCTGAGGAGGCAGGAGAGGCTCCCACACCACCGCTGTACTGGCAGCCATCAGCCTGGCTTGTGGCTGAGCAGAGCTCCCCCTGTGGGAGTGCACTGACCACCAGGGAGCAACCTCTGCATTGAGCGTCTGCTCCCTGGTGGTCAATGTGTGTCATAGTGACCAGTCATTCTCAGTTGTTCTGCTGTTAGGGTCAATTTGCATATTACCCTTTTATTATATAGGAGGATACAGGCCTGATGCACGAGTGGGGGCCGGCTGGTTTGCCCTGAAGGGTGTCCCAGATCAGGGTGGAGGTCCCCCTGGGGTGCCTGGCGAGCCTGGATGAGAGGCTGATGGCTGTTTTCAGGCTGGCCACAGCCCCTTCAGGGTGGGGGTCCCTGCTGGGGTGCCTGGCCAGTCTGGGTGAGGGGCTGATGACTGTTTGCAGGCTGGCCATAGCCCCTTCAGGGTGGTGGTCCCCCCTGGGGTGCCTGACCAGTCTGGGTGAGGGGTTGATGGCTGTTTGCAGGCTGGCCAAGCCCCCCAGCGGGGACCCTCACCCCATGAGAGTATGGCCATCCTGGGTGAGGGGCTGAGGGCTGTTTGCAAGCTGGCCATGGCCCCCAGCCACCCAAGCTCCCAGTGGAGGCTGGCTGAAAGTAGGTATTTGGGATTTATTTATCATCTATAATTGAAACTTTGTTGCCTTGAGCGGAGGCCACAGCCGGCCAGGGCAGGTGGGAAGCTTGGCTTCCTCCATCGCCGGGGCAACCAAGCCTCCTGCTTGCTCTGGCTCTGTGGCTGCCAGCCACCATCTTGGTTGGGTTAATTTGCTTATATCACTCTGATTAGTGGGCATGGCTTGGGGCGTAGTGGAGGTGCGGTCAATTTGCATGTTTCTCTTTTATTAGATTAGATATTAATATAATAGTAATATAAATATAATATATTAATGGTGCGGGCATGTGTGGAAGGTGATGGTGCCCCTGCCCCAGTGAGCTCTTCTTTTGCTTGGTAAGGTCTCAAAAATTCCATTTTTAGCCCGGCTGGTGTGGCTCAGAGGTTAAGTATCGACCTATGAACCAGGAGGTCACAGTTTGATTCCCAGTCAGTGCACATGCCCGGGTTTTGGGCTTGATTCCCATTGGGGGGCATGCAGGAGGCAGCCATTTGCTGTGTCTCTTTCATTGATATTTCTACCCCCCCCCCTCTCTCTCTCTCTCTCACTTCCTCTCAGAAATAAAAAAAATATATATTTTTTTAATTCAATTTTTAGATGTTTGATAAGCTATACAGATCCCTGGAACAGAAAGTATCTTATGTCTTTAGAAATTTATCATTTAATTGAGATTAGCAATTCATTCAGTTGAAAATTATTAAATGACTTGCTGGAAGAACAGAATAGCCTTAGGATAAAGGCTGTGGGGGAACTCGGAGCAAATGTACTCAGGAGCAGGAGCAAGCAGAGTTGAAAGGTGGAGACTAAAGGAGAGAGTGACAAAAAGACTTTTCCTATTTTAAAATTTTATCCAGGTATATTTTGTTATTTTTGTTGGTGGTGTGTGTGTGGAGGAAGAGGTGCGGGGGGGGAGGGCTATATATAATAACTCTAAAAACACAAGGAATTAACAAAAGAAACGGGCCCAGCTCATTCTCTTTCAAAGACATCCCAATGTTTGACTGGTAAGTTCCTTCCAGACATGGCTTATTCTCAACTCTAGGAGCTCCTACACAGGCCACAGAAGACATTGCTTAATTGCTGAACTAGACGCAGGGGTCCTCAAACTATGGCCCGTGGGCCACATGCAAATACAAGTATTGTATTTGTTCCCGTTTTGTTTTTTTACTTCAAAATAAGATATGTGCAGTGTGCACAGGAATTTGTTCATAGTTTTTTTTAAACTATAGCCCAGCCCTCCAACGGTCTGAGGGACAGTGAACTGTTTAAAAAGTTTGAGGACCCCCTGAACTAGAGTGTCAATTGCAGACACTGCTCTGCAGTCACATTCCCATAGAGCAGCGGTTCTCAACCTGTGGGTCGCGACCCCTTTGGGGGTTGAATGACCCTTTCACAGGGGTCGCCTAAGACCATTGGAAAACACATATATAATTACATATTGTTTTCGTGATTAATCACTATGCTTTAATTATGTTCAATTTGTCACAATGAAAATACATCCTGCATATCAGATATTTACATGACGATTCATAACAGTAGCAACATTACAGTTATGAAGTAGCAACGAAAATAATTTTATGGTTGGGGGTCACCACAACATGAGGAACTGTATGAAAGGGTCGCGCATTAGGAAGGTTGAGAACCACTGCCATAGAGTGTCTATGAAGATATAAAAGATATAAAAACTGCCTGTGGAGGGCTAAATGATGGATAAGCTCTTTTAAGCTCTGGGTTTCTCCATAGATTCTCACAAATAAGTCAAAACATGAAGTAGAGCCCTAGCTGGTTTGGCTCAGTGGATAGAGCGTCGGCCTGTGGGCTGAGGGTCCCAGGTTTGATTCTGGTCAAGGGCACATGCCCGGTTGAGGGCTCGGACGGTGCAGGAGGCAGCCGATCAATGATTCTCTCTCATCATTGATGTTTCTATTTCTCTCTCCCTCGTTCTTCCTCTCTGAAATCAATAAAAATATACTTAAAAAATACAATTAAAAAAAACACATGAAGTAGGTGGAAAATGACGAGTGGCTGGCTTGCTCGCTCGCTCACTCACTAACCCCCTCCTTTCCCCAGTAGACCAGTGTCACTTGTCATGTGGCTTAAGTTTCCTAGTAGTCTCTATGACGTGAGAGTAGGGAGTCTTGGCTTGGAGATCTTTCGTGATGTCCACCACAGAGAGATGTCAATCCATCTGCGCCGATTCACGAGTCAGACGAAGACTAAAGTCTTACCTTTTCATCATGAGGCGGGTCCAGGAAGGAGCTAACGCTGCAAAGGATCACGTGTCCTTCTGTGGAAAATGTAAACATCGCACCGTGTGACTGAGGGCTCTGTTGTCCAAGTCCATGCTCCCTACACTGCCGCGGCGTTTCAACAGTAAATAAGTAGGGTCTGCGGAACCAGCCGTGAAAGAAGAAATTTCATATCGACTTTAAATGTGGCAATTCTTTTCTGTTTCTGGCTTAATAAGTCAAAACGAGGTTGTCTTTTACACTCAAAGTCAAAGCTCTTCTAGACATCAGGGTGGATGAAAGAGAGGTGAGTATACAAGGACCAAATGAAGCCCAAATGGTTATGAAGATAATTGTCCTACAATCCAAATGATAGTTACAACAACTAGATTTTTAAAAAGCAACAATGACTACACCGAGGCACATCATATTCAAACTGCAGACACTCAAACATAAAGAAAAAAGCTTGAGAGAAGCCACAGGGAAAAATTTCACCTTACTTATAGAGAAGTAAAGAATTGCATCTGACACCTGGAAGTCATGTAAGCAAGAAGAGAATGGAGTGAAATATTTAAATGCTGAGGAAAAAACCCCACCAACCTAGAATTCTGTGTCCTTAGAAATTATTCTTCAAAAGTGAAGGAGAGCCCAGCTGGTGTGGCTCAGGGGTTGAGCATGGATGGACCTGGGGAGCATTATGCTAAGTGAAATAAGCCAGTTAGAGAAGGACAAGTACCATATGGTTTCACTCATATGTGGACTCGAACTAATAAAATAAACAACCAAACAAAATGGAAATAGACACAGAGATAGAGAGCAGACTAACAACTGTCAAAGGGGAGGGGGGTGCAAGGCTGGGTTAAAAAGGTGAAGAGATTACGCAAGCAAGAAAGAAAAAACCTCAGATACAGATAATAGTATAGTGGTTACCAGAGGGGAAGAGGGTGGGGGGAGATGGCAGAAGAGGGTATGGGGGCAGGTGGGGATAAATGGTGATGGGAGGAGACTTGGGGTGGTGAACACACAATACAATATACAGTTGATGTATTATAGAATTGCACACCTGAAACCTACATAATTTATTAACCAATGCCATCCAAATAATAAATTCAATAAAAAATAAAACAAACAGAAAAACACTAAAAAGAATATCATTACATTAAAGAATTAAGATCAACTATATTAGTTATTAACAAGTATAAAATAGAGTCTCCTATTGAGAACCAATACTTCCTTTCCTCTCTGTTCATGCTACTTCTCCCTTTAATAATGAAGACTTAATGCAACACAACCCTTTCTAGGTTAAAAACGAAAACTTTATATTCTCCCCAATAGGTAAGGTCAGGGTAGTCCTATACGCACCTTAAACATGGAAGAAATAGAATGTCTTACTGTAAGGAAATAGGAATGAGATAGGTGTTCACATTATTGACTGTTCTGTCCACTCAGCAAGCTATCCTTGGCACTCTCAACACCTCTTCTCATTTTTGAGCATCGCTCTTATTCCTTTGTATGAACGCATGCCACATATTTTCCTTTTTTATATCGTGTAGGTTAAGACAGCCAACTACATGAAGACAATGACTTACCTACGTTGCTGGTCAGTAGGATCCGGGAACAGGAATCAGTGTTCAGTGATGTCAGAGAAATGGCAGAATGTTTTGTAAAAGGTAGCATGTCTTTTAGCAGTCGTCCCTGCAGAAAGTATAATCACAAATTCTGTAAAATATTCATGTGGGAGTTGAGTTTCTCTGTAAGTAGTCTACCTAAAAAATTATCTCTACTACCAAAACACAATCCTATGCGTAGCAGAAGTAATTTGAAACTATCCATAGGAAATTAAATATTCATGAAGGTACAGATAACTATTCATGATTGGCATCTGGACTCTGATTATTACAGATCATTTGGGGGTTGATTTTTGTACTTCTCCTGCCCCTCATCATGCCATTCCTCAGATCTCTTTTTTAGTTACATATTATTTTAAACAAACATTCTTTACAGGCTTACGCGCATTTCACTTGTTTTATTTTATTATTATTTTTTAATCCTCAGCCGATATTTTTCCATTGATTTTTTTTTTTTTTTTAGAGCGAGTGGAAGAGAGAGGAAAAGACAGAGAGAAACATCCATGTGAGAGAAACACATCAATTGATTGCCTCCTGTATGTGCCCTGACCAGGGCCCCGGCTGGTGAGGGGCCTGCAACCAAGGTACGTACGTGCTCTTGACTGGAATGGAACCCGGGACCCTTCAGTCCGCAGGCCAACACTATCCATTGAGCCACACTGGCCAGGGATCTTTTTCATCCTTTTCTATGCCGGGTAAATAATGGGCATCGTCACCTCGATAGTCCATAAGCGCAGGTGGCCGTCCTCGTGAGCGGTGACCAGGACAGGAGGCTGAGGTTCGGCCACACCGATGCTTGTAACGTGTTTTTTGTCAGCTGGCTGTTGCTCTCCCTCAATGATATCCGTTTGCTCACCTACTGGAAAATTAATGAGCTGCCACGGTGCTGGCAACACTTGGAATTCAAAGTCTTCTAGAATGCGGGTAGAAAATACCCAAAACAACACATTCTTTTCCCTAGAATTTTTTTTTTTAACCCAAGTGAGTTTCAATCAGGGCAGAGAACAACACAGCATTAGCAAATGGACTCCAATATAGCTGGAAAAACCTAAGAGCTTGCTTTTGGTCCTATTGCATAGCTTCTTCACTGTATATAACCGCTAAAACCACGTAAACATCCAGCTCAAGCCTTACACATACAGAATGGCTTATGCATCTAGTATCAGTTTCAGAGGAGATTAAGAGGCACAGTTATATATATATATATATATATATATATATATATATATATATATATATATAGTGTAATATGCTAATTAGACCGGATGTCCTTCCGGACGACCTTCCGGACAAAACTGGGGCTGCGAGGGAAGCCCGGGTCTCAGGTGCCAGAGAAGCTGGAGGGAAGCCCAGGTCCCAGATGCCAGAGGAAAGCCGGTGCCGGCAGCTGGGGGAAGGAAGGCCTACTCTTGCATAAATTTCATGCATTGGGCCTCTAGTATATATATTGATTTCAGAAAGGAAGGGAAAGGGAGAGAGAGAGAGAAACATCAATGATGAGAGAGAATCATTGATCAGCTACCTCCTGCATGCCCCCCACTGGGGATCAAACCCACAACCCTGGTATATGACTTTGACCGGAATGGAACCCGGGACCCTTCAGTCCACAGGCCAACACTCTATCTGCTGAGCCAAACCGGCTGAGGCACAAAGCGATCATTTTAGAATAAGGGAGTGAGGTGACTTCATACTGACCTTTGCCCTCGCCGTCATGTATGCTCTGCTTGCTTCCCTGGATTCGGGGAGAAAAAGAAGGTGTTTCTAAGACATTGTAAGGAAGTGAGATACACTGGATCAGTAGACGCTTCAGATAGCTGATACATTGCTAAGCGTTAAAGTTATTTTTGGATTAATTCTTTGAAATACATATTGCAGAGATTTTCATGTTCCTGAATTGGGTTATCTGTGACACAACTTCCTCCTAGTGGCTCAGAGATAGCATAATAGCGAGAGTAATTAAATGCCCAATGCGTGCCCGTTCGTGGTGTACATTATTTTGAATTTCATTAACCACCATGCATGTGGGTGTTATTATTTCCATTTGTTCATTATTTTCACTGATGAAGAAATGGAAACTCAGAGATTAAGGGCTGTCTCTAAAGCTAATCAGATAAATCAGAACACTTGGATTCAAGTTCAAATCTGTCTGACTCCTAATATTCTCATAAGTTTTTCTTTCCACCATGCTAGTGGTTTTAATTAATTTTTGCAGTGAAAACTCCCCTTTAAACAAAATCCTAACTAGAAGTGTTACGTGTAAACATATATGAAATTGTAACTGAAAACACAATTTGAAAGCCAAACATTGCACTGTGTTGTCGCTCCCCCCTGTGAAACGTATGGAATGCGTTTAGCAAAACCGTCTAAATTATTTTACCAATGAAAAAGTAGCCTCTGTAATTTATTTTATTCATGATTATGTATTGATTATTTGAAGTAATGAAAGCCTTCAGAAATAGGGAAAAATGGATGAAATCAGTTTAGACATTGCTTTTTAGAAAAAAATAACTTTTACATACATACACACACAGAGATTTTTTTTCCTCTTTACTTCTTAAGAATATTTTTTTAGAGAAGGAGGAGAAAACAGGGAGAGAGAGAAACATAGATGTGAGAGCACAACATTCATTGACTGCCTTCTGATCCTGAGCCTACAACCTTTAACTGGGAATCAAACCAGCAACCTTTCGGTGCACGGGACGACACCCAACCCACTGAGCCACCCCAGCCAGGGCCCCTTTACCTTCTATCGAAGGAAGGGCGAAAATGCAACCAACCCTGATTTTTGAACCAACACTGGGTGTAAAAGTTAAGACACACTCTCCCTATTTCTTGCTTACCTTGCTGCTCTGAGGACCCTTACTAGAGTCACACTGGGACGAAGAGCATACGGAATCCTGACTTGTCTTCCTGTAAGGAGAGAGAGGAAGCCCAAAGAGGAAACATTAAGGTTCTTTCCTACTCAATGGGTGCTCTTCTCTGCTTTGATTTCAGTTCATTCTCTGATACTTCTTTCATCCTCTGTAGATACTGAGCCGCTCACTTACAAAACAAAGCACATCCCATACCTTGTGTCACAAATGCTCATCTGCCTTGTGTTGGTGGGGGCTGTCGGGGAGCCCCAGGAATTCAGGTTCATTGTTGCCTGGTCTGGGAACGAAACAGCTGCCTGTCCCATGCCCAAGGCTAGATGCAGTCCCAGAGGTTCTGACATGGCGTCTAGTGGTGGGAGTGGGTGGGGGTAGGGGTGGGGCCTTAATAGCCTGGCTAACTTCTGCTCTACAGTTTCCGGTTCTGGCCTGGTCCACTCTGTGACACTGCTGGAATGGGCTGAACAGTGCCTTGGGGTCTGGGGCAAGCATATCCACAGCAAGTCCTCAAAATCTTCTCAGAATAAGGAATTCCAAGCCAACAGAATATATTCTGTATATTCTGGCTCACCGCTGGGTGACCCAAAACTAGCATAGGAACATTTTTTAAAAAAATATTTTTTTATTGATATCAGAGAGGAAGGGAGAGAGAGATAGAAACATCAATGGTGAGAATCATTGATTGGCTGCTTCCTGCACGCCCCCTACTGGGGATTGACCCCGAAACCTGGGCATGCGTCCTGACCTCCTGGTTCATAGGTCAATGCTCAACCACTGAGCCAAACTGGTCAGGCTAGCATAGAAACTGTTGACTTCTCTTCAGAGAGGTGTTTACCAAGGCCTACGGATGGAAAACCAGACCATAAAGCAAATATAAAGAGAAAAATACTTTCTCTTCAATATTTATTTATTTATTTTTAAATATATTTTATTGATTTTTTACAGAGAGGAAGGGAGAGGGATAGAGAGTTAGAAACATTGATGAGAGAGAAACATTGATCAGCTGCCTCCTGCATGCCCCCCACTGGGGATGTGCCTGCAACCAAGGTACATGCCCTTGACCGGAATCGAACCTGGGACCCTTCAGTCCACAGGCTGACATTCTATCCACTGAGCCAAACTGGTTAGGGCCTCTCTTCAATATTTAAATAATGATCTCTCGCTCTCTCCGAAATGGATGATGATTGCTCAGTTTTATTGGAGGCCATATGAGACCTGCTGCCATTTGATCTGTCTGCGTCACATCCGTGCTCACAGAGTTTGATTTTGGCTACGAGTGTGGTCAAGTGAGCATGTCCCCTCTTTGCTACTGTTGTAAAGGGTGCTGTGGGTCTGACTGAGTGAAGGAAATTACATTCCCACACAGCAAATTGGATCCCCGGGGACCATCCACTACAAAACCCAGTGACGGGGAAGAAAGCTGAAACCAGGCAGTCTACCCAATTTGCCTTCCCTCACGTGTACCTTCCTTAAGGCAGGGATGGGGAGAACTCTTTTTTTAAAAATATATTTTATTGATTTTTTACAGAGAGAAAGGGAGAGGGTTAGAGAGTTAGAAACATCGATGAGAGAGAAACATCGACCAGCTGCCTCCTGCACACTCCCCACTGGGGATGTGCCCACAACCAAGTTACATGCCCTTGACCAGAATCGAACCCGGGACCCTTCAGTCCCCAGGCCGACGCTCTATCCACTGAGCCAAACCGGTTAGGGCGGGGAGAACTCTTTTGATGTCACCCACGTAAGACTCAGACAGCATTTCTCTATCAGTAAGTACCAAGTTACCTTGCACACTCAACGGTACGGAAGAGGAACATGATGTCGTTAACTCTATAGCGTTTGGGATCCAAGTCAAGATTCACAGTGAAGCAATCTTCAGGTCTGTACCTGGGAAGAAACATACGTGTACATGATAAACCTGTAAGAATTAGGTAACTTACATGCCTTACATTACAAATCCCACGCAGAGCTCACCAACTCCTAAAATGTTGATATTGAATATGAATAGAAAATCCAGAGGTATAGCATTTGAACATATCTTTTTTTAACAAGGCTCTGTGTAGAGACATAAACATTGAGTGTGTAAAAGTCCTTTAATTCAAGTGGCTGGACTATTCTTCCTACTTGTAGGTCAGAGAGTGGGCTTCTGCAATATTCTGGAAGTTTCATAGGATTTAAAGGTTAGAATTCCAGCCCTGGCCGGTTTCGCTCAGTGGATAGAGCGTCAGCTTGCAGACTGAAGGGTCCCCGGTTCATTTCCGGTCAAGGGCACGTACCTTGGTTGCCGGCTCCTCCCTGGCCTGGGCCCTGGTCAGGACACGTGCAGGAGGAAACCAATCAATGTGTTTTTCTCACATCGATATTTCTCTGTCTCTCCCTCTCTCTTCTACTCTCTCTAAAATAAAAATAAAAAATCAATGGAAAAATATCCTCGGGTGAGGATTAAAAAAAAGGTTAGAATTCTACTCTTTGAACAAGTAGAGTGATAAATTTGAATAAAATGTAGTTATTGCCATCAGGGAACTTAGAACAGAGTGGAGAAGACACACAGGGAATTCAGTGATTATGCTGCTCTTGTTACTGGAGTCTCCCACTGACCCAGATTCCAAAGAATTGAACACCTTCCCAGGCAGTTTCCACTGGCACTTCATGTTCAGCTCTTTAAAAAATATATATATTTTTATTGATTTCAGAAAGGAAGGGAGAGGGAGAGAGAGAAACATCAATGATGAGAATCATTGATTGGCTACCTCCTGCATGCCCCCCTACTCTGGGGATCAAGCCTGAAAGCCAGGCATGTGCCCTGACCGGGAATTGAACCATGATCTCCTGGTTCATAGGTTGATGCTCAACCCCTGAGCCACACTGGCCGGGCCATGCTCAGCTCTTAAAGCCACACTTAACATTTCTTATAGCAAATGGACCTCAAAGCAAAATGTTCTTCTTCCTTTAATGCAGTGGTTCTCAACCTGTGGGTCACAACCCCTTTGGGGGTCAAACGACCCTTTCACAGGGGTCGCCTAAGACCATCAGAAAACACATCTATAATTACATATTGTTTTGTGATTCATCACTATGCTTTAATGATGTTCAATTTGTAACAATGAAATTGGGCGTCATCACAACATGAGGAACTGTATTAAAGGGTCGCGGCATCAGGAAGGTTGAGAACCACTGCTTTAATGGAAATTGCCTCTGCTAATTGGATCTGTTGAGTGATGAAGGAAGCTCTTGAGGGGTCGGGGGAGGGTGAACCAAGCTCAAAAGAGGACCTTGTGGGCTTGATGACTTGTTAAGCTCAAACTTTTTACACATTTCTGCTCTGCAGCCTAGCTAAATGGTGGAATGGATTATTAATGAGCAAGAACAATTTCTAGTTTGGTCTCCAAAGAGCTTTGAACAGGAAGAGAAGAGCTGTTTCTTCCTGACTGGTGAAGGGATCTTAGGCCAAGTTTGAGGTAGAGGTAGAGATGGCCTCCGCCATGAATATGGGTACCATATCTCGTGTCAGAGCCTTTAAAGCTGGGCCTAAATTACATTAGACATTGCTGTGCTAAATTATATGTTCTGCAAAAATACTCCACTGATTCTAAATCGATTGTTTTCACATAATCATCTTTTCCTAAGGAGACACTGTCATTCTCTGATTAGATGTGGTGTTTGCATGCATCCCTTGGTGAAATGCCTAGCACTTCAACAAGGAGGAGCTCCACCTTCAAGCTGGACATGTTCTCAGGGCAGCTCCCCGCTCCTTGGGCTGTGGCATCAGGACTCTGTGCCCTTTGTGTCTAGCTGATTTCCCTTGGTGGTGAGTCACGTACCATCCGACACTCAAGTGTGAGAACTGCATTAATAAAAGGGTGAGACATTGTACAGTGCATATGCAAATGACAAGTAGACTCTGAGAAAAGCTTACGGGTGAGGGTTGAAGAGAAGGAACAGAAGGATGACAGAAATTGTAGGGGCCGAGACCGAGAGAACACGAGCTGGGGTACAGAGGGAGCGTTTCGCAGAAACATCTACTTCAACTAAAGGTTCAAAGGGGAATAAATCCAGGGCTAGACAAGAAAGATGCATGTTCTCTCAAAAGTTGGTTAAGCCCTAGCCAGTTTGGCTCAGTGGATAGAGCATTAGCCTGCGGACTGAAGGGTCCCAGGTTGATTCCAGTCAAGGCCATATGCTCAGGTTGCAGGCTCGATTCCCACTAGGGGGCGAGCAGGAGGCAGCTGATCAATGCTATGATTCTCTCTCATCATTGATGTTTCTATCTCTCTCTCTCCCACTCTCTTCCTCTCTGAAATCAGTTTTTTAAAAAGTTGGTTAAAAGTAAAGATTCAGACTTAGATTGGGAAGGGGCACGGAGTCCGGGTAGACCAGTAATATGTAATGCACTGTAAATAGAGAGGCAGGGATTTCTTTTGCATTTTCTTCTTCTTTTCCCTTGTTCTCTCCCACTCTCTTCTCCCCCTCCTTTTTACCTCTTCCCTTTCCCCAAATGCTCAGATAAACTTGACTTTCCTGTTATTCATTCATCAAGGTTCTTGACCACCTTGTACCTCAAAGTACAATATTACAGATTCCTCTGACCGAGGGTGTTCACACGTGGCCCTTGCTCTCTCGCCCAATTGCACAACTGTGGGTTGCTTATCACTTGCAATCCATCCGGAGCAAATAACACGATCGTTCTATTGTTTCCTTTACAACCAATGGCAAGAACATTTAGAAATGGATGGCAGGGAGAAGGTGAAGTTTTTGACCATAGCATGAAGAAAATCTAATTGGTGGAGATTTGGAATCGCAAATGCCATGGCCTTGTTAGCACTGCTCTGTAATGAATTAGATGTGTTGGGGGGTGAATGAGAAGGAAAACCCATCCAGCATGCCTCTCACCATTTGATTTGGGTGACTTAGTAGATGGTGTCCCTGGGTATACAGGAAGAGGAGTTGTTTCGGGGGAGGGGAGGTTGGGCCAAAGTTTGGGGCATGTGGGACTTGAAGGTAATTGGGGCTTGATCATTGCCATGTATGTTTGAAGCTCTGGGGAGATCAGAGTTTAAGTTTAGTGTGTATTTTCAGTATTTGTTGCGGTTATGAATTTGGACAGGATAACGCATGTAAGCATGTACTAGAGTGAGAAGAGTAAAAGTCAAAGCACTTGAGAACACAAATACTTAAGGCTCATCTTATCTAGAGGCCCAGTGCACGAGGTTCATGCACTCGTGGGGTCCCTCAGTCTGCCTGCACCCTCTCGCAGTCCGGGAGCCCTCAGAGCACTGCCGCTACCACTACTGCACTCACCAGCTGTGAGCCTGGCTTTTGGCTGAGCAGAGCTCCCCCTGTGGGAGTGCACTGACCACCAGGGGGCAACTCCTGCATTGAGTGTCTATCCCCTGGTGGTCAGTGCGCATCATAGCGACTGGTCATTCCGCCATTTGGTCGATTTGCATATTAGCCTTTTATTATATAGGATTCTGGGATTTAGACACTTAGTACATAGTCTCCTCATGATCATGACTCCAGGAATGCCTACCTTGATAGTATCTACTACTTTTATTTATTGCTTTTGTTGATTTATTTGTTTTAGCATTGAATGTTACTTTGGCTCTTCTGTAGTACAACTTATATTATTTAAGAAAAAGATGCAACTTACAATTCTTTGACAGTGGATGTTACAAAATTCCACAAGATGATCACACCATTTACGGTTCCAGCGGCTATCAAATTATATCCTTCTACTTGCAATATATCAATGCAGTTCACTTCTGAACTGACTGCAGGATTCTAAAGAAGGGAGGAAACCAACTCATTGACCGTCATGAACACAGTATCTAACCACAATACACATGCTGTGTGTACACTTTGTTATCTCCTCATTAACTTAAAATGTCTTACGATTTTTCAAAAAATTTACTGGCGTAGAGTTGGTATACAATATTATATTTGTTTCAGGTGTACGACATAGTGATTCGACATGTATATGCCTTACAATGTGATCACCGTAAGTCTGAAAACCATCTGTCATGCAAAGTTCTTATGATGTTATTGACTATAATCCCTGAGCCATACATTACATCTCCATGACTCATGTTATAGCTGAAATTAAGTGATAGTACGTTGAAGTTCATTGCATTATTTTTTCTACTTCTGTGTCTGTTTGTAATGTTCCATAATAAAAGGGAAGAAAATAAATAAATGAAACTTACAGGAACATCTTGAGACTGGGTTTTCTCGGCTATCAGCGAAACATATGGGAAGGGAAGAGCCATGTTCCTGTTTTTAGTAGATGTTTTCAGACGCACGATATGATTACCATCTCGCAGGACAGGTATGACATCAGGCAGCTCCCATATCACAATGAGACAAATATCATTTTCTTTACCCTTTAATAGAAACCCAGTGAGGACATGAGAAACTCAATTAACTATTTTATTTGGAACTGTTGTAAGGATACAGAGAAAAATAGAACAGGCCAGGATGTATCTGCCACCCAGTTTTGTCAAGTCTTAAGTTCTATCTACCCCTCCCTAATATAATTCCTCTTTTTTCTTCCCTTTCCAGAAATAATTAGTAACCTGAACAAGGTGTTAGTTATGAAAGTTTGTATATTTTTTTAAAATATATTTTATTGATTTTTCACAGAGAGGAAGGGAGAGAGATAGAGAGTTAGAAACATTGATGAGAGAGAAACATCGATCAGCTGCCTCCTGCACATCTCCGACTGGGGATGTGCCCGCAACCAAGGTATATGCCCTTGACCGGAATCGAACCTGGGACCTTTCAGTCCGCAGGCCGACGCTCTATCCACTGAGCCAAACCGGTTTTGGCAGAAAGTTTGTATATTTATACATAAATATATACATACATTCTACATACATATAAATAAATCTATATAAATATTGCTTTCAGGCTTTTAACCATTTTTTTTTTTTTGAAAACCCTAACTTTTATTTTTGAAAGACAGCTGGATAAACTGGCAAAAGCCAGTTTTGTTGAAATTTCAAGATGGTATAAAAATGCTTCCAGGATATAGTCAGCGCATTCACATTCACCTCGGCTCCATTCGGATGGATTTCAGCTTCCAACAGGCTTTTAACCTTTTAATAAAGTTAGCAAGCTATATAAATTCTTCTTCAACTCTCTTATTTCACTTAAAATTATATTTCTGAGTCCTGGCCGGAGTTGCTCAGTTGGTTGGAGCAACGTCCCATACACCAGAAGGCCAAGGGTCCAATTTCCAGTCAGGGTTCATACCTGGGTTGGGGTTTGGTCTCAGTAGGGGCGCATACAGGAGGCAAACAATTGATGCTTCTCTCACATCTGTGTTTCTCTCTCTTGCCCTCCCTCTCTAAAAATCAATAAAAACATATCCTTGGGTGAGGATTAAAAAATTTATACTTTTGAGATTTTTTACATAAAGCTCTAGTTCATTTATTTTTAACTGCTTTATAGTGTTGTATGAATATACTACAACTGATTTAACCCATTCTCTTAGTAATGGATATTAAGCTTGTTGTCAGTTTTTTGCTGCTTGTTTTTATGGACAATTGCTACAGCTTCTAGAACAATTCCTGGAGTGGAATTATCAAGTTGTAAGAGATGCATGTTATCAACTTTACTAGATATTGCCAAGTGACTTTTCAAGGAGTGTTAATCTTTTCCCACTCCCAACTGGAGCAGAGCAGAGTTCTCCTTTCTTCTCATTCTTGCCAACACTTGATTTTATTCGATTATGTAGCCTACCTAATGGGTTTGAAATGGGACATGTAAAAATTAATCTTAGCCCTAGCTGGTTTGGCTCAGTGGATAGAGCATCAGACTGTGGACTGAAGGGCCCTGGGTTCGATTCTGGTCAAGGCCATATGCCAGGGTTGTGGGCTCAGTCCCCAGTAGGGGGTGTGCAGGAGGCAGCCGATCAATGATTCTCTCTCATCATTGATGTTTCTCACTCTCTCTCCCTCTCTGAAATCAATAAAAATATTAAAAAATTTAATTGTAAAATATATTAATTATATCAATCACATTTTCTGAATTAGTGAACTGAACTTTTTATGTGTTTGTGAAACATTTGGCTTTCCTTACCTGTCCTTGGTCCATTTTCATCTTGGGCTGTTTGGTGTTCTGCTTTTGTGGGATTTCTTTAGCTACTCTGGTTCCTAATCTTCTCTCACTTACCTGGGATCCAGTGAGTGGTCTTTTCACACGATGTGACTTGTCTTTTCACTTTTTTAAGAAAAGAGCTTATTTTTAATTTGAAAGCAAGACATTGTTGTGGCATCCCATCTGTGAAAATGTTATAGCTCTCATATTTTCAGGAGTGGTTTTTTTTTTTATGTCCTTTACTTTTCTTTTATTTCCATAAAACTCTGGCATATCTGTATTGAATTTATTTTAGGCACTTCATATTTTTCTTTGCTATTGTAATGCAATCATTTATTCTGCTTTCTAGGTGGTTATTATTGATGACATGCTATTTAATTTTGAAATGAGGATAAAAGCCACATTTTCAAGGTTGGTCATTTTGCCAGCAGAGCGGGATTTTAAAGGTTGAAAGCAGCTACAGTAAAGTGGAGAGAATATTGGCCTAAGCATGAAAACAACAGATTTCTAGTCTCAGTTCTAGTGAGAAGTTGAACAGAGCACCTGTCTTCTTTGGGCCTTATTTATAAGCTGAGGAGTTTAGCTTAGTTAACAAACAAAAGTCCTTCCTTTTTTTACTTTAATATATATCTGTATTGATTTCAGAGAGGAAGGAAGGAGAGACAGAAACATCAATGATGAGAGAGAATCATTGATCAGCTGCCTCCTATATGGCCCCAAGTGGGGATCGAGCCTGCAACCCAGGCATGTGGCCTGACCTGGAATTGAACTGTGACCTCCTGGTTCACAGATCAATGCTCCAACCACTGAGCCACAGAGGCCGGGCAGTCCTTTCATTTTTTGCCACCTTTTTGTTTCTAGGTGATCTAAGGTCTCTGTGCTTTCATATTTATGCTAATTTCCCTAAAAAGTATGGGCCAGTGGTTCTCCTACCGACTAGTTGTTTTTTGTTAGAGTTTGTGCCATTGTGGGAGCAGAATGCATCTCAGCCACATCCAAACAGTGAGCGGAGATGAGTATCCTCAGTACCAGCTTTGCTAGGTTCACATGCCCCCTTGGTGGTATGAGCTGACCGCCATGGTTTTCATGGCGTTAGCTGGTTTCAACTGACCCACTTAGGACAGCAAGATAAAAAATAAAAATAAAAACCCACAAAATATTGACTTATAGTTACTAACATTTAATTTTACAAGAGAGGGCATAGGAAAGGAGGGACTAGAAACACTGCTATCATCATTGTATGAGAGGAGAGGTTATATTTTAATATGAAAAAGTAAAAGTAGGAAAGGTATAATCTTAATACTTAAAAAATAAAATTAGCCCTAACCGGTTTGGCTCAGTGGATAGAGCGTTGGCCTGCAGACTGAAAGGTCCCAGGTTCTATTCCGGTCAAGGGCATGTGCCTTGGTTGCGGGCACATCCCCAGTAGGGAGTGTGCAGGAGGCGGCTGATCGATGTTCCTCTCTCATTGATATTTCTAACTCTCTATCCCTCTCCTTCCGCTCTGTGAAAAATCAATAAAATATATATTTTTAAAAAAGTAAAATTAGCTTTAGGAAAAAGCTATCCTTGTTTTCTTCATTTTATTCCTAACTGGTGAAAACTTTGACCTCTGGTTTGCATTGGCAGACAGGCCTTTGGGAATCGGTGCTCTGGGAAACCAGCAGCTCACAGGATGCTAAGGGCGTGCATGCCTTTCATTGCTTCACAGAGAAAGCTCCTTTGCTCTAAGGGACCTACAAATAGGGCTACACGAGTAAACTCACCAAGCAATGTGGCCAGAAGGGAGGGAAAATAAAGAGACATAAGTGGCTCTTTATTTATTTATTTTTAAAATATATTTTATTGATTTTTTACAGAGAGGAAGGGAGAGAGATAGAGAGTCAGAAACATCGATGAGAGAGAAACATCGATCAGCCGCCTCCTGCACACTCCCCACTGGGAATGTGCCCGCAACCCAGGTACATGCCCTTGACCGGAATCGAACCTGGGACCCTTCAGTCCGAGGCCGACGCTCCATCCACTGAGCCAAACCAGTTAGGGCTGTAAGTGGCTCTTTAGTATTTGAAATATTTGCGGTGCATTAATCAAAATCTCTAAACTCACACAGTGCTTTAGTCATACTGTAAGGATAGCAATTTCTCACCGATCAATGGTTTTTATCAAGAAGATTTTAGGAGCAAAATGTATCCAAATTTAAAAAATAAATTATGTTGGCAGAATGCAATGTTATCTCCTTAAAACGGAGATCATGAAAAAATTGTTGTTCCCGTCTCTTGTGGTCTATGACGTTCTATCAATGGGTCAGTTTATAACCCATTAAGTGGCTCCAAGACCACACCCAGACAATCTAGCACAGTGATGATTTCTGAAAGGATCGGGCAGTTGCACAAGCACTTTTCTGAGGTAGAGAAGATAAAATCAAGAATATAAGTGTGCCGAAACCGGTTTGGCTCAGTGGATAGAGCGTCAGCCTGTGGACTGAAGGGTCCCAGGTTCGATTCTGGTCAAGGGCATGTACCTGGGTTGCGGGCACATCCCCGGTGGGAGATGTGCAGGAGGCAGCTGATCAATGTTTCTCTCTCATCGATGTTTCTAACTCTCTATCTCTCTCCCTTCCTCTCTGTAAAAAATCAATAAAATATATATTTTTTTAAAAAAAGAATCTAAGTGCCAAAGAGACATTACATTTCTCTTAGGGACTGGTTCAAAGACATTCAAACTTATGGGGAGCCTGCCTCAGAACATATGCATTAGCAATGGCCCCTGAGTGGCCGGCTGTGCCTACGGAAGCAGTGTTTGCTGTTTGTTTAATGCAGCTGAGGATAGAGGTTTGGTGCATCTTCCCTTCATTCCACTTCCAGCTCCAACTCCAGGAATGAATTAGATTCCTGTCCCATTCATTTACTATTGTACACCTTACAAGAGGTGTCTTATAGTTCTTTCTGGGAAGAGTATATTGAATCACCTTTTTCCCAGCAGCAGGCCATCAAATCATCTTAATCACTGCTGGGTTTCTTTTTAAGTTGTGTTTTGGGGTGTGTGTGTGTGTGTGTGTGTTTTAATACGTTTTGATTGATTTCAGAGAGTAAGGGAGAGGGAGAGAGAGATAGAAATATCAATGATGAGAAATAATCATTGATCGGCTGCCTCCTGCACACCCCTCACTAGGGATCTAGCCCGAAACCTGGGCATGTGCCCTGACTGGGAATCGAACCAGTGACCTTCTGGTTCATAGGCTGACACTCAACCATTCAGCCATACTGGCCAGGCTGAGCAGCTCTTCTTTTTGGCTCTTTGCTGTTGTTTTTTTGTTTTTCTTGTTTTGTTCTTCTAATATGTTTTTGTTGATTTCAGAGAGGAAGGGAGAGGGAGAGAGAGATAGAAACATCAGTGATGAGAGAGGAACATCATTGACCAGCTGCCTCCTGTATGACCCCTACTGGGGATGAATTCTGCAACGGAGGTATGTGCCCTTGACCAGGAATCAAACCCGGGACCCTTGTGTCTGCAGGCTGACGCTCTCACCACTGAGCCAATCCAGCCAGGGCCTTTTTGGCTCTTTGCTTGGACCTGGGCAAGCTTACTTAGCAGCCTCCTACGGTGGTGGATGGGGAAATGCCATCCTCAGCTGGCTGGCAAGAGAGAAGTTCAATGGGGATGGTCCCCCAGACTCAGTTGGTTTTCCCAAGAAGAGCAGAGAGAGTACAGGTGTCAACGGGGGATGGCAAACCTGCATCATTTTGATCTTCCCATTGTGCTCCAAGACGAGGAGCAGGTGCTGGTGTTTCTCCTGCACCTTCAGGAACGCCAGGTGCTTCACCCAGTGCTCCTCCTCCTTCCAGTCTTTCCCTTCGGGGAGCACCTTCAGCTCCTGCCCACTGCCGAAGTCCCAGATCTTAACGGTTCCTGAGCACAGAGGGAGACACGGTGGGTGGAAAGGAATTGATCGGAAGCTGGGCTCCGATCTCAGAGAACACGGGCCTCATTGAGAGCTTTCTGCCCACGATTTATCCAATGTCTATTTCCTACTGAAAGGTGAGTGTCCCTGGCCTTGCTGGGCACAGTGTATGTTTCTGTGGGCCTTGATGGACACAGGCTGACAACCATGAAACGGGACCAGGCAATGTCTTGAAATTGCGAGCGTTTTCTTTGAACTCTCCTATCTGAGCTTTCTGTCTTAAATGGACCTTTTCTGCCTTTATTCTCCCAAGGCTTTCCAGTTTGCTAAATATCCCCGATATCTATCCATTTGTATATCTAACATTATGCCACAATTATTATTATTATTATTATTATTATTATTATTATTATTTAAAATATGTTTATTGATTTCAGAGAGGAAGCGAGAGAGAGAGAGAGAGAGAGAGAGAGAGAGAGAGAAACATCAATGATGAGAGAGAATCATTGATCAGCTGCCTCCTGCATGCCCCCTACTGGGGATCAAACCTGCAAACCCAGCATGAGCCCCGACAGGGAATCAAACTGTGGCCTCCAGGTTCATAGGTGGATGCTCAACCACTGAGCCACACCTGCTGGGCATGCCACAATTGTTATTAATAGAAAGATCATCACTGCAATAGTAAAGATCACAGGGTCACCTCAGTGCTAGGTATAGTGGGCTGCCCCTCACAGCACTTTGCCTCCCCTCCCTTAACTGTTAGTACTTGAAAAACCCTCTAGAGTCTAGACTGTATGACTAATGCAATAAAATATTATGCTTGCATGAAAATAGTGCCACCTCAGTTACATTGAATTGCTTAATGCTTATGTCTGATAATAGCTGTATCCATTGCTCAGAATTTCTATTATGACTAATTTTCACATTGTGCAGCGTTGCTAAGAGTAGGGGACTGCTTTCTTAGGAACTGTCCCATGAGAGAGCAGCTGCATTCACTCAATCACACCGCATCCACTCAGCAGGGGCAATTTTATTTCATGGGTATTGCTACCTGCTCACATTTTTAAAAAGGAGACTCTTAATCCAGCTGGCGTGGCTCAGTGGTTGAGCGTCGACCTTTGAACCAGGAGGTCATGGTTCGATTTCCGGTCAGGGCACAGCCTGGGTTGCGGGCTCCATCCCTAGCGTGGAGCAGGCAGGAGGCAGCCCATCAATGATTCCCTCTCATCATTGATGTTTCTCTCTCTCTCCCTCTCCCTTCCTCTCTGAGATCAATAAAAACATATTAAAAGAATAAAAAGCAGACTTTTATATCAGGATGTCCACTCAATCCATCAATGGGCTTTCATGCCAGTAAATATGTCCCTAGAATAAATGTATTGTGAGCAGTGCATGCGGTTGGTCTAGATCAGTGATGGCGAATCTAGGACACGCGTGTCAGAGGTGACACACGAATTCATTTTTTTGGTTGATTTTTCTTTGTTAAATGGCATTTAAATATATAAAATAAATATCAAAAATATAAGCCTTTGTTTTACTATGGTTGCAAATATCAAAAAATTTCTATATGTGACACGGCACCAGAGTTAAGTTAGGGTTTTTCAAAATGCTGACACGCCGAGCTCAAAAGGTTCGCCATCACTGGTCTAGATAAAGCAATTCTTTGCTGGGAGTTTACAACACAATGAAGTAAGAGGGAAGCAGGCTGTAGCTCCAGTTCCTAGAAGTTCCATGTCCTGCTTCCCAACACCAGGGACATCAAACAAAACAGCACAGCCCAGCCAGCATGGCTCGATGGTTGAGCGTGGACCAATGAACCAGGAGGTCACGGTTCGATTCCTGGTCAGGGCACATGCCCCATTGTGCACTTGATCTCCAGTAGGGGGCGTGCAGAAGGCAGCTGATCAGTGATTCTCCCTCATCATTAATGTTTCTATCTCTCTCTCCCTCTTCCTTCCTCTCTGGAATCAATAAAAATGTTAAACACACACACACACACACACACACACACACACACAAAACAACACAGCACAGCCTGAGCCTCCAATGTGTACGTACACAGCACCTAACCCCAAGGAGCTCACACAGACAAGTCGAAAGGAGAATTCGAGGTGTTCTATGACAAAGCTGGCTGGATATTTTGTGTGGCCCCCAAATCTACCGTCAATAAAAATATTATCAACAACCACTGAACCTAATATGTATATCTTAGCAGATGGTCCCCAAAAGTAGGACTGGATGAGTTAGTGCAACACAGATAAGTCCAAGCAAAGATGGAGGAAGACTGTATGTGGGGAAGACTTTTGACAACTGTAAAGCAGCTGTATGATGTAATGGAAAGTATTGATTACAGTGAACATCAGTCTCAGGACAAGAATGCCCATCAGAGAAGAGTTATCACGCTCCCGTCAGGCGCGGTGATCTTGCTGTCAGGGTTACGTGGTCCAGCCAGGCTCGTGCCCTCCCTGTGACCCAAACTACTAATGAGTTTCCCGAGCAAACTCTCAGAGCACTAACGCAGGGAGGCCGTGTTCTGAATCTTAGTCTGACCGTTATACGCTCCTGTGGCAAAAAGAAATCCACTGTCATCGATAGCTGCAGAAGTCAGTTCAATATTGAAGCCATGAGGGTCTAGAATCTGGTATATTTGGAGGCCAGTCTCAAGTTCCCACACCTATAGGTAAGAACAAGAAGATCAAATGCCTTTCAGTTCTTATCAATAAATTTACAATATTCAAGACAGCCTCACAATTGGTGCTATGGCCCTGGCCAGTTTGGGTGAGTGGTCGTCGCCCTGGCCCCTTGGACCAAGGGTCTTAGGTTTGATTCCCAGTCAAGGGCACATAACTGGGTTGCAGGTTATTCCTGCCCTGGTTGAGGTGCATGTGGGAGGCAACCAATGAATGTGTTTCTCAAATCCCTCTCTCTCTTTCTGTCTTTCCTCTCTCCCGCTCCCTCTCCTCCCTGCCTCCCTTCTGCTCTCTCTAAAAACCAATGGAAAAAATATCCTCGGGTGAGCATTTAAAAATAAAAAAAGAATGGTGCTACATCCATCTAACACCCTTCTCAGCATTCTGCCATGAATGTTGATTTGCTCAAAGGAAGTTCTAAACGAAGCAAGGCCGCCTCCCAGTGCCTGTGCTGCCCTGGGGGTGCCTGTGGCTGAGACAGGCAGGGACTGTTCCAGGGAGCCTGTGGGAAGCAGTCCATCGCCACGGTAAGCATGGAGCAAGACGGAGAGAGAACAGAGATGAGTCCAGCCGAAAAGATCACCCTGGATGGTCTCCCCTCTGCTGGCACTCATCCAAGTTAGCGAGGGGTCCCTTGTAATCTGAGAGAAGCCTGAGGAGGGAGCTTTCCAAGGAGTGATTAGGGAGAGGGGCAGAGAGAGAGAGAGAGAGAGATATGGAGAGATGGGGGAAAGGCTAAGACTTCAGAAAAGGCTGCCTCTGTAACCAGGCTGGGTATAATCAGGAAATGCAGGAACATGTCAAGACTCATCATTGCCTGGCCTGTGTGGCTCAGTAGTTGAGCATCAAACCATGCACCAAGAGGTGGTGGGTTCGATTCCCAGTCAGGGCACATGCTCAAGTTGCTGGCCTGATTCCCAGCAGGGGGCGTGCAGGAGGCAGCTGATGGATGTTGAAGCACTGATGTTTCTATCTCCCTCCCCCTTTCTCTCTAAAATCAATAATAAAAAAAAAGACTATTAAAAAAAAAAAGAAAAAACACAAGACTCATCATTATCTCTCTTTGGAAACACAGCAGGCACTTTAGTCTCACAGTCCTTAGGTCTGAATCTCCCCTCTTCATGGATTTGCTATGTTCACTTGTAATAAAAGTGAAGTGGCAAGCCGGGCCGGCATGGCTCAGTGGTTGAGCGTTGACCTATGAACCAGGAGATCACGGTTCAATTCCCGGTCAGGGGGCATGCCCGGCTATGGGCTCCATCCCCAGTGTAGGGTGTGCAGGAGGCAGCGGATCAATGATTCTCTCTCATCATTGATATTTCTATCTCTCTCCCTCTCCCTTCCTCTCTGAAATCAATAAAAATATTTTTTTTAAAACAGAGGGGAAACCATCCAGGGTGATCTTTTCTGCTGGACTCATCTCTGTTACGTTTCCATCTTGCTCCATACTTTTCTGAAGTCAGAGCCACGCAGGCCGGCCGGGCAAAATTCCTATTCTGATAGTAACAACCAGCTTTATTTATTTATTTGAGCATGTCACTGAATACTAAGCAGTCTGAGCTGGCTTAACATACCTGTTTTTCATGTGTTTGTGAAAGCTTAAAAATAGATCGAACGCAGGGCATCATCACAGGTGCCACTGCATATTTAATCATCCAAAGACTTCCCAGGAAGAAGGAAAATTCAATCTGCTTTCCTTTTTCTCTCTGCAGCCAACACGCACTCACCTTAATGATGGACTCGGAGCAGATGGTGAGCACTTGGTGGAAGTATCTGTTGTGAAGCATGACATTGATTTCTCGCTCGTGCGTGTGAGGAACCTGTTTGGTATCTTGTATCATCCTAGTCAAAGGGTACATGTCAATAACAGTAGATCCTGGGAAAAAGTAAGAGTCTCATAAATACTCAATACTAGGAGGTTATTTTTGAACCAATATTACAAGTTTTTTTGTTATTGTTAATCCTCACCCGAGGATATTTTTCCATTGGTTTTTAGAGAGAGTGGACGAGAGAGGAAAAGACAGAGAGAAGCATCCATGCGAGAGAAACACATTGATTGGTTGCCTCCTGCACGAGCCCTGACCAGGGCCTAGGCCAGGGAGGAGCCTGCAACCAAGGTAGGTGCCCTTGACCAGAATCGAGCCCAGGACCTTTTGGTCCGCAGACTGATGCTCTACCCACTGAGCCAAACAGGCCAGGGCAATATTAGAAGTTTTGAACAACAAAGGATTTTATGCAACCAGTTGTGTTTGGAAACAGCCAATCAGTGAGACTAGTAATATCAATGCCTAGGAACTTTAATGAGGGGAAAATGCATTCATTTACTCTAAAACAATTTTGATAAATAAAGCAAATGTGACTGAGCCAGAGAACAACATTCATTTTGGGCCGCATTCATTTTCAAGTGCCGGCCATTTGGGTCTCACTGATACCCTCTTTTCAGTGACTTGTGTTTTCCCCGTTAGAGTGCCTCTCCATCTGGTGCAGAGGGAGGATGGAGATGGAAAAGGGAGGTGAGCTGCCATTTAGTGATTGAAATTGATAGTTAGAGAGCCCTTTCCAACCAACGAATGATAAAAAAACAAAACAAAAACGCCCACTGTAAACATGGTCTTATTAAATGTAACCAGTGAGAATAATTGCAAGCCAGCGCTTGCAACATTACTATTAAATAAGATTTTTTCCACCCTCGCTGGTTTGGCTCAGTGGATAGAGCACTGGCCTGCGGACTGAAAGGTCCCAGGTTCGATTCCAGTCAAGGGCACATGCCTGGGTTTCGGGCTCGATCCCCAGTGGGGGGCATGCAGAAGGCAGCCAATCAGTGATTCTCTCTGATCATTGATGTTTCTCTCTCTCTCTCTCTCTCTCTCTCTCCCTCTCCCTTACTCTCTGAAATCAATAAAAATATATTAAAAAAATAAGATTAGCCTAACCGGTTTGGCTCAGTGGATAGAGCATCAGCCTGCGGACTGAAAGGTCCCAGATTCGATTCCAGTCAAGGGCATGTACCTTGGTTGTGGGCACATCCTCGGGGGGGGGGGGGGGTGTGTGCAGGAGGCAGCTGATCAATGCTTCTGTCTCATAGATGTTTCTAACTCTCTATTCCTCTCCCTTCCTCTCTGTAAAAAATCAATAAAATATATTTTTTTAAAAAAAGATTATTTCCCAAATCACCATAGTGCAGTACATGGAGAGCAGGTAATTCTTACTTTCCTTCTCCTAAGGGCGTTTGGGTTGGTTTTACAGTAACAGGCTAATCTGCAAGTATGATTTGACTCTCAAGATCAATGAACCATGTATCCTGGTTGAGTATAACGTCTGGGAATATAAATAAGAACCCCAAAGCATCCATAGCTCAAATAAAAATAAGTCCTCTTTCCTGTTTTGTTTTGTGTTTTTTTTCCAGTGTGGATTTTCCCCTTTGCATTGAGTTTCTAAAGTCTCTCCCAGGAAATCTCAACGTTACGAAACATTCCAGCAGGAGTTTCGAGTTACTAAACTCTTTCCTCAGGTGTTCAAATTTTAAGAGAAAACCTACTCATGGGTAAAGGACTGTGATGAATATTTTTCCAATCCAAATACCTCATGATGGAACTAGGAGGGATATGGTAACCAGCCAGTCCCTAACGAATCCCAGGGGAAGTCAGAGCAGGTGGTCACTGGGAAATTGCTCAGGGAACGCATTCCGGGGTGGTGTTCCAGAAGGAAGTTGTATTGTTAATATGGTTCATTTTCCCTCCAAAGCCTGAGGGTATGTGCGTGAACAGTGCTCAGCTGTGAGTGCCTCTTTAGTAAGCATGTGTTTCTAAGAGGCAACAAGAAGGCACGAATCTGTTGGCATCGGCTCTGGGCATCTGTCACTTGGGCCTCTCCTCTCTCTATACTTTGTCTAGAAGTGAAGGCAGGTAGGAAGGAGAGACAGCACCCTTATTACTGTGTAAGTCAGTGATGGCGAACCTATGACACGCGTGTCAGAGGTGACACGCGAACTCATTTTTTTGGTTGATTTTTCTTTGTTAAATGGCATTTAAATATATAAAATAAATATCAAAAATATGTCTTTGTCTTACTTTGGTTGCAAATATCAAAAAATTTCTATATGTGACACGGCACCCGAGTTAAGTTAGGGTTTTTTAAAATGCTGACACGCCGAGCTCAAAGGTTCGCCATCACTGGTGTTAAGTACTGTCTCATTATCAGAAGGCCCAGGGCCAAAACGCCTGAAGAAAGTGGTGCATCTGCTCTAAAATGGACTGTATTCCTGCCCTTGCCCGTTTGGCTCAGTGGGTAGAGCATTGGCCCTCAGACTGAAGGGTCCCAGGTTCGATTCCCCTCAAGGGCATGTGCCTTGACTGCTGGCCTGATCTGGGAGGCAGCCAATCGACGTGTCTCTCTCACATCGATGTTTCTCTCTCTCTCTCTTTCTCTCTTTCCTTCTCCCTCCCACACTCTCTAAATATCAATGAAAAAAAAATATCCTCGAGTTGAGGATTTAAAAAAATAATAATAAAAATAAAAGTGCTTCCTTTAACCATAAAAGCATAAATAAATAAAATGGACCATATTCCTGTTTCCAAGAGTCAAAACAGAGCTGAACTGACCTTGTCTTAGCAACAGGTTATACATCTCACGTTTCTGCGTAACCCATGCTGTCACATCTTTCTAGGTATTTTCTGAGGACAGTTAAACATTTTAAAAATATATATTTTTATTGAGTTTTAGAAAGAGAGGAAGAGAGAGGGACCGATATAAACATCAATTAGAAAGAAACATCGATTGGCTGCCTCCTGCAGGCCCCCTACTGGGGACTGAGCTCACAACCTGGGCATGTGCCCTGAATGGGAATCGAACCGGTGACCTCTTGGTTCATGGGTAAATGCTCAACCACTGAGCCACACCAGCCATGCAGGACAGTTACACATTTTATCCACCCAGCCATGGAAATGCAGGAGGGAATAAAACTGAATTAAATACCTCCTGTGATGAATAAAGGTTTATAAATTCCCCTTCTGGTTTTGTTGTTCTTCTAGCTTATACTCGTGTACTAGTTCGAAAGGGTTAGAAGTCGGAATGTGAGCTGTTTGCCATGAGTCGGGACACTTGCCTGCGATGAGCATGCCGTGGTTGGCGTCATAGATCATGGAGTAGATCTGCATGTCTCCGGGCCCTCCCTGGCTGTCGTGGAAGACTTGCAGCAGCGACAGGGTCTGTATGTCCCACACCCTGAACACCTGGGGGTGAAAACCACAGCTCACCTCTGTGACACCAGGCCTCCCCCACTCAAAGCCGTTCAGAGTCTGTAATATGCTCCTAAGAACTAGCTGCAAAGTATGACTTGTTGGATAGCACACACTAATATTTGCTCAGCTCTCATCTGTCTGTTGGTTCAACTACTGTTCAGGGGGAAATAGTCTGGTACCACATTAAGCGCCCAGTCAGTCACCGGTGACTGACACTGTACTTTCCGTCCAGAAGACAAAACAGGCTGGGTGCTTATCGTGTTAAAGGAACTGGATTTTTCCATCATTACAGAAGGGAGGAGAAAACATAATATCTATTATTCTTTGAGAACCTGGAGAAATAATAAAATACCGAGTGTGATTTACAGCGCTATAGAAGCCATTTTTCTTTACAGCGTGGATTAGAGAATAGAGGGAAGACATATTTGAGGTGGAGTGTTTCAAATTGCTCTTTCATGACTTAAGAAGATGGGAACATCTTACTAAGTGAAGGTTTTAAGACGCTCCCCTTTCTCCTGCCCAGGCATGTAAGAATTACAGAAAGCAGTTTTCTTTCTTTTTTTTTAATCCTTACCCAAGGATATTTTTTCCATTGATTTTTAGAGAGAGTGGGAGGGAAAGGGAGAGACAGAGAGAAACACCGATGTGAGAGAGGCACATGGATTGGTTGCCTCCTGCATGCCCCCATCCAGGGTCAGAAGCCTGCAACCGAGGTATGTGCCCTTGATCGGAATCAAACCCAGGACTCTTCAGTCCACAGGACAACACTCTATTCACTGAGCCAAACCAGCTAGTACGAAAGCAGTTTTAAAGGATGGTGTAAATATAGTAAAAGTGTGGGGAAATAGGTTATTGGAGCTCGCCTTTGAGGAAAGAAAGAGAACTACGTAACTTCTCAAATACATCTTGGATTGGCAAAGGAGGCTAGAAAGAATTAATTCAGTAAAACTAGGAAAAGTTTACCCTTTGTCACTTGAAATAATGGTTTTCGTCTTCTCCAGGTTTTCGTCTTCTTCTATTTTTTTCTTTTAGCAATTTACAGTGTGATTGAATTTCAGAAATAAGTGTGATTTCATTAAGGATTCTATCTCCTAGCATGCATCAGCCTTAAATATTTTTAAATTATAGTAGTTATTATTAAGCTATTAAATTATAATCTGCCCTAGCCGGTTTGGCTCACTGGATAGAGCGTCGGCCTGGAGACTGAAGGGTCTCAGGTTCGATTCTGGTCAAGGGCTTGTACCTTGATTGCAGGCACATCCCTAGTAGGGAGTGTGCAGGAGGCAGCTGATCAATGCTTCTCTCTCATCGATGTTTCTAACTCTCTATCCCTCTCCCTTCCTCTCTGTAAAAAAGCAATAAAACATATTTAAAAAAAATTAAATTATAATCTTTGTTGAGTAAATAAGTGATTATTTTATAAAACCACTTATAAAGCTTTAATAAGCACTCTGTTCACAAAGATACTAACTTATTTGAGACACATAATGTAGTTAATTGAGTTAAAAGCTTCACTATTGCAGATATAGGCTGGTCCTTCTGTATAAACACATAAGGATGTCTGAGTCATGTGACTGAGTCATGTGACTTGGGAAGGAGCTTGGACTATATACTCCCTGAAGGCCAGTATTACTCAGAGCTTGTACTTCCTTTGTTCTAGTAAACACTTTAAGAGAATAGCTACGACATCAAACCTTATCAGCTGTTTGTATTATTGAGTAAACAGGTATCTTGGACTATTTATGAATCTAGGTTCAGAGCCTAGAATGACAGGCAAGTAAGGGAAGAACCTAAGAGTGGAATCAAGGAGTTTGAAGAAATTGGTCTCTATTCAAATTATTTCCAATCTTATTGCTTGACTGAGACACATTCACGGTTGGCAGTGTTTTGACTTTAGGTGTCCACTTTCTGAATTGTGGTTGGTGGAAACAGCAAGGGATGAGGCAAAAGAAGATTAGGATTTCAGTTCTAGCCTCAGTTTCCTTATTTCTGAAATGGATTCAATAACACCAACACTCTCCACCTTACTGAGTTGATGTCAATATGCTTTGAAACCTGTGATTTTTCTATAGAGTAATTATATTTTTAAAAAAATGTATTTTTATTGATTTCAGAGAGGAAGGTAGAGGGAGGGAGGGAGGGAGGGAGAGGGAGTGGGAGAGGGGGAGAGAGAGAGAGAGAGAGAGAGAGAGAGAGAGAGAGAGAGAGAGAGAGAAACATCAATGATGAGAGAGAATCATTGATTGGCTGCCTCCTGCATGCCCTACACTGGGGATCAAGCCTGCAACCTGGCCATGTGCCCTGACTGGGAATCGAACCTCAACCTCCTGATTCATAGGTTGATGCTCAAGCACTGAGCCACACCAGCTGGGCCGCCGATATGTTCTTATGGAAAACTTTAGAATTTCTGTGGTTTTGTAGTCCACATTTAAAATCTTTAATCCACATGGAATGTATTTTTCTGTTTAGTATGAAGTGATGATCTGATTTCACATTTTTCCTTATATGATTAATCCGTTTTCCCCAAATTTAATGAACAAAACCACCCTTTGCTCAGAGATGTGAAATGCTACTTTTATCATACGCAAAATTCCCATACACACATGAACTAATTCTTGCATTTCCTATCTGTCTCATAGGTGTGTCTAACAGTCCCTGTACTGACTACTGCTCTGTGTGGTTTATTGTGGCTTTACAATATGTTTTAGTAAACATCTGACAGGGAAAGTGTCATCGTAGAAGGCTATTCTCCAAAGTTTATAGGATTTTTACATGCTATTATTTTTACATTAACTTTAAACTTGGAAAAATGATACTTAAATAATCCTGATTGGCATTAAATATGTAGCTTAACTTGCCGAACACTATCTTAGAGTACAATATATTTTTAAAAATATATTTTATTGATTTTTTTACAGAGAGGAAGGGAGAGGAATAGAGAGTTAGAAACATCGATCAGCTGCCTCCTGCACACCTCCCGCTGGGGATGTGCCCACAACCAAGTTACATGCCCTTGACCGAAATCGAACCTGGGACCTTTCAGTCCGCAGGCCGACGCTATATCCACTGAGCCAAACCGGTTAGGGCTATTTCATAATTTTTTGGCTCTTGTAAATGCTATCTGTTTGACCATTTTTTTTTTCCAACTGGTTACTGCTCTTACATAGAAATTTATTTTTAGAAATTGCTATTACAACCAGTCACCTTATTAAACTTATTTTAAAATTTTAAGCTGATTTTATTAACATTTTCAAGCAATCCCATTACTTGCAAATATAGTAATTCGGTCTCCTCATTTAGAATGTTTATAGCTGGTTTTTCTTATTTTATCACATTGCTTAGAACACTTAAAACACTGTTAGAGCCCTAGCCGGTTTGGCTCAGTGGATAGACTGTCAGCCTGCAGACCAAAGGGTCCCTGGTTGGATTCCAGTCAAGGGCACGTACCTTGGTTGCAGGCTCCTCCCTGGCCTGAGCCCTGGTCGGGCCTTGTGCAGGAGGCAACCAATCGATGTGTTTCTCTCACATCAATGTTTCTCTCTGTCTTTCCCCCTCTGTTCTACTCTCCCTAAAAATCAATGGAAAAATGTCCTTGGGTGATGGTTAACAAAACAAAAACAAAATAAAACACTGGTTTGAGAAGAGCAGCAATGACAGAAATCCTAGCTTTTCCTGCACCTAATGACGATGATGTCTGTGTTGGGCGGGCCTCTCGTGTTTGCTATGGAGACAACACTGGCTCTCTCCCCAGCGCTGCATCCTTTTACTCTTTAAACACGCCCTTCCTTGTGCTGTAATCAGCCCAGACAGAACAGCGGCTCATCAGCTCCTTCCCCACACTGAGAATACTTTTCTCAGTGACTGTCAGCTCTTTCAGGCAAAAAATTGTCTGGATTCTAGATTTCCTAATAGTTGATTTTAAAGAAAAAAAAAAACCCAAAAAAACCCAGCTTCTTTCTTTCTGCTGTTTCCCGTTTGTTACCTTGGCCGAGGAAAGGCTGATGACGAGCTGGTCCTTCTCGTTGGTGACGACCTCGGTGATACTGAACATGTGCCCCACGAGCTTCCCCACGGGCTTGGTGCTGATGTTGGGGTGCCACAGCCGGAGCACCTTGTCGTCTCCTGGAAACAGGTGGAATGGCTGCTTATTTTCTCAGGGGCACAGGGGGCACAGTGTAAAGAGTCTGTGCCTCCCCATTTTCTCCACTCCCAGCCCCTGGTAACCACCATTAGACTCTCTGCTTCCATTAGTTCAGTTAAAATATATATATATATATTTTGCCCTAGCCAGTTTGGCTCAGTGGATAGAGCGTCGGCCTGCGGACCAAAGGGTCCCGGGTTCAATTCCGGTCAAGGGCACGTACCTTGGTTGCAGGCTCCTCCCTGGACAGAGCCCTGGTCGGGGCATGTGCAGGAGGCAACCAATCAATGTGTTTCTCTCACATGGATATTTCTCTCTGTCTTTCCCTCTCTCTTCTACGCTCCCTAAAAATCAATGGGGAAAAAAATCCTCAGGTGAGGATTAACAATAACAACAACAAAATATTTTTATCGATTTCAGAGAGGATGGGAGAGGGAGAGAGACAGAAAAACATCAATGATGAGAGAGAATCATGGATCAGCTGCCTCCTGCACACCCCACACTGGGGATCGAGTCTGCAACCCAGTTATGTGCCCTGACCGGGAATTGAACCATGACCTCCTGGTTCACAGGTCAACGCTCAACCACTGAGCCACACCTTATGAGTAGGTACTGTTATCAACTTCACCTTACCGATGAGACTGAAACTTAAAGAAGTTAAATAACCTGCCCAAGGCCATACAACTTGCTAGTAAGAGAGCCGGGATTTGTTCCTAAACAATCGGACTCCAGAGCCCAGGCTCAAATTAGAACCCCAGCATCACAGATGAGGAATCTAAGGCTCAAAGAATATTCCCGTCCGTCCTCCACCTTTCCCAGCTTCTTAGATCATCTTCGTGGCCCTTATTCTCAGCAGATAACCTGGTTTCCCATCTTCTACCCTACTTAGCCCTGAGATGTTGGCATTTTTTAAGGCTATCTCCATGGCCTTCTTCTCTGATAACTCTAAACCATGACTCTTGACTTTTTTGGTCATGGATCCCTTTTGACGAGTTGATAAAATTTTTAACTTTCTCTCCGGAAAAATGTACCTAGACACACAAGTGTATTCAGTTTCGGGGGCTACAGGACTCCTGAAAACCCACACCTAGGTCCCAAGCTAAGAACACATGCTCTCACACATTGAAATAAGTTCTAGATACATTAAAGAACTAAAGTTAAAATGTAAAATGAAACAATAAAAAATAACATTGAAATACAGAGGAATTTGCTTCACATATTGTTGGGCTACGGAAGGTCTTCTAAGAACCCAGAAGCCACCAAAAAAAAAAAAAAAAAAAAAAAAAAAAAAAGCCCTGGCCAATATGGCTCAGTGGCTAGAGTGTCAGCCTGAAGATGGAAGGGTCCTGGGTTCGATTCCAGTCAAGGGCCTGTACCTCGGTTGGAGGCTCGAGCTCGATCCCCGGCCCTGGTCAGGATGCGTGTGGGAGGCAACCGGTCGATATGTATCTCTCACATCCATGTCTCTCTCTCTCTGTCTCTCCCCCTCCTTTCCATTCTCTCTAAAAAAATCAATGGAAAAATATCCTCGGGCGAGGAGTAACAAACAAACAAGAGGCAGACAGTTTTGACTTTATTTAAATGTTTAGATTCTCTAAAAGGTTTCCCCACCAGTAAAATGATGCAGCTTTATGAAAATTCCATGTTCAATAAGGAGAGCACAGTTTGCAAGATAGAAAATCTCTGTGCAACATGGACTGTTCTCTTACCTCCGGTGACAATGACATTGGCTTTTATACAGTAGCAAAAAGTGTTCGCTCCTCTTGGCATGGAAAACTCTCTGACAGGCCTGGGAAACACAAATCCGATATCAAACTTCGGTTTTCCTGAATGAAGCTAATTCTAATTTAAGTAGATTATGTTCAATAGGGCTCATGATTCTCAGTTGGTTATAAATCCATTTGCCCACAGAAAATACTGTAAGTAATTATTAAATCCGCACTGACACACAGATTTATTTACTCCATAATGTGGTGATATTAGCACAACACTCTGTATTGTTTCTACTGAAGAAAAAATTTCCAGCCCAGTGGGCATAGCAGGAGGTCATGGTTTGATTCCCAGTCAGGGAACATGCCTGGATTGCAGGTTCAATCCCCAGTGTGGGGCGTGCTCATTGTTCCAGACGTTAAGTTGGGCACCTCATGTAGGTTAACTTAGGCAATACATACACATATCCATATACTAGAGGCCCAGTGCACAAAATTCGTGCACTGGGGGGGGGGTTGTCCCTTAGCCCAGCCTGCACCCTCTCCAATCTGGGACCCCTCAGGGGATGTCCGACTGCTGGTTTAGGCCTGATCCCACAACTGGCAGTCAGACATTCCTCTCACAATCTGGGACTGCTGGCTCCCAACCCCTCGCCTGCCTGCCTGATCAATGCCTAACTGCTCCTCTGCAGGCCAGATTGCTCCAACTGCCCTCCCCTGCCAGCCCGGTCACCACCAACTGCCCTCCCCTGCCTGCCCCGTCACCCCTAACTGCCCTCCCCTGCCAGCCCAGTCACCGCCTAACTGTCCTCCCCTGCTGGCCATCTTGTGGTGGCCATTTTGTGACCACATGGGGGCAGTCATCTTGTGCAAGGATGTGACTGTCAATTGCATGTTATCTCTTTATTATATATTACTTCAGAGAGAAAGGGAGAGGGAGAGAGAGATAGAAACATCAATGATGGGAGAGAATCACTGACCAGCTGCCTCCTGCATGCCCCACACTGGGGATTGAGATTGAAACTGGGCATGTGCCCTGACCAGGAATCCAACCATGATCTCCTGGTTCATAGGTCGGTGCTCAATCACTGAGCTACTGCAGCCAGGAAACTTTTATTAGATGGTAAGGTAGGTATTCCCACTTAAAGATGGAAAGATTAAAGAAGAGCTATGGCACTAGGACCGAAGCCAGCTCTGTCTGGCTTCACGGCAACCCTACCAAAGGGCATTGCATGCTTTCCAATGTAATAATCTGCCTCTGAATTGGGTAATTGACAAAAAGTAACTGCCTGGGCCCTAGCAGGTTTGGCTCAGTGGATAGAGCATCGGCCTGCAGACTGAAAGGTCCTGGGTTCGATTCCAATCAAGGGCACATGCCTGCATTGTGGGCTTGATCCCCAGTGGGGGGCGTGCAGGATCAATGATTCTCTCTCATCATTAATGTTTCTATCTCTCTCCCTCTCCCTCTCCCTTCCTCTCTGAAATCATTATATATATATATATATATATATATACATATATATATATATATATATATATAATAACTGCCTGGTAGTTATTTGCACATTTCTGGGAAATGATCAAGCTATGGAAGGGTGAACGTTTCAGCATATGTCTTGCAACCGGCCAACATGCATTCCATGACATAATTAATAGTGAGTGCTCACTTTGCTGATACAAAACTTCGTGAAATTATCACACAAAATTATAACCAGAATAAGTAATCATTTTTGAAATGGAAATTTTTTTGAGAGGAGTTTGCTAGCTCCCATTTAACAGCTGGCCAGTTATGGACTGGGATAAACATGGTTTCATCTGGCTCAGCTCAAGACTCATTACAGGGAACTACAGGAGCAGGAATATGTTGCACCAGGGGATGGAGTGGCCCCCGCTCTCCTCCTATTGGGGTGACGGACACTCCGGTGGCAGTGAGCTTCGGGAAAGCAGGATGACACTGTAGCACTTGAGAACGCTCTTTTGCTTCCAGATTTAGAAGGAGAGGGGCCCAGGGAAGCAACTGAAAAGCCCAGCCAGTTGACTGACGCCCTTGGGCTGAATGTATCATCAACCAAATCCCAGGAGACACGGTAAATACCAGGAAGCACAACACTGGGCTCCAAGACGAACTCCTGACCATTGCAAAATGGGTGCTTTTCAGAGCAAAACAGAAAGTGCTGGCTAGTTGGGGAAAACAACAACGCACCTTCTAGATCAGTGGTTCTCAACCTTCTGGCCCTTTAAATACAGTTCCTCAGGTGGTGACCCAACCATAACATTATTTCCGTTGCTACTTCATCACTGTCATGTTGCTACTGTTATGAATCGTCATGTAAATATCTGATATGCAGGACGGTCTTATGCGACCCCTGTGAAAGGGTCGTTCGACCCCCAAGGGGTCACGACCCACAGGTTGAGAACTGCTGTAGATAATCTCAGTGTTTACAACCACCAAGCACCAAATCTATGGGAAACTATGGACAGTGGGCATTTAAATTCTCCTCAGTACTACTACATAAATTAAAAATACATAACATTAGAATGTATGTGTGCATGAATTTCTAAGAATTGCACGGAAAGTGAGAGTTAACATTGGCTACCTACAGAACTTTAAAGAACACCAGCATTTAAGAGCAAATATTAAAAGAAAAAAGGAATCACAAGGAAAATATAGTTATGGATATACCTGTCTTGATTTATTCCGATCGATTATAGCAACAAACAACAAATGAGCCAAACTGTTGCCAGGAGGACCCATCGTTGGCACAAATAATTTCAATTTCCTCCTGAAAATCTAAACTTGTCAAACCGATGGAATAATTAACGTTGATTTTTCTAACAGCCAATTTGATAGCTCCAAGGCTGCCATGGGCTTATCAATTACAAAAAGCCCGAGGTGCACGCTCCCTCTTCGAGCACACCCGAGCCTTTCCCTTCCCCCCCTTTTTCCCTCCAGGACATTACCTTTGCCTCCCTCCCTCCTACGCTCCAGGGCCCTTCTTCTGCCTCTGTCGCTTGTTTCCTGAGCCCACGCAGGCCAACTGGCTCACTTCTTTCTATGTCTGTAACTCTCTAAATAAACCTCCTCTTATAATTTGGAAAAAAAAAAAAGCCTGAAAGTCACAGAATATTCATGTACATGAACTACTGTACTTACCCATTATCCTCAAGTCTCTTCACGGATTCCAAAACTAACGAATGAACACTGTCTAAGGAGCAGGATCCAAAGCAATTTAGGGTTGAAATAAATTTAATTTTCATAACCCAGTCATTATGTAGCTTCCTTTTAACACTGGGAATTAAAAGGAGAAAAAAAGGGAGGGATTATGTTAGACACACAAACACATCATGTTGAGTGTCTATTTGTCATTTCAACTTGACTTTCATCAAAGTGCAACTCTGAATTGGAGTAAAGTCTGCATATATAATACCGCCCTATGCATTATGCCACTTTTAATTATTTAATTAAAATTTCATAACCTAAATCATTTAAAATGGAAAAATAAAAGATCATCATCACATTTTGAGCTAAAATTCAGAATTTAAAAAATAATATAGAAGAATCTCAGTCCCATATTGGTACTACATTCTTTACTGAAAAAATTCTGATCATCCAGATGAAGAGCTGTGTTTCATATTGTTTTATATCTCATATGAGTCTATTCATTTTTATATTTTCCAATGGCTATTGATCTTTAAATCAATAATTCCCCTATTGTTAGACACTGGATAATTTATTATTATTTTTTTTTATTATTTTTTTTATTATTATTTTTTTAAAAATATATCTTATTGATTTTTTACAGAGAGGAAGGGAGAAGGATAGAGTTAGAAACATTTATGAGAGAGGAACATCGATCAGCTGCTTCCTGCACATCCCCCTACAGGGGATGATGTGCCTGCAACCCAGGTACATGCCCTTGACTGGAATCGAACCCTTCAGTCCACAGGCCGACACTCAATCCACTGAGCCAAACCGGTTAGGACATAATTTAATTTTTTATTTAACTCTGTAATTTATTTAAGTGCCTATAGATTTTAATTGTCAATGACACTTAGAATAGGAATTTCAGTGGCTACTTTTCTGTCTGTCTTCCCTTAGTATTGGAAGTCCCTTGAGGTATGAGGCATTCCTCATTCAGTTTGATGTTTCAGATCTTTACCCTGTGGTCTGACACATCCTATTGACTACATAAATACTTTTGTTCTTATTGTTGTTGGTTTTTTTTGTTAACCCTTATCCGAGGATATTTTTCCATTTATTTTTTATTTATCTTTTTAGGGAGAGTGGGAGAGAGAGGGAAAGACAGAGAGAAATGTCAATTTGAGAGAAACGCATTGATTGGTTGCCTCCTGCAGGAGCTCCGACCAGGGCCGGGGGCCAGGGAGGAGCCTGCAACCAAGGTATGTGCCGTTGGCCAGAATCGAACCCGGGACCCTTTGGTCCACAGGCTCTATCCACTGAGCCAAGCTAGCTAGGGCTTACTTAACTACATAAATACTTGAACAACGTCTATATTAAAACAACTGGACCAGCTGTGTGACATACTGACCTTTTAAAGTCCTTGGAGTCTAAGACCTGACTTAGTACTTTTTTTTTGGTCTTGGTCTGCTTTAACCCAAAGTCCTCTGTATTCACGGTGAATTTGTTCACAAACCCGCCGTCGTCCCCCAGCAGGATGTCATCTCGGCAGAGCTGGTCGGACATGGGCACCACACACACGCACAGGAGGCAGTGGTCCATCGGCTTTATGATGAAGTAGTTTTCCTGGGAACAGAAGAGCGCTTTTCATAAGGTATTACATCGCTCCAAATATCTAAATATGAAATTTAAATATTGTCCCTATTGTTTTAAAACACTTTTTTTTTAAAAAAATATATTCCATTGACTTTCCACAGAGAGGAATGGAGAGAGATAGAGAGTTAGAAACATCGACGAGAGAGAAACATCGATCAGCTGCCTCCTGCACATCTCCCACCGGGGATGCGCCCGCAACCCAGGCACATGCCCCCGACCGGAATCGAACCTGGGACCCCTCAGTCCACAGGCCGACGCTCCATCCACTGAGCCAAACCGGCTTCGGCTTTAAAACACTTTTTAAATTGATTTCAGAGAAGAAGGGAGAGGGTGAGAAAGAGAAACATCAATGATGAGAGTCCTGCACGCCCCCTACTGGGTATCAAGCCCACAAGCCCAGGCATGTGCCTTGACCAGGAATTGCACCGTGACCTCCTGGTTCATAGGTCGATGCTCAAACACAGAGCCACGCAAGCTGGGCTGTCTGTATTGTTTGATAAAAGTTTTACTTCTGGCCCTAGCCAGTTTGGCTCAGTGGATAGAACCTCAGCCTGTTGACTCAAGGATCCCAGGTTCGATTCTGGTCAAGGGCACATGCCTGGGTTGCAGGCTTGATCTCCAATCGGGGTGTGTGCAGGAGGCAGCCAATCAATGATGTTCTCATCACTGATGTTTCTAACTCTCTCTCCCTCTCCCTTCTTCTCTGAAATCAATAAAAATATATTTTTAAAAAAGTTTTACTTCTGATATTTCTTATTTTAGATCTTTTCACAGTGTTAAAGGAGCTTGAATGAAACACCAAGTTAACTAAGTAGAAGTGAATGAATACTCACTGTGAGCCCTACAGTGCATTTGGGGCTGTTTTGTGGGGAAAAGGTGAGGTGCTTGCCTGTGGCTCAGTAGTGGTGAGATTTTCTGATGTAATTCTGTGAATGTCCCTGTCCTGGGTTTGTAAGGAATATTGACAGGAATCATAAAAAGGTTCAGGTGTTAAAAGACCACTGACATAAAATTGGATGGCGAACAGGAAAGTTAAGAATCCAAGTCCCAGTTATTTCACCAGGAGTAACTAGGGGGAAAATAGCCGAACATCCAGGCTTATCCAGAATTAGTCACAAGCATCTGCCAATGCCACTCTGGGTTCCCTAGGCTATAAAGCCATTGCTCTCCTGGAACTCAGTCTCTACCTAAAGCAGAAAACATACATGTTTTAAAAATTTTATTTGTTTTGTTCCCTTTAGAACAGCGGTTCTCAACCTGTGGGTCACGACCCCTTTGGGGGTCGAACGACCCTTTCACAGGGGTCGCCTAAGACCATTGGAAAACACATCTATAATTACATATTGTTTTTGTGATTAATCACTATGATTTAATTATGTTCAATTTGTCACAATGAAAATATATCCTGCATATCAGATATTTACATGACGATTCATAACAGTAGCAAAATGACAGTTATGAAGTAGCAACGAAAATAATTTTATGGTTGGGGGTCACCACAACGTGAGAAACTATATTAAAGGGTCGCGGCATTAGGAAGGTTGAGAACCACTGCTTTAGAATGAGTGAGACTTGGACATTTTGAAAATATATACTTTTATTGATTTCAGAAAGGAAGGGAGATAGAGACAAACATCAAAGATGAGAGAGAATCAGTGATCGGCTGCACTCTGCCCTGACTGGGAATCCAACTATCTCCTGGTTCACAGGTCGACACAACCACTGAACCACATTGGCCGGGCTTCGCCAGTAGATTTTTTGCCAGAACGAAGCGTTTGATTTGAGCAATTTTCTTACCGAAGGAAGCGGGACTGGAGAGAAAAGCCGTGAACTTGGTAATAAGAGCGTAGGCAAAAAGCTAATACTTGGGTTCAGAGAAGGCATCAAAGGAAGAAAGGAATCAGCCTCTATCACAAGCAAAAACAAGCCCGGTGGGTGCGGCTCAGTGGCTGAGCATAGGCCCATGAACCAGGAGGTCACGACTCCTGGTCAGGGCACATGCCAGGGTTGCATTTTGGGCTCCATTCCCAGTGGGGGGTGTGCAGGAGGCAGCCAATCAATGCTTCTCTCTCATCATTGATGTTGCTATCTCTCTCTCCGTCTCCCTTCCTCCCTCTAAAAGCTATAAAAAATATATTTAAAAAACAACAAACACAACTAATAACAAAACCCAATACCCCCACATTAAATACACACTAAGTGGAAAATATTAATAGTAATGTTAATGCTGAAACTGATTATTTAGTTAAATCCCCTCATTTTACATATAAGGAACTGATCTTCCATAGACAAAGGTGGTGCCCATATCCTCCCAGCACGAAAATGACAATCTCATTTCTTTGAGTATTTCTCTCCATTCGGTACCTGGCTGCTCCCTTGAGCTTTATAATCCCACACAATGATGGTCCTTTCTGTCGTGGCAACAATTCGTTTCAGCTGAGAGAGGTAGTCACATCCTGTAATCCAGGAGGTATCCTGATAGGAAAGCACAGAATTGGGGGGCGGGAGGCGGGGAGGTGTATGTTGTGCTTTGTCCTGTCAATGGTGATGGTTATTGACAAATAGGTTAGTTACCTGAAAAGCCCTGTTTTGCCCCCTTATTTGCAGAGGAGCCTCCCAAGGTCTCCTCTGTGCTGGTTTGAGGAGGTGGTGTCATCTTTTCCCCTCTCCCCTTCCCGGAGATTCTCAGCAGCAGCAGTGGGGAACAGCAGAGCTGGGGAACAGTGGAGCTAGTGCCCCTCACAGGCCTGGAAGCACAGCCATCTGTGTGGCCTGTTCACGTAGGTGAGAACTTCACAGGGACACACATTGAGACCAGCTTAATCCAGGTCTCTGGCCCTGTAGCCAGAGGCGCAGAGGTCTGGAGAGAAACTGGACACCCCCTCCCCCCCTTCACTCCCTCCCCAATGGCCTGGCACCTCCTTCGTAGTTCAGCGCACTGGGTGCCAGCAAGCAGGCAGCAGGCAAACCAAGCATCCCCCGTCTCCCACAAGGCACCCTGGGATGCCGGGAGCAAACCGCTCTAGCTTTACACCTGCCGCTGGGTTGCTTTCCAATTAGCAATATGGATGAAAGAAGTTCCAACACTGTACGCGAATGTTTATACTGTTTTCCAGTTTTAAAAAAATGTTTAAAATTACTTCTATTGGCTGTTTCTCACAGTGTGGGTTGTGGCCATTGTTTACATTCCCGAGTAGAGGGTGCTCCGAAGAACTCGGTGAAGCTTTAAATGGAAGCTTCGGGGAGCGATCAGTTTCCCATCAATTCTCCGCAACCCATTTAACTCCACAAAGCGGGACCTGGGTGCACTTTGCTGTTGCCCAAGGCTCAGCTGTCGTGCATACACCTGAACGCACCTCCCATGAAAACATCTTATTCTCCGAGCTGTCACTGAGCTCGTGATTAGTGATGGAGGCACCACCCTCCTAGGCCTCCATGTGACTTAAGTAGGAATTTGTAAAACGCACTTACGGTAACCGTGGTGCTGGTCTGCACTCGCATCTGTGAACAAAGGGAGAGAATATGGAAGCCCCGCTGGCCTAGTTACAGGCGAGAATGCTGACGGAAACAGCCCGCTCTCTCCTCGGCCCAACCTGCTGGTCATTCCCTCTCCCCCACTCTCCTCCGGCCCCTCCTCCCTCGGAAGGGTCCAGCTCTGTGGAATCGCTCTGCTCTGTGTGTTGTCTTTAAGCCTGGTGACGGCTCTCAGGGTCTTACACTTTACTAGCTGCTTTTTAAAGACATCCTCACCCAAGGATATTATTATTATTTTTTTTTAGAGCGAGTGGAGGGGAGTGAGGAGGGGTAGCTTGTATAAAGCTTACCTCTAGTTGGAAATGAACCAGAAATTGGAATTATTTTTTGACATTTTAAAAAATATGTTTTGATTTGCTCTAACCAGTCTGACTCAGTGGATAGAGTGCCAGTCCACAGACTGAAGGGTCCTGGGTTTGCTTCTGGTCAAGGGGATGTACCTTGGTTGCAGGTTCTATCCTGGTTGGGGCATGTGCAGGAAGCAACCAATCAATGTGTCTCTGTCTCTCCTGCTCCCTTCCACTCTCTCCAAGTTCAAGGGAAAAGTATTCTCGGTGAGGATTAACAACAACAACAACAACAACAACAAAAATAATCCTATATATAATAAAGGGCTAATATGCAAATTGTCCCCTCGACCGGGAGTTCGACCCAGAGTTCAACCCGGAGTTTGACCAGGGGGTGGGACTGGCCCACCAACCACCCACAGTCCTTGCCCCCGGCCAGCCCCTCCCCAGTCACCCTGCCCCCAATCAGGGGTGGGGCTGGCCTGCCAACCGCTTGTAGCCCCTCCCCCTGGCCGGCCCAATTGGCCCCAATAGGGGTGGGCTGGCCGGACCCCACTTATGCACGAATTTGTGCACCGGGCCTCTAGTGTGAGAGTGTGTGTGTGTGTGTGTGTGTGTGTATAATTGATTTTATAGAGAAAGGAAGGGAGAGGGAGAGAGAAATATTGATGTGAGAGTGAAACATCTATTACCTGCCTCTCGCAGGCCCCCACTGGAAACTGGGCCCAAAAACCTGGGCGTATGCCCTGAGTGGAAATCGAACCTGTGACCTTTTGGTGCATGGGATGATACTCAACCAATTGAGACACACTGGCCAGGGCTTATTTTTTTATATTTAACACCAAACATTCACCTTATATTCTCATAATGAAATTCAATGTAGACTATGTCTCCATTAAAATATCTCCTATTTTAAAAATAGAAGTCCAATTTAGAAAAGAATGACATTGAGAGCAATGTATTACATTTACATGGGGATGTATGTTCATAAAGTGCTTCCACATTCATTATCTTATTTGACCTTCATGACAATCCTCTGAGGGAGAGAGGATTGGTCTTACTGTCCTCATTTTACAAAGAAAAGACAGGTGAGAACACATGTAGGCTCCTTAAGTTCCTACTTAACATCATAGCTAGCAAAATAGAGTGGCTAGAATTTGAGCCCCCCCCCCCCCCCCCCGCTTTTTTTTACTCCAAGGTTTTTGTTCAGACCTTTTATCATTTGGTAGGATTACGACAAAATCACTTGGCTTGTGAATGTTTCTGATGTTCTCTGAGACGTTATCCAGGCTCATCCTTTAATTGTGCTGATGCCACCTGGTTCATAGGATAGCTATGCCAGGAACAGTGCTAGATGCAGCTACTAAACTCTCAAAAAGTGCTCTGGGGTTCAGCAACCTCTTCATTTTACTCATATGTAGCTTTTTTGTTTTTTAATAACGCTGAAATGTGGTTTATGGTTTCTGCTGTACGCGATACATATGTATAGTGCACAGACAAAACAAAGAGAGGAAGGAAGGGAGGGAGGAAGGGAGGGAGGAAGGGAGGGAGAGAAGGAGGGAGCGAGGAAGGGAGGGAAGAATGGGAGGGAGAGAGAGGAAGGGAGGAAAGAAGGGAGGAAGGGAAGGAGAGAGGAGGAAGAAAGAGAGAGAGAGAGGAAGGGAAGAAGGGAGGTGGGAGGGAAGGAGGAGTCCAAGGTTCAAATTACCTGGTTGTTAAAGACTGTTATCAATCCTCTCTGAGAAGCTGCTATTAGTAAATCCAACTGGGGGATCTTGACCATGCACTTAATCACATCCCGTCTCCGACTCCCTGTCAACAGCACAATATTCAGTTCAACTCCCAGCAGTAAAGACCCTAAAAGTCACTTGTTAGGTTTGTTAAGGAAGAAAAGGAAACAACCAACTCGTTCTCAACAGAGAAACCCCTGCCCCCAAGAAGGTGGGAACTGGTGCTGGGGCTATGTGAACGAGCCTCCCTCTTTCTGCGTCTCACACCAGATGTACGTGCGGTACAAGAACAGCTGCACACACAGTGCTGTGGGTGCGGGAAGGGCGCTGGGAGGGGGTTGGGGTGAGAGGGGCCCACCATTAGATCCTTTAGAGCAATGACAACATTTCAAACTCAACCGCAGGTACAGTTTCTTCTGATATTGCGTGTGACACCGTCACTTACAAAGTAAAGTAAGTGAAAAGGGAGTCTATGGAAACGTTATATGCCAATATTTGCTTTGGGGGAAAGAGTAGCACCCATATTAACTTGGAAGGGAAAGTCATACTATCACCTGTAATTACGACTCGCTGTTTTCTAGACACAAGGAAAACCAAATTTTCTTCATTCATTTGGGAAGCAAGAGGATCTTCTTCAGAGGAGTAATACCCAAAGATCTACAATCCCAAACGACACATGTCAACACGAACACTATTTCAGAATCCACTGCGAAGTAACAGATTGGATGCTGGTTGGATTTAAAGTCTTGGTTGAATGCCCAACACCTTGCCCAGCCCCTGGGGCTCAGTGGTTGGGAATCGACCAAGGAACCAGGAGGTCAGAGTTCAATTCCCGGTCGGGATACAGGCCCGGGTTGTGGGCTCGATCCCCTGTGTGGGGCGTGCAGGAGGCAGCCGATCCATGATTCTCTCTCATCACTGATGTTTCTCTCTCTCTCTTCCTCTCAGAAATCAATAAAAATATATTTTCTAAAAAAAGGTCAACTCCTTGCTTTGTATATTGGCAGAAGGTCCCCAGAGGAAGAGAAGGCAGTTTAACACATTCAACACACCGTGTGGTGATGGTGCATGGTCCTTAAGCAATCCCTGATTTTCCTTTTTGATTAAAGATGGATGGACCAGGCGGGTGTCCCTGCTCAGACTGGTAGTTCTATTGGGAGCCGGCACTTTGATTTAATTATTTCTTGTAAAAAAAAAAAAAGAAAAAAAAAGAAAGCCCTGACCAGTTTGGCTCAGTGGATAGAGCGTCAGCCTGAGCACTGAAAGGTCCCAGGTTCGATTCTGGCCAAGGGCATGTACCTTGGTTTCAGGCACATCCCCAGTAGGAGGTGTGCAGGAGGCAGCTGAATCGATGTTTCTCTCTCATCAATGTTTCTAACTCTCTAGCCCTCTCCCTTCCTCTCTGTAAAAAAATAAATAAAATATATTAAAAAAATAAAAGAGAAAGAAAAATACGACATGCATTTCATACTAGAAACATGAAGAGTGACTACCTCACACCAGTCTGTGGGCACATCGGGGTTGTTGCAGAGTTTCCTGTAGAAGCATTTCACGTCTTGATTCTTCACTTCCATGCCGAAGAGGTCCTGCACCTCCGCAAAGAACTTCTCATAGTTAATCATGTCTGCGTCAGAAGAAAGGGCAAACACGTGGGCATCAGATTCCAAGAGCTGCACGGCCTATGGCTGCGGCCTCTTCTATTTGCTAATCTGCTCCGTTATCTCAGCCTACTAAAGCTCGATTCTTCTGCACTTTATTTATGTACTAGAGGCCCGGTGCACGAGATTCATGCACTGGTGTGGAGGGGGTGGTCCCTCAGCCCAGCCTGTACCCTCTCGCAGTCCGGGACCCCTGGTGGGATGTCTGACTGCCGGCTTAGGCCCGATCTCAGACATCTCTCTCATAGTCTGGGGCTCTCGCAGTTTGGGACACCTCGCTCCGTACTAACCACCTACGGTGGAGGCGGGAGAGGCTCCCAACACCGCTGCTGCACTCGCCAGCTGTGAGCCTGGATTCTGGCTGAGCAGGGCTCCCTCTGTGGGACTGCACTGACCACCAGGGGGCAGCTCCTTCATTGCATGTCTGCCCCCTGGTGGTCAATGCGTGTCATAGTGACCAGTCATCCTGCCGTTCAGTCGATTTGAATGTTAGCCTTTTATTATATAGGATTTTTTTTAAATTAAAATTTTTTTTATTGATTTCAGAGAGGAAGGGAAAGGGAGAGAGAGAGAGAGTAACATCATTGATGAGAGAGTATCATTGATCAAGCCCACAACCCGGGCATGTGCCCTTGACCGGAATCGAATCCGGGACTTCTCAGTCTGCAGGCCAACGCTCTGTTTACTGAGCCAAACCAACTAGGGCTCGTCTGCACTTTAAAGGTTTTCTTTCCATTGGAAATAGAACTAAGGACTTGGCAAAAGATTATGTAGTCAGAAGAAAGTATTACTTTGGTGTCTAATACCTCCTCCGTAGCTTATGTTGCAACTATTTTAGGAGTTTGGTTCATGAATACAAAGATCAGAAATGAATCACAGTTTTCTTCTTGTCACAGTTCATTCCTAGTCAGGGCACACTTGGGTTGTGGGCTTGATTTCCAGTATGGTGCCTGCAGGAGGCAGCCGATCAATGATTCTCTCTCATCACTGATGCTTCTATCTCTCTCTCCCTCTCCTTTCCTCTCTGAAATCAATAAAAAATGTATTTAAACAAAGAAACAACCTCAGTTGCAGGCTCAATCCCTGGCCCTGGTCGAGATGCATGCAAAAGACAACCAATCAATGTGTCTCTCATATCGATGTTTCTCTCTGTCTCCCTCCCTCCCTTCCACTCTCTCTAAAAAATCAATGGGAAAAATCCTCGGGTGAGGATTAACAAACAAACAGACAAACAAAAAGTCCATGTATAGCAGAATTAGCAGTCTGATGAAAGTCATGATTACATCTCTCCCTTCTCAATCTGTCAGGTCAGTCCCTCTGTCACAGAAGGTAGTTTGTCTAGTTTAGTTTGTCTAGTAGTACTTAGTCTTTATCAAATCTATACTTTATAAAATATATACTATCTACTATAATGTCTATATAAAACATATATATATATAATATCCTCTCTATATAGGTGTATATACATATACTATGTATACGTATACTATAAAGGAATATATGTGTGTGTATATATATATATATATACTCATACGGATACTGGAAAGGATGGAGATTTTTCAATACGGCTTTGTGATTGCAAGCTTTCACATGAGAACAAGGTTAGCGTGCTCACTGAGCCATATGCTAGAACAGTGATGGCGAGCCTACGACACCCGTGTCAGAGGTGACACGCGAACTCATTTTTTTGGTTGATTTTTCTTTGTTAAATGGCATTTAAATATATAAAATAAATATAAAAAATATAAGTCTTTTTTTAAAATATATTTTATTGATATTTTTATAGAGAGGAAGGGAGAGGGATAGAGAGTTAGAAACATCAATGAGAGAGAAATATCGATCAGCTGCCTCCTGCACACCCTCTACTGGGGATGTGCCCGCAACCAAGGTACATGCCTTTGACCGGAATCGAACCTGGGACCCTTCAGTCCGCAGGCCGACGCTCTATCCACTGAGCCAAACCGGTCAGGGCTATACGTCTTTTTTTTACTATGGTTGCAAATATCAAAAATTTTCTATATGTGACACGGAACCAGAGTTAAGTTAGGGTTTTTCAAAATGCTGACACGCCGAGCTCAAAAGGTTCGCCATCACTGTGCTAGAAGAACCCTTAGATGTCATTTAATCCACCCCCTAATTTTATGCTCGAGAATATTAAGGTTCAGACAAGTGAAAAAAACAAAAAAAAAAAAAAAACTTCCGAGGGAACCAAGATGGCGGCATAGGTTAACGCCGGAGTTTGCTGCCTTGAACAACTACTTCAAAAGTGAAACTAAAAAACGGAACGGACATCACCCAGAACCACAGGAACGCTGGCTGAGTGGAAGTCCTACAACTAGGAGGAAAGAGAAACGCACACGGACACTCAGAGGAGGCGCAGTGCTGAAGTCAAATTCTGAGGTGCGGAGTGCGCGGAGCGGGCTGGCGGCAGAGGGCGCGGTTGGCGTTTTCAATCGGGAGGGAGTCGCAGACTCTGAGCTCCAGATACGGGCGAGTCTTTAGGGACCCAGACTCAAACGGGAGAAGCGGGACTGTCTGGCTTCGGTCAGAGCGAGTGCAGCTTTCTTTCCGAGCTTTGCAGCAGGTGCTGGGACTCAGAGAGGCAGAGCCCCTGGGGACAGGACTGAGAGCCGCCAGCCATAACTGCTCTTTCCGGCCCACCCTATTGATCCTGTGAGACCCGCCCCGCCCAAGCCCTGCATAGAGCCATTTGCCGGATAGCCTCAGGCAAAGGCTAGATTAGCACCTCCCTAGAGGACAGAAGTTCTCTCACTGCTGACACAGCTGATTCTCATAGCCACTTGGCCTGGAGGTCAAACCCTCCCTGGTATTAGCTACAACAATCAAGGTTTAACTATAAGACTGCGAACAAAGACCACTAGGGGGTGCACCAAGGAAGCATAACAAAATGCGGAGACAAAGAAACAGGACAAAATTGTCAATGGAAGATATAGAGTTCAGAACCACACTTTTAAGGTCTCTCAAGAACTATTTAGAAGCCACCGATAAACTTAATGAGATCTACAAGAAAACTAATGAGACCCTCGATGTCATGATGGGGAACCAACTAGAAATTAAGCATACACGGACTGAAATAACGAATATTATACAGACTCCCGACAGCAGACCAGAGGAGCGCAAGAATCAAGTCAATGATTTGAAATGCGAGGAAGCAAAAAACACCCAACCGGAGGGGCGTAATGAAAAAAGAATCCAAAAATGCGAGGATAGTGTAAGAAGCCTCTGGGACAGCTTCAAGGGTAACAACATCAGAATTATAGGGGTGCCAGAAGATGAGAGAGAGCAAGATATTGAAAACCTATTTGAAGAAATAATGACAGAAAACTTCCCCCCTCCTGTTGAAAGAAATGGACTTACAGGTCCAAGAAGTGCGGAGAACCCCAAACAAAAGGAATCCAAAGAGGACCACACCAAGACACATCATAATTAAAATGCCAAGAGCAAAAGATAAAGAGAGAATCTTAAAAACAGCAAGAGAAAGAAACTCAGTTACCTACAAGGGAATACCCATACGACTGTCAGCTGATTTCTCAACAGAAACTTTGCAGGCCAGAAGGGAGTGGCAAAAAATATTCAAAGTGATGAATACCAAGAACCTACAACCAAGATTACTTTATCCAGCAAAGCTATCATTCAGAATGGAAGGTCAGATAAAGAGCTTCACAGATAAGGAAAAGCTAAAGGAGTTCATCACCACCAAACCAGGATTATATGAAATGCTGAAAGGTATCCTTTAAGAAGAGGAAGAGGAAGAAAAAGGTAAAGATACAAATTATGAACAACAAATATGCATCTATCAACAAGTGAATCTAAGAATCAAGTGAATAAATAATCTGATGAACAGAATGAACTGGTGATTATAATAGAATCAGGGACATAGAAAGGGAATGGACTGACTATTCTTGAGGGGGAAAGGGGTATGGGAGATGCGGGAAGAGACTGGACAAAAATCGTGCACCTATGGATGAGGACAGTGGGTGGGGAGTGAGGGCGGAGGGTGGGGCGGGAACTGGGAGGAGGGGAGTTATGGGGGGGAAAAAGAGGAACAAATGTAATAATCTGAACAATAAAGATTTAATTAAAAAAAAAACTTCCACAAGATCACTTAGCTTTCAGGACTGAGGAGAACGAGGAGTCAGGCCGCCTATTTGGTGTCTTTGCTATGAAGCTGTGTTGTTTCGAACATTCCCCAGTTCTAATCAACAGACTCCACTGGGCCGCCCTGGAGTCACCGAGCTTACCTTCTTTCTGGGTAAACAAGCCCGCTTTCTCATCCTTCTTCTGGGCCGCTGTACGTTCGACCAGCCTTCCGAACCCCTTCAGGGCTATCTTGAAACTGACCACCTGAAGTGCATTGTTGAGCCACTTCTCCTTCCCGGGATCCATGGGGGCTCCGGGGAGTGTTTATTTCTGTACAGAAAAAAGAACGCAAATTTGCCAACGTGGATGACCTCCCAGCTGTGACGTTGCCTTCCTGCCGTCTCAGTCCCTCTAGGACTCATTCCTTTGACCTTACGACCCCATTCCGTGGGGACGAAGAGTCTGAGTGGCCACCAGGACGTTGGCAGGGAGGAACCTGACTGAGGACTAATGCGTGGCAAGGCGCGTGGGCAAACCTTGCAGGGAGATCTGACCTCACAATGTGGCCAGTGTCCGTCACAGGGCACCCCCTGCATCATAATCTCCCTGTATTAGGAGGCGGCTGAGACGTATTTTCCCACAAACGGACTGTGTGTGCGCACGTGTGTCTGCAGTTCCAGACAGGGAAGAGGAATGGGTAAGACCAAGACGGGACACTGGCCTGCCTTCCCCCCTCCTACACCCGCTCTCAATCCTCTTGCCTTCTTCCTCGAGGCACCTTGGAGAGTAACATTCACTTTCATTCTTGCGGCTGCCCTGGATTGGAAAGCATGGGCTTCTAAAAATGAAAATGGATTTCGGCATCTGCCATTTCTATCACAGATGGAGATACTTTTAGCAGTCAGAAAGAGTAAAAATGCCTCGTATTCCTTTAGGCATTGTCCTTTAGTGAAAACAGAAAAGTGAGCCAGGCATGGGGAAGGGTGAGCTTCTGAATGGGAAGGAAGTTCTTCAAGGGGTTATTTATTGAATGAGAAGAGGATTTTCTGCGTATCTTCTTTCCCCTCTTCGTAATCTCCAATACCGTTTGCTCCAGTTGCTATTGAATCAAGTTTTTCCACCTTCAGCCCTTTATGGGAAGGAGAAGTTGTCTAATATTTTATCAACAATTACTTAAAATCCTATGGTCTAGGTCAGTGGTCGGCAAACTCATTAGTCAACAGAGCCAAATATCAACAGTACTTCTTCAAAACAGACTCGCCCAGGCCAAAAACCGACTTCTGCGCATGGGCCACGAAGTTTCAATCGCACTGTACGTGCGCCCGCACGTGGTATTTTGTGGAAGAGCCACACTCAAGGTGCCAAAAAGCCGCATGTGGCTCTCGAGCTGCAGTTTGCCGACCATGGGTCTAGGTGACACAGATGGAGTCCATCTTTAAAAACATCTGCAAGGTGCCCCGCCAGCGTGACTCAGTGGTTGAGTGTTGACCTATGAACCACGAGGTCATGGTTCGATTCCCAATCAGGGCACATGCCTCGGTTGTGGGCTCGATCCCCAGTAAGGGGCGTGCAGGAGGCAGCCCATCAATGATTTTCTCTCATCATTGGTGTTTCCATCTCTCTTTCCCTCTCTCATTCTCTCTGAAATCAATAAAAATATATTTAAAAAACAAAGAAAGAATTTACATAAGAAGAAAAAAGGAGTGGGGACAAACAGATTTAAAAGAACTCCAAAGATGCTCCAACCAATCATTGTGTGTAAACTTTATTTAGATCCTGACTCAACCAAACTGAAAAATAATTGCAACATTTATGAGACAATTGCAAATTGGAACACCAACTAGATCAGCCGTGGGCAAACTACGGCCCGCGGGCCGGATCCGGCCTGTTTGAAATGAATAAAACTATTGAAATAAAAGACCGTACCCTTTTATGTAATGATGTTTACTTTGAATTTATATTAGTTCACACAAACACTCCATCCATGCTTTTGTTCCGGCCCTCCGGTCCAGTTTAAGAACCCATTGTGGCCCTCGAGTCAAAAAGTTTGCCCACCCCTGAACTAGATGTTTGATGATATTGAGAAATTACTGTTTATTATTTTAGATGTATTATAATTTGTTACGGTGCTACTTATGTGATATTCTATATTAGAACTACATACTGCAATATTTACAGATAAGCATTCAAATACAAAGGAATGGTAAACTTGGCCAAATAATGCTAATAAGGTACATACAGTGAGGACTGAAAGTTAAGCACTGGGATGTGCATGATGTTCACCTTGAGAAAAGCTAGGTGAGTGGTGTAATGGATTAAAGAGAGAGTGGTAGGAAGGGATGTGGAGACGGTAGGCATGCATGCATATTATAGCACCGGCTTTTGGGAATATCTTAAAAATGGATGCTGGCACAATTCATAGCTATTAGGCTATTTACAGAGCAACAGGATGTATTTGTACTATTTTCTCAGTTGCAAAAATGGTATCACCACAAACTTACAGAATATTAAAAGTGATCACCAGCCCTGGCTGGTTTGGCTCAGTGGATAGAGTGTTGGCCTGCGGACTGAAGGGTCCCAGGTTCGATTCTGGTCAAGGGCATGTACCTTGGTTGCAGGCACATCGCCAGTAGGGGGTGTGCAGGTGGCAGCTGATCGATGTTTCTCTCTCATTGATGTTTCTAACTCTCTATCCCTCTCCCTTCCTCTTTGTAAAAAAAATCAAAATATATTAAAAAAAGTGATCACCAATATTTCTACCATTCTTCTAAAACTACTGATTTTTTGAATACCGCCTTCTAGGCCCAGGCCACATATTTTCATGACTGTATGCAGTCTCAATAGAATTATGCACATTCTGTAAATATTAATGTATTATTTCATAAAGCTGTACCCATGATTCTAATATCCTTTACAAATATAATTTTTTCCCATTTATGTACCTTATTAGCACTATTTGGCACAGCTTTCCTTCTACTTCTTTCAATCAAATATTTTATTAATTACTTTTTACATATAAATGATTATGGAAGGTGACATATAAAAATTCAGAAGCAAACACACTCCTAGCTGTGTAGGGGAAGGAAGTAGTATTACCCCTGCTAGGGAAAGGCTCCAGGAAAAAAACAGGTGCAATAGTTTCCCTGAGCTACGATGGCCTCAGCTTCTATGGGTCTTGAGAGCCGTGCGTGGAAGTCGGTGGGAAAGGCCATGACGCAAGCCTGTAGTTAGGTCTCAGCCGGTCGGTGACATGGCCCAGGCACCGATCCTCCGGTAGAAATCCTCTTAGAATAGGTAGCTCTGCATTTTCTGTTTCTGAGTTCACCAAGGCCAACGCCAGTTCTCGGGATAAGAGGTCAGGGAAGAACTGCTCTGGGGTGAATGAGGATTCTTAGGTGATGCATACGACGGGCACAGAGAGCGGGCAGGACGCTACCTGACCAGCTACTGGGAGGAATCTGGGCCATACTCATGCGGGGATTTCAGGATAAAAACATGACACAGAGCAGAAGGCAGGAAGGGGCGTGGCCACGAGGACGAGGGGCGTGGCCACAAGGGAGGCGGGAACGCGCCGCGTGGAGGGGCGTGGCCTCAGGGCGCGCGGGCGGAAGAAGCGGTGTCGCGGGCACAGGGCCCGGGCAGTCGGCGGAGCCGCCGGGACGCGGGACGCTGAGCGCCTCGCCCTGCTGAGCCCTCCGCAGCCGAGCGCCGGCGCCGGGCCAGGTTCTCGGGGAACCGCAATGGCGGGCAGTTTCGGGGAGGCCAGCTCGGCCTCGGGCACCGAAGAGTCGGCGCCTCCGGGACGCTGGGCCCCCGCGCTTTTTAAAAGAATATATTTTTATTCATTCGAGAGAGGGAGAGAAACATGAGTGATGAGAATCATGGATCGGCTGCCGCCCGCACGCCCCGCACTGGGGATGAGCCCGCAACCCGGGCCTGTGCCCTGATGGGAATGGAACCGTGGCCTCCTGGCTCAGAGGTCGGAGCTCAACCACTGGGCCACCCGGCTGGGCTGGGCCCCTGGGCGGTGGCCGCCACCTGCTGGCCTCGCCCCAACTGCCAGTGCGGCAGCTCGGCACCCGCCCTCCTGGCCAGCGCCAGCCTCGCCACCTGCCGCCGCCCCTCTTCGGGTCCCGCCTGCGGAGCGGCTGGGTCTGGGGCGGCGCGGGCAGCGGCTCAGCGGCAGCCTCTGGGGTGAGCGGGGCTGGAGGAGGAAGCGCCCCCTTCCCTGCACTGCCCCGCACCTGAGCGTCCTCCTGCCGCCCGGCCGACGGGGACCCCAGGCTGCTCGGCGTTTCCTCCTCCTCCCTCCAGTTCTCCCCGCCTGGCGCCGCCTCTCCCGGGTCCCTGTGCCCACCCATCTCCCCACGCGGACCGCACTCTGTCCCTGTTATAGGGGCTCAAATCCCGGCCCTGCCGCCGAGTAGCCGAGGACCAGGAGTAAGTTAGTCCCTTCCCCGGGCCTCTCTCGGGACTGGGAGCGGCCTCACTGGGCGCCGTGTCCCGCACACGGGTGTTCGCGTCAATGAACGGCTGCCGCCGTCGGGACTGCGGGCCAGCACCTCCCATCGGCGGGTCGGTGGCACCTTTGTTCCCATCGTGTTCCTCGGAATGAACACCATTACCCGCCGCGCCGAGGAGGAAGGGGGGACGGAGACCTGGTCCCAGCCCCGACTCAGTCCCGAGACCCCAACACCCATGTCCTTCTGCGCTGCCACGATTTCTTCCCGAAGGTTAACGTCTGGCAGTAAGATGACCTGTTTGACGCCAGGAAACCAGTTCTGCTGACATCCTGTTCCCACTGCGGCCTGGCCCAGGAGCTTTTCCCGACGTGAACGGGAGTGCGCAGCGGGGCCTGACCCGAATGTGAAGCCGGTCTCAGGGCGCGCTCGCCAGCGCGCAGGCGTCCTGCTATGTGGTCCTTCCCCCCAAAGTGGGCGCTGACCTGGCGGGCAGGGGGTCACCCTAGTGTTAGGAACCAGGACCCGGACATTCTCTGAAAATCTTACATTGATCAAGAAATCTCCCTTCCTCTCTGTGCAAAATCAATAAAATATATTTTTCTAAAAAAAAAAAAAAATGGCAGATCCGGGAACCAGATTTATAGACTAGGAAAGAGAGGAGTTGATTTGTTTTATTTCTATCCTCCAGGATCGTGTATTTGTGTGTGTGCGTGTGTGCACATGTGTGCGTGTGTGTTTGACTGGACAGTTCAGACTGTTTCAATAGGAGTGCTTTAGTGCTCCATGTGCTTAGACTCTTTTAAAAAAAATATTTTTAAAAACTTATTTCATAGAGACAGGGAGAGGGAGAGGGAAAGGGAGAAGGAAACATCAATGATGAGAGAATCATTGCTGGGCTGCCTCCTGCACGCCCCATATGGGGGATTGAACCCACAACCCTGACATGTGCCCTGACTGGGAATGGAACCGTGACCTCCTGGTTCATAGGTCAACGCTCAGCCACTGAGCAATGCTGGTCAGGCAGATTCTTGAACTTTGTGGGTTTTCCCATAATATGCTTTATCAGAAAAATATCCCATGGTGTCACTTTCCTTCTTATGTGCATGGAAGAAATTTGTGTCCTCTTCCCCTTTAGTCAACAACTGTAAGAGAGTTAAACATTAGTAATAATTAGGGACTTTTATGTGGCGCGGTGATTAGGAGGAAGGGCTTGGAGAGTCCGATGGTCCTAAATTTAAGTCCCTGCTCTGTCGTTTACTATGATCTTGGACAAGTAACTGCCTCATTTCCCTCCAAAATAAGGCTAAAAACTATAACTGATTTGGCATGGAAAGATTTAAATAGGTGATTTAGGGAAGAGCTTCCTTAGTGTCGTGCCCGGCCCATAACGGTACCCGGGCGTGAGCACCCATCATCATTACATGCAATGCTGTTCTGCTGCCGACACTGGGTGACACCTGATCTTCTGTGTATCTGACAGGTGCCAAGAATATTTGTCAATAGGACTTTTATTGGAGGGACACCAACACCCACAGGCTCCACCAGGGCGGGAAACTGCTTCCATGGGTTCATAGGTGTTGTTTAAAAAAAGCAACAAGCATTTCGGCGACAGTGTTTGAGGATGTCTCACTATGTGAACAGTCTTCATGAAAACGTTAAAATGATGAACAATAGCCGAAACCGGTTTGGCTCAGTGGATAGAGCGTCGGCCTGCGGACTGAAAGGTCCCAGATTCGATTCCGGTCAGGGGCATGTACCTTGGTTGAGGGCACATCCCCAGTAGGGAGTGTGCAGGAGGCAGCTGGTCGATGTTTCTCTCTCATCGATGTTTCTAACTCTCTATCTCTCTCCTTTCCTCTCTGTAAAAACTCAAAATATATTATAAAAAAAAATGAACAATAAATCGCTGTGGAAACCTCACCTTCCTGCTTGCCATTTTTTTTTTTTTTTTTTGAGCAAAGGAGATGGTGTTTAAAACTGGAGGATGGGAGTTGTGTCCAACGAAAAGGAAAAAATGTGTTTTATTGGGAATTTATATATGAATTTTACAGATTTGGTGTTCTTTATTATGTATACTGTTCAGAAGGTGTTAATGCCTTTCCTTTTACAGGGTTTAGTGATGAGGGTTGATGTGTAATTTCTCTTTAAAATGTAAGGGACCGCTGGGGGTAGGGGCCCTAGGCGGTTGGCTGGCCCTGCCTCCTGGTCGAACTCCCGGTCAAAGGGGACAATTTGCATATTAGCCTTTCATGATAGAGGAGGATTGGTAGGATGGAATGAAACTTATTCCAGAAAAACAAAATCACGCATTTGAGGACTTAGTGGTTCCAAAGAACAGAACTGTACCTGTGGGCAGTGTGAAAAAAGAGAAAGCAGACCCACGGCACCGACCGAGATCTCACACCCAAGACCTAAACTAACTGCAGCTTCGGCCCCTCCCAGGAATGCAAAGGTAGCCCGTCAGCACATGGGGAGGGGTCCCCCCTGGAGACCCTGCTCCCCCAACTCTCCGCTGTAAGCTTCCTTTCTCACCCCTTCTGCCCATCAAAGCCTTCCATTCCGTGCAGCTCTTCAACAGAAATGAGGAGGAGGAACATGTCAGCCCCGTGTGAAACAATTCAGAAACGTCCTGGAGTTACTATTGGTGCCTAGGAAGCGTGTTCCCAGACGATCCCCACAGTCCTAGGGACCGATGACCAGATGCTGGGGAGAGAAGCTACCCAGAGAGAGGAAAACGGATTGTAAGAGAAGTGGGGTGCTTCTGCCCTGGGGTCAACGTGGACCAGGGGACCTTGGGACAGTCGGGCGGGAGACAGCTGGCAGCGGCGTGGGCTCCCTACGCGGGTTTATGAAATTGCCACTGGGGGGACCCCGATGACGCAGGAACTGGGACTGTTTCATTCACACGTGGTCCGTTCTAACACTGGAATGCAACGGAGCGGAACCAGAGTTTGGCCACCAAGGAGCTGCCTTTAGGGTATTGATTTTCAGCTGCTTATTAAGAAACAAAAGGCTCAGAACTTTCGACTCTCCCCCCCTTTCCTGCCCAAGAGATTCAGGGAGACATGAGGATGCCACCTTCGCCGAATCTGCATTAAGTGTGGACCCAGGACAGGGCTTCGCGGGTGCCTGTCAGCCAGATGCCCCAGGTCCCACCGTTTCCCAGTCGCCAAGCGGGGATTTTCCCGCCACGTGTGTGCAGCTCTGCCTCAGCTCGTGGAAAGCCCCACCCTCGCTTCTGAAATCGAAGGCCCCATTCTTCTCTGTGCAAATGTCCGACACACACAGCGAACGGTGCCTGTTGGGGGGTAGGGGTTCATGCCTACGTGAATCCCCGCGCGTGGGTATTAAACTTTGATGCTCTCCCGTGGGCCCGTCCCTGTGCATTTGCACGGTGTGGAGGAGGTGACTTCTGCAAAGCCAGGAAGGATGGGGGAGGGCGGCCAGGGGAACCAAGCAAGTGGGAGAGGGCTGGACCTTCAGGGAGGGGGAAGGGCTGGAAGAGGGACTTCAGGGATGACTTACTCACCCTGTGGGGTGAATCCCCCATAAAAACCCAAAAGGACGGGTGTGCAGAGCGTCCGGGCTGGTGCACCCCTGAAGGCACCAGGCTCTCCCCTGCACATGCGCACTGTGCTCGCTTAGGATTCGGCACAGGGAGGGAGGAAGGGTAACTTACAGAACAAGTATGACAGCCCTGGCCGGTGTGGCTCAGTGGATAGAGCCTCAGCCTGCAGACAGACAGCAGGGTCCCAGGTTCGATTCCGGTCAAGGGCACGTGCCCAGGTTGCCAGCTTGATCCCCAGTAGGGGCGTGCAGGAGGCAGCTGATCAATGATTCTCTCGTCTTTGATGTTTCTATCTCCTTCTCCCTCTCCCTTCCTCTCTGAAATCAATAAAAATATTTTTTAAAAAGTATGACAAAGCCCCGTATTAACAACACGGGGGGCTGGGCCCGCTCTCAGGCGGAGGGCCTCACCGCCCTCACTCACCTCGGCACACATGAGCGGCACTTCCCGGCTCCTCTCGGGGGCACCCCGACTCCCAGCATCACTGCTCCCTAGGACTGTGGGATCGTCTAGCTACGAAATGTTCCAATGACTGGAACAAGGGTGACGGTCCGCAGCACTGAGCCTCCGCCACAGTCCACCTGCCCAGGCGCGGCCACGACGTGACGCACGGGCAGGAGCGTGCGCAGGGCAGGACCTCGCGAGATTTCATCACGCGAGATTTCACCGCGCGAGACGTCACCACGCGAGCTTTCCCCGCACGCCCAGCCCAGCGCGCAGGAGGCCCGGTGCCTGGGTTCTTCCTGCGGTTTTTCCATTGGATGTGTCCGGATGCGAGGAGGCCGCGGGTAAGTGGAGCTGCAGGTGAGCGTGGGCCTGTCGCAGGGTCCGGCTGTGGACCGGCCCGGGTTTGCCCAGGTCCCCGCTCGCATGGTATGGGCGACTTCCGTTTCTTCTCCCTCCCCGTGCCTTTGCACGGCTGCTGGACGTTACGTCCACGGGACGGGGGAGACAACAGACGTTCATCCCCCGGTCTTCTGGCGGCTGGGAAGTCCGAGATCGAGGTGCCGGCTGATTGGGTTCTTGCCAAGGTCTTGCTGTATCTTCGCGGCAGAGAGAACGCAAGCTCTCAGCCACCCATCACCAGGGCTAAGGCCCGGTTACCTCCCAAAGCCCTTCTCAAACACGCATTGGGGGTGTGGGTTTCAAGAGTAAATTTTGGGGAGACACATTCAGTCCATAACACCTTCCAGCTTGATGAAAGTATAGAATGTAAGAAGAAACTGGGTGGGAACCTTTGCCCCCCCCAGAACCATAGGTTAGAAAGAATGACCAGTTTAAGAAAAGTGTTAACTTTTTTCCCCCGCTAATATTTTAAAAAATAGGCCATTTGTTTTCTCATTTTATCACGAATTTACACTTAAACTTCCAATTATCTAATTGGGAAAAGCTGGAAATCTGTTGAGGAAAAAAGGTGTCTTTGGTTTAAATGTATCTGGATTTTATTGTGTTCTAACTAATCCTATATAATAAAAGCCTAAAATGCTAAGTGTCTGGTCATTTGTTCAACCAATGAAAGCATAATATGCTAACGATTTACTAAGGTTGCTCAACCGCTCACTATGATGTGCATTAATCACCAGGGGGCAGTCCACTGTCGACCAGTCACTATAATACACACTGACCACCAGGGGGCAGACGCTCTGACCAGTAGGTTAGCTTGCTGCTGGGGCCCGGCCAATCAGGACTGAGCGAGACAGGCTGGACCCTGGAGCCCTCCCACAATCCTTCCCCAGCCAACCTCCTGTATCCTTCCCCGCCCCGATTGTGCACTGGTGAGATCCCTTGGCCTGCGCCCTCACAATCTGGAACCCCTCGGGGGATGTCAGAGAGTTGGTTTCGGCCCCATCCCGCAGGCCAGGCCAAGGGACCCCACTGGTGCACGAATTTGTGCACCAGGCCTCTAGTATATATTATAAAAGACACCATATAAGCAATATTTTTAAAGTCAAGTGTTCTTCATAAGGTTTAAGGTTTTAAGTCGTTTCCTTCATCTATGGAGAAACGTATGGTTTTTGATCTTCCTGTCTCCATACAACTGTTGACTATCATCTTTAAATAGAGAACTATAAAATCAATCTAATGTTCAAAGTTGTGGGTATATTCTGATGTAACTTGATTTCACCCTCTGCCTAACTTCCAGCTCCAATCTTAGAAATTTTCAGAAAAAATTTATGGGAATTCAGATAGAAATTTCTGCAAATTGGCACTGCAACAAAAGGTTTATTTGCATAGCTGACTTTTGCTGTCAACTTTCCCCAAAGGCGATTTTGAGTAGATTTTTTCACACACAAAAAAATCCTGTTTAAAAGTCTTAAGAAAGTGCATTTTGATTAAATCCAGTAGTTTTGGTCCTATAATTGAAACCACATATATTTTAAATAAATACTTATACACAATAGTATGTAAAGAGGCACTGTAAGGCCACTGTTATCAAAACCTTATCTTCATCTTATTCAAATATAACAGATCACTAAAAGCGTTAGAATTTATAAGGCATATGATAATCTTAAAATTCTTACTTCTTTAAAGAAATAGAAAGACGATTATTGGAAGTGCATAGACTTTATTTGGTACTTCTAGCAACATCTACAATGATACAACTGACCAGCAACAGCTTGCATAGTGCCCACCTGCATCCGTGTCTAAGACGATTTTTTCAATATGGTATTTTGCAAAGATAGAAAGTCAGGATTTCACAGTATGGGTGAAATCTGTTTTATCATGAAATAAATTTAATACATTAGTATTTCTTCCATTTTCTATCAGAAAACAGCAAAATTACATTGTTAGGTATTTTACTTACACTGAAAACTTGGAAGACTCAACAAAGCATCAGTGAGTTTATCAACAGACCTAGGACGCCCCCCCACCCCCACCTCCTTCTGGGTCCCTGTCCTTTAAAATGACACTTGTTATAAATTGAAATTATATACTTTTAAGCACCAGCTTGACAATTTAAAGTTTTCTTTCAGTTTTATAAAAGATTCCTGCTTTGAAAGGCAAAGTGAATGTAAAAATGTGAATGTAATCAAACAAATCACAATAGTCGTAATGTTTTTACAGCTACATTCACTCATTTCATTTTGAATGAAATTTGCTTGTAGGCTCGAAACAAAATATTTTTCTTTTGTCTTGAAAAAATCCCCTTAAAAATTAACCATTTTTTTGGAACTGTATAACTTTTTTTATTTAGTGTTTAAAATACGGTATGCAAATTGGTCCTTAGAGAGGTTACATAAAGTCCAGCTTCCTGGATAATTTGTTATATAAAACAATAAAAAACCTCAAACTACCACAAAATAGTACTGATGTTAACAGTCACGTATGTAGTAACACACCAGTGCCCCAGATTATCCTGTTCACGGGTGCTTCCACTACAAATGTACGACCAGGTTTGAAAACTTGATAGTTAAATTCCCATTCAGTACGTAAGAGTGGAAGCTCTCAAAGACCCTGTGAGTTCTGTATTTCGGAAACACCAACACTATTAAGGCACCACTTACTGAACAGACCCATGGAAAGGAACCAGTATGCCTGTGTTAGCTAGTCAGTCATGTTGTAAGGCAGTCAAAAGGATCATGTTTTTCACTTTAAGGCTCTTGTACCCTTAACTTTTATTCTGTGCAGGCATTAGTCAGTGTAATTTAAATATTCCTTAAGTGGTCAATCACGGAAATCAAAGCCTTTATATAAAGCACATGCACATTTAGAACTAGGTAATGCCCCTCCCCCAACCAATTAAAGAAAGCTCTTATATATATCTCATCCCTTTGGACTTCTTTCTTATCAGAAGCTGGCAATAAAAGAAATAGAAGTCAAATGCTCTATAAAAGTTATGTCAGGTCACGCCATACCAAATAGTCCATATTTAGAATAGTGCAAAATCATTTTTTCCTGCTATTCATCAAATACATATATTTAAATTTTAATTTGGCTGGTATGGATTCTAAACAGTTTACATTGCAAATAAAGCCTAACAAGTAATTTAAACAGAAGTTTCCATTCAGTGTTTGGATTGATACAATATCCATCACTTATGTGGTGATAGTATTAAAATAGCAAGCCTTTAACCTCAGTCACTATCCTTAATAATCCAAGTGTTCATTAAGCGAAACCAGCAGCAACATAGCTACCGTACTATTTCTTTTGTGCAAGCAGATTCTGATAATTTCTAAAACCACTAAAAGTTAAATATATTTTAAAATTAAATATCGTCACTTATTTCTACAATTAGTATGACTCATGGTGGTGCTGAATAGAAGCAAAGGAAAATCACTTTCGGTTCAGAAATAGCTTTTGTGTATTTTCATTGTATTTACAAAATTAATTCTCATTGAAAATTATCAACTTAATTTCAGTAATAGAATTTTGTAATGTAACTACTCTAGCTTATGCTTCTTTCTACCAATTTCCGATATAATTTGGCATTTTCAGGGTTTAGGGAAATGTGTCATTTATTATAATAATTTTATTCAGAATTTATGCTAAACTATATTAGTTTTTTCACGAAAAACATTACTGCAGGATTATTTTTAAAATTATCTTCATAATAAGTTTTTAAAAATTAAGCTCACTAATTTTAAAAAAGGGTTTAAGGTAAATACATGCCATTTAGAAAACTTTGCTACAAGCTTAGTGAAGTACTTAGACTAAAGATTTTGACAGTGGTCTCTATAATTATGCAAATATAAAGATTGAAACATACTATTTTCTGAAAGAGTATTCAGTTACTTATTTTTCGAAGAGTGCAAATATCTAATACAAAATGTATACAACATAACTTGATTTGGGGAGATTAATATATTGTTCCAAGAGGCCTATCATTAATTTGAAAAAAAATATGGCCTGCATCGTGTGGCTTAGTGGTTGAGCATCCCATAAACAAAAAGGCCAGGGTTCGATTCCTGGTCAGGGCACATGCTTGGGTTGCGGGCTCCATCCCCAATGGGGGAGTGTGCAGGAGGCAGCCCATCAATGATTCTCTTTCATCATTGATGTTTCCATCTCTCTCTCCCCTCTCCCTTCCTCTCTGAAACTAATAAAAAATATTTTTAAAAAAAGAAAAAAATGATCTTAAATCTATTTACAACACAAAGCAATCTGCAAAAGATTCTTCCCAAATCTAAATGCGGGTGATTTTTCATTACCCAGATAGAGCAAGACTAGAAAAAAAAGTGACGACAATGTCAGGAGTTTTATAAGAAAAATAGAGTTATAACAAATAGTCTTCCAACAAAGAGATTAGCTAGTATCAGGGAAATAGTAAAGAAAATCCATACATTAAATGCAACTAATTCATAGCTTACCTTATCTTTTTTTCCTAATTGTTCCTTGAGCATGTTTTACATTGAGGCTACATGGCATTCTCTAGAGCAGCGGTTCTCAACCTGTGGGTCGCGACCTCTTTGGGGGTTGAACAACCCTTTCACAGGGGTTGCCTAAGACCATCGGAAAACACATATATAATTACATATTGTTTTTGTGATTAATCAATATGCTTTCATTATGTTCAATTTGTAACAAAGGAAATACATCCTGCATATCAGATATTTACATTACAATTCATAACAGTAGCAAAATTAGTTATGAAGTAGCAACAAAAATAATGTTATGGTTGGGGGTCACCACAACATGAGGAACTGTATTAAAGGGTCGCGGCATTAGGAAGGTTGAGAACCACTGCTCTAGAGGATACTGCCTTAACTTAGTTCAAACCTGTGGCATACAAGAGTAGAATTTTTCATTTTTGCTTATGGTACTTACTATAAGACTATCACTTCTCAAGAAATTCATACTTGTGGTGCAGTGTCCTTAGGTACAATATCTCAGTGGGTGATCCTGATTTTATCATTCAGATATGGCTTTGTGCTTTGAATGATGCTCCTCACTTGTCAGATCAACTTTATTCAGAGTCTGCCTTAAAATTTCCAAAATAATTTGTTTTTGCAAAATCTCAGAAAATGAGAGGGGGAAAAGCCTCATAAAACGGTATAATATCATTTGTAATGTCCCGATTTATTTTATTTTATTTTTTTAAATTCTTTATTAGTTAAGGTATTACAGATGTGTCCTCATCCCCCCATTAAAAGATGTTTGTAGCATCTCCTCATTTGGAGTTAGAGCTTGTTTTTCTAGGTCCATCTATGGGGGGAGAGGGGTATTGTTTGACTTGGTATATTCCTTCTTTCTCTTGATCAGAGAATAATGAAAGTTTTTCTTCCACATTTTCCCACTCAGAAGTTAAAAAAGAGCCTATTAAGCTATTTCCCGTGACCATTTTGTTTCAAAATACATATCCTATTAAGTTCTAATTTGTATTGTAAGCCCTCATCCTAACAAACTTTTATATAGATATTGATTTTCCTATGATCTAAGCATCAGATGTTACTCTGTAAAAATAGCAAAACTGAATCACACAGGTTAAATTGGGCGCTACAGCACACTAAAAGCTTCCAGAGGTAACACCGAATCCCATTCCCGAGTATCTTCCTCAACAACATACCTACAAAAGTTATTAAATAACGTATGACAGGTAATAGAATTTCCAAGAAATATCAACTAGTAAGGAAGGACTTTAGCAATAGTTTTTGTTTTACTAATTACAAATTTATCCTGAAAATATTTATATATATTTTCTAGGAAATAAAGTTTATTAACTTTATCACTTGAATACATTTTAATCACGAGGTAAAGTTTTTTTATTTTCCTATAGGAGTGTATTATATAGTAACATAGGTTATTAAAAGCATTGTGCTTGAGGATTACTATGAACAGAAGTATATGTTTATAATTTGGTTTTCTATTCTTCAGCAATTATATACATTATTTCCTAATAACTAAAAGATAAAAGTCTTGAATAATTCTATTTTCACCCCCATTCTTGTCAGTTTTCCTATTTTGTGGGGATGTGAATACTGAAATGAAGATTTCTAGATCTAGAGCTCCAAAGCCACCCTTTCTTGAACCCCAGTTCCCTAACCTAAATTAAAAAAAAAAAAAAATCATCTTTTTACGTTTCTAAGGTTTGGTCCAGCTCTAAAAGTCCAGGATTTGAAAATAAACTTACTTTCTGTGGTGGTTTTTTCTGTTTTTGTTTCTTTTCTTCTTTCTTAAATTGTTCCCTAATCCATTTAATTCAATTTGCAAGATATTTCTAATCTTACTTCTCTGATGGATTTCACATCAGCTCATGAACAGATCTGTCTAAAAACACTATAGGAATAGTATGTAACTGAAAGGAATACACTTTTATGCTACATTTAATTTCAATTAGGAATAAAATGATTATTTTATGACTTTTTAAATTAAGATTGGGTGTACTTTAAAAAATGATGGGACACAATTCTATTAGGTTCTTTAAACGTCAAATTCAATCTGAACATAAAAGCTAATATGTTAAATCCAATGTGTGACAGAGGATTAAGACAAAATGATATCAGAAGCAATGTGGGTTTTTTTTGGTGTGAGGATGCTACTAGTTTTGCTGACTAAAAAAATCTCAGGTAAATCACAACATTGCTGTAAGTTGCCTTGAAGCCTACACATCAGAGCTAGTATTATACATCAAATACATGTGAAAGAAACATTTTCTTGTCACTCCTAGAGCCCAAATCTCCCCTAAAACAGGACAATATCAACACAAGTTCTACCTCTACTAAAGTCCCCTAACTCCCAACAAAATCTCTAAACCCCAAGCACACGAAATGCTGCAATGAACATTTACTAGTCTGTCTTTCTACATGTGATGAGTTTATAAAAATCCCCCATAATTCCTCTATTATTACTTAAATACATAAAAATTGAAGTTTTATGGGTAAGCATAGACAACCATGTAATTATAAGGAAAGTTATTGGCATTTAAATAAGTTAAACCTCCCCACAAAGAAGAGGTATTAGCTCAAGAAAATAATGCACTTTAGTGTAATGAAAAGAAGTTTAATATACACAATAAAATAGAAAAAAGTACTTTCTTACAAACTGGTTAGTGATGATATGCTACTCAAAAATTGCCTTTCAAACCTGAAAGGCCTAGCTTGCTTTATTGTTTTAATTTTACTCTACCAAGAAAGAATGTTTCTTCACAATGAATAACGAACAAAGAAACAGGCCACCGACATGCTTACAATTAGAACCCATGTACAACTGGCTAAAAAAGTTAAAAATTAGAACAGTATTGATTTTACAGTTAGGAAAAAGCGAATCCAATTATAGTTGAGATTTGTCATTTTCAGATTATGAGTGGGGGAGTTAAATGCTTGAACCATTTTATGTTGTTTGCATTTAAGAGCATGAATAAAAAAGAAAGTATGACTTAGTGTGACTATGTTGTTACACCTCGGGGGAAACTGTCAAGTCACACCCTCACCTCACAGCAATGAAATGTACCAGAAACAACACCTCAGACTTCCTCAGGCAACACAAGCGTTAGCGTCCCCAGCCAAGGGTGGCCTTTCTGTTGTGTTTCTGGTTAATGGTAGTAATTCTCTAAGTGTAAATAAAACATGAGACAAAATCTGTTTTTTACCGAATAAGAAAGCTATTTACGTGACCTTAGAAAACTCTTAAAGGAATCTGTAAAACTCATTACTTATCCCTTGGTCGTGGCTGCTGTTTCACAGATGAGCTTTATATGCCATCACAGTTAATGGTCCAGTGCATTTCAGAGTCGATGGACATTATCAAAGCTGTCCTTTCCCAATGAAAACATTTAAGAAAACTTTAAGCACTTTCCAAACAAGTGACATGATATGGAACTACTACTTACAAATTTGGCTCTTACTTCGTTTAAATACAAATGTGATTATTTACCAAAGCAAACCTGTGGGATTATGTTACAGTGTCTACCAGCTCTCTATCAGAGGGAGCTACAGTGAATTTCGAAGCTACTTCCCAGGAGCTAGGCTGATAGGGCGAACTTTGGGCTTATCTTATTTTCCCTTTTTTTGGTTAGGTAAACTTTCCATTATACACATACTATGCCATCATCTTATCTTTCACTGGATTAAGATTAGCTGGGAAGTAGCTGTGTATTTTTAGCGAGATCACTAATTGTGCTGGTGCTTATGGTTAGATCACATCCAACGTGAAATTGCGAATTACGTCCAGCGCTCCAGTGTCAAAGCCACACATATCCAACATGCCTCTGTCCTCTGGGTCTGCAATGGTGAAACCATTTGATGTCATTCCACAAACAATCAACTTAGCTGGAATGTTCATTTTCTGTAGGTAAAGATCAAAATACACATTTAAAAAAATTGTAGAAAAGCAAAAGCAAATAACCTTCAAAATTAACACTTTAAATTCTATCACAGATTTTCTTTTTTCACCCTCTCTACATAAAATCTGTCAAACTTTCAAGGCTTTACTGTGATTTTCAGGCTAGACAATAAAATTTTGTCAACAATCTGTCTGAAATTCCTGCTTTTCTGTTCTACATTACTTGTTCTGTGGGTCACAGAGCACCTTCCTGAGCAACCTGAGGATTCTATACTTATCAAACCTGTCAGGATATTCAGGGGACGAAACTATTTTTACCAACATATTAAACATTGGACAGTGTGTGTGGAGGTGGAATTAATATAAGGAGATATTTCACCAGGATTATTAACTTTGCTAATTATAATATATACTTTTTACATGGAAGAATTCGTTCTCACAGCTATGGCTTGTTAAAGTAGTTGAATTTCTGAGATAAAAGAACCATCACTCAGTGTCAGAAACTGTAATGGGCTCTTAAGGAATTTATGTAGTGTATTTATTGGGACAACCCTAAAGGTAAGCATGTATCAGAGTTCAATAATATGCTCAGGTCCACAGTCAGTAAGAGAATGACCAGGACTCAGAACCCAGGCCATCCTGACTCCAAATTCTGTTCTCTCACTTGTTGGTCTCCAACTTAAGGGCTTGTAAAGCATAATCCCAACAGAGTTTTTGATTCAGCAGGTCTCCCCCGGGGTCCCAGGGTTTGCATTTGTAACATGGTGTTCGGTAGTGCTGGTAGGGAAACCACGCTTTGAGACCCACTGCTCTTCATCGAGTTTTATTTCTACTGCCAGCCACACTAGCTACACTTCAAGAGTTCAACAGCCCACGTGACTAGCAGCTACCATGTGGATACAGAACATCTCACTCATTTCAGAAAGCCCAATCGGAGAGCACAGATTAGAACCCAGAAATATCCATGTAACTTAACCCATAGACTATAGCTTTGATTTAACTTTATGTAGTCCTTTAACAAAAATCATAAATGACACCTTAATATTTCAAGGAACACACTGAAATATTAAAAAATACCACTGATAAAGGATATTCTTAGTAATGTATAGAATTGGAACTGGTGGAAATATATAGATGTAGCCAATACTTTTCAAGTACTGCTGAGTCCATTACTGATGTTGTATACGTTCATAGCTTGTTTTTGGAAAAGCAGAGTGAATGTTTGAGAACTGAGACTTTTATGGGGTGAGAGTATCAGAATTTGTGTTACCTTCCGATACTGCCTCAGAGCGACAGCAGGGTGGACACTTCCAGCAAAGGTCTCGTTATCCGTGAACACAATGAAGACATCAGCAGCTGTATTTGTCTTTTGTGCCCAGATCATTGGAAGAGAGCAATCAGTTCCACCTGCTGGGATCTAACTCAGAACAAAAAATGAGTAAGAATAAAAGACAGTTTCCATAATCTTCTATATATATAAAAGGCTAAGCTGACTCGCGCATGCGTAATACATATAAAGCTCTCGCTGGCGCCAATCACACACACACACACAGTTTTGAACTGTCATTGTCGATCCTGAATTTGGTTGACACTTCTATTACAGAGAAAGGGCAAGTAGTGATATTAAAGTATTTCTTCTAATTAATTTCCCTTCAGTGTTTACAAATCCATGCACCGGGACACTAATGAAATAATGAAATACTTAAAAGTACTATTTTTTACATTATCATTGTATTTTGAGCCAATATATAGGCCTTTCCAAAGCCTATATATTTATTTCATGTTCATGAAAAAATTGAGATGAAACAATTTGTTCTCACAAATGCATTAATATCACGCACGACAGCAATAACAATGATTATACAGTATAAACTAATAAAATAGTTTGTTACCTGACTCATAGCCATTAAAACCTGTTGTAAACTCATATCTGTAGTTACTGGACATCGAACCATCTCATCCGAAAAAGCAACTATGTGAGACTCTTTTTCTGTTCGTGAGACAACCTGAAAAATTCAATGGTAGTAATTTTCAGAAGATTTGGGAGAAATAAACACATACTTGAAGTTCATAAAACGTCACATTTAAAGGAAACACACTATGCCTATTTTAAACTCCTTTTCACAACAACCCTCTGAAGCAGATAGAATATATTCTTTTCATTTTATTAAATAGGAATACAGCCACAGAGGAGGAATTAAGAAGCTCATCCATGATTCATTTAACAGCTATCTAGTGATAGGCAGGTGGACACCGAAGTCTCCTGACTACTGTTAACCAGTTTCTGATCTTTGCACTTCTATATGTATTAAAAGTTTCCTAAACATTGTCTACTTCCTCAAACATATTATATCTGGGGGACCTGAGGCCGTGCCCCTCACCCCAGAGGACCTGAGGGTGCACTGGGGGACTTGAGACAGACGGTGCCCCCCACCCAGCAGGGGTTGATGCGGAACCTGAGGCTGCGCCCCACCCAGCAGGGCTTGACAGGGGTGGGACCAACCAGGTCTGGATCTCGCCCAATGGGTCTGGGTCTCCTGTGATTTCAAGGTGCACGCAGGTGGGCGGGGACTTGACTCTGGGTCCTAGGGCGTGCCCCAGACTGACAGGAGGAAGATTTTCGTATACATTTTACTAATTTTCTTTCATCTCTGACACTTACATTACAGAGAAAGGGCAAATAGCAATATTAAAATACCTCCTCTAATTAATCCCCTTTTAATGTGCACGAATTTTGTGCACCAGGCCACTAGCATGAAATAAAACTGTCAAATACGTCAAATTGACAAAAAGAAGTGGAAACCTAATCCTTGAGTCTATTTATTTAGGTCTACAGTTCTTCCCCACAGCAAACATGTTCTTAGGGTGGCAGACACGGTGAACTGCCCCTGTTCTCACCATGCACATCGCAGCGGCAACGGTGCTGGCGTTGAGGACACTACCCAAAACTCTCTGGTTCATTGAAGCACTGACGTCAACAGCCAGCAAGAAACGCTTTCCGGTTGGCTCAACTGTCTATAGAGAGAAAACAAATGAGATAATCATTAAAATTAATCATAGAAATTCTAAGATTAAACAAAATCTGTACCTACTAAATAACTCCCCATTCCACCCTCCCTCTAGCCCCTGACAACTTCTATTTTACTTTCTGTCTCTATGAATTTACCTACTAAGTACCTCATTTAAGGTAAATAATATAACACTTGACCTTTTGTGTCTGGTTTATTTCACTTAGCACCATGTTTTCAAGGTTCATCCATGTAGTATGTTTCTATTTCCATTCCCTTTGTAAGGCTGAGTAGGGCCATATTTTGTTTATCCATTCACCTGTTGATGCACACTAGGGCTGTTTTTACCTGAATAATGCTCCTATGAATACTCGTGCACAAGTATCTGAGTCCCTTTTCAGTTCTTTTGGGTAAATACGTAAATGGTAGAATGGCTGGATGGTATGGCAATTACTTTTAACTTTCGGAGGAACCACCAAGCTTTTCCACAGGGTTGTACCAGCAATAGGCTAGTTTCAATTCTTGCTTGTTATTTCTGCCTTTTGATACGAGCCACCCAACAAGTGTGAGGTGGTATCTCATTGTGGTTTTGAGCTGCATTCCCCCAATGACGCATGATGCCGACCATCTTTTTATGTGCTTATTGGCCATCTGTATATCTGGAGAAATGTCTATTCGAGTACTCTATTTTTGAATTGGGTTCTTTGTATTTTTACTGTTGAGTTGTCTTTGTTTCTATATGTTCTGAACATCAAAACAATATCAGATATATGATCTGCAAATACTTTCCCCTATTCTGTAGGTTATCTTTTCACTCTCTTGCTAGTATCCTTTGATGCACAAAAGATTTATATTTTGATGGAAGTTCAATTTATCTTTTTCTTTTGTTGCCCATGCTTTTGGTGTCATATCTAAGAAACTATTACCAAGTCCAATATTATGAAGCATTTACTGGTGTTTTTTTTTAAAGAAGTTTGTATTTTATAGTTTTAGCACTTAAATATAAGTCTGATCCACTTTAATTTCTTTTTTTAAAAATATATTTTATTGATTTTCCACAGAGAGGAAGGGAGAGGCATAGAGAGTTAGAAACATCGATGAGAGAGAAGCATCGATCAGCTGCCTCCCATACACCCCTTACTGGGGATGTGCCCTTGACCAGAATCGAACCTGGGACCCTTCAGTCCGCAGGCTGACGCTCCATCCACTGAGCCAAACCAGTCAGGGCCACTTTAATTTCTTTATATGGTATAAAGTAACGGTTCCATTTTATTCTTTTGCATGTGGATATCAAGTTTTCCCATCACCATTTATATACTATTCCCCATGGAACTGTTTTGATACTTGTATCAAAAATCAATGGACCATGTAAACTACACTATAAGGAATACAGTAATAATGTCATAATTATGTATGGTGTTAGAAGGGTACTAGACTTAGGATGAGCACTTTGTAAGGTATATTACATGTCTAATTATGTTGTACACCTCAAACTAATATAGTGTATGTAAAAACTGTATTAAAAAATATACTAATTTTAAAAAAGAAAAAATCGATTGGCCATAATGTGAGTTTATTTCTTGGCTCTGTTTTCTGTTTCACTGGTCTTTATCACTGTCTTAATGCGTATCACTGTTGTGGTCACTACATCTTTGCAGTAAATTTTGAAATCTGTAGTTTCCAAGTATAAGTCTTCAAACTGTGTTCTTCTTTTAGAAGGACTGGCTGTGCTATTTGGAGGGTCCCTTAAAGACCACATACATTTTAGAACAGGTTTTTCTATTTCTGTAAAACATGCCATAAGGATTGCATGGACTATGTAGATTGCTTTGGGTAGTACTGTCATCTTACTAATATTAAGTCCTTCAAACTATAAACATAAAATGTCTTACCATGTATGTCGTTTCATTCAGCAATATTCTGTAGTATTCAGTGTACAAGTCTTACACCTCCATAGTTACATTTATCCCTACGTGTTTTATTCTTTTCGATGCTACTGCAAATGGACATGTTTTCTTAGCCTTTGGATACTACTGATTTTTGCCTACGGGTTTTGTATCCTGCAACTTTGCTGATTTTGTTAGCTCTAGTAGTTTCTTTGGGATTATTTAAGGCTTTTTTACATTTAAGATCGTGTCACCTGAGAAGAGAGATAATTTTTATTGATTTCTAATTTGGATGTCTTGTTTTTTCTTGCCTAACTTTTAGAATTTTCAGTACTTTGTGGAACTGAAATGGAAAAGTGGACATTCTTCTCACAAGAACAAATGAATAATCAAAATATTTAAACAATTAATATCTTTAAAATGTGTTTTTACACAAGATACCAAGTCCTACCTAACTGTGTCATTTGTTTTAAAACAAAAATCAAAACATCACCTTAAATGTTTTGTAAAAAGCAGCATCCAAAGCTTTCACAATGTCCTCGTCGGGACGCCACTTCAGTTTTCCTCTGAGCCCATGCCCCGTTTTGTACGTCTCCAACGCGATTAAAACATGAAATGGATGTACACGAGCCTGGCAACAAGATGAAGACGGAGAGTAAGTGAAACTTCAAATGAAAAGAGCAATTATGTGCCTTAGGTATTTGTTATTGAGCAAATGTATTTCATAAAGAAAAGAGAAAAACAGGACATATTAATCTTAGCTTTCAGAGTCAAAATGCAACTTGGTATGATAAAGCTCAGAACACCTAAAACATATGCTGATGGCATTTCCAAAATTTAGGAGCAACCTTTCCAATCAGTAGTAGCTAATGAAGGGAACGCTTACCTTTTTCAATAGTTTCTCATTACAGAGTTTTTCACATACTAAAGATACTTCTGAATTTCCTGGTTCAAGCACTGAGTTAGCAGTCATCTTTCCTAGATTTCTTAGTAATGCAGTTAGAGGCATTTCTTGTAACAAAGCCTTCCATACCTATTGCAATAACAGGCAGAAACACAGAAAATGATGAATCAGTAAAACATACCTGTACCAATAACAACAATATATTCTCTAAGACTTTCTTTGGGGGTCCAGATCAATTTCAAAGTAAAAATTTGTGCAAAATGGTCAAAGTCTTAGCAAATAAACTAACTTGTTCTTGAACACTCTTGAATGCAACTACCTGTGGGCACTGTTAGGTGTTTTTCTTTAATGAATATATAGGTACCCACAGTTTATCTTTCTCTTTTTAAAAAAATATATATTTTATTGATTTTTTACAGAGAGGAAGGGAGAGAGATAGAGAGTTTGAAACATCGATGAGAGAGAAACATCCATCAGCTGCCTCTTGCACACCCCCTGCTGGGGTTGTGCCCACAACCAAGGTACATGCCCTTGACTGGAATCGAACCTGGGACCCTTCAGTCCGCAGGCCAAAGCTCTATCCACTGAGCCAAACCGGTTAGGGCTATCTTTTTCATACATACCATACATCACTGTTTAACCACATGATGTAACATAGTACACTTTACTTACCTCTCTAGACTTCAAGTGATTTGTCAGAAGTTGTTCCCTAACCAACCTGTGCTCTTCTATCAGATGAATGACTTCCAGCTCATCTTTTGTGCGCTTCACCTTCTCCACAGCCTCCAGATACTTTAAGAGTTTTTCAGTCTCCGCAGAAAGTGCTTTTTCTTTATACAACTCCTGGACCTCTTTCCAGCCCTTTGTAATGTATTTGGTCACAATAGTAAGTCCTTTAACAAAACAGAGAATTGAAAAGGCAGGTAGGATTAGTAGGTAAAAGAACATGTTTATGTAAAGGCATTATATGAAAGGCATAAGTAGATACCCAGGAATGAACTTCTTTAATCTGTGATGCTGTTATGCATGATATAAAAAACATTTAATCAAACAGTTAATTTTGCTTATTTGATCACTGCTTCAATAGAAAACTTTGGAGAAAAGAAAAACTCCTAGCCTGGCTGGTGTTGCTCAGTGGTTGACCTATGAACCAGGAGGTCAGTTTGATTCCTTGTCAGGGCACATGCCTGGGTTTCGGGCTCAATCCCCAGTGGGGGATGTGCAGGAGGCAGTCAATGATTCTCTCTCATCATTGAAGTTTCTATCTCTTGCCCCCTCTCCCTTCCTCTCTGAAATCAATTTAAAATATATATGTATATTTAAAAAACTCCTATATTTCCATTTCATTAGAGCTTTATTTTTGGAGACATCAGCATTAGAAACTTTGGTAGATAGGGCCAGACTTAGGTCCATAATCTCAGAATACCTCTGAAAAGTACTCATCTATTTCATTTAATTTCATACTCAATTGTCTCTTTTAGCTGATGATTATGCATGTATGAATAGTAGAGATAAGTGGATGTGGACAGGTAGGTAACTTATAATTTTTTAATAGCTGAGAAAATATTATAGGCTAAATATTAAAAAGAAAGTAATGTGTTTCCTACTACAATTTCTTTTAATAGTTGAAATGAGCTTTGGATTGGGGAGGGTGAGGAAACTTGGGTTGTAACCTATGCTCTGCCAATAAATGGTGTGATTATTCTAAGCACTACATTCCAGTTCTGCAAAAAGGTGGGGAAAGGAATGGAATTATCAAATTCTAAGGTCTATGGGGGAAAGGTGGGTAAAATGAATAGGCCATGTGATGTAATAAAGTGTGGTTAGGACTGGGGTGAACTAAAGAATATGCCCTGACAAATATTTTAGCTAAGTATTTGCTTAGTACTGCCAAAAACATATTTTTCAAAAGAAACAAGAACATGGACTTTTGTGTGATGTCTTCTGCTTCATATGATGCTGGGACACATCAGGAGCCTCCACGATCACATTTAGTCACCAGGAGGGCCACTCCCCCTCCTCCCTTTCTCATAGACGAAGATGCAGGAACTCAGGAAGGTTACGTTACGTGGCTCCAGGACACAAAGCAATGGGCAGAACTGAAACCTGAACCTACATGAGTGGCCATCTTTTCAACTTTCACTTCTGGTGTTAAAAAAAAAAAAGTAAAATTTTGGGCATGTTGATTTTTCTGGAAGTTCACACTTTATTCTTGACCGAAATTTTTTATTTCCTTCTAAGAAAGACTAAGTCTTTATTGTAGATCCAACTAACTTCTCAAAAACCTCTTCCGACAGACATAGAAAACTGGCCCAAGTTACCATTTCCCTGGCTGACTGCTTGGAGACAATTAATATCCTGAACTGTTAAGTTCAGAGCACTAGTTCAGGCGGCCTTAGGTTCCATGGAACATGTGTCCTAGGAAGGCAGGGAGGGGGGCAAAATTAGAAGGGGCTACAGAGCCCAGCTATCTGCCACCTACTGGCGAGGGGCATTTTGCCAACGACTTTAACACATCCAGGCTGCTTTCGTAGTCCATCATTTGGATCAGTTTTCGTTAGCATGGTGACATTTTAACATGGAGATCTGTCATTTGGTTCTTGATTACTAATGTCTGGACTGCCTGTGGTAGGTGTTTCCAGATTGGCCTTAAACATATTTGAATTAATATGTTTTGAGAATGAAAGGCTATTCCTAGAAATTACACAACTGTCTTTGTCAAATAAATTTGTTATTTATTCAATATCTGCACCCCTTCTCCCCCAAAAGATGCTATGCTTACCTTCACTGGAGGGTTTAAGATGTGATAATCTCAACAGATCTTTGTGAGACCAGCCATTTCTTTGTTTGTATTTTGTAACTGCCAGAGCGAGGGCCATACCGCCTTTCCCGTTGTACCAGTCTGCTATGGCCTTCCGGAGGGCACGGCCCCACATGCCACATTTCATGCTTTCCCTCAGATCTTTCTTAAACTGGATAAACGTGAAGAGATGTGTGGGAATGCGACAAACTTCAGCCACAGCTTTGAATGCCGCCTGCTTTGTGCTTATGTCGGAACACTGGGAACAAATGGCCAGTGCAAAGAGCATGGGCTCCTGCTTGGCGGTTCTGCCTTCCTGACTGAATGACTTGATTTCCTGGATCACTTCACATCCTCTGCCATCTTCAATCAATCGAATTAAAGCTTCGGCATTTTCAAGGCCCAACTTCTGTTCTTTGATATAGTAAGTCCCACCTTCAGAACCAAAACATAAGAAGCGGTGGAGGCGGTTCAAGTCAGTGACTTGCCATACATATCCATCTTCAGAATTGGCTATCTGCTTCTCATTCAGGGGTTGCAGTTGGTTCACAGAGTCCTCCATTTTTCTGTCTTTTAGGAAACCTAACAAAAAGCAAAATGTTACTTGCTAGATTGGCACAGTAAAATTATAAGGGAAACACTTCTTAATCTATGCTTATTGAAATCTGCCATAAAGTCTTTTGATATAAAAATATTTTAAAAAATATATTTCTTACTGATTTTAGAGAGGAAGGGAGAGGGAGATAGAAACATCAATGCTGAAAGAGAATCACTGATTGGCTGCCTCCTGTACGCCCCTACCAGGGATTGAGCTCCACAACCCAGGCATGTGCCTTTACTGGGAATTGAACCCTGACTGTGACTTCCTGGTTCGTAGGTTGACACTCAGCCACTGAGCCACATCAGCTGGGCATAGAAATACTTAAGCTCAGTAAGTGGTACTATGATAACCAGAAGTAACAACTAAGAAGTCACATTTCTGAGTTATAATTTGTTGCTTCAGAGACTCAACAGGCAGCTTAGCAGGGGGTCTGGAGTCCCATATGGAGAATCAAAGGGGTAGGGAGGGCAGTTACAGTAGCTGACGGCTAAGAAAGATCTTAGAACCTTTATTCCCTGAATAACTCGGCAGACATTGTTGGTTAAATAACCCATATCTGTTCCTCACCTATCCCAACCCCTGAATACTCAAGTGTTGTAAATCCAGATTAATAATAATAAAAGAGTTAATTCTTCAGTGGGTTGGCCTGATTTATCCAGTGCTCTTAAAGCACACTACTTCAAAGGATTTATACAGCTACAGGTGTATTAAACTTCTAGAAGTTAAACTTTTTGGAAGAAATTAAGCAGATTGCAACAATATTAATAGCATGGCCACAACTTGGAAATTGGTTGTGGGTATTTTACACATTGCCTACTTCTCTTTCTTAGCTGCTTAACTTTGAATGCAGTCAGTGGATGCTAGTAACACACAGTATGTAACAGCACTTCTTTCTGCTTGTACTCATTAGAAGTTATAGCACCTTTTAACAGTACTAATAATATATTACTCCTACCGATTCCTACATAGTAAAGGTTCACACTTGAATTCTTTCCAACGTCTCTTAATCATGTTATTTGAAAATGCTACCTTTCACCCCAGAGATCAAACTCATTCTTTTGTAAGAGCTTACTTACACTTATGAAAGAAAGTGTGCAAGACAGCTCATAAAAACCCAACACTGCAAAACTGGGGCCACACATTCAAAGGACTGTATCACCCAGACTGGGAATGGCATGAGTGGATCGAGTCAAGCATCCGCCCTGAAGGCGCGCACCTTCAGCCTGTGGTACAGGCTTAGTACTGCCAGATCCTTTAATTTTTCTCAAAGGCCTAGAAATCTGGATTTTTAGAACGAACTCTTAGGATTAAATTTTAACAACGAAAGTGAAGAAATCCTAACCCCCTTTTCAGATTATTTGCAGGTTGTATCAAGAGCTAAATTTTTGGTCTGGTCTTTCTTCAAGAGACACCATGTGAATGAAGTTAGGTTTCAAATACCTGTAAGTTTTGATTTCATTTATTTAGCACAGAAAACACTCTCAAGTTCACCGTAATATTACAGATGACAAAAGACGACAGATGACCACCAACACCTCTGGGTCCTGATGACACTCTGCGTAGGTGTGGCCGCTAAGGCTGTAAGGCTACCCCTGAGCCTTACACATCCTCCCATTTGAGTACAATGAACTGGGCAAAGGGAACTGAGGCCCCAGCTGGAGGGAGGCTCCCAGGGACAAACCTCAAGGAAGTTCCAGTTAAAAAAAAAAAAAAAAAATCAAACACCTGATACAAAGTTTCGCTTCTATTCCACATTATATCCACCTAAAAGCTATTCTGTTGTTCTGGTAAAATTTACCGTTTTACTTTGTGGCTTCACATAGGGCAACGCTCACTATCTAACTCCAGGGCGCAGGTCACCTGTTTGATTAGCAAAGAACCAGAGTCTTATGCACTAAAATATTTTCCCTCCTTGGAAGCTAAAGGCCCTTCTTGGAACTCAAGAGGTTTAAGGAATGATGCACAAATATACTTAAAAAATACGTTTAAAAAATGTTTCCATTTCAGCTGGCATTCAATATTGTGCACAGCACGGTGGTTAGACAACCGCATATTTTACAAAGCGTCCCCCGATAGTTCTACAGCCGCCTAAAACCATACGTAGCTATTGCAGTATCATGACTATAGTCCCTGTGCATAAATAAAATAGACTCAAGACTTTCATCTGAACACGAGCATTCTGCAAGAGACTGTCGAATGAAGGCCATGTGGGGCTTAACGCATCTCGGACTCTTTGAGATGAACACCGCACGTCTCTGCAACCCCACCTCCTCCGAGGCGTCCCCCTTGTCTAGTCCAGCGGTTCTCAACCTGGGGGTCGCCTAAGACCATCGGAAAACACATACTGAATACATAATTACATACTGCTTTTGTGATTAATCACTATGCTTTCATTATGTTCCATTTGTAACAATGAAAATACATCCTGCATATCAGATATTTCCATTCCGATTCATAACAGTAGCAACATTACAGTTATGAAGTAGCAACGAAAAAAATGTTATGGTTGGGGGGTCACCACAACACGAGAAACTGTATTAAAGGGTCGCGGCATCAGGAAGGTTGAGAACCACTAGTCCATCATCCCCGCGCTCCCACCCGCGACTGCAGGGCACAGTTTCCTCCCCACGAAGAGCTTTCTTCCCGAACCCAGATCCCGGCAACGCCTCTGGGCAGAGGCCGCGGGAGGAGCGGGAGGAGGGGGTGGAGGGGGGGGTAGGAGGCGGAGGAGGAAGGCGGGCCCTGCGGACGCCGGCCTGCGCGAGCACCCGAAGGGGCCGCCCGGGGGCGCCAGGCCCGCCCTCGGGGCGCCCAGGCCCGGCCGAGCCAGAACGTCCCCGCCGCGGTGCCGGGTCCGCTCGGCGGCCTGGGCGGGGCGCGGGGACGGCGATGGCGACGCGTCGGCTCGGACTCGGCCGCGGAGATGCGGGGTGAGGCACCGGGAGGTCCAGCCGGAGCCCGCGCGCCCTCGGGGCCGCCCGGACCGCACAAAGGGCCCCCGCCAGCCTCCCGCCGTTTCCTCACCTGTGCTCGGCGGCCGGCCCTCCGTCCGCAGCGCCACTGGGCGAGCCCTGCGCCGCACGGGGAAACGAAAAGACGCGGCGGCCTGACGGTCGACGCCTACTCGGACCGCACGCCGCCGCCGGGCCTCCAAGTCCGGCTCCTGGGAGTGGCCCCGCCCTCTCGTCTGCCCGCCCTCGCTCCGGATTGGCGAGAATCCCGGATGTGGCCTCCTCTGGCGCGCTGAGGCCCCGCCTCTTCCGGTTCCGTTCCGGGTCCTGCGCGGCCCCGGGGAGAGAGTCACTAGCTCCCGGGTGGCTAGAACGTCCTCGCGCGCTCTAACGCGCTGCTGGGTCGGCCCCGGAGGCTGTCGGGAAGTAGGCGGGGTGACGTGGGGCGGACGAGCTCTGCGGCGGGTTCGCAGGGATCAGTGGCCGGCGGCAGCGGGTGCCGGTGGCGGCCAGCGTCCGAGGTGGAGCGGGGCGGCGTGTGGCCGGGGCCATGACGAGCAATGCCGGGGAGTGGTGCCTCATGGAGAGCGACCCCGGCGTCTTCACCGAGCTCATTAAAGGATTCGGTGAGAGCCAGGGGCACCGTCCTGGGCCGGGGGGTCACGGGGGAGGCCGAGCCGGGCGCGGCGGGGTTTCCTGCGAGGAGCAGCCGGCGACTCCCGGGCACCTGGAGGCACTCGGGGAGGGGACACTCAGGGCTCCGCCCCCTGCCCAGCCCCGGGCGGTCGCGTTTCCGCAGAGATCCTGAGAGTCACACCACGCGGGCAGGGACCCCGCGTGCCCGCCCCGCCGCAGGGTCCGGCGCCCCGTGACCTGTTTCATTGCAATGAGTCCCCGCAGCTCCCCTGCCCCCCTGAGCACCAGCCTTGCCCTCGCCCCCGCCGCGCGCGCCCCCCGTCCCGTCCCGGCAGGTGCGCCCAGGTGCGCGTCGCAGGCCGCCCGTCCCGCAGGGGCAGCCGGGGTGTGCCTGCTGGAGGGCGGGGTGCCCGAGGCCCCAGCCGCCCCGGAACCCGAGGTTTTGGTGATTCCGAGCAGGACACCGGAGCGTGCGCCCGCGTGGGACCGGCGGGCCGCGCCGCCCGGTCGGCTCCCCGCCGGCTTCTGGCTTCCGGCGAGGCGTGTGCCCCGAGCTCGCGCCCCGGACCGGAGGCCACATGCTCGCCTGGCAGTCTCTTCCTGGCCCGGTGCCCCGTCCTCCACCCGGAACAGCCAGCGCGCTGCACTGCTCATCCCTGTTCTGTTCCTGCCCCTCTTTCCTAGCCTCTTTTTTTTCTTTTTTTGGATGGGGCAGGGCGTTTAGTTTTATCTGTTACATTTCCTGGAATGCTATTAATTCTAGCTGTTAGGTGAGAACTTGTACTCGGGGTAAAAATTAAACGTCGGCACAGACACTGTCCATTGTGCATAGCTGGATATTTGGACTATCACTTACCAAGCGCAGATTGTGGACCTAGCATGTGTCAGGTACCCTGGTAGGCTCGGGGGGATTTTTTTTTCCCCCTTTAAATATGTTTTTGTTAATCTCAGAGAGGGAAGGGGAGAGAGGCTGAAACATCGGTGATGAGAGAAGCACGGATCGGCCGCCTCTTGCACGCCTCCTCCTGGGGATCGGGCCCCAACCCGGGCATGTGCCCCGACCAGGAATCCAACCAGGACCCCCTGGTTCACAGGCGAACCCCTGAGCCACGCGGGGCGCGGGTGAGGGTTTTTAATGTGGATAAACCATGGTGCAGTGTGCTGAGTGCTGTCTTGAAGTGTGAACCAATGTTACAGGAACACAGGCAGAAGGAAAAAGGTACACGGCACTGATGTTCAAGCCACACGTGTGGCTTAGGGAACAGCTAGCAAAGTGACTAACACGTAACCAACAGACTTGGAGGAGTATTTATTTGCGTCGGAAGCTGAAAAGGTCAGCCGAGGCCAGATTGTATGCTCTGTTGTATAGTTTGCGTTGCCCTGCAGTCGCTGGGGACTTCACCGTCAAAGGTATTTGAATGCTGAAATGACGTTTGTTAGGACTGAGAAAGGTGTACCATGTGTAGTGTGCAGAGTAGATTGAAGTGAGAGAAACTAGAGGTCTCTTATGGTCAGAGCCTGAGATGATTGGCGTGATGTGAAGTATGGGTTAGAGAGGAGGAGGTACAGCCATTAATTTTGGCTTTGGGGGGTGGGCGCAACATGCAATATACAGATCTTGTAACATAGAAACCCATACCTGAGCCCTAGCTGGTTTGGTTCAGTGGATAGAGCGTCAGCCTGTGGACTGAAGGGTCCCGGGTTCGATTCCAGTCAAGGGCACATGCCTGTGTTGTAGGCTTGATCTCCAGTGGGGGGCTTTAGGAGGCAGCCAATCAATGATTCTCTCTCATCATTGATGTTTCTCTCTCTCTCTCCTTCCTCTCTGAAATCAATAAAAAGAAACCCATTAACCAATGTCATCCCAATAAATTAAAACAAAACAAAACAAAAATCAAGAAAAATCAATGAAACCAAAGCTGGTTTCTTAAAGATCAATAAAATGGATAAACTTCTAACCAGACTGATCAGAAGAGGACAGGACACACAGATGACCAATACCAGGAAGAAGAGAGAGGATGTTACCACAGAATCTACAGACATTAAAAGGATAATAAGGGGATATTGTAAGCATCTGTATACCAGTAAATTTGACAACTTAAATGAAATATACACATTCCCTTAAAGACACATTACCAAAGCTCAATCAAGAAAAATAGGTAACCCTTAACCTTTTATTTATTAAAGAAATTGAAATTGTAATTTAAAATCTTTTCACAGAGATAACGCCAGCCAAAACGGTTTCACTGGTAAATTCTATCAAATACTCTGAGGTAGTTGAAAAGAGAATAGAATAAAAATTTAGGAGAAGTCGCTGTTAGTGGCAGTTATTTCTTAGCACTTAAAAAATGTACAGTAAGAAAAAAAGAGGGCCAAGGGCAGAGCTGGGAGAGCTTAGCGACAGGGGAAAAAGTGGATGCAGAAGGCGTGGAGAAGGCACAGACGTGGATAGCGTGTCAGTGGAGGCACGCTCCGGAAACTTAGTCATAAAGGCAAACACTCCCACTGCAGATGATTAGGAAATCGTACAGGATGGAGCAGTGGTTCTCAACCTTCCTAACGCCGCAACCCTTTAATACAGTTCATGTTGTGGTGACCCCCAACCATAAAATTATTTTCGTTGCTACTTCATAACTGTAATTTTGCTACTGTTACGAATTATAATGTAAATATCTGATATGCTATATGTGTTTTCCGATGGTCGCGACCTACAGGTTGAGAACCGCTGGACTAGGGTTTGGCTGTGAACTAGGTCAGTTTTACCATTTTAATTTCTCATGTCTTATCATCCCAAATGTGCACACCTTTTAGTTAATATTTAATGCTGGAGAAAAGTGAGTCCATACTTTATTTTCTAAAGAAATAATTTCTTATTTCAGGTTGCCGAGGAGCCCAGGTAGAAGAGATATGGAGTTTAGAACCTGAGAATTTTGAAAAATTAAAGTGAGTATAATACTAACTGTTAAAAATTGTCTCCATGTAAGCAAACATTTGTCTGTTTATTTTTCTTGGACTACACTAGGCTGAATACACGATCTCTTTAAAGTTTTTTCAGTCCTATGAGATAGGAGTTACTACTCTCCTTTTATAACCATGAACCTGAGGCTTCTAGATAAGTAGCTTGCAAGGGATTAAAAACTAAGTCCCTGTAATTCCATGTCAACAAAGTAATTGGTTGATTTCTACCACATTCACAGCTAGATCATGGATTAGAACATGGAACACATTTTTAGCATAAGAGACATGAGTAAGAGGTCAGTCTACAAAAGCATATTTCATAATGCATATTAATAGTAATGCAAACTTGTCTACACATTATCCCAGTGCTTCTGGGAGGCTGCAGTCCAGATTCCAAATGCGGGTGCCAGGAATTACCTTCCTCTTGCCCCACCCTGTGTAGAACCACCCCTCTGAGCCTCTCCTCGCTGCCCACCTTGTTACCCCCAAGCGCTGACCCTGAATTGCGAGGGAGGCCAGGGGAGTTCTCACGGTGGGCAAGTTCTTGGCTGGGGGCAAGTTGGCTTCTAACAGGGACAGCGGGGACCATTGGGATATGGCTTTTGTTTCCATAGTAAGAAGGGGATGGCTTGCTTCCCCGCCTCCCCCTTCCCCACAAAAAGCGCAGTCACTGCAGATGGAATAAGAGATCAGTTTCCACTGAGTGGTCAGGGAAGGTTCATTAAAGATGGGCCTTGGAACTGGCTTCAAAGGAGAGGAGAGATTTTTATTGCATGGCAGGCAGTTGTGAGAGAGACTGGAGAGAATCCTAGAGGGTCGACTGGATGTTTCCTGGGTCACAACAGCGCCTTCAGGAAAGTGGTGACTCCCTCCCTGTACCAGATGACAGCTTCCTTTCGCACTAACAATTCCGTGAGGATTGTTCATGCGTCCGAGAATGACATGAAGTGACTCTGCATTTCATATTACGTGTGCTATCAGCCATTTACCTGCAGACATCCTCTCTGAACTTTATTCATATGCGTTGGAATTCAGTCTAGGTTGGCAGCTTCTTCTAGTTTTGCTTTGTTCTTATTTTCTTTGTTTAAGTTAAGTGATATAAGGTAGAAATGAATAATCCGCAGATTTGAGAACAAGCCTTTCACTATAGTTCTTTTTTAACTGATATAATTTTAAGTTTTATTAGCCTGTGTCAGGCAACATTCTAGTGACTGAGGAGTAAAAGAAACCTTAAAAAAATTTGAATTTACTTCATTTGCATTGTATATGTTAAGTAGCTGAGTAAAATGTAATATACTGACAATGTGTTAAAAGCAGCAGCAGACCCAGTAATACCACTTCTAGGAATATATCCCAAGAAAACAAACACCAATAAGAAAGGATATATGCACCCCAATGTTCATAGCAGCACAATTTACTATAGCTAAGATTTGGAAACAGCCTAAATGCCCATCAACAGATGAGTGGATTAGAAAACTAGTACATCTACACAATGGAATACTACGCTGCTATAAAAAAGAAGGAATTTTTACCATTTGCAGCAGCATGGATGGAACTGGAGAGCATTATGCTAAGAGATGTAAGCCAGGCAGTGAAAGAAAAATACCACGTGATCTCACTCATTTATGGATAATAAAGAACATTATAACCTGATGAACAAAAAGATAGATACAGAGGCAGAGAAGCATCGAACAGACTGTCAAAGTACAGCGGGAAGGCTGGGGAGTGTTGGGTGGGGGTGGGTAAGAGATTAACCGAAGGACTTGTATGCATGCATATAAGCATAACCAATGGACACAAGACTGGGAGCGTGGGGTGAGGGCCTGTGCTGGGGGGGAGGGGAGGCCAAGGGAAGGTCAATGGGGGAAAAAAGGAGACATATGTACTACTATTTGTAATACTTTAAACAATAAAATTAAATTAAAAAAAATAAGCAGCAGCAGGTTGTGGTGTCACTAATTTGTGTTTTATTTTGTAGGCCAGTTCACGGGCTAATTTTTCTTTTCAAGTGGCAGCCAGGAGAGGAACCAGCAGGCTCTGTTGTTCAGGACTCCAGACTCGACACAATCTTTTTTGCCAAGCAGGTATGGTCCTTGGGTACGCCGAAGTCTTGTGAACAATCTTTCCCCATGTGTTTGTTATGTAGCAGTGCTCAACTTTTTGTCTTAGGACTCCTTTACATTCTTCAAAATTATTGAGCTCCCCAAAGATCTGCATCCATTTAGAGAGGCAGTAACACTGGCTGACTGAGGCTAATCATATGCTCTAGTTGGAGGTGTGTGTGTCTGATCATTGATGAATAAAATGTTGAGGGAAGAAATGACCTAGTAATCACAGTGTGTGTGTGAAGACCCAGGAAGGACAGTTTGGTAGTGCTTCTCTGTAAAACATCGTTGCCTAGCTACCATTTCACTGATGAGGAAGGTGAGGTTCCCCCCCCCCCCCAAAGCTGGGATTCGAACCCACAACTCGGGCGTGTGCCCTGACCGGGAATCAAACAGTGACCTCCTGGTTCATAGGTGGACGCTCAACCGCTGAGCTGGTCAGGCTGTTTTCTAACAAATTGCTGGTATCTCCGCTTTTCTGTTGGATAGGTCATTAATAATGCTTGTGCTACGCAAGCCATAGTGAGTGTGTTGCTGAACTGTACTCATCAAGACGTCCATTTAGGAGAGACGCTGTCAGAGTTTAAAGAATTTTCACAAAGCTTTGATGCAGCCGTGAGTACCACCTTCTTATTCCGAAAGTGCCCTCTTTGTGACAGTTCTTGTTTTAATGGGCGACTTTTCCAAATTATTTTAGATGAAAGGCTTGGCACTGAGCAACTCTGATGTGATCCGACAAGTGCACAACAGCTTCGCCAGGTGAGAGACGGGGTGCTGAGTGGACCCTGCGTCCTTCCCGCCTTGCTTGCCTCTCACTGCTTCCTTCTTCACTGCAGACAGCAGATGTTCGAATTCGACGCGAAGACACCAACCAAAGAAGAAGATGCGTTTCACTTTGTCAGTTACGTTCCTGTGAACGGAAGACTCTATGAACTGGATGGACTGCGGGAGGGACCAATTGACTTAGGTAACCGGTTCCTGTTCCTGCTGTTTCCCTCTTGGCCAGGAGCAAACGGAATTCACTCCGTGTTAGCCTCCATGCTACGGAGATTGGAGGGGACGGCGATGGCGATGACGACATAGGGCGCTCTCAGGACAACCCTCGCTCTTCAGTCCTTCGTGAAGTCAACAGATAGGAAGGGTGACCACTGCAATTCAGTTGGAACCTTTAATATTTTTCTAAGAGAAAAACATTTGAACTCTTAGATGACATAATTTATTATTTTTTTAGTTAACTTTCAGAAAAGTGTATGTATTTTTATTGATTTTAATAAATAAGAATGGAAGCTGAACACAGTTATGCTAAAAGGATTTTGACCATCCTGAATTTCCTAAATTATTTATAAAAGGAGAGAGATGCTTTGGACCAAAGATAGGAAGTGGTTGACGGAAATCTTCCCCGTTTCTCCAGGGGTCTGCAGTCAGGACGACTGGATCAGCGCCGTGAGGCCCGTCATAGAGAAGAGGATACAGAAGTAAATGCTCCGCTAACCCCCTTCGCATAACATTCTGGTTTGGTTTTTAAACATTTAAAAAAACTTTTATTTCATTTTTATTTTAGCAATGCTCACTGCCTATCTGCCTTTGATTACTGGGTTCAGGGAATCTGTTGGAAAACCTCTAGATCCTGCCCTGTTGTTAGCGGAATTAAACGCAGATCTCCATTAAATTAGATGTTTCATGCAGTTACTTTGCAGAGTTTTGTTTTGAGCATATATTCCTTCATTAAACTTTTTGAGATAATTATAAAAATAATGCAGAGTGATCCTGTGTGCTCTTCATCCTGCAATTGGTGACACCTTGCAAAACTATTGCCGTGCCATAGCCAGGATGCTGACACTGGCCCTGTCAAGGCACCGAGGAATTCCCAGGAGTCCTCAGGTGCCCATTTGCCTATTTTGTATGTAATTAGATTGTTTCTTTTTTGATGGTTGAGCCTTAAAGTTCTTTTCTTACTCTAGATACTGCCCGCCCACTCCCACCCATCCCAACCACCTCCCTCCCTGCCACCCCCCACATCACGTTTGTCATTTAAAGAATGTAATATAAACGGAATCGTACTGCGTGTCACCTTTTTGGACTGGCTCCTTTCAGCACAGTTCTCTAGAAATTCCTGTAGGTTAAGCGTATCAATAGTTGAATCTGTTCGAACAATAGTCCGTGGTATGGATATACCATTGTTTTGCCCACTCACCCACTGGAGGACATCTGGATCGTTTCCAGTTTTGGCTGTTACGAATAAAACTATCACAGACATGTAGACAGATCTGTGTGTGAAGCTAAGCTTTCGTTTCCCCGGGGTAAATGGCCAAGAGCACACTGCTGAGTTGTATGGTAAGGCATGTTCCATGTTTTAAGAAACCACCAAACTCCTTTCTAGCGTGGCTGTACATTCTGCATTCCCACTCGTAATGTACGAGGGAGCGTTTCTCCACGGCCTCGCTAGCATTTGGTTTTGTCAGAGTTTTTTATTTCCATTCTGATTGGTGGGTAGTGATAGTTCATCATGATTTGAATCTGCATTTCCCTAGTGACTAAGGATGTGTGTCTTTTGCCTATTTTGTATGTAATTAGATTGTTTCTTTTTTGACGGTTGAGCCTTTAAGTTCTTTTCCTACTCTAGATACTGCCCTTCCTTAGACACATTGTCTGCACATACTCTGTCCCAGCCCTTTGCCCATCCCCCTCTTCCCAGCGTGGTCTTTCAGAGCAAAAGTTCTCAATCCCATTGAATTGTATGTTTATTGTCAAGTCTAAGAATTCTTTCCCTAGCCCTAGATTCCAAAGATTGTGCTATTGTCTTTTATAGGTTTATTGTGGTTGAACAGTTTTCATTTAAGTCTGTGATTTATTTGGAGTTAACTTTTATCCATGTCTTGGGTGGGTTTTTTTGGCCTATGGCTGTTCACCTGCTCTAGCACCCCTGGGTGAGCAGGCCGTCCTTCCTCCACGGAACTGGTCCCACACCTGGGACAGAACCGTGGGCGTATGTGTGGGGTGTTGCTGGGTTCACCGTCCTGTTCCACTGATCTGTGTCTGTCAGCACCACCATCTTGGTTACTGTACCTTAAGTCTTGTCATCAGGGACAGTGCCGCCTCCTGCTTTATTCCTTTGCTTCCGAATTGTTCTAGCCATTCTAGACCCTCCGCCTTCCCTGCAAATTTCACTATAAACTTGTATCTGCTAACATTCTTGCTGGGACTTGCATAGAAATTGTGTGAAACATTTGTATCAATTTGAGGAGAATTGGCATCTTCACTATGTGGAATCTTCCAATACATGAACCACTGACTTTGATCTCCCAGAGAATCATGGGGCAATCCCAGCAGATTATCTTAATTGTAATAGTGTTACTATTCTTTATTACATTATAAACTTGACCTTTTTTTAGGTACAGTGAAGGTGAAATTCGATTTAACTTAATGGCCATCGTGTCTGACAGAAAAATGATATATGAACAGAAGATAGCTGAGCTACAGAGACAACTTGCTGAGGTTCGTGGCCATGTTTTCTGGCTTAGTCATTTTCTCAGGGGAAGGATTTACCCCTTCCTTCTTTCCTCTTCTTTTTTCAAACGTAGAATGAATCAAGTGTCCTGAGTGGTGGTTCAGAGAACACCCTCAGGAGTCAGGCTGCCTAGATTCAGCTCTTGTGGTGGATGCATTAATGTGAGTGTATTTCTTTGTGTCTCAGTTTCTTATGTAAAATGAGGATAATAGTATTTACCTTAGAAGGTTGTTGTGCGGATTAACTGAGATAATATATGTAAACCACTTTAAACAGTGACTGAGGAGTAGTGTGTGCTAAATAAGTGTTAGCAATTATTTACTGTCATTTAAGCAAGTTAGACTGCATTTTTCACAGAATCAATTGGGTACATTTATTTATTATTTAAAAAAATATTTTTATTGTTTTCAGAGAGGGAGAGGGAGATTGAAACATCAATGATGAGAATCATTGATCAGCTGCCTCATGCCTCCCTCCTACTGAGGATCAAGTCCACAACCCAGGCATGTGCCCTTGGCTGGAATCGAACCCGGGACCCTGCCAAGCCAAACCAGCTAGGGCTCAATTGCGTACATTTAGGCTCACATAGAATCTTTACTAGTCTTTATGATTATCTTTCTGTAGTAAATAGGATTGGAGAGAATTAGTAACAGACAAAAAGATCTTTTTACATTCTTTGACCACATTTTCTTAAGAGTATATTTAAGCAAATTTATAGCTGAATGGAAGGGTATAGATTTAACTATATTACAGTATAGATCACTTTTAGGTAAACAGTAAGTATTGCAGAATATAGAAACATGGAAGGTATTACTTAGGGTTTTTATCCTTGAATACTGCATGTATTCAGCTGGAATTCTGTTTCTGTATTAAGGGTAAATTTTAAAGGAATTGTACTGCGCGTGTCATTTGAAAACGCTCTGCACTTAAGCCTCAGTCATTCGGGTGCTTTTCCTTCCTTTCCCCTAAGGAGGAGCCCATGGGTACGGATCAGGGTGGTGTGCTAAGTGCTATCCAGTCAGAACTCGCCAAAAATCAGATGCTCATCGAAGAAGAAGTACAGAAATTAAAAAGATACAAGGTATTTAAAAAACTTTGTTCCTTTAATGTTTTAAAATGGAATGGTATATTTTGACATGAAGGTTTTTCTAATAGTGACCACTTTCCTCCCATTACTTACTAGTTCTCAGAATGAGTTGATTCCCTGGCATTCTGCGAAAGTAACTAGTGAGCTGTCTTTCTTTTTAATTTTTTAAAAAGTATTAGGAACAGATTTTTAACCTATTTGATGCTTCAGTTCACTGCAGATATTGCTGATGCTCAAATTATCCCCCCTTTGGCCAGTAGAGGTCATTGCAAGCTGTCTCCTGAGTCCTTTGACATGACTGTTCGTCCTTCCTAGCTTCTGTCCTGGTGACTGATGTTTCAGGCCCATCTTGTACATTTCCCACCTCAGACTTGGAATCAGCCATTTCTTCAAGAAGCCCTGGGTCCTTTGGTGGGAAGTGGTATTAGAAACCATCTCTCTGGGTTCTCAGTGATACTGATTGGCCTTTATTTCTAGACCTTTTCAGAGCTAAGAAATGTGTTTTTTTTTTGTTTCATTTTTGGAGAGAAAAATATAATAAGAGTTCCTATTAATGCTCGTATTTAGAATTAAAGGGCTTTATACTTGAAGTTAAGTATTTGCATCTTTTCTCTTAATCTGAAAATCTTGGTTCCTAACAACAGTAACATAATTACTTATTTGCTTTATGCTACATATATATAGCATTTGTATATAGAGATTTTTATATGCTTTATGCTACATACACACACACACACACACACACACACACACACACACACACATACACACTGGAGGCACCGTGCATGAATTTGTGCACCAGTGGGGTCCCTTGGCCTGGCCTGCGGGATCAGGCTGGAACCAGTTCTCTGACATCCCCTGAGGGGTCCAGGATTGCAAGAGGGTGCAGGCCAGGCCGAGGGACCCCACTGGTGCACGATCGGGACCGGGGAGGGACCGCGGGAGGGACCGCGGGAGGACTCCAGGGCATGTCCGGCCCTCGCTCAGTCCCGATCAGCCGGACCCCTGCAATAAGCTAACCTGGTTGGAGCTTCTGCTCCCAGGTGGTCAGTGCATGTCAGCGACTGGTTGACTGACTGCCCCCTGGTAGTCAGTGCATGTCATAGCGAGCAGTTGAATAGCCTTAGCATATTACGCTTTGATTGGTTGAACGGATGACCAGACAACTGGACACTTAGCCTGTTAGGCTTTTGTTATATAGGATAGGATAGGATAGGATATATGTGTGTGTGTGTGTGTGTGTGTGTGTGGGTGTGCGCGCGCGCGCGCATATATATATCTATATATAGGCATATATAGATATATTCGTTCAGAATAACACTACCAGGAATCTCAATTTTTTCCTTAGGATATATCCTATTTTAAATGTATAATCAAAATACTATGTTTTGAAATTCACTTGAAAAATTTTCTCTTGGTGTGGTTCTATTACCAATTTGAGTTTATTTTTTTTAAATTTTGCTTTCCAAATTTTTAGGTTTTATAAAAAGTTTTGTTTTAATTATGTCAGTAGTAGTAAGCCATGCTCAGAAACTCTCCATGTTTATTCTCAGTGGGAACTGGATCTCATTATTTCTAATAGTTTTCTTGTGAGAATGGAGGATTTTTCCCCATTTCAATTTTGAGTTGTATGCAAAATAAAAATGTCAGAAACTTAGTAGAAATGCAAAGCTAGTATGGTTTGATAATTGTTTTATTTTCAGATTGAAAATATCAGAAGGAAACATAATTACCTGCCATTCATTATGGAATTGTTAAAGACGTTAGCGGAACACCAGCAGTTAATACCACTAGTAGAAAAGGTAAGAATTTTACTGCTGAATATATACTAGTATACACACACACCCATTTTTTTTTTTGTCCTTATGGAATTTGTATATTTTTATATTACAGTTTGCATTCAGTACTATTTTGTATGTGTACAGCACAGCAGACAGACATTTATATACGTTACCGCTGACAATTTAGGGACCGTCACCATAGATAGTTATTACAGTATTAGTGACTGTATTAAATTAGATTTAGATTCTCAAAAAGAAATGTTTGTTTTAGCTTAAGTAGAGGTAAAATGTGTTGAAGCTTTTTGACTTTTATTTGTTTGACTTTTACTTATTTGTTTTATATTCTAGATGAGCATTAGTTCAGCCAGATATCTGTAAACTAGAAACAAGGGCTGCCCCACCGCCTCACCTCCTAGAGCCCTCCATGTCCCAACTCAGGCTGTGCTATGTTAGAGTGACATGGAAAACACTGCCCTTTCTTTAAGCGACTGACAAATCTTAATGTTAATAATTGAAATAATAGATTTTTTTTATTTAATTGAGCAAAAATTGAATTATCACAGAATTTAGAACTAGAATGGACATTGGCGAGGGAAAGAAATGTAGCTAAGACTAAGGACTAGTTTCCCTATCCGGAAGCTGGTATTCTTTCCAAGGGTGGGAAGCTAGCATCTCCTAATGAAATATTCTAAGATTGTTTTTCTTTAAGGTACTTAAATAAAATACTTGTTGAATAAATGAAACACATTTCAATTGTTTTTATGTTTATACGTAAACCATTGTTGTCTGAAAATGACCCATTGCTGGATACTCTTTAAAATACATGTTCCTTGGCCCCTCCCCAGATATTGATACCGAGGAAGGAATCTTGAATAAGCCCCGCACCCCCTAAGCGATGACTCTAAGGCAGCTGGTGTGTACCACATTTTCAGAAACGCTTTGAGAAGACACTGCTAGGCAAACAAAATATTGAAACTTGAACTTAAAAGACTAGCCCTAGCTGGTTTGGCTCAGTAGCTAGAGCAGCCGTGGGCAAACTACGGCCCGCGGGCCGGATCCGGCCCGTTTGAAATGAATAAAACTAAAAAAAAAAAAAGACTGTACCCTTTTATGTAATGATGTTTACTTTGAATTTATATTTGTTCACACAAACACTCCATCCATGCTTTTGTTCCGGCCCTCCGGTCCAGTTTAAGAACCCATTGTGGCCCTCGAGTCAAAAAGTTTGCCCACCCCTGGGATAGAGTGTCGACCTGATGACTGAAGGGTACCGGGTTCGATTCGGTCAAGGGCATACACCTTGGTTGCAGACTTGATCCCTAGCCCCAGTCAGGGTGCATGGGGGAGGCAACCAATCGATGTGTCTCTCACATTGATATTTCTCTCTCTTCCCCTCCCTTCCACTCTCTCTAAAAATCAATGGAAAAAATATCCTTGGGTGAGGATTAACAAAAAAGAATTAAGAATGGGAAAAATAATAAAAAAAATAAAATTTAAAAAAGATAACAAAGACCAGAGTATACATGGTAGGTATATTTTCCTTATTAATTTTAAAGTTTATGAAGCAAAGATACATGATCACACATTCTAAATAATATGAAGTGAGAGTTAAGTTTTTTGTGTGTACCTCATTACCCAGATCCCAAAAAATGTGTGCTTCAACTTACCATTAAAAGCAAAACTTACTGCAGAAGACTGCTAAATCTTCTCTTTGTGATACACCTTTCTCTATTTATATATCTCAGGGTATTAAGGTTATGAAAGTCCAAGACAGGAAACTGATTTTTAAAGTTTTATTTATTTATTTATTTATTTTTAATATATTTCATTGATTTTTTACAGAGAGGAAGGGAGAGAGATAGAGAGTTAGAAACATCGATGAGAGAGAAACATCGATCAGCTGCCTCCTGCACATCTCCTACTGGGGATATGCCCGCAACCCAGGTACATGCCCTTGACCGGAATCGAACCTGGGACCTTTCAGTCCGCAGGCTGACGCTCTATCCACTGAGCCAAACCGGTTTCGGCAGATTTTTAAAGTTTTAGATTAAGATTCTGTGATTTTCCAAATTACTCTTACCAAAACACCTAGCTATTGTGTTCTTAGTAGGAAACACTATGAAATAGTTCTCTATTGAAAATAAGACTGACTAAATCATAGGATATGTTATATCAGCAAACACATGTTATTTGAGAAAATTTAAATGTATGTACTTTGCTCTAAAATTGTTCTGTGGGCTGGCATGTGTGGGTCAGTGGTTGAGGTTGACCCATGAACCAGGAGGTCATGTTTTGATTCCTGGTCAGGGCATTTGTCTGGGTTATGAGCTTAATCCCCAGTAGGGGGTGTGCAGGAGGTAGCCAGTTGATGATTCTAATCATTGATGTTTCTATTTCTTCATCTTCTAAAATCATATCTCCCTCTCTCCAACGTCAATAAAAACAAATTTTTAAAATTTTGTTCTGTGCATAAACATTTTTGTGCAATTAGGAAAAGGACAATTCTTGTTTGGGTTTAATGACAGTATAATTCCAGATTATTTTAAAAAAGCATAGTTAGAGAACATAGCTTTTAGCTTTTGCATGAGAACCGCAGTTCCCATTGTGGACACAGGGTGGCAGTGTGTGAATGTCTGGTGTTAATGGAGCACAGTACAGTCTGTCCTTGCTGTTGCATTTGTTTTATTGAAGAGGTTGTTATTGACCTTGCAGCTTTTGTCTGTTTATTCCCATTGCATAGACAATATTGAGATGCGTTTATTTCTTGTCTATATGCAATGTTCTCGCCCTAGATTCTGAAGAGAACTCATGTTATTATTTAATTAAAATTTTTGAAATGTTTTAATTACTCATCATTTATCCAGCGGCAGCTATAGGCCGGGCACTCTGTTAAAGCCTCTGGCTGTACACAGGAATAAGACACCTCTTCTCTCTTAAGCAACTTGTGATACAGCGGAGGGAAAAATGAGTATAGTACTGTACCGAATAGCGGGTTTTTTGACAAATGCCGGATACAGTCAATATGCTCTAAAACAGACCTTGGAGATTTTGTAAGATACTATCTTTAATTTCTAGGCAAAAGAAAAACAGAACGCAAAGAAAGCACAGGAGACCAAATGAAGAGGATGCTGTGGTGTGTGCACACATTTCTGCTTCTGCCTTTATTTCCATGGAAACCACTGAGCATGAGGAACGTGGAGCAGCACCCTGACTGGCTCAGTGCACATTGGGCAGCAGTCCGGTCCGTCTTGTCTTTACTGCATGGATTCATAAACGCCCCCTACCTGCATCGTGTGCATGTAGTGCCTGTTAAATAAAGGTGATGTCAAGAGCACTTGCCCAAATCCCATTATTTGACACTGGATCTGAGAACTTCTGTGATGCCCCGCATACGTAGCTACCGTAATGAATCTAGAAAACGCACAGAGGATCTTCTCTCCCTGTAACTGGTATCATTAATCCTTTGATCTTTTAGCTCACTTAAATGCTTAAAATTTATAAATGTCAGCTCTTGATTAAACTGGATCTCTTGTTCTCATCATTAATGGAATAAAAAATCAGTATTTCTGTCTTTGATATCTAAATATTTTGAGGATTTTTAAACTGAATTTTATCTTCTATATCAATTATTTGAAAAGTATGATTTTAATGCAGATTATTTGAAAGGACAAAAGTACAGTTTCTAGTGATTTTCATGCTGCCGGTAGAAAAAGTAATAAACATCCCAACTTTATTTTCGCAAACTCTCTAAGTGTGTGGGGTTATTTCTTTACGTAAAACTGTTTACGGAAGGTGTCTTATCTCAAAGCAAAACTTCAGGTTAAGAACAAAGTGTATATCTTTAAGAGTTCTGGTGGTACACTCAGCTGGGCAACATTTTTTCAAGCTGTGAAGCTGCATTTTTATAAGATATTGGAGATTTGACAATTAAGGGTATGTCCCTTAAAAAAAAAAAAGGGTAGAGTGGTGATTCAGGATTCTTATGTGGCAATTTGAACAAAAGTAGTCCAGTCCAGCAGTTCCCAAGAGACATGTGCAGTTTGCCCCCAATGGAGGCTTTGGTTTCTTTCCCATTGCTTTGGGAGTTGCTTTTCTTATTTCATAAAAATATTATTCTTGCTCCTAATCTTCTTTTCTAAGTTAAACTTTAAAGGAAATTTTAAAAACTATGATCTACTTTATGATTCCTGGTCAGGGCACAAGCCAGGTTGTAGGTTTGATCCCCAGTGTGGGGTGTGCAGGAGGCAGCGGATCAGTGATTCTCTCTCATCACTGATGTTTCTATCTCTCTCTCCCTCTCCCTTGCTCTCTGAAATCAATTTTAAAAAATTTATATATATATATATATAGAATGGTTTATAATATCTGCTTTTTTGATGATGGCAAATGCATTGTGACCCTTTGTGGTAATTTCTGCCAGGGAATAAAGAAGTCTGACTTGTGTCCTTGACTGGGTCCTAAGTCATGACCCCAGTGGGTAGAGAAAATGGGCGAATAAAGAGTAATCCAGGCCAAAACCGGTTTGGCTCAGTGGATAGAGCGTCGGCCTGCGGACTGAAGGGTCCCAGGTTCGATTCCGGTCAAGGGCATGTACTTGGGTTGCGGGCACATCCCCATTAGGAGATGTGCAGGAGGCAGCTGATCGATGTTTCTCTCTCATTGATGTTTCTTACTCTCTATCCCTCTCCCTTCCTCTCTGTAAAAAATCAATAACATATATTTAAAAAAAAAAAGAGTAATCCAGAAATATATGTATAAAAGTTATGTGGAAAGTTAAAAAAAAAAGGAGGGCTATTTAAAAGACAGTCTTCGTGGCTCATTCCACTTTTTCCCTTTCTGAAATCTCATTTAATGGTTAGGTAGGTGAAGGCCGTTTCATTCAGTGTGATGCCTGTTAAAGCAGCCAGCCAGCGCTCAGGGATATACTCCGTCCTCATAAACGGAAAGCTCATGACAGCGCCCTCGTATGTTTTGCTCCCCAGACAGCTGCCCTTTTCCAGCGAGCAGCCAGCTGGGCTGTGCCACCAGAACAGACAAACATTTGTTCTGAGATCATGAACTATGGGGATGCGCTCCCCAATTTAGACCATGAGACATACTTCTTCTGTGTGTATTACCGTGCTACATGCAGACGGACACCTTTAGTTAATCCTCTTAGTGGCCTAAAACATTTCAATTTACATTCAGAAATTTTTTTTTTCTCTGTAGGAGAATTATGTTTCTTTTGTTTGTGGGGAAAAAATGACTTTTAAGTTTTCCCTTAAACATTAAAGAAGGATAAACAAAAATAAAGTGTAAATTACCCATAGTTCTGTCACCAGGGAAGGCGACAGTAACATTTTAGTGTATTTACTGATCCTTTTTCCCAGAGGTTTACACGGGTTTTGTGTGTTAGTCTTGCATGCCCTCCCCCATTCTGAAATAGATGTATGCAGCACCAATTATTTTTAAAGTGGGTGATATGCAATTTACCATTTTTTGTGTGTGTCACTGATGACTTACAGGAAACAAGCCACTCTAGCAATTTTTAACAGGACATGGGGATTAATATTGGGAATTGTGAAACTACTTAGTTCCTGACGAAGTCATGGGGAGCTTTTGGAGAAGTGAGCTCAGGTTTGAGTCCCCAGAATTATGCCACAGGAACCTACCACGACTCTCTTTAGGCACCCGGTGACTACACTGGAGGGCAGGAAAATTCAACCACTGAGCCACACCAGCCAGGCTGGAATTTATTATTAAATTTTTTTTTCTATTTGTTGATTTGAGAAAGAGAGATTGATTTGTTGTTCCACTTATTTATGCATTCACTGGTTGCTTCTTGTATGTGCTCTAACCAGGAATCAAACCCACAACCTTGGCATATGGGGACATCTCTGTAACCGCCTGAGCTACCCAGCCATTTTAAATATGTTATTTTCCTTTCTTCCTCCTAGTTCTTTTTTTAATCCTCACCCAGTTTTTTCCATTGATTTTTAGAGAGAGTGGAAGAGAGAAGGAAAGACAGACAGAAATACTGATGTGAGAGAGAGAGAGACATCGATTGGTTGCCTCCTGCATGAGCCCCAACCAGGGCCTGGCCCGGGGTGGAGCCTGCAACCGAGGTACATGCCCTTGACTGCAATCAAACCCAGGACCCTTCGGTCTGCAGGCTGACGCTCTATCCACTGAGCCAAATCGGCTAGGATTCTTCCTTCTAGTTCTTTTTTCCTCTTTGACTCAAACAATCCATAGGCTGGTGACTCAACGTGAGGTCCACACACCAGCACCGTGAGCATCACCTGGGAAGGTGCTAGAAATGCAGAATTTTCTGGCCCCGGACCAGTGGCATTAGAATCTGCCATTTAATGAGATGCCCAGTCAATTCCTTCATTAAAATTTTACAAGCACAACCTCGCTATTTTTACGTCTGTGGGATAAATGTTTCCATCATCAGTGGGCACTGTGTTCATTTTCTGCACTTGAGAAATTGGTTTTAGGATTTTTATAGTTGCGGCGGCAAAATGCAAAAGTGCGATCTATTAGGAAATATATCGGGAGTAAAATCCAAAGCCATTCTCTGTCAGGTACTAGCCTAAGTATTTTTGCATATTTACTCTAATCCTCACAGGATAGGAAGTAGATCCTATGATCCCATTTTCCAAATGAGGACCGAAAAGCACTAAGATAGTAAGTAACTTGCTCAAGATCACATGGCCAGTAAGTGCTAGACCTGGGATTCAGACCAAGCCAACTGGCTCCTGAATTCATTCATTCTTCCCTCCCTTCCCTTCCTTCCCCCTCTCTCCCTTTCCCCCTCCCATTCTTGTAGGTGAAATTTGCATCATGGGCAGAGTCCTACGGTGGAGGCAGTTGCCTGAGAGCACGATTTCTGGGCTTATTAGTGTACAGGAGACAGTGGTGCCCTTGCTGAGTTATTGAAGAATGCACAGACTGAGTGGTAACCGTGAGCTCTGGGGGGCAATGGCTCCCGTGGGTTGGTAATTAGAATGTTCCTGATGAGAAACTAACAAGCTCTCGGGATGGGCCTCCCAGGCTGTGTCTCCCAGTGAGGTTACCAAGGTCCAACATCTGACCTCCTCGCTTAGGACTGGAGGCACTGAGCGCTCCCACTAAAGGCCACAAGCACCCTGGACAGCTGAGACAACTTAATAAAACTTGCCGGAGACTAACGTCCGCCTCCAAGACAATTTATGAATTTACTTTACAATTATGACTGCCAAGCAGACCAGACATTCCTATCTGCCTGTCAATACATTCTCTCCCTGGCAGATTAACTTACCAACGAAAGCCAATTAAGTCCAGAAGGCTGGCTGACCCTAGAACTAGTCCAAAGGACATTGTGTTTGAGAGATACTGGCTGTGATAGCCTGGGACGTGTTTTGCCATTTCGACACTAACCAAGTCTTCCTGGGCCACTACATGCCTTGGTGAAAGGGTTGAACTGCCTCCTTCTCCGACATAGTGGTAGAGACATGATGACAACACTTTAAGCAACATAATGATCACTTTCCTGGCTGACATTTTCCTACTCCCTTTCTCATTTCAACAAATGCTCACAAATACATTTAAGTTTATATTTATCTGATTTCAATTTTATTCTGATCTGTCTTCTTTTATTTATTTTTATTTTTTTTAAAAATATATTTTATTGAGTTTTTACAGAGAGGAAAGGAGAGAGATAGAGAGTTAGAAACATCGATGAGAGAGAAACATCGACCAGCTGCCTCCTGCACACTCCCCACTGGGGATGTGCCCGCAACCCAGGTACATGCCCTTGACCGGAATCGAACCTGGGACCTTTCAGTCCGCAGGCCGACGCTCTATCCACTGAGCCAAACCGGTTTCGGCTGATCTGTCTTCTTTTAAAAAAATATTTTGTTTATATTGATTTCAGAGAGGAAGGGAGAGGGAGAGAAAGATACAAACATCAATGATGAGAGAGAATCATTGACTGGCTGCCTCCTGCACGCCCCACACTGGGGATCCAGCCTGCAACCCGGGCATGTGTCCCGATTGGGAATCGAACCATGATCTCCTAGTTCCTAAGTTGACCCTCAACCACTGAGCTACACTGGCCGGGCCACAAATTTTGAATGCCATATTTTACTATCAATAATTGTCAAGATAGAAGCCCTAATCTAAATACTACATGATAGTATTAGAATGGTAGAGCCAAGATTAAAGATAGAAGAACTTCACAGATAAGAAAAAGCTAAAGGAGTTCATCACCACCAAACCACTATTATATGAAATGCTGAAAGGTATCTTAAGAAGAGGAAGAAGAAGAAAAAGGTAAAGATACAAATTATGAACAACAAATACACATCTATCAACAAGTGAATCTAAAAATCAAGTGAATAAATAATCTGATGAACAGAATAAACTGGTGAATATAATAGAATCAGGGGCATAGAAAGGGAGTGGACTGACTATTCTCGGGGGGAAAGGGGTGTGGGGGTGCAGAAAGAGACTGGACAAAAATCGTGCACCTATGGATGAGGACAGTGGGTGGGGGGTAAGGGCAGAGGGTGGGTGGGAACCCGGTGGAGGGGAGCTATGGGGGGAAAACAGAGGAACAACTGTAATAATCTGAACAATAAAGATTTAATTTTTAAAAAATGATAGGCTTAAGCACCCCTTTACTCATTCATTCATTCATGCATCCACTCATTCATTCAACAGGTATTTATTAAGCACCTACTCTGGGTCAGGCTCAAAACTGTCTTCAGGACACACAGGAAAACACACTCTTACCCTGTAGGCTTGGGCTGGATTTTAACCTTGTGGGAAGAGAATGTTCCCTGGTCATAACTTCCCCAAGGAGCAGGGACAACAGGAGGGTAAGTACCTGTTACCGGCACATTAGACAAAACAGTCTAAAATAAGTCTACTTTGCCCCATATGCAGTAATAACGTTTACGTACTTGGACCAGATGTTTATGAGCTGACTTCCACTCGAGAGGCCAACGTACCGTTTTTGAGGTCACAGTGTGTTCATTCCTGTCCTTCTTTTTGCAGATTCAGTAACAGCTTTTTTGGGGGGGTGGGGGTGGGGGTGGGGGGGTGGGGGGGGGAGGGTTAGATTCCAGATAGATAAGAAGTAGCAATGGCAACTTTTCAATTCCAGCAGCACTGGGGGCCGGAGGTGCTTCCCAGGACCTGGGAGTTAGGAAATAAGACTGCTCCTGAGAGTTAAATGGTAAAGTCAACACGTAACAGATAGAGTACAAAAGCAGACAGCCCCTAGGATGAGGCCCACTGTGCCCAACCACTTAGATGTGGCTGTAACCCACAGGCTACAACCTTAATGCCTACAGAGCAGGTCGATAATTAGCTGACCAAGTTCGCAGTGATATTCTTCACTTCCACAGATACAGGTGATTTTCTCCGTTTTTCTTTTTTTTTGAAATTTAATGTTTTTATTGATTTCAGGGAGAGGAAGGAGGAGGGATAGAGAGAGAGAGAGAAATGTCGATGAGAGAGAAACGTCATCGATTGGCTGCCTCCTGCTCACCCCCCATTGGGGATCAAACCCGCAACCTGGGCCTGTGCCCTGACTGGGAATCAAACAGGGACCTCATGGTTCATGGGTTGATGCCCAACCACTGAGCAACACTGGCTGGGCTTATTATGATGATGTTTTAATTGTTGTAAGCAAGAGATTTAGTGAACTACCAGGTCAGCGTTACTAGACGATGGAGTTGCTTCTGTTCTTTTCTACATGTAAAAATTGTCAGGGTTTACTAGTAGTTCTTATATTTTTATTTTTTTAGGTTTCCTACTAGTAGTTCTTAATTAATTTTTAAAAATTGATAGTAATTTCTTAAAAAAATTTCATTGAACCCAGTGGGGTCACACTGGTTAATAAATTATACAGGCTTCAAGGGTACCACTCTATTATATATCATCTGTTTATTATATTGTGTGTTCACCACCCCAAGTCGATTGTAATTTCAATAAAAATGAATGTAGTTCTTATCTCTGCAGTGGAGGTATACCTTGTGTTTTAGTGTTCCTTGATGATAGTGCACTTAATCACTTGTGTATTTAATGGCCATTTGTATGTCTTGGCTAGTGAAGTGCCCGTCGTATGTTCAGCTCATTTTCCTTTTGATGCGTTCATATTTTTGTTCTCCACTTGTAATAGCATTTTAGATATTAGGACATGTTGGTTTGCGAGGGAAGCTGAGGCACTGTTTCTCATTCTTCTCCGCTATCAGGTGACTCCATCATCACAAGGAGAAATGTTGATACACATGGCTTGAGGCTGGTGATCTGGAACGATCATTTACTGAACGTATTCTAAGCGTCAGGCACTGGAGGCCTCATTTCCATGGATCCATCTTTTGTCCACTGCTGCCAAACTGCAGATGTCAGCGTGGGACCTGTGGGGATGGAGGAGTCTAAACAAGAAAATACACCGTCGTGAGAAGAGAAGCCGTGCCTTCTTCCTTAAAAGTCGCAGGATCTCCCCCCCTTCTCCTCCCCTCCCGGTTCTTCCCAGCGGGAGGTGACTCTGGTCCTCCTTGTCTTCATCTGCCTTTTCTTGCTGACATCTGTCTAGCAGAGCCGAGTGATGACTTCGCTGTTGTCTGAGTCATGGCTTCCGGCGTACCTGTGCTTCCCACGGTGTCCCTCTGATCGCGTCTCACATCTGCCCCCACACAAGGGTGAGCCGTCACTGGACACAGGCCGCCCCACTTCCCACCGAGTCCGCAGTGGGAGGCCTGTCACTGTCTCCGGAAGGACCCAGGTTCCTGCACAGCACAAGCTGCTGGGAGGACCGCAGCCGGAGGTTCTGCTGCACCTGCACCCCGCCTCCCCCGCTCCCTGTCACGTCCTCCCTGAATTACCATCTCACTCGGTGCTCTCCCACACACTTAATAAGCAGGTAGGCAGCAGGCTCTGATTCCGCTGGCATGAGATGGAGAAAAGAAGATCCTGCGACTTTTAAGGAAGAAGGCACGGCTTCTCTTCTCACGACGCTGTATCTTCTTGTTTAGACTCCTCCATCCCCACAGGTTCCGCGCCGACATCTGGAAATATGACTCCCAACGTCCGCTTTCTCTCCCAGGGGCCCATCCAACAACCTATGGAGCTGCCCCGTCAAGTATTCTTCCCAGTCAGGCACAGAGAGACAAGTACCGAATGATCCCACTTCCATGTGGACTCTAAAGAACAAAATAAATGAACAAACAAAACAGAAACAGACTTATAGACACAGGAAACAGGCTGATGGTCGCCAGCGGGGAGGAGGATTGGGGTGCAGGGTGAAAAAGGTGAAGGGATTGAGAAGTACAGATTGGGTCTGGCTGGCATGGCTCAGTGGTTGAGCATCAACCTATGAACCAGGAAGTCAGGGTTTAACTCCCAACCCGGGCATGTGCCCTGACCGGGAAGCCAACTGTGACCTCCTAGTTCATAGGTCGACGCTCAAGCACTGGGCCACACCAGTCAGGCAAGAGTTATCTTTTTAAAGTGGTAACTAAAACAACAACAACAATACAGCCCTAACCAGTTTGGCTCAGTAGATAGAGTGTCGGCCTGCGGACTGAAAGGTCCCAGGTTCGATTCCGGTCAAGGGCATGTACCTTGGTTGCGGGCACATCCCCAGTAGGAGGTGTACAGGAGGCAGCTGATCAATGTTTCTCTGTCATCGATGTTTCTGACTCTCTATCCCTCTCCCTTCCTCTCTGTAAAAAATCAATAAAATATATTAAAAAAACCAACCAACCAAACAAACAAAAAACAATACATAAAAACTACAACTCTGAAAATCAGAATTGCGGGTTTGGAGACAGTATTTCTGGAAGGGAGCTGGAGAAGGAGGTGTTGGTACCAGGGTCTCAGCGGGCAGCATCCCTGTCGGCTGCATCACTGGTGTTACCAGCTGTGCTTTGCAGCCAGGACTGAAGTCTAGGTCCTCGAACCCTTTTGCCTTTTGCCAGCAAACCCCAGCTGGAGGGGGAATGAACCCAAGGATGATGGTGAAGGGAGGTTGAGGGAAGAGCAGCAGGGAGGTGGCCCCTGACTGCAGGCTCCCTTACTGGCCGTGAGGTCCCTTGGAGCCTCAAGTTCAAGGAATTCCGAGAGGGGGTCTCCTGTATGTGCTTCCTGGCTCTAAGATCCCTGGTTCTGCAGCCGAGAACCAAGCCGGGTGCACAACGGGCTTTCCCTCCAAGCTGTCGCGCTGCCCCGGTGACTCCTGCAGGGACGCCGGCCGGGTGCGGGTCCTGTTCATGGTTCTATTTCAGCCTCCACGTTCACGCCGCGTGAGCGCCTGTGAAAATGTCAGCCCTTAACAGATGGGCTGAGCATCCACCCGCCGCTGCCTTCACAACCCAAGTCGTGGGCTTTTCATTTGCAGCATCATTTCACGGCAGAAATGCCAAAATAATTGGTTCGTGAGCGAGTCTTGTCACCGTGATTCCTGGATGGCACAAAAGCCGGCCCCGCGGAGGCCCAGGGATGCTTACTCATCAGGCGCTGGGATGTCAGGTTTCAGCACTGAATTGCCCTGGGACTGACTTCCCTTCATTATTCTAACGAGGCGCGTGATACCTGCAGCCTCAACAGACTTGGATTTGCCACTCTGGCACCACGGAGGCTGTTCTCTGCTCAGCCACGTGGCAGGACGAGAGGGAGCTGCCGTCGGGAACACCACGGGCTCTGGCTTCAGTGTCACAGCCCAGAAGCTCATCTTCACGTACGCAGACCGTTAAGGCAGAGAAAAGGTGCCACCCGGGACCTACAGCTCTCAAACAGAAGCCGGGGTGTGTCAGAAAGTGGGGGGATATTCGCTGTGAAATGGGAGTGTGATGCTGACGGAAATGGTTAGGAAAATAGCCGGAGGATGACGGAGAAAAGAGAGCGTGCCTAGTTAAGTGTGGAATACCTCTTTGTTTTTAGAAAAAATAAAAATGTTAGAGAGTCTTCAGAGGGATGATTGTGAGTCTAAAGATGCTGATATAAAATTTTGTGGTAGGGATCTTTTAAAAAAATATATATTTTTTCTTGATTTCAGAGAGCCAGAGGGAGAGAGAGATAGAAACATCAGTGATGAGAGAGAATCATTGATTGGCTGCCTCCCCTACTAGGGATCATAACCTGGGCATGTGCCCTGACCGGGAATCGAACCATGATCTCCTGGTTCACAGGTCGATGCTCAACCACTCAGCCACACCGGCCAGGCCAGTAAGGTGTCTTTTTTTTTTTTTTTTTTTTTTTTTTTAGGGGTCTTTTTTTTAAGTGACAGAAACCCAACTGACGTTAGACAAATGAAATAGGATTTGTTGGTTTAGAGAACTGCCTCTGACTGTGACCAGGGCCTGGAATGTGACTTCTGGCTCTGAAGCCAGCATTTATCACTTCTCCTGCAGTCCCGAGATAAAATAATTACCAAAGAATCAATTCATACCAATGACAAGAGAGAACGAGGGAGGTGCCAGAGGGAGCTGAGAGGGCTCGACAAAATTCTACCGGATGGAGAGTGAGTCGCGTTTCCCCTGATGTAGGGAAGCTGAGGCCCAGAAAGTCTCAGAAGAGAAGGGGGTAAGAGGAACTCGCAACTGCCTGGCAGAACTGAGAGAGGGTGGGGCTGAGATGCACGGCTCAGCAGACCAGCATTCACAAGGGGTGGATGTCGGTATGTGAAGTAGCCAGCTGCTGCCATGTGCATGCCTAATGGCGGCCCAGCTTCCTCTAAGCCTGAGTTAGAACGTTAGACGTTTCTTCTCTAAATAAAATCAGGCAGCAAACCCGCCAGCCTCACAGAGGAGCTCCAAATGCGTCATTTAGGGACACCAGCAACGTGGCTTGTTCATTCAATGATGACCTTAAAGCAAAGTGAGTCCATTGGAAAAAAAACAAAACACAACTTCATCCATGTTAATAAAGCCTCTGACTGGCTTATTCCGATGTGAATGGAGGATCAGGCATCATTGAGGTAACACTCCACGCCAGTGGGGAAAACACAGAAACACACAGAACATCGCCGGGGAAATATAGTGCCAGGAACAAAAGAGAAACAGAAATAAATCCTAATAAGTACCCTCACAGGAGGGATAAGGATGCCGTGAAGAAGGCAAGTCAGAGAACAAAAGAGAGTGCTCGGAAATTAAAAATGTTTATTAAGGAATTCTATTATTCTGCTCTGAGACATAAATAACTTCACAGAATATCAAACTCAGCCCAGTCAGGGTGGCTCAATGGTTGTGCGTCGACCTATGTACCAGGAGGCCACAGTTTAATTCCCGATTCCTGGTCAGGGCACAAGCCTGGGTTGCGGGCTCGATCCCCAGTAGGGGGCATGCAGGAGGCAGCCAATCAATGAACCGCTCTCATCATTGATCTCTCTATCCCTCTCCCCTCTTCTCTGAAATCAAATAAGAAAAAAAAAAAAAGAATTCTATAAATGAATAAGAAGGCCAAGTTGAGGAACCTCCCAGGAACTCTGTTTCCTTACCTGTGATATGGGGACATTAAAAGTCCCTGCTTTACAATGTCGTAAAGAGTGAACAAAATTACGCATGCCCGTACATATGTGTAAAGTTTTTAGCACAGTGCCTGTGATATCATAAGCATTCACTAAACGGTAGTTATTAGTAACCCTAACTCAAGCAGTGGTGGTAACGGTATATATTTTTTCCAGGCAGGCCTCTCTGCTTAATTTATGTATCTTTCTGATGCGCACTCTGAGTTATTGAGCAATTAGCTTCATTGTTAGCTGCTTAAAATGGTTAGCTGAGGAAGAATGCTCACGACTCTTCCTGCCGTTATTTTTAGGTGGGGGGGTAGAAATGGCAGCACAGGAACAAGGGGAGATTTCCATATTTTGCTAAAACTACTTACGGGCTTTTGAAACCACGGATGGTGAAAATAGGTTATTTGCATGTTAAAAAATAATTACTGAGAAGAAAATAAAATAGTGAGATACACTCAGAAGGTGAACATGTCTAAATCTTGCATGCACAGCTTTAAATGTTATCTTTCTCTCTTATTTTCTATGAGGAAATAAATAAGTTTCGTGGATTTTACAAGGCACAGATGTTTGCTCTTTAAAAGGTGAAGTCTGAGTTGAGTACCTGTGTGTATTTCCAGACATGTCTTCCAATCGACCCTTCTAATTCCTATTCTCCTTGTCTTTAACTGAACAGACCACGCCTGTGCTGGAGGCAGATGGATTTAATTTCTGTTATGCGCTGGCACAAGTGGAAAGAGAAATAGGAAAAGGATATTTCCATGTATATAGCAGCAAGTTAACATGAAATTTACCTTTATGATGTTTAGTTGCCAAAGCACAACCGACTGACAGGCTTGGAATGAAAACCACAAATGGGATGCCTCAGTGGAGGGTTATACGGCCAAGGTCGTTTTCTTTATGGCTCTTCGTGGGAAGGAAATGTAAGTAAACACACTTCCAGGAGCCCGTGGGCCTGGGTGCCCTGCAGAAACACACCCAGAGCACCTCAAGGAGTGTGTAAGCCTGTGGCAGAGAGAACACAACCGCTCAAGAAACAAACTAGGGCCTTGGCCGGTGTGGCTCAGTGGTTGAGCGGCGTCCCATGCACCGGGAGGTTGCTGGTTCCATTCTCAGTCAAGGACACATGTCTGGGTCGCAGGCTCCATCACCAGTAGGGGGCGTGCAGGAGACAGCTGATTGGTGTTACATTCTCAAATCAATTTCTCTCTCTCTCCCTTCTTTCTCTCCCTCTCAATACACTTTTTTTTTTTTTGATAAAGAAACAAATTAGGGACAAATGTCTGCACGTGAACTGCTGACTGTAGGACCGAGACACGACAATGCTGAGAAGGATCACGCGCCCTGACTGGTTTGGCTCAGTGGACAGAGCGTCCGCCTGCAGACTGAAGGGTCCCAGGTTCGATTCCAGTCAAGGGCACATGCCTGGGTTGCGGGCTTGATCCCCCCAGTAGGGGGCGTGCAGGAGGCAGCCAATCAATGATTCTCATCATTGATGTTTCTCTCTCTCTCCCTCTCTCTTCCTCTCTGAAATAAATAAAAAAATATGTTTTTAAAAATATATTTTATTGATTTTTTACAGAGAATAAGGGAGAGGGATAGAGAGTTAAAAACATCGATGAGAGAGAAACATCGATCAGCTGCCTCCTGCACACTCCCCACTGGGGATGTGCCCGCAACCAAGGTACATGCCCTTGACCGGACCAAGGTACATGCCCTTGACCGGAATCGAACCTGGGACCCTTCAGTCTGCAGGCCGACGCTCTATCCACTGAGCCAGACCAGTCAGGGCTATAAAAATATATTTAAAAAAAAAGAAGGATCACGCAAAGGAAGAGTGAATAAGGTGAAATTCCCAGCAAGCATCCTGCCATACCTCTGCATCCCACAAGCCCGAGAACACGATCCCAGCTCCTTCCTTGCTAGAACTGTCAACACCATCTACTGAGGGACTTCCACCCATTAAAAAAAGGGAGAGTAGATTCACTTGGTACACTCTTTCCTTATGGCCAGCAATGCAGAAGACACATGCCTCACAGAAGGAAGTTATGCACATGCGTTATAGTTCAGGCCCCTTTGGATTCTTCAACGAAGAATTTGGCATGAAAATTTTAACAGAAGGATATATTTGCTGTGTGTGTGTATGTGTGTGTCTTTTTCTCTCTTGTTTTTAATCCTTACCCGAGGATATTTTTTTCCATTGATTTTCAGAGGAAGTAGAAAGGAGGAGGGAGAGGGAGAGGGAGAGGGAGAGGGAGAGGGAGAAGAAGAGGGAGAGAGAGAGAGAGAGAGAGAGAGAGAGAGAGAGGAGAGAGAAACATCGATGTGAGAGAGACACATCCATTGGTTGCTTCCCACACAGGGATTAAACCTGCAATCCAGGCACATGCCCTTGACCGGGAATGGAACTAGCAACCTCCTGGTACATGGGACGGTGCTCAACCAACTGAGCCACACTGGCCGGGCTATCCTCTTTTATTTTAAATGAGTAAAATCTTTTCTTTTCTCTTTTTTTGTTTTATTGCTTAAAGTATTACAAAGGGTATTACACATGTCTCCTTTTTTCCCCCACCCTTGACAATCCCCTGGCCTCCCCTACCCCCCAGTGTCTTATGTCCATTGGTTATGCTTATATGCATGCATACAAGTCCTTCAGTTGATCTAAATGAGTAAAATCGTATGGAAGATGGGTCTGCACTGCTTCGCGTAGGCAAAAAGGAAGTAGCGTGGAGATTCTTCTTCCGCTGGCATGGATCCTGCGGTTCTGATCGCCATCAGCACCAGGCCCTTCCACCCACACCAGCCCTTAGAAGACAGAACGACTGCCATTAGGTGTTTTTGTTTGTTTAAAAAGCACTCCGCACCCCCGCAGGCATCTCCATATAATGCGTTGAAAATGTCTGGGTAGAGGTACACCCACACACCAATGTAAACACATTTTCATTTGCTGTGAACTCCTTCCCATGCTAACAAGTGGACTTTCCTTCTATCATGGTGAGTAGTTAGGCCATACGGCCGTGTCTCTCCTCTCAGTTGGATGTTTTAATTCTCTGGCGCTGAGTCTGGACCACCTATTTGGCGAACGAAGGACGAAACATCACCGTGGTACTTTCATCTGAGCTGAATTGAGGCTCTCCGGAGCCCAGCCGTGACCTTGCAGGCAGCCTCCAAAGGGAAAACCGGCAGGAAAACGAAAGGGAAGTGGTGGCTACCGAGTGACTCATGCTGTTTTGGTGTTTAATTTCCTCTTATCACAAAGCAGAAAACAGCGGCTGAGAAATGAAAGATGTGGTTTCGCAAAACATCATCATCATTTCCTAACTCAAATGACAATGTAGCAACCTGTGATTACGGAGACTCATTTGGTGCCCAGATTATAGGCCCTTGACGCAGGATGCAACAGTGGCCTTCACTAAAACATTACCTTGACTGAGGGATTAAGAATTCTGACATCATGTTATGAAGGCAGGTGAGAAGATAATAAATTGATTGGAGGATTTTTTAAAAATATATTTTTTATTGGTTTCAGAGAGGAATGGGGAGAGAGAGAGAGAGAGAGAGAGAGAGAGAGAGAGAGAGAGAGAGAAACATCAATGATGAGAGAGAAGGATTGATTGGCTGCCTCCTGCATGCCCCCTACTGGGGATTAAGCCTGCAACCTGGGCATGTGCCCTGACCGAGAATCAAACTATGGACCTCCTGGTTCATAGGTCGACGCTCAACCTGAGCCACATGCGCTGGGCAAGTTGACTTATTTGTTGAAGTTGACATTGTCTACTCGTAGTCAGAAGCATCTTCACTGCTAAACTCTCAACATCAGGAGGTCCTAACCCAGGAAACTCAGTCATAAATAAATGTTGGACGCAAATGCTTTCCCATAGATAATCTCTAGCTTCTTTGCTTTTTCCAATCAAAATTTCTACGTAGGACAGAATGCTATAAAAAGTAGTGAAAAACGTAATTAGACTTCTCCACCTGGCCAGATTCCATGCCTTTTCATCTTCAGGTACTTGTTCTTTTCTTTTTTAAAATATATTTTATTGATTTTTTACAGAGAGGGATAGAGATTTAGAAACATTGATCAGCTGCTTCCTGCACACTCCCCACTGGGGATCGGCCTGCAACCAAGGTACATGCCCTTGACTGGAATCGAACCTGGGATCCTTCAGTCCGCAGGCTGACGCTCTAGCCACTGAGCCAAACCGGCGAGGGCTTCAGGTACTTCTTTCATCGCTTCGACCATATTGGGTTTTAGAGCTCCTGGAACACACATATTCTCTACTATTTATGAATCTTTACCAACACTATTCCTTCTATGGAAAATAACTTTTCATTGCACTTAGATCTAGTGGAAATCCATCCATTCCTCAGATCTAGTCCAGATCCTATCACCTTCCAACATCCCACCAGTCAACCTGACTTCCGCCAGTCTGTGGGTTGCATTTGGTTTGAATCAGTCTTGTTGCAGTTATATGTCTCTGCGTTATTCCATATGTACACAGGATCAGTCCTCAAACAAATAAATACACGAGTTCTCTAAGACAGCAGGGAGATTACTTTTGTAAAATGATTCCAGACATCACGCATTTTTTTTTTTCCTATTCGTCTCTCTCCTACAGCCTGGTGCATTGCCTCTTAGGTAATGGGTGCTCCATACAATTTGCAAAATCGGTCATGTGTGAAATGAAAGGGTTGGATGAAATGATCCATCAGACCCTTTCTGGCTCAAAGAGGAAGTGCTGACGCCTAAGGTGAAGTGAAAGCGCGGTTCTTGGAGAGACACAGAAGTTTTGAGCGATGGAAAGAAAGGAACACCATGAAGTGTGGGTGGTGGCAAGAGAAAATTAACTTTTTTTTTTTTTAATAGATTGGTGTTTTTGAAACTATACTTTTCCTTTTGGAAATCTTTACTCATGATATTTACTTTTTGGTGACTCTTGGATTGCTCCTTGCAAGTGTATAAGGCACCTCCTTTGGGAGGAATCTGCTGAAAATAGAATCTTGTAATATGCGGCTGATCATAAACCTTTTACAAGCCTGCCAATGTTTTGTGTAGAGATATCCACCCTTGTTTCAAACTTCACACCCCAGACATGTTGGGTTTGGAGGGCGATTTATTTGCTTTGCTCAAGGGAAACACTCCAGCGGGCTATTTCTGAACTTGCTCTGACATTTAGACACTTGGAAATCCCCTATTTCCAAGAGACTGATCCGCGGATAAGCTTGCAGTGCAGATGTGGAAGAGTCAAAATGTAACCATCTGCTCACGTGATGGTTCCTAGAGGATTTCTCTGTCATGGAACTTCTCTGTATGTAGATGAGAAGTTGGGAAAACAAGTGTCAGGTTCAAGGACTCAAGCTTACCTCGTAATCATTCACCGTGCATTCTCGTCCATAAGGTTGATGGACACGGGAAAGACACACGTACAAAGCTCCCACAGGCTCCGTGTTTTGCTTCAGCTTAACGCTGGCCCCGATCTCTGCTTGTGTTTCTACCACGACCTCAGTTAGTTCTGTTGACTCACATGAGTGATGACAGAGAGGTGCACCTTAGCTACGGGGCAGGTTCCTTTGAACAGATGAGATGGGGGTGGGCGTGGAGGAGACCATGGGAGGGGCAGCGTGAAGGCTGCTATGGGCGGGAGGAAGCCTGATGGGGCATAGAGATTGGGGGCCACCCAGATGCAGTGCCCCCCGCCGTGGAAGCAAGACCCGGCCACGGGCCTGGCTAGGTCCAGGCCCAGCCTGGGGAATGGCCATGCCCTCCAGGGTCCCCATTTTCCATGTCCTTCTCCCAGCCTGTGGAGGTGGGTGGAACCAGTGTGGACAGGGGAGAGACCTCTGCTACTTCTTGGCATTCTTTGAGGCAGCAAATCTATGAAGGAAGGTGTGCTTTACTGATTTCCTAAATGTATCAAGTGTGTCATATGTGCAAGGTGCGGTGCTAAGTGCTGTAGGGAGCCCAAAATTAAATTAAGTCCTATGTACCTCACAGGTGGGGGGCATCTATGTTATTATATGTCATACATGTAGTGCATATATTCTTACAATGTCGAGATAGAAACATTAATTTCTCTGCAATTGACCTAAGGGTATAAAACATATAGAAGGACCCTACTCGGTCTTGAGCTCAGATGTTTTTCATATTACAAAGTACATCACGCACATATCTACAGAAGCACAGTGCCTCCCCTTTGGTGTCCCTGGATGTGATTACAGTGTTGCATCGGTTATAATTCTGATTTCTTCTAACTCCTGGCCTTCTTCATTCTTGCCCTTTTAAGGGCCTTCTCTGGCCAGTCCCAGCACTTCTGGGCCCTAGCCCAACACCTCCTTGATGGGTAAACAGAATATTCCCATATAAGAGGGATGAGACTGGGTCCCAGCAGCCTGTACTGCTGGAGAGACGATCTATTCGGTCCTGCAGGCCATGTGCACGTCAGGAAAATGACAGGATCATACTCAAGTAGAAAGTGGCCCACTCCTTCTATCCTGGCAGAGAGGAGTCTGGCCTGCTTAGATGTGGGAGGAAGAGGTAAAATTCCACTTCACATGCCCGTCAGGGACTCGATTCCAAGGGCCTTCCTGGGTAGTGGTGGCGCCTCCTGGGACCTGGGTACCACCTTGGCTAACCTCTGGCTGGCAGTTTCACCTGAAGCAGGTGGGGCCTGGCTGATCAGATGGGGCCCGCTCTGTCCTCTGTGGCTCTAACGCTGCAGCCTGAGGGTGCAGGCCGGTAGCACCTGGGGTACCTCTAGGGGACACCCGGCCCTCTCTGCCAGGCTTAGAAGACGACCTTCTGGAAACAAGGTGCCACTGTCACCATCTCTCAATTATCCCCACACTTCAAAAGCAAGCCTCTTCTCTTGAACTGAGACCACAGTTTTTGATACACAAATCATTCGAAAGGGCTGTTACAGGCTTACAAACACAGCATTCCTCCTCCCCTTCTTTCCTCAAAGGGCCCATTGAGGTTCCCGGTCAAGGGCACATGCCTGGGTTGCAGGCTCAACCCCCAGCGTGGGGCATCCCCTCCCTTTGGGGGGGGGGAGGGGGCACAGAGCTCTCTCTTATATCTCTTTCGGGTAGAACCTGTCACACCGGATGGTTCTCGCTCACATGGGGTGTGGGGGGTGTGTGGGGGGGTCAGAGCAGGGTCTGCTCTGCCTGAACCGAGCCCTCTTTGAACTTGGATCTCTCTGCTGTCAACAAAACACCAACTCTTCTTTAATCCCTGCGATCATTTGGTAACCTCCCCGGGCAAGAAAAGATCTTAATTAACAGACCTCACAAAATCCTGTTATTTACACGAAGACATCTCCTTCTGCCAGCTCAGCTATGCATAAACCTGTCAACATCACTAATAAATATTTACTCAGTATCTGTAATGTGCCTACTACGCAGGGAAATTCTGTACAAAGCAAAGTCCTTATTCTCAAGGACTTTTCAAGGAAGTTGGAGGGAGGAGGCATGAACGTAACACAGTCCACGTGAGCTCTAGAAGGGTGTAGGCAACAGCAGAGGGGGCGAGAGGAGAGGTTTCCGTGGCACGGAGCACGGTGTGGGATGACGTGGAGCCTGGAGGGCATGCACAGTAGGGCACTGAAGGTTGCGTAGGATTTCGAGAAGCTGGAAGGAGGAGGAAGTACTTTTCAGAGAGGGAGAATACGTTAAAAATGAAAAGCGTGGAGTTAAGAGGGTTGGTGGTCTTGGAGAACTATTCCAGGACACACAGACTCTTTGTCCCCCTTTTTCTTGAAGAACACCCCGCCCCTCCCCACAGGGTTGGCCTGGCCCTGGGAGCCATCCCTGCTGTGGGTATTTGGCAGGGACACAGGGACAGGAGTCAGGCATCGGAGACGGCACCTGTGATGGGGGTCCTCCTGGACCCTCCAGCCTGGCCTTGACTATTGCCCATCCAGGGTGCGAGGCAGGAGGCTGATTTGTAGTCTCCATCAGCAGTTAACGAGTGAGCCCCTCCAAGCCCTCCCCCGGCACAGGTGCGCTCAGACACACGGGCCCGAAGCTAGACACCGCTTCTCAGACAGTGCCTCCAGATGCTTGTCCAGGAAATACAACCATTTCCCCATGTCAAAGTATCTGTCTTAGGCCTGGCCGGTGTGGGTCAGTGGGTGAGCATCCACCTATGAACCAGGAGGTCACAGTATGATTCCCGGTCAAGGGCACATGCCTGGGTTGCGGGCTCCATCCCCAATGTGAGGTGTGCAGGAGGCGGCCGATCAATGATTCTTTCTCATCATTGATGTTGCTCTCTCTCTCCCTTCCTCTCTGAAATAAATTTTTAAAAAACCTGTCTCAGGTTGGGCTCCCCGAGGCAAAGTGGGAGCCAGGGCTGGGGTTCCTGTGATTTGCTGAGGGTCAGCTCTGCAGCAGAAACCTCTCAGAGATGGAGGGAAGTGGGGTGGAGGCGAGGCGGGCCCGGGCAGGATGTGATCTAAGGTGAGCTCTGGCGCTGGCTGCGTTCAGGGGGTGCCGTGGGGTGATGGGGGCTAACCTCACATTGCTGAGGGGTCCTCCCCTGAGGTAAGGGGGGGCTACGATTTTCCTTTTTTTGTTTTTTAATCTTCACCCAAGGAGTGAGGATATTTTCCCCCTTGCTTCTTAGGGAGAGTGGAAAGGAGGAGGGAGGGGGAGAGAGAAACATGGATGTGAGAGAGACACATTGACTGGTTGCCTCTTGCATGCAACCCAACAGGAGGAGGGGATCAAGCCTGCAACCCAAGTACGTGTCCTTGACTGGAAATCAAACCAGAGACTCACTGGTGCGCAGGCCAGTGCTCTAACCACTAAGCCACAGTGGCCAGGGCCGGGGGCATTGTCCTGGTAGGCTGTGTCAGACGGGGGCTGTGGGTTCTGTTGGGAGGCTCAGCTCTGTGGCATGGCCCTGGTCAGCAGAGCTCTTGGAGGAGGGTGGGTGTGAGCTGCCAGCCAGCCCACACTCCTAGCGGCTGGCGAATGGATGGGTAAGCCCAGTGCAGTAGGTCTAAGCAGAGCTGGGCTGGCACCCCACAGCCTCTGCTATGACATCAGCATGGGACTTAACACCGCGATGCAGTTCAAGGTCACCCTTCATCCAATCCCACTTCCCTGGGCCCAGACTAAGGCTCTGCCCACCTGCCCAAGAAGCCAGGAACCATTAGGCTCTGCCCACCTGCCCAGAAGCCAGGAACCATCAGCAGCCTTCGGTTGGCAGCAACACAAAGACGAGGCCAAAGCTTTGCCATTTAGTTCCTTGCCACAGGCCAGTAGCTCTCCCAGGCAGGGCAGGGTGTCCCGGCATGTTCTCTGCAAACCAAGGAAGGCAATTACTACGGTCCCTCAGTACACACACCCCAGGGGTCAGGACTTGGGAAGGGTGTGTGTAGCTTTCTTCTTTTCCAGTTCTACAGGAAGTCACACTGGCTTCGGAATTGCACTATCTACGATGTAGGGGTGGGTCTTTTTTTGGAAAATGGATTCATATTGAATCACTTTGATAGTATCAGAAAGGCATGCTTCCTCATTATTACGTGGAAAAGCAAACCATGACACATCTGTTTGAGACTCCCAGGTTTTCTTACTGTCATTGGACCATGAAGTTTTTCACGTTAAATGCAGAAGGAAACGGAACGATCGTTTCAGATCTGCATCCATTCAGATGAGGACCCAGGAAATGGTGGCTTTTAAGGAGGGGGGTGGACGTGAGATGGGGAGGGAGGATGGGAGGAACGAGCTTTTCCAGATTAAAAAACAAACAGCAGCATCATCTTCAAAAACTTTTCCAGCCGAAACCGGTTTGGCTCAGTGGATAGAGCGTTGGCCTGCGGACTGAAAGGTCCCAGGTTCGATTCCGGTCAAGGGCATGTACCTGGGTTGTGGGCACATCCCCAGTAGGAGATGTGCAGGAGGCAGCTGATCGATGTTTCTCTCTCATCAATGTTTCTGACTCTCTCTCTCTCTCCCTTCCTCTCTGTAAAAAAATCAATAAAATATATATAAAAAAATTTTTTTCCCCCAGCAAGACACTTTGCTCCAAATCGACTTGAAATTTCTGATGTAATCCATTTTTAGGATTTTATACACACAGACTTACAAAATGAGGATCATAGGGTGTCCCCCAAAATGTATAGACACACTTTGAATAATCATAAAGGCAGTGTTTAATAATATACATCTCATTTTCAAAATTAAGCTATCAGCTATTAAGGTGTGTATATATTTTTGGGGGGACACTCTATAGTTAGTAACCTCTTCATTTTTTAAAATATATTTTTAATTGATTTTTAGAGAGGAAGGGAGAGGGAAAGACAGAAACAGCAATGATGAGAATCATCCATCAGCTGCCTCCTGCATACCCTCTCCTGGGGATCGAGTCTGCAACCCAGACATGTGCCATGACAGGGAACTGAACCATGACCTCCTGGTTCATAGGTTGATGCTCAACCACTGAGCCACACCAGCGGGGCAGTAACCGTTTTTAAATTAATAATGCATATTTTCATTAATGCAAGTATTATTTTTTTTCGAAAGCATATCTATACATGGACAGCCTTCCATTTTATGCATGTACCATCCTGGGTTTAATTAATACTCTATTCTATGTTTATTTCCAGGGCAGTGACATTTTGATGGTAGCTATGCCCAGCGCCAAACAACAAACCATGAATCAAATAGGCCAGAGTCCTATTGCTTGGTTACAGGATTTCTTTTGTCATGGAATGAAAGCTGTAACAGTACATCTGCATTTCAGAACAACACAGCTGCTAAGCAGTTCTTGATGAAATGCCTCGTGAGGAAGACCAGTGGTATTCAAAAGTACAGTTTTATTTCAAAACTATGCAACACATCATGTACTTCCACAAGCAGGGTTTTCCATCCCAAGCCTTCTGAGGTAAAGGAAATGGGCATAATCCTCATTTCCACAGTAAAATTAAAATAATGCCATTACACCAAGCCGCTAGTGACTCCTAGAAAATGATGTTTAATTAGAAACAAACCAACAAACGACATTTCATCACTAGCTTTTTGGGGGTTTGTTTGCAAGTTATTCATTACTAAGACTATGTGAGAAATACCAGTGGGTTTGAAAGTTCATATAAGCCACACCATTTTTTTCAGGCCCCTGGAAGTTCTGGGCCCAAAATGTGCCTTCAGAGCTCGTGTTCTCGTTTTTTTTTTGTTGTTTTTTTTTTTTTTTGGGGGGGGGGTGTTATAAGTTCTTGTGTAAAAACTGAGTAGAGTGTCACTAGATAATCTCTATAGTCCCCTTCTGTTCTAGGAACACACATTCTAAGAAAAGAAATGCAGAAATTCCCAGAGTTAGGCCCAGGACACGGGGTATCGCATTTTTTCTTTTTTAATGTTTTTATTGATTTTAGAGAGAGGCTGCCTCCTGCACGCCCCCTACTGAGGATCCAGCCCAAAACCCAGGCATATGCCCTTACCAGGAATCAAATTGTGACCTCTTGGCTCCTGGGTTGATGCTCAACCACTGAGCCACACAGCTAGGGGCTATACATGGACAGCCTTTCATTTTATGGATGTACCAACCTGTGTTTAATCAATACTCTGTTCTATGTTTATTTCCAGGGCAGTGACATTTTGATGGTAGCTATGCCCAGCGCCAAACAACAAATCATGAATCAAATAGGCTGGGTATTGCATTCTTTTTAAAAAATATATATATATATTTTATTGATTTCAGAGAGGAAGGGAGAGGGAGAGAGAGAGAAAGAACATCAATGATGAGAGAGAGTCATCAATCGGCTGCCTCCTGCACACCAGGTACCAGGGATCGAGCCCACAACCCGGGCATGTGCCCTGACCTGACCGGGAATCAAACCGTGACCTCCTGGTTCATAGGTCAACACTCAACCAAGCCACACCAGCTGGGCAGATTCACAGGCTTTCAGTGCTAGAAGGCACCGTGTGGAATCCACGCAGTCCCTTCATTTTCCACGTGGGGAAGTGCCTGCTACACCTGTCCGGGGGAAAGAGTCAGGCCACGCACCACCCAAACCCGTGTGCGTTCACCTGACTCCTAAGCTCTGCAGCAGTGTTGCTGACAAACGTGGATTCATGATCATCCAACAGAGAGTTTATTCCATGGGCCTCGTGACTAGAACCCTTTAAATAGGACTTTTTTTCTTGTTTTGTTATGTTTCGCTTTGTTAGGAGGCTCAAAGATGGCAATTAAGCTCATCCGCGTGGAGTGCTCCTCGAACGGGAGAAGGCTGTTTTGGTCTCCATCCTGTGCGAATAAATTGAAAACCATCATCTGTCTTTCCCGGAGTCCCTATCTGCCTGTTCCGAGACTCAATCCTGCGGCTAAAAGCACGGCCAGAAATAGCAACACAGAAAAATAGATGCGAACCGGCGGTAACAAGGGGGTAGGCAGAGGATGGCTGGGGCGGCCTGTTCTGTTTATTAGATTCCAGGCTTAAAATAGGAGCGGGAATACACTAGTCTTGTGGACAAGGGCTGATTTCGAAATAAAATTTATTATTTCCAACATCAGCTGGCCCCGGGGGGCAAAAGGTAGTTCAGCTTTGCCACAAGTCACTTTGCAGCCGACTTGCCTGCAGCTAAGCCTTGCAGCGAGCCTGAACTTGCAGGCCGTGGTAGCGAATTCTCTGAGGCTGCAAGGTGGGAGGCGGGAAGGCATGCTCTGATCCCCATCATTTTCCCTGATGTAGGTGTTGTTGGGTGGATTAAGTGTTATTAGCAGCTAGAATGAACCCTACAGCCTAGAAAGTAGGGGTGGGGATGTGAGAAGTAGGCAGCCAGCCCCGGAGAACTGAAATCTGCCTGGTCATGCAAAAATTCAGAGTTCGACCCAAGGCCAGGGGGTGGGGCTTGCGTTTCTGCTTGTTTCTTCATCTACTCACTGGGACATTGCTTCTTCTTCTTTTTTTTTAAGGTTTAGTCTCATCTTTAATGACAAATCCAGTATCATTCACAAGCCTTTGTACTCTTTGTTGTTGTTGCTGTTGTTAATCCTCACCCGAGGATATTTTCCCATTGATATTTAGTGACAGTGGAAGGGAAAGGGAGAGACAGAGAGAAATGTTGATGTGAGAGAGACACATCGACTGGTTGCCTCTGTGGACTGGGGATTGAACCTGCAACTGAGGTACATGCCTTGACTGGACTCGAACCCAGGACCCTTTAGTCCTCAGGGCTGACACTCTATCCACTGAGCCAAACTGGCTAGAGCTCACCGGGGGGTTTGTAACCCGTTTATCCCAGGGGTGAGGGTGTAGGACTGCCCCACTCCCCAAGCACTGATGGACCGTGAGTGTGGATGTTCCTCCGTCCCACTCAAGGACGGTCAGGGTTCGCTTAGCTAAGGCCCATCACTCCAGCTGCCTCCCTGCCCTGATGAGTGGAGAGTGTGCCAATGGCCCACACTTCATTCCCAACCAAAGCCGCCACCCGGTGTAGTCCCTTCACCTCAGCTATTTCTGTAGAGGAGCTGTGCAGAAATGGGGGCAAATTCTACCCTCTGTAACTCCTTTTTCCTGAGATGTTTGCAATAGTCATACAAGCAACCGGCAGCCCACTGTCCCGGGAGCCCCTTCTCCAATGCAAGCTCATTCACTGTCACAACTTCCTTCGGCAACGGCATGGGCGGTCTGGCGCAGGGGGAGGGGGTGTGGGGGATGGGTGGGGAGGATGGGGGTGGGGGCGGGGTGGGGGACTGTCATTTTCTGCTTGATGTTATGCCTTGTTTAAATGTTCCATAAGCCCGGATTATTATTATACCAAGAAAAAAAACAGGATATAGAATCATATTGGTAAAAGAGTCACAAAGCAGCACTGAGTATCTTGAATTAGGATCGAAGTACTTACAGCATCCTGATTGAAGATCATTTGTAATATCGGGCAGTTTTACCTGAAGAGTCTGTTGTTAGTCAGGTTTTTTTTTTTTTTTTTTTTTTTAGTATTATGATAGCGATATTAAAAAAAGTAAGATCATATGAAACTGACATCACAGGTCCTCAATACACACACACACACACACACACACACACACACACTTTTATAAAAATGTGATACAGGAAGTTTTAGTCAGAACAGGGTGATATATTTGACAAACTTCATGGGGATCAAACCAATAATGTCATTATGTATTCTTAGCAGACCTATTTTTCCCCCCTTAGGAGCATGAAAAAAAAAGGATTTTTCTTCAAAGCCAGTAGCTCTTGCTTATTTTCCCCCAATCCCTGTGAAGTATAGCAGTAAAGAATTTCATAATTTCCTTGAAGAATTGCCCTTTGTATTTCACAATGCCTTGCAAATGAATGGGATAGGTGAATCAGCTTAATAAATATACTGAGGTCCATCTTGTTCCACTTATAGCTCCTGGATGAAATAGAATCACCAAAAGGAAGGAAGCTGACTAAAAAAAAAATTATACGCTTAAATGAAGGGAATCATTCATTATTGACTCAGACACATGTGCAAAAACCTACGTGCCGTGCCCCTAGCGGAGCCCTGCGGAATGGTACAAAACTTCTAAATAAAACATTCTTATCTCGCATGTTTGCCAAAATAATGAATCATAGTGGGCTGCTGTCCGTAAGCTATCAGCCAGTGACGTGTGTTCCTCTCGCTCCCTTTTAACGTTAGAACACGCGGTTGGAGCGTTGATCACCCCAACTAGACTCCCAGGACCATCCTGATCCCAGGACAATCCCTGCCTCATGTGGCTGATCTTCTGCAAAAAGCCCGTGATGGGCACCGATTCCCGACAGCGTCACAATCTGTCAACATCTGAATAAGACATAGACTCCCAGGCGTCTCCTCTTCCTTCAGCCTGCTTTCCAGCCCCGGCTTTCTTTCTCTGGCATGTCACTGAAAAGCTTGCAAATATACTAAATACAGAATAATCAAACTGTGGATGAAGCTATTACCTCTCTTACCCAAGCAGTGTTTCACTTGTACAAGGAGGAGATGCATGCTTCCAGAACATGTGAGCCCTTGCTGAAATATGAGAAGGCCTTAAGAGCAGTTTTTTATTTATTTTTTATTTTTTATTAATCCTTTTTTTATTATTTTTTATTGCTAAAAGTATTACAAAGGGTATTACATATGTGTCCTTTTTTTTCCCCGCCCTTGACAATCCCTGGCTTCCCCTACCCCCCAGTGTCTTATGTCCATTGGCTATGCTTATATACATGCATACAAGTCCTTCGGTTGATCTCTTACCCCCCTCCCACCTGCCCCCAACCCTCCCCGGCCTTCCCGCTGCAGTATGACAATCTGTTTGAGGCAGCTCTGCCTCTGTGTCTATTATTGTTCATAAGTTTATAATGGTCTTTATTATCCATGAATGAGTGAGATCATGTGGTATTTTTCCTTCATTGACTGGCTTATTTCACTTAGCATATTGCTCTCCAGTTCCATCCATGCCGTTGCAAATGGTAAGAGTTCCTTCTTTTTTACAGCAGCATAGTATTCCATAGTGTAGATGTACCACAGTTTTCTAATCCATTCATCTACTGATGGGCACTTGGGCTGTTTCCAGATCTTAGCTATGGTGAATTGAGCTGCTATGAACATAGGGGTGCATATATCCTTTCTGATTGGTGTTTCTGGTTTCTTGGGATATATTCCTAGAAGTGGGATCACAGGGTCAAATGGGAGTTCCATTTTCAGTTTTTTGAGGAAACTCCATACTGTCTTCCATAGTGGCTGCACCAGTCTGCATTCCTACCAGCAGTGCACGAGTGTTCCTTTTTCTCCACATCCTCTCCAGCACTTGTTGTTTGTTGATTTGTTGATGATAGCCAGTCTGACAGGTGTGAGATGGTACCTCATTGTTGTTTTGATTTGCATCTCTTGGATGATTAGTGACTTTGACCATGTTTTCATATGTCTCTTGGCTTTCTGACTGTCCTCTTTTGAAAGGTATCTATTTAGGTCCTTTGCCCATTTTTTTATTGGATTGTTTATCTTCCTTTTGTTAAGTTGTATGAGTTCCCTATAAATGTTGGAGATTTAGGCCCTTATCAGATATGACATTGGCAAATATGTTTTCCCACGCAGTGCGTTTTCTTGTTGTTTTTTGTTGATGGTTTCTTATGCTGTGCAGAAGCTTTTTATTTTGATGTAGTCCCATTTGTTCATTTTCTCTTTAGTTTCAAGTGCCCTAGGAGCTGTATCAGTGAAGAAATTGCTTCGGCATATGTCTGAGATTTTATTGCCTTTGGAGTCTTCTAGAATTTTTATGGTTTCCCGTCGTACATTTAAGTCCTTTATCCATTTTGAGTTTATTTTTGTGTATGGTGCAAGTTGGTGGTCTAGTTTCATTTTCTTGCATATATCTGTCCAATTTTCCCAATACCATTTATTGAAGAGACTATCTTGACTCCATTGTATGTTCTTGCCTCCTTTGTCAAATATTAGTTGAGCATATTGGTTCGGGCCGATTTCTGGGCTAAGAGCAGTTTTTTAAATGGTAACATAGTCCACATTCACTGTGGATTTTTTGGGGGGTTACAAAAATGTATAAAGAACACAATAAAAGTAATGCATTATTCTGCTACCTAGAGATCACCACTAACTTTTTTTAAAAAAAATCTTCACCCTAAGATATGTTATTTTCATTGACTAGAGCAGGGGTCCTCAAACTACGGCCTGCGGGCCACATGCAAATACAAATATTGTATTTGTTCCCGTTTTGTTTTTTTTACTTCAAAATAAGATATGTGCAGTGTGCATAGGAATTTGTTCATAGTTTTTTTTTTAAACTATAGTCCGGCCCTCCAATGGTCTGAGGGACCGTGAACTGGCCCCCTGTTTAAAAAGTTTGAGGACCCCTGGACTAGAGAGAGAGGAAGGTAGAGGGAGAGACAGAAACATCGATCAGTTGCCTCCCACACATGCCCTGATCAGGGATCAAACCCGCAACCTGGGTATGTGCCCTGACTGGGAATCAAACTCACAACCCTTCGGTGCATGGGACAATGCTCCAAGTAACTGGCCAGGGTTTTTCCTTTTTAAATAAAAAAACACATATACATTTAAAAATTATTTTTAGAATTTATTTTTATTGCTGGCAGCATTACAGATGTCCCCATCCTCCCCTTGGCCACCTCCACCCAGCCCCACAGATACATTTTGTACCCCACTTGGATCTTGTGGTAAGTCACTTACCCCGTATCACCCAATGGCAAAGCTGCCCTTTTAAACTGTGAAACACTACACAGATGCACGTCTGCAGCTTTCCGATCTTCAGTTCTGAGACTGAGAAAGACCAATGCGTCACTCGGGGAACGTGAAGAAGCTGCCTGTTTGGCAATTTCCAGGACAGTGTGATCCCTCCGTGCCTGAGCCCACCATCCAGTCTGTTGAACTGAGACGGGCTTTCTGTTTTCCAGCGGAGATCAGATGGGGAAGCATCTTCCAACATTCCTGTAAATGTCCTAGCATCTCACTGGGTGGCGTGGGAAGCTTCGGTTTTGTCCAGCAGCTTCATCAGGGCAGCTGGGGTGACTGGGTGGAAGCTTTGAAAACAGATGAATGGACTTTTTTTAGTGAACTATTAGCACGAGTAGGAAATCAGCCCAGCCTGTGCTGCCCAATGGTTAAGTGTCTACCTATGAACCAGGAGGTGACAGCTTGAATTTCCGGTCAGGGCACAGCCCGGGTTGCGGGCTTGATCTTCAGTGAGGGGTGTGCAGGAGGCAGCTGATCGATGATTCTCATCATTGATTTTTTATTTCTTTCTCCCTCTCCCTTCCTCTCTGAAATCAATAATAATAATAATAATAATAATAATAATAATAATAATAAAATAAAAAAGAGTAGTAAAAGAGCCATGTATAAGTTATGGGGACTTGTGGTTCAAGGAAGACATTTGGGGTGTTCTAAAGTCAACAGTGGTGGAAGAGTAGTTTTACACAATTTACATGCAATGCTGAGAAATTTCTTTACCTTCTACCATTATGAAAAAAAGCAGAAGTGGCGCCAGCCTGTTTGGCAGAGTGGACAGAGTGCTGACCTACAGACAAAAGGGTCCCGGGTTTGATTCTGGTCAAGGGCACACACCTTGGCTGCAGGCTCCTTCTCCTCGGCCCGGGCCCTGGTCCGGGCTCGTGCAGGAGGCAATCAATTAATGTGTCTCTCTCACATCGATGTTCCTGTCTGTCTTTCCCTCTCTCTTCCACTCTCCCTAAAAATCAATGGAAAAATATCCTCGGGTGAGGATTAACCAACAACGACAACAACAAAAAAGCAGAAGTGATGGACTGAGAAAGAAATACGCTTTTGGGGTTGCCTTGGTAACATAAACAGAGATGTCACTACAGAGACGCTTGGTCCTGTGGGGCCCCAACACACCACTGCTGCTTGGGACCCCACTTCAGTGCCGCTCCAGACACATTCCCCGCAGCCTGTATGGAAGCGTGGCACCTGCTGGCGTGGCTCTGGCATCTGTGGCAAGCTGTTCATTTCCACAAGTTGCTCTAGTCACCAGGAAGCTGCCGGCAGATGAGGGAGGCAGAGTGCCGTATGGATAAAGGTGGCACCGGCCTGAACCCCGGGGAAATTGCTAGAACCTTTCAGAGGAATCTGGAAGGACTGGCCTGTGAGCCAGGGCTGTGGCACAGTTCACTTCTTCAGCCTGGGCCCGCACGCATGACCACAGGGCGCAGCGAGAAAGGAAGCCTTCATCACGTGTGCAAGCCTATCGTTGGAGTTCCCATAACATGACGGAGACTTTCCATTCTGGGGGACGGAGGGGTGACCAAGACAGATGATGTCCTTGTTCCCTTAGTTTAAGTAGATAATAAACAATGTAATCAAACTTCCTTTTTTTCCCCCCCTGTTGCTATATTAGATCTAGAAGCTGTAAGTGGAAAAATGTGAACCCTGCATGTTTAGATAGCATATTCTGGTAGAGGAGAAAGGCACTAAATATGTTAGGAAAAATAAGAGAAACGTTGGATTACGATAAGGGCAATACAGAAAAATTAAGATAGGACTGTGAATGTTAGGAAGTCTCTATTGGCTGTTTTATTTTGAATATATTTTTATTGATTTCAGAGAGGAAGGGAGCGGGGGGGGGGGAGAGAGAGAGAGAGAGAGAGAGAGAGAGAGAGAGAAACATCAATGATGATAGAGAATCACTGATCAGCTGCCTCCTGCACGCCCCACACTGGGGATCCAGCCTGCAACCTGGGCCTGTGCCCTGACCGCGAATCGAACCGTGACCCCCTGGTTCACAGGTCGATGCTCAACCACCAGCTGGGCTCCACTGGCTATTTTCTACTGGGTGGTCAGGGAAGGCCTTTCTAAGGAGGTGGCATTAAAACTGAGGCCCCAATGCCTGGAAGGGCAAGGCATGCAAATTTGAGGGAGGGGAAGGGGGGTGAGATGGGCAGAAGCATGGTTCATGCCTCACACGGCTGGTCTTCTCAAAAATGACCACCTCCACCCACTGCCCCAGGTTATCTAGAGTTGACGGTATTGCTAATATTCCGGGCTTGTGAATGATTCACTTTTGAAATTTACTCAGGCCCTAACCGGTTTGGCTCAGTGGATAGAGCGTCAGCCTGAGGACTCAAGGGTCCCAGGTTCGATTCCGGTCAAGGGCATGTACCTTGGTTGCGGGCACATCCCCAGTAGGGAGTGTGCAGGAGGAGGCTGATGGATGTTTCTCTCTCATCGATGTTTCTAACTCTCTATCCCTCTTCCTTCTTCTCTGTAAAAAATCAATAAAATGTATTAAAAAAAGAAATTTACTCAGATATGCTTAACTTCATTTATAATAAGAGACATGCTGGTTAAGAACTACCCTGAGGTTCAATAGTGTGGCGAAGGCTTGGGAGGGGCAGGTGAGGGGAGGAGGGCGTCCATGGGAAAAACAGCAACAACAATGACAACAAAAACCAGAGGGGACATCTGTAATACTTTCAACAATAAAGATAAATTAAATAAAAACTCTTCTGAGGTCGTTTTTCACCTATCTGACTGGCAAAGACGGAAAAGTTGGGTAACGAGGGATTCCCTTTCCTCTGCTTGCCTGTGGGGTGAGGATCGCTGGGCCAAGGGACTGTGCTCACCCAGATACTCTCTCTTGCTCCAGGTCATGTTCCAAGGACCTCGGACCCTGGAATTCTCCCCTCCAAGGGTCCTTAGCCACTTCCACAGGGTCCAGCCAGGGTCCAGCCACTTCTAGGGCCAAGGCATAGCTGTGTGTCAAGTGTGGGTTGTCAACAGACGTGGGACATACAGCCAGGCTGTCCACACGTGTACGAGGGGCCCCTGGTAGTGAAGGCTGGAGCCAGAGGCGAGAAGAGGAAGGAGGGGGCTGTGGCCGGGGTCCCTGCATTTACAGTCTTGTCCTGGGTCTTGCAGGTGGTAGCAGAGATGGGGTTAGTCCATCTCATTTTTATAACAGCCCAGAACGAGTCGCCCGTCTTGTGTGCATTATCACTGCATTAATTTTCTCCAGACATTTTCTGGACATTTCTTTTAAATGCCTTCGAATTATCTTTTGAAAGTGCGGAAGAAAAGATTGTCAGCTAATGCGCTGGAACTCTATTACAGATTCAGATGTCACAGTGACCAGGCAAGTAATAGAAATGAGAGAAGCCAGCTGGAATGAGAGATGGTAAGACGAGGTGGGGACGCGGGCGAAGCAGAGAACATGCCTAAAGGCAGAGCAGCTACTCAGCTTTACAATCACCGGGTGGGAATAGGGTACCCAGTTTATTTTTATTTAAGTGGGGAAAAATTCTGATTATTGGTTAAAATTTCTCAAGTTAAAAATGTAAATTTAGCCGTGGCTAGTGTTCCTCAGTGGTTAGAGCACTGGTTGGAGTACGGTGGAAGGGTCACAGATTCAATTCCCAGTCAAGGGCACGTACCTGGGTTGTGGGATCGATCCCTGGCCCCAGTTGGGGCACGAGTGGGAGGCAACGGATCTATTTGTCTCTCTCACATCACTGTTTCTTTCCCTCCCCCGCCGCCCCTCCCCCCCAACATCTGGCCTGCAGGCTATATCATTTGGTCTGGCCATGCATAGGCACAAAATAAGTCTGGACTCAAAAGTCAATAAATCTAGGCGTTTTTCATAATTTTTAAGTTGCTAATTTTGAATGGCCCTCAAATGATGTTAATGGCCCTTAGCAGAAAAATGGTTCCCTGCTCCTGCTCTAGAGAATGGACAGGAAAAATATCCTCGTGTAAGGATTAACAACAAAAAAAAAGCAAATTAAAAGAAAAGTAATTTATTCTTTGCCAAACAAACAAATACCTCTGGGGCTGAATCCAGCCCGGGGCTGTCGGTTTGCAACCTCTGGTCTAAAACTCTCGGTGAAATGGGTGGTGGCCAGCTGAGAGCTAGTGTGGACCACGCCTTAGTAACTGCACTGGCATCTGGGCATACTCCCCACGTCCAACCGTGAAGGGGTTGCCTGGAGATCTGTCAGGAGGTGGGAGGCTTGACTTTCTCTCACTGTCCAGGCAACCCACTCGTCCACTGTGAGTCATAGTTTTTCACCTTTTAGATAGAAGATAAGACTGCAAGTTGTTGTTGTTTTAAAATACATTTTATTGATTTTTTACAGAGAGGAAGGGAGAGGGACAGAGAGCCAGAAACATCGATGAGAGAGAAACATCGATCAGCTGCCTTCTGCACGCCCCCCACTGGAAATGAACCTGCAACCCTTCAGTCCGCAGGCCAACGCTCTATCCACTGAGCCAAACCGGCCAGGGCTGTTGTTTTTTTTTTTTTTCTTAAGATTGACTTATTTTTAAAAGTTTTAACAAACTTTCAGCATAAAATTCAATCGTATCATGGAAGTCATTTTTGCCCATTTTGATCTTATAACATATAGTTATATTTCAATGTACATTTGGTCCCCAAACTAAATTTGATAAGTTTTGTTTGTTGACAAATCATGTTTTTCCCCCCAGTTAATTTAAAATCAGTATCACTTTAAAAAATATTTTTATTGATTTCAGAGAAGGGAGAGACAGAAACATTAATGATGAGAGAGAATTATTGATCCTCTGCCCCCTGCACACTTCCAGTGCCCTTGACTGGAATCAAACCCGGGACCCTTCAGTCTGCAGGGCGATGCTCTATCCACTGAGCCAAACTGGCTAGGGGGAGAACAGGTCTTTTTAAAAAATTAAGTTAATACCCAATCTACAGTAGGTGCTTGAAAAATGTTACATTTAGATTGAAGAATGAAACCCTGGATTATGGTCTTTTATAATATCCAAAAACCATTCTCAAAAATATTCAAGTAAATCAGAATTTTAATTTTTTTTATTATATATTTTATTGATTTCTTACAGAGAGGAAGGGAGAGGGATAGAGAGTCAGAAACATCGACCAGCTGCCTCCTGTACACCCCCTACTGGGGATGTGCCCGCAACCAAGGTACATGCCCTTGACCGGAATCGAACCTGGGACCTTTCAGTCCGCAGGCCGACGCTCTATCCGCTCTATCCGCTCTATCCGCTGAGCCAAACCGGTTAGGGCAGAATTTTAATTTTTAACCATTTCATAGTTCTTACTCAAGATTTCACTTATTGCTATTGTATTTCGATTAGCCCCAACAAGCCTTTCACTTCTGTAAGTTTCTATACGGTTGTGGAAATAGCTCTTTTTGAAGCTCTTCATTCTGTTGTTACTACAGGTATAGAGCAATTTTTGTTTCTAGGATGTTGAGCGGGGTGCCACAATGAGGGTTGGCTAAATTAAAGTTTATGCAATTAATAGACCCTTTATTTGTGCTCAAGGTTATAGAGTAGTGAACTCTGTGTTCTATTTAAAATTGATAACTTGCCTGAAAACTACTTTTAGGTCAGGTGTATTTAAAAATGCTTCAGAAAATAATGGACGTGGGCCAAGTAGTTTTGTTTTGGGACTTTTTTGGGGGGTTGTGTGTTATAATGAATTCTTCTGGATCTAGCAGATGTTACGGCAGATTTCAATGTATTAGGCCTGATGCTTGCAAATCTTTAACCTCCGAAAGGAGAAGGGAGGAAAGCCTGCCTCATCGTTGGCCTAGTGATCCTCCGGCCACGCGTGCGGAATGATTTCCGTGGCGTTTGTTAGGCACAGCTGAACAAAGCCTCCTTCACGGTGGGTGTTGGATAAAAACAGCCCCGGGGTCAGCAACTTGCATTCTCAAAGAAAACGCGTGCAGTGCAGTCTGAACAAATGAAATGTCTAATTTACTGTCTTAGAGATTTCTCTGCCCAAATATCCTCCCTTTTACCCCTCAGATCCCACTGACTCTCTCAGAAACACGGTTTATCGATGTTTTCGTGCCAAACTTGAATGATCCCTTTGAGTATTCAGCATCCTTTGCTTGTTTATCCTCATACCTCTCTTCTGTTTCTCCTTTTCCGGTGTTTTCATTCCAAACAGAACGTTTTCCATGCTCTTCACAGAGAGCCAACTTATTCATGAGGAGGTGATCTAGTCCACAATGAACTCCTGGGACTGGCCCACGGGGTTGTTTTAAAAATAGATCGTATTTCCTGAGAGGAATTCCATTTAGAATTCTCACCTTCTTTGGCCAGTCTAGACATGGCCCTTTGAATAGACCTTTAAATAACACAGGAGCCTGGCCTGCGAGGCTCCGTGGCTGAGCGTTGACTTATGAACTAGGAGGTCATGGTTCAATTCTTGGATTGCGGGCTCCATCCCCAGTAGGGGGCGTGTGGGAGGCAGCCGATCCATGATTCTCTCTCATCATTGATGTTTCTATCTCTCCCTCACCCTTCCTCTCTGAAACCAATAAAAATATATATATTTTTAAAAAGCATTGGCGGCACAGTGAAGCACACATCCTTTGTGGCTCTCCATTTCCTGAAGAAGAACATTCTAACTCCTCTGCACAGAAATTACAGCCCACCAGGATGTGGCCTCACCTTCCAGCATCATCTCCCGCTACGCCCAGCCCTGGGCCGTTTGTTTCAAAACTGCAGACCAGGCTGCCTTCCTCTTTGCTGCGCAGAGGGGAGAGCTCAGGGATCACACAGGCCTGCCTACACTAAGCTTGTCTGGGAAGCGTCCAGAGAGTCACATGAGGACATGGGCTGCTTCATGTCCCCATTTCTCTTTAGATGTTACAGTCTGTCATTTGTCATCCGAATGGGCTTTCTCTTTTAGCCTATGGTAGTAACGTCTGATGGCATCTTTGACAACCGTCTCCTTTCACTGTATCGTCCTGCGTTTTATTCCAACTCTGATTTTATGGCCCCTGTCCGTGTACTGCCCTGACCTTCAGAGGTCCTTCCTTTCAATGCTGCAAGGACATCACCATTGCCACGCACACAACCCTTCGCTTTCTTACTTTCCTAGCATGGCATTTTTATTTTATTTTTTTGAGAGGTCAAAAGCAAACTTCTGAGAAATGTCAGACCAACCCAACCAACTTAATTTGTTTTCCCCTAAGGGCTCTTAACCCAATGTCCTTTCTTTTATTCTCCTTCTATTATCCAATGAAAGAAAATTGACTTAGCTCTTTCTCTTTAACCCAGTATTTTGCTCTTCAATTAATATTTATTGAGTTTCTTCCCCACTGGAGGGATAGTTTTATGCTTTGGATAATAATAAATTGTTAAATCTGTGTGCTCAAAGACACAAAATATAAAAGAGAAAGAGGGAGAAATATAGCTTACCAGATATATTTAGAAGATCACATTTCTTTTCAGAGGTTGATTTATTTATTTTTTTTCAGTTAATAACATGCTTTTTTTCTGGTAAATAGAGTAAGTTGGCTGCGAGGGGTCAGGTTTCTCGGAAGGCAACCGCTCATCCAGGTGAGGGTTACTCACCCAATTTCTCCCGTTACTGACCGGCTTTCATCTACTATTTCATGTGACGAGACAAAGCACAGACCCTGTTCACCACGTCAGTTTACCGATTGTTTTATTGTGTGTAATGGATTTTCATTTATCCAAGTAATTCTACATTTTCTAACTCGAGGCATTCACTGGTTTATTAATACACATCTTCTAAGTTAATATTGTTGGCTGCTTCCTGACCGTGGACTTGCTTTGTCCCCTTTCCGGTATGAGCTGATCCACGCTTCCTACCCCCCAACCCCTTCTTTGTACCCCTGGGAGGAGGAGACAGATGTCAGCAATGAGAGGCGCCCCCTGAAAGACTCGCCAAGACAGTGAAAGCCCCATAAACCACTCTGCTAGTCAAACACAGGGATGTTGTATAAAAAACCTTATAACGAGAATCTTTTTGTCCCTGGTTACAGAAGTAATACATGCCGTTGCAGGGAATTCAGCAATACAGTAAATCACATGACAGTTACACCATTCCACGATAATATACCATAACGTCCAGTCCCCTTGTATGGCTTGCCCTCATATGCACATAATTATATAGTTGTTTTCCCAACAGAGTTGAGATCAGATTGACAACTGCTTCTCAGCCAACATGAAGACCAGAACAGAACTTACCTAATCCTTCTCCCTCGTTATATGAAATAAGCACATTGAAAGAGACGGTAAATTGCTTGTGATTTGGCTGCTTCTCAGCGCTTTTCTTATGTTTGCTTTTCTACTTGTGGTATTTTCTTCAAATATCAGATAGTACCCAAAGTATTATCTAATCACACAGTCTTCAAAATCAAGTTTACTTCAGTGTGGCTCAGGGGTTGGGCGTCAACCTATGAACCAGGAGGTCAAGATTTGATTCCTGGTCGGGACATATGCCCAGGTTGTGGGCTCAATCCCCAGCAGGGAGCATGTAGGAGGCAGATGATCAATGATTCTCTGTCATCATTGATATTTCTATCTCTCCTTCCCCCTCTCCTCTCTGAAATGAATAAAAAAATATTTTTAAAAAAGCTTACTTCTCCTTTCACCGTAAGTCAAACTGATCCAATTGCTAGAAGAGCTAGATAAAGTAGAATGAAAAGTCTCCTGCGACAATGATCCATTTGGAATTTTGCTGTGAGTTGATGGAGGCTGGATAAGGGCCCAGTTGGGGGCACGTCAAGGTTTTCAGGCGCATGAGCAGGGCCTGGCCTACCCACCGTTTGCAAGAATAGGGAGGCGGTGGCTCAGTGTCCACAGGGCCAGTGGCAGAGAGAAGCCGAGGGCCCCGGCCTGCCAGTAGAACCTGCTGCCCTCCCACCTCTCTTCCTCTCAGGGGAGGGTTTCCTGCGCCTCCTTCCTCAGCCCCCCAAAGGAAGAGCATGCCACAGATCCCCCCTGTTTGCTTGTCAAGTTCCCTCTCTCGGGTCCCTTTTCTCCTTTCTTCTACTCAAAAGGGAAAGTGCTGTGGTTTAGAGGGGGAGGAGGGTCCAGGTCTTGGTTTTTCCAAATTTGGCAAGGGCTCCTGGTGAGGTTCCCCATGGGTGGTCCGGTTTGGTTCCTCGGCTGCTTGGGGCCACCCACAGCTGGAGATCCACCAGTCTCTCCCGAGGGGGTGGGGGTGGTGGTGGTGGTGTGGAAGGCCCCGTGAGTCCTCCGCCTCGTGCTCCCAGGCGCTGGCGTCCTGGCGCCCTGATGACATGCCTTCCAGCCCTCTGTGCCCTGAGAATTCTGCAGCCTCCTTGAGGGACTCCCGTGACTCTCCCCAACCTGACCTGCCAGGGCTAGTGCATACTGATCATATCTCTATCTCCCTCATGACTTGCACAGCCTCTGGTACTTCCTAAATATTTACCGGATTGGATTGCACAGCCGCTGAGACAAAGGACGCCTGAAAGGTCAAGTACTTTGCCTAAAGCCACACAGCCAGTAAGAAAGAGACGGAATTCAGAATTTGAATGCCACCTATCTGACTTCACTGCACTGTATGAGTCCCACATTCCAAGTTGAATTTTTTAAAAAAATACATTTTTATTGATTTCAGAGAGGAAGGAAGGAGAGAGTGATAGAAACATCCATGATGAGAGAGAATCATTGATGGGCTGCCTCCTGCACACCTCTCACTGGGGATGGAGCCTGCAACCTGGGCATGTGCCCTGATAAGGAATCAAACTGTGATCAACCTCTGACCTACTGGTTCATAGGTCAACACTCAACCACTGAGCCACACCAGCCGGGCTCCAATTTGAGTTTAAAAACTAAAGTTCATGGGAGGGTTTCACATGGGCTTCCAAAAGATGGCCGAACCAGGGTGAACTACATGACCTGGAGAGCTCCTATCTCTTGGACACATCGGAACTGTTTAGAATAGTAAAGAAGGCACCGAGGTTTGCCTGTAGTCTAAATACTCCCCAGGATCCTTGTCAGAAGGTAGGGCGGCGAGGGACAGGGAGAGGAGAAAGGAGGGGGCAGTGGCCTCTGAACATTCCGCCTGGTAGCCTTGCATGGTGGCCATTTACCCAATCGGCTTTGCGGTCAAGCGCCCAGAGCCCTTTCCTCACAGCGCTTGGTGTTTACATGCACAGGATGTACCTCGTCTGAGGAACTGAGCATGTTGGGGAAGAGGGCCTGACTCAGCGCGTTTCAGCCCAAAGCTTGACGGATAGCTGAACTCACAAGAGGTTCCCAGCGCCACCAGTCTAAACAAAAACAAAAACTAAAATAACAAAAGTCCTCCAAACCCCCAACACAAACAGAGACTGTGCGCTTGTCCAGTTCTCGTTTTCCGCAGAGTTTTGGGTGAAGATACTGTGAAAATGTCGCCCTAATCCCTCTGGATAGTATTTACAGCCCAAATATACTCCTTGCATTTGGCCCACGTTGGGGGATGGCACTCGGACCTATTTGTAGGCTTCATGGAACTCAACGCCCACTTTCTGAAAGCCTGTTTCTGGGCATGAACTTTCCGAGAGACCCTACAACTGATCCAGGCTTTGGTTGCAACAACCTGACTTATTATTATTATTTTTTGGCTCACTGGGAAAGTAAAGGCATTAACCAGAGGGCACTGAAAAACACACACAGGAGATTAATATCGTCGTCCTCTTTCCAACTGCGGGGTGGAAGGATTAACTTTGACTATTTCTAGGAAGCCAAATCTTGCTTAATTTCCCTCGGTAGTACATGTTCCCTTGGAAAAGAAGATAGGTATGCTAACATTCCGCCTGGCAGTGACTGGAAAAGGAGGGATTCGCACCAGATAGCACACACTGTGGCTCTTCTCTTTTAGGCGATTTTCTCATGTCACAGAGGGATCGCAGACATTCACCTCCTCTGTATTAGGAGCAACCTACATGCACTGACATGACAGGTGTCCACCAGGGCTCTGCCCTGGTGTTTGTTTTTGTGCTGTGAGCATTTAATCACAACACAATTAGGCAATGTATAGAGATGAAATGACCGGTCATAGATTCCAAAGAAGAATTAGGCTGAAAAAAGATGAGAAACAGCGACTCTCAAATTTATAGTGTCTGAGATCTGTAGAAATCAGAGGCACCCCAGACAGTCTGGTCTGTCCACGTCTCTATATTGAACAGGATGACGAGAGGGCAAGTTCTGATAGGATCCTGAGAGCCAAGACACAAGGAGCAACAAACACACCCTTCTGCTGGGATTTCTGGTTGGAACCCAGTTTCTCAGCGTTGAAGGAAGAGTCGTTACTGAGACTCTCACGCTAGTTCCGACAACTGAACCCCACGAGTCACATCTTTGACGGTTCAATAAATACCACAATAATGTGACTGTGGAGATTATTTTTTCTTTCTATATACTCCTTCTAAAAAATATATTTTTTTATTGATTTCAGAGAGGAAGGGATTGAGCCTGAAACACAGGCATGTGCCCTGACCGGAAAATTGAACCTTGACCTCCTGGTTCATAGGTCAATGCTCAACCACTGAGCCACGCCGGTCTGGCTAGACTTTCTTTCTTTCTTTCTTTTTTTAACCTAAAGGGATTTCACTAGGAATTCTAGTACAGTTCCATCGTAGTCAGGCTCTATAGGGGTGAGACTTGGAAATACAGAGTCCACAAGATACATATCCCACTGCCTTTTGGGGTCAATGGACAGCAACAACTTTCCTAGCTTAGCCTCTTCCTCAATCGTTTATTTAGAAAGCTGCTTCCCTACGGCTGCTTTTCTCTCTTCTTTGTCCCTAAGATTAAGACCAAAGGCACAGTTCGGGTCACTTATCCTCACTCAACCCAGCTACTATTCTGATTACGGTGATTATTCATTAGTTCCTGCCAGTACACGACAGGACTCACTCGCTGTGTTACCCCGGAGGACCCACGTCACCCTGCCTACTTCATATTAATTCAGACTTCATAGTTTTGTGCATCTCATCGCTTCAGATAAACAGGGTCTGTCTCAAATAACTCGTCGGTGGCCACAAAACGCAGTTCACAGTGAGCATTCTACTGAAGGAGCACTGTTATGCTAATAAGCAAAATAAGCCGGACAGAGAAAGAGAAATGTCACATGATCTCACTCACAAGTGGAATCTAATGAACAAAATAAACCGAAGAACAAAATAGATCTAGAGACATGGAAGCATGCAGCAGGCTGACGCATCTCAGAGGGAAGGGGGGTGTGGGAAGAGATTAACCAGAGAACGTGTATGCATATACATAAGTTCTCCATTTCCTCACCTGTAAATATGACTGGGGCCTGGTACTCCCTCCCTTGTTTTCTTTTAAATATGTTTTTATTGATTTCAGAGAGGGTGAGAAGGGGAGAGAGGGATAGAAACATCTATGATGAGAGAGAATAATTTATCAGCTGCCTCCTGCACACCCCACACCGCAACCGGGGCATGTGCCCTGACGGAGATTTGAACTGTGACATTCTGGTTCATGGGTGGACACTCAACCACTGGGCCATGCTGGCTGGGCTCCCTCCCTTGTTTTCAATGGTTAGATCAGATCTTCTCCCCCACCCAACAGAGCAGACACTTCATTAACACAGCGCTTGCAAATCTTTCCGAAATCAGCAGCAAACTCTCTAAGGTTGTTATTGTGTTTTTATTTTTCTAATTACCTCCCCGTGTTATCATTAAACTAGGACAAATAAGGTTTAATGAGAAAAGGTAAGAAGATGTTCCAGTTCTAGTAAGGGGGGAACATGTCTTTCCTGAGAGATATTTGCCAAAACTTAAAATTTTTTGAAAAAGAACAATCGTAAAAGACAATTAGCTTTCCATTCCCTCCCAATAGAATATGTCCTTACATATCACACTGTATTGAAATTATCTTTTTTTTAAAACATTTACCCGGGGATGTTTATTGATTTTAGAGAGAGGGGAAGAAAGACACAGAGAGAGAAACATCAATCAGCTGCCTGCTATATGCACCCCGACCGGGGATGGAACTGCAACCTAGGTATGTGCCCTGACCAGAAATCAAACCTGCAACCTTTTGGTGTATGGGACGACGCTCCAACCAACTGAGCCACCCCTCCAGGGCTTAAAATTATCTTTTAAAAAAGTTTACTTATTTATTTTTTTAAAATATATTTTTCAATGTATATATATTTTTATTGATTTCAGAGGGGAAGGGAGAGGGAGGAAGAGATAGAAAAATCAATGATGAGTGAGAATCATTGATTGGCTGCCTCCCGCACACCCCACACTGGGGATCAAGCCTGAAACCCCGGGCATGTGCCCTGACCTAACTATGACCTCTTGACATAGGTCCACACTCAACCACTGAGCCACGCTAGTTGGGCTTGAAATGATCTTTTTGTTTCATCCACTATTGACAAAACACCTGTGAGCACTGACCAGGTCTTTCTCAATTATTTTTGTACCCCTAGGACCTAGCATACAATACTGTTGAAATGGAGGGTCGGGTAACTGAACGAGGGAGGGAGCAGGAGTACGAGAATGTCCTCTGATTCCAAACGCAGTTGATTACATCAAGTCGTCAACAGCCGTTAAGGTCTCACTAAGGACTGGTTATCAGATGGTGGCAACAATGACAGGGCCCTAAGTGGTGTCATTCTGATTGGTCTGACATGTACAGGACACAGGCTGCTTGCTGCAGGGTAGGTCAGGTAGCCAGAAATGAGTCTCTGGCTCAAAGACTTCGTTTAAGTAAAATAAGGGAGAGAGATTTAGAAGTTAATACTCCAGCCTTCACTTAAAATAACTTGGTTTGAGTGAGGACCAGATGGAGAGATGTTCTATGCTACATTTTTCTTATTCTACTTTGAAAAGAAATAATTACTTTAAAAAAAAAAAGAAAATCAAAGGAGTAAGAGGAGTTACGTAATTTCATTTAGGAAATAATCTGAAGCAATTTCATCGGGAGCAATGATGACTTCAAGAAAAGTTGAAAACAAGAAATGAACAAAGTTATTGAGTATAAAAGCCAGGAAGTGTGTGAATCAGGATTATTTACTTAATTTTATTTCTTTATGTCTGTGACATGACTAATAAACTAAATCAAGTATTGAGTTTTGAATAACTTTATAGGTAAATATAGTATTCTCCCCTCCCCAATATTCGACTGAGTTAAAGTTCAAATAGGTTTATGTTATGATTTTGCTTCAAATTCTTATTACACTCTACATATGTATTGACAACTTTTTTTGTATCTGGTTTGTTGTATAATTTTATAAAGTAATTTGCTTCAAATTGCTTTCCCGTATTTGTATAAGAACAATTTATAAAGAGTTTAGGAGGCTTTTTTGTTTCTCTTGTCAAGCACCTTTTAATTTGAAGATTTGATGAGTAGAAAGAAAACCTTGAAACTTATTTCACAAAAATATTGGTTAAAATGCTTTAGGAATAGAAAATAAAAACTAAGCTAGTCTTGAAGGTCATTTAAATTTTTTAAATAAAAGGCAACCACTTGCTTTCAAGTTTCGTAAGGGACTTTTCTTCTTTGAGAAAGAAGCAGTTAGAAATAGAACCCTGTAACAATACGAGATGATTTATAGTCTTCATTCTGGTGTTCCGCTCTGTTTAGCATCCTGAGCCTGTACGGTCTCCAAGCTGGTGGCCTGGCCTCGGAACCACGCCTCAGATGCTGGCAAGGAAAAGGCCGGAAGCCTAAACAGGAAGCAAGGAAAGGAGGGAAAAGAACTCTGCAGGTTCTGTCTTGGATTGAGGCCGTTGGTTCATTTTGCAGAAATTTCGCCATCCGCACTCCAGAGTTAAGACAGAGCTCCTGATAAATGAGCCTTCCTTGTGGTCAGGCAATTTCAGGTTTAGCTGCTCATATTTAAGGAACAGTCCAAGGAAACAGAAAGGTGGAAGCACAGAGGTGTGCTGCAACATCAACAGAGGGCAACAGTCAAAAGATCCACCAGGAGGAGGGGTGTCACATGAACAATTTATGTTCTTTTTCTAATGATCGTCATGCCCGAGTGCCTTCCACAGGTCCTGCCTCCTGCTGGCACTCCTCACTGCTTCGTATTCATCTATTTGAACTTCACAACCTAAGTAAGAGGCTCCCCATTGTGGGCCCTGCTCTGATGGCTCTCCAGTTAACCAGGCTCTTCTGCATTCTGGACATATGTCTAGCATTGAACACGTTCGCGCACACACACGTCTCTTCTAACAATGTTCAAATTCATTTCCATATCTATCCTGATCATTCAAGAAATATCAGAGGCAACACATAGGAAATACAAATGCAGGAACGAATATTATATCATCTTTAAAGTGGACATTTTGAACATGTAAACATATGACAACAGGGGACGTTATTATGCGAACATAGACTACAACATAATATACACATTTTGTCTTCGGCCCAAAGAACGTTATAGGCAGAGAGTTATTTATGTAAGTGGGGTCAGTCTGAAATAAATTTATTTCCTTCCAAACGTTTTCAGATTACCTTCCCTCTCTGCAGCCAATACCAACGCCATCATCTGTCCCCTCTCAACTTCAGGGGACACTAGCTTCCACTTCTCTACTCCTCCACTCTTTCCTGGTATCAACGTCTAAAATAACTGTGTGCCGCCGAAACCAGTTTGGCTCAGTGGATAGAGCGTCGGCCTGCGGACTGAAAGGTCCCAGGTTCGATTCCGGTCAAGGGCATGTGTGCAGGAGGCAGCTGATCGATGTTTCTCTCTCATCGATGTTTCTAACTATCTCTCTCCCTTCCTCTCTGTAAAAAATCAATAAAATATATTTTAAAAAAAATAAATACAATAACTGTGTGCCCTTGGCCCCTCACCTCAGGGTCAGCTTCTGAGAGAAGCCAAATGAAGACACTCTGCGACAACAAAAATTAATGAGGAAGCAGAGAAGTGCTACTAACATGTGAATGTTATTGGGAAGGTGTAACACCTTAATTTACTGAAGGCATTATTAATTAAAATAAATGATTGAAATGGCCAGTTCCCCAAGGGCTGGAACACAAAGGAAATAGTTGTCCGAGTGTTCTCGACTTGGTGAACTGCCGAAGTGAGGTGACATCACAAGGATCCAGAGTGGCAAAGGCGGATCGCATTTGGACTAGCGTGGTCTTGACGATGGCTGTCGGCAGTATACGTTGCAGGTTCACTTCTACTTGCCTTTCCCTCTTCTGTCTCTATTTTCCTTTTTTTTCTCCTTGCACAATTTTGTAGTTAATAACAGATACCTGTATCTATATTCTCTTTGATCTCTACTGAGAATTCGAACCACCTAAAAACAGTTTTCTCTTTCTCCTCCCCTCCCTAATGCCACGCCCATTAGTGACAAAGTCCTCCAGGGCTACTGATGAAAAAAACCCACACAAAACACACCACACCAAAACAAAGGTTGCATAATTTAAGAATGGAAAAGAATGTCCATCTTGGTCCATATATTTTTTGTTGGTTTGTTTTTTATTTTTGTCTCTATTTTTTGCAAACCTTTAAAAGTGTGATTTTAATTTTATTTTAAAGAATCAGTTTAAGCTTAATGTCATGAAATGAAAAGAAAATTACACTACTGCAAAGTTTCTATTGAAAGAAACATCAGGACACACGATATTAAAAAAGATCCCTTCTCTAGATCTGTCCCAAGGTTGCTTTTCACCCATCTGAAACGGTCTTTCTTTCCCCAGGGATGCATTAGGGATCTCTTGTTGTTCATTTAATGGCCTTTCTTCAGGAACTTCTAAGGAATAGGATCATTATTTCATTTCTCTCACGGTGAATAAAAGGTGAAAAAGGATATTCATAAAAATGCAAGATAAAAAGATGCGTTCCTTCCATATTTATAAACTTATAAAAAGAGGAAATGTTTTTCCTAAGGAATTTTGATCACTTTAAATGGCAATTATATGAGGGGGGAAAAAGACAATTTATGGGACGGAGGTCTGGTAAAACCAAGTTTGACGAAACTTCAGGGATGTTTTTAAGAGGAAAAACGAATTGTGAAAAATACATTTTGGGGACTTGTGTGGGAAGCGAGGGAAGGCAGCCTCACACTACCCCAGAGATGTGGTCCTGGAGTCGGTGGCCGACTGATGGGTTTTAGATCTCTCCGAGGCGCAGGATGCGGGAGCAAGGCTGCTTCTCCTCACTGCGTTGGACCCACGGGAGGAACCGAGCACAGGAGGGGAACTCTGGCACTCTCAGAATGAGAACAGTGCAGAGACCAGGACATCCCCCAGTTAGCTCTCTGAATAGATCTCCTCATCTCTAATTTTGACCTTGATAAAGCTGAGACACTTGCTGGTCCAACTACCTATTTTATTGCAGCTTATTCATGAGAACAGTTAATGTAGATTATTATACAGAATACTACTATAAATGTTATTAGTCTTAACTTACCTTGCTAATCATTTTTTCTTTTTAAATTGAATTCATTGGGGTGATATTGATCAATACAATGATATAGGTTCTGGTGTACAATTCTTTTTTATTTATTTTAAAAATGTTACTGATTTCAGAGAGGAAGAGAGAGGGAGGGAGAGAAAAACACTGCTGGGCTGCCTCCTGCATGCCCCCCACTGGGGACTGAGCCTGCAACCCTGCAGGTGCCCTGACTGGGAATCGAACTAGTGACCCCGAGTTGCAGGGGACGATGCCCAGCCAACTGCCACACGGGTCAGGGTGCTTGTCAGTTTTCTTATGTTAGTAAATTATTGCTAACGAGGTGATTAGCTCCCATGTGGTCAACCGCTGATTTGTAACTATGGTAACGTCAACATCTGCCAGCTACATTTAGTCCCACTCCCTTATTTTATAGATGCTAAAACTGGAACCCTAGAGAGATACGGAGTTTATCCAAAGTCACACAAATACTTAGAGCCAGAATTAGCCTGGGACCCAGACTTTTGACCTGAAGCTCAAAAGCTTCAGTTGCCTGATTGTTTCGTTCTTATCTTTGCTGATTACGGATGTTTTTCTTCTGAGATGGCAAGTTTTTTTCATCTTATATATTACTAATAGTAAGGTTGGATCGACTCCCTAGAAGAATGTGTATTCTACTCACCTCAAAGTATTATTTGTGGTCATTAAAAAAAGTGATGGATTGTTTAGACACATTTTCTTTTTCCCCATTGATTTTTAGAGATTAGTGAGAGTGGAAGGGATGGGGAGAGAAAGAGAGAGAGAAACATCGATGTGAGAGAGACGCACCGATTGACTGCCTCATGCACACGCCCCTACCAGAGCCTGCAACTGAGGTATGTGCCCTTAAAGGGAATCAAACCCAGGATCCTTCAGTCTGTGGGCCGACACTTTTTCCACTGAACCAAATGGGCTAGCGCAGACACATTTTTTCTTCGAGCACCAGAGATACGTGAAAAGCACAGAATGCAACGGAAAGAAGCTAGATCCAGGGACCTGGACGATAGCTGTCTTAATCTCTGACTCTGCAGAAGTCACTTCACCTTACAGCATGTCAATTTTTCAAGTTGTGAAACAGAGAGCATGACACCACCTTAAAGCTCTCGTTGGGGCGGGGGGCAGTATGAAGATCAAATAAGCTAACAACACGATGAAAACATGTTATTTGAGTGAAATATTCTTCACAGCTAAAGCAAAGCTGGAGACATTTCACAAAGATCATCCATGATCAGACTGCCCCTGTGATAATCCTGCAAAGAGGTATTTTACATGGTTTTCTCTGGGAGTTTCTCCGTGGCTGATTGACTTCTACCCCATGCATGACTCTACGGGCGTGGTGATAAAAGTAAACGTCCTATTTATTTTGTAATGCAATTCTGATGAAGCACCACAGTATGAGTCTTAAAGGGCAACGGTGGCAGCTCCTTCCCAGCATGCCACATTTTATAACGTCCTAAGGAAGGCTGGACAAGACTGACTAATCGCCATTGCTCATGATGTTCTCACTTAGCAAACAGGGACACAGCGGGCTCCTGACAGTGGAGACGTGAACATTTTCTATTAATCCTGAGGAACTTGGGCACTGTTTGCACAGCTGTTCTGTCAACGTCCTTTTACAGGAGGCAGACATCGCTTTAAAGTCCCTCAGTCGTTGTCGTCATCAACATCATCATCAAAATAATAGCTGCAATTTATTGGCTCCTTATTTGATGTCAGTCACTGCGCAAGCAAGATACCTGTATTATTTCTAATTCTCGTGAAAGGTGGTTATCATTATTCCTATTCGGCTTCATAATATCCTTAGAGAAAGAAAACAGATCCCATTGTAATGTGAATGTCTTCGTCTCCACTTGTACGATGGGAGGTTTGCTCGTATCTCATTTCCCCCTCATGACTGTTCTCTTGGCTAAGCAGAGGCGAGCATGATTGATCCCCAAGAGCAGGAAAACAAAGATGAGATGAAGTTGGGGAACTTGCTCAAATATCGGAGTCAGGCCTCTGATGGGAACCCTAATTTCACCGTAGACTTTTTTTTTTTTCACTAGACCAATGGTTTTCAAATAAACCAACTCAACAGTTATATGTCAGACAGTTATATGTGCTGGGATGTAACCCCTGTTTGAGTGGGGACGCATCAAAATCGGAGCTCTTGGAATTGGCCTGTCTTTGGGGTATGGGACTGCTTCCCTTTTCTCTCTGCCACCATATGGTTATCCCACTTCACACAGGTTTAAACAGTTAACATAACTTATCACCACCATTTATTGAGCATGATTTAAAGTGCCTACATATATTATCTTACTTAATCCCTTCAACACCTTGGAAGGAAGGATGATACAGTTGTGTGTGTGTGTGTGTGTGTGTGTGTGTTGGCGGGGCTGGGGGTTGAGATACAGAGCAAATGAAAGTCAGAGGTTCTAGCCCAGCCAGTGTGGCTCAGTGGGTAAGCGTCGACCTATGAACCAGGAGGTCACAGTTCATTTCCCAGTCAGGGCACATGCCGGGGGTTGCGGGCTCCATCCCCAGTGTGGGGCGTGCAGGAGGCAGCCAATCAATGATTCTCTCTCATCATTGATGTTTCTCTCTCTCTCTCCCTCTCCCTTCCCCTCTGCAATCAATGAAAAAATATTTTTAAAAAGTAGTAGAATTATCAATGGGTTACATTGTGTAGAGGCTTAAATACATTCAGTATCAGGCTCTGGGAGATTATGACATAAAATGGCACTGTTCAGTGTTTACAGGTCCCTGGGTTATTCTGCCACTCAATGTGCAAGGCCATATTGAACATGTCTGTGCGCCTTATAAATGTTTAAAGGTCACCTGGCCTGTTGATACGTGATTGCATTCTGGTTCAATCTCTTTCCTGACAAGCGATTCAGGAAAAAATTACTATGTTAGAAAGTAACTAATGGCACATTTTTCTACGGAAAAATAGTTCAGGGAAAAAAACTAAAACTAGAAATTTCTCAGGGCTGATTTTTTTTTCCTCTTTAACATAGTTGAGACCTTGAATAATCTTGTCCAGCGACTTTATTTTATGAATTTGCCTTAAGCTGGCGACCGCCTGTGTAATCAGAACTCTCTTCACACCCTTAAAGGCTTATATAGTCCTATACTGCTCAGCCATGGGGGTATGGGCCATGAGGAACGTGTCCACAGGTGATTCTGCAGTGCAGACCCCACGGCATGCACCTACACCTAGAAGGCCTAGCCGCTGCACGCCTGGAAGGCCTAGCCGGCTGCACGCCTGGAAGGCCTAGCCTGCTGCACGCCTGGAAGGTCTACCTTGCTGCACACCTGGAAGGTCTACCTTGCTGCACACCTGGAAGGTCTACCTTGCTGCACACCTGGAAGGTCTACCTTGCTGCACACCTGGAAGGTCTCTAGCCGGCTGCACGCCTGGAAGGCCTAGCCGGCTGCACACCTGGAAGGTCTACCTTGCTGCACACCTGGAAGGTCTACCTTGCTGCACACCTGGAAGGTCTCTAGCCGGCTGCACGCCTGGAAGGCCTAGCCGCTGCACGCCTGGAAGGCCTAGCCGGCTGCACGCCTGGAAGGCCTAGCCTGCTGCACACCTGGAAGTTGTAGCCGGCTGCACACCTGGAAAGTCTCTAGCCAGCTGCACGCCTGGAAGGCCTGGCCTGCTGCACGCCTGGAAGGCCTAGCCGGCTGCACACCTGGAAAGTCTCTAGCCGGCTGCACGCCTGGAAGGCCTGGCCGGCTGCACGCCTGAAAGGTCTCTAGACGGCTGCACGCCTGGAAGGTCTCTAGCCAGCTGCACGCCTGGAAGGCCTGGCCTGCTGCACGCCTGGAAGGCCTAGCCGGCTGCACGCTTGGAAGGCCTGGCCGGCTGCACGCCTCGGCTCTATGGTGGGGCCTGTTGCTCCCGGGCTGCTCGCTGCACAGCACGTGACGGTACTGAATTTCGTAGGAAATTGTAACATAATGGCATTCGTGGATCCAGACATATTTACACATAGACCAGGTGCAGTAAAAATACGGTATCAAAGATCAACAAGTGGCACATCTGCACGGGGCACTGAGCATGCCCAGAGCCCGCAGGCCGGAAGTTGCTCTGGGTGAGTCATGAGTGGGGGAGGGGGGGGGGGACCGGAAGGCCCAGGACATCACTGGACACGACCGTGGGCTTTACGAACAATGCCCGCGGAGGCTTTTATACTAAATTGATGAAACCACACAGAGAAACCAAGCCCAAGGGAAAAAAAATGCAACCAGACACTCGGTACACACACGACAGAGATGGACGAGGCTGCCATGGCGGGGCACGGCACTGTTTCACGGCAACCTTTCTCTTGAAGGAGAGGGAACACGCTAAAATAATGGTAAAAAGTGTCGTGAGTGCAGAAACCTGGAACACAGCCGTTTAGGACCGTTTCCAGGTGTTAGGGCCCTACCTCATCGCAGGTGCTGTACTGCAGTGGGTTGATTTACGGCTGCGACGACGTCAGGGCGTCTGTGACGACCCATGTCAGGACAGCTGAGCGAAGTCAGGGTGGCTGCTGCGTGCGGCTGACGTCAGGGACGACGTCCGACGTCAGGGACGACGTCCGACGTCAGGGACGACGTCCGACGTCAGGGACGACGTCCGACGTCAGGGACGACGTCCGACGTCAGGGATGACGTGTAGCCGACGTGACGGCAGACATCAGGGCCCACGGCGACGTCAGGGTCGACTGCTACGACGTCAGAGCTCCCCAGGAATTTGTGGGCTCCTTTAAAATATTAGGGGACCCCTGCGTTAAGTGCCGTCTGTCATGGACCAAAACGTCGTGATGCAGCCCAGGACCGTATGGAAAAGAGTAAGTGACTTCAAAGAGGTTTAAAAAGGCCTGAGGCCGTGCCACACCCCACGTGGCAGGGTTCGGTTCCTAGGGCTGGTGCCCAGGCCCGGGTACTTTTTTACAGTCGCCCGGACCCCCAGGGATTGAATTCCGTGTGCAGGCGAGGGTGAGAACTGGGCATGGGAAGGGCGTCTCCTTGTCCCCTAGGAGCGCATCTCCCAGCGTCTCTGGGCGTCTCCATGCCTCCTAGGGGCGCATCTCCCCACGTCTCTGGGCATCTCCATGTGTCCTAGGGGCGCATCTCCCAGCGTCTCTGGGCGTCTCCTTGTCTCCTAGGAGCGCATCTCCCGGCGTCTCTGGGTGTCTCCGTGTGTCCTAGGGGCGCATCTCCCAGGGTCCCTGGGAGTCTCCGTGTGTCCTAGGGGCGCATCTCCCAGGGTCCCTGGGAGTCTCCGTGTCTCCTAGGAGCACATCTCCCGGCGTCTCTGGGAGTCTCCGTGTCTCCTAGGGGCGCATCTCCCAGGGTCCCTGGAAGTCTCCGTGTGTCCTAGGGGCGCATCTCCCAGGGTCCCTGGGAGTCTCCGTGTCTCCTAGGAGCGCATCTCCCGGCGTCTCTGGGTGTCTCCGTGTGTCCTAGGGGCGCATCTCCCAGGGTCCCTGGAAGTCTCCGTGTGTCCTAGGGGCGCATCTCCCAGGGTCCCTGGGAGTCTCCGTGTCTCCTAGGAGCGCATCTCCCGGCGTCTCTGGGTGTCTCCGTGTGTCCTAGGGGCGCATCTCCCAGGGTCCCTGGAAGTCTCCGTGTGTCCTAGGGGCGCATCTCCCAGGGTCCCTGGGAGTCTCCGTGTCTCCTAGGAGCACATCTCCCGGCGTCTCTGGGAGTCTCCGTGTCTCCTAGGGGCGCATCTCCCGGAGTCTCTGGGCGTCTCCGTGTTTCCTAGGGGCGCATCCCCCAGGGTCTGGGGGGGGTCTCCATGTCTCCTAGGAGCACATCTCCCAGCGTGTCTGGGAGTCTTCTCTGTTCCTTGTTCCCTTGAACAACTGCTTTAAAGAGTCATTACTGTTTCCCTCGATAAGTCCCTTTAGCCCATTGACTCCGGGACATTAGCGGCGGGCGCAGAGGGGCGAGTCTCTGTGTCTCCCCTTGTCGTCTTGTCCTTTTCGTTAGAGACACAGAGAGTTATCAGCGCCGCTTTAAAGGCAGAAATAGTCCCCACTGGCCTTCATCTTGTTCCCATAGAGGAAAACCTACAGCCTCCTCCTGATACGTTATTACTTAGGGGTGTGGCTGCTGCCTTTAGAAATAAATAAAAATAGTCCACCTCTTAATTTCACAGTTTCCACTTTTTTTCAGAGGTTAATCTTTAATTCCAAGGCATGGGGTATAATTTGCAAATCTTGACGATATGTTTTTTTTTTTTTTTAATTTTCAGTTACAGTTTACATTTAGTATTGTTTTGTATTAGTTTCAATGGTTAGACAATCATATACTTTACAAAGTGTTCCCCCTGATAGTTCCAGTTCCACCTGGCGCCATATATAGTTATTCCAACATTACTGACTATATCCCATATGCTCAAATGTTGACACTATCTCTTCCCTCCCTTCCCCCAGGTGACTAAATACTGGCTGCCCCAGCCTTCATTAAGCTGCCTTAACAGCAAAGACTGAGAGTTCCCTATAGATCTAACATCTTATTTTACTTTAGTCTTTTTCTCCTTCAATAGCATTTATTTTAGTCCTATTACCTGAAAAGTAAATGCTTTCAGTGAGCAAACTCATGTGCAACAAGCAAGTGCTCTCAAATCGTATCGAACATTTCCATTTTAATGAGGTTTGATTAAAAGTGCGGCAGTTGCTGTAAATCAAACATGTCAAACTCAAAGGCTAACACGGGCCAAATAAACAGGTTTAAGTTTATGGGGGGCCGCAAAAAGACAAAAGCTTCAATTTTCATAGAAACATGGGCTTATTTCGACAGAATACAAGGGGCTGAAATAAATGATTCATCATTAACATAAAATAATAGAACATGTTAATAAAAATTAATATTTTGCCGAAACCGGTTTGGCTCAGTGGATAGAGCGTCGGCCTGCGGACTGAAAGGTCCCAGGTTCGATTCCGGTCAAGGGCATGTACCTGGGTTGCGGGCACATCCCCAGTGGGAGATGTGCAGGAGGCAGCTGATCGATGTTTCTCTCTCATCGATGTTTCTAACTCTCTATCTCTCTCCCTTCCTCTCTGTAAAAAATCAATAAAATATATTAAAAAAAAAAATTAGTATTTTTTCTTGAACATTAACTTACCAGACACTGAATAACTGCAGAAATTAATAAGCGTAACGCAAATAAATCTATTTTTCTTGTTCGTCGAAAGCGAAATATTTCCTGTTGTGCACACCAAACAAGTCAGTCTAAGACTAAGGACATGGCCATTGGCTGCTAAAATATTCGCTGCTGGTATTAGTGGAGAGAAATGGTGCGCCTGTGCATAAGGCACGTAAGGGAAATGAATGCAACACGATTACAGTAATCAGTCATTAGTGAATGTCGTAGTTTGTTATTAATAATGATGTATAGCAGGATATTGTAAAAATTAAGTTACGAAATTTTTATGAAAACGTTTCTTACATACCGTTATATTGGCTGGGCCGCAAAAATATTCGTTGTGGGCCTCGAGTTTGACATGCTTGCTGGAAATGGTCTGAACTGACACGGTACCTGTGTTAGAAATGCGCCCAGCCTCTGGGAGGGATGCTCAGAGGAGAGCTCATTTCCACCCTCATTTCTCTTCCATAAAAGGGAAGAACTGCTGGGTCTCCCACTTTCAGAGCAGCAGAAGTAGCAAATTGATTTTTTTTCTGACAAGATTGCTGAGGAGAATGATGAGGAGTGGGTGGAACTGACTGAGCGAAGTGAAAGATGAAAGATAATAGCCCAGAATAAGCCAGGAGTGCTGATGGTGAGGGTTGGGTGTAATTTAAAAAATAACAAAAATGCTGGTCCTAAAATCCTTGGGATTTTCATGTGGATTTTCAAACAGAATTAGGTTGAGCAGTTTGATTTTTTTTTTTTTTTTTTTTTTATCATGTAAGGCCTTTTTTTTTTGTAAGTGTAATAGAAATCCCTCTGGAAAACAAAACGTTGCATGTGTCAAATATCATCTTGCAGGACATAGGACTTTCACCTGTCTCTATTTTATTTATTAGCAAAAAGCCTGGTGTTTCATGGACATTCCGCAATTCTGACCTGATCATTTTATTGTTCATTTGTTTAAAATTTTATGTACAATCCTATACCCCTAATTATATATGATACATACATTACATATACATATAGAAAAGGTCTGGGTGGATATTTTCCAAAACGTTTAAGAGAGATTGTCAAGAGGGGCGGGGGGAAAGAGACATATGTAATACTCTTTGTAATACTTTAAGCAATAAAACGAAATTTAAAAATAAAATAAAATAAATTTTCTATCTTCAAAAAAAGAGAGAGTCTCCCTTTTTGAAAAAATTTTTATTATTGTTCATTTTTTTTTTTTTTTATTCCCCAACAGGCCGTATCGGGCTCGGGACACAGTAGGATCTTAGTAAATATTTGTTCAGCGATTTAATAAACGAATGAGTTGCGGGCTCGATTTTTTTAATTCTTCGAGTTGTTTGGAGGACGAGATGCAGCATATGCCAAGTGATTAAAACAGTGCCTGGTGTGCTCCAAGTGCTCAGTGAGACTTTGTCATCAGAACTCAGAGAGCCTGCCTGTTTGATCAATTAATATGCTGAGGGCCTCCACCCAGGACTCTTATCTAAAACAATCATCCTCTTTAATTGTCCTCCGGGCCCCACCCCTCCCACGTTGTAAAGGGTATGGCTCCTGCAGTCCTCTCTCTTTATCTCCCACATCCTTTTTATTAGATCCCCACCCAGAAACGTCTGGAACAACTCTCCCTGTAGGAGCCCCTTCTTTGAGTCCCCACATCTCCCTCCACTCACCACCGCCTCTTTCTCCTGTTTTTTTTTTGTTTTGGTTTTTTTTACGATTAAACTCCTACAGGGGCTGTGGCCCACTCTCTCTCATTCTTCCCCTCCATTTCTTGACCCATTCACGTCAAAATGTCTTCTCCGCCTCCCCGCAGAGGCCTCCTTTGTCAAGGTCACCGGGGACTTTGTCGAATCCAGTGTTACATTCTTGGCTCTCAACTTCCTGGACCAGGCAGCGGCACGGACATTTCCTCCTCCTTCTTTGGAAGCCCCTCAGTTCACCTGATTTCCCAGGACACCGTCTGTTCTTGTGTATTCCTGATGGACCAGCCCCCTGCTTCCCAGTCTTCCTTTGCTGGTTCCCCCTCCTGTTCCCAAACTCTAGGTTTTTTAAAATTAAATCTACGGGAGCGACATTGGTTAGTAGGATCACCTAGGTTTCTGTGGGATTTCTTGGTGTCCCTCAAGATCACTAAGTAGATGGCCGTTCCTTTCTTCCATGCATCCAGCTCGCTCTGTCTGTTGCCACAACCAGACTTTAGCCTTGAAAGAATTTTGTTCAGTTAGAAGTCATTCTTCTGCACATTGCAACAGAAACAGATTGCTATGGGATGACTCACTGCATAGCTCCTAATACTCCCAGGGCCTCCTCTCTTAGCGCCTCCCTATCGCCTACTGATCGACTATTTAAAATGGTCCCAAAGAGGAAAATCTTGTTTGAAAGCAGGCCTCCCTGTGATTCAGAAGTGATAGAAGTGCCTCTTGGCTTCCTGTCCTCCCAGAGGCAGCCTGTAGCTTGTTTCACCTCCCGCTTGGTGGACTGAAGTGCAGTCTGGTTTTCCATTAGAAGGCAGTGGTGAAAGCCAAGCCGATATATGAAACTCATTTGTACAATTGGTGATTTAAATACACAGCAACGATAATACCCACTTGGGCCTAGAAAATGTCTTCATTTTTCTTTCCTTCTTTTCCCTTTATACATGTCTATTGATTTCAGAGAGAAAGGGAGAGGGAGAGAGAAATAGAAACATCAACGATGAGAGAGAATCATGGATCGGCTGCCTCTTGCACGCACCACACTGGGGATCAAGCCACAACCCGGGCATGTACCCCGACCAGGAATCACACCGTGACCTTCTGGTTCATAGCTTGATGCTCAGCCACTGAGCCACACTGCCTGGGCCCTTTTTTTCCCTTTTTGTGAACCAGATATCTGAAACCAACTTGCTGCGTTTGTGTAAGCTTTTCTCATACCTTGTACCTTGCATATCCAATGAAGCCTATATTCCTATCTAAACCTTATTTTAAAAGAGTTTCGGCCTCTTATAAAGTATCAATAGTGATCATTTAAATTTTCAGAGATACTTACCACAGGAAACTTGAAAGTATTTTTGCTTCCCTTCCTTAGTAAGGAAAATCTTACTGTGGGAGTTAGTGGACATACTAGTATGTCCTCACACTTTCTAAATTTGGTAGAACTGTTTGGCGGCGATTTAGATGCTATTGCTGATAATGATTGCAAACCTCATAATTACCTGTGTTCACACGGTCATGTGCTGGGTTAATTAATATGTGAGCATCGTCCTGTGTGCTGACCTTAAGGACCATCTTGCCTTGAAATATAAACCCGTGAGAAATGCTTACCTCCTACTAAAACAACTTTCTTAATTCATAGGTGGCCTGCTTACCATCAGCCTCTTCTCTCTCTGGTGCATCTTGCTTAGCTAGGTAAATCTTTATAAGAAATTATTTTCTCATGTCATGTCTCTGTTAAAAGACTTTAATCACACACACACACACACACACACACACACACACACACGGTTCCTACTCCCCAAGAGGCAGTGAGCTAGACGAGCAGAAAACTACAAACAATAAGTCATAGTTCCTGTCCTCAAATACAGTTGGATAAGGACTAAATTTGAAATCTTTATATTCAGTGACTTTTACAATGTCCTAACCTCCTTTTTAACACTTTTCTTCCACGGAGTCTTTGAAATCGAAAATACTGACTTCTTCTCCAGGAGCAAGCTGTGTGCATCCTTGATTCCTACCTGGGTAAATAGGTTTCCTTGCCTGTTTTCCCACTCTTTTCCTTCCCTTAAGCTCCCAGCTTTTTCTGAGAGAACCTCCTAACCCCCAGCCCACACAGAGGCCCTTTGCTCTGGCATTATGCATTCCGCGGCCAGCTAATTTTTTATGCCTGTGTCTGATTTTTTTCCAAATAGAATGTGACTTTTCTGTCTTGTTTATTTTTATATGCCTCACACCTAGAAAATGTGCAATATCTCTTCCCTTCTAAGAGTTTGTCATTTTACATCTTTTTTTTTCATAAGGGGGACCTTGAAAGTTCTAAGTTCTTTTAACTTTCTATGTAGCTGAACCTTTACTGTACAAAAAAAAAAGTCTCCAGGTCTTATGTAAGTATCCCATCCAGGTAGAGATTGTACTGATGTGAGCACTACTTGTGCAGTTTGTAAATGATCCACATGTAGAGATGAAACTGAAGCAGTGAGGTAGAGGGAGGATTGGGAGTTTGGTTTTTAAGTCTCAGAAGCCCTTAATTGGTTTGTGTGGAACACACAGATTTATTAATTTATAAAAGCAGATTCTGCCCAAAGTATTCTCTCTTCCTGGAAATTTCCACTCAGGAAAAAAAAATTGTTCAGAAATTTGAAAATATGAAAAAAAAATTACTTTAGAAATTTGATGAATAGGGAGGAAACAAAGGAAATGGAATATTTAAAGGCCACTTGTATGAAGCGATGATATCCTGAAGAGCTTTCCTTCTCTGATTAGCCAGATATCATCATCTGGGACTGTTACACAGGACTCATTTTCATTTTTCAACTCAAATTTTCCCAACTCTCTTTTGGGATCTCTACTTAGAATTTGCACCCATTACAGTTTCACGCTCTCATTGTCATGCCTGTTTCAGTCCATGACAGAGTCTGATTGCTTTCTGGGGGTTTGCTTCTCACTAACCACACTGTGGAGTGGATTCCTCCTGGGATGTCCCTCACCCTGAAGAACAAGCTAATCCACTCTGTAGGTTGAGGATTTCTGTTATTATTACTAATTCCTGTTGTATACTTTAAAAAATATATATTTTTATTGATTTCAGAGAGGAAGGGGGAAGGAGAGAGAGAAATGCCAGCGATGAGAGAGAATCATTGATCGGCTGCCTCATGCTCACCCCATGTTGAGGGTTGAGTCCGCAACCCGGACATGTCCCCAGGCCGGGAATCTCACTGTGACCTCCTGGTTCATAGGTCGACATTCAACCACTGAGCAACACTGGCACTGGGCTCTGGTGTATACGTTTATACCTTTATAGCAAGCTACTGACTAAAGAGAACCTATTCTAAAAACAATTTGTATGAATTTATTGGTAAGGACTATCCTCTTTTGCAAGAAGTGAATCGAAGTATACTTTCTAAGAGTGAATAATTTGGTTTGCATCCTTGCTTCTTAATAGCTATTAGGACATTTGAATTAGAGAATGCTTTGTAAAAAAAAAAAAAAGAAAAAAGAAAAAAGAAAAGAAGCCAAGACTGATCATCTCTAATAGTAGCTGGTAATAAGACAAATTCAAATATGCAACTCTGACAATAAATAAAAACAGTTGAGAAGTCACAGGATGAGAGCAACTCTTTTTTTATTTTTTTAAAGGGGAGAATGCCGAAACCGGTTTGGCTCAGTGGATAGAGCGTCGGCCTGCGGACTGAGAGGTCCCAGGTTCGATTCCGGTCAAGGGCATGTACCTGGGTTGCGGGCATATCCCCAGTAGGGGATGTGCAGGAGGCAGCTGATCGATGATTCTCTCTCATCGATGTTTCTAACTCTCTATCTCTCTCCCTTCCTCTCTGTAAAAAATCAATAAAATATATTTGGAAAAAAAAAAGGGGAGAATGATGATTTTTATTTTTATTCTTTAAATATATTTTATTGATTTTTTACAGAGAGGAAGGGAGAGGTATAGAGAGTTAGAAACATCGATGAGAGAGAAACATTGAGCAGCTGCCTCCTGCACACCCCCCACTGGGGATGTGCCTGCAGTCAAGGTCCATGCCCTTGACCGGAATTGAACCCAGGACCCTTGAGTCCACAGGCTGATGCTCTATCCACTGAGCCAAACTGGCTGTGGCAAGAACAACTCTTATTCGTGTTAAATTATGTCAGTTGTTTTATTGATGCTCAGTAATCCAGCAACTTCTTCCTTTAGCAAGTGTTTATCCCTTTGAAAGAAACCCCTACTTTGCTCTTAAACACGGGAGGAAAAAAAATTGGAAATCTTTTTAGCTGTGTACATAAATATTGGCTACAGAAATATCGATTGCTTTGTTTCCGTTGGACTCTGTGTTGCAGAAGTCATCCCTGTTTTAGGAGAGCCGAGTCTGACCCTCCTCTAAACTATGTGTCATGGGCAAGTAAAACTAAATAAATAAAATTAATCCTTGAGGAGCTGCAGTAAGAGAAAAATCCCTCTAAATATAAATAAGACTAGAACAGAATGTGCTCATTAAAAACACACACACACACACACACACACACACACAACTGACTACAGTTGCTCAAAGGCAACTGAAGAAGTCTTCTGCCTGTTTCTGCAGGGTTCCCTCTCTGTAAGGGGTCTAACAGTGTAAGTCACGAAGGCCTGTGGGAACAGGTGCTGGTGAGACATCCAGAGGTACTTCCTAGGAGTGATGAGCCTGTATTGACGGCTCTAACAGGTAGTTCTGTGGTTTACACAGTGTGTCTTTAGGAGTCTGTTTGACCAAAAGAGAAATCAGTGATGTAAAGAGATCTGCATATGAGATGATTTCATCAAAATAATTTTGAATTCGTTGTCATTACTCATTCAGCTGTCATTGTAATGTATCTTACAGCGCTTTAAATTATATCTCCGCAGATATCTTATTTCATCAAATAGCTCATAAACCATTGAAAACTGCCCACAGATTTTACTTCTTGGTATTTTTCTTATGTATAGAAAAGAAATTTGCATGGGTTCTGTCCTTAATCAATGTCTTTTGGATTTCTGATTGATGCAGGAGTTGTGGGTTTTAAAATATGATTTATATACTCCTTGAATCAGCAATTTACAGAGAATAAGAACATAATTAGGTGCATTTTAAGTCTAATTTGAACCTGTTTCAGTGGGTACCTAGGGGCCTAATCTAGATGCTATAGAGTGATAGCACTTTATTTTCTAAATGCAGAAGTACCAGCTAGCAAAAAGCTCTAATTATCAGCATAGTTAATAATAGGATTGATTTTATCATGCACATAAACTGATGACTAATACGTAGGCATTTGTTATATAGTCAAATTCTTCGCAGTTTAAGATGTGATAGATCACATAAGCATTACATTAGACAAGTGTGTAGAAAACAAGTTAGAAAATATTGTGTTAATATAATGATCTAGAAGGGTTTTTTTTTTTTGGTAAAAATGTCAGGTGATTTATGTTAAAATTGAATGATTTTTATATTCTATATTTTTTTGAAAAGACAGCATAGTACTAACTAGAGATTAAAGGAAATGTTTTATTTCCCCCAAAACTAAAAAAGTGCAATTCCATGGCTCTTTTTCCTTAAAGCAGATACAAATGATGAGAAACAAGAAACTTTGTATGGTGAGTATTTGATATTGCATCACTACACATCTAATGATTTAAAAAGCAACAACTGTATTTATAAGACCCATAGAGGGAATATAGAGTAACTGAAAATTCCCATCTGTGTAAATTATTTTATTAATTTACAGTTGGTGAAAATGGTGATTTATAAATTATCAAAATATGGCATCATTCACCATTATTTGTGGGCTATAGATAATGTTATATGGCTCTCTATTGATGAATAGAAAAGGAAGACATAAAATAAAATATGTCAGGACTGAATGAGCTAAGATAAAGTTTCTCTTTTTCTAAATGCTATAATTTATATCCTTTTTTTTGTTCTGAATCTGCTGAAAGTTTATAATGACCATTGAGTTTATATATAAAATTATAAACTCAACTATTTTTCTTAGAGACCTTAAAACCCTGTAAGCAAAATTTTTTCCCACGATAGCAATTAGCCCCAACAAACTTAGCATAGCCCTTAGCGATTCGCACATCTGGAGCATGAATCTTAATGTTTACAGATGCCTCTGTTTGGGGGAATTACTGTACATTTGGCCAAACTCCGTGTGCAGTCCTACAGCTGGTCCTCATTCTGCCCTTGAAATCGATCTTCCTCCTCACTCTCTCCTATTAAATTTCAAGCTTTCTAAAAAAACTCACTTTTTTTTTTTTTTAGGTTTTTAACCATCATTCTAGTTGTTTTGTTTTAAACCTTTCCAGCGTATATCTAGAGCACCCTTTTTTTAAGGTTTAACACCTGGAACTGGACACTCTTCTGAGTGGTGTAGGCAGTAAGCAGTCAGATCTTCTTATTCTGGACATTAATTTTCTGATAACGTAGCCAAATAGGACATTCACTGTTACCAGCTACCTAACACTAAGCATTCATTGATCTTGTGGTTACATAACTGTCGTAGCTCTATTCCTTATGCACTGTTACTTCCATTCTTACACAATCTGAATTGATCAAGTGTAGATTTTTAAACTTGAATGTACAGCTTTCCAAATATGTGCTATGGGATTCCATCTTGCTGGTCCGTCTCTTGGTGGTTCTGGATGTAGCTTCAGGGTCTCTTCCCTCAAGTGCATCCTGAAGGGATTTCTGCCCCCAGAACACATCAAGTCAAGCATGAGCCTGGCATTGAAAGTCCTGTGTAACCAGGCCCCTCTGTGGCTCCCAGGGTCCCCTGGAGAAAGCACAGCAGCATGGGAGGCAGAGCAGGCCCCTCCACAGGTCCCATGTCTAGTCTGACTCTGGTACTTGTTGCTTGGTAACTTAGGGACTCTCTCAGACTCAGCCTCATCATCCGCATTCAAGTGGGGACAAATTAGACCCCCTACCTCTTTGAAAGCCCCCTGTGGTGCCATTAAAAGCCTTTTAAGATCTGACCCAGACCTGCCTTCTAATCTTGTGTTCTGCTAATGGCTACTGATTCTTTTCTTAAACAACTAAACACATTTTGTTTCTCGCTAGTCCCTAGATACATTCATACTATATTTATGCTTCTGTCTATGCTAAAGCTGCCTGGAATATTTCCTCCAAACTTTCTCTCTCTCCCCCCCCCCCCTCTCTCTCTCTCTCTCTCTCTCTCTCTCTCTCTCTCTTATTTTATTATTTTTTAAAACATATTTTTATTCATTTCCGAGAGGAAGGGCAATAGCAGGCTGATTTTTAAGTTGATAATTTTGTATGGCGCATTCTCTCTCTCCCTTACATCCATTCTTTCTTCCTCACTTCCTACCTCTAATTCAAGGCCTAACTCAGATGCCATCTCTTTGGAAAAGCATTGATTTCCCTACTCAGAATTGACCTCTGCCTTCACAATATTCCTGTGGCGATAGAGTGTACCTTCGGCATGCCACTTTCATATCCTGGCCTACATCCCAGGCAGTCTTGTTTCTGTCTGTTTGCCCAACATGAGGAGCAGGTGGCATGTACTTTGGAATTGTGCTTTCTTGCTATTGTCATGTTTAGGGATGCCTCCCGGCCAGGCAGAGAGGTCAAACCATGGGCTACACTCATGTTCTCTTTTCAGCGGCAGGAAGATTCCAGTCTGCCTGATCGGAAATAACGGGCTTGTTCTAAAATGCTGCAATGCACCAGCCTTCTCCATGTCTGTCTTGAGGACTCTCGATATGTCTTTGTTAACGTGAATCCGGCACGAATCCTCTTGTCTTCCTCAGCTCCTGCCTGCCTGCTTCTCTCTTACTACCAACATCTCGCTATTTCTTTTGGGGAATTAAAAATACATATATTTTAACCATTATGGTGGGGAGCATGGGCATGGGTGAGACTGACGTCACCCTCAGGCGCACGCAGGGCCCCCCACCAGTCAGCCAACCCTTAGTCTTGTTCCCAGTGATTGCTTTAACAGTGGGCCTGTGACTCCCACCTAAGTGCACGGGGAGATGTTAAGTGAGGGGCTCGGAAGAATACCCCCACTCTCATTTAGGGGAGTGATGGGAGGTGTCCCCGCTTCTTCCAGACCCCGTGGCAGGAGAATGTGAGGCCAGGACCGGCTCTGTGAGGGAGCCAGGTGGAGAGGAGGAGGGCGGAGCCGAGAGAACGGAGAAGCCGACACCTGATGGCTTTCTGCATCAAACTGTGACTGCACTTAACACCGAGAGTGTACGTTTATTTTTCCCCCCTCTTTTTTTCCTTTTGGCTTGAGTTATTTGAGCCAGATTTGCTCCTTCTAAACAAAAGCGTCATAACCAACAGCAACGCCTTCAGAATATTTTCCCAGATCTGTTATCTCCCCCGCCGCCTCCCCGCTAACATCTCGGCAGCTGAAAAGCCCTCCTGATTTATAGACACCGGGTTTATCAGTTTAGTCACCTCTGGGCTGCTCTTTGTGAAGTGTGGATCTGATGAGTGTCCCTCCTCCTTGCCCCGCAGAGCTGCGTGCTGACAGGTCACGGTAACAGATGGGGAACAGAACGTGAAAGATGAGGCAGGAGAATGAGATGTACCCTCGCGATCGCGGCTGTCCTAATAGGGCTCTGTGTACTTGGACATCGTGTGGAGGAGCGTTACTTTCTAGGACACGAGTTTTCTGTGTTTAGGCTTTGATGGAGGACTGGGAAGCTCTGACAAGGCATGCTGTCGATCAAACTGCACCTCCTGAAGTGAGCCACCTGCTCCACAAATTGATCAAGTGCAGCCTTGGACTTGAGAGCTTCTGTCATGGAGAAGGTGATGCACATTGTTGATAACTGAAAAAATTAAGATGTCCTTCTAGAACGGGTGGGGAATCTTTCCTGCCAAGGGCCATTGGATATTTATAACATCATTTGAAGGCCGTGCACAATTATCGACTTAAACATTATTAGCCTGCTGTATTCGGTCAAACATGTCATTAACTCACCCCTAATGCCTTGGCAGGGCCAGACCAAATGACTTTGTGGGCCTTGTATGGCTCAAGGGCCGGACGTGTCCCACACCTGCTCTAGAAGATGGTCAGCTATTCTGTGATGGAGCTATTCTTCCTTTTCAGCGAGGTGGCCTCTGAGGGGACATGTGGGTGACACTTGTGTTCTTTTGCCAGCACCAAGCACAGGGCTCTCACTCCTGCTGGGGATGTTTCCTGGCAACAGAGACCTTCTCTCCTTTTTCTTCCTCCTTTAACTTCTCTTTCTCATCTCCCTCTTCCTTTCTGTCTCATGCTGACAAAACCAGGGATGGTTTTATTTTTTTATTGTTTTTTTTTTTTTTTAAATACATCAATCCATCTTTAAATTTCTCATCATAAAACCAATAAAGGGACAACAACTGATCCAGCCCAATCTTGATTCATGCTGTAACTAGAGCCACCAGATAACGGTGGCTAGAACACAGACCGAAGTGATCTGTTGACCAACTTTTCTAGTTCACGTTTTGGAGATGAGGCCTTCACTGAAAAGACTGTTTTTAGATTTCCAAGCTGCATGATTCCCCTCAGGCACCAGTTGGACGTCAACTCAAGTTTTTATGTTTTCTTCTTGGCAATGATGGAAGAGATTTGAGTAGCCACCGTTCCTCCCCCAGGCTCTTCCAGTCTGATACAAATGACACACACACACACACACACACACACACACACACTATTTGAAAACAAAATCAATTCATTTGGAAGTTCAACCAAACTCGTCAACTTAATTGACACTACACCTGCCATGATTTTATGCAACTTGGCACTTAAAACTCTACATTGTTAACTTCACAACAAAGCAAGACAATTTTAAAACATTATCCATTACAAAAGAAATGCCCCTGTTTTGTATGTATTATGTTTACAGTATACTTAACATACATTTTTTAAATTTTATCAACATTTTTAATGACTTCAGATGTTTTGTTTGTAATTCAAACAACAAATCATTTCTGTTTAAGCATGGGAATCAGTTGGTCAGCCTTAACAATACCCTCTTTTCTTTCCATTTATTTTTTTATCTGGGTTATGCAGAAGGTGTTCCCTCTGAGACCTGAATCTATTAATTCTTCAGTGGCTTCTACTTCACTAACGAAGAGTTCCAGATAGGTTATTCATTCGTCATCGTCATCAGTAGCCTCACTCACAGTATTAGCTGTCAGATTCACTGCCCAGCGTTCTTTGTCATTGGCCTTATTAAGGCCCAGCTGGGTTTATCTTTCAGGGCAGTTCATAGGCTGTCCTGTGTGCCCTGCCCAGAGAGGAGGCGTGGAATGTCACTCTTCCGTCCCAGTTGCCATTCTTGATGCTGCAAACCATTTCCCAACTCTTACTTAGTCACTTCCTTCCAGCTCCTGGGGAGTGTTTGCTTTATTTCTTGGACTCGGTTGGGTAGCTGTTCAACACTGAGATGCGTGAATGGGCTCTTTATGTTGTCCTTGGCTTCCAAGAAGAGTTGGCTGCCGCGGAGGGTGACAAGGGTTAAAGATATATGAGACTGCACTCAAGCTTTTTAAAAAATCTTTTCGTGTTTCCAGACTCTAGTTAAAGTAGAAGTATTGCCATCCCTTGGGGGATTATCTGAATCAATCTTGTTTCTTGGGCCATGCGATCCAGTCTGTTGCCCAGCACGTGTTCACCTTGAGTTGACCCTTGGCATGGGGTGGGGAAGTGGAGGAGGAGAATGGCCTTGTCCTGATTGGACCAGGAAAGTGTGGGCCATTTATTAGCATATTTATGAGGTAGCAACAAGCATGACATCCATGCCAGACAGTCTGTGAAATGGAGAAAGTATGCATACATTTTATTGCCCAAGTTTGGGTGAGTAATAGGGAATGGATAAGAAGAAATTTGGAATGCAAGTACAATAAATGATTTAAGATTTGTCTTAAATAATCTAAGGATTTTTTCCTAATAAAATAAAAACATACAAGCATGAAGTTTTGGCAAATTCTAATATATGCCATGGGATAGATTTGCTTATTGTGCATTTAACCACATTTATTAAGCCTCTGCCAAATGCCTCCCTCTCTGCTATACATTGGAAATATGTATATATTTCCTTACTTCCTTTGAGGAATTCACAGCCTGATGAAAAGATAGATACCCATGCACATGTAATCTGATGGTGGTTGAGTAGTTCCTCTCATTTCCTGGGGTGTGGCCTTCCCCTTCTCCTTTATCACCTGCCACCAGGTGACAATGACTTCCATTCGTTTCAGTGTGGGAGGCATGCCTATGCATATTCCCGGCCATTGACTAGGGGTTTTCCAATATAGCACCACGGAGAAGGGGCTGTCCTAGGAATGGAAAGCCCCCACACACCCCAAGTGATGGGAAGATTGGCTGATTTTATTGTAAGTGACAAGTGCTGGTCTCTAGACTTTTGCGGAAGGTCCACAGGCTTGAGTCACCTTCGACTTGTAGTTTCCCTTCTCCATGTGACCTTGGTGGGGTTGGGGGGTATGCATGGACTTGAGAAGAGCCAATGCGGTCCTGCCAGCGTGGTTCTGTAGTTGAGCGTCAACCTATGAACCCAGAGGTCACGGTTCAATTCCAGGTCAGGGCACATGCTCGGATTGCGAGCTCAGTCCCCAGGGGGGGACGTACAGGAGGCAGCCGATCAATGATTCTCTCATCATTGATGTTTATCTCTCCCTCGCTCCCCCCCTCTCCCTTCTTCTCTGAGATCAATAAAAATATTTATATGCATACAAGTTCTTTGATTGATCTCTTCCACCCATCCATCCTCCCCTGCCTTCCTTCTGAGGTTTGAAAGTCTATTCCATGCTTATATGTCTCTGGATATATTTTGTTCTCAGTTTGTTTTGTTTGTTAGAGTCCACATATATGCATAACCCATATCACAGACAGTAGGGCGATGAAGGCCTGGGGTAGGGGTGTGCTAAAGAGGTCAATGGGGGAAAAAGGAGGACATGTGTAATATTTTCAACGATAAAGATTTTAAAAAATAATAAAAATATTTTTTTAAAAAAGAGCCAATGCATTTTCTACGTAAGCGAACTGGGCCCATTGTATCACCTTGGAATATAATTTGTGCTGCTTCCTGACCAAGACGTAGCGCTCTCATGCCTGTCCTGGAACAAATCTACATCTTGAACAAGCAGTGAGCGTGCTTCGGATTGACAAGGGCCTGTCTCTACAAGCAAATGCAGAAGAGAAAAGATTAATATTTGGGGATAGATATGATCTCACTAAACATGCTAGAACGGAGGCGTGAACGAAATAATCCAGGAGTTCAAAAGGAGGAAGTCTTTACTCCGCAGGGGGTTTGCCGGTGAAATTTTAAAGAAATCGAATTCTTCCAGGATTTGAAGAAAAATAAGGATGTTTCAATCAGGAGAAGAGAGAAGCATTTCAGGCAAGAAAGCAGTACATGCCGAGGATGTTATGGCCTCACGAAAACGAGTTTGTGTGTGTGTGTGTATTTTATTCAAAGAGGACATATTACTGCAGTGCAGAACCGGGCTTTGGTTTAGTTAACCAGTCAGCACAAGTTCACGGAGCATCTGACGTCACGGGGCACAGACAGAATGTGCCTTCCCAGGCCACCCAGGCTTCCCCCCGTCGTACCACTCAGCTTATTTCTTTCATGAGCATTTGTCGAAATCTAGAATGATCTTGTCTGCTCACTTCTTCATTGTCTAGACCAGTGGTTCTCAACCTTCTGGCCCTTTAAATACAGTTCCTCATGTTGTGACCCAACCATAACATTATTTTCGTTGCTACTTCATCACTGTAATGTTGCTACTGTTGTGAATTGTCATGTAAATATCTGATATGCAGGATGGTCTTAGGCGACCCCTGTGAAAGGGTCGTTCCACCGCCAAAGGGGTCGAGACCCACAGGTTGAGAACCACTGGTCTAGACTGAAGTGGAATGTAAGTGCCACAGGGTGAGAAATCTCTTTTTCTTTTTTTTTTTGAGAAATCTCTCTTTTATTTAGCGTGGCATCCTCGTCACATTCTGTCTTGCACACATAGTTTGACGTAATATTGTAAGAAGTGCAGCTGCAAGTCAACTTTTGATTTCCTTGTTTTATACTTAGTTGCTCATTTAATTCTTTCCAATCCTGTTTGAACCGAGGAAGACAAACAGTCCATGCAGCCAGGACAAAAGTCATGTGCATCCTGGATTTCATTTTACTGTGACCCATTTTTCGATAGTCCCCACCCAACTCCCACCCCCATGTGCTTACTGAGTCATGGGCTGCCTCTTCAGTGACTTTAGAACAATTACACAAGCACAAGTTCCCTTTTAACACTGTGTGATAGACCGTGTTCCTTGCCCACACAGTCCCACTTCCTCCTCACTCACAAAACCCTCATTTCCTTCAGTAAGTAGCCCAAAGCTAGCCATGATCGCACCCCTGGACGAATGGAGACTGGCGTTAGTGTGATTCCGTGCCCTTGGCCAACAGTCTTCCAGAAACGCAGGCTTAATTCAACAGTGCATGATTTCGCTGGACCACTACATGTTGCACCAACGAGACTTCAGAGAGAGACGCCTTTCCCTGCGGTTGGAGGGGGAATCTTTTTGTCTCTACTGCTCCACTTGCCGGTGGCAACCCTGTTTGCTGCCGATGGTTGACAAAGCTGCAGTGTGGAGGACTGAGTGGAAGGAGGTGCTGAGTCACACGGGAACTCTGATGACACGATGCTGGTGTGGATCCTGTCTTTCGATTTCCGTATTTTTCAAGTCAACTTGATTGGGATTCTCTGATACTTGTGGACACAGTCATTCTAATGATAGATGCAAACAAGGCAGCTCTGTAGGGGCAGCCCACTGAAGCAGACGTTCCCTGATGGCAGCGACTGTCTTGTTTACTGCTTGTCGGGTACCTGCATGGATGTGGCTGAATGCATGAAGGCAACACTTCTAGTTCTAGTTCTAGTTCTAGTTCTAGTTCTAGTTCTAGTTCAGGTTCTAATTCTAATTCTAATTCTAATTCTTTCTAATTCTAATTAATTCTAATTCCAGTTCTCTTGAGAAACTTATTCTCAGGCCCGGCTTTTTATATTAATTGAGAGTTAGTGGTCTTCCAGTCAACAATATTTACTCACCACCATCATGTCTAGACAGTTATACAAAGTAGTGTTGACAGCTAACACTTAAATAAATAATATTGCCATTCAACACCATTGGCCAACATTGTCACAAGCACTTTACATGTATCTATCCATTTATTTTGAAAAAATATAAAAAGCAAAAAGAAAACCTGTACGGGGCTCTCTTACCACACTGTCTTATAGTTGAGACGGGGGGTTAAAAGGTTTCATGATTTGTCCACATTTGGTCACTTAACCAGGAAGAGGTGGAGGTGGGATTTAAATTCAGGCCATCTAGCTTAACTGCCTTAATACAGTGCACAGAGGACACTTTTCCTAAAAAAGTGACACAGTGGCAAAGAATTTTGAGAACCATTGGCTATAATGTGTATTTTTGGGATTGGAAGAAAATAAGACAGGAAGGGTAAATTTATTCTGATTTATGACCTGCCATTTCAGACTCAGCCTTCGGTGCTGTGCTCTCCAAAAAGGCTGCCCCTTGCTGCTTGTGGCTCCTGGAAAACACACGCCAGGTTGTGAAGACAGTAGTAATCAAAGTAGAATCTCTCTTCCATAATTTATTATATGAATTGTGCATTGAAATGGTCATAGTCTCAGGATCCTGGGTTATAGAAAACATGTTAAAATTATTTTTACTTGTTTCTTTTTACATATTTTAATGTGGCTATAGAATTTAAAACTACATGTGTGACATATTATATGTTATTGGACAGCACTGCTTTACTGACTTGGTGTCCAGTGCTGTTTCTGGATTTAAGAAGATGTCACAGTTCAGTGATACGTCACTAAAATTAACATCTTCAATAGTGGACGGATGATGGACTCGTCTCCTAAAACTAAAATTATTTCTGGAGTGATCGGTATTAGCCTCTCTTACAATGCTAATTATCTTATGGGCACTTTTGTAGAATGTTATAGGATTTGTCCAACTCTGGAATCTGAAAGCAGAAATGAGAAGAAGTTAGAAAGAAGCAGAACTTCATGCTCAATGGCCCCGTCTGTAAGCTATCACCCTGTGTGAGAATGCACTGCTTTGTGCCAAGTAGAGATTTAATATTGTAAACTTCCCAGCAGGCAGGGCAAAGGTCTGCTAAGTACCACCTGCTTTTCAAACCAGAGCTTTATATCTGGTCTTTCTCAGACTTCATCATGGCCTTCCTCAGACTACATATTTTTCTCAGTTCTTTTAATATTGCAGTTTCAAAATGCACGAGGCATACATGACCTGTGGTTGCATATCAAAGCTAAAGACTGAGAGTTTAATTTGGAATGCAAGTGGGAATAGGCTTATGAGATTGGAATTGGAAAAAAAAATTCATGTTCCTTCTCATCCCAGAGCAGGCAGCAGCAAATAGTTGCTTCTCCTTTTTGGCGCATTCCTCCTTTTCATTATTTTGATTTTGGTATGACGTCCGTACATGCCTAAGATATACACCAGCTAAGCAAACATCCAGCCTCCCTCCTAAGGGAAGTTTCCATATAGGTCAGTGCACTTTTTAAGCCGTATAAATATCAGATTAACTTGGGATTCAAAAAGACCTAATGTTAGGATCTTATCCAAGATCCACATAGTTTCGTGTGTGTGTTTTTCTCTACATTTGCAAGGCAAAAATGTAGAGCCAAGATAAAAACTTATGTAGATTCCTGAAAGAAAAATTGTTTTTGCAAATGAGTTTAGCAAATTTAAATGAAAAGCATGATATCACTGCATGCATTTTTTACTAAAGAGTATGTGAGTCAATCAATCAAATGATCAATCAATGAGCTAATGAATGGCCAATGTTAATGAATGGCCAATGGGTGCTGAGTATCTTCCGTGTCTGGACCCTTACCCATTACTCTGAAAATTAAGGAGAATAAGCTAAAATGGTCCTGTTGTTGACCTTTTCGTTGGAAGATAAAACGGACACCCACTTGGCAATATATTGTAGAGGTGAAGCTTGGGCAGAGCCTGGAAAAATGAATAAAATTTAAGGGAAGAAAGGTCAGTTCTAAGGAAGGAAAACAATTGGACTTAATAATAAGAGAGAGAATATATCTAAGCACAATAAGAAAATCCAGCAACGAGTATTACTGGTCAGTGGTGAGAAATAATTGGAAGGGCAGAAAAACAAACAAGTAGTGGAACATTTTGAGCCTTAGGTACAGAAGTTTACCTTGATTGGAGAGACTCCAGAGAGGCGATCTCTTTTTCTGGTCGTAAGAGTGACGTGAGAAACAACAGACTAGGGGATAAATGAGAAGCAGGACCCAGGCTCTGAGACATCTTGGGATCTAGCTGAGAGGATGACAGCTGTGAGTAAGCACCTGGCTGTCGTAAAGGAGAGAGAGATGCCGGAGATAGCCTGGAGGACGATGTCATAGGGCTGGATGACTAGGCTGGCCGATGAGCTTCAGAACTCTGTTTGGAAGAAAAAGAAAACGTTGTCTTTAGTTGTGATTTTTGACCTTCCAGTCTTTCTGTTCCTTTCCTTCTCAGTAGACGGCCATTTCTTCTCCTTTTTCATATCTTTCTTGCCCAGAGAAACCTTCATAAATATTTACCAAAAAAAAAAAAAATCAAGAAAATAGCTTTCAAATATACATCCCTACCCAAAATATCATAGTGCAATGCAAGATGTCATCTTGCTTCCCCTCCCTCCTTATTTAAACGGTTTCTCTGCCGTGAAGACTCTCCCCTTCATCTGTATTAAATCTACTCGTTCTTTAAATCTCATCCAAAATGGGTCTTCACCATTCTTGATTCATTCCAGCTAAAGGTATTTGTCATCAGCAATCAGAGCCTACCTTATGTTTTAATTTTTGTACCTTATCAGGCACTTAATTGTTGCTTCTTGGAAGACAGGAAATGTGTTTTCCATGTCTTTATATGTAGTCCCTGTATGGTTTAGATCCGTGCTCTGCAGGGAGTAGGCGATGTGTAATTTGCTGTAAAGTGACCCTGCGTTATTTGGTGACACCATCCTGGTGTAGGCCCATGGCATTCTCACCTGGGCTATTACTGCGTCTCCTAACTCATCTTTCTGCCTCCAGTTCATCCTTCCTATTGCAGCCCAAGGTGTTTCTGTACATTTTAGTCGAGATTGGTATCCCATTGCTTCAGAATAAAATCCTAGCCTTCAATAGTCAAGGCCCTCTACCACCTGGTCCCAGGCTCCGCCCACCTTAGGCCTCATCCTCCTCGTACGCTGTGGTCTTGTCATGCTGGGTCATGGGTCCAAGATGGTTATCATAATGCCTCTGTCTAATGCTACTGCCTTAGGCTGGAATGTACTTCTTACCATTGCCAGGGATTCCTCTTTTAACCCTTCGGGTCCCAGGAGAGGCTCTTTTGGGCTGTTGCCACCTTTGGGTTGTTGCCCCTTAGCCGGGATGCCAAAAGTTAGGTAAACTCCATCTCCTTGCCATGGACAAAAGTACGGGAAGTGGTTTTCTAGAGCATCTCGTCCAGACCCCGGGAATCTCCGCACAGGTCAGAGTCAGCCATTTAACAGTGGCAACAACCTATAAAGTCAGATGCAGTCGGTCTTAACCTGCAGTTTTGGGCTAACGTCGGAAAACAGAGTTAGAACTGGGAGAGTGCCTGGCACAGGGTGGGCACTTCCTAGACTCTACCCCGTCCAGATACAGACACATTCTCTTCACTCTCCAGCCCCTCGAGGTGAGCATCATCAAATATTGTGGTAAACACACGAATCAACCGCCCCTCTACCAAAGACCTGTTTTCCGTGAAATTGCGGGTGTCACTTGAGGCAACCCATTGAAACTTACAGATCGCCTCTCTCTGCTCACGTGACCGATAATAAATAGACAATTTCTTCTCTTCCCTCCATCCCCGGGGCACTGTCTGAAATGACTGTCCTTTGAAATGCTCCTGGGCTTAAAATATACGAAAAAGGAAATACTGTCAAAATGAACGGACTGTGGCTCCCCTGAGAAACATCACGTAACATTTATTTGTGGAGGTATCTCGTTTCTAATCTTACATCTATTTCAGCGCGTTCCACTAGAGAACATTGGAACATATACCACCTGGATTCTGAATCAGGCCTGTCACTTAGCAGCCCCGAAAAAGGTCAAAACTCTGTTTCTTTTGTTGTGTGTGTGTGTGTGTGTGTGTGTGTGTGTGTGTGTGTGTGACTGTAGTCTGGCTTCTCTTTCTATTACAAATCGTGAGTTACAGAGAAGATGCTTAGTAAGAATTTTTTTTTTTTTTTTTGCCAAAGGAAAAAGCCCTGCAGATATTATCAGACATTGGTGCCAATGGGGCTTTTGAAACCTTGTCCCTGTTTCTTTGTGTTGTTGGGAGATGCTTCTTATTTCACCAGAATGCATTCATCAGACCTTTGACTGTTTATTCACCGGGTGTGCCAGGCATGGTGCTGGGTGTTGGGATTCAGCAGTGAGCAGAAAAAGACAGTCTTCCAATAGTGGCATCCACTGTTGGAAAGCAAGGAAAGATCTAGGACAGTGATGGCGAACCTGTGACACGCATGTCAGAAGTGACACGCGAACTCATTTTTTTGGTTGATTTTTCTTTGTTAAATGGCATTTAAATGTATAAAATAAATATATAAAATAAATATCAAAAACATAAGTCTTTGTTTTACTATGGTTGCAACTATCAAAAAATTTCTATATGTGACACCAGAGTTAAGTTAGGGTTTTTCAAAATGCTGACACGCCGAGCTCAAAAGGTTCACCATCACTGCTCTAGGATGACCAAACAAAGCTACCAATGAACAAGAACTCTACTCAAGGGCTCTCAATGAGAGAACCTGGTGCTCTGAGAATGTCTCCAAGGGCATCTGGCCTTGGCGAGAAGGTCAGGGAGGACTTCCCGGAGGAAGTGACAATTGTAGTGAGAGATGCATGATGAGTAAGAACTAGAGTAGCATTCCAGGCCCTGTGAAACCAGTCGGCATGGCACCTACAAGGGGGCGGAAGTAGGCCAGCGTGGCTGGCAGAGAGCGCTGGGGACAAGGATGGAATGGAAGGAGGGGTCAAACCATGAAGGTGTTAGACCCTAGTAGGGATCGTACCTTTATCTCCTAAATTGCTTGGGAAACCTGTCAACGGTTTATAAGCCACAGGAGACAAGAGCAGCTTTATGTCTTGAAAGGATCCCTAGAGTTAAAAAGCAGAAGGCACATTGGGGGAGGGGAGGGAGTGAGGGGAGACCAAGCAGTCTTCCAGGCATCAGATGGTGGCTTCTGTGACCAGGCTGGTGACAGAAAGCGGGCTGGAGATGGGAAGTAAGTGACACAGGGCTTGGTGACAACTTGGATATATGGCCTGACTCCCAGGTTTTTCTGTTGGCCAAGACCTTTCCAAATTCAGGCTTGTGCAGACCTGACATATTTATTCTCCAAAGAAATATTCCTTTCAATGACCCTTTCACCATTCATGGAGCACCTATTAATATATTATTCTGGCCTGCTGGTGGCACAGGAACGAGTGAGGCGACGTCCGTCACGGAGCTTGTGCCTGTTGGTGCCAGAAAGTCTGATGCAGGTGAAAATCTGCTCGAGCACAATGAAAACAGAGTTTAAGGGACAAGCCCTGGCCAGCGTGGCTCAGTTGGTCAGGCATCATCCCTTGCACCTTAAAGGTTGCCGGTTCGATTCCAGGTCAGGTCATATGCCCAGGTTGCGGGCTTGATCCCCGGTAGGGGGGCGTGCAGAAGGCAGCTGATTGATGTTTCACTCTCATGTCGATGTTTCTCTCTATCCCTCACCCTTTCCCACTAAAAGTCAATAAAAATACAAAAAACAAAAACCATGAACTCTGTGAGAAGAGTAAGAATGTCTAAAAAAAAAAAAAGAATTTAAGTGATAAGGTCAGTTTTTCTTCTTTTTAAAAAAGTGCTTTACAGTGTCACTCCCTCCCAGGAATCAGTGGAATAGGCAGGAATGTGTCAGTTGAGGAGATGGGACTCCCAGGGTCAGAGCTGAGGTGTCATTTCTTAGGCTCAGGTTTCCGAATCCCAAAGGAGGGCTCCCCTTCTTTTTACTTTTTTCCCCTTCCCCCTTTCATTTTCACCTTGCTTCACCGCCCCCCTCCCTCTCATTTTCTTCTTGGCTACATGCAGGCAGGACAGCCAGAATTCTGATTTTCTCCTGACCTGTCATGGAGGCGAGCAAGTTCAGGTGTGCATTTTGGAAGCTCAGGCCAGCGCTCTGTCGGGGAACCTGGAACCGAGGGAAATCAAACAGCCTGGCCTGCATTCACCTGGCTTAGCGTCCGTCTCTTGTCATTTGAGAAGCTTAGTTACGTGAATGGTTTTGGCCTGCTGTCTCCAGGACGTTATGCTTGGTCTCCCACTTAGCCGGTCTTGAACAGAACCACACAAACAGGACTGGGGGTCCATGTTCTTTTGTTTTTGTTATTAACAAGCTTGATTTTTTTAGAAAGCTTGATCCCAGGGTGACTCTGGGGATGTGATCATATAGTGTCTGACTTACATAAGCCTTGTAGAGATAGGACCGTTTCCCCCAACTCTTCTCACTCTGATACGTTGTCTTTGTCAAAAAAGAGGTGTGTGCCCCAATTCCGCCATATTGCCTGTGACCAACCCAACAACCAAAAAACACCCACATCTGGACCCAATAGTCAATGACATTATTTATCAAAATAAATTTATTAAAAGTATGCAAAGACCACTTCAAAGTTTAGCTGCCTTCAGGACATGTTTTGGCACTCACAACGGACACTATTTCCTACACAGTAGCACTCACTCTGGGACACACTGAGGGGCAGTAAAAACACAGACCGTTTCAGTTTCAGGGTTACGAGACCACGGGACCGATGATCTGCAGTCATGAGCACTTGGATATGCTTGCACGTAGTAAACACGTGAACATTACTTAGCACGAAAACAAACTAAAACTAAAACCACTGTGTGGCAACGTGGACCGACCTTGGGAAAGATGTACAGCCAGCTAGCTACCTAAGGCCACAGGATCCCAGACCCATTGATTTACAGAATGCTTTCGGACCAACAGTATTTCATCGTTATCTTTCCATTCCCAGGTTCCTGCCCTTCCAGCGGGAGACACCCCCGGATCAGACCACGCGCTCCCCGTGTGCTGCAGTCACAGTCACGGAGGCCACCCCGGTCCAAGCCTCTCCTGGGGGCCGCCAGCTTCCCAGTGCGCTCCCCAACTCTGAATCAACAGATCTGAGTGACATCTCCCCAACACCCAGGCTGAATTCAAGGTCAGTCCCTTGGGGAAGGTCGCAGCCTTTCCCCCTTAGGAACAAAATGGAAAGTCCTCCATGCTGGGGCTCGTTGTCATCTCATGTAGCATGGGCCTCGGCGGCGATCTGGGGCTTTTTACACAAATCCTGGTAGAACGCCGACTCCAGGAACCGGGGGTAGGAGTTGTTCTCCATCAGGCTGTACACCCTCTTCTGGGCTGTCGCGAAGCAGCCACTTGTAGCCTCTTGGATGTTCTGGGCAATGAGCGTTTTGGTTTGAAAGTCTATGTTTATCTGAAATAATACAACAAAGAAAAGTGGTTTATTCCATATTCAGAGTTAAGAGATTGGAATCTATTTAATGTTTGAAAACAAACAAAACCCCCCAAACTGTAATGTTTGATTAGCTTCACCAGCCTAGCGACTGAAGAAACTTAATTCAAAGCTAGGATTAGAGGAAACACATTGCTACCACCCCCATCCCTTTTAATTTAAGATTTCTCTCCATCTCTTCTGTTTCATTTTGGTGCTAAGAATATTCGAAATATGCTTAAAATGGTACTCTTTCTTTTCCTTACCTCTTTGGGGGCTTCTTTTTCTATGAAGTCAGTATATATTTTCTTTGCTTTTGAGGACAGCTTTTGGGGTGACTTGGTTTTTTTGAAGTCTTCACAGGCCAGCCAGAATTCAATATTTTCTTCACAGAATTCCGATTTTAAAAAAGCCCTGAACGCAGCAAGACCATCTGAAAGGAAGGCATGCAGAATGTGAATTAAGTCATCAAATAATCCCTTCTATTTTTTCCCCTAGGACTCTCACTCCCCTGCACCCATATGTTATTATTTCTAGATTATAGCAGTATCTCAGATTTCACTCCAACTTGTAATCCTCAGAATGTAGCTCTTTAAAGACTTAAGATGCCAGTAGGAAAAATGCTTAAGTTGGCACACTGCTCCAAAGATATAAATACTGGACTTTTGCTGTCAATGCAAATATTTATAGGGAGCCCTCAATGCTCTGGGAACCATGCCTCTTGCAAACATGTATGCAATGGAAAAGCTGAGTCAACCTTAACAGAGAGCAACTGCCACTGTAAATTATTTAGGTTAATTTTCACCGCCACCTGGAATGAATCAACCATGTACTTCCATGGTCCAGCACTGGGGAATAAAGGAGAAAAATGGGCCTCGCGTGGCAGTGATTGTCAAGAGGGACAGCTTCAGGCACGCTGCTCTTCTGTTGAGTGGACACAACCTCTCTAGTCTCTGGGGACCCTTGAGACGGATTAAATTCAAGAGGCTAACTTACATTTGCTGGCGAGCAGCTCATCGAAGGCTTCTGACCACAGCTGTGCCTCCTCGGGGGAAGGCCTGCAAGAGAAGATGTGCACGTGAGCTTAAGCCCCTCAGAACCCCGGCTCCCGTTTCCAGTGCAGCAGACAGCTCACCAGCTTTGCAAAGAACAAGACCTCCAGCTCACCTGATGAAGGTTTGCTGTTTGCTCTTCTTGCCAGTTTTGGGCTTCTCAGGAGAGGAGGAGTGTTGCAAGAAGTAGCTCAAACGAGCCTTCCAATCTTTTAACCTGAAAAGGAAGGAGGAAAAGAAAAGATTCACTAAAGTGGCAACAGTTGAAATTGCTACTGCAGCTGATGGTGTTTTTTTCTAAAGCCTCCCAGGAAATAGAGACAAGCTGAATTGAGCCAAAATAAGAACTCTTTTCAGTGCCTTACTCATTTAATCCCTGCACTTCTGTGTTGAACACAGTTTCTTTCATCCATCTGAACATAGCTATTAGTTTTATATCTAAGGGAAGGACTACCTAAATTACTAGGGTTCGTTTAATAAATTTAGTTTGCATAGTTCAAAAGGCAGATGATATTTCTGGCCTGAAAAAGGCAGCAGTTTTTCTGCAACTTTAATTACAATCCCTAGACATTTCACACTTGAAATGCCAGTGGGACTGGCTTGAGCCAGTGACCATCATGTCCCTTCTGCCCTCGGAGGAGAAGGCGCTGGACCAGCCAGAGCTGGGCACCATGAGGGGTGTGTGACCGGCCCTCCCACCTCCGGCCATAACACTCATCTGAAGCAGATGGTCCACTAAATGACAAAGTTAAAGATGAAAAAAAAAAAGTGGATTTAAAAAGAATATATTCAGAACCAGCAAAAATATCTCCATGCCTGCAGCTATGTAGGCTGCTCAGAACTTAAAACGCAATATAGGAATGAAGGGGATACGCTTAGACGCAGGAGGACAAAAAGCCGACCCCCAACTTCCCACCCGCCTCTCCCACCGCCTTGAAACCAAGAAATGTTTTCAGTTCCTCAACCCTACCCGAGAGCCCTTCGCTCACGCATCCAAACACAGGCCACACGGATTTAACCTTATTTAGCCAATTAAAGTTTTGCACATTAGTTTTTTTTTTTTTCCCCCCTGCAGAGACTCAGACTACATAGTTTCTGTGGTAAAAGCCGAGCCTCTAGGCACAGCGCCTGCAGCAAACCCGGGGAGCTCGGTCGGCGCCGGCGGTCGGCGGGGAGAGAAGGAAGCCGTACTCACAAGGTCCGCTTCATTTTCTCCCGCTTCTCCTCGCTCTTGGGGCTGCTGCCTGAGCTCTTGTCCATGGATCCGCAGTCGTGGTGGACAGCCAGGAACATGGCACTTTGCATTATAGTCCCGCCGCCCGGGCCGCCGCTGCTGGCAGCGGGCGAGCCAGCAGCCGCATTTATAACAGGCGGCGGCGCGGGGGCGGGGCTCACCACGTGGGCCCCGCCTCCGGGGGGCGCCGATTGGCCACCTGCAGACGGGCCAGGGGGCGGGGCTCGCGCCAGCCCCCGGCGGTCACGTTCGCCCGCAGCGTCCGGCAGCCTGGGCGCTGCTGACGTCCGCGGCGCGGGCTCCGTGCGCCCTCGGGCGGCTCGCGGTGGCCGGCCGGGGCCCGTGTGGGTGCCGAGCGGGACCTCGCGGGCAGCCCTCGCCGGCGACCTTGGCCGCGGCCTGGCGGGATCGAGGGCGGTGCCCGCGGAGCTGGCTGCAGGCCGGGCGGGGGAGCTCGGGCTTCGATTCCCTCCCCTCCCCCGCGCGCGTGCTCCAGACCCCAAAGGGACGGAGGAGGGTTCCCCGCAGGGAAAGGCCGCTCGCCGCGAACACGGCGCTATCGCCTTTATTTCGAATGAATACTGTCGCCTCCCCAGGGAGACCCTCACCTGCTCCTCTGTCACCCCGTTTAATGAGCGGAGGGACGCAGTGAACAGGAGGCACCGTGACAGGACGGGGCGGGGGGGCAGGGAGGTGGCCGCCCGCAGCTGAGAACACGGGACAGAACGGGAGCCAGGGACCGACCAGGCAGTGCGCTGCCGGGTGTGCATTTTTGTCACCGATGGGCACGTGGCTGGGTCTGTCGGCGGGGCGCAGCCTTGCTCAGCTCAGCAGCCCTCGGCTGCCTCTTTCCAGAACAGAAACCACGGATCTCCCGGGGGCGGGAGGGAGGGGAATACCGAGCCCTCGCTGCTGCAAGGCGCCAGCATCATTCCCGTTTCAGATGCATGCAAGAGGCAGGAGTTCCTCGTGACTCATTCCTGGTGGGCTTAGAACTTACCAGAACACTTAATAACCCGCAAAAAGGGGGGTGGGGGGGGGGAGGAGAAGTTAGCGGTTTCCTTGAATTAAGTTTGATGTGTTCATTCTTCAAAAATCATCTCTGCTGTAGCAGCCTTTATATGGTTTGATTGGCGAGGCCGAATAGCTCGGTAACCTCCACAACAAAATGCTTTGATTTCCGCTAACGTTATTAGAACCGATCAGTGGAATATTCGCGTGGCTTTTCCACCCGGCGTCTAAGCAGACAGTAAAGTTGACAGCATGGTCTTGACTAGGCTGCACATATTCGCCCTGCCTTACACGAGAACGGTTAACAGACAGACAATCGGAACTAGTTTACCGTCTTCTTAGGGTGCGCTGCCAGTAGTCGGAGCTCCAAGTTTGGCCATGTGCTTTGTTATGGAAAGGAACACCGTTTAGATTTCAGTAATAAGTATTTTACAATGACAGGTAAGAATGTCAGTTTTGTGAAACACGCACTCGTCATCTCTGAAAAGAACGCGGCTGAATACTTCCTGCTTCCATTTTCACTTTCTGATGAATCAACACCTATTTATTAAATATGTGCAAGAAGCAGACGTGCTTCTTCTCGCCACTAAAAACCTCCGTATATTTTTCACGTAGAACATGGGAGGGCAGACCCCTGGCAGAGTGGGAAGGCCCGCAGCTCTGAGAGGTGGCAGGGAGAGAGCTGGACTTGTCGGGGCACTGGTTGGAGCGTCGGTTTAATCACCAAGCGCCAAGTGATGTTGGGACAATCCCATCACACCCCTGGAGTCCCAGTTTCTCCTCTGTGTTAAGAGTAACGAGTCTTTCCTGCCAACCTCACTGCATATTACCTGGCTCTGGGTGTGAAAGGCCCCTGTAAAGGCTAAAGTACTACGCAAAACCGTGTTGGTAATCTGTATGTGTGAGAAAGGAACTCTGGGGAAGATTAGCTGCTCCAGGTAGAAACATCATTGAAGGATTAACTCGGAGTTCCTTAGCTTAGACACGCGATAAGCTAATGTAGTAAGATCCTGTCACTGAGAATTATAGAGCATCCGGCGTAGAGCTAAGTGACTTATCATTTCTGTACCTATGGGCCATTTTAAGAGTTAAGCCAGTATCCTCTACGGACCAAGAAAACTTTTTGTCAAAAAGTTGTCGTATCACGGTCTTGTATAAAGACAGGCAGACTTATGTAAAGTGGAGGCTACAGCTTTTGATGAGTTCCCTTTGTTTTTGTTTTTGTTTTTTTTGGTCGTTGCAGCTGGCTTTTAGGTAAATGGGATTGTTCAATTCTAAAATGACACACATTTTCCATTCTGTGGCGGAGAAGGAAGCGATGCAATCCCTTGTACATATTGCACAGCTTGCGAGTGGCTAGATAAACTAACCTTAGGTTTTTCCATGTTGAATCTATTCTGCCCTCTACTGGACACATTTGTGGTGGAGGTTCTCGGGGTGGTTCTTGAACTTAAAAAGAATATATACTAATATATATACATATATATATGAAAATCATGAGGTCCCATTCCTGGAGCTGTTCTTTTTATTCTCTCCTCTTGTAAATGTGAAATAAAATGCTTTGTGAACTCTGGAGTGCTGTACACCCTGTATCACTAAGAACATTTTCCTTCTTTTTATTACACGAAGGTTAGAGACAGTATCTTTTGGGATCTGTTGAAACTCAAGGAAGCGAACAGTGTGGAGGCTCGTTTACATCAGATAGAAAAGGGCTCTTTCATTTGGTGAATGTTTCCTTTGTCAGTGTCTCCTCGGAGGCAAATCCGGTTGACTGACATTCAACCAATAGCTCCCACTAGCGTGTCTGGTTATTTCGGGGTTGAGCGGGCCTCAGGTGACAGCGGCGAATTGTCACGATGCACACGCGTTCGGGGAGCGGAGCCAGGAAAGTCTGAGCAGGGCCTTGGGGCTGGGGCGCCGGGCGATGCTGCTGCTTGTCCGTCTTGCTTGTGATTCAGCAGCTGTTCGTTGCTGCCCTCTGAGGAGATGGCTTTCTATTGCCGGCTGCGCTCTGTCCTTGTTTCTGCTTACTGCCTTCTATCTTTAAAAGTACAAAATAAGCAACATTGACGGGAGCTCACTCACCGCCTGCCGGCAGAATTGCATCTTGATCCTCACAGCAGCCTCTTGAGGTCGGAATAGGGTGTCCTTGCTGTCTGATTACTCTCGATCCTCTTCTCCGCCTTGCGTGCACAGAGATGGAGAAGCCATCAAAATCGGAACGCACCCACGAATGTACTGAAAACCAATCCGTTCTCCCCTCAAAAGCCCTTCCCCACATACCGTTACTCTTGCTGATGGGTAATCACTAGCATACAATGCAAATGTAACGCAAGGCCTCACAGCAACATGTGCAAACGATGCAGAATTTCGTGGCGTTGATGCCAGCAGGGGAACCTTTAGGGCCCGAGAGCCTTGGAGGCAAGGACATGGGTGCGTGTTAACTTGGCTCCTTGAGACCTGGCTTTGCAGCCTGCCTTTCCGAAATACATTTTGGAAAATTTTGGTATGTGTGCTGTTACATAATTGAGTGTAGGCATAAACATGGGCCAGATTTTTATCCTTGCGGGTCCCCCAGGCTTTCACGGAATGAGAATCAGGCTCCCGGAACATTATGCCAGTGATTTTTGACTGATACATGCTCGTGGGGTTAGACAAACAGAAGTGTAGCTACTTAAGCTACTTACAGTCCTTAAAAATGAAGGGTGGCCTCGGATTTATAAATGCTGGCGGCTGTGGCACATTATTCACGGGCCCAAATAGCCTCTGAGCTCTGACTTTTTTTTTTTTTTCAATTTCTTTAGCTTTTACATTCACATTGTTAATAGCATCTCATTTTTATATAGGATTTTGCAATTTGAGAGTGTTTTTCACATGCATTATCTTTTTCTGGTCACAAAGCTATACAAAGGAGCAAAGGGGGAATAGCATTCGTCTGTGTTTTAAAAGTGAGGACCCGAGATTAGTCAGATGTCGAGTAGTTTGGATGTGATAGTCCAGGACTAGAATAACTTTCTGGCCTTCTGGCTAAGACCTTTTACTACTCCCCAAACAAAAAGGGAGACCAAGAAAGCAACAAAGAAAAGAAGGAAGGACAGTATGTAACAGAGACTAGAGACCAATCATGTGCTGAATACACCATGTAAGAAGGTCATTTTTTTTCAATTATTTTGCATAATATATTTTTCAGAGTAGATGCTTTAAATCCACCTTTATGTTCTCTGTATGAGGAGGAGCAACACATCTCTGTTTTATAAAGGAAGAAATGATAGAAAATCAATGTAGACACACTAGGAAAATCACTTGGCAAATTAAAGGAATAGTCAGGTGTCCATAATCAGACAATGACTAAAATAATTAACCAAAGTGGAATTACCCAGACTGATGACCCGATTTTCCCAGAGCAGCTTTTAAAATCTTTTCAACACTATATTTTATCACAATTATTTTTTTCTTTGCAATTGGTTGGTTAGCTATGGTAAATCATACAAGTCAGTACAGTTGATGTACTTTTCTCTTTGGGGAAAATTATACATGGCCCTAGGCCAGTGGACGGCAAACTCATTACTCAACAGAGCCAAATATCAACAGTACAACGATTGAAATTTCTTTTGAGAGCCAAATTTTTTAAACTTAAACTGTATAGGGAGGTACATTGTTATTAACTTAATTAGGGTACTCCTAAGCTGGCCTTTGCTAAAAAACGTCCTCAATCTGATTGAGGTACGTTCGCTGAGGTCGACCCCTTCCAACTCTCCCATCCACTCTCATCTTGTATACTTGTTTCGTCTATCTCCTTTCCGAAAACCGACTTCTGCGCATGGGCCACGAAGTTTCAATCGCACTGTACGTGCACCCGCACGTGGTATTTTGTGGAAGAGCCACACTCAAGGGGCCAAAGAGCCGCATGTGGCTCCAGAGCCGCGGTTTGCCAACCACTGCCTTAGGCATTCAGTTAAAAAAAAAAAAGTAAGTTAAGCACAAAACAAAACAAGACAATACCAGCCAGAGGAGACTTAGTCTGGGGTGATTGGCAGCTGATTCTTACTGACTGCTTCTTAAACTCAAAACCAATGACATATTTTTCTTGCAAGCATAATTCAGGCTCGTGCATTTTTTTTTGTGGGGTGCCAGGAGAGGAACACTAACCAACATTTCTGTGAGCTGCCCTTAATGATTTACATTTAGCTTTTCAGGAGAGAGTGGTTTCTTCAGAAAGGTTGCTGACCAACAATCCCTGGAAGGAACCTGGGGTTTTGCTGTAGGCAGCTATTTGGAGTGGAAAGGTCCTGAGGTTCGGACTGATGTTATCCTATTGTCCACGTTCTATTTAAACCAAATTTATGGACTGAAAAATTTAGCGTACGAACCCCCTCCGTAAGCTCCTGAAATAAATCCGAGCTTTTTTTAGGCACATGTCCTTGTGCTTATCTGAATGACATTTTTTTCTGACTCTTGGCACAACTTTTCTGGTTTTTCCTGACTGGTCAGTTGAGGACACATTCCGTAAAGATTCAGGCTGGAGAAGACCGTGTCTCTGAAGGCAGCACTATCTCTTTCTAAGATACAGTAAAAATATGTGCAAATACCATGAGTGCCTTTAAAACAGAAAAACACCTGTGACTTTCTGAGGCCTGGTCAGCAGGCCCTCGGTCCCTGAGAGTTGGCGTGGCATGCAAGTTCCTATTTTGTCAAGAAAAACACGAACAGTAAAACATTGCATTTCTCTGAATGGGACGGAACATGGCTTACGTGTACTAACATCTCATACCTGAGTTATTTTATCAAAATATTTATTAGGTTTTGGTCATTCATTTTGATTTATTTAACTTTATGTAGCTGAGCCCGCCTGCCAGTTGTATGACAGTCACATAAAAGTATAGCACATACAAATAGGTAAAGTCCATAATACTTGATAATGCCAATAAACTATGTTACTGATGTATGTATTTACTGGAGTATGCTTTTCATCCCTTGCTACTTGTAAAAAAAAAAAGTTTACTGTGAAACAATCTGCCGTGTTATGCCGACAGCAGCCCCATCCATCTCCTTTTTTTAAAAAAAGTATTTTTTATCGATTTCAGAGAGGAAGGGAGAGGGAGAGAGAGAGAAACATCAATGATGAGAGAGAATCATTGATCAGCTGCCTCCTGCATGCCCCCCGCTGGGGATGAAGCCCACAACCTGGGCATGTGCCCTGACTGGGAATTGAACCGTGACCTCCTGGTTCATAGGTTTGGCGCTCAACCACTGAGCCACCCGGGCTGGGTTCCATCTCCTTTTCATTGGGTCTCCCGATGGCATCATTTTCTCTGGTGCTTGGTTGTCATCTCAGGTTGTTTGTACAGTGACAGGTGTGTCCCGGCTTGCCACCTGGGAGCACGAGGCCGGACCGTACAGCCTGGGTGTGCGGTAGGCCACACCGTCGAGGTGTGTGTCAGTGCTCACTGTGACGTCCACACACCACACATCCTCAGAACGGAGCCCCACCTTTAAGCGGTGCGTGACTGTCAGGGTCTGGTGGCAGCGGCAATGCCTGGGGGTGCGGGTGGAGTTTCGGAGCGAAAGCAGTGAGACCCTTTGGAACTCATGCTGACATGGCCTTTGTTACATTCTGAAATGAGTACTTAATAGGTGAGAGCAGAGTCACCACTTTCAGGCGCTGCTTCTCAGGCTGAGGTTGATTTTGTCCCCAGGGGATGTCTGGCAGTGCCTGAGGACACTTTGCTCGGTGTGACTGTTCTTAGCTGTCCTTCCCTCCCAAGCCTCCCTACTGCCCTCCCCCACCCCCACCCCCACCCGGCCCCGTGAGGGTTTGTTCTGTTCGGTGTGGTGCGCCCGCTCTTACCTAGAAGGTGAGAGGCAGGTGGGAAAGTCTGGACGCGTTGTTCTCTCCTGAGATGTAACACGAGTGCGAAGGGGAACGATGCTCAGGAAACAGTTGGTCCAATTTCCATCGGGAACATTGAGACTCTTCTGCTGAATATTCTGTCCGTGTATTTTCCCCCAGGAGTCCTCCTCTTAAAACAATCCTCCGGAACACAAACCCGCTTCCCTTCCCTTCAGGAGTTCCCAGTGGGGGAAGGCGTGGGGACGGCCCCCAAACCCCTGAGGCCCCAGGCCCTGCACCCTCCTCCCCAAACCCCACCTGGTCCTTAGACTCTAAGAGCACACCAACCGCCCCTGCGGTGAGCGGGGGCCGGGGGGGTGGGGGGGAGTATGGGAGCTGGCTTGAAATTTCTCCCTTGATGATTTTACTATTATGCCTCCTCTCATGTTCTACTATCTCACTCCCCACTCCATCCTGAAAATCACTGTTCTTACACACGTAGGTAAGCACAACCCTTCTGTGCTGGAAAACACATGTAATTCAGATCTTTAGGAATCTATGTTGTGCACAGGTGCTGAGCTGGAGAACACAGTCTTTCGTACATCTGGTCCTAGCCGGTTTGGTTCAGTGGATCGAGCATTGGCCTGCGGACTGAAGGGTCCGGGGTTCAGTTCAGTCAAGGGCACATGTCTGGGTTGTGGGCTCGATCCCCAGTGGGGATCTGCAGGAGGCAGCCAATCAGTGATTCTCTCTCATCATTGATGTTTTTATTTCTCTCTTCCTCTCTGAAATCAATAAAAAAAATATTTGAATATACATGTCACCAAGTTTCCCTGGGCCGTAGTGCTGTGTTCAGCTGGGTTTGTATTTCTCTAGGAATGCAGCAAGACTGTGGGTGAGCACATGTTTTGGTTGTCCTGGGCGACGGAAGAGTGTGTTTCCACTGTCACTGAGGCAGTGCAGGGCTGGATGGCTTGGATTCCAATCATACTGACTCATTCAGCGAAGGAAGGCGTGTCTGTAATTAACTTACACATTTGTATTTATAGACGCAGCCCCGGGATCTGAGATGGCAGTTGGAGTCATGCTCACATTTTTTCCTGTTCTATAGATTGCAGTCCATACGCTTCTGCCTTATCCAGGATCCTTCTTGGAGCTGAGGGCTGTAGCTTTTTTTGTTGTTGTTAATCCTCACCTGAGCACATTAAAAAAAAAAAAAATATATATATATATATATATATATATATATATATATATTTTATTCATTTTTTACAGAGAGGAAGGGAGAGAGATAGAGAGTCAGAAACATCGATAAGAGAGAAACATCGATCAGCTCCCTCCTGCACACTCCCCACTGGGGATGTGCCCGCAACCAAGGTACATGCCCTTGACCGGAATCGAACCTGGGCCCCTTGAGTCCGCAGGCCGATGCTCTATCCACTGAGCCAAACCAGTTAGGGTGAGCACATTTATTCCCATCAATTTTTAGAGAAAGTTGAAGGGAGGGGGAGAAACAGAGAGAGAAATATCGATGTGAGAGAGACACATTTATTGGTTGCCTCCCACAGCACCCTGGCCAGGGCCATAGATAGAGCCTGCAACCGAGGTATGTGCACTTGACCGGAATCGAACTGGGACCCTTCAGTCCGTGGGTTGACGCTCCAACCACTGAGCAAAATTGGCCGGGGTGGCACCTTTCTTTAAGCCATGATTCCGGGTTCCCTCTGGACTTTGTCATCTCAGCACTAATTTTCCACATTCATTGAGGCGGCGGATGAAAATCTGTGTCGCAGGCCTCTGGGACTTTCAGGTCACTTCTGCTCACAACCAGACTTAGTAATCCAGACGCCCATTGTTAGTGGGACCGGGATGGTCAAAAAGTGCACACAGCCCTAACCGGTTTGGCTCAGTGGATAAAGCATCGGCCTGTGGACTGAAGGATCCCAGGTTCGATTCCGGTCAAGGGCATGTAGCTTGGTTGCGGGCACATCCCCAGTAGGGGGTGTGCAGGAGGCAGCTCATCGATGTTTCTGACTCTCTATCCCTTTCCCTTCCTCTCTGTAAAAAATCAATAAAAAAAAAGTGCCCACATACTGGTATTTGGTGACGGGTCTGTGCCACTGTTGATATATCGTTACCCCATGATATTCATCAAGGCTCCTTGTTCTATTTACTTCATTTTCTAAATTACATGAATGGCTCCTTGTCCACAGTTTTGCTTTCTGCAGTTTCAGTGACCCACGGTCAGCCATGGTTCGAAAATATTAAATGGAAAATTCCAGAAGTAAACAAGTCCATATGCTTCAACTCGCATTATAAATTGCAGTGCACTCTGAGTGGCGTGATGAAATCTAGCGTTGTTTTGCTGTTCCTCCCGGGATGCGAACCAGCGTCCGCAGCCACAGACGCTCTACGTCACTCCATAGCCATCTTGGTTAGTAAGTCGACGGTTGGGGTATCGCAGTGCTTGCGTTCAGGCCGCCCTCATTTTACTTTGTAACGGCCCCAACACTCAAGAGAAGTGACGCTGGCGACTCAATATGCCCAAGAGGAGCCGTGAAGTCCTCGACTTGATGAGGAAAAAAAAAGTCCTGTGCGGAAGTTGCTAAGATTTATGGTAAGATCCGGTTTTCTCTTTGTGAACTTGCTCTATTCGTAAATGAAACATTCTCTTAGGTATGTGTGTACAAACAAACACAGTGTGCATTCAGGGGTTGGTGCTATCTGCAGTTCCAGGCATACCCTGGGGGTCTTGGAACATAGCCCCTGTGGATAAAGGTGGATCATTGTATTTTTCTTTAGGAATTCTCTTTATTTTGCTGTATTTTACAAAAATGGAATCTCTAACCCTACCTGTCTTGGCTCAGAGGATAGAGCGTTGGCCTGCAGACCAAAGGGTCCCCGATTTGACCTGGTCAAGGGCACGTACCTCGGTTGCAGGCTCCTTCCTGGTCTGGCCCCTGGTCAGGGCTCGTGCAGGAGGCAACCAATCGGTGTGTTTCTCTCACAATGATATTTCTCTCAGTCTGTCCCTCTCTCTTCCACTCTCTCTAAAAGTCAATGAAAAAAATCCTCAGGTGAGGATTAAAAAAAAAAAGAAAATAAAAAAAGAAAAGGAATCTCTATAGTTATTAGACTATAGATTAACCAAAACTTTCTCTTGCCTTTGTCATTTCCCTTAGATATTATGCTTACCAAACCCAAATGAGAGAGAGAGAGAGAGAGAGAGAAAGAGAGAGAGAGAGAGAGAATGGTGATAGGTACTATTCAATACAACTCGTGATGGGGACATTTAAGAAGAGAGTGTACAGACAGAAGTTCTTAAAATTGGTTTTTGTCTTAGCAGCAGCTTTAAGTAATTGCTGGATTGGACTCCTCCCACACATAGGAAAGTGAGGAATAGCAGCCAGACCTGTGGCTTTCACCCAGAGGGCCTGCTCCTGGGGACAGGTGAGCAAAATCAAAACAGCGAGAAAGGAGGAGAGACGGCTGCTTCTCTTAGTGGGGGAATGGTGACAGAACATTTAAGAGTCAGCACAAAAGCATTACCAATCATTGTCATGCAGTATGGTAGAAGAATTCTGAGTCATGAAAATGACTGTTCTTTAAACGTATTCTGCCAAACCGTTCCACAAAAGTTGCAGGCCACTATCCCCCAAAAGCCTAACAGGATCATGCAGCTAAATATTGGGAAATTAGACTAAGAAGATTTAGGGCAGCCACCAGATACTCTGGAAGTAGTGCCCATGACAGGTGCTGACCTACGACAATGCTTGTGAGCGATGTTTACGCTCAGGGAGCTGAGTGGCTTCCCTAAGCCCTTTTCAGGGAACCATAGGTCCTGACATCATGTAGAGTATGTGTTATAATAAACATTGGGGGCCAGGAATCAAAACAGTTTAGACAGATAGCATCTTTGAGACAGTTCAACAATGCTTGTGTTTGAGGATTAGGAGGGAAGAAAGAATGGAACGGGGTCACTGGCGTCTTCCCCCAGCTTCATAAATCTGAGGACAGTTGCCTCACTTGGAAATTCCTATGAAAGAAGACGGGGTCAGGGTAAGGCAGACCGGGGGATGTCTGTGACTGTCGTTTCTGGTAAGAGCATTGGGAAATCCGCTCATCTGACTTCTAGACAATGTGGCGAGGAAGGTTTTGTGCCTGAGTTTATCTAGGGACATAGAGGAGAAGGAGCCCCAATGAAGTCTTTGATAAGTTGTCCTCATGTCACTGTGATCAGAAAACTGCAAAACAGCCCGGCTGGTGTTGCACTGTGGTTGAGTGTCGACCCATGTACCAAGAGGTCGCCGGTTCGATTCTCTGTCAGCATTCTAGACAATGTATTAGAGTCACAACTCCATCACCTCCAACAATCTTGGGAGTATGTGCATGTCCCATACCACCTTTCCTATTCTAGTGGTTGGCTGGATGACTCATTCTCAGCCAGTGTTAAAGCTCAACTGATGGAGACATGTTCATTGTCCGTCACGGGCTTTTGTGCTGGAGAAGACTGGGCTTGATTCTCCGCAGTCTCTCACTTGCGAGCTTAGGAGTCCTGGGCAAGTCACGGAGCTTCTGTAGGCTTCAGGTTTTCAGCTGTCAGAGGAAGATAACAGTGGCTTGGGTGTGGGGTCTAACAGGCAAACAGGCCTCAAGAATGATGCCAGATTTTTGGTTTGAGCAAGTGGGAGGGTGGGGTTGATACCAATAGCGATGTAAGGGTTTGTGGGGAGGGGATAAGGCTTTGGAAGTGGAGATGGATGCCTCTTAGACATCCAAGTGAAGATGTGGGAAGACCATTTTGAAAATATCGCTAAGCATCCGACGTGCAAGTTCTTTAAAGACTTTCGCTGCCGTGGGAAGACACCTTTATCTCGCTCAAAGGAAAGTGCTGAGAGTACCTTATCTTACAAGCTGATTTGGTGTAAAATGTTCGGCTCTTTGTGAGAAAGCATTGCATAACTGTCCTTAAATCTTGTTCTATTATGTGTAAGTTTTTTGTTGGAGGGTTGCGGAGGGAAAAAGGACTAGCAAGGGGAGCATTCTCAAGAAAAATAGCTCTGAATATTACTCATCAGGAAGTGACTACACTCTCCATGGTAGAGCCTCCAGCATAATCCTTCGCTGCCAGCACGGAATTGCTCTCACAGTGGGTCCCAGTTTCCAAATTAAGGGGAGAGGCTTTGTCACCAGGGAAGCCTTCCAGCTCAGCTTTCCAGCTCTTTCTCTTTTGGACAAAGGAGTGAGAACACAAGAGAAATGACCCAGAGAATCATTTAGGACACAAAGCTTGAGATAAGAGGATTTTCTGTTTCAGGCCCCTATTATCTTGAAAAGAAGGCTCAGGAAGACAAGGTCTGCTCTCCCGTGACCTGCCCAGTAGGCAGAGCCTGGCATCCGCCCGGGGCACAGCAGCCTCACATCTCAGGGGTTTGACAGGTGTCAGGTCCAGTTCCCCTTGGCTGAATAGGTGTCGGAGTGGATGGGAGCAATCCAGGGTGTCCCCCCAAATGTATACACACTTTAACAGCTGATAGATACCTCAGTTGCTGTTTCTTTTCAGATTTAATGCACTGGAATTAATAATTATTTGAAGTGTATATTGTTGGTAACACCTGTATGTATAACCATGGGCAGAAGAAAGGAGACAAAAGGAGCATTATTATCACTATTTTGCATATGTGGAAACTGAGACCCTGGTTAATTTTGCAAAGATCCATTTGTTCTAGGGACTGCATATATTCTTAGTGAGGTATAATTAACATACAGTAAGAAATTCAAGTCTTAAGTGGGCAGTCTTGTATCTCTCTCTCTACAGATATGACTTTTTGGCATTTTACTGCCAAGATCAAGATACAAAATTTTCATTATGTTAGAAGCAATAAAAACTGGGTCTATTTGCCTCAAATAGGGCATCTGTAATGAAAAGAAAAAAATAATCATTTATTTAATCTTAAAGACAATTTCTTTTGTGCCAGCTTCCATGGTATTATACATTATCAGAGTTTGTGCAATAGCTTTGCAAGCAAAGTTAGTAGCACAGGTGGAGATAGTGATCAGGTTTGACACTCTTGTTCTCATTTTAAATAGTTTGACATATTTGGAAGACGTTGAAATAGAATGTGGTATTTGATGGACAGGGGATTGAAAGTTATTGAGTTGATTTTTTTTTCCCCAGATCAAGCACTTTTTTTTTTCACTTGAAAGATTTTGAGAGCCAATTTGATAGATATGAGTGGTTCTTAAGTTGTACCTTTGTATGCTATGGCCAGAATTCTGAGCACAGGGAACTTTAAACAGCAGAGAAAAATAAAGAATACTAATTTGTTCAAGGAAATACGGGAATTCAGGCTAAAACTAGGTGTGCATCTAGACCAGATGCTAATAGAAAGCTGAGCTTTCTTTCATTGCTGGAATGTCTTGACTCCAATCAGACAATCCATTGTGGAGAATTTCAGAGTGTTTCAGTGGAAAAGAGGCCACCGGTTTAGAGATGCGTCACAGGGCTTGAGTATCAATTATCTTCAGGTCTTTGCAGGTGCATTTCTTGAGTTAAATAACCTTAGAGGTTTTCTGAGTTACCCAGTACCCAGCCTTTAAGAGAATACTCTGAATTCTTAGAATTTTAAAATTTTGAAATGAGTGCATCAATCTTAGAACACTTATGCTTTTGAACTTTTGAGCAAACTGTAGATGTAGGTACACATGGCTCATATACTCTCTTTCATGGAATTTTCAAAGTCAAAGTGAAAGGTAATGGGGCTGATGTCAACCTTGAGTCTAAATGAGATATTCTCTAGTAGAACTCACTTTTTTCTGTCTCCCCAATCTGCCCATCTAGGTCTCAAAAATATTTTTGGCCGTTAATATGTTCATTCAACTTGATCAGTATAATACACTATGAACATTAATAGTATTGGTTTTATAACTATGCACATTTCTGTGGATGAATTTAACTAAACTTTTGGAACCATTTTTGTATTCTTTCTAATCAATGAACACTTCTAAAAGGCTCCTCTCTCAAAAGATTTCTGATTGCATAGCTCCCTTCCCCTCTGGTAACCACCATACTGTTGTATGTGTTTCAAGTTTTGTTCATTGCTTTCAGTTTTATATCTTGTCTGTGAGTGAAATCATATGGTTCCTAGCTTTTTCTGCCTGACTTATTTCGCTGAGCATGTTATTCTCAAGTTCCATCCATGTTGTCAAAAATGGCAGTATTTCATCTTTTCTGACGGCCGAGTAGTATTCCATTGTGTAGATGTACTGCATCTTCTTTATCCAGTCCTCTATGGAAGGACACTTTGGTTGTTTCCATGTCTTGGCCACCATGAATAATGCTGCAGCGAACATAGGGATGCATATATCTCTGCAGATAAAATGGTTTCAACAAATTGTAAGATGAGAGCTATTGGGATGACCTCTGCCAGGCTACAGCTTCTTCCAGAATTCCAGTGCTCCTGAGGCTCAAGGGCAGGCTCTAGGGCTGGTGGAGAGACATTGGGAGCAAGGGTCACTGTGCACTCAGGAGGGTCTGGACCCCCTCTCACCTTGCCCATCTGCGGCCCTTAACCTTCGCTGCACAGCACCACGTACCTGCCCGCAAGACGTGCCAGGGTTTGACTAAAATTGGGGCCATCAAGATGAAGAAGAACTAAATAAGCTTGCATAGGTGAGCAATTCCTTTTTATTCATCGCAACTCCACCCGTTTCCCACGATCCATTGCAGCACGTCATTGTGTCACACCAACAGGTCAATGTGAGAACCGGTGCCTCTTCCCCCACTCACATAGCACTTTATTTAAATGCTGCAGAACTGAACTAAATGGGAGCAGAGGCCCTTCCTATGGGGACCATTTGTCAGTGCATGGAGGTGGGGAATTGGGGATTCTGACCCTTGACATGGAGTGTCACTGGGGGTGGGAATAGGGTTCCTTTAATCTCAGGAATTCCTGGTGAATGACTGGGTCAGCGAGTGATTTGATTTGAGGGGGGCTCTGCTAGAAACCACCTCTCCCCAAGTTCCCTTCTTGTTTTTGGACTCGGCCATTAAAGTATTTTTCTAATGGTTAATGCCGTTTGACTGAAAACATACCTATTAAAATATGGATCCTCCTATCCCCTTATCCTCCCAAGGTGTGATTTATGTTATCCTCATACATTTGAATCCGAGGAGTGTTATTTAACCCATCAGATAGGTGGACTTCAGTTAATCCACAGAGACTGACGTTGCTAGGACCGATGGAAAGAATGGCAGAACCAGGGTTTCTGGGCACAAAGCTCTTTGCGTGAAGGGTTTGGGAACCTGTAAAGGGCAGCTTTGTTCTCTCAGGAGGCTGGCACGTGGGATCAGAGGTATTAAAAAAAGAACCCACACCCAGGACTATTTCCTGCCTGGTTTTAACTCTGGGCAATTCTAACTTTTACTGTTAAAATTCCCACTGCAAGAGACTGGGCACTGATGTTGAAAGCTATTTGATAAAAGTTGGTAAGTGCTTTCCTAGGCCTAATTTAGATGTGCTTCATATCAGAATTTTAAGTGTGGTCCTGAACCGCATCTATACTAAAGGAAAAAGGAAGCAATGAACTCAGGTCAGAGAGGATCCATGATAATTCTGCACATTTATTATTAAACTTTGATTTTAGGATAAGAGAGGAATTTCTTCCAAAACCAAAAATCACTCATTTATCTAAGTATGATGACTGAAGACATATATGCCATGCTTTAATATTTTTTTAATCACAAATATATCTATCTATCTATCTATCTATCTATCTATCTATGTATAGGTATATATATATAGATAGATAGATAGATATATTACATGGAAGTTCGTATTAGGTTTTGAATTTGATACTTTTAAGAGTTCTGGAATTTTAAAATGTAAAGGTTCTCTTAATTCATTTCTATTTTTAATATTTCAGAAGACATAAAATATATAGGAATCTTTGGTATGTCCTAAAATTATTTTAAGTACTATTATGAAACTTAATATGGTATGCTTATCTAATTAATCAGGTCTGATGAGTTGCTGGCTTGCAATCAGAGTGATGTAATACTGAAGACATTTTTCTCAAGGCTAGACATGCAGTTGACTTATTAAGTAATTTCTATTTACTATTGTGTTCCCTCCTGTACTTCAGAGACCTCGAGAGGTAAAAATAGATTAACCATTACATTTTTGCTTTGAAACCCACAGAGCCCTGTACATCCATCTGAAATGAAATGTGATAGGGAGGACACATACCTACGTTGCATGGTTTAGATCATCTAAATGCTTCTGCAGGGGTCAGTGGCTCTAATTGCCATCTTGGATTTGATTCTTGAAAATCTGTTGTCAGAAATCTGCGTTTTGTACACCAAAAAATGTTTGCTGAAGAAAAGGAAAGGAAATGGTTTCCATGGAGAACTAGGCATCGGCGCAAGGGAAAGAAATGTCCATGGAGCCTTCAGTACCTAGAATGTTTGCTCAGTCTCCACGGTTGGCATTTGGTCCCTTTAGTGTTGGGTGGGGAAGGGGTCTGTGCGGGAGCACAGTGAAGGTGATGAGAAAGAAGAGATGAACATCAAAGATGTCTAGACACTATAAATTCCCTGTGTTTGTTTTTTAAAATATATTTTATTGATTTTTACAGAGAGGAAGGGAGAGGGATAGAGAGTTAGAAACATCGATGAGAGAGAAACATCGATCAGCTGCCTCCTGCACACTCCCCACTGGGGATGCGCCCGCAACCAAGATACATGCCCTCAACCGGAATCGAACCTGGGACCCTTCAGACCGCAGGCCGATGCTCTATCCACTGAGCCAAACCGGTTAGGGCCCCTGTGTTTTTTCATAAAAAGAAAATAAACGTCTTAATTTTCTTCTAGTAGAAAAAAAAAAAAGGAAGGAAAAATGAGTAAGACCTGAAACCATAGCAGTGCATCTCTGGCAAAGATATTGGAAATGGAGATAATATCTGTGTGCCTACTCTCTTTTGTGCCCATTGCTAAATGAAATCTTGATACCAAGCTTATTACATCATTTCTTTAAAATGTCTTTACTATTCATCATTACTATAGGAGCCAAGTGCTGTATATCTGAAAGTTAGGATGGATGTATCTATGGTATGACTCATGGATTCTATAAGATCACTCAGCACTTCATCACACATGACCAATCTTATCTCCTATCGTTCTTCCTTAGAGACCCAGGGTAGCTTCTTGAGTTCCAGGGTAACTACCAGCAAAAGGGTGTAAACAAAAGCTTGTTAGCGTTGCCTTGGCAGATAAAGGAATTCTTCCCTTATGAGCCTGGTTTCTGAACTGACTCACCTTGGTTCTTGGTTGTAAATTGGGTGGGTGAGAAGAACTTGCCAAAACGCAAATTGAATGAATGTCTTCGACTATTTAGGAGGGTTAGGGAGGTGGGGGGGTTGGGAAGAATCAGTTTCTAAAAGCTCCCATGGCAAGATTATCTACTCGTATACCAACATGCTTGATTTCTTAATTTCAGCTCCAGAATAAAAAAACACACACGCAAACTTGACAGACTCTTAAAAGACTTTCACATAACAGCTTGTGGTGAACACGTTTTCTGGAGAGTAATACATTAAATTTGTGGATGCACCATTAATTCACAAGATGGACTACTTACTAACTCCCTACTCGAATGCCAGAGATTTTTATTGGATTACTTCCAGGTCATACACATCATTGCCAATCATTGTAGAAGTGTATACTAGCCTATCACCTGGCTATAACCCTCACCTGGCTGGATGTGAGTTACATTGATAAACACAGTGCAGTGAAGGGAGTTATAGAATCTGAGAACCTAGATGGAGGTCCTTTACACTCACTGGGTATGGTTAAGCTCAGAACTTGATCTCTGGTTCCTATATTCTCTGCAGTTTCACCTCCAGATGGGAGATTGTGACTGTTAGTCCTCTGCTGGGATGAGAAAAAACTTCCTCATTGAAGACACTAGAGGGAATCTTTCCTTGATGATGAAAATGCCCTCTGTCCTTTCAAAGGACATCATGATAAAGCAAAAATGTAGAGTTCACAAATAAAGTGAAATCTGATATATGTTGTTCAAATGTTCTCTTTTAAACAACATTTCAAAATCATATTTTCTTAGGTATCTATACTCAAACCAATTTTCAAAAAGGAGGATTCACTGATATTTTGGTGAATTGTGTTTTTATTTTAACTGAACATCACTGAGAATAAAAATTGGGGGCCATCATGATGAGCTACTTAAATCATGTAGAAGAATGACTTTTCAGATTATTCATATACTAGAGGCCCGGTGCATGAAATTTTGCACTCCGGGGTGGGGGTGTCCCTCAGCCTGGCCTGTGCCCTCTCATAGTCTGGGAGCCCTCAGGGGATGTCCAACTGCTACAGAGGCAGGAGAGGCTCCCCCCACCACTGCTGCGCTCACCAGCTGTGAGTGGCTCTCCCCTTGTGGGAGCGCACTGACCACCAGGGGCAGCTCCTGCATTGAGGGTATGCCCCCTGGTGGTCAGTGCACATCATAGTGATCAGTCATTCCACTGTTTGGTTGATTTGCAGATTAGCCTTTTATTATATAGGATTTTCAATTCTTTGAACTTGAGTGGCATCCATGAGAATTAAATTTATAATTTTTGTAGTTACTCTACAAAAATTTTAGATGATTATTCTAAGAGATTTTGCTAAACATTTTTATCACAGTTGAAATTTGCATGCCCCTGCCTATCAGATTCCATCCCAGGATAATTCACCAAAAATGTGTGATGATGACAGGACTATGACAGGCAGGCACCTTTTTACATTTTATAGCTTTGGCGTGAGTGACTTTGCCATCCTGGGTAAGAAAGAAGTGAGAAGAACCTTGAATTTTCCCCTCACTGGATACAGAACACAATGAAAAGCTTCAAAAAATTTTATAAAGAAAACCCACCCAAACTGACTTTTGCTGCTAAATGGCCATCTTTCAGGGTTTGAACGCAATTGCAGGTGCCCTCAGGCATCAGTGTGTAAGGTCAGTGTCATTCTACTCAAAAGCTGAGGGAAGTCCGGTGACGCAGCAGGAAGTTGGCAGGGACTCCATCTTGTGTTCTGACTTCATCTGGCGCTTTCGTATGCTCCATTCTAGACTATGCTGCCATTTGTTCAGCTGTGAGTTGTGTAATCCAAATCTTAGATCAATGTCAACGATTCTGAATGTCCACCTTCCTTTCCATTGAGAAAAATCTGGAAGTGAGGCAGAGTGTGTAAAAGAACAGTAATCAAAGTCTTTGTGGTACATGGTAGAAAGATATTATTTTGTAGAATAGAATTGTTTCAGTAGAGTTGACTGTAAAATATGTTTCTATGAAGCACACTGGTAGATTTTTGTACTGACTCCTGTTTTTAAGTCAGTTTGAGGGGCTTTTCAAGTTTCTTTTATGAGTGTTGGATTGAAGGTTTCTTATTAGGTTTTTTATGGTTGGGAAAACATTCTGAAGTGCTATCAGCATCGTTTTATTTTTTTGTTTTTTGTTTTTAAACATGTTAGATTTTTTTTTAAAAGTCCATTTCTGTACTGACTTCCATTTTTCACTTGACATATCCCTTGAAATGTGATGAGATAGAAATGGAACATCTGGCAGTCTGCTGGTGACACGCTGGCCCATGTGGCTTTTGTTTACCGGACCAGGGGAGGAAGTTTTATTTGTGGGATATTGGAATTCCAGTGTGACAGTTTATTCTGTTTTTGCAGTGTGTCCTAGTGCCCCGTTTCAACCTTCATTGGCTCCTCGGCTCCTCCGTTTCCTCTCCTGTTGTTTCTGTTACATCTCAGAAATATTCAGAGCTCTCACGCTCTTCCTCCTTGAGTAAGAGTACAGCGACAAACAGAGCCAAAGCAAAATCTGACTTCCCCAGTAGGTCCCATGTTGGATGGGATAATGAGCTGACGATAATTAGTGGGTGACCCACATTGTATGATTGGAGAAGGTCCTGAGCAATACCCTCTGGTCAGAATAGATGTCTCACTCGTGGTTCAGTCATAGTGGCTGCTTCCTGGATATGAGACTTCTTTATTTGAATCTAGAAGGACCCACCTTCCACTTCCAGTCTGTTATTGAAATGCAGTTCCTTCTGGGAGGAGTAATTGATGTGTGTGTGTGTGTGTTTACTAACATCAGCAGCTCGCGCCTAGTGGAGATGAGTTGAGAACTCTTTGAGACGAAGACATCCTAGGAATGGGAAGGTATTTGGCTTGAGGGATGGTTTTCAAGATTCTTTTATGAAATGTTGTCATTGAAAATGGTTTTAAATTAGATTTTTTTTTAATGGCTGGGAAAAGTACCCTCAAATGCTTAACATGTTATTTTTTAATATGTTGCTGGATTTTCAAAAAAGCAATTACTTTTATAAGAATGAAAGAGATGTAGCAGGGAATGAAGTGGAAACCGTCAACTCAGAATTTAAGGAGGTCTTATGAGTCCTGACCTGGTAGCTCAGTTGGTTAGAGCATCATCCGACACACCAAGGTTGTGGGTTTGATCCCTGGTCTGGGCACATACAAGAATCAACCAGTGAATGCATAAATAAGTGTAACAACAAATCAGTGTTTCTCTCTCTCTCAAATCAATCAATAAAAAAAGCATTAAGGAGGTCTTATCCACCATCTTGCTTTGCAAATGCCATGTCCCAAGTGAAAAGTTGGAGCTACTTTCCCTGAAGTAAACGCCCTTCCTAATTTGACTTGAATTGACTTCTAGTAAGAAATGATGAGCGTTGGTTTCCACAAAGGATTGCCTATTTTAATTTTGTCATGGAGCCTACTGGGCCAAGAAGCTTAACGCATAGTTTCCATGGGTGTTAGAATCCTTTGTGTTTCTTTCATTAATTTCCTCAGTCATTTTTTTTATTGGAAGTCAAAGGCACTTGGTAATTATAGAAGTGATTTATTTGATAGCAGTCTGCCTCGTGGGCTTAGGTCGAACAAAGGAAAAGGTGACTATGCCCTTTCGGGGAATCTACAGGTGAAAATCGTTGCTATGTGTACGTTAGGAAAATAGTTACCTGGAAGAGGCAACTAATTCACCTTGGGGAGCTGCTAAACTTACCTTAAGATGGTTGTTGCTTTCCTAGTCCTTGATTTACATAAATTACTACCTCTTCCAAAAGTTGATTTCATGTTACTGCCTAAGATTAGCCTTCTGAGAAGGACTACAGTTTATTTTTAAAATCGCTAAGTACATGGCAATAATCCCTTTCCAATTTTACTGTCCCTTGTGCAGTGACTCATGATGAACAGTGGGATTTAAGTATCCGACTGAAAAGTCGCTGTGCAATTCCAGATAAAAAGCAAGTTTGAAAAGGAATGATGGAGAGTAACGGCGGTGAGGGTGGCGGTGCTTGTGTTTCCAAGGAGTAGATACAAAAGCAACAATTGCTATTTTTGGTATACACTTAATTAAGGAAAAAGGTTTTAATTCTTGTAAAAGTATATCGTTTGGGTTTAAAATAAAAACTATTTTTGAAAAAGTTCTACCTGTGATAGAATTAAAAACACAAATTTTTAGCTGATGTTTTAAAGTATGTTTGTTTGAGTAAATTATAAAATTTTAAAGTCTATCAACTGATGTTAATATCAATGTATTAATAGCTTGAGACATTCTGTTTTACAACTAGAGGCCTAGTGCATGGATTCATGCACCAGTGGGATCCCTCGGCCTGGCCTGTGCCCTCTCGCAATCTAGGACCCCTTGGGGGATGTTGGACGGCCGGTTTCGGCCTGATCCCCACAGGCCAGGCTGAGGGGCCCCACTGGTGCACGGGCCTCTAGTATGCATATAAGATCTTTGGTTAATCTCTTCCTGCCTTTCCCTCTTCCCCCTCCCCGCTTCTCTCTGTGATTCATCAGTCTGTTCCATGTTTCCATGCCTGTGCATTGAGTGTCTGCCCCCTGGTGGTCAGTGCACGTCATAGCTACTGGTCGAATGGTCGTTTAGGCTTTTATATATATAGATGCTTTTGATTTTAGAACCAATTTCTGAATAATACAGGATATCATTTTTCTGACAATCTATAGTTCAGAAAGCTATAGAGAATGATCTTCTTCATAGGGGTATACAGTGTGTCTTGATTCAATTCCAGAAAGCATTTTAGACCCCAAGTTTAAGTTGTTCTTCAGTCTAGAGTGAGATGACCTACATATGAAACTTAGCCACAGCCCTGAATATTACTGGGACTTCAGGCCAACTGAACTGTGACTATGTTTTCTCATCTGTAAAATGGGTTGATAACAGTACACATTTCACAGGTCATTGTGCGGAATAAATATATGGGTTAAGATGAATGAATTATCCTAAGCCCCTGATAGTGTGTCATACATACATTCATATGTACATATTTATTCTCTTAATTTCTTTAAAAGATATTCCAGTTTCTAAGAACCTATTGATGACGTTCAATGAGGATTTACTTACTGGACATGAACACCTTTTTTAAAAAATTAAATATATTTTTATTGATTTTGGAGAGGAAAGGAGAGGGACAGAGAGATAGAAACATCAATGATGAGAGAGAATCACTGATCAGTTGCCTCCTACACGCCCCCCACTAGGGATCAAACCCATAACCTGGGCATGTGTCCTTGACCAGAATCGAACTCAGGACCCTTCAGTCTGCAGGCCAACACTCTATCCACTGAGCCAAACCAGCTAGGGCCATGCCTTGTTTTCAGTAGCTTCTTTCCCATATGTACATAGGTCATAATCTTCTGCTATTTTTGCTTCTTTTTAAATAAGATATTAAAAAATAAATACTAAACATCCTCTTTATTCCAAATACTTCACTGTACCTATCAAAGAAGAAAGGATATTTTTTACATACCCATAATACCATTATATAGTAATATCATTGGCTTATATTATCGGCAGTTTCCCCAGTTATACAGTGTTGTTTTGTACAGCCACCACCTCCTCCCCCCAAAAAAACAAGAGCCCATTAAGCGCCACTCATTGCATTTGGTTCTGAAGTTGCTCTAACCTAGAGCGCTGCCCTCACTGACCAACTGCCCTCTTGCCTCCCTTATTTTTTGCATCGTAACTTCTGAACTGTAACTAGCAGGATTGGAGAGACTTCACCTCTTTTTCCATTCATCTCGTCATTGACTCACTGACTCATTTCTAAAAGCTGAACCACTTCTGTGCACAAAGCATTCCACTTAAAGCCGGACGTGCGAGAGGAGAACTGTATCTTCCTTATGGAGCGTCAGGAATTATTTGGGAGCAAACATTATTTTTCCAATGAAAACCAAAGGCCTGAGAACGCCATTAACAACACAAGCACACACATGCAGCCACCTGCTGAACAGACTGTAGTGAGCTTCTAACCAGAATCTGGAGTAGGTCTTGTTTACGGAAACTCCGCTTCAGAGTTTGTGATGAAAAGCCACAGCGTTTCAGCTGCAGGACTCCAAGGACGTGGCTTTCTAAGTTGCAGCTTAAAAACCAAAACATGCGGTCAGGCCCAAGAATGAGGCCCGTCTAACTTAGGCATCTGGACGTGGAATCCAGACCAAACAAATAACCTACAACAGGCAAGAGCCATTCAGAAATGAGCATCACACACACAGTTCTGTCCCACATGTGGGAAAGGACGAGGACGCTGAGAGTTTTCCTTCTGCCCCTGGTGTCTGCAGGAACCTGAGAAAAGCTGGGGGAGGAAACCTGGCAGAGAGGATGACTTGGACAAAGAGCTTGATTCCTTTTTTTAAAAAACATATTTTTATTGATTTCTGTGAGGATTGGAGAGGGAGAGAAGATACAAACATCAGTGATGAGAGAGAATCATGGATCGGCTGCCTCCTACACGCCCCACACCGGGGATTAAGCCATGTGCCCTTTCCAGGAATCGAACTGTGACCTCCTGGCATAGGTCGACGCTCAACCACTTAGCCACACCAGCTGGGCAGAAGTGACCTGTTTTTATTTTTATTTTTTATTGGATTGATTGGGGTGATGTTGGTTAAAACAGTTATGTAGATTTCAGGTGGTGTGCAATTCTATAATACATCATCTGTATATTGTAGTGTGTGTTCATCACCATTTATTCCCCTATGCAGAAGTGATCTTCAAGGAGGGCTGTGTGTGAGGGGTGGGAGTGGTGGGGATGAATACTTGTTGCCCAAGTTAATCTATTGATTAATTGATTTTGAGCTATTGAGTAAGGGGCCTGATTTTCCTAGGAACTTCTGTTTCTTTAAATATTTGTCAAAGTATTTCTGTTTTAAAATGCCATGGTCCTAGTGGGTATTTTATAAAGAGTTGCTGTTTATTTTTAAAGACTATGTGGAAAAATCTGCTGAGATCTTTCTCCCAGTAAAGGCATATTAAGAATGAGGATTTTTTGCATAAGTGTGGGCTAGAATCACTCACACCCTCTAATGACAGGATGGCATTGGGTTGGGTAGGAAAAAAGGTTGTAGCTTCTGTTAAAATCTGTTTTCACTTCTTTTGGAAAGAGGAGGGATGGAAATCCTTTGACACATGAAAGGAATTTGTGAGGCAATTGAAAATTGCACTTATTAATATAAATTTCACTTTGCTATTGAGCATGCAGAGTAACAGCAACTGATGCATGTGTTTAAATGCTCAGCAGCAGAACATTTCCTAAGGCCTGTTTGGTGATGGTATTGAATTCTTCCCATATGTCTGAATAATTTATAAATCCCGAGGAATTTATAAAAACAAATAGAGCCAGCATTCATCATGTGTTTGTCTCTGAACATATTGTTTTCTTATTCCTTAGAATAATCCTTGGAAATACAAGAAAATATCCATAAGAAAATGGAATAGTGTGTCTTAGAGTTCAGGGCACTGCAGGTGGTTGCTTTGCCCTTTAAATGGAGCCACAATGATTCTCTATCGATGCCTTTTGTGGATAGATGGGCGTGGCTTCCTATCATTATTTGTTCAGAAACAGAAGCCATCTGCTAGTACTGTGGTCGGCAAACTGCGGCTCGTGAGCCACACGCGGCTCTTTGGCCCCTTGAGTGTGGCTCTTCCTAAGCCTTAGGAGTACCCTAATGAAGTTAATAACAGTGTACCTACCTATATAGTTTAAGTTTAAAAAATTTGGCTCTCAAAAGAAATTTCAGTCGTTGTACTGTTGATATTTGGCTCTGTGGACAATGAGTTTGCCGACCACTGTGCTAGTAGATTGTGTTGAAATAATTTGATTGAGAAAAAGAGCAAAAAAAGAAAAATTACTTGTTTCGCAGCCTTCCAGATGGCTGAGGAAGGATGCCTTTACTGATCTGTGGGGCCATTTTTCTTAAGTTCTGGGCTGTTCCTGAGAGCAAAATGCTCAAATGAGTAGAGAGCATCAAACATAAAAAAATAAAATAAAAAAGCACATCAGCTTTCTGAGTTATCGGTTACTCATTTGTAAAATGGAGATAAAAAATAATAATAGTATCTTCAAGGAATGGCTGTAAAGATCAAATACATTCATGTGTGAGAAAGATGATGCAATGTTATGGGGGGCATTGAGTGTTAGAATGACTGCTATAGGATAATGGAATTTAGTATTTTTACTTTAGTGAGAATACTTGCTAATTTCTTTTTATTAGAATACCCCGAGTTCCTGTTTTTATCCTGTTTTGTGTGTTAATCCACGCCTACCCTTTTCAGCGAGTGAAGCAATTTTTGTGAGCTTTATCGGTTTATATAAAGAGCAATATTTGGGGGGCTTGGGGGTTGGTTGGGAAGGGCTACAATGATTACAAAGTACAGTATAAGCTAACGCACAGCAAGTATAGCATTTTGAAAATATAACAATTGACTGGGTCGTGGTGGAAAGTTTCTGTGACTTTAGATGTTTACACAGGTATGATTTAATCACCCAAATAAGGTTGCATTTCTCAATCTATACTTAGCATTTCTCTTCTTCCTGGCCAGGAATTTAGAAGATTCACTCAACCTATTTTTAAACTGGATGTACTTTATATTGTACAAAGCCTCCCAGGACAGGAATCTCTCCAGGTGCAGGAAACACTGAATTGTAAATAGTAGACGTATTCATTCCCAGCCAAGTATGTGGGTTTTGGCAGAAGGGTGCCCACATGCTTATAAAAGTTGTACTATAATGGATTCCTCATAATGTGAGTTCTAGCTTTGTAAATATTGAGGGGGGAAAAAACTTCAGTATATCCCCAGAGGGTAAATTTCCACTGCAAAATGGATTTCTCAGTATAAATTTTAAAACCACATTTAATTAAGATAAAAAAAAAAAACCCGAACAATTACTAGGTAGTGATTCCTCTAGGCATTTAGACCCACAGAGGAAATCTTTCTCTCTCAGGAAGCCAGCTCTTTCCGTTGGCTTAGCGTGGTGTCAAGAAGACGGAGTTTATAAATCTAGCTCAGGGAGGCCAGTTAGCCTCATAATATTGTAGAATTGCAGTTTTAGAAGTGCCCGCCATTGCTTTCTGTAGGAACCTGGTAAGAAGTGGAGACAGATTAGCGAAATCCTTCTTCCTCTTTTTTTAAAAAAATTATTTTAAAAACAATATTGTTGAAAGTATTACATATGTCCTCCTTTCCCCCCATTCACCTCTTCCAGCTGGCTCTGGTTCCCCTCACTTCCCCCAGACTCACCACCCCATTGCCTGTGTCCATAGGTGATGCATATATGCACACAAGTTCATTGGTTGATCTCTTCCCACCCACCCTCCCCTGTCTTCACTAGGAGGTTCCACAGTCTGTTCCTGCTTCTACATCTCTGGGTCTATTTTTGACTCTTGGGAAGCTCAGCGTAGCTCAGTATTGGAAGAGGTCACACACAGGGTCATCTTCGCACATGACAGGACCTTCTTCAGGATGTGAACAATGGCACTGCCCACTAGAAGTTCAGATTTCCACTTGCAGCACCTGAAGTCTCTTCGATATCCTTGAATCTAGGGAAAGTCGGACTTGGGGTGAAATTCAGTTCTTTTGTCATTTCATAACTTACTTTATACAGCTCAGATGGTCTTACGTTTTCCATTGAAAACCAAGTAAGTTGTGGAACACAAATAGATCACTTGTATCAAGTGCCTAAGTGGGTAACATTGATAAACTGATGAAAATGTCGCCTCCATTGCGATAGAATTAAGGCAGAGCACCTCTGGAGCAGTGCCACCGAGGAACATTTAGTGCCGCCTGATAGGAAATGTTTGCCCAACGGACGATCCATTCCCAAGTTGATCATTAATCCGGAAGTCGTACTTTCCTCCAACAACAACATTCGGCCTCTTCCCTCCAGAGGGAACGGCATAAAGCATTCTTTTCTTTGGCGTGGGGAGGAGTTGCCTCGCCCAGAGCCCAGAATGCCACGTAAACAGAGGAAGAGAATAAGCCTGGGGTAGCATGGGAAGCACGAAGCTGACACGGTGCAAAGCTGGTTGTTAGAGAAACACCCCCTCCTCCGCGCACTGCCTGGTGGTTGGATACAGAGCTTGGAATCCGTGCTGCATCCGACGCCCTTTCCACTGTTTTCTGGCTGCATGACCTGAGATTTCAGACAGTACCAGTTTCTTCAACTATAAAGGGCAAGCAAGACGAACCTTGCAAGGTTCTGTAATTTCATATGAGATCATAAATATGTTGAGCATCGTGATTGGCGGATGCTGAGTCATCATCATGAGTAAATGTTGTTTGGATGTACTGATAGGTCTCATACTTGAACTTTCAGCGTGTGGAAAATTAGAGACTGGGAAGAAAGGTCCTGATGCTCCATAATCCAATGTTTTTTCGATGTTTTATAGCCTAGAATGGCACAAAAATAGTGTTCATTCAAAACACACACACAAAAAGGAGATGCTAAAAAAAGAGAAATCGAGACCAGAATAAAGACTATTCTCTCAGCCATATTAAAGTGTGGAATCGGTCCCATTCAGACCCTCCTTTTTATCATTGAATACTTATAATAGATGGTATGCATATGATTGATACTATATAATTTGTTTAATTCATTCTAATATGTAATGATATCCCCATACATATTCATATATATGTTGCTCATACTTGGGATTATTCATTTTTTTTGCATTCTCAAAGTTTTGGTCATCTCACAAAATGCCAAAATAAATTAAAAAATAACCCTTTAGGATGATTATGTATCAATAACTGGGCTGGGTGGACCCTGTGGACCACCCACCACAGTCAGGATTGCTTTGCTGAGAGTGTGAGAAAGCAGACAAAAAGTGGATCAGCAGCTTAAAGACCGTAGACTCAGAGTCAGATACACCTGAGTTTGGGTTCTGCATTTCCACTAAGAGATTAGATGATATTCTTCTTTTTTTCTTTATTGATTAAGGTATTACATATGTGTCCTTATCCTCCCATGGTCCCCCCTCTCCCCCCCGTATCCCTCACCCATGCCCTCACCCCCCTGGTGTCTGTGTCCATTGGTTAGGCTTATGAGCATGCATACAAGTCCTTTGGTTGATCTCCCCCCCTTATAGATGATATTCTTTTTTTTTTTAATATATTGATTTTTTTTACAGAGAGGAAGGGAGAGAGATAGAGAGAGTTAGAAACATCGATGAGAGAGAAACATCGATCAGCTGCCTCCTGCACATCTCCCACTGGGGATGTGCCCGCAACCCAGGTACATGCCCTTGACCGGAATCGAACCCGGGACCCTTCAGTCCGCAGGCCGACGCTCTATCCACTGAGCCAAACCGGTTTCGGCAAGATGATATTCTTAAATCCTCTGAGATTTCATGTTTCTGTCTATGAGCTGACTTTAATGACCTCCCTCTGTGGCTGAGGATTAGCAAATGCCAGAGGATCCCACAAGAGGTTTTTCTGCGGGGAGGGGAGTTTGTGACATTGTAAAGCACTGGATGGAAGAATAGAAACAAGATGTGGATGATTTCACTTGGAAAAGGAAAGAAGTAAGATAATCCATGGATATAATTTATATTTATAAAAAGTAGCCTGGCCAAGGTGGCTCAGTGGTTGAGCATCAACCTATGAACCAGGAGGTCTCGGTTCCATTCCTGGTCAGGGCACATGCACAGTTTCGGAATCTATCACCAGTGTTGGGTGTGCAGGAGGCAGCCGATCAATGATTCTCTCTTATCATTGATGTTTCTATCTGTGTCTCCCTCTCCCTTCCTTTCTGAAATGAATAAAAAAATTTTTTTCAAAAATAGATCGTTTACAAAGATCTTAACACACTTTTGCGTTTTCTTAAGATGTTTATTTCAGCTTGAGAAAGACTTTTTCACTTGTTAAAGACTTTTGAGATAAAACAAAAAGGAAGATAAGCAATTTCAATAAAATGTTGGCAATTAAAAATAAATCTCATTTGTATTTTTGGGAAAATTGTAAAATCTTCCTTACCTATGGCAAAGTGGATCCAGGTAGAACTACTTTGAAATGATTTAACCTATAGTTGTAACATATGTGGAGATAGGTTATTGCATTTTCCAAGTGTTTTTATTAATTATTAGTTTGTTGCTATTTTTCTCCAACCAGCTGAGAATAGCCCTGTTCCCCTAAGTGTATTTTGCCAACATTTGCTTTGACGTAACGGTTTTGACGTAATAACCTAGGGTTTATTTTTAGAAACTAAAGAGAGTTAAAAAATTTTTTGTTTTACCTAGTAGTTCACAGAAAATTATTACCTGTATCCTTTGCCTAATGCAAACAGCTCCATAGATTGGTATGCAAGTGGGCATCTGCACATGAATTTTTATTAGGAATTGTGTCCTCTGTGAGCCTCTATCCTTTAAGAATTCAGGACAGCTCCTAACCCAGATGAACGATCTTTTTAGCGACAGTGTCAATGACTTTGTGTCCTGTGGTTTAATACTTTACTCTGTCAACAGAAGCCAATTACGTTACATGACATTTGGTACCAGAATTGTGTTGTTGTTATTGTTGTTGTTGTTGTTATTATTATTATTGACTTCAGAGTGTGATGAGTTGACAGTGTCATGGAGCACTAATTGATGCTTAATATGAAGGTCTAGGTTTGAAAGTAAGTTCTTACAGGGCCAGGCAGATAACATGACCGAAGTCAGTAGGAAGCGTGGGAAACTCTAGGGTAATCAGAGCTGTGGGGACTATGGTGATCTGGGGACTCTATTTACGTGGACCAAAGAAATCACTCCTGAGAGCTTCATCAGGTAGCACAGGTGCTTGTAGCTACTTTTTTTTAAAAAATATTTTTATTGATTTTTAGATAGAGAGGAAGAGAGCGGGAGAGAGAGATATAAACATCAATGATGAGAATCATTGATCAGCTGCCTCCTGCATGCCCCCTACTAGGGTTCAAGCCTGCAACCTGGGCACATGCCCTGACTGGGAATCGAACCCAAGGCTCTTGGGTCCATGGGATGACTCTCAATCCACTGAGCCACACCAGCCAGACACTTGGAGTTACCTTGTCTTAAAGGATAGGTCACCTTAGAGAGTGTGGAAGGTAACTTCTGCGTCTGGGGACCACTGTAAAGTAAAGAAACATAGCCTGGTGGGTGGGGATGGCTTTGGGGGTAAGGGTGGCTCAGAGTAGTGGTGCTCAGTGAGGGTGGTGCCCCCCGCCTGCGACATCTGGTGACATCTGTAGACAATATAGATGATCACAACTGGAGGAGGGTGCTACAGCCACCTGGTGGGTGACACCAAGGATGCACTACACATCTTGTAATGCACGGGTTATGCCCCCACATCAGAGAATGATCTAGTCCAGCATGTCAGCAGGACCCATGTTGAGAAACCCTATTCTAGAAGAATGTATGAGTTGAAGACGAGAGGAAGATAAAGCTAGGCGTTATATTCTGCCATTTCCTGTTGAAATACTACAGCATAGAAGCTGTTGGTTAAGCGAATTTACTAAGGTCAGTTAGTGAGCATTTTAGACATCTCAGTCAGGAATAGGTACTCCAGGGGTTGTTAGTCAGTATATGAAATATTCCTTTGGGGAATGGAAATTTTATCTTTTTTAAAAGGTGAGAAACACGGCCCTAATAATAGTTTCTTCTAGAGGGCTGTGATGCAAAACGCCTCCTATTCAGCCTGGGGATTTAAAACCTAATACTGGATCTGGTACAACAACCCTTCATGGACTCACAAACGGAACTTGGTTGTTTATAGAAGTGTTTTAAAATTATATTAAAATGATAAGTAGAAAGAAAACAATGTCTGTATGGTAGCTGGGATTTCTCAGTGCCTTTATAGTGTTTGGTTCTATATGTTAAGTCAGAAGCTGAAGTGTGTGTGTGTGTGTGTGTGTGTGTGCGTGTGCGCGCGCATTAGAGAGAGAGAGAGAGAGAGAGAGAGAGAGAGAGAGATGAAATTCACTTGGTAAAGAGATTAACTTGGGTCCAGAATCACTTTGGCAGATAGCAGCAAAAGCTGTAAATGAAGCAAGTCATTAGACACCGCGGTTTCCTTGCCCTGGGAAAAATAACAAGCCCTAATATTTACTGTGCTGCATCACATTAGCAAGATGTACCAGTAAAAATTAATCAATCACTGCTGCCGGAGAGCAAGTGATGAACGTGTCTCGTTCTCTTCCTTATCCTCTCAGCTGGCAGGAAAAGCTGGTAATGGGGTCTCTGTGTGCCGCTGGACTGTTTGCATTTAATTTGAGTTGTAATCAGTAAATGCTCAAAGGTTCCTGAAACGTTAGGAAGCAAAAGATACTAGCTGGAGCTCTGGACACAGGACCTACTGATTTCTTTCTAAACAATCAAAGTTTCCAGGAAATATTAGGTAAAATAAATACTACCTGCATGAGCATATTTACTGAATTATCCTGGAATAATTTGGTCCTTCAGACACCTCGACACGTGTAGGTATGATATTGGGGAGAAGACAGCCCATAATGTAATGAGGACCATAATATTCTGGGTCTTTAGGAGGTTGTTTTGCTTGTTCTACCCAACCTGTGGTGTAGCTTTATTATGATTACTAGAGGCCCAGTGCATGAAATCCATGCACAGGTAGGGTCCCTAGGCCTGGCCGGCGATCAAGGCCGATCGGGGCCTTCCGGCTGCTGGCCAGGGCCTCCCTTCTCCAGCTGCCGGCTGCCAGCTGGGGCCTTCCTTCGTTCTGCGCCGCCCCCTGGTGGTCAGCACACATCATAGTGAGCAATTGGTCTCTTGGTCGAACTTCTGTGGGGAAAATTTGCATATTAGGCTTTTATACAGATATAGATTATTTTAAAATATATTTTTATTGATTTCAGAGAGGAAGGGAGAGGGGGAGAGAGATAGAAACATCAGTGATGTGAGAGAATCATTGATTGTCTGTCTCCTGCACGCCCCACACTGGGGATGGAGCCTGCAACTCAGGCATGTGCCCTCTCTTCCATTTGAAGACCAAGAATGACTGCATTTCCTACCTGTCAGGTTACAGGACAGAGTGGACACGCTCTCCAGATAGCTGTGTTTCCCCATTTACCGAAAACAGAAATGAAGTAATAGAAAAAGAAATGGGTTTGTGAACATTTTGAAAGCTTGCTATATAGGCTGGCTAGTTTATCCAAGACCTTAGAGATGGTATTGAGATGAATACAACCTCTGCCGGGAGCCGGTCCATGCTTGCTGTTTTAAGGGACCTGGCATATATGGCATACTGTTCTTAATATGTTTGCTCACCTTCTTGGCACTATATGTTTTAACCAAGGTCTCTGAGAAAGGTTGTTTCCCCAAGTAGGGATTTTCCCCTGAAGTTAGGGAGGGAATAAAACCTCTTAACTAAGTGCCAGGTGGGTAATTAATCACTTTAACTATGAACAATCATGCTTAAGCTACATAATCTTTACTCCCTGGAATGGAGATAAGAAACGCCCTAACCTTTGTAATAGAGATTGATAGGATTGGAATCAACTGGTATAAATACAGTTGAAACAAGACAACAGCAGACAGAACTTAGGAGACAGAGAGAGAGACAGAAATTGGCACAGAACCTACACAGAACGTTCCCTAGAGACAGAAGAACTTCGCTGGAGAGAACATGGCAAAAGATCCTGGACTGAACCTGACTACAGAAATTGGCAAGAGAACCTGACTAAAACCTGGTGACTGAACCTGGCTGGAGAACCTGGACAGAGCCTGGCTGGAGAACCTAGTGAGGAAACTTGGCTACAGAACCTGGCTGGAGAACCTGGAGAACCTGGCTGGAGAACCTAGCAAGAGAACATGGACACATAACCTGGCTGGAGATCCTAAGCAGAACTTCGCTGGAGATCCAGGCCAGAACTTGGCTGGAGATCCTGGCTAGAGATCCTGGCTAGGCTGCTGATCAACTGAACGCTGTCTCCGTGTCATTCCTTCTTCGCCGACTCCGTCCACACCTTTGGGGACCTCTGGACCCGCTGGGGTTGGACCCCAGCAAACCTCCACAGCAACTCTGTGAAGTAATTTTTATCCAAAAATACTACTTTTTGTTTTTAAAGACTTAATTTTTTGGGGGGGAGGGGGTGATTTTAGGTTCCCAGAAAAATGGAGAGAAATTTCCCATATACCCCCTGCCCCACACATTCACAGCCTCCTCCATTATCAGCAGCCCTCACCCAAAGTCCACAGTTTGTGTTAGGGTTCACTCCTGGTGGTACACATTCTATGGCTTTGGACAAATGTAGCATAATGACATGTGTCCACCATTATAATGTCATACAGAGTTTTTTCACTGCCCTGAAAATCCCCTACCTATCCATGCCTCCTCTTTCCCCTAACCCCTGGCAGCTACTGATCTTCTTCTAAGATCTCCATAGTTTTGCCTTTTGCAGAATCTGATAGAGTTGGAATCATCCACTATTCAGCCTGTTCAGATAAGGCTTCTTTCACTGAGTAATAGGCACTTGAGCTTCCTCCTTTCTCTTTGTGGCTTGATGGCTCATTTATCTTCAGTGCTGAGTAACCTCCCGCTGTCTGGATGGACCACAGTTGATTTATCCATGCACCTACTGAGGACATCTTGGTTGCTTCCAAATTTGGGCAAGTTTTGAATAAAGCTGCCACAAATACCCACGTGCAGGTTTTTGTATGAATGTGAAGTTTTTGCTAATTTCTACTTTAAACCCCTAACCTTTCCCTTCATCAGCCCTACTTCATGGCACCCTATATATCCCTTTCTTTTCTGGCAATAAAAAACTGTGTGTGTGTGTGCACGTGTTTGTATGTGTGTGTGTGTACGTCGCGCATGCGTATTGGAGAAGGTGGTGGGGTGGACAGGTAGAAGCTGGAATACCAGTGAAGATCTGTTGCCCTTGTCTATGGTGGCTTGGGGGGTGGGGGAGGATCAAAGTAATGAAGAGGATGAGCAGTGACAGGATTCTGCATGTGTGTCTAAGGAAGAGATGAGCAGGTTGACTGATGCCTCGCATGTGGGATGTGACAGGAAGAGCGGAGTTCGGGAAGATGCTAAGGGTCCAGTCTAAATGTTTATGGCCCTTGGGTTGCACTGGTCATGGTTGCTGTGGGAATTCAGAAGTGAAGAGGATAGTGTTCTACCCTGGGGTGATCACGGAGGACTTTGGGAAAACAGCGTGAGATTTGAACTGTATATTGAGGGAGGAACAAGAATTTATTTATTTTTTAAGCAAAGAGGAAGGAGCAGACATTTCAGGTAGGTGAAACCTAAGGGGAAAGCGGAGACCTGGGAAGAAGCGACGGTATTTCCATAGATGAGGAAAATTAGGGAGGGATGGGTTTTGGAGGAAGATCAAGAATTCATTTTTGGAGGAATCCGTTTTTAAATGTTTTATTAGGCACCCTAACTATTTGAAATTCCTCAGGCACTTCATGCTCTTCTTGTTTGTAAGAGTTCTTTGTCAGAAGCTGTAAACCAAGAACAGATAGAACTGTACTCAAAGTACTTCGTAACTTCACGTGTAGATAGCTTCACCAACTCCAATCCTACAGTGATTTATTTGACAATAATTCTTTCATTCCATGTTGTACTCTTTAACGGCCTGGTTGTTTTTGGGGGTTATCATTAGCTCTGATATTTAGAAATACTTGTCTAATATTTATGAAATATTTAGAAATCCTTGTCTAATAGTTATTGTTATTTATTGTAGAGTTCTGGTTCATTATGTGTTATATTTTTTTTTTTTTAATATTTTTTATTGATTAAGATATTACATATGTGTACCCTCTACCCCCCCCCTCCCCGCTCACCCCCTCACCCCCCCGTTGTCCGTGTCCATTGGTTAGGCCTATATGCTTGCATATAAGTCCTTTGGTTGATCTTTCCCCCTTGCCCCCACCCTCCCCTACCTTCCCTCCAAGGCCCGACAGTCCAATCAAAGCCTCTCCGTCTCTGGATCAGTCCTTGTTCATCAGTTTATGTTGTTCATTATATTCCACAAATAAGTGAGATCTTGTGGTATTTATCCGCTCTCCAGTTCCATCCATGCTGTGGCAAATGGTAAGAGTTCCTTTTTCTTCTTCCTCTTCTTAAAGAATACCTTTCAGCATTTCATATAATGCTGGTTTGGTGGTGATGAACTCCTTTAGCTTTTTCTTATCCGTGAAGCTCTTTATCTGACCTTCCATTCTGAATGATAGCTTTGCTGGATAAAGTAATCTTGGTTGCAGGTTCTTGCTATTCATCTCTTTGAATATTTCTTGCCACTCTCTTCTGGCCTGCATGGTTTCTGTTGAGAAATCAGCTGACAGTCGGATGGGTACTCCCTTGTAGGTAACTGACTGTCTTTCTCTTGCTGCTTTTAAGATTCTCTCTTTATCTTTTGCTCTTGGCATTTTAATTATGATGTGTCTTGGTGTGGTCCTCTTTGGATTCCTTTTGTTTGGGGTTCTCTGCGCTTCCTGGACTTGTAAGTCCATTTCTTTCACCAGGTGGGGGAAGTTTTCTGTCATTATTTCTTCAAAAAGGTTTTCAATATCTTGCCCTCTCTCTCCTTCTGGTACCCCTATAATTCTGATGTTGGTACGCTTGAAGTTGTCCCAGAGGTTCCTTACACTATCTTCATATTTTTTGAATCTCTTTTCTTTTTTCTTTTTCGGTTGGGTATTTTTTGTTTCTTTGCATTTCAAATCTTTGACTTGATTCTTGGGATCCTCTTGTCTGCTGTTGGAGCTCTGTAAAGTATTCTTTATTTCAGTCAGTGTATGCATAATTTCTAATTGGTCCTTTTTCATGACCTCCATGGTCTCACCATACTCCTTGAGGGATTCATTAAATTTATCGGCGGTTTCCATAAAATTCTTGACAAACCTTATAAACGTGGCCTTGAACTCTATATCCAGTCGTCTGGCCTCCTCCGTTTCTGCCAATTGTGACCTGTTTCTTTGTCTCCGCATTTTGGCTGCTTCCCTGTGTTGATAGAGTGGCCTGCGCGCCAGGTGTCCTGTAGGGCCCAGTGGCTCAGCCTCCCCAGTTACCTGGGGTGGACACTCTTGGTGCACTCTTGGTGCCTCGCTTGTTGTAGGATCACTGGGAGGAATTGACCTCCAGGCCAATTGGCTGTGGGAAGCAGCTGTGTCTGAAGTGGGAGAATGGACCCCCTCTGACCACTGGGTACAGTGGCTCCTGGATCTAAGGAGGTGCTAATTCAGCCCCTGCCTGAGGCCACACAGCAGGAACTACGAAGAGGCTCAGCTGTGAAGCAATGCAAGCCGCTGCGGGGCCTTGGGCCTTCTCTTGGAAGTTCCGGGTCTGGCTGGCTCGGCTGCAGTTAGGTAATTATCAGGTTGCAAAGTTCTGGGGCATTCACATGCAAAAGCCTCTGCCGCAGCCCGGGTGGGGCGGGGTCTCAGGGAGTCAAAAGGGCGGGGAAAGAAGCTATGGCTGATTCTCCGCGCCCAGAGTCGCGAGTCTCAGTGTCCCGGCAATGGCTGCAAGCACCTCCGAGGGAAATCTGCCCCCAAGTTCGCTCGCTGCCGCCTGAGAGAGCAGCCTCTGCCCGTATGAGTCCTGGGTCCCCAGAGACTTCCCAGAACCGGAGATCAGAGCAGTCGGGAGCTTGTGATTCAAAAAGACAGCCGCGTCCTCAGGTGCCACCCCCTTTCCGCGCGCGCGAGCCGCCGCGTACCTCTGCACTCAGCCTCTGCAGCTCCTCTGGCTCTCAGAGTGCTTTTCTTTTCTTCTAGTTGTAGAAATTACACTCAGCCAGCCTTCCTGTTGTTTTGGACGATGTTTGCTCCGTCCTTTGGGCTAATTTTCAATTGTTGTGGGAGGCGACTATTTCCCGGTGTTTATCTATGCCGCCATCTTGGTTTCCCATTATGTGTTATATTAATGTGATTTAGTTTTTCCCCCCTGAAAATTTATACTCATTAAAGCCACAAAGCAACTTTGACATCATCTACTTCAGGGATGGGAAATGTCTGGGGCCACAGGCCTTTGAAATCGTTTGGTCTGGCCCTGCCAAGGCATTAGGGCTGAATTCATTAAATGTTTGACCAAATAGAGCAGGCTAATTTTTAAGCTGATAATTTTGTGTGGCCTGAGAATGATGTGATAAATATCCAAACGGTCCTTGGCAGGAAAAAGATTCCCCACCCCTGATCTATTTCTTAATTAGGGGGCCTATTTCAGAATGTCCTTCTCATTGTTCTTGGGTGATCCAGATACTTGATTAGAGGTTTGTTATTGAAAAAGAATACTTTTCCTACAACGATGACGTCCTGAAACAGATAATACAATTTTGTCTGCCTGAGGAAGTAGTACATGTGGATTCCTACAAGCAGAAATTTAGCAGAGAAGATACAAACTAAACTCCAGGCCAGCCGGCGTGGCTCAGTGGTTGAGTGTCGACCTATGAACCAGGAGGTCACGGTTCGATTCCTGGTCAGGGCACATGTCCGGGTTGCAAGCTTGATCCCCAGTGTGGGGTGTGCAGGAGGCAGCCAATCCATGATTCTTTCTCATCATTGATGTTTCTACTTCTCTCTTTCTCTTTCTTCCTCTCCGAAATCAATAAAAAATATATTTAAAAAACAAAACAAGACAAAAATCTAAGTTCCAGTCATTCCACTTTTAGCTCTGTGGCCTCGAAGGAATTACTTAACATTTGTAAAGTCTCAGTTTTTTCTTCTGTGTAACAAAGGTAATAGGTAAATGTAAATGACGTTGTTGTGAGAGTTAAAGGAGATGATGCACGTGAAGTGATTGGCCCAGCACCCGGCACATAGTAAACGCTCAATCAATTATATCAGCGATTGATTTTCCATCCTTTTCACCTCATGGCACCCATTAAATTCTGGGGCACACCAACAAATTTATTTTTATGCCGATCTTACAAAGATAGCTATAATTTCTATTTGTTTACATACTGGATGGCTATTATTGGGTTAGCAGATCAATATACTTTGATTTTAGACTGAGTAGCTTGGGGAGTAACTTGTACACGAATCACCAAGGAGCTGGGGTGCTGCCAGTCTGCCTTGCAGCCTAAGAACAGACTGTATTTACCTTCACCGTTTTTATTGTCCTCCCTAGCAAGAGGCCTGTGAGAAAAAGCTCCGTTCCAGCACATCTGCGTGTCTAATAACGTAGCAAAATGCATTATTCATTGGAAGCAGCAAGACGGGGCTATAATCCTGTCTAGAAGTCACAGTATCCAGCAGATTTTCCCACCTCTTTCTGTAAACCATTCCTTTTAAAGTATACGTTTCAAACCAAGTATGTTTATAGAGCTGGCATCTCCCTGGCTTGCGTTGCAAAGTTTCCTTTCCTTATTAAGGGTGGGAGCTCTCTAATGAAGGTGTTTGTCACCCTAAGTGGGGTTTGTTTACTAGGTTAGGGCTCTGCCCGGGGCTTCTCTATTCAGGTCTCCTTCCTCCTGTCTAGCGGCTGACGTTCGAGGCTGCTGCTCCCTTCAGTTCGCTCCTTCTTCTGTTTCCCCAAGCATTTCACTTTATTTTTCTTATATTTTAACTCCTGCCTTCATCCATGTTGATACTCAGAGCCATTACTCTCTAAAGGCACATGCCCCCTCTTAAAAACGACCTTCTAGGCCAGTGATGGCGAACCTATGACACGCGTGTCAGAGGTGACACGCGAACTCATTTTTTTGGTTGATTTTTCTTTGTTAAATGGCATTTAAATATATACAATAAATATCAAAAATATAAGTCTTTGTTTTACGATGGTTTCAAATAGCAAAAAATTTCTATATGTGACACGGCACCAGAGTTAAGTTAGGGTTTTTCAAAATGCTGACACGCCGAGCTCAAAAGGTTCGCCATCACTGGTCTAGGATCTGCCAGGAAGGGCGGTCTGTCCATCAGCTCACTCAGTTTGCGTAGCATCTGCAGGGCAGTCTCTCTGACCCCCCTGTGGCCAGGTTTGGGTTCCTGTCCTTGAATCTCAAGGCTGGACCACTGACTGGCTGATGGATGTAGCATCGAACACCCTACTCATTGCATCTGACCACTCCATGCCTCTTTGCCTCAGGGCTAACCATGCATCCCAGTTTCAGGCGCAAGTGGAATAATGCACATGAGTATTTTCATGAACTACGAGGACTTTGTAAGTTGTTCTTCCGAAGGCGTTGTGCCCATACACTTAAAATGTGAAAATGCTACCGGTGTCAAATCCTTTTCACCAACCTACTTCTTAAATCCTTAGGAAAATGGTCGGGGGCCCCCCTCCCTTTTGGCTTTCTGTTAACATCAGGGGAGATTTCAATAAGCAGTTTGCCTGCTTATCAAACAAATACCTACGTGGTACCTGGTGACTGCGGGTGACCCTAACATCATTGTTCTCTCAGCTCATTTTCCTGTGCCGCCCTCTATGCCCGCGCTCCGCTTCCCCGGGGCCTTGCTTTCTTCTCAGCAGCAGGTAAAGCATTAGCACGAGTGTCTCATTTCTTGCTTAGAACTTGGATTCAGAGAGTTTATCGACTGTGACCAGCGATGGGAAACTCAGGTCCTCCCGTGGAGGGAGATATTTTTGCGCGGCGGGATCTTACGATTTTCTTCACGTCACACCCTATTATGTCTTTGAAGAAAGCGTTGTGTATTTCTTTCCTGTTATCTTTCTTCCAAAACGGGTAGAACCCCCTTTTGCAGTCAATGAAGCAATGGTGTGACTGATGAATTATAAATAGGAAAGTGTTCATCTCTGCCAAGACACTTGAATCTGAATTGTGCAAATCTCCGTCACTATCTCCTTTTGAAGATAAGACTAGTTTTATGTGGCGACAGTGAAGGCTTATCATGTACATCTCCAGAGTTTGAAAATATGTATCTAAAAATAGATGAGAGTGATGAATACGTCCAGGTTCTGATATTAGGAAACTAACAATATATTTTTAATGCATTAATCTCAAAGTACTAAGGATAAACAAGTATCATGTAAAACTGTGTTAATATGGATATATCCTTGTAGCCATTTGATAAATATCAATTTTTGAATTGTTAGAATAATGCATTTATTAATGAAAAAATATCCTACGAAAAATAAACAGGACTCGGGATATTGTTAAGTTTGAATGATTGAAAACCAGTTTGACTATCAGTGACCTGAAGCTCACCCTTCCACGTAGAATTCTTGAACAGATAGCACTTTCACTTGAAATTCTCTGTTCTCCAGTGAAAGCATGTCAGAACTCTCTTAGTCAGTGTCAAATGCAAAACAGAAATTTCATTATCCACTTTGTCACGATAACCTCAATTTTCAGAGAAATTACTCTTCAGAATGAGTCTAAGCTGGAAGAACATGATGAATGCATTAGCAATGGGATGTGATAAAACACATGCTGCATGTGACTCACACAGACCCCAAGTCCCACCTCCTTATTTCACAGATGGGGAAACTGAGGCTTCCTGGGACCAAGGGTACAAGGACATTGGGTGGGTGGACAGGCACCAATCCAATGGCTCTGTTCCTCAGTCGACAGAGTTTTGTTTCACGCCACTGCCTGGCACCTTGTTTACCCAACATGAGGCGAAGGCCCTCTGAGAGCCGAGCTGAGGGTCTGTATTTGGATGGTAAGCTCAGCACAGAAGCCAAACAATATTCTGGACTTTTCCTGTATTGGAGTACAAGGGGAGAAATAAGTAGTAAAGCAAGTTGGTCATTCTAATTCCATTCATTAGTTGTATCAGTGGCCAAATTTATTTGTTTTTTAAAAAATATTTTTTTTATTGATTTCAGAGAGAAGAAGGAAGAGGGAAGGAGATAGAAACGTCAATGATGGGAGAAAATCATTGATCAGCTGCCTCCTGCACGCCCCCTAATGGGGATCAAGTGTCCTGACCAGGAATCAAACCATTTCGTCCTGGTTTATACGTCAAAGCTCAACCACTCATAACCACTCATAACACAATTGATTATACTGTGGGTACTAAGTTTATCTGTTAATTAACTGAGCCATACCAGCAGGGCTCAACAACAATTTTCTCTTGCACAGCTAATTCTCTTTCTCAGAAATGAGCTCCCAAGTATGTATTCAGTGTTAGAATAATCCTCTGCTTCAGAAGAATTCCATTTCATTTTTTTTCATGTGCTATCGCATGGGTTTCTAGGCATTTTATAATAGTCATGCTAATGCAGTCAAATTTGAGACCCAAGAAACACATTTCATGGTAAAACTAAAGATCTTGAATCAGATTTTCCTACAGTTAGTTTTTCGGAAAAACAACTTGATATATTTTCTAGGTATTTTATTCATTAAAAGCATAGCCTATTTGTTCATGTGTATGAAGTATTTGTCCTGTGCTTTGTGCTGAATATATGGAAACAGACATGAGTTCTTTCCTCTGGAATCTTCTGACAAATTCTAAGCTGCTATGATAGGACAGATTAAAAAACCTTTTAGTGGAAAAATAACTTTATTGTCTTTGAAAAAACCCCACATGTTTATAACTTTTAAATTTATATTTGGATTTATTGATTATCAGGCCCATGATGAATTCACTTTGTGAAGAATAAAATTTCTGAAAGTATAGGAACCGAATTTTTTACCCTTATACTAATAAAACTACAGGAAGACATTAATACATTTTTAACAGCTTCGAATCATCAGGAATTTTTCACATGTAGAAGATATATGCAACATAGAAATTCAGTTATGAGCATAATAGTAGGAAAATTTTACAGGTCAAAACATTTCTCAAGAATCCATCTTTAAAAAATATTTGTATTGCTTTTTAGAGAGAGAGAGGAAGGGACAGGGACAGAAAAATAGAAACATCGATGTGAGAGAGAAACATTGATTGGCTGCCTCCTGCACTCAGCCTACCAGGGAATGAGCCCATAACCTGGGCATGTGCTCTGACCAGGAATTGAACCAGCAACTTATGGTGCACAGGACGATGCCCAACCAACTGAGCCACACCAGCCAGGGAAAGAACCCATCTTTTTGGTATCACTCATGGCATAACACAATTGATTGTACTGTGGGTACTAAGTTTATCTATTAATTAACATTATTAAGAGCACTCTATCAAAATGTTACATTCTGCTAGAGCAGCGGTTCTCAACCTGGGGGTCGAACGACCCTTTCACAGGGGAAAGCACATATATAATTACATATTGTTTTTGTGATTCATCACTATGCTTTAATTATGTTCAATTTGTAACAATGGAAATACATACTGCCTATCAGATATTTGCATTACGATTCATAACAGTAGCAAAATGACAGTTATGAAGTAGCAACGAAAATAATTTTATGGTTGGGGGTCCCCACAACATGAGGAGCTGTATTAAAGGGTCGTGGCCTTAGGAAGGTTGAGAACCACTGTGCTAGAGACACAACTTATATAGCTACAGCCTTTGAAGGACTAATCTGTACATTGTGACAAAATTTCATTAATAAGAAAACTTCCATCTGTTGATGACCACAGTAAAAACGTTAATAATATTGGCGTTGTGAAGAAAGACTGTCCTTTTTCAGAGCACTACTTAGGTATGCCATAAATTGTATTAGTCATGTGATCAGAGTTCTCCAGTCCATCCCTTCAGATGGGAACGAGAACTCAATTTATAGTTCCTTTCCTTGTACTTTATTCCTACTCTGTTTTGCATTGTGTGTGTGTGTGTGTGTGTGTGTTAGAAGAACAAAGCCAATACTTGCAATAGACTGCCTTCAGTTTAAGCTTCTGAGTGGTCGTCAGGAATTGTCATTGGGCTGAATAGTCTTCAGAAGTTGCTGGTACATCTCCGACTTGAGAAACCTGGGGTATGAGTCTCTCTCCATGTGCGTATACACGATTTTTTGAGCCTCTTCAAAGCATGTTGGAGTGGGTTCTTGAATATTCCTGATGATGGTTTCTCTTGTCGAACTGTCAATGTTAATCTGAAAAGTGAAATTGCAACCGTGGGCGGGATTAAAGATGAAAATGTAATGCAAGGGTTTAATGCATCCCCCCCTCTCCTGTTCAGTGGACTAGGGTTATTTTGTTTGCTGTTTCATTGGTATCTCAAAAGACATAGGAGGTAAACGCTTGGCTTCTTTAAAAGTAAACATCCACCTCCACATCCCAGATAAAAATAACACGCGCCCCAAAGACCGGGAAATCGCAGAAACCATTGCTTACTTGGGGAGGGTGCAAGTGGTTTGTTGGTGGAGTCTACAAACAAGGAAGTTTACCCGAGGAAGAAAGGGAAGTTGGTGCTATTTTAAACTTTGCCTTCCATAGTAGGCACGGATGTTGATTTCATGGACTGTGCCCCGAAATGGGAAGAAGGTGAAGAGAAGTGGAGAAATAGAGAAGTGGTCACTTCAGGAAGCCAAGTATTTTCCAGACGAGAGCTTTGAGGAACAGGTCCTCCAACGTAGGGCTGTCCTGGGTGAGAGGAATCTCATCTACCGTCCTCCCCCCTGATCAGAATTCTCGTTCCCCCTCGTCTCCCCACCAGGAGGAGTCTCAGTGTGTCTCTTTCCCTCATGACTCTGTTTTTTGCAGGCAGAGGTGCATGATGGGAAGTGATATCCATGTGAGCGTTTGCTGGCTTTGCTGGTTTTAAACTCAGGTGAGGGGGCTGCTGTGGAGGCACAGACTTTGCCCAGCACGACCGGGGATGTCAGTGTGCCTATTGATGGTAACCGTAGTTCCTTCTAGCAAAGCCAGTTCTTCTTTGTAAATCGCTCTACGAGGGAATGAAAATCATTTCATAAAGAGAGGCCTGGGAGCGACCTTGACCTCACTTTGAATCCTGATTTCTCCCCTTTTGCTCTGTGTGTCGCTGGGCAAGTTAGTGCACTTCTCTGACTCTCAGGATTCTTATCTGTGAAATGAGGTGAACAGCCCTGACTTCACAGCATCCTTGGAGGCAAGGAGCCCGGACCCTCTGTGTGCCTGGGCAGCAGACATGCACACCCTGATTTCCGTTCAGGGTCACGGTTGGCTGGGTACCTCTCTAGGGGACTGTGGCTGGATGTAGATCTTGTAAAGCTTCTTCGCCCGAGAGAGTCTGCCCCATCGCGAGGCGATTTTCTTGTAGGTCTCACAGGCCATCCAGAATTGGATGTTCTCGTCGCTGTGCTCCAGCTTCAGGTATGCCGCGTAGACTACCGGCCCATCTGAAAGCAATGGAGACATCACTTATTTTCCGGGGTCAAAGTCATTAACAACTCTGAAAAACAGATAATGCATTTAAAAACAAAGTCTGGTCCAGCCGGCGTGGCTCAGTGGTTGAGTGTCGACCTATGAACCACAAGGTCACAGTTCGATTCCCGGTCAGGGCACATGCCCGGGTTGTGGACTCCATCCCCAGTAGGGGGCGTGCAGGAGGCAGCCGAACAATGATTTTGCCTCAATCATTGATGCTTCTATCTCTCTCCCCCTCTCCCTTCCTCTCAGATATAGCAGGTGGTGCTCCTGGTGAAGAAATAACTGAATGGATAGGCAAGCCATTTCTGGCTTAACATGTGAAGCTGGGAGCCCATAATTTCCACTGTGTATCGGAAGAAACAGAGTTCTATGTTAACAAACAAAAAGCAACTTGATCTATTTTGTACTCAGAGGAATCTTGATTGAGTGTTTCATCAGGAACGGGAAATAAGGACTCTAAAATGGAGAAATGAGCTATGAAAGAGGGGAAAAAATGAGATACCAGATAAAATCTGCAGATCCTGGAATGAGAGTTAACCAGCTACTTGGATGGATTGAGTGGATGAGTGGGTGGATAGGGAGGGGATTTGGAAACCAATGATTTTGTATCCCAAATTTGCATTTATATTCGTATTTAGCTTAATTGTATAGTAGAATGTTGAGAGATGTTCATTCCAGAACCTGCCTGCCAATTACTGGGATGCTAATGCGTGTGTGACTGTATGATAGCCTAGTGAAAGCTGACGTGGACAGGAACCTGCCAGATATTTTAGGTCTGATTCCAGCATGTTCTACAGCAGTGATGGCGAACCTATGACACGCGTGTCAGAGGTGACACGCGAACTCATTTTTTTGGTTGATTTTTCTTTGTTAAATGGCATTTAAATATATAAAATAAATATCAAAAATATAAGTCTTTGTTTTACGATGGTTGCAAATATCAAAAAATTTCTATATGTGACACGGCACCAGAGTTAAGTTAGGGTTTTTCAAAACGCTGATACGCCGAGCTCAAAAGGTTCGCCATCGCTGTTCTACAGAATCCCGTCTTCATTAGATTAATGTGTACACGTAACCCCGGTGAGCAGCTGAAAACCCAAATGTATAAAAGTGTTCCAGGAATCTGAGTAATTCTTAAAGTCAGCAGGGAATGGCTCAGCCTAGCGTTTCTATTGACTCACACAAGTGAGTTACAAGCCTTTTCCAAGTCCGGCCACGGAGCCCTCTCTGACCTTTTCAAAGCTCTTCCTTCAAAGCTCAAGACACCGTGGGTGATGCTGCTCGAGGCAGTGAATGGGCGTCAGCACGGACCCGGCCATTAAACTGAGAAGAGGGAAGAAGAGGCCTGTGTCACGCACCGTGTACGCCTTTTTCTTGAAAACCACCGCGGCGCTTGGGGACCCTCTCGCGTGTTCTTTTTAAAGCAGTCGCTGACACGGGTGTTTCGATGACCCGCGAGGTGACACATGGCGGCACTTCGATGCCGGCGGGCGACCCGACACTGCTCTGGGCTGAGTCAGGACAGTGGCCCCTGTTCTCCCAGGGCTGTTTTCTGCTGGGCTGTCAAGCTCACCCCATCGTTGAATCCTCAGGGTGGCCTGTGCCTTGGTCTTCTGTCAGAAATGTGTCTAAAGCAGTTTTAAATCCCTTTTATTTTCCGTTGGCACCATCGGGGATAATGAATTCCACAATGCTACCAGCTTCTGTGTGACGTTTTTATAGCAAGTCTGTTTAATTGAAATTCTCCGGGTTGGCTTCTGTGGTATTAATCGTTTCTGGCCTTTTCTCCTCACGTCTCCTTGTTCTGTTTTGATAAAAGTAGCTCAAAGTACTGTGGGCTGTTTTTAAATACAGAAAACTTCTAAAAGATAACCATCATTAGCAATTTTTTATTTCCTTCTATGCTATGAACCCTTTGTTCATATTTAATTCCTGTCCAACTAGTATTAATTTGTTTACACAAACAGATACACACACAAGTCAACCTATTGGTATTAAACTGTGAAAGCAATTTTGTATCACTCTTGAATATATAACATCATGTGGCAAACATTTTTTCCTTTTTAGTTTTAATAGTCCACTGGAAAAAAAAGACAAAAAAATAGTCCATTGTAAAGCTAAGCTCTGATCTACTGATTTACCACAGTTATTGACTACGTAGATTGTTTCCCCATTTTAACACATTGCGGACCAGTAGTCTTATTGCTAGCTTTACCCAGTGGCCAGATACAGTTCTATTGAACCAGTACAAAAAAGTTTTACATAAATGTTACAGGCACGCTTTAAAATTCAATACCCATTGCATTTTGAAGTTATTTATTACATGTTCTTACAAGCTGGTATCTTTTTGAACTATGAGACTCGGTAAAACACTGTGTAACATGAAGCGAGAATTCTTGTGCTCTGTCTGCAATGTGTGAAGTTACAGATTACCCTACATTGAACATATTGGTTCATAAATCTTTGCATCTCTAATTATTTCCTTAAGATGCCTTTAAAGGAGCTGAGGTATCTCAGTTTCTGGAAAAATTACTCTGAACTTGCCATGTCCCTGTCAGTTGACACAGAGCACCTAGTACACACCTACTTAGATTACGTTTCACTCTGTACCGCAGTCTACTGCACTTATTGGCTTACATCCATCATGATCCCCCTCACCTGTACACCCTCACCTGCACACACTAACCTGTACACCCTCGCCTGTACACCCTCGCCTGCACACCCTCACCTGCACACCCTTACCTGCACACCCTCGCCTGCACACCCTCGCCTGCACACCCTCACCTGCACACCCTCACCTGCACACACTCACCTGCACACCCTCGCCTGCACACCCTCTCCTGCACACCCTCACCTGCACACCCTCTCCTGCACACCCTCTCCTGCACACCCTCACCTGCACACCCTCTCCTGCACACCCTCGCCTGCACACCCTCTCCTGCACACCCTCGCCTGCACACCCTCGCCTGCACACCCTCACCTGCACACCCTCACCTGCACACCCTCTCCTGCACATCCTCGCCTGCACACCCTCGCCTGCACACCCTCTGGGAACTGGGACTGCAGTTTCTTCATGGGCAGGTGCCCAGAGCCCACACACTGCAGGTACGCAATCAGAGAATAAATGCCTGTCATTCCAGCCCCTGTGTCCCTCCTGCTTCTATCTTCTAAAATGACTCGCATAGGTTTTGAAAAGTGAAGCAGAGCCTAATTATTCAGCATCCAGGAAAAGCACCAAAGACCAGAGGATTATTATACTTGGCACACGGTTACTTGTTGGGTTTCTGAGAGTGAGACAAAAAAAAATGTTCTCATGGAACAGTGGTGTCTCTGTTGTTGTTTTGTTTTGTCCCCTGCAAGGGGACAGAGAGCATGAGATATGAGCGAAGACGAAGGTGCTAAGTGGGAAAAGCTGAGGCAGGGCTGTGGGTAATTGGAGGGTTGGGGGAGGAAACCATGGCAACAGCAGGGATGAGCGGGGAGCTGCCAATCAACACCGCAGCAGCACATCTCTCCCCAGAGGAAGGGAGCCGGGAGGGGGCTCTGCCTCCGCATCCGGATGCACACGAGGGGACCACAGTGTCTCTCGGTGACGCTGAAAGTCCACCATAAAAAGGAAGGTGCCCAGGCCAGCCGAGGCCGTCCCCTGGCGTGAACAGCACCCGGCAGTGTGATGATCCTACACGTGTCAGCATAGGGTGGCCACGGCTGTCTGCAGGGGCTGTGATAACTGAGAAAGGGGGAAAGGGTGCTGTCTGGTTGGCAAACTCACTAGTCAACAGAGCCAAATATCAACAGTACAACGATTGAAATTTCTTTTGAGAGCCACATTTTTTAAACTTAAACTATATAGAGAGGTACATTGTTATTAACTTAATTAGGGTCCTCCTAAGGCTTAGGAAGAGCCACACTCAAGAGCCAAAGAGCCGCATGTGGCTCGAGAGCCGCAGTTTGCCAACCACGGCTCTAAGGTCATTCCTGTCGCCTAGAAGGCCCCCGGCTCCCGCAGGCAGGTTCACTCCTCGTGGTTATTCCAAGACACTCACCTCACTGACAGCTCGGGGCTTTTGGATCTGGGTTCCCCGCCGCTCGGCCTCTGGCCCAGGCCCCAGCGTGGCCGGCTGCTTCTCCTCATTCAGCGCTTAGCTCACATTTTGTCCCTCCTGACAGTTCTCTACTCCTCCAGCTGGATTGTCCTCTGATGCCCGCCTTTCTTTGTCCTGTGGCCTGGCTTTACTTTGTCCAAGGCGCTGGCCACTTTCTGGAATTCATTACTTAGCTCATTTGCTTGGTTGTCTGTCTCCTCCCTCTAGGGGGAGCCCAGGAGCTGAGCACAGTGACCTTGGCCTTGTTCACCCCAGTGTCCCTGGGGCCTGGTGGGTCTGCCGGACACAGGGCCGGCTGGATGAGTCATCCAAGGGCGTGGCTTATAGCTTTACTAAACTTCTTTTTGTTTCTATTAAACACACTTTGCTCAGATGTCAGTGGGCGACCTCTATTCTCATCTTGTGAGATTTTGGTTAATCAGTATATGTAGGAACCTTCTTTCTGTCTTTCTGCCTGACATTATAGATTTGGATTTGGATTATTTGTCAGTCTTGACGTTACTAGTATGAGGAACCCTTGGGTTTTCTGGGATGGTTGGCCTCCTTGTCATTTCAAAGGCATATTTTCGTGTCTTTCCTAGTCCTACTGGGCCTAGCCATCAGAAATACCCCTAGGATTTCCCCCCCATTTTTCTTCTTGGTGGACACCTAGTACCGTGATGGTATTTTTGGGCCCTGTTTGGTGTTTTGGTTCACCATCATTTCAGGAAAAGTCTTCAGTAATCCTCATATATTTTTTGTGAAGAGATGACTAATAGCTCAGACTATTTTTTTTTTTCAGGATTCATTTAAAAACTTACTATGACTTCTGTGTTCATTTGAAGACAGTTCTTCCCTAAAACCTTTGATGTTTGGAAGCTTGGAGTATTTCCTGTCATCTGCAGACTTGAAAATTTCGCGGGGTACTTTCTGCTTAATTCATTGTGGAGGTTTTTCTTTATGAGACCAGTTTTCACACCCAATCCCTAGGATTCCTGCACGGAATGGACAGTTGACATTGCTATGAGGTACCCCAAACGCACTGACTGCCCACATGGGTGCATGTACTCCTTCGTATTTCTTGCCTTGAGCCCATGACTTTATCGCCCTCCGATCCACTGCTGTCATTTTGCATTTATGCCCTCTGAATGCTGAGACTTACATAGAACCGTATAAGGCTCACTTCACTGAGACACTGATCCAGTCAAGAAATGAGCTCTGAGGCGTTTTAGCACATCACGACTCAAATGTATTCCCACTTTTGAAGGCACGAAGAAAAGCAAGTTGTTAATTAAAAAAAAATTTCTAACTTTAGCCGGCGATGGTGAGGGAGCGTATTTCAGCATGTTACTATTTAAGCATATTTTCCAAGGGATTTTACACATTGACTTGTGAGGAATAAATATTCACAGTGACTAATCTTGTTGTAATTAACGCCCAAGGAAATCATGGTGGTTGACAGGACAGACTATTTTCAGGGTTTCCTTTTTTAACTGTGGCTGTTGCCACGTAGACGGCGGGGAGAAGAGGGTCTACAGTCATCATCCAGGGTCCCCTTCCCCCTAAGAATGAAACCGACTGATTATTCCAAGATGACATAGACATGATACTCACATTTTGTCGCCATCAGCTTCTCAAAAGACTGGGCCCACTGTGACACTTCCTCCGAAGTAAGGCTTTGAAAAGAAGCAAGAGGTGCTCATTACACTAAAATATTCTCAAGGTTTGATACTACAGTGGGGCCTTGACTTACGAGTGCCCCGACTAACGAGTTTTTCGAGATACGAGCTGTCTCTCAGCTGATTTTTTGCTTTGAGTTGTGAGCTAAAATTCCGGTTATGAGCCAGCTTCAGATACCCCACCGCTAGTTGGCGCAGCGAACGTCAGAGTGAATGCCACAGCATCACGTGTCTCACTCGTTCACTGTTGATTTGACATACGAGTAATTGGAGTTACGAGCTCTGTCATGGAACGAATTAAACTCGTAAGTCAAGGCCCCACTGTATCTTGAAAGTAACACCAAAATATAATCACATGGCACCTGTGTGAGGTTTTGGATGGGAGTTTTACCTTCTTGTGATCTTTTCCATTTCATTTTTACTTCCTAAACGCTTAAACTTGTAAGAATTATAAAGGTATTAGGAAGTTGAAAATGTGATCAAATACATTTTTAAGATGATAAAGAATTATGTATAATAATAAAAGTATAATATGATCCTAATTAGACTGGACGTCCTTCCAGATGCCCTTCCGGATGACCTTCCAGATGAAACTGGGGCTGTGAGGGAAGCCCAGGTCCCCGGTGCAGAGGGAAGCCGGTGCTGGCTGCCGGGGGAAGGAAGGCCTACTCTTGCACGAAATTGTGCATTGGGCCTGTAGTAGTCCTATAAGATCCCTGTTCCCAAATTACCACTATCAATATTTTGATTTATTTCTTTTTAGTCTTTTTGTTGTGTGTCTGTTTTTAACTAAGAAGTAATCATACTCTGCTTGTGTGTTTGTGTTTGTGTATACCTTATGTGTATGTGTGTGTGTGTGTGTGTGTGTGTGTGTGTGTGTTTCCTTATATATATAGGGTGTGCCAAAAATGAATATACACTTTGAATAATTATTAATTCCAATGGGTTAAATCTGAAAAGAAAGAAACATCAATTGAGCTAACAGAAAAAAGTGTGTATACATTTTTTGGGATACTATATCTATCTATCTATCTATATAAACATATATATATATCTACACTAATAAAAGAGAAAAATGGTAATTGGCGTACGGCGATACCGTTTTCATTGGCTAATCAGGGCTATATGCAAATTAACTGCCAACTAAGATTGGCAGTTAACTGCCAACAAGATGGCGGCTAATTTGCATATGTAGGCACAGTGCAGGGAGGCGAAAGGGAAAGCAGGAAGAAGCCCCCTGCCACTGACAGTGATCGGAAACCCAGGGGGGAGCTAAGAGCTGGGGGGCAGGGCAAAGGCAGCCCTGGGGCTGCCTTTGCCCTGCCCCCCAGCCATGATCGGAGAATCAGGCGCCTTTGCCATGCCCCCCAGCCATGATCAGAGAATCAGGCACCTTTGCTGCCCTGGCCAGTGATAGCAGGAAGTAGGGGTGGAGCCAGCGATGGGAGCTGGGCACGGTCGAAGCTGGCAGTCCCAGGAGCTAGGAGTCCCTTGTCTGGGCCTAAAGCGAAGCCCACAATCGTGGCGCCCCCTGCTGCCACTGCAGGTCCCCGCTGCCCAGGCCGGATGCCTAGGCCAGAGGCGTTAGGCCTGGGCAGGGGCGGAGCCTGCAACCGCGGGGAGCTGGGGGTCCCCTGCCCAGGCCTGACACCTCTGCCGGAGGCCTCAGGCCTGGTCAAGGGGCCGATCCAGTGATTGGTGATCGGAGGGTGATGAGGGTCAACTCCTCTGGCCGAGGCCTCAGGCCTGGGTAGGGGGCGGAGCCGGGGATTGGGGGGATATGATGGTCCCCTTGCCCAGGCCTGAAGCCTGGGTCAGAGGCGTCAGGCTTGGGCGGGGGGTGGAGCAAGCGATCAGAGGGAGATGGGGGTCCCCTGCCCAGGCATGATTCCTGGGCCAGAGGCCTCAGGCCTGGGTGGGGGCCAGAGCCAGTGATCGGGGGGAGATGGGGGTCCCCTGTCCAAGCCTGACACCTCTGGCGGAGGCGTCAGGCCTGGGCAAGGGGCCGATCAGGCGATCGGAGGGTGATGGGGGTCAACGCCTGAGGGCTCCCAGTATGTGAGAGGGGGCAGGCTGGGCTGAGGGACACTCCCCTCCCCCCCTCCACCCAGTGCACGAGAGAGAGAGAGAGAGAGAGAGAGAGAGAGAGAGAGAGAGAGAGAGAAAGAGGCAGGCCTGATGCACAAAATTTGTGCAAGAGTAGGCCTTCCTTCCCCTGGCTGCCGGCACTGGCCCCCGGGGCCCTGGCTTCATCCAGAAGGATATCCAGAATGATGCCCAGTCTAATTAGCATATTGCCCTTTTATTATTATAGATATATATATTTATAATGACCTTTTTATATGTCTTCACAGTTGTCTTAATAACCATTTGTAGTGTTGTAATTTATAATCTTTTATATTCCCTACCATTTATCATGATTAAGGAGTATTCTACAAGGGGCATTTCGTAGTTTACATAATTATTTCCAGTGAGCAGTTTGATGATTTTCCACTTTCACCCTTAAAACCCACTGTGGCCCAGCTGTGAGAAAGGCTTGCCACGCCCTCACAGGTAGAGTAACTCCTTACAGCGGTTCTCAATCTGTGGGTCGAGACCCCTTTGGCGGTCGAACGACCCTTTCACAGGGGTCGCCTAAGACCATCCTGCATATTAGATATTTACATGACGATTCATAACAGTAGCAACATTATAGTGATGAAGTAGCAACGAAAATAATGTTATGGTTGGGGTCACAACATGAGGAACTGTATTTAAAGGGCCAGAAGGTTGAGAACCACTGCCTTAGGACATTAGCAGGAGTGGGATCCAGTGGGCCGAAAGGTGCACCTTTTTTAGGGTCTCGGTACAAATTGCCAAAGTGCTTGTAAAGGGTTAGGCATTGTATGCAGCAACGTGCTTGCCTGCTCATCTAATAGAATCTTAGTTTATCCACGTACCCTATTTGATTGCATTCAGATAATAAAGTTATGTATAGATATATTGTCTATTATTTGCTATAATTTTTACATGTTGAGGGGTTTAATTTTATTGCTGCGAATAACATGTCAAGTTACATTTCACTTAAAACAGTATTTAAAAAAACCGTTTACCATTTAGAAAGTGTCCGTGAAAGATGCTGACTTGAAGGCTTTATTTCTGTTCGTTTTGGGGGGCTTTTGAGGTGAATTGGCAATGCTTCCCTATCAATCATCTTAGTTTCCCGCTGTCAAAATACTCAGTGTGCTCATTGCCATTGAGCTTATGACCCATTCCTAAGGTCCCCGTTTTTAGTAGCTGCATCTCCCGAAAGACAGCTTGTGGACACACGCTCCCACTGTCCCCCGGACTAATTCTGGCCCCGTTAGCCCCGTAATGAGTATTGATGGAACAGCCACTGGCATTAGCAGGTACCTGATACCATGAAGGGAGATTAGGTAAAGAGGTTAAAAAATAACCTAGAACATGGAAAACTATTGGGAGTCCTTAAAAAAAAAGGTCAAATAGATTTTGTTTTCTAAAATTTTAGGCGCCTCTTGCCGGTATTAGGTGGACTGTTTGCAGCAGCACGGAGGCTTAGCAGCGCACTGCTGTGAAGATTGCTTTAAAAGCCACCTTTCCCTGAAATGGTATCTGACTCACTGTTCTTTTCTCTTATTAGAACTTGAGAGAAGCAGTTGCCTAAAACAACCCTGCCAGCCCGGTGAGGCGGGCCAGCGCTGGGCTGGGTGTGCTGCCTTCTCCCCGTTCTCCCCGTCCTGCTCACTGAGGAGGGACTGAGACCCACAGCATGGGCTCACCCGCCATCACTGCCACGGTTTAGCTTAAAATTTGGTGTTGCTAATAGTTGGACCGAAGAAGTCTTCGGCCTCTCAGATTCCTGAGATTTATGGGGATAGGAGACTATAGTTGCAGACATTATGGTTGGGGATAAAACTGTGGAATGACATCTCTTTTTGGTTTAAACCCATTTTTTTTTTTTTTTGCTTGTAAGTTTTTCTTAGTATCTCACAAGTTCTACCCTGTCCCACGGCCATCTGGGCGTCCTCATCAGAACTGTTCTAAACACCTTTGCCCCTTCCACCCACCCTGATTTTTAAATCATCACCCAAGGATATTTTCCCCCATTGATTTTTTAGAGAGAGTGGGAAGGAGGGTGGGAGGAAGGGAGGGAGGGAGGGAGGGTGAGAGAGAGAGAGAGAGAGAGAGAGAGAGAGAGAAACATCCATGTGAGAGAGAGACATCGACTGGTTCCCCGACCAGGGCCAGGGATGGAGCCTGCAACTGAGGCACGTGCCCTTGACTGGAATCGAACCAGTGGCCCTTCAGTCTAGGGGTCAGTGTTCTGACCACTGAGCAAACCGGCTAGAGCACTCACTCAGATTTTTAAAGAAAAGTTCTCCTCTTTTGTGTCCCTCCTGCCCACTTTCTTCTGGACAAATAGGCTGACTGTGCCTGTCAGTGCAGCAGCCACACCTGGTCTTGTGACTCGCCGAGCTTGGAGTCTTCCTGCCTCCTCCGCCCACACATGACAGCTTGCAAACATTTTGGGGCATTTTGCTGCTTCGGGGCATGAGCATGCATGCCGGGAGCCGTGGCCAGAACCGAGGTCTCCACGTGGGCTAGGTTAGGCACTCACGGTTAGCCCAACAGGGACCCTCCACCCAGGCCTTCTCTGAGCTGAGCAGATCCAATCACATGGTTTGCTACCTTTATCAGGCCTTACACTTCCCATGTTGATACGGTCACCGTCTCCCCCCCCCTCCCACACACACACACTCCCCAATATCAAGCATACTTGGGGAGCTTGGTAAGCATTTGGCTTCACTCCTAGTCTCCCCTCTTCCACCTGGGGATGAAGATTTTCAGAACTCTGCAGGTGGAGGATTTGAGCCAGGAACATTTTGGATCAAATAACTTCATTTTAAGATACTATAAAACTTAAAAAAAAAAATCTAAGAATGTTTACTCATAACGGACTCCCTGAAAACATCTAACTTGCCGAATTCTCAAGTATGAACCACGAATAACGAAAACGGGACCTTGTGTAATAGGTGGTTGGTCCTCTGGGGGAGTCACTCGTGCGTGAATGCAGGTTTTACTTTCTGAGCAAACTGTTAAGAGAGCAGTTGAAGGCATAGACCCCCGGTGAAATGCTTTAGCATGGCCATCGAACGTAACGGCTTACTTACTTTGAAGGGGGCCTCTTCGACGCATCTCTGCACATCGTACACACCCAGCAAGTCCGCCTGCTCATTTTTCTGAAGAAATACAGCATCCACTGAGTATAATTTAGTCATTTAAAATAATTACATGTTAGGAGTGCATTTCTAAAGAGCGCACAGAGATAGCACGTTTGAAGTTAATGGGCTACAGTCACTGGTCAGGGGTGAGGATGACAGGAGAATAAAAGGACTCATCTCATAACTATTTTAGGGGAACGCAGATGCTTTGAGTTGTGACTTTAGGACTCATCTGGCCCACCTGTCCGTCAAAGGGCTCGATCCCCAGTGTGGGGTGCGCAGGAGGCAGCCAATCAATGACTCTCTCTCTCATCATTGCTGTTTCTAGCTCTCCTTTTCCCTTCTTTGAAATCAACAATAATAATAATTATATATCTGTAAAAGATTCCTCATCTCTGTGGTCAGCTCCAAGAGGCCGATTCCCCAAACGCTTGCTGCTTATCTTCTAAGTAGGAGGGTGGCCAAGAGCTTCCTCTTTCGATGCCTTTCCTGTCAGTGGAACCATCATCCCTGCCCTCTCCTGGGTCTTGCCTCCTCCCCTGCCTGTGGACCACCTGTGACCATCGGTCTTAGACCTCGCTGTCTCTGTACCTACTGCCGCTGTCTCTGTACCTACTGCCGCTGTCTCTGCACCTACTGCCACTGTCTCTGTACCTACTGCCGCTGTCTCTGTACCTACTGCCGCTGTCTCTGTACCTGCTGCCGCTGTCTCTGTACCTACTGCCGCTGTCTCTGTACCTACTGCCGCTGTCTCTGTACCTACTGCCGCTGTCTCTGCACCTACTGCCGCTGTCTCTGTACCTACTGCCGCTGTCTCTGTACCTACTGCCGCTGTCTCTGTACCTACTGCCGCTGTGTGTGCACATCGGTGATCGCTGTACCTGAAACCCATGCCTGTTTACAAGTTATGGTCTCTTTTATGGCTTTAACGGAATTGCTTAGCAAAGGCAGGACAGTCTTAGGACGCGACGCCCACTTGGGTCAGAAACACAGCAAAGGTAAAGCCATTTTCAACCTTGGCCAGTTTGGCTCAGTGGATAGAGCCTCGGCCTGTGGACTGAAGGGTTGCGGGTTCATTTCCAGCCAAGGGCACGTACCTCGGTTGCAGGCTCATCCCTAGCCCCAGTCAGGTGTGCGCAGGAGACAACCAATTGATGTGTCTCTCTTTCATTGTTGTTCTCCCCCTCCCCCTCGCCCTCCTCCTCCCCCTCGCCCTCCCCTTCCCTTCCACTCTCTCTGAAAATCAATGGAAAAATATCCCCAGGTGAGGATTAACAACAAGAGAGTAATTTCCAAATGCACCAGAATTTAGGGGTCCCCACAGCTCCCGAGAGGTGACAGAGTATATTAAGATAATTCTGGGTCCTGACGCTAAGCCTGAGTTCAGGCTCTTAGCTGTGCGATCGTGGGCATAGCAATAAAAATGTCCCCATTTCCCCTTTCCCTTTCCCAAGTGGAACTGTAAAGTCTGTTCCAGTTAATCTGATGTTCATTCAGCTTCCCGCACTCCCTCTCATTCAGGAAATAGTTCCTAAGCTTTTTGTGTGCGTGTGCGTGCATGTGTGCATGTGTGCGTGTGCATGTGTGCATGTGTGCATGTGCATATGTGTGCGCGCGTGTGTGCATGTGCATGTGTGTGTGCGCGTGTGTGTGTATGCACAGGAAACACATTGTCAGACTGCACTTCTTCCTCTTTTTAAATTTCTACTGAGACCCTCCTATGCTTTCCCCGGTGGAGCTCACTCCATCAGCGTGTCAGCCTCCTCCCTGCCCTGCTCATTGTCCCTTTCCTGCGTCACCCTGTTCCTACATTTCTGTTGTTCACATACTATGTTAGTGGCGGGAGTTTGAGCTTTAGAATGAGCTGGGTGTGCTCCGGGGGTTCAGGCCCTTGGGGGTGCGTGAGTCCTGCCGAAGGGATGGAACTACCAGGGGGGCTTGTGTGCTCAGAAGAACTTGGGCCAAAGGATGAGAGGACAGCCCAGCCAGAGCGTCCCCTTGTGGATGATGACCTGAGGTGTCCCCTCTATAAAGACGTTCTTTAGGAGTAGAATTTGATTAATCTGTTCCATTGATAAACTCAAATTTGTTTGGTTTGTCATCAAATCCAATTAAGACCACCTTCAGTTAAATTATGCCCTTGGAATTAAAGCATACGTGGTCATTCATTAGTAAAAATACAAATTAGCCTCAAATATTCCATTGAACTGAGGGTTTTGTTTTTGCAAAAAGAGAGCGTTCCTTGTGAAAAGATGGTTGAGCTGATATGATACAGAATTGATTTAAAATGGATGAACTCACCGAGCTTTGAGTCAACAATGATCATTTTTCTCTCGTGGTGGTGGTATGATTTGTGGGAAAATTCCATGGACCTAAAAATAAAATAGTGACAAAACCAAACAAAAGCAGAAAAGGTTATTGTGTGCTTCCTGGAGAATGCATTTTTGGTGGAGATTTCTATAAATACCCCGCCTTACAGTTTCAGGAAAAAGTCAATAGTTTATTCACTTTGTAAGTATTGGATGGTTATCCCTACTTGTGATTTGTTAATTCCTTATCTAGAAATTTATTTTATGGGTAGTTATAAAAATTACTATATTTTCAGTATCTATGTTCCATCCCTTATTCTTTAAATATGTTTTGTTTATCGAAGGTTAACATCATGCATTAATTTGCCCATCTTTTTTTATTTTTCAGCATTCTCTTGGTAAAACTAGTGTGCATTTTTAGAATGTAACTGTATTTAGAACTAGTTTAGGTCTCCATAATGATTTTTTTCTCAGTGTTTCCTCCTGATTATTTTAAAGAAAGCATACATTTCATCTATAGAATTTAATTCTTAGAGTGGGATAAATGCATAGACAATGAATTGAGTTGTATATGTATCATGCCAGTAATAGATTCAAGTTTCCCCCCAGTATTTAAATGGAATCTTTCTCAAAGCAATATGAAAATATAAATGAATTTTCTTACATTGAGCCTTTTCACGTATTTAAAATTTTCCATCCTGATAGGCAATTGATTAATCCTTTCTGCAGTATCTGTATTTAAGTGTGTTTCTTTATATTATGATGTAGCATGCCACATAAAATTTAGGAAAATCTAGAGCAATTTACATTTTTGTGAGGTTTTGTTTGCCACGGCACACAAAATTCTTGCCTTTTAAAAAGCAAGTAATTTGGGTGTACTTGTGCTTAGGCACAACATTAAGGAATGAAGAAATTCTATAAAATCGAGATCAACAATGCTTCCTATAAACCTTTCAACCTGGGATCAATACAACTAATTAAATGATGGAACTAATTTGATAAATGCATGATTTTCAAAACAAACAAGTCTGAAATATCTGACTGTATATCTTTATCAAAACCTACATGCACATATACACACAAAACACCCATAAAATGAAAGACCACACATACCTTCCTCTAAAACTGTAATATTCCCTTACCGCCCAATTGAGAAGCTTCATTTGCACATGTGTGACTGTAAGGGTTTTTTTTTTTTTAAATATTATTTGTTTTGTTTTGTTTTAGGTATAGAAAGCCTAGGCCAGGACAACATACGTGTTCACTAGTCTGTTTTCCTTAGACGAAACCTGCTAACATTTCTCACAGCCCTGCGGTTGAAGTAAAAATCCACTAATTATTGATACCAAGCTAATAGTGTTGTATCCATCAACCACGTTAGAGAATCTCATACTTACAAGTGTACCCTGCAGAGCGGTCTGCCATGCTAAACTCTATTTCCTCTTCGCATGATCCTTTTGAGATTAGGCTCTGAAATGCCAGGAGACAGCCAGCATTTTATTTTCCCAGGCATGGAAGAGCCTTTCTGCCTCTGCTCCCTTTGGGGGCCCTCTGGTCTCTGCAGGGAGGGCCTGTGCTTATAGACGCCTCTATGCAAAGAGAGGCTGGGCTGCATATGGAAAGCAGCCCCGGGGGGGGGGGGGCCCCCAGTGCGTGGCTGATAAAGAGGCGTTATCTCACAGTCTCAGCCCATCTGACGTGTCATGTGATTGGAAATCTTCAATGTACGAGTCAAACCTTTTCTCCAAAACAACTCATATTTCCAGCTGTGGAAAATGTATAGCTTCCACTACAACCTCCCTTTTAAAGCACACAGGGAACTGACTATCTGTCTGTAGGCTACCAGGGCACACATTGGCTATCAAATGATTCAGAACCGTTCGAATCAGCCTGTCCGTTTGCTACAGATTACTAAGGACTACTAACAGTGGGAAGATCTAAGTAAGGGGGTCTCTGTTCTAGCCCAGCCTTTCTAGTTGCTTCAGCAGGTCCTCAAGGGGCCGTTCCTGAACTCTCTGTTATTCTCCAGTTTCTTAATATTATCAGTTAACAATCTGGACTGAACACAGTGTTCCAGACAGGGACTAATGAATGCAAAGTATGATGAGATGGTTAGTGTTCTTGTCCTATATCTGATCCAACCGTGTGTGTGTGTGTGTGTGTGTGTGTGTGTGTGTGTGTGTGTGGTGACATGCTAGAATAAATCAGCAGGAAAGAAGATGAGAGTGTAGTTGATGGAGTGTTTCTTAAAGTATCTGGGAGCCTAATGAGGTAGAAAGAAGGTGACCTTGTATTTCAGGGTTTGAGGTTCATACGTTTGGGACCAGAAAAGGCCGACAAGCTCCGTAAAGCCTGCAGCTTGTTAGACGGTGCAGTGAGGGAAGGGCGGGAGTGGGACTCGTTGGGAAGGGCCCAGGTTGTTTGCTGAACGCACTCAGGTTTGTGGGTTTCTAGTTGTCCACTTCCTTCCCTGTCTCAGGACCTTTGGGTAGCTGTCTAGGCACCCGACCTGAGATTTAGGAATATTTCCTCTTTTTCATGGTTGGGTACAAGGATGCCTGTTTCAGCCCAGCTGGTGTGGCGCAGTGGTTGAGCATCAACCTATGAACTAGGAGGTCACAGGTCAGGGCACGTGCCTGAGTTGAGGGCTCTCCAGTAGGGGGTGTGCAGGAGGCAGCCGATCAGTGATTCTTGCTCGTCATTGATGTTTCTGTTTCTCTCCCCTTCTCTCTGTAATCAATAAAAACGTATTTTAAAGAAAGTTAAAAAAAAAAAAAAAAGGAATGCCCATTTCAGAGCTTGATTGACAGAATAAAACACGGGGTCTTTCTCTGGAGTGAATACTGGGGATCCACGTGGGCTGAGAAACAAGAAACTGCGGAGGGCCCTAACCGGTTTGGCTCAGTGGATAGAGCGTCGGCCCACGGACTGAAGGGTCCCAGGTTCGATTCCGGTCAAGGGCGCGTACCTTGGTTGTGGGCACATCCCCAGTAGGGAGTGTGCAGGAGGCAGCTGATCGATGTTTCCCTCTCATCGATGTTTCTAACTCTCTATCCCTCTCCCTTCCTCTCTGTGAAAAATCAATAAAATATATTTTAAAAAAAAGAAAGCTGTGGAGGGCAGAGTAAGGGAACGGTAGGTACAGGGGTCCTGGGAAGCCCCAGAAGCAGGTGTAGATGGTGTGGCCCATATCTCAGTGTTTGCAGTGTCTCTGGAAAAGGGTAGGCCGAGTGCAGTTCATGGGGGCAGAGCGGTGTAATCCTCAGCGCCTGGAGGGGTTGCCCTGCCTCGGAGATGCCGGTCTGGGCAGGTCACAGGGTCATCGGGCGCCCATGTTGCCTGTTCAGAGAGCCTTCCTGAGCTTCGGTCCTTCCTGGGATCTGCTTTCTCCCGAGTATTTTCTTTTATATTTTTTTAAAATAGATTTTTATGGATTTCACAGAGGAAAAGGGAGATAGAAACATCAGTGATGAGAGAGAATCATGGGTCGACTGCCTCCTGCACGCCCCACACTGGGGATCGAGCCCACAACCTGGGCACGTGTCGTGACCGGGAATCGAACCCTGACCTCCTGGTTCATAGGTCGACGCTCCACCATGGAGCCACGCCGGCCGGGTCTCCGCTCCTGCCTCAGCGACACTAAGTCCACAGGCTGCACGCTTCACTGCGCAAAACGAAAGGGTCTCTAACACGGTGCTTCTGTAATGTTCCAATTCAAAATGAGCGTCTTCACACGAGCGGAATAATGAGCCTGGCTCCGCACCCCGGAGCCTTTCCCCCCGGTCGCTTCCGCCTGCGTTGCCTTCTCCGTGGGGCGTCTCTGCAGAGCCACCGCTGTGCGTCTTCATGGACTCGATGCCCACATCTCGGGGTGCGGCCTCCCCTTCTGCAGCCGGGAGACGTGTCCTCTCTGCTCGCTGCCGACCAAAAACAGTCTAACCTCGGCCTCTGCCCTGTGTGAGGCAGAGGCTTAGTGACAACATTCATCAGGACACCTGACACCGTTGCCAGCACAGAGTGCACTTCAATAGCAGTTAAAATTAGACACCAGTGTGGTCTGCGTTGATTCAAACGACTTGCTCTAAAGACGCCTGATGGCAACGACGGTTCTGCCCGTCCATCCATTCCCGTCGCTGACGTCCAGTCATTACGGTTTCTCCTTGGTGGCTGCTCTCGGTCCATCCTCTCGGGCTTTCAGGGACATCAGGGGTGCTCTCAGGTGCCTGACCTCCAGTTTGCAACTGAAAAGGGGGGAGCAGTCCTCCTTGGATTCCATTTTCTCCCCAGCGCTGACTGGCCTTGTCCATCCCGCCCCTACCAAGGAGACTCCAGGTCAGCGAATCTCTTATTGTTCTCCCGCAGGCTGTTCAAGGCAACATTAACAGCTCTGAAAGCAATGTTCTCTTTCCTGGAAAAAAGGAAACAGCTCGAGGTTGCTTAATTTGGAGTAGTGTCTATTAGCTTTTTGTACACGCGTGGTGTTTCTCCGTGTGACCCTCTGCAAACAGGGCTGCAGGCACCTGCTCTCTGTGAGGGAGACTGGCAGTGGCTTTGTCAGGCAGCCCAGGCATGTCCAACCTGGGACTGCTTTGCTATTTTCTCGGCGTGGCCAGCTCCTGGCCCACACAGGGAGTGGGACATGCAAGTCATAAACCTAGGAGAGCGTGCACCTGGCATTGTGCCGAGTCAGACATGTTTGTCATCCATTTTTGCAGGGAACTAGTTTGACCTGTTCATGATTTCGCTGAAGATGTAGCACATTCAGGGCCCTGGACTCAGCTTCCTACCTGGACAGCCGGAGTTTGCTGGCTTGCCAAGGGCTCCCAACAGCCAGCCCTCTAAGTAACGGAGGTTAGCAAATGCCGAGCTCAGCTGTACGCTCCATGCTAGTTCACCACTCAGATGTGAGCCTCCGTCTGCTTTCCCTTGGAGACATTCCTTACTCTTTGCAAAGTTAACTGCAGTTAAATGGGGTGGGGTGGGTGGAAGGTATATGTTATATTTTCTCTAGTAATTTGAGGTGTCCGATAGTGAGATCTTTCACGATATGTCTTGGCTACCTCAATCCATCGTTTCTTTCACCTAAGGTAATGTGATATATTCATTTTTTAATAAAACTAAATGCAATGAAACAGCAAGACACTGGCACTTCCTGATTCCCTTGCTATCTCAGATAGGCAGCACCGTTGTTTGCTTCTTGAAGTGAGGAATGCCTTCAGCAGACCGGGCCCGCCGGTGTGTGGTTGCAGAGCCAGGGCCTGCCTGGTTTCTCACCTCCCAAACAACTCACTGCCCTGTTCTTTATGTGAGCCTGCCACTTCCTGCAGGGTTTGTGACTTTTCTGCTGTAGAAGAGGCTGAACAAACACCTGTGCCATATTTCCTACCTCATTATTATTATTATCATCATCATCACAGGGATGAATATGTCTTCTGCAGATCACTATTTAAAAACGCGTTGACAGCCCAGCCAGCCGGTGTGGCGCAGTGGTTGAGCATCAGCCTATGAACCAGGAGGTCACGATTTGATTCCTGATCAGGGCACATGCCCAGGTTGCGGGCTCGATCTCCAGTGTGGGGTGTGCAGGAGGCAGCCGATCCATGATCCTCTCTCATCATTGATGTTTCTATCTCTCTCCCTCTCCCTCCCTCTTTGAAATCAATAAAAATGTATTTTAAAAATAAAAACGTGTTGACAGTCTTGGAACAAGTGTGCGCCCAAGGCAGTGGTGAACGGTGATGCACAGCCCCATCCCCTGTTCATGGAGGTCTGTGTTCTGCCCAGGGACCTGGGGAAGCAGATGGTGAGGCAGCAACTCAGAGGCCACAGCAAGTTAAGAAGAAACAAGTCCTTCCATCAGCTGACAGGTGGTGTGTAAGAGGGCAGAGAACTCAGGGTTAGCCTCTCCCTCAGTTACCAGAGGAATCTCTGCCTTTTCTCAGACACGTTTCCCCTGTGTACGTGAACATAGCACTGAGATGGGCATAGTAGATGCTCAATTAATACTCGAAGCGGCTAATATGCACATTCCCTTTCTAACAAGATGCATCCAAAACAAAACCTACCCTGATGTTCTTTTAACTAATTTTCATGAGTATAAAAACGGTGGAATGGCCTTCGGGAAGATGGATGATATTGTGTGTTTTCCGACATCATAAACCTTCCTCCAAGATAGCCCTGTGTCTCTGCCGTAACCTTTTTTATAACCTACAATTAGCGAGTAGTTAATGAGAGGCTACGTTTTTGTAAGTATAATTTACTCAAATAAGTATTTTTATGAAGCATGCAAATTTAAACAATGGGGTTCTTGTGCTTCTATCAAAGGAGGAACTAGAGTATAGCACAGAGCTGGCATTTGCTCTTAGGATCTGAAAATAACACAATGAAACTATAGTTTACAACCTTCGGAAGGATATGAGGTGCACAGGCTTCCATTTTCCCCAAACACATTTCAAATGCTGTAGAAAATAATATTCCACAAACCCTGAAATTTGATGAACTCCATTGAAAAAAATGTCAAATATAGTTATTTATTAAAAAAATGGCATTTTGCTCCCTCCCTACCCCCTAGCTTAGTGGACATTTAAATGTTCCCTGTCATTGCTTTTCTGCTCTGTGTGTAGGCAGAGGGTCCATAGGAATGTGAAATTTATATCACTTGTTTTTTTTCTCTTTAATTAAGAAAAATATTTTTTATTGATTTTTAGAGAGGAAGAGAGAGGGAGAGAAAGATAGAAACATTAATGATGAGAGAGAATCATTGATCGGCTGCCTCCTACATGCCCCACACTGAGGATCGAGCCCACAACCCGGGCATGTGCCCGGACGGAATTGAACCGTGACCTCCTGGTTCATAGGTCGATGCTCAACCACTGAGCCACACCACTGGGCTGGTTGTTTCCTCATTATCTTTGCTGAACAGCTTTGTGAAAGAGACTTTCATGGTAAGGGTGGTATTTCTGTATTTGAATCTCAGTGGTCTGTGTAGGAAGTTGAAGAGCTTGTATCAAAGACAGCTTCTCCAGCCCCGATTGAAAGTATAAGTTCCATCACAGACATTAAGAATTTATAGGAACTTTGGAGAGAAGCCAGTTCAAAGCCTCCAGTCCAGTGATGGCGAACCTATGACACGCGTGTCAGAGGTGACACACGAACTCATTTTTTTTGGTTGATTTTTCTTCGTTAAATGGCATTTAAATATATAAAATAAATATCAAAAATATAAGTCTTTGTTTTACTATGGTTGCAAAGATCAAAAAACTTCTATATGTGACACGGCACCAGAGTTAAGTTAGGGTTTTTCAAAATGCTGACACGCCAAGTTCAAAAGGTTCACCATCACTGCTCCAGTCACACCAAAACCCAGACCTGCTAGTCCCCAATTTTTGTGCTTTTTTTGCTATAAGGTCTTACATTCCCTTTCTGGTTTAGGCCTGATTGAAATGGAAGAAATCTATTTTTACATACCAAGAGCTCTCAGGCACATGTGTCTATGTGTCTGCTCCCTTTCCTTTCTTTCCCAGGAAGGCGTGTGACGCAGATGCTGTTACAGAAATTCCGTCCCGTTCTTGCTGCGTTATATTCATTGTGATTCATCAACTTCGTCTTGAGAACTTGGTCTCTGCTCTTGAGTGTTTCCAACATGGGCTCTGTGGACTTGAAGAAAAGGAACAGGATGCTTCTAAATGGAACTTGTGTGTCTCAAATGACGTAGTTTGGGCATCATTCTTTAAAGAAACACAATATGCTGCCTAATCCCGGAATAAAGAAAATATCCAACAGAAAGATATAGATTAAAGGAGGATCCTTTATGTAGAAGATAATGATTTAATTTACAAAAGAACTCCGTGAGGATGCCTTTTGAGAATTCCTCTAGTTGACATTTCTGACATTCAGTTGCTGCCCAACAGTTCAAGAAGAGCCAAATGTATTTGAACTTGATGACAAATGAAAAACACCCCGGCTTTTCTAAATAGCGCCAACAGTTCAAAACGCCAGTCCTATCAGATAATGCAAACAATAATATACTCAATGTATTTCCTATTATTTTACTTTTGCTTTCTGCCAAGGCCCAGGGCTATTTGGTAGGATGAATGATACTATCTGTAGATTAGAAATGGATTTAATGGCTAAATTGAAATGTCTAGAAATACCCTGGAGAGTCAAATATGCCTGAGAAAAGAGGGTCAAAGCAGTATTAGGAAACGGAGGTAATTAAGGAATATTCCACTTGGGTCTGTTTTAAGTCAAGCATTGTTCCAAAGGGACCACGTGGCTTTATTTTTAAGTGCCGTTTATTGATTCAGGCTGCGCCTGTGCTAATTGGCAGAGCTGCTCTTGGCCTTGAGATGTTTCATTGGGTCCAGATAATCTATAATAATAAAAGCATAATATGCTAATTAGACCAGATGTCCTTCCGGATGACCTTCCGGACAGAGCCAGGGCTGCAAGGTCACCTGCCGGTGGCCGGAGGGAAGCCCGGGTCCCAGGTGCCAGGGGGAAGCCGATGCTGGCAGCTGGGGGAAGGAAGGCTTACTCTTGCACGAATTTCATGCATCGGGCCTCTAGTAAGAAATAGATGCCTGTCATCCTGGAGACAAGAAACCCATTACTTTGCTGAGGAGACTTTCTCCAGGGTCAGGCCTGTCCCCAGGTGGACCACATGAAGGTGGCTTCACAAATCCTGAGATCCTCAGGGTCCACACACACAGTTTCCCCTGGGTCAGTGAGTGAAAGGTTAGTCGAACATGCAGCCGGGATCTTGGAGGCCATACCTGACATGGGAATGCGAGGAATGACTTTCTGGGTAATAGGCGGTGCAGTTAATCCAGTGAATTAACCAGCTGACCTCTTGGCCTCTGTGGGTTGAGACAGGAGAACAACAAGGATTGGCAGGAGATCACGGGGGGTTGCTGTGGGGGGGAACAGGATTGATGAAGACACCACAGGGAGAATCTTCAGAGGTATTCACAACTCAGGAAGAAGATACCAGAAGGCAGGTCCGGCTTCATATGCATGTGACACTTCCCGTGGTGACTCACAGGGCCCAGAGCTTGGTATAAGGCTCTGTGGACACTGTCTCCGAATTCTCAATGACTTTTAATCCAGGGGCCCTTAATTTTCATTTGACACTGGGCCCGGCACATCTTTAGCTGGTGTTGCTGGAAGGAGGCATAAAGGTCACTAGGTAGATGTCAGAGGCAACTTCTGTACATTTTCCTTCGGACAGGGAAACATTTCATTTGCTCTACCAGGGCCTAGAGCAGCGGTTCTCAACCTGTGGGTCGCGACCCCTTTGGGGGTCGAACGACCCTTTCACAGGGGTCGCCTAAGACCATCGGAAAACACCTATATAATGACATATTGTTTTTGTGATTCATCACTATGCTTTAATTATGTTCAATTTGTCACAATGAAAATACATCCTAAATATCAGATATTTACATGACGATTCATAACAGTAGCAACATTACAGTGATGAAGTAGCCACGAAAATGATTTTATGGTTGGGGGTCCCCACAACATGAGGAACTGTATGAAAGGGTCGCGGCATCAGGAAGGTTGAGAACCACTGGCCTAGAGGGATGCATATAAAGAATCCTCCTAAGGTTACGGTGGGAGAAAATAGCAGGAGGGCAGCGGATGATGGTGTTGCCCAGTAGGGTGGTGATGATAGTGGAGTGGATTGAGATGCTCCGGTAGACGGGGAAGCGTTGCACGCCCCCTGTTGGGAGAGGTGAGGTGGAGGGGTCTCAGAGGGACCAACAGAGCAATAGCTTCCAGGTCAGAGGCCCATCCCAGGAGACGTCAACATTGCAATTGACCCGATTCGAAGGCCCGGTGAGTAAACTGAATTAGGAGAGCTGCATTGCGTTGGACTCCCTTGGTGCTCAAGAGAAAGTCACTTGACTGTCCGGGTTTCAGATTCCTTATCAGCAGAATGAGACTTCATTCTCGCTGCCCTGCAATGACCATCGGTTTTAATGCGATAGCATCTGTCCAGTGCTCCGAGCTCCTAGGAGATAGGCTCTTTATCAGGTAGACACAGCAGCTCGCTTCCTATTAACAGAAATAAGAGGGGGGCGGGCATCTAGGAGGATGTGGTGTGAAGAAATTTGGGAGCTCAAGGGCTCTATTTAGAGTTCTGTAGGGAGATACCTCATATGTGAGAGCTAACCCCCTCCCCGCAAAGCCCCAGTATACCATGTGGTTCTGTTTCCTCATAAAGTTAACTGTGGGGTCAGACCTATGACATTAGGACTCTTGGGGATGGAAGATTGGATCTGCTGAATGGAATGGGTTCATAAAAACCATAGCCTGTGTGCTCTTGGGCGTTACTGACGGTTTAGGTCATCTCCTTACATTTGAAATGACAAATGTGAAAGAGAGAGGGTGACGGGTGACTCAGGTCTCACATCCAAGGTGTGGAGCTGTGCCTGTGACTGCTCTATGAACTTCTGGTTCAGGGTTTTCCCTCCCCTCACACCTGTCTTCCAGGCAGTTGGGTCCATTGTCGGTATTTTTGAGGAGTTTCGTTGCATTCTGTGTTTACAGGTGCCCCCAGGTCATTACTATGGAGTGTTTATTAATCGGGGCGATAATAATAATGAGCACCATTTGCATAGGGACGGCAGTGGGCACGGCGAACTCGAACGCCACCCAATCCTTTCATCCCACCATTAGAGAGAGCTTATCACCTTCATTGTTCAGAAGAGGAAATTGGGGCTCAGTATCCTAGGGCCCTCAGTGAGATGGATTTTAGGACCCCGCCTGCCTTCCCGCAGTGGTGAGCAGCTGTTTCCTCTCTGAGCAGCCGGCAGTGCGTGGAGTGGGGGCTCTTCCATTCCACCTTCCTGCTGAGCAAGGACTCAGGCAGCGACTACAGGGTGTTTATCTTACAGCGTCTACTCTTGTGCTATTTGCATTGACTCATGGTAGCTAATTTCCTTATTATTTTTTTTTTTTTCAGGGGATGACATGGAAGACTCAACTCCTCCTGGCCAAATCTCTCAGCGGCTCACTTTCACCAGGAATACAGGTAAGAGACACAGGAGCCGATGGGAGCGGCGAGGTATCACTTGATGGACCTGTCACGGTCCCTTTGTATGTATTTGTCAGCCTGCTGGGAGGAATAGGCAAGCGCAGTATTTTTACTATGAGAAGGGACTTATTGGAAATCAGTTTCGTCAGAGCTGACCGGAAATTGAAGGCGACAAAGGGAAATACATATTTTCGAGGCTCTTCTTGCCCAAGACATTTAGAATTAGGCCATGAGTCAGAGTGTGCGTAGTCACCCCTCTGCTGGGTGCAGAGGAGATCGGACCAAATTAAGGGGGGAGCACAGCAGAGGTCAGTCTGGGAAGGCGGGTGCCCTCTTCCTGCGGCTCTTTGTCACCTTGTTTGGAGGCGGGGGACATGGCCCATGGAAATGAACTCAAGGTCCTTCTGCCAACGCTGTCATTTGTGTTCAGCAGTGGAGCCACTAGATTTCATTTACCTAAACGCACGCTGTTTCCCCCCCGCCCCCACCACCTCCTTGCTTGGCTGCGGTGGCTGCAGACCAGCGAGGTGTAAAATAGCCACACAGGTTCCTGCTCGACAGGCCGAGGGCGAGTTTCTCATCTCTCCCCAGGCGCCGCTTGTAACGAGAAGTTGGCCTCGTGAGCTCTGGAACGTGTCCACCACCACCCTGTATGCCTCTCATTCTTTTGTCTTTTCAGAATTAGCGCGCTATTTTAGACAAGGCAGAGAGCGGGCTGCAGAAGCATAACCAGGGCCTCTGCTTTGCAGAAACCACGCACCAGTCCCCGTCTCTCCACCCTGAGTTTTAAGTTCTGACCCAAAGTAGGAAAATATGCAAATGCAAGACCTGTGCATTGATTAGGCTCTTATCTCGGGGCTCTTCGTATATCTAAGGGGTGGGTCTTTGTATGCAGATTTGATTCCTGTTTCTCCATGAGACAGTGCTTGTAGATTCCAGAATGCGGCCTGTCCAATAAGGCAGAGGGATTCCATAACTGCTTATATCAGTGATGGCGAACCTATGACACGCGTATCAGAGGTGACACACGAACTCATTTTTTTGGTTGATTTTTCTTTGTTAAATGGCATTTAAATATATAAAATAAATATCAAAAATGTAAGTCTTTGTTTTACTATGGTTGTAAAGATAAAATTTCTATATGTGACACGGCACCAGAGTTAAGTTAGGGTTTTTCAAAATGCTGACACGCCGAGCTCAAAAGGTTCGCCATCACTGGCTTATATGGTACCTGGCGCCTTGCATTGTGGCCCTAGCACTGGACCGTTAAGTAGATTTTATTGTTAATAATGACTATACCAAGCCCAGTTTGGCTTGGTGGATAGAGCATCAGCCTGTGGACTGAAGGGTCCTGGGTTCGATTCTGGTCAATGGCACATGCCTGGGTTGCGGGCTCAATACCCAGTAGGGGAAGTGCAGGAGGCAGCTGATCAATGATTCTCTCTCTCCACTCTCCCTTTTTCTCTGAAATAAATAAAAATATATTAAAAAAAAAAGACTACTCAGTGAGGAGCTATAGGTCAGAGAACAGTGGACTAGAAAAAGCAAGGAAGAAATAAGGGTGCAACATAACACTGGGAAGATCACACGGGACTGGTGTCTTTCTAGGGAAGCCGTAAAGACATCCAGTACAGGTGGGCAGCACACAGGAGCCCGGGGTTCTAGACTGTGTTGATCTGGTGCTTGAACCTTTGTTGGAAAGAGACCCTGAAGGGTTGATGGAGACACGCAGGAAGCCCGGTGCACGTAAGCGCCGGGCTGTGACTCAGTTCTCACGGGAATCAGGCGGCCTGGAGGATGGAAGCCGCAGGGTCTGGAAAGGGAAGGGAGCCTGCCCCAGACAGCGGCCGGACTGCTGCGCCAGGCATCGGAACCGGCGGAGGGGGATCGGGCAGCATTCGGGTTGGATGATCCTGAAATCGCGTCAGAGGCTCTGCATAATGAAAACCACTTTAAAGGGAAGTTTGCTTTCCACTCTTGCGGGGCACAAAGGGCCCTGGCACAGAAACGCTTTTTCCAGTTCGGCTTCGTTTCATTTTCCACTTCAGATGGGTCACAGCAAATAAGCTGTTCTCCGTGGCCGCGTCTTGAATGTAAAATATAGTGGGTGCTATGTAAACATGAGGCAACCGGTCCCTCTCCGGGGTCGGCTGGCATTTTCTTCTATACAGATTGTAAAACATAATAGAGTAACACATGTAATCAAACACTAGGGATGTTTCCATGGCCAGGCTGGCCAGCCAGAGATGCTTTTGCTAATAGAAGGAAAGTGAGATGGATATTTAAGATGTTAATTCGCTGTATTATGGCAACGGCTTTTCTTTCTTTTTATTTTTTACAACTCTTAAGCTTCTCCGTTCCATCTCTCATGTCTACTGCTGCATGGTGTTGGCTATTTAATACACATAGTATAGAGATGCATTTGCATTAAAAAAATGATCATTATTCCCCGGCCGGAGTGGCTCAGTGGTTGAGCATCTACCCACGAACCAGGAGGTTGCGGGTTCCATTCCTGGTTAGGGCACATGCCCAGGTTGTGGGCCTGATCCCCACAGTAGGGGGCATGCAGGAGGCAGCCAATTGGTGTTTCTCACATCCATGCTTCTCTCTCTCCCTCTCCCTTACCCTCTCTCTAAAGTCAATGAAAACAATTTTTTTTTTTAAAAATTAAGGATTTATACAATTGACTAATACAAGTAACAACTTGGTCTACAAAACATAAAATTCAGTATGAATGAATAAAAAGTAGAAATGTATCGTTTTGTGATTTCCAAAGCATGTCTATAAAAATACCAAGGAATTGCTATTATTTGTCCTCCGGCTGAAATTCAATTAAACATGGGCATGACATCAAAAGCACAGGCAACAAAACAAAAAATAGACAAACGGGACTATATCAAGCTAAAGAGTTCCTACACAGCCAAGGAAATAATCCCAGAGTGCAAAGGCAACCCATGGATAGGAAAAAAACATTTGCAAGCCACGTATCTAATAGGGGGTTAATTTCCAAAGTATATAAAGAACTCCTACAACTAAACAGCAAATGCAACAACTGATGACCCAATTGTAAAATGGGCTAAAGACTTGAATAGACGTTTCTCCAAAGAAGACAAACAATTGGCCAGCAGATATATAAAAAGATGATCAGCATCGTTAATCATCAGGCAAATGCAAATCAAAACCACAATGTGGTATCACCCCACACCTGTTAGGATAGCTGTTGTCAGAAGAACAACACACAAGTGTTGGCGAGGATGTGGAGAAATTGGAACCCTTATACTTTGTTGGTGGAAATGCAAAAGGAAAACAGTATGGAGGTTCCACAAAAATATTAAAGAGGTTAAACAAATCTGCCTCATATTCCAATTCCTTTGGGAGATTTACTGATTACAGTACATGAACTTGCATCATTGTGTGCTTCTGTCTTTCTTGTTTAACTATTTATGATTGGTAGCTAATATCTAAAGGTTTATTTAAGTAAAAGTTTTGGAAGGTGACTTTTCTTAATTACAGATCATTCTTGTGAGCATTTTTATCTTTGTGATGGAAAAGGGGCATTTTGTATACTTAACATCTTTAAATGTGCCAGAATTCTTAAATGGAAACACTGTGACTGAATTTATGAAAAAAAGAAAAAGGAAAAAGTTGATAATTTTATCAAATGAGGGATTTCAAAATATGCCTATTAGCCACTAGGTGTCATCATAAGCCACTATAATTAAAAGCCAGCATGATAATTTTGTAGGAAGTCAATAGCAACACTTTTGCCAACACACTAAGTGACATTTTTATAGCGCTGGATACCTAGCCCTATTATTTTCACCCGTGTGGTTCTATATCAAAGCTTTAGGTGGACGGATGAACTAGGAATAGATTTTACATAGTTATTTTCAGAAATTGGAATAATTACAGTACTGAGGATTCTAGTGACCCAAACATCTTGTTTTATCAATGTTAAATAATGACAACATTTGTTACATCTTGGATGCCATTGGTATGCTCTTATTCACAAGAGAGGGAAGGCTGAGGAAACCCAAGACTGGTTCTTTTTTTGGATGGGGGTTTGGTAAGGAGAAGCAGTGTCCCCTCTGACAGTTCTGTAGGAAGTGCATTGTTGGTGTAACATGAGAGGGCAGGGGTTCATCTCCCCAGTTGCTAGTGGAAGTGGGGTTCTTGGGGTGCCGCTGGAATAGCATTTCTGGAGGCCCCCATGGGAGGATATGACAGTAGAAATCTTTATTTCCATGGAATTACACTCCTGGGTTTCCAAAGTCCCATTTCCCTTAATCTAGTCATAGAAGAAATGTAGCTAGGATTCCATTAGAGGTCAAATCAGAGCCAGTGTCCAGAGTTTTCTTTCCATGTTGGAGCCTGGTCCAGTACAGCATCAGGCTAGTCACGGACCATTAGTCCATTGTGTATGGGGTTCGCCTGGCCTTGGGCCATATGGGCGAAAGCAAGAGAGCCCAGAGTCAAAAGCCACACAAGTAACAAAGAGAGCGAACTCTTTTGTTCAGGGGATTACGTATTCCCAAGTGTCTGTGCGGTTGAAGTGGCCATGCCCGTTCTGGCCAACCATCTCTGTCCCCAAGTGTGGTTGACAGACAAGTACCTTCCCAAGATCACCCCAGCTTTCCTGGGCCTACATCTACCTTCTCTATGTGGTTCCCTGGGGAGAGTGAAATTTCAGCTTCCTGGTGAAGCTGTCCACATGACATGCCTACAATGTCTGGCCTTCCTCCTCTGTTCCTTTCCTATTATTAATAACTGGTGAATTACAGGGGTGTCATTGATTGTCATGCTATTGGGCCCGGATGACCGGGTAACTTGGAACCAGTGGGCATGTCTTTTATCCTGTGCGCCGGTATCCAATGCTACACTTTACCTGCATATGAAAATTGGCTTTTTCAAGTAAAATACTCATTGAATCTTGGCTGAAAATGAAGATGTTAAGGAGTTTGCAGCATGGGTCTGTCCCATCCATCACGGACTTGTGTGTGTGTGTGTGTGTGTGTGTGTGTGTGTTTAAGTAACTTGCTTCAGAAAAGAAAACAAGGATAGAAAATGGCATTTTGGGTTTTCTTTATCTCTACCATACTCTGGTTGATACTTGTCATTCTGTTTGATTTCCCCACATCGAAACCCCATGCGGGACCCCCTGCTTATTAAAACAGAGCCAATCCTCCACTTCTACAATGAAACTTAAGCATACTCCAGCCCCCCCGTGTAGCGAGGGCCTGGGTTCCAGTCACACAGCACACGCTCGTCAGCTGTATCTGCACCATAATGTGAATCAGAGCTGAGTCGCCACAGAAAGGGGAACTTCCGAATCCTTCCAGTGAGAGTGGTGAGGGGCGGCCGTGCTGTGGGATCCGGTGCCAGACTGTGGTGCCCGGTGTTTAGAGTGTGGGCACCATACACCGAGCGTGTTCCGGGGTTGGAGGCAGGGGGTGGGGGGATGGCCAGTCTGTGGGACGGCTTCACGGGAGGACTTTGGGTGGAGTTTCCAACCTCTGGGCCTCCTGGAGATTGTGAGAGCTGATTACAACCACCTTCTCCTACGTGCAGTCCTTTATGCTTAGGGAGGTTTGTGTTTTGTCATTTTTCTTTACAACAAAGAATTCCAACTTAAGTACTTCCCGATCCCAAGGCACAAAATCACTGATGCCTACATTGTGATAAAAAAAAAGGCTTGTCACACTTTCTTACCTCTCTGCTGCCAATAACGAGCTGGATGAAATGGTGATGGTGGTGGTGGTGGTGGTAGTGGTGTGAGTGAGTGCGTGTGTGTGTTTGTGTGTGAATGTGTGTGTATATGTGTTTGTATAACAACAGGGAGCGATTTCTGCCATTAGAGGCCATGTATTTATTTGTTTGTTTAAGTATTGTATGCTTTCTTCATCACACACACAAGTTACAGTACCTGTAGCCAGGGGATTGTCTTTTCTGTAGAGAAATGGATGCTAAGCTCTTCTCATAGCCTTGCCGTGTTCTGGGAGCTGTAGTTTCTGAATGTTTATATAAAGACAGAAGCAGATGACCGTATATACAGGGTGTCCCAACAAATGTACACATACTATGAATGATTTTAAATTCAGTGTTTATTACCACTGAAAAAGAGTGAAAATTGAGTTATCAGCTATTAAAATGTGTATACATATTTTGGGGGACACCCTGTATATAGGGGATTTGATTCCACAAGAGTTTTATTTGGGTCATAGGTTCTTTCTGAAATTTCAGACAGTTTTGTCAAAAACAATTTCTCTGTAATAGTCTGTGGACTTCAAAAAAGTCCATATGATTCAGCCTGTGTGAAATTTATTTGTTTGACCTGTCTTCACAGGTATTTTAACAGGAAGTTTACTGTGGCTCCTAAAAATGAAATTTTTATAATAGCTGCTTTTGCACATTGTAAACACTCTAACTGAAATGGTTTTTTGAGGCTTTCACAACTTTGGGTCTCTGGTGTGTTTACTTCTGATGGGTGTTGTTTTCTTACATGGTCATTCAACCACACTAAAATAGAGGTACCATTTCCATGCCAATTCTTAGAAATAGGATATAATAGAAATAGAGAGAGATGATTATATTACATTATTGAAATTCACAACACAGCCATTTACATTATATCTATACCTACAGGTGAAAACATCAGCCATGATTTTGAGTAATTGCTTGTATGTCGATTTTACAGGGACTTACATGTTACATACAACTGGTAGTATTTTTTGGGGGAAGGGCTAACTGATTTCAAATGACAAAACCAGTTACACAAAAGTAGATTATGATATATTGTGAGGAGCAATGGACTTGGTCCGGGAGACTTAGGGTCTTGTCCTCTTTCTGTTCATAATCAGCACGACACTGAGCAAGTCATTAAACTCCGAATCTTATTCTAAATGAGAATAATGAGAATGCCTACCTTTTTAAACTCCTAATTTGTACAGATAATAGGAAGAAGGGGAAGATAACATTTTAGTGATAATGAGGCCCGGTGCATGAAATTCGTGCATGGGGTGGGGTTCCTCAGCCCGATCTGCACCCTCTCCAGTCAGGGACCCCTTGGGGGATGTCCGACTGCCGGTTTAGGCCTGATCCCATAGGCAATCCCTCTCTCAATCTGGGACTGCTGGCTCCTAACCGCTTGCCTGCCTGCCTGCCTGATCACCCCCTAACTTCCCCACCCCCGCCGGCCTGGTCACCCCCCGACTGCCTCCCTGCTGGCCTGGCTGCCCCCTAACTGTCCGGAAGGAAGTCGGATGTCCAGAAGATGTCTGGTTGACCCGGTCTAATTAGCATATTACCCTTTTCTTAGTATAGATCAGGCACTACTGCAAATATATAAATTCAGCTTTTCATCGACGCAGCAAAACAATCTTTCATAGTAAATATTATCTCCTCTTTACAGATAATACAGATAATAATTGTGTTGCCTAAGTTTAATAGGGCTAGGCGGTAGGATGGTGGGACTTGAACTTCCAAGTTGGTGTTCAGTCCAGGACAATGCGTAAGCTTTTTGTTCTAAAACATGATACAAAACTCATAATTTCACAATATGAATGATGTTTTAGCCAATCCAACTGACCCCAGATTAATGAGTCTTTGCTGTGTTTGCTCCAACAGCACTGTGAGCAGTTGAGCAGTCATCAGTGTGAGAAACACAACCAAAGGCGGGCTTCCAAGTAGTTACTAAAGTACTTTTGTTCAGCCTTCAGTGCTTTGTAAAATTCAGGGTTGAAAATAATGGCAACTCATTGTCATTTTATAAACTTGCTTTGGAAACATTTTTATTAGTTAAATATGTCAGATCATGAACAGCCAGGTTTTTTTTTAGACTTGAGGAAATGGTGGCCTGTGCCTGTGTCCATATTGTGAGGTAATTGGAATATTTTCAAAATCACTGAAGTAGAAACACATGCTAAAATGATAAAGAAAACAGAAAGCAAACAAAACAAAACCAAAAAGCAGAAAAAAATAAGTCCATTGTAATCAAACACGTCATTTATCTCTACGTCTTGATAAGGGTGATGACTCTTATGTGTGAAGTTAGATGTCACTCAAAAGCATAGGCCATGATTAAAAATAGTCGCTGTGGTCAGACATGTGAGACCACAAAGCGGAACAAGTAGAATCTTGAGCCACATGTATTTTTTTAGAAATGTCCTAATGCCCATTTATTTACAGCAACAAGCTTGGCCATTCACTAGCAACCAAGGCAGGAAGAAGTCATCTGATGTGAACATAAAATGTTAGTTTCTTCTAGTTGAATGGATATAATCTTAAAAGCGTTAGCTTTTACGTGGCGGAAGCTGGATCCCGGCAGCGCGGAGACCCAGACGCTGGTGCGAGAGTACTTTTGCTGGGAGGGGGCCTTCCAGCACGTGGGCAAAGCCTTCAATCAGGGCAAGATCTTCAAGTGAACATTGCTTGCCCTCGCCGAGCTGCCTGCACCCGCCCTCCCGGGCGCTGGGGGTCATTAAAGGAAACTGAACATCAAAAAAAAAAAAAAAAAAAAAAAAGCGTTAGCTTTTAAGATGGTTGTGTTCATTCATAAAATAATTAAATTATATAGAAAATTTCATTATTTGTATAGCACTTTAATGCATATTATTGCATATGTTTTTCATATTATCATCTTGGGGAGGAAAGGGTATTTATTTTTCTTATCCCTATGTGATTAGTGAGGGAATGAGGTCAGAGAGGTCTAAGGTCACGTAGCTATTGGTGGAGCCCAGACTCAATGTAGTCACCTAATCATTAGCCTTAGTATAACCATCAGAAAACATTATTCAGGTCCACTTACTATTTAGATGGAAGTTATGTCAAGAATCTGTTGTCAGCAGGTGGTTTAGTATTTAATAGAATCCTACAATTGTAAAGTGATCCTAGATCCTAGAAATTTAATCTGGCCATCTCCTTTTATTTGGTGTTGTAATGATAGTTCCATTCTGTTAAAATCCTTTAGAACCAAATATTAACTGTCTATATTTGTAAAAAATACTAAAATATAGTTTGTAGCAAGATTGATCATATGATGCCAAGTATTTTTTTCTAATGTACAAGGAGGTCACACCACCACATATTGGAACACCTAGTATATATCTCTTATGAGAGAATATAACCTAAAGCAGTTCATCTATAATTTGCTACATTATATGGTTTATAATTTAGTCTTCCCAATTTGTCTTTGGCTACTTAATGTGCATTTTATTGGGAAAACACTAACAACAGAATAGAATTTATGTTGGAAGATGATTGAAAGATTGAGACTAAAATTTTTCTACACCTTTAACATCATGTAAATAATCTATCTATCTATCTATCTATCTATCTATCTATCTATCTATCTAATCTTTCTACCTCTATATAGGTTACATTTATAGTCTAACACTTTGTAATTTGTTTTATACAAATTCCTCATAACTCCCCTATTTTGAAATATTCTGAATATTAAAATGTTACTTTAGCTGGAAATAAAACACTTGTGATATAGATGCAATATTATTAGCAACAGTTGTGTTATACACTTGGAGGACTAGAGAAGGCAAAGACATTATTTTATGTAGTACAGATTATATCCACTATAAAGTTCAGAGATGATATACTAGTGAAAAACTAGAACATTTTTGTTAACGTGTGAGGTAAGCTACTCGTGATCGGAAGAGATGAAAGGTAGTCATGTCAGAGAGGAAGTAGGCAGCAAGACCATTCAGCATATCACCAGCAAATTAAGAGTGGGATTCTTCTCTTCTCTTTTGAGCAATTCTGTGTTTATATTAGGAACATTTGATTGTGAAATTTATTAGATTTTTCCATTTTGCTTTAGTTGTTAAAAAAAATTCCAGTTAACACTGATTCAGCCATAGAAAAATTTACCAATCTTCATGGAATAGGTTTTAACCCGTATTCCTGATTCCATTTCATGGGCTTAGTCTTATCTTTCTCCCACTTACTCCTATTTTTAATATTTTTCATTTTCTATTTCCTTCCTTCTTCCCTTCCTCCCTTCCTTTTTTTCTTTTATAACTATATAAGTCATTTATATTACTTTCTGTAATGAGATGGAAACATAAATCACTTATACCCTATCACCAAATATATTGCCCGACCAGGGTAAGAGCTATTTGCTAAATAAATGAAATTAATTGAGAATAGAATATGAAAAAAAGAGTAATCTTACTGACACTTTGAACAATGACATGCCAAGGTTTAGTAATAGATTGGGTAAAAGCAATGAGTTTAGGAAACACTGAATAAGTTTCCGTTCTAATCTGGAATTCTGGTAGGGAAATGTGGAATAGCAGTGGGTATTAACAAGAAATGCAGATTTATGGAAAAATGCTTAACTTTTATTTGAAAAAAAAAATCTCTAGTTGTTTATAATCTGTAAAATGCTTCAACTTTCTGACAATCCGACCATGCTTTTGTATCCCTCACTTATGCGTTCCTTTAGAAGGATCAGGGTGTTCTGAGAGGAAGGGCAGTGATGGTCATGCATGTGTCATTACCTGTGGGCTTAACACCTAGGACTGTGCTCACCCACGCTGGGCATAGATAGGGACCCTTTTCTCTAAAATCACAGATAGTGTTAAATAAAGTTCTGGTTTTATATTGTCAGCATGATCACTCCTTCAGTTTTAGACCTTCCCAGGGTGCATTGGATACAAACATGGTGGACAGTTGGGGAGCGGGTAGGGGCATCTCAAGCGCGACATGAAAGAATGAAGAATACACCATGTTCTTAATAACGTGGTATGTGAACTGAAAGTTGGCAGGAGTAAATTCAAATCTTGTGTTTGGGCTCCAACAATAGGGAGCATTTCTTTCAAATAAATTCACATGAAAATGAGTAGGACCTTAATGTGATATAGTCCAAAAATGTTACATGATTAAATGAGAAAGACATACAAACACGGACTGTGGTGACAGAGGTAAAGCGGGCTCCAGGGAGATACATGTCATTGTATCCTCTACTCTCGGTGTTGGTCTCGGTGACACGTTTTAGGGGGTGTTGACGAACAGGCACATTCCGGGGTCCGTGCTGCCCAGGGAGCAGGTTCTGGCACCAGTCAGGTCCTCCGGTGGGAAGTGCCTCGTTCCCAGGTCAGTTCTCGGAGCCGCTGGATGCTTTTCTGCGCAGGATCTCACGGAGAGAATCTTCTCTTTAGGTGAGAGATGGGATGCGAGAACCTCTTCATGTGCCCTCCAACTCCAAGAACTTATGGGCAGGCTTAGCATTTTCAGCTGCAAATTTGTGTATCTATTGAAGTCACTTAAAAGCTTTTTAACACATGAAATAATTGAGCAACCACCCGTCTTGGCTACTTCCTTTTGTTCCGTGACTAAGTGGTCTTAGTTATAAAAAGTGTTGAGTGGGTGGAAGTCAAAAGTAACTTGTCGGAGACAGAAAGACGGTGGTTAATGCCCTTCAAAAGCCCATCACCACCCTTGGGTTTAAAATAAACTTGAGGAAAAAGATGCCTCATTTGGTCTCATTTTTTTTTTTTAACCTCTGGAATAACCACAGGAAAAAGGAAAGGAGTCAGACTGTGTGTTGCGTCATTTAATGAAAAGATTAACGTTGTCATCTTTGGGTGATAGTTTGTGAGTCCATGTCCCGTAGCTGCCCTGATGCCCTGTATCCTGTGAAGCTTTCCAGGATATGGTATTACATATACTATATTCATGGTATTATATGTTACCCTGTACATAATGCCTTATGGTATATACCGATGTTGAATTACACTGTGGCGCACCTAAAACTTCTATAGTGTTGTAAACCAGTGTTACCTCAATAAAAAAAAAAGTCAATGAAACCAGTTCCTTTGTAGAAAAGATACATCAACGTACTTTGCTATAATTTTGATGAAGAAAACGACCACTTTGTCACCCTCTTGACTCATTTTCTGTTTGAATTTAGCATACCAAGATTAGCCATGAGCATCGCTAAAGGCAGTGGCCTTTGGAAGACATTTGGGTAATGACATTTCCTTCGTGACTTGAGAAGCCGCCAGGGGAATATTTATTCTGTTCAGGACCATAGCACACTGTGGGGGCGCTCTTGCTCTCCCCCTCCTGCGCTCCCCCCCCCCCCCCCCCCGCCCCCTCAACCAAGGAGTTGCACTCCTGTGTCATCAGCTACAGGATCGAAAGGCCAGGGTGATGCATACCAACCTCAGCTACATCAGCACAGGACCTTGGGCTGGTTCATTCAGAGTGAGGTGACTTTAACCTTCCGTCAACCTGCTGGAGAATCAAGTCAAGAACTCATTCTAGTACTCACTGCAGCACATATGCTAAAAGTGGAACGATACAGAGAAGATTCGCATGACTCCTGCGCAAGGATGACATGCAAATTCGTGAAGCGTTCCATATGTAAAAATAAATAAATAAATAAATAAATAAATAAATAAATAACTCATCCTAGCCCAGCCAGCACGGCTCAGAGGTTGAGTGTTGGACCAGGAGGTCATGGTTTGATTCCCTGTCAGGTCATATGCCTGGGTTACATACAGGCTTCATTCCCCAGTGTGGGGCGTGCAGGAGGCAGCTGATCAATGATTCTCTCTCATCATTAATGTTTCTCTCTCTCCCTCCCTCTCCCTTCCTCTCTGAAATCAATACAAATATTTTAAAAAAGAAAGAACTCATCTGAGTTTACCATGGATTGTACAGGGAAGCCCGGGCACTGGAAAGTCAGATAAAAGGGCAGGCCTTAGCGGTTTGAAGGGTCTAGAACAGGCGTGGGCAAACTACGGCCCGCGGGCCGGATCCGGCCCGTTTGAAATGAATAAAACTATTCAAAAAAAAGACCGTACCCTTTTATGTCATGATGTTTACTTTGAATTTATATTAGTTCACACAGACACTCCATCCATGCTTTTGTTCCGGCCCTCCGGTCCAGCTTAAGAACCCATTGTGGCCCTCGAGTCAAAAAGTTTGCCCACCCCTGGTCTAGAAACTCCTAGAGCCCTGTGGCCTCTGGAGTCAGGCCCAATAGCTTCCCATCTTGCCTCCTCACTTGGTAGCAGTGTCGCCTTGGACAAATGACCGGACCTTTATGAGCCCTGGTTAACCCCCCTGGATAACGTAGAACGTAGAAGCATGGATCTGCAAGGGCTGTGGGTGAGGCTGAAATGAAAAGGGCAGTGCCTGCTCGTAGAAATGGCACACAGACCGGCCCCAGCTATAGTTCCCCAGGGCCTCCCCTGCAGTGTCCAGAGTCACATGTTATGCTGTGAATTATGTTAGAGAGAAAAGTTATCTTTCCGTTTTCACAGACGTAGTCTAAGTATTAAGAATTTGTTTTGGGAATCGTATAGAACCCTTTGAAGAGCAGTAATCCTCAGTATGGAGATAAGTTATAAGGAATAGAGAGAGCATGTCTCTGAATTGATGGCTTGTCCTCACTCCCTCACACATAAGTGCCCTTGGAGAAGTCATTTTGCTTTTCTAACCTTTTAAGATGGTCTAGATCAGTGGTCGGCAAACTGCGGCTTGGCAAACCATGGCTCGAGAGCCACATGCGGGTCTTTGGCCCCTTGAATGCGGCTCTTCTACAAAATACCGACTTCTGCGCACGGGCCATGAAGTTTAATTGCCCTGTGCGTGTGCGCCCGCACGTGGTATTTTGTGAAAGAGCCACACTCAAGGGGCCAAAGAGCCGCATGCGGCTCATGAGCCGCGGTTTGCCGATGACGGGTCTAGATTAGTGGGTGGTCCGTGAGGTCCAAAAGGTTGGCGACCTGGTCTAGATCAAGAGTGGGGTCACTTGGATATTTATAACATCATTCGCGGGCCATACAAAATAATCAACTTAAACATGAGCCTGCTCTGTTTGGTCAAACATTTAATGAACTCACCCCTAACGCCTTGGCAGGGCCAGACCAAATGATTCCGAGGGCCTTACATGGCCCCTGAGCCGGCCGTTCCCCACCCCTGTCCTAGATGGTCTCCCATTCTTCTTCCAGGTCGAATAGTCTATGATTTTTCTTGTGTCTGCTTACACCTGTTATTTAGATTTATGTTACATATATGCACTTATATTTAAATCTTTCTACCTATATCATAGTTATTTTTTTCCCCTGGAAATTTCCCTTTATAGTGTCACCAACCCATGTTGGGGGGTTTTCCTGGGAGAAAGGAATGGTTCGAGCACATCCTGGAAGAAGGAAAGCCCTGGGGCTGATGGAGGTAAGCTTTGAGAAGGATGAGGAAGTATCACTTAGCAAAAGTGGTTACTGTGCTTAAGGAACTGAGCTCTGAAGTGTGAAGTAGATCAAACCTCCCTGCCGCTGACTGCTCACTTACCACGCCCAGCCCAAGTCGCGGAGCTGCACGCTTTACTAACGGTACTTTTCTAAGCATTTTTCGCAGACACGTTTCCTAATTGCCTTTCAGTGTGGGATGAAGCTGGTCCAGTAGCTCAAGTCGACTATTTCTGAGTCTAGTTTAGTCAGATTTCCATGCATCAATCTATGTGGTGTTCTGAATCCATCTGTTAATACTTTTATTTTAGTTCACAGTAGAGAGTTCATTTCCGAAATTACATGCACATCACTTGTCTTGGGGATTTCTTTCCTTCTCAAGCTCTAGGTAAAAATGTCCCCAAAACTTGAATTTCCTTGCGTGTACAATCCAAAAACCACCTTTCTTTGAATTCTGGGGAAGAAGGGGAGTTGGAGAGCTTAAATGTCATGGTTTCTACCGCTTCCTATGTCTTTTCTGTATTTCATGTGGAGGTTTTATTCGTTATCGCCTCAACACAGGCTCAGACTCCTTGCAATTTTAATGGCCCAAGAGGACTCTATTCGGAAAAAAGGATCTGAGCTGGATTTTGAAGGAATGGTGATTTTTTTGGATGGCAAAGAGAATGAAGGTCACCCCTGAACCCCTCAGATCAGCGTCAGTTCTATTTCTTCTTAGCTCAACTCCAAAATAAGCAATCCTCCCACTGTTCCTTCTCTTTGCTACTTTTCCTCACTCTTCTCCCTTCTCCTGGGAAGTCAAGTAAGCCGTCTCCACGAAATGATTCACCTGCCACCGCAGGGGCCTTTGTCTAAAACCTAATCTTAGAATCTGGTCTTTTGAAAATAGAATCCTGGTTCTTTATTTTTACAGTTGATTATCACTAAGTGAACAGCAGTTTCATAATAGTGGGGATGCCCACAGAGTGACTCAGCAAAGAGCCACGTTGTTATTCTAGTCTGGGAAGCGGGAACGATTCCTTTAACAGATAGCGCCCAGGAGACAGTGTTCCATCCCATCTGCTCCGCATTGCTGTCTTTGTCGTGACGGGTGGACTTCAGCAAGGGCAGTGGCTGGATCAGCCTTCCTGAGTGGATGTCCGTTCTGTTGGGCCCATGCATGTCCATCTGTCTCTGCCACCATCATGGCTGTTCTGTTCATGACCCCACGATGGGCTGGCTGATGACAGAGGCTACCTGAGGTCACCTGGCACAGTCATCCTGTCTCCTTCGGGTGGTGGACGATCTCTGCTGGATACAAAGACCCTCACACTCTTTTTTTTTTTTTCAAATATATATTTACTGATTTTTTACAGAGAGGAAGGGAGAGAGATAGAGAGTTAGAAACATCGATGAGAGAGAAACATTGATCAGCCGCCTCCTGCACATCTCCTACTGGGGATGTGTCCGTAACCCAGGTACATGCCCTTGACTGGAATCGAACCTGGGACCCTTCAGTCCACAGGCCGACGCTCTATCCACTGAGCCAAACCGGTTTCGGCGACTGTCACACTGTTGAGTGCCCGGCAGGTCAACCATATGCAGGTTCCCTGGACCTTCCTATTCCCAATTTTCTTTAAAAACATATTTTTATTGATTTCAGAGAGGAAGGGAGAGTGGGACAGAGATAGAAACACAATGATGAGAGAGATCATTGATTGGCTGCCTCCTTCATGCCCTCTACTGGGGATCGAGCCCACAACCCGGGCATGTGCCCTGACCGGGAATCACACCATAACCTCCTGGTTCATAGGTCGACGCTCAACCACTGAGCCACGCTGCCACGCCGGCATCCTGTTCTTTCTGGGTGTAGAGTGGTCTGGTGGCAGTTCAGTGCGTCATGTCTTATATCAGTGCTGTTAGTCCATGTGGGAGAGGGCTTTGCCACCTTGAGCAATAAACACATTGTTCCTGTGTTTCCGCGGAGATTCACAGAACATTCAGGGAATCTGTGCTTTTAGTGTTTATTACTCCTCTACTGCTCCTTCCTCTTGCTCAGGTTTCGAACCTGCATCTAAGGGCAGTGAGAGTGTTGGGCACCTGCTGGACACGAAGTAGCCTGTTCCCCCCCCCAGCTCCATCCTGCTGTTTTCAGGCCAGTGTGTGGATCACACAACTCTTCTTTGAGGACGAATTCTGTCATAAAGAGATCTTTGGCCCCATGAATTCAGCCCTGCTGGTTTTCCTGGTGCATGCTCAATTCCCACTTCCCACCTTGGCCTCTGACCTGCTTCTCAGCGCCCTCACCACATCTGTTGGTAATCCTGAAAGTGACTGGGTGATCGGCCAGTGTAAACCTCAGCGTATTTCTATCAGTGAGGTCCATCGCCCTAAACTGAGTCAAAGCGAGTGGGTGGAAAACGCAAGTTGTGCGGCCTCCTCGTGTTCCCTTCGTGTTTATATCAGATGCAGAATTTTCCATCCACTATTCTTTTCCTGCTTCTTCGCCCTCACCTCCCTTTTCTGTGTTGTTCTTGGCACTTCCAATTCTCAGTTACATCTGAAATAAGCTTTTCACATATTGTTCTCATCCATAGCTTACATCCTCTTTTTCCAGGCAGCTCTATCTCCTAGAACATCACAAGGTCAGAGAGATAACCTTGGCCGAATGTGGGAACTAAGTAATGCCGTCTTGTGATGTAGAAGCTACTCTGGTTTTTTCCAAGGCGGCTCCATATATGTCTTTAGGGATGAAATAAGGATTTTTTTTTTTTTTAAAAAAAGGGAAACTTAAGTACACAAATCAGTATCTTCACATTCATCAGGATAAAACTCCCTCGTTACTGTAACAAATCAACCCCGGATCTCAGCCCTTTTTATTTTCCACTCGCACACATGCCAGTTGGGGTCGCATGACTGTTCTGAGCGTGGAAATAATCCCTTCACGCCGCTTTGCTGGGGTCCTTTGCCATCACGGTGCCTGTCGTCAGCCCTAGAACGGCGCCCACCCCTTCTCCTCACCAAACAGAAGGAAGTTTTGTGGCTCCCTTAAATCAAGGTCAAATATCAAACTTCCATTCAAGGCTAAATACCGAATTCAAGTAAAGGAGCTGCGGAGAAGTAACCCCCCCAGTATATATTGACTGCATAGAAACATTTCTGGAAGGGTCGTTTTTGCTGCTCACTTTAAGAGGGCCTGGTGGACTTACTGTTTGCCGAGAGGACCCAAAGTCGGGGAGCGTCCAGCCGGTCTCCATCACAACCTCCTGGAATGAGGGAGGAAATCATTACTTTTGGACTCTACCATTAGCTCTAGTAAGAAGAGATGGGTGTGGGCACAGTGCGGTTAGTCACTTAGGAGGATAGACCTATTCCAGCTTTTTCTAAGCCCAACTGTGCCAGAATGGACATGTATTTGTGAGTTCCAGAGCTCGAAATCAAGCCGGCGATCTAGTAACTCGTGACGTCATTGGCATTGCTTTGAATTTAACCCACATGTTATTGGGTGACGGACATTGCTCTAAAGCCATACTTTCCCTCCACAATCGAATGACCCACCACCTTGATGAAGGGCCCCACCTTTTATGGAAAGAGGCGGAATTCCTTTCCCACCGTTGACTTCATCCCAGTCGGCACTGCTGCCAGGTGTCCTTGTATCCCAAGGCGGCTGCTGTTTCACAGCTGCTTCGCCTGTCCCCCTGGCCTGAATCCTAGACTTCAGGTTTTGTTTTTTAACATTATTATTTTTATTGATTTCATAGAGAAAGGGAGAGGGAGAGAGAGAGAGAAACGTCCATGATGAGAGAGAATCATTGATGGGCTGCCTCCCGCACGCCCCCTACAGGGCCTGTGCCCTGACCTCCTGGTTCATAGGTCAACGCTCAACCACTGAGCTGCACTCCCAGGCTAGACTCCCGTTTTGTCTCCTGTTTTTGGAAGGTGCCCAGAACCCTCCCTAGAAGATTCTATATTTTGCCGCTGGCTTACTTGTAGGAAAGTTTCATTTAGGTCAGTCTCAGAGTAAGACACACGATTTTGCCATTAGAATGATACATTTTTAGCCTTTACAATGCTGGTCTCAACAGAAAGGTTGGCACTGTTTCTGTGGTTGATGGGTGTTTTTTGTTTATAGATATGTTTTCATGGGTGTCTTGAGCTCCTACATCAAATAGCAATTATTTATATTTGTGATACTTTCAATCACTGTTTATTTCTTCCTTCACATATTTCAGAATTTTTATTTGCTCAATAGCAAATCGTCATGGATTCCTACTGATATAATAGAGCCTGTGTTTTCACACAGAAAGAAACTTTAGTTTATTCTGTGTGAGCTATATGGGTTAATGTGTGCTTTTTATTCAACATCATGGGTTGGGGGGGGGGGTCACTACCCTAATTTCTACCTTCTAAGAGTCCTAGTTTTCTATAATATGTCTATTAGAAAAAATCTAAAATAAGTCTGAGGAAAATGAGTTTGTTTTTATTTTTTAACTAATATTTTACTTTTAAATTAAATTTTTAAATTTATTTTTTCCTTAAAAAACATATTTTTATTGATTTCAGAGAGGAAGGGAGAGGGAGAAAGAGATAGAAATGTCAATGATGAGCAAGAATCATTGATTGGCTGCCTCCTGCATGCCTCCTACTGGGGTCAAGCCTTTGACTGGAATCGAACCTAGGACCCTTGCAGTTCGCAGGCTGACACTCTATCCACTGAGCTAAACCAGCTAGGGCTATTTTTCCTTTTCATTGAATGTATTGGTTAACAAAATATACAGGTTTCGGGTGCACAATTCCACAGCACATCATCTGTACACGGTTCACCACCGAAAGTCAAGTCTCCTTCCATTACCATTTATCCCCCCTTTACCTTCCTCCACCTCCCCTCCCCTCACACTCCTCCAACCCAGCAACAAATGAGTTTCAAATCATCCACATGACCAGTTGCCCCTGCTTTTAGTATGACAACAGAACACAACCCGTGAACTGAGAATCTCAGATCGAGCAGTTGGATCAGGTTTCTTTAGCCAGCAGATGTCCCCGGAGCTAAACACATCTCTTACAAAACAGCCACGCCATACCTAACAATGCCAAGGAAGGGAAACTTATCTTCCCAAGTGTTCTTGTGTGATATCTTGAATTCACGCAGCTATGATAATATTTTCCTTTTTGAAAATGAAGAGGTGTCTGAAATGTTGGTTTTGACCAATCTGTCCAGAAAGTGGATGGCTCCTTAGCATGGCTTCTTGTCAAGACAAAGACCAGAACATTCATTTTATGGCCAGTGTGTGTGCTGGACTCCTCACGCTCCACAGCCCGCAGGGCCTGGATGAAGTCATGTGACAGGAGTACTAGCAATAGGACCTGAGTCTCTTGTGTTTCTATGGGCTCAGAACACCTCCGGCCGACACTGAGAGTAACTCCATAGTCGGGTGAGGTGTTCAAAGGCCTTTATGGAGGAGTGATTCTTCCCGGGGCTTGAATCATTGGGCTTTGGAGCCTGGAAGGAGGTAGGAAAAGGAACTTTAGGTAGAGATTAACTAAAGCGAAGACCAAGGGCTTCAAGAAAAGGCAGTTAATCCAGTGTGACGTCACGGTGGGAAGGATACCCAGAGGGGAGTAACGGGAGCTATACCCTGAAGGTCGCGCTGGGAGTGTTTTGAGGTCCAGGAGAGATCTGTATGTCATGAGAATGACACGTCCAGATCTGTGTTTGAGAAGGTGATGCCTGTGGCTGTCCAGAGGGTGGATGGAGAAGAGGCTGGAGAGAGGGGAAAAGAAGGAACATGAGTTGCCAAGCAATGAAATTTTCTATTAGGGCAGGGGTAACAGAAAAAAGGCAAGCGATATGCCAACTGCACCCAATGATTGTAGAAGGAGGGCTTGGTGATGGAATGAATGGGGGAGAGAAGCACCTGGTGATGATGATGATGATGATGATTGATGATGATGATGATGATGATGATGATGATGATGATGATGGAGGAGGAGGAGGAGGAGGAGGAGAAGGAGAAGGAGAAGAAGAGGAGGAAGAAGAAGGAGAGGAAGAAGAAGAGGAAGAAGAAGAGGAAGCAGAGGAGAAGCGGGGGGTGGGGGGGGGGGACTGGACTCCCTTCCTGAGCCCCTGTTATTATATGACCTGCTAAGCCGTAGGATAAAGCTTAAAGCAGAGCTAATTGGGATGCTGCCCCATGGAAACTCAAGAATAATCCTTTTAAAATCAGATCTGCACATTGCCCCATACCTTCCCTGCGTGCCCGGTGACCGGACGTGCCTGTACTGAGGACATCCATGGTATTTCCGTGTGGTGTGTGGGTGGCTGATGATTCCATCCTAGTTCTCCAGGCTTTGCTGGATTCTGCATCTTCTTGATTTTTTTTCTGCTCTCTGTAGGCAATCTCTCCAGAGTGGTCTTACTGTTCTACCTAGGTGACACTTAGGCCTTGTGCAGATTTGTGAGTGACTTAGGAAATGCCTTCTGGTCAATAGGGGGCAGTGTCGCCTTGTGGCAGGAGCATGGATTAGACTGGATCCCTTGGAGATTCTGACTCAGTCAGCGGGGGGGGGGGGGGGTGGGGGGGGGGGTGGGGGTGGGGGGGGGTGGGGACCCTGAAAGGGGTGCTTTGTTTTGCTAACATTCCAGGTAATTCTGAAAGTTAGCTAAATTTGGGAAGTAGTGATTTGATCTTCCTGAGTCTTGGCTTTCACAGGATTGCTATGAGCATTAAATAAGAAAATGCATCTGGGTTTTATAAACCTTCAACCACCATAAAATAGCAGTTGTTACTTCTTTTTTCTTTTTTTAAAGAAGACCCTTGCTTGAATTTTTTTAAAAATAATCTTTATTGTTGAAAGTTACATATGTCCCTTCCCCCCCACCCCCCGCCCCATTGACCTCTTCCAGCCTGCCCCCACCTTCTATCCCAGGCAGTTGTTACTTCTTTAAATAACTTTTTTGTTCCTTTTTAAAGGACTTTTTTGGTTGCTCATCAGTTTGAAGATTGGCTACATGAAAGCATATTATATTTGTTTGATTTTTATGCATTCTCATAACAAAGACAAAAACAATAAATTCTGTCTAATACATATATACAATACATAAAATATAGGTTTAATTATATGATAGTTCCATTTAAAATTTTTTAAAGAACTAATGTTTAATTGCAACTTTAAAATAGCCATGCGCATATAAAAATATGTTAACAGCTTGTGCCCTTAATAGTTTAATATACCCATAAAATCTTACTTTTCCTGGATGCATACTAAGCAAACATTTTAGGTTAAACAAAGGTGAACAGACCCAGTGAAATGTATCAAATTCCTAATTGTGATTGTATATATTTTCAGGAACCATTTGGGCTGTCTCATTGTAGACAACCCCAAATGAACTGGACGATAATTTTAGATGTTGAAGAAATGATGGAAAGCAGAAAACCCTTGCTTGAATTAATTTTTGTTAAAACTGAGGAATAAATGCCAGTTAAAAAAAAATATCCAGGAAAATTAAAAAAGGAACCACTTGTATGTATTTTAATACAAAACACGTTTATTATGGACACTGATAATTTAATTAACAAATATATCCTGACTTCCCAGTTTTAAGAACAATAGCTTAAATTAAATACACCATCCTTTTCTCCATCGCTTTCAAGCCCAAAGCAATCGAACAACAAGACAACACCAACACCACTTTGTGTCAGTGGTGATCTCAAAATATAGTCATCCGAATGAAAGAGATTTCAGCAGCTCAAGACAGTCTCTATAGAATAATATGCAGCATAGAAGTCCGTTGACCTTGAAGCTGATAGCATGTCTTAATCAGTTTCCAACCTTTGTTCACAGTTTCTGTGTAGCTGGGATGACCCAGCCCGGTCAGTTCTGAGGAGTTTTCTAGTCCGTAAGTCACTCTATGTCGCGACAGTACCAAAGTGCCTCCTTCCTTCCACTGTCTCTCATTTTCCACCCGGACCTTCTTCAACCCCGCGTCTGGACAGCGTCCACGTTAATCCATTGTGAGTGCTTTCGCCTCTCCCCGGGCCTGTCCAGTCACCCCCAAAGGCCAAGTTGCTCACCCAGGGAGCCATCCGGGAACATTCCTTCTGGGTACTTGATACCATCTATAATTCCCTCCAGCCGGGAAATGGTCACTTTAGACTATTCGCTTGGAGGTCATTGAGAAGATTTAAGTATATATTCGACTTGAGGAACCTGGGGTACGAGTCCTTCTCCATAAGGGTGTATATGATTTTCTGGGCTTCGTCGAAACACGTGGGGGTTGGAGCTTTGATCTTCTTGGCTGTAGATTCTCGAGTGTGAAAGTCAATGTTGATCTACAAAGGGAAGTTCTCATTAGTGAACATGCACTTCCAATTTATTGCATATTTTATGACATTACTGTGTGGGGTTTTTTGGGAAGCACCTCAAGATAGAGGTGCTTTGAGCCCTCATTTAAATCAGTTCAAGTATCTCCTGAATGCCTATTCTAGCCCAGACCCATCCTAGGTGTGGCGGAATTAAAAAGAAATATCACAAAAAAGCCTTTGCTCCAAGTTAGCTCATTGTATAGTTGGGGATGCAGAAAGGCAGGCATGAAAAATTTAAATGTCCCTCAAAAAAGGGACATGGACATTTAAAATTTATAGGAGGAGAGGGCACTTTATGCAGCTGTTTTATTTGGCTCGAACCAAACATATTTAACTGGAAGGTGAGCACCGCTAACTGGAAGTATGTTGGCCGCTGCATCGTATGTATGTCTGTGTTACATTAACCTGTGTTTTATCTTCACCCAAGATAAGCTAGTTTATTAAGAACTTCCTGGCATGCAACTCTGGCCGGTAACCCAGGACCCCATCACATTAGCTAGTTTTGCAAAATGAATCTTTTATCCAATCTTTTCGCACTGAACTATATGAACACACCTAAGTAGATAGCTGTGAAATCACGGCACTCCAAAAGGACCTCATCTTGCTCTGTGTGCTGAAGGATATTTCTGCGCTCAAGTTCCTTCACACATGAACGGGTGGTCATGAACTTGATACTCACTTGTTTAGCAGCGTCTGAATGCACAAAGGATTTGTATATTTTCTCTGCCTTGCCATGCAGGAGGTCAGACTCCGTTCTTTTGTAGTCCTCGCAAGCCAACCAGAACTCAATGTTCTCCTCACTGAACTCAGACTTTAGGAAACTTCCGAAAATGTCTTGACCAGCTAAAAAGAGAGAGAGAGAGGGGGGGTTGAGATACTCATATTCATTGAGCCAATAAAGGAACAGCTTGAAGAAGAACTTTGCTAGAAAATACTATTTTATGGTGGTTGCTAAAATAGCTGGGTCATGGTTTGTAGAGATGGAAAGGCCTAAGAGATGCCTTCATTTACAGTTTATCTGGGGCCGGACACACTTGTCCACAGCCACAGGCTGCTGAGCAGTGGCTGTGAAACTGTGTACTTTGCTCCCATCTGCTAATTAAATGAAAATTCTGCTTTGCCAGAGGCTACAAAGCAACCTCTTTTCTTATGTAGAGTATCTTAGGGAAGCAAACATTGACAAAGGGTATTAACATCATGTTTATGACTAACGAGTCTAATTTCCCCGTCCTATTCGCATTAGTCAGAAAATGTGAGGCCTGTACGTTCCCTGTGTGTGATGCACTGATTGTATTTCCAAGTGTGACTGCGACTTTCAAATGGGCCATTTCTATATCGTGCATTGGTTTGGCTGAATCTTAAACTAAGTCAGGTCACAACGTGGATGAACCTGGTTGAGCTGTGTTAGTGGCAGATCTCCTTAAGGTGTTGGTGGGGAGAAGAGGATGAGTGCACACTCGACAGACACACTTCCCATGGACCCCTCCCTCCCGCGTCCTAATCCCAGTGGAATTGCGGTGGCCATGGTAAGAATAAGGCAAACTCATTTCCTTCTTCACCTTCTCTTATCAGAAATGCCTCACAAAACTGTTTAAAAATCGTTCTTTATTGTACCCATGTTGTGTCATGTGTCACATGATATCATGTGTCTTTGATTTTGAGTCATTGGCACCTCTGAAATGCTTGCTACAGGCAAATGGGCTGAGGAGTGAGTTCATGAGTGTGCGAATGATGAAATACTAATTGAGTGAGGGACTGCTACTGATAAAAATACATGCTCTAGGTAGCTTTCAGAACAGCCGTCCACATGCTGAGAGGTTTAGCTGGCTTTTAAAAGTGTTAAACCTCAGAACCCCAGCACCATTTACAATTTTGCTCCTATACCAATCCATCCTTGGAAACCTGTGACTGGCTTGGCAGATTGGTCAGTGGCAGCACCGAGGGCTAAGCGATCCTTACAGGGCAACGAGGCATAAGGTGCGGAAACTACCTGTGACCACACAGAAGCTGGAATACAGCTCTCCACACGCCCTCCTGTCTACAACCCTGTATCTGAATGACACCCTTTAGCCTGCTAGCCTGTTGGGCCGAACCCACACACGGTCGGTAGCTCCTCTCTCCTTACCTCGGTTGGCAAGAAGTTTCTCCAGAGATTGAGACCACTGCAGCACTTCATGAGCAGAGAGCCTGCAGGGACAAGGTTGGCACATGTCAGTAAATGTTTTTCGTAGTCAGAGCGGCTGCTGCCTTTTCATAACGTCACAGACTAAGACCCTAGACCTGATACATTTTCCTAAGACGTGTAAGGAAACAAAATTCCCCTTAGAATTACTCTCGAGATGAGGTTTCCTATGGAATCACTATATAAAAATATCTGCCAATAGAATATGAAAAAAATCCAAGTACACATCTTCCAACAGTATGATAGATAGCAACTATATGCACACACATGTTGGCATTTCATTTCTGTTGGGATTAATATGCTCGTCTCCTTAGGCTTGTTACTTAAAATATGCAAAGTCCATTAAGCACAGTGTTAATCTCTTGCTGGAATACGGGGCGAATGCATAGACCACTTGTACAAGGATAGTTCAGTGGGTTCGTGTACTTACATGTCCTTGGACCTGGACGGTTTCATCCCAGATTCCAGATGTGGGATCATGGATCTCAGGTATGCCTTCACGTCCATTCCGCTGCAAAAGACACCAAAGTGAGTATCCGTACCTCCTTAGTAGGATGCTTTTCATTGATAAAAAGAGAACAGCCTGAAATAAACTCCTCCCGTGACTAAGGCGATCATGTTGTTAGATTAAGATTGAGCCAATTTAAATCCAGAAAAATCCCCCCCCCCCAATTGGATGCCCAGTCATGATTCACTGTTTAATACAACAGAATATACTAAGAACACCCAACAGGTAATTGCTCTGCTCCGGCTAAACGGAGGGCTCACTCCTTCTGCCACTCAAGAGAATCTCAGCCCAAAGTCCCCACTCGAGACAGCGAAGGGAACTTACAAGGTCTTGGGCCTCCTTTTCTGCGTCTTGTCATCCAGCAGCGAATGATCTGTGCCTTGCAGCTCCTTCGCAGGAGCGGAGAAGAGCATTCCGGGCATTTTGTGCAACCTGGGCGCGGGGATGGCTGCTCCTCGCATGGTCCTCATGGGGCGACTGTCTTGCTCGCCCACAGCCCCGCTGCTTTATATAGCGCAGGCGGGCGGGCTCGTGCTGCTCAGCCAGTCTGTTTATCAGGCCACGTTACCACAGACACTGCAAGTTCCTCCTTTCTCGCCGGGCTGTGACGTGGATCTTGAAAAAAAAAAAAGACTACAGTGATGCGTTGTGGTTGAAACTTAACCAAGTGAGAACAGGTCACTTGATTAGAAAGAAAGAAAATCAAACACACAGAGGCCCCACATCTGCAGCGTTAGCCGTTAGCAGGGTTTGGTTCCAGGGGACGCGCGGGTCTTCGTCAAACTGCATCGTTCAGGAAAAGGCCTCATTTGGAGTATTTATTGCATCCCATAGAAACCCAGTGGTAGGGACGCTTGCCCTAATGCGTTTGCTAGTTCTCCACTGTAAAATCCATCCGATCACAGTATGTTAAAGAGTTCCTTTTTTTTTTTTTCCCGTTCAGGAAGCAGTATAATAAATCATTTTTTTTTTGTTTGATTATTTGTGCATGGATCCAGTAGGAAGGAGAGTAAAGAGAGGTTATTTTCACGGTTCCCGGCTCCAACTCTCAGCCCTTATTTTCAGGGCAAGAAATTCCCAGGTGGGGGCGAGGCTTTCTGCTGGCGAGACACAGGGTGATTTTAAGGGGCGCAGGGACTCTCATATTTATTAGGAGTATGAGGAACCTATCACGCTGATTTTTATACACATTACTGCTTAGGATAAAAATAAAGTAAATTTTTAAAAGAACCCATGAACAAGTAGAAGTATAGTTAACACAAAAATATGCCTTACTCTGTAAATATACTGATGGTAAAGAATTGCATAGTATCAGAGGAAAAACTGCTCATGTTCAAACAAGAGTGTATTTGGACAGGCCAATAATGTATATCCATCTTCCACATGTTGGCAGTATCTCTGAAGATTAAAGTGTAGCTTTAATTAAGATTAAGGGTTTTTTTCAAAGTCCCAAGGAATGAGATGACGGATCACTGGTGGGGTAGCGGGTACCGTAAGCTCTTTGGAGTTTATATATAGACGGTGTTTATCTATGAAGAGCACAGTTTACCTTAAGCCTCTTTTGAGTTTTGCTCCTGAAAAGACAAAGCAGATGTGACTTAGAGAGGCTGCTGCTGGTGTTCCTAGGCAAAGCTGAGAAAAGGCAAGGCAGCATGGATTTTCCTCACTTGGTTCTGTCATCAGGATAAAAAAATATTGGTGAAGGAATCACATTTATAACATTTCAAAGTCACTTCCTTCACCACCATAAACATACACTGTCGGCAGCAAGCGTCATCTGATGTTGGGAAGATAACATCGTGATGCATTAAGAAAGGCAACTGGTGAGATGAGCTGGCCGTAGCGTGACCCAAACAGAAGTGATGGGGCTCAGAGACCAATGACATAAAGGCAATTGTTTGTGGACTCCTTGTGGTTCAGTCCGTACTTCAGTTTTCTGTTAAAATCTGCAGCATTGCTCATGGTTGTTTATCTAGTTAACGTCGCATCCCTTTAGATAATTGTGGGTCAGTTATGTTAGAGAAGAAATGGCTTAGTGTTTATTTTGAATGGCTCACTATTGTTATCATCCATGTGGACCGATGATTCCCAAAGTATGTTCCTATAGCACTAATTCCTTTGGTTGTTAATGAGCACAATAAGGACTACAATAGCAGCAGCAGCAAAGGTTATGTGGCCACATACGTTTGGGAAATACTGGGTCAAAGGTAAATGTTTTGCCTGGTCAGTGTGGCTCAGTGGTTGAGCATCGACCCATGAACCAGGAGGTCATGGTTCTTAGGATAAAAATAAAGTAAAATTTAAAAAACCCATGAACAAGTAGAAGTATAGTTAACACAAAAATATGGCTGACTATGTAAATACACTGACGGTAAAGAATTGCAGAGTATCGGAGGAAAAACTGCTCATGTTCAAACAAGAGTGTATTTGGACAGGCCAATAATGGATATACATATTCCACATTTTGGTTCTTGATCAGAGCACATGCCCAGGTTGCGGGTTTGATCCCCAGTGGAAGGCATGCAGGAGGTGGCCCATCAATGATTCTCTATCATCATTTTTGTTTCTGTCTCCCTCTCCCTCCCTCTCTGTGAAATCAGTGACCTTATTTAAAAAAGGTAAATGAGTTTCTTTTTTAAAAATATATATTTTCTATTGATTTCAGAGAGGAAGGGAGAGGAAGAGAGGGAATCATTGATTGGCTGCCTCCTGCACATTGGACTGAGCCCACAACCTAGGCATGTGCCCTTGACCGGAATCGAACCTGGGACCCTTTGGTCCACAGGCTAATGCTCTATCCACTGAGCCAAACCAGCTTGGGCAATAAGTTTCTTAACTTGATCACATCTTCTGAGAGCCTTTAATATGTGACTACATATTTGTCAATGTTCAAAAGGCGGGTAGAATACAGCAGTTTCCTATCATTCTTGACACCTGGGCCCTTGTTAAGCAGGGAAAATAGTTTGCAGAAATAATGTTTTCTTGACACCACATTGGGAAACTCTGGTCTGACTTAGAGATATTCACCTCTCAATTCCTTTAAACCTCCCACGTGTTGCTACCTCCGTACAAACTTTCGAGCTCAAGCATTTGCAAGCAATTGTAAGTGCACACTTCCAAGCCCACGTGGAGAATTGAACTCTGAGAATTGAATTGCACACTTCCAAGCCCAGCTGGCTCCATCGGAAATTCCTACATCACAGTGGCTGCTGAAGCTGCCCGGATGGCACAGTGATACAGCTGTTCTCTCAAAGGCTGCTTGCTGGCACATGAAAAGCTGCCTGCACAGGGCTAGGCAAATTTGGGGAAGGTGGATGTACAAAGGTTCATGAGTCCATGGCAAGGCACTGAACGTTCCCTTTCAGTTGTGTACAGAATGTCCCTTCCGGCTCTTCTTTATGAAATTCATGAAGAAAAGGCAGATGATCAGATAGTCCCTTTACTGAGCCAATGACTCTGGTTGAAATTGTGGAGGATTTGGTAAAAGCCAGTAGAAGAAATAGTGGCTCTCACCAACATAACCTGGGTTGTGTAGTTCCTCTGCAAAGTTGTGCCCTAAGTAATTAGGTTGGAGTCCTAAGGAAAGGAATACTTTAAGAGGTCCCGGTGTTATCATTTTATTGAAAAAAAATAATGCACTTTATTTTTAGAGCCATTTAAGATTTATAGCGAAGTTGAATGGAAAGTACAGAGAATTCCCACTTACTCCTTCCACCCCATGCCTTCCCCACCATCAACATCCTACATCAGTCGGGCACATTTGTTAGAGCTGGGGATGAACCTACAATGACTCATCCTCACCACCCAGAGTCCTTAGTTCACCTTGGGCCTCACTCTCCGTGTTGCTTGTCCTATGGATTTTGACAAATGTATGATGACATGTGTCCACCATTATAGTATCACACAGAATAGCTTCCCTGCCCTACAAATCCCAGTGTTATATTTTAAAATGTCTAGGAGATTGGTTCAGTACAACATTTAAGATTATGGCTATCCATTTGATAGGGAAAATTTTAATCTTTGCTGCGTTGATTTTACGGTTTGGTTCTGATCACTCCACGTGCCTGAATCCTAGTAGGGAGAGCTTTGCTGAATGACATTTTCATGCTTAACATTGACTAAAATGATGCTAAGCCTTCATAATGCTGCTGAGGTTTTGCTGCAGACATTAGGAATTTTGGAGAAAAGGTCAATAATGAGTACAAAATTGTATCTTTAAAAAAATCATTGGCTTGCATTTTTCATTATTTACTTTATCAGGGAAACATTGGTTAATAACATTACATTTGAGGTACACAACTTTGTGATATGATGTCTTAATACTCTAGTGCAGTGGTCGGCAAACTCATTAGTCAACAGAGCCAAATATCAACAGTACAACGATTGAAATTTCTTTTGAGAGCCACATTTTTTAAACTTAAACTATATAGGTAGGTACATTGTTATTAACTTAATTAGGGTACTCCTAAGCTGGCCTTTGCTAAAAACGTGGTATTTTGTGGAAGAGCCACACTCAAGGGGCCAAAGAGCCACATGTGGCTCATGAGCCACGGTTTGCCGACCACTGCTCTAGTGTATGCTTGCCACCTGAAGTCCAGTCTCCTCCAATCACCATGTTTTAGACCCCGTTACCTTCTTTGTCATCTTTTTAAATAAAATGATAACACTCACTCCCTGTCCTCTCTGATAATCACCATTCTGTTGTCTATACCTAAGAGTTTGTTTTGTGTTTGTATATTTCATCTGTTCAAATTGTTACTCTGTTTTATATTCCACTTATGAGTGGAATCATATGGTTCTTGTCCTTTAGCATCTGACTTATTTCACTTAGCACAATACTCTCAAGATTCACTTACAGTGTTGCAGATGACAGTATTTCATCTTCTTATGGCTGAGTAGTATTCCATTGTATTTATGTCCCACATCTTCATCTATTTACCTGTCAGAGGACACGTAGGTTGCTCCCATGTTTTGGCTGTGGTAAATAATCCTGCAGTGAACGCAGGGATGCATCTGTCTTTATGAACAAGTGTTTTCAAATTATTGGGGTAGATTCCCAGAAGAGGGATTGCTGAGTCATATGGTAACTCTAGTCTTGATTTTTTGATGAACCTTCATACTACCAGCAATGTGGGAGGGTTGCCTTTTCCCCACATCCTTTCTAAAACTTTTTATTTCTTATCTTATTGATAACATTCTAACAGGTGTGAGGTGATATCTCAACTAGGTTTCAGTTTGCATTTCCCTTATAGCGAGTGAAGTTGAGCATCTTTTCATATCTCTTTTGGCCATCTATTTTTTTTTTTTTGAAAATTATCTCTTCAGGTCTTCAACTCAGGAGATTGTATCGTATTAGTATTATATTTTTTAATCCTCATCTGAGGACATGCTTATTGACTTTAGAGAGAGAGAGGGGAAGGGAGAGAGAGATAAAAAGGGAGACATTGGTGTAAGAGATAAACATCCATCGGTTGCCTTCCCGTATGCACCCCAAGTGGGGAATGAACCCGCAACCTAGGTATGTGCACTGACTGGGAATTGAACCTGCAACATTTGGGTGTACAGGATGGTGCTCCAACCAACTGAGCCTCACTGTCCAGGGTATGAGATTGAATCTTAAAAGTAAAAATATATTTATATATTTACTAGAGGCTCGTTGCACGAAGATTCGCACATTAGGCCTTCCTTCCCCTGGCTGCCAGCACTGGTTTTCCTCTGGCACCCGGGACCCAGGCCTTTGGTCTGGCCTCAGCGGAGAAGCCAAGCCTCGAGGTTAGGCATCTCCCCTCCGGCCGCAGCAAGGCTCAGCCTCAGCGAGGCTCGGCTTCTCAGCGAGGCTCGGCTTCTCAGCGAGGCTTGGCTTCTCCGCTGCGGCTGCAGCGAGGCTTGGCTTCTCCGCTGCAGCTGCAGCGAGGCTTGGCTTCTCAGCGAGGCTCGGCTTCTCAGCGAGGCTCGGCTTCTCCGCTGTGGCTGCAGCGAGGCTTGGCTTTTCCACTGCGGCTGCAGTAGAGAAGCCAAGCCTCTTCAGTCTTCAGTCTTCAGTCTTCACTCCATCTGGAGCCTTCAGTCTTCGCTCTTCGCCTACATATGCAAATTACATATGCATCTTTGTTGGGTTAATTTGCATAGTCGCTCTGATTGGCTGGTGAGCATAGCAGAGTGACACCAATTTGCATGTTTCTCTTTTATTAGTGTAGACTAGAAGGCCCATGCACAAAAATTTGTTCACTGGCAGGGAAGGGAGGGCCCCTCAGCCCAACCTGTGCCCTCTCATGGATCACGCTGCCGCTTGCCCCGCCGGCCCCTTCCACCCCGCCCAAGACACCGCAGGCCTGGATCCCATGCTGAGGTGAGCAGCCGCTCAGATCTGCTGCTGCCGGCCCCGCCCAAGACACGGCAGGCCCAGATCCCGTGCTGGGGCGGACAGCAGCTCGAATCATGCTGCCGCTTGCCCCGCCGGCCCCACCTACCCCGCCCAAGACACAGCAGGCCCGGATCCTGCGCTGTGGCGGACAGCAGCTCTGATCCTGCAGCTCGGATCATGCTGCTGCCCGCCCCACCCACCCTGCTCACCCCTCCCAAGACACGGCAGGCCCGGATCCAGTGCTGGATCTCCCGCGGGAGGGCCAGTTGGGGGTGTAACTGCTGGCAGACCGCTGTGGTCGCCCCACCAGCCCCGATCTCCTGCGGGAGGGCTGGTTGGGGGCGTGAGTGCTGGCGGACCGCTGTGGTCGCCCCACCAGCCCCGATCTCCTGCGGGAGGGCTGGTTGGGGGCTTGGCTGGTGGTGGATCGCTGCGGTCACGCCCGCCAGCCCTGGGTCGGGTCGCACACGGGTTGCCCGCCACCTGGGTCACAGATAGCAGGCCCGGATGGTGGCGGGGCAGGCAGTATGGCACTGTCCCATCCTGCCTGCAGTATGCAAATTAGCCGCCATCTTTGTTGGTGGTTAACCGCCATCTTAATTGGCAGTTAATTTGCATATCGCCCTGATTAGCCAATGGGAAGGGTAGCGAAGTTACCCTGTTAATTGCCGTGTTTGTCTATTATTAGATAGGATACTGTAAGAGTCAGTGACATAACGGAAATTTTAACCCATAGAAACAAAATGTCTTTATTTAACCACCTGTATTAGCAGTCCTGCAATGGCTCAGACATAAGTATTGCCCATAGGAAGATGAAGGGGTTGGGTCTCCGTCCTAAGGGGTACACAGGGCAGTAGAGGACAGACGGACAGTTCAGCAAGGAATCCAAGTGAAAAGTGTCCCCCGAGAGGAACGTGTAGGGAGTGACTGACTCTGGGAGTGTGGGACAACCCCTCAATGGTTAGGGAATGAAGACCAAAGCTCACTTCCTGGGTCTTTTTTGGCTCCTGCAGGCTCCAAGGCCTATGGGAAGGGCTAGCAATAGTGTTTCAGTGATACTTCCTAGAGTTTATTTGAAGAGCTTCAAGGAAAGTGAATTTAGAAGGACTTTTTCTCTGTGTCCAGGGGGAGTGTTGGTGGAGACGCTAACGCTGACTTTATATTATTTATGAGTAAAAGGATGAAACATTTTAGACTTGCTTAGTTAAGGTTTTCTTTTCTAAATGAAGAAATCAGAGTAAGAGAACATATTTGCAACTTGGTGGAACGAAATGATCTCAGTAGATGCAAAGTACACAAGATAAGAATCTAGTTTCTTTTTCTCATCCTGTGACTTAGAGTCAACACCAGACATCCCCTTTTCATAAATCAGGAGATTATAAGAAAACCAACCTTCAGTGAACTGGGGTTCTTGTGATCCCATCAACCTTGTTCACCCTCGTTCCCATCGCACCAATACATTTCCCATTCACAGGCTCGTCTACAAAGCCTTTCTTGAACGCACTAGGGAAATCTTTGATGAACATTAAATTCTCTGATATACTTCCTCCATACCGGAATCATTTTCATTTATGATCGCACGTTGACTTCTTATCATCTCAACAAGGGAGAGCGATCATGTCGGACTCTGTTTGACTATGCTTTGCAAATAAAATTCAGCAAGGCCTGCAGCACGGGCCGTAGGCCCGGCTGAGAAATGGAAAACTGCGTGAGAACATTGACACATTATTTGCATTTGGACAGGAAAGCAAAGGCACTCGAAGGCCAGCATGGAGAGGCAATTTGTAAAAAGAAACTATTTTAATTGCCAGGGAACAACTTTTGAGGCGTCCCTTTTGCTATCTGAAATGAGAGTGTTCTGTGAGACCTTCGGTGAGTCGGAATAGTACAAGGCAAGGATGCTTCTCAGGATACATCTTGCTAACAGATGCACAAAATACATCGAGAGAAAGCACGGATGTTGCAGGCACAGTTCAGAGCCGTGGGGCTGGATACTCGGAGGCTGAGTGTGTAGCTCCCAGGGAAGGAGCTTGCTGGGCCATTCTCACTGTGGGCGGAGCCTGCTGCCTTAGACTGGCTTGCCACAAAACAGACGCCGGACACTGTTTGCGCTTTATTATGATTATTTTTTAATATATTTTTATTGCTTTCAGGGAGAGGAAGGGAGAGGGAAAGAGAAACATCAGCGATGAGAGAGAATCATGGATTGGCTGCCTCCTGCACGCCCCGCACTAGGGATCGAGCCCACAACTTGGGCATGTGCCCTGACTGGGAATTGAACCGTGACCTCTTGGTACATAGGTCGATACTCACCCACTGAGCCACACTGGCCAGGCTGCTTTCGCTTTATTTTCCCCGAAGAGCAAAAGTCCCTTCAGTTAGAGAAAACAGGTACGAATGAAGGCCTCTCATAAAGTCAACTTATGGAAAGCGGGACCTACCTGGGACACTCGTCTGGGGACTCGCCGCTGTTTTACTGGATCTCAGAGTGGTTCACTTTAAAGCAGTGATTTCTTTGCTTGGTTTTTCTCCTGTTCTGTGATTTTTTCCTGGTAAAATCCATCAGGGTTGTGTTGTTTCTTTCCGAAGCTACCCTGCTTATTTCTCAGGATGACACTGACTGTCGCTCCGCCACATCTCTTCTAACGCCTCGCTTTTTCCTTTGTTTACATACTGATATTTTAAATCACACATTGGTGTCAGAGCTGACGGCTGGGAAAACAGAAACCTCTTTTTTTTTTTTAAATATATTTTATTGATTTTTTACAGAGAGGAAGGGAGAGAGATAGAGAGTTAGAAACATCGATGGGAGAGAAACATCGATCAGCTGCCTCCTGCACGTCTCCTACTGGGGATGTGCCCGCAACCCAGGTACATGCCCCTGACCGGAATCGAACCTGGGACCTTTCAGTCCACAGGCCGACGCTCTATCCACCGAGCCAAACCGGTTTCGGCCAGAAACCTCTTTAGAGCCTGGTGGTGGCATCATGAATCATCCTGTCCTACTCAATCCTGGATGTCCCACCCTTTAATAAAACAAGTAATCCCGTAGACAGTGGCGTTTCAGAATTCATCCTTTGCATCTCTAAATAAATGTTGCTTCTATCTTTCTCCCCCCCCTCCCCTCCCCCCTCTCCTCTCTTTTCTCTCTTCTTCTCTAACTTCATTGGCCTCTGAGTATGCAGGTCAATGGGTCTTTGAAAGCTTAGGGCTTCTGAGGCTCCATCTCTTAAGCGCCAATAGAATCTGTAGTTTTTCACATCTTTAAATAAGTAATGACTCCCCATGCACAGAGAATGGGAAGCTTCTGAGAAACCTAAAAATGATCAAGTGCTTTAGGATTTTTCCCCCCTTTATACAGAATTTCCCCTGATTTGGGACAGTTTCAAAGACAGAGGAGTAATGTCAGGGAGAAGGTCACCATTCCACTTCCCTTTTTATGAGAAAAGTGTGTTTTTGTTTTTTTTTTACAGTATAGCACTTCAGAACTAACTATGAAAGAGGCTTGAAATGGGGAAGGGATTTTTTTTTTGTTATGTGTTGTTTTTTGTTTGTTTGTTTGTTTAATGGCAGAAACCATACCCAACTATCAAATCAAACATCAGTTACTCCGAAGGAAGACAGTCTGGGCAGCGGGAGATCTCTACGAGCCAAGGGCTGTTGCCCGGCCAACGTGGCTCAGTGGTTGAATGTTGACCTGTGAACCAGGAGGTCATAGTTCAGTTCTGGTCAGGACACATCCCTGGATTTTGGGCTAGGATTCCAGTGGGAAGCAGGCAGGAGGCAGCCAATCTATGCTTCTATCTCTTTCCCCTCCTTTTCTCCCTTTCCTCTCTTTTCTACTCTCCTTCTCTAACTTCATTGGCCTCTGAGTATGCAGGTCAATGGGTCTTTGAAAGCTTAGGGCTTCTGGGGCTCCATCTCTTGAGCACCAGTAGAATCTGTAGTTTTTCACTCATACTCTACAAGCAAAGCACGTTTCTCTTAAACACATTTTTCCATGTGATTTTAAGAATGAGTCTCTTTTGCTCAATTGTCCAGAACAATGCCTGGCACATAGGAGGTACTAAGAAAAACAACCTTGTTGAACAAGGGGTCAAGGACTGAGGATTACACAATGTGTTCAATATATACATATATATGAGTATTATTCAGCCATAGAAAATGTGTTTTTTATATATATATGCTAGTATATACACATATATCAGTATTTCTCAGCCATAGGAAATGTGATCTATATGTATATATCCTATATAATAAAAAGATAATATCCAAATTGACCAAACGGCAGAACGACCGGTTACTATGACCTGCACTGACCACCAGGGGGAAGACACTCAATGCAGGAGCTGCCCCCTGGTGGTCAGTGCGCTCCCACAGGGGGAGCCCTGCTCAGTCAGAAGTCGGGCTCACGGCTGGCAAGCACAGTGGCAGTGGTGGGAGCCTCTCCCACCTCCGGGGCAGTTGGACATCCCCCGAAGGTTCCTGGACTGCAAGAGGGCACAGGCTGGGCTGAGGGACGGCCCCCCCCCCCCCAGTGCACAACTTTCGTGCACCGGACCTCTAGTATATACATATATATGAATATAATTCAGCCATAGAAAATATGTTATATTACTCAGCCATAGGAAATGTGAGATAGATATATGTACACAGATATCTGAATATTCTTCAGCCATAGGGAAGAAGGAAATGCTGCAGTGTGCAGTAATGTGCATGCATCTTGATGACTTTAGGCTCCGTGAATGAAGTCAGATAGAAAAAGACAATTGCTGAATAATCTTACACGCAGAACCTAAAAAACCCGAACTCGTAGATGCAGAGAACAGATTGGCGATTGCCAGGGGCGGAGGTATGGGGTGTGGGGGAACTGGGTGAAGGAGGTCAAAGGTCTTTGCTTCCAGTTATAAGTAAGCCCTGGGGATCTGATGTACACGACTGCAGTTAACAGTACCATATGGTGTGTCTGAAATGTGCTAAGAGAGACCTTAAGAATTCTTATCACAAGAGAAAAACATGTGTAACTGAGTTGATGAATGTTGACTAAGCTTATCATGGTGATCATTTTGTAATATATACACATAACAAATCACTGTTTGCATACCTAAGACGAATACAATGTTATATGTCAATTATAGCTCAATAAAACTGGGGGGGGGGGAGAGAAGTGAACCATTTAAGTAGTAAAACTTCTAAGAAGTGCTTGCAAAAAATGGTGGTGGTAGTATTTTTTTAGTTTTTAATTTCCTCATTGAATCAGGAGCACTGCCTATTCTGTTCTACTCAGAAGCTGTCTGAAATCTCATAGGTTTAGAGAAATTGTGGCTGTGGACTGGGGTGTTAAGGGGAATTGACTTTTCTCTCAAATCTCGGAAGAAGGATGTGCAGACATGGCTGTCTTGCAGCTCGATCGGCAACACTGTCTTCCTACACTAACGTTAGTTTCAAAGAATCACTTTCACTGCTAACTAACATACCACTTGCAGTGTCTTAAAAAATGCAAAAAGTGCCCTAGCCGGTTTGACTCAATGAATGGAGCGTTGGCCTGCAGACTGAAGGGTCCTGTGTTCAATTCCAGTCAGAGGCACATGCCCAGATTGTGGGCTCAATCCCCAGTAGAGGGTGTGCAGGAGGCAGTCGATCAACGACTCTCTGTCATCATTGATGTTTCTATCACATCCAATTTCTTCAAAAAAATGGAAGAAGTATACATTGTTAAGCTTACAGAGAACAAACATAGGAAAAATAGGGTAATCAAAGATTATAGAAGTCCACCTGAAAGTGGGAGACATCTGTAATACTACCAACAATAAAAGGTATATATATTTACTAGAGGCCCGGTGCATGAAATTTGTGCACGGGTGCCGTCCTCAGGGCTGGCCAGTGATCAAAGTGTGAGCGTCTTGTATGAAAGGGCAGGTCCCAGCTGACCTCTGGGCCCTGGGCAGCACCTGGGCGCTGGGGTCCCCGCACGCCCCCTCCTCCTGAGTCACAGCGCCTGAGTCCCCACGTGGAGATGCAGTGAGTGTGGCCGGATGCCGCAGGCCGAGGCACAGCGTGGGCCTCTGAGCTGCTCAGTGGCACCGCACGGAAGCCAGGCGGGTGGTGCACTCTTTCCTGGCCTGGCCTTGCAGACCGGCTCCTGTGCAAACCCACTGGGAGCCCAACCGGCCCCTGGGGTCCCGGCAGCTGCGGCCCAGCTCACCTGGAAGAGGCCACACGGGTGTGGGGTGGGCTCCTCATGGGCGCCCCGCACCTGAGTGTGGGGACTTCCCCAGCGTGAGAGCCCTGGCGTCCCGGGGCTAGGGTAGCAGGAGGAGTGAGAGTGAGCGCAGCAGACACCCCACATTCTCACTGCACTTCTGTCCCTGTCACCTTACCCCCCCAGGTAGCTGGTGAGAGGTTGCAGCCCCCCGCCCGGGTGCCGCGGGAGGTTGGTCGCTGCCACTCACCCCCAGTTTCCCATCCCAGTCCAGGGCCTGCCCTGATCAGGCGATCAGGGCCTGCTGGCTGCTGGTTCCCATCTGTGGGGCAATCAGGCCCTTGCTTGCACCTGCCTTGGCCTGGTGCCGCCCGCTCACCTGCTCCACCACCCTGCCGCAGTCCCACTCTCCTCAGGGCCCATCTGGGCCTTCAGCGCCTCCACTGCCTCCGCCTGCTGCCAGCACCAAGTCACTGATGCCCACCATGTTCCGCACCGCCCCCTGGTGGTCAACACACGTCATAGCTTGGTTGAGGGGACTATTTGCATATTAGGCTTTTATTAGATAGGATATAGGATTGCCAGGCCAGTGTTGCTCAGTGGTTGAGTGTCAACCTATGAACCAGGAGGGCAGGGTTCCATTCCCGGTCAGGGCGCATGCCTGGGTTGCAGGCTTGTGCAGGAGGCGTGCAGGAGGCAGCCAATCAATGATTGTCTCTCATCATTGATGTTTCTACCTCCCTCTCCCTTCCTCTCTGAAATCAATAAATATATATATTTAAATATATATGTATATACATATTTATAAAAAAAAAACACACAGAGAAATCCACTTGAGCATCCTACTGCGCTCACCATCCTCTCCGCATGCTGAGGACCAAGCCTAGTGTGTCTGGTTGTCACAACTCACCTTTCCCCGTGCACCCCTTCACCCCATCCCCAGACTACAGATTGTGTTGAGCAGCCTGAATAGGGAAATTAATCATTTAATCTTTAAAACAACGCATGAGGCATCTATAATCACTGCTATTTTAGATAGGGATGTGGAGGCTCAAGGGGATTCAGGAACGGGTTCAGGGTCGCACAGCTAATACCTAGTTGTCGATAGAGCGGGACCGAGAGCCGTTCCTCACTCCATTCTCAGGCCCTGTCTGATTTTGTTCTCTCAACCAAGGAATGGCTCTCCCTTGAGAAGTGTCTTCCTTCGCTCTGTGGGTGGTCTGGTCGGTGGGTCATAGCTCTGCCTTCATCCCCTCTATTTCCCCCCTACCCCCCAAATCTCTGGAGGCCCGGCCCTGCTCTGCCTGCAGGACCCCCTGCAAAATCTGGAGTCCTTTCTCTATGCTGCTTGTTCTTTTTTTTGCTCTTTCCCCTGGTGGACTATTTCCTCTGCTCTCCGAGTTCCCAGTGTTAGCTCAGGGGGACTGTGGGCTGTGCCTCAGTTTCTCCACCCTCCACAGCAGCCGTGACGTTGTCTCCAGGCAGTAGTCTGCCGCACCTCATCCCTTTCCATTTCTCAGGGAACCACTGTTCTTTATTGTCTGATGTCTTCAGAGCCCGAGAATAGTTAAGCCTTTGAATGAAGACATCCCTGTAAGTTCAGTGACCCTAGTTTTCATGTGCTTCTCAGGTGGATGTAATTATTTTCTAGCCCTAACCCCTCCTTGCTAGGATACTACGTGTTGACTGCAACCATTTGTGTCAAACATTTAGTCTTCATTCTTATGTTCCTTTGATTACTATTCTGACCTTCAGAGCACAATTATGTTTACCTTCTTGCATGCGTTGATGAATATGATGATTATGCTGATTGTCAAATGCCCTGGACGTGTACAGCTTTCAAAGTGGTTAAATGACCGGTGTGAGTGAAGTTGACCAATGCATGCGTCACTGACGGAGCCAGGGACAGCTCTTGGGAGCGTGACTTCCCACCACTCGTCCTAACCTCTAGACCACACTTCCATCATTCGAAACCTGGCCGTGGGTAAGGAAGTGGTGCTTTCGTTAGAGTCCTTGGTCAGGTGATAACTGGCAAGTCTGGATGTGTCACAGGTAGAACTAGATATTCATTCAAATAATGACCATGTGTCTGTTTCCCCTTCTTTCTTTTCAGTTGTCACCCAACTATATTTTTCCATTGATTTTTAGGGAGCGTGGAAGAGAGAGAACAAGACAGAGAGAAATATTGATGTGATAGAAACACATCGATTGGTTGCGTTCTTCATGCAGCCCGACCAGGTCCTGGCACTGGGAGTAGCCTGCAACCGAGGTACGTGCCCTTGACCAGAATCAAACCTGAGACCCTTTGGCCCGCAGGCCAACACTCTATCCACTGAGCCAAACCAGCCAGGGTTGTAGCTTCTCTTTTTACATGTGTTTTTCCCAAGTTGGAATCTGGTTTGGGACTTCTCTCCCATGTGTGGGACCCACAACTCACAATCAACTTACCTCCCATGGCTAAAAGCATCCCCCCAGCCCGACCTCCTCCATCAACTTCCTCAGTTGCGTTCTTTTCCTCACAGAAATAAATGTTCATCAGTGTCTGCAGTTAGCAGTGCAGTGAGACCTTTACCTAGTGTTCAAGTATGACTCAGAAACCAGCCTTTTCACTTCAAAATTAGAAGGACAGTGTGTCATCCTGCAAGATTATTTAGGAACTGGCTTGTGAGTTGCATGGCTCATTGAACACCCTTGATCAAAAAATCCCTCTGTTTGGGGGTTTCGAATCCATCTATTGCATAGTTACTTTGAGTGCGTTTTGTAAATTTTTGCACAAGAAGGGTTCTTTACAGAGCCCACTGTTTTTCAGAGTTAACGTTTCCAGATAACTGGTAGGACCATATTTTGCACCAAAATGAAAATGTGAAAAGACATTTGATGGCAATAAGCTAGGTGAGAAGTCCGAGGCCGGCTGTAATAATACGATTCCAAAAACAGTTCACGTTAACCCTACAGACGATGGGGGTTTCCATTAGAAAAATACTAGAATTCAGTTCTGTGAAATCTAGGGGCTTTCTGATGTTTAGCTGTAACAGGTCAGGACTGAAAAATTAAATCTCATTTCATAAGCATCCTGTTCAGTTTTCTTTTCTTTTTTTTTCTTTTTCTTTTTTTTTCTTTTTCTTTTTTTGCAGTGCAGGAAGTAGGTTCAAAAAAATAGATGAGAAAGATATAAAATAGCTGTGCAGGATGCCCTGTATACCAGTTCATATTAATGTGGCCATTTCCAGGAACCGGTGGCTGCTTATTTGTCACGTGATATACTTAAAACAAAGCGCTGGAGGATACCCACCTTGAGTTAGATTGTCCGGCATCTTTCCTGGTGCAATCACATGTCCTTATGTTTACCTTGAAGGTGCCAGGCAGATGGGTGCACCTGAATGTTACATAGGCTCTCTCGCGTTTCTCCCTTTGATAGATTGTTCAATAAGCATTTCAAGATAATTCCCTTCGCCTCTATTTCAGTTCTGATATACTTCTCTGAAAGAATCTCCAAAGATCTTTGCTAGAAGGGCACCCTGCTTTAAAATCGAAACAGTTGACTTACAGATCTTTAGAGCATAAACACTCCCCCCCCCCACATATATATGAGTTCATCTTTACTCCAATACTATGAAATAGATATTATTATTCTTATATTTCACAGTGGAAAATCCAGTCTCAGAGATTTTTGTAGAAAGTGCTGAAGGCCACAAATTTAATAAATGCATGTGTTGAGATGAGAACTCGCTATGTGCTATGTTTTCTGAGTATTTGTCAGTCTTCACAGTGACCCCAGGGGGAAGGGACAACCTACTGTCCATTTGATGAGGCAACTGTACTTTTGGGAGGTTTTAAGTAATGAGCCTGAGCTTACATAGTTAACCCTTTTTAGGGATAGAATTTTTTTTTTTTATTGATTAAAGTATTACAAAGAGTATTACATATGTCTCCTTTTTTTCCCCCCCGCCCTTGACAATCCCCTGGCCTCCCCTACCCCCCAGTGTCTTATGTCCATTGGTTATACTTATATGCATGCATACAAGTCCTTCGGTTGATCTCTTACCCACCCCCCTCCTGCCCTTCCACCCTCCCCGGCCTTCCTGCTGTAGTTTGACAGTCTGTTCGAGGCAGTTCTGCTTCTGTATCTATTTTTGTTCATAAGATGTATCTATTTTTGTTCATAATAATGGTCTTTATTATCCAGAAATGAGTGAGATCATGTGGTATTTTTCCTTCATTGACTGGCTTATTTCACTTAGCATATTGCTCTCCAGTTCCATCCATGCCGTTGCAAATGGTAAGAGTTCCTTCCTTTTTAGAGCAGCATAGTACTCCATCGTGTAGATGTACCACAGTTTTCTAATCCATTCATCTACTGATGGGCACTTAGGCTGTTTCCAGATCTTAGCTATGGTGAATTGTGCTGCTATGAACATAGGGGTGCATATATCCTTTCTGACTGGTGTTTCTGGTTTCTTGGGATATATTCCTAGAAGTGGGATCACAGGGTCAAATGGGAGTTCCATTTTCAGTTTTTTGAGGAAACTCCATACTGTCTTCCATAGTGGCTGCACCAGTCTGCATTCCCACCAGCAGTGCACAAGTGTTCCTTTTTCGCCACATCCTCTCCAAGGGCTAGAATTTTTACTGGGTGTCAATACCCAAAGGCTGTCCATTCGACCACATTTTCTTTTAATAATATTTTTATTGATTTCAGAGAGGAAAGGAGAGAGAGAGAGAGAGAGAGAGAGAGAGAGAGAAACATCAGTGATGGGAGAGAATCATTGATCGGCTGCCTCCTGCACGCCCCCTATTGGGGATCAAGCCTGCAACCCGGGCATGTGCCCTGACTGAGAATGGAACTGTGACCTCTTGGTTCATAGGTCTATGCTCAACCACTGAGCCACACCGGCTGGGCTTCCCTGTGTATTTTAATCTCTAACTATGATGATTAAAAGGGACATATTTTAGTGGTATTGTTATAGGATTTTATGACTCTGTTTTTTTCACTTCTAAATTAAAGATAAAATTATATAAAAAAAAGGGACATACTTTAGGGCAAGGCCATCAGTTTCGAGCTGTATCATCCCCAAATAATGCTAACTCCAGAACAGTTCCCAATTTCTGGACCCTCGAAGGTCATCTTAAAAGGGGATTTGGCTTGGCTGTTCATTCTGAAAGTGAATTCCAGTGGAGTATTTGCTCAGGGGAGGCTAAACTCTCATGTGAATGATGAGTACCCATGAGATACTGGCTAGGGGACTGGCAGAGCCTGGGGAAAGTCCTCCTGTGTGTGTAGGTGAGCTCAGGGGATCCGGCCCCGAGAGCTCAGGAGAGAACCACAGCTTCCTCACCCCACGCCCTCCCGGCCTCACGGGGCTGTCAGCTGCCTCGAGGGAGCTCCCGGTTTCAGAGGAACCTTAAGTGGGGCAGTAATGGGCGAAGGGGAGCAGCTTCTTACTCATTTCACTTTTTTTTTTCCTTTTTGGTGAAAATGTTTAGTTAGTAGGAAGCAATTTGAAGACTTCTGAGGAATACGGAGTGAGAAAGTCAATGTTTTATGGTAAAAGAAGAGTCATTTGAAGGGTTGGGATGTTCCTGTCATCATTTATTCTATTTGAGACGCTTCATCAGTGCATTGCACACCCTGTTGAAAGGAAGGCTGAGGGGTTTTGGTTGCTTTCTAAAAATATATATATATTTTATTGATTTTTTTCCAGAGAGGAAGGGAGAGGGATAGAGAGTTAGAAACATCGATCAGCTGCCTCCTGCACACCCACTACTGGGGATGTTCCCGCAACCTGGGGATGTGCCCGCATCCCAGGTACATGCCCTTGACCAGAATCGAACCCATGACCCTTCATTCCACAGGCTGACACTCCATCCACTGAGCCCAACCGGCTAGGGCTTGGTTGTTTTTTTTACCTAATAGGTTTCATGCTGTGTGGTCATGGTTGCTGTGAACCCAAAACTGGTCTAGAAACTAAAGTCTTATTTTAAAAAATAGGAAAAAAGGTAAAATTAGAGTCCCAAATAACTACTTTCATATCACTTCATTTGTGATGCATGCCAATATTCATTCTCTGATATGTTTGTCCACAGTCATTACTGGTTTACTTAAACACCTCTGATTAATGCTCTGTATTTCCACTCAGCTCCCATCCTCCCTGCTGGCTTAGCGTTTTCCGAGATATTTCACGTTTTAATAAAACATTCTCATTCTTTATTGCATTGAAGTAAAATGAAGTGGATTAGGTGACCTTTCAGCTTATGTCTCCAGCCTCGGTCATCATCTTATCTAATGTAGGAGTCACATGACAGCAAAGAGAGCTAGTGCTTCAGCACATGGTTACATCTGAAAAGCAGTAGGTGATAATGCAGCTCTCCTTGTCCTACAGCAGTGATAGCGAGCCTTTTGAGCTCGGCGCGTCAGCATTTTGAAAAACCCTAACTTAGCTCTGGTGCCGTGTCACCTATAGAAATTTTTTGATCTTTGCCACCATAGTAAAACAGAGACTTATATTTTTGATATTTATTTTATATATTTAAATGCCATTTAACAAAGAAAAATCAACCAAAAAAAATGAGTTCGCCTGTCACCTCTGACACGCGTGTCATAGGTTCGCCATCACTGTCCTACATCTTCCCAGAAGTCATGAGACGCAGGGAGCAGGAGAGGCAGCGAAATTCCCCCGGGTTTGGATGGCAACGGGAGAAGTGTTCGAAGCTCTGTGCCCACCTGGGGGCTTTTTGTAGCCACCAGCCATGCGTGCCCCGTTCTGGCCTCTGTCATGTCGTGAGGGATAAAGAGCTACAAGAACTCACGTTGGGGGAATCATTGGGAAAGGAGGGAATGGAATGTCAGTGGCACCGGAAGCCTGACCAGGAAATAGAAGCCGAGAAGTCCTGCCAAAGAACACACCTAGAAGGTCGCCCGAGTGCTGTTGCCAAAGTGTTTTAGATTTTATTCATCACACCGAATGCACATACAACTCTCCTTTTTTATTTTTGCTCTCAGCAGCCGTAGGTTAATGAAGTGTATGTTGACTTTAAACATTGGGGTATTTCTGTTTCTCAAGAAAATTGATGATGATAAAAGCGCACTTGCTCAAAACATTTGTCAACATTTCCCACCCCCGGAGGGAGCTGCAGTGCTGTCGCTGACCACGGAAACGGAAGACGCAGAGGCACCCAAGAGGCCCCGGCCTCTGCTTCATAAATGAGTAATTGCTCCGGGGACACTGTGCACGGAGTCTGTGGGCATCGTCAGCATTTCAGACACTCGTGAGCCTCTCTGTGATCTCAGTGAGAAGCCGCCTGGCAGCCCCGAACCCCTCCACCTCTCAGAGGCCGCCCTGAGATATTGAAATCATTTTGCCTGCTCACTCACTCGAGAGGGGTTCCGAGTCCCCTAATGTATTGGCGCAAGAACCCCGGTAACTCTGAGCCCTTAAGGCAGCGGTTCTCAACCTGTGGGTCGCGACCCCCTTGGTGGTCGAACGACCCTTTCACAGGGGTCACCTAAATACATCCTGCACATCAGATATTTACATGACGATTCATAACAGTAGCAACATTACAGTTAATGAAGTTGCAACGAAAATAATGTTATGGTTGGGTCACAACATGAGGAACTGTATTTAAAGGGCCAGAAGGTTGAGAACCACTGCCTTAAGGCAACCCTTGGACACAGGACCTTCCTCAGGCTGCCATCGGCCTCTGTCAGGTCACATTTTGCCTTGGTTACCATCTCATGATTGTGATGTCTTGGCTGCCATATCAGGTCACGATTGTGATGCAAACCTAAAATCTGGTTTTCAGGCAGGAATTGCATCCAGAAAATCACAAGCTTCAGCTCACTCTATCTTCTACTCCCTCCTATTTTTGATTCTGTACATGCCTATTTAGATCCTATTTTTCTGTACATGCCTATTATCTCCAGTTGCCATCGAACAAATTTAAAAGTTGCCACTTATAAAGAGGAAGTGATAGAGATGAGAATTGAGTTAGTGTTCTAACTCTATTATTAGAGTTTGTAGTCTCAGTGAACTAGTCTTTAAAAAGTAGGGACACTCCCATCAGTCCTTTTAAGTACATTTCATGGCACAGAAAATTTGCCCAGTAATGGAGACTCTAATAACAAAGATTCTTTGTTTGAGCAAATTTTGCTCGGGCCCTCGAACCCCTTCTTAGGCCCATCTATGAACTTCTGGGAAAAATCCAGTTTTAACAAGACCCCTGCAAAGTAAGTTTAATAAGAATCCCCCATCTTCCATATCTGACCACCCTCAGTACCTATTGGTTTTCTCATCTTCCACCATCTCCCAGGTGATGTTCAATCACCCAGGCCTGTCTTCAGTAAAAATCTGTTAGGTCAGGCTAGCCAGGAAATAGGCACACAAACCCAGGAAGTACAGAGAGTCCCAAACAAGATGAACCCAAAGGCGTAGAGTGTCTGAATGGATAAGAAAACAAGACCCTTACATATGCTGCCTACAAGAGACCCACTTCAGATTGAAAGGCACACACAGACTAAAGGTAACGGAATGGAAAAAGATATTTGATCATAATTAAAATGCTAAAGACAAAAAGAGGATCTTAAAGGTAGCAAGAGAAAAGCAGTTAGTTACCTACAAGGGAGTTCTCATAAGGATGTCAGCTGATTTGTCAACAGAAACATTGCAGGTCAGAAGGGTTTGGCACGAAATATTGAAAGTGATGAAGAGCAAGGACCTCCAACCCACATTACTCTATCCAGCAGAGTCATCATTTAGAATTAAAAGAAAGATAAAGAGCTTCTCCGACAAAGAAAAGCTAAAGGAGTTTATCACCACCAAATCAGTATTACAAGAAATGTTAAAGGGATAAGAAGAAGAAGGAGAAGAAAGATACAAGTATGAATAATAAAATGGCAGTAACCACATACCTGTCAATAACTATTTTAAATGTAAATGTCTTACATGCTTCAATCAAAAGGCACAGGGTGGCTGAATGGATAAGAAAGTGAGACCCTTACATATGCTGCCTATAAGAGATCTGCTTCAGATTGAAAGACACACACAGACTGAAAGTAAAGGGATAGAAAAAGATAATTTCATGCAAAGGGACATGAATAAGAAAAAGCTGAGTTAGCATTACTTATACCAGACAGGGTAGCCTTAAAAAAAAAGGCTGTACAAGCGACAAAAAAAGGATATACAGATATACAATGGCATATTACTTGGCCATGAAAAGGAATGAAATCTTACCATTTACAACAACATAAATGGACCTGGAGGGTACTACACTAGGTGAAATAATCAGACAGGGAAAGCCAAATACCACATGATTTCATATATATGGAATATAATAAACACAATAAATAAACAATCAAAACAGAAGCACACTCATAGATACAGAGAACAAACTGACAGTTGCCAGATGGTAGAGGGGTTAGGGTGCTGGATGAATAAGGGGAAAAGACTAAGAAGGACAAATTGGCAGTTACAGAATAGTCTTTGGGGATATAAAGCACAACATAAGGAAGATAATCAATATTGTAATAACTATACATCATGTCAGGTGGGTATTGGGGGGATCATTTAGTAAGTTATATACTGTATAGCTACTATGCTGTACACCTGAAACTAATATATTGAATGCCAATTGCAATTGAAAAAAAGTATAAAAAAAGAAAATAAAGAAAAAAAGAAATGGGGACTTTCCCAGGAGTTAATGAGGTGGGATTCAATGAGACCTGTGGATTCTCAGGCCATGGCTCATCAGTGGTTCACATTTTTCATGAGTTCCTCATTAGAAATGACTAGGAATAATGAGAAAAAAATGGTAATAAGGTTATTGCTACTGGAAATTTTCAAGTGGTCCATGGAGATGCGTTTTTTTTTAAAGGAAAGAATATTCTATGAATCATAGTTCTTTGCATAAATGCCTTTAAAGGACATTAAAAGGTTCAAAGGGGATGTCCAGAGGGTAGCTCTCTGGGACTGCAGTGAATGGATTCTTAGTCAACAGGGGAATTTCTCAAGCCTTCTCAACGCCCAGCCCAGATCCGCACCTGTCAGCAGTGTCTGGCTCGGGGCAGAAGCATTTACAAGCACAGCTCCAAATGTGAAATGTCTACAACACACTCTCACACCTTTTTCACCCCTCAAGAGAACGGAAGGAGCCTAAATAATGGGCCTTTGCATGTTTGACTAATTACTCATTTCCTGCAAAAGCAAAACCTAACAGTTACATGAAAATAGTTCCAGGGATTAGTAGCACGTTGTGTGTTATAAACTTGCTTCAGAGAAGCCGGGCTCTTCTGAAATAATTCTGCTTAATCAAAGGCGAAGAAAGAGCGGGCCTGGCAGCGTCTGCCTCTCTCCTCCAGGAAGTGTCCCCTCAGGCCCCAGTGGAAAAGTCCTGCCGACACCCATCCCCCATTGGTGTTCTTTGCGTTTGCATTCGACAGCTCCCACGCTCAACCATCGCTGTGCAGGCGTAATTGGGAGGGACACTGTTCATTAGGGTTTATCCTGAAACTATCAAGAGTCGAGAAATTGCTAACTTTTATGGGATCGGATCATCACACTGAGTGGTACTTGAGGCATTTTTACCTAGTTTTTCAGACTTGAGGTCAAGCCACAGAAAAAATATTCTGGAGAAAACCTCTTGAATTCATCTGGAATTCTGGAAAAGTGCTCCTCTCTTTAAAGATATAAAGAAAATGGGCTTTCATAGCCACCTATGGCAAATCCGTATGGCATTTCAGAATCTTTTCTTAAAATATATTTTTATTGATTTCAGAGAGGAAAAGAGAGGGAGGGGAGAGAGAGAGAGACAGAGAGAGAGAGAGAGAGAGAGAGAGAGAGAGAGAGGAGAGAGAAACATCAATGATGAGAGAGAATCATTGATCGGCTGTCTCCTACACACCCCACACTGGGGATCAAGCCCTCAATCTGGGCATGTGCCCTGACTGGGAATCGAACTGTGACCTTCTGGTTCAACCACTGAGCCACACTGGCCAGGCCTCCCTCCACTTTTTAAATATGTGAGTCCGTACTTGTTCCCCGAGGGGAGCTACATGTTTCTGGGACTTGACAATCATTGTGAAGTCGGTCAGTTGACATGCTCTTATGTCTTTCATGGTCTGGCAGGAAGGTCGACAAAGAGTCACTGTCCAGCAGGTTCAATTCTGGGGAAGAATTGTGTGACCAGGCCTTTGGAGACATACCCATCATTCCCCTCGCTGGGACCGGAGAATGGCCCTGGTGCTGTCTGGGGAAAGATGCCTGCAAGGTGCCCACTGGGTGGGGGGTGGGGGGAGTCGAGGGTCCTCTTAGTGGGAACAGTTCATTGGACACTGTAGGTTTCAGGTAGTGTGGTGAGCTAACGGAGTAGCGACTTGTTGGGTACCATCCTGGTGTGAAGGCGGTGGCTCTGACTCTAGGAAATTAGAGACCAGACTTTATCTCCAAGGTGAGGCTCCACCTACTGGAAGAAGAAGATCTGAACAGAATGCCCCCCGGGTCTTTCTCTGCCGGAGTCACTACAGGAGTCAGGCCCAAGCTGGTGACCCCCAAGACCTGCTCCCCTGGAGAACATTTCCTCTCTCAGCTTCCACCTCAGCACTCACTCGAGTTGAAAAGAAACAGATGCCTTCCTTATGACGGGCTCTTCATTCCGTTTCCAGGTTTGTTTAGCAAACACGAAGAGCCGAGGTTGCCCTGGGCACCGCACTCGGGACTGAAGAAAAGCAGATGTGCGTGCGTGCGGGTGATGGGGGACGTGTAGTGAGTAAACAGGTGTGCAGACGCGGCCTGAAGGTTGCCCAGAAAGCTCTGGAACCAGGGGAGGGCCCGCGGAGTCACTAGGAGGCACCGGCAGGGGCTCTTCACGAAGGAAGTGTTATAGGCACCTCTCACGGACACCAGAAAGGTGTTACCGATCAGGACAGCCCCCCTGAGCCCGTGGGAGAGGACTGTCCACAACCGGGATCCTTACCCTCTCACATAAATGAACTTGTATGTGAGACCTTGAGTGCGTTGTGAAAAGCCCGTTTACGAAAGCCGTTACAGCGTGCACCTTTATTGAAAAAACAAGAGCAAAGCAAGCTAAGCTGCACATCTGGATGATGAGGCGCCGACGGGCTCTCAGCTAATCTGAAGAGCAGGTCGGGTGGGGGTCTGAGGCGTGATACAGGCTCCTGTCTACAGGCTTCAGAAGTCCTCTGCTGACTATTTCGGCACAGATTAATTCTCTCAATATGTAGTCCCAGGACACGTTTCGGCCCCAGGTTCCTGCAGTTCCTACCATAAAGGGAGCCTCTCCGACGCCCTGCTCTGTGCTCTGATTCCTGGCCTCAGGAATCCCTCCGGTCCTCGACACCATACGTGGCCGGCGGAATGCAGACCTCATGAGGCTGTGCTTTGTGGGTTGCTATGGAAGCGTGTAAATATTAGGAACAGTGCAGCGGTATATGACACAGTGGTTGGTGCCCTGGAATAACAGCGGCGAGAAATCCCTTTGACGTCTCTGAAATGTAAGCTTCTGGGGTGAAGAATGGCACGAGGGTCTTTAATAAATGAATTATCCTTTATTGTGTGAAATTAGAGGGGCCTACAAAGACTTCAAAGCAGGCCTGGACCACGCAGAGCCCTGGGGACCGTAACTAGGGAATGCATCTGCAGACCAGGGGAGGCTGAGGAGAGAGCGTGGGGGCCTCGGGGGTCTCTGTTATAACGTTGGTGTTACACATAGAGCTGCTTCAAGTCTCACCCCAGAGGTGTGGTTGGAGGTAAACAAGATGGCTCAGGGAAGCCACCCAAAGCCAAGCCCTCCTCTTCCAGTTTCCCTGTTTGGAGCGGTGAGAGCCAGACTATTCAGCTATTCAGGTTTTGAAGTTTGATTCATCTTCAGATTCCAATAATTGTTATGAAGCTGCCTTCTCCTTTAAAATCAGAAGCTACCCATCATAAAATGCACCAGTTTTCCCCACCCCCATTCTAGCGAAGGGACGGTTCGTTTAATTAGAAATGAACAGCTCTCTGTGCCTCGTTGTGAATAACAGTTCTCTGAATGCTATTTTCTTCTGCAAATCATGCTCAGGTTTCCTCTCTGAATGAACGGTTCTCATTTGTGAATTCAAAACACACCGAGCCCATGTCACAGCTGCACCACGTGAGCAGGAACTAAGAGCAGCTGGGCTCTGGGGCACGTCTTGTTCTCTCTCCTTTTTCCTTCTCATCTCCGGACGGTTGCTATTGAATGCTCTTTATTTCTTTTTAATGAAGAAGGGGAAGCAATGGTTCTCACAAGTCCTTCTGCCCACACCAAGAAATTCAAATTGAAAAGTTGAAAACTTACAAAGGAGCCAAGTTTTACTTTGCAGAATGCAGGGAAATCTCAGTGCTGGGCAAGCTTCACTAACAGTAGAAAGAATCGCCTTCATGCGGCCTGTTTTCCCATCCACCCTGCCTCTGAGGAGAAAAACGAGTATTTTCCCTCTTATCTTCATTAAAACAACAGAAAGAAATTAAAAAATTTTTTTTTCCCTATTTACATCAGTAGTTTTTTTTTTTTTTTTTTTAGATATGCCACTACCTGATATTCTTGACTGAAATACTAAAGAAGTACAGGAGGCCTAGAAAAAAAAAGTATAATTAAAAAAAAAGTTTAAAAATATCTGTTGCATGAAAAACATGGTCTCAGAATTATTTCCAAACATCACCCTGCCCACTTTTCCTTTCTTCCTCTTGAGGCCATTAGTAGTCAATGGAAAAAAGTCAGCAAAACAGGTTCCAAGCTCAACTATAATCAAGAGTGAACATAAGGAGCCCTAGCCTGTTTGGCTCAGTGGATAGAGCGTTGGCCTGAGGACTGAAGGTCCTGGGTTTAGTTATCCAAGGGCATGTACCTCAGTTGCAGGCTTGGTCCCTGGCCCTGTTCGGGGCGTATGTGGGAGGCAACCAATACATGTCTCTCTCTCACATCATTGTTTCTCTCTGTCTCTCCCTCTCCCTTACACTCGCTCTAAAAAAAAAATAAAAAAAAATCAATGGAAAAATGTCCTCAGTGAGGATTAACAACATCAAAAAAAGGGTAACCATAAGGAATTCTAAGAACTAATCAGATTCTGTGGCATTATTGGCATTCATCTTGTAGCAGATGTTTGGAAGAAGTAGCTTGGCTGGCTCGTCTTGAACATAGACTTTGCTACAGCGATTCTCATTATATCCCTCTCATTAAATGCTTTCTATGCACAAAGGCTATATAATGTTAGCTCTTTTTCAAGCACAGGACAAGAGATGGGAGTGTAAGGAGCTAATATGAAAAAAACAACAACCCTTAGGATCCAGTCATAAGTTATTAACCATCTAAGCAATTAGCATAAAGCTTTTTAAACGTCTAGCGTGAAAAGTGATTCTATTAAGAGATATCGGTGGTAGAGTGTGCTCAGAGTGAAGCCAAAATCAGTAAACAGGTTAAAACCCAGCAGCGCTCCTCAGGCAGATTCTGTGTCTTCCTGTCCTGCCAGTTGCCCAGCTGAGTGAGACAGAGATCCCCCCCAGTGGACAAAATCGCCTCAGGCTTGCTGTTGGCTGTTGACTTTCTAAAGAAGGAAGTAGATTAGTCAACTGTCATCTCAGAGGAGGCGGGCTGCGACACAGAGATAATGGGTAGTGTGTGTCTTCATCAAAGACGTCGTTGAATAATCTAGGTCTGGTGTTTTACCTTAGCCTTTCTGCAAAGCCTGCCACCTTGCCTTGGTTGATGACTTCAAAGCAGTGGCTCAAAACAGAAGAAAAACAAACTCTATCATGAAAGTGAATTTAATTCTCTATTGAGAATTAAAGAATAGATTCTGAGCTAGTGGTTCTCAGCCAGGGGTGGTTTTGGCACCCTGGGGGCATTGAACAAGTTCAAGAGCCGAGAAGGTCTTGATTGTCATGACCCAGGAGGAGAGAGGGCTGAAGGCGAGTGTGTAGAGGCCAGCCATGATGGTCAACACACTGCAATGTCTGGGACAATCTTCTACAAAGGAAACTTACCCAGCCCTAATGTCCATAGTGCCAAGGTGGGTGGACCCTATTTCACAGGATTTACCGGAATGAGTAATTCTGATATTTGCAAAATTTATTTTTCCTCCATATGTTTTAGAGTTTTGTTATTAAGCAAATAGAACAGTTGGTCATGTTATACCCAGTTTGAAACTATAGGACACAATTATAATTTTAAAGACATGAAAAGGAGACATACTTCCTCTTCTGTTGTGTGTTAGCATTGATTTACCTTTGCTCAGCCATTCATAAACCCCAAGTGGAGACCAAACCTGAGAGTATGTTGAATGCAAATTGCAGGGGGGTGGGGGAGTTCAGCTTCACGTCAAAGTTACAAGCTCTGCAGGCATTACTGTTACCCCCGATACACTGAGTTATTACATCATGACACCTCCAGGTTGCCCTGTCTTTTTGGAGTAGGAAAGTAGAGGGAGTTCACACAATGTAATTATATGATGAGTACCACTGCAATTCTATTCATAACAAGCCATGGGCATCTTGAACATTCTCTTTGTGCCCATCTCTCCCACTGTGACAGAAGTTCTGGCAAAACACTTAGAGGAATGAAGTGGTAGACCACACTCGAGGAAACCCAATCTCAAAGAAATCAGCACATAAATACACCCTACCTTGATCCGTGTTTGGAATTAGAAAATATATGTGCACGCATCCCGGACCAAGCTGGTGGTAAAATGGCATCACATGCCAGTAAGCAGTGAATTAAGTTACAGTGACCCTGACCCTCTCTCAGTGTAGTTATTGAATACTAGAGGCCCAGTGCATGGGATTCATCCACTGGTGGGGGGTGTGGCCTGCAGGGATCAGCCCGCTGTGGGAGCACCGCTCATCCCGGTCAGCCCTAGTGGCGCACCCACTGTGGAAGTGCACTGGCCATCAGGGGGCAGCTCCTGCATTGAGCGTCTGCCCCCTGGTGTTCAGTGCGCATCATAGCGACAGGTCTACTGGTTGTTCTGGTCATTCTGCTGTTTGGTCGCTGGGCTTTTATTATATAGGATCACGTTCTCTCCCAGATACACTGGTGGTATGGATTTGGCTCTGAAAAGACGTAGGAAAAATGCCCCACTCTTCAATGCCTTATCTCCTTTCGGCACCCAGGCCCTCACAGTGCTGCTTGGATGCGGAGATTCATTATTAGTCTTTACTTCTATTCCATGTTCCCCACAAGCAACTCTTAAAACTAACAGAGACACCAACTGTGTCACCAGGTACAAGCAGAAGTCCAGAAACCGTTCATTGCTAATTCTTTCCATCCTGACACTGCTTCTTTCCCATCAGCACACAAATGCGATACACAGGCCCTGCCCAACCGAGCAGGCACTGTTCCTAAACCAGAATACTTACTATCTGCATTTAGGTCACTGATGACACCGTAGATGGCACAGATGAATATTTTCTTTACATTTCCATCATCAAAGGTCATTCTTGAGATTTAAGAAAAACAAATAGTCTGTTCCAAAATCAAATATAAAAAAGTCCGCTGCTGGTACAGAAAACTGATTATGATGTTTAGAAACAGTTTCCCCAACTTCTTTCTGGTTGCACTTCAAACTCCTTGGTGTCCCATTCAAGCCAAGACATACTGTTAAATGAGAAAAGAAAACAAGACTTTCTAATAAAGGAGAAATAGAGTAAAAAATAAGTATTGCAGTACAGATATCATTAGCCAAGACTGATATGGCAACCGATCTTTACTTTTAGTTGCACCAAAGAATTGAGACTTTTCTCATGGCATTGGTACCTCCAGCCTGGCCACTTTTCTAAATATGCCTCTACGACTGAGTGCCTCAGAGGAATCTCAGACTTCCGTGATGAGAACCGGACCCTCGATGGTCCCCTTCTCCACCCCCTGTCTGTCTCCCACACTTCCTTGTCTCAGTTCATGACAACACCCGTGTTTCTGTTCCTCAGGCCCCAAACCCTGGAGTCCTTCTTCATGCCTCTCGAAATTTCTCTTTCTCCCTACATAAACCCATGACTAATCTGTGGGTTTCATCTTCAAGATGAATCCAGTCTGGAATATCTCTATACCCCATGCACACTATTTTTGGACCACGACACCATCATCGCTCACTTGAATTATTGCAGTAGATTCTAGCTGGTCTCCTCTGAGCCCCTAGACTAATTTCCACACAGATACTGTAAGTGAGATTGCTTAAAACCCTCCAATGTGGCATCTCTCTCAGAGTAAAAATCAATGTTTTTTTTTAAAGCATAGATTCTTTTTAAAAAAATATATATTTTTATTGATTTCAAAGAGGAAGGGAGACAGAGAGATAGAAACATCAGTGATGAGAGAGAATCATTGATCGGCTGCCTCCTGCATGCCCCCACACTGGGGATCCAGCTTGCAACCCGGGCATGTGCCCTGACTGGGAATTGAACCATCACCTCCTGATTCATAGGTTGATACTCAACCACTGAGCCATTCCATCCAGGCTAAAAGTCAGTGTTCTTATGAGGATCTAGAAGGCCCTTCAAAACATGTCCCCTCACCCTCTTACCTGTGTGACCTGACTTTGTGTCCTGCCCAAGTCAGCTTCCTGGGTGTGTGACAGGTGCAGTCACACAGGGCCCTGAGCTCAGAAGGTGCACGTGTTAAGGGTGTCGCTGTCTTTAAACTTCTTAATGACTTTGAAACAAGGAGCCCTATACTTTTATGTTGTAGTGGGCCCCACCAATGACGTAACGGGTTCGGTCTTCTACTGTTCTTCTCATCACCCACAGCCCTCAAGCTGACCCCTCACACTGCTGTACACACTCTGGGTACTGTCCCTGCTCTGAGCCTCTGTACTTGCTGTTCCCTCTGCCTGACCCTCTTCTCCAGAGAGTTCACGTGACTCACACCCTCATCTCCTTTGCGTTAGTGTTTCAGTGAGACATACTCTGACCGCACCATTCATCCTGTACTATCTCCATGTGGTCCTTACTCGGCTGTATTTTTTCTCATTGTACTTATGACCTCCTTACATATTAACATTTTTCTTAGTTATTATGTTATTTGTCTGTTATCAATATTTCTCCCTCTGGGATATAATAGGCTTCATGAAGGCAAGGATCTTCATTTGTTTTTTCACTGCTGTATACTGTGAGCCTGGTACATAGCAGGCACTTGAATATCTGTTGAATGGATGAATAAGCACTGGAGGTTGGTGTTAGTGGTGAAGATATAACCTCTACAGTTAATTATATTTAATGTGGGATAATAAACTACACACAGTTTGCATTACAGAACGTGACTCACATCATTCACAACAAACCCTTCTGTTGTGTCCATATGCTACTTGTTTCCCTCCAATTCAAAAAGCAGCATGTCAGGATCCTCCAAGTTTCACGAAATTTTGAGAAAATTCCAGTTTATATAAAAACAGTCATCTTGCCCTAACCGGTTTGGCTCAGTGGATAGAGCGTCAGCCTGCAGACAGAAGGGTCCCAGGTTCAATTCCGGTAAAGGGCATGTACCTTGGTTGCAGGCACATCCCCAGTAGGGAGTGTGCAGGAGGCAGCTGATCGATGTTTCTCTCTCATCGATGTTTCTAACTCTATCCCTCTCCCTTCCTCTCTGTAAAAAATCAATAAAAATATATATTTAAAAAAAACAACAGTCATCTTTGGGCTAATTTCTAGATAGGAAGTATTTTGTACAGAAGGCATTGATGACTTTGCAACAGAAATATAAAAACCTAGCCTGGCCGTTGTGGCTCAGTGGTTGAGCATCGGCCTATGAACCAGAAAGTCACGGTTCGGTTCTCAGTCAGGGCACATGCCCAGGTTGTGGGCTCCATCCACAGTGTGGGTTGTGCAGGAGGCAGCCAATCAATGATTCTCTCTCATCATTGATGTTTCTATCTCTCTCTCCCTTTCCCTTCCTTCCTTCCTCTCTGAAATCAGCAAAAATATTTTTTAAAAAGTTAATATAAAAATTTAGTCAATTGGGACTCCTCCTTAAAGACATACAGAATGCGTACTCTTCCATTCCTAACCCTCTCTTCTCCACCCCCCCCCCCCCCTCCAATAACCGCGTTTAAGTGCACAAAGAACTTAAAGAACTTCCTGGTTTGTAAAACTGAAACCTGTTGGTGGTGATGGCCGAGTCTGGTCAGAACTGGAGGCAGAAGTGAGCCGCCAGCCCTGACTCAGCTTCTGGGAGTTTCATTTCCTTTTGGGGAAGCACTCGGTCCCTGGCCCCTCCATCCCTCCACGGGCTGTGCTGCAGGTGGAGACTTCCTGCCCATCTGCAGTCTTGTCCTGTCCGGAGCCCCTGTGTACACGAGTGTCTGTCCGGCTACCAGCAGGTCTCAGCCCTTTCTCTCTGGACATCATTTTTGTGTTCCCTTTGAATTATGAGTTGTATCCTGTACTATCAGGTGGTGACCTTGTTTTCCATTTTTACTGAGAAAATAGAGGCAATTTGAGGCGAATTCCTGCAAATTCCCACTGTGGCATCTGCCCAGCCTCTGGTCTCTGTGCCCACAGACTCTTTTCTCTACTGTGAGCATGTTGGAATGGTCCATGTTGATGTCCTGAGCCAACTCCTCCCTGTCCAGAAAGATATTACTCCAGCAATCCTCCACTCTTCATATTTTCCCCCCTGCTGGTAGGATCTTTCTAATGAGCATGTAAATATGGATTGAGTCCTAAAATATTTTCCCATTAAAAAATAATTAAATCCCCTGGTCGGTGTGGCTCAATGCTTGAGTGTTGATCTGTGAACCAGGAGGTCATGGTTCTTCGATTCCCAGTCAGGGCACATGCCCAGGTTGCAGGATCTATCCCCAGTGTGGGGTGTGCAGGAGGCAGCCAATCAATGATTCTCTCTCATCATTGATGCTTCTATCTCTATCTCCCTTTTTCTCTGAAATAAATAAAAATATATTAAAAAAATAGATATCTTGATCTTGTTAACCGCCCTCCCCCCTCAACTGTGCTGTCTCCAGTTTCTCTATTCCCATTTCATCCTGAGTTAGGCTTTTGCTTTCGATATTTACAGAAACTGCCCTTCACCAAGCTCTTCAGTCATAAGGACCAAGATCTCTGCTCATCCTCCCCTTACCTGAGCTATGAGATGTTATTGTTTTTTACTTCCTCCTTAGAATCTTTTTTCACTTGTCTTCCAGGACAAGTCCGGTTTTCCTTTGACGTCACTGGCTGTTTCTTTTCATTGTTCTTTGCTGGTTCTTCTTCGTCTCCTAATTTAATTCTGGAGTGGCCCAAAGCTCAGTTGTCAAATCTCTCAACTGTTCTGATTTAATTCCTGGGTGATCGCATTCATTCTCATGGCTTTAATGCCATCCACAAGCTAAAAACATGCCTTCCCTTTAATTTGAACATTTAATGGGTCTCTCAAAATTAGGATGTCTGTATTTCCCATCACTCTTTATTGCTTTTGCAAAATGCTTTCTGATCAGCATAAGAACTCTGTTTTTCTAGGCCCTCAGGGCATAATCTTTAGCGTCAATCTTAGTGCCACTCACTTCCAGTCTGCAGTACATCCTGTTAGCTTTGTTTTTAAAAAGCTTTGTCCACATCTGAGTTTTTCTTATCACTTCTACAGCTACCAATCTGATCTAAGGCATCATTATTCTTTGCTTGAATTACAGCATTCGTAACCACTTATACAATCTTCCTTTCCAATCCTCCATCTCATCCCACGTCTTTAGTGTATTTTCAAGATGCCAGCCACCTCTGGCTTTTTTTAAAAATAGTAGATTATGCACTCGTCTGCTGGAAATCTTCTATTGACTTGAACCTTCATTCAGAGCAAAGCCAAGCCACAGTGTCCTGCAAGGCTCTCAGTAGTCTGACCTTCTATAACCTCTAACTTGATCTCCTTGCGTGCTTCCCTCCAACCACAACTGTTCCTTGACCCTGCAGGCATGTTCTCTGTGCACACATTGTTCCCCCACAGAAAAGACTACTTCTTCACTGTCTGGATGACTTGCTCCCTTATTTCTTCTAGATCTTTCTACATCTCTGCTTCTCAATAAAGGCTTCCCTGATTGCTGTTTACATGGCAGCCCTTCAAAACACTGTCCCCATTCGCTGGTTTCTTCCTATACACAGCAGTTACGGTCATCTAACTCTGTATATGTACTTGTTACTGTCTCTTCACACTAGAATATACTGGTAAGACCCATAGAAGCAGGTACTTTTGTTTTTTTTAAAGATATAATATATATATATATATATATATATTTTTTTTCCTCTAAAATATATTTTATTGATTTTTTACAGAGAGGAAGGGAGAGGGACAGAGAGCTAGAAACATCGATCAGCTGCCTCCTGCACATTCCCCACTGAGGATGTGCCCGCAACCCAGGCACATGCCTTTGACCGGAATCGAACCTGGGACCCTTCAGTCCACAGGTTGACGCTCTCTCCACTGAGCCAAACCGGTCAGGGTAAAGGTATATATTTTTATTGAATTCAGAGAGGAAGGGAGAGGGTGAGAGAGATAGAGACATCAGTGATGAGAGAGAATTATTGATTGGCTGCCTCCTGCATGCCCGCCCCTGGGGAAGGAGCCTGCAATCCAGGCATGTTCCCTGACTGGTAATGGAACCGTGACCTCCTGGTTCATAGGTCGTCACTTAACCGCTGAACCCTGCCGGCTAGGCTATTTCTGTCTCTTCGTCCAGGACACTTTCTCTGGTGCCTGGAACGGTGCTTACCACATAGCAGGTGATCAATAAATATTCTTTTAACGAATAAGTGAATGTATTTTGGCAATATGTGTGTGTGTGTACATATATATATATATATATATATATATTCCCCAAAATGTATACACACTTTGAATAATTGTAAAGGCACTGTTTATTAAAATACATTTCATTTTAAAAATTGAGCTCATCAGCTGTAAAAATGTGTATACATTTTTTTTTGGGGGGGAAACAATCTATAACTACAGCCTTTGTTAAGTATAAATGGGAAAGGATATCGCTTTTATTTGAGGCCACTGAAAGAAAGTGGCTTAGGATAGAGTGAGAGACAGAATTTTTAGGAGGTAGTTGTGTTTGTTTTCTTTTTTTTTAAAATGAGAGGCTATTTTAGAATACAGGGGTGGGCAAATGTAGGTTTACAGTTGTTTGTATGGAAAAAGACGTGCAGGTTATGATTATGGCAATAGCTCTATTAACTCAAAAGAATGTCACAGTGGCACAGTACACTTTTGCCCCGCGGCCCCCCCGCCCCCCATAAGTCAACTCGATCCTGCAGGGCATTTTTCTACTCCTCACCTGCTGAACTTCATTCTTGTGTTGCCTTTGTTTCTCCCCGGAATGAGAAGGCATGCTCCATACGTAACCACATCACTTGGCATCTTTACTAGAATTGCTATTTTCTAATAGTCATCTTCAGCTCAAGGGTTTGCCGGGGCCGCTAGCATCTCCGCGGTACGGCCCCCCACCCCCTGCCCTGGGCCCATGCTGACTCTGCTGTGACCCAGCATGTGGGATATGAATGAAAGATTAAGAAAAAGGAAGAAAGTACTTGCGGTTACTTAACCTGCTTTTCCAGGATCGAATCCTCTCAAAATGTGCAAATACCCTAATTTTCATATGGATGAATCTACTTATCCTTCCCTAAAACATGAAAATGATAAATCAGAGAAAAACGTAGAAGAGTGCATGCATAATCCATGCGTCTGTCATAGTCTCCTTTGATGTATCTGAGTCAGCTCACGTGTGTGTGTGTGTGTGTGTGTGTGTGTGTGTGTCCCTGTAGATGTGCCTAGATGTTAAATGCATTTCAAGAGAAGGGGATTGTCCTGGAGAAATCCCCGGTATCTTATCTTAGAAGCCCAGCATCTGGCTTCCCCGACGACTCCCGGGATCCTTGGCCAGAAGCACATGGCATAGAGCCTTGTGGAGGTGACTCAGGGTGAGAGTCTGGTAGTTCCTGGAATCTACAAGGAGACTTAGCTTGATGTTTATGGGTGACTTTCTTCAGGACACCTGTACTCCATGGAAGTGTGTAGGGAAGCCCAGATTCATTGAGTTTTCGTTCAGTGAGTCCCCCCAAGATGTTTCTTCTTGGACCTATGCACGGAAAGGGTCCGTGAGCAGACCTCCTACTACCTTCTGGAAATTCTAGAGGAAAGAAAGCAGGTTCCCCAGTAGGTTCTTGTGTGTTCTGTGCACACTGTGTGGGTTGGTCATGTGGAGGTGAATCAGAAGGCTAGGTTCTGATTTTTTCCTACCATGGTTACGTGATCACAGGCTCATTACACATGCACGAGTACTTATCACTGGCTTTTTCTGCATGTGGTTGTTTTGGGATTGCTTTGGTGTCTTAATCTCTTTGACTGAACGTGCTTTCGGATTGATTGATGCTGTTTTATTCATTTGCAGTTCACAATGAACTGGTTAGTGCGGAGCTACTATTGATGTAAGTTACGCTTGCATTTGGATGTAAGTGATGTGTTGTTCACACAAAGAGAAGTGGACACGGGACCTTATCCATCATCACCAGCAGGTTCCCAGGGATTCCCCTGGGGCTGTATACAATCAAGAGCAGTTACTGAGATCCCTGCGCCCATTTCATAAGTCACTCGGACCTTACTGACTGTAACACATATTCAACCTGTAATGAATTTTTTAAAAACACACTATTTTTATGATTCCCATTCTATTTTAGGAGTTGTTCTAGCTAGACACTAGAAGGAAAGCAGAGAACAAAACAGACAAGTCTCTGCCCTCATGGAACTTAACATTCTAGAGGTGGTGGTGGGGGCAGACAATGAACAAATAGATAAGTAAGTGATATGATGCCTGGTGGTGATGATATATGAGTCATGAGAGAAAACACACACACACACACACACACACACACACACACACACACACACAGGACAGTGCTGGAGAGGAAGGCCTGGGTGTGAAGGTCCGATCGTCGCTAGGCGGTGCTAACCTGCCCACGTTGCCAACACAGCCTTCTCTCTTTTCACCTGAGCTTCAACGATTAATTCTTTGTAGAAAGCCTTTTTTCTTTCTTAAATAAATGCGAGGGCTTCTCCCTTTCATGTCATTGAGCAAAATTCAACGTGTAGGCAGTTTATCCCTGGTCACACTTTCAAACACTTTTTTCACTGCTCACCTGTGGTCTACGTGTTAGGCACTGTGAGGTGACTTTTGAAAACCAGGTCCAGTGTCCTTTCCTGTGGCAATGACCTGAAAGTATTCCATCTCAATTCTCCTGTAATGACCACTTGTTGGCGTTGCTCCTGCTCTATGCTCATCACGTGCACTGGTAATGTGTCTGAAGTGCTCCTTTCTCTAGAAGGGATGGGCTCGTCTCTGAGTGAATGAAAAGTGTTCCGGGCAATTTAGTGATGCAAATAATATGTCCTGGGGAGAGTTATGTACCCTCCTTCTCGTTCCCAGAATTTGGGCTGGGAGCTTTTCTCTGTAGTCACGGGTGTTCAGTGGGAACAGCGAAGCATCGAAGCATCGCTCTCTCCTGATGTTAAAGAGGAAAACACCTTCAAGAAGGTCAGAAGGTCAACGCCTTCAGGGCAGGGGAAGCCACTGTTCTTACCGACACCTTCCCTCTAACTGCCTGGAACACAGAATGAAGGGGAATTGGGAAAGTGCTGTGTTTTCCTCGGTAGTTGGTAGAATTTTGTGGATTTGGTGAGTTTATAGCTCATGTTGCGTTTCTATCCGGGAACTTTCAGGCCACTGAAGGCAGACAAAAGCTATTCTTTTTTTTTTTTTTTCTTGGCTGGGATTTTTGAGAAATGAGAACTGTTTTCAGTATACGATAAAACAAACCAACAAACCAACCCAAAAGTCATTGCGGTGAGCACCAATCTCGTTAGAAACACCAATACCAGCAGCACACTGGCCATTCTGATTCAATCCATTCAGTTGACATTTAAAAAAAAATATTATTCATTTTAGAGAGGAAGGGAGCAGGAGAGGGAGAGAGAAACATCAATGATGAGAATCACCGATCGGCTGCCTCCTGCATGTTCCCCCCACCCCACTGGGGATCGAGCCCCAAACCCAGGCATGTGCCCTGACCGGGAATTGAACCATGACCTCCTGGTTCATAGGTCCACGCTCAACCACTGAGCCACACTGGCTGGGCTGTACTTTTATTTTTAAACAGTTATCTCAGGGGATTATAGTTATACTTTGAAAACACTAGAGTCAGAAGTAAGAGATCAAAAAACACCACATATTGAGTGATTATTGGTGCTCAGGGAATAAGTAGAGCAAAGAGCAAAGAAAATGCAGAGGTGCGGCTTCATTTTGTTTTCTGGAAGAACCGAGGGCCCTCTTGGTTGGCGTGCTGTGGAATCCTGCTTCTCAGTGGTCAGGTTCAAAATGTGCCCAATGCAAAGTCACCCATTCATGCGATCCTCCCCGCCTTGCTCCCTCCCTCCCCCCCTGTTCACCCCCGCCCCTGCTGCTCCCCCCCTCCCTCTCGTGGCTTGGCTCATTCTTTCAGATGTTGGCTTTCATGTCACTTCCTCAGAAACCCGGCCTAACTGTTTCAGGCACTTCCAGTGGACCCCTCCCCTTCTCTGCCCAGTTCTGTTGCAGCACCAGTTTCAGATGAAATTCGTGTCAATACGCATGCACACAATACACCTACACACGGATAAGGATGTGTGGGTGAACATATGTGGGCATGCATATTCACTTAGTGTCTGTCTGACTTTGTCTAATTGTCAACACACATGCAGTGCCTCATAGCAGTCCTAGCTTCTTCTAAGTGTTGGCAACATTGAATAAAGAAATGAATGAAATATCCACTTAGAAGTCTATATGTTCATGTGGGTAGACGTTGTGTGTGTGTGTGTTTTTTAAGACCGATTAAAAAACACACACAACCAAAGCTTTGAAAATGCATGCTGTTTTCTAGTTTATTTTGGTCTGTGTTATTTAGTCTGGTTTCTCTATTGGTGATATTGATATCATTATGTTTAATGTGCAGATGGAAATACTGGGATCTAGAAAACTATTTCACAATGCCCTAGGTGGCAAGTGGTAGTATCTGCATAGCTTCTCATCCCAACTCGAGCTTGTGTTTTTCTATAGTAGAATATATATATATATATATATATATATATATATATATATATATATATATATACACACACACACACACACACACACACACACACACACACACACTAGTGGCCTGGTGCATGGATCCGTGCACATTGAAAGGGAATAAGTTAGAGGAAATATTTTAATATTGCTATTCAGCCTTTCTCTATAATAGAAGGGACAGAGATGAAAGAAAATTAGTAAAATGTATATGAAAATAATATATAAATTGATTAGTAAATAATTTCAACATGATATAACAAAGACATGACATAAAAATGATATGAAAACAAAAACATAATATAAAAACAACATTCTGTCTGTCGCCAACGCAGGCTTGGGGAGGGACTGTGAGGAATTGGCCTCCCTCCTCCCCCCTGTCAGGGTTGGGAGTAGGGGGGCCGTTTGGGGGTGGGGCCCGCCAGGGGAAGGGGCTACAGAAGGTTGGGGGAGCCTATCAGTCGGCCCGGATCCAGTGGGTTGGACTCATGGATAGGGTCCCTAGGCCTGGCCCTCGATCAGAGCCTATAGGGACTTTCCTTCCCAAGGCTGCCGGCAGCTGGCCCTGGCCCCGCCCCCGCCGCTGCCACTGCTTGCCATCTGTGTGGTACCCTCCCTCCCCCTCACTGGTCGCCCTTCCTCTGTGGGGCGATCGATCTGCTCTGCCACCCCCCCGCCCCCCCGCAATCGATTGTCCTACAGAGGGAAGCCCCAGGCCACCGCAGAGACCCCCAATTGATCGCCCTGCAGAGGGTGACCTGGGCCTCCCTCGGCGGGGCAGTCGTGGGGTGATGGCAGGCCCCACTGACCAATTGCATCGCACCCACCTTGGCTGGCCTGGCACCCATGGGTGTCATAGCTTGGTCGTCCAGATGGTCGTTCTGCTGTTTGGCCGTTCGGTTGATTTGCATTTATTTGCTTTTATTATTATAGACAGACAGACAGACACACACACACACACACACACACACACAGTAGTCAGCCTTGCTCCTGTAGGATTGTCTGTGCCCTTATGTAATTTTTTTTAAAAATTGATTTTTAGAGAGAGGAGGGAGAGAGAGAAACATTGATGTGAGAGTAGAACATCAATCAGCTGCCTCCTGCATGCTCCCTACTGGGGACTGAGCCCACAACGCGGGCATGTGCCCTGACTGGGAATTGAACCATCAACCTTTTGGTACATGGGACGATGCCCAAACAACTGAGCCACACTGGCCAGGACTTAATTTCTTAAAAATTGATTTTTAGAGAAAGAGAAAGGGAGAAGGAGGGAGAGGTGGTTTGTATGTCTTTGGAATTAAGGAAAGGATCTCATGATTATTATGCCACAAGCTCCACATTTCTGAAACTATGTCTTGGGGAAATTCATTAGGTATATCTTCTCCTTGTTCATTGATGACTGCATTTGGTGCTACTGACTGTATGCTTCGGTGTGGTGCTTCTGTCGACCTCAGAGAGCAGCCGTGGAAGAAAGAAAGCTCTTTTTGGGGAGAAATGGCCTCCCTTCTCCTGTACGCTCAGGCTGGTGTGGACGGCGTTTACTCCTGAGGCCATGGTCAGCGGGAGCCAATGGTTCTATCAGCCTGTGGGCTGGAAGGAGTCTTCCCATCGACTCTCAGCTCAGAGGGCAGTGCGGCCAGTACTCTCAGTGGCCGTGTGGGTTCCCACATACACACCTTTGGTCTATACGTGAGCAAAGCCACTGACTCATTCTCCACAGCTGACACCCGATCACGCAGACAGACCTGCTGTCTGTCACCTTGTTTATCACCATATCCTCTGAGTGCATCATGACCCGTGTTGAAACTTAGACTGGTTTCAGAGGTCATATATCAAGGTCCCCTGGAGCAGTGGTCACCAACCTTCTGGACCTCACGGGCCACCCGTGGTCTGCGGACCACCGGTTGGCGACTGCTGAGAACAGAAGTTTCTAACTATGATGACTTCTACATGTTGTTATGGCCTCAAATAAAAATTCCTGGTTAAAATATTTAATAGGACACAATGTTAGCGCAGCCTGTATTGATCTTAGCGTTTAGAGTTTTCTTTTGTAAATTTTCTTTTTTGTTTGTTGTGGGCATGAGGGAACGGGTATGGGGTCTTCCAGGCTCTTTGAGTTCCTAAAGTAGTTTACTTTTTTTTTTTTTTTTAAAGGATAGCAAGTCGGTGCTACAAATTATGGGGCCATGTTACTTATGGATTTTATTTCTCTTCAATTGGTTCAATGTGAAAAAAAATTTAGTCGCTAAAGGTTATAGGACAAAGTCCTATGATTTCACCTTGAATCTAAGAGAAAGACTATCCTGGTGCCTACCCACGTTTTTAGCAGATGAAGGTAAGAACCGAAGAGATAACCCCAGAGCCAACGTTTTAGGGTCAGGACCAGATCAGAGAAGGTGACATGCCCTGAAATGTAACCTTGCCTTTGGGTGACCCCGGGCCTGCGATCATGCAAATCTGAGCTCCAGTGCGTGGCCCCATCTGGTTCCTGAGCGGATGTGTGGTCGCCCTTCCGGAGCCGGGAAACGGACTTCATTAAACTGAAGAGCTGAGAGGGCGCGCTTGGCTGGTCCTCATCATTTTCAGGTGCAGAGGGGGCCAGACAGTCAGCTCCCTGGGCTGCTTGATGGTGTGACGCTGTGGCATCTGTGCAATCGATCAAAACGAGCTTCCAGGCCACTCAGTTCTCCCGTGATGCCCTCTTCACGATTGGCAAGATGAGTCATGGTCTTACTCCTGCCCAAGGAGGCAGTGCCCAAGAGCAAAACCCCACTCACGCTCCCGGACACTGACCCGTCTTGGTTTAGTGTTTTGGTGGCCTGTACGTGGGCAGCTGCACAGAGCAGAGGAGGCCACACCGCCCGCGGACGCCAGTCGGGTGAGCGTCAGTCTGCGCGGGCAGCTCAGTGCACCCAGACTCGGAACACGAATGGTGCCCCCGTGTGGCACTATTTATGGGGCGAGTGACGACGGGCTTTGTCATCTACAGTTTGAAGCCCGTGCCAAGAGTTCCACTGTCCCATGGACGCACGGAGGGAAACACAAGGAAAGCATGGACTCTCTAAAGTGGCAAACGATTTTTAACCTGGAAACCAGGCAATTCCGAAAGAGTGATGATATGTCAGTGAAGATAATAAAAGTATTTTTATTGTAAAGTGTCATATAAGCTACACTAATAGAAAGTCTCTTCACACCTTAATAAATAAAGATTGGCTAAGATACTTAAAGAATATATGTATTTGAAGAGGTGGCAAAGTATTAGCCTACAGGCGGCGCTCACATCTCTCCCAACATCCCCGGCCCTAACTGACTTGGGTGTTGGCCCTGCACACATCTCTCTGCTCATGAAAACGATGCAGTGGCTCAACATCGCCCGTGGAAGGAGGTCTGGGCTCCGGGGCCTTGCTTTTGTGTTTTTTTTTTTGCGAGTCCGATTTCAACCTGTGTTCTCAACCCCAGGCCACCTCTGCACAGCCGAATGCATCCAATCCCTGCTTCCTAGACTGGCCAGCGCTTTCCAGATCCTGTGCCTTCACCCCAGCCTCCTTCTCCCCTAACTCAGGCCTACCCCTCTGTTTTAGCCAAGTGCTACTCTTTTCTGAAGCTCACACAGAGTGCAGTTTCTTTCCGGATCGCTTGAACTCATAGTTACTGCTACCTAACCGTGTAGATATCTCTGATTATCAACACCAGGCACATAGCTGTGTATTGCTGCTGCTTTGTTTTGCTAGTTCTTTTTTTTTTTTCTTTTCACAAGCCTAAAGGTTCCTTCCCCAATTGGATTGCAAATTCCTTGATGATAAGAAGCGTATTTTATCTTTTTATCTCTATAGCATTTTTAAAAAAATATATTTTATTGATTTTTTACAGAGAGGAAGGGAGAGAGATAGAGAGTTAGAAACATCGATGAGAGAGAAACATCGATCAGCTGCCTCCTGCACACCCCCCACTGGGGATATGCCCGCAACCCAGGTACATGCCCTTGACCGGAATCGAACCTGGGACCTTTCAGTCCACAGGCCGACGCTCTATCCACTGAGCCAAACCGGTTTCGGCTCTATAGCATTTGTAATGATACTATGCAAACAGTAGATATTCAGAATATAATTTCATTTAGAATTGTTTCGGGGGGGAGTTTACCTTAAATAAGAATTGGTGAGCCCTAGCCAGTTTGATTCAGTGGATAGAGTGTCGGCCTGTGGACTGAAAGGTCCCTGGTTTGATTTTGGTCAAGGGCACATGCCTGGGTTGCAGGCTTGATCCCCAATGTGGGGGCTCAATCCCCAGTGGGGGTGTGCAGGAGGCAGCTGATCAATGATTCTTATCATTGACGTTTCTATCTCTCCCTCTTCCTTCCTCTCTGAGATCAATAAAAATACATGTTAAAAAAAAAGACAACAAATGTTAAAAAAAAAATTGGTGGATCATTTCCCCCCAAAACTGATCTGAGATTCTGAGAGATTCTGTTTAAAACCAGCATCTTTTGACTTTGTTATGCATTTTAACAGACTCCCTCTCAATAGTCGACAGAAACCTGTCCTAAATTAACGTGGGTGACCTAGGACTTTGGGTGTATCTTGTAGAAGTCTTACAGGCTGCATCGAGAAAAGCAAGTGGTCCCTGGCATGAGTAATTCAGAGCTGCACTGGTGAGTGGGATGTTTCGATTCCGGAAGCAGAGACTTCCACGCGAGGCTCATTTCCATCCGCAGCCTGCAAAAGGAAGTTTCGGGCACGGCGGTGTCTGCCGCCCTGTTCAGCATGCGTGTCCCACACAACCACATGGTCCCTGTAAAACCACCTACATCCGTTCTCAGGCACCCAGTCTCGCCATCGCGTTCATCATTACTGACAGCTGCAGTTTTCTTTTTTCAGCCTCTGAGCTCTTTGTGGCAACGTGAGATGTCGTGAGTAGGAAGCCCGGTGGGTGCCACTTAAAAGGGAGGCATCCCCCGTAGAACTTTGACAGACCACCAGAAAGAGTTAGTGGGCTGTCTCCCCCTTTGCCGTTTTGCACTTGGAGTTCTTTGACGGCAGGCGCTGTCTTTCATCTATTACTTCATTACCTCCAGCACAGGGCCGGAAGGGTTGCAGGTATTCAATGGGTGTTGGTTGGGTGAATGTTCGAAGAAAGAATAAAGTGATCAAGGAAGTGTGTATGGGAAGTGGAGGGATTGAGTTGTAGTCCAAGCAATCAATTGATAAACATTTGCTGAGCTACTACTGGTGAACCATGAAGTTCAAAGATTGCAAAAGGAAGTATGATAGAGCAGGCTCATTAAGGCTCACTTAAAAAACACACACTTCATTGTTGAAAGTATTACATATGTTCCCTCTCTCCCCATTGACCTCTTCCAGCCTGCCCCACCCCCTGCCACCCTGTCGTCTGTGTCCATGGGTTATGCATATGTGCATACAAGTTCATTAGTTGATCTCTCTCTACCCACCTAACCTCCCCTGCCTTCCCTCTGAGGTTCCCCAGTCTGTTCGATGCTTAAGGCTCACTTTTGAGCCCATTTGAAATCAAAGCACTTAGAAAGCAGGAGGGAAAGAATGGTCTGTTACCCCCCAACCCCCCCAATACCTTCCCTGGGTGCAGACCTTGTATGGCTGGCCTTAGGTTGTTGAAAGCTTATGGTCTCACTGGATCCATTACTATAATTATAGAAGGCACACACGGATGGTTTGTTTGGGCCCCTTAATGTTTAAAAAAGTAGGAAATGTTCACATTAATATTCAGATGTGTGTCTGTTCTTGAAAAATGTCCCAAAACAGAGGGCTGGTATTTCTTCACAGGCAGGAATTGTCTGAGATTGAGCAGCAGGCACATGGGTAATGTCTGCAGGCTGCTAGTATCTCTATTTTTTGAGGCACATAGAACTACACAGTCATAGTTTGTACTACACATGGGTGTTTAAGAATTCTTTTAAAAAATGTTTTTATTGATATTTAGTGGGAGAGGAAGGGAGAAGGAGAGAGAGATAGAAACATCAATCGGCCGCCTCCTGCACGCCCCCCTACTGGGGATCAAGCCAGCAACCCCCCGGGCATGTGCCCTGACTGGGAATTGAACCGGGACCTCTTGGTTCACGGGTCAACGCTCAACCATTGAGCCATATCGGCTGGGCTAAGAATTCTTGATTAAGCTTAGAATGGGAGGGGTTCATAGAGGATGAGCAACAAGTTAACTAATTTTTAATTTACCGATGTACCTTGGCTAGGTAGATCAAAAAAGACACTGGACTTGGGATTTTTATTTTTATTTTATTTTTTTAATACTAACGTTGCTTAGCTCTGTTTCTACATTCAAACACTTTGGATCTTATTCTCTTCCACGAGGCCCCCGAGGCCGCTCTCAGTCTTGCCATTTTCTGATTCTTTTAGTTAATTACCCAGCACAAGTAGAGACTAAGGGAAGAACCCGCAGGGAGAGAGGAAGGACCGGAAGATGTCCTAGCTATTCTGAGCTCCTTATTTTGCATCGTCTCTTTAAATCTTCACTAAGACACCGTGAGGTAGTTTTTCTGTCCTCAGTTTATAAATGAAAAGCAAGGACTTGGAGCCCGAGAACAAACATGTGGCGGCGGCGGAATGTTTCCTGGTGTCTTTGCTTCTAGATGTGGGCTGCTTCTGATCCGCTCTGTTCATTTGGGGGCCTTTCCTCTTCCACAGGGAATTGGATTGGTGATGCCACAGCTTTACGTCAACTCCGAATTCCAGGGTTGGATTTAGAATGATGTGAAATTTCAAATGACATAACAAATAATACAGCACCCGGCATGAAACCAAGCGCTTAATTCCTTTCTGATTGCCTGAAAAATCATTGCCTTTGCATATTTGGGTGAATTCACCACCATCTATACAAATAAAAGCCTAGGTGGTCCTCCTGCCCTCCTGCCCTCCTGTGACACCCTCACGTCATCACAAGATGACTGGCAGGTGAAGGCAGTTGAGGGCGATCGGGCCGGCGAGGATCAGTTAGGTGTCAATCAGGCTGGCAGGGGAGTGGTTAGGGGGCGATCAGGCTGGCAGGCAGAAGCAGTTAGGGGCCATCAGGCAGGCAAGTGGTTAGGAGCCAGCAGTCCCGGATTGTGAGAGGGATTGGGCCTAAACCAGCAGGCGGACATCCCCTGGGGGGTCCCAGATTGGAGAGGGTGCAGGCTGGGCGGAGGGACAACCCTCCCCCCCCCCCAACCCCGTGCACAAATTTCATGCACCGGGCCTCTAGTAGACATAATGATTAAAAGAATGAATAACAATAGAATATGAATTATTCCTTTATGGAGGCAAATATCTATATATCTATATGGAGGTATCTATAAGTATCTATCTATGTGTCTATCTGTAGACGAATACCCCTTTTGAGTTTTAAAAATTTAGCTGGGAGCATAGCTTATTTCAGTCACATATTAGAATCAGTATTTCACAGGCTGACGGGAATCCACCTAGCTCTGAAGTGTACCAGCAGGAATCACCATAACAAAGAGATTCTAACGTAAATCTTTGCACGGTGGTTACTAAATGTATTTATAAAGGGCGCCGTGACAAACCTCTGTGGTCTCCAAGGTGCTAACACAGACCGAAATAATAAACTCTTCGTTCCTGGAAACCAGGACGTCTTCGGGAATCCTGGAGAAGGAAAAATACACACACACACACACACACACACACATCTCTGTGAACAGATCAAGCCCCAACTGTGTCCAAGTAGGATTAACTCAGATACTACTACTGGCCCTGACCCTGCCGTTTAACCCATTTTTGGTAAGCCGGTAGCCAAAGTGAATTAATTCTTAGTGAATAAGAAAAATATTCCGAAATAGACACAGTGTTTCCTCTTTCATGATAATGAATGAACTTGAACGGATGTCAGGTACTGGGATGAAATGAGAAGGAAAGGGCCATGTAGGGAAGAAAACATGTTTTTATTAGTTTGATGTTGAGTATGGCATCTTACTTCCCAAACTGAGAAGGGCCTGCACCGGCCGGTAGCCCAGCCACCTGCCTATCTGCGGGCGGCAGGAAAACAGTGGTATCATGCTTTGTGCTGTAATGCACAGAGGAGTCTTAAGATGTAGAGCGCAGTGGTTCTCAACCTTCTGGCCCTTTAAATACAGTTCTTCATGTTGTGACCCAACCATAACATTATTTTCGTTGCTACTTCATAACTGTCATGTGGCTACTGTTATGAATCGTCATGTAAATATCTGATATGCAGGATGGTCTTAGGCTACCCCTGTGAAAGGGTCGTTCGACCGCCAAAGGGGTCGCGACCCACAGGTTGAGAACCGCTGATGTAGCGGGATGCATATCAAGAGAATGGATTTATTTTCTATAACTTTAAATCATTTAAAATTAGCATCAAATTTGATACTTTCCCTGTCACCCTGTACATGAATGTCTAAGGAGAAATGCATATGGTTTTATTTTTATAGTTCATTTAACTAGCTATTCTTTTAAAAAAAGTTTTAAAATTGATTTTTAGAAGAGAGAGAGGAAGGTTGAGGGAGGGAGAGAGAGAAACATCAATGTGAGAGTGAAACATCTATAGGCCGCCTTCTGCATCCCCCTCGCTGGGGATCGAACCCACAACCTGGGCCTGTGCCCTGACCAGAATCAAACCAGCAACCTTCCATGCATGGGATGATGCCCAACCAACTGAGCCACACCAGCCAGGGCCAGCTCGCTGCTCTTTTTAGATGCACCGATGCCCCACCATCAGTACAAAACCACAGCCACCTGTTTTCCATCACCCACCCATACAGCACACACAGACACCAACCTCTTTCTCTCTTTGGAAAATGTGTGTGCTGCCTGAACTAACGATCTAAAGTATTTTACTCTCCAAACACAGGAGTATTTCCCGCCTGGCTTGGGAATCACAAGGCTTTTGGACTCATTTATTTGCCTCCCCTATGTTCCTATAACTCTCCCCCTTGTAAGCCCGATGTAGCCACGCCACGGAGAAGTGAGAAGTTGACTGTGAACAGTGTCGAGGAGAGAGAGGATGACAGAGTTTCGGCTCTTCATTGTTAGATGCACCCTCCCACACACCCACCGGTAGTCATCTCTGCCATTCACACGGTTCTCACTGAGATGGCGAGAGAAAAGGGCAGATTTCTCAAGTTCACATAAGGAGGCGGTCCTGACCCAGATAGCTCCTGGGTGAATTCTGTTTAGAGCAGAACGCTGTTCGGGTGGCTTGTTGTTGACTAACCATGAAGAAGTAGAGTCGTTCCCTCCATCTCCTCCATCCTTATTTTTTTTAAAAAATCCCTCTATATTGAGAAAGTAGGAACGTGGGATAGAGAGGACTCATGTCCTTGGCTTTGCAGAAGATAAGATTTTAGTTAAAGGACAGATGGGTAATAGGGATTCTGACCAAGTGGTACTGGAGTGGCGATTACTTGCTGTCTTCGTAGCAAAGGGCCTCCGAGGCTGGCCAGGGCCTCAGCTGGGAGCTCAGATCCTCCCGCTGTAGCTTCTGAAAGGAGGAAACTCCCGCCGTGGGAAGTGGTTTCTCTTCTTTTTCCCCGTGGGTGGGTCTCGGGGAGGAGCCTCTGGAACCCAGCACCTGCGACCCTTGACCCCCACACTTCCCCAAATCCGTGTTGGGAGAGAGGTGGTTGTCTGTGTCAGTTCTGGGGCTCAGGGAAGGGGTGTGGAAACAAACGCAATTGAAAAATTAGGGACAGAAGAAGGGAATGGAAACGCCTTGAGAATGACCTTTGTCTCCAGAAGAATGACCTTTGCATCATAACGTCTCATTGTAACTTTCGGATGTGGACTGAGTGAGGCACAGAGAGATGAGGCAACATGTCTGAGATTTCCCAGCTAAAACAAGCAGAACAAGGTGTAAAAAAAAAAAAAAGAGAAAGAAAAAGAAAAAAATGTCCATACTCTCTTCTACAGTGGGGCCTTGACTTACGAGTGTCCCGACTAACGAGTTTTTTGAGATACCAGCTGTCGCTCAGCCGATTTTTTGCATTGAGTTGATAGAGTAATTTGAGTTAAGGAGCTCCTTAACGAGTCCTTAACGAGCTCGGTCTCGGAACGAATTAAACTCGTAAGTCAAGGCCCCACTGTACTTCATACTCTGAAAAGCAGGATGCAGAGAGAGCTGAGATGCAAAGCCATTATAAATCGCATTCTTCCCTGTGTAAAAGCCAGGCAAGCGAACCAACCCATCTTGTCTGCATTGTTTCTCTTTGTGGAATAGCTCCCTTAGGCAGAAGGCGAGGAACAAAAACTTCCCATCAGGGAACTGTATTCCTGAGCGAAACCAAAAACAAAACAGCTGAGGAATCATCCATCAAATTATACCAAACCTATAGATCGGCGGTTCTCAACCTGTGGGTCGCGACCCCTTTGGCGGTCGAACGACCCTTTCACAGGGGTCGCCTAAGACCATCCTGCATATCAGATATTTACATTACGATTCATAACAGTAGCAACATGACAGTGATGAAGTAGTAATGAAAATAATTTTATGGTTGGGTCACAACATGAGGAACTGTATTTAAAGGGCCAGAAGGTTGAGAACCACTGCTATAGACCCGGGCTGTCTTAAGTCTTTTGGGAGGAGACACAGAAAACTATTAAAACATGACCTTAGCCCTAACCGGTTTGGCTCAGTGGATAGAGCGTTGGCCTGCGGACTGAAGGGTCCCAGGTTCGATTCCGGTCAAGGGCATGTACCTTGGTTGCCGGCACATCCCCAGTAGCGGGTGTGCAGGAGGCAGCTGATAGATGTTTCTCTCTCATCGATGTTTCTGACTCTCTATCCCTCTCCCTTCCTTTCTGTAAAAAAATCAATAAAATATATATTTAAAAAAACAAACAAAAAAACCCACGATCTTAGCCTGTAACAAATTTATATTCCAACGGGGAACTGGATGTGTCAGTGAACTAATGAGCAACACATGATAGCATATGGACGAAAGTAATATGCTCCACTTTCACTGTAACTGGTGTTAAACGAATGAGGAGATTAGTGAAAACTTTCACTCAGGCGAGAGTTCTCTGTTGGATCTCTGTATTGACTCCAGTGAACCTGATCAGGCTGGTTCCATCACCTCAGGGACATTGGATGTCTAAGAGAAGCCCCACTGTGCCTGGGTGACCTGAGGGGTCCCCCTATTGGCTACACAGAAGTAGGGACTCCTCTTGTACCGCGCCTGCTCTTCCCAGTCCCATCGCCTCTCTGAACCCAGAACAATGGCTTTTTAAAGTTCCATCACTAGCAAATCCTGTGTCCGTCATCCTTTTTGGGGGTCTCTGTCTACAGGCACTTTGAGTGTTGACTCAGGAACAGATAGGGGCAACTGTTACTCTAAATCGATGAAGACCGTCACAGAATACCGCAAGGGAGTTAGGCCTCATAGTCACATGGGCAGGCAGCGGTGAGCTCTCAGGAGGTTAGGATAAGCCAGTGTCTATGTCAGCCATGGGCAAACTATGGCCCGTGGGCCGGATCCGGCCCCTTTTGAAATGAATAAAACTAAAAAAAAAAAAAAAGACCGTACCCTTTTATGTCATGATGTTTACTTTGAATTTATATTAGTTCACCCAAACACTCCATCCATGCTTTTGTTCCGGCCGTCCGGTCCAGTTTAAGAACCCATTGTGGCCCTCGAGTCAAAAAGTTTGCCCACCCCTGGTCTATGTGGTAGAGGTTTAGGCTTGCCAAGGAAAATCCACTGTCACCTGCCTCTGCTCCATTACCCTTTCAGTTGCATTACCAAGGCCAGTTTCCTTGCCTAAGGCTTTGACTTGCAAACTTTTGATGGGAATCCTACCATCTCAAATCTTACCTGTTACATCAGAGAGCTTCAGTTTAGCCTGTTGGATAAACGTTTTGTTTCTGATACTATATACTGTGTGTGTGTGTGTGTGTGTATGTGTAATTTTCTAGCATTCACATTTGGCTGTTTTTTTAAAATATATTTTGATTGATTTCAGAGAGGAAGGGAGAGGGAGAGAGAGATAAAAACATCAATGTGGGGGAGAATCATGGATCAGCTGCCTCCTGCACACCTCACCCTGGGGATTGAGCCTGCAACCTGGACATGTGCCCTGGCCAGTAATCAAACCATGACCCCCTGGTTCATAGGTCGACGCTCAATCACTGAGCCACGCCGGCCGAGCCTATTTGGTTGTTTGTAAAGTAGTTCTCATCTTTTTGCTGTAATTCATCTGTTTTCACATGTTGATTAGCGTTTCCACTAGAGCAGTGGTTCTCAACCTGTGGGTCGCGACCCCTTTGGTGGTCGAACGACCCTTTCACAGGGGTCGCCTAAGACCATCCTGCATATCAGGTATTTACATTGCGATTCATAACAGTAGCAACATTACAGTTATGAAGTAGTAATGAAAATAATTTTATGGTTGGGTCACAACATGAGGAACTGTATTTAAAGGGCCAGAAGGCTGAGAACCTCTGCACTAGAGTCTTAAGAATATTTACGGTAGTATTTTGAAATTCCTGTGAGAATTCCAACCACTCTACCACCGGTGGGTTTGCTGCTATTGACTAGTCTCTTAAACATGGTCACCTTTCTCTCACTTTGGCTGTTCCGTAGTTCTTGATTTGATAACAGAGATTGTGAGTAAAAGAACGGTACGGACTGAGGTAAATACTATTGCACCCCCTAAACAAGGCAGGTTCTTGCATGGGCAGCTGACTCGGGCCAACCTCCTTGATTAATGTCAGCTGTCTCTGCTTGGCTACGGATTTAGTAAGACTGAGATCACCAACTGGCTTCCATGTTTTGAAGGTAGGAGACGCCTGGGCACCAAAACGCTTTGCCCAGACCTTGCCAAATTCATGCAGCTAGTCACTGACAGAAGTAAGAGAAAAGTTCAGGTCCTTTGCCTCCAACTCTGCCTCAGTTTACTTGCAAACACAAATGGAACTCTGGTGTTTTAAGCCATGCCCTCCGTAGCTGTCCTAAGTTACTCCACATACGTTTTAAAAGTGGGAAATTCTTGATGCCCTTTTTGAAGATGCTCAGTACAAGATACCATTCAGAGAGATTTCTTGGAAAATATCTGTTTTTGAAATCTGTTTACTGTTCTATTGCTTAAGGTTTTCTAAGACCGCGTATGTCCCACCCCAGCTAAGTCTGCAAACATGTGAAAGCAGCAGGCTTGTTCTCATTAAAAGTGTGATTCATTCCCTTCATGATGGTTTCAATCAGTAGGTGTCTTTCTGGCGTAAACCATGCTGGAGAATGATGGTCCGTGTACACGGACATCTATGGCGTGTCAGAAGCCAAATGTTGCAGCTCATTTGTGCTATAAATCGATTGAGTCAGTCCGTTAGCCACTGAACATCGGGCTGTAGTTTGAAAAGATTTGTGGGTAATACTTCCCCAAAGAAAAACTCACCCATATTTAGTTAACAGGCGAACGGGAGAATGTGCGGCCGCTGGCGCGCTGCTGTGCTCCTAGCAACGAGGCACCACCACAGAGCGTGGCCCAGAGCAGGATGCTTCTGCATCTTCTCAGCTGTGACCAGGCGCGTGGATGCCGAGATTTATGGGCCCGAAGACGCAATGAAATGCTTACCCTTGGAAAATATGCCCTCCACTCAAACAGAGGTTAGTACCAACGCAAACGGTATATGTAGAGCCACGTGGCCTTGAATTTTCTGGACGTTTAGCCACGAAGTCATTAAAAGTGACTACCACTCCTGGAGGTAACTGATGCTATTCTTTATTGTCTCATTTTAAAATTGTTTAAATTGATTTTAGAGAGAGGAAGGGAGAGGGAGAGGAAGATAGGAACGCCAATGATGAGAGAGAATCTGGGATTGGATGCCTCCCTCACGCCCCCTACTGGGTATCAAGAAAACAACCTGGGTATGTGCCCTGATGAGAATCGAACCAGTGACCTCTTGGTTCATGGGATGACGCTCAACCAACTGAGCCACTGTGACTGCGCTTATTTTTTTTTTATTATTTTTATTATGATCATTTCAAGGCAACCAACCTACTATGTTTTTTAAAAAATAGGGAATACCATTTGGAAGACAGATGTTTTTAAAATTAAATTTTTCTCCATTCTTACTTGCCAGAAAATTTCTTTGAGAAATTAAGCCTTTTAAAAAAGTAGAGTTGCATATAGAGGTCAAGAAAACCTCTGGGGATTTGCCTATTCCTTTGGGGTTAAATTGAAAACACTTTCTTGGTTGAATTCATAAAGACAGTGGGGCAGTTGATTGCAGGATAGATAATTTCCTAAGGTAATTTTAATTCTCTTGTTCAATAAGGGCCACAGAATTACTGTTTAGGCCAGGGGTTCTCAACCTGTGGGTCGCGACCCCTTTGGGGGTCGAACAACCCTTTCACAGGGGTCGCCTAAGACCATCGGAAAACACATATATAATTACATATTATTTTTGTGATTAATCACTATGCTTTAATTATGTTCAATTTGTAACAATGAAAATACATCTTGCATATCAGATATTTATATTACGATTCATAACAGTAGCAAAATTACAGTTATGAAGTAGCAATGGAAATAATTTTATGGTTGGGGGTCACCACAACATGAGGAACTATATTAAAGGGTTGCAGCATTAGGAAGGTTGAGAACCACTGGTTTAGGCAGTGCTCTGTGAGAAATGAAAGCTACACGAGGAGAAATCAAGGTCCATGGTTGTTGCTGTCCATGGAGTGGCAATTTAGTAACATGACGGGGTATATGCATAAGATTATTATGGATTTTAGAAAACTGTGGCAAACTTTCATATATATATATATATATATATATATATACATATATATATATACATATATATATACACACACACACACACACACACACACACTAATAAAAGAGTATTATGCTAATTAGACCAGACATCTTCTGGACGTCCTTCTGGACAAGGCCACGGTGGCAGGGGGCGAGGCAGAGGCAGTTAGGGGCAATCAAGTCGGCAGGGGAAAGGAGTTAGGAAGCAATCAGGCTGGCAGGGGAGAGCAGTTAGGGGCATCAGGCCGGCAGAGCATTTGGGGGCATTGGGCAGGCAGAGGCAGTTAGGGGCGATCAGGAAGGCAGGCAGGCGAGTGGTTAGGAGCCAGCGTTCCAGAATTGTGAGAGAGATAGACATCCCCTGAGGGGTCCCAGATTGGAGAGGGTGCAGGCTGGGCAAGGGACACCGCCTCCCCCCAACCCCCCCCCCCCCCCAGTCCATGAATTTCGTTCATCGGGCCTCTAGTTGGGTCATAATGGGATAAGAATTTTCGTGTGTCTCAAGGATGGATGATGAGAAAAAGTGGTGCAATGTTCCTGTAATAGTGGGATTTGAGTTATTTTCAAGGAATCATGGCTCCCAGAAGCTCCCCAAAATGGGTAATTCTACTTATTTAGAGTCGTACTAAGTGCTTCCCCCTTTAGTCACTCTATTAGGAGAGTTTGGGTCAGAGGAGTTCTTTGGTAACCTGCTCCCCGAGGGCATCTGGAAGGAGTCATTCTTTCATAGTCTTTCCATGCACAGAGATGATTAATACCAGCTCCGACAGCGAGTCAATGCATTTTCTAGAGGAGCTGGTGGGCATGCACTGCTGACTCACTCACCCCTCATATCCTGTCCCCATTGGGACTTGGACCTGCCATTCAGGAGGACGGATCCGTTCAGTTCCAGGCTGTAACCCTGAAACAAAGCCAAGTAAAACATTGCACAGCCTCAAAACTTGGCTGTGAAAATGCCACCCTCCAAATAACAACTCCACCATTTTGTATGAGGACCATCAGTTTATTTCATCTGGTTTTGCCTTCTATGGACAGCAAGTTAGTATGAACAGAAAATTCATCTCAGCATTCAACAGAATGCAAATAATGCAGCCACAAAATGAAAGCAACATTGTCATTTTTATAAATCGATATCATGGTTCACTTTACCATTCAACCAAAGAAGATTGAACCTTGATCTCCTCTAAAATAGAGCACAGAGAAATACATGACAAAATCCCTAAGACAGCAATTGCAAGGATAGGTTTCAGAAGCGGACAATGCCCCTAACTGCTCTGCCGGCCTGATGCCCCTAACTGCTCTCCCCTGCCGGCCTGATCACCCCCTTAACTGCTCTCCCCTGCCGGCCTGATCGCTTCCTAAGTCCTTTCCGCTGCTGATTTGATTGCCCCTAACTGCCCCTAGACAGGATAGGATTTCAGAAGCGGACTAGTAAGTGGATCATGTGTTTTGTTGACTGTGCAGTATGGGTGGGGTGGTAGGGTGGAGGGGGCAGACATGTCCATGCTATGGAGTGTCCCAAAGCTAGACTTACAGCAAATGCATCGAGTGTGTTTTGAGCTGGAATATCAAGCAGCATAAAAGAGAATAGAAATGGAAGATTAGGAGAAGCAAGGTCAAAGGATTTAGAATGTTTTAATCTACCAATATTATAAAAGTTATTAGAGATTTTCCCCCCCCCCAGAATGAAGATGCTGGGGACTTCAGGTTGAATAATTAAGGTTGATTACTTCCAATTCACTTTCTATACTTAATGGAAAATGTATATTGAAAGTCCTGTATGCAAACATTTAAAAAGAAAGCTTAGAAAGTCAACTAAGCCTCCCTTTCAATGCTAGACATTGGAAAATGAACAGCAAGTTGAATCCAAAGAATATAAAAGAAATAAGATGTGATAGAAGAAAGAAAATGGACTATAAGAAACACATAACCCTAGCTGGTTTGGCCCAGTGGATAGAGCGTTGGCCTGTGGACTGAGGGGTTCTATTCCGGTCAGGGCACATGTCCAGGTTGCAGGCTCAATCCCCAGTGGGGGGCGTGCAGGAGGCAGCCAATCAATGATTCTCTGTCATCATTGATGTTTCTATCTCTTCCTCTTCCTTTCTGAAATCAATAAAAATATTGAAAAAAGAAACACATAATCAATAGATCAATAAAGTCAAAGTTGCTAAATTTAAAAAAATTGCTAAACCCTTAGCAAATGTGATATGTGATGCGGAAAGATAGAAAATTTCTCCATTCACATCAGGAACGAGGCTAGGGTGCTTCCATCACTACTTTATATCCTAGTATGCTTAAGGCCTCAAGCAGTAGAGTAAGAAAAAAATGTAATGAAATATAATGTTAGCAAAGTAGGAGATATAATTGACATTATTTGCACATATAATCACATATATGGAAAATTGAAGAGAGTTTACACATAATTGGTATTGATTCATAAGAGAATTTAGCACATTTGCTGACTAGCCAGTGTACAAAAAAGTGGTTGCATTTATATATACCAGCAACACTGTCAGAAATAAAAATTTAAGAACAAGTACTCCTTAAAGCAATATAAAAAAAATTAAAATAACTAGCTCTGTGTGCAAGAATTCTGTAAAAAATGATAAAATGTCATTTAGGGGAGTTAAATAAGACCTTAGTGATACTGAATTTGTGGATTGTACAGTTCAGCCTTTAAAAAATTGATTAATGCCGTTTTACCAAAATCCCAGCTAGGTTTTGTTTTGGGGGGTTGGTTTATTTATTTATATTTTCTTTCCCCCCCTTTTTATGTGTGTGGGGGGGTGAGGGTTGGTTTATTAACTGCTCAGTGTGTGTGTGTGTGTGTGTGTGTGTGTGTCTATTGAAGATCACTTTTCATTTCTTACAGGTCTAATATATTGTTTTTAGTATCTTGAAAAATCCATAAACCAGTGGGTAAAATGCCCCCTTCTGGTGTTCCCAGGTCTCCATACTCCCAGGCTCATGGTATTCTGACTCTGCAATGTGGCCTCTGTTCTAAGAGCAAAAAACTGTTTAATTATCTTCTAGATGAAAAAAAAAATCCATACATGTGTGGTTCAGTGGGTTTGCTTGAAAATTTATATGGGAATATGGAGGAAAAATGTGCTTATTCATTTTATGAAACTCTAAAGTTAAATGCATATTTTAATGGAAATGTGTGTTCTTGGAGATTAAGCATCTTGATTCTATTTTCCTCATTGGTTTCTGCAACAGGACAAACATTTTTGAAAAATATGGCTTCTACCCATATTCAACAAGTGGACCAAGAATTTACTGCTTTTCCTGATACTGATTTTTCTGCTGTACTCATCTGCCCCCTAGTGGTTGTAGAGCAAAGTTCAGAGACAAATTCCACAGGTAAGAATTGGATGATTAATTGTTGAGAAACTGCTGTTATTATTTTTAAGTTTAAGCTGACTCTCCGTGTAACATATTACAAAATTTAGAAATATACTCCATGTCAACAACATACACTGCTACAGTGCTAATACAAATAGTGTTGTAAGATGTGTGGGTTTAATGTAAAGGCTCATATCAAAATAATTTATACATTGATGAAAATCATAACAGGGTAACAAATAAAGATAATTATAGGTAAAGTTTATTGAGCACTTACTGTGCTAAGTACTCCCCACATATTATCTCATTTTATCTGCATAGCAATACCATGTTACAGACACGAAAACTCAGGCTCGGTGTGATCTAGCAACTTGATTAAGGTCAAATCTAAATAACAATAGCTACCATTTCCGAAGCAATTTTTTATTTACTCAGGTTTTCTTTCAATTACAGTTTACATTCACTATCATGCTGTGTTAATTTCAGGTGTACAGCCTAGTGGTTAGAAATCATATACTTTATAAAGTGTTTCCCCTGATATTTCCAGTACCCACCTGGCACCATACAAAGTTATTACAATGTTATTGACTATGTTTCCTACGGTCTCCTTTGCATCCCTGTGACCATCTTGTGACTACGAATTTTTACTTAATCCCTTCACCTTTTTACCCAGGCTCCAGCCCCCCTCCCCTCTAGCAAACATCAGTCTGTTCTCTGTATGTATGAGTCTGGTTCTAGTCTGTTCATTTATATTATTCTTTAGATTCTGCATGTAAGTGAAATCATGTAGTATGTGTCTTTCTCTGACTGACTTATTTCACTGAGTGTAATACCCTCTAGGTCCATCCATGCTGTCACAGATGGTAAGATTTCATTCTTTTTTATGGCTGAGTAACATTCCATTGTGTAAACGTACCACAAATTTTCTACCCACTTGTCTAATGAGGGGCACTTGGGCACTTCCAAATCTTGGTTATTATGAATAACTTTTCAATGAACATGGTGCATGAATCAGTGTTTTGGGTTTATTTGGATACTAGAGGCCTGGTGCATGAAAATTCGTGCACTGGAGTGGGGGGTCCCCCAGCCTGGCCTGCTCACAGTCCAGGAGCCCTCAGGGGCAGGAGGTGACCCAGCCATCGGGGGAAGGCGATGCCCTCATCATACCTCTGCTGCTGCCACTGCCAGCAGTGCAAGCCTCGGCCGGCCCTGGTTACCTGAGCCTTGGGTTGGCCCTGGGTGGCTGGGGGGCTGAGGGCGGGTCCGGCCGCATCGTGCGCCTCTGCCCCCTCCCACCCTTGGGGCTGAAAGGACTGGGGGACTCTGGCGGGGCTGAAGGGGCTGGGTGCTGCCTTCTTGTGGCTATGGGCACCACCAGCTTTGTGATGGTGTGATGGTCAATTTGCATATTCTGTCTTTATTAGATAGGCTATTCCCAAGGTTGGGATTCCTGGGTCCTAAAGCTCTGAGGCAATTGGTAAATGCTAGAAACTCTGTGAAGCCCTTTGTGTGTGCGCGTCAGTCAGGGTTCAGAGTAGGAATCAGAAACCGCTCTAGACTTGCAGTGGGGTGGGCTAGGGCAGCACAAGGTCTCAGTGACCAGCAGGAGGGCTGGTGAGTACACTGCCGACATTGGAACATGATGGAGATTGCAAAGGTGACCCAGCCCACTTGCAGTGTTGTCTAGCTGCCTCAGGCAACATTTAGGACCGTGTCCGTCTCAGGCCACCACAGTGGAGTGAGTGTACCCCCCTAGGAAGCAAGAGCGAGCAGAGCAGCTGATGGAAATGCGGAGGCAAAGTACGAAAAGAATGGTCTACTCATCTCCTTCATGCAGATTTGGAACAAAACATAAGCCATGTAGAATCTATAAAGAATGAGAACCCGCAGTGCATGAACACTTTTCCACCTATTCCCAGGTCTTGTGGGTGCACTGAGGTGGTTACATGGATTAAAAAAAAAATTTTTTTTGCAAGGCTGGTTGAAACATGGACCCTTGTCCTCATCCAAGAGTGAGTCAGAAGCCCTGGGAAGCTTTTAAAAAACTCCTAAGCTAATGCTGCACTCCTGACAGGCACGATTTAATGCATCTGAGCGGGGGTAGTGGGGCCCAGCAATGCATGACTCTACTGCTCACCCTGCTTGTGAACCATGGACCTACGAGGGATATGGTGCTGCGATCTCTTCCCCAGAAAGTGCCTGGGAAACCCAGTTGTAATCAGCAAGCTGAGGAAGGTTCTGTGATGAGCTCGTCAGGTCAGTTTCCTGGATTAGAACGAGTTCAGGTGACTTTTAGGAGTTGGAGGTTTAAAAGTGTCAGAATCAAGGACGTCGCTGTTTTTAGGGAAATCCATTCTTGTCTCTTTGAAAGGCACTTGAGCGGTTTTAAAAAAGGAAATATGTATAAAAGAGCAAAAGTGCCCTCCAGTGGCCAAGCTGTAAATTGCACTTTGGTGAAAAGAAGATTTATTTGAAACAAGATGAGCAGGAAGGAAAGAATGGTTAGGAGTCCAGATGTTGAAATTAAGTAAAAAGAGCAAGAATTTTCTGCGTTGGGCTTGTTACCTTTGAGATGCGTGTGGTATATACATTAAAGTGTCAGTGGCTACCTATACGAGTTGAGAACCCAGAAGAGAATTCAGAAGCGGGGCTGTGCATTTGGCAGTCATAACCCTAATCCGGTGTTATTGACAGCCATGGAAACGAATGAGATTATCCAATAAGAAGTTAGAAGAATGAAAGTAACCTGAATGGAGTCTGGGGAATTCTAACTCTTTGAGGTCACGTGGGTGCAGAGATGTGAGATACAGTGAAAAGCAGAAGGGTATCATGTCAAAAAATCAAGGACAGAGTTTCAAGGAACGAGTGGCCAGTGATGTGGAAGGCTCTTGAGTGTCAAGTAAGATAAGAATTGAAGTGTATTTCAGAATTTGGCAACGTGGAAGTGTTTGAGACCCCGACCAATGGCATTTCAGTGGAGGAAAGCCAGGCTGGGATTGGCTGAAGAACGATGATGTAACATCATCAGGAAGACACGTCAAATAGAAGTTCTCAAGGATTGAGCTGACTGGGGAACTGGTTGAATATCACCCCTTTTCTGCTCATTCACTTCCTTGGGGAACATAATTTATGAGGCAGCACACAGGAGATGACACTGTCTCTGAGTTGCATTTGGGTGAAAGATGATGAGATCAGGGGGAAAAAAGCTGTTAATTTCCTATGCTACTTACAATTATAGCTCAATATCGACCACATTTTCTTCAATTACGTCTGACCTCCTATTCTTTGTAAAACTGTCTTTTAATTCGTCATTGAAATTGTGAAGCCTCATCACCCAGTTAGATGGATCATTTTCATGCAGTGAGTGTCTTATTTTACATTTGGTGGGGATTTTTTTCCCTTCAAGAGCCACCAGCGTCTCTCTTTGACGAGCCAGAGGGCGCCATGTTCCTGGGGTGTCTGTGGGGAGTCTTTCCCAGCTCCCTTTGCTCATCTTCCCTTTGCTCCTGGACACATCACTCGCCCTTCATTCCTCTTCTTCCCATCCCGTAGCTTTTGCACCTCAGGCATGTTTGCAGAGCATAAGCCAATCTCTTGTTCTCTTCTGCCTGTGGAAAATAAGCATATGGAAATGTCCTTCACTACCCATATTTGATTTTAGATATTAACTGAAAGTCAACATAAGCGCTATTAAAAATTAAAAAGTCAATCCGGTGATCCGATCTTCCATTTCTCTTAATTGGGCTGAGTTACTCGGATGACATACTCTGTCACGTCACCAGGGCTCCACCCCTTTCTTACCATAAAGCCAGCCAGGCTTCACTTCCTTTCCCATTTCTGGTGTATTTTCATGGCCCAGATCTTGAACATTTTAAAGCACATATCTAATTATTTTCCTCTTTCCCCCCATGTACTTTGTACCCCTCCCTGTGTCTCATATTTTGACACACTAATGCCCAATTTGATGGTATTGGGAGATGGGGTCTTTGGGAGGTAGTGAGGTTTAGATGAGGTCATAAGGATGGGGCCCCAAGGTGGGATTAGTGCCCTAAGGAGAGCTGGCTCCTGCTTGCTCTTAGCCCTGTGAGGGCACAGAGAGAGGGTGGCAGTCCACAACCCAGGAAGCGTCTCCTCCCTACTTCCAGCCTCCAGAACTGTGAGAAATCAGTGTCGGTTGGGTAAAGCACCCAGTCTGTGGCATTTTGTTATGGAAGCCTAAGCGGACTCAGCCACTCTCTCTGGAAAGATGTCTACCCTGGATCGATTCCCTTGCCTGCTTTTCCCAGGCCCACACTGGATTGAACTGTTGAGCGAATCTTGAGATTCCCCAGTGACGGGGGGACAGAATTTGTTTGTGCTCGTTTTAGCCTCTCTAGCAGGCATGGTTCTGTTCCCAGTTAACCCCCGATGCACTTTAGCCCACCTGCGAGCAATTTCTAACGTAATGCAATTACCAATATGTGGATCTTAAAATAGAAAGGTTTCGAGAAACTTCTCTCTGGGGAGTGATACATAAAATACAGTTGGAGATTGCAATGGTACTTACCATAAAAGAGCGTTTGCTCCTGGTCTATGAATCCTCTTGCTTATAAAAACTGCCGAGCCCTGAGTGCACACAGGAAGGGGAGAGAGGCAGGCTCCGTGGGGCGGGGTGGGGCCCAGAGCCCCTGGGGACATCCCTGATAGTCTCCAGCATCTATTCACTAATATTGTTTTATCGCTCTGTGAGGCCATGGCCACTCTATTCAGTTTAAGGCAGGTAATGAACATGAACTCTTTCGGGTAGCGAAGGACATTTCTTAATGAAGATGAGGACCTGGGAGAGGGGAATGATGGTAATGGATGCAACAGTGTTCTTTGAGTCACCAGACCCAATAAATTGGACGTGATATAACAGCTTCTGTTTTGGCTGGAGACTCGCTCTGGCTCCCTTAGAGAGGAATTCAGTCATTTCTGTGTTGGTCGACTCTTTATACCAGCTGTTTGGATTTCTGCATGAATAGTTCCAGTGAGTGTCCTGGGGCCTGGAATTCTCATAACTCGCTTGGGGTGCTTGTATAGATAATAGAAGAATTTAGAATATTTAGACTAACCGTATTTTCCTTGCCAAAACTTGTATTCTAAGTTAAGTGTAATGAGGTGATGGGCTTAATTCGTGTATTTTGAGAGTTGCTTTCATTTTCAGTTTTATATTTCAGTAGATTAATACTGATGAAACTACATTGAGGGTGAAGCATAATACCAGTTTACACTAAGACCAATCAACCTTGTCCGGCCGGTGTGGCTCAGTGGTTGACCTATGCACCAGGAGGTCACCAGTTCAGTTCCTGATCAGGGCACATGCCCGGGTTGCAGGCTTGATCCCCAATCGGGGGTGGGTCGGGGGGAGGGGAGTGCAGGAGGCAGCTGATTGATGTTGATGTTTCTCTCTCATTCATGTTTCTATATCTCTCTCCCCTCCTCTCTCTCTGAAATCAATAAAAACGTAAAAGGAGATCAAGACCCTTTTGAAAGTAGGTAATGCCGTTTTAAAATGGAAGTGCCATCCTCCACTGTTTAAATTATGTTCTCATTTAAGCGATAATAGCAACGATAACCAGTTCTGACCCAATGCTTATCATCAGCCGAACCTCTAAGTGCCTTCCGTATGATCATTCATTTAATTTTCACAAGAACGCCATGAGGTAGACACAATTAACATCTGTGTTTTATAGGTGAGGGAACTGAGGCCCAGAGAATTTCAGACACGCCTCCCCCCCCCCCCCCCAAGATCCCAGAGCTGTTCGGGGGTAGAACCGAGATGTGAGCTAGTGTCCTTGAGTCCATACTCCTCACCATCTGAAAAACACCTCTCAAAAATGTATAATACAGGTTAGGATTATTTGTGTTTGCTGATCAACTATGTGCTATTGTAGAGGAAAATCTGGGAAAGATTCATGTCCTTTCTGAAAAGAGCTATGAGCACTGAAATCCCGTGGTATTGAGCCCTGTTGATCAACGCTCAGTGACAGGTGCCGATGGCCTTGGGTTTTTGAGGCTGCAGAGCACAGAGATGCCTTAGGTTATGGCATGCAATCGAGCTTCTTGATTAAGGAAGAACAGCAACTTGCCTGCAAAGCTACATTTTCAGGCCGACATTCAGAATAAAACTGTACTTCCGCCGTCCTGCCCCCGGGGGATGTGGAACTTTGCTCAGCGTTCAGCGTTGCCCTGGCAGGGACCGGTCCTCTCGCGTGGCCTCCAGAAAGATGGCTTCATCATCTCCCCCTACTGAGCGAGCATTGCTAGTTTATGTCCCCATCCATCTCGGTTTCAGCTGCTTTTATTTCTGCTGCTGTGAACGGACGTGTCTTTGCCTGTTTCACATGCAAACTCCCCAGGAGGGAGTCTTTGTTTTGGTTGAATTGTCACCATCCAGTGTGAGGGCATTTCTTATGGACAGAACAGTGTGACGGTCACCTCTGGGTGGCTGCCTTCGGGAACAGCGTCCACCCCTGCTCCAAACAGCTGGGCCCAAGATTGACAGCTGGTGCATATGGGATTCCTAGGTTGATTCCTTCAGACGAAAACTACAGACACTTAGTCAATATGTTATGTCCAAATCACACCTCCATATTTCCCCCCCCTGAATCATGTAAACACCAGTCAGCCCAAAACTCTTAATTAAGCTTGAGCCCGTAAACTTTTTATTTAAAATGAATGAAATAGGGTTTCCTACACACTCAATTAAGGCAGATTTATTAGCTAAGTATGAGATTTGAAGCCATAGCATGCCATTTGTATAAGTTGAAATATGCACGGCCCACTTCCTAATCCTCACGCTTCTTTTTATACAGAAGCTGAAGAGTTGACCGCAGTTCAAGAACTAGAGGTTTAATACGGAAGTGAATTCTTTCAAAGAAGCCTGCAGCTATTCAGTTCCATTGCTATTGGTTTCTTTTTATTTGCTTCCTAATATAAAAAAGCAATTACTCTGTAATTTCTAGGGCATACTGTGCCTTTCAAACTTTAAAGATTGTCAGTGCAAGTGATAAGCTATTAAGCGTAAAGGATTCGGTTGCTTTGGGTGACTATGTGTCCTCCTGCACATGCTATTACTGTGACTTTAGAGGTGTCATGGCCTTGATGGATTTTTCATGTGAGCCTTCCTCACTATTGGGGATTTTGTTGTTGTTGTTGTTAATCCTTACCCGAGGATATTTTCCATTGATTCTTAGAGAGAGTGGAAGTGAGGGGCAGAGACAGAGAGAAACATCCACATGAAAGAGCCACATTGATTGGTTACCTCTCGTATTTGCCCCAAAGCTGGGGATCAAGCCTGCAACTGGTACATGCTCTTGACCAGAATCAAACCCAGGACCCTTCAGTCCAAGGGCTGATGCTCTATCCACTGAGCCAAACCTGCTAGGGCTGGGTTTTGTTTTTGTTTTTAAATTGATTAAGAGAGAGAGGAAAGAAGAGGAAGAGAGAGATCGAAACATCAGTGAGAGAGAAACGTTGATTGGCTGCCTCCTGCATGCCTCCTACAGGGGACCGAGCCCACAATTCCGGCATGTGCCCTGATGGAAATCGAACTCGGACCTCGTGGTTCATAGGTCGACGCCTATTGGGGCTTTTTTATCCCCTGTATTCTCATGACGGTAAACATGGCAGACCTCTGCAGGGGTCCTCATCTAGTAAAGGAAATGATCTTTAGGGAAAAGAGAGAAAACTAAAGTGAGAATAAAAATGAGCTGTGGTGGGCTGAGCTTCCTCAGAAAACGGAGACACCCATGTCAGAAAATTTTCAAAATGTTCTTCCTTTGGTTACACTTTGATCTGTTTGTGAAATAACAGATTTTCCTTATCGATTTACTTCTTTAATCTTTACTGGAGAGTTAAAATTCAAGCTCAATATGCTAGTTATTGTTTTTTTTGGTTACAAAGAAGTTTATTTTATATTTGTCATTTACAATATATCTCCAGCACAATGTACCTTATGTGAATGCCAACTCCATTGCGTGGTTCCCCCTCTCATTCCCCCCTCCACCGTCATATCTGGAAATGGGTTGTGAATTGTCTATTATATTAAACTAGAGGCCTGATGCATGAAATTCGTGCACGGGGGCGGGGGGGGGGGGTCCCTCGGCCTGGCTGGTAATCGGGGTGATCAGGGCCAGCAGGCTGGGGGAGGGACCGTGGGAGGGACCGTGGGAGATTGGCTGTGGGAGTGCACTGACCACTAGGTGGCAGTTCCTGCATTGAGCATCTTCCCCCTGGTGGCCAGTGCACGTCATAGCGACTGGTTGATGGGTCATTCGGTCGTTCTGTCGTAACAGCCACTTAGGCATATATATATATACACATTCTGGCTGAACTTTGGTTCTAAATCGCGTAGAGACAGCTCTGTGCTGCTCATTTGTGAGAATGTTTTCAAGCCCATGGTGGCAGGTGAAGGGAAGGCTCACAAAATATTTATGAAAAATAGAATAAACTGGACTAGGACTGGGGAGTGTGACGCTAAATTGCACCACAACCCGAGGTGAGTCTCTTAACCCCTCAACCCTCAGTTTCTTCGCCGGCAAAGGTTATCCCGGTATTTGTCCGCCAAACTGGCTGTGCTTGAAATCTTCATACCAGCTGCTTGATACACGGTGCCATTGGACATAAGTAAAAAATATATGTAAAGAAAAAAGAATCAACAAAACTTCATATGTCAAATTACAGTAAACTCTATTTTCTCCTACCTGTGAAAATGTGGGCAAGTAACTTAATCTCTAAATGCCCGCCGATGAGGTTTAGTAAAGGCTAACTGAGGAGATTCGTATAAAACCCTTCTCTCAATGTCAAGTGGTAGAAAGCGGGCAGTGCCTGATGCCTGGGACCAGCAGATGTTCCTGAAAGTCAAGGACTTCCCTGGGTGGCATTAAGGAGTCAGGTTGGACCCAGGTGGTAGGAGGTCTTAAGTGCCAGGGTTAGCAGACCTTTCTCTCTTTCCAAGTTTCGACGTGTGTGATGACAAGGTACAGGTCTGATGGGCGAGAGTGGGGCCCAGTTTGGGGTGATGAACCAGAGCCCAAGAATAAGGTTTCTAAATTATAGCAGAAAGTTACGAGGACATTTTATAAAAGGGAGATTGTTCAGGAAAATTAGAGTAGAGAATAGAAACGGATTTGATTTCTACGGCAGCCGGGGAGTCTGAAAGGAAGGAAAAAGTGGAAGTGACTTTGAGATGAGAATAGTGACAGAGGAGCCAATACCTACGTTGGGAGAAAAGATGAGTGTATTACAGACCGTGTAAGCCTCAGGATAGGGCAGAACGGTTACAATGAGGAGGGCAGAGAGTGGAAATGTGATGTCGGGAGGGGGCTCGGACGTGATGACAGAATATGATAGTCACTCGGGTAGAAGTCCCGCTCGATGGTGTGAGTAACCGGGCTCCCAGAGGAGGGTTGTGAAGTCAGAGGAGCAGAAAATGGTCCAGATTCCGCAGGTGACTCAAAATTTGCCTTTGCAACCCTGTTCCCCACTCTCCCTTGACCTTTCCCAATACTTATTCTCCTGTCTTCAGCCTTCCTGTCTCACAGATCCACTGTTCAGGACCTACCCTAGGACTAACAGTATTTCTGATCCCAACATAATACTTAACTCATTGCGGGCTGGTCACGAGCGTTCTCTTGTTTTCATATTACACAGTGTTTTACATAAATGTTAAAGGCACGCCTTAGAATTAAATACCCGTTACTTTTTTTTTTAAAATATATTTTATTGATTTTTTACAGAGAGAAAGGGAGAGAGATAGAGAGTCAGAAACATCGATGAGAGAGAAACATCGACCAGCCGCCTCCTGCACATCCCCCACCGGGGATGTGCCCGCAACCCAGGTACATGCCCTTGACCGGAATCGAACCTGGGACCTTTCAGTCCGCAGGCCGACGCTCTATCCACTGAGCCAGACCGGTTTCGGCAATACCCGTTACTTTTGAAGTTACTTATTACATGTTCTTACAAGCTAATGTCTTTTTAAAGTATACTTTGTAAAATGTTTTTGTACTCATTCAGTAGAAACTGGCCACTGGGTGAAGCTAGCAATAAAACTACTGGTGTGCAATTTAATAAATAGTTTTTTAGATGTCCCTATCTTTTTAAAGTATATTATTATTGATTTCAGAGAGGAAGGGAGAGGGAGAGAAAGAAACATCAATGATGAGAGAGAATCATGGATCAGCTGCCTCCTGCACGCCCCCTGCTGGGGATCCGGTCTGAAACCCAGCACATGCCCTGACCAGGAATCGAACCATGACCTCCTGGTTCATGGGCCGACACTCAACCACTGAACTACACCAGCCGGGTTTAATAAATAGTTTTGAACACATGCATGAGTATAGTATTTTTTTAAACATTTTCTGCAACAAAATAAATGACCACTTTGCCAGTAGGCTGTCCTATGGAAATAAACCACAAGGTGGTACTAGAGTATTTAAAGTAACTGCATGTAGCTCTACCTATGACAAAACAATGGTGAGATAGTGTTCTTTTAAGAAATATTTTTTAGATTTATACATAAGTGACTTAATACAGTGTTAAATTTTAAATGTTTTCTGGGTACTATTTGTGCTTTCAAAAGTGAGAGTAGACTAAGTAAGCATTTAAAAAAACAAAACTATCAGAAATGAAGGGTCAGAGAAGGGGCGGGTATTAGAATGTTCCATAGGGTGGTGAAAATGGCTACCTCACTCTAAAGCATGTAAAATACATATATGTATCTATATGTGCATGCATATTTATTACATATATTTATGTATTATATATAAATATCTATTTACATATTTTTATGTAATGTCTATATCTATTTTATCCCATCCACCCATCTGTCCTTCCATCCATTCATCCATCCATCCATCCATCCATCATCCATCATCCATCCATCATCCATCCATCCATCCATCCATCCATCATCCATCCATCCGTCCATCCATCATCCTTCCATCCATCCATCCGTCCATCCATCATCCATCCATCCATCCATCCGTCCATCCATCATCCATCCATCCATCTGTCCATCCATCATCCATCCATCCATCCATCCATCCATCATCCATCCATCCATCCATCATCCATCCATCATCCATCATCCATCCATCCATCCATCCGTCCATCCATCATCCATCCATCCATCCATCCATCCATCCATCCGTCTGTCCATCTGTCCAGCAGAGCATTTTCTCCCGGGAGGCAGCTGAGCCATGCTGTCCGCCATGCTCTTTCTGAAATGCTCCCTGTCTCCCCGTTTTTCCCAGATGCCACTCAGAAACCTCTTCCTTGGTGCAGCCCTTCCTGATATCTCTCCTGGGGAAAACCCATCATTTGCCTACTACTCTGACCCGTTGGGTCCGTACACAGGTGGGCTTTGTTTCACTGTACTTCCCGGCATTGCGTTTTTGTTTTTGTTTTTTACCACTCAGCACCAGCAAAGAGATTACCACTTGCTCTGACATTCTCGCTTTATCTCTGTGGCCTGGAATAGAACCCGCCATATCTCCGAGGTATGCCCGACAATTTCATATCAGTGTCCATGCCTTCTAAGCCCACTGGTTCACTTTCCTATGCGCCACATTCGATGTCCTTGTGATGGACACTGAGGTGCCCTCTGAGGTGGGAACTGTATCTGACTTGGTCTGGACTCCTAGGGCAGGGCACTTAAAAAACAGACCTCAGCAGTGCACCAGGAGTGAAGGCAAGGCATTCTGTGCTGGGAGGACGCTACAGTTCAAAGATCTATCCTAAAAACATGCACAGAACAGACAAGATCCTTTGAATTGTGGTCCAACATGTCAACATGTTTGGCTAACATGCCGTCAGTCACATTTAATCAGCAACAGGGATCAAATGAATGCATTTACCATCCTTTTCCTAATGTTACTCACGTGAAAAGCATCAGGAACGCTGACCAGTCTTTCTGTTTCTTGGGGTGTGGGTGGAAGAAACGAATCTTAGTAGATATGAAGATTGGGGAGGGAACTATTAGCTTGGCCATTGTGCACATTAACTTGTGCTGTAAATCTGTCTCCCCGCCCCCCCTCCCCCCCTTCTCGGCAGCTGTAAACCAGACCAATTAAAACCGAACTCGGCGCTGATCCTCCCATATGCTGGTTGGCACTCTCTTCAGCGAGGAGTTTAGAGTCTAATTATTTTTAAACCCCCTGTTTACAAACCTTCTGCTTCTTTTCAAATCGTGCAGCCGAGCTCAAATCCCGGGCCAGTAAGACTTACCGTTTAAGAAGCAGAAGCTCAGCCAAATGAAGATACAGTGTCCGGGAGATACTGGCCGAAGGGATGCTAACCTCTGGGGGTAGGAGAGTTCTTTGAAGAAAACGGTTTGAAACAATTAGGTTTGCATTCCACAAACCCGGAACACTAACGTTCACCGGTAATAGCATAACAAAGTGTTTGAATTTCCACGTTGAAGGTGGAAAAGGGAGTTGACTCATTTCTGCTACTAACTACACTGACCACACACACGCACACACACACACACACACACACACACACACACCCACCCTCTTCTCTGCCTCTACTACTTAAGATCTTAGGTGACTTGAGATTAATGCTGAGATTAAAGATAGGCGATGACCATGTTTTCTGAGCCAACACAGAAGTCGCCCCTGATGATTACTGTGGGGAAGCTGAGAGGCAGCGTGCAATCCGAGTTCTAGGGCTCTAACCGTGGTTTTTTTTTAAAAAAGATTTTTTTTCTCACACTTTCTCAGATTTTAAAAACGTTAACTACGAAGTCAGACCATCTGTACCTGCCGTTAATTCATCCTATCAAGACTCCAAAACGGGGTCGATGAATAAATAAGGCGAAGTATTTCTCAGTCGTGTTTTTTTTTTCTTATAGATTCTGTGGTTCATTAGGTACATGGGTTGAACATAATTAGTCTCCATTTGAATTACATTTTTTTGCATCCCTTGGATGACTGGAATCTTAATATCAGTCGTGCATGTAGAGACTTTATTAAAATTTTAATATAATTCGATCTTGAAGTCCCAGGAACCTGATGTTGGACTCTCCCTGATGAAATTTGCTGAGAGCTTCCATCTCTCCACTCGAGAAAGAATTGAAAGTTGCTGGTGGCACCCGGCAGGAACGCAGTCACACAATGACAATGCGTTCCGCTCTCTGTCAAGGTTAAAAGCTCAGTACGCTCTTACACGGTAGAAGCAAGCTATTGGAATTGTCTTTAAGTGGAAAGAAATAGAAAAGGGAATTTATGAAATTCTTCAAAATCCCACTTCGCATACATATTTTCGGCAGATTCTTCTGCTTCTGAATGGACCCCGTTGTACATAAAGCATCTAAGTCTCCCTCCCCACCGCCTTCTTCATCTTGTGCACGGTGAGAAAAGACGTGCTTTGCACAGCTTGAGAGAATTGAATGTTATCGATTTAAGTTCTATGTGAGCCTTATTTCCTATTAGCGGGCCATGTTTAGTGGACTAGCGGTCTTGGTACTGTTTTCAAAGGAGATGCCCATCCTACAGAGCTAAATCTGAAAGTATGTGCAGGCATCAGTGTGAATTTTTCGAGTACAGGTTTATCACAATCATTGCCTCAGTTATACTAGCATTAGAACTAAGTCAGAGGTGAAAATCGATAATGAATACCTGAACCCATCCTCTTGTTTGTCCATTGCTTTGGTAAGGACAACTTCCATATTTTCCCTCTCCACAGTGTCTTATTGTCTAATTGGGTAAATAACTTCTTTGCCCTTCTATTTCCATCAATAGCAACTGTTAACATTCTGGTTTACCCCTCTCCAGATGTAAGAGTGTGCGTAAGGCATGTTCACCCTATTCCACTCTTCTGTCAATTATTATAGCTTTCCTCATAGAGATCTCATCCATATTTTGTTTGATTTGTACTTAAGTATTTAAAAATCTTTTATGCTAATGTGTATTATATTGTTTTGATTTTCAAATTTGACTTTTTCATTGCTGTTATATAGAAAGCAATTGAACTTTGGTATATTAACCGTGCACCCTACAACCTTGCTATAATTGTTTCGGCCTACATATTTTAAAGGTCACATCAATAAATAGAATTAAATTGTTGAGATTGTTGAAACATTTAGTAGATCTTATATATAAATTGGTGTTTATTTAACTATTTTGCATGTGATAAATCATACCAAATTTGCTTTCATTTATCTTGACTAATCAAGATTTGAAGGTTTTTCCTTTTTTCCCCTATCTTCCTACATATATATGTACACACACATATATTTATGTACATAAATAATTACTTCTGCAAATTAAATACAATTTTAAATAAACTCCTCTCATGATATCTTCCCCTTTTAGGTAAAGAATAGAGAGAAAGAACCACATATTCTGCTAGGTCTTAAGAGAAGTAAAGGTACCTCATAATTTAAGTAAACATTTCAAATTAATGGAGAAAAGTGCTTTTAGTTTGTTCACTTCAGTTATGTCTTTGTAAATTTACCTTTTCTCCAATATAGTTTTGTATGTCTAGGACTTAATTTGAAAAAAAAAGAAAAAAAGAAAAAAAGTAAGAGGCCCTTAAGGTTTGTGTTGAAAGATGTTCTTCTTTTTCTAAAGAAAAACAAAATCATCTTCCAAGTGTAGACTTCAAGCCTCATTCTCAGAGGAGGGACTAGGATTCTCTGCTGACGGCAACATTCCAGATTGACTCCTGCCCCGGTTAGAGCCTAAATGATCATCGTGATTTCCCTGGGAACCTTTAATTACTCTTGGTATGCAAGTCAGACAGTCTGTTAGAATGTGCCATTCTTCTCCAATTGCAATTTGGCTTGCATTGTTGGGATTCACGAAGGCCCTGCCATTTCTCATGGCGCACCAGCCATCACATGTGCCTCAACGTGCATATTCAGAGACAGTTTGTGATTCATGTCCCTGTTTTGGTTTTGTTTTTGATTTCCAACTTCCCTTTTCAAAAGCATTCAGCATGGTATATATCTATATATCTATCTCTATCTCTATCTCTATCTCTATCTCTATCTAATCCATCTCTAATCTATACCTATACCTATACCTATACCTATACCTATACCTATACCTATACCTATACTTATACCTATACCTATATCCATACCTATACCTATACCTACTCTATACCTATACCTATACCTATATCTAATCTATACCTATACCTATATCTATATTTAATCTATACCTATATCTATCTATATATCTATATCTATGTCTATGTCTATATCTATATCTATATCTGTATCTGTATCTGTATCTATATCTATATCTATTTCTATATCATCTATGTCTATATTTCTTGATTTCAAAGGGAGGAAAGGAGAAAAGATGGAAACATCGATGAGAGAGAACTATTGATCGACTGCCGGATTCCAAATGTGCAGGCTTTCTTCTAAGTGTAATAGGGCACCTTTCCTATCTCCCTCGAATCATTCAGAACAGGTTGCAAGTCTTGGCTTCCTGTGGGTTTTGGAGGCGTGAGAGAAAGAACCTCAAAAGACAAAGTGAGGATTGGCAGAGCCGTAACTTCCTCTCTTCACTGCCCATCTATTGGCCTGTTATTCAGTGTTCGGAACTTCTGTGTAAAACACCTAAAGCTAACAATTGGGTTTGATGGGACTTCATAAATGTGCTTTATAATTTAGATTTAGGTCTTTGCGGTTTTTATAGATTTGATCACATACGAGCCGTGCTATTTGATCATGTTCTGTCTCCCAGCTCCCGTGTTTCAAGCCTCTCCGGGCAGAAATGAAAGTATGCGTGCACTCCTTTCTACAGCTCTTTCATTTATACCCCAACCCTCGCCCGCTTTCATGTCGGCCATAAAATCTCCATCCAGTGCTGCTTTATGTGCAACCTCAGTTTTTTGTTCAGCTTGACCTACCGTGGGGTTGGATTTTGTAATGAAACCTTATCAGGTTTTTATTCAACGGGGCACCTTCATATGAGGAGGAAGAGACAGACTATGTTACCAAAGGTTGTGCTGACGGGATAAAAAGTGGGTTTTTTACTTGTTTCATCCGTTTTGATCATAGGAGCCGCTTGAAAACTTTGCAGGTCTTTAAAGCGTCAGCTCCCGATATTTTAAATGTGCTGAGGTCAGGAGGTGCAGTGAGAAATGGAAAGCGTCGTGTGAAGGGAATTCGGGGGTTCTGTTGTCCCGAGGAAAGCAGGTGGGAGTTCAGGGACATCGGGGGGATGAAACCAAGGAATTGAGGTGGTCTGGTTTTCACGTTCCCACCGACTGGCTGTGAGACAGGATGAGTGAGCCATGCCTTCCCCGGGTCCCAAGACGCCTACAGACGCCTGATCGCAGTGTATATAGTCGGTGTTACCACTTGGAAGTCATACAATTTGGACCAAAGTCAAAGGGACAGTGTTTTATTTAGATCATCCAAAATACACAAGCGTGCGATATCTCCAAGACTGTGACTATTTTGTTGTTGTTGTTAATCCTCACCCCAGGATATTTTTTCCATTGATTTTTAGAGAAAGTGATATGGAGGGAGGGAGCGAGGGATGGAGGGAGGGAGGGAGAGAAAGAGAGAGAGAGAGAGAGAGAGAGAGAGAGAGAGAGAGAGAGAGAGAGAGAGACATCGATGTGAGAGAGACACATCGATTGGTTGCCTCCCACATGGGCTGTGACCAGAGCCGGGGACTGGGCCTGCAACCAACGGATGTACCCTTGACTGGAATCAAACCCGGGGCTCTTCAGTTCGTGGGCTGACGCTCTATCCACTGAGCCAAAAACCGGCTAGGGCCCATGACTATTTTAATTTTTGGAAGAATGTCACACAGAGTGCAGTCTACCATTCCGAATCCATCATAATATGGTATTTATAAGACTGTGGCTCTTTTATTTATTTAGTTTTGACTGTGGCTCTTTTATATATATCTTATTTACCCAGGGTTTTTTATATTCTATCATAACTATAACTCAGGAAAATTTCTACTCGTCAGTACACTTGGGTACATAATACAAATGTAGCACCCTTAAGAGATGCAGCCCAGAAAACATACTTTACAGCTACTGACAAAAAGAAAAGAAAAGAAAAGAAAAGAAAAGAAAAGAAAAGAAAAACACTGTTGAAAATTAAAAATAAAAGTGATTCCTGGATCAAATTCACGTCAGGCCCAAAAGAACAATTCAGTTTCAGTCTGTAAATACCTTTGGGTGGCAGAGTTTTCCATGTATAAGGTTCATGCCCTGACTAATTTTTGTCAACTTGATGTAGAAATTCAAAACAGAATGGGGCAATCTATTTTGAATTACCCATTTATATCATATATACACAATGCTTGCTAGTTTCTAATTTTTCTAATAGACAGTATTATTTTATAAATGCCCTTTTGACTCATTTTAATTATTTTTCTAAATTAAAATTCAGTTTGGCGAGTTTATGAGGTTAGATCAGTGATCCAGGGTCCATGCCCAAGTGGACTCCAAAATAACAAGAATGATGCTGATGGTGATATTGATGAAAGAATGAAAAACAGCATTTATTGTGTGCCTACTGGATTCCATAAACGGTTCCATATACTTCACATGTAGTAAATATTAAACCCTTAGGACAAGGCTATCAGATAAATATTCTTCTTCAGTTGAAAAGTTTGGGCTGAACAGCAACTTTTGATGACAAAAAGATGCTAGAATTTAAAAACAATTTAGAGCAAAAAAACTTTTTTGCTCACAGAAAGCACCAAGAAATGTCTTAATTCCTGGAAACCTAAGTGAATTTCTAAATATAAAATCAATTACATAAACGGCAGGGCAGCACAATTGAAGCCAGGGAAATCTAATGAATAACCTTCCTCTGATATTTGCTGCGTGTGTTTATTAACAAACAAAATATCCCCAGTGTGAATGAATAAATATATAGACAAACAGACACACAGATCGATACGTAAGTAAATACATGAAATGCGTAGATGAGATGTTGCTATGCTTCCCAGCCTACCCCCACATGTGAACACAAAAGTGATCGTCTTAGAACTAAACCATCCTTTTTTTGATTAATTAAATGTTCTGAGGCTAGGCTGGTAACTTTTGGTCCTCCGTAAGCATTTCGTTCACTCTGATTTAGTAACTGTTATTCCAAAGGCATTTGACACGCTGCAGCTGAGCAGTAGGGGGCTGCACACGCCATGATCGATCACCTCGCTGTGACAGCCTGGGAGGTGGCCGGGCTGGAGCCCCTGGCTGATGCCCACGCCTCAGTGGGGGTGGCTTTCTGCTGCCCGCCCTTCCTTAGCTGAGGGAGCTGGAGGTTCCTGTGCTTTCCCAAGGAGCCTGTTGCTCAGCAACCAGGCCTTCCCTCTTAGGAAATAGGTCAGGAAAGAGGAAGAGAGATAAGGGAGTGATCAAATGTTTGCCTGCAGCTCTGATAAGGCAAGAATCCCAGGAAAATAAATAGTTCAGGATAGGTATCTTCGACCCACAGGGAAACTAATTAATCTCATTAGGTCAGGGGCTGTTACCTGGAAATGCTGGTTCCCCTCTCACCCGGGGGAAGAGGGTTCGTGGTTTTATTTCATTTGATGTTTTTATTGATATTAGAGAGAGAGGAAGGGAGAGGATGAGAGAGATAGGAACATCAATGAGAGAGAAACATCATTGATTGGCTGCCTCCTGCACGCCCCCTACTGGGGATTGAGCCTGTGACTAGGGCAATGATGGTGAACCTTTTGAGCTCGGTGTGTCAGCATTTTGAAAAACCCTAACTTAACTCTGTTGCCGTGTCACATATAGAAATTTTTTGATGTTTGCAACCAAAGTAAAACAAAGACTTATATTTTTGATATTTATTTTATATATTTAAATGCCATTTAACAAAGAAAACTCAACCAAAAAAATGAGTTCGTGTGTCACCTCTGACACGCGTGTCATAGGTTTGCCATCCCTGGACTAGGACATGTGCCCTGACAGGGAATCGAAACGGTGACCTCTTGGTTCCTGGGTTTATGCTGAACCTCTGAGCCACGCCTGTCAGGTGAGGGTTCGTGGTTTTAAATAGCATCGAAGGCCAATCGCATCGTATTTGATAAAGTTAGACATTGTGGTGTGCTGTGGGCATTATCTCAAGGTCAAAGAAGAATATTCCCTCCCGAAGCCAAGAATGAGTTTTATTTCATGTAGTTGACTTACTACTTAGTTATTCACAGACACTTACGTGTCATAACAAATGTTAGCTTTTTTTTTTATTGACAAAAATTCATTGAATTGTCTTTCTTCTTCTATGACTTAGGAATACTGATTGATAGTGTTTGTCAGGAAAAATCCCCAATGAAAAAATGCACTGCAGAATCTTGAGTAGCTGTAATTGAAAAATTGGAAACAGAAAATGTTCTTAAAAACTTTTTTGTGTGTGTATTAAATGATGTGAACTGGTGATAACTATATACCATCTGGTGCATCTGCAATCTAAAAGAATGGAAAATTAGGTCTGTAAACATATGGTACACAGAGACGTTTTGGTTAGGAGTATTAAGTGGAAACAAGAGTCTGTCTTTCAAAGTCCACTCTGACCACCCCTCTTAAATCAAGTTCCCTTTTTTAAATAAGATCTTGTCTCAGCTGGCATACATGCTAAACCCATTTGTTTCCTCTCTTGTGTGACTGATACGCCATTTAAAGGGACAGTATGCCACTTCACTTACTGTCCAGTTAAGACATTCTCGGTGCTTGTCAGGAGAAGAGCTGCTCAGTTTTAAAGTGCGGGTCAGTTAAGAGAAGGTGGTGGGCTGGACCGGTGTGGCTCAGTGGTTGAGTGTCGACCTCTGAACCTCCTGGGCTAAATGGGCCATATTTTATGGGACACATAGCATGCCTCAAAACTCACAACATGTAAGAATAACTCCCCGTAGGGTATTTATATGTTAGCGTGGCCTTGTTGGGTTTAGCTGGGGAAAACGTGTCTAATCTATGCTTATATTACTTAGGCATCATGTGCTTTTAGAAAATAACAACCCAGGCCCGCATAACTTGGGCAGTTATCCCTAACCTGGGGAGCCCCGTGCTTCAGGGGGTCCCCTCCCAGCTGTAAGAGGCCAGGCGTGTATCGAACAATTTGCATTTAAACCTGATCATCAGGAAGAAGAGGTTCTTGACAATAGAAAGCTCCGATAGAGAATATATTGTGTATGCAAATGTACTGATTTGCATGCAGGAGATGAAATCTAACAGTGGGGCCACCGTAGAAATTAAGGCCTGTGCTTCCCTGAGTGTCCGGCGATGCCGAATGACAATTGATGCCCCGTGGAAAGAAACGCGACATCTGCACGGCTACCAAAGGGACATAGGATGCTCTGTGATGTCTTAGTGCTGACTGATGGCACACCAGAGGCGTGGAAGTACTGCAGACACACTCCGTCCAGTGGTTAAATAAAGCGCCGAGGAACGTTCCTTATAGGAAACGAGTTGTTCCTATTCGGAGGGAAAGGGGAGTTCATTTCTTTCTTGCGACGTCTCCTCGCAAGCGGGAGTGCCGTTTAATGCAGTCGCTTTGGTTTCCAAAGAAACTCTTGGCAGTTTTTGGAAGTTACTTTGCAGTGTTTTCAGACTTGGTTGTGCTAAGCTTGCCATCTGGCCCAGAGGGTGGCCTGGAGCCTTCAGTGAGCCACCTTTTCTGGGTTGAAGATGGAAAGCAATAGTGATACATTCTGAATAAGTGGACTGATGGGCAGAATAGTTCATGCTACCAACAGGCTTTCCAGTAAACCAGGGAGTCGAGATGTTCTCAGTTGTGAGTGTGTGTGTGTGTGTGTGTGTGTGTGTGTGTGTGTGAGAGAGAGAGAGAGAGAGAGAGAGAGAGAGAGAGAAAGAGACTTGCCATTGAGTTGGCTCCTGGTGGCCTGTATCACCTTAATTTGCTCTGGAACCCACTGGTTTATCTTCCTGGGTGTTGTGATATCCCCAGAACTCTCCCCAACACCATATTTAAAGTGAATTGATCCTCCCACCATCAATATTCTTCCCTGTCCAACTTGCACATCCATATGTAGTAACTGGAAGACAAGGGTGTGGATGGTCTTGGCCTTGGTCTCTAATGACATGTCTATGCACTTGGTGGTCTCTCCTCCTTCTTATGTTGCTGCCCTTCCAAGTCAGCCTTTCTCTTGATTTCTTGGCTGAGTCTCCATTTGGATTGATGATTGGACCCAGGTGAGCAAAATCATTCACAAGATCAGTCTTCACTGTATGTATTAAAGTTGGATGGGAAGGGGAGCAGAGGTTGCCACAATAAAATATAACTGGGACCTGGCCAGTGTGGCTCAGTGGTTGAGCATCGACCTATTGAACCAGGAGATCAGGATTGGATTCCTGGTCAGGGCACATGCCTGGGTTGTAGGCTCGATCCCCAGTAGGGAGCGTGCAGGAGGTGGCCGATCAATGATTCTCATCATTGATTTTTCTATCTCTCTCCCTCTCCATTCCTCTCTCTGAAATCATTACAAATATTTTAAAAAATAGTGTTTGGGGATATTATTTTAAGCTGGTTATTTTTAAGAAACTCAGGAAGAAACTATGACCTTCCCCCTAACTGCATAAAAGAATTTAGAGAGTGGACTTGCTCCCGGAATGGAGGTCTCATCATTGATAACGATAATTCAATGTGAACTAGGTGTCATTGGGAGGAAGCTAGCAAGGCCCATTTTATCGGAGTCCTCCCTGAGTCTCAGGGTTAAAGATGGCCCAACATACGTTTGTTTACCAAACCTGGGCTTCCCCATCTCCATATGGGTTGCCTGGCAATTTTAGAGAATCAAAAACCTTAGGACTGATTGGCCATCATAGAGAAAACTGTTGAAGATCTCTTCTTTCTGTATTTCTCTCCTATACACATACTCTTCCCATCCCAATTCATAAACATTTTTTTTTTCTTGAAAGATGGTAACTATTGAATTATGCTTTAGCAAATTTTGTGCCTGTCTTTGGTGTTCGTAGAGTGAAAGAAAAATGGAAGGAAGTAAAAATAAAAATCAATAACACTACCAGAGGGGGGAAATGTAGCCTCCAGCTCCAGCCATTCCCTATATACATTGTCTTTTCTTGTTTTTATGACAAATGAATGCAGTATGAAAATTACTCACAGTCCGGCAGCAACCTGGATGCAAACCCATGTGCAGAAGGCCTTGAATAGAATCTAACTCCACATCCGTTCATTTTAAATGCAAATCATGGGATCCGAGTAGGACCAGCATGTTAGAGTGGAAGGGTGTGTTTGGACATTGAAGAAAGCCGCCTCGCTGGCTGGGAGGCTCAGCCACTTACTTATAGAAACGAGTCTGAGAAGGGAAGGACCCAGCACAGGCTTGCCATGCTACTCCTGTCAGTGTTAGATGGAGGTTATATCCTGAAAAATCTTGGTTATCAGGGTTCCGACCAAAAAAGCATCCGAGAAAGAATAACAGGAAACACACCTTTACGAAGGTGAAGCTATAAAACACACCCCTCTTCGGGTTATTTGAGATTCCTGTAACTTAGGAGTTGGGGGATGTTTTCTAAATTAGAGGCAAGGAGTCATTTTCTTGTGTGTGAAATTAAATATATATATATAAATGTATGCATTTATTCTGATTTTCACTAAATTGCGCCCTGAGCTTCCTAGGGATAATTTTGTACTCAGTCTTCCTCACAGGTGTGTTTCCCTCGGGGACATCTCTTGATGATGATCATAAACTAAATAAGTAGCAAAGACCAGGGAAGATGCTGAAATTCAGAGAAAAATATTAGCGAGTAATCAACCCTAACTAATATGGCAACACATTAAAGGTCCACATGCTGCCCTTTCTCTGGGCATGAACATGTTAGGGTCAAGTGTCACTGAGATGAGTTTGAGAAGGGGTGTGTGTGTGTGTGTGTGTGTGGTGGTGTGTGTGTGGTGTGTGTGTGCATATGTGTGTATGTAGTGGTGTGTGTGTGTGTGTAGGTGTGTGTGTATCTGGTGGTGTATGTGTCTGTGGTATGTGTGTATGTGCTGTGTGTGTGTGGTGTGTGTGTGGAGGTGTGGAGGTGTGTGTGAAGGTGTGTGTGGTGTGTGTGTGGTGTGTCTGTGTAGTGGTGTGTGTGTGTGGTGTGTGTGTGTGGAGATGTGTGTGTGGTCTGTGTGGTGGTGTGTGTGTGGAGGTGTGTGTGTGGTGGTGGTGGTGGTGGTGGTGTGTGTGTGTGTGTGTGTGTGTGTGTGTGTACCCTGTGCTGGGTGGAGAGAAGTCCCTGCCGCTGCAGCTGTGAGTTCTGTTGGGGCCAGACCCCAAGGCCCTGGCGCTCAGCAATTAAGATTAATTGGCAGCCACCCTTCCGTGGGGATTGTGGGAGAGCCCAATTAGCAGCAAGCGTTTAGTTTTCCACCAGGGTTCCCTTCTCCCTTTCCTCTCTATTTAGACTTTGAACTGGATGAAAGTGCAGAGAGAACTTTTTCCTTTTTAATGGTATGAATTCTGCTGCGAATGATCAGGTAGAAAGCGCTCTCATTCTGGGATACATATGTCTGCTCTCCTGTTAGCTTTGCAAACCTCCGTTTGGAATCCGGGGTTACTTTGGGCCCAGCCCCAAGGCCATTTACCCGGGAGAAATATTCCGCAGGTTTGAGGAGCAGGACGAGCAGCGCAGTTCCTCTGGGGCGGCAGCGCCGACTCCATTTGGAAGTGACTCCCTTTGTTTCTGTTTCACGCTGTGCAGGTTAATACCTCTGCCGTGTGGCACCACGCAGGACACCTGCTGTGTTGGCTTTTTGGGTGCTGGCTGGGAGAGGAGTCCTAGAATTCCCAGGAGTCCGTCTGTCCCCACTTTCAGACTCAGCCGCAGACATGGGGAGACCAATGAACACCATCAGAGACAGGACGAGGACAAGACAGGAAGCATTCACACTCATGGAGGTGGTAGACATGGGCTTTACTGAACTCACGCTACTTCCTCTCTCATTTCCCAGTAACTTCCATATCCTGTCACCCCGTCGGGGGGATTTTAGGATTGGTTTAAGCCTCCCTTATTCCTCAGGTTTCTTTTGAGGCACCGTCTGTTCCAAACAGACAGACAGACACACTCTCACACACATCTCCTCTTTCTCTCTTACACTCTCTGCTCCATCTCATCTGATTCACATACAGGGCCTTCTATTATTGCCTCCTTGTAATAATTCCCTCCTACTGAGATCCGTGAAAGTAACACACAGATGAACCCATTGAGAGAGGTCCCTTCGTATTCACTTTTCTATCAACCCCAGTTATGAAGCAATTCAACAGCTAACTATTTGCTGGGTTAATTAATGGTTGAAAGGATTGCATTGATGACTAGATATATACATGGATGGATGGATAGATGGATATGTTAGAGCAATAACTGCTTTTTTCATTATATTTTCAACTTGAATTATTCTTGTGTTCCAACAATAGATTGTACAATTCAGATTAAAAACTCTGCAGGAATGAATGAATTGCAAAATAATAGGCAAAATAAAGTGCATACAGTCATTACTTATTGCAAGCAGTCTGGTGCACAGCCTTAGACATTTATAACACACAATAAGTCAAGTTACTTTAAGACATTTCCCAGTTTGGTGGAGATTTCTGTTAGGGTTGGAGTAGAGATAGTATAAATTTACAAAATGAGACAAGAAAACACAAAACTCAGTGATTTTTAGCCCATTGTTTTGATAATGGTTTTCCTTAGAACTTCATCCCATAGTCTATTGAGTGTGTTATAAATTGTGTCTGTGCAGCTGACGAACTAATGAATTGATAAAGAGCTGTCCTGTGCCACTCAGAGAACATATGTTTAATTTTTTTAAAAAATGTGTATAACCTCAGAATTTAGTGTTATGGTCAATACTCACAAACGGATTTAAACAGGAGTGGAGTGAATGCAGTGATGCCTCCTGCATAGGGCTTTTAGGACAGTAGCAACACGGAACACGAAGCCGACTTTCGTCTTTTAAAATATATTTTTATTGATTGCAGAGAGGAAGGGAGAGGGAGAGAGAGAGATAGGAACATCAACAATGAGAGAGAATCATTGACCGGCTGCCTCCTGCACACCCCACTCTGGGGATCTAGGCCTGCAACGCGGGCATGCATCCAACCAGGAATCCAACCCTGACCTCCTGGTTCATAGGTTGACTCTCAACCACTGAGCCACACCAGCCGGGCTGAAGCTTACTCTCAAGTGGGCAACAATGGCTGCCATATTGTGTAACGCCAAGGCGCGGCCACAAGCTGTGTACACAGCCAAAGCTGTCTCTGGCACACGTGGGACTTGAAATGATGGCTCCATTTCAGGAGACAGCCAACAGCAGATCTGAGAGCAGGGAGGTTTCCAGTGAGTCATCTCGTTCCTGACACTTGTTTTAAAATGCCATCTGTTTAACTCCAAATGTTGACGTCTTTAGAAAATATAGGGCATTTCTCCCCCCCCCCCCAGTATATTTTTATTGATTTCAGAGAGACGAAGGGAGAGGGAGAGACAGAAACATCAATGATGAGAGAGAATCATTGATCGGCTGCCTCCTGTACACCCCCTACGGGGGATGGAGCCTGCAACCCGGGCATGTGTCCTGTTCAGGAATCAAACCATGACCTCCTGGTTCACAGGTTGGTGCACAACCACTGTGCACACCAACCAGGTAGGGCGTTTCTCTTATCCATTCATAGGCAGCTTGTTGAAAAGCTTCCAGAGAGGGAAAATCCCATCTCAGATAAAGGAATGCACGTTGACATTTTAATGGAGAGAATCTTTTCTGACGAAAAGTGATTGTTGCTTTTCCCTGTTGAGGATGACCTGCTCATCTCCCGGAATGGCTTCCCTCGAGTTCAAGTGCAGCTCTGTATTCACAGTTCACAGAGCAAAGATGTCCGAGCATCTCCCCCAGGCTCCCTGTAATAAGGCCAGTTATTTTCTAATCTTTGGGTGGTTGTGGGGAGATAGTTCTCCATGGGCCTCTTGCATTTCTGCCCATTTTGCAAACAGAGATACTGAGACTTTTGTTCTCGCCTAATTTCTCAAGATTGTTTGTAGAGCAAACAGCCTTGGAAAATAGAAGCGAGGAGAGGCGTGTTTATTGCCCGTTATCAGAGAATTAGGTTTCCTAAGAAGGCTTTCTCTCTCGTAACACAAACCGATGAGGATTCGGGAGTCACCAGGCCCTTTTGTACAGGTGGGACGCGAGGATTCTGACACTCTGGCTACTCCTATTGCCATGAGTGACGACGTCTTTTGTTTCCGATACAGAACCTATGGAATTACAGCCAACTTGTTCACTTCAAAATAGGATAACATCTCATGTCATTCCCACTGTGTGAGCATAGTAAGGGAAGATGCACTCTATATTTCAAGCCTTGTGATATAGAATCAGCCCGGCCAGTGTGGCTCAGTGGTTGAGTGTTGACCTATGAACCAGGAGGTCACGGTTCGATTCCTGGTCAGGGCACATGCCTGAGTTGTGGGCTCCATCCCCAGTGGGGGATGTGCAGGAGGCAGCCGATCAATGATTCTTTCTCATCATTGATGTTTCCATCTCTCTCCCTCTCCCTTCTGCTCTGAAATAAATTAAAATATATTAAAAATTAAAAAAAGAATTAACTAAAGCATTGGTTTTAACAAATATTTGTGACATACATTAACTAACCCTTTCCTGGTGGCTCAGTCGTTGTAGGGTAAGTTTAGAGTAGTACTAAGGAGAAATGTTTCACTAGGATATAGCATGCACATTTATTCAGTGTTAATGGCAAGGATAAAATTATATTTGCATAATGTATTGCATGCTCTTGACGGCCAGTACACTGTATACTTTGTCCAAAAGTTGCCATTTTTCTAAGCCTAACGTTTTAATCTTGAGAGGAAAGTAATTCTAAGTTAAAAGAATTATATCGTTAACATTTTTTAGGTACTTTCTACCATAAAGATCCTCAATTATTTTCTCATATTTCATGTCCCCAAGAAATATTTTCTCCCCAAGGCATGTTTCTGAAATACTCATACTTAGCAAAAATATATGTTTGTTCACATTCAAATATGATTATAGTTAAAAAACTGGTGTGGCTTAATTACTATATTTTAAATTCACGGATCATCATAATTGTTAATACGTTTGGTAAGATTCTCTTAAAATCTTTATGAGGCCTAATTTAAAAAACAATTTTAATGAACTATAATACAGTTTCATAAATTAGGCATTTCATAAAATAAACATTTTCATTAAGTACTCACACAGGGATTTAAATACCTTTTAATTTCCTACTGTAGATTTAATACAAGTAATTCAGCATAACAGTGTTCTTATTGTATTTAGGTTTTAGAATTACGTGAAAAGTGCAAATTCAGTGACATAATAGTGTTCTTTTTCATTATGCAAATTTAGTAGATTTTAAAAATAGTGCCTGATAATTATAATGTTAATAGTGATAATAAATATGTTTGAAATTAGTGACATGCATATTTCATAGTGTGCTTATTTTTAACACAATATCTCATGGATTAAGTTGGGTGGTTTATTAGGGACTAGCAATATCTGTGCAGAAATCTTACTTTCAAGAATTAACATGCTTGCCTGGCTGGTGTGGCTCAGTGGCTTGGGTGTCATCCCATGCACCAAGAGGTCCTGAGTTCAATTCCAAGTCAGGGCACATGCCTAGGTTTCGGGCTTGATCCCCAGTAAGAGGCGTGCAGGAGGCGGCTGATCAATGATTCCCTCTCATATTGATGTATCTCTCTCTCTTTCTCTCCCTTCCTCTCTGTTTAAACATCAATAAAAACATTTTAAAAAAAGAATTAACACACTTTATTGTATACACTGTTCTTTCTTCTCTCTTAATTCCCCTTTGGTTTCTGTGTTTTCCCTACTTCTATTTCTGTAGTTATCTTATTTTCTCCTCCTCCTCTCTCCCCTCTAACTCCCCCTTTACCTACCCCTTCCCTCTCCCCTCCCCTCCTATTTCCCTCCCCTCCCCCTTCCCTCCTAATCCTCCTTCCCTTCTCCTCCCCTTCTCCTTCTCTTTCTTTTCATGCTTAGAGGGGTGGTCTGTGGGAGCATTAGACAGGGATTGGCAGGTGGAGGGGAAGAAGGGAGAATCTGGAGTGTTTCCCCCTCCCTCTGTCTCGGGTGATGTCTCTAACAAGGACTGCCTTCTCCATGCCTTCAAACACAGCCCTCCTGTGGGTTCCCAGCTTCAGACAGTCAACCTTCAGCATGGTGTTCGGGTCCGCCAGACACTTGGGGCTTTTGATGTTAACACGCCCTCCTTTGGTGTGCCTCTAGCCCTAAAAGCAACAGCGGCTTCCTGCTGATGTTTGTCTGTTTCATCTCCATTCTTTGCTTTGCCTTTCGCTCACCCATCACTTTGATAACATACTAGAGTCCTGGTGCACGAAATTCATGCAAAGGGCTCGGCCCTCGCATTCCTGGCTTCATCCGAAAGGTCGTCCAGAAGGTTGTTCGGCTGTCTGGTCTAATTAGCATATTACCTTTTTATTAGTATAGATTCTGTGCGCTAAATTTTCTCTTTCTGACATACCCAGAATGGTTTTTCTTTTCCCTGTTGGACCCTAACAAGTCTCTTGAAGTGATAATATTTTTTTCCTTGTGCACACTAGTCAGACTTTCTTCATTTTCTTTTACTTCTTTCTTCTAGGTTTTTCTCTCTTCTTCTTACTCTGCAAGTTGCATTGACTTTTCACAGATAGAACAGACTATGATTCCATCTACCTAACACAGCAATATGTAAAACACAATCAACTGAATTACTTATTAAACATCGTGTGTATCACAGAATAAAAGAAAGAAGCAAGTAATGTCTTTTAAAAAGCAGTTAATCAAAGCTGTAACTTTGTGTACATATGTGTTTGTATACTTACTATCTGGCTATCTGTCTAGTTCCCTTATTAATAATTTTGGCAGTAAGGATTTTATATTTGCATTTGAATCATATTTTTAACTTTTAAAACTTGAAGCTTGGATAAGTTGATGCCTCTCTTTTTTCTTATTTGATTATCTGCTCTTTAATGATTTTTATACAGTATGGTGTTGGATAATTAAGTGTGGATTTTCCTCTATTGCTAATCTTAAACATCAGTCTAGACATTCTCCTAACAGAACTCCACTTAAAGGCTGCTCTGAGTTATTCTACTTCCTCCAAAATATATTTTTATTGATTTCAGAGAGGAAGGGAGGGGGAGAGAGATGTAAACATCAATGATGAGAGAGTCATTGATAGGCTGCCTCCTGCACACCCCCTACTGGGATTGAGGCCACAACCCAGGCATGTGCCCTCGACCAGGAATCCAACCATCACCTCCTGGTTCATATATCGATGCTCAACCACTGAGTCACACTGGCTGGGCTAAAGTCTTTTTCATATCTGGGAATAATTTTTAAGTTTCCTATTTAAGTAGAGACTAAATTAAGGTTAGAACCTTCAGAATCAATGTTGGAATATATATAGTGCTTCCCTTTAGGTTCCCTGAAACTTCACAATGAGTTTGTATTTTGTCTTCCTTTTGAAAAAATTTGCAAGTATACAGGGAATATTCCATTTGCATGTATTTAAATGTTTATTTTTGATGATGAAGGGGAGACAAAATTTTGTCTATCAAATGAATTGCTGTAGAAACATAAAAATGTCATGTTATCTTTTCCTTCATTTTTTAATGTTCAAATAATCTGCAAACTAGAGACATCAACAAAGATAAATAAATCTGTGCAAAAAACATGGAAAGACATATCTATTGAATCCTGATAGCTTCTCATATTGACAGGAAATTATTCACACTTATCACAGGACATTTATGTACAGAAAGAAACCATTTTGGGAACTTCTCCAAGTAAATGCAATTTATAATTTCTTTGATTTTTATCAACAAGTTCCGTCGCTGAATGAGTGGATGGACACTTAACTCCATACTTACTTGAGTGCACAATGTTGCAATAATTTGTGTTTTATGGAACAATCACTGCGATGCAGTTCATCATATAAGGACTTATCCATGCTTCTTATTTCTTCTCTTTTCTTTATAGTCTTATTAATCTAAGAAAATCAATCTTCCCCACCCTCAAGGCCCTTCTGTGCATGCCTATGTGATTCCGTTGAATTGAAGGAAATAGTGTATTTTGACAAAGTTTGATCAGTGGTATTGTTGGTGTAGTTGTGTGTGTGTGTGTGTGTGTGTGTGTGTGTGTGTGTGTGTGAGACTGTGTGAATTTTTCTTTTTAATTACTCTGAGAGTCATAGCAGTTTAGATAACCACCACATTATTATTTAACAGATCCTGATAAAAAAGAAATAGTTGAATACACTCAAGGTATTTGGTTCAGATTTGTGTTTTATGGAAGTGAGTTTTTTTTAATAATGCAAAGAGTACTTATAATCATATTTATGATGCTAAACAGCCTCTCACTCAGCAACATGAAGATATATAGTTTCTTGAATTCATAATGTCGTAAGACTATCCACTCATGGTTTAAGAGTGTTTTATCTCTCTACAAACTCCCTTTGAACTCTCCCAGTAGAAAAATTTTAAGTATCTGATAAAAGGAATAAATTCTAAACATATGACTGAGAATTTCAGGCTTCATAGTTACAGCATTATTTTTTTCATCGGAGTAAAACGTATTTCCTAAACCCTAAAAAACTTACATGGTGTTTGTACATGGGAACCATTTTTGCCTTGAAGTGTAGTGATTGGGTGGATCTGTTCAATCATTTGTACCCCCCACCCCCTAATTATAACCTGGTTATCAGTGTGTCCTTTATCTTCCTTACAAGAATGGGAGCCATTTTTTATTGTTTCCAACCTGTTTGCTATTGACCAGTTTTTTGTAAATCTCTGATTTCAGAAATCGCGGGAAAGAATCCTTGGCCATGAGGCTGTAGATTAACTTCTGAGCCTCATCAAAACACTTGAGGGTTGGTTCTGCAATATTCTTTGAGATGAGGTCCCTGGTACTGAAGTCAATGTTAATCTGTGGAAATAAGGTTGCATATCATGAGATTAGCTTAATCAAAGAATACACGATTTCTGCAGATGGCAGGTACACATACGCTATTTGAGGTTTTTTTTTTCCTCCCTAAACACAGAGAGAATCTGATGCAAAACAGCCCAAAGGTCATGAGCTCATTTTCCGATGCAAACACACACTGGGTGCATTGTTTCTAGGTTGGGAGGCTTGGTGTTGACAGTGAGCACAGCAAAAACCCTACTTTGAGATTATAAAAAAAATGGCCATGTGAAAAGGCAACCAAAATATTTTATGATTTTAAATTGCTTTTTCCCACACATCCTTTATTCCCCCCCTCCCCCCCAGTGTTTTGATCTTAATACCTAAAAGGTACCTTCCAGAGGTGGACAGTAACTAGGATTTACTAGGATGGCTTCCACTTACTCATTCCTATTACTTTTCATTCTATATCCCCCCGCCCCCCAATGAACCAAATTACACACCCCCTTCTATACCGACCTCATGCTGTCTACTGGCCCCCCACCCCCCTTTTTGGCCTCTCCAAGGACTTTGTATTACTTAGACAATACTTGCATTTTCCGCATCCCTCACTAGGCCTTGCATAGGCTAAGGACTCGATAAATATGTAATTAACCTTGCACTTCTGACTTATCCGTTTCATTTTCTGGTTGGCTTGTTTTTCTTCCAAGGCACTGCCCACAGGAGCTGTGGAGAGCTGAGTGCTCCTCAGAGACGCTCCTCCCAGGAGACTCTCACTGGTCTTAGGAAGATGGTTCTTAGCAACTCAGCTAATGTCAGGGGCAAAACATCACACCCACCTGTTTGTTTAAATGTCATTATTTTTCTCCAAGTTGTTCAAGCTTGAAACATGGGAATTATATGTTTGACACCTCTTTTATTTCTCTGATCTCCTATCGTATAAATATACAACATCTATACATTACATGTATATACAGGGTGTCCCCCAAAACATGTATACACACTTTTAACAGCTGATAGCTCCATGGATGTTTCTTTCTTTTCACATACAACCCATCGGAATTAATAATGTCAGCCAGTAGGTATACATTTTTTGGGGACACCCTGTGTATTTTTCCTCATTCATCTTTTACTTTGTAATTTCCCAATAGTCATTTTTCATTCTCACCCCTATCTCTCTAGTTTAGTTGCTGTTTTTAAAACCCTGAATCTCTTCCGAAACCAAGGAATTTACCTGTTACTCGGGTCCTTCTTATAATGTCTTTCCCTTCTGAATACTTTAAGATAGCATTCCTACATCAGTTTCACCAAAATGTCATTTCCACCGGATAAGTATTCACCTGAAAACCTATTCTTTTTTTATGACATAAAATGTAAACTTTGTACCCTGGCTTCCTCATACCTGAATCATCTCCTACTTGTCCTGGTGGGAGCTATGAAGCTGGTCTAATTTCCCAGAGCAAATCTGACACCTAAAGCTCTCATTTATGCTGTTTCATCATCTTGCTTAAACAGATTTGGGTACAAAGGCTTTCGTTAATGTTAAGTATTCAATCCGATTATCAGAGGAAAAGGATTTGTTAATTCTCGGCTGTCTCCAAGTTCTGCTCCAAGTCTTCTGGACTTTTTTTAAAAAATATATTTCATTGATTTTTTACAGAGAGGAAGGGAGAGGGATAGAGAGTTAGAAACATTGATGAGAGAGAAACATCGATCAGCCACCTCCTGCACACCTCCTACGGGGGATGTGCCCACAACGAAGGTACATGCCCTTGACCGGAATCGAACCTGGGACCTTTCAATCCGCAGGCTGACGCTCTATCCACTGAGCCAAAGCCGTCAGGGCTGGACTTTTTATTTTCTGGTGGCTCTGTCTTCTCCTATGTCTGCCATATGGTAAAATAGCTTGATGTGGATAAAAGGAAGAAAAATTAGGAAATCATGCCAGAAGTTCATGTGGGCAGTGATGGTGGTCTAGGCTGTGTAATGTAACAGGAAATGAAGGCAAATGCATAGATTTCAAAGGTATCTACAAAGCAGAACGGATGGAACTTGTGATTGCATAGTTATGAGCTGGGACAAGGAACAAAACTCTTGTAAGAGTGACCCGCTTTTAGAAATATTCTGAAGAATGAGATGACAGAAGTTCTGATGGATTGGATATGGGGTATGAACAGAAGAGAAGAATCAGGGATGACTTCCAGGTATTTTGCCAGAGCAATGAGAAGAACGGTGTTGCCTTTGACGGAGATGGAGAGACTCAGGTGGAAGAAAGTTTGAGCAGGAAACCAGGACTCAGATGTGAATGTGTTAACGTTGAGATTCCCCTGACAGCCATGGCCTGGAAGAGAGCCCGAGAGAGCCACTGTCAGCAGAGAACGAACGAGGAATGCCTCCCTCATCATCCTGGGTGTTGGGTTAGTGGTGGGAACAGCATGAGAAATTGCGAAAGAGCTGTGAGCAGAGAGGAGGCAATGAAAGATCAGAAGCCAATTGGAGACAGTACTTCAACTATGAGAGGCATCAATTTTACAAAGTGCTCCTGAGAAGTCCATTTAAGTGAAATTTGAGGATAGGCCACTAAAAGTGCTCTATTCTCCTTCACTTCTCTGAAATCTCAGTATCAGGAAAAAAGTGAAAATATCAGTCCTAATATATATATTTTCACTCATAAGTTCCTTTAATAGAATCACTCCTGGGAAGCATGTCTGTGGACTTCACCCCTCACTTTTCACTCATCTCAAATGTGGATTTTGGTTGGATTCTACCAGGAGATACGTGGATACATTTCTATCTCAGACAGACACCAGTGGCGCTGAGCTTGGAATAAAGCAACGGTGGGAGGGACCTTACTCAGGGGTGACCTTCAGAAGGCATACTTTCCACCTGTACCATCTTGAGGAACTTCTGAGTCATTGAAAGTTACATAGAAGCTTAGATTTTGCTAAGCATCTCAAATTAGTAGATTTGGACCTTTTATCAGTTGATGAAACAGAGTTCCATCAACATTATTTACTGATATGAGTAACTCGCTTGCATTTTGTTTGCATGGATACTCTTCAGTTTCAAGGACTCTGAGGGGTATGATATTTTAATTCCTTATTTTTCAAAAGGTCACAGATTATCTTCAAAATCTGAAACCACTGCACTGCCAACCTCAGAAAACAAGATGAGGGGTTGTGATTCTTACGGGGTGACAGCCTCAATGCCATCACAACCATTTAGAGCAGTGGTTCTCAACCTTCTGGCCCTTTAAATACAGTTCCTCAGGTTGTGACCCAACCATAAAATCATTTTTGTTGCTACTTCATCACTGTAATGTTGCTACTGTTATGAATCGTCATGTAAATGTCTGATATGCAGGATGGTCTTAGGCGACCCCTGTGAAAGGGTCGTTTGACCACCAAAGGGCTCGCGACCCACAGGTTGAGAACCGCTGATTTAGAGGCTTCTAAATCCTGTCAGTTTTGAAAAGGTCTCAATACAGCTGTCATCAGAATGCTGTTCCTGGTAGTCGTTGAAAAACAATCTATTCTAATAAAAGGGTAACATGTTAATTAGGGTGGATGTCTTCCAGACATCCATCTGGTCAAAGCCACAGCGGCTGCAAGGGCTCAGGCCTTGCAGCTGCCGTGGCCGGCAGTGGCAGCAGCAGTGGGGTGAGGTGGGCGGTGCCTTCCCCTGATGGAGACCAGACTGTAGGACATTCCCTGAGGGCTCCTGGACTGTGAGAGGGGGCAGGTCGGGCTGAGGGACCCCTTCTCCAGTGCATGATTTTTTGTGTACTGGGCCTCTAGTCTATAATAATAAAAGTGTAATATGCTAATTAGACCGAACAGCCAAAAGACCTTCCCGACAACCCTCCGGATGAAGCCGGGGCTGCGAGGGCTGAGGCAAGCCACTGAAGCTGCGAGGGCCAAGCCTCTTGCACAAATTTCGTGCATTGGGCCTCTAGTTTTGTTTCAAAGATCCAGGATGTTTTCAATGCTCATGTATGTGATGCATGCCCAAGTCCCGTTTTCTACTCCAGCGGTTTTAAATTCTTTGGGCTTTCAGCACATTATTTTTGCAGGAAGAGTACATTTTACAGTGTCCCTTTTGGCTTTTCTATGACCCTGAACTGAGCTTGATATATTTTCACATAATTTGAATAAGAGGTTGTCGATGGTGCTCTCGCATTCAAATGAGATAGCCTTCCTCATTTAGACTGTAAGTGTATCAGGAGATTCATTATGCAAAGGTGTGTGCCTGTGTATGTAAAAGGCCCCCCTAACATGGGGCAGGCAGCCTGTTAGCGAGCCCTCCCTCACAGCAGCGCTTAAAAATCCCTCTTCAAATTAAAGTCGCCTATAATCTTGCTTTGGGTGACATAATTCTATGTAATCGCCACTAACGCCTCTAGTCTTACTTCATTTTGGCATCATTAAAGGCGAACACACTTCCTGAATGATATTCTCAAGGGTGGCTGTTAAAGTTGAGAGTGGGAGGCTTTGTAACATCTGGAAGAATTCCATCCATGCCCAGGACCGCATTGCTCTCTCGTGATTGGTTTTAGAGACAGAAATAAATGATGCGCAGTACTGACACCTTCACTTGGGCAAGAGAAACGAAAGAAACCATCATATATGCAATTGTAACGTTGAACACCACAATGTGAAAATCCTAAAGCAATCACTGTTAGTTATATGGATTCATAAAGAAGAAGAAAAAAATGTGGCTTTCAAACCAATATCACTATAAATAGAATATCCTTAGAGTTGATTTCAAAATCTTTTAGGGGATGATGCATTAATCAACTTGATGAATCTTATGTGCTATATTTTACATTTTTTAGAATTATTTATTGATTCTTTACATGGTGCCTGGAAAATGAATGTTGAAATAGGTCCACAAGAGGTGAATTTATTTTTTTTCTCTCCTACAAATTCCAGGCACTGCTTTCAGTGGTTCAAATTTTTGGAATGTCCTCCTGGGCCAATATGTGCTGCTGTAATTAAGGTCCATGTAAAACTTGAACTATGGCAAGTTTAGGCCCTAGATTTTGTGAAAGCGTTTGCGTTTCATCTATTCCGTCTCTTGTCCCCACAAGTAAACAGCCCTTTTTAAACCACGAGTTCTAATTTTAGATCAGAAAATACGGTAACTGTCGCTTAGAAGGATGTGGCGATTGCCCGTCTGGGCAGATGACTTGTACTAGGGAGTTAATGTAGCTTCCTGTTTGCTACTTATCCATCAAAATATATTCAGTGAGGAATCAAAGCAATTTTAAAATAGAAGTTGCTAAACTTTAAACACTAGAGGGGTATGTGGAGGCGATCATGGTTATAGTGCTAGAAATTAAATCAAATGACAATGTGATGTTAGCATACAACACTTTTGGGGGGCTATTATCAAAGTCATTCCAGATTTCTCTCTAAGCCCCCCCCCACCTATTTTTCTGACCCTAAAGTGGTATAGGTGGGTCTTGATCACTTAAGACAGGCCTCCCATCTTTGGATCCTTTTCACCATCAGAGAAATACAGGTCAGCAAACCCTTCTTTCGGAAAGGGAGACATGATTATCTGCCATAGTGGGGACCTCCAAAACATGAAACAGGAAGAATTTATATTGTTGGTTAGGAGTTGTTTCTTTCCCCACATATTGTTTTCTTTTGTAAAAAAATATTTTTATTGATTTCAGAGAGGAAGGGAGAGAGAGAGAGAGAAACATCAATGATGAGTGGGAATCATTGATCGGCTGCCTCCTGCATCCCCCGATGGGGACGGAGCCTGCAACCTGGGCATGTGCCCTTGACCGGGAATCGAACCCATGATCTCCTGATTCATAGGCTGACACTCAACCATGGAGCCACACCGGCCAGGCCCATATGCTATTTTTAATTAAAAAAATTCAAAATTCTATTCCTCACTGACTTCCCTGATTTCGAAAAGGAAAGACAAGGCGAACTCGAAATCCAAGAGCACACTTCAGTGGGATTTCTGGAGGGTTAACTCCAGAGCTGTTGAATCGGAGAGAGCAGGTACTCTTTCCCCAGAGCCTGAATGCTGTGTGAAGGAAACGGACACAGGGTTGAAAAACACTTGCTGAGTCAGTGAAGGAGGGAGGGTTGTCTTCAGGAACATGTACTGGAGTTTACAGACACTTTCTATTTGAATACATGGCGGCAATTTGATTTCCCTTCAGACGGATTCAGTGCCTTTTAATTGCAAGCAGATTTGCTGGGAGATGCATATTCATGAAGCTGGAATCTTTCACTCACCTCTTTAGGGGCATCAGCCTCAATGAATTCAGAATAAATCATCTTGGCTTTGGAAGCAATTTTTTCAGCACTTTCTGTTTTCTTGAAGTCTTCACAGGCAAGCCAGAACTCAACATTTTCTTCACTAAATTCTGATTTGAGAAATGTTCGAAAAGCATCTAGACCAGCTATAAGATATGTAAGAAAATTTTTGTATACCATATAACTCAGTAACATGCCCCAAATAAGTATATTATGTAGGGTGAGCATTCATGAAGTCTTCAGTGGCAAATATTTATCATTCCTCTAAATATAGCATTTATATGTTTGAGCTTTTTTTAAAAAACATATTTTATTGATTTTTTTTACAGAGAGGAAGGGAGAGGGATAGAGAGTTAGAAACATCGATGTGAGAGAATCATCGATCAGCTGCCTCCTGCACACCCCCTATTGGGGATGTGCCCACAACCAAGGTACATGCCCTTGACCAGAATAGAACCTGGGACCCTTCAGTCCACAGGCCAAGGCTCTATCCACTGAGCCAAACTGGTTAGGGCAATATATTTGAGCTTTTAACTTTAAAAACCTTACTTGGATCTGTCATCATAAATATAAAATATTGTATCTGTGGTTCTAGAATTAGCTCTATTAACCAAGAAAACCTGAACTTTTTCTTTTTAGATCCAAGGAGTCCAGGAATTATGTTTAGGGGAAAGTCTTAATGTCAGTTACTTAATAGAAAACCCCAGGGACTATGCCCAGACCAAGTTAATGATGTTTCTAATTTAAAGCCAGGATTTCTTTAAAAAATATATCTTCATTTATTTCAGAGAGGAAGGGAGAGAGGGAGAGAGACAGAAGCATCGATGATGAGAGAGAATCATTGATCAGCTGCCTCTTGCATGCCCTCTACTGGGGATCGAGCCTGCAACCTGAGCATGAGCCCTGACGGACCGGAAATCAAACGGTGACCTCCTGGTTCATAGGTCCATGCTCAACCACTGAGCCTCGCTGGCCAGGCGTAGAGTAAGAATTTCTTGGTTGTTCTGAGTTGTTCAGAAAACACAGTTTGATGCTGGGAGATGACATAATGTTGGTTTGGCTTATTGCAGTGAAGGAGGAGGGGCTGGCACTTACTAGTTAGGGGCGACTATATTGGCCAATTCTAATCCTTAACCCAAAAGGTAACTGGCAAGATATTTGGTGTGAATGCTTCTCCCTTTAATGGGGTGATAGGTGGATTAAAATAGACTTAACAATGTGTGTATTTTTTTTTTTAACTTTTGCAATAGAGTTGAAATAAGTCACTGTAAAAGGTTATCGGGTGCCAATTAAAATTCTCCGTAGAAATATTGGAGACTATGGATGTTGTTACTATGTGAGCACAATAAAAAATTCAATGAACTGCATGCTTCCCAAATTTAAAAATACACCCAAGAAGCTCCAATCACACAAATTCAGGTTATAAAAATCCTCTTAGTAGCCCTTAAAGAAAATTTACTAGGAGTTTGGCCCAAACAATGATGAATTTGAGGGTTCTACACAGCATTTATGATAAAATATATTATATATTGAGGATAAAATATGCTTTTAAGAATACTGGAAGAATATTGTAGGTTCATGAAGGCACATGAAGCTTTTCCCCAAAGAAGACGATCTAAATACATCCTAGAGAGACAGGTAGTTAGAGATCAAGAAGCAATTGTTGTGTTCTCTCATCCTGAGATTTCAGTGAAGGACTACTCTGGACTAACGACTATTATCATTCAAGGACACAATGGAACAGGATGCACAACCCAAACCGGAGCTAGTTATCGCTGTCACCGACACACTATGTATTGAACTATTTTTCTATTCTATACATACAATTTCGACGTTCAAAAGATGTCAAGTGAATTTGGAATAATATGCTGCATACAATTAAAATCCGATTATCTGAGGGCACGCTCTGCAGGATGGAATGGCTGTTGGTTAGATCCAGCAGGGGCTGATGAAAGAAAGAATTCAGTCATCATTGGAGAAACCTACTCTAACGCCTATGCCCAGTGCATGGGAGGCATCTCCTCATGTCAACAAAAACAGTTAGGACTCAGTGGTCGGCAAACTGGCTCGGCAAACCATGGCTCATGAGCCACATGAGGCTCTTTGGCCCCTTGAGTGTGGCTCTTCCACAAAATACCGGCTCTCCCACAAAATACCGACTTCTGCCCATGGGCCACGAAGTTTCAATCACACTGCTCATGCGCGCCCGCATGTGGTATTTTGTGGAAGAGCCGCACTCAAGGGGCCAAAGAGCTGCATGTGGCTCTCGAGCTGTGGTTTGCCGACCATGGATTAGGTAATCTGGTGAGCCATCTTACTGTCAAGAGCATTGAAGGCCTGTAAGCTCTTTCTCTGATGGTATAAATACAAGAACCAAGCAGCTGTTCGGATGAATCTGTGGGCATGAGTTACACAGGAGAGGTGCCTACGCAAGCATCTGCTCTGGTCTCTGAGCCTCACGGCTGTGTTCTGTGGGACAGCCCCCCGCTCCGAGCTGCAGAGTCACCGGAGACTGAGAAACTTCCTGCTCTGAGCTAATCCAACCTGCCCCACTGGGTATCCATTTAAGGAAAAAGAAAAACGAACCGTGCCATTCAAAACTTACAGAAATGCAATTCTGTATTCTTGAGGTGTTTCCAATCTGACCTTAGTTGAATTATAGGATGAACGTGAATTATTGTATGTCTGTGCTTTAGGAATGAGTTATTTAAGAGTGATAATATCAGAATACAGTTTCATCTAATACAGTGTAACTCTCTCTGTATATGAATGAACAGCTATGGAGAATTTATTCAGCTTTGTCATCTGTTAAGCTTTTCTAATATTCTGATATTTACTTCATGGATTTAAAATGGGAATGCCATCTGATTAGTTCAAACAATACAATATTTTTAAATTTATATATGTCTCTGTGGTGTCATTTTCCCCTCATTTGAGCTAGAATTGCTACAAAGCAGAATGATTTATCACAAGAAGTTCCAGCAACCTTCGTCAGTGACTATTTTTGTGTCATGTGGGATATTTATAATTGGCCAAGATTACCTTATTGAGCCATCATATCTAATATAAATACACATTAACACATGTGTACATTAATATACACACATTCATCAAATATGATTTTGCATTTCCTAAAAACAAGAAAAGCTCAGTTGAAATAAATACTTTGTAAACTTTACTTTGGCCTACAAAACATGAAAAACAAGTGATTTATCTAAGTTCTCAACTTTTCATTAGTTTGTTTGTTTCTTTCAACTTGTAAGAAAAATAGTCATTATATACATCACATGAAAATGAGTTTAAGGGGATGACAAGATTCTGCACTTGCTTTCTGTTTTAATGTTTGGAGTTTCCATAACCGTGTTTTATTTTTGGCCCAACCCAATTCTACTTAGACTCCGGGCCTGTATAAATTTATGTGACTGTGGAGAATCTTATATTTTGAATATAGATCAAAGTCACACTCTATAATACATCTATCGCTTTCAGGATTTAACCATTTACTTTTTTAAAAAATATATATTTTATTGATTTTTTACAGAGAGGAAGGGAGAGGGATAGAGAGTTAAAAACATCGATGAGAGAGAAACATCGATCAGCTGCCTCCTGCATGCCCCCTACTGGGAATGTGCCCACAACCAAGGTACATGCCCTTGACCAGAATCGAACCCAGGACCCTTTAGTCCGCAGGCCGACGCTCTATCCACTGAGTCAAACCGGTTAGGGCTAACCATGTACTTTTAAGTGTTGTATGTTCAGACCGATTCTGAGCTGGTTCTCACCTTGGTTGGTTAAAAGAGTGTCCATGTTTTCAGACCACGCCGTTGCCTCTGCCGTTGGTGACCTGTGGAAACAACATCTACCCTTGACAATAGCATTGTGATCTTTTTCTTCTGTAATCTACGGTCATATCTGAGTTACGTGTTGAATCTCACATCATTTAAATGAACTTTGCACCATTGGATCCAACTGGGAAAGATCAACCAGAATTAGCCAGGGTGGGGCAAGAGTAGGTTTACATTTATGAGTGCACGAAGCAGAGTTGATTCTTGTATAATTGCAATGCATAATCAGAGTAACTGTGTATTTGTGTGTGTGCGTGTGAGATTTGCCGTGAAAATTCACCGTGGAGCTGGAGCCAAAATCGCACTTAGTATTTCATGGGGTTTTGGCTGATTTCCTTTCTGTTTCCTTCATTAAGCGAGCACCATCAAGGCCAGCAGTCCCCACATTTTGTGTCCAGAGAAGAGCCAGGCCAGATGGGAACTGCATGAAAGCTACCAGTTACCCCGCTAATCGCGCCAGCCAGAACCAGTTGTATTGCATTAAAAACCGTGGCATCCAACGACTTAGCTGTTCACAGTCAATTAGCGGTGCGCTGGAGAACGGGAAATTCAAGCCAGGAACCCATGTGCTCAGGGAAGTGACAGCTGCCTCCTTAGCCAGCATTTCAGAGCCATCTTCAAATTAGTAAACGTTGCAACAATGAATAATGTTCGCAAGGATCATATATATATATATCTTTTGTCTCTAACTCAAACATTTAATACGTTGGCAAAGCCTCACCTAAAGGAAGCTCAGTGGTTTTCTCCCTCCTAGAACCTTTCTTTTATATCTGAGCAAGGATAAAAATGAACCGAGTTGTTGACATGTTTTAGAAATGGACAAGGAATCAGTAGAGAAGGGAGGAAAGGAAATCAGGAAGAAAGGCAACAATTAGCATATTTGTCATAAATGAAGGAAACAAGACACGAATTTGCACATCCTCTGAGATATAAATAGCTTTAAAGGGCAACTCACTTCATTGGCATCTTCCGTCGCTCTGTCCGACTGTCACGGGTGATGCCACGATTCAGTTTCTGATGGATCTCGAGGCTGAAGGTGGGAGGACAGCGGAACGTCACAGTTACTATGCAGATCCCTGTGCCCCGGGTCACCATTAGCATTCTTTAAATCACGCTAGCCTCAGGTTTTTCATTTTGTTGTTAACTTTCCTCTGGTCAAAACACTTCAACTTCTAGATAACAAATAACTCTCTGAATCAAGGCGACGTCGCTTCCGTCTGTGGCGACGCTGAAATAAATTCCATGTGAAAGTTTGGTTCCTGAAGCTCACAGACATCCATTTGCAAGACAGCTATTGTTCGCATGAGGTTGAATCAACTCAGAAAAAAAAGAAAATTGTGTAAAGTTTAATATTCACGTTCAGGTCTTTCAGCTGTCAAAAGATTATTTTGTTTTTCTTGGTTCTTTGACTTTCAAAAGTCCGAGGAAGACTCTACTTATAATAGTTATCTTACACAACTATATATGTCTATCTGTTTTTACAATTTTATTCATGGACTAAAATGTTACAGCATAAGGCGTTATGCTTTTTTTTAAAAAAAATGTGTGTACTTTTCTATGTATATTTGTCTATTTTTTTTTAAAACCATGAATCTCATGGCATTTTATGCCAATATTTCTTTACAAAATGCTAATGTTTAAGGTTAAATTGCTTGAGTATATTTATCAACACCAAGGCCTCGTATTGCCATTTCTATTCATGCTCAAAGTTGTATACGTATAACCCCATGCTGCAGCAAGCTTTTATCCCAGCTTAACAGAGTTCTTTTGGAGTATAATTCTACTGGTGTATATTTATGATCCTCAGTGTAAATTAGACACTCCTGGGTGACTGAAGAATTTCAGGGCGGAAGGAAAAAAGGGGTCAGGAGACAGCAGAAATCTGCGACTCCCCTTCCTGAGTGCGGACGGACACTTCCCCACTTGGTGGATCTGTAGAAATGCCACGGGGCACCTCGGCTGCAAGGGCCCAGGGCTAACGAGCCTGATGGGAGTAGAAGGGATGACCTAAAAAGTCAGTGTATCATTAAGGAAGGATCTCATCAATTAGCTCAGCCCATTTTGTTCATTCAAGCCCCATTAAGTAATGTTCTTATGATATGCAAGAGCCGAATCATTAAGTAGATTTAGACTTTGTTTTGCTGAGGGGGGATGATGAAGTACTAACTTGACAACATATGCATGAACGTTGTGGAAAAACAAACTGTTAAAATGTAAAGACACCCCCTCCACATTAAAAAAATATGCTAAGTCTGTAAGAAATAGGAGCCAGAGTAGGCTTATTTTACATACACACTTTAAACTAAAAAAATGAAATTTCTGTTTCGCATTCAGGGCAGGATTCCTCATGACCCTCGACTGTTCATTTACGGGGCACATCCCCTTCCTTACATGCTTTTAATTTTTCAGGGAAAGCTAAGAAGTGGATCCAATGAATGAAAATGAAGGTTCCTGATACATGAGCGGTGAGTAAATAGCCTGTCTTCTTGGGCTGAATGACTCTTTATTGTGTCCAGTCATCCTGGCCAAAGAGGGCCATGTGTAAGTATTGTTGAGACATCTAGACATCGCCAACGCTTAGCCCCAGGGGTTGCAATACCATTGTCACAGCTCCTGCTAGCGTGGTGGGCTGAGTCATGTCCAGAGCATCCTACACAGTGCTATTTATTTACATTTCCTCTATTCCTCTTCTCCTTGCTTGACATTCACGGAACCATAGTTAAGATGTAGCGTGGGATGCTATGGGCCGTACCACCAGCATCATGCAATCTGTGGGGGTTTCTCTGTAAGGATATGAGATTTATTCTACAGTGTTTTGAGTGTTTGCATTATGTAAGAAATCTCTATAGGTGGTATAGGAATACAAAAATTCAGTCAGATAGCATGAAATTGGCAATTTTGAAATATTAACCTGTGAGGTTGCATGTAGAATGAATTGGAAGAATATGAGAATAAAGGCAGGGGTGGGGAGAGTTAGAAGCATAGGTGGTGGTCAGAACAGGAGGTGATGGGCTCGGACAGGGCCACGGCAGGGGATGCAAAAGTGCACGCCAGTTGTGGGATGCCCATGTAGAAGGGATAAGGCAGAGTGGGTCACAGGACAGACCTCAAACCTGGCAGCCTGCAGAGGGTCTTCCTACCAGCACTCACAATGATAACAAAAGAAGAGCTGGTTTGGAGAAGTGAGCAGGAAAAATCGAGTTTAGAGATACAGAAAGATGTTTACAAAGTGTGATCAACTTCCTGTCACATACAGGTGACAGCACTTCACCACTAAAGGTAGGAGAAAAATTATTATGTAAGCATCGCACCTGGAGAGTATTATGCTAAGGGAAATATGCCAGTTGGAGAATGACAAATGCCATATGATTTCACTTATAGGTGGAATTTAATGAGCAAAATAATTTGACAAATAAAGTAGAAACAGACTCATAGATACAGAAAACACACTGACAGCTGTCAAGAGGGGAAGAGGTGGGGGGTGGGGGGGCTGGGTGAAAAAGGTGAAAGGGTTAAGCAAAAATACCCCAACCAAACAAACAAAAAAAACCCCAAACTCAAAATATGGTGATTACCAGAGGAAAATGGGTGGGGGAGGTGGAAGAAGGTAAAGGGAGGGACACATGGTGATGGAAGGAGACGTGACTTGGGGTGGTGAATGCACAGTACAGTACACAGATGATGTATTATAGAATTGTACCCCTGAATCCTATGTAATTTTATTAACCAATATCACCCCAAGAGATTCAGTTAAAAAAAGAGTGTAATTCTGGTGCTTGCATAATTTCATCTAAGTGAGAGTGTAACACTTGGTGCAAGTTCTAGACAATGTTTGTATTTTTAAAAGCATGGTGAATTGATTGCATGGCACCCAAGTGAAAATGTCATAAAGAATTTGAGGGGGGGGGGAAACAATAATAGTTAAAATAATGGGACACTTAAAATGTATCAGATACTTCCTCCATATTATCTCCCTGATCATGATTCTATGAGAGAGACACTATTTTTATTCCCATTTTACATAAACTAAGACTCAGAGAAGTTAAATGACTTGCTTAAGGCCGCATTGCTCAAAGAGGATAGGGATGGAGCAGGGTTGAATAGTAGGACTTGGTACTTGAGTCCTTCAACCTGGGAGATTTAATTTCACCAAGGACGTAGCTCAGAAAAAAAATAGCGCAGAGAGCCAAGGGCATAACTACTTATTCAAGAAATATTTAAATACTGTAGGAACTTGGATAGGTAGAGCAACACTCAATGTGAACTGGGGAGGAAGACTAAGTTAAGGAATGTTGTGGATCTCCTTTAGGAACGCTGTTCATGGCATTTTGGCGAAGAGAAAAGATGATCCAGAGTGTCACGTGACTAAGAGAGGCTCAAGAGAATGAGGACAGGTCAGATACTGTGTGACTGGCCAACGTGGTCCCTGGAAGAACGAACAGGACCAGCAGGAATGAGCTTAGATGAGAGGGACAGCTCACAACCAAGTTGCACGAGCATCCGTCCATATTATGTTCTTATTCAAATGAAAAGAAAAGGGAAGGATGATAATTATTATTGCTATTGTTATTAGTTTTACAATTGTCTTTCTGGATTTATATAATAGGCCTATGAAAGCAGTTATTTGGGGGCGGAATAATTTAAAAATTTTTCTCTTTTTATAAACAGAAGGGAAGAGAAAATAATATTTTTCAATTCCGCATTGCCTCCAGTTATGAGACGTAATTTATAAAGCAGGGAGGCTGAGTGTTGTATGGTTCATAAATTATTTCTGAGAGCACTCGGAGAAAGAAGTTTGAAATGTTTTGAGCAACGGCAACACCACTGAAATGTGTCTAATCCCCCAAAGTGGCTGCTTAGAGAGAGAACGCTCGTTTCGCTGCTTAGATCTCGGAATGCTTGTTGACAAATCCGTCACATTGCTTGCTAGTCACATCTCAGGATTGTGTGTCCTAAGTGCTCTCTCTTTGTGTTATCTTAGAATCCCAAGTCACTGATAGTCAAAGAAACATCTGCCTCGGTAAAGTGAAATATTGAGAAGTTTAACAAGCTTTCTAATGCAGGCAAAAATGCATTTTCTTATGCTTTAAAAGTTAAATATCATTTTGCATACCAATGCATTCATATACCAAAATTAATTAGAATTAATTTTGAATAGTATGATAGAAATGAGTAAAGCTAAACATATTATCCAGATCAAACCATCAGCTTCTTTCTCTCTTTTTTTTTTGGTAAAGAATTTTTAACTTCCTGCTGTGATCATAGTCTTCATAGTATTAAAGGACTTCTTATAGTCTTTTTTTTACTATAACTGAGTAGTTTAACAATATAGAGACCAATAACTGTTTCATTGACTTTTCTCCCCCATGTTTCAAATTTCTGTGTTGGCATCTTGTGCACTCAGTCTCTATTTGATTTTCCTCCGAGGCTAACCTTCCCTTTCTCTTTACTAGGTGGTAAAGAGTTCAGTAGTCCATGCAGAAAACACAGAAGGTAGGATAGCAGTCATGGAGATAGTAATAAAGCTCAATAAAGTAATTTATAAAGGACTATTTCAATTGGAATCAGGCCATCTTTGGCTAAAATATTTTGTTCACTTTTTGTGGCCCAACAGAATATTCAAGACCTTTTGGTTGGGAATAAATATCACTGTCTGGGTAATAAAATTTTGACATATTAAAAAAAATGACTCTGCACACTGTAGCTTTTAAAATATGCACTAGAGAGAAGATGCTAAAATCCTGGTGTGCCGGGGTCCAACCCCAGCAGGTCCAGGGGTCCCCAAAGGTGTGGATGGAGTCGGTGAAGAATGAATGACATGGAGGCTGAGTTCAGTTGATCATCATAGCCGTGTTCTCTTGTCAGGGTCTGGTCAGGATCTCTAGGTTCAGTCACCAGGTTCTAGTCAGGTTCTCTTGCCATGTTCTATAGTCAGGTTCAGTCCAGGATCTTTTGCCATGTTCTCTCCAGCGAAGTTCTTCTGTCTCTAGAGAATGTTCTGTGTAGGTTCTGTGCCTCCTGGTTCTGTCTTCTTACATCTGTATTTATACCAGTTGATTCCAATCCTATCAATCTCTATTTCAAAGGTTAGGGCGTTTCTTATCTCCATTCCAGGGAGTAAAGATTATGTAGCTTAAGCATGATTGTTCGTAGTTAAAATGATTAATTATCCGCCTGGCACTTAGTTAAGAGGTTTTATTCCCTCCCTAACTTCAGGGGAAAATCCTTTCCTGGGGATTCAACCTTTCTCGGAGAGGTGACCTTGGTTAAAACACAGCACCAAGAAGGTGAGCAAACATATTAAGAACCGTATTCCATATATGCCAGGTCCCTTGAAACAGCAAGGATGGACCGGCTCCCGGCACTGGTGTTTGAGAGCACTAATCTATATATATATAAAAGCCTAAGCGACCGAATGGCCAGTCAGCTGGTTGCTATGACGTGCACTACCACCAGGGGACAGATGCTCAATGCACAGGATCAGGCTCCCTCCTGTCTGGATTGGGCCTTTGGGGATGGGGTCGAAACCGGCTATCCAACATCCCCCGAGGGGTCCCGGATTGCCAGAGGGTGCAGGCCAGGCCGAGGGACCCCACCTCAGAGGGATTCGTGCATTGGGCCTCAAGTCCCTAATAAAAAAGGAAAAATGCAAATTCTGAATATGTATCTCTAAATGGAATTTCTCTGTTATACCCAAATACACTTCAAAAATAGCCTATAATATTCTTTACTATTGTATAAGGCAGAGTCTTCCTTTATTGTATTGTCATTACTAGAATCAATTATGTAAGTCATGATGTAAATTCAAGTGTATTTAATTCTGCTATTGCAATCAGATCCACATTTCAACTAGGGATAACTTGTCCCTCCATACGTATTGGTTATCCAGAATGGAAAAGGAATAGACAAAATTCTCACCAATCTAGCACCTTTCTTCCTCAAAACACACGATGAGTTTATTTTCATTTCATTTCTTTATATAAGGTATTTACCCTTGCATAATAATTTTGGTTTCACATCTATGTGAGAAAGAGTATATACTAAACATGTATATATTTAACTTTTAAACTTGCGAAATTTATTTTTACAGAATGGAGAAAGAAAAAAGGCAGTGGAATCCTAATCACTCTTTTTAGAAAGTATTAGTACAATATCTGGCTAGATACTTAGGGATAGTCAATCATCTAATATTTTGACAGGCTGAATGAGCTCCTCTTAATTTGTGGATTATTGCTGGAAGAAGTCTCTTTGCAACCTTATAAAGAAGTCAGGAAGTCATCAAATTTGTGCGCTGCTGGGAATCAGACTGTGGCAGTATCTTCCACTGAATGTGTCATTACTTTGACTCTTTGAGCCTTTTAATCATCTGACCAGGGTGCTTCGGCGTGACGTATAGACTGGCTGCAGGAGACTCAGGAATGTCCTACATACATTAATTTTCAATCAATCGATTTTCAGACAGTGTGTTTTACAGGGAGGACATAATACCAAGTCCTTAATCTAGGTACGAGTACAATGAGATCACTTTTCTCAGCAACAACAAAAATCTTCATTGGTTTCCCATTGTTGATCTAGTGCACCCAGAATCCTTAGCATGAGAGTATGTAAATGCCTTCTATAAAACACAGATTTTTCCCCTTTCTCTCAGATAAACTGCCTCTCTTCTCTAACCACTCTATTGCATGGAATGCTCACTTGGAATTCTCTATTCATTTTTTGCCTTCTAAACACCTCCGAAGTGATTATAAGCACTTCTTTTTAGAAGCCTTTGGTGTTGTCCAAGGATTCCTCTTATCCATAACCTTCTGCTGGTAGGATGGCAAGATTACTCATCGCCCTTTCCTACTACAACCCTATGCCCGCTCTTATTTTCTTTTTCTTTTTTTTTAAAAAAATATATTTTTTATTGATTTCAGAGAGGAAGGGAGAGGGAGAGAGAGATAGAATCATAAAAATGATGAGAGAAAATCATTGATCCATTGCCTCTTGCACGCCCCCTACTGGGTATCGAGCCCACAACCCGGGAATTGAATTGTGTCCTCCTGGTTCATAGGTCAGTGCTCAACCACTGAGCCACACGGGCCAGGCCGGTCTTATTTCCTTGTCTGAGGCAGAGAGCCTTGGACATCTCACAGCACGTGGCATAGTATGTTGCACTCTAAGAGTGCCTACTGAATATTTTTGTAAAAAAGACAAAGTGAGATGGAAATGGTCAGAAACCAATATGTAAAAACAAGAGCATACTGGAGGCATTAAAAAAAACGACAACAAATAACAATGAGGAGGAAGTTAATAAATAAAATAGCTAATGATAGTGATTGCCATTAATAAGCCTCTATTCCATGCCAGACACCATTACATAGGTTTTCATAGAAAGTTTGATTTCATTCTTGGGGAGATGCTGAGATTCTCATTATGTAGGTGAGGAATCAAGTTGCACATGTCCATTCCTTGTGCCCCAAAGCCACACTGTGTGAGGAAGCAAAGATTCAACCATGCCTTTCACTGATTCCAAATCTCTTCTTTCCTTATATCTAGTTTAAAATTTCAAATTATGTGAATCCTTTATGTGAAGGTGTGTGCCATGCATTTGAAAGAACAAAAATAGTAAGCATTAAGTATTTTTTTAAAAATAGAAGTCTAATGTGGGTGAGGGTAATATAACATATCTCAATACTGCTTTTTGTAGGTCTAGACATGGCAATCTGTATTTAACAGGAAGAGTGCATGAAATACAACTTAAAAATAGGAGTCGTGCAAACTCATTAAGCAAGATTTCAAGCTTCATAATGACATAAATGGAATATAGATTATGATTTATTTGAAAAGAAGTGCTACCTAGTCTCAACCCAGTCTTACTGGGAGAAGGGACAGGAACTGATGGGGGTGGTGGTGGTGGATATAGAGCACATATTCTTTTGCAAATTTAATACTGTTATTTCACATACTTTATGCTCTAGATTTATAGGAGATCTCTTAGTAAGTTACTTCTTAAGATATAACCTAGATTAGGCAAGAACAAGCCAACCCAAAGACAATGCTGTCTATACAGGAAGTCCATCTTTTTATAACCATTATGTTTGGGGAGCCATATGTTGAACTAGTTCACTTTCTCCACATTTTATTAATGATGTGATTTTGAGTTACATTGAAAGCCAACCAATATGTTTTATTTTACTCTTTTTAAAGCCTTTTATGTTGACAGTAGAGACTTGGTGCATGGATTTGTGCACCGGTGGGGTCCTTCAGCCTGGCCTGTGGGGATCAGTGGACCTCCACACCCCCGCAGCCCAGCCTTACCCGCCAGCTCATCGGGCTCCCGCCTGCTGTCCGCATTGATCCTCACAGCACGCAGTAGTGTGCTAAGCGGCAGGCAGCTGGGGAGGAGCCTGAGCCTGGGCTGGGCGCTGATCCCGCTCATCCTGGCCCTGCTGTGCCTGCCACCACGGCTGCTCTGGTGCACACGGGAAGTGTCCGCAGGAGAGGCTTGCGCTGCCCCAGATGTACTCGCCAGCCGAGCCCGAATCTGGCGCCTGTCAGCTGAGTGGTGCTCCTGCTGTGGGAATGTACTGACCACCAGGGGGCAGCTCCTGCATTGAGCATCTGCTGCCTGGTGATCAGTGTGCATCATAGCTACTGGCCAGTTATCCGGTCATGCGGTCACTTAGGCTTTTATATATATATATAGACTAGAGGCCCGGTGCATGATATTCATGCACAGGTAGGGTCCCTAGGCCTGGCCGGTGATCAGAGCCAATCTGTGGGGCCCCCGCTCACACCCCCCTTGGCCTGGCACTGCCCGCTTGCCTGCTCCACCATCCCACCGCGGTCCCGCTCTCGTAGGGGCCCATCAGGGCTGGCAGTGCCTCCACTGCTGTCTGCTGTCAGTGCTGTGTCGCCGACGCCCTCCATGTTCTGTGCCACCCCCTAGTGGTCAGTGCATGTCTAACTCCCGGTCAGTCGAACTCCTGCCCATGGGGGCAATTTGCATATTAGCCTTTTATTATATAGGATAATTCTAGATTCACAGGAAATTATAAACGCGAGATAGAGAGGTCCCATGTGCCCTTTACCCAGTGTCTCCCAGGGGGTCACATCTTCTGTAATTATGGCACTTATCCAATTGGCATGGGTACCTGTGTGTTTAGTGCTGTCATTTTATCACAGGTGTAGAAGCATATAATCCAGACACGGAACTGTCCCATCACCTCAGTGATCTCCGTCATGCCTTCCCTGTATCGTCACCTTCTCTGCCTTTTATCTTTAACCCCTGGAAGCCATTCATCTGCTTTCATTTCTTTATTTTTTGGTCATCTTGATAGTGGTCAGAAGACTCATTGATTTGTTGATATTAAAGAAAATTCTCTATGCTGATGTTTTTACATTATTAGCACCCTTTGTGCTAATAAATGTATGAATGTATATATATGTGTGAATGTATATGTATGAGTATGTATATATATATATATAAATATATATCCCTCTATGAATACTTCTATTTTTTTATGTGCAGATTTCCAAGTGCAATGTAATTATTATTTCTACTTTCCCAATGTGCAGTTCACATTGAGGTGAAATACTATTCTAAAGGGAACAGCAAATCATATTTCTGACTTCTAGTTCAGTTTCTCAGCCGGTGCAACATGAAATCTCTGTTAAGTGCAACTACTAATGTCTTATCCCTTGGAGAAATAGATCTTTTTCACAGAGAAACCTAAATACTGGGGGTCATATACCAAATAATCGAAGTGAAGGGAAAACTCTCCTAGTGGGAAAATCATTTCAGTAGAATAATTGTAGAATTATTCTAGTAGAATTTACCATCATCCTCGGGCTTTGCCAACTTCATCTTAACCAACATGTAACTATATATATAGTTGGCCAGAAGACTCATTGACTTTCTGATATTAAAGAAAACTCTATGCTGATTTTTGACATTATGACTGTAGATAAACCATACATATGTCTGTGGAAACAGTTAATGTCTACTACATGTGTATCACATCTGTCTGTATTTAGCTATGTGTTTGCTTTTATTTGTCAGATGTGGCATTTCTTAGGGTTAAATAATGAAACATGATATAAACATTTATGTGAGACAAAATTAGTTTTTAACAGTTTTTTCCCCCCTCCAAACTACATTTTTTTGGGCATGAATTCCTTAGCATAAGTCTATGCATTTATCTAACAAATTACTAGGTTACTAATCTCTGGGCTCTGCATTTTTATGACTTGGCAAATGACTTTTTCCTATTCCAAATATGCACTTATTTGCATTATCTCAATGACTATTTGGATAATCTTCAATAAACCTATCTACATCACCTTAAGGTAGACAGTATTCAAATCTTCAGCTGCAGCTCCGGTCCTTCTCCTGCTCACTTATTTTTTCATCTACTTAAAATGTCCACAAACTAATAAGCTTATGCACATCCTTATCATCTTTGCCTTCTATCTCAGTGGTGGCTTCTTTCATGATGTCTCTTCCAGTCACTTTTTCTGTCATCTACTCAAGTGACCTGAGCAAAACAGTTCAGGGGATCATTTCTGACTCTTCCCTCTCACTGACCACATTCCATGTGGTTTCTTCATATCACTTCGTTCATTCATTCATTTCACCTTCTTTTTAACTGTTTACCTGATGGCCTTTCTTGTCTTCATACAGGCCACTCACAGTACAACAAGATTCATCGTTCAAGTAAACCCGAGGTTAGGTTTTGCCTGCCCGGATGTCTTGCAAACGAATGCAATTTCCTTCCTGGCCAACCTTTATGCAAAGGCAGACAGCCTGAGCTGCCTCTGGGAGGGAGAGTGAGGGTGACGGATGGTTTTTCATCTCAGACTTCTCTCTCTGCAGCACCCTCATTTTATCTGAAATTTCCATCTCCCTCACCCTTTGTTTTAAAATGCAAAGCTTGTTTTTTATTTTAAAATATATTTATATTGATTTCAGAGAGGAAGGGAGAGGGAGAGAGAGATAGAAACATCAATGATGAGAGAGAATCCTTGATCGGCTGCCTCCTACATGCCCCCCCACCCCCCAACTGGGGACCAAGGCTGCAACCTGGGCATGTGCTCTGACCAGGAATAGAGCTGTGACGTCCTGGTTCATGGGTCAATGCTCAACCACTGAGCCACACTGGCTGGGCAGTGTGTGGTTTTTTTAAATAAACTGTTCTGGACTATAGTTTTACAGAGAAGTTGCAAATATAACGCAGATATCACATACACCCCTCATTCTTTCTGCCCTCCCTGCCGACCTGAGCACATTATCCGGGTGTATTCATCAAAACGAAGCAATTAACATGGGCGTTTACTGTTAACTGAACTCCAAACTTTATTCAGATCTCATCCAGTTTCCTACTGATTCCCTCTTTCTGTGCCAGGACCCAACCCAGAATGTTACTGTGCATTTAGACAAAACTTACTGTGATAGAGAAAATTATATGGATCTGTTGAAAACTTAGTTTAAGACAATTTTCAGATCAACCAGATTAACCAGCCAGTCACTCTTCATCCCATGAAAAAAAAATTAGAGAGAATAGCACTAGGAGAGCAAACAAGTAGAACAAGGATAGTGAAAGTTGGGGCGAGTGTCTCTGGTATTTGAATGGGGACCTCTACTGTGGGATTCTGTGCTGGGTGTGTGTGTGGGGGGGTGGAGGGGACGTATGGCCAGGAAACCCTAGGAGACCAGAGCATACCCTGGGAACACTCACTTTAGGAGATACATCACGAGGGAGGAATGAATACAGGAGCAAAATGAACCATTACAAACACACATTTCAATTACAAGTTCGTTTGAGAATAATATTGCTGGATTATATAGATAATGATTGGATAGTTACGATTCCAAACCCCAAATGGGCAAACCTTTGGGGGAAGATGAACAGTGTGTGTACCATTGGCCAGAACTGCAGATATTCACATTTCTTCACAGTAGGCCCTTTGGGTGGCATTAGAAGGGGAGACTGGTTTGGGGATGGAGAAGGTATTCTGAGGTTTGGGGTAACTGGTTTGATTACTGTCTTGTCATCATAGGATTTTATTTTCTTCAGCTGATACAGAATGCATGGTTGACCTTAGGGGTATGAATGCCACACTTTTATATTCAAATGAATCATTTCAGGTTCCAAAGGGGGGAAAAAAAATCTAAGCTTCTGGTTCAGCCATTTCCACAGGAACCTGCGGGGAGTGTCTGTGTGGTTCTTAAGTTCCCTGGAAGCCTCAGTGGGTCCCCTGGCCCACTTTTAATTTCCCGGGAGCATATTGTGTGTCTACAGGGACGTTATACGACAATTCTGCGTTAAATTTTTTCTTAAATGAGACATTTCAAGAGATTTACTTGCTATAATCTGTATTGGTAGGGGAGGGTATGTGGCTGTGGGTTTGTTTTTTTTTAGAATCAGATTTTCCATTCAAAGAGAATGAAGGATTTAAGTTTTGAAAATGCAAAACATATTTTTAAAAAGCATCTTATCATCCTCAGATGAGGTTCTTCATGTTACAATGTTAGTGTGTCGGTAAGGTTCATGAAAGTAGTTTGATTTATGCTAATTGTACAGCCACATGGCAGGTCTTTTAACCTATCACCATGCTTATATTCTATATGGCTATACAAATAATTCATAAAAAAGCAATAACGAGGCATAAAAGTAAAATTAATAAGAATTTGCTCCTTGCTGTACAGTGCCAGTACCTTTCTTATTTATTTATATGTTTCGTGTTAGTACCTACATTTATGATCACAAAACAGCCAGGACCAGGAGGGTTTTTATTAGAGAGGGATTTCATCGACATGCTGGGGGATTAGAGAAGCCCAGAGTCATAAAACTTTCCACTAATTCCAATCAAATCCAGTCCTAATGTCAAACCAGGGTAAGTTTATTAGGCACTTGTCATAACAGCACTTGTTGTAAATTAGGCCATTTTATGTCCTTGCAAATAAGAAAAGTAATTAAGTTAGTTTCATTAGTTGATGGACAGTTTTGAAAACTCCATTTCTTTTGAAAAATCAAGGTGTATTGTTCTTTCTTTCCTTAGATAAGTGGTTAGCAGAATAATTAGCTTAATAGGAAGTCCTAAATCTAACAGAATAAAACAATTTTGTTATGAATAGTGACTTCTTTTTATTAATAAACTTAAACATACTTATTTTAACAATGCTATACATTCGCTTAGGATTTAATACTAGGGTTTTCATTATGTAAAACTTTCATTTAAAAATAAACATGTAATTAGATGAATTAAAGACAGATTCATATATCTGTTATATAGTTTATGCTTTGAAAATATGCATAAATATCTGTTATATAGTTATATAGTTTATGCGTTGAAAATATGCTAGTTGTGGGCTTTAGAAATGACATGGAGTTTAAAATCTTTGTAAGTCCTTAAGCATTGTAATGAGCCTGCGTGATTTCTTTTGCTAGCCAAATTTAATAGCATGCAAATGATTTATTTAAAATTAGCCAAGCTGAAAAATAGTTTTTCAATTTTTGAGTTAGCTGCAAATTTTAAATTTGCTTTGTTTCCCCTCGTGCAACTCATAGTCTTGTTTTTTTCTGCAGTAGGAAATGCAGTTCACAATACAGCAAATCAAAAATGTTATATTCTGATGAAGTTTTTAGTCCACTGTTTGTAGCCATGTTCTAGTCTAGATTATAAATATTTTTTATTCCAGATAATCATAAAGGACTTATTACAATGCACACTTACACACACACGCACGCACGCACACACACATGCTTCCTGTTACATTATTTTATGGTCTGAGAATTAGCATTTACCAAGTTTCTACTCTGTGTGTCCACTGATTCTCAGCCTCCCATGCAAACACTGTAATGTGAAACACTTCGTGTGCAAAATTCTTGCAAAGCGTCTATGGCTATTTTGGATGCATAAATTTTAACTTAAATATATAAGTGATGTTGTGTAATATATTCATCCTGCTTCTCGTCTTTCAGATGTATCTATGTTGCTGTATCCTTTGCATCTAATTGCTGGAATACACTTCATTGTGTTTGTCCACCCCATCTGCCTTCTAATCAAATTCTTCCACCCCCCCAGACATCACAGGTATCGCTCAGTTGAGCATCCTGCTGCAGCCTCCTTTATTGCCATTTTGTAGATGAGGAACCTGAGTCAAGGAGCGTTGAGGACTCTCCCAGGATTGCACACCTGGGGTCGGAATCCTGACAGTCCACTCCGGATTCCCCCAGCGCATCGCGCCCCTACCCCGCTCCCCTCATTTCTGCTAGAAGATCAACTTTGGGAGAGGACAGCATTGCTGATGAGCCAGAACAGAGAATTTAGTCAACATAGAAGTTCTCGCAGATTTTAGCGAGAGTCTAGCCCCCCAAGGAGGGAAAGGTGAGGGCAGGCTGCTGGGGTGAGATCCTGGGACGCTGTCCCTCAAACCTAACCACACAGGAGATTGCTCCACTCCTGCCCCACCAAGCGCTCATTCCCCTCACAGGCAATTCGCCGAAGTGATTAATAGAATTGCTTCAAGAATCCAAATAGGAAATTGTAGTGTCCTCTTAACCCACCTAAAGGCATACTTGACATTTTTAAGTTTAATGACTATGCTTTCTAGATAATGCAGTATTTTGACAGTGTCTAGGAATAGCAAGGCATTGATCTCTTTAAAAGGCTCCTGTATGGTGGAGATATTAATATTTACTTATCTATAAAAGCCTAAGTGACCAGTACGACTGGACGACCGGCTAGTAGCTATGACACGCACTGACCACCAGGGGGCAGATGCTCAATGCAGGAACTGTCCCTGGTGGTCAGTGCGCTCCCACAGCCAACCTCCTGTGACCTGCCAACCTCCTGTGGTCCCTCCCCCTGACCAACTGGACCCGGGACTGGGCAAGATGGCCCCAGTCAGCCCCAATCCCTGGCCAGGCCAAGGGGCCCCACCTGTGCACAAATTCGTGCACCGGGCCTCTAGTATGTTAAAATAAGATAAATCTTAGAAACAGAGGAGAGGTGTTATTGGCACTTGATGTGAATTTTAGAGCATAGTACAAACCACTAACACATCTTGTATGCACCTAGGGACTAGAACAGCGGTTCTCAACCTGTGGGTCACGACCCCTTTGGCAGTCGAACGACCCTTTCACAGGGGTCGCCTAAGATCATCCTGCATATCAGATATTTACATTACGATTCATAACAGTAGCAACATTACAGTTAGGAAGTAGCAATGAAAATAATTTTATGGTTGGGGGTCACCACAACATGAGGCACTGTATTTAAAGGGCCAGAAGGTTGAGAAGCACTGGACTAGAATGATATATATTCTAGAAAATGTACAAACACGGTAACACCACTTGGGTTTGGACTGGGCACACTGACTATTTGTATCTTACTAAACTGCAAATTTAAAATATGTATAAACTACTTTGAAAGAATGTAATATTTTAAGGATTTACACTTTCATTTAGGGCAGTATCAGGGTAGGGTTTTCAAAATGATCTTTAAATTAATAGTTGAAGAACAGTAAAAAGAGTAACCGAAATAAATCTTTAAAACGTTAAACATGATAAAAGCAGCACTTTACAAGTTCTGCCTAAGTTATTTAACCTATATTTAAATGCAGAAATAGAACTTTTATATCTAACATGCTTTTGTGTGCTCAAACATCTTACATTTTCTTTACATTTTAGAGTACGGTAATCAGCTCTCTACTAACTGTATGCCCTTGAGTAAGGTCTTCTTATTACTTGTTCTAGATGCTTTTCTGAAAAGATAGAAGGAAAGGATGAGATAGGTGTTTTTTTTTTTCTAATATTCCTCCCAGCACTAAAATTCTGTAGGTTCTGTGATCCTATGTCTGTCTCTGGAGGCTTATAGTCTTTGTTGGTTTTACTCTTTTTACAAATTTCAATCAAAGACTACTTGGCAGAGTCGGTCCACTGACAATATGCGACAACCTATCATTTTGTGCAAGTGACCCAACGAGTAACTTGTAAAGGTTTTCGTTTTTATGATTCTAAACCTGCTGAATTGGATGAATATAATCAAATATTTGGACTTTTTATATGTTATCATTTTACCCTTTAGCAAGTTCATTTATACAACACATTTTTAATCTTTATACTCACACAAATGACGTGCAGGAGAAATCTTTCCTGCTTGCTGTCTTGCTTCCTTCTTTGTTGATGGGATGGATGAGAGAATCAGTGCTGCTTTCAGATGATTTTTCCCCCAATTGGTAACTTTTCTAGGTTGACATATCCCCTATTTAATATATATTTCTCTATTCAATCTTCATATAACTGCATTATTTTTGAGATCAAGTTTAATATCTAACCACCATTGAATCCATTCCATACTCAAGATATTCACATGTTTGTTTTAATTTGAAGGATTTGGGTGGTGTTTCTACCCAGTGTACAATAGGCCAAGTTCAACAATAACCTTAACTCTCTGAGTCTCTTTTCTTAATGACAGGATATCAATACCCATCAGTGTTCTGAAATCTTCACATAGTGAAGTCACTTACCTTGTGATATGTAAATTATCTCAGTAAAAAATATGTAAATCTTTACTTTGCAATTGTACTCTGAGGAAAGGGTTTAATTTGAGGGAAAAAACCCACAAGTCTTCCCTCCTCCCCTCTTATGAAAGCATCATTTGCATGACTTTCATATGGTATAAATGTTTGCATAGGAAATTTATCGTTTATTTTACATCCACGTGGTTTATAGCAGTGGTTCTCAACCTTCTGGCCCTTTAAAGACAGTTCCTCATGTTGTGACCCAACCATAAAATTATTTTTGTTGCTACTTCATCACTGTCATGTTGCTACTGTGATGAATCGTAATGTAAATATCTGATATGCAGGATGGTCTTAGGCGACCCCTGTGAAAGGGTCCTTTGACCGCCAAAGGGGTCGCGACCCACAGGTTGAGAACCACTGGTTTATAGACTTTAGGGTCAAGGATTGAAAGCATAGCAAGGACATTTAAAATACTTAAAAGCTACTACTGTTTTTATAATTTCACCTAATTGGGAACTGATTTTAAATGCATAAACACCATCTTTATCATCAAGAGGACTTGAAGGGAAATTGTCACACCATAGTATTTAATATATATACATCCCACGTTCAAAGGCTGTCAAATCGCGTTGTTTACCCGTTTCTTCAGAAAAAAATCACTTCTACTGGTCGTGGTAAAGAACCTGCTTCCCTATTTATAATGGTCTGGCCCTCTAGCAACTTCAGTGCAAAATTAAAGCTAATTTGCCTACAAATGTCAGGTGGTCATAATAATCTGGCCACTCAGTGTATATACTGTGTGTGTGTGTGTGTATTCTTATTGATTTCAGAGAAGAATTGAGAGGGAGAGAGTTAGAAACATCAATGATGAGAGAGAATTATTGATTGGCTGCCTTCTGCACGCCCCTTATAGGGGAAGTGAGCCCATAGCCGGGCATGTGCCCTTGACCAGAATCGAACCCAGGACCCTTCAGTCCTCAGGCCAATGCTCTATCCATTGCGCCAAACCAGCTACCGCAACCCAGGCATGTGCCCTGACTGGGAATCAAACCAGTGACCTCTTGGTTCCTGAGTTGATGCTCAGCCACTGAACCACACCAAACTGGGAAGGATCTGCGTTTTTCAGTGTGAATTCAGTATGAACATAAAAATCAATTTAAAAGAAAAGAATGTTTGTAACCATCAGTAGAAAAAGAAAATAAACCGAAAAGGGACACAACTGTGATTTAGAGCAGAGATGAGTGGCATGGTTGAGGAAACACAGGCACCACGTGTCCGAGTCATGTTATGTGCCCTTCATGGGAAGCGATCCGGGAGGAGTAGCCAGACCTTAGTCACCTGAGCCCCCCAGGCAGACTGCGGTCAGGGCTGGAAATCAACATGGCCACTCCTGAGAACGAGGCTAGAAAGAAAAAGCCATTTAAGTGACAGAATGATGCTTATTTCCTACAGATGCAGAATTCTGAAAATGTGATTTACAGAGTTTATAAGAAAGGCAGTCAAGGAGGGAAGAACTAAAGATACGGATTGAGGTTTCCACCGAGGCATAGTTTAGCCGGGGCTATGGGTGTTGTGAGAGAAATTTTAAGGATGGATGTGGTAATATATATGAAGCACTCTGTTCCCTGGAAGAAAGGTTCTATAAAAACATAACATATTGCTGATCCTTCGAATGCATGGTGAAGGTTGAAAGATTTTCAGACATCAGGAAAGGGCACATTCACAACCCAGTGAGAAGCAAAGGCTATTGAAAAAGAAGGTCAAGAAAAGAAGAAAATTTTAAAGCTTTTTAAAAGAACACACACACAGAGTTTTAAACAAGACTATCTTCATTTTGAGTTATTCTGTAATACAATAGATTATTTTTAAAAGGATTTTTTTATTTCCAAGATAATTGCACCTAGAATTGAATAATTTAAGTGCACAGAGTTAAAATGAAGGCAGTGGTCAGTGATCAAGTAGAGCAGATAGTGAACTTGCAATAAATGTCTAAGGGAACAATGCTATAAATGAAAACGTACAACAGAAATAGTAAAGAAGTCGGTATCTGCGTCGAAATTATTTTGCCCAAAGCTTTGGGGAAATGTTCTGAAAGATGGGATTTTCAAAATAACTTCCCTGAAGAAAGCTGGCAGGCAGCGGGTAGAGAGGGCGGTAGCTTGCAGGAGGAGTTGTGGCCACTTTGGATGCGCGCAATGAGGGGCAGGAAACACAGGAAATTAGACGGTGCCACCCCAAGGATCCCATGCGGAGATGCTGATTACTTGTCCGGATCTCGTTAATTGCTACAGATGTGGCCATCAGGTGACCGGGCCAACAGAATACCTTGGACACCAACCAAGTGTTTAAATTCCAAACACTGTTAAATGGAAATGTGTTGCCACTGAATGTCTGTCCTCCCTTCACGATCTAGCTCTGGATATAGTTTAGCTGCCTTGATTAATTAGGCAACTGTATTATGCTTCTACTGAAAAGTCTTATCAATTGGAATCTTACAATTCAACTAGAGGCCAGATGCACAAAATTCGTGCAGGAGTAGGCCTTCCTTCCCCTGGCTGCCAGCACCGGCTTCTTCTGGCACCCGGGACCCAGGCTTCCCTCACAGCCCCGGGTTCATTCAGAAGGTCATCTGGAAGGACGTCCGGTCTAATTAGCATATCACGCTTTTATTATTATAGATTAGAGGCCTGGTGCATGAAATTCATGCACGGGTAGGGTCCCTAGGCCTGGCTGGCGATCAGGGCCAATTGGTGGGGCGACCGGTGGGGCGTTCAGGGCCCCGCTCGCACCTGCCTTGGCCTGGCGCTGCCCACTTACCTGCTCCACCATCCCATCGCGGTCCTGCTCTTCTTGGGGCCCATCGGGGCCGGCAGCACCTCCACTGCAGCCCACTGCCAGCGCCGCCACCGGCAACACCCACCATGTTCTGTGCCGCCCCCTGGTGGCCAGTGAACATCTAACCTCTGGCAGTCAAGCTCCCGCCCTTGGGGACAATTTGCATATTAGCCTTTTATTATATAGGATGGAATTAAGGTTCTCATAGCTAATATCTTTTTTTTTACACATGAATATTACATCTTACAATTTTATTTTATTTTTAAAATCTTTGTTGTTGAAAGTATTACATAGGTCCTGTTTCCCCCACTCATTAACCTCTTCCAACCCTCTAGTGCTCCCCCCCTTCGAGGCCCTCATCACCCCATTGTCTATGTCCACAGGTTATGCATATAGGCATGCAAATTCATTGGTTGATCTCTTTCCACCCACCGTCCCCTGCCTTCCCTCTGAGGTTCAACAGTCTGTTCATGCTTCTGTGTCTCTGGGTCTATTTCTGATCATCTGTTTATTTGGTTCATTTGATTCCACATATGAGTGAGATCATGTGATACTTGCCTTTCTCTGACTGGCTTATTTCACTCAGTAGTGAATGTCTTGAAGTTATGCACAGTGGGGAGAGGTGTCTGGTTAAGTATAGGAAGTGGTACTTAGTGGGAGAGAGAGAGGTTAGAGACAGAAATGAATGAAAGACTGGAAAGCCCATTGACATACACAAAAGAAGTGAAACTATGGTCTGATTTGCTTGAACATGTAAGAAGGCACCTTTTCTTTTTTTCCTTTTTTTTTTCAAGTTAAGAATACCATGTATTTACTGAGCTTATGTAACCTTTGGGAAAAGTAGAAAACAAAATTTCCCAAGCTTGAAACTTGTTCTAAAACCAGATGTTTAAAGTTTTGTGTGTTTTTTAAATAACAAAATCAGTTTTCTATTTAATTTGTAATCATATGGTGGAAAAAATTAAAACAATTATTTATGCCACATCTGACACTTAATCTCAGTGTTTGGGGTTATATATTTTACATATTCATATCCTTACATAACTTAATCAAAACTATAGCTAAACATTGGTTTCTGAATAAATGTCAATATCCGAACTAGAGCCATTAACATTTTTATCTGCACTTATAAGTTAGTTGAAGCTTGTCTATTCATTTTTGCCAATAGGTGTCAGTGGTTAACCATATTAGTAAAAGTATTGCAGATGTACTTGTTCACAGGCTAGCCCTTAAAAGAATGCATTATTCCTTAAATGGTCATTTTTTATCATTTCACCTTGAGAAGTAATATATATTTATGACATGATAGAGTTGACAATGGGAAATGTTAATAGATTCCCTAATTGATTGCACTGTTACAATATCTAAGAGCTGTAGGAAGTATTCAGAAATTAAAATGACATTTTAAAAGGCTTGCTTTGTTTATATAGATTTATGTATATTCCTCCAACCAAGCAGTTTTCAATATACAAGAGAAACTGGCTCATATAAAAAGTGTTTTATTCCCATTCGTGTCTGCTACAAAGCTTTTTTTTTTCCCATTGAGTTTCCTGTAACTTCTTTAAAAACAAAAGCAGAAACACTGTCCAAGGCAGGTGGCAAATAAAATTTTATTTTTTTAAAGTTATAAATAGTTTTATGATAATTGAGTAGTCATCATTTTGTATCTGTTAGGCGGGTGGTGAACTTCGCATGCAACGTGAACTATTCTTGTTCTAAAGTCTTAAGCGCATGCAGTGAGATAGTCTCTGTCCATTTCCTTTTCTGCTATTTAGTATCTTCTCCCCTCAGTGCCTCTTTTCTTCAATATCTTCTTGAATTAGAAATAATGCAGCATATGTTATATTTACTTGAATTAATAATTTAAAAAAACCCTGCTAGTTCTTCAGAATTTTCAAGAATGGTTCACCAGGCTTTTCTTCTGTGTGAAATGCACAAACCTCTGAAGTATTCCAAAATTTTTATTAATTATGATTTTTCTGCTAGAAAAATGTAGTTCCTACGTTGAACACATTATTGAGGCAATATTTTGATAAGGGTTTCATTGACCAAAATGAAAATGAAATATAACATTCACTTAATGGTAATTCAAAACATATTTATTGAGCTCCTCCTATGTTCCAGGAACTTAATGTATTTTCTTTCTTGCCTATGGTTAGCTGTTGCCATGTAGAAAAGTTCTTTTCTCTTTTTCTTATGTCTAAAACAACGGTGTGTGTATGTGTTTCAAATAAACTCATTGAGTGAAAAAGAAATACAAGCCACAGAGCAAGAGAAAATATTTGCAGCTTATAATCTGACAAAAGATATATGTGCAGGGCATAGAAAGAACTCATAAATCAAGAAAGACATTCCCCTCCATTGAAAAATGTGGGCAAAAGCGTTAGGTAAGCACCCGTTATAACAGAGGCTGTCCACCTGGCTAATCACATGAACCAATGACCTTCAGTAATAATCTTCTGAGAAGTAAACAGAAGGCCACAGTACACCCACCACAATGTCTAAACTTAAAAAAAGGCAATACCAAGTGTAGGCAAGGCCGCAGAGCAACTGAACTCCTCACTCACCTCCAGTGGGAGTGCACGTGGTTACATCCATTTTGGAAAATTGTTTGAAGTATCTCTTAGAGTCAAACGTATAAAAACCTACGGCCTGGCCCTGCCAAGGGAGTTGCGTAGACACGTGTCCCAAAAGGTACACATCCACATGGCATTAGCAGCATTTTTTTTTTTTTTTTGGTAAAAATAAAACCCACACCACGAACAATCCAAATGTCCACTTACCATAGAGAAGAGAAATCATTTGTGGAATCGTCCACACTCCACAGCAACAATAAAGAACGGATTATGGCCGCATGTGACAATATGGGCTCATCTCGCAAACGGCGAGTGAAAGACTAGGCACAAAAGAATACGTACCGTTTATTTCCATTTATGTGAAGGTCAAAAGCAGTTAAAACTAACCTATGGAGGCAGAAACCACACCGTTAGGAGGAGTGCTGATTCCAGGGGGTCATGAGGAGACTTCTAGAAGGACAGTAAGCATCCATCAGACCGTGAAACCTCAGAGGGAAGGTAGGGGAGGGTGGGGGTAAGGGACAGAGAGAGCACCAAAGGACTTGTATGCGTGAATATAAGCCTGACCAATGGACACAGACACCAGGGGGGTGAGGGCATGAGTGCGGGGAATTAGGGGGAGGCAATGGGGCGATAAGGACACAGATGTAATACCTTAATCAATAAAGAAAAAAAATAAAAAGATCTTGCTCAATCTGGGTGGTTTTACAAAAAAAATGGGCACTTGGTAAAATAATTGTGATTTCTGTGCTTTTCTGTGTACGCTGCACTCCGGTAAAACATTCCCTTGAACAGCTGAACTCTATACTCTTTTCATCATTGTTAGCAGATGACACTGATACATTTTCTATCATTTGATAAAAACGCTTTATTATTCCAGATAAAGGCTTTTTTTTTTTTTGAGACGCATCATAAGATATGCAGATGGCTTTCTCCATTCACTAATTTCCATTTTCATAATAATGTGTGGGTGACAGGACCAGACTTTGTAGTTGAAGAAGCGAAGTAATTCTAATTGAGATCCAGTGCTCAGCCAAGTCATTTAAAGCGTAACTCTTAGTTCTGAAATTCCTTGAAGGTACCATCCGCGGAGAAACAATGAAATGAGTTGATTTGTTTGGTTTTGCTTTGTTTCTGCCTGATATAATAAAGACATCAGAAGAACCAACGAAGTTTCGGCTCCCACTTAATACAAGGGAATTTTATTATGTGTGTATTTTTTTTTTCTACATACAGGCATACCTTGGAAGTATTCTGGGTTTGATTCCAGACCACTGCAAAGAAGTGAATATTGCAATAAAACAAGTCACATGAATTTTTTTTTTGGTTTCCCAGTGCATATATAAGGTATGTTTATATTATACTACAGTCTAGTAAGTGTGCAATAGTGTATGTCCAAAAAAAGTTCCACTAAAGATCACTGATCACAGATCACTGTAGCAAATGTAATAATAATGAAAAAGATTAAAAAATACCAAAAGGTAACAGAGACATGAGCAAATGCTATTGGAAAAATGGAACCGATAGATTTGCTTGATGCAGGGTTACCATTACCTTTAATTGGTAAAAAAATGCAGCATCTGCAAAGCACAGTAAAACGAAGTGCAACAAAATGAGGTATGTGTGTAAATAGTTTATATTATCTACAAGCCTATTGTCTACTACACATAAGTACATACATATAATAGAAGTCAGAGAAATTATTGGGAAAGGAAAACAAGTACAGAGGATTATTAGGAAAACTCATACTTCATTTTAAAATTTCATTTCCTTGTTCTCCAGGTTTATGCGATATTTCTCTCGAGGTTTCCCACACAATAAAGGAAAAATAACTGTTTATAAGCATAAATCTTTCTTTTCTACTTAGCCATAGTCCTTGGGCAACATCTTGAAACTTAATAAACTTGAATTTTGTCAGGAGAAAAGTGAAGGTAATTTACTGGTCAAGACCCCGTCGTAGAAGCAATGCGTCTTGGAGGTCTGAAATGTGAGTGGCCGAGCTTTTCTCCGGCTAATGGCAGCCCAGAGACCAACAAGAGAGATGGTCTGAAAGCCAGTGAGGGCGGAAATGGTAAAGCAATACAGGGTTTAAAATTACTGCTTTTATGTAGGCCACTTAAAGAAGAAAAAATATATATATATATATATATATATAAAATTGACTTCAGAGCGGAAGGGAAAGGGATAGAGAAAGAGAAACATCCATGATGAGAGAGAATCATTGATTGGCTGCCTCCTGCATGCCCCCTACTGGGGATCAAGTCTGCAATCCAGGCAGGTGCCCTGACAGGGAATCGAACCGTGACCTCCTGGTTCATTGAGCCAGGCCAGATGGGCTAGGCCACTTTCTACAGGAAAACCCGAGGCAGTGGGAATTTCGCTGGACTTAGAAGACACAAGTCCAGATCCTCCCTGTGTCCTTCCCACTGAGTGATGGGGAGAGCAGTCATTTCTGGTCCGTGGTTGCCATGGTTCGGAAAAAAAAAGTGGGAATTAGGACAAAAGATTTGGACGGTCCCTCATGGTTCCAAAGTAATACGAGACATTCAATATATTTAAATATCAGCAATTTAAAGTAAATTAACAAGTATCTTCCATATTTTATTTATTATCTTTTATTTTTTTTAATATATGTATTTTTATTGATTTCAGAGAGGAAGAGAGAGGGAGAGAGAGATACAAACATCAATGATGAGAGAGAATCATTGGTCGGCTGCCTCCTGCACAGCCCCTACTGGGGATCGAGCCCACAACCTGGGCATGTGATTTTTAGTTTTCCTCAGTCTCTCACCTGGCTTAGTACAACACTGGTATATAGATCATTCTGGTTTCTACAGCTATAAATTTCCAAATGATCTCTTCTAAATTGGGTTCAGAGGTCAATTAGGGGAACACACGTTTTTTATTAGAACTGACGAAATATTTTAATATATTGTCTGATTATTTTATTTTCAAAAATCCTATGAAGATTTGTAATGTGATCTTTTAAAAAAATATATTTTATTGATTTTTTACAGAGAGGAAGGGAGAGGGATAGAGAGTTAGAAACATCTATGAGAGGGAAACATCGATCAGCTGCCTCCTGCACACCCCCTACTGGTGATGTGCCCACAACCAAGGTACATGCCCTTGACCGGAATCGAACCCGGGACCCCTCAGTCCACAGGCCGACACTCTATCCACTGAGCAAAACCGGTCAGGGCTATAATGTTATCTTGATGAGTTTTGTACGTGGGTGATTGAAGAATTTAATTTCATTCATATATGAGTTTTCTCGACCAGCATCCCACACACCTAGTATGGAAGCAGTCAGGGGATCTTACATTGAATAGCATCGTTGAACAAGCCTCTCTAACCTTAGGCACACGTGGATGCTACTGAGATGCCCGCTGTCTGTGTGCCTGCCCTCTGCACTTGCCTACACTGGGTTCCCAGGCCCTGGGATCTGGGCCTCTTTGCTGGTGCTGGCAGCTTTCCTGCCCGGAGTCCATCTCTCTAGCGGCAGGAATGAGCCAACTCCCCTGGAGGATCTCCTGCCTCAGACGTCATCTGAGTTTGGCACACAGTTTCTTGTCCTCAGCACATCTTTGGTATTTCTAGGACTTCTCTCCGTTCTTGGAGAATCTTTCCGTCTCTTTTGGCAGCCTTCGAATTCACTCTTGTTTTGCTCTCTCCTCTTGGAACTCTCAGGTTAATCTTTCAAGAAGTAAAAAGTCTCTACAAAGGTAAGGAAATCTGTTGTCTTCAAGCAGGTTCATCTGTCCTCTCTGCACATATTCTTAAAGAATCATAAAGTGTTTTTGTCTGGGGAGGCAGAATGTAGGGATCATGAACGTAAGCCACCCTGGCGTACCTGTCCAGTAGCTGTGACATGTGTATTAGGTTAGACTGATCCTCGCAATATTGATGTTCAGTAGAGCTCAGTCGTACTTTGCGCTCCTATCCCCGTATCCACGTGAATAAACGTGCTTCTTCACATAAGTCAAAATCTTTTTTTCTTACACATGCACAGAACTTTTAAGATAGGAATTTCACTGACTAAAGATGCAATTTCTGAGTTTTAAAAAAGATTGTTATTTCCTTATCTGATGAGTGTGGAATACCAGGGGTGAGGCTTATCTTTCCTGTTAATGAATTTACTGAGCCCACCACACCGCTGGGTCCAGGAAGAACTGACGTAGCGCAATGGTATTTTGTGTACAGGCAATATCAATACCGTGATGCACAACACTACAGGTATATTTTGAACTCTCTCTATAAAATTGTTTTCTACATGGTATAAAGAAATACAGTAAATATAAAATATTTTTAAAAAACATGAATATGTAAAACGTCATTTTCTATTAAGGTGTAATTAGATTTCGAGTGGTAAAATTTAATTTCTCTTTACATTACTTGGCTATATATTTCAACAAATAGTGAGACATAAAAATATAGGACTTCAATATCACATAATAAATAAAAAAATGAGCTTTTATTATACTAACTGTATTAGGGTTCTCCAGAGAGATCTAACAAGATAGGTGGATGGAAAGGTAGGTGGGTAGATAGATAGAGTTGTTGATATAGGTGTAAAGATTTATGTTAAGGAATTGGCTCAAGCCATCTGCATTGATGTGTTCTGCCTTAACCTCCAAACTGCCGCCTTCAGGTGCCATGACATTTTTTTAAGTCCTCAGAGGTAAAGAGAAGCATTCCTTGTTTCTCCTGAAGCTGTCAGTTGAACAATACTAGGAATTAATTTACGAAACCCTCTCTTTGGTGATGTTGGTAATGAAAAGGTATGTTTACTAATGACAAGATAAAAAGCTAGAGGACTGTTGAGGGATTTCTCATCACCTATTTAGAACTCAATGGTGACTGCTTTAGAGATAAATACTTTTATACCACCTCTGGTATAATGCTTGGCACATAATAATTTCACAATAAACTCTTGAGCAAATGATATATGGACAGATACATCAACATGTTTTCTTTAGCATCCCAAATAGATTTTAAAAGGAACACTCCTAGTTTAAACTTCACTGTGTTTGTGAAATTATACCAAGATTTTACTCAAAAGATTTATCAAGGTAATGTAGAAATTGTAATACCATTTTTTGTTCCAGGCATCTATGAAGATGGACTACACCTAATTTTTTCACTATGACTTGTCTGTGGAGGATAATGACAATAGACATGACCTACTTCTCCTTTTTTCTTCTTCCTAATCAGATCAAATAGCAAAGTGGAATAAATGACAAGAGAAACCAAAGCATTGCCTCACCTCTGTCATATTTTTCAAACAAAAGAAAGTCTTCCCATGTGTCCTCTGTCATGGTAGAACCCCAACCTTTAAAATGCCCCTTTTCTTGGCTCTAACGTTCTATAACCCATCAAAAAATAAATTTGAGATGATGACGTCATGGCTGTGGATGATGGACAATCACCACATTGCCATCGACCCACCTCTCTCCTTATAACCAGACAAATCACATGATTAGATGAGCTTCTTAAAGTGTAATTACGAAGAGATCATAACTGAAAATGGTTTACTTCCTAAATGTCTTCCCTGTGTAAGTATAATGATCCCAGTATTAGTGTACACATCCATCACCTCACGTGGTTACTATTGTGTGCGTGTGTGTGTGTGTGTGTGTGTGTGTGTGTGGTCTTCAACATGGAATATCTGCTTACCAGTATGTGGAGTCCTCAAGTTGATCCACCGAAATCCAAGAAAATATTATGAGGACTTCAATTCATAGTTACTGTTATTTAGAAATGAAGATATACCCCAAGGCCTGTTATATAAATAATACAGACTGATGCTGGTGGCCGCAGTTTGTGTAAAGTAAAAGTAAAAAAATTGTATTATTTATTGTTTTTACGATCTAATGTTCTGAAACTGACTTTCACAAAATGGATGAGTTGCTTAGAGAGATTCCTGCCAAGAATCCTCAGATTGAGAGTCAGGGGAAGGTCAGTCATCTCAGCTTCTTGTCAGGCGTATACTGGGTGGGTCTGGAAGAGAAACTAAAGCGTTCTAATCTAATCATACTATGGTACCTGACACTTATTTTTTTTTAAATGATCATATTTTATTAGGCGCCTCTTGGTAAATAGGACATTTTTTTCCACAATCAGCGAGGAAAAAACTCATGCCAATGAGAGAGCATTTTGAAGAGAGATATTTGGATATATTTTGTTGCAGATATTTCACCCATGAAAACTCTCATTGCTCTCCACATAAAAAAGATTTAGAAACCATTTTCTAACCAGTGGCTCAAGGAATACAGAAATACAACATAAAGCTAAATTTCAGTAAAATCTTAGCCTAATTACATGCGGATTGAAAAACGTGTGTCATGACTATTAATGCAGCCAATGGTGCATTTCTCCTATTTGTATTTAAGTGTTTTCAAGATATTTTAACTAAAATGACAATGTCGGCTCTCAAACCCAAATACCAAAATATACTCCACTTTGGATAATGTAATAAAAATATTGAGGCATTCTCAGTAATAAGTTTTTTTCGTACCCTTTTAACCATTAAATGATTTATTAAAGCAGTTGACTCATTTTTGACAAATGATTTTTTGTGTGTATATTTTTCAGTGTAAGCAACTTATTAGCTCAATAGTACATGAACATTACGTTAAATAAATACATGTTGTGAGGTCACATGCTCAATTTATTTTTTCTGTTTCCTGATAGGAATGAATTCAGAAAAGTTTGGAGATCACCAGAAACCACCTCCATGGAGAGATTTTAATGATAGACAGCTCTGGGAATGCATACCTCTTCTTTCTTTCTGCATGATATTCTGTAAGTCATCCACTTTTACTCTCTGGTTTTATTGGCTTGTATTCTCTTTTAAAAATATATATGTTTTTATTGATTTCAAAGAGGAAGGTAGAGGGAAAGAGAGATAGAAACATCAATGATGAGAGAGAATCATGGATCAGCTGCCTTCTGCACGCCCCACACCAGGGATCGAGCCCACAACCCGGGCATGTGCCCTGACCGGGAATCGAACCGTGACCTCCTGGTTCATAGGTTGACGCTCAACCACTGAGCCACAGCAACCAGGCCAGGTGCTGTCTTTTTAAAGGGGTGGCTAGGGCACCGCCACATTTTATATATAGGGTGTCCCCCCAAAATGTGTACACACACTTTGGAGAATTATAAAGGCAGTATTTATCAAAATACATTTCATTTGCAACATTGAGCCATCAGCTGTTAAAGTATGTATATATTTTGGGGGGGCACCCTTTATTCTTGAAAACAAAAGCATGAAAATAAAAATCCAGGCAATCATTTAGCTGCTTTCCTCTTACAGAGTTAAACTCTGTCTTGTTATTTAAAAAAAAAATCCATGTTCTCGAGGGACGTTTTGGTGTGTATGTGATTGATTGCTATCATGCTCGCACAGTCTTCCTTGAGCATATTCCCATAAACATTTATTGCAAAATTTATTTCTTTGTAGAATACCTCAAGGTCATCAAAATTCCAACAGAAGTGTGTGGCATTCACCTTGTAGGTCATCAGATAATGGCCACTGCCAGAGGTAAGAGTTCTCTTTCCCCGCCCAGAGGTAAGACTGCGACACAGAAAGGCCAAAGGTCGCATCTCATAAAGCAATCTCCCTCTTCCCATCGTCTCCATTCAGCCTCTGAACTTAAGAAATATGTGTAGGTTGTTGGCAGTTTATTCTATCCAGAAGGAGACTTGACTTATTTCTTTAGAGGTGGAAAAATCTGAAAGTGCAGGAAACTCAAAATAGCACTTACCTTTAAGATAAGTGAAATATATTCAAAATTAAAGCGTCTTTACCCTTTTGATTAGTAGCTTGCAGTCTATAAAACATGTGGTCCCGCTTGGAGGAAGGGAGCCACGTGAAACACAACTGTAGCGACGAGGAAGCGTGGTGTGAAAATTATAACGGAGCTTTAAATGTCCTTTAATGCCAGTTTCACCATCGGAAGAAAAACACCGTGATATTTTCCGTATAACGTTTTCCAAATCGACGAGGAAGGTTTTTCTTTTTTCTTTCCCCCCCGCTTACTATCATTGCCCAGAATTTAACTAAAATCACTTTAAATCAGTGCACCGGTCCTCATTAAGACAAGAGAGTAAACTTGAAGCATTATTTTCTTGCCATAATCCCTTAGGTCTTCAAGTTAAATAAATGCACGTGTACAGTTATTTTCTCATAAAGGGAATCAGGACAGCTATGGCAAAATGACAGGGTTAGGTTGCAGAGGTGGTTCTCATGGAAGAGATGCTATGTATGCAGAGAGAGGAAGGAGGGCTGCAGGGAGCCGTGGTGACCCTGGGGGAGTAATGTTTCAGGTAGTGGGCCAGCCCGGCCCTAGTCCTCACGTGGGGGCAGGTGGACATAAGCCTGGGATGTTTGAAGCACAAGGAAGCCAGTAGGATTGGAGCTGAATGGAGGAGGGAAGAAGGGTAGGGGTTAAAGTCGGATGTAATACAGGCCGGATCACACGTGACCATTATTGTAAGGAGAGCATAAAAGGTCAGGAAAAGAGCTGAAACACACGTGTTAAGGACCAGCACATTGCTTAGCATGTCTAGGGAGATCAGAGCTTGAGTTCATGCAGACCTTGCTTTTTTGTTCAAATGGAGAGGACTTATTTTAATCCTTTTTTTTTTTTTTGGTTGTTTCTTATTCCTAAAGAATCACACTGGAGGAGTTTATCTACCACCACCATATTGAGAGGCATCTTTCCTTTTGTTTTATGAATCTATCTAATAATCTTAAAATTCTTATACTGCTTTAAGCATGCTCTTTGACCATGGGAGTCTACAGAGGCCAGCGAGACAGGCATTAACATGTACACTTTACCCCTCTCTCATGATTAATAGATCCAAGTTCAACCCGTTGTGACGACAGTAAGATTTTTGTGAACTTCTTGAAGGCTCCGCTCAAAACCATAATCATCCCGGCCAGTGTGGCTCAATGGTTGAGTGTCAACCTGTGAATCAGGAAGTCAGGGTTTGATTCCCCGTCAGGGCACATGCTGGATTGTGGGCTCGATACCCAATAGGGGGTTTGCAGGAGGCAGCAGATCAATGATTCTCTCTCATCATTGATGTTTCTATCTCTCCTTCTCCCTTCCTCTCTGAAATAAATAAAAATATTTTTAAAAAAGCCATAATCACTAAATTTGGAAAACAAAATTCAAACTGTCCAACAGAGTGGGGGTGATTTTCTCTCAGAGGCCTCTTTGTACATGGTAGGCACGCTTTCTGGCTCCTCTAATGTCTCGTACAGCTTTTCTCCCCTTTCATCTCCCATCCACGCAGAGTCCATGTGAGATGGACCAGTTGGTGTGCTTCTCTGAAATCCATCCTGCCTGGTAACACCAGGGTGTGTTTCAGCCCAAATCCCTTTTCCTCGTGCAAACTATTAACTCTTCAAGATCAAGTATGACTGGTTTGGAAACGGTTTTTAAAAGATTTAAAATTATGTATTGCCTAACGCTGTGTCCATGGCACTGCTCAGGAATACAGTGGAGCTGCCCTTCTTGTTGTCTGGGTTACATACCTGATGCAGAAATATTGTCATGAAGGAGCTTTCATTACTAAAAAAAAAAAAAAAAAAAAAAAAATGTACCGGTGCCCTACCTGGGTTCTAGGTGGTTAGAGCACCGACCCTTGGACTGCAGTCCCAGGTTTGATTCTGGTCAAGGGCATGTACCTCGGTTGCAGGCTCAATCCCCAGCCCCAGTTGGGGGCTTGTTCGGGAAGCAACTAATCAATGCGTCTCTCTCACATCGAAGTTTCTCTTTCGGTGTCTCTCCCTCCCTTCCACTCTCTCTAAAAATCAATGGAAAAGTATCCTTGGGTGAGGATTAACAAAAAAATATATATTTATTGATTATGGGTTTAGTGATTATGGGTTTTTTAAAATATATTTTTATAGATTATATGTTTTTATAGATTTAAATATATATACATATATTTAAAATTTCCCCTTAAAAAAGAGCTGAAACGTCCTTCGATTAGGACCCATGGCACGATGATGCTATGTGGCGTCATTTTTCTGGGCTTGCCTTTGAGAATTCTGTTTGACAGAGAAATTAAGTCATCGTTTACTGCAGACTGATCCCAAGAAAAATGAACGTTCTGAAAATGCAAGTTGATGTAGGGGAAGGTTGACGGAATCAATGAATCACTGCCCTAATATCTTTTTGCTACTTCAACCGTGATCATTAACCTAATGGATTATGTTTTGTAGTAGATGCATTGTTTTGGATCTGTGTACTAAAATAACATGAGGGGCCTTCTCATTTTAATGCTCACTTAACTTTCTCTGTGTAAAAGGCTTGAGTAAATCTAAACCTTTGATTTAAATCTATACCATCTATCTCAGATGCTAAGTAGCTAAAGGTTGCAGTGGGCTCTCAAATCCAATTAGCAACTTCAAAAAAAATATTTTCATTGATTTCAGAGAGGAAGGGAAAAGGAGAGAGATCGAAACATTCATGATGAGAGAGAATCATTGATTGGCTGCCTCCTGCATGTCCCACACAGGGGATTGAGCCCGCAACCCGGGTGTGTGCCCTGACTGGGAATTGAACCATGACCTCCTGGTCCATAGGCTGACGCTCAACCACTGAGCCATGATGGCTGGGCCCAATTAGCAACTTTTAAAACACAGGACAATAGCCCCAAATGAAGTCACTTAATGGGAAGCCCCATGTCACCTACCAAGACTTCACTTAATTATAGATTCAGCTCTCCCAGAAATAGGATCTTACACCAGTCCACCAGGAGTCATCTGATCAGCATTAGTTAGTCATCTGCCTTAGACCCCTAGCCACCCTCAAAGGAAGGTAACTTTGCAATAACCAACCTACTTTTTTTTCCCTAGTAAAACTGTTTCCTCCCCCTCTTGCCTGTAAAAGTCTTCACTTTTAAAATATATTTTTTATTGATTTCAGAGAAGAAAGGAGAAGGAGAGAGAGAGATAGAAACATCAATGATGAAAGAGAATCAGGGTAGTTACAAATATATATATAATATATATATTTTAATGTATTTATACTTATAAATATATCTTACAGCATATAAATGTATACTTTACATAATAATAATATATATACTTTACATAACAAAATACAAACAAATAAATATAAAAAGTATATACCTTACATAAAATAAATATATAAATATATACAAGGATTTTTAGACTTCCTCTAATTTTTAATAATTTTCTTTCTTTTTTTACAATATATTTTATTGATTTTTACGGAGAGGAAGGGAGAGGGATAGAGAGTTAAAAACATCGATGAGAGAGAAACATCGATCAGCTGCCTCCTGCACACCCCCTACTGGGGATGAGCCTGCAACCAAGGTACAGGCCCCTGACTGGAATCAAACCTGGGACCCTTCAGTCCCCAGGCCGACACTCTATCCAGTGAGCCAAACTGGTCAGGGCAATAATTTTCTATTAATTTTCCATGTGAGGAGAAATAGAAAGTTATTGGTATATAACAATACTCTGAAATAACCTTAATATATTCAGGGCATTCTAAGCCAGGTTTTTTTGTTTGTTTGTTTTTTTTTAATCTACTAGAAAACACTTCTGTTGTGTCCAGTTTAGTTCTTCTGTTGTTTGCTGATGGGTGTTGCAAATGAAGTCCTTCACACATATGTGTGTATGTAGAAGGTGGTGGTTGACATGAAGATAAAAGGGCCCTGAGAGCCAACAGGGATAGATCAGGTATGTGTAGTCTTGGTTCCAGATTTCTGACACGCAGTGAATGTCTGTGTGTTTAAATTTCATGTTGAAAAAGACACAAGCAAGAGAAGTGTTTTCACGGGAAGAGATGAGTGAGTACGGTGTTTTGTCAGAGTATGGCTTATAGGAAAGAAATGCGAGACACACGAGAGGAAAGCGGGCGACTAATGCGTCGTTGAATGTTCCAATAAGCAATTCAGGCTGTGAGGTGATAATTGCAGAGTTTGTATTTCAAGTCAAATTTCTGCATTATCGGTGGCATTTTAAGCCTGGAATCTATTATGCCTCCAGAACAATTAAAAACGTTCTGTGACACCAGTAAGTGCTCTTCTGTTTCCCAAGTTACAGACTTCCCCGGCGTTTCACTCACAGCTCCATTGTCTTATTTGCCATTGTGAATTCTGTGTTTTTAGTTGGATATAAAATGTGTCCTTTCACACATTAGACTTTGGTTGCTCTTAAGCATGTTCTTAACTTTTTCTTCTGACACACGCAGTGTCCTGGGAAATACGACCGCTCCATGAATGTGTATCCTCTCAAGTTATTCTATTAGTTACTATTGTTGATGCAGGTCAAGTCCAAATGGTAACCCTGAATCACTGCCATTGTTCTAGACCTTATATACATATCCTATATAATAAAGAGTAATATGCAAATTGACCATCACTCCAACACACAACATGGCCGTCCCCATGTGGTCAAAGATGGCCAGCAGAGGAGGGCAGTTAGGGTGACCAGGCTGGCAGGGGAGGGCAGTTGGGGGTGACCAGGCCATCAGGGGAGGGCAGTTAAGGGCAACCAGGCTGGCAAGGGAGGGAAGTTAGGGATGACTGGGCCAGCAGGGGAGGACAGTTGGGGGCAACCAGGCTGGCAAGGGAGGGAAGTTAGGGGTCACCGGGCCAGCAGGAGAGGGCAGTTGGGGGCAATCAGGCCTGCAGGGGAGGACAGTTAGTGGCTTCCAGGCTGGCAGGGGAGGGCAGTTGGTGGCAGTCCGGCTGGCAGGGGAGCAGTTAGGCATCGATCAGGCTGGCAGGCAGAAGCGGTTAGGGGCAATCAGGCAGGCAGGCAGGCTAGTGGTTGGGAGCCAGCAGTCCTGGATTGGAGAAGGTACAGGCTGGGCTGAGGGACACCCCTCCCCCCCCTTGCACAAATTTCGTGCACCGGGCCTCTAGTGTATATATAATAGTATGATATATGTCACCTACAGAATATGTGATAGTATGATATATGTCATGTATGTGACTAATTGTATGATCTATATCATATAATGTGTATATATAATAGCATGATATATATCACATGTATACATGCGCACAAACACACTCACATTCTATTTCCCATAATGTAGTTAGAAAGAAAACGTTCCTAAGGTATGTTTCCGGTGAGTTTAACAAGTTGATCCTAAAGCCAGGTGTTCCAGCAGTTTGGGAGATATTTTGCATTTAGGAAAATGCCTTATAAGCAAACTGCTAAATATAGCTTTTTTCCAAAAGGATGCAAGATGCCAAGGAGCCACTGATTTGCACATTGCTTGGCAACATAAGCATAACATCCCTAAAATTTAGAAACTGAACATGCAAACGATGTAATCCTACGGTTGTTTCCATGTCCTGTTGTGAGGTGTGGGGGCAGATTTTCTGTTACATGCACTGAGCAAATGAAAAAAAAAATACAGTCCATTTGCATGTAGTTTTGTTCGAGAGCATGTTTAAAAATAGTTCTGAGAGTTGCCTGTACTCTGCATTTCTTATTAGTTTTGCTCTGTCCCCATGGTGAGGGGAACAGCTGAAATCTGGGAAGAGAGAATTAGGACTTCAAGTGAGTTTGATGTATTTGAGAAGGGGTTTGGAGGCATGGTCTGGGCTGCCTACATTCTCCAATGGAGTGCTTATTCTCACTGCTAAAAACAGAACAAAGGAAATTCATTTAAGTCTGAGCAAGAACAATTTGGATCAAGCATAAGAAAAAGGTTTTTTTTTTGGTTCAAAGAGAAGTCAGACATGAAAGTGGATTATGGGTGAAAGCCGTATTTTGCCATTCACTGCAAATCATTAACTTTGCATGAACCATGGTTTGGACCCAAAAGTTAAGATATACATAATAGGGTCAAATCAACCACCAAGCTCTTCAGGACTGTCTCTTTTGCCTGTTTTCCATATCGATATTTTCTTTCCATTATATACATAAAATAATTAACCTCAGGCAAATACATGAATGCATATTACGTCTACAATGGTTATTTTAAGAAAATCACTTAAAAGTCATGTTTGGAAAAAATAAATAATGCTGTATGGCTATGCATCAACTTTGGGTGGGTTTGGAACTTTGAAGCACTTTTATGAAAAAATAGGAAAATATTTTTCTGTTCCTTAAAAATAATATTTTTCCTTCCGTCCCTGTTGCTCCCTATCTGTGTGGGGTCAGAAATGACTACTGTCTGGTACCAACAGGGGTGATTCATTACAGTTCAGGCTGTTGGTATTTGGGAGATTCTTGTCTGCTACTCAGATTTCTGTCTCTTCGAGTTGTCGTTAAATGTCCCTGAATGCAGATCTCTTCACTGTCATGCACAGGAGTGGGCCATCGCTGGGCTGTTCCACTTATGACATAATTCTCATGAGTAGGAATTGTTTCATGTGTAGATGCTTCTCTTTTTATTAAGAGTAAAAAGTTGCAAATCTTTATAAAGTTTAATATTCAGCAATAAATCTATACTTCTCTTCTGAGGTCGTTTAATCCATGCCAATATAAAACATAAAGTAATATGAATTGCATGATGTATTTATGGGGATAGATATCATCTAAAAATATAACCCTGGGCAAAACTTCAAATGAAATCCAGATAATTGATTTTTAAAAATTTCTTATTCCATAAATAATAACAATGGTACCTTTTTTTTTTCTATACAAGTTATTCACTTAGCGAAAACTATTGAGTTTTAATAAAAATATAGACTGAACCTTAAGTTAAAATGTTGTAATGATTGTTTGCCAGTTGACATTTGACTATAAATACTTAAGTCTGATTTTCTAAATTTTTATAAAATATAAAGTAAATGGAAGGGCAGGTCAAAAAAGGTACTGTTCTCAAAATTTATTTTCCTCCCTTTGTCTTTTACTGTGGTGTTTGCATCCAAATAAAGTTATTCACCTAAACTCTTCCGCTCCCACCTCAGCCACCTGCCAGCAAATGAAAGTCCTTAGGGCCAAAGGACAACAATCATTTTCTAAGAAATTCAAATTAATTTAAAAAGCATAGCAGAGTAGGTTATTTATCTAATATCATGGTTTTGGCAGAACGAATTGAAAGAAAGAACTCTAAAAAGACAAAAGCAAAGTAAAATAAAACAATTAAGTAATCTCTGAATTAAATTGAGCTAAAACTTGAAAATATCACATATGCAGATCATTTTACTGGAATTTTCTAAACTCTTCAATTCTATCAGTGTTTATTTTACCTCTATTTTACTGGAGTGCATTTCTCAGCATGTGAATGACTGAGAATTATTTGTAAATAATTTTAAATGTTGACATTTTGACAGGTGAAGAAGTTCTAGGCCAGTGATGGCGAACCTTTTGAGCTCAGCGTGTCAGCATTTTGAAAAACCCTAACTTAACTCTGGTGCTGTGTCACATATAGAAAATTTTTGATACTCCAAACTGCAACCATAGTAAAACAAAGATTTATATTTTTGATATTTATTTTATATATTTAAATCTCATTTAACAAAGAAAAATCAACCAAAAAAATGAGTTCATGTGTCACCTCTGACATGCATGTCCTAGGTTCGCCATCACTGTTCTAGGCTTAGACCATGACCCTTGACCTATCTATGGATAGAAAGTGGAAATTGAAAATGATGGTGTTTTGTGTTTCCTCAAACTGTGGAAACTCATAGCCTTTTCTGCATTATTTCAGGTCAACATGCAGGATCTAGATTTTTCCTGGTGCCTAATAAACCCTCCACATCTAAGCCTTAAAATTTATGAGCAAATGCTTTTCTTGCTTTAGCAGAAGGAACCTGTATTCCACTGTTTAATTCTATAGGTTCAATTCTTCTCTCTTAAAATCTCTCCCAAGAGCATCTTGGAGAATGCGGTGTTGGTCACACGGTGCCGGCAACTTGCCCTGTTATCTCGTAACGACTCTTACAACACACACGCTTCCTAGGATCAGGTTCTCAGCGTGGCTAATGGCCACCGTCTTCACTTAGACCTTAAATTCTCTGCTTGATGTGCTGATCTCATTATAGGATGGCTGTATTCATGGTGGGTTGGAAGGGCTTCTGTAGGTTTCCTGTTGCTAAGGTCGGAGGATGACTCACATATTCCTTTCACCCACAGGACTACTGGGCAGTAGTCTCTGAGAAGAGGCAGTGTACTCAGTGTCCATATGAAGTGGACACAGGTTTGGCTGTATTTATATATATATATGCCCTGCACCAAACTTGAAAAGCCCTGGAAAAAGTGAGGCCTCGCCTCTGCTCACGCATAGCTTCGTCCCTGCCACCGTGGATACTCGGCTCTTTGGTGAATTGTGTGAGCAGTGGGATGGCCAAGGACAGGGGCAGACTGACCCCTACTGGACAAGTTATCTCACCCGCCCAGTTGTTTGGTATCTTCCCTGCAGTACATGTTCTCCTGTGGACATCGACACAATACACACAATTCTTCCTATGTACACAGGCCCACCCACATGCCTCTTCACCTTAACTCCTTTCTTATTTTGTTGCCTCAAAAGCAGACCTAAGAGAAAGACTTTAATTCAAGTCACACCCCAGTTCTGTGAAGCACTATGACTTTTATTATTATTATTTTTAACTGCTGAATCTGCTCATCTGGAACAATACCTAATACCTAACAGATGCCCCAAAATAATGACTAAATGACCGATGAAATGAAAAGCAGATTCCAAATGCCTTTCCCAAACTCAGCAACCACGGCGTCCCTTTCTACTCTGTCCCTAAGTCTGTTTCCAGCCACATCATCCACAAAGCTCCCCTCACAAAGTGCCACCCCCATCTCCTGCTTCCTGTACCGTTAAGTTCCCAGGCACCAGCCCTTCTCAGAATGAAACAAGCATTCCCGAGTGTACACTTTAAAAAATATATATATTTCTTTATTGATTTCAGAGAGGAAGGGAGAGAGGGAGAGAGTGAAACATCAATGGTGAGAGAGAATCATTGATTAGCTGCTTCCTGCACACCTCCCCACTGGGGATTGAGCCCGCAACCCAGGCATGTGCCCTTGGCTGGAATCGAACCTGGGACCCTTCGTTCGAAGGCTGACACTCTATCCATTGAGCCAAGCCGGCTAGGGCCCAACTGTAGACTTTGGCTCTTCTTCCCTCACGTGTCTGAAATGATCCCTTTCCATCTCTCTCATCTGCTCATTAGCTAAGGTAGGCCTCAAGGTTCTTATACCGCTAGTGTTCAAGCAATAATGATGTCAGTGTCTATATTGTAATAGCCAGTGGCTGCTCAAGACAAATGAAAAATATCACTTTGGACAAGCGTCTTATGGAGGATTTTATGTTACTGTGTCAAGGACTCAGCTGTGATGACCATGGCAAAGAGAGCTTTGTAGGGCAGGCACTCTGAACCCAGAATAAAGAAGATACCCTAAGTGATCCAACTTAGTTCAATAATAACTAGGACCTTTATTTCTTGTTCTTGTTACAAAGCCTTATATCTGGGATGACCTTTTAGAAAGTCAAGGTAGTCGTCTTCATCAGTTTTCATCAAGTTTCCTTGACTTTCCTGTGTTATGCATTTTATTATCCTTTTGTTAGTACAGGGTGGGTACTAACAGAATCATTGCAAATCATTTACAGGGTGGGGCAAAAGTATGTTTACAGTTGTGAGTATGCGAAACACAGTGCTTATTCTTGTAGTATTTATTGATTATTGTATTATTTTCCATATGAACAACTTGTAGTATTTATTGATTATTATATTATTTTCCATATGAACAACTTGTAGTATTTATTGATTATTGTATTATTTTACATATGAACAACTGTAAACACCCCTTTGCCCCACCCTGTATAATGATTTTGCAATGTTCACCTTAATTTTTAAATACTGAAACTTTTGCTTGGCTGGTGTGACTCAGTGGTTGAGCATCGACCCATGAACCAGGAGGTCAAGGTTTGATTCCTGGTCAGGGCACGTGCCCGGGTTGCAGGCTCGATCCCCAGTAGGGGGCATGCAGGAGGCAGCCGATCAATGATTCTCTCTCATCATTGATGTTTCTATCTGTTCCTCTCCCTTCCTCGCTGAAAACCATAAATATAAATAAATGCAGAAATTTTTACGGCAGAATAGAATGGAATTGCTCTGAATGAACATATTACTCAGTAAAAACAGGGAAGATACAAAATAGCCCACAGATAAAAGAAAGAACAAAATATAAGTTGCCACCTCTTAATTCTGAAGGCAGATGTAGTCCGACCTTTGTCAAGCATGGTGGTTGAGCAAGCCTTGTGCATTTTAGCAACCACGACAGCCTCCTCAGTGTGTGCTGCCTATGTTTTATTCATTCTTTGTTTAGTCATTCTTATCATATTTTATGGCAAAATAACTTCCTCTTAGATTAAAAATAAATCATTCTTCTTTGATCGAAAGAGTAGTAAATCTTTATTTTGTCAGCAGTTTGTGCCTATTAGCATATTTGAAATGAAAGAAAACTGGGTGTTCCTGCCTTTGATACTGTGAACGGTAATTAGATTATTTGCTAAGAAATTACTTTTCAGAATTAACTCTATTATTTTTCCCCGCGGTGGAACTTAACTGATTTAATGCACCTCCAGTGCCTTTGGCAACAATAGAAGAACGCCGAGGTGGGATGAGCCCACGTCTGCACAAGTAGAACTTGAGAACTTATAGGGACAGATACATTTCTGAAAATTGAATTTTTACAAAAAAAAAACAACAAAAAACTTCCTACTTAAATCATGTGTCTTATCCACATAGTGCTACGATTTCTCTGCGGGGTGACAGGAAGTGGGTTTTCATTAGTTTTCTAAACGGCAAGGAAGATGCCGGGAGTGTGGGGGCAGGGACAGTGATGACACGTGTCTGTGGGGAGGTCGAATCATGGCAGGTGCTGTGTGTGAGCCTTCCTGCTCTCCCCCTGCTGGCACCTCCCTCCTGGGAGATTGTGGGTGTAACGGTTACCCTCAGAAAAATCTCACATGTATGTAGACTTTGTGTGTGTGTGTGTGTGTGTGTAATTGTGACTTGGCCACTGTAACTTCCATAGCAAACTTTCTTGACCTGACCACCTTCTGTCCCCCAGACATGAGAAGTCCCAGGGTCACAGCCATGAAAGAGAAAGGAGTTCCTTTAAGTTTCTAAACACATGGACTCCATTCCTTTTGGGGGTCTCTCTGTCTATCTATCTATCTATCTATCTATCTATCTATCTATCATCTGTCTATCTATCTAAAACCCTAATATGCAAATAGACCGAAGGGCAGAACAATGGAACAACTGAACAACCGGTCACTATGATGTGCGCTGACCACAAGGGGGCCTGCACGAAACATGGCGGGTGTTGGCAGCAGGCGGCATAGAGCAGAACATGGCGGGTGTTGGCTATGGTGAGATGGTGGAGCAAGTGAGCGGGGGTGCTAGACCAAGGCAGGGCGCCATCATTATCATCGGGGCGAGCCTCTGGTGGTTACTGAAAATTCTTTGCTCCTGCGCACCATGGTCCCGCCCAGCGCTTGCACCTGCTGCTGGCGCCGGCCCCTCTCGCACCCACTGCCAGTGTCCATTGCTGGCCCGGATCGCTTGGTACTGTCACCGGGTGTGAGCGGTGGCTGCCAGCCCTGATGGCCCCTTAGGACTTCTCTACTTCCCGCTGCTCCTGAGAGGTGATCGGGGCCGGCAGCCGCCACTTGTACCTGTTGCTGGCGATGGCCCCGCTCGCACCTGCAGCCAGTGCCGGAGCCACTGCTTGCACCCGCTGCCGGCACCCAGCACTGGTCCCGATCACTCGGCGCCGTCAGCAGGTACGAGCGGCAGCTGATGCTCCCAATCACCCCTAAGGGCTTCTCCACCTCCCCCTGCTCCTGGAGGGGCGATTGGGACAGCAGCCGCCACTCACACACGCTGCTGGCGCCGGCCCCAATCGCTCACCGCTGTCAGCAGTTATGAGCAAGGGAGGCCAGCAGTGGCAGAGGCGGGAGCGGGGCTGTTGGCAGACAGGGGACCAGTCGCTGTGGTGGGAGGGGCTGGGCAGGGGCACGGAGGATGGGCCAAGACCCGCCCCTCTGCCCGCTGCAGCCTTGCGGCCCACAGTTCCTTTCAAGGTGCATGAATTCGTGCACTGGGCCCCTAGTATGAATATAAGTCTATTGGCTTCGATGGCACAAGCATCGTAAAGCAGGTGGTACCAGGTCTCCTTCCCAGAGCTGGTGTCAGTCCTAAATTTATGGTCTCCTTAATGTCTTCTGTGGTCTGGCTTCCAGGTCCACCGGCTATAAACATAGGGCTCTTGTATACATTCTCTGCTGGGCCCATTTCCCTCTGTAACTCTTGTGCATAATTTAAAATATATTATGTGAGCCTGCCAAAGGTTTATGGGTTTGGGTGGGAGGCAGAAGTAAATCTTAGTTATTTACCTTCTCACGTGGGGACTTTTCTTTGCGTGCCACGCAGAGGTGTGGGTGACATTTGAAGCACGGTTAACTGAGTTGGAAGAAACTTTTTATTTTCGTTTTTACATAACTCGGGGAGCTTTTAAAAGTCGGAGTGGGCGTTGCACAGCAGGTGGTGAATGGCAGGCGGTTGGGCAGAATAGGAATGAGAACATCAGACACCTCCAAGGAGATGAGCTTCGGAAACAAAGTGCTAGTATGTTGGGCCTGCTATGTGACAGTGCATCTGAAATCACCAATTCCTTCCCGGTCCTCTCTGTTTTTCTTTTTCTTTTCTTTTCTTAAAAGTTCTGGTTACATTGCTTCTGTAGATTTAAATGAATAGAAGTCTAACTATTTTAGATACAGTCGGCAGTTTGAATTTAAAACTCTCAATAAAACTTTTCACCAGTGGTACGATTGTAGTTTTAACTGTTTCCAACTCCGCACTTTTCATTGGTCATTTCTGGCGAGGGAAATAAGGAAGGGGGATGTTGTAATTGGAAAAACTCTAAATTTGAGTTTGGATCTGACTTCTCATCCCATTCCAACCACTATCACCTTCAAGTTGTTAAAACAGGGTGGATATTAAAGTAGATTTTTTTAAAAAAAATCTTTATTGTTGAAAGTCTTACATATGCCCCCTTTTTTCCTCCATTGACCTCTTCCAGCCCACCCATGTTCCCTGCCCCAGGCTTTCACCACCCTTTTGTCTGAATATATATATATGTATGTATATATATATATACTAGAGGCCCGGTGCACAAAAATTTGTGCACTCGGGCGGGAGAGGGGGTCCCTCAGCCCGGCCTGTGCCCTCTAGCAGTCTGGGACCCCTCGGGAGATAATGACCTGCTAGCTTAGGCCTGCTCCCGGGTGGCAGAGGGCAGGCCCAATCCCTAGGTGCAGCCCCTGGTCGGGCTCAGAGCAGGGCCGATTGGGGGGTTGGGGCATCACCCCCTGTCACACTCAAGGCAGGGTTGATGGGGAGGTTGCGGTGCCACCCCCTGTCACGCACAGAGCAGGGCCCATCAGGGGGGTTGGGGTTCCACCCTTTATCACCCACAGAGCAGGGCCCATCAGGGTGTTTGGGCGCTGCCCCCTGCCACGCTGATCCCGGTGCCGGGAGGCCTCGCGGCTCCGCTGATCCTGGTGCTGGGAGGCATATTACCCTTTTACTATATAGGAGAGAGGCCTGGTGCATGGGTGGGGGCCAGCTTGTTTGCCCTGAAGGGTGTCCTGGATCAGGGTGGGGGTCCCCACTGGGGTGCCTGGCCAGCCTGGGTGAGGGGATGATGGCTGTTTGCAGCTGGTCACACACCCTTCAGGGTGGGGGTCCCCACTGGGGTGCCTGGCCAGTCTGGGTGAGGGGCTGAGGGCTGTTTTCAGGCTGGCGGGTGACTGAAGCTCCCAACCGCTCCTTTTTTTCTTTTTTCTTTTTTTTTATTCTGGGCCAGCTTTAGCTCTGAGACTTGGCTCCAGCTCTTCGGTTTCTGGCCTTTGCTTACAATGTTGCCATCCTGCTGGCTGAAGTCTGGCGGTATTTGTTACAATGTTTCTTAAACTGCCCGCTCAGAGGCCTGCAGCCACAGGTGGGGAACGTTGGAGTCCTCCGTCACTGAGGCAAGCAAGCCTCACGTTAGTTTCAAGCTGCCTGGCTGCCGGCCGCCATCTTGGCTGACAGTTAATTTGCATATCTCGCTGATTAGCCAATGAAAAGGGTAGCGGTCGTACGCCAATTACCATGTTTCTCAATTACCAAGTTTTTTGGTTGATCACTTCCCACCCACAAACCCTCCCCTAAACATTAAAGTAGTTTTTCGTGTTAAAGTCTTGAAAAAGTCAGTGTCTGCTTTTCAACACAGATATCTATTCATTCATTGAAACTTTTTCTATTTCAACTCTGTAGGAGACCCCATGTTGGATACAAACATGAATAAATCATAGTCAGAATCTTCAAAAAGCCATTTCTATAGCAAGGATGACAAGAGGGAGAGTAAAAAAAGAACATAAATATGTTCAGGGATGATCACATCGAAATGCAACCCGTGTGTTTTAGAATTTAGAGCATTTCCAACCGTCAGGAGCTGAAGTGCAACAAGGGGGAGGACCCTGTGTTTATCTTGAGAAATGTCTATTATTTCTACCCAAGGAGAGAGATGGGACCTTTCAAAGAATGACCTGAGCCACAGTTGGGAGAGTAGAAAGTGCTGAGTATATGCAGAGCAGGGAGTGGTGTTGGCAAAAGGGTGGGAAAGAATACGAGGGTCGCACCAGTACACCGCAAAGACAAAATCAAGAGGTGACACGAAGGCCAGACAGTAGAAATATTCTTGATGATGAAATGAAAGAGCTTCCCTATTCTGAGTACGGTGAGCTTGGAACAAAGAGGATGCTAAACAAATATTAATCGGATGAATGTCTTATCTCCTTTGATTCCCCAAACAATTAAATGAAGTAGGAATAATCATTGTCATTATAACGAGAAAACTTACGAGCAGAAAGCAATTAGCACCTTGGTCAAACCCTTACAGGGAAGTTTTGGGATAGAGATTCAAAGTTAGCTGCACCCTATTATGGTTGCTTTGCTTATTACCAGGAAGGGAATTCCGATGCCATAAAGATTGCAGGTTCAAAGATGGGCTTGTCAGCTCAAGTGCTGGGGCACAAGGCCTGGCAACTGATCAGGAGAAACGATGTACCAAAGTCACAGGCAGTCCACCTGGTAATCACAGCTATGCCGTGTGGCAGGAGCAGTGAGCTGGAGAGGGAGTTAGAACCTTCGTAATTGTTGCAGGAATTTTCACACTGTCTCCATTAAGTGAATGAATTTGTATGGAAATGAAAGTTGGAGTCATTATTCTGAAAAGAGTCCTCCTCACCTGGTCTGTCCAGTCTCTAACGAATCTGTTGGAATCCATCTGGTATAAGTCCATTAACTTAATCTGACTCGTGACTTTCAAAAGACAATAAAGAATAACTTAAGATGAATGCAACCCACATTAAAAAAAACAACCAGTGGATACTGCTACTTAAGCAGCTAAATACACATAAACATATAAGTTTATGCCATTTATAAAACACTAGAGGCCCGATGCATGAAATTCGTGCAAGAGTAGGCCTTTCTTCCCCCGGCTGCTGGGACTGGATTCCCTCTGGCACCCAGGACCCGGGCTTCCCTCGAAGCCCCGGCTTCATCCGGAAGGACATCTGGAAGGACACCCGGAAGGACATCCGGCCTAATTAGCATATTATTCTTTTATTATTATAGATAAAAACTATATATTCTCATAAATAAATGTATAAGTATTTTAATATACATATCCAGGGAAATCCCAGCCCCCAGTCCCTGGATATAGCTCATTTAAACTCAGTTACCAGTAACTCAGCACAACATGTATATACTCCTGCTCACATAGTTCATATATAGTATTTGCTAAATACAAGTGTGCATGCTCTGTGTTAAATAGACTGCCCAGCGAATTCTGTGACTAGAAAAATCTTAGTTCTAAGCACTCAGCACACAGATGAAATACTGAAATACAAACCAACATACTCTACCCTGAGTTCCCCACCTTCACCACATTTAATAAAGCCAAATATTTCAGCAGCCATTTATTTTATTTCTAAATAAACATATTCTATATATTCAAATTTTCAGACTTCAGTTGGTTGCAGGTAACTAATGCCATCGAAAGCAAAATCATAGATGGGAGTGGAGGGGACTAATGCAGTGTGTCTCCTAGTGGGTAAGCAACATTTTGGTCACAAGAGTAAAATAAAAGTTCAATAAGGCTAAAAAAACCCCCAAAACATCAGCCTTTACATGAAGGATATTTGCTTTCTAGCTTCATGCCTACCGTTTTGTTTTCAGAGGTCATAGAATTATTTAAAATGTCAATAATTTCAACGTACATTAAAGAGTTGTTCAGAAGTTCCTGCATGCTGCTTATAAGATAGTTTTGACTATGCATCAGTCACCCAATCACAATTACAGTAGATGTTTCTAGAAATGTCAATGGCTTTCTGGTTTAGATTCACTCCATAGAACCAACAGGAGCTTGTAATTGACATTTTACTATTCCACTTCAAGCTAAAGGCAGATGGGAGTGTATATGTACGGGATGAAAAGCAAGTGTTTTACCAATTTTTTCCCAGATCAAATCATGGTCAGGTTTCAGTAGGTTTTTGAAAAGGTGTGTCTATTCTTTATTTCTAGTTTGGTGTTTTGTTTTGTTTTTGTTTGTTTGTTTGTTTTTCTATCTTGAATTGCAGCCTGACTCAAGGTCTTGCTTCATAGACTATGGCAGCAGGCAATTGGAAATTAGAATCTCAATATAGCAATTGTCTCTTGGGGAGGTATATAGGAATTAGTGGTAAAATAATAATGAAGGATCAGGTTATCAGGGGTGGGCAAACATTTTGACTGGAGGGCCACAGTTTAAGGGTTCTTAAACTGGACCGGAGGGCTGGAACAAAAGCATGGATGGAGTGTTTGTGTGAACTAATATAAATTCAAAGTAAACATCTACACTAATAAAAGAGAAAAATGGTAATTGGCGTACGGCGATACCGTTTTCATTGGCTAATCAGGGCTATATGCAAATTAACTGCCAACTAAGATTGGCAGTTAACTGCCAACAAGATGGCGGCTAATTTGCATATGTAGGCACAATGCAGGGAGGCGAAAGGGAAAGCAGGAAGAAGCCCCCTGCCACTGACAGTGATCGGAAACCCAGGGGGGAGCTAAGAGCTGGGGGGCAGGGCAAAGGCGGCCCTGGGGCCGCCTTTGCCCTGCCCCCCAGCCATGATCGGAGAATCAGGCACCTTTGCCGCCCTGGCCAGTGATAGCAGGAAGTAGGGGTGGAGCCAGCGATGGGAGCTGGGCATGGTCGAAGCTGGCAGCTGGCAGTCCCAGGAGCTAGGGGTCCCTTGCCTGGGCCTAAAGCGAAGCCCACGATGGCGGCGCCCCCCGCTGCCACTGCAGGTCCCCGCTGCCTGGGCCGGACGCCTAGGCCAGAGGCGTTAGGCCTGGGCAGGGGCGGAGCCTGCAACTGCGGGGAGCTGGGGGTCCCCTGCCCAGGCCTGACACCTCTGCCGGAGGCCTCAGGCCTGGTCAAGGGGCCGATCCGGTGATTGGTGATCAGAGGGTGATGAGGGTCAACTCCTCTGGCCGAGGCATCAGGCCTGGGTGGGGGGCGGAGCCGGGGATTGGGGGGATATGATGGTCCCCTTGCCCAGGCCTGAAGGCTGGGTCAGAGGCGTCAGGCTTGGGCGGGGGGTGGAGCAAGCGATCAGAGGGAGATGGGGGTCCCCTGCCCAGGCATGATTCCTGGGCCAGAGGCCTCAGGCCTGGGCGGGGGCCAGAGCCAGTGATGGGGGGAGATGGGGGTCCCCTGTCCAAGCCTGACACCTCTGGCAGTGGCGTCAGGCCTGGGCAAGGGGCCGATCAGGCGATCGGAGGGTGATGGGGGTCAACGCCTGAGGGCTCCCAGTATGTGAGAGGGGGCAGGCTGGGCTGAGGGACACTCTCCCCCACACAGTGCACGAATCGGAGGGTGATGAGGGTCAACTCCTCTGGCCGAGGCATCACACCCAGTGCACGAATTTCGTGCACTGGTCCCCTAGTCATTACATAAAAGGGTACGGTCTTTTTTTTTTTTTTTTTTTTAGTTTTATTCATTTCAAACGGGCCGGATCCGGCCCGAGGGCCGTAGTTTGCCCACGGCTGGGTTAGATAGTACGTCAATCTGACATCTGTTTTGAGAATTCCAAATATGAACATTAACGTGAAGGTTGTATTTTAATTTACTATACTCCTTGAAATCATGAACCCATAATCAGCGATGAGTCGGATGCCTGTTGAAATTAAGGTTAAGACGATGCCTACAAAATGTCATCTCATATTTATTTCCAGAACTAATCATTGCAAAAGATAGAGAAATGTATTTGATCTGGTGAAGTCACTACAAATTAAATCTGTTCTTAAATAGGACACCATGGCAGTATATTTGGATAAGAGAGACTCTATAAATAAGATCATTAAAATGCCTTTTGTTATTAGTAATCTCCTTCTTGCATTTGCAAAGTGTACTTCAAGAGGCTTAAAGTGCTTTTAAAAATATCTTTGTACGGCTTCACAGTAACTCTTGAACAATGAAACAGACCTCCTCTAAAAAACGTCATCGCAAAGAGAATTTTCTCTGTGGGAATCAATGACCTAACATTGAATAAATAGCCTCCTGAAATCTATGGCTACCGTTGCCTGCCTCAAAGTGTACAGTCAGATCAATGGTCCAGTTGAACTTTGCAGTGGTCTGAAATCATCTGATGTATCTGATCAATTTTGGGTGTAACATTTTAAAAAGGAGTAGTCGATCTGTTTAATTTATCACCAGGTCCAGTACCCCCAGCACCTCTCCTATGTTCATGATATACAATGGCTGTTCAATAAATATTCAACACCCGAAATAATAGCAGGTGGTGGCTATACGAAGGCCATCAAAGTTCTACAGATACAGGAAGAAGTTTTCACTGTTGCGTAGCAAACTCCCACAAGCTTAGCAGTAGTTCTGAGATCTAGGCAGGGCTCAGCTGGGCTCTCCGCTCAGGTCTCTGTAGGCTGAAACCAAAGCACAGGCCAGGGTTGTGTCGGCATGAGAGTCATCATGCCCTTACGTGCTCGGGGACATCCACATTCAAGGCCAGGTAGTTGTCCAAGACCTGTGCACGGGGGAGTGAGAACCTTGAGGGACCATCTTAGACTTCTTCCAACCACAATGAGTAGGTGTGCGCGCGCACGGACACACACACACACACACACACACACACACACACACAGACACACACACAGGCAAAGTCCAGGAAAGCCGTCATGAAAATATCATTACTGTTCCTTCATTGTTCTCTCCTTGCAGGAACAGGGATAGGGAAGAGGATTGGCAGTTCTGTTCTGCCTGTGGATCAGCTGTTTCGTGGGATAGTAGCGAATATGTAGGGAGTACTTGCCTGTAGTGCCAGAGATGCATCTCAGTGCTTTAGATGCACTAGTTCCGTGGTCAGCAAACTGTGGCTCGCGAGCCACATGCGGCTCTTTGGCCCCTTGAGTGAGGCTCTTCCTAAGCCTTAGGAGTACCCTAATTAAGTTAATAACAATGTACCTACCTATATAGTTGAAGTTTAAAAAATTTGGCTCTCAAAAGAAATTTCAATCGTTGTACTGTTGATATTTGGCTCCCTTGACTAATGAGTTTGCCGACCACTGCACTAGGTCATCGCCTCCCCCAGAAACTGGTGAGGAGGTAACATTATTGTTACAATTTTTTAGTCAAAAAAAGAGCCACAAGAAATTAAAGTGTCAGAGTCTATATACAGGAAGTGGCCCTGTAGGATACTATGCTTAACATGTATTATAGACTCAAGACATGGAGTTTTTCATGTGATTGCTAGAGTTACTAGAAGATGAAAGAGTATAGAAAACACCAGAAGGGCACGGATACCTACCGGCGTTTCCCTGGCACGGTCGCTGTTTATGTTAGGTTCACCCCAGAGGAGGGCAAAGCCGACTGGGAACGAACTCCACATTCCAAGTGACTTCTGTTCAGTCCTGCTTGGTGCTACGCCGTCCAGCTTCTCAGTACATTGACCAAGGAAACCCCGGAGTGGAGGGGATCAACACTTCACCAGAAGCAAACCCCACTGGGTAAGGTCTGTCTCCATTCTACAATATTTAAGATATAAGATAGTGAAGGAAAAATGTTTGACACATGTTTTATTTAGTGACATAACCTGACTTGGAGCCCATGGGAAAGAAGCTAACAAAAATGTAGCAAATGCTTTCTCTCTCTCTCTCTCTCTCTCTCTCTCTCTCTCTCTCTCTCTCTCCCTCTCTCTCTCTCTCTTTCTCTCCCCCCTCCCTCCCTCCCTCCCTGATTTTGGTTTTTCCAAAGGAATGGAGGCCATCTCTCCAGGTGCCAAGGGCTGACTGGGAGGTTGCCACAGTATTGTGCCTGTTCCCTATCTCTTAGCAGCATGTCCCCTGGCCCTCCCAAGAATTGATTGGCCCCGCAGCACACTTGCTTTCACCTGGGGCAGAGACTACAAAGCCTGATGAATGGCTAGGAATCTGGACTCTACGTCAGGGTTGCTGGAGCCAGTGGAGGGGGCCCTGGAAGGATGGAGGGAGGCAGGCAGGCACCGTGAGAGGTTTAACACCAGGAGCCAAACCTTCAGGAAGTCACCTGGAGGAGGTAGTGTGAGCCACGCAATGTGCTTGCTTTCTTTGGAGGTGTCCTAGCAATTCAGACCAGCAGAGAAACAAAGTCATGTCTCCGAATCAATGTTTTGTATTATCCTTTATAAAATGTCAAGAAACTCTGGAGCCCAAAATAGAGTTCCAGAAAAATCAGACTTCTTTATCAAGAAATATCTAGGATTGTGAGTTCCTCTTATTTGAAGGGAATAGGGTAGGAATCTCTCAAGTGACCCAGAGAGAGACTGTCATCCTCTGACACTCTTCTTACTGAGATAATTTAGGGTAAACAGATCACCCAGCCAGCGTGGCTCAGTGGTTGAGTATCGACCTATGAACTCGGAGGTCAAGGTTCGATTCCCAGTCAGGGCACATGGCTGGGTTGGGGCTCGATCCTCAGTAGGGGCATGCAGGAGGCAGCCAATCAATGATTCTCTCTCATCATTGATGTTTCTCTCTTATTCTTTTCTCCTTCCTCTCTGAAAGCAAGAAATTATATATATATATATATATATATATATATATATATATATGATAAACAGATCAACGGGTGTCTGCCACATTATTGTGAATAAGAATGCAATTTCAATCCTGTTCAGATAAATAAATGTGGGACATAGCCAATAGAGCAGAGAGTGTTGGTTGCATGATTAAAAAAAATATTGAGCTACAAAGAGAGAATCAGCATAAATATCAAACTGACATGAGTTACAGGACCTGATTGGTGGACCTGCATAGGGAATTGGGCTAGTAGGGGGACAAAGCTAGAATTGCTAAACACTTCCGGAAGCCAGTGGGTTTGTGCAGGAGGCCTTACAAAGGACTGCGAATTCGAGAATTTGTTCTTCTCCAAGACTGTCTCTCGGTGTCTCTCACCTGGAGAGTATAGTAGTTGACATCATCAGAAAAAGTTTGTTGTAATTGTTGAACCATTTCCTATAATTGCTTTCTTAGCCCTGAGGTTGGTTTTTAAAGCTGGAATGATGAATTTTTCATACTATATTATTTTCATATTCCGTGTGCGTACCTCATGCAAATTGACTTTCTTATAGCCTCTCACTGACCTTTCCCTCATTGAACGAAATTAAATTGTACAGGGAACCTGTTTAGGAGATGTCTCTGTGAGGAAAATGGCTCTTCTACACGGTTCAGGTTTAAGAGAAGCCTTTAGCATTACAAGTCACCAACCCCATTACATAATGAAATAAAAACCTAGGTAATCGGTAAAAAAAATTAAATCATTTTTGTTTGTGAACAGAAAATACACAACCTGCCGTTTTATTTAAATTAAATGAAAATATTTTGTTTGCTCAGAATGGAAAGGAAATAGCAAGGTTTAAACTGTTAGCATACTGCACCCGGGTGGGGGGGGGGGGGGCGGTAGGAGAAAGTGCCTGCAACAATTGACTTAATATTTTCAGGATTCAAGGGTCCTTTTTATACTATATACTGGCATATTTGACATTTTCCCCTGGCTGCTTGAAATTGGGGAGACGCATATTGAGAGAAAGATATTCCGGTTCTATAAATAATCTGAATATCCTCAATGTCTGCTTCCAATAACATATTCATAGTCTAAGAAACAAACAGACAAAAGCAGTCTTGGATACCTAGACACAAAAATGATAATTTTTTTTTGGCATGTAGTTCCAAATAATAAACTACTTTCTATTTTATCTGAGAGTGTTTTGGGGGAATTTTACACCTGGTGATTTCTGAGGAAAATAAAACTACAGGTTGTGTATTTTCTGTTCACGGAATCTCGGCTGCCTCCTAAAATTCGCCGTAACCTTCTGGTGCACGGTGGCGCCCATGCCTCGCATACTAAAGAAGGAAAACTTTGGTCTTCCCCTGAGCCATTTATTTTAAATTCACACAGCATCTTATTTTCAAAACTCTGAAATCATATTACATGGATTTGACTTCCTTTATCCAAAGATCCTAATTCAATTTTCATCTGAAAGTGTTCCTGAATGTAATGGTATGCATGGGATCAAAAATAGAAGTATGGGTGTTTATTTTTGCACCCAAAACTGTGTTGTACGTAAGCCAGGTTTAAAGGGAACGCACCTACAAGGAGAGAGTTTCTAGAATAATCTCCATAAACTACTACTTAGATTAGGAAGCCTGGAGTCTGAGAGAGAAAACAACCCCATCTGTAGAATAACTCGAGACTCGATTGATATTTTAATTTTAAAAGACGTAGAAGAAAGAATAGCATACGAAGTAGAAGAATTGTCAAGCTTGTTGACTTCGGGGCTTGTAAAATAAAAACAAACAGATTCCATAATGGTTTAATGAAGTCTATAACTCAGTTACACACAAAATATTAATGTACATACACAATTCTTTCTTTATTCTCTGGTTCTCCCCCTGCCCTACACACCACCATACCCCCAATCCCTATTTCTGTCAAAGCTATACCTTTCTTTCTATGTGATGCATCGTTTTGGTATGATTTTTAATGCTATGTTGTGTAGCATAATTAGAAATTTTAAAAGGGTATATTCATTAAAAAAAACTTGCAAATTTATCATTGTGGTGTTACATTTGATATCTGAATCCCTTTTTTCCCCTTCTCACTGAAGTCAAGTCTGGTCTGAATCATCACTTACACTTGGAAGAGACCTGAGCAAACCAAACAGTTTATATCTTGGCCAAAGACTTAGCCTTGAAAAGTAGGAGACAAAAATTAACCTTTATAATCATTTTCAGTTTTCACTTTTTATAATACTAATTTTAACCAGTGTTAGGCATCCCTGCATTTATTTTTGTAGATATATTAGACTCTTGGAAGCAATTAGAAAGTATTAAAATGAATCAGTAGGGGTTTTTATAAAACAAAAGAATAAATCTACAGCTCCAATTAAGTCTTTTAAAAATTATCCAATATCTGAAAAATTAAAGTAGCTTCTATTTCAAAATGAATTTTAAGAGATCAACTCATTTAATATGTAATGCATATCTTCAATATAAAAGCCAGATAGAACTATCTATGCTTAGTATTTTAATATTGAGTATTTATCAAATATGCAGTTTTAATATAAAACTAATTGAGTATCTCAGTCCTTAAAAAAATCTGGAAGCCTGGAACTGTGTACGTATATGACTAAAATTTAAACTCACTTAGGAATTATGGCTAACATGTTTAGATACTGTGCCAGCAAGAATAGTTCATTTTCCCCCACAAAATAAAATGACCCGAACTTTCATTGCTCCAAATATTACATTCAATTAAATTGTAGTATCTTTAGCATTTTATAGGTAAAATAAAATTAAAAACAATTGATTCTAAAATATAGCTTGTATTTCTTTCAATAATGATGGATACGCATGTGTGTATATTCACTACCCATATTTATAACATCAGCAAAATTACCCTTGAAAGACAGAACCTCGTTTCAGGATGAGTTCTGACCTAAGGTTTAATTTCCAGTACAACAAGCAAGATGACTTTTTTGACAGGTTGGTGTATTTGATATACTCACCTGATACTGTATTTTATAAGAGAATCCTGATACTTAGTGGGCACTGGTCAATTACTTTGCCGTGATAACTGTGTACCGCCACCTTTAGAGATGCGTTTTCTGACTCAGGCATTCACTGGAGGCCCCTGTCTACTTCCGAGGTTCTGTGTGAAAAATTGAAAATGAAGATACCTTTTCCTTTTTTAAGACAGACTCTGATGTTGTTGGAACATATGCAATAATATTTTCAGTATTCAGGGATTAAAAACATACTTCTTTTCACATGATTTTTTAGAACACAGTATTTAGTTGTTTTATTGATTTTATTTCTCTCCAGTTACTTTTTATCTGTTATTTGTAATCCTAATTTTTAAATCAAAATTCTCTGCAAAGTATAAATATTGTCTGTTTATATTACCTGCAACATCTGCCTAAGGATTTCCCTTTATGAGGGAGAAATAGTGTGCTGTGGCAGGGCAATTATACTTAGTAGACTGAAGAATAATTATAATTTTTATTTGTCTCTTAAAAATCAAGCTGCTGATCTAGATCTATTTATGTGTAGGTGCAACAACCTGAAAACTTCTTTTACCTAAAATTCTTGGCAAAATAGCCAGCTGGAGAAGAAGAAAAACAAAAAAAATAGAAAAGAAGAAAACGTGTCCTAAATTTGCTAACAAAAAGTAAATTAACAGACTCAATTATAAAGTTCTTGTTTCCTTCATGTGATTTTTTAAAGTGAATGTATTTATTATATTTCACAATAGATGGGCTTAGGAATTATATCTAAATATATAAAAGCCTAAGCGACTGGCTGACCAGCCGACCGGCTGACCAGCCAACTGGCTGGTAGCTATGATGCGCAATGACCACCAGGGGCCAGACACTCTGACCGGTAGCTATGATGTGCACTGACCACCAGGGTGCAGGCGCTCAACGTAGGAGCTGTGATTTGGCAGCTGTGGTTCTCAAATCTGGAGCCCGATTCTGGGGTGTGTCACCTGAGAACTGCCCTCACGCAATCTGGGACCCCTTGGGGGATGTCAGAGAGCCAGTTTCAGCCCGATCCCCTAGGGCAGGCTGAGGGACACCACCGGTGCACGAATCTGTGCACTGGGCCTCTAGTAGATAAATAAAATTTTATAGGTTGAATCTTGAGCTTTTAATGAATTTACTTCATTGTTTCAGGTGTCATATATATTATTTTTTGGTTGATATTCATTTATCAGTGTCTGTTCACATCTACTTTTCTTGATTATGTACGGAATGAAGTCAAGTGGAAGGTGTGACTGAATATACTGGCAGGCACAGTATGTATTGTTAGAATAAAAGTTTTGATTTACGTTCTTAAAATCCTCTTACATGACATATTTTATTTTGTTCACATATGCTATGTCTTAGAGGCAGATGTACAATCTCGCCCCCAAAATGAGCAAAATTAATTTTCTTTAAAACCAAATGGCAACATCCGACTTCACGTCCTGGAATTCGTTGTAGGTGAAGGAACGTGACCGCCTTCTCAGATTGGTGGGTCTCTGAGGTCTTCCTTCTACCAAGTCTGAATAGATGTCAGATTTCAGAAACCGCGTGTAACTGTCTTGTTCCATCAGCTGATACACTCTGCTCTGCGCAGCGTCAAAACTGTGCAGGGTGGGCTTCGCGATGCTCTTCACGATGAGTTCTTTGGTGTGAAAGTCAAGGTTAACCTGGATCGTAATTTCACAAAAGGGTAGTTAGGGTCAGTGGATGGAAGTGAACACCTTTGAGAAACAGCACAAGACTATTCAATGTTGGAGTGGGCATATGCTTGGGTGCTGGGGTGCTCAGCCTGTCATGGGTCGAGGGGTTGGGTGATTGACTCTTGGGTGGCATCCCATGTGGCTCTTGTCTCCCCGATGCTGCTGGTCCTTGCCCCTCGCTTCTAATTTAGAATAATGGGACGTTGTAATAGCAAGTACCATAGAGGTCATTAGGTCCCACTCATTTTCAATCATTAGTAAAATCATGTTCATTGACTGCCAGCAGGGAGTTTAGAGCCTATTTGGGATTTCAAAGTGGGCCTTTTGTTTTATCCCAGCACTTGTTTTCATGCTATGATGATGCTTTCCTACAAGCACATGTGTGCTGAGAATGAATATGTTTAAAAAATGTAAATCACTGAATGCTTTTTATCAGAGCGCCTCTGACATATCAGGTTCTGATGGGTGAGTTTCCAGGGGTGTCTTTCCTTTTCCCTCCTGGGTAACACCTTACACCTAGCTGCTTTTTCTTGGTCTGTGTATAAGGTTGGCCCTGGGAAAATCAGAATCATACATTGAATCACAGAACAGAATGAAACATCCTGAAGCATGGAGAATAATCATTATTTTGAGTGTGCACCAATATCCACATAGACAAGGCCACCTCACGGACCATACAAATTTGTAGTCAAGTAGAATTCTTAGCAGTGTAGACTGCTAGATCTACCCCTTCAGCAAAGAAACACTATTTATTGAACAAATAATAAAAATATAGAAACTACTGAGTTCATATTTGAGGATAGGTAATTGCCATTTTTAGCAGTTGTGTCACACAGTTATCTCACACTGAGCTTGCAGTCAAAGACAGTCACAATTGTGTTGTCACTTGGACCATTGCCAAATTATGTTTTTCTCATCTATTATAATTTTTTTTAGTCTGTTGTAAGGAGGAGGAATAATCATTTTGAGGCAAATAAAAGTTTGTATAGGTAGATGAGCTAAAGTAGTGCATGATACCAACCTCTTGATTTCTCTTGCCTTTATCTTTTGTTTCTATGAGAGTTTGCTTACGATGAGATGATTAATATGGCCCTAAACGGTTTAGCTCAGTGGATAGAGCGTCGGCCTGCAGACTGAAAGGTCCCAGGTTCGATTCCGGTCAAGGGCATGTACCTTGGTTGCGGGCACATCCCCAGTAGGGAGTGTGCAGGAGGCAGCTGATCAGTGTTTCTCTCTCATTGATGTTTCTAACTCTCTATCCCTCTGCCTTCCTCTCTGTAAGAAATCAGTAAAATATATTAAAAAAATAAAGATTATGATAAAAAAGATGATTAATATGAATAAGCGACTGACTCTCAATGTTGCAAGTAATTGTGTTCACTCTTTGTCTAGAATCAAAATAACCCTGAGGGGTAACCTCAATTATACCTTTTCTTCCGTGACAATGTCTTACAATGCATTCTGTCTGAGTGGAGACATCTAAAAAGACCCATTCTGCTTCCACAAAACCCTGGCCTTTCTGGTGGAGTGTAGCGGCGAGGTACTAATTTGATGAAGGCAGATTCTCTCCCCAAATTTTCAAACAGTTGTACATTTTCCTAACTGTCTTTACCTCCTGTGGGGCATCATTCTGGATAAATTTCTCATATATTGCTTTTGCTTTAAGGATCATTTGTTGAGGGTCTTTGCTTTTCTTGAAGTCTTCGCAGGCCATCCAGAACTCAATGTTTTCCTCGCTGAATTCGGTTTTAAGAAATCGGGTGAAAGTCTCCAGTCCATCTACCAAGAAAGGAAGTGACATATTTTAACTATAAAATATTAATGCGGAGAAAAGGCACTATCTGCTATTAAAGTAGAGCCAGAAATATGAACAGAACAGCTAGGTCTTCTCCATGGCAGCACAGCAACCCGCTTCTTGAACAGTATCCATGAGGGACCTTATAGACATTAGCTATAATCTTCACAGCTGTGAAAAGGAGATATCATTCCTGTTGAAATGAGGCTGGGCTCATAATTAGACCTGAGTACGAGTGACCCCCACTCTGGAACTTGCTTAGGGTCTGTTTCAATCATGCCTCTTCCCGGGTGTGCATGTGTGTGTGTGTGTTACTCTATACTATAGAAGCCATTCCACCAGGACCCCTTCTCCCCTTCTAGACCATATTCTGGTACCCAGGACTCTGGGTCTCCCTGTTTAAGACTCTTTTTCCAGGGTTTGTCTGCTCAACTCATTTTCACTTACATCCACTTCTTTGGATTAATTATTGATTTTTTTGAGAGAGAGAGACATCAATTTGTTGTTCCACTTACTTACGCGCTCTTTGGTTGATTCTTGTATGTGCCCTGACCAGAGATTGAACCCACAGTCTTGGCATATCCACTTATCGGGATGATACTCTAATCAACTGAGCTACCCAGCCAGGGCTATATTCATTTCTCATGTTCACTACCCTCTAGGACAGAGATGGCGAACCTATGACACACGTGTCAGAGGTGACATGCGAACTCATTGTTTTGGTTGATTTTTCTTTGTTAAATGGCATTTAAATATATAAAATAAATATCAAAAATATAAGTCTTTGTTTTACTATGGTTGCAAATATCAAAAAATTTCTATATGTGACACGGCACCAGAGTTACGTTAGGGTTTTTCAAAATGCTGACACACTGAGTTCGCCATCACTGCCCTAGGACTATTTCTCATGGTCAGTGATTATTTGTAACAGAACCAGTTCAATACAGAAGGAAGCAAGAGGAATAAATCCCTTTTGGTAGAATCGTGGCAGTAATTCAGGGTTTTGCATTGATAACACGTGGAGGGGTTGTGAGGGCTAAGGGCTGTTTATACTCCTTTCTGCATTTAATTTTTACAACGGTGCCTGGAATATACCCCATGTTCATCGTCATTGACGAGGAAACTGAGTTTCAGAGATGTCCAGTTGCCCCAGATCTTACTTGTCCAACAAACAAAGAATGTTAGAAATGGATCTAACATTCTGGAAGGCAGCACTTTCGGTGGCAGGCACAGTGACAGCCCTCCAAGGGCTGATCCCCAAAACGGTGACTGTGACCTCACAGGGGACACGGGCTTTGCTGATGGGACCACGGGGAGGGAGCTCGAGAAGGGAGAGCACGTGGGGGATCCAGGTGGACCCGCTCTGATCACAGGCGTCTCTAAAAGCAGAAGTTGTCAGAAGAGTGGGTCAGAGAGGTGCAGTGTGGGAAGGGCCATTGCTGACCTTGAACGCAGAAGACAGTCATGAGCCAAGCATACGGTAGGTTCTGGAAGGTGGAAATGGCCCTCAGTTTAGAGCCAGCAGGAGAATGGAGAGCTTCATCCAAAATGTCAAAAACGGAATTCTGGCCCCAACCCAAATTACCCCTAGACCCTCCAGAAAGGGCACCGGCCTGTTGACACCCCGATTTCTTTTCAGTGAGTCCCATGGTGCACTCCGACCTACAGGATGGTCCTATAATAAATGTGCCCTGTTTTAAGTCACTCAAGTCGTGATAAATTGTAATAGCAGCCACAGAAAACGAATACAGTCCTCAAACTGTGCTTCACGCATCTCCATTTCCTTCTCCTACTTATAGAACGTTCCCTCTTTGTTATGAAGCCTTTTTATTGTTTAATGTTGTGAGCAATCTTTTGAATATATGAGGGATCCAGGAACGTCATGTTTGAGAAACCAGTAGTTAGAAGCGATGTGACTGACGTCCTAGACCAGTGGTTCTCAACCTGGGCTGCACATTAGAATCACCTGGGAATCTTTTGAAAATCCTGATGTCTGGGCCTCATCCTCCGGAAATTCTGTCTCTTTGTTATGGGGTGGGGCCACAACATTAGTCACAAAGAAACAGAATTTCCGGAGGACGAGGCCCAGACATCAGGATTTTCAAAAGATTCCCAGATGATTCTAATGTGCAGCCAAGGTTGAGAGCTACTGCCCTATAGGCATCACCTAAGTCTCAGATACAATATGGCTCCAACCCCCACCTCAGTGAGAGCCACCTGGGTGTTTTCATTGGCAGGAGGAGAGAGTCCGCCATTTCTTTTCCTCAGTAAATTGGCCCAGGGCACCAGCTGATGGTGATTAAATGCTGGTGAAGGAACTAGGAAAACAAGCAACGTCGGGCTCAACAAGACTTGGAGGAGACATCGTGCGTCTGGGGCGCGACTCAGGACTTGTCTCCGTCATTAGATGCCTGTAGTGTGGTCGTTCTTGGCCCGACGTGACCGTCTTACGGAGGCCATAGTGCTGCGCGCTTCCTGAGCGAATGGACTAATTTCTGATCCTGGAGCAGCAGCCGGAGTGGTCAGCGTGAGTGGTGATTAGCACACTTGTTCCTGTTTCTCCAGCTTAGAGCTTGATCTTCAAGATGAATTTCTTAAGCTAAGTCTTGCGCTTTTTCTCAGTAGGTAGCAGGAAACAGGATTGGACAAATGATTCTTTGAAGAATTTTTTTCTCCACTATTATTTTTATATATTTTTTACTTTTCCCATCGCCATTTATCCCTCTATGCCTTCTACCACCTCCCCTGCCCGCCAACACCACACTATTATCCTTTGAAAACTTTGACAGAGAGAAGATTTCCCCCCAAATACTTAGAACTGTATGTGCCTCAGGATAAACTTAATGACCTAGTTCTGTTTTTAGTATTTTTTTAAACCGAAATCTCTGCCAAGATGAACAGTGTAGGAGTCAGACGCGTGGGTTTTGCTAGGGTTTATTCTCACAGCAACGTCGCGGGATCGTTGGTTTTCAAGGTGTTTCTGTTGGGTTTCCTCCCCCACAACTCCTTTCACCCTCTTATCTCAGCTCCCGAACTTGTGAAAAAAAGCTGAGCGTCGCTGTTGTTATTTGAGCTGAGGTTCCTTTAATGGTGGAAAGCGATTCTGAGAACGGTGGCAGCACCCTCTCCTGATCTGGAGCCTTGGGCCGGAGACTTCAGGGATGGGTGGCATGAGCATCTGGGGGCCACTGGCTGGTAACAGCTTGAACGCTTCTTCCCCTTCTATTTCTGAGACAGGAAAGGTGGTTGTGTTGCATCCTTTCTGGTTTTATTGCTGTCTTTCCCCCCTTCCTCCTCTTTCTGTATTGATTCTGGAAGGAAACCAGAGACGAAGGCAAAACAAGCCTTTCAACCCCTCATTCAAAGCTGGGGTAGAATTTGAAAGGTGGTCGGCCTGTAGGTCTCTGAAGCAAAACCACAGCCAGAACAACAGTCTGTAGACCAGCGGGCGTGACCCACCCACTGGAGTTGCTTTCGCCATCGTAATTTACCTACACGGTCCATTTATAGTTTAAGGTGGATTTTACTTATTTTTATCCTTTAGATGATTAAGGAATTGGGTGTTTGTTATGGGTAAGCCTGATTCAGAAATTTTAATTTTGCAGAACAACAGAATCCCTTATCTCACAGAAAATCGGTAACTAAAAATGGGGAAGAGCAACTTTAAAAGCCACTAGATGAACAGCATAAGGAGAAGTAGCCCTTTCCTTCCCCAAAAGAGAAGTACTCGTTTCCTTGTAGCCTTTCCTCTCAACTTCAGTAATAAGTATTTTCCACAGTCTCATCAGTTCATGTTTTTAAATCAAGGGGGTGCAATGACATACATCTTTTACTTGTCTTTCTTCATTATCCTCAGCATTAAGCTTAGTAGGACCACAATTCAGGGTGCAAAGAGTCCAAGCAAATAGTCATTAAGTATAAAGGTTAAAAGTATTGGACTTATTCGCCAGGAGTAGGAAAAGAGGGTGCACAGGAGAATAAACAGCTATGTAGTTGTTGGAAGATGCTCCTCTTGATGGGGATCCCTCATAGGAAATACCCTTCTCTTCCTCATCTTCAGTTATCAGCTGTGGGAGAGTGTTAGAGAATCTCTGTGTGTGGTCAGGCTGTCTTACACCTTCTACGTGTGGGCCTCCAAAACCCTGCGAAACTTCTGAGAAGGTTTCCAGCAATTAAGTTCGAACTCTAACCTGATATTGTCTCACAAATACTGTTCTATCTCCATTTCTCATCTATAAAAGGCACGGCCACCTTCCTCTTAATATGGAATAGAATGTGGGGATCTTTTTAATGTTTTTTTTTAATCTCATATTTATCTAAAAAAAATATGTTTAGCCCTAGCCGGTTTGGCTCAGTGGATAGAGCGTCAGCCTGTGGACTGAAGGGTCCCAGGTTCGATTCTGGTCAAGGGCATGTACCTTGGTTGTGGGCACATCCCCAGTAGGGAGTGTGCAGGAGGCGACTGATTGATGTGTCTCTCTCATCGATGTTTCTAACTCTCTATCCCTCTCCCTTCCTCTCTGTAAAAAAATCAATAATATCTTTAAAAAATTTTATTGATTTCAGAGAGGAAGGGAGAGGGAGAGAGAGATAGAAACATCAATGATGAGAGAGAATAATTGATTGGGTGCCTCCTGCACGCCCCACATCGGAGATCGAGCCTGCAACCCGGGCATGTGCCCTGATTGGGAATCGAACTGTGACCTCCTGGTTCATAGGTTGACACTCAACCACTGAGCCATGCGGGCCGGGCTCTCTCTTATTTCTTCATCACCTCCCTTTAGGACGTAGGCACAGATACAGTGAGTCACCGAGTCCATCCATTTTCTTTCCAAGACAGCCCTTACCTTGAGGTTAGCTTTTGATTAGTAACAGCCTCATATGTAGTCCCTCTGCCATGCATAGAATTCTAGCTCTCCACCCATCAGGTCGCTAACAAATTCTTCCAAAGTCTGCACCCCCCCCCGACTCCCCAGTGTGGGTGTCACTACTCTCTGCCCCAGGAAGTGAACTGCTTGCTTTTCCAGGCTGCACCAAAACTCTTATTTCCCAACCCTTTTCCATGCCCTTTTCTCTGCTCAAAGTTTCCTTTCCTTCTGCCGGTTGAAGTCTTGCACACATCCATAGTCTCTTTTAAAGGTTTCCTAAAGCCTTCATGATACATTGCAACATTTTTTTAAATCATTTTTAATGTATTTAGCCAGTTGTTTTCAAAATTATTTATATGCAGAAGTAGTGTTTCCTTTCAAAGATGTCTTACTCAGAAGTATATACATATATGTGCACAAACCAAACCTATAATACACATGTATAAGTAATGTAATCAGAATAGATTGATTGTTTAACTTCATATTGATAGCATTTACTTTCATAAAGTCAGCCAGTGAGAAGAAATGATGACTAGATTTGAAATCGATAATTATGAATGATGGATATAGTCTGATGTTGGTCTTTCATGCTTTTTGTTTTTATTAAGCAACATTTAGAAATTATTATATAAGTAGTTACGTTATAGATTTTTATGGTTCATTTGCAATTTCAGACAAATTTGTCAACAAACAGGAGTGGAAAAAAATGTATTCTAATAACCTGTATAGGAACAAATGGGAGAATGGCAGTTAAATTATTGAGGGATTTCAGTAATTTACTAAATGTGTTTGAGCTTATTTTTTAAAAAATTATTTTAGAATAAGTTTAGATTTACAGAAGAGTTATGAAGATAGTACAGTTCCCACATATCCCACATTCAGTTCCCTTCTATTATGAAATACTGATATGTTATTATTTAAAGTCCGTTCTTTGGTTTAGATTTCCTTAGATTTTAACTGACGATGTTTTCTTAAATGTCAAAAGAACTAAACTACAATTTAAGAATGGGATTTGAATAAGGTAGTGGAAATACCAAAAAACTCCTGGATTGTTTGCTTTCTGTGGAATACAGCAACAACATTCTCTCATGTAGTCTCATCTGGCTATTAACCGTTACCTGAAGCCACCTTTTTTCAAATGCTGTTTCTCAATAAGGAATTACGTCTTATTAGTTCCCTAAACTCATTGCGTTGGTCACTTCCCCAGGCTGGTGCTGGCTTTCTGCCTGTATGTTTTCTTTTCCTCCTTGTCCAGATGGTGAATATTGATGAATCCCCTAAAATCTAGAGTAAGAACCATCTTTTCCTGTGGCCCCATTTCTGAAGATGCTAATACCAGTCTCTAGTGGTTTTAGTAGCTGCCATTTTTTTTGTCTAACTGAGTACTCAGATTTCTATTCTGTTTTGTTCATTTCATGTCCCATTTGACTAAATTGAATAAAATTTCCTATTCCTCTTTATACATGTGACATACCAAATTTGAGAAGCTTACACATTTAACCAAAGGGAAAGTCTATAAAATTTGAAAGATCAAGGTCTTTTGTGTGTGTGTGTGTGTGTGTGTGTGTACACACCTAAGTATAAGATATTTCCTTTTAAAAAAAAATATTGATTTCTTACAGAGAGGAAGGGAGAGGGATAGAGAGTTAGAAACATCGATGAGAGAGAAACATCAATCAGCTGCCTCCTGCACACCCCCTACTAGGGATGTGCCTGCAACCAAGGTACATGCCCTTGACCGGAATCGAACCTGGGACCCTTGAGTCCGCAGGCTGACGCTCTATCCACTGAGCCAAACCAGTTAGGGCTAAGATATTTCCTTTTTTTTTTGTGGGGTGGGGGATGGCTAGAGTGAAGTCAGTAGAAACGAGCTGAATTTAACCATTGCCACCAACGGACTTCGGTAGCTGATTATTTTAAGCTTTATAATTTAACATTACAATAAGCTTTCCAATTAAAATAATTGGATTTTTGAGGGCTGATTAAAAGAACACCAGTCGCACAATTTTTGGTGAATTCAGTATAATTTAATTAGCACTTTGATCGTGAGCGCCCATAATAGCGTCCAAGTGGGTCACGGCGGATTTTTTGTTATTAATGTCACCCCCTCTTGCCTCGCGTGCTGCCGCTGCACAGCTCTGTAGTCTTCTCACCAGTGAACGGGAGAGATGGAGTTTTTCTCCGTTTGGCTCTGACTACTGTAAAGCAGCGTGATTAGGCTGCCTGGTGAGCATTTGCTATAGGACTGATTACCCTCGCTAGCTACCCTTTCTTTTCTCTGAACGGGCTGCGAGAGTATGATGGAATTACTAGGTACCGATTTATTAAGTTAAAGGAATAAATCCAGTGTATGCTTTATTCCCCCCCACCACCCCCAATGGAAATGTAGTCCTGTCCATGTTTGTCCAGTGAGGAGTGAACTAAAATCCAGGAAAAGGTAATTAAAGCCATTGTTGCTATTTTATAATAGCAACAACATTTACATTTGTGTGGCAGCGAGCAGGCCTGGGTATCGTAATTGCCATCTCTTTTAATCCAGACAGGAATCTGTTTCCACTGGAACTAAAGACATTGTTATTTCCCTTGACCTCGGAGGCAGCTGCAGGTCAGAGTAATTAGGAAGCTGAACTAAGATGATACAGTCTTTATGTTGCAGAAGAGAACCCGAACTCAAAGCTCAAATTTGGTTTAGTTGAGCACTTAATATTGACCAGGTGATGTGCTGGCTAAAAAGACATTTTACTTATAAAAAACAGTCAAGTTGCAAACCAAGTGAATTCTCTCTCCTCCACTTGTCCCTTGCTCTGACTGGCTAAGAAGCTGAAAGGCTTGGGTGTGCCAAAATATTGGAAATAATAGGATTTCTTTGAAAGCAGATTTGGGGGGCATGTATATATTATGGGGGAACATTTTACACAGGTTGTTATAATTCGTCTTGAGAACTGATCAATTTAGTGGCAGCAGAATTAGAGAGGATGGGTGGGGTTCCACATCTGTTTGGCAAGAATTTTAACTGTAGTTCAGAAATGATTGGATGTAGGGAATGAAGTCAGGTCATTGAGGATACCTGTTTACCTTACTCTTCTCCAAAGGGGGTGCTGAGAGTAGGAAGTACCAGGGCAGTGAGGGGGAAAGGGTAACAGGTTATATCCTGTTAGCATGAATGTCTGTTCTTACTCCTGCCCTCCATCGTCATTGATTACATCCTTGTCTACATTTAAGTCTTGATTTCGTACCTATTTTTTTAAAATTTATTTCTTGAGTCAGTATTACAGAATCTGTTTTCCCTGGAAGAGGGAACATTTTCAGGAATAGTCTGCAGAAATAGGATTCCTAGGTCACTAAATTCAGGGGAACATGAAATGATCACCAAAGCCTTATAGGAGGATAGGCAATTGAGGAGGAGAAAACACACAGAAAATAAAAACCAACAAGCGGAAGTCGGGGTTTTCTCCAAAGGAATGCAGGCTGGATTACTGCCTGTCCCCTCCCCCCATCCACCACTGCCCCAGCTATAGGAACCTCTTCTTCCAGGAGGCCCCCTGGAATGTGAGCCCCACTGGCAGTGTTGTGAACAGCCTGGTTAGCCTCACCTGGGAAGTGGCTGTGTAGCATTTTGGTTTCAAAGAACGAGGTAAGGAACAGGAAAACATTGAGATACCGGTGGGGGCTGCAGGCTTGAGGAAGTACGTGGTTCTTTGGTAAAGACAAAGCAGAAGCTGCCTGGTTCAGTGTGAACAAGGAGCCTGTGGTTGCCCCGCCCAGAGCCACTCACGTCAGCCTGTCAGCTTTGCCACCTGAAATACATCCTGGGCCGAATGAAGACCAAAGAAGCTCCCTCACCTGCTGCCTTTATAAATGGACCCTAAGCCTGACCTCTGACCCCTGCTTTCTCATAGGGTAGGACAGAGGGGGCTCCAAGTCAGTCCTAACCTCCCTTCGCACCTGCAAAGCTCCACCTGCACAGACCACTTCTAGACGGTTCCGCGTTAAAAACACACGATTACGTGAGAACATTATGCGAAGTGAAATAAGTCAGACAGAAAAAGCTGAGAACCATGTGGTTTCACTCGTATGTGGGAAATTAAACTGAGACTTAGGAACACAAACAGCATGGTGGCTGCCAGAGGGAAGGGGTGCAAGAGAAAGGGGGTCCTAATATGAGGTACAGGAGAAGATTTGACTCGGTGCAACATACAGATCTTGTAACCTAGAAACCCACACATGAAACCTATATGTTCATGTTGATCAGTGTCACCCCAATCAAGTTAATAATAAATAAAATAAAAACACATGATTGATAGGGAGAGTAAAGTATAAAAGTAAAAAGAAACTAGTTTCATGAGAGTTTCCTGAATGTCCATCAAAAGCATTACTTTAAATTTTAGCTCACTTAGCAATAAAAATAGCACGGATAACCAGGGACTTAATAAAACCAAGGCTTGCATTTAAAATTAAAAAGAGAATAGATTTGAAACTATGAACCACAGCACAAAGAGATATTCCAACCACAATAAGTAATTCTTAATAAAATGAGGTTGTTTTATATTAGTTGACTATTATTTAGTTACTAGAGGCCTGGTGCATGAAATTCGTGCATGGGTAGGGTTTCTAGGCCTGGCCGGTGATCAGGGCCCTCCAGCTGCAGGCCAGGGCCTCCCTTCCTGGCTGGCTGCCGGCCGAGACCTTCCTTCGTTCTGCGCTGCCTCCTGGTGGTCAGCACACGTCATAGTGAGTGATCGGTCTCCCAGTTGAACTCCCGTGGGGGCAATTTGCATATTAGGCTTTTATATAGAGAGAGATCTGTCAATCAGAAACTCAGATTGCTACAAATTACCCACCAGACTCAATTTTTATGATGGCCTCTGTTATCTATATAGTTCCAAGCATACTTAGGATATTTTTTCGTGAGGGAAAAATACCACTAACCTTTATGGGAAAGCAGTTTATCGAATGATTCACCCCATCGTATTGCTTCTTCAGGGCAGACTCTGTTCAAGACACAACATGTTTTGTAAGGAGCGTGCGGCAAGTCTGCCTGGAGTCTGCGCTACAGACGCCACGAGGCTGCTCTTCCCACCAGCCTTCACGGGTTCTCGTTGGCCTATTACATAACGAAATCTGCATTCACACTGGCAGCTTCAAAACACCGCTCAACTTGCTTTTCACTTTTGTCTTTGATTATCTTCTAAGGAAAAACTGAGCATGTGTTAGGTTAAAAACCAAGGGGGAAAATTCAGGTCCATTATTTTTCTTAATTCAGCAAATAGAAGGACCTAAGTTGATAGTATCTTTCATTTTTTTTTTTGTAAACTGCAATTTCCTTGAAACTCTGACCACAATATGCAGCTTTTTTTTTTTTTTTTTTTTTTAACAGATACAGGAAGTTTGACTAATGAATTTTTAAAGGGATAAGAAATAGAAAACATTTTATTTTAGCGATGCTGATAATTTAGGGAGTTGAGTATATTTCACGTTTGGAAGAATTTATACAAGTACATAAGGCTGTTCCATTTTCTGTCTGAATTAAAGAAATGGCTAAAAATAACAAAATATTCCTTTTTTGTAATTTACTTGCTTTCATATCTAGAACATTTTTTTTCAAACCACTGAGGAAAGATGTGGCTAGCTCTTCTCTATGACTGTACACTGTGAGAACTCTTAATGAGTATTAGTTTACAAGGAGTCAAATATATCATTTAAAATGGACAGCTCTATCATATTAAAAAAGAGAGCCCTTGAATTTTTATTAGACTATGTAATTCAAGCTATCAAAGTGGTTACATTTTATAGAATATTCCTTGTTTTTCTGAAATGAGATCGCTAACCTTCCCATATTCCTGTGCAGTTTTCAAATAAAATGGAAATTCCCAACTAACTCTTTCTTAGACCTTTCCTGATAGAACCAGCAAAATTCCTCTGACCCCCCCGGTAACGAAACCTTACTCACCTGGTTACTCCGGCCAAGTGCGCAGACCTCCTGGCCTGCGGCTCCTCATGAAACTCGGATTTCTGCAGGAGGAGGCTCAGCCGGTTCCGTTTCTCCTTTGCTCTGCCATGAAAGGGATTAATTAGTGTCAGGAAAGTTTGGGTGACAGACTGTCCTGGTGACCCTCAGGTTTAGAATGACCTGGTCACCCGTTCTCACCCACCTCCCACCCTCACAGTGGTTTTCTTAACTTCACTTAAATACTCCCGGGAGGAATTAGGGTAGCATATCTGAAATATACTGGTTTTTCCCTCCGTGACTGCAAAGTATTTAAGATTTTATTTCAATAAAGATTGTTGCTAGTCTGTGTGGTTAAAATTATTTTTTTCTTAAAAAAATTTTTTTTCTTAAAAAAAATTCTTAGCCCTTTTTTTCCTTAAAAAATGAAAACACGTGAGGGGTTAATGGGAGAAAAAAGGGGACATACGTAATACTTTCAACAATAAAGATTTTTTAAAAATTTTAAGAAACGAAAACACGATTTAACAGTTTGTTTCTAATAAAACCTTTTTTTTTTTTTTTTTCGATTAGAGCAGTACAGTCAATATATTTTCAATTGGATATTTTCAAAACAAGGGCGAGCCAGTATCCTTCGGTCATGTTTTTACAAGTAGAAGGCAGGTTTTAGAAATTCGGATTTTACCTGATTTTGGCTTCTTTGCTTGCTTCTTCTTTGGCTGAACCAGGCATTAACTTGAAAAACGTTTTTTCCTTTGGTTCCCACATATTCCGTTGAGAAAAGAAAAGCAACGATGTTTCCATCTTCTCTCTAAAAGGAAGAGAGGGCTAAGCCAGCCCATCCTTCGCTTGCCAATGCGATCCCATAGTCAGACATGGTGGAAGGGAGAGTTAGCTCAACTCTGCGGGCAGCTCTTCTAATCGAAAAGAAAGCGAGAGACAAAGAGCCGCTTTCTGCCTCCGCAGGGGCAGGAACATGCAGAACTGAGGAACCAAAGTGCAGCTCGGCCCCGGTTGTTTAGGGAAATGATACTACAAATTTGCAAAGTGGCTCTTGGTCTCTGAGATAAAGGCTGGCTTCACCACCGCACGACTTCCCTTTCTGGCTTGTGCAAGCAGCCAGATGCCTGAATAGGCCGCTGCCACGTGAACCTCGGGGAGAGATGGCTAACGTGGGGAGGACGTGTTCAGATGTGTTGCGGCCAAGCCCCACGTCACGCCTAGAGATGATGACAGTGTGTGTGCGCTCATGTCCTTGTGAACAAAGAAATGGCAGCTCCCCATTGGCTCAGCCTTCACCTGGGTAACTTTTCCGTGAAACCCAGATTGACAGCTAAGAGATTCTGATCTAGTCCATAACTCAGAGGTCATAGAAGAGGAAACCGAGGTGGTAGGTCCTATGTGATGTGTTTTTACAAAGTCCCAGGGGTGGGACGAGGCATGACATTAACAGGGCCCTCGATCACGAGTGGCAAATGCTCTAATGCAGTGGTTCTCAACCTTCCTAGTGCCGTGGCCCTTTAATACCGTTCCTCATGCTGTGGTGACCCCCAATTTCATTGTTACAAATTGAACATAATTAAAGCATAGTGATTAATCACAGAAACAATATGTAATTATAGATGTGTTTTCCGATGGTCTTAGGCGACCCCTGTGAAAGGGTCGTTCGACCCCCAAAGGGGTCTCGACCCACAGGTTGAGAACCGCTGGTCTAATTCCTCCGTGGTGTGTGGGACGGGGATCAGACACTTTAGACAAGGCAAATACCAGGGAAGCAGAGGGAAGTTCTGAAGTGACTTGGGAAGTCCTGGGTTGGGCGCAGTGGCAAGAACTCCAGGAGGGGAGAGCGCCCCCAGGACCTGGGTCCCAGCCTGGGGAGGGGCAGCGACCGATGTCCCCCAGGGTGCAGCAGGTACTAGTGGTGGAGTCTCTGGAGAAGGAACACATCGCAGCCGCCAGCGGGGTGGACTCGGCCCATTGGCTGCTGACCACCCCTGGGTCCCTGCCACTGACCCTTGGCATCGACAGCTGGGTGCTCTGAAGGGGTTCACCCCATGGCTTGGGTGATGGGAAGCGAGGGGTGCATGACTCACGAGTGGGCCCTGACGGATCAGGATGTGTGGAAAGACATTCCTCCCCAATGGGCGAGGAAAAGGAACCCCAGGGGTGTCTCCCAAGTCCCCAGCGAAGAGGGCTTCTGGCCTGGGACATGAGCAGAGCATTTTCCCGGCTCAACGCCCTGAGCCACTTGCCCGTGACCTTCAGGTAGGCCGAGGGTCATACAAATCCCACTTCAGCTTTCCCTCGGCCCGTGACGCGCTGGCAGTGTGTGTGCCATCTACCTCTGCTCAGCCTCAATGCTCTCAACGGTGGGCTGGAACTCATCCATATCTTTGATTCTGTGACTCTACAGAGGCAGGGTTTTCAGCTTCTTTGGATATGTTGACAGGTTTTATATTTGATGATGTAAAAGGTGAAAACACAGCCCGTGGACACAGACAATAGTGCGGTGAAGGCTTGGGTGGGTTGGGTGCGGGATGGAGGGGGGCCGTGAGGGAAAAAAACGGGGGACATCTGTAACGGATATAACAATAAAGATAAATGTAAAATAATAATTAATTAAAACATATTGCAATATGAAAGGGAACTAAACATAGTTTTGTCCAGAATATAAGGCTTTACATTCCCATTTTGGCAGATCCTTGGACGTGGTAATCTCACTGAGCTGTAGCATTTTCCGGGCCTGTGATTTATGCTCTGCCTAGTGACCAAAAAAGGGGGGGCATGTCGACCTACTTCACATTATTCAGCCGATTCTGTTAAACAGCTTAACTGCTTTTCTTTCCTGTGTCGTCGTTGGACACATGACAACATCCCATGGAGCAGAAATTGTCTATAATATATTCCTTAGGTTTCCAGGCTCAGCTTCCAAAGGAGAATTCCAAGCAGTGATTCTTGGATTCTTTTCTGCTGTGTTTCCTTTGACCCCTTCGGGCTTCCTTAACCACCTTTGTCAGAGGTCTTTCTGCTTCCCTCTGTTTCTGTAACGTCCGTGCTTTTACTTTCAGGGGGAAGTAGGGCCTCTGAAGGTTTAACTGGTGTGGAGTCTGCGCCTGATTCGCTCAGATCGGTATTTACAGCACTGGCTTCGCTGTTCTCCTCTCCCGACCGTAAAACCATCCAAACCCCTCAGGAGAGTCCATTTGTCCAATAAATGCTCACATGCACCGCACTTACCAGCCAATTGATTATGTGAAATCCACGCTGTCTGCATAGGTGCACCTCCCTGCACTTTTTGGGCTGGACTTTCCTGACTTCCAGGACTGTCCCTTTCTCAGAGCAGCTGTCACCATATTCCCTTCTAGCCCTGGCCCCCTCACTCTGGGGGAGCAGACCCCAGTCTCCAGGGGGGCTGGCAGAGGAAAACAGGGACTCTCTTTAGCATATAGCACGGCCAAGTGAGTGCCACGTGGTCGACGGTCTGAGTTGTGGGGAGATGTGTTTGCTGGGCAGATGTTTCATTTCAGAGTTGCATGGGCAGCCCACCTCCCCCAGTGGAATTCTTACCCTACACCTTCTGTTCTCTTCCAATAACTTGATGGGACAACTAATGGGGTCAGAGGCTGAGAAAAAGAACAGATCAGATCCTGTGGAAGGTCAGAGGAGTTAGGAGACTTAACGGTATCCTGAGGGGAGTGGAGGAGAGACAGACAGACAGAGATACCCAGAGACAGAGAGAGGCAAAGAGAGAGAGATAGAAACACAGAGAGACAGTGACAGAGAGACAGAGACATAGAGAGACAGAGACAGGCAGACAAAAACAGAGAGAGAGAGAGAGAGAGAGACCTTGAATTCTATTTTATGCCAACCGAGTAGACAGATAATAACCTGATAGGCAAATATTTGTGCATGCGGCATATGTGTATATTATTTTATTGGATAAAAATAGAGACCAAGAAGTAGTTGTGTCTGTTGTGCATCAACACCGTGCCAATCATTTCGCATATATTTCACCTTTAGTCTTCAAACAACGTTGAAGGAAAGTCCAGCAGCCAGCCCAGGGGTGCAGACAGGCAGTGTGCTGTGAGGTGCACACGCCCTAACTTAGCTCTGAGTCCACTAATTGCTTGAATTCAAACTCGTTCAAAAGAGGTTTTTTGGTAAAGTTATTAAAAAAATGTTGTTATGTAAGTGTTATTTTCCTAAAGGCAATACTTTTAATTTTCTTTCTTCTCCCCAAACCCCACTCCATTCAGATCTCTCTCATTTGCACCAATGAAACCACCAGCCTGGTTTTGCTGGGCTGGCATGTTTAAATGCAAGTTAAATGACTTGGAATGAAAGGCTACGCATGGACATTTTCCTGAGGTATTTTCAAACTGCGGAGGCCTTCCGTTCTTGATGGATTTGAGAGACAGTATCATAGCCACCGAGCTCCGCTCTGCTTTTATTAGGAAGAGAAAATCTCTCCTCTCTCACATTAAAAAAAAACCACACCAACCACTCCCTTGCAGACTCCCGCTCTCAGCTTGCAGCCTGCCCTTCGAAAGGCTTTCTACAAAACGCTGGCGAAGCAGGAGCAGCACTCGAGTAAATCCTCTAGGTGATGCAGACAGGCAACATTATCCCATTTTTAAGTGCTTCCTACCACTCTCATGAGATCCAGGGGCTGCCTGTAATTGCCAGCTTCAGATGGTCACACATCCTGACCTGACCATGTCATGCCAGTAACCCAGCCAATTCTAGAAATCCTACTTTGCTCCATGATTTGATTATTCTAAACCCTTCACAGAAGTGTTTTTTTTTTTCTATCAGGAAATAATTGGAGCAATTTTCAAAACACTTTTGAAATTAGTCATACATGTTTGCACAGCCTAGGTACCCTCCTATATATAAATTTTAAATTAATATATATATATGTATGTATATATATATATATATATATATATATATATATATAATTGAATTTATTGGGGGTGACATTGGTTAATCCTATATAATAAAAGCCTAATATGCTGAGTGTCTGGTCGGCCATTCAACCAATCAAAGCGTAATATGCTAATGATATGCTAAGGCTGCTCAACCGCTCGCTATGATGTGCACTGACCACCAGGGGGCAGACGCTCTGACCGGTAGGTTAGCTTACTGCTGGGGTCTGAGTGAGACAGGCCAGACACGCCCTGGATCCCTCCCGTGGTTCCTCCCTGGCTGGTCAACCTCCTGCGTTCCTCCCCAGACCCAATCGTGCACCAGTGGGGTCTCTCGCAATCCGGGACCCCTCGGGGGGATGTCGGAGAGCCGGTTTCGGCCTGATCCCACAGGCCAGGCCGAGGGACCCCATTGGTGCACGAATTTGTGCACCGGGCGTCCAGTAAAATTATATGTTTCAGGTGGACTTGACCCAACTACCTTTTAAAAAAATATATTTTTTTAAAAAATTGATTTTAAAGAGGAAGGGAGAGGGAGAGAGAGTAGAAACATCAATAATGAGAGAGAATCATTGATTGGCTGCCTCTTGCACGTCCCACACTCGGGATCGAGTCTGCAACCTGGGCATGTGCCCTAACTGGGAATCAAACTGTGACCTTCTGATTCATAGATCGATGCTTAACCCCTGAGCCACACCGGCAGGGCGACCAACTCTTTTAAAACTAAACTTCCCAATATATGTCAAACTAGTATTCACTTTGGCCAATACCCAAATAGGCATTGATTTGGCTCTAATACCCGTGTATTGACACACAGTGAATCAATCCTGTGTCCTGCCTGTCAACTTCCCCCAACTCTCCCCAGACCTACTTATAGTTACTAAAAGCAGGATCTGCTATGTAATTTGTAGAGTTCAGTGCAAGATAAAAGCAAGTGTTTCTCATTCAGAAATCATTAAGGATTTCAAGATGTCAACATCAGAGCATTAAGCCAAGTGCAGGGATCTCCTGAGCCTGTGTCACTGCCCACACCCCACGCTCAGGAAAGCAGGGTGGCTATCATCCCAGCTACTGGGGTGGTCACTGTGTTTTTTCCTGGTAATAGCCTATGTTCCAGGTATCATGTTCATAGTCATATTTTTAAAAAATGGTGGCTATCCTAATTCTGTCTACAAATAAAGATGAAGTAAAAGAAAACCATGATGCTAATATAATTTTCTTAGATTTTGAGGGCATTCTCAGAAACATACCTCACAGTAAGTAAACTCTCAGAATGGGTAACATGAAGAACTAAAGCAAATGCTATGATCTGTCAAACTTATTTTGAACTTCAATACTTTAAAAAAAGAATGACTGGGTGCTGGGTGACTTTAGGAAAATGCATGTTTCCTTGCTACACTAGCGAAGCTCTCTAGAAATCTCTCCCAAGTGAACATGCCATTCTCTTATATCTCAGATATATTTCATGCTCTGATCTCTCAGATATTATTTCTGATCAGAGTGCCCCTGACACATGCTCTGAGGGTTATGACCCTTGAAGGTGACCTGCCCTCCTCACCTGTGTCTCCATGTATATTTTTCACTTGCGAGGATGCATGTAGATAGTTTGAATGATTTATTGCAAACCGGTGGTTCTCAGCACATGAATACATCCTATAACATAATTAATGTATGTAGTCTAAAGCAAAATAAAAATTCGGGCATGAAAAATAAACAAATGACCCATATTTTCCCAATGTAAGTTATTAAATTTTAATATTGGGATATATTCTCTGTTTTCTTCTCTTGCATTTAAAAGAGAAGAGGGTACTATGCATATTTATATATTCTTTTGGTATTGAACACTACACGTTAGAAACATCTTTCTCGATCAGTGATGGCGAACCTCTGACACGCCAAGATTTATATCAAAAATATAAGTCTTTGTTTTACTATGGTTGCAAAGATCAAAAAATTTCTACATGTGACACGGCACCAGAGCTAAGTTAGGGTTTTTCAAAATGCTGACACGCCGAGCTCAAAAGGTTCGCCCTCACTTCTTCTAGATCAACAAATGTGGTTCTGTTGCCTTTTCTATGTCTGCACTGCAGTCTGTTGTGGTTGTAGCGGAATTCACACAGCTCTCCTCCGTTGCTGGGGAGTAAGGACCTTGGTCGACTCTCTCCTGCAGGCCTTTGTTGCTCAATCTTTCTGACCAAAGTGCTATCACCTCTTATCTCTCAGCCCCAGCATCGCCTTTTCAACCATAATCTGGTTCGTAAGAAAGCTGTTGTGTCGTTTATTTAAATTCATTTTCTTTTTGGATAAAATGCCATGCCTCGCTCTTGGCTCCCAGGCATTTGTTTAAGTATTTAAGTTTCCACTTCTAAGGTACTGTTCTCTTCCCTTGGTATATATCAAGCAAAAATTATACACACTCCCCAAACCCTCCTTCCTTTATAGGAGAGACATGGAAGTGGACACATAAATAATTTTAAAGTATTGTTAAGAAATATAATAAGAGAAAATGGTGTACTTTTATCTCCAACAGGCAGGGAATGGATCACTTTTCTTAAAAAGTGACACTTGCTAAGTTCTATTACACCTGCAACTAATATAATGTTGTATTTCAGTGTCATTGAAAATTTTTTTAAAAAAGTAAATATGACAGTGTGCTGAACAAATAAGTGACATTTAAGCTGGGAAGCAACAGACACACACAAATATCTAGAAAACGCCCATGCAGAGGGGACAGCAAGTGCAAAGGCCCAGGAGGCATGCGGGGTCACCATATGGGGCAAACAGACAGTATTGTGACATTTTGACAATAAGCAGGAGGGAAAATCTTAAGAAATAAACTCATGCTGTGAATCAAGATAAGGATGTGGATGACTGGGTGAGGTCAGGTAGACAGCTCAGATCTTTGGGGTTGATAAGGCTGAGAAACTGATAAGCCAGGGTCCTGGGCAAAGCATTGTCATGGGTACTGAAGTCTCTAAGGGTGATGGTATCCCTTTCTTTTCAACCACAGTTAGAAACTTCTAAAAGGAGAGGTCACCAACAAACTAACGGATTCTAAATTGGGGATGATGGAATTGTAGAGTTAGAAATAGGGAGAGAGCAACTGGGGACAAGGAAGAAAATCCTATATGATAAAAGGCTAACATGCAAATCGACTGAACAGCGGAACAACCATTTGCTATGACACGCACTCATCACCAGGGGGCAGATGCTGAACACAGGAGCTGCCCCCTGGTGGTCAATGTACTCCTACAGGGGGGAGCACCGCTCAGCCAGAAGCCGGGCTCACAGCTGGTGAGCGCAGCAGCAGTGGTGGCGGGAATGCTGAGGATGTCGGACTGCCATGGGGAGCAGGCCTAAGTAGGCCTAAGCCATCAGTTGGACATCCCCCAAGGGCTTCTGAACTGTGAGAGGGTGCAGGCTGGGCTGAGGGACTACCCCCCTACCCCCATGCACAAATTTCATGCACTGGGCCTCTAGGATAGAAAATAAAATTGCACACACACACACAGAGAATCATTGAGGGTTGGGGAAGATAAGCAGGCAGGCAATATTCCCAGATACTAGGACCAGTTTGGGTGGAGGTGGCTTGATTGGTATGGGACGACTGTGTCATATAGTGCCAGCTAAAATGATGCCATTTGGGGTTTCAATCACTGAGATTTGAGAGTTGTTACAGCACCATGACTATCCATCCTGAGTGACACAAAAAGGAAGTCTCAATCCCTTCCCCAGACACTTTACTGGGAGAGGTATCAGGAGATCGACCCAAAATCCTTCAAAATTTTGATATTCACAATGGAATTTTGATACTTAATTTAAAATTTGTTTTCATAAAAAATTATTGTTATCAGCCTAATAAAAGTTCTACAGTGTAATAGCCCTGAACTATTATTACATTTAAGTGAAGGGGAAGTTGGTAGAGCTGGGATTAACATAGAACCTGCTCCCTGATGTGATTCTATTTCTGATGTTAAGAAAGAATAGCTTAAAGACTCCATTTTAGCTGCAGTGTAAGTTGAAGGGTAAAAGTTAAAATTACATGTTTTGAGTGAATTCACCTATGAATAAAGCCTACTGCTCCTAGGAAATGTTTCGGCAATTTATCAAAATCACATGCATATTCATTGTAAGTTTACTTTTACTAAAAGCCTTAATTTGCCAACACTTTCATGATAATGTGATTGTGATGAAGATCTAACAAGGCATCACTTTGTCATCAGAGAAAACCTATGTTTGTCTCATCAAGAAGTTTCAAAGCAAAAATAATTTTTAGGAGCTACATAAAGGAAAGATCATGGCAGTCGAGTTAGAATAAAGCTTCATTTTTGCAAAGAATAGCATCTTACTCAATTGTCATGAGAATTAAAATGACAGCGCCTGGCCGGCATGGCTCAGTGGTTGAACATCGACTTATGAATCAAGAGGTCATGATTCTCTCTCATCATTGATGTTTCTCTGTCTTTCCTCCTCTCCCTTCCAAAAAAAAAAAAAAAAAATTACAGTACCTGGCACATAGAAAATTCTCAAAATATGTTAGCCAAGTACTATGGCAAACTCTTTAGATAGATATAGAAAAATATTTTGAAATATCACCCAATGTGCTTTCCTTTCTCTTTAAGTTTTTGTTTTGTTTGTTTTTGTATGTGGTGGGGGCATTGGTTAGAGAGGTAAAGGGTGTTTTAATTATTTGGCCACTTAACCGTTAAGGCTAAGCCTAGAGGTTAGAGGAAGGGGATAGAAAAACTACCACCTTGGTCTTCTTTCTGCCTTGAATGTTCTTTGTCATCTTTACAAGGTTAGTTCCTTCTTTGATTACAACCTCAGATTAATGTCACCATTGTGGGAAATCTTCCCTGACTTCTCAATATCATGTAATCACTCTATATGTATTCACCGTTCAGTTGTTCTGCATTCAAGTTTTTGTAAGGATTAAAATGCTTCCCCTTTAATGGCACTGTTTATGAACAAAGACTTTTAGGGCTTTTGGAGGAAAAATGTCCCTGGTTATTTTAGTGAAGTGTGTGAAGAAGATGAAATGACCAGCTCCCTGATACAAGACATGCTAACAGTGGCATGTACAGTATGAGAGGGACGCCATTCAAACGGCAGCCTCTGACATTATTCAGCATCGATTTGGAGAATTTTCACCAACGTTTGCTACAAGAATGTCAGAGGTCAGGATTCACTGAGCACCGATGTACATTACAAGACCAGACTCTGAGTTGAAATGTGGGGAAATAAAATTATGGAGGGAACTTGGAATAATTTTTCAGATTTTTATAAGTAAGTCAAGATTGTTTTTCTTATAATCATTCAAAAATAGGTATTTCCCACCTGGCCGGTATGGCTCAGTGGCTGAGCATTGACCTATGAACCAGGAGGTCAAGATTCAATTCCTAGTCAGGGCACACGCCCAGGTTGCAGGCTCTATCCTGAGTGGGGGGCATGCAGGAGGCAGCCCATCAATGATTCTCACTCATCGTTGATGTTTCTATCTCTCTCTCCCTTTCCCTTCCTCTCTGAAATCAATGAAATATATTTAAAACAAAAAACAAAGATAGGCATTTCCAAAAGCCAACTTTTGGACAAAAAGACAATATATATTATGCTTAACATACCATTCACAGGTTTAAAGAGGGGAATGAAGAAAGAAGTTAAAGTAATGAGAGGATGAAGATGGATTGCCAACATAATTCCTTATAGGATCTGGGACCCAAAGGCTCTCTTCTCAGAAGAAGACATATCACTGTGGGTGTGTGGTCTTAGTTGAAGATAAAACGGGCCAGCAGTGAATTGCCGACAATCTGAGTACTTCAGGCATATTTGCATTTGTCAGAGAATCTGCAGACAGTCAAGAAAAGAACGTTAAAATGGGAGCGAAATCAAAATTCAAGAATGCTGAGGGAGTAAGCCCAGTGTTCTGCATCTCCGAAACTTTGAGGCACATTTTGACAATGAAGGATGTATTTTTAACCGTGGGAGACAAACACTAGCAGATGAATATGCAGAGGTTGGGTTGGGACACTTTCACCAAAAAACCTGGGTCATATGTCACTCAATTGCTGTTCCTAATTTTATTTTGCAACAATATAAGAGCCGTTTCCAGAGAAAGCACTGAGATTCAGCTAATAAATCCCTTTTTATTAGCCTGTAGATTAAAAGAAGATAAATGTGAAGATGAGAACTAACCACTGTTTCCTATGAAGAAGGAGATTATAGATTCCTGACAAAGACTTTCTCCTGGAAAAAGTCATGTACCTCTCAGAGTAGGCCTCATCCTTGGGCCTAATCTTTGGCCTGTACCCCATTTTTTGCAAGAATCCTGCTAAGTCAGTGTAGCAAGAATTAACCCCACTCTTGATATAAGATTGCTCTTAAATATGTAATATAATTATTTTTTAAATATATATATTTTTATTGATTTCAGAGAGGAAGGGAGAAGGAGAGAGAGAGAAAAACATCAATGATGAGAGAATCATTGATCAGCTGCCTCCTGCACACCCCCTCCTGGGGATGGAGCCTGCAACCCGGGCATGTGTCCTGACTGGGAATCAAACCACAAACTCCTGGTTCATAGGTCTACGTTCAACCACTGAGCCACATCAGCTGGGCATGATCACATTCTTTATCCCACTGTTTTGCTCACCATGGCCTGCCATCAACAAGAATTCTCTCGCACCAGCTTAGCAAGAATCCCCCTACCCTTGATGTCTCTTCTTGCTGACTTTCCACTCACTGGTCCCCCTTCATTTTCCCTGGCTGTGAATCTGCACTTGTCCTTGTACTTGGAGCTGACCATCTCTCTCCTCTAGTGCGATAGTATCGGCCCCCACTGCATTGCTCCTGAATGAAGTCTGCCTCGCCATTGTAATAATTCTCCTTTACCATTGTGCACAGCTCTTTTATCATATAAAACTCTCATGAAACTAAAGAAGGCAAAGGATTAGGCAAGTTGATGGTGATGGACAGGGCGTGTTCAAGTTTCACTGCTCAGGTGGAGAAGCTGTGGGGAGGGGTGTATCCTACTGAAGAGAGAGTTTCTGTTTTCATGGAACGACCCATGGAGGAGGAGGAAGGTTCAAAGCCTTGGGAGGGCTAACCCAGAAATCACGCGAGACGAATGCCAGCCTTCTACTGAAATGGGTGAGTTGAGGACGGAGCCTGGGGACAGTCCTGGCTACAAGGACGGAGCCCACCTGTGTGGGCACTTCCTCCACAAAACGGCTTCAAGTGAGGAGCTAAACTAGCAGCATTTCACTCGCAAGGGGTAAAACGGTGCCATAGAGATTCTAAAGGCATAGACACACCCTCCATGGTTGGAGTCAGTGTCTGAATTTGAGTTTATCATTTGTCACGTGATTAGCACCTTCCAGATGGATCCAGAGACCATTTCCATGGCAAATAAACTCGTAAAGCATTTAAGAATTTTCCTCAATTCATCATGTCTTCCTCTGACCTTTGAAACTGCGATTAGATCACACGTTTTTAAAACCACGCCTGTTTTTCCGTGTGCGCTTCTTGCTTATGAAAATTCTATCGTTTACCTCAAATCCCTCTGGTGCATATGTCGCGTCGTTGCATAATTTTATGATATGCGTTGTGATCCGTCGTATATTTAGACCGCTCACATATTTTCCTCAACTTGAATCTCTTAAAATATTACGATGGCAGTCGGGACTTGTGTCTCCTCTGGCTCCATCTACCTCCCAAGAGGCAGATGGACTGAGTCATGGATTGTTTACGACAGAACAAACATGCATGTACCTTTAACAAGAAAGCCAACCCAACAGCAGGGAAAAGACCTTCCCAATACACTTGACCTTCTGCAGCTTTGTGTATCTGGTCACTCGTGACTTAACTTTCTTCCCTATAAATCCTCACCATCTGCCATCAGACCTATGTTCCCCGAGTTGCCCTCACACCACATACTGCGCTTCTTTGTCAGCTGTCTTCTGTCTGAGCTTGTGCTCTTGTGACTCCACAAGGCAGAACCCCCAGCAGCGGGTCGATATGCAAAGAGGCTGGTTTTGCATAGAATTTTCTGATGAACAAAGAGTGGCCACAAACAGACATGAGCAGCAGTACACCCCTGAGCCTCTCCCAGGTCCTTTTCTGCAGAAAAGCTACATAAAAACCCTGTGTCGGGGATTTCAGGAAGTTGATACCCGTGGCTCCCACCGCTTCTCCAAATACCTCTTTGGAGTCCATCCTTTGACTGTTCTATACACGGCACACTCGGAACGAGGAGTTCATTCTGTCGCTTCCTGTTCTGCAGTCTCCCCCATTAATTATCCCACGTTAACTCGAACTTTGTTCTCGGAGCCCGAGGAACAGGTTGTTCCTTGAAATGACTGTTCGTTGCCAGGGACAAGAGGCAGTTATCATGTTGCTCAGCACACACCCCATTCTTCATTGTAACTTTGGAGATTAAAGAGTTCCCCTCCTAAACAGATCGATTCCCCCTCTTGCGCACTTTCTCTTTCAAGAACTGTCTCACTCGCCCCGCCAGCCTGGCTCAGTGGGTTGGGCGTGGACCTATGAACCAGGAGGTTGCGGTTCGATTCCTGATCAGGACACATACCCAGGTTGCAGGCTCGATCCCCAGTAGGGGGCACGCATGAGGCAGCTGATCAATGATTCTCATCATTAACGTTTCTCTCTCCTCCCTTTCTCTCAATCTCTCAATAATAATAATAATAATAATAATAATAATGATAAAACTGTCTCACGATATGGAGTAAAGAACATCTACTTCTTTGTGTAAGTTTATCAATATCAGGGGGAGTGGGGAACAATGAAAAGTTGTCCCATGAGGCTTGACTAACTGCTGCTGTGTTTGCAAAGGTGTCGCCTGGTGACCTGAAAAGAGGGAGCCACCTCCAGGAGCAAGAGGAGTTTCCAGTGGCCAAGACACAGTCAGGAGAAGCAGCAACAGAGCCCAAGGTCACAGCATCACCCACGGCTGCTTGAACCCTGCCTTGCAGGTAAGTCATCTCATTGTCCACACAGCAGGCTCTCCCCCAGACCACCTGGGGTGCTTCTCTCCCACTCCCGCCCAGAAACAAGCATGCAGGCGGGGTCAGAAGGAGTGAGGATCAGGGTAGAACGTTCTGCCGGCCTGGGAGACCGGTGGCCTCCGAGATGCCCGAGCGAAAACCAGGGAAGTGCTTGGGGCAGCCACAGGCACCCTCCTGACACTTGCCCCTTCTGCGCAGGGCCCCTGGGAGCAGGACATGAGTCTGCATTCCGTTTTACATGCCCATTTCCTGAGGCCGGTTATTTAAGCTGTCTTCTGTCGGATGAGTTCGGAATCACGTGCCTTTTCTATAGGTTGGTCAGTTTATCTTTAGGAAACCGATGTTTCCCCCAAGGTCAAAGCCAGCGTACGCTGTGTTGTTGGCAAGAGTGCGTTGCTAAGAGCAACATGCTAGCCTCAGTTAGCGTCACCCCACCAGGGGCGATTCCTGAAGGCCTGCATGTCCGTGCTGGCTGCAGTAATGGCCACGGCAAGATGTTGTTTCCGTACAGAACAACGATAAAATGCTGCTGGGCACCACAGTATACAAGCCTGCTTAGGTCTCTTCTGCAGTATCCCCCCAGCACCATGTATCGCCAAGCCCGAGTTCTGGTCTATTGGAAATATTAATGGAAAATAATTACCCATAGCTCTACCACCTAGACCATCCGTGGGCAAACTACAGCCCGCGGGCCGGATCCGGTCCGTTTGAAATGAATAAAACTAAAAAAAAAAAAAGACCGTACCCTTTTATGTAATGATGTTTACTTTGAATTTATATTAGTTCACACAAACACTCCATCCATGCTTTTGTTCTGGCCCTCCGGTCCAGTTTAAGAACCCATTGTGACCCTCGAGTCAAAAAGTTTGCCCACCCCTGACCTAGACCGTTACTTCCAATTCCCCCTGAATCATTTAAACAACATAGAATGGATCTTCCTTGACCATTTAATTATTGAGTATAATTACTTAGAATTTTGTAAGAGGGCTTCTTGTGTTCACTTAAGAATAGACCATACATCCAAAAATTAGATCTTCTACACTGGATATATCCTAAAATTAAAACATGTCAAGACCGGGGGTGGGGTGGGTGGGAAAGCAGATCTTGTTACAAGCGTATTACTTGCAGAGCCCCTTGCAAAAACCTGCTGTCCATAAAGGCAGGAGCTTGGCTTTAGTAACGTTGTAACTGCTCCATCGGCAGCACCTGGGAGACGGTCTGGCAGTTAATAGGAATTCAATAAGCAGCAGCCGAATGAATAAATGAAGTTGAATTTAATCAAAAGCTTAGGCCTGCACTTAACACGATTCAGACTTTTTAATTTGACACATAGAAATGGAGCTGGAGGAGGATTTGTTTACTGTGTTATCGCTTTTGATTTAAGAGTAAAATGATAAAGTCAAGGGTCCCGTGGAACCTTTTCCGAATTGCCTTTGCCAAGTTGTGGTGTGTGTTCAAAGGGCTCAGAAGGGCCAACCTACCTGGGCTGTGCATGACCCTTAGGATATTATCCCACCAGCAAGGAGGTACTCAGTCGATGCCTCCTGGGCATTCATTTCTGAGAGAAATCACAAAGAAATAGAAGCTCCTCTCTCCCCTCAGGGACACAGCGGTTAGAGCAGTGGTTCTCAACCTTCTGGTCCTTTAAATACAGTTCCTCATGTTGTGACCCAACCATAAAATTACTTTCATTGCTACTTCCTCACTGTCATGTTGCTACTGTTATGAATCGTCATGTAAATATCTGATATGCAGGATGGTCTTAGGTGACCCCTGTGAAAGGGTCGTTCGACGGCCAAAGGGGTCGCGACCCACAGGTTGAGAACCGCTGAGTTACAGGGCAGTGACCCCCACCAAAGAGTACAAAACAGTACAGTGTGAAGCATGAAGCCGTTTCATGAGTTAAAATCCCTGCATTAAAAAGTACAACCCAAAATGTTCCCCTTGTTCTGGAAACCGGAGGTGGCAAACAGGTGGCTCCAGGCGACACTGGTTTTGTTTTGCCTCCACAATGTTCTGAAAGGAGGAGTGCATAGTTAACTCTTTATTTTTCCAAAAAATAAACATATTTTTATTGATTTCAGAGAGGAAGGGAGAGATAGAAACATCAACGATGAGAGAAAGTCATTGACCGGCTGCCTCCTGCACGCCCCCTACTGGGGATCCAGCCGGAAACCTGGGCTTGTGCCCTGAGTGGGGAATCGAACCGTGACCTCCTGGTTCAGAGGTCGATGCTCAACCACTGAGCCACGCCGGCTGGGCAGTAGTTAACTCTTAAAGATTTTAGATTTAAAAATATTTTTGTGGCTTTTCTCAGAAAATAATTTCAGAAAATCTGGCATGGTTGGATCGTCCCTTTTTTGGAGATGACGGATGGCTGTTGCTCTTAAGAAGTGCTGGTGACTTCACACCAAACGTGACCCTTACCCACTTCTGTTCCTCTCCTGGAAATACATGCATTTGTTCCTCTGGTGCTGTTTCCACAGTGTGTCTGTACCCTAATCCTTCCTTTGGTCTTTCTGATTCAAAGGACAGGGATATCACGGAGGTTTCTGTGAAAACAGGTTCTTAAACGTAGAGAGGGCACCGCACAGCTGTGTTTTTTTAATTACATGCAAGAAGGACCCAGAGTCCCAGCCCCAGCCCCATCCTTAATCGAATGTTTGCACTTTGTGACTTCCGCTGTTCCTTCCGGTTCAGCAGCTTATCATCTCGTTAATTGTTTCTTTATGCTGGATTTTGAGGAAGAATTCTTTCTTCTGGTCCTATTAGCTTCCTCTCCAAAATCATGCAGGCCTCGCGAGCATTCTAGATGTCATCATCCTTTTCTTCCACCCATTATTTATATACTAGAGGCCCGGTGCACAAATTCGTGCACAGGTAGAGTCCGGCCAGCCCACCCGATTGGGGTAGGGGTGAGGGGCCGATCAGGGCTGGCCAAAGGGAAGGGCTGCAGGCAGTTGGCTGGCCAGCCCCGCCCCCTAGTCAAAATTCTGGTCGAGGAGACAATCTGCATATTAGCCTTTTATTATATAGGATGTCTATTCCAGTCAGGTTTTATTTGGATTTTTTTTTTTTTTAAGTCTTGGAAACCTTTGTGGAAGTAGAATCACTTGTAAAAGCCAAATTTGTGAAATGAATGTGGTATGAACAGTGCATAGTTGAACACATTGTAGCACTGTAGATTCTTAGAGCGCAAGGGACCTTACGAGGCCCTTTAGTCCGAACTCAGCCTTGATCGCCAGAAGTTAAGAAAACATTTTCATGCCCAAATGCTTGCAGGCTGGTAACTGCCAGGGTTGAGGCCTATCACTGTGGTTTTTTGGTTTTTTTTTGAATCAGCACAGACTTGTCTCAATACATCACAATTAGAGACGCACCCCTGGCTGGCTGTCAGTCCGGCGAGCCTGGCGGGGACAGGCACCGGGGCGTGCAGCGGCGACGTCAGAGGCTTAACTGCTTTCCCGACTCCCTGCTGCTTGTCACATGCCCGTGGTTTTGGTCACTGGACGTGTCACGGACATTTACCAAAATCACAATAAAATGGCGTTCGACTTAACTGCTCCTCTGTCTCCTAGTGGATGTGGGAAACTGGACTCAGGTCCTCTTGAAGGGCCACAGCATTCATCCTGATTAAAGCACGGAGGGCAGGTTTAATTGCACCCACACTCGAGAAGAACTGTTTTCTCTCAATTGTCAAAGACCCTGCATTGTCTTTGAGCTCTTTGAACAGAACAGCCCCGGTTTGGAGCCATACGCCGGCTTCCCAGCCTTTAGGGCCACATTCTAACCAGCTCAAGCATCCTACGTGCTGTTGGAAGGAGTGGTGAGTGCATCGATGCTCATATCTTGTTTCCTTTGCAAGAAGAAACTTGTTGAACAAGGGAGCCGTCCTCGGGGGATAATGGCACACTGGGCGCTCCCTCCTCCTCGCAGAGCTCCGTGCTTAGCTCTCCTGCAGCCGTAGGTTCAGGATGGTCCTTCCCCTGCTGATGGGCACGAAGGCAGAACCTCGGCGGGCGGGCGGCTGTGTGTTTAAGCTAACGGTGACGCTACCACTGCTTGAGTGACAGCTCACTATGGCCGCGGATGTTCTGCTGGGCACTTTTTACATACGCTGCCTCCTGGAAAGACTGCTCTCAAGTCCATGTACTTATTTTTCAAATTCGTCACGTTTAGTCAAACTCAGGTTCTATTCCTTCATCCCCTCTGCTGGCTTCCCCATATTCTTCTACTCCATCCATTGCCTTTATCCTTGGATATTTAACCACAAATTGTGAGCAAGCACCAAAGCGACTCTTTTGAAAAAATGTCTCAAAATGAAATCCACCTTGTCGCTCACGTATCTGGCACGCGAGCCTGTGACTTTTAGCTTCTAGACCAGCTGTTTTCAACCTGTGGGTCGCGACCCCTTTGGCGGTCGAACGACCCTTTCACAGGGGTCGCCTAGGACCATCCTGCCTATCAGACATTTACATGATGATTCATAACAGTAGCAACATGACAGTGATGAAGTAGCAACGAAAATAATTTTATGGCTGGGTCACCACATGAGGAACTGTATTTAAAGGACCAGAAGGTTGAGAACCACTGTTCTAGACAGCCTGACTCGGCACTGTTGGAACCAGCTTGCAGGGGGCACGGTGCTCATGTCTCTGATGTAGCCCAGTCTATATTGGCACTGGATTCTTGGCTTGCCTGGGATTGTCCCCCAAGCCAGTCACTGTAACTCCTTATTTGCAGAGGCTGCTCTAAAAAATAATGACACCCAGTGTCCCTTCCGCCCCTGACATCTCCAGCGCCATGCCCTCCTCATGGTGGGCATCCAGCCCTCATGGACCTTCCCTGGTCCAGTTGTGTTTACCTGAGTGCCCACTTGGTGTCTTTACTTGAGAAACGTGTAGGCATCTCCAGGGGCAGCAAGATCTAAGCTAAGCCAAACAGAGCCTCTTTCTTAAAAAAAATCTATATCTATATCTATCTATCTATATATATCTATATCTATCTTATATATATCTATATCTATATATCTATATCTATATCTATATATTTATATCTAGATCTAGATTCAGAGAGGAAGGGAGAGGAAGAGAGATATAGAAACATCAATGATGAGAGAGAATCATTGATTGGCTGCCTCTTGCACGCCCCCTATTGGAGATCAAGCCCAAAACCCAGTCATGTGCCCTGACTGGGAATTGAACGGTGACCTCCTGGTTCATGGGTTGACGCTCAACCACTGAGCCACACCAGGCCAGGCCAGAGCCTCTTTTTTTCAACCAGAAAATTCCTCCATTGAGCTGACAGAATCATGTCATCCTTAGGCCAGAAGACAGGAAAGGGAGCCCCCAAGGGTTGGAAAATGAGGGGAGGATGGGAGAAGGAGAGAACCAGTGAAAGAGATCCCCTAATTCCACGTGTGAACCCTCAGAAGTTCCAGACTAGCCTCTGCTATGCGCATGCATGGATCCGACTCTGCCCAGCGTAGCAAAGGCTGGGAAACGTGCACTGAGAATGGAACAGGCCCACATAAGAGCGAGCACAGAACAACTTTTGCAGTCTAAGGCTAGCACGACTGATCGCCTCCTGAAACAAAAAGCTCAATATTTTTCAGAGATTTACGACAGAACCCAGAGTTTATATAGCATTTGCACGAAGTGAAAGTCGAAATCACTCAATATTGAAAGAAGCAGGAAAATGTGATTTATGCTCCAGAAAAGGCAAGAAGATGTCGGCGGCAAGCTCTCTGAGACATTGAAATGATCAGATGAAAGCAAGACTTCAAGCAGACCTTATAATTATGCACCAGGAGATAAATGCAAAGTCATCTGCAGGAAATGAAAGGATAAAAAAAATATAAGACTATCAAAGGCTATTTGTTTTCTCTAAAGTTCCATAAGTTTCCAAATTTATTAGTGTACATTTGTTCACTGTGTTCTTTTATTAAGCTATTAATCTTCTATTGTGCTTGGAATTATTCCTCTTTTTACATTCAGAATTTATTTGCATGTTCTCACTTATTTTATGCTTTTGGCAGAGATTTGGCTAAATTTCATTGTTCTTTCCTGAAATACAGTTGTTGTTTGTTTAATGCTGTTAATCTTATCTGTTGATTTTTCTCTGGTTGTTATTGTTACTGACCTGTACTCTTATAATTTTCTTCCTTCTGTCTCCCTTAGGTTTACTCTCTTGATATTTTACCAACTTTTAAAATTAGACAGTTTGATATTTTTTTAAGAATTTGCCTTGTTTTTGCCAAATATATGTAAACTTCGCATTTCTTTTTCAGTCCCACCCTATCATCTACTCCAGTGATGGCGAACCTATGGCACGTGTGTCAGAGGTGACACGCGAACTCGTGTTTTTGGTTGATTTTTCTTTGTTAAATGGCATTTAAGTATATAAAATAAATATCAAAAATATAAGTCTTTGTTTTACTATGGTTGCAAATATCAAAAAATTTCTACATGTGACACGGCATCAGAGTTAAGTTAGGGTTTTCAAAATGCTGGCACGCCGAGCTCAAAAGGTTCTCCATCACTGATCTACTCCCTATACTTTTGAAATGTTGTGTTTTCATTTCCCTTTGGTTCTAAGTATTTTTAATTAATCTTGACAATTTTATTTCTATAACAAATACTACATATTTGATAGCAGTCTATACCTATATGCATAGATATATTGATTTTAACTTTACATAATGTATATATATATATTAAGTATACAGTCATACTTGATTTCAATTTTTATCTTATCAGCATCAGCAAACATAACTTGTAAGTTGTTGATTTTGTCAAATTTGTTGAGATTTTTCTCTTGGAAATTACATTGTTGAGAAACAAAATTCAACTGAGTAAGTTTTAAAGATCTTACTGGCTTTATTCAAAAATCCATGGGTTGGGCAGCATCTCCTTTAGAAGACAGAAAGGGTCTCCTGGAAAGAGCTGTGTAGGCCGAAGGGACGGGCCACGGCAGTTCCTAGCGAAGAGTGGGTTGTGCGTGGCGAGGTCACCTTCTTCACGGAATGACAGGGTCCATCAGGCAGAAGCCCTGCCTAGTGCTCACCAGGTGAGTCCAGATGGACCTGGTGTAAGAGTCCGCTCCTTGGGGAGGCCGAGCCTATAATTAAATGAGGCATTAGGTCGTGGTTTGGGAATGTGGCTTTAGCACCACTGACTCCATTTTGAGCCTGTTGTCTCTTTTCTTTTAACAGTATGCACAATTTTGTTTGTTTTCCAAATATGCTCAAAATGAAAACATGTTTTTTTGAGGTTTAAAGTACATTTTGTGGACCATGTCCCACCCAGGGTATTATGGGAGTGACACAATAGCATCCACGATTTCCCTCAGCAAAAGTTTCCTCCCCTTCTCACTGTCCACCAACCCTCTTCCCATCCACCCAGATAGTCACCTCAGGTCATAGCTCTTCTGTTTGCTTAGGGGGTTTCTTCTTTACTTTTTTTTTAAAAAAATAAATTTTTCTGATTTTCTACAGAGAGGAAGGGAGAGGGACAGAGAGTCAGAAACATCGATGAGAGAAAACAACGATCAGCTGCTTCCTGCACACCCCGCACTGGGGATGTGCCCGCAACCAAGGTACATGCCCTTGACCAGAATGGAACCTGGGACCCTTCAGTCCTCAGGCTGACGCTCTATATCCACTGAGCCAAACCAGTCAGGGCTGTTTCTTGTTTTCATGTCAGTTTCACATAGCCACAGACTGTCCAATTTTTATCACCGAAAGAGGACAGGCATCCATGTGTTTATTCTTTTCAGGAATTATCATCAAGACGTAGAAACTAATCTCACACAGAGTATGTTTATACACCTTGCAAACTGCCTTGCATGAAGACCAAATGTTGCTGGACAGAGGGTTTCAGCAGTGCACTGATTAAGCAGTATGACTGAGAGCGACCGGATCGCTCAACTTACACGCTGAAATAGATGACCATATAAATAAAACACTGAAGGTCTACGTTGATATAATGATTCAATTAATTTTTCCTGGTTTCATGTTCAGCTTTAAGGCAAATAGCACAATTTCGGTAAAATCACTGTGTTTAGGTACGAAGCCGACTGCGAGAGATTGCTCAGTAAACTTTCCAACTCAGTGGCTCAGTGACACGAGTGACAGCTTTTGCAATTAGTTCAGGCTCTTTGTTTCTTGAGGCAACTGTAAAACCTACCGCCATGGCTCCACTTTCCAGCGAAATTGGTCCACATCATAAAAATCGTAGTTGAGTTAATTGGTGCATCGGCGGACAGACTGTGCGGAGAGGCCGCGCCCCAAGCCATTGGGGTATTCCTTAACTTCGCTGTGGTAGCTACGCTGGCTAAGATCCCTGAACAGGCTCTGCTTCCCCAAGGCTTAAATAAGGCACGGATTGAGGACTTTGGTATCGAGGAATGTCAGTCTGACACTTTTCATAAGCATCAAACACTCACAATTATGAAAACTAAAAAGATATGCTTCCAACGAGAACATTTTACTGTATAAATACCAAGTGATGATATTGCTCAGAAATAAGCAGCAAGACCTGGCCAGTGTGGCTCAGTGGTTGAGCATCCACCTATGAACCAGGAGGTCAGAATTTGATTCCAGGTCGGGGCACATGCCCAGGTTGCGGGCTAGATCCCCAGTAAGGGGGTGTGCAGGAGGCAGCCAATCAATGATTCTCTCTCATCATTGATGTTTCTATCTCTCTCTCCCTATCCCTTCCTCTTTGAAATCAATAAAAATAAAAAGAAATAAGCAGCACGGAAACTTTCTGGTAACTGGATGGATAAAAATGTCATAGGTGATACAAAATCTATTTTTAAATTTAGATATTCCTTTATCAATTCTGCTGGAACCTCATATTTTAAAGTCCAAGAAATTTGGCTCTTTTTCCTCCTTTGACCCCCAAGGAACTTCTCATCCACTCCGTGAAAATAAACTTTGAACTCGCTTTCAAAAGTTGTTTATTTTGAGTATTCTTGTAAAACAAGAATTCCTCACGTGTCTATATAGAAAGCCATTATTAAAGGACACCGGATGTGATAAGATAATTATTCTTAAACCTGAGGCTTCCCTTTAGGAGACAATGAATAGACCAATAGTGATTCCTTCACTCATTGTTGGTCATGTACAGCCAAGGAAAAAGAGTATGTCCCAAAGTGTACTCAGGATATTAAACAGTAAAACATTAAGACTACCTTAGAATTAAATAGATTATTCTAAGTAAACCTGACCCCCCACAGTTTTCAAAAAACAGGTACTTCTGAGAAACCATGTATTTTTCAATTCCAGAGTTTTGGCCACTGGACAAGACAGGCATCTATATATAAAAGCCTAATGTGCAAAGTGTCCCCTCGGGCGTTCGACCGACTGGGAGTTCCATCACTTGCTATGACATGCGCTGACCACCAGGGGGTGATACGGAATGAAGGAAGGCCCCTGCCGGCAGCTGGCAGCCCCTAGGGACCTACCCATGCACGAATTTCATACACTGGGCCTCTAGTTTAAAATATTACTCTATTATGTCTGTAGCATTCAGGAGGGGACAGTGGTAACCTAAGAAAGTAAATCTCAATCTGAGAATAATTTACCAGATCCCTTTCTTCTCAAATGGCTTTCAATAATTACCTCTGTCTGTGAAACCCCACCATGTACACTCTACGTTAAAATATAAGAAGGGAAGGTGAAGATCATGAATTATAAACACCGTGGACCTACAGAGCTCTGAGTGAACACTACATTGGGTAATTCAAAATGTCTGCAACTGCATCATTTTTCCTAATTGCATGGTTTGCATCTCGCCCATAAAAGCATAAAAGTCGCTAATTTCCCATCACACTCGAATCTGCGAAGTGTTCTGCACAGATGGCTTTTAGCTTCTCGTTTGCCAGCGGAGCTTCATTAAGCACCAAACACAAAGGCAACCGCCCAGAGACGAACCCATTCTTCATTTCTGCTTCTTGGCAGAAATGAAGAACCTACGTTTTATTTCTGGAGAAAAAAGCTCCTTAGCTCACATTTGTGTGTCCTAACATTTTTTGTCAGGATTTATCCTATTGTGCATCTTAAGGTCAAACTCAGGTTTAGAACTATGTACTTGGGCAAAAAATATGGCACTTCGTCATCCTTATATTTCCAGAACCTAGTGGGGGGTCTGGCTTTCAGTAGGTGTTTATTGAAGGTGAAAGCTACGCGATCGCAGAGACCAACGAATGGAGTGTCTGAACACCAAGTTCATTACAGTGTTTATAGCTATGAGCGCTCTAATGTTATACTCACCGTTGAAACACCCTACACGGAATAACTTATTAACTGCATGTAGATACAATAATACTGTTTATATAATTTCTTATAACATGTGGATTTATATTTGCATAAAAAAGCATTAAATGTGGAGGGGGAGGCATGCATATTATTAAAATGTTTGAGAGGAAATAAATGACCTTATACACTTAAATTTCCAGCTCTATGGCTTGGCATATGTTTCCGGCGTCTTTAAACACACTGATAACTAGCATGGCTGCTTGAATCTTGGAACAAAGCTCTAAAAATAGTTGACATTTTGCTGTTGCTATAGTAACAAGGAAAATGGCTTCATACTCTAGCACCGATCCCACAGAGCTTAATGTTTTCCCTCTGTTGCCTATGAACTAGACGGCCACGTTCTTGTAGTCAAACTCCCGTGAACTCTACTCTTCACGTCTTCGATGTGTCTTCTAACAGTCTGATCCCTGGGGGAGCAATCTGAGTGTTTACCTGAGAGGGGCAAGGCAAATATTCCAGACACCTCTCAAGAAACGGAGTTTTACCTCAAAAAGTGCTAAAACCAGACCAGGCTTTTCCATGACGTGGTTTGAACTCAACTGGACGGTTCCTGATTGTCTTCTCCACCAGACTCAACGTCTAACATTTTACCAGAACTTTCAATAATAGGGAATTGACCCAGACACAGATTACCAGATAACTGTGTTTGTTGAGATACTTTGGTTAAAGGACAGAGGTTACCGGATAACTTTGTTTATTGAAATGCTTTTGTTAATGGACATAGGTTACTGGATAACATTGTTTATTGAGATACTTTGGTTAATGGACATAGGTAACTGGATAACCGTGTTTATTGAGATACTTTGGTTAATGGACATAGGTTACCAGATAACTGTGTTTGTTAAGATACTTTGGTTAAAGGACATAGGTTACCGGATAACTTTATTGAAATGCTTTTTTTAATGGACATAGGTTATTGGATAACCTTGTTTATTGAGATACTTTGGTTAATGGACATAGGTTACTGGATAACTGTGTTTATTGAGATAATTTGGCTAATGGACATAGGTTACTGGATAACTGTGTTTATTGATATGCTTTGGCTAATGTACTTAGGTTACTGGATAACCATGTTTATTGAGATATTTTGGTTAATGGACATTGGTTACTGGATAACTGTGTTTATTGAGATACTTTGGCTAACGGACATAGGTTACTGGATAACCATGATTATTGAGATACTTTGGTTAATGGACTTGGATGCCATTATTCTGTATTTTCAACTTTGCAAGTAGTCGGCAATACTCCCTCCCTAAGAGAGAAGATAGTGTGCAAAATTAGATTTCCCCAGAATGGTTATTGCACATTGACAAAATTAAAATTCTGCTAGGAGACTTCTCCCAGTGGAATTTACGTTCACAAGTCTTACAGTCTGAAAACATCCCCGAGAGGATCGATCTGATAGTTCACTCTCTCAAGCCACTTTTTTCTCAGAAATGACTGAGTTTCTGCCATGCTCTTTGGCAACATGAGGCACCAGATTATAGGAACATAATTTTGCCTGAGGAGCTGCTTTTGGGAAAAGAGTTGGCATGTTTTTTTATTTGGAGAGGATGGGACTGATTCGCTATTAATTTTGCATATGCTGTCATCTTTAAGTGTTCTTTAAAAGTGAGGTACATCAGAAACTTGACATGAAATTAATCCAACTTGTGAGGCCATAAAAATTTCATAGTAGATATCCCAGGGAGTGAGAGAGCCGTGCAAGTCTACACAGGCTTTAAGAGCCTCAGGCTGAGACTGGACGAAGGAGGAAACAGAACGGGATGCTTTGGGCTTTCATTAGTTTGGGCATTTAATGCCTGGGGGAAAGAAAGTTTGATTTTGCTAATTATTTTAGACTCTGACTTATAAAGAGGTTTGCATTGTGGATTTTATTTATTTTTAATATATTTTTATTGATTTCAAAGAGGAAATGAGGGAGAGAGAGAGAAACATTAGTGATGAGAGAGAATCATCGATCAGCTGCCTACTGCATGCCCCACACTGGGGATCGAGCCCACAACCCAGGCATGTGCCCTGACTGGAATTGAGCATCGACCTCCTGGTTCATAGGTCGATGCTCAACCACTGAGCCTCACTGGCCAAGCTATGGGTTTTTCTTTTCTCTGTCTCCAGGACAGACCAAGGCCTGGGATAGGCTCTGAGTATTAGAGGAAATGGTGGCAGAAGCTTACATGTAAAAAACCCTTCGACTTACCTCTTATTTTTTGAAACTAGTGGCCCGGTGCGTGGATTTCTGCACATTGAAAGGAAATTAATGAGAAGTGAACTGCCGCTGCCAAGTCACCGCAGCTCAGCAGTAAACCAGATTCGGGGCCGACAGTGCCCCAGCAACAACATAACCCATGTCTGAAGGTGGAATCGCGCAGCCCCACGAGGAATCGGGCTCCCTCCTCTCTGGCTCTGGGGTGCATCAACTGAGAACTGCCGCGGCCAAGTCACTGCCCCCTGGTGGTCAGTGCGCATCGTATGTTCCAGCTGGTCGGACAGTCACTTAGCCTTTTATATATATACTAGAGGCCCGGTGCACAAAAAATTTGTGCACTCGGGGGGGGGGGGGTCCCTCAGTCCAGCCTGTGCCCTCTCTCAGTCTGGGACCCCTTGGGGGATGACCACCTGCTGGCTTAGGCCTGCTCCCCAGGGGATTGGGCCTAAGCTGGCAGTCAGACATCCCTTTGGCAGCCCGGGAGCCCTCGAGGGATGTCCACTTGCCAGCAGGGAGCAGGCTTAAGCTGCAGTCAGACATCCTTAGCGCTACTGAGGAGGTGGGAGAGGCTCTCACCACCACCACCACTGTACTGACAGCCGTCAGCCTGGCTTGTGGCTGAGCAGAGCTCCCCCTGTGGGAACGCACTGACCACCAGGGGGCAGCTCCTTCATTGAGCATCTGCCCCCTGGTGGTCAGTGTGTGTCATAGTGACCAGTCATTCCCAGTTGTTCTGCTGTTAAGGTCAATTTGCATATTACCCTTTTATTATATAGGATACTAGTGGCCCAGTGCACGAAATTCATGCAGGGGGGGGAGCGTGTCCCTCACCCTGGCCTGCACCCTCTCCAATCTGGGATCCCTCTCACAATCCGGGACTGCTGGCTCCTAACCGCTCACCTGCCTGCCTGCCTGCCTGATTGCCCCTAACCACTCTGCCTGCTGGCCTGCTCACCCCCAACTGCCCTCCCTTTCTGGCCCGATCACCTCTAACCGCCTCTGCCTCGGCCCTTGCAACCCCGGCTTCGTCGGGAAGGTTGTCCGGAAGGTTGTCTGGCTGTCTGGTCTAATTAGCATATTAGGCTTTTATTACTATAGATAGATAGGTTCTTAGCATCCTAGCCTTTCATTATGTGCACAGCCCAGATAGGACCACCGAATTGAATGAGAGCCGCTTTCTTTGGTGGCACCACAGCTCAGGGGCAGGGCTTCCAGATCACGGTGGGGAGGGGGTCACCTGTGTCGCCTGGAAGTGGTAAAGGGGGACTTTGCTGAATACATCCTGTAAGTCTGCCCAAGTTCAGCGAGCTTTGCCTTCACCCCCAGCAATGCGGGCACGGACATCGTCCAGTAATTACGTGCGTTGACAAGTCCTCACTCCTAATGCAATGTACACAGTTGATAAGATCGAGTTAATTCTGAGATACAATCTGCTTGGGTGACTCTCCACCTGCTTAAGAGCCGAAAGGCCATACGGTGTGGAATGAGACAAGAAGCCTGGCAGGCCCGCGTGGCCCCCTCTTCCCTTTCATCGCCGCCCAAGACAGATCTGATTTATTGAGGTTTAAATCTGCACTCCCAGCACTATTTACTGGGGGGAAATATAATTTGCATGTCACCAGCTGTGAAGAAAGATTATTAAACAATAAAGGATTAAGAGCTAAACAGCCCAGCCTGGTAGCAATACGTCGAGTCCAAAATTTAAGTGCTGAGCATCTAAAAGTTTTGGGGTGTTTTTTTTTCGTTGTTGTTGTTTTTAAGAGCTTTTGAATAGTGTTAGGGTGCTGACTCTGTTCTTGGAATAGGAAGAAGTATAATAATCTGCGAAAACGCTTTGCTGTTTCATTACCAATTCTAGGAGTTTAGCTTCCTTTTGTGATTAATGTGGCTATATTTTAAGTTTTAATTTATGCTATGCTCACTTGGCTTCCTCCCTCACTTTGATAATGTAAATATTCCTAACTTGAATATGTTTTCTATGGGACAATTTGCAGCCATGATCATGCGTAAAAAGAGATTGTATCTCTAGCATTAGCATTGATCCTCAAGACCGATGCTCGCTCTCGCTCTCTCTCTCTCTCTCTCTCTCTCTCTCTCTCTCTGGCTAATCTTTAAAGTTGACACAGTGAACAAAGTTCATTAGCTTTGTTTCTTTTTAAATTTCTGTTTTCAAAGTTACTCATTTGTCAGCCTATACATCCGTTCTCACTTTCAGGAAAGCCAGTTATTAAAAAAGAAAAAAAAAGGAAAAGAAATGTCTCTGTGTTTCAGACATGTATTGGGATTCCACCGACAGTCTTCGATCATCACTATCTTACTACTCATCTTATTACTATCACTATCCTGTTACTCCAGCAAATTTTTTGAGATAATATTTCTAGGCTACGCAGAGAGAAGCATTTGAGAGGAACAAAAACTTAATTTACCGCTGTAGTCTGTGAATACAGAGCCGTTGGCTTTAAACCATATATAATATTCTCTCCTATTTATATTGCACAACACCACCAACTCCATTTATTCTTTTTTTAAAAAAAATATATATTTTTATTGATTTCAGAGAGGAAGGGAGAGGGATAGAAATAGAAACATTAATGATGAGAGAGAATCATTGATCGGCTGCCTCCTGCACGCCCCCTACTGGGGATGGAGCCTGCAACCCGGGCATGTGTCCTGACCAGGAAAGGAATTGTGACCCCTTAGGGCAGTGGTCGGCAAACTGCGGCCCCTTGAGTGTGGCTCTTCCACAAAATACCACGTGCGGGCGTGCACGTGCAGTGCGATGGAAACTTCGCAGCCACACTCAAGGGCTCAAAGAGCCGCATGTGGCTCGCGAACCGCGGTTTGCCGACCACTGTCCTAGCTCATAGGTTGATGCTCAAGCACTGAGCCACACTGGCTGGGCCATTTATTCTGATTCTGTGGCTGATAATAGATTTTCTGATATGATTTTATTGCTTAATTTTATAATTACTGAACAAGATGGAGATGTTCCGTTTTTCTGACAGATGCATTGATTCTTTCTCTCTCTTTTTTTGGGCTGTTAACAAGGTCTCCCATTGTATTATTTATAAACTTTCCTATTGCAGGTTTGATTAGTCTGCGTAGATCACCGATGGGTATAATTGAGACGTCCTCTATTTTTTTTTAAATATATTTAATTGATTTTTTACAGAGAGGAAGGGAGAGGGATAGAGAGTTAGAAACATCGATGAGAGAGAAACATCGATCAGCTGCCTCCTGCACACCTCCCACTGGGGATGTGCTCGCAACCAAGGTACATGCCCTTGACTGGAATCGAACCTGGGACCTTTCAGTCCGCAGGCCGACGCTCCATCCACTGAGCCAAACCGTTAGGGCGAGATGTCCTCTATATTAAGTGCCGGAAGGCTAACCCATGAAATAAAAGACAGGTTGCTTCCAGTCCTCGATGAGTATCCATAACTCCAATGTCACCTCCCAGTCTTCCACTCACAGATAATTACGTGGGTTTTATTAGGCATATGAGTGTGTGTTTGCAGGATGCTGGTAACACCAAGAACTTGGCTAATAGGAAGGAAGCCAGGGAGAAGTCTCATAGTACTAAGGGTTTGCTGAGAGTGGTGATGGAAGCCGGCCAAGCCAGGTTACCTTTCTTCAGGTGAGCTGGACGGGTATTCCAGGAGTCCAGGTCAAGTTATTCTCACAGCAGGGAGGGGGAAATGTAAAGCTTGCATCTGATTTCCACCCTGAAGGATGTGGGTTTTATTATTATTATTATTAATTTTTTGGTTAATCCCCACCTGAGGTGGTTTTTCCATTGAGTTTTAGAAAGAGTGGAAGAGAGAGGGAAAGACCAAGAGAAACATGGATGTGAGAGAAACATATCCACTGGTTGCCTCCTGCACGAGCCCCAGCCAGGGCCCGGGCCAGGGAGGAGCCTGCAACCGAGGTGCGTGCCCTTCCCCTGAATCGAACCCGGAACCCTGTGGTCTCTGCAGTCCCAGTCCATTACATTGTCACTGCCTCCATCTGCTTTTCTGCTCTGTTTGAGGATTGTTTTGCATTCATTAAGGAGCCTGACAATACATAGTCATTTTCTCATTTTTGCTCTTTATTCTGAAAAATATTGTTGAATTGAATGTGGGGGGAAAAAGGCCCACACACAACCTCTTCCCTTTGGCATTCACACGAGCCCCCAGCAGCAGAACTGGATGCTGGTCAGACGTGGCGCGGACTGAGTCTGACAGAGAGCAGACGCGTGCCAAGGCCCATTGGGAAGGAAGTGCTCTGCCAGAGGCAGGCTGCTGAGAATCGGGACTGCACAGGGACCTGCCATTGCAGCGCACCGGCCACTGTCTCCTCACAGTGCTTATTCTAGTCAGTAACGATGTTGCTATGAAATGTATATGGTGTCAGAGTGCTAGACTTCCCAGGGGAAGGGGTCCCCCAAGTCAAGTCATGTGCACACCCATCTGTTACAGGGTAGGACAGGGGCTCACCTCCCCCGGTGGCTCATGGGAATGGGGTTCCTGCGATACCCCGAGAAAGAGAATTTTCTGAGACTTGCACTGGAGAATCAATGCTTTTTATTTGGATGGAATTACACCCCTGAGTTTCCAAAGTCCCCTTTCTTTTAGTCCAGACCTAGAAGACGTGCAGCTGGGGTTTCTGTTAGAGCTAAAATCAGAACCAGCATCCAGAGTTTTTCCACGTGTGATTACAAAGCCTGTTTTCCTAAGAGCTACACCATACCTCTTGTATCCTAAAACCCCCTAGTATCACCTTGCTCTAATGAAGACTAGAGGCCTCAACACAAATTAGTTAGAAAAAAAAAATCACTGAACACACACACAGACAATAAACCTTTATAATAATACAAATGAATTTTGTTTTATATATTTTATGATTTTTTTAAAGGCTCAGCGGGAGTAGTGTTTAAAACCAACCATTTGCTTGACTGATGTGGTTGGTTGGTTGGCTTTTTGTTCACCTGTTTCCCAGATGCGGACTCTATTTGTCACTCTTTGTCCACCCTTAACAGTCTGCAAGCGTTAAGCTCTTCAGCCTCAGAAAGAGGAAACAAGCCTTTGAAAGCATCAGGACGGGATCAGGTGCAGTTTTGACACTCGTTCTGTTTCGGCCTTTTTTGGGGTTTCCGCTGCGCTTCCTTCCTCTCTTGATGGTTTGAAAGATTACTTTTTAAGCTGGTTCTATCGCTGCGGCGTATAATAAGAAAAGCGTTAGAAGCGCTTTTATGACGAGAGAATCCTTTTTGTTCCTTTGTGATATTAGCAGCTGAGACTGTTGCCAAGAAGCCTGGAGAAAAAAAGGGAGACAGACAGCGAAGAGACACACTTCCATGGGGGGTGGCGGGGGGTACACAGACAATGTATTTGACTTTGGTTGACTCTGGTAGGCCCCTCCGGCTGACATGACTAGAAGGTAACCCGGTCCCTGGAATGAAGTAGAAATGGGGAGAAGAAGGCAAGAGACTTTCTCCCCATCACAAATACTGTAAATGAGATCCCCCGAAAGATTCTTCTCTAGCCTTCCGATAGCCTGTTCTGATATTCCCTTTCTGGTTCTGTACTTTTCTCTCTAGATTCCTAAACTTGCCGATGACCCATGTTCCCCGTTAACAGCGGGACAATCAGTAACAAATTGGAAGTTTTTTGTGTTTTTTGGGGGTCAGAACTGGATTTATAAAAAACATGCTATTTGAATGTCACTGTTTGTAGTTGGTTTGTTAAAGGGCTCGTTGAAACTCTGCGATTAGCCGCGGCCTTTGAGCGTCCTCTGAGGTCCCAGGACTAATGTATCTTGGAGTTTTGTAAAGGAAATGCAAGTGCGATTTGAGAATAAAATAAGTCCCAGAGATAATAAATCACGTCATAGTTACTCATCAGCCAGTGCATCTCCATCAAGCTACCAAGATTAGGTGGTCATTCCAGCAAGTAAAAATTATACATCTTCTGGCCAGTGTTTTCTTTTCTTTTCCCCTAGGAAGACACCAGGAAATGCTTTTCTTCTCACCATAACCTGAATTTTCGTGTAGAAAAAATAGTAAAATTTTGGTGGGTAATTTGGGTCCGATATGCTTTAAAATATAGATGTGAGCTCCAATTAACAATGAATTCTTCCATTGCTTTTTTTTTTTTCTAATAACAAGGCTAAATCTTAGAGATCAGCTTGTACACTTATATATTTTTTTGATATCTTTATGCAGTTATTCTGCAGCACTGAATTGACATAAGTAATTGTTACAGAATTTACCAGGCAACTGAAAAACACACAGGGAGTACTCGGAGATCCAGGATAAACTCATTTATTTTCAGATGTTTCAGATGTACCAGTACCGTGACTCAGCGGGTCAGTTCTCCAAATCCCTGAGTGGGTGAATATGGAGGAAGATTTACCTTTTACTAGTATACCCTTTGGTTTCTCTCTATTTGGTAACTACCAGGCTTCTGTGGTGGGCTTCCACAGCCCCCCTGAGTCCCTTAGAATGGGGAAGTTAGATTGTATCCAAATGCCTGGTGTGGGTGGTGCCAGGGACCTCCCCTCTAGCTAAGTCATTCCATTCTTTGTTTATGGCCCAAGGGCATATTCTGGGAAACAGGTTCTGCAAGACAGAAGAGGGATCAATGGAGTTAATTATCGGCCAGCAAGAGTGTGCCTTACAAGGCAGGTTACTGGCACAGATTCAGATTGCTAGTCCCCAACCCCCCAAAAAATGTCTCATATTCCCCATCATAATCTAATGCAGCGGTTCTCAACCTGTGGGTCGCGACCCCTTTGGGGGTCGAACGACCCTTTCATAGGGGTCGCCTAAGACCATCAGAAAACACATATATAATTACGTATTGTTTTTGTGATTAATCACTATGCTTTAATTATGTTCAACTTGTAACAATGAAATTGGGGGTCACCACAACATGAGGAACTGTATTAAAGGGTGGCGGCATTAGGAAGGTTGAGAACCAGTGATCTAATGCCTCTCAGAACTAATCATCTTTATCCCACTTTCTTAAGTCAAAAGTAAATAATTTGTTTAAATTTTGCAGGAATTATTTGTTATTGAAAATATTTACCCTTTGGGTTTCTCTAAAAATGTCTATTGGTGAAAAGAAATACTAACCAGCTGTACTTCTAATAGAGGTTTCCTCAACTGGGTTTAAACCTAATATTTAAATTAGCCGAATCCACTTAAAGTAGCTAAGGATTGAAAAATGTCATAAAAATAAAAAAGAAATGTCAAAATATTAGAGAGGAACTAAAGAGAGAAATAACCTAACCTCACGAGGGGATAATCTAAGGATAGAATTGCTTTACTTGTGTTTTTATTCAACATTAACTAATCTTCCTGTGGATTTTTTTTTTCTTTTCTTTAATGAAAGTGCTGAGCGCATTCAGGGAGCACGATGCTGAAAGGACGTTAAGATTCCTCTGCAATTAGCAGAATTCTTTGTCCTTTCTTCAGAGCCGAGATAATCCCTCACGGAGCTGCTTAAAGCCACGTCAAGATGTCAGTGGGAGTGGAGGGTTTTCCCAATAACCAGAATCCCATATAAATGTTAAGCACGGGCATTAACTTGCTAAGACTACGCCGAGCGCTGATCCCTGGGAGTGTTCAGCCTGGAAGGAAACTGTAAATTATAAAAGTTCTTTCAGGGCTTCTTTGATTTGTGTCCAAACTACTAGTTGGAGGCGGAGGATCCGTGCTAATGGCCAGACAGCCATTAGCACCCAGGCGAAGTCGAGCGCGAGGCGGCCGCCCTTCTGTTCTTGTCTGGGAGTTGGAAATGGCCAACACAGTGCTCCAAAGGAGAAATTTTAGAAACTTTTACCACCTGATTTCAGTTCATTACAAAACTGGTGTGAAGACAGACATGCGTGTCAATAGGAATGAAATGCCATAGGAGGCACATTGCCCATTGGTTGGCTAAACGGTCAGGTGATCCGAGACAAGAACCTCACTTACCCTCTCACTGCTGTGTCTCTGTGGCTTCAAACCAGGCTCTGCACAAATGGAAACTCAGTATTTGTTGACTAAAAGGAAGGCTTGTTAGGGATCCCTCCTGGTCTGGCATCATTCAGAGAAGACAGGTAGGGATGTCTGACTAAACTATACAAGTCATCATTTTTGTAAACAAACCCAAGGCCCTGCAGTGGTAGGTTAATTTTTGATACACTTCCATGACTGTACACAGGCAGAGAGAGAATGCGGTTTATATATTCTTCTGTGCATTATAACATAAAGCCGAGATAATTCTTTAAAAGATGAGATGGCTTGAGTTTAGAAAACTGATAGAGTCATTTACAGATTTTTGGAACTGTGTAGACACGTGGAAATCTAATTGCAAAAGGGTTTCAATGAGGCAGGAGATGAGTTGATAAGATAAACTAAAAAGGCCAACCCCAAAAGGTTAAACCATTTTCGCAGAAATAGTCCCAAAGATGCAGGTTCCGGGAGGCCTTTGAACAGGGTGCCGCAGAGAGAGAAGAAATGGAAAAGGGTGAAGATAAAAGTTTTGCCTTGAAGGAAGTAGAATAAATAAATATGTAAAATGAAGAGCAGCCAGTCAAGGGAAATATTCTGAATTGTGTGCTTTAGTCTGCTGTTTTATTTGTTGTTGACATGGGCATGCATAAGAAGGCTTTGATATACTCATGTATGTGTTTTATGGCTGGAGTTATATACACACCTGCACACCTACACACATTATGTAGGTTACTGGTTTGTAAATGATCACAAGATGTCTGTATCTATATTGATCAATGAAATGGCCTTTAATTTTGATTCTTATTTTCTTTTACTGGTTTTGATCTTAAAGAAAACACAGCACGAATTAGGTAATATTCCTGTTTTGTTTTTTCTTTCTCTTCTAAAGTTACTGTGAGATCTCTTGCAAATATCTGAAAACTAGAGGCCAGGTGCACGAAATTCGTGCATGTGTGTGTGTGTGTGTGTGTGTGTGTGTGTGTGTGTGTGTGTGTTTTCCTCAACCCAGCCTTCACCCTCTCCAATCTGGGATCCCTCTCACAATCCATGACTGCTGGCTCCCAACCGCTTGCCTACCTGCCTGATTGCCCTAACTGCTTCTGCCTGCTAGCCTGATCACCCCCTAACTACTCCCCTGCCAGCCTGATTGACACCTAACTGCTCCCCTGCCGGCCTGGTCACCCCCAACTGCCCTCTCCTGCTGGCCTGGTTCCCCCCAACTGCCCTCCCCTGCAGGCCTGGTTGCCCCCCAACTGCCCTCCCTTGCAAGCCTGGGTCCCTCCAACTGTCTCTCCCCTACAAGTCATCTTGTGTCCACATGGGGTCAGCCATCTTCTGTGTTGGAGTGATGGTCAATTTGCATATTACTCTTTTATTAGATAGGATGTCTGTGCCTTAATTTCATCATCTTTCACTTTATAAATCAAATGGTATAAAATATATACATTTGATTAATCCAATTGGACACTTGCTACATGACTGCTATTGTGCTAACCTTGTGGGGCAATGGCATTAAAGAAAATACCACAGCTACCTCTTATTGAGTACAAATTACAACATGGCCAATGACATAACCTGAGTGTGAAATGAAAACGAATAACATACTAGAGGTCAATAAATATTAGATCCAGCTGCTGACTTACTCATAGATCTGTCCATAATGCTGAGGAACTTTCAAAGTCCCCTTCATTCAGAAAACCTGCATGCTTTCTTCTTAGTTTTCTGTCTCATGAATTTGGGCCACATCTGCCATCTGCAGGTCTCCACAGACCTTGATTATAGTTACATGGGAAATAAGATTACTCCCCACATAGCCAGCATGTTCATGTCTATTTCACCAATTATTTTTATATTAAATCTTAGGAAATTGTTGAGATGCATGGCGTTATGTAAAGCATAAAAATCTGTCATATGGACATGTAGGCCGGAGTTCTGTCTCCAAAATTTATTAACTACATGAACTTGAAACGTTGATCTTCTCTTCTGAGCAACTGTTCATTCAGCGATAAAATAATAATGAGGAGGCTAGTGGGAAGAAAAAGAAGAGTCCTTGCTTCTAGAAGGTTCCTGTGGGAATCATCTAAATGAATATATTTGAAAAGTGGTTTGCTATCTGATGCGAGTAATACGTATATTATTGCTCAAGAACAAAGGGAAATGTATGGCCGCAGGCTATCTATGGCATTATAACGATTTCTACACATTTACGTAAACAGAAGTGCCATAATTTGGATGTCACTCGCCCCTTGTCCAGTCCTTCCATTCTGAGAGATGGATGAAATGATGAAGCATCTCCACAGAGGAATACAGCCGCCTCCCGTGCAGCCCCAAATCCACATCTGACAGGTGACTCTGCATCGGCCTTTTGCACCCCCAGATTCCACCAACCGGGGACCAAAAACAGTGTTTTCCATCTGCGCTGAGAATGTGCGGCCACAGATGTGAACACCATGTGAGGCTGGTGGAATCTTTAGGTGCGAAACCCCCGATGGGAAGTGTGGACCCCACTGGGCTCATTGGCCCCCCAGCTCAGCCCGGGTGGTGCGAGGGTCTGGTGACCACGAAACCTCCTGAACCAGCCAGGTACCAGCCAGGTAGTTACACCAAAAATGTTTTAAAAACGTAATAGTTAAAAAATGTGCCTCCATATGCACATAGATTAGACACACTTAGCAATGGCTCCAGAAGAAAGTCAGAGGGAAAGGATGAAAATATGGGGAAAAGTTACCCCTCTTCTTGCATTACCGGCCTGTGCCACTTCCATTACCCGCCATCTTCTTGTTAGAATTAATTGTTGCCCTGACCGGTTTGGCTCAGTGGATAGAGCATCGGCCTACAGACCAAAGGGTCCTGGGTTTGATTCCGGTCAAGGGCATGTATGTACCTTGGTTGTGGGCTCATCCCCAGTAGGAGATGTGCAGGAGGCAGCTGATCGATGTTTCTCTCTCATCGATGTTTCTAACTCTCTATCCTTCTCCCTTCCTCTCTGTAAAAAAAAAAATCAATAAAATATATAAAAAAATAAAATAAAATTAATCATCATGTTGGATTAATGTTACTGCTGTCTATTAAAAGGATTTCTGCTTTTAATATATAACTGAGAATAAAGTTTATTATTTATTATGTATCTAATACATGTTTTAATGACCGGCAGAACACTTTGGAGTGAGAGGAATGTGTCTTTTTTACACTGTTCTCTCCGTCAGCAGCGTCTGCAGCACCAGAAGTTGCTACCTTGTTAGGAAGTGTGTGCATTTGAAAAAGTGGCGGAAATAAAAGGTTCTAAGAAAAGTTGTTCACAGAGAGAGAGGTAGAGGGATCGTTTACCCATCTACCCCACATGCATTTCATCCTGAAATATACGGTGCCTCCCCAAATGTATGCACACTTTGAATAACTATTAATTCCAGTGGGTTAAATCTTAAAAGAAAGACACATCCACGGAGCTATCAGCTGCTAAGTGTGTATATATTTTGGGGGCGATACCCTGTATTTTTCTATGACTTGACTTACAGGAAGGTAACTTTGAAGGGCTTTAGATCTCTGTACACTCCAATTCCATGCCTTAGCCGGGTCCACCAATAAACATGTTGACTCATTAGAATTTTACTTAGAAAAAAGCCAAATGCCTTATTTGTGAGCCAGTCAAACGGCTTATGCTCCAATTACTTAATAGTTGACTTTTTCTGGATTCACCTCCTCCCTTTGAAAAATAAAATCAGTGAATGTTGTATGTGTAAAGGACCAAGTCATGAGATTGAAGGGAATGGTTAATTCCTGGCCAACTAGCGGGAAAGAGAAGTCCTCTCCTCTGAACACGCATGTTCTGATGGGAAAAGTGTGATTCTGTTATGTGAGGGCAGTTTTACAGTTTGGGTCTGTTCGTTACAGCAGCTTGTCTGCGACAGGACTTACCTAATCTAACGGGTGACCAATTTTTAAAAACGAAAATGTTATGTCTCCCCTACAAAGTCTCCTGTTTAGGGAATTTCTCTCTGCATGAGCAAATGGTAATAATAAACATAAAATACACTTTTAATGTAAGATAAAAATTATAAAACTAACCGTAAAAGCAATTTCAAATAGCTTTTATATCCCTTCCTCACCTCTAAATTTTACTTTTTGAGATATTAATTTTATTGAGGTAATTATGTCTGAAGGAATGATTTGTCTAGAAGTCTATAAACCAAGACAAAATTAATATTTCACCAAAATAAATGCATGCCCCCTGGCTCCTGAGTAGAACCCGAGAATAATGTCAGTCTTGAGGCTAATACTCTGGTTGATGATTAATGCTCTTTTTGAGGAAAATAAAATAAACCTTGCCAGGCTTGTATACTTCCCTGTTCCTTTAAAATTCACTCATGCCAGGGCTTGTCACTTCGAAGGAGTGATTCTTTGTAAAGGTAATTAACAGAGGACATCCTCACAAGAACTATTTTAATTGCTTTCGTGTTGTTGCTTCTTTTTCAGTCTCGAGATGCAAACCTCAGATGGGAGATTGAGGCCGAGCTACTCCTCCCGCCTGGTTCTCAGGTGAGCTCAGCTAAGGAGGTTGACGTTGCTAACTTCCCCTGGAGGTGGATTGTTTCGGGGGAGATGGAGGAGTACTTTCCAAATCCCTTTCTCACTCTCCTCTTGCCATGGAGGGTTGCTGCAGGTTCACGATGAGTGTTGTTTTGTCTGCAAAGAGGCCATTTATTCAAAGCCTCGATACAGTGGGGCTGCGATGAGTTGACTTGCCGAAAACTACGGTGGTTATTTATTTACTTTCTTGGGTGTGTGAGGTGCATCCAGCACTTTGACAAGTGTTTCATTACTGACAGGTACACTAACAAGCCACCATGATGTCACTCTGATTTTTGAAGTGCAAATGTCATATCGCCTTTAACTAGAGAAACATTGCATTTTTTTAAAACTTGTGTCTCAAGCCAGCAATCACTTTTATTTGGCTGAATTAACCTTACTATTCACGAGTGCCTGTTGGTTGGGGGACTGTTTTTGGTATTGGGATAATACTCGCCTCATAAAACGAGTCGGGAGAAACTCTGAAAAGCGCCTTCAGATGAATCAATGACCTGCTCCTCAGTCGCCCGAGAGCAGCACACACAGCGTTATTAGGACAAACCTTTCGCTGCCTGTTGGAATCGATACGGGGGTGAATGTTGGCAATGTGAATATTGTGAAAACCATTGTTTTTACACGAGCCTGGGCTGGGGCTGGGTGAGAGATTTTGCAACTGTGAGCAAGCTGATACTGAAGTGAAGGTGCCAGTGAAGAGCAAGGCAGGGAAGGCTCAGGCACTAAAGACAAGCACTTAGGAAGAAGGGGGAGGGGGCTGATTGGCAGACTCAGCTCAGGGGAACGATGTAAAATGAGACAAAAACCTTTAACAGGGATTGGTAGTTACTCCTTGAGACAATGACAGGTGTCTCTATTGCCCAAAAAACAGGATTCTAAAATTTCATCTCTAAAAGCAGTATACTGCCCAGCTGGCATGACTCAGTGGTTGAGCGTCAGTCAACCTATGAACCAGGAGGTCACAGTTCTATTCCAGGTCAGGGCATGTGCCTGGATTGTGGGCTCGATCCCCAGTAGGGGCCCTGCAGGAGGCAGTTGATCAATGATTCTCTCTCATCATTGATGTTGCTATCTCTCTTTCCCTCCCCCTTCCTCTCTGACATCAATACAAATATAAAAAAATGAAATAAAAGCAATGTACTCATTTGTATGTAGGAAACATATAGTACCTACATAAGTTCTGGGGAGGGGCAATACATGTTTTGATATTACTCCAATTGATATTGGGATTTGGGACTACATTTCTATTATGACTGTATCATAAGGAAATAGAGCTATGCATGTATATGTATATGTATATGTATATGTATGTGTGTGTGTGTGTGTGTGTATATATATATATTTAAATTTAAATGCAGAGAAAAGCAAAGAGGGCGTACTCTGAAAAACTGTGTGAGATGATGCAAAAACTGGCTCTATGGTGCTTGATGGCAATACTGCAAGTCAGGAGCCTAAATCATATTGTTTAATACAAGATAACAAAGGAAAACAAATGGTGTATTTCTAAATAAAATGTTTTGTATTATAGTTAAGATAGTTATTTAATTATGTTAATAAATTAGTCTCAGTAATTACTTTATTTCATCTAGGTTCCCAAGTGCTTATATATTCACACTGACCAGAGTACTTTTAAAAAAAAAACCAAAAAACTTTAGATTTGGAAAATAAATTATCACTTTATTTTCTAGTTGCCTTTATAATTAGGAATGCATGCTGCATTTTTGCAAACTGGGTGCAGAATAAGTTATATTTCACACCTGATAATTTCTTTCTGTAAAATGGAAATACAGATGTTTGCCAGTTAAAGCATGAAGTTAGATTCTCAAACTTCCTATAAATATTAATGTGAAGGTAGATTGATAGTAAACATAAATTCATTGAAAAAATTATTCATTTTGCTTGCAACAATTTGGAACCTTGGTTACTCGATAGAATATTTTTGGGGAAGAAAAACATGAAAGATGGAGAACTGGCCCAGTTGAGATTTCTGTTCGTACCTTCTAATCCCAGAAGGACAGAAATACATAAATGTATTATTTCAGCGGAGCATGTCACTATATATGTAGTGTTGTAGAAATTGCATGTAGCATTCACTGGATATTGGCTTAACAAGGCCCATATTTTCTGCAGATTGCTTCAATCACAAAGCATTTAAAATAAAATTCCATTTCGGCTTAGCTTGATTCAATCTATATTGATACTAGCAAGTCGGCGGGCAGCGTAATGAGCTCATCTGACCAGTAGTTACGGTGTTTTCTAAGTGAACACTGTCAATTTCTTTCCCATCAATGCCATGACCTGAGCTGAGTTTGACATCATTCTGTATGTTTTCTTCTAAATATTATAAACTGCCATTTAAAACAGACTGAGATATAATCAATGACATCTAACCAAAAAAAAACAAAAAAACAGCAAAAAGACCTCAAAACTGTTCCTCCAGTCTCCAGCTGTCTTATCCCCCCAGGCAATGTGCAAATCTTCGCTGGCAAAGGTGGGCGTTTTAGCACTAACAACACTCCTTAGTATTTCACCCACTCTGGAGATGACTAAAAAAGTCACACTTCAGCTGGAGTATCTTTGCAGCTCATACTTTCAAAACATGGCCCCGCAGGAGCAAGTTTAGACCTGGGACCTAGAAGTCAGAGTAATTTACTAATGAATTTTCTTAGGTGTTTATTATTAGCAAGTTGCAGGAGTCAGCAGAACTCCTCCTCCATCTGCAGTGGATGGGGCTTGCTCAGGCGCCCTGGTAGGATGGCTCACAGGCTGCATGCTGAGCTCAGCGCCTTTGTACTTGCCCTTCCCTCTTCTGGAATGCTGTTCCCTCTTTTTCTCTCCCGGTTTAGGTTTAGGAATCCTTGCCTGAAAGAATAGCCAAGTTTGCCCCTCCCATCCTGCTGCTTTGCTGTTCTCCTTGCCACTATATCATCATCATCCAAGCACTTTATTTATTTTTTAAATTTCTTTATTGATTAAGGTATTACATATGTGTCCTTATCCCCCTATCAACCCCCCCCCCCAAATCCCTGCTCATGCCCTCACCCCCCTGTTGTCTGTGTCCATTGGTTGGGCTTATATGCATGCATACAAGTCCTTTGGTTGATCTCTCTCCCTTACTCCTCCCCTCCCCTACCTTCCCTCTGAGGTTTCACGGTCTGATCGATGCTTCTCTGTCTCTGGATCTGGTTTTGTTCATCAGTTTATGTTGTTCATTATGTTCCATAAATGAGTGAGATCATGTCATATTTATCTTTCTCTGACTGGCTTATTTCGCTTAGCATAATGCTCTCCAGCTCCATCCATGCTGTTGCAAATGGTAAGAGTTCCTTCCTTTTCACAGCAGCATAGTATTCCACTGTGTAGATGTACCACAGTTTTCTAATCCACTCGTCTGTTGATGGGCACTTAGACTGTTTCCAAATCTTAGCTATGGTAAATTGTGCTGCTATGAATAGGGGTGCCTATATCCTTTCTGATTGGTGTTTCTGGTTTCTTGGGATGTATTCCTAGAAGTGGGATCACTGGGTCAAATGGGAGTTCCATTTGTAGTTTTTTGAGGAAGCTCCATACTGTTCTCCACAGTGGCTGCACCAGTCTGCATTCCCACCAGCAGTGCAGGAGGGTCCAACCACTTTATAGAGGCGGATTCATTTGTTTACGGCCTGTATCATCTCAACAAAATGTAAAATCTCTGTGGCTGGAAATGTTGTTTTGCTTCTAGAACTCTGTGTCAGACACCAGGTGCTAAGATAAATATGAATACATCAAATATCTGTTGACTAAATAAATGTGCTTGCATGGGTGCATGAAAGAATAAATATATGACTGTTAGAAATAGATCCAGATAGTAAGATTCTCAAGCATTTCCCCTCATAATTAGCCAAAAGACAAATAATTTAAGCCTGACTACCTTAAGTGCGTTTTCTCAAACACAGAAAATGACTAATTTCAAACTTCTCTTTACATAACATGGAATGCTATGCGAGTATTTATTTTAGAAGTTTGTCGACCCTACAGTTTAGATAAATATATACGTATATTAGCAAGTTAATTTATATTCTTTACTTTTTAGGACAAGCTTTTTTTCAAAGTTTGTTCTATTTTTTCCCCCCTGCAGTACCTCTAAAAATATCCTTAATACATGAACACAAAAAATAATTTTTTATAAAATGAGAGGACAAACCGTTAAAAAATGGGTCAACAAATGGGCCAGTATTAAAATTGAAACCTCCTGTGTGTCAAATGTCAGTTCTTAAGGGGAACATGCAAACCACACCGTGGGAGAAGATATATTTAAAATTTATATAATGAGGCATCAGTGTTTAGGATAGTGGGAAAAATAGAAGCAACCTGTTTCTCAGCAGAGGAATGGACCAACATGGGCTTATGTAATGCTGCCGTGAGAAATGAATATTAGCAAGATGTAAAAAGTATATACATCCCTAAATAACATCAGCTAAAGAGACAGGCTGCAAAAGTGTGGGCAAGTATGATACCACTTACGTGGTTTAAAATACAAAACAACATACATTACATAAGCATATGTGGGTACGATACATAAGAGTTGTCTCAAGAGAGGGAATATAGGAATCCAAAATAGAACTTTAAAAGTAACTGTGTTTATTTAAAAGAAAGAACCAACTAGCAGAAACTTCAACCAATTTTATCTTTTTGGATGAGTATATCGGGATATCTTTTTAAAAAATATATTTTATTGATTTTCTTTACAGAGAGGAAGGGAGAGGGATAGAGAGTTAGAAGCATCGATGAGAGAGAAACATCGATCAGCTGCCTCCTGCACACCTCCTACTGGGGATGTGCCCGCAACTAAGGTACATGCCCTTGACCGGAATCGAACCTGGGACCCTTCAGTCCGCAGGCCGACACTCTATCCACTGAGCCAAACCGGTCAGGGCAACGGGATATCTTTTGTATCTGTCTCCCCTCCCCCCTCCAATACCAGCTGTGAACCAGTCTCATATGTAGAGAAAAGTGTATTTCAAATTACTTCTCTACACCATTTGAAAATAATCGTGCATCTCTCGTACATAACTTTAGTATTTCACCCGAACACATTCTTCAAGGAAGCCTCCAGAATAAGAAAATCACTCCCAATACTTCTAACACTTAGACTCCACTGAAGGTTTCACAGCTCCTGGTATGTGTGTCCATTCAAAAGAATGCAGCCTGGAGCCTCCCATGGCAGTTAACTGCTGTCTTTTCGTTTTCCCCAGTTTAGAGTTTAGAGCATGTCTCCAGCGTTTCTTTCCTTTCACGACCTTGACATTTTCAGTGATTACAGAACAGTTACCCTGCAGTGTGTTGGGGGAACGTAATTAAAAATAACATCTCCTTCCCACCCAGAAAACCTCTCTATGAAGCTAGAAGAGGGGGAGGAAAAGGACAGGTTGAGCTTTCTTAATGAAGAAACATGGAAGCAGAATATGCTGCCCATCCCCGGCCATGCACCAAGAGGGCTGCGAAGACAGAAAGAAATCTTAGCTTCACATAGGCCAGCAGACACAACCCATTCCATACGCATTCTCAAGAGAAACAACCACTGGTCCACGGGTAAGAGGAGTTGACCGCACCCTGTCACAGGTGTCATGTGCCATTGCGTCGGCTATGGGCTCTGACTCCTGGCGACCCTGTGAATGAGTGATGCCCACATGTCCTGTCCTCACTGCCCTGGGGACTCAGCCAATGGCTTCTTTGATGGAGTCAATCCAACTCCTATTCTAGTTCAGGCAGTGCCCTCCCATAGACAATGGGAGATTGGGTGCTAACTTCCTTAATGATTGCATCCCAAAGCCCTTGGGAAATACATTCCTTATAGTGCAGTGGTTCTCAACCTGTGGGTCACGACCCCTTTGGGGGCCAAACGACCCTTTCACAGGGGTCGCCTAAGACCATCGGAAAACACATATATAATTACATATTGTTTTTGTGATTAATCACTCTGCTTTAATTATGTTCAATTTGTAGCAATGAAAATACATCCTGCATATCAGATATTTACATGACGATTCATAACAGTAGCAACATGACAGTTATGAAGTAGCAATGGAAATAATTTTATGGTTGGGGGTCACCACAGCATGAGGAACTGTATTAAAGGGTCGCGGCATCAGGAAGGTTGAGAACCACTGTTATAGTGTCTGATGGCTGTTAAAGCCACCCCTGTGAACGCTGCCATGACACTGTGGGAAGTTCATGTTTTAAAACATCCAAGTGGGAAGCTTGTTCCTGTTTGTATTTAACGGCAAACATTCAAAAATTCAGTGTAACCAGAAAATATTTATAGGATAATAAGACAGCTTTAAATGCTATAGAAAAAAAAATTCAAGGACTTACCAAGGAACAAACCAAATTAAAATAATAAAACTATGTCTGGGAAAAAAAAAAAAAGCCAAAGCCAGTCTTCATGCAAAAACATTCTAATATGCTAATTATGCCCTGATGTATATGCAGGATGCTAATATACCCTTGCAACACAGGACTTCCCAGCTGAGGAGCAAACCAACCTGTGCTCCACTTCCAGCACGAGAGTCACAGCAGACTAATTTTCCTCTCTAGCTCGTAGTGCAGGACGGGTGCATCATAAATGGATGTAAATAACACACCTCTATGATGTACAGTGCCGGGTCCTCTAATGCAGTTTCTAAAAAGTGAAGTATTTATCACGTACAATTGTCAGTTATTCGTTTTCAAACCAAACTAAGTCAGCAAAACCCATTCTGCATTAATGGAAAAACTGTGCTACTGAACTGCAAAAGCATTATTTTCATAACAACGTCTATTTCTCCTTTTTCTCTTTCTTGATTTTTTTGAACATATTTGAAAGTGGTTGGCCAGTGGCTTTGGCAAAGAGGCCTGCTCTAAATTATCCATCCCTGGTGTTTTTGGAGCATGTGTGTGTGTGTGTGTGTGTGTGTGTGTGTGTGTGTGTAAAGCTTAATGTCAATATACACTGAGTGGCCGGATTATTATGACCACCTGACGTTTGTAGGCGAATTAGCCGTACACTGCATCGTATGGGATATGGAAGCCGAAGGCCTGTTCGAACACCTTTGCTGTCTGCAGTTACCAAGATAAAACATCTCCAATTCGTACAGGAACACAAGGATTGGACAGTCGAGCATTGGAAAAAAGTCATGTGGTCCGATGAATCACATTTCCAGTTGCATCATGCAGATGGCAGAGTGAGAATTTGGCGGAAACAGCATGAAAGCATGCACCCCACATGCATGAGTACAACCCTTCAAGCTGGTGGGAGCAGTGTTGTGGTTTGGGGCATGTTTTCCTGGCGTGATTTGGGCCTTTTAATTCGTGTGGAACAACTTCTGAATAGCAAAACATACGTAAGTATCACTGCTTATCAAGGCCATCCTATCACGTTGATGGCGTATCCCAATGGAGATGGCTTCTTCCAACAAGACAATGCGCCATGCTCGTATTGTGCAGGAGTGGTTTCAAGAACATGAGGATGACTTTACCTTGCTTAGGTGGCCCCCACAATCACCAGATCTCAATCCAATGGAGCATTTGTGGGACGAAGTTAAAAGAGCCATCAGGCAGCTGGTCCCACAACCATCACATCTCACAGACTGGACAGTGCTATTCATCAGGCATGGTGTCAGATTCCTCGCAGGACCTTTCAACATCTCATGGAGTCAGTGCCAAGAAGAATCGCCACAGTAATGAAGGCAAAAGGTGGCCCAACAAGGTACTGATGGGGTGGTCATAATAATCTGACCACTCAGTGTATGTTCTTCTCCCCTTTTGTAACTGTTTTCTCAGATAATCCAGGCATCTGTATCTTGAGAAGACTAGTTAGAAAATTAGGTAAATTAACTTCTTGCAGGTTTGAGAAATAATCACAGTTCAATGTCTGTTTCTTCTAAAGAGTATTGGGATCTTCATGTGGAAATTGAATTATTTAATGCAAAACAAAAAGTTAAGGGCCAATCAAACTTGAATATACACAAAAGTCATTGGGGAAATGTTGGGAAAATGTGGTGTCCAGAACACCGTCAGAAGATTTGACTCAGTAGGTCCAAGATGTGGTTTAAGGAAGTTTGTTCCTCCAAGTGGCCCCGTGGGACTTGGCCCAGTGGCTACACGGTGAGGAAGATGGTAGTGAGAAGGTAGGCATTTCTGGGACTACGGGGAGGGGTGCAGATATTTTTGACAGTTTTTGTTCAGGCATCTTTGTTACCAAACTGATGCATCAGACTACATTTTAATGTTGCCACTAAGATCTTTAACTTTTACATCATTTTTAAAAAATATAATTATGGGAGAGCAACCATATAAAATTGGTTACATCTCTATATGATATGGCTGCCTGCAAAAGAGGTGATCGAGTCAGGCCAGCTGAACTCCCCAAGCTGTCCAATTCTCCACCATTTCCCATGCTCTTCCCTAAAACCTTAAGTACAAAGAGCCCATTTGTATGAGGCCAATTGTTTGTTGAAGTGCATATGATTTAAATAATTACCATTAAGTATGCAAATACTTGAGTCCCATCTCAAATTTTGAGAGTGATACCTAACGTGGACTTTTGAGATGTCATAGGGAATCCAACAAAGACAAATGTTTGCACTTCAAGTCTCCTGAAATAAACTTTCATCTGAGTGAAATAGAATATAAAATAAAACTCCAAATGCTATTTCCAATATCAGTGACATGACATAGTAAGTCCAGGGACTGAATCAAGTAGCCGCACGCACACAGTCTGCCCTGGAGGGAGATGGGAAGTACTTACAAAAAGGCTAAACATACACACAGAGGTAAGTCTCATCTATACATATTCATCCTACCACATTGACCTAGAATATTATGTAAAGTTTCTCGTCAAATTATTCATGAAATATGGATGCTTCTGCGTCTGGATAGGAATTCGATCTGAGAAGACATAAAAAAAATAGCTGATTCTATTAAAGAGGAAGGCGGGGAGTGGAGAAATGAAATGTTATAGCTGTTTAATATTTCATGATTATAAAACATCGTATCAGAGCAATGTGTAATTTGGATAGATTTCTTTTAGGTACCTATCTTTTAATTTTAGAAGTAATTAAAAAGCAAAAAAAAAAAAGCAAAATAGTCACTTTGGACCATGCTTCTAATTTAATTACCGCCTGGCCCAAATTCATATTGAAGTCGAAGAGATGAACATGAACAACTTCCTTTCTTGAGGTGAAGATTTTCAACACGAGAAGAAATGCCAAATTGGAAAATATATCTAAAAACTATTCTTGTACCTTCAAAGCCATTTAATACAGTAGGTAGAAACCGGACAGCACGTAGTTAAGAAACAAATAGAAACAAATGGCTCTCGAGTGAACTGGAGTTTCAAGACAAGTTCATTAGCGTATGAAAAATAAGCTTGAGGGGAGTTGAGAGCCTTGCAATAAAACCATTTTGTAAATAAATTCTGCTGAATAGGGGGAAAACAGGTAGCCCAGCTAGAGGTGGATCCGCATAACTCACATTTATGTGGGACTTTGTGGGCACTAGTCACTGTTCTAAGTGGGTTACATTTAAAAGTTGCAATTTAAAAACGAGGAGCCATCATTAGCGCCACTTCCACTCTATAGATAATACAATGAAGGCACAGAGGGGCTAGGTCCCTCCTCTCACAGCTACTCAGTGGCTGAGCCAAGACATAAACCCGGGGGTTCTGCTTCCATAGTTCATGCTTTTTTCTTTCCTAAATGTATTTTTATTGGTTTCAGAGAAGAAGGAAGAGGGGGTGGGGGAGAGAGAAACATCAACGATGAGAGAGAATCATTGATCGGCTACCTCCTTCATGCTCCCCACTGAGGATCGAACCCACAACCCGGGCATGTGCCCTTGACCGGAATCGAACCTGGGACCTTCAGGCCACAGGACAACACTTTATCCACTGAGCCAAACCGCTAGGGCATAGTTCATGCTTTTAACATCATGATATATTGCTTTTTGAAAATATATATTTTTATTGATTTCAGAGAGGGGGCGACAGAAACATCAATGATGAGAGAGAATCATCATTGCGGATCGAGCCCACAACCCAGGCATGTGCCCTGACTGGGAATCGAACCGTGACCTCCTGGTTCATAGGTCGGTGCTCAACTACTGAGCCACACTAGCTGGGCTCTTCTTCATTATTTTTAATTAATTTTTTGGAGTGACATGGGTTAATAAAATTACATAGGTTTCAAGTGAACAATTTGGTGGTACATCATCTGCATGTTGCATTTGGGATTTTAAATAGCTTTACTGTGGTAAAAAGGGGAAATGGATGGAAATGCCGATAGAGGTCAGGCAACTTGTCCAGGGGGAGAGGTTGGCATGACATTGAAATGGGGAGAGGGCTGTGACAGAGCCGGCTCGCGTGGCAGGATAAATACTGTTCTATGCACAGCGATGGAGAACAGTGGAGGAAGACAGCCTTTTTCCTCTTTTTTTTTTTAAAAAAAATAACTTTCTACAGACGAGTGTGGGTTTGTTGTGGACATATTGAATTCTGAGTGAACATGTTGAATCATTTCTGAGGAGGCAAGCAAGCCGTTGGATGGAAAAGTCTGAAAATATAAATGTACGCGTCAGCTGCTCACAGCTGAGAAAGTGCTGCCCAGATGGGAGTACTGGGAAGTGGTCGAGGAAGGAGCCATGTGTGATGTCTGCCTGGAGGAAGCTTCGTATTTGGCTGAGATAAACCAGCCGGCGGGACTGAGAAGCTACGGTGTGGGGCGAACGCTGTTTCACAGAAGCTCAGAAGAGTGTGTTCCAGGCCCGGCCAGCGTGGCTCACTGATTGAGCATTGACCTAGGAACCAGGAGGTCACAGTTTGGGGCTTGATCCCCAGTAGGGGGCGTGCAGGAGGCAGCCAGTCCATGAATCTCTCTCATCATTGATGTTTCTAGCTCTCTGTCCCTCTCCCTTTCTCTCTGAAATCAATAAAAATACATTTTTTAGAAAGAGTGTATTCCAGGAGGTAATACTGAACATTATGTCACCCCCCAAATGTACGTAATTCTGAGGGTTCACAGGGGTGAGGACTGCAGATGAGTGTTGGATGTGACATCAAGGAAAATGGATAAGCACCCTGAGAATTATTTGGGGTGACTGGGGGCGAGTTCCACTCTGAGCACGCCAAAGGCTGGGAGGTGAAGACATGGACATCCCTTTGATGAGTTTGCTAATGATGCAGCGGTTCTCAACCTGTGGGTCAGGGGTCGAACGACCCTTTCACAGGGGTCGCCTAAGACCATTGGAAAAACACATATATAATTACATATTGTTTTTGTGATTAATCACTATGCTTTAATTATGTTCAATTTGTAACAATTAAAATACATCCTGCATATCAGATATTTACATGACGATTCATAACAGTAGCAACATTACAGTTATGAAGTAGCAACGAAAATAATTTTATGGTTGGGGGTCACCACAACATGAGGAACTGTATTAAAGGGTCGCGGCCTTAGGAAGGTTGAGAACCACTGACATAGAGGAATAGGTCAGCTGCTGGACGGGGATAGCAGGTTGAGAGAGGGTTTCCTTGAAAACTTGGGAAAATGGTATCATGTTCAAAATTCTTCTACTTCTGACATTTTGGCAGACCTGATATGCTACCAAACATCCCCTCCTAGAAAATCAGAACACCTCCAGGCACATTTCCTATATAAAATGGAACGACTGTGAATCTATTCATGTAACACTTGTCTGTATAAATGCACTGTTATCTGGTGAGGAAGGAAGGAAACCCTCCTCAGAGGGAGGAGCTGGACTTCCCGGTCCCACTCCAGTAGGAACAATATTGAACTATTACAAAGAAGTCCGCCGGGAGACACGAGACCCCGCCGGAGGCAGGGGAAATTACTGCCATCATTTTGTAGTGAAGTTGATGATGTACAGGGCCTGGGATCTAGTGCTCCCACTCCTAGAAGATGGATGAACTACAGCTATTTCAGTTCATAATGTCAAAAGTAATACAGCTAAGCAAAAAGAACAAATTAGAGAGGCATTTGGTACAGTATGATCAATGGTGAGTGTTAAAAACCATGCAAACCTACACAACTTATGTTTATATATTTATATAATACATATAAAGAAACACACATAAATATATATTTAAAACTATGAAGACATGAACATAATTTAGAAATAGCATGGTTGTTGCCTTTGATGAGATTAGGAATTAATTTGATCAAGAAGAGTCTCAGGGCTTCAAAAATAATACTCTATTTCTTTCAGTATAGTCTTTTCATCTGTTCTTTTCTGGGGGAAATTGAAGCTTCCCTTTATGAAATTGTGTAAATCACAGCTGTTGATTAAATACCATAGAGATGGTATTGGAGACATTGCTACACTAAAAAAAATATGGTTTTTATGAACTTCAATGTGACTGATTTTTATGGCATTATCTACATATAGGAATGATTGTAACTGAATTTTCCATACACTGCAACTTCAATGAATGGACATTTTATGTTGGGGGGAAGCCATTCAAATGACTTTACCTTTTTTTCCTTTGTATATTTCAGCAGGCCCCAAAATGTAAAATATGCATATTTTTTGACCAGAGATTATACACCCAACACCCACCGACACACACCACTAACATACACATGATCAGATGTTAGACTGAGGTTTTACTTTGAACAAACCATCTTCCGTTTCTCTCCTGCTCTTTGGAACATGGCAATGTCTTGAGAATCAAAGATCCCTGTCCTCCTTCCTCTGGATAAAAGCCAAGCTTAAGCTCTTGCTTATAAGCAGAGAGCAGTAAATAATTCTTAAAATGAAGTACTTTAGAAGAAATGAAGTCGTTATCAGCCTGCTGAATAAGGAAGCCATTCATATGATCCTAGACAATGACGGTCTTTAGAAACAACGAATAACTCGCCTAATAGCCACTGAAGTCATTAAGAAACACATTAAAATGTTTACTCAGGCTCACACAACAGCAAAACATCATATCAGAATATACATAAAACTGATTTATGTGTGGCGAGGGATTACGGTTTATGTACAACATGACTCTCAGTCCTAAGTCCTTCATGCCCTCTGTGTGCTTTAAAGGTGAGCCCGATAATTGTTTTTTCTACATTCTACCCTCTAAGCCAGTTTTCACCCTCACTGTACATTTGCAAAGGAGGTACAGAGAGGACACAGTAGGCAAATGCCTATTGAGAAAACCCACAAATATTGTCCTGCCCTGATGAGCCATGCAAAAATAATGGAAATGGAGTTATTACTTTATTAGAGGTCTGGTGCATGAATTCGTGCACGGGTGGAACCCAGCAGACCGCCCAGATGGGGGCTGATTGGGGTTAGACCATCGGGGGGGAGGGGAAGTGGGAGGTTGGCCGCTGGCCCCACCCCTAATTGGGGTAGGGGGTCCGATTGGGAGCTGGGCCGGCCAGGGCTGCAGGTGGTTGGGGGGCAGATTGGGGGCCAGGGCGAGGATCCATGGGTGGTTGGCTGCCTAGCCCTGCCCCCAATCGAGGTGGGGGGCTGATCGGGGACCAGGCCCACCAGGGGGAGGGGCCGTGGGTGATTAGCCGGCCAGCCCCACCCTCGATCGGGGTGAGGGGGGCCAGTTGGGGGCGGGGCCGGCCAGGGGAGGGGCCATTGGGGATTGGCCAGGCAGTGGCGCCTCCTATTGGGGTCGGGGGGAGCTGATCGGGGATGGGGCTGGCTGGGGGAAGAGGCTGTAAGAGGTTGGGGGGCTAATTGGGGCCCCAATTGGGCCGGTTGGCCACTGCAGTGTGCGTCATAGTGACCAGTCATTCCTGTCATTCCTGTCGGTCCGTCATTCTGGTCGCTTGGCTTTTATATATATTATATAGATTATTGCTAATATTCATTAGATATGTTTGTTGGAATTGAATCCTGTGAGCGGTGGCTGCTGCCCTGATTGTCCCTCAGGAGCAGGGGGAGGTGAAGAAGCCCTCAGGGGCAATCGGGGCCGGCAGCTGCCACTTGTACCTGCTGATGGCGCTGAGCAATCGGGACTGGTGCCGGGCGCCGGCAGCAGATGCAAATGGTGGCTCCAGTGCCGGCTGCAGATGCACGTGGGGCCAGTGCCAGCAGTGGGTGCGAGTGGCAGCTCCTGTGCCGGCAGCGGGTGCGAGTGGGGCCTTTGCCGGGCACCAGCAGTGGGTGCAAGTGGCGGCTTCGGTGCTGGCAGCAGGTGCAAGTGCTGGGCCGGACCATGGCATGTGAGAGCAAAGAATTTTCGATAACCACCAGAGGCTCACCCTGATGATAGCAACTGGCGCCTTGTCTTGGTCTGACACCCCTGCTCACCTCCACCATCCCACTGTGGCCAACGCCTATCATGTTCCACGCTCTGCCACCTGCTGCCAACACCCGCCATGTTCCACGTGTGCCACCTGGTGGTCAGTGCACATCATAGCAACTGGTTGTTCTATTGTTCTGTTCTGCTGTTCGGTCTATTTGCATATTAGGGTTTTATATATATAGATGTCTTTATATATATAGATGAAATGAGTTTCAATTATAGATGAACTAGAGACCCGGTGCGTGAATTTGTGCATGGGTGGGGTCCGGCCGGTCCACCCAAATAGGGGCTGATCGGGCCGGGCTGGCCAGAAGGAGGGGCTGCGGGCAGTTGGCAGGCTGGCCCACCACCAATCAGAGTGGGGGGGGTTGGTCAGAGGTGGGCCTGGCCAGGGGGAAGAGCTGCAGGCGGGTGGCTGGCTGGCCCCACCCCTGGGTGAACTCCCCATTGACTTTCTGGTCGAACGCCTGGTTGAGGGGACAATTTGCATTTTTCTCTTTTATTAGATAGGATAATACCCATCCAGTGGTTCTCAACCTTCCTAATGCCGTGACCCTTTAAAATACAGTTCCTCATGTTGTGACCCAACCATAAAATTATTTTCGTTGCTACTTCATAACTGTAATTTTGCTACTGTTATGAATCGTAATGTAAGTATCTGATACGCAGGATGTATTTTCAGGGGTCGCGACCCACAGGTTGAGAACCGCTCGAGACTGACATGAAAAGGCAGCAAACAAAGATAAACTATGACTTTCCAAGATAACGTCTTCATCCAGGGCCTGTCAATTCAATAGTTGACTTCCCAGAGGGTTTTGAATGTTGTGCAAATCTCTTCTAGCTTTTGGCAACAGCATTAATTTACCTATAAAATGCCATTTGAACCCATAAACCGTTTTCATTAGTGACTTCTAAATAACAGTTAGATTAACAGGCAAACACTTAATTACTGCCTCCCTCTCTCTCTTTTTTAATCAGGCAAGCAATTCTAATAGGAAGTGACAGGGCATTGATTTAAGAAGCTACTTACTTTAAACCATCACTGACAGTTGCAGAGATTTTTCTTTTAAGCCTATGAGACGGACATTGGAGATGAAGAGCCAACAATATATTTGAAAACTAATTGGGGGAAATAGAGACAGAGAGAAACAAACATTGGTCATCGGTTGGTTGCCTCCTTCACGCACCCTGACCAGGGCCGGGGAACTGGCAACCAAGGCATGTGCCCTTGACTGGAATCAAACTCAGGACCCTTCAGTCCACAGGCTGACACTCTGTCCCCTGAGCCAAACGGGCTAGGGCAGTAGTTGATTCTTTATTACAGCTATGACACTTGTGTAGCTGAAGAGACGTTAAAATAAAATGTATAGCAGTGCTGTTGAAACTCAACAATTTAATTTCCTTGAACACTGTATACGTGTTCTCTTTCTCGCCATCTATATTTGCAAGTTTGCCCATCGAAACCACTTGCTATTAATTCTAAGGTAGCTAACCCCATAGCGTGGCCCTTAAGGGAGCAAGTTACACTTCACAAGCAAAGGAATCCATTTCCATGATGTTTCTATAGCACGACAGCAAGATTAGTTAAAACATGAAGAATTCAGACAATTAGCCAGCTGTGTCCTATACAAAATGCCAAACATCTGGTTCCCCTGGCTTTGTGTTTCTGACTGACTTGATTGAAACAGCAGGGTTGATTGTGCTGTGCAAATATAGCCCCGGAGCGGGAAAAGGCGGGAGTCAAGGATCTTGACTTGATTGTCGACTTTCCTGAAATCTCAGCTTCAAGAGATTCAGAGGCTGTCGTGTCAGCTATTTGAACAGACTGCCTTCTATTGTTTTTCGTAGTCGACTCAGTGAGATGTTCATGGAAGAACTCCGGAAGCTGCAAGACCATTTTAATGACCATAGTTATTAGCATTTCTGTTCCCCAGTTACCTTCCAAACGCCCCTCCCAAGTCTAGATGGATGGACGGAAGACTGCTTACTGGTAGATCTTCCACAATCCCAGTTCCACAAACAAGCTGGTGTTCTGCCTAAAGAGAAGGCCGTTGACTTGATACACATTTGCCGGTTAGAGTGGATGGTATAGGACTCTGTGGCATTCTCTCACATGAAGGTGACAGCTAATCTCAGGCCAGCGAGTCAGCTGAATTGTGAATTCACAGTCGAGATAATATGCTGTGTCGACCCTGCTATGCACTGCGCGCGCAGCTTACCATCCCACTTGGGAGAGGTTGGAACCATTATTATAATGATAATTGGTATATTCATAACAAAAGTCGACAGGCTGTCAGCTAGCAACAGGAAGGCTATAGTAGGATGATAGAGTCAAAACAGAACAAAACAGCCTGGCTGGCGTGGCTCAGTGGTTGAGCATTGACCTCTGAACCAGGAGATCACGGTTCAATTCCTGGTCAGGGCACATGCCCGGGTTGTGAGCTCGATCCCAAGTGTGGGGCATGCAGGAGGCAGCTGATCAATAATTCTCTCTCATCATTGATGTTTCTATCTCTCCCTTTCTCTTCCTCTCTGAAATCAATAAAAATATAAAACATTCATGCGCACGCGCGCGCACACACACACACACACACACACACGCCCCAAAGAAGAATAGGAAAATATCCAAAAGAAATGAAAGGGAATTGGAGAATGACCTCCTCCTAAAATTAAGACCATGCTTCAGTGAAAATTGTAGAAAGGTGCCGGATGTAAAAATCAGAGTCCATTCAATCATTTGCCTACATAGCGAGGATTCTGAACAACTAGGCTTTTCCCCCACAAGTTGTATGCGTCTGTATACTATTTATCTGCCGAACTTGGCAATGAAAGAGAAAAGCGAGGTTAAAGTCATAGAGCACTTAAAGACACAACCTTCAGCAGGTAGCATTCATAATTACCAAATTATATAGCAATGTTTTGCTAATCAGGATGGAGGTTTCAGGATGGAAACGTAAAAGAAAAAGAAAACACCCCAGAAAACTGAACTGCAAATAAGAAAGTAAAGGAGAGAAAAATTTAATTACAGGTGCCTTTTCAGTGCCTCCCATACGTTAGAATACATTTCTGGTAGCTCTCCAGCTAGGAAGGCAGCCATTGTTCTCAGGGGAGCTAATTATCCTAAGAAGCCCGCCTTCCTGGTGGACCCTAATCAGCACAGCTCATGGACGAACTCCACCAGTGTGCATCCAAGACCCACAGCTGCGGGGGGCTGCTGCGGGGGGCAGGCAGTGCACAGCTCTGTAGTGTAGCTGCAGTGAACACACACCCCATTACTGGGGCACTGTGGGAATAGTAGAGAGGCCTGGATGAAGGGCAAGTTATGGTTCCCTTACTGCTGAACTGTAGGGGTCAAGAGCTAATGAAGGGGTTAAAGGGCCAGTGATCCCACCTGTGATACACACTACCCACCGTGTAGTCTTGAGCAGGCTTCTATGTTAGCAGGAGTTGTGTGGAAGGGACTGTTAGCTTTCTGCTCATGTGCTACTTGACATTTTTTCTCTTAGCTTAGTTACTATAATTGCAGACCACAAGGCAATGGAAAGACCAACAGTAATGGGCTGGGAGGGATTTGCAAACCCCAGTAAAGTAGATGCAACATATACACAACTTGCGATATCCACTGAGTGGCCAGATTATTATGACCGTCCAGATGATTATGACCACCCAGTCAGTACTTCATTGACACTTCCGAAAATACTGAATATTGAAAACCTCCTAAGCAAATACTCTCAAGGTTTTATTAGTAGTAGTATTTGCATAACTAATTCACTTTATTGTACTGATGAGGCGGTCGTCATAATCTGGCCACTCGGTGTATATGTATCTCAAGTTGCCATTAGAGTTCCGTAAAAGAGTGATCATTAAAATCTAACCATTCATCTCTTAAATGTTCACCTGTTGAGTTTATGTCTCAAAAAATGGGACCCTTGGATCGTGAATGAGGTCTTCCTGGTGTCTAACTTTGAGTATGACTAGAGAGTTTCACGTCTCTTCAATGAAACACAATGGGTACAAGTTGGCACACCCACATGAGCAGCCTATAATTTTACTATGAATTCCTAAACTCTCTGTTTATATCGGGAACTTAATTGATTGCTTTAGTCTATGGCAGTGGTTGGCAAACTGCGGCTCGGCAAACCGCAGCTCACGAGCCACATGCGGCTCTTTGGCCCCTTGACTGTGGCTCTTCCACAAAATACCGGCTCTTCCACAAAATACCGACTTCTGCACATGGGCCACGAAGTTTCAATCGCACTGTATGTGTGCGCCCGCACGTGGTATTTTGTGGAAGAGCCACAGTCAAGGGGCCAAAGAGCCACATGTGGCTTGTGAGCCACGGTTTGCCGACCACGGGTATGGGACAAAATTTCGTGAGGATGGCGACCCTGTTCGTTTTTCTGTCGCCATAGAAATGAAAACTTTCAAAGAATTTCTGAATGCGTATTCTTTTCTTATAGCCACGCAGGCTTCCATTTCTTTACTCCCTCCCAATGATTGTCAAAAAATAAACCTATTGGCAAACACAGTTGCCTCTTTATAATGTAATGCTATATAAATAAATTTCTGTCTACAGTGCTCTAATAATAAATAAGCAATAGAGTTAAAACTATCCAAAATGTAAAACCAACACAACTTATAGCAAAGCCCTGAAAACGCCTTTGAGACGACCAAGCTTGCTACACTTGGCTGTGGACTTGCAGGTTGTTACCTTAGCTCCAGTGAGCATTCATGCTCCTTGGGAGAATTTTTGAAATTTCCGCTGGAAATCCCACGAGGGAGCTTCCTAAAAAACCTTATGGAAACAGCCTGGTTTCCAGCACATTCCTGTTGCTTCAGTTGAACAGAGTCGGCCAGCTGTAACCCAGAGCACAGCGAGTTTCTCCTCCAGTGTCCAACTCACATCTTCATTACAGTGAAGTTGTCTCCCTTGGGAGGAAATTGCAACTTAGTCTTAGAATTGGTGGCGTGAAGGCAGATGGCCATGGAATTGACAACAGAGATGCCCTCCTGTTCTTACAGAGTAACAGGGTGCAGATGCCAGTATTCGAGGGGAACAATGGGAAATAGCACCCTTTGCCTGAGACACGGAGGAGCATACCCTTTCTTCTTGTTGTTCTTTAGTTCGGGGCATTTCATGCCTCCCTAAAGGAGAAGCAAGCAACTGTTTCCCAGTGTCCCTATGTCTGATCCCACGCAGGTGAATGAAGTTCCATCAACCTAGGAAACTCACCCAGAGGTGGACCTAGAAGCTGGAGATATGGGATGAAGAAGGCACTACACGGAATCCTGCCTGGAGGGGTATTCTGGGCCATTTAGTTGTTTTTTAAAATATATTTTTATTGATTTCAGAGAGGAAGGGAGAGGGGGAGAGAGAGAGAAACATCAATGATGAGAGAGAATCATGGATCAGCTGCCTCCTGCATGCCACAAAACTGAGGATTGAGCCCGCAACCGGGGCATGTGCCCTGACCTGGAATCGAACTGTGATCTCCTGGTGCATAGGTGGATGCTCAACCACTGAGCAACACCAGCCGGGCAGGGACAATTGTTTTCCAAGGCTGACGTGGCACAATGAGAGGCTGTGCCTGGTGAGGGTGTCAGTGGTGTAGCATCCAGAACCACACCTGGAATGGGCACCTGGATCTCCAGTCATCAGTTAATTATGGATTAGAAGTAGGACATCATAGATTCCTCAAGCCGTGCATTTGGAAAACATTTTGTGATTGTTACCGTTTGCCTTTCTCGTACACTCTCCGGTGGGAGGCACCTTCACGAGTGCAGACCGGATTCTTAAGCACACTCGGCAGGGCCAAGGGCCCCGGCACCTCCAGTTCACCCGTCTCCCGGCTGGATCCAGCCGCACAAGGAGCAGTAAAAATGAGCCCGTGATAAACTCCGGCCACGTCCGGGAAATCGATCATTTTCCAGCCGTCCCCTTGCCTACACTGATAAATGGCATTGTTTTTGCATCGCAGGCCCTTTTCAACATGATGAACTTTTCTGAAAGGAACCCAATTCCATGATGAAGAGATTTGGGCAGAAATGAGGAGCCGCTGCCCAGTCAGAGAGCGGGCTGCAGGGTTTGATGAATGATGCAGCCGGGCGGTGGCTGGGCGCCAGGAGGTGGGAGCAGGAACGTCTGTGGCTGAAGGCAGGAGTGGTTGCCGACATCCTGAGGACACCGTGTGCCCTGATACGCCTAATGCCATCCTGGGCTCTGATAGGCTCTCCGTAAACATCTTGTTGAATGAATGAACATATGAATACACGATTGTGACATTTTGAAATTTGAATACTATGTCTGATTTTTTTTTTTAATCCAAAGTTTAGTACCCTTGGGAATAACTATGTGAACCAGTTCAGAAAAATATAAAGCTATTTTTAAAGGGCAATATAAACTTTACATGGACATATAGTGACTGCAGTTTATAGGATTTCGTGAATTTTGAAAAATAATTTACAAACCAAAGACATTAAATATGGAATAAAATTATGGAAATCTAAAAACCATATTTGAAGGTGCTGTCATACCACGTGTTATAGCTAGAGCTGTAGACCTGTAGAACGATGCTCTCAGAAGCATAGACGTCTTATTTCACTACTATTACGCCATTAAAGAATTAGGTGGCTACACAAATATTAGATCTCTTTCAGACTTGGGAGTGGAGGGGGAAGGGAGGAGAAGTGCTCAATTCCAATAATAATCAGATGAGTTTTAGCCTGGCCTGCGTGGCTCAGTGGTTGAGTGTCGGCCTATGAACCAGGAGGTCATGGTTTGATTCCCAGTTGGGGCACATGCCCAGGTTGTGGGCTCGATCCCCAGTGTGGGGCATGCAGGAGGCAGCCGACCAATGATTCTCTCATCATTGATGTTTCTATATCTCTCTCCCTCTCTCTTCCTCTCTGAAATCAATAAAAAAAATATTTAAAAAACAATCATCAGAAGAGTGTTAGCTCGATCTGGATAATTTGATCACATAACCCTACATTACACCCAGCCCTTTCAAATTTCATGGCTTTGGATAAACCCCATTCTGCATTTCAATGGACCTTGCATTCACCTTCTTAGTGTACAACTCAGAGGAACTCCAGTAGGAGTGGGGCATCTCCCTCGACGTAACATCCATGTTCATGGCCGGGGACAGTTTTGTATGGTTTCTCTCCAAGGCCTGACCACCTGCCACCCTTTGGTGGCAGCACTACAGCTGACAAAGGGAACATGCCTTGGACTGGATGATTGGAGCCCTTCGGTGTGTTTCTTCCAAAGACACGTGACCGTGACGCATCCATTATTATGTTCCTGGAGACAACACACAGAATTCCCTTTATCCAGGGTCATCGTGATGTTCCCTAGCAGACCTCTTCAGTGAGTGGTACTTTGCTTGTGGCATGGCTCTTTATAGAGTCCTTGTGAGAGACCACAGCCCTGTATGGACACGTGCTCTTGGGTGAAAGTCAGCTCTGATTGATTGGCAGGCCTGGTCTGCTACCTACATTGTCAAGAAAGAGCAGCGAAGAATAAAATTGCACTCACTGATCACTTCTACTGTCCTGAGGGTTTTTTTTACCTGATATATGCTCTTCAGGGAGGGATTCTTTGAAGAAGCGGTTTTCTATTGTTTAGAAGAGTTTGATAAGATTGAGATGATTTGTTGCTGGAAGCCTGTAAGACCATCTTTGTAGGAATAGTTTTCATTTTTTTCTGTGATTTTTAAAACTTTCTAAGTAAATTATAGAATTGTTTAAGCAACTCTGGTTTCCTCAAATCAGAAAGACTGATTTTTTTTCTACCTGGGCCAGCCAAGGGCTCATAGCCCCAGGGTGAGAGCTGCTAAAAAAACAGAAAGAAAACCCAGGAACTAGGTGTCTTGTCCTTTGTGCTTTTCATCTGCTTATTTTTTTTTTTGGGGGGGGGGGAGGGGTATTATGCACAGGTTTTATGCAAGGGGTTAATCCAGCAGAACCTTTAGTGTTAGATTCTATTGTTGCTTGAAGCACTAGTTCCTAACTTCTCCTGTTTCGTTGATTTGAGTCTTGTATTTCTTATCTCCTTCTTTCTTCCTTGGTTTGCTGTTATTCTTTTTCTAATTTCTCGTTATTTCATTTTTAACCTTTCATCTTTCCAGGGGTAAGTACGCAGGCATCAAACTTTATGGGAAACATCGTGGCTTCACTCTTGCTAGTTTTTTTTAAAAAAATATATAATATATTTTTATTGATTTCAGAGAGGAAGGGAGAGGGAGAGAGAGATAGAAACATCAATGATGAGAGAGAATCATTGATTGGCTGCCTCCTGCACGCCGCACACTGAGGATGAAGCCCACATCCCGGGCATTTGCCGCCTTGACAGAGAATCAAACCGTGACCTCCTGGTTTATAGGTCAGTGCTCAACCACTGAGTCACGCCAGCTGGGTACTCTACTAGTTTGATTATGTAATAAGGATTTAAAAGCAGTATCTGTGATTTTTCTTGCATTGTTGTTTTACACTCTGGTTGGTTTTGAAAGACATGTGCCTAAGTATCATTCTGCTTTGTCATTTTCTCAGGTTGGTCACTATTTTTTCTTTACATACTTGATACGTACACAATTGCAATTAGCAATTGGTCACAATTGCTAATTCTTTTTGGTAAAATATATCTGTTATTTTTTCATGATATTCTTTCTTCACAAAGATGTTTACTACAGTAAAATCCATTTATCTGCTATTAATTTAACCATACTAATGTCTAGGATCATCAATGTTTCAGTCAGTCAGGAGTTTGGTCAGAGGTTTGATACATGACACATTTCTCTGTATATCTGGCTTCTGGATAATTCGTGCTGTGTTAGAATCCTAAAGTGTAATCAACCTATTACAAACCAATTTTGAGTATCATGAGAAATCTTCCAAGCAGTAAATAGTTTTGTTCTCATTTAATACACAATTAAAACATCACTTTCAGAGGTTAAATCTGTGTCTGATGCCTATTTACCTAATATTTCAAGGGCTGTGCAATCTCATTAAGTGAAATCCAATTATCTGTTCCAAGGAGAAACAAGTATTTCTTATCTCTCTGCCAAAAATGTTATTGATCAGAAGATGACCTATGGCAAGTAACATGCCCAAGGTCAGAGATAGTTTCTGATACTCAGAAGGTTAACCCAAGATTCTCCGTATCATAGATGTCTCGTTTCATTTCTGGCTGATACTACTTCCTTTTTTTTAATTCGGACATTAAATTTAACTAGTTGAATACCTAAGTCACTTTCTCCTACTTTAGGGTCAACATCACTTTTTTATAAACAGAAGATCATTAAGCAAGTAAGAAAATTCTCTTTTTATATGACTGGTTCCATTATAGATTTTCAGTTCCAATACTAAGTAATTTACTTTTTTACACTGCTAAGTATTAAGCACATCTTTTTATCTTTCTCAAAAATATGCTAAATATACTCCAAGGAGAAGTGAATTTTATTTCAAAAAACATATGGAAGATATAAAAATAGTTAAATAAGATCCCAGTCACTTTATTTCCATTTCATCTCAATCAGGACAAGAGGTAAATGAGAAATGCAAAAATAAAGATACAATGGTGGAAAAAGAATCAAACTTTTAAAGTCGTTATCACCCTCTCTCCAGTCGTCCCCACCCAGGAGCCATGGCTAGTTGAGTGGAGAGGAAAGGAGGGTGGGGGGAGGGTAGAAATTGACCCCGGCATCTGCCCACTGAGTTTTCTGTACCTGGGTCAGGCCTGAGCTCTGAGACACAAAACTTCAAGTTGGATAAAGGCTTGATTAAAAAAAAAAATAGTTCATCACATCCTTATGTGTTTTCATGGAATTCTTTTAATCAAGGCCTTTCCTGCTATCTCCCTTATGTAACACAGAATCCCATACTCACAGATTTTCCCGTATCCTAAGACTCAGCTTCATGACTCAGTGCTACCTCACAAAATTCTAATTAAGACCGGGGTGGACAGAATGTCAGCTTTCTTCTCTCTCAGTTAGACAACTAATTACTATAGCTTGCCTATTCTCCTTTCAGATGTCGTCCTGCAGAAATGAGTAATGCATAATTTAGTTTATGAAAACAGAGGTTTATTAGAACCCAGACATTCTGCTACAAACAAAGTGATGAATCAGAGTGGGTTTCTACGCTCGTGTTAAGCAGGTTTTAATTGGTATTCTGGTAGGAGAAACTGATTGAGATTCTGAGAGCGCTCTGCTTTTAATAATGAACACCAGTAAAGCCACAGGCAGTGCCTAAAAAACACACATAAATGATAGGAAAATTTCACAGCTTGGTGCGCTGAACACAGTCCCTGGGACTGATGGTCTGAGGGAGCCGCTGTGAACAGAATCATTCCTCATTAAAAGCTGCAGGTAGAGCACGGGTATTTATAAAGTGTTACGAGGACGTTGGCACAAATGATAACTCAAATAAAGTCACAGGCTTCTAAATGGGAAAAAACTCAGTAAAACAAACATGCTTACTATGTGGATGGATACTGGTGCTATTAAAAATATCACTTCAAAACGAGGGATCCTTTATTACAATAATTCTTCAGAATGAATCTGTATATACACAAATTATATTCTAGACTATTTTATTGCAGTGCATTGAAAACGTTTGATTGCCCTAATGTCCCAGCATTTTAGTCAGTTGTACACACAGTATGGAATGGCACATCTACACTAATAAAAGAGAAAGATGCAAATTGACCGTACCTTCGCAATGCCTACCAGCCAACCAGAAGTGAATACGCAAATTAATCCAACAAAGATAATGGGCTGATTTGCATATGTAGGTGCCCAGCGGGTGAGGGCAGGGCGACGACGTAGGCGGTCCGCATGCCCCAGCCACTTCGGGCCTCTGGGCAGCGTGTGAAGGCAGAAAGGTGGCTCCAGGCTGGAGCAAAGGTGGTGCCGGCAGCCAGGGGAAGGAAGGCCCATTCTTGCATGAATCTTCATGCATCGGGCTCTAGTTATTTCATAAACCATTGTTTAATGTCAGAACCAATTAATTACATGAAAATACAACTTCAGACAAAACATCCAACACACAGATAAGAATGAACCAAAACAAAAAACAGAAACCAAAACCAAAACAAGGTTATATGGTAAAGGCTCTACAAAAAAAAAGAAAGGACCAAAAATTCATACTTAAAAATGATAACAGCCCAGCTGGTGTGCTCAGTGGTTGAGCACCGACCTCCGAACCAAGAGGTCGCAATTCAATTCCCAGTCAGGGTACATGCCCAGGTTGTGGGCTTGATACCCAGTGTGGGGCATGCAGGAGGCAGCCAATCAATGATTCTCATCATTGATGTTTCTATCTCTCCTTCTCCCTTCCTTTCTGAAATCAATAAAAATATAATAATAAAAAAAGCTTTTAAAAATGATAAATATGAGAGCATTTCTGTTATGCACAAAATCATCTGCGAGAAGCTGTGCTCTGTACAATTTATGTGTAACGAATACAATCTTTACCTAGTGTCTTAAAATTGTCTCATCTGTTAGAGCAGTGATTTTCACCCTTTTTCATCGCATGGCACACATAAACTAATTAGTAAAATTCTGCGGCACACCAAAAAATATACCGTTCTGACCAAAAAATAGATATGACACTTTTACAGATAATTTGCTGGTTGCCTTGGGAAGGATGACAGTTTTGGTCAATGTCTCATTTCTTTGTAGTTCTTAGCTGTAATCGCTAGAGCCTTCTAACGGCCTCATGTTTAAATTTAGCCTCGAGGACCTGTAGAAATAGAATACCCACCTTTCTGGTATGATGCTCAAAGGACTTTTCTTTTTAATGCAGTCTTTATGTCCACTTTTATTTCAGAAGGCCGTTGGGCATGCCATATTATGTGTCTTTACAGGTGATCTTATGCTATAAAATCTAATTTAATTTTACCTTCCATAAAATTCCAAGTAGATGTCCTGCAATAGATATCTTTTTTGAGTGGTCAGGAATATTTTACCTGTTGCTTGTGATATTACTATGAAAAAAGGAAGGAATGAGAAAGGTGCATTCAAATTTCACATCCTGAAAGGCAGCCACCTTCAGCCTCGTTTTTGTGTGCTTTGTACTGCATCATATTAACTACAACACCCAGAAGGTTCTGATTTTTGTAACAGCCATTAAGAGCTTCAAACCCATTGAGCTAATAATTAAAACAGCTATCATTGTATATGTAAGTCTGATTTGAGGAATTTATTGGCATTTATTTAACATTACCAAAATCTTATGAAAGCTACATTAAATGCATCATTGGCAACTTTAATTTAAACCTTATTATTCTATATTTAAGTGTAAAGAGTACTGACATACAGTACCACTGCTTCTCTATCCGGCAGAGTGTTGAATATTTTGATTTGAATCACTCCATCAAAAATTATTTTTCAGAGATGCTTTGTTAGGGAAAAAATTGCTCATAACGTTTAGAGAGTAAAAAAAATAATTTTAGTTAATTGGTTTCTTTCTAGTGAAATTTCTTTTGTGAAGTAGGAATACTTTAAAAGACTTTTTTTTCAGGAAAAAGGTGACTAACTTTGTGTGATTGCGTCAAAGTCCATTATCCTGAAAACAAAACAAATACCTATGAGAGTCTAAGAGTTAAATCCTTTTTATAATTTTTTTTCTTTCTTATTGAGTTTATTGGGGTGACATTGGTTAATAACATTATACAGACTTCAGGTATACAATTCTGTAATACAGCGTCTATATTATGTGTTCACCACCCAAGTGAAATCTCCTTCATCACCAATGATCTCCCCTTCATCCACTTCTACCTCCTCCCCACCCACCCCCCTTTCCTGTGGGAACCACCATACTGTTGTCTGTGATTCACTGTGCAATCCTAATAACTTCCCACCACTCTTAACTTTCACTGGACACATAACTTATAAAGTATTCCCTTTATCCAAGTAAATTGATGTAGCAAGACATAGGAGCGATCATTAAATACAAGGGAACAAATAGAATTTTAATATATCTTAGCTATAGATGGCTTTTCTTCTAAAAGTGCAGGATCACATGTGGGTTCATTAAGTGTCTTTGTTGTTAATGCTGTCGCAGAGCTTTTACATTGTAGACGCGCAGTGAATCTTCCATCCAGGGTTAGTGCCCGAGTGCCTGTCCGAACACCTACTGCAACCACCCTTTCTTCTCCAAAGGCTGACGTGTAGCTCAGTTTGGGTCGCTGGAGTTTCAAAACAAGTGTGTTGTTTGTTACATGGAAGATAGAGCTTTAAGAAAAAGAGAGGGAACGAGGAGGAAATTGTGTTGAATGAATGCATTTTGTAAAGCTAGATAAGCAAAGAGATTTGGCCAGGCGTAGACGTGAAGAAAATAACACCTCCTATTTTGTCCAAGCACAATGCTCTGTTGGCAGGAATTCACGCAGGGTTGAAGGCACGGATTCTGTTGTGTCTGTGCGGGAGGGTGATGCTGTGTCCTTCCTGGCCAATGCGAATGGGCCAGGGACCACCTTGTTTGCAGAATTCCCTGAATAAGTATCAGTTTTCTTTCTGATTCCAGCTCAGTACCTACAGCTTTTCTTGCCTAGAGGAAAACAGAAAATTTGTAAAAGGGGTGAAATTTGTTTAAAGTGCATTTTGCTTTGTTTCTTATTCTATCTTTAAAAGCAGATGTGGCAACATCTGGTGCTGCTTTACATACGTACTCAGTGCAATATTTTTGAGAGTGATTTATTTATTCATTCAACTCACAGGTACTGTGTGTTACGTTTACTTCTTGCCAAGAATTAAGATAATGAAGTATACCTTGGTGTTATTTTTAATGTCCCTAGCTCTTTCCCTACCGGAGCCAGCTTTATCTCAAATCAGACCTACTCTTGGAGTTTTCACTGATGAAAACCAATAAATACATTTCCGTTTCCGCATAACTAATTTTGCTCTGATGTTCTGCCATTTTCAAAAATGCTTCTTAACATCACATATAAGAACCAGCGCTCTAAAGATGGATATAAAGAGTTCTTGCTTTTCAGCTGTAGGAAGGGCAGATTTCTTTAAACAAAGAATCATGGAATGCCTGGTGGAACAAAGGTATTTGCAAAGGCCTGTGGGGGAAAGACAGCTTTTGTGGGAAACCTGTAGCCACTGGGAAGATTAATTATCAAGGAGGATAATTAATTGCTCTGGAATGAATTATCCAAAAATAATAGAGAAGACCAGAAAAAAATGTTTTCAAAAGCCTCAAAGTAGACTTCTCAAAATTTGAATTTGTAGAAATGAAAAATTTGTAACGAAAAAAAAAAATCACACACAAAAAACACCTTTAAGAATGTAACCCAAATCTCAGGCCCCATACTTACTAGTTGAACGTAATAAAGTATTTTGTGATGACTGCTCATAATTCCTGAAGTCCCTTCCGTATGCTTGGTTAGTCCTCTGTATAATAAAAGCCCGAGCGACCGGATGACCGGGCGACTGGGTGACTGGATGACCGGACGACCGCTGGCCAGTAGCTATGATGCGCACTGACCACCAGGGGGCAGATGCTTAACGCAGGAGCTGCCCCCTGATGGTCAGTGCGTTCCCACAGCGGAAGCTCTGCTCAGCTGACAGATAGGCGCCAGGTGCTGGGCTCACAGATGGTGAGCGTAGCGGCAGCATGAGCCTCCTCCGCGGACACTCCCTCTGCACACCCGAGCAGGTGCAATGAGGCCAGGATGAGTGGGAGCGGCATGGCACCCAGCCCGTGCTTGGGGTCCTCCCTGGCCACTTGCTGCTTCACACACTACTTCGTGCTGTGAGGGATCAACGCGGACAGCGGGCTGGCGCCCGACGAGCTGGTGGGTAAGGCTGGGCAGAGGTCCACTGATCCCTGCAGGCCAGGCTGAGGGACCCCACAGGTGCACGAATTTGTGCACCAGGCCTGTAGTGTTTCATAATTAGGCACAAAAGCACAGGCTTTCAATGCACAGAAGTAAATGCCTGGCTCCTTCATGAACAAGACAAGTTAACCTTGTACATCTTCCCTTGGAAACGAAACAACGCTAGTCTCTTCATTGAGGTGAAAGACAATGTCAAATGTACTTTCTCCTTAAAAGGTGCAGTCACGTAATTAGTCACCTTGATGGTCAGAAGAGGCTTACATGAGCTTAAACACCTTGACTTCCCAGATAAAGGTTTTCCTTTATTAAAAGATTGAAGTGGCCACTTGAAAAATTTTTTATCAGAATAGAAAATCCATTAGGAAGTATGTGGCTTCTCAAACTTGTTACTTGAATAAGTAATGTTCAAGGCATTCTTTTAAGACAGAATCCTCTCAGAATGAATAGGGAATTTTTTTTAAATAAAGGTAATAGTGATAGTTACTATCAGGGTACCTTTCACCCGGAAGTAAAAGACAATGAAAGGAGACAGGAGTAGATCAGTAGGTGATACTCATCTGGGCCCTTAAAAGAGGATGTGTGGTTTTTGTTGGTGTTAAAGAACAAAGCATGCAGTAGGAAAATATTAAAGCCCATTTTTATCATAGGAAATGAAGTTCAGTATGAGAGTTTAAGTGAAAACGCTGAAATATGAATAAGCTATATCCTTGATAACATTGAAGCAACATAGACTAAAAGGCAGAAAGCGGGAAGGAGAATAAATAGGTGAGTAAAAGAATGTATACGCTAAGAACTTTACCCAAGACATAAACAACCAAGCCACTGAAATATCTAACGTGGACAAACATTCGGGATGATTTAGAGCTGGAACATTTAGCAATATTTTTCATTAGGATATGAATTTTACTGAGGAAATGTAAGTTCAGGGAGGAGCAGATTACTTTTTGAAAAGTTTGAAATTAACCAATAACTTAGTAAAGAAGTAGGGGAAAGCCATTAAAAATTTGGATTATAAGGGCTCTTTCTTGTGCGGATCTCAAAATGTTTTATACACTTCTGCCCTTCTCTCTCGAAGAATAGATGATAAAGTGCTTGCCTTCACAGGTTAATTAGTACGTCCCAAGGATCCAAGATCCCATCATTCATTAGCGCCTCATACATCGAGCAACCCTAAGATTGTCCATAGTGAGTAGTTTACTTTCTTTTACAGAAAATTCTGATAATATAGGGCCAGGTATAGGTTTCCTCAGGCTTTTCTCTGTATTCAAAGGAAAAAACCAAAACAGGTAGAGTCTAGGCCAGTGGTTCTCAACCTTGCTAATGCCACGACCCTTTAATACAGTTCCTCATGTTGTGGAGACCCCCAACTATAAAATTATATTCGTTGCTACTTCATAACTGTAATTTTGCTACTGTTAGGAATCATCATGTAAATATCTGATATGCAGGATGTATTTTCATTGTTACAAATTGAAAATAATTAAAGCATAGTGATTAATCACAAAAACAATATGTAATTATATATGTGTTTTCCGATGGTCTTAGGCAACCTCTGTGAAAGAGTCGTTCGACCCCCGAAGTGGTCGTGACCCAGAGGTTGGTGACCCACAGGTTGGCGACCCACAGGTTGAGAACCGCTGGTCTAGGCTGTAGGATTCAAGAGCCAATTTTGAGAGTCCAAAGTAGACGATTTCCCTTTCTTTCTCATTTAATTCCTAGCCTAGCAAGTCTGATTCTCTTCCCAACAGGATTAAACCAGGAAAACCAAGATCTATAGTCCAATATTTTTCTTCAAAATGTGTAAGAGTGGAGATTTGCCAGTGTACATATGTGCGGAAAGGAAGTTTGCAAATGGCGCGCCCACCAGAGCATCCATAGTTGCAGCGTGAGTTCATCTGTGCAGGCCTTTCATTCCACTGTATTTCATGAGACGTTCAGGGGGTGCCTTATGCTGACTGTTGAGTGCGATTTCTTCTCAATCTCCTCAGCCTACGAAGGAGCCCCAAAACACCTCAAGATAGACCCCAGAAGCACAGGAGAGAAAGAACCAGGCTCATTCTCTTAACATTTTACTGTGTTGGAAGCATATTTTGCATTACAATTAAGCTGAAATGTAACTACTTCCCTGAACGTTTCTTTTTTTTCTTCAAGCAGGAAATTTAAATGTCTATTAATGAGGCCATAAAAGAGAACAATCGCTTTTATGTTTAATAAAGTACTATCTATAATATTTTATTTATATAGTATTATGCTTTCCATTTTGAGCGGCGAGATGTAAAATCACTCTCATTTATGTGAGCGCTCCTCGGGTAGCCTTTCAGAGAGGAGGCCTGGGGAGATGGGGATCCGTCCTCAAACCATGAATACCAAGTAGATCCGATGCTGCAATGCTCCCAGGAGCTCTCACAGCCTGGGCGGGTTGGCAGTAAAATGCCTAACTACCAGCGTGGGCTTTTAAGGAAGTTTGTCTCTACCTCCAAAGGAACAAGTGCTCCTCGCACATCCATTCAAGATGCTCTATCCAGGAGCAGCTCAGCAGAGGGAGTTGGGACATAGCTTCTCTGGAAACCTGCATCTGCTGGACATTTTGTCGATGCGTACACCCTGGACAAGTCATCAACCTCTCTGTCCCAATCTTCTTACCTGTCACTCTCCTTCATGGGGGGTGGGGGGGTGGGGGGTTGGGTCGTTGTATTAAATGAACAGATTTTATAACACATTTAACATGAAAGTATGACTTTGCGAAGTACTGAGAAAATTGGTTAATCACATTATCTTACTAGAAGCCTGGTGCACTGGTGGGGTTCCTCAGCCTGGCCTGCGCCCTCTCACAATCCGGGACCCATCAGGGGATGTAGTAGTACACGAAGTGACAGGTAGGCCGGGGAGGAAGCCGAGCTCGGGCCAGGTGCCATGCCCTCCCACTCATCACAGCCTGATGGACCTGCTACTGCCGCCTGGTAGCTGCCGCGAAGGCGGGTGAGCCCAGTGTCTGGTGCCCATCAGCTGAGCAGCGCTCCCGCTGTGGGAGCACACTGAGCACCAGGGACAGCTCCTGTGTTGCGTGTCCGCCCCCTGGTGGTCAGTGCATGTCATAGCGACCGGTCAAATGGTCGACTGGTCACTTAGGGTTTTATATAGATAGATGTGAAAGGATGAAAACAAACATGGTAGGGCCATGCCTCCTCTCCCTTTTACCACACCCAAGCCTTATTATTATTTTTTCTGCTACCCATCCTGAGTCCCTGAACCTTGACAGAAAAACAAGCTGCAAGTTGGCAAAAACAGGTCTCAAAGGAGGGGCAGGAGCCGGAGATTCTTTGTTCTCCCCCATCCCCACGTGTTGGCTGCAGTCCTTATATGTGTGTTGCTGACGGCTTCAGTGTCAACGTCCTACCTGCATTGGGAGCAGTTGAGGGATGAAGAGCAGGGTCACACAAGAGTTTGCCTTCTGTTTTTATCAGGGGGGCGGCGGTTTTTCTAGAACACTCCCCAGACGGTTCATGTCTGGGCTTGGTTTAGACGGCACAGGCCTTGCTGAGCAAGCCTAGGAAACTGGGGGACAGGACTGCTTTCCTTGGCCTTGACCCTGGTTCTCTGCTGTGGCAGAGGCCTTAGAACCGTCTGGTGAGCTTTAGAAATGCCGACTCCCAGGCTCACCTGTTCCGGCCTCGAGCTGGGCTTCCTGATGCCTTACACAGAAGAAGCGTCTTGTCCCAGCGTCGCCTTGATGTCCACGTTGCCCCTGGGAATTGTGTGGTGTGGAAATTGTGTAATAACTCAGAAATCCCTGCTGTGAGTATGGAGAAGAGGGAAAGGATACCACGTAAGCAGTTAAGTGTGTGTGCCCCCAGTGGCCAATCCAAACCTGGCACATCGACCTCAGTAATCAGATGGCTGGACGGGCGCCCAGTGAGGGACAGGGATGCATTCCGTTGGCACTTCCTTTGTGAATCTGGCTGGGAAATGTCTGAGCTTACGAGATTTTTTTTCCCTTTTACGTAAGAATTGATTTAAACAATATTTCTATCACTGGAGACATTTCAGATTAGTGACATGATTTTTAAAATTGATCCAGACCTGCCCAGCCAGCATGGCTCAGTGGTTGAGCATTGACCTACGAACCAGGACGTCAGGGTTCAATTCCTGGTTAGGCCACATGCCCGGGTTGCAGGCTCAATCCCCAGTGTGGGGCATGCAGGAGGCAGCTGATCAAGGATTCTCTGTCATCGTTGATGTTTCTACTTCTCTCTTTCCCTCTCCCTTCCTCTCTGAAGTCAATAAAAATATATTTTTAAAAAAAGTCAATCCAGACCTATGTTCACTCACATGGGAACGGCCAGGCCATTCTTCGTTGGGCATGGGGAAGAATGCAGGTGCCTCCCCGTTCACATGTGAGTGAACATAGGTCTGGATTGACTTTTTTAAAATATATTTTTATTGACTTCAGAGAGGAAGGGAGAGGGAAAGAGAGAGAGAGAAACACCAATGATGAGAGAGCGGGCATAGGCAAAGCTCGGTGCCACACCAGCGTGGAGAAGATGCCCAGAGCATAGGAAGCCAGAGAAGCAACCGAGAGGTCTCAGAACAAACATTCTCGAAGGAATGCAGTGTCCACAGCTCACCCGCCGCCGATCCATTAGCGTGGGGCTTATCTAGCCACCACAGTGTCAGCGGGTGACTGATGGGAGAGCCATTCCAGTGCCTCATTGGAGGGTAGACTCAGAGAGTGGCTAGATGGATGAGCATTCAGTGAGGAAATGAAAGAAGTAGGGCTGAGAGTTCTTTCTAGATTGTTAGATATAAAAATGAAGATAGAGAGAGAGAGAGAGAGAGAGTCTGTGGCTGCTCAGGAAAGCATGAGCTGTTGGGGGTAGTTTTATTGATGGTGGGTTTGGAATGGAGGTGGAGGTGTACATTAGGGGTGGCGCACACGATAGTTGAGATTTTTGTCTTTGCTCTGACTTAGTTTTGCTTAAACCTTGCTTAGCTCAGACAGGCTGCCAATGAGCTAGTGTTGGAGCTTTGAATGCCCTGATTTGATGATGGAGCACCAGCTAATATTGATGTTTATTTGTATTTTCTCTAGAGAGCATAAGGCCATCTATGTGTTCTCTGCTTTAGTGGAATTTAAATCTTCACTGCATGACAGGTTGGCATCATTCATGCTATTACACTTATGTGAAATTTGTCTGTCACTCGTGGATGGAAGCAGTAATTATGCCATTGAAATTCAGTTGGCAACCTATGATTTTCCCTTCCCAAGTTTATATTCTCTAAACTGTTTCCTGGAAAGGCTCCCAAATTCAAGGCCACGCTGCAGCTGATGATACAACCTTCATTTCTAGGTCTCACCTTAGGGCAGTCAGATATGGCGGGTCTTGCAGAAAGGGAAAGAATGGCACAGGCAGAGGCATTTATGAGTATCAAATGCCAAGAAATGGAGATGGTTTTACATGATCAGAATGTATCCCACTGGGAATAGTTTAATTAGAAACTGATATCGGACAATCCGAATATCCCCAAAGCAAGTAAGTTAGGATTAGATTCAGAGGAAAGACACGGGTCAGGTTGGCGTTTTCAGGCTCCTGCTCTAAGCAAGATCCATTTTAGCCGGGCTTTCTGACCTTCATGTGAACCTCAATATGGAACACAATTCTAATACTGTCATTTCTTGAGGCTTTTCAATTATTTGCAGGTGAGGAGAGGTTAAAGCTTTGCTACCTGGTTCTCTGTCCCCAAATAGATCCTACTCTTCCTCCCCTGAAAAGTAGAAAAGAGAGAGAGAGAGAGTGTGTGTGTGTGTTTTAAGTAGTTAAGAGGGGAAAGAGTAGTAGTTAAGGAGGAAGAAGGGGAGGATGAGGCAAAGGTGCGCATCTCCATAGAGACACAGGGAGCAGGTGCAGGCTGCAGGAAGAGACAGGTGAGGGTGAGAAGGAAATGGCGGGGGGGACGGTTTAAGGGAGAAGAAAAGGGCAACACAGTGCAGAGGGGAGTTTTTAAAAATGGGTTGTTAGGATTTGGGACTAAAAATAAATTTCTAATATTCAAATTAGTCAAAATAGTCCATATCATTTCTATGATTGGGTGGGATGGACAATAATTGGTGCTAAATCAACTAAAATTATAGAGAACCTACTGGCAACAAGATGTAGTAAAATAAACTCATTTTATAAAGAACCTTCTCCTTTTAAAAATAGTTTCAATGTGAAATAAGATAATAACATTATATAAAGGAGGAGGAGGAGGAGGAGGAGGAGGAGGAGGAGGAGGAGGAGGGGCAAAAGTTGAAATAAGAACATAGTGAACTAAGGAAATGCAGGCTGGGATGGAGTGAGAAATATGTCAGGGAGGACTGGGCTAAAATAAATACATTCCAGTGAGGATACTGGATTTGAGCAATGGAACCCAACCCAGCTAAGAAGCACATGACTATATGGCAAGGAAATCGGGCAGTTCTTGGTATCAACAGGCGAAGAAAAAGCTTCCAAAACCCACAAAAACAGCCTTCAGGGAAAATGTAACCCAAGTCGTGTGCTCAGGTGTGAATGAATCAAAATTATACTCTTTTTTTTTTTTTGGGTCGGCTCAGCAAAAAAATACATTTTTTGGTGTGCTGCAGAATTTTAGTAATTGGTTTATGTGCACCATGAAATGAAAAAGGTTGAATGTCGCTGTTCTAAGTATCATGTTCTGTGCCCAGGAACCTGACCTGTACAGGCACCTCAATAGACCCTTTTTCCTCTCTGGCTCCCATTGTATTTGGTTAATAGGAAGCTCACACAATAGATTGGAAGAAGGGAGGAGCATGAGCTTCAGATGTTTATTGTCAGCTGACCTCCAGGCAATGCCCCACAATGTAAAGCTTCTGCATCTAAAACAGTCTCTTTCCTCTGGTTCTTTCTCTCCTCTGGGCTGGGATGAAAACAGCCCCATCGATCATCGACAGGAGCTTGAGGGCACTTCACCATCCTTTGTGTTTTTCCGACTCCTGCCTATGTCCCTGTTCGTAGTCACGTGTGGACGCTCCCTGAGTTATTCTAATATCATCAATAATTTATAATATTTTTCCTCTGGAGGAAATAGCCTAGCATGTTCCAGATCGTTGCAACAGAAAAATGAATAGAATGACCCTTTTACTTCCTGATAATTTTATATTCTACATAGCTAATCACTATTTTGTTCTACACTGAACTAGCCCTGGCTCCCTCCAGGCAGAATCTCTGATTAAGCAGGTGGGAGTGATTGGGTTAATTTCTCTCTACCCCCAGATCCATCTGCAATAATTTTCATTGTGTTTTCTTCATGCCTTGGATAGTTTGTGTACACTTTTCTTTTTCTCTCTAGTTTGTTCCTGCATGGTGATTAAAGAAGGTGTCATCATATTTGTATTAGCTTGGCCAAAATGTGTCTAGTAACCTTGTATGTGATAGAATAATAAATCCTCTTTGAGACTTTAAATTGGGGCGTAAAGGGATGTGATGGTGGAGGAAGGAGCCTGGATGGAGAATTAAGTCTAAATTCAAACCCCAGCTCTGCTTTTCATTATTGTTATCTCACAGACATAATTTAATCCCTCTGATTCTCACTTTCTCATCCATAAATATGAATAATAATACCTCTCTTACTGGGCTTTTATAGGAAACAAATGAGACACTATTTGTGAGTGTACTTTGTACCTTATAAATCACCATAAAATATGATAATATCGTTTTTTACAGCACAAATTGATTTTTTTGTGTGCTCTGGAGTTCAATGGAAAAGTTTATTTCTGCAGAATAACTATTTTATAATAACCTACCTTTGCTACTAACATAACAAATGAGCTTACTTGGCAAAGACAAATTGCCAAAGTATCTCAAATAAAAACACTTCCAATTTAATGTATTTTATTGATTTCATCCTAATCTCACTTATACTGCTTGATTTTTGAATCCTTAATAATCTTTTTAAAAGATATATTTTATTATTTACAGAGAGGAAGGGAGAGGGGTAGAGAGTTAGAAACATTGATCAGCTGCCTCCTGCACACCCCCCACTGGGGATGTGCCCGCAACCAAGGTACATGCCCTTGACCGGAATGGAACCTGGGACCCTTCAGTCCGCAGGCTGAGGTTCTATCCACTGAGCCAAAACCGGTTAGGGCGATAATCTTTTATCTTCTGATTAAATAGGAGAAGGCATGTTATCATTGTTTGAGAGAGAGAAAAAGAAACACATTAAACTTATATTTAACTTCTCTTCCTTTAGATGCAGTAAATCAAAGTTAGCGTGTTGGGTAGAGTTGACCTACCCTCCCTGAGAACCAACCTCCTGGCCTTTGTCATAGATTCCTCTTCAGGTGTCCTCTTGTCTCACCACCCACCCCTCTCAGAATCTCCTGGCAGCTCTTTTCTCTCAGTGATGCGAATTCTGCGATCATGCGTACCCTCTTCTCTATTTTTTCCTCTGTCATCACTTTAGGGTTCTCCCGCTCCCTGAAATACCATCCATACACTTCCCCGTGTGCAGCTACAGCCAAGATATTTTTACTGAGCTTTTGATATTTCCACTTGGATAGCTCAGAGACGTGGAAATTTAGCCCATCCAACATTGACACATTTATTTTTTTTTATCCTTAAAGTTGAATCTTTCTCTACGTCTCAAGAACTTGAATAACCTTCTCCCCAGTTATTAAAGTCAGAAACAAGAGAAAAAAATTCTGGCGCTTTAGTTTAATATTTAACATACTTGTTGAGGGTAAGCTTAAACCTGATTTTTATTTATTTTTTCTTGTTCTAGCCTGTGGGGGGAAGAGGGAAGACATGCTTATTATTCTGCTCTTCACATACATACACACATACCCAACAGGATTAGTTGATAAAGTCAAATTGAACATGACAATAAACAGGTTTTTGTCATTATACTAATATATTTGACCGCATTCATTTAAATAAAAAAAAAATCAGTGTAGCATATGTTGTCAGTTTCCCTTTGGGACCCAAATATTTAGCTTTCATGAACTTACTTAATTCCAAGAAAATGCCAGTGTATGTAATTTCTCAAATTCCAGGCTAAATGTTCCCCATCCATCCATCATCGCACAGCACTTTTATTTTATCTACTTAGAGTGGAGCGGAGATCGGCCTTTGAGATGTGACTTCCCAGGCCACAAAGACTAATGTGTGTGTGAAGTAGAGAGAGGGAGGGAGGGAGAAGTTAGAAAAAAAAAAAGAAAAGGAGAAAAAAAAAATCAGATGAAGAAATAGCTCCTGTCTTTTAGAAGCACCCGATTAACAGTTACGGAGTTCTTGTTAATGACCAACTTTATCCTCAAACTTTCAACTAGCAAGTTCGTGATTAAGTCTCTCAGCCTTTGGCCTCATCATTTTGCCCTGTCCCATCCCCTGCATCAATGAAATCGCAGTGAGATGCATCCAAAGCGTCCATTCTCTCTACCAGTGGTCGGTTTCCTGAGATCCTTAATGCAGGGTGATTTCGTGTTCAACCAAAGGCGGTTTCAAACCCCGTGAGGAAAAATGGCGAAGAACCTCTGCATGTTCTTGCTACTTAAATGCCGACTACTTCCGGCAATCATTTATTTTTCACCAGGATATGTTTTCAAAAGGCAACTTCAGTCTTGCAGATAACTCACACTGAGAGATAAATAATATTGTTGGTTATTAATGAAAGTACTGCAAGAAAAGGAATAGAGCCCTAGCTGGTTTGGCTCAGTGGATAGAGCGTCAGCCTGTGGACTGAGGGGTCCTGGGTTCGATTCCGGTTGAGGGCACATGCCTGGGTTGCGGGCTCGAGCCCCAGTAGGGGGCATGCAGGAGGCAGCCAGTCGATAATTCTCTCTCCTCATTGATGTTTCTATCTCTCTCTCCCTCTTCCTTCCTCCTGAAATCAATAACAATATTTTTTTAAAAAGAAAAAGAATAGAAAATTAATGTTATTTCTAGGAGAGCATGATATGAACCAGTTTGTTTGTTCAAGCCTCAAGCTAACCATTCTGTTGGTATACTCAGTTGGAATTATTGCAGTAAAAAAAAACACCACACACACACAAGGAAAAAACATGGTTTGAGCTGAATATTCTTAAGAATCTTTCTGCTTAATGCTTTCACCAATCTGTTGAATAACATTAAGTTGGATTTTATTAGAAATTAAAAGGGAGAAGAGATTTTTAAAAATTGCTTAGTTTCAGGACTAGTTTATTTCCTTTAAAAACCAATAACAGCATGCCTCACCCATAATAATAAAAGGGTACTATGCTAATTAGACCAGACGTCTTCTGGACGTTATTTCGGACATCCTTTCTAACGAAGCTGGGGCTGGAGGGAAGCCAGCGGGTCCGAGTGCCTGTGGGTGGCCCCAGGGAAGCCAGCCAAGGTCCTGGGTGCCTGCGGGTGGCTTCAGGGAAGCCAGCCTGGATCCCGAATGCCTGCTGGTGGCCGGAGGGGGGTAGCAGCCCGAGTCCTGGGTGCTGGAGGGAAGCCGGTGCCAGCAGCCAGGGGAAGGAAGGCCTACTCTTGCACGGATTTTCATGCATCAGGCCTCTAGTGTATGATACGACATTATAAGTCATAATTTGTTTATGGTATTATCCAGGCCCATAAGAAGCAGACTATGTGACGACAGGGACTCTCAACCAATTATTTTTTTAGCCAGTGACTTTTCAGATCATATTTTTAATGTCTAAGGCGATTGGACAACTTAGTTGATAACCTTACTCATGAAGAACCTATAACTAATGGAGTCGGGGAGCCTTATAGTTGGAGACAGCTCTCTCATTTCTCTCTGCACATTTCCCATTGAGTTGGTGATTTCCGCGGTGGAGGAGTTTGTCATCCTGACATTTGCTATGGAATGCTGATTTCCCAAGGACGTTGGCTAGCGTTAGCTCCCATATGAGCATCCTCGCAATTTTGCTTCGCCTGTACTATTTCAAAATTGTTTAGCAGGTCCTGGTAAGAGGCCAAAGTTGTTCATCTAAACTATCTACTTGGAACAAGAACATCTTATCTGTTCACTTGCTTTTTATAGAACTTTTTGCAAACTTAGACTCTGACTTCTATTGTATCATCTGTAAGGCCTCCTGATGATAATTACTATTCAGCTGCAACTTAAAGGACAGTTTTGATGGAAGTAATTATAATTTGGAGCACAGCCCTATGATAAGGCAGTTCAAAGGGTAATTTCTTACTGTGTACATACCAGAGGTTTACAAAGGGGATGAAGAAATGATCAGAACCTGTTTTCCAACCGTGAATAAAATGATTGCAGTGATAATTATTGATATTATGCGCCTTAAAAAGTGACATGTATACTTTTTACTTTGTACATCAAAACACTGAAAAATATAAGGTAAGTAAGATGGATTTTTTGGGTTAGGAAAATATAACAATTTTGCAAATCTAGATATTAACAAAAGGCACATGTGCCTTAAAAAGTGACATGTATACTTTTTACATTGTACTTCAAAATACTGAAAACTATAAGCTAAGTAAAATGGAATTTTTGTGTTATTGAAATATAACAATTTTGCAAACCTAGATATTAACAAAAGGCACAGTTGCACAATATTAACCACAGTACTGCTTCTAATAGAAGTTGCACCGCTACACAGGAAAATCCTGTGTTTCCTCTGAGATTTGATTTCAACTTGTTTTTGTGTTTTTAATATACTTTTCTTACATTTTGGTGCCTCAAGAGCAGCAAAGTTCACTTGTAAAGGTGAGATGCTCCACCATTGAAAGTCCCTCTGTTGATCATAAACCCCTGCATCCTGCTCCCTACCATCCGTCTGTTTTTCCGGTGCTCCACTCTCCCTTACCAAGATCATCTATCTTCTATAATAATAAAAGCATATTATGCTAATTAGACCAGATGTCCTTCTGGATGACCTTCCGGATGAAGCCAGGGCTGCAAGGGAAGCCTGGGTCCCGGGTGCCAGAGGGAGGCTGGTGTTGGCAGGCAGGGGAAGGAAGGCCTACTCTTGCATGAATTTTGTGCATCGGCCTCTAGTTTTCTATAATCAGCTTCATGTTCTGGTGAACTGGGAGATCTTATGTTTGTTTCAGGCATCATTCGATTGGGTTGGTATTTAAATGCCGTTCAAGGAATGGAAAATGTGTTGGTTTGTGGTCATGCCCGTGTCGTGTGGTTCACCGTTGTGTCATAAATCCATAATTCTAATTCCGTGTTGCTCAAAGGAGTCAGTTAGCAAATAAATTCCAAAATAATACCTACGAGTCAGGAAAGATGAATGGAGACTTAATTTCAATGAAATGAAATAGTGAAGGATTAGGCCTCCCTATCTGATTAAGTTGATTATTCCTTAGCATGTGTTATTTACACGTTTGTATTTGCAGATATTTTATTTCTCCTTTGAGCTATTCGACTTCATTCCCGCAGCCCTAATCTATAAGAAAATTCAATTACTTTCTGAGTCAGAACCTTTAATGCTTTTCCAACACTGTGTATTTAAGAAGAAATGCACAGTATTAGCACTGTGTACAAATGTAATGTCAAGCCCACAGCATTCATTTATGTTATTTCCTAATGAGAATTTTCCTAGTAATAGTAATTTATTATTTTTTATCATCAACTTTAAGAGTCAGAATGTTGCCCATTTTCCTGCTAGATAATGGCCATATGTAATGGAAGGGCATTATGTAATGAACATATACAATGGCTGATCAACAGGAAGAAGCATTCTAGTAAAGAAACCTATGAAACTGCAGGACATTATCTGTCTAGGGAAATGGCACCTGTGACAATGGACCAGAAACAGGGAGCACTAGACACCAAACCAGGTGGGAACAGTCCTGCTTTAGCAGGAATAGAGAGTAGGTGATGTAGCAATTGCCCTTCCTCTCTACTGCTGTAAACATCTTTTTTTTAAAAAAAAAGTTATTGATTTCAGAGAGGAAGGGAGAGGGAGAACGACATAGAAGCATCAATGATGAGAGAGAATCACTGATTGGCTGCCTCCTGCACGCCCCACACTGGGGATGCAGCCCGCATCTCGGACATGTGCCCCGACTGGGAATGGAACTGTGACCTCCTGGTTCATAGGTCAGCGCTCAACCACTGAGCCACGCCCGCCGAGCTATAAACATCTTTAACTTGCATCTCAGTGTGTTCAGCAAACACCTGGGTCTTTCTTCTCTCCTTTGGAAATCTTGACAATTTAGACTTCATGAAAATTTATGTAGTGATGATCATTTTTTAAATATATTAATACATTATTTTATTTTATAAATATCTTTTAATTTATTGGGGTGACATTGGTTAATAAAATTATATAGGTTTCAGGTGTACAATTCTATAATATGCCATTTAGCTTCTTCTGAAGCTGTAAATATTTACTTAATACTTGTTTTCATTGAAAGATGTCAAATATTAAAAACAACTCTTCATGTAGAATTAATTTAACATTTAACAGTATAAATGAGGCCTTTCAGACTTAGCTTAGAACTTAGCTATTAATACATTATCGTACTATAATAAATTAATTTCAGCTCATGATTTACTGTTTGCAAGAAAAAGTAATCAACTATATGATGCAGTATGACATTGTGAATTGATAATATGCAAATGTATTCTATTTTTATAATCAAAGACTGAAATCATTAATACTAACCAATTTCTATTCCATTTGTTACTATAACATCTATCATTATTAGAATATTTAAGACTGCATATGGCATATAACAATGCTTTGTGACTAACCATGATTTTGAAAATTACATTATAAATGATAATATTCATATGGTAATATACAGATGATAAACAAATGAATCTTCTGTTTCAGTAGGTGAACTCAGAATGCAGATTGGTTGTGAATTACATTTAGCATCTCAAACAGAGCTCACTGTTTGGTTTCATTTGAAAACTTGGCTAAAGTTTGGGTTAAGGAAGCCACTTAATTTGTTCTATATCTGGGGGGGGGGGATAGTTTAGAGATTAAAATTCTTTTGAACTTAAAACATACCAAGAACTTTCAAAGGCTCCCCTAAAGCTTTGGTTTTCGTGTGGCAAACTCCAAAACCCGCTCTGAGGTAAGAAATGAAGGATAACTAACAGAAATCCGAGCTAACAAAACATGTCAGTAACTTGCAGGACACCCAGGGGACTCAGAACCCACCAGAAGCCGAGGGGGACTATGTTATCAGAGGACTGTTACTTACTCTTTCCCACTAAATCCATAAATTGAACCCCATGGTTTTAGGCTCAGATGTCAGAAGTCAGGATAAAAGCCAGGACCCTAATACACCTGCTGTTAGTCCGTGTTAGGTGAGGAATATGGAAACTCACTTCTGTCATTAGTAGCCTTTGCACATTGTCACTTTATTCTTACTGTATTGTATTGCTTCCCTCTAACTCAGTTAAAAGAGCATCAATACATAATGAAATAAGATATTGAGTCATCAGAGTACAGTGAGAATAGGGATTTAGAAATTTCCCCCAAATTTAGCCTGCGGGAAACTCTGTCATAGTTCCGCTGGGCTAAATGACTCATAATCATTAGTTGGTTTACCCAAATCACCCACTTTTTTCTTTGTTAAAGATAGTGGTTGGAAGGCAACATGGTATCATCACAAATGGACTAACCGTGAAGCTAAGGAGGCCTATGCCAGAAGGCCCCTCACACTGGCCTTTCTCAAGGTCTCGTTATTCATCATGTATTTGTAATTTTGAATTATGTTTCCTTAGATTCGCTCCTAATATTGCCTGGTGTTCAGGAACCTGCAAGATCTGATTCATCCCTGGATATAATCCATAAGTTCTTACATTGTATTTATTGTGTACGTTTCAAGAGGTTCAAAAGTTCCTCAAAATTGTAGGCAGCCCTTTGTGTGTCCATAGCAGGTTTATAGATTTCATGAGGAGAGACAGGATAACAGCATTAGAGCAAGGCATTTAAAAGGTGCCCAGGTAATTCTAAACGTGCATCCCAACTTAAAAAACGCTGATCTAGCTACTATTTGTCATTCTTGAACTGTGTTGGAATAGTTAAAAGGAAAGTCAAGATTCTGCAGTCAGAGCATATCACCTTGAATTCTGTGACTGCCTGGGCAAGATGTTTAACCCTTCTGAACTTTAATTTCTACAGTAGAAAATCAGCATACTAATAATATGACCCATGTTATGTAGGGTAGGTAACAGTGATACCTGAGGAGGGATACTTGAGAGTGAAAAATGGTTGAATCAATAGGTAGGAAGTTGTGATGGTCTGAATAATTAATTGTTGGAGTCAGGGTATCAGAATATGTGAGTGTGATGAAGAGAAGTAAATGATCAGATATGGTAATTAGAGGAATGTCTGAAGCAAAGATTAGTGAGTGACATTGGTGAAGATATGACCTAGGGCATGACCATAGGAGTGAATGACTTAATATGCACACAGGAGATTTTTGGAGAAAAATGGAGGAATGGAACTCATTGGCCAGGGAATTAGGTTTTTCCAAGAAGTTATTGAAATGGCCAAGATATTACCAAAGAATGAAGAAGAATGATCCCAGATTCTGTACAAGAAGGAGGTAGTCATATTTATGATGTCCATGCCAAGAATATTTATTTTAGCATTCCTCAGCTTTAGCAGTTTCATCATAACCCATAAAATAAATCAGTAATCTCTATTGGTTCATTATTTCACTGTCCCCTTCTCCCCAAACATAAGGTAAATGATGACGATGCCATTTTAACCTTCCCGTTAATCAATCAGGCTGATTTTTTGGTGATATTATTGAATAAGATGATTTGGGAATTTACTCTCTGTGGATGCAGCTGCCAGATTCTATGACACTTTCTCAAATACCGTTGAGACTAACTTCTACATCATATTGAAATATCCTCTAACAGCTTAGCTGATAAAAAAAAAAAAAATCATGTTCGGTCCGGGTTTTGCGGAGTGTAAGAAAAATATCTTTATTGGTCTCTCCATTTCTTAGGTCTCTTAATCACGTTTTGCTGCTTGAGATTTTATAAAAGAAACAAACAATTAGAGTGGGATTCTCTCAGGCTGCCACTGCTTCGTGCTGACACAGCAGGTTTCTAGGGTCTGTCTGTGCATTTACGGCTGCTAACACCCCTGCCCTCCTCCAACCAGCTCAGCACACAATCCCTAATCCAGGGAACACAGCTTCCTGCGTGTCCAGTTGCTTAAACTGTCTTTAACTTCAGGGGAGAATTTTCCAATTACTTCTTTCCTGGGCAGTGTTCTTCAACCCCCCTCCCCCCACTGCCATCCCCACTCTGAGCCAAGTAAATATTTTTAAAAATAATAATACCCGTTGGTTCTTAGATCGTTTACATTCTCTGGGAGCCACACATCAGATTTTTTTTTTTTTTTTTTTTTTGCTGCTGTGCTATTTAGGACATTTTAATTCTTTAACTGTCCAGCTCTGCCTGACACGCTGGCTCACCGCAGCCAAGAAACTGCCCCAGCGGGAAAACAATTGTGTATTGAACTCTGTCCTGTTTGACAAGTAATAAATGAGATCTTTAAAGGGGAATGACCAATGTTTTCTTGCTGAACATGGTGCAAATAAATAAAGCTTTAAATGCTCTAAGTAAAGTGTCCAATTTTTTTAGGGGATGGTGAACATTCAGAATTTTTCTCTTCTAAAAAACGGCACACGTTCTTGATCGCCGACACATTGCCAGCTATGGATGTGCTTCTGCTTTTTTGATACGTGTGGCAAAAATCTCATTTCCATAAAGGAATGTACTGAAAGTTATGCAAAGTGAGTTTTGATTTATACATAGTCCTTTGGTATTTTTCAAGGACACCGAATACATTCCCTTGACTTATTTGACCTTGAAAATACCAAATGACCAAGGATTATTATTTCTAGTTTGTACAGATAGGGAGATTTGAGATTCAGGGAGATTAAAGGACTTAACTAATTCACACACCACCTCGTGGGATGAAGTCATGTTATTCTGGACAGCTAGTCACTAGCTCTTTCAACTTGATATTGCGTCACGCTGAAACCTAGGTCATCCCTACAGAGATCCTTGGTGGATGTGATGCTTATATATTTGTGCAATTTGGGTATGCTAATTAGTCAAAGAAACCGGACTTCAAATGAGCAAATAGCTCTCTTTATTTAAATAGATTCTGACATGAGGTTTGGCAAATGTTAAAATATTTTTTAAGTATGACTCACTTACTCTGAATACTTATGATACCAATTTGGCAAGAGCCCCAGGCACGACTGTGGAAGTCATTCTACCCAGGGTGGTGAACATGGTTTTCTTTATTCTCTTTCTCTGTAAACAAAACTGAAGCCTTTGTATGCCCGTTAACATTGCCATGTGCATAGTCTGTGGCCTGCCAGAGGGCTATCTATTACATGTATCTACTCCTTGTTTCTAAGAGAAAGGATTCTCTCTAACGCACTCTTTTTAATGTCTTCATTTCTTTTTCTAACTCTACCTCCAGACTTCTAAGTATAACACCCACACAAGCCCTTGGGTGTCCTGTCATTAGCCCCACTGGGTTATGCAGACCCAGTCCCTGAAAGGGGTGATCTGTTCTAAGTATTTTTTGTTCGTTTGTTTGTTTGTTTGTTTGTTTGTTTGTCTTCTTGGTCTCATCTATAATTCATCCTCTCCTACTTTCCTTCTAAATCATAGATATTTTCCTCCACATAGAAAAAATAAACGTGAAAAAGTAGAGTAGATGAAAGATGATTGAGACAGGTGAAAAGAGATTGTCACGTTGAAAGAAAAGTTTAAAAAATGAATGTAAATGAAGAGTAAGATGTATATAGAAAGTTACGATCACAGGAAAAAAAAAAAACCCATTCCAACAGCAATGATTTCACCAAAACTAAATATAACCCAGAAGTAAAAATTAAGGAACATATGTCAAAATTGTATGTGGTTTTTTTTCCCCTGAAATAATAGGCTACGAATATCAGAGGGATTGTTGAGTTTTACATGAATCATAAAATATCCCTTAACTTTAATTCTATACTTCTTTAATTCAATTTGTTTTAACTTACTCTCTGGACTGACTCCAGAAATGCTATTTTTAGGAGCAAATTTATAATGATCCCTCTTCTCCTTAACTGATAAATAGGTACCTGTGTCAATACGACATGCTTTCAAGCATCATGGGATAGCGGTTAAGAGCTTGGATTTGGACCTGGCGTGCTGGGGTTTCATTTTTGGCTCAGCCATTGAATAACTGCATGGCCCGCATGTGAAAGCTGGTTGATTGACCTGTGCCTTAAATAGGGATAATGAAATTTTCCACCTCACAGGGTGACCTGAAGGTTAAAGAGAGAACGCAGTTGAAATCAAACCCTAGCCAGGGGTTCTCATCCTGTGGGTCATGACCCCTTGGGTGGTCGAACGACCTTTCACAGGGGTCGCCTAAGACCATCCTGCATATCAGATATTTACATTACGATTCATAACAGTAGCAACATTACAGTGATGAAGTAGCAACGAAGATAATTTTATAGTTGGATCACAACATGAGGAACTGTATTTAAAGGGCCAGAAGGTTGAGAACCACTGCATCTGTGGTAAGGCAAAGGTTGGAGTCTCCTCGATGTGTAAGAATACCCTGGGTACCTTGTTATTCTTTTTTTAAAAAAGAAATTTCCTGCATAAAAAACACAGGATTGCTTAAGAAGTAAATAACATCACCGGAAGCTCACTTCTTATTGCAATCATCTGATAAATTCTGAATTCATATTCCAGAGAATGGAAAATGAAGATTAATGGTCACATACAAAAAAAGCTTTAAATGCATTAGAAGTCCGACCGTTCTCCATAACGTCACTGTGTTAAGCTGTGTGATGGCATAATTGAAGCTGATCAGAACACATGCTATTGATTTAAGGACATATGGCCTAATTAAAAGTTGAACTTTTGTTCAAAAAAACCTTGTATTTTTATAAGAGGATCACAAATGTATGCAGAGGGAATGGCTTGTGCTAGTTCCTGGGTGAAAATAAAAATATTCCTGGGTCTTGAAAGAAGGTTTAATAAGGATTTGCTCTTTAAAGAGAGACTTAAATTAAAAAATGTTCATCGCTACAAATGAGAATTTATCCCCCAGTTTAAATCCTTTTATAAAAGGTGATTTTATGTATTCTGTATTTAAATGGAGATGTTGTATTCTTCCCTCCCTACCTGCTTTCCTCTCTCCCCCCTCTCTCTTCCCTCAAAGAAAAAGTATCAGTGTTTTAACAAAAGCTTTATTGTAGAAAAATATTATACAGGAAATAATGGTAATACATAAATATAGGAAGGTATAGTTTTTCAGGACACCACTAAATAACATTGATCAATGGAATTCATGTCAAAGGAAGAAAACATCTTGGAAAAAGAGAATTATGAACTTCCAGAAGCTACAAAGAAAACTTTTCATGATTTTTTTTTTCTTGCTATTTTTTTGAGAATCACTCTGAACATGTAAGTTCAAGGGTGTCTGAGAATGAAAGGAAAGGTAATGAAAGAAAAGTAATGGAACATTTATAGACCTCAATAAGGGATTTATTCTTCAAAGGGTCAATTGGCTGAGTTAATTTGCTCAGCCTGAGCAATAATGGGCCAGTGATTTAAGGTTCAGTGTCTTTACTTACCGGAAAATGCATGTCAAGCCTAAATAAAATCAATTCTGTTCAAACATTCTACCTTCTTTCATTCCTACCAAATAACACTTCTTATGATCCATGAAGGTATCTTTCTGGAAGTTTAAGAAAGCATTGTCAAACTTGTAATTCTTAAATGCATAGCTTAAGATTTTTTAGAACACAAAATTAATGTAAATCATATTAGGAGCCTTAAAATGTGAAAATGGTTTCTTTGGTGTATAAGTACTCCTTTAGCACCTCAGGTACTTTTGCAAGAAGACTAAAAAGTGGAAGTGACTAGAACAGCAGTTCTCAACCTGTGGGTCGCGACCCCTTTGGGGGTCGAACGACCCTTTCACAGGGGTCGCCTAAGACCATCAGAAAACACATATATAATTACATATTGTTTTTGTGATTAATCACTATGCTTTAATTATGTTCAATTTGTAACAATGAAAATACATCCTGCATATCAGATATTTACATTATGATTCATAACAGTAGCAAAATTATAGTTATGAAGTAGCAACAAAATAAGTTTATGGTTGGGGGTCACCACAACATGAGGAACTGTATTACAGGGTCGCGGCATCAGGAAGGCTGAGAACCACTGGGCTAGAAGGATCAAAGTGAACCCGCCCAGTCCATACTCATTGTCTAAATTCTACCATGCCTATGTTAAAACTTCCCAATTAGTTCTCTTCTGAAGACAGAATTGTGTCGTCTCAGAGCAATTGAGAGTTCTTTCTAGAAGCTAACTTCTTACGGACTGATTCAACTAGTATGCCATTAAGAAACACTGTGATTAACATTTTTTTTTCAATATCTTCTTATCAGGTTTTGGTTCATATTTTTAAGATGCTACCTAGAGAGTTCATGACTAAATAAATGCACAGTATTTTAAGGATTCATTTTGTAATTTCCAAGTGACCTTAGGGAATATTTTTGTCAGTATTTCTGTACATAAGCAACATAAGTCACCTTTGGTCCAATCTCTGAGCCAGGTACCAAATCTTGTGCATTCTGAGTTGTGCTTTTGAAGGCTGATAAAGGCTGGAAACACAAAAATCAATACGTTTTAATACCTTTCTTTTATAGGAATATTCAAAAAAGTGCCTTTTTGGGTTTTATGAGATTGTCTTTTTTCAAAAATACTACTTTTGGGGGAGGGGCATTATAATATATATAGAACTTTATATATATATATATATATCTAGGGGCCCAGTGCACGAATTCGTGCACGGGTGGGGTCCTCCTGGGTGGCCAGCAAGGATGGGCTGAAACCCGCAGTCCAGTGCCTCCTGCAGCTCCTGCCTGCCGCTCCCGCTCATTCCGGCTCCACTGCGCCTGCCATGGGCTTGTGCACAATCAGTCCTGATTGATGGGGAGAGGCTTGTGCTGCCACAGCAGCGCTCATCAACCATGAGCCCTGCGTCTGGCTCCCTCCCAAGGGGAGTGGCTTGTGGGATTGGGCTGAAACTGACTCTCCGACATCCCTGAGGGGTCCCGGATTGCAAGAGGGTGCAGGCCAGGCTGAGGGACCCCACCAGTGCATGATCGGGCCGGGGAGGGGCAGCGGGGGGGCTCCAAGGCCTGTCCAGCTCATCTCGTTCAGTATCTATCGGCCAGACCCCAGCAGCAAGCTAACCTACCGGTCAGAGCATCTGCCCACTGGTGGTCAGTGCATGTCATAGAAACTGGTCAACCAGTTGACTGCCCCCTAGTGGTCAGTGCACATCATAGTGACCAGTTGAGCAGCCTTAGCATATCATTAGCATATTAACACTTTGATTGGTTGTTCGGTTGTTCTGCTGTTCGGTCTATTTGCATATTACCCTTTTATTATATAGGATACATGTGTGTGAATTATACATATATATAATTCATTTTAAGTTAAGATTATATGTGTGTCTATCAACTATATATATAATATATATATAATATATAATATATATATATATATAATATATATATCATAGTTTTTATATTGTATAATATTAGGGCTAATTTCATGACCCTCCCCCATGTTGATAGATTCTGAATTTTATCATTTGTCAGGTATCAAGTGTTGACTCAGCAAAGAATTACCAGTATGACCCCTTGAACAAGAAAAGTCCAATTTTTCCACCAGCTGCAATAAGGAAGGTCATTGTACTTAGTGGAACATCTAAAGGGAGAGGTCCCAGGTAGTATTTTATAGCCTTGGCACCCAATTTAAGGTGGATCGTTCAATGGAGAGATGCTGGTTAGGCTTGTGCAAAATGGGTTAGGATCAGTGGACACAGCCATGTAAACAGGTGACTGAAAGTAGACAACTGTTTGATGGGGCTAGTTGAGTGAGCTGTTGCCCTGAGAAGGAACTTTTAACTCTGATGAGCTAGCTGAATAGTCTTTAGAAAAAATTGATTTTTAGAAAGTTTCTGCAACAAGCAGTAATGTTTTTTGTAATCTCACTTCCCAGGCAACTGGACTACTAAACGTGTGGTAATAGAGAGAGTAAGTCTGGCTGTAGATGATCGTAGTTCACATAGGTCAAACTCGGCTTATATTTCTACTCCTCACGTTAGAAAATGCGATGCTGATTTTCTGAATTACATATAAATTATATAATAAACTATGTTTAGCATTGCAGTTTATTTAGTATTAAAGAACTACTGCACTTTTTTCATAGTTTATTGAATTAAAGATGGATGCTATGAAATATGTGATGTCCAAAAATAGTATCTGAATAGTAGACTTTTATAAAGAGCTAGAATTTAGTTTGCTAATCTGACTTTTGCAAATCACGAGTTGAATAAGAAGCTCCGAAAAAGCATTTTAAGCATTTAAGAACCTGATTTTTAATAATAATGTTAAATGATGAAAAAACCGTGCTTCTTATCCTTGTCATTTATCATGTTTTATAAGGCAGTATAGTTCTGGTTTGCTAAACATTAATTAAAATCACAAATGTAGTTCCTGCTAGTGTTGATGATGCTATAGTTGGTGAACTATTCATGATAACTAATAATGGTTTAGTTGCTTGGTTTCTCTCTATTTATTATACATATAAAACATCATTTAGAATTTGGTCTTTCCCAATTAAAATCCACATTTACCTCTCAGCTCTTTTTTAATAATGAATATTTATTTCTTGTTTGAGAGGCCTCCTGGATGACTTTATATATGATCAAAGTAGTTTGTTCAACACTTTATGCTATACAGTTCTGAGTTTATGCTAATTTATGCTAACACCAATATGTCCCTCTTGTTATGAATAATAACACAACAAACTTGATTACAAGTAGCCAGAACTAGCAATACAGCCAAGAAGAAAGAGTTGGAAGGCATCAGGTTGAAAAGAGGTGTTGTCCACCTGGTGTAGATGAGTGGTTGAGCATCGACCCATGAGCCAAGAGGTCAACGGTTCGATTCCAACTTATACAGGGTTGGAAACGGGGCAAGAAAGTGGCCAGAGGGCTTAGGAAGTCAAAGTACATACATTGAATAGTAGGGACAATTCACCTTTTTTCTTTTTTAAAAAATATATTTTCATTGATTCCAGAGAGGAAGGGAGAGGAAGAGATAGAAACATCAATGATTAGAGAGAATCATTGATCGGCTGCCTCCTGCACACCTCCACTGGGGATCAAGCCTGCAAACCCAGGCATGTGCCCTGACTGGGAATTGAACCGTGACCTCCTGGTTCATAGGTTGATGCACAACCAATGTGCCACTCAGGCTGGGCAAGAATATGACACTTTTGACACTTTCTTTGACAAGGAATACTAGTATGCAATGGTGACCTCCTGGTTCATAAGTAGACACTCAGCCACTGAACCACACCGGACAGGCAATGCACTTTTTTCCTAATCATACCAGGTGACACAATGTGCTTGTCTAGCAAAATATTAATTGAGTAATGCTTATATCTTGATAGCAAAATGCTTTTAACAGTGCTGTCATAGCTTTCCCTAAATTGTGTCTGAACCTCCATCGCTGTTGGTTGACATGACATTTAAGGAAAACTAAATGGACATTGATGGAAATAATCTTCTAGAAACTGTCAGTGTAAAAATCTTCATCCCCTAAAAGTCATTCTGCTTCAATATGTGATCAAATGACACCTGAAAGCAGAATCCTTCTCAATGTATTTCCCAGAGGCCCTCCTTTCTGCTCCAAGTGACGTCATTGCCATGTTCGCCCTGAATCGGCTCTGCTCATTTATGGTTTTGTTCCTTTGGTCACTCGTCTGTCTGCTTTGATCGCTCGGTCACTTCCCCTCTGTCCATCTGGCGAGCCAGCTCGTTCAAAGTCATACTATTATTTTCTAGCAAATCTACCGAGGACCACAGTGTAAATATTGGTAGGTCAAGTTGGGCAGTGCAGAAATGAAGTACTTAGCATCCCTCCTCTAAAGTGCATTTCCCATCATGCCCGTGAAGAATAAAGTCTGAAATCTCAGGCACATGCATCCCTTAATATCTTCCTCAAATACCCTACATTGCCCTGATCTTCCCCCTTTGCAGGAATCCTGTCGCTTGTAAGCCTAGCGCGAAGGATTCAGGACTTCGGCAGGCATTGCTTGGTTCCTTCTTTATTTTTGCATGCCTTAGCCAGGCTTCTGCAATTAGGTTTCTTGAGAACAGGGAATAAAAGAAAATGTTCCTTCATATCCCCATCAGTACATATCTCAATGTCAATGACAGATACTTCGTAAATAGTTCTTCCTTCCATCGGTGATGGATCACGGGCTTACCGACCAAGCGGCGATTTAAACTGCTCACTTTATTATTCAGGAGCATCAGGCATGGTGATGGGTTTTGTACAGAAACCAAAGGGTCTGGATCATGCTTGCAATTGCCTCTCGGTGAATAAAGCCGTCAGGTCTAATTCAGCAATGCTTAGCTCTACTTTGGTATGCGTTTTACATAGCATATCCACGGGGCTTTCCATATTATTTCTTGAGTAGAAGAGTCAATATTTCAGGAATCAAAATTCACCTCGTAATTCAAAAATGTGTTCTCACAGTCTTCAGGGGCATGTCCTGCATTTCTGACATGCATAAACCACATCAGAATCATTTGGAAGCTACACATAGAAATGACAAATTGCATCAGTGAGCTGAATAACATTAGGCTAAAGCCAATAGAAACCACTGGGCACACTGAGCTATCATAAGGAAACAGGAGAATAGGGCACTTTAAATATATATATATATATATATATATGTATATATATGTATATTTTTAAATATATTTTTATTGATTTCAGACAGGAAGGGAGAAGAGAGAGAGATAGAAACATCAATAATGAGAGAGAATCATTGATCGGCTGCTTCCTACACACCCCACACTGGGGATCAAGCCCGCAAACCCAGGCATGTGCCCTGACTGGGAATTGAACCGTGACCTCCTGGTTCATAGGTTGATGCACAACCAATGTGCCACTCAGGCTGGGCAAGAATATGACACTTTTGACACTTTCTTTGACAAGGAATACTAGTATGCAATGCTAAAATATTCTGTATAATAAAGAGGTAATATGCAAATTGACCCTCACACCCTCACAAGATGGATACCTACAACCAGGCCTGCAGGGGGGTTAGTGAGGGACAACCAAATGACTGAACAAGCAGGCTGTGTGGGGTGACCAGGCTGGGAGGGGGGGCAGTTAGGAGCGACCAGGCAGGCAGGCAGGTGAGCGATTAGGAGCCAGTGGTCAAGGATTGTAAGAGGGATGTCCCCCAAGGGGTCCCAGATTGGAGGGGTGCTGGCTGGGCTGAGGGAACCCCCCATGCATGAATTTCGTGCACCAGGCCTCTACTTTAATAAAAAATAATACATTTTTATGAAAGTCAAGTCCCATATGCACACATTTTGCAATGAAAACTGTAGCCCAGCATTATAAGGAATTACTCATGTTGTGTAGACAACATCTCAACCTAGTAAAATTATCCCAACATTAAAAGCATTAGGTCCCCTTGCAGGTATGGCCCCTTTGGTTGGGCATCCCCCCATACACTGAAAGGTTGCCAATCAGGGCATAGGTTCTGGTTGTGAGCTCAATCCCCAGTAGGGGGCGTGTAGGAGGCAGCCAATTGAGGTTGCACTCTCACATCAGTGTTTCTCCCTCTACCTTCCTGTTTCTCTAAAAAACAAAACAAACAAACAAAGCATTGATTGTATTTTCAAGAATGGAAATTCTGTGGTCGATACTATGCATCCCTGGCAGTCTTTTGTAGTAACAAAGAACAATTAGATTGAAATACTGTTAGGTTGGCCTGCTATTATTATAATATTATGGGAGAAGTATTTTATAACTAAATATAATTTCATGAGACAAGTTCAGTGGAATTCCACTTTTAAAAAGTGAAAATTTCAAATTTAAATGTTAGTTAAAACCTATAATTTTTAAATGATCTCATAATTTATCAACATTCTTTTATTCTTCAGACTAATTACCTCGAATTTTGGTTTCTCTATTCTCTTCTTGATTGTGTTATTTTCTTTAGAATTGTCAAGAGATGGAGATTAACCCCCCTACTACATTAACATTTTCTACTCAAAGGGTGATTGCAATATTATGCAATCTTATGCAAAATAGAACTTACCAAAAATAGTGGAAAGACAGAGAGGGCACTAAATAATTTATCCCAAATCACTCCAGATGTGGTATGCTTCCTTTGAAGTGCCAAATGCATGGTTCTGAATGCCCTATTAATGTATACTGAGCGGGTTGATGAGCTATATTATAATATAAATTGTGAATTGTTTGGTGTTAAAACTTCAGTTTTAATTACAGCGTAGTTAACTTCTGATTAGTCATTGTAATGGGGGCGTGAATAGTAGATATAAACACAATCCACAGATTTTTTTCCACATTAAAGTAATATTGTGATTTCTTGTTACATATGAACTTTATCTGCCCTCCATATTCTCTTATTCCCATCTATCTTTAACTAATATGTAATGGAATAAACTAAAATCTGTATGTTAGCTTACATCTAATATTTGATAAATGGTATCTGAATTTTTAAGGCTTATCTGAAAATTTCTATGTCCTTGCAAAGAGATGGCGGTGTGAAGAATTAAAGGAATACATTTCAGTTATGATTCCACTGTACACTTGTGATGTGTAAGAATATTAAGTATTCAGAGGAATCATTAAGATTGATTATTCAAGACACATTCATGATGTACATATCGATTTGCCCTTTTTCATAGAGTAATAGATTTGGATGTGTCTAGGTCTGTACCCCAAACCATTTCTTCTTTTTGTTGTTTGGGTTAGTTGATCACCCGGGATGCAAGCTCCAACTCCAACTCTAGGGGTTATAGGTTTAAAGGAAATAAATATAAAAATGTCCATATATTTTTCTTTCTTTTTTTTTATTGATTCTTTTTCCTTCTTTCATTCAAAACTGGACAGCTACTGAGAGTAAGAAATAGCCACAAACTGAGATTTTAATCCCAATATTTTTCAAGGGTTAATGACAGACTTTTTTTTTTTTTTCCTTTGGTTAATCCTCACTTGAGGATATTTTTCCATTGATCATTTTTGAGAGAAAAAGGGATGGGGAGAGACAGAGAGAGAGAAACGTCAGTATGAGAGATTCATTGATTGGTTGCCTCCTGCACGTGCCCCAATCAGGGCCAGGGATTGAGCCTACAACCGAGGTACATTCCCTTGACCGGAATCGAACCTGGGACCCTTCAGTCCACAGATCCGTGCTCTATCTATTGTGCCAAACCGGCTAGGGCTAATATCAAACATTTGACAAATACTTTTAGTAGCCGGGAGGCTAGGCAAGCGACAGTGTGGGATCCATGATATTGTCACCGGCTGAGAGAGAAGATCCAGATTCATCAGAGGAGACAGGAGCTGGCCAGGTGGAAGCTGTGCGTGTAGGTGTTGTGTTCCTGACAAAGAGAGGTCGGGTCCTCATGAGGAGGGGCCGCTGTGAGGACAGGAAGACAGATATCGGTGCCAAATCAAAAGCAGTAACACTAATCACGGAAACAGATAACGCAGCAGTGTCATTACAGCCTGGGTATAAGTCACCACTACAGAATTGACGAGGGACCTGTCCGCTTCTTTCCAATGTCCAACACCTGGGTTCCTTGTCAATGATTTGGGGCCAATGACAGCTAGTTCAGACTCTTGCTGTAATAATCGCATCATGAATAATAGACTCAAGCATTAACTGGAGGGCTTGCCAATAGGCGATGGCTAGTAATTGGTAGTGGTTGATATTTTTATCTACTTGATTTAAAAAGTAATAGGGTATCTCATTAGTTTTTTTTAAAGATTATTAATTCTAATCCCCAGGAATACCCTACAAAGTAAACACTGTTATTCCTATTATATCTATAAACAAAATGATTCTTGGAGATATTCATTCCTGGTCCAAATTTGTAAAGTGAGTCAGTAAAAAAAAAATCTACCTTCAAACTCAGGTCCTTGTAACAAAAGGCTGGTAACTATTTGATTCTGCTGCATTATTGATCGTATTGAGAAAGCAATAGTTTATTAGGTGAACGTAATTGAGTAAATATGAATGATTTCATCTTTTAACCCACCAATTCTCTGTTAGTGTTGAGTCTGTTTTTAACACATTAATAAAGCCGGTACACAAAACACACCAGTACTATAACAATTGCTTTTGATTAGGATTAGGGCACCTGATATTAATCAAATAGTATCTTATCACTGAGCAAGATTATTGATTTAATAAAGTTTTAACAAGTTAATGTATTTCTATTGAACATCCTTGCTTCAACCTTTTATTGCTATTTTGAAAATCTTATGCCAGTAAACTTTTACTTTCCTTCAGAGACTTGATTCATCTTGTGATTGATGGCTATGGGTTCAGATGCCACCCTGTCACACTGCTAAATGTTATCTTTGACACCAGCATGCCTATCTTTTATTTACACATTATAAATACGGCTTTTCTTCTCTGAAATGAAAAGAATATGCCATTTGATCCCATATATTATTCATATTTGGGTGAGGAAATATTCTCTAAGGTTTGATCCTCAGGAAGATTGATTCTTTTTACTGAAAACCCGTTGTTTTGCCAAATAATTTTTTTCACAGGTCCATTAAATAGTCCATTAAATGGCAATCATTCATATGCATTTCAGCGAGGACTTAAGTCTGCCAGGTGGTTTATAGCACAGTTGACTTCATACATTTAGAATGCGATTCGTAAACATTTGTCATCTTCAATCTTGTCATGAATCTCGTTCAGCAGGTATTTTTCTTTGCAGGGAATCAGTTAGTGACAGAGTCCTAATGCTTTCCTAGCTACTTCTTCCTTCCAGAAGCTCATTTGTTTTCCTAAATAGACCCGCAGAGAACATTCAAACTTCCTAGGAAAACACTGCCCTATACCCTTAAGCCTGCTTAATCCACCTGTGGTCTAGTAAACAATAGCCTCAAGAAGGCACAGACTCAGTGGTTGAGCATTGCCCTAAGAACCAGGAGGTCACAGTTCAATTCCGGGTCAGGGCACATGCCCGGGTTGCGGGCTCTCTCCCGGGGGACATGCAGGAGGCATCAGATCCAAGACTCTCTCTCTCATCATTGATGTTTCTGTCTCTCTCTTCCTCTCCTATCCTCTCTGCAATCAATAAAATATTTTTTAAAAAAGAAGTCAAAGATAGAAGTGACAGGAATTAGATTTTCAAAATGAGTAAAATCTCATGGTTTATAAAAAGGCTCTGTTCAACGCACATGAAATCCTTTATAAAAATGTGCCAGTTAGAGAAAGACATCTTCACGTAACAACTCCTTATACACCTGATACACCTGAGGTCAGTTAATTATACTAGTTCAATCTGAGGTTACTTTTAGGCAAGACAAGTGTTCAGATTTATTTCCTGAAAATTCAGCGTCTGTGATAGCCAACATGTTTAGCATGCAAGTCAGCACCGTCAATGAAGTAAAATGTGTTTTAATGAAAAATGCATAGTCGCTGATTATAAATATACAGCCAGTAAATGCACTATGTTGAATTATGGTTTTATTGGAGTCCTGAGAACCTGAGTTGCAAACATTGATGTACATAATGCTACCTTGTGTTAAATATGACGGTACATAGAGGATACATAATTGGTGAGTTCATAGTCTAAAGAGTATTTCCCAAATCAGTATATTTTGTGACAAATATTATATATGTCTTTTTAGAAATTTTTTGATGAATGAATAGGATGTGTACGGACAAAAAGTTTGGAGACATGTGCTTGAAGAGATAAGCAAGAGAAAACTTTGCCTGTCCTTTGTGTACCTGGTCGCTTTTGTTCAGGGAAATTGCATCTCTAATCCTCCAGGTTTCCCAAGACACATTATAGAATATGCATATCAGCTGATAAAATAATCATACATTTTAATATTTTATAGATGCATACAAATAAATACTGCATAAAGGAATATTTTAATAAACTTCAGCAAACATTTTATCTTCAATATTTAGCCCAGATTTTCCAATTAAAAGTTTAAAAATGCTAAGTATAGATTTTTAAAAAAACTTTCAGAACTACTTTCTCCCCCCCTCCCCCAAACTGTGGACTTTCCAACTGGCCTATTCATTTACTGGTATGTGCGCTCCAAGTTTGATATCGTTATCTATATATATAAAAGCCTAGCCCTGACGGGTTTGGCTCAGTGGATAGAGTGTCGGCCTGAGGACTGAAGGGTCCTGGGTTCGATTCCGGTCAAGGGCATGTACCTAGGTTGCGGGTATACCCCCAGTGGGAGGTGTGCAGGAGGCAGCTGGTCGATGTTTCTCTCTCATCGATGTTTCTGACTCTCTATCCCTTTCCCTTCCTCTCTGTAAAAAATCAATAAAATATATTTTTAAAAAAAGCCTAAGTGACCATTCGACTGGTAGCTATGATGTGCACTGATCACCAGGGGGCAGACGTTCAATGCAGGAGCTGCCTCCTGGTGGTTAGTGTGCTCCCACAGTGGGAGCACCACTCAGCTGACCGAGGGGCACCAGATGCCGGGCTCAAGGCACGAGCCTCTCCCACGGACAATTCCTGTGTGCCCCTCTCCCATCCGGTCCGGGACCTGGATCAGACTGGCATTGGGACTGACTGGATGCGAGCCTGCGACCACTTCTTGATCATGGGCACGCCAGCGTCACCCTAGGATGGGTGCTAGGAGACCGCAGCAGAGGCAATGAGCCTCGCTTCACGGACTACTGCATCCCTAAGGGATGTTGGACTGCCAGTTTTGCCCAATTTCCCCCCCCCCTCCCCCGAGGGACCCCACCAGTGCATGAATCCGTGAACTGGGCCTCTAGTTTAAGCATAACTTTACTGATTAGAGTTCTCCAAACATTTTCATATTCTTCTTCCTAGATTGGCAGCCGGGCCATTTTCATTGCTCTTCTACTCAATTAACAGGGAAGTGTGTGTAGGCATGGTCCTGTTACAATGTTCCAAAATTGTACTCCTTTTGTATATGTGGAAACATTTTTCCAGATGAAAGAAATATTAAGTTGATCTTATTATAGTTTCTTTGAACGTTGCCCCATTAAAAGTGATGTCATTGACAGAAGTGATATCATAAAATATTCAACAGTATTTCCCTATAACACGGCTACTACCAAATCAGAGATAACACTCACTGTAAACACTTGAATGGCTATAATGTGTTTAGCTGAATAATAGTCAAAGCTATCAGACATAAACTCATGCGTTCAATATAGCACCTCTTAAGTATCAGTGGCTATGAAAGCCTATACCCGTACAATGACATAAAACATTTATGCATTTCTAATTGTTTGCTTGTTTGATTTTTTAAATAGGATAGAGAGATACTAAATTCCAGATAAAGAAATCAGGCATAATTCCAAATCCTCTCCAAGTCCTCCTTTTTTAATGTGCAGAAGAATAACTGGATAGTACTTTTGCCTGATCTATTTGTATATCCCAGTTTCTTATTTAAAAAAATCAGAGATCTGTCAACTTTTGACATAGGGGTAATTTATATGGTGTAGACTTAGTTGCTAAGTTGATCTTCAGAGTCATTGTTTTGAAACCACAGGTATAATTCAGGGAAATGATTTTCAATGTTGAAATTGCTCTTCTTACTTATTTTGCTACTGGTCTTTTTATTTTTCCGGAGGATACTAAGGATATATAGTCTTCAAAGTTAAAGCTATATTATTGATGATTAAGTTAAATGTTAAGTAGACAGAAATAAGTGTAGATATTTAACAAAATTAAGTAAACAATTTTTTTTTATTTTGCATTTCCCTAGCTTTATTGAAATATTATTTGACATGTCACCTATGTAAGTTTAAGGAGTATAATGTGACGATTAGTAAATACATACCTATGTTGCAAAATGAAGATCACATTAAGGTTAGTTAGCGCCTCCATCTCAGGTGGGATCACTTTTAAAGTAGGTTATCAGAAGTATAGTTCAATATACCCATTTAGTTCAGTGTTGAACTCTTAGGACTAAATGAGTCATTGGGCCATGGATAGCAAGTGTCCACTAAATGATAAAGCAAATAAAAAATAATGAACACTTTCTCTACATGGTGGATATCAAAATGTGTTTTTGTGTGTGTGTGTCTGAAATAAGTGTGAATGTGTGTGTGTACAAAACGGTTTCAAAAACAAAAAATAAAATAAACTGCTCATGTGATATGTTGTTCACTCATATGTGCAGATCCTTTATCAGGCTTTATGTTCAAGATGCATTCATTTAGATAGATTCTAGAAGTATGTTAGCAACCTCAAGTTCTGCAATATTGGATTTAGGACATTGTATAAGCTTTAAAAATGGGGGTGTATTACATTCCATTTATATCCTTTCAAGTGGTAAGCGGATTTTCAGAACTCATAGAACAGATAATACAGTAAAGAGCCACCATTTATTGAAACTTATCCTCTAATCTTAAATCACATGCAAGGAACTATTGTAAACACATCTATACAATGATTAAACATTTATATGAACATCTATATGTCACCGAAACTATCATTATTAAATCATTTGAATAATTCACATCTTCAAGAATGTGATAATAATTTGGGATATAAAGAAACAGACACATTTTACACACAACTTGCAAATAACAGATGTCTTTTTATTTACCATTTATCCTATCTCCACGGAAGAATAAGATACTCCCTGCTTTTTCTGCTTATCTGATGAGTTTCATTTCAAGTCTCTTATTACTGTGGCTTTTTGCTTGGGAGTTACTTTATTTTGTACCAAAATAGAGTTCATTTGAATGTATAATCTGCTGTGCCTAAGAATTTACAACGGACACCCACACTCTCACTGGTCTTTATTTTACAGGAAGAGAAGCACAGGTGCTTGGATCTGAAGTCCCTCCCTAGACTGTATGTACATAGCTCCATAATACTCCCACCGATTGCAGGGTAGACAATTAAATGAAAGGCGAATCTGATTAGGGACATCACATTCTCATTCTCTTAATTTCCAGTGTCCTTCGTGGGCAAATCGTATCATGCAGTATCCCTTTCGAGACTCATTTTTATATTCAAGAGAAAACAGTGGATTTAGAACACTTTTAGAAAGCTTTCTCCAAGCCAAGAAGACAAACAAATGTATTACTCACAGGAAAATATTTTTATCTTATTTTATGAAACTTGTCTTTTAACCGGAAGCAAAAGGTTTTCTAAAAACCGCCTCCTCCCCTTTAATACACCAACTTCATCAAAGAGCTCTTTGGATGGAATGGGACCTCAGGGGCTTGCCTCTCTGCAGGTGGGCCTGGGAGTTAGGCTGTTCATGGCGGCCCCCACTGGGGAACAGACAGAGACAGTTTGCTTGGTTGGTCAAGAAACAGCACTTCCTGTCTTGATCGACCCCCATCCCCCTCATCAAGTCGGGGTTAAATACCCTTTCCTGCTGACCCTTGAGTTCGGTTAGGTGCTCTATTCTGTGCTTCCCTGTTACACTGAACTTACCCTGTTACGATATTTCTAACGGTGAGTTCTAAGAACTCATTCATCAGCATTTTATTAGACACTGAACACCATGGAAAGGAAACGGCTGTTGTTCCATAATAAAGGACCAGAGTTCAGCACAAATTACACATAATTTGATAAAATTATTAGACAGGCTAGTCATTGAATACGTTTCCCAGAAAAGAAAGAGGGAGTGGAAAAAAAAATGAATGAAGGGCAATTTAAAATACTTGGGACACTTTCAGTACTTACTTACACATTTTTGATTCTTTTAGATTTGTTTCTTTTTCTCTTTCCAAATTAGCAAAACTTTGAAAAATAAAAAAAAAATAAGAGATTTGCAGAACCTAAACGTTTTTTAGTTGTAGCTGAGGAAGCATATTCTGAAATAAATTGAATTGAGAAATCAGATATATTCTGGGTTTGAGTTCTGGTTTCAGGTCTTATTTAAGTGGATAATAGAGGGACCTAGCTCGTAAGGTTATTAGAGAGAATAAATGAGATAATCCATGTTAAATATTGGTTAATATCTGTAATACTAGGGAAACAATAATACACGTGAGGTGTTTTTTAATTAAATATCTTTTTTTTTTGACTTTTAAGACAGCTGATTATCAAGGCAGACCCAACAGTGTGAATAGAAAGTGTACCATTTAGTAATAATTATATTGATATTATTTGTCTAAGAAACCTTGTTTTTCTGTTTTTCACTTTATAATGGCAAACAACTGGACTGAGGGCAAACTCAGGATCATTATCAATGATATATCTTTAGACGGCCAAGAAGAATAAATCATGAGGATTAATCAATTCTTGAAGTTCTAGACTTAATTGTAAATGATTTGGACAAATTGTACATGAGTATTGCTTTTTCTTAAACGTAAATAAATAATATATTTATGACAACATTTTTTTTTAGGTCCAGAAAGCAGAACAAACATAGCGTGTGGGACTATGAGCCAGGCAAAAGCACAGAAGACGAAGTTATGAGGGAGCAGGAGAATCGTGAGTTAACAATTTGTTCTTTTATGGCAAAACACCACATTGTTAAAAACTGAAGTCTAAATATGTGTTGAATACACATTTTCCCAGGAATGTTTGCATCGTTAATTTAAATTTGCTTAATTCCATTAGCATTGTCTCACTCAGTAGATCTGAACAAGTTAAATGCTTTCTCCTTCCTTAGCAACTAAGCAAGATGCATGAGTTGTATACATTCTTACTGGTTTAAGTTACTCAGTCTTTCTAAAAATGACTTCACTTGCTGAAATTTACTTTTTTCGCACTCTATTCTGTTGAATGTACTCTTGCTAATATTATCCACGCCCTCAGTGGAGAAACCGTTTCATCATTTCCTATATTTATTTATCTCTTGAATGCATCTTAGTCTCACCTGGTTGAACCATGACATGGGTATTAGAGAGAGGCTATGAATTAAGGCCAGTTTCTAATGGTAATTGATTTATTGTGTTCTATGCCAGCTTGAAGCTGTAAGTCATAGGTTTTCCTATGCATAGGTATCTTACAACTTTCTAAGGAACAGTTTGGGAATTTGGAAGATGTTATTGTCATTACAATAATTGAGGAATCTAGTGGCAGTGATAAGAGGGGCCCTGGCTATAATAGGGTTCATAATAATCCTTCACACGATTTGGTTGCTACAAACTAATTTTAAATACCCTCCTGAACATTCATCTACATGTAAAAACCTTCTTCAAGTTATGAACTTAGAACCTAACCCTTTTTGACATGTACTTTTTATGTTTTTAAGATATACTAAATGTCCAAGGAATATGATAATGATGTACTTTGAGAGAGATTGTATTTTATTTTGTTTAGCGCTTCCAAGAGCTATTCACTATTTTATTAAATCATGTTACCAACAGCAGCACCACTATGGGACTGTGTATGGGCTATAGTACTTCCCAGCCAGTCTGCACTTAAGTTGCCGCATTCATGGTCCTTCCTCTCTCTCCTCTGAATCAGCCACCCTGTTCTCATCTCTTTCCAGTTCTAGAAACCATGCACAAGAAATGAGGTGGGGGAAAAAAACACTAGAGTTTGAGGAGAATTGACTGAAATGATTAAATAGATGGGCAGGATAGCCTGTGGGGAAAGATGAAAAGATTTAATTCTCCCCTTTGAAAGTGAACCTTTATAACATGAACCTGAGGTTACAAAGCCATAAGACTAAATGAAAGGGTGGGTGCTTTGATTCCTATAAAATCTTCAAGGAGAATAGAGTTTGTGATCTTTCAGAGTGTGTGTATATATATATATATTTTTCCCCTCTAAAATGGAAAATGGGACCTAATCTGTTTATACCCTTAGAAGAATTATGATTTTAAGAACTTTCCTTAACTCTCCTCCATCAAGTTCCTACTGACATCATGCTCTTCAAAAACAATTTCATGACCTTAACTAGGCTTCCTAACTGGGTTTCTTCTAATGGGAAAGGAATACATCCATGGGAAGCGAGAGGAGGGTTATCTAGGTGGTTATAATTCCGAAGGTAAATGAATATATTGACCTGCTCTTAAGCAAATTAGTGTTCTGTGAATTTGGTTAGCCCAGTGGTCGGCAAACTGCAGCTTGGCAAACCGCGGCTCACGAGCCACATGCGGCTCTTTGGTCCCTTGAGTATGGCTCTTCCACAAAATGCTGGCTCTTCCACAAAATTCCAACTTCTGCGCGTGGGCCATGAAGTTTCAATCGCACTGTACGTGTGCGCCTGCACGTGGTATTTTGTGGAAGAGCCACACTCAAGGGGCCAAAGAGCTGCATGTGGCTCATGAGCCGCGGTTTGCCGACCACGGGGTTAGCCTATGTCAGGTGTTAGGTCCCAATAAACCCTTCAGTCCTGGGAGAAAAAAGACTTGGATCTGAACTAATTGTTTCTAAGATCCTTAAGGACCATGATATATGCCCCCAACAGAAATCTGAGTATGTAGATAATCTAGGACTTGCAAGTATAAGTTATATCTTACCTAATAATAGACAAACATGTAAATTGACTGTCCCTCTGCTACTCTCACCAACCAATCAGGAGAGTATGCAAATTAACCCAACAAAGATGGCGGTTAATTTGCATACGTAGTGGGTGAAGTGATGGAGCGAAGACTGAAGGCTCCATCCGGAGCTGCGATGACTGAAGGCTCCGGCCAGAGCGAAGGCCTGGGTCCCGGGTGCTGGAGGAAAACCTGTGCCGGCAGCCAGGGGAAGGGAAAGCCTATTGCACAAACCTCTTTGTGCAACGGGCCTCTAGTTATTCACTATAATCTTATGTTGGTTATTGGATACTGATAGGAGTCATACTGACCTTGGCTTATTAATGGTGCCCAAACTGTAACACAACTAACTTAGCAAAATCCAATTAACTGAATGGATTACTAATATAATCATTGCTGTGGGCATTAATTAAGGTGAAAATTAATTTTATGACCTGGTATCAGTAGACATCTAATCATATAAATGATCACTGTTATAGAAAAATCTCCACCTTATAAAGCCACATCTTTAAAAGGTTGGGAATCAGACAGTTTATAAAAAGTGTTCTTCATAGCCATCTAGTAACGGTACATGAATATACATTAAATGTATTATAGGACTTTGCATGACATGGTTCACAGGGACATAATGTTAGTATTTAAAATTCAGACTCTTCATTTAAAATATGTGGAAAGCTGACTAAATTATATCCTACATTACAACACTAAACTTTTATCATTTACAGTTAAGTTTTTTAAAAAAATATTTAAGAATTCTATACTAATTCTTCAAAATCATTAGTTTCTAAGTGGATAGCAAACAACCCAAAATAGAGGACAGAAAGATAAGGTCAGCCTAATGCAGCTTCTCATAGAAATGTCGACTCTTCTGAGAGAAAAAAAAAAAAAATTGGCATGAAATGTCCTTATCAGAATTTTTCCTACGGCCTGATGGAAATGTTGGGAAACAAACACCATCTGAAATGCTTTGGTTAAGGAGACATACAAATAAAGCCTTCATTCAATCAAGTGGATCTCTTGGCAAGCAGGGCATCTGATGTTCTAAGAATCAGGACATGCTGGTTTTCTCTCTTTTTTTTTTCTCTCCTTCAAAAACTTACCTCGTTGGGCCATAAAGTCACTTCTTGCCCAGATTGGGTACATTTGTCATCTACCTGATGCTTGAAAGGCCTTTTCCATCTAGCCCGTGTTCCCAGCCTCTGCCGCCCTGTTACACATGCTGGCTGCATCCTGGTCTTGTTATAAGGAAGAGTAATTAGACTGTATTAGAAGTCATCATATTTTTACAAGTAACAAGAAATTAGACATGTCTGCACCAAGACAATCCGCAACAGAAAAGCCCACAACTCAGTTGTGTCCATCTTTGGTTTCACGGCACTCACAACGGAGAACACGAGAAAGATCACCACACGGCCTGGTAGACTCTTCTTTGGCTGTTCATGAAATACTAGAGGCCCGATGCACGAAATCCATGCAAGAGTAGGCCTTCCTTCCCCTGGCTGCCGGCACCAGCTTCCCTCCAGCACCCGGGACCCGGCTTCCCTCGCAGCCCTGGCTTCATCCGGAAGGTTGTCTGGAAGGATGTCCGGTCTAATTAGCATATTATGCTTTTATTTTTATAGATTTCTCCTTGGGGAGCGAACCCAGATACTGAAGGGTACCAATAACCCAAAGAAATCACAAATCTTTTGTCCTTCTAGGAGAGGAATTCTCCCAGCCGAGGAAGACTGTTTTAATATGCTTTAGGGATAGCCATGCAGAGAAGTCAGTGCAGAAATGTCAGTGCCTCAGGGGCGGACGTGCTGGTCTTGCACGTGCTCAAGTGGATCTGAAAGGCTTCTATGTGTTTCTGCCCATATCCGCTGTGATGTTCCCCCGTGAAATTCACACGCAGACCCCTTACACAATCGTAATCACATTTCTAGTTCTCCCTTCAGTTTTCTCTTCTCTCTTTTCAATATGTGGCTGAAGTGGGCGGATTGAGGGGGGTTGACTTCAAGATCCAGTTCTGTACTTTCAGCGAAACCTCCCTTTACAAACCGACATCTGCCACCACCACCCACTCCCTGGGCTGAGAGTCCTGAGTTTCAGGAGACACTTCAAGACGCCTCCACTGTTGTCTGTTTATATGTACTGTAGAGATTCATCCGTTCATGTTCATCAGTCACCAATCTTCCAAAGCTTTCTGTAAAACTCCCCCTCCTTGTCTTTCTTCTCTCTCTCTTTCCTTCCCTCTTCTGCCTTTCTATTGTTCTCTCTCCCCTCCTCTCCCCCTCCCTCCTCCTGCTTCTGGTGTATTCTCCACTGATGACTAATCGTCAGATTCTTGGGAGTGAACCGAAGTAAATCAGATGACCAACTTTTTATCTTTGAACGTCCAATTTTTCTAAAATGCTTCACCAATTATTACCTCACTGTTTTAATATTGTTATTCAAAGAGAGTAATTATGAACTTGTGTATCTAGAGAGACTGCACAAAGCAGAAAGTGGTGGATTTCTTAGATATTGGGTGAAGGAACATACTACAGTAAACTAAACAATGACTATAAGCTGTATGCAGTTAGATTTTTTCTTTCTGTGTCCCATTTTCCTTCATTTCCTGGACTTTTCACATTACTGTTTTCCCCTTACTATTGTTGTTACTCAGCCACCCTTGCCAGACATTGTTCTTCTACCTATTTTTGTGCAAATTCTACACATGTGATTTTGGATTCCTTTGGGGGAAGGCATAAGTATTGTGTATCCTTTTGTATATTCAAAAAAATTATTTTATTAGTAATATATTGTCAGTAAGAAAGATTGGCTAATGGTAGTTTTCAGTAAAAAACCTTTCCAAATATACAGATAGTATAAAGACTGCATATGATGGTTTTGCTTCAAGTGCATGTGCCAAGTTCAAAATGACTAGCACACATTCTATTTAATGTGACAGAGATATAACCTGACAGAAGTATTTAATATGATATACCAAAAGGATCATTAATATGGAATGAGGAAGCTTGGATATCAGTGTTTTATATGCTACATATGTGATCCTGTGAATTTGGGCAAATTATTAAAACTCTCTGAAACTTACATTATTGATTTATAAAATGGGGCTTAGAATACATCCTCAACTGGCTATTAAATGAAAGAGTTTTGGAAACCTTAAACGTGCATGAAATACTGTACAACCTTAATTAAAACCTGAAATAATTTTATGTCAACATTGCTCTTACTAAACAAATGGACTTCCCACCTTGTTCATAAGAAATAGTCTTTAAATACTTCAAAATGCATTTGACGAACCTCTCATTGATGGGAATCTATTATTTAAATTTGAAAGTGCTTCCTTTAAGAGCGCTTGAGTAATTTAAATGATTTTCCTTTCATATAGTGTGACAGGTCTGTAAATTGTGGTATCGATCTGCAGGAGTTCTGTGGATTCTATAAGCTGTTAGATCAGACAATACATTTAATAAATCTGGAGGGTATTTTAAAGGGAAACACAGAAACCTCTTTCCTATGTTTACTGCTAGGGCTATTTCGTTGATTAGTTAGGTCTTCAGTAGGTGGACTTATATGCTGTACTTTTGAAATAGTAGCTGTGGTGGATCATTTTCTCTTATGCAGATGAAATCATGTGTATACAACAGTGGTGCAGAGAGGACGAGCAGCGATATTGCAGCTCAATGGTTTTCAATTAATCAGCCCAGGAGAAGGTGATAGGAATTGGAAACGCATAGGTCCGAAGAATATCTGATGAGTTTTGACACAAGGCCTATTATCTACTAAATATTTTTAGCACCCAACTCAGATACCATGAAAGCAATTACTTATCTAAATCAAAATTGTGGACTTATTAACAACAAGGAGAGGATATTTTTATGATGCTTTAACATTTCGTAATATGTTTGCTATATAACTTATGGCACTGGGGATGAGAGGACAACCTCAAGAGTGTTGTTTATGCCCTAGCTGGGTTGGCTCAGTGGGTAGAGCGTCGGCCTGCAGACCGGAAGGGTCCCGGGTTTGATTCCATTTAAGGGCATGTACCTCGGTTACAGGCTCCTCCCTGGCTTGGGCCTGGTCGGGACTCATGCGGGAGGCAACCAATCGATGTGTTTCTCTCACATCGATATTTTTCTCTGTCTGTCCCTCTCTCTTCCACTCTGTCTAAAAATCAGTGGAAAAATAACCTCAGGTGAGGATTAAAAAAAGAGAGAGAGTTGTTTATTATTGCTAGTAAATGCTAATGTCCAGTTGCATTATTGGTTCAGCGATAATTGTACTCAACCCAAGTTTTGTTAAATGTAATGTCATTTCCTGCTACCCATCCTGACATTTTTAATTGTGCTCTTGTCACCTGACCAGGAGGCCACAAACATTTTCTGGAACCCAGTGCACCAAAGCAAGTCACAGAAAAGCTGTTTATAGGTCACACAGGATACAGTGAATCTCAAGCATCTTATAACAAAACTAGAGACCCGGTGTACAAAATGCAGGCATCAGTAGGGTCCGCAGGCCTGGCCTGTGATCAGGGCTGATCTTCCCTGGCTGCCAGCAGGGTGATTGGGGCCTGCGGGCTGGTGGTCAGTGCGTGTCATAGCCGACCGGTCTTTCTGTCTCCTGGTCAATTTGCATATTATGCTTTTATATATATAGATTTTAAAAAATATAGGAACATTTCAATGATTATCTATTCAACCTTGAATTTAGAGTCATTGATAAGATGACATGTTCCTTCCCCTTGCTAGTGGGGGGGGGGGGTAGACATGACTGAGGTCTCACCATGGAAGGATGTGTGCTTATAGGGTCTAAATTGTAAATCTCCTACAGGGGATCAACTCCACCTTCTGGGCAGCTTGATAGATGATGATGTTCTTGGGAAAATTTTGGAAGACACATATAGAAAATGGCATAAATTTAGTTGTCATCTGGGTCCCTAAATGACTGCATGGCAAAGGCTGCCTTTAGTTTTGTTCAACAACCCAGAATCATTAGATGAGTGAGAAATTAACCACATTGGGTTAAGCCATTAATATGTTGTAGCTCACCGATCATAGAAATTAGCTCTACCCTAGTACACAATCCTAAAAATCAAAGAAACATAACAAAGAATGTGAGCATGTATCAAAAGGGACATGCCAATCAGCATTGAAGGTGGTGGCAACATTCTGGACACAAGATCATATCTTCCAATAAATTATATCAATGTCATGTCCCAGGTTATTAAACAGAGTGAGGTAAATGATCTGGAAAATAGACATGATTGATTTTTAATTACAGATAGATTCTTCACATATAGATGTTGGTGTATGTTTATACGAGTAAGGTGATTTATTATTAATGGCTACCTCAGGGTACAGGAGAGGGGGATACTTGATACATTGATCATTTTATTAAAAATTGGTAACATAAAGCAACTTTCTAATTGGTTCACCAATATTTATGTTCTTTCTTCTCCTATTAATTTTCTTGGGACTTTATCTTCCTGCAATGGATTCTCTTATGGGTATATTGCTTTGGAGGAGAGAGGTCAACTAAACAAGTAATCTGAATATTTTGTCTCTATTCATGTGTGTATTGGATTTAGGTAGTTTTGCTAGGATTCATTTTTTGGCAGAATTACACATTTTTGTCAAGATATATGAAGTATATTTTATGAAGTATATGAAGTTTCTGTAGGTGAAAAAGATAATATATCTGGACACGGGTGGCTTTTCTTCCATTAAAGAAAGATAATTAAATGATCATAATAATGCTTCTATTCATCGCATCAATTGCATATACCTGTCAAATTGCAGTTTTCTAGTTAGCTGAACATAATATAGTATATAATAAGCCCTGTTACGAATAGTAGGCTTCTAAATTAATACTTTTATTTATACCTTGTATTACCGAGAAGTACTTATATTTCCATAAAATTAGTCAGCCATTAAAAGGGGTTATGTTTAACTAGTTTTACAATGTCCATTTGTCCATTTTAACAGACAGCAAAATGGTATTTTGATTTAAAATACACAAATGGTGTCTTCCCTCTTCAAATGAAAATCTTGCCCCTTTTCTCTTATTTGTCTGAATATATCTTGGTTTCCAATTAGCACATCCACATAAAATAGCAATTTAGGATGAGGCCACTTCATCATGCTGGTAGCTGCTAAGCTCTCTTAAGGTGTATAGTTTGAATCTGGAGTTGTACAACAGTATCTTTCCAGAGCGCACGTCAGAAACAAGATTGCAATCATCATTTGAATAGTTTAGACCAGTGATGGCGAACCTATGACACGCGTGTCAGAGGTGACACGCGAACTCATTTTTTTGGTTGAATTTTCTTTGTTACATGGCATTTAAATATATAAAGTAAATATCAAACATTTAAATCTTTGTTTTACTATGGTTGCAAAGATCAAAAAATTTCTATAGGTGACATGGCACCAGAGTTAAGTTAGGGTTTTTCAAAATGCTGACACGCCGAGCTCAAAAGGTTCGCCATCACTGCTCTAGACTCCTTTTCTGTTTTCCTTTTGTCTGTCTGTCCCAGTCCTTAGAAATCTCTTTTTTACAAAGACTGGATTTGCCTCACATGGTCTGCAGTGGAGGCTCCCAAAATGCTCTAGTGATACTGCCCAGAGAACCAGAGGAGGAGCTGTTATCTCATGTCACCAGTGCTGTGTCCAAACCTGTTAGTAACAATATCTGTCAGGTGGAAACCATCACTGCGGTGCATGCGTTTGTGTGTCTGTGTGTGTGTGTGTGTGTGTGTGTGTGTGTGTGTGTTTGGGTGTTAGTGTATTTAAATCAGGGGTCCTCAAACTTTTTAAACAGGGGGCCAGTTCACTGTCCCTCAGACCATTGGAGGGCCGGACTATAGTTTAAAAAAAAAACAACTATGAACAAATTCCTATGCACACTGCACATATCTTATTTTGAAGTAAAAAAACAAAATGGGAACAAATACAATATTTGTATTTGCCTGTGGCCCGCGGGCCGTAGTTTGAGGACCTCTGATTTAAATTATCACAGAGGCGTTCAGCAGATCTGAGGCAGGCACTTCAATCCCTGTGTGCGTGTGTGTGTGTGTGTTTGTGTGTGTGTGTGTGTGTTGTTTTTTTTTTTTTTTCATACACTAATCTGAGAAAGCAGAAGAGAAATAGAGAGGAAATACACACAAACGAAGCAATGTTTCAATGTTATTTAAAACATTCCTACATCTTACCTCTGAAATACCATTGAAGTCAGCAATCTCATATGAGGGAGAGAAGTACATACATGTTGTTGTTGCTTTCTGCCAAACTTAAATTGATTTCAGAGAAATCTAAAATTCAGAAGAACCTGAAGGCTCTGTTGGGAAGGGGGAAAAACACTCTACAGACAGTAGTTTGGTCCTATAAGAAAGACCTACCTGCTGAGTTTATACACTGGAAAGAAGCAGAGTCTCAGGAAGTAACATTAACCTGTACTTGAACCCAGCCTTCTGCAAGTGTGAATATAACTTAAGAGGGCTTCCCTAGTAAAACCCAGTGAGCACCCAGGGTAACAATGAGTTTTGGAAGTCTAGGGGGTCCCATTGGAAAAACACAAAAATTGTAGGAGAGAAGAGATTGTCTTGAGAACAAGAAGTAGCTAAGCCCTGCTGGCCTGGGGGCAGGTAAGTTAGGTCCACATGACTCATGGGTCGAGCAGTGACCCAGGAGCTTGTGGTGCAGTGTAGACCTCCTCTGAGGATTAAGACGCTGCTGGTCTCGAGCCTGTGTAGACTCTTGGGGGAGAGTGTTCACCCGGTTATGTCAGACCATGTGCATCTGCAGAGAGAGAGAGAGCAGGGCGGCCAAGGACAGCCTGAGGCAAGAGGAGTGCAGCATCAGGCAAGGATATGATAATTGTATGTGGGACTGTACTCATGGATGCTCATTGATCCTACAGGACTTTGGAGAAGGAAGGTAGATAGAGGGCTCAGATCACACATAGACCTAGACCAGTGCTGGCAAACCTATGACACGCGTGTCAGAGGTGACACGTGAACTCATTTTTTTGGTTGATTTGTCTTTGTTAAATGGCATTTAAATATATCAAATAAATATCAAAAATATAAGTCTTTGTTTTACTATGGTTGCAAATATCAAAGAATTTCTATATGTGACACGGCACCAGAGTTAAGTTAGGGTTTTTGAAAATGCTGACACGCCGAGCTCAAAAGGTTCGCCATCGCTGACCTAGACTGACTGTGTAATCTGCTGTCCGGTCTGGCACTGAGTCCCACAGTGAAAGAGGGCACCGATACTCCTCACCTGGAAGCTGGTTCTCTTCCAGGTCACCTGTGTCGTCTAGGTAACAGTGATGGAGCACCTATTGGCATAGCAGACTGGGTTTCAACTTGTTAAAGTGACTGACTGCTAAACTTGTATTCTCAACATAATGAAGTTATGGTGTATTTGAACATAACTATAACTAGGGAATTGTAGTTATTGCTTATAGTAATGATGACAAGGGACCTAACAAATGACTATAATAGCCCAGCTGGTGTGTCTCAGTGGTTGAGCGTTGACCTATGAACCAGGAGGTCACAGTGCGATTCCCGGTCAGGGCACATTTCCCAGGTAGCGGGCTCGATCCCCAGTGGGGGCATGCAGGAGGCAGCTGAACAGTGATTCTCTCCTATACCAGGTAATTGATGTTTCTATCTCTCTTTCCTTCTGCTTTTCTCTGTGAAATAAATTAAAATATTTTTTTAAAGGACTATAATAAATATTCAAAATCTGTGAACACACAAAACTAAACTTTCTAGAAATCATTTGTTCTATGACGATTTGTACAGCTGTCTAGTTTTTATTTTATTATTCTCTAAAGTACTACATTTTGCCTGCTGGGAGTTAGAAGGGTCAGTATCATGCCCAGGTGGTAGGAGGTGGGCATATTAAGTAGACATTGAATATGCATAACCTCAGTACTTATATTTGTTTTTTTAAGTAGGCCATTATAGCCAGACTACTTTTCCATCACCTGAGGGCGTTGGGGGAGTAGGGGTGTATAAATACTCATTCCTGGTTTGCAGAAAAAAAAATAGAAATTGTTGCTTTAAGATAAGCAAATTGAGACTGTAAAGTGTTTAAAAACTGGAATAATGCCAACTAGCGTAATTATTAAATGTTTTTATTAATTAAAATTAATGATCTTTTATTAAGCTGAGGTGGAAATCTAAAAACAAAAGAGCAAATTAAATAATCATCAGTGAGAATTTATATCAATATTAAGATTCTTATCAATTGTGACCATAAAGTACAAAACAGACACGGCTTTATGACAGAACACTAGGTTTTCTCAGCCTTGAAACTGGCATATTGCCAAGGAAACCACAAAATTGTCTGTAGTGAAAAATAAAAACAATTGAAACCACTAGTTCTGATTCTATCAAGAATGAGCCAGCCAATCCATGGCTGTTTTGCCTGAAAATAAGTTAGGGTGTCTAGTGATTCATACTAGTTTTAAAAAGTAAGCAATGTATTTTTTCTCTCATTTTTCTAATTTTTCCAATTTTATTTATTTGGATCATATTTCAGAATACAAATGTCAAAATGATTAAAACAGTCTGTCATCATAGATACTCAGTGTTTTGTTTAGATGGGCATTTAATTACATTGACTAAGCAATACAAAGTTTTATATTACAAAGAAAATACCCAAGGATATACTGAAGATTAAAGGTAAAACACCAAGAATTATCTCACATTGCACAGAACTATGTCCAAGCATATTATAGAATAGAAATGCTTAGTTACAATAAATTATGTTCTAAATAAGTGCTATTTTTCCCCCAAATCTATTTTTATTGATTTCAGATAGGAAGGGAGAGGGAAAGATAGGAACATCAATAATGAGAGCGAATTATTGACTGTCTGCCTCCTGCACACTCCCTACTGGGGATCGAGCCCCCAACCCAGGCATGTGCACTAAGTAGGAATCTCACCATGAACTCCTGCTTCATAGGCCAATGCTCAACCACTGAGCCACATCAGCCCGGCTAAATCACTGCTATTTTTTTTATTGAAAAAAATTTCCCCCCATTATAAACAAAAGTTAAGTTTTGCAGAGATATTAGGGAAAATATCATGGGCTTTTGTTTTCACAAATGTAAGAGAGATCTCAGTTGGAGGTAATGCATATCTGGGAAACAGACATCTCCAAGTGATATGTGGATTCCTGTGATAATCAATATTTGATAGCATTTTTATTGTAGTGCCAGTGAGAATACCAAATGAAAAAATATTTTTGAAGGAAACATCTCTAACTGTCAAATCAGGAACTGGGAATGAATTCACTTTTCTTAATTTCTGAAGGCCTTTTGTTTCAAAACCAGATTTTCTCTCAAGTCAAAGAGTAATTTATGGCTTACCGCCACTTAATTAGCTTAGAACTTGATTGTTTTCATTGAAATGAAAGGAAACAAGCTATTAATTATAGGCTTAGACCCAAGCTGATGGGAACATCAATACTTTTACTGCAGTTTTCTCAATAAATCCCAGATTATAAAACCCTACATATGCATTCTGGATGTGGGACAAGTTTTATGTCCATTAACATGGAGACAACACATTGATTGCCCGCCATGACATTATTAAAATGAACTGATGAGACAGCTCCAGGGCGGGAAAATGCTCCAATAAAGTTGGCATTCTCTGACATGAACTGATCCTTTCTTAAAATAGGATTGTAGACTATTTGAGTCATTGTTATGCATGTTAAAGTAATATAATTTTGACTTTAAACCCTCAGTAGTATAGTTTTTAACACAGACATTACATTATTTCAATACAGACATTGTAAACTTAGCAGTCAAAGTTAATAGCTCTTTGATCCACTTTATTACCTGACGATTATTTCCAATAAATGTGTATTCACGTCTTTTCAAATGCATTTATTGTGAGACTAATCAGTACCATAAACTCTTCCTTGACTGAGGGAGAGGGAAATTGCTGGCCACTCTAATTGGCTGAGTGACAGAAGATAGAATCTGGTGTAAAAATGGCAGGTGTGGCATTATGGGATTAGAAATGCAATATTCATACCTAACTTTTGGGGAGAAGGTAGAGTCCAGGAACAGATTGTTGAATCTCAGAGGGAAGGCAGGGGTGGGTGGGGGTGGATAGGAAGAGACCAACCAAAGAACTTGTATGTGTGTATCTGCATAACCCATGGGCACAGACAATAGGGTGGTGAAGGACTGGGGTAGGGGTGGCAGTGAGCTAGATGGAGTCAATGGGGCAAAAGGGGTGCTATATGTAATACTTTCAACAATAAATATTTTTTAAAAAATAAGTAGGTAAATTCAGTAGTGGTAGCTTTGGAATGCTTTCATCTGAGGATTATTTCCTTCATTAATTGTGGGAAAAGGCCCATCATTTGATAGTGTCCTGGTCAAGTAATGCGTAAAGTTGGTTGTTTTGAATTTAACATGGATCCAGTGAGTATAATCATGTGCTTTTGCCCAACCAAATACCTGAGCATGAATGCAGGCACAGAATAAGGGCTTTTATCTAGCAAGAGTTGGTCTTCTTCCAGATAATATGAGGGGAAAAAGAAGAGAAAAAAGGGGTTTGACTATACACGCAGGAGTATGATTAGAATGATCGGCCAAATGATCAAATTTAGGCACGGAAAGAGAGATGATATGCAAGTGATAAGCAATAGTGGATATCGGTCATGGAGTCCTTGGGGTATTTGGGGGAAATTGGACAAGGAATTGTTGGAGTGGTGGATGTAAAGGGAATGAGATGGTGAGAGAGCATTGAGTTATTGTAGAGTATTGCACAACTCAGATTATAGAAAAGTTCAAATAATGCCACTAGTGGGTTTTGAGATAAATTTCACAGGTCGTGGCTACCGTTTTGGAAATAGAAGGAAAGTTTGGGAGTAGAAAGAGTGTTTTCGGTGACCCATTTTTCACACACACGGGCCTGTGTGAGTGTGTTGTATAGCCATGTACACCCCGGTCTCGAGGCTGCCTTACGGGGGCTCTAGTAACACATTGGAAAGCCTCTGGCAGGTGTAGCAGTGAAATAGCTGAGGTAGGTTGGAGGAGATAAAATCAAGGAAGAGAGAAAGCGGGAGAAGGTGGTCTTATCTATGGTTTTTGAAAAGTCCTCTATTGCTACAGCTATGTTTGTGTCTCCTAGCACTGCACCTGATTCACATAAATATTGATATTTAAGAAGGTGTGGCTGTCCTCCAGGCCCTGGCTTGTAAAGTCCCCATTGATGTTCTTCTCTCTGTTCTCTCCCTTCCCCTCTCTCTAAAAATCAATGGAAGGGATGTTCTTGGGCGAGGATTCACAACAACAACAAAAGAATAAGCCTGCCTAGCTTCTGCCTCCTCTTCTGTTCCCGAAGGCTCTGAGCCGGAGTGGGTTCGGGGGGAAGGTTTCTTTTCTTTGAAGACTGCTGTGGCTTTGGCTTGTTGAGAACAGCTTTCAGTTGAGTGACTAAAATAGGCTACCCTGCTGTTCTAAAGAACTTTTCTGTGTTGCTCACAGGTTTCTGCTGTTAAATACTTCCTAACATCCCAAGTACCCGAGGGGTTTTCACTTAAGTTCTTCATGTTTATTCATGCCCCGGCTCTCACAAGCATCAGCTCCAATTCTTTTCCTCTTAATGATTTACCTGATATTTAACGGGAGGGATGGAAGCTCTGTGATTTTATGGGAACGATAGAATTAAACTGCCTCCCACCACGTCCCCACAGGTGGAAGAGATAAAAGACACACTTGGAGAACAGATCTCAGGAGGATGCGTTGTTATGGCCCATGGGGAATAACAGACAAGCAGCGGAATAATTGGGATTAAAATGCCCACTGCCGTTGTGATGGGTGAGTGCCAATGGCACGTTCCCAGAAAGAGAAAAAAACACACAGGGAAGATGAAAGAAACATATTCAAATCGTAAAAAGAAAGCTGATGAAATTCTAAGCACATTGGCGAAATTAAATAAAAGATCACTTTTTTATTGTGAGCGTCTGTCTCTCTACAATTAAAATTTAAAATCCCTGCTAAGGTTAAAGATGGAAATCTTTTCCATCAGTTAATTCTCTTCCACTTTTATTATATGTTTTCATCAGGAATTTAGTTTAATTATTTTAATTAATATATTCTGATTAATCACATTTATTTATGTCACCTATTAAATATAAATACTTAAATAATGAGAACACTCCTGCAACACTAATAATATATTCTATATTAATTGACCATGTATGGTGATTTAGGAAAGAAATCTATATTTTGGAGGTTATTAAATAAACACTAAACATTATTTTATTACAGTTGTAAATGCATATTATGTAGATGGCTTGATACTATGAGAGTATAATTTATATACATATATAAGTCTAAGCAACCGTTATGACTGATTGACCGAACACCGGTCTACTGGTTGTTATGACATGCACTGACCACCAGGGGGCAGGTGCTCAACACAGGAGCTGCCCCTGGTGGTCAGTGTGCTCCCACAGCCAACCTCCCACTGTCAGCCAACCTCCCATGGCCCCTAACCCCAGCTGGCAGTCCCTGATCAGCCCCGATGGGCCCCGACCATCACCCAGGCAGCGGGACCCCACCCATGCACGAATTTGTGCACCGGGCCTCTAGTATTCAAATAAGATGCTAAATAAAAAGACACAAAGTTAAAACATTATTCAATTACATGTAAAATATGTTAAATTCTTAAGCTTAACAGAATGCATTTGCTCAACAATTTTTCCTAATCTTAAAGACAAAGAAACCTGTTGTACCTTTTGTGTTCTGCTGATGGACATGGGTGTAAGATGCTAATTTTAAACAGCTTATCAATCAAGAATGTCATTCAGGATATGGACATTCTCTTTTCAGAAATGTTTTTTGTTTTTTAAATATAAATAAATGCTAACGCACATATTGTACATGCTGGCACACTTATACAATAATTGTGTTGAATTGTACTACATACAGATAGCCATTAAGGTCTAGAGGAGTGGAAGATCTTTCTAGAATATAGTCACCTTGATTAGCACAAGTTTTAAATGTCAACTCAGTGCATCCTTTTCACATGGGTAATTATGATGTGACGGCTTCTCTCAATAAACTGTGATGCAAGCTCAGTGCATGTATAGGTAGCATCGGACTTTTATCATATTGGCGACTGGGGTTCAGGAATGTAACCAAAAGATGCTCTGTGAGTGATGAAACCCTGTTCTTTGACCCGGAGGCCTCCTGGACTTGGTCAGGACAAATAAATAAATATAGACAGAAAAACATAGCAGTACTGAGTTAAAATGACTTTATAATGTCTTCAGTGTCCTTTTTGGCTTTTAAATCATGAATTTAGTGTTCAGTTTCTACCAAAAATGCTTGAGCACTTGTACGTGCCAGGTACTGTGCTAAGTTCTTTCACATGCGTTGTCTCCATTCATTTGATGCTCCAAAGTTGAAGACCGTAATTTAAATAATGCAGTCAAATTTATACTGATTTGTACCATTTCCGAATATATTTTGGAAATCATCAGCATGCTTATCACAAAAAAAAACCTTATGTTTAAAATGTATTATTTATATTAGTCTGTACCCACTTTTAAATCCTTTGCCTTCAACTACGAAACACACCAGCAGTTTCTTTCTCTCTTTTTTTATCTACAACAAAGCCCAACTCCATCAGTATGCCAGGAACACTTTAACTGGGAAATGCCTTGGTTCATAGACTAAACAACCAACAGTAGGCTGGTATGTGAAAAACAAACTTGTTAATATTTACACTAGTGGACTTCGCTGAAAATTTCCTTTGAATGCATTATTAGGTTGGAGCCCTAACTATATTCACACATGGAAACATACCTTTTTTAATATTGAATTTATTGGGGTGACCTTGGTTAATAAAATTATAAAGCTTTCAGGAGGTAAAAGAGGGTAAAGTGGGGGATAGATGGTGATGGAAGGAGACTTGACTTGGGGTGGTGAACACACAGTACAATATACAGATGATGTATTGTAGAAATATATCTTTTGATGAACTCAGCTGTATTCAAGTTCTTGGAAAATTTCAGTGGTATTTTCCCCCAATGAGTTAAGAATGCTTTAGTTGCTAGAAATAAATCAAACACTTTTAGGAAAAAAAAAATAACGTAAGGCATACTCTCCCAAGTTCTCTAGATTCAAGGAGATTGGCTGAGCTGAGCTCATGCTAATTGGACGTGTAGAGGGCATACCTTTGGCTAGTTGGACCGTCTCTATTGTAAGAAGAAACACAAGTCTCACAAATTAACAACATTTTAAGGTAGACCCATGAAACTCAGTAGAATGAACACAATTTAAATATGAAATTGTTAGGCATTTTTTTTCCTGGACAGTTTATAAATGGAAAATGAAACCTAAGAGATTTGGGCGCAAGCAGACACACCAGTAGCATACATAACTCCACAGCCCTCCCCATAGTACTCACAAGTTCATGATCAGCGTGCAGCTTGCCATCTACTTGTCAAAGCAACCATCAATCCTACACTATATTTTCATATAACATTACAAAGAAAATTTACAGTCAAAATAGGAAAAAAATCCAATTTCCCCGGGTAATTATATTCACCATCTTTATAAAATAAAACTTCAGAAAAATTATCCTTGTCAAAGTTTCCTTTTTATTTTTTTCCCTCCACTCTGGTGACTTGCTAACAACTAACATTGTTATTTTCCTTCATCTAATTTAATAAGGAACATTAATCATCCATTAGTTGGTTCTTTAGCTTAATGTTATTTGCTCTACTCCACAAATAAGACAGCTATGGCTTGAAGTTGTTAGCATTGGAATTCTATTAGGATATAGCATTTATCTTGTCCCTTCATATTAGTTCAGTTAATTGCATTTGATTTTTTATTATTCTATTTAATGAAAAATATACACTGTTCTATGTAGGGCTAGCCCTAGGCAAAAAAGAGTTAAGCATATTAATGTGTCTGCAGTTTCTCTCTATTCATTGTTCTTCCCTCATATTTAGGAAGGATCTCACACACAAAAAAAGTTAATAAATAAAATGATTGATTACAGTGTTGGCTTTCAAACATCATTGCAAGTGAACAGCCAAGAGCCTGGGGTAGCCAAACCTTCCAGAAGGCTGCTGTTGTCTGATGTGTTTGCAAATTGGCCACAAATGTCTAATAACCTCAGTGAACTGAATTTGCTAATAATCTGATTCAAGACAAAACCTGATGCACACATATCGATATATGAGAAGGCAAAGGTAGCGGAAGGAATACATTAAATGCCTTCTATCACAAATTCGATAGGCCAAGCAGACTGTGGGAGAGAATGAGTTCCCATTAATGGCAATGTGGTGGAAAATGAACCATGAGCAGCCCTTCTATGAGCCCATTAGCAGTCAGTTTTGTGTTGTCACAAAAGGCAGGGTTTTCTGAGGCTAAAAACAATGCAGAAGTAGGAACTCTGGGAGGTAATCAAGCATCAAGGCTGCTTTTACTAAAGACTTTCTACTGAGAGGAGTGGGGGTGGGGGTATCTCTTTTTATATGGGGACTTTGATCTCATGACTTAATTACTCTTTCGAAGACCCTATGTCTAAACAACCATCATGTTGGGTGTTTGACGTCAAGATAGACATTTTGGGGAGACACAAACCTTCAGTCCACAGCACCCAGAAAGCAATGCTGTTTTGCTTCCTGCAGGCATTAGCGAGGAGAGAAAATAATCCCAGGGCCATGCACGGTGGCAAGTCTAAAGGTAGACGGCCACCTAAAACTTGGAATTCTCTAATTTTGAGTTTCTTGCCATGCTTTGCTTTACAAAATTTTACTTTCTTCTTCTTATTTTTTAATCTTTATTGTTGAAAGTATTACATAGGTTCTCCTTTTTCCTCCCATTAGCCTCTTCCAGCCCGCTCCCATGCCCCCCTCCCCTCCCCTCCCCACCCCATTATCTATCTGTGTCCACGGGTTATGCATATATGCGTACAAGTTCATTGGTTGTTCTCTTCCCACCCACCCTCCCCTGCTACATGCTGCCAGAGGTGGGATTTTCCTGTTTTACAACGAAGATGCCTCCCTGGGGTGTCTGGGATGTCCAAGGACTCACAGTAATCATCACCTTCAGTTACCAGCTGAATATAACCTTTGAGCCACGGCCTTCTTCTGGGGAATGTCTCCCATGGATCAGATGCTGCCTAACGCTCCATCTAAATGGATTTCCTGGTCTCGCAGGGAAACCACGAAATTGCCAGGCCTCCAGTCGCCAGGCCTCCATTTGTCTCCCTTTTGACCGTGCTACCTTCACACACACAAACAAATGGAACATGTTGCCTTCCCCCTGGAACCGTAGTTCTGTGCGCTGTGGTCCCAATCCTCTGATTAAACAGCTGATGAGAATTCTTTCCCTCTGAGCGTTTCTTTATACTGACTGTTGTTGTACTTGTTGCTTTTCACTGAGTGGAGTTCATCATTTCCAAAATGTAAGGGCTGGGAATGCGCTCCAGGGCCATGTTAACTTGTCCGAGGGCGATTTTCCCTTCTCCTGCAGCAATGATGTTTAGCCATTGAGTGTAGTGTCACTTTATGCAGTGCGTTCTGCAGATTAATCTAGTCAGCAATTGCTTTTCTAATTTTTACATGCACACATCTACCTACATGTGTGCAAATCATTAAATATCATATTGTTCATATATATTATTTCATTCACCTTAAAAACGTAATTACTTCTTTGATTTTTATTTTGAGTAGGATTTTATTATTTAAAAATTTTCCTTGCCCTGCCGGCGTGGCTCAATGGTTGAGTGTTGACCTATGAACCAGGAGGTCAAGGTTCCAGTCTCAGTCAGGGCACACGTCTGGGTTGCAAGCTCAATCCCCAGTAGGGGGTGTACAGGAAGCAGCTGATCAATGATTATCTCTCAGCATTGATGTTTCTGCCTCTCTCCCTCTCCCTTCCTCTCTGAGATCAATAAAAATATATTCTAAAAAAATTTAAAAAAAATTTCCCCCCTTAATTTTAGTGCTGTAACAACGTGTGGTGATCAAAGTAGAATAAGTGAAAAAATGTAAGGTAGTAAGAGGGTCAATTTCAATTTTTATTTTTATTAAACTTTTTTCACAAGCACCTTCCAATTTCTGATGCAGTTTTTCTTAACCTCTTTTCCTTCTCAGTCCAGGAAGCAGCTCGTTTAGGCTTTTTTTTTCCCATTCGTATCCCCCATTCTGTCCAGAGATGCTGTTTTTGTTGCTTATGTACTGTGATCCATTGGGGGACAACAGACTGCAGTAATATCTAAGATTTTCCCACCACTCCCAAACCAATTTTCACTGGCTTGTGGTTGATATTACTCCTGCTGAAAACACATCCCTGGGATAGAAGAGCCTAATATTTACCCTAGAATTGTCCCTACAAAGGCCTTTTCAGGATTTTCACACACAAAAATAAATGAAGTCTATGTTTCAGACATTTCCATTCATTTTCTTCTTTACAGCTGTCTTGTTTGGAAAATTCCTGTAAGGTGTCCCACTTCAGTTAGCCAAACATTACAGTAAAAACAGTCCTGCCTGCATGACTCAGTGGTTGAGCATCAACTTATGAACCAGAAGGCTATGGTTTGATTCCCAATCAGGGCACATGCCCGGGTTGAGGGCTGGATCCCCAATAGGGGGTTTGCAGGAGGCAGCCAACCAATAATTCTTTTTCATCATTGATGTTTCTCTCCCTCCCTCTACCTTCCTCTCTCTGAAATATATATATACTTTTTCTGTGTTAAATCCTATATACTGCCTTTGAAAAGTGACTCACATTTGCTATGTACTCAAGAATAGCTGTAGGATGAATGGGCAGATATACATCATGTTACTCATTTTTATGTGTGCAGAAAGATTGGGGGATCTAAAGGTTGTCTACCTTAATCGATCTTCTCCATTGACTTCCCTTTGAAGTCTCTAAAATACGATAAAAATATTGAACATGTATGTTCCATGTGAACTGTTAATACCTTTCTTATAATTAGTGTGTCATGCTTATTAGATAGTCTCATCTCAAGTATATTCAGGTCCTTAGAAAGAAATTCCTACATATTATTTACCGTTATGCCTAATATTAACAATTTACTAATGTTAAAAAAAAAGAATTAGTCTTTTCCTGGCCTATTTCATCTCTGCTAGAGTCATAGCATAGAGGTATAGGGTTTATCTGTCAGGTCCTTGAGTTCAACAGTGATTTTCCTCTTTCTTATTCTAGAAGACATAATTCTAAAGTTTGACAGCTAGAGCGACCCGGAATCTTGCTCAACATTACTAGTCTGCTCTTGTCAAGTCTTAGAATCATGCATGCTGGGAGCTGAGGCAGGTAGGACTCCACACGGGCCTCCAGGAAGGCTAAGCCACTGTCACTTTCATAAGGTCTCACTGGCGCCATTCATCAAGTAGAGCGCAGGATGCAGAGACCCGAGAACTCGCATTAGAATATATTTCCCTGTGCACACGTGAAAGCAACTCGTCAGACCTCCAGTGAAAGATACACATCCTAACCTACAAAATAGGCCACGGCTAGATTTTCTGTTGACAAAAACGAACACTTGGGTAATTATACTATCAATCAATAGAAAGCAAAATCGAACCCTAGGTTAACTCAAGGATAAACAGAACTCATTTGCTTTCCCTCTGCAGTGCCACTGTCCTCCGCCCGAGCTGAGTGCTGAAATGCACTGTTCAGACCAAAGCCTGACCCGTGTGGAACAGATGGCCGCTAGGAAGGATTTTATTAAAATACTAGTGGGAAGTCCTTGAGCTTTACTAAGGCATTACGTGTTACAAAATAGGAGTCGCCTTCATTTTTATTATCCCTTTAACCCTCATTTCCAGAAAGGAATAGGAAGTGTTTGTGCAGCTACCCAGCTGCTGGGGCTCAGCTCCCCAAAAGAAGTGGAAATTTTGGGACGTTTGCTGTGTAAGTGTCATCCTCACCCCCTGACTCGGTGCCTCTCTGTGCTGTGACACCTCTGATTATGAAAGGCCTAGACAGTCTGTGGAAGGCTCAGGAGAGGACTGACAGGAGAAAAAGAGAGGGATGGAAGGCTGAGGGGAGAGAGGGAGTCTTACATTTTGTATTATTTAATGAAGGGCGTTGAGATGTGCATGGGAGTCATGGAAGGGAAGCAGAATAGGAGAGCGAAGAAGGCAGAGAAGAAAAGGGAAGGAAATAGAGAGAGAGGGGAGAGAATGAAAGGGGAATTTAGAATGCTTCTGGAAGTACCTCCACGCCTGTAACCTGTAGCAACTATCTCACACACGCCCCGCCCCTGATACAAGCAAGGACGTATATTAAGCCAACAACCAGAGGGCGGCTTGCCGGTCTGGATTGTATTTCTGTGGATATTTTAATAACATTAATAACTTTTATGCGACACAGTAAAAGACACTCCAGCTCGAATTGCATCATTAAACGCTTAGCAGGTTTGGGGACAGCCCCGTTATTGCTGTCCATTAACTCAACAGCAACCAATGAGGACCAGACCCACCACGCTGAAACGTTGATTTTAATTAATATCGTTAAAATAACAATTAAATATGATGTCAAGGACATCCATGGCTTTAATTGTGTCCAACCCAGCGATTACTTCTGTTTTATTTTATTTGGCCTGTCAGCAGGCTTCAATGGTATGGGCCATGTTCTTTATCTCCAGTTCTTCAGTGAACTTCGATGACAGCGCTGCCCCCTGCTCCCCTCCCACTTCTAGCTTCCTTTCCTGAATCTTCTTCCTCTTCCCATCATGCCATGGGGGAGTCCCCGGAATACTGTCTCAGTCCTAGGCTCTATGTCTGTCTAATTGGGGCTATGAAGTAATCGAATCTTAATCTAATCCACTCTCGTAGATTTAAATAGAGCACATGCTGACCACACCCATTAGCAGGTCACTAAAGATGGCTGTTCACACTCAGCGAGTTAAGAAAGGAATAAGAATTTTCTTCACTGGACTTTCCCACAGCTGAATATAAAATAAAAATTAAGGAAATACTATATTGTCAAAAAAAAGTACATTCATTTCCCTGAGTAAAAGGTAAAGGTACTCTTCTCTTGCATATCAATGATATGCGTTGACTTCCCTTCCCCACAATAATTTTGAATTCAGCAGTCCGTTTATGCTCTTATAAGGCTGTTTCTTAAGTATTATTTTTTAAGACATGAAGTTGTTTGCATATTCGACACTGCTCATTAGTTGTTATCCATACCTCGTACTGCATGTAAACATTATAGACTCCCAACAAAAACATACTGAATGAATCAATGTAATGCCATTTACAACTATACCCAAAGCGGCAGTAGTACTAAAACAGTACCCCAACAGCAGAGGTGTCTAAAACCAGGAAACCTACATTGCTCATTGGTTTTAATATTTCAAAAGTTGTTCATGAATTATTTGAGCGGAAATTTGTTGTGTAGCACCAATGAATTCATAACAAGATGATACTTTAACCTATAGATATTAAACCTCTCCCATACAATATATTTTTTAAATTAAAACTAGAATCATATTTAGTTTTAGTGGAAACCTAATCAAATTAGAAGCAGTGCACAAAATGGATTAAGACCATAGAAGGGGAAGGGAAATTGGAAGGCTTACTTTTCATCCCAAGGTGTTTGCATTCTACCTTCCCACTAATATCACTCCACCAAGGATATGAGTGTCTTATAAGAAAGTGTTAAATAGAAAGCAAAATATAGATAGCTTCTTAATGGCTTAAACTAGAAGACTTTACAGGAAGTCGAGGATGATGGTCAAGCAACTGAGGGGATTTAAATCAGAGCAGCTGGGAAGACCCCAGGAGAACCTCATCTTTATAGCCAGCCCTTGGCTAAATTACAGAGTAACACAGATTTATTTGGAATGTCTTAAACTATAAAGTTGAGCAACCTTTGTGAAGCTCTGGAGAGGACAATATTTTATTTTGAGCCTAACAAATTAAAGATCAACCTTGGCCATCTGGGCCTGTAATAAGAACAAATAGCAGAAGCATGGTTAGCAAATATCATAGCGTGGTTAAAGGGACGTGGCAGACATAGCTGTCTATAGATGCTGTGATTTACAGACATTTTCTAATTCCTCTGATGATCAATTCAATTTATCCCTGTAGCCCTTTATTTTGGATAAATTTCCTTTTACTTTATCAATACATTTCCAAGGAGTACAGAATAGTTGAAGTTGTGTATAAAACTGAGGGATCTAGTGCATTGTAAGTAACACAGTACAGTTCTCATAAATTTGCTACAAATAATTTTCCCTTCTAGATTTATTTAAGAAATAAAGGTTATTCAAGTGAATTATAAATGGGATATTTCTAGCTTATTCATTGTCTATTAGATTAGCTTGGAAGGATTGGGGGGAAAAAAGGTACCGATTACAGGCATTTTTCACAAGATAACACTAACCACATGAAATATTTCCAGAAAGACTACCTATTTTAAATTGCACCATAGAGTCACATTTTTATTTTACTGTGTCTTTCTACACTCGCAGTATTTTATTTTTCACTCTTATGTCACATATTTCATTCTTATTGGCAATTCAAAGTAACATGTAAGTGAAAAGATGAAAATGAGATGCAAGGAAAATGCTTTTTGACAACAGCAAGTTGATAATGAGTTGCTTATGCTTCATGAGGAGAGGTCTCTGCATTCTTGGTTTTGCATTTGATTATTTTATATATTTTTTTATTTTTAGCTAAGAACCACTGCTACTAGTTTACTATGTTGAAATAAAAATATTTTAAAGTGATAATGAACTGGTTTGCTATCCTAATGACTGGTTGCAACAGATGAACTCTGAAATGAAAAGACAGGATTTAATCCTAGGAGGATTTTTTAAAAGTTGGACAATCTGTCTTTATGCAAGAATTTATTAACATTATTGACAGAAATCAAGTAAATTCTTAATAATTCAAATTACCCCATATTTAAAACCTCTCATTTTAGAGATATCTCATCGGCCACATACTTCTCTCCATCTATATTTTTTATATGATTTCTCCAATTAAACCTACCTTTCTTCTTTATCAGTAGCTGAGAGGTTTTTTAATCTAAAAAATTTTTATACTACTTTTTTTTACAGTCCTAATTCCTTCCTTAACTCAACCTTCTTCTTAAGAATTCAGTTTAACCTGTCATTTATAGAGATATTAACCTAACTCTAATGAATTATTTACTCTGTTCATCTTATTCACCCTACCAATTATTATCTTTATCTGCTTCTCTGTTCTCAGATGAAAATGATTTGGTCTCTGCCTTCTACTATCTCAACACCCACATCATTGACCATAATACTCCCACCCATTTGTGATGTAATTTCACCTAGATCTTAAAAAAAAATCTCTCTCTGTAAGTCACCTAACAATGTTTCTGATAGGATTACATAGCTGTGACCGAAAGAAAACTACTAGAATGACTTTAAATCTATGATATTATACGGCAAAAATGGGAGGGGAAATCATGGAAGGCTGTCATCAGAGTGCGATGTTATCATCAAGGGACCAGGTTGCTTCTGCCTCTTTAGTCCATTGTGTTCTGCAGGTTACTCTCATGATTATGATCACATCATATGGCTGCTGAACCTTGACCTTCGTATCGCCATACCTGGAAGCTGAAAACATCCTTCCCCTTATGATAGTTTATCTTTTATTCTCTTGAAGGGAAGAACCCCCCAGGGGCACCTGCATATATCTCGTTGGCAGAATTGGGTCACATGGTCACCCTTAACTGAAAGTTCCGTATGTTTGGCTCCCCATTCTTCATCATCAAGAGTATATAGGATTTGGAGGGCTGGTAAGAGGCCCCAGATATACATTCGACAGTGTCAGCCACAGCATTTAGCTACATACAACCTCATCATCTATCTCCCAGCCTATACTGTCATCTTCCGTCTCAGTGATTTTCACCACCTCCGTTAAGAGCATGTGAAAATTGATGGGGGCATTTCTGATTGCTGAAGACTGAGTATTGCTGCCAGCATTGTAGAGCATTCATGCCAGGAACCATCAGAGCCTGCCTTGGGTGGGGCATTGTCACCTGTCATGGCATTCCCATCAAAATTGGTGGCGGAATCCACTTTGTTAAATAAGATCAGCTTCATATTTCTTTTATCGCCAAATTCTAATTATCATATACTTCATTTGCACCAAAGTAAACATTTTCACTGCCTCGTCTTCTTCTACTGGATTAGTAAATAAATAACCTCTCATTTCATTATAAACATAAGTTTTGTTCTGAGTAGTTGCATTTAATGCATGTGTCAAAGCATAGGAATAGGATAGACTCTCATGCCAGAATGACCTAGAAATACAGAAAGATCATTTTGTTTGTACCTTTTTGTATCTACTTTTATCAAATACCAGATGGTCTGGAAAGGTAAGATAATGCCAATGAGTCTCAAGGTATTACACAGCAATTAGTTTAGCAACCAAGGTCAAGCTGCCATTGTTCCACTCAGTAGAACAGTTTAATTTATAAGTAAGTTGTGTGTTTTCCCCAGAAAAGAAGAACACTCCTCTCTTCTACTTAGAATTACTGTATATGCAAAGATGTCATGAATAAGATATTGTATATATTGTTAAATATTATTATATTAAAGATAAGGACTAAATGTCAATTAGACAAGTTACATGCTTTATTTTACTAAAAAGAAATGATTCTCATATATAAGAAGAGGTGGTAGTGCAATGATAATTACAAAGGTGATGACTTTTGTAAGCTACAAAGAATTAAAATAAAAAAAAATGCATGAAAGAGAAATGAGGATACATGTGCAATATTCCTGGTCAACATTTCAAACAGAAAATAGAGACTCATTTTACAGGGCACAGGCAGTGCATGCAACTTTTGCCAATAATGCAGGATAGATCAATCAGCTTTCTTCATAATTCATTTTTGATGAACCACTCATAAATACGTTATGTTTTCAGGTGCAGATAACATTTTACTGAGGTCATAATTTTAGCTAACTATGATTAGGAGTATTTTCTGAAAACAATTTATTTTTCTTCAGACTTCACTGAAATAAAGCAAATTGGTCATTACAGAGACTAAAGTATCTCATCCTATTTTACCATGTATGCATATATGTATATACATACATAAACAGTAATTAATCATATGAGATCTTTGTCATATTCTTCAGATGCTCAGCTTAGAAGACCAGCCTTGTTTTCAATTTTAGGAATTCCTGTGGTTTTTCACATTCACGTTCTCTCTTTCCATGTTATTTCTGAACAGAACAGTCAATACTAAACTACTCTTTCTATTGCTTGTTTGGAATATATTTGCTATAATATATAACATGCAGCCTAGAGTGACAATAGTGGAAGTGAATTTTGAAAATGTGGCTACTACTTGAGTAATTTCACTGGGTGAGAATGAGTCAAGTTCAGCCACTTACATTTGTATTTACAAAGAGATTCTTACTCAATTTACTTAGTCAGTTCTACCTTTATGTAATTTCTTCCAAACTGAGAGCCCCAAATGATCTTAAATTACCCAGAAACAGAATCTGGCACAGAGGAAACACAATAATGTATTGATGGAATGAATTAATGCCATAGTTTTTTTTCAATATCAAATTATTACGAAGGACCCAGCTGAACTTCTGGGCATAGGCTGGCTGTCAGTAGATGTAGGCCTTGGCACTGAAGAGGGCATTTGATCAAGACTTGGCCTACTGGTCTACCTTAAATCCCACTGACAGTAATTGGGGCAGAGTGGGTGGTACAGACACAGGAAACAACCTTGCAAAAAATATATATCCTCTGAAATCCTGACAATGAAATTCACTCTTTTGTGTTATCCGATTATACTTTCAAACGAAAATCATCTTGTGATAAGTCATTTATAACAATTGTTATTATGATCGCAGTGTTTTCTTCAAAAGGAGTAATGTTGTGTTAAAATATAGAAATTCTAAGAGAGGAACAAATCCTTTTCTAATACATAAACCATATGTAAGATTTTGTATCCATGTAGATCTTCCCAAAGAATATTCTGCTCACTGATAGCATACCCACGGTCAGCAAACTGCGGCTCGAGAGCCACATGCAGCTCTTTGGCCCCTCGAGTGTGGCTCTTCCTAAGCCTGAGGAATACCCTAATTAAGTGAATAACAATGTACCTACCTATATAGTTTAAGTTTAAAGAATTTGGCTCTCAAAAGAAATTTCAGTCGTTGTACTGTTGATATTTGGCTCTGTTGACTAATGAATTTGCCAACCACTGGATAGCCCAATAGACCACACATTGTGTTCTTGACTGTAGAGCTTGGTTAAGGATAGGGAATATACATTATTTTTATACTTTTCTACATGTGTGTTTTATTTCACAATAAAAAGTTCTATAAGGGTAAAAATTCTATATGCATTTTAAAATTAATCTATACTGAGTATATTATCCAGTTCCCTTAATTCTCATTTATTTTGCACTGATCTTCTGCTGAGCGTTGACTTGTAGAAACCTCATTCCACATGCTTTCCTTTAATAAATATTTTCGAGGGTTTACTATAACTGTATCTGCCAGGACTGTTGTAGGTGATCAAGATTCACAGGCGAGAAAGGTAGAAACTGTGCTCGGAGAGTTTATAAATATTCTTCCTAAGTGTTTCAGTGCTTACAATGTATACCGATGAAGTGGTATTTTGCTCAGGAGGCTCCGGCTAATTCAACTTTATTGAAATTGGACTGATACACATCATATTTTAATTCTTCTTGATCAGGGCATTTTTATTTATCTAGATTCAGCACTGTGTGAGCCCAGAAGGCATTAGTGTTGTCTGTGTATTAACTTATCAGTCCCAAATCTGGTGATTTGGAGAGCTCTCTCCCTACCACAGGATCTATTCTGTCAGTTTTCCTTATGAAATGTTTATTTTCTCTGTAATCAAAGAGGTCTGTTTATAGGGAAATTGTCATCTTTTCTGTATGTTATATTTTTCTGAAGTGTGATCGTTTACAAAGAGTCTCTGAATGTTATGCAAATCAGGACAGTGTGAAGGACACTGGGAGAGAAAGTTGCCTGTAAGACATACTTCAAGTGACTAATATTAATACAACTTTGACCTTCTTCCCTTTATCCTTGCACAGCAATGTGAATTTGTGGGGAATGAACATTATCTGTTAGTTGTGAGTGGTGTGTATTTTCTGACAAGCTAGAGCATTTGCTATCTTCCTGACAAAATATATTCCAAGAGTTTATTCTCCTTGAGCTCCAAAACAGAGAATGGAAAGTCGATTACTAAGCTGTAATAATATTATGATTTTAAAATAAAAATATTTTGTTTCTATAAACCCATTCAAAAGGGCCATGTATTTGAACAGGTTTAATCATCTGCTAATCTTCTTCCACTTTTCTATTTAAACGTAGAAATCCGAGCCAAATCAGCTCCATTTGTAACCGCAACCACAATTGGTTTGCCGTTAAAACCGTCCTGCTGCTCATTTCCGACCAGCCATAAAACGCATAAAAACAAGCCACACATGCCTGGAAAGATTTCTAAGTCAGGCAGCTTGAATGCTTAAATGTTTATAAAAGAACAATACTAAGTGGTGTAGAGGTATATTAGAGTAACATCTTTAAATCATAGGAAACCACTTGCTATGGGATTCATAATCAAGTTCCCATAACTATAAATCAGAAGTCACTTGGAGCTTATGCAAAATAACACGTAAACATGTAATGTTTACAGCTGGGATACAGGGAAAGAACAGGCAGGATAATGATGGGTAGACTGTGTTTTGGAGAAAAAATGGGAAGAAACGCATAAATTGTTGATTGTAGGAATGGAAGAAAACGAAACACCAGGCATTTATTTAAACTTAAGATGATCTCACCCAAGATATTTGTCATTAGCACAGTCAAGAAAGGTTACGATGTGACACGGTGACATGGAGATGATGAGTCTGAATTTAGGATTAGGGACTGTAGGGCGAATGCATAAAATGCTGAGAAGTCCTGACAACAATACAAGGCTTCCAGGGAAGTAAGTATAGGGTGTCCCAAAATTCACGCAAGAAGTAATCTTGATTGAAAACACAAGTTTCTAATTAAAAATTGTAAATTTTTTATTGATTCATAAAGGATACAGTATAGGGTTATGTATGGAATAGCACATCGGGTAAATGGCCTCCACAGCTTTGCTGGCACATATGCAAAGCCATGGTCTTCGTTGGTCTTCATTGTCCCTGCTCCTGGGCCAAAATTGGTACTTGGTAATGCTTATCAAATTGAAGGGATTGAAATCAAAGGGCAACAGATATTAGAATCTGATTCAATAAACCAAGTAAAATTAGGCTTTTATTTGTTGTTGTTGTTAATGCTCACGCAAAATTCAAATCTTGCGTGAATTTTGGGACACCCTATATTTGGGGGTTATTTTGTCCATAGCTGTTGGTTTCCTAATTCTTTCTTTCTCACTCCGCTTTGTGGTTTCACGTCCGATGATAGAAGAGATAACCGGGGAATTAGGTGCAATAAACTTGGAGGCGTTACTATCTAAAACGGTATGTCAGGATTTTCTGTGAATTTGTTCTCCAACATCCTCTCCGGGTTTAATTTCCATGGATTAAAAACGTGGCGCGGACTATCTTACACAGGTTTTCATTTCCTCTTGTTTACTCTAACGAGTCGCCAGGGCATCCTGGGTTATTAGTTTTCCCTGCTATTAGACTTGATGACTTCCTTTTTCATTTATTTTATTTTCCTCCTTGGTCCTCCAGGAATACAGCTTTCTAAATAATCTCCTTTCTGCATGGAGCTTCTTCCCTCTGGGTTGGATTATTTTTAGACGGGTCAGAAATATGTCTGGCAAACCATGTGTCACGTGCATTTTTTAAAATTTATTTCTTTGGTGGAGATACTTCTGTTTTTGCTATTAGTATGGGTCCATTCCAGAATCTCAGAGGCTTGGCCTCATGGTCATTTACAGAATTACTTTATGAATACGTAGTTCATGCTGCTGTTTGGACAGTTTGAAAATAAGGACAATTCTATTTTAAGGTCTCCGTCACTTAACTATTGAAATCTACCTGCTCCTGTTTCCCATGTCGATAAGATGATTTTGAGGAGTTTTGTCAGCTTTCAGCTACTCTTTAGTTGATCTGTGTATTTACTCATATGTGGTGTCCATACCATGGATTTTAATAAATATGAAGAGTCCAGAAAGAAGACCTGAAGCAGGGAGGTATGAAACAGACTAACATACCTCCATGTGGGGTTGGGGGGGACAAGAAGAGATAAACCAAAGAATGTATATACTTATATGCCTATCCCATGGACACGCAAAAGGGTGGTGAGTAGGGCTGGGATAAGTGGGGGAAGGGGAGGAAATGGGAGATATCTGTAATACTATCTACACTAATAAAAGAGAAAGATGCAAATTGACTGTACCTTTGCAACGCCCACCAGCCAATCAGGAATGTGTATGCAAAATAACTCAACAAAGATGGCGGGTTATTTTGCATACACAGGCGCCAAGCTGCTGGGGGCGGAGCGGGATGCTTGAGTCATCGCCGGGCCTCTGGGCAGCGTGGGAAGGCAGAAAGGCAGCTCTGGGCCGGCAGCCAGGGGAAGGAAGGCCCATTCTTGCATGAATCTTTGTGCATCGGGCCTCTAGTCAAAAATAAGAATGTATTTTCAAAAAAGAGTCCAGAAAGGCGGAACACTAGAACTAGAAACAAATGGTCTAGGAACTCTTTCTGATTATTACTTTGAGCTCATTTCTTTGGGTTGTTTTAGGATAATTGAGTCATTCTATTTTAAAATTCTTTGCTGTCAGTACAATATGTGAGTTACATACTGTTTAATCTGGTTAAAAGTTAGTTTAATGCATCACCCCCAACAAAATCTGTTCCATTTCACTGATATTAATGGTTTTTATTTCAGATCCTAACTCAAGCTTGGCTATATATTAGCTCTTTGGGCATTCTGGTAGGCACAAACAAAAATGAGAAATGGAACAAAACTATTTAGGGAAAAAAATCTATATTTTTCCCCTTTTAAATGGCCTGTATTATAAGCACCTTAAATTATTTTTGTTTTGCCCAACCAGCATGGCTCAGTGGTTGAACATCGACCTATGAACCAGTAGGTAAGGGCACATGCCAGGGTTGCAGGCTCAATCCCCAGTGTGGGACGTGCAGGAGGCAGCTGATAAATTATTCTCTCTCATCATTGATGTTTCTATCTCTCTCTCCCTCTCCCTTCCTCTCTGAAATCAATAAAAATATATATTTTTACATTTATTTTTGTTTTAATGTAAAAGGAGAAATGTTGATGTAATCATAGTTAATTTTCAGAAGCTGTGTGTGACATTGAAATAGTTACCGGGGACTGATATATATATATATATTTATATATGTTTTATTGATTTTTTACAGAGAGGAAGGGAGAGGGAGAGAGAGTTAGAAACATCGATGAAAAAGAAACATTGATCAGCTGCCTCCTGCACACTCCCTACTGGGTATGTGCCCGCAACTAAGGTACATGCCCTTGACTGGAATGAAACCTGGGACCTTTGAGTCTGCAGGCCGATGCTCTATCCACTGAGCCAAACCGGTTAGGGCTGATATTTTATTTTTATCTCAGTCATTTTATCAACACTTTATAGCATACTGAGCAGTTGCATTTTAGAATTCTGTTCCTTTAGAAATTATCCAACTGGTGGAATCTTTATTAATGCATCCAAACTGTCTTTGGAGATTTTAAACTTTAGTCTTCTGTCCTTTCAATAAGAAATATATCCTACTGCCCTAATCGGTTTGGCTCAGTGGATAGAGCGTCGGCCTGTGGACTGAAAGGTCCCAGGTTCGATTCCGGTCAAGGGCATGTACCTGGGTTGCGGGCACATCCCCAGTAGGAGGTGTGCAGGAGGCAGCTGATCGATGTTTCTCTCTCATCGATGTTTCTAACTCTCTATCCCTCTCCCTTCCTCTCTGTAAAAAATCAATAAAATATATTTTTAAAAAAAAGAAATATATCCTACTAATCATCATAATAGTGCCTCGCAGAGTTAATTCAGGAAATATGTATGTGCAGGTTCTGTATATAAATTGTGGCTCAATAGCAAACCAGAAACTGAAATAAAGCACTGCTCCTTGTGTACTCAGCATCAGTGGGGCACCGGAGGACCAACCGCTGATCTTGCTTTTGAAGAATCCAGGGGCTGGGGTGATGGGTTTGGTCCGTGCAAGAGGCGTGAGGGGTCAGTGTGTTCACTGTGGGCATTCCCTGGAGAGTCGTTGGTCATCCCTTCTGAATATGGTATGTCTCACCTACACTTGCAAATGAGAACAATCCTTCAAAACTTGCGTATTTCCATCCACGTTGGGATATTTTCCCCCCCCCCATATACAATCTTTTCTCTTTGTTTCAACAGGTAGAAATCAAAGACTGTTGGGGGGATAGTCCCCCTCCCCCCAACCCCGTCATGGCTTTCCATGCTATGTTAAGATAATGATTGATGTACTAATACTTTCGCTGCTCTCTGACCAGCACACTTGGGGCTAAGACAAGGACCCAATAAATGTTGTCCCTTCAGGAAATCAATGATATGTAGATATTCTAGACCAGTGGTTCTCAACGTTCCTAATGCCGTGACCCTTTAATACGGTTCCTCATGTTGTGGTGACCCCCAACCGTAAAATTATTTTCGTTGCTACTTCATAACTGTAATGTTGCTACTGTTACGAATCGTAATGTAAATATCTGATATGCAGGATGTATTTTCATTGTTACAAATTGAACATAATTAAAGCATAGTGATTAATCACAAAAACAATATGTAACTATATATATGTGTTTTCCGATGGTCTTAGGCGACCCTTGTGAAAGGGTCTTTCGACCCCCAAAGGGATTGTGGCCCACAGGTTGAGAACCACTGTTCTAGAGACAGAATATCGAGTGCTAGTAAGAAAATAATAGGGATCGCAAATTTAGTCTAGGATTTATGTAGTTTAAACCTAAATGAGATTTAAAAAATATGTTATTTCTGTTCTTAATAGCTCTCATACATCTCCTGGGAAATGAAAAATGGTAGCACATTAACTGCCTTTTAATTACTTTTCGAACCCCGATGAGGCCTGATTCTTTACACCTCTTGCTCAGCCTTAGCTTGTAGCCTAAGATCATTAAATCTTGTGTCATGAGATTTGAGGACTAATATTTCCTGCCCCTGGTCCCTCACATTAAAGCTTTTCCTAACGAGCATCTAATCACCTTCAGGTCGCCCTGTCCTTCTAGACCTAATGAGAAGAAAGCAAGTTAGAATATTAATACAGGCCCAGCCCCAACACATCAGACAACTGTGAAATGTTATTCCTGTTTATTGCCTGAGACTGGGAGTATCAGGTGACAGTCACTCCTCTGCATAGCATTACAGAAGAGCCAGGTCACCTGAGGGGGCTCCCCTGTAATCATGGCTTTTGCTCCCTGAAGTAGCCCCTTGTCCCATTACTGAGCGGGCACAGCCAGCGACCCTGTACCCAGCCTTCTGACAACGTCTCCTTTTTTCTGTTGTACTTAAATACGCAAAATAACCATTGTTCTTCCATAAAGAAGATTCTCTGGATGGGAACTGCCGATTGGTACATAGCTTGCAGGTGCCACTTGTTGCAAAGAATGGAATTTCATGCAGCAACTTTGAGAAAGCAGCTAAGCATTATAGATTCCTAATGGATCTTGAGGTCTGTTATATCCATGAAATTAGTTCAGGGAATAACAAAAACACATTATTTGGTTAATGACAGGTATTTAGCAAAGTAGCCCGAGCGTTCACAGATGTGGAAAGCAGAATAAAAGACCCTGAAAAAGAGATCTGAAGGGTACACTTGGCGAATTGTCTAACACACCGATCAAGTGCATTTCACACGTGTGCACGAGAGCGTGTGCATTTCACAGACATAGAGAGGATGAGAAATTAACAGAATACCTGCAAGGAAGGTGCTTTCTAGGGTAACTCTGACATTATGACTACAGTGAGGAATTGGGATTTCCTTATTGATTTTTTTCAAAAGGGATTTTCAGTGTATTTCATTAAATCAAAATTTCAGAAAATGAGTTAAGCTGATACCACATTTTAAAAATCTTTTCCAAAAAGAAATCTTTTCAGATAAACTCTATATGGAAAGTTCTGTGGCACTGAGGTCTATTAATTGCCTAGTTCTGTTAATTAATTAAAGTTTGAAGTGATTATGCAAATGAGGAGGGGTTCCCAAAGTCATTCGTTATAAAGAGCACATAATGAACATATATGATTGTGTAAAGTCATCAATTATAGGAACCAGTTGGACAGAAAAAAACAACTATGCCACAGACGGTTAAAGTTCCCCAGTATTCTACAAAGTCTGTAATATGTGTTGAATAATGTAGCCAGAGTCTGGCTAAAATAGACAAATAAACCTATTGTAAGAGAGATGGCCGAGCATCGTATGTGCTCCTCTCACCCTCTTCCCCGACCACTTACAGGTATGCGGGCCCAGCTCTGCCTTTAGTATCTCAATGTGTATCATCATTATGCTGTCGCACAGTTTTTTCCTAAGGGCAAGCGTCCGCTCAGAACTCAACTCCAACGCAGAGGCTGTTTATTATAGACAGCGCAGTAGAATTCTACTGAAAAAGGGGAAAAAAAGAAAATGAACAGATGAAGAAACACAGAGATGCCATTAAATGATTGTGAAAGCATCATTTTTCTGATATTTCTGCTTTTTCCTTGGGCTGAATCATTGTTATGATCTAATTCCAATCTCCCAATGACTTTTAAATGCAGGTTTACATACATGTAGGGACAATTAACGCATTATATAAAATTAGCTTAGAAACGAGGCAAAAGCAAGTAAAACAGAAAAACAAAGACTTTGATGCTCTGTCCAAAGATAATGATCAGTCAGAGCCATCAATATAGGGTTATTGTTTTATAATAAAAGGAAGAAAAAATATAATTGATAATCTTTCCAATAACCTAAAACCAAAGCTGTATACAGGTTTCGTGTGTTGTTGTTTTTTTAAATTGATTTTAGAGGCGGGAGAGAAACATGGATTTGTTGTTTCACTTATTTATGCATTTGTTGGTTGATTTCTTTAAAGTATGTTTTTATTGATTTCAGACAGGAAGGGAGAGGGAGAGAGAGAGATAGAAACATCAATGATGAGAGAGAATTATTGGTTGTCTGCCTCCTGCACACCCCACTCTAGGGATGGAGCCTGCAACCCCGGCGTGTACCCTGACTGGAAATCGAAAGGTGACCTCCTGGTTCATAGGTCGATGCTCAACCACTGAGCCATGCTGGCTGGGCGGTTGGTTGATTCTTGTATGTGTTCTGACTAGGGAGCAAACCCAAAATGTTGGCATATGGAGACAACACTATAACAAAGTGAGCTACCCCACCAGCGCCCAGGTTTAGTTTTTTTTAAGAATATTCATGCAATTTAAAACTATAAAGTCAGTATCGTTGCTTGTTATAAGAAGTGAAGTGTAAGAACAGGCCCAGGGCATTCAAGGTAATTGTACTATAGTGTCATAACATTGGTTAAAATAAAGTGATAAAAGTTAACAGTGTGTTAAGTCCTTTCTCCATCTCTAAGTTTTTATTATTATTGTTGTTGTTTACCTTTAAGCCTTAGAACACAATGTTAGCGATTTATTTTCCCTGCTGGTTAAAATGATAGTTGAGCCTGTTTTATTATTGTCACAAACTGTATCTGACGTAATCAAATGTGTAGAGTTGATAAATTTGTTGAGCCAGGGCACATTCATTTTCCTTCAAGCTATAAAACACATTGCAATTTGGATATTATTTTTCAATTTACTCTCAACTTCCCAAATTTATTCAGACTCTTGATGTAGTCCATGTTCAGCTATGTTGGCTCATATTAAAGGGTGTTAGACGCCATAATTAATTGTGACACTTAAAAAGAGAGAGAGGAAGAAAGAAATAGGCCGTATCACATTTTGAAACATGCGAGCCAGCCAGCTCCAGCCGGGGAGGCCTTCACCTCTCCCTGACCCTGGGTAATGTGCCCATAAATATCTCTGCCTCCCAGCAGTGCTGCCCGTTACGTTTTATTCTTTTATTTATTTTTATTTTTATTTTTTTATCGGTTGTCATCTCCTGACTGCACCATGGTGGCTGCTTTTTCATCGTCTCCTTAGCTTCATCAAACCCTCATGGGCTGATGGGCGCATTTCCTCCTCGTTTTCCGGTGCACGGTGTTGTCCATCCATCAACACCGAACTCACCGCCCGCATCCCCAAAAGCTTCTCGATAAGTATCTGCCCCCATAATGGGTAGATGCACTAATACATAAACAGTCAATATGGCCCTGGCTGGTTTGGCTCAGTGGATAGAGCGTTGGCCTGCGGACTAAAGGGTCCCGGGTTCGATTCCGGTCAAGGGCATGGACCTCGGTTGCAGGCTCCTCCCCAGCCTGGGCCGTGGTCGTGGCTCGTGCAGGAGGCAACCAATCGATGTGTTTCTCTCACATCGGTGTTTCTCTCTGTCTATCCCTCTCTCTTTCACTCTCTCTAAAAATCAATGGAAACATATCCTCGGATGAGGATTAAAAAGAAATCAGTATGTAAAACAGGAAACGAAATGTACCAAGATGAAGACGTGTATGTGCAGTACTTGACCCGTGAGGAATTGCGTTGTTTACGCTTCTGTTCTTTCTAAACAACTTGAAGTATCCACTTACGTATTTCAACGACAAAAGAGCAGAGTGAGGTGATGTGGGTTATTAAGGAGACTGAGAGTGATATCTGCAAGTTTCCTGCTGGGTTTGGTGGCAAACACTGCCTGGCTGATAATCGCCCTGCTCTCCACTTTCCTCTCGGAGATTCAATTTACATGCCATTGTTTATGAAACGAATAAGTGAATTGCCATAGTGCTTTTATGGGAAAGCTACAGAGTGTCTCTATTAATTGGGATTCCAATAACGAGTGAAAGCTTTCATTGGCTACTTGGAACTTCAGCTGCTGCGCACAGTAGCACTTTTCCTTTATCTATAAAATAGATCAGATTGCAAAATCTGCGTCACTAGACTGACCCCAAAATGTAATTTTTTCTGACCCCATGTGGAGTCCCAGTGTGAGGGGAGAAAAAAAGCACAGTGGTCCCTTTATGTCTCTTATATATTTAATTGGCATATTTCAGATAAATTTCAGCAAATGTGACTGCAAGAGCCCTCTTCCTTTTAATGTGCTGTTCTTCCTATTTATAGTCAAGGCTTCATGAAAAGCAGGCAGTGAAGAGAAATGCAAAATGTTTCATCAAGGTAGCTCTTAAAGAAAAAGCCCTAAGAGTATAACCAAATGCAGTTAATTGGTTCTCCTTCTTGCCCTTTTTTTATTTTATTTTTTTAATTTCATAGAGAAAGGGAGAGGGAGAGAGAGATAGAAGCAGCGATGATGAGAGAGAATCATTGATCGGCTGCCTCCTGCACGCCCCCTACTGGGAACTGAGCCCCCACCCCAGGCATGTGCCCTGAACAGGAATCAAACCATGACCTCCTGGTTCATAGGTTGATGCTCAACAACTGAGCCACACTGGCTGGGCTGCCGTTTTTTTTTTTTTGTTTGTTTGTTTTTAACATTTCCAGAGTTAAGTAGAAAATCTGTGCCAGCTATGTGTTTGCTGGCTCTGTTTCTTTTTTTTTTTTTTCTTGTTTTAAAATCCAGAACTTATTTAGACTCTTCTTTTTAAACTTCAAATGCCATGATTCTAAACAGCACTCAGAGTACCAGTTAAAACTAGTTTATCTCTGGAGATCCTACTTTAAGCTTCTAGAAGCTACTAAAAGTAGGGTAGGTTTAAACATTCAATTTAAGAGAGGTAGAATAATGCTCTAAGAGAGAAAGAAAAAGAATTAAGAAGACAGTATAACTGGCCATTGCAAGAGAAAGACCAACACATTTTATGTCTCTTGGCCACCAGCATCCCCTGAGGAATTATAGGGTCACAAAGAAAGCTTATTTCTTGTAACCCTCCCTCTGTTTTTACACATCCAGAAGTTGGCACCAGCACCACGCAGAGGTGCTGCTCTAGAATAAATGCACAGTCTTCCATTAAGTTGATCAATTTTTTAAATATATATATTTTTATTGATTTCAGAGAGGAAGGGGGAGGGAGAGAGATAGAAACATCAATGATGGGAGAAAACCATTGATCAGCTGCCTCCTGCAGGCCTTCTAGAGGGAATTGAGCCCGCAACCCAGGCATGTGCCCTGACCAGGAATGGAACCATGACCTCCTGGTTTAGAGGCCAACGCTCAACCACTGAGCAACACCGGCCAGACCAAATTGATCTATTTTTGATTCAAGTCATCAGGGGCAGGGTACACCCATATACCTGTGGACATTAATTTTGTAACTTGAGGGAACAATTTTGATTAAAACTACCAAGGCATACAGTTTGCTTTACAAAATGCTACAAATGTAATGTGTGGCACTTGGCAGTGGTCACACATATGTCAACTAACATATTTGCATCTAGCGCAGTAGACTACATTGTGGTAGGTGTGGACTCATATATCGATGACGGTCTTTGATTCCCTGCACGCCCATTTAATTGTAAAAAGCTGGGGCGAATGAGGAAGATGCCTAGAATAGTGATGGGTGGTCTTGAAATGTCTTGTAGTTGTAGGAATGGAAAAGGTTTCTGCCTGTGCACATAGTTTACTTAGAAAAATAGACCCCAAATAGTATTGTTTTAAACTTGACACCAAAGAGTTTGTGCAGCAGCTGGAGGTGCAATTTCTTTAGGTGATTTCACCAACTAGTGACATTTGAACAGTCAGTACGGGGCTTTTGAAGAGCAATTAGTTATGTGCCTATTGCTGATATAAATGCGTCAATACAGCACCTCAAAAACAAACAAACAAAAAACCCGCTGGTAACAAAATCGCACGTATGCCAATTGCACTGGTCAGGTACTGCAGAGAGTCAGTGCCATTTCATTTAATTATACCCAAACTACAGTGTTTGATTCCCTTTGGAATCTGAATAAGAATTTGTTACTCCATCTAAATCGATCTTGAAATGGAAACCATGAGAGGTTTATAGCTCTTCTTTAGAATTTCTGGCCTGCCAATACTTTGTAAATGGAGGGAAATTCGACTGACCAATAAAATATTTTACTTTCCCAAATTTTGAGAAAACAATAATAGACCAAAGAGAGAACGAACATGCATAAGGTATAATTTTATAACCTTAATGTATGTACTTACCTTTTTTTTTGTTTCATTTTACATATAAAATATTCTCAAAAGTCAACAAGATAACACCCTCAATTTTGCAGACTTGAAGACTTGTATTGTTTTTTCCTGGTGATGCTATTTGACTTCCTAGTTATTCTCTATAAATGGTCCAACCTCTGTCTTTTTGGTTGGCCCTTCCAAGAAAAGAGTATTTCTTTTCACCTAATTGCATTGTCAATGATTTGGTTTTTAATGGTTTCATTGCTTGGGGAATATATATTCAAATGTTTTACTGGGATCAATTATTAGGAAAAAAATACGCCTTTTTTTTTAGCATTGATGGCCAAATAAATATCTATGAGTTGCGTGGGTTTATTTTACTTAAAATTTTTTGGTGATTCTAGGAGTTTTGTTATTTTCACTCTGCCAGTCGAATTTTTGAATTACCTGCTGGATGAAAAATAGGGCACTAGCACGTCTTAGACTGCAGCTACGATTGTATCTTGGCACTATTCTCTCTCTGGGAAGATGCTTTTTTCCTCATATGTTATAGTGTATGTTTCCTTATTCTTATTTTTTAAGGAGGTAAAGCATTTCTTTTTCTTATCACGTCCACAGACAGGATTGCATTAGAGAAGAGATTTAATTTCCTGATCCGCATTCGATTGAGAAACAGAGAATTCATGGGTTTCTTGTATTAGAGGAAGATTGAAATGTGAATTTACCAGTAGATTTTGGACACTTGTTTTTTGCGCTTCCCCCCCCCCCCAGTATTTTGTGAAAACAACATTCTCAGCCTCCCACACATGCAATGATTACTCCTCTGCCCCCTTGCATTTGTAGGTAAAGCATCCCACACAAATGATACTAATCTCAGCTCACTGGGGGGTGATTTGCATAAGAAGTTTAAGCAAATAAATGAATTGAGGTTGAGAAGTTTCCGAACATCAAATAAGTAGTAAAAGAGTGAAAGATCCACAGTGATTCATAAATTTGTCCAAGGTCAGTCAACAAGTCAAGACTAAAACTTGAACCTATTAAGATTAACCTTAATGGAAATAAATGTGAAGGCACCAATTGCATTAAAATACAAACACGGAAGAAGGGTGACCTTAGGGCATTAAATCTGCCATTCTTAATTATTCCTTGTTGACTTGTAAGATGTAATTTAACGTGATAAGGCAGCATTTGAGGGGCGGGATGGTTTTACACAAATATTAAAATTGCTACACTAATAACTGTCCCAGTGCAGTCATGATGTTCGGAGCAACATCAGTGGTAAATTTCTCATCCATAATTAAGCATCATTCCTATTTCTGGGGGGAAAACTATAATGAGACTTTTGACACAGTGAATAATATACAAAGTAATGAGCAATATGCAGATTTAACTTTGAAATGGGAAAAGCTGTATTCTTAAGTTTATGGGTTAGCACCTCAAATGAAAGAGGAAATAAACTTATGTTGTTTACAACACAGAATGGAGACTAAGGGTAGAAATCATAGGAAGATTGAGATTTATCATTAGAGAATTGCTAAACCACACACTGAAAACTATGAGAACCTGTAGAAGGCAGACTAATATATTCGAGGAGAGATGAAGTCAGGTGTGGGGAAAATGAAGCTATATGCTGATGAAACTCAAGATAATAACCCAACTGTAGGCTAATGTATGTGTTCTGAGCTTGTGTTCAAGATAGGCGAGGCTGAGCTATGCCTTTTGGTTGGTTAGAGGTATTAAATGCATTTTTGACTTACGGTATTTTCAACTTAGAATGGTTCATCAGTCTGTTTTCGGTACCTGCGAGTCTGTTTTTATTTTGTTTGTTAGTTTATTTTATTCATTAGATTCCACGTATAAGTTGTATCTTTATTTGGAGGCCCAGAAGCCGAAGTAGATGGCCATGCAGGTCGAGAAGCTCAAGTTCGGAGCCCCTCCCTAGAACAGACCCCTTTGATTGCTGGGAGTTACTGTTAGTTGTAGGTCCTGCTAGGAGAGGCAGTGAAGACAGATTGCAAGCAAGAAGCATTTCTCTGTATGCAGTTCTGGTAAATTGCCTAAAGCAATTTCACAAGAAGCGGACCTTGAACTCCAGGGCTCCAGTAATTATGTATGCTCTCGTTCCTTATTCTAAATAAATATTTACGTTCAGACCTAATTTCCTATTTACAGTTTTGTAATCTTTTTCTTAAAGAAAGCTCCTTATCTTTTATAAGCTCCAATCTCCTCAAAAGAGTGATTTGCCTCCGGGCAGGGCATTGTAAACCCTGGCGTGATGCCCAATTGTCGTGAGAAGTATGCTTTTCTTTATTGAATGTGAGAGAATGGTCAATCAGATAAGGGAGGTAAGACAGAAGACTTGAAGTAATGTCTCAACAAGAGGCGTTCTCCTGCATGGTCTACATTTAATGTTTATAAAAGCGGAGACCGTGAGTCAAAGATGAGTATTTTTGAACAGTCTCGCTTATTTCCCTTTGCAAAATCCTCAGGTAATCTCCACCATGAATATTCCCCAGTTTGAGGACTGCTCTCTTGGGCAACCTTACGTGGTGATTAGCAATCCTTTTGATGTGATTATTTGAACAGCTTAATCATGTCATGGTACTGTGATACACCTGCGTACCATAGATGTTGCTTTTCATTTCGTCATGGAGAATCTCATTTGTGTTCATCAGTTCTCAATAATTTTTCACTGACCAACATTTTGGTCTCCTTTTTTTCTTTTTTAAAGCAGATACCTATTGTTTTGTCTTTAGACCTATTTATATCTCCTTTATTTCTCAATGAAAAATACCTGGCATGATGCAGATGGCAAAACACTCAACATAGAGTGAAAACAGCCAGGGTTTGTGACACACCTCGATCCATTACTGTGTGTCTTAGAGTGAATACATGTCCCGAGTCTCTATTTCTTCACTAGAATGTTATCAGTACGACTTTGAGGTAGCCACACTCACTCATTTGTACACACATTCTTGTTTGTTTACTATATGCAAAAACTCAACGAAAGGGTAAAATACAAAGATAGACGCTATCTTTTCTCAATTTTTAAAATTTTTAAAAATATTTTCCTCCATGAAGTACATGCCTGTGGTTTAAAAATCCAAATAATACCTCGAAGTTGATGCTGTTGCCTGCCACCCCTTTGTGGTCTTATTGGAAAGACACAAAACATTTTCAACGCTCTTCTGTTTGTGTGGACAACTAGCTCTTGAGTATGGAACTTTATTTTCTCGCCAATTACTTTGTGGCACAAATTAGCTTCCATGTTCCACTTCCCCCCATTGCACACTCATTTGGTTTTGGCCACTCTGCTGAATCAGTTACAATGAATTTATTCACATTTCGCCTTCCAAAAGTTTTTACAGACACTCCCACTCAATTTTGATTCTGTACTTTTGTATCTTTTCCCATTATTTTTACTACTGTTGTATTTCTGTCTTAGGAGAATATTGACATAATATTTATGTTTACCAGCTGACTATTAACAGGGATGAATTAATTATACAGGGCCCCTCAGTTCATTCTGTTGTATGGACATAAAAGCATTAAGTGAGAAGCTGACATTAAAAGGCATTTGATAAATGCAAGTCGCCTTTTTGCCTTTCTTATTGGAGATGTAAGCACTCTGTTAGGGTTGATGAAGTAGCTGCTAATGGGTTCTGCATTTTTCTATGGCTCCTCTCCTGACATGAGCAACTTAATGCATTAACATAAAGCACTGTGATTCCTCTGGATTTTGATGCAGGAAAACATACCAGTTGATTTATACTCTGTTCCATATCATCTCTAATAAAGCCCTGTGTCAATTCACATAAATGCTTCCAATGGAGTATCTCATTTTGGGGCTGAAATCATAATATTCTGTAAATTTGCTAACCAAATTGTTTCTGTGCATGACATAAATACTTAACATTCCTGCAATGAGATGATAACAGGTCAATGAGAGCCTAGCACATTGACTCTGGTATTTTCTGAAAAGTCTCATAAAGATGATGGCTCAGAAGTACAGGTTCACAACGTTTTCACAATTCTGAATTCCAGCACTGCACGCTTAATTTTTCCTGGATAACAAGGAGTATGTTTTTATGAATGTAGGACACATAAAGGGGATTAGGATTCTATCCCCGTATTTCCAGAGACATGGATTGCTACGTTGGTTTCTCCATTTGTTCAAAGAGCAACCCAATTAAAATTATTTATTGCAGTATTTCAGAAATAATAAAACAAATGGGATTCATCAAGCAGCACTCCTGGAAGAGTTATTTAAATTCTACGTGATCCTCAGAGCTGAAACTTTGAGCTGGATTCTTGCCTTATAATCCAGTTTGTATGAATGGCACATAGAAGCTAGAAAACAATGGGCTAGGATGTAAAATCTTATGAGGAAAGAGAAATGACTTTTATCCAGAACATGAGTAGAGGGACCCCTCATATCCTGTGGCCCCACAAGAAGTGGACACCACAGGACCACATTCTGGGACTCTGAGGAAAGATTTTGGTGCCTAGATTGCTACTGGGGTCAGAGGGAACTATTGCTGTGGCTTTCTATTTTTTTTAAATATATTTTTATTGATTTCAGAGAGGAAGGGAGAGGGAGAGAGAGAGAGAAACATCAATGATGAGAGAGAATCGTTGATCGGCTGCCTCCTGCACGCCCCACACAGGGGATCGAGCCCACAACCCAGGCACGTACCCTGACCTGGAATCGAACCCTGACCCCCTGGTTCATAGGACGACTCTCAACCACCGAGCCAGGCTGGCCAGGCTGCTGTGGCTTTCTAAGAGGAGTCTCTATGACAAAGAGCAGAGGAGTAGGTGAGCACTACTCCATGGATAAAAATAGACGACCTTCACACAGAGGGGTTACACCAGCAAGAGTTACCACCAACAGTCAGGATCCAGCCACGGCCCAGAGAGTAGTAACTAGTTATCTATTTCTGTTGTCTGAAATCTTGAGAATCTTGACACTCCAGAGAATCCTGAAAGAGAGAAGTGGATGGGAGTATTTTAGATCCTGGTCTACCCAGACATTCTTTGTATGGCCAGAGCCTATTTGTAACTATTTCTGTGGTATGGAAGCTAAGAGATCTATGATTAAACTACAGTAGTCCCCCCTTATCTACAAGGCTCATGTTACAAGGCCCCCAGTGGATGCCAGAAACTGTGGATAGTGGTACCAAACCCTATACCTACCATGGCTTTTTCTATACATTCACACCTATGATAAAGTTTCATTTATACATTAGCCACATGAAGAGAATAACAGCAATCACTAATAATAAAATGGACCAATGATAACCATAGACTGTAATAAAAGTTTTGTGAATGTTGTCTCTCTCTCTCCAGTGATTTTCACATTTTTTCAGTCCAGATCTGGACCTCAGTCTGTGTAAGAAGCATCCCTTACTCACAGTTCATGGTGTGAGGTCACTTGCTCCAGGCCCGTGGTCAGCAAACTGCGGCTCGCGAGCCACATGCGGCTCTTTGGCCCCTTGAGTGTGGCTCTTCCTAAGCCTTAGGAGTACCCCAATTAAGTTCATAACAATGTACCTACCTATATAGTTGAAGTTTAAAAAATTTGGCTCTCAAAAGAAATTTCAATCGTTGTGCTGTTGATATTTGGCTCTGTTGACTAATGAGTTTGCTGACCACTGGTCCAGGGGTTACCTGGCTAAAGTCATTCTATAGACTTACTGCTTTCTGGGGCAGCCTATTGCCACCAATCGGAACACTTTTTCTGTTCACGACTTCCGCCCATAAATGTAATGCCTTTTACGTCTTAACCAAGCCCTCACCATGCATATGAGTTATTTATTTTTTGACCTCACAGTATCCGGGTTGAGGCTTTACCCCTGTAGATTAATTTGTGGCGTGAAAAACTTGACACAAAATTGATTTGTGATGAAAGAAATTTCCACTTTTTATTTTGTTCACCTGTGCAGGTATTTGCGGGGAAAATATCAAATCATATAAACCTTTTGCGTGTGCATGTAAATCACACACAATATTTTGTGCTTTTTGCATCACGACCAACAATGACTGTCCATTAACAACAACAAACAAACCAAACCGACAAGAATCCCCAAACTTCACATTTGAATCCTTGCTGTTGTATCATCTGTTTTAGTGATAATTCCTTTCATCCTCACTGATGGAGTGTTTACTGGGTGAATGGATTTCTTTCATTCACCACTAACTGATTTATCCTGAAGGATCCAGTGTATGTATTGATCTATTGTCCAGCCTTACATAGATCGAACTCTAAGAGCTAGAAATATCTCGAGTCTATGATATGCACTGTTAAGAATTTAGAAGACATATTTCTTTAAAAAACAACAACAAACAATTATGATTTTGACATCTCACAAAAGCACTCCAGTCAAAAAGGAATTGGGAGAAAAAAATGTATATAATTGTAGAAAATTTGGGGCAATTACAAATTAAACTGCTGTGGACATTAGTATACAATCTTTCACTCACATTTTTTGGGGATTAACATAGAATTAGAGATTGTATCACGTGATACATGTATATTTACATATAACTGCTGGACTGTTTTCTAGGACAGTTTTAACTTCACAGCAAAATGGAGCAGAAGGTACAGACATTTCCCATGCACCCCTTGCCCCCACATATGCCTACCGCATTATCAACACCCCCCCCCAAGTGATGCCTATGTTACAATTGATGAGCCCATGTCAGTACATCATAATCACCCAATCTCTATAGTTCATATTAGGGTTCACTCTTGGCATTGCATAGTCACTATATTCACTCCTGGTTTGTGCAGATGTGTAATGATGCGCATTCACCATTAGAGTTCTATACACAGTAATTTCACTACCCTAATAATCCTCTCTGCTCTTCCTACTCTTCTCTCCCTCCCAACTCTGACCTTATTGTTTTTAAATATGTTTTTATTTACTTCAGAGAGAGGAAGGGAGAGGGAGAGAGAGAGAGAGAAATAGAAACTTCAATGATGAAAGAGAATCATTGATCAGCTGACTCCTGCGTGCCCCAACCCCTGCATGTGCCCTGACCAGGAATTGAACTATGATCTCCTGGTTCATAGGTCAACGCTCAACCACTGAGCCACATGGGCTGAGCCCAACTCTGATCTTTTTACTGTCTCCATAGTTTTGTTTTCTTCAAGAATATGTATATTGAAATAAATTATTTATCGTATAGTTGAAATCATACAGCATATAGCTTTGTCAGATTGGCTTCTTTCACCTAGAAATAAGCTCTTAAGTTCCCTCCATATCTTTCTGTGGCTTGAAAGTTCATTTCGTTTAACTACCGAATACTATTCTATGGTCTGGGTGGGCCGCTGTTGATTTATCCACTCACCTATTGAAGGACATCTTGGCTGCTTCCAAGCTTTGGCGATTATGGATAGAGCTGCTACAAACACCCCCATGCAAGGTTTTCTGTAGACACAAGTGTTTAAATTCCTTGGGTAAATACTGAGGAGTGTGATTGCTGGGGCATATGGTAAAAGTGTGTTTACTTTTCTAAGAAACTGCCCTTTGTGGTGAATTCCTTCATGGAGCATGACTTTGGCATTGTGTCTGAAGTGACATCGCCAAGCCCACGGTCATCTAGAGTTTCTCCTGTGTTATCTTCTAGGAATTTTAGAGTTTGGAGTTGTACCACATGAGATCTGTCGTCCATTTTTCAATTAATTTTTATAAAAGATGTAAGCTCTATGTTAGTTTGGATTTTTTATTATCTTGACAAGATCTTTCAAAGAGTAGACATTCTTATTTTGATGAATTGAATTTGTTGTTGTTGTTTTATTCCTTTATGACTTGTGCAACTGCTGTGATATATAAGAAATAATTTTGTGGTTCCAAGAGCAAAAAGGTTTTCTATTATGTTTTATGTTGGAAGTTCTGAAGTTTTGGGCGTTATAATAGATTTTTAGTACATGGTGCCAGGTATGGATCAAAGTTCTTTTTTAATTTTTGCATATGATATGGGTTTCCAATATTTAATATGTGTTGAAAAGACAAACATTTTCAGATTTTAATTTTAAAATAAAATGCAACTTATTATTTGAACAGCAAAAGTAAAATCCTCAATTCAGAGTTTAATTTAATGGTGTCAGTTCAGGAATAAGTAGAAAAGATATAAAACAGCCAAAACAACACAATATCATAATGCTATGTTAATAGCTTGACCGAAATACTGAGGGAAGGGGCAGAAGAGAAGTTTACATTACCTATGTGATGGGAAGGCCCCACAGATGAGGGCACATATGTGGTCAGTGTTGAAACATGAGTAAGAATTTATCAATTGAATTAAATGTGAGATGGTTGGCATTTCCAGGAATAAAAAAAAAAAAACACTTGTCAAACAGCATTTATATAACCATTTCTAAAACTGCCAAAAATACTATTTGTAGGACTGGCAAGAAACACCTTGTGAATGAAATCTGGAGTTTGTCGGGTTCCTGGTATGAAATGAATTGGGAGCCAAGGAGGCAGTTTGTGAGACATGAGGTAGCTTGGATTTTATTTAATGGCTCTCCAAGGATCATAAAAATGACAATAAATTATATCATTTGGAAGGCTTTCTCTTTTGGAACACTCAATATTCTATGTCCTTTTAAATTTTAAAAGAATGTCAATTACCTTTAACATGCAATCCCTACATGGAACAAATGTCCGGAAATAAAACATTATGTCCATGATCATTCCAGAACAAAAATTGTACAATCTCTGTAGAGGGAGGTATTTCTTCTCAGCTGTAGGAGTTCTCCTTAAACTTCATCAGCATGCTGAAATTTGACAATAACATAAAAAAATGAACATTGTATGAAAATAATTTGCAGGTTATTGTTGGAGACTAGAGTAATGTCAGAAAATGTATCCGCTGTTGGGTGAGAAGGTTACAGCCATTTTGCTCATTTAAAAAAAATAAATAAAACTTTTAGTCAGTAGCATGAATCATTTTGTATTTATTAAGAAAGTTGACACTTTATGATTCCTCCTCTTTTAAACGGAATCTTCATTCACTGACCCACAGCTAACTTCCCTAGATATTAGATACACATTGCAAAACTCATTAATATCACCATTCATTCTGCTCTACCATTCATTAAGAAGGAGCTGTGATTTATTTACGTCTCTGATGGTGCAGATAGGAGAGGATGTGACACCCAGGGGTAAGAATTCCCGCCTTACAGTTGTGAGTTCTTGGGTGTATGCTTTTTTATGAACCCAGCTTCTCCTTTGCAAACGCAATGCCACTTTACCGGTCACTGCAGTTGCAAAACGAATTATAGGGAAATAGAAACATTTACTATAGAATATATTGTGACATTTTTTCAATTAAGCTTTCTGATAATGTCCTGATTAAAAAATATATATATGTGTGTGTATATATGTGTGTGTATATATATATATATGTATATATATGTATGTAAATATATATATGTGTGTGTGTGTGTGTGTGTGTGTGTGTGTGTGTGTTTTCCTAATCAATGCATCTATACAAGTTAGATTTTTAAAAAGAAACCTTTTGTAATGCGGATTTATGAACCGTGGGAGAGCTGAAATTGAAAACCTGAAGGCAGGTCGGGCTTTGTGGCCCTCCTGAAACTAGTCACTGTTTGTGGGCATCTCTCTTCCCAACTTTATTCGTAGATAGTTTTGAACATCAACCTGGGCTGAGACGTAAGCCACAGGGGACTTTAAGATATTAAAAGCAGGAATTCAAGGAGAGCTAGCACCCAAATGGTTCAGTGTTTACCAAGTAAGAGAAACTCATCTCATCTCTGTCAAAAAAGAGGCCCAGACATGCTTAGGCTGCCACATAAGAAATGATATCACTTGGCAGCTTTAAAAGGTGTAAAAGTATCAAGGTTCCTCTTCAAATTTGTTTAAAAATTTTTTATAACAAAAACATAAAATGGTACAGATGTAAATATGCAAAAGCCCTAAAATTAAATTTCTACATTTCAGTCCATGAAAAACAATAAATCCCACTCAAAGATAATGTAGCTCTTGCTGTAAGAATTGTTACATTTTAATAGCGTGAATGTTTGCATAAAATTAGTTAAAGTAAAATAGCCTGGTTGATATTCTCAGAAGTTAGTGTCGACTCATGAACTACGAGGTCACGGTTCAATTCCTGGTCAGGACACATGCCCTGATTGCAGGCTCTATCCCCTGTTGGGAGCATTCAAGAGGCAGCTGATCAATGATTCTCTCTCTTATTGATATTTCTCTCTCTCCCTCTCCTTCCCTCTCTCTGAAATCAATAAAAACATATATATTTTTAAAAAGTAAAATAGAAGTCTACAACTTAAGTATCCAAGATCTTTGCTTCATCATCTAAATAACAAAAACTGAGAAACTTTTCCCACTAAACACTTCAACAAAAACTCTGAGAATAAGTGGTAGTATTTTGTGAAAGTACTAGAGTCTTCATATACTTTTCAATATAATTTTCTTTTATAACGGTTACTAGAGGCCTGGTGCATGAAATTTGTGCATGGATAGGGTCTCTAGGCTTGGCTGGTGATAAGGGCCGATCAGGGCCTTCCTTTGTTCTATGCTGCCCCCTGGTGGTCAGCACACATCATAGCAAGTGGTTGAACTCCCAGTCAGTCCAACTCCCAAGGGGACAATTTGCATATTTAGTCTTTTATTATATAGGATAAAAGAACTTCACTTGAAACTAGAAATTGATGTATTTGAATTACATAATGCATGGAATCTCAGAAATGGATTAACAGTGTGTTGTAATATCTAACTTGTATGAATATTTACTAACCTACCCCAGATATTTAAGGGCGTGAAATCATGTGCACCTGGATAATGATCAAACATAAACTTAAAACACACTAGTTGAGCCATCCAAAGACCATTGTTGTAATTTTTGTTTTCTCAAAAAAAAAAAAGATCTTTTTATTTTCTTTAAATCATGCCCAAATAATGCAATTGCCAATTCCTGGGGTTCTCTATCTCCAAAATGAAGTTTTCTATATCTCTAGTGAATGCTTTACAGAATCTTCCCTTATATTTTAAACATAAGAAGTACTTACAGACTGCTTATATAGTCGTTAAATAAAGCTACTGCTTATGTAGCAGATGTGTACTTGCAACCTCTGACAGTTTGTCAAGATTTCAACTCTCCATTTTTGTACAATGAAAGTAGTGGATTTTTAAGATTAATGAGACTAATAGTCAATGCGAAATGTGATCTTTCTCCCAAAATATACACAGTTAAGCCTATACATATTCTTAACAGCTTCACTTAGGAATGTGAAAGTAAAAATAATTTATATTTGAGATTAATGTTTTTATTTTAAATTTAGGTTGATATCATGTGAAATTCGTACCAAAAATGACTGAGTTCAGTATTTTTATTTTATCATTCTTCTTTGCAAACTTATTAGTGACTTTTTCTTCTGTCGCGCATCAATTTAAATGTCCCACCTTTTTATTTTAAATGATACTTTCATAGAATTAGAAGTTAGGTTTTTTGTTTTTTAGCCCATCAAGCTCTTTATATCTTGAGGAATTTGAGCACCAGTATAGTGTTAAAAGTGTATGCTGATGATGGGGGAGGTTTTGTCCATTTTTTTAAATGAAAATCTTGTTCTCATGGCAAGATGGAAACTCAAAAAACAATAATTTTCATAGTTGTATCCATATATGTAGTGATACTAATAAAAAGCGGGGTGGTGATATGTTGGTTATAGGGTAGCCAGTCAATGGTATTTGTTATAGCAGCCCAAAGGATGCTTTGGATTTTCTTAACTTTGGGCAAAATGGCACAGTTTGTGAAAAATTAATGGAAAAAACAGGTGAGCCCGTGTTTATATATTTGATCTCCCCATTTTACATGGTACTAGAACCTTTGCTTTAAAACTTTTTTAAATTGATTTCAGAGAGGAAGGGAGAGAGAGAAACATCAATGATGAGAGTATCATTGATCGGCTGCCTCTTGCACACCCCATACTGGGATTGAGCCCGCAACCTGGGCATGTGCCCTGACCGAAACACTAAGCCAGCCACCCAGGCGAACCTTTGCTATTTAACTCTTCCACAAGTGTTAAATCCCTGTGATAAGGCAGTTCAATGAAACAGGAGCTGAACTCATAGCAAAGCCTCAATAAAGACTTTTTAACTCCGCTGATTAAGAACCACTGGAAAAATCAGAAAAGCTAGAAAGCACGAGAGTGAATACCCTTCTCTCAGTAAGAACATTCAGAATAAATTGTCTCAAAAATATGTATACATTTCTGAGAAACTGAAAGACCTTGCTTGGGCAAATGTTTCAAAACTTAATAATGGGATTATTTGGAAACGAAGAATTTAGCATTCAAAATGAGACCTTGAAAAATAAAACTTAATTGATGTTCATTAATTTTCTCCAACAGTTTACTTAACTCCATACTATTTATTTTTAATGAGCTATGCAATGGTTCGCTTCATATATGAATTCATCATTAGCTCCTGCTAATGACATTTTCATCAAAAGATTAGATTTTTTGAAAATTAAATTAAGAGTTAATTAATACACATTAACAACAACGACAAACTCAAAACAGATTTGATGGGATATGATTTTGGAACCCTTATTTACAAAGCAATGATGGTGGTACTTTCTGGTAAGAAGGCCTTTTTGTTCCTGGAATACTCTTCTTTACATTTAAAAAATAAATGACGTGCGCATTAGGAACCAATATTTTCTTAGGAGTGCAGGTAATGTATTTACTGGAAGATACTGAAAGGGAAGGTGAGGTGTTGTCAGGTTGGTTCCTGACTTGACCTCAGGAGAGTTTTAGAAGGTCCTTGCGCCAGCAGCTGCCCTGTGCCCAAACTTCGATCCTTCAGTTCGGCTGCCATGAATCAGTCTAAAGCAAGGTCTGAGCTTGGATTCGTGTGTTTGATTCCAGCGGATGAATTTATATGGTTATCCTCGACTTTGTAGCCAAATGGGTTTGTTCCCCTTTAAGAACATTAGACAGAATATAAGAGAGTCAGACCCACAGTCTTTTCATTGAGTAATTGGTCTTGATAAAGCCACTCCATTTGTTCCCTTTTAAACTGCTTGTTATCTTGCTCTTCCCTTTGGGTTTGCTTTTGTCTGTCCCCTTGAGCCAAGCTGTATTCTTGTTTTTGTTCTGGATGGTCTAGAAAGGACTTAATACCGAATTTCGACTTAGCATCATTTGTTGGTGACTTTTATATTAGAAATAATAATTTTAAAATACCAGTCGTAAAAAAAATCCGACTTCTAATCAAAATCCAAATTGTGACAATGACTGAACTGTGGCCTTCTGTAGGGAATAGAAAATTACTAAAATAGAAAAAATGTTATAAATCTACCCAGTATATATATTATATAAAGACATATAAAAATATGTGTGTATACATAAATGTCTGCTTTGTGAATAAGTCACTTATTCCAAATGCTATAAAAACAAAGCTTACTTAATTTAAAATAAAACAGTCAGTGTGAATTACCTAATGTAGTCACACTACCCAGAATACTATGAGAGACACATCTTCATCGGCTGCCTCCTGCAGGAACCCCACTGGGGATTGAGTCCACTACCCGGGCATGTGCCCTGATTGGGAACCAAACCAGTGACCTCTTGGTTCCTGGGTTAACGCTAAACCACTGAGCAACACCAGCTGGGCAGTAGTACGGTAATCTTAACCCCTCAATGCATAGAAGACAAAATAGCCTTAGATTTCACTTGGACAACTAGGAAGAGTCTCTGATGCTGCTAACAATTAATGTCCTACCTGGACTAAAACCACAGGTGAAATTCCTGACTACAGCAAGTAGACTCAGGAAGTCATAGAATTTGGGTCGTTGTTCATGACTGGGAAAAGTTGGAGCATTGTTCCAAAGTAATTTTATCCATTTAATAATTTTATTATAGACCCATCCTATATAATAAAAGCGTAATATGCTAAGTGTCCGACTGTTCGTTCCACCATTCGACCAGTCACTATGACAAGCACTGACCACCAGGGGGCAGATGCTCCAACCTGTAGGTTAGCTTGCTGCTGGGATCAGGCCAATGGGGGATGGGCCGGCCATGCCCTGGAGCCCTCCCATGGTCCCTCCTGGCCCTGACTGTACACCAGTGGGGTCCCTTGGCCTGGCATGTGCCCTCTTGCAATCTGGGACCCCTTGGGGGATGTTGGAGAGCCGGTTTCGGCCCAATCCCCACAGGCCAGGCCGAGGGACCCCACTGGTGCACGAATCTGCACTGGGCCTCTAGTTCTATAATAAAATTATATTGTTTGTTGTGCTGTTGTTTGATATCTGTGATCCAGAGTCATGAAGGCAGCAACACTATCATGGTCTCAACAGGTGACTCAAAAAACTAGTCAAAGAATAAAGGAGGTTAAAACCATACTGATTAATGTGCCAAACAAACCCAGATTTGCACAGGTGAAACTTCATTTTCATTAAAAATTAACTGTGGTCGTGAAGATCAGGATCAACTTTGATGTTCCTCTCTTACCGCGGTGACTAATGAGTTCAAAGGGCTTCAGAAACATGAAAAGGACTCATTGGTCCGTAGCCATAGAAACCCGTAGTCACCAGAACGAGACTTAACCCTGTTCAACAGGTAAACTCACCTCAGTGAACTCAGTTTGCAAGCAATTAATGTCAGCGCCTCACAGCTGACAGACTCACTCCAAAAAACACAACTCCCAGCGACACTTAATCGATGACAATCTCATTGGAGCCAACACTTTTCTGCAGGTGGTGCCAATCCACTTATGTCTGAGAGTCCACCGATCCCCAAATTCAATGCCTCCTAAGTACCTTAGAGAGGACGTGCAGACTTATGTTCTCAGATAGACTGTGCCCGACCACCATCTCTCCCCCGTAGGAATATAGGTAACGGATTCTTTTGGCTGGTTGTTTAATTGCTGAGTTTGCCTGATGTTTTAATGATCCTTTGATGTGAAGGAAATCTTTTCCCTAGATTTCTTTTTAATTTTTTTTTATTCTTTGACATTGTGTACATCAGAAAGTCACTGGTTGCAATTCTAAATGAAAGTCAAATATATATGAGTATATATGTATGTATTATCTAAGAAACATCAACATTCCCATGCTACTTTGCTCTTTTAGGCAAAAACACACTATTGTTATTTAGGATCTAGTTTTATATCTGCTAATACAATTTTACATATTTTCATAAAGTTTCAGGTTTCTCGTCAAATATGTATTTAATTATTTTATCTGCACAGTGGTAATTGAACTATATACACTTTGTGCCTATTCTTTCTCACTTTTTAATCTATATTTTGATAATAATTATCAATATTTTCTAGATTTCATGGAAATATGTCTCAAAAAAATCAAAAAGAAAGAAAGAAAGAGAGAAATGATGAATCTAATTCTAATTCTGGAGGGCAAGTTTTAGCACGGCATGTGAAAGTTCCTTAGATAATTTCAACAGTATTGGTACTCGATAGCTAAATCAATATATATTGATTGCAAAGGAACCTGTGTTCTAAAGGAAAATCAAGGGGAAATTTGAGAGATAAACAGAAAGAGGTTAACAGAAAGGGTAAATGAATAAATATTTCATAGAACTTTTTAGTTGCATGAGAAGTAAGCTTATTTTATAGTTATATATATTTTAACAAATCTAGATCTGTTTTCTTTCAACTGAGCTCATGCTATTTAATTACATACTTCCACCTCTAGGGCCACCTTCCCACAGGGGGTAATTTTAAAATTAAATATCTGTTACTCATTTTCACTCTTCACTTTTATAGATTGTATTTATGTGACAATAATTTTCCCTTTTGGCCTGTTTTAAATTTTAATAGAGTTGGAAATATAAATTATTCTGTGACATTCTTCTCTAAACTCAATATTGTGATGTTGAGATTCAGCCATGTTGATGAATGCAGCTTTAATTCTTTTATTTTTTCAAGGTAAAAAATTCATTTTTACTAAAATAGCGCAATTTATCTACTCTACTATATATGGATATTTGGGTTGTTTTATATTTGGAGGGATTGGGCCACTCTATGAGAAACATTCATATATGCAGATTTTAGGGTAATTATGCAAAGTGCTTATAATCTTTTATGAATGAAATTGTTCTACAATTTTACCAACATTTGGCATTTTACTATTTTATTTTTGTTAATCAGATAAATGTGAAATATTTCACTTTCATTTTAACTAGCCTTTCCATAATCCCTACTTAGTTTGAGCATGCCTTTACCTACAGATGTTTATTCATAATTATACAGAGTGCCCCCAAAATATATATGTATACAATTTAACAGCTGGTCATTCAATTTTGAAAATGAAATTTAATTTAATAAATACTGCCTTCATAATTAGTCAAAGTGTGTGTGTATACATTTTGGGGGACCCACTGTATTTATGTCAAATGCATCTTCATGTTCATGTTTCTTATTCATTTCTCTATTGAATTGTTAGTTGTTTTCTTAAGGACTTTTCATTGTTTATTATATATTACTAGAAGTCGAATGCACTAAATTCGTGCATGGGTAGGGTCCCTAGGCCTGGCTGGCAATCAGGGCTGATCTGTGGGGCAACGGGTGGGGCGGTTGGGGGGCCCCCCACTGGTACCTGCCTTGGCTGGCCTGGAGCTGCCCACTCGCCAGCCCTGCCCCCCGCTGCTGCTGCCAGTCGCCTCCCTCTGTGTGGGGGGGTGCCCACTGGCACCCACCTTGGCTGGCCTGGGGTCTGCGGGCTGGGGGCAGTTCCTGTGTTTCGCATCTTCCCCCTGGTGGTCAGTGCGTGTCATAGCAACCGGTCATTCCACGGTAGTGCTGCCATTCGGTTGATTTGCATATTAGGCTTTTATTATATAGGATGAATACTAAACTGTTTTTGGCTTCGTGTATTAACAGTGTGCATATATTATATAAATATACCATTATTATATTTTAACTCACATTATGGGTATTTTTTATAAACAAACACTCTTATTGTAATGTAGTTTAATTTGCTTATCTTTTATTATATAGTTTGTGCTTTCTGTGCCTTAAAAAGTTTTTTCTTACATTAGTTATATAAAGATATTCTTGTATGCTATTTTTCAGACACTTTATATTTCTTTTATATATTTAAGTCTCTGATCTCTCTATTAACAGATTGTGTAGACTATGAAGTAGAAATCCAGTTTCATTATAACCCAATATGGATAACACATATTTCCAATAACTTTTATGGATTATTATTTCCCAGCTGATTAAAAATGCTTCCCCATGACATATCAAATTACTATATATGAGTTGCTTCGTTGCTTTGGGTTTTTCTCATCTCTCTTAGTTTATTTTTGATTCCGGCACTAATGTCATGTTCTAACAACTTGGGTTTGGCAGGGGGTCTTTTTTGTCCATAGTCAAAGAATGGAAGGATGGGGGATATTTACCCTCCAGTCCTCCCAAACCCTGCACAGACCTCAAGACGCCAGATTCCATCCATTTGTGAAAATTCTGATCGAACCCTTAGGTTCTGTACATCTCTGAATTTATTTTCTGGTAGAGATGTCTTCCATTTGGATGCTGGCAATTTCCCTTCCTTATTTTCCTGGGTGGAGCGTCATTTTGACATATTTGAAATAAACAGGAGAGAGTTTCCATAAATGCTCAATCATCATTTTTTAAAGTAAAACCAGTGTAAACCAAACTTTCATCCGAGTATATATAAATCTGATTAAAACTTGATTATACGTATAGAATAAATCCAAGTATAATTTAAACATATTTTTAGTTGATACATGGCGATACAACTGCAGTAATAAATCAATATTTTCCTTAGTATGTTTTTTCCAAATATGGTTGAACCCTGCATAACTATTATTATTTATGCTTTACAGTCATATACTTTTATTAAAAATATCTGGCTTAGTCATTCACTTCATTAGCCTTCCTTTTTCAATTTCTTCCATCAATAGTTATTGAACCCCATGTCTAAATGTCTTTAGATTGTATCAAAATATTACAATTCCCACAAAAGACACATTTCTAGCCCCTGAATATAAGCACATACTATACTAAGAACAGTAAAAACATGTTCAAAGTTTATTTTAAGTAAGGTTACCTCATGGAAACATTATATAGCATCTTACATGAACTACTTTCAGGGGCAAAATCTATACTTAGGCATATAATCTCAAATGTGGGACTTTTTAATTTGTCTTTATAATCACCATTCTCAAAATAATTGGAAAGAGCATCAGTGTTTTGTTCAGTCTTTGGCCACTGTGTCAAAAGGAAATGTGACTTGCTTAAGATTGTCATTTTCTCAGAAGGAGCAAAATGGTTCCAATCATTTATATCCAATTACGTGTATTTTACATCTAATTCATCCTCCAAATAAAACAGTAAATTAGAGGTATTATTGTAACCAGAAAGAGATTTCTCAGCCAGTGAGGGACGGCATTCTGTCACCCGGGCTAAGAACTATTGAGCGCCACTTCCAGGTAATAGATCCGGTATTCTTCAGATCAACCTGGCTCCGGCTTGACCTTACATTTATACCCAAGCCACTGGAAATGAAAATCTCATTTCTCCCAGAAAGAGATGTGAATTCAGTGTGTGCAAAATGTTCAAATGGAATGTCATAAAGAGTGAAAAATATTGTTTTCGCAAAAGAAAATGATCATGCATAATATATGTTTTTGCTAACTTGTCACCGACATAATGGAACACTTCTACTGACAGCTCATTTATATGTAGTATTTCTACTTAAAATGGTTAACTTATTAAAATTTAATAGTAGAGCCTGGCTGGTGTGGGTCAGTGATTGAGCATCGACCTATTAACCAGGAGGTCAGGTTCCATTCCCGGTCAGGGCCTGGGTTTCGGGCTCAATCCCCAGTAGGGGGCGTGCAGGAGGCAGCCAATCAATGATTCTCTCTCATCACTGATGTTTCTATCTCTCTCTCCCTCTCCCTTCTCTGAAATAAATAAAAAAAATATTTTTAAAAAAATTAATAGTAGAAATTGTCATTTATGGCCACAGAAGGCTTCAAATTTTCCTAAGAATAACCCATAATGCCATATTTACTTTTTTTAAAAAATATGTTTTATTGATTTTATACAGAGAGGAAGGGAGAGGGATAGAGAGTTAGAAACATCAATGAGAGAGAAACACCGATCAGCCGCCTCCTGCAGGCCCCGCACGGGGGATGTGATCACAACCAAGGTACATGCCCTTGACCGGAATCGAACCCAGGACCCTTGAGTCCGCAGGCCGACGCTCTATCCACTGAGCCAAACCGGTTCTGGCTACTTATTTTTTTGTAACTTTTATTTGAAGCTGTATTGATAGGCTAATACATAAAATGTGAACATTATTTTTATTTTCACTCATGTAGAAACACATCATTCATCTGAAGTTTAGTGACGGAATAGCCTTCATTACATAGTAGTCTTTCAAGACAGATCTAAAAAGCTGCAAAGAAAATGGGTGAAGAAACAGCCTGTACGGTATATGCATAGCAGCCACAACGGGGTTAAAGCCATCGTATTCCTTGTGGCTATCAGTGGCACTATTAAATGAGAGAACGCTTTTTCATTAGTGGGCAATTTTTATCCCAGGAAGAAATAGAGATATTTTAGAGTCAAGAAACGGCCGAAAAAAGGAGGAGATAATATTTCAGGAAATAATCTATCTGAAAGATTTGTACTCTGTGTACTCAACCAATAAAACCTCTCCAGTCCCTCTCTGTAACTCAGGGCGGGCGACAGAGGGAGTAAGTTGTTCGCGAAAGTTCGATCACCTGAGGTCCATCTGTCACATTGATTCTGTTGCGGGTAAGGGATTATCCCTATTATTATTTTCATTAAACGTCACAGATCTCTGACAGCTGGATAAGGACCCCTCGCACTCGCTACATGCATCACCTCACACAGCATTGTCCCAGGAACCTCACCCCCCTATGTCATAGATACCATGATTGCCTTCCTCTTACAGGGGGGCGGAATCCGCCTCTGAAACATGCCGTCATTTTTCCAAGTCACATGGCGAATAAATGTTGCACAGGGACATCATGCCCAGGCTAACTCCAGAGCCTGGCTGCCTCGCACTGTAGAGAAGTGCAAGAGCAGCTGAAAGAGGAGTGATGGAACTTCGGAGACATGCGGTATCATGTTATGGAAAGGCAGTTAGGCCCTCGCTAGTTTGGCTCAGTGGATAGAGCATTGGCCTGCAGATTGAAGGGTCCCAGGTTCGATTCCAGTCAAGGACACATGCCTGGGTTGCAGGCTCGATTCCCAGTAGGGGGCCTGCAGGAGGCAGCCGACCAATGATTCTCTTTCATCATTGATGTTTCTATCTCTCTCTTCCTCTCTGAAATCAATAATATCCATATAGGCAGTAATGAAAGAGATCTGTATAAGTCTGTGGAAGACCTACATAAACACAGGAATGAACAGAACAGCCTGCAGTTGACTCCAAATGCCAAGGCAGCGAAAGCAAAAATAAAAATAAAGGAGGACTACACCAAACTAAAAAAGCTTTGGCACAGGAAATAAAATCAGCAACATAAATAGAAAAAAAATCTAGTTAAAAGGTAGGCAGGAGATCTGATTGGTGGACACATTTCCAAAGTAGACACACAGACAAACAGGTTCATGAGAGGATGTTCAGCATCTCCATTCATCAGGAAATTACCATCAAAACCACAATGAGATGCCACCTCCCACCCATTAGAATAGCTACGTGAGTATATTTAGTTTTTGTAAAAACTCTACGTGAATGCCAGTATTTGTTTGAATTACCATCAAACAAATGCAAACTGGAGGCAAATGGCTAAGTTTTAAAAGTCAGCTGACCTTACACATATTTAATATTCTTGCAAGGTGCAGGTCAGTGCAGATTTGAACTACTCTCCTTTTTCAGTAACTTATTTAAATCACATATTAGGTTCCACGCATTCTAAGGAAATGCCTCAGTCCAGCCTGAAGTGCTGTGAATTATTTGATAGCGAAACTCTTAATAAACGCTGTTCTGACCCAACGGTCAGGAGTTAATTGGTATTCAAATCTCCTTACTTGCTCATCTACCAAGAAAAATAATCATCATTTTGCTCCTCCTCTTGAGTAGGGAACACGATGTTTAATGCTTATTCCAATTAATTATTCTCCACATCTTTAGTCTTTGTTTATATCCAGAGAAAATGTATTTGTCCTTTCTTTTTTTTTTTTCCTGCAAAAAGAATAGGACTAGAATTTGTCACTGGGATTTTATGCCAGTTAATTAAAAGTCTGCTTAATCTTCAACTTTAACCTTTTTATTTCTCTCCAGGCTTAGTTAATATCCATTATTTTGGTTGGGTAATATAGATAACACTAAAAGCATCCTAACACTAGACATAGAATTCATTTATTAAATTGAGAAATGGATGGGCATGAAGGTGAAATGGGGCTCAACATAATTGTCCTTTGTGTCCCCAAATTTGATTAATGTCCTCAGGGAAAGAACCTTGGAGCTCATTTTCCTTTGCAAGGGTCTTTCTTTGGAGTCTCCGGCCTCCTGGTATTTGTTGCTTCAGAATCTCTCAATTTCCTTTGAGTAATGGCACATTTTAATTGGCATTTCTAGTTGTTTTTGGCAAGAGTGTTGCTTTGCTCCCAGCTGGTCCATCCCAGTGGAAGCGAAAGGTTGATTGGAAGAAATTGGTCTTAAGCTGGTTCTCCAATGGAAAGATCATTGAAGTTCATAAGCAGAAATAAGGCTGTTTTTAATGATGAATCTTCCCGCTGAGTTAATGCGGGAATATTCCAGGTAAAAAAATGATAGTGATTGGGACAGTGTTTTACAAACAGATCTTTAACCTTAATGAGGAACACGACTTGGGTCACTGAATGATTTTTTTAATGTAGTTTGGGTACTTTTTATCAATAGTGACTAATTTGGAGTTTTATTTTCTAAATTTTCCTTTTTAGGTTTTCTTAATTTTAGGTTTGTTGTCTGCCAAATTGAGGAAATTCAGTCCAAGAGAATGCATCATGTTTTTAATGTTGCCTTGCTTAAGTAGTATGAATTTCGAAGACTTACTGAGCGACTTTTTGCTGTGCATTCTCATATTTTGTTCACCTTCACGTATATTTATACTCAGAAAAATACTCTATAATAATAGAGTATTATTAAATTCAGCAATACTCCTGAATTTTGAGTTTCTAGCATTTGTCCCATATTCAGATGAAGTATCCCTTTGAATATACTCTAAGGAAATTACTTTAGCAATAATGAGGCATCTTCCTTGTTCTCTCTGAATCTTCTATCCTGCGGGAAAAGAAAATAGCACGTATTGAAATGAGTCTTCTGTGTTTTTTGGGAAAACCTCAGATTTCCATCCATTCTTACCAGCGATCATCCGTTTTATAGCTTCATCTGTCCATATCCTCACGGTTAAGATCACACACCCTGGAGTCCTCCTGCGTGTGTGCAGAACATCGTTTTGACAGTTATAACCTGGGGCAAATCACTGAGCTTTTGCTTACTTCTCACCTCTTCCACGTGATGGGAGAAACTAAGGGTATCTAGTACGTGGGTCATTATGAAGATTGTCTGACACATGATCTGAACATAAGTAAAATGTCTTAAGCGGTCCCAGCCTCTGATGCATTTTTAAGATCTGTCCCCAAGGTGACCTCCAAGCTGCAAGGGTATAAACCTCGGACTCCCAGTGCCTGGAACGCTTGTGCATACGTCCTCCTCCTGCATTTCCTTTCCCTTGACGCAGGCATGGCAACGGCTCCTATGGCTACTCATGGAAACATCGTTGCTTGTTTGTTTTTTGCTCCTTCAGCCATTCAATAATTGTGTAATGAATCATCTGTAGTATAATTACCTCTCTTTCAAATAACTAACACTGTTGTTTTTTCTTGCAGATTGGACCTTGAGAGATACATGTGTGCTCTCTTGTTAAACTATCTCTTAATTTCCATAGCTTGAGTCATGTGATTCAAATATACTTTTCAAATTGTTCAGTGCTTACGATTCTTTTTCACGGATTAATCTGCACTTAACCCATGTCTTACAAGCGTGTTCATAATTGTGTGAGAGTCTGGAGGAGACATTAAATGTAGATGCCCTGAGTCAGCAACTATCCCCGATCCCAGGTTTTATGACCCAGTCTCACTGGGATTAGTATGCTAAGAGATTCCTCTAATGGGCTCTTTTCTGCATACACACAATTTTTATTACATTTCTGTGTCAGACTTGAAAACTGCCTTGAAGCGCCATCATTTTCATACGTCAACACTTTGATCGATCCGTCTGTAAAATATGTATTTCATGGGAAATTTGCATTGTTACCCTAGAAGATACTCATTCTGTTAGTGCGCTCACACCATATGGAGCACAATCAGAAACCACTTTGTATGAAATCATTGACTCAGAAATCGCATCTGCTGGCTTAAAATGGAATATAATGTAAAATATACATCTGTTTATGCTGGGGATGTGACCAGAAGTTTCTAATTAAGAATCGATACTGCATTTATAAAGCTCATGCAACAAAACCATCTAGAGTATTGTCAGTTACTCAAATTGGGAGGAAGTGTGCTTATTTTTATTACATCGGTTAAGTGCATTAGCTGTGGACTAAACTACATCCTGAAATACCTGGATGAGTTTCCCAGTATCTACAGGCCCGATGTCTTTGTGTTTCTGAAATAATGACATTAAATAGGGTTTAAGGCATGTGAGCTGCAATTTTCTCAGACTTGCAGCCAAAGCTATCTCACTGATAACGGATCGGTGAAATCCTTTAGAAGAATATTATTTATTGGTAGTAACCGCAGCCATGCTTGTCATTTTAGTTCAATCTTGAAAAGAATTGTTAATCAGAAGTGGATGTGAACATTTATTAATTGTGTTTTTTCAAATATGTTTTTATTGATTTCAGAGAGAGGAAGGGAGGGGGAGAGAGAGACAGAAACATCAATGATGAGAAAGAATCATTGATTGGCTGCCTCCTGCACGCTCCCTACTGGGGATTAAGCCCACAACCCAGGGATGTGCCCTGACTGGGAATTGAACCATGACCTCCTGATTCATGGGTCGACACTCAAAGACTGAGCCACATCTGCCAGGCAATATTTTTATTTCTATTACATGATACAATAATTTTTAGTTAGTAATCCATTGTATCATTTTAAGTAATATCACAAAGTTGAATTATATTCCTGTGGTAAACCTACTTGTTTATGATTACTAAGATTATTTTAATATACTTCCTGGACCAATTTAATATATTAGTTAATAGTCCTTATCTGCATGTGTAAGATTGGGTAAGAGTTACTTTTTGATGCTATTCATTCCTCCTCAAGTAAAATGCACCAGAAAGTTTTATTTAAAAAAATATCAAATGCCAAATAATTATCTATCTTTCAATAGTATGATTATTAGGAAAGTTAATATAGAAAAATATATTTGCACAAGTACCAAAATTCAGTGTATATTTTTGTACAGTGATGTAGGGATAAAACCTCAAGATTATGAAAGTGTAATTGAATGTCATAATTAACTTCAGATGTTTTAGGCATAGCATATATATGTTTATATACATATATATAGTGAAATGTATACTTTAGAAATGTATAGTTTGATGCTTCTGACAAGTTTACCCAATCACCTAACCACCAGCCAAATCGATACACAGACTAGTTCCCTCATCTCACAAGACTGCCTTACTGGCTTCATCGTCAGTTCATTCAGCACTTGCCTTAGGCAAACATTGATTTCTCTCTCAGACATCGATTTCTTTCTCTTTAGAGATTACTAGTGGCCCAGTGCACGGATTAGTGCACATTGAAAGGAAATTAAGAAGGAGAAATATTTTAATATCGCTGTTCACCCTTTCTCTATAATACAAGTGTCATCCAAATTCATGATTGACAATGACAGTTGGAAACACACATGTGCGATTGGTGCCAGCGAGAGCTTTATATGTATCGTGCATGCGTGAGTCAATTTAGCCTTTTATAGATACAGAATAAACTTGCTTAATTAGACCTGCTCTGTGAGTTAGCTAAACCTTTTCCAGACCAGTGAAGCACCCCAACTTCTCGTTCAGGTAATTGTCAGCAACACAGCAGTAACTATCAACACGAAGCAGATTATTATTGTAGATCACGCAGGGAGAACAAAGGGTAAAATATTGAACTGCAGCAGTGTTTGACTATAACCTGTGCAGTGAGAAAACCTGAAGTTATTTTTAAGGTCCACCATTTCTTACTTCTTTACAGTCGGGTCAAAAGTTTCTAAGCTTTCTAAATCTCTGTTTTCGGGCTAATGAAAAGAAAATAGGATTCCATTGAGTCTCCTATCTTTCTACTCCAGGTCTCCTCTGAGGATCAAATGAGGTGAGGCACAGGAAAATGCTTCACAGACATTAGGTTAAAGGATAAAATGTTTCCACCTGGGTATAAAGCAAGCCGTGTTCCTGGGCTGAAGAAACTGCAAGGAGGCTGGTTGCTAGGGAGAGGAAGCCAGGTATTGCTATGTGATGTCATTACCCAGATGGACATTTAGCATATTAGCCTTTTCTATATATAGATAGATTTTTGCCTCTTCAAAATCTTCATGTAAGTTTAAAAAAATACACCATATATACTCTTTTCTGTGTGACTTCATTCATTCAGCATCATGCTTTTAAATTTTCCCCTGCTGTGTCATATATCTGGGGTGAGCTCCATTGTACTGCCAAGAACCATGGCCTTATGCCAGCCGTGGGCAAACTACAGCCCGCGGGCCGGATCAGGCCCATTTGAAATGAATAAAACTAAAAAAAAAAAAAAAAAAAAAAGACCGTACCCTTTTATGTAATGATGTTTACTTTGAATTTATATTAGTTCACACAAACACTCCATCCATGCTTTTGTTCCGGCCCTCCGGTCCAGTTTAAAAACCCACTGTGGCCCTTGAGTCAAAAAGTTTGCCCACCCCTGCCTTATGCGCAGGTACCTCAACTTGCTTACCCATCCATCTGCTGAGAGCTGTGTGGATTGTTTCCATTTTTTTCTCCTAGAAATGGCATTTCAAGAAACATGTATACAATAGTTTCTCTGGATTTGTACTTTCATTTTCTTGGGTTAATACCTAGGAGTGGAATTGTTGGGTCATGGGGTATGCTAGTTATCAGCGTTAGAGATCTGAAAAAATCAAATTCTCAAACAAGCACTAAAAAAGGGGGAAAATTAGAGAAAAAGACTGTGACCTATAAATGATTCCCTTTTCCTGTTGCTGTGAGGGTGAACGTCCAGGGCTGTCAGCATGTCCGTTCTCACCACGCTTCTGAAAATCTTGACAAAACACATTTTTAAAAATCTTCCTGCCACAATGTATCATAAGCTGTAAAACATCTAAAAAATGCCCATTTTCACAAACGGGAAGCATCAGGATGAAAGTGTTGGGCCGCAGCACTGGTAAATATTTGATGCTATTTTCTACGAACGTTACAGTTATGGTCAGTGCAACTGCTAAGTGTTCCGATCCAATAAGACATCACGATGCGAAGTGGGCTCCGGGGGGAGGGAAAAGCATCCAGGTCCCATTCAAGGAAGTTTGCGGACGCTCACAAAACCTTCAGCAACGCAGCCTTCACTCCCCAGTCACATATTTCCTTCCCGCCTCCTTCGCCGTGATTTCTGCCTCAACAATTCCAGGACTTACTGATTCACGCTCTCCCCTCACCCCTTCACCTGTTTGTTTGCAGTTGGTGCTGCTGAGCACTTTAAAATATTTATCTCTGTGTTACTCCCTGCTATACTGCATCTTGTTGGTATTTCTCCTTTCTGATTCCATTAAATGAAAAATAAATGCAGAAAAAAAGTGGGTCTTCTAATTAGACATTATTTCAAATAAATGAAAAGCTCTTGAACTGAAGCAATACTTTCAACAACAGAGATAAATGTTTAAAAACTGCTTGATGTTAAAATTATTAGGAGGTTGCCCTAACTGGTTTGGCTCAGTGGATAGAGCGTCGGTCTGTGGGCTGAAGGGTCCCAGGTTCGATTCCAGTCAAGGGTATGTACCTTGGTTGCGGGCACATCCCCAGTAGGGAGCGTGCAGGAAGCAGCTGATCGATGTTTCTCTCTCATCGATGTTTCTAACTCTCTATCCCTCTCCCTTCCTCTCTGTAAAAATCAATAAAATATATATTTAAAAAAAATTATTAGGAGGTAAACACAGGTGGGGAACCTTTTTTTCTGCCAAGGGCCGTTTGGATATTTATAACATCATTCACGGGCCAAACGAAGTTATCAACTTAAACACTTGCCTGCTCTATTTGGTCAAACATTTAATGAACTCACCCCTAATGTCTTGGCGGGGCCAGACCAAATGATTGCACGGCCTTATACGGCCCTCGGGCCAGACTTTCCCCACCCCTGAGATAAAGTACGTGATAATGCAGTTCTTTTGTTTTAAAATAATTTTTACTTTAACGAAGTGCACACAAGCGATCGGTGCTAAAATACACATTGCCTTTGTTGAATTTTCTTAGAGAAAGTTCAGGTTATGTGGAAGATAAAGTGTTATACTTCAGAGGTGACCTTTGTGATGTATGCTTAAGGAATACGATGTCATTTTACTCAGGAAAGAAATCATAAATCATTCTTTTTTAATATCTTCTGAGGCTTCAATCTATATTATCAACATTTGGGCATTATCTCCGTTGGTCCTATATGTGGGTATGCACACAAACTAGAATACTAAAACCTATGTGATCCTCTACATTCTAATGTAGAGACTATTCTTGCCCTTAACTTGCATGACACAAGGAGTGCCAGAGATCGTTAATTAGATCTCCTGTGAGTTGCTTTTTCAGGTGCTTCCCTAGTAACTTGTACAGGGCTGCTGAGGAAGCTGCGATAAGATCCGGATTGCCTGAGGCAAGTGTAAGAAACCCCACCACCTGGAGAACAGGCGCTTTTAGAGGGGGAAAAGGTCTCTATTTCATAAACTTTTATATACCTGACATTTGCTTAGGAAGAGAGAGATAGATCAATATCATTAGGATACTTCTGTGCATGAGGGAAAGACCGTAAACTCCCATCTTTGCAAACACAGCACAATACCTTTCCGGTGTGGATGGGGCTCAGTATATAAACTGAACATGGAAATGAATAGGTATGTTCCCTCCTTGACAAAAGAGGCTAATGGAACCTACCCAGCTCAAACTTCTCACATTAAATTGAAATGACACCCCTAAATCGTCCAGATGGTGGAAGCGAGGCATACCTCTTCCATGTTAAGACATTGCAAAAATATTGGCTGAAGCAAAGATTTAAACGATGTCACTGGAAGCATCAGCTCTCACACTAAAGAAGACAGTGGATGGGGAAGTGATGGTTGAGATTCAAAATAAATCACATGGCACCACAGTAATTCCGTAGCACTTAGGTCTCCCTCAGCACCCTGCAGCTGGCGTCCCATAAAGTTGTATTTTAAGGGAATTGTTGTTCTTCCCAGGTTTAACAGTTTAGTGTTTAGACTTTGAAGTTACAAAGAAATATTAAGAAAAAAGTTCACACACAAAAAAGGAAAGATTCAGTGAGGTAAATGCACGTTTTAAAAAATATGTTTTTTTTATTGATTTCAGAGAGGAAGGGAGAGGGAGAGAGGCAGAGATAAAAATATCAATGATGAGAGAGAATCATTGATCGGCTGCCGCCTGCATGCCCCCTACTGAGGATTGAGCCTGCAACCCGGGCATGTGCCCTGACTGGGAATCAAACCATGACCTTCTGGTTTATAGGTCGATGCTCAACCCCTGAGCCAGACTTTTAAGTTTTAGAGAGGACTGATAATATGTGAACGGGTTCTTCAAAAGGAAACAAAACACTAAACAGAGCGTGAAGAACATGATTGATTGATTGGTTTTTTTTGCTAGGAAAAACTAAGAATTGTGTGAAACAAAAATTGGTGATCAGAGCTTGTTTGTTTTCAATGATCGTGGACTTTTCTTTTGATGATAATGATTATTTTTTTCACTCTGAGAAGGGAAAATGAAACTAACCATGATGTTGATGATTCCTTCCTCTGCACATGGATGTTTCTGGTTAAGTCTCCTCCCTCTAGCCTACGAGTCCTTTCTGCCCATCAATTGCAGGTAGTCTCGAAACTTCATGGAAAGAGAAGTTAGCCTAACACCTACCTTGCTATACACTTAGCTCTGTCTTATAAATATGTATCATTTAACCTTATAGGAAACTGTAGGTTAGGTGTTTTACAGTTTAAAAATGGCTAAGCTTTTAAAAAATACTTTTTGTTGAGATTATTACAGATGTCCCTCCCTTCCCCTCCCCCTTGCCCTCCACCACCCGGTTCCTGCCCCACCCCAGGCCTCCACCACACTATTGTCTGTGTCCACGGGCAATGCATATATGCATGCAAGTTCCTCGGTTAATCTCTTCCCACCTCCCCTCCTTCCCTCTGAGATTCATTAGTCTTTTCCACATTCCATGTCTCTGGTTCAATTGTATTCATTAGTTTATTGTGTTCATTAGATTCTACATAGAAGTGAGATCATGTGATACTTGTCTTTCTCTGACTCTCTCAGAATAAAATTTTAAGCAGAATTTCTGTATGATTTTAAGATTATCTGGACACATGGGGCATTGTTCTGAAGAATAGCACGTAAGAAATTCTTATGTTTTAAAGCATATTTTACATCTGAGAATAAATCGTGTGTCAATACAAAGAGGAGCAGTGCCTCTCAGATCATATCTTAGACAAAAAGTCAGTCGATGATAATTCCTTAGGCACAGAGCTCTGGTGAGATGGGGCCACCCGTCGTTTACTGCCTGTGGGGCCATAAGGCTCCGTCTGAACAGGCGAGGAGGAGAGTACTTAGCACTTCTGGAGATGAAAGCTCAGGGACTGTAATCGCTCTGAAAATCGCTCTGAAATTCACTCCATCAAAGTGTCACGCTGTTCATTACAGTTCAAAGAATTAGCATCTGGTTGAAGGTATAGGGGTAGCTTTGAGGAATTGGTATCACAGGAAATGCATTTAAAGAATCTTTAATCACATCATGAAAAGGTCTCAGCCCGGCCCTGGGGACATTGTACCCAGCACACCCAGTAAACACGCCTGGCGTTGACTAAACATGTTGGAGTATAAAAATCAACGTGTACTGTCGTTTCTTCGGTGGGACAGGAAGACAGTGGCAGTTAGCATTGTAGACATTATGGTTCTTAAAGGACAGTAGAATTGTGGAACCTTGAATGAAGTTTTAAGTTCCAGTGACATTGAAGGTGTTACTGTTATGAGAGTTTGGTCTGATCTATAATCAATATGTTAAATGTGATATGAAATTAACCAAGGGACATTAAATGCCATTAATTTTTTATAGACTGAGCCAAAAGTGTTTATGAGAAGACTTTGCGTAAACCATTTCATTCAGGCTAATCCATTGGAAAGGAGGCATTTCATGGTGTGTGTGTGTGTGTATGTATGTGTGTGTGTGTGTGTGTGTATATATATATATATTTTTTTTTTTTTCAGAGAGGAAGGGAGAGAGGGAGGGAAAAAGAGATAGAAACATCAGTGATGAGCAGGAATCATTGATCAGCTGCCTCCTGCACATCCCCACTGGGGATCAAGCCCAAAACCTGGGAATTGCCCTGATTGGGAATTGAACTATGATCTTCTGGTTCATAGGTCAATGCTCAACCACTGAGTCACACTGGCTGGCTGGATTATTCTTGGAATTTTGATTTGGAAGTTAATGTTTGAACAAAGCGGAGAGAAGATCCATAAACAGACTAGCCTGTTATTTAATATGTAACAAATGCAGCATTTAAAACCAGTGAGAAAGATATAATTGTTTTCCTGAAACTGTGTTGGCACACTAGGCTAGTGTTTGGGAAAATAATTATAGATAGATTAAAAATGTAAAAGCAAACATTGAATCATAAAAATAAGGGACAAAATATGGGTAATTTTGTTAAAGATAATTTTTTAAGAAAAAATTAAAAATGATATAAATTTGGACTCAATGAAACAATGTGAGTCTTGGATGAAAGGTAGGGCCCCTGTCTCCCAGGCTCTGTGGCAGGTGCACCTATTGCCAATAGCATCAGTTAGGAAACACTGGTGCCCTAAGCATAGTGAGATGACCCGGCTCCCCCAAAACCTCTTCCATGAGCTCACCCCGGAGTATAAGATTCTCCTGCCCATTGTCTCAGTGGCGTTGGGTTTCATCGCTCCTGTTGCAATAGCTTCACATGATCTCGTCCTTGCTTAACTTCTTCTAGTGCAATTTTTCCTTGACATGATATGTAGGTTTTAAGGAGGATCTCAAAAATATATGTAAGGAGTCCCAGCTGGTTTGGCTTAGTGGATAGAATGTCAGCCTGAAGACTGAAGGGTCCGGGTTTGATTTCGGTCAAGGGCACATGCCTGGGTTCTGGGGGTATAAGGAGGCAGCCAATCAATGATTCTCTCTCATCATTGATGTTTTTTTCTCTCTCTTCCTCTCCCTTCCTATCTCAAATTTTAAAAAAAAAAAGTGTAATGAGAGTCCCACTCCCATGTTATATTATTTACACCACATTGTATATAAACTACTAAGCAACATCATTAACCTGAAACTTGAAGTTATCTTTTCAGATGCAATTTCCATGTGAGCTTCACTTTTCTGGCTAACTTGTACATTCGGCTATGAAATATATACTTTAAGTCGGATACTATTCAAATTCTAAATGATTTGTAGCATGTAGTAGTGAATATTCAATATTCATAGCTAGCCATAATTTTGGCAATAGCCTCATTATAAAATCAGAGCATTAGTGTAGTGGATTTCTATTTATGATTATGCTTTTAAGACTTAATATATGTATTAATCATATCCTCCAGTTTATTTTAATTAATAGGGCAGTAAATATTTTCGAGAATATGCACATTGCTTTTTAACACATTGAAACTTAACATGGGATAGAATGGCCTCCCATCTTTAAAAAAAAGATATTGCTTAGAAGATATTAATGATTTCCGTGTTTCAGCCAATGTAATTCCATGTAATTACATTCCTGGAAGTACTTTCACGTTGATTCTGCTGATGAAGGCAACAGCCGAGAGGACACAGTGACCACATTGGAGATAATGGTCGCGTGCTAACTCCCACTGCACTATTTAAGCATCCTCCTCCACTGTTCATTTGTAAGCACCGCACTCCTATTTGCACTCAGTCATGCACTTTTGCAATTCTGTTACGCTGTCGATGTGTTGCACCTCTTTGGTGAAAGTGCGCTAGAGATTGGCATGCAGACATAGAAACTACTTTTCCATGATGTCAGTGAGAAAAGCAAAAATATGGGTCATAAAATAGAAATGCCATCAGGAAGAAAACAGAAAGCCAGAGACTGCTCCAAAGGGCCGGCAAGAAATGTATTAACACTTTATTCTGTTTAAAAATATATTTTGGGAAATGCAAGCTCATGTAAATCATGGAAACCAGATTTTTCATGCTGAAACTGCTCAGAGGATAGGAAGCCATGCAGAATGTTTAAAGTGTGGTGTTTCTACCACCTGTACGGTGGTGACTCAGGAAAAGGGTATCACAGAAAAGAAGAGTAGAACCGCCCTAGCCGGTGTGGCTCAGTGGATAGAGAGTCGGCCTGTGGACTGTAGGCTCCTGGGTTCGATTCAGGTCAAGGGCACGTACCTCAGTCATCATGTGCTGGAGGCAACCAATTGATGTGTCTGTCTCACATCGATGTTTCTCTCTGACTGTCTCTCTCCCTCGCTTATATGATCTCTAAGAATCAATGGAAAAATATCCTGGGGTGAGGATTAATAACAATGAAAAAAGAACAAAGAACAGTAGGACAGAAAATCAAGTGCTCTGGATCTAATGTGAGATAAATATAGGATTAGTCAAACACAGTATGCTAATTTCATTCATTTGGGGAAATGCATTTGATTAAGCTTCAATTTGGGGATCAGTTACTATAGATTTATTTCTAAACTATGGGTCCGGTGCATGAAATTTGTGCACAGGCGCGGGGGGAGGGGCGCGGAGAAATCCCCCCAGCCCGACGTGCACCCTCTGTCACATTCTGGGACCCTGGCTGCTCTGGGCCTTGGCGGGGGCCTACAGGCTCAGGATGGCCTGGCTCCCAAGGATGCCTGTCCCGGGGACACAGGCCTTTAGGCACCATCATGCTCGCAAGCAGCCGTGGAGCGAGAACCCCTGCCTACACCCGCACACACACTCCAGTGGGGCGGGAGCTTCCCCCATGTTGCCATGGCAACGCGGGGGAAGCTTCAGGCCCCGCCCCCTACTTCTGCACGTGCCGCCCTGCCCCTGGTTCCTCGCCGCCTGTGCACGCATGCTAGCCAGGCAGGAGCTGTCCCGGCGTCACCATGGCAACGTGGGGGAAGTACCTGCCCTGCCCCCGGCTGCCCAGTGCCTGTGTATGCAAATTAACCCGCCACATTTGTTGGGTTAATTTGCATACTCACTCTGATTGGCTGGTGAGCATAGCAGAGGGACAGTTAATTTACATGTTTCTCTTTTATTACATAGGATAGATGGAAAAGGTATTTACAAAGAGGCTTATTGATTAATACTTGTGGTGAAGACTGGGACTAGAAAATGTAGCACTAGTGATATGCTGATAAATGTTTAATAATAAATTCAATGCTCACACTGTGAATACTATATCCAGAATATATATTATAATATTTTATACTCCCTTATAATTAGAATTATTTTATCCTAATTAAATTTTGGTGTAGCCCTAGCCAGTTTGGCTCAGTGGATAGAGCGTAGGCCTGCAGACCAAAGGGTCCTTGGTTCGATTCCAGCCAAGGGCATCTACCTAGCTTGCAGGCTCCTCCCTGGCCTGGGCCCTGGTTGGCGTACATGCAGGAGACAACCAATTGATGTGTTTTTCTCACATTAGTGTTTTTATCTTTCCCTCTCTTTTCCACTCTCTCTGGAAATCAATGGAAAAAATATCCTCGGGTGAGGATTAAAATAACTAAATAAATTTTGGTGTAAAAATGTGAAGAAACATGGAACAAAGTAGTTCAGGATTATGATCATTGCTAAACATGCACATGAGAAAGAACTTACTCTTCTATGTAACCCTGTACATAATCCTATAGAGAAGTCCTATCTGAAGTTCCCCTTTACTCATTGACCCTTGTCAGTGCTCGGCACATCTCACACATGTCCCTACACGGCACTGCCCATGGGTTTCTAAAGGACACTGGGGCTTCCCAGGAGTCCCCCGAGTTGCTCCTGGAATGTTTCTCATGACCACATACTCTGCAAAGCATCTCTGAGCCTTCTGTGTTCTTCTGGGGATTTGTTATGGGGCCTGAAACGTATCAAGCAAATTAAACAAAGCTCATCGTTATAAATACATAAACCAGGAGATACGGAAAACAAAAGTCCCATGAGACCATTTATTGTTTTATTCTTTGTTGTTTGTTTGTTCTATTTTCCTGGAAGAATACAAGATGCATTGCCTTTTATTCTGCACATAAGCATTGTTTCGGTAACATTCAACAATGACTACATTGGGACTAATTAGTCGAAACGAGTACCTTCCTAATTAATGAATGCAAAAAAAGTGCTGCGATGCGCTGTGAAGGCACTTAGAAGTCCTTGCAAACATTTACATTTTGCAAATGCTCTCTAAAGGACACGCTTTTATATCAAATATATTGCTCTAAAATACGTAAAGTATCTTACAGTAGTTTAATGACATTAAAATGCTAATTAATGATGCTTAACAGAAATCAAGGGCTTTCACATGATGGGTTCAAAGTGGTAGGAAGATCCCTAATTTATTAGATCATAATTTTTTTTCCCCTAAAAGCTATTCTGTAACACATTTGGGTGGAATGTGGGCATGCTCTGAAGTATCAACAGCTCCTACAAATCGTTGTTTTCCTAGTCCCCTTACTACCTTTCTCCATGGGAACTTTTTTTAAAAATCGCTTTTAAAAAAAACAAAACTATTTTCACATAGTTGACCTTAAGCTCAAATTACCTTCCCAACTATTTCACAAATAAATTAGATGCCTTCGGAACTTGTAATGTAACTTCCACGCACCTGCTTCTGGAGCTATCTCCCTCAATAGAAAAAAATCATCGTGTACAAAACTCTAAATAACATGGATTTATCACAGCTTCAAAAAATTAAATGTTTTCAACATTAAAAAGTTCAAATTCAGATTTTTTTATACTTTTTTAACTGAAACATTAATTAACATGAAGTGAATTTGTTTTCTATTTCCTGGGGACTCAAGATGAAATTAGATTTTTACCATCCAAATACTATATTTTAATTAAATAAGGAAAAGTAAAAGTAATAAAGTATTTTTATGTGCAGAAATTGATCCATATATTCAATGGATTAAAAATTAAGTGGGTCATATAAAAATAATTTCATCCAAATGGTTGGAGTATTTTATCAGATGTTAAAGTTATGTTAATTGAAAAAATTAGGACTTCAGTTAGCTAAAAATGTTTTGCATTTTTGCAAAGTTTGATTAATAATTTTACCAGTATTTCAACTATACAATATTACTTGAAACATATCACCTATACATTGTTACCAGTACTAACAAATTCTACTTTATAAAATTCAGTAGGTGGTGTGTGATTTGTCTGTATTTTATGCATTATGAAAACTGCACACCTCAGAAAGGGAATAGGAAGTTGTCTTCATGTTTTTCTGTCCCTATATATTAATATAACCTCTAGGAAATTCTGAAAGTCATCATTTTATATCTATAATATGAAGCCTTGAAGTTTATTGACAAAGACATTGACAGTTGACCAAGGGGAAAAAACTGAATAGGAAACTGAAAATGTTTTGAATGTTTTAAGTACTACTAAAGTCAGTTATTTTATAGATATACTAGAGGCCCAGTGCATGAAATTCGTGCTGGGGTAGAGTCCCTAGCGGCTGTCAGCTGCTGTCCAGGGCCTCCTTTCTCCGGCTTCCGGCTGCCGGCCGGGGCCTTCCTTTGTTTCGCACCGCCCCCTGGTGGTCAGCGCACATCATAGCAAACAGTCAAACCCCTGGTCAGTCAAACTCCCAAGGGGGCACTTTGCATATTAGGCTTTTATATATATAGGTATACAATTATAACCTATACTAGAGGCCTGGTACACGAATTCTTGCATGGGTGGGGCCCCTTGGCCTGGCCAGCAATCGGGGCCAGTCAGGACCAGCTGACTGCAGGGGAGGGGTCACGAGAGGTTGGCTGTGGGAGTGCACTGACCACTAGGGGGCAGCTTCTGCATTGAGCATCTTCCTCCTGGTGGTCAGTGCGCATCATGGTGATTGGTCAACCAGTTGTTTGGTCATAATGGTCACTTTGGCTTTTATATATATAGGCACTATATATTGAAGTACATATATATTTATGTAACTACACAAAATCTAAGGTAATTCTGTTTATAAAAAATAATTGTTATTATTATCAAAGTAAGTGGCATGATGTAAAATAATTATTTTTTTTGGAGTTTAAACTTTATCACAGGGATTTAGGTATGACTTGAGGGGGAAGGGGAATGCTACTTGTATTTTGTTTAGGAATACCTCAGTTACCTTACCAGGGCTGTCACTTATTATTTGGGTGATCCTAGGCAAGTTCTTACAGCTCTCTGACCTTCAGCCTTTTTGTTTTGTTTGATATTAATGTGTGTAATGGGGAGTGTGAGGCCAGTGGAAAAAATATGCAGAAAATATCTGCCACAGTAGACAGTCTGAGTTAGTCCTTTATGACTAACATGGGGATACAGGGAGGTGACAAAACTAAATAGAAACATGAATTCCATCAAACCATTATTTTATGTTCTCTGCCACAGTATCTATTCATAGTGAGTTGTAATATCTGTAACTGTTATTATTCTGATCATACTAAGTGAGGCTTTCCCCGGCGGTTCATTTAATTTCCTGCATTGGAATTATTGTAATTAATCACTACGCAGGCAACATTTGATCTGTGTTTTCCCGGTCTCCCTTCTTGAGTTCTAGAAATGCTCAGCCACAGCAAAATGGATATGTCTCCTGGAATATTAGCAAGCATCTCACAGTTCGAGTGTCAGAAATATGTGCATCCTGATGCCTTTCAAGCTTCTTCTCCCTTAGTTCTGTCTCATAAAACAGCGACAGCCTACGCCCCTATTCTCAGCCCAGAAATGGAAGTCGATCATAAATCATGTTCATCTGACCTGTTTATGTAAACCCCCTCCATCCTCTCTGACACTATCCGAGTCCATAACACAACCATTTGTCTTCATTTCCCATCTATTCTTCAATGCTACCCCGAGTTACAGTCTGAAATGAATACCTGATGATGTCATTTCCCTCTCTCAGGCTCCTCCGAAGCTTCCCATTCTCTTCAGCTAAAGTAAGAAAGTCCTTCCTGTCGCTTGCAATGTCTCATGGGACCTGTTCTCCGCTCCCTCTTCCATTTTTATCTCCTGTCAAGTAGGAAACTGTCTCACACATTTACGATCGGCTTTGGAATGAATGCATGTGCCCAGCCAGCAGAGTTCTGTAATTTTATTTGGAGGACTTCTGCTCATTTCTGGAATGGGTACTTTTAACATTTTAGTCATTGAAAGTAGGTTCAGCGAAGATAGCGAAGGAGTGACTTCATTTTTACAACGTCATCTCAGTGTGACACCTCTCTAAGCTGGAATATAAATAAGTGAGCTTACCTATGACAGATGTGTATTTTTAAGATATGCATCACTGTTAAGGACAAACTAAATGTGTCCTTGGTTTGACGAATGTTCTGTATTTAGTTTCAAACTCCTTACCTCAACCACATTTAGAAGAAGCTCAAAACATGATCTAAAAAGCCATTGAGCCTTAGCCGGCTTGCCTCAGTGGATAGAGCATCAGCCTGTGGGCTGAAGGGTCTCTGGTTCCATTCTGGTCAAGGGCAAAAGCCCAGGCTGGCTCAACCCCCAATGTAAGGTGTGCAGGAGGCAGCCAGTCAGTGATTCTCTCTCATCATTGATGTTTCTAGCTCTCTTTCCCTTCCTCTCTGAAATCAATAAAAATATATTTAAAATAAAATACAATACAATAAAATAAAAAGCCATTGAATCATGGGAGAAGGGAATTGGTCAGAATTGCTTAACTGGTCCATGCATACATAGGTGTTTGTGTAGGTAGACCACTGTCCCATATGTCCAGTGTCAAATTAGAAATAGATGTATATTTCTGTGAGGAGAGAGCTCAAAATTTATCTTGGGGGAAAAAAATCTTAGGTTTGTACATAAAGCATTAGCATCAATTGATTAATGAAATTCCAATAAATATGAATTGACTGACTACCTTCATATATACTTGTCTTCTTTGAGAGAAAAAAGTTATTTTATTATTTTACCTAAAATATCCAAACTCTTATAAAAGACATTTTGTTTATCAGGCACAATAATAGGTATACTAAGACATGGACACCAATAAGTAAAAATGAGTCCCACCCCTGACCTCCTGGGGGTGGTGGTGGGGGGGGGGGAGGACAGACGTAGGAGATTGGATGAACAGGAAGTGATTTAATCAATTATGCCTAGGTAATGGAGCCTCCATATAAACCCAAAAGGAAGAGATTGGAGGTCTCCGAGGTAGGTGAACAGGTGGAGGTGTGGGGAGAGCAGTAAGCTCGGAGAGAGGAAGCTTTCCACCCTTTCCCTGTACCTGGGCCCATGCATCTCTCCTGCCTGGCTGTTCCTCAGTTTTATCCTTTTATAATAAAACAATCATCTAATAAGTACAAAGGCCAAGGAAAGGAATGCCCTGCAGTGAAATGACAGAAAATATGGCGACAGAATGTCAATTACCTACACTTTTAGGAGGTGGCACTTTCAAGAATCATTGGGTAGAGCACATGGCTACCATTATGCTTCACAGAGGAAAGTCCACTCATAATGATTCTGTCACATTTATTTTAAAAGCTACAGTGAGTATTCTGTGTAGTTCATGATGAAAACTCTATTCAGAAATGACTTCTATTGAAAATAATTTGTGCACAAAATATTAGGAACACATTATCCTATTATTTCCATAAGTACCAATTTAAGTCCCATTAGGTATCACTTGGAATCTTCTCTTCATGAAAGATAAATAAACAAATGGAAAATTAATAAAGTTTCATGTGCAAGACCTGCTGAGTAAAAAGGTGTGCTTTCCCTATTTAACTGTATTTTAAAAGTAAAAGACATTTAGTTCTATAATTTCATATAGTGCAAACAAATAGCTTGCCCCTAAAATAGCATGCTTCAAATTATGTTCTTCAAATGAAATGATAATAAGTAAATATTCGTAAGCAAAGAATGTGATTACCTTAACAAAGAATATTCTGCAATGTACAATTCTCTTTATAATGTAACTCCATAGTTAATTCCACCAAAAGATTATTATTAAGCATTATTTATTTCTCAGGTTTGGGCGTAATGAGGGGAAATCCAGAGAAGTATAAATAAGATTCCTTTCCTCATTAGTTTAGCATGCTCTTGAATAGAAAAGACTAATAATATGTAAATATGAAGATACAGATAAAACATGAACAGAATACATACTCCAGATGATGAATTGCAGAATCATCTGTCTTGTTGACTTGATCATAATACAAGGTATTAAATTCTTTTTTTTAAATTGTTTTATTGCTTAAAGTATTACAAAAGGTATTACATATGTGTCCATTTTATCCCCCCGCCCTAGACAGTCGCTTATATGCATGCATACACAAGGTATTAAATTCTGTAGAACATAACCCTCCATTGATAATAACGTCTTTTCTCAACCAAAGGTTTAAGGACAGTTTAGCAGTTAGTATAAGGAGCCTGGAGTTTTAAGGCAAATTAAGTAGATAATATCTGAATGGCCAGCAATTCCTCCTCTGACTCTGTTATCTAAGGTCTAGCTGGAAATCAACCTTTGTCTTCTTGGGCAGAACATGGTTTACCCCAGATTCAGATACAAGGGTAACTTTCCCAATTACCACTTTGCAGCTTTCAGATATTATTTTGAAAAAAAAAATTATCTACCCTGTTTTGAAATTGGTAAGTAATCTCAAAATTTGTGTGTGACCGACCTATGGTGAGTTAGCTAAGGACAAGAATGGAGTCCTACGTTGATGCCTTGAGGAAAGGCATTATGAGGACGCTTATCAATACATAACTGTTTCCCAACACGCAGCTTATTTATGCATGAATCAGCCTTTCAAGATAATTAAGAGTATCTGCAAAGAGGAAATATCAGAAAATGCAAAAGATACCGTATCGAGGTCAAGCATGATTTTTTACTTAAGATTCTAGATCATGACTGGAAGCCATCACATACACATATAAATACACCTTAACCCAAGATAAAGTCTTCTGTGATGTTTTTGACCACCCAATGTAATTGCAGTTACATATCTTGTCATCAGTTCCTTGAAAACCAATATAATAACATGTTTTTTTAATGTGATATTCTATACCTGCCTCTCCAGATAAATTTTTTTCCACACATCAATTTTCACAAAATATGTGATAACATTTTTCATTTCTGTTACAGTGGAATTTAGAATTTCAATATAAATTATACCAGTGAAGAATTTTACCATTTTGAATGTCACTAACAACTCTATTTTTGGATTTCATAAAATACGAGATGAAAATGAGGTTCTAAAGGGGCCTTAAAAATCTTAGCAGAATCTGAGCAATGAGAAAAGGAAACTCATGAATTACATGAATTAGCGCAGGATCAAATAATAGTTGTAAAGGGAGTGGGTGGGCCTCTCTCTTCTCCTGACTAGTCTGTTTCCTAGGAAACAAAGGCTGAATGATTGCACAAATGACCTTATGCCTGTGGATTTAAATTGATGAAATTATATAGGACTGTACTCTATGCAGAAGAAGGAAAGCTAGTTGGTAGGATGAATTTATTAGGTAAAATGAAAAAGTTTTAAATACTTATTTTACTTTCCAAGAGTTTAAAAAAAAGATAATTTCTTGTTAAAAACCTTCTGTCTACACTATTAAAGTCCCTATCCTATCAAGTCCCAAGATTGTAATACAACAGGTCAACCAGCATGCTGATTAAACACCTCTGTTTCATCGTATCTAACAGGAAGCTGTTCACTAACTCAACTCTGGCTCCTACCAGTAGAGCTAAATTTGATTCTAACAGACACCCAGATGGTATCAGTGGGATGTCATTTTGACTAGCAGCAAAGTGTTTATTAAATGGTCTTTGTCTGATGGACTTCCAGCAACACGAACCCAGCACAAGGATATTAAATACAAAGCCTTCACAGAGTTGGACAAACACAGCTTTCTCAGAGAGGAGCCTGGTGATGCATTGCCTATGATCATTAGAATCACCCTCTGTGAAAGTATCTACTAGTCACTAAAAGGATAAAAGCATTGCCTCTTCCTGACCAAAACAAAAAAAGTAACCTTGGACTCCCCATGGATAGAAATTCTTGCAGCGTTTTAAAGAGCATGTCTTTTCATGTAGATGAATGCATTTACAAGTTTGTTGCTACAAGAATAGTTCGTAGGTCTAATCTGTCGTTTCCTCTCGGAGCTCTATGTGTTTTATTATACTTGAACAAAGCTTTGTGGGAGAAGTCACGGTGCACAGCCCATGCCCAAGGAGTAGGGACATTTGCTTTACCTCCTTAAGAGTGGAGTGTCCTCTTAGGGTTATTTAAAATTCTTCTGCATGGGATATTGGCCCATATTTCCTCATTTATTGATTTTTCATCATTTATTTATATTTATATTTTTACGAATTTGTGCACCAGTGAGGTCCCTCTGCCTGGCCTGTGGGATTGGGCTGAAACTGGCTCTCCGACATCCCCTGAGGGGTTCCAGATTGCGAGAGGGCACAGGCCAGGCTGAGGGACCCCACTGGTGCACGAGCCCAGCAGTGATTGGGGCCAGGGAGGGACATGAGAGGGCTCCAGGGTGTGTACAGTCCATCTTGCTCAGTCCCCATCGTCAGGACCCCAGCAGCAAGCTCACCTACTGGTTGGAGCATTTGATCCCTGGTGGTCAGTGCATGTCATAGTGACTGGTCACCTGGTTGACTATCTGTCCCCTGGTGGTCAGTGCACATTATAGCAAGCAGTTGAGTGGCTTCAGCATATCATTAGCATACTAGAGGCCCGGTGCACAAATTTGTGCATGGGTGGAGTCCCTTGGCCTGCCCGGCGATTGGGGCTGATGCGGGTGAGGGAGCAGCTGGTCAGGGGGAGGGGCCACTGGAGGTTGGCTGGCTTGGGGGAGGGATTGTGGAAGGTTGGCCAGAGTGGGGACGGCACCACAGAGGTTGGCTGGCTCACCGTGGGTGGTTGGCTGGCCATGGGAAGTTGGCTGTGGGAGCACACTGACCACCAGGGGGCAGCTCCTGCATTGAGCGTCTGCCCCCTGGTGGTCAGTGCGCCTCATAGCAACCGGTCGACCGGTCGTTTGGTCATTTGGTTGCTTAGGCTTTTATATATATAGATTATGCTTTGATTGTTTGAATGGATGACTGGACGACCAGACACTTAGCTTATTAGGCTTTTATTATATAGGATATTTATTTATTTATACTTATATATTTATTTAAAGATTAGCAGTCTTTTCATTGGCTACTGTGTTCCATTGACATAACCACCATTTTTTTTTATGCACAACTCTCTTACTTTCTGGGACTACCCACTTTATACAATTTCTGGTGCTGTTATATATGGTATTCATTCAAAGTGTTCATTGCTAGTATTTAAGAAAGCAGTTACAGTTTGTATACTAGCCTTGGATCCTGTGACTTTGCTATATTCTCTTACTATTTCAAGGAGTGTGTTTATTTGTGGGGTTTTTACATAGACAATCCTATCATCTATGAGTAAAATAATTGTATTTCTTTCTTTTCAATTGGGTAGCATTCACTTGCTTCTCTTGTTCTATTGCACTAGCAGGAACTTCCAGTCAGGTGTTGATTGGGAGTGATGAGAGGACATCCTTGCCTTGCTTCCAATCTTACGCTGGAAGCATCTGCTGCTCAAGACAAAGCATGTTGTCAACTACAGTTTCTGTTGTAGATATTCTTCATTAACTTGAGGAATTTCTCTATTCTTAGGTGAGGATTTTAATGTTTTAAGTCATGAAGAGATGTTGGAGTTTTGTCAAATACCTTTTGGCATCAGTAAACATAAATATATAATTTTTCTTCTTTATCCTGTTGCTGTAGTGAGTAACCTGATATGAATTTCACACTTTCAGACAGCTCTGCAGTCCTGAATTAAATTTCACTTGATCGTGGTATATCATTTCTGTATACATTGTTGGAGTCTATGTTCTAATGTTCTCTTGACCTTTGCATCTTTGTTGATGAGAGATATTCGTTTGTAGTTTTCTTTTATTGCAATGTCTTTACCTGGTTTTGTTTCAATGAATGAGTTAGTGAGTTTTCCCTCTGCTTTATCCCCTGGAAGAGACTTTAGGAAACTGAAATTATTTCTTTCTTTAAATATTTGCTAGAATTCACCAGTGAAACCATCTGAGCCTCCATTTGAAAGGTTATTTCTTTGAAAGGTTATTGTTTGTTGATTCAATTTCATGCACAGATATAGTCATATTTAGATCTCTATTTCTCTTTGTGTTAGTTTTTGCAAGATTTTTCATCTCACATAATTGAGCCATTTTATCTGTTTTCATTATTCATACTATTCTGTTACTATTCTCCTAATGCCCACGGGCTCAATAGCGGTGATCCCTTTGTAACTTATGATATTGGTAATGTGTGTCTTCTGTCGTTTCTCTTGGTTAGTTTGACAAGAACTTTATCAATTGTATTGATCTTTCAGTTTCATTGATTTTTCTCTATTTTTTTTTCTGTTTTCATTTCCATTGATTTCTGCTCTCATTTTGATTTTTCTTTGAGTCTGTTTGCTTTAGGGTGAAAATGTATTTTTCCCCTCTAGTTTTCTAAAGTGAAGCTGAGGTTATTGATTGAAGATCTTTCCTCTTTTCTATGGTGCATATTTAATGCCATGGATTTTCCTTTAAGCATTGCTTGTTCTGCACCCACAGGGTTTGGTGTGTTGTAATTTTAGTTTCACTTAGTTCAAAATTTGTTTCTTAAATGTCACTGAGGACTTTTTTTGGTGATGCATGTGCTGTTTAGAATTGTCATGTTTAATATCCAGCTATGTTTTTGTTCCTGATTTACACTTTAATTTCATCCCGGTTTGACAACACACTTTATGTGGTTTGTCAGTCAGAAATAAATCTGGGCTTTAGTAAGAAGACATCTTACTTGAAAGCATGATTGTAAGAGAGGGGAAAGGGAGTTACACAATGGGGACAATGGGATTATTGCAATACGGAGAAGGTTCCAACTGAGAATGTAGGAGTTTCAAAGGTTAAGTTGACTCCAGAGCCCTGAGAATCAGGAGAACAGATGGTGTAAGTTTCAGCAGGAGTCCAAAGGTAGGAGAAGACCAATACCCCAGCTCAAAGACAGTCAGGCAGAGAGAATTCTTGCTTACTCAGCCTCTTATTCTATTCAGGCCTTCAGTGGAGGGCATGAGACCCAGTTACCTTTGGAGGAGGGGGCAATCATATTGCTCAGTCTATTGAGCAAATGTTAATCTCATCCAGAAACATCCTCTGACCTACCAGGATATAAAGTCTGGTACCCATCGGCCCAGTCAAGTTGGCACATGTTAACCATCACAAGAATTGAATCGTGTCTTAGAAACAAGACATATGTCCTGCGAGTAAGAGCAGAACTAACACAGAACTAAACTAACAAAGAGGAACGCCACCCAATGGTCATGTCTAGGTGATCTTCAAGAAATTTAGCTATTTGCTAGAAGAAAACAGAGCTTTAGAACAATGTCACATAATAAAAAAAAATCTGCAGTGATCATCTACAAGAGCCAATAAAATAAAAATAAGCTGTAAAATAATAGGTAAATGTGGCCTTAGTGGGAATGCTTGCTTCCATCTGGTTCCTGGCTCTGTTTCCAATAAAAACCATTATTTAGAAAAGAAAATTCAGGAACAGTGAATCCATATTTCCCCCATAGTAGTCTTTTGTTTTATTTAAAAAAAAAAAACTAAACTGAGAAACTTACATAACTTAGGTATTTTTAAAAGGTATTTTGATAGAATTCCTTGAGTCTAAGTCAACCTGATATGTATTTGCACACTTAAATCATATCTGAATCTTTATATCTGAGCTAAAATATACAAGGAATTAAGGGGAAAAGTGAGTTATTTGGAGGTTTGACAGCCAAATATTTTTCTTTCATTTTATAAAATAAAAATAATTTCTAACATACCAAGGTATTACAAAGTACATGCATTTAAACTCTAAATAACAAAACACATTCAAGCTAACGATGTTTTGTGCACATAATCTTGTTTTCCCAAGATAGCAAAGTGCCTTAATTCTGGTGGAAGATTTGTACTGCCTCCGATTGAGTAAAACGTATAATTTACGGTGTGTGCTCTATTAGGAAAATGGGTTAAGTGAGAGACAAGTCAGAGATTTGTAACTTTTAACACAGTACGTATCAAGCACAGAGGCTCACAGATTAATCCTTTCCAAGATGTGATTATTACTTTCGGAAGGTCCAAATCAGAGGGCTTAGTCCAGTCAATCACAGATGACATCTAAGAAAGACCACGGCCTTTCAGAGTGATGAACTCGGGGTCTTTCTGACTTATGTTTCAATTTTTTGACTTTTATCTTATAAGAAGTGCAGAACCTGTTGTCAGGAAGTAATTAACCTTAAAGTGTGGGTGGTCTCATTCAAGAGAGAAAAAAGGTGACCTTTGCTACCTTAAAAGCCCGGAATACTATTTCAAATTCAGGAAGAGTTCTTCTTTTTTCTTTTCTTTCTTTACTTTTATTTATTTATTTATTTATTTATTTATTTATTTATTTATTTCACTCTAAGTGAACAGTCTAAGAAACTTTACTTATTGAAATATCCACTCAAATTCTATTTGGAAAAAAAATAGTAGATCTAGTGAAACATGCTCTACATAAGTGTGAATAAATAAATGATTACCTATGACAAAATACAGTGTATTTTTAAGTTAGTATTGTATAAAGTGAATCTGTATGGGAGGAATATTTGGACCCTGATGGGAGTTTTAGTAGAAATTAATTATGGGATTGCTACGAGACCTTTGTCAAGTTTTTCTTTTTTTTCTCTCTTTTAGAGTTTTAGAGATTGAGGCAATAAAATAATGTTGTGCCCATGAGTTTATGCCTTTTCTTATAAGATCCTGGAACCCACTGAAGTATTTGACCAGAGAGATGAAGTAATCAATGCACTCATTGATTACCGTGAACATCGATGGATAGGTTGGAATAGGAAAATTCCCACTCATGGGACCAGGTGGGAAGCGGGAACAGTCTTTCCTACATGTGAGGGAATGAGGATCATTTCTTTCAGTAACATTTAGTGTCTTACATCAACTGAAGTTATTTTGCAAAATTGTGAATAGCTTTGTAATTTTTTTCCAAAGCCTACCATTAATAACAGAACAATGAATCTACTTTGAATATAAGTTTTCTTCAAGTCTTCTAATTCAACCCATTCTTGAATTTTCATAATATATTTGGCAGGGACAATCATCATCATTATTTTATAAAATAATGCTCAAAAGAGAAAATTCAAAACCCAGCTACATTTGTCTTTGAAGTGTGTCCATGCTGTTCTATGGGGATTCTGTGGAGGAAGATAAACTCAAGTTTATGAAAAAGAAAGAAAGGAACTGAGCCATTTAATCTTCTTATATTGATAATTGGAAGCTATGAAAATTTTTACAGGGTGTGTTCCTAATACTGCCACATGGTTAAAATGCGGTTTATACCGTAATGAGTGTCTGTTTTGTGACCAAGGTGGCATTTTTATTTTGCCTTTTAATGTACATTCTGTATCCCCTGTATTTATATTCTCAGATGGTTATTTTAACACAATACACACTTGGAATATTTATATGTCCATTTTCATACCTCATGTCCAGATTATGCAGAAGCTGGAAAAAATTTTCCAGTCATGGGTTTTAATGAGCAAGGCTGAGAAATCAAACTTCTTTTAAGGATTAGGAAAAGGATTCAGTATGTATAGTATTAGAAAAGCTTACTGATTTGCATGTAAAATATAGGGCTTAGTTTGGTATTAAAAGTATATTTTATAAAGAATAATAGAAAATGTGTCTGTGCTGAGAAATGCAAAAAATGGAAAGGGAACATCTGGTAGAGATAGAAATTATCTCTACAGTCATTCAAATTTTAATATCTGTATTAAAGAAAACTTTATTCTAGAAATGTATTTCGTTCTCAGAAGCATTTGTTAGTGACAGGAATAATGAAGCAAGAAAATGAGTCCATTTTAGAAAGTGAAAGTGAATTTTTGTCTTTACAAAAATTGTAAAGGACGCCTTTTTATTTTTTAAAAATATTTTTTTATTTATTTTCTATCAGAAGAGAGAGATAGAAACATCAATGATGAGAGAGAATCATTGATCGGCTGCTTTCTGCATGCCCCCTACTGGGGATCGAGCCTGCAACCTGGGCCTGTGCCCTGACTGGGAATTGAACCTTGACCTCCTGGTTCATAGGTGGACGCTCAACCACTGCACCATGCCGGCCGGCCTGAATTTTATTTTTATTTTTATGTTGTTTATCTTTTAGTCGGCGTAGTCCACATTTTAAGAACAGGCAGGAGTAGAAAAAAACTGCCTCCTTGCCTGGAAGACACTCATCCGAACACTGGTCCAGACCAATGTGACTGCGGCATTTGAAAAGCCATTTATTTAACCGTTACAGACTTGACCCAGCCTTCCCGGAAATGTTAAAAAGCTCTCTGCTTCTTTAGGAGAAAGGCCAGTGACATTTTTCAGCTGTAGAATTTTTGGCATAGCTCATCTGTAAAGCAGTCAAAACTCAGGGAGAATCTGCTACTCCCACTCAACGTGCAAGAACACAAATTTTAACACGAAGTGAAATTTCACAGCCAACAATGAGGGGTGTGTAGAGAGGAGGCTATTGCTAATTATTAGACCTGTCACGTATGTTTCCACTCCCACCTCAGCTCCTTTTTTGGTCTCAGTGAAGCTTGAGACAGTATCAAAGGAAAAAAGTTCCTTGTCATCATACAAGTACCTGGATTTAATATTTTCTCGGCTTCCCCTTTCAGTGTGCCTACATAACATGGCACATTTTATTCATTAAACTCGGACTTCTGGGAAAATAGCTAATTAAAAAAACCACTTCTGATTCAGCCATTACATATCATATAATAGATGCAAGAAGGCTCTAACAAATGAAACAGATAATTCTCATAAGTTAAACTTAAAATCATAAAAAATGTGCATATTAAATTGGAAGTAAAATTTTCTAACTCACTAAATACACCTTATCCAAGGACTCTGATTTTCAACGCTGTTGTCCTTGACCTACAAGCATGTAACTAAATATATATGAAGAGCTCGGCCTGTGTGACTCAGTGGCATCGACCTATGAACCAGGAGGTCAAGGTTGATTTCCGGTCAGAGCACATGCCCGGTTGTGGGCTTGATCCCCAGTGTGGGGCGTGCAGGAGGCAGCCAATCAATGATTCTCTCTCATCATTGCTGTTTCTCTCTCTCTTTCCCTCTCCCTTCCTCTCTGAAATCAATAAAAATATATTTTAAAAATGAAATATTTATGAAGAGCTTGGCTCAAAGGCCAGCCAGAGCAGAATAACGCCTCTCAAGTAATTTCAAAGTGAAAAGAAGAAACAGTAAGCACAGCAGCTGGTGGATTGGAGGCTGGGGGAATCCAGGTTCAAAGGCAAGACTTCTTACCCAAATGCAGAGAAATGAGGGACCCAGTGCATCACAGACTGACCGTCTTGGTGTAGCCAGATCTCTTTGACCCCCTTATTCCCCCATCACTGAGATGTGTCATCAGTCATAGTTAGATCATTGCTTCTCTGTTAAGTAGACAACATTTCAGGTAGGTGACAAATGTATGTGACACACTCTCAGTGTCACTTAGGAACAGAATAACACTCCGTGGGCATTTCCCCAGCCGCCACTCAGCGAAGTCACCGTCAGTTGACTTCAGAATGGAAAAATGCTACCTCACAAAAAGTCAACATGATGGAAGAAAAGTTTTCCTGGTAGCTTATTTATCCGTATAAAATACTCACGAGGGGGTACGTCTGTGTGCTGTGCTCAGCACGGCCAGGGGTGAGCCTGAGGCGGGGAGGTGAAGGATCAAAGAACACAGACAAGAGAATCAAGCTGGGGCTAGGTGGGACGCTGCTCTCGGATGGAGAGGCAGTGCCACAGCCTGCAAGCAGAGTCTTTATTTTATAGCCAGATTCCACAAGGCAAAGTAAGGGCGTGGTCAAGATGTTTACAATGTTCTCGAGGGTTTGGAATCTATTCAGTTACATGTACCTGAACTCTGTCAAGCTTTGTTTTGGCAGCACTTGCTGCATCTCCCACAGCCTACCTCACTCAGCCACCTGGGACCACAGGTTTGGACCATAAGGTCAAGCTTACAACTATAGGCTTTGGCTATAATTGTGCTGGGAGGACTTTGCCCTCCAAGCTGGGACTTGCACGTGGCTTTGCCACGAGAAGACCGTGCCCTCTCATTAGTCTGAGGCTTGGACCTGTGCAAATGCTATAGCCGCTCTCCACACTTCTGCATAACGGATCCAAATTAAATCCATGCTTTAAACCTACAGCTAAGCTGTTCAATAAGAATATTATATCTTCAAAGCAAATGGAATTTTAAATTAGTATTGAGTACTAACTGTGTCATACTGGGAACAGGTTTCTAGGAAGAGGTTCCCATTAAAGTGGGTTTTGCTGCCTGGAAATGTCCTCAGAAATGGCCATTCAATTTTATCACCAATTTTGGAAGTAGAGTGTCTTCCACATTACAGTTCCAACTTTTTCAACTCACTCCTCTTGAGTTAACACAGCGGTTCTCAACCTGTGGGTCACGACCCCTTTGGGAGTCGAACGACCCTTTCACAGGGGTCGCCTAAATACAACCTGCATATCAGATATTTACATGACGATTCATAACAGTAGCAACATTACAGTTATGAAGTAGCAATGAAAATAATTTTATGGTTGGGGGTCACCACAACATGAGGAACTGTATTAAAGGGTCGCGGCATTAGGAAGGTTGAGAACCACTGAGTTAACAGATAGTGTCGCGTAGCTGTTGTGGGTTCTTTGTCGTCTTTGAAGCTGTAAATATTGCGAGGACTTCTTGATTTCTATGGGAAAATTGACATTTCATAGTGAATATATTACCCAAATATATTCATTTTTTGGAAAGATATGTGCAAGGAGGCTAAAATCTCCAAAGGAAACTGCATTCGAGATATTTATCAGAGTTTCAGAAATAATGGGTTAAAAGAGAAGTTAATTAAATAATAATGAACCAAGGCACTCACTAACTGGGTACTCCATCCACTGGCTCAGCCAATTGAATCTACCAGTATTGTTCAGAATTGTTGTCTAAGCATCGAAGCAGCAAATTTGATTCTGACTAATAAGGTAGATCATAGCATAAGGGACATCTTTAGATCTCTTGATCTTGACATCACAACTCTCTCCTACCCACCTTTATCTCCCTTTCTGTGCAGAGGGAACGACAGAAAAGATAAGACTTTTTTTTTTTTAAAAAAAAGAATGCCATACACACACACTTTGCAAGTATTATAATGTCTGTTCTGCCTATGTATCATTCTATTTACCTATTTATTATCTATTTGTCTATCAAAAGATATCTATTTTCTCTCTCTTATAGTTTAATTTGTAAGGGATTTTGCCAACTCATATTTCAATAGAAAAAATACTTAAAATACTGTTTTTGTTTATTCCTGCTGTGCTCCTAATTCTTATTTCTCAATGATGGTACATATTCCGTGATGAAAGAGGCATATTTAACTTTATGTAGAATTTCATTCTTTAGTGTTGGTGAACTTGGAATTTTGTTAATCAGATCATATTCTCAGTGCAATTAAATAGGCAGTTCTTTAAATACCTTTGTATAATTTTTAGTAAGGAGGAAAACTTTTCATTTCTGTAATCAACCCGTGCTTTCATAAATTTCAGTATTGATATCTTTGGTTCTTTTTTTTAATTTAGTGGGACACTTAGTTAACAGTTACCAAAGAAAAAGTACATATTGAGGTTCTACTGCTAAAACAATATATTGGGACATATGATGGAAAAATAAATACATATAAAAATGTAAGATATGGATACTATCTTAAAGGTTATAATCTAGCTATGAAGAAAATAATCAAACATAAATATTAGCAAGAATTAGCATTCTTCACCCATTTTTTAATTCATACCTTCTAAATAATTACCTATACTCCAATTCTCCACAATGCTGCCCCTATATTTTCTTATTACTAAAGACAAAACTGACCATTGTCTAAACCAGGGGTGGGCAAACTTTTTTGACTTGAGGGCCACAATGGGTTCTTAAATTGGACCGGAGGGCCGGAACAAAAGCATGGATGGAGTGTTTGTGTGAACTAATATAAATTCAAAGTAAACATCATTACATAAAAGGGTACGGTCTTTTTTTTTTTTTTTTTAGTTTTATTCATTTCAAATGGGCCGGATCCGGCCCATGGGCCGTAGTTTGCCCACAGCTAGTCTAAACTAATTTCTAAACTTATTTGACTCTGGGTGGTGGGCACACAATGCAACGTACAGATCATGTATCATGGAAATGTACCCTTGAAACCTATATGATCTTCTTAACCAGTGACACCTAACAAATGTAATAAAAAAAATATTCAAAAGCAAAAAAAAAAAAGGCGAGCAAAAGCACTTTTAATTCCTACAAAATACGATGGCTTTGAAGTGTCCTTGACTTCATATATTCATCCCTTTCCTGTTTATCTTTATGTTAGTGTCACAGCAGGAAAACAGTTTCCTGACTCCCCAGGCAAACTCAGGGGTTCCGCCTCTGTGGTCCGTGTCTCTCTCACGTCCTCATCCTTTATGACATTACAGTCTCATCAGCAGCTCTGGCCAGTAGACTGGACGCTGTCTAGCCTATCCCCATCTTACACATCGTAGGCATTTCATCCACATTTATTACTGACTGAATCATTGAAAAAACACCACCACCCATTCTGATTTAGTGTAATGCCAATTAAGGGAGGAAGTTGCAGTATTGCTCAATTTCAGTAACATTATACTGAAGTGCTAAGTACAGTGCCAGGCAAGGTGAGCCATGCCGAGAGCTGATACTGTGCCAAGTTCAACTGGTCATTGCTCAAGAGATTTTGCAGAGGCCTGACCTCAGCGATCCTGTCATTACATCATCCCTGATGCACCATGTGAGCCAGGGCAGGAGGGGACCCATTTTTCATAAGGGTCCTCACTTCATGCTAGCTCAGAAGAGTAATGTATTAAGTCAGTGGTTCTTAACCTTCTGGCGCTTTAAATACAGTTCCTCATGTTGTGACCCAACCATAAAATTATTTTCATTTCTACTTTATAACTGTAACGTTGCTACTGTTATGAATCGTAATGTAAATATCTGATATGCAGGATGGTCTTAGGCGACCCCTGTGAAAGGGTCGTTCAACTGCCAAAGGGGTCGCGACCCACAGGTTGAGAACCGCTGTATTAAGTTCTCAAATCCGTTTATTTCTTTGTCTTGAGAAATATAATTGTTTGCCCAGCTGGCATGGCTCAGTGGTTGAGCATCAACCTATGTATGAACCAGGAGGTCCTGGTTTGATTCCCGGTCAGGGCACATGCTGGGGTTGAGGGCTCTATCCTCAGTGGGGGGTGTGCAGGAGGCAGCTTATCAATGTGTCTCCCTCATGGATGTTTCTCTCTCTCTATCCCACTCCCTTCCTCTCTCCCTAAAAACAATACAAAAACATTTTAAAAAATCTGCCTTCACTCTGTCTTTCCTGGTATAAACATCAATTTTAATTCCTTATAGAGAAGGGAATGTATAATAAAGGAACATAGAAAGCAGGAAAAGTAGCAAACAAGGTATCTAGAATAAACTAAATGCACGTTTTTACAGTACCACATTACAGGCAAGGTGCTTTCATCTACATAATGGTAATTCGATAGCAGGTACGCGTATGATGAATATTATAATGTCACACTGAGTTATTAGTGCGCAAGTGCAGGTATAGACATTGTCTCCCACTTCACGTTTTATTAAATAACATGGTTACAATTCAGCTACATCAGAAATGACCTCAGACTCCAAGATGCGAGTGATTTGGCAAACGGAGCTAGAGAATAGCTCAGCGTGGTTAAATGACTTGTGAGCAGACAGAGGGAGGAGAAACAGATGTTTAATGGGGGCGTGGAACATGTGGAAGGGAGATTTTCCGTTCTTTAAAGGCACTGGAGCACTTGAGAACTACAGTGATGGAAGAATGCTGTTTAATTCAGCACTTGAGTTTTAAATTACAAGATGGAAATCTGCCCCTTACAATAATGTAATCAATGCACTGTATGTAAAGGGACTATTCATATTCCTCTCGTTCTCCAAGTCTAATTCTGTTCCATTAAAGCACTATCGATAGTCGGGTTTGCATATTCCTATTATCATATATATGAATATATCATGCACATATATATATAAAACTGAAAAAGAAGAAATATATATATGACACGAGAATGTATAATGTATGACATGTACCACACGAAATACGAAAAATAATGAGTAGCTATTTTCTTAATAGCTAGTTTACAGGTCAAAAATGCATAGAGTGGGAGAGACCAGGTTTATCGTTTGTTGAGATGAGGAAACATGATAAAAGCAGAGATAGTTGATTTCTTTTTTTGTTTGTTTGTTAAAGTATTACAAAGAGTATTACATATACCTCCTTTTTTTTCCCCCCTTGACATTCCCCCGGCCTCCCCTACCCCCCAGTGTCTTATGTCCATTGGTTATGCTTATATGCATGCATCAAGTGATAGTTGATTTCTTAAACCCGAGTTCTGAGCCTCTGACCAGACAACCCCTAGGAAGGGTCTACTCTAGACCAGTGGTTGGCAAACCTCGGCTTGTGAGCCACATGCGGCTCTTTGGCCCCTTCAGTGTGGCTCTTCCACAAAATACCGGCTCTTTCACAAAATACCGACTTCTGCGCATGGGCCACGAAGTTTCAATCACACTGTACATGCGCGCCCCCATGTGGTATTTTGTGGAAGAGCCACACTCAAGGGGCCAAAGAGCCACATGTGGCTCGCGAGCCGCGGTTTGCCGACCACGGGTCTAGACAGATACCAGAGGTGTACCTTCTTTCTTTTATCCCTCACACATTTCTTTCCACTTCTCTCTCTCTCTCTCCAGACAATATAGCTCCTCTTAAAATATACATTTCTATGTTTGCTGCCATTACTTTTGTGGATAGAGATTTCCATTTGACTGGGGGCAGTAGCACTGATTCTATGGAGACCTGAAGGCAGTGAATGAAAGGGAGACCATTATTGGAAATAACCACAGTTATTAAGAAAACATCCTAAATACCTCATGATTCGGTTCCTTATGCATCATTTAAAAAGGTTCGAATAGAAGCTGAGTACACAGCTGAAGAACTGGAAGGTGTTTTTGCTTTTGTGGGAATTGGGCCAGTTGCCTGCTTTGTACTCCTCCAAGCCTAATATTCTAAAATTGTAAGATTATGCTATTTAGTACACTTAGTCAATTTAGTACATTTACTTGGTGTTTTAGAACGGGTAATTTCTCTAATGCAAATCGCATGTTTTCTAGGCAAGTAAATTGAGACATAAAAAGATTTAAAGAATGGAACTGAATTTGGACCCTACTGAGAGGAAATTGACACTTACATCACCAAGTTTTGGTGGGAAATGGTGATTGCTCCATACCAATCACCCTATGTAAGATTTTGCACAAAGAATAAATTTTTACAGTGTTCAGATATCTTTTTTTCCCCCATAAGCAAATGGCATGGTTTTTCAATACTAAGTGACACTTGAGTTCGGTAAAGAATGTGCTCTAGTTTTTAGAAATTGCTAAAATCTTAACCTTTTACAAAGTCCACAATAGCTTCATCTAAGTGTACAGCTGATAACATGCATATACAGATAATGTGACACTATGTTCAATATTAGGAAAAGAAAAATATTCCCAAATAATCATCTCTGAAATCAATAATCCTATATAATAAAAGGGTAATATGCAAATTGACCCTGACAGGGGAACGGCCAGGAACCACTAGTCGCTATGAAGTGCACTGACTATCAGGGGGCAGATGCTCAACGCAGGAGCTGCCCCCTGGTGGTCAGTGTACTCCCACAGGGGCAGCTCCACTCAGCCACAAGCCTGGCTGACAGGTGTGAGCACAGTGGCGGTGTTGGGACCCTCTCTTGCCTCCTCAGCAGTGGTAAGTATGTCCGATTGTGGCTTAGGCCCAGAGGGTTCCCAGGCTTCCAGAGGGATGTCTGACTGCTAGCTTAGGCCCAGTCCCCTGGGGAGTTGACATCCCCAGGTTGACATCCCCCGAGGGGTTCCGGAATATGAGAGGGTGTAGGCCAAGCTGAGGGATCCCCATACCTTCCCCAGTGCATGAATTTTCATGCACCGGGCCTCTAGTAAAATAAAATAAAAATGTCTCAGTGAATGAGACTGAAAACTGGGAAAACCGTTTTAAATGGGGAAGTTTATTTGTTTGTCCTTAAAACTTTACCAGAAATCTTCATTGGTAAGTCTAACCAAGTAGGCATCATTTAGCTATCATTGCTTTTAAAAAAAAATCCCAAATTTAGAGGCTTAAAATAACGTTTGAAAAATTACGTTATAGGCTCATGAGTCCTGAGGAAGGAGTCAGGTAACTGGGAAGGCACAGCTGACCTCGGCAGGGTTCAATCTTGTATCTTAGGGGGGGTTTGTTTGGTACATTTTGAGACTAGAAGCTTCCCTTGCCATAGTGGAATTGGCTCAAGGTAAAGACCAAACAAACCAAAACCCAGCAAATTGTGAAGAAAGAATAAAAGCACCCAGCCAGCATGGGTCAGTGGTTGAACATTGACCTATGAACCAGATCAGAGCACATGCCCAGGTTGCAGACTCAATCCCCAGTAGGGGGTGTCCAGAGGCAGCCGATCAGTGATTCTCATCATTGATGTTTCTCTCTCTCCCTTCCTCTCCCTTCCTCTCAGAAATAAATAAAAATGTTTTTAACAAAAGAAAGAATACAAATGAGAGTCAGAAAGCAAGGCAATATATGACACACACTTATATATATTTTTTTCACATTTGCATATATGCCAGAACTAGGTATTTAAATATATAGGAGACTCTACTTTTAATAAAAATAACATTACTTAAACTTTATACACTTAGTATTTAAGAGTAGCTCCCTTGTTTGAAATGTCGCTTTTGGGAAATAAACTAAGTAAAAATTAGATTTTTTGAAATCCTCAAAAGACTGAAGAGATTTTGTATTTTATCCTTAATTCTATCCCATGGCCATATTTAATTAAAAAATGTATCCTGTATCTTTCTTTCTTTAATAAGCATTGCATTCACAAAGCATGCAAACACATTCATATATACTTGGAGGCAGCGCCAAGATTTTTATTTCCTCTGATAGATTATTCCTGAAGTCAAAAAGTACAATGTATTATCAGAACATTTTGTAAAGATAAAGACTTTGAATTTATGTTAATTTCTTGAAAGAATAATTTTCATCATTTTCTGGAAGAGTAAGTCCCCGGTGTTTTTCCTCTTAAATGCATCTATCCCCTTAATATTCTCTCCAAAACATAGTGAATTCAAACTACTATTTACTCTACTCATGATTCATAGGTTATTTTTTCCAGCTTTATTGTGATGTAATTGACCCAAAACAGGCAGACTCAGGACCTTAGACATCTTATATTCTCTGCCTATGCAAATACTATTTTCCTGGATCAAATGGCATAATCTCTGATTTTATTTATCTCTGTTTAAATCTCACCTTTACAGAAAGAACTTTTTCTGACAGCTTTTGTTTATCATTGGGTAGGCTAATTATCCTACATGGACATTATCACTTCTCGTATCTATTTTTTAAAAATATTTTTATTGATTTCAGAGAGGAAGGGAGAGGAAGAGAGAGAGAAAAGCATCAATGGTGAGTGAGAATCATTGATGGGCTGCCTCCCACATGCCCCCTACTGGGGATCGAGCCTGCAACCCAGGCATGTGCCCTGACTGGGAATCAAACCCTGACCTACTGGTTCATGGGTCAACACTCAACCACTGAGCACCATGGACAGGTGTCTCTCTTATCTGTTATGTAATTTCTTTGCTTTTTCTATCTCACCTCACTATGAGCTCCTGAGAGATTTCAACTCTTTTGATCCCTGTCGTGGGCCCAGGGACTAGAGTGGCGCTGTGTACATAGTAGTCACTCATTAAGTCATTTTAGAACAAAGGATGAGTAGTAATTTGGATTTTGACATCTGGGAAAGTTTCTTGTCCATGACATATGGTTAAGTCTCTATAACCGTCAATACCTGCTTTTTTTCACATTTGATTTAAACACAAGGTTTGTCTATCTACATAATCCACAATATGGCCAAAGTAAATTATTATGAAGTAACATCTGTACCATTCTTACTGATATTTTAAAAATCATGAATATTTACATATTTTACCAAGGTCCTTAATTATCCTGAGCAGGTGTTTGTAACACACAGACTCTTTTACATCCCATATTTGGAATTTTATGACTACGTACACACTTTTGAACATTTGGAGAGAATTGAATACCACAGGGCATGCACAGTTGTGGCTCTGAGAGCTTTATTTGAGATCTAATTGTATTCAGAATTGTTAAAGAATAAATGGTCACTGATTCAATTTAGACCAGTATTCCAGAGACATACTTCTTCTTAATTAAGAAAAGTAATTCATTCAGACCATAAGAAATTAAGTTTTGTTTACAAGAAGGAATTTGTGACATTTCCGCCTACAAAACATTTTAGAATATTATGAACATGGCATTTGATATATTTATATCTATATGTGTTGATATAGATATATCTGCTAAGGAATAGATGATTTGTGCTGAATAATATGAAAAAAAATTAGTTAAAGGGATATCAAGTAGCTACAGAAATTTAGGGAGAAATGAGGAAGCAGGCCTAAGAATCGGGTTGGGTATATTGAGATAGGAATGTATGGGAAGATGGTTGTAAAATGGATATTGAGCTTCTAATTTCTGATGAGTCTTCTTTGTCCATGGAATTGGCTTCCCCAACCCTGTGTCATTAGTCCCTCTACCCACAGTGGTCCCTTAGCATTTCTGTGTGAGGGAATGAGCCAGCATTGCCTGGAGACACTGTGACAGTATCCCCTGAGGCAGTGGCCATACAGGACAATGATGAGCCTCCTGAGGACCTAGCCCCACCTCCCCTCTTTGCTTCTAGTCTGGATCACCAGACACAATTCCCTGTGGGGCTCTACAGGTGAGCTGCAATATCGGACCCATAAGGACGTATGGGCTTCAAAAGAATGATTTGCATTTTCTAATTTATACAGAAAAAGTCAAAGGAGCCTGTGTGGGGATGGACAGTAGGGTGTGGGATAATAATCTACACTAATAAAAGAGAAACATGCAAATTGGTGTCACTCCGCTACACCCACCAGCCAATCAGGATGAGTAAGCAAATCAACCCAACAAAGATGGTGGTTAATTTGCATATGCAGGTGTGGAGCAAAGACTGAAGGCTCCGGCCTGAGCGAAGACTGAAGAATGAAGAGACCTGGCTTCTCCGCTGCGGCCGGAGGGCAGGCCCGGGTCCAGGGGGCCGGAGGGAAACTGGTGCCCGCGGCCAGGGGAAGGAAGGCCTATTGCACGAATCTCTTCGTGCAACGGGCCTCTCGTATCTATAATAATAAAAGCATAATGTGCTAATTAGGATGTCCTTCCTGACGACCTTCTGGATAAAGCCAGGGGTGCAAGGGAAGCCCGGTTCCCGGGTGCCAGAGGGAAACCAGTGCCGGCAGCCGGGGGAAGGCAGGCCTGCTCTTGCACGAATTTGTGCATCGTGCCACTAGGAAGGCATATAAAGTTGGATGCGCCCGATTTAATCACGCAGGCTCACCAAACAGAGAGTCTGCGAGTAACCTTGCCGCTCAGGGAGGGAGAATGGGCTCCCACAGTGTGGTTGGGCACCTGAAACCGAACCAAAGGTGCCCATTGCAAGTGAAGCGGAAATGCCCAACCAGCCCTGGTTGGACGTTGAGAAAGGGGTTCGAAGGCTTGGGGAGTTCAGACTGTGAGCGTGTACTTTCCATTCCAGACCTACTCACTTGTACTGAGAAGGTCCGGAAAACATACCTTTCACCTGTCCTATCAGGAATACGTTTGGGAGGGCAGCCCTGGTCCCCTTGACGAGCTCTGGGTTTAGTAATATATTATTAAAATTATTAGAATACATAATAATCTGTACACATAGATTCTTTTAAATAAACAAATGAGGAAACAGGATCCAAAAATAAACGTGAGCCCAGCCAGTGTGACTCAGTAGTTGAGCGTCACCTATGAACCAGGAGGTCATGGTTTGATTCCCGGTCAGGGCACATGCCTGGGTTGTGGGCTCAATCCCCAGTAGGGGACATGCAGGAGGCAACCACTCAATGATTCTCATCATTGATGTTTCTATATCCCTGCCTCTACCTTCCTCTCTGAAATCAATAAAGACATATTTAAAATAAAATAAAAGTGAAGTGTCCAAGGTCATAAGGGAATTAATGATGACACAAGCACTGTCTCTAGTTTTTTAAATCCAAAAATAGTTTATTTAACCTACATACAACATATATCTTGTACTATATATATAAAAAGTAACAATTTTCATTATAAAGTGAACATACAGAGTTTTCACCTAATTAAGGACCATTTCATTTCTTCAATGTGAGATTTTTTAATAATATATTTTATAAATATTTTATAAAATATCTAAAAGTTTTTCCACAATTGGGTTATGCAAAAATTTGAAAATGAATTCTTCAAAAATACAAGCTCAAGAAGAATCGAAGTTGAGCAATGATGCTGAAAATATCATGTTTAGTGCTATCATCAACATAAAGCATAAGAACATTACCTGCCTCAAGCAATGCTTATTATTTTCCAGTTTTATTTGGTAATGAGCTAAATGTCATGGGATCCATAAATCATTACTTCCTGTTATGTAGAAAAGAATACAGTAGTAGATGACATTTCTTACTTGGGATTTTGTTTTTTTAAATAGCAGTTATTGTTTTTCCTCTGATTTAATTATAGGAAATTTGAAATATAACACATTTCATGGGGGAAATCAGCATCAAACCGAACTTAAATGTGTAGATTTTGGGATTACATTGCTCAGGTAGAAATTCAAGGTTAAAATTACTAAGAGTAAGATCTGTCATTATTTTACAAGCCTATTGCTCTTATCTGTAAAACTAGAATAACAAGAATACATACTTCTAGGATTGGTGGTTCATTTGAATACTATAATCAACACAATAGTTCTTTCTTTTTAAAAATAATATTTTATTGAATTTTTACAGAGAGGAAGGGAGAGGGATAGAGAGTTAGAAACATCGATGAGAGAGAAACATCGATCAACTGCCTCCTGCACACTCCCTACTGGGGATATGCCCGCAACCAAGGCACATGCCCTTGACTGAAATCGAACCTGGGACCCTTGAGTCCGCAGGCTGATGCTCTATTCACTGAACCAAACCGGTTAGGGCAACACAATAGTTCTTAAAGAACAAAGTTTGATATTGTATATGTTTTTCAGAAAATGTTCGCTTGTATAAAAAAACCTTTTATTTTTATAAATAAGAGTTAGATGTCTAAATTATTTTTCAGTATTATAATAATTTTTAAAAATGAATTCCTTTTTGTTTTACTACCAAAAAATGTTTGATAAAACATTACATTATTTTCAGTTGCTTAATTTTACATATTAGAATTCATTTGTTCTCACTCTGTTAATTATTGTCACTTTCATAAAACAAACTCGGTTGCACAATTTTATGGTTTTTAAGTTGAATTTCAGACCCACAAACATTTAGTAGCTAGGGTAATAAAGACTGGAGTTGATATTTTAGAATTCTGCCTTGTAATTTCCTGACCCAGTGAATTATAGCTAATTACCGTAAATTTACGCTGCTATACTATTAGATCATTGATTATAAGAAATTTAAAAAACTGCCACTATTCATTTGCTTTGTGGATAGAAATCATTGAAAACTTTATGTTGACCTCTATTTTTTGCATTATTTTTATTAACATGAAGTAATTGTCGCCATCATCATCATTCTCATCATTACCAGTGACTATTATTTGCTAAAACTTAATGAATCCAAGACCAAAGACCACCAAGCCAAAGCCTGTTATGTCGCCTGACAAAGTTCGATTTCTGACCTGATACAACAAGGGACGGAACTCCAAGGGAACCAGAAAACACTCTACACAAGAGCGATTTGGGGAACATCCTTTCTAAGGTTTGGCTTCTCACCAATGATTCTTTGGAGTCTAAGGGAGGCAGGAGCCGATTCTGCATTGGCCCATATCTGCAAGGTGGACGTAGATGCTGTCGTGAGGGAAGGGGAGTTACTCATTAGGGCTCCCCAATAATCGATGGGCCTGGCAACGTGGCCAGATGGTGTCACTGATAAGAAAGCAATGGTCATTACAGGAGGGTCATTAGGGGATTTTATAGTCGCTGCATGAACTTGGGAATGATAACACTTCCGGTGAATTTTGGAGTTGGCTTGACTTGTGTCTATTCTGCCCTGTGATTAACGGCAGGGCTGCGGTTTCTCCTCTGCAGCCCAAGTTCATTTCCACTCTTTTAATCCCCAGACTGTTTTTTACTCATTCATTACATACTCTGAATACAAGTCTGTTATTTTATGCAGTGAGACCATCACCTCCCCTCCTCCGGCTTTCCCTTTTCTTCTCTTAATAATGTCTTCTGGTGAGCCGAGATCCTTAATTTTAATGACGTGAAATTCACCCATATTTAGTTTGAGGTGGTGTTTGGTGTGTCCTTGCTAAGAAATGTTTGCCTGTGCACAGGTCATAAAGGCATTTTCCTGTATTATCTTCTAGAAGATTGGTTCATTTAGCTTTCCCATCAAGTCCACAATTCACCTGGAATTGATTTCTGTGTACAGTGTACAGTAGAAATCTAGATAATGAAATTCATTTTTCCCTCTTTGCATATAAATAGCCATATTGTCCAATAACTTTTATTGGAAAGATTATTTTTTTGCTGTGTTACAATGGCTTTTTCTTCACAAATTAGATGAATATATATATATATGTGTGTGTGTGTGTGTGTATATATATATATATATATATACATATATTTATATATATATTTATATATATATTTTAGAGGCCCGATGCATGAAATTTGTGCAAGGGGCTCAGCCCTCACAGCCCAGCTTCATCTGGATGATCGTCAGGAAGGATGTCCGGAAGGTCGTCTGGAAGGCCGTTTTGCTGTCTGGTCTAATTAGCATATTACACTTTTATTATTGTAGATATGTGTTTCTGTACTACATTGCTTCCTATAGGTCTCCTTAGCTATCCTTTTACCAATATCACAGCATTGTGATTACTGTGGCAATATAATAACTTGATGTTTCTCTCTCGCTCTTCCTTTCTCTCTGAAATCAATCTGTAATAATAAAAGCATAATATGCTAGTTAGAACGGACATCCTTCCGGATGACCTTCCGGATGAAGCTGGGGCTACCAGGGAAGCCCGGGTGCCGGGTGCCAGAGGGAAGCTGGTGATAGCAGCCAGGGGAAGGAAGGCCTACTCTTGCATGAATTTCAGGTATCAGGCCTCTAGTAAATACATATTCCCTAAAAAATAATTGCCTAACGAATTCACACAGGTCAGTTTATCTTGATTAAAATGGAGAAACAAAAGTATGCAAGGAGCCCAACTGGTGTGGCTCAGGAGTTGAGCATCAACCTATGAACCAGGAGGTCACTGTTTGATTCCTGGTCAGGGCACATGCCTGGGTTGCTGGCTTGATCCCCAGTGGGGGACATGCAGGAGGCAGCCGATCCATGATTCTCTCATTATTGATGTTTCTATCTCTCTTCCTTTTTCTCTGAAAGCAATCATTTTTTTTTAAAATAAAAGTGTGGAAGGAGATAAGAGAGATTCCTTTCCCATCTACCTTAGAACCTCCATTCCTGGATGTGTATACTCACCTGGCTTTCCAAAGGCAAGGGCTGCCATATCGAATGCCTGAATCTTCAATGAGAATAGACGAGAAGAGAATAGACTTTTCCGTTATTATTTTTACACTGCACCAGCTCTCTTTCCAGCCCAAACTTCAGCCCAGTGAACTCTGAACCACAGTTTTACTGTATCTCTGTCCTGTAGCTGGTGCTCCCTCTGAAGTTAATCCTATATAATAAAAGGCTAATATGCAATTATCCCCTTGACTGGGAGTTTGACTGGGAGTTCAACCAGGGGATGGGGCCGGCCGGCCAACAGCCTGCAGCCCCTCCCCTGACTGATCCTGCCCCAATTGGTCCCTCCCACCCTGATGGGGGTGGGGCAGGCCAGCCAGTCTCCTGTGTCCCCTCCTCCCTGGCCGGCCCAGCCCAATTGGTCCCAATCGAGGCTCAATGGGCCTCTAGTCTATATATATGAAAGCTTAAGTGACTGTTATCGCCAAATGACTGTATGACCAGCAGGTAGCTATGACATGCTCTGACCACCAGGGGGCAGACGCTCAATGCAGGAGCTTCCCCCTGGTGGTTAGTGTGCTCCCATGGCCAACCTCCTGCAGCTGGCCAACCTCTGGTGGTCCCTGCCCCCAGCCAGCCTTGATTGGCCCCAATATGGAACTGAGCAAGATGGCCCTGATCGACCCCATTGGTGCCCAGGCCGAGGGACCCCACTGTGCATGAATTTGTGCACCAGGCCTCTAGTTGATGAGTATTCTTCACTCCTGAAGTGATGAACTAATCCATTCATTAGTTCTGAGTCAGTTTACCTTTACTGGCCTGGATAGGGTTGACAAGACCTAATCCTTTCTTTTTAAGTTTAATGTTTAATCACATTAGTTGAACTTGAATGTTGTCCCATGTGCCTTTACTATTTTTCATTAAAGCAACAACTATTTATTGAACATCTTCTGTTCTCAGGCTTTATCCTAGATGCCAGAAATGTGAAATCATCTATGCTAGCTCTGACAAGTCACAGCTTGCTGAAAATATATTTGTCGTCAAATGGAGGATAAATATACCATCTTGTGGAAAAATATACTCTAAGCCTTTGTACATTTGTATTTTCCAGATTTTTCAAATTTAATGAAAGATTATTGAAATTAAATGATAACCATTAAAACTCAGGAATCATTCTGTAAATCAGGCATAATTTGGAATCAGTAAGCAGTCTTGCAAAGAAAACCACTCATTCTTTATGTTCCAATGACTGAACTCTAATGATAACAAAATCATTACTGGCAGAAAAAAATGAGTTAACATTAACAGTGGTTTTAAAACCACTGACCTGGTTAATTCTACAGAACCAAGTCTGTTAATTCACTGACTTACTCTTGTGTAAATAGGGTATGAATTATTAAAAGTGTTTATAGGCCTTGATTCATGTATTATTTGATAACAAAGTCACAGAAAATATTAAGACGTTATTTCCATCAATTAACCAGTTATATTAATAAAATTCAAATGTATGTACATCAACCATAAAAGGTAAAGTGAAGATCATTCTACATGTTGCACATATGGCTTCGAAAATATTAACCCATGGATTTGTAAACAAACTGATCATGAAAATGCTAATACTTTTTAAAAATACATTTTTATTGATTTCAGAGAGGAAGGGTGAGGGAGAGAGTTAGAAACATCAGTGACGAGAGAGAATCATGGATCGGCTGCCTCCTGCACGCCCCCTCCTGGAGATCAAGCCTGCAACCCAGGCATGTGCCCTGACTGGGAATCGAATGGTGATCTCCTGGTTCGTAGGTCATTTCCCAACCACTGAGCCACGCTGGCCAGGCAATACTAATACCATTTTATGGCGAGATAAAAATAATAAAGAAACATACTGCTTAAAAGTTTTTAAAACTTGTTATGAATGTACATTTCAAGCTCTCTTCTGTTCCTTTTAAAAGTGAGACATCAAGCCCTAACGGGTTTGGCTCAGTGGATAGAGCGTCGGCCTGCAGACTGAAAGGTCCCAGGTTCGATTCCGGTCAAGGGCATGTACCTGGGCTGCGGGCACATCCCCAGTAGGGGGCGTGCAGGAGGCAGCTGATCGATGTTTCTCTCTCATCGATGTTTCTAACTCTCTATCCCTCTCCCTTCCTCTCTGTAAAAAATCAATAAAATATATTTTTTTAAAAAAGTGAGACATCAATAGTGTGGTCATTTTCGCAATCAAGGAGCACGCGGGCCATCCGCCTCTTTACTGTGGCGCATCAGGGGGCCGAAAGGGCGGCCCCCACTCCCCACGGCTCCTGGCGATGGCAGTTCCTTTCATTCTGGGCTCACAGGGCATCAACCTCTCAGCATATATTCTGACAGCTGAAACTTTGCCATTTAAAGGTCAAAATCTCTTTTTCGAAAGGAAAACAGAGACGCCCTTCCATCTTATAAGCTCTTACTGAACTTCACCAAGTATGTGAGAATTTTATTAAATCATAAGACCTGTCCATTTAAGGTATCACATTTTTTTCTGTGTGTTTTTTTTTCCAACTGAACCTAATCATTCAGTTATGTCCATTGTCAAAAACTGAATTATGAAAAATAGATCCCCAAATATACACAGGTTGCAGGGCTGGGTGAAAAAGGTGAAGGGATTAAGGAAAATAAAACTCATGGACACAGACAACAGTATAGTCATGGGGTTGGAGGGAGGTAGAAGAGGATATAAGGGGGATAAATGGTGAAGGAATGAGACTTCGGGTGGTGAACACAATATACAGATGATGTATTGTCCACTGGAAACCTATATAATTTTATTAACCGTCGTCACCCCAATACATTACAATAAAATATTAAAATAAGCCGAAACCGGTTTGGCTCAGTGGATAGAGCGTCGGCCTGCGGACTGAAAGGTCCCAGGTTCAATCCCGGTCAAGGGCATGTACCTGGGTTGCAGGCGCATCCCCAGTGGGAGATGTGCAGGAGGCAGCTGATCGATGTTTCTCTCTCATCGATGTTTCTAACTCTCTATCTCTCTCCCTTCCTCTCTGTAAAAAATCAATAAAATATATTTAAAAAAATATTAAAATAAAATTTAGAGAAGATACTCAAAACACTAACCTCTATGTAATGAGATACTCATACTCATCAGTAGTCAGGCAAAATATAGAAATAAGAGATATTATTTTGCTCTTGTTGGATTGGAAAAAATTCAAGAGCTGAATGGTGCTAAGTACTTCTAAAGATGTGGTGATATTGGACCCTCATACACATTAAACAGGAGGGAGTCTTTTAGAGGCCAGTAATAATTTAATATGTTAATTAGCTTAACTATGGTAATCATTGCACAAGGTATACTTATATTAAACCATCACATCATTGTCCATCCAGTATGGCTTAGGGGTTGAGCATCAACCTATGAACCAGGAGGTCACAGTTTGATTCCCCTGTGCAGGAGGCAGCTGATCCATGATTGTCTCTCATCATTGATGCTTCTATCTCTCTCTTCCTCTCTGAAACCAATAAAAAAAATATTTTTTAAAAAATCACATCGTACACTTTAAACATATAAAATTTTTAATTTGTCAACAATACCTTTTAAAGCTGTGAAGGAAAGAATAATGTTCCTTGAACTGCATAGTATGGCTAACTTAAGTCTTAATAATTGTGTTTCAGAAAAAAAAATGCAAGAGAAGAAAAGGGAAAGTAGTTTATTAGGAAATTCAGAATTATGAATAAGACAATAGAGATTGAATACAAGATCAGAATATAAGATCATACTACCAATGTGCTGTGTTTGAAGAATATATCAATGCCTGTTCAACATTGTGTTTATTTTTCTCTGTACAGTGAATATCTTCACTGTAAGGAGTTCGTGTTAATGATGATACTTGAATCGTCATATGTCTCTTTCCTTTCATTGTTCAAAGATTTCTCTTGATAATGGTGTTTCCAGCTCACTTGTTTTACATATTAGGCTCTGCTGTGACTAATTCCACAGCGTTCAATCGACAGCCCAGCACTTCTCCCTCTTATACAGTTGGAGGAAAATTAAAATGGAGTTTTATGGGTTCATTTTGTGTCTAAAACAGATTTGAATTCTCAGTAGGAAGCATATTTCGTATTTTATTTTTCATCTCTCACATCCTCCATGTTCACGGCTTTACATCCAGACAGTGACACCACCGTGTAAGCCGATGGTCAATTTCTCTGTAGAAAAGTTCATGAACTGGTATTAGTAACGCATTTTTTTCCCTTCAACTCAGCACTCAAGGAGTCTGTAAGTAGGACTCCAAAAGTCTGCTTGGTAATAATATTTTATTGTCATTTTTAATGCCAGTTCATGCACATTTTTTTACGGCCCTGCTGAATTATAAATTCCAGTTCATCCGGAGGTTTAAACATTATATTTTCCAGATTGTGATTCACACTGCGCCGCAAACAGCATTATGCCTGGTGCAGCTGTCATAATGGGCGTATTATAAAGTGGCGAGCAGATATAAAATATAAACTTAAACTCTGCAAAATTCCCCGACATTAAGGGTGAGCAAGGAGAAAGTTAATATTAAAATGTTGGCTAGAAGACAGTCTTTCTACACATACATATAGATACATGAACATATATCTGTAGAGATCTTATGCATTCAGCATCCCACTGGGAGCTCAGGTCATTCATTTACTCATTACAAGTACCCTAATGTTCTGTGCATACGACAGTGAACACAGCAGTCAGATTGCTCCCCACATGCTGCTTGTATGCGAGTGGAAGGAGACGGACCTGAATAATTAAACATGTCAACATATAACATGTCAGTCACTGATAAACTCTATGAAGGATAGCAAAGCTGAGCAAAAACCATAGGGCTTTCTGGATATGGGGTGGGGAGAGTATCTTGTTTGCTATGTAATAGGAAGAAAGTTGAGCAGAGACCTGGATGAAGGCTCTGAGCAAAACAGACAGCTGCAGCAAGAGCGTTCCAGGGAGAAGGCACAGCAGGTGCTTTCTGAGGTGGGGACAGGGACAGTGACCCCCAGGAGCCCTGCAGAAGCAGGTATGGCTCGGGACAGACCAAGAAAAGGGCAGGTGGTAGAAGATGGAGAGAGAGAGAGAGAGAGAGAGAGAGAGAGAGAGAGAGAGAGAGAGAGAGAGAGAATAAATGAATATCTTGTCAGTGTCATGGAGGACTTTCTGGACCATTTTAAGGTCATTGAAGTTTTTATTTTTATTTTTTTGCAGATTTATATTGTCAAAAAGTTTCAAATTTATAGAATAATTGAAAAGAGAATAGAGTTGCCCTATACCTGCCCCCCAGTTTCCACTCTTATCTATCTATCTATCTATCTATCTATCTATCTATCTATCTATCTATCATCTATCTATCTATCTATCTATCCATCTCTAAAGAACCCTTACAAATTATTAAGGGAAACAGCATGAACTTCTCAGGAAAATGAATAGAATGTGCGGATAGTTATTTATAGAAGAAGAAACTGAGGGTCATAGTGCTCACCTTCTGTGGTGGAAACTGCCAGATGTGGCCCCATTTCACCCCGGATCAGTGCTCTCTTTGGAGTGTTGTCATGGAAACCACTGAAGTCAGAGTCTCATCATGGTCCTGACTGTTCACCCGTAAGCCCCAGCCGTTCTTGCATCTTACTAGTAGGTGAGGTCATGAGACCAACAGCTTAACAAAGAGCTGTGAGTGGAAGAACATGTTTGGGTTCTGGGTTGAATGCTTTGAAATATAGAGGCTTCTTGGCGTGCTGTTTTGCTTCCTCCAGCCTTCAACTAGGGCTGCGAGGAAGCTGCATGAGGTGATGGAGCCACAAGATGAAAGGAGCCATGGACCCCCTCATGGAACAGACCAAGCTCCCAGGACCAGTCGTCTCTGTGGTGAACATTCTGGCAGGAAGAGTCAAGGCCTCGCTTGTTGGAACCACTCAATCCCATGTCACAGCACCGGACTTAATTAATCGTCAGCACTGGACTTGGAAGTGAACTACAGTTGTTGGCACGTGTGATGCTCACATGACAAATCACTTTCGGTGAAGTAACGGGGCAGGTAGACAAGATATCCACTGAGCCTGCAAAAAAAAAAAAAAAAAAAAAAAGTCCAGATATTGGTGTTTCCTTTGAACTTCTTCCTGCTTTAAGAACGAGCCAGATGAACAAGTCAGAGCCGGAGGGGAGAGCTTCTGATACAGCTGCCATCGCAATTGACTGACAGCCCACTCACATGGAGCCTTGCAGGGATATAAAAACCAACTGCTTTTGTCCACCGAACAGCAATGGATAAGATTATGGAGCCCACACGTCCGCATGCTGGGACATAAAGCGGTAGCCAACCCAGCTGCAGAGATCAGATTATGTATATGGTTTGTCCACTGAGCCCATTATTGCAAATGGCCTGGCGGTAGCTGTCTTTAAAAGGAGTGTAGATGTCAATGAATAAGAGAGAGCCATCCAGGCTTCGGCGCTGGTCCAGGAAGACATTGCACTGCACTGTAATTTCTTTCACGTGGAACTGAAGGGACACAACTAAATCAGCAGCCTCCTGAGTTTTTGAGGAAATGGTGATGCCCCCAAAACACTGTGGCTTTAAGGACTGGGGTTGTTCAAATACTTAGGAAAACCCAAGTCTCAAAACCTAAACCAGCCCAGCAGGCATGGCTCAGTGGTTGAATGTCAACCTGTGAACCAGGAGGTTATGGTTCAATTCCTAGTGGGGGCACATGCCCAGGTTGCTAGCTCGATCCCTAGTAGGGGGCAGGAGGCAGTGATAAATGATTCTTTCTCATCATTGATGTTTCTATCTCTCTCTCCCTCTCCCTTCCTCTCTGAAATCAATCTACACTAATAAAAGAGAAAGATACAAATTGACTGTACCTTCATGACGCCCACCAGCAAATCAGGAGTGAGTATGCAAATTAACCCAACAAAGATGGCAGGTTAAATTGCATATGCAGGCACCAAGCACCCAGGGGCAGGGTGGGATGCTTGCCTTGTCACCATGGCAACGACACAGGCATTCCGAACCACCCCAGCCGCTCCTGGCCTCTGGGCATCGTGGGAAGGCAGAAAGGTGGCTCCAGGCTGGAACGAAGGCAGTGCCAGCAGTTAGGGGAAGGAAGGCCCATTCTTCCACGAATCTTCATGCATCAGGCCTCTAGTCAAAATATATTTTTTTAAAAAACACAACTAAACCAACAGGGAGTCACCTATTAAAACTCCGCCACATCAAGGAAGGAACAATCTCCACTGTTTGTTTTGACTGTGGGCATAGAGTAGAGAAAATTTCTGATAGAACTCAAAATAATTTTGGTACTTAACCTACCCATTGCCCAAGGCCTGGTTATTTTATATTCTCAGAAAAAGTATAAGTGCAATATCCTTGTGAGTGACTGAGGAAAGTAATAATAAACTTGAATTTCGCAGCCTCATAAAGTGTGTCACACATTCGACCTTGTATTTCTGGAGGCACAGGGTTTAGGTACTTCCTTGGAACACTGTAGGTCCCGGTGACTAGACTACCCAACACCTGGTTTCCCGAGGATAAGGTTTTGAGCCACCTCATCAGTCATCCCCCCAGTATGTCTTCTCCACTCTCACATGTCCAGTTCACTTTATGAGTTCATTGTTCAAAGGCTCTTTATCTCACCTGTTTCAGAAAACGCTTCTAGAACGGCTGTTGGAATTGTTAATGCATTTGTTCCTTTACTTTAAGTCACTTTCCATTAAGTCACTCTGTGGCCGCATGAAGGATGTTGAAAGGCCACCTGCTTCTCTTTCAGTTGGAGACTGAAATGCCAAGGTGAAGGCAAGCCCTGCCGAGGCCAACGTGTGTTGGCACTTGTTGTCATTCCCCTGCACGTGTCTCCTCAGGAGGCTGGCAGGCTATTCCTGGAGAATTCTCTTCATATGGTTTCACAGACACTGAAGTTTATCATTCACTCGGATACACTGAGTTTGTAGACCCAAATCGATACTGAGGCTTAAAGTGTCTCAGCGACTGTGACTGGTACATGGCTTGCATTTGGGGCACTTACATCAAGATTTGAGTTGTTTACTTCGCCTTTTTAGAGGAATTATTACTTTATATTTATCTTAAGCAAAATTGTTGTAAAAAAATTACACCTCTTTCTAGTTGCAGGTAAATGAATATTCTAGGATTGGAAAAAATATCACAGTCCATGATTTAAAAATAAATTATCCAAGTCACCTATAACTCCTAAAGCAGAATTTTGGTCCCATCTCTTGAAAGAAATTCTCTGTGCTTTAAAATTTAAAACTGATATTAAAAAATCATATCAGAGAATGGAAGTGCTGTGGTTACTATAAGAAGCTAACAATTCATTGATCATTCATAGTCAATGGTAATATTGATTAAATAGAAAGAAAATAATAAAACCACAAATCATTAAATGTAATTTGAAATTTTCATATTTTTAAATTATTTAAAAATATTATAAATTCATTTTCTTACACTGGAGATTTAAGGAACATGGATTCTAGATTGATTGTAAACATATAAGATTTAAGAAATTCAATGGAAGAGCAAAACATACTAACATATAAATGAATTGTAACATTTAGATATGGTATATCAAAGAATTAGAGCATACAATAAATGGGATAGAAATTACGTCTAAAATCTAATGTAAATAATATTATTATTTTAAGATTCCTAAAATGAATATAAGGTACTGAGATTCCTTAAATGAAAAAGAAATTGAATCTCTAATTAAGGTGGTATAAGTTGTTCTAGGATACAAAGTCATTGGTGAAAAATACAGTGAGAACATGATTGATCAGCTTGCCAGTTCCTAAGCAAAATGAGGCATTTCACAGGTATCAGGAATAAATCTATAGAAATAAGGGGGGGGGGCGGGGGGGGGAGACAGTCTAAACACACATGTGAACAAACATGCTGACCACCAAACTTACAATGCCTAGTTGAGAGAACTGACATTTTGAGGCAAAGGAGTGTGACCCGTGGCATTCTATTTCAGAGTAAATTACCCTTGAGTAGAAAAAAAAAGCTAGGGTATCATAAGAACTATCAGACCTCAATGTATTTATTCTATGAACTCCTTCCCACCCCCTTCCAGACTGTGTATACACACACACACACACACACACACACACACACACACACACATACACACAATAAATCTCAGCACAGAAGGAATGGCTCAAAATAAAAGAACTAAGAAATTGGGACATTCCTGTAGGAGAGAAACTATGCTCGTTGTAAAACAGAAAGATGGTTTATGTCTTGTATGCGGTTTTAAAAAAGAATATTTTAACCATTTTATCACAGTACCTTGAATAGATGATCTTTAATTTCTAAAGAATTAATTCATTTGTCTTCAGCACCCAAAATAAATGACCCAGTTCGCATCCCACAAGCCATGACATATCTATACCATTGCTGCCCTCAAAGTTTCCCAAATTAGCTGCCGGCAGGGAAGATAATGCCCGAATATATTACAGAATGGGATTTGCAGCGTCGTGATTTTTCCAAATACTAGGAAGAGAGGCTCTTATAGAAAAAAAAGAATGTAGTCAACACATTTTCCTGGCATATAGGAAAGGGGCAATATTTCAAGTTTGGCTAAGAAAAGAGATCGTCTTTCTAACTTGTGTTAAAATAGGAAGAACAAAAACCCCCACAAAACCCTAGAAGCTCTCAGTGGCCTGGTTTTATTTGCTGGAAAAGGTATTTGAAAGCAATTCTAGTTACAGATTTTTTTTTTCCATTGGTGGCCTCCTTATGTACCTTCTCCTATGGTTCAGTAAGTGAATCGATGCCCATAGGTATAAATTCAAATTCTGACCATATACCCATGACAACCTAAGAGAAGTGCTTGGCTCCCACTGCCACCCCCTCTGCCTCGGCCCCGCCGCCACAGCTTCGTCTGAAAGTTTGTCCGGAAGGACATCCAGAAGGACGTCTGGTCTAATTAGCATATTATGCTTTTATTGTTAGAGATATCCCTTCTGTATGACATACTTGTGTAAGAAAAACATTTTTAATCTGTTGTTTTTTTTAAATCTGAATGATCCTATTCAGTTCTTATAACTTTCCTACCTATTTAGACCCATATCTTCTTGGATAGTGTTTGAACAGGGGGTGTGAGCCTACTGAAAGTTATTTGCATTTTTCTTCCCAAACATACCCAGTATATCTGTCAATACATTACCTATATTTGAAATTCGAAATTACCACAAGATATTTATCGGAAACTCTATGACAAACAAATGGTTATCTTTAAGACACACATACAGTGGTAGGTCTATTTGATTTGTTTTAGAGTATTCACTCTTTTGGGTTCATGGAACCACAGATTTAGGAATTCGACTCTTCCTGTCAAAGTATTTTGTTTAATTTCTGCATGGACCATATGGAGAAGCCAGATAAAATGATTTATCCAAAACCAGTTCATGGCCAGCACTACATGCTAGATTCCCTCCCTGCTCCACGCCTTGCTCTGTCCCAGCGGTTCTCAACCTGTGGGTCAGGACCCATTTGGGGGTCGAACGACGCTTTCACAGGGGTCACCTAAGACCATCAGAAAACACATATATAATTACATATTGTTTTTGTGATTAATCACTATGCTTTAATTATGTCCAATTTATAACAATGAAAACACATCCTGCACATCAGATATTTACATTATGATTCATAACAGTAGCAAAATGACAGTTATGAAGTAGCAACGAAAATAATTTTATGGTTGGGGCTCACCACAACATGAGGAACTGTATTAAAGGGTCGCAGCATTAGGAAGGTTGAGAACCACTGCTCTATCCAATCACCCTCAATTCCTTGCTTTGGATTCCAGTGTCAAGGAAATATAATCCAATGAGAACTGACAGATAACTCGCCTCCTCTCAAATACGTGTCTCAAACAGGAAAAGGGGCACATGGATACCATCTTTCTCTTCTTGTGGTTCCTTTTCTCTTATCTGGTGTACAGTTCTATAACACATCATATATATATTTTACTGTGTGCCCACCACCCCAAGTCAAGTCTCCTGCCATCACCATTTGTCCCCCCTTATTCTTCTACTTCCCCCCCCACTCCCCCTTTTCTCTGGCAATCACCATACTGTTGTCTGTGTCCTCGAGTCTTTCTTCTTCTTCTTCTATATTTTTTCGCTTAATTCCTTCGCCTTTTTTTTTCTTTTTTTCCCTAATGAAAAGCATCTATTACCCCCTGAAGCACACAAGTTCCCCTCACCTTACACTGTTGCCTAGAACAGGCTAAACGGAATATTCCTAGTCACAAGGGAGACTCAGAGACTAACCAGTACGACCCATGGGATGACAATGTCAGGACTGCCTTTAACAATCCTGACTCAGACCTGGGGCTCTGCCCTGAGCAAAGTCAGAGTGCTGACAGCAAAGGAGGAAGAAGAAATAACTCGTAGGAACAACAAACAACCTCTCTGCACATGTATTTTTCTTCAAACCCTGGCACTTTGAACTCAATCCATTCATACAAGATTTATTCACCTAGTCGATGATTGAAGAATAATTTTTTGATGTAGTTGCGACTCTTCTCTGTAAACTGTGTGTTCAAATGACATCCAACGATTTGAATATTACCTGAATAACATTTAAAGTATTGCTAATATTGCCCAGCCGGCGTGGCTCAGTGGTTGAGCATCAACCTATGAACCAGGAGGTCATGGGTTGGATTCCCCATTAGGGCACATGCTGGGGTTGTGAGCTCGATCCCCAGTAGGGGGCGTGCAGGAGGCAGCCGGTCAGTGATTCTCTCATCATCATTGATGTTTCTCTCTCTCTTTCCCTTCCTCTCTGAAATCAATAAAAATATATTTTTTAAAATGTTGCTAGTATTAGGTCGCTAAATATCTTTCATGTAAAGTTATGGAGTCTGTGGCTGGTAGCAAACCTGTTGAATGAAGGCTATTTCCACCTCTGAGGATAGGCCCCTGATTTCTGGGATTGGTATTTTCAAGCCCTCACCTTTTGCAAAACGATGTGTCTTTTGCATAGCCAATTTGATGAGCAAATCCTTTCGTTACATCCAATTAAATTGCAAATACATACATGACTATTGCTGATATGGCAGTGTAAGTCAATGCTAATTAGATTTATCTATCTACGGTAAGACACACAAACCGATCCTTCCCGCCCCCTTCTTGGAAAAAAACACACAAGTATCCTGTCAAAATGGCCGCATTTATTAAACTGAAGCAAGACCCCGAAAATGGTTGTGTGCTTTTAAAGAGATGACTCCGGCTGCCAGGGCCTCAGGTGCTTCTGATGCATATTAAAGAGGGATCATTATCAGCATCATCAATTTCTATGATGTATTTCTAAGTAAGCGTTTAATTACATCAGCCCCGGCGCAGTGTTAGGGTCCGTGTCAGCTGTGGATTCCAGAGGCAGTGAATAAACAGTCTCCGCAGACGAGGTGACATTTGAGCCAACGAGGGATCGGCCGCTGAACAGCGTGGTATTTCTGCCTCCTGTTAAGATCAAAGTGACAACTGTGTCCTCTCATCTGGATGTACAGGCCAGGCGTAGGTGGTGATCCTTAGCCTCCTGCATTATTTACAGGGAAAAGGACAGTACCATGAACAGAGGACGAGGGCGCTCTGCCTGCTGGTGATGTGGCTGCACCAGACTTGCCTTTGAATTTTCTTAAAAGAATTTTACATTTGATTGTTTCAGATTAATGTATTATCATACCAAACACACTAGTGCTGCAAGTAACAACGCACCTCTCACCGTTTTATAGCATATTTATTCTTTACCTCCTGGCCTATAGAGCCACTAAATAGACTTTGCTCAGTGGTTAGAGCATCAACCTGTGGACTGAAGGTGTCCCAGGCTGAATTCCGGCCAAGGGCACATACCTCGGTTGCAGACTTGATCCCCAGACCCTAGTGGGGCACGTGCAGGAGGCAACCATTCAATGTGTTTCTCTCACATCGATGTTTCTCTCTCCCTTCTCTTCCACTCTCTCTAAAAGTCAATGGAAAAATGTTCTTGGGTGAGGATTAACAACAACAACAACAAAAATAGACTCAGTAAAAACCTAGTGATTAGGATAGGAGAGACTGTGCATGTCTGCACACCATGCCATTTCAGAGCTCTGTGAGCTGAGGAGTTTGTTTAACCTCTAGTAAACTCCCTCTAAAGAGCCTTAGTTAATGCACATAACATAACGTTCACTACCATAACCATTCTTCCATGCACAATCAAGTTCAGTGGCATTGAACTCATTCACATCATTGAACCACTTTCACCACCTCGCATCTCCAGAATCTTTTATTTCTTGCAAAATTGAATGTTTATACCTGTTGAACATCTACCCCTCTTTCTACTCCCCCACCCCCCAACCCCTGGCCACCACCATGCATTCTACTGTTTCCATGACGATGACTATTTTAGAAACCTCCTGTAAGTGCAACCACTCAGTATTTGTCAGGATGTGACTGGATTCTTTTCTGTAGCAGAATGTCCTCCCGGTTCGCCCACCAGAATGGAAATTCCATGTGGAAGCTCAGTGCATTTTAGAAAAAAATAAAACGTGTCATATATCTTGCTTTTGTGGACTGAGAGAGTGGCCCGGCCCTAACTCCTGGCATAATATCTTGCATTTGTGTAGGTACAAGAGACAGTGGGCCTACCAATGGACTTTGGTGAATTTCCCTTAAGCTACTTTAATGTATCAGCCTACATTTGAATGATTTGCAAATGAACAATCAGTATAATTTCTGGATTGGTTTGAATAGAATTCTTTGAAAGCCAGCAAGAGGAAATCTGGTGTGAAGTCACCTGTACATGTGCTAGCCAGCTTCCGGTATTAAAACTTCAAGATCAAATGAATGATTTATGGCCTTTAGAAAAATGCCACTTTTAGATTTCAGATGTCACTTATGCTTTTCTGCCCATTCAATTTATTTTCGTCTTTTGTCCTTAAATGCATTATTCATCTTACCGCCACCTCCTGTAAATATCATGGCTTTCTATCACCATTCCAAGCAGTTTTATAACACCATGGGAATAACTTATAAAAAACTGTTTTAAGGAAACTACTGAATTCACTTAAACTTTTTATTGAAGAGAAGATCTGGCAATAGATCTATTGATTCTCAGCTAAGAGGCTTGAGTGGGGAAAGGTGCTGTTTGATGTGGGTTTATGTGTATTTTACCAAAAAAATTTAGAAAAACATTTGCACTTTGTTACTTTAAAATGTACTCACTTCTTCTCTATGAAAGTAACTACTTTTATCAAAGTGTCTATGAGTGAAGGCATCAGGAATGGAGGTCCTCTCTGGCACACTTCTCTAACCCACTGCCCATCCTAATGGTCCCAGCATCCTCTTCTCTACAGGTGTTCACCTTCTTCCTGGCCAAGCCTGTTCCATCTTTAATGGTTGTTGTTTAGTTAATCCTCACCCAAGGATATATATTTCCCCCTCCTCCCATTGATTTTTAGAGAGAGTGGAAGGGAGGGGAAGAGTCGGAGAAACATTGATGTGAGAGAGATGTTATGCCCAGATTTCAAGATCCCCAAAAGCCCACCAGGGAGCCAGCCGAGTCCGATGCAAAAGCAAAGAGTCTTTATTCGAGCTAGCTCGGCTCCCAGACCACACTCACTGACGTAACAGCAAGCCAAGTGGCAGAGAGAAAGAACTCTGTGTGGAGAGAGGTTTTATAGGGGGGTTGGAGTAAGGGGAGGAGAAAGGACTGTGGGCCCTGCCGATTGGCCAGGCGCAAGTCGGTGTCTTGTTACACAGGATGTGGTCATATCTATGGCGCGCACTTCCCTTGATTGTCATTGGTTAGTTTAAAGAAGTCCTGGGTGTGGCTAGCAGAGGCTTAGGCTTCCGGGAAGAAACTCCTTGCCGAGCACATGGCTGCCCCAAAATGGAGGATCCAGGGTAAGATGGAGGGCGTAGCCCTTACCCTGGGGCAAGATGGAAGGCGTAGCCCTAGCCCTTTCAAGAGACGCATTGATTAGTTGCTTCAACACAGGCCCCTACCAGGGCCGAGGATAGAGCCTGCAACTGAGGTATGTGCCCTTGACAGGAATCGAACTTGGGACCTTTCAGTCAGCAGGCCAAAGCTCTATCCACTAAGCCAAACCGGCTAGGGCTGGTTTCCATCTTAGAGCCTTTGTTCCCGCTACTCTTTTATCGCCCAGCATTTTTTGCCAGCCTTTGCATGAGTTGTTTTGTCCTGCCAATTAAGCTTCGGGTTGAAAGTGTTTTTATAGAGGGTTTCTTTGACACTTGGATCTAAAGCAGAGATTCTTTCTTTCTCTGGCTTATAAATTTCATGTGGACACGAGCTTTGTGTGGACATAGCTTTTGATATCTCTTGGGTAAATACCTGCAAGTTGAATCACTGATGGTTTATAAGCATATATATTCGGTGAGCAGGAACAGTATTTATAGCTTGCTATCATCTCAGTTATAGTACTAAATAATCATTTGTTCCCCAATCTCAACGAGGAAATATAAGAGCATTTAAGAGCCATTGAAGAACCAATAGTTATAAATGTATATGTACATTCTGAGCATTCATCATTGTTGTGTGACGATGGTAAAGACTCAGTAACCTAAGTTATTGTGCTCAAGTTCCGTGTTTCCTAGGAGGTAGAGCTGAGAGGAGTAAATGTAGACAGCTCTACCAGAGAAAGTCAAAGCTCACCTTCTCTATGTTTGTTATCAGTAGCATTTTACTTTAATAAAGCATGAGCTAGTCAATAGAGACTGTGTACTATAAATTCATGTGACTAATATCCGTAAGCAAGCCTATGGTTTATGCAGATGCTAGAAAGTAAACAATTCCTTTGTTACGTTCAGACAAGTCACTGCACATTTCTGTATCAATAATAATGAGACTATCTAGTGTCTTGAGAGGTTATGTGGGTTGAAGAGACAAAAGAAATGAATGAAGAGACAAGGGAAATGAAGATTATGTGGCTTGAAGAGACAGGAGAAAAGGAGAAATGTGTTCCTCTTAGAATACAAGTCACTCGGCTGCTCTAAAAATAAATACATAAACGGGATGTGAGGAAGAAAGTAGGACTCCTTAAAGCAAGCATGTCAAACTCAAAGGCTAACACGGGCCAAATAAACGAGGCATGTGGCCCACGGGCTGCAAGTTTGACATGCTTGCTCTAGAGAGACAGGTTTGTGAAAGTCAACAAAATCAATTCCTTTCCCATGAATTAATTTGTGAAGTGATACAAGGAATTTTGCAGCTAGTTGGCCAGGGAACATAGTGTAAATCAGATGTATCAAAATCTTTCGACCACATAAGTTGTTTCTTACATACATATTTCCTACATATTTTCAGAATATCGCCTTCAGGTTTAACACCTTGGGAACTGGGAGGCCTGATAAACTTGTTAAAATCTTATTCGCACCCCTGTTTAGGCATCGGCGCTGACATTTTTATCGTTGTTTGCATTATTTTATGCTGAACTTCTTCATGGCTTTTTATGACGCTGTCACTTCAGTTTGGTCTTGTGAATTCTTGTTACTACATTTGTTGAATTTAGTTGCAGCTTAAAAAAATTTTTTTCCATTTGTTTTGTGAAATATCCCATGGAAACCGTCTAGTGGTATCAAAAGAGAACCCTCGTAAGAACGTGCAGAATAGATGTCAACAGTTTGGGAGAAAAACCGGAAGATAAAAGTGGAACACGTTAGATCACGTTCAGTTACTGGCACTACAACCATCCAGAATCTAGGCAGTCTTAGTCAAAGCCAAGCAAAGCATTCAGTGGCCAGGATGAGTATATAGGCAGGGGTCCTCAAACTACGGCCCGCAGGCCACATGCAAATACAAATATTGTATTTGTTCCTGTTTTGTTTTGTTTTTACTTCAAGATAAGATATGTGCAGTGTGCATAGGAATTTGTGCATAGTTTTTTTTTTAAACTATAGTCCGGCCCTCCAACGGTCTGAGGGACAGTGAACTGGCCCCTTGTTTAAAAAGTTTGAGGACCCCTGATATAGAGTGTTTGTTTAGGAGGGATGGGAAGAGAGAGAAGGCCTGAAGGAGATGGGCAGACCTTGTTGGTGCACAGAATAGAGAAGATGAGATGAAAAGGAAGAGCTGAGAGGGATTTCCTGCTGACAGCCAGAAGGGAAACAGTCACACAACCACAAGGATCTGAGTCCTGCCGAGAGCCTGAATGAGCTTGAAAGGAGCTCCTTCCCCACAGAATGTCCGCCTTTATGTGTCCTGGGCCCCTTCCAGTCCATTCCCAAAGCAGATGTCGCTTTCTTCCAGGCCACCCGGAGCACGTCTGATGATTTACCTTTTTTATTTATTTTATTTGATGAAAAAATATATTTTTATTGATTTCAGAGAAGAAGGGAGAGGAAGAGAGAGATAGAAACATCAATGATGATGAGAGAGAATCATTGATCAGCTGCCTCCTGCACACCCTCTATTGGGGATCGAGCCTGCAACTGGGGCATGTGCCCTGACCAGGAATCAAACCTTGACCTCCTGCCTGGTTCATAGGTCGATGTTCAACCACTGAGCCATGCTGGTGCGGCTTTTTTTTATCTTTTTAAGAAAAGCCTCCTTTAAGTAAAACTTTTCCAAGATGATCTCCACTTGGATGAATTGAAAGCCGGTTGGTTGTCAGGCTAATCACAGCAGTGCTTTTCACTTACGTTCACAGGGAATGTCCACATTCAGGGGAGGTGATCGCCTGGGACATCTTCACAAGGGTGCTGTGACCTTACGGGCCACCTTAGATTGCCGCCCCACCCCCCACCCCCAAAACACACATCTCCCCTAAAAGCTCTCATCTTGTTCATGCTAACTTAGGGTAATGCTACTGGTAACACCAATTGAACTCAAGGCGTATGAGTCCCGATGTGTTTCTTCATTTGCTTCCTTCCATCTGCAGTATTTCTGGTAGAACTAGCCAATGCTTCAGTAATATTTCGTTATGAAATTACTGACTGAAAAAAAGGCACTTACTAGCCATCAGAGAAGAACTTGACCTTTGTATAATTTCCATTAAGCCACATTGAAGACATAATGTACCATCGGTTCCAACATTCGTTGGAAAGAAGGTTAAAAAATAAAAAGGAAATTTCTTGATTGAAATTCAATATGCACTTATATTTTTCACAGACCCTGAGATTAATGAGCATATGTGATTTTGATAAATGGTCTATTAAAACAGAAAAAAAATGACATGGGAAGAATGAAAGACAGCCATTACTGGGAACAAGCAGATGTTTTCTTTGAGTATCGTACGGCGGGCTTTCATCAGACACTCCTAATTACAGTCTGCACACTGGTATTCTTGCAATTCAGTCCATTAACCTTCATCTGAAGCATTCGTTTCTGCATCAAGTACATTGTCATCGCACTGCTCCTTCCTTCTCTGTGAAAATGCATGCCGGCCTGCAGAGTGAAAAGACAATTGGATGAACGTGGGGTTTGTTTTCTGTTCCAATGCCGAAGAAAGAGAAAAATAAAGACAGAAATCCCAACGCCCCCTCCCCAACAGCTCAGAAGGAGGCCTAAGCTATTTTAGGCCATTTTCAAAAAGAAACAAAAAAACACATATATATTTTAATTAAAGGATCAGTCACAAGATATCGCTGAAAAATAGTTTGGCTAAAAACAGGGAGCAATACAAAGACAGAATTAGAGGGGTGATTTAGCAGTTCCAAAAGGGAATGACGTGCAGGACAATGCACAATTAGATCCAAGCCCGCTCTTCACAGAAGCAAAGGAGAAGTGGCCTGCCCAAGTCACGGATGGTTTGTTTGGCACGTAGCTCCGGGTTCCTTAATTACTACTTAAGATTTGATTTTCCTGGTAGCCTTATAAGCACAAATAATCACTAGTCCCTCTTAGATCTATAACATAAGCTTAATAAGATGGTGGAATGTTGCGTGGGATTGTTTAGGAGCAGGAAAATGCCTCGATTCCTGTTGTCTCTCTCTTAACCCTTTCAATGCTCTGAGGAAGAATTGGTGACGAGAGCAGGGCAAATTGAGATTATTTTCTTGCCAAAAAGGGTATATAAGTCTACTATGATGGTATCATGCGGGAAAAATAATTTCATATGTGTAAATGAAAACATGTCTTCTCTATTATGGATTTGATATAATTTATCTAATATATTTCCCCCCCCCCCCAAATGAAAGTAATTTTATTTTTGAATAGATTTCTTTGAATGTATTCCAGATGAAATGCTTTCAGAAATATTTATCCCAAACATCATTAACCAGTTCTTCAGATTATAAAGTACCTTTGGAAACTACAGAGTACATAGAGTTTTCGAGCCAAAAGGGACCTCAGGAATCATCTAAGACCATCCTTTAATCTAAATTACGAGATATATTGCCTAAATATATTAAGTGATTTGTTATAACACTTAGCAAATAAATAAAATAAACTGATTAAAGTCCCTACTTAGCTAGTTAACAAGTAGTGATTTCAAAACAACACAGTTTCCGGACATCAACTGCAATCTTTTCTATATTAAATAGTCAATTTCATTAAGAACTGGCTCCATAACTACTTTCTGTAAAACTTGACGTGTCTTTTTTTAGAAAATTCCTTTTAAATGTGTAATTTTTTTTGCGGGGGGGGGATGTTGGTCAAAAGTTTAACCTTGATGGATTATGTCTCAGAGGGATTTAAACATTTGGTTCCCTGATTTAACTGAGTTACTTAGACGCTACCGTTAACATACATTGGAAGAAATAATCTCAATATATCTGCCACAGAGTTGTTTCTGTGTCACCTCGGATTCTTTTTCCATATCGCACACCATGAGTTTGCGTTTTATGCAATTACATGTAAAAGACATTTTCAATAGCTGTCACCTGCTTATAGTAACAAACATACAGGCTTGGAGTATTAGGAATATTTGATTTTATTATCTATCAGAAAAGTAAATAATCAGTCATTCTTTTTTGGCTTGATAGCATTTAATGTATTACTCTAAACTTCAAATTGTAAAGTATTCCTTTGAATGTTTAATAATTTATTTAAATCTCCTTCTTGAATTTGTCATTTCCACTTAGTAACACATTTGCTGACTATTTTTTGGTTTTTACCACCATGTGGAGCAGGTGGATATGACAGAACAGCCTTAAGTTACAATCCTAATTCTCAACTACTTTACATCATAGCTGGGATATATATATATATATATATATATATATATATATATATATATGGAAAAGAATCATATACAATAAAGTATTGGAATCTTAGATTTTTACATTGAATCGATAATAGTGTCTTCCTCAAAGATTTCTGTACTAAGTGAATTAATACATGACGATAACTTAGCTCAAAGCCTTCATATAGCAGTCAGATAATCTATTATCGCTATTAGGTCTGATAATATGGAAAGTGATAATGAATGGAATATTTAGTTCTCCAAGTCTTTTACTGTGGAAATGCATTTATTAGTCCATCAATCTTGAAAACTAATGTTTTCTATGTTAAAAACCATATCCATTTATTGACCTTATGTAAGTACAGTCAGTTCAGTGTTGGTGTTTTTAGATCAGAGACAAAAATGTTGTCAATAAATCCTGTCACCTTAAAGCAATGTGTCAATAAACACAGAATGTCAGTGTTTTAAGATAAATGAAGCTAAAATTCAATTTCTTCAGAGTGGTGGAGTTTTCTCCTTCCTTTGAGTCATGGACCTGCCGCAGATCTCATATTCATTGTATGGAGCCGCCTTTGAATCACAAGCCATGAGTCATGGTACACACGCGTTAAGAATCCTCCTGTACAGTTCAGCTCAGTGTACACCACGGGCACAGTACCTACATTTAAATATTCAATAACTATTAAAGAATGGTCATTAGGTGTAAATATGCAAAATTAAAAGTTCGGCATTGCGTGTTACAACACAATGACAGACGACAGAATACATTAAAAGAACAACGCATCTTAAGGTAATGCATCAAGCACATTGGTGATTTCAAAAAGCTGACAAACATAAATTTTGTAGACAGAGAACTGGGAGTTTATAGAGCAGGCAGGGCACACTCCTATGTCATTACGTGCTCCCAGGCCATCCCGTCCCCCAAAACTAGGACAAGAGTGAGCATTTAGGAAGGTGTAGCTCTAGGCTTTGTGCATAGTAACTTAGTTCTTGCTGCAACAGCCCTGGGGCAGGGACTTTTGTGCATAGAATAAAGTTACTTCCTAAATATTTTTCTCAAAGTAATGCAGTTCACACAAAAACATCAAGATATGTCACATTTCTCTTCAAATTCTCTACGGAAACTAATAACTAACCTTATGGGGAAAAGATAAGGTGTCCCTCTGTGTATTATCTTTGAATTAATATTAGTGCGTTTTTAAGAGCAATTGATGTTTTCCCACTGTAGGTATGTAACATTGTCTCTATTTAGGAGTTGCTACTCCTAACTCTCTCTCTTTACGCACAACTCCAAAACTAAAATATACCCATTACCAGAATGTCAGTGCAATTTGTTGAGGTTAATAAGTCAGAATAAAATACGACATGAGTCTAATCTGCCGTTTTATTTTTTGTTCTTTTCAAAACGACAACATAATAATGACAACAAAAACAGAGCAAAAATGGTAAAAACCAATCCATAGCCCTGGTAGAAACGGCAGGTGGGACGTTTTCAAGTCAGATAGCAAGCATCCGGTCTTCGTCTGAACAGTGCTGTGTGATGGAGCAGGAGTAAACAGTGCTGTTTTTCCTTGCCAGCAGCATGCTGTTCTCTCGGGCATTACATACAACGTGGTGTATAATGATTTCTCTTTCAGAAACCCCAGACGCGGAAACTGAGCTGAAATGTGCACCTTTCCATCCTCAGAACGCCCCCCGGGCAGGGTAAGTGGAATGTCTTCGTGTGGGTTCGATTTATTCTGCACCGTGCGGCTGCACCTGGGAGTATACATGAGGAACTGTTGCAAGTCACAGTGGCCAAGGCAGGGCTTTCTGTAGATAATGGCCATACAGTAGAAAGGACTCTAGATATCAATGATAATTCAGTTAAATGAGTAAAAGTGATTTGGGGATTTTATTTTCTTAAAGTCTCCATAAGACAATTTTTAACAAACTCCCCGCCCTCCCTCCAGTTGAACAAATAGGAACATAGACTGTCAATTTGGTGAAAATCAGGAATATTTCAGCCAGAAGAAGTATATCAAGCACTGATTTCTTAATTAACAAATTACTTATGAACTAGAGGCCTGGTGCATGAAAATTCATGTGCTGGGGGGTGGGGGGGTCCCTCAGCCCAGCCTGCCCCCTCTCACACTCCAGGAGCCCTCAGGGGTGGGAGGCCATCCGGCGATCAGGGGATGGTGATGCCCCATCACACTTCTGCTGCTACCACTGCTGGCAGCGCAAGCCTCGGCCGGCCATGGTTACCTGAGCCTCGGGTGGCCCTTGGGGGTTGGGGGGCTGAGGGGACTGGGGTCTCTGGAGGCAGGCATGCCTGCCACCCCAGGGGAGCTGAGGGGACTGGGCACTGCCATCTTGTGGCTGTGGGCTCTGCCATCTTTGACTGCATGTCAGTCAATTAGCACATTCCCTCCTTATTGGCTGTGAACACCACCATCTTTGTGACAGCGTGAGGGTCAATTAGCATATTCCCGCCTTATTAGATAGGATAAGGATTCCATAAAGCTTGAGGTTGCCATAACGTACACCTGCATTAAGTATTGCAGTGGAGTGGTTCAAGCAGAATTCTATTAAGTTTAATATCATCAGGTATTGATCTGCATTGTTTCTCCATCTTACCTGCCCAAATTTGGAATTTTGCAAAAGGCTCAACATCTCAAGAAAGCTAAATCGTTCTCCTCTTCTTCAGGGGACTGCGCCTCTTCTTTCTAACCAGGTGGTTCACGTTGGGTTGCTACCTGCATCCAAACATTGTTGACTGTCTAGAGAGGAGCTGTTGACAGGTCCAGAGATGGGTGTTTCCTGGCCCAGTTGAGACCAACCACAGCCTTTCCCTAGGCCTTTGAAATGATAAGTAAGGAAGCCAAGTCTCCCTGGTGGGAGGAGTCCCAAGTGTTTAATTATGAACCTAGAGATGTTTGTGTTTCCCAAGGTGTTCGGAAGCCTGTTCCCAATAAGACTAGGAACCTCACCACTGGAAAGTGGGATTATGAAGGCTAAGCCACCCAGCAACGGCCCAGGGACATAGCTTTATGACGTTCAGAAATGGAAGCAAATATTTAAGTGTTTAAAGATCAGACACATTCACAGAAATTCAAAACCCAGGGAGACATTAAAGAATGAATTGATGAAACCCTCAAAATTAATGAGATTTTACAATGCATCAATTCATATCAGGAATGTAATTTCAGATACTGGGCCCTGAACTATGAGCAAAATAATTAATTATCAGCAAAATAAATGTATAATTTTTAGATGAAGATTACATGGTATTTTGTGTGAGGCCTGGGCACAAAATTGATGACACCTTGAGATGAAATCACTGAGAGACCTACCAGTGTCCCATTGAGTTCTCTCAGTTTCTTTTCTATTAAAACACAGAAAATGGAAACAGATGGTGATCTTGGTAGGAAAAGGTGAATTCCACTTTTCTGCCTTAATTACCTCTCTCCTTTCTGGTGTATAACAGGAGTGGAATTACCTATTGGCTTTCTTGTCCGAAAGAAGTTATGGCCGTATGAAAGGAGAAATCAAGTTTGCAGAAAGGAAATGTAAGGCCTCTTGTGTTGCATAGAATATTTCCGCAGCCTTCCCTCCCCTTGCAGAGTTGTCAGACACAGCAGGCCTTGCTGGCAGCCCTTTGGGGGATCACAAAGTTCCCTAGTGAAGACGTCACCAAAGTAAAAGGAACATGGAGAGTGTTTAATGGACAACCGATCAGAAATAGTGTTTGGAAGATGTTAGATTCTCTAGTCAAATGTTCTTCCACGTGCACAATTTCCCTGTGAAAGGCCATGGCCAGCGTGGCTTTCAGGTTCAAAGGCTTGGAGAAGGAGCTGACGCACAAATTGACACACAAGATGAAATATTAATTTTGAAATTATGGGGGGAAGCCAGGGGAAGACTCCACTGGAGAAGTCAAGTTCCACTAAGTCTGTGTTCCTGTCTGCTTTTATTTACTAGAATACACAATTGCCTTTTAGGAATGCAAACAGACATATCAATGATAATGTTTAGTAAACAGTAAGATTGTCAGGTTTTGGGGGAGTTTGCTCTAGGCCATTGAGTCAGCAGTAGGCAATAAAATGTAAATATACACCCTGTGAATATCAAAAGGAGTCCCAGCCAGCCTTCTGCAGGACTCCTCACATTTATATTAATTACTGTTGTTCTTGGTTTTCAGCATTTCCCCAAAGTGCAAAGCTGTTATTAGAAACTTGTAATGACAAAGCATATTCCAAAATATATTCCTAGGATATTTGTAATCATCACTGTAAGTCCCATGACATGTGGTCAATTCTGTAACATTGATCTGTGGACAATAACCTCAATCACTTCGGTAAGCTGTCTTCATTATTGCAGTGTATCATTAAGTGGAAAAATAGACAGGGTGGGGGAAAAGTAGGTTTACAGTTGTTCAGATGGAAAATAGCAATGACTAATAAATAGTAATGCAAGAATAAACTCTTGTACCACATACTCACAGCTGTAAACCTACTTTGCTCACCTCATGTTGCTATCTTTTTTTTTTTTTAACTCATCATTGGAAAATGTAGTCTGTAAAGATAAATACACTGAGTGGCCAGATTAATTATTAAGACCACCCCATCAGTACAATGAAGTGAATTAGTTATGCAAATAATAATAATAATAAAACCTTGAGAGTATTTGCTTAGGAAGTTTTCAATATTCAGTATTTTTGGAAGTGTCAAGGAAGTACTGATGGGGTGGTCAGAATCATCTGGCCACTCAGTGTATATCCCCCTTTAACTTTCAATGTTTCTTCTGCTAGCAGCTCAGAGCAAAGGTCTTGGAGAGAGTTTGTCTTTGCCACTTTTTAAAAGCGGACTGACCTTGGGCAATTTCTTTAACCTCTTTAAGCCCAGTTTTCTCTATTTATGAATATCAATGCTAAAACCAATTTCATAAACTCGCGCAGGCACTGGAAGAAATAACAAAGTGAAGTTCTTGTTCTGATACCTGTCAGCAATTACATTATCTCTGCGGACAGGACGGGAGTCAATAGCTCACAGAACCTGTGTATGAAAGATAAGCGTAGGGTTCATATTTCCAAGTTAACAACTGCCTATATTTAAATTCCGTACTGCCTTATCATGTAGCAATAAGAGGTGGTGTTAACTAGGGTTAATTTTGAAGTTTCTTTTTAAGATCTTGATTAAAATTATATGTTGTTTTCAATTTTTGAAGAAAGTTCCATTAAAAGAGGTGATTTTTTTCCTTTTATTTCTTTTTCCATGGTTAGCATATGTGTAGCTAGTTCAAGGAAATGAAGACAAAAGTTTAAAGTAATTTCTTCAGTATAAGTCTAAAGTTAACCTTGATTTTAAAATATCTATGTTATTATGACATCAAATTGATTCCTCTTCTTTGTAAAGGTAGTGTGGAGGAAACTTTTAAAATTTTATTCTGATTTTCTATAGTAGACATAGTAAATTTAGAGAGATAATTTAAAATGCGCCTTGAAGGCCTAGTGAATAAAGAAAAGAAAAGCTGTTATTTGCACATATTCATCAGTTAACAGGCTTAATGACTTTTTACCTAATTTTTAAAGAAAATAATGTATAGCCTTAACCGGTTTGGCTCAGTGGATAGAGAGTTGGCCTGAGGACTGAAAGGTCCCAGGTTTGATTCCAGTCAAGGGCATGTACCTTGGTTGCAGGCACATCCCCAGTAGGAGGTGTGCAGGAGGCAGCTGATCGATGTTTCTCTCATTGATGTTTCTAACTTTCAATCCCTCTCCCTTCCTCTCTGTAAAAAATCAATAAAATATATATTTTAAAAAAGAAAATAATGTATATACAAAATATTCAGAATTTTTTTATTTTATTGTTTACTGGTGGATCAATTTTTTTTATTTCATAATCAAACTAAGTCATAGTAATCCTATTTTTTTAAAAAAATGAGCTACACAGATGAGCACATTGTAAGACGCTTATTTCTCTTTTCAGGTGAATTAGAAACCTGAGAAACTAGAATTCTGTGAAATTGCTTCCATTTCTTAGCATAGCTTTTCTTTTCTTCCTATTTAGGAACTTCCGCAGGAAGTCCAGCCTCAGCTTCAGTCCTAGGGAAATGAGGGGAAAGGGTTATCACTGGGCTCAGTTTGTTTTTTTTTCCAAACAATGGAATTCTTGCCTCTAGTCAGGACCTTATGGTCAAGTTTACCCTATCGCCCTAGCAACAGGCCTGAAGAGATTCAGACACCAATTTCCAAGGGGGTGCCAGAGCTGGCTGAAGAGCTTCCGTCTGCCCCTGGCATACTCACTGGGACACTGTTCAGTCTGACAATGTGACATTTGAATATATGCCCGTCACGGGGCCAACATTGTTGGGGAAAAAGAAATCACGGCGCAGAAAACATAAATTTAATCCAAGCATTATTCTAGAGATGATGTTGACAATTTAAAATAGTGTTACACTAGCCGACGATAGGCTGTCCATTAAAATTATGTTAGGGTTTGACTGAATTCCCCCATAATAGAACAAAACATTTGTATTAATTTCTTTTTTTTCCAGATGTGTTAGAGTAAACACTGTAAGTAAACTCTGTTTCTCTGTCTTTTTCCTCCCTCTTTTCTTCCTTCCTCTTCTCACTTGTCTTCTGGACTTTGGCATGTCGTCAGTCTATTGTTAATATAATCCACAGGTGGCATCACTGAAGTACATGCTGTTTGGTTTGTTCACTTCAGAAGCAGTCTTCCTACTATGGGGGGTTTTTAATGGAAGTGTCTAATTGTCTAACATCTGTACTATTTTCACATTTCTATGTGCCTTGGCTTTCCTTGTGAACTATAAACAATCTAGGCTGTAACCGATTTGGCTCAGTGGATAGAGCGTTGGCCTGCAGACTGAAAGGTCCCAGGCTCGATTCCAGTCAAGGGCATGTACCTTGGTTCCGGGCACATCCCCAATAGGAGGTGTGCAGGAGGCAGCTGATCGATGTTTCTCTCTCATCAATGTTTCTAACTATCTCTCTCCCTTCCTCTCTGTAAAAAGTCAATAAAATATATTAAAAAAACACAATCTAGGAAATATAATCAAACAGTGATGTGTTTACACATATGAAACAGAGTCCCCTGATTCATGCTGCTGTCTTGCTAGAAAGGCCTGAAAGAGTGCACTGAGCTGGACCATTAAAAAATGGGACTCAGTCTTAATTTTTGCAGGAAGAACGGCGAGACTGCCAAACTTCTGTGAAGTCAGACTTAGAATTACCACTCACAGAGGGTAAATTTATGGCACTTAACGGCAGGAAGGCATTTTTAAACTTGAATACATCACGGTAGCCCCCTTGACATTGAGGCTCACCGTGGACTCCTTAAAAAATAACCTGGCCCAATTTTAAGCGGGCTCTGTGACCTTGGCACTTTGTCTTGATGGATCAAAATGTCACCACCTGGACGCTGTCGCATTTCATCAGGCCCAGCTCGGCCCCCCGTGCGAGTTCAAGAGGCTCACCTGGGCCTCTAACGATTATGAAGAGGCATTTCGCCACCTCCATTGCGAGGAGAGTAATAAATGGAGAGCCCGGGCCAGCTCCTAAATCCTCTTTCTGAGCATGAAAAGGATTGTATTAAGGGGGAAATTGATCATGAATAATCATCACCCTAAAGCAAATAAGGATCGCAGACCTAGGTGAGCAAAACATACTCAGAGTGATGTTTTTAAACATCAAATCAGGGAATGGCTAGTCAACAATCCAGTGCAGTGGGAAGACCACGTAGGACAAAATGTATGACTTTTCTAATACTAATGTACACCTGCAACTCTAGTGGTGTTCTGTCACTGTCATTTTGATGGTTCATGTTCAAAGTTGATGCATTTTTAACCTGTGTAGGTGTGATTTAAGCCTTCTGCCTTGTCAATAGGTCTTCCTATTGGTTGAAGCAGAGTGAGCAAAAAGAATGTTGGTAGAGGAGGAGAGCAGTGTGGCAGCCAGGGCCTGGATCATGTAGAGCCCCAAGGATCATCCAAAGGTGTCTGGCCTTTATTGCGACTGTGACAGGTGTATGTTTAGCCAAAGGTAAAGGACAGTAAATAAGAAAGCAAGGGAATCAGTCAGAAAGTCATCGATGTAACAATGAGAGATTACTATGGCTTCAAAATGATTCCAGCTTCATTTGGTGAACTGGAATTTCCAGTTTTAGTATTGACAGGTAAGAATATAGTCTCATCTACTTTCACACATACCACAGACGGAGAGATGGATAGGTGGATGGATGGATGTTTGGATGGATGAATGGATGGATGAATAGATAGATAGATAGATAGATAGATGATATAGATAGATGCACAGACAGATAGATAGGATACATAGAGAGAGATAATAGGGAAGAAAAAGAGATAGGTGATAAAGATGGACAGCAGGATGGGTGGGTGGATGGATGGATGGATGGATAGAGACACAGGCAGATAGATATCATTTAGAGATAAATGATAAAGATGGATAGAGGGATGGATAGAAAGATGATGTATTGATTAGATTAGATAGAGGATATGATCTAAAATTTTTCCACAGAAAAAAAATAACCTCTTAACAATAAATTATGAAATTATAATCATATATGCATAGATAATCCACACATAAATAAACATGCATGTAATTAATATTTGAATATGAGTATCTATCTTCTCAAAATGTACAAACAGGCACACATATATTTCTGGAAGTCCTTCTGCAGAACAGTTATAAAATATTCCAATAATTTTTTTTTCATTCAATAAACTAGCAAGCAATAGACTTCTCTGGGCATCGTGCCAAAAACCGATGGTAATGCTGATTGGAAACACGAAGCCCTCTTGTGGAAAGTCCGCTCTGCGCTCATCTCTTTCCCAGAGCGTCACAGAGAGGAAAAAGCACCCTAACAGCCTCTCCCCCTGCACTCATTCATGCTGTGAATCCATCAGGGCGAAGCATCCTGCGCACCGCCCTCGCTTTGTTTGCCTTTGTTTATGGAATCTATTTAGAAGCACTTGGAGAGAGCATTTGCCAATTTTTTAATCACTTATCAAAATTCCTGGTAAGCGGAGTGCTTTCAAACACTAACCATCTATAAACATAGTTATAAAATCAACCCAAATGATATAGAATCAACCTGACAACAGGGTAAGCGCTCCAGCCTGATGGTTGGAATTAGTCCTGCTCTCAAATGCTTTCAGCTAAGAAAAAGAAAAAGGAAAGGGAAAAAGAGCAGTCTCTCTTTTATTTAATTTTTTGAGCTACTTAGAAATGGCAGTAGAATTCGATATAATCTTTGAGACTGAATAATAATAAATACAATTTTATAGAATATGCTATTTCTAACCATGTCCTTTATTAACCAACTAGAGGGCAGGGGTGGGCAAACTTTTTGACTCGAGGGCCACAATGGGTTCTTAAACTGGACCGGAGGGCCGGAACAAAAGCATGGATGGAGTGTTTGTGTGAACTAATATAAATTCAAAGTAAACATCATTACATAAAAGGGTACGGTCTTTTTTTTTTTTTTAGTTTTATTCATTTCGAACGGGCGGGATCCAGCCTGTGGGCCGTAGTTTGCCCACGGCTGCTCTAGGGAATGTCCACCTGCTGGCTTAGGCCCGCTCCTGCTCCATGAGCCCGGCTTCTGGCTGAGCAGCACTCCCGCTGTGGGATCACACTGACCACGAGGGGGCAGCTCCTGCGTTGAGCGTCTGCCCCCTGGTGGTCAGTGCATGTCATAGCAACCGGTCTTTCCACTGTTCAGTCCTTTGCATATTCGCCTTTTATTTTATAGGATTGCCTGAGACATAATATCACTAGAATGAACATGTGAAAATCTGAACTTTGAATATTGTGGAGGGCACACAGGGTTAAGCACTCACTATAAAGTCAGCACTTATCATATTCTACATTGTAATTTATGGATCTGTTTTGTAATTCTCACTGTGGATGTGTGGTCTAAGTACATTGCAATGAAAACAAAACAAAGAGCAAGCATCTATCTTCATATATGAACTTGGAAACCGCAGAGAAATATGTGTATCCTGAGGTTTTGCATTCTTTTCTGTTTTGCATCATTATGTGTTCATCATCCATTTCTCTCATTTTCCTAAAGATCTCAAAGAGGAATTTTACTTTATTGAGTTACTGTGTTCAGGATCATTTAATCCGAATCAATCTTAAAATACTTAGCAATGCATGCTGTAATAGTGTTTTATAGAGAAGGGTTAACTATCAGGAAAGGGGAATTCCATGGCACTTCTCTTGGGAAGTTGAGAAAGTTCTAGATATGTATGATGCTCCTAAAAATGTGTGGTCTCTTCTTAAAAGGATAACATGTTTCAGAGCACAACTGTTCCAATTTTGACCAGTAATATTTATTAAGAATGTAATAAAGATGAAACATGTAGTCACATACTAGTATAGTAAAAGTAGATATACAAATGAATATTAAAATAATATTTAATGGAGTTTCATAAATACCTAAGAACTTGTGGAACATTATAGAGAACTTTGCATACATTTAATAAAATCCTCAGAAAGAAACTATGATATATGTACTGTATGTGTGTACGTGTATATGCACACATGCACTCACACACATATATACACACACACACATATATACACACACATTCACACACACACACATACACTGAGTGGCCAGATTATTATGACCACCTGACGTTTGTAGGCAAATTAGTCGTACACTGCATCGTATGGGATATGGAAGCCGGAGGCCTGTTCGAACACCTTTGCTGTCTGCAGTTACCAAGATAAAACATCTCCAATTCACACAGGAACACAAGGATTGGACAGTCGAGCATTGGAAAAAAGTCATGTGCTCCGATGAACCACGTTTCCAGTTGCATCATGCAGATGGCAGAGTGAGAATTTGGCAGAAACAGCATGAAAGCATGCACCCCATATGCATGAGTACAACCCTTCAAGCTGGTTGGGGGCAGTGTTGTGGTTTGGGGCATGTTTTCCTGGCATGATTTGGGCCCTTTAGTTCATGTGAAACAATGTCTGAATAGCACAACATACCTAAGTATCACTGCTAATCAAGTTCATCCTATCATGTTGATGGCGTATCCCAATGGAGATGGCTTCTTCCAACAAGACAAGGCGCCATGCCCTGGTGCTCATATTGTGCAGGAGTGGTTTCAAGAACATGAGGGAGACTTTACCTTGCTTAGGTGGCCCCCACAATCACCAGATCTCAATCCAATGGAGCATTTGTGGGACGAAGTTAAAAGAGCCATCAGGCAGCTGGTTCCACAACCATCACATCTCACAGACTGGACAGTGCTCTTCATCAGGCATGGTGTCAGATTCCTCGCATCACCTTTCAACATCTCGTGGAGTCAATGCCTAGAAGTATCGCCACAGTATTGAAGGCAAAAGGTGGCCCAACGAAGTACTGATGGGGTGGTCATAATAATCTGGCCACTCAGTGTGTGCGTATGTATATTGCAATATATATATTGCAGAAAAGTCAACAACAATTTCAAGATAAAGCTTTTCTATTTCTCCTTTATCATTTTTACTGATGTTTTCATAGACATTGTGTCTTAGGATTGAATGCTATGCATTTTTGGACACCACATGGAATAGTGTTTCTTGATACTGCACAAAGGTACTGTATCTATAAATGGGTGCATTTGCACCGATCTTAAATTTTCCACTAGGTGCTTCCGTCTTCCTAGCTTGGGCGACCTTCAGGCATTCACAGGGATTCTAGGGAGGAGGCCAATATTTCCTGAAATGTCCTGAGGATAAGGGTTGGCTCTGAGCAGCAGGGGAGTGTTGACATCACCACAGGGAGTACTTCCTCTGCAGCAATAAAGTGTGACCCGTGGCACCTTAGCTCTGCCTGAGATATTTTTACTTTCCCAGATAAACAGATGGGGGAATTTTTTAAGAAGGCGGGAGCTGGAGGGTAAAACACCTGCTTGCCAGTTTGGGGCAAATACTGAAATTGTGCTTATAAAAGAGATGCCTAACGTTTTGGCCCTTTATTTTAGTATCACGATTAGGATTTCACAGCGAAACGCTTGAATTGGCCCCAAGAACCTGTTGACTGAAATGTTCTCCCAAGTCTAGATTTTACTATTGATATGAAAGGATCCTCGTTATTAAATCCACAGGTTGCCCTTCTGTCTGGAGAAAAACGCAAACCTTTCTCTCTCTCTGCTTTGACTGTGGCTATGAGAGTTGTTCCAGCAGCCAATCACGTCTTAGGACAGCTGCAAAGATGGAACAGTCATTCGGAGCTACACTATGCAAACCAGCATATGATTTATCTGTCATACAGTTTAGGAACAAGTGCAATTTTAAAAAATTGCCATATTGAAAACCTAGCCAGCGCTGTTAGGTGACATTAGAGGTTAGATTGATGTGATGTTAAACTAAGAGTTATTGGGCTCTCTGTAGGCTCGGGGAGCCTCGAGGAGGGGTTGTTTTCAAACTGGATGGTATAATTAGCTCCTGGTTGGATGAAACATAATTACATTTTACAACCAATCCCAACATTTATGATCCCATGCCCAGAATTGACACACCATTAGTAGCTTTGGGAATTGCTAAAATCATCTTATCTATGGATTTATGTAAGCGGTATTGGCAAATAGCCTTGCATGAAAATTTAGCCAAAATGGAATCTGCGTAGTGAATGTGATGCATGCGCTCAGTAGAATGTCCTTTAGACTGAAGGAATTCATCTTGTTATTGTTTTTTTTTTTTAAAGCAAGTTAATGATTTACAGGGACTTAGCGCTCCTCTAGATGTATCACTGTGGGTTATTTTAGTTAACACTACATAAACATCAGAAACAGTTTATGTGAGTGCCAGAGAAGTCTCAAAGTTAATGGACTGTGAAAACCTTGATGAATTCTAACCCAAGGTTTTAAAATTCTAAGACCTAGAGTATAAGGTGGAAATTTCTTATAAAAGAAACCATCTGTTGGGAATAAGATATATATATATACAAAAAAGATATACTAGGTTCTTTGGTAAACTCATATGATAATGCGGTTTTGTTTTATTGTTCTTTTCTCAGTTTGTTCTAAAACTAATAAAATGTATAGATCTCAGACGTTCTTATTAAGAGGAATTATTATTACCAGTTTTAAAAATCCATGCCCCTTGGGGTAGTAAACAACAGTACATTATAAAGAGGATGTACTAAAGAATTGTATACCTGAAACCTATATAATTTCATTAACCAATGTCACCCCAATACATTCAATGAAAAATAAATTTAAAAATAAAAGAAAATCAATGCCCTTTTCAGACTTTTCACTGGATGCCCAATATTCTTGCTACTATATTTGATAGGATTTTTTATGACTTAAAAAATACCATTTAAAGACCCCTTAATGGATATTTGCAAAATAGGTATTTGCCTGACATCGGTATTTTAGGAATCGTTTTGGTGGGGAGTAAATTTTGTAGAGTGCACAGATTATGAACATGTTATACAGTAAATTACAATTTAACTTGAGAAATAAGGTATAGATATTGAAAAGAAAGTGAGAATGATGGAACATACTTTTCTGAAATAAAATGGTACATACTTCTTGAGGATTAGAAAATAGAGTTGAGGGTAAGCAAATGCGATCACCAAAAATTATTAAACATAATTTAAATAGCTATATATATTATTTCTACTTGCCTTGTACACTGAACTACATGCCAATATATTATACCATATAATAAGAGCCTAATATGCTAAGTGTCCAGTCATTGGGTTGGCTGTTCAACCAATCAAAATGTAATACAGTGGGGCCTTGATTTACGAGTTTAATTTGTTCCATGACGGAGCTCGTAACTCAAATTACTCATATGTCAAATCACGTGAGACACGTGATGCTGGGCTGATGTTGTGGCGTTCACTGTGACGTTCTCTGTGCCAACTAGCAGTGGGGTATCTGAAGCTGGCTTATAACCCAGATTTTAGCTCACAACTCAAAGCAAAACATCGGCCGAGAGATGGCTCGTATCTCGAAAAACTCGTTAATCGGGACACTCATAAGTCAAGACCCCACTGTATACTAATGATATGTTAAGGCTGCTCAACTGCTTGCTATGAAGTGCACTGACCACCAGGGGGCAGACACTCCAACTGATAGGTTAGCTTACTGCTGGGGTTGGTGATCCGGACTGAGTGAGATGGTGGCAGACACGCCCTGGAGCACTCCCGCAGACTCTCCCAGGCTGGCCAACCTCTCGAGTCCCTCCCCAGTCCTGATCATGCACTGGTGGGGTCCCTCAGCCTGTCCTGCGCCCTCTCACAATCTGAGACCCCTAAGGGGATGTCAGAGAGCCGGTTTTGGCCCGATCTCCCAGGCCAAGGGACCCCACTGATTCATGAATTTGTGCACTGGGCCTCTAGTTTTAAATATAATATAATACTGTATTTACATTATTATCTTATGGATGGGAATATATTTTCTTTCTGAAAGCAATTTAAAAATATATTTTTATTCATTTTTAGAGAGAACAGAAGGGGGAGAGAGAGAGAGACAGAGAAACATCAATATGAGAGTGAACCATCAAAGCCCACAACCCACTGGGGCAAGTGCCCTGAACCGGAATCAAATCAGCAACCTTTTGGTGCATGGGATGATGCCCAACCAACTGAGTCACACTGGCCAGGTTCTGAGAGCAATTTTTGATGCTTCTCTTGAAACAGCCGGTTATAAAATCTAGACCTGATTTTCAGCTGTTGTTAGAAAGACTTGAACATCTTTCATAGCTGCATCTTTAATGACCAGAATAGTTGCTAGAACGGCCTTTTACACATTTTTTGTCATCCTTAAAAAGTGTGATATTGCTTCATTTTTATGTTTTAGGAAATATAACAAAGCTTAAATTTTCCTTCAACTTTCATTTCTTTTATTATTGTGGGAGAAATTGCAGGATTGTCTGCAGGGCCATTAGGTACCGTCTTTGGCAGGTGTGGTGTTACCCTGAAGGTATCCCTGTCATTAGCTGTCACCAGCTAGGAGAACAATTACAATATTTGTTGCTGTGGTGACTGAAGTCACCAACAATAACCCAAAGGCAATTTGACAAGCAGCTGTAGAGTCAAAAGGAAAAGATGCTTGAGTCATACACAAATCTCAGGAAGCCTTTACAGTCTTAAAGAAGGATCTAAACTCCAGGTGTCAAAGCCGGGGGCTTAGGCGCTGCGGACTAGAATGAAGCTGAGAGGAAATGCAGACACAGAATAATTAAATGTTAGTAGGAAATAATCTTAACTATTTAACATATGTTTTTACCTTGTTCTATCTGAGAAGAGGGTAAGAGAGGTCCTCAAAGTTCATTACGTAGGTATTCATTAAAACGTGTGACTCAAGAAATAAACAAACTAATTATAAATATGAAATGCATGCAAGAATAAGCAGCGAAATTGTTGAAAGTGGTTATATATGGGGTTGAGATTGTGGGATGGGCACTGGGAGACCCTGAACAACTTTTATGAAATCCGACACTTAGTCACTAATGGATGCTTTACGGTCAAGTACTAGTATTATTACATTGACCCGATTAATAATTTTGAAATCGGGAGACTTCTTTACTCTTTCACTTGGGACTCTGGGAAGCTGACTGCAAGTACATTGCTCAGAGGTGCTTGTGCTCTGCACTTCCTTCCTGCCCCCGCCTCCCGCTTTGATGTTATGGCCTAGTTGGCACTGATTTGGGTTAAATAAAGGGTGTCCCAAAATTCACGCAAGAAGTAATTTTGACAGAAAACACAAGTGCATAATTAAAAATGGTAAATTTTTTATTGATTCATAAAGTAAACAGTGTAGGGTTATGTATGGAATAGCATACATAAAAACTGGATTATCATGTCGCGATAGCAAGCACCATTAACGGTTACTGCCTGAGCAGCAGCATTTTCGAAGAAGAATGGTCCGATGATGCCTCCAAGCCCCAAATCCGCACCAAACAGTGACACGTGTGGATGCATTTGTTTCTCAACAATCACTCGTGGATTTTCTGAACCCCAAAGGTGTCAATTTTATCAATTAACCAAGCCATCAAGATGAAAATGAGCCTCATTGAAATTCAGCCACATTTATGCAAAACAGTCATGGAAAATTTCAACAAAAGAGTGCATATGTGCCAGCAAAGCCGTGGAGGCCATTTACTGGCTATGCTATTCCATACATAACCCTATACTATATCCTTTATGAATCAATAAAAAAATTACAATTTTTAATTATAAACCTGTGCTGTGTATCAAACTTATTTCTCGCGTGAATTTTGGGACACCCTTTAAATAGAGGCGTGACATTTCTATAGATATTTTCACTTTCAAGTGGAGGAACTAAAAGCAAATGGTTGATTTAAGTTCCTCCTGATATGAGTGTAAACCCCAAGGGTTTCACTGCTACATAAAATGCAATTTCCTGCCCGGCCTGCTGACTCACTGGTTGAGCTTTGACCCATGAACCAGGAGGTCCTGGTTCGATTCCCGGTCAGGGCACATGCCCAGGTTGTGGGATAGATCCCCAGTGTGGGGCGTGCAAGAGGCAGCCGATCCATGATTCTCTCTCATCATTGATGTTTCTGTCTCCCTCTCTCTTTCCCTTCCTTTCTGAAATCAATAAAAAATATTTTTAAAAAGAAATACAGTTTCCTGTATCTGACAAGGTCCACCATGAGTAAGATGGGTCAGCACCTACCCACGAAGCCCTATTGAGTGGCTTGGGGCTCATGGGGCCCCAGGTGAGCAATGTAGGATGTATTTCTCCACTGTTTGCCTTTCTCATCAGCTGCTTATTCTTCCTATTTTTTTATTATTATTAAATAGGGGACTTGATCCAACAGTGCAGTGCCTGCATAGATTGTTCTCCCTTTCCTAAAGGACATCAAACTCATTGCTACATTGTTCTGTCATTTCTTACAGGAGAGGGGAGTATGCATAGAAAGCGTAATTTTGTTTTCGTAAAACCATGTCGCTAATGAGATGCACAGATGGGATTCTACCCACGTCTGCCCATGCTGATCTGCAGCAAATAAATTGACCTCAGTATTTTAGTTGGGCAAAGGACATTTGGATGTCAATCATCAAGGGAGCATTTATACACCCGTGTTCTTAGTAGAAATAGTTCCTAGAAATTACTGAATTTTAACAGTCACAATTATATTAACAATGAAATGTATGCATGCAAATATACATGATCTTGGACCATAGAAACACACACCTGAAATCTATATGTTCATGTTGACCAGTGTCACCCAGTCAATTTAATAATAAAAAAAGAAATATATGCATGCAATTTACTGCAGTGTTGGTCTTAACAGGTAAAATTTTGAAACTATTAACAGATAGCAGAAAAGATTTCAATAAAAACATCTTCAAAATTCATGCAATTATGTTATGTTATCAAATACTAGTAGGCTCAATTGTCATCTCTCTGGAAATTGTTAGTACGGCAAACATGTGATGATCATTTCCCTCTTATTTATTTCGAGGCTGTGACCTTTAAAGAAGAATATATTGAATCTTTTTTATATTAACTAGACAGTGTATCTCTCTCATGCATCATTATCTTAGTTTAGTTTTTCCCATTTCCGTGCAAACAAATCTGTTTTTAAAAGAACTGTGCTCAGAAAAGTTAAAGTGTTCATGACAAATATTGAGCATTTCTCTTATTTTTGTGTTAAGGCCTTAAGATCATGCTAAATAAAATTAGAATGAAATAAAAATAATTCCTATTGTTTCCAGCTCCTTACAGATGAAGGAAACACAAATACCTATTTCAAGTGGAAACATTTCAGTTGCTAAACAAAATACATAGTCTTCCTTTAGTTCCTTTTTTCAACTTAAAATGTGTTTTTTTATATTTAATACTTAGGGAAAATACCTCAAAGCCAAGCGCAAGTGAAGGACTGATGGACGCTTGTTCAAAGAGACCCCCAGAGCAGCCAGATATGACATGTACTCACGCTGTTCTGTTTAGACCCGGACTCTCTTATCTCATCCCACTTAAGATGTCAGAGAAATATTGGCAAACAAGTTCTGAAACATGCCCTTAATCGTTTCCTTGCAGTGGTGTGCAGAATGCTGGAAATAATCAGAAACAAACTGTAAATCTCTGAGCAAAAGGCCCAGTTTGCATGCACTTAAATACAGCAATTGAAAACAATTTTACTTCCATCTGAAATGAATGCATGTCTGTGGGGATTGTAGGCAATGAATTTGGCCAGTTCATGTGAAAGAAAGGACTGATATTGTAGAGTCACCAAAAGGGGGGAAATTTATTCATAAAACTTACATTGATCAGAAAATAAAATATTGTTTATAAATTGAAAGATTTACCTGCTATGAAACTTTTTTGAAAAAAGAATATATTTTATTGATTTTTTACAGAGAGGAAGGGAGAGGGATAGAGAGTTAGAAACATTGATGAGAGAGAAACATAAATCAGCTGCCTCCTGCACACTCCCTACTGAGTATGTGCCCGCAACGAAGGTACATGTCCTTGACCGGAATCGAACCTGGGACCCTTATGTCCACAGGCCGATGCTCTATCCACTGTGCCAAACCAGTTAGGGCTGAAACTCTTTAATATGCAGTGAACTAGTAATAAATTCCATGAGGTGATTAAAAGCAGAAAGAATTAAGCTCACAAGTGTTACTGGGCAGGTACTTCTAAATGATCATCCGAAATTACTAGTGAAACTTTTCAATCTGTAAATCAGATACTGGACTGCAGTTAGCAAACTTATTTCCTTGAATTTTAATATCCATTATGCTTTTTACTGTGTGCTTATAGTTTATGAAGTCAGTATGAATTACAAAGTGAATTATAACCTTCTGTTTTCTCTGGCAAAACTAAATATCCCACATAAGAATAGATAAACCTGTGGACATAAATTTCACAGTTTTTAAGCTTGTTCGTATGCAAATAAATGTAAAGTTATGGAGACAAAAACTAAAATTGCTAAAATTAAAATCTCTCATTTGAAAACGTTGTGACCAGCTTTCAGCATTCATTGTGATTTGACTGGAGAACAATAAAATGTTATTGGGGCCTGCTCACATTTGAAAAGCAGTTATGTTGAAGCAATCCTCAGTCAATTAGGTTCCATTCAGCTTCCACGCCATTATACACAAAGACCACTTGTAACCAAGGCATCGCAAAGAAATTTGTAATTTATCAAAGGGTGATTAAGTTTTATATTAGTCCAGCTTCATTTATCACTCTCCTTGGACTATCACCATTCCCTTAAATGCAGACAATTGAATGTAATTTTAAAAATTAGTACTTTGCTCTGTTGAAATTGATCTAATTTTGACCTCTACTGCCTAAAGAAAAAACTCCATTGTAGGAATTTCATTAAACTGCCCAGTCTTTCCCAATTTTACTTAACAAAATTGACCACAGGTATTTTCTTTTGTCAATTATTACAAGCTTTTTATCCTTATGATTCTAGCTTTATGGGACATAAATATGTTATCCATGTCTTTATTCAAAGTATATTGAAACAATTGTTCTCTCGCTCTCAGTTCAATAAGCAATAATTAAAGGCAGATGAATAGGAAAAGAAAAACCAACATTTTTATTATTAAAAAATTATGTAGCTCCATATTAAGAAAAAAACAGTCTACATGTAAATTATTGGGATTAATAAGTAAGTTTTGTAAATTTTCTAGATAAAAAGTCAGTATTTGGCTGAAACCGGTTTGGCTCAGTGGATAGAGCGTCAACCTGCGGACTGAAAGGTCCCAGGTTCGATTCTGGTCAAGGGCATGTACCTGGGTTGCGGGCACATCCCCAGTGGGAGATGTGCAGGAGGCAGCTGATTGATGTTTCTCTCTCATCGATGTTTCTAACTCTCTATCTCTCTCCCTTCCTCTCTGTAAAAAAATCAATAAAATATATTAAAAAAAAAGTCAGTATTTGAAACCAATCATGCTTATGTACACCAGCAACAAACAAAAAGAAAATAAAATATAAAAAGGATGATGAAATTCATTACAGCCTAGTACTTAGAGAGATATATAAATATTAAAGTATCTAGAGATAATGGGATACAAATTTCACAGCTTCTCCAAATTGTTTTTTGAAAGCATTTAAAATATCAAGAAGATATAGGAAAACCATAATCTCTCTACATTACTAGACAAAATTTCAAATAATTTAATTTGCTCTGAGTCAAATTAAGAAACATGGAGCCTAAAAAAACATTTGAAACTCATTGTTGCAGCCTGAGTGTTCAAACACCACACTTTATGTTTGTGAACATCTTGACCCTTCTTAAATCCAAAAGTGATTAAGGTTATGTAGTTAATTTTCATTGGTTATTGTCATATACACTAGAGGCCCGGTGCACGAAATTCGTGCACAGGTGGGGTCCCTCCGCCTGGCTGGCGATTGGTGCCGACAAGGCCATCTCGCCCAGTCCCGATCGGGGCCTATCAGGGTTGGTGGCCAGGGAAGGACTGTGGAAGGGCTCTGTGGGCGGCTCCAGGGTGTGTCTGTCCCGCCTCGCCCAGTCCCGATCAGCCGGACCCAAGCAGCAAGCTAACCTACCAGTCGGATCATCTGTCCCCTGGTCAGTGCACAGCATAGAGACTGGTTGGTCGACCACTCGGTCGGACACTCAGAATATTGGGCTTTTATATATATAGATAGTTGATTTTAGAAGGTTTAAAACTGTAGATTTATAAGCTTTTAAATTTTGTAATTTAAGCACATTTTTTTATGAACAAATATATCTATTTTTAGTTGGTAATAAGGTGGGCACAAAAGATATGGTATCTGGTTACTCAGCAAAGGTAAAAGGTGGTAAAAGCTTTATTTCAGGGCTTATTGAAGTTATATTTAAGGGCCCTTCACACAAAATTGATACTTTTGATAACTAAGAATCATATACACTGTTATATTTCGTTATTAATCAAGTAGAGTTATTAATTACTACTTGTTAGATTTATAGACTATTATGACTGCTTTGTTAAGTTTCATCGTGTGTGAGAAGTTGAATAGGTATTAAAATCTAATACTGGGAAAAAACAAGAAAATATCATTACTTTTTATATCTCTCTAGCTCTATTTACTATAGTCTCTTGGAAGCATAGCCACCCAATTATACTGATGTATATCCCTAACACTTAGATTTTTATTTCTAATATTATAGCCTAAACAAGGAACTTAGGCTCCTCAGGAAATCACTGATTCCTGTATGAATTAATATTCAAAGCATAGGGCCTAGCACAAATAAACAAAATATACAGACAAGTAAGAAAAAAAGAAAAAAAGGAGAAACATATATATAATAAAAGCCTAAGCGGCCGTTATGGCAGAACGACCAGAACAACCGGCCGCTCTGATGTGCACTGGCCACCAGGGGGCAGACACTCAATGCAGGAGCTGCCCCCTGGCAGTTAGTGAGCTCCTATAGAGGGAGCACTGCTCAGCCAGAAGCCGGGCTCATAGCTGGAGAGTGCAGCTGCGGTGGTGGGAGCTTCTCGACTGCTAGCTTAGGTAAGGAGTGAGGGGTTCCAGACTGTGAGAGGGATGTGCGACTGCTGGTTTATGCCCGCTCCTCCCAGCGAGCAGGCCTAATCCAGCAGGTGGACATCCCCCAAGGGTCCCAGACTGTGAGAGGGCTCAGGCCAGGCTGAGGGACCCCCCCTCCTCCAGTGCACAAATTTTGTGCACTGGGCCTCTCGTTAATGTGTAATTAAAAACATACAGGAGATTTCAGACTCGTAAATAACTTGGGGATTGCTAATTCAATCCACGATTAGATGCCCTTTCTTCACTCATAAATGGACGAACATGAAAAAATTTGATATAAAGAAGAGTTGGCCAGGATCTAGAGCAAATGGAAATCTCATTCACCTCCGTGGGCAGTTGCTGGAGTGTGAAGGTGCCATAGAAAAGAGCTCCCTGCCCCTAAGTAATTTAAATATTAAAAATAAAGGTCCAGCCCGCAGGTGTGGCTCGGTGGTTGAGCATCACAGTTCGATTCCCTGGTCAGGGCACAAGTCCGGGTTGCGAGCTCGAACCCCAGTCGGGGGTGTGCATGAGGCAGCAGATCCATGATTCTCTCTCATCATTGATGTTTCTATTTCTCTCTCCCTCTCCCTTCCTCTCTGAGATCAATATATATCTATATATCTATATGTAGATATATAGATATATATGTATATATATATATCTATATATCTATATATAGATATATATAGATATATACACACACACACATATATATATATATATATATATATATATATATATATTTTTTTTTTTTTTTAAATTCAAGAACTATATTAAGTGGGGGTCAAAATATCAGCACCAGGGTAAGAGAGAGGATGTTGGCAGAAGAGGCCTTGTTGTGTAATCGTAGTGCTCTACAATGCTGTCCCTTTAACAACTCCCACTTTCCCATCTGCGCATGGGAGATGCTTTCCATCTATGAGGTGCTGGCTGCCCAGGAGGACACCTGGCTCCTCTCTCCCTTGCTGTCTGCTCCTCATATGCCCTTCTCACTGTGGCGGCATGACCTGCATTGGCCTTGACTTGCATAATTTTACAAAGTAGCCTGGAAAAGGACCATGCTGAATATAAACAACAGTTAACATTTGTCAAACTCCTGGGAGTAAAAGAAAGCAGTCGTGTGTGTTTTTTTTCTGATTTTTTCTAGTGGACAGAATCCCCAACTTTTTCTTGTTTGCACAGGAACAGGGACTTGCTGGAGAGCAGTGGGAAATATATACAATTAGGAAGTTTTAGATTCCATTTCAATTTCGGCCAGATCCTATGCTATTTTTTTTTCTTTTTTGTTTTTTGTCTGAATTGCCCTGTAGCTATGAAAACCGGTTTCTCATTTGAAGGCAGCTAGTAGCCAGGAAGTGATTTGACGATTGAATGCATTAGGAAACTGGCTTTATTAGTATAATTAGGGAACTGTGCATAGCCTGCGGATATTTTCTTTTTTCAAGGAAAACAGTATCTCTGGGAGACTCACAGATAAGCATACAATGCGTTTCAGTAGTAAATATTTGTGAAAGATGGAAGGCTGAAAACTTTGGGATGTGAGTGTAAGAATTGTCATTGAAATACTTTTTTCTTGTCCTTGTTGACTCTTTCTCTCTAAAATGTAAAACGTAAGATGTGGTCCAAATAAGTTTTAATTTTTTAAACAGTAGTAAAGGAAATGCAGTAATTAAGACAGGCAGAAAAAGTAAAGAATTCAACATAATAAAATTTAATATTACCTGTATTAATTATTGTATTATTTTCCATACAAACAACTGTAAACCTACTTTTGCCCAGTCCTGTATACACACACACACACACACACACACACACACACACACACACACACACTAGAAATTACACCAAAGCTCCAAGTGATATGTGATTACATGAAACTTAAACGATTCCCTTATACAAGAGGAAAATAATACAACAATTAATAAAGAGTCATACAAGAGTAAACTCGGTGTTTTGCATGCTCACAACTGTAAACCTACTTTTGCCCCACCCTATATATGTCTATAAATAATTTATATTTCTATTTAAATGTCATAGCACTCCTTTCTTTATACTCTACGGTGTGGTTTCAATTTTTTCTGCATTTTTTGGGGTGGGGACTTCTCTCAAGACACATCGATAATAGCTACTAATAATAAGAAATCTGTTTTGTGACAATACAGATGTGTCTTGAGGGCATTATGCTAAGTGAAATAAATCAGACAAAGACCAACACTGTATGATCTCACTTATATGTGGAATCTAAAAAATAAGAGACCAGATTTGTGGTTACCAGAACAGAAGCTGGGGCGGGGGTTCAATGAACATGGTTATAAAATACAACTTGGAGATATGCAGTGAACAGGTGCTGGGGATGGAATGTACAACAGGTTGACGGTCCTTAGCAACACTAGAAGGTCTGTTTAAAGTTGCTAAGAGAGCAGATTGGAAAAGTTCCCGTCACAAGAGGATAAAGTGCTTGCTTATCAGGGCAGGAAGGCCAGTCCTGGAGATTAAATTTATGGCATATATTTCATTCGACACTTACCTGAAGAAAAGCAAATCAAAAGCAAAACGCTAGTATTCATAACCTTCAAGAGTCAATGTTGATTGACCTAATTTAGATATCAGAAATGAAAAGGAACATCAAATGAAGAGCAATAACATCTTTGTGCTGCTGTTGAAAATGTATAAAAACAGCCCGGCCAGTGTGGCCCAGTGGTTGAGCATCAACCTGTGAACCAGGAGGTCATGGTTTGATTCCTGGTCAGGGCACATGCCCGAGTTTCTGGCTCGATCCTCAGTGTGGGGTGTGCAGGAGGCAGCCAATCCATGATTCTCTCTCATCATTGATATTTCTATCTCTCTCTCCCTCTCCCTTCCTCTCTGAAATCGATTTTTTAAAAATAAAAATAAAACAAAGGGCTACTGCTTTTTCTCTCAATTGGGATAACCTGGAAAGACACAGTCTTTTCCATCGAATAATCACAACTGTATCATATCCATAACCATTGTTTCGCTCAATCTCACTTCATCACTGAATTTCAAACTATTTCAGTCCTCTTGTTTTTTTTCCCCCTCTTTTTTTTAGAAATCATTTGTGCCATGTGAGGCTTTAAAGTGTTATTATAATAGTGTTTTGTGTGGGTTGATTAACTGTGAGATTATTCATTTATTCATCTACATGGATATACTTTAATCAAAACAATTATTACTTTCTCAGACATTTCAAGACTTTATAATGATGTGTGTCTTCAATGATAGCTTCTAATTTAAGCTAAAACCACATTTATCTGTTTAGGAGGAGAGTTACATGGAATGAAAAATAAAGGTAGCTAAGTTACTTGTAAATATGTAGTTTTTATCAGGAGTTTTTTTTAAGAGTTGGACATTCAGCATTAAGAATTCCAATGAGGGAAGAACACAAATATGTAAATTGTAGATGCTAAAAAAAAAAAAAAGAGGAAAAAAAAGAACTCTTAGATCATTTCATAGGTGACATGGAAAATTTTAAATTAAATTTGTTACTAAATTATATAAAAAGGTTTTAGCATTGACAAATTATGTATTTTTCCACATTACCTTTTGTGCAAATGATAAGTAAGTCTGGTAAACAGACCCTTTTTACAATTTTGTTCTTCATGGGCACAGATCTGAAGACATTTGTCCAAGCATTAATTTTCTCATAAAGTAGTTGCTTTTCACTTTTAAAATTCTGTTTGCAAATATTTATTAGTAATTGCAATAAAATGTGAAAAATGCTAATAATCTGTGTTCTAATGCAAACACATTAGTTCAGGTCATCATAGATCTCAGTTGTTTGATATACCCTGGTAGTTAAGATGTCTGATAAACTCCACTATTCAAGCACATTCTTCACTGTGCAATTTTGTCATTGAAATTTTATAATCTTTAAAGTTGCAGTTTACTTTTTTTTTGCTAATAAATGGGATGATAGGAACAAATGGAATTTCAGTCTGGCAGAATATTGTGAAAGCTGATATAATTCTTCATTCAAATAAATGGGCTTTTTATTGATAGTATATAGAATTTCATTTTATGCCTTCGGTATATAAATTATGTTGTTGATTTTTTATTTTGAACAATATTGATCTGTAGATCAACTTAATAGAAAACCTGAATTATACTTATCTGAATTTTCCGTATGTTCCTGAGATAATTCTTTTGTAAGAGTGATCACTAAATTGGCTTTGAAAGAATTAATGGAGTTTAATTTTCCTTAGGGGTTTATTCTGGTTATGAAAGTCTGATTAAGTGTTTAAGAATTAAATAAATCAAGTAGGCTAGTCTGTTATAATTCTTGTGAGTTACCCACCTGTGGACTGGCAGCTCAATAATAAATAATTCCTCCCAAATTTTAAAACATAAAACTCTTACCATCCAGGAAATGCCAATGCAGTAAAAATAAAATTTCAATTATTTTAATGTCTTAACTGTGCCTTCAATTAAAATCCAAGAATTAATAGTTGGCAAAGTTCTGGGCATTGAAAAAAACGCAATATATATCTTGGTAGAAATTGGTTTCAAGATAAAATAACTATGGTGTTTTGATGGAAAAAATTGGGGGAAGTCTTCTTCCTTCATTTAAATGCATTTATGTAGTAATGAGACAGTAACTTTGGCACATTCTGAGTAATCTTACCAGATAAATGCTTGAAGTACTTTGTAAATATCCCTATAAAATGTAAATTATTTATTATTATTATATTATTATTAATGCTGTTAATAAAAGCATTTACTGTAAAACATGCAGTAATATTACAACCATTCCGACATTTATTAGATAAACTACAGGGAATTCCTGCTACTTCTAAATGCCTATAAGTTATAACTCACATAGAACTTACCTACATTCTCATTCAAATACACAGCATATCTATCAATAATTCTAGCTAAGAAAACCTTACCTGTTCTTGATTTTAGTAAATAGTCATTGAAGAATGCTTTCATGAAATGGATGATTTTTTTTACAAAACTATTAAAAATTAGATCTTATATTGCAAGATAAAACCAAGACAATGGTAGAGCAATAATTTTTCTGAACCTTTAGTTTTCTTAAAGATACATAGTTTTACCCCTGTAATATACAGCCACATAATGCAATTCAACAACTACCATTAATTACTACAATGGCCAGATAATGCTTTCCCCCCCCACCCCAGTGTTTCACAACTTAAACAACATTTTACTTGTTTCAAAGAAATTTCACATACAAGATCTTCTTTGATCCCATCAATAATGTTTTTAGATGGACAAGGTCAAGTTTTTTAATTTTTCATGCTTCTCTTTTACCATTTAGGAAAGTAAGAAAGTTAATACACACACACACACACACACACACACATACACGCACACACAGGGACTGTAAGAGCCCTAAACTCTTGTAACATTGCAGATTTAGCTCTTTTATCAACTATTATTAAAGTCATCAAGAAAACATCTTTATCTTTTCCAGGGTCAGAAGAAAAGTGAACTACAGGGCAGATTCCGTCCAGCTCCCCAGATGTGAAAAGAAAGGTAAAGTAGGTGATTTATTTTCACTTCTGTAAACAGTTACACACTTGGTTTCATTCTCTTCTTGAAGAATCAGCAATTGTCATATCTGAACACCAAGTTCACGTAGCACTTTCCCTGACGAAGTTTATCCTCCTTCACCTTGTCCAAGTCCGGTGTTTTCTGCTTGGTACTCTCAGAGGTCTCGGTGAGTCGCTGAGCTGTTACCGTATTTTAAAGCAGCTCGTATTCCAATGAATGTGCTATTGATCCCGTCTGGCTATCCAATATGGGAAGGGGACCTGAAAGTTCTTAGATGGTAGCTATTGATCAGAAGAAAACATAATTCATTCATGATGCCTAAATCTTCTAGTATATTAGATTGCAACTCATTTCCTTTAATTGTCTGTGTTTGCATAGATTGTTATGACATATCATTTTTGTGTGTGATTTATTTTGCCTTTTTAATTTTGCCAGAAATTTGAAAACATACCTTAGTGTTGACCTCGTGTTTTTCTAGAAGGGGAAGAAAAAGACTGGTCCCAGACACTCTCTTATATATAATTATAAAATCGAACTTCTAAATTCTTTGGTTCATCTGTTTTTAGTAGGCTTAGAGAGTCTATAAGGGAAACCGAGATTAAAGGGATTGAACTCTAGCTCTCAATCGAATAAAGTATTATTTTTATGAAATAGTATAGTTTTTATCATAGCAGTTGCCTAGAACTGGAATAGTATGCTAATCTACAAAATAGTAGACACAAAATAGGAAAACAATACAGTAAACACCCATGGAGACAAGTGGAATGATTAATAATCAAACACAGGACTCTCGCATAATGTGCTGAATTCTTTACAATAATAGAATCAAAGGATTGAACTCTAAAGAGAATCGAAGGAGATGCTCACCAGAGGTAGTGGTAGAAGTAGAGCTACGTTTATTCATAAAGTATGCACTGAGTGGAATTCCTGGAAACGAAGGTAGCAGTACGGAGGTTATAAAGACAGTCTCAAGCCCTAGCCATTTAGCTCAGTGGATAGAGCACAGGTCCACAGACTGAAGCATCCTGGGTGCGATTCAGATCAATGACATATACCTTCATTGCAGGCTCCATCCCTGGCCCTGGTCTGGGAGCCTGCGGGAGGCAACTAATGGATGTGTCTCTCTCACTTCAGTATTTCCCTCTCACTGTCTCTCCCAGTCCCTTTTAACATTTCTAAAAAATCAATGGAAAAATACCCTCGAGATAGGATTAACAACAGCAACAATGAGGAAAAAATACAAAAGAGTCTCAGATCTCAGGCCAGGTATGAAAAACCTGAACACAGCTAAAGATTATGCATGGCACTGATAGATGAGTTATGTAGAAGTTTGTTTGAAGAGGGAATAAAGGTATGAAGAGGGAAAATCACAATTCTATTTTTCCCCAATATCTCAAATTGTTAAGCAGAGGAGTAGAATGATGATATATTCAGTTTAGAAAGGTACTCTTGACAGCAGAGTGGAGAATATATTACGAGATGAAAGGACCGAAGGCACAATGTTAGGAGTTCATTTTATCAGTTCATAAAATAGGTAATGAAGACTCAAACCACACTATTGGCAGTGGGAGTGAAGAGGAAGGAGACGTTTGAGAGGCATTTATGAGCTACATTTAACAGTCTTCTATGACAAATGGATGAGATGGAGATGAGAGAGAAGTGGAGAATTCAATCAAATTTAAAAACATCTGCCTTTAAGACTTCTGCTAGGTGTGTCCATATCCAGCGGTTCTCAACCTGTGGGTCGCGACCCCTTTGGCAGTCGAATGACCCTTTCACAGGGGTCGCCTAAGACCATCCTGCATATCAGATATTTACATTAGGATTCATAACAGTAGCAACATTACAGTTATGAAGTAGCAATGAACATAATTTTATGGTTGGGTTACAACATGAAGAACTGTATTTAAAGGGCCAGAAGGTTGAGAACCACTGATATACACCATCTCATGTGAATTTCCCTGTGCCTCTGTATTGTAGATCTTTTTATCCTCACTTTATAAGTAGGCATGTTGAGGCTTGGAAAGGGGGAGTATTAGGCTCAAGATTTTATAGTTAACAATTGCCAGAATCAGTACTTGAACTCTAATTGTTTTATGCATCTCTTCCTCGCTGGGTTCCTCATTTCTACTTTAAATTCTCTGACTTTCTCAGGGACTACTAAAATCCTAGATGGCTCAATAACCCTGAGACTATTATCAATTCAGTTTTGATCCACCTTCTTGTATTCTTGTCACCATTTCCCTAGAAAAATCTGTCTCCCTTTCTCTGTTTCTCTTCCCCATCCCCTCTACTCTTTCTCCACACACACACACACACACACACACACACACACACACTTAATTCCAAGTCACAATTTTGTGCATATGATAATAACACTTGCTCTGAGCCGTGGAAAAAAAAATCCCAAGCTTAGATTCAGCTTAATGGCAGAACTTATAAATACATCTCATATCTCAAAAGTGGTTAAGTGTTATTTTGCTAGCACAAGTAGTTTCTCTGATTACTCTGACTCCAGCTTGGAAACAGAAACTCAGATTTTTGTGCTTCAGATTTTTTTCATTCCAGACAGTAATATTGAGAAATATGTTTATGAAATGAGATATTCTAAATTATGGAGCAAGTTTTTATATGTAACTCAAATGCAGTTGGATTTTGAAGGCAACATAAAATTGCATTTTCTAAATAGACGTAGAAAGCAATGTGAAATTATTCCAACTAAGTTCTAATTCAAAATCCTGCCCAAATTTATTGTCAGTAAAATAAATCCTATAGAGCAAGAACAAAAATATACTATGGCAAATATATATATACTTCTTGGACCAGCCTTAATTTAATTGGGCTGCTTTAATTTTAGTACAGAAATGCTAGCTGGAACACTCTTATTTTTTAAAAAATATATTTTTATTGATTTCAGAGAGATAGAAACATCAATGATGAGAGAGAATCATTGATTGTCTGCCTCCTTCACACCCCACTGGGAATGGAGCTCACAACCAGGGCATATGCCCAACCTGGAATTGAACCATGACCTCCTGGTTCATAGGTCAACGCTCACCCACTGAGCCACGCAGGCCGGGCCTAAAATGTATTTGTTAAACCTTCTTATGTTGTTCGGTTATTTTGCCAGTTTTCAAAACAGATGAACATATGCATCCATATGCTAGTATAGGAATTTAAAATGTTTAATTATGGCATAGTTCATATCACAAACATCTTACGTTTACTATAGTTTGTAATTCTGTTTTTAAGCACATTTTATCTCTTTAAACAATCTCTTTAAACACATGTCCTGGCTGAAGAGGCCAAAAAAGACCCTTGGAGTTATGGGTCCCTTCGAGGGCCAGCCAGGCTGTAAACATAACGGGGACATAAAATTCAGGGGTGTCATGGAGCGTTTAGTGCGCTCACATCTGGGAGTCCTCCAGCAGCGATGTAACTGTCTTTCCAGCTGGGAGCAGAGCGCAGAAGCTACATCTGGGAGATAAAGAACCAATGTTGTCTACAGGCGGCTGCAGAAGCGCTCAGCGCTGCCTTAGTCTACTGGGGAGCGCTCTGAGATGCCACTCCCCAGGAATCCTAAGCAGCGGTACCCAGGGTCTAATAGGAAAGCCATTCTCACTTAGAGCCACGAAGGAAATGTTTCCTTACGCTCCAAGGAAACTTAAAACGACTCCGCATCACCAGAGCCAAGTGGCCTGGGAGAGAGCCAGGCTCCAGCTTCTGGGGGTGCGATGAAGTGATAAACCTTCAGTGAGTGGTCCCCACACTAACAAACACAGCAACGGGAATGTCCCCTGAGAAGCCCAGTGATAATCCTTTAAGGCAGGAACACATTCAGACGCAGATAAATTAGACGCTGAGTCCAAAGGGCCTCGGGAAAGCAGTGGTGTTTTCTCCTCTTTGAGTGTACATGAAAGAAAAGGCCCGATCGAGGCAGCCTGGGGTCACGTTCCCGCTCTGACCTTGAATGACCTACCAGCCATGGGCCCAGCAGGCAGCAGAGAGCAGCTCCAAAGAGTTTCCCTGGAAGGAACTTTTAAAAAGCGTTCTTTTCAGAAGTGGAGGCAAGGCTACCTTACAAAATCAATTGTGTCTCTCTGTGTTAGCACTGAATGGCTGGCGTTCAAAAATTTAAAAAGCAGCTCTACTTACAATAGACCCAAAATGAAATATTAGTTATAAATGGGCGTTTATTTGCTTGTGTTTTTTTTCTTGTCTCTCTGAGGAGCATAAATATAACTCTTTGATTAACTGTATTACTATAAGGTGTCGGTGTAGCATCTTGTTTAACGTCTTGTACAAATGGCCCTGTAAATACTTTTAGTTGTTGGTATTAAAAATACAAACGGACCTGTCCGTCTCCTTGAAGGGAGCTGCAGTTAATTTCATGACAGTTTTGTATGCTCCCAGCTACAAACCACTGAGGGAGTGGAGGAAGTCATTCCAGAGGAATCCGGAAGCTGCAAGTCAGTGCTTCTTGCTTCCTTTGCAAAATAGAAGTTTATATTTATGTGTTTTGTCAGACGTGTGTCCATCCCGTGAATTAAGTCACAGCAGCACAGGAATCCATTGACCATATTCATAGAGCACTACTGTTCAAGATCTGCTAAAAAAGGGGGAAAAAAAGAAAGAAAAAGGCATCCGAGTAGGCAGAGCTCAGGGCTTGGGAGCACCTGCTTCAATTTGACCGATACCGGCTGTCAGCCTCATATTGTTTTTATCTTTCCACGTATTTCTTCTTAATGTCGTCACGTTGAAAACACTGCTTTATTTTGGCATTCCGGTTAGACCTCCATCACAAACAAGGGAAAGGTTGGCGTCTTTAACTGGAAGAGAAAATGAAGGGGAAATGGTAGCCATGGGTCAAAGTGTGAATTGCATTTTCTATAGCTGGTAAAAATAAAAGAAGATGGAGAAAAATGGATATAGAGAATAATTATCCTACCAGCTTACATATGTCTGAAAAGGCATATTGTGGTAACATTAAGTGCTAAGGAATTCAAGGTGAGAGGGGAAAAATGTATCAGTTCCTCCTCAAATGCGAATAGGGTCAGAGAGAAGTGCACTTAGCATTTAAAAAATTACTTTAAAGCCTGGACTTGAGACCTGAGAATTCTGTAGTTCACAGGACAATCGATCCAGATGATAAACAGGAAGTCAATAAGGAAGTAAAAGGAACAAGAAAGACAGGAAGAGCAGTAGAGGCAGAATTGTATAATAATAAATATAATAAACTGTCTCAAAATACAGAAAACTACAAAAAAGAAAAGGGTAAATTAAAAATAAAAATATAGGAAACATTTTAAAATGTTGCCAGAAGTGATCAATCAAAATAAATAATAATTTTATGAAAAAATGTTAATGAAATCATAGCATGTCTTAAATGAGAAGAATTGACAATACCAGAAAATATAATATTACTCTGAAACATCATTCTATGCAGTAGAAACTCATAAAACTTTCACTGTAATTTTATACTGAGTATTTGCTTTCTGAACAGTGAACAATAGTGTGAAATAGGCTTTCTTTTCCAATGTGGGTGGGAAAGATGTGAAACAATATTCTGTAAAGAATATTCCCAAAACAACACACTAAGATGAGTTTTAACCCTGATTAGCTAGACCAAGGTGATGCAATCATGGCTATTTTAACGTACATCTTCTAAAATAGAGAATTAATTGATTCTATCACGTTAGCAAAGAAATGCTTAGAAGGGTGATATGTTGAGCAAAAAGGAGACTGTTCTGCTCAAATGGAAAGAAACATCCACAAAATAAAATAAATTGTTCTGAATAAATTTAGGTCAAACATACAACAATTCCAATAAGATTATTCAGAAAGTCTTTTCAATAGAAAAACTCTGAAATGTGTATCTTCCTTTTACTTAAGAATCAACTTTTCAAATAAAGGAAAGGAGAAAGAGAAGGAGGGAGAGAATGAAATAAAAAACCAAAAAAACCTGGTGGCCTGGTGCACAGATTCTTGCACATTGAAAGGAAATTAATTAGAAGAAATATTTTAATATCACTATTCACCCATTCTCTATAATAGAAGTGTCAGAGATGAAAGAAAATTACTAAAACATATATGAAAATAATATATAAATTGATTATTAAGCAATAACAACATGATATAACAACAAAGACATGATATAAAAACAACAAACACATGATATAAAAACAACAAAAACATGATATAAAAACAACATTAACAACAATGACTGATAAATTGATTAAACTTATTCCAATATCTCCCTGTATACCACATTAAGAGTAAAATGACTAATTTCCCTTGTGATGAAGTATTTACAGCTTTAACTTTAACGTCACACGCTCTTCAAACTTGAGAGAAAGCAACATATAACTGACCGTGTCCGAAAATGGGTTCAGGTAGGAATATTCCTACTCTGTCTAGAGTTTGTCCTCGTGATTTAGTAATAATCATCTCAAATGCAGGCATCACGGGAAACTCTTCGAATTAATTTAAATGGGAGAAAAGTGTCAGATGGGGACAAATCAGTTCTTGGTATCATTTGGAAAAACTTTGCCTTTGCTACAACATTGAGTAAATTTTCCATCAGATGGTTTTTCACTAGAGAAGTTTAGTGATAGGCAAAATTGACATGTAACAGTCACTCCACCACAACTATGTTCGATAATTGCATCCTAATTTACTTCATTTTTACTATGAAGGCATTTCCTACCAGCATGGGTAGTACTTGTCGATGACTGTTCTTTAGAATTATTCTGTCGACACTTTCAGCCTCAGAGGTACATTGTGCCAATAGTTGGTCTTCAGACGTATTCTGTCAATGATGTCTTTCAGCTTCAGAATGTCAAGAAAAACAACCAAATTCACGATTCACAATGACAGGTCACAACGCACGTGTTTGATTGGTGCCATCAAGAGCTTTATATGTATTGCACATGTGGGAGTCAACGTTTATTTTTAAATTGCCTGTGTGTGTCATATGTACCCACCGGTAGATTGGTCAGACAGTCAGAGAGATGTACGGTTGGCCACTTAGCTATATATATATAGACTAGAGGCCTGATACACAAAATTCATGCAAGAGGCTTGACCCTCACAGCCCAGCTGTCTTGGCCGGCCCTCGCAGCCCCGGCTTCGTTTGAAGGTTGTATGGATGGTCCGGACCATCGTTCTGCTGTTCAGTCTAATTAGCATATTAGCTCTTTATTATATAGGATAGCTTACTGGTATCTTAATATCCAGAACAAAACTTTTTCTTTGCCCAAATATTTCAGATTAAATAGATGTTTATTGGTAAGCATATCTGGTAGATGGTAGTTGTCCTTCCTGTTTTAATATTTTTACAATATACACTAATATAATTAGGGGATAGAAATGGAGTACTAGATAGCTATAGAGATATATTGTTGGTAGAGTAACTTAATTCTCCTAAAGGTGAAATAGGTATACAGAAACCTAGATGTACATATGAAGAACCTACAGAATTTAATAATAGCCTAAGTCTAAATTAAATTAGCATTTTATGTGTAGACTCATGTTCAGTATTAAGTCTGATTGTGTATAGCTTTTGGAATGGTAATTAGGACATAGAAAGCATTCAATGAATGTTAGCTATTATTGATGTGATTCTTATTTCAGGTTTGAATTCTTGATTTTTCTCAGATTCAACCTATTTTGAAAGAAAACTGCTTTGTAGGACAAATCATTCCATGTATTTAAACCTATTACAGTTTATTCTCTGAAGCCCAAACATGTCATTCAGACATCATTCATTCATTTGTTCACTGTCAAATTGTTTTTCACCACTTTGTTAAAGGCACTTTTCTTAAGTTATAAGGATACAAAAGATGTGACGTTTCCATTTTGCATTAAATAAGTTACAGTGAGAATGTGGATGTACAGAAAGAATCATGCAAAACTATTGTTTTAGAATACGAGGCAATTTTTTTTTTAGCAATGCTTTATGTGATCAAATTTTCCTAAGAATAATAAACAACATATTCTTTTCACAATTAGAAATGCTTTATCTTCAAGTTCCTCATTTTTCTGTTTTTTTGCAAACACACATCCATGAAAAGAGAAAAGATTTCTCATTAGGTAGCACCATGTTAGGTACTCTACACGGTCATGTTAAGTATGTCCATTCTCTGTCTGTCTCTCTCTTCCATGCCTTGTGAAAATAATTCCAAATAACGCACTCTCTCAAATCACTTAGCTCACACTTAGATCAGCTTGCAAGAGGCATAAGTAAAGTAGAAGTGAGCGTAGAGTGGAAACCATCATTCATTGAATTATTAACTCTCTATAATGGACACTTTCTAATAACAGTTTGCTCTCAATTACCTGGTTATTCTCATCTCTTAAACTCGCATTATGTGCTGGAGTAATCTCTTAATTATGAAATACATGTATGACTGTGGTCTTTGTTTAATAACTGATAATTGAACTTAATGTATTAATCGTTCCATATACAATTATACCATAGGATCAATAGAATTTAATGAACTCTACCTGGTCAGTGAAATAACGATAAATTATTCATGTCTGAAAATGCATTGTATTAAGTTAATCAAGCCATTAGGATCATTTTCTAAAATAAATTTTGAGACAAAGACAGTATATCTTTTTTTTAAAAAAATGAGCCGTCTGTATAATAAGATCTGGCACTCAATGTACTAAGGGCATTAGGTCAAATAAAACATTTTCAGTTATGTTTTTAAAGAAAAGCTTCAGTTCAGATTTATTACACAAGTGCATGTTGTTTTTATAAAATATTTTATTAAATGTATTGAGTATTTCCATTCCAGTTTCCCAATTTTTTAGAGTGAGCTTGTAGAAAAGGAGGCTTATTTTTCAAATTTATATTCGGTGTGCTTATAAAAAATGCAGAAAATATTAGAGTTTGCTGAAAGAATGACTTTCAGCTAAAAGTCAGTTTGTGCTTCCTCACAGCTACAGTATTGATGTAAGAGTTTGGCATCTTAGATCTTATGTTGAAGCACCCGAAACCAATTCAGGGTTAATCAGAAAATAAAGGAATTTATTATGAATACACAGGTGTTTAAACATAAAGCAAGAAAAAGAATATAGTGATCCCACAGGGGGATACTGCGATTAGTATATTTTATATCCTACACTTTTGTAGAATATAAAACAGGGGATTCCTCACTTTTTGTCTGGATATTTTCCAAGCTACACTATGTAAATCCCTTGGAAACTGGTTAGTAAGATTTGGATGACCTGTCTGTCCGAGTCTGTTAGGGACTAGGGCAGTGGTTCTCAACCTTCCTAATGCCGCGACCCTTTAATACAGTTCCTCATGTTGTGGTGACCCCCAATTTCATTGTTACAGATTGAACATAATGAAAGCATAGTGATTCATCACAAAAACAATATGTAATTATATTTGTGTTTTCCAATGGTCTTATGCAACCCCTGTGAAAGGGTCATTCGACCCCCAAAGGGGTCGCAACCCACAGGTTGAGAACCGCTGTAATAGGGGTACCCTGTGATGTTAGGACTGAGCCATCTTCTGCCGGCGGCCCTATGTGATTAGTTCTATTTGAGAGAAAGTGGCTTGAAGAGCTAAATGATGCCATTTCAGTGCAACAGGCTTGAGGGCTCAGGCCTGCAGAGGGGAATGATGGAGTGAGTTATAAAAAGGATTTAGTAAGTTTCCCGGCAAAAGGACGGCTGGCTGTACGATGCAGGGATATCACCTACCCACTGTTCCCCGCACTGCTATCCAGACATACTGAGAGACACCCATCACCTGTGCGACTGACAGGCACCATAAAGCTAAGCTGCCCTTTCCCAGTGAATAAAAGAAACCCAGGTGGGGAATATACAGTGCATTTAAAGAGATGGAGTCTTTTTCAGGAAGAGTCTATGAAGTTCACATTTGTTTAACAAGTGAAATGGCAACGATGCGAATCTCTGTTAAATTCATAGGCTGGAAGACTTTAATAAGACAGGTATCCTCTATAATCAAAGGCTAATATTCAAATAGACCAAATGGCAGGACGACCGGTTGCTATGATGCACACTGACCATCAGGGGGCAGATGCTCAATGCATGAGCTGCCCTGTGGTGGTCAGTGTGCTCCCACAGGGGGAGCGCCACTCAGCCAGCAGCCAGGCAGCGCTCCATGACAGCGCTAAGGATGTCTGACTGCTGGCTTACGGGGAGCAGGCCTAAGCCATCAGTTAAACATCCCCCAAGGGCTCCCGGACTGCAAGAGGGCACAGGCTGGGCTGAGGGACACCCCCTCCCCCCTCCAAGTGCACAGATTTCGTGCACTGGGCCTCTAGTTTAAAATAATGTTGCTGTTGACGATACTGGTGATATCCTTGTATAATTATTTTTCTGAGAAACATCCCAAACAACATTTATATAGCACAGAATCCACTTGCATATTGAGTAAGTCCGAGCCACTTTGCAATTAGTCTCCTCATATTAAAGCCTTAACCTATGGGATGTCAAACATCTAAGTTTAAAATGCTTCATAGCCAAACCGGTTTGGCTCAGTGGATAGAGTGTCGGCCTGCAGACTGAAGGGTCCCAGGTTCGATTCCGGTCAAGGGCATGTACCTTGGTTGAGGGCGCATCCCCAGTGCGGGGCGTGCAGGAGGCAGCTGATCGATCTCTCTCATCGATGTTTCTGACTCTTTATCCCTTTCCCTTCTTCTCTGTAAAAAATCAATAAAATATATATAAAAAATAAATAAATAAAATGCTTCATATCTAGCCCTAGCCAGTTATGCTCAGTGGATAGAGTGTTGGCCTGCAGACTGAAAGGTCCTGAGTTCTATTCTCCTCAAGGGCATATGCAGGCTTCAACACCAGTAAGGGGTGTGCAGGAGGCAGGAATCAATGATGCTCTCTCATCACTGATGTTTTTATCTCTCTCTCCCTTTCCTTTCCTTTCTGAAATCAATAAAAATATATTTTAAGAATAATATGCAAAAATTACAGAGTGAACTGTAGTCTTTCCATGGGAAGCACAACATTTCAGAGTCTCCATGCTAGAATCAGTACTTTTGATCTCTGTGAGTCCCAGAGACCAGAGGCTTAGCCAAAAGGCAGTTGGATCAAAGCCTGTCTCCCTGAACTATGTCAAAAGAGAATGGTCAATGGTGTTTACTCTAAATGGGGACGTGAGGCACCAGTGACATCTCTCAAATCGCTGAGCATAAAAACCCTACAAAAACATGGTGAGGAAGGTTATCTTTTCATACATTATTTTCAATGAAAGCGTCTCAGTGCAACATTTCAATACTCTCTGGATACAAAGGACAAGTATGATTTGGGAGTTATGTGTTGATTTGAATTTGCTAAAGTATGAAATGGTTTTATGTGTGAAAATAATAAGAATGTTGTCTAATTTAAGAGTTCTTTTTTTTTTATCAAAACCCAGACAGAATATGTTTTTCTAATAAAAACTTCAAATAAATAATTGAACAGGAGATCCACAGTTCTAAATAAAATATTTAATTTAAAATAATGTAACATTTCTTTCATATTTAATTGGCAGTAAATATCATATAATGTGTAATGCTTAAATTAAGTAGTTCTTATTCACGACCGAAGTGGTTTTCAAGAGACTGATATCATTTCATGGAAGCAAGTGAAGCAATTAATTAGATTCTATTTATTAATCCACTTCAGATGTAATGAAAACATAACAGCAAAAAAATATATTTGCACTTGAATCTGTGATGGATGTTGATATCACTGTGGTGTTCAAAGTTGCCTCGTATTTCAAACGAATGTATGCAAATGCATAATAATAATTTAGATAAAAATCCAAATTAAATCACTGGAGACTTTAAATAGGAGTAGAAAATTATTTTTATTCATTTCTTCAATCAACATCTATTTATTGACCTCATATTGTGCTTCAGACACCGGAATAAATTCAGAATAAAAGGCTTATCAAGATAGCTAATGTCCACACACTCAGAAAATCTTACTTAATTTTTAAATAATCTCATCATTGCTTTTGCTCACATCTACCAACCTGTTCTTTTCAGACTGGATTCTAAATCCAACATTTCAGGCTTTATGTTGCTTGTTTCAACATTTCCAATAAATGTCCCATTTGGAAAATCTTCACTGTGGTTCTCTGTCTTTTCTCTCAGTCATTTGTTTGTTTCAGAGAATATTTTTATTTATAGCCCCATAACTAATTGTCTCTTTTTAAAGTCACTTTCTGGTGGCAAGATTTGCATTTCACAAGTTTCATGAATTTTTATTGTTTATTTTAGTGAGCCTCAATCAATTTATACAGTTGCTTGGCCATCACCACAATCAATTTTAGGTCATTCCCTTCACTCTTTTTTTTTTAAAAAAAAATATATTTTATCGATTTTTTACAGAGAGGAAGGGAGAGGGACAGAGAGTTAGAAACATCAATGAGAGAGATACATCGATCAGCTGCCTCCTGCACACTCCCCGCTGGGGATGTGCCTGCAACCGAGGTACATGCCCTTGACCGAAATCGAACCTGGGACCCTTGAGTCCGCAGGCCGACACTCTTTCCACTGAGCCAAACTGGTTAGGGCTCCCTTCACTCTTAAAGGAATTCTCACCATCCCTAGATCCAGGCCACCTCTGAGCCAATTTTGTTTTTATATAATTTTGCCTTCTCATGAAATGTCCTACAATTGGAATCATGGCATATGTACCTGTGTGGCCTCTATTTGAGGTTTGTTCACGTTGTTGCATGTATACCTGTTTCTGTATATTGAGAAGCAATATTGTATTTTATTTCAGTAATGTTTTCAAATTTCCAGTGTTCAAGATTTCATTTCTTTTGTCAAACCTTTGGTTAAATGTGTTAAGTATTCCTAAGTGTTTTGTTCATCTTGATATTATTGTGAAAGAAATTGTTTTCTATATACTGCCAATAGTATATAGAATTACAATTGATATTTCTATTAATCTATCCCGTGACCTTGTTAAATTTGCTGATTGGTTGTAGGAGCGTGATCTATGACTCTTTCCTTTGGAATCTCTCCATATAAGATCATAAAAATATATTTTATTTATTTATTTATTTTATTTTTTTGCACCTTTTTTTTTAATTGCTTAAAGTATTACAAAGAGTATTACATATGTCTCCTTTTTTACCCCCTGCCCTTGACAATCTCCTGGCCTCCCCTACCCCCCAGTGTCTTATGTCCATTGGTTATGCTTATATGCATAAAAATATATTTTAAAAAGTAAGAATAATATACAAAACGTACAGAGTCATCACTGAATAAAAACAGGTGTACTTCGTTCTTTCCCATCTGTACGCCTTGAGTTTCTGTTCTGTGCCCTAGATCATTGGCTGGAACCTCCAAATAAACATTGGTTAGAAGTGGTAAGAGTGAATCTCCTTCCCCTTTTCCCAGTCTAAGGGGAGAGCATTCAGACCAGTGGTTGGCAAACTGCGGCTCGTGAGCCACATGCGGCTCTTTGGCCCCTTGAGTGTGGCTCTTCCACAAAATACCGACTTCTGCGCATGGGCCATGAAGTTTCAATCACACTGTACGTGCGTGCCCGTACGTGGTATTCTGTGGAAGAGCCACACTCAAGGGGCCAAAGAGCCGCATGTGGCTTGCGAACTGCAGTTTGCCGACCACTGATTCAGACCCTCGCCACTGAGTGTGATGTTAGCTGTATTGGGTTGTTGATATATCCCTAGATTGTCGATACATTTTTAAAGTCATAAATGGACCTTGAATTTTATCAAATGCTTTTTTCCACATCAATTGAGTATATCTTGTGGTGTTTTTCTTTTATTGTTTTATTTGTTAAAATTTATTGAATATTTAATATGGTGCAAGCACCAAGCTAAGAACTTTTCATATGTCATCTTATTTTTATCCTTATGGCAAACCTAAGAGAGAGAGATATGATCATTATGTCAGTTTCACAGATGAGGAAGGCCAACTGCCATTAGACTAATTTGAACTTTACCAACCTGGTTTGAACATCCCACACAATGTATATATGAAGTCATGTATTTGCAGGAATTAGCCACCACCTAGAGTTTATGATATTTTCATTATTACCTTCTTCTAGCATTTGAGTTAGTGTATCAAAGACCTATGTTAAGACTTTACTGACCATCAGTAAAGTGGGTTGGGTTATCTGACTGTCTTATCTCATCTCACCAGGACTCAAATGAGTGGGAAATCAGATAAATCCATTTTATTAAAAATTTAGCTTTGGGTGGTAAACACACAACACAGTATAACAGATGATGCACCATAGAATTATATACCTGAAGCCTACATAATTCCACCAACCAATGTCACCCCAACTAACCCATACAAAAAACGAAAACAAAAAATATTTTTTTAACTGGAAGGAGAGGAAGAAAAAGTCAGGAAAAGTTCAGGAATGAATGCTTCTTACAATAGATACTAAAAGGGAGAGATCTAGGCAGTCAGAGAGCTACATGAGCGTATAAAACTTTCTGAGCAGATGAAATGATTAAAGAAAAATAGGCATCCTGATCATCATATTTACTTATTTTTAGCAAAGCTGCAGAGGTCTGAGACCTACAAGTCTAGTCAGCCATAGTTGCATTTACCATATTGACTTTGACATAATAAGCAGAAAACTAATATGAAGTAGCTTTTCCAAAGTACTTATATTTATCATAGGATTATTCCAGTGTAACAAAGAATTCCCCAAAATTAAATTATTTAATCTTTATAAAAATATTCTTTTTCCCCTCACTCCCTTTCTCTTCCTCTCTCCTTCCCTTTCCTTCCTTCCTTCCTTCCTTCCTTCCTTCCTTCCTTCCTTCCTTCCTTCCTTCCTTCCTCCCTCCCTCCCTCCCTCCCTCCCTCCCTCCCTCCCTCCCTTCCTTCCTTCCTTCCTTCCTTCCTTCATTAAATTCATTGGGCGACATTGGCCAACAAAACTGTATAGGCCTCAGGGCTGTAACGCCAGCACACATCATCTGTATGCTCCATTTTTACTATGAAAGTGATGTTTCTCTACACTGCTCACCCTGGGTTGTCTCTGCATGCAAAAGGTGAGCGGAAGTACACACGAAGGCTACACTCCTTCATTATAATCAGACGCAACCGTATTAGCAATAATAATTTTGCTCCCAGTCCCTAACCGATTCTAACATAAAGGTCATCCAAATCTTAGTAATCAGTCTCTAGCGGATTTACATAGTGTAGCTGGGAATGTACCCAGACAGATAGTGTGCCACATTAAGCCTAATTATTCAGCAACGATGCTTGTTTACCCCATTCGCCCTCTTGGAAGCCAAGTATCTGTACGTAAGCAACAATCTGTATTTCACAATACTTTGGGGTTCTTAGGGCCTACAATCCAGAACTCAGAACTATGGAGAAATGACAGCCAACAGTAGTTCCTGGGAAATATTAACCCTACAAAGTGGAAAAATATTTTTTTTCCCATTTTTATGGTCAGTAATAGAATTCAGCTTAACACAGAATGCTATTACTGTCGGCGTCCTGAATAGATGTAAATGATTGTGGCAGGCGTGCTATTCCCCCACCCAGGTCCCCTCCAACCTCCTTTATACCTAGAGCCCCTCTTTGTTGTGCATTTGCTTCTAGGGCCAATACGTTAAAATATATTTTACGAGGCCTGTCCTTGGGCTCCACAGTGCCTGGGAATGTTCGTTTCCCTGGGGCAGTCTTTAATATACGATCCCCTTACATGCCAGAATTCCTCTGCAGAATAAAGGAACTTGGCTTGAAATCAGACCTTTGAGTGGCTTGTTCTTTTTGTCCCTCTCTCCTTACATCCTTCCCAGTGTTTCCTGAGATCACACCCTTGTAAGTCACATGCACAGCCTTCTGCTTCTCTGAGTTTGCTTTTGGGGACCCTGACGATGATAGATAATAGTTTATAATGACTACACACTGGCTGCTGCATAAATCCCAGTTCAGCTGCACCTAGGGTCTGTGGATCACCCACCACCAGGGAGTTCAAGGGCACAGTGTAGAGCAGCAGTTCTCAACCTGTGGGTCGCGACCCCTTTGGGGGTCAAACGACCCTTTCACAGGGGCCGCCTAAGACCATCGGAAAACACATATGTAATTACATATTGTTTTTGTGATTCATCACTATGCTTTCATTATGTTCAATTTGCAACAATGAAATTGGGGTTCACCACAACATGAGGAACTGTATGAAAGGGTCACGGCATTAGGAAGGTTGAGAACCACTGGTGCAGAGTTTTCATCTAAACTTCACCTTTTCCTCTAATGCAGTGGTTCTCAACCTTCTGGCCTTTTAAATACAGTTCCTCATGTGGTGACCCAACCATAAAATTATTTCCGTTGCTACTTCATCACTGTAATGTTGCCACTGTTATGACTCATCATGTAAATATCTGATATGCAGGATGGTCTTAGGAGACCCCTGTGAAAGGGTTGTTCGACCGCCAAAAGGGTTCGCGACCCACAGGTTGAGAACCGCTGCTCTGACACTACCTGTCTGTGTTCTCATGCTGATGTGTGCTTTGCCCTTTGGGTACCTTTATCGCTCACTCAGAGAGTCTTGGATCATTGCGCATCTGCTTGCTTCAAGTGTTGGCTTTGAGTACAGGGTCTCTGCTTGCTTTATGCGAGGCTCTGTTTCTCCCATTAAATGACACCCAGTGTTTTCTGCCTGCTGACCAGTTAGTTGCACATCACATTTTTGAGCTCTCTAACCAGAACAGTGTTTGCCTAGACACCTTGTTGCCACCCATAGTTTGCCTTCTGCTTGTCAATGTACAGGAATTATAAGTCGCTTTTTGCAGGAAATGATTGTCTGTGTTTAGTAATGGCGGAAAAGGATTCCCCCCCAATGTTGGAATCGGCTCACTTCTCCTTGAACGTCTTCCTGGCAGCCTCCTCTCATGGTCATTTTGCCGAAGTCCATCACATGGACCATTTGAGGCAACAGGGATTGTTTACTGTCATACCATCAAGCGTTCTTGAAAAGCTTTCTGCTCATTCCTGTCTCCAGAGTTAATTTTATTCCTGTGCAACCTTGAGTCCTTTCTGGAACAAAGTCTGTAAAAGAAAGTGTGTAGAGTCACGTGTTTACCTCACAGATTTGGGAGCATTTCTGCCCATTTCCGTTTCACTTCCTTAAGCTAATTGCTTGCAATTCTACTTCCTCAGATTTGGTTATTGACTGTGTGCGATGTTGTTGAAATTCTGAATTAATGTTTCCACCAGGCATTTTTAAAATCTGGTTCCTCATTTACCTCTCTACTCTGTCTTATTCTGTCACCGTCATTTCATTACTGTGACCTTTTCCTCAACGCACAGCCCGTGGAAAAGATTATGGAAGAGTATTAGGGGAATGAAGATTTGGATTGTATATATTAATAAGGATAAGAGGATCAGAAATCAAAATATGTCTTCATTTTCACTGTGTTCAGTCCGGTCAGGAACACACTGAGATGGAGGTGGCTGAGGCTTTGCCACAGGTGTGTAGAATTGTCTCAAATATATAATTTAAGAGAAAGGGGACTCTGGAGATAAGATGCGGAAAGAAAAAATTTCAGAATAAAAAATTCATAAGACAAAGTTCAAGAATGAGACATATATATTTAAAGATATCTTTAGTTCTCTCTGCTAGAAGAGAAATATAAATGTTGATGAGTTTTTCGGTGACTTCTTTCACACGTACAGTTATATTTATTTCATCAAGTAATGTAAAATGTACTTGAAGTGGCTTCGAAAATTAAATATATATATATATACACACACACATATATATATACACATATATATACATATATATGTGTGTATATATATACACACACACACACACATATACATACACACACACACACACACACACACACACGGAACCGCTAAAATAATTATAAAATAATAAGTGCCCATGTAACTCAAAGTAGTCATTGAATTTTTTTTTCTAAAGTATCAGAGATAGTAACTGATGGAACAAACCCTTAATCTATTTCCAATGCCATTATACTGATGGTTGGAAATATGTAGATTTTTTGAGTCATCTACCAAAGAGACAAAAATTCAACTCTTGGTAGTAAACGAAGTCACTTTTGAGTTGGTAGAAGAGTAATATAGAGAAATGAGAGTTTAAAAAACTATCATCGTGTCTGAACAAATGGGTTCTGAGATGGACCTTCGGAAGCGACCGGTAGAGAAACAGACAGGTCAAAAGGAGAGCTCGGTGTCTCAGGATGACACTGGGGCTATAATGCAGAATCACACACACCTGCGCTTCAGATTTAGAAGCTGCTTCTGTCATCCTGTCTCTGCCACACGGCCTCTTAGCACTCAGTGCCCTGAAGCACAGACCCAGAATGGATAGACATTATATTCCCAAGACATTGTTGCTTATAGATGTAAGAAGGAAGGAAAAAAGAAAAAGTGTGGAGGAAGAAATGTAAACCATGAAAGAACATAAGGCTACCTCTCACTTCCATCTTCCAGTGTTATTTATGTGCGTCCAAGCGATAGAACCCAATTATTCAGATTTTCGGCTTCTGAAGTAATCTGGACAGCTTCTCCATATAGATAGAATATGAAACAGATGTTTAGAAAATTAATAATAGTCTTCATTTAGGAAAAAAAGGATGAATATAGTCATGCTTTATTTAAAGCATAGTAGGAGAGAGAGTAGAAATAAATAGATTTGCATCAGAGAACGCTAAGAATATGAGATTTGGGCTGATTGAAGAGTGAAAGACAGTCATTCTAGGTTATGGCTGAAATAAAGTGAAGGCTCAAGCCCATTGACTGGAGAAACTTTAATAAATGGTACCACGTGATTTGCTACAATGGATGTAATATGTTTGGAGGACATGTAAAATAAAATTATAAAATTGGATTAAAATGACTGAGGAAGGTCATATGATCACAGAGCTCAGGTGATGTAGGTGTCGCTACAGAAGGGCTCTGGGGTGAACAGAATCCTAACAGCACTGCATTTTGGAAATCGATTAAAATATGTTTAATAGTTTTAAATAAATACAGCATCAGGAGTATAAATTCTCCGCTCATCTCCATTGTTATACTGTCACATTTGTTTCAATATTATTAGGAAATAACTATAGCAAAGACAGTTTTGACAACTATTACTAGAAATACTGATAAATCAGTGAATTAAAATCCCGGAAAAATATCTACCTATGATTTTTCTTTCAAACACTAAGATTGGTCAGGCATTTTAATATATACTTATTAAATTAGTTATATCCTAACTTTCAAAGTGAACACAGATCATTCACTGAAAATTCTCCAGTGTCTGGGAGTAAATTTAATTTTTACTGTTAATGTAATCATCTGGTAGTCATTTCTCAGGTAGTTATGACATTTTTTAGACTGGCAACTCATAAAAATTGAAGCTTATTATAAAAAGAATATTAAGATATTATTCCATCCAGGTCACGGTCTTTAAATAAGACTATCTATAATTATTATCATGTATAATTTCAATATAAAAACAAGCTAAAAATGTTACTAAAACTAACAATAATAGAGAAAATAAACAGAAACTCAAAGGCAAGTAGTTAAAAAAACCCAAAAACACCTGTTTTCTTTTTTGGAAAGAAGGGTGAAATAGACAAATAGACAAATAGTGGCTGTTAGAGTCTTAAAAACAGAGAGAGGTAACCCAAAAGGGAAGAGCACGGGCCTGAGAAATAAGACATACACAACAGTCCAGAAAAGCTTAACATTATTATAAGAAGACACTGCTTGCACATTTATGGGAACAGGTGTGGAACTGCTAAGGAAATGAATGGGCTCATCATAAAAGATATGTACTGACAAAAAGGAATATAAAACTTTGAGACCATGAAGGATGGAAGTGAAAAAAAAATCTATTGTAAGAGACACCGAATATAGTTGGTTATCCCACTGTGTTCCATCTACACCCTTAATAACAGAATACGTCGCTTGGAGTGCAAGGGCCACCCATTCATAGCTGGACCAGCCAGGTGTATGGCTGGACTTGATGGCTCGACTGCCACTGAAGACTTGGATAGCGCATCACCCTGCAGGTGGGGCTGGATAAGACAGCTGAGACCATGGTGCAAGTCATTGGTGGTGGTGACACGGTTCATTGCCAGGCTCTGGGCACTCATGACAACACTCTGAGAAGAGGAGAAATGAGACTTGTGGACTCTGCCCCCTTCATTAAATACAAGGTCAGCTAATGAACCCTGTCTTCACCCACCCCCTGCACTTTCATTGTCATTAAACAGCATCCCTTCAGCAAAAGGTGACCCGAGTCTTGCTTTGACCTAAAGAGTGGTATGGTTATTTGTTTTACTGGAGGGCAAACTCATCATCATTATAATTTAGTTTGTTAAAAAAAAAAAGTCAGGTAGCTACCTGAGGATGAATTCTTCATGCAGGGAGCTGTCATTTCATAAATGGAAGGCCCTGAGATGTCAGCAAGCTTGGTGGTTTCCATGGGGATCGAGGCGATGGAAGCAAATGATGCTGCCAAGGAGGACGTGACCTCTGAGATGGAAAAAGGAGACAGAGGCAGACTCAGGTGTTACGTGTGACACATGGAAGGGACCTTACATTTAAGTCTGTGGAGGATTCTGAGCAAAGGAGTGGCAAGGTGTGACTTAGATTTATTGCTAAGTGCAAAAAGCAAGTGACAAAGCCAAGTGCAAAATGGGTTACTCTTTCTATACCAAACTATACAAGAAAATAAATGGAATTCCTCCAGATGTTTATGTTTATATGAGCAGAGAAAAGTGTGGAGGTACCTGTACTAAGCTGCCAATATTACTGCCACAGGTGTACAGGGTTGGGGAAGTTGTGAAGAAAAACTTTACTTCTAATTTACACAGTGTGGTTGGTTACAGTGAGATTTCATTATTTTCATAATTTTTAAATCATTAGAAAAGGATGAGTATCAAGAATGTTTAACTATGATCAGTCATAATTGTAATTGAACAAAAAATACAGGAAAGCACAGAATATTAAAACAGACAATTAATTTGGAATCTTGCCTGTAATTTGAAAGAAATACACACACACACACACACACATACATACATACACACACACACATATATATATAAACTGGAACGCTGTAACGACCAGAATGACCGGTTGCTATGATGCCCTCGGTGGCCAGTAAATCGGCCTGATGGGGGGGTGTGGCCAGCCAGCCAACCTCCCGTGGTCCCTCCCCCCAAGTTGGCCCCACCCCTTATTGGCCCACCCTACCCCAATAAGGGCTGGGTCCAACTGGCCAACTACCTGCGGCCCCTCCCCCTGACCAGCCCCGCCCCTGATGGACCCCCACCACCCTGATTGGCCAGCATCCCCTCCCCTGAGCCAGCTCCGCCCCTGATCAGCCTTCCGAATCTGATCAGGGGCAGGGCCGGCCGGCCAACCACCCATGGCCCCCCCCCCACGGCTGCCCCACCCCTTATAAGCCCCCATAACCCCTTCCCCCATCCAGCTCCGCCCTCTGTCAGCCCCCCATACCAATCGGGTGGGGCCCACTGGCCAACCTCCCACCATTTCCTCCTCCCAAAGGCTCGGCCCTGGGCCGGCCAGACCCCACCCGTGCATGAATTCGTGCACTGGTCCTCTAGCAGTAAAATAACTTCTACATCTCAAAGATTAACAGATTTATATTTAAAGTATTCATATAATGCTAATTATAGTGTACCACCCTTTAGAAAATAGATACTTAATCTCTAAAAATCAACTTAAATCGTGTGTAGAAATTCAAGTTTTCAATTACTTTAAAAGTCTTGAGTTTCTGAGATCATTGGTACAACACCAACATTTTGTGCTCTGTGACTTGGCATTTGCATATAATTTTCTTTGTTCTGACATCTGTAAAATGAGAATGGTATTCGTCTGTCTCGTGGGATTGATATAAGGATTGATTAGATAATGTTTACAAAATGTTTTGAAGATTAAAAGTGCTAAGTATTATGCTTATTGCTTCACTACTGACTCATCTGTGCTCCTGAAGTACTTAATCTATTACTTGGCTGGCAATCAGCATTTCAAATCATCAAGCCCCTGAAATAGCTTCAGTCTTCAGCACACTGAGCCTAAAATAGTTTCCTTTGAAATTATCTCGCTAAATAACAAGTCCTTTTACTATATGTCACCCAATCTAATACCATCTCCCCAGAATATCATTCAATCAGATCTCAAGTAGCTTAAATAATTTCTCCAGTGATTAATTCATTTTGCCTAATAAACATGGCTTTAATATAATGCCTACGGAAGCAGAATCAGATCATTTTTAAAGGATTTGCAAGAAAATCTGTGAATCTTAAAGCTATCATTTAGCCCTGGCTAGTGTGGCTCAGTTGGTTGAGCATCTTTCTGTACACCAAAGGGTCGCCAATTCAATTACTGGTCAGGGCACATGCCTAGGTTTGTACCCTGGGAACAGTAGGCTGTCCCATATAACCTAGGTGTGTAGCAGGCCGTATTATCTAGGCTTATGGAACTATACTCTATGATATTCATACAAAGACAAAAATAACCCAGTGACGTGTTTCTCAGAACACATCCCTGTTATTAAGCATCACATGGCTGCAATTCTTTCTCTTCTCTTGTAGTGCATAGCTCTACAGCCTATTGTTTACAAACATGGCATCTCTTAATAGAATCTAGGTCTGCATGGGCATATAAAGTAGGATGCAAGAATTCACATCTATTTTTTATGTTAATTGAAGGTTTTATGGATATTGATTGTTAAAGTTTTATAATGGAAAACAAGAGTGACTGGCATATAAATTAGAAACTATTTGGGTATCACCCATTACTTCACATGTAGATGTACACTGCAATGATTTGCAAACACAATAGGACATGTAATTTAAGGGTTTGTTGAATAGGCTTTTATAGATTTTAATAAGCTCGAAGGTTATACTTTACTTTTTTCGTTTAAATGAGGTTACAGCATTAGAACACCTTGGGGAGCGTGTATTGGGGCAGCGTGTTTTCAAGGGCTATAAAAATCAACTGAGGATTCACATAGAGTATGCTCAGGATAAAGTCAGGGGCTGGCAAACATCAACATTTAAGGAAAAAGATCAGTAGAAAAATTAACAGTAAAGAAGAAGGAGAATTTAAGAGCCACTGAGGTGATATAAAGTTGGGGACCACAAACAAGCAAGGAAGGAAAGCAATTTGCAGAAGTGGGTAGTAGTTAACAGTGTCCAATGGTGCAGAAAAGACATTCATATAGTCTATAAGCAGATTTTTAAACAAAACATAATTGATGACTTGGCAGCCTGCATTCTGTTTTGAAGCAAAGAAGGAAGGGGAATATAGGCATAGGAACAGGAAAAAAAACTGAAGTCGACTAAAGAATAAATTGTAAGTGAGGAACTGGAGACAGAAAGTATAGATCACTTTTTTAAAAATATATTTTATTGATTTTTACAGAGAGGAAGGGAGAGGGATAGAGAGTTAGAAACATCGATGAGAGAGAAACATCGATCAGCTGCCTCCTGCACACTCCCCACTGGGAATGTGCCTGCAACCAAGGTACATGCCCTTGACCAGAATCGAACCTGGGACCCTTGAGTCCGCAGGCCAACGCTCTATCTGCTGAGCCAAACCGGTTAGGGCTAGTATAGATCACTTTTAAAAAGTATGCCCAACTCAGCTCAGGTGTGGCTAGGGGTTGAGCATTGACCTATGAACCAAGAGGTCACCTTTGATTGCTAGGTTGGGGCACATGACCAGGCTGCAGGCTCGGTCCGCAGAAGGGGGCATGCAGGGGGCAGGTAATCAGTGATGCTCTCTTATTATTGATGTTTCTTTCTCTCTCTTCCTGTCTGAAATAAATAAAAAATATTTTTTAAAAATAAAAAATATATCCATGACCGGAAGTGAGTTGGGACAGAGTGGTCATAGATGCCATGATGCTCACTTCTGTGTGTCAACGCGACGTGGCCAAGGTCTTCCCAGGTAGCCTGTTAAACATCACTCGGGGTGTGTATGTGAGCATGTCCTGGAAGGAATTTTCAATGGAATTAGTGGACTGACTGAAGCAGATGGCCCTCCCCAACGGGAGTTGGCATCATCTAGTCCACTAAAGTCCTGAATAGATCAGAAATGAGGGGGAGGCTGACTTCTCTCCACCTGACGACGTGAGCTGGGAAATCGACCTCCTGCCATGAGCTCTCCTGGCCTCAGGCCTTCAGACTCTGCCTGGGACCCACACCATCTGGCATTCCTGGTGTCCAGCTTGCAGATGGCAGACCATGGACCTGACCAATCTCCGTCATTGCTGGAGCCAATACCTTAAATCAGATATCCCTCGGGTGGCCCCAAAAGATACACATACATTTTTTGATAGATAGCTCAATTGATATTTCTTTGTCTTCAGATTTAACCCATTGGGATTATTTATTATTCAAAGTGTATATACATTTTTTTGGGACACCCTTTATAAGTAAGTCATATGTTCACATTTGCATTGTGACATTCTTTCGAGGTAACAAAGAGCTATTGCAGTCATCATAGCCTGCAGGTCTTTTTCCATACGAGCAACTGTAAACCTGCTTTTGCCCACCCCTGGGTTGGAAGGAGCAAGGGTACCACCTAGAATATTGCTGTGAAAACAGAAAGATGTCCAAGGAGCAGATGAAGACGAGGATATCTAAGATGCTGTTAATTTCTCATCAAGAAAAATCAGTAATGTGTTTTCTGTATCCCCCTGCTACCAATGTGGCTGGTATCGCCATCAGCCACTAGATCAGTGGTTCTCAACCTGTGGGTCGTGACCCCTTTGGGGGTCGAATGACCCTTTCGCAGGGGTCGCCTAAGACCATCGGAAAACACATATATTATTACATATTGTTTTTGTGATTAATCACTATGCTTTAATTATGTTCAATTTGTAACAATGAAAATACATCCTGCATATCAGATATTTACATTATGATTCATAACAGTAGCAAAATTACAGTTATGAAGTAGCAACGAAAATAATTTTATGGTAGGTGTCACCACAACATGAGGAACTGTCTTAAAGGGTCGCGGCTTCAGGAAGGTTGAGAACCACTAGATGCTTAGTGTGAAATTCAGCAGGGCTGAAGTCCAAAATGGAAATATTACTGAGTCAAATTGGAGTTATAATCTGACTGAGAAATAACTAAAAAATGAACATAACAACGAAAAATGACCAAGTTTTTGTGTCATTGTGCATCAGACAGAATGACGTGTACGAAGACCTAAAGTGAATGCAACGATGGAAACATAAAGTTACCTATTTTAAGGTCCTGAGTTTCTAATGGCAAAACCTTTATTCCACAACCATTCTTGGAGGAAGGAAACATTCATAAAATTGTGAAGGAATTTGGGGGAAGGGTCCATTAGAACTAGAGGTGGCCAAGCAGCCCTATTTCAGGATTTGAAAGGAAGAAAAGTGCCCTGGAGTTTCAAACTTGGCCGCAAATGCCATCTCAACCCACCCCACAGTTGGGTTTACCTTTGGCCATAGCTGACTCTGGTAGCAGAAAGAATCAGACTCCACAGTTCCCTGGCAGAGAACAGAGGTGGCGATGCGGCAACAGGAAGGCAGCACAGCAGACAGACATCCAACTCGACAGCAGCACAGGCACATGTACGAGGCTCTTCATAATAATGGAAAGCGAAAGGACGATGAGGCACAGACCTCCATTTGTGACTCAGCGACAATCACAAAGAATAGAGTCCCTGAAGCCTTAGGCCCTGTAGAAGTTCATGACGATCTCTGATGGTTTTTTGTAGCTGTCACCTTTCCTGTGCACAGATGCTCTTGTGCCCAAAGGTCAGGTACTTGACATTTCACAGTTGCTCAGCCTGTTTCCCCAGATTCTTTTTTTATTAAATGTTTTTACTGATTTCAAAGAGGAAGGAAGAGAGAGAGAGAGAGAGAGAGAGAGAGAGAGAGAGAGAGAGAGAGAGAGAAAGAAACATCAATGATGAGAGAGAATCATTAATCGGCTGCCTCCTGCACACCCCCTACTGGGGATTGAGCCCCCAACCCAGGCATGTGCCCTGAGCAGGAATCGAACCGTGACCTCCTGTTTCATAGATGAATGCTTGACCACTGAGCCACATCAGCCAGGCCCTCGGTTCTTTCTTGTGTGCATTTCACGCTCCTCTCTGTCACACAGTCACAATTGTCATCGTTTCCCATCTGTCTGTTGTCTAAAACATAATCTGATGGTTTCATTTCACTCTCGTAGAGAACTACTTACATTAATCTAAACTCACTTGTACTTCCTATTTCCCGTGATCTCCCTAATGTGTGCTATTTCCAAACATGTATTACTGTAAAATTTAAGCCCCTACCGGGCATATGAGCATTGCTATGACATTTGCAAGCATCCATTTATTTATTCTCCAGCTTCTTAAGTTATCAAAATAACCCTGAGATAAAAAGTAGGGGAAATATAATTGGCTTATTTTCCCTTATTTTTCCCAGAGGAATGAAAAGTGAACCGCTTAGAAGCAGCATGTGAGCCGGCTTGTCATATCGCTCATGATGTGTGTGTGTGTGTGTGTGTGTGTGTGTGTGTGTGTGTGTTCATGCTCCTTCAAACCCTTATTATTTCTGCAGATCTCAAACCATGAGTGACCAAATTACCAGGTCGGTTTCATTGAACGCTCCTGAGGCACAGGGTCTTGCAGATGATCAAAGGGGAATGGGAAGTCAGAAAACCCACCAAACTTACACAGACCAGTCCAAGCCATTAGAAGTCATGTTCTGAGCTCTGGTCTGGGCTGGTCCCTGCACCTGCTCCTTTTGTTCAATCACTCGCCGTATTTCAGGGAGCTGAGGGAACAGGGGCTGTTGGGGTTCCTGTCCTTTTTTATAATTTACTAGAGGCCCGATGCACAAAATTCGTGCAAGAGTAGGCCTTCCTTCCCCCGGCTGCCGGCACCAGCTTCCCTCTGGCACCCGGGACCCGGGCTTCCCTCGCAGCCCTGGCTTCATCCTGAAAGTCATCAGGTCTAGTTAGTATATTTTATGCTTTTATTATTAGAGATTTTTTAATACCACCAAAGATCCCTACAATTCTGTATTTAAATGACCTGAAGAAAATACTGAGAAGCCATGAATTTCTCTCATGTTTGGAGAAGGTAGATTTCCAGAAAAGCTTCATCATCTAACATATCCACACACTCTCCCCATAGTCATCACCCAAGGGTGTTTGTTCCTCCAAATAATGGCAAGAATCTGTCATATTTCAGAAGCATAGATGCCAAGAATAGAAGCCAGTTTCTGTACTCGGACTGTAAACAAAGGCCCTGGGGAAAAGGGATGCATGGGGTGGAGTGTATGAATTCTAACAGCTCCCCCTCAGCACATGTCAAAAAGTGAGCAGCTGCCCGGCCAGTGTGGCTCAGTGGTTGAGCATTGACCTATGAACCAGGCAGTTAAGGTTCAATTCCCATTCAGGGCACATGCCTGGGTTTTGAGCTCCATCCCCACTAGGGGGCATGCAGGAGGCAGCCAGTCAATGATTCTCTCTCATCATCGATATTTCTATTTCTCTCTCCCTCTCCCTTCCTCTCTGAAATCAATAAAAATATATTTTTAAAAATCTTGAAGCCCTACTCTGTGTCTCAGGGAAATCAGGGCTTTTGCGTTCCTGAACTTTGAGAATGCTCGCCCTTCCTCCAGCCCTTCCTCTAGCCCCTCCACTGCTCAATGCCCACTGCCTGCGTCTTCCTTCCCAGTTCTTAGCCCCACTCCAAAGCACCTCTCCAGTTTGCTCCTGTGTGTGTTTCCGGCCACTAAAGCCCTCACCCTGATCAGGAAGGCCTGACTCCACCCTCCCCAGACCTAGCTACTTGGAGACTCCTGCTACCTCATTAGGACCTGAAAATTATGTCTGGTCCTGATCTCATTGTGGTGTGGGAGAATTCCTTAGATAATTTGTTCTATCTTTTTTTAAAATATATTTTTATTTATTTCAGAGAGGAAGGGAGAGGGAGAGAGAGAAAGGGAAACATCGATGATGAGAGAGAATTACGTCCTCCTGCACACATCCTACTGAGGATCAAGCCTGCAACCCAGGCATGTGTCCTGACCGGGAATTGAACTGTGACCTCCTGGTTCTTAGGTAGATGCTCACCCACTAAGCCACAAGGCCGGGTGATCTGTGCTACCTTTATCCTCCAAATAATTTTCACAGTCAACCACACATAAGCCTCACAAAGATCCGTTGTAGCCATTAATTATTATTTCATGGATTGTTTATCCCTCAGCACTGGACACAGAGAGTTGAGTGTTGAGGACTAGGTCACACAGCTGGTATATGCGACGACTGGTTTTCAAACCTGAGTCTTCTGGCCCCTACACTCTGTCCTCAGCTTCGTAACGGCTGTGGTTCCCAAGTAATTGTCACACATTACGTTCTTCCCATTTAATTTTTAGAAATAAGCTCTCTTGCAGAAGTCAGTAAGCTCAGTGCCGTAGGATTGCTGATTGAATGGATAAGGGAAGTTAGCAAACAGAAGAGAGGAAATTTCAATCTCACCCCATTTCATTCTCTAATGGCTTTGCAACCCTCATGAATCCAAATATCTCAGGGCCTTTACTTAATTGATTGGCTAAACATTATATTCATTGTAACGTTTGATATAAATTGTGTAGACAAACCCCAAGAAATTGGGTGAATAAAACTGCACTGCTAATGTTGTCTTAGATACTTTGAAAAGCCAGCTTGCAAAGAGGACAGTGCATTTATAAATGTAGTATATGTTTTATTAAGGAAGGAAATAGAAATGATCTTACAATGGAATTATTTCTGGTCCAGCATGCTTTGCATCTCTCCATAGGCACTATTTTTTACACTCATCCTAAGTCTGTAACATGCACCGCCTTGTCATATATGGGGACCATGCCCTAATTATATTAAATTTGTCCATCACTACCATGGATTTATTTTAAAAATCTTTCCAGTTGAAGGAAAGTCTAGTCTTTTCCCTTTTAAAATATAAAAACTATCCTGCAATAGAAACAAACGTCTATCTTAAGAACAAAACTCCTGAGTGCTGGACACGGAATATTTCTGAAGAAGCTCAGCATGGTTGAATGACACATTCTTTCTCCATATAACGCTCCCTGCGCCTCTATCTAATAGTGATAGGACTGTGAGTGCAGGAGACACAGCAGAGAGAGACGAGCCCCACGGTGCTTCCACCAAACCTCACTGTTAATTACATACTCTGTGTAGCATAGTAGGAATCTTTGGGAGTGTCTTTGTGACACGGGCGAATGGGATGATTGGCGAGATGGAATGCAAGATGAGAAATCACTGCTACCCCGTGAAGTCGGGTGATATGAACATTGTGATAGACTGTGTTCAAGGAGGTGGTTAAATTGAGCAGAATCAAGACGGGCAGACAACTCAGGAGTTGGCAATCAGCAAGTCCCACTGTGTTACATGCACAAGCATCAGGATATATTTTATGAAACATACAGCAAAAAAAATAAAAAATAAAAAAAAATTGAGAGGCACTGTGGGGAGGAAAGAAAAAATATTTTTGAAGTCAATATTTCAAATATGCCTCAGAAATCCTAAGGTTTTTGAGTTTATTGACTTCTCCAATAAAGCTGATTTAAAAAAAAATTAAATTGGAATTAAGCTACCTATAGCTTCAAGAGACAAATAGAAAATATATGGATACCAATAACAGGAAGAATTTTATGATTATAACCAGAAATATAAAGGTCGGTCTCCTCAGATAACTTGATATGAGGTATAGAAATAAATCTGAAGCTTCAACTAAGTTTTTGAATAATAACATTACAACCAGATTTTAAAATGAGAGCTAATGATGATTTTAAAGAGTGGCAAGAAAGTAGAGTAAAAGCCTTAACAAATCACAAGTATATTCTGATTCTAAATCATTTTATAGGAACATTTCCAGATGTGGAATCCTATGGTTTGCAATAACAGAAAATTATTTTTTAGTCTACGAAATCTCTATGGAAACCTTTCTTGTTTAAACAAGCATTTCACAAATGTGTGGATCAAATAAACTTTAAGTGTTATTTTGCATTTATGTGAAATACACATAATTTATATTAGAATCATTTAACATCCTGCAGCAATATTAATGGGAATTCCATATTTGTCTGACAGGCAAATTTTGCTGTTACTTATCATTGGAATAATTCTTAATAAATTTTTAGACATATTTATATGAACTTTGTCTTCTACCACTTCCCAGAGAACAGCATCTCCCAAGTCATTCATTCATTCATTCATTCACTCAAATTTTCTTCCAAACTCGATCAGGTACAATTGAGAATTTTAAGTTTTATAGTGTTTTCTACTTGTACTTTAATGGGAATGGAGTATTATGCATTAAAAGGCTTAGAGTTAATGAATTTAAGTATTATAACCCTAGTTATCATACTCAGGAGTAAAATGTATGTAATATGTTATTGGAAATATGTATATGATATATAAATATCTACAACTAGTGTAAGAATTTTCTTTTGAAAGTTCAGAGCATTAATAAAATCAAGATCTTTATTTCCAAAAACTCAAAATCCGGAGGAAAATGCACATATTTCTTTAGACAAATGGTAATGTGATCTTCATATCCCCAGGGCAGTTGTGAAGATACATAATTTATATATTCAAAATGTCTGGTTCTGAAGACAACAAATAAGGGCAAAGTCTCTTTGGGGAGAAAAAAGAGGTTGGTGAGGAATTTAAACTGCATTCAGATCTTTCATTCAAGGGTATACTAGTAGAACAATAGGAAAGGACTTACAGGAAAATACTAGGATGATAAGAGGAAGCCTGAAAGGAAATGCTACTACATCAAGTTCATGAACATCATAAATAATATTGAAAATACTTAATATTACTATAGCCTGCTAGTGTTGCTCAGTGGTTGAGTGTCAACCAGGAGGTCAAGGTTCGATTCCCTGTGAGGGCACATGTCTGGGTTGGGGGCTTGATCCCCAGTAGGGGGCCCGCAGGAAGCAGCCAATGATTCTCTTGTTCCTGCAACCTGGGCTTGTGCCCTTGTCTGGAATCGAATCTTGGACCCTTCAGTCTGCAGGGCGATGCTCTATCCACTGAGCCAAACCAGCTAGGGCTCATCATGGATGTTTCTATCCCTCTCTCCCTCTCCTTTCCTCTCTGAAAGCAATACAAGTATATTTTTAAAAAAATTGAAGAACAAAACAAAGTTTACTACAGTAATTAGTAATTATTTCAGTGTAAAGGTTAGTGTTTACTTGAGCAGAACTGATCTCCGGGAAGCTGTTGTCCCAGAAGAGAGGCTGGCTCAGGCAGAGCCCCAGAGAAAACGGTCACAGTCTAGTGCCTATGCAATCACTTCTGGTCCAGAGCAAGACTTAGACCTGGGCCCTGATGCTGGGTAAGAGCCTTGTGCTTTTCCATCCACACATACTGGGCTGGCAGGATAGGACGGGAGCCAAAACCCTGCCTTGTTACACTGCTGTTGTGTCCTGATCCTGATCCTACTAAGAGGGGGCGCCTACCACTCACATAACTTAGAGCAGTGGTTCTCAACCTTCTGGCCCTTTAAATACAGTTCCTCATGTAGTGACCCAACCATAAAATTATTTTCGTTGCTATTTCATAACTGTAATGTTGTTACTGTTATGAATCGTCATGTAAATATCTGATATGCAGGATGGTCTTAGGCGACCCCTGTGAAAGGGTCATTCGACCGCCAAAGGGGTCGCGACCTACAGGTTGAGAACCGCTGACTTAGAGGCTCATGTGGCCTGAGGATCAGCAGGACCTCTTCTGGGCTGTGACATCGTTTCTCACTAGGTTTCTGGGTGTGTGCTTTCCTGGGCTAAGACACCAGCGATTGTTCAGCTCTAGGTTTATTATTTTCTTTGTTGTCAGGTACTAGAGGCTCACATGGTTATCTCATTTCCATACCTTATCTTAAGAAGTGCTTGGCCCATAGATGACAACTAATAAATTTGTTTCTCTTTCTAATAAAAGGTTGATTAGTGATGTGAATAGATAGAGTGTAGGGTGGACTTAAAAAGACCTTTATATTTATCAGTGTACTTCCCTTACCCTCGTACTGGGACATAGAGACTGTAACTTATTTTTATATTTTTACAACACTTAGAACCTTCTTTCTTATATGCAATATTATCAATAAATGATTGTTGAATAAATGCTCAATAAATATTTGTTGAATTGACTTTTAGGCCGGGTCTCCTTTCATAAAGATGAAATGAATTCATTTTATATATAGTCTTTTAAAATGGCGTTTGCCCTCAAATTCATATTCTGTCCTCAGAGGCAAAGTCCATGATCAATGTCTACAACGTGTTCATTTCTTTAGAATGGGAAGTGCAAGAGATTTAGAGAGATGTAGAAACCAAGAGAATTGGCAATCAAGTAACTCAGTTTCTTGTCATTTTCATTAAAAGGGGCAAAAGACCTTGGATGTTCATGAGACAGTGAAATTAATGGTGCATCCTAATTAAGCGAATGTTCATCCTCTTTTCTTGATTGCAGTGCCCTACAAAATACAAGGAGAAAACGATCAATTGCTTCATCCCTAGTCTCTCCATGAAAATAAACATCCCCCCTCCTTGTCAGTCTTTGTCTTGTGGTCTCATGCAGTCAGGGAGTTGGGGGTAAATAAGGTGAAAAACCACCACCATGTTTTCCCCACCATGGAGCTGATAGTCGGAGACATTGCTCTGAAATAGGTTGGCCTTCGAATTCGATTTGTATATGCATTTGAAGACATAATCAGTTGTACAAAAACGCATGCGGCCATATCAAAGCTACTCAACCAAAGCTTCCAGAATGCTTCTCTTACCCCTGCCTTTTTTGGGATCAAAGGGTGTAACGGGAACCCACCCAGACTTTCGATTTCCCATTTTGAATCTTCTACTTAGCCTGTGACTTTTGGGAAATGAATTAAGTTCTTTTAGGCTGTTATTTTATGTATGAAATGTTTATAACCAAATGATGCACTTGGTATTAAGGAAATCCATTTAAAGAAGCAGGCCTATAATAGCCTCTTAAAAATTCTATGCATCTTTCTCCTTAATAATTAGAAATTTGTATTCATGAACAAATTGGGCTTTGAATAAATGTGGATTTTGTTTTCCATCCTTAGGACATAAAATGACCAATATAAATTCCCCATATGTGTTCTATCTTTTGCAGTTTTTTAGATGCATGCAAAATTTTAATTTTATAAGAGCACATTATAGGATTTATAAACATCTTTAGATTGTATTCTTGTTTTTGTTTTTTTGTTTTTTTTTACAATCCAGGTAGTTATGATAACTGCCAATGGATGGTAATGTTGATATTTGTCTTTTAGGCTTTCCATTAAAAAAATAGCTTGCATGTCATACTCAATTATTGATGTATCTAAAAGAATGAAGAAGACTGATATGGCTTCAACCACTCCAGAAAATTGAACACTCCCAAATGGTTGAAGTTATACAGCTTTTCTCCTAATTATAGAAGCCATTTTTTAATGGAACGTGGATTTTTTTTTTTTGCAGGTTTTCGTCACTCTGCAGTGTCTTCATTTCTGCATTTATTTCATAATGTGTGTGGTTTCAGACATAAGTCAGGGTTTAATTAATCATCTTACTTTGAATGTTGATTCATTTAGAGATTTTAATGGATTACTACGTATGAAATACATTAGATGTTATGCTTACACTTAAAAGAACAAGGAACCAGGGTAATGCAAAGTGTGCTAAAATACCAACCACAGATGTGCACTGAGGTAATCCAGGAGAAGATCTGTTCCATGTAAAATTAAACTGTGTAATTTCTGGGAAAGTTCTAAGTACCAACCGAATTTATACCTAAGGTAAGAGCCAGCCAGGGGATAGAAAGCCCATGGCTCCTTTTTGAAGTCCATCAAATGGAACCATCTGATGCTCACATACTTAAATCTATAATAATAAAAGGGTAATATGCTAATTAGACCACATGTCCTTGCGGACTTCCTTTCTTCTGGAAAAAGCCACAGCGGGCAGGGGCCATGGCAGAGGCCCCCAGTGGCAGCAGTGGCAGGTGGGGGCCAGGGCCGAGGCCCTTGCACGAATTTCATGCATCACGCCTCTAGGTATCTAATAAATGTTCAGTATTAGAAACTGTTTTAAATCTAAGAAACCATAGGACACAAAATTATTTTTTTTACCCTGTATCTTATTTTTTCCTCTCCAAGTATTTTAAAGAACAACAACCTCCCATTTATTTGATATAAAATTTTAATCTGATCATATGTTTTGTAATCTACATCATCAAACAATTACATTTTTTGAATAGCAAATTAGGCAAAGAGGTTTAGGCAACACATGGAGGTCTTATATGAAAAGTGTGTTCTCTATGTTACACTGTTTGGTTGTATTTGTAGTGGGTGTAATTTAGGATATTCATCCTTCTTATGCTGATCTCAGATCCTCTAGCTAGACACAGTCTCCATAAAACACAGACATATACAGAAATCATCCTTTTGGTAAAATGAGATGACTGAAGAAAAATTTTTGCATTGTGACACCATTAGGGCTGGAATATAGCCTAAGGAGAGAAAGGAAAAAAAGTTATACAAAAATGTCCTTACTGAATGTCTCCCTCCCCAATTTTTTTCTTAATATATTTTTGTTGATTTCAGAGAGGAAGGGAGAGGGAGAGAGAGATAGAAATATCAATGAGGAGAGAGAATCATTGATTGCCTGCCTCCTGCATGCCCCACACTGGAGATTGAGCCCACAACCCAGGCATGTGTCCTGACCAGGAACCCCAGGAATCAAACTGTGACCTCCTGGTTCATAGGTCTATGCTCAACTACTAAGACAAGCAGGCTTGGCCACCCGCTCCCCTCCAATGGTGATGATAATAATAATGATGGTAGATATTTGCATGCATGGTTACCTTGCTGTTGTAATATGCCATTTAGCTATCTCCTGGGATTTTATAATACTGATTTCTAGAACAATGATTTTCTGAAATGAAGTCTATTCTAATCAATGGTATTTCAATATCTGATATTTAAGACCATCTTGTTTGCATTAGGTATATAAATTCATTGTTCCTATCCAAAATGGTCAGCTGGCGCTTGAAAACCAAGTTCATTCAATTTGCAAGATTTGTTCTTCTGTACTTGGTGCCTCATATGTAAGCACTAGCAAGAGCTGTTGGGCTCTTCCCACTGGCACACCAACCCAACTCTTCACATGACGGGTGTGCACAGGCTGGAGTGCTAAAGACTCGTGGAAACCAGAGAGTCTTATGAATTACAGGCCTCATCACCACATGCAAGTCACTGTTTTGGAGGCAACAGATTTGTAGAAGAACTTGAATCAGGATGCACACACGCCCAGCAGGTGTGGCCCAGTGATTGAGCATTGACCTATGAACCAGGAGGTTACAGTTCCATTCCCAGTCAGGGCACATGCCTGGGTTTGGGCTCTCTTCCCCAGTAGGGGGCGTGCCAGAGGCAGCCAATCAATTATTCTCTCTCATCATTGATGTTTCTCTCTCCCTCTCCTTTCCTCTCTGAAATCAATAAAAATATATTTAAAAATAAATGAATAAATGAAAAAGAGGCACACATTAATAGGATGTTGCTATAGCTTAAACTTACTTGGATATATGTAAATATCCAAGTAAGTTTAAGCTATAGCAACATTATATATATATATCCAGAAGTGAATGTATACATACACTTTGAATAATTATAAAGGCAGTGTTTATTAAAATACATTTCATTTTCTAAAATTGACCTGTCAGCTGTTAAAGTGTGTGTATACATTTTGGGGGGACACTGTATAGATTCTCATTTCTGGAACTGCAAGAATATTAACATTTTAGAACATGGCCAAGGTTCACCAAAAGCACAGACATAGGCTACTGCCAGACACGCTTTATTTTCAGAAAAGAATGAGAATTCCGTAAGAAATAAGGGAGACGTTTGTTTCACTATCCCTCTAGCGAGTAAGCAAGGACCCGCTGGACCTGTGTTTCGGTTTTGAATGTAGGAAAGGAAGGGCCTTAACACCCCCATGTCGCCTCTTGAAAGCCCCTGACTCCAATCCCCCCTTCCAAACGCTGGCTTTCCTGGGAAGGAGGAAAAGCAGCCCAGATCGCGATTTACCATCTCAGAGCAGATGAATGAATGAAGTGGGGGATGGGGCGGCGAGAGGCCACGCTGTTGCCTATTCAGCCGCAGGAAATAAGACGACTTACCAAGAACGCTTCCATCCGGGCCAAATGTCGATTCCCGCTATCATTCACTGCCTCAGTCTGTGCGAGAAATCAATTTCCACTCAACCTTCCCCTCCTCTCGCGGGGTCCAGAGGAAGACAGAACCGAGGGCAGAAGACTCCCGAGGTGCTCTTTATGCCCATCGTGGCTCCCAGGGTGAGCCCAGGGAGGGAGAGAGGGATGGTCCCCCAGGAGGGTGCGGGGTGGCCAGGGGGGCCCATTTCACAGCCCAAACACAAATCCCCCCACCGGGAGGATCAGCACCCTCAGTCCCACAAGCAATGCCGTAAGGGACGTAGGTTTCAAAGAGGAAAGGAAAGGAAGGTCCCCAATAGAGAGGGAGAGGGAGAGAGACACTTGGGATTTGGGCTTGGAGAAGGGATGGGGCCGTGGGGAGGGGAGGGGAGCAGGAATCAGGATCTTACCCGACCGAGCTGGCCAGCGAGCGTTCCTGCAGGCGGGGAGCGGGGATGCGAAAATGGCAAAAGAATGCGTCCTGCCGCCCAGCCGTTCCCAGCGCGCTCTCCCCCGGTGACCGTGCGGGAATCAGAGGGGGCGCGGGAGGCTCACCTCGCCGCCTGCCACCTGCTCCCCGGGGGACGGGCCCCAGCACCTCCAAAGCTCTCGCTTCTCAATCCATCTGGTGCTGAGGTTTCAGATGCGAGTCAATGGCTCTGAGTCTCGGGCTGCTGGGTTCGCTGTGAAATCAGGACCTCGGAGAGCTCCCGCCGCCGCCGCAGCCGGCAGCGCTGCAGCCCCTGCCCTTCTATCCACCGAGCGGGGGTCCCCTTCCCTGAGCCTTGGGCGCAGCGCCCCTGACTGCACTTGGCCTCAGCGGCATCTTCAGCCCTTCGACACCCCCCTCCCCCCAAATGCTGAGGATCTGGTCATGCTAAAGTGATCACAGTGGCTCATGTGGGGGGAGGTGGGGGAGAGTGGCCGTGCTGGGCTTCTATACTACGCTTCCCACAGTTGCTGGGTCTGGGAGGGTTCAAGGGAAATCCTAGGGAAATGTGCTGGTGGAAGACGATTAATCCTAATCATGAGGTTCCCGACGCAGGTAAATCTTAGAGCCCTGAGAGAGGGGAGCTCAGAGCAGGATTTCGGAGGCAGTGCCCTCTCGCATTCTCATTGGATCCTTCCCAGCAGCCTCAGTCACTCTTGCTGCTCTCTCTACCCAGATGCCTACAGCCTCGCTCACTAGTTCTCTCTCTAGCTCCTGTCTTCAGCACAGCTTTTGATTCCTCTTTCCTAGATTTCCCTGTATTCCAGCTCCTGTTCTCTGGGGTTGCAGGGCTTCTGTTTTTCTCCACTCTGTGGGGAGGTGGAGTCTGTGAATTTTCATTTTGGCTGCCTAAAGATCATCCCGTTAGAAGCCCCTTTCCACCACCACCGCTCCCCCCCCCAAAAAAAAACAAAACTACAAGGCACCTCCTCTACATTTTGCTCCCCTTCCTGGGGGTTCTTGGCTCTCCGGGTAACGGGTTTTGACTTGGTTACATGCCACTGGGAAGCGCTGATTATTTCAAAGTTCCACCAGCCTGCAGCTCGTCACCGTACCTTGCTTCGGGAGATCATGGAATGTCTGTGTGAATTCTGGAGATATTTGTTCTCCCTGTCATCGTGCTCCCGGCGATTTCCTCTGGTAAGTCCTCCTCTTTACGCATTATGAGAGACCTACTGCTGCTGTTATTTTTAATAAGCCATGTTTGTGTAAAGAAGTGCCCTCGTTAAACGCATTTTTGTGACTTTCAGAACTCAGAGATCTATGTGACCCTGTTTCCTTAACTGTGTTAGTTGCTGCTGTGCTAAGATACAGCCCTCGTAGCGAACCACCCCATCATCTTCTGCACTCTGTATTTATGTCGGCCCTCCCTCATTTATATTACAGGCTGTAGGAAACCCTAACCATCCCTCTCCACCTCCCATCAAGGCTCCTGGGCACACATTCTCATACCATTTGCAAGGTTACATTTTATGCGTATCTAAGAGTGAGCCTAAGAGAGACCTTCTGACAGTCGCAAGGTCTGGAAGAGATCACTGGTCCCCCTTCATCAGAAGGTTGTTCATGTCAGTATGTGTTCATTGCAGCCAGTTACCTGACTGGGGGCGGGGGGGGGGCGGCGTGCAAAGTGTGTGTCTGTGGGGTTTGCAGGGCACTGAAGTCTCTGCATGAGAAGGAGTGTGGGTTTTCAGTGCCTCATTGGTGTGTTCCTCACAACACCCCACATCACACATGGGTACGTTATTCCGGGCACTGTCTTCCCATCCGGCCGTCCTACTGGGGAGCACCTTTCCTATTCTGTGAATGCAGCCCCGGGGGATGGTTCATTGGACCCGGAGTGCTCATTTCAGAGGGAGAGCGCTGTGCAAAGAGCGCGTTGATGATCTTGGTTCTAAGACATTGAAAATCAGGGACAGACTTTACGTGAAAAATGTCATTGCCTCCCTCCACACTTGTTCCACCCCCAGGCTCATTTTTAAAACAAGTATGTTCATCATATGTCAACGCGTGTTTTTCTTTTCTTTTGTGGGCTTAGCTGACAGTTCTGACTATCATTAAATACCACCCCTGCATGCATCAGTACTTGCTGATGCACACTGTGGTTTCGGGGCTTTCTCTGACCACCCCCCTTAACCCCCCCCCCCCCCCATAAGAACAAGTTTCTGCAACATTTCTCTTCATTGGGGTGGATGGAGCTGAGAGCCTATTATTCAAGATTTTTTTCCCTTCTTCCTTTTCTTCCTTTTCCTATTAAAAAAAAAAATTCTCAGAAAGAACTATTCCCCTCTCACCAGTGGCTGAGGCGACGACCCAAGTCATGCTTTTTGAATGCGAAAGCCCTTTCAGCCCCCACACCTAAGTGCTCCAGCTGCAGCCCAGCCCATCCCCCAGGCTCTGGCTCCAAGGGCTTCCCCCCTGGGTTCCCCCAGCGAGCCGGGCTGGGACTGATCCGCACCCCGAGGCGCCCCCACCCGCCCCTAGTTTCCACCTTAATCTCTCTCCCGGTCTGGTTGCCCCGCCTGACAAGTGCCAGGGGCGTCTGTGACTTCAGTTGGAGAAACCAGGGTTGAGCCTAATTCACTACATCCAGCCTCCTCCTCGGAGCTCTGCTGTGATGCGCAGGGGTGGAGGGAGGGAGCCCCAACTTTCAGCGCAGCCAGACCTTCTCTTCTCCAGCTGGTCTTCCCCTTGGAAAGACTCAGGCGTCTGGGTTTAGGTGAGTGCGCTTGGCCAGATTGTAACCTGACTCTCAGGCTTGGGGAGGGGGGATGCGCATCGCAGAAGCTCCCGCAGCCTAAGATGCTTTATTTAACCAGACTAGCAACAGGCGACCCTGCCCGCGGGCTCTCCGCAGCTCCCGGAGTCGCCGGAGCCACCTGGGCGCGGGGAGTGCGGGGGACCAGGTGCCCGGGTGACCGGCTGGCCCTGGGCTCGGTGCGGGGTGTGGGAGGGACCCGTGCCGGGAGGGACTGTGCGCGGCACGGGGACCGCTGGCACAGTCTGTGCCCTCAGCCCTGCGGCGATCGGCGGCCGCCCGCTGTGGGCATCGGCAGCCCCGGAGCCAGGGGCGCACCAGGAGGGGGGTTGGGGTCAACCCGGCTGAATGCTCCCTTCCCAGCCTCCCTCCCCCGCACCGGAGCCAAATCCTCTTTGCTGGGCCGGAGGGCAGGCTTGGGGGCTGGAGCATCTCTTAACAACGCCTTCTGTGACCGTGTTAATTAATGAGTTAATTGTTAATGAGCTGCCCTAAGACTAATCCGTGAGGGCGCTCAGCCTCTGCCTGGCTGGTGGAACCCCAGTCGCCACCTGCCTCCCACGGGATCAGCTGGGTTTTGGGGGGGCTAAGTGACTTCTCAGGCTCCGGCTTCAAGTGTTGATGACCCCCTTCCCCCTCCTCCCCCCTCCTTTTCTCTAACAGGCAGGGACCTGCTGGGCGGTGGGATGGGGGAGTTGATTTCAACTTGCAGCTGGAGCTTGGGCTGTGAGGTTGAAGTTCAAGGCCAGGAGTGAGGGGTGGGAGGCATTGCATGCTGCCCGCTTTCCGGTTGGGCTTTTATGTGTATGTTTCCCCTCTTTTTTTGGGGGGGCGTGGGAGGCGGGGGCAGCTGGGACTGGCGCCCTCTCAGTGTCCAGCCCAGAGGGGGTGGCGCTCTCTGGCCGCTGGGCATCTCCAGTTCGGCATCCAAGCGGTGGCTCAGTTTCCAGCTCCGATGGCTGGCCTCCTGGTCGCCCAGAGTTGAAGCAGAGACCATTTTACTTTGCACCAACCAGGTCGAGAACACGGGGAGCCTTGTAGAGCAGGGACCACCTCCTAGCCGGAACCCTCCTGGGAAAAGCTGGGGGCTCTGCCTCTGGAGATGAGGTGCCTGGTTCCAGCCCTGTGAGCCGCCCACCGGAGGCTGGGGAAGAGGAGGTGGCCAGGGTTGCAAAGAGCCCTCCTAGTGCTTGTACATATTCTAGCCACTCCAGTGTCTGTAAGCCAAGAGGACAGCGCCAGGGTGTAGCGCGGGCACAGCTGGGAAGGAAGGCGGATGAGCCAGGGCTGGGGGACTTGTTCCTTGGTGTGGCTTATAGATGTGTCTGTCCTCATGCAGTGAAGCAGGTAAGGACCCGTTGCCTACATTTTTCTTGACAACCACAGAACCTGTGCCTGACCCATCCGGTGATCATTTTTTTTTCTCTGCTGTCTGTGTATTTTCAGATGGTTCTGCAGTGATGCATAACTTGGTGGTCGTATTCACATCCAGGAACTGTCTGAACTCCATGTACATGTTTCGCGTGCATGCAGTCATTTAAATGTTCAACACAGCATACATTGAGATATTTAAGCATGTTATGAAAATCGTAAACTGGGCCAAGGTGAGAGGAGAAAAAATGGGGAGGGGGTGGTGGTAGAGAGTTAGAGGGAGGGATGCCTAACCCCAATGAAGAATTGCAGGATGGAAGAACCGGAAGTGCCTGAAAACAGTGCTTGTTGTTAAGGTCACAGACCTTAATACATAAAGGATGCTTGGAGAACTATCAAGGGCCTCTGGAACTAGTACTTTAATTCTCACTACTTCATGGGAGTGAATATGTTATGTTATTATTTTTTTAATTTAAAAAATTCTGGAAGTGGGGTTGGTTGGGTTATCAAATAGGATGAGAAGAGTTTGTTTGCCCTGTGGCAATGTTATATCTGACCCCAGTGTAAACATCTTTGGGCTCAGGAATCCATTTGGAAACTGAAAAGTGAAATCTGAACAAATTTTTAAAATAATGCCAAATCTCCCATAAATAAAGCTTTTTTTAAATTCCAGGTTTTGTAGGTGTATCATTTCAGCAGCCAATTGATATCATATCCAAAAAGAAAGTCAATTACAATGACCAAACAAATTTTGAATGTTTTAGTAAGTTTTGCTATTATTATGGATATTGTTTTGTTACATTGTGCTTACACATTGAAGGATTCTGGAGTCCCCACACTCTGAAGCCAAAAATATTAATAAGACATAATCCTAGAATTATTCCTTTTACCTATAACACTTTCTATTCTTGAAGAAATTGTATTCTTTAAGAGTTTCTCTGGGAATATGTTTAGTGCTTACATTTATTGACATAGGTGCTTGATCAATAAATTTTCTGCTTATAAGGCTCACCGATAACATCTTGAGGAAATATGAAAGATAATTGCAACTTTGGGTCATAAAATTGCAAAGTTTTAGTGCTTTTTGTTTGTTAGTTTGACCCAAGAGGTAGTTTCTTCTTCCCTGGAGAAAGCAATTTATCAATGAAATCCAATTCCTCAATTCCTTTGCATTTAGCCTCTGGAATTGTATTATAGTGTGTGTGTGTGTGTGTGTGTGTGTGTGTGTGGGTGTGTCTATGTTTGTGTATCTCCATTTTTGGGTGGGTGGAGAAGGGACTTATTTTAAACCTACATCGCTTTAATCATGCTTTCCAAATGAAATGGACAAGATATTATATTTGATTGATTTCATTTACCACTTAACCAGATAACATGTGACTCCTTCTCATGAGATATTTTCTTTTAATAAACTCAACTCTATAATGGCAATGTACATTTTTATAAAATACAGGATATCTTGATTTCTTTATGCAAAATTATTGGTATAATACAGCTAAGTAACTGAAACCTAAGTTGGAAGAAACCATTGGAACTCTTATTGAAGAGTGTGTGTGTAAGCACGTGTGTGTGTATTATGTACACACAAGCAAATTAGCCTTACTCCTAGGCATGTATGTTCTGTGAATAAAAATGGAATCTCTTTTCAGAAGATTGCCCTGTATGTTTCTCTCTGCAAGTGCAAAGAACTCAACTGGTAGGACTTCAAAATTTTGATGGTCCAACTTCCTATATTTCCTGTTATTTTTTTCCATATTATCTCTAGAATGATCAGTTACTGACTAGAATAAGTGTCTAAAATTTTAGTAATTTAGAAAATTGGATATTGGTATTAAAAGTTCAGACACAAACATAAATGTAATACCAATCTGTGCAAGTTTAGCACAAATTTATCTTTTATTTAAAAACGTCTCCAAAGTATTTGGATATGATGATGACTTATGATTACTGAGGTACTCTTTGAAGATTGTTAACATTTTTCTCTTTGCTTCCTAGTAGTGGGTTATTATGAGAAGTAGAGTGAGATGGACCTGGGATCCCTCCCCCAAGTTCATTTCTAGTTCTATCTCATTAATGTGCTCCTATTGAGGGTTCTTGGCCACTTTTCATTTACTGTCCTCATTTCCCACCTGGGGGGAAAACAAAATCTACTCTATAAATATTCTTGTAGATAAAAATGACATGAGATGAAGATGCTTTTAAAAGGCAATCATTATGAAAACAAAACATATTCTGAAAAAGATATCATTTTCGTTTGATTTATTTTTGTCTTTTTGGGTAAAATTCTCTTTCTACGCAAGAGATAATGTTGACTCAACTTTTTTAAAATTAAATATTAGTAATCCAATATTCTTTATCTGCGATGTCATGGTATCTAATGAATTTAAATAATATTTCTTTTGTTTGGATATTGCGTAGCTGAAGACTAATATGCTCCTCAAGGCACATTAGTTCTTATTTACATTATATTTACCTTGTCTTGAATGGATTTCTGGGAGAAGAGTTACTCTTACAGAGATCGTTGCTCTGGCTTGACTTCTCAGTGTCATTGAGTAAAAGGAAAGTCTGGTTTCTTAGCAAATTTATATTGTTAACCCGATGATCTCTACCAGTTCAATTGAAAACAAGATAAACATATTCTTATGTAACAACTTTCAAAATGGTTGAACTAAAAAAAAAGACCAGGAATTCCAAACATCTTTTACAAAGTATATTCAGCTTCCCAGAGTTAATTAGGTGACATCTGGCATCATTGTTGTTTTAATTTAGCAACTACTTGGGTAATTTCATTGAGATATTTAGGAGTGTAATTTTGACCTGCTTCCCCACATATTACTAGATGCTTTTATGATTACAGTGTTTATATTTCATAAGTTCCAAAGGAGAACAAAACCCCCAAGTAATTTGTGTATGAATATTATTGGTTGCTAATGGATAATCTTGATTCTTAAGAGAAAAGGGATAGTTTAATAGTGTGTATTCTCTTCTAGAGTCTAGAAATGATTCCTGAAGATGAAATTTCATCATGAACACTAATGGCCTTTCTACTGAAAAAGCATCTGGAAGTTCTGGCCTAACTTTTTTTTTTTTTTTCGTGGTGATATCAAATAACCACTCTAACCATTTATACTGGTCATCAAATATCCTCATCAATAACATTTTTGGGTTTTTATCACTATCATCTCAAGGCATATTTGATGAGTCATGAAGAATATTTATATCCAATTACTCATGTTCAGGCTTATCCGGTTACAATGTCTCCAAAGATAATTAGTTCATAAGCTATGAATCCATACTCCTATGGTTAATGTTTGAAATAATGTGTTTGTACAAACAGCTCTGAGGTATTTCTCAATTTTGTATTCATGCTAACAAGTCATGAATAACTAGCTGATACTCTAATAATGGAAATAAACCCAGTGATGATTTTCTAACCTATTTCCCCCAAGATTGAAAGATATGACTAATATATTTTTAATGAACTGAGTGGATTATTACAATTTTATCATGAAATACTTTTGTTGATTTTTAAAATGTTTATTTTCAAATAAGAAAGTATAAATTCAGATGTGGAAAAATGACATGCAATCTAATAAGTTAAGGAATCTTACAGATTCTCATTCTATAGTCATTGCTAAATTCATAATTTCTTTACATTTTTAATTTTTATTAAGTTTAGAGTTAACAGTGCAATTTATCCTCAAAGTGACCTATTTTGGCTTATGATTAATTTTAGGAATATTTGTTTTTTATTCCTAAACCCTAATTTATTGAGATGTGGATGCCTTTAAAAGCACCCAAAGCATAACACATCTTCTTTAATAGCTAATAAAGCAGCTACCATCTTATAGTTCCAGAAAATTAAATCTATAAAATACAAATTTATTGATTAAATTAATACATATGTTAATGTTACCTTCAAATGCATTGTAGCTCTCTGCTTTATAAGAATTATTGTCTCATAATGGTGTGTTTCATTTCCATTCCATTATGGATTTATTGTGAAAGAAGGCTTAATAGATAGACTTATTCTTCTTGATGTCTGTGACTATAAGCCAATCTCCTCAGGATTGAGCTGTTTTTTATGAACTTTTCTGGAGTCTTGCATTTCGTTAATTTTAAAAGCTATCTCCAGACAATTGCACTATTAAAAAACAATCTAGCCTTGGTAAGACTTGAGCTGAGTCAACATGCATTTGAGATTTTCAGTGTCAAATAGTGGCTAGCATGTAAACACACTGCTACTCTATAGATTCATTCAATACCCACTTTCACAACCGAAAATCATTTTTTTAAAAAAATATGTCAAGTGAGTTTTTTTCTTTGCTTAATCCCTCTACCTTTTTCACCAGCCCCCCACCCCCCCTCTCCTATGACAACTGTCAGTCTGTTTTCTCTCTCTCTCTCTGAGTCTGTTTCTATTTTGTTAGTTTATTTTGTTCTGAGATCCCAGATATGAGTGAAGTCAGCACAATACAATCTACAGATGATGTATTATAGAATTATACACCTATATAATTTTATTAGCCATTGTCACCCCAATAAATTCAATAAAAAATAAAATAAAGTGTATCAAGTGATAACCACAAATATAGGCCAGTTTGGGGAAAATGATTCTGTCAAATTAAAGAATAAATTGAAACTCTGAACCGTGGCTTCACTCAAGGATCATATTACACACATGTTTGCAGGATGCTTATAATGAATGGGTGCTTTACAGTTCATAATATCTTTGATATGCCTGTTTTTTAAGATTCAAGTTTTTGTTACTGCTGTTAGATATGCAATTTAGTACTGTGAGCAGAAGCCCCTTCTGTTGTAGTTAAAGTAGATATAGAAGAAAAGGTAATCCTGTCAGGGAGTTCCTGGGGTTCAAACATATTTAAGTGGCTTTCATGTCTTTAGTGAGGCCATATTTCTGATGGTTTGAAACATCAGCCCTGTAAATCTATGGATAGAGATGGTGGAAAAGTCTTTTTCAGGAGTGAATACCTCTTAAAAAAATACTAAACACAATATAAATTTTTAGAAGACAATTGCTAAAGGTTGAATAAATCATGCTCTAAAGTTGTAAAAAATGTGTTTTAAGGTAATTAACCCATATATTTCTCAACCTTTTCTTTTATAACACCAACCATATTAACATAGACGAAGTCTACCTTACTTAACACATTGATATCGAATGCCTCTACCTAAGTTTACAGTAATAGACTTTCTGATTATTCCTTTAGACCTGTCACTAATATACAATGACAGAGTTACCGTACATTTTATAAATGTGATAAGTCATACTTTTTAAGATTATACATTGGAATAATATGGAAGAATATTAAGGTTTCCAAAATAGAATAAAAAGAACTTGCCAGTTATCAATGAACTAAGCAACAAGTGGAAACTATATTTTTTTGTTCCCAATGACTAATTTTACTCTGAATGAAGTTGTTAAAAAACAACAACAACAATTTGTGAATTTTAAATTCAGAATTTTCTTGAATAAGCAATTAAGATGGAAGCTGAGTTTTCTAGATTTGTAAGATATACTCTTTTTTACTTATAGGAAGTTTCTACCTGTCTTTCACAATCGCCCCAACTCAGCACTTTCATTCTTCAAATGGGAACTAAGAGAATGGCATTCAGTTGACTCTGGGAATTGAACCTTAAAGTTAAGAGCAAAGAAAAAGAGGATTCTGAGCAATTTCTAAAGGGACAGTCTACATGCTTTTAAAAATTCATCTTAAGCCCAGCCAGTGTGGCACACTGGTTGAATGTTGACCTATGAATCAGGAGGTCAAGGTTCAATTCCTGGTCAGGGCACATGCCCGGGTTGCAGGCTCCAGCCCCAGTGTGGGGCGTGCAGGAGGCCACCAATCAATGCTTCTCTTTCATCATTGATGTTTCTATCTCTTCCTCTCTGTTTCTTTCTGAAATCAATCAAAAATATTTTAAGAAAATTCATCTTAAAACATTTTTTTAAAAACAAAACAAAACACTAAGGCACTTGTTTTAAGCATCTTTCTCACCTTTGGGCTCTTAGGTCAAGTATTTACAACCCACCTCTCCAGCACACACACATTTTTGCAATACATCACTCCTTATTTGAGTCCTTTTAGAGCCAAGTCAGATTATTGACATTTTCAAGGTAGAGCTGTCTCTCTACTTGGGCTAACACAAATTATGTTTGACTAGCAACAGAACTATGCGGAAATATAACTTGGAGCATCCAAGTTTCCTCTTAGAGGGAACTGTATCGAGTTTTCATTTGTGCCTTCCACCCATCCGTAAAATGCAGACATGCGAACACATCTCTCGTTTAACCAATTTGAAAGACAAAATGACAAATTGTGATCCTACAGAGATCGGCCAACGTGAATATGAAAGATCACTCAGGTCTCTTCTTTTTAAAACGCATCCTTGACAGCTGTTATTTAAGGAAATCATGTCTTACTTAGAGTAAGAATCAGCAGCTCCAATATAAACTGTGGTTATTAACTATTAAAATATTTGTTTCTCATCAATATGGAGTCAGTAGAATAAACAAAAGTTTAATCTATCTTTAATGATTCTTTCATCACAAAAATGATAAACATTTGACATCCTTTACTATCTTTCAGATACAGATTTTCAGATGTCTAAGCTGAAAGTGGAAATTTAATTGCTCAGGATTTGAAACTACACAATTAGTAACTATTGACTGAGAATTTATCTATTACCAAAGTTTGGTCTCCGATAAGTCCTATAATGCCGATTCTCATAATTATTGTTTAGAAGGTAATTTCTGACAAGTTCAGACAACATGATTTTTTAAAAATGTGTACGTGATATGCTGGGAATAGCTGATGTTAAATAGTCTCTATATGTCAGACATGGTAATGTCCCATTTATTCTTTCTTATAATATCCTTCAAAATCTGGCTGGTTCTTTTTATATAAAAACACTCAAGAATGCACATTAGGTTTATCCTGCAGGTGTATTTTCCTTTTGAAATGTAGTTCTTGATAATTTAAGTTCTGTGTTACTTTTTGAGTTTTGAAGACTGCTTGGGTTATGTTAGAAGTTAAAGTAATATTGACAAGAGTGGCCCTTGAAAATATCAAATGTTTTCAGAATTGTGTGTTCGATAAAGAATGGGGAAGTTGGGTGCTTATTGTTAAAAAGTTTAGAGGGGCTGGAATATATTACTGACACCGGTCAATGCAAGACTAACTAACATGTGAAAACCTGGGCCCTTCCAGCATCTCTAGCAACTGGGAAAGATGTTCTAGGCATCATTGCTAAAGAGTCTTCCTCTAGTTAGAAGCACGCAGTGTTCCGCCATCTTCCTTAGGAGGTGGTGCAGGGGCCTTGGAGAGGGGCAGGTGGAGACTTACCTCCGTGACCTTGGGTTGGCTTGCTTGTGGTGGATCACCTCCTTTTGTTGTTTTTAGTTCCTGTGGGTTAATATCTACCTCGAGTCCTTTTGAATGTGGTAGCATGCAAATGATTAAAATAACTGTAGACTGGATGGGTTTCCATTCATGAATCTTCTAGCGTTTCTCAGTATGTTACGATCACCCTCTTTAACACCTCTGTTGGTTTGACCCAATTATGAAGGACTTGCTGGCAGGTAGTATGTTTCAGTAAGCCTGTGACCTGCTAATGGTTAACACACTCTTGTGTACACAGTCGCTAGGGAACATGCACTGAGTTGAAGTCCTTTTCTCTAAATGTTATGTGCTGTTTCATTTTATCTGCTTACCCCAGCAACAGATTATCATTCTATTAATCTGTTAGTAATGCGTTACTTTTGTACTTTCTCACTGTCCTTCCTTTTTTTTTTTTTTAAAAAAAAAAAGAGAACTGAGCTGCCTTGTTTTAAATTACATTCTACAGGTTAAGACTGGCCTTAGAAGTGAAGCTCTCGAGTCATTTAGCTGCTAAACCTGTATTCCAGAAGGCCTTTCTGGTTATTTATTTTAGCTGATCAGGCAATACCGAGCCTCTGAATTACAGCTTTAAGTGGTTTCCATCTTAATGAGGGTTTCTTATTCCTCTGAGGAGGATATACTGCGGAGGGAACTAATCTCAGGCTTGATCCTGCCAATACAATCTTGTCCTACCAATAAAGAGGAAGTTAAGTGCTACTACCTAATGGCAGAACTGATTAGGAAAAATTAAGAGAAGGGGAGCTCCATTCCTCAGTTCTGTCCCTCACATCGGGGAAATTGCTCTTAAAAATCTCCAAACTTAGCTGGTTTGGCTCAGTGGATAGAGCGTTGGCCCATGGACTGAAGGATCCCGGGTTCTATTCTGGTCAAAGGCATGTACCTCGGTTGCAGGCTCAATCCCCGGCCCTGGTTGGGGGTGCAAGATGCAGGAAGCAACCAATTGATAAGTCTCTCTCTAATCACTGTTTCTCTCTCTCTCTTCCCCTCCTTTCCACTCTCTCTAAAATTAAATGGAAAAAATTCTCAATTGAAGATTAATTTTAAAAAAAGGGGGGGGGGGCGGGTAGCCAAACTCAGAGTCACCTGGGTTCTCTTTACCATTTATTTTTTTTTAAATATATTTTATTGATTTTTTTACAGAGAGGAAGGGAGAGAGATAGAGAGTTAGAAACATCGATGAGAGAGAAACATCGATCAGCTGCCTCCTGCACATCTCCTACTGGGGATATGCCCGCAACCCAGGTACATGCCCTTGACCGGAATCGAACCTGGGACCTTTCAGTTTGCAGGCCGACGCTCCGTCCACTGAGCCAAACCGGTTTTGGCCTCTTTACCATTTAAATACAAACAAACTATCACAGTGTTTCAACTTATGGGGTCATATCACAAAATACCTTGGTAAGGTTCAAATCGTACTTATTTCCAGTTCATAAGTGGTCAGAGACTGTAGCATAAAGTTCAGATGCAGGATGTTTTGCATAGTATGTTTAGATTACAAGATCTAATTTTAAAGTAAAATATGAGGAATGCTTCAAAAAACTTATTTGTAACTATGACTACCTTTGACTACCAAAATAGTGAAACAAAAGACATTTTAAAATAAATATGAAAATAATTTGCATACAGGAATGGAATGGAAATAGTATTAACAGACTTGAATGTTAGACTCAAAACCATAAAAATCCTGGATGAAAACATAGGCAGGACGTTTCTCAGAGCAATATTTTTTTCTGATATATCACGTTGGGCAAGGGAAAACAATATGGAGTTTCCTCAAAAAATTAAACATGGAACTGCTGTATGACCCAGCGCTTCCACTTCTGGGAACATATTCAGAAAAACCCGAAACACTAATTCGAAAGAATAAATGCACCCCTATGTTCACGGCAGTGTTATTTACAGCCAAGGTTTGGAGGCAACCCAAGTGCCCATCAGTAAATAAGTGGATAAAAAAGCTGTGGTACATTTCACACTGGAAACGGACATGGCCATTAACATCAGGAAATCTTCCCAGCGTGGATGGCCCAGAAGAACATGATGCTAAGTGAAACAAGTCAGTCAGAGGAAGACAAGTACCATATGAGTTCTCTCATATGTGGAATCTTATGAACAACAACAAAAAAGGCAAACAAAATAGAAATAGACTCATAGATACAGAGAAAAGACTCACAGCTGTCAGAGGGGAGTTGGATAGGGGCAGAGGGAAAAAGGTGAAGGGATTAAGCAAAAACAACAACCACCAACCTCATAGACACAGACAAGCTTATGGTGATTACCAGTTGGAAAGGAAGGTAGGGGCAGGTAAAAGAGTGTAAAGGTAGGATCAGTGGAAACAGAGATGACTTGCTGTGGTGAATACACAGCACACTATGCGAATGATGTATTGCAGAATTGCACACCTGACACCTATGTAATTTTGCTAACAAATGTTGCCCCAATAAATTCAATAAAAAAATAAATAAGTGAATAAATAAATAAATAGAACACACACACACACACACACACACCACCACCACCACCAACAAAACCATAAAGATAAACCTAATGTTAACACCTTTAGGTAGTTTCCCCAAACGTATTTTAAGAAAAATCACTCCATCTTCCTATATGTTAAGATGAGGGAATGAGGACCCCGAAACCTCTTCAGCACATTTGGTGAAGGAAAGAATTAAAACAGTGGTTCTGGGTAATTATGTATGGAAAAATGGCGGAATTTAGTCTAGGCCTGCCGTTCCCCACTTTTTCTGTAATGCTCTGTGTCTTACAAACTCATGTGCTTGAGCAGAGTTGTGTTCAATTTAATGATTTAAACTCAAGGAGTTAGGTGTATAATTATGATTTTGCACCAGTAGGAAACATGCTTTGAAACATTCCTAACGTCTCGACCACATACGAGGCCCTATTCTTGCTGCTTCACGTAGGAAAATATAACATTTTTTTGTCACAGTGATTAAATGGTGCGAGTTTGAATATATTTGATCAGCAGAATAAAAATGTGTGCTTAACAAAGATAGGAAATATTTGTTAGTCACAGGGGGATTATACTGTTCGTTTATGCATAATAATAATAATAATTCTTAGTTTATGAATGTAAGCGAAATGCATTGATATTACGAAAAATGCCATAGCTCCCACATAAGAAAAATACTATGTAAAAATATCTATTTGCTCCATCAGAATTGGAAATTATGAGTTGAGTCATTTGACAGTGCTCCATTTAGACAAATAATTGATAGGGACCCAGCACCTCCCAACCCCTATTTCAAAATGTTTCTATTATGTGATTTTATTTTTTTTATGATAAATAATTTTTAAAATGTATTCACTTGGAAGGCTTCCTAAGTTATTTACAACGATGGCATTCTTCAGTGACCACAGTGAAATAGCTCATGTGCTTGGGGCAACTTATATTGTGTGTGGGTATTAGCCCTTTCAATTGTGTGGTGGGTAAGACTGCGGATATCATGACCTTGGCCGTTCACATTGTATTTCTGTCTTGGCATTCTTTATAGTTGCAAAATTATTGCTGTATACGTCTCATCAATAAATAGTTTAGGATTAAATTATGAATTATAGGGCTATAACTAGAAAGCAAATTAAAGCCATCAATTGCCTTATCCAAACACCAGAGAAATATGACAGCTATAATTAAAATATTTACCTAATACTGGGCATTCTGATTGCTTTCTAAAGAGATTTTGCTGACTAGGAATCTTTTACAACCCAAACTTTCTCATTAGTAGAATTTACAAACTGCTCAGTTCTGTGTGCTATAAATAATAATGTTGGAAAAATTGGTGAAGAGAGAAAGTAGACCTGAATTCAGATTATTTGTAGGATTTTTTGTGTGTGGTGTCTAGATGTTGCATCAGCTGCTTCATGTAAAGTTGCTTTGCTCTGCCACCCTGGGATCACGCCTCTTGTTACTTTATTTTTGAATGTTCCTAAAATTAATGTATATGGTTTCACAGTTTACATATAATCTGTATTGTCTTAGGTACTGTGTGTATGTGAACTTTGTAGGTATGCCTACTTATCTCATGCATAATACATAGAGGCACAGTGAAATCTTTTAAAGATCCTAAACATAATTTAACTATGATTCTGTTTAAATAATCAGAAAGGTTTGTTTCTAATAGGATAATGGGAAAAATAGCTGAGCCAACACACACCTCTACTCTCCCCCCTCCACACACCCACCCATTCCTTTTTTTATCTATATAGAGAGATAGACAGATAGACACACACATATATAAACATATATAAACATTTATTTATTCATTCCTAAACCCATAGTTTTAGTCCATCCAATTTCATCCATGTTACGAAAATAACTACCTAAATATCTTTAATTCATTTGCAAGAATTGTCCTAACATAACTAAATAATCAAGTACACTTAGCATTAAAATTTATAACAAATTATAATATAATTAAACATTCATTATTTATAAAGTGCTCAACGTTATAAAACATTTATAAGCAGAAAAAATAATAAAAGAATTGTGAGTCCGGACTTTTCCTTGTGGCTTTGTAGGGCTTCACCATCTACTGAAGACACCGGCATGAGGAGGCCCTTGTGACTTGTGCCTTCCTTCCCAACACACTCAAAGGGACACGGGTGTGACAGGGACACAGCTGTGACAGATCACAGTCATTTGAGTTTCCTCGGGTCACTTTTGCAATGGTCCAGTTTAAAGCAATGCTATTAGATTTTTTTTTTTTTTAAATGCATCAGCCTCCTCCACAGCTTCATGCTGGAAAGCACGCTGTGGGCGCTCACTGACGGCCTGTGTGTTTTGTCTAGGTGTTGAGGGCAAGCTAAGAGGATGAAGGCGCCAAGTGCCCAGAGGAAGCATGATATGGCGCAGCGGAGCCGGTGCTGAAGTGCTCTCTCTGATGGCTCTATGGGAGTGGATAGCCCTGAGTCTGCATTGCTGGGTGTTCGCCGTTGCTGCCGTCTCCGACCAGCATGCCACAAGCCCCTTCGACTGGCTCCTGTATGACAAGGGACCCTTCCATCGCTCACAGGAATACACTGATTTTGTGGACCGAAGCCGGCAGGGATTTAGCACAAGATACAAGATATACAGGTACTGGGGGGCCAAGGGCAGGCCGGTGCAGAGCTCTCTGCCTGGGAGGCTGTGTGTGAATGGGTTTCTCTAAGGGAGAGTTTCCGAGGGGAGCGGGTTGTCATCAGGAGGGTTCTTATTTACCATTCACCTCTGTGATGTTTTTGTGTTATTTAAACATACACGGAGTGGCCGGATGACTATGACCACCCCATCAGTACCTCATTGACACTTCCAACAATACTGAATATTGAACACTTCCTAAGGAAATGCGCTCAAGGTTTTATTATTATTATTATTTACATAACTAATTCACTTCATTGTACCGATGGGGTGGTTGTAATCATCTGGCCACTCAGTGTATTTCTCATCGACGGAACGTATTCCAGGAAAACGTGATAACGGTGACCCCTTGTGGGTCCCTTTCAGATCCTAGAATCCTTCTGTGCCTTCAGGTCAATGCCAGTGAACTTGGAGGCTGAGTTCATCATCGTAAACACTGTTCAGTGAATTTTCTTCAATGGTGTTTTCCTTTCTACTTATGCTACGCTGTGTGGTTACATTTCTGAGCTTCAGTGGAAATGATGTCTTGTACTAGTCATTGAGAAGTTGAGTCCATTCATACTATGGCAATGGCGGAAATGTCCATGGAATAGAAGGAAAAAGATAAACAGGACATGATAGCAAAGGCTGAGAAAGAAGAAGGGATTGAGATGTATGGCCTATAGCTTTTACTGCTCTTTGGTGTTTAACTCTATAAATAGTTACACAAAAGAAGCTGTATGTGAATTCCAACAGACTTCCTGCCCCCGAGCCCAGTGAACCCATTAAATATAGGATACGCAAGTGCGCCTGAGTCTATGCCATAGAGAATGTTTTATGAAAGTTTTGATTGGTTCATTTCTTCGAGATAGAAGCTTACGATTCCCAGTGATTTGTTGAACATTCATAGAGAAGCAAAACTTAGCTTTGCATTTGTGTGTCTATATGTAAATATGTGATATATATGTTTTATTTTATGTTGTATCTGTGCACCAGAGGGCACTGTGCTTCTGGTCTGTATGTGGTCTTTATAGCCTGGGAAATGTATAAATTCTATCAGCAATGCCTACTAGTATTTACCAAACAGACTGAAGGTACTGAACTAGTTCTATGAAACATCACAGAATTACTGTGTGTGTGTGTGTGTGTGTGTGTGTGTGTGTGTGTGTGTGTGGTTAGAAATTCCTAGTCCAGGCAGCCAGAGCATGGTCACAAGTCTACAAAAAAGACTTACTCTATTTTTAAAGGTAAAATGACAAATATTAAAGATGTTCTGAAATGCAATCAGTATAATATGATTCCAGTTGTATTCCTTTTCATGTGTGTGTTGGTTAAGCCTGCTTTCCTTCACAGATTGTGTGAAATGACTTGAGTTGAAGGTGGTGAGAATGCCTTCTATGTCAGCATTCTGCAGGAGGGTTTTAACAGTCTGTCAGTCAGACTGGTGCACGCTTGTCTCCACAATCTATTGACATCTCCCTCGGGAGGCCGGAGGTGTCTTGTGTGTGGTTGTTGGAGGTTGGCTCATCCGTTGATTGGTTGTGAGTTGCAAACAAGGGTTGGCATGTTTTAGAGGTTCTAGGCTGAATGAATGAGAGGCACCAAAATTGTTTGGATTGCCACAGTGAAAGGTAATGGAAAACAACACCTTGGGGTTGGTTTTCAAGGCTTGTATATTCCATTTAGAATTCATGGGACTCTATTCCTAACGACCTTCATTAGTCCTATACTTCTCAACTTTCTGATATCTTTATCTTTGTCGCTTGAATAAGCATGTATGGAAGTTATCTGTTTGTAAACCATGGAATATGATGCCCTTGTCCCCTGCTTGGACCAGACCATAACTTCTATGTGACCTTTGAAACATTGCCTAATGATGCTATCTATGATCATTGGTGGTTGGCATGGAATGAGCAATGTAATATATTCATGAAGATTCCTTTTGCCTTGCCACAGTGAGATATTTCGTTTGTCTAACTAGTATTTCCCTAAATTTCAGAGAGTTCTCTTCACCTCTCCCTCCAATATAATGGATCTGAGTCCTTCTGGAGAAGTTAACTTTATTTTTGACATATCAGGACCATCTCAACAACAAGGATTAGAATAGCTTTCTGGTTTCTTTGCTGTTTCATATCTGTGTTCAGAAATAATTATCAGAGACTTTATTGTTCACAAATGTCCAACCTCAAATATGGAATTTGTGATTAATACACAGAGATGGAAAAATCTATATTTTCCCATTTTAATCTCTAGCTTTATCATTTTGAAAGACCACATAATTTCAAAAAGTGATCGGCAAAATTCTACCAGTGCATTTTATTACTGCCATAAGCTACTTCATGCAGGATATGTTGACATAGTTTCTGAAAGGCAGTGGTTATGAATGTAAAACATATTAAGCCTTTTAAGATAATGATGCCAAATATCTTTCAGTTGTCTTTCTTCATCTAGCTCCTTCTCCAGAATCATATTGTACTTTTTACTGCAGATATAGAACAGCAAGATCATAACAACTAAACATAGCAAGATCATGGTCAGAACTTAAAGAAAAAGAAATATTCTTTTCACAAGATGCATTTTGTCGACTAAGAAGGCTTATCTTTGTATTTTTATTTTATTTTATTTTATTTTATTTTATTTTATTTTATTTTATTTTATTTCCATGTCTATTTATTTTGTCTGATCTCACTTAAATATCACAAAAGTCTTCATGTCAATATCTTTGTATTTTTAAATTAATGAGTGTTATGAAGTACTTTTTAAATTTTGGTCTGAAACTACATTATGACTCAAGAGGTGATTATTTTATGAGTAGGGTCATTGAATTGGAGAATCTACAGTGAGCTTGCTAACACGAAACTGGGTTTTTTGGTTAAATATTAAAAGTTGGGTTTTCAGCTGTCTTTCTCTCTTGGCTAAAGATTGAAAGTAGGACCTAAGCACAGGCGTTTTAAGTGCGTGTTCTCACTTTTAGAAAATAGACTAAGCCTGAAGAAATTATGTCTGCTCTGAAGGCTAGAACAGGAGCACACGGGGCCCTAAATAAATTGAAACCTTGTGATTGTAGTTACCATATTCTAGAAACACCCTTAGGCAGTATGCTCACCAGCAAATGCATAATCTCTTACAGGCCTTGGGAATCCTCATCCTTTTCATAACTCGCAGGAGCTCTGGATGAGGGATTCACTTTTAGTAACTCCAACTTACAATGATCTCGAACCATGGACAAGAGTTCTAAAGTCAGAGGGTGGTGAATTGTGTTCCCATAAGAGAAACATTTTACATGTGCAATTACTCACTTACGATAATACAAAATAATAAAAAGCTTGACCCTTGAGTTCTAACATTTTTTTGCTTAACCACGAGTGCAAGTGAATCACGAGGAACATGGCAATGCTTTTCTTGTAATCTTTCAAAATAATGTAAAGATATGTCAGATTATTGCAACTGACTTGGCTTCCTCAGCAGTTTTTCCAAATGAAGTTTGAGAATAAGAGACAATTGAAATAAAGGTTGGGCCTTACTGACTTTGTAGTCATCTTCCCTGAAACAACTATATTTACAAAATGCCGTTAAGGACAGGCTGGCCTAGAAAATGATGGACGGATATATAGACACTTCATATATGACAGGGCCATAATGAAACAGTATATGAGAAAGGGTGAGCTTCTCAATAAGTGGTTCCGCAATTTGGGTTTTTGTTTGGGAAAAGCAGAAATAGGATTACTTTGTCATACCACCTCCACAAAACTGCTTGATATGGAATGAGGATCTAAATAGGAAAGGCAACATATTAAGCTTCTAGAACAGCCGTGGGCAAACTACGGCCCGCGGGCCGTATACGGCCCGTTTGAAATGAATAAAACTATTGAAAAAAAAGACCGTACCCTTTTATGTAATGATGTTTACTTTGAATTGATATTAGTTCACACAAACACTGCATCCATGCTTTTGTTCCGGCCCTCCGGTCCAGTTTAAGAACCCATTGTGGCCCTCGAGTCAAAAAGTTTGCCCACCCCTGTTCTAGAAGAAAACAGAGTGAAATACTTTCATGATGTTGGGGTATGTAAGAATTTCTTAAAATACATTAAATATCAAAAAAATAATTAGTCAGTTCAGGTATATTAACATTCACACTAGTAACAGAGTAGACAAAATTCCTAGATAGAATGTTAAGTGAAAGGAACACAACACAGGAAAAATTTGCACCCGTGATTCTACCATACGAAGCTCACAGAATAGGTGCAATTGAATTATGTGGTTTAGAAATATATAACTAAATGTGGTTGTAAAACAAAACAGTCCAAGACATGACCAAAACAAAAGAGAAGATAGAGCTCTTCATAAGAAGTGGAGAAAGATGAGCCACACCAACCAGGGCTAAAATTTTATTGAATTTTATTTCACAATCAAATGTATCTGTGAATTTATATTTTAAATATCCTTTAGCGGACAGTGGAAAAATTTGAAAAATTTCAGTCACGAATGAAATAGAAATAATAATTCAAGGGTTTAAGAATTATGATCAACTTTCAGAAAAGCCAGTTCTTAATGAGAATTGTATATCAGCTCATGATTATAAATAAAAGTCATGCTTTGTAACAACTAATAGAATTTGTAAGTAATAATTTTTAGTCTAACTGTGAATTCATGATTTTTGCTATTAAAATGAGAAAATGAACAGCATTACTAGTCCACAGAATTATTTACAGAAGAGAAAATAACAATTATGATTTTTTGGCATTCAAACAAATAATTTATTTGATTATTTTTCTCACTGTGGTTCCATCTTACCAAGCAGCCTGATTCTTCTCTGTCATTATCTCTGCGATCTTCTTCCAAATACAATTACCCAAATTATCACTATTGTTCTCTTCTGTTATCATGTTCTGGGTCTTCTGAGTTGCTAATGTGTGTGTGTGTGTGTGTATGTGTGTGTGTCTTTTATTGGACACTATGTCAAAAATGTAAAGTTTAAAATCAGAGGAAAAAGAAAATACTAAGTAATAATACCTCTTCATGTTTTTAGGTTTTAGATTTTTTTTTTTACTTTCTTTTCCTGTGTGTGTATTGTGTATATTTAAATGGAGTTTTATGAAATAACTAGTCATGTGCATTATATCTTTTGTTGTAAGAAAAGGTCCTAAAAGGATATTCATTATGTTTTTTTGTGTGCCTTAATATAAAATAAATTAATTGCTACGTAATTGCAATACTTAAAATTTCCAACTTTTTAAGTATGAGTCATAAAATTAAGATTAGGATATTAGCTCTGTTATTTTATGAACCATGTAATGTGAATAATAGTAAAAGATTAGACACCACCTTCAAATTAACCTTTCCAAAGTTAAAGCCAAAATTCATACTTATTATTTATATTTTGTAATAGATTTTATTTATTTAATACCTATTAGACCAAGTAGCAAGTTAAATAATAGGTTAGATTACTTTTTCTATTAGTTACTGATTTTTTCTTATGATTTTCAATTGGAATCAGAATTCCATAATCTACTGTAGGTTGCAAGAATTATCCATTAAAATTCATTTGGCCTAGAGAAGGGTCTTACGTGAATTAATTAGTAATATTTATCCATGGAATTTGCCTCTCAGACTGAAGTGATCTACGATGATACATAGATGTCCAACAAATGTTTGTGTAAAAAATTACACAGGCTGTATTTATGTATTCTTAATTTTCCTTTCATCTGTTTCTCTAAATGTTATAGTAAACAAAGGCAATATAAAAAGTATACTATTTATTAAACCAGCAAACAGGAAAATATTAATAAACTGTTTCAGTTTAAATGTAAAAGCTGATAACCTTGATTATAGGCAAAGGGGGAAATGATAAGCTCTTTGGTTACCATTAAAGAATTATTAAAGGTTTCTGAATATTTTAATGATAATCAAGAAACAGAAGGTTTCACAATATTTGAAATTAGTTCACTTATGTACAAGTTTATTGTTAAGGTGCCAATATCCCTATATAGACATATATTCTGCTAACATATGATTCCTTTTTGTCTCCACTTTTTAAAATGTTTTTATTGATTTCAGGGAGAGGAAGGGAGAGGGAGAGAGAGATAGAGACATCGATGAGAGAGAATCACTGATTGACTGCCTCTTGCATGCCCCCCACTGGGGGCGGAGCCCACAACCTGGGCATGAGCCCTGATTGGGATCAAATTAGTGATCACCTGGTTCATGGGCCAACACGGCCACTGAGCCACACCAACCTGGCCTCCTCTTTGTTTTAGAAATCTTTCTCCCTTCTCCACTCTAATGTGTAAGCTACCTGTTCCCTTCTTCTGTGACGGTTGCATAGAGGCAAAGAGAATGGCCTCACCATGCATGTGCACGTCTCTTTGCTAGCAGACCTTTCCCTGGCTGCTCACTTAAATAGATAATAGCAGCGAACTAATTAAACTATCTCTCCTTTAGCCTCGAATTAGCAAAGGCTCTGTGTTGCTGTGGCCTTGTGTTCTGACTGTCTTATCTTAAAGAAACACACGACTATTATCCCAAAGCATAATAGAAAAATAGATTTCAACAAATACCCCCAATGAAAATGTATTAAGTATTTGTTCACAAAATGCAATCTCGTGACAATTAACCATTATATGAAAAATAACCTTTGATAGTCATCACTAAATTCATCACACATAAGAATACTTTCCATATTTGTTACAAAAATCAACGGATGATAACTTTCTTTGCAATTATTTTTTTAGAGGTGAAACTTTTTTGGGGACATAAAATCAAAAGATTCCCAGGATTAAAAATGCCCTTAAGATTCACCTATCACCATGGCCAGTGTGGCTCAGTTGGTTGGGCATTGTACTGTGCACCGCAAGGTTGATGGTTCCTATTCAGGTCAGGGCACATGCCTGGGTTACAGGCTAGAACTTAGTAGGGGGCATGCAGGAGGCAACACATCAATATTTTTCTCTCTCTCTCCCTCTCCCTTCCTGTCCGAAATCAATAAAAATAGACTTTAAAAGTAAATACATAAAAAGTATCAGTCTGGAAACCCCAAGCTCCTTCATGGCCAAATTGGGGACATGAAAAGATTGGAGTTTCTGATGGATTCTTGGTCAACGTGTAATAAATTAAAGCCATCCTGTTCACTTTATGGGTGTGATATGGATTCTGAATACCACCAATTTTTGAATGACCCAGAAGGGCGGGTGGACGATTTTGAATTCACAAATTGTCAGCTACCTGTTATTGTTCTTAAGGTAACGTACTGTGGAGATCGGAGAAAGAGATCCCAGCATGGCAATGGGATCTTCCATGGTCTCCCCTGGCAGTCAAATGCCATGACTTCCATGTTGTGTTTAAGGTGTACTCTCTGGACTGTAGGTGTGAAAGCTGTGTTTAGTGAGGCATAATCTGACCGGTGTGTGAATGCAAGCAGTAACAAGGTGTGGATAGAAAGCTTCCGTTTTATCGAAATCTGTTTAGATTTACATTTTTGTGATTTGAATTTTTTATTATTTCCAAGGCATCCCTCTTGCCATTTGTGTGTGTATCTGTGTCTGAGTGATTGAGCATGTTTTGTGCCTGGGTTCCCCTTTTACTTTCATTACACCCCCCCCCCCTTAATAGCATTATTTGATTCTTATTTTGCACTGAAAATGAATGCCCAGTAGAGCTCATGGGTATGCAAATTATTTATTTTTCAATTCTTTCAGCAACGCAGATAAGCTTTTGAGTGACATTTTAGAAGAAAATGCATAATATTGCAGATTAATATTCATTTAATTTGCATTAGATAGAAAAACAAATACAGTTATGCAGTAGGAAATTCTTGAAAGAAAAATGGTTTACTTGCAAGATTATGCATATGACTGAATTCATTTTTCTGTAAGATTTTTTTCTCACTTAAAATAAAAGCATCTTTTTCAGTTTAATAATTTGTTAAAATAATTATTTTTAAGCAAGAAGGAATAAAATTTGCAAAATAAAATTTTTATGTGAAAGGATCTCTTAAACTTGCATGTAAATATTTGAGTGCTTACCTATACACATGCAGTATCACATTTATTTAAAATCAATTAATTAAGCAATAGCCACCCTAAGTGTATTATGTAAACATAATTTCCACTAAAATTTCAGAAATATTTTTGTTGAAGGTTAATAATTTCATGACAATTTGTAAATGTACTGTCTTCTTAGAAATGGCGACTCAAACTAACCTGAGGAACGGTACATAATATGTCATAACTTATCTGTTTCCTGAGACATTTTAGTAATTATCTAAAGTAATTCTAACAGACATATTATGGTAGTTCTATCGGACATATTACCCAGAAATAAGTTTAATGAGAAAAAAAATCTTGTAAGTTTGTCATCTGAACAGGATAAACATATTCGAGTTGTTTACAGCACCATTAATTTGATTTCTTATAAATTATACAGTGGGATTGAACTGTTTCATTTTAAGGGTTGGTTTCAACAGCAAGAACCAAACAAACTCCTTGCTTCATAAAGCTAAATGATGGCTTTTTGCTGGTACTCCGACATTCCCCACCAAGAAGGAAATGTGGTATGTCATCACTATTTTTGTATCTGATTATCTTTAAATATCATTGAGAATTGGCAATTATCCCTTATTGTGGGTGAAATAGCAAAGTCTTGATAAGAGAAACTCACATATAATACTAAACATTAAATGAAAAGTTATATGCATTTAAAATCTTGATGCTGCTTCCAATGGCCTTATAGGTTAAAGTGTTGCCTTGGTGGTTAAATTTGTCTGTCTTCATTATGAGTGAGCTTATGAGTTTATAATATATTCATAATTCTATTATATGTAATTATATTGTGAATATAGTCTTTTCCTAAAAACTATCTGTTCCTGACATTTGACTCTTTTCTTTGTCTTTGGGCAACTTTCATGTTTTAAAAAGTAGAGGTATGAAACTGAAGGTAATGGTTCCAAAAATTACATATATGATAAAAATTTTGAAAAGAAATATTTGAATGAAAATGTTTAGAGTGGAAAATAGTTTTGCTATTTTATCCTCTCACTCTTGATACTACCTACTGTCTTTAATTCAAGAGCGATCTCTAATACCAAATCTAATGAAATCTTTTCAATTTTGTGACAGTATGGAGGTAGCTAAGTAGCACAATAATTAAAAAGCATGGCTTAGGTTTGAATTATGGTCTCGCCACTTCAATAACCTGTAACCTTAAACTCACTAATTATATCTGTATCATCGTCTGTAAAATAGAGATAATGATACTATTCACCTTACAAGTTTTATGTGAGGATTTAACTAAATAATGCATGTCACTGAAGCACTTAGCGTAGTGCCTGACACAAGCAAGTCATGTTCCTATAATTATGATTATTATTACCATCCTGTCAACATATCATCTGCCACTCTTTCCTTATCCCTCTTCGGTCATGTTTTTAATGAGTGTTACTGTTTCTGGAGGCTGTCATTAGATAGGAGATGAATGTTTCTTACAGTTGTGGTCTTGTCGCTGCCTAAAATAGTCCACAGTGCTTCATTACCGGTGAACTGCTTTCGGAACCCTTCTGAGAACTATCCCTGAATTTTAATCCAGAAACATATTGTGCAAAAACGAACACTAGATTTAGAATTGAATTATGGCTATTAAAATATGTATGGATTGCCCAGCCGGCATGGCTCAGTGGTTGCGCATCAACCTATGAACCAGGAGGTCACTGTTCAACTCCAGGTCAGGTCACATGCCCCAGTTGTGGGCTTGAGCCCTAGTAGGGGCCGTGCAGAAGTTAGCGGATCCATGATTCTCATCATTGATGTTTCTCTCTCTCTCCCTCTTCCTCTCTGAAGTCAATAAAAATATACTTTAAAAAATAAAAAAAAAGCTCTAGCTGGTTTGGCTCAGTGGATAGAGCACTGGCCTGTGAAATGAAGGGTCCCGGGTTCGATTTCGGTCAAGGGCACATGCCTGGGTTGTGGGCTCGATCCCCAGTAGTGGGCATGCAGGAGGCAGCCAATCAATGATTCTCTCTCATCATTGATGTTTCTATCTCTCTCTCTCCCTCTCCCTTCCTCTCTGAAATCAATAAATATAAAAATATTTTTTAAAAATAAAAAATGTATGTATTTGTAATAGGCTAGTTTATCGCTCTAAAAAGCAGTTTTCTGAGGAAGTTGGAACAGATCAAGGTGTCTCAGAATTCTACAAATATATTATTCCACATGGTTTCCACTTTCTGTTGACATTTTGATGATAACTTGAAGAAATCCATGTAAAAATATTTAATAATGGTGAATATTATCCTCTATGTTCAGATATATATTTTCATGCCTATTTGCACATGAGAGAATACATATAAACTTTTAGAATCCTCAGACAGCATTGTAATATTGAACAAATGCGTGCTTCTCCATTTTTGAAACTGCGCATTCTACATATCAACGAATAAATGCAGTCCTGACACTGTATTTAGATTTTTGCTGATTAAAAATAAAATGCTGGGCTTTTCATTATTTATTGGCTTTTCATGAGAGTCACATTTATTGGCTTCCTGTTGAAATGGATACTGTTAGAGAGGAGGATTTTATTGCAGTGATTTGGTTTGAGCCATTTACCTTTCAGAAAGGCACAAATCAACATTGTTTGGGTCTAATGGTTATTGATTTGGAAATAATTCTAACAAGGATAGTTCTTTAAGGTCAAGCCAAGGTTTTGCCAGCTTAGCTGTTGTAGGAGTCCCATGTTGCCTGAGCCCTTTTTTATGGGATCCGTTTTATTTGATTTGACTTACAGTTCACATTTCCAGGATGAGGGGTGGAGTGTTAGCCTTTTTTTCTGATAATGTGCACTACTGCCATGGTATGTTGCTGCTGACTCATAATAGAAGGACTTGCCGTTGCACGTTAAGAACTTAGATTTCTTCTAACCGACTACTTTCACACTCACTTTCCCAGCGTTGGCACTCTCTCAACCTTTGTCATTATTGAAATAAATTGGTCACTGGAGATTGAAGCTCTAAGAGCATTGTCCATTTATTTTGGGGAGCTGCGTTAAATGCTTATTTTGAGACAGTCCCTAGGTATTTGCCAACATGTGTCTGTTAATTTTTAAGTCCTTCGTATCCCCTGGAAAGTGTTAAAGCATTTCAGTCTGCACGCATAGGTCTCTTTTCTGCTCCTCGAAGACGTTTCTTCTTACCTGAGTTTTTAATTATTTTCTGTGTAAATTTTTCTACAGCACCTCTAATTCATAGGTCTCCTGATCTGTGTCTGTCCTTCAGACTGTCACCTTGGTTTCAGTGTTTTAGATTTTTTTTTCTTTTCTAAGAGATCTTTCTCAGTATTTTCCTCCATATCTTGCTACGGTGGTTTGAAGTGTCAGTCCTGTTTGTGCTTGCCTTCAATCCGATTTATTACTTTTTTTAAAAAAATCAACTTGAGGGAGGGAAGGAGGAAGATATATATATATATATATATATATATATATATATATATATATATCTTACATATATATGGAGAGAGAGAGAGAGAGAGAGAGAGAGAGAGAGAGAGAGAGAGAGAGAGAGAGATTTTGTTGTCCCACTTATGTATGTATTCCTTGGTTGATTCTTGTATGTGCCCCGATGGGGGACCGAACCCAAAACCTTGGCACATTGGGAGAATGCGCTAAACAACTGAGCTACCCAGTCAGGGCCTGTCATTGCAGTTCTGGTTTCCTTATGTCATCCATTGTCCCTTTAATAACATGTTTTCTCTCTCTGGCCCTCATCACACAAAAAAATAAAAACAAAGGAATTCTGTGTATTGACCTCTCACCAACTAAGAAATTAAATACTGTAATTTAAAGTTCAAGGTGCAGTGTCTGTGAAGGAACAGGTTGTGAGACACCAAAGCTAGGTTAACACAAACTTACCCCCCCTTGTTTAAAACTGGGTCACAGTGATATACCATTATAACATCCTTTGAGACAAAAATAAAGCTGCCATAATAATAATCAAAAATAAAACTCATGTCTAGCACCAATGGCAGAAGGTATGCGGGCACATATGCTTCCTTTCCCCCCGGGGGTGGAAAAGTTGAGGAAGTCTGAGGAAGTGTGAAGTGAAAAGTTTGAGAAATTCATTTGTAAATAGGAAAAAATCAAAAGACAATATTTCATTCTTTAGTAATGACTTAATCTTGAAAATGGTTTAAATGCGCTACATTGGACAAATAAATATGGTACAAAGTATAAGCAAAAGTTGAGTTAAAAGGATCAGCAATTTTTTTTTGTCCAATTGCCAAATACGTAAAGGTACGATAATTCTTCACATGGTAAGAGTAATTGATCTACCTGCTGCCATTCACAGTATTTATGGAGGGAAAAATTTACACGATTATATGAATCCATTTGGAATATTTGTAATGTTTGATCAATACTCTTTCTCTGGCTTTATGCTAAATAAATAAACAGAGAATTCAAGTCAGTCTAGTGGATTGGACTGCCTTTGGAAGGCTGTTCCATAAAGCACGGTATGTATTTGGCTGTTGTCGATAAATAGAAGCATGAGGCATGAAAGGGAAATGTTCAGCTTTCAGAAATAAAGAGGTAATCCCCCTACAAGAGTGTGGAACAGAGTTTAACTCTTCATGACCAGCTTTGGTGCCCAGAAAGGGCCTCCCTGCCTCAGACTCTGCCCTGCAATGACCTAGCCAGACTGAAGCATGGACAACAACTGTTCATGTAAAAAAAAATGGTGTGAAAGATCCAGGATCTAGAAAAATTATTTCCTTCCCTTCAAATGAGAAACATGGAAGCCTCCTATCTGCCTGGGCCCCAAATGACTGTCCATCACCCTTCAAAAATCATAATAAAGTCCTGATGCTTCAAATATTGTTTTTCATACAAAAAATATCATAAGCACCCAGCTGGCGTGGCTCAGTGGTTGAGCATTGATCTATGAACCAACAGGTTATGGTTTGATTCCCGGTCAGGGCACATGCCCAGGTTGGGCTCCAACCGATTCATGATTCTCTCTCATCATTGATGTTTCTATCTTTCCTCTTTGAAATCAATAAAAATATATTTAAAAAATAAATAAAAAATAAATAAAAAATATATTTAAAAAGAGTATGTATAATACACACACACACACACACACACACACACAAACACACACACCTGTTCAGGATGCACATTCAGGAATTGTAACACAGACACCATGTAGTGAGTTGAGACTATTGGAGACAGACTAGTGGCCAAATGATGGACAGAAGATGTCACCTGGAGGGACTGGAGAATTCTTCGAGCAGCTGCGTGTCCATTGTTACTTCAAGCACTGACACAAGCTGCTTCTTGAATAGCTTTGGTGGTTAAGACATTACCACCTGCAAGCCCATCTGTGTGCTGTGGAATACTATTTAGGATTCATACATAGATTCATTATAAAAACCTACTTTGATCCCCCAATTTGGTTGCTTGCAAACGTTATACCAACACAGCTGATATTTGTAGAACCTCTCAAAAGAAACAACTTATTTTTAAAGAAAGAATGCTTTCAAGTAATATTTGCATATTGACCTAGAAATATTTTTTTCTAAGTAGGGATTTTTTTCCCTTGTGGTTAGCATCGGCCTATACACCAGGATTTTGCATTCATTTACTGGGTTTGTTTTGTGGCCAATGTTCGTTTTCTAGTTTCTTAAGAAGCTAGCTAACTTAAAATATGTGTGTGTGTGTGTGTGTGTGTGTAAATGTATGTATACATATAGCCTTTAAGACTAGGAACCATACAGAGAAAAAATATGAAAAACTGGTGGTGGGATAGGCGTTGCCATCTCCGTTTCCGTAGCATCAGATATCAAAATTTTATATAAACTTCTTCTGAATATAGTGTTATTTCAAATATCTATGAATCATTATGTAATATTTTTAGAACTAAGTTTAGAACTAGTATTCATAGGATGAATACTTCTGTTATTCATCTTCAAACTCAATTATACATAGTGCACAACAGATTTTTATAGGTATTACCAATGACTTAAACTTAAAAGTCGTAATATTTTGTATGTTGTCCCCATGGAACAAAAATAATCCAAAGAAACATACTGAATTGATTTTTTGAATAAAACTCTATTAATTCAAGAAGAAATTGGTGAGAATGCAATGACTGCACATTTGTTTTTGAAAATTGGTTTCAGAGTTTTGAGATTAACTTTCACTTTTCTAAATGTAAAGCTGTCAAAACATTCAGTTTTTTAAACATTTTCCCTTGTTATAATGGAACTCGTGTAATTAGAGTTTTCTAATATTTGAAGTTTAACTCAGGGGTGAATATTGATTTTAAGATTTGCTTTTTCTGTAGATGAGAGCCTTGAATTTACAAATGGGTACTTACGTGGAAATTCTTTAAATCAGATGCATGAATAGTTTATAATGCGATTTGTGTCACAAAAGAATTTATAAGATTTAATTTTCCTTAGGAAAAGGGAGCTCTCAGAGGGTCATTTTTTTAAAAAATATAGTTTTATTGATATCAGAGAGAAGGGAAATGGAGAGAGAGATAGAAACATCCATGATAAGAGAGCATCATGGATTGGCTACCTCCTGCATGCCCCACATTGGGGGATCGAGTCCGCAACCTGGGCATGGAATTGAACCTTGACCTCCTGGTTCATAGGTCAATGCTCAACCACTGAGCCACACTGGCTAGGCAGAGGTTCATTTTAAATAAGTATCCATCTTGCCTTGACTGCAGTGTAATGAGTATGTCAAGGGCATCATTAAAAAAAAAATACAGCTAAGCTGTGAGGCCTCAGAATGTGGAGGATCCCAAGGAGGTTGCCCCTGCATTGGGTTTGAGGCCCACAAGTTAAAGCAGCACAAAGCTAGGTGAGCAGGTAGAAGGCAGATATCAGTCTCATAAGGTTCACTTTAGTTCTGAGTCATGACTCTTTTTTTTTTAAAAGTATGAATTTTAGCGAGAGAGGAAGGGAGAGGCATAGAGAGAGAGAAACATCGATGAGAGAGAAACGTCATCCAACGGCTGCCTCCTGCACATTGCCTCCTGGGGATCGAGCCCACAAAGAACTGGGTAATATGCCCTGCCTTCAAGTTTAAATTGTGTAGAGAGGGCTTGACCTACCTGTATCATGTATTGACTGGAGGGGTATTCCAGCATCTTAGATTTCAGGGATACTGTGGGTGGGTTTGATCATCTATGACAGTGGTCGGCAAACTGTGGCTCACGAGCCACATGCGGCTCTTTGGCCCCTTGAGTGTGGCTCTTCCACAAAATACCACGTGCGGGCGCACATGCACAGTGTGATTGAAACTTCGTGGCCCATGCGCAGAAGTTGGTATTTTGTCGAAGAGCCACACTCAAGGGGCCAAAGAGCCGCATGTGGCTCGCGAGCCGCAGTTTGCGGACCACTGATCTATTAGATAATGCGATAAACAAGAACTGTCATGATCTTCAATTGGAAGGATCCCTTTCATCTGTGGGTGTGGCCCCCAGAGATGCTGGCAAAATTCAAATAGTATATACATTTTTCCTCAGTAAATTACTCTGCTGTTACTAAAATAGAAACTTGTTCTCTAATGATCAAAGAGATTCTGATCAAGGAACATAGCTGATATTTTCAGCTGGAATATTTTAAGATCAGTTGTAATCAGGCATCTAATTTGACCCTCAGTCCTGTTGCTATGAAACCTTTGATCTTGTTCTCATCTCTCTCCTCTTCCAATGCTTTATTTAAAGAGAATCGGCCATAAAAGGTAATGAAATTAATTACTGGATGGAACTGTTTTGTAATTTTCATTTGAATGTTCGAAAACATCTGCCAGAGTCAATTATTTTAGTTTGGGTAGACTTCTTAGGGGTTTTTTTTTGTAACAGAAATTAGACAAGAGAATCAAAGGTTTCTTGAGGCATCTACCGGTTACTGATGATGAAAGCGAGTTTTGAGCATACGGGATGCGTGCCGACTTTCAATGAACTTGGACATATCACTGCAGGACTGCATGATGCCCATTCATCTCCAAGCTGCATCTGGTTCTTGAAAAATAAGCGAGGGCAAAGCCCCACTAAAATGCACTTTATTTTATATCACTTAAATGGAAATCTGATCTGTCAGGAGACTCCTCGACACGGTTTCCTGACGCTTGCAGTGCTATGAAAATCCAGGCTTAGCAGAAATAGTAGCATTAATGTGATTTGTGTCGAGTTTATAAAACAGGCTCCATCGCATGTTAAAAGATGATGGTGAGTAGATGATACTGTGAAACCTCTATGTTATGCTTCCGCATAAGATGAGAGCAGTCAGCCCTCGGAACCCTTGTGTCTAAGAGCTGGTGGCACCAAGAGTCGGCAGTAGAAGCCGAGTTTAACACAAATGCCCTGTAACCATGTCTACATTTTAGCTTCTGACACTGTACATGGTATTAACAACTCACAGTCTTACCGTACTTAAGAGTTTGTACTTTCCAAGATCCTGGTGAAATCTATTATGATTCATCTGAAGACATTGTTGACTCTTTCTAGAGCAGATAATACCTTGGAAATCAGATTTATAATAGACAAATGAAGAGTCCGGCCGGTGTGGCTCAGTGGTTGGGCGTTGACCCATGAACCAAGAGGTCACCGGTTTGATTCCCGGTCAGGGCACATGCCTGGGTTGTGGGTTCGATCACCAGTCGGGGGGGGGGGGGGGCGTGTAGGAGGCAGCGGATTGATGTTTTTCTCTCATTGATGTTTCTATCTCTCCCTACCCCCCTCTCTCAATCCAGTAAAAATAAATATGAAAATAAGATCGACAAATACATGGGCAACATCAGGCTGCCTCAAGGTCACAACTCATCGGGTGTGAGTTGAGTGTTCCTAGGTGCCTCGAACCCCCTAAGTCACATGATGTATAAATAGGACACGTGGACCTGGCTCACCCCTCTCTAGTCTTCCAACCTGACCATCTTTGCATGAATTTCGTTACTTGTTTGCATTCCTTCCACAGCCCCTGCAGGATGATTGCAAATGAAACCCCCAGATCCACCGCCCGAAATGCAGACAGCGTGAAGCTGCAGAGCAACGCAGCCTCGGTGCCTATTTTCACTTTATTTCATTGTCCTCCCTGCCCATCGCTTTCCTTCACTTTGCATTCATTTCTTCGATTGCGTTCTGCTCGCTAAGGCGATGCTGCGCTCATTTGTATGGCGAGCCTCCAACCTGGCTGCCTTCTCTGTTATCAGCAGCATCCTCGCAGCTCTCAGGGCTCATCGTCACTCAGGCTAACAAATGACCTGGCCTGTCTGCGCTTCTCGGAAACATTGCTCATCCCTGCGCGCTAAGAAGAGGGCATGTCATTCATCCTACAACTCAGGAGCTGTGCAGGCAGGCGTGGCTGCCCTTCTTTTTTTTTTAAAAAAAAATATTTTATTGATTTTTTACAGAGAAGAAGGGATAGAGAGTTAGAAACATCAATGAGAGAGAAACATCAATCAGCTTCCTCCTGCACACCCCCCACTGGGGATGTGCCCACAACCAAGGTACATGCCCTTGACCGGAATCGAACCTGGGACCCTTGAATCCACAGGCCAATGCTCTAGCCACTGAGCAAACTGGTTGGGGCAACGGCTGCCCTTCTTATCCACGGTGATCCATTGAACAGCAATCGCTTCTCTCCTGGTTCACGAGTTTGCATGTTTGGTCTTCTGGATTAGCAGGGTTTTTAGAAGCCTTTGGGTGGGTTTTACGGTGATGATGTCATGGCAACCATTCCGTGGTGGTTTTTAGAGTAAAACCGTTTTTTGAAAACTTGGGAGAAAAATGGTAAAACGTGTATCCCAATTAGTGGAGAGAAAGACACCTGGAGACTCGGGAAGAAATGTGGCTTTAATAATGGATAAATGGCACCATAAAAACTGCGTGCATTATTAGGTAAGACACTTCATCTTTCGGAGCCTTAATTTGCTCACCCATAAAATTGGGTTAATAATTGATCTTCCTTGGCAATCTCGCAGGGCTTTTGAAGGGCTAAAATGACATAATGCGTATGAAAGAGCCTTGGAAACTATCAAGTGTTTTATGATTTTAAGGTGATAATATAATTAACTGTTCTTTACTGGGAAATACGTCTTCCTCCTTGGTTAACTATACTGTCTTTGTTGCTGTGCAAGTTTGAAGGCATTTTTAGTAATGACCATTCTCCAATCAAAGGAAGCAAATTTGTTAATAAGTAACGTCCTATGAAGTTGTGAACCCCAGTAATGTTATCAAGGAAAAAATAACAGCCACGTCTTTTTAGCATGGTTCTGTTGATCCCTCAAACAAAATTATTCTCAAAGTATAATATTTTTTTTTTTATTGAATTTTAGCCCTGGACCATAGGACTTAGTTGATTTATATTTCTTTCTTCAGCAATAACTTTTCAAATTGAGCTAAGGCACAATGCTGCTTTTAATTTTTGCTGGCAGTGGACTGAAATGCTTTCCATTAGAATAATTATTTGCAAATAACAAAATTGTAGACAGGCTACAAACTAGCCAGCGATTTGATTGAAAGAGCACACGGATCGTGCGGTTGAGAGTCACGGGCTCAATTTTAATGCATGTACTTTTTCTTCTGCTCAGATTTGTAGAATTACATGGAGTAATTATCACTGCCTCTCAGGGCTTTTGGGGGGATGAAATGAGATATGGTAGGTAAATCACCTGGTGCATTTTAGATTCCTAATGCATTCAGATACATTCCCCGCATTCTTTAAAGAGGCTTTGCTTAAAATACACATTGCTCTCAGAGTCAACACCTTCTGCCCCCAATTTTCATGTTGGCATGGAAATATTTATCGAATTACCTACGGGGATGAAGATGTTGATTCAGAAGCAGTATATGTAGTGATGAGAAGGTACGCTAAAAGGAATTAGTATCAAATGTCCGGAGAATTTTAAAAAGTGAACTCCAAAATGTGGGAGAAGCTCAATACTTTTCAGTGTCTCTACAGAACCACCCTTCAGTTCTTTTTTTAAAAAAAATATATATTATTGATTTTTTTTACAGAGAGGAAGGGAGAGGGATAGAGAGCCAGAAACATCGATGAGAGAGAAACATTGATCATCTGCCTCCTGCACATCTCCTACTGGGGATGTGCCCGCAACCAAGGTAAATGCCCTTGACCGGAACCGAACCTGGGACCTTTCAGTCCACAGGCCGACACTCTATCCATTGAGCCAAAGCAGCCAGAACCACCCTTCAGTTCTCAGTTCCTTTAGGCAGCATATTTCTTATTCCTACTCTGATCCACTTAGATGTTGATTAAGGTCACATGCAATCATTAAATCATTCCAGTATCAATTGATATTCAGTGAAAGTCTTCCCATCCCTGGCTCTGTGCTAGGCAAGGAAGGTAGGAAGGGATCGCATGGCTCCTGCATCCTTATTTGATCGGATGATTTTGGCTTCTCCTGTCCCAGGCAGGTTTCATCAGGCATTGGGATTGCACCCTTTCTGTTTCCACCCTGCCAGGCCTGAGGCTATGAAGTTTCTGTGGCTTTGCCTTTAGAATTCCAATGATTCACCCAGAAGAACTCAATAGGTAACTGAATATAGATCGAATAACCTTTCCTATTTATCCAGGGTAGCCTAATCTAATTCACATCAAATTCGATTCCGGGCTGTTCATTTCTTCATGTCCATATTTCCTTAGACTAGTGGTTCTCAACCTTCCTAATGCCATGACCCTTTAATATAGTTCCTCACGTTGTGGTGACCCCCAACCATAAAATTATTTTCGTTGCTACTTCATAACTGTAATTTTGCTACTGTTATGAATCATAATGTAAATATCTGATATGCAGGATGTATTTTCATTGTTACAAATTGAACATAATTAAAGCATAGTGACTAATCACAAAAACAATATTTAATTATATATGTGTTTTCCCATGGTCTTAGGTGACCCCTGTGAAAGGGTAGTTCAACCCCCAAAGGGGTCGCGACCCACAGGTTGAGAACCACTGCCTTAGACCAATTCGATATCGAACTACTTTCAAATAATTTCAGTGCATATGTTGTTGGGTTAGACGAGAATGTTTTCAGGACAGTATGGAGAATGCTTTAATATTAGAGGAAAAAACTCTAATCTTTTAAAGTTTACTTGTCACTTTGTGAATATAGTGTCTTTTCCTTTTTTTTCTTTGTCATTATTATTATTATTATTATTATTATTATTATTATTATTAGAGGCTTCGAGATTTTGCATTTTGCCTGACTTATGAACTAGGCAGACTTGAGCCTTCAACTTTATATATATTCTGTTGAACGTGAAGCTGATTTTCTGCTAAGTTCAGCATCAGTACTTGAACCCAGGTTTTGTTCATCTATTCTGTGAACACACTGGATAGTTTTTTTAAAATATATAATTTTGATTGATTTCAGAGAGGAAGGGAGAAGGAAAGAGAGATAGAAACATCAATGATAAAAATTATTGATCAGCTGCCTTCCGCACGCCCCCTACTGGGGATCAAGCCTGCAACCCGGGCATGTGCCTAACTGGGAATTGAACTCTGATCTCCCAATTCATAGGTTGATTGATGCTCAACCACTGAGCCATGCTAGCTGGTCCACACTGGATAGTTTTAATAGCCAAAAATCTTCTACTGAGACACCATCAAAGAGATTTTTAACATAGAATCTGAAAGGATTTTTTAAAAAGTAAATTGGATTTCTAAAATTAATAGTTGCTATTAAGTATAAGGATGATGTAACTAATTTTAATTTACAATAAGAAGGAGCTATTACACACCATTAACATTTCAATGTTCATCTGTCTAAAAAGCCTTCCAGTTGATGAATATATGAATGTATTAATTGCATATATTTCTATAATTTTTTAAATGGCCTACTATTCCACAAGTGAAACTGTAATCAACTATGCAATTTTTAAATATAAAAATACATTACTTTAATTTCTTTAAGTTAAATGTACTTTTGAGGAAAAAATTCCATAGAAATTAAGCTTTACTATCATATATAAAATAATACATAGCTACATATATAACATCTGTTTTCATCTAAGAATGGTTCATGTGTATTTATTCTTAAGACTGTTATTCTTACCTGGCTGGTGTGGCTCAGTAGTTGAGTGTCAACCTTGAACCAGGAGGTCAAAGTTTGATTCCCAGTCAGGGCAAATGCCAAGGTTATGGGCTCAATCCCCAGGTGGGGCATGCAGGAGGCAGCCAGTCAATGATTTTCTCTCATTGTGGATGTTTCTATCTCTCTTTTCCTCTCCCTTCCACTCTGAAATCAATGAAAACATTTTTTTTTGTGTGTGTGAAAAGACTGTTATTCTAATGGTGATTGCAATAATCTATTTTTTCTATTAACCAGTAGATTTAGGTTGTGCATATTACACTAACATGAAACAAACATGCCTACTAAAAGTAAGCTGTTGTTTCTTTTTCCTCTGCTCCCACCACAACACTTCTGACGCCAAATCTGTGTTCTCCCCACGCCAGCTCATCCTCTCAGGACACCACCTGGAGTCCCAAAATTTAGTTATTGGCATTAACAGAGACCCCATATGCCATGGGCTCAGTCCCACAAGACAGTGTCCCATTTCAGATGCCAGTTGCAAGTAGCAGATCCCTAGGTACCCACACTTGTGTTCACTTGGCTAAACGTTGGGTAGTCCCTCGTTCCCCTCTGTGGTTCAATAATTTGCTATCATGGCTCTCAGAACTCCAGGAAACTGTTCCTTCTGTTTACCAGTTACTACAGAGGTTATGGTAAAGGATACAGGTGAACAGCCAGAACAGGGCGAGGTCCAGAAGGCTCCACGCCCAGAAAATGGGCTTGTGGAGATGGGCACCCCTCCTCCCACATGTGGATATGGTCACCAGCGGAGAAGCTCTCTGAACCCTATAGTTGATGGGATTTTATGAAAGCTTCATCATATTATTTTGATCAACTAGAGGTCCGATGCATGAAATTTGTGCAAGAGTAGGCCTTCCTTCCCCTGGCTGCCGGCACCGGCTTCCCTCTGGCACCCGGGACCCGGGCCTTGCTCCAGCCCGGCTTCATCCAGAATGACATCCAGTCTAATTAGCACACTACCCTTTTATTATTGTAGATTATTAGCTCAGTCACCAGCCCCTCTCCCCTCTAGAGGACAGGGGTGGGGATGAAAGTTACATGCATCTAATTGTGACTTGATCTTTCTGGTGACCAACCTCCTTCCAGGAACATACCAAGTCACTTTATTGGAGCCTGAGATGCTCCTATCATCCAGAAATCCCAAGGAATTTAGGAACTCTGTGTAAAATGCCCCGCCACTCAGGAAATTACAAGGATTTTAAGGGCTTTGTGTCAGCAGCTGGAGTCAAAGACCAACTGTTAGAACAAAAGATGCTCCTAGCACCCCTATCACCCAGGAGCATACAATGTTCTTTGGAGTTCTGTGCTTGGTACCATGGACAGAGACCAATCTATTTCTTACTGTTTCATACCTACTGGAATTTAATGAAGTATAAATGGTCATTTCTTTATGTTCAGTGAAGAAATAGTAATGTTTATGGCTTAAAAATATGGATGAATAACACTTTCAAATTGTGACTTCAAAGAGGTATGCACGGAAATGAATGGTGAGTTCTAAAAGCAACATTTTATTTTAAAACTATAGCATTGTTTTGAAAATTGTAGACGTGTGTATAACTGTTGCATTTGGTTCAATAGAACTGATTGGTCTTTTTTATTTGCATGGGTACATTTGGTAATAATTAATAGAAATCTTGACTCAAACAGGGTACACATTATTGCTTCTCAAACCGTGACGTGCTTGAGAATGTCATGAAGACCTTGTTCAGCCCACACACATCCATAGGCATCATTCCAAGTCTCTGACTCAGTCAGCCTGGGATGGAGCCCAGAATTTGCATTTTTCTCTGTCTCCCAGGTGATTTGAAAAGAGCTCTGACTTAAACAAAAATACACATAAAACCGTCTGCAGGTCGGACACACTCCAAGACACAATTGAGCCCCAGTTGTGTTTGGTTTTTCCTGGTATTTCTCTGCTCTGTGCTCTACCAACACATGTTGGGTTTGTCCTCAGGCAGTCTTCTCTCAGGACCACAACATGAATGCAGGCAGAGAGCTCCCTGTTCACATGCAGCAAAGGAGAGAGGAAGTTCCCCCAAATCATGAAAGATCGTCTTTGGTTAAACCCCATTGGACCAACGTAGGTCATGTCCCTAGGTCTGAACCAATCATAGTTGCCAGGAAATTGGATGATCTGATTGGCTCCCACCAGTGTCACTGGTAAGGGGGTTAGAGTTATGTTTTTTTGGGTTATACTAACCCAAATTCATTTATGGAGCAATAGGTGGGATCTGCTCTTCTGAGCCACTTGGGCTGCACTGAACGGGATAGAAACTTGAATGAAATCAGTGTTCTGTTGGTGGAAGGAAATGAGGGCAGAGGGCACTGGTTGGCAGCTACCAACAAACACTACAGCCAGTTACACATTTACAGCAAGATGTTTTTACACGCAGCCTGGTCCATAGGAAATGGAAGAACAGAGATATAACCCATCAAACCTAAGTGATTTGTAAAAAAACTCATAGACTTAATGTATTGGGTAGTTTTCAAAATATTTAGAATTCGCATTGGATTAAACTTCCATTTTCATGGTTGTTTAATGCGCAATACCCAGTAATAATCTTTTTCTTTACTACATTAATCAGTAGAATTGAATTTGCCTAATCCCCAACCATTTTTTAGAACCTCAACTATTTTGAAGTTGTCCTGTGTTCTTTCAAAATTAAATTATATGACATACTAGTATATATTTTCTAATGGAAACTGCATGAGTTATAATGATTTAGTCTCTCTGATCCTCTTTAAGATCATGTTCAGATCTGAATTTTAGGAATCTCCAATGCTTGTATAAATTGGAGGTCTGTTCTACATCCAGATAGGCAAATTATCCTTTCCCGCTTTCTTTTCTTTGTCACACCACATGTCTTTAGTCCAATCCTTACATTCATTTGGAAGGTCTGTACTCAGTTTCTTTTACATCTCCACCTTTCAGAATTTCGATGTCAGCGGTGCTTGGAGGTCAATAAATGCTCGATATCTGAGGCAATGGAGATAGTGAAGAATCAGAAAGAGAGAGAGTGGGGAGTAAGGGGCAGTGGATTGAAAGTGATCAGGTTATTGTCATTATTGGGATGCATATATTTATGCTCTCTATTTAAGTACATTTGAGGCTCAGTATATTCATCTGTGAGACAAGGCACAGATGAATATACTAGTAAATGACCTTCCCATTCGCTTTACGGTTCAAAAATGAATGACCCTAATTATGGCTTTTGTTCTTGATCCCAGAGAATCTAATAGAGTGATTTTCAGATTAGGCGGACAGACCAGGAAGGGGAGATGGGTGCGGATGGCCCTCAGAGTGTCTAAGAATCTTACACCGATATAAAAGCCAGTCTCTATGCTGAGGCCAGTACATGAAACACAATAGGCGGGAGTATCAGGTGACAAGCACTTCTTTTTCTGTTCAACTTGTGTCCGTGGGTACCAGAGTCTGGTTATGAACAGTAGAGTACCACGTACCTATTAAAATCCCCGTCTTGAAAACCCCTGGGAGCTTCTAAATGAGAACTATTTATTGTACGAAGTGCAGGTAGACTTCAAGTCCATGCCCAAGAACTGCCACTTTCATTTGTAGCCTGAAGCCATTGTAACCTGATGAGGAGACTCATAGGATCACAAATTGGCTCCTCTGGGAAGGTTTGCTATTTTTAGTCAGGGGCCTTAGCAACTCATTAAAAAATCCTATCAGGGTTTTTTTTTTTTTTAGAAATATTTTCCATCTTTTCCTTTCTCAGGGCACTATGGGTGTTTTTTTTTGTTGTTTTGTTTTGTTTAGTGTTTATTTGGAGGGATGGATGTTGATTTTTTTCACGTGTGTTTTTAATTAACAATAGGAAGTGGGTTCACATATGTCCAGGATGCCTCAAGAGTGTTCCAGAATTTAGCTTCTAGCTGAAGTGTTCCCTCCGTTAGGCTCAAAAGGCCTCAACAAAAAAAAAATTAAGACAAAAATTTGTATTATCTCCGGATGAACAGACATAAAAACAGACATTAATAATTTGTATTGAAGAGAAAATAATGTTCTTCCTACCCTTCTAAGTTCTTCTGGGTGGTCTAATTATCAAATCGGCATGAACAGATTAACCAGAGAAAATAACCAAATGTATTCCATATATACATGCAGGGGTTCCCTTAGTTATAGCGATCAGGCTGCCCCAGGCCCAGGCAGGATCTAGAAGAGCCAGTTCCTGCAATATGCTAAACAACAACAACAACAAAAAGGCTGTTAGCAATTTATGACAGGCATGACAACCTGGGCCTTTGTTTTAAGGTATTAATCCTGCTTCCTAATCTGGAGAGAAGAAGCATTGTTCATTATATGTCACTTAGTCAAGAGGGTTATTGTGTGGGGTAGTATAAGATCTCATATATCCTCCATAACAATAAGACATAGTCATCTGTTACAAGTAAAATTAAGCTACCTTTTCTGCCATTCATAACTTTGTATCCCCACTCCTATTAATTTACATGTTCAACGTGGATGACACGTAAACTGTCAATTAGGCATGAGTTATCAGTGAAGGTTTTAAAACAAATAGTTTATCCTCTTTGGAAAAATATGAATTTGGAGAGTTTGCTTCTTTTGGCCTGCGACACTTGCATATTCTCTGTACAAAAGAGAATCAGTCATTTGAAAAAGAGTACACGGAACACATTGCCAGCTGAAATCAGTGTTATTGGAAATAATGACATTTTAATTGCGTGACTCTGTTTAATAATTCCATTTTTATTAAAAAAGGAAATTATATTTGTTCTGAGGACTCATTAAATACTCCATAATAATGAGGCTAAATAATGGGAAGTAAAGAGAGAGGGAAATATTTTAAAGTATTAAAAAATGTTACAGAAGTAAAAGGCTTGACACTTTTATAATAGTGTACACATTCCCTGGTCTGATTTGTTTCTTTGAATCAAGCTCTAAATGAATTATGATGAGCAATTTACCTACAATATTTCAGTTACCTAACTGATAAGAACTTCACAATACAACAAAACTGATGCTAGATATTTCATATGGATTGACACTGAGTTTAAAGGAATGAAATACTTGCCCAGCCAGTGTGGCTCAGTGGTTGAGCATTGATCCATGAACCAAGAGGTTGCCGGTTTGATTCCTGGTCCAGGCACATTGCCCGGGTTGTGGGCTCGGTCCCTGGTGTGGGGCATGCAGGAGGCAGCCGATCAATGTTTCTCTCTCATCCATGTTTCTCTCTCTTGATCACTCTCTCTTCCTATCTCTAAAATTAATAAAAACATTTTAAAAAAGAATTAATACTGTCTACTTAGTAATTTTTCAAGTAAAATAGTAGTCTTAATTCTGAGGGGAAAATGAAAATAAAATGCTTAAACTATGCTTCCTCTACTCCGTCTCTATTCCCTTGGCCTAGCTCGCAGGCATGTGGATACATTAAAACACTTCCTAAAACTGAAATTCTGCAGAGAGTGCACAAAACTAGCCTTAACATCCAGTTTAGCATAATCAGATGCAAATTCGAACAACCATTTTCGGAGTAATACATGCACTCAAGGTTTTTCAACATGCTTTTAGATTTAATAGTTCTGAGATGTGAGCTCTATATAAAAAATTAATCTAAAGTCTATTTTGAATTTCTCCTTTAAGTACATGATTTTCCTAGGTAATTAGAAGAAAATGCAGAAAGATGTGATTTTTTTGTGTGTCTAAAGTTTCTAACGTCTATTGCTTTATTTTTTTAAAAAATATATGTATATATTAAGAACTTGCTGGTTTCCATTTACCCCCCTTAAATGAATTGGAGACATGCATTTCGTATGTACTTTTAATCATATATGCTGTTCGTATACTTCAGTGGTTCTCAACCTTCCTAATGCCGCGACCCTTTAATACAGTTCCTCATGTTGTGGTGACCCCCAACCATAAAATTATTTTCATTGCTACTTCATAACTGTAATGTTGCTACTGTTATGAATCGTAATGTAAATATCTGATATGCAGGATGTATTTAGGCGATCCCTGTGAAAGGGGTCGTTCGACCCCCAAAGGGGTCGAGACCCACAGGTTGAGAACCGCTGGACTTGATTCAAAGGATATGATATATAGGCCAGGTTCATGCTGAATCTTAAAGATACAAATGTTGTGCGTATTCATATGTTCTCTCTTCTCCTATGGGGGGCTTTCTTTCCCATGAGACCTGGCCTCTCCTTCGTATCCCTCTTAGAATTGGCAGAAGGCCATTATCAATAAGTTGCGTTGGCATAAGCAATACCTGTTGCTATCCTGATCGTAAGAGAATTTGCTAATCATTTTAGATCCGTTGGCCTAAATATGTGACTATGCATACTCTGCATTTAAATGCATACACACATATGCACAGATAAATATATTCAATGTTTCATTGCCGGAGACCAATTCCAGCATGACAGCAGGGCTGCATCTGGGAATGGCTGAGGGCATTTCCAGACAGCTAAAAGGGCATCTTAATCTACATGTTATTGCCTCTTACTTGCCAAACACCTGAACAGCCGAAGGCTAATTCACCCATTCTGACAATGCTTGTGTATACCCTTTGAAGTGTATATCTCTGCCTCGCTTCAAGACAAATTGTGTTAATAAAAAGCATGGGGTCCTGGGAAGAGGGGACCTAGAGACCTGAAGACCTTAGACCTTAGAACTTAGCTCCTTTAGCTAAGCTCCTCTGACCCCTTTCAAAATTATCTTTCGTCTCTGGACTCTTATTTAATCTACACACAGCCTTCTCCAGATTCATGAACCCTTCTAGATGCTGGAACAAGAACCCCGGCATTTCATGCATATGTAATGTCTGAGTGTCCCTCAGTGAATGTTCAAGTAAATATTACAGATAAAACAAAATGAAATCATGCACTAGATATAATATTATCTTACTGTATTGAAAAGTCTACTTAGATCCTTGACAAAACTCTCTTCATATGAGTAGTTTTCTATCAGACACATCCCATTCCCAATCTTGTGATTTAAACCTAGCCATGACTACAAAGAAAGTCTAATAAGTAAGAATGTAGCAAGAAATTCAAAATAACTAAATCTAACACAAACATTTCATTGCATTAATAGTCTTACTAAGACTGTTCAATTTAAAAATTAAAAAAAATTAAGTTAAAAGAAGTCTTAATTACTTTTTTTCTGATTGACAAATTATTTTTCTCTGTCTTTTTTTTTGTGTTTGTTGTTGTTTTGCATTGAGAATTGAGAGTTCTTTCCCTACAATGTACCTGGCTATTTATAGACTGGCATTGGAGCTAGGTATGGCTCTATGGGGGATGGAGGATTCCAATTTTTCATTTTACCCTGCCTGACAAAATAGAGGAAATGTGGAAATAGAACAGAAGTGTGAATTATTGCAAGTTGGGGCTATCTTACTTTTTCTTTTAAGAAACTTTTGAGAAGGATCAAAAATGACCTTTTCAGGAAAATTCTTTTAAGCATATGACACCCCCGTCTACACTGCAATATAATGTATCTTGTGTAAGAGAGGCAGATGGCTGGGAGTTCCAGTCACACCACATTTGAGCCGGATAACCTTCAGGTGACCTTGCTTGTTCTAGTCTCTGTTTTTTTTCAATCTGGAAATTGGGACCAATAACAGTATCTACCTCACAGATTTGTGGTGAGAATTAGATGACAGAAGCTCTGTATATACCACTTAGTTCCTGGCCCACAGTAAGGGAACTGAACATTTTAGGGAATATTATTATTATTATTATCATTATTATAGCCATTATTAGGGCTGCGGTAGTCCATTTTGACATTATTTTAAAAGATTTTACTACTGTGATCTCTTGTTTATATTATGGAACAGAGTATGCCGATAGCAATATCATTTTAAAGCCTATTTTAAAGAGGCGCATTAATTATCTGGCACCAAAACATTTTTGAAGTTAATCTCCTGGAGAGACTTTCTAATTACAAAGTTTAGGGTGTTTGATCAAGGTAATCCCTTGTTCCATTTTTAATGTCATGCTGTCCTCTGTGCCAACCAAGTAAAATGGCCATGCATTGGAAATTAGGGTTATGCACACACTATCGTTCCCAGTAAAATATTGTGACACCAAGGAGGATGGCTTCTGAAAGCTAATTAGTAGTATCTGTCCAACTGCAGGTATTGAGCGTAAAGTAGAAAGTTAACTGTCTTCAGTGCTCAGAGCAGTGATGAAGACTGGCATGTTTTGGCCTGTATCATTGACCTTAATAATCTGGCCGACCGTGTCCTGTAACATCAGTGGATTCAATTTAACTTGCAGTATTGTTACAACTCAGTCACAGCCTACCTGCAGATCACCACGGGAAGCCTGGGACCTGGAGGAAAAGGTGGCTGAGAAGCCCATTTCTGTGTCTTTCACTCCCTAAGACACCTGTGAGATTTTAACAGTGTCAGTTTGCTCTTTCCAAGGTTCTATCTCAGAAGAGCGATTTTAAAGTCTCTTGTTGTAGAGGAACTATATGTAAGTTTTGTTTGGGTTCTAAGAATTAATCCAAGACTGTCTATCACGATGACAAGCTGCTATCATAGCATGGTGGACATCAATGCTCTTTTAAATTCAAATGCAGAGGCTCATCCCACTGAGTGTAGACTAGCATTTATATATCAGCAAATGAAATCCCACCTATATTTTATTTTCTGAATATATTTTTATTGATTTCAGAAAGGAAGGGAAAGAGAGAGATAGAAACATCAAAGGTGAGAGAGAATCATTAATTGTCTGCCTCCTGCAGTGTGGGATCTAGCCAACAACCTGGGCATGCTCCCTGACCTAGAATCGAGCCCTGACCTCCTGGTTGATACACAACCGTTACGCCACACTGGCCGGTCCCCACATATATGTTATTAGATATCTGCTACAAGGCACCACTGTGCGGCACTATCAAGTTATAGAAATGAAGAATCCATATCTTCTTTTTTCTTCATAAACTGGTCAAATAGATCAGAATTTTGGAGTTAAGGAAATGTTTATTGATTGAGAAGGCCTAGCTTAAAGAGATGAGAGAGCTAATGCTCAAATCCATCTTAAGAGATCCCTAAATTTAAGTGTTTTATATGTCAAGGGAAGTGGGGAGTGAGGCAAGATGTAGGTGGGGGCCATAGACAGGTAGTCTCTGAAAAGGGATTCGAGGAAAAGCATGAAATTTCAAAATCCCTTTGTTCATGGATGGTTTCCTGACCGCAGCTGATCCGAGTTTGGTCCTGGAGGCTCTTGTCAATCTTTGCTAAACCATCATTATTTTGTACAAATTTCCCACCTTTTAGGGAAAAGCACCTCCTGGCAAGGGGCTGCTCTTGCAAATACTCAAGACTCAAACAGAATTGCTCTAGTTCATTATCATATCTGTAGCAAGAGCCACCAGACCAGCGGTTCTCAACCTGTGGGTCATGACCCCTTTGGGGGTCGAACAACCCTTTCACAGGGGTCGCCTAAATACATCCTGCATATCAGATATTTACATGACGAGTCATAACAGTAGCAACATGACAGTGATGAAGTAGCAACGAAAATAATTTTATGGTTGGGGGTCACCACAACATGAGGAACTGTATTAAAGGGTCGCGGCGTTAGGAAGGTTGAGAACCACTGCACTAGACTGAAGGGCAGCAGAGAGAGGACGCATTTCACTGCTGCACTCCGAACTTTGTGTTGAGAATGAATTGAAGTGAGGCAAAGCCAAACCAAGGAGTCCATTCCGTTGCATTTCTCCAGGTGAGCGATGAAGGAGAATTGGACCAAGGGCATAGTGATCGTGGAGATGTTAAGGGACCAGTTCATACACGCCATGGAAGCTGTTGATGAAAAGTGTGACAGACAGAATTGTCAAGGTGGCAGTAGATACTTCATTTCAACAACAGCAACGAAGAGGTTATTTAGAAGAGGAAGAATTGAGAATAACTAGGTTTGGGGGAAGAAAATCAAGAATTTGATTTTGGATTTATTGAGTTTAAGACTTACTAGATTTCCACGTAGAAATACCCAAATGATAGTTCGCTATTGCAACACAAGGTTCGGGGAAGATATCCGGGGTGAAGATACAGACTTGTGAGTCATCATAGTAAAGATGGCTGAGGTCATCAAATACTTTAATGTCAACAGAGGAAAAAAGAGGTCAAGACTCAGCCTTGAAGCCCTCCAGTGCTTAAAGATTATGAGATGAGACCAGCAAGAAGAGAATGCGTAGAAGCAGCCAGAGCTGTAGTGTAATAAGGAGAATAGCATGTCCTGCAATTCAAGCTCCCCCTAAACATACACAGTCCCTTCAAGAGCATTCATGCAGTTCACATTACAGGCCTGTCCCCATCTTTAACCTTCTCGGATGGTTTCTCACGTGCATTGCCCTTTCTGAATTTTAGTATCCAAAATTAAACAGCGTTCCAAATTCATTTTGACAGGGCGGCCTATAGCGGGCTTATCAATTCCTCTGATAAGCAGGCTGTAACTCTATTAATGCTGCCGGGATTAAATTAGCTTCTGCTAGCTTGTCAGACTATTTGCCTTGATTAACTGAAAGGCCCCAGATCTTTGGCACATGAGCTGTTTTCAAGCCAGGGTTCCTCCATCCTTTCACTTTCAGTATTGATTTTTGGAAACTAGATCTAGAAATTTGCATTTATCCTTATTAAATGGCATTGTTTGGTTTCAGCTGATTCCGCCTTTCAAATTTATTCTGATTCTTGAGTCAGCGAGCAAGTAAAATGGTTATGGTTTTTACTCGATGTTATTGAAACCTGATAAGCATGCATTCAAATGTTTTCTCCAATTCATCCACGCCAGTGATCAATAATGGCCGGAACCTTGGCATTACTAAGTAGCAGAGGGCCTCAGACTTCGGTTTAGGGTTTTGGCTTTCCCTTACAAAATATAGAAGAGAAATTTTCATTTTAAAAAATGTATCTTTGTTTAAAAAATCCTATATAATAAAGAGGTGACATGCAAATTAAGGCAGGTGGGTTAGTGAGGGACAACTAAATGACTGAACAGCAGGCTACGTGGGGAGACCAGGCTGGCGGGGGGGCAGGCCGTGAGGGGCGACCAGGCTGGCGGGTGTGGGGGTGGCAGTTGGGGGCAACCAGGCCAGCGGGGGGGGCAATATGAGGTGACCAGGCCGGCGGGGGGGCAGTTAGAGGCAACCAGTCTGGTAGGGGGTGCAGTTGGGGGTGACTAGGCCAGCAAGGGGGGCAGTTGGGGGTGATTAGGCAGGTTGGGGGGCAGTGATGGGCAACTAGGCCGGCGGGGGGGGGGCAGTTGGGGGCAACCAGGCCGGCAGGGGGTCAGTAAGGGGTGACCAGGCTGGCGGGGGAGAGGGGCAGTTAGGAGCGACCAGACCGGCAGAGAGGGACAGTTGGGGGCAATCTGGCTGGCAGGGGGGTGGGGGGCAGTTAGGGGTGACCAAGCAGGCAGGCAGGTGAGCGATTAGGAGCCAGTTCAGGATTGTGAAAGGGATGTCCGACTGCCGGTTTAGGCCCAAACCCGGGGATCGGACCTAAACCAGCAATTGGACATCCCCCAAGGGGTCCTGGATTGGAGAGGGTTCAGGCTGGGCTGAGGAGACCTCTCTCCCCCACCCCCCCGCCCATGCATGAAGTTTGTGCACCAGGCCTCTAGTTATTATATAATGGAAAGGCATTGAAAGGCAATGATTAGATTCATGTACACTCTGGACATAGATTGGCTGAGATTTAAATCTTGGTCCCATTATTTATTCAAAGTGTGGTGTTCCTTAACTTTTCTGTGCCTCAATTTCCTCCTCTGAAAATTGGAATAATTATAATAACTACGCCATGAGGTTGTGATGATGGAGTGAGCTAATACATGTAAAATGCTTATAACAACTAGCAGCTAATAATCACTTAATAATCCATAGCATATATTATTTTATGAGTAGATTTACTTTGGGAAAATGTAAAAATACTTGTTTACAAGTTCATATCTGTTTTTCACTTTGGTAAATGCAGTTTACAAATATTAGTATGTCACATAATCCTTTGAAATCAGTGTTCTTATTCTCACTATATAAATAAAGCTTGGAAATGTTGAGTACGTTTTTTAGGTTAAATAGATTGTAAAATGGCAGAGATTGGACTTATTCCCATGGTTTTGGGTTTAAATTTATTTCACGTTCATGCTTTATTTTGCTCACTAACAGAAAGATGATTTTACTCTCTAATTCTATAAATTACATGCTCAAAGTACAAACAGATATGACTCCTATATGACTGATACATTGTTTATTGGAATATCTAGAACTTGGTCAATAGTTCTCACTAGGTGGGGGATGGTTACATTGATTATTATGCTTTTCCAAGGATAGTATAATGTTGGGACTTAAGCATTATGCTTTCTTGCTCCTGAGTGTGCTCAAAATTGCCCAGTGCCATCTCATTACAATCTAAAGGAGGTCAATAATGTCTTCCAAGAGTCAAGAGTCAAGTTTTATTGTTGCTGTTTTGATACTAGAAAAAGAAATTTCAGTTCTCCTGAATCTAATGGTCCACTACAAATTAAACAACAACAACAACAAGGGAATTACTCTGTAAATGACCTCCTACAAAGCACCCAGTTAGCTATTTTTCTGGTGAAAATGAGATGAATAGAGAGAGAAAAAAAATAACACCCAGGAATGAATGCGTGCCAGCATTCTAACTTCAAGGGTCCCCTTTCATGCGCTCCCCCACCTGCGCCGCTGAGCACACACAGATCAATACTCTATCTATTCGAGGCTGTCACTTTGCCAAACCGAAGTGGCGAAAGCACTTGAGAAAATGGACACTGTGTCTGGGCCCACAGGACTGCAGGGAGTGGAAACGCCTGCAGGATTCTCTCCTGCCGGGTTGGGTTGGTGGGACCCCCCTACACGGACGGCCTGAGCCTCAGGGTCCAAAAACAAGGCCCCTGCATTCCCGGGGACCCGCCTAAGCAGACCTAACTAATGGTGCTTTGACCAATTCAGCGGCTGCTAATTTTGTGAGAGGAATCTACATAACGATGGCACATGTTTCATATGTGAAAGCACGTGACGTTCATTGCAAGGGAATCTGCATCGCCAGATAAAGGGCGGCCCTGAGTGGCATGTTTTATGATCATTATCTTTTTTTCTTTTGATAGTTTGTTAAGTGTTTACAATAGTGATGGCGAACCTAGGACACGCGTGTCAGCGGTGACACGTGAACTCATTTTTGTGGTTGATTTTTCTTTGTTAAATGGCATTTAAATATACAAAATAAATATAAAAAATATAAGTCTTTGTTTTACCGTGGTTGCAAAGATCAAAAAAATGTCTGTATGTGACACGGCACCAGAGTTAAGTTGGGGTTTTTCAAAATGCTGACACGCCAAGCTCAAAAGGTTCGCCATCACTGGTTTACCCCTCACAAGGCCAAATGAGTACAGTTAAAGTAGGAACAGAAGGTTACTATAGTCATAGAGAGTACAAATAGTATCTTGCTTCCTGTCCAGCATGCAGATCAGGAAACTGAGGCACAGAGAGGGTAGGTTACAGGCTCAAACCTGAGAGTTAGAAAGGAGCAGAGCGAGGATTCCAACCCAGGCCGTGATTTTGATGTTGGTTTGTTTGTTTTTTGAGTGGCATGTTTTAGAAGAGAAAATGGTTAAAGAATATGTAACTTGAGTCAGTATTTGCCAAAGGTGGGCTGTGCTTTGCTCAGGAAGATTAGGGACTGAGTTCCCCAACTCCACCTCTTCTTTAAAAAAGTTAAATCTTGTCCGGCCAGCGTGGCTCAGTGGTTGGGTGTCAACCTATGAACCAGGAGGTCAAGGTTGGATTCCTGGTTGGGGCACATCCAGGTTGCAGGTTCGATCCCCAGTGTTGGGTGTGCAGGAGGCATCCGCTCAAGGATTCTCTCATCATTGATGTCTCTCTCTCTCTCTCTCTCTCTCTCTCTCTCTCTCTCTCTCTCTCTCTTTCTTCCTTTCTGAAATCAATAAAATATATATTTTTGAAAAGTTAAATTTTGGCTGAAAAGTTAAATCTTATGCAAAAATGTAGAGTTTGGGATTTTTAACACTTACGACTCTACTAAGTTGAAGTAGAGTTTGGTGGGGCTCACTGAGTGAGTGTCCATTTCCAAGTTGCTGGGTAGCCACTGAATGTGCCCTTTGAACCAAAAACAATGTTTTCATTTGTGATGTTGTTTTAGGAGGGAGAATGTAAATCCTGGTTGTGTTGACAAGGCGGGATGTGACAGGATTTCTAAGTATGAAGTAATTAGGAGGGCAAGTGGAGAGGATTAAAAAGAAAGCAACTCAAGATTCTCTACAAGTCTGTTCATGCACCTTGTTCGTTTTTTTTTTTTTTTTTCCTGATTTTATACTTCAGTGAAAAGGGCAAATGTAACTGGGGTTTTCATTGTCATGCAAATTTTTAGACTTCCTGAAGTAAAAACATATTACTTTTTTTTTTTTTAAAGAGTTAACATTGAAAGAGAGAATGAATGGCCACACATGTTCTCTGCCAGGAGTAAATGGTTTTGTGCAACCTGTGTATCTGTGTTCTGTGTGTACATATAATTTTCTGCCACGACTGATGACTTGTGCCTTTGTACTTTAAAATTTATGCAGCATAAGCTTTACTCAGAGGATTTCAGCTTAATAGAAAACTTTCTAAAGTGGAAATTGCCATTTAAAATCTGAAGAAGTTAATTTTCACAAATTATCTGTATGAAAAGGAAAAGAACATTGAAATATTCTTGGAAATAAGTACCTAGGATCTGCAAGATTTCAGTGTGTGTTGAATGAAATTGGGTTGGGACAGAAATGAGAATTAGCTGATGGATTTAATGAAAAATGTGCTATTCACTGCCATTCATTTACATGATTATTATTTGGCACTTAATGAATCTCTGGCAGAAGTTTATGAATATTTTCATATGATTCAGGCTAAGAGGAAAACTCAAGGTCATTGGTATCTATGCAGGCGACCAATTAAACTTTTACAGATCCATTAAAGTTAGAGGTATCAATCTCTAAAAACAGAAATAAGACATAAATTCATGCTTATGTGTCTTTCACCTTGATTTCCTTTTAAAATAGTGAGAGTCCTATCCCATAATAAAAGCAATATGGGTACCACTCCTGAACCTCAAAGCTGGCTCAGCACATAACCGTATGCAGCCTGCCCAGTGGTTGGTGGTCCCTGAAAGCATGTGTTTCACAGACACTGAGAACTCTGTGTATGTTACCAGTGCTTTTCTTGGTGGAGGAAAAGGTCAAGGAAGCAAAGAATTGGCAACGTGTGACGCCAGGACCAATGCATTTTAAAGAATAAATGTAAGAAAACAGGTAAACCAGGAAATGCAAAATTTCTTTTGTAATGGGAGCATGGCTAGGCAAGCTGTCATCATGGGGTGGGTAGAGGGGAGGATTCATGTAGGAGTTGAGACATGACCTCTAGCCACGATTCTACCAGGTATCCCTGTGATTCTGAACAAATGATCCAATGTTTTTGAGACTCACATTTTTTGTTGGTTAACAAAAAGGGGGGGGGAGGTGCGGAAACTGGACTCACCATCCTATCTTCTTAGGTTTGCAATCTATACTAATAAAAGGGTAATATGCTAATTAGACTGGGAGAACTTCCAGGAGACCTTCCGGATGTCCTTCCAGACAAAGACATGGGGGCAGGGCCGAGGCAGAGGCGATTAGGGGTGATCAGGACATGAGGGGAGGGCAGTTGGGGGCAAGATTAAGCTGGCAGGGGGGCAGTTGCGGGTGAGCAGGCCAGCAGGAGGGGGCAGTTGGGGGCAATCAGGCCAGTGTATGTGGAGGGGGGAGAGTTGGGGGAGAGCAGGCCAGCAGGCAGAGTGGTTAGGGGTGATCAGGCAGGCAGGTGTGTGAGCAGTTAGGAGCCAGTGGTCTCCGACTGTGAGAGGGATGTCCGAGGGCTCCCAGATTGGAGAGGGTCAGGCCAGGCTGAGGGACGCCCCCCCACCCCCACCCGTGCACAAATTTCGTGCACTGGGCCACTAGTATCATAATGAGATACAGTACAATTATTTTTCTGAGAGGGTGGTGTGAGAAAAATAAGCCTAGTTTTGAATTCCTGGCTCTTCTCTTTACTGAATTTTTGTAACCTTGAGCAAGTTGGCTTTGTCCATGTTGATAAGCTGTGTTATGTGTAAAGGAGATAAATCATAACAACTACCTTTAAGGGTTGTCAATATGGAAGTGGTGAAACCAAAACCTATGTAGCCCACCCTACCTCTAGATTTACTTGTATGTTACTTAATAAGTTGCCTTCTTAATTTAGTTTGACTTGGAGATATTTTTATTGATCGTAACTGACCTAATACTTCTTACTTAAATGCTTCCTTCACTTGAGTCTCAGTCCTGGTACACCGTCTCCTCTGAAACGGAGGTGTCTCTCTATCACATCATCTCACCCAAGCATTAAAGACAAGTATGTACTGATGTAGACATATAAAATGTATTATTTTAGTTCAGATCTCTCTCCAAAAGACCATCCTGATGCTCATATCCATCTACATTTATGACATCTTCTTTTGGATATTAAATGGCTATCTCACAATTAAGATGTTGGAAATGGAGCTCTTGATATCCTTCCAAAAGTTAGGCCTCCTCACATGTCCTCAGCCTCACTCAGCTCCTTGCTTAGCTTTTAAAACCCGTGGATTATTCCCAGGATAATAATTAACCACATTCACTCCATTCATGAACATTCTGAAATCTCCAGTCCATCCGTTTTCCTCTATCCTATATTCCAGCCTTAATCTGAAACATCTTGGTTGAGCTGGACTATTGTTGTAGGAATCCAATAGGACTAAGTACATTCCCTCTGAGTAGCCAGAGTGACTTCTCAGGAATGTCAATTCGGCCACATCAATCCTTTGAATAAAAATGTTCAGGGATTTTTTTTTTATGTTGCTCTTGGAACAAATTCTAAATCCCTTCCCATCACCCACACATTTCTTGATGAGCTGGCTCCTTCCGTCTCTCTGTGCTTGTCTTATACCTTCTCCTCCTCCTCGCTGTCATCCCACCTCGCTCTCCCAGCACTTTCTCCAGGCCACTTTGTTCCTTTATTTCATCCCCAGCACCCTTGTCTGGCTTTTCTCATTCTTTACTTTCAAGTCAGCACTGAATGCCACTTTGTCCGAAAAGCATTAGCGTAAACTTTTTTCTTTTTTAATTGAGGAAGGGAGAAGGAGACAGAGAGAGCAACATCAGTGATGAGAGAGAATCATAGATTGGCTGCCTCCTGCACACCCCGTATTGGGGATCGAGGAGCTCGCAACCCAGGCATGTGCCCTGACCAGGAATCAAACCTAGACTTCTTGGTTCACAGGTCAGTGCTCAACCCTTGAGCCACACCGGCCAGGCATTATAGGAACCTTTACATAAGTTTTAACAATCTGAAAAATCTCACTTATCTTCGAAAGTAATGGTAGCACTGAAATGTTTATATATTAATTAGAAGTAAATTGACTTTTATCTGTTACTAAATTATGTTGTGTGGTTTTTTAAAAAAAGTTTTAAAAGGAGTCCTGGAGTTTATTTTCTAACATTTTATTTAGATTTTTGTAATTGATATTACAACAGAGTTTATTTAGTATGTGAAATATTTGTGCAATATTTGCTTTGTTTTTATTGATTTACACCTGCTTCAGAAAAACATATTTGGATGGAAATCTATTCTCTGGAGGCATTTCAGTGACATGCAAAATTATTTGCTCTTTACAACAGTCTGTTTCCTAGTGTAATTCATGATCCAGGAACTGAAATCACCTCATAAACAATTAGTAGACGGGGAGATTATGACAGTGTCGTGCGCTCGCCGCAATCTTTTCTGCACATCTCGGGTGCAAAACTTTCACATGCACACAGATGAGTACATGCACACAGATGCCCGCAGGCCCCCGTGATCCCGAGGTGCTGTCTTGTGTGCCTTCTAGCTGACGCAGGCCTTGATCTTGAGACAACCAGACCCTCTCCGAACTGTATCAGGCAATGGCTTCAGTATCACCAAGCTGCCCTTTCTGTACCAACCAGCCAGAAGCTGGTCAGAGAGGCGGCAGAGGTAGTGCTGGCAGAATGCCACACACCAGCTGGGAAGGCATCTGAGTCCCTGTGGCCGCTCCCTCCCTTCCTGTGCAGTGATCTCTGGGTCTGGACTTCTGGATGTCCTCTCTAAGCCGCCCAGGACCGCATCCCTTCCCCTCTCTCTTCTGGACAAACAGATACTGGTGCTGCAGGTAGCTCTTTAGCCTCCCTGGTCCAAGTCTTGTGAAGAACAGCAGCAACTGGAGAGGGAGCCCAGCCTCCAACCAGTGGCATTTCCACCTGCAGGACGGGGTCTTGGGAAGGAAGGCCCCAAGCTTATTATGTGGCTGCAGGTGCCCGATATGGGGTCAGATTTTAACCAACCAGACAGTATCTGTTCATGTGAAGTGATGCTGCGGACACACTCACTTCCAGTACCATCTCGCTTGCAAAAACCACAGCTTTATTACGAAAACTGCAGGTTTCCTTTGCCGCCACTCGGGTGGCGTTAGTGACGCGCTTTCCTGGCTCACAGCATGATTGTGGCTGAGGAATGCTGAAAGGCAGCCACCTTTGCCTGTTCCTTCGGTGAATTTTGTGTTACTAATTATAGCAGGTTTTCTGCTTGCGTTGCTGTACGTCTCCCCGAGCCTGATAAATAATGCACCTTATTACGAAAAGCCCAGCAATATGTGAAGTGTGGAATGGATCCAGAACAAAACACGATCTCGAGGGGAGAGGCTGCATATATCATTTTAGTTAAAATGTTTTGTAAATGCAGATTTTTTTTTTTTTTAGTTTGCTTGTTCATGGACAGCAAAGGTAATGCATCTGTTTTGAGTAACATCCGCCTATGTGGCTGCTCTAAGGCCTGGCTGCCAGAGGCAGGCCTTGAACCTGATCGATTTGGGCTGGAGCTGTCCTCTTACTGGTGGTGGGGAACCACCCAGTGCCTGCCCGCCATTTGCAGGTTTGGATCCAAATGTTCCCATATCTTCCCGACTATCAAGACAGGCCAGGGATTCATTTGCATGAGGCACAGCTACACGTCAAAGAAAACCCAATTTCATGGTGGCTTGAATCAATGGGAAGGCCATCTTCCTCTCTCTTAGGAGAGCCAGGCGATGCTTGGTGAACATCAGGGGTGGGGAACCTTTTTTCTGCCAAGGGCCATTGGGATATCTATAACATCATTCGCTTCCCATAATCCCCGCAATAGAAATGTGTGTTGCTATGAAAAATGCTCCTAGATATATTGCATTTTTGAGTCCCACCTGCGTTTGCCTTGGCAGGGCCAGACCCAATGATTTCATGGGCCTCCCACGGCCCCCGGGCCGGGCGTTCCCCACCCCTGGTGTAGGTGGTCACTAGCGACTTAGTTCCTTTCGTCTTTTGACTCTGCCATCTTCGTCCTTTGGGCACCTGGACTTCTGGCGGCTGTGACATTATTCCGGGTGTTAGGAAGAAAGATGTGAGGCCACAAAGGGCACCGCCAGTAGGTTGTCCTTTTAGGGGCCCTTCTGGGAGGCCAACTCCACAACATTGAGTCCATCCGTGACAGTAGCTAAGAAATGGGTGTTTTTGTTGGACATTCTGCCACCCGAGCCTGTCGAAGGAGTTTTGCAGTGTTGAGTAAAAATTGATCATGTTGATCTACCTCCTCTTCCGTTTTAGTTTTATGTTCCAATGGCTTTGTATGTTCTGATGCTTACCGAACACAATACTTCTGATTGAAGGTATGGTTCCATTACATATAGGGTGTCCCCCCAAAATGTATATACACATTTTGGATAATTATAAAGGCAGTGTTTATTATTACAGTGCATTTAATTTACAGAATTGAGCTAGCAGCTGTTAAAGTGTGTATACATTTTTGGGAGATACCCTATATTTTGGCACTATTCTCCTTCAATCAAAATACTGTCTTTGTGTCCAGCTGGTGTGGTTCAGTGGTTGAGTGTTGACCCATGAACCAGGAGGTCAGGATAAGATTCCAGGCCAGAGCACATGCCTGGGTTGAGGGCTTGATCCCCAGTAGGGGGCATGCAGATGGCAGCCGATCAATGATTCTTTCTCATCATTGATTAAATATATTTTTAAAATGTATTTTAAAAATAAATATATGTATATTTTTAAATATTGGGCTTGTGACTTTTTCCTAGGATGTTCCTTTAGGTGGCCTAGACAAAAATTATTTTATGTCTAATCCTTTCAGTCCAAGTTGACGGTTATTCTCACCAATCTATGAATATCTGTCTTTCCTCTTGAAAGCATGTAAAAACAGTTGTACAGTCTTAATGTCTGATTCCCTGAAATATTATTTCCATTTGATGTGATCTTTGCTGAACATTCCCATTTTATGTAATCTTTTACTTAGGTCATGGTCATGACGGTTATTTAAGTATGGACATTCTTTCAAGTAAACTGGCTATTCCCGCTGTTTTTGATGTTAGTCATTTCTAGCGAAGACACATATTTCCATATTTAGTATCAATTTTAGAGCTCAAAGACACTTGGGAATGATTTCCAATGAATGTTTTAAAGGGGAAAAAAAGTTCATTTATCTTAATAGATTATCCTTTCACTGTTTAACGCTTTGAGGAGACAGATGATAAAAAAGAATTCCACATAGTTTAAAGGTTATTGATTTTCTGAGGGTCAGTGTTTTGCCTGAGAGTAAATTCATGACAGATTTTTCAAATTAGGCTACCTTGTTTTATCAATAATTTCTAAATCATTCTACTTGCCAATTTTGCATGTTTTTTCATGTTTTCTAATTATAAAGGAGCACTTTCTGTTTTAATCCATATTACAGTATACACACACACACACACACACACACACACACACACACACACACACACACTAGAGGCCCGATGCACGAAATTCATGCAAGGGACTCAGCCCTTGCAGCTGTGGCAGCTTGCCTCGGCCCTCACAAGCCACAGCTTCGTCTGGAAGGTCATCCAGAAGGATGTCCGGAAGGTCGTTCAGCTGTCTGGTCTAAATAGCATATTACCCTTTTATTATTATAGAATATATCACAACTAATAATATTGTATTCCTAAACCAAAATGGTTTAAAAGAGAAAAATTAAGGTCCTCACAGGTTTGGCTCAGTGGATAAAGCGTTGGCCAGTGGACTGAAGGATTCTGGGTTCGATTCCCATCAAGGGCATGTACCTTGGTTGCAAGCTCAATCCAGGCCCTGGATATGTTCTCTCTCTCTGTCTCTCCCCCTCCATTCCACTCTCTCTAAAAATCAATGGAAAAATATTCTCAGGTGAGGATTAACCAAAAATAAGAAAGAAAGAAAAGTAAGGAAGGGAGGACAAAGGGAGAAATAAGTAGATGTCCCTAAATCCATCTTCTTAACTCCGATTCTTGGCTTTACTCCCATTGTGAGCTGTGGACCACTGCTTCATTTTTCACGAGTGACCTGGTATTTTTACAATTTTTAAAGTTTAGAGAGTCTTGATTTAGATTTCTTTAGTCCCTTCTCCAGAGAAAATCTAAGTGTCTTTTCTGGAATGGTTGAAGGGCACTCCTGGTGGGTGGGTGAGTGGTGGAAAGACAAGGAGACCTAACTGAGGGACCTTCAGATCTGTGAGTCCAAGTGCTTCCAACTTTCAAAGCAAATCTGACAATGAATGTTCATTTAATGAACAAAGATTATGACTAAAATACTGTGGGTTAATGGACTTAGTAAAATGATCTAAAATTCATACCATGATTTAGAAAATCATTAATCATCTGTGACAATTTTTACGACCATGTGTATAGTGTATATTCAATACAATTATATTAAAACAAATTATATAACTCACAGTGCTCATTGCTTCTGTTTTAAATTAGTGTCCTTTATCACCCTGTCATAATAGTCTCTTTTGAATTTCTACTCCCATAAGGTCATTGATGATGACATATAGGTTAAAATAATACTAAATTGTTCAAATATTTGAACTTTATCCTCTGACTAGTAATAATTTAATACAATGCCAATTACTATCATTATGGAGCTAGACTATTTATTATGTTAAACTGTTCAACTACTTCATAGCCAAAAGGCTCATATATGATTGATCACCAGTCGACATTCTTTATTGTACATAGCCCTTCATTTGTGGTCTGATTCTCATCAAATTTTTCAAGATGAATGGGAGAGAAAATCAGTATTATTTTTTAAACAAATGTTCTTAGTGTTCTCTAAGAATTCCATGATGATTATATTCAGTTTTTAAGACTTTATATATTTTTTACAGCAGTTTTCGCAGTAAAATTAAGAGGAAGGTGCAGAGATTTCCCATCTACCTTTTGCCCCCACACATGCATAATGTTCCCCCATTATCAACATCACTCACCGGAATGGTACAATTTTATTTTTTTATTGGTAAGGATGAACCTACATTGACAAATCATAATCACTTAAATTCCAGAGTTGACCTTAGGTAACTATCAGTGTTGCTTATTCTATGGATTTGGACAAATGTAAGCTATCAGTGTTGTTTATTCTATGGGTTTGGACAAATGTATGACGATATACATCCATCATTACAATGTCATACAGAGAATTTTCACTGCTCTCAAATTCTCTGTGATCTGCCTGTTTATCTCTTCCAATCCCCATTCTTGGCCACATCTGACCTTTTTATTGTCTCCATAGCCTTGCCTTTTCCAGCATGTTCCTATAGTCAGGATCATAGAGTGTGTAGCCTTTTTAGGTTGGCTTCCTTCATTTAGTCATATGCCTTTAAGATTCCTCTGTTTCTTTTCATTGCTTGGGGGCTCATTTCTCCTCAGCCCTGAATAATATTTCATGTTGGGATGTCATAGTTTATTTACTTATTCACCTACTGAATGATATCTTGGTTGCTTCCAAGGTTTGGCACTTACGAATACAGCCGCAGTAAACGTCTGTGCGCAGGTACTTGTGTGTGGACATATGTTTTCAACTCCTCTGAGTAAGTGGCAAGGAGTGTGATTGCTGAATTTCACTTTTTACTAATGAGTAAAAATACTACTGAGTATAAAAACACACACACCATGAATTGAAGGTAGCAGTTGTCCTAGTTTGGGGTGCTGTAACAAAATACTTCAGATTGAATGGCTTGTGAACAGCAGAGGTCAATTTCTAAGAGTTCTGGAGACTGGAAGTCTGAGATCAGGGGCCGGATGGTGGGTGAGGCTTGTAGACTTCGTCAGGCTTGTAGACTCATTGTATGTCAGCCTGCAGGAGGGGTGAGGATGTTTCTGAGTCATTTTTGTGTAAGGACATGGCCCTCATTCATGAGGGCTCATCCCTTATGACCTCATCACCTCCTAAAGGCCCCACCTCCCAATACCATCACATGAAAAAAAAATATTGAAGAGGAATGTGGACACAGCAGATTCACCATTTTTGTGATATTTTGGATGGGCCACTGACTAAAGAGGGTGAGGCCGATTGGTTAGCTGCTGGGCATGCGTTCTAAATTCTACTCCTGCCGCCTACTTTCTTTACTGACAGCTGAAGAAAAATCTTCCTTCTTTTTTTCTTCTCCTTTATTGTTATTATTTTTTTTTTCATTCAAGATCAGCTCTCCTCTGCCTTATAAAATGACATAGCCCCACCAGCGTGGCTCAGTGGTTGAGCGTTAACCTATGAACCAGGAGGTCACAGTTAGATTCCCAGTCAGGGTACATGCCTGGGTTGTGGGCTCGACCCCCAGTACGGGGTGTATAGGAAACAGCCCATCAATGATTCCCTCTCATTGTTGATGTTTCTATCTCTTTCTCCCCCTCTCCCTTCCTCTCTGAAATCAATAAAAATATACTTTAAAAAATGAACATAGATGGGAATAATATCATGCATCCTCATGTCTCCTTGCTTCCACAAACACAAAAAAATGTGCTTGCTTTAATCGACTGTCACACCTGGGAACGATGAGCGAGAACCATTCCTTCCCTGGGCAAGAATATGTTGCTAACTACGCCTGAGCCCTTGGTGAAATGCAGGTGGCTCTACAATGTCGTTCTTCTTAGTTAGAGCTCCTCGCCATCCATTTCTAAGTCTAAGATCGCATTACCTTGCATTCGAAATGGATGCACTGTCATTATGTCCACGGAGTTCTCGGGGAATATCTATTAAATAAGACAAGTAAGCAAGACGCAGCTCACCAGGTTGAAATAACACTCCTGCAAATGCGCTCTGAACAGAAAGATAAAAATAAGCATGCGTTTAAAAGTGGCTCAGCTGCTTTCAATTAAATATGTCTTGCCTTTTGATATGCACCTTTCACATATTCCAGTCCTGACAATTTGTGTTAATAAGATATATGTGCCTAATATCGCAACCGGTCACAGCGCTGGCGTAAATACATTATTCTCTCTCCTGGACGGTGAAAGGATCAGTAGGTATTCGCTTTCCGTAGACTTAAAGAATGAATGCCTCCTCAGTCATTCAGTCCACTGTATGTACACAAAGTCTACTTTTCTCTCCGTGGCCACATATAATTTTTTTAAAAGCTATGGGAATTTTGAGATCTTTATTTCATACTTCCCTTTTTACATTTACTTCGGGAAACCTAATTATATGTCATTTGAAGACGCGGGGGGGAAAAAGTCAGCACCTAAATACAATACAATTTACCTTAGATATCAATTTGGCCCCAAGATAAAATATAGAACTGACCATGGTCCATTTTCAGAGCATTTTTCGTTCAACTCTATTTGTAGCAGGAAGAATCTCACTTTACTGTCTTCAGTAAAAAGTAGGAAATACACCTTAGCCCTATGCTCACCCTAAAATTCAAAGGTAAAATACAACGAAAGCCACAAACTATGGTGGGATTAGAAAATTTCATGTGGCAGCTCTTAGAAAATACTTCAAAAGATCTACATTTTATTTCAATGGTGATAGGGGACCTTTCCCCTCCCAACCCCCCAATAATCTTTTAAATATCTTTGACCATAGGTTTCAATGGTAAAGAATTCGTTCTCGAAAACAGCTTGGGCAGGGGCCTTTGAAAACAAGACACGTCAAAGAAAAAGTGAAATTCAAGGACAAAATCAGGCTATTTCTTAGCCACTCGATCCCATTTGTCCAATGGCCTTATCTGAACCTAACCTGAAGTTTCTAGGATTTTTAAACTTTTATTGTTGTTTAAATTTCCATTTTAATTTTTGGTTTAGTTAAACACCTAGATGCCCTGATGAGAGTGTGCCTGGGAGGCAGAGGGAGAGAATGGTGTTTCCGTATAATAGTGTGCTGCTTAGGATACAATGCCTCGAAACCAGGGACATGCCTGGAAATGAGACACTCAGTGGGGTCATTATGGAGACCTATAAATATTTGAAGGCTGCCAGGTAGAACCGGAAAGTAAATTAATTACGTGTTCCTCTGAGGACAGAACTGGGATCAATGAGTTGAAGTCAGAAAGAAGTGGAATAGATTTCAGAAAGATCACATACTATAGATTGGGCTCTGTTATGAAGAATTGATCTCCTTTTCCCAGGAAATGTTTAAATAGACATTGGTGATCAATTGCTATGGGGATGGTTCAGGTGACTCCTACATTAGAAAATATTTTTGAAGATGGAACTTTAACTCCATTTTCGAGCCTTCCATCATTTCAGAAACTGAGCAGTGAAAATAGTGAGGAATTTAGCCCTAAATTGTGATGCCATCATTTGATCATTAGAAATGCATATTTGGTTCAATTTTATTGAAATGTGTCTGTGTTGCATTTATCGCATTCACTTTATCTTTATTTTTGTTCATTCAGTCTTTTGATGTTGTAAAAACTTAAGATTTGGCTACGCTCTGCACAGCTGTTCCACTAAGCTTAGGGCCGTTAACAGTGTGAATAGCAAACCTACACTGTCCAGGCATTTGCTTTAGAAGAAAGAATTCAGAAAACTATGAATCATCGCTTCACCACTAAATAGCTGTGTCCTAGAGGATAATTTTAAAAAAATGTGTACTTCGATTTTCTTGCCTATAAATTATAGGAGAAGAAAACTACCTTAACTATTTCTAAGAATTAAATGAGATGGTACAGATCGATTAGCATTGGGTCAGGTTTATAAGAAGCACCCAACAATGTTGGTAATAACATTTTGGTAATAGCTATTATTTTGTGATAATTGATATAATGATTAATAAATATGCAATATTAATGATGGGTTTTTTAGTTGGGACAATTTGCTCTTTCGCTCCTGTTGACTGCTACATATTTTTATCTTTCACTCGTAAAAGAACAAAGAGATAAAATAAGAGATGGTGTTATGCTTGCCAATCATTTGTTTAAATATTATTTTTTAAGGAAGTTGTAAGAAAATCAAAAATTTTGCTAGCCATTTATTACCCAAAACAACTTTAAGACTTACTTTTAATTGACTTCATTGGGGTGACATTCGTTAATAAAATCGTATAGGTTTCGGGTGTCTACATATCTATAATCCATCATCTGCATATTGTATTGTGAGTTCACCACCCCAACTCAAGTCTCCTTCCATCACCATTTATCTATCCTCTACCCTCTTCCACCTCTCCCACCCCCTTCCTTCTGGTAATCATCATACTGTCTGTGTCTATGAGATTTTTTCTTTATCTCTTCTAAAATTTATTTTTGTTTCCTTCAACACTTTACATAAGCTTCTTTCTGGGTGTCAGGCTTTCACACATCAATGCTAGAAGTTTGTGACTTTCTTGTATTTGTCCTCCTGAGGTGCCTTTTATTTAATTTCTAATCATTTTATTTTAAAATCTAAGCACAGTGAAAAACAAGATAAATATATTTATGTTATAACCTGGTGATTATAAGCACAGCAATTGTTAAAAAGCCATCAACGTTGCTACCTTTTTTCTGCTTCCTTGATTCCCTTTTAGCCCCAATTATTTAGAGGTGATTTATTTCACTAAACTTATTACAGAAATATCATCAAAAGAATAACTACTTTGTGGTTGCAAAGGATTTTTATAGCTAATTATATAAACACTGATGACAATTATTTCAAATATAGAAATGGTATTTTGGGAAATATTTGATAATTTGTGGTGGCAATTATCAAATCATTGATGAAACAAATTAAACAAGTTTTTTTGTAACTATCTGTACTTTTTAAAAAATATATATTTTATTGATTTTTTACAGAGAGGAAGGGTGAGGGATAGAGAGTTAGAAACATTGATGAGAGAGAAACATTGATCAGCTGCCTCCTTCACACTCCCCACAGAGGATGTGCCCACAACCAAGGTACTTGCCTTTGACCAGAATCGAACCTGGGACCCCTGAGCCCACAGGCCAATGCTCTATCCACTGAGCCAAACCGGTTAGGGCTTAAACAAGTTTTAAGTCAAGAGGAACACTTACAGAACTTGGGCAAATGCATTAAGAGCAGGCTTTTATATCATTGTGGAAACAGAATGAAATATTACACTTTCTGGAGATTTATCAAAGCTAAGTGTTTCCCCCAAGTAACTTATCATTTATTACTGATTGCTTTCACACATTGTTTAGGGATAAAATATGTTGTGTTCAGTGGCTTGTGGTGAAATTGGTTCTGAAATATAGCTTCACTAAGCATTGGAGGTTGAAAATAATTTTAATTGCTCTTAAACTATGAATTGTCATGGAGCAGTCATTTGTATTTATTTTTTAATGTGTTTTTTTTTTTTATTGATTTTAGAGAGGAAGGGAGAGGGAGAGAGAAATAGAAACATTATTGATGAGAGAGAATCACTGATTCGCTGCCTTCTGTATTCCCCCTACTGGGGATCTAGCCAACAACCCAGGCATGTGCCCTGACCGGGAATCTAACTGTAACCTCCTGCTTCATAGATTGACGCTCAACCACTGAGCCACACCAGCCGGGCTTTATTTATTTACCAGAGGCCCGATGCATGGAAATTCGTGCAAGAGTAGGACTTCCTTCTTCCGGCTGCCAACACCGGGCTGCCCTCTGGCACCCAGGACCCAGGCTTCCCTCCTCCCGCCACAAACAGGCACCCGGGACCCCGGCTGGCTTCACCCAGGCTGCCCACAGGCACTCGGGACCCCAGCTGGCTTCGCCTGGCCCCCAGCTTCCTCAGGAAGGAATGACATCTGGAAGACATCCGGTCTAATTAGCATATTACTCTTTTATTAGTATAGATTATTGATCCAGAGTTCTGATCTTCAATGCCATGTTCTTCTAGAAGTTTCACCTTCCTGTAAGAACATGTTTGTACCTTTCTGTACTTAGGATTCAGGTGGTAAAAGTGTGGATATTTCTTTCAAAAAGGCAAAGAATCTGTCACTCAGGCCTTTTACACATGCCGGCTGCAAAGGGAATTTCTCTTACAGTTTCTTGCATGTAACTGAAGGCTTTTCATTTGCTGTACTTATGCAGCTGTCTCATGATTCCGTCCTGCTTGTCATGTTTGTCTTGCTTTCTTGTATAATCTCAGTGACAGGAGTTGTAATAGCTGGCCACACAGGACAGTTAAATAACCAGTCGATGCAGATGAGAAAAAAATTCATGTGTAAACTTGCCATATTCCTCTAAGCATATCTCTCAAGTACATACGATTTTATCTTTTCAGTATTAATTCATTTATTATTATTTCATTCACTCAGTTGGGTAAATTTGATCAGATGAATAAAAAATAAACTACTACCGCACATTCCATTCCTCAAGGGAAGCCTTGCAATGGTTAGAGGGTTTTTTTGTGGTTTTTTTTTTTTTTTTACCTCCTTTTGCAAATGTTCTGGCTCTGAATGAGCAGCACCATTGCTGGCATTTGAGCACTAAATGTGTCATCTGCATTTTAAAATCAAGTCATCATTTCGATGCTTAACATTCTTTGAGACTGTGACACAGAAAAATGGGCCTAATAGTCTTTCTTTGTTTATCCAATTGTTATGCTAACCAGAAAAAAAATTAAAAATATAACTAGAAAATCGATTTTCTCCTTACCTTTATTAAATTATTATTGCTCGTTATTACATTCTCATTGACTTGGGCAGACGTAAAAGGTGTCATCATCCTATTGCAGCCTACCCATGTATCTGTGTATTTCTCTTGGTAGCTGATCTGATATACAGAACTAATGAATATTTTAAATAAGAAACTATTAATGCTTTGAATTGATACGATCCTACTTAGGATCTTGGACCCCAAAGTATGGTCATATTTCTGATCTCTGTATATGTATAAAGATGTTAGTTAGCCCAGTCGGCATGGCTCAGTGGTTGAATGTTGACCTATGAAGCAGGAGGTCACAGTTTGATTCCTGGTCAGGGCACTTGCCTGGGTTGTGAGTTCAATCCCCAGTGTGGGGTGTGCAGGAGGCAGCTGACGAATGATTCTCTCTCATCATTGATGTTTCTCTCTCTCCCTCTCCCTTCCTCTCTAAAATCAATAGACGATGTGTGTGTGTGTGTGTATGATTTAATATGTATATAAATACTCCTTTCACTGTTTCAAATATAACCTGCTGTCTTAAAATTTTATTTCCTTGGTAACCAAGAATTATACCTTTCTCCTCATTCCCACAACATACTAGTATTATCAGTGTATATATTTTTTCAGATATTTTATTCTCCATGATAAAGTATACTTTTGGATGTAGTTTTAACCCAGATAGAGATCAAGGTTTTAAAATACTCTTTTTAAAGCATCAACATGTCTAACACCGTGCTCAGTATTTGAAAATAGTTGGATAATTCAAGCAAAACACACCAAGTCTTTAGTAAGTGGGCTAGGTGACTCTTAACATCTCCTTCAGCTATGTTTTACTTTAAAAAATCGCCCATGACAGAGAAAGATCAGCCAAGGCATTAAAGCACTTCTCTGTGTATTTTCTAAATTTCATAGTAAGACTGGAAAAGTGTGGTATGTATTTAGTGCACAGAGTACTCACATGACCAGTATAAAGCTTAAGCAGCAAGCAGCCGTTAAGGTTGGGCGAATCTGGACTAGAATCTGGCCTTTGCTTATGTGTGTCTGTAATTTACTTCCTTAAATCTCAGTTTCCTCCTTCATCATATAGGGAGAACACCACAGGCTACCTCAGGGTTGTTATGAGGATAAAATAAGCTGAAACCTAGAAAGCACTTATCAGAGTACCTGGGGCATAGATCTCACTAAGATCATTGTTGATGATGTTATTATACGAGTAAGTTGCACATGTAAAACTGAATGGATATACTTGACGTTGTGTGTGATTACTGTTCAAATATATATCCCCCAGTGAGCAGAGTTTTCATTTGTAGTTCTTTTTTGCCCTCAGAGAGCCTTCCCTGTTTCATAAAAAGTATTGAATTCACATTATTGTTTTTGGTGCATCATAGTTCACCATTTTTACCATTCGCATTGCCCTCCTCACCACCCCTCACCTCAACTCCCGATTCATCTATGCTACCTGGTACCTCTATCTTTCACTTTCATTTTACTCATTGGCTTGATCTACATGCATCGAAATAAGACACTTCCAGATTTTGTGGGTCTGATTTTCTAAGGCATCTCACCGGCTTCCCTTGAGGAAGACAGAAAACCTTGGATGATACCAATTTGCCCTTCTTAATTAACGAGACATTCAGTTGTATCCATCATATTTAATTACGCTGCACTCAAATGGGTCCAACCAGTAATTCTTTTCCTCCTTTTTTATTTTCAAATTATTGTAAATTCCTTGTACTCTGTGGCCCCCATTTTAACGCCAATGTATATGTCAAAGGTAATTTGTAAAGTAAAATCAAATTGCAAAGTAAAGTTTGTGGTTAATAATAATAGGGATTGTTGCAAGGGTCCATTGGTGCATTTGAAATAAATGTTTTAAACTCACATTGAATCGAATGAGAAATTACATAGTCCCAGAATAGGGTATTATATCCACAAGTTGGCAAAGATTTCCAATTAAGTGTTAGACACTATGAACGAAATAACCCTTAGCATGTGATGTGACATTTCTCCCCCAAATATCACCCACATTCTCAGCTATCTCATTATCTGAGGATGCAAAATGAGATTTAATTTAAGATTTGGGGTCAGTATTTCAGAGCTTTAATTTAAGAAATGTTATCTTGCTCTACATTTCAAAACCTCTGTGCCTCTCACAGCTGAAAGCTCTCCGTTACTTTGGGGGAAATCTTTTCAAAAGGAAACCTGAGAATATTGAACACGTATCTTCAGGTCTATTTCATTTCCTGTTTGGAGATGGAAGGACAACTTATGATCTAACTGGACCCACAGCTAAGGTGCTTGGAACAACAAGGAAAGGCAGCTCTATTCATCTCAGCCTCTGCTGTATGAGTAACGTAGATGTGTTTATGAGATCACCCAGAAACCTAAACTGATTTGATTTCAAATACCTCTTGGGAACATATAAATTCTGTATTTTGACTTCTCTTCATTTTGATGTTATTCCAAGATTTATTTGAGCTCTTTGAAATATATATATATATATATATATATATATATATATATATATGTATTCCCTTTTACAACATCTTTACATTATAGCCCATTTTCAACTCTGTAGGAATTCTTTGGACTAATTATTATATTGACCTTTGCAATAACACAATTTATATAAGATCATCATTTTCTATTAATTCTTGGCACCAATTCAAATGTGGTTGGTTACTTAAACATAAAAATGCTCTTATTATTAAGTGTTTTCATCCACAAGGTGACCTTAGAGATAGTTATCACATACAGGCTGGATTTTTAAATATTCTGTGCGATTAAGAGACCTTGCGCTTTGAATTTGTATTCATAAAACAGAATCGCCGTGCTGTTGGGCCAGAGATTTTCAAATGGCGTGCCTCAAGAATTTTTAAAACATGCAGTACCTGAATATTTGGTCCAGGGTACAGACCTCTTTTCCCTTAGATTGTCAAATAAAAAAAAATGGCAACAGCTAATACAACAGTAGCCATATGGTGTGAATGAATAAAACGTATCCCTTTTTTTGCCAAATAGGCAAAAATATAATCTATTTTTTGGTGTGCCACCGAATTTTAGTAATTAGTTTATGTGTGCTGTGAGATTGAAGAGGTTGAAAATCGCTGCCCTACCATCTGAGCATTCACTGGACTGGCACCATTTTTGTAATGTTTAGTGATGCTGAACATCTTTCCCTATATGTGTGGGACATTTGTGTATCTTCGAAGGAGAAATATCCATTCAAGTGCCTTGACTATTTTATAATCAGGTTCTTTTCGTTTGCTGGTTTCTGTTGTGTTACAGAACGTCTTGATGTATGCTGGATATTAGCCTCTTATCCCATATATGATTTGCAGATATCACCACTCATTCGGTTGCTTTTGTACTTTGTTGCTTGATTCCTTTTAATTTTGATGTAGTCCAGTTTGTCTGTTTTTACTTTTGTTGTCCACATGAAAGAATCAACTTTTGTCTTTATTGATTCTATTATATTTTTCAGTGTTATTACTTTTTCTCTCTTTTCTTTTCTCTCTCTTGCTTTTGTTTTATTTTTCTATTACAGTCTAGATCTAACTCCTTTTCAGTCTTGTTTTGGTTTTTGATGTAAGCATCTGAGATTACAAATTTCATGCTTGGAATGACTTCAGATTATCCAGGAGTTGGACACATAGCTTTGTCCAGTCTAAATATGTTCTTTTTTTTATTTTCTGATGTTTCTGTTCTAGCTTTTTCATGCTTGCTTCTGAGGAACTTTAATTTTCTTGCCAGTTTAGCATATTTTAAAAAATTCATTTTAGTCCAGTGGATTTAATTATTTCCATGGCAGAGACATTCCACCATTTTGCTGTAAAAGGAAACTTTGTTCATTGTTTTCTTCGTCTTTTTGTTCCCATTTCAATGCACAGATGTAAGAAAAGAGGAAAAAAGGAAACTATTTCTAAATACAGAAGCTTTTCTTTAGAAATAAGCCATGCTTAGCATTACTGATGAGTATAATCTATACTTGAAAAACATTTTCATTACAAAAAGAAAAACTTGAATTAAAAGAGTAAATGTCATCAGACTATGATAATAACTAGCTTAAATAAATACTAGTAAATGGCATTTCTTTTTGTCTATTAAAATTTATTAAGTGCCTCTAGGTATAAGCCTATTTGCTTAGACACAGGGAAATAGGAGTATAACAATAATATTTAGACAGAACAGACTTTTTCTTCTAGATTTGACTAATAACATTGTTCTCATTTTTAGGATCTATTTAAAGATGTCTATAATAGGACATTCCGTTCCTCACAATACTTTCAATTAAACAAAACACTAAAAATGTTTTAATATAAATTATATGTTTTAACTTTTAAGTTCTATTCCAGTTTTGCATAGAATTTAATCAAGTCCAGGCCTTGGTTGTCAGATCTGAAAAGTGACAAAACAGACTACACAAGACACAGAGGATTTTGCATTCAGTAGAGACTCAAGGACTCAAAGAACTCGTTTCTCCCCAGTACCATATATTTTTCATGGGAATGATTTATTATTTGAGAAATTAGTACTGTCAATTGCAATTTTCCCTGTTAAGCAAGGCTATAAAAATCGAGCAATGATAAAGATTGAGGTAATATATTATCTGATAATAGTGCTTTTTAATTGAATGTCCTAAAAATATTTTATGAATTTTATGCATAGGAATTACCCGTCTACTCTTGAGATGCAACATTTATGTCAACCATTTATCCTGATCGGGTCCCTTTACCTCATTCTGACTGTGACTGTAGCTATTGTACAATGAATCTTGATTATCTGTGCAAAGATAAGTGAGCTCTAGCAAAAAAAAAAAAAAAAAAAAAAATTAAAAACAAGCAAACAAACCAAAAAACCGTGCTCTACCCAGACTACAGAGATATTTGCCACGTTGCAAACTTGAACCACTAGATCAAGGTCATGACCATCTTCCCTAAAATAGGACACCTGCCTTCATCCCCTGCTTTAGCTTTCATTCCAAAAGAATCTGTTACCTTGAAGAGGTAAGATATGCTTTTCACAAGGTCATATTATGAATAAATCACACCCCTTTCTTTTCTCTCAAAGCCGTAATGTTTATCCTTGGCCATGCTTTATTCACAACAAGAATGCGCCCTTGGCCTCCACAATGGCTAACCACCTTCTCTTCGCTTCCTTCTCGATAATGTCACCCTCCCACTATCAGAAGTGTTCCTGGTCCACAATATATTTCCCTTGGGTAGTGCTGATTTATAAACTCTTTCAGAGCCCGCAAGTATCTCTCCTGCACCTTATTGCATCATCTATAAAATACTGATAATAATTACAAGTGCCCTCCAGCATTATTGTGAGTCCTCAGCAAGAAAATCGATGCAAAGGTAGGATTGATTGCAGCGATCTTTGTTTTCACAGAGCATCAGTTGAATATTGCAAAGCAAATGATAACATTTTATTGTTAAAGCGTATGCGTAAGACATGATGCTACAGGAGAATTTTCCATATGTAAGTCCTTGCCAAGTGTTACCAGTCGCATGAGGTATCTTGAGATTTATTTAATCTTGAGAAGTTTAAGGGTGTAATTATTTTCTACACAGTTGTATAAATTTAAATGAGGAAATCAGAAGGAAAAGGAAAACATAAGACATCGAATTTTTTTAAGTCCATATGCTTGATTTTATAGCATAGAAGAGTAAGGATCTATGTGATAAAGGATTTATTCAGAGTTATTTAGTGCTAAATAATTTAGTGCAAAATGTGTGAATATAGAACCTTTCCTCTGTACATATTTCCATGTTTTAAACTTCTTTTATCAGTTTATTGTATACACAGCATTACTTCTCTATTAGATGACTGTGTACTTACCAACTTTTATGTGAATGGTTACTTGAATTAGTAACTCATGGGGAAAAATTAAACTACCTGTGATTTTCTTTTGATTGTTAATTTTTTATTATTATTATAGAGTTAGTTGCTTTTAAGAATACCTGCGGGAACAAGAAGGTACTTTTTGTGTCTGGGCCTGTAATTAGAAGAACTAAGTCGTCGTCCATCGACTGGGTCAATGACCGGGAATTTTCCAGCTTGTCAGATTTTCACACGCACCACATGAGTGACTGAACAATGGGATGAGCACATCCAGGGAGTTCCCTGTGGTTGGGTGAATTCAGCACCATCTGAGCTTCCGGCTTTACTAACTTTTCATTGACCTCGTTGTTTCAGAAGAGTCCTAACACCTAATTAATAAAATAGTTACTCAAGCTCAGACCAGAGTGAGTGAGGCCGCTTGTTAGAAGTCTTCATTGCTCTTTTAGTCTAAAATGAATAAATGAAAAAATGGCTGGCTTTTGATATTAAAAGCTCATCTTTTTTCAGTGTCCATTTAATAATTCCATTAAAAAGCAACCTGATTTCTTCACATTTGATTTATATTTTCTTACTCCTTCCTTTTCGGTATTTATTGACCATATTTTTCTGTTTTGTCCAATTACAGCCTTCTAAGTAGAATATATCAGCTTTATAAAAAGCATGGTCCCCTTTAATTCCACAGCACCCTAACCCCACACAAAATTTGTCTGTCTTATCAAACCTTGTAATTAAAATCTCATCAGAAGAGTCATTGCACCATTTAATTTATGTTTATGTGGACACCCAAATACTAACATTTCTAAAAGTACCATATGATTTCACTCATGTGTGGGATCTAACAGACAAAATTAACTAACAAGCAAAATAGAAATAGACTCATAGATACAGAGAAACAGACTGATAGTTATCGGGAGGGGGAGTGCAGGGCTTGGTGAAAAGGGTGATGGAATTAAGTTAAAAAATTAAATAAATAAAAACAGTTCATAGACACAGACAATAAGCATGGTGATTCCAGAAGAGAAAGGGGGGTGGAGGGAGGGTTAAGAGGGAAAAAGGGGATAAATGGTGATAGAAGGAGATTTGACTTGGGGTGGTGAACACATAGTACAATATACAGATGTGTTATAGAATTGTGCCTGAAACCTATATAATTTCATTAACCCATGTTGCCAATAAATTCAGTTTTCTTAAAGCCAAACAATTAATTTAATTATTCTCTGGGGATCTTCCTGGCATGATCTCACTATTAAATTTAACAAAAGTTAACTTCCATCTGCTTCTAATGCTCAAACTTGGAAAATTAAAATATGGTGTCTAATTATGAGAGTATTGTTGCCTCCTCCATAAGATTATGCCTGGGAATCGCCTCCCCTCATTGGATGGTGATATGATAATTAATTTTGGATGTTGAAATGTTAAACTTATATGTCTTTCAAATCCATGCATTATAAAACACAGCTAAACAGTATATACATCCTGAAGTATTTTTACATATGTTACCAACTTGCTAACATTCATAGAGCTCTGAACCTTGTGAATTGAATTGGTGAGGATGAGAGTTGAGGCTTCAGCTATCTGACTCCTAAATCCATTGTCTTTTGAAAAACTAGCATTATCTCCCCCAGCATATTTAAATATTTTCCAATTATTAACCAAGATAAAGAATTACTTTTTAAGTTAGAAGTGTGAAAATGGAGACCTTATATTTGTTTATTTCTTTTATAGAGAGAACCAGAGTGGGTGTTTTATTTTAGCTCAGTGTGTCTGCCCTTGGCTTCTCTACACTGATCAATAATTACCAAATCTGTATAATTATATGTATGTGATTGATGAGCAATTGTGATAAGTGCTAACAGATGTTAAAATGTACTTCCAAAATTTAGAAGGAAATGAGTTTGCTTGTTACATAACCCCCCTCTCTTCAACATATAAGGTCATTCATTGATAGCATGCATATATATATATATATATTATTGATTTTTTACAGAGAGGAAGGGAGAGAGCTACTGAGAGTTAGAAACATCAATGAGAGAGAAACATCGATCAGCTGCCTCCTGCACACACCCCCTACTGGGGATGTGCCTGCAACCAAGGTACATGCCCTTGACTGGAATCGAACCTGGGACCTTTCAGTCCGCAGGTCGACGCTCTATCCACTAAGCCAAACCAGTCAGGGCTGCATGTATATTTTTTACATCAACACTTTTTCTAGCCTCTGTTCAAACAAGTGGTTTAATTCAGACATGGATGATATAAGTTACTATATTATTTATATCTGTGATCATATAAACATGGGGCACCTTGATATCCAATCTAATTAATTACCTTTGGGAATAATGGCAATGACCATGATAATTGAATTGTGCATTATTTTTATAAAAATTTAAATAAGACCCTATCTGTTATACTACAGAATATGATTTAAAATGATATAAGATAAAATTAAATAACTTTCAGGCATTCCATAGCCCTAAAAATATTTTAGGAACTAGAAGTACATATCACCAGCCACACCAGACCATTCTTTAAAAAATTCTCTATAATCCCACCGCCATTGTATTTAGTTTCATGCTGTAGTCGAGAGAACATAGTGCCTGGCCTGTGTGGCTCAGTGATTGAGCATCAATTTAGAGCCAGGAGATCGGGGTTCAATTGCTGTTCAGGGCACATGCCCGGGTTGCATGCGGGCTCCACCCCCAGTAGGAGGCGTGCAGGAGGCAGCTGATCAATGATTCTCTCTCTTTCTCCCTCTCCCTACCGCTCTGAAATCAATTTTTTAAAAAATTCTTTTTTTAAAGATGCCATAGCTACAAGGCATTCTTGCTGCTTTCTAGGGAGGGCCGCTGTTTTGTGCAATCATGCTAATCTGTGTCCTCTAATCTACTCAGAGTTTGGCAGCTCCTTCCAAAGACCCCAGTCATTAATGGAGCTTCTCAGAAACCCTGCATGTAAACACGGTACATAACTCATGTTTGCCATGTGCTTTTATGTGCATCGATTTATGCTGCGAAATCCCCAGCCTCCTCCAAAAATACCTTCCAAGCTTTAAAGCCCCCCAGGACTGGGAAGTGATAAAAAATGTGGCCTCGGTGTCTCAAGTCAGGCGACCAAAGAAAGTGGCTGGTGTCGCCTGCCAACTGGTTAGCATTCAGCTGCTTCGACAGCGCTGGCTTCAGGGCCCCTGTCCTCCAGGCCACTGCGAACTTTTCCGTTTTCCAGGCCAAATGGAAGACAGCATCGCTTGTGAGATGCGGGAGCTACACCGAAGGGATGTCAAAGGAGCTAATTTTATATCTAGTCATTGCACATAATGCAATCAGGGAACCTGGATATTGATTATTAGTGGCATTTCTTAAGATCAGTATGATTTTACAGATATAATTAGAAGGCTATTGCTACTGAAGATTGGCGAGTCCGTTTATGATTTTTAGGCTGGGTTTGTTCGCAGTGGATTAGTGCTCGGGTGTCACATTTGGTTTTAATATGCTGTGGTGCCTGCAAATTTCAATGAATATTGATAGAGTTAAAATGATAAGCCTGCCGAAACCGGTTTGGCTCAGTGGATGGAGCGTCGGCCTGCGGACTGAGGGGTCCCAGGTTCGATTCCGGTCAAGGGCATGTACCTGGGTTGCGGGCACATCCCCAGTAGGGGATGTGCAGGAGGCAGCTGATCGATGTTTCTCTCTCATCAATGTTTCTAACTCTCTCTCTCTCCCTTCCTCTCTGTAAAAAATCAATAAAATATATTTAAAAAAAATGATAAGCCAACCAGTGTAGTACTGTGAAAGGTAATGTAATAACAGTCTTTAGGACTTAGACAAGCCACTGTATTTGGTATAAATGAACAGATAAAGATACTTGAGCAACTGCATCATCAAATTTTTAAAAAATATATATTTGTATTGATTTTAGAGAGGCCAGGGTAGAGAGAGAGATAGAAACATCATTGATGAGAGACAATCATTGATTGCCTCCTGCACGCCCCACACTGGGGATCGAACCCACAACCTGGGCATGTGCCCTGACTGGGAATCGAACCGTGGCCTCCTGGTTCATAGGTTGACGCTCAACCACTGCGCCACACTGGCTGGGCTGCATCATCTAATTTTTATGCTGCTTTTCCCTTTGATATTGAGTCCAAAATATCTAATATCAACAGTCGTAGCTTCTATAGTTGGGGGGACCATAGACTATACACCAACTATACACGTGTCATTTTAAAGAAATCACAGTAGTGAGTATATTTTAAATACAATGAGTATATTTATGTATTTACGTAGAAGTTAAATACTAATTTTTTAAAAAAAGGTTAACAGCAGTGTGGCAATGACGTAAGCATTATTGAAGTAGAATGTGTTGATATATTCTTGTTTCCCCGGTGTTGTTAGGAACAGGGTCAGGATAAATGACAATACCTATTGTGGCAGAAAAGCACACATTACGTGGACTCACGGAATAATGGACGCCCGCAGGTCAGCATTTTGAGCAGCAAACACACAACTCCAATCAACTAATAGAGGCTCCTTCGTGCCAACAAAAACATTTTCAAAGTAATGTTCTGGCTGCGCTGGTTATGGCCCATTTGTGTGCTCTGTAGAACAGCGGCGCCTCTAAAAGGTCCAAGTTACATTAAACTCTAATGATTGGGCCCATTTCATCCGAGATGCCCAACGTTATGGTGGGAAGGCTTCAGGTAACAGGCGGCATTACTTCCATACAGTGGTGCTCTTCGTTAATATCAGCATAACGCGTCTGCTGGGACGGGCCCCCCTATGCCTCAGGAAAACGCTCTCCTTGTGATAACCACACCCTACAACGTGTTCTATTCGGCACCCCGTGGCTTTCCTTTTTCCAAAATGTAATGAATGCCTGGTCTAGCTGCAACTCAGCTGAACTTCAATCTTCAGGAAAGAAAAACAACGGCACCCCAAGATTGCAACATCTGCACAGTCATTGGGTCCCTCTTGTTTCTCGTGTTACCCCAAGGTCAAAGTGCTCTGAGTTGATCATGATGTGCTAGATCAGCGTTCTCAACCTGTGGGTCGTGACCCCTTTGGGGGTCAAATGACCCCTTCACAGGGGTCGCCTAAGACCATTGGAAAACACATATATAATTACATATTGTTTTTGTGATTAATCACTATGCTTTAATGATGTTCAATTTGTGACAATGACATTGGGGGTCACCACAACATGAGGAACTGTATTAAAGGGTCGGCATTAGGAAGGTTGAGAACCACTGTGCCAGATGATCTTGTTAGAAAGTAAGCGAATAAAACCAACTAATAACCCCTTAATCTTGATAGCTTGACATGAAAAGATTTCTTTTAAATTTTTTTTTTTTACTTTTTAAAAATATATTTTTATTGATTTCAGAGAAGAAGAAGAGAGAGAGAGAAGTATCAATGATGAGAAAGAATCATTGATCAACTGCCTCCTGCACGCCCCCTACTGGAGATTGAGCCCAAAACCCCAGGCATGTGCCCTGTCCTGGAATAGAACAGTGACCCCCTGGTTCATAGGTCGATGCTCAACCACTGAGCCACGCTGGCCGGGCTCACATACCAATATTTTAAAGTCTCTGAATTGCAAGGAATTCACCCCCATTTTATCTCGCTTATTATCATTGAGCCCTGGAGGTCAGAGGTTTTCCTACGCTCGTCTATATTATTAGCAAGATTTTTGATAATAATAGACAGTAAAAAGTAAACTATTAATGAAATGCTTTTGGGGGGGGAGGATTGGTTTTATTAACTGATTTCAGAAAATGACACATTTGTTAAAACTGTTTTATAACTATGCCTGCCATTTTTTAAATTTGGCACATCCCTTAAAAGTCATTCTGCAGTTTGAGAAATTGCTACTCAGGTTGAGTTTGGGTTTCAAAGTATGTTGTCCACAATAATTATTGTAAAAAAAAAAAAAAACCCAACCAAACAGAAAACAGTTTCTCATTTGACCAGGCTTTTAAAATTCTTCTACTGCTTCAGAATGTCCTTGAGTTTTTACATTTTCCCTCTAAAGTGAATAGACAAAGGAGTCATTAGAGTGAATGAAAATAAATTCATTCTCTTTTTTTCAACTTCCCTTAGAAATGAAAAAAATATTACTTTCGTTTTTTCTTTTTAAGAACTTTACATTCAAATTCTATGCATAATGAGATGACTTTTTTTATGAGTACATTGCTTTTTGGGGCGGTGGGGAATCAGTGGGAACTGCTTATGTGGCTTATTCTTTCCTCGACATGACCTGGTTTTAGAATATGTACTCCAGTTAAATAAATGGATAAATATTGCTTTTCCTACTCCGAACACGGGACATAGTATTATAAGTAAGGAGTGCTGTAAGGAACCTAGGGACCCCAAGCTAAACTACCACTTGAACTTGACAAATGAAAACCTTCAGCTAGATTATGTATTTCTGAATAAAAAATAAATTTGCTTTTCAGGGAGTTTGGCCGCTGGAAAGTAAATAACCTGGCAGTTGAGAGAAGAAATTTCCTCGGCTCCCCTCTGCCTCTTGCCCCCGAATTCTTCCGTAACATCAGACTTTTGGGACGTCGGCCTACCCTTCAGCAAATCACAGAAAACCTTATCAAGAAATATGGGACCCATTTCTTGGTCTCCGCTACTCTGGGAGGTACGACTCTTTGCAAATACTTGTGCCTGTGTGTGCTTGTGTGTGAAACTGTATAAATGAAGGAAAAGTGTTGCTTAATCCAGAGAGCTGCAGTTTGAATAATTCTAGAATCCCCTCATGAACTTATTCAACACATTCATGGAGTTCTTCCTAAAGGCCTTGTGGGGCGTTGACAATGGTACCATGTGTGGTAGATGAGTATCACTTAGTTTATGTTAGTGATTTTATAAAAGTGTGGACAGCAGAAACTTACAAAATATCTTAATGATCATGAAAAAAAGATTCCGAGAAAGCTGTGTCTCTTGGGCTTAATAATGCCAGTTATTATTGATGCAACAAAAGCTGAAGTAACAGTAGAATATTATTTCCATAGGGTCTCATTTAAAAAAATCCAGTGGTTTCAAAACACATATAGCTCTGGCTGGTTTGGATCAGTGGAGAGAGCGTCGGCCTGTGGACTGAAGGGTCCTGGGTTCAATTCTGGTCAAGGGCACGTACCTCGGTTGCAGGCTTTTCCCCAGCCCGGGCTCTGGCCAGGCAGGGTGCATGAAGGAGGAAACCAATCAATGTGTTTCTCTCACATGGATATTTCTCTCTGTCTTTCTCTCTCTTTTCTACTCTCTCTAAAAAATCAATGGGAAAATATCCTAGGGTGAGGATTAAAACAAAACAAAACAAATCACATAGAAGGCTTCCCTGCCACTATCAGCAGTATAGGGACTCAGAAGAATTTCAGGGCATAAAATATATCCTCCAAATAAGAAAAGAAGGGACAGAGAGAGCACAGAGAGGTCAAATAGTAGAGGATTCTCATGGACATTTATTTGTTTAGTTGCAAAATCATGGTGACTTTTTTATTTGTCTCATTGCTTTGGTGTTATGGATGCCACATTTGGGGTTTAAGATTAGTTTTGGTTTTGTAGGTTTTGTGTGAGATTAAATCGCTTCTTCAGGTTGACTCTTCCCAGGATCGCAATAGGCGATCTCAAAATTCTGTGCTTCAGTTATTTACAAAGTCTCGCTCAGTCCTTTAATACAAGGGTTGGTGGAATTGCCACCCTCACTCACCTTCTAATCTCGGAGTCTCCAGTGATTTAGTGTTCCTGGTCTTTTCTGTTGGAGTTCTTTCTCTCCTCTCACTGTTATTTAAATTTCTCCTCAGGTGTCTGTTGTGTGATGTTAATAATTTAGCTGAAATATATGAAATTATTAAAGTGGCTTATGGATATAAGCTATTTGCAATTAACATGTGTACCAGGTTGATTTTAGGCAATTTTAGAATGATTGCTGTTGTAATTACACGAAAGCTTTCTTGTTGCTGCAAGTATATTTTTATCTTCGTACGTTTTACCTGACTGGGCATGAAATTGTATTACTCCATTTTTTAAAAAAATTCAGATTGGTGGTATATAACTTCAGTTAATTCTCTCTCACTGTCCTTAACTAACTAATACTAGGAAACAACTCCAATACTAACACACCACGAATGTCATGTGTAGAGCAAACATGTTAAACACATTGCCATTTGTTTTGTAACTAGGGACTGCATGAGTAAAACATGTTTTAAAACAAGTTGAGTGTAGAATAGTCACTATCAGTATTAGAGTGATGAAAAGGAAATAAATAAAAATATGAATAAACAAAAAGAGTAATTTAGGACACCATATTATTGACTTAGACATAAAACTTTGGATAGCAAATTTGAAGCCGTCGGTTGAGTATTTTATGATAGATAAGGCCAGCGATTGAATTACCTTCCTATAGGGGTAAAGAAATTATAAAAAGCCTTCTTCAATATATATGTCATTTTCTCCATTTATTTCATCTTATAGCTTCCAGGCTATTTATCAATATAGAAGCTCAGCTGCTTCTCTTCTTATAATGATATCTAAACTCCATCACTGCTTAAATATCTAAAATAAGCTCCTCAATTTGCAGAATCAATCTTGAAAAAGATTGCACTCTCGGGATATATTGATTCCTAGCCAAGAAATATATTTCATGACTGTTGTTATAATAAATTTCATTATGATAAACATATGACACATATGGAAATAAAAGTGTATCTGTGTACTGAATATAGACATACAACCAAGAAAAAGGGTCCCGGGTTTGATTCCAGTCAAGGGCACATGCCCCGGTTGCGGACACGATACCTGGCCCTGGGTGGGGCTCCTGCTGAAGACAACCAATCCAACCAATCCACTGATGTCTCTCACATCAGCGTTTCTCTCTCTCTCTCTCTCCCCATAAGATGCCATATGGATTGAATATCAATTAGATTCTTTTCTATTTTCTTACATTACAAAGAAATATAAGAAATGTAAACATTCTCATTTAATTTCAGAAATACCCAATTCTCACTTATCTCTGTGTGAATTACATCCTGTATAAAATATCCACAAATTTTCATTCCATGTCCTATACTGCCTACTTCCCACATTGACTAATGGCTGTCTTTCTCCTTTTCACTTGGTCTCTTGTTAGGAAGTACACATTTATTTTAGTTTAGGTTTAACCTAATTAAGGAAGCAAATCTGTCAAAAATATATGTAATTTATTTCTTCAGCAAATATGAAGACTTATTAAAAATGCATGGCACTGTTTCCTCGATGAGATGCACATTCTGTTTTAAGAAAAAGAACTGAAAGGAAAAGAAATAATTTCTGAAGCTTCTTATCCCATGGAATCATTAAAATAATGGCACCAAAGGAGCAAAAAGACTGGAATGCTGGTGTTTAAAACTAACTATTTAGCTTGGCCTGTGTGGCTCAGTGGTTGAGTGTTGACCTATGAACCAGGAGGTCAAGGTTCAATTCCCAGTCAGGGCACATGCCTGGGTTGCAGGCTCCATCCCCAGTAGGGGGCATACAGGAGGCAGCCGATTAATGATTCTCTCTCATCATTGATGTTTCTATCTCTCTCTCCCTCTCTCTTCCTCTCTGAAATCAATAAATATATATATATATTAAAAAACTAAGTATTTACTCATACTACTTAAGATTAATTATATTGGTTCCTCTCTCTCTCTCTCTCTCTCTCTCTCTCTCTCTCTCTCTCTTTCTGTCTGTCTGTCTTGCTCTCTTGTTCAGTCTCTCCTCTTTATCTCCCATGTTTCTCTGGTAAACAAAATAAAAAGTTTGAAATGAAAGCAATACTGTGCATTAAATTTTCATTGTAAGCAGTTATTGACTAAAAGGACTTCAAACTACTTATGTAAATAATAATAAGATACAATAATAAGATAATGAAGGAAATGAGGTTAAAATTGTTATGTCAGTTGATCTTAGTCATAAGATTCCTTGACACTAAGTCAAAGATAAATGTTCAGTTTAGAGTAGTATAAAGTTGATTATATATTTTTTTATTCTTCTTCATGGCCCTTTGCTAAGGTAGGTAAATCTCCTGCCCGCTCGTTTGACAAGTCTGTGCTGAGTTACCTATAACAGTTCAAACGCCCAAGACCTTCCTTAGAGGGAACACACAGGTCACTGATAAAGACAGACTTTGAAACTGGTAATAAATTGTGCGGTGATTTAGGGCCTCATTACTCGAGCGTGGTCCATGCTCCCGCAGTCCTAGCATCACCTTGGAGCTTGTTACAAATGCAGAATCTCCGATTCCATCTCAGGTTAATGAATCAGAATCCGCACGTTAACAAGGTCTCCAGGTGATTTATATGCACGTTACGTTTGAAGAGCGCTGTTTAGAGTTTCTCTATAAATGTACAGTGCTCCTGAGTGTTCCAGAAATCTCCCTTCTGAGAATTCGTCTCGCCCAAAGAATAGCAGGAATCTGCTAACCATACACAACGGAAATGTTCACTCTAGCATTGTTGGTAAACAGCTCCAAAATAGAAGTAACTTAATTATATTTTATATTTCACTCAGGGCGGATTCATTTCATCTAACCTTGGAACTATTTATCTCCAATTCCTCTCCCCTGCCACCCACATGTTGTTGTGCCATAGAGAGGAATACAGTACGGTGGGCAGTTTTGTTTAGAAACATTTCAGATGTATTTGGGAGGTTCCTGTTAATAGTCATAAGGTCAGTTTTCCTTCAGAGTGTTTTATAAAACATGCGATGTTTCTTTCTCAAAGCTGCATAAGGCTTGCTATTCCCTTCCTGTAATACTTCGCAGATGCCAATTGGTGTTAAGCCAACATGTCTGTTTTTTACCGTCTTTATATATTTGGTTCTGCTTCTTGTCAGAAGCCTATTTTTCTAAGATGGTTTTTCCCCCATTATGTCTGTTTGCTTTTCAGATAGTCTTATTTTTGATAACATTATCTTAGTAGAAAGATAGATATTGTCGGGACAAGTGCCTTTTAACATATTAGGCCAAAGAAGGATAGTCATCAGTAGCAAAAGCAAAGCAAACATGGTGGGAGCTGAAATATAATTTCTAAAAGGACAGCAATCCCCAAAATAACCCACGGATTTTAGTTCACGGGATAATCAGATCTGTCTTTACCGAAAATAGAATAACATTTTTAAACTAAAAGGACACATCGAAAGGAAAGCCTACAATTAGATTTAAGCTACTTTTGCAATGGTTATTTCTGGAAGAAGGATTTCTACGCAAATAGCCGTACTTTAGAAGGAAAACTCGCACAAAAGCAAAACAGATATTCACAGGGAGATCTTCGAGTGGAGGGAAATAGAATGACCAGGAAGACATTGGCCATAAACACACTTTTTTTTTCTTTTTGGATGGAATGGTAAACATTACAGGTCAGTAGACAAAACCAAGGTTAGTAGTAATGATACAATAAACACAGCCCACCTAGAAGGGTTATCTTGGTTGCAATTTTAAAAATCTCTGTGGCCCCAGTGACTGAGCCACTGGTGTGGTTCAGTGGTTTAGCGTCGACCTATGAACCAGGAGGTCACGGTTCGATTCCAGTCAAGGGCGCATGCCCAGAAGGCAGCAGATTAATGATTCTCTCTCATCATCGTAGTTTCTATGTCCCTCCCTCTCCCTTCCTCTCTGAAATCAGTAAAAATATATATATTTTAAAAATCTGTGGATTGTAACTGTAACAGGAACTGTGTATTCCTGGTGTCATCTATGTTGGCCTGGGTCCCCTATGATCCTTTCTGGTGCCTCCTCTTTGGACCATGCTGTCTTCCTGTCAGAGGAGAAAAGCAAAACAGTGGCTGTAGCGTTGCCATGACTCTCCAGACGTGTCCTAGATCATGGCATATCCGGTTCGCCTGTCTTCCACTGAGCTAAGCACTTTTCTCTCCAATACCCAGGCTAACGGAACTCATTCATGAACAGCCCATGGTTCTTCTCAACATTGGGCCTTTAGTCACATTTGCATCCATGATGGCACAAGCAATAACTGCAAACAGTAATCCAGTCCGGCCCTTGCTGGTTTGGCTCAGTAGATAGAGTGTCGGCCTGCCTACTGAAGGGCTCTGGGTTCAATTCCAGATCAGGGCACATGCCCAGTAGGGGGCGTGCAGGAGGTGGCTGATCAATGACTCTCATCATTGATGTTTCTGTTTCTCTCTCTCCCTCTCCTTTCCTCAATCTGAAATCACTAAATATATTTTAAAAAATAAATAGAAGATTTGCCCTTTTGCTGTTTATCACTCTTTCGTTTCACCGTGTCTGATATGTCCTCCCTCGCAGGTAATTGAAAAATTGGATTTTAAGTGGGAAATGGAATAATGTCCCCTACATTTAATGCAGGAGAGGAGTCGCTCACCATTTTTGTGGACAAGCGGAAGCTGAGCAAAGGATCGGAAGGAGCTGATTCTGGCACCAACAGCTCCTCGGTCACCCTGGAGACGCTGCATCAGCTCGCTGCCTCCTACTTCATCGACAGAGACAGCACCCTGCGGAGGCTGCACCACATCCAGATTGCATCCACTGCCATAAAGGTAGGAGGGAGTTCGCCCCCCATGTCCGCCATGCCATTCTCTCTCCTATCTCTAGAATCCATCTCCAGCCCTAGCTGGTTTGGCTCAGTGGATAGAGCATCGGCCTGAGGATGGAAGGGTCCGGGGTTCGATTCCCGTCAAGGCCACATACCTCCGTTGCAGGCTGGATCTCCCACCCGGTTGGGGCCTGTGCAGAGGCAACCAATCAATGTGTCTCTTTCACATGGCTGTTTCTCTCTGTGTGTCTCTCCCCCTCCTCCCACTCTTTCCAAAAATCAATGGAAAAATATTGTGGGGTGAGGATTATCAACAATAACAAAATCCACCTCTGATTATTAGCATGTCCCACTGAATTAAATAATTGTGCTCTAGAATTATTTTAACATGCCCTCGTGTCGTGAGGTATGTAATACACTGAAAATGAAATTGAGTGTGTGTCTTGATGTAATTTTTTTAACTTGATAATTGGGTCAAGGTTCTTCATGGCAAAATATTAACTGGAGTGTCCTTGAATTATGTCAGTTGAACCTGGGATACACAGGCTCCTCACAGACTGTGCATAGATAAAAATATTGTTTTAATGACATTGATTTTTTTGGGTAAGTCTTCATTTTTTATTTTATGCATTTTAAAAACATTGACCTTAGACGGGAATGACTCAAAGTGGGCAATGACACAACAGTCATTAAAAAGTCTGCTTTAAGCAGTATTTTCCCCCAATGCTATTAAAATGAGGTACAGATTTTTGGTTATAACTTTCTAGAAGTCATGATATACCATAATCTAGAATTCGTGGATGACCCTCATGTGTTCACGGAAGCCCTTTGCTTGTGACTATATTTAGGTTAACTTTACCAAAGCTGAGAGAAAGGGAGAATGAGTCTCTTTCTTTTTTAATATTTTATATTTTTTTTCAGAAGAGAGAGAGAAAGTGATTGTGGTTTCCAAAACAATAGGCTTTTGGCCACATTTCACTGGCAATTTAGGCCAACACGTATTGTTTTGGCCAAGAGCCACTGCAAAGCTAACAGACCAGAGAATTGGCATAGTGTGCTGGTGTGATCCTGGGTTAAATTCACAAGAATAAAATAAAATACAGAGAACATTTCTTTTTGTTTCAACTGCGACAATTCATTATTATTGTAAAAAACAGTCTTTAAATATATTTTCTTGCTTTATGAGTTTAAAATGAACGTGTGTAGTTTTTTTTGGTCGGTTAATTTAAAAGTTGGGTTTTCACTATCTGGGAATGCTAGGTAAAACTAGCCCAAGAAATATCTTTTGTGATGATGTACGGGAGAGAATAGAGGTGACATAGAAATATCTTTAGCTTAAGGGTTACGCAAACACTACTACCCATCTTCAATATTGCTAGTGGATGAGGTTGGGAAAACGAGTTCTGTACAGGTAAATCACACATTTATAGTTAGTTTACTTCTGACTGTAGGACTTAAGTTATACTGAGTAAGCAAATGTATAAATAGCAGTTACGCTGGACAGATGAAAATGTAGCTGGCATGAAAGATGTTTTAGTTAATTTTAAAGTATTGTAAGGTCGGGTATTGTTACAGATACTTAGCTTGAGGTTGCTGAGGAGAAATGGATTTTTTTTTTCCAGAAATCAATTTCAATGATATAAACAAGAACTTAAAGTGTATTTTCTAATAGAAGGCATCATTGTTGTAAGTGTGTTTATTATATGGCTATTGATTTTTTTCTTGCTCAGCACCAAGTAGAATTACACAGTAGAGCTTCTTGTACGCATACTGGGAGAGAAATATTCATTCACAGTTCATGTGAAGACCTAATGGATACCCGTACGTACGCTCTTCTCCCACGAGGGAACTTGGATCACACAGGCATGTGTTTTAATGGTGGAAACCACAGTGAGCAGGCATTTTTCTTAGGCTCTGGTGCTATGACGAGGGATGATCGGGCTTTAGGAAGCTTAGATCTAGCTGTGAACCTGAGACTCCAAGGAAAGTGGCTTTTCTGAGTGATGGGAGGGCAGCGCTGGGGGAGAGAAAGGAGTGACCTGGAGCTCACCTTGCGAGGGCTGCAGGCAGTGCTCGCTGTCCATTAGCCTGGGGAAGGCGTTGCGGAGCACATAATGGAAGTGTTAGAAAATGTGTGTCGAGCCCTAACGGATTTGGCTCAGTGGATAGAGCATCGGCCTGTGGACTGAAGGGTCCCGGGTTCGATTCCGGTCAAGGGCATGTACCTTGGTTGCGGGCACATCCCCAGTGGGGAGATGTGCAGGAGGCAGCTGATCGATGTTTCTCTCTCATCGATGTTTCTGACTCTCTATCTCTCTCCCTTCCTCTCTGTAAAAAAATCAATGAAAAGAAAATGTGTGTCAAGCCAGACCAGTGTGGCTCAGAGGTTGAGCGTCAACCTATGAACCAGGAGGTCACGGTTTAATTCCCTGTCAGGGCACATACCCGGGTTGCGGGCTCCATCCCCCAGTAGGGGGCGTGAGGGAGGCAGTGGATCAATTATTCTGTTCATCATTGATGCTTTTTTTCTCTCTCTCTCTCTCCCTCCCTCCCTCTCCCTTCCTCTCTGAAATCAATGAAAAATATATATATATATATTTTTAAAAGGATGAAAGTGTGTGTCTAGTGGCTGGGGATGGGAAAAGTGAGGCTTTAGACCAGGGAGAGGAAATGGAGAAGGCCATGGGGATGATACCGGGGTGGATTGTAAACACAAGTACAGCCACATATAACCATGTTTCAGTCCAAGATGGACAGCGTTTACGGCAGTGGGACCGTGAGATGATAAGGGAGCAAAATTTCCCAGTGATGTTGTAGTCATCGAAAAGCCTTAGTACAAGACATTGCTCGTGTGTTTGCGGTGATGCGGGTGTAAACAAACCTACTTAGCTGCCAACCAGACAAGAGGAGAGCCCGGGCCATTCTGGGAGTAGGTGATGCATCTAGTTTTGTGCAAGTGCACTCTGTGATGGCGAGACAAAACCACCTACTGATGCGTTTCTCAGGACGTAGCCCCATAGGTAAGGGGAGCAAGGATGTACACGTACCTTGTGCTGGAACTAAGAAAAAGAGGAAATGAGGTTGTTCCTCTGGCAAGAACGTGGCTCAGAATATAGTCCCAGAAGTACATAGGGAGCCCAAGAAAGAGGTGGTGGGGATGGGAGAGAGGGGAGGGCACGCGGCCTTTCAGGGTTTAATTTAGGACTGAATGGTGTTCTCTTCTGGGTTAGCTGTAACGGTAAAGGCCTGGTGATTCTCTGGTCCAGGGTCAGCTGCAGCCGGGACGGTGGTGGCAGCTGCAGGGGAGGGTTCTGGGCTCGCGCGTGTATGGTCCATGTGCACCCGAGGAGGTCGCTTGGGTTGCATGCACACTTCTTTTAAGAATGATATTTTTAGCCCTAGCCAGTTGGGCTCAATGGATAGAGCATTGGCCTGTGGACTGAAGGGTCCCGGGTTCGATTCCTGTCAAGGGCATGTACCTGGGTTGCAGGCTTCCAGCCCAGGTCAGGGGCATATGGGAGGCAACCAATTGATGTGTCTCTCTCACATTGGTGTTTTTCTCTGTCTTTCCCTCTCCCTTCCACTCTCTCTAAAAACCAAAGGAAAAATTATTCTCTGGTGAGGATTACAAAAAGAAAACAGAAAAAAAATATTTTGTTTATTGATTTCAGAGAGGAAGGGAGAGAGAGAGAAACATCCATGATGAGAGAGAATCATTGATCAGCTGCCTCCTGCACACCCCCCACTGGGGATCGAGCCCCCAACCTGGGTTAGCTATACATATTTGATGTATCATTATCAAGCGCTGATTGTATCCCCCAAAAAGTAGCTTATTTATCTCCCATTCTCTCCATCCGGAGCTCAGTACAAGATAGGAACTCAATAAATGCTAATTGAAAATAAATGAACCTCACCCAGCGTGAGCAGGATTGATGGGGTTGTAGCCATCAGACACTGCAGCTACCCAGGGCTTCCGATTTCTAAAATTAGGTGAGCACTGGCAACCACGGCCTGGATGCTGAAACAGCTTTGAGAAGTTTCCCAGGAATCCCCAACAGGCTTTTATCTTTCCACAGCCTCATCTTCCTTCTGCCTCTTGGTAGCAGAATAACAGCTCTTCAAAGAAGCGGGGAGAAGTCACAAAACCCTCTTTTGGAAGCAGCTTGCTTTCTCATAAGGACTCACGGTGGCTCTTTTCTTCTATAATTATTCTGTCTATTGCACGTAACTGTTCTCCAAACAGCCACGATTGCAACATAGCAGAGCTAGGAAATTCCTTCAGCGGAGCTGATAGGTAAAGCTCTTGGGCAGAAACTCGCCTTCGAAACGCCTGCAGCACTGAGCTTGCAGTCCTGTGCCTGGCGACACTCCACACATATTTGTTGAATGGATTTTGGTGCATTTGAGAAATATCAGCTGCCCGTAATCAAGGTGCTTAGAAGGGAAACATTCTTCCTGAAGTAGGTACAGATCGGCTCTGTGTTGAATGCGTTTCCCAGTGTATCTGACAGCCTCTGTGGAGAAAATGTGTTCTCCACTGATGGAGTGAATAGGAATTCATTTTCTGTCAAAATTATCTTTTTCGTACTCATCAGTGTCTGAACTGAAAGAAAGGGTGGATTGCTTATCTCACATTTGATAACAGGTCTGGGAAGTAAAGTGAGAAACTTTTAGTTGGGATTGGAATGCGTGCATGGTTTATGAGCCTCCTGGAGTTTTTTGTTTCATTTTGAATGAAGAGTCTATTTTTTTAGAACAGTTTTAGGTTTACAGTGAAATTCACAGGGAAATTCAGAGATTCCCCCTATACCTCCTCCTTCTACACATGCATCGCCTCCCCCATCATCAGTATCTCCCATCAGAATGGTACCTTTGTTACAATCGATGAACCTATGTTGAAACATTACAGTGACCCAAAGCCCATGGTTTACGTATGATCACTGTTAGTGTTGTACATGATGTGGGTTTGGACAGAAGCATGATGGCATATATTCATTATTGTGGTACCATTCAGAGTATTTTGTGCTCTGAATATTCATCCCTCTTCTTGCCCTCCTCCACCTTCAACAGTGATGGCGAACCTATGACACGCGTGTCAGAGGTGACACGTGAACTATTTTTTTTTGGTTGATTTTTCTTTGTTAAGTGGCATTTACATATATAAAATAAATATAACAAATACACATCTTTGTTTTACTATGGTTGCAAATATCAAACAAATTTCTATATGTGACAGGGCACCAGAGTTAAGTCAGGGTTTTTCAAAATGCTGACACGCCGAGCTCAAAAGGTTCGCCATCACTGCCCTACAACCATATGTTTTGCATGAATGCTGCTAAATATTAGATTAAGTTCAATGAAAGAAATAAAAGTTATATGGTACCTCCCCCAGAGTGCTCTAGAATGGGTCCATCTACCTGTCAAAGGATAATAATCAGCCATTATTGGCTGCCGCGGGTTTTTCTCAGTTTCCTACTGTGTTCCCAGGGATAGAGGTCAATACCTGCTGGAGAAACAGCCCCCTATTTCCCTTTGCTCTACATCTCTGTACCCACTTCCTGTTTCATCGTGTCACATGATGATGTCACATGATGTCTGAAAAAAGGCAGGAGAGCCCAGCAATGAAGAGCCCTGATTCTGGAGTCACATGACCCAGGGTCAGCATCCCAGTTCTCCACCTGTTGATTGCATGATCTCACTTGAATTAACATACATTCTCTATCCATTTAATTGTCTTTAAAAGGGTGATAATAATATCTCATATGTTATATGGGTGTCATGAATGTTAAAAGATTTAGTATATTTAAGGTGCTGAGAGCAGTGCCTCGCCCATACTAAGTGCTATACAGATGTTAACTTTATTAATTAGCCTACAATGACAAGTACAAGATGGGCCTATAGACGGAGGACTCAGGAGCAAGCTCTAATACGGAAAAACAATTTGAGAGTAGCAGTCAGTCAGGGTCCCCTTACCCTTTCCTAAAGAATTGGTTATTACAAAGGGAATCAAAGCGAGGGTACAAAAGGTCAGACTGCTTGTTAGAACTAAACCACAATACAATAACCCATTTACTGGAATTTATGAAAATTCACTGAACCTGAGACGAAGGCTCACTTTCTGGTGAATTTATGTATTTCTGCCATAATCACTGGAAGGCAGTTGGGGAAAGTAGTTTGCATCACATTCCAAAATTCCTCTTTCCAAATTTCAGTAAATTTGGGAGATCTCAAACTTAACCTTTTCTTTCTGAGTGGCCAGTGTCGATTTTTTGCCCAGATTGTTATCATTAATTATGATATTGAGATGATTAGGTCTGGGTGTTCTTAGCTTGCCTTTATCTTTTTAACAAAGTACTCATTTTTCATGAGTCAAGGAGATAAGAGACAGTTTGATCTCTCCTCTCTTAAAATTATAGCAATTTTTAACTCATTGGAAGAATGAGGAAAACCCTAGTCAAGGTCATTTTCAAAATAAACTTTTCATTGAGTTTGCAGTTTTGAAAAAAAAAAAAAAAGGCTTCAAGTGTGATATAAGGAAAGAAATGACCTCTATCAGTTTTAACTCAGTAAAGGGAGGACATTGGTAACAAATAACTATGCATCTGAGATCAATTTTACCAATAGGAATATCGACACATCAAAAATTATGTTAGTTACCACCCATCAATAGAAATAATGACATATCATAAATTATCAATCATCAACACTATCTTGACGACTCCTAACTATGTACTTTCATTCCCATCCTCAGACCCACACTCCCCTCTAATTTCTCCAATAGCCTAAAATGTTTTCCTCTGTTTATCACCTTGCTGTCAAATTCTAACGGGTTAGAAGGAACCTCTTTGTATGCTATTCTCTACATTTCTTCTCTATACCTAGTCAGCCAATGGGTTCTGTCGATTTCTCTGGTTCTTGCCCCTTCCCCTCTGTTCCTAATGGGAATCTAGTTAGGCCCTTCTCAGTATAGAGCTGCCCAGCTGTTCTCCTTGACATCATTGTGTCACCTTGCAAATGCAGCCTGCATACCGTCCCAAGAAACATCCTCTGCAATCCTTTCTGGATCCAAGTTGCTCGCCACTTGGAAGGTTTCTTATTTCCTGTTCTGTCTAATGCTCCGTAGATAATAGTCCCTGGAATTGAATGAGGCAATGTCTCCGATCATTTCCTGCTCAACCATTTCAACACTGACTTGAGCAATGGAGTAAAGGAAAGGTTTATCAAATGTTAGGAAACTGGAAAGGTAGTAAACAGAGACACAAAACCAGCTCAGTGAGCCGGGATATACATGAATGTAAAGATATGATATGTTGTTAATATTTATGTAAAGTTGAAAAAAAGATATTGCACCCTAGACGGTTTGGCTCAGTGGATAGAGCATTGGCCCACAGACTAAAGGGTTCCGGGTTCAATTCCGGTCAAGGTCACGTACCTGGGTTGCAAGCTTGATCCCCGGCTCCAGTCTGAGCGAGTGTGGGAGGCAACCAATCCTTGTGTCTCTCTCACCTCAATGTTTCTTTCTCTGTCTCTCTCCCTCCCTTCCACTCTCTAAGAATCAATGAACAATATCCGCATCCGCGGGTGAGGATTAACAACAACAACAACAACAAAAAAGATATTGCATTCTTGAACAAGCTAAGCCTTTAATATATTATTCCTGCATCTTAAAACTTGAACACTTTCTGTCCAGGGGATTAAAGAAGACTGAGTTCGGTTTAAAAAGTAATTTGTGATGTGATATATAACCCTGAATGCATCTCCTGCCACCTGTTGAGGGATCCTTTTCCCCATCACACTGTTTCAGGAGCTCAACGTTGACGACAGGGTGTGCCGGGCGTAGAATTTCTCTTTCAGATTGCTGTTTTTCTCTCTGGCTGGATCGTAAAAGGTAGAGGTTCAATTACTTTTACATTTTAAAGTGCACTTTGAAGTGCATTAACTTGCTAACATGTCTGCCCTGAAAAGCTACCCTAATTTAATATCGGTCCTATAACTTTTCTCTGTCTAACCTAGGCGGAAATCTGACTTGACCTTAATTGTATTTTCTTGGCTTTGAAGCGGCAGTCCTCTTTGGCAATTTGTGGACGCATACATGGGGAATTTCGGCATTTTAAAAAATGATTGGATATTTTCTTTTAAAATGTAGAGGTTTCTCTGAGAACTATAATAATCCTGTCAGGTTTAAAATACATAGCATTAGTCATGTGTGACTTATGTAAGCAGAAAAGGCCGAGTCTGTTTTAGTTAGGTGCCTGCGAAACCTACTCTCACCTTCCCATAACTCAGAAATGGCGAAAGCAATTTAGCTCAAACTCTCCGACAAGTTCACCTTTGGTCAAAGTTAAAGTTTGAAAAATCTCCCGCAAAATGGATCATGGCCAAGAGAAAAATGTGACATGAAAAGAAGATTCGACTAGCCCAGGTGGTTCAGGGCCTCCCTGGAGCTGCCCCCCTGCCGACAACTCAAGTAAAACAACTGCACTTACCCTTCTCCGGGTATGTTTCCTTTTGCTTAAGGACAAAGCAAATTAAATCACCCTGCTTCCCCGGAGCCACACCAAGTTTTGGATGTGGGTGTATTAGCATCATAAAGCCCAGGTTGATTTATGTGGCAATCTGGAGCCACAAGCGGTGGAGTCTGGTGGCTGCGGTCCCCCCAACTGAGTACATACTATTGTTACTTCATTGAAAACATTTCATTTTTCTTTTTTTTACAGTTGTTCCTTTTTTATTTTACTCTTCTTGTTTCTGTTGTTACTCCTCCCCTGAGGATATTTTTCCATTGATTTTGAGAGAGAGAGAGAAAAACATCGATGTGAGAGGGACACATTGATTGGTTGCCTCCTGCACATGCCCCGATCCGGGCCGGGGATCCAGCCTGCAATCGAGGTATATGCCCTTGACCAGAATCAAACCCTGGACCCTTTAGTTTGGGGGCCGATGCTCTATCCATTGAGCAGAACCAGCTAGGGCCATTTCACTTTTCTTGATATTTATCTTGATGGAAGTCCATTGCTAGTTTTTAACTATGAAGCATCTATTACTTAAATTAGATTTCTATTTTGGTAAGATGAGTGGAGCCATTTAATGACTCTCAGTTGAAGTAATAAAATTGTCAATTAAAGCAAAATGTACGCATAATATGTGATCCTGCAATCGTTAGATATAATCAGATATTCGGTGCCCTTTGTCAATGCAGAGTTTTCTAAACGTTTATGGATTACCCAATTAATTTGCTTACTTGGGGGATGTTTATTCCGTATCTGTGATGTACCCAGCACCACTAATTGTTGTTAGGCCTTTAGAAATGAAAATGCTGTGCGTTGTAGCCTAGCAGTATTTAATCTGGTGAGGCAGCCAGGTATGTACAAAAAAAGGCAATATGGCAAAAATAGCCAGGTCAAGGACACTCACTGATTCTTGTCTAAGGCAATCCTATCTAATAAAGACGGAATATGCAAATTGACCATCACTTCGTGACAAAGATGGTGGCACCCACAGCCAATAAGGAGGGAATATGCAAATTGATGTGACAAAGATGGCAGCTCCGGGCCCGGAGCGAAGGCCCGGGTCCCGGGTGCCCAAGGGAAGCCGGTGCCGGCAGCCAGGGGAAGGAAGGCCTATTCTTGCACGAATCTTTGTGCCTCGGGCCTCTATTTGATAATTCTCAGAAATATCAGGTCTGGGTCTTAAAGGATACATAGTAGGGTATTTATTTCACGCATGGGAAGAAAAATCCAGGCAAAAGATGAACGCTTTGAAATGGGAAAGGAAGAGCTATGCTAAGAAAATGCGTGGAATGTCAGAGTCTGAAGAACTCTGTGACTGATTTGTGAAGTGTTTGCCAAAGTTATCATGACATAAATTGAGTTATTTTGCCCAGTTCTTTAGCTTTGCCCAATTTTCTACCCGTGCCTTCCGTGTATCCTTGGCCAAATGAGTTTGTGGATTCTCTGGCATTTAGGTAACATTTTTTGGTCCCTTTCATGTTGGTCTTGGTCATGTGACTTGGTCCATGGAATGTTAGTGGACATGACACATGGGCTTGCAATGTACTTTGTGGTGCTTCTGTCATTGTCATGTGAGAAAGTCATTGCCTCTGTGGCCTGGGCCGTTCCCACAATGAACACCTGTGGGGCAGAACTGCGCCCAGTACACAGCCCAGATCCTGTGCTTCAGCAGACACACAGACCACCAAGAATTAACCAAAACCAAGCCCTTTTGAGCACCAGGTAGCTGATTATAGGACTACGACACAGTACTTACAAAAATAGGTGAAGAAAGCAAGAAGCCAACTGGGGAATCTGTAACAGTCTTTGTCATGTCCATAATTTTGTGGGGGACCTTGTTGGAATGGGAAATGTATCAACATTATAACGCAGAAACATTATTGGATTAGAAAAATCTAATGGCATAGAAATAAGTTAGGATGCTGTTGGAGTAAATAATGGAAGAGTAGTCAAAAGCCTTAACTAGCCCTAACCGGTTTGGCTCAGTGGATAGAGCGTCGGCCTGCGTACTCGAGTGTCCCTGGTTCGATTCCAGTCAAGGGCATGTACCTTGGTTGCAGGCACATCTGTAGTCGGGGGTGTGCAGGAGACAGCTGATCGATGTTTCTCTCTCATCAATCTTTCTAACTCTCTATCCCTCTCCCATCCTCTCTGTAAAAAATCAATAAAATGTATATTTTTTTAAAAAGCAACTAATGCAATGCCAATAGAGAAACATATACCAGTAGGTTTGAGAATGTAGAATTTACTACGTGACAACCAGTGTAAGGTGTAGGGGAAGTAGCCAGAGAAAATGAAAGTGCATTTAGACCTGAGAGATATGGTAGAATGGTGCTTCCATTAATTTATAGGGCATGACAGGACACTGGTTTTATATATAGAAAGCTAATAAGGTCCATATGTGACACGAAATGTATGCGGGGTTTGTGAAAACCCAAACAGTAATGTCAAAGAGAGGTGCTTACTTGGGGGGTCATGAAGTTCAAGAGAGAATCTAATGAGAAAATATGTGAGTATTACCAATAGATAGGTAATAAGTGAAAGATGGCCCTGGCCAGGTATCTCAGTTGGTTAGAGCAGCAACCTGATACGTCAAGGTTGTGGGTTCGATCCCTGGTCAGGGCACATACAGACTTAACCAATGAATGCATAACTAAGTGGAACAACAAATTGATCTCTCTCTCTAAAATCAATAAAATAAGAATATATTTTTTAAAAATAAGTGTGAAAGATGGAAGTGAATTCAATCAATCACAGAGAGCTTGTTGGTCCAAAGAGAAGAGGGGCAATCTGGGAAAATGACCATTTAAAGAGAGAACTGACTTTCTTCTACCCACTCATTCATCTCTCCCGAGGTTTAGGTGCCCGCAGGAAATAGGTCCTAAATAGTATAAGAACTTTTAAGGCATTTTTTTCCCCTCTGAGATGATTGTCAAGTCTGGCCCCACAGCTGAAAGTCTTAATTTTGAATCAGAAAGCAATTGATCCCAGGGAGCTCGGAGCAGGCAGAGGTGGCTGGCCCACATGAGTTTAGCTTTGTTTCCTTGACCCTCAGGAGCTGAAGAGTAGCTGAATAAATGGGCAGAGTTCTCCTATTCAAGGCACGAAAGCACCTCGGGGTGAAGCTAAATCTTAATAGCTTCACGGAGAACTGATAAGCTACTGCAGTCCCTTTTAAGCTTACTCGCGCCTGGCACAGTCTTCAGCTACTCTCAGCATTGCTGCCAATGAAGTATGGTCGCAGCTGAACTGGAGTCTCCAAGAGTAACCATGAAAAAAAAATACCAGTACATCTACGTGAAGCCAGAAGAGGAAAAGGAAGCACAGAGAGAACACTCCTTCTAAACTTCTAAAGAAATCCGGGTGACAGAGATAATTCCTCGAAAACTTAAAAAAAATATAGTTCAAAATGCCATGCTGGTGAGAAAAAGTGTAACAATTAATGGAGGATTGTTACAAATAGAACGTTAATAGAAAGTATACCTCAAAACTACACCAATGGGAAGAAGGAATAGTTTTGAAAACTGAAGTTAGGATTGAATATAGATGATATAGCCAACAGATATTGCATCTGGACATATAGAAATTTTATAAAGAGAAAAGCGTACTCACTTAAAACAACAGTGGGATAAAATTTTTAATCTACAGAAGGAATACCATTTCAACCTAGATTTTATATTGCTATGAAATTATTTAGTAACAAATCTACCCAGTTTGCTCATGCAGCTTCCTAGCTGGTACTAGACTTCCAGAGAGACTGTTGTACTACTGGATGGTGCAATTGTGTAACAAAAATGAAATTAAATTTATACTAATCTAGGGGAAGGGACAATGAACCTAAAACAGCTGACATAACACCTCCACATAATACAACTGAAATAAATGGGAAGAAATAACACAGCAGAGCGGAGGATTTGGGGGAAAGGAAATAGAAGAGGGAGACAAGAAATGCAATGAGAGTCCACATCGGAGTTTTATGATTTTGTTGCTAAGTTTTAAAATTCTAGGTTAAATATGCCAGAAAAGACACAAATGCCTACTTTAACTATTACCAAACTTTTTCTCATTTCCATTTTGTTATGCCTCCATTAATTACCCTATATAATAAAAAGCTAATATGCAAATTGACCGAACGGTGGAACGACCAGTCGCTATGACGTCCACTGACCACCGGGGGGGGGGGGGTCAGACATTTGACGCAGGAGCTGCCCCCTGGTGGTCAGTGCACTCCCAGAAGCTGGCCTCACGGTGAGCCAGTGCAGCGGCGGTGGCGGGAGCCTCTCCTGCCTCCGCGGAAGCACTAAGGATGTCAGTCGGACATCCCTTGAGGGCTCCTGGATTGCAAGAGGGCACAGGCCGGGCTAAGGGACCCCCCCCCTCCCCGAATGCATGAATTTCATGCACTGGGCCTCTAGTTTATTATAAAGCATTTTCTTAGTTATAATTCTCAGGCTCTATATTAACTAAAAAAATTGGGGGGAGGGCAGCAATGCATACTTTGATTACAGTATTGCTGAGCGATTTGCCCAATTTATTGCTTTTTTTCTCGGCTCTTAGAATTTTATTAGTGCCTATTGTAATTCATGCAGACTGTCAGGTTCCTCTTTCTCTTGTATTATTACTTTGCTCATTTGAAGTCATCTTGGTGCTGACTTTAATGATTATTAAAGAATGTGGATTTATCCTAACTTTTTGTGTGTGAGTAAAGCCGATTTTTTTTTTTTGAGTGAAAAAAAGAAATGACAGTTCAAGTGTTTCTGTAACAGCTAATTGAAATAAGAAATGAACTCTGTCTTTCTAATTATGCCTGAGTCTGTTGCGTTTTAGTGTGGTGTGATTATCAGTTCTCTCGGGCGCTTGTCTTATCGGGTGACAAATGGAAGAATATGACAGTCTCGATACGACACTTTAGCTAGTCAGTGCACAGGCATGAGCTGTCTTATTATAAAAAAGATAACTGACATCAGAAGCTTTTGATGTGCTTATGGAACCCAGAAATATTCAACACTTAGGGCACTTCAAAAGGCACAAGTAAAAAGTTTTACATTTTTAATCAGAAGCAATAAGAAATGTTTTAATAGTTCCTTCAGAATAGGCATAGGAAATAGAAAGTTTCAGAGGAGTAATACAAGCTCTTGGTAAAAGTTTCTTCGGGGGGAAAATGGAATAGTGGGCATTGTGGGGAATGTCACAATACATTAGGCTGATTCCTAAATGAAAGGAGACATTTCAGAATATTAACTATGACATAGAGTTTTATTAAATTTTCAACAGGAAAGAAGTTCTGTCTAACCAGGTGCCGTCTTGCACGTCCTAGTGCGCAGGGCTTGGGCGGCTGGCATTTGGACAGGGACAGTGGCCCCAGGTGGTCTTCCTTGAGGGCACTAGAAGCGATGTCGACGGGTAGGACCCTGATGCTCTCGGCGCTGGTCCTCGAACGCGGTGCTGGGCGCTTTTCCTCCAGCTCTTGACATTCCTATCCGCACATTTTTTAAAAATATAGTTTATTGATTTTTTTACAGAAAGGAAGGGAGAGAGATAGAGAGTTAGAAACATCGATGAGAGAGAAACATCGATCAGCTGCCTCTTGCACACCCCCAACTGGGGATGTGCCCGCAACCAAGGTACGTGCCCTTGACCGGAATCGAACCTGGGACCTTTCAGTCCGCAGGCCGACGCTCTATCCACTGAGCCAAACAAGCCAGGGCCCATCCGCACATTTTTAGTCACTTTGTCAGAAGGAAGCATAGTCCCGCCGCGGTGGTTCAGTGGTTGAGCGTCGACCTATGAACCAGGAGGTCATGGTTGGATTCCCGGTTGCATTAATGGCCGCTGTATAATTTCTTTTATCCGTATGTTTCTAGATCCACCCATACTGCCCAATTGGTACTCACCTGGCGTCTCAGTCAAGCATTTCACTGTGAGCTGATGATGCTATCAACTGAATGAGCTATTTTGCTCCCCTTTTTTAAAAAAAATTGTTGGAAGTATTGCCTATGCCCCCTTTATTCTCCCATTGACCCCTGATAGCCCGCCCGTGCCCCCGGCCCAGGCCTCCACCACTCCACTGTCTGCGTCCATGGGTTATGCTTATACACATACAAGGTCTCCAATGGATCTGTTCCCACCCACCCACCCTCCCGTGCCTTCCCTCTGAGACTCCACAGTCTGTTCCATGCTTCGATGCTTCCTTTTCTTATTTCCTTTTTACTTTTTAAATATATTTTCCTTGATTTCAGAGAGGAAGGGAGAGGGAGAAAGAGATAGAAACCTCAATGATGAGACTCATAGACTGGCTGCCTCCTGCACGCCCCACACTGGGGATCAAGCCCATAACTCTGGCATGTGCCCTGACTGGAATTCGAACTGTGTGACCCCCTGGTTCATAGGCCGATGCTCAACCACTGAGCAACGCTGGCAGGGCAAAACACTGTTAGTTTTATCATGATTTACATGAGCTCTAAAAAAATAGTCTTTGTACTTTGGACTTGGACCTAGAAGCATTTTTTTTGCCATTGCATTTTAAAGTCTGTGGTCCGCTTAAGCAGATTCAATAAGTAAACGGCAATGCGATGGCAATTCATAGAACAAACAGTAAAGAAAATAAAAGCACTCTCCATGTTTTACTTCTCCTGTTTGCTTTCATTTCTAAGATAAATGTAGGAAATGCTGCCCCACGTAGCATTAATTTTTTATGCGAAGCAACAGAAAAGAACCTGTGGCTCCTGAGTTCCCGAAAATGTCATGCGTCCGGTGCAGGCAGTGGCAGCAGCCAGGGCAGTGCCCTCTGAAGTTGTCACCAGGATGCAGCCAGCCAGCCATGGCCCAGACCCGATTGAAAGCTGTACTGCTGTTTGTGGTGCCCTGTGGCAGTGAAGTTTTCCTGTTGTCATTGTTAACATGACATGCATCAGAAAACTCTTAGCCAACTCCAGTGTAGTAACAAGATCCTAAAGGCTTTGCATAATGAAGTCTACGGCTATCGTTTATATACCATCATCAGTTACAGACTTCACAAACGAAGCTCTTATAAAAATGAGGGTTTTTTAATACATACATATATATATTTATATATATTTGGGGTTCTTTGCCACAGAGTATCCTGCAATTGCTGTGATTTGAAGCTATGCTACTTATAACAGAAATCAAAATAGCAATCTGTAGGAGTGAGCTTATAGATTTGGCCTCTCCAACACCAGTCAACAGCCATGCATTTAAATGCCATGGCAACCGCGATTTAGGCACAAAGGAGTCCTGATGTTATTTAGCAACCTTGTTGTGACAAAATCGTGTCCAGTTTACCTTATTCCATATCACACTGAATAGACGCTTTAATCATCTAAAAAAACCTCTCTCTTCTAGGCCCAAATGTACTTTCATGTCTTAATGGGTGTTCAAAGAGCATACAGAGTCTGTCTCAATAGAGTTACCTGGGGCTGTTGGTGGGTGGGGGGCATGTGTATTGTTTTGATGGAGGATAATTTATGGGGCATGGAAAAAAATAGGTCGGTCATTGTCACCAGGCCTGGACTCATGGTGGCAAGTACAAGTGCAAATTGCACCAAAGCAATTGCTCTCCAGGAACGCGCGGTCTGTTTTGTCCCTGAATCAAATGTGACTGTCTTTTGTGCCACTCTCCTCCAACCTTAATAGCTTATTTCACATACTCTATTTTTTAAAAATACATTTTTATTGATTGCAGAGAGGCAGGGAGAGGGACAGAGAGATAGAAAACATCAATGATGAGAGAGAATCACGGATCTGCTGCCTCCTGCACGCCCCCTACTGGGGATCGAGCCTGCAGACCAGGGCATGTGCCATGACCTCCTGGTTCAGAGGTCAAAGCTCAACCACTGAGCCACACCAGCCGGGCTTCACATACTTTATCAGCCATGTTTCTCCTTTCTTCTACTTTACATTTCACAGTTATATTGTTTATCTTGTGCACGTTTCATGGATATACCTAACTTAATATTGTTTATAATCATCCTCTTTATCCTCCTGTTTCTAGGATCACCGTTCCTCCTGAAGTAGAACCTCTAGAGAGTTTTAAAAATGCAATCCTAGGATAAATGATTCTAATAGTTAAATTATGGGGAGTGGAGCTAGAGAAAATAGTTTTCAGCATAAAGTCATTTGCATAGATAAATAATTCAACAATTCTTCTTTCCATTGAGTTACTATTTGATTTGTTTTTGTACTTTTGATGTGAAAATATGAGTCATCTTGGCATTGGTTATTTATCATGAACTATTTTAAACTTCCATTAAATGGTTGGAGCAGGTTCAAGAAACATTGACAATGTCAACTATATTTTAAATCATGATATTAATTGTGTGTAATGCACCAAGTACAATGCTTATTATTTTGTGGCGATGCATAGAAATTTAGCATTGATATGCTCTTGTACTTTTCACTTGAGGACATAGAGTTTTTATAGGTGCATTTGCACTTCTCTCACAAATAAGACAATTTTAAAAATTAAAGTCTTTGTTACTGAAGTAGGTTCATATCAATATGAACCGTTTTATTTTTAAATGCCTCTTTTATTAACAATGTGTTTGCAAATTGATTTCTAAATTCAATTTTAAATCCAAGGAATGTTGCAGGATATAGAACTAGGAGTACATTAAAATTGCAGTTTGACATTAAGTGCTTAGTAAAATGATGAAATAAGAATGACTGACAGAAAAAAATAAATGGTAAGAATATCTTCAAACTTAATATTCCCATTTGAAGAAACAGATTATATAGTTATATAATTTCTAATCATTCAATGTAATTTATAATTATATATATAATTATATATAAACTAGAGGCCTGATGCATGAAATTCATGCAAGAGTAGGCCTTCCTTCCCCCAGCTGCCGGCACTGGCTTCCCTCTGGCACCCAGGACCCGGGCTTCCCTTGCAGCCCCAACTTTGTCCAGAAGGTCATCCAGAAGGACATCTGGAAGGACGTCTGGTCTAATTAGCATATTATGCTTTTATTATTATAGATTGATAACATGTGATATAGTTATATATATTTAATTATAACATATCTAAAATTTATGTAGTTATATATAAATTTTTTTAGTATCATGTGAGATAATAATCATATATAATTAATTTAACATGCATATTATATCATATATACGATTTATATAGTTGTGTATAAGTTACATATATATTGTAGCATCAACATTTTCTAAAGCTTTTATTGGTTTGATAGCTTTAAGCATATGCAATTGTAAAAGATCCTACACATATAGAAACAGAAACAAGCATACTGCCTTAGGATGTTACAGAAACTAATCAACACGTATTTTACTTTTTTAGAAGTCTAGTGTATAGTAATAAAAGAATGGGTGGGAATTTCTACTTGAAATCACTAATAAATTAATACTCAGACTAAAAGCCAGTTCATTTGGTCTTTGAAGTATAGGCACAAGCACATTTATAGCAGTATTTATTGTTCATGACAATGACCCAAGATAGAACCCCATTCTAAGAGACTTGCACAACAATCTAGAGCAGGGGTGATCAAACTTTTTGACTCGAGGGCCACAATGGGTTCTTAAACTGGACCGGAGGGCCGGAACAAAAGCATGGATGGAGTGTTTGTGTGAACTAATATAAATTCAAAGTAAACATCATTACATAAAAGGGTACGGTCTTTTTTTTTTTTTTTTTTAGTTTTATTCATTTCAAACAGGCCGGATCCGGCCCGCGGGCCGTAGTTTGCCCACGGCTGATCTAGACCAATTAAATTGTGCTTTACTGTAACTTTATTGTGAGACAGGGAGAGAGAGTTAGAGACAGGATGAATGGGGATGCATTAGATTGACCAAGGCAAGTCAAGTTTCTAACACTTACCTATGGAGGTTAGAAAGCCAGGCTGATTTCTGAATGGGCATTTGATTCATGAGTCTGAGGTTCAGGTCCCAGCTCCAGCTCTCATTTCCTTACATGATACCCAGTGGGCTGGCCAACCTCCCTGGGCTCCAGGGACTCATTTGCATATGAATGGTGAGGCCAGATGAGTTTTAGAAATCTACATAGGCCGGCCCTGCTGCATTTTCTTAGAGGTTCCCCCCACTCCCCCCCCTCAAAAAAAAAGTTTCATAAATAAACGTCAGTATTGTTTTATAATAAAGTTTTCTAACTAAAAATAAAATATTTACTCATCGATTTAGTTCACCGTTCTTGAATTCCTGCCGTGTACCAGGTGCCGTGTGTAATTCTGAATAGGGAGTTTACAGGTAAATAAGTAAAGTTAATGCAAAGAGAGGATTGCAAAGTCATTTAATCATTGCCATTATGAAACATAAAGGAGACTTTATGGTAAGATAAGTGAGTAAGGTATTCAAATACCACAAATGCTGTGAGTCCTCAAGTGAAAAATGCAAGAGCATATCAATGCTAAACTTCCTTGCATCTCCACACAATAATAAGCATCGTACTTGGTGCATTATACATTATTTAAAATATAGTTGACATTGTCAATGTTTCATGAACCTGCTCCAACCATTTAAGGGAAGTTTAAAATAGTTCACGATTGTCGTGCGGGTAACTGGGTAAGTGGAAACCACACAGAAGAGTTCAGACTTTGTTGTCACCATAAAAGAGGGAATATTTGTAGTTTTTTAAGCAGAGCAATAAAATACTTAAGTCAGCTTTTAGACAGTAGCCTGGTAGATAGTTCTGATTCATTGAGGAAAAATGAACCAACAACAAACAATTCTTATATGAGTCAAAACTTGCTCTCTACATAAAGGAGCATGCCCTTGTCATAGCTCGGGTAAAACTGATGACCTTCTGTGAGTGATGCTTTTGACCAAAGAGGGCATCCACAGGAGATGTATGCCTGGCCCAAGGGAAGAACGTAGAATGACAAAGAGAGTCACCTGTCTGCCTTGTGTCTGGAGGTGTGGATGGTTGCTGTGGATCAGATCCTGCACCATTCCGTGATGTTTCCTGTCCCATGTGTACTGTCCCTGTGTGACAACTCCATTGAACCCAGAGAGCATGGTCAAGCCTGACTTACATAATAAAGTTGGTGTGGTTTTTTTTGGGCAGGTAACAGAAACACGGACGGGTCCCCTGGGCTGCAGTAACTATGACAACCTAGATTCTGTCAGCTCTGTTCTGGTCCAAAGTCCTGAGAATAAGATTCAGTTGCAAGGTATGTAAGTAACATTCATTCTAAATGGGCCTCGATGGCAACTCTCCCGCTGTGATGACTTTCTTCTTTGTGTTATCAGCCCCGTGTGCCGTGCTGGGCTTTTAAAATTCTCATAAATGGCCAATTTCCCAAATTTTGAACCCATAGGAGCATTCCAGACAAGATGACGGAAATGTCAAAATTCACCGTACCTCTTAAATTATCTGTAGCGACTGAAAATTTTTCATGATAGCATTTTACTTCCTTACGGTTCTCACTGGCTCAACAAGTAGCAGGTTTTTTTTCATAGGTCTGCCTGAGCTTTGCATTTTTAAAAAAATATATTTTTATTGATTTCAGAGAGGAAGGGAGAGGGAGAGAGATAGAAACATCAATGATGAGAGAGAATCATTGATCGACTGCTTCCTGCACGCCCCCTACTGGGGATCGAGCTGTCAACCCAGGCATGTGCCCTGACTGGGAATCAAACCGTGACCTCCTGGTTCATAGCTCAACGCTCAACCTCTGAGCCATGCTGACCAGGCAGCTTTGTATTTTTTCTTATAGATTCTGGTAAAAGTTGTAAACATACTTATTCATGGTGTAACATGAACTGTTGACATTTTAAAAATAAATATATATGGCTGTTATGGCTGCATTTGTCTTCTGACAAATAGAAATGTACTTGAGAATACATACGTTTTGATATTTATATTTTCCACTATAAAGATAGATTATGTGTAATGCTAGTAACTTACCATCTTTTTCTAATAATATAATAGAGAGTTTTAAAAAATAGTAACTTTTAACAAGCCTATATTGTTTCTGAAATGCTCGTGTGTATGCATATTGCTCATTCATTCAGGCTGTGAAAGGTTATGAATAAACATGCACTAGTTTGAATAAGTTCAGGAAAGTCTTGGTGTTGGCACATTGTCTAAATCCTGCCGACTGATCAAAGGAGTAATTCTGAGTTGTTCCTTTCTGGTCTGCCTTCTTCAATTGCGTAAGCGCGAACTGTATTTGCATATTCAATTTTACATCAACATGCATTTTTCTCTCAATGCTAATTCTTTGTTTTTATTAAATGCACCTCATAGATAATAATTAGAGGTCAAACATTGACTTTTTTAAATAAAGGAAATGTAAGTGTGAAAATCCAGTTTTATAGTAAATAACAACTATGTGTTGGTCAAATTTTCCCTTACTGTTATGTTTATTTTCATCTACTGATTAGTTTGAATGTTTAGCCTTCTTATTAAATTTTCCTGTTTAGCAATAAATGCTGAAATTGAAACAACATTCTTTAAAAATATATTTATTAATTTCAGAGAGAAAGGGAGAGGGAGAGAGAGGTTGAAACATCAGTGATGAGAGAGAATCATCGATAGGCTGCCTCCTGCATGCCCCCCCACTGGGGCTTGCCCTAGCCAGTGTTGCTCAGTGGATAGAGCATCAGTCCTGGGACAGAAGGGTCCCAAAGTTCGATTCCGGTCAAGGAAAGGCTGGATCCCTGGCCCTGGTTGGGTGCTAGCGAGAGGCAACCAATCGATGCGTCTCTCTCATATTGATGCTTCTCTCTCTCTCTGTCTCTCTTCCTCCTTTCCACTGTCTCTAAAAATCAATGGAAAATATCCTCGGGGGAGAATTAACAAAGAGAAACAACAACAAAAGAAAATACTGAAAACTCTTAGAAACCAAGTGGTGCAGAATAAACACCTGCCTCTTTTTTAAGGGTAGACAGTCTGTACCTACAATGTAGATGATTCTACATGAGGGGAAAATCACCAAACATTCTGTTCAAATAAGACAGAGAGCCAATCAAGTAAGTTCAAAAAACAAAATCAGATAGTCTGAGGGGTTGAGCACATCTATATTTACTGGGCTTCTTGCACAGTGCATGGAGTCAGCATATGGTGCAAAGAGTTATAAGTATTTGCAATTTTGTGGAGTTAGATAATTTTCCAGGGATTGTGTTCAACATGCATCAATCCATTTCTCCATACACTGAGTCTTTGACATTTTTGGCTATCTATATATATAAAAGCCTACTATGCAAAGTGTCCCCTGGGGAGTGCAATCACTCGCTATGATGTGTGCTGACCACAAGGGGGGAGCGTGGAATGAAGGAAGGCCCCAGCCGGCAGCCGGAAGGCCCCCATCCGCCCTTACTGCTAGCCAGGCCTAGGGACCCTACGCGAATGGGGCCTCTAGTTGTAAATATGTATTAAGCTTTTTTTTCTTTATCAAAGCAAACTTGTTTGCTGTGTTTGCTCTTTAAGGCCTGCAGGCTCTCCTCCCCGACTATCTTCAGGAGCGTTTTGTACAGGCAGCTCTGAGCTACATCGCCTGCAACTCCGAGGGAGAATTCATCTGCAAGGACAATGACTGCTGGTGTCAGTGTGGCCCCAGATTCCCAGAATGCAACTGCCCCTCCATGGACATCCAAGCCATGGAAGAGAATCTGCTTCGGATAACCGAGACCTGGAAAGCCTACAACAGCGACTTTGAGGAGTCAGGTAAGACCTGGGTTTTAACACCTCACTGCGACTTGGCCCAAGGAATTGCTTGTGTTGAAAAGACCATTCTTGGGAGGGATTTTACTTAGCTTTTCATCCTTCTTTCAAATGGACATGGGATTGCTTTTATTGATAGTTATTCACTATTTCACCAAAAACACACATGGCGCTTTGTGTATTTCTGCGTGCTTTTGGCATTGGAACTTAGCCTGCTTTTGAGCTCACGTGTCAGTCCTTCTGTTGCTTTCGTCAATACAAGAATGGATTGTGTGACATCTCTGATACCTCGCTGGGTTTTTCCAGTGTCCCTGAGCTTCCTGACATCTCCCCTGGTTCTTGAATTCGCTGGGCACATGATCTGCATTCCCCAGTGACCACAGACAACAGTTTGACCAGCCGTTTCCACACAAAGGGAATTGCCCTCATGCCAGCCTCTTAGAGAGTGTCCTGGACACACCCACCATCCACCACATCAAAGTCATGGCTTTCCTCAGCACAGTCTTCCCCCTCCATTTCCAGCCCCATTGCTGTCTTAGTCAAGACCAGCTTGGCGGTACTGTAATAGCAAACTCCCCTAGCATCTCAGATATAAACTCCGTTCATTTATTGCTCAGACCACAAGTCCACACAGGTGAACGGGAGTCTTTGCACTGCCCTGTTCTCACCTTGAGTCCGGCTGAAGAAATGTCCTATCTGGGATGATTTGGGAATGGAGGCAGTAGAAAGAGAGCAGTAAACCATTGCGGCTCTTATGTGACTTGCCAGAAATTGATTACGATCACTTTTTATGGCCGAGTCTAATTTCAAAGGAGACAGAGAGATGCCATTTTGCCATGTGCCGGGAAGAGAAGATGATGCAGAATGTTGGTGGACAGCCAATGTGTCAGCCAGGGTTGGCATTTCAGAAAGCGGCAACTAAAAACATATTCTCTGTCATCTCACCAGGTAATCTTAGGTGGGACTATATGGTTTACTCTTGGTATCTGGAGTTTCACAGTCCGGGAAAGGAGATGCATACTATTTTGTTATGTGAACTTTGACACATTCAATCCACTGTAGCCATCGTTTTGTCGAAACTAAGTAGATGGGCATCAGATAAACAAACTTTATCAGTAGCAAGCCATGTGATCATTAGTCACTTAATCTCTTAAAACTTCTGCTATCTCATTAGTTATTTGGTTACCTTATTTAGCTTAGAGGAACTAGGTACAAAATTATCATTCGAAATTAACTATGACATATAATATTGCATCCTCATGGGTGAAGATCTGTGGCCATCATGTGCTTATAGTTATAGCATAACTGTTTTATGGGGATTGGTAATTAGAATATAGGAGTAAGGGAAAGAATAGAAGCTTTTCATAATATCAAGTCTCTAATGATGATTCTTAAAATATTTATGTAAGTTTTCATTTACTGTGATAATCTGCTTATTTGCTCTACTGTAACTTACAGGTATCCCCAGCAGGAGACAATGTTCAGCTTTCATACTAATATATCAAAACCAATTTGGTTTTCACTGCTGTCTGCTCCCGTTGGTCAGTGTGTCCGCTCTGATTCATCAATGCCTGGCTGTATCCTGTTTAATATGTTATGAATATCACCTTTGCCATCGCCAAATTTTAACCTGTACTTCAGTTAATTTCCTAACAACATCTGAAAGAAGATGGTAGAGTGTCAAGCAGGTGTCTTATGCAAGGATTCCTGATTTAGCTCCCAAGGGCTTTCTGCCAGATGCCATCTACCTGCTCCTCTTTGCCTGATGTATTTCCATTCCTAGATCAGGTCCTACATCTCAACTGCCTGTACAGGGTTCCATGTTTTTTTGAGGGCAGAGAACAACATATTTATTTATTTATTTATTTACTTACTTATTTATTTATTTATTTATTTAACTGATTTCAGAGAGGAAGGGAGCGGGAGAGAGAGAATCACTGATCATCTGCCTCCTGCATGCCCCACATGGGATGATGCCCACAACCCGGGCATGTGCCTTGACTGGGAATCAAACCACAGCCTCCTAGTTCATAGGTTGACGCTCAACCACTGAGCCACACCGGCCAGGCCAGCATATTTCATTTTATCATTACACTAGAGGCCCGGGACATGAAAATTTGTGCACTGGAGGGGGAGGGGAGTGTCCCTCAGCCCAGCCTGCCCCCTCTCACTGTCTGGGAGCCCTCAGGGGCTGTCCTACTGATGGCTTAGGCCTGCAGGACGTGACTGGGCGATCAGGGAAAGGCGCCACCCCCATCACCCTGCAGCTGCTGCTGCCTCTGGCCTCCCTCTGCGAGAGGCAACCGACCAATCGGGAAGGTGCTGCCCCCATCACCCCACTGCTGCTGCCACTGCCGGCTGCTGTGGCTGCCAGCCCTTGGCCCTCACTTCTTAACACTGGCCCTGCTCCCCGCCCACTGGTGGGTGGGGGACGATCTGGGGCCAGGCCAGCTCGGGGAGGGGCTGTTGGAGGTTGAGGCATAGCAGGTTGCACCCCATCCAGCCTCTGCAGAGGCGTGGCGCCAGGCCCAGGCCCATGCAGTCCCCTCTCCCACTGCCTCTGCAGAAGGAACCATGGCACTGGCTGGACCGGCCCGTGCAGAGGCCTCTCTTGTGCCGCCGCTGGCCATTGGCCCTCGCAGCGGCTGTGGCTTTATCTGGAAGGATGTCCGGAAGGACATCTGGAAGACATCAGGTCTATCTGGTCTAATCAGCATATTACCCTTTTATTAGTATAGAGGAAGACTGGTAAACAGTGCTCTATTTAGTAGACACATTGTACATCACAATATATGTTGATTGATTGATGAGTGGGATCGAATATATGCGCAGCCAGGCGCTGCCCCGGCTTTGATCGAATCTGCCTCGTTCCCTGCCTCTTGGAATGTCACCGCAGCTGCACTTGGTCTTTTCAACAGGCACATTCAAAGGAGCAGTGCCAAGCACCAAAAACACTTTACCTGTTGTATTGTTTTGTTTAGTCTTTACCTCGGGGTTGTGAGGGATTTTGGGGGGTCTTTTTTTTCTATCACTCAGATCTGAAGAGCATGAACAATAAGGCGATTGATTACAGAAAGTGCTTTTTCCATTGCTTTGAATTTATTTATTGAGAAAAGTTCTCTCTCTAGAGATGTTTGTTTTAATGCTATCAGAGGCCGTTGTTACTAGAACCCATAATTTGGTCAACTGTCAAGGTTAAGTGGAAACCAGTCATTCATCATTGATTCAGTATCACCAAACTAACATAAATGGGGACTTTATTCAGTGTTTTATTTGTTCCTGTGTTTTAATGTCAGGTTTGTTTTCTACGTAGACATAGATGATGGGGAAGGAAGATTAATAACTCATACTGTATATTCAGAGAATTTTTACATGTGTGCGTACATGACACACAGGCACAGACAACACTATGCTGACGCCTACAGCTCGCACAGAGCATCCACCAAGTGGCTACAGGGCCTGTCACGGAGGGTCTCCTTTAATGTTTGTTATCTTGCTAGTATGACTTAGCAGCTAGCCGTGAGGAAGAAATGGCCCTTTTGCTGGTAACAGTCAGCACCTCGTTTAAGGAGTTGACAAAGTGTGAGCGGAAAGATCCTGAAGTTAATTGGCAGCTAAACAAATGTGTGGCGTTATGTCAGATCGTCAGGTAGCTGTGTTGTGTGAACTCCCAGCAAGTATCATCCCGGGAAGGTTGGCCAAATGTGTCGCCCTGGCTATGCAAGATAACACACACACACACAGAGAGGAGCAAGACAAATGTCCCCAGGCTCCACGGGAGCTCAAAGACGTGTCTCAACTCGTAAAACTAACCGGGGGCTGGCTCTCGCGTCTGGTTTGTCAGGCCTCCTGCCTGGTGGGGAATCCTCTGCTCTGCACAGTGTAGAGTTGATGATTTCACTCCTGTTTCCAGGGGTGGGGCGCTCTCTGAATCACCAAGCCCCGGAGCATGAGCTGGAGCCCTGTCATTAGAAGATGACTCTTGCCCTAGAGCAGTGATGGCGAACCTTTTGAGCTCGGCGTGTCAGCATTTTGAAAAACTCTAACTTAACTCTGGTGCCGTATCACATATAGAAATGTTTTGATCTTTGCAACCATAGTAAAACAAAGACTTATATTTTTGATATTTATTTTATATATTTAAATGCCATTTAACAAAGAAAAATCAACCAAAAAAATGAGTTTGCGTGTCACCTCTGACACGCGTGTCATAGGTTCGCCATCACTGCCTTAGAGGGTTTGGCTCAGTGGATAGAGCATTGGTCTGCGGATTTAAGGGTCCCGGGTTCGATTCCGATCAAGGGCAGCACCTTGGTTGCAGGTTCCCCGGACCTGGTCGGGGCATGTGCAGGAGGCAACCAGTCAATGTGTCTCTCTCACATCGATGTTTCTCTCTGTCTCTCCTTCTCCCTTCCACTTTCTCTAAAAATCAATGGGAAAATATCCTTGGGTGAGGATTAACCAAGAGAGAGAGAGAGAGAGAGAGAGAGAGAGAGAGAGAGAGATGACTCTTGTTTATTTTGAAATTGTATTTATTCCTCACTTTTCTGCAAAAGTAGCATAATGGTGCCATGTGCTAAAATATTTGTGGCTCTAACCTTTGTCCAACATGCTTTCTTCTCCATACGCATGCAGTGTCCACTCCCTCCTCCAGGGGGCAGCCTCCAGGTGTTTGCATACTTCTCCCACCTCCCCTGTGTGTGTTAATGAATCTCATATTCCCACTCTCTTAGGTGACCCTTATTTCTAACCCATTGGCCTACCTTGTAACCCTCTTGGAATAATGTCGGTTTGTCGGTGGAATTCACAACTAAACAGAACACAGTGTTATGAATGTGGATTCTTTAATGTTACATAAAACAATTATCTTTATTCTATATATTACACAGACTAAGAAATCCATTAACTTTTTGGCAACTATGTCATATTGCTCAGGCACATTGAGTTGTGATAAAAAAATTTTTTAAATAGCCCAGCTGGTGTGGGTCAGTGGTTGAGGGTCGACCCATAAAACAGAAGGTCCTGGTTCAGTTCTTGGTCAGGGCATGTGCCCGGATTGCTGGATCAATCCCCAGTGGGGAGTGTGCAGGAGGCAGTAGATCAATGATTCTCTCTCATCATTATGTTTCTCTTCCTCTCCCCGCCTCTCTGAAATAAAATAAAATAAAATAAAAATAAAAATAATAAAATAAAATAAAATAAAAATAAAGGGAATACTCAAATACTCCCACAGCAGAACAATAAAACTTGATTAAAAAATGTTTTTTATAGATTTTTCACATAGTCTGCTGGTAAGTCAGATCCCCTCTCTTTTTATTTTCTCTCTCTCACACACACACATTTTTCTCTCAAGTAAATGCTGACCTTCACTTTGTTTTCACATTTCTGCCGTTGCTGCACTCTCTGAGCTTTTTTGGAATCTGATTCCACCATGGACTAAAAATAAAGTCTTTTTCGGTTTCTTATTACTCATCGGCTTTTGGTTGTTTGTTGATGTGTTGATTTTAGCAGAAGAGGGCCGATAGTAGAACCCAGTCCGAAAGCACACTACAGTTTCCCCAGAATCGGAGAAAAATTCCATATGGATTCTAACAATTCGCTTGGTCCACTTCATTCTTCTTCTGCCCAAAATAAGATCCCATTTTATTTCTAATTAATACCACACTGAAATGATCTCTGTATGCCCAACCATTTTAACATTTTATTTTTTTTTCAAAAAAGGGTTATTACCATATAATATAATTAACAATTCTATTTAAATGCCCTCAAGCCCAGTATGAATGATAAATGCCACTTTGCAATAAATTCTGCTACCTCTGATCAGATATTCTTATTTCTGTCCAAAATGTCGACTGGTGTTTCAGTTTGAAATTTATTTCAAAATGTGCCATGAGCGGCCACAGATAAAACACCAACATGCCCCGAGTTTCTCTCCTTGATCATTTTTTTTTTCTGTCCTGATATCTTCCTTTCTGTTAAAAAGTATACTCACACTTGGAAATTCTCGGATGAAATACAGGGTATTTACCATCAAGAAGGTCTCCGAGGACAAGTACATCTGCTCAATCTTTAAAACAATGCTTGAACTTCTCAGCATTTTTTAAAATTCCGAGTCAGCTTTGATGATAACATTCTAGGACGTGACAATCCTTCCCTGGAGGGTGGAGAGCCGTAGAGGGATCTAGTTAGTTGAAGTTGTAAGAAACTGATTTTTTTTTTTTGTCTTAAAGAGAAATACATTTGTCGTGTGTGTCTTTTAAAAAATGTTCTTTGCTCTCTTTTCATCCTAACTCTATCCCATGTTGCTTGAAAGAATCCAAGACAGATTTACAATGAAGCAGAGCGTTCTTGAATACATTCTTTAATGAATTACCCTGCATTGAAAAGTATTATATCCATGCCCAGCTGTGGGGGCTCCGTGGTTGAGCATCGACCTATGAACCAGGAGGTCACAGTTCAATTCCTAGTTAGGACACATGCCTGTCTTGCAGGCTCCATCCCTGTAGGGGGCGCACAGGAGGCAGCCAATTGATGCAGTTTGATGTATAGCACAGAAGGCTGACCCTGTATGCCTCAGCTGGTGACATACCTGGCTAATGACAGCAAGTGATACCAGAGGACAGGGCGCTGTTGGTCGGCCAGTGGCATCACAGTGGCCTTTTGTTGTGGTTGTTAATCTGTCTCATGTTGATCTGTTTATTTTTGAATTTATTGGGGTGACATTGGTTAGTAGATTATATAGGTTGCAGGTGTATAGTTCTAGAAAACATCATCGGCAAATATTGTACTGTGTGTTCACCACCCCAAGTCAAGTCTCCTTCTACCACCATGTATCCCCTCTATACCTTCTTCTATTCCCACCACCCCACCGACACCCACCCCCCTTTTCTCTCTGGGAACCACTATAGTGTTCTCTGTGTCTATGACAGCGGTTCTCAACCTTCTGGCCCTTTAAATACAGTTCCTCATGTTGTGACCCAACCATAACATTATTTTCGTTGCTACTTCATCACTGTGATGTTGCTACTGTGATGAATCGTCCTGTAAATATCTGACAGGCAGGATGGTCTGAGGCGACCCCTGTGAAAGGGTCGTTCGACCGCCAAAGGGGCCGCGACCCACAGGTTGAGAACCGCTGGGCCCTAAAGGAACAGAATCTACTCCCCAGAGAAGCATGGCTGCAGGTGGAAGGCAGAGCTGGGGTCATGCCTGAGTGGTGGATGGCCATTTCTTCTTTACGGGGTTGGCGTCTATAACCGTTAACCACCTGGGTCAGAGGGCGGCAGAGAGGGGTCACGGGGAAGGAGGAGAGCCCCAGGACCTAGAGCAGAAGCTCATCTCGACCGCCAACAACCGTCCCTTGGCATGAAATGCTTGGGGCTGAGAACATAGGACAGATCCAGAGTCATGGGTTATGTGCACTGAACACCAGCTTCAGAATAACTGCATGGAAAGAGCAAAGCCATGTTTTGAAGAACTTTAGTTATGAAAAGAGGGGGAACCTTAAAGCGGCAGATTGAGGACAAACAGATTCTGGTCAATATTCCTTGATTGGAAAAGTCACAAGGCCTATTGTCACACCAAAGGGAATGCAATGATGAAGAGGAGGCTTAATTAAGCAGGAGAGGGGGCGCTATGAAGCATGCCATGAGGGCTCTGGCCATGGATGAAGGCGGGAATTGGAGTGTGTGTCTCTTTCTATGGGGCAGGATAAAGACATTCTTCACACGTGTGGTACATTAGCTAATTTGAAGTAAAAAAAAACTTAATTTTTCTTTTTCTTTCTCTCTCTTTTATTTTTTTGCTGTAAAAAGCTTTATTGTTTCATTAGGTCCAATGCATGGGAGAGGGCTTCTTGGCTAAAAAACAAGACACCAGGGGGTGCAGAGGGCCGCCCCAAAGGCCTCTGGGCTCCACAGGCTCCTGGTTGTGCTTGAGGGGGAGCCCAGCCTGGGGGCCCTGCGGAGGTGAGGCAGGTGTGGCCCATCTTCCTGATGAGTCTCACCTGCAGGAGGTCACGGGGATGCGGGTCTGCACGGGGAGAACAGGGCCTGTAGCTACAAAAGGGCCTGGCTCCGGCTCCTCTCCAAGGCCCAGGCGGCTTCCGTGGCCCTGAGTTTGGCCCGCTCACCTTGGGAGGCGTCCGCACGTCCTGGAAGGGAATGCGGCCACCGCGCTGGTGTAGCATCTTCAAGATGCTCAGGCCCTCAGCTTCTTCTCCGCCACCTCGCAGTAGACGTGGCCCCGCCCTTGAGAGCCACATCCTCTCGGTGGAAACAGCAGCCCAGAGAGAGGTGGGTGTGGGACCCACGGAGGCAGGTGGCCAGGGGGGTGACGAGGCCTCCACCTCGGTGGTGGATTAATTCTGACGAACTTGGGAGCGCGTGGTTGTTGGGCATAAGGGGTTCAGGCAGAAAGGAAACCCGTGTGTCGGCTGGTCTGGGAGGTGGCTGTGAAGGTGGCCACTGGATGAGACGCAGGAGAGTGGCCTGAGGCTGGGAGCAGGGCCGTCCCTGGTCTGTCCCGTCCAAACACTGTTGGAGCAGGAGACAGACCCGGGACGCCCAGGGCCCAGGCCACTGTCAATGTTTCAATCTTTTTTCTGGAAGAGAAGAAAAATCAGAGTAATTAACAAGGGACACATGAAACGTTCAGCATACAATTTAAATATTCAGTAGGCATGTGAAGCTTCGGGGTGAGATGGAGTATATGATGGAGGTGGCGGAAGGGGACCAGGTGGGGTCTGACCAAACCTGGGTTCTGCAACCTCCTACTGTGCCTGGAAGGAGGGGGTATGGGGGGCGGGGAGGCAGGGCCTGCTCCCAGGAGACAGAGCACACTGAGTCCTCCATGCTAAGGGCTTTAGGACTTTAATGTGGAGATTTTAGGGGGGCCCCAGGGGAAGGTCTCAATAGAACATTCAGTCGCTTTCCAAGTGTGTCCTTTCAGGGTTGTGGTCTCCACTGATTGGTTGGGGGGCACCAGGGCAGGGGTCATGACTCCATGCACCTGGTCCTGATGTCAGCTGTGGCTGGTGTTCTTGCTTCTCTGGGCCTGGGGCTGAAATATAACTGATGCCTAGATGTTATCTCTTGGGAGGAAAGGTCAGGGGTCCAAACTGCCTGACCAGCATATACTGGGAGAGGAGAGGTCAGCCCGGGGGCAAGGCCCCACCCTACAATTGATCTTCCGTTGCTAGGCACCTGGGAGTGTCCACCTGGTGACCTTCTGTTCCTGGCCTATCGTCCTGGCTCTGCTAACAGTGGTTCTCAACCTTCTGGCCCTTTAAATACAGTTCCTCATGTGGTGACCCAACCATAACATTATTGTCGTTGCCACTTCATCACTGTCATGTTGCTACTGTGATGAATCGTCAATGTAAATATCTGATCTGCAGGATGGTCTTAGGCGACCCCTGTGAAAGGGTCGTTCGACCGCCAAAGGGGTCGCGTCCCACAGGTTGAGAACCGCTGGCTCTACCACGTCATGTAGAAAAATATTTGTAAACTATCAAATACTGTGCAAAAGTTCATTTTACTTATTTATTTTGGATATTATTTCTGGGTGTCATTGAACTGACCTGTGAGATAAGTGAGACACAAAGAGGCTGCGTCTTAGCCTCAGCTGTTCTACATCAGAGTTCTGGATTTAGTGATTGCTATATATGTTGTTGCCTGTGTTGATTTTAGAGAACTCGCACATACATCATGAAAACGTTTGTTTTGCTTTTAAGTTGCATATGGAAAGGGAGCTGGAAAGGGAACAGAAATCATTTGCATGCCGAGGAGTTCCAAGTAACCTTGTACACACAGTTCCACGCGTTGTTTTTACCCCGAGAAGCGACTAGAGAGCTATTTTGAATTATTTATGTTAACCATCTGTTCCCTGCACATCATATCTTCCAGAACAGACAGATCCCATGCCCTTCCGACTTGAGCTACCACTACTTTTAGACGAGCAGCTGTTTTCTTATCAAAAATCCATACTGAAGCCATTTATCCTAAACTGGTGAATTCCATTAGTATTTCCAGGGCTCTAGCTGGATGAATCTGCTTAAATAGCATTCTCCTTAAAAACAGGTGCTTAAGTGGCTTATCCCAATTCTATCATTTAACAATAGTACTTAGGAAAAAAAAAACACACTCTAGATTTTCTGCTAAAACAAAATAATAGGACTGCTTTCATTTACAACTACTTTTTGTTAAGAAAACAGCACGCAGTTGTCAACATATGGTACTTGCATGACCTTGCCTTGCTCAGAGAGTGGTCTCGATCTAAACTGTTCTAAGTGGAATTAACATTTTTTACAATAGCTTAATGATCATAATTTCAAAAGGACACATATAAATAAAAATGATTTTTGATCACTCTCTTAATAGCATCAGGCCACTGTAACAGATTACCACAAACTTGGTGCCTTAAAACAACCAGAAAGGTAGAAAATCAAGGTGTCAACAGGACCTTCCTCTCTCTGGATGCTCTAGGGCAGTGGTCGGCAAACTGCGGCTCTTTGGCCCCTTGAGTGTGGCTCTTCCTAAGCCTTAGGAGTACCCTAATTAAGTTAATAACAATGTACCTACCTATATAGTTTAAGTTTAAAAAATTTGGCTCTCAAAAGAAATTTCAATCATTGTACTGTTGATATTTGGCTCTGTGGAGTAATGAGTTTGCTGACCACTGGCCTAGGGGAGAGAAAAATTGTTGCTGCCAGTCTCTCTTGACTTCTGACCCCATCACTCCGAACTCTGTCTCGGAGGTCACCTTCCTCCTCTTCCCTATGTCATCTCCCTCCACCTCTCCACTATAAGATCATGGGGATGGCCCGGCCGGTGTGGCTCTGTGATTGAGTGTTGACTTATGAACCAGGAAGTCAAGGTTTGATTCCCTGTCAGGGCACATGCCCAGGTTGGGGGCTCGATCCCCAGCAGGGGGGTGTGCAGGAGGCAAGCAATCAATGATGGGCTCCCATCACTGATGTTTCTATCTCTATCACTTCCTTTCTGAAATAAAAAATATGTATCTTTGAAAAGTTGCAATTTAAAAAAAAAAATCACTGGTATAGCCTTCAGAGCCTGTTTCAATAAACCAGATTAATCACCCCATGTTGTCAAAGAAAAACTTGCTACAGATAAATTAGAAGGGCAAGGAAAGTCTTACTTACGACTATTAACATGGAAGAGAGAGATGGGTCTCAATTCAGCTTCAAGAAAAGGTGGTAGAAATTTTAAGTGCTGGATGCAGTGGTTGGCAAACTCATTAGTCAACACAGCAATGATTGAAATTTCTTTTGAGAGCCAAATATTTTAAACTTAAACTATATAGGTAGGTACATTGTTATTAACTTAATTAGGGTGCTCCTAAGGCTTAGGAAGAGCCACACTCAAGGGGCCAAAGAGCCGCATGTGGCTCCAGAGCCGCAGTTTGCTGACCACGGAGCTGCTGGAGGAAAACAATAGCAGAGGATGCCCTAGCCGGCTTGGCTCAGTGGATAGAGCGTCAGCCTGCGGACTGAAGGGTCCCAGGTTCGATTCCTGCCGAGGGCACATGCCTGGGTTGCAGGCTCACTCCCCAGTAGGGGGTGTGCAGGTGGCAGCCAATCAATGATTCTCTCTCAGCATTGATATTTCTATCTCTCTCCTCCCTTCCTCTCTGAAATCAATAAAGAAATATATTTAAAAAAAAATAGCAGAGGACAAGTCGGGGGATGGGGGCTCAGCCAGTGTTACCAGGTCATCTGTGTTTGCTAATTGGTGATTAGTTGGGCTCTTATCTTCCCACAGAGGGTGAGAGATGGGCTCTCTCTCTTTCCAGATGGTTATATTTCACAGGGATGGCTCCCAGGTCCTTGAGAAAGACATCCCCGGGTTGTAAACCTGTCTAGATGCTGGGATAAGATTTACATCTCAAAGGGGCAGAGGAAGAATTTACAATTGCAAGTTTCCTCAAGTAAATGCTCTCAGTAAAGAGAAGTCAGGGACTGCCTTAGTCCGTTGTTGGGACTGCGATGGCAAAAATGTCCTTGGTAGTGTGGCTTACAAACAACCAAAGTTCATTTCCCATCAAGGTGGCCCCCGCAGATCCAGAGTCTGGTGAAGAGCCACTTCCTCAGTCTTAGATATTTGTTATATAAGCAACCCCATCACGTTGGGGGTTAGGATTTCAACATATGAATTTGGGGCAATGCATTCAGACCATATCAGGGGCCTATATTCCAAAAGAAACCTGTCTTAAGGTTTAGTTTTGCTGAAGGGACTATGAAGGCCATCTTGGTCAAGGTCAAGACTTAACTTGATCATATCTGCAAAGATGTACTTTTTAGTTAAGATCACATTTACAGGTGCCAGGGAAGAGCATGTGGATATTTTTGGAAAGGCACTCGGGACAGAGCTTGTAAAGGAGAACCACTCATGGTGTCTGAACTTTTGGCCCAGTCTCAACATTTTCAGAATCCTCCCTCGTGGAAAGATGTGGACTTTGTTATAGTGCATTAAAGTCACAACAAATGTTTTTGGCTTGGGTCTGGGGAAAGAGTAGGTGTTCAACAAATGTATTTGAAAATTTTTACTTTCAAATGTTTTATTAAATGATATTTCTTTCGCTGGTAGACCAGACATTTATGTCATCAGACATCTCCAATCAATTCCATTTTCACATACTAGAGGCCCAGTGCATAAATTCGTGCACGGGTGGGGTCCCTCAGCCTGGCTGGTGATCAGGGCTGATTGGGGCTGGCCAGCTGGGGGTAGGGGGGGTGGGTAGGGAACATGGGAGGTTGACTGTGGGAGTACACTGACCACCAAGGGGCAGCTCCTGCATTGAGCGTCTTCCCCCTAGTGGTCAGTGCATGTCATAGTGATTGGTCGACTGGTTGTTTGGTCAACTGGTCGTAATGGTTGCTTAGGCTTATAGAGATGATTGGTGCAGCTACATTTTTAGGTCCAGATCTTGAAACTTAACTATTGTCATCTAATAGATGGCATGATAGAAATTCAAGACAGTAAGAAAAATGTAGCAGTTATGTGTTCATTATTTCCTTTTTTAAAAAAATATTTTTATTGATATCAGAAGAAGGGAGAGTGAGAAAGAGAATCATCAATGATGAGAGAGAATCACGGAGTGGCTGCCTCCTGCGTGCCCCCTACTAGGGATTGAACCTGAAACCTGGGCATGTGCCCTGACCAGGAATCAAAACGTGACCTCCTCTTTCATAAGTCAACGCTCCACACCAGCAGGGCTGCTGTGTTCCTTATTTCTATCTGTAGTTGTATTCTCCTAGAATTAGGGGAAAGATTGCTACACCAGTTCAGTCAACTTTCTACCAATACAAAACTGACAAATGAGATAATGATAGCTCAGAGATTCAGTCTTTTTTCTTTAAGTGTGGGTTTGTGATAGTGAAGAAAAACATCAAAGGGCTTAGCAGCATTGTTCTCTACTCCTCTTGCTAAAACTGTAGAGTTCAGCTCAAAGCTCAGACATGATATATAAAGCAAGCAGGATGGGAGCCAGGCTGGGGACCACAAAACGCAAGGAGCAACTTAACCATGAGTCCGATATTTTTGTTGTTTTTTTTCTTTTCATTTCATTGCCTTTTATATCACCAACTGCTAGGTGTGCTGCTTCAGGTGAACGTTAATAAAACCGACCATTGCAAACCCATTATTCCCCTTTACAGAACAGGAAACTGGGTCACAGGTACGGCGAGGACCCTCCCCAAGGTGCCTGCATGGTCTGGCTCCAGAGTATCTTCGTTGAGCTACCACCTGCCATGGAGAAAGCAGACATTTGCTTTAACATGATCACTGGCTGATATTAGATGAGACATCTTTCTCACTGCAGATCCGTTTTCCTAGAAAGATGACTCACTTTATATGCAAGGCAGACATTACCCTGTTTTCGTTGAGCGGCTCCATGGGAACGTTTAATTAGATTGACGAAAACTCGGGATCCTTTTTGGTCCTTTAAAATAGGGAAGTAGATCATTAATAAGGGCCGCTTGTTGTCTCGGACAGACACTGGGTTGAGGGGTGTAGACAGGAAGGCATGTCAAGACGGGGGTTGCCATAGCCATGCAGAAACCTGGGAATATCGCATTTAAGATTACAAACAGTCTCCATGAGTTCTCAATATAATTATGTTTTCTTTATGATTTTGCAAGGGTGTTAATTGCCTGGCTAGTCATTAACTTCCCCAGGTGACTGTCAGGAAATGTAATCAATAGGAAGAGTTGGGGGGTTGTGGGGGGGACCAAGCTGTCGCGGCTTCTACGCCCAAGATCCCCTTCTCACCCCTGGCAAGGCATCGCTGTTTTAATAAAATGAGCAGGTGTGAGTGCAAGGGTTACTCGGAAAGCCACCAGCGAAATCAGTTCATCGCCCGGCTCCGAAAGGAACGCATAGCCAATCAGAACTTTGCAAGATAATTGCCTCATTTCCAGACTTAAATACATTACGGGCCTCCTGCTAGTGTTGCACCTGGCAGATCTACTTATTAAAGTTATGAAGGGGAAGAGTTTGCTGAGACATTTTCAATATTATGCTGACATTGGAATAAAAGGAAGGAGAAAGGTAGGTGTGATGTAATTCCATCGATGCCTGCTCAGGTCAGGATATATCATTATTCCCGCAGAGCCGATAACCAAATTTCATCCATGGAAATATTTCAGATGATTCTGTACGAAGTAAAATCTGCTGAAGTTAAATGCGTTTCCTCCCTTATATGTCTTCAAATTCCCTGGACTTTTTTATTACTCAGATATTGGCTTATCATTTAGGCTCTCCAACTTAATATTTCTTTTCCACCCAATCTGTTTTCTTTCAGCTTCATCGTGGCTTTCTATGCATGTATAGATACTGTGTGAGTAATGGGTATGGGCTGGAAGAAAATGAAATTCAGTCTCTATCACGCTGCTAGCAAAACAATTATAGGTGTTCCGAGGCGTGATTAATCTTCATCAGCAAGCAAGGAAGATGCGGAATCAGGGGTCCAACTTTGGGCAGCCATATTTTAACCTAATTCCCTAGACATGCTCTCCACTCTTTCCTAGATGCCATAAATAATAATAAAACGTGGATGTCTGATTGACAAAAATGTGTGCTTGCAAAGTGTGATGTTATAACTGCTTCTATGAAAGGCTATTCCACTAAGTAATTGCCTTTAGAATCCAGAGGGTTATAACACTAACCATTGCAACAGCAACCACTGGTGTTGAGGAAGGTAGTAAACACCTATTGCATGCGGGAAAAGTTACAAATCTCAATTTAATACAAATGGGGAGACATAATGTGTGCTAATGTACTATGTGCAATGTACAAGCAGCCCTACATGATATCCCATGGTTCCCTGTGATCTAGGAATTGCAGGTGCATAGTGCCATATGCAAAACCTTAGGGGAGTGTGTGTTACAGAATTTATACTATTTCAGGGTTTAGAATGATAATGTGATACAAATATGGCATATTACATGACATGCCAACTTATTGGTATTTTGGGAAAGGTTTGTTTCCAAAAGAATTTGGGCTTGGTTGACAAATGAATGATAAAGCCTTGCTTGCTTCTTGGAGTTTCTTGCGTTTTAGTATTGTAAATATGGGTGGTGGGACCTATTACCAAGACTTATTATTCTTCCTGACTTTCAATTGTTTGTTAGGTAATTTAAAAAAATTTTCATTAGAAATATGTATCAACAAGTTACAGATTGGGCTTTTTTAAACAGTTTTACATTGAGTCATAAAATAATAAGACACTCAGATTATGTTGGATCTGGATTTGTAGTCACTGCATAACCTTGTCTCTGCTGACTGCCACAGAAGTTGCATCTTGGGAAAGGTACACTGCCATGACAGAGACTATATTGCCGGGAGCCAGTCCATCCTTGCTGTTTCAAGGGACCTGGCATATATGGCATACTGTTCTTAATATGTTTGCTCATCTTCTTGGCACTATGTGTTTTAACCAAGGTCACCTCTCTGAGAAAGGTTCAATCCCCAGGTAGGGATTTTCCCCTGAAGTTAGGGAGGGAATAAAATCCCTTAACTAAGTGCCAGGCGGGTAGTTAATCACTTTAACTACGAACAATCATGCTTAAGCTACACAATCTTTACTCCCTGGAATGGAGATAAGAAACGCCCTAACCTTTGTAATAGAGATTGATAGGATTGGAATCAACTGGTATAAATACAGTTGTAACAAGACAACAGAAGACAGAACTCAGAAGACAGAACGAAGAAGACAGAACCTACACAGAACCTAGAGACAGAAGAACTTCGCTGGAGATAACATGGCAAAAGATCCTGGACTGAACCTGACTACAGAAATTGGCAAGAGAACCTGACTAGAACCTGGTGACTGAACCTGGCTGGAGAACCTGGACAGAACCTGGCTGGAGAACCTAGCGAGGGAACATGGCTACAGAACCTGGCTGGAGAACCTGGAGAACCTGGCTGGGGAACCTAGCAAGAGAACATGGACACAGAACTTGGCTGGAGCTTCTAACCAGAACTTCACTGGAGAACCTGGAGATCCTAACCAGAACCTCTCTGGAGATCCAGATCAGAACTTGGCTGGAGATCCTGGCTGGAGATCCTGGCTAGGCTGCTGATCAACTGAACGCTGTCTCCGTGTCATTCCTTCTTCGCCAACTCCGTCCACACCTTTGGGGACCCCTGGACCCGCTGGGGTTGGACCCCAGCATTTTTGGGGACCCCTGGACCCGCTGGGGTTGGACCCCAGCACTATATTGGTTGGCCGAGTGGCCAGCTGGTATGTAGTTGGAAAGGGTGCCAACAAAGCTATCTTTGGTGATGCTGGCATTGCAATTACTTGCAAGGGAGACACTTGCCATGAAGTTGCAAAGTAAAGCCTTAGCGAGATGGGTTGATTGTCGATGGATGTGTTTGGCTGCGTGGTAAAGAAACGAATAAGCTCTCTTTGGAACATGAAAGTGACAAAGTGGCCCTACTGGTGTGGCTCAGTGGTTGAGCCTCAACCTTTGAACCAGAAGGTCACAGTTCAATTCCAAGCCTAGGATGGAAGCTCGAACCCCAGTGGGAGGCATGAAGCAGGCAGCCCATCAATGATTCTCTCCCATCATTGATGTTTCTATCTCTTTCCCTCTCCCTTCCTCTCTGAAATCAATAAAAATATATATTTTTTAAATGTGGGTGAGCAATAGATTGTTGTTGTTTTAAGCATCTAGGATTTTTAGAATGATTTGTTATAGGAGCAAAATGTAGCCTCTCTGGACAGTTATAAGGCATATAAGAGATAGATTAGATTAGATAGATGATAGATAGATAGATAGATGGATGACAGACATTGATGGTAAATAAATACATAGATTTTTGTTCATGTTTTCAGTGTCCTATAAAAGTAATCTTTATGCTTCCTAACGTATTGTAGAATTTAAGAAAATTATAGTTTGTAATATATGAAAAATTGTTCCTAAATCTCTCTTAACTATATTGACTACATTTATACCAAGAAGCAATATTTCTGGCTAAAGTCTAATGTTTCCATGGGTTCCCATAAAATAAACATCCCTTGAAATTGAGTCTAGTTTTTTTTTATTTTTGCTTGTTTGTTTTAGGATGAGTTAAGTAATGTATTGTGAACAACTGAAGTCCATTGGAACATAAAAATAAGTGTATTTTCATTTTCGGTCCTTGTGTCCTGCCCCGGCCTATGACCGATGGCGAGATATTTTTAAGGAATACATCTCTGGTAAATCACCATCGTAATGCTTGCACAATGGTGTGGCACCCTTTATTGACCATTTATTTGGGAGCCTGAAATATTGGTTCCATTGTAGATCAATCCCTCTGATAACAGTTTCGCCGGCTTTGCAATTTGCTATTTCAATTTAATATCGCCAGTGGTGTTAGCCCTGCTATTACTTTTATTGCTTAGATTAGTATTGAAAATATTGTGGTGAGAGAGAAGTAATATTGCCGTGATTTTATTATGAGGCCACTTTTCTTCTCCACAACGCCAGGACGCTACCCGAGCTTCGGCCTCTCCGCCGTGGAGCATCATTTATATCTTTTACGACTGGCTCTCGGGTTCTCCTCTAAGAATAGTAATGGCGCCTCTCAGGACTGCGGCCCTAGCAGCTCACCACTGGAGCAAATCAAATACACATGATGCTCCCATTTTGAAACTCGGCAGCTCATTTTAGGGGGGAAAAATCCAATGATAACTGTGTCAATGTTGTTTCTGTGCCCCATGAAATTCCAAGATAATCTATGATGAAAAGGGGGAACATTGTGGAAAGTTAATTCAGCTTAAACTAACATGGTTTTTATCTTTATTGCTTATTGTTCCCTATTTTATTTTTTTTAATGGCAGTTGACATTCAGTGTGATATTAGTTTCAGGTACAGAGCATGGCAATTAGATGTTTATGTAATTTATGAAAATGGCTGTTTTAAGTATGCATTAAACTTTTCATTAGGAAATCACTAACCTTCTTTGACCTTCATTTTCATTGTTTGTTAAAAAGGAATAAAAACTCTAAAAATTGACAGTTGGCCTTAAAAAGGGGTCGGGGGGCCGGGGGTAGTTTCAGGCATGCTTTTCTCTCTGGAGAGAGAGAATATATCCAGGAAATGTTACTTGCTATGTGGGGATGAAGTAAAGTCTGTTTTTACCACCATGACCATGGCTTGGCTTGTCTGACACTCGATACAGTCTCAGATGAACTTGATCTCATAGGCAGGTGCTACTAATGTGTTCAGCAGTTTTTCTCTGGATATCTCTTACAAGGCTTCATACCTGGGGAAATTTATTCAGCATCTCTAGTTCCTGTTTATTTGTTTATTTTTTGTTTATTGATTTCAGAGAAGAGGGAAGAGGGAGTGAGAGAGAATATCAATGATGATGCACGTCCCGTACTGGGGATCGAGCCCACAACCCGGGCATGTGCCCCGACCAGAATCGAACCGTGACCTCCTGGTTCATAGGTCGATGCTCAAACACTGAACCACACCAGCTAGGTGCACAGTTATTATTTTAATACAAAGAGCATAACAGCGATAACTACTGTGTAAGAGGTAGAGTCAAGTGCCTAGAACAGTGCTTGATACTTAAAAAATACTGAATGTAAATTTTCCTATTGCGATCATGAGCACATACTTTTAGTTTTGCTGATAACCAGTGATCACATGTGAGTGGAGCATAGTTTGATTCATTATTTATGAATACTCTCAAGTTTACATACAGTAATTTCACTACTTGGAACTCATATGGCAGATTCTCATCCATATGTTAAGAAATTAATATATGGTTTTTATCTCGCAGTGTTACTTCCAACCTGAATTCCCTTTATCCATCTTCTGTAATAATGATAAAAGCATAATATGCTAATTAGACAGGATGTCCTTTCGGACAAAGCCAGGGCTGCCAGGGAAGCCCAGGTCCCTGGTGCCAGAGGGAAGCCGGTGCCAGCAGCAGGGGGAAGGAAAGCCTATTCTTGCACAAATTTTGTGCATCAGGCCTCTAGTAGTAATATAAAAGCTTAGAAATGTAATACATCTTATTTAATGTTTTCCCCCCACAAGAGCCAAGTGTAAATTCATATTTTATATGATTAAGTTCAATATTACTTTTCCAAATTAAATATTTTGCATGCGTTCATACTTAGCTTTAACCATTCCTTCCTGGATCTTGTCAATTGGTCAAACCACTTAAGAAATATATACTTAATTCATAGATGTGCACTGTGCCGTCTGGGGCTTTTGGAAAGGGAGAATACAAAGAAAAATAAAACATTGTCCTAACCCTCAAGAACGATATAACGATCTCTGCTTTTATATTCCCTTGAATCTATTATCGTTCTCATTTTTCTCTTCTAGTTGCCTCTGTGCAATGATCCCATAATTTGAATTAGTTTCACATCACATCTCAATAAAACCAGCCCGTCTAATGCATGGTCATGATGAGCGTGGATGTGATAATGTTTGTGAAAAGCCCAGCCAACAAAAACACCCTTTCGATGTGGGAGATACTATTTTATTTCCCTGTCAACTCTCAAGAGTTTGTGTGTGTGAAGGCGGAGCAGCCATGCTTTTTTCCAGACTTGGTTTGTGCCAGGCTGTAATGAATGAATGCGACACTGCAAACAATTCGCCGAACCTTCCTAAGGCACGTTTTCTCATTGCGTAATAGTACCCGTCTCCTAGGAGCCGTCTGAGCATTAAATGAGATAATCTAGGCAAAGTGCTGAGCAAGGCCCACATAGAAGCACTGAATACATGATAAAAACGAAAAATAATAGCTGGCCTTTATTTATTACTAATTATGCAAAAGTCATGTTATGTTTTCAGGGTAATTATCTGTACAGGAAACCTATAAAGTTTATTACAGCTGCAATAATGATTATTTTTGTAGTGCTAATACTTAACTAGCACAGTGATTGGCTCAGTGGAAACAATAAATATTTGCGGCACTCTTGGGGACTCTGGACTGTACTTACCTTCGAGGCCCCAAGTAGCTCTGTGTCAGTCAGCATTTTTGCAAGAATAGAATCTGACTGCAGCAGAAAAGGAATTTATTTAAAGACATCGGGCCTGTTTATTGCAATACCTGCGCCCACTGTGCCTCTAATGCAGTGGTTCTCAACCTGTGGGTCGCGACCCCTTTGGCAGTCGAACGACCCTTTCACAGGGGTCGTCTAAGACCATCGGAAAACACATATATAATTACATATTGTTTTTGTGATGAATCACTATGCTTTAATTATGTTCAATTTGTAACAATGAAAATACATCCTGCATATCAGATATTTACATGACGATCCATAACAGTAGCAACATGACAGTTATGAAGGAGCAACGAAAATAATTTTATGGTTGGGTCACAACATGAGGAACTGTATTTAAAGGGCCAGAAGGTTGAGAACCACTGCTGCTACTAGCCTCATGGAAATCGGGGCGCTCACCTGATTCTCACACTCACAGGTGTGCCCAGTCTACAGAAAACAGCCAATGGGGTGTTCATCAGAGGTGCCCGCAGGCGCGCTTTGTACCAAAGCATTTACTGTTCCTTGTCCAACAAAAATTCGCGAATTCTTAAAAGCTGATTGAAAACTCAGTCTCACCTTAGAATCTGTTCAATCAGCGCGCCTTGGGCATGCTGGGTGATGGAAGTGCAGCGTGATGAACAGTGGCTTTTCGGTGAAGGTCATTCTCTTTATTAAGGTCGTTGCAGTGAGTGAAAGCAAGACCGGGTTAGTCCATGAGAAGGGGCAGCCGTTTCTATTCTGCAGGGGAAAGCAAGCTTCCTTAGTGCTTTGGGCCACTGTGAGTTAATCCCATTTCTCCCCTTGTCTTCCAGTTCCTGGTGAGTTTGTTTGCACACCGTGACAATCGCTGGGGAGAAGAATCTCACGGGATTGAGCTAAGGCTCTGGAGATGGGCAGTTTTGCACCTTGTTTTATACATTACAATCAAAAGAGGAGACATGGGGGTTACCCGAAATGCTTTGGTGATAGATTAGGGAGGCAGGGGAGAGCCAAGCAGGGAAACCCCTGGGATTGGATAAGAAGTAAAATGATAGACACAGGTTTCTTTTATTTAGGTGGGTGCAGGATAACAGTCAACAGGTAACTCAGTAACAATGAGGGGATGCAGTGCTTGTGCTTTGAGGGGTCCAGAAGAAGGAACAAGAATTTGACATCCCGATGATATGTTATCGTTGATGCAAAATGACAGCAGGCTCAGTTAAGGTAAAGAGTGGCCTTTGTCAGGGACGATCCCGGCCTAGGACACGACTACCCACCATAAGCTGCCTTTTCATGAATAAGTTTTCGTTTCAGGCCATCCTTGTGGTGACTTCAGGGCTCTGAGTTGGCAAGGCCGTCACACAGGCCTCCCTGAGCCGGTCAGGTTAGCATGTGGCCCCTTTTCGTCTACACTTACCTTCCTAATCCATGATTTTTTCCTAACGGTGACGACATCTGGCAGGCAATTGACATTCAACCTTAGGATCCAAGTTTGTTTGGAAGCCCTACAGCCAGGGGACATAAATGATTTCTTGAGCAAACTCTGTGGAAGTTTCTAGACTCAGTCTGTGCTTTGAGAAGAAAGTGGGAGAACGTCAGCTCTTTAAGCATTCCAGCTCTATTTGTAGTAACCAGCTCACCCTCACTCAGTCTTTGAATTTTTCATGTCCTTCACTCAGCTTTATGGAGGCACTGTCCCAACTGCTATTTCTACAACAAGCTCTTCATTCTAGACCAGCCCAGGTGGTATTTCTGTTGTCTAAGTTCCACCCTTAGCACTGTATGGGTTTAAAAAGCCTTTTCCACCTGTGAGTGAGGTCATGTGATACCTGTCTTTCTCAGACGGCTTATTTCACTTAGCCTGATACTCTCCAGGTCACTCATATGTGGAATCTAATGAACAAAATAAACTGATGAGCACATCATTGATGTTTCTCTCTCTCTCTCCCTCTCTGTCTGAAATCAATACAAATAATATGTTTAAAAAAATAAAGCCCCCCCCCCCCCCCGCAACTAGTCCAGGAAACAGAGTACATATTCTCTCTGCCGCCCATGGAGACTGTGGCCACTGTTTCTGACACCAGCCCCTCTATCAACCCAGGCCCTTGGCTGCAAGTATGAAAAACAGGCTCTATCCCTCTATCAACCCAGGCCCTTGGCTGCAAGTATGAAAAACAGGCTCTATCTGACCTCACCCGATAAGAAATTCATTTATAGATATTGGGCAACACACAGAACCTCCAAGAAAGCTATGGAAGCTACTCTTGTGTTCCATAGTCAGGACAGAGTCTAAAATCTCACAGGTTTATTTAACGAGATCATTACTGCGGACGGCTATGAGCGTGCCAGTGCATTAACCACCACCATTACTGCCACAATCACCACCTCCTAAGAAATGGCTCTAGGTGGCCTCTTCTTCTTTTTGTAATTTATCTTTATTGTTGAAAGTATTACAGATGTCCCCTTCTCCCTGCCCCCATTGGCTCTCCCCACTCCCCAGGCTTTCTCTGCACTATTGTCTGTGTCCCTGGGTTATGCATATAAGTTCTTTGGTTAATCTGTTCCCACCCATCCCTGTCCCCCTGAATCTTGTCAGTCAGTTGCATGCTTCAATGTCTCTGGATCTCTTTGGCTATTATTGCATCAACAGTTTAAAATTCCAGCTTGGGGTGGGTACATCTGATGCATCTACTTTGTAAGGGCGCCTGAGCCTTGCGGATTTTATGCTTACAGATAAAGCTCTGTTTGGGTAATTTCTCAAACACTTGAAGGGAGATTCATTAAAAAAAAAAAAAAAGGCAATCTAATGAAAGACAGATTAATTGGCTTACCATGTTATGAAGTATTTTAATGTGAAAATATGCTATAACGTATTTTAATATAAAAATATGATGCATCTTTCAGAGAAAAAGAAAAGTCCGGACAAACATAATTTATTTCTAGGCAGCTACTAAGGGATTAGGATCGCTTTCTGATTTATGCCCTTGGGAACCCATAATTTTGCTGCCTTATAAATTCAGGCAGTTCACAAGCAAGTGAACAGGCTTGCCATTAACTTTATGCCCCATTATAGTATTCTGTCAATATCAGTATAAACTCTACACTCCTGGCGCATAGGACGGTTTAAGTAGATTTGCCTGGATATGTGGCCACCTAAAGTCATACCAGTGGTTTAATGGAGAAGCTGAGAAAATTCTCAACTGATACAAATCATTGAAATGATCCCTTACAAATGTTTGGAGAGAAAAAAAAAATCTTTGTAAAAGTAAAACTGGACCCATTCTAGTCAGGATTGTGGAGTCAAAATGTGTATGTTGGCCTGGCCTGTGTGACTCAGTGCTTGAGTGTTGACCCATGAACCAGGAGGTCATGGTTTGATTCCTGGTCAAGGGCACATGCCCGGATTATGGGCTTGATCCCCAGTGGGGGACGTGCAGGAGGCAGCCAATCAATGATTCTCTATCATCATTGATGGTTCTCTCTCTCTTTCTCTCTCTCCTGCTCCCTTCCTCTCTGAAGTCAATAAAAAATATCTTTAAAAAATGTGTATGTTGGTAGCACTTCCTCATGGGTCTGATTTTCATTTCAGCCTTTACTTACTTTCTGCCCCTGCAGGATGGAATTTCCTGTCACAGCTTCTCTTCCCATCAGCGTTTCCCACTCAATTTCCCACTTGTTTATCAATCTGGCTTCTTACCTACTTAAGGGCGGTATTGCTGTCCTGTCAAGCTTTGCAGTGAATTTGTTTTTTAGGCAGATCTTTGAACCAGAAGAATCCATACTATCTTCTGGGAAAACGTGGCTCTCAGGTGATAAGAAATAGCTTTATTAGAGGGGACTCTGGTTGGGCAATAACTTTGAAGGTCAGTGGTAGATACAGCTTGATGTTTATTTGTCAGCCTTGGAAATACTTTCCCATAAGTATAAAGTGGATCAAGCCTGCAACCAAGGTGCATGCCCTTGGCTGGAATCAAACCCACAACCCTTCAGTCCACGGGCTGACGCTCTACCCACTGAGAAAACCAGCTAGGGCTGTAAGAACACCTTTGAAAACATATTCTAAAGCAGCTCTGAAGAGAGAGTCTGAATATTTAGAAATATGTGATCAACTGTATTGGTCAAGGTTTCCCGTGCCCATCAGTACAGGCAGAAATATAAATCAGGGCATGTGCATTCATGGCTGGTTCCCTTTCACCCTGAAAATGTTCAGTTCCCCACTCTCACCTGTTCAACCGTGAAGCATGCATAGAAAGAGCATAAATAGTATATAATTACATGGGATCAATATGTAAATACATTAGTGTTAGTAATAATTTTGCTGACATTAGAGTTAGGAAACTGAAGGTGATTTGCATTCTACATACAAAACTACTCCAATAAAATTTACATGAAGGGTTATTGGGGGAATGGAATTAATATTTAAAGCACTTAAAAGAGTTCCTGCCCAAAGTAAGAACTCATATTAATAAGAGACAGATCATTAATTTAAAATTAGCTAATTAGATATCAGGTGTTAACTAGCGTTTCTATCAGGGGAAGGGTGGTGGAGACCAAAAGACTTGGTTGTGCTACTTTTAAAAATACTTTATTTTTTTAAATATATTTAATTGATTTTTTACAGAGAGGAAGGGAGAGAGATAGTTAGAAACATCGATGAGAGAGAATCATCGATCAGCTGCCTCCTGCACATCTCCTACTGGGGATATGCCCGCAACCCAGGTACATGCCCTTGACCGGAATCGAACCTGGGACCTCTCAGTCCGCAGGCCGACGCTCTATCCACTGAGCCAAACCGGTTTTGGCAAAAATATTTTATTTTTCATGGAGAAGTAGTGGCCTGGAGTCAACATGGTGCCTCGCTAGTCTTCTGTAATTTATTGGAAACTTGTCACTGGCCTGATTCTCTCTGCCTCCACAGAATTCATTAATACCATGCATTTCCCTTTGCATTATTCTTTGCTTCCTGTGAATGAGTTTTGTTAGGAAGACTGAGTGACTATAAATTCCTGCCAGTGTAGGTGATGTTTATTACTATTATTATCATTATCGTGGTGGGTGTTACTTTCTCTCTAGTCCTCAAGATTATACAGGGCAAAAACACTCAATTGATACACTCTTCAATGGGTATTTCCAGATTACATGAGATCACCCTGTTTTCTTTTATAACTGTATTTGCCCCACAAAGTATGGCTAGTCCCTGTTCATTTGCCGTTTGAAAAGTGATGGTAGATTAAGAAAAAAGAAAAAAAAAGGGAGGGGGGGAAGCAATGGTACTTCATCTTCTACTTGACTTTGGACATTATTGTAGGATAAGACGTTATCTGGCATCCCCTCTTTGTAGTTTTGTAAATCACCAGCGCACATCATAATTCTAATGTGTCATTCATATCTCATTTTTATATCCTACAAATATGTGAATTTTACCAATTGCTATAGATGAGAGGGGGAAAAAATCTCCACAGGAATCTTTCTGGGGATTCTACTGACTTCTAAGTAGAATGAATTTCAGATACTAGAGACGTTATTTCTAGCACTTAAATGTATTTCGTGTCTATTTGTCATTTAAAAAAAAATAAGATGAAAGGCTTATTCGTATTCTCTCTCCTAGACGGAGACAGCTGTTTGTTCTGTGTACAGCAGGTGTCCAATAAATGGTTTGGGTGACTGTCAGTGGTGACTCTTAATGACTTTATCATGAAGTAATTATTCATGTGTTAGGTTAAAACCATGTTTCTTAGAAATAACCCCATGATGGTTTTCAGCTGACACAATTATGTACACTTTGATAGAATTAAATTCTATTTTAAGCTATCCTTTACTGCGAATATAATTTACTGATTTAGAGACTTTCAGAATAGCATTAGAACGAACAATGAAAAGAATTAAAATATGCATGCCCACGAAACAATCAAGGCTTCTCAAACGTGTTCACGTAAACGACGACAATGAAATGAATGATTAGTTTTCAAAGTAGTGGCATCTGTTGTGAGGCTACTCCCAGGACGCGCCCCAGGCCCAGGCATCAGCTCCTTTATTCAAAAGAGCGGAACTCTCAAAAGAGACATATGGGACCAAACAAAGGGTAGGGTTCTGTGGCATTGGAATTTCAAAATGCATTTCTTATTTGTAACCCTGCTTTCTTAAAAAGATGACTGGAAGCATATCAAATGGACATATGCGCAAATATCTTTCCTCGGAATCACTTGCGCTCGGGTGTTATCATTTCCTTTGGTTTTACTTTTCCTTCTGGTAAAAGTCTATACCTGCAATGTCCCAAAGAGGCCACGACTCTGCATGTGTTTGTTGTAGAAGAAATAACAACCCTAATATCCGTGAATGGAATTTTCTGTTACGTTGTTACAAAGTTGCATATTCTAGCATTGAAGTAGCTTGGATCTGACTATCGAGCTAGCCCTAACACATGGAATAAATATAAATTAATTGCTCTAACCAGGTATCTGAATTAATGTGGTTCATTTACCAAGTGAGAAATGGCACATTTTAAGAAGTGCTAATGACAATATGGCACTCTAACAGAGATGGTGCCTACATGCAAAGAACAAGTGTTAACACACCTCGTCCAAATTCCGTTGAATGATAATGATAATAATAGCCATAATGACATTAGAAAATAAACATTTTTAAATATATATTTTTATTGAATTCAGAGAGGAAGGGAGAGGGAGAGATGGAAACATCCATGATGAGAGAGAATCATTGATTGACTGCTTCCTGCAGGCCCCCTACTGGGGATCGAGCCTGCAACCTCGACATGTGCCCTGACCAGGAATCGAACAGGTGATGTCCTGGTTCATAGGTTGACACTCAACCACTGAGCCACAGCAGCCAGGCTGAAAATAACTGCTTTTGAATTGGGTCTTTAAAACTAACCAAATTAGCATTTAAAACAACTGCTCATACGATCATAGACTTTTAAAGGTATATGAGACTATCATCAGGAAATCTCTATCTCATTTACAAAGGGGGAAACTGAGGCACAGAGAGGCTGGGGTTTAATGCACACCATAAAACTTCATAATGGGTGGAAAAATGACTAAAACATACTCTGTCCCACTTGCCAAGTAATACTTGTTCAGCCATTGGAAACATTTTCCAAATCTTGCAGTATGCTGGTGTGTGTTTGTGGAGTTAACCCAAACATGTACTTCCTGATATTTTCAACAAAAATATTTCCAAAAATACTAAAAGCAACAAAAAGTGCATGTTCTGAGTCAGTTTATACTATTTACTTCAGATATAAAAGGAGAGATGAGGGAAAGGTTCAGCTATCATATTTTAATATTTTAAATGTGATAAAATATGTAACATTTGTCATTGTAATCTTTTTACCTGGACAATTCAGTGACATTAACTACATTCAGAATGTTGTGCAACCATCACCACTATCTTGTCTCCAAAAAGTTATCATCTCCCCAAACAGAAATTCTGTAGCCATTATGCAATAATTTCCCATTCCCCCCTCTAGCCTCCCCTGATGAATTCTAATTTATTTTCTGTCTCAGTGAACTTAACTATGCTAGAGGGTTCACATGAGTGGGATCACACCATATTTGTGTTTTAACTCACGTATTTTCAAGGTTGCTTTGCATTATGGCATGTATCAAGACTTCATTTATTTTTATGGGCAGTTTTGGTGTTTCTACCTTTTGGCTATAGTCTCCACTGTCTTTTGGTTTTTGGATAATTAGTAGACCTTTTAGATTATTACTTATTTTCGTGCAGCATTAACTTTTGTTGCTACTGTTGGTTAATCAGACATTTGAAAAGAAGATGATTTCAGTCATGATAATTAGTACAACAAAGATGAGAGTCAATATTGGAGCTTTAAATGTTTTTTATTTTTCTCTTTAGTATTCATTTAAGTTTTACACTATTATATCAAAGCAAATTGCAAATGATTAAAGTGAATAATCAGAGTATAGAGTTGAATCTTATAATTTTCTATTTTAAAAAAATTTCCCTCTTTAAATATTAATAAATGTGCTTTATAATATTATATATATTTTATACTAAGTTAATAAACATTTCTGAAAATATTTCTTTGACATAAAACACTTGGAAAGGCTTATTAATACTACTGACAAAAATGAAGGATGAATTAATGACCACTACCTATGGAGGGAGTTCATTCAAAGACCATCAAAAGGAGAACATGAAAAAAATAAGTTTAGCTTCAATTTTCTGACCAAATTATTTTGTCTTCTTCCCTGAAAGTTCTATTTTAAAGAGAAACCAAGAAGAAAATATTATTAAAGCATCAAAACATCTTTCTATTCATTTGCTACACACCAATAATAAATTGCATGGATTCATTTTTTTTTTAATATTAACATGTGAAATGTGTTTTGGAGAAAACGGAAGTAATTGTTTATAATTAACGTATTGGATTTTCATGATTTTTTTTTTCCCAGATGAATTCAAGTTCTTTATGAAAAGGCTGCCCATGAATTATTTCCTCAACACGTCTACCGTCATGCACTTGTGGACAATGGATTCTAATTTTCAGCGCCGCTACGAACAACTGGAGAACAGCATGAAACAACTTTTCCTGAAGGCGCAGAGAATTGTGCACAAGCTCTTTAGCCTCAGCAAGAGGTGTCACAAACAGCCCCTCATCAGCCTGCCAAGACAAAGGTAAGACATTGGTGGCGATGTAGACGACTGAGGGCATTGTTCTCCCAGGGGGCTCTGCTTATGTCTGAACGCAGGTGTGTGATACAGTGTTATTCACATGATAGGCAATCATCAGAAAACACAGTATGATCTCAGGTCTCAAAGCCATAAATTGCGGCTACTTTCCAAAGTAATACAGTACGTGAGGAACATACAAACCAACACTTCCTAATTTTTTTCTTTTCTTAAAAAAATATTTTTTTACTTTCATAGAAGGGAGAGAGAGAGAGATAGAAACATCAATGATGAGAATCATTGATCAGCTGCCTCCTGCACGCCCCCTACTGGGGATCCAGCCTGCAACCCTGAGCGGGAATCGAACCATGACCTCCTGGTTCATGGGTCGGTGCTCAACCATTGAGCCATGCCAACCAGACATTTTTCTTTTATTGTTAAAATTGAGAAGTCAAAATAACTTGGTATGTGTGGTAGTCAACTAAGAATTGTATCACAGTGAATGCAAAAACACAGAGCCTTATGGTTAAATTGAAAGCATTAGGATAAGCAGGGCCAGAGTGGAATTTCTTTGTATGTAATTTTGAATTAAAAGAATTTAAAGATTATGTTCTTATTAGTGTTCAGAGTACCATCAGCCTTATTCAACGAGAATCTCTGAAAACTGCTGGAGAAGTTACTAATAATTTATGTGAATGATGACAGACTATTAAAATACCGTGTCTGAACTCTAATTTTGAGAAACACAGTTTTTAGATTTGCTACTTTAAGATATATTGACCAGACAGTGCAATACAAATTGTATTTATTTATTTGAAGTCAGATTAAAAATACATCAGAATGAAAAGCTAAGGAAAAATATAGAATGATACCACAAAAAAATATGCATTTGCACTATCTCGGTAATAAAATGCTTGCATTTTGACTTGATGCTTAAATCATTAAGAGGAGAAATCTATAATTATAGATTTTTTTCCCTGAAAAAAAAAAAAGAAACACCTGAAAGTCTATACATTTTTCAGAATTCAATTTCAAAATAAATCATTGGCATTTTTTCCCCAATTCATTGGATTTTAGGATATTCAAAATTTGTGTCACCATCACCACAATCTAAGTTGAGAACATTTTTATTCTCCCCAAAACAAACCCAGTCCCAATTAGCAGTAACTCCCCACCCTCCCACACCCAGCCCTTGGCTGTTTATCTCTAGAAACAAGACACCGACTGTCCTTACAGCTTTACCTGGTGTGGACATTTTTTACAAAGGCAGCCATGCACCATATGCCTGTGTGACTGGCTTCTTTCATTTTACGCGGTGCTTTCGGGCTCATCCGTGTAGCGTGTATCAGTAGTATGGGCCTCTCACATGTCATGTACTCATTCATCCTTTGATGGACATTTTGGTTGACTCCACTTTTTGCCTAGTGTGAATAATGCCGCTGTGAACACTCATGTAAGTTTTTTAACGTGGGGGTATGTTTTCCATTTCCTTGGGGATATACCTGGGAGTGAAATTGATGAGTTAAGGTAACTATACTTACCACTTTGAGGTGCTGCCAAACTGGTTTCCAAAGTGGCTGCAGCATTTTGCATTCCCATGAGTGACAGCTCCCCTACCCCACGTCCTCGCTGCCGTCATCCCTTCTTTGACTGCAGGCGTCCGGTGGATGTGAATTGGCTTGTGATTTTAGTTTCTATTTCCCAGACTAATGATGCTGAGTATCTTGCATGTGCTAAGTGCTCAGTGGCTATTGTCTTGGAGAGATGTCTATTCAAATTCTTTACTCATTTTTTCCTTTGATTTCACTTTGTTATTGAGTTGTTGTAAGAGTAGGTTATATATTTGGATGCTGGTCTCTCATCAGTTATATGATATATGAATATCTCCTTCCAGTCTCTGAGATGTCTCTGTATCTCTCTCTCTCTCTCTCTCTCTCTCTCTCTCTCTCTCTCTCTCTCTCTCTCCCTCCCTCCCTCCCTCCCTCCCTCACTCACTCCCTCCCTCCCCCTCCCTTCCTCCTTTCCTCTCTCTCATTCATTTAAAGTGTGCCAAGTTGGTTTCAAAGAACTTTTGGTTTTCTTTGTATTTTATTTTTTCGTATTTAATTGACTTTTCCACTGTAATCATTATTTCCTTCCTTCTGTTTGCTTATGTTTACTGATTTTTTTTTACTTTCATAGAGAGAAAAGATAGGTTATGATTTAAGAACTTTCATTGTCTTAAAATATAAGCATTTCCAGCTATAAATACTCCTCTGAGCACTGCCGTTTTGTCATTTTATGCATCCTTGAAGATTTCTTATTTCTTCTACACATAAGGTGCTTTTATATATAGCTGCCTGTGTACATTCCCAAGTCGAGAATCCCGGCTGGTGGGAGACACTGTTACTTAAATATAATGAACGTCATGCTTCATGTGTGGGTTAAATACAGTTTGCAAACCGCTAAAGTAGATGGTCCTACCCATCAAACAAAAATGGGAAATAGAAGAGTCTGGTGGGTCCGGAAGCAAGTGGATGAGTTTGGTTATGCACAGGTTGGCTTTACCGTAAGAAGTTGGCTTAACAGGTCTGGACAGAGCGGGATATTGACATCTGAAGCTCAGAGGAGGTCTGAGCAGGCGGGATGGCGTTCAGGGGTGCTTGTGAAACCAGGAGATCTGAATTTAATATCGCGAAAAATGCGGAGATAGAAACTGCGGTGTACGTAAAGGGTGGGTGGAAAATGGAAACTGCTAGAGAGCAGAGAGCAGGGTATAATACAGGGCTGGGCAAAAGTAGGTTGGCGATTGTTCACCTGTAAACCTACTTTTGCCTAATCCTGTGTATCTTAAGAACCATGTTGCGGTGTTGCTCAGTGGTAGAGCATCAGCCCGTGGACCAAGGGGTCTTGGGTTCAATTCCCGGTCAAGGGCATGTACCTGGGTTGCAGGTTCCTTCCCCGGCCCTGGTTGGGCACATTTTTAGGAGGCAACCAATGTGTCTCTCAATCAGTGTTTCTTTCTCTCTGGCTCTCCCCCTCCCTTCCACTTTCGCTAAAGAAATCAATGGAAAAATATCCTCAGGTGAAGATTAATGAAAGCAAAAAAAGAACCACATCCGTGTCTAGTAAAAACAATTTAAACATCCAAATTTTCCATAAAAGTGTAAGATATTTAAGGAATGCATGAAAACATGAAACAATCCAAGTTGGATGTATACAGAATAAATAAATAAACAACATAAAATAAAGATATATTATGTGGAACAAGTTTCAATAAACTATAGGATTTCATATTTGATTTATTTAGTTCAGAAGTTTCAGAAAACAAAGATCACCAAAGGCTTTTCTTGACTTCCTTTCCAACGCAGCAGAACTCCTATGTTAGCAACTACTCCGGGCACACACCACGCAGACTTCTTCTAGATGCAAGATTTCACTGAATTTGGGTTTTTCCCCATGACCATTTTTCTTCTACTAGGAATGTGAGATATTGTTTCTGTTTTGTATTCTCATTTTAATAGAATACAAAATAACATTAGGAAAACTAAAAACCAATGTGTAGTATAATCCGTTTCTAGAATACAGTGGGGAAAAGTTTGGCTATTTGTAGGGTATGTTTCCAGAAATTTCTAAAGAAGTGGATAAGCAGCCCTAGCTGGTTTGGCTTAGTGGATAGAGCATCGGCCTATGGACTGAAGGGTCCTGGGTTTGATTCCCAGTCAGGACACATGCCTGAGTTGCAGGCTCTGTTCCCAGTGTGGGGTGTGCAGGAGACAGCCAATCAATGATTCTCTCTCATCATTGATGTTTCCATCTCTCTCTCCCTCTCTCTTCCTCTCTGAAATCAATAAAGATATATTTTAAAGAAGTGTCTAAGCAATACCAGTGACTCAGTTCCATTGCAAGTTCTGATTTCTGTCCTGCCTTTATGATATTCTTCCCAGCTTTTTTTTTTTTTTAACTCATCGCTGTAAGAACTGGATTTCAATATTGATATTCCAAAATCTTGAAATACAAATAAAAGCCAACAAACTGCATCTTCATAAATAAAACGATTTCTGACACTTCCTGCATAATAGCAGGTAGGTTATTTTCCTACATTATGTAGTTTTTCTTTATAATTCATTCTTCTTGGTAAAGCATGACACTCAGATTAACCCCTCCCAGCAAGTCTCCACACCCATCACCACTGTTCTGCTCATGAATTTGTGACAGAATCCTCTTACCTGGGTAAACTCTGAGGACATTGGTGACCTGGTGACCCTGAGGCAGTCACCTTTAGCTATCCTAAAACTTTTGAGATAAGTAACAATGACATTCATTTATTTATTAAATATATTTTTATTTCAGAGAGGAAGGAAGAGGGAGAGAGAGATACAGAAACATCAGTGATGAGAATCATTGATTAGCTGCCTCCTGCACGCTCCCCCCTGGGGATCGAGCCTGCAACCTGGGCATGTGCCCATGACCAGATCGAACCTGGGACCCTTTAGTCTGCAGGTTGACCCTTTATCTACTGAGCCAAACCAAACCAGCTAGGGCAACAATGACATTCATTTAATTAAAGGACAATAATTACAGAAACTATTGAAAAGTATGCACAGATAATTCTTTTAAAAAATAACTATACTATTTTGTGCAGTCAGGGATCCATAGAAATATTTCATTTATGGTCTTTTTTGTAAACCTATAGCAACCAACTGTTTAAGGGGTAAATACCCCCAATCTTTAGCATGAAGCAATTTTGTGATATAAATATTTCCACCATGGCCAATTGCAAGCTGTCAGTGTGATGTCGTTGAACATGGACTGGCGAAGAGACAAGTACAATTGGCTCTTGCAGGTGCCAACAAGCCACTACAAATGAACATGTTTTTTAAAATATTTTTTTTTTATTGATTTAAGAGAGGAAGGGAGAGGGAGAGAGAAATCGAAACACCAATGATGAGAATCATTGATCTGCTGCATCCTGCACGCCCCTGACTAGGGATTGGGCCCACAATCTGGGCATGTGCCCTGACTAGGAATCGCACCCGCAACCTCTTGGTTCCTGGGTGGACGCTCAACCACTGAGCCACACGGGATAGGCTGCAATAGTTTTAAAAGTTAGTTATAAGGTGGAATTTAAAACCATGTGATTAACATTATTTAATCTCCTGCATTAAATTATTTGGTCTACCTTGAATTTCAACTGGACCTTCTACACACACATACATACAAAATCATGACCAGGTCATTTGGAAAATACTGGTTACGTAGTTATGAAGATCTCCTATATGTTAACTCATATCATTCATTCTACAATACCAAAAAAGTTTCACCCCCTGATACTGCCATTGCATCTGTGAGAAAAGTCATTACCTATTGAAAAGCTGTCGATCTCATAGGGGCAGACACAAGTTTTCCAAATTTGTAATCTTAACTTGAAAGCTTGAGATTTCACATTGATTTCAAATATGTCAGTTGCCTTAATATTAAATGTCATTACGTCTGAGGTGATAGCTTCATTTCTTTCTGTTTTAACAACAGACCTGCCCTATTTAGCCAAGTCTAACCAACCATAGTTTGCCTGCCCATCATTATTTCAAGTAAAAAATGGTTTGAAAAAGTGCCTGCCCAGCGTGTAGAAAACACGATTGCACAGAGCTTTGTCTCAAGGCAACCACTAGTCCAGTGGTCAGCGCTGCTGGAACGCTATTCATCTGCCTATTTCAGGGTTTGTTTGTTTTTAAATGGTCTCCATCTAATTGTGTGTGTGTGTGTGTGTGTGTGTGTGTATTTAATCCTCACCTGAGAATATTTTTCCACTGAGTTTTTAGACAGTGAAAGGGAGGGGGAGAGACAGAGAGAGACACATTGATTGGTTGCCTCTCGCACTAGCAAGACCAGGGCTGGGGATCAATCCCGCAACTGAGGTGTGGGCCTCTGACCAGAATTGAATCTGGGACCCTTCGGTCCTTGGGCTGGTGCTCTATCCACTGAGCAAAACCGGCCAGGGCAAGTCCAATCTCTTTGAAGTCATCACACCAGTCCTGGACTATATATGATTGTACCATTATTTGAGAGAGGAATAAAATCACTTTTTTTTCTAAGTCAGTATTACTTGGCTTATGTTATTGTAGCCAACTTCATCCCTAACTAATAAAAGGACCCCACTGAATGGCCTCCAAATCCTTTAAAATTGCAGAGTGTGCGATTTAATTAAAAATGGCATTTATATGATTAATACAGGGAACTTTTGCTGAGAGCAATTTTATATGAAACTGTAGGGAAAAGTCAGGATATTAATTTTCCTTATACTTCTGTGCTACAAAAGAATTTTATTATTATTTTTGTTTCAGTCGCTTTCTGGTAACTCACATGCTAATAATGAAGCAGTAAATGTAGAGAGTTTAATGTGTCCTTGGTGTGTTATTGAGACACGTAAAACACACAACAGTGACGAAGTAGCCAGCAAAGGGAAGGTGCTTAAATAATTATGAAACATGTCCAAAACAGAACACACGATTTCTTATGTATAGTCATTTCTAATACAGTCATGAAATTTCTGCAAAATGTGTTTTCATGAGTTTCAGAGTCAAAACAGAATTTGTCATAAAGATAATAGCATCAATTCCAAAAGAAACACATTATTGTTTGTGTAGAGTAATACACAGCAGCTTGGATTCTGCCTCAAGGGAGCCAGGGAGAGAAACTCTCAAGAAGAAAAAGAAAAGGGTTTGTATGCCCCACCTCTAGGTAGGAGGCCACGTCCGAACAAATTTCAAGTAGCAAATGTGTCCTTTCCCTCAGCCGGCTTCCTTTCACCTAATTCTTGGTGTAGCCTTGACTTTAGCTCTTCTGACTCTAAGTTGTTCTTATTTCTTATCTTTCTTTAAAAAAATATTTTGCCATTGATTTTTAGATTGAGTAGGGGGGGGGGGGAGAGAGAGAGAGAGAGAGAGAGAGAGAGAGAGAGAGAGAGAGAGAGAAGACACTGATTGGTTGTCTCCTGCATGCGCCAGGGATCCAGCCTGCAACCTAAGTACCTTCCCTTGACCTGAATCGAACCCATGACCCTTCAGCCCAAAGGCAAACGCTCTAACCACTGAACCAAACTGGCTAGGGTTGTTCTTATCTTTTCACTGTAACATTCCTCCTTGGACCTTCAGCTCAGAAATCATTCCATGCTCTTTCAACTTATTGATCTTGATAGATGTTAGCTGAAAATAGTTACTTCAAAACTAATTCATACTTAGGTATAAAGAGTTTTTGCATTTTTTAAACCCCTTGCTAGCCGTAACAGTACCCAGTTTGAGGCATATGGGCCGAGCAAAAACAATATTAAAAGGAAAACATCTGTGCAATTATAATGTTGTGAATGTTCTCGTTTTCCTCTCATGGATAAAAGGTCATGTGAGGTAAACAGAGAGATGGTTTCTTTGACGTTTTGACCAGAGATCTGTCTACAACCAGGGATAATTCGGGGAAGAGGTCCAAGTTCACACCCCTAGAGGCACCCTCCTCAGCTAGCTACTTTTGGTAATATTATCAGACCAAAGGGCCTTGCTCCTTTTGGAAATTCTGCCGACTTAAGTGTATGTGTGTATTTGTATGTGTGTGAGAATCGTGCAGAATAACAGGTCAACAGCTCATTGTGTGTCTTCAGTAAAAGCCTTAACAGTGTGTTGTCTTACTCTCCTTTTAAATGTATTCACATTCTCCCATTGGAGGGAAAGGCAGCCAGGAGCCAAGGGGAGCAGTATTGGATGTGACACATTCCCAATAAGAGATTCTGTTCTATCACTCACTATGCAAATGTCTTGTAAGTACGGCTTCCCACATCTTCCTGACATTAAACAGTCTTCTAAGGAAGATGAAGAGGGTCATTACCAAAATGCTTTTTACCCCCTGGTAACTCAATGGAGTTGCCAGCTAAAATAATTAGATTTGAGAACAGTAACAATATAGATAGCTCCAGACGACTCTCTTAACACTTATGCTAACTTGCTTACAAAAAGAAAAAAAGAGTCCTATCAGAAATGTTCTGGAAAGAAGGTCATAAAGCCTCCACTACCCCCCCCCCCTTCCCCAGCACTACTCGGAGTATCACTTTGCTTAAACAATCGGAATCCATTTCTTATTTTTTTGCCGACCTCTGGTTTATGCAACAAAGGGTAGGTGGAGGACTCTGTATCCGACTTCATTTCCTCCTCACTACCGAGTTGATGATAAGCCCTCATTGTGTTTCACTAAATAACTTGCATCTTCTGAGATATTTAATGTTTATTTTCTAAAAAAAAATATAGTTTAATTTTTTATATATTTTTTATTGATTTCAGGGAGGAAGGGGAGGAGAGAGAGAGGAACATCAATGAGGCACATCGATTGGCTGCCTTCTGCACGCCCCCTACTGGGGATTGAGCTCACAATCCAGGCATTTGCCCTGACTGGGAATCATACTGGTTCATAGGTTGATGCTCAACCACGAAGCCACACTGGCTGGGCTCAGTCCAATATTTTCCATGAGATGGAAGGTTGCATTAAGTTGGTACAGGAAGTTACTTCTTAGAAAAATGTTATGGAGTGAAAGGAATAAACATATTCTTTGTTGATATTACATTAACCATCACCGGTTTGTATGTGGATCATAAAGTAAGAATCAAGAGAAATTCCAAGACACTAATGTTTCTGTAAATCTTATAATGTTATTGACAATAAAATTCCTAGACTGGATGCACTTTCAGTTTTTAAGCAGATTTAAATCAGGGCTGAGAGTCAGTCTCATTTCTGTCTGCATCACTTCTGAACAATTTCACTTGTATTATGGAAGAAATGGATACATGTTTACTTGCCAAAGTAAATACATCACCCACTATTGGGATGGTGTGATGGTTTTATTACCTCAAAACAGAAGCTCATCTTATAAAACAGAATTATTATGTTATTCATGAACCTCCCCCCCGAATACATCCCAGCAAAATGTTGTGGCCAGCGGTAAACACCATGATGCAGGGATGACCTAACTAGCTGAGAGTAGACTAGAATCTTAGTGTATTATCTGCATAAAAGAGAAATCAAAAATGTGTTTTCTCATATCCTATGGAAGTCTCTTCTGTCAGCTTTCATATACACGACATTGGAGGCTTCAGTGTGTGCGGATGAAATTGGTTATTCAAAACTGTCGCTGGTAAATATATTTGTAAGATAGTATTTGTCCTGAACTCTTTTCCATTATAAATGATGGCAGCAATTTAAAAAAAAATTGTGATGTTAAACTAAAGAATGAAAAAATCAGCCTGGCTTGTGTGGCTCAGTGGTTGAGCATCGACCCATGAACCAAGAGGTCACTGATTTAATTCCCAGTCAGGGCACATGTCCCAGTTGCAGGCGGGATCCCCAGTGGGGGCATGCAGGAGGCAGCCAATCAATGGCCCTTTCTCATCGATGTTTCTATCCCTTTATCCTTCTCCCTTCCTCTCTGAAATCAATAAAAACATTTTTAAAAATTGGATAAATCTTACAAACACTGCCTTTATCAATCAATCTTGTTCAATTAAGTGGGAGGGGGGGGGCATCTCCTTTGGGTATTTTTCACAATACATTTAATTGCATGCTTAAGTTGATAACACCATGTAAAGCAGTGTGCAGCCTTTCATCTTCATAGGATGTTGACTATTATTCATGCTGAGGACAAAAAAAGAACCTCTGTCACCTCTTCTATCGTTATACATGTATGTACTGTGAATATGTAAACACACAGAAGGTCTACATACATGTACCAAGTCCTTGCAAATGGTATAGGGCTGAAATCCAGAGTCATTTTACTTGAGCATTAAACAAAAATTACATTTTCTAAAATCAAATGACTTTATAAATCAAGAAGGGAAAAACTAAACATTACCAAGCTGTGTTTATGTTTAACACTGAAAAATCTCTATCACACTGAAACACACACACACACACACACACAATCACATACACACACATACACACTCACACACACATACTCACATTCACACACACAACTTTGAAAGACTTCATTTGAGGCAGCCACTACAAGTTATAAAGTCGGTGAATACATTTCAAAAATCAATGCCAATTGAAATCAAAATCCCCTTTCTCACAATCTAGATGCACTTCAGACAGCAGCAAATAGAACAGCACAAAAGAACATCGAAGTGACAAAGGAACACGGGAGAAAATGAAGGTCAGTTTGTTGTGTTTGTTCTATTAAACCAGCAGGAAGGCTTCACGTAGGTTTCTCAGAGGAGACAAAGGGATCAAGTCTGAGGCCGCACCTTTTATTGAGCTGAAATAAAATTAATTCGTACAAACAGGAGAGTTCGCCATCAACAATCTAAAAACAGAGCAGTAAGGATATAAGGAAATCCTACCAATTTTAAGGCAGATTTGTATTTATAAAATACTGTCTTCAATCTTATCCTTAGCATGCACGCGCAAACGTGCGGGCGCGCACACACACACACACACACACACACACACACTGAACTATGAATTAGAAACATAAGCAGGACAAGCCACGATTATGATCAAAATACATGTTTTTTTGTTTCATAACCTCATCTAAATTCCTCTTGCAATGAAATAAATTACATCACTACCAAATGACATCACTGTCTATATTCGGGAATGTGGAGAGAATTTTAAGTGTGTACCTGTTTTTGCTCCTATAAATATAGTGTTACAAGGTAGTTAGGGTTATTCCCCTAAAATTATAAATGAGAAAACTGAAGGTTAGATCATCTAAAAGGTTGGCCCAGCTGGTGTGTCCCAGTGGTTAATCATTGACCTATGAACCAGGGGGTCACAGTTCAATTCCAATCAAGGGCACATGCCAGGGTTTCAGGCTCGATTCCCAGTAGGGGGCATGCAAGAGGCAGCTGATCGATGACTCTCATCATTGATGTTTCTATCTCTCTCTCCCTCTTCCTTCCTTGCCAAAATCGGTAAAAACATATTTTTAAAAATGTGATTTTATATGTAAGAAATACCAAATCCATAAATATATGGGTATATAATCTATCAATTAAAATATCAAATCTATACCTGTATCTTAATGGCAAAATTTGCATGAGACACAAACGGATGGGCCTTTCGCACTTCATCAGGAAAATGAATTCGGGGCAGTGGGGAAGGGCTGATGCATTTAAATGAGGCGGCCTATGAAAAGCAGGCCTCCCTTAAAGAGACAGGGCACCCGCTGCTGCGGCCAAGGGACCCTTTCAGGCACGTTTCTAAGGGCGCCAGTGTACCTCTGCACCTGTTGCTAAGAGGAGGCGCGACTGCTCAAGCTGCAGAGTGAATGTGCCTCAAAGATGTTGAAAAAGGGCCTCTCTGTGGCTCGCTCTCTGGTGAATAGGGATGTCTCTCTCTTCAGGGGGGAGTGGCAGGCTGGTGGCATTCTCGGCGGAGACACCTGGGAAACTTGGCAGCCTTGCGGGTCTCAGGCCGCCGGCGTGAATGGCTGTACAGTAAGCGGGGAGCCGGGCAACCAGTCCTTTCTGGTGAACGAGCTCAGGGAATGCTAATGTCCTCGTCCCCGAGCTGTGAGACCAGCTCCCCATTCGAGCCTTGTTTTGCAGGACAGTTCGCTCCATCTCCCCAGGTTCGAAATCATATCCTTTGGCTTGAATTTCAGAGTTTGAATTTTGTGAAAGGATCGTTGTGAGGTGGAGACAAATGTCAAAATGAAGTTATGTCTGCCCGGCTGGTGTGGCTCAGTGGTTGAGCGCTGACCTATGAACCAGGAGGTCACGGTTCAATTCCCGGTCAGGGCCCATGCCAGGGTTTGGGCTCGATCCCCAGTGTGGGGCGTGCAGGAGGCAGCCGATCCATGATTCTCCTCGTTGATGTTTCTAACTCTCTCTCCCTCTCCCTTCCTCTCTCTGAAATCAATTAAAAGCATTCAAGGAAAATTAAGTTACTCCTGGTCCTATTTCTAGTTTTAGGAAATAAAAGGAATGCCTTGTTTCATCTGAGATGAACGGGTAGGTTGCCATTAGACCAGGGATAGCGAACCTATAACACGCGTGTCAGAGGTGACACGCGAACTCATTTTTGTGGTTGATTTTCTTTGTTAAATGGCATTTAAATATATAAAATAAATATCAAAAATATGTCTTTGTTTTACTATGGTTGCAAAGATCAAAAAATTTCTATATGTGACACGGCACCAGAGTTAAGTTAGGGTTTTTCAAAATGCTGACACGCCGAGCTCAGAAGGTTCGCCGTCACTGCATTAGAGGAAGGCTGTGCCCATGCGAGTCTGGTCCCCGGATGCCTGAGCTGGCCCGGCTGCATCACTCGCCCTCCCTCGGTGCGGCAGCCACGCTGGTCCGGTGCCCTCCCCTCCGCAGAGCTGCTCCCTCTGCACAGGCTCAGCCTTGCAGAGGTAACGGGTTCTAACCCTCTGGCTCTCTGACCAGGTATCACCTCCCAGAGCAGCTCCCCGAGGCCCCGAGCGCTATTCTCTATCGCCTTGTACTGGTACGCTCAATCTTTCTCATGGCGCTTCTGCAGCCTTACTATCTCCTGTTTATTACTTCTCGTATTTATCGAGGAGTGAATCCACAGGGGGACCAGGTCCCCTTTTCAGCATTGTGGTCTTAATCCAAAAATACAAAACACAGCAACTCAGAACCCACAGTGCAGGTGGTTGATTTTTTTTTTATAATTTAGTTTTCTGTTGGGTTTGGTTTTTATGAAACCTTAAGTATAGAGACTTGAGCTCATCATACATACGGCTCGTAGTTATCCTTTCCTTTCTTGCCTCATTCCATGTATACATGTATTCTGGTCTTTCACTCTTTAGCCCACTTCCATCTGATGGGCTCCCACTCTACTGGGCTTGACAGATGTCTCTAAAGGTGGCCCTGGCATTGTGAAATGTGGAGTGGTGATTCTCACATTTGCATATTTAATTTGCATGAATTTAATTTGCATGTATTTTCTTACTTTTTCTCATAGAATATGTTTTCGAGATCCACTCAATTTCCGTACCTGTATTTTGTGGGTTCTCATTGTTGCATAGTGTAACCCACCATCGTTGCCATGCATTCCTTAGTGAGTTGTGAGTCTGGATGTGGGGAGTGCTTAGTTGGCTTGTTGTTTTTTAAATCGGTGACTTTTGTGAAATAGCAGGGTAGGTGGCAGTCATCTGAAGGCTACACTCCCAGAATGTCCATTGGGACGAGGTGTCAGTGTCCCGGCAGGTGAACCTGTTTGAGTGTCACACACAATAGGGACTTGAACCCCTCATTGGAAGAGCCCAGATGGTCCTAGTTTGGTAGTGGGTGTGGAGCAGGACTTGGTGGTTGGGGACTTGTGCTCTGCCCTACGTGGTCATTTGAGGTCCTGCTGAGTGGAGGTTTGCTTTTCAGTGAGTGGCTTCCAAGGCTCCCGGGGCCACTGACATCCGGCCAGTGAGAGGTGTCAGAGTGAGTGGACCGGCACCTAACTCACATCAAGAACTCCTGCGTGGCCAAGTCCGGATGTGAAGCTGACTGGGAAGTATAGCCACTTCCTGGTGACACCTCCAAGCCACCATGCTAACTCGGGTTGTTGAGAAAAGTAAGCAAGATGACCAGGGGGTGCTCTTGGAACCGTGTCTTGACTATAGAAAGGTCTCCAAAGGTATTAGGTTGAAAGGAGGTGTGTGGGCAGCCACATTGCTTTAGCACAGCGGTTCTCAACCTGTGGGTCGTGACCCCTTTGGGGGTCGAACGACCCTTTCACAGGGGTCGCCTAAGACCATCGGAAAACACATATATAATTACATATTGTTTTTGTGATTCATCACTATGCTTTAATTATGTTCAATTTGTAACAATGAAAATACATCCTGCATATCAGATATTTACATGACGATTCATAACAGTAGCAACATTACAGTTATGAAGTAGCAACGAAAAGAACTTTATGGTTGGGGGTCACCACAACACGAGGAACTGTATTAAAGGGTCGCGGCATTAGGAAGGTTGAGAACCACTACTTTAGCGGCTTTGCTTAGGACTTTCAGAATTAGCAAGTTTTTGCTCTCATGAGAAGATTAGAATAATGCTCAGCTTAGAAGGTCTGAGGCCACTAAATCTAGTAATCAGCTACTTCACAAGAGGGAGTCAGAACATTTTGACGGCCCTGGTCGGTGTGGCTCAGTGGTAGGGCATTGGCCTGAGCATGGAAGGGTCCTGGGTCCCATTGCCAGCCCCGTGCGGGAGGCAGCCAGTCCGAGTGTCTCTCTCACATCTCTCTCTCCTCCTTCCCGCCCACTCTCTCTAAAAATCCATAGAAAAAATATCCTTGGGTGAGAACACACACACACAAAATGTTTCGATGAAAGGCTTACATTGAGTAAAACAAACCCAAAAGAGAGCAAAGCGTTTGGCCACTTTAGACCCGATTGCTCAAAGACCAGAGAGCGTGAGGACACAGGGCAACCAGGCTGGGGAAGTTTGAAGCAAAGACGTTTCTGAAAAATGTCTTTAACGGCAAAGATCCGAGTCATCTCTTATTTGCTCAGAGAAAACTGCCAGCCAGACAGATCTTGACAGCAAAACCAGAACTGCTATCTGGACGTGCTTCCAGAATTCTCTCCTGGAGCGGCACTTGGCTGTTACACTGTTTCCTTGCCGGGCCGTTCCTGTTTGCAAGGACAACCCCACTGAGGTTTGTCTCCAGAAAGTCAGAAGATAAACTCATGCCTCCAAAATAGATCTGTGCTTCTTAAAGGATTTTTCTCTAAAGAACAGACTTGTGTGCACCGTGTTGATTTAAAATTAGGACTGGCTGTCTGAGTCGCTTGCTTCCCATCATTATTTACCTCTTATTCTGTCTTGCTTTTAGAAGGATAACGGGCAAATAGCTTTCTCGGTGTTATCCATTACAGCATGTGGAATTAATTTATTTCTCTCTAAATCCTCGGTGGCTTTTGGAAGAGAATGCTAGAGGAATAAGAAGGACTGCTAACTAGGCAGCTAAAAGCCACCTCTTGTTTGCTAACCTTATCTGCAGTTTCAGAGTCTTCATCCCGTCGGTAGGATTCTCATTCCTCACCTCAGGCACGCTGCTCGAGACATAGACTGGCTCCATGTCCTTACTGCTGAGAAACTGTACCCGTTCTCTTACATGGTGCATAAAGAATTTCATGCTACCATTACCTACCGCATGAATTATAAATATCCCCAGGACTGGTAAATAGCGTAGCATTGCAAACCAAAATTATAGTTTAACGCATACTTGCACATAGATAACCAGAGATATGACTCTGTGTGCCTGTTTGTTAGTAGACTTTCAAGTGTTTATTTTTATAAAGTGATAATAATCACACATTTAAAAGATTTAAAATATATATTTTATTTCAGAGAGTAAGGGAGAGGGTGAGAGAGAAACATCAGTGATGAGAATCATTTGATCTGCTGCCTTCTGCACGCCCCCTACTGGGGATCAAGCCCACAACTGGGGCATGTGCCCTGACCTGGAATTGAACCGTGACCTCCTGGTTCATAGGTTGATGCTCAACCACTGAGCCATGCTGGCTTGGCTAAAATATTTTAAAATTATTTTGCCTTTTGTACTTTCCATTGAGGAATTTGTATTGAACCTAAAGGCACTCTTTGGTCTACTACAAGTAGGAAATGCAGGCTTCGATTGAGTGGCCATGAGCTTCCATTACTATGCACAGAAAGGAAGAATGAATATTAAGAAACAGTGGGTGCCTCTGCTATACCATCCCATCGGGATTTTAATTTTCAAGTTTTAGATCCATGTTGGAAAAAGTAGCCAATTCCAAAAACTATCATCAAATGAACTGTGCAGAAAATCAATTACATATTCTGAATAGCTATCTTATTCTCATTGCTTTTGCCTTCATCCTTATCAACAAAGGCCTTATGTTAAGGATTGTTCAGATGAAGTGCCCAACATATTATTTGCAAAGAACTAAGATAGACTTTCAGGAATTATTTTCAAAGAGAGCCAGGATACATTTGCAGATCTACAGATCTTTCCATAACATTTTATGTGCACACCTCTGCATTCCACATATATTTTTATACTAGAGGCCCGATGCACAAAATTCATGCAAGAGTAGGCCTTCCTTCCCCCGGCTGCCGGCACCGGCTTCCCTCTGGCACCCAGGACCTGGGGTTCCCTCGCAGCCCCAGCTTAGTCCGGAAGGGCGTCTGGTCTAATTAGCATATTATGCCTTTATTATTATAGTTATACTACATATATTCACTTTTACGTCTTTAGAATGTGCTTGATAGAGAAGCTCTTTAATCTGCCTCATTCTTCAATGCTTCGGGACAGCTTGACCTTTATTCAGCTGAAAGGACCCTCGTTAGGCGTTTGAGTGCTTATGTTCGAGACCTTGTTCTACTACCAATTACCTGTGCGACCTTGGGAAATTATCCTCACCAATCAGGTTTCAATTTCCTCGTCCGCCAAATGAAGGTGTTGGACAAGGTGATCTCCAAGGTCCTACCTTCCCTGCTCTAATTTCCAGGATTCTCTGACTCAGGGCACGTGGTGAATGCTGATCTAATTAATTTTCTTAGTCACCTTCATGAGACCCGACAGAATGTATTTCCTCACGATGTTGGAGAAGGGGATGCGTATGTCTGTCAAGATTTCAGTGAAGTATGAAGTGTGGCGTTGAGTTTCTGATCCTGTACCGCATGGGACAACGACTCTCTCTTTTCTTTGTTCTTCTAACATCGACATTGAACATCCCTGCCTCCTGATAAGCTGTGAAATGGTATCAAATTAATTTTAATACCCTGGTAGTTACATGTAGTGCCTCGTGTTCAAAATGTTCTTACATACAGAGTGTAAACACACATGCTTTCTAAAATAGGTTTTAAACTATTTAAATCAAAATGCTGTCTTTAAATAGGGTCATGTATCATTTTCATGTATCCCATTATTACTTGCATTGCAAATGAGCAGCTCCTGCATGTCCTACATTTTACTGGACTTCAAGAATAAAAATATAAGATATGGCCCTCAGCCCTCAAAAATTTAGGATTATGTAGGGGTGTGTACTATATAACGTGTAGAGATACATTAAATGGCTTCAGATCACGAGGGGGTAGGGGAGCTGAAGATAATTTGGGAACTCTCTTGTCCATAAACATAAGGGCAGGGCTTAGGCCAGGTTGGGTGCAGCTTTCTAAACAGAGGAAATTATTTAACCAGAGATGCAGCAGTGAGTTCATTTAGCTAACACTGAAGAGAGTGCTTACAGATGGACAGAAAGACACCAATTCCAGACGCCACCTGACATCAGATGGTAAGGGGGGACTCATTTTTCCTCTCCTGTCGAATCATGTGGATGTTCATTTAGAAAAGAATTTTTAAATAAGTTTTCAAATAAACCACAGAATTTGGTGACAGAATGAGTAGGACCAAGGGACAGGTGACACAGTGAAACAGCCCAGCCAGTGTGGCTCGGTGGTTGAGCGTTGACCTGTGGACCAGGAGGTCCTCGAGCTTTGACTCCAGGTTGGGCTGGATCCCTAGTGGGGATGTGCTGGAGGCAGCCGATCAATGATTCTCTCATCACTGATGCTTCTATCTCCCTCTCCCTTCCTCTCTAGAATCAACAAAAATTTATTTAAAAGTAAAATAGGGCATGATTCAAATTAGACATGCTGATTTAACTCAATAATGGGGCTTAAGGTGGAGAGGACCCATACGCAGTTGGAGGAAAATGTGTGTCGTCACGCCACTGGGTAGTAATCCATGTAACATATTATTCTCCACATGGCATCACCCCAGCATTTATTCCCCTTCACTTAACTTATATTGTGTCCACTGTGCAAGCCTCAGTCCAGGTATCATCCTTTTTTACTTATTTCCACCCCATGATTTGTATTTTCGTAACTCTTCCTACACTTGTAGCTTAAAATTCCTCCTACACTGCTGTAAACTACCACAACCTACAATTTGCTTTTTATTTAGAGTACATGTTTATTACATGTATTTATGCATTTCTAGTGTAACAGGCACTAGGAATTCCCAAAATCTATTTTTTGATCCCCACTTTCCCACTCCCCTCATATAATATTGTCTAAAATGATGCTAGATATATAATTAGAACTTAATAAGTACTTACAACACTTCCATATTCATGCTTCTGCAAGCTTTCCATAAGTAGACTTGGATTTTTTTCTGAATTTTAACCTATTTCAAAATAGGGGAACAAGATCCTAACATGTTTAGCATTTATTTATAGAAACATTCCTTTGCTTTTAGAATTAAATGCAGGGAAAGGCCGTTTCAATGGCATTTTTGGTGCAGATTGCTTTCAAATGGGCACGGGTAGCCATCCAGCTCTGATTTTTACCATTTTGGTTTTATCTCTCATATTAATACAGCATTTTCTTGGAGGCTATAACAGTAACAGCTAGCCCTTACGGAAGCAAACGACAGTTCCAATCCAGCACAATGTGAGTCCCTGTCACTAGGAGGTTGTTTTTCAAGACTTTTTTTTTTTCAGTTTTGCAAATTAGTCTGATCTATTCATCGTTCCGTATTTAATTTAATTTCACGTCATTTCCACCTTGGTGGACGACATGGTGTGTTATGTTAAATGGTCTCTTGTTTGCATTTTCCCATGTTTGATTTAAATTCTGTATGATATGTCATAATTTAACCTTTTTTGGGACGGACAGGGGTCTACACACGGAGATGCACTGTGAGTACTGTAGGTACTAAATTCAAGTGATAGATTTTTAAACTATTCTTTTTTTACTGATTTCAGAGAGGAAGGGAGAAGGGGGAAAGAGAGAGAGAGAAACATCAATGATGAGAGAATCTTCCAGAGGCTGCCTCCTGCACGCCCCACACTGGGGATCGAGCCCGCAGCCCGGGCACATACCCTGAATGGGAATCAAACCATGACCTCCTGGTTCATAGGTTGATGCTGAACCACTGAGTCACACCAGGTGGGATCAGTAAGTGTTTTTACAATGAACAAATGAATGGATAATTTAGGTTTTGTCTATTTCTCTCCCCATCTCTTCTGTCTTGGTGCTGGCACACATTCTTCCCACTTTTATGCACAGACGGGTCTTTTAGAATTGACTGAAGTTTTAGTTTCCTGAAGGAAATACTATTACCTTTTACTGTGCCTTTTAAAAGGAGCGAGTTTCATGGGAATGCGGTATTAAGATGTGCAGATGAGTGTCATATTGCCAAATCCCAGCTCCTCCATTTCAGGGTTCATGTTCAAAATCACTTCCTTCCTCTTCTGAAAAACAGAGAAGATATTAGTACCTGTCTCTGCTTCATGTTGAGTCTCAAATTACTTCATAAAGGGACGGTGTTTACAAACATGCCTGGGACGTAGCAGACAGTCAATATTCGCTGCTATGGTGAAGTTAGGTTCTCATTAAGACATTTCTCGATTGCAAAAGTTAAAATATAAACACGTTAACAAATACCCTTGCTCATGTACAAAGTAATTACTGTAAGGCTAAAATGAAAGGAAAACTTAGTTTTTGTGTGTAGTTAAGCTGGGAATATAACCAAATACTTTCAATTATTCAATGATAATAGGCAGTCTTGGTATTATATTTTTTATAATTACCTCATTTGAATTACTATTTTTTTTCTAGATGCAAGGAACTATATTTCCTAATGAAAGAATTACAAGTATGCCCGGCTGGCATGGCTCAGTGGTTGAGTGTTGACCTATGAACCAGGAGGTCATGGTTTGATTCCCTGTCAGGGCACATGCCCGGGTTGCAGGCTCCATCCCCAGTGTGGGGTATGCAGGAGGCAGCTGATCAATGATTCTCATCATTGATGTTGCTATCTCTCTCTTCCTTCCTCTCTGAAATAAACATACATATATATATACATATATATACACACACACATATATACATATATACATATACATATATACACACACACACACATATATATATATATATATATATATATATATATATATATATATATACACACACACACACACACACACACACACTGAGTGGCCAGATTATTATGAGCACCCCATCAGTACAATGAAGTGAATTAGTTATGCAAATAATAATAATAAAACCTTGAGAGTATTTGCTTAGGAAGTGTTCAATATTCAGTATTTTGGAAGTGTCAATGAGGTACTGATGGGGTGGTCAGAATCATCTGGCCACTCAGTGTGTGTGTGTGTGTATATATAGATATACAGATACACACACACGCATAGGGCTGTCTATTTGGGGCAGGGGTTTCTCCTGTAATTGTGCTCATGGACCCGCTTACGGAGTAGAAAACCCTTTGCTCACACCCCTAACGTGCCATGAAGTCATGACCTCCATGACCTCAGAAAAGTGACCATCCCCCCTGAGGCTCAGTGACCTGCTGTGGAAAAAACAGCGTTAATAATACTCACCTAAGAGAAGTGAGGATCACGTGAAGGCATCAGGTAAAGCGCCTGAAATTGCTGAATAAACGTTGCATAGCTCTCTCTTCTCTGAGAAGGTGAAGGCCCTGTGGGGACAGCTGTGTCCATTGCAAACCTGTTTGTTAACCTTGACCCGTCGTATTCTGTACCATTTTATTCGCACAGGAGGACCGGCAGTGTAGGGGGAGACAGTACTGGCTGCAGGCTATTTTTTAATGAGTATTTTTTAGGAAGTCGCAGGTTTGAAATCAGAGTTCTTTATACACTGTGTGACTGTGTGTGTGTGTCTATGATTTAAAGCCAGAACATTAATTTAAATATAAAACGTAGTGACTCTGGAGTCACTTACGAGCTTTGTCTGTACTGTCCTCCCCAGAACACCAGCCTCCTGGGACTTGATGTCAACTCCTGGTCTCCAGGTAATTGCGGAGGGAAAGCTGAGCAGGGTGAATGGGACCATAAGAAAGTGGGATATTTTAAAAACTGGTCTCATTTTCTCAAGTCAACAGCATGGGATAAGCCAAGAAGTTAAGACTGGAAAAGACTTGAGGGACATAACTACCTAATGAAATGAGTAGACTCTCTTTGGATCCTGATTTTTAAGAATTAAAAATAATTATTTTTAGATTTTCAGGTAAATTGGAATATGGCCTGGCTATTTGTCACTGCCAATAAATTAGGTAATTTTGTTATGTGATAGCGGCAATTGTGATTATGTAAGTTAGTGTATCATCTTAACATTTTGTTGTTGTTAGTCCTCATTTGAAGATATTTTTAAAGAGTGGGAGGGAGGGAGAAAACTGATGTGAAAGGGACACATTGATTGGTTGCCTCCCTCATGTGCCCCTACCATGTGCAAACCAGGTACATGCCCCGGACAGGCATCATACCCAGGACGCCTCAGTCTGCAGGCCGAAGTTCTATCCACAGAACCAAATGGGCTAGGGCTGCAGCTAGATTTAAAGAAGCAAGAATCTTTTAGAAGTTGAAGAATAACTGAGGATTATGTTGTCCCTATACCCAAGCACTGTTGTTTCCCAGTCCTGTAGAGAAACGGGCATTTGTGTGTTCAGAAATGTCCAGAACCCCAAGGCACACACCTTCATTGAATCCAATAGAATCCCAGACATTTACCTGAGTAGCTCCCACGCACGCATCCCTTCAATCTCTCTTCAGGTAACTACTCTATAAATAAAAACTCATCTTTATCTCACTCAATCTCTGAATCAGAAAATCTATTAAGACAGGTAATGGAAACATGTTCGTTTGAAATTGTGTCTGGTCCCTTTAGATTGTGGTGTTTACCCCGACGACTGACATTGTGAGAAGGCTTGACGAGGCTCACCCCTGCGTGGCTATCCAGTTAGAAGGGAGTCTTGCTACCTGGAATTTAATTTGTCACACAGATAACAGAAGAGACAGCAGGTGTTTTGGCCTAACCCTGTTGGTTATGATTAGAGGTATTACCCAGCTATGAAAATGAATGTTGACATACCACTTCGAGAGCTCATTTTCTCCTGCGGGTGACATGTCATCGCATATCTGCATCGCGTGTGTCCCCACCTGCCAGAGGAAACGCATTATTTGTTGGGGCCATTCGTCCTAAAAGCAGATATTGTCTACTTCAATCAATTTTCGGCTATTAATGGGAGCTTTTAACTGCATTGGTGAAAGGCAGATATGGTCAATTAGTATATTTTTTCAGGAGCGACATGACATTTACTCGGAGGAGAAATGTAAGGCTGCCAGAATCTATTGTAACCTGTAGATAAAAATTAACGCATATAAGCCATGATGGAGTCAGCTGTAGGGAACAATTCATTTGCCACTGACTGTACAGTCTACAGGAGGCGATGAATGGTGATTGCCTTCCAGGTATGGAATGAAAAGAGTAAGACTAGAGTATGTACAAGGGGAAAAAAAAAGCATGTCTGGCTGGTGTGGTACAGCCTCATTTTGAAGCTATTTCTCTTCTATTTTGAAGATGTTTTCCTGGAAAAATTTTGAAGTTTAAAATTTTTTTTAAAAAGTTAAATTTTGCTTTGGTGATCTTTCGGGTAAGTGAAAAATCCACACGCAGTCTTGAAATCTGTTCCACCTCCTATTTTTAACCGAATTTTTACAAGGAGAGAGAAAAAAAGAAAAGACTTTCTATTGTATTTCTTTTTCCTTGAAAAATCTGTTCCAACTTGCAAAATACAATAAAATAGTCAAAACACAACAAGGAGCAGCAAGGAAGGAAATCCGCACGCTAGCTCCTCTGTCTGGGTCCCCGGGCTCTGACAGGATGCCCATCAATATTCATACATGGGAAGTAGAGACACCAAACTGAAACACATTCCCCCAGAAGTGCATCTGTGGACGCAGGAAAGGGTTGGGAGAGGCTGGAAGCTGGAGGACCGTTGCTTTTGTAAAAAAGTGTCCCAGCAATTCGTGGTGCCCTAGTTTTGTGAGCAGCAGCCTTTTAGCCTGAGGTCTGTTTATTTCATTGTTTGTCCTTGTGATTTGGAAACGTGATTAGAGCTCTACAGTGAGAGATGAATTGTCTGGGGAATGTATGCTATGGTTTCAGGGAAGAAAATGTAATTTTCAAGCCAGATCGGCTATATATTTTATATTCTTTATATTAGGTGGCCATAAATGGGACTACAGCAAGAAAGTGTGAAAAGCGAGGGGAGGGAAATGAACTTGAGAGTTAGGTCTTCACAACTTTATTAAATGTATATTTTAGCCTGGCTCAGTGGTTGAGCATCGACCAGGAATCTACCATGGTTGGATTCTCGATCAGAGCACATACCTGGGTTGCAGGATTGATCCACAGTAGGGGCTGTACTGGAGGTAGCCGATCAGTGATTCTCTCTCATCATCAGTATTTCTACTTCTCTCTGAAATCAATAAAATATATATTTTTTAAAAATGGTGGCAGTGTAAAGGATAGAGTACATTTTGCAGAAAATCTCATGTATATTACATAATGAACACTGGACAGGCATAAGGATATCAAAAGTAGGTACAATGTCTGTGTCTGCTCTGAGACAACGTGGCAGTATTCTAAGCACAGGCATACAGTCTGAGCCGAACTCTCTCTCACAAGAACGCAATATAAGATATTGCTGTTCCCATTTTTCACATGAGGGGAAGTGGGTTACACAACCTGCCCTAATATTCCATGATCATACAGCTAGCATGAGAAAACATTTTCTGAATCCACAACCACACTTTTCCTTCATTATTTAACAGATTTTAATGTTTTAATGTTTTTGTTGATTTTTAGAGAGGAAGGGAGATGGATAGAGAGAATATCATCAGCTGCCTCCTGCACGCCCCACACTGGGAATCGAGCCCACAACCTGGGCATGTGCCCTGATCAGGAATCAAACCGTGACCTCCTGGCTCATAGGTCGATGCTCAACCACTGAGCCATGCAGGCCGGCTATTTTACAGAGATTGTAAACACACCAAGAGTGTTTGAGCCCTAGTGGGTTTGGCTCAGTGGATAGAGCATCAGCCTGCGGACTAAAGGGTCCTGGGTTCAATTCCAGTCAAGGGCACATACCTGAGTTGCAGGCTACATCTTGGCCCTGGTTGGGTGTGAGTGGGAGGCAACCTGTCGACGTGTCTCTCTCACATTGCTGTTTCTCTCTCTGTCTCCCTTCCACTCTCTCTAAAAATCAGTAGAAACTCCTTGGGTGAGGATTAACAAAAAGAGTCTGAATAAGGTGAAGAAACAGGAAAATAACATCTTAAATTGGCTTCATGATTTGCCTGATTCTGGGGAAGAAATGAGAAAAAATTGTTAATGATTCAAATCAAACACATTAAATTGACACACTTAACCCTTATTAAAAGAACTTGTAGTTGGTTTTAATGAGATATTTTCGACAATTTCTTTGAGCAGCCTGTAAGTAAAAAATCAAACATGTTTCAATAATATTTTCCCTCTCAGTAGGTACTTGTTCTCTCAATGTTGATAAACCCCTAGGATTTAAATCCATTGATTGACGATTTGGAGCTGTTTATTTTTCTTTTATTTTCTATTTAGGGCTTCCTGTGACAGGAGGGCTTTATGAGGCGAAGCTAAGGATGAATGAAGGAACAGTCCTCATTTATACACCCTAATACTCCTCTAGATAGTTTATGATAAAGCCACTTTTATTTCCTGTTGTTGGATATCTTTTCAGAACAATAACCGACCAAATTCTATATACAGTCAGCTTCCAAGTAGACTAGTGAGACCATATACAATCTCTTCAGAAGGAATTATCTATAGCCAATCTTGTGCAGAAATAAAATGTATATATAATATACAAATATAATATATAATAAATGACATACAAATATATAATAGATGTTTGTATATTATAACAATATATAACATGATTATATAGTATATAAGTGTATATACTATATAAACATAACTATTTAAATATAATTTATGTATAGTATACAAATATACAGGTATATTTCTTCAATGATGAACTATATGGATCTTTTTTAAAAACATATTTTGATTTCAGAGAGGAATGGAGAGAGAAAGATAGAAACATCAATGATGAGAGAGAATCATTGATCAGCTGCCTCCTGCACGCTCCACCCTGGGGATGGAGGGCACATGCCTGACCGGAATCTAACCAGGACCTTCTGGTTCATAGGTTGATGCTCAACCCCTGAGCCACGCCCGCTATGCTCTCTGGACCTTTCACCTCAGTTACTGGTCAATTACTGGCTGGAGCTGACCTGAAGGAACCAGAGCAAAGCTCAGGGCGCAGTCTGACTTCGCTGCAGTCCCCACCCGGTGCCCGTACTGACCCAGATTCTCCCTCTTCTGTGTTCCAGAACCACCACCTACTGGCTCACGCGCATCCAGTCCTTCCTCTACTGCAACGAGAACGGGCTCCTGGGCAGCTTCTCGGAGGAGACGCACTCCTGCACCTGCCCCAGCGACCAGCTGGCCTGCACGGCCGCCCTGCCCTGCACCGTGGGCGACGCGGCCGCCTGCCTGGCCTGTGCCCCCGACAACCGCACCCGCTGCGGCGCCTGCAACACGGGCTACATGCTGAGCCAGGGCCTGTGCAAGCCCGAGGTGGCCGAGTCCACCGACCACTACATCGGCTTCGAGACCGACCTGCAGGACCTGGAGCTGAAGTACCTGCTGCAGAAGACGGACCGGCGCCTGGAGGTGCACGCCATCTTCATCAGCAACGACATGCGCCTCAACAGCTGGTTCGACCCGTCGTGGCGCAAGCGCATGCTGCTCACCTTGAAGAGCAACAAGTACAAGTCCAGCCTGGTGCACATGATCCTGGGCCTGTCGCTGCAGATCTGCCTGACCAAGAACAGCACCCTGGAGCCCGTGCTGGCCGTGTACATCAACCCGTTCGGGGGCAGCCACTCGGAGAGCTGGTTCATGCCCGTCAGCGAGGACAGCTTCCCCGACTGGGAGCGGACTAGGCTGGACCTGCCCCTGCAGTGCTACAACTGGTCCCTGACGCTCGGCAACACGTGGAAGACCTTCTTCGAGACGGTGCACATCTACCTGCGGAGCCGCATCCGCTCCAGCGGCCCCAACGGCAATGACAGCGTCTACTACGAGCCGCTGGAGTTCATCGACCCGGCCCGCAACCTGGGCTACATGAAGATCAACCACATCCAGGTGTTCGGCTACAGCATGCACTTCGACCCCGAGGCCATCCGGGACCTGATCCTGCAGCTGGATTACCCCTACACTCAGGGCTCCCAGGACTCGGCGCTGCTGCAGCTGGTGGAGATCAGGGACCGGGTCAACAAGCTGTCGCCGCCCGGCCCGCGCCGCCTGGACCTGTTCTCCTGCCTGCTCCGCCACCGGCTCAAGCTGGCCACCAGCGAGGTGGTGCGGATCCAGGCCGCCCTCCAGGCCTTCAATGCCAAATTGCCCAACACCGTGGATTACGACACGACCAAATTATGTAGTTAACCCGTCACGTCAAGCACAAACCCAAACCCCGGGAGTTTTTACAGTGCTTTTTGTGCAACCGTTTCTGTCTGGAAGAGTACATTTAAAAAAAAAAAAAAAAAAACAACAACAACACACTCACACACAAAATTGTCTTTTCAATATCTTGTCTTATATCCGTCAATAACGTTGGATGGCAGTTCCCACCCGTGGACTTGCTGACCGTGAATATATTCCACTGCAGTCTTGGTTGATGAATGAAATAAATACTGACACCCGTCTAGAAGACAGTCTACTTTTTACAATAAATTTCATTTGTAATTTTATATGTTCCGTGGCAATGCTTTTGTGCATTACATCCTCTGGAGGGAACATAAAAAGATACCAATAAAATTTTGTAGCTGAACAGTTATTAAAAAGAAGTGCTGTGGATTTTTTTTTTTCCCCATGAAATGAGTTCTATTTGGATACATGGCTTGTTAGCACCTGGGGAAAATTCACCAAGATTTTTTAAATGGGAACATTTGAAAGTCCCTCTCAACCGCCTTCAGGGAAAACCCAACAAGATAGAATGCTTGGGAAGCAGTTGATACATTATTACTCGTATTACCCGTACTTGCAAACCATTCTAAGGGACACCATCACTATTATAATAAGCAGGTAAAGTATTTCCCATCTAAATATCAGACCATTTCGGGAAACATACTGAAAAAGGTGATTAGAAGCACATCATAGACAAAGGAAACTCCTAATTTTTATTTTTTTTTTTAGCAACTTGCTTAGCCATTGTTTTTCTAAATTCTAATAACCTATAGTCAGTATACGACACACAATCGTTTTCACTTCATATACTGAAAACCTAGTTACTCCAACATTTTACCAATGTCAATTGTATAACTTCCAGAATTTACAAATAGTACTGTATTGGTATAAAATAATCGAATAACTGATGTAAAGAAACATTTTTTTTCTCTCTTGGATAAACTATTACTAAAATACATTTTTTTAAAAAACACCCTTTCAATATAAAACTAATTTTAGTTTAAATTTGTTTTAAAATGAGTTCCCATATTGCCCATGGTGTAATATTAAGTATATAATTAGTACTTTTTCCCTGTGGATTTAAAATGCATTTTTTTTAATTTAAATGCTTTATTGTTTAAAGTATTACATATGTCTCCTTTTCCCCCCATTGACCTCTCCCCGGCCGCTCCCACCCCCCCTTAAATGCATTTGTGTAGATATACCAGGATGTACGCGTCAAGTGTGGTTATGGTACTTATCACTCAGCTCTTGTCTAGATGGTTCATAAACATTTCTTAGCATTTAAACAAATGCCCCGTCCGGCCCAGCTTACCTGCTGAGCCATCGGGTCATTTTCCAGGGCTCGCAGAAATGAACGGAGTAAGACTGGCAACAAAAACATCACCCAGACGTTCTGCATTCTTGAGATGTTTGTCTTTCTCTCCAAGGCATTTTAACAACAAGTAGTTCTGACAATAAATACGGATTCGATCTACCTTAAGCAAAACACTGTTCTCGCATTGTTTGGGGTGGCTTGTAAGCAATTCAACAGACAATACAATTATTAAACACCATCATTTTGGTGTTACATCAAATATTCTCTTCCTTTGATTCTAACAACAACACGAGGTTATAGATTATTATTCCCCTTTTTTTGGTGAAAGACAGGCTCAGAGTGGTTGGTCAAACCAAGACGCTGAGAGACCAAGGTTCCAACAAAGGTTTGGAAAAGTCAGAATGGCCACGAGGACCTTTATCCGAAGAGTCTCAGAGGCCTGGGCCCAGAAACCAACCAAGCAACACGCACCGTCCCCAATGGACACGGGACGGTGGTCATTCCCTGGAACTTGTGGACATTGTCAGCCATGCTCGGCTCGCTCTGCCTTAGGAGAGAGAAGACCCTACAGCGACAGGTAAGGAAGAACTTAACTGGGCTTTCGTCCTGGGACGTCCTGTGTTGGCACAGAAGTCCCTTGGTCAGGATCTAATTATCTGAGTGCCAGCTGCCTTGGCAACACTGTCACCATGACCTTTATATCCGAGTCTGGTTTGCCCTGAAATACAGAGGTAATACGAATCTTTCTCTCTACATGTTGTGTCTAAGGCACCATGAATACAGTGTAAATGAACATACCAAGCAAATTTGCAAGTGTTCTACAGATTTAAAAGATAAACGATCAACACATATTTTTTATGTTACTATTTCTCATATATTACCAGAATTTGGAAAACCTTGTAGAAAGACAATTTTCAATAATAAATGTGGCTTAGGATTTGTAAGAAGCTACTGCTAGGTTTCCCAAATACATGTGACCACTGAAAAGAACATCTGAAGTAAATCAAGCTCAGAGAGACTGGGATAAGAATCTCATTCTGATTCGGTGCCTGGATCATTTAATTAGGACAATAATCCTCTTGCAAAATTGCATTTCCCTCTGGTCATAGATACGGTGTTTATAATTTGAAGCCACAGAGTCACAGATGTTAAGCTTGTGATATTCTTAGGCAATTATCGCGTAATTGACTGAATTTTTAAAACCTGAGAGTCGACATTTTGCCATGCCCATTTACTATCTCTGATTCTACTGCCATTGACATTCTACTTTCCTCCATCTATGTGATCAGATTTATGTTTCTACTTCCAGGTTTTCCTGGAGATAGAAATATAAATTATAATTCAATCACCCCATAATAGTTCAATATTTGATAAATATATGTCAGCTGGAAATTTTTACATCTCCATTTCTTTTACACGAAGGCAACATCAGCTCTTTTAATGAACTATGGATGGCTTGTGAATTAGAATAGCCATGTCAAATTATTTGATATTGAAGACATGTGGTAAATTAGTACATCTAAATGAAATTCAATCTGAAGCAAAAATTCCACACTTGAAGTTATCTCATGTTCTGAAAATCAGACTAACCATTTAATGACCAAAGTACTATTTTATTCTATGGTTGTACACTGCAACTATCACATAAAAACTATACTACGTAATACTTAATTAAATATCTATGCAGTAGTTACCATGAGTAAAGCACTGTTCTGAGAGCATGGGATTTTAAGATAAGGTAGTAACCTCACCACAGATTTCTAACTTGACTCTCCCTCCAACCAGCATTATTATGGGCATAAAACAGCCTTGAAGGGGTTCAGAAGTTGGCTAATACAGGAGACTTTTTAAAAAAAAAATGGTGAGTCTACCGTATTGCTGGAAATCCATAATTCATCTTTACTCTCTAATTTCCTTGGTAATTTTTCCAGTTCCATTCCCCCCACAGTCACCAGTGTGAACTTTTAAATTATAAACCTATTAAAATGGAAATGTTACACGTATCTTTACTGAATAGGGAACTAACTCTTTAATTGGCATGTAATTCCTTTCTTAATCCAGCCCTTGGCTATTTCCCTATCTTCCTTTTCCAAAGTATTTATTTCATACCAAACTATTACTTAATATTAGACTGCATTCTTTTAAAAAAGAAAAATGGTGGGTTAAACATAGACCAAGTTTCTACTATTCAACTTACCTCGGTACCACCAGCAATAAAGCAAAGTCATTAGGTCAAAACTAAGGAATCTGAATAGAGACTTAAGTTAATGTTACAATATTTATTAATTGTAACATAGGTGCCACATTGATATAAGATTTTAATAATAGGGAAAAGTGGGAGTGGGGTATAGAAACACATTTTTTAATAATTTTTCTGTAACTCTAGATCTGTTCTAAAATAAAAGCTATGCCTGGCCAGTGTGGCTCAATGGTTGAGCATCGACCTATGAATCAGGACATCATGGTTCGATTCCCAGGCAGGGCACATGCTGGGATTGCGAGCTTAATCCCCAGTAGGGGGCGTGCAGGAAGCAGCCGATCAAGGATTCCCTTTCATCTTTGATGTTTCTATCTCTCCCTAGCCCTTCCTCTCTGAAATCAATAAAAATATATATTTCAAAAAAAGAGTAAATATAAGTTGTTTTAGAGTTCATAATCCCTAGGATCTTCAGTGTATTATTAAAAGTTTCATGGATACAAATCATTTTCAAGCAAAAATCTCAACTTTTGAATAATGTTTCCCAGAAGTATTGTTACTTTTTACTGTCCACTCCCTCAAATTCATCTTCTCCTTTTCCTTAAGTACAGAGCTTCCCAGTCTATTCCTTTTCCTTCCCTCACTGGTAGGTACGTGTGACTCTAAATTCTCACCAGTGAGACCTGAGTGCAAATCCTCTCTGCACAACACCCAAACGTATGTGCTTGAAAGAAGCTTGGCCAAGGCTCACTATTACTTACCCGCCGCCCTGTCTGTGAATGGCCGTGAGTGGAGCTTTCTAGAAAACCATGTTCCAAAGCTGCAAGAACCCCAACTGTTGCTGAAATGAATCCTCTGAGCAGAGCCTACATACCCACCCTACACATTAACCATTAACCAAGAGAGAAATAAATGTATCTCGTTTTTAAAGCCATTCCATTTGAAGTCGTTCTAAAATTTTGGTTCAGCTTTCATCTGCTGGAGTAATACATCCTATGCATTGCGTTTCTCCAATGCCTCCTCCAATTGAATATGTGACGACGCTAATGCACTTTTATAGTAATGGGCACAACATTTTCCATTTACAAACTATAGAAATGCTTCATGTATTCAGTAACTTAGCAGGAACTAAATCAGCGGTTCTCACCCTGTGGGTCGCGACCCCTTTGGCGGTCGAACGACCCTTTCACAGGGGTCGCCCAAGACCATCCTGCAGATCAGATATTTACATGACGATTCATAACAGTAGCAATATGACAGTGATGAAGTAGCAACGAAAATAATGTTATGGTTGGGTCACAACATGAGGAACTGTATTTAAAGGGCCAGAAGGTTGAGAACCACTGAACTAAATAGTTATTTTTATAAGAATATTATCTAGAAATGAAAACCTTATACTCCTTTTACGGCCTAAAACTGTTTTTGCTGTAATGCCTTTGATGGAGCTTTTTGTAAATTTCATGGAGCACAAGCAAAATGACCACCAGTTACCTTAGGCTGTTGTTAATAATATATCAGGCACAGTCATCATTTGGGCACATAGGCTAGTTTTGCTGCATACTAAATGGCTCTGGATTGCTATAATTCTTGTGTTCATGCCAATTTCCCCAGCATTTGGGCACCAAGCATTACACTCAGTTGTCCTAACATATATATATATATATATATATATATATATATATATATATATATATATACACACACACACACACACATACATACATATATATATCTTCAATAAGGTGGACAAGGAAAGGAACTTAGGACACCTACATGTGTCGGAATGAACACTACTTTATACAGGAGTGATTTGATGCATTCAGTGATTACAGAAGCTGAGATCCTGTACCTCTGTAACATGTTTTTTAGTCAAATATGGTTTATATTTATGAAAACAGAACTCTACTGGACTACTAGTTACCAACTTTTGCCTACTGTGAGCTAAGGATTTGAAACATATTTTCTAATCTTTGGAAGCATTTACGTAATATTAACTATTTCTTGATTGAGCCAGTCTCATTTTCTCAATGGCCTTGATGACAAGGGTCTACATAAAATCAAAATACTTAACTTTCTTTTTGTTCTGTTGATACAGTGATTGAGCCATATGTTTATTTATTCAACAATAAAACATACCAAGCCCCAACCATGTGCCTGTTGTATTGCAAGGTGTTAGGATGGAAAAAAAGGCCTTTTTTTTTCTTTGCTTTAGCTTTCCATAATTTATGAGAAGCGCCTGGCAATTAAACCTCAAGACTGTGAGGTCCTCTGAACCAATCGGTCCCTCTGATCAAACTGAGGGACAAGAAAAGCTACTTTTAAGGCTACATTCCTGTATACACACCCCTCCTCCCTGCTGGTTTAGTACAAAGTATCCTTCCTCTCTCCCTCTTTAAACAAGCCTCTTTTGAAGTCTTCGTAACTTTTGCTCTAAGAATGTTTTGCAGGCTTTGGAAAAATACTGATAAGACACCTCCCTAGGGCACCTGCCCGTATTGCCTCCTTAAGAACTAACAAAGACAACCCCCCATGTCTGCTCAATTTCACCCAGCAACAGCAGCAGCCTGAAAATCCCCCTCCCTTTCTTGTCCAAGATTTTAAAATGCAGGCGCAGTTTTGGCCCTTGCACCGATTGACTAGCAATGCACTGGCCCTTTCTCTCCGGGTAAAGTCAAATAAACTTTGTCCCTACATCTACCTCTTCTTTTAGCTGTGAATTCTTTCACGGCCCATGTCACAGGCCAAAAACCCTAACACAAGGTTCTAAGAACAAAACAATGGAAAACATGCAACCTGTGGCTGAATTTGCTAGATTATGGGCACTATTGACTCTCTGCTTCTTCTGTTGTTAGAACTCCCGAGTTTTAGCTGCCACTGGCTACTATGGAGATAGCACATCCATCAGGATAGCATGTTGTGTGATCCATTGTGGTCCTACGGCCAGATTCTGATAAATAGGGGGTGAAAAGAAGGAATGTGTACTTGCCTCATTTCTCAGAGCCAGCGCGATCATTTGCAGGGTTCAATGCACAATGAAAACGCACTACCTTGTGGAGAATTTCCAAGCCTGGGTCCTTCTCCATGTGGGGTCCTGAGAATCGTCCACGGGGGCACATTCATGAAGCTGACCTTACATGCTCTTCATAGGAACATGGGAGCTTGTCCTTCCTTGTTCTCCTTTTCCTTCCTCACTTACTGAGATGAAAAAAAAAAAAAAAGTCAGGACCAGGAGGAGTCATGGATCCAGAGATAAAAGCCCTGTGATTAGAATGACACAGCTACCCATTACCCCTGGACTAATGACCTATTTCTTTGTTATTAAAGGCCACCTTGTAAATCTGACTTAACAAAATAAAAAAAATATGTAATTCCAATACACACATGGTTGAATTTTCATTATCGTTATGTTTCATTTCTAGAGAGAGAAAGTAAAGCTGAATAGGTAAACTGATAGAAAGTTAGTTATTAATTGAAGTGATCCTAAACCGCACTTAATATGCTCACTGTACCCTGCTTTATAAAGACATGCTTCTCTGATATTTGATTTGATGCAATGAATCATTCATTGCATTAATTAATGTTGATGTCAGGTATATCAAACTGTTGATACAGATACAATTTACATACTGCTTCCACATTGGCTGACTTCATCACTCTCATTATCAGCAATATCAGAAATTATACTGAATACGTAATTTATTCTATGCAGTTGTGAGTAACCTGGCTGGGGGCATGATGGATGATATAAGGCATTCGCATCCACTTTGAGGCCAGTAAAATCCAAATCATGCGACAGGGAGCAATATGTTCATTTTTATCTACTCATGTACAGTTGACCTTGGACAACACTAGTTTAAACTTCATGGATCCACTTACATATGAATTTTTTCAATAAATAACTGTACTCTTTTTGATCTGCAGTGGGGGGGTCCAACTGTATGCATTAATCTACCCCATATTATATAAGGAATTGAGCATCCACAGAGTTTGGTATCTGGGGCGTAGAGGAGTCTTGGAACCAGTCCCCCAGGGGTGCCAAGGGACGACTAAGTTTTGGGGGAGTCAAAAGTTAAATGCAGAATTTCAACACAGTTGGGGCCCCTAACCTCTGAGTTGTTCAAAGATCAGCTAAAGAGAGATGGATAGGTGGATGCATATATAATGGTAGATAGGTAAATAGCTATCAGTACAATGTAAACATACATGGTAAAGAACTAAGTTTTAATGTAGTTTATTATATTATTATTATTATTATTATTATTATTATTATTGGCAATAAGATGTTCTCTTCTAACTGAAACCCATGGAAACAATTCAAATTAAAGTGCCCCTTGCACTCTGGTTGAAATCAGGTCCAAGTATCACATAGGAAGTGAAGGCCTTGTCTTTTAACAGTTCCATAGACCTTTTTGGTTGCACTTGCCTGATTTCCATGACCCCTGAGAGTGCAAACATACACTAAAAAATTCTATTTTAATAATAAATTACAGTCAGGAAATCTAACTCTTTTGTGCCTAGCATCTTGTTGCAATAAGTCACTCAGTCCTCTGGGACCCGAATTCCTGCCATATAAACATTACGGCGACTTTTGCTTTAGGTTCTCTTTCAACTTGAACATTTCTATGACTTCCCGTGCAAACTGACTCAAATGGGAGAGCCCTCTTTGGGTGAGAGCGGCTGCCAAATATCAGTGGTGATGATGGTGGCTCGCTGAGCCTTAAAATATGAGTAGGATCGTAGTACATTAGGAGGGCACCAGAGGACATTCTAGATAGAGCAAATGCCATATAATTTGGGAATGCCAATGCATAGCCTGGCAACGAGGAATATACGGTTGGCATTGCTTGACAGTTTAATTGGCACGTTGGGTTCCAATGCTTTGATTTGGGGAAAGTAAACATTGTTTTTTAAGCACTGCTGAACACAGTGATTTCCTCAGTTGTTCAGGGAGATTTAAAAATTAATGCCACTCTCCATTGGCAAGGGATCCTGTCCACAATCTGATAGGTTTGGCTTTTGCAGTAACAAAGCCACAGTTAGCTTTGCCAGTCCAGCAGTTGCCAAAACCATGATGTCCACTGTTCCATGATGACTGAAGTGTGGGATGGGAGAGAAGGGAAATGCAATGAATGACGCATTCGGGTCACTCATTTTGTGCAATCAATTAAATTCCCGAAAATTTGCATTCATCATGTGGAATATGGGGATTGCAGGAAAGTATACCTAAATTTTAGAAAACAATCCCTTTTGAGAAGATGGATTCTTAAAAATCAATACTTAACAGATTTACCTGTCTATTCAAAATCTTTTATGTAAAAAAACGTTATCGAAAATCCATCGATGTAAAAGAAGTCCATCAACCTTTCAGTTGCATTGCCATTTACAAAGGAAGGAGGTCTCCAAAAAAATTGAAGTTGCCTATGTGGCCCTAGCTGGTTTGGCTCAGTGAATACAGTGCCGGCCTGAGGGTCCCAGGTCTGATCCCCGTCAAGGGCACATGCCTGGGTTGCAGACTCATCCCAGTGGCAGGCGTGCAGGAGGCAGCCGGTCAATGATTCTTTCATCATGGATGTTTCTCTCTCTTCCTATCCCTTCCTCTCTCAAATCAATAAGATATATATATATACACACACACACACACACACACACTTATTTATTTATTTATTTATTTATTATTTATTTATTTATTTATTTATAACGCTGCCTATATGGGTTCTGAAGAAAAGAGAGGCCAAGAGTCATATTCATTCATAGTCTCCAACCCCAACCAGGGACATACATGCCCTGGTCAGTCTATTTCCTCTTTTAAATATTTGTTTTCCATGATAGCATTTCTGAAACACGTTATTCCTACCAGGTATTATTAACATGGTAGTTAACGTATTTTTCTTTTGCTTTTCCCAAATTAGCAGGTGTTTTGTTTTGTTTTTAAATTGCTATAGACTGTTTGTTGAAAGCTAATTCCCAATGAGATAGCATTAGGAAGTGGGAATAAGGGGAGGTGGTTAAGTGATAAGGGTTGAGCCCTCACGAGTGGGATTAGTGCCCCTGTAAGAGATCTAGGGAGCTCCCTCACTCCTCTTACCTGGTGAGGACACAGGCAGTCTTTGTCTATGAACCACTATGCAGACGAGGAATCCTCCGGCGCCTTAATCTTGACTTCCCGCCTCCCGATCTGTAAGAAATAAATGTTTGTTGTTTAAGCCACACAGTCCATGGCATTTTTCTTATAACAGTCAGAACAGGAGCTAAAACATTTATAAAATTGGTGAAACTTCTTAAAATCGCTGCGGTCTTGAACATCATCAATGTAGCTTATACCACAAGTGGTAATGAAATACTTTAGTTTCTCTTGTTTATTTAGTAATAAACACTTTTAAAGAACTAAAACCCTGGCATACTTCTAAGTATTGTGCAAATATCAACCCGTGCAATTCACAGATCAACCCAGAGAAGTCTATGTACATCAGTACTTTACAGACTGAGCTAACCACCGCACAGAAAGGTGAGAGAATTTATCCAAAGTCACACAGCTGGTGAATAATAGGATCAGGAATTAGAGGCATTTTAGTTCTACACTGTGCTATTCAGTACCGTATTTTAATTCTATTTATAACGTTGCAATATGATCCCTAGCCAGTGAGGCTCATTTGTTTGACCATCATCCCTTGCACCAAGAGGTCAGGGTTCGATTCCTGGTCAGAGAACATGAAAGGGGTTTGGGGCTCAATTCCCAGTAGGGGGCCTGTAAGAGGCAGCAGATAGATGTTTCTCCCTCCCTCCCTAGAATCAATAAAAACATTTTTTTTTTAAAAAAAACCCTATATATTAAAAATTTTGCAATGTGATAGATATATGTATTTATACATGCCCCTTTTAGCAACTTCATTCATGTCTCTCTTTATATCAAGAAAACTTTAGGGACCATGAGTGACTCGTGTTGTTAGGTACACAGCAATAATTTAAGGACATTTTTTAAGTGTATTAATAATTATCCATTCACTTCAATTACTTCATTCATTGCACTTGTGTCTTTTAAGTGATAATTGAGTGTTTACACATGACAGTATGAAAACCCTGGAAATTAATTTTCCTTCCGCCATGTGCAAATTAGTGCATCCTTAATACTGTAACTAAATTACTCTCCGAGATGCTAACCATGTCCCTTGGGTCCTCAGTACTTCTCTCCTTTCTTCCCCGGCTCCTTTACTCACTCAGCCAGGATGCTCATTCTAAGGCCTCTAGCTCTTTCAAATTAGCAGAGGCATTCAAAGCGCATCTCCTGTTCATAGGAAGTTGGTCGCTATCCTTTCCCTGCGGCTGCTGTAACAGATGACTGAGAACTGGGTGCTTAAAGCAATTTGCATTTATTTGCACACACTTCTGGAGGCCGGAAGTAAATTAGAATCCAGGGGGCACAGGGCCAGAGGCCCCGCGGAGGTTCTTGGGAAGGTTCCAGCTCTTGTCTTTCCCACCTTCGGGGACTGCCTGCAATCCTAGCTCCTGGGAGCAAGCTCTCACTTCTGCCTCTGACTTCACCTTGTGCGTGGACTCAAATAATAAAACTTAATAAAAAACCTTCAAAGCTAATGAAACCCTTTAAAACGTAAAACCACCTGCCCGGTGTGGCTCAGTGGTTGAGCATCGACCCGGGGGCAAGGGGGTCACAGTTCCATTCCCCAGGTTGCATGCTCAGTCCCCAGTGGGGGCCATGCAGGAGGCAACAGCTCAATGTTTCTCTCCCATCAATGTTTCCCTCTCCCTCTCCCTTTCCCTCTCCTCTCCTCTCCTCTCCTCTCCTCTCCTCTCCTCTCCTCTCCTCTCTTTCTCTCTCTCTCTCTCTCCCCCCTTCCTATCTCTCTAAAAATCAATAAAAGACAAATTTTTTTAAAAAATGTCTGGGAAAGTAATATTGGAAAATATTATTCTGCTTTGTGTGTGGACCCTGACCTGGTAAATGAACCACACATATGCAGAGTGATGGTTAATGGAGATTATGCAATATTCTGATAACTTCAATCTAAGTCTGGGATGGATCATCTATAGAAGCTTTGCTGTTGTATTTATTTTTTACAAAAGAATGGTCTGCTGAAGAAATGTAATACCTCGATGATGCCTCTAGTGGCACTCTATTATTTATTTTGAGACGCTGGCATTGGATGATGTGATTATAAAATTATAAAATATCATTTATTTTAACATAACAATACTAATATTCTTTTTTAATGTGACAATTTTTCTTCAGAATTTTGCTGAAATAGAATGGTATTTCCATACCTTAAATTAACAAGATGAAAACTATATATAGTATAACAATGAACAGGGAAATGTTAATTTTTGAAAATTGTATATCCCTTTATGATGAATGAGTTTTGTCAGTCAATGGATGGGTAGTCCAAACAGTGGATAAGTAACTAAGTAGAGGGAGAGTAATCACATATTACAGGTTATCTTTTTTGAACTCTGTTTCTAGAACTGAATAAAAGTCAAGAGCTTACAAATTGCAGGAGGGTCAGGCATTGACACAGCCCTCAAACTCTTGCTTCTCATTGTTTTAAAAATATAGTTTTATTGATTTTAGAAAGAAGAAGGGAGAGGAAGAGAGAGATATAAACATCCATGATGAGAGAAAATCATTGACCGGCTGCCTCCTGCATGCCCCCTACTGGGGATCGAGCCCACAACCTGGGCATGCGCCCTGACCTGGAATCCAACCATGACCTCCTGGTTCATGGGCAGACTCTTAACCACTGAGCCACGGGGGCTTCCCATTTTTTTTAAAAGGTATTTTCTCTGGTTTCTTCCCTCTTTGGTCCTTTTTCCGGCCTCCGCACATCTGAGTGAGTGGACATCAGCTTAGACCTCAAGGCTTTGCTTCAAAGACTCCACATTAATTACTGCTCATCAGCATTCATCATGGTGACAGCTCCTGTGAGCAGTGCTGTTTATTTTTTTCTCACCTTCTCTGCTAGGCTGTCAAATGAAAGAGTTTTATGGTTCTTGAGGGAACCATCCTTCTCTATGACCAGCTGCTTTAAGAGAGAGAGAGAGAAAAAAATGTCTCCTCTCCAATGTTGCCTGGCCTTGGTAATTCCTTGTAAATGAAATGGCACCGCTGCAAGCAATTAATAGTCTCTTTTAATTGAGTTCCTTTATAACTCAGTAGAGTTAAACCAACCAAGAAGCCATTGAACAAAACCCTGAACTCTAACGCCATTACAAGTATTTTTCAGAGAGGATCATAGAACTTGTGGAGATCATATTTGAATGTTGCTTGGCTTAAACTTTGACTACAATAATACCCCTATGGCTTTGTAATATGTATTTGTACTACTTTAGTTTTATATGCCAGTAAATGTTATTTTGGGTTCTTTGGGGTTAATCAGTTTTTATTGCTGCAGCCTTCTCTAACTATATCTCTTTTTGTCTTGTTTTGTGGGTTTTGTTGTTGTTGTTAATCCTCACCAGAGAATATTTTTCCATTGATTTTTAGAGAGGAAGGGAGAGGTAGAGACAGAGAGAAACATCAATGTGAGAGAGACATTGACTGGTTGCCTCTCACATGAGCCCTGGCCAGGGCTGGGGAGGAGCCTGCACCGGAGGTCACGTGCCCTTGACCGGAATCAAGTCGGGGACCCTTCAGTCTGCAGGCTGACGCTCTATCCACTGAGCTAAACCAGCGAGGGCTTTAATTGTATCATAAACACTGTGTTTATTAAAGACTCATGGGTCCCTCGCCATCTTTTAAGGAACCCAACATCTTTGTTAATGGAAAGGGTAAGCTTACACTAACAATGAAGACCGAGCTTGAATTAATCAGATGCACTTAAAAACATACTGGAGTGGAACCAGGAGAGGTCCCTGTCTTCTGATATGTGTGACTTTAGTGATTTCAGAAACATACTCCAATGAAAACAATTTTTAAGGAGCTGGACAAAAATATATTTTAAAAGTATTTTCAAGCCCTGGTCAGGGGGTTCAGTTGGTTAGAGCATTGTCCCATACACCAACAAGTTTTCTGGTTCGATTTACAATCAGGGCACATACATACCTGGGTTACAGGTTCGATCCCAGTTGGGACTCTTACGAAAGGCAACCAATCGATGATTCTCTCTCACATCGATGTTTCTCTTTCCCTCCCTCTTCCTTCTTCTCTCTAAAATCAGTAAAAGCCTATCCTTGGATGAGGATAAAAATAAAATTCTTTTAAAGTTTCAAATAGCTCATAAAATAGTGAAAAATGACTGGCCACAATATAGAAGTCAGAATTTTTAAGAGGTAATCCCAGTACTGGAGTCATCTTTTAACAAGGGGGACTTAAGGGACCCTTCGAGGTGGCTGGGATAGCAAGCAGTAAGTACACATCAGGCATATGTTTGGCCTGATAAGAATGTCAGTACTGCTTGAAGTCATTGTCCCTGCCTAGACCATTTCAAAATCTGAAATTGGATGAAAGTGATGGTATGATATCAAGGGTTATTCAAAAATAAATCCAGTCCTAGCAGGCTTGACTTAGTGGATGGAACGTGAGTCTGTGGACTGAAGGGTCCCGGGTTTGATTCTGGTCAAGGGCACATACCTCGGTTTCAGGCTTGATCCCTGGCACTGACCAGAGCATGTGTGGGAGGCAACCAATCCATGTGTCTCTCTCACATGGATGTTTCTTTCTCTCTTCCATTCTCTACCTCTCTTCCTCCCCCTCTCCCTTCCACTCTCTCTAAAAATCAATGGAAAAACACCTTCTGGTGAGGATTAAGACAAAATAAATAAATAATATAAATAAATTTAAATGCTCTCTAGAAACATAATACATAAGTTTTATCTTTGAAGTAACTAAGTATTGTTTAAAATATATGTTTATTGATTCCAGAGAGGAAGGGAGAGGGAGAGAGAGATAGAAACATCAATGATGATGGAGAGCATTATGCTAAGTGAAATAAGCCAGTCAATGAAAGAAAAATACCACATGATCTCACTCATTTATGGATAATAAAGACCATTATAAACTGATGAACGAAAATAGATACAGTGGCAGAGCAGCATTGAACAGACTATCAAACTACAGCAGGAAGGCCGGGTAGGGTTTAGGGGGGGTAAGAGATCAACCGAAGGACTTGTATGCATGCATATAAGCAAAACCAATGGACACAAGACACTGGGGGGTAGGGGAGGCCAGGGGAAGGTTAAGGGGGGAAAAATGAGACATATGTAATACTCTTTGTAATACTTTAAGCGATAAAACAAATTTTTTTAAAAAATAAACATCAATGATGAGAGAGAACCTTTGATGGGCTGCCTCCTGCATGCCCCCTGGGGGGATCAGGGCCGCAACCCACCCCGGGTAGAAGGGCTCTCTCTGCAGATTTCACCAACGGGGAAACATACCATTGTGGTAGTATACCCGACTTTCCCTATTAGCCTCTGCGGCAGTGTAGAAATCTTGCACTGTATCGTGTCCTCGCAGAAAGTGGAAGTTTTTATGTGTCTTTATAGAGATCTATCTCCATGTAATCAAGCTCACTCGATTTAAGTGTGCCCTTTGAGCAGCTCTGACATGGCAGATAGGCGTGTCACCATCACTGAGAGTGAGCCTTCCATCACCCGAAGTGTTTCCCTACCCCTCACTGAAGATGCCTCCCTGGGTACGTTTTCATTTGGTTTCCTCTTAGAGATAACTTGTTTTCTTATTTCTTTCCTGAGTGCTAGCAACTTTTATTTCCTAACTTTTTTTTTTGTTGGTATATTTCTATCCTAAGTTTTTGAATGCCTGGTACCCTGCCATATCTTTCATTGCTTATTTAATGATAATTAATTAGTTTTGAAGTATTCTATTAGAAATGCTCTCCTCTTCGTGGTCGAATGTTTGGGTAGTGTTTTTATTAGCTAATTAATATTGATTATCTTCCTCTGTTTCACTCTTACTGATTCTTTTTAGGGATGATGCTTGAGTTCCCCCATTTATTTTAATTTGTACTAACTGAGGTTTTTTTTCTGGAGCAAAAGTATAAGTATTTCTAAAGAAAGCTTGACATTCCAGGCACCCTTTCTGCTGGTAGTTAAAAGAAAGTTCTCAAACACGTGGCGCTTTTTTGTTTTTTGGATAGGGATGTTTGGTGAATCTTCTGATTTTGTGATGGGACCCTTACTTTACATCCCCTGCCTTGATCTTCCCCCTCCCCCCTCCAGTCAAGCCTCTCAGGGATGCCTTCCTCTTCCAGTTTCTTTCCTTTCCCTCAAAAGCGTGCCTTCTAGACACTATTGTGACCATAAACTACCAGACTCAGCCTGGAGACTCCCTAGATAGTCCATGCCCTGACCCACTGGTTCTCAGACCACTTCTCAATATTTCCTTTTTCAGGGTTGAAACCTGCTTCTGCAGGTGATGCCACACATGCATCCATCATGAAGATTCTTATTTTCACTCAATTTTTACCTACATTTTGACCCCTCTCTATGTAGTGGTATGGAATTCGGAGCAGCTCTGTTACTTTCAAATGATATTTACATATATTGTAATAGTCAGGGTTCTCCAGAGAAACAGAACCAACAGGATACATATACAGAAAGACAGATAGATGATAGATGACAGATGATATAGAATTCAGCCGTGGGCAAACTACAGCCTGTGGGCCGGATCTGGCCCGTTTGAAATGAATAAAACTAAAAAAAAAAAAAAAAAAAAAAGACCGTACCCTTTTATGTAATGATGTTTACTTTGAATTTATATTAGTTCACACAAACACTCCATCCATGCTTTTGTTCCGGCCCTCCGGTCCAGTTTAAGAACCCACCCCTGATATAGATAGAAGATATAGATAGACGATAGACGATAGATGATAGACGATAGATGATAGATAGACGATAGAGAATAGACAATAGATGGATGATAGATAGATGATAGATGTAGATAGATGGTAGATAGATGGTAGATAGATGATAGATGATAGATAGATGATAGATATATGATAGATAGATGGTAGATAGACTGATTATGGGAATTGGCTCACATAATTATGGAGGCTGAGATACACCATGATCTGCTATTTATAAGCTGGAGAGAGAGGAAAGCTGGTGATATAATTCAGATGGAGCCTGAAGACCTGAGGAGCTGGGGGAGTGTCGGTTAAGGTGGACAACAACAGTCCAAAGGCCATAGAACCCGGAACACCAACGTTCCCGGCAGGAGGAGACGTCCCAGCCTGAGAAGAGAGAGACCTTACCCCTCCTCTGCTGTTCAGTTCTCTTCAGGCCCCCATGCCTGCACTGAGGGCTGGGTCCCCAGCAGGGGCTTACAGGAGGCAATGGAGTGGGTGCCTCACCTCACATTGGTGAAGGCAAATCTATTCCACTCATTCTACCGACTGACTCAAACGTTACACTCTTCTGGAAACATCACCACAGACACACCCAAAAGTACAATCGTATACGCCATTTGGGTAACGCTCAGCCACACAAGTTGACAGATAACATTAACCATAACATACGGGTAAAATGCATTTTGAAGACCTCTATCCCCTAGTTTTGGTTCGGTATGATTTTTGGAGAAAGTGGGAGATTTCCTTAGTCACATTCCATGTTTCTGACCTATTTCCTTAATTTTATGTGGATGTTTGACAACTTAGGTCATTATTTGAGAAAGCTGAGTCTGTCCTCATTTCTGCTTTTACCTCCCTCAATATCCTACTCAATAGACGTGATGTTCAGGCGACCCGGGAGCTTCTTCCATCTCCAGAATATCTGAACTCACTGTAGCCTCAAAATATCTGAGTATCTTGAATCCTTATCACCCACATCTCTGTTCAAATCTTACGCATTTTGTCAGTTCTCTGGACATCCTAGTCAAAGTGGACCCCTCCTCAAAGTTTCTTCATAACACGTATCACTCTTCAAAATGTATTACGCATACATTCGCTTATATATTTATAGCCTGCCTTCTCCAATAGAATATAACTCAGCTATTATGCTTGTTTTTATTGTATTTCCAGCACCCAGAACCATGCTTATACATAGGGGGTATGTAACACATATTTGTTGACTAAACAGTGTTTTTCAAATTCAGTTTGATTTTTTTTTTTACCTATTTATACACAGTAGTATTCTGAGAAAAATCCAATATTTTGCCAGAAAACAGTGTCAACTCTGTATTCCGTTTTGATTTATCACATCAGAAGCGTTCTCTGTTCTCGGAGAAGGATTACTGGATCGAATTGAAACTTTGAATTATGATTCAATTTAAGAGTTTTTGTATAGAGATCAGCTGAAAGTTATTTAAAGTTCTGTCACTGCCAATAAAGAAGCCTTTTACATCTTTTGAGCCCGCGTACAAGTTCAGAAAAGCATTTCTTGTTATGGAGGCTTTTCCAAGCTGCTCTGCATGGCTTCTCTCCATGCACAACTTGCCCTCTGCGGGGGACACTATTTACCCAAATTCTACACCTCAAAGCGCTAAGCCCTGTCAAGACGCTCACTAACAAGATATGAACATAGCATCTATTATATCAAAAAATGTTTTGCTTTTTTTATTTTTTAATCCTTTCCCCTGCAACTTCAAGTCCACAACAAATCTCAGTCTTTAAAGGTCCTTAACAAAGGAATAGAGAACTGAAAATGAGGAAAATTCACAGCCCTACGGGTAGTTCTCCTTTGAGCTCTGTGGGGCTCTTCATTTGTCCAAGACATTTCAGCCACAGGAAGAAGCAGCAATTTTGGCTGCCCCTTCTCAGTGCAGTATTCCTGGGGCAAAGTCCATTAAATGGAGAGAGAGAGAGGAGGCCAGAGAAAGAGGAGAGCGCTCACCATGGCAGACTAAAGTCCATACTGATGTCAGCGTGCATTTTTTTTTATTGGTCATTTCTGAGCAGCATTTCACAAACATCCTTGAGCCACCCTGTAGAGTCCCTGTCTGTTACAGATATTACAGTCAGGGAAATTCAGAAATATATGCTACTTAAGGAGGACAGCATGGAGAATAATTAATAATTATTCTCCATTATTAATCAAGAGATGGAATAAGAAAAACATGGAGGAAATGTACATGATTCAATGTACATTGATATAATTAGCCGTTTGTGCATAATTCTCCTAATTTACCCAAGGGATTAGATGCTATAGTTCATATATTAAATAAATATAGATGCGCTTCATTATAACACTGCAGGTAACAGAAAATCTGAGAAGCCAAAAGCACACGTAGTATGTCAGCTCCTTGAGTAATGACCTATTTATTTAAAAAAAAATTTTTTTTAAATAGGAGTTCTACAGGCAAGCATTGAAGAACAGATCATTAGAAAAACTTAGAACATGTAACGCTGACTTGGTGTTTATATTCCCTATCACTACAGTCCTGGTTTATTACAGGGGACATTTCATTTAACTTGGATTTGGAAAACCCATTTGAGAAAAGTAGAAGAATAGGTACTAGTTTTTCTTTGAACATATAAAATGAGGGGGCAGCCCTAGCTGGTTTGGCTCAGTGGGTAGGGCATCGGCCTGCAGACAGAAGGGTCCTGGGTTCAATTCCAGTCAAGGGCACATGCCCAGGGTTGCAGGTTCGATCCCCAGTAGGGGGCGTGCAGGAGGCAGCCGATCAATGATTCTCTCTCCTCATTGATGTTTCTTTCCCTCTCCATTCCTCTCTGAAATCAATAAAAAATATATTTAAAATAAAATAAAATGAAGAGGCAACTGAGGCAATCACTTTTGTATTAAGAATAGAAGAGGTTTGGACCTTCCCAAACACCATTAGAAAATGCACCCTCTGCCTATGACCCACAGCACATGTATGGGATTTCAGAATACGCCCCCACCCCCACCCCCATCCCCCCTCACCCTCCTTTCTTTGGGACCATTGCCTCTGGGTTTGGCTTTGGTGGGGCTTTGCCCAATCTATTTGGTGGTGGAGTTAGTCCAAATCGGAGTGAGAGTGAGGAGGCTGCCCCCACGTTGATTGTTTAATGGCCTTAACGCTCCTCATCACTGTGGCACAGCCCTGCCTGGAGGTGCCTGTGGGGAACAGACCACTCTTCTCTCCAAACAACATCATTTTCTAAACGGCTACGGACATTATGAAGCTATTTAAGCTAACCGATTCCAAACATAAAAAGGCAATCAAGTTAGCTCAGTCCCATTTACAGCAATAGTCTAGGCAGGAGATTGAGGTTCACACATCAGCAAGAGCAAAGGGTATAGATTGGGGTCTTTACGGGATGTACTTAGAATTAAGAAAAAAATAATTTAAATGACAGCCAAAAGAAAACCCTTTCTACTTAGCTCTGTGTATCATAATTTCTAGTGTATTTCATGTGCATAATGTCACGGGGTATAATGTTTATCTGTATTTTCCCATTGGTATAATTCTTTATTTTCGCAAAACAAGACTATCAATCAACACCAGCTATAATATAAACGCAATCACAGAATGCTATCTGAAGCTGGTTGCTTGTCCTGAGCAATATTAAATGCGATTTATTTTTTCTCCTCTTGTACAAGTCCTTTACTAGACTCAGAAATGTTTTAAAAAAATGATTGTCCTTATGAAATTTATTCTAATACTTTTCTTGGAAGAATAAAAATGCAATTCATTGTCTTCTTTTATCCCACTGCGATGGCTTCATTGCCTGAAAGTTGGATATTATACAAAAATAAATGAATCTAATGAAATGCCCGAGGACAACAATACAGTTGAATTATTAGGATAATGTCAGCTCCAAACACGCACAAAAGTATGTGCTGTACAAACCGAGCTTCTTATTTTTCTTTCAGCTTCCATGTGTTCTTTAAATTTTTGAAAACCTTTTTGTCAAAATATATTCTTGAAGCCTTAAAATTTTTTTTTTCCAAAGACCCTTTATTTCTTTGGTGAGAAAACTCAGTATTGTATTCATAGGGAAGCTCGTTTTTTTTTTTTTTTTAAAAAAATGTTTTTACTGATTTCAGAGAGAGGAAGGGAGAGAGAGAGTTAGAAACCTCAAAGATCAGAGAGAATCCTGGATTGGCTGCCTCCTGCAGGCTCCCTGCTGGGGATCGAGTCCCCAAGCGGGGTATGTGCCCTGACCAGGAATCAAACTGACCTTCTGGTTCATGGGTTGATGCTTAACCACTGAGCCACACTGGCCAGGCAGGGACTCCTTTTCAATGCAGGGATATATATGCTGTGACCTTTAGCTACTTAAGACTCTCGAAGACTCATATACATGCAAGGTGAAGGATCACACTCTCACTGAAAAAAAAAGAATCTATCATCGTCAGTGGCCTCTGAATCCTAAGTATGGATTTCTGTCTCTCCCATACATTCCATCTGATGCATGTTTTGATCCTGCAAGACCCAGGCCTGTGATTAACTTCCTGAGAGACAGCATGGCGTCCTCTGGCATCACTGCCAAAAGCATAGGACGTGCCACTGGATGGATGCTTTCTGTCCCAGGGGCTGCAGCATCTTCAAAGAAAGGAGCCATTGATTCGCAACCTCCGGCTAGTTCTCTAATTAGGTGACAATTTGGATGCAGTACAGGCCCTGAGTGCACTGCGGAGGACCAAGCGCGGGCCGGGGAAGGTGCCCAACTGCGGTGCCTCACAGAGAGCAGATGGCTGAGAAAACACGATGTCTGCCATTATTTCTGAGTTGTCACTTTTAAGTCCATTTAGCATTATTATGGAAATTTAATTCTTGGACTTTTCATTAGGAAAGCCCTGCAAATATTTTTCACTCTCTGAAATAGTTTACCAAGTCGATCCATAGAGAGGCATTTGAAGTTCTGCCCTAACAGAAAATAGAAATAATTTGGCCTCTGTAATCTGCTATCTGAACGCTACAGTTTACTGTCCAAATGGAACTTTAAGACACTTAGCTTTGTTTGAGTGCAATGCGCAGTAAAAGATAGCTATGTACATCCTGTGGATGTTTTATTTATTATTAAAGATGAATAATAAATATATTATTCTAAAAATATATTGCATCTAAGACATCAAAATGGAAGCAGATACAAGGTTTTTAAAGCTGATCTTTATATCAATCAAGGTAAAACAAATGTATTTTGAAAATAGTTTCCCAGATAAAGGGATGAAAAATTCTCTTATAAACATCAGTAACGGTACATGCCCTTGACCGGAATTGAACCCAGGACCCTTCAGTCCGCAGGCCAATGCTCTCTCCACTGAGTCAAACAAGCTAAGGCTATTTTATACTTTTTAAACGGATTCTATGCTTATGCTCTCAGTCACTGACTCACATAATGTGACGGCTAGAATCCAGCTTCCCTCAAGTTCTCATTTGCTTCTCCTGAGTGGGGAAAAGACATTTGCAAAATTACTTTTTCAACGTCCAAAAATGGTGAGTAGATTCTGTTAGGTAATTAATTTACTTTAATAACAACGCTCTTACACTGGCCGTGTTAGTATTGTCCTCATTTTAACATGAGTACGTTCCATACAGAAGAAAATGAGAGAGAGAGGGCTTTGATTTTCTCGTTTCTCTGGTTCTATTCCTCACGCTCCGCATTGCTGTTTTTATGGACTTGCCGATATCTTGTCCCTGCCTGACCCATAATATCTCAAACCTAGGTTAAAAAAGTCAAAAATGGTTTTTCACAGTTCATGAATCAGACAAATACGTGCTGGATAAGTTTTCATAATGAGTCAAAGAATACATATCTTAGGAAGCTGTCAGATACACTCTGAGGCAGAAATATGGGAAGACAATGTGGTATTTTTAAAAAATAAATGATTATTTTTCTCTACCATGGGGGTGTTGAAGTCTGAAATAATGCAATCATTAGAAAGTAACTGTATACTAGTACCTAATTTCCCTTTCTTATTTCCACAAATTACATTTATTTGAAATATTGGACATATGATGTGTTCCCATCTCATCAAAACTTCGGAATAAATTTGGGCTTTGTGTATATGGACATTGATGCAAGTTCATTATAAGTCAAGAATACACTATATACAGAAAAGGTAAGGCCCAGGTCGTGGGGCTATCATCCTAGAGCAGGGGTGGGCAAACTTTTTGACTTGAGGGCCACAATGGGTTCTTAAACGGGACCGAAGGGCCGGAACAAAAGCATGGATGGAGTGTTTGTGTGAACTAATATAAATTCAAAGTAAACATCATTACATAAAAGGGTACGGTCTTTTTTTTTGTTTGTTTTATTCATTTCAAACAGGCCGGATCCGGCCCGCGGGCCATAGTTTGCCCATGGCTGTCCTAGACCCTAACATTTCTCACTACCTAAACTATGGCAGGAGCTGTGCTTACTTCCAGGAACTGAAAAGGATTCCCCGCCGAAAAATGAAGAGTGCTGTGTGCAAAGGGCAAGGTGCCCAGTGCAGAGACCAAGGTGCCGAGTTGCACAACCATGGTACCCAGAGCAGAGACCAAGGTGCTGAGAGCAACAACCACGGTACCCAGTGCAAAGCCCACGAATACCGAGAAAAACCAAGATGGCGGAGGTGGATCGTGTGCAAAAAATGACCATGAGCAAAAGGGCCAAGTTTAACAGAATGACTACGCTGGTCTAAAAGAATTTAATCACCATGGCCACAGCCTAAGAATATAGGAGGGCCTCTTGGAGCCCAGGCTCAGCCTCCTCCTTTCCTTGATCAAGGGATAAAGTTCTGTTCTGCTTCACTGAGCTCAGTCTCTTTCTATTGGCGCCAATAACACTGGGCACAAGGACCTTGGTTGGGGTCCCCGACCTGGAAGGGTAGATAACGTCACCACATCTACTTTGTAAGCCTTGGGAAGTGTGGACTTGGGAGATCAAGTACTAAGTGCATATCAAATGTCTATAAAAAGAAGGAGATCTTGTGCTTATCAAATGTCTATAAAAAGGAGATCTTCTAGTGGCAGCATCGCTGAGAACGTTCTAGAAAACCCATGCAAACAGTTCTGACTTTTTGAAAATACATACATTATTGCTCCAGTCTGTCACTTGGCTGTGTGTGTGCTCACTGAGCCCAGTTGCTATTTCAGTTCTAGACACTCTTTCAACCTGTCTGACCTGCCCATCCTTTCACTTCGGTGGCTTAATTAGGGAGTCCACTGCCTGCATACCTCTGTGCCCGGATCACCGGCCCATATTCCATGATACTGTCGTATGGCTCCTCGTGTTAATTCATCATTTGAAACACAAAGCACAGCAGGGCGACTCTCTGTAGGCGAGCTTTTACAGGAATGATTGTGAGCTGACTAGTCATGACCTTGGCTTTATCTATGCTCCATTTTTGATCTAACATCTCAGTGAACATCAATTTTGAAACCATTTCCAAGTACACTGAGAAACGGTGTTTGAAGCGTGGGGCCGTACATTCTCTCTTAGATATGTCCCCCGTTCAGGGTAGATTGAGTGGGATTAAAGGAAGCAGACATGCTCTCAGGGTTAAATAAGAAAGGTATTCCACTTGAATGGTAATTCCGGGAGGAGGGCTGTTTTCCGCATTATGGACACAAGGGCAGAGCATAGTGGGGAACTATTCAGCGGGGAAGTCTAAGGGAAATGATGCTGTAAGCCTCCCTCACCCACAAACAGAAAGGAAAACCGTTACTCTCTGAGACCAGGAGCACCTCTAAGGCAGGGGACAAGCAGGCGATGAATTACCAGGTAAGCGACTCGGGGCTGCCTTCGACAGGTAGAAAAGTTCAACGCTGATGGATGCAGTAAGCAAGGGTTAGTTAAGCGATTAATGAAGAATATTAAGGTGGGTTTTTAAATCCTATTGATTACTCAAGAAGTTGTTTAATCAGGGAAATGTTAGCTACAACCAATATGTGATATATTTTACACGCATCAGGTTAAAAAATTGAATTGGAAACTGTAAGTCAGTGTGAATACTGGCAACATATTTATTTTTATTAATATATTTTTTCATTGATTTCAGAAAGAAAGGGAGCTGGAGAGAGAGAGAGAGAGAGAGAGAGAGAGAGAGAGAGAGAGAGAGAGAGAGAGAAACATCCATGATGAGAGAGAATCATTGATTGGCTGCCTCCTTGCACGCCCCACACTGGGGATCGAGCCCACAACCTGGGCATGTACCCTGACCGGGAATTGAACCTCCTGGTTCATAGGTCAATGCTCAACCACTGAGCCATGCTGGCTGGGCTAAAACATAATTTTTAGTAGAATCAATTAAACGTGGTAAACCACACACATGATGGTAAAGTCAAATAGATTTTAGATAAATATGCTTTATATAACTATGAGTAAGCCAGCATGAACCTGGCAAAGAAAATACCATTCTCCTCCTCAAGAAAGGAGTTAGTTTGGTCTTTACAAATTTACTTGAGGTTTAAATAGTCCTCACCTCAGACCAATTTAGGCCTTAACCAAATAGTCCTGTCGCTAAACATTTTTTAAATATGAAACAAGATCCTTTAACTTACCATATTTTTTTTAAAGCAAACATAAAATTAGTCCTTTCTGAAGAATTCTACATAGGTGATTTCATATGTGTCTTAAACCTTTTTTTAAAAAAGGCTTTAGAGAATTTTTCCAATAAGATCACTTTACTGCTAAAAAAATCCCCCCAAAAAACAAAAAAAAACACACCAAAAAACACTCAAAAGCATGATTGTTTGCTTGATATGAATGACCCCCTGAACTCTTTGAAATGAATGGAAGAATACAGATAATTGTGTTTTTCATTCACAGCCACAACCCGCACTGTGTACCATCTATTTAGAGTTGCTATAATGTTACATTACAGACTATTTCGTGCCTAATGTTTTCATCTCGGCATTTCTGAATTTCTCTGCTTAACAATGTGAAAGTGAACAGTAAGGTAACAATGTAATTTAGGTTGCTGTTAGTCAATTAACTCTGTGTGACACTTGAGGGGGAAAAAATTGGCTTATACAATTGCAATTTCAGACAATAAAAAGCTTCATTTTTGTTTGTACAGAGTAGCTCACATCAAGGACTATTATTCTACTTCAATATATTTCTGGTTCCAACCTCGCAGGAAATAAAGACACTATATTTTTTTCTCTTTTACACTGTTGACGCCACAGTATCCCCCAAGTTGCAGGAATTTCCACTAAATATTGTAGTACATGCAATGCTTTGATTTGCTTTGGGGAATATTGTTTTGTGTGTGTGTGTGTTTTTTTTAAAAAGATTAAACCACTAATGACTTCAGCTTTTAACCTCAGTCATAAGTACAAGTGCTCTACTACATCCTCACAATTTAAATGCAAATAATCTTTAAACAAAACTAATCTGCAGGGCTTTTGTACAGTGAGTGATAAATGGGAGGGGATTTTATCGAGTGATATAGCCAGCAATTCAGGTTCCTCTTCCACATCCATCATCTCTCCACACAGATCAACAATTAAAATAGTTCAGCGCTTTCGAGGGAGTCTGGGCAGGCAAGTTCATCATTTACCTGCCCGTGGCATTACCTTGGGGAGAAGCGAGCTGATCCAAAGGGTAAGTGTTAATTGAAAAATGTGTAAAGGAAACAGAAGAGCCTGCCTCTAGGTTTGCTTACCTGCAAAACCCACTCTGTCCTGTGCCTAGAAAGGCTAACAGTCTTGTCTAACACAGTGACACCTAATATAGAGAGGGCACACAGGTATTTTAATGGAGCTCCTTATGCTGCAGAAATCAACTTCTCTTCCCAAAACATTCCTTTCAGCAGAATCGTGTGATCATTAACATCACAGTTGACCTGACTTCAACATAAAGAAAACGTTTCTTTGGTTATTTTAATTGCTCATGGTCTCACTGTTTATAAATTGTAAATTTAAACATACTACATTTGTGTTCAATATTTTCTTTTAGTTCTGTGGACGCAAGGGGCCACATGCTAACCTGACAAGCTCAGGGAAGGCCTGCATGATGGTCTTGCAAACTCAGACCTAAAGTAACCACAAAGGATGGTCTGAAATTATACTTTATCTCAGCGGTTCTCAACCTGTGGGTCGCGAGCCCTTTGGGGGTCGAATGAACCTTTCACAGGGGTTGTCTAAGACCATCGGAAAACACATATATAATTACATATTGTTTTTGTGATTAATCACTATGCTTTAATTATGTTCAATTTGTAACAATGAAAATACATCCTGCATATCAGATATCTCCCTATATACATGACAACTCACAACAGCAGCAAAATGACAGTTATGAAGTAGCAACGAAAATAATTTTATGGTTGGGGGTCACCACAACATTAGGAACTGTATTAAAAGGTTGCGGCATTAGGAAGATTGAGAAAACACTGCTTTAACTAAAAGGATTTATGGTGGGTAGTTAAGTCCTAGGCTGGTATCTTCACTGACAAGGTCAACCTTTAACTGAGCCTATCTGTCTTTTTGCATCTATGATAACACATCCTTGACATGTCTGGGTAACTTGTAACTTCCCTTTCTTTTTCTGGACCCCTTGGGGCACAACCTAATGTGCTGGGCACCGGGACAGATACCACAAATTCTTCATTGTTATCATGTTAATTGTTCTTGCACCCACTTAAGCCTGTGTCTCTCATTTTACTTTTCATCCAATCCCAGGGGTTTCCCTGCTTTGCTTTCTCCTGCCTCCCTAGTCTATCACCCATGGATTTCATGTAACCCACCTATGTCCCTTTCCTTTGATTGTAATGTATAAATACAGATGTAACCCGCCTATCTCTGGAGCATGATCTCAATTTGTTGAGGTTCTGCTTCCCGGCAATTGTTCACAGTTGGCTCAAATAAACTCACAAAAATTCTTTACAGGTTTGAATGTTTTTATGTTAACAGTTCCAATATTTTTTTGTGAGACATGAAAGTGATGGAAAATAAGTAAAAATTTAAAAATAAAAGGAGGGCAGTGTATATTCTTTAAAGGATCAAAGCCTCTTAGTGAAGAAGTAGGTTTCAGGTCTGGAACAAGGAAAGCACATCTGGAATGTGGATTACTTTGTTTTACCAAAGATAAGAAAGGCCTCACAGGTGACTGAGACATATGTAAAGAACAAAGGCGTCGTTTGTTAATAATGCCAGATAATAGTAATGGATACTACTGAATTCAAACTGATTTAAATGAATGAATGCATGAAAAAGGACAGCTTTTTCTTACAGAAAGTCACCTAAAAAATAGAATTATACTGCCAAAACAAGAATAAAAGGATGGTAAACCTAGCAGATCAAAGTTTAATAAATGAAATTGGTTACAAATTACCACAAACAATTAATAGAAATTGTATAGTAAGGATACCTGGTAGATTACCCTAACTAAGTCATCCATTTACTATGACTATATCACAAAAATTAACAGCCTGTTCTTCCTGCTCTAACTCACTGAGCACAGTCATCACTCCAGGCTCTTCCCACCAAAATCCACGCAAAACTCACCGGAAGAACAAGTCCAAAAAGGAATGCATCTGTGCTCCTCCAAAATGCCAGAGTCAAGGCAAACCCATCAGGTTTGAGAACGTCTGGATCAAAAATTATAAGACAACGAAATGTATTTTATGATATTGGCTTGAATTTCAAACCAGGAAAAATTAGTTATAAAAGAGCATTATTTAGGAGCAATTGATGGACTTCGAATAGGAACTGTGGATGGGAGAAAGGAATTCTATCAATAGTAAATATTCTGATTTTGAAAGTTGTACATAGTCATAGAACAGCATGCCCTTTTTCTTAGGAAGCATGCATGACCCTTTTGGATCTAAAGGGATGTAATTCTACAGCTTATTCTCAACTGGCTCAGGAAAATTAATATATTTATATACATACACATGGGCATGTGTATGCACCTATACAAACAGAACAAGAGAGGGGGTAATAAATATGTAAATGGGGCAAAATAGAAATACTTGGTCAACTGCCTAAAAGATTCTAGGGGAGCTCTTTGAACAATTTTGAGCACTTTTGAATTAGCTGAAGATGACATCAAAAAAAGGTATAAAAGATGTTACTACTCAACTGGGTTGACAGAGGTGAGACTCTGCTTTCATTACAGGATCAAGGGCATCATTTTATCCCATATCACAAGGAACAATGGAAATAAACACAACTGTTGCATCAATCAGATTGGATCCAAAATGGACACTAGGGGAACTAGAACGACTTTGACACTGGAAATTATACTGAATGGAATCAACACACTAAACATTTTAAATACTTCTGCTTTTTTTATTATCTGTTAAATATGGTGTTGCAGTAGCAACGTGTAGCCCATACAAACAGGTCTATTAGCTAGCCCTGGCTGGTTTGGCTCGGTGGATAGAGTGTTGGCCTATGGACTGAAGGGTCCTGGGTTCTGGGTTCGATTCTGGTCAAGGGCACATAACCGGGTTGCAGGCTCAATCCCCAGTGTGGGGCATGCAGGAGGCAGCCGATCAATGATTCTCTATCATTGATATTTCTATCTCTCTCTCCCTCCTCCTTCCTCTCTGAAATCAACTATATACATATATTTATTTATTTATATTTCAAACAGGTCTATTCAAGCTTCATTAAAGAGGTGGTGTTTCTTTGCTTGTTTAATCCACTATTTGGAATAATTTATTGTCTTGAGAGCTACCTTGAAAAATTTCTGGGGATTCTTCATTAGAGATAAACAAGTAATGAGCATAAAAAGGAACAATTTGCCAAAGAAAAACTAGCGACATCTTACCACTCATGTAACTATGCGTAAATTGCTGAAGGATTTGCAGTTAGGGTCAAATGTAAATCTCTAGTTCTTTAGCTATATAACTGCAGGAAGAGTGTCTTTTCTGGTGTAGTCTGAAATCTTTTCATACAAGTTTTGCGGGTTTAATTTTTAAATTGATTTTAGAGAGAAAGGAAGGGAGAGGGAGATACAGAGAGAGAAACATCTATGGGCTGTGTTCCCTATGTCCCCCACTGGGGACTGAGCTGAAACCTAGGTATGTGACCCGACCAGGAATAGAACCTGAAACCTCCTGGTTCAGGGGACAACGCCCAACCAACTGAGCCACACAGGCCTGCGCAAATCACTAAAGGTTTTTTACAAAGAATTTCCAGTAAAGTCTATGTCACTGTGTTCATTATTTTATGCCCTTAGAATACATCTTTGTTTCATTTCGTTAGTAAACATATCACTGATTGCTATATGCCCTTCAAGCAGTATCAATTATGCAACGAATTAAACGGTATAGGTTATAGGGCAGAATGACTTTTATAAGGTTCTTAAGAGAAGAACATTCGGTACTTCATACATGTTCCTTGCATTTTTTTCCTGCCCTGCTGTGTGTTTGGACAGTATGCGGAAATGTGCTTCAGCCATTCAGCCATGAAGGCAACTGAGTTTGCAGCCTTGAATTACTGTTCTCAAAGGAGACAGGCCACTTTTACTTTGCAAGGTAACCATTTCTTTGGGGGGGGGGGGTAGTTTTAGACTTTCTTAGTCTATAATAATGAATCATGGTATATTGAGGAATTGATGGACTATTTTTGAGTGATTCATCAGGGACTTCCTGGAACTGACGAGTGAAACCAATCAAAGGTAATTGCGGATGGAAGGCTGCGTCTGCCTTTCTGACGGATGCGTGACTTTGGCCCGAGCATTCGGAAGAGTCCAGGTTCTTGACGTTCAGGTGGCTCTGACTGCCTTGGTACTGATCGCTTTTATGACAAACAAAGGCACGAATGAGAAGCCTCATATGTAGAATGTCTAACCAGCCCAATGCTTTCGACATTTTCCTCAGCACACTACGCCCCCCGTACATTCTCTGAAAGAGATGGAATAACGGAATTAAACATGAAGAGCTAAGAAAAAGATTTAAGCTCTTCGCTCCGAGAAACCTATGAAACCCATAAAATTAGCTAGAGATCTGTCATAAAGGTCCTCACAGATAAACGCTAAGAAAAGCCTGCCAGGCGCATTCAGCTGCTGAAAAAGAACCTCCCCCAAACAAGTGGACAAATTATCCTCAGAAACAAAATATCACATCAAGAGGATCGGTCAGGGCCACTTCTGCGACATTTTTACCGAGAGATTCCTTCAGATAATGTATGAATCCTGTAATGTGTGTTTGCAAGCGCTGACTGCCACATATTTGTATTCTGAGTAGAAGCGATCAAAAGTAGCATTAATAGCTAATGGAGGGCCATCTTTTAAAACAACCTTCCATGTAAACCTACAGAAAAAGGAGTGACTATCATAAGCAGGCACTCCCTCCTATGAGGGCAAAAGATAACCATAAAGGCAGGCTCAGCCTCGTCAGCCTCATAATGAAACAGCCAAAAAAAAAAAAAAAAGCCACATTGAGATTCCATTTCACACTCACTTAATTGGCAAAAACTAAAGAGTGCATCTGACGATACCAAAGTTTAGAGAGGTTTTTCTTAGGAAGACCCCTCAATTGTTGGTAATGAGCGTGTTTTCTTCTTCTTTTTAATATGCTTTTATTGATTTCAGAGAGAGGAAGGGGGAGGGAGAGAGGGAGAGAAACAGCAATGATGAGAACCGTCAATCGGCTGCCTCCTGCGCGCCCCACACTGGGGATCAAGCCCACAACCCGGGCCTGTGCCCTGATCAGGAATCGCACCCTGACCTCCTGGTTCATAGGTTCAGTATTTCCCTTTACCACACAGGCTGAGCATGAGCGTGTCATTGATACAACTTTCTGGTAACAGCCCAGCATTATCTTGTGAAACCGAGCATCCCCACGCCATGATTGCCCTCTTGTCCGACACGCAGGACACAGCATCGCTGCCGTGGATGGAAGCCGTGCATGAAAAGGCTCCCGAGGGCCCTGTTTGTGACAACCAAGCCGAGGAATGAACTCAGGAACTCAGTGTCCAGGACTGGACCCACGGAAGGAAGGACCTTCCCATTTTGCCCAATAAAAGCCAGCGTCTGTGTTTCCTCCCCTGCCAATCTGGGATTTGCTTTGGCAAATAGAGGGAGACAGAAGAGATGCCATGTCTGAGGTTCAAGAGACCTCCACACTCTCAGAGCCCTGAGCCAGCGGTGGGGAAGCTGGTCTATGAAGCCGATGAGAAGCCACACAGGAGGTCTACGGAAGAGATAAGGTTAACAAGAGAACGGCCCAGCCAGCCAGCCGCTCAGCCAGCCCAGGGCAGGAGGCAGAAATGTGGCCATGACAACGGCTTTTCCTGCCCTCCTCTTTCCAACCACAGCAACACCCCACCCGGTGGAGCACTTGCTAAACTGCAGCCACGAAGAAGTACCTGGTTCTGTTTTGGTCCATTAAGTTCTGGAGTGGTTTGTTATGGAGCAAATTATTAATAAGACAGATTGTTTTCTTGTTATGTAGTCTTTATATATTTTTTCCTTTTTTTAAAAAAAATATACTTTATTGATTTTCCACAGAGAGGAAGGGAGAGGGACAGAGAGCTAGAAACATCGATGAGAGAGAAACATCGATCAGCTGCCTCCTGCACACTCCCCATGGGGGATGTGCCTGCAAGCAAGGTACATGCCCTTGACCGTAATCGAACCCAGGACCCCCGAGTCCACAGGCTGATGCTCCATCCGCTGAGCCAAACCGGTCAGGGCTAGTCTTTATATTTTTATACTGTTTCTCAAGATACAGGCGTTGCAAATATTTCCCCAAATTTATAGCTTGCTTTTTTTTAAACTTTTGAGATATCTTTTAATGAACAGAAGCTTTTGAACTTAAGATAGCCATGTTTAAAATGGTTTTCTTTCCTTTAAGAACAAACGCTTTCACATCCTGTTTAAGAAAGCGACTACTTCCCAATATCAAAAACATATTCATTTCTATTCTCTCCCAAACACTACAAAGCTTTGTCTATGACATTTCCGGTTTGGGTTATCTGGGTGTGAATTATGGATATGTTGTGATAGAGGAATTCAATTTCATTTTTCTTTCCATACGGATAGCACATCTTTGCTGCTCATTTTGCCACCTCGGCCCTAAATCACAGCAGCATCGTTGTGCGGATCTGTGTCTGCGTTCTCCGTTTTGTTCTAGGCATTGATTTGCCCATCCCTGTGCCCTGCTCACACTGTCTGAACTACCGCAACTTAGAATAAATCTCAGGATTTAGTAAAGGCTTCTCCTTTTCTGTATTTTTCTTCCTCAGACAGGTTTAACCTACTGATGCTTCTTTGCTCTCCTATATAAATTTTAGAATCATTGACTCTGTTGGTCAGGGTGACTCCGTAGAGAAGTATTTCATTCCAAAATATAACTTTGAATTCTGCCCCTCCTCCTCATAGACACACAATTTCATGAAAAATGGCATGAAACACCACAGTTCCCCTAGGGGTAAGCAGGTGTAAGGTTAATGGGCATACAAGTTAATGCATTTCATAGAATATATTTTAATAGGAAAGGATGTTCACTTTTGAGAAATTTTACTCTAATAGTATCGGTGCTTAATACTTAGGTTTTATTCAACATTGAACACTCCTTCCCACTATTTGCATCAGAACCTTCTGGTACATCTGTGTGAGGGTGTTTTAGGGATGTGTAAATGTACCTGTGATTTTAACCCAAAAAGTATTTTAATTCCATTTATCAAAAAGAATGTAAGGACAAGGGCCAGCCAGTGCCCTTTCAATTAAGAAAATGAAAGTGACAAAGAACCAACAATCCAGTCTCAACCACGCAGCAGACACGGCGGACACTGTAACAGATGCTGTTTTCAATATTATCAAACACTCTGTCTAGAAGAAACTCCCTTGAAAGTTTAGCAGCGAGAACAAGCCAATTTTTGATTAACTCTGTTTTTCCTCTATTCTCCAGAGCTCAAGTGGAAACCAACTTGCCCCGATGGTGCTGGAAGCAGAAGCAGCGAGCAAGTCACTCAAAAGGAATAAAACTCGGAGTCCAGCTGGATGCAGGGCAAATAAGAACATTTTCAAGGGAAGTTTTAGCGAGCGAGCTCACAGGCCCTTTTTTACATGCGAGGGAACAGCGGCTGGCTACCTACCCAGCAGACAGTAACTTTCAACATCGTCTCTGATGCTTTTTGACTCCTCTCTACTTAGGCTCACCATGAATCTACTGAGTAAGTTTGTTTATATACATTTAACTTCTCATTACATTTCCAAAAGCAGGTTATAAAATAGGCCAAGCTATCATTCATGCTGTAGTTTGGTTATACTACTCAGGAAAAATCCTTTAAGGTCACAATTTCATTATATATATTTTCAGAGAAGTATGTATAACATCACTCTCCCAACAAATTAAAAATAGTTATGACAGTAATACAATCAAGATATAGGTGAAATGTTAATGAAAGAAATAAAGCTAGTAGAAAGCTAACAGACATCAGATGCTATGAAAAATAAATAAAATAACTAGGTCTATAAAATTTGCATTTCTTGAGGTCAGAAGCAGTTAAATATGTGATTTCATATGGTTCTATCCAATATTTTAGAAATTATTCACATATTTTGAAATGATCCCGCTTTTGGGAGGTGATTTGATTATTCAGTGACTGTTTCCCATATTTTGTTCATTTAAAATTATGATTTAGCCCCACCAGTGTGGCTCAGTGGTTGAGCCTCCACCTATAAAACCAGGAGGTCACAGTTTGATTCCAGGTCAGGGCACATGCCCCAGTTTCTGGTTTGATCCCAGTAGGGGGCAGGAGGCAGCCCATCAATGATTGTCATCATTGATGTTTCTATCTCTCTCTCCCTCTCCCTTCCTCTCTCTGAAACCAATTAAACATTTCTTTTTTTAAAAAAAGAAATCCTATAACGATCCATAAGCTCATGTGAAGGAAAAACAAAAACCAATTGTGTTTGTTAGAAACAGTGTCACATTGTCTAGTTATGTAGATCGATGATCTTTGAAGCATAATCCCAGGATCAGCAGCATCACCAGCATCACCCGGGAACTTGCTAGAAATTCATATTCTTGGCGCCAATCCCCACCTGTTTGATCAGAAACCCTATGGGTGGAGCCCAACAATCTGTCTTTTTTCCTGAAAACAAGCTTTGCAGGTGATTCCAATGCAAATTTGAGAACCACTGATCTAGATAATTACCTCACCCTTTTGCGTGGTTTCCCCTCTGCCAACATGCCAGTCATTGCTATGGCAATGTATTACCGTATAGTCCACACGCAATTGTCTCTGATCTTCAGGGAGCAGAATGAATTGGCCAGAACACCATGGCTGGTCCCCATCTCTAGCTGGTAGATCCAGACTCCGCCCCCACCCATCTTTTTTTTTTTTTTTTGCCACAGCCCCTAATGAGAACTGTAACTGACTGATGCTTGTTTCTGCTCTTTTTCTCACCTGCCCACTAGCTGGTAAAGGCGTTAATGAGCAGGGAAAAGCCTGCAGGCAAACAGCAGGAGGAGGAGGCCAGCCCTGCCCCTTTAAATATTTGGAAAGATGCTATAATATTAAAAACAATTTAAAAAAACAAACACCCTCTTTTTTCTGCCTTAAAATTTCTTAACATGGCAATGTTAAATTCAGTTAAAACACTTTCTAGTAAAATGCGAGCTGTTATAGGGGCACTAGTAATTTCTCCAGGTTACTCTTTCTTTTCCTTCAAAGATTAGTTCTTGCCGAAACCGGTGTGGCTCAGTGGATAGAGCGTTGGCCTGCGGACTGAAAGGTCCCAGGTTCGATTCCGGTCAAGGGCATGTACCTGGGTTGCGGGCATATTCCCAGTAGGAGATGTGCAGGAGGCAGCTGATCAATGTTTCTCTCTCATCGATGTTTCTAACTCTCTATCCCTCTCCCTTCCTCTCTGTAAAAAATCAATAAAACATATTAAAAAAAAAAAAAAAAAAGATTAGTTCTTCCTTCCTTCGTCCTGTTTGTCTAGTTTCCATCTCTTGTGTTCTCTAACTACTGTCAACAAAGCCCTTCTTTCCTTCTCTCCAAATCTCCCTAAATTTTCATCTCTCTGTTCAACTGGCTTTGGATGGTAGTCTCTGAACCTACATAAAAACATTGAGAAAGAATAGGAAAATGCAATACCATTAAACACCCAGCCACTACTACAGGTGTAATTCCAAAGGTATTTCGGGGTTTGGCACATCAAATGAACCTCAGTTTGAAGGGTATTATTTGGCTTTTCTGTCTGTATGACTTTCTGCAAAGTGGTTGCAAGAAACTTTTAGAAAAGTCTTCTGTGATTTTGACTGAAAAAAAAACAACAGCAACAATCTAGATCATGAATATCATCATAAAACTCTAAGCTCTTCTTATTCTGTGATTTAAAAGAAAACCTGTCCCCTGCCCACTGGCGTGGCTCAGTGGTTGAGCTTTGACTTATGAACCAGGAGGTCACGTTTCGATTCCAGGCAAAAGGCAGGTCAGCTGATCAGTGATTTTCTCTCGTCAATGATGTTTCTATCTCTCTCTCCCTCTCCTTTCCTCTCTCTGAAATCTATAAAAACACAAAAATAAAAGATAACCCATCCCCAAGAACCCGAATATCACTGTCTCATCGATATAGAAAACGACTTTATGAACTTCCCTCCCTGGACATACCTCCCTCAGTACAGTTAAGAGCCCTGGTGTGGATTAACTGGCTTGTTGACCGAGTGATATTGATAAGGTTGTTACAGTTATTAGCATTGATGCTGCGGCCACCTCCACTGTCATGGTAACACCACCACATTAATTCTAGCTCTCTTCCTGCAAGGCCAAGTCATGTGTCATATTTGAAGTGATTTAAGTCATTGATCTCTTTGTTGAAATCAAAGCAAAGCAAATTGCAAAGATCACAGTCATGTGATCGTGACATAAATGTTCTCAAGGTTCCCAACAGAAATGTGAACTGGGACCCTGAGCCCATCAACGGTGGTTTAGTGTAAAGTGTGATGGCCGCTTTGCTTAAAAACACCATGACTCTTCCTCTTCACAATCGCCTGCTGAGGAGCTCTTTTTTTTTTTTAAAGAAATCATATAAGGATCGATAAGCTCATGTGAAGGAAAAGCAAAAACAATCCTGTGAATGCTTAAGATAAGTCTGATTTTTTTTTTTAAAAAAAAAAAAAACAGACTGGATTCCAAATTATTTCCAAAAGTTGTCAAGTTTTCAAGCCTTGTCTGTTGAAACTGAATATGAATTATGATAAAGAGTCAGAAAGGTTTGGAGCCAATTCTGGTGAGTAAAATAATAATGGAGACTCATGGGAAAGACAACATTGTGTCACTGGGCTAAACGAAAAGACCCTAATGCAGTGGTTCTCAGCCTTCTGGCCCTTTAAATACAGTTCCTCATGTGGTGACCCAACCATGAAATTATTTTCGTTGCTACTTCATCACTGTCATGTTGCTACTGTGATGAATCGTCATGTAAATATCTGATCTGCAGGATGGTCTTAGGCGACCCCTGTGAAAGGGTCGTTCGACCCCCAAAGGGGTCGCGACCCACAGGTTGAGAACCGCTGCTAATGTTCCTCGCTATCTAAACTCTGTCACCAGCTGTGCTTGCTTCCAGAACTGAAAAGAATTCCACACCATGAAGTCCAGGGTGCCCAGTGCAAACACCAGGTGCCCAGTGCAAAGTGCAAGGTGCTGAGTGCAAAGACCAAGATGGCGAAGGGGCATCGTGTGCAAAATACCCCGAGTTAAAGGGCCAGGTGCAACAGAAGAATGACTCAGCAAAGGGCCAGGTGCAACAGAAGAATGACTCAGCACCTACAAGAATTTAATCGCCTGTGATCAATTGCCACAGCCTGTGGATAAAGAGGCCCCTCTGAGTTGGGGAGAAGGGGCCCTTAGAGCATGAGCTCATTTATTCTCTTTAATGAAAGAATAAAGTTTCTGCTCTGCTTTATTAAACTCAATCTCTTTCTATTGGCACCAAAGGCCTTGGTTTGGGTCCCTGACTCCCACGGTCTGTAGCAATTATAGCACAAAGAGAGGATGGTATCTGTGTAGGCAGAAGCTAAAGGCAATTCCACATTTTGGTTTCTAGCAGAATTAAAGGAAATAGTTATGTGCTGTGTATTTATTAGTTCTACGAATTTCCTGAGTCACCCGTGTACTGTAAGATTATTGAGAAACATGTGTAGGGAATGCTACTTAATGGATTCAAACGTATCAGATGTATTGCATCTTGTAATATGATCAATCCTTCAGGACGCCACCATGATAAATGATGGAGCAGAATCAGCAACAGCCATGGAGGATCTCTTTGTCTCAGCCTTCCAGAAATAAACGCCAGGAAGGACATTCTTGACTAACAAGAAGTGAAAATGAAAATACATTTCTGGAGATTGACCTTTGCCCTCTATACCTCCTGAAATCTCTACTCTTGCATGAAAGTCCGGCACCGGGGCCGGGAGCAGCTCAATGCAGCATGCACCATCACCCTTTGCATCTCTGAATTTCCAATACAGACCTATGCGTTTCGCCCCTGCCATTGGACAGAACGAACAAAGCAATGATGCATTTTTAATAATGCAATATTACTTTAAAAAGCTCTCAAATCCGTGCAGCCCACCTCCCTAAAGCCGGCAGCTGTTGTCCATAGGGAAAATGAGTCCTGGCATTGCTAACTCGAGCTCATCTGCTCGCTAAGTGAGATGCAAACGTCTAGAAATCCCAAGGTTTCTGCCTGTATTTAAATCAGAATTGTGACGATTTTTTTTTAATGTTTATACTGATTTCAGAGAGAGGAAGGGAGAGGCAGAACCCTGTTGTGATAGGACTGATTGGGAACTACGAGTCAGTGAGTCCAACAAGAGGAAGTGGACTGAAAGCATTTAGCATCGGCCTGTTTTCTTTCCTCTCCTCTCCTCTCCCTCTTCCTCTCCCCACTCCTGTGATAGAAAGTGATTTAATTCAAACCCCAGTGACTAAGGATACTTTTAAGGAGCTCACTCAGCCAGCTGGCCCTGCCCTCTGTCACCTCCGACCTGTGACATCTCGCCCCAACTGTAATAAAGAAGGTAATTCACCCTGGAGATTTGGTACTTTTGCCTTATATTATTTATGTAAAAATACTGCATCCTTGTACAAGATTATACAAGTTCTGATAGAAACAAGCGTTTGCTCAGTCTGTTCAAATGGGAAGGAGCTTGTGGAATGGCTACACCTCCAATCGCTCATGTATATTTATAGACTCTTAAGCAAAGATACACATAGCACCTTGCATAGTATGATCACAGTTTTGTTACCAGTTCAGAAGTTTCATGTTCTCCTTTGAGGTTTCACTCTCTGAACTACCGTTGAAAGGCTGGGTAAAATAACAGACATTAAATCGGAAGCAAGGAGGCATTTTTGCCAGTAAAACAGAAGCCGCTATGGCTCTGTCACTTGGGATACATAGACCTAAGAATACAGTGTTTAAACTTTTATGCTGGAAATGGCTTAAAATTAATTTTTGTCTTTTTCCTCCTAAGACTCTGGCACCTCTTGCAAGCTCTGACCAATCAGACAATCCAGAAGAATCACATACATATTCTAAACTTCAAAAACAAATATGAACACCATCAGGTCACAAACAAGAAAAACACACAAATAAAAGCAGTGCGGGCAGGGCTCTGGGCGTCCCGGGTCTGTCTCCTGTTCCAACAGTGTTTGGACCGGACAGACCAGGGACGGCCCTGCTCCCAGCCTCAGGCCACTCTCCTGCGTCTCATCCAGTGGCCACCTTCACAGCCACCTCCCAGACCAGCCGACACACGGGGTTCCTTTCTGCCTGAACCCCTTATGCCCAACAACCACGCGCTCCCAGGATTAATCCACCACCGAGGTGGAGGCCCATCACCCGCCTGGCCGCCTGCCTCCGTGGGACCCACACCCACCTCTCTCTGGGCTGCTGTTTCCATCGAGAGGATGTGGCTCTCAAGGGCGGGGGTCACGTCTACTGCGAGTTGGCGGAGAAGAAGCTGAGGGCCTGAGCGTCTTGAAGATGCTACACCAGCGCGGTGGCCGCATTCTCTTCCAGGACGTGCGGACGCCTCCCAAGGGGAGCGGGCCAAACTCAGGGCCACGGAAGCCGCCTGGGCCTTGGAGAGGAGCCGGAGCCAGGCCCTTTTGTAGCTACAGCCCCTGTTCTCCCCGTGCAGACCCGCATCCCCGTGACCTCCTGCAGGTGAGACTCATCAGGAAGATGGGCCACACCTGCCTCACCTCCGCAACCAGGAGCCTGTGGAGCCCAGAGGCCTTTGGGGGGCCCCTCTGCACCCCCCGGGTGTCTGGGGTTTGCCTGAGCCTCTCCCCAAAACTACTAGCCATTCGTGTAACCACCCTGAAGCCTTCTCCCATGCATTGCACCAAATGAAATACAGCTTTTTGCAGCAACAATAAATCTGAAAGAATACACTTTAATGCACTACTAAATAAAAAGTAGTGCATTAAAGTGTATTCTTGCAGATTTGTAATTGGTTAAATGCCTCTGTTCATAACATTCATGATACTTTGTTCTGCATTCTAGTGTCTGAGAATAGTTATCAGCAGCTGTAATCTTTACTATTTGGAAATAACAGATTTTATAAATTATGAAATTTTCAATAAAGATAGTATTAGCATTAATTTGCCACAACATTTTAGCATATGTATCTGTGTAAACATTAAGAAACTTCCAAATTAAAGAGAATTAAGAATGTTGACTAATACATTTATTTTTGTCCGCAGTTTGCTACTGAGCAATATTATTAGGCATGATGTAAATTTTTTCCTGTCCTTGACTTTTTCTTATTGCAAACTTATGCAATAATAACAACTGAATTCCAGCTACTCATGCATGCCGGTTTCAATTTTTAAAACACTATTTATAATAAGGAATACAAACAGAAAATACTTTTAAAATTGAATATCTGGTTTGAATTTATTAGCTAATGTCTATATTTTGCCATTTTTCTTTTTTTTGGTCAGTTCTGTTTCTTACCTAATAAAGATCCATGATCACTTTTCTACCTTTTTTTACTTCATTTGAAATACATTGGATGATGTACATAAAGAACTTGCAAAATAAAATCCGACCCATATAGAGTTTTAAATTGATCTTAATGGGTATCAAAAACAATATAATCACTGGAAATAACTGACACAGCAAAATTAGATTGCTTGCCTGCGTCAGTGATCATTTGTGACCCAAAACAAGCAAACAAACAAACAAAATATTTCAAACCACATCAGTTTTTAGGGCATTAGTAGTTCCTATGGTTAAGGTTTTCCTTTAGTTTTGTTTTTAAGCATATTAAGCTTTTTTCACAGTTATTTTTTTTTAAACTTAAGGATTTTGTGCTGCTTTTGTTCTCCTTAATTTGGAGTTACATTTATCTTAAGGGTAGATTTTTAAATCAGGAACAACTTCATCCTCAAGCTTATTATGTATCTGGCATTGAGCATTTCCATTTTAATTTCACTAATCATTGCATGTGGAAAGTTCCCTTAGTATAGTTGAGCAAGTTCCCTTGCTCAACTATATTAAGCTACCTAAAGCAACGAACGGTGCTTTCTCTAGGAACTATGCTAATATTTTATTGGCCTCTCTATTATTCAGGTTCAAATATGAAAAACATCCGTAGGATTCTTGTTCCATTTGCATTTTAATTCCTAAGGACTGTTTAAATTTTTATTGTGTTGCATTATTGATTTTTTTTCCCTCTCTATGCTTTTTAAACTTGAAAGAACAAATGGTCTGTTATCTAACAAATGTGTAGGTCTTAGTCCCATTCACTTGTTGCTTAAAAAAGTACCTTGGAGATCTGGGCTTTAATGATGCCACAGAAATGCAAAACCCAGGTATTCCGTGGTCTGACTCCGCCACTAGAGGGCACTTAACCTAAGCAGAGCTTCCATAATGACCTCTTTATGTGGCCAGGCCCAAAATGATGACGTGGTGGCTAAATAGAGGGGAAGAGAGTGAGAATGAGAGAAATAAATGGAGAGGGGGGTGGGGGAGAGAGAGAACAAGAGAAAGATTCAACCGTAACAACATCCAATTTTGCCTTGTGAGAATTTTGCATTTCATAACTACAAAAGAATGCATAAGGTACACTATCTGTGCACAAATACTGTCCTAGAAATAATATTGTTGCCCTGGCTGGTGTGTCTCAGTGGTTAGAGTGTCAACTTATGGACCTAAGGGACACGGGTTTGATTCCTGGTCAAGGGCACGTACCTGGTTTGCAGGTTCCATCCCCAACCCTCATTGGGGCGCAAGTGGGAGGTAACCGATCACCCTCTCATGTTGAGGTTTCTGTCTCTCTTTCACTCTCTGCCTCTCCTCCTCCCCCTCTCCCTTCCACTCTCTCTAAAAATCAATGGAAAAAATATCCGGGAGGTAAGCTGATTGCACTCATATTTTAAAATCGAATCTTCCAGCTCACCTATATCCACCAGGTCGGAAACCCTGTGGCGTTTTATAAACTGGAACCCAGTCTTGCTGGGTGTGCCGTCCCTCTCCACTAGGATGATTTGTGCTCCTCATTTGGCCTGGATTGCTGTGGAGCAAACAGGAATGAACTTCCTAACATCTGCTCAGAGCAGTAAACAATTTATGGCCAGCTTTGGACCAAGATGGTCGTATGTCTGTGGAAAGAGAAACTCAATAAATGAGCTGAAGAGTAGAACCAACACAGCCGAAGGGCAACTTGGCCAGCTCCTAGACGGAATCGACGGCCTCTCGGAAAGTGATTGATGGATCACCCCAGCTTTTACGGGGAGCCCCTTTACTACTTGCTGAATTTATTGGCATACGGAGGCGAACATGGCCAGTGGCCGTCTTGGCATCCAATGCAATGGAACCATGACTATGTTTCCTGGTGAAAGCCTTTCTCTCTCGGGACCAGAACTCACTGTGCCCAATATTACAGAAACAGAGTGGGAAAAACAACACTTTCAGATTATTTGGCTTTCCCATGAGGCACAGCCACACCCCCTCCTTGGCTTGCAGGGCTCATGCATTCTAATCATGGGAGAAATTGCGATTTAAGACATCTGGGGCACCGTCAGGACCACTCCCTAACCCTGAGGAATTTTCCCTCCGAGTTTCCTCAAGCAGCTGTTTCTGGGATGAACCCTGGTTGCACTGATGAATTTGTGGATGCCAGTTACTACCTTCCAAGTCCTTCCCCATGAAACGTGTGCTTTGGTCGGTAGAGATGCCATGATGATGGACACAGCTTTCTGAATGTCTATGAAATGTGCTGGCACAGACCCTGGGCAGTAAGGGAATTCTGTGCCTCTGGGCACATATTCCAAATCACCGCTGTTTCAATGCTGAAAGGAGTAGGAAACAATCAGTTGGAGACCCCTGGCTAGTAAGATGCAAAATATTCCATGTGGTTTGCATCACTGGCCTCTGTCCTTCACAGATTGGGGACCAGTCTCAGTGCAAAACTATTCTACACTTGAGTCCATGCCTGGCCCCCATCTTTGTCATTGTGGCCACTGTGTATATTTCCATTGAGTCAGCACCAGTAGAACTGTGGGAAGGGGTGAGTAGTAACATTTCCCATCTGTTTATTGAGAGCCTCACCCACTTTATAATCAACTGTGTTCCTTTAACTGGGACACCATACCTTCTATTCATTTGTTTGTTTATTTATTTAATTGAGGAAAGGCAGAGAGAGGGAAAAGAGATAGAAATATCAATGATGAGAGAGAATCATCAATCAGCTGCCTCCTGCACACCCCCTAATTGGGGATTGAGCCCGTAACCCGGGCATGTGACCTGACAGGGAATGGAACCGTGACCTCCTGGTTCATATGTCCACACTCAACCACAGAGCCGTGCTGGCCAGGGGCCAGGCACTGTTTTAAGGTCTTGGTAAGTTTTAACTTCTTTCTTGTTGATAACCTCATGAGGGTTGTTGAAATGCATATTTCCTCAGACCACAGCAACAATTAGTGTATGTACCACCTCTGTGTATACATTTAGAATATTGTGTGCCAATCTCTCCAGTGAATTAGATATAAATACAGCAATCACTGGTACGTTCAGGATTTGTCCAAAGAGCAAGAGTACTTGGTTTCCTTTGTCAAGAGAGAGTGTAGGGAATTTGGAGATCTATAAACCTCCAGAAAGTTAAATTATCCTACATACCACACTTGGGTACTATCATCAGCAGACACATTTTCAACCTTCCTCGAAGAATTCACAGTCCACAGAACCTGTGGGCAGGATGGTTATTTTACGTGGCGCACTATGTAATTTGCAGGAATTACTGTTACAACAGCAGAAAGCACCTGAAAAGTCCCTGACACTATTTTTCACTCAGTGATATATCTATTTTTCTACATGATGGTGACGGCGTGCCACTCATATACGCAAATTGGTGGCTGCGTCAGTTCATAGGAAACAAGTTGGGGCAGAGAGAAAAGGTAATCTAAATAGACACGCATTTCCTCCGATTCTCAAAAGTCCATGGCCTCCTGGGATGACCTGAAGTCACTGTCAGAATGTTGGCACCTGTACCTCGTCATATCCTAAGAGACATTACTGGTCACGGTACAATGGCCCACAGCTTCTTTTATTCCAATACTGTCTTTGCAAAGCACCTACGTAAATGAGTAGTTAGTGAGCATATAGTTTAGTGCTTGCTAATTATTATTTATGGGATAATAATGCTAGCAGAAAAAGAATACTCTTGACATGTTTGTGTGTTTAAAATGAATGTTGTCTTGGATATTCAAAGGGGATATTCAAAGGGGATATCCGCCTAGCTGGCGGATAGAGGGTTGGCCTGCAGACTGAAGGGTCCCGGGTTTGACTCCGGTCAAGGGAACATGCTCAGATTGTGTGCTTGATCCCCAGTAGGGGGCATTCAGGAGGCAGCCGATCAGTGATTCTCTCTCATCATTGATGTTCCTATCTCTTTCTCCCTCTCCCTTCCTCTCTGAAATCAATGAAAACATATTAAAAGGGGGGGGGGGAGGGCGGGCACAATAAATTGTTCTTATGGCCAATGATCAGGATTTTTCATGTCCAGCTCATTGCATGACCTTTACTTCTGAAGATAAAACATGGTCTTTCCTTTGTAAAGTGTTTTCCAAATAATGTTTGTACGCATTAGCTCGTTTAAGCTTCACACCTTAGCATACATTATCATTCTGTACAGGGAGGGTAGAGTTTAATCTTGAACACAAAAATTCAATAACATTTTTCTCTCCTTAGGAGATACTAAGCTTTTTAATTAAAAAAAAAATATTGTCAGGCCATAAGAACAATTTATTACTTTGTAGGCATTACATATCATGCATTGTATGGATATTATGTAATTCAAAATAACTTAATTTACCTTTTAAAGTAAAGCAAAGGCATTGCAGATTATAAAGTTATCTCTGATGCAATTGTGCTTTCTCTTATGCAATTAGCATAAATTGCACTTTTCCACTAAATAGCCTCCACATATTATTGCATGTAACCAGAAATTATTCCTCTATTTTGCATCCACTTGTACAGTGTATGTTTTCTATGGAGTGTGCATTTATTTCAACCCATTTAGATCAAATATTTCTAGAAACTGATTCTATGCCTTCTTCTTCATTTTATCTTTCCTCGTCTACTTCTGTTCACTGTGGCTGCAAATCAATACATCTTACCTTACAGCCTAACTCTCAGAACAAGATGGGAATGTTCTCCGATCACCATATTAAACATGAAGAAGGATGGTGTTCGAATTTAGACAGAATAAAGAATGAAGCCCAGCCAATGTTGCTCAGTGGTTGAATGTCAACCCTTGAAGCAGGAGGTCAGGGTTTGATTGCCCATCAGGAGGAGTCGATCAATGATTCTCTCTCATTACTGATGTTCCTATTCCTCCCTCCCTCTCTCTGAAATCAATAAAAACACATAAAAGAAATAAAGAAAGCAACGAAATAGGGGATACCATGATGGTGACTTTGAAATTGCTCTGCAATTTCTCCACTAATTTCTCACATTCTTTTGTTTCCCAGGTACTTCACGGTGCCTATTCTTACCTCATCAACCTTTGGTGACCATCTTAGACATGGATTCATTGAGCTATCACATGAAAGATAAGCATAGAGAACATTCTAGAATGGATCTTTCTCATTTCAGGTCAGGGTAACTAGTCTCTCCCACAATTACAGATACTATTATCTGCCCGTCTGTGCTCATTTTATGATAATTAATTCAGCCCAGAAAATTGGTCCCGATTTCCCCTGCTAACTTCTGTTTAAGGGGTAAGTCAGTGCTAGGAGCATATGTTTGCATCTGACATGAGTATATTTTATTGGTGTGCAATGCGGCCATATGGCAGCTGCTTGGGGTTGGGAGTGGGAGCCCTTAATCCTTTCTCAGTCACTCAGAGACTCTGCCCTGGAAATTGGGGATTGAGACCAAGAGGAAGGAGAAAAGGAAATCCCATTACCAGCCTAGAATCGGTGGCTGTGGTTTTCTTGGGTGAAATGAATGACAGCACACGAGGAGGCGCGAGAAACACTAAATGTAGCCAATTCAAAAACATTCGAAATGTTTAAATCCAAAGAAAAATTTTATGCATTCTGTTTCTGATAGCTCTCCTTGTTTTGTTTATAACCCTTCTTCAGGCCCCGCTACATTCTGTCCCATATGAAACATCCCTTTGAACTAAAATTTTCTTAAGCTATTTCAAGTTAATTTCCGTTCCTGGAAATCTAAAGTGCCCTAGCTAAAAGTACTTAATTATCAAATAGTGGAATGAAAAAGGACTTGTGCCTAGAAGCAACGTCTAAGAAAATGTTCAGCTCTGCATTTTACATAACCATCTATTAAAATGAGAGGAAAGAAAAGAAGTTGAAATTTGTCATGCAAGTCATGCCTAAGAGTCCTCAGAGGAAAACACCAGAAGAATCAAGTATTTCTGAAGTACCCAGAGAGTCCTCGGTGTAGCTAGAGAGAGAAAACTCTCTACAGGTTACTTTTATCCAGCATGTGCAATTTAAATAATATTAAGGCTGGGTTGTTTATTCGGCAAGACCTTTTGTTAATGAAATTTCAGTGTGCTTTTTGAAAATACATTTTTTATTTAAAAATATATATATTTTAATTGATTTCAGAGATAAAGGGAGAAGGAAAAAGAGATAGAAACATCAATGATGAGAGAGAATCATTGATCGGCTGCCTCCTGCACGCCCCCTACTGGGGATCGAGCTCACAACCCCAACATGTGCCCTGACCTCCTGGTTCATAGGTCCATGCTCAGCCAGGGAGCCATACCGGCTGGGCGAAATTTGATTTAATATGGTGTTTAGCTAAAGAATTTAAGTTACCGATTGACATGTACGGGCCGGAAAGCTATTTTCTGGATTAATCATTTTGACAAATATTTATCTCATTTCAAGAGTCATTTTATGTGTGGGCGAGCCGGCCTGTATCACAGGAGGGCCATTAGGTTATGGCTTTCATCGCTGTGGTTCATGGACGAATATGAACCCAGAGATGTGTGCAGAAAAAAGAAATAGGAGTTAATAAGAGCTGGTAGTGGCAAAATGGCCTTTGTGATCAAACATGTGATTACCAGATGCCAAAGGAAATTGTGACAATCCTAGAGTACATTAACAAACAAATCAACAAGCTAACAAAAAAAAATATTTTTTGAGGCAAATAGTAAACTTAAGCAGTAGAATTATGTGGTTTCCTCTTAATGTTCTACGTTTTCAAAAAATCAAATTATTGCTCAGCCTCTGACACGATGCAGTTTGATCCAAGGATTATGAATTTCAATCCGTGATTAAATACAATTTTTTTTTGTTTTGTTTTCATTTTCCATCTGCAAAAGATGTGCTACATTTGTTGGCTGTTAGGACTTTATCCAAAGAGAATTAAGTCAATATGTTTTTCTGTTTTAATGTTTATTGAATGGCTGTCATTAAATATGATAATGCTGGACATTTTTATTTTCCCCAAAAGAAAAGTCCAAGATAAGCCAGTGACAACATTGTGAAATAGGTTCATTTGAGAATATGGTAACAGATGAATTTATGTCTCTAATTTTAAAACATTTCAGTCTTACATGTTATGGCCATTAGGTTAGGAGTATATTTTATCATTCATTAGTATGCTCTGCATGCCTTTTATGCGATAATCAACTTTGATGTTGATTGTTATTATACTTAAACAACTTTTATAAAATGGATCCTGGTGCTTTTTATATTAAAAATATTCATATTCTTAATTACTCAACGCTAAGTTAATTGAGACATTTTAGTATTCCCTAGATTGGAATTAAGTTAAATTTAACTTCTACAAGGTGGCTAAAAGGTACCTGGCACTTCCTTTCACTAACTGTGCCACTGTGGTATTTGCAAAACCCAATACCCAGCAACGGTGGAATGCAGAAAGCCCAACATTCAACTATGCAACACACCAAGTAATCCTATAAAAGGTAAAATCCGTGATTTAAAATTGATCTTATTCTCATTGGAAGAATAAAGAATGAAGAACATTCTAATCCCATTCATCGGTGCTCAACCTGTGGGTTGAGACCCCTTTGGGGGTCGAACGACCCTTTCACAGGGGTCGCCTAAGACCATCCTACATATCAGATATTTATATTAAGATTCATAACAGTAGGAAAATTACAGTTATTAAGTAGAAATGAAAATAATTTTATGGTTGGTGGTCACAACATGAGGAACTATATTTAAAGGGCCAGAAGGTTGAGAACCACTGAATGTCAACTTGGAATTCTTTTCTTCTCCAAAGAATTCAGCCTATCTTACTTCTGAGTGGCTGTCATCAATGTCACTGATTTCTATGAATTTTCTCAAATTCCAAAAATTCCTTCTTAAAATATAAATGGGAGATAATAAAAGCCGAATGAGGGCTCCCTCCTCCATAAGCCTATGGTAGACTTTACCTCAGTATTTATTACACAAGCTGCTTATCGAAACAGACAGAACTCTGTGTGATGGAATCTCAGACAGATGAGTTTTGGTGAGAAGTAGAATCTGTCCACAGGCTGTGCCGACGGGACAAGGGACCTGTGGATGCTTCCACGGACAACTGTGTCATTTCTGGACCAGGGCTGAAGGCCTGTGCCTGATGTTGTCTAAGATCGCCTTATCCAGGTGGCAGATTGGCCCTGACATACCTTACCCAAATTCACCTTGTCCTTTGTTATCACATCTTTTAAAAGTCTCATTGACTTCAGAGAGAAAGGAAGAGAGAAATAGAAACATCAATGATGAGAGAGAATCATGGATCGACTGCCTCCTGTAGGCCCCACACTGTGGATCGAGCTTGCAACCTGGGCATGTGCCCTGACTGGGAATCGAACCCTGACCTCCTGGTTCATAGATTGATCTCAACCGCTGAGCCACGCCGGCTGGGCTATTTTTACTTCTTAATTGGATTATCCAATGTCAGAAATTGTATGCTTTTGAAAGAATTACAGTGTTCCATAGGAGCATTAATTATTTATTGCATAGCGTATTTTTATAAATATCAATTCATCAGAAATAGAAGGTATTTGAGTCCCTATTTTGCAAGATGATTACAAAATAATTTTTTTGGAAAAATTAAAATAGGATTTTAGAAGAAAATAAAGATTTTGTTAGACCTCTCAGAGCAATTCAGCATTTTATCTCAAGCCACAAAGATCCAATCATTTGGCGTTTAATCTAATCATTATTTCTGAAGGCACACAATCAACAGCTCCCTAACAACTCCTCCACTCCTCTTAACACTGCTCATTTAAAACAGCAACCCGAACCCTCAATTGTGATGCCCCAGCGCAGGAAGACACACACAATCCGGATAAAGATACCTTTGCTGCCCCATTTCCATAAGGTCACCTTGACACGTATCCAAAATTTGATTTGGAGTGATCTCATTTATGTACCTTTTCCCCAAAGGACTTTAGATTGCAAAATAAATTATGTGTGAGATTTTCCTACACTAAGCCTTACTGTGTAGGTCCTTAAGAATAGGCCAATTTCCTGCTTTCTGGAGGAAAACTGGGGGGACAAAATACCCCGTGCCTCGTATTTGGGTGTACGCATTGATTGTACTGATCATCATGGGACATTACAACCTGGGACACGGGAAGCAGGGAGTGGCTGCTTTCTGTGCTCAGTAACTATGTATGTCAAGGATAGAAACAGTTCACAAATGTGAATGTATTTCCATTTGTATTTCTAGGCGTACTTAAAATGTCATTCGGGAACTGCAACTTGGGGAGGGGGTCTTGCATACTGCATCTCCATTCTCAAATTTCTATAATGATTTGGAGGCAGAAAATATAGCTGGCCGTCACCCCAGGGAAACTCAGACGGGCCTGTCCTCTCACAGTGGGATGTCTTCCCCGCAGGTGACAGGCAGAGCTGTCACGGGGCAGGATGATTTATCTCCTCTGATTTCATCCCTTAAAGATGCCCTATGCAAGGTGAAGTGATCATTTTCCTCCGAGTTAACACGTCCAACGTCTCATTTTTCATTCCAGTCCTTGGGAAATGACATCAAACACTAAATTGGGAACTCATTTGGGTTGTGAGGTTTGGCTGCCTGCCCTTTTCTCTGGGAAAAACAAGCAAATTATCTGTATTTTTTAGTGAAAGAAGTTATAGGCTACCTGGGCCTGGCAGGTTGGTCTCAGGACTTTTTTTTCTTCTTCTTTTAACTCACATTGGAGAAGCAAAAGAAAAAAACATAAACATGGAATTTTGCAAAATAACATATTTTTGCTGGAAAATTAATCAAAAATTAACAAGTAAAATATTCTTTTTTTGGGGGGGGGAACAGCTATTGAAGAATGTCAGTGAAAAAGAAAGATGGGCAGTATATTTTTCTACAACTAAAATATGCAATTGATTCTGTATGGTTTTAGGGGGAAAAAAACCACCATTATATGAGAGTAAAAATTCACCCAATCAATACATTATTTTCATCCAACAAGAAATCTTGTTTATAAACATTTTTTTCTGAAGCCAGAACACAATTTTATAATTCCTCTTCTGAATTCACTCATTTTAGCACATAAACAGAAAGCTATCTACAATTTGTTTGTGTAGACAAGATTGATGTGTTAAAACTAAATTCTAACCTACACAATTATCTATTTTTCCTTGATAAATAATTGATCATGGGTTATAATTTATTGGGTAAGTATATTAGCCATGACCCACTTAGAATTAGGGAAGTTATTTGATATTAAGAAGTCATAGGAGCATAAAGTAAGGATAGAGAAAGGTTGTCCTTTTTAAAGTTCATGATTATTTTATAAGATGGACATGCTTAAAGGAAAATGGCTATTAGTTCATTAAGTAATTGGTATTTGAGAATTTCACAAGCCATTTCTATGGGCCCTCGCATCAAATGAAGCCCATAATCTAAACAATGATAAAAAGTGAATATAGAAAAGTAGAGGAATGGTTAACTTTATTGAAAGCTAACTATTTCCATGTAGTAGGTGCAATGCTCTATGTGGATTATATTATTTATTTCTTACAACATTTCTAAGAAGTAGGTGCCATTAGTTGCATCCTTTTATGTTTGGGAAAAATAAGACATAACAAGGAACAATAATTTTCTCAATATCTCACACTTGGAAGCAGTAGAATCAGAATGCAAATCTGTCCAGACTCATTTTTTTTTTTAAATCCTCTCCCGAGGACATTTTCCCACTGATTTTTAGAGAGTGGAAGAGAGAGGGAAAGACAGAAACATCGATGTGAGAGAAACACATCAATCGGTTGCCTCCTGCACGAGCCCTGGCCAGGGCCCAGGCTGAGGAGGAGCCTGCAACCGAGGTATGTGCCCTTGACCAGAATCAAACCCAGGACCCTTTGGTCTGCAGGCCCATCCCCTATCCACTGAGCAAAACCGGCTAAGGCTGGAGCATGCATTTTTTTTAACCTTAGACTAATGAAAAGCAAAGTATGATGGGTGCCTACAAGAATCCAACAGCACAAAAGAGAAGGGCAACGTGTCTAGAGAGAGATGGGAATGAGAGGAGGCATTTCAGCTGCAATTCAAGGGAGGGCAAGAGTTTCCTCAAGCTGAACAGAGAAAGGGAAAAAAGTCACTTCAAGCTGATACAATTCTGTGAACAAAGCCAAGTCAAGAGGACACTTCCTCTCCTTTGTAACAAGTTTTCCGGTCTGTCTGGACTGGAGCATAAACTTCAGGGAGAGGATTTGAAGGCAATCAACCCTACTGGAAGTGTTTGCAGTCAGACCCTTGACTTCGAAGGCCACGCCAAAGGAAGCCACAAAAAACGAAAGGCTGCTATCCAGGGGTACTGGTTTGTATCAGGGATGCAATTTCAACTCAGCCGGAAGAGAGGCAATTCTTTGCTAAACTGGCTGGAAAAGCGGTTAACACTATAGAGAAATAATCGGCGTATGGGCTCACCTGACATAATGGACTGAATTAAGTGAAATTTAAATTAAAGAGTCAGATGTGATTGGTAGAGAGTTCTTCAAGTCTAAGTGAAGTATTTTCCAGTGCACCTCATTGCTTACGGCTTTATTTATGTGACCCTTAAGTACTGGCAAATAAAGTGCTTAGCTGTACTTGCATAGCTTATACTGTAAATATAAACCATAATTATATCATTTTTTATTTTTCAACAAGTTAAGCATTTCCATTTAAAAATTTATCTTTATTGTTGAAAGTATTACAGATGTCCTCTCCACCCCACCATTGATCCCTTCCAACCTGCACCAACCTGCATATAAGTTCTTTTTTTTAAAAAAAATATATTTTATTAATTTTTCACAGAGAGGAAGGGCGAGGGATAGAGAGCCAGAAACATCGATGAGAGAGAAACATCAATCAGCTGCCTCCTGCACACTCCCCACTGGGGATGTGCCCACAACCAAGGTACATGGCCTTGACTGGAATTGAACCTGGGACCCTTGAGTCTGCAGGCTGACACTCTATCCACTGAGCCAAACCGGTTAGGGCAAGTTCTTTAGTTAATCTTTTTCTGCCCCCCCCCCCCCCCCCCTGAGATTTCACAGTCTATTCGATGCTTCTATGTCTCTGGATCTATTTTGTTCATCAGTTTATTTTATTCATTAGATTCCACATATGAGTGAGATCATGTGATACTTGTCTTTCTCTGACTGGCTTATTTTGCTTAGCATAATGATTCTAATGTGCAATATTTGCATCGTTTCTTAGAGAAAGCACCAGTCTAGAAAGAATGTCCCACAGCTTTACTGTTACAAATAACATACTAAACACATATGCTTAAATTTTACTCCATCAACTGTTAGCTCCTCTGAAGTCTGACACATTTGTGAAAAATGTAAAAATAATAAAAGATCTGTCTTGTCGGTTGCTGAGAAACTTACAAGAAACACACATGCCTCAGACTGCCTCTGTACTGTTTTAGATCCTGTTGGAAATTTCCCGAAGAGAACGATAAGAATGATGCTATTAATAAAATAGCTTCCAGCCCTGACCGGTTTGGCTCAGTGGATAAAGCATCAGCCTGCGGACTGAAGGGTCCCAGGTTCGATTCCAGTCAAGGGCATGTACCTTGGTTGCGGGCACATTCCCAGTGGGAGGTGTGCAGGAGGCAGCTGATCGATGTTTCTCTCTCATCGATGTTTCTGACTCTCTATCCCTCTCTCTTCCTCTCTGTAAAAAAATCAATAAAATATGTTTTTTAAAAAATAAAATAAAATAGCTTCCAAACTATGAAAAGCTGCTCACCCTCACTAGCAATCTGGGAGATGCAAATGAAAACCAATGACACCCATCAAAAATAGCATCCATTGATGCTGCTGGATTCTTGTAGGCACCCATCATACTTCACTTTTCATTAGTCTAAGGATAAATAGCATCTATTTATCAAATAGCACATCCTTGCTATGTGCCCGTGTCCATGTTTAGTGTATCTTCGCAACCAAAATTCTCGTAGCTATTCTGGGAGGTCAGGGTCACTGTCCTTTTACAGATAAGGAAACAGATACATTAAGAAGTCAGTTGAAACAGTTGCCCAGAGAGTCAATGTCAAAGTGAGGGTTTGGTCTCAGGCCTGACTCCAAAAACGTGGCCTTTGTAACCACTAAAGGAGCAGAGAATTTTCTTGAAACAAATGTGGGGGACCCTTCACAATGGTCACTGTGGGGATCACAGGAACACGAGGTGGAGGAAGAGCTGTGCTGTGAAGCAATGCGGCTACAGTGACAATTCAGAAGGGACGACATTGTAGCCGTGTGATGGTGGCAGCAAGTGAGGTCACTTGTGCATATGTGAGTCCTAGAAAGATGTGGCAAAAATCAAACCTTTCGGTGAGCTTCGTGAGATTAGGGAGGGCTTGCTTTTTTGAAGATTCCTTTTTTTCAATTCTCACCCGAGGCTATTTTTCCATTGACTTTTAGAGAGAGTGGAAAAGAGAGGGAAAGACAGAGAGAAACACGTAGATTGGTTGCCTCCTGGACCTGCCCTGACCAGGGCCCGGGCGGGGGAGGAGCCTGCAACCAAGGTTACGTGCCCTTGACCAGAATGGAACTTGGGACCCTTAGGTCTACAGGCCGACACTCTTATCAACTGAGCCAGAATGGCTAAGACATTTTCTTTAATATTGTTAACTATATATTTAATTGAAACTTGTCAGATAAAGGAAAAGAAAAATATTCCCTCTGTATGTCTTTTACATATATATATATTTTTATTTCAGAGAGGAAGGCAGAGGGAGACAGAGATAGAAACATCAATGATGATAATCATTGATTGGTTGCCTCTTGCAGGCTCCCTACTGGGGATGGAGCCTGCAACCCGGGCATGTGCCCTGACCAGGAATTGAACTGGTGACCTCCTGGCTCATGGGTCAATGCTCAACCACTGAGTCATACTGCAGGGAGTTACACTCCCTCTCTATTTTAAAAAGATTTCTGATGGAAATAAATGTATCCTTATGCTTATTTTGCTTCTAATTGGATCACTGTTGCTTGGGATCCACTAGGTAGGGCTTGGTTGTCTGCATATTCTGATACGCTTATTTTTTATCTTGCTTTTGTAGGAGTGTGTGGGTTTCAGATCAATGCAAGTTCCATGGACTTCTGGGAAGACAACATTTTATGAAACTGCTGTCACCTAAATGCATACAAATGCTCTGGACAAAGTATAAATCAGGAAAATGTTCTAAACAAGCACAAGATAAAAATGTTTATATTACAGACTCTTGTATTTGACACTCACTTTAGAAAGAGGAGCTTAGTGGATTTAAAAGCTAGAAGTGCCCAAACTAGCTTTTGCTGAAATGGCTTTCCCCATATTCAAGTGTCATTAGCTTTGCAACTCTTATATTGTTGGCACTCACATTTTTACAGGATTGTAACACAGAATTACATTTACTTTATTAAAAAAAAATCATACAGCCCCTTTGGCGTGGCTCAGTGGTTGAGTGTCGACCTATGAACCAGGAGGTCACGGTTCGATTCCCGGTCAGGGCACATGCCTGGGTTGCTGGCATGATCCCCACTGTGGGGTGTGCAGGAGGCAGCCAATCCATGATTCTCTCTCATCACTGATGTTTCTATCTCTCTCTCCCCCTCCCTTGCTCTCTGAAATCAATAAAAATATATTAAAAAAAAACAAAGCAAGGGAGAAGGCAAAATAGACTTCAATAGAGCTGGATGGTGGTTCTATTGCTTTTCTCTCTCAACATGGATGTTTCTTTCTCTCTCTCTCTCTCTCTCTCTCTCTCTCTCTCTCTCTCTCTCTCTCTCTCTCTCCCCCTTCCTCTCTGAAATCAATAAAGATATATTTTTTAAAAAGGAATCACATGTGATCCCACTTCTAGGAATATATCCCAAGAAACCAGAAACACCAATCAGAAAGGATATATGCACCCCTATGTTCATAGCAGCACAATTCACCATAGCTAAGATCTGGAAACAGCCTAAGTGCCCATCAGTAGATGAATGGATTAGAAAACTGTGGTACATCTACACGATGGAATACTATGCTGCTGTAAAAAGGAAGGAACTCTTACCATTTGCAACGGCATGGATGGAACTGGAGAGCATTATGCTAAGTGAAATAAGCCAGTCAATGAAGGAAAAATACCACATGATCTCACTCATTCATGGATAATAGAGACCATTATAAACTTTTGAACAATAATAGATACAGAGGCAGAGCTGCCTCAAGCAGATTGTCAAACTGCAGCGGGAAGGCCGGGGAGGGTTGGGGGGCAGGAGGTAGGGGGGTAAGAGATCAACTAAAGGACTTGTATGCATGCATATAAGCATAACCAGTGGGCATAAGACATTGGGGGATAGGGGAGGCTAGGGGACTGTCTAGGGCGGGGGGATAAAATGGACACATATGTAATACCCTTTGTAATACTTTAAGCAATAAATTTAAAAAAAAAAGAAAAAAAAAGGAATCACATATAACCCTAAGGATGTGTAGTTATTGTTGTTCCGTTTGCTAAACCTCATGTCTTAAATTCCTCTGTTAATTTTTTTTTTTTGAAGTACAGTCTCTAGCGAGCATAACATAGTCTCCTGCTCCCGGCTCGCAAGGCTGTTTTCCATGTTCCTATGCCTTGCAAGTGCGATTTCTCACAGCGGGGAGCCCCATGCTTATTTCAAAGCGGACTCGGTTCATCTTTCTTCCAAGACTCTCAGTGTTTCTAAGAATCCACGCGGCAGGGGAGCTCACTGTGAGCAGGTGCTGCGTTTCTCTGCCTCATCTGACAATTTCTGTGTTTGCACAATGAGTGACATTCACAGGGAGGCTGGAAATATCCTGCTAATGTGGGTTCTCTTCTCTGTCTTTTCTGCTTGCAGAGGATAAATAAAAATTCAAATGAGGTTCAAACACCTCTGAGAGAATAAGTTAACAGAGCTCCTCAGGTGGTACGGAAACATAAACATCCGGGGAATCATGGGAAGAGGCATAGAGTAGAAAAGCATTCACTGGTTCCAATTGCATCAACGTTACTTTCCAGTCTCCAAAAGAAAGAATACGAAGGGGTAGAAGAGTCTGTGAGAAGGCCAAAGGAAACGATTTAGTGAGTGAAAATCAGCAGTATTTTATAAAGGAAGGTAAGTTATAGGTCTTACCTGAGTTTTTAAATAACATAGATGGTGAGTGATAGAACCTAGGTCTCCAGAATCCTAATAGGGTGCAATTTCACTATCTCAGGGCTATTTGGACTCAGGCAATTGAGACCTTTAGTCTTAACTATGCTTTCTTCTAAGCAGGTTATTTGGAGAGTTATAGGTGAATGTCCTGAGAGATCTGACCCCCAGCCCTGAGTATGTAATAAATCAATGGTTTGGACCATAGAGCTATGATGAAAAAAAGTTGTCACCAATATTGCAAGTTACTGTCTTCATGTATGTTTTCTCTCACATGTGCCTACGATGCAGCCATGTAGCCACCGGGTGACCTCCTGGGATACACTGCAGACATGTGGGCCTGTGACCTTGGCAGTCGGTCAGCAGGGATAGAATGCTGGAGAAGGTCATCAAAAAGACATGAGCAGCCCAGCTGGTGTGGCTCAGTGGTTGAGCATTGACCTATGAACCAGGAAGTCATGGTTTGATTCCCGGTCAGGGCACATGCCTGGGTTGCAGGCTTGACTGCCAGTGTGGGGCTTGCAGGAGGCAACTATTGATGATTCTCTCTTATCATTGATGTTTCTCTCTCTCTCTCCCTTCCTCTCTGAGATCAATCCTATATAATAAAAGGGTAGTATGCAAATTGACCCCTCAACTGGGAGTTCATCTGGGAAATTCAACCAGGGGACGGGGCTGGCCGGGGAAGGGAGGGAAGTCCCAGCCAACACCCAGTAGCCCCTAGGGACCCTACCAGTGCACGAATTTCATGCACTGGGCCTCTTGTCATAATAGTAAATAACGTGACCAGAAGCCACCCCTTGAGGTACACCTGAGGAATTGGAGGCTTCTCACCTTCTCCTAGTCCTTGGAAGGTGCATTCTGCTTGCTTTCCCTGTTCTAGAAGCTTCTCCAAGGATACAACCTTGATATTGAAATCTGGTTTTCCACCATCTTAACTGGGTACATGTGACTGAGCCAGGGTAAGGCCTCTATATAAACTTTTAAGGTTGTGGTGGGTGGGACCAGAAATCTACTCATCTTGCAGCCTCCAAGACTAGCCTCATAATTACCTTGCCTTTTGCACGAATCCAGCTGCCACCTGCCCATCGGGAGTGGTCTGTGTTTCCTTGGTCTCTCCTTGCCCTCCCACCATGGAGGGCCAGTTTCAGATTTCACCTGGGGTGCTGCCCGGGAGGTTGCGAGGAAAATACTGAAGAGCTTCATGAGTATAAATTAAATTTTAGAATAAAAATCAATAGGTTCACAGTAACTTGACGGCTAAGAAATGCTTGCAAAAAAATTACAACTCAACGGAAACAAGTTACTTTTCTCAAAAAAAAGAAAAAAACATTTGAAAGGATCATTGCAGAGGAAATGTTACATACAAGGATGTGTCTTTGATTTTCAAGGAACTCATTTAAAGGAGAAATGCTTCTGACATGATTTTGTGGTCCAAGGGTACTTCCACAGTGTATGCAAGAGTCATCTTATCACTGCATTGAAGTTTCATCAAAAGGTTCCATTTGATGTATTTTATCTCTCTAAACTCACATCAAAAGGCTTTAGAAGTGCAAAATCATTTAGCACTGGGGAAAATGATTAGGGGAAATTGCACTGAATTTGGAGGTCTTTTTAAAGATAAAAATAAATGACTAAATAGCCAGTTAGTAAATGTCAATGGAAAAGAAAATACAAATGCATTAAGTTAACCAATAAATGCTGGTGCTGTTGTTTGAACAAGTGCATACAACTGACAAGGGGTAGTATGGGGCACGGCTACAGTGTTTTGGACAGGTTCAAGCCTCGGACTAAAAGTCCTCTCATGGCCACGTGCAAGTCCCAGCTGGAGGGCAGAGCCTTCCCAGCACAATTATAACCAACAGCAATAGTTGTGAGCTTGAACCTATGGTCCGAACACGTGGCCCCACGTGCCTTGTGGTAGAGTTCAGGTACATGTGGTTGAGTAGGGTTGAAACTCATGAGAAGGCTGTAAACAACTTGATCACGCCCCTACTTTGCCTCGTGGCATCCGCTATAAAATAAAGACATGGCTTGTGGGCGCTGGCGCTGTTTCCTCCTCAGGGAGCAGCGTCCCACTGAGACCCAGCTTTCATTCTCTTGTCTGTCTTTTCTCAATCCTTTCATCACCCCCACTCAGGATCACCCTTGGCTGTGCTGGCGCGGCACAGAATCTGGTAACGTTAAAAATGATCTTGCACGTTTTTTGTGTGTACCTTATGTGTATCCATACCTTAAGCATTAAAACAAAACCTTGTATCTTTCTGGATCTATACATCCCAGAGTACACAGACCTGCCAATTCCTGAGGGTTTTCAGGTTACAATGGGGACAAAACTTACCACTTTGAAATGTGCTCTCTTAGAGTCAGTTAAAGTATTGCAGTAAGTTTTGTTACAATGAAACTAGTAGCCCTGTGCACGAATCCATGCGCCAGTAGCTCGCTGCCTCCCTCCTGTAGCTCTCCACCCACTGCTCTGCCCTCTTGTAGCTCCCCCACCCCCTCATAGCTTGCTGCCCTGACCCTCCTATAGCTCTCTGCAGAGATGCCCGCTTGTAGCTCACTGCCTCACCCTCCTGCTGATCACTGATCCAGTCATGACTCGGTCAGTCGTAACACCAACACATAACGACAATTTGCATATTATTTCTTTATTATATAGGATTGGAACAACTCTTTCAAATATATATTTTTTCTATGACCAGGTGTAGTTATTTATTTCTGGAAAAAATAAAGATCATGGTCCTGTCTTTCAGGAGATTGCAGCTGATTGAAGGAAATAAAATAATGATCTAGTTATGATTCTTTTTGATGCAAGCTTAATTTCCCAAGAGAAAAAAAGTGATAATACAGGACTGCTACATTGTTGATTGTGTTCACACATTAAAAGTGTAGAATAACTTGTAAAAGAGTAAAATGCCAAAGAAACCAAAGTTATTACTATTAATATCATCATTAAGGCAAATGAGTGGAAGAAAAACAGCAAGCTATTTAATTGTGTTGGGCATTAATACTAGCTCTTCACCATGTATATTATTCAGGCATTTCAACAGCAAGAGTTATAATAGTTGATACTTAATTTTGTCCTGATTTAAAATTTTTCTTTACTTTCACGGCTTTCTTGATAATTACAACTGAACAAGCTTTTACAAATTCTTAAACTTTCTATGGCTTATTTTTCTTAATCTATAAGATGAGTGAATTGTTATGAGGCTCTGTTAGGAGCTTATATCAACTAAATATGGCTGAATTTACCTTGCTATTGCAGAATTTTGTGATCTTTAAGTCTACAATTTTTCCTTTGTAATTTTGTGTACATTGCTTGCCTCTTGAGCCTTTCAGAATTGTATATTGAAAGAAAATTGTGTTAACAATTTCTCCTCCTTGGTGAAGTACTATTTTCCCACACCCTCACCTTTCCCCCCTTTACTGTCAGAACAGTGAAAGTTCCAGAATCACTTGTCCAACCAGTTTTCTGTTCTGTTGGACCTGATTGGAAATGTTGTGAGCCGTTTCCCTGAGTATAATTGTGACAGTATACAGGTCCGGACAATTGTCAATGGCCTCCCTTGTGATCTGGCCGAAGAGAAGGAAAGGGAGGGACTAAACAATGCAGGGACCTGAACGTCCCGCTCTTAGTGAGGGCTAGGACTCATGTATATGCAGGAAGTTGGAAACGTGGCCCGTGCTGACTTGCCTGGAATCCCTCACACCCAGCAGCCCCTCTGAGAAGAGACCCACTGGGGGTTGTAGAAGGCTCTCTTGCAGTGATAAGCTCTAATTAAAACCTTGCTTTGTTGAAGCCTAATTCAAACTCTACCCTCATCTTCTTGGTTGAGTTGAGAAGCTGAATATCTCTATCTACAAGCAATTCTCCCTGAGTAAAGAAAAAAAATATTTCAATCCATTTTCAGTACATTCAGCTGTGTGTTTTGCATATATATTCTTTTTTTTTTTTAATCCTCACCCGAGGATATTTTTCCCTTGATTTTTAGAGAGAGTGGAAGAGAGAGGGAAAGACAGAGAGAAATATCGATGTGAGAGAAACACATTGATTGGTTGCCCCCTGCACGAGCCCTGACCAAGGCCAGGGATCAAGCCTGCAAACACGGTACTTGCCCTTGACCAGAATCAAGCCCAGGACCCTTCGGTCTGAGCCAAACTGGCTAGGGCCACATATATTCATTTTTGAGATCTCCATCAACATGATCTATAGGAAATATTTGTCTTTTTGTTATTCCTAGCTGATACAGAAAGAAAGGGAATGCAACTAACAATAGTGTAAAAGTCGAATTTGCTGACTAGGTGCCCATTTTCATTACACTCAATGGTTCCATACCAGCCACAGGAGCTGCTCTCTGTCCCCAGCCATGAGCGCTCCCAGCACCTGGGTGAAGGCAGGGAGACGTCACACCTGGTAACCTCGTGATCATTCCAAGCCCGGAAGATACTCTTGGGATCCTAGTTTTGAGATAACTCAGTGATTGCTAGGAATGTGCCCAGGATGGAGGCAGATAAGTATGTCTCTCGTGAATTAGGTGCAAACACCCTTCCTGGGTAGAGCGTTGAGCTGAGACGTTTTATTCACCATGGATCCTGCCAACAAGAGTTCGGCTCCTTACAGGGACACCTCTAGGAGCCTCAAAGGAATGAAATGGATCAGGGTCCTCCCAGAGATGGGATCCTTGCCTCTAAACCCCAGATGCTAAAACTCTTCTTCTCCCTCCATTTCTCTGAGTGTTTTTTTTTTCTCTTTCTGTTCCAAAAATAAAAGCTCTTATTTCACTTCTTTTTCTGCAACTTGAAACTTACTAGTAAATGACCCGTCTGAAAGACCTAGTCAGATCCTTTTTATGACAGTCCCAATCTTTAGACACAAAAAATATTATCTAGATTCCCTGAGGATGTGAAAGTATGTTTTTTTAAAAGTCATAAATTTCCTTCTGGTTAAATCACTCTCAAATACTAAATTAAAAAAAATTCTGGCAAAAGCAGCCAACAATTAAAACTACAGTTGAGCGTCAATGTCATAATGCCTATGGCCCCATGGTTTTCTTATCCACACTTCAAGTGCAGAGGGAACCTTCTGGCCTAACTCCCTCCGTTCGGAATCTTGGGACAATTTGATGGCTTTCAAAAGTTTTTGTATAAAGTACTAACTCTCTAAAGTGCTTACTATCCTGAAATAAAAATAAGTCTTCACTCATGCTCGTGGAGAAAAAAAAATTCTTACTGAAACTGTCAGTGATTCTGAATTTTTGAAACACTTGAATTGCTTTATGTTTCGAATGAGATAAAGACGTTTACACAATCCTATTCCAAACTGCATTTTTATAACAAACAAATTACCAGTGTGGATTTTCAGGGACGCTTATGAGAAACCAATTTAAATTAGCGAACCAGAGAGATAAAGGCCAATGAGTCACACAATGAACCACCACTGAAATTTATAATTTAATTAAGGAGTACAAGACTCTTTTATGAAATGGTCCTCTTCCTTTTCAATATAAGAATTCAAAAAAAAAACATGGATTCATTGTTTGCTCAATAAAATGAGATTAGCTGATGAGCAAAACTCATTAAAAAGCTCTGTAAATGAGAGGTGGTGGGTAGAGTTTTTATGGTTTTCCTCTAGTTTATATTATTCCTGTTAATGAATAAATCAACTTATTAGGAAGTAAATCTTAATAAAAATGTTATAGAAAAGCCATGTGCATTTTAGTTTTTGGCCTACAAGTTTAGTACTGTACCAGGATGATAATGAGCACTGTGATCTACCTAGAGTGTGAGGGAATTTTGCTCTCCAGCCTGAAATCTGGGTCTAATAAGAGACTCTTGGGTGGCTCAGTGGTTGAGCATTGACCTATGCACCAGGAGGTCAGGGTTCAATTCCCAGTCAGGGCACATGCCTGGGTTGTGGGCTCCATTGTCAGTGGGGGGTGTGCAGGAGGTAGCTGATCAGTGATTCTCCCTCATCACTGATGTTTCTATCTCTCTCTCCCTCTCCCTTCCTTTCTCTCAAATCAATAAAAAAACATATTAAAAAAATAGACTCCTATTGCTAGAGGTGACTCATTGGAGAGTGTGTATGGAACTCCAGAGGAATGACACTTTTGAGTCACACACACGACAATTAATACCAGTATCTCATCTTTAGCCTGTAATCTGCAAGTTGCATTGACTCTTTTCTGTGATTGTGTGTATCTATGCTTGTAAGTTTGCATGAATATATGAATATGCCTGATATATATACAGCTACAATAAATGCATATGTGAATGTAACTCTGAATCTTCTTTGAGACCATTCAGACTAATCGCCTTGATTCCACAATACGTCAGTTCTAACCAGTGGACCAGAAGTTCTCTATCATCCCTCAGCATGGGGTTCTGATTGTCCCTGAAGATTGGTGTCCCTTTTTTTCTGTCCTTTTCTCATGTCACCCGATGTTTAACTTCTGAACATTTTCCATCATGCCTTTAGAGAATCATGGCTGGTCACCACCAAAGACATCATATTCTACATCTATTCTTTGAGCACTTTCCTCATTTTCTTGGTGCAAATGAAACTTAGATCTCTCATATTTGTTCATATACAAGGTGGGATGAAAGTACGTTTGCAGTTGTAAGTACATGGAACACAGAGTTAATGATTGCATCATTATGAATTATTGTATTATTTTCCATAGGAACAACTGTAAATCTTTTATTCCACCTTGTATATGTTTTCACCCTGAGTAGATAGAATGTAACCTTTATGAAGGCAGGTATTTGTATGTGTTCTGGTCACTGCTTTATCTCTAGTCCCCAAAAGAGGAACTGTAATGTGGTATTTGCTAAATTAATTATTTTATCTGTTTTTCACTCTTGCCTCTATTACGATTGCTGTTGAGATCTTACTTATTAAATGAAGACACAATTACACCCCTGCTCAACTGAGAAGCCAAAAAGAAGATATACGCCACCTTCCTAAGTTAACAGAAGAGAAAGAATGTAGGGGACAAGATATAAAATATAAATAGCTTATGGAGCATATCTGTCAATAACCCAGAACTAAACGATCCAACTGCTTTATAAAGAGAAGAAGAATTATTTATGCTTAAAAAATGCAAAGTGAACGTGCGTGTGGTGCGGTTGAGTCTTTTTGGTGCAGAGGCGAAATAGCAATCAAGCACGGTTGCCTGGCAACGAAGCTGAGAACTCCATCCGAGTGGAGAAAGTTCAAGGCACTTTCACAGAGGGCAAAATGGTACTTCATTCAGAGTCAATTCTAATTAAACAAGGTAGAACCATATGAAAATGTCGTATGCTTCCCCGCAGTTCCTGGAGGTGGTTGGTATATATGTCCTTAGAATAGATTGTACAAAAGGGAAGAATACAGATGTCTTTTTAAGGTTCATTGTGTAGCATTCGTAGGAGCCATATGCATTTTCCTAAGCTTGAAAGGACTGTTACAGTTGTTGAAAGGTGTCAGAAACTCTACCCTAGTCACTTAAAATCACCTGTCCCTTCCCTTGATTGATGATGACAAAGGTCATATGCCTTTGCTCTAGTTTCAAAGGACCATCACCACTATGGTGACTACCAGAGGGAAAGGGATGGGGGAGGCAGAAGAGGGTAAAGGGAAGACAAATGGTGATGGAAGAAGACTTGACTTGGTGTCGTGAACACAATACAATATATAGTTGATGTATTATAGAACCATACACCTGAAACCTACATAATTTTACTAAAAATATCACCCCAATAAATTAAAAAAAATGCAAAATTTTTTTAAAAAAGGGGCTGGCAGGAGGGGGGCAAAGAGAGGTATGGGAGATATCTGTAATATTATCAACAATAAAATTATATTTAATAATAGTGAGTTTTAAAGTTCCAGGCTACTAGATGTATTATTCATAAAAAGATAAATCAACCAGTGATTAGAAAAATAAACTTATACACTTAATAAATTTCCCCTATAATATATGTATCTACTAGAATGTCTATTATTTAAAAATCACTTGTGTAGTTCATTATCTATTTCTGGCTATGGAAACCATGGGACAGTGATTTCAAATAATTTACCAATTTGGGAGAAATCTTAAAGTAGGTTAAGATTTTTTATTAGCTGTTATAATACGGGAATATTTTAGACTTGCATAAATGCAAGGTAGAAGGAAGTTTAGGTTAAGAAAACAATGAGTAAAATCTCCAATATGAAGTGATAGAAGGAACACTGAATACAGTATTTTGGCCAAGGTAAATGCATATGAAAAATATGCTGCAAATGCAGATTGTCAGGAGAACAAAGAAAGATTATTATGACAGTGTAGTCTACAGAGTTTGGATGTGATCCGATAGACTGGGAGAAAGTAATGAGAGTATTTGAACAAGGATGTTAAACAGTAAAATCTGTGCTTCAAAAAGATAAGTGTGTCAGATGAATAAATGTTAAACTGCTCATGAGAGATAGCACGAAGGAAGGCTAAGAGATCAGTTAGGGAACTATTGTAAGACTCGGTTAGAATAATGAAGTCCAGGATGAAAAACATGGAAATGGGAATAAAGGGAAATGATCCCCACAGTGCATGGCCCGGGCCAAATTTTTTCTTGTTTCCTCATCACAGAATGATGTTACGTGGCTGGCTCCCTCCCAACAGTTACGTTTTATTTCAAATAGCATCTTGAAAAAAGACCTTTGAGTACCAACCACCTTTAGCAAACATCCAGGAAATGATGGTTGAATAAATAGCGAAATCACAGGGACGAATAAGGTCTCAAACTCAGGGAGCTTGGATCATAACAAATTGTGTACGATCTATTCGACAGAAAGGAATGGTTACCCCACACTTTCAAAGAGAAACTTTGGCAAGGTGAGGACCTCCGTGTGTGATATGTGCTTAGTTAAGATGTGCTTAGAAAAGACATTACGTGTATGGACGGAAGACGTGAACAGAAAACGTGTTCCCACTGATGGCAACATGTTGTGCCAGAAAGCACTGACCCTCTCCGAAGATTTCAGCTAGGGGTCCCCTCCTTCTGTTGATGAGTCCACGCAGAACTCCCATCCCTGACATGATGCTGTGACTCCTCTGTCTGTGACTCCCCAGGACAAGAAAAGTTCAGTTGCTATCTACAAGGAACTTCATCTTAACAACCTGATTACTAAAATTTTACTCTTCTGTGTTTGCTCCTTGGTGAGCATTCATGGGGAACACAAATATCTTCGCACTCTGTGTCCATTCAGAGAAGTCTAGCACAGTGATGGCGAACCTTTTGAGTTCGGCGTGTCAGCATTTTGAAAAACCCTAACTTAACTCTGGTGCTGTGTCACATATAGAAACTTTTTGATATTTGCAACCATAGTAAAACAAAGATTTATATTTTTGATATTTATTTTATATATTTTAATGCCATTTAACAAAGAAAAGTCAACCAAAAAAATGAGTTCGCGTGTCACCTCTGACACGCGTGTCATAGGTTCGCCATCACTGGTCTAGCACATACCTCTCCTGTAGACCTTCTTATTATCAACGTTCCCAATGTTTTCCTTTCAGATGTCTGACAACACTCAGTGTAAATCCATTTTATGATTATCTTTGTCTATGCAAAATGCACAGCGGGGCACACTCCTTAACTCTCTGCCTAGTCTTCTTGGGGTGACCATGAGGAGGCGTATAATACCACAGTCAGCTACTTTCAAGTAGAGCTAGCTCAGGTGCAGAACCAGCTGTCAACCAGACGTGATTTTTTTTTTCTTCCTCAGTCAACCTTTTCCAGGGGAACATCTTATGACTCCCCAGGTGCAGGTTCAGAGAGTGGAGGCAATGTAGCCTGCTTAGGGGTCATGGGCATCTGGACCACCTGACCATGTAACTTATCCCTTCAGAATCTCTTTAAGCTCCATTTGATGATGGAATGATGCTGAGGATGCTGCCCAATCTCATAGTTTATTGGATTAGACAGCACACAGTTCACGCTTCGCATCTCAGGTACCATAGTAACTTCTTGGCTCATGGCCAAGGTTTCAGCTTCTAGTCAGGCTCCGTAGCAAGCCAAGGGCTGCTTTATAAAAGGAGAATAGTTATTTCAGAGGACGGTACCACTTTGCTTCGAAACCCTCAAGGTGTGGCGTCCACTCCCCTCCAGAGTCCTGCCCAGGGCTCTAAACAACACTTCGCCTGTGACGGAGAGTGAAACACCGCTGTATCCGCAGTGTCACACGAACCAAGCCATAGAACAGCATCATGGGGGCCTAGATCTCTGACAGAGATACTATTAGCCGAGTCCCCCCAAAAGGAAACTAGAAAGCAAGGGAGTTAATGCAGTTCACAGTCACCCATATCCCTCCCCAGGGCACAGGGAAATAGGAAGAAATGGTGGAGCATGTATCTGAAGGAACACATGAAGAATGTCCAGCACATTAAAAATATATTTAATGTATTCCATTTGTGTTTCAGTACTGTGGTATATTTTGGGGGTTCATCACTGAACCAAGCCAACAAAAACCTTATCTTCATACATTTTTTCATTGAAGTAGATCAGAGTGTTTTTGGGATGTTGGACAAACGACCTGTCTAGACCTCTGCTGCCTTATATGTAAATTGGGAATCATAATAGTTCTTACTTCAAAGGGTGATTAGAGCATTAAAATAAGATTACGCATTTCATGCATGTCTGATAAAGTATATATCTAGTATACTTTGGATATTAATATTGCTGATAATTTTAGAGGAATATTTTTTAGGGAGTAAAGATAAAAAAAGAAGTTTGTATACTAGCAATTATCAAGATTCTAACATGTCTAGCTGAGGATTTAGGCCTTTTTTATACTTATAATCAGTACTAAGTAAATATCCAAGAAATACTTAAGCTTAATTAGCATCACCAAATTAGGTGGTTGCACAAATAATCCTTTAGCAATTCATTCACTTTTGGAAATAATTCAGAGCAGGGGTATTTTCAGCTTATGGCAATGATCATTTGAAAATGATAAAATCAGCACGGTGCCTGCGTTAATGAAGGTGCTAAACTTGAGGCTTTTTAAAATATATATATTTTTATTATTGATTTCAAAGAGAGGAAGGGAAAGTGAGAGAGAGAGAGAGAGAGAGAGAGAGAGAGAGAGAGAGAGAGAGAGAGAGAGAGAGAGAGACATCATTGATGAGAGAGGATCATTGACCGGCTTCCTCTTGCTCACCCAAAACTGGGGACCAAGCCCACAAGCCGGGCATGTGCCCTGCCTGGGAATCACACTGTGACCTCTTGGTTCATAGGTCGATGCTCAACCACTGAGCCATGCTGGCCGGATGACCTGAGGCTTTTTTAGTCATCAAACGTCAGGCTGATGCAACAAGATAGAAATACATGCAAGACCAAAAGAATCTTCATGGAGGAGAGAAACACCCCCAGATTCTACCAATTGGAAGGCAGCTCTCATCCATCCAAGTTCAGATCAGAAACTAAGTCCACATGCATCTCACAGCACAGACCTCAGAGCACGCAGAATAATGAAAGGTGTCCCTAAGAGAAGGTCACGCAGAGAAAGGCCATTCTTGTATCAAAATGAGAAGCGACCCCTTTCAGAAGCCGGGGTAGGTATTTTAGCTGTAGTTACTGGAAAGCAGAATGTCTAGCGAAGACAAGTCATAATCCAATTGCTTTTGTCTAGGGCAGCGGTTCTCAACCTGTGGGTCGTGGCCATTGGAAAACACATATAGCATATCAGATATTTACATTACGATTCACAACAGTAGCAAAATTACAGTTATGAAGTAGCAATCAAAATAATTTTATGGTTGGGGGTCACCACAACATGAGGAACTGTATTAAAGGGTCGTGGCATTAGGAAGGTTGAGAACAACTAGGGCAAGAGCAAATGTTACTGATAAAATAAACCCTGAAAAATAAATTTTAAAAATGCTCCAGAGGAAAATTCTGCCATGAAAGTGTGAATTTTGAGACATTTAAGAGACTGAGAATTTTTTTTGGCTATCCATGTGAAATGAACTGTGCATTACAAAAATGTGGAAAGCTAAAAAAGACAGATGCATAAAATAAAAGCACAGAATAGAAGAAAAAGTGCAGGATTATAGTTGCTACCTGGCCTCAAGTTTTCGCCAATGCATGCGTGTTAGAAATAAAAGCTGCTGTGTGAATAGGGCAGTGTCTACTTCTCACCCCGGGATGATATGATGTCCACAATGTAGTTAAGTGGGTGGCAGGGACTCAGCACAGTGGTCGAATACATTAAGGTAGAACAAAATGGAACTATCTTTCTTTGAAACGCAGAGCACTGTCACCCCAAAATGACCAAGAACTGCTTATACTAGCATTATTTTTAGCTCGGAGTATATATTTAACATTAGTCAAATGCCAAAGGTTACTTAAATATTTTTCATGAATGTAAAGGAAACTCTAATAAATGTTGTTGGTAAAACTTCTAAATCTGGCATTGAAAAAATCACAATTAGATTACTAACAGCTAGTTCTAAAGTTGTCCAGAATACCTCAAAAGTAAAAATGTCAACCAATCCATTTTGGTGTCAATCAATCCCTTTGAACTCATATTGACATCATTACAAGTCACTTCTGGTCCCCAAGTACCCGGGAGATCCACAGACAGGACTCAGCTAAGTCTAGGTATTAACTCTATGCCAGGCTGAGTCTTTAATTTTCAAAGAATGCAAGTCTTTAGAGCAAGTCATTAACATCAAATTATGAGAGGAGATGAATCCTGATAGAAACACTGAGACTAATTGTCTGGTCATTTTTGAATAGTTCACTGATTCGTTCATAGAGGCAGTAGGTCAGTTTTATTTTCTTGACCAAGAGAGTTTGATGATGAACACACCAATTCTGGAAAATTAATCTGGAAGCATAGCATACTCTAGAAAGAGGACATACTCAACATTAAAACAGCATATTTGGAATCAATAGTAGAGGTATTACAAATGGGATATAATGAGAACTAGCCACATTGATGGTAATAGGAATGAAGAATAAGGAGTCAGTCTCAGGCGTCTTGTAAGAGAGAATGAGTGGTTATTAGGTATTTTGAATTTGAAAGAGAATATTCCAGATATATTGATTTTGAGACAGTTATAGGCATCCTTCTGGAAACTACAGAGTAGGGCCCAGAGAAGAGTCCAAGACCATGAAACTATATAAACACCATCAGAATAATGACTGAAGTGATGGAAAAAAGAATGAAAATTACTTGCATCATTGGAAAACATAGGGTTTTGGGTAGAGAGAACTGTTTGGAATACAAGAATAATTTGTAAGTAAAAATGCCTTTGGCAGTTTGAAAGACACTTTAAGAAATATGTTTTCATCATTTTAATGTACTCTGACTGCTTTTAGGAGGGATTATTTTACTTCCTTCAATATTTTTGAATTTCAATCTGTAATTAGACTTAAAATGCTTTAAACTACCACCTCAGAGCTTAGTAATTCAATTGTAGTTTTTTAAAAGGTGGTAAAAATTATGTGATGGAAAATATAGAAAGTTTTGTGTCTTTTATTTCAACTGTTTAAAAGTTCTTATTCATTTCTCAAAGAAGGTATAGGAGTGAATATTTGATTATCTGTTTTCTTTTTCTAGAAAAACATAATAATAATGTTAAAATGTTGTTTAAAACATGTTCTACAATAACCATACCGCCCACATATTGATACTATCTCATGTTTATGTTCCAGATGCTCAATTCCTTTTTGTAATATTAAGAAACACTTCCAATTCTGAGAAAATAATTTAATGAAATTACTATTTTTTAAGCATGGTCGAATTTAGTGTTCAAATGTCTGAAACTAATTATGCAAAAGAAAATGATGGCCAACTTTAGTAATAAATGAATAGTGATTTCTTCCATTACTGCTTAGAATTTAATTCAGGAACATAATGAGGAGAGTTATGCTGAAAAGAACTAATGATGATGACTATTAATACCAAATTGTATTTGTGCTTTTATTTTACATGTTATTTTTTTTAAAAAAGGGATATGTCAAATATGTGAACAGAAATATATTTTTCATAATTGGAGAATTTAGCATTTTCAGTTGAAAACTTTTACTAAGCATTACCAAATGTGAAAAAATAAATAAATAGCATTACTGAAAAAAATACAAATGAATAGTTATAATTATAGGTTTTGAGTTTGAAATTATAAAGATTTTTTTCTGTTTAAACAAATGCATGTCATTTTGGGTAATCATGAAATATATGCACAGTGTTTTTGGATGATTAAGTGAATCATTTGTATTACAATAGAAATTCTAAATCCACAAAATATTGAAAGTGACATGCTTTTGTTCAGAATAAATCTGCATGTACATTTCATGGAAGTCATTTACTAATAAAAAGTATTTGATAATTGTTACCAATAGCAGGGAATACACAAAATGTTCAGAGTTGATTATTTGTACTCAAATATTATGTACAAACACTGTAGATAGACACACACATGGAAGTAAGTCTAAGCTAAAGTTTCTTGCACTGAAATTGAAATATGTCCAGGTTTCCAACATAAGAAAAAACTTACAGACTATGTAATATAAACAATGCCAGGGTAAGATTTTTATTGTGATTTTCTTCCTTCTGAATTATCTTTATAAAATAAAAAATATATAAAAAATTGGACGATGACACACAAAATGATATCTCAATAGTCTGATGTGATTGATGTCAAAACAACAGGACAGGTATAATTTCCTTTTGGTTTGAGTTTCTTTGCAGGCGAATCTAGGTCACATTTGAATGAAGGCCAAGACACTTCCTTTTTACTATTTCCTTCTTCTTCACGTAAGCCCTTGTTTATTGCTATTGGAGCTCAAACTGAAATACATTCCTCACAATTCTCCCAGGACTCAGGTCCAGAGGTTTATTTGATATCTTTATATTGGAGAAAATGCAGGGGTTTTTTTGGTATCTTATTCCTACAAGGTAACTAAGGAAAGTTGTTAACCAAAGATGTAGCACCATGCCTTTCTTTCATTTACCCTTTGAAAATACAAAAACAACATCAATAACCAAAAAATATTAAAACTGAATTTTAAAAATTCAAACTCAAAAAATTTGGCTTATGGCTTTTTGGTACAAAATGACTATATGATCACAGAAGAACTTGGCATATTATGACGATTTTTCTCTGAGAGGTTCACCATTTCCTGTCTATCAACCGACAGGCCTGATGGAGATCCCATCATAATGAGTGAATTATGTAGATACTCTTTTTATCATATTAAACCTTCAGCTGTTTAAAGCCAACTTGATCGAACTGATCAATATTTTAATGACAATATCTAGGAACCACAAAAGTGTGTAACACACTTTACAGACCTGAAATAGAGAATTATGTCAGAGAGGATGTGGTCTGTTTGTTGGATGGCTTGTTGGGTGTTGGTGATGTGCAGTATGAATAGAGAGAAACCGTAATCAAATGGCAAAACTGGGCTATATGCTAGAAGTCAACCAAGTGTACAAGAGTCATCATATTTTGAAAATGTAATATCCTGCTCTTATTATATTTATTTTCAAATTGAAAATATGACCCTCTATGCCTCCATGTTTACATCTATGTGCCAAGATTATTTTTCATGTTTTTTGGGGCAAATTCAAACGTTTTTCTGAAATCAGTGCCTTTTTGTACTCCAGTTAAGTTTGGTACATACGATATAACAGAAATTGTTCGCTAATATTTTAGATTGGAATACTTTCACTTCTATTATTTTTAAGGCTGAAATAGGTAGTGTTTTATTGTCTTTTATAATTATCAATTAAGTATAAAATCATAAAACATACAAATTACAGACATTCCAGCAACTAATTCTTATTAAAGTGAAAAAATACAGATAATTTTGTTATGGAACATTTAAGAACCATCATATATCACGATTCCAGCTTTATCTGATGGCTTTATTTCAATTGTGAAGAATATTTTTTAAAATAACAAAACCTATTTTAAGGATACTCATATGATACCAAGTTTCTTTGTTCATTTTCCTTCCCTAGACCTAGTTTTTAAAAAGCAAAACTGTGGGCTCTAGTGTTTGTAATATAATCTGGCACATTTATAACTGTGAGTCCACATAGGGGGAGATGGAATTTAAATTAAAATGCTAAATTTGAAAAGCACAAGGCACTGACGAGGTAGCAGTAGTTATTTATTTTATAAATACTCTGTTTTTTAATAAATCCTTGGGACAGCAGAGAAATAAGTGTGTACGTTTATGCGTAATGCTTGTCTTCAAAGCTGACATGACGCTCAATGTTGATTGCATGAACTGTTACCCACACTCATTAGGAAATCTACTAATGACCCTACAGCATCAATTGACAATATCTGCGTAGGTCTATTTCTGGGCTACTTATTAGTGCCATTGATTGACTTATCTATTCTTTTGCCAATACCACACTGTCTCCATCACTGTAACTTTATATATAATGTCTTGAAATCAGGTAGTATCAACTCTGTGCTTTTGGCTGTTCTGTCTTTTGCCTTTTCACTTAAATTGCAGAATCAGTTTGTCAATAGCCACAAAATAATCTGCTGGGGTTCTGACTGGAAATGTGCTAAACCTACAGATCAATGTGGGAAGCACTGACATCTTGAGAATACTTGGCGTTCCTAATCACCCACACAGAATCTCTCTCCATTTAATTAGGTCTCTGACGTCTACCATCAGAATTTTGTTTTTCCTCAAGTAGATCTTGTACACATGTTGTTAGATTTATAACTAACAATTTCCCTTTTTGGTGCTAATGTAAATGACATTGTGCATCTAATTCCAAACCCTAATTGCTCCTCAATGCAGTATATAAGAAAGAAATTATATTTGCATTACCCTTATATCCTACAACCTTGCTATAATTGCCTATTAGTTCCACTGCCCTTTATTTTATTTTTTTTCTTAGCAGACTATTTTAAATCCCTGAAAATATCATGTTCTCTCTAACTTGAGGGTATTCACATGCCCTTCTCTCTTCTTTCCATTTCTGACACTGTACTCATCTTTCAAGCCTTTGTTTGATGTTACCTTTGCAAGGATTTAGAGTTCTTTCCTACCCATGTAAAAAGAAGGTTAATGCAAATCCTCAATTTATATGCCTCTGTGACACCTTAAATTTCGCCTTCCTGGCAATTAACCATGGGCATAGTTATATGTCTGTCTTCTTTATCGGATTAGAACATTTTACAAGCTGGTAGTATGCTTGTTCTACGCATTCCCACGCCCCCATTTCTTCTGCAATCGATCTTTACTACATATCTTTCACCACCACATAGCAAATCCTTCAGTCCTTCCCACTGGAATAGTTTCGAAGCTATAGAGACACATTCCTTTCTTCTTTTCCTTTGCTCTCTAGACTCTGAAAATTCCTTGCATTTTCAGTACATTATTGGGAGACATGTTATTTCACTTAATCCACACATGCCAGCCTGCATCTTTTCACTCTTCACAACCCTAGATTTTGCCAAGAGCCAAGAGCCGAATGTAAAAATTTTCATGATATTGACCTTTGCTTCCCTTTTCCTCCTTGAAATGAAAGGCTTTCTGATTTCCAATTCATGGAAGTGACATGACTGACATCGCCATATATGTTGTCACATCATGTGACAGATGCTCTATCTAGTCATGGCATCTGGAGAATTAGTTCGTTCAATATATATTTGGAATGCATGAATAGTCATGGGATCACAGAGGATAAAACATTCCCCCTCACAGCTGGAAAGAATAAAACATAAACAACAATAAACCTCGTCTGTGTGATGGATTTCTTGTTATCTAGAAAGTATTTTGGACCCGAATTACAAAACCACCGTAAAAGTGTGGCATGGCGACATTGGACAGATTCATTTCATTGTTGCTTTGGGATCTGGTTCTTTTCATTGTTTTATGGGGTAGATTTTAGTGTAGGTACAATATGAAAGCTAACATTCCAGTTTGAGAAACTAAGATAACTATGTTTTCTTTTTCTTTCTATTTTACTTAGCCAAGTTCAAACCCAGAATCCTATTAAATACTGGATTTTTCTTTAATTCTACTAACTATAGAGATGAGATACATAAGAGCCATAGAGACCAAAAAAAAAAAAAGGCCAAAATCCCATATGTCTAACATAAATTCCATATGAATGAACTCCTGTGTTCTTGCAAATGGTTATATGTGATCTGATTTATTGAACCTGCCCTAATTCTTTGTCCCTTTATATGTCAAATATTCACCACTGTGAATTTCAGTGATTTTATGCTTTCTATAACCTACATAAAATACCATTAAACAACAACAAAGGGTAAAGTCCTTTTATTCAAGGCACTGCAGACAGCAAAGGTAGAGAAAGATGAATTACTGTGATGCATACTGTAATAGAGGCACGGTGTCATGAGGTAGGGGGGGGACCCCACCCTGTCCTATGTAGTGAGTCTAGAGCCAGCAACTGCTTCCAAAAGTGGTCACCCAGGATCTGTTGAGTCCACACAGGCAAATCTCCTTCCACCACCCATGCGACATGTTGTACCAGAATTAAATCACAGAGGGACCTCGGTAAGTATTTCGATTCAGAAAATTCCTGGCACTCATATTACTGGGATTTGTCTGTGATGGCTTTGGGCTATCATGTCTATCACACAAAGATTCACAGCACAGAAAGTTATATTCAATTCAATTTAATTAAAAATTATTTGCTGCTGCATGCGCTATTTTCCAAAAGCATATTCTCATTATTTTAGGTGTTTGTAGGATGCAAGACGAGAATGAAATGCTTCATGCTCTTACTAAAAATAAAACCCAACGGGAGAATTCCCTCTGGCTCACCTCCACTTAGTTATTCAGAGGAACGAGTCGTGAAATTATTGTAGCATATGGTTTCTCCCACCTGATTTACATGTAACCATTTAATTATTCGATAAGAATAGTATTGTTTGAACATGTTTTTCATCAACAACGGCACTACTCAGAGGGCAGGAATCATTTTAGCTTGTAACACAAAATGACTGGCCTTTAATGTTTTACCATACAAACCAACTCAACCAAAATAATGGTTTTCTAACTAATTAAAAACAAAACAGGTTATCTTCTTTAAGTGTGTCTAAAAAATTCTAATTGGAAGCTAGAAGTCTGCTCACATCTGTTTGATGTTTTGCCAAATGTATCAAGATGAGACCTTTCTTCTTACCCGTGTTGATGTCCTCAAACACAATTATTCCCATATTCCCTGAATTTCTTTGTCTGAAATGCACTTGTGACCACAATTATTTTTCAGATCTTGTTACTCAATTATCTTTAATTGCTCCTCTTTCTATGCTGATAAAGCAAAAAATATTTAATAAATATTTTATATTTTCACAATGAGAAACAATTTAAAATTTTCTTTTAAAAAAAGCTAGTCTACATCAAAATTTGTTTATATATAGAAAGTAAGCAAAAATCATGCAAATAACTTGCTTATTTACTAAATTATTTGTCTTATTAGTATTTAGATAATAATAATAATGTGTTTATTTTATTTGCTTTGGTGTTAGAAATGTATTTCACATTAAATGATCAGCTATTTTAATATCAAAATATAAAAAGTATTAAAAATACTAAAAAATACCTAGTAATGATATAAAATAGTATAGGTAGGAAAATACAGAATGTTTACTTCAATCAATCTTTTATATATCCAGATAAAATCAAATAAATGATGTTTTTGACAAAATGTGAAAGTGTTATATGAAATGATGTATTAATTATGAAAAGATGATACAATCAAAATTGGATCAATACTATTCCATATAATCTATTTAAAATGTTATATATATGCATACATAAATATATTTTATATTTATATCATTACATTTATATGTTCTTTTGAGATAGATATATTAGACAATATTATTAACAGTAGATGTTTTTAAGTAATTAGGATATGGTTAACCAATTTTTCTTTTTGGGTTTTCAAAATTACTATGATTAATTAGAATTTTTTCTAAAATGAATATTTATTATTTTTATAACCTCAAAAAATCAGCCTCTTTATTAACTTGATTTAATCTTATTTCTTTGCGTTGTATTTACCAAGTGTAAGGGGGGTAGAAGCATCTAGAAAGACAAAGTTCAAATGTTTATCTTCTTTTTTTCTCAGAGTCTTCAAATATTTTGTCATGATTTCCAGGTGTTTGTAAAAGCACTCTGGACAGAAAAGTACAGTGGTAGGTCAAATCCTTAAAATAACATGCGTCAGGCAACCTTAGTGAACTGCCTGGTCCTGATTCTTCTCCAGCAGCAGAAATGTTTACGTCAATTTTATATAAAAACAATCCATTGAGATTCCAACTTAAGAATGTACCTAGACCTAAGTCAGCTTCGACTTCCACTATACTCCTTTGAAATGGAAGAAATGAGTGTGTTCCCAACTCTCCTCTAGGGAGTGACCCCACCATGAGTGTAGAATATTTTTTTAAAATATATTTTTATTGATTTCAGAGAGGAAGGGAGAGGGAGAGAGAGATAGAAACATCAATGATGAGAACCACTTATCGGCTGCCTCCTGCTTGCCCCCTCCTGGGAATTGAGCCTGCAACCTGAGCATGTGACCTGACGGGGAATCTAACTGTGACCTCCCGGTTCATAGGTTGATGCTCAATCATTGAGCCACACCGGCCAGGCTAGAATATTTTTCTATTTGTTTCTCATAATACTGCTCCTCAGGGTGGCTGGACATGGAAGAGACACTGAGGTGCTACGTAGCTGCTGTCTGTGCTGGGAGCATAATGGAGCTCTTGACTCTGACCCAGGTTCATGTTCTCAAGATAGTCTGTGCAAGGAGGTGACATCTCAGCCCTTTCAGAGCCGCTGGCAACATTTATTTAAATTTCGTTTTCAATATTGAATTCCAATAGAGCCATTTGTTACGAGGGAGGCCATAAATATAAAATGGCCTATTTGCAATCTTTTCCTGGATGTTCTTAAAAGGTATATTTTCTCCAACGGATAACCTTTTAAGTTTGCTTACACACAGCTTTGTGACATAGGAAAGCCCCAAAGAGAAAGATTTATAAGGGGCATGTTGGGGACTTCTTAACTACAGGAGCATAGAAAGAAGCAGCATAATTTATGATGGCTCAAGCTCCATTTACGCGTTGTAGTCTGGGCCTTAAATCCACGATCATTACATAGCTTTTGTTATTAATAGGAAGCCAAAAAAAATTAGTAATATTATGCTACCATTTTTCAAATGCTCTAGATTACTGTTAGGAGAGCCCCAATATCAAAACATCTTTGATTTATTTTGTAGGTAGAGCAGGATGGGAAATCCATCAAGAGCAAAGAGGATTTTTTTTTTTTTTACTGCAAATATTAAAGTGAAATACTTGATTTAAAAACAGCTGTAATCATGCCATAAATCCATGCCTCTGTAACATGAAAAGGTTACAGGCAGTTCTTCAGCGATGAGTACTAATGAGGGAAGGTGCAGCTCTATAATTCTATTCTTTTAAAAACTGGGATGGTGATAGGATTAGGGAAGATCATATAGCTAGTAGAGACTGCTATGAATTCCTATTTCAAAGTTACAAATCTCATTTAACACTTCACTTCTTATATAACCAAGTTCTATTTTTATTTACATCTTAACACTGTTTTCCTAGCTTGTGCATTTCATACTCTGCGGTTCCATGATAAATGCAAGTCATAATCGCTTCTAAAGAAACCAATGATCCAGGCGCTATTAAAACTTACTGTGTAAATCTAACGATAAAGTATCAACTTGCATATTTTAATACTTGATAAATTGTGGGTCACTATAACTATTTGAGTACTTTCCCATGTCTCTCCACTTGTACCTTCTCCCCAACTGCATTCTGCATGAAGTCGCTGAACTATCTTTTAAAAATATAAATTGAATTTGTCAACTCCGAGTTTGAAATTTTTTAAAAATATATTTTTTATTGATTATATTGATTTCAGACAGGCAGGGAGATGGGGAGATATAAACATCAATGATGAGAGAGGATCATTGATTGGCTGTCTCCTGCAGGTCTCCCACTGGGGATGAGCCTGCAACCAGGCATGTGCCCTTATCGGGAATCAAACCATGACCCCCTGGTTCATAGGTCGATGCTCAATCACAGAGACACGCCTGCTGGGCTGAACGCTGTAGGAGCTTAAAAATTCTGTTAAATTAATGAATATGCTACCTGAATTTTCAAACCAGTCTGAGATATGTAATTTAAAACAATGACCATGATTTTTCATTTTAAAAGAAATGCTGTGTCAGCAGGAGGAATGTAACCAGTAAATTGTAATAACCATGCAGGGTGCCAGCCGGGGACTAGGCCGATCAGAGAGATTACTGCACAAGGTACTGACATGCCTAATCACTTTGCTGTTTACCTGAAACTAATGTAATATTGCATATCAACTGTAACCGAAAAGAAATTATTAAAAACAGAAATGCCGTGAAGTAATCAACAAGGTCAAAGGTCCAACAAAATGTCAATGAATTGCAAATGAAATTCAGAAAAAAATGAACTGTTTTTTTTATAAGATAAAGTATTATATCTTTGTTTCTGTAGAAATATCTGTAATTGTTGAACAAATGTAATATTACAGGTTCAATTTCTTAAAGTCTGCAACAAACATAATTTCCATAGAATTAAGTCTTTTTCCAATTTCCCCCCTTTTTTGTTTCTGATACTTCCCTTCTTAGCTACATTCTCATCCATTGCACGTGGCTTCTTCCCTTTTTATTTGTTTATTGACCAATACCTCAACTTGACAGTGAACTCTATTAAGGATATTAGCATAGACTCTGGTTTATCACTGCTGGTGTGTGGCCAAGCATAGAAGTTACATATGAAAATTGTTCAATAAATGATTGTTAGACGAATAAATGAAAAAAAGTGATTGTAGGCCTGGAATACTTTGTACTCTATAATCAATTATCATTGAACTCCTCATTTTATAAGACCGAGCACAAATTTCATAAATGTTTGACTGTGCAGGAGTGATTTCTCCATCATGGAACATTACGGTTTTGCATACACATTTTTGAAGCACCTGTAATACTGCCAACATTTTGGTGGCTATTTTGTAAAACAATTAGTATGCTATTTCTTTGGCGGCAGGAATTCTCTTTCTTTATTGAATTAATTTGATATATAACATTGAGTAAATTTCAAGGGTAGGACATGTGACTTTGATATATTTATATATTGTGATATGATTGCTGTAACAATATTTATTACATTACATAATTAGGCCACAATATTGTTACTCTATATTTATTATGTGGTGCATCAGATCTCTGTGGCTTATTTATGACTCATTGCAAGTTTGTACCCATAAACCACATCCATCTTACCCTTCACTCTCCAGCCCCTAGTAGCTACCATTTACTCTCCATTTCTTGTATTTGACTTTCTTAGATTTCACATATAAGTGATATTCTACTACAGTTCTCTTTCTCTATCTGACTCATCTCACTTAGCAAGGTCCATCCATGTTGTCACAAACAACAGGATAAATGGTAATAATTCTTCTGATCTTTGTTTTATCCTACAAAATGCTTATCATAGGACCTTATATTAATTATAATCAGGTTATTAAAATAATTAGCAAAGTGAGCTCAACTATAGCAGAAACATTTTCAACAAAGAAAAAATAAATGGTTTAGCCAAGTAATCCCATTTGTAAATGCTATAATTTAGGACTTCATAGGATTCTAATGCACCATAGTAAATATAGAGAAACAATATTGTTTGAGGCCATTCAAGTGGCCAAGCTTCTGTAAAGAGTGTGTTGAAGTGCAGTAAGAAATCAGGGGTGAGCACAGCTGGCGTGGCTCAAGTGGCTGAGCTTCAACCTATGAACCAGGAAGTCACTGTTTGATTCCTGGTCAGGGCACATGCCCAGATTGGATTGCAGGCTTGGCCCCCAGCAGGGGTCCTGCAGGAGGCAGCCAATCAATGATTTTCTCTCATCATGGATGTTTCTATCTCTCTATCCCTCTTCCTTCCTCTCTGAAATCAATAAAAATATTTTTTTTTTAAAAAAGAAATCAGGATTGAATTCCAGGTCTGACAACTGCCTTCCTGTATGTCTTCCCTGTGCGGAATCCCTTAAGGCAATGTTCCAATGGGAAAATAAAGATTTGCAGTTGCCTGACCGGTTCTCAGAAATGATCTGATGCAACAAATCACCCCCAAATTGCAAATCTGAGCAGCAACAAATCCTGATCATGGATGGATGGGTCTCCGTTCACTGAATTCAGTGAGATCCGCAGCCTCCAGCTGGGAGCACAGGGCACCTCTCACTCGCCAAGGCTTCTCCGTGTTAAAGAAGAACTAGAGCATGGAATTAATTGAATTGGCTCAGATGAGGTTTAGAGAATAGAAGTAGATGACAATAAGAACCGGCATCATTCAAAACCTAAAATGATTACTGAAGGCCTTGATGGAACGTGTAGGTGTTTTAAAGGTCTCCCAATATTCCGGAAGCATGCATACAAGGAGATTGGAACGTTCTCTGCAAAGGGCCGGATAATGGATGTTTTAGAGGTGCAGGCCGTATGGTCTCTGTTGAACTGCTCAACTCTGTTGCAGCGAGAGAGTCGCCACAGACAATATGTAAATGAGTGGCCGTGACTGTGTTCCAATTAGGCTTTATGGACCAAAGCAGGCAGCTGACCGGATTCGACCTGTGGACGGCAGTTTGCTTCAGACGATAACTATGGTAGTTACACACTTTCCAATGCTTGGATTTGGTTTGCTGAAAATAGTCCACAATTCAGAGCTGCTTAATCACCCTGAACCAAGTTTGAACTACTGACATTGAGCAGAAAGAGTAACATTTTTGTCCCAACGTTGAGAGAGAGAGAATTATGATGGACAGTGAGGTCAGATGAGTATTATTAGCTGAGGCCTCATCTACCCCTATTGATAATGGTTTAATAGTTACACTGAGAAACACCAAATGACAACCTGTACTCCATCGGGTCATGAATATGTTCTACCTGAAGCAAACATTCTGAATACATGGCACATAGCGGAAAAGGTCTGGACACACTGATTAAAAGCATAACTTGAACGACTACTGATTGTGCAAAACCATGCATGTGCAAAAGCATAAATTGAACTACTGCTGCCTCATACCTTTGGCACATAGTATGTTCTCTCCCTGGATTTTTCTTCTTTCACCCCTTTCTATGAAAGCAGTTATGCCAGGATAATACTAAGATTAAACTAGGAAATAGGAGTTATAATCGAATGATGATAACATTGGCATTTATATAATAGACCAACTCCTTTCATTTATCATCCATCTCTCAGCCCTTCAGAAAGGTCTTTCACAGCACCTTAGCCACATTACACTCCACGTTCATTCTCTATTCCATTATTTCTTTGAATTTCATTTACAGCACTGTTACCTATGTACAATTATTTTTCTCTTGCTTCCTGTTTCCCAACTAAAATGTAGGGTCCCCGAGGAAGGATACTGTTTGTCTTATTTACAGTGTTTTTAATGACTGGCATGTGATTGGGGTTAAAATAAAATTCTAAGCTCTCTGAAGAAAGCTGTCTTCTGTTTTTCTCTCGCCCACAACATCTATCAGAAAGGTAACTTATTGCCTGGCTGGTGTAGCTCAGTGGTTGAGTGTGGACCTATGAACCAAGAGGTCAAGGTTCCATTCCCTGTCAGGGTTGTGGTCTCGATCCCCAGTTCAGGAAGCAGCCAATTCATGATTCTCTCTCATCATTGATGTTTCTATCTCTCTCTCTCCCTCTCCCTTCCTCTCTGAAATTAATAAAAATATATTTTAAAAAAGAGAAAGGTAACTCATTTATTATGAAAGACCTAAACAATCTTTACTTTGAACTGCTTAGAAATGGCTTGGATTTTCTTTCAATGTCTGAGTTTAGTAGGCTGAACAACAACAACAACAACAATAAGAAATATCCTTCATTTTCATAGGTGAGATGTCCTTTAAGATATTAGATTATTTTAGGAGAAATCAACTATTGCAGTACACAGGCAACCTCACCATCCAAGCTTTGGCTCTTCTTTAAATTCATGTTAGTGTCCCAGCATAAATTCCCAGCTCCTACCCATCCATTTGGAATAGCAAATAGAAAGGCAAATTGATTTTAGCTGGAGTGCCAATTCTCATGGATGGGTAGTGGCTGTTTAGAGCACTAAGGTGAGAAATATTCTGAAGCTACATCTGGGTTCTGGAGGCAGAGTGCCTTGGAGGATTAGTGGTGTTGTTTGGGGAGAGGAGAAACAGGAAACGTGATATGCATGCTGCATATTTCCCATCATTTAGTAGGAAGCATGATGCATTATTCTAAAAGATTTTCCAAAAGCAAGCATATTACTATTGTTTAAATAACACTAGAGCTTTCCCTTTTACATGCAAATGGGTTTTGCTTTGTTCCTTCTATCATCCTCTTTACTGTTAGAATACAGATGTCTAATATATTTCAGTCTTGCATTAGTTATTAATGTGAGTGTCTCTTGCATGGTCAAGTTCTTAGACTCAGCCACAAATGGATTAAAAACTTAATGAACTATATATTTCAATTCTATTGTGTGTTAAATATTAAATAGTTATGTAATCGTTTCAATAAAAAATAAATGTTAGCTGATGAAATATTTACAACCTAGGAGGAAATATGAAAACAAAGTTGAATGAAAATGACATTAATATCAGATAACGTCTGGACATTTTTGCTACCTCTACATTATTTATTGTGGATGGCAATGTTTATGTGGCCATCTGTTTAAAATCCAAAGTGCTGCATGTCATTAAGACACTAATTTACTCTCAGATGTAGAAAAATCAGAATGCATCCATCTTATGTTTCAACTATCTATATATATAAAAGTCTAAGTGACCGTCCAACTATCCGACCGGTAGCTATGATGCTTACTGACCACCAGGGGGAAGATGCTCAATGCAGGAGCTGTCATGATGCTAATTAGCTGGCACCACAGACCTGGCGCCAACAAACCAACACTTGGCTTCCCCCAAGTGGGACACAGGCCCTGCCACCATCCCGGAGTGACACCCCACCAAATCGCTGCCAATGCTGCCAAGATTCCATACCACAAATGTGGCCCACAGCCCAGCCCAGCATGAAAATGGCTGCTGTGGACACCAGGTGATGAGGCACATAGCAATGCCTGGCTTCCTCTCCCTAGCGACTAGCCTCATTGGAGTTTCTTCAACCCAAGAACACGACTTGCTTTATAGCCAGGTACAAACATTTTACACTTTAACCAAATATTTGTGAAGCGTTTTCACATGCCTCATCTCATTTGATCCTCACAGAAGTTTTAGAGTAGGAAGATAGGAGACTTGGTAGAATCCTATTTTCTTTTCATTAGACCAAAAATGGAGATTTAGAAAGTTTAGAAACTTGACCCAACTGAAAAGAATTAAGAAATGGTGGAACTTGAAAACAACTTCATGTTTTCTCCATGAACAGAATATAGTCAAACACTGCTACAGTTAAATATTTTACCCTTTTTTCTCCCTGCGTGATCTACAATAATAATCTGCTTCATGTTGATATTTACTGCTGTGTTGCTGACAATTACCTGAAAGAGAAGTTGAGGTGCTTCACTGGGCTAGAAAAAGTTTAGCTAAATCAGAAAGCAGGTATAATTAAGCAAGTTTATTCTATATATATAAAAGTTGACTTGCATGTGCGCGATACATATAAAACTCTCACTGGTGCTAACCGCATGCATGTGTTTTGATCTATCATTGTCGATCATGAATTTGGTTGACACTTCCATTATAGAGAAAGGGAAAATAGCAATATTAGAATATTTCTTCTAGCCCTAACCGGTTTGGCTCAGTGGATAGAGTGTCGGCCTGCAGACTCAAGGGTCCCAGGTTTGATTCCAGCCAAGGGCATGTACCTTGGTTGCGGGCACATACCCAGTGGGGAGTGTGCAGGAGGCAGTTGATTGATGTTTCTCTCTCATCGATGTTTCTAACTTTCTATCCCTCTCCCTTTCTCTCTGTAAAAAATCAATAAAATATATTTTAAAAAATATTTCTTTAATTAATTTCCTTTCAATGTGCACGAATCCATGCACCAGGACACTAGTTTCTTTAGATTAGAAGATCTGAAATAAAAATTTCTTTTAGGAGGTGTAAATTATATGTGATCATTGTGAGAGTTATCTTCAATTTTTTAAAAAAATTATGATTCCATTTATACTGCTTTATTTCCATCCCACTGGGTGTGAAATCTCTGATATGAAGTTTCGAGTCTATTAAATCCAAAACACAGAGTGCAGTGAGATGACAAAGCAAAAGTCTTGTCTGATAGATTTAGAAAGTATACATTTAGGTTCATGAGACAACAAAAGATTGCGTGAACCCTCTGGCTGTGTTTTGAGTCAGAGAATTGCTGTTTATGGATTAGTGGTGATCCCATAAACAGATCATTCTATTATTTGTGGATTAGAGGTGACCCCGTAAACAGATCATTCTAACTCATGAACTTCACCACTAGGCTGTTATCTAGTACTGAGGTTATAGATTTTAGCTGCGAGATTAACTAAAAAAACACACACATACACACACAAAAAAAACATAAGACCCAGTCATTTCCCAGAAAATATAGCTAGCAAATACTGATGGGCTACCCCACACAATTCACACACACACACACACACACACACACACACACACACAGCACATTTGTTCCACATTGCTTTCACTGGTGAATATTTTCTTGCAACTCATACCTCTCTTAATGCCAGAGTTTGTAAACCATTGAGGTTCTCTGAAATAGTCTTTTTCATATTTGCAGAGTTTAAAGTATCTAACATTTCTTTCATATGTCAGGCTGAAATGTAACTTCTGATAACTTTATAACTCCAAGTTCTAACTTTTGGGATCACACAACTCAAGTAGACTGCATCTTCTATGCAAAGGTTTGTCAGATATCTGAGGGATCATATTTCCTGCATGTTATTCCCTGGGTTGTGCCCTCCAATTCCCTCAAGACTTTGTGATCCTTTATCACCATGGGCATGCTCCATGAACGCATACTAATTATTTCCCAGTGTCTCCCCCGAAATGTGGTGCTCATGGCATAAGTCGAATGTCAGGGAAAAATAGCCACCATTCAAATATATGTTGTCCAAAAAATGCACTGTCTCTCAATTGTGATAAAAATCCAAAGTTAGGAGCCTATTTATGGAACATAGCCTAAAGGGTATGCGGTCCACACGCTCATTAAGTAACTCTGAAATCTATTTTTGAATTAAATTAGACAATTAGAAAATTCCCTAAAGGTTTCCTCCCTGCCTTGTGCTTCGGCCGTGGCAGAATCAGAGTAAATCGAAGAACATTAAAAGAAGCAGAGTCCTTGGAAATTTGCCACTCTTATTTCCCCCCTTTTATTTGTAGTCAAATATGTTAATTATTATATCACCCCAGGTCCATTTAGACAATGCATCCCTCTTCCAATTTAGGGCACAAAATCATGGAGACATGTTTTGGGCTCATCTCTTAGGAGAAACTCATATGTCATCCTACATGTTTTGGGTGTTAGAGTGAAACCAGGTTTAATCTCATTTTAGGTCCTTGACTTCCTCCTTTATTTAAAATATTTATCTAAAGCAGTTTTATTTTATTTTTAAAGAACTGAGTAGTGAAAAAGAAAATAACAGAAGCCATGAACTGCTTACAGAGCAAGACACTGAACTAGGGGAAGTTACCTCCTTTATTCTTACAAGACTATAAAAAAGAGTAATTAGATGCATTTGGGCTCATAAGGCTAGAAGTCATATCCATCTACATCTCATTAAACAACATTGTTTGCCCACAAGTGAACATTTTGGGCTGTTGATAAATAGATAGATATTGGGTGCTGGGGGCAAAAAAACTAAGACATAATGTGACACCTTCCCAAACGTTATAGTCTAGTAGGGGAGCCAGGCATTCATAGGGTTACATGAGACAATGGCACAGGGATATGGAGAAAAATTGGGTTTTTAAAGCTTATGAGAGGAAGGTTGTTTGAGCAATAAGTAGAAATGGGTTAGTTAAAGAGAGGAAAAGGGCAAAGCATTCCAAGCAAAGGGAATGTAATTTCTCCCCAGGGGTTAGAGTAAAAAGCAGAATGTAGTCCTGGCCAGGGAGCTCAATTGGTTAGAGCAGTGGTTCTCAACCTGTGGGTCGCGACCCCTTTGGCAGTCGAAGGATTTTTTCACAGGGGTCGCCTAAGGCCATCCTGCATATCAGATATTTACATTACCATTCATAACAGTAGCAACATTACAGTTATGAAGTAGCAACGAAAATAATTTTATGGTTGGGTCACAACATGAGGAACTGTATTTAAAGGGCCAGAAGGTTGACAACCACTGGGTTAGAGCATCATCCCATAGGCCAAGGTTGTGGGTTCCATCCCCTGTCAGGGCACATACAAGAATCAGCCAATGAATCAATGAATGTTTTCTCTCTCTCTCTCTCTCTCTCTCTCTCTCTCTCTCTCATATTCACACTGGCTGACAAACAGGCCATATCAGCTCTCAGAATCTATCTACTTCTACAAAAGGGCATTCTTACTCTGCCTATTATACTCTCTGGGTTCCAGGCTCTCATTTTGGAATTTGTCCTTTTCCTGTAACACAAAATTGCTTCCCAATAGAAATCCCTCTAATTTCTCACCCCTCCCTCCCCGCCCCCTGCCGCCGGGTAACTTAGCATTTATCTTCTTAACGGACATATTGCATCCAAAGTAATAATCATAATATATCTAATTATAACATTTCATGACGAATACGCTCATCTGAAAAGATCACTATCGAATCTCGCTAAGGGATTTAGAGGGTGTTTCCCCTTGAGTACCATGTTTTAAAAGCATCTCAAGGGGGTACTGTGCAGAATATTTTTAGAGCGGATAAGAACACTATGTCCCCAAATGCGTCTGAGGTTTTTTCTTCTGTATTTGGAAATATTTCTAGAGCTCCTTATAGTAAGATGCCAATTAATTTTCCAGGTCACTTAGACCTAAAAATATTACCAAAAAAAAAGCAAACACTGACCTTTTCTAGGACTGAACACAAGAATTAAAAGTGTCCTTATTTTTGAGTCTCTTGCTTTTTGGAGCATCTCCAGGGAAGCTCCGGCTCTCTCCTGATTGAGTGGGTTAACCTGCTGCCCCCAAGACTATTTGTCTCTATGGATCTCTGCTCATTCATCCTCAAAGGCACCTTTCCTTTCAAAGCCGCACAAGCAGAGAAGTTTTTATACAGAAAGAGAATTAATCATGTATTTGTCATACTGCACACAAAGTAAGTCGCTTGATACAACGGGGCATACTGTTCGCTGTTAGTTAGCTCGCTGCAAAATAGAGTTTGGCCGTATGACGGTGGCCATGTGCTTCTTAGGAGACAGGTAGGATTGATGGCCGATTTTCCATTTGCACAAACAGAGCACTCAACCCCAAAAACACATTTGCAAGCAACTCTAGTAAGAAGGCAGTGTAACACATAGGCATATTTATTATATAGCTATCAGTAGCTCTAATGCACTTTCCTTGGGCCCCATCCTGAATTATTTAAGGGTTTAAGGTCATATTGGTGCTAACACTAGGATATACAATTTATTTTAAGGAATTTACACTTTTAACTTAGATTTTCAGGACTTAGTATTCCACATCAATTTTTTTCACTTACCTAGAAAATGAACTTTTTAAAATTTCATTTTTTTCTCTAAGTTGAGCTACAAACTATATTGAAACTTATGTAAGCAAATGTACCCTCTTAATACATGCCCCATGAGATGGCAGGGAAATTACTTGAAAGAGAGTTCAGTGAGCTATACATCTCTTTACACAGTCTAAAGGTATAGGAAATATGGATTCCAGCCAAGAGAAGAAAAAGAGTAATGGGAAAATAAATTAATTTTAGAAGCTATAAAGAAATAAGTACCAGTAATTGGTAGATATAATATTAGAGTAATTTAGAAACACACATTTTAAACATTATTTTTAAATGAGAACTCCTGAGCAGCTCTCTGCCACTGTGCCTGGACTCTTCAAGACACAATTATCGCACAATCATTTTCAAACCACCTCGTTCCCCAGGACTTCTGAGAGACATTTGCATGGACAATTGTGTGCCACATTTTTTTCAGAGTTAACGTATTGGAGCAAGCTCTATATGGAATTATAATTTTCAAAAATTAGTGTCTTCTTATTTTTTTTAAATATATTTTATTGATTTTTTACCTCCCACTGGGGATGTGCCCGCAACCAAGGTACATGCCCTTGACCAGAATTGAACCTGAGACCTTTCAGTCTGCAGGCTGACGCTCCATCCACTGAGCCAAACCGGTTATGGCAATTAGTGTCTTTAAAAAATATATATATTGATTTATTTTTTTGATTTCAGAGAGGAAATATATATCCTCAGAATATATTAAAAATATATATAAATCAAAATATATTTATTGATTTCAGAGAGGAAGGTAGAGGGAGAGAGAGAGAGAAACATCAATGATGAGAGAGAATCATTGATCGGCTGCCTCCTGCAGGACCCCCACTGGGGATGTGCCCACAACCCGGGCATGTGCCCTGACCAGGAATTGAACCCCGACTTCCTGGTTCATAGGTCGATGCTCAACCATTGAGCCACACTGGCTGGGCGAGTCCCCGTTTTCTTTGATTTCACCCTAATAACATTTAGAATAAACTGTCTAGAAAGGAAGAAAAGAAGTTGAGAGGAAAGACGGGAAAGCCGACAGGCGGGCAGGGAGACAAGCAGGTATCAGAATTTGGCTTCAAAACCAAAACTTTAGGAAAACAAATGAGTTGTGCTTCCATGATTGTTTTGTGGTACTTTCTGGAAACAAGGTACCTCAAATGCTGTTTTTCATCCTAGATACCAGCACTGTCTGCCAGTATTAAGGAAAATAAATGACAAAGTTGCCATAGTGCGCTGCTAATCTGTTCACACTTTCCCAGGGAGAAGGCAGATTTCCCAGCGTTTCCTTCTTCCCCTGGCTAGCTCATTCTAGAACAGTCTGTAAACAGGAGTAGTGGTAACAAGGCTATAAACACATTGGCTCTGTCTGACCTTTCCCCTCCACGATCCCTATTCAGTGATTAGATAGCCAATCTAATGCGCAATAGTTCATTTAACAAACTATTGATTAATAACCCGTAATATTAATAACCCATAATAATATATTATGCTCTGGAAAGAGCTCAGACTTCCAGAGATCTTCACATGCTTCACATTAAAGAAATAATTAAGGTTTACAATCACAACACAGATCACTATTATTATTTATTTTGGGGGTAGGGTTCCCTTTTTCTGTTACACTGACAAAATGAATTTCCTAAATATCTATGAAATCATTTTATTTGGGGGTGTGGCAAAGGTGTGCTGCTCTGTTCATGTAAAAGTCCAGTTCTGTGTGGTTGTACCATATGTTTCACCTAATTGTTGAGTGTTTCCTCTAATGCAAGGGAAGGTTTATATTCCCATGTGACCCACTCACCCCCCAACAAATCCACAAGGTCATGGTCAGACTCTCAACTCTGAGCAACAACCAGCAGTGCAAGAAGCAGTCGTGTTGTTGTTTGTTTGTGTTTTTGGAGCTGCAGGACACCAGCTGCAACAGATATTTTGTGATTGTTAGATTACTTGGTTTTGGTGCAACCATTTTCTGAGGGAATGACAAATTATGTTTTCTTAACAGCCTCAGAAAAAGTATGAGGCAACAGTGTGTTTCTAATTTCAAAGCAGTTGATTTTTACACTGTAAACATGGAAACATTCTGTAGCATGGTGGGAGAAAATGACTTTTACTAAACTTGAAATTCTACCGAGATTGCTATTTCAAATAATCAGCTGCAGGGAAACTGTATGAGAATGGAAAAATTCATGCTGACTTGTTTTTAGAAGGGTTTTTAAAAATACTTTTTTTGAATCTGCAACTTATAAGAGGAAATTATTTTGAATATATGTCCTTGGGTGATAAGAGTTACCAACAAAAGCATGGTTCATAACACGGTTCCATTTCACTGACTTCAGTATGTGAAAACAAACAAACAAAACACAGTTCTCTCTTCCACGTCAGGTGGAATTCCTTCTTTAAAAAGACAGATTTTATGATGTAAAAAAACATATTCTGGATACTTATACAAGTTCAATTTATCTGATTACAGCATGTTATGAATATAAGGAGAAATTAAGCATAGGATAATCAGTAAGTCATAATTAATGAATCACAATCAATATGTCCATTACAGTTGAATGGGACGTCTTTCTCTAAAAAAATATATTTTTATTGATTTCAGAGAGGAAGGGAGAGGTAGAGAGAGATAGAAACATCAATGATGAGAGAGAAGCATTGATTAGCTGTCTCCTGCACGCCCCACCCTGGGGATTGAGCCCACCACTGGGGCATGTACCCTGACCAGGAATCGAATCGTGACCTCCCAGTTCATAGGTCAACGCCCAACCACAGAGCCATATCAGCCCGCTGAATGCTATATCTTTACATTGGAAGAAGCAGTGGCTATAATGAGAATGACACAGGCTTTGCAGTAAGATTGTTCTGGTTTCTAAACCCCATTTCTGACCTTCACTAGCTCTTTGCGTCCTTAGGCAAGTTACCATCAGCTTCCCCATCAGTAGAAGGAATGATGCTCTTGTACCAAGTAGGCTTGGAGTGAAGTTTCATGAAGTGATGCATGTAAATAACAGAGCACAGTGCCTCGGGGTACAGCATGGCTCAACATGATACCTGACTAATATTACTTACTGTGCCAGTTAGGAAATTATTCAGCTAACATCTGTTTTGCAGCCAACACTGGATTAGCAATACAAAATCAATCCACAATAGCTTTTCACTTCCTCTAGTTTTTATTTAAACCTTCCTCTCAGAAAATGTTATTTAAGGCTTTTAATTTCTTTGACAAACATCTGCGCTCTTTTCACATGAACAAAAGCCAGTTATTCTATATTCAGATGACTCAAAACCGAAGGATTGCTGCTTCTGTCCTTATCCGTTATGCATTTAGTAGAAATCTTAAATAAATGTCGCATTTATTTTGGGCTAGTCCACTGAGATATATGGCTACTTTATCACCTGTGAAACCATCAAGGACTCAAGAGGAAAAGCAGAAGATTAGGATTAATAATTTATACTGGAAACTTGATTTACATGGCCCTACTATTTTTCTACTCACTGAAACTCTCTATATTTAAAGGCAATGCTAGCGAAGATGGATTCCCTTAAAGTAATGCTGATTCATAAACACTTCAGTGAGCCAAAAGTATAATTTAATAGCAAGAGAAGTAGAGCTTTGAATGGAGCAAAGGAGAAAATTGTATTATTAAACTGCTTGCCAAGAAGGTATGTTCAAATGATTCACATTTCTTGGGACATTTACTCAGAAGTATCCCATATTTTTCAAAATCAGGTCAAGTTTGTTATTGCATTAATGCACTTTTGTGATTAATTTTACTAATGAAGAATATCCATTTTCACAAAGCATGTGCAAAATATATATCACTTTTAGAGAGAAGGGATTTGCAAGGTCAATTGAGTTATTAAATAATACAGAGTGTGTTCATTGTATTTTTTTTAAGAAATGAAAACTGAATTATTATGCCAACAAGGAAAACAAAAGCATTTTAGTTTTTATCTGATTGTAAAATTTAGCAGCATAATCAACAGAAAAGTGGATTTCGCTAAGTATTTCAATTATAGTAAGATCATAGTCTACTATCTTAAAGATGTGATCAAATAGCCTAAGTTACCTATAGATGGCTAATGGATATTAGTACTCAGATACTATTAATATCAATAGTTTATAATTTGTTGTCAGTCATTTTTTATTCAGGCGTAGATATGACTGTTAGCTTTAGATGCAATACTAAAAAGGTTAAAATAACATCATTTCCCACTTCAATAGTTGGACCTACACACATATCAAATCAAAACGCTTAAACAACATGTGCTGATCTTATCTCAGACATAAAATGTGTTCTGCCAAAAGAAGCTAATAAAGGAGAGTTTAAGAAAAGTTTTAGTTTCACATATACTTTCCAACTTCTCTTGCAGCGATTCTTAATTTTTATGATTGTGTCATTTATTCAGTAAGTATTTATGGAACTTTTGTTATTTTTAGAGAACTCTTCTTGGTGTTCGATTGCATAAAAGAGGAATTTACAGGTTTTTTTTTTTTAAAGTTATAGGTTCTTTCTTTTTCTTCCCCAGAATTAAGGTAAAAACTGAGATAAAAGTCACACAATAAATATAAATTCCTGGGAAAGAAAAGAGGAGCTGTATGGTTTCTATTCACCTGCATCTCAGAGTGGCAGCAGCAGAATGCGGGTAATTAGATGAGGGATCGGGGTCTATATCACTCCTTATTGCTCAGAACTCTTGAAAAGTGGAATCCAAAATTTTATATCAGTTCCTTTTAGGGATGAAGTCGAGCTTTCGGTTGGTGCATTGGATACCAGAATATTTCCTTTCCAAAGGTAAATCATAAGTCAATTTCTTTTTAATCCAATCAAAACAACTAGCAACAGTAGCAACAAAAACAATTTTTAAAACCCCCAAATGTTAAGAGATTCCAAAGATAACACCTGTACGAATAATCTGGTTCAAAATCACAGCATTACAGTCTCTTCACTAAATGTGACATTTGTTCATTTAAATGAAATGTTCAAACTCTGCTAGATACACATTAACAGTATATTTTACTTGAATATAAGTATTCATGGTCTATTGGTTATTGGTCTAAAGAATCCTACATAAATCAGCTACTTTATTAGGATTCAGTATTAATATGTTTTGTAAGATCCTGACAGTTTAAAAACGTCATAAATATCTACAGAATTAAATATGTATACATGTAACTGAGAACTGTATTACAATTATGTTTGCAATAATCAGCCCTGACATTTATATTGAAAATTACAGAATCTTCATAAATAATCTCATTTGAGTTTGCACCTTCTTTGTGAAGTATGTAGGGCAGGAAATAGCCTTAGAAGTTAAGTGGCTTGTCCAAGGTCCAAGTATTAAGAGGTAGCAATAAATCCAGAAATCAGGTTTTTGTATAAGGTCATTGCTCTTTCTACACTAATATTCTAATGGGCCTGACACACACACAAAACTTTATTACTATAATACAATATTAAATAATATAGCATGCCTCCCATATAAATATATTTTTTTCTCAAGAAAATGAAAATATTTTTATTCCAGGAAACTGGACTAAGAGAACTAGAAAGATTAAATTTTGATAGCTGTTAATATTTTAATATTTAATTCCTCTTGCTCTATGTAAGTAATACTGTATATGTTTTGTTATGTTTAATTAATTTTAAGGAAAATAGATTGTATCCAGTTGCACAACAGTTCAAATGCTCTGAAAGAAATAATCCTGCTATTACTGAGAATAAAATCTAGATCCAAATCTGGGTCAATTTCCTCCAGCCCTTTTCTCAGTTTTCGCAATAAAGATAGACTGAGAATTCCCCATAATTTATTTTTAAAACTTTTATTTTCCATATTATATTTTTAACTGGACATATTTTTTGAAATATGGTGTGAAATACATGCCTAATTTCATTTTTGTACATGTCAACTGTCAATGGTCCTAGAACCACTTATTAAATAGCTCAGCAATCATGAGCCCCTCTATAGTGTGCGCTCTCTCTCTCTCTCTCTCTCTCTCTCTCTCTCTCTAATGTTTTATTTCTATATATGTTTGGTTTGTTCCGAGGCTTTCATTCTAACTCATTTTTTGAGCCATGTCAAAACCACTAAAATAAATCTTGAGCTCTGTGACATTACCCACCTCCCCACCTCACAGCTTTTGAAAACTGACGAGGCCAGAATCTCATCTGCTGTTGGGGGTGTGGACACCTGCAAGGGCTGACAGTGAGAGTCTAACAGCAGGTAGCAATCCAGTGGATGGCGCTATTCAGCTGCTGTGCCTGAGACTGTTTCCCCGTTTCTAAACCTGCTGGTACATTTAGTCTAGTATTAGGCATATTTTCTTTAGCCTCTTTTTTTTTGTTGTCTGGTTAATCTTCACCAGAGTATATTTTTCCAGAGAGAGTGGAAAGGAGGGGGGGGGGGAAGAGAGAGAGAGAGAGAGAGAGAGAGAGAGAGAGAGAGAGAGAGAGAGAGAGAGAGAGAGAAAAGCATCAATGTGAGAGACACATCAATTGGTTGCCTCCCTCAAGTGCCCTGAGGAGGGCTTGGGATTGGGATCAAGCATGCAACCGAGGTATGTGCCCTTGACCAGAACCCAAGCCTGGAGCCCTTCAGTCCACAGGCCAACACTCTACCCATGGAGCCAAACCAGCTAAGGCTCTTCAGCCTCTTTTTTATGGCTCCTGTTTGAAAGCAGAACTTCTGCACAGACTATTCCTTATTTGTTTCTTGCAGAAGATAAGTTCCTAACTGCCTTCATTTGGTTCTGACCCCAGAGATCCACAAGTCCGCACCTCTAGAAGCTCACACGTTTGATCCTCCCCTCCCCCCATTTCTTGTACACAAATATTTTTCTCTTTGTCTGTGTTTTTAGAGTTGGAAAGAGTATGGAAACGCACGTGTTATTTTAAATGTCCGTTATACTAGACTATTGCAGCATTCCTTTCCAATTGCTGAAGGTAAATAAAGAAAATGGAAAGAGAGTGGACGAAAAGTCCTTGGCAGCACAGAGTTTTAGAATAGCAGTCCTTTGTCTTTCTATATTTAATGCCTTCTTTAATGAGCTTTTATTATTCACTGAGACTGAATGCTATGCCATACAAAACAAAAAGCGGGGAAGGGGGGGGGGATGCTCAAAGCAGAACATGACAGATTTTCAGTAAACAAGAACGGGTTGAAGAGATTGAATGGAAACTGAAAGCTGAGTCCCATATGCATTCACCGGAGAGCAGGTAAGTCTTCAAGTCCTCAAACAAACCACGCCTGGGCTTTTAATGCTCTTAACTGTTATGACATGCATGTTGGTACTGGAAGGCACTCATTATCTACACAACAACAGCCCCAGGAAAACCCACATTTGCATGCCTCCTGCCCTTGCACAATTGGGAATAATAGAATTTCTAGTGAATTTGCCCCCTCATTTCATAATACTAGAGGATTCTGGAGAGTTAGGTGGCTTTGAAATAATTACTTTTTTGTGAATGTCTGTAAATACCTATTTGCTATGTGAAACAGGATAGAATAGGGATTCCACATCCTAAATTAAACATTTGCAAAATAATGTCACTAGAGGGCTTTCTAAAAAGTAGGCTTTGAGAATTATAAAATCTGACTTTGGTGTTCTAAACTCCCTCATCAAAATGCCAGGCTCTTTATATTTACTTTTTTAAAACCTTATTTTATCAATACCATTTATTTGAAAAAAATATTTACAGAGAATAAAGTTGTTTCATGTTTCCATTTAAAGTTTTGCCTCTTTCATTCTTTTGTCCCACCTCAGGTTGTCCACTTCCTTAGTGAAAAATCTTGCTCATGGATTAATTATGGGTTGCTAGGGTGTAATGCATGAAATACTTTAAAAGGTAAAGAAAGTACAAGAAGTAGAACATGTCCCCATGTTTACTTGGTATGATACTGCCTTTTTACTTCTTTGGAAAAGCTGTACCATCCTAAAAGTAAAATAAAATACACAATTTAAAAATTAAATTTGTAAAATACATGCTTTTATATGTTATGTTCCTGTGTTATATGATTTAGACAGAGCTCTTAAAATTTCAGAGTTGTAACCAGCTCCGTTGGACCAAAATTAAATTTCACAAATCTTTATGGAACTTGTGTTTAAAGACCTTGCTCCTAACACATGAACTTGCCTCCCCTCTCCCCTGAAATTTCATTAAAATAACATAAAGAAATAGAAAAAAATATAGACCAGTGTCAGGACAAGGTCAGCAGTGGGCAGAGGATTTGCACATGTGGGGAAGATGAAGTTCCAAAGTTGTGTTGGCAAGAAAAGCAGAGGCAACCAAAGTAGTAAATGAGGGAGTTCTTGGGTCCAGAGTTCTGAGCCTCAGAAACAGTGGAGGAAGCTAGGCAGGAAGGATGAAAGGAGAAAAGATTAGAGCTCAGAACAGATGGTTTAATAGAAAGCTGCTTTTAAAAAATGGTTTTATTGATTTCAGAGAGAGAGGAAGGGACAGGGAGAGAGAGAGAAGAAACATCAGTGGTTCCTGCCTGCCCCCTACTGGGGGTCAAGGCCACAGCACTGACTGGGAATTGAACCTGGACCTCTTGGTGCAGGGCAGTGGTTCTCAACCTGTGGGTCGCGACCCCTTTGGCGGCCGAACAACCCTTTCACAGGGGTCGCCTAAGACCATCCTGCATATCAGATATTTACATGACGATTCATAACAATAGCAAAATTACAGTTATGAAGTAGCAACGAAAATAATTTTATGGTTGGGTCACAACATGAGGAACTGTATTTAAAGGGCCGGAAGGTTGAGAACCACTGGTGCAGGGGCTGATGCTCAACCAACTGAGCCTCACTGGCAGGGCAAAAATTGCTTTGTTTTAATACACAGTTGATTCTCCAGTCTACATACCTAGTGCAGACAGTCCCGAGTTTACCCACAGGGGACATATCAATGCTTCTGCATAAGGAAATGGAAAAAGAAAATTAAGAATGAGACGTGTCAGAGAAGTTTGGGGGGCACTGGAATTCAGAAGACAGACAACCCTCCTCACCATTTTCATTTCTCTCCATGAAAATAACAAGAAGATTCTGAATGCTCACTCTGAAAAGAAGCATGTCTGTAAGAAAAAGACCTCCATGGTCTCGGTTTGCAAAGGTATAGATTCAAAACAAGCATTACATATTTTCTAGGTCATTACCAGCATGGACAAAAGTTTTGTTTTTAAATGATCAGCAAAAAGAAAACAAAGAATAAGAAGAAACAGAGTAAATGACAACATGATATAGATATTCAAAGAGATAATGAGACAGGCTTAGAGAGAAGAGGCTGACAGATGTTGGGGGCACTTGGAGGGGCAGTTGAGGGATTGAGCAAAAAAGTTTCAGACTCATTGGAATCAAAGCGTCAAGACCTTCCTATTTTGATCGCTAAGACATGAGTGTTTGGCCCAACGGTAACATGTGAACAATACTCTTAACTACAAGTAGCGTCATATAGAAAAAGAGATAATAACAACTAAGAATATTTATCACTGGCAGCTTCGCATTAATATTTGATTTACAGTGTACCTTGCATTTAAATCTCCCATTCCTAGCAGTTATTAGCCTTCTTCCCACTGTCATCACTTTTCATTCCCTCACTATTGCTAAGAAATACGGGGCTGAGATAACCGTGGCCCACCAAGGCTGTGGTCTACTTAACTGAGACAGCAATATGCAATAGAGCACTGATGCTGACACAGATTTTACTCGAATGATTCCACCTGGGGATAAGTCTCCTTGCCCATCCACTGAAGCCAGCATTCCTGAAATATAGGTAGTGGCACCGCGATTATTATGAATTGAACCATCATTCGCCGTCAGGGTCCCAGAGAGGTACAGGCTGGGGTGTTTCAAGGACATTTTTAGAGAGTTTCAATTTACCTGTGACAGGGAAGTCACAGTGAAGAAAGTAGGCACATGTACCTGTAAGATGTGGAAGATAGATGGGCCATTCCACGATGCAGTCAGCTCACAGTTCATTATGTTCTTATTTTTATTATGTAAGAGAAGCATCACAATCGAGTGGTCACCAGCCTATTTATATATTTCAGCATTTTCACAGCCACCAACACCAGTGACCACATTGGATATTGTACTTGACTGTTCTAGAATCATTCAATATGGAGCCAACCTCATTGCACGAATTATGAAGATTATATGAGGAGGCATTTCAAAACCTCCTAACTTCCTTTTTGGCTCTTGATTTCTTATCATATCCTAGAAAGTATAATAAGCCTATAATCTATTTTCATTTGTGTCCACTCCACAAGAATAATCATATCACATCTGATATCTGACAGTGATATCCTTGATTCTACCATCACAGTCTTATTAAATACTATTTATAGTAATATAAATAGATGAGTGGAATACTGGAGCTTTTTTTGTAATTCCTTCCCATTGTTTTTCTTCTCAGTGCTATGATCTGAGAAAATAAAACATCTCAAAGTATTAGCTTCAAATAATTTGCATTTGAAGCCATCAATTAATGCACAGAGAAGGAAGAAAAAAATATATGAATATTTGACATGATCAGTTTTTTTGAATAATTTGCTCAGGTTAGCTACATGATCAAAAATAGCTTAGGTCTAAATTGTATGTCCTTTTTCCTGAGACTGTACATTGTTTTATGTGATATTATAACAGGGTATTTTGATTTTTTTACATGGTGACATAACAGAGTATCCTGCTTGTCTATGAATAAGGACTTAAATAAGTAATCGCCAACCCGCAGCTTCAACTGCCCATTTCAAAGACTATCTGGGGCATCTGGGGAGAGGCGCTTGCTTAACTGTCAGTGATTTAGAAAGAAAACAAATGTATTCATTCAGCAGACAATTTTGAGGGTAGATATATATCAGCCATGTTCTCCCTGAAGAAGACAGACTTGCCTCTTCACCCCCACGCATCTTACAATTTAGTGACGGAGAAAAACAGAAACAGGTAGAAACATAAATAAAATAATTACATTTTGTGATGACTGCTATGAAGCAACACTAAGGTTGAGATGGATGATAGCAGGAATGCCCTGCTCACATAGCACCATGAGGCGCTCCTCTCCCCACCTGAACAGCTGAGAGCTGAAGACTTGGACTCCTTGTGGAGGGGCGATTGGGAAGCTGCCCAGAGACCCAGGCAGCCACTCCACGTCCTCCCCCAAACACAGGGGCAAGGATTTGGCAGAGTCAGCGCCAGGAGTTCTAATTAGAGCAATAATCGCAATGTTCACTTCTGGATTATGATGTGCCAGGCACTAGGTGAAGCCTTTTAATTCTCATAAGGACTCTAAGGGAAGGTTTTATTTTTTAAATATATATTTTTATTGATTTCAGAGGAAGGGAGAGGCGGAGAGAGATAGAAACATCAATGATGAGAGAGAATCACTGACTGGCTGCCTCCTGCACACCTACTGGGGATTGAGTCAGCAACCTGGGCATGTGGCTGACCTGGAATCGAACTGTGATCTCCTGGTTCATAGGTTGATGCTCAACCACTGAGCCACACCAGCCAGGCCAGGGCAGGGAAGGGTTTTTTGTTTGTTTGTTTTTTAAGAATAAAGTTAGCTTATCTATTCAGATTTATCAAAGACATCATACCTACATAGTGAGTCCCAAAATAAATGTTGCACAAGTGATTATATAATAAATTTATCTTTAATATTAAAATGGACATCTTAGCTAGAAAACTAAATATTACGTTTCTGTTCCATTATGACCCTGTTCTGTAGTAGGGGGCTTGAAGGCCCAGGGAGGTCAAGGACTACCTCAAGGTCACCCAGTGAGCAGGGAACCAGGCTTTGTACTCAGCCAGTGCACACATTCGTCTCACTAGTAAGAGTATTCCTGTATCGTTAGCTTTTACCGGGCACTTGCTTAATAACAAGGATCATGCTAAATCCTCGGAAATACATAACTGAAAGAGGAACTTTAAAACAATACACACCTAGAAACAAAGCCTCATTTCGCAGATTAGGGCAGGGAGACCTGGGAAGGCTCAGTTTGCTTTTCAAGGTCATTCCTATAATGAAAGCACAGCAGGGATTTGAATGAACTCACTTCTAGGGCCTCCTGCTCCACAGGCACAAGAAGAAGGACTGTGTTTTGCTTCTTTACCTAACAAATCCGCATTTTGAGGGACAAGGCTTTGGGGCTGGGACAACACAGTGGGTCCAGAAAACCCCATTTCAGCATCGTTTTCCTCTTTCAGAAAACTGTCCACTTCCCTTTCTCTTGTTTATGGAAGACTCTTCCCCTTTGTTTGTGGCCTACATGGCAGGATATGCTCATTCCCTCCAACCCTGGAACCAACTAACTCTCATCATTGATGTTTCTCTCTCTCTCTCCCTCTCCCTTCCTCTCTGAAATCAATAAACATATATATATATATATATATATATATATATATATATATATATATTTAAAAAGTGTTTGAAATAAAGTATTTATAGTATTAGTCCATGGAATCTAAGCGGTAAGGTAGGAAGTAAAACCGGAAGAGAAGAAAGGAAAACCACAGATTATATATACGAAGAGATGTCTGATTTGGTTGCTGCTGAAGCAATGGATTGTCAAGGTTTCAGAGTAAGAGCAAGAGAGGGAGGGGCAAAGTTCCTTAGGAGGAGGTCACAGGAAATCAAGTCACGGAATAAGGATGCAAGAAGATACACCAGCATCTTCCCACATTCTGGTGATTGGTCCTCATGGCAATGGCCTAAGCCAGAGGTTCTCAACCTGTGGGTCGCGACCCTTTGGGTTGCCTAAGGCCATCGGAAAACACATATATAATTACATATTGTTTTTGTGGTTAATCACTATGCTTTAATGATGTTCAATTTGTAACAATGAAAATACATCCTGTATATCAGATATTTACATTACGATTCATAACAATAGCAAAATTACAGTTATGAAGTAGCAACGAAAATAATTTTATGGTTGGGGGTCACCACAACATGAGGAACTGTATTAAAGGGTCACGGCATTAGGAAGGTTGAGAACCACTGGCTTAAGCAGAAGCCATTGTGCTCACACAATGCGACTGGGTCCTAGCCCAAAGGGCCAGAGATAGCGCCCGATGTAATTTAGGTTAATTAGTTTATTTCCCAAGATTTTGAGCTCATCTCAATCCAATTGTATCTAATGCCTTGAAACGAGAGATGAGAACTTTTGAGTTGCCCTTGGGCATTTTTCTTCCCAGGTGGTGCCGATAATAAAAGACAAAATTTTTTTTAAGATGCAAAGAATGAAACACACCATCCCCACAGAGAGAAGAAAAATAAAATATCAAGAGTATTTTATTCTAGTGAATTTCTGCTCTTGGATTTCATATGGTAATAACCTTATAATGAATTGAACTTTTAATTAAACTTGCATCTAAGAGAGTCTGAACTACTATGTAGATCACTCTTTCTAAGAGGCACTGAAGTTAAATAAGATTGTGACATGAAAATAAATGAGGAAAATATTCTCTTGATGATTGCTTCAGTTGCCTTCGCTTACCATTCTGGGATGCTCTCTTATTTTGTATGCTTGAAGCAAGCTGCATGCCCCTCCCACTACGATTTTCACCAGCAGGTTCATGTATCATGGAAATAAGTACTGAATCATGTCTCTGTCTTATTGGTGAAATATGAAGGCAATAGCTTAAATTCGCACGATAATGTCTTGAAATATGCTTCTATCACGTAGATTCCTTTCTAGAAAGAAGTCAAAATCCACAGTTGAGTCTGTTCATTAGTTTGTTCTTTTTGTTAAAATGTTTTACTTATTTTCTTCCATAGGCCTGCAGTGTGCTAATAACTCATTTTTTGTTCAGACTCTAATGACAAAGGAATTAATACACAGGGAAATAAGTGAGACAATTAGAACAGGTGTACTCCCACAAGGACCTAATAAAAGTATTACATATTTCTCTAGTATCTGAAATTATTTAAAAAGGAAAAGGAATGAGAACTGAGGTGGGTGGATGATCTGCTTGTAATGAGATGACCCATGAAACAAATTGGTACGTGTTAACCCTGAGGCAGGATTCATGCTTAGTTATCCATTCGAATAATTACAGTTGAAAAGATTCACACATAAAAGTGTTACATGATATTCTTTCCCCCAAGGCAGTAATTCTCTTAGTAAATAGCAAAAGCAATTTTCAAAAGAAATTGCCTGGGAGCAATGACACATAGAATGCGTGTTTTGACTATATTAATATTATACATGATGACTAACTAATCCATTAATTACTATATTTACATATTAAACTTGAAGTCTTGTATGTATTTTTCAAAAGGTTATATGTGGGTCCCTTGGAACCTAAAAAGGAAAGTTTGTGTAGAAATCTAGAACATAATCTTGGAAGACATAGTCTTTGAGAAGACAAAGAAAAGAGTCAAATGGACAACTTATTTCCGTTTTCTGCTTGTTTTATATATATGTTATTGATTTCAGAGAGAGAGAAACAGCACTGATGAGAGAGAATCATTAATCAACTGCTTCCTATTAGGGATCGAGCCCACAAATGGGCATGTGCCCTGACTGGGAATCAAATCGTGACCTCCTGTTTCATAGGTTTATGCTCAACCACTGAGCCATGACAGCTGAGCTGAGCCATAGCTTCCCTCTGATGAAGTATTACGAATCAACATCAAGTTATTCAACTTGGTTTCAGCCATTTTTTTAGCAACTAGCAAACACAGAAGGATTCTTCATGAGAATAAGGCAACATTTCTCACTTACTAGTTCTATCTACTTCTCTTCTTAGCTTAATTACAAGGCCATTAACATTCAAAATAAGCAGTTTATTTACGCACCTCTTATAACTCACATTAAAAATTATGTTTTATATTTATTAAAAAATTAAAATTTTAATTGAGTAAAAGCATTGCCAATTGGAATATGAAGTAGATAAAAATACTGTTCTTTATTTTCTTAAAAATAACCCTATAAGATATTAAGGACCTCCTAATGAACAGATTATAAATGCTCTATTAATATAGTAAGATATGTGTAATTAAATGTAGGTCATTTGGACTTTCTTAGGAAAAGAGGCCCCTAACGTGGTGATCTCTAACTGTTTACTGCTTTCAAATACCTAAGAGTCTAAGTTTCTTATAATCAACTTCACTTTTAACCAAAGAACCTTGTCCAAATATAATTACTTGGAATTTGAAATCACATTAAAGATAAGAAGAAAGGGGAATTAATGCAACTCTAGTTCAAAAACATGGCCACACTTCAGCACCTCTCTATTGATATCTAATTATTTTCTGCTGGAGGAACAAGGACAAATTAAACTCCATCCTTTCAGTGCACTCAGCCCGTGGCATGTACCATGTAGATTCTTTCTGCAAGGCAACCAAACTCAGGTCTCCTATTTCAATATGAAAACAGGAGGTTTTAATGATACGGATGCATTACGACGAAAATATAAAAGGCAAAGCATTTCAGTCAGCTTTTAGTCCACATTAAAATAACTTCCCATTAGAAACTCACAGAAAAACAGCAGTTTCAGGATTCCTGCCCTTCACACAGAAAGGTAAAATGTATTTTGAAACTTTAATTTAGTCTGTCTTGTCTTTCTCATAATGTAGTTTTCTAGTTACACACACACATAAGGTAAAAGTGAACAATCATCTTTACTTCCATCAGTGGTTTTACCTTTGTATGCCTTTTGGAGACTAACGGAGGTTTGAAAGTCTTGCCTTTCATGTTTAAGATCAAAACAATTTAGAGAAAAGAAGTATTTGTCCTCCAGACACCTGGACTTACAAGGTCAAGGTCAAATCCATAAACATTAGATTAAAGAAATACCTGATGTTGCTATTTTCTTACAGGATAAACATCATTTCTGGATGGGAAAGGAAAATTCAATGATAGGCAAAAAGAGATAGAAGAGGTTGGAATGTTTTTTTAAAAAATATATTTTCTTGATTTTTTACAGAGAGGAAGGGAGAGGGATAGAGAGTTAGAAACATCGATGAGAGAAACATGGATCAGCTGCCTCCTGCACACCCTCCCACTGGGGATGTGCCAACAACCAAGGTACATGCCCTTGACCAGAATCGAACCTGGAACCTTTCAGTCCGCAGGCCGACGCTCTATCCACTGAGCCAAACCAGTTTCAGCTAGAGTGTTTTTTAAAGACGAATTTTAGAGACATTTTAGGTTCACAGCAAAATTAAGAGGGTGATAGAGAGCTTTCCCATACATTCCTTATCCCTGCACATGCCCAACCTTCATTTTTAGCCACATCCCCTCTAGTGGCTAATGTTATTAAAAGGGAGCTTGAGGGCTCACAGAGATGTGGTCTGATTGTTATAATTCATGAACCTACATTGATACATCATAATTACCCAAAGTTTAGAGGAGAGCTCAGTCTAGTGCATTCTGTGGGCTTGGACAGATATATGATGACATGTATCCAGCAATATGGAACCATACAGAATATTTTCACTGCCCCAAACGTCATCTAAGTTCCACAGATTCATCCTCCTCTCTCCCCGCAACCTCTGGCAACCACTGATTTTTTAACTGTCCCCTGAGTTTTCTGTCTTTTCCAGAATGTCACGTAGTCGGAATGACACGGCAGGTAGCCTTTTGAGATTGGCTTCTTGTACTTGGTCATACACATTTGAAATGATGGAGCTCCAATCTTGATTCTTGAGGAATTTGCTTGGTGGGAAAGACACAATGGGGGAAAAAAGAGACACAAAAAAAATGCCCTAGCTGGTTTGGCTCAGAGAATAGAGTGCTGACCTCGGACTGAAGGGTCCCAAGTTCGATTCCAGTCACGTGCAAATGCCCAGGTTGCAGGCTCGATCCCCAGGAAGGGACATACAGGAGGAAGCTGATCAATGATTCCCTCTCATCATTGATGTTTCTATCTCTCTCTCCGTCTCCCTTCCTCACTGCAATCAATAAAAATATTTTTTTTTTAAAAAAAGAGACAAAAAATCAATAAGAGACAAAGGGAGAAAATAAAGTTAATAATTTACTAGAAGGCGATAAGGGCTATGTAGGAAAACACATCAGAAAGGGAGACAGAACGCCCAGCTGGGTTGGGGCACTCCCTGCAATTTTAAATAGGTTACTGAATGAAGATGTCACTGTCAAGTTAAGTTTTGAAAAGAGATTTTGAAAAGAGATGTTGATGATGTAAGGGAACAAGTCATAAGAACACTTAAAAGAGACGGTTATTGGTGAAGAACACATGAGCATAGACTTCCAATTGTAAAAAAATGCCTGACTGAAACCTCAAGGAAGCCAATGTAAACTGAGTATGGGTAAGTGAGGGGGGAAAATGAGTGGGAGAAAAATGTCAAAAAGGTAACTGGGGAAAAAGTCATAGTGGGCTCTGTAGACCATTTTAAGACTGACTATTATTTTGAATAAGATTAAGAGCTATTGGATGGCTTTGGTCAGAGGAGTAGGATGTGATTTCATGTGCATCTTTAAATATATATATATATATTTTATTGATTTCAGAGAGGAAGGGAGAGGGAGAGAGAGTTAGAAACACCAATGATGAGAGAGAATCATTGATCGGCTGCCTCCTGCATGCCCCATTCCCACAACCCTGGCATGTGCCCCTGATAGAAATCGAACCTGGGACCCTTCAGTCTGCAGGCCAAGGTTCTATCCACTAAGCCAAACCAGCAAGGGCTCATATACATCTTGTACAGGAAGGTTCTGGCAGCTGCCTGAGGACCAGTATTAGGAGGAGGCAAAAGCAGATGGATGGATGGATAGATGGATTGAATTGCTAGAATCCAAAGATTATGCTAGTGTGGATCATTTTCAGCCCTCTGGCTTTGACTAAGTGACTCAATAAGATAACAGAACCCCTGAAATGATGAATTTAATAACAGATCATTTCAAAATAAATCCTGATACATACTCCCCATAGCTTATTTCACCCACCTTAGGAAATTACATGACATTTTGTTGTATTTCCTTAATCTAGTATTTGTGACTGTCATGGTTTTCTGATGCTTATAAAAGTAAAGTAATTGTGTGATCCTATGGACATTTAAATTTATTAACCTGTTTTCAACGTACTGTTTCAAACAAAATTGAAAAATATTTGTGTGAATTATAGATGTGGAATTAAAATTATTATGAGAAAATAAATAAATATATATATATATTGTCTCTTAGCTCTTCCTAAATCGTTGGTCACTCAGTATTGCGGTCAGATAGCATAGGAATTGGGAGAGTGATTTTTAATAATCAGTCTCTGTCTGACCTTTTCGAAATTTCCCAAAGGTAGTGTGCTCATCTTTTTCTAAATTAAGTTTTCCGATGTTGCATCCTTAATTATGAGTGGAATTTGAATTTCTTATTTCTTGTAATACCTCTGCTATTTTCATCTGCTTTATCACACAAGAAGGTGTGTAATGACCCAGAGCTACTTAAAAATAAAGAGGTATAGTAATTCAGATTTAATAATGAGAGATTACAGTAGCTTAAAATAGATTTAATAGAGAGATGTTGCAAAAATCATATTATTACTGTTCGCTATGCATGCTCCCTTGAAAAACAGAAAGGAAAATAGAATGTAGAGTCTGGTGCAATGACTCAATTTCTTTTAGGGAACTTGTTTTTACATAAGACCATGTTACATGTCTCTAGTACCTACTTGTATCAATCTTTGGAGCCCTGGACAGCATGTTAAATCCACAAGATGAGAGGGTGCTCTCATACCAATAAACTCTTCTTCCTCCAGCACCCTCAGTATCCAGCTCCTTTGGTGCAGATTGGCGATGTTCTGTACCTTTGTATATAGTCTCTTTCTCCCCTTAGCAGGTCTAGAACTCCTCAAAATGGATTATGTTCTGACTTGGCTCTACCTATTGGTCTAGTGAAGGGGTGGGCAACCCCTGGCACGCATGTCAAACATGGCACGCCAGTAACTTTTGCTGGCACGTGAAACCCTCTCTCATAATCTTCCGTTTACAATTGTGAATCTTTGTTCTCAGTGATGAATTTTGTTAAGTCTCATCATAGGAGTAGCCTGACAGATGAAAGTAGTAGCTCGTGCATATCTCTGAAGGTCACGAAATAGAAACCTGATGTAAAATCTCTGTCATCAGTGATGCAGCAGCAAAAATCCCACTGATAATATCAAACTGAGTCATAAAGTTTTCTGTCGGACTATCAGTGTACATGTATACATTAAAAAATAAATGTATTTTTCATCATCATATACTGTGTTTTTGTGACTCGAATGAATTTTATTATTTCTTCAAGGTACTTCACATACGTACACCTTAAGAGATATCAAGTAGGCGTAACATGCTCTCAAAAAATTAGGGTTGGCATGCAGAAGAATTTTGAGTCAGAGATTTTGCTGGTTTTGGCACGCACTCACAAAAAGGTTGCCCACCCGTGGTCTAGTGGCTAGGAAGGGAGGCAGAGTATATTCCTAGGGTGCATATGTTTTCTCACAAAGCAAAAACATCTCATAAAGATATGAGATAAAATATTTTTAAAATTTATTGTTCAATGTTTAAACATCAAAGGTATTTTAAAGTGACATTTTGGCAGATAAAACAAAAAAATATCTTCAATTAAAGCATGTAGGTTTTTACATCTCTCATTTTATATATGCCTTATAAAAATGTTAATTGGGTTGTTTTGCATATTGAAATTACTCTTTGAATGAAGACTATTAAAGACTATTAATGTCACAGAGGACTATAAAAATAATAGGATTTAAAGATATGTTATTTTACCTTGTGTACATTTAATTATTTTCTAAACATAGCCAGTGAAGCTACTCACTGAAGACTGCTCAACATTTCAGAAATAAATAAATAAAAAATCATTGGCTCATAAAAACATTCCTTTGAAGTTTTTTTTCCAGAGCCCAAAACTCCGTCAGTGTGTCTTACAGAACATGCCAGGCTGTGTCACAGGTGCTCACGTGGAGCTGGTTAACGGAAGACACGAGGCTGAATCTGTGGCCAAGCCAAGACCCTCCAGGATGAAGGAGAGGACCTTCTTATGAACTGAAGCTCATTTTGACCTTTTCAGTTCTAGACCAAGTAACTAGATAAAATCGCCCCCCACCCGCCCCTTTGGCCTGGTTGTACGAGTTTAGCCTTGATGGCCTTCAGCAAATGCTTAATTCTATGCTTCCTGTTTTTGTCTTTTTTTTTTTTTTCTGCACTTTATCTTAGTAAGGGACTCCTAGTTCACAAGTATAGGCTTTAGATTTATTCTTCTTCCTCCTTTCCTCTCCACCCCCCAAAAAACAGAGTAGCTAACCCCATGGTCGGCAAACCGTGGCTCACGAGCCACATGCGGCTCTTTGGCCCCTTCAGTGTGGCTCTTCCACAAAATACCACGTGCGGGTGCACACGTACAGTGCGATTGAAACTTTGTGGCTGGCCCATGCGCAGAAGTCGGTATTTTGTGGAAGAGCCGGAATTTTGTGGAAAAGCCACACTGAAAGGGCCAAAGAGCCGCATGTGGCTCACAAGCCGTGGTTTGCCAAGCTGCAGTTTGCCAACCACTGAGCTAACCCTATATTTAAGAAGTAAAATATATTCAGAGGACTGATAGTATTCAACTTAAAGATTTATACAAAGATATGGTAGAGACAGTGTGGTAATGATGAAAGAATAAATGGTAAGATCAATGGAATAAATCCAGAAAGAGACCACATAAACGTAGTCAACTGATGTTTGTCCAGTGAGCAAAGACAAAACAACAAATAGTCTTTTCAATAAATGATGTGGAAACAACGGAATATCCACCCATGAATCTAGACACAAACCTTACTCCCTTCACAAAAATGAACTCAAAATGGATCACAGAATGAATGTAAAATGCAAAACTACGAGGTTCCACATAAGCTACACATGCCTTTAAGAAATTAATATAAATAAATAATTCTTTTTCTAACCTGCTGATTACAGCTCAGAGTTGTTGCTCAGGGCGCAAGCCGGGACCCCACCCTGGATGGGGTGCCCATCCATCACAGGCCACAGTCACGCACATCCTCACTCACACGGGGGCATTGTGGACAGGCCAGTCACCTCATGGCACATCTCTGGGCTGTGGGAGGAGACTGGGGCACCTGGAGAAACCCTCCCAGGCACGGGAAGAACATGCAAACTCCATACAGATAGTTGGCCCAGCTGGGGACCCATTTTCTTCCATCAGCGTTATAATGCAATAACATTTTTTGAATAACTGTGGATAGTTCACACACAGATGCACATCTGGGAAACACTTGCAATTAGAATAACATGTAAGTGAAACTAGGCATCTGGATAAGGTGATACATCAAATTCTAAAATATATTTTCTTCAGTGACAACACTGAACTTTTAATACCTTAAAAGATTACTTCATGTCGGCATCTGAAAATACAATCCTGGCATTTGTTAAACTAGATGATACACATAGGAAAACTATTCTAGTGAATACATTTTCTAATATTTCACAGATTATGCATATTAAGTTTTTGTCATAACAGTTCTTCAATAAATGAGTGACAAACTATTTAATGTGCTCCCTACCTTCCAGTTGAGAAACAAAGACATAAGTAAAATAAACAATATATTTAGGAGATTTTTAAAAGCTTAACATGTCTCAGATTTTTATGCCATTCTATTACTATTTGTTTAAAATGCATACATGTGAAATAATATTCTGTGCCAGGCATGATTTTAATACATGTCTATTAAGCTTACCACTATTAACAGAAAATTACTTAAGAAATAAAACTGAAACCTATATATGGAATAATTTTTTATTTTAAATAAATATTTTATAGAGAATAATTAAATGTAAAAGAGTATATTTGAGCTGTGGAGATTTAATACTATTTTGATTAACTCTCCCAATCAGATAAAATAAAGAAGACATTTTTATTTAAGCAATAGCCTTCCCTTAGTAGTTTTAACCAACTCAGTCACATTAACATTTTTCCATTCAATTGAAAATAATGCAAAGCCAAGGAAAGCAGAAACCCTGGCAAGTTTCAATTGCCTTAACGCTGAGAACATAGATAAGCTTGTCTCCCCAAATGAAATATTTTTCTCTGTGAAGATTACATCTCAATGCCTCAGTGCACCTCCAGATAAGATAGCTCATTTTGTTTTCTGACAATGCTATGCTTAATGTCCATTTCTCAACTTTGCTAATAACAACCCCAAACAAAACACTCACCTTTAAAATGTATTCTAGAGATAGGCCTGATTATTCTCAGATGAAAGATATTCTGCAAGTGATGCTAACAATTTAAAGGCTCGTCATTCATAGAATCACACATGTGGCCATTGAACCTTTCATTTGTGACAACAGTCACATTTCTTACCGTGGTCTCTGGCGTGTCACCGGCGGGGTTGGGGTGTCTGGCCAGACTCCAGGGGTCGCTGTGTGAACCTGGGCAGGTTTTCTAATCTTTCTGTTTGGTCATCTCTGAAATGAGAAGCATATTGTCATTAGTTTTTTTTGTTTTGTTTTGTGGTTTTTTTGTTCGTGTGTGTGTGTGTGTGAGAGAGAGAGTGAGAGAGAGTGTGTGTTTTTGATGAGCCAATACACAACACACTGAGAAGGTGCAAGACATGTAATAAAACTTTAATGACTACTATTATTTATTTTTTTAAATATCTTTTATTGATTTTTTTACCGAGAGGAAGGGGGAGAGATAGTTTGAAACATCGATGAGAGAGAAACATCGATCAGCTGCCTCCTGCACACCTCCTACTGGAGATGTGCCCGCAACCAAGGTACATGCCCTTGACTGGAATCGAACCTGGGACCTTTCAGTCCGCAGGCCGACGCTCTATCCACTGAGCCAAATCAGTTACGGCAGTACTATTGTTTTTGTTAATAAAGATCTTTTGCCATCTCCCTACATTCTCCCAAACTGTGATTTATATTCTTTTCAATGCTATTTTTACATATTCTTATTAGAAAATGGCTATTATTTTCACATGTGGTCTTGGCTTTCTGCAGGTCCTAATTCTGAAAATGTGTCCTAAGGAAAAATGCATCTCCATGACCAGTGTAGGGGAAGGTAGTGTAGCGTGTGTCTCTGGGGGTTGGCTGGGAATAAATATTCACGATACACAGAATAAATGTGTACCTTCCACTCTCTTTAGAGAACAGTCTGTGGCTTTAAAGAAAACAACAACAAACAAACAAACAAACAAACAAAAACAGTGTATTGCCCTGGCCAGATTGCTCAGTTGGTTAGAGCATCATCCTGATACACCAAGGTTGTGGGTTCGATTCCTGGCTGGGAAACATACTAGAATTAACCAATGAATGCATCAATAAGTAGAACAACAAATCTGTTTCTCTCTCCTTCCCTCTCTCTCTTTCCCTTCCCCCCTCTCAAATCAATCAATAAATAATAATAAAAATTGGGATACATGAACAAACTGGGATACACCACACACACACACACACACACACACACATTGTTGGGCTAACAATTTTGCCAAAGAAACTTGAAACTGTTTCACTTTTTTAAGAAGATTTAAAAAAGGAAGCCCCAAATTACTTAGATTCCTCTTTACTCATTCAAGAATGATCTTAAAACATTTTTTATCTCTTTGCTCCCTACTTAATTATTTAAAACTGATTTTCTATGTAACTCAGATTGTTCTAGCACTTGAACCAGAATTGCTAATTATCCCAAGAACCGGCCCTCCCTTCACAGAGGTTTCTGTCTTCCCAGCTCTTTAAGGCTTCTTCTTCTTTCTTCAAAGCTCGCATATGTTCTCTGAGATTATGTTTCAATGTGGTTGCTATTGCATATGTTTTTGCTTTTCTTATGTCTGGAATGGGAAAGGGCCCATTTTACATTATTCTGTTCTCATTCTTGCAAAGTCTCTTTCTCTCCCATGTTTTTCCAAAAGATTGCCTCTCACGTCTTTAATCTTGAGTGAAAGCACATTTTCCTTGAATGCTGCACATTTTAAGTCTATTTTTGAAATTTAGTTTTAAGGTAAATAAAACAAGCCTGGCTCAGTGGTTGAGCATCGACCCAGGAACCAAGAGGCTGCAGGTTCGATTCCCCATCAGGACACGTGTCCGGGTTGTGGGCTTGATTCCCTGTGGGGGGCATGCAGGAGGCAGCTGATGGATGATGTTTCTCTATCACTGATGTTTCTATTGCTCTATCCCTCTCCCTTCCTTTCTCTCTAAAAAATATTTAAAAATAAAACATTAAAATATGAGCTGAAAAGTAATATTTGTATTCTGCCCCCTGTATACTAGCTTGAAATGCTCTGTTAAAGGATCTACTCCTATGATAGTGGTTATCCACTGACCCCGGTCATCTAACATTCCCTAATGTATATGCTAGTACATTAAAATTCCATCTAATAGAATGTAAAGCAAATAAAAATTCATAATTTTTAAGTGTAGGAGCTGCCATCCTTGAAGGATGGGGATAAATTGCAAAGTTTAGTTTGGAAATTAGATAACCCCAAGTTGAGAAATGGTACTGAAATATGGAGAACCAGTGTCCTGATGTGTGTAATAGGTTGTCTCTTCATGTGTGTAATTGCTTGGACTGGGTCAGTGGGAGAGGGAAGATAAAGGCCCAGGAAAGAGATATGGACCACATTTACATACACCCTATTTTCACGCATCTTCCTTTGGAAGCAGAACTTGCTGAATTAGTTTTTTAAAAAAAATTTAGAGGAAAAGGACATGAGTAGCATATAAACAGAAAAATATAATGAAAATATAAGAAAATAAAGTATGTTATTTTATTTATTTTTAAATATATTTTGATTGATTTAAGAGAGAGGACATGAAGGGGGAGAGAGAGGGAGAAACATCAATGATGCGAGAGAATCATGGATCGGCTGCCTCCTGCACGCCCCACTCTGGGGATGGAACCATGATCTCCTGGTTCATAGGTCGATGCTCCACCACTGAGCCACACTGACTGTGCTAAGATATGTTACTTTAAAGTAATAAGTTGGATATACCTAAGTGTCTCATATAATTTAAATAGTTTACAGCCCTTGTGGCCCTGAAGGTTCATGAGTAAACCTGTCATTCATAACCTCTTGCAATTGTAAAGAACCCATTTCACGCCCCTGAGGGCCAGAGGACCTTGTGAAAGCCTTGTGGGTTCTGAGAGGGGGAGCATTTCCCCTTTGGTTTACGTTCAGTTACCTTTTTCCTAGTTTCCCAACTTGCTCCCATTTTTTGGTTGAGAATTAATTTTTTGGTTGCCCTTTTTTTAAAAAAAATGATCTATTTCCTCACATCCCCAACTCCCATTTATATTTAAAATATAGTCACTTATACTAGGTGATTAATCCTTAAAAGATGCTACTTTAATCAGGTTGGCATATTGAGATTATGAATGAAAATAGCAAAAAAAAAAAATGAGCTCTAGTAGCCACCTGAGATTTAAACGCGGGGATTAATTTTGACTCCATGGACACAAGACAAATGTACCTGCTATACTCTCCACTGGCAGAAATGCAGCTCAAACCCTTTTGTCAGGTAGGAGGTACGAAGAAAATTGGTGACCCCATAAAATAATTGTGCAATTAATCACTGCAGAAATCACTATTGAAATCCCAAAGAACTAGTTATGACATGCACATTAATACCAAATGAGTTCATCATGATTAATATTGTGACAATAAATACCAAAGGAAATTAATAATGATCAGCTATTATTTCAAAGCCCCGTTACACAATTCAACTATTTTGCCTTGAAATGTAAGCCCTTTTAATGCACATACAACATACAAATTTCCATAGCTGTATTTTTGTTCAACTTAGCTTAATACTTTTTAAGCACTTCTATTTCAGAAATAATAATTACTAGAGAATACTGGTTCTTCCCATTTCCTCTCAGTGTGAAGTGATTAAGGCATTGATATTGAATACAGTGGGGCCTTGACTTACGAGTGTCCCGACTAACGAGTTTTTTGAGATACCAGCTGTCTCTCGGCCGATTTTTTGCATTGAGTTGACAGAGTAATTTGAGTTAATGAGCTCGGTCTCAGAACGAATTAAACTCGTAAGTCAAGGCCCCACTGTATTTTAATTATTTGGAACTTATTCTTAGCAGGGCTAAAAGATGAACTGAGGCATATTAATAGTCCTATTTTCATGACCTTTTATCTAAATCACTAAACACATATTTTTCCTAAGTCACTAAACACAACTTTTTGTTGTTGTTGTTGAGGGAGAGTACCTAGTATGTAGGTTAGAACTCAACTTACTGTCTGTTATGTATGTATGTATTTATTGTTGAAAGTATTACAGATCTCCCCTTTTCTTCCCTATTGACCCCTTCATCCCCCCCCCAGGCCTTTACCACCCTATTGTCTGTGTCCATGGGTTATGCATAGATGCATACAAGTTCTCTGATCTCTTCCCCCCACCTTTTTCTCACCCCCCACCCCCCCACCAGGTTCCACAGTCTGTTCTATGCCTCTGTGTCTCTGGATCTGTTTTGTCCCTCAGTTTATTTTGTTCATTAGCTTCCACATATTGCCTTTTAAATTATTCTTTCTGTTACATGAGGGAAGCAGGCTGATTTTAGGTTTTTGAAATTAAAGCTAAGTTCTGCCTATATTGTTACACAGAACCTTAACTCAGAAAAGACTTAGACTGGAAACAGACTTCTCAATATCTGAATCGAAAACTTCTGCTAAACAGCCCTTGAATTGATATATCATTAAATCCAGGTTATAACCCAAAACTGATAACAAATTATTCTCTATAGATGCAAATCATCTTTTTACCTGTTTATTATTATTGGTCAGAAAATTCTATTAGTAATTGCATTTTCCCTAATGAAAATCTGCACTCTTAACTCCATATACTGAAATGCTGTTTTAAAATGTTTATTTCATTATTCATTAGAGCACTTAAACTTATTTCTGTTTATTGTATTCTGCCTGTGCTCATTGATGGATGAAAATATTCTCATAAAATATGCCTTTGCATGAATGAAGAATGGTTTTTCAAAAACAGCCTTTGTCACCTTAATAAATGCAAATTATAAAAATTGCTAGAATGGAAAGCTTGTTAAAGATCACCCCATTTTAGGTTTCATTAACATTGCAATGGAGGTATAACAGCGTTCGAAATCAATCTAGACAAGTCATTATTCTTCAAATACAAGACTTTCTAGAAATATTTATGACTATAATAACTACATTGTTTTCAGAGTAATGAATTTTATAGGTTAGGAAAACATCATTTAGAGATATTTAAATATTGCTATAAAAGCACTTAGCTATTACAGTGGACATCTAATAAGACATAGAGGCCTACTGGACGATCTATCTTAACGAAACATATGTTTGGCATACAAAAAGTAATTGTATTAGAAGTTTTCTTTCTCCTTAATCAAGCTGACTTCATTAGACCATCAATTTTGTCAATAAACACTGCATGTTTATTGTAGCATGTCTAGCCTTCATAAAAAATTATGTTACAGCCACTTCTCTTGCTAGCCAATTAAATTTATTAACATAGCAAGATATTATTTCACTGAAAATAAGAATATGAACATGAGTTACATTTTAGTTACCTTCTTTCCAAAATAGAAGTGATAAACCACAAATCATAATTATTAAGTTGGGGGGGGGGTCGTGTTACAAAAATTCAATGCTAGAAGAAGCCAATACTAAAGCTTAGATGATAAGTGACAAATATTTACAGGAAAAAAATCAAATAACTTTAAAAGGCAAAAATACATTTAAGTATATATTTAAGTAAATATGAGTATGAAATGCCCACATATGTAGTAACAGTCTCAGGACACATATCTCAGATTATTTCCTTCTAAATTTCTTATATTTTCGCAATACGTCAATGCTGATGTAGAAATATCAGTAGAATTATCTTAGATACAAAGAAAAAAGTTTAATAAGGTTTTAAAAATTCAAAAAGCATTCTGAAAGAACCAGGTTGCTACTCTATTTTAAGATGAACGTAGTTTATATAGCTAACAATTAAGGATGCTAAGATTATGGGTTATTTTCCATTTAATTGAAATTACCTAATTTTCATGGACATTCATCTCAATTTTATTTGTGTGATGTTTGTACTAGTTATCTACCACTGCTTAACAAAGTACCCCCAACACCTAGTGGCTTAAAACAACAAATCTGATGATTTCCAAGTTTCTGTAGGTCAGGAAACTGGGTAAGGATTAGCTGAGCTTTCTCACAGGCTGAAACCAAGGTGTAGATCAGGGCGGGGCCTCCCAGGAAGGCTGACTTGGGAAATGGTGTGCTTCCAAGACCATTCACACCATGGTGGACAGGATTCAATTCACTGAGTGTTGCTGGACTGAGGGCTTTGACATCCTCAATGGGGCTTGGCTGTTGGCTGAACGCAGTTCATGACCATGATAGCCTCTCTGTTGAGGAACTCAGCGCAAAGAGCTAGCTGCCTGGCCCGCATGACTCAGTAGTTGAGCATCAACATATGAACCAGGATGGTCAGGGCACATGCCTGGGTTGCGGGCTCAATCCTCGATAGGGGGTGCACAAGAGGCAGCTGATCAATGATTCTCTCTCATCATTGATGTTTCTATCTCTCTCTCCCTCTCCCTTCCTCTCTGAAATCAATAAAAACCTATTTTAAGAAATACAAAAAAGAAAGAAGCCAGTGATACAGGTTTTGCAAGCAAGATGGATGTCAGTATCTTATAATCTAATCTCAAAGCTGGTTTACTCCCACTTTTGCTTTATTCTTTTCCTTAGAAATAAGGCTCTAGGTCCAGGCCACAGTTGGTGGGAGGGTTTTACACAAGGGCCTGAATGTCCAGGAGCAGGGATCCGTGGGAGCTTTCTTAAAACATTGCTCATCCCAAAACTGATTAAAAAAACAAACAAACCAGTCTTGAAATTAAACATATTTGTTTACCAGTCTTTATGTTTTTCCATTAACTTATTACTGGTTACTGATAGAATCATTTTATGTTTATGTTTCTATCTTCATACCCTTTCAATATTTTTAAGAAGATTTCCTAAACTACGTATTTCTTTTCAATATTGTAGCCTTTACCACATGAGTTATTTGCAGTAGTGTGCTGGTAAATGCTTAACAACGAACTCCCTGAAAATAATGTATGAGTTTATTATATTTTTATATGGATACAAAAGATATATAGGACACAATTTACAAATAATAATAAAAATACAATGCCCTCTTGTAATTCCATATAGCCAATTGATTTTCACAGAATGCTCTGTATTGATTTTTGCTGACTCCTGTATCTGTAGCAAACTTATGTTTGCAATTCCAGCATGATTTGAAAAAATGAAATGACAAATAAACACAAAGAAATTGCTCATATTATCGATAAATGAGGGCACTTTTGACATGAATATTAATTATTAAGCTTATTTAGCAAGTAACATGAGTGAAATGAAAATGTATCTTGGAAACCCCTCATTAGTCATTCATATGAATGGGTTCTTTGCTACATCAAACGATAGTGTTTGATTACTAAACGAATATGTTCTCGTGTGTGTGTGTGCGTGTGTGTGTATTAGTCACATGGTAATGACTATAGATCTGGCAACTTTCTAAGTTCAATGTGCATTACCAACAAGTTCCCATGTCCTTCTTAAGACTAGCCAATCAGCAAAACAGTGAATCAAATCCTTTTTTCCAGTGTTTGTCAAATTTCATGGTGTAAATATTCCTATCATGGCTGAAGTCCATCTATCAACAGGATGTAACTAAAGGAATATAATTTAATTTTAAATAGTGGTTGTATTTTAAAACAAACATAAACAATCTCTGAAAATTTAAATGTATTGGTTACTGACACCACTTCTTTATGTATCTATGTTAGGGGCCCAGAGTGCAAAATCGCACGAGATCCAGGACCCAGAGTCCCCGCGGCTCTGCGGGACCCAGAAAGAGTCCTGTGGCCGCCTCCACCATGGGAGGCGGGACCTAGAAACCCGCCCAATGCCCCAGCCTGCACTTCGATCAAGTCCTACAGTCAAGTCCCCACCCACCCGCATGCGCCTCACCTCGCATAGAGCCCTGCTGACCCTGCGCATGCAGCCTCCGGCTGATCGGTCCTTACGGCATGATGACCACAGGCTGTTTATATAATAGATTGCTCTCAACAGGCTGCTTTGATTTTTGCTCATAACATTTTCTCCCAAAATAAGCAGTATATAGCCAATAACTTTAAGAGTAAGAATTTTCAGTGTTTTTTTTATTATTATTGTTTCTTTATTTAGATAAATAATGGGCGGCTGGGCGGGCTGAGGGGACTGGGGGACTCCAGAGGCAGGCTTTGCCACACACCTGCTGCCCCAGCAGGGCTGAAGGGACTGGGCGCCACCATCTTGTGGCTGTGGGTGCTGCCATCTTTGAGGGCGGAGCAGTCAATTAGCATATGCCCTCCTTATTGGCTGTGGGCACTGCCATCTTTGTGACAGCATGTAGGTCAATTAGCATATTCCCTATTTATTAGATAGGATTATTTATTTAGACAAAATGGATGAATATAAATGTTTGCTGTAATTATTCTCAGGCAAACTGGCATGAAAACATGAAGAAGGGAGAGATTATGAACATATACTAACTCTGCTTACCCTCAAATTATCCCTAGGTTTCTCATTTGTAAAATGGAGAGAAAAAGAACATGCATGCATAGCTCATGGACAGGGACAACAGTGTGGTGATGGCCAGAGTGGGATGTGCGGACATCTGTAACACTGTCAACAATAATTTTTAAGATGCCAGTTCAAATTAACAAAATACAAACAGCTGTTGGTGGCTGCCAGAGGGAAGGGGATGGGGGGAGAAGGGGGTCCTAAAATCAAGGTGACAGGAGAAGATCTGACTTTGGGTGGTGGGCACATGGTGCAATATACAGATCTTATAACATAGAAACCCACACATGAAACCTGTATGTTCATGTTGACCAAAGTCACCCAATAAATGTAATAAAAAAATAAAAATTAGAAAAAATTTTTTTTTATCTTATGTGGTTGTTGACATGTATGAATTAATGAAGTTATGTACTCATAGTGAGATGAGAGATCAGGAATCAGAAAGCAAGAAATGTCTTGAGCAATATGACCCAGTGACATTTTGAGAGAGAACCCCTGTGCTATTTTGAAGCATGATTTTTTTAATGCTCCAACTCCTGGAACAACGTTCTCCCTCTCTTTCCCTCTCTCCCTCCCTCCCTCAGGACAAAGCCATGTGATAGAGTTGGCGGAGAGATTATTCCACCTGAAGTTGAGAATGTGACGCCAGGGCTGAGAGCAGTCTCTGATGTACAGCAGTACCTCACAAGGAAGTACAATATTTTAGATCACTCCAGATTAAAACACTTGGGACAGGCACTTTCTTCAATGTACAGAAATGAGCTCAACAAATATTCGTGGAATTTAATATTCCTTCCCTAAAGCAAAATAACCCTGCCACGGTAAAATAAGCAATCTGCTTCTATACGGCAATGGCAATATAGATCTATATCTTGAAATATATTGCCTATGTAACTCACAATATACGGCTCTAGTAAATCAGCTCTAATTCCAAATTTATATGAAATAAACTTCAACTTGTCAATGCTAAAACGTTCTGTAAGCATCAAATAAAATACAACTGTAAAATTTACATCTTATCATTTTCCATGTAGTAGAGGAAAACTTATTATGTTTAGTACTTTGTATCAAGAGAGACAGAAACAAGTTCCAGCAAAGCTGCGTTTGGGAGCCTATATCACACAATGCGTAAAGATTAGGACTCTCATTAAAACTGGTGTTTTTAACCATTCCTAAGACATTTTATTCTACTCAATATTTATTTAATTTTTAAAAAATATATTTTTATTGTTGATAGTATTTCAGATATCTCCCATTTCCCACCATTGCCCCATCCTCCCAGCCCCTACCCACCCACCCAGGTGTTCACTACCCCAACTGCCCATGTCTATGGGCTATGCCTGTAAGTATATAAGTTCTTTGGTTTATCTCTTCTTGTCCCCTCAACCCCACATTGAAGTATGTCAGTCTGTTCCATGCTTCCCTGCATCAGGTCTTAGTTTGTTGGTCAATTCATTTTGTTCATTAGATGCCACAAATAAGTAAGATCATGTGATGTTTGTCTTTCTCAGATTGCCTTATTTCACTTAGCTTAATATTTTGGTTTAAAATTTTCTTTGTTAATTTGTATGTAGTGCCATTGACTTTTGGTGAGCAGTGGTATGCTAACAATGGCATTAATTCCCATTCCAAAGTTATATCATCCACCAGAAATCAATGACCTAACAAGTATGATCATTAAGAACTCATTCCCAATCTTAGGGAAGTTGAAGTGCATGCTATATTTTCAGGTAAGAACAAGATTATCAAGTGGTTAGGCTGGTGTATCTATATATATAAAAAGCCAGAGACTGGAATGCCATAACTACCAAAATGACCAGTCACTATGATGCCCACTGTGGCCAGCAAACCGGCCTGATCGAGGGGTGGGGCAGCCAGCCAACCTCCAGTGGCCCCTTCCTGCAGCCGGCCCTGCCCCTGATTGGCCTCTTACATCCTGATCAAGGGCGGGGTGGCTGGCCAACCCCCCACCCCATGGCCCTTCCCCCCAGCCGGCCCTGCCCCTGATCACCCCTCCGCCCCAATAGGGGACGGGACCAGCCAGCCAACCTTCTGCAGCGCCTCTCCCCAGCCAGCTCCACCCCCAATTGCCCCTCCCAAACCAACTGGGGGTGGGGCTGCCCAGCCACCACCCACAGTCCCTCCCCATGGCCAGCCCCACCACCAATTGCCTCCCCCCCAATTGGGGGCAGGGCCACCAGCCAATCGCCCGTGGCCGCGCCGCCCACCCCCCCATAGCCGGCCTGGCCCTGACCGGGCCTCTGATGGGGATGGGCTGGCCAGCCAACCTCCTGCAGTCTCCTCCTCCTGACAGGCCCAGCCTCGATCCACCCAGATTGGGGCCAGGCAGGCTGGACTCCATCCATGCACAAATCTGTGCACTGGGCCTCTAATTTAAGGTATAAATTATAACACAAACAGAGGAAAGATTGCTGACAGCACACTTCACGGTGAGTTAAGGCACCCATGGTGCAAACCCATAATCAATAGCCTACCCATTCTCCTCTGTCCAGTGTGGAATGCATGGTACCCACCAATTCAAAAAGCCACACAATATGAACACATGTTTTATTGGAGATAACCTCTGTTGCTTAATTTTAGACAGAAGAAAAAACCGTGATCTTTGGTAGGAAATAAAAAAGATGTCATTTCTTTACATGCAATAGACTTAATGCAATATTGTATTAGAGAGACACATTTTAAATAATGGAATTTTCTAATAATTCAAAATTCCCATTGTGTGAACATTGAAACATTAAAAACTTTTTATGTCTCTTATTAGAAACTAGGGGCCAGGTGCACGAAATTCGTGCACTGGGTGTTGGGGGGGGGGAGGGGAGTGTCCCTCAGCCCAGCCTGCCCCCTCTCACATACTGGGAGCCCTCAGGCGTTGACCCCCATCACCCTCCGATCGCCTGATCGGCCCCTTGCCCAGGCCTGACGCCTCCGCCAGAGGTGTCAGGCTTGGACAGGGGACCCCCATCTTCCCCCAATCACTGGCTCTGACCCCCGCCCAGGCCTGAGGCCTCTGGCCCAGGAATCATGCCTGGGCAGGGGACCCCCATCTCCCTCTGATCGCTTGCTCCACCCCCCGCCCAAGCCTGATGCCTCTGACCCAGGCTTCAGGCCTGGGCAAGGGGACCATCATATCCCCCCATTCCCCAGCTCCGCCCCCCACCCAGGCCTGATGCCTCTGCCAGAGGAGTTGACCCTCATCACCCTCCGATCACCAATCACTGGATCGGCCCCTTGACCAGGCCTGAGGCCTCCGGCAGAGGTGTCAGGCCTGGGCAGGGGACCCCCAGCTCCCCGCGGTTGCAGGCTCCGCCCCTGCCCAGGCCTAACGCCTCTGGCCTAGGCATCCGGCCCAGGCAGCGGGGACTCGCAGTAGCAGCGGGGGGCGCCGCGATTGTGGGCTTCGCTTTGGGCCCAGGCAAGGGACCCCTAGCTCCTGGGACTGCCAGCTTCGACCGTGCCCAGCTCCCATCGCTGGCTCCACCCCTACTTCCTGCTATCACTGGCCAGGGCGGCAAAGGCGCCTGATTCTCCGACCATGGCTGGGGGGCAGGGCAAAGGTGGCCTTGGGGCCGCCTTTGCCCTGCCCCCCAGCTCTTAGCTCCCCCCTGGGTTTCTGATCACTGTCAGTGGCAGGGGGCTTCTTCCTGCTTTCCCTTTCGCCTCCCTGCATTGTGCCTACATATGCAAATTAGCCGCCATCTTGTTGGCAGTTAACTGCCAATCTTAGTTGGCAGTTAACTGCCAATCTTAGTTGGCAGTTAATTTGCATATAGCCCTGATTAGCCAATGAAAACGGTATTGCCGTACGCCAATTACCATTTTTCTCTTTTATTAGTGTAGATTCTATGATAAAGGTCAGTATTTTGGAGAATAAAAGATTCATTTAAAATACCAAGATCAAAGGGCAACATCGACGTCTGTAATAATTTCAGCAATAAAGATAACATTTAAAAAATATTGTTAAATAATAGAAAAAACAAACAAAACCAAGTTCTTTTTTTTAAAAAATATATTTTATTGATTTTTTTTACAGAGAGGAAGGGAGAGAGATAGACAGTCAGAAACATCGATGAGAGAGAAACATCGATCAGCTGCCTCCTCCACATCTCCTACTGGGGATGTGCCCGCAACCCAGGTACATGCCCTTGACTGGAATCGAATCCGGGACCCTTCAGTCCACAGGCTGACGCTCTATCCACTGAGCCAAACCGGTTTCGGCAAAACCAAGTTCTTTAAAGAAGGAGATACCTGAAATAGGAGACATATTTCAGCTCTAGCTGGTTTGGCTCAGTGGATAGAGTGTTGGCCTGCAGACTAAAGGGTCCTGGGTTTGATTCCCAGTCAGGGCACATCCCTAGGTTGTAGGCTCGATCCCCAGTAGGGGGCATTGCAGGAGGCACCAATAAATGATTCTTTTGCATCATTGATGCTTCTATTTCTCTCTCCCTCTCCCTTCCTCTCTGAAATCAATAAAAATGTATTTTTTTAAAAATGAGAAGTATTTCATATACATGTTTTTAATGGTCACATTATACATATTAAATTTGTCAATTTAATTATCAATATGGGTACTAGGATTACTGATTACTTTGCAGTGTTCCATTAATTATAAGTTTAATGTCTATGAAGAGGCCGATGCTCCTTTTCATCTAACTTACATGGAAACAGAACCCAAAACAGCACCTTTAGAAAAATTATTTATCATATTGATTTAGACTATTGTGCAAAATAAAGTATATTTAAGCTTAAGAAATTTCTGCCTTACTAGAATATATTTAACTTTAAGTCAAATTTAATAGATTTGTTCAGTCCAAATTAACCCTGAAGTGGCTAGATGTAACTCTACAATGAAGAGTATTGGATGAGTTTCATAGCCACTCAAAACCACAAGTTATGAAATTAAGGAGTCAAGGATTTAATTAATTTAATTTTGGATGGCATGTTTGACAGCTATTACCTAGTGTATCTTAATAAATCAGTAATCTATTCCTTATATATAGACACACACAAAAACCATTCTGCCTTTAAAATAAAATATACAAAACCAAGGTTTATTTCAACAAAATTCTTTGCTTTTAAATTTTGTTGCAGAAGTTATTTTTTTCCCAGAGGAAAAACCATTGAGAGACAATTGATATGATTATACTTAATCTTATGAATATTAATTTTCTAGAACTCCTTCTACAAATTTTACATATATCATAAATAGCCACTTCATGGCCATAAAATACCTCTATAAGAGTCTCTTCATTTCCCTTTTATTACTTCAATTCTAGCTAATGATCTTGCTGGTATATTTTTCTGGTACAGCAAGCTATTGCACATGCTGCTTAAGAATTTTAAAGTATTGCTCATAATTAGGCCTATTTGCTTAAACTGATATTGCACAAGCATCTTCAATGTGTTATAAACTTTAAAAAATGACAGGAAAATGAAATAGCTTTTTATGATGGAATATCTGCATTATGACATATAACTACAGGTTATTATGATTATTGGAAATTTACCTTTTAAAATTGTACTATGTTGAGATCTTAAACCAAACCAGAAAGGGGAATATTATTTCTTTTCTAGCACGAATAAAGCAAATAACACAGCATTTGTATCAGGAGGAAAATTCAGTTGTTCAATCAAGTTTCTACCTTAATTGTAAGACAACTGACTTTGTACATTTGGGATATATTAGTATTCCTTCTTTGCTTGTTAAAAATACATGTAATGCTGCATAACACAATTATGGTAAAAACACAGATGTAGTGCAAGTTGAAATTTTGTAGAGCATCGATCATACATGAAAACCAAAGCTAAAAAGGAAGTCTTGAAAGAAGACATAGAAAAGAGATACATTGTATGGAGATAAATATGAAAGTTGTCTGGCTTTCCAGGGAAGTAATGAAGTCAGAGAAAACAATGGAATTGCATCTGGAAACACAGGAGAAAACACATATGTTCATACAAAACTTTCAATTCAACCACTTATATAACCAGTGAAATTCTTGAAATAATGAGGATGAAATACATACATTTCCAGATAAACGAAAGTTGAGAGAATTAAGTACACGGTCACGGTATGTTTCCTTTACTCCTTATTTTTCGGTCATTATTATTATTACACTAGAGGCCTAGTGCACGAATTCGTGCACCTGTGGGGTCCCTCGACCTGGTCTGCGGGAATCAGGCCAAAACCAGCTCTTTGACATCCTGAGGGGGCCCAGATTGCGAGAGGGCGGTTCGTGGGTGACACATCCTGGAATTGGGCTCCTTCCTCTCTTCTCCCAATATTATGTCACTTTCTTTCTGTATCTGTTTTGCTTCTTTCATTTCACTTGACCCTAAGTTTGGTGGTAACTGACGACTTATGGGCATTTAGCTACAAAATGCAATTATTTAGCAAACAGGATTTACTTAGCCTGGAATCTAATCAGCCTAGGGTAGGACCCTGCTCAATGTCAGGCTCCCACCCCAGCCCTTCCAAACAGGCAGAGTCCTGTGGCAGCGGGAACCTTCCTTTTCCCACTTGAGCTGCTCCTTTGCCTCCTTCCCTCCCGGGAGGTTGCCCTCTGGCATTATTGTCCACCTGGAAGGAGGGAAGCTGTGGCCAGTTTCCCAGCTGAGAGTGGTAGCAGGAAAATTCGCTGCCTCCACTGGAAATCCATATTAAGTGGATGGGCCAGTGCAGGCACCATATGTTGGGGCCACAGCCAGTAGGTCCTGCACGTCTCATCATTTAGCTAATCCAGTCAAAACGTTTCTGTAAGGGCCAGACCTACGACCTCTGCAATGGGCTAGAGGCCTGGCGGGGAGCCAGACCCAAAGTGGGGAGCCAATGGGCTAGAGGCCCAGTGCACAGATTTATGCACCAGTGAGGTCCTTTGGCCTGGCCTGCAGGGATCAGGGACCCCTGAGGGGTCCCAGATTGTGAGAGGGCGGTTCTCAGGTGACACACCCCTGAATTGGGTTCCCTCCTCTCTGGTTCCAGGTGCGTCACTCCAGAACTGCAGATGCCAAGTCACCACAGCTCAGCAGCTCTTGTGTTGAGTGTCTGCTCCCTGGTGGTCAGTGCATGTCATAGCTACCAGTTGGACGGTTGAACAGTTGGCCAGTGGCTTAGGCTTTTATATTATAGATGTTTTACTATTTACATCTAGTATTTCCCCATGATGTAATGTTAATAGTCAGCAGTCCTGATTTGATATTATTTTTCACATTTACTGACATACTTCATTTCTATTCTTTCCTATGGATCTAAGTTAAATCTGGTGACAACTTTCTTCAGTCTGGAAAACGTCCTTCACTATGTTTTGTAGTTCGGGTCTATATGTGATGAATTATCTTATAAAGTTTAGTGTTTACTGCTTTGCATTTAATACCACCACAAGTAATTTAGAAGAGGCATATAGACAAAAGCAATACATTAACTGCTTGAAGTTATACTGAACCTCTATAAAAGTTCTTCGAACTTCTAAGACTTAGATGCAATGTGTAGCAGCACAATACAAGTCTTGTCTTGGAGTGATTTATCTCCCACTTCCCCAGGGGGTTGGCCCTAAGTGTCTGCCCACAAAGTGTTTCTCCAATTGACATTTATTAGAAAAAGCTACCACGTTCAATATCCCTTAAACTCTCATCCCATCCCTGCTGTCCAGAAATCTAGTGTCAGTAAATAAGACGGTGTAGGAAATTACAAGGCAGTACCAAGGGCCTTGAGATGGTAGCTACTGCAAAAATGGTAAGAGTTCATGAGGTATGTAATGAATCTACTTCTTGCAAATCTGCATTTTGCCCATTTCTACACATTATATTTTACTTCTAATCAAACAATCAAATATCCATTCAATATATCCAATCAGATATCTGGATAATCAAAATCTATTCAAGTAATCAAAGTGATTATCTGGGTGTTTTGTTTGTTTGTTTGTTTTTCTTTGTTCTTGTTTTTGTAGTTGCTTTTCTGTCTTTATTGACAGAAAAGTCCCTAGTTTAATTTTTACAGAGAATCACAACACTTCCAGGCATGGTCTGTTTACATAGCAAATGTAGGTGCCTTGTTCTTTGAACCACAGATTAGTCCTTGGCTCTTATTTGTTATTTTTGTAATTATCTATTATAAAATAAAATTAAAATTTGTTATCACGAAGTGAGACATCCTATTAAAGTTAAATTATGAAACAGGGCCCATTTGCTGTAGAAGTACGTTCTACTGAAGGAGAATAAGAGAAGATTCTACCTAGAACAAGGATCAATATTAGAAAAATAAAACAGGTTCATATGTATGCACCCCTGTTTAGAGACCCCCTAATTAATATGGATCTTTGTAAACTCCTGCACATTTTTACCATTAACTTATAATTAAAGATAATGGTAAAAATGTACTGGAGTTTTTAAGTAATTTTAATTGCATTTATTTTTACAAGAGTAACACCTAACTACTCTATATTTCAGTGTTTTCACCCTAGTCTTTTTGTTTGGATTTATGTTAGTAAATATGTAATTTTCAAAAAAGAAGGCCTTTAATTAAACTAATCCCTTTTTTAATTTAGTGGAATTATTTCACATTGAATATAATAACAATTTAATTAATTTGTTTGTAAATCTATAATTTTGTACTTAGGGATGTTTTCCAGGGGCACAAGTGCACTTTGAATTAATGAGATAATTATATAAGATCTTTGTTTCATTTTCCCTGTTTAATAGTAAACATCAGTAATGTTTTTCTATCACAAACATTCTTATATCCATAACATTTCTCTAGGGCTATCAATCAATGTATTGCTATTTGCTTCTTAAATATAGAACTTTAAAAGCCATTTCATTCAAAGGTATACTAATAAATATTTAACTAAAATTAAGTACCAATTACATTTCAAGGGCTTACAAAATGATTTTAAAGGTAAATTGCTTGGGAAACTTCAACATTACACAATAAATACTTTCCTCAATTTCTAAAAACTACATACAAAATTAAAATGTTGAATTTTAAGTATAAGAGCTTCAGTTAATCAGATCATTTTTATAAAGAAAAGCAATAGTGTTACTGTTTCAAAAGAAATGTATTTGTGTTTAGCAATATAATTAAAAATCTACCTACCTATATGTGGATGTTTAGACCTATACATATCTATCTATGCATGTATCTATATATCTATTTGTTAGTCTGCCTAACTGTTTATCTGTCTTATCTACCTGGCTTCTATGTTCTCATCTATGATGCCATAATCCAATTACTTAACTCAACATAATGTTCTCCAGATTTTTCTAAACAATGACAAAGCAATTTATTAAGAAGTCATGGTTTAGTCATCCAGCCAACTATTTGACCTAAGACTACTGTTTGAGTATGTTTAATTGCTAATAAAAATCTGAATATAATAGCGTATACTATGTAGTTATAGATTCATTTGCTTGTTAAAAATGCAGCTGAGATTGTCGATAGTAAAGCATCACACTCCAATAATGGACAATCCTGCCTTTGAATTCAGGGGTTTGGAAACAAAGTTTAAGTAAAATATTCATGATTTCAAGGCACCCTGCTCATCTTTCTTAGCATGAGAAAATAATACGTACACTTTATCTCTGCTGATTATTAAGGAATTTTCTCTGTATCATCTAATATTTATGCTCTCTGCAAAGCAAGTGAGCACTGTACGTTGATAGTTTAAATAACTTCATCTTGCCTTAAAACTCATCTAAGGCCCACGCATCTTACCCCTCTGTTCAATGGTGCGAGGACTGGACTATGAATACATGTCACCGGACCCTCTCAGGGAGCTTTATTTAACTGGCTGTGTCCAAGGCCCTTGAACTAGTATCTAGAATCTCAGAGATGAAGGAAGGTGCAAGCCGTCTCTCCGTAGGAAAGTGGCCCCGACTGTGGGTCATAGTTTCAACACCAGAAAACTCTCCCACATTGGGATCTATCAGCTCCATGGCTTTGTTTTTTCTCCCACGGGGTTCACTTGATCACATTGAACTTAATTTCCTGTTTTTTGTTTTTTCCCCCCCTCAGGAATAACACAATGTTGGGAGGAAGGTTTCTATGAACAAAACAAGGCAATAGAAGCACAAACAGGTTTTGAACTTAATGGGACAGTACCTGCCTCCCATCGAGTCTCTCGGTGGTGGCGGCAGGCCATTCCATATCCTGGTGGCAGGGCGCGTCCGAGGGCCATTGAACACGGCTAATTTTGCTAATGCATCACAATTACGGAAACACCTGTGCTAAACATCCTTGTCCTATTTCCATGAAAATGAATAGTGTTCAATAACCCTCAACATATCTCATTTCATGCTGATTCAGATTTCCTCTAACCATTTTCCTGTGACGTTTCTTCCACAGTAACATCGCGTGTTTTTGAAAAGCCAAAATTTAGTTTCTTGCCATTCATATATTTCAGAAATTTCCTCTTCATTTTTTTTTAAACAAGAAAGCACTGCATTTTGAAGCTATAATCATACACACACACACACACACACACTATTGTGTTTGGGATTTTTTGCCTACAGAGGGCAAAAGAATATAATTCCTTTAAGCCCATCCAACCCACATAGCTGTTAAATTTTATGTAGAAATTTAAGTAACACCTAACTACTGTATATTTCAGTGTTTTCACCCTAGATATATTTAAAAGCCTACTTATATGTGGATGTTTAGACCCATATCTACCTACCCATGGGATGCATCTATATATCTGCTTGTCTGCCTATCTGTTTATCTGTCTTATCTACCTAGCTTCTATGTTCTCAGCCATGATGCCATGATCCAATTATTTCACTTAGCATAATGCCATCTGCTTGTGGCAGAGGAAGAAATGGCTTTTGAAGCTGTTTGGGGTCTAAAGGTTATCTGAGAGACAAACATAAAGCAGCCAACCTCATAGGAAATCAATCGATCAAAAAAAAAATCTATCAATAAAGCTCTTTCGAACTAGACTTTTCCCTTACATTTTTGATCTGCAAGAGTCATATCAGAGACTGGGTGAGCCTGTGCTGAGCACAGTGACAGAAAACATTTCATTTCATTTATTCTGTGCGAGAAATTCAGTTTAACCTGCTGATGGCGAGATGTCAAAAAATAAGCAGATGTTGACTGAATATTTTATTTGCGCTGCTGATAAAAATAACATTATGGTGACAGAGAGCGGTGCTCTCTGCCTGCCGCTCTCTCTTTTCTCTCTCATTATTTTTGTCAAGTCATGCTTCCAATTCATCCTCCTCATAGTGATGTCCCTCGTAGGTGCTGTTCATATGCCACTGCCGCTGTGCTCACCAGCAGTGTGAGCCCAGCTTCTGGTTAAGCAGTGCTCCCCCTGTGGGAGCACACTGACCACCAGGGGACAGCTCCTGCATTGAGCGTCTGCCCCCTGTGGACAGTGCACATCATAGTGACTGGTCATTCTGCTGTTTGGTCAATTTGCATATTAGGATTTTATTATATAGGATAAACACAACTCCAGTTGTAGGGCTTTTTGTATTGATCTTGAAAAGCAAACAAGGAAGGATCATTGCCCATTTATGTTCCCAAAGGCAATAATTCTAAGATGCTTGATTTTGACACTTCCTTTTTGAATATATCTTTCATCAATTTCCATGAAAAGAGACCATTAGAATGGCAAGCATACAGAATGGTACTGCTTAGCCAAAGGACTCTGAAAGGCAAAAGAGAAATAGCTGGATAATATATCAGGTGTATTTATTTTAGTAAAAATAGATAATCATGAAATGCCACTCGACAAAAAGTCTGCTTAAATCTTACCAGTTAGTATTGATTAGGGTATAAACCCATGTAAAGCATTTTTTCGCCATCAGCATTGGCCATCAACAAGGTTAAACACTTCGATTAAAGCAACTTTCATAAGCATAGCATTTTCTAATAAAGATAGGGTGATTTTGGAAATGATCTCAACCTTCCCATATCCGTTCTTCCCAGTCTTCCCTAACTCAATAAATGATAAGCCCATCCTCCCAGTATCTCAACCTAATGCCTATGAGTCATTCATAATATCTTTAAATTTCTCATATCCAGATAGTCTCCTGTAGTAAATCATATATATATATATATATATATATATATATATATATATACACACACATATGTGTGTGTGTGTGTGTGTGTGTGTATATATTAATGAATATTTGACTACATCTCACCACCACCAATGTTCAGTGTTACCATCCTGGAACCAACATCCTTTATCTCCCCCCCTGAATTATCATCTACTGGAGATCTTTGCTTCTATTCATGTCTTGATCAGTCTATTCTGAAGAGGCAACCAAAGTGACTGCTTTTATGTCCTGGAAATCTATTATAATCTATTATGAAGTACATAGTAGGTGTACAGTTATTATGTACAATAAATAAGAGTATATAAAATGAGCAAATCATATAAAACGATCAGATTTAAAAGGCAGTGATGCATATATAAAAACAAGGCTTAGGCAGCGGTTCTCAACCTGTGGGTCGCGACCCCTTTGGAGGTCGAACGACCCTTTCACAGGGGTCGCCTAAGACCATCCTGCAGATCAGATATTTACATTACAATTCCTAACAGTAACAACATTACGGTTATGAAGGAGCAACGAAAATAATTTTATGGTTGGGTCACAACATGAGGGCCAGAAGGTTGAGAACCACTGGCTTAGAGTGAGAAGCTGTATTCGATTTGCATGCAAAATATACCACGTACAGCAATGTGAGGTGGAGAAAGCTAGATTATCCATTTGGGAACTCAGTTTCTTCTTTGGTGAACAAATGGTCCTAAAATAACTGTTTGATAGCAATGCTGAAGTTAAATGAGTTCAGTTGTAAGAATTTATGTAGTACACTGTATAGCCTCTTTTTAAAAAAATATATTTTATTGATTTTTTTACAGAGAGGAAGGGAGAAGGATAGAAAGTTAGAAACATTGATGACAGAGAAACATTGATCAGCTGCCTCCTGCACACCTCCCACCGGGGATGTGCCCGCAACCAAAGTGCATGCCCTTGACCGTAATCGAACCCGGGACCCTTCAGTCCACAGGCCAATGCTCTATCCACTGAGCCAAACAGGTCAGGGCTGTATAGCCTCGTACTGGTGGTAAATAACATGTGTGTTTTCATATTTCTTATTTTTTTCTACTTTAGGTGCATTCTTGAGTCTGCTAGACAATGGATACTAGGAAGCTTGATAATGATGCTTTGAGCTCCTCATGCTTGTGTGATATTTAATAGTGTGATTCTCAAGCTGTCTTGTCGCCGAGAAGAAGTAAGGAATTTTGATCTTGGACGCCGATCTGGAGGAGACTCCTGCTGTGAAAGCCAGAGGCGTCGTTCAAGCATTAGGTCCAGAGAACACAGGTGAGAGGCTTGGAGCTTCTAGGTCAGAGCAAGAAGAATGTGCAGCGTCACGAGAATGTGCAGAAATTCTCGTTAACATATTAACCAGGCAGCCAAGATTTTGCAGAGATTACAGGAAGGAAGCAAAGCCTTCTGTCGACTCTACTGATAAAGATTTATTTCTTAATGTGAACTTTGACAAATTCATAAAAAAGACTAATGGGTTCCTGAAATTAGCCAGGGCTCTATCTAAATCAAGACCCCGTTATTCCAGAAAGATACTGTGAAACTTCCAGCGGATGGTGAGCAGGTGCTAGAACAAGAATTCAGATAAATCAGAAAACAGATTATTCCCTTAGCTCAGTGGTTCTCAACCTTCTGGCCCTTTAAATACAGTTCCTCATGTTGTGACCCAACCATAAAATTATTTTCGTTGCTACTTCATAACTGTAATGTTGTTACTGTTATGAATCATAATGCAAATATCTGATATGCAGGATGGTCTTAGGCGACCCCTGTGAAAGGGTCATTCGACAGCCAAAGGGGTCACGACCCACAGGTTGAGAACCGCTGCTTAGCTACATTAACCCAGAGTTTCCTTGTCTGCAAGCGATTCGTTTTTCACGTGTAAAGAATTTTTATGTTTCGATTTTTTATGTGTAAATCTATAGCGGCATGGCACTGGCTTCCTCTCATGACTCCCATCTGTGTCTGAGGGTGAATTGCAATTGTCCTCATTGTTGCCAAATGCGGCAATGATAGCACTCAGCGATGTCCTCTTCTTGAATCCTTCAATTGAAGGCTCTTAGTATTGATCAGAAAAACTACTGCCATAGTACCATGCCCCTGTCCACGCTCACATTCTGCTGATTGCAACCCTCATCTGCAGACCCATTCCACCCTGGTTTCAAACAGTTTGCGTGGAATGCTTAAATCCTTGCCCCTGCCATTTCCCAAATGCTCTTGGAGAGTCACTGGCCCTACATACCCAAGTATTGTTTTGAAGTAAGTCATTCCTTTAGTTATGTGTTTTATATAAAGTTATTTATTTATTTAATATATATCTTTATGGATTTCAGAGAGGAAAGGAGAAGGAGAGAGAGAGAGATAGAAACATCAATGCTGAAAATGAATCATGGATCAGCTGCCTCCTGCACACCCCCTACTAGATGTTGTTGAGCCCGCAACCTGGGCATGTGCGACCAGAATCAAACCCAAGACCCTTCAGTCCACAGGCTGATGCTCTATCTACTAAGCAAAACCAGCTAGGGCTATGTAAAGTTATTGATCTTAATAGTTTGAAGCCATTTTTAAAAACTTATCTCCATTATAAGTAAATCGTATGGATAAAGTAAATTAAATGAAGTGGGGAAATCAATTATTTTTCACCTAAAGGGTTAGTTCCAGGCTTGGAGGGATCTTGAGATTTTTCTAGATCTGACCAAGTGAAGGATTCATATCTATTTTTGTTGTTAATGGTGTCTTATGGTTTGTATTACAGAGTTTGCTTTTTCCTCTTAATTTGGAAAATCTCTGGTTCAACAAACCTCAAATACAGGAAAATATAAAAAGATCACCAGTGACTAAGAAATATAAAGGTACCTCGTTTTTCAAGCAACAACATCTTGTATTCACCTCAGTTAATACATTGCAGCCCTATTTTTCTATTGCTATGGTTATGGTAATATTACCTTTTAACCAGAATTACTGAAAAGTTGCTTATGCACAGCTTGCCTTGAAAGCCCCTTTAAAGCTTCTGCTGCTGAAACTATTCCACAGATAAGTTAGCTGAGGCAATTTGGAAAGAAAGCAAGTGGAAACCAGCACTGTTTTAGGTTTTTTTAAACGGAAACACATAAAACAAACAGCTCCTCCAAGCACAAGTAAATTAAGCTCTATGGATACTGGGCGTTTGCATTCATCTACTGAAAATTATGTGTTCTCAAATGGATGTGACCAGATAATTATGTGGTGCAATAGCGTTGGCTGTGATTTATAGTTAAGCAAAAGCTCCCCAATGGCCATATGTTTACAGGCAGTTATAGCTACTATAGTTACAAAGCTTTACCATGAAATAAGTATAAAAGCACCACAATCACACTTGTCTAAGGAGTATGGCTAGAAAAGGAATTTCACTTTAGAAAATAAAGGAAATATTCCAAATTTTTTTTTCTTTCTTTATTAAGGTATTACATATGTGTCCTTATCCCCCCTAACCCACCCCCTGCCCCGCTCATGCCCTCACACCCTGTTGTCCATGTCCATTGGTTAGGCTTATATGCATGCATACAAGTCCTTTGGTTGATCTCTCCCCCTTACCCCCACCCTCCCCTACCCTCCCTCTGAGGTTTAACGGTCTGACCGATGCTTCTCTGTCTCTGGATCTGTTTTTGCTCATCAGTTTATGTTGTTCATTATATTCCAAAAATGGGTGAGATCATGTGATATTTATCTTTCTCTGACCGACTTGTTTCTCTTAGCATAATGCTCTCCAGGACCATCCATGCTGTTGCAAATGGTAGGAGTTCCTTCCTTTTTACAGCAGCATAGTATTCCATTGTGTAGATGTACCACTGTTTTCAATCCATTCATCTGCTGATGGGCACTTAGGCTGTTTCCAAATCTTAGCTATAGTGAATTGTGTTGCTGTGGACATAGGGATGCATATATCCTTTCTGATTGGTGTTTCTAGTTCCTTGGGATATATTCCTAGAAGTGGGATCACTGGGTCAAATGGGAGTTCCATTTTTAGTTTTTTGAGGAAACTCCATACTGCCTTCCATAGTGGCTGCACCAGTCTGCATTCCCACCAGCACTGCAGGAAGGTTCCTTTTTTCCGCATCCTCACCAGCACTTGTCATTTGTTGATTTGTTGATGATAGCCATTCTGACAGGTGTAGGATAGTACCTCATTGTTGTTTTGTTTTGGATCTCTCTGATGATTAGTGACTTTGAGCATGTTTTCTATGTCTCTTGGCCTTCCTTACGCCCTGTTTCGAAAAGTACCTATTTAGGTTCATTGCCCATTTTTTTATTGGGTTGTTTATCTTCCTTTTGTTAAGTTGTATGAGTTCCCTGTAAATGTTGGAGATTAAACCCTTAACAGAGATAGCATTGGCAAATATGTTCTCTCATGCAGTGGGCTTTCTTGTTGTTTTGTTGATGGCTTCTTTTGCAGTGCAGAAACTTTTTATTTTGATGTAGTCCCATTTGTTTATTTTCTCTTTAATTTCCATTGCTCTAGGAGCTGTATCAGTGAAGAAATTGCTTCGGCATATGTCTGAGATTTTGCTGCCTGTGGATTCCTCTAAGGTTTTTATGGTTTCCCGTCTTAGGTTTAAGTCCTTGTTTGTTTGTTTTGTTGATTAAAATGTTTAATAGTTGGATCTGGCTTCCTATACATTTAGGAAATACCATAAAAGGAGAATTTTACTCCCTGTGCTGTGTTCAGAATAAATAATTCCATTGGGCTCTGCTACACAATCTCTCCATCTAAAATCCTTAACTCCAATCCACCTGCAAGGCCTTTTGCCATGCATGGTAACATATTCACAGGTTTGGGGGATTAAGACACACATACCTTTAGGTGGGACATTACTTCTTCTGCCACATGGAGAAGTAATGCTGTGAGCATTTTGACACACACAGTTATTTTCTTTAATGAAAATATTTAATAAATGTTATTCTGCATGGGGTGGGATAAATCAGCCATGTTATGAAAGTTAAACCCTCCCTGCAACTCCCTCCTTACGGTGGGAAGCGCCCAACTGCGTGGAGACAGGGAGAACAATAAAAAAGGAAGGAAAAACTCTCAACACATAGCATCCTACCCGCAAGCCCGGATGTGGGCCTAATGCAGTGATGGCGAACCTTTGGAGCTTGGCGTGTCACCATTTTGAAAAACCCTAACTTAACTCTGGTGCCGTGTCACATATAGAAATTTTTTGATATTTGCAACCATAGTAAAACAAAGACTTATATTTTTGATATTTATTTTATCTATTTAAATGCCATTTAACAAAGAAAACTCAACCAAAAAAATGAGTTCACGTGTCACCTCTGACACGCGTGTCATAGGTTCACCATCATTGGCCTGATGTATGTAAGGCTGTCTATCATTCAAGCATCCTTAATAAGCACATTAGAAACAGGAAACTCTTTTCAATTTTCAGTCAAAATCACCAAATCCAAGAATTTAGATTTCTGTATTTGCAGGCATCGATTCCACTGTTTATTTACCCTACATGAGAAACATGCATTTTCTTCTCCATTCTCGTATTGGCAGGGCATTGGTAACATGTGCATTTGTCTAACAGCAAGTGGGAGGAGAAGCCTTTGATAGCATCTTAATCCAATTTGGCATTTCTAGTAAGCCTAAGTGTCTAGAGGAGCACTTGCCCATACCCGTTTTCTGATGCTGGAAATGTTTCTTATCTGTGCTATGAAGTAGGCTAACCACTACCCAAATGTCTGAGCGCTCCAAATGTGGCTAGTGTGTCTGAGCAACCGGATTTTCAATTTTATGTCCGTGTGACCCATTTCCATTTCAATGTGAATAGCCATGTGTGACTAGTGGCTACTGCACTGAATAACACATCTAGGCTAAAGTCACTGTTATCCAGATAAACCAAACAACTCACAGAAGCTTCAAACTGCTCCTTTTTTTTCTTTTAAATCAATGTCAAAGGGTGGGCTCTGCAACTTTATCTCTCTAAACTTTTGAGTTGCATATATATATATTCATTGATTTCAGAGAGGAAGGGTCAGGGAGAGAGAGACAGACAGAAATATCAATGATGAGACTGAATCATTGATAGGCAGCCTCCTAGGGATCGAGTCTGCAATCTGGGCATGTGCCCTGACTGGGAATCGAACCATGACCTCCTGGTTCATAGGTGTATTCTCAACCACTGAGCCACGCTGTCCAGGCATAGCATATATCTTAGCAGAGATGAGTGTTAAAAAAAATCACAGAAAGCTAACAGCAAGACACAGTAATTGAAGTTTTCCTTAAAGTCTTGGATATGGTTCAATAAATAATGTTGTTCTTTCAGTATAATCTCTATACCTGGATTTCGTTCTCTGTAATATGTAGGCAGACCTTCTTCATATTATTTTGAATTAGCCAAGCGAAGTATGGCATGCATCATATCATATCATGCTTTACAAAGCATGAAGCCAGATAATGAGGTGGTGAAACGCATGAGCTTCGAGGTCAAACCAGTCGGGGCTCAATGATAGTTCTGCCATTTCCTAATTGTATTACATTGAACACGCTCTTTAACCAGTCTAAGTTTCAGATTCATCATCTGGAAAATATCGGTGATAGCGCCTGACATCAAAGATGTTTGTGCAGATTGAGTGAGACAATGTTGATAAAGCCCTGGGCACAGAGAGCAGAGAGGTTGGCAAAACGCTATAGCTCAAAGGAGAAGCTGTCTCCGTGCAAAGGCTATTGTGGTTGTCACGTAACTACTATAAACACAAATTCTTTCTCCCGGGATCTTTTCCAATGCCTGTTGGAAAATACATCTCCCCACCTAGGAGTGAAGAATAACTCTAGGGTGCTTTGCTTTAATTATAAGACAACCACAACACACAACGGCGGTGGGGGTCAGAATTGGATGGCTTCTGGAGGCACTGAGGCATTCATCTGTACTTTAAGAAAAAAAATGAAAAAATATATTGATTTCAGAGAGGAAAGGAGGAGAGAGAGAGAAATATTAATAATGAGAGAGAATTATTGATTGGCTGCTGCCAGCATGCCCCCTGCTGGGGATTGAGCCCATAGCCCGGGCATGTGCCTTAACAGGAATTGAACCTGGGACCCTTCAGTCCGCAGGCCGAAGCACTATCTACTGAGCCAAACGGGCTAGGCCCATCTGTACATTTAATCAGCCTAAGGTCCCAAGTTGCCCCGGGCCCTGAGAGTAAGGAGGATAGTCTGCTGATCCCAGATATTATAACTGGTGACCTGGCATCATAACCATTCTCTTAGCCTGTTTTTTGCCCAAATTTGACACACAACGCTCAGAAATGAGTAAACTTTTGGGGAACACTATAATCACAATGAATGAAGTGGCTAAGTCGCTTGGAATTTGGGGGTTGCAAGGGAGATACACATTCTCAGATAACTTTAATTTTTGAGAGTTGAGTCTAAAGGACATATAGAAAAGTAAAAGAACAGGAAATGTTCTCACTTGAAACAGTTTTAATCACTCCTTAGCCGGACATAAAACACAGGCATTTACAGAAACTTAAAGGTTGTTGAAAAAAAGAAAGTATGTTGAGCAAACCTCCAGACACCTTAGCGTCCAAAATGAAGTCGACTCAGCTCTAAGCCCCTTAGTTAGCACTTATTTTCTTTCTCCATCAATGCCATGTGCTCTAATTCCATTATCCATTACATGTGATAAATTAATGACCTGCACACATTCAATGAACTGAATGCATCCCTTCAGTATGGCATAGCACAAATGATTAATACAAGTATGGTGACACAGTAGACCCAATTTTACAAACTGAAATTCAAATATACTTATGTAGATGATTTTGCCTATAATAGTCTTTACAGACTAAAAATTAAGGGTATATTTTACCTTTGAAAAGAATATTCAGCCTGGCTGGTGTGGCTCAGTAGGAACCAGGAGGTCATGGTTTGATGCTAGTCAGGGCACATGTCTGGGTTGCAGGATCAATCCCCAGTAGGGGGTGTGCAGGAGGCAGATGATCAGTGATTCTCTCTCACTGTTGATGTTTCCAGCTCTCCCTCTCACTTCCTCTCTGAAATCAATAAAAAATATATTAAAAATAGAATATTCACTGTAAGTTTTAATTGTGGGAACATTCATATAATTCACTTAGGTATTTTAGTCTTTTGAGACAGCTTAAGACACAAAGAAAAACAAACAAACCGTGTTCATTAAAATATATTGCCTTACATAAAAATATTTTTACTATACTGCTGCTCTTAATCAGGATGTATGCTAATTATATATTACTTTAAAAGATTTATAAATGAAATTTAATATTTCCAAAGTGTAGTTTGTAAAATGAGAAAAAAAAATAAAAGGAAAAGGCCACAGCTTTGCTCTTGCTGTCCCTTTCATACGCTACATTTATAGCTAATTTTCATGAGTTATAAAGTTCTGGATTGCACATCCCCCCACCCAAAACACCTCCCAGCTTTTAAAAGAGCTTAACAATTTATTATAGCAATTTAGCAAAAGGACTGCTGCTTTCTGTCAGAATTTACTGGCATCTTTGCTCACAAATTGGACGTAAAATATGTCAATGTGACCCTTGTCAGTATCCTTGAGGCGTGACATTGATTGCACATTTCCTTCCTCTGATTTTTATGGGCACGTTTGCTACATCAGAGCAACCTGGGACACCTTTAAATTTCTAGAATAAAATTCTTGTATTTGCAGAATACAGATCCCTATGAGAAAAACAATAGCAGGACACAAAATGGAAAACACTTTATAGAGATAAATTACCGAACCTGGTAAATGACAGTCGATATTAACGTAGATTTAACAACCACATCTGACAGTAATCCGAGCAACTTATAGTCAGAGTATACGCCAGAGTTATGAGATGGGTTCCTCAAATCAAAGTAGCTTGTGTGCTATCCCGCTCTAGCTCACTTCATAGTTCTCTAACTGAACCCCCCAGGAATCACAGCAACATTTCCCTCCATCCCACCTGGCTCACCTTTTTTTCTCTTTCTTTTTTTTTTCCCCACATGCCAAGGTGTGGGCCCAGTGGTAAATAAGTTCTAAGACCACCAATACCTCAATAGCTTGTTCATAACGTTATAAATTAAATTAATTTTCCAAATAATGTAAACATCTGTGTCCACCCTCTTTGTGCCATAATTTGCATGACTGTTCTAAGACTTAGAAAGGGAGAGGGGGATGATGCTTCTACTTAAAAGGTCCACTTGCCATTAACATAAATAATCTTCAGTATTTACATGCCCAGAAAACTTACCTACCAGGAACTCTGTGCTCTCAAAATATCCTGGCAAATCAACTGTATCTGATAGAATGGAAAGCGATGTTTTTAAGTAATGAGGAACTCAGCCCTTCATTATTTTTTATTTTGAAAGCATACATTTTTAGTGATTTACTATTTTTATCTGAAGAATTTTAAATAGACTCAACTAAAATAAAAGTGTTATATTTCTTTTATAACTTATTTGTGCAGTCTGTTAGAGATAAAATGCCAAAACTAATATAGAGGAAATTTAATTAAATTTAGGAAAAAAATGGTAGCTTTGTCTCAGGGAAGTCTTTATGCAATAGAAATATGTCTATCAGTACATATGTATATGCACATCTCTCTCTCTCTCTCTCTCTCTCTCTCTATATATATATATATATATATATATATATATATATATATATATGTGTGTGTGTGTGTGTGTGTGTGTATATATATATATATATATACACACACACACACATGTATGTATATATATCTGTGGTGGTAAATTTTGAAAGTTATTTCTCTAAGAGACCGATTTTATTTCAAACTAGAAATTATTTTAGTTTTAAATGTAACAAATTGTAAAACTTATAGAGTGACTAGAGGCCCAATGCATGAAATTGGTGCAAGGGGCTTGGCGCCCCCCACCCTCCCCCCAACTTCGTCCAGAAGGTCGTCTGGAAAGACGTCCGGAAGGTCATTTGGCTGTCTGGTCTAATTAGCATATTAGGCTTTTATTATTATAGATAATGAAATTGGGTATGTTATAAAAGGCACACACGTCTATCACATGATAAGCCAATCCTTCTCTTTTGAGGCTAGCAGTAGTTAACTTTTCAGACTGACACTGGGATTCTCAATGAATAAGAACGCCTTTTAAACAGAAGGCCCATGCTGGGCAGCAGCACACACACTGAGCTGGTTCTTAGACCATGAGGCCCTGTTCACTCTACAAGGGACGATTTTTTCACCACAACATAGCTTGTCTGGAGTAAGAGAAAGAAATTGTTCTTCTAATCCAATAAAGTCAGAAGAGTAACAATAAGTGCAATATTTTAAATACTAATCCAGAAAGTCAAGATATAATTTTAGAATTGTGAGGTCCAGCAAGTGGCCTACCAGGGAAGGCACAGCTGACACTATCACTCAGTAAGGAACAAAATCATTTGAATAATGAAGAAGAGTGCAACTACGAACAAGAAATTTTGAGTGCTTGCAACAGAGTACCTGACACTTTTAGCGACATAAAAAATTTAGCAATGTCTTTGCTAACAATTTTTTCATCAACATATTTTTGTGAGACTGTTCTCAGCATTAAATAATATTAAAACGAACAAAAGAAACTGGCTACCAGATGAAGTTAGTGGCCCTTGCTTGGCCTTGAAATGCACCAAGTATGAACCTGCAATCGAGGAATTAGTAGACAAACTTCAGCACCAAAAAAAGTCACTAATTTCTAGTTTTCGTACCATTTGATTATCATTGTTTTTATTATTATTTTTTCCTGAATGTATATTGTTTTTCTGTTTTTGTTCATTTTATACATATTTTTTGTTGACTTTTCTTTGTTAAATGGCATTTAAATATATAAAATAAATATCAAAAATATAAATTTTTTTTTACTATGGTTGCAAATATCAAAAAATATATAAATATTTCTATATGTGACACGGCACCAGAGTTAAGTTAGGGTTTTTCAAAATTTTGACACACCGAGCTCAAAAGGTTTGCCATCACTGCTGTATAATAAAAGTCTAATATGCTAATTGTCCCTCTGACCCTTCACTGATTGTTCAACCAGTTGCTATGACATACACTGACCACCAGGGGGTAGATGCCCCGACCAGTAGTTTAGCTTGCTGCTGGGATCCCGCTGATAGAAACTGGGCAAGATGGGTCAGATACACCCTGAAGCCCTCCCGTGGCCCCTCCCTGGCCCTGATCGTGCACTGGTGGGGTCCCTCAGCCTGGCTTGCACCCTCTTGCAATCTGGGACCCCTCAGGAGATGTCAGAGAGCCAGTTTAGGACAGATCCCCACAGGCCAGGCCGAGGGACACCACTGGTACACAAATTCGTGCACCAGGCCTCTAGTGTACTATAACAGACAAAAAGTTGATAATTTCAAATGTACTAAAATCCTCACCATAGTTCTTGAGATGATTACAGCTATCTTAATTAAAAAAATAAACAGAATTTTTAAAAAGTTTATGTAGACTGCTAAATGCCATAAATTGCTAGTTGTAATATTAGTAGTTAAATCCATCCATCTAGATTAAATTTTAAACTACGCTGAAATGGCAGACCCATTTTAAGGAAGACATTTTTACTCTCTTATTAATGCTCTGTGGGCAGTATTTATTTCCTCTGGTAATAATACATGATGAAAAAACACCAATATGTGGGTAATTAGCTTAATTTCTTAAAGAAATTAATGAGGCCACAAGCTCATTATGTATAGATCACTAGCCTTTGAGTACCAACAATAATATTTTTCATAAGTCACAGAGTTCTATTGAAAAACAAGTATATGAACTAGAAAAAATAATTTCCCCTTGAATTAATGAGCATCACCAGAAGTAATGAAAAAGTCACATTTATAATTAAATTCAAGAAATATAATGGTTAAAATATGTGAGAACAAATAATGCATCCCTATGTTTGTTAAATAAAAAAAAATTGCTTCTGAATCTGAGTTAGAAGCAAAAATACTGAAGGATAATAATGTACTTAAATAGGAAGTGAAAATTAAAGGATATTTTGGGTGCTAAATGTTAAGAATAGGGCTTATTACCCCCAAAAAAGGGGAGAATTCATTGCTCTCTATACTACCGAATGCCCTACAGCAATGCCAGGACCATAACCTGGGTAATTAGAAAGGTTAATTAGAAAGGTTAATTTTACCTAACAATCTGTTTTCTCTATCACACTTAAGGGTCAACTCCCAGAAATACTGTGTAATTGTGGCAAGTATGAAAAGCATGGTAAGGTAAAAATGCAGTCATCTAAAGATTACTATTTAAATAATTTAGTATCATTTCACTTGCTTTTGCCTACTTAAAATGTAAATGAATTTCTCAAATTATAAAACATCCTTTTCTGAAACCCAGATAAGCCTAATACATTATAAGAGGACTGTTTCCTTTAATAAACAAGAATATCTGGAAGCTAATTGCAAAAGAAATATAAATTATTTTATGTTAATAACTACAAATATTTTATCAACACTTAAAAATGTCAAAGATATTTAAAATTAATTTTAATTGATCAACAATTTTTTTCTTTCTTGTTTCCATCTTAATTCTAAAAGTACTATAAGCAATGTTAACAGCATATATCATTGAATTAAAGTATTAGAATACTAGAGGCCATGCGAGAGTTGGCCTTCCTTCCCCCAGCGGCTGGCACTGGCTTCCTTCTGGCACCTGGGACCCGGGCTTCCATTGCAGCCCTGGCTTTGTTCAGGTCATTCAGAAGGATGTCCGGAAGGATGTCTGGTCTAATTAGCATATTACGCTTTTATTATTATAGATAGGGATTGGGGAAAAAGGAAGAAACACTTAGCATGTGCAAAATAACAAAAGCTACTGAGAATGTGTAAAGTATATATTCAACTGCAGTCTAATTCCTGTCATAAATAATGTCCCTTCTCATTAAAACACAAACTGTTTATGGGAAAAAATGCATGTTATATTACGGAATAATTAACATAATTTTTCTCCCTGAGTACCTACTTGAGCCTGGAAATTTTATCGGCTCTCCTTTTATGCCCATATGCCCTCAATAATTTCTTTTATAGTCCTCCTCCCTCCCTAAAATTATATCCCTTAGGGAAGTAGAGGTGGTTACATCCTGTGTATCATTAAATATCAAACGTTCAGTGCAGTGAAAGTTACATTAGAATGTAGTCGAAGTCCCAAAAACATTAGAGATGAAGAAAAATAGCTTCAATATGTTTTTCATGAGGTGATAGCACTACAGTTTTTATTTTAATATGCTGATGAAAGTGCTTTGTCTTCTCGCTATACTAAAACTCATTGTTGCAAAGCTACAAATACATTTAAAAAATTAAAAATATAAAACTCACAAAGCAGAGCAATGTTCCCGAACTTGATTCCTAGACAAGAACATGCGCAGTCTACTGTGTAAATTCCCCTCCGGCCAGTTCCGGGAGTGCGTGTTGCACTTCCTATGTGTTTGCTAAAGGAAATTTCTTTCCAGGAAACGATGGCAAAACCTTGTAGAGCGACATATCGACAGAGCATTAAAATGGCAATTACAGCGACACTGCAGCGGCTGCCAATGGCAGAGACATGCCTGCATCAGCTGCTACAATGTCTTCCTTGCAGTATTGTGTTTGCCTCCCAACTTCACCATCTGCTTCCTGGTTTCAGTTCGTTCCTGTCTCATACAACTTTACGATATGAATTTAATGTTTAGTACATAATCCTGAGCATGGTTTCCTGACAGCTCTTTTTACCGTCTTTGCCAATGCAAGTCTTTCAACATTCAATATCTCTATTTAATGTGTGCGATGGAACTGTGACACAAGGAGCAAGAAGGAAATTAAGATATTAGAATCAGAATACACCATTGTGAGAATTATGCCGGTGGCAGGAAAGGACCGTGATTATAACAGAACTAGGTGACACAGAGGAGAATGTCTACTGTACATAAGTGATGAAGGACAATGTCAGAGGGTTCACCAACCTAGATGTCTGAAAGTCAGCTTCATCTTTATTTGTTTCCTAATCAATTCAGTTAGCAGGGTTGATACTTATATCCTCGGAATTTTTTAAAAAAAATCAATTGTCTTTACTTGTTCAAGTCTTATTACTTGGTGTAGACTCAAGTAGAATGCTACTTGGTCAAAGGTACATTTATTTAAAAGGAACATAAATGTTAATGATTAAAATTTGATTATGAACCCAGTAAACCTTCCCCAACTTCTCTAGAGTAAGTTAAAATTACTTCTTTTTTAAATGTTACTTTCTATTCATTGCGCATTTCACATTGTGTCACACGTTATTTAGGCAGGGTGTGTATATGTGTGTGTGTCTTTCCCTAGAATATGCTGCCTTTAAGAGAAAGTATGTGTTTGACTGATATACACAGATATGTATACACGCACACACACACACACACATCCACACACAAAATGTAGTTACCATTCTACCTATGTCATGTCTCACATTCTAAGTTATGCCTCTTGATGGTTTTAAGTCCACAGGTTTCTTTATTGACCTTTTTTTTTTAATTTCACTTTCTTAGAGCACTAAGAGATGCATATTTTGAAATTTAATCATCTAACTGCAGGCACTCATTAATAATTTCAAGGTACTATGAGTACGATGTAATACTACCATCGCCTTGGTAACAGGGTTGCACGCCATTACTACTTTTATTACACTTATTTAGGCTAGGAGGCATTATGCCAATGAGTAGGATCTGGAGACATTCAAGTACTCTTGCATATTCAGAGAGCCGGGAGCCTGGGGCAGAGATATGAATCATAAGAGCATTGAAGAAACAAAGAGAGAAGGTAACTATGAAGTAAAGGAAGAGAAAATCACAGTGTTCAGTGTCACAAAAGAAAGATGAGTCATCATTTAAGTCCGGGGTGGGGAACATTCCACCTGTGGGCCCTATAAGGCCCATGACATCATTTGGTCTGGCCCTGCCAAGACATTAGGGGTGAGCTAATTGAAAGTTTGACCAAATAGAGCAGGCTAATGTTTAAGTTGATCATTTTGTATGGCCAGTGAGTGATGTTATAAATATCCCAATGGCCCTTGGGCAGGATAAAGGTTCCCCACCCCTGATTTGAGTGGAAGAGAATCCTCAGACATATGATGTATTGATGAAAGCCCAGCAACACGACGCTTTGAATGTCTCTTTCAAATGAACGTCACGGGAGTCATTTGGGACTTCAAGAGAGACTCCTCAATGGGTTGGAGGAATTGTATTCCTGATGGCGGTGTGTTGTATAACAAACAAGAAATAAGAGAAAGGAAAGAATATGATTACACGAAAAACCTCGCAAGAAATTGTTCTGTAAAGAAGGAAGAGAATGTACTACTAAAGAGGTGCATTTTGTTTTGTCTATAAACCAAGATGCCAGTATCTAAGTCAGAATGGGTAGATTTAAAGGTTCAGGGATTAAAACTGCCATTAGTTCATGAATTTTAATTTTCTCTATGAAGTAGGAGTGTAGCTCAGAAACTCAGGGCAAAGATAAAGCCATGGGATTAAATATGCGGGCGGTGGAGAGGTTCTGACACAGTCCTTTTGGGAATGTAGAGAGGATGATGACTGGGAAAAGAGAAGCACTGTGGACCGGTACTGGGAGCCGGGGAGGGCTCTGCCCAGGTGTGCGATGCTCTCTGGCTATGCTGATGACCCTGGATCCGGTGTGAGAGGACGATCCATTATTGCTGGGAACATGGGGACTATAAAGGTCATTTCTATTGCTTAGAACATAAGGCATAAAGATAGCACTCATGGTCACTTAATCCCTTATCATTGTCCCTAATGCAATTTTGCACTTGAATGATCTTGAGAGAATAGCTGTTCTTTCCACTAGAGTATGATGCTTTCCTAATGAACACCTGCACGGGATATAATAAATGATTCATTGAATGGCCCACACCAGAAATCAAATGCTGATCTATGGGAACTATTTCACAATCAACCAACCTCTACTAAAATATGCATTGTTGCCCGTCTTATGGAACTAAAATAAAACAGAAAGGGAAACGGACTTTTTTTTTTTCCAGTGAGTAGAACTAAACATGAATATACAATATAAGAAATACACATGCTAATTTCAGCATGTCCCTCCGTGGTTGCCATGGTGATCTGAGGTAAAACTGGGTATCTCTGGATGACAGGGTCCTTTGTGGCCCTCTCCCATTTCCCTGCTCAGCAAACTCTGTGCAGTTTTCTCCAAAAACACATTCCTGGGGCTTCCTGTTCTGTATTTTCTCAGATCCTCTGAGAGAATACTTTTGAGTTTATATTTAATTGTTTAAAAAATATATTTTTTTTTATTTCAGAGAGGAAGGCAGAGGTAAAGAGAGATAGAAACATCAATGATGAGAGAGAATCACTGATTGACTGCCTCCTGCACACTCCCTACTGGGGATCGAACCTGCAACTCAGGCATGTGCCCTGCTGGGAATTGAACTGTGACCTCCTGGTTCTTGGTCAACAGTCAACCACTGAGGAACACTGGCTGAATTTATATTTAATTTTGATGAGTCATTGATATAGATAGTATATTAGCAAATTTCAAATCATAGCACCATAAAGGTATCATTAAAAACTTGGTAAATGTAATTCTACCGAAGGCCTTCTCAAACATCCTTCCTAAGGGACACTTGCAGTTATTCATATATATAATAATTCACAAATAGTCATTTTTTATGAACTAGCAGCAAAGTTAAAGCTAATAATCACATTTATTTATAATTAAAATAGGTTTTCTATTTAGCAAAATCTATATGAAAAGAAGAAACAACAACTGTGTATTAAGGTGGACATACTTAAAATAGCGGTAATTATCATCATATTTTAGAGAATTTAAAAGCTTCACTAATATGGTTATTAATGGAAAGAGCTGCTTGTTGGTCTTAATTTCACAGAGCTATTTAATGCAAATTGCCCTTTTTTTTGAAAGACTATTTACATTTGTAAAGGATTTTTTTACTTAATGTGCTATAAGCAACAAACTGGTTTTTTGCCTCTATTCATTATATTATATGCTTTACAGATTTTGAAACTTGCCAAGGGACTGTAAATTAAGAAATTAGAGTGTTTGAAACATATTCAAAGTGAGATTTTTTGTAAAAGGGTAAAAACCTGATTAAAGAAGACAAAATAAACAGTATAATATTACTTTAAGGTGCTTTAGCGCTTTCCAATATGAGTCCTATTTTATAAAATTTGCATTTTTAGACTGGATAGTACAGGCAAAGTTTCCATGACCCTCACTGTCTAGTTGCCACAGACAGTGTTAGCTTTTCTGAATTACAGTATTTCTTTATTTTCACCCAATTCACTATGTGAGATGCAAAACTAAATTTATTTCCATTCCCAGCACTCTGTGTACTCATTATTCCCTTCTCAAATGCCTCACTCAATATGCTCGCTTTGCCTTTGAGGCTATAAGGTTTCCAATAAACTTGCATTATATTTTCTTTCTATGCATATCTTTATTCTGTATTCCTAATTGGCTATTATAAAAAAAAATAACCTCCTGCTATTTTATCTCTGTTTCTGGAAATTAGATTATTTTGAGAAGATTTTCATAACCCCTTAAATGGAGTGTACAAGGCTGAAGAGCAGTTATATCGGTGAATTGTAGGCAGGAGAACAAGAAGAGTCTAAATAGAGAGATGAAAGTGTGTAGAGACTGGGCAGAGGTTTTATATGACAAGATTCTTTTACACTGAATTAGCCCCTAGTAGAATAACTGGCACATGGGAATGCTCAAAATTATTTGTTGAGCCCAGCTGGCATGGCTCAGTGGTTGAGCATTGACCTATGAACCAGGAGGTCACAGTTTGATTCCCCATCTAATTTGATTCTCTAGGTTGCAGGCTCCATTTCCAGTGGGGTGTGTGCAGGAGGCAGCTAATGAATGATTCTCTCTCATTATTGCTGTTTCTCCTCTCTCTCCCTCTTCCTTCTTCTCTGAAATCAATAAAAATATATTTAGAAATTATTTGTTGAACAAATAACTTGGGAGAGCAGAATTTACATTTCAAGTATGGGAGATTTCCAAGCTGTATCTGGAAAGCTAAGCAAGGAATCAATTTTCAGAAACCTGAAGACTCTGTATGTTACATGACAACTTTTTGTTTTCATCTATTGAAAGTGATGGACTATTAATGATGGTCAATATGACAGGAAAAAAGAGAGATAGAAATACAACTTGATAGATGACCAAATTTAAGGAGAAAAACCCATGTTAAAAATAAAAAAAAAATGGAAGTAGCTTATGAAATAGAGACAAAACTAAGAACATAGTCCAGAAATGAAAGAGAGAGGGGATCAAGAAGCAAGTATTCATGGGATTGCTGTTTTGTTGAGGCAGATCACATGGGCTTGATGTGAGTTTGGTACATTCCTGAGCTACTACCAATGTTCTCAGTCCACATTCTGAGGGGACAAGAGAAACATGGATGGGTCAAGAAGTGAGTGGGGATTTATTTGGACTGACAGTGGCATAAATATACAGAAAGTATCTGTAATAAACACATGTAGCAGCTATTGGAAATGATTTAATGTTTTTAAATAGAGAAACCAGAATGAAAATTATTTATATACTAGAGGCCCTGTGCACCGATTCATGCACCAGTGAGGTCCTTTGGCCAGGCCTGTGCCCTCTCTCAATCCGGGACCCCTCGGGGGATGTCAAACTGTCCGTTTCGGCCGGATCCCCTTAGGCCAGGCTGAGGGACCCCACTGGTGCACTGGGCCTCTAGTATACACATAAGATCTTTGGTTAATCTTTTCCTTCCCTCCCCCCTACCCACTTCCCTCCGAGATTCATCAGTCTGTTCCATGTTTCCATGTCTGTGCATTGAGCGTCTGCCCGCTGTTGGTCAATGTGCATCATAGCTACCGGTCAAATGGTTGAAAGGTTGCTTAGGCTTTTATATATATATATATACTAGAGGCCTGGTGCACGAAAATTTGTGCACTGGGGTGTGTGTTCCTCAGCCGGGCCCATGCCCTCTCGCAGTCCAGGACCCCTTGGGAGTGTTTCTAAGCCATCAGTCAGACATCCTTAGTGCTGCCGCAGAGGCTAGAGAGGCTCCCGACACTGCAGCTGCATTGGCCAGCCATGAGCCAGCTTCTGGCTGAGCGGTGCTCCCCCTATGGAAGCACACTGACCACCAGGAGGCAGCTCCTGCATTGAGCATCTGCCCCCTGGTGGTCAGTGTGCATCATAGCGACTGGTTGTTCCAGTCATTCCGCTTTTAGGTCAATTTGCATATTACCCTTTTATTATCTAGGGAAGGGGTGGGCAAACTTTTTGACTGGAGGGCCACAATGGGTTCTTAAACTGGACCAGAGGGCCGGAACAAAAGCATGGATGGAGTGTTTGTGTGAACTAATATAAGTTCAAAGTAAACATCATTACATAAAAGGGTACGGTCTTTTTTTTTTTTTTTTTTTTTTTTTTTTTTTTTTTTTTTTTAGTTTTATTCATTTCAAACGCGAGGGCCGTAGTTTGCCCACGGCTGATCTAGGGTATATATAGATGATTCTGCTGAGGACAGCAAGTGTAGAGGAAAAGGCATTGGTAGGGAAAGTAATTTCAAAGTCATGGTAGTAGTTGTTCAAACCTGAGAAAAGAGAATCAAAACAAGAGAACAAATATAATGAAAAGAAACTCAGTGATGATCAAGATTTCATTTTGACTTGAGTCATTCATACCCTTTTTTGGCCCTAATTTTATTATGAACATTTCAAGCTCAATGCATAGAAACCAGGCTTATCCATGGAGTTGTGGGCAGTGCCAAGCACACCTGCTATGCTCAATGAGTCTCAAACTATTATATCACTGAAAAAGGACATGCGATCAGGTGGACTCTACTTAGGAGGAAAACGAAGCATTTGTAATCCCAGGAATTAACTCCTTTTTGGATAATTTCCCAATTATTTCCCACTTTTCTTGTTAGGAAAACTGCATATATACTTCATTCATCAAGTCTATACCCAAAGCCAGGAAGCCACTATCTAAGAGCCAGGCTGGCACAAAGAGGTCTCTAAAATCAATCCAGAAAACCAAACATATAAAGTGCCTTTCACAGTTTTATGGACTAGTGAATAATACATTCATAAGTGTAGACAGATGTTGAATTACATAGGCACTTAGGGTAGAAACAATAACACTTTTGTCTGGAGTGCTTAAAAATGGGTTTTTGGAATAAGCAAGACTGAAGCTAGCTAGAGCTTGAAGGGTAGGGTAGAATTTAGAGAGGGAAAAATGTGGGGAGAAGAGCAGTTTTATATTAAAGGGTAATGGTGTGATGAAAGAGCAGTAGTGGAAAATGCAGTGTAAGATTTATGTATAAAACAGCATAGTTTCACTGAAGTACATTCTCTAGGTGGGAGAATAATGGGAAGAAGGCACTTGCTAATGCCTAGAATTCAAGGTTGAACTATTTTATATTTTTTTTGGCTCTAAAGATTCATGGAATATTTTGAAGAGAAGAAGACCTGTAAGAAAAATGTGATTTTAGGGCAAAAATGAGATTGGTTGTTAAGTTCAGGATGGATGGGAAGGGGGTAAAGAAGAGATATATGTATTTATTTTAATGCCTAGATTCAAAAGAGTAACTTAAAATAATTTATCTAAGTCTTATATGTAAATATTCTGCCCTATATAGTATAGTGAATATAGGATATTTATACTCTATTTCAACTTGTTTATTTTAATTCATTTATGCACTTTGACGCAATATATCAGATTTATCATAAACCTTTTTTAATGAGCATAAGAAAACACATAATATTTAATTTAAAAGTTAAGAAATTATATTCAGCTTTCCAATGTGATATTTCTAGTTAGAACTTCCTTACTGGAATTAGAACTTAGTCTCAATTCCTGTAAAGAATATTTTTTCTTCTTATTTAGACTATAAAGTATAATTGATAATTTATTCAGACCCTCAGTTGGGAATTAGTCATTGCTCACTAAGTACCATGACATACTAATGTTCTAGAACAACCTCTATGACAGTTCAATAACCAAAATTCAGTCTTTATATGTGTGCTCATGTCTTCCCTGTTCCCCAGGAGACACTCTCTCCTGCCCTCACCTGTTCTGCACCCTGCCCAGCTGACCTCAGAGCCTGCAACACTATTTCCCATGAGCCTTTGGGTTCCAGCTCCGTTCAGCCAATAGGAGGCAGCAGCTAGAATTTGGGGGCAAGAGGAGAAGGCATTTGACACCTTAGGTGGACATTAAAATCAATGGCAGTGCTGCTGTTCAGTTCTTCGGTGGTTTTATTTTGTATTTAATTTTTTCCTCAAGGTTTATTATTGCCTGTGCTGCCTTCTGTACAGCCAAGTTTTCAGTCCATGTCGGCTTCGCTGGAGCATGTCCGTTCCACCTGAGAGGACGTTGATTTTGATTTATGGCCCACGCTCCCTCTCCTAGTGATGGGGAAAATTAGCGTAGGCAAGATGGATATTTTCTCAGCGGGGGAGGCCTGGTTTGCATATATTTCTGTCCCATCTTTACACAAGAAGTCTCAGCAGAAGTTGCTTTAATTTTTATGAAGAGAGAAAAGGCTGCGGACCTTATTACAATTCAGCCCTGGAACTGGCAGAAGTTATTTTAAAAGCACTCTTCTCTACAATCTTATCTTACTTTCAGCAACCTATACTGTATGATGTGCCACAGATGTGAGGACTGTACTAATATTCTCATGGTTCTGAACATGATGAAATGACTTATATGTAAGCTATTTGCAACAATCTTGGACATATAATTATACATATATGTATATATATTATATAATTACATGTATATATAATTACATACATATATATATATATATATATATATATATTTCCTATAATTAGTAACTGAGCACAACCCCTAATAGTCAAATAATATGTATTATACAACGTATTTCTCTACATGTAGCTCAATTAAAGAGAAAATTAATACAGAAAATGGCAACTCCTATATCTGGAAATTCAAAACACACAGACAATAATTAATGGGTCAAAGAAGAAATCATAATATGAATAAAAATATACTTAGAACTAGTGGAAAAAGGAACCACTACCTATAAAAAAAAAAGTTGTGTGGCACACTGACCGTGTTAAATAAAAAGAAATGTGTAGCATTAAATCCTCCTATTAAAAAAGAGAACAACAGAGAAAATAAAATCACTAAATGCAAAACTCAAATGCTTGCAAAATGAATCTGAGACTAAATCCGTGTAAAATTAAGGCACACAGATCCCCTGTGGATACACCCATGTTTTCTGATTATCATTCTTATGTCTGTTCAGACGAACTCTATTGAAATTTTGGACTATTTCCCCTCCTCCTTTCATCTATTTTGCTTCCTCTTTACTTTTGATAGATAGCCTACACTTAACCCCCCCCCCCATGTTAACTGCAGAATCTACAATAACTACAGTAAATTTAACTCATCTCATTTAGGATTTTATAAACATTGTTTACTATGAATAGTGTCTATGCTCTATTGCCAAGTATCATTTATCCCCAATTCTACAACATCCTTGCACATCATTATCGACATCACTGGGAAAAATATCAATTGAGTTGGCTAAATAACTATTTGGCCTGCTGCATGCAGATAAGAACTTTTCCTCCAGGATGCCATTAAAACAGTAATCAATAGTCTTTGCGTAAATTATGCCTGTAGATCTGCATACCCCAAATTTAATGATAGCTCTGCCTGTGTTTTTCCATTTTGCTGAAGAGAGTTTTCAGGAAAGTTAAGTGAGATTGTCATCACGTTTCCCCAAAGTGATAGTGTGAGAGTAAACTCATCCAGAAAGAAAAGGTCAGATTGTACATCTTAGCAAAGTCATCCTCCCATCTTGAAGTGCTCCCTTGTCCTTCATCACAAGTCACTGAAGGACCATTTTTTGTGTGTCTTTGAATGCAGCAAGCTTTGTATCTTAACTTACCAAAAGTCTAACTTTTTAAATATTCTGAACATTCCTATTTTAAACTCGTGAAAGGGTAGTGACTATCTCACATTTTGACACTTTGTTGAAACTAGCACATTTAAGTAAATTTGACAAGTTCTTCCAACTCATTTATTATAACTGTTCAATCCAACAGCAGGCCTGGTGAGAAAAGTGCCAGATGTCAACACCCTTCATTTATTTTCAGAACAATAAACACAGTTTTGAGAACAGTCATAAATATAGCAGACAAAGACATTTAAGAGAACATAAGTTTTGGAGCATTGGTTAGTTTCAAACATATCTTAACTTTCCTGTTAAATTTTTTTTTGTTTCCAGGAACTTACATATTAAGAGCAGCCACAATGATCTTTGTAGACTCATCATGGTTTATGGGTAATTGTAGTAAGAGATTTATCTTTAATGGGTATTTAATCTTTTAACATTTGATTTTGAAGAGGACTAACTTTAGACAGGATAGCATACTATTTTTCAAAGAAAATGAATTAATTAGTCTTAATTACTTTCATTGAGTGAATTAAATCCTCTCTAGACATTTTTAAAAATATCAATATTCCCGACATACTACAACTGCTATTTCCTATATTCTGCCCTCTGCTAGTCTTTCTTTCTCTTCTATCCCATCTCCTTCAGTTTGTGAGATGAGTGTCTGCAGTTAAGTGCCGGGGGCATTATTATTCCAACTTGATATAATATGTGGATAAGAGATATCATTTATTAAAGTACTGTTATTATTAATAATTTATAGAGAGAGAGGAAGGAAGGAAAGGGAGAAAGGGAGAGAAACATCTATGTGAGAACAATCATTGATCGGCTGCCTCCTACACGCCCCCAACTGGTGATCAAGCCAGGAACTGGGCCATGTGCCCTGACTGGGAATCCAAGCAGCAACCTTAGGGGTACATGGGACAATATCTAACCAACTGAGCCACACCATCCAGGGTGAAGCAACACATTTTTATTGGTCCAAAGTCACATAGTAACTTTGTGATACCGCCTACACTATCTACTTATTGGGACTCTGGTATTTAGAAAGTCCCTTTAGAAGCAGTTGTATAAACTTGCTTTCCAATTTGATTACATTCAATGGAAATTCTGACTTCAATTCTAAATTAAAAGGAAAATACTTTTTTCTTTTTCTGTGCTATGTGATTTATCAATTCAATAAACAAAAATATATGCAGGCTGTAGAAATTTCAACAGATTAAAGAACATAATAAAGACTTTTTAACATTTTGAATATAAATCAGTATTCTGGAAGCTAGTACTTTAAAAAATAGTCTTTAAAATTTGCATTAATTTTTCATGTGAAATTGTGACAACCACCATATTTATCTTTCAAAGATATTTGAGTATAATCTGAATATAATTGTGAAAGAAAGGATTTTGACTGTAAATGAGACCTTTGTAGTCATATAAGCATGACTGGGTTTGATTTAAAAATATATTTTATAGGATATTTTGTAATGTATTTATTTTTATTCATATTAGGATTATGACCCACCATTTATAAATCTAATTTTTTAAAATTTTACCATTTAAGAAGGTAAATTAAAATTAATGTTCCTCTTTACCATTTAAGAATCATAATTTTTGGGTGCATAAAAAAAAATGCATAGCTACACAGGTGACAGTTAAAATCCATACCTGAGAAGAGGAGTTGGAAAACAAATATGTAGAGTTTCCCCAAAATGTATACATTTTATCTACATAAATTAAGCAACTTAATTTATTCCAACACACCTATTTATATATAGGTTAATTATATTATTTTTATTAATTATATACATTAATGTTCCAATTACCTTTGGAATTTCCCTATTTAGGATTTTTTGAATAGATATATCATTTAATCTGAAATTCCTTTTTAAAGTAATAATTTAAATTTTTTACCCTACTTTGTTTAACAAAATTAGCAGGATTGGAACTACTGAAAGACATTTGCATCTCTGAGGGTCAGTTACTTCACATAATAATTCACGGTTTACTCACAGGTCATTAAGATGTTTGAATTAAATCATGTGAGTGAAATGGCTAACACATATGGTTATTCTTAGTAAAGTTATCATGTTTACGTAATTCAACATTTTCATGCACATATGCTATTAATGAAAGTTACGCACTTTAATATTTTAAGAAAACAATTTTACTTCAGTTAAAATACTGTTACCTAAACTGTTTTTTAATCTTCCCTAAATATCACTGCAATATGCATTCATGTGGTTGACATGTAAAAACTGAAAAGCCGTTCTAGTTGAATAAATTTCCTATAAATGTCCATCTCCTACCATTGATATTCAATCATGCAAGAAAAACACATCACACCAATCAAATTGTAGATGTACCAATAATGAAACGCAAAACTGTGTGGTGAGTTTTGAATACCTCTTTAATTTGACAGCAGTTACCTGACTAGAGATGAAACAGAAATCGCTGCTGGGTTGAAATTGACATTGAAGCAACTTACCCTTTGGCAACCCCCCATTGGCAATAGCTCTACCGTGTCACTGTAAATCACCGGGCAGGGATCAACTGTCAAGACCCCAAGGGACACTGTTGTCTCTAATATCACACAGAAGTAATGGGAGGAAAAGATTTCCCGCTAGGACATGAGTCATTTTTAAGCATTCAGCTAACAAAGCTTGAACTAAATCGGGCAAGAAGTAGACTGTGGAAATTACAGACACTGTACATCAGCAAAATGCCTTGGCAGGAAATAGCTGGTCCAGCAGAAGTGCAATCACTGTCTTATTTATTTGCCACTCTTGGGAACACTAATATGAAAGTGACTAATACGGTGTAATAGTTCCCAGAACCAATTAATTAATCATAGCCTGCCATTAATAGACACGTTCCTTGGGGGGGAATATTTCATGCTCAGGGAAATTAAACCATTTTCTTGAGATAAAGTTTTCCCCGTCAAAAGCACTTTAAATTTATAGTCTCACATTGTTAACGAGGTGGGGATTTCCTAAATGAAAGAATTTTATTTTCATTTGGTCTAAGGTGACTTCTGGAGGAAAATTAACTTAAGGGCTCAGGTGGAGTGGAATGAGAGAAAGCTTCCTCATGTCTTTTTCTTGCACTTAGTATTAATTCAAGATATTCAATGCATTAATCCCATTTTTTTAAGAAACAAATTGAGATTTAATTCAACTTTCTTTTAAAACCTAGTTCAATATCTGGTTTTCATTTCAAATAAATGAGAAAAAGGTCCAGCATTTTAGTTAAAAAGTTTGAAGTTTAGTTAACTGGTTTATATATGTTTTCCCCTTATTACAAAAATGTTAGTCATTTACTGCTCCCTTAAGTGAAAGAACCAACTTACATGGATGTCTTAAAATCTTGCAGCCACAGTTAATGTTTTTCAAGAGTTGGCTTTGTCCACATTATTTCAAAGTCCAATTGTTTTATTGATGGTAGTATTAATTATCCAGAAAAAATGTGTAAAGTAACCCTAGCCAGTTTGGCTCAGTGAATAGAGCCCATGGACTGAAGGGTCCGGGGATCGATTCCAGTTAAGGGCTGTGTACCTTGGTTGCAGGCTCCCGGGCCCTGGTACGTGCAAGAGGCATCCAATCGATGTGTCTCTCTCACATCGATGTTTCTCTCTGTCTCTCCCTCACCCTTCCACTCTCTCTAAAAACCAAAAATATCCTTGAGTGAGGATTAACAACAACAACAAAAATGTGTAAAGGACTAGAATTTATTTGTTTTGTTTTCTCCTTCCAGGTACGTGCATTCTTATGATGCAATCAATTTTTCACTATCCCCAGCGTGATATGTCACCTACCTAAATGGTGTCCCATATGATCAATCTCCATCGTTCTTGTAATAATCAGAGTGTGATCAACAATGTAGCTAGAAATGCGTTAAATGCAAGGTTCTCAGGCTTCCCTTCCTTTCAATATGCCATTCCCGTGTTGCTCTGCTCTGGCTATTACAGACAGCTTTATCAAGTCAGCACTCAATAGGCTGGCCCGGGTCCCTTTTTCCTGAGGTTGTTCTCATATTTCTTTCCCACTAGCATCCTGGAGAATACACCAGCCTTCTTGGTCATATTTTAGCATGATTTATTGGCAAGGCGCTTTTAGCTAGTACATTAACTGGCAGAAGATTCCAGGGACTATTTATAGCCACACTTACTGGTTAGTACATGTCGTTATGACAAGTGGGGTTCCATGTTGAGGCTCAAGCAGGTTCTACAGATGCTTTAGGTTTAATTTTTTATTGTTTTAAATATATTTTATTGACCTTTTACAGAGAGGAAGGGAGGAGGATAGAGAGAAACATCGATGAGAGAGAAACATCGAGCAGCTGCCTCCTGTACACCCTCTACTGGGGATGTGCCCGCAACCAAGGTACATGCCCTTGACCAGAATCAAACCTGGGACCCTTCAGTCCGCAGGCTGACGCTCTATCTGCTGAGCCAAACCGGTTAGGGCTAGGTTATTTAAGACTAGTGATGAGAAATTAAACTGAAATTCCTCCAATTAGTAAGTATATGGCTATCAATATAGAGAGTTGAGAGAGAGATATTGTTGAATGGTTGATTGATTTTCTGGTCACAATGTTTCTTCAGCTTTTTCACTTTCTCTCCAAAGACCCTGTTCCAGTGAATGACCCATGCAGTTCCCGCGGAGAGCTGGCCTTTCTGTGCTCTCAGATATTCTGCCAAATTCATGCAACTTTAGCTTGAGTTGGTCTATTTCTCAGAAAAGAAAAAATATATCAAACTGTATTTTTTCTTATCATCTATGAACTTGAATGATAGCAAAGAGAGAAAAGTAACTTCCCAAACCACAAATTGACATCGAATATGAAAAAAAAAAGTGCCAATTAGTATAAAACTCTATCTGGGGGAAAAAATGAAAAGCCTAATTTAGCCAACTTCAAAAGATGTTCTGCAACAGGTTTCTAATTAATCACTGCAAACTTCTCATTAGTGAGTTCCTATTTCAGTTCAGGGAGAGGTAGTAGAGCCTATTTAACTACAGGAATGATTATAGTTGAAAGTCCAAGAAGGAATTTTCTGCAAGAATTTTGTTGTTATTCCTGTAATTACTAAATGGCAAGCTGTCAGTTAATCATACTTACTAAAACAATATTTAACAATGTAATGACTTTTACTTTTCAATTCAAGCTCTGGTAAAATATTAATGATGTATTATACTATGCATTAATTCTATCAAATACTTCTTTGGAAAAAAAGTAAAGCTTATGTAACTAATCCCAGATATTGATAAGAAGTTCTTTATTTTATCAAAATGTAATAGAATTAGGGGTTACAAATTTTATCCCATGGCTCAAGGTGCTATAGTAAGCTGAGCACAGAACGTGGACCTAGTCTTACACTGAAATAGAATGATTAGAATAAAAATAATAACTGACTTCTATAGATTTTTATACAGATGTCTGAAATATTTTTTTAAAAAAACATAAGGTTCTGTAGTCATCGAGTCAATAACACCTGTACTGGGTCAAGTTTCACAGATATTAGGATGAGAAAAGTACTATAAAATAATTCCTTTAATTTGCAAGGAAATAAATCTAAGAATGCCATTCATTTTAGGAACATTTTTTTTTCTGTTCATTCACAAGACATAGCTATATAATTTACAGTTCTCAATAATATTTTAAATCCTATGTAAAATGATATAACCAACTGATACTCAAAGAGGTAGACTTATATAACATTTGTAGACAAGACATAGCATCGTTTATATCAGAGTTTTAAGCAAACCTTAGAATAAAAATAGAAGCAAAGTGCACTGCATGGATCTCATCCTTGAATTAGTATAAGAAAGTTTTGGATTGATTTTCCAACTTTAGGTGCATGTTCTTATAGGATATGATTCATTTCTTTTATAGAGTCACGCTCGCCCTAATTCAGTAAGTGCATGATCTCATTAGCGTGGACCATTCGTGTATATGGCCGTCTTCCCAGGACACTGTGACAGAGCGGGATCTCCTGGTATTCTGTAATACTTCTTTTTCTTGGGAGGTCCCATTCATTTCTATTAATGCTTTCTCCACCAACTGCTCACTATGGCTACTGAGAGCTACTATTCTCCCAAGACAGCACCTATGAGATTCTCTGCAAGCATCTCTGCAAGCATCTGAACTGAATAATATCTACAGCCTTTTAACAAATCCACCAAAGAATATGAAATTGAGACCACACAGTCTATTACCTTAAAGGTTCTAGTCTCCTGGATATTTAATAATACCAAAACTAAAAACGATACCCTCACATATAATTACTGATTTCTGAAAGACAGCAAAGGAATATACATTATACACTGATTTTCATTTGAATGAATTATAAGCTCAGGTTTGGCAGAAAAAAATAGATAGGTTAATATTTAATATCAGTAAGTGCTTCAAATATAAATAAGGCTTGAAAGACAAACCACCAGAGAAATTTGAAATCTGTGTCTCACAAATGTAAGGTCTCATTACATATATTTAACTACAATGTATTACTGGGCAACTAATGCAAATTGGAAGCCCCTCAGAAATATGGTGTCAAGTTCTCTTAATTCAAGATTACATACCTGATTAAATTTTCCTGAGGTTTTTTTACATGTTGTTTTAGTTTAAAGATTTTACTTTTTTTCTACCTTGGGGGAGGGGAATGAATCTGTTGAAAATTTTGGTAAGTATTCTGTTGTATGACAATGTATCTGCATGTTCCACAGAGTCAAGTTAATTAAAGTTAATAAATGAGACCTCCAAAATTTAAATCATATACAGAATTAGTATGCTTTTCATTCATACAGGGTGTTAAATAAGGAAAATTACAAAAATGGGATTTGATCCCGAGCTTTTCCTAGACCAAAGTTTCAGGACTCCAGATACTATCCCCCTACTAAATTCAAATAAAAATGTTATATCATGTTATCTTTCACATGACTATCCCTTTTGTAAACTACACTAAAACATAAATATCAAGACATTTAAAATAATTGTCATGTCATTTAGCTAGGTCTGAAGTATTTTTATGGATATGCTATTATTGTTTTGAGTTAATTGTTTTACCTATTAAAAGAAATCATGGGAATATAAACCAGAAGAGGGTTTCAAATTGTAGTTATTGCACTGATTGTGATTCTTTGGGCAAGTTACTTAATTTCTGAGACTTTCACACTGATTTACGTGGTAATATATACTAACACTACTATTCAAATTGGAAAACTCAGTAGAGATGTTAAACTATTATTTCAAATGCAGTAGGTATTTTGCATTTGAACCCCAATTTCCATATGTGTTACTGGGCAACTAATGCAAATCTGAATCATGTTTGATCATTGAATAATATTTTTAAAGATCATAATTCTCTTTATTCTTCTTATACAGCCAACACGATTATGCATGAAGGTCCGCTTTTCCAGGTTTATGGGCGGGGGACTAAAGTAGTGAAGCTATTGCTTCACCTCACCCACTGCTGTCTGTGGAAACGGTTCTATTCTCTCTTCCTGGGATATCTGACCTGAGAAAGGTTATAGAAATTTAAAAAGCAGCCACTTTAGGGAAGCTGATCTGGTAGGTTAGAATCTTAAAACATAGCCATGCACTTTATGCCACAATATATTTGCTTTCCTCCTTTTAAAAAAATAACATCAACAATATAATCCATGGTTCTCTATTTTATACTGAAGATGAAATACTATCAAATAGAATTCAAACTGTTTTGTGTGTATTTTTCCTAACGTCAAGGTGGTTCAGAATGTCATGCTATTGCTAGTAGCAAATGGAGTATAGACTTCTATTTTAATATTCTAAAATAAGAAGAAATGGTTTCAAACCCCGGTCACTCCAGGGACCAAGTACAGTACTGTGATCTCATTTTATTCTTGAAGAGAATGGGAGTTTATTAGTCTGCATGAATGTAGAAGCAGAGGATAGTAGGATATGACAACACGGATCTATCTGTCAATGTTTGTTCTCTGGCGATGGTTGTAAAAAATAATAAAAAAAAGGGCCTTCAAGATATTAAAATGGTTGATTTCAATATCTTGTGTTACTCTGGCAAGTAGTTTATACGGAAACAATACATGTTATAAAATTTAAAATGATTTGCAACTTTTAACCCAATATGCACTTTGCAGAAAGGGATCCTATTTTTTATTGTGCTTTTTGGGGGATATGTCTACTACCTCTAAGTTGATTTTAGATTGTTTTCCTTATGAATTCATTAGAAAGAAAAGGGCCAGTGGAGCAAACTAAAGGGAGCCTTAGTCAGGTATGTGGTCAAGTTTTATTTATTTTTACTCAACCTGATTATCTTACAATGACAGCAGCATTATGAAACATGGTGCTGAGTTGACCTGAGATGAGTCATATCGATGGTATAATTTACAGCAAGTAGAAGGCTGTAATTAATTTTAAGTTATTCCAATGAAACAATGCATTTTATGGGTGTAAAGAAAAATATTGATTCTTTTCAGAAAAGAGTCCCATTATAATAGTATGTGGTTTTTTTACAAGAGTATTAGCAAATCAGTATTGAAGTAAGACCTAGTAAATATAATTTATTTAACTATTTGGCAATCATGATTAAATATGATTAGATAGTGTTCCTAGACATCATAAAATATTATTTTACCTTACTAGCGAGTACATCAAAATTATTAGTGATCATTTATTATTGGAAGAGTTATCTTAATCCTCTCAAATATGCTATTTTTTAAACGTGAAAGTTTGTCTTGAACTCAAAAAGTGTAAGAACAATCCTTTTAAAGAAACAAAGCTCAGCCGAAACAGGTTGGCTCAGTGGATAGAGCGTCGGCCTGCAGACTGAAGGGTATCAGGTTCGATCCCGGTCAAGGGCATGTACCTTGGTTGCAGGCACATCCGCAGTAGGAGATGTGCAGGAGGCAGCTGATCGATGTTTCTCTCTCATTGATGTTTCTATCTCTCTCCCTTCCTCTCTGTAAAAAATCAATAATTAATTAATATATATATATATATATATATATATATATATATATGAAACAAAGCTCAAACAATGGGAAAGCAATGCGTCATGCACAGATCAGTAATAATGAAAAAGAAATAAATGCATTTGGTGGAAAACAGAAGGCTTTCCCATTTCTATAACATTGGTCATCTATTCTAATAATGCACATTTATTCTTTTTGTGCGTGTTTTTTTTAACCCTTACCACACATCTCTAAAGGTCACATGTAATTCTAGTAATCATATGACTTCACATAGAAAACAGCAATACTTTTGCTCCTACATTTTACATTTCTTTCCCTTCAAGAACAAAGTAAGTTAAACATTTTCAGAAATGTGTTTTTTTAATTCTTTATAAATTCTGATAGGCCTGATGTGCATAAAAAATGACACCAATAATTTTAAGTCATTAGGAACTAGCTGCTTATAAGAGTTTGTGGGCATATCTTTGTAGAGTATTCTGTGTCATATTCATTTTAGAGAAATGTCATCCTTCAAAATACTCTGTTAATAGCTTAAGCCACTTACTCCTTCCTTTTCCTTGATAAAACACCAACAAAACCATAGAAATCTATAATGTGTAGAAACTATATAAATGAATAAACAAAATAAATAAATATACAAAACCAAACAAAACACTGACATCTTTTAGTGAAAGAGAAAGGCAAAGAAAACTGGTGGATGTGGGGATGTAAATAAAAAAATGTTTATTAAAACCAACTATGTATTTGGTATGTCACAAGGCATTCTATTATTTAACCAATAAAATATTCAGATGAGTATCTATTTTATTCTATTTAAAGATCAATGAGTGAAGAATATCAGGTACATTTCCAAGTGTCTCAGGCATCAAAGAGGGGATCATACTCATAGCTATATCACTACAAACTTCTATTTGGAAGTTAAGTACAGTAATAATTGGGAATTAACACTCCATCTAAAAGGAACTGGTTCTACGTATTGAGTTTCATTTTTCCAAGTTAAACAGATAATTTTCTACTTAACTGAAATTGCAAAAGAAATCAAAACTGGGCTGCACTGGAAATTGTTAAATGAAATGTATATATTTTTTTCAGCAAACTCTGGTAGTCAATGGTTAAAGTTAATAAACAGATATTTGTCATAGAAAGCTTATGCTTTTCTGGCTCCGTGGAGACATTATTTTTCCAAGCATGGCTGCTCAAGTTATTTTAAGAGAGAAGATGCATCTACGCCTGCTCTCAATGTAATGCCTAACATTTGGTTGCACTTTTCATAACTGTCAGTTCCAATAGTTTTTTCCCAAGAGAAGTCAAAGGAAGGTAGCAGTTCAATAACCTATGACGGTGCTGGAATCTAGAGCATTTTTTTTAAAAAAATTGGTTTTTATTGATTTCAGAGAGAAAAGGAGAGAGAGAAAGAGAGAGAGAGAGAGAGGGAGAGCGAGAGAGAGAGAGAGAGAGAGAGAGACACATCAATGATGAGGGAGAATCATTGACCAGCTGTCTTTTGCATGCCCCACCATGGGAATGGAGCCAGCAACCTGGGCATGTGCCCTGACCAGGAATCGAGCCATGACCTCTTGGTTCATAGGTTGATGCTCAACCACTGAGCCATGCTGGCTGGGCCTAAACTTAGTAAATTTGACACTAAGCCTCTTCAAAGGGAATGCAAATGTTCCCAAACCTGGGCTATTGTTGAACTCCCATAGGTGGATCAGGGGCCTTTGCTTCACAAAATTCAATAGCTGATGGGGTCAGAAATTTAGCATTTCCTTCACAGTAATATGGAATGGAATGTAGTTATGCAGGGCTTGGATTAAACAAGCAAGGGAATTTTCATAAGCATATCGCCCCGCCCCCATTTTATGTACTGGTTACAGCTATGTTACAGAATTATGCCAAAATTCAAATTCTAGTGAAGTATTCGTAAGCACTAATAGAAGAGAAAAATTAGAATGTGTGTTTTATCGACCACCAAGGAATCTCGGTGAGGATGTGACACTTTTTTGTTGATCCTGGGACTCCGTGATGATTAAAGTGGCCGGGACATTCCTATAAAAGCCCAAAGCCCCTGAGAAGTGTTATCTGCAAAGATGAGGCAGTTCATGACCCAGATATAAGAATCCAACTCCCCAAAGTTTAATATATTTAGAGAAAGTAATGCTTTTTGCAGAACAGAGAATTAATCCTTGAATGTTATTAAAACTTCATTCAAAGACAGAAAATACCATTTCCAAGGAGACGGCAGGCATTCGCTAACACACACTTGATACAAAGAAAATTAAAACATAAAATAAAATGCTGCTTTTAACTACCATCATCAAGTAAAAACAGGGCTTGCTATTTCAATTACAGTCTTCAAGCACATATTGACTTCTGCATCATAGCCTGCATATGATTCAAGTTCATCACAAGAATTAAATAATAAATAATAATGGGACTGTAGCTATATCAAATAGAGTAATCAGGATCTGAAATCTTCACATAAAACTAGCAAGGTGAAGGCATTAATTCTAGCTCTGCCTCCAGTTTATACAGTGCTCTTGATTAAAAAGACAAAACTACTGTGTGTGTGTGTGTTTGTGTGTGTGTGTGTGTGTGTGAGTGCACGCGCACACACACACATACCTGCATTTGCCATATGGAAGGAAACAGCAAGGAAACCATTTGAAATGAAGCGTAATAGAAGGAAACTGAATAAAAGCTCAAAAGAGGTTGTCAAATTCTGACTTGTTACTCTGAAAGCACATGATAGAATTAATGTGAAAGAGAGTTAGATTTTAATTTTCAATGAAAATGACATTAGTTATTTTTACCCATAATAACAGTTGGCTAGTTCTTTTCCTTCTAACTTTTAAAAAGACTTCTGTTTTTCTTATTTTAAATGCTATATTAGATAATGCATATTAAAATTCTTTCTTTAAGTATTTTTATTGATGTCAAAGAGGAAGGGAGAGGGAGAGAGAAACATCAATGATGAGAGAGAATCAGTGATCAGCTGTCTCCTGCATGCCCCACACTGGGAATCGAGCCCACAACCAAGGCATATTCCCTGACCTGGAATCTATCTGTGACCTCCTGGTTCATAGGTCAATGCTCAACCATTGAGCCATGCTGGCTGGGCAAAAAATTCTTTTTTTTTTTTTGCATTCTTTAATTTCTTTATTGATTAAGGTATTACATATGTGACCTCATCCCCCCATAACCCCTACCCCCACCCCCACCGACTCATGCTGTAATCCCCCTGTTGTCTGTGTCCATCGGTCATCTCATCACCAATTTTCCCCAGAATTAGTACAATTTAGTGAGTCAACTGCCCACATTCATAGCGTGGTTTTTGAACCTTTCTTCTTGCTGTTTTAAATTTGCATTTGTACAATTAATGTCAGCGAGGAAAAGTTCCTTTGAAAAGTCTTTATGCAAACAACAGGTCCTCCAAAGAGAGAGATGTGCATCTCTGCTGTGATGATTTTAATCTTCCAAAGAAAGCATTTAATTTGTGTTCTTTATTATCAGCTAGTACAAAAACTGATTTTCCTCATTGAAAATTGTGCATAGGAAATAGGACGGCAGAGTTCTGACCCAGCTCAGACACACTGAAGCCGTGGGAGGGAACAGACATGAATACTGGAGCCTGGGTTCTGAGACAACCCCATGGCTTCATTACCAGAATCACACGGGCAGATCTGCCTTCGGAGCTTCTCATACATTAAGTAGCATAAACACACTGCATGGTTCATTTAGCCCCTAATTTTTCACTTGGATAAATTATCTAGATGTTCCAAGTCACATGCATTAATCCTGGGGAGAAATAGCACAGTTTGTTTCAGGAGAAAAAAAAAAAAGGACCGAGTTTCAGTTGCTATATCCAACTGGCTTATTATTCTACAGGGCCTCAAAATATTCCAATGATCAAAAGACTTGAAAGCCAGGCTAGAGGCAAATTAATAGTGTGAAGATGAAGAGAAACGACCCTGGCTGGTTTGGCTTAGAGGATAAAGCATGGGTCTGTAGACTGAAGGGCCCCAGGTTTGACTCTGGTCAAGGGCATGTACTAAGGTTGCAGACTCCATCCCCGGGCCTGTTGGAGAGCGTGAGGGAGCCAACCAATGGATGTGTTTCTCTCACATCCATGTTTCTCTCTGTGTCTCTCCCCCTCCCTTCTTCTCTCTCTGAAAATAAATGGGGAAAATATCCTAGGGTGGGCTTAACAAGAACAAAAAAAACAAAAAAAAGAAGAAACTCAAGCCACTAGATCTGAATGATGTCACACCCTTTTGTAGATTAAACAGAGATCTGTCCTGTTTCTCCCCTCATATTCTTCCTCTTGTCACTCTGTCTGTGCTCAGCGTCCCGTTTCCCACACCTCCCATCATCCTATTAATCCACAACAGGCATGTATAGCATAACCTGTGAACAACTGACTGTTTTGCAAGATTTTGTTGAAACCCCTGATTGTAACTGTACTGGCTACATTGGTTTTTGCTTTTCCTGCTTGTGCTCCCTGGGTTGCTAGAGCATTTTGTAGATACCTCTGATAAGCAATACAGTTATTTATTCACATACATTTTATATACAAAATAGAATAAATATTTTATGTATTCTAATAGATATAATATATTAAATAAATGATCTGCAAATGTTTGTAAATATAGAATATTTTGGAGGAAATTAATTGAACCAATATATCTAATAAGTCAAGTGAAAAAAAGCTCATGAAAGCATATTATCATAAATACATCTTTTGGTTATCTAGATATTTGCAAAGGTACTTTTAAATGATATAACTTGTATAGTTGTTGGCACAGGTTGTTAATGATGTTATTAGGTGGTATAAATCTCTCCCTAGATTGATTTACATAGAAAGCTAGAGATATTAATGGATGTTTACATATATGTGCATATATGTTTACAAAAACATATGTTGTATAGAATGTGGAGATCGTGGGTTATTTCATAGTGATTTCTCTCTAATCTAATCTCCAACTCTGATGGCCAAGACCAGACTGAGACCAGTAACAAATGCTTATCATAGTGTAGCCCAAGTAAGTCCTTAAATAAGTGAAATAGTCAAATAGAGCACGTTACTGAGAAACTAATTGTTATATATGCTGTAATCTTTTCCAATGGCTTTTTTTCTTTATTTTTGTGTGTCTTATGATTAGCAGATGTTCTTAATTTTAATGTATCAAATCAATAAATGTGTTTTTAAAAATAGGTATTATATTCTGCATCTACAAACCAAGAAATCATGGAGGTATCCTCTGTATTTCCTTCTAGAATCATCTTAACTTAAAGTCTACAATTCATCTGAAATTTACTGTTGCATATGGCATGAGGTTGGGGTCTGTTTAAATTTTTCCACACACATAAGAAATTGAGATATGTATTTAAAGATCATTATTTTCTCACATCTCAGTGACGCTTTGATCATAATTTCAGTGTCCACATAGTTATAGGTCTATTTCTGGAATTATAGGGCTGTCAATTCAACCCAATATCAGAAATTATTTGATTGAAAGTTCAATCCCTCCCAGAGCCTATCCACCTCCATTTTACTTTTTTTTAAGGTGACAACTCTTTAGAGCTTTAGATTCTCAAATAACATTGAGTACAGTTCACCAGGCTTTGATCTTTAAACCCTGATTGTTATTGTGTGGAGTTACCAGGCAATATTTTTATATACACAGCTTCCCAAACATCTAAAGAAGATACCACTCTACTGGTAATACATTTATCCTCAAACTCTAGGTAAATTATTTTTACTGATGACAGTTTGGATCAGAGTATATCAAATATTGTTTGCCTTAACCAAAAATCAATAAATAAGCATATGGTTTGGGGCAATGAAAAATATACACTCACATACCTAAAATGAGAGAATAACAAAAACAACCTTACAAAGACATCCCATCACATGACATGATCAATACATGGTTGTTACCAGGCTCAAAAGCAATTTGCACGCGGATAAAAAGTTATATTTCCAGCAAAAGAGTAGACGTTATCTTCCTAATGGACCCACTGCATTCCAAATTGAGCCAGATTTTCAGTTCGGAAAAGACAAGGTATGAATGCTGAAAACTTCATTAATGTTTTGTCAATTTCTTATGCTTCAAGCAATTTCACTTTAGCTTTTCTATGTCTAAAAAGCAGAGGTTACTGATTTTATACAGTATTAAGTTAAAATAAAGTTCCAGGTATATTTCCAAAGCCCTCTCATTTCTATATATATGAATGATGTGAGGTTTTATATATTGTGAATGATTTAATCTAATTCATTGAATTTGTGAGAAACTGTCTTACCATTAATTAAAAATACATACTTTTCTAGAATCATGTTAGCTTCAAAAGTTGGATTAATTTAACTTTGGTTTAGAGTAAATGACTATCCATGATTTTTGACATTAAACAATTATATCTTATTGAAATATTAATATGAATCCTACTTATACTATGATTAATTGCCAGTTATATAAATATTAATTATAAGGAAATTATTTTGATTTGTCTTGTCAAGGTAATAACTTTAACCCAATCAAAAATGTGGACGGCTATTACATACAAAGTCCTATGTAAGTACCTGGGAGGAAACCTCATTAATTGATCTCTTACGATGATGACCGCCAAAACCGGTTTGGCTCAGTGGATAGAGCGTCGGCCTGCAGACTGAAGGGTCCCTGGTTCGATTCCGGTCAAGGGCATGTACCTGGGTTGCGGGCACATCCCCAGTGGGAGATGTGCAGGAGGCAGCTGATCGATGTTTCTCTCTCATCAATGTTTCTAACTCTCTATCTCTCTCCCTTCCTCTCTGTAAAAAATCAATAAAATATATTAAAAAAAAAAGATGATGACCTTAGAACACCACATCCATGGATTTCATTTTTTTCATCTTCCATTTGCTCTTACTGAGTGAGGGGGCTTCCTATTCCAGCTAGAACCTCTTCCAAGCAAGGTTTCCAGGTGGCTCTTAGAGCAGAGTCTTTCCTGTCTAGTCAATGCATGTAACATGACCAAAAAAATCTGTTGTTGGATACAAGTGATAGTAGAGGCCAGGCATATAATGATCAAAGTTATGTACTAACAAACCTCGATGAGATTACACTGGCATCTCATGCATCCTGTATGACTTTAGAAGAAGGGGTTGGAGCATGGGCCTTTCATTGTATCTACTGATTGGTACCTCTAGAAGCAGAGGTAAAGGGGAATAAAGAGATTCCAGAAGACTGTAATGTTGCAAGATTGGAAAAGTCAACTTTTACAGAGCTACAAGAGTTCTAAGTTTGACAGAGAAAGAATTTTAGCAACTGAATTCCAAGTAAGCATGTCAACTGTTTATACTGCGTTAGGTAAATATCAGAGTAAGGGTGGCACGAAGCAAACTATTTCTTTTGTCTCAGGGCAAAGATTAGATGAGTGTCATGCCTCAACTCAAAAGACAATGTCTGCAGTGGAGTTCCCTTTAAGTACAAAGAGAAAGGTGTAAGGGTGATCAGGCAAATGATTACAGACGATCTGAAAATTACCTCAAGTAAACTGTGGGATGATTACTGGACTATGGAACAGACAAGAAGCCAATGGCACAGAAAGAGACTTGTTGTTGAGAATATTGTCCTATTTAAAAGTTTAAACAAACAAACAAACAAACAAGAATGATTTGGAGCCTGAACAAAAAAAAACACCCTGTGACTGTTTAAGACTTGGTTTTACCCTTGATGCAGTAACACAGAGCCCTGAATGGCTAAAATTAAAGAGACTGGCAACACCCATGTTATTGCGGAACCAGCATCAATAAACCTCATACAATATTGGCTGAAATGTACATTGGTACAGCCGCTTTGAAAAAAAAAAAAAAGTACTACACACACACACACACACACACACACACACACACACCTGAATTCTTAAAACAAATATTTCACTTTTATCCCCAAAGCCTTTTTTTTAAAAATTCACAAAGGCATAAAAGTGGTGCTGAGTCATAGTGAATTTTATGTGAACCCGAGAAGATAATTTCCAATTCATACTTTTTTAAAATAATATATTTTATTGATTTTTTACAGAGAGGAAGGGAGAGAGAGATAGAGAGAGTTAGAAACATCGATGAGAGAGAAACATCGATCAGCTGCCTCCTGCACATCTCCCACTGGGGATGTGCCCGCAACCCAGGTACATGCCCTTGACCGGAATCGAACCTGGGACCTTTCAGTCCGCAGGCCGACGCTCTATCCACTGAGCCAAACCGGTTTCGGCCCAATTCATATTTTAAACAGCTCAAATTAAACTGGTGGCATTGCTATTTTTTTTAAATGAAATGGAGATAGCACTGGTCTTGCCAGTTTGTAATTCTTTCTATTCCAGTGGCTTGTGCACACGTGTGTGTATGTGTGTGTACATGTGTGTTTGTACCTTGTGGCCAAGAATTTAATAAAATGTTTTCAGGTCTTCTGGAAATTTATAGATAAAATCAAACCATGATATTTTTAATAGTTCATTTTAATACTAAGTTTATATAAAGCAATTTTCACAACCTGTATATCATAGTATATAGTATAGTATAGTGTGGTGTAATATAATACAGCAGAGAATATCTGTGTTCGCTAACTGAAGCAAGGTTCTACCTGATATACTCTTTTAAGTGGAGTCTTATAGGTATCCCTCCAGTATTCAGTATTCAGTCAGGACAAATAACAGGCCACTAGAAGACTTTGCCACAGTTCAGCCTATTCCATTCATGCGCATGGACAAAATCCAGTCACTGAGCAGGGGAAGCTAGTACTTTCCCTGCTCCCTGGTAAAGCTAGTACTACATATCTAGATAAACTTGGTGCACAACAGAAAAAATGCTATGCAAATACACTCAGATACACTCAGTTGAAATGGTATTTTTATAATAATATTCAGCATCCCATTATGCAGCTTCAAAATTAATATTCTCATTATTTAGAAGAAAATCCAAAGTTCAATAAAAAGTTGGATGATCAATTTCTAGCTTATAATCAGTAAATCAGTGAGTCTGCTGCAAGATTTCTACCACTCATAGCAAGTAAACAAACAAAACAAAAACCCCCTCACAAAGCTCTTTATTTCAGAGTGCAAATTCATCCTTCAAGTCTAAGGTCAAGTTCAAGTCCGCTGTGATGTCAGCTTTGCATCCCTTACGTAGACTTCAATGATAATCTCTAATCAATGATTATATTCGTCTTCACTTATGTTTATTGGCTTTGCCATTGACTGTCAATATCCTCGTAATGAGGGCTCTGGCTTTTCATCTCCATAGTACAAAGTGCCTAACACAGTGCCTGGGACTCATTAAGGACTGAAAAACGAATAGTGGATGCACAGGAGATAAGCTATCTCAGGTTATCAGGTTACAAAAATACTCCTTTCTGACCAAAGAGCAGTATTTCTGAGGCAATGAGAGCAGTGGTTACACAACCCCTCAGAGATAGGATGATTTTAGAAAGTTTTATTGTAGATAGACAGTAATAACCCTCCCAGAAATCCTTCCAAAAGCTTCTAACCATGGGCGCATTTGATGTATCTTGTGTTGGACATGCACTTCTTTTGAAATATATCCTTTATTCCCATTAATATTCTGCTCATGTTCCTACACACCCACCTTCTCCTTTTAAGAAAGATGGAGAAGAATGTACTTTCTCCCAGGATCAACTTCTGAAGTTTTAACTTTGAAATAGTAACACTTACATTTGCCTAGAGAGGATTTCTAGGTAAGTGTAAGATGATTTTTTTCTGTTGTTCCTTTTCTCTGGTACCTTCCTTTCCCATTAGTTTATATCATTCCATTTCATCTGAATACAATCACATTTTATATATCAAATGGGTTCCATATATTTTGTTTATAATTTCTCAGTGATTCAAGAACCACAATATTTTTAGCACAGTCTTCCCGTCACATTTCACCATACTATTATTCACCTGGATACACCTTCAGTATGATGTATATTCTTATTTTCTTCCTGCTCACTTCTGCTTGGATTAAGGATCATGCAGTTCAGTTTGATTTCTGTACCCTTGTTTTCTCTGCCTTTCGCTGAGGCTGCTGGTGCTGAGAAGTTGTCAGATTCCTTTCTATCACTTAACAATGTCTTTCTGCCTCAGTCTCCTTTTATTTATCTATTTTTATTGTTTAAAGATATATATTTTATTGACTTTAGAGAGAAAGGGAAAGGGAGAGGGGGAGGGGGAGGGAGAGGGAGAGAGGGAGACAGAGAGAGATCAATGATGAAAGAGAACAATCAATTAGCTGCCTCCTGCACGCCCCCTACTGGGGATGGAGCCCACACCCCAGGCATGTGCCCTGACCAGGAATCGAACCGTGACCTCCTGGTTCATAGGCCAACGCTCAACCACTGAGCCACGCCAGCTGGGCCACAGCCTCCTTTATTCGTCCTCCTGTCACTGGCGGTTGTGTTACTGATTTTGTTTCTCCTGTTTCTTCACCTACTAGTAAACTTAATTTTTTTTTTTAATATCCTTCTACCAACATACATTTTAAGGCACTTTTCCATTAGTAATCTGTATTATATGGATATATTCCTCTCCCGTACATTCCCCTTTAGACCCATTCTTCTTTTTTTTTTTTAAATATATTTTATTGATTTCCTACAGAGAGAAAGGGAGAGAGATAGAGAGTTAGAAACATCGATGAGAGAGAAACATCGATCAGCTGCCTCCTGCACATCCCCCACTGGGGATGTGCCCGCAACCCAGGTACATGCCCTTGACCAGAATCGAACCAGGGATCCTTCAGTCCGCAGGCCGACACTCTATCCACTGAGCCAAACCGGTTTCGGCTAGACCCATTCTTCTTAATAATAAATAAAGAAAACATTTTCTTGCACAACATGAAATATGTTTGCTATGAAGCAAAGTATAATATTGAATACTTGGGTTTTTCTAGAAGGAAAGAAAAGAGGTAGAGAATCTTAAAAGTAAGACAAGGATGGAATTAAAGAGTAGCAAGTCAATAGAAAATCTATCAGAGAAGTTCAAATGAAAAATTTTTTGCAAGTGATAATCATCTTCATGGGATCATTTCTTTTAAATGGAAATGATTTTCTGCACAGTACTGAATTTTTTATTTTTATTGCTTTTGTTTGATAAAAGAGAGGGGAAAAACTTTCCTTAGAAATCTTTGCAGCAACTTATAAGAAAATAGGGATTGTTTTAACCCTTGAAGAGAGCATTAAGCTCCCTATTATTTAAGGTTATTTAATCAAAATAGTAACATTATCTTTGTCAATTGAACTTAAGAATATAATGATTATTAAATCATATATAAACAGTAACTTCAAAAGAAATTTTATGGAAATTCTGTCTTATGTTTATCACCTCAAACCCTATATATTCAGAATTTTTTCATATAAATGCAATGGTGCCTTCAAATTACTTATATTAGTAAGGCTATACTTTTATACCTTTGATATAAAATCCTCAAGTTCTTTATTATTTACTGGAATTTCAATTACTAGAAAGTCACCAAAAAATAAACATTGACATATGTCCATAATTTTTAAATTAAAATCCAAGGTTTTTCTATTATGAAATAAAGCAAACAAGTCCTTACTTAATTTTATTCAAATCCACTTTGGCTTTTATGCGATTAGGAGGAAATTAAATTATATTGTGTTGTGATATGTTAAATCCTGGAGTAGGTGTTTTCTTATTACCTCTTACAATTCTCTCACTAACCTTAGGAAGCAATATCATAACACCCGTTTTGAATAGGAAAACAAGTTCTGAGCATTTAAGTAACTTATCCAAGTTCCTATAACAGAAGTAGATGCTCTTCGTTCAAAACCAGGAAGGCCGTGCTCCAAAGCCATGTTCTTCCCTCACTCCAGGACAAATGATTTGTGTTTGTTCTCACAGTGTCATTATGCTTTCAAAATATTCCTAGTTGCCTTCCAATGTACTGTTTTGAGCAAACAAGCAATTAATAAAAGCTGTACTAGCATTTTTCAAAGTATGTACTTTCTGATTTGATGTCACATCTAATTTCCTTAAAATTAACTCCTCTGATGTTAATGTCCTTATATTTACTAGGAAATAAAGATAGTGTCTCCCCTAACCCGCCATACCGTTTTCAGGATCAAATTACATTTATATAGGCTGACATGGAAGTTGCATGATATACCTCTCTCCTGCCTGGCTTCTGAGCAAATTCAGAACTTAGACCTAAAAGCTGAGCACTAAAACATAGATAGTACCATCTTTTATGATTGGCTTGAAGATCAGAGGTTGGAATCGAAGTCAACAGAAAGACCTGCTCCTGTATGTGGATGTTAGCACCAACTAGGGAACTGACGAGAGCTAGTAAAGGGCGGAAACGTATGAACACAGAGCCTTGGGGTCTTTGGCTCGCTCTCTCCATCACGGAGAAGCAAGGGTTGGCTACTAAGAGATGTGTTGTTTGGCCGGCCTCCAGAGGTAGAGCATTAATGCTGACCCAGCTTCCAGTCATTTATGGGGCAGAGAAAAAGGATGTGACTTTCTGTACCAAATGAGATGATGCCATAAATCCAGGCCAGGCACAGTGGTAGATCTGGTGAATTCTTTCCCAATATCAATCCCCCTCTTCTTATAGAATAAAAAAAAATCAAGCTGAGAAATGACTACTATGCTAATGTCTCTGCTTCAGCAATGTGACAATGTGATAAGGTGGGACCAATAGCATCGGGACAGAAGATGTGACTAATTTGGGGTTTGGTCCTTATATTCTCCCTCCCTTCAAGCCATTCCATACATAGGCTGGAGTGCAGAAGTAAGATATCTTTGATGCTATATTAGGCAAAGCCTAAGGATGGAGAGGAAGAAGTCTGGGAACCACATACTTTGAATATTGGCCCTGGATCATCAGGGTAGTATAATTTGTCTTGTTAAAAGAAGAATATTTTGGAAGTTCTTGTTACAGCAGCACAGTATATATATATATATATATATATATATATATATATATATATATATATATATATGTAAGAACAATGAATATTGCTCCAATATTTCAATCAGATAAGTCACCTATTCTCCCAAGAGCAAGAGTCATTGATATAACACCTTTCCCAAATAAAAAAAAAGTTCTACCATTTAGGATGGATTTTGTCTTTAAGTAACAGGAAATTTATCAGCGTGGGATTAAGAAGGCTAATGAATAGCAGCACTTTCTTCTGCTCAAATTTCTGAGGCCATGGGTAGAAATAAGCAGGCAGGCACATGGTTAACACAATATTATCAGAAGACCTGGTCTTTCCGCTCTTAAACATCAGAATTAGATAGATTGGTCCAGCTACAGGTGGCCATGTAAACAACATGTCCCCTCGGAGTAAACCATGTTTCCTGTGGACAAGTATTTCCTAAGACAATTATGATGGAGTGGCTGCGCAGGTGCCCAAGACTTTGTTCCAGTTACACCAATCCTGCAAGTGAGGCCTCCTTCCCCAGAGATGAGTGAGCTATGGAATCAGAGGAGACCAGGAATATTATACCATAACTCTCCGTTCAGCCAGAAATGCGAGATGCCATGAATGATAATCCAATATTCTAAAAGATTCCAATATTCCAAAGCTCTTTTTCTTTCAGCCGATTACCATGAAGCATTAAGCCTGGGATCAGATAGAAATGTTGCTGTATACTGGAGAAGTTGAGGAGTCTTTTTAAGATTATTTTGAGATCTTTACGTTCATCTAAACCAGTGGTCGGCAAACTGTGGCTCACGAGCCACATGTGGCTCTTTGGCCCCTTGAGTGTGGTTCTTCCACAAAATACAACGTACAGACGTGCATGTACAGTGCGATTGAAACTTCGTGGCCCATGCGCAGAAGTCGGTATTTTGTGGAAGAGCAACACTCAAGGGGCCAAAGAGCCGCATGTGGCTCGCAAGCTGCAGTTTGCTGACCAATGATCTAAACTAACTCCTCAAGGAGTATGGATGGACAAGATAGACTGTGTCTCTATAAGGTGGGAAAACACATCAAATGAGGTGTTTATCATATTGCTGTCATGAAAGCTTTGTTCAAGTCTGAAAAATCTAGTTGCCATTTCATTTCTCCTCTCAAATGATATCTACCTTTGTTTTCAAATATGTTGCCATGGTGGTTTGGCTATGAGAATCAAAGTCAGCATGAGAACAATGATTCTAAACAGTAGCAGCGGTGGTTTTGGACTGTGTCGACTTGGCTAAGGGAGAATGATGTTTCCCAGAATTCCTTTCCCTCTATGATTCCAAGGCAGAATTGGCCAAAAGAGAAAAATATCGATGAGATTAGAGAGAAGCAGCATCGTATTCTCTACAGGTTCTGGAAGCAGAGAGAGAGAGAGAGACAGATGCAGGTACAGCCAGTGGGCTGGAGCCTCCCTCAATCTGGTTGGAGAAAAATGCAAAGTGCAGTCATGTTCACGCTCATCCTCACTTCCTCCTTCTGCCTTATGTCTAACTCTCCTTCTGAGTGGCCAATACCCTCCTGCGGCATCAGCTTTACAGAAAGTAAACATGGAAATGTTTTGATTACCCATCTCTTCCTTCTTCACATAGAAGAGAGCTGAATATTGAAGAATAATACGTAAAGGTTCAGAGCAGGCGAAGTGATGACATTCTGATGAAAGTCTTAATGAAGTCATGGCAAATCAACTATTATTTCTATAGCATTACTACTCTGTGAAAGCATTAGCTATTTTTTAAGAAAATGAAATAATTTTTGTAAAGAACAATAATGTATGCAAAGAGGACTTTAGCTCTGACGATAAAGTATTGGGAAGTCATCATTGCCATCATCACAAGAAAAAATATGAACACATTGAAAATCGATGACTTTTTTTTAGATCCATCAGAGAAGCGAGGTCACAGGGTAAATGGCAGAACGACAAAGACAAAAAATCTTGAAAAAAGCCAGAGAGAAAGGACCTTATTTATCAGACAACATAAGACATAATTACACTGAACTCCTCCTCTGAAAGAAGGCAGACAAGAAAAGAGAAAACTAAAATCTTTCAAGTGTTGAGAAAAGATGCCACCAACATAAAATTTTATGTTAAATTATTCTTCAAATGTCAAGGAGAAATAAAATGTCCTCAGATAAACAAAAAAGTAAAACAAGATATTTACTTTTTTAGGCTTAATAATAATGGCCTAATACATAAATGTTTTGTTCAAAAAGTAATAGGAACAACATATTGGGTGATCTTGGTATATGAATAAAAATGCAATAAATGACAATGAAGATACAGGGATAGGAGGGGAAAATTAGGAATACTCTGTTATAAGGTACCTAAAGAATCTAGGAAGTGGTATAGCAACCATTAAAAAATCTAAAAGAAATGTAACATGTTAAGAAATAGGAAAAAATAAGGTTAAAAATGCTCAATTAAAACCTGGGAAGGCAGAAAAAGAGAGGGAAATAATGTAGTCTCTTTGGGGGAATCAACCAAATATGAACCATAAACTTGCTTTAAAAATGTTTCTGTTGTGATTTAATTTTGAACAAATGATGACTTTAATTCAGTCAATAATTGTATTATTATATGAGGTAATGTCTATTAAAAATTCAGGAAGTGGAGCCCAGCCAGTATGGCTCAGTGGCTGAGTATTGACCTGTGAACCAGGAGGTCATGGTTCAATTCCTGGTCAGGGCACATGCCCAGGTTGTGGGATTGATCCCCAGTAGGGGGTGTGCAGGAGGCAGCCAATCAATGATTTCCTGTCATCATTGATGTTTCTATTTCTCTCTCCCTCTCCCTTTCTTTCTGAAATCAACAAAAATATATTTTTTAAAACCTTTAAAAACAATTCAGGAAGTAGAGACTTACTGCTAAATAATTGTCATAGACAATAAGTGCCTTATTTCTGAAGAACCTATAATGATTTGGGAAGCTTTTAAAGTCATGATTCTGGATGAAAGTATCCAGACTGACTTGGATAGATTTTTTAAAAAGGAAAGGGGAAAATGCTTTAAAATAAGAGCATAAAGGAGAAACAAAGGCAGTAGAATTATAAGGGGTTGTTCATTGCAAAGTGAGTGAGAAACCATTTTGCTAAGATCACATTGAATTATGAAGGGTCTTTTAAACCTCGCTTAACTATGCTAAGAAATTTCAGCTTCTTGGGGTAGTAAATTTTGACATATTGATTTTGCAGGAGAGAGCATGTTAACAGCACTTTACAGTACATGTAAAAATCAATATTTTACAATAATGATGCTTCCACATACTGGAAAGAAGATAAAATGTGAGCTATGGGAAAATCTCAGTTTGGAGACTCAGAGATAATAAGTGAACCCTCTTCTCAAGGAGGTGGGGTTAAGTGGGGAGCAGTTCCCACAGAGATGAATCTCAATGAGTGGATGAGAAAGCAGGGTCCTTTTCTTTCTAAGACCATGAGTTGGAGTTTATATATGTGGGTATGTGGTCTGAGTGTCAGTCTTGGGAAGGCAAAGACAATAAAAACAGAAACACATATGAGGGATGAATTGAAGGCATAAGGACCAAAAAAAAAAAAATGTTTGACTTAGTAGAATAAGATAGAGAAAGAAAATTGGGGAGTATTTCAAGAAGCAACCTTTGACCTACATTTGAGTAGGCAGAATTGGTCAGGATTTTGCTTCTAACTTTAGAATGATTTCATACCGTGATGAGCAGGGCATTCCTTCCAGGCTCTGCCACTGCTTACAATTACGTGGTGACCATTATTCATAAAATAACAAGGTATCACCTAAATATCATTTAGAATTTAAATGAATATCTTTCAATGTTCATAGAAACCAATATATTTTATTATACTTACTGTTATGGCATTTTGCTTTGCTATGATCAGTCCTCTTTATTGGGTATGTAGTATGCATGCCTGTTGAGAAATAGAAAATTGTGTAAGAATTAAGTGTGCTACTCACCATTCTCAAGTCAACATGAATATTGAATACAAATATTGACTAAAAAATTACTGCTATAGAGTTCATGTCAGAATACTATCCTATAGCCAACAAGAGAGAAATCTGTATGCTAGATGCTCAGTTTTATAATTTTTCAAATATCTCTGGAGTGGATATATTTATGCTGTACAAAAATAATACCATGGAATAAAGATTTACCAGCATTTTGGGATTTTACTTGTCTAATTAATGGATGTTGCATAGTTTTACAATTTAATATTTCACTGTCTAAAAGATTTGTTTAAATGGCATTGTTTAGTCTATTGAATTGAGCCAGATAGCTTAATGATGTTTACATAGTCCTCCAAAATCGATGAGATTCCTAAGACATAATGCCATTAAACAAAAATGCTTTAAGGATGTTATTCTTATATTTATTACTACTATAGCTATAGAAACTATTCATTTAAAAGGTTTGCAAATAAAAGTTATTTAGAATAAAACACATTTCCCCAAATACTATGCCAAATAAGGAAACAGTACTAAATATAGGAATTACATGAGACTAATAACATTTATTAAACCAAATGTATAATGTCCCAGGAAAGAATGAGACTTGTTGAACATGACAGACGTTGTTCTATCATGAATCAATGATAGAAAGCAGAGCTCTGACTTTAACAACTGTTTGCTACCCATTGTGGCATTCTATCATGAGATTATAGCCCTAGAGAGAAAGACAAAAAAAAATCATTGTGAGATTTATAAAAAAAGGTGAAGATACAGAGAAATGCTGATGTTGAGAATAAACAATTTAACAATAGTTAGTTTTGTAGGCCTAAATTATTTCAGTAAAATAGAAGGTAAGCTAATCTAAGACAGAGCTTGTAGAAAGTGAAATGAAAGTAACAACGCGGTAGAGAAATGGAAGTGAAGGACAATTATGTCAGCACTGAGTCCTTTGTAACTAAGCTTCCACAACCTACATGCAAACAGAAAACAAACTGAAATTGACCAGTTTTCTTCTACAAATTTAATTACATGTGAGCAAAATGGATTCTACGGTTGCAATGGAAGATCAATTGAACCTACAAAGATGCTAGTCGACTAACTGAAGGCTGAGGCTATGTGATTTAACGTTTATATAAAAGTGTGATACAGTTGCTATAAAAATAAGAGTATATGAGAAATGATAGACACTAAAAGCCGAAATTAGAAATGAGAAACCTGAAATATTGTATACGTATGTCATTCAGCCATGAGGAAGGACATCCTGCCATCTGTGACAGCATGGACAGACCTCGAGGGCGTTACACTGAGAGAGACAAGTCAGACAGAGAAAGCGTATGGTATCACTTACATGAGGGATCTAAAATAGCCAAACTCCTAAAAACAAAGTAAAATGGTGGTTACCAAGACTGGGGAATGAGGTAGGAGCAGTGAGAGTGAACATATTTTGAATGTATACATTGAAATCGCCAGCATTAATAGCAGGTGTTTTATAAAAATATAGGTGCACCAGCTGCTTGAGTCTTCAAGAAAGATTAGAAATCCCATCCATTTGTCTTACGTTTGAGAGAGGTGACAGGCAAATATTATCACTTTCAAAAGAGAAAGGATAGATGATCAACAGTAGCTGACTGATTACTTGCAATCAATAATGGACAGCAGAGAAAAGTCTCCTTCTGTTTATAAACCTACACACGGAGGAGAAAGGGAAATAGCAGGTTCACTGAAGAGAGTTCAAGCCCAAGGTCATAGGGTATAGGGGGAAAATCCATTTTGGGGTGTGTGTTGGAGACAGAATAATTTCTTCAATAAATAATGAAATCAAAGAGCAATAAGGTAAATAGAAAAAAAGCCTAAGGATGCATTGGTTCAAGCAAAGACATTTCAAACACATGAGTAACTCATAGGAAATACATTGTCTAGGCTCATAATAGCAAGTGGGAAAACACAAACGAGAAATGTGTGTGCAAACATGTGAACAATATGATTCTTCCTTTGGAAACTATTTTTAATATGTTTTAATTGATTTTAGAGAGAGAGGAAGGGAGGGTAGAGAGATAGAAACATCGATGAGAGAGAGACATGGGTTGGTTGCCTCCTACACTCCCCCTACTGGAGACCAAGTCCATGACCCAGGCATGTGCCCTGACTGGGAATGGAACTGGGGACCTCTGGGTTCATGGGTTCAGCTCAACCACTGAGCCACACCAACTGAGCTGGAAACTATTTTCCATGCAAGTTAATGTCTGTTCATTATTTTCCATGTAAGTTAATGACCGTTCATATTTTCATTATCAACTTTATCTCTTTTTCATTTAAACTTGGAAGTCAGAGCAAGCCCTCTGCAAGCTCCTGGCTTTTCATTTCTCTTCCTTCAGGACCATCCAAGTGCTCTGAACCTCTCCTCATCTTGCAGAACCAGAACAGCATCCCATGTAAGATGTGTGTCATCAGACCTTAAGGTCATGTTGCTGTCTACTGACAATGTGATTTACATGCCAAGAACTAAGATGAGAAGAGGAAAGGCAGAATGGCAAGATCATGATTTTTCCCTTTTTTCTACAGTGTAAAGTATTATTTACCTTTTACATTCTAAACTAATGGTATTGATTACAAAATTAGAGCCAGCAGGCATGGCTCAGTGGTTGAGCATCAACCTATGAATCAGGAGGTCGTTGTTCAAGTCCCAGTTGGGGTGCATTCCTGGATTGTGGGCTCAATCCTCAGGAGGGGGCGGGCAGGGGGCAGTCGATTGATGAACCTCTCTCATTTCTCTCTCTCTCCATTCCAATCTGAAATCAATAAAAATATATTTTAAAAAAACTAGATATCAAACTTCCATGGTTCTTGCTTAATTTTGAATGTCTTCAGAGGATTTTTTTTTCCACTCATTTATAAACACGTGAAGTGATTATTTCTCAAAAGGAACGTATGCATCCAACTTAGCTCTGAATTTAAAAAATGCACAGGCACCTCTCCAGTCTTTGTCACCATCCTTCATTTGTCAACTTATCTGCCCTCAGTGACATGTGTCGTCTGCTTCGCCACCATGAGGAGCAGAAAGGCCCCACAAAGCCACCCCGGCCAGCACCCCTGTTTATTTTCCCTGTGACTCAGGAAGAAGCAGCCAGGAGTCATGTCACACAGAGGTCCTGGCATCCATCGGAGACCGAATGTTCTTTCATGATGTACTTTCCTGATGGCAAAAACACCTAATTTGAACTGATCTATTTTGGTCTGTTTGGTACATAGATATTCTAGCAAATGCAGGAGTCCTGTGAGGTTCATAATAGAATTTATCATTCTCATAGTAGGGAATGTCTCTCTCTTTCCTCCCTAATGTTTATTCCTTGGCTGTTTTGCTCAGTAATTGTTAGCCAGCTCTTCCACTTCATGTTGAGAGGCACTTACATATATGAGAAAAAGGGGGAGTGAAAACTATTATTCATTTAAACCTCTAAAGATGACTTATTTTTTACCAAATTAATCTTTCTCATAGCATCCTCTGCCTTCCTTATTTCCACCTAAATTGGACGCAATATAGTGTGTGATCATATATATAAATAAATACCCTTATTATTATTACCAATTTATAAAAATGATGGAGTGCTTATTTGAACAGCTTCCAACTATGAAAAATTTATTTGTTATTGAAAATCCAGCTCAAAAAGAATACATTTTCTGGAAAGTATTATGTATTTTATATAGTTTAAATTATTTTTTTCTTCCAGTTGGATTCTATCATTTATGTCTTGTAATGCTAATTTTCTATTTGTTATCACATTTGATCAAATACTAAATTATATGTTCCTGGAAGGAATGGGCTCTAGTGTCTTCATTTTTTTCACTTATGTGTGTGTTTTAAGTACCAAGCATGGAACCTGGCATTTAGTAAGCATTCCTTAAATATGTGTGTCTTTAGTGTTGAGACACATTTCAGTTTTGAATCACCTGAACATTTTGCATGAGCTAGTAGATATTTAGACGACCATAGTGTACTTACTACATAGGTTGATATTGTCTATATTGGCAGGAAGAGTGCTTTAGATAGACACATGTATCTGCATATCAAGGCAAAGTCACATGCTGCCACACCTACTGATATAAAGTTTGCAATTATCTATAACTCTAAAGGAACTATGTAGGTTGTTTTATCTATCTATCTATCTATCTATCTATCTATCTATCTATTGCTTATCTTTATTGTTGAGAGTATTAGAGATGCCTCCCACTTTCCCCCCATTGATCTCCTCCACCTTATTCCCACCCCTCCCCAGGCCTTCACCACACTATTGTCTGTGTGCATATAAGTCCTTTGGTGTTTTTTAAAGCTAAAAGATGATTAAAGATAATTAGAAGGCATCTCTAAACAAAATAAAGAGGAATACCGTAAGTTAAAAAAAAGAGCATTACAGACACTAGAATTTTTGTTTCCAAGCCTTTATGGAATGAAAGTATACCCATAAAAGCAGAATTTCCTGACAACTCTCTTTAAAGTGTATGAATTCATAAAATTACAGTATACCACTAAAATCAGAACCTCTGACTATCTCACATTGTCAGTTTTCTTTTATAAAATATAGTGATAACAGCAAGATCTCCCAGGATTATTTTGGAATATGTACACATGTCCACACACATATTTATTAATATGGCATATTACATAGTGATTGAAGGTGTCAGATAATAATGGCCCACAAAAATAAAAAAAATAATAATAATTCAATTTAACTCCAAGGACAAGCATTTCCTGTTTGGGAGTGAAAGGTAGTCTTCTTATCATTTCCAAGAACAGTTTCTCCTGCCATGGTAGAAGTTGGACTCTGAGAAGTCAGGAAAAGGTCAGCCGTGTCCTTAAAATGTTCCTTGAACGTCCTCATTGCAAAAGAAGAACCTGCCCAAAACTTGTGGCCGTTCCCAAGATATGTTAGCCTTTGTCTTCTGTATTATCTTGGTAATCTAGGGAGCTCTTGAGAAACAACGTGAGCTCCTGAATATTATAACAATACCAGAGGCCCAGTGCATTAAATTCATGCATGGGGGGTTCCCCTCAGCTCAGCCTGCACCCTCTCCAATTCAGGACCCCTCGGGGGATGTCTGACTGCCGGTTTAGGCCCAATACCTGGGATTGGGCCTAAACTGGCAGTCAGACATCCCTCTCACAATCCAGGACCATTGGCTCATAATTGCTCACCTGCCTGCCTGCCTGATCACCCCTAAATGTCCCCCCCACCAGCCTAATCACCCCTAACTGCCTTTGCCTGTAGGCCTGATCGCCCCTAACTGCCCCCCCCCCCTGCCAGCCTGGTCACCTCCTACTGCCCCCCTGCTGTCCTAGTCGCCGCCAACTGCCCTCACCCCACCCCCTAACCCCTGGCTGGCCTGGTTGCCCCAAGCAGCCTGCTGTTCAGTCATTTGGTCATCCCTCACTAACCCTCCTGCTGGCCTTGTCTCCCCATGCAGCCTGCTGTTTGGTCATTACTGTTACTGTGATGGCATCCTGGACAATTTGCATATTCCTCTATTATTAGTATAGATTTGCGTATCAAGCCTACACAATTTAATGGTGTAATTCTAGGCTCTTCTTAAGGGGCTTTCCTTTTATGGCCTATATAGTTTTAAAATGACAGTGACAATTATTCCCTTGCTAATTGTAATGATGTCCAATCATATAGTCATTACTCATAATTATTCATTTTTAAAATAAATCCTGAGATACTTGGAATAATAACTATTTTTTTTTATTTCTATACAAATCAATTTTAATACCCAGTGGTTTTATATGCTGCTTAGGAACATTATGAATATGTATTTTTCCTAAGACTTACCTGACCATGCATTTGAGATGACATCACATAAAAATTTGATTTACATAGATACTTAAATTGATTTCCTAAATGTAATTAGGAATGATTTTTATGATGATCTTTTAAGAGGTTGTTGCATTTAAAAATATTTCTCATGGTATTACCAGACAGAGATTTAATGTTCAAGTGCTTGGAAAAAATGTCATCAACAGCTTCCAGACATTAAGCTAAACTATGTACTTTATAATCACAGCAATGGGAGGACTATCCAGGTATCATTGGCTTCACATTGTATGTCTTGCATTTTCCCTTTTGCTCAGCATGCCCAAATGATACTCCTTCTACTATGAAGGATATCAGCAGGGAACGTCAAGAAATTAGTTTTTAACACTTTAAAGGCATAAGTTGAATGAAAACAAATAATGTTGTTATGATTGGGGAAGTATAATTTCCTTACTAAAGATTGGAAACATTATTAAAAGAGATCTGAATTGATGATTCAACAGCCTAATTCTATCTAATCTCTAAAAATAAATAAAACTATTCTAGATACAAGAATATTAAAGTTCAGTAGCTTACTTGTGATACTAGCAAGCTATCTTAATTACCAAACTTGATGAAGATAATTTTAAAAAACATAACTATAGACTAATATCACTTACAAGTATGTGCTCAAAAATTATAAGTAAATGTAGCAAAAGGGACATTATTAAAAAAACACACAAATAATAACAAGAATTGTCATGGAGAATTTTTAATTATGGCCTTGAATTAATCATGCTGCCCTCTCTCAGGTTGAAGACAGAATATAATAAAGGCTCCTCATTGGCAGATTATATGGAAGAGATGTATAGGCCACTGACATAAGATGAAGTCTGGGGAACATACAGGCAACTGATTCCCTGACATGTTCTTGCATGCGTGTGCACGTGTGTGTGTGTGTGTGTGTGTGTGTGTGTGCAAGCAATTCCAGAGAATTTGCAGAAAATAAATGAGCTTCAATAAAATGTCTCTTTCTTTGGAATTGCCACCTTCCATCCCCCTTATTAACTTTATTCTCTTGGTATTGATTGGTTAGGATATAAAAGAATTGTATCCTCCAGAGGGTTTAACAAAAAAACAAATTATATCGGGAGAGCAAAGGCCCAACTTTCAAAGTTCTGAGTTTTGTTTTAAATAGTGCACTAGACTGCAAATTAAAGCATTAGTGTAGCTGAATTTCCAAAGACTATAAGAGACTGCTGAATTCTTAAAAATAGTGTCTTTCATCATTTGAGACATTATTTGGATGGCTTCTTGGGACTCTGTATCGCTGATCACATGGGGTAAAGGTTTATCGAGTTCTTGATAGTTTCAAAGAACCAGCTAATGGTTTAAGAGCTTGAACCCCAGGAAGGATTCAGCATGCTGTTGCTGAATTTCTAGCTGAATGGGGCAACATCCAAGAATGAGAGAACAGCCACAAATAGCTGAGAGCAAGTCCCTGTCAACAGCCTACAAAGGGGTCCCAGAGTTGAAAGGAACAGAATTCAGTCAACAAGAGGCATAAGCTCTGAAGAGGACCCTGGAGCTCCAGATGAGAAATCAGTGGACTGACACCCCAATTTCACTTCATGAGACCCTGAGCAGAGAATCCAGGGAAACCAACCTCGTGATACCGGAATTCTGACTCACAGGACTGGGGGGTCAAAAAGGAGTGATGTTTTAAGCCACTAAATTATGGTAATTTGTTATGCAGCAAAGAAAATGAAAAGAAAGATGAGGTAGCTCGGCTGGCGTGGCTCAGGGCTAGGACATCGACCTTTGGACCAAGGAGGTCACAGTTGGATTCCCGGTCAGGGCACATGCCTGGGTTGTGGGCTTGATCCCCAGTAGGGGCTGTGAAGGAGACAGTTAATCAAGGATTCTCTCTCATCATTGACATATCTCTCCCTGTCTTCCTTACTCTCTGAAATTAAAAAAATATATATTTTTTTTAAAAAGAAAGACAACGTAAAACCACTGTAACCAAGATAGTGTGATACTGGTATAAGGACAGACAAACAGCTCAAAGAAATAGAGAAGACAGTCTAGCAATATAAGAAAATATTTATATATACAAATCAACAGTAAAATAATTTTCTAAACCAGTACCCAAACAATTCAATCAGGACAGGAAAATCTGTTCAAGAAATGACACTGGGGACAATTTGATATCTGTATGTTGAATTAATAACTTGACCCATACATAATTCCTTACTCAAAAACCAATTCGGGGTGACTGAAAGGTTTAAACATACAACTAAAATAATAAATCATCTTGGAGAAAAAAGAAAAGGGCAATTTCTTTGTGCCTCAGGATGGGCAATGATTTCTCAGTGAGGATATAGAAAGCCTAAACCAGATGGCTTATCAAATCCTCTCATTATCAAGGGTAGATATTCCAATTGACCCACCCTTCATTCAACGACACGTTCATCAAACATAGCTTCATAGTTCACAGAATTATTTTTCTCTCAACTCAGCTGTCACACATATTTTTCTCTTAAAAAGATCCCCACATGAAACATGTAAACAAAAATGTTCAACCACACTGTGCGAACCGCTAACAGCAGTAACAACACTGGATAGTCTATATTTCTGCCAAAGTAAAATATGAAAATGGGAGCACCTGTTTCCCGGCATCTTCCAGATGCAGACATTAGAGATTATAGCCTTCAGAGCATCAGGCTCATGTTAAAATGTTCTCTCTGTGGAGCTTAATAAAATACATGAATGAAGTAGCATGAAAAATCACTTTATATTAATGCTTCCAAGAAAGTCTGGAAACCACCTATTAGTCTGAGTTGGCAGGCATTTCTCCTACCGAATCATGATTTTTCTTTTCTTTTTTAAATACTTTAAAACATCCAGGAGTCTATCTTGAGCTTCATTGTGCTTCAGTTAATAGCTAGCAAAAGTTAAATGAATATATGTCTTTTCAAACACATACCCTGGATGACTTTATAAACCAGATTTTGACTTTATTAAAGAATACATAACTAGGAAGGAAGAGTATATATTAGAATATATTACAATCAACCCCTGCTCCTTCTTGCTCTGTGACCTGGTGTAATGACCTCATCAGTAAAAGAGTGCAAAGTTTTCAGAGGAGTTTTGCAGATTAGAAAAACTGTCCAAGCTTGTTTGAAATCTGAGAGAAGGAACCATATGGGTTGAGGCTCTTAAGGTTTCCTGCTACTGTTAGGAAACTACTTTCAGTTTGAATACATTTATCAATGTTCTTTTTGTAGGACACAATCCATTAAATGGAAACAAGAAATACATATAAAAGTAATGAGATGAAAAATCCTTTGAAGATGAGCAATTTTCATAAAGCTGTTTTTAAGAATGATGCAGCTTTTGCAATTATATTTAATTTCAGCAGAGGTGAGTCAAACTGTGCTCCTCCCAAGATTAATATGAAGTGCATCCTTGAGCATTTTTTAATCATGGAATCCTAAACGACCTTAGAGCAAAAACAAAGTTTAGCTAGAAATTGTGCTACACATCAGCATTTTCTTTAAAGTTCGGAAATGCTGAGTACACAAATGTCATTCATGAACAGCCAGAGACGCCTTTGGGTCTAGATAGAACAGTCTTAGCCTACTCATGGAGAGATGCTTTAGGAACTCAGTAACTTACTGAGTTTCATGAAAGATGTAACAGCTCAAAAGGTTGGGAAATTGTTTGGTTAGAGTGAATAAATATCAGGTAAATTTTTGTGAATGTCTTGCAAACCCAAGCAGTATGTTTGTGTCAAATACCATCTAAGCCACAATAAAAGGCACCTAAAGACTGTACTATATTTGGGCAGGTTTGCATGGAATACCTTTCTGTAAGTCAGATATGTTCTCTCCAGAATAAAAGATTTCACAGAAACACAGATAGACAACAATCACCTTTAAGTAGGTTTGACATTATTGTGGATCCTACATTTAGAGCATATAATGTCTAATTCATAACTTAACAAGTCTGCATGATATGTATCAGAGATTTGATTGCACTAAATCCTGTTTTTTTAATATGTTTTCATCGATTTCAGAGAAGAAGAGAGACGGAGAGAGAGAGAGAAAAACACCAATGATGAGAGAGAACCACTGATCAGCTGCCTCCTGCCTGCCCCACAATGGGATTGAGCCTGCAACCTAGGCATGTGCCCTAACCCGGAATCGAACCGTGACCTCTTGGTTCATAGGTCGATGCTCAACCACTGAGCCAAAACCAGCTGGAAAGAACCTTATTTTCTAGAAATATGAAATGATTTGGATTGGAATGTGAGAAGGGTAAATGTTGATTTGGACAAGTCTGGAATAAGCAGTGTGGCCTTGAATTTGGTAATTTGAATTAAGGGTTAAGAAACATAAGTATAAGTCATATAAAAGTATCTATATACATATTCATCTCAAGATTTAGCTTCATTGAGGAGAAAGGAACTGGATATCACATTTTGGCAACATTTTCTAAATTGGCATATTATATGAATATTAAATTTGACATTCTCATAAAAGCTTGCATTTTTATTTATAACATGTCACTTCCTGATTGCTTTTTTAATACTTTTCCTCCATAATAATTCTTTGCCCTGACAGATTTTACAAACGAAGTATAAAAACCTTTCAAAAGATTGTTTTTTTCCTTTACTTAGCAAGGTGTTTATAGCTGGACCACCAGGCTGCAAAATCCTGCACTTCGGTGAAATCTTATCTCCTGGAATGTATAAAGAAAATGCTCTAGACCAGTGGTCGGCAAACTCATTAGTCAACAGAGCCAAATATCAACAGTACAACGATTGAAAGTTCTTTTGAGAGCCAAATTTTTTAAACTTAAACTATATAGGTAGGTACATTGTTATTAACTTAATTAGGGTACTCCTAAGGCTTAGGAAGAGCCACACTCAAGGGGCCAAAGAGCCGCATGTGGCTCGCGAGCCGCGGTTTGCCGACCACGGCTCTAGACCTTAAAAAATGCACTGTATCAGATTGATCTTTACATGTATAATTGATTCCAGGTGTTCTCCAATTGCTTTCTCTTATACTAGGAAGATAAAAAATTAGAAAATTGAAAAATCATCTAGTGAAGTACCCCACAATCTCTCTCAACATTTCAATATAGTTCATTCTACCTTTTCTCATCAATTCATATGCGGTAGCTTAACCTTAGCATTGGTTATAGTGAATAGTTTAGCTGTGTTTGGTTTTTTTTTTTTCCAGCAGCTAAATGTATCAGAGAGTTTTTATATTGCGCCTCTATGATTTCCTGAGTTAAACTCACTGGTCTTTGTTACATCCTTTGGAGACGCATCATCCTCCTGTGTTTGAAAAGAGAAAAATATCTGAAGACAGCAAACATGCTTTCGTGTGTGTGTGTGTGTGTGTGTGTGTGTTATTTTTATTAATGTTATAAATGGGGGAAAAGAGAATGTACAAAAATTCAGGAGGAAAGCAATCACTTAAAATCACCAAATGACTGAAGTATGAAAAATGGGTTAATTGCCATAGTAATACATATTACTTGATTTCAAGTGGCTAACTTTGGTAACTCGGATACAGATAGTTTAAAATTATGAAAAGAGACATGCAGGAAAGTGCTCTAAGAATGAAAACAGTCATCTTGTAGAAAAATTCTCCTTTTGGTTATGTAAAAGCTGTGTAGTCATGCAAAGGTGCACTAACATAAAGATTTATGAATCAAAGATGTGTCTCTTAGGAACTTCTATAAAGATCATTTACAAAACCGTGTGGAGTAAACTGAACAAGGAAGGAGATGAACCTGAGAAAGGAGAATTCCATCGATCAGAGTTGCCTCCATCTACCCTTTTAATAAGTGCCCTTCCATTAATTTTCTGTGCATATGGGATTATCATATTTTACACAGGAAGGTGGCATCCACTATCTCTAGGAACTTCTCTACTTTACGTTCACCAAAGACACGGAGTCCTAAAAAGTCATCTTCTTTTGTAATTGGCACATGTGCAAATTTTAAGTCATGATGGTCTTTCCCCCGCCCCACACACAGGAAATTTCTTTATTGTCTAAGGTTTACATATGTCTCCTTTTTCCCCAATTGATCCCCGCCCCCCACCACCAGCCATTCCCACCCTGGGGAAGCCCCCACCGCCCCAGTGTCTGTGTCCATTGGTTATGCTAATATGCATGCATACAAGTCCTTTGGTTGCTCTCTAACCCCCCACCTCCCCTGCCATTTGTCTCTGGATCTATTCTTGTTCATCACATTATGTTGATCATTATATCTCATATATGAGTGACATCATGTGATATGTATCTTTCTCTGACTGGCTTATTTCGCTTAGAATAATGCTCTCCAGTTCCATCCATGTTGTTGCAAATGGTACAAGTTCCTTCTTTTTTATAGCAGCATAGTATTCCATTGTGTAGATGTGCCACAGTTTTCTAATCCACTCATCTGCTGATGGGCACTTAGGCTGTTTCCAAATCTTAGCTATGGTGAATTGTGCTATGTACATAGGGGTGCATATGTCCTTTCTGATTGGTGTTTCTGGTTTCTTGGGATATAGTCCAAGTCATGACAGTGTTAAGAGAGGCAATTTCAAATTGAGGTTTATTTTGTGACATGTCCACCTAGAAGTTATCTCCTGGTGAAATTTCCTCAGCCCTCCTCTCCTGGAAATGCATATCCTCTCTCAGTGGTGGCTCGGATGCGTTTTCATAAAAGGGCACTTAGGCCAGCTTGGGAAATTGCTTTGATAATTGCCAAAATATTTGACCACTTAACATCTCTTGATGAAATTACACTAATCGCATTTCTCACCGCCTCTGCTCTGTCACTCTCCCAATTAGGCCCTACTCTGCGATCTTTCGCTGAGACCAAAGTGAAAATGGAATTTCACAGGCCGCAGAGCATCTATCCTTTCTCCCAATAAGCACCATTTAAGAGCTCAGTAAGGGACGTAAGAGACACATGTATTCTCATCTGACAATCATAGGTGGTCTGAAACTGTCTTTGCTTTTCTCAGCATTCCTAGCCAATTTAGAAACAAAGAGGAAAACAAGTACACAGAAAAAAAAATCTGTTTCGAAATAGAAAGATTTTGGTGTAAATCAGACTTGCACACATCCCCAGTGACATTGGGCAATTTCTCTAATTTCATATATACCCAGCTTCTGTAAGATGGAGTTCAAAGTCTCCATCAGAAAAGTGTCTTGAATATGCAAATGAGATTTGTCCCTTAAGGGATGGCTCAAGGAGGTCAGCCTTCCCAACATCCCCACCCCTTCTCGGCATGCTAACCTCATCTTGGCATAACATACTGACCAGTTCTTTTATTAACACTCTTCCCAAATTATGAAATGATACTTTGCCTTATAAAGCTGAATTCGCCAGTAGGCATCTATCCTCATGAGAAAAACACTAACATAACTCCAGTGCCTAGCATATGGAAGACTGTCAATCATGTTTCCTTAGTAGCTGGAAATATATGAAGAAAATAATTAGAATTATGAGAAAAAATATATAAGTAAAATCATTATAAAATTATGACGAATAAGCAGGGTTTATAAGAAGCTTAAGATCACCACATGAATGTATTTGGTAGCTACAATTATTTGATAAAGATACAAGATGTATTTATTATTTTAATAGTCAGTATTAACAATTTGGAAATATTTTACTTAAAAAATATCCTTAAAATATTTTATAATTTAATATGTGTTTACTATGTTGGGGATTATTATTAATATCATTCCTGTCCTAAATGAAGAATGATGCTTCATACATTTTTAATAAACCATTTGTGTTATTTTACCCTAAAGGATGAGAAAAAGTTAACATCATTATCATTCTGACCAGATAGCTTTTGACAGAGGCTATATTATGATTTTTTTCCTTTGGGAAGGAAAAGCAATATTAAATCAGGAGCATGTTTTGTTTTAAAATATACCATAGCAATAGGGAGGGCACAGGTGGGTGTAGGTGGGTAAAGGGGGAGGGGAATGGGGAAATCTGAAATAGTGTCAACAATAAAAAATAAAGTCAAAAAATAAAGTCCAGGAAGAAAATTAAAATAACCCACATGTTTTAATTAGATATATTACTCTTATTATCTTTATTAATATTTAACATCATAATATTTTAAAATTAAAATCAGGAAACATATATATATTATACAGTAAATTAGAAATAGTTTCCTACAGGCCAATAGAACTTGGCTAAAAGAACGTTTGTTTCCTCATAATTACCTAACTCTGTGTGAGACTGATGAAGGACTTGAGCTGGGAATTTAGCTTCTCATTTTAAGATCAGGACATTGGGGGGGAAATATGAAAGTATTTCATATTTGGAAACCTGCTTTGGCAGCATCCGCATTAGTGAAGAGGGACCCATCACCAGCAGATGTCGCTCTAAAGGGCAGGAGGGAGTTACAGGGAGGGTGTTTTAAAACCAGTGGACTCCTCCGGATGTGCAATAGAATAATTTGGGAGCTTTAACATAATCACCAGGTAATCACCTGTTAACACTGGTGATTTAATTTTTCTGGAAGTGGGAGGGACATCCCTATTTTTGGAAGAGTTTGCCAAACAACTTCAGTGGGCAGATCAGGTGGAGAACCACCATCTAGGAGGAAGCAAGACAGAACTTTCAGAGATGGATGGAGACCACTTATTTTTAGACGCTGTTTTGACTGACCCCACTGTCACCCAGAGAGCAAGAGCCAAGGATTTGAGGTTGGAAGTGTGATGAATAGGTCGCTGTGCTGTTTTTATTCTCTAGAACAGGGGTCCCCAAACTTTTTAAACAGGGGGCCAGTTCACTGTCCCTCAGACGGTTGGAGGGCCAGACTATAGTTAAAAAAACAAACAAAACTATGAACAAATTCCTATGCACACAGCGGCGGCAAAACCACCCGGCGGGCCTGATAAATGTTTCCGGTGGGCCGCATGTGGCTTGCGGGCCGTGGTTTGAGGACCCCTGCTCTAGGAGTACATCTTTGACTCCCTGTCCCTCCCTCCTTCTTTTCTGAATTGCTTTATACATTTGCATTATATTGATAGACTAAACAGAGTTTGAAATAAGCTATTTTGTATTTTTATATATGTCAAAAATTAGTACAATAATTAATAAGTGATAATAACAATATTATAACTATGTGAAAATGCAATGGCAATTATCTGATTACAACGAAACGTATTATGTTTGTTATTAAATACAAAGGAACAAAAATAGAGTACTTTAGATAGGGTAGTATATCACAGTAGATAGTCTTTTAATTTATAATAATAAAAGCATTATATGTTAATTAGACCAGAGAGGCAAACAACCTCCCCAGCGTCCTTCCGGACAACCTTCTGGACAAAGCTGGGGCTGCGAGGGCCCAGGCAAGCCACTGTGGCTGCGAGGGCTAAGCCCCTTACACGAATTTTGTGCATTGGGCCTTTAGTTCCTAAATAAAGAATATGGCTCCGCTGGCATGGCTCAATGGTTGAGCATTGACCCATGACCCAGGAGGTCAAGGTTCGATTCCTGGTCCAGACACATTCCTGGTTGCTGACTCAATTCCCAGTAGGGGATGACAGGAGGCAGATCAATGATTCTCTCTCATCATTGATGTTTCTCTCTCTCCCTCTACCTTCCTCTCTGAAATCAATAAAAATATATTTTAAAAAAAGAACATGAACAATATATATTTTATATATACATATTTTAAAGCTCTACATTTGAAGTTTTTCAGACAAAGCCTGCCACACAGAAATTGCATTTTCAAAGATTCACATAGCACACAAATTGCTAGATTAATTTCCTTTCTTCAATTAGCAAGTTATCAGACTTAAGTTTTTGCAGTAACAATTATAACTCCCCAGAACATGACGTGTTAGGCCTTCATATATGTTATCAACATCCGTTAATTACCAGCGGGCTATTTTCATACCTACTGTCATTATAACAGTAAATCATGTCACAGTCTGTTCCGGCTCTACAAGATTATTAGTTCCTAATTATTGTTTGAGCAACTTAGCAGGAAAGTAATTAAGTAAAGGAAACAAAAATAAGAGTCACTGAAGGCTTCGAGGACACTGGGAAATGTGTTGTACAATGGAAGGATATTGAGGAGATATGAAAAGTCAGGGTTTGATCAGAAGAAAGTAAACACAAAGTAGAGACAATTGGATCTGAAATATAACTAAACGATAGAATGGTCATTAGAAAGATCTAGGAAATAGAATTACTCAAACTTTGTGGCTGGATGTTTTTGGGAACTGGTCAGGGAGATGCTTATGTTATTTGAAGTTTCTAATTGGTGAAACTGAATGGATGATAATGTGCCTGTAACATTCAGTAATATTATTCCATTTCATATTATCAGGTAGAATGTGTTGAACTGTCCTTAACCCATATAATAGCTCATGAATAAAAAACCAACACCTAGGATGGATCATAGACATAACTATGTTCTCATTGAATTAAGAACAACAACAAAACAGGTGAAACAGCAGCAGGGGAACACAGCATCTTAGTGCAGAAATAGCATTAGTATAATTAAGTTTAGGGTTATAATATGTGCTTTTATTGTAATGCAAGAGGCCCAGTGTACAAAATTCATGCAAGAGTAGTCCTTCCTACCCCTGGCTGCTATCACCAGTTTCCCTCACAGCCACAGCTTCGTTCAGAAGGATGTCCAGTTTAATTAGCATATTACGCTTTTATTATTATAGATAATATATGGTTCACTGACATTGTAGTTAAAGGACTTTTCTAAGCTGTGATATGAAGTTAAAAGAGTGGAAAGTAAGGTTGGAGAGAACTAAACCCTAGGGAGCCTTCTCCAAAAACAGATTTTTGGTGAAGATTCAGAAAAATTGGGTGAAATAAAAGAATATTGAAAAAGATAATGAAAGAAAACTTTTCAATCACAAAGTTTTACTTGGATAATAAAAGAAGTACATTTGACATTTTCTTGGCTAAAACTTTGATAAGCAGTAGGTGTTTCTGTGGAAACCTATTTACAGTGTAGCTGTATATTTGGGAAAAAAAATAGGAACAAGATGTTCTTATTAGATCTCCTCTCCTTCTTAATATCTCTATAATAAAAAGAATTATTAGTGATCCATATAAAATAAATTTATTTCATCCTTTAGTTACATTTTAAGCACTTCACTAATAAGTGCATACAAGATAAATGTATGGAGTTCAAAATTTAATCTATGTTATTTCCCAATATCCTGGTAAATAGAAAACTGTTTCACACAGATAGTTGGCATTATATTTTTATTTAACTCTAGTTTAATGCATATTTATTTTACACAGCTATATCTATATACAGTCGAAGGCGCAGATTGTTAGGTGTAAAATTTAATGTGTTTTGACTAATTTCAACAAGTCTGCAACCAAAGATATATTCAACATAGAGAACATATGCCTCCCTTCAGAAGTTTTCTCCTACTCCTTTCAAGTTATTTTCTATCATCCAGAGGCCAACTCTGTTCTCATTTCTATAGATCTTACTTACCCATCAACTTGACAATAAGTAGAATGACGAAGCATAAGTTCCTTATATGTCAATATTTTTACCCTCAATATAATGCCTTGTAAAATAATCAATGTTGTCTGAAGTAGTAGATTCATTCCATTGCGTAATATATGAAAAATATGTTTACTCCCTTAATTGTGGCAGACATACCTTTTTATTTTGCAATTCCTAAGTCTCCTTGTTATTATGCATAGTGTTGAATGTTTAAGTGATTTTATTGCATCTACTGAGAAGAATAGAAGATTTTCTCTGTCTAAATTTAAAAAGTGACTTTCATTGGTTGGCTTAATTTTGAATACTGAATGAATTCTGTATTTCTGGTACAAATCATACTTGGTTATGTTGTAGAGTTGATACTTGAACAATGAAGAGGTTAGAGGTGCCAACCTCCATGCAGTCAAAAATCTGCATATACTTTTTACTTCCTGAAAATGTAGTTGTCCCTCAGTGTCCATAGATATTGGTTCCAAGACCCCCATGAATACTCAAATCCAAGGAGACTCAAATTCCTTTTAGAAAATGGCACAGATCAACTCGAACAGTGGGTCCTATGCACCCATGGACTCCCAAGGATGAATCAAAAACCAGTAAGAGTACAGGTATTTCTTTTTAAGAATCCACATAAAAGTGCACCCTCACAGTTCAAACCTGTGTTTGAAGGATCAAATGTATTATAATTCCTATACTATGCTGAATTCTAGAAAATATACATGAAGAACTAATCCCTATTCTACATAAACTATTCAAGAAATTGGAAACAGATGGACTATTTTCTACTTCATTCTACAATGACAGCATCCTTCTGATACTGAAATTGTGTTGCTTGAATGCTAGTTTGGGGACATTTTGTTAAAGCAAAAATAGGGAACCATGCTAATTAATTCATCCTACTTTTTATTTCTCATTCAGGGATCTCAACCATGTTACGTGTGTGCTAGATCTTATGACCCCAATTTCCCTTAACCAAGTCAGAAATGTGCCTTGTATTTAATAACATCTGGGATTTGTATTTTGAGAAATACAACCACACTGTTGCTAGGGGATGCCACAGATGTGTATGACTCCGGATACATTTGCATATTTTACTTGAATATTTTATTGCCTTTTGAAGAAAATGTTAGAATTATATAGTCTGGAGAACCTATATTATGTGTCCAACATAAATTCTGTTGTTAGGTGAATTATTTATAACAGAAACAAAGAAACTTTATTGGCAAAACACAGAAGCTATATAAAGTAAGTAAATTCATAGGAAGCCAGCAGGTTTACCTCTAATTATCATTTTTGATGGTGAAGTACTTCCTCTCTACAGCAAGGCCATTTTCTCAGTGGTTTTATTTAACAAATTTCCTAATCATTGAAATATGTGGATGTTGGATGGAGATTTTCTTTTATTCTCCTTCGATGGAGTACAATTACTACACTTTTTTATTATTTTAATATCATTTAACATGAAATCTTAGATGAAACTAATCCCCAGTATATGCTCTGAAAAGAAAGGAAAGATCATCTTGATTATCCTATTCAAGCACACTGCCATATTTGTAGGGATCAATGCCAAGGTCATGGGTGGTCCCTTTTCACATTATATGTCATAGTCCCATCTCTCCACTAGGAGATCATTCTCCCTGTGCCTGGTATTTTTACACATCTAGGCTCTGACCATCTTAAATGCTAGAGACAGTGTCTCCATGTGGGTGAGTGAACAGATGTATTTCTATGTGAGATGTTCCAGGTCAGGGCTCCTTCCTTCTTCTGGGGGAGGTTGGCTTATATTCTAGGGTTTTCCTTCCTTCTGGGCAAAGTGTGTGCAAGTTTATCAAAAGTCTCTGGTAAGGTAGGAGGTCCCTAAGCTGAGCATTCCTCACTGGTGACACCATTGGTGGGCTTAGCCTCTCCCTAGGTGCGCTCTGTATTATTCTCAGAGTGATTGGGGGACAAGAGAATCTAATGTGAACATGAAGTTCATACTCTCTATTGGTTGGGGAGTTAGCTCATTTGGAAAGTAGAACACACAGACAGGCAGATTTTATCAAGACAATATGTCTGTAATTGTCCAACAATGTGGAATTGAACTCAGAAATCTCAAACACCTTTTATATGATTGAAGAGGTCAATATTATTAAACAGCCAGCCACAGCAATAATAAAATATCTTGGAGATACAATGTACCTCCTAATATCTATATAATTTTTGTTAATTAAAAAAAAGAATTATTCATTGAGTTTCTATTGTGTTTTGGGGTATGTTTCTTTAGACAAAAATGATACATACATTAATACTTTGTCTAAAAGTAAAACTTGAATTGGAGAGAATCTATGACATTAAAAAGATACACTATTCATTATTATTACCGATCGATTTCTAGACTGTGACACATTCTAGATAACTACACAGTATTACCTGTAGATTGCTTTGGGGTGGGGGCATGAAACATTAGCTATGTCAACTTAAATCATCATATGGGAACCTTAATTTGGTTTCAGAATTCATTCTATTGAAAGTGTTCAGAACATGCTCTTTTACTGCAAAAGAAACGAAAATGCAATTAAAATTCCACATTGATGCTCCGTGTCACTGAGGCCATGCAGCCTTCTTCGCTTTTTGCACAAGCTGTATGACAGGACGTTTCTTCTCCACTCTGAACTGTAAGCCTTGCTTTTATTCCCACAGTGATGGCTGTACTCCAATTACGGGGGAAGTGAATGGATTCTAAATTACAATTGCATAATTTTGGGAAAGTAGGACACTGGTAATCCTTCAGCTCAGGGAGGAAGGAATAGGAAGCTGACATTTTGAGGAGAAAAGCAGGTCTTGTGATGGTTAGAAAAGATTTGCAGACCAAATACAAACCAAAAAAACCAACAAAAACAAAAAGAAGTAGCATCCAAATGCTTAGGACAGTATATTGCCTTCCACTGTTCAGCTCCCAATACTACTCGTAGAGTTGAGTCTCACAAGGCAAGTCGCTCTCTGAAGGAGAAAGGGGCATGGGCCAAGGTGATGCAGACAATCTTTAGAAGCTGGAGAGTGTTGGAGAAACACTGAATGACAAATAAGACTCCAGTTAAGAGTGGACAAACCCTTTTGTATGAGGTGTTATCTGCTTGAGAGAGAAGAGGGAGCAACATCCGGAAAGAGATCCATGATGCACGAAAGTTTCATATATTTATTATCTGAGTGGACCATTACAAAGCCAGTGAAGCCTAAAGAACTTGTATTTTATTACTACACAGTAAGAGGGTGTTCTATTTCACTTGCGGTCAAGTTCAGAGAGGTTAAGCGTTTCTCCAGCTCTAATACTACGTAGGCAATGGCAGAACTATGCCTTCTCTCCCTGGCTGATAGAACTGCAATAGGTGCATAGCTTAGGGTCATGGTCTTTGTGCAGTCTTCCTACAGATTCTGGCCCAAATTCCAATTTCTAAATGCTTTAGACTTCACTTTGTAGCTGAAGAAGTAGCATCTATTTATTAGTGAATGTATCATAGTTTTAATGAAATGATAATTGTTCTTTGTTGGAAACAACAGTTTGCAAATACCTAACCTTCATTACTGTTTCCTTAACTAATACTATGGGAGACACTCTTCTTAAATTGGGAGAATATAATTTTGATTTAGGAGTTATTAGGTTGGAGATACACGCAAGTGGAGGTGTTAAGGGGGCATTTATATACAGGAGTCTGAATTTTAATGAAGAAATTAACATAAATGTGGCTTTTACGCCCAGAAGATATTATGAATCACTAATAAAGTGTTGCTAGAATAGAAGCCCTGGCCCATTCAAACTCACACATGCAGAGAGACTAAAATAAATCAGCAAGAGGAACACAGGCATCGAGGAAATCTAACTCAGCATCAGAAGAACTAAGAAATAAGCAGAGAAGTGCAGAGAGAGGAAAATGTGTTCCACAGGAAGAGCATTAAGGTTGAGGACTATCTATTGGAAACAGCAACTCGAAGGTAAAAGTTAACATTGAAGGACATCGGTTTTGTTCAAAGCTGGGTTTACCTGGATTGAGAGGGGAAATGATAAAGAGGAATTGAAACAACAGACTTACTCTTATTTTGAGACATGCACAGGAAGGAGAAATACTGCTGACCAGAAAAAAATGAGATCTATACCAGAAAGGAAGATGTGGTCTTAACTAACATTCCTCATTAGAAATTAGCAATGGAACGGAGAATGCAAACACAGGCGCATCTAGCAAGGTAAGCGTGGTGGCAGGAGCATCGGGAAATCTCGTGCCATTGCTTCTTCTCAAATAAATAGAACTGAATGTTGTGATGAAAAGGAGATGTTTCAAATTTCAAGAGCGTGGAGATAGTCTCAAGTAAATTGATTCTACCCTTAATGGAGACTAGTCTTCACTTGAACTTCAGAGTCACCAAAGAACACAAATGTTTGGAATCTTTTGCTTTGAACGGAAAGGAAACCAAGGCAATAAGCCTATTTATTTGTGTTTGATTTATTGGGATATCAGTGCTTGAGAATTGAAAATACTTATAAAACAAGAGCCATCCAAGGAGATGAACTGGTGTAAGCTAGTGTCCTGTAGAGCAGGGAGCATATTCAGTCAGAGAACTGAATTGTATTCAGATAATCCAGTATCACTAGAAGTCAGGAACAACAAGAACACGGCGTGGGGGTGAAACAGCAATGGAATTCCGGGGATGGAATTCTGGAAATCAGGTTAAAGGAAGCAGCCTTTATTGCAAGCACTAAAGATCGGCATTCGAGCATTTTACAGCCAGGAGCTGATCAATCCCCAGTGAACAGGTTTAGTAAAAACAGTAGATTCCTGTACACTAGTGAGAGGCAATTTTATCTGTCAATCAGGTGATAGACAGAGCTAATCTGCAAAATACATTGGTGAGCGCGAATCTCTGAAGGGAGATTAATAAGGTGGAAATGTCAGGAATCAGTGGAATTCAAATGGGGAGTGAAAGAAAAGGAAATATCAAGGGTATGATCCTAAAACAAATTAGATGGTGTCCCAGAAGTATTGGAAATGTTATTTCTATTAGACACATTTCTGTAATGAGAAACATGATATATTTCACTAGAAATTAATAGCATTCTCAATTATCCCTAAAAAGTATATAATTGTTCGTAAATACATAGTTAAGAGATACGTGGCAGTATGGCGCCCGGGGACACTAGGATCACTTTCCAAAACTGTCTTCCCATTTATTACTAAGGTCCCTGTCATTCCAAGAGTAAACTTTCTAATGAACTCATACTGCTATGGATCTAAATCTACAGGATAATGTACAATAGTAAAAGAAAGACTAATAAATACTTTTGATGAATAAGAACCCTCAGAAATCATTTTTATAACCAAAAAAAATCCTGTCTGGCCAGCATGGCTCAGTGTTTGAGTCAACCTATGAACCAGGAGGTCACATTTCCATTCTTAGTCAGGGCACATGCCCGGGTTGCTGGCTCAATCCCCAGTAGGGGGTATTCAGGAGGCAGCCGATCAATGATTCTTTTGCATCATTGATATTTCTCTCCCTCTCTCTCTCTCTCTCTCTCTCTCTCTCTCTCTCTCTCTCTCTCTCTCCACTCTCTCTGCAAACTTGAGCATCAGCCCTGACTGGGAATCAAACTGTGACCTCCTGGTTCAAAGGTCGATGTTCAGCCACTGAGCCATACCAGCTGGGCTCTAGTGGTATTTTTGATTGAACATTCTACAATGAACTGGGCAGCTTCACACACACACACACACACACACACACACACACACAATCTCACCTGGAGCAAATGTTAACAGTGCAGAGGTTGAGAACTCCAGTTTTAAAAGTGCTACATGGTTGTGAAACATCTAGACTTAATAGACATGCTTTATACTAAGATGTCTACTGTTCACAACTTCCTTTAGCAACATGACCTCTCGGTGTGATGCATTTCAGGTTGCTCACAGTACCTGTAATGTACTAGTTCACTTCTGAGACTAAACCACGCTGTTAATTGGATTTCACTGACCAGCCTGTACTTTAATCATCTGCACATTTAATAACTGAATCAAAGGTTTGACAACTTTATGTCGTGGGAAGGTGCTTCTAATTCCAGGTGACAAATCATAAATGGCTTTATGTGCTATTTTTCTCCCATGTTGATATATTTTCATCTTGGATCATTACTTTCCACAACCACAACACATCTTGGCTTTTTCATGCATCCCTAATGAAGACAATTAAAATCTTTGGTGTACATTATATGGATGGGATCTCTTTTTAATTGTTCATTGTTTGCTTTCATAGTGATCAGTTATATTCAATGAACCTTGACGTTAAAGAGCAGCTTGACGCTCTGTCTTTAATTTATAAATTCAGGGGATCCTGACTATTATTAAAGGTTCAATCAGAGAGTTGGAATCTAATGAACCAAATAAACTGGTGATCAAAAACAAACCCAGAGTCATAGAAGCAAAAACAGACTGTTGAACCTCAGAGGGAAGGCAGGGGAGGGTGAGTGGGAAGAGATCAACCAATGAACTTGTGTCCATATGTGCATAATCCGTGGACACAGACAATGGGGCAGTAAGGGCCAGGGAGTGGGGCAGGACTGGGTTGGAAGAGGTTAATGGGCTAAAAAGGAAGACTATGTAATATTTCAACAACAAAGCTTTAAAAAAATAGTTGAAAGACTGGTGATGTTCAACAAAGAGTATTATAAAGAAAATAGTATTTCAAGTAGCTTCAGAGAAAACTTCCCAAATTAAAAGGGTCTTCTTTGGTCTCAGAAAGCATGACAAGGAACCCAATAAAAATGTATTTATCTTGTATTTTTCTAAAATAAATTGTCTGACATCTTTAAAACTTTGTTTCCTAAATAAGTTGCTAAAGTGCCTCCATGGAATAATCATTTAAACCTCCATCAACTGCCCCAGCCAGTTTGGTTCAGCGGATAGAGAGTTGGCTTGTAGACTGAATGGTCCTGGGTTTGATTCTGGTCAAGGGCACATGCCTAGGCTGTGGGCTTGATCCCCAGTAGGGGGCATGCAGGAGGCAGCCAATCAATTATTCTCTCTCATCATTGTTGTTTCTATCTCTCTCTCTCTCCCTCTCCTTTCCTCTATGAAATCAATAAAAGTATATTTAAAAAAATAAAAAATAAACCTACATCAATTGAATATAAGAGAAGAAACCATACAAGTGAGATAATAATGAACAACTGCCCCTGACCTCAATATTAACATTGTTAAAGAGCAGTGAGGAGTGTGCAGCTAAAACCGTATGACAACCGAAAGCAGGGGGTCAACTGCTGCCAGGTGGTGACAGATCTGACATTTCAGAAAAAACAACTTATCCAGATATCTACCTAGACTCTCTTGATTTTATATGTTGACCATTAAACACCCAGTGACTTGAAACTGTAAGGTCAATCAAAACATATCAACTATCTGTATTTGGCCGAACATTTTATTTTTCTTTCCTCCTTTTGTTTTAATAGATTTTCGGGCTGGTGCTCAATTTGGAAGTCGAAAATATTAAATTTTATATTTATCTCTATATAAGAAAGGAATTCAGCTTTGCTGATCCTGGTAATTAATTTTAGGTCAAGTTGGCTGGACCAGTGCTCAGATATTTGGTCAAATATTATTTTGAGGGCTGTTTGGATAAGATTAAAATTAAATTGGTGTTCTTTGAGTAAAGCAGACTGCCCTCCATATGTGGGTGGGCCTCATCCAATCAGTTGATGGTCTTAAAAGACCAAAGACAAATCTCCTGGGAACAAGAAGGAATTCTGCCAGGAGATGGCTTTTGGATTGCTAATGAGGCTAAGTCCTAAGTCAGTGGTTCTCAACCTGTGGGTCGCCACCCCTTTGGGGGTCGAACAACCCTTTCACAGGGGTTGCCTAAGACCATCCTGCATATCAGATATTTATATGATGATTCATCACAGTAGCAACATCACAGTTATGAAGTAGCAACGAAAATAATTTTATGGTTGGGTCACAACATGAGGAACTGTATTTAAAGAGCCAGAAGGTTGAGAACCACTGTCCTAAGTGAATGTGGTCAAGATGGGGGGATTCTCTTTTTCTGCCCAGACCCCATAACTGTCGAATGGATGCATCATGTTGAGAACACTGGGGCCCTAATGGCCCAGTTCCTGGGGGTATCACACCAGGAGAAGCAACGAGAACGAATCTCAGATAGCCACCTCCCCCGTACATATAATCTTTTGGACAGAAAACCATAAGGAATTCATACAAGAAAATGATTATATCTTATAAACCTTCTAAGTGTTCTAGTAATCTTACGGTAACTGTAATCTCATAACAGCCTTTCACGCAAGATCGGAAGGTCAGCCAACTCATTCATGTCAGGTCGAGGAACAATTTTTTATCCCAAAGTTTTCTAACCCTGAGCAAGTTTTAGTTGCAGTTGTTCAGTTTAGGGGTGTGCACATATTGAATACTTTAAACTTAATTTATTTTAGGGGAATGATATACACATTCACTTTCACATGACCAACACTGCCAAACTCATTATTCTGTCATTATGATATATGGATCTTGCATCTCAGTCTTATTGGATGTTTCTTTTTACCTAATCAGAATCTCATGATAATTAATATGGTATCTAGATGTCTCATCTGCCTGGAGATGAGGGATTGAACCCATACAGTTGATTTCATTCTTCAGAACATGTGGTTAATTTATCATTTTGGCACAAACATTCAAACTTTTTAAAATTGGTTACTGTGAATTAGACCTTCGCATTTTTGTTAGATCTATTAATATTTATCTGGTTAATTTTATTTGCACACACACATCTATGCATTAGAAACCATCTGCCAAAAATACATAATCACCTATGTATATTTTACTTCCTTACTCATTTTCACAAATGTTAAACATAGGCTATCACATATACTTCTATTTGGTATGAAATTACCATTTGATATTCTTGTGTTACACCTTTGAATTCTTTGCATATTATTCTGACTTAAGGAACTTACAAAAATGTTTTTAACTAGATGTAGCTACTTCTACAATAATGAATTCCATTTGCTTTCTTTCTTTCTCATAAACATAATAGAATTTGGGACATTTGTAGATGTTTCAGACACATCCTGCTTTTTGCAAACTAAAACGGTAGACTAAGTCCTAGCTGGTGTTGCTCAGTGGACAGAGTGTCAGCTCTCAGACTAAAGGGTTCCAGGTTCAATTCCGGCCAAGGGCACAACCTTCGTTACAGGTGCCATCCTCGGCCCTGGTCCTGGTGCCTATGGGAGGCAACCAATCAATGTGTCTCTCTCACATCTATGATTGTCTCTCTCCGTCTCTCCTCCTCCCTTCCACTCTATTATAACAGTTAAGATGAAATGTTCTAATAAACTTGATAAATATGTCTAGTGTGGAAACAAAAGAGAGACATAATGGGATATACTCTGATGCGAGAGGTCACATGACATGGCAATATGTACTAGTACATGATATTGATAGAAGGTGTGGTCCAAGGAAAAGAGAGCAAAGGAACCACTAGGGCAGTGGTTCTCAACCTTCCTAATGCCGAGACCCTTTAATACAGTTCCTCATGTTGTGGTGACCCCCAATTTCACTGTTACAAATTGAACATAATTAAAGCATAGTGATTAATCACAAAAACAATATGTAATTATATATATTTTCCGATGGTCTTAGGTGACCCCTGTGAAAGGGTCGTTCGACCCCCAAAGAGGTTGTGACCCACAGGTTGAGAACCGTTGCACTAGGGGAAACTTAGCCAGAAGTCAACAGATTGGCAGAAATTTAAAATATATACTTGACAAAATACAGGTGAAAGTTATTGTACGGTTATGCCATGTAGCAGTTAAATGTCATCTGAAATGATGCATAGTGTACCCACATGTAGACTTTTAGAAATAATAGATTGATATAATCTGTAGAGTTAGTTAACATGTCAAGAGTGTAATAGAATGTTTTACTTTTTTCATGTCAATTTCAGTCATATTAAATTAGGACTCTTCAATTATATCTATAAATAGTTCTTGAATAAACATGAATAGATTATAAATTATCTACCAGAATTGACTTTAAATAATAATTTAGTTAAGATTGTTTGGTAACATGCTCTAATTCCTATTATCTTTGTTTGTAGGGTAGTTTTTAATATTCCTCCTTTATTACAATTTAGTATTTCACTATTTATCTAACCTCTCTAGGAAATAATTTATCACAGATGGCCTTTGGGAAGATGAATATTTAAAACTGAGCATCTTTGATTGGTGAATATCAAAAGCAGAAATCCTGAAGGAATTCAGAACGGTTATCTCACTAGAAGTCTGCTGTTCACTGCCAAGAGGGACCAATTTTTTACACACAGTTACATCAGATGATGTGACATTTAAACAGCATACAATAATGCACACTGCCAATTCCCAAGTTAAATATCATGAGGATTAATGTAAAACTGGGTCAATCACAAATATTTGTAATTACAATTGTTAGTGCCTTATAAAACAAAACATAATTACAAGTGATCTCATTTTTACATTGTCATTTAATGTAGGCCATTCCCAATTGACTTATGTCTGTCCTACAAAAATGTATAAATACAAATAACTATAGCCTGTGTTTTCAAATTTAATCACATATACATTTTATATTTATTGTAATAAAACTATACACCCATACGCATGCCCCAGTGGAGATGATGGACATGGATACGTAAAAACTCTTATATTTTTCCTTATCGTCACTCCTATCATCACTAATGACTTAAACACCCACAACCCGGGTATGTACCCTTCAGTGTGTGGGCTGCTGCTTTAACCACTGGGCACAGAAGCCTGGGCTCCATCTTGGTGTTATTCCTCAACACTAAACCATTAAACCTGAGTAGATCCCACAAAAGACCAGTAGCCATGGTCAAACACTGCTGGCAGGAGTGATAAGATGAGAATTTTTCAAGATGAATGCTCCTTCTGAGTCCCTCGTTCTAAACTTAGAATCCTGGCTTATTTGCATGCCAACAGATACAAATTATTTACATTTCTTTAGTGTATTAAAGTTTTCCTACCTTGCATCATCCTTTGTAAATGAGCTTCATGAAAGCCATTCATTCAAATGTTAATTAACATTTCCAACTACTTTGGTTAGAAATGTATTTCTCCAGAATTTGCTTATACATCTATTAAAATAGAAAGGTTTTTAATGAATGAATAGCAGGTATACTTAGCATGAAGAAAACTAAGAAGTGAGGCAGCTATAACACTTCATCAGCTACACTCTACAGAAAAAAAAGTAAGAAAATTGGTGTGTTATTTAACTTACTCATAAAAATTAGCATAGGCTTATATATTCTGGCACCAAAATAAAATATTTCCTGGCACAACTTAAATTTGAAATCCAACCTAGAGTGGAAATACTATAATTATTTGAATACCTTATTCTGGAGACTAGAAGATGAATTATTTCTATAATCTTTCATATAAGGTAGAAAAGTTTGAAGAGAAAAATTTAAGTTGACTGGAAATTTTATACTTTATGGTTTCTTTAACATTTAGTGACTGTTTTATCAAAAGTTAGAACTGCAATCCCAGTTCAGAGCATTCCTTACTTACTGAAATTGGGAAGGAGTAGATAACAATGCCTGAACAATTCATTCAAAATATGAGAACAGTAAGATCCATCAGAGTGAGTCAGAGACAAACACAGGTCAAGAATTCAGAATTTTTTTGGCCTAGCCAAGTTTTCTTTCCCTATAAATAGCTTCTAAAACTAAAAAACAAACAAACAAACAAAGAAAAACAACAAAAAACAAAACACCAATAAAAAATAGAACAGATGTATAGGGTGTCACAAAAATGTATATGCCCTTTGAATAATTATTAATTCCAATGGTTTAAATCTCGTAAGAAACATTAATTCAGGTATCAAAAAGAGTGTGTATATATTTTTGGGGACACCCTGTATACGGTTTTTCAAACAATATAAAGCATATATGTAAGAAACCAATATAAAGCATATATGTAAAACGACCCAGTTTACAAAAACAATACTGTTTGATGCTCAAAACATTCTATATACCATCATTCAAGTTTGAATCTTTGTGTAATTAATGCTAGAATTAAGATCAGTAACATATTTGGCTTCCTGAAAATATAATGTTGACATTAATAAACAAGATGGATACTGTAATGGCATCCACACCACCTGTGAATAATATCACCTGTGAATTTCCTTCTAAGATCACTTTTTTTTCCAGTTGTAACCTTTAAAAACTTGTCTAATTTCAAGCTTGCTCAATAATTACAGATTTTCAAACCTGATACAATTCATTGACAAAAATTTTGCAGAAGGCCTTTGTGTGTTAACAAGCATTTGTATGCTGAGGTGAAGATATTGTGCATAACTGATAAAAGAGCAGCTTCTCATAATATCTAAAAATGAGTGAACCTATTTTTTTTAATTATTCCTCACCCGAGGATATTTTTTCCATTGATTTTTAGAGAGAGTGGAAGGGAGGGGTAGAGACAGAAAGAAACATTGATGAGAGAGAGACACATCAATTGGTTGCCTCCCACACGTGCTCCAGCCAGGGCCAAACTCTGCAACCCAAGGACATGCCCTTGACCAGAATCAAACACTTGACCCTTTAATCTAGGGGCCAACGCTCTAACCACTAAGCAACTGGCAAGAGTGAGTGAACCTATTTTTATGTGGTGATATGCATCTGTTTCTGTAGTTTATGGAGTATGCTTCCTGCTGAAAAAAAGATACGAATGTTCACAAATTAAAAATTAGTAGAAGGCAGATTTTTTCCCCCCACTGCTTTTGGATAAGATACTGACAATAAACAGTAGGAGGGAAATCCATCTCATTCCCAATTATAAATAAAATACAAGCATTTTTTCCATCTAGTGCTTAAAAAATAAGATAGTACATGAATTACAGCAGGATAAAAACAATTATAAAATTGAGTTTCAATGAAATTGTATGGTTTATTTACTTTTCTTTTTAAAAATTTTGTAGTGTGTTCCAATGGAAACTCAAAGAGATCCTTGCAAATAATAGGCTCAAATGCATAGATGGAAAAAAAAAAAAAAAAAAAAAACATGTACCTTCTAGCTGTTTGCTAATACTTATTAGACTAAGAGGTCCAACTAAATTATCAATTTTATTTCAAATAATAAATTAACTCATGTACTTTATTCCACTTTCTATTCAATATGATTGAAATAATGTTTTAAAGGTAGAATTGTTTTGAAAAGACATACAGACCAATCTCCTGCTGATAAAAAATAAGAGCTAGCCCTGGCAGGTGTGGCTCAGTTGGTTGACCAGGCCCTGTGCACCCTAAGGTTGTTGGTTTGATTCCTAGTCAAGGCACATGCCCAGGTTGTGGGTTTGGTCCCCAGTCAGGGTGAGTATGGGAGACAACCTATTGATGTTTCTCTCTTACATCCATGTTTCTCTCTTCTCCCCTTCCTCTCTCTCTAAAATAAAAAAACAAAACATATTTTAATTAATAAATAAAAGCTAAACATAAGCCCTAAACTCAGACATGAGATATAACTGCATAAAGTCATAATGTGAGCCCAAGGGTAAATTATAGTTTAACCTTAGGTCATATCTACACTAATGCAAATTGACCATACCTTCGCTACATCTTAAGCCACACCCACCAGCCAATCTGAGCGAGTATATGCAAAGTAACCCAACCAAAATGGCGGCTGGCAGCCACAGAGCTGGAGCAAGCAGGAGGCTTGGTTGCCTCAATGATGGAGGAAGCCAAGCTTCCCCGCCTGCCGCGGCGGACTCTGAGCTCCACTCAAAGCAACAAAGTTTCAATTATAGAAGGTAAATAAACCCCAGATACCTGCTTTCAGCCGGCTGTGGCCACAGAGCTGGAGCACTGGAGCGAGCAGGAGGCTTGGGTGTCCCTGGCAATGGAGGAAACCAAGCTTCCCTCCCGCCCACCCTGGCCGGCTCTGAGCTCCTCTCAAGGCTACAAAGTTTCAATTATAGAAGGTAAATAAATCCCAGAATAAAAAATTAAAAAAGGGGGGAGAACCAAGATGGCGGCATAGGTTAACGCCAGAGATTGCTGCCTTGAACAACCAAATCAAAACACACCTAAAAGACGGAATGGACATCATCCAGAACCACAGGAAGGCTGGCTGAGTGGAAATTCTACAACTAGGAGGAAAGAGAATATCATACCCAGACTCAGAGGAGGCGCAGTGCTGAAGTGAAATACTCAGGTACGGAGTGCGCGTGGAGCGGGCTGGCGGCGGAGGGTGTGGTTGGTGCTTTCAATTGGGAGGGAGTCTCAGATTCTGAGCTCCAGATCCGGGCAAGTCTCTAGGGACCCAGACTCAAACGGGAGAAGCGGGGCTGTCTGCCTTCAGTCGGAACTCGAAGGCAGCTTTCTCTCCGAGGTTTGCAGCGGTTGCTGGGACTCTGTGAAGCAGAGCCCCTAGGGACGGAACTGAGAGCAGCCATAACTGCTCTCTCCGGCCCACCCTGTTGATCCCGAGTCCGAGCGACCCACCCACCCCGCCCAAGCCCTGCACAGAGCCATTTGCCAGATAGCCTTAGGCAAAGGCTAGATTAGCACCTCCCTAGAGGACAGAAGTTTTCCCACTGCAGACACAGCTGATTCTCACAGCCAGCTGGCCTGGAGGTCAAATCCCCCTAGTATTAACTACAACAATCAAGGCTTAACTACAGGAGGACTGCACACAAAGACCAGTAGGGGGTGCACCAAGAAACCATAAAAAATGCGGAGACAAAGAAACAGGACAAAACTGTCAATGGAGGATATTCAGTTCAGAACCACACTTTTAAGGTCTCTCAAGAACTGCCTAGAAGCCGCCGATAAACTTAATGAGATCCTCAATAAATCTAATGAGACCCTCGATGTTATGATAAAGAACCAACTAGAAATTAAACATACACGGACTGAAATAATGAATATTATACAGACTCCCAACAGCAGACCAGAGGACCGCAAGAATCAAGGCAAAGATTTGAAATGCGAAGAAGCTAAAAACACCCAACCAGAAAAGCAAAATGAAAAAAGAATCCGAAAATACGAAGATAGTGTAAGGAGCCTCTGGGACAGCTTCAAGCGTACCAACATCAGAATTATAGGGGTGCCAGAAGATGAGAGAGAGCAAGATATTGAAAACCTATTTGAAGAAATAATGACAGAAAATTCCCCTACCTGGTGAAAGAAATAGACTTACAAGTCCAGGAAGCACGGAGAACCCCAAACAAAAGGAATCCAAAGAGGACCACACCAAGACACATCATAATTAAAATGCCAAGAGCAAAAGACAAAGAGAGAATCTTAAGAGCCGCAAGAGAAAGAAACTCTGTTACCTACAAGGGAGTACCCATACGACTGTCAGCTGATTTCTCAACAGAAACTTTGCAGGCCAGAAGGGAATGGCAAGAAATATTCAAAGTGATGAATACCAAGAACCTACAACCAAGATTACTTTATCCAGCAAAGCTATCATTCAGAACTGAAGGTCAGATAAAGAGCTTCACAGATAAGGAAAAGCTAAAGGAGTTCATCACCACCAAACCAGGATTATATGAAATGCTGAAAGGTATCCTTTAAGAAGAGGAAAAAGAAGAAAAAGGTAAAGATACAAACAACAAACATGCATCTATCAACAAGTGAATCTAAGAATCAAGTGAATAAATAATCTGGTGAGCATAACAGATTCAGGGTCATAGAAAGGGAATGGACTGACTATTCTTGGGGGGGAAAGGGGTGTGGGAGATGCGGGAAGAGACTGGACAAAAATTGTGCACCTATGGATGAGGACAGTGGGTGGGGAGTGAGGGCGGATGGTGGGGCGGAAACTGGGAGGAGGGGAGTTATGGGGGGAAAAAAGAGGAACAAATGTAATAATCTGAACAATAAAGATTTAATTAAGAAAAAAATAAATAAAAAAGGGAAAAAAAATTAAAAAAGAAAAAAAAAAGAGAGGCTGGGAGCTTCTGTCGCCTGGGGGGTTTGGCCAGCCTGAAAACAGCCCTCAGCCCCTCACCCAGACTGGCCAGGCACCCCAGTGGGGACCCCCACCCTGAATGGGGTATGATCAGCCTGCAAACACCCATCAGCCCTTCACCCAGGCTGGCCAGGCACCTCAGGGGGACCCCCACCCTGATCCAGGACACCCTTCAGGGCAAACCAGCCGGCCCCCACCCATGCACCAGGCTTTTATCCTATATAGTAAAAGGGTAATATGCAAACTGACCCTAACAGCAGAACGACTGGGAATGACTGGTCATTATGACACACACTGACCACCAGGGGCCAGACGGCTCAATGCAGGAGCTGCCCCCTGGTGGTCAGTGCGCTCCCGCAGGGGGAGCTCTAATCAGTCACAAGCCAGGCTGACAGCTTCCAGTACAGTGGTGGTGGTGGGAACCTCTCCCGCCTCCTCAGCAGCACTAAGGATGTCCGACTACAGCTTAGGCCTGCTCCCCGCTGGCAAGTGGACAACCCCCCAGGGCTCCCGGGCTACCAGAGGGATGTCTGATTGTCAGCTTACGCCCAATCTCACAGGGAGCAGGTCTAAGCTAGCAGGTGGTCATCCCCTGAGGGGTCCCAGACTGTGAGAGGGCACAAGCCAGGGTGAGAGACACCCCCCACCCCACAGTGCAAAAATTTTTGTGCACCAGGCCTCTAGTTTGATTATGTAAGTCTATATAGATGACTGTAATATAAGTATATCATGAATAACTTTACTTTAAATAATTATTTATTTAAATTACTTCAAGGTCAGAGGAGGGAAGTACATGCTTGGCATACATGTGATATTTTCTTCTAGACAATATTCCTGATTTAATTTCTCAGAAAAATAGAGATTATAGATGCTGTACTAAAGGCACATTACACTTCACGATTGGGGAAAGTCGGTGAAAAATACTGGCTCTGGATTCAGAAGTCCTAGATTTGCATCCTAACCAGACTCTAAGTTTGACCATAATCACAAGCCGTGTGATGAGAAAAAACCATGTCTTTGTAAGAACTAGAACTTCATACAGGACTTTGTATTCCAATGATTCTGGACCCTCTCTTCAGATTCTTTAAAAGAAAGAGTAGTATAATCAGGATTGTGTTTTAGAGAGATCCTTCTAGTTATAGTGAGGTAAAGGATTGAAGAAGACAATAGGTTGCTGAGTATATCTGTTAGGAAACAACTCAATATTTAAAATGAAGACGATGGAAGCCTAGCTAATTCAGGGTGATAAGGACAGAGCAGTGGGTGGGTTAGAATAAAATTAGAGATGTAAAATCAATATTTATGATAACAGACATTTGTGTACTATTTTAGGATGAGGAAATGGACACACAGGGAGCTTAAGTAACTTTCCCAGGGCCATAGAGCTAAGGGCAGAGTTAGCTCAAAAGTCTATGTTATTAACCTTATTTGTTATGAAGAATATTAACTGCACATGACAAGTAAAGAACAGAGAGTAAAGGGATGATTTCCATATTTCAGGTTTCAGCAATGAGTGTATGGTGATGATAATCAGTGAAATAATGACTATGTGTAGAAGGAGAGAACAGTTTGTCAGTAAGTAAACAAATAACTACAGCACAATGACCTCATTCCAGGCATGATTTTAGAGTCTCAGTTTCATGGTGCTTCTAGAACTTAGGATGAAATAGTTTCCATTCTCATGTCAGGGGGAAAAACAGAAGTAACGGAGTCACATACATAATGGTCCTTACAGAATATTCTCAAATTTAACTTGTCAAAGAAAGTGACCTAGCCTAGACTAATACAAGATGAGAAGATTTTTCCTCTCACATTGAGAGGCACTAGCGTAAAATCTTGTAAAAATAGGTCCGACAGAGGGAAGGGAAATTTTTAACAAAAACACAGTCAATAATATAGAGGTAAGAGAATTCCTCTATATTGCAACAGCAAGGGTGAAATGAAAATGTCTCAAGACCGGAATGAACTGATATGTTCGTGGTGTAAGGAGAAAATGAGTTTAGTTGATTCACACTGAGTTTGAGACAGCTTTGTAGGAAGCTCATACTTGAAGTAGACAGTTAGATACATGGTTCTGATAATTAGAAATAATATTTAAAGGTAGGGAATATAGTTTCAAAGAAGGGTCAGGGATGAAAGGGGAGTAAATAAAGTTATTCATGAAAAAAGGACTGTGGTTTCAAGGGTGATGAGAGGTAAGTGATGATCTTGTTTTCAGTTGGGTACTAATTTAAAAAATGATATTTCCCCCTAAAAGTGCATCATGCATGCTTTGCTTTTTAGTATGAATGGGCCATAATTTAAGTTCTGTATACCATTAAGAAGTAGAGGCCCAATGCACGAAATTCGTGGACAGGTAGGGTTCCTAGGCTTGGCTGGTGATCAGGGTCAATCAGGGTCTTCTAGCTGCAGGCCAGGGCCTACCTTTCCCAGCTGCCAGCTGCCAGCCTGGGCCTTCCTTCATTCCGTGACGCCCCCTGGTGGTAAGCACACATCATAGCAAGTGATTGAACTCCCAGTCTCCTGGTTGAACTCCTGAGGGGACACTTTGCATATTAGCCTTTTATTTTTATATATATATATATATATATATATATTATACATGGAATCCATTTTCTATGTTTATTTTCTTCATTTCAGTCACCGGACACTGGTTTTATAGTGCATCAATAATCCTTTTTTGACCCATATAATTGATCCTTACTGATGTGCAGTGAGCTAAATGATGACACAGCCAAAATTAACAATGTGTCTAAAACAAGAATAAATCTGCTCTTCGTGGGGAGCCATGGTTTCTCCAAGAAATGAAGTACCTGTAATTTAGTATATATGTCATAAACAGGGGGTGTTTAATAAAGTTTGGTATTTTAAAATTGCATCATATTTAGCAGCAAAAGATTGAGCTGTGTGGTTGGTTCAAGCACTTTTAATGGAGTAAGAACAGAAGGCTGAATACAGTGGAGGAGAGCATAAGAATGATATCAGACAAAGAAAATTCATGCATAGCCCATGGACACAGGCAACAGTGTGGTGAAGGCCAGGGGAGGGTAACAGGGGCTGAGGGGAGGTGGGCCAAGAGGGGAGAGGATAGGGGACATTTGCAATATGTTAACAATATTCTAAAAATATATAGTCCTGAGGGGGTGGTCTTATTAATTTTAAAAATATGCCTTTTTTCCTAGACTTGATCAAATTTAAAAGACACTGCAATACCACCCCACTGTCCAACACCCTTCCCCGAGAAGTAGCAGCGATGTAATGGAGTGTGCCACGCCAGCACGGCCAGGGGTGAACATGAGGGGGGGCAGTGAAGGATTAGAAAAGACAGACAAGTGAATAAAGCTGGGGCTAGGTGGGACGCTGCCCTCTGATAAGAGAGATGGTGCCACGGCCTGCAAACCGAGTCTTTATTTTATAGCCAGATTTCCATGAGGCAAAGTAAGGGCGTGGTCAAGATGTTTACAATGTTCAGGTTTCGAATCTACTCAATTACACGCACCTGGCCAAGCTTTGTTTAGTTGCTGCACCTCCCACAGCCTATATCACGTAGTCACCTGGGAGCCACTGTCCACAACAGAGCATTCTCTAAAGGTGAATTAGACATGACATAAGGTAAAAAAAAAAGCACAAGTGGAAATGTTAGCCAGAGAGAATCACGCGTATTTATACATTCGGATAGAAGAAGAAAATGTCCGGAAACAGGCAATGACCCAAAAGGGGAAGAAAGCTCGCAGAGTCCCCCATGATCCTTTCTATTTTCTCACTGCAGCATTAGGTATATTCAAGGATCAAGAGAAAACATGGAATGAATGGAGTTAAACATCTGTGAGGAGTGAGGACATTCTTGAATAGCCACAGTGGGAAGTAACAATAAGAGCACCATTATTTAATATGTCCTGCAAGGGTTGAAAGAACTCTCCACTGTGCCATGTAACCCACACTCCTATATTATTTGATGTTGCGTTCCCAGATGCTGACTGAGGTCCAGAGATACACCACTCTTCAGTAACAGAGAGGAGTTTCGATCCCAGGCCCTTCTGACTCCGAATCTCATGTCCTTACTTAAAACCCTTGATGAGGTTATGAAGCTGTCCTGGTGATGCTTTTAGTAAAGTATAGGAAAGGAGAGGAGTTCATTGTGGATGGGAGAGCGTAAGTGAGTGGTGGCACCATTAGTGCCTGTCAGGTATGTTCTCAGAAGTGCTCAGCATCCTTCCTGGAATCGAGGGATGAGGAGACAGGTGGTCCAGGGTTGATGGGTGGGAGGTGGGTGCTTCAGAATGATGATGCTCTAGGAGCTTGTTGGGTGGGACTGGAGTGCACTATTTTTTTTTAATCAGTGAAGTTAAAGCAGAGGTATAGCAGGAATAAAGGTGTAAGAAAGAGGAATGAGAGAAGGACTTGTTGTAATTAAGCTTGAACTAAAGGGCTCATGATTCCGAGATTTCCTGAGGGCCACTTGAAATCGTTTGTGCAACCAAGTACAACATAGAAATATACGTTACTGATTACTTGTATGTGTAGAACCTTTGGAGATAAAGGTATTTTTAAAATATTTAGATGATATTAATATTTAAGAAAGGATGTGAAAAGGAGAATGAAGCTAGCTGTGCATGCATGTGTGGAAGGTGGGCTATTTTTATTCACACTGTGACCACAGATTCTCTCACACCTGCACTTTTCCCAGGCATCTCTGTGATTCACATAGTTAATAGTATCACATTGGCATCCAATTTGCAGAGATTAACTGAAGTTAATAATTAAAGAGTATGAGATTAAAACACACACACACACACAACAACTAACCAAGTTCCATCCCAACAATATAACACAGATAGAACATTCCTGAGTAAAACTGTTATTTCTTTCAGCCATAATTGGATTTTCTCCATTTTTCTGCTTTGTGAATTCCCGCTCAACCTTCAAAACCAAATTGATATTTTTCTTTAAAAAAATCCCTGAGCATTCCCAAACACGACATTTAATGCATCTCAAAGATGGGTTTGACCTTGGCTATCCACTACCTTGTAGAAATCCCTGGCATTTCAAAGACGGGATTTTTATGTGTGTCTGCCCTTCTTCTACCAATGAGAGCGAGCACTATTTCTTGTCTGTCATTGTACAAGGAATTATTTTTTTTAGCATTGACTTGTTTTTATTTTATAAATAAAAACTATCCTTTTGGTTAACTAGAGATATTTTAATAATATATTTTTATTGATTTCAGAGAGGAAGGAAGCGGGAGAGAGAGAAAAACATCAATGATGAGAGAGAATCATTGACCAGCTGCCTCCTGCAAGCCCCCCGACAGGGGATCAAGCCTGCAACCTGGTGTGTGTCCTGACTGGGAATGGACCTGCGACCTCCTGGTTCAGAGGTTGACACTCAAACATGAGCCAAACTGCCCAGGCTAGAGATTTCTTATAAAATAATTTATATTTATTTCCCTATGAAGGGAGATCTATCCACATAGTTAATGGCACTGTTACTAGTATTATTATAAATAATGCTACAATAAATATTCCCATGCATATTTCAACAACCAATTATGAATATATTTCTGGAAAAGACAACTGGATTAGTTAATGAATCATGAAGAATGTTTTTATGATTCTCACTTTTCAGATGAGGAATAAAGATTTAGAAAAGTTAAATATCTTGCCCAAAGTCATTCATTGAAAGGGGTAGAGGCCCAGTATTCAAAGGCATATTTAAAATCCCAGTTTTACTCCATTTGTGATCCAATATAAACCTGTTGCTACTTCTTTTGTATTTCCTGATAGTATCTATAGTAAGAGATCAAGGACATATCACTAATGGAGTAAATCAATTAAACAAATCGCCAATTTTGGTATCTCATAAAATACAGTGAACAACGTCTCCCATAAAAAAAACAAAAACAAAAACAAAAAACAACAACAAAAAAACACCCCAAAAACACAAAACAGACTTTACATAAACTGAAGAGTGGATATTAATATTTTCTTAACAATGGAATAATGATTTGACTTTAAATGAGCTATAATTCAATGTCCATAAAACTGCTTATTTGTAAAACGGGAGGGTCATCTCCACCTTACGGTGGGAGTAGTGGCCGCATAAACTTGTAGAGAGCACACTTGGTGGACAGCACAGCTCTTAGCACCATCCGTTTTGTTATGATAGTATTCCTATTAGATGAATATGCTGTCCTTCCTTTCCTCCCTCCCTCCCTCCTTCCTCCCCTCCCTCTCCCTTTCCCTCCCTCCCTCTCCCTTCTTTTCTTCCTTATTTTTCTTGACCAAGAATGTGAAAGTGTGAGGCATGGAGAAATAAAGAGATGTACTGAGAGCCTCACAGATAGCAAGGGGTAGCAGAAGCACTTGAACACAGGCATTTGGCTTCAGAGTCTGTCCCTTCAACCATGTAGCAAAATACCTTATACTCTGGTTCATGCCAAGGACACAATTCCAAGGTTCGGTTGTCTCTGTAAATGTCTTTCAACCCAACATGAACATAGAACATTTTCAGTGTTTCTCAAGAAACAATCTTTTTCACATGTGGACCTGCTCCCTTGCTAATTTTATCAAGATACAACCGGAAATTGAACTTTTGGAGTAAACGGACATTGATAAACCAGTTTTTAATAATTCCATAGAGTTTACTTTGACTGGGAACATTCCAGCATAACTGCCGTACAAAAATGCACATTAGAAAATGAGAAATATTCATGAGGTATGAAAATCAATGTAATAAAAAAAAAATATAGAAGTGCATGCTATGATTTTATTGTGTTTAATTTAAGCATGGAGCTGAGCATAGCCACCTGCATACCACAAAAAGTTATCACAGTATAATTTGCAAAACATATCAAAATATATTAAAAAAAACACATTGTCAGAATAAAACCTTGTAAATTTACTGCTCTCGTCTTCAAAATCCTATGTTTTATAGAATGTATAAAATTATGAACACATGAACAGATGATCATTATATCAAGATTTTACTGTAGAGCAGAAATTAGGCTCCATTCAAGGTTTTATGACAAACAATGTTGCACCTTTACAAGCTCCGGGCATGCTGGGAAAAAAACCTTCAGAAAGACAGTGGAGTGCCTATTATATCTGCAATGATTATGATGGTAACTATGCTGTTATCCTTGTGATCATTACCAGCATCTTAATTCTCTGAAAACACAAGCAGGTTGTGGAGTATTGTCTTGAATCTCAAAGAACAGAATTAGGAACAGAGAGTACATTTCAAAGGCTGGAAAAGTTAGGGTCAGGAAGACATAGTAGTGCACAGAGGTGGTAGTGATTTCTCAAGGCACAGTGAAGGTGTATTCAGTGACAACTGATTGTCCTTCATCAACAATGGGGTCCCTTCAGATCTCATTGTATCCTACATGCCCCAAAATCCCTTTGGAGGAGAAAGGCAATAATGCATTAAAAAGCTTTATGGCCCTACCAGCCTGGCTCAGTGGTTGATCTTCAACCTATGAACCAGGAGATCACGGTTTGATTCCTGGTCGAGGCATATGCCCGGGTTGTGGGATCGATCCCCAGTAGGGGGCATGCAGGAGGCAACTGTTCAATGGTTCTCTCTTATCATTGATGTTTGTATCTCTCTCCCTCTCTGAAATCAATAAAAATATATCTAAAAAACAGTTCCCTGGAAATCAAATCTATATAAAAGAGGCATTATGAAATGTTTTCCTTTCCTGTCTGAGTGAATGAAGATAAATGCTCGACGAGGACTCTCTTCATTGGCATCCTTACTGAACTTTTGCTCATGAGAGATTTTTTTTAAAACTAATTTTATCAGGGAAAAATCAATGTATGGGTGTTCAATTTTTGGCAAATGAGTTGACTTGGGGAAAAAAACATTGATAGTTTTACATTCTTCTTAATGGAAATGCCTATATTTCTCATTGTTTTCCAGACAGATACATTTTAAACTTCTGCCTACGATAGTAATGAAAATTCTTATAAAGATTGATGAACTTTCTGAATATTTAAGTGAATATCAATTGTCTCTTTAGACTCAATACAATTGTATGAGGCAAAGGGATTTAAACATACATAGATCACTGCTGTTGAAAGTTTTACAAAATCTCACCAACCTGATTTTACCTAAGCAATAGAAACAATAAAAAGCCCCAAAATGTCGTTTTAAAATATATTACATTGTGAAACATAATTAGAATAATGATTTTCAAATAATTTAAAAGTCTTTTTTTTTTGCTTCCATTAGCTTTTTAAATATATTTTATTGAATTTTTTACAGAGAGGAAGGAGAAGGATAGAGAGTTAGAAACATTGATGAGAGAGAAACATTGATCAGCTGCCTCCTGCACACCCCCTACTGGGGATATGCCCTTGACCAGAATCAAACCTGGGACCCTTCAGTCCGCAGGCTGATGCTCAATCACTGAGCCAAACCAGTTAGGGCATCCATTAGCTTTTTGACTACCTTTATTTTCTTCCAGTGGACTAGCTGTTTTGCATATATGCAAACACAAGGCTAATTATTTATTTTTCAAGTGTTCACACAGTGGCAGAGCAAACAGTAACAGGAAATGAGAAAGTTGTCAAACTTGGCATCTCACAGAACTGAGTTTGAAATTTACATCTACTGTTTAACAGCTTTTTATGATATTTTGTGTATAAGTTTTAGATTATTCCCCTGTAACTCAGAGATAATGTCTTACCTTTCTGAGTTATTGGGACATAAAATTATATGATATATAAAGTAGAAACACAGCTCAGCATTCATTTTAAAAGTATTTATTGATTCTCAACTAAGAGTTACGCAGTATACTAACTACGCTGCAAAAAATTCAAGGAACTCAAAGACAAGTCTACATAAAATATCAACCTTTCTCTACTCTGTTTCATACTTTTACTTGTAGGAGAATTTGCTGATGTAATTGTTTGGAGTTCAGACTATTACCTAAGCTAAAATCAGTTACTTTTATTTCTTTTCATGTTGCTGAATCTGTAGGCTGAGTCTTCTCTCCTTACTCCTAACATATGCTCTCTCTCTCCTTTTCATCTTCTTTATTTCCTTTCGCCTTTATTCATTTATTCCACCCCCACCCCCCAACACACACACGCACACAGACTTGACTTTGCTGCTTACCCTATCCTGAGCATCCAGCAATGATATACATTGCTTCCACTTTGCGCCAGGCGACTCCTCATTGAGCCCTTAGATGTGTAGCAGTTACCAAACACAGCGTCCCTGGTTACCTGGAACTTACATCCCTTTTGAATTATTTATTCAGATTGCCTTAGCAGTCATGATCTTTGGGGGCTTGAGTTTTATAGAGAATTGCATCCAACAGACTGGAACCTCAGAGGGAAGGCAGGGGAGGGTGGGTGGTTGGGAAGAGATCAACCAAAGAACTTGTATATATATATAAGCATAACCCATGCACACAATAGGATGGTGAAGGCCCATCAAAATAACAAAGGAAAAAGCACAAAACTCAATAGAAACACCCACCACCAAACATCATCTGCAAATGTTGCAGTCTTTTTAGGAAACACAATGTTGATACTCTGTAAGAACTTTAAAATGTTTTCATAAACTTCAAAGCATCATTAATATTCCATGACTCCAAAAATGAGGAACCTGATTACTAAGATATATGATACCTATTTATACACTGTCATCACAAACTTAACATTTATATCTTTACATTAGAAACACAAAATATTCAGCAATAGGTACATATTCAAATCCTGTTAGTATGCAACCATTAAAATTAATTACAAATGGTTTTGTAAAGTGTTTTAAAAAATAAAAAAATGCAAATGAAATGATTTTAAAGTAAAATGCCAGGTACTTATTAATTTATACATGTGACTCGATTAATCTTTTGAAAATGCATGTACACAATCTTTAACTCAATTACCTATGTTAATAAGTGTACTGAAATCACTATGTTAAAAAGTGAATCAATTACATGTTTGTTTATATTGCCACCTGCCCTTGCATTTTTATATGGGTGTGTTTTACATTTCTAATTATGCACACTATTAAATGAATTCACAAGGAAATCATTTATTAAGTACTGTCAGCACACTTGGGAGATGAAAAATGTTACACATGTTTGGCCACAGTGGCTATACTAATGTCTTTTGCTCTCTCGCTATATTTTTTTCTTGTTATGTTATTTTCTGTTAGTTTTGATTTTCAAACATGTACTACTACTGGGATAGCCCACATTTTTCTCATCTTTCCCCACTATAAATAATGTTCCCGTGAACACCTGTGTACATGTATCTCTATAGGTAATTAAGCATCATTCAGACAGATAGCTTCCCAGAAATGGAATTGCTTATCCAAAGTCAATGAACATATTAAAATATGATCATTACTTCCAAACTGCCCTAGGACATGCTGTTGATGCATACTTCCATTAATCTATATATATAAAAGGCAAGTGACCGGAATGATAGGAACCACCAGAACAACCAGAATGATGCGTTGCTATGACGTGCATTGCGGCCAACCAACCAGCCGGATCGGTGATGTGGCCAGCCTGGCCCCAATCAGCCCCAATCGGGGCTGGTTGGCCGGACCCCACCCATGCACAAATTCGTGCACTGGGCCTCTATTTTTATATAACAGGACCCGTCCCAGTTTGCCCACACCAACACTACAATTGGACATCATCAACTCACTTCGTCTTTAGCTATCTGATAGGTAATTCAGCATCGAATTGCTGTTTCAACCTGAATTTTCTGATTGCTGTGATTCAAACTATTCTGTCATATTTATATGGTTGTTTTATTCTTTAAATTCTACTTCTAAACTCAATCACTACAAAGTTGAAATAGAAAAATCCAAGGGCAAAGAATTTGTTTTATTTAAAAATGTCTTTTTGTCTATTTGAATTAGGAAAGAACAGGACACCAGAGTGTCTTTCTCACAAGGAGGACAGTGTGGCTAGAATCACATGCATCAATCTCTCCCACGACAAAACAAATGCCTTATGGACAACAGTCATTCAGTTTGAATTGACTTTTTTTTTTTTAACCGCTACATATGGTCCATTTTTCTTTTTTTAATGTTGCATCTTTTTCAATTGCACCTAGGAGTCATTTTAATATAGATAATTGAATTGCAGTTAATTCTCCACCTGGTGTTCCAGATTGGCTACTTTCTGCTGCTGACTGGAGGCTGGTATTTTTCATTTCTATTACTTGATCATTTTACTCACTGTCACATCGCTAACAGTATGTGACATTTACAAAGCATGTCCTGTGAACATAGTTTAAAATTCCCCAAGTATAGCTCTTTTTTCAATCACTCACAAGTCTTACAAAACCCCTTATATGATCCATATTTTACATTAAGTTATAATTGTGAAGTATAATCTTAAAACAACTTTACAAGTATAAAGATGTTTGGAAAGTATCATTGGGTCTATTATATTAAGTGTGTTATTTTAATAAACAGAATATATTGGTTACACAGCAAACCTTGATAAATTGGGTTATCTTTAATTATTTAGGAATCCTGACATTATTCTATCAGAAAAGCAAAAGCTGAACATGTTATATATAGGTTTAGTACCTTGGATTCAACTGTTCTGCATAAATCATCATTTTTAATATTTGAATGGTGAATTATAGTTTAAAGTACTTTGACTTGATTTTATCCTATTAGGCAAATAGGAATCTTATGTTTCAGTGAAAGATTACTTTGAGCCAGAGACAAGGTTAATTTATCACCAGTTAGGCCTTTCAATACATGGGAATTAGATACTCTTCAAAATCTCATTTTCAAAATTGTGCTAACCATATTTCCATGTTAAGGCTTCTATGAGGACTAAACAAGATAATTCATTAAAAAATAAATTCAACATATGTTTGTTATTTCATCACCTGATTTATTATTCCCATTTCGGGGTTTACAAATCAAGTCTCAGAGAGGTTTCAATTACTTGCCAAATTAACATATTTTAGAATCACCCAAAACCTATGTTTCTCATCCTAAAAATTACCCTGTAAAATATGTCAGGGGTTATGGACAGGAGGCATCATCTGATCCAATCTGGTTATTCAACAACAGAGAAGTCTGAGTCACCATGGGCTTAATGGACTCGCCCAATGGAATGGCAGTCCCCTAGGTGCTGACCAGGTCACAAGCACTGATGGCAACCTAGTGCTGTATTTCGAGAGGACATGATACTTCAGGTACAAAAAGGATTATTTGATAGCAGCTGAGTACATATAGAGTTCTACCCAAATACATTATATGTTAAAAGTTAAAGGGAAAATGAATAAAATATTGAGAACTGTAATCAATTTTGTTTTGCTTGGATTTAATTTATGAGAAACGTTAGATCTCACATCTCACTATTTGAAAGTGTATACCTAAAAGTGCCTCCATTAAAAAGTAAATGAAATATAACCCAGAAATTTATTTTCATAAGAAAATGGCTTTGGTTGGGGCACATCCCTGGGTGGCAGGCTTGATCCCCAGTGTGGGTGTGCAGGAGGCAGCTGATCAATGATTCTCTCTCATCATTGATGTTTATATCCCTCTTTCCCTCTCACTTCCTCTCTAATCAATAAAAATGTATTTTTTACAAAAGAAAATGGCTTTAAAAAAATAAAATGTTTCTTATAATACATTAGTTAATGAAATCATGTAACTATAATTTAATGTACTGACAATGACAGCTAATGGCTTTGAATCAAAATTATTAATTTAGCGAATGCCATATGCAAAATGCATGCCCATATATGCATTGTATAATTACTGATTACATTTATTTTCTAATATCATCCTAAATAAGATGCAAAATGTCATCTTCCATTTAAACATATCTAATTAAACTCTTAATACATCTATGGGAAAGTATTTTCCTTTGTCAGTCATTTGTGCTATAATTTGATAATAATAACAATGAAATATTTTACCCAGACATACTTGAATTTCTGAGTCCCCATATATTCATTATTTGTCCTCTTTAAGTTTGCTTTTTTAAAATGTAATAATTATTTAATGTAATATTTCCATTAAAATTTTTCTCCTTGTTACTAATGGATCATTCTTCTTAATTATTAATGCTTTTTCATTTAATATTTTGTTAAAAGCCCTTGATTATGTGATCCCTTTGACTAACATTAGTTCATTTGAAATGCATATGATTCAGTCTTCCATGGGAAAAAGAGATGACAGCTAATCAATGACACACTTTGTCCTTAAGTTGTTCAACTGTCAAGGATAAAACATGTCAATCAGTGAGAATAAATGCACCATCATTTCTAATTACCTTGGCCAAAAGTCACAAAAGCCCATCAACTCCCAAATATTAAAGCCAAGTAAGAATTTGCACCATGGGTCTATTTTGTTCATCAGTTTATTTTGTTCATTAGATTCCACATACAGAGTGTTCAATTTCATTGTCCTACATTTTGCTTTACTTAACGTAAAGAAATATTGAGTTAATTCTACCTCTCAGACCTATCCATTGATTTTTATATAAGCATTGCCTTGTCCTTGACTTAGTAGTCCAGAGATGTTTAGTCGTAAATTATAATCATAGATTAAAAAACATAGCATTTAATTTATGGAATGATGTGAATGAGAATGGTCATAAAGCTTCAGATTAGAAAACAATGCCACTCATTACTTGTATGGCCTCGGGAAAATTAGTTTTCTAAAACTCAGTCTTTGCACTTCTCCCATGAAGGATAATAATTCAAAATCCAAGGGTTGTTCAGGAGGATAAAGGTGATGTGTACATGAAAACATCTAACAAGTGCTATTCTGAGGAGGAAATATAAATGATGGAGTGGATGAATACTTTCACAAGATTAAAATTTTAGTATAGTTCTTGATATTAAATGAAAGGTGTTGTATAGGTTTTCCATAAGGTAGATTAAAGAAAAAGAACCAAAAAACAAAAGAGATAAAACTGTACTTTTTATATTACAAGTTTTACATAAAACAACATGCACCCAGGGACATGGAGGTTTCAATAAATAATGAAATAGCGGGCCACTTCTCCTCTGGAAGGTAAACCAAATCCTATATAATAAAAGCCCAACAACCAAACGGCGGAATGACCAGAACCACCAGTCGATCAGTTGCTATGATGCAGACTGACCACCAGGGGGCAGACGCTCAATGCAGGAGCTGCCACATGGTGGTCAGTGCGCTACCACGGTGGGAGGGCAGCTCGGCTGACTGGGATGAGTGGCTGCTCCCGCTGTGAACCCTGGGCCGACAGGTAGGAACCCAGGCTGCGATTATCACCTTCTCGCCCCTGGCTCCTCCTGCTCACTTCCTGCTGCCTCTTCCAGAGGCCCACAGGCCATGCAGCACTGACATCTGGCTTGCAGAGCTCATGCCGGAGGCCAGGAGGCGGGTTCGTGGCCACCTTGGGACTGAGGCCTACTCCACCGCCTCTCAGTGCTATTGTCCCTGGGCCCAGCCCGACCGGGCCCCCTGGAGAGGTGAGTGCTCCAGGTCCACAGAGGATGTCAAACCAGGGAGCAGTTGCTCAGAGGGAAGGTCCACAGCCACTCTGTTGACCAGTGCTCCCACAGCGGGCTGATCCCCGCAGGCCACGCCCCCCACCAGTGCACGAATTCCATGCACTGCACCTTTAGTCCTTTATAAATCCCAGGAATATAGTGACCTGAAATTGATGCTGCTTTATAAACTTTAAATGGTTTGGATTTTTTATATTCCCCTTGTTTAAGTTTTTGTTGTTTTCTTCATAATGTATACATTTAAATGATTTTCTTTTTTTAAATATGTTTTATTGATTAAATGATTTTCTTAATACTTATAAGCATTTCAAGGTAGACACAATCTAACATGGGAATACAAACTTTTTCAAATGGAACTTCTTGAAGTAACTCATTGAGCCATTTGCAACCTTGAAACACATAATTCATCATGTCAAATGCCAGTCCCTCATTCCCCTGTGAGCCTGCAGTCCAAGGTTAAGGATGTGAGGTTTTCAGTATCATTGCCAGAAATTACAGACATAGCCAGGTCCTCTCCAGCTCTGCTTCTAGACAGCCAGCGCATCTGGTTCTTGTCACAAGGCAATTTTCAGTCACCACTGGAGCCTTTTGGATGGAAAGCCAGTGACCTGGAGGTTGGGCAGTTTGGCAACATCTGTACTTGTTCACAAAGATCGTTGAGTAATTTTGAAGTGAGTCAATGTGCTGTAACTTCAGAGAAATTTTCACCCGGGGGTCAAAGAGGCAACAATTAAAAGTTAATAAAAGGACATAACCTACCAGTTATTGGGGAAGACTGGGAAAGCAAATGTTCTTGATACAGATAAAATTGAGTGTTATACCCATGAAGGAAAAAAAAAAAAAGAGATGGAGAGGAACTGCTATTTTGCTACACTAGAAATTGTATAACATTACACAGATGTTATATAATATCTGGTTCTTTCTCTGTTTCCCGGGAATCAACTTCCAGGAATTTTCTTTGTCTCTAGTGACTCAGCCAGGTCTGCAGTTAGGAGCATAACCAAGCTAATCTTAAAGGTGAACAGAGTTACTGTTGCCAGGACATTTTCCCTTCCTCTTCCCGAACCCCATGATTCCCACTCTACGTGCAACTTCCACGGATGCTGAGGTTAATGAATGAGAACAGAGGGCAGTCTGCACCATCAGACCTTAAACAAAACACACAGAACAAAACAGTACCCATACCCCACGTTTGCTGGTAAGAGGCATGCTAGAGGAAATTTTGACAAAATGTAAATCTCTTTTCTACTCCTTTTTTTACATTAGCACATTTTTGTAGACTAATCCTCCCATCTCCATAAAAGCTCACATCACTGAATTGTGGGATTTCCTAGGGGAGGATAATTGAGAGCCTAGAACAGGGCTTTTGCTCTCCATGAAGAAACATTTGTACCAAATATTTGACTTTCATGTCTTTGGAGAGACAATCACCATAACCAAATCTATTCAACAAAAGGAAAACAAGGACTTTCCGATTAAGGGGGGGGGGGACAGGACCAGAGATCAAAGGACAAACTACTAACTGGCTCCCTATCTCTTTCCTTAACTATTTCAATGGACTCTCCCCGTTTAAAACTGAGGCTTTAAATATTTAAATCCTAAGAAATTAGAGGAACAGGAAAAGATTTTGCAGAGTCTTATTTTTAGTGCACAAAACTTAATTCTGCGGAGGCAAAAGAGAGGGCAACATCCCTGGGCCATATTCAACAGCATGATGTAACCTTCTCGGTAAGAAGGACAAGGTGAATTTGATTGGACTAGTAGGGATGGTTTCATTAAGGTCTTACAGACTGTCCACGTGCGCACTGAAGCAGGTGAGGCACTATGTCCAGGAAAAAGAAAATCATAAGACAACACAAGTGCCATTACTTTTTTTTTTTTTTCCTGTGGATACAACTCACTAAAGCTACTGTCAACTACACTGCACACAACTTCGCTAAACACATATCAAGGTTGGTGACCCTAACTCAGTTTAGCACAATCTTCTTTTCTGCCAGTATTGAAGATTCATTCCTATTGAACAGCGGTTCTCAACCTGTGGGTCGCGACCCCTTTGGCCGTTGAATGACCCTTTCACAGGGGTCGCCGAAGACCATTCTTCATATCAGATGTTTGCATTACGATTCATAACAGTAACAACATTACAGTTATGAAGTAGCAATGAAAATAATTTTATGGTTGGGTCACAACATGAGGAACTGTATTTAAAGGGCCAGAAGGTTGAGAACCACTGCTAGAGAGTATTACTCACCACTTCAGACGAAGTGCCGGATACATTTTCTAGTGTGAATGGACATCATCCTCCTACATCAATTCTATGGGACAAACTGGTCATTTAGAGGCTGGGACTGTGCAAAGTCCAGGCTTCCTGCCCGGCTGAGAGAACCAGAGAGTGTAGTTCCGTGAGCAGTAAAAGAAGTCAGTGTGTCTTTACAGAAAATGTATTTTTTTGGAGAAAATCATATTTTTAATTAAAAACCAATTGAGAAGTTTCCTTCAGGTTTTTACGTGCTTTATCTAACCAATAAATAATAAATTTAAATTGTTTTTTGCTTGCAATACAAATTTAAAAATAATTGTGGGGGATGATTTATGGAGGATATCTAATTAAGTTTGGATCCCGGTGTTTGATGGTCAGTTCTCTATAGAAAGTAGAAACTGCTGCTGCTTTAAGGCAGGGATTTTTTCCCCCTCCACTTCCGTTAGGCCAAATGAAGTTCTCGGACTAGTACACTAGCTTCCTTCTCCTATACTCTGCCAAGTAATGAGACTTAAATAACTATGTAAATTCATTAATCTCATGAAGCAATTAGTGCAAAATCTAGGGCCTGTTAAATTATTTCCAAATGAATTAGTTATCACATAACATTTAATTTTCATGATAACCCTCATTTATTTACACAATTTCGATTAAATAAATGCAGAGATGTAATGTATTAAAGAGAGCAGCCAAAAGCTTGTCCATATCTTGTAAAAGCTGCTCCTATGACCTACGGGTAAGCAGATTAATGCATATGAGACACTCAGTACACCCTTTGCCAAAGAGTAAGCAGTCAGGAATGGGGCATTTCTCCTTGGAGGCATGCATCACTCGGGACAGTTATTAGGGACATTCAACTCCATGTGCCTTGAGGAGAAGTGGGTCAAAAGTGGTTGCTATGCAGGAATTAATGCGTGCATGGCCTTGGGTGTTACAAGGGGCTGAAAATCATTGAAATGCCTCAAAAATAATACTGTGAATAATAACATCAGATCTCTAATGTCAAAGGACCAATGCTTTCTAAGATGACTCTTTAAAGGAGAGGATATTAATGATGAGTCCTCTGGTTTTTTTGAGAGTAGGAATTATATCAGTTTCTTTGTTCAATATAACAAGACACTTTTCTTCTTTTTAAAATAATATGTATATTTTTATTGATTTCAGAGAGGAAGGGAGAGAGAGATGGAAACATCAGTGATGAAAGAGAAACATGGATTGGCTGCCTCCTGCATGCCCCACACTGGGGATCAAGCCCACAATCTGGGCATGTGCCCTGACCTCCTGGTCCACGTAGGTTGATAATCAACCTCTGAGCAGGGCAAAAACTCTGTAGTTTATAAGCCACCTGATCTATGGCATATTGTTATAGCAACCTGGGGAAATGAGGACAGTAATTAACAGGTCTCAGAAATGAGTACCCTGATTAGATTTATGTTTCCTTAATTTTGTGTGTATCTGCTTTTTGTGTGTGTATATGCTATAGTTTGGTGGATCCTAATTACTTGACTGATGTCCAGTATGTATAGTATTTTCACCCAGAGAAGAACGGATCATTGCACCACTGTTCCAAAATAATCTGGTGCAGGAATGAGGGAATTTCCATTTACTGCCTTTAATTCCCCTTTCTCTTGTCCTGGCTGGAGCCCATCATCTCTCCTACTGGCCAGCTGTCTGCAGAGCCATCACACATATAGCAAGTAATAGCCAAGGAGGAAGGGCACATCTCAAGGACACTTCTGGTTCATTTATCTCTGTCTATACATTAAGATTTTTTAATAAAAATCAGTATTATTTTGAATTCTGAAATTTCTCCATATCAAACATTATTCTCATCCAGTAAGTCTTTCATTTGAATTTGCTTAAACTCAGGGGTGGGGAACCTTTTTTTCTGCCAAGGGCCATGTGGATATTTATAACACCATTCACAGCCACAGAAAATCATCAGCTTAAAAATTGGCCTGCTATTTTTGGTCAAACATTTAATTAACTCACGTCTAATGCCTTGGCAGGGCCAGACCAAGTGATTTTGTGGTCCTCATGTGGCCCGCAGGCCAGATGTTCCCCACCCCTGGCTTAAATTTAAAAAAAAAATAAACCAACTTGAACAATAATTTTAAAATCCAATGTTTTTACAATGAGTACTAAAAGTTACTCTCTAAATTATTAACAACAAGAAACTATTCATTTCTTTTAGAATCCAAGTGTCTATTCCAAGTCATATATTTTCCTCCACACATCAAAACTAAAAAAGAAAAATTTTTTATCATTAAACCTAAATGCTTCTCAAGGTTTTGTGTTATACGTCAAAATATTAATTTCTTGTTTGTGTTATTATATTTTTGTACTGTGGGAAAGCAGTAAAATTTTGTTTGAATACAGTTCTTTTGTGTCTCATTGTAAATCAGTAGTTCACATTTTAAATTTCATATTATGGAGAACATTTTTATATAAAAGACTTATGTTTTTTCATTATTTAGTGATTTAGACTCTTTGGTCTAGCAACTATTGTTAGTGCCCAAGCCTTTGATGTAAACAAGTGAAGATAATAAATTATCTTCTATACCTAGTACATTCATAGAAAGCTAAGCATAACAACATCAAAATGTCAAACTCAATGGAATTATTTCACAAATTATATTTCGTGTCAATATCTTTTTAGTCACAAGATGGATGATAATATTTTGTCCCATTTCCTTGAATTTACATGAATATAAAGCCAATAAAATGTTACTTCCAGTCAGAGCTCCTTTAAACAGAAGGGTAAGACTGTCCTCTCCTCTCCCTGACATTATGATGTTCCAGATGATAGACGTTCCAAGAGCCTGGGTCCCAGAAGAGAACGTTTATCTACAGTCCACCCAAACTCCCCATTTCCAATCCTATTGGAACATGCACTGTGAGCAAAGACTAAACCTTTATGATCTTAAGCTCCTGATATGTTGAGACTGTTCATAATGGCAGCATAGAGTCAGCATAAAATAGATAAGTATCATTACATTTTAAAATAAGGGTATTATGAAAAACACATGTTACTAAACTCATTTTTTCATTCCACTAATTCATCACATAATCATGTATCCAACAAATCATTCCTTTAATCAGAAACATTAATTCAGCACCGTTTCTAAGCTGGGTATCTTTGTCCCTGGAACAGATCAAAGTCTAAAAGGAAAAAATTAAAAAACACCACACACATCTAATTCCATAAATCATCTTCATTGGAGGAGACAGACACTTAACAGTAAACCTAAACCGTATTTAAATATTATATAGTATGTTAGTACTAAAGCAAAAGCAGAGACATGTGGGAGCCAATGTGATTGGATTGGACTTAGAAATCAGTGGTAATTAGTAGGAAAGAGGTCAGAGAATTAATGGCATGGCTTAGTTGGAACGATAATATAAGAAATTATAAGCAATTATATGGATTTTGGCCTTAAGTATGAGTAAGTTTAAGTAGCATGACAGTTGTATGAGAGAAGTGTCACAGTCATCTAACTTCTGTTTTATAAAAGATTGATCTACAATGCATTAAAACACTAGAGGTGAGAGAGGTAGGTGGAAGCAGACAGAATGGTACAGACATGTTGCAATGTCTAAGAGAAAGTCCAAGATGGCCAAGACCAGACTTCTGGTAGTAGAACTGATTAAAAATAATGGTAGGCTTGACATTTTAAAAAAATAATCAAGAGTACGTGTTAGCAGATGGACTGCATAAGAGAAGAGATGAGTCGAGCATCATCGCAGGACATTTGATCCCATCCAAAACGTCCAGGGAGACATTTGGGCTATGCCAAATGTCCTTGAAATTTGGTCCTTTTCCTAATGCCCATCAGCATACATGGTGCACACCAAAAGATCCTCAATATTTGGTCATGTCCATGATGTCCACACTTAGGAACCATCCCCAGGTTCAAACAGCCCATAATTTTTATCCATTTGGTTTCTAGGATTAATACATTTAAAAAATACTATCCTGCCCTAGCTGATTTGGCTCAGTGGATAGAGCAGCGGTTCTCAACCTGTGGGTCACGACCCCTTTGGGAGTCGAACGACCCTTTCACAGGGGTCGCCTAAGACCATCGGAAAGCACATATATAATTACATATTATTTTTGTGATTAATCACTATGCTTTAATTATGTTCAATTTGTAACAATGAAACTGGGTGTCACCACAACATGAGGAACTGTATTAAAGGGTCGCGGCATTAGGAAGGTTGAGAACCACTGGGATAGAGTGTCAGCCTGCAGACTGAAGAGTCCCAGGTTCAATTCCAGTCAAGGGCACATGCCAGGGTTGCAGGCTCCATCCCCAGTAGGGGGTGTGCAGGAGGCAGCCAATCAATGATTCTCTTTCATCATTGATGTTTCTATCTCTCTCCCCCTCTCCTTTCCTCTCTGAAATCAATAAAAATATGTTAGAAAAAAATTACTATCCTGTTTTGTTGATCTAATAATTGTGTTTGGCTGTATTTCCAGTAATAACCCTTTTTGCCTTGGCAGTTCAATTAGTAATGACACATGGGATTAGGTAGATGGATCCGTGTGGGGAAAACATATCTATTTCCTAGAAATAGGTGGGTTTCTAGCCTATGCATTTCAATAGCATCATTTTATGATTGATTCATTTTCATAATTACTGAGTTCCTTGTCAATTTACCCATCTATATGTTAAGCTACTTGAGGACAGAAACAACGTATGGCTCATTTTTCCTATTTCTAGCTCCTACTTTCATCATTACAAAGGTACAAGAAGGAAAACAGACAAAACACTGCCATCAGTTATCTTAACACCTAAAGGGGCATCCTTGTCTTTTGAAGGATCCTATCTCATCATCATAAATGCAGTTCCAAAATGTATTCAACTACAGGATAGAGTTATTACCATGTAATGGAAATAAATACTCCAAGCTCCACCAAAAACCTATATTAAAACTGCCGCAGAAAATGGTTGAGCACCATGGTATCAACGATAATATAGCAGATCTATCATTTTCTTATCATGATAAAGTGGACCCCTCTGAAGACGCCCGCTATTTCCTGTCAGTTCAAAAGGGGTCTCCTGATGGCAGAAAGAACTGCAAAAAAGTGAGAGAAATATGTACACGACAGCTATTTACATTGCCATGGATTATTTATCATTTCGAGTGCCTTGTGCCCTGAGCAGATCTGCAGTGCTAAAATATTACTGAATACCGACAAAAATGACATAAATCGGCTTTAGCCCTTGACTAGTGGATGATAACCTAGGGCAAAGGCCTTGACTTTTCTGAGCTATACTTACTCGTTTTAAGATTCAGACTGACATATGCCCCACCCCACGTGGTTGTAATGAGGATTCAATTGAGTAAAAACAGGAGATAATATTTGTGACACTTAGTGTGAGCACATTTGCACAAGAAATGTGAGTGGATTTACAGTATTAAGCATGCTTCAATTATAGTGGGGGAAAGTGAAGGGATTGAGAGGTACAGATTGGAAGTCACAAAATACGGGGATGGAAAGTAAGGCCTATGAAATCTAGTCAATAATATTGTAATCCTATATAATGAAAGGCCAATATGCAAATAAACTGAATGACAGAATGACCGGTCACTATGATGCACACTGACCACCAGGGGGCAGAGAGTCAACACAGGAGCTGCCCCCTAGTAGTCAGTGTGCTCCCACAGGGGGAGCGCGGCTCAGCCAGAAGCCAGGCTCATGGCTGGTGAGCGCATTGGTGGTGGCGGAGCTCCCGTCTCCGCAGCAGCACTAAGGACCCCATGAGAGGGCACAGGCTGGGCTGAGGGAGCCCCCGCCCCCAGTGCACGAATGTCGTGCACCGGGCCTCTAGAATTATATAATATGGATGGTGCCAGGTGGGTCCTGGGAACTATCAAAGGGAAAACTTTGTAAAGCATATGATTGTCTAACCACTCTGCTGTGTATTTGAAACTAATATAAAATAATATTGAATATAAACTGTAATTGAAAAGATTAATGAAAAAAAGGATGGTACAATTATTTATTCCCTTCAGCTCCAGGCAACTCCCTTGAGGCATTCTGGCAGAGCATGTTCTTAGCACATTTAATTCATGGCCGAGGCACCTCCATTCCCAGGTCTCATCAGAGGCCTTGGGCAGAGAAAGGCCCTCTTCATGAGTACAAAAGGGGAAATTATATATATATATATATATATATATATATATATATATATATATATATATATCATAGAGGAAGGGAGAGGGGGAGAGAGAGAAACATCAATGATGAGAAAGGATATCATTGAGCCCGCAACACAATATGTGCTCTGACCAGGAATAGAACAGTGACCTCCTTGTTCATAAGTTGACCTCCTGGTTCATAGGTTGATCCTCAACCACTGAGCCACGCTGGTAGGGCAAAAGGGAAGATCTTGAGGACATTCCTCCCAACTCTAAGTACACCCTACTTTTCCATTCCTAACACTCTTCCCTTGTGATGCACCCCCACACTCATCCCCCAACCCATAAAACTGCCCGGACCTTTTGGTCAAGGTGCCCTCCATAGTGAGTTGATCGGTGCTGACCCACCTGACCCTCCACTGGGTGCTCCTCCCAAGGAGAAACATGGAAAAGGGGGTGTCAGCCACCTTCCAGTTTCGGTCTCTGGCTTCTACCATTGCGGTGGGTGATACAAGTCTTAATTCTTTCCTGTATGACTTGCTGCTTTAACTGGCTACTCTGACCACTGGCCGCTCAGCTTCTCCCCCTGATACCTGCCAAACACAGAAATCAAAGCCAGAGGGATATGCTTTTTAATCCCTGCATTTCAAGAAAATTAATTGGAACAAAATGTAAAACTTAACAGTGTCTCTCACTTCACAAATATTTTTAGAGTATCATTGAAAATATTGTAGAGTTTTGATGTAATAACATTTGTGAAAAGAATGCAATGTTATAATAAGCATTTCTTTTGGCTTAACGTTAGTATCTTCATGTAGATATTCTGTAAGAATCATAGACATTAGAACATACAAATCTTCCACTTAGAAGAGAGGAAACGCTTTCTTACAAGGAGCCCCAGCTATAATCCATATACATTTTGCTTATTTGTTTGTTTCTTCAAGAAATTGATATGCATTCAAAAAAAAAAAAAAAAGCCAGTTGCTATTCTCATTACCGAATACATACTAGTAGCTGTTAGGCAAGACAGAAAATATTCCTTATCTCCTAAGCTTTTCATTTTAGTGGAGCGTAGAGGATGGTTGGGACTCAAAAAGCCTTCTTCCAGTGATGAAAGCTAAGTGACCCTGCTCAGATGCCAAGGGAGGAAATGGGCCCCTTATTCTCCAGGAAAAGAATGTGCGATAATGTGCAGCTCTGTTTTTGTTGGCTTGTTCTATTTCACCATCACAGTATCATTAAGGAAATTGAAGTTGCAAAATGACAGGGTTGAAACTAAGGTTTACGGGATTTGAAAGAGTATATTTATGATAAGGCACCAAATCTGAGGTTTTCTTTGCTCTGTGATTGTTTTCCTGAAGTTTCTGGAAGAAACTGTAAAACCTGAGCACAGAAAGTTGCAATGTGTGAGTCTTTAGATTTGCTCCCCCAGCTAGCCAGGCCTTGCTCAGTGGGCTCATCAATAAACTTGCATTTCGCCTGGCCGGCATGGCTCAGTGGTTGAGCATCAACCTATGAACCAGGAGGTCACGGTTTGATTCCAGGTCAGAACATGTGCCGGGTTGCGGGCTCGATTCCCAGTGTGGGGCGTGCAGGAAGCAGCTGATCAATGATTCTCTCTCATCATTGATGTTTCTATCTCTCTCTCCCTTCACGTCTGAAACCAATAAAAATATATTTTTAAAAAAATAAAGTTGCATTTCTCTGAGACAGAGGCTATGGACAGGTGCACAAGGTAGGTTTACTGTCGCCTAAAGAAAAACAAAACAAAATAACAAACAACACGTTGATCTTTTATAGCTCTTTATAAATGCTGAGTGTTAAAGTGTTTCAACTAAATATTTTAGTGGAGAATTTATTTAAAAAACTATTTAGAAACATTTTCAATTTAGAAAACTGAAGGTATTTCCTTTGTTAGTCAATAAGAAACCTTTTAGAACAGGTTTTCTTTCCATAAAGAATTTACTTTTAATCAACTAATACCTGTAGAGCTCTTTGAGGCTAGTGAAATAATTCCATTATTGGATTTATATCTTAATTCTATGATCACATTTTTTCCTACCTGTTTGAATGAAAGGACCTAATTTCAGGCCCTTTGATATATACTGCGCATGTATATTCTATTCATATTTATTAAATTATATGGATGCAATTGGTTGATACTTTTAGAAATCAAATGATTTTGATTTTTTTTTCAAGGAAGGTATTAAACTAGCCAATAAAAGTGATCTTGTGTTATTATTTGTGTTTATTTTCTATTAGAATAGATTCTAAATAATTTTATGTTGACTCATTTGATGATCAAAATAATCTATTTGTTATTTTTATTTAATTTAAATAATTTTAATAACTTGCATACATGTATTTATATTAATAGATTTATATTTTATATAAACTCAAGTCTTTAAAGGTATTAACTATTTTGTAGAATTTTATTTATTAATTATTGCTGGGTTTATTTTAATCTAGTTACTCATGTTACTCACTTAATCTAGGTATACATATTAGAAACATGGTATTTACTAGTTCATTTATTTTTCTTTTAAGTTATATTTTTCTGATATTACTTTTCCACAAAACACAAATCCAGAACTTTCAGGGCATATGCTGGAAGGTGGAAAAAAAAAAACTATTCCGAAGTATAAATATCTTTAACTTCAGATTTATTCATGTAAAGGGTTAAGGTGATCAGAATGTCATCTCTTTATGAACTACTACACTTTAGCTTTATTACTAATTTCCCTCTGCATCACATCAAACACTGCCTATGGTTCTAACATTGACTTCTTAATTTTATGAAAATTGGCCTCCCAACAGCTGGTCTATTGAACAAGTGAGTCTGTCAGGGGCTGATTACAGATTAATGATATAGGTCTTCTTCAAAGGGGCAGCAATTCGCAGTCCCATGGAGCCTCCTGGTAGTTTAGAATGCTTATTTAAGAGGCACTCTAATTTATGCACTTAAATATTTTTATTGATATGAAACTGAATGCTTTTGAAGACATAACATGCCCACTTTCGAAGAAAGACCTTAGATTTAGGATTACTGAATAGCACATCTGCTCTGTATGGGATGATTTATTAAGACCAGCACGAAGCACTGGCTAATCAAATGTATATGAAGACATCAGACAATAAATAAATACTGCCTTACCATCCAAATGTATTTAAGGGTCCATTTTTAAAACATTCAACTTGGTAAACATTTAAAAGCTGAGTTAAAAATCAAAAAGGGCTCTGAAATTCTCTTTGCCAAGTACATTCTAAAAATACATTTGTCATTGTGCATTTAAAATGATCAAGAATTTTCATCATAGCAATCATTTTCTTACAATTTGGGAAACGACAACAATTTCTGAAAATGGGTGTTCTTTTAGCTTTTCATTTCTCTGGCCTATCAGTTACTGTCATAAATGATCTAACAAGCCATCATCTGTGTATTTGAAAAGTAACTTTTATATTGGGTCCCAATGGTTAGGTAAGCAATGAGGAGATAAAAGTAACTGATCTAGTTTCGGTATTCATACTTTGAGCATTCCACTGTGGCGCTTCCCATTTGTGAAGATTTTTGCTTTTCTGTATTACTGTGATTGACACCGTAAAAGCAGAGCACCATTTGAAATTCAAATCACCTGACATGAGGTTTTATAAAAACTTTACTGATACTAAGCATACAAGGTGGTTCATGCATATCGATAAATAAAAGACCCCAGGAACTGAAAACTCTCCAGTAAAAAATTGCAAGTAGTTGAATATGTTCCAATAAAAAGCTGCCATTTTACAAAAGTACTTAAATTCCTGTAGAATTTTTAAATGTCTACTTAAGTAAATATGTACCTTTTTGGTTATTTGAACATGCATTTATTGTCGTATCATTTTGCTGCAATTTAGTAAAAATGATCACTGAGATCACAAGAACATTTCAAGGAACTTAAACTCACCCCAAACCCAGGGTATTAGACCATCTTGTCATATAGAAGGCAAATCCTTTTAAATGTGTGTTAGGCAAATCCCCAAAAAATGCCTAAGCTAAGGAGTTACTGATGTGTCTCTCTCTCTCTCTCTCTCTCTCTCTCTCTCTCTCTCTCTCTCTCTCTCTCACACACACACACACACACACACCAGTAACAAAGGTTGGTATGAACTGGCAGGCTACCTGTGCAGCAGTCAGCTTCCATGACCTAAGCTCTTAAACTCAACTGTTGGTCTGAAACACTAGCTAACTAAGGTGACTGAGGAACAGGGGACAGGACTGGTCCAAGGTCACACAGTAAGTGGCAGGGCCAGGAAGGAGCATTTTTAAAGATGACTAACGACTGAGGAAATGAGTGAATTATTAACCCTTGATTAGAGGACTTTACAAAAGTTTCATTTTAAATGCCTCCGTCTCTCTTTAGACTGCCCTGAAAAATTGGATAGACTAGGTGGCTCCTGACGCTGGAATTCTGGGGTCAGAGTGCCAGCATTGTTGAGTTTGGGGAGAAAGTTCTTCCAGATTGCAGGCTGCCAACCTTCCTTGCACCCTCACGGAACACGGAGAAGAGGCAAGCTCTCTTCCTACTCTATGGGCACTAATCCCATTATTTTTTAAAAAATATATTTTATTGATTTTTTACAGAGAAGAAGGGAGAGGGATAGAGAGTTAGAAACATCGATGAGAGAGATCGATCAGCTGCCTCCTGCACACCCCCTACTGGGGATGTGCCCGCAACCAAGGTACATGCCCTTGACCGGAATCGAACCTGGGACCCTTCAGTCTGCAGGCCGAAGCTCCATCCACTGAGCAAAACCGGTTCGGCACTAATCCCATTATTAAGGGCTCCATCCTCAGGACCTCATCTAACCCTAATCACTTCCATTACAACTTACTGTAGGGTTTCAAAATCTGAATTGTCTGTGGGGACACAAACATTCCAGTTTATAACACTCCCTAGTCTATGCATTAACATCAAGGGAAGAATATTGAAGGAAAGTACTGATTTCAATTATATGTTTCTTATAAAGTTAGATCTAGGAAACCTACAGTTAATATAATTCAAATTTACCATTAGAGCATAAACTATAGATCATTAACATTTAGATCATAAACTAAAAAAAATTATCTGTTCATGTTCCCCTTAAAAACATAACATTCCCACAGCTTGGGATATAGATCTTGGATTGTATTTTTGTCATTGTTTGGATATCTTCATATGTTTTAGAAGGCCAAAAAAAATCACTTGCAAGTATATGGAAAAAGTAATTATTTTTAATTATTAAAGCTTCTTTCTATGCACAGGTGGTAATAGATTTATTTCATATATCCCACTTGGACAAGAACTAGCCATAAAAATCCTTGCAGTTAATATATAGCTGTACTTCATGCTTTTTCAATCCCAGCTTTTTAAAATATTTATGCAAAAAATAATCAAATGGAATAAAGTAATGATATATAATTCTTAACTTAGCATCCTAAACTATTTCGCATGTTTATCAAATTAATATTGATTTCTAATTACTTCACTCTAGCAAGAAATATTCTAAATAGAAGAATTAAGAAATTTAATACTCAAGGAAAAAATATGTGTTCAGGGGGAAATTAGGGATCGGAAAAGCAGATGGATAGAATTAGAGAAATCTTTCTGCTGGGCGGCCATATGTGGTTTGTTCAGGAGCTGGTAACACGGGGATTTCGCTATGAAATATGTTCTCTGGTTTCTAATTCATTACATGTTTTCAGGAATGGAGGAAGTTGAAACATTAAGGAACCAGTAGATGTGATGAATTCTAGATAAACAAGACCTGGCCAAGAGCCACAAGCTAGGCGCCAGTTTCTATCATGGAGCTGTGAGTTGATGAGGAGCTGAACAAGGGTGTGGGGACGGGAAGGAAGAAGCCATCTGTGAGGAAAGTCCCGATGATGGGACTAGAAGACCTGGAGAACGCAGACGGAGGAACAGTGTGACCAAAGCTTCAGGAAATAAGAAAAAAAAAAAAAAAAAGGCCAATCATGGGGAGGTTAGCTCTATGCAATCTATGCACAAATGTTTACTGCTTCAGGGTACCTACCACTCTGCAACACAAGACAATCTACCATCTAAGCCTTGCAGGGGTGGGCAAACTTTTTGACTCGAGGGCCACAATGGGTTCTTAAACTGGACCGGAGGGCCGGAACAAAAGCATGGATGGAGTGTTTGTGTGAACTAATATAAATTCAAAGTAAACATCATTACATAAAAGGGTATGGTCTCTTTTTTTTTTTTTAGTTTTATTCATTTCAAACGGGCTGGATCCGGCCCGCGGGCCATAGTTTGCCCACGGCTGACTAAGGTAATAAGCAGAGGGTGTGCTATATTATAGCCAGAGATAATAAAACTGCCTCGCCTCAAGTGGCGGCTGTGAAATTTCCTTTATAAAACATTAATTATACAGATCTGTCACATTAAGCAATTCTTGGAAGGAATTCTTATGTTCTACGCAGAAAGCTGGATTGATTTTTCTCTACTCACGAGCAGTGCAAATTTAGTTAAAATATTGCTTCTCAAGGGTTTTTACTTTTCACGTGAAAGGGATTATTTAATATTGGCTATCAATTCAGGTAACAATTGTTTCCTGTGGCAATCTGTCCTCAAGACATACGGAACCGATCAGAAAAATCCCCACAGGTGGAATATTTAATTACCAACAGTCTAATTAACTTGATTCCTCTTAATATCTATAGTCTGAAATTTTGCAGAAGTCAGAAACATACCCTTTTCCCATTCAAGATGCATGATTTATCCAGATTTCTCAGTGTGGAAAAAACATCTGACTTCTTAATATTCTGGAAGTTTATACACTTGGCAAAACTTAATCCTTCTTGTTTTCTACTCTTTTCCCTAATACTTATTTTAAAACAGGATGGGAAAGTTTTTAATGCTTTCTGGAGAATGAAATTAAAGCATCAACTGCACCCCCCAAAAAAGAGATTAATTCTGGGACCACATGGAAATTTGGATAATTTAAGCTGATGGCTATTCTCGCCAAACCAGTCACTATTATTCTCTTTCTCAGATAAATACAGTGCTGGCCACTCACATTATATCCCAAATTTCACCTCCTAAGTATATTACAAGTCATCCATTGTTGAAACTGCTGGGCTAAATGTAATGTATTTCTGCAGAGGTTGTTGAAAACATATTCCAAGTCTCTGGTGTTTTGTAGAATATGTTTTGGGTCCAGTGAAAACAGAACATATGAAAAAACAGCAAGCCAGCAAGTGAGAAGGAAAGGAAAAGAGAATGTGGTATTCAAATAGAGAAAACAATGATTGAAAATTACTATTTTTGCCATGTATATATGACATATCTCCAAAAAAGAAAATAAAAACCAAACCATGCCTTACATCTTTTTGAAATGCATAAACGTCCTATATAAGTTTGGGCTTGTTTAAAATAATAGCTGACAGATATGCACTTCTTATTTTAAACTTCTGAATTATATAAATGTAAATCTACGAAAATGGAGAGGTATTTTTATATGTAATTATCATCAGCGATAGAGAAAGAGTATGATTTCACTTGATGTCATTTCAATGTGGATATTGTTATGCTTTGAATCCATCATTTTTATGGTAATGGAGAGAAAAAGTAAAATTATTCAAATTTGAGCATCTCTTTCCACAATTTGGGGACTACAAATTTATATTCCTCTTAGAACTGTTAATGATGTTGTAGGCAAAGAGTTTCATATGATTTAACAAAGACAGGAAACGTGTTTAGAAAAATCTTGTTGCATGTAAATTTCAGAGCGTTTAAAGAGTATTTTGTAAAGATTGAAGGAATTTTTGTCCATCATTTGAAAATCAGAGGAATATAGCCAATTCCATTGGTTTCCATGCTCAATTCGATTAATCTCTGTAAATAAATCTTAACCAATCCTAATCTCATTTTTTCTGTCTGGTCCATAGCCAATGGTTTTTAAAGATTCATTGTCTATCATATGTCAGAACCAAAAGTTTTCCAGGAGATTTGAATTTATAGTTCTAAGTACTCATCTGGACATATGCCAATGCATCTGTTCTTTCTTTAGGGTAAACAACTCCAACCCTATCTTTGTGTTCTGAGTTCTTAGCACGAACCCTGTATACATGTTCAGACAAATATGGGCAGTGATAACAATTGGCAATGTTAGGTAACCGATTTTCATTTGTAAAACTTTGCTTTTACTTCTATATGTTCCACTAATAATCTTCCCTTTTGTCTCCAATGAAAGGTCCCTAACGAAAAACAGGGCCCTCAAATCCCTACATATAGAGATTTTACATATGACACACACCCTTATTTCTAGCAAAGACTGTTGCTAGTTCCCAGAATGAGTGAAGACATGAAAATAAAGTCTTCACAGATTGTGGGAGATACAGTTCTGCCCCATATTCTATCCGGGAAGGAACTGAAATCGAAGCATTGCTCCTGGATATAGCTTTCTGCTAGTTTGGTGGTCTATCAGTCTCGCTCCGTGATAGCTGTCACATTGCCAGAAGTCCTCAAACTTTTTAAACAGGGGCCAGTTCACTGTCCCTCAGACATTCCACACAAGCGCACTGCGGGCCCGGGACGAGTCGGCTGCTAAGCAGTACAGGCAGCGGTGGCAAAAACACCCTGCGGGCCGGATAAATGTTTTCGGTGGGCCGCATGTGGCCATGGGCCGTAGTTTGAGGACCCCTGCTAGACCATAAAGGCTCCAATTACACAACGGATGGTTATATTTTCTCTAGCCTTCTTTTACCCACCTCCCCTGAAAAAAAGGTTTCTTATACAAGTGGGAGGGAGAGAAAATAAGAAATACGGAAGAAGTTATATTTCTGATTTCTCTTATACCATTTTGTCACTAGCAAAAGATCTTGCTAACTTTTAGAATTTTATTTTAAATGAATTACACTTTATACTATATCATCATATGCCTGAAAATATTCATTTCTCAATCACTTAACAGAACATCCTTGGGGGAAAAAAATCTATGTCAAAATCTGAAGCAGCAAATTGAAAGTTTATCCAAATATTGCTCACTCCTGGTATACAGGTATACCTATAAAACTTCTCTTCACTATTTAATAAAATAAACCTAAACATTAATTTTTCTAGTATTTGTTGCTCTATCAAGCCATTAAAAGTTGCCCAAAGGATGTTACCTGTATGTGAAAAGAAATCTAGACAGCTGATACTATATATTCAAGGTTAGACTCTTTACATGTAAGATTATTGATCTTGCATTTATTTCTACTAAAGTTAGGATTTGTGATTAAACTGTTTTATTACCATCCTCAATTAAATGCCATAGAACTGTAGGTGCTTTGAAGTTACGGGAATACATGAATGACCAACTGACATTGGATATTCCTGGTTTTCTTAAGCTTTTAAAAAAGAGGGTTATATACTAATTTCAGTTAGTAAAATTGTGTTAAAAACACGGGAAAATTAATAGCTACCTTATCTATCACACAATGTTCATCTCTGAATATTACTTAATTTTAAAATGCCTGTGAGTATACATTGTACAACATGTTACAGAATTGTGCTGTTTTTGTGTCGTGGTTCTCCAAAATAATAAACCTTCAGCTATTATGAATTGTATCCCTAATGTATCTGAAACTGTATATTTTCAGGAGCAACATGCACTTTTGTTTAAAAAGCTGTTCTATAAGGTTGACTTTTCTGACTTTAGAGTGCTAGTTATTGATCCAAATGCCATAACTTCATAGTTTAAGCCTGTTTCTTATTTATCTTCTATGGTTTCTATTCACTGTAGGTGGATAAGGAATAGAGGGCATTTGGAAAGCTGGGTGGCTGCAAGAACTATTAACACTAAGTGCAGGGCACAAACTACTCTATAGCTACAAATAGCTTATTTAGTCCAAATCTTTAGGTGCCCTTCCGCTTTTTGAAAAATATGCTAAATGCAAGTATGGTATTTAATTGCACCTACTACTTTTTAACAGGAATCATACCACATCTTAACTTTCACAATCCTATATCATAAAGAGCTAATATGCTGATTAGACTGAACAGCCAAATGACCTCCAGATGTCCTTTCAGATGACCTTCCAGATGAAGCCGGGGCTGCAAGGGCCAAGCCCCTTGCATGAATTTTGTGCATCGGGCCTCTAGTATATAATAAAAGGCTAATATGCAAATTGACAGAACAGTGGAACGGCCAGTCGCTATGATGTGCCCTGACCACCAGGGGGCAGATGCTCAACACAGGAGCTGTCCCCTGGTGGCCAGTGCACTCCTACAGGGGGAGTACCGCTCAGCCAGAAGCCAGGCTCACGGCTGGCAAGTGCAGCGGCGGTGGTGGGAGCCTCTCCTGCCTTTGCAGTAGCGTTAAGGATGTCCCACTGATGTCTTAGGCCCGCTCCCTGTGGGCATAAGCTGGCAGTTGGACATCCCCTGAGGGCTCCCGAACTGCAAGAGGGCACAGGCCAGGCTGATGGACCCTTTCCCCTGAGTGCACGAATTTCATGCACCGGGCCTCTAGTGTATTTATGCACATAACTAGCAAGATCTTGCTTCTAAAAAATCAAGAGCATGTTATTTTACAGGACAAGTAAAAAGTGATGTTCTCAATATTAGAAAAAAAGCAGAAAAATACCATATTAGGTCATCATTGAAGCTATATTAGGTTAACAATGCTCAAATAGCTCTAATATTGTAAACTTTTAATGATTTGTATTAGGAATGCACTTATTTAAAGGATTATTTCTGTAATCAAGAGCAAGAGCTCAAACCAAGAAATGTACTTTGGCTCTTTCTGAAGTTTATAAACGTAGGCTCTGTGTTTTAAAACATGCAAACCATTAAAAAGTGATATACCTTGATACATACTTATTAAGTATAGGAAATAATTGCATGTTGCTGATGATAACTATATCTTTGATGACAGAAAATTATCTACATATTTGTTTGCTTTTCAAAATGCTATTGGAAAACTAAAGGAGTGGGAACTTAAAAACAACAACAAAAATGATTGCAAGATCAAACAAAAGTGAGCCTAATGGATAAAGTACAGCATAGGAGGTCAAAATGATTTACACTGAGATCTGCAAGGCAGACTCAAGGCTTTCATACCTTTACAGTTCATCTAATCTGTTTCTTAATTTTCTCTTCTCATCTCAAGATGACAGAAATGTTCTCTTTGAAGGAAACAAATTCCTTGCTGTGATTTAGACCTATCATTGGCAAATGCTGTAATACTTACTCACTTCAACATCATTTAACTGGAGAATAGTGATTTAAATTCTCTATGAATATTTTGGAAGAATATTTCTTTCTCATGCAATGTACTATCATAAAAAGAACATTAGAATGTTGTCTTTGGAATCAGACAAAACCTGCATTGAGTTCCAGTAATCACAATTTATAGATATACGATACTAGGAAATAGAATTTCTTGAAACAGAATTCTAACTTAAATGGAGAGCCTTTTACCAATATAGGAACATTGTAAATGTCCTATACAGATATTATATATCTACTAGAGGCCTGGTGCACAAATTCATGCATCAGTGGGGTCCCTTGGCCTGGCCAGCGGGATCGGGCCGAAACCAGCTCTCCAACATCCCCCGAGGGATTTTGATAGGGCGCAGCCCAGTCTGAATGACCCCAACAGTGCACAATTGGGGCCAGTTACGGACAGGAGGCTGGCGGGCCATGGGAGGGCTCCAGGACATGTCAGCCCATCTCACTCAGTCCTGATCGGTTGGAGCAGGCTAACCTACCGGTTGGAGTATCTGACCCCTGGTGGTCAGTGCACATCATAGCAACTGGTCGATTGGTCGACTGTCTGCCCCCTGGTGGTCAGTGTACATCATAGTGAGCAGTTGAGTGGCCTTAGCATATCATCAGCATATTATGCTTTGACTGGTTGAATTGATGACTGGACACTTAGCATATCAGGTTTTTATTATATAGGATATAGAATATATCACTGATATAAAATACAAGTCTTGACTGACTGTTATTTCTACAAATTAAAATATGAGGAAGGAGGAAGAATGAAAAATTGTTATTAACTATATATTATGCTTCACAATAGGGTTTGGTGAACTTTTGTCTGTAAATATATTAAGTTTTGTACAGTAAACATAGTACACTTTGTGGACCCCGCGATTCTTGGCTGTGAGAGCAACCATGGACGATGCACAAATCATTGCAGATACCTGTGATCCAAAAGGCTTTCTGTATAAAAGAGAAAGGGCAGCTGGATTTGGTCCACGGGCTACAACTTTCAGAACACGACCTCCCCAGTAAGCAGATTATTTCCTTTCCTATTATATTTTTACAACATGTGTTTTCTTATTGCATATAATACTCAAAATAAAAACACACTAAAGCTTTGAGAAGGTGATTCTTAAAACCAAATTAGGTCATGCCATAGTAACTTCTTTATCATTAACTTGTCAAGTACCAATCAGTTGGATCTAAATGCCATAAACAGCAGGAGTTTTAAGTTTTCCACAGATCTGAGCCAGTATTATAATTACCTATAGATGAGGTCATTGAGATAGTACCAATCCTTCCCAAGATTCACATATCACACCCATAAAAATACATTTATTAAAGGATATGTGGGCTCCTTTGTCACCTACAAATGTGTTCAGTGCTGGCACAGCTGAAAACAGAACAGGAAGCTTGTAGAGAATTTGAAGCGAATAGAAAACCATCTTGGAGTTCTTTAGGTGACTGACTGGTCAGGCACCAGTGTAAGCCCAGCAGACGCCATAGCCGTCGCTTGAACAACAAGCTCTCTTTAGATGCCTGTAATCTTCAGGTTAGCGCTGACATTAAATTTCCCCATCCTGGTCATGTTTTATTCCCTTTACACCAACACGACCCTCCCTCCCCGACAGAGACCTGCCTCTCAAGGGCTCCCCAAGACACTTGTCACTTAGCAGAGTTCAGGACTGTGCTGGCTGAAAGTCATGTGCCATTTTCAGGAGCTCTTTATTCACGACCAGGGTGCATCCCTAGAGACAAATCGTCATACCTCATACCTGCTTTCAAAAAAAATAAAAAAGCTAATAGCTTTTACAACCATTGAAAAGCAAGTCATTTAGAAGAGAACAAGCTATCTGATTGTTTCGGCCAATTTAAATGTAATTGAAATGACTTTGTGTGGAGCTCGGGCTGGATATGCTGTGGAAGATGAAGGGCTCCAGCACTAAGGATGGGGTTCCTTTGAAGACCTTCCAACTTGCCCTCGATTTTCTTCATCCGTTAAATCTTGATGTTTGTTTTTTTTTTAACCTTGAAACCTATGACCCCATAACTCTTCATGCTACATGGTTTCCCTTATTTTCTTTATTAAAATAAATTGACACTGGGTATTACCAAGAAAAAGACATATAACTATAATACAACCAGTGTATTACCTATACTAGAGGCCTGGTGCATAAATTTGTGCACCAGTGGTGTCCCTCAGCCTGGCTTCGAGATCAGGCCAAAACCGGCTCTGCAACATCCCCTGAGGGGTCCCGAATTGCAAGAGGACCCAGGTCGAGGGACCCCACTGGTACATGATCGGGGCCGGGGAGCGACACAGGAGGGCTCCAGGATGTGTCCAGCCCGTCTCACTCAGTCCTGATCGGCCAGACCCCAGCAGCAAGCTAACCAACCAGTTGGAGTGTCTGCCCCCTAGTGGTCAGTGCACATCATAGTGAGTGGTTGAATGGCCTTAGGATATTATTAGCATATTACACTTCGGTTGAATGACCGACCAGATGATCACACACTTAGCATATTAAGCTTTTGTTATATAGGATATGTTTTGTAATAGAAAACAATTCCAGGTGTTTAATAGTCATAAAAATGTTTATTGGGAGGTACCTATTTAAATAAGAGGATAAAGAACCTCCTTAATCTCTCCCTTCCCCCAAATATATTTACTGTCTTTTCTTCAATCTGAGCATCATGACTTACATTTTGGAAAGTTCCAAAAAAGCAAGAATCACATAAATTTTACCTGAGGAGGGGAGTAAAGACCAATTGTTTTTGTTTTCATTTGTTTCAAAACACTGAAATAGTTAGTTTACTTGGTCATCTTAATTGTCATTTGGAATAGCTCAGTCTTAGAGGGAGCATGCATTTGGTGAAGATGATAACATGAACATTTACAACAATAAGGACAAGGACTCACTGAACTGTTTCAGAAATTTTGGCAAGTGCTTTATATGCGTAAGTCTAGTTTAATGCTCTCAGCAATCCTGTTACCCCATCTTGTTGCTCAGAAAACTAAGCCCAACAAAGGAGAAGTGGCTTGTCCAAGATTTCACAAGAGAACTGCAGAACCCAAACCCAAACTCAGCTGTCACGTTTATTGCTCTTGCTCTTAAAAAAAAAAAAAAAAAAATATATATATATATATATATATATATATATATATATATATATATATTTAGATTTCAGAGAGGGAGAGGAAGAGAGAGATAGAAACATCAATGATGAGAGGGAATCATTAATTGGCTGCCTCTCACCCTCCTCCCCTGCCACCCCCCCCCCCCCGACACACACACTGGGGATTGAGTCCTCAACCAGGGCATGTGCCCTGACTGGAATCAAACCCGGGACCCTTCAGTCTGCAGGCCAATGCTTTGTCCACTGAGCCAAACCAGTTAGGGCTATTGCCCTTGCTCTTAAGAATTACATTTTATCTTAAAATTTAAAATTATGTCTATTTTATTCCTAGTAAAAGAACAGTAGTGCAGTCCTGTGTGAGAATAAAGACACACATTTAAGCTCCTGCTTTTATCTCCCAGTGAAATTGATTTCTGGGCAGTACAGTGATCAGTTTGATCTAGAGAAACATTATTTCCCCCTTGTAATTCATGTTTATTATCATGTCTGCTGTCAATATGGTGATTGCAAAATATCCTGATATTGAAATACCCTTTACTAAGAAATAATATTGCTTGTTAAGAGTTAAAATGTCACAATTTCATTTTAAGTAAAATGATTTTAATCCTTGTTTACAGTAAGAATCTAGGTGAAGGGATTACTCTTCAAACTATTCCTTTGATATAAATATGAACCATTCATTTCTAATTATATAAAATTTGCTTTTATTATTTATGAAGGTTTATTTACATACAAATTTTTACTTCATTTTCAATTGAGCATATTTTAAATCTGAACCACCCAAAGAATTATCAAGTAGCCAAAGAAGTACTACCTTTTAGAATAAACCACAAAAAAGTAAAATTTAGGCAGATCACATTATCTGCAGGTGACATTAAGATGAAATATTCATTTAAAAGTCATTTAATATTATCAAGTATCAGTAACTATTAGCTTTGAATGAGCTACAATAACCAGTAGAAAATCGATTTCAAAGTGATTGTTCAGATGTGGGGGTTTTTCTTAATTGGCAAACTTTCGTATGACACATTAGTGATAATTTGGAGAGCCAGTAAGGAGGAAAAAAAAGGTCGAAATGGGATGGCTTAAAACAAGTTTGAGACCCGAAAGCATTCCAACATCATAAAACTTTTAGAATTTTATTAGGAAATAAGTGGTCTTCCGTAAGAATGAAGAAGAAACTGTTTCCATATTATCTCTTTTTTCCTAAGCACATTTCACTGAACTGCTTTTATTTTTGCTGATTTTTTTCCTTTCTCCAAGAATCACCGTAATCCCCTAATCCCTTCCTCAGATAGCAATTTAGAAAGGGCTTTGGTTTCATCCTTTCCTCATGGTAGACCTTCCGGAAGTGTTGCTTGTTCTTATATTTTAAATCCATTTCTATTTTAAGTTATTTTTCCCTCCTCCTGGTCACATTTCAATGTCATGTTTTAGACCAACATCTGTGGCTTTCCCCCTTCTTAACCTGCAAATGCAATGAGTATTCAAAATCAAACAGGTTTTGATGTATTAGGAAACCAAAAATAAGAGCTTTATTTATACCTGTTTTGGTTTTTTTGAGTATATTTTATTGATTTCAGAGACTAAGGGAGAGGGAGAGAGATAGAAACATCAATGATGAATGTTGAGAGCAAATCATTGATAGGCTACTTCAAGTATGCCCTCTACTGGGGATCGAGCCCACAACCCAGGCATGTGCCCTGCCAGGGAATCGAACCATGACCTCCAGGTTCATAGGTCGATGCTCCACCCCTGAGCAACACCAGCTGGACTCCACCAGTTTTAATAAATATAAAAATCCACAGTCTCTGTTGTGTGGATATTGGGGAGAAGTGTGTGCGTGCATATGTGTCCTATGAGCATGATTTTTACAAAATTAACGCATTTAGTGAGTCACTCAGTCACAGATTCATTCATTTACAAACGGTCGCTGCGAGGAATTATATTAGGCACAGGTTCCCAAATCCCAAATAAGTGTCATTTTAAAGTTTCAACACTGTACTGTTTTTCCAGTCAAGCAACAAAAGTGTGTTCCTTTATTGTCCTGTCTCTAACAGGAAACTGACGTAGAATGATGAGGGTTAAACATTGGCCATTAGCATGGCCAACGTATGCATTACCACTTTTATTCTGGGAAAGCATCATGGATACCTCGGCCTGTTATATAAATGGTGAGTTAAAAACAAAGCCTTTCTCTCATAAAATGCCATGATAATGTACTCAGGCGAGAATAACTGAATGATTTAAAAAATCAACATTTTCTTAATGTACTTTTCTGTATTAGAAAGCTGGTAAATAAATGGTCTGTGCACCTGCTACAAGTAATTTACAATCACCCATTGCTTGAAACTCTGCAATATGCTTCATAAACCGAAAAGCAAAGCTTGCTGTCAAAAGGGAACACAAAATAAAATGCAAGTTTTCACTTTTTTTTTGAGCAGCCAGATGGCTTAGAATTATTTTTCTGCGATTCAATAGAAAAGAAATGGAATGGAGTCAAGTTTACCATTTCAAGTTTATATCATGTTTTTTAACGATTTTTAAACAATGATGGGGAATGTGTAATATTATTAAATCCACATATCACATAGAAGATTGTGTAAGCGATATATAGCATTTAAACTATGTTATTAGCAAAAACCTTATAAGGTCTTTGTTTGAATGTACTTATATAAGCTATAAATAGACTGACACCATATTTTTGCAAACTGCATGTATGGAGAAGGCCAAATGTTCAATCGCTCAAAAATAGGCATTCTAATGTAAAAACTGAAAATACATGACTAAGAGAATGGCATTTTTAAAGGCATGATTGTGTGGTGGAGGCAACAAGCGTGACTGGGCGATTGGCATCTGATTTATTCTTATTCCACTTTCCTTTTCTGTTGAGTGGTGGCAAGAACAGTGGCTACATCATAGGGTTTGCTTGGGACTGCAAGTGGCTGCAGCATTTTACATTCCCACCAGCAATGAATAAGAGTTCCTGTTGCTTCACAGCCTCACCAGCATTTGGCGTTGTCATCCTGATAGGTGTGTAGTACTATCAGGTTGTTTTAATATCCATTTCCCTCATGACATGTGGTGTGGAGCTTCGTTTCATATGCTATTTGCCATCTTTATTATCTTCTTGGTGGGGTGTCCATTAAGGTCTTTGTCCATTGTTTTAGTTGGGTTGTTTGCTTTCTTATAATTGAGTTTTAGGAGTTGTCTATTTTGGATGATAGTCTTTTATCAGATATGTTTTTTTGCAAATCTTTTCTGCCCGTCTGATGGTCTAGCAAAGTTACTTTAAATGAATGTATCGACATTCTCTCCCTCCAGGTTTTTTTTTTTTTTTTTTTTTTTTTTTCCTATAATACCTTTCCAAAGCCAAGCGATTTTTCTAATTCTGGTTTTATGTTTAGATGCTTTGCTTTGAAATACTGTGGTTGACAAATTAATCACATAATCGAGAAATAATGTTTTGTGAGAAGCTTTAAAATGTTAGTTTAATCATAATATTCTCTTTCAGGTCAACGTTGGATCACTCTGTTATTTTTCATAGACACTGGGGTCTTAACTCAGAGAGAAAATGTTGTCATTGCATTTTTTGTGTGTCAAAAAAGTGCCAGGTTTGAGAAGTTTTCCCTGACAAATTGGGTTCTCTGTTTCCCTGATTCCATGCATCATGCTATTTCTCTCACCCCTGCTGACACAGTCTGTGATGGATATACTATTTTTTTTATTGTGCCTTTCCTCTTGTTCTTCTTCCTTAACACCTTTACAGTTTTCCAAGCCAATGACTCATGAAACTAAAGCGTCTACTTCTGACCTAACGTACCTAACGTATGACCTGCCTCTTGTCGTCTGGCCAATTTAGTATTCATCTCTTACAAAATCCTCATGAAAGTTTTGCACACTTGAATAATATGTGTTTCGGTTATCTGTTGGCGTACCTTCATCCTTACTGTCAGTGTGCAATGTAATTTGTTCATAAGCGTATTTGTTTTCAATATATTGGCCTACTTGAGATATAAAAGGTAATTCTACCTCTACCCCTACCCCCCCCCCATCAAGAGATAAATAAGATTCAGAATAAAATGACATATTTAGTTCAGAGTTACTCCATGTTCCACACTGTTTCATTCTCCAGTCAGTCTGGTATTTGTTTCTGACAATAGCACTGGTAAGCAGTTAGCACAAGAGAATGTTAAGTGCCTGATATAATATCAAGCTCAGAATAACAGGGCACATTCTAAACTGTCTTAAATTTTAAATAACTTGTTAGGTTTCAATCAGCCATTAATAAATACCACTTATATGTTTAAACATATCTATCTGCCCACTTTCTGTAACATTATGAGTTAGTAACATCATAATGGTATAAAAACAAGCATTTAATCACACTCAGGAAATCCATAAGTCACTTAGAAAGAACTGAATGGTTCCCGGCCAGTGTTGATCAGTGGTTGAGGCTCAATCTATGAACCAGGAGGTCACGGTTCAATTCCTGGTCAGGGCACATGCCCGGGTTGGAGGCTTGAACCCCAGTAGGGGGCATGCAGGAGGCAGCCAATCAATGATTCTTATCATTGATGTTTCTATCTCTCTCTCCTTCCCCCATCCTCCCTGAAATAAATAAACATATATTTTAAAAAATAATTGAATGGCTGAGGTCTGAGACCCTTAAGACTGGAGGATCCAGTCTACAAACAGATCTTTCAAAAAAGAAATGAGAAAAAGTCTTTCAATGAAATGTCTGCCAAATGCACTGGGAAGGCTGCAGAGCTGCCTCGGCTGGGACACCAGGCTGAAGGGCACATGCTCATTGTCAAAGAGAAACAGATCTGGGTGCGATCTGGGTGTATCTGACATATCTGAAAGCCAGGTTTACAGGCCTATTTCTTTTCAGATGAGGAAAATGGTACCCAGAGATTTCACAAAACTTGTCTAAGACTATAGAACAAGCGAGGTCAACAGCCTCATTTCAAACTCTGGTATAATTCAGCTCCAAAGCCTATCAGAGAGAAAACAGATTCAGGTGAAAAACTGATCACACAATTTCTGAAACAAATTGTCAGAAATCACACAGATAGCATCACAACCCAGTATTGCACTCACTCCATGACAGAGACACCCTGTTTGAGACAAAACAAAGCAAGCACGCCTGTAAGGCACTGTTAGAGTCATTTCCAGGTTCTAGTCTCCCATGGACCACAAGAACTTCTTAGCTCTGCCTCATGTATGGCTTGCTCCATAGCGCTCAAGGTCCAGACTGATTGCATTATGTTTACTTCTAACAAAGTACATCACAGTCGTTTACAGCCCCTAGCTGCCAGAGAGGCAGCAGGTCCATTATCCACTTCTCTCTTCTGGAGAGATGATACAATATGGATGGCCAAAGGTTCAACATGACATCTGTTTTTCTACTCCCAAAGGTGACGCTCCTAGGAGGGTCACTCCCTGCCGCATACCTGCCATACTCTTTACTTCAGCATGAATCTACTGTATCACATTTATCCTGGAATATCTAACTAGAAATATTAACATCTGCCCATCTGATTAAAGCTCAATTTTGAGAAGAAAAAGGTCTGCAGGTTGCACCAAAAGTTTGGTTTTCTGTTCAAATAAAAGTTTTAACTGGTTTGGGCAAACTTGACTATGGATTTTGGTCCCTAGGTAGACATTTTAGGTGGTTTTCTCTGACTTAAATTTATATATATAAAGGGTAATATGCTAATTAGACCGGATGTCATTCCGGACATCCTCCCTGATGAAGCTGGGGCCAGACGGAAGCTAGTCCTGGTCCTGGATGCCTGCCGGTGGCCACAGGAGCAAAGCCTGGGTCCCGGGTGCCAGAGGGAAGCCGATGCTGGCAGCCTGGGGGAAGGAAGGCCTACTCTTGCACAAATTTTCATGCATGGGGCCTCTAGTATATATATTACTAGCATACTTATTTCACAAATCAAATAATTATATTAATATACTGGAAATGGAATAAAATAATAATGTAGCATAATCATTGAAGCTACATCAAAGAACAACTTTATCCATTTTTAGGACCATTTGGCAGAACAAAGAAAGATATATACATCAATCAGCAGCCAATGACTCCTTTATGGATAGAAATTGTAATTTAAGAAACACTTCAAAGTGATCAATAGATTGCAAGTAATCTAAAATAATTCTAATTTTCTAAAATCTATTAGCCAAGAGAGATATCATTTAAGAGATAAGCGTGAAGATGAAATTGAATTTTGAAAATTGCCTTCCTTCGCGTTCCCATTCATTACTCATTATAGATTTAGCCCTATTCCCCTCTCTCAAACCTGTGACACCTCACGAATGACATACAACCTGGGTGAGTGACATTTAAATACTATTTCAATATTGAACTCATTTTTCTTGACTCTTTTTTACCTCAAGAAAAGGCTGCTTTCTTATCTGGTACATTATGTAAGCATTTAAAGATATTGTCCATTTGGATTTTATGACTTACAGTTTAGCTCTCAATTATCATGTCCCATTATTTTTACTTCTTGTGTTCCTTTCGGTTCATCACAGTAGAATGCCTGGGAAATCATTCTTGCAAAATTAAAAGTCCTCAATATGAGAATACCCTGCCATTTTTAAATTAATTAATTGATCACTCAATTAATTAATTTTGCTTAATCTTTGTGAATCTATCCTCTAAATACCTGTGAAACATGCCTAGAGGACTTTGAAAATGTTAATATTCAAAATGTACACTATTCTACTACTATAAACAATATAACATAGTCTATACTGGTAACAAACTTAAAAATGAATGAGAATGGCATGTTATGAAAAAAAGTAAATTTAACATTTTTTTCTACTCTATAAAGGTTATTCCTTCAAAGATTCTTATAGAATCTACATAATTGACACTGAATTCATAAGAATTTTTAAAATAGTATTATAATCACATCTTACAAATTTAGTTTCTAAAACATATAAATATATAAAAATTATTTTATATCACAGAATTCCAAATGATTAATATTAAGTCTGTTTAAAATCAGATACATTAAAGGAACGATATGAAATAAGTCAGTGAGAAAAAGTTTGTTAATAACTTCAAATGACTAGACATAATGCAACAAATTGAGTCATAAATATTAAGAAGGAAATCTTAACCATTTGGGATACACAGTTGCAATGTTTTTAATCAGATTTTTGAGCATAGAGAAAAGATGTTCAGTAGATGATTGGAAGCAAGCATCATAAATATTTGTTGAGCAATTTAGTTCAATTTCTTCCTTAATATAGAAGAATGCAGATGAATGAAGAGGACTGGGAAATAAGAAAGAAATTGGGACACATAATACAAATAAAAGAATCATTTATTAGCACAGCTATCAGGAAAACTCATTGTAATATGGTTTGTTTGTTTCATGAGAGTCTCATTTCCTAAGCAGCTTATAGTTAGAAAGAGCATCATATATTTTTAAACAACAAATCGTTTACTGTTGGAAATCAAATTGGAATATTTGTACTCTGCCTTAGGCAAATATTTTTGCTCTGCATTATACTGAAATAATAATAAAAGTAAACATATATACACAAACACACATTCATATACAGGTTATATATACATATATATATATATATATATATATATATATATATATATATTCATTTATGTCCCTTTGATGGCTTAAATAATCATGCTACTTATACCCCAGGCTTTGATTACAAAATAAAATGTGAGCATTGTGAAAAAGCTTTCTAATTCTTGAAAAATAAATCAAATTATATATATGAAATATACATAAAATATATAGTTCATTCCCACTTTTATTTTTATTTTGGTATAAAATTGTGGGGTTTTTTCAAACATGATTTTCAATGTTTTTTAAACTACATTATTTACATTTCATTCATTTCAGGGCTTGCTTCTATATTTCCTTTTTTTCCAGAGAAATTAATGCTAATCAAGTTCATGTTCTTGCTGTAAAAGTGACTCACATTTGAGATTACCACTTGCAATACACTGGCCTAAAGTTACATAAAGACTAATGAAGAAATTACATGCTAAAAAGCAATCAATACTACTTTTCATATTTTTCCCTTTTTCTTTTAACTTGAAAAGTGTGCATTTTCCTCTTTTAAAAAAATAAAAATGGAAATTGCACGTTCCTCTATGTGCCGGGAAAGCCTACGGGTATAAGCAGCATTCCAACAACAGGAGCAGTACCTCAAAATGTCGCCAATGCCTTTTCTCTCACACTCAGGACTGACAATAAGTGCATTATTTACCTTGTATAGGGAGGAAGTGTAAAACTGCCTCTAAATACGAACCGGGGAACAATTCATAGCACATGTAAATGCCATGTGACTGGTTAGATATGCCTTAGCCTCTCCCTATACATGTCTGCTTCCAACATGTAAGAAATGCCGGAGCCTTCTGAGGTCCAATAATATTGGCTTTGGCAACATCTCATCTAATAGGATTACATTCTGAGAAGCCCAGGAAAAGCTGTTGTTATCCACCTCCAGCTCTGCCCTCTGCCCTCTGCCCTCAGGAAAGTAATTAACTCTGCTCAGTCCCCTGTAGAGCTTCAACTCCTGGCTCACAGCACCCTGCCCTGCCCATGGCCCTCAAATGAACACACAGTGCACAGCCTACCATTTCACACATTCCCGCCCTGCGAGTTCCCAATGCAGAGAGGGGACAGATGGGAAGATGGCTAACTCTTAATGATGGTTTGTTTGCATGGATTCCTCTTAGTGTGGATAAAAGTCTCCGTGAATCGAATAGACTGATTTCCATCTTTCAGTGTCTTAATTTTCTTTTCACCTTAGGAGGTGAGATGAATAACAATGTGCTCTGGGCTCCCAAAGGCCACTTTATAATTTCGTGCACAGCCTAAAGCAAACTCAGGGCTGTCTTCATCAAGCTACATGTATCATCCAGACTAAAAACGTTACCCGTAGGTTCTAGGTCATAGGATACAGGATAAGCCTGCCTTAAAACAACAGCTGATACTGGAGGGAGGATCTTCTGTCGATATTTACAATAATTTCATCATTCTCTCCATGCTTTGGGCTCGGAAGATTTGGAAGACCAAGGAAGCAGGGGTGAAACGCTTAGCCAGGTGCCCAGTGGACTGGAAGTGATAAGGACTGCCTTCTAGCCATTTGGGGTATCCCTTGTGCTAAACCAATGTCATGGCAACAAGGAATGAAGCAGTTGAAAGTGGGAGAAGAAAGAATAAAACAGTGTTTTCTAACAGAGCACTGTTTATCTTACCATATCACTTAAACTGCACACAGTAATTGATTATTTCACATGCAGGGGAATTAAAACTTACGCTTGTGCAGTAACTCGCCCCGTCCACAGCTACTACTTGATTTTACGGTAGACAAAGTTGGAAACATGTTGCCTGTCGAATTAATACACCCTGGAAACAACCAGAACAAAGTAATGTCTCAATACATTTTTGCTGAATTAGCAACACATTATTGCTCTTTTTCCAAATCCTCAAGTTTTAGTCATTTTATTAATTCGCTGTAACAAAGTGATAGAAGACACATTTTAATATAAGAAGAGAAACGACTCTTTCTCATATGCTATTAATAAATGTTACCTATAGCCCTTCTCTCTTTTTCCAGACAGTGGCGTGTGTGTGGGGAAAAAATGCAATGACACGGGACAGGTTATAATTTTTTAAAATGCTGCCACATTCTCACCCACCTGCTTCTGTGTCACAGGCTGGACGGGGAGGTAGCGCGTTGTGCCAATATCACATCTTTTGTTAACCAGCAGAGCAACGAGAGCTAAAAGACCCTTCAACACCCTCCAGTGGCAAGTGTATAATGAAGTTAAAAATAAAATAGAGCTCTTCTCAGGGACCTCATCACCTATCTCTTTCTAGTCCAGTACAACGCTTCCCTTTACCCTGCACAACTTAATAACCCAATGCTGGAATTATTGCTTCGTGTAATTATCTGAGTAGCATGCTCTTCTATGAGCTGCTTGGCAGAGGCATAAAAATGAGGTCCTGGCCACCTCGTTGTTAGAGGTCTCATGTCACACATGTCAATGTAGGAGAGTTGCTCTTTCGGTCCAGGTCTGAAGTCCGTGTGACAATTGAAAATCGGCTCCTCCTAGTCCCACGCGTCCCTGCCTCCCTCCCGCAATGGTATGAATAGCACTGATGTGCATTTCATCTGAAGGTCTCTGGCTTTCAAAACTCTACAAGGGTTTGTGGGGAACAGATAACTAAAGTTATCTATTCAGCCTAAACTATGAAAAAAAATTAAAGCAAAAATCTTTCACATTCTCAGGGATTTCAGGCCAAGGGAGAAACTTGAGAATAATTACCTCGTATTAACAATTTGGGTCGTGTTAGGCATAAAGCATAGATTAATATGTGGCTAATTTTGGTTACAGCAGGAAAAGGAGGTTAGAGCCAAAATGAATGGCAGTTTTTGGGAGCACTTAAAAATTTACTGGATTATAATGATGTTTCGGAGGGGAAAAAAATGTTTGTGGGGAAAGCCTGGAGTCATTAAAGAGGATCAAGTGAAAGTCAGTATCCCTGTTGAAAGTCTAGATTCCTTTAAGATTATTTAAGCAAAGGGATTTGGATAATTATAAACAAACATAAGCATAAATAGTTCATAATTTAGATCATCTTTAAGTGGCAGAATAACCCTGCTCATTGGAGTGCTAGTTCATTGCTAAAAATATCAGTTACAGGGCTCAAAATGAAGGGGAAATGATTGGATGATATAATTTTCAACATTTCTTTCCCATCATGATACATTAAACTTCATAGATGAAATATGCTGGGATCACAATACAAACAATTTTGTAATCTGAATTATTTTTATCAGTGTGTTGTAATTAAAAAGTTCATTTATTATTCACATTTATTTTTTTCAAAATGAGCATTGATAATACCTTACATTGTTAATTCAATTAATCCTATTTCAAATTATTTAAAAACAAACTCATGAATTGATCTAATTTCCATATTTAAATTCAAATAGACTCTATAACACTATTTTTTTCAGATTCCATGTGTATCCAGATTACAAATCAAATTAATTATTTTGAGTGCTAGACTAATTGATTTTATCAGAAAATATCAAATTAGCTTGACTATGTATAACTAATTTTGATTTGGTACATCTGTGTATATTGCACATCTGACTGACTGGATTTCTCATGAGAAAAACTTGGCATAAATGTTTGTGTGTGTGTGTGTGTGTGTGTGCGTGCACGCACACAACTTTAGTTGACTTCATATTCAAAGCATTTTAAATAACAGATATCTCAAATTCAAAGCTATCACACTTCAATTTAATTATCTTGATTTTTGGTTGGTATTTGGTCTTAAATTTAATTGAATTTATTTCATATCTGATCATTGACTTAATGGTAATACACTCTATCATTTTCGGATAAAATTAACACTGTGAGAAATGTAAAGACCAAGAGTTTAAATGTCAGTTAGAATTATGCTAATGCGAATACAATTATAAAAATAACCATACTGGGATGAGAAAGGCCATTTGAAATTATGTGACATGCAGTTATTTTTAAGTGAATCTCAAAAGTGTAAATGAGATACAGCTACGAATGGCATAAGGTTTAGAACTTGCCTAAAAAGTTTCTTAATTTTTTTTTGCCTAATCTTTTGGAATTTCTCTAAATATCAGTTGTATCATTAACATTTAAACAAATGCCTACTCCTTAAAAAACAAAGCATTATCTTTTTTTGAGAAATGACTATGTAAGGAGATCTAGCCAGAAATTGGGGAACAACAGGTGTCTGCACCTGCTTATATACAAGCTTAAACCCCTCTTCGAAACCCAGCTAGCTCATTTGATTTCTCCTTCTAATTTACTCAGTATAACCCACATTATTATTATGCTGTTCCTCAAAACAGGTGCCTTCACCCAATCCCTCACTTCCGCCTTTTGCCACTTCCAGTGGGAAGTCCTACTGGATTGTGCATTGCTTCTTTCTATTTCACTCCAATGCCTTAGCTTTATTAGCCCATGAAGCATTTCATTCTCCATCTTAGTCCAGAGTCTCATCATTTCCTGAAGGATCATTGCTACAATTTTTAGCATCTCATCTTTACGTTCCCCAAACCATTTACTAGTAAACAACATAACTCCCTCTCAATGGAAATATATACATTCTGATGTCTTTTCCCTCCTAGGCCTTAAATTCACAAGACCCCAATTTTGTAACTGTCAGCAACTCCTTGTCACAAAACATTCTGCTATCATCAGTGTGTATGTCTGTTGAAAGACTGCTCAGCTCAAATTGATTACTACCTGGAAACAAAAAGATAAAGATCAATTTAAACAGAAAAGAGGAGAAAATTCAGACAAGTCAAAGGATATCTCCAATAGTAAATGCACATTAATTTTTACAAAGAGCAAGTTTCTACTATAGGGATGTCAGAATTCCAAGAACGTAGACAACATTTAATAAAAAAAAAAAGCCTTTATATGTATTATTCATTTCAGAGAGAGGAAGGGAGATGGAGAGAGGGATAGAAACATCAATGATGAGAATCATTGATCAGCTGCCTCTTGCACGCCCCCTACTGGGGATTGAGCTCACAACCTTTTGAAATGTGTCAAAAGGACCTGAGTTTCACCCTGGCTGGTTTGGCACAGTGGTTGGAATATCGGCCCTCAGACTGGAGGGTCACCTGTTGGATTCTGGTCAAGGGCATGTACTTAGGTTGCAGGTTTTCTCCCAGGCCAGGTGTATGTGGGGGGGCAATCAATTGATGTGTCCCTCTTTCATTGATGTCTCTCTCTGTGTGTCTCTCCCCCTTCCTTCCACCCTCTCTGAAAATCAGTGGGGAAGGGGGGTCCTCTGGTGAGGATTAACATAAACAAATGTATGAATGAATAAATAAATACATAAATAAATAACAAAAATAAAAAAGGACCTGAATTTCTATGAGGAGCACTTCTAATGAATTTCCACACTACCAGACTACCGACACCATGGCTGTGCAGACTAATGACTATTTAAAAGTATCATCTTGAGCATTATTTCACTGGTAACATATTCCTCCCTCTGTTTGATATAAGAATACAGGCGATCACATAACATTTCCTATGGATTTATGACATAATGAAATATATTTGGCTCCAGGGAAAATGTCAATGGAGAAGTATATTAAGGATGAGAATCTATTTATACTGGAAATATGATTAAAATTAATCTTCCCTAAATCTCAACTATTTATACATATATTACTACTGCACAATCCGTTGGAAGATAAACTGTTTACACAAACATTATAATACCTGGCACAAGTACCCATGTCTGTAAAACTTCCTTCTAGGTTGCCACTGGCAGAAGAAGCGCAGCGGAAATTTGAGTGACATAGTTTGTGAAACTGATGCCAACCAGTTAACAGTAATTCTCTCTTGAAAGTTCATTTGTCACAATACTTTTAAGAGAAAGTAATTTAAACTGATGTTTCTCTCTTTCTTTCCCTTCCTCTCTGAAATCAATACAAATATATATTTTTAAAATTTAAAAATAAAGTCTTTAAAAAAAGGAAGTCTTTGGGATGGATTGCTAAAATGACCATCCTGTTCAACATTTTCTGCATTTGTGGTCTGTCCTCTGTGATAGTTAAAGCTACTTTGAGTTTGGCCAACGATAATCTATATGAAGCTCCTATATGATCTGTGTCAAACTCTTAGACCTGAGCGTGGTAGTGGACGCGTGGTAGCTGTTACTTTTGCGTAAGTGTTCTTATTGCTGTTAGAACTCCCAGGGCAGTGGGACTTCCGTGGCGTGTTCCCCCAGTGCCCCCTGCTCAGCACCAGTGAAGCTGCACCTGAGAGCAAACTCTAAGTTTATAGGTTTCTGGTTTGCAAATAATTTGTGTTTAAGAATTCATTGCACAGGATTTACTTGCCAATAATTTAGACAGCAATCATGCATTTGCGATAATTCAGGTAACAATTGTAAGTACATAAATGAAACACCTTATATAAAAATGCAGATAAGGAGACATCATTGTATTTTTTCTGACTACAGAAAGTTATACACATGATTGGTTTTAAATGAACATAGACTACTTCAATGTTTTCTAAACTGACATAGAAAATGATATTTGTTTAAGAAATTATTGTTGATAGAAAATGCATTCATATTATAATTAAATGTGTACCATACATCAGAGTTCTGCAAACTTTGTTTTGGTGGAAAGCTGTAGTTAACGTTCTAATCTAGGCTGTACCGACCACTTATTCTCTCCCTGCTGCTGCTGCTGCTTCTTCCTATTCTTTTAAAAACCATTTTAAAAGGTCCTATAATTTGGCCCTTGAGCTGTGTAATTAGCCAATCCTTGCCAATATATTATTATTGCTTCTCTCGCTGCTTATTACATTTTTGGAAGTTGTTTTAAGAAAAGCACTTTTAAACGTTATAATTTTCCCTACTTAATTTATTTAAGAATAATAATTTTAAACCTCTATTAACATATATTCTGGTAAATTATGTTATGAGAGATAACCTCTTCCTTGCCCCCAATTCATCCATTTTCAATATTCGGAAATGTCTCCTGGGGCACCTCGGATCTCTCCATATTGACTATAAAGGTACTTTTCTGTCTTTTATACCACATCTAACAGCAATACAATGTTTTAATTAACACAATTAAAGGTACTTATGTAAGCATAATTGATTGTTAGAAGAGCTTTTTTGGATAACACAGTAAATTTTTTATCTATCAAATTGCTTCTCTTTGTCCTTCGGCAATTTCATCATTAACTTTTCATTTCCAGTCATGAATTGTTCATACTTGTACCTTCTTCTCATCAGGTTAAGGAGAAAGGCAGTTTTTATGCACTTTCTTTCAGAATTTCATATCTCATGTTATACATTTTGACTTTTAAGAAAATATCCACTATGGAACATGTATGTAGAGGAGCAACTATGAATCAACAAATTTAAAGAGATAAAAAGGAAATAGTTGAATTGGAAAAGAGGAAGGAAGATGGACATAAGTTTTACAAAAACCAAGGGATAGGGGAATGAAGCACAAAAAATACTAGGCCTATAAACAACTGTAATAAGCACCGGATTTTAAAATGAACATAAAACTGTCAGATATGTGTGGCAGGATTAGTAACATTATGCTAGATTATTTAACATGTATAACTTGGTTTAATCATATATACAATACCATAAAGAAGGAATGTTTATTTCCATCTTATAAAAATAACTTTACAGACCTTATCAAGGACAATAGGAATTAAATGCCAAGTCTACTTGAGTCCAAAGTTCAGAATGCTCATATTGCATTATTATTTCTCAATTCTACAAAGAAACTAGGGGATGACTTGAAAAGTATGACATGCTTTTGAGTTAATATGGATTATTTCAATGAATTCAGTTCATAAATTGAAAATAATTCCATTGGTCAGCAGCAAGTGACTAGCATGTTAAGTACAGTTGATATTATGCAGTTACATATCATACATGTGTTCACATAGCATGATCATCAGCAGTGTCTGCTAGCTACATAGTAGGTATTTCAATTTGTTCATTTAAGTCTTTGTTCTGACAAAGCAAGGCTTCTATTTCTACTCGATTACGCTCCTCCTTCTCCTTCCTCCACCATCTCCACACATACACTGATATTCAGTAGAAGGTCATTTTACCAGGACTTAAATTATATTAGGTCAATGATAACAGATAAATTATCCTAACTTCAGGAGAGTATGTTGATAGACAATGATTTGATTAAACTCAAATGTCTTTACATATTCTCATACTTTTCTCTTTATTTTATCACTTAGGAAATAAATCTGTAATATATATTTGCACCACTGCATTCAATCTTATAAAATGACTAATATCTCCAAAAAAATATGTAACTGATTTAGAATAGGTGTTGGTAAGCATTTTATGCCTAAGATGTAGTAATCAGGATACTACATTAGTGCTGAGACAAAGAGGTTTCTAAAAATTGTATTGTTACAATTCTAAAATAATAATTATTATTTCTGTAATGCTGAGCCACTAGAAAATAAAGAAGTTTTGGGGGGATAATATTTTAGTTGGTTGGACTTCAAAGTATTTGTTATAGTATTTTTTATGGTAGTTCAAAGTTAGTATTTCTTATCCTTAAGATTGATTGAAGTGCTATTAATGCTGATCTGTAAAGATATTTTTCACATTTTATCTTTGAAAATGCTTTTTGATACAGACTGATACTTCCAAGTATTGATAATCTGTCCACAAGCATCTGCTATTAATACATCATATTCATGCCATGACAGGCGGGCATAGAATTCCATGAGATGTTTCTCTTGAGAGTTGATTTCTTCTTATTATTAATTATTTGTTTCCCCAGTTGTCTCAGAGTTGCCCAGTGGGAATGCTCTCATTTTTTATAGCATTTCACTGCTTCTGGCAAAAGATATAGATACCAGGAATCATTATTTCCATGCCTCAGTGGGGCCGAGGTGGCCGAGTGGTTAAGGCGATGGACTGCTATTTCCATGCCTCAGCCCTCTCTTCGAGAAACCCTATTTTCTTTTGTTGGAGAATGGCATTCAGAAGGTAAGAGTGCGAGTGGCTATGCTCATGGCTACTGGTTCATGGCTACCAGACTCTCCTTGCAAACAGCCAAAGAACATGAAAAAAGTATATATACATATATAATTTATTTATTTATACATGCTATATATAAACACACATTTATATATGCATGTATATATAAATTAATTTATACACTTCATATATAAATATATATATTTTACATGTATATAAAATATATGTTTACAGTGTAGGTATGTTACCTTCTATTTCTTTATATGATGACAAGCATTAATACTAGTACTTCTATTTACCATCCAAATGCACAGTGTGTATATATATATATATATATATATATATATATATACACACACACACACACACACACACACACACACACACACACACTTTCATTGATTTCAGAATAGAAGGGAGAGGGAGAGAGAGAGAAACATCAATGATGAAAGAGAATCATGGATTGGCTGCCTACTGCATGCCCCCTACTGGGGATTGAGTTTGCAAACTGGGCATGTGCCCTGACTGGGGATGGAAAGGTGACCTCCTAGGTTCAAAGGTTGGTGCTCAACCACTGAGCCATGCCAATTGAGTCACAGTGTTCATTTTTGTTTATTTTCCCATATTTGTAATTCCCTGCCCTAAAAGTGAGGAGGAGTGTTGCTGTCATTATTCTTATATTAACTTATTTTAATATATTTATTGTCAGTGTATTTATTAGCATATTTACTTTTTCAAACCACCGCATCCATATATGATGAACCTTGCCCCCTGCAGCCGGTTCCTCCTCCACATGCTGACTCTCCTCCCACCAGCTCCACACCCCAGTTCCGCTGCTCCCTCCTGTGGGTGCCCCTCAGCCCCTGGGTCCTGCACCCCTGGCTAAGCCCTCTGCTCCAGGAAGCCTCTGCACTACATTTAGGATACGACAGTGCCAGGCTGCCCTCATGTGGTAGGCCTCCACACAGGCACACACATGGACTCTGACATCCTCTAGTGCAGCGGTTCTCAACCTGTGGGTCGCGACCCCTTTGGGGGTCAAATGACCCTTTCCTAAGACCATCGGAAAACACATATGTAATTACATATTGTTTTTGTGATTAATCACTATGCTTTCATTATGTTCAATTTGTAACAATGACATTGGGGTCACCACAACATGAGGAACTGTATTAAAGGGTCGCCCCATTAGGAAGGTTGAGAACCACTGCTCTGGTGTATTCTTACCTATCTCCCATCTCACCTGTCCCTGCCACACCCGCCCTGGAAGGTGTTCTCTCCAGCTCCCCTGAAATCTGAGCCCCTGTGCTGGGTAGTTGCACCCCCGCCCCCCCGCCCCGGCACCCCCTCTCCCAAACCTATAGCTTGATTGTGCTCCGATACAATAAACACGGGCGCCAAGGATGGAGACAGTTTCCTTGTCCTACTGGACTGTGAGCTCCAGGGCACTCACCCCCGCCTGGAATCAAATCGTGTCCTCCTGGCTCATAGGTCAACGCTCAACCATTGAGCCATGCCAGTTCGGCGTGTTGAGCAATTTTTAATAGGCTACATCAAAATCATATCTATTATCTCTTACAAAAATTGTAGTACCTTTTTTGTAATGTTAATATTACAATTAACTTATTTTAAAATCCGTTACACACTTCAGACCCTGCTGATTTAAACCGTAGAAGAATCTTTTCTAACTTAATAATTTAGACAATTAAAATATTTTATTTATTTTTAGGATTTATTGGGGTTATATTGGTTAATAAAATTATACAGGTTTCAGGTGTACAATTCTATAATATAGCATCTGTATATCCTATTGTGTGCTCACCATCCGAAGTCTAATCTCCTGTCATCACCATTTCTCTCCCATTTACCCTCTTCTACCTGCCCCGACCCCCTTCCCATCTCATAATCACCATACCATTGTCTGTAGACAATGAAAAACTGTGTTTAAAGTTAATGTTTGTTAGAATTTGTCAGTAACTTTTCCAATAATTTTTTGTTTGAAAAATAGCCTTATAAAGGAAATTTAACATTTCTTGTTGTAATCAAATTGTAGATTAACTTTTTCCTTTCTAGGACAATTAGCTTAGATATGTAATAGAATAATAGGTTATATATATATATATATATATATATATATATATATATATATATATATTTTTTTTTCATTTATACTTAGATATATAATTATTACAGAGATGCTATTAGAAAAATATATAAATTCAGAGCATTTTATTAATATAATGACTAAATATACTAATTTTAAAAGGCCTTATATTCCATGATACAAAGAGCCACACACTTATGTGAATATATTAAGATTATAATTCTAGAATTTCTAACAGCTGTGTGTTTCCAGCTCTCTTACCACTGCTGGGGTTCTCTTTTTACAAATGAACATTTAAGATTTTGGAAATAATTGGTTCTACATTTTTTTCCATCTGAATTAACTTTGGGATTCTGTAAAGATGAAATTATACTTTTCGCACATGTTTTTGTTTAGTCTAGTCGATGTAGATGATGTATGGTCCTACGTATGTTTCTTTTAGCTGTGAATTTACCCAGTGTACCTTGGAGCAAGGCAAACTACATAGGGAGCAAAGAGATCTTGAAGAAATTCTGTAAATCCCCTGCCCCTTGGTTTCCTCATCTATAATAATAAAAGGGTAATATGGTAATTAGACCGGGCAGCCAAATGACCTTCTGGACGGCCGGACATACTTCCTGATAAAGCTGGGGCCCAAGGGAAGCCATCCGGAGTCCTGGGTGCCTGTGGGAGGAAGGAGGAGGGAAGCCCGGGTCCTGGGTGCGGGAGGGAAGCCAGTGCTGGCAGCCAGGGTAAGGAAGGCTCACTCTTGCATGGATTTTCATGCATCGGGCCTCTAGTCTTTCAATAACTTTGGATGTGGTGGAGTTAGACATTCAAGATCCCTTCCTGAGGTGTAAGTAAAATGGAAAAAAGTATGGAGCTGCCAAGTCACTACTTTCTTTGTTGATGCAGAAACATCATCATTAAATACAAGCGCGACATGAAAGCAATGGCTTCCACCGAGGTGAAGCTGACCACCCTAACTCTGCGGAAGCAGCATTTTCAGCAATGGAGCTAACAAGCTGAGGTCCATAAAAAAGCAGAGGCAAGCCATGCATGTGAGCAGGTGATGCTTTAGACATGGAACCGATGATCTTGAAGCGCTTGCACACCGTCCAAACACAGAAAATCATGAGGCTGGATCATAAAATGTCCCCAATCCATAAAATGCTACTATTTTACTCCTGCAAACAGCCATTTTACTGCTTTTTTTGTTCTGTGTGTTTTATGGGCTGGAATTCTTTTATGGTGTCTATACATTTCGAGCTTGTTCCTGGAAACATGTTTCTAGTCCTTTATCTTTTGAAAATACTGCAGCTGGCAATAATGTATTGGGTGTTTGTAAAGGAAAAAATTCTCTATTAGATAATGTGGAAAGCTTAAGAACAAAAGAAAATGCATTTCCTGTCCAATATAAGACATCATTGTGATGTTTGGAATGTAATAATAAGATTACTATTTAAATACCTAGTTATTTTTATTCAGTTATGGTTATATTTGTGTATTTTTCTTTCAGGTGTATTTTCCCCATTTGCTTCCCTCAGAAAAAAAGAGAAACTTCTAATAAGTAAGTAAATGATCAGAAAAATATTCAGAGGTGGTTTTCTATTATTCATTATATTTCTAACGCTATAGTTGCACTTTGCCTGAATATGTTTCTTACATATCTCCATTTTCATCCCATCTCTATTCCTTTCAATCATGAATTTTCAATGGAAGAATTACATTCTTATCGTATTGAGAGGTTCCTTCCCTATAATGTTATTGATGATATTCTGTATATCAGTAAAATATAGTAAACCATCATGAAAATGTTGGAAATTCTGTTGTTTTGTTATAAAAAAGTTATCATCACTTATTTTTAGGGAAAAAAAAACTACAAGGACTACATAAAGCATATTCAGTATTTAAAATATTTGGAAGCTAATCTACACATTTTAATATAATCATAATTTAAGAAATTCAAGTTCATAAACTCTTACTCATTTACTATTCAGATATTTATTAGGCAAGGCAAGATGGAGTTTCTAAAAACAGACACAATTAATTTTGTGCAACATCATTCTGATTTTTGAGTAATTGGATATAATTTGCTGTATTTCAGAGTTTCTATAAATAATGAGGTTACTTTTTTGAGTAAGTCAAATAACTCTTCAACTTGGTAACTAATTTTAATGTTAGACAAACACAATATAGACAGTCTTTTCATAAACACATGGGAGTTGATTTATTCATATCACAACATTACCAGCTAGACAATATTATCCAATAAATTTGTTTTAGTGGCATCACTCATCAATATTCTATCAAATGAACTTTGAAGTGACGTTGAAAGAAAAGCGGGTGTGAGTAAACTAACGCTCTGGTTGGAAATAATCTAGTATGTAACCTCCAACTGCAGAGAAACTCTCTCTGTATCTCTTATTGTTTGGTGTCTTCTCTTGCTTGAACACCCTCTTCCAGGACCTAGTGCATTGCTCTCCATACTATGAATAGTTAAGTCCATCCTAAGATGCTGCATCAAAAAATTTGCACTTTTATCACAAAATTTTTACCATTATATTAAGAGTGTTGAGAAAAATGAGCATGGTCTTAAATTAAGAAAACATTTTATGCCCGACCGGCATGGCTCCGTGGTTGAGCGATGACCTATGACCCAGGAGGTCAAGGTTTGATTCCAGGTCAGGGCATGTGCCCAGGTTGTGGGCTTGATCCCCTGTGGGGGGCGTGCAGGAGGCAGTCAATCCATGATTCTCTCTCATCATTGATGTTTCTTTCTCTCTCCTTCTCCCTTCCTCTCTGAAATAAATAAAAAATATATTTTCTAAAAAGAAAACATTTTATAATTACCTGATACACATGGATAAAATATATATCCAATTCCAGTTGTCCAGCTGTGAATTACATTTTAGTTGCTAATCAAATTGAGCATTCTATTTCAGTACGATTTTTCAAGGCAGCATTGCAACTCTCCACTTACTCTATCACATCCTAATCTTATCTGTATAAAGGAGATCAGGTCTATTAGAGCATATCAGAATCCGATAGGGCAGGGTAATCTTTTCATTTTGCTACTTGTCTGCATGATGGGGCCAGGGAGTGGGGACCTGCTAATTCTAGTCGTGCAGTTCATCCCCTTGTAATAGGAAGTTCAAACTTAAATCCAGGCAAGACTTAGATACAGCTGATCTGGCTGCTGTTGTTGAGACAACACCATGATTAACATACCAAGAATTTATAACTCAATGTCTCCTCCAAATATTCACTTAATTCTTCCTTCCCTTTTATTGCAGAAAAATGCTCCACTGGACTAAGGCCTGACCTCAAATTTGATACATTTACACTTGTGCTGCCTTGAATGAATAATATATACTGACACTTCAAAATATTGATTTCAGTTTTCCAAACACTCTGCACATTTTTAAATGGGAGTTAGTATTATTCCGCTGCTTGAATTTCTAATTGTGGCATTGTACATTTGCCAGGTTCATTCTGGGAGATTCCCTCTACTCTGTGTGCACAGTATTGGTGAGGAAATCACTGGCATACAGGGTCAATTTTTTTTTCTTCCCGGCATCCCCAATACAGGTGGAGTTGTACATACCCATGCCTTCTGTTTTTCTAAATATGTTTTTAATTGATTTTACAGGGAGAGGGAGAGAGAAACATCCATGGACTGCCTCCTGCATGCCCCCTACTGGAGAGCCAGCCTGCAACCCGGGCAGGTGCCCTCACTAGGGATCCATCTAGCGGCATGGGATGACATTCAACCAATGAAGCCACCCTGGCCCGGGCTGACCTATGCCTCCTTCACCAAGCAGACTCTCTCCCCCAGGACTTTACAGCCTGTACAAGAAGCATCGGGACATGAGTGAGAAATGTAGGTCATTCATTGCAGTTGAAGTGATGTGACCACATGGTATCATTACAAACTTCCCTGTACTAGTTCCTCTTCCTCACACATCAGGAACTCGCTGTCTAATCTGAAAATTGAAGCTCCAAACCCTCATTTGCTTTAGTGCCTTGATACAGTATTTCTGATAATAACCAGTTTTTCAGAGACAGTAATTATTGAATTTAACCAAGAAACAGAATTGATCTAGAATCTAGTTGTGTTCAATAATTTTATTACCACAAATTTCCTGTTTTTCTGCACTATGAAGCAAACTGGAAATTGTGTGTTATATCTTGATAAGATAATAATATCTGTAAAAGGATACCTAAAATTTTCTGAATTTTAGGGACATAATTTTCAAATATATGATTAGGAGAAGATTTAATATGATTATTAATTGAGGAGAATAATTTTATATGACATGCATTAGTATAATTCTATGTGGCACAAATGGCTTAAATGATGTAAAATGAAATAAATTTTAAAAACCCAACTACTTGAAATATATATTATATATAGGTTAAACGCTATAATTACAGATTTAAAATAAAGAGAAATATGCTTGTAAGGGCTTAATAAAAACAGGCAGATATGAAGAGCAACATTCAAGCTAATACAATATTTAAGAAAGCAAACTCAGATTAATGAACATCATCACCTCATCTTAATATTTATAATATTTGCCCCGTGACATAAATATACCTAACTTTATTAATACACATTTCATATAAAATTCATTCATTGAAATAAGGTTTAGGTTCTACTTAAAATAAATGGAGCTATCTACAACATATTTGCATTTAACCATATTAATGAGATATGCCTTTAAAAACCTTAACTTGGCAAAGTCTAGTTATCTACTCTGCTTATTCATGACTTTTTCTTATTTCACTGTATAGAGAAGATATTTAAATATGACCTGTTAACAATTTAAAATATAAATATTGTTAAACACATTACCGAGCAATTTTCTTTGCTATTGATATTTTTAACTTGCACCAACCTCAAGTATTATTTTCTCATAGGTTGTTCTCAAATGCTATGTTGCTCTCCACAAGAAGGAGAATTAAAAAGATAAATTCATTGATAATATAATTATGTCAAATCATTCACTGAGGCTAATCCTGCCAAATGCAAAGGATGTTAGACTGAGCTGGTTTGCATCAGCTTCTCTAGTACCAGGGAGAAATTTGTTAAGAAATAAACTCTTAGTAGCGTGATCTGCAAACCATTTGTATGGCACATCACCCTGTGTGATTAGTCAAGGCTACAGAAGACGTGGTTTCGCTTCCATTTATCATTCAACGTGTACTGTGATTATTTAACTTAACATCTGGGATGTCTTAAATATCACAACCATCTTTCTGCATGAGAAAATAAATGGAAACACTGGAATTTCCCAAGCCGTGGGAAATACATGTATTACAAATTGAATTGAGCTGCAGAACAGTGTTCGAACTGTGCCATTACATCCAAGCGAGCTTACTCAGCAGTGAGCTTCTCCTGCAGAAATCGATTGTGTGATACAAGCTGGTTATGAATGAGGAAAAAATGGAAAACAAGTGCTCCTTCATACCAGTAACTAATGGTGTATTCAGAAAAACATTTCCAGGCAGTTTGAAGAATCATAATGTATAAGGAAACCATAGGATTTCTGTCTTTGATATGCTACAGACTCCACAGCACCCACTGAAAATGATTTTCTATTGCTCATTATGCCAAATAAAGCAACTGTGAATCATGTCTTTTCTACTTAAATATCTTCATAGAAAATTAATTAAGTATGTAAAACATCATTCATATTAGTACTAAAAAGACCTTTTTAAAAAAAAATTGTGCCCCTCAATATGTAAACATGTATTAGGCTCCTACAGGTTTAAGTAGATTTTAATGTCCTGCCATCATGGTTTATATGCAGTTAACTATTTCCAAAGACAACATAAGCATATAAAAGAGTTCCTTATATATTTTGAATAGTAACTCTTTATCAGATATATGGTTTGGAAATATTTTCTTCCATTCGGTGGGTTGCACATTCATTCTGTTCATAGTTTCCTGTGCTGAGCAGAAACTCTAGTTTGATGTGGTCCCGCTTGTTTAGTTTTGCCCTTGTTGCCTGAGCTTTTGGTGTCATATCCAAATATCCTTGCCAAGGTCAACCCTAAGGAGCTTTTTCCCCATGTGTTCCTCTAGCAGTAGTTTAAGGTTTCAGGTATTGCATATAATTTGAGTTGGTATTTTGTGCATAAAATACGGATGTAAGACACAGTTTTCATTTCATTCCTTTAGATGTGGATATACAGTTTTCCCAACTTCATTAATTTCGGACACTATCCATTCTGTATTCTTGGTACCTGTGCCAAAAATTAGTTGACTATAGGTGAGCAGGTTTATTTCTGGGCATTCTCTTCTTGCTGTAAATGTTTCAAACATTCTCACTGAGCGGGGTGAGGGAAAAGTTGCTAAACTCACTACCTTTGGAAATCAGAGGAATCAGTAAGACTAAAGGTGAAACCTTTACACAAGCTCTATACACTCATTGATAGAGCTGTATCCTGAAGCAGTATGGATTGAACATTCTGATAAGGCTATATTTGTATACTGAAATTAAATAATTAAATCAATGGATCGCCAGTGCTTGGAAGTGGTATTCTTACTCTGAGTGGGAAATTACAGAGCAGCAAGAAGGAAAGGCTAGAATGATCCACATGATATTTAATTACAGTTGGAGATGTCAGTATGAATTCATGTTTATCCTAATATAGGTACAGGTTTACATGAAGTGTTTATAGACAGGCATATAAAAGGGTTATTATACCCACATCTATTCCTTTGTTCTACTGAAAGGTTCTAGAAACATTGACATCCAAGCGAGCACATTTAGAACACATATGTTTGTTTCTAATACAATTTCCCCCCCCAAAAGGAGGCAAATCTATGTGGAGGAATGGTTGATTCTAGGACTGGAGCAGACAAATACACAAAAGTAGCCTGAAGCAACCTGTAGCATCAGAAAGTAATAAAGGACTGAGAACAGTGGCAATGGAAATTTGGCAATGATGTATGTCAAGGGCAAATAGGATCTCACTGTAAGAAAACCCAATCGCCAAAGCTGGAATGAGTGAACAACAAAATAAATAAAGTAGAATTGGTTCATAACCCAATTTTAACATTAACATCCATCAGTTCCTACTAGTATACACAATATTTTAAAACACAACTACATGGCTGAACATGGACAAAAATCCACTATTCAGTAGAATTCCAAGTAATTTTCATAGCAACTCTGCCCTCAAAGGCATGAAGCCTATCTCCCACTCCCCAAGTGTGGGTTGCACAGTGGTTCCCTTCCAAAGTCCATGGTGTGGACAAGGGAAAATAGTAACTTTAAAGTGAAAAAATCTGACAAACACTAGCCCGGTGTTCAAAGTGAACATCAACAGTGATAAATCAGGTTGATAACAGCTACCCTTGATGGGACATTATGGGAATAAAACTTTACCTCTAATCTTATTCCCCCAAAACTATAACCTCAGTCTAATCATGAAAACACACACACACACACACACACACACACACACACACACCCCACAACCCGACAAATCCCAACAGGGGGATGTTCCACAAATATCTGACCAGGTCATCAAAAAACAAGGAAAGAATCTCAGAGGGAAGGTGGAGGTGGGCGGTGGGTAGGAAGAGATAAACCAAAGAACTTGCATGAATACATGTGTAACCCATGGACACAGACAACAGGGTGGTGAAGAGCTGGGGTGGAGGACTGGGGCAGGCTATAAGGGGCCAATGGGGGAGAAAGAGTGACACATGGAATACTTTCAATAGTAAAAATTTAATTAAAACAACAACAACAACAAAAAACAAGGGTAGGTTGAGAAACTGTCACAGAAAGAGGAGCCTAAGAAACATAACAACATCATGTAAGGTGACATCCTAGATGGGATCCTAATAGAAAAAAAATGAGGTAAAAAACCAATGGGAAATTTTTAGTAATAACTTGTGAAATAACACCTGGAGTTCAAATACAAAATCTCTGCTTCAGTCAATTAGTGAGAAGAAAAACACAACAAAAAAGATAAACAGAAATATGAAAAAGAGAAGGTAAAAATCACTGTTTCCCAGTATCTAGAAAAACATTGTTTTCTGATGCCCTCAAGTGAAAGTTGTCCACGTTATGAAGCTGTTTGCTTCTGCATGGCTGTTGGGCCAGCATCAGCTTTCACACGCTAGCAGCCTCGGGAGGTTTTCTAATTAAGATACTTAATGGTTGTATCTTATTAATTCTTGTTGATTGAGGACGGCTGGTGTCATTTCACTTGCTAAGTGTACCTCCAAAGATAAATGTTGTTTAATTTGAGCGTTAATTAAGTAAGCCCCATGAGATATTTTACATGGAGGATCAAAAACCATCTATCGCTGATCAAGGATACAGCCCACTCGTGTAGGGAGTAGAGACTAAAGGGAGCAGGTACCTATTAATGGTTAATAGGAACGACTGGAATGGATATGCCTCTGGTGTTTTTCACAATAGTTAGAGAGATTAAAATGCAAAATCCTGAAATCAGTTATGAGGACATGTGGTTCATTGCATGAGCCTACTGATGACTAGTGGGCAGAGAGGCAAGTGTTGACTCCATCAGAGGTAAGAAGGCGGGGTCGTGACAGTAAGGGACAACCTTGAAAACATGAGATTGCAAGGTTGTTTGGTAGTTCACCTTTTTTATGCTTTAATATTCCCTTTGTTTTTTCTTCCTTTCCATATTATTGGGCATAATCAGTGCAGTCAGTTTCCTGAGTGAGGGGCAATGTCTTGTATCATTTACACCCAACTTTCCTAATAAAATGTATTTCTTTGTCATTGCATAAGCAAATCAGAATGGTCCAGGCATATTTTTAAGACATTGCAGGTGTTGTGGTTTTTTAAAATAGGTAATTGTTTCAATGTATTCAGAAAACATACTAGATTATATATGCATGGATGCATTTTCCTAACCCACAGTGGGGAACAGGAATATAAGGGGAGGGGGACGGGTGGAAGTGGTAGAGGGCATAGAGGGTTTAGATAAAGGGTGATGGAAAAAATTAAACTTAAAAAATCATCTTAAAAAATTCATTTAGAGACGCCCAGCTCTCCCCTTAGGATGTAGTTTACATCCATGTGCACTTCGCTAGCGTCTTGTAAGTTACAGGTAAGTCATGAACGGATATTTTAGAAATGCAGCAGTGTTAGCAACTGTCCACTTGAGGTTGTCTGGTCCCAAAACAGCTGTGCCCGATTATCTCCTCTGATCAGATAACTTGATTTTCCAAGTATTTTTTCTTTTTTAGACTCCGGAGCCAGAGATGGGGCATCTGTGGTGAAATCTGTAACGGTCTCCATGGAATTGTGTTTGCGGTGGAGAAAGAATGTGAACCAGGCACTTAGGTTCTAAAATCAAAGAAACCCAAGCCGTCGCATTACATGTCCCATTCCTGACTGTGTTTTTAAATAAAATAATTGTGTGCATGTGTGTGTAGGAGGCAGGCTTCATTGCTTAGGTCAGTGGTCGGCAAACTGCAGCTCGCAAGCCACATGCGGCTCTTTGGCCCCTTGAGTGTGGCTCTTCCACAAAATACCGACTCTTCCACAAAATACTGACTTCTGCGCATGGGCCATGAAATTTCAATAGCACTGTACATGCGCGCCCGCATGTGGTATTTTGTGGAAGAGCCACACTCAAGGGGCCAAAGAGTCGCATGTGGCTCAAGAGCCGCAGTTTGCCGACCACGGGCTTAGGCATACATTTACTCTGAGCACTCAATATCCATGTTCTTAATATTCTTTCTCAACACGGAGCATTCCCTGAACTTTCACAAAAGCCTCAGATTTTCAGATTTACACCCTCTCTCTCTGGCTCATTTCTTGTCTCCCTTTCTCTGCCACTAAGGATTTAACTCAGATTTCTTTTATCAGTTTGAATTCAAAGCAACAAAAGCTGAAAACCCCACAAATCCTGCCTAATCTGCTTTGTATATGGGTGTGGGCATGTGCATGTGTGTGCACATGTGCTTGTGTGTTTCTGATGCTCAATTTCTTACCCACACATACTTCCAGCTTTCCACATCTGCCCTGACCTACTCATTAAGACATTTTTTAATAATGGTGTTTTCTTATGAAGAGGTCTTTTGTGCTGGCTGTAAACAGACATAGTTCACCTCTTCCCACACATTTACCACAACATCTAATGATTTTTAGGGCTTTATTTAAATAAAAAAACTCCTCATTAATTCAGTTCATATCATTAGGTAATTAACTAACTCTCTGATTTGGGGCAGTTTTCTCAACCTTGATGGGATTTTAATATCCTGGATTTGACCTGTAAAAAGAAGGCGTTGAAATTAAGAAAACCCAAGGCCTATAAGCTCTAAAATTTTATGTAATGTAACAATAAATAGAAGCATTCCTATGTGATAGGCAAAAGTAAAGTTTTCTGGTTTTATGCTAGTCAATAATAAACAAATATCTGATTTTTAGTTTTCTTTTCCCTTAATAGGTTAAATACAAATTTCAAATTACTTTTAATAGAATCATTATTTACAGTGGGATGTATAGTTTAGTGGTGTGATATTTAAAGGCATCATGCTATCTCATTGATAACTGTTTGTATCTGCTAACTTGGTGTAATATTAAAAAAACAAACACACACACACACACACACACACACACAAAATCCTCTTTAACTATCATTCAATCCCCACTCTACAATTACTCTTGTTCCTAACGGTACAAAGTTGATAATGTCTATAACCCCGAAAGCCTGCATTTAACATAAGACTTACTCTTCAGACATGTTAAAAATACTAAAACAAATTGAAATAAGATTTTAAATTAGAAAGTCTTAAAGGTGTGCTCGTTATGTATGTGTATATATCAATATGTAAAGGATAAAATATTGCAAAACTTCAGTGGGTATGTTAGAAAGACTAAAAGGAGATGCTCTCATTCACATACATTTTTTTTCTTTAAGGTAAGAATAGAAATACTAAATATAAATAAGACAAGACGTGTTTCCCTGGCTTTAATGTCACTTTCACTTTACTTAATATGTGATACTGGACCTTAGGGGGGCAATAAAGGAGAACTGAGGTGTTCAAAGAATAAGAAGTGAAGATCAAAAAGTATTTTACCGCCGGCTCATATTTAATAAGATGAGAAAGAAAAAAATGCATTAGAAAGGAATCGCAATAAAAGCGAAGATATTCTTGCCAGCTTATCCTCCATGATATCTACTATTTTAATTCAAGCTAATGCAATTCAACCTTAAGAAACTATCTGTGCTATACCCCAGGCACCATTTTAAAGCATTACCGAGATAAAAGCTTGAAACACCTCTTTTAGAAGGATTTTTTTAAGGCACCTGACAGAGACTACCTGGCCGAGCTCCCCTGTCCCCTGTGCCACCAGTGGAGGCTTTATTCAGGAGCCAGGGTAGTCCATCCCCTAGTAGTCCATCTTCCAGAGTGGAAGACTGCCATGACTCAACGCTGACCAAGCCAGAGGGAATGAAGAAGCCCCAGGTTAACACCTCAGGTGAAGTACGAAGACAACTTTCCTTGCAGAGGATCAAACACTGTTTGGTTCTCTGATTGTAATAACCAGTCCAAGGCCTTTGCTGTGTTATGAGTCCTTTCATTGTACAAGAGATGCCCCCGACTTTATTCTTTCTCAAGATTGCGTTTGCTTTTCAAACTGTTTCTGCTCCTTCACTTGTTTTGCCTTCTCTTTCTAGTAGCCCAGAGGCACAGATCAGGCTAATCTGACACTGAGACCACCCTCATCAGCTAGCTCTGACCTCCAGTGACTTCTCTACCAGCATCCCCCTGGGCTCCCAAGCATAGAGCTCTTACTACCTCTAATCCAAGTGAGTGTAATAATCTCCTGAGCCATTCTATGTCTAGTTGTGTCCTCATCTACCCCTTTTCCACCTGAGACAATGTTGCAATGTCTGAAGTTTACATTAAAGTGCCCCATATTCAGGTTACGAAGCTTATACTTAAGTATTGAGAACCAATGAGGCATATTCTACCTGTTGACCACATATACACTCAGAAACTAGTATAAACAGAATTCCCCAGATCAGTGACTTTTCCTAATATACTAAGAATAAAAATATTAATTCTTTTATTCTAGTAAAATGAATACAAGGCCACAAAAATGAAATGAAATAAATATCAGAGAAATTTTATTATCTATGCATTAATCCAAGTTATGAAGACTGTCTACTAAACTTCAAACTATCCTGAAACACTAATCTCTAAAAGATTCTTTTGCTGACAGATGCATTTACTTTTATTTTAGTCAAATGTCATTTTGGGAGTTTTGAAAATAGTGAATGAAGGTAAGGGAAAGTAAACTTTTAAGTATAGGAATTTGAAGTTTGCTATTTTCTTTGAAAATTCCGGTTTATTATAGTTGACACATGGGGATGAAAGAGCAGTAAGAGAGACCAGAGGGTAGAATTTATCTGTAGCATTAATATTTTCTTTTGGAAATTCAAGCTTTTTTTAGTAAGTCTGTAAAATCACTTTTGAGGATATAAAAAAGGCACAATTCTCACCTCCTTTCAAACTGACTCAGGAGACTGCTAAGTGGTCATTCCCTATTTGGGATTATGAGCTTTGTAAAATCTAGAGCCACATCAGTAAGGGCACATTGCAAAATTAAGTCTTTAATGGCATTATTGGGGTTTCATTCACATAACTGAAAGTTCCACCACTGTAATATATAATTCATCACAATATAGATTTAGAGTGTTTCCATCACTCCACAATGAGTCCCTGTGTCCCACTGTATTGGAATCTAGAACTGTACCCACTCACCCCTCTCATCGCAGTGAGACAGGAACTCCATTAGAACGAGACCGCCAAGAACTCATGGCTTCCTCTCCTCTATGCCCAAGTCCCAGTCAGACCACGATAGCCTGGAGGTGCAGGCCATCAGCAGCTCCTACCCTGCACCTGTACCCAGCTACATGCTGTTGAGGCTCAGTTCTGGGCCACTTCCAAAAGGTGGGAGGAAGGTCCCTTCTCTTGCCCAGTCTCCACTCACGGAACAGAAGTTCAACTGGAGTGTGGTTCTGCTGAGAGCCCTGGGCTCCAATCATAGCTTATAAAGAATGCAAATACTTCTGTTTATCAGTTTCTGTTGGTCATTAGATTCCACATATGAGTGAGATAGACCCAGAGACATAGAAGCATTGAACAGACTGTCAAACCTCAGAGGGAAGTCAGGGAAGGAGGTGGGAAAGACATCAAGCAATGAACTCGTATGCAAATATGTATAACCCATAGACACAGACAATATGGTGGTGAAGGCCTCAGGTGGGGAGTGGGGGTTGGGGGTGGATGGGAGAGGCCAATGGGGGAAAAGGGGGGCATATGTAATACATTCAACAATAAATATAAAAAGAAAAGAATAAAAATACAAATTTTCTATTCTAATCTATTTTCTATTCTAATTTTTAATTTATGAAATTATAAATTAAAAACAGAAATCTCTTTCTTTCTACAACCTGTGTATGTTCCTTGCCTTTCCACATGCCTTGTAATTTTTGTTGAAAGCTGGACATGTTCGGCAGGGTCATGGGAACTTAGATATGAAGGCCTCTGAGGGGAAGATTTATGATCATCTGGTGGAGAAATGGAGCTTTGTACAGTGTTTGCTATATAGGTGACAAAGGCTTCCAATTCTGCCTGTGTCCATTCTGTTTCCCTTCTTACATCTCCTCAGAGTTAAAAAATCCATGGCTCATGGTTCTTTCACTTTCCAACATTATCATAATGGAGCCCTTGTATTTTCATGGTAAGGTATAGGGGAGGGGAAGGTTTCTATAATCGTATGATTACAATTGCCGGTCCTCCTAAAATATTAAGGTGTCACTGTCGTCCCTAGAGATACATAAGCTTGCTATAAACTGCTTTTGGAGTCAAGAGATGAGAAGGTAAAAGCATTTTTGCCCTTTTGCTCTAGGACATACGACTTCCACCTAAAAGTCCAAATTCATAAGATTTCTGGTACTTTCTTCAAAGCTCATTGGAATGTGTACAACATTATTGTATCTGTGAAGGTCGGGCACACTGTCCTGTTCCCGTACAGCCTGTGCTGTGTCTATTTCACCTGATGTAGACATGCATAATGAAATCCACAATCGCATGTGATTTTAAATTGCATCTCCCTGGCTTGTAATAGTGAGAACTCTACCACTGACATGGAAAGAAATCCCTGCCAGTCCCACAGATTTGCAGAACGGTTACCAGTGGGAAAATTGGTCAATTTCTATAGCGGATCCAAATCTACATTTTGAAAAGTTTCCAGCTCCTACTCCTCTCTCTTTAGTTCTCAAAATCCAGACATGTTAAAAAAACTTCCTTGCCACTCTGCTGTTTTCTGCTTCTCAACCCTGTGCCTTGAGTTTCTCATGGCAAAGAAATGGATCCTATTTAGCGTTCTTACATCAATGTTTTATATCTTTAGCCCTTTAATTACCTTGGTCATCGTAACCCTTTCTTAAACCAAGGGTGGCACATGGAAACCACATATACATGGTAGGTGTTTTTGTGTGTGTCTGTGTTTTGTTCTTTTTTTTTTTTGAGGGAGGGGTGATTTCTACAGAAGAACTAGACTTTTGGAAGTAAAATGGCAGTCCCTCAGCCCTGAAGTATGGGATGGGGGATGGGAATGGTTAATAGCCCCTAGGCCACACGCAATGAATACACGCCTGCTAACTCAAGTTCTACGCATTTGAAAATAAGAAATGGGAACTCGGTGGTTAAGTACAAGGTGTCCCCCCCATAAAATGTGTAAGTGCGCATGTATGTGTTTATTCATTTACCCGTTCTTCTATTGATAAAATTGGGTCATTTCTAGCTTTGAGGTGTTAGATATAAAAGCAAAAGATAGTATTGTACAGACTATTTTAAGGTCAAATGTTTTGATTTCTCTTAGATTAAACCTTAGGAATGGAACTGATGGGTCACAGGGTAGGTAGATGTTTGTATGTATATATTTAACTAAATAAGAAACTGCCAGTTACCAAAGTGGTTTCCTGTTGGATAGTCTCAAAAATGTCCCCACCCCCAAAGATCCACATAATTACCTTATTTGGAAAAAGTGCCTTTATGAAAAAAATATTGTCTATGACTTATATACCAGGAAATGGCCTTGAAAGAGATTAAAGCATTTCCCAAGGTTACTCTATACCAAATATAGGTATAAAACCAATTATGATACCTTACAAAACGACCTAACTTTGTGCTACATTATACTCCATTTTTAAAAATTGAATCACCTGAAATAGAGATATTGTGAATAAAATACCTGCCCAATGACCGTTTGTGACAGAAACTATCATTCAGTCACCTACATAAATCTTTTTTAAAAAAGTGGAAAAACAAAAATTAAGTCCAACACTTCCCATCAAACATGGCCCTTATCTAATGTTGACTGTTTCTCCCTCATTTCCATTTTGAAAATAACCATGTTTCTGAGACACTTTGTCTTTGGTCTTTTATTTTAGATGTGGGAAGAGATAAAGTATTCATTTTCATCTGTTTACAGTAGACAATTTATTTTGAGGATCATTTCTGGGAAGATGATCGCAATTCTAATTAAAGAGCTTGTCAGGAAAGTGTCTGCCTTAACAGATCTGTTGTCCTCAGACTATCAGCCAGATGGAAACCTGACACGCTGCTGTGTTCGCCCTGCATTCACCCTCACCACATCTCTGACTTGCATAACCTCCATCAAGTTCATAATTTCAAGAGAGCACAGGACTCTCATAGAAATGCCTTCTCTGGAAAAATAATCATAACATATTTGAATTATCAAAACCCTAGAAAAGTCAATAGTGATATCTAACTATAATTTACAAGTTAAACCAAGGTCTTATTAAAAGATCAGACTTTCAGAGATGATAATCAGAAGTTTTAATGTTAATATTTTCTAATTAAAGGAATATAATGTATTCTATTAGCCTCATCATTATTTTAAGGTACCTTACAGAATGCTTGATTCTTATCTTCCAAAGAGGTTGATGTATTCTCTTAATATCCTCTTCCGTTATAGTAAAATTTGAAGGAACCAATGAATATTGTGCAGGTCCAATATAAGTAATTCTTTCTATCTCAATCCTAAACCACTTGTAGGTAATACAAAATAAAGAAACAAAGTCATATGTACAACAGAAACATCAATTTTAATATTGCTAAATCTGAACTGCCAAACATGGCTAATAGTTTACGGAGAGCTACACCCTCAGAATGCCACACTCAATGCCCAGCATCCTAAAATTCCAGGTTATCTCACCAAGTGGAGCCTGCCCCACAGAGGAGGGAAATGGAATATGTATTTACTCCCAGCAAGCATGACTTCCAATGAGAAAGAGCAAGGACCTGAACTGAAAATATCCCAATGGATGCCCTCCTCCAATGTACCTTGCCAAGTATTTACTCCTTTATTGTAAAATTTCTCTAAAACAAAGGAAACATCAGGAATAGGTGGTAGCACTACTCCCAACGTGCATCCAAATGCAGTATTTGTGATGCTAAGTTCTAAATGGTACTGTCTTTCTCTTTTCTGTTCTGTCAATCTCCGGTGACAACTGCTATCATGTTTTGTGTCTGAGCTGCACAGATACCCTCTCTTCCCCCCAATCAATCCACAAGCTACAGCGAGACACACCTATGGGTGTGTGACCTGCTCATACAAGGGAAATCCGCTTATGTCCATTCCTTTGAGAGCACCTGTCCGGGGCATGACCTTAAGAGGCTAACTTCGTAGACAACACAGTTTGGTTTTCCAAGTGTGCACTCTTGTCTTAGGTCTGAGTCACATTATTGGGTCTCACTTTTGTTTGCCAACAGATTTGCCCTGATTAATCCTTAGCTATTACTAGATTTCCCCAACCACAAGAATTTTAAATGGGTCCTCAGGATAGCATAGAAATCCAAGAGTGTTTATCAATTATCAAGTGTTTAATGTGCCAGTGTATTATTAGGGAATTTGTACGTGTTTGATCAATGGTATTAAAAAATATAAAATCCATATTGCAGTATCTTGGACTGGGGACTTCCAGATAACTACTTGGCATTTTGCCAATGATGATATTTAATAAGTGAAGCTTTAAGTTTAAAGTGGATCACAATGTTCATAGTCACTCTCTGCCCTGGGCCTCTCAGAGATGAAGGCCCAATTATGATGCCAGTGCTCAGAAGTTCACAGGATGGCAGAGGGATGGCATTTGAGGGAAGCAGGGGAAGAGAGCATCTGCTGCCTGACTGCCTCCTATAATCCCTAACAAGTCAATTCAGGAATCGGCTTGGCCAGATGACAAATAATAAAATACTACTAGCATTTTTAAAAGGTTAAGCCAATAGACTTGTTGTTGCTAATGTTGGTAATTTAACATCTTGAATCACTTAAAACATTGCCACTGACGCTTTGTAAGACCTTTTTGCATCCCTAAAGATATTAGTTAATATATTGAATATGTTCTAATTTGTTTCACTACTGTCTTTGAGGGAAAGTCTTTCTTTTCTTAATTGAAATTGAAATTGATTTCAAGAGATAATGGTTATAGTGAATGTAAAAATGATTTATGCTTAGTAATTGAGTGTACGGGTTATAGTTCTTCTGCTTGGCCTGTGTATCATAATATTATTACATCCTTCTATCTTAAAATAGTCAACCACCAACAAAAGTATACACAATCTAAATCTGAAGGAGCACTTCTAATCACTGACATTCTTTAAATCATCTTATATACATTTTTAAATAAGAAAGGAGAAATTAACAGAAATGCTAAGAATAATTTTTCACATGAGAGAACAATTTTCCAAACCATCCATGAAGCCACTGGAAACAACTTGAAAAAAATTTACTTCAAGGAACTATATGTTTAATGAGTAACGTATGGGAATCTGGTGAAAGAATTTGGAAGTGATTGCTTTTGCCTGGATGGATATGAAAATATAAGATGAAGGAGCAAGATTGAGAGGCGACAAAAAAACTTTTAGGAAATAAGACTGTGAAAGTTTTATCATGTAAGGGATAGGGATGTAGAGGAGGATTGACTCAAAATATGAGGGAAGTTTATCACAAGTAAATGTCATTTAGAAACTTAGTAGGACAATATTAAGCAAAAGTATGAGTACCAATAATGAGAAATTAATTTAGTGGTAAATGATATACAGGATTACAGGAAAAATTTCATAATATTTCTAATGACTTTGCTACAATATTGACAAGAAAAATTTATAAAATGGAAAATAAAAAGTCTAATGGTCTATAAGTATTATATAATATGAAAATGTATACAGTTATGTTTGTGGAATTTTCCCATCTAAAGTAAAGCTGTTTGTCCTAGTTGGGAAATAAAACTTTTTCACTAATAATTTCAATATTTGTAAGTTGTTGAAATGACAAAGAAAAATCTTTCCTGTACAAATAGAATAACTGGAAAACTATTTTGTGCACTGACGTGAGGACTCAACATAAACATGTTTTTATTTACTCTTAGCTACAGAATTATGACAACTATGTAGTGTGATAATTTTCTATAATAATAAAATATGCTAATTAGATGGGACAGCCAAACGACCTTCTGGACAACCTTCCGGAAGAAGCCGGGGCTGCGAAGGCCGAGCCCCTTGCATGAATTTCGTGCATCAGGCCTCTAGTATGACAATAAAATGGTCCCCCATACTGTATGTTTAACTTGCTAGAATATAGTTCACTAACTTGTATTTAAGGATGAAATAGACCTAGAAGCAGAATTTAAATTCTGGATTTTTAAGGTTATGCGAAGCACTGCAGTGTGAAGTACCCTTGTACATGAGGAACTGAGGTCTCTGGCTGCCATTTCTACACCTGCCCTTCAGTGTGTTTATAGCTGATATTTTAAACAGACAGAAAGTGCAGAATGGAAATTTCATACAGCACAACCAACAAATATGTGTGAAAACTCAACTCCATAGCTAACGCATTACATAGCCGCCTAGACTTATTGAAAGAAAATGCTACTTTTTTTCTTTCTACAGCAATAAAATGCTACATTTAAAGTCACTCCGTGCATCACTCACTGACAAGGATTAAAACTCGAGCTTGTGTGGCATTTTTAGCAGACTGAACAAAAAGAAATGTCACCTTTCCTTCTGGGCGAAAGTCTTTTGGCTTTCTCTAGAATAAAATACACAGTTTAGCATTAGCTTTAACAGAAAAATGCTCTGTTGACCTAAAAGTTCACCAAAATGTTATGCTGCAAAACTGAATAACTAAACTGCAAACGTATTGCACAATATCTAAGGACATAGCTTTAGCCAAAAATAAATAAATATATAAATATATATATATATATATATAAATGTGTGTGTGTGTATATATATATATATATATATATATATATATATATATGTATTATTACATGCTATATTGCATTTGTCTTCTATCATGGGAGAGTTATAGGGTATTTTAAGCAGTGAACTTAATACTTAGCCCATTATAATAAGTCTATGTTTTTTTCAAAAAGTGAGACTATATCAAACACCATTGTTAGTTAAAAGAAACAATTCCGTAGGTTTTCAAATAAACATCATAACATATATAATTTTGGGCTTATTCAATAAATATCATTTTTTGGTCAAGAGAAAATACAATCTAAGGTGGAGGACCTACATCAGATCACTGACATAAAAAAAAAAGTCATGAAAAGAGCGAAATGGCACATGTTTATATTTATATAGCTTATTCATATATTCTTTTATCTAAAACTGAATAAAATGGACTTTTAAATGAAGGGGTTAAAGCAGGATATATACATAATGGCTCTCTCTGAATGGCAAAACCATGGATTCATTTCTTATATGCACCATTTTGTTCCTCTACCACATCAATGATGAGAATAAACAGGAGAAAGTTAATTCAATATATTAAAAACCACCAATGTGTGATCATTTGAATTCTATATATATATATTATTCTTATTAAAACATAACACTAGAGACCTCTTATTACTGGTTTAAAAATTTAAGATACATGCTCACACAACAATGTGAAGTAAATTAAATTGGAGAGCTTACATGATTTTAATTTGATGAATTCAGACAAGCTGGATATTTAATTCAAAAAATCATTTTCAGCCTAGAGTGATATGCACTAAATATATCCTAGTACACAATAAAAGCCTAATATGCTAAGTGTCCAACCATTCGTTCGACCATTCGATCAATCACTATGATGTGCACTGACCACCAGGGGGCAGACGCTCCAACTGGTAGGTTAGCTTGCTGCTGGGGTCCAGCCAATCGGGACTGGGCAAGATGGGCTGGACATACCCGGAGCCCTCCCAGGATCCCTCCCTGGCCTGTGCCCTCTCACAATCCGGAACCCCTTGGGATTCTCTATCGGAGAGCCGGTTTCAGCCCTATCCCCACAAACCAGGCCGAGGGATCCCACTGGTGCATGAATCCGTGCACTGAGCCTCTAGTATAGATATTTACTTAACAGAGCACAGAAAGAATTTTTTATTCACTGGGAAAGTCTATGAATACAAACAAGTATTAAAACTAAGGCTGAGACAAGTGATTGGCAATAGTTCAGCAAGTTCAGCAACATCCTTTTGCTTTATATTCAAGATGTACCGCTGGGAGAATACATTAGTTTCAAACCTTTAAGTTTCTGCCCTTGTCCTTTAAATAAGGAGTCATTGTAATATTTATGCTTTGTCTTGTCTGCGTTAGTGTGAGCTATGACAATGAAGGCACATTCTTTGAATAACTGCCTCAATGCCAGTTTCTGCTTATTAATTTGGGGACTTTTAAGTGAGGATGAAAGAGAATGCGAGAAACTGTTATTTGAAACAAGGTAATTTTGTAAAGTCAATGAAAAATGAGTCATTGCACATTTGTTAAAAATTATAATTGCTTGCCCAGCCGGTGTCACTCAGTGGTTGAGCACCTACCCAAAAATCAAGAGGTCACTGGTTTGACCTTCAGTCAGAGCACATGCCCAGGTTGCAGGCTCAGTCCCCAGTAGGGGGCGTGCAGGAGGCAGCCAATCAATGATTCTCATCATTGATTTTTCTGTTTCTCTCTCCCTCTCCCTTCCTCTCTGAAATCAATAAGAATATGTTAAAAAATAAAGTGCTACATCACCACACTCCATAAATGAATGACTGTCATGCTTTTCTTTTACCCTATTTTATATTTTCTTCATAGAATATTACTGACAATAATTCTACACATAAATGTAAACAGTATGAGATTGGGGCCCTTGACTTATTCAGAGGTATAGCAGCACTATTTTTCTCTTTGGGAAAAATTATTTGCAGCAGAAACAATAATACACGTGATTATCATTATTACTGTAAACATATATGGAACTACTAAACAATCTGAATAAAATATTGATAAGAAAGCAGTCACTCATATGTGGAATCTAATGAACAAAATGAACTAATAAGCAAAATAGAGACTGAGTCATAGACAGACAGTAGGCTGACAGCTACTGGGAAGGGGGGTTGGGAGAAGTGGAGGAATTGAGCAAGGAAGAAAATTTAAAAATGAGAAAAAAGTCACACACACAGACAATGATATGGTAAGTGCCAGGGAAAGGTGGAGGAGGGTATAGAGGGAATAAATGGTGATGGAAGGAAACTGGGCTTGGGGTAGTGAACATTCAATACAGTGTACAGAAGATGCGTTGTAGAATTGTGTTTCTGAAACCTATAGAATTTTGTTAACCAGTGTCACCCTAATAAATTCAATAAAAAGGGAAAAAAAAGAAGTTTAATGAATTGCTTAAGCCAAAACCAATCCTATCTTGCATGGTAATAACTGAAGACTGATCTTCTTTACTAATTTTGTTTATAAAAAAAAAAAAACAGAAAATGATAAAATTACTGTGATAGAGTACTTCGATTTTAGGGGGAAAAAATGAACAGGTCTACTATTAGAGCAGAAGAAAATTGCTAAAAGGAAACATTTCTGATGCAATTTATCATGAAGACATAGATGAATACTGGAAAGGATATGGGAGCATGTGCCTCAGAAGAATGAGGTAAGAGTTTTCCTAATGGCTGAAACACATTTACTTGATATTCTTGAATAGACTGTCAAGTTCACTTTCTGCTGCAGTCAGTCGGTGATTACTGGTGTTAGTGTAAGTCCACATCAGCACGTGAAGGCAGCGTTTCATGTGGGGGTAGCTGTGGGTACAGCGGAGGCACCGGGCGTGGAGGAACGTGGCCCTGATGAATCATGGAGCAGAGACAACTGGCCACTCGAGTAGAGGAGTGTGAGTCAGGAGACTACCCTCAGTCCTCAGTCCTTACCGATTAGACGTGAAGAATCCGAAGTGGGTCCATTGAGATGTTCTAATGCCGACATTTTTTAAATGTGTGTTTTTTTAATTGATTTCAGAGAGGGGAAAGGAGAGGGAGAGAGAGACAGAAACATCAATGATGAGAGAGAATCATCAATCAGCTCCCTCCTCCACACCTCCCACCCCTACAGCGGATAGAGCCCCAAAACCAGGGCATGTGCCCTGACTGGGAATCAAAGTGTGACCTCCTGGTTCATGGGTCAACGCTCAACCACTGAGCCCTACTGGCCGAGCTCCAATGCCTACATTTTAATTTATACACAAATATTTAAATGCTATTTTGTGCAGGGCACAATCATGGGTGAGGAAATGGTCTACAGCTTTCATTGGCTTTGGAGTCTATTGAGTTAAAAAAAAAAACAACCAAAAAAACACACACAATTAGGTAATTACTCAAATGATTGTTAGGGTCCTTCTAGGATGCTAACCACCAATGCTGTACTAATATATTTCTGACAAATTGAGAAAGAGATACATTCATTTTGAAAAGCATGTTGAAATTTGTTTCCTACACGCATTATTTAAAATTTGAACAGACCCAAACCAACTTCAAGAGGTCATTCTTGAATTGATTATATTTGTTGGAGAATAAGATGAAAGGAACAAAAAATTAAAGTTATCTCATGAAAAGTTAATGAATTAATTTTATAAATAGAGAACAAAGTACATTAAATTATATGTGCTTTTCCCAACTTATTTATGGATGTGGTGATAGACATGTTATTTTTATTCTCTTCCTGTTAGATATTGATGTGGGCGTTTAGTGAAAGCTTTTCTCAGATTGCTTTTCATTTTTATTTTTAAGCACAGCCAGTCTCTAAAGGGAGATCTGAAGTCACCAACTCATAACATATATTTAGAAATTATTTTAGATTATTGAATACCTATTAAGTTATTAGAATACACAAACTTAATTCAAAATATATTTACTATGTAAAATGGAATTAATATATTAAAAGAATTACGGACTATAATACCAGACAAAGTGGTATTGAGAGGTCAATTTTCTATTAATCATATTGTGAGTAAGTTTTATCTGTGTAACTTGATTGTCCCTATTTAGCGTAGGGACATATCCTAGGATCTTCTGTCTTAAAGGTAAATAATCATCATTGATCCCATGTCCCCTCTGGCATCCACACCCACTCTAGGAAGGTTGTACAGCTATCACAAAGTAATCATGGGAAATGAAACTCATATCAATAATGCAAACAACTTACATGGTTCACGCTGGCTCTATGAGTGCTGGCTAAACCATGGGATTAAAACATAATTATTCTTTGGCATGTGACTAGAAATGAAAGTTTTACCAAGCTACATGATGTTAAGATAAGGTTATGTTTGAGGCCAATTAGTTCCTTATCCAATATCTCTCCAAAAATATATGGCCAAAAGAATTTAACATTTACACAAACATTTGCTAGTCAGGAGACAACAGGTGGCTTAATCCATTATTATTTAGCGCTACCTCATTTGTAATTGAAATTTCCTTAGCTATGCAACAATATTTGTTTAATCTATTATCTTTCTTACAAGTTAAGCTTATCTCCATGACTGTTGTTAATGATGGCCAATGCATACTTGTGGAAGGAAGGAAGGAAGGAAGGAAGGAAGGAAGGAAGGAAGGAAGGAAGGAAGGAGGGAGGGAGGGAGGGAGGGAGGGAGGGAGGGAGGGAGGGAGGCTGAGTATTTAAATAGTTTTCACATCTTGTCTTGAACTTTGTCTTGTTAAGCATATAGTTATTTTGAATGATGTCTGTGGCACATGGATTTTTGCTTACTATTTGCATTATTAATTTCTGAATGCTCTTTTAGACTAAAGTTCACCATTTTTGCAGGAGTATTTAATATGATCTCTGGCCTATGTAAAGTTCAGTGCTTTAAAGATAAATAGCCTGTTTTCTATTAATGAGCCAATTCCTCCTGGGGTTGCGTTATGCAACACGGATTGCTGTTAGTTGATTATTTTCTGTGACGTGTTTATCCTACATTAATGCAAACAAGATTATGTCTGCTATTTTAGCACCTGCTTTAAATGACTGACTCATTAAACTTTCCAACAACTAACAGGGCCAGATCCTGATATCACTTTCCAATGTTTTGTTGTTAATGAGATCTCTCACCTTTAACCATGCAATCTTATTTTAAAACATACATTTAAGGCTACAAAGTAGAAGACATATGCAACAAGAAACAGCATATATAAATTTTAAAGATTATTTTGCCCAGCATTATATTTTTTAAAACATTTAAACAAATTTTTAAATCAAATTATATAAACCTGATAACATCTTATCATTTTTAATTTTTTGTTACGAAAAATAAATATGTATTAAATGCCTGAATCTAAAGCATCATTAAAAGTTTCAAAATTGGCAAAAACATAAGCCTTTGATATTCCATTAATTATTTACATCTGTTTTCAGGCATGTGCCAACATACCTGGGGGGTAATATTAATGACTGAATAATTTATAATGGTTATAATAATAATTTATAAGCATAAATCTTACTATACTGATAAAATCAGACTTGTTAAATAATTTTAAAAGCATAATTTAAGTCCTTGCCAAATTAATGAACCTTGTGATCATGAAAATATATTTAGTTTTAAATAGTTTTCATTTTCATCACAAGTTTTCTTTATATTTCCAAAGGCCAATGAGTTTTCTTCTTGTTAATAATGTTTTTGATAATTGTTCATAAACTTCCCTAGTTTTTAAAAAATTCTGATTATTTTTGAAAAATAGCTTTTCTCTCTTTTTTTTTCTTTTCTTTTTTGGTGCCCAGAAGACACCCCACAAGAAAGTAGATGGTGAAATGAACAGACACACACTGGGTACACACTGTCCTTTTTTGCCAGCAGCCTGCCATGGAATAGATTGCCTGAGACTTGAATTAGACATTTTGAAAAATTTAGGAAGATCCAAAGTAGCTGCGATTCAGATTTATGTAGAAATTCAGCAAAGAAGAAGACCTCTGAAGTGGTTTATACTCCCCTTAGGGGGGGAGGAAAGATTCAGACCCCAAGAGGATCTGAAATCTGTCTAAATAGTGATGTGCCAGGCACTGCACTCCACACTCCCTGTAGCGTAACACTGACTCATTTGCTAGATATATGATCCAACCTAGATCTAATAAACTCCCGAAACTGAGCTCTGACATTCCCCCGTCACCCTATGAAAATGTCCCTGTTCCAGTTGGCCTGCAAGGCTGGTCTGGAGAAGGCATTTGGGTGGAGTGACCCAGGGGATCAAAGCCAGGCACCACAGGGCCCAGCTGGAGGGCTGGGCAGCCTGTTAGTCTCTGGGCAGAGGCTGCCCTTCCCCCACCAGCATCAGACTGTCCATTAGTATCTGATGACACAAATGTGCTCTATCGAAGCCGTTCAGTATCATACAATATAGTTGCATGTGTCTGTTGAACATCTAAAATATGGCGAGTTACACTAAGAATACTAATTTTATTCCACCCTTTATTCCAAGGGAGAAGTAGTCCACCCTTCTCCCTTGACATAGTAAGAGTGGATATATTTGGATGATGGGAATATGGTAATAGTCTTGTGTGTGTGTGTGTGTGTGTGTGAAAAATTGGGATTTAGTACTTACATGTATTATGGACATGTTCAGGCAGGAAATAATTAGTATTTTTTTAATGCCATGCCAAATATGATATTTTTGAAAGGACTGTCAAGACTTGATGACTACATGGGCATATGGTTCTAATACATAATTTAAATTATAATTCTAAAATTTTAAGCATATACATAGTTTCAATGGTAGCAACCTCAAGTCTACAGGAGCAGAGCAATAATCTTTATATGGATGCTTCGAACTTGAAATTCCTCAGCCATGAGGAGAGGCAAAGTGTTGATTATCATTCCAGATTGATGTATTACAGTAAATTCTGAAGAAGAATGTACACTGGTCAGTCAGTTCTTGTAGACACTGGTCCAAAGGCTTCGCCTATTTAGTCCCAAGGGCAAGCATGTTTTTGCCCTTCTTCTATGTATGAGGAAAGTGCCAAGGTCATAAAGACAGCGAGGTAAATGAGTGATAGAGCTGGGATTTAATTGCAAGGACTCTAGCCAACTTTAAGGGCCCACACTTTTTAAAAAAGATTTTGTTATTCATAGTTAGAGAGAAAGGAAGAGAGAGGGAGAGAGAAACATTGGCTAAGAGAAGGAAAACACTGATCGGCTGCCTCCTGTACGCCCCCTGCTGGAGACTGAGCCTGAAACCTAGGGATGTGCCTTGAATGGGAATCAAACCAACCCCCTTTTGGACAACACAGGACAACACTCAACCCACTGAGCCACACATGCCAGGGCAGGCCCACACTTCCGACCACTATGCTCTATAACCTCACTAAGGTAGGTTATATACGGTGCATAACCATACACATGAAGGCTCTATGTGAACAGAGAAAGAGCAACATGGCAAAGGAAGAGATATATGTACAGAAAAAGAAGGAGGCAGAGCAAGCTAACGGGAGCATTTATAAGAACTTAGTGCTACAAATGTTTAGTGAGAGTAAGAAAGCCTGAAAATAGTAAGTGTTAAAATTACAAGGCTATACACTAAACCGATGTGTCTCGGCATGTTTATAAACTCACGGAGAAAGAACTGTGTTATGTTTATAGGATTAACTAGGATTATTGTCGCAGTTAAGAAAAATGAGATAGCATGCCCAAATGTTTGCATAACTAGATGAAATTAAATGCAAAAATAATCATTAAAAATTGTGTTTATGCATGGAAAACACATTCAAGGACATGTGTTATGCTTCACCAAACAAAAACAAGGCATTTCCATAACGTAAGCACTACAGACGAAGTTATTTAATTTATTAGTTAAATACTTACTAATCAGAGATGTCACTTATAGAGTTTTCTTTTAATTTGTTTTACTTAAATTAATTTTCTCATATGTGAATATATATATATATATATATATATTCCAAATTTTGTGCCGTTCATTTGCATTGGTAAGTTTTATGGACTAAACTATCCTAGAAATCATACAAATTTAACTTTTTGTTTTTAGTTTCATAATGAAGAAAAAGGTAATTTATAATATTCAGTGTTTGGGGCAGTTGAGGATTTCAATATGGTTTAGTTTTTAAGTGACTAAGCTTAGTAACTACAAGGAATAAATCTAAGAATTTCTCATTGATATTTTATACAGTAGACCAGTTTTCTAAAATCGATTATGAAACTCAGACACTGCTTTAAAAATCCTTGTCAAAAAATGGCAACCTCTGATTAATCACGATGTTGGTGTCTCTTGACTGTCTCTTCTTATTCAAATTGTGATTTTCTTATTGCTTTTTATGACAGATTAAAAGTTTCTTTTGTTTTAATTGTACCTTAGACAGCTATTATGTTAGAACATGCTGAGTTCTACTTATCTACTTACACTTGCTATATTAGGAGATACTCACCCTATTGAGATTCAACATGCTAGTCTTCGCCTAATGAGGGGTCTGTGGTTACAACAGCAGTTTAATTTTCAGACCTTTGCCGTGTTACTTTGGTCACCTTGGCTTATCGAGTGCCTCTGGGGGTCCCTTGCTCCTTGCTGATGCTTCCTGAGGTTGCATACTTCCTTTCCCAGGCTGGATCGCATCTGGGTTGGGGATGGTAATGAGGAGCTCTCCTTCCAGGTTTCCCCCTGCCCCATGGCTGTCCTGCTGGTGTGTCTTGAGAAGAAGAGAGAGTGGATGGCAGGAACAAGGAGGTTTTCCCCGACCAGGCCATTCGCTTAGCTGGGTCTTCTCTCTGGCTTTCTAGGTCTACCTGCCTATGCACCCTTTCATAGGAAAGAGGGGTCTCAAACACGGAAGTAAAATGACATACCTCTCTACTCTGCAATCCAGCAATTTTATTTATTCCCAGGTATATATACAAGCCAAAGGAGTGTATATATATAAATAAATATTTAAAGAGAAAAACAACAGCAGCAAAGTAAATGTATACATTCACATTTGCAAAAAGCTGGCATGAACACGAATTTTCCATGAGCAATAAATAGAATAAATTAATTTTATTATAGTAACATAATAAAATGCTTTACAGAAAATTTAAAAAAAATATTGATATGTGCAAAAGTATAGATGAATACACAGATACAGAAATTACCAAAGAAAGCCACATAAAAAAGAATAGGTGATTCATTTTATATGAAATACAAAAAATAACTAACTATATTCTATGCTGACAGAAGAGTAGCTAATTCTGGGTGGTGGGTAAATGCTATCAAGAACAATAATGGTTGCCGAAACCGGTTTGGCTCAGTGGATAGAGCGTCAGCCTGCGGACTGAGGGGTCCCAGGTTCGATTCCGGTCAAGGGCATGTACCTGGGTTGCGGGCATATCCCCAGTGGGAGATGTGCAGGAGGCAGTTGATCGATGTTTCTCTCCCATCGATGTTTCTAACTCTCTATCTCTCTCCCTCCTCTCTGTAAAAAATCAATAAAATATATTTTAAAAAAAAAGAACAATAATGGAACCTTTTTGTGTCCTGAACACATTTATGTTCTGTATTTTTACCTGGCAGTCTTTATTCAGATCATACTTATATTAACTTAAACTCACTAAGTAATCTGAAATAATTAAAACAACTTATTTTAATCAATGTAAATAAATTAGGCTACAATTCATTATATGATCAAATAATTACTATAAAGAGCACTTCCATTTATAGTCATAATTAATAACCAACTTTTTTTATAAGAATCAGATCTCTTTGACATAGGTAACTAACAACCATTGACCATAATAAGTTCAATTATTAATGCAAAGTAGTGGGGGGGGAAATACATGCTTGAACTTTTCATCAGAGAGTGTTACCAACACATGGTTTTTAATTTGCCTTCCAAGTTATTATTTTAGGTAAGTTTGTAATAATTATTAAAATTCAACTTGTTCATAGTTCATATTTTCTGAGCTTTCAAACAAGGACATCCCAGAGATTTGAATTTAATTAAGTAAATACTATTGAGTGCTCAAGGGTCATTAACTGCCAAACACTCCATACACTTTGAGTTTCATGCACTTTGCTGCTCTTGCCTTCCCATCAGTCATGAAATGTTTTCCAGACCCTCCTGCCCATTAATACATGAAATACTTCATGGTAATTAATTATTTCTTCCTTGACAGGCCAGCTCAATGATGCATTACCAATATATTAATTACTGTCATGATGAGGTTTGCAATGAAGGTTGAATGCAGTTATTCTTAAATGGACAACTGAAATTAACTTTGAAGTAATTAATAAATCTAGGCTATTACCCATTCGATGAAAATATATGTGCAAGATTACTAAATCTAAAAATTTTGGCCTTATTGAACAACATCTAGGTATCATTATCTAATCATCTTCGAGATATGAGCAATTTGCTATAAATGATGGAAGTATATTCCAACATGTTTTTCTTATTTAAATATATATCTTTCTAGATTTTTGTGGTATAAGAAGCTACACATGTTTATATAAGCACATTATTTGTCTTTGGTTTTGGCTTTTCTCCTTGAATAAAAATGAGTTTCTTCAAAACATTTATAGAAACATTCATTCTTGTTATAATTTTGTATCTTAACAAAATTTAAATATTTTCTTTAAATGCAATGTATTTGAGTGTAAGAGATGAGGCTGGCTACAAATTTTCTCTTAAAAAAACAAGTTTTTATTGATTTCAGAGAGGAAGAGAGAGATAAAAACATCAATGATGACAGTGAATCATTGGTTGGCTGCCTTCCACACCCCACAATGGGGATTGAGCTCGCAATTGGCATGTGCTATGCCTGGGAATCAAATCTTGACCTCCTGGTTCATGGATCGACGCTCAACCACTTAGCCACGCTAGCTGGGCTAAATGACCACTTTTTAAGTCACCAAATTAACCATGGTGCTTTACAGTCTATACCATATAGTCAACAAGATTTATAGACTATGTATTCTGTAAATCTACCTCCTACAAAATACTTAAATGACCACTTTTTAAGTCACCAAATTAACCATGGTGCTTCACTCTATACCAGTGATGGCGAACCTATGACACGCGTGTCAGAGGTGACACGCGAACTCATTTTTTTGGTTGATTTTTCTTTGTTAAATGGCATTTAAATATATAAAATAAATAGCAAAAAATATAAATCTTTGTTTTACTATGGTTGCAAATATCAAAAAATTTTATATGTGACATGGCACCAGAGTTAAGTTAGGGTTTTTCAAAATGCTGATACACCGAGCTCAAAAGGTTCGCCATCACTGCTCTATACCATAAAGCCAACAAGATTTATAGACTGTGTATTCTGTAAATCTACCTCCTACAAAATACTTAAATGTTTGATGACATATAGCAACGCATACACTTTAAAATATGTGCATGGGTTGATAAGAAAGGAAGGGAGATCCAAGAACAAAGGTAGCATGAAAACAAATACAGAGAGAATGCAAGTGAGCCAGGCCAGCAGCTCCTAAGATGGGATTTGAAGAGCTTAAGGTACCCAGAGGTTCCCTCTTTTGTTTGTTTTCATTTTCCACAGGGGACAATATATAAAGGCTTGAGCTTGTGATCCAGAGAATATCTGCTGTGCAGGGTGAACCCAGCATAAAAATGAATTCCCATGGATTTGTCCCTTCAGCGAAAGGATCAACCAGATTACAGCCCTCCCGTGGGAGACACGGCATGTCTGAGCATTCATAATTCCAAGTGGCTTTCACATAGGATTTGAGTTGTATTCCAGATCATGGTCCCAGTAATTCTAAGCTTAAAGAGGGATTGAAAACAGTGCCAGTGGCTTACAGCACCCGTGTGTCTCCCAGAAACCGAGCTCTCTGTCAATAAATTCAGACGAAGACCAAATCTCACAGTATTCAATGGGCAAGAGAACAATGACTATGAACTCACCAACCAAGTCCATGAAAAATCAAAAAGGAGGGAAATAGGACCGAGACTGGAGACGCATCAGGCGACAGAATCTGGCTCGTGAAGAATTCGTCTGTTGAAACTATCCACCATAGAATATATTTATGTTTATCTTAATTAAAATTAAAGGAGGTATCAAAACCAGAAGTAAGACATTGAAATACTATTAAACCTAGGCATGGCTACTTGAAAAAAAAAAGGGAAATTGTAAAAATAAAATATTAAAAATTCATTAAAAATGAGAGTAACAAAGATTAGAACCTCTGTGAGATCAACATACCACACACAGATGACGAGAGAATTAATGACTGAAAACAAAGCTAAGTAATCTGAAATTCAGTTCAGAGACACAAAAAATTTAGTCCGTGTCTACATTGCTGCAACCCCCACTCATGCCCATTTATCTCAGGGACCCAGGGTGTCACCTCAAGGTCACGTTGGTGATTGCCATCACCTTCTGAACCTGGAAGGCGGTCCTTCTGACGGACATGAGAGGTCCCACTTTGATGTGCCCCTTCAGTTCCCATAGTGACTTCCATCAAGCCACGCTCCCAGGGGGCACCCCTTTACCAGGCTGTTTCCAATGCCTCCTGACTGGCCTTAGGGCCAGGCAATTGGCCGTCACCTATGACTGAATAAAATGAAAATAGAGGCTTTTATCCTTGTCCATTCAGTTCCTTCATCATTGCTAGGAAAACAGCACGCAATTCTGCTCAGGAGGCTGATATGTTTTCACCTTCTTTGATCAATGGCAGCTTCCAATCAGAATACCGTCCATTCACGTTGGAGCTGCCACAAGTCAAGCTCTTTGCAGGTCAGTGGAGAGCTGTTCATAGGAACTGTCCAAGACCAGATGGAACCCGGCAGCCCCTCACGCAGTCCCAGCATCAGTCCTGGCGGCAGAAAAGGTTTCTCTGTGGTGTCCATTCCTCACATGTCCTGGTCAGTTTTACTAAAGATGTAATGTGCATGTTTTTTCAAAAAGTACAGGTTTTTACATCACACACACACACACACACACACACACACACACACACACAAATACTTCTCTTAATTTTCATTTAAGTGAAGCAAAACTACATACATGTTTTACTAAAGATGCAATAGAAAAATTGCTTTCTTTCATGGACACAGTGCGTGCTTAATAAATTGATTTTGGCTTTCTGAAGTTTAATTTTTATAAAATATTTGCACATTATCAAATTCAAATATCCAAGGACGTACATGGAGAAATAAATAGAAAAGTGTTAATAATTTCAGGGATATTGATCTGGGGATCAATTTCCCAAATATCCTGTCAAAATGCATAAAAGATGCATAATTTGCAACTCCTCTGAATCAAAGAAATGAGGTCCTGAGAAAAACTAAGATCACTTGACAGAAATGAAAATCACTTTTCAAAATGTCACTAGTCCCAGATTAAAAAATAGAATCAATTTGTTGAATAGCATTATTAAAAAATAAAATAGATGAAATTTGCTGGCAAACAAGAAGCACACACTCATATACATGTATGCATACACATGTACACAAACACACACATAAAATGACACATTAAGAAAGCAAATGTGGATAAGAGAGTCACATGTATTGGGGAAATAAAATAGACCCTTAAAGGTATATTTTTTAATATATTTTTAAATTTATTTCAGAGAGGAAGGGAGATGGAGAGAGCTAGGAACATCAATGATGAGAGAGAATCATTGACTGGCTGCTTCCTGCATGCTCCTTGCTGGGGACTGAGCCCACAACCCGGGCCCAGGCCCTGACCAAGAATAGAATCGTGACCTCTGGGTCCATAGGTCAGTGCTCAACCATTCAGCCATGCCAGCAGATCTTAAAGGTATTTTTAATAAATATCTGATTCTTGTCTAATAAGTTGTGATAAGTTACTGAAAAAAATAGGATCAATTCTGGTTTCTACCTCTGAATACATTTGAGCAGTCAACTCTTTTTCATGTATAATGTTTAATTTTCATTTTTATACCTCCTAAAAATTAAGCAAAATCTTATAGATTGTGGTTGAAACCTTCACACTTCATTATTTTCTGGACAGATTATTAAGCAGTATAGCAGTCTCAACTCTACAGGGTATTGGTTCAGGTATCTGATTCTATTCACTATATACAGGTGCAGGCCTCAGACACACACAGGGCAGCTCTGGCCAGATGCTAGCGGGATTCACGCCAGAACGGTGCTAGCTTTCATTGCTACTTTCTCCAGTTCTGTGGTTTCCTTTTCCTGTTACAAGTGTTCCTCAGCGATCATGTCCTCACTGCATCAAAGCAACTTGACAAGGAGACTTACCCCAATTTTACTCTGTAAGAAGCCTCTAGTTTTGCTTCACTTAAATGCAAATTAAGATAGGTATTTTTTTATGTGGGATTTTAAAACCTGTACTTTTTGAAAAGGAAGAAAATGGTCCATTTTCTTTTCACTCTTTGAAGTAACTGATTTGATAAATTCTGTAACCCAGATCTCCAGGGAGCAAACTTTACAAAGTGCAAAAAATTTAATGCAAATTTATTTTACTGTCTTCCAAGTTTTACATACTAAACACAAGAACCAATTTCTCACTGCCCCGGGGTTATTTCTGAATTGAATAACAATAAACCCCAGTGGAACTAAAGAAATAATTAGGTGATATTGATATAGATATGGGCATGAATATGAATATAGATATTCAATTTTATGTCACTATTTACTTATTTATTTATTTTAGTGATGTTTGTTTAACCTTTATACATACTGTTTCTGAATTTAAGAATTAAGAGTTTAATTCAAAATATTAAAAAGCAAGCATAAAATTAAAGTAAGTGTTTATCAAGTTGGGCAAGGAGGAAACTTCCTAAAATCACAAATGGTTAAAGAAATATCCACTAATCATATGAACAAAGGATGTGTCACTATTCTTTTAAACTTTATAGCCTATCGTCTCCTTTAAGGAATAGAAATGCTGACAGAGTCTCATTGGATTTACTATAATTTAGGAATTAAGGGTTAGAGGGCCTCCAACAACTAAATAGCTATATGCTTTTTTGAAAAACTTAGCATTTTCCCTAGGTTCTGAAACAATATAATATTTGTAACAGTTCTTCCAGAATGCCAAATGTGATTTAATCTCAAAATCCTGTTCTAATAGCCCAGTCTAGGTGGCCAGCCCTTTACTAGGAATGTATTCTTTCTCTATGAGCTCAAAAAAGAATAGATGCTATCTGATACCATACTGGGAAGTTTTCATTAAGTAGAGTTTAATTACTTACTAGTATGTATACAATCATTATTTATAGGTATTTAATTTATTATTTTTAAATATTTACTATTTAATTTATCATTTATAAAATGTATTGTTGGTTTGTACAGCAATTACTACTTGGAGGTGATACTATCCATCCCCCAAATAAAAATATATTCCTAGCAAAACTGTATAAAGTATTTCTTTTTAACGTGGCATTCTAAGATGACTACACAACTCATCCACCAGTTCCAATATTGACTTATAATAATACCAACATATTTTGTAATATTCATTCAAATCATTTTAGTTCAATGTTTTTTTCATTAGTACTCCTACATGCATGTGTCATCCATGCAGTACTTATTTGCTACTGAGAAGTTAAAATATTACTATTTAAAATGGAGATGTTGTATAAGTACAAAATGTACTTGAAAACTTTGTGAAAAAAGAAATATAAAATATATTGACAGTGTTTTACAGATGTTAAATGACAATATTTTGGATACAGTAAGCAAAGTTAAATTATTTTTAAAGTATGTCTAGCCACTTTTTAAATTATTTTTAAATGACTACTTCAAAAATTTAAATGACATGTATTTATTCTATTCAATTGTTACCAAACGTGCCACTGTAAACAATCTGATTTTGCCTGAAAACAAATTTTAATCAAGAAAGAGCGAAAATGTTGCCATTATATTTGCATTAAATCTCCATTCTTACTACATATTTGTTTGAATGAGAGAATAACTAAAGTGTTTTTCTCTCATAGATACTAAATATTCATCCGCATTATCATTTCTAAATTCTCTAAAAAAATCTTACTTTTTTTTATTAAGTATATGAATATTGGTTCCTAATCTAGAATTATACAGAAAAAAACACACACTACAATTAGGGCTGTAAAAGTAACATCTGTGATATCAAACTATATTCCTGAAGGAAACTATCTTATTCTCATATCTTCAGCAAAATGAGGCTTATCACAAACAGCCATTTGTTGAATAAAAAGTAATCCCAAAGGGCATTTTAGGAAAAACACCGGAACATAGTGAAAGCATCCGGTGACCTCTTTCAGATCCCTAAGGAAAGGAAAGGTGTGTGTGATTAAAAAAATCCTGAGGATTCACCAGTCAGTGTGGTTGATCATTGACCTATGAACCAGAAGGTCATGGTTCGATTCCTAGTCAGGGCCTATGTCTGGGTTGTGGGCTAGATCCCCAGTGAGGGACATGCAAGAGGCAGCCGATCAATGATTCTCTCTCATCATTGATGTTTCTAGCTCTCCCCGCCCCCCCCCCACTCTCCCTTTCTCTCTGAAATTAATAAAAATCATTTTTTTTAAAAAGAAGACAATAAGTTGGAAATTTCAACTTTCAAGAGTTATATGAGATGGAGAGTTCAGGATGCCAAATATAATCATGATACCAATGACTACCACTTTAGTGAAGATGTTGTATATGATTAATAGTGTAAAACAAGCAGAACCATCATTTAAACCTTCCATAAAATCTCGTTATTTTACACAAAGTGAATAAATCATTAGGTTACTGAACTAATCAAACCTCAACAAACAGCTATTGGTTTTTGATCATGGCCAACTCACTCCAATGCATGGACTTTCCTCCCTTAACATGTCTACAATCAAGATATTTCTAAAATATTGGATAAAAAATAATTGTGCTCAGTGAGGTTTATTTTAGTTTGTGCTTGTATTAAACATTGCTCTAAAGTTTATTTTGAGGAAACCATAAATAAAATCCATTTTTATACATTTTCATATTCTTTAATATTTTCCCCAGTGTTATCACACACATAAAGCTGTGAACACACATAACAGGATTAAAAGCATCCTGCATTTTAGGTGTTGCAAATTGTACAGCAGGAGGCAAGAGAGTGGAAGAATGCATGTACAGTAGGCGTAGTTAGCTATATCCGCGAGGCTGTGAGCTTTTCTAAAGTGATGCTAAGATCTTGTAAACGTCTCCCGAGACAGTCTCATAACAAGCAACTCTTGTATTAACCTATAAAAATCCAGTGTCAGATATGTAATCTCTTAGACTGCACGTCAGAGAAACTGGATGGGCTGTCAGACATGTCTGTGGTGCTGAGGATGAATGGATACGAGCCTCTTGGGCCTCTTTTTTTGTCAGTTATTGTCAAGCTTTCTTAGCTGCATCTAACAGTGTTGTACGGCTGTTCATCTTGTTAAAGCTTTCCTGGGAACTAACTTGTTAAAACTACCACTGAGCTTTGATAAGTAAAAAGGTCCTTTTATTCACAATGCTTTCGTTTCAAAACACGATGTGCTTTGTCAACCTTTTGATAGCAATGGCTTCGTGGTCTTGGGTTTATGACTAATTCATCATCTTCATTGACAGGTTATTGTATTTTGGAGGTCAGAGGTGCCCGTGAAATTCTGAGCTATTGTAATTGATTGAAACTTGTTAGAGAAAAAGAAAAATATTCTTTTAATAAATAAAGCATTATAAAGCAGAGCTACCCTATGGTGACTGGCTACAAAATCTACAACAGTGGTGACTCTTAATTGCCTGAAGAATAAACTATACTCAATGCAGAAATAAAGACTTTTTAAAAAAAATTCTACAAATATCTGGAAATATCAGTGATAAAATATTTTAAAAGATTTCTATTGAATTTTTCATAGAAAGATTACCAACTCTAATATAGCATGTGACTAGACAAAAGTAGAAATACCACTTCCTAAACTAAACTACTTTATACCATTAAGTTTTAAGAAAAATGTTCTTGAAAAATATTTTTCACAATATATTTCTCTAGTAAAAAAATTTAGTCATCACATACATTTTTGTCATATTAAAAATATTCTTTAAGAAATAATCAGTGGCATCTTTGTTTTCAAGGATACAGCATATAATTTATGTATTTCTATTTTTCTCTTTATATATCCCAATTTTATCCTAAATTGTTATAACACTGTGAGAATTATATTTGCTTATCTAAATATTAAAATGGTTTCTGTCATTAGTAAATTTTTATTCTCATAATTCCAATAATTTTCTCATGATCTTAATGCAAAAATATGAATTCAATAATAATTATAAGAAAGTTATTCAATTTTCACATTTGTTGGCAATTAACTTTCAAAATAGATCCTTTATTTCTTTTCATATTTGAATATGTAATGCTCAAATTACATTTCAAAACTTTTGTTATATATACTTATACTTTTGAAAAATGTGTGTCAATGAACAAATCATATTAAAGAAAGCAGTGCAATATACAAATGTACTGTCATGAACAAATAAGAGGTAGCAATTTAATATTATTATACTAGAGGCCCGCACAAAATTCATGCACCAGCCTGCACCCTCTCCAATCCGGGACCCCTCAGGGGATGTTTGACTACCAGTTTAGGCCCGATCCCGGGTCTAAATGCAGTCAGACATCCCTCTCACAATCTGGGACTGCTGGCTACTAACTGCTCATCTGCCTGCCTGCCTGATCACCCCAACTGTCTCTGCTTGCTGGCCTGATCACCCCCAACTGTCCCCCCTGCTGGCCTGGTCGCCCCACGCAGCCTGCTGTTCTGTTCGGTCATTACTGTTACTATGATGGTGTCCCAGACAATTTACATATTCCTCTATTATTACTATAGATGTTAATTTTATAAGCACTTATTTACATGGCATCAAAAATAAAAATTAACTATTCTCTAAAAACACAGTGGAAAATAAAGCAATTTCACTGGATTCCCATTTTACCAGACTATTTTACAGAAAGGTATTCATTATAATGTATTATGTCAGATCAGTCAAGTATTCTTGAAAAACTTGTAATGCTGGTTTGTCAGGTAGATTCTTATTTTTCTAGAGCCAAGAATGTTAATAACTGAATTCTTACTTAGAAACTAAAGCAAAAACTATAAAACCGAGCTATATGAGAGAAAATTCTCCCACTGTACTTGGTTTAACAACCCTGAGGGATGGAAATTATGTTCACTATATTCTAGTTGAATTACGAATGAAATTGAGAATCATAATATTTACAGGAGCTTCCGCCAAATTCATTACTTTTTTGTTTACACTACATGAGCATTCTGTGTAGACTCGGTATATTTAAAGCTGCATATATTTGTGCCTATGACAGGACCCAATTTATGTGTTTAGTTCCTCGGCTACATTTCTGCATAATAATTGCAAATAAGGCTTATTATTGAGCATATTTGCTTAATAAATGTGAAAACAAAGAATCTCTAAAACCACATTATTGTACAGCAACTAAATATTCTCAATGGAAACATTTGTTTTTAAAATTTCTAAAAGAAAGCATTAAAGAAATGTGTGCCCGGCTGGTGTGGCTCAGTGGTTGAGCAATGACCTATGAACCAGGAGGTCAAGGTTTAATTCCCAGTCAGGGCACGTTCGAAGGTTGCAGACTCGGTCAATCCCCAGTGTGGGGTAGGCAGCCAATCAATGATTTTCTCTCATCACTGATGTTTCTCTCTCTTTCTCCCTTTCCCTTCCTCTCTGAAATCAATAATAAAAATATATTTTTAAAAAATTTGTAATTTACTGAATTATTTGATACATATGTCCTTATTTAGCAAATGTTTTATATTGGTAGCAGAAACATGTAAAAATGCTTCAATAGTCATGTATGGGGCAGGTCCATCCAGTCTGCTCATTTTACTTTGCATACTAATTTATTGGTAATGTGTGTGAAAGAGCATATGTGTGTGTGTGTGTGTGTGTGTGTGTATCAAATACAATTAAACCATTTCAATGCAGAAATCATCTGTACTCTCTATGAACATTATTTTATTTTTAATAAAGAGAGCACAGCCCACCAGTGAGGCTCAATGGTGGAGCACTGACCTATGACCAGAGGTAACAATTTGATTCCTGGTCAGAGCACATGCCCAGGTTTCAGGTTCAATCCCCAGTAGTGGGTGCTCAGGAGGCAGTCCATCTATGATTCTCTCTCACGGATAATTCTATTTTTCCCTCTCCCTTCATCTCTGAAATCAATAAAATCATGAGTGTGTTTTTCTAAAAAAGAAAGTACAGTTCAGATTTCACTTCTCTAGCCAACATACTAAATCAATTCAAATATCCTGTTCTTTTTTCTACTTATCTTTTCCCATAGATCCTCAATTCATTAAAGTAGAGGTTTTGCTTTTTCCTCTGTTGAAATTCCAAAGAGTGTTCATTTTACCTCTTCATGGAATTCATCAATTTATGTCATTTGTGGTATTTTTTTTGGCCCCTCACAAGAAGCATGCGACCACGTGACAGTGAGTCACTGAATCTACAAGGGTTTAAATGGTTTGTGCATCATAGACTAAGCATAGGACATATATTACTCTTAAATCTTCTAAAACTTTATTAAGATATTAAACTGTTAATGAAACCACATAGAAGGAAAATTTACTCTCGGTTTATTATTTCCATTCCAGGTGGTATTTATGATATTCCCTGCAGGCTTAGGAGGGAAAAAATAAAAAGAAAACCTCGACAATTTTAATGAAAGGTAAAATTGAAAACATAAACTAGTCATGTGCTAAATGACTGTTTTACTTGTTGACTTTGCAGATAAATCAGAGGCCTACGGCAGCCAACCCCAGAGCAGGATGGCTGGCATGCCGTGCTATTTCTTTTGTACAAGCGGCAGTCTTGGCTTGTTAATAATGGAGAGAATAGGTATCTTGCAAGCCGACCAGTCAAGCATTGAAGAAAAATGACTCCATACATTTAAAAAAGCTGTGCCGTTTCTCTCCAATTATTTTGTAATGTGCCTTTTGACAAATTGTCAGGAGTGAAAGTTAGCAGACTTTGCTTTTATGACCATTATATTTTGCATCCTGTCAAGTGGTGAGCAGTGTGGCTGTGAACAGGATGAGCACGGTGAAGAACAAGGTTTGCTGGGGAGAATTTATGGTGACAGGGCGTGTATTTTTCTGACAGAAAGCGAATGTGAAAGGTGGCATGAATCCGAAGTGAAATGTCTTCCTGGTGCATAGAAGTAATAAGAACTACTGTTGGAAACAGGTTTTGAATAAAGGACAAACACAATCAGTGTCATATTTAGAAACTTGAGTGTCAGAAAGCCTGTTGATTATCAGAGCTATTTCAATTTGTGTAGATAGATCTTGGTACTTAATCTTAAAAAAGATAGATGATAGATGGATGGAGAGATAGATAGATAGATAGATAGATAGATAGATAAATGATAGATAGACACATAGATAGATACATAGATAGATACATAGATAGGTAGGTAAGTAGATAGATAGATAGATAGATAGATAGATAGATAGATAGATAGATATAGATAGATGACAGATAGACCTACCTACCTACCTACCTATATATCTCATGTCAGAAACCAGTGAAGATAAGGTATCAAGGTTTCAACGACTAATGGAAATCTACTCCTTGTATTACCTTAGGAACAAAAGTGGCTTTTTTTTTTGCCCTTTTTACTCAAATGAGATACATATGCCAGTGAGACACCATCTGAATGTCTCATTCCTGAGGACAGTGGGAGAGAAATGGAGCAGGTTGCTGCTTCGACAGACAGTTCCATCCAGACCGGAATCAAAGGAAGATTCATTGCACAAAAGCAATGAAAGATACTCTTAAAGAAGAATCAAAAAAGTTTTCTGGGCAAGAAAAATAAGAACATGCGGTATGGTCCAGCCAAGGTGGCTCAGTGGTTGGGTGTCAACCTATGAACCAGGAGGTCACGGTTTGATTCCAGGTTCAGGGCACGTACCCGGGTTGTGGGCTTGATCCCCAGTAGGGGACGTGCAGGAGGCAGCCAGTCAATGTTTCTCTCTCTCCCTCTTCCTTCCTATTTGAAATCAATAAAAATATAAATTTTTAAAAAGAATACGAGGTATGTATTAAAATGTCAACAATACACTAATAAATTCTGCAGTGGCAATTTAGGGTAACCTGTTAAACCTGCAAGCTGGCCAAACTGGGGTTTCTGGAAAAGTATGGGTGTACACAGACTCCACAGTGACTACCAAGCGCTTCCTACAAGTTCAGTGCGTACCGTTCCTCACCATTTTGAGAATCCCTTTAACTTGCAAAATTCCAAATGCTAGATGGACATTAAGAACCATTTGTGATCGCTTATGTTTTAAATTCTAAATACATACTAAGCACACCACTAAATAATTTTGTATGCATTTTCTCATGTTCGTCTTCACAGAAATCCTATGAAATAGGGTCATTAGTCTGCTCATTTTTGCAAATGGTAATCTTCAAGTTGAAGCAGTTAATTTTCATTTGATTATGGAGCTCGGAAGTGATGGGATTCAGGTTGAAATCCTCTTCAATGTGAATCAAATGACTTGACCTGAGTTCTATTTTGTACAAATTAGAAAAAGAAGTTCTTTTTTTCAAGACAGTTCAGCAAAGTTCAACATGAAGATCAACTTTCTAACTCTCTATCCAGAAATTCAATTTCACTAATCATTTTCTAGTATGATCATATCCAGTGACCTCCAGAGTAACTTAAAAGGACAAATTCAAAAATTCAACTATGTCTTCTAAAAATAAATAATACCCGTGAGTTCAAATAAAAACATTAAAAGTAGATACCAACAACAGGATCATGAGAAGGCAACCTGTTTTCCTAACGACTTTGAGCCCATAATCCTACGAACTGGTACAAGGTTGCAGAGTATATACTAGAGAAACCAAGATTAGTAAGTTATTAAGCCCTAAATATCTGAACTTTACTTAGAGAACTAAAGCTACTAGTTAAAGGCAGAAAACAAATATGGCTTCAAATGAATATTTTGTTTTAACATCCTATCTAATAAAGAGGGAATATGCTAACTGACCCTTACATCATTGCAAAGATGGCGGTGCCCACAGCCAATAAGGAGGGAAGATACTAATTGACTGCCCCACCCTCGGTGCCCAGTCCCTTCAGCCTGCCGAGGCAGCAGGCACACATGGCAAGGCCGGACCTGCCCCCAGGTGGGCCGGGCCACTCTGTGTGCCTGCCTGCAGAGACCCCCAGCTGCCCAGGGCCAGCCCGAGGTGCAGGCAAGCCTCAGATGGCAGCTCCCCAGACACCCAGGTCTGCCCGAGGCTCAGGTAACCAGGGCCAGCCAAGGCTTGTGCTGCCGGCAGTGGCAGCAGCAGAGGTGTGATGGGGGTGTCTCCTTCCCCTGATCGCCATGTTGCCTCCTGCCCCTGAGAGCTCCTGGACTGTGAGAGGGGGCAGGCCGGGCTGAGGGACCCCCCCGTCCAGTGCATGAATTTTTATGCACTGGGCCTCTCGTTCATAATAATGTTGCTTCTACTGTAACAATCAAATCTCAATCCTTACTTCCCATGACAGTGTTTAAACACTCAAGGTTTTAAGAACTAAGCCCTCTTGTACACATAATATTGAAAAAGAAACCTGAATGGGATCATAAATCAACATGGTATATGGGACAATGCCAGGGATTTGAAACTGGTAAGAGATAAGTTTTTTCTCAGCCATAACTCATAAACCCTGTGCTTTTGGAAAGTTATTATGACTTTGTGGGTCTGGGTTTCCTCATCTCCAATATTGACATGAAGATGAATACCTCAACATATGTTCATCCAGATTTATAACAATTATGGAGCACAGCAGATAGTACAAAAGGTTCTCATTAATCATTATTTTTATCATTATACTTATTATCATACAAGCAGAATAAAGTTGCTGAATAAATTCTAGGTATTTCTCTCAAATTTGGCCCTATAAAATATTCTTCAAAGAGTAAGCTTACCATTCCTTTAAGATAACATAATTCTATCATGTTTTAATCCAAAACTTTCTATTTATTTGGTTTAGTATATATTATAGACAGTTATGCATACTGAATAGAGATTATATCTAAACATTTCTACTGATGTTACTTTTATTTCTTTTCATGGGTCAGTTGTATTTTTAACTAATATTGGGAGAAAAATCAAATTATAAATTTAAAGGTGTGAGGTCTTTCATTGGGTTCTTAGAGATCATGAGAAGAAAACATATAGAAAACTTTTTGAAGATATTTATATATCATATGTGTATATTTACATATATATCACGTGTTGTACCAGACTTTGAAACTATTTATCTAAATTATCAAAGCATCAGAAAATATTGTTTCAGAATTTCTTAAAGTGCTAAAAAAATATATGTTTTACATATACATATACACATGACCTAAAATATATAATATGTATATGGTGAAAGCTTCATGTAGTTTGAAAATTAAATGAGGTATTTATTCTTAATTTATTTTTAAAAAATTAATTCAGATATTTATTTGAGAAGAGTATAGCTGGTACAAAAAACATCCTAGAGGTTTTAATGAGAGCCTATGTACATGAAATACATTAATACATACAATAGGTGATCCAATTAAGAATTAACATTTGCTAAAATCAAAAGAACATTAAATAAATTAATTTCAGATAATTTAATATAATGAATTTGATGGGGAAGTATATACAAACATTCAGGCATTGAATTCACTATAGAAAGCAGAAGATAAAAAGATATATTTTTTTCAGTATGGTCTCTGGTATTTGCAAGAAAATAGACTTTTTTTTGTCAAGTTTTCACATTTGTAACAGTAAGAACCAGTTTTCCATATAAAACATACATTTAATAGCAGATCACCTCAACACGCACGCTACTGACCACACCATCAAAGAGAAGAATATTATCTCAACAACTGAGCTAGATTCATGGCTGTGTAACCAGGCAGGTGCATTGGGCCCTGCTGTCAAAAGGGCCCTATGCTTTCGTGGTTTAAGGCTTGGTTGTCACTGTCCTGAACTTATTTATAACTTTTGAACAAGTGTCCAACAATTTATTCTGCTAGTGCTGATACCATTTTTTAAAATATATTTTTATTGATTTCAGAAAGGGAGAGGGAGAGATAGAAACATCAGTGATGAGAGAGAATCATTGATTACCTGACTTTTGCACGCCCCGCAATGGGATCGAGCCCACAAACCAGGCATGTGCCCTGATCAGGAATTGAACTGTGACCTATTGGTTCATAAATCAATGCTCCACCACTGAGTCATACCTGCTGGGCTGATTAACAGTATTAGATGTACTATGTGTAGATGTGTTTTATGACATGTATCATTTCAATGTTGTGAAAAGCAGAATAAATCAATTTTAAAACTTGTATTGAACACATTTTTAGAACAAAACCACTAGTAAATATACATATGATACTGTATATACTTTAATTGGCACACTGCCCAAAGTCCTATGAGTATAAATTCAGAGAAGGAATATTTATAGAATTCTGTCTATCATCAAATATGTACCTGATTTCTCCAGTTTAGATGGGAAAACAAAAGTGCTTTCATGACCTAAGGGAACATCTGTGTATCAGAAAAAATTAGCTATTGATATTTCAGACTAAGCCAAAAATTATTTATTTATGATACAAATCTATTCTGGTCTCACTTACATGTGGAATCTAATGAACAAAATAAACTGACAAACCAAATAGCTCCAGGGGCACAGGTGCATGGAACAGACTGATGGATCTCAGAGGGGAGGGGGGGTGGGAACAGGAAGAGATTAACCAAAGACCTTATATGCATATATGCATTGCACAAGGACACAGACAGTAATGTGGTGAAGGCCTGGGGTGGGGTGGGGGCTGAGTGGATGGGGTGGATGGGGGCAGTGTGGTGAAAATAGAAGACAGCTGTTAAAAAATACACACACACACACACACACACACACACACACACACACACACTAGAGGCCCAGACCCGCTGCGCAGCCTCGGGACCCCAACCCACTGTGCCTCAAGAACCATCAATGCACCTCCTGATGAGTCCGGTCATTGGTTGTTATGGCATTACGGTGTTACGACCACAGGCCTTTTATAATATAGACTAGAGGCCCAGTGCACAAAAATTTGTGAACATGGGAGGGGGGGGGGGAGCCTCAGCACGGCCTGCGCTCATTCACAGTCCAGGACCCCTTGGGGGATGTCCACCTGTGGACTTAGGCCCACTCCCCGGGGGATCAGGCCTAAGCTTGCAGTCAGACATCCTTCTGGCAGCCAGGGAGCCCTCAGTGGATGTCCACCTAAAGGCTTAGGCCCCCAAGGGATCGGGTCTAAACCGTTAGTTGGACATTCTTAGCGCTGCCATGGAGGTGGGAGAGGCTCCTGCCACCACCACTGCGTTGGCCAGCCATGAGCCAGCTTCTGGCTGAGTGGCACTCCCCACATGGAAGTGCACTGACCACCAGGGGGCAGCTCCTGCATTGAGTGTCTGCCCCCTGGTGGCCAGTGTGCATCATAGCAACAGGTCATTCTGCTGTTCAGTCAATGTGCATATTAGCCTTTTATTATTATTATATAGGATGTCCCTATTTCCCCCCTTTTGCCCCCTCTACCCAGCTCTTGACCCCCATTTATCTCTGGCCATCACCATACTGTTGTCTGTGTCCATGGGTCGTGCATATATTTTCTTTGGCTAATCCCTTCTTTAAATTCACTTCTTTAAATTTTTATTTTCAGATAAGGGCTTATAACTGCACTATTATATATTTTCTACTATATCATTTAGAATTAAGATATTTTTAATTGAACCCTTGTAAATTTTAGCACAATTTAATAAATTATGCTAGAAGCAATTAGATTTTTCATGTAATGCAGATACATTTCAATTAATATTTTATTAATTTTTAATTTTTTAACATTTTAATTTGAAATAATCTCACACATGTAAAAAAAACCTATAAAATACTACAGCATATTATATGTACCCTTCACCCAATTTCTTAGGTGTAACCCACTGGAACTTCACATTTATTTACTGATACTGAGTAATAACCCTAAATAAACTATTTCTTTTAGAACAGGATATACACTTTGGTTCACCTGAGTGAGTGGAAGAGGCAGAGCTTGTGTTATTACGATCTGTGATCATGTATCCATGTTACTTTAGACCGAGGTGGAGGGAGAACTAGAGAGTTCCTGGGGCCAGAAAGTGAGGGCAGAGCTGGGGGATGGGTGTACTGTCAACAACAAAAATGAAATACTGTTTTCCCTTCAGACTGATCTGAAGAAAAGCTGGTATCAAATAAGGCTGGCATGGCTCAGCGGGTCATGGTTCAATTTCTGGTTGGGGCATATGCCCATGGTATGGGCTCGATCCCCATTGTGGGTGTGCAGGAGGCAGCCAGTCAATGATTCTCTCTCATCATTGGCATTTCTCTCTTTCTCTCTCTCTCTCTCTCTCTCTCTCGCTCTCGCTCTCGCTCTCTCTTCCTTCTGAAATCAATACATATGTATTAAAAAGCTAGTATCAAAACCACTAAAATTTATCTAGCACAATATGGGCATATGCCCCAAAGATGAACTATAGGACCCTTTTTAGCATCCAGACCCACAGCATACGTCATTTACTAAGCACAGATAGGTCTAGCTTTGCGACAGACAGCTTCATCCTGGGTCTCCCAATTATGAAAAACAGGCCACTATTTGAAGTTAATAAATCTAGATTTATTTTCATCAATATCAATGTTGCAAATGGTGCTTAACATCTTTACAGGCACACCGTGTACTCTATACACATACTGTGAAAGAAAAGTGGCCTTTGAACTTTCAGTTACATATGTCCATATTTTAATAGAAATTGAATGTGTAGATTTCCGGGAAATGTATTTTCCCTAGCAGACCAGAAACAGGGAAAAGCGAGTCTATTTCACAAATGTCGCAATGAAATGGAGTCAGGGGCTCTGTCAGTGCCACTGTTATAGGAGCAGGAGAATGATTCCCAGGGCCACTGTGCAGCCTCCGTTCCATGGGGCACTGTCATCAATTCAGCCCAGGAAATAACAGAGATTGCAAAGAGGGCTGGAGATGGCAAGAAGTCAGATGTGAAGGTAGAATCCAATTATCCAAATGGAGGCTTAACCAGACACCATGGGAAGGCCATGTAGGCTGAGGAAACCAATGCTGTGGGAATGAGCTATCATGACATCATCAAGAAATCCTTGGACCATTGCTTATTTACAAAGGTTGCTTAAGGCTAAAACCCACCAACAGGATACAGACTTCCTACCAGCCTCATGAAAATCTTTCATTAAAATATCCCGAGCCCTCACTGGTTTGGCTCAGTGGAGAGAGTATTGGTCTGTGGACTGAAGGGTCCTGCGTTTGATTCTGGTCAAGGGCACATGCCTGGGTTGGGAGCTAGATCCCCAGTCGGGGGGTGTACAGGAGGCAGTCAATCAATGATTCTCTCTCATCACTGATGTTTCTCTCTCTCTCTCCCTCTCCCTTCCTCTCTCAAATCAATAAAAATATATGTTAAAAAATATCCCTTGAACTCTAAGTATCATTTTTTTTTCATGCAGGAATGCTTTTGACATAAAAAGATGCAGAAACAATACATACATGATCTTAATAAATATGGAAATGCGGCTTTAATGATATTTTTATATTTGTGATATAGTTTACTCTTTAATAATATGTAAATCGGTTTTATTCCTTCGTTGACAAGGACAGAAGAAATTGGGATGCCCTCCATACCACACAGTCTTCGTGGCACTAATCCTCTAATATCACGCTAGATTAGTGTTGGGGATGAGGCAAAAATACACTATTTAGTTTGTGTAGCCCTTGGTGTTAAGAATATAAAATTATGCCATTTTCAATAGGAACTGCATGGAATGGAAATCAATGTTGATGCTGGGAAACAGAAAGGGAAGAGTCATGTGTGGCCGGATCACATAAATTATCTGCTCAACCTCAGTAAAGTCAGACCGAATGAAGACACTGGAAAAGAAGGTAGACTGCTGTCCACTTTTACTTTGAGCTGACACAGCGTAGGAAAGATCTACGTACACTGTCTGCCACAGCACTTCATTCTGGGCTTTAGAGAAAGAGGGAGAGCTATAGTTGTAAGATAACAGTCAAACCTAATGTTGAGATTAGCACTCCAACTCAGTGAATTTACCAACCATTGCACATGCTCAGTCATAGAAATTCAGAGCTGCTCATCAGAGCTACTCCTGTAAACCTAATTGGAAACATGGCAAGTAAAATTAGCACTAATTTTTAGAGTTCATTAGTTTTCCATTAAATCCTACAATATTTTGAAGTCCTTTAAGATGAAAAGTACGGCAAATGGTATTTAAATGATTATGCAGACAATAGAGAAAGAATTCCAATTATTTTTAGTATTTTATTAGAAGGAATAGAAATAGATCAGCTATTAAAAGGCGGTTACATATGTTGCATTTCAAGTGTTAAAATCTAGGACGCCATACAAATTTCACTAGGAGACATAAATGTTAATAATTCATCATTATCAATTCTACAAATCACCGTAACTGATATTCCTATGTAATTCTTTTAATCAACATACTGGCTCCTGTAGTTATGCATAAATACCTGCTTAGAGGATTAAAAATGCAATGGGCATTTGCATTTTTATGTAACTTTCTGTAAGAGTACAGTAAGCAATAAAACAACCTTGTTATCTAACAGTACTAAATGTATTTGAAAGTATTGGTGATCTTATGTTAAATTTCATTTATTTTATTTTCTTAATCTTCACCTGAGAATACTTTTTATTGATTTGAAAGAAAGAGAGAGAAACATTGATGTGAGGGAGAAAAACTGATAGGTTATCTCTGGAAAGCGCCCCGACCAGGGATTGAACACTCAACCTTTTGGTGCACAGGCTGAGTGCACCAAAGGTTGAAGCTCCAACCGACTGAGCCACCGTATTTCAGTTTTATAATGGGTTTGAGTGAAATATGTATGAATCACAGCTAATACACTGAGAGGTGGTCTGTGTTATTCAAGGAGACTGGACTCTTCTGTAAAAGAAGAGATGTTATGTCTTCACGCTGTTTGCTTAGGACTCTTACCATAGCTGAAGGTCACAGTGTCTGGATTTAAGTGTCTTGGTGTCTGTTTTCTGTGCAGAGAAAATGAACATTTCTCTACATGTTTCTGATGGATTATCATTGTGTGATAGTTCCCTGAAGGCGTCTACATTTTATTGCGAGTTATGAAATGAGAATATACAGAAGAAAATCTCCCACAGTGTGGTTTCAGTGTTTGCAGTGTAGAATAATCTTCCTGTCTGGAGATGTTATAAAATGATAAAGTTGGGTTGAAAGGGAAAAAAATGAACACCTAATTGGTTCTTTGCCCATTTTTCTAGTGTGGCATGAGAATCAAATTTTAAAATAGAAAAGAAAAAGTCAAAATGAGTTGAGAGTAGGCTGAATAGTTTTCGTTTACTTTTGTTTAAGAAACTCAAGAGTTAACACGTGCCCTCACAGTAGAAAAGATTATATGCAGCAACTTTCCTTTTCCAAAATGTATTTTTCCCCTTTAAAACAGCTTCCAAATTTTCTTCATCAGTACACATAAAATCTTTCAAAATCATACTGAAAATTGAGGATGTTTTTACAACCCAAAAGGATATGAAAGTATATAAAATATTAAACAGGATAACTAATATAAATTTTTCCAAAAAAGCATGCTTCTCACCGAACACATGCATAATTTAAAAATATGATTTAAGAATGAAGCAGGGACATCTTCCAGCTAAGATGAAATAACAGGCACTGGGTTCATTTGCCCCACTTGAAGCAACTAAAGAAACTCTAAAAATGTGAGAGAACAGTTCTCAAACTTTGGACACCAGGAAACAGGACAGGGATCTCCAGAGAGAGGTTACAGAGAAAGCCAGTCCTAAAATTGCCCCTTTCTTTATAATAGAAATGTCAACCAAATTCACTATTGACAATGAATTGACAAACTCACTTAATCCCTTGAGTACCCAGGCTGTAGCACAGGGAAGGGAAATCCAGGGGATGCCCTGCGATCCCCCTGAGCTAAGAAGATGGAGATGGGCCCTGGCCAGGTAGCTCAGTTGGTTGGAGCATCATCCCAATACACCAAGGTTGCAGGTTCAATCCTCAGTCAGGGCACATACTAGTACAAGAAGCAACCAATGAATTTATAGGTAAGTGGAACAACAAATCAATTTCTCTCTCTCTCTGTCTCTCTCTGTCTCTCTCTGTCTCTCTCTCTCTCTCTCTACCTCTCTCAATACATTAAGAAGGAGAAGGGAGAGGGAGGAGGAGGAGGGAAGGGAGGAGGAGGAGGAGAAGGGAGAGAAGAGGGAAAGGAGGAGAAGGGAGTGGGAGGGGAGGATATGGGAGTCTGATGAGGCCAAGGAGGCTAGAGTTTGCAAGAACACTGGAGTGGAGAGAAATGCACAGGAAAGACAGGGCATTGTGCCTGAAGACCTGCAGGAGGCCCTTTCCTTTCTTCATCTGAGTGCTCATGGGTGCAGACAAGAGGAAACTGCCCAAATCTAGAGCAAGAACCACACAAAAAGCAAATAGGACAATCTCTAGAGCACACTTAGAAACAGGAATAGATAAATCAAAGAACTTATCTATCTATATAAAAGGCTAATATGCTAAGTGTCCCATCTGATGGTCGCTATGACATGCACTGACCATCATGGGGCAGATAATCAACGCAGGAGCTGCCATGACATGCACTGGCATTTACAGAGAAACAGCAGCGTGGACCTGGCGCAGACAAAGCAACACTCGGCTTCCCCTAAGTGGGACACAGGCCCCTCCACCACCCAGAGCTACAGCCCACCAAATCACAGCTGATGTTGCCGAGACCCCATGGAGCAAAATGCGGCCCACAGCCCAGCCCCGCCCGGAAATGGTGGCTTTGGGCTCCAGGCAATGATGGTAGCAACACCCGGCTTCCTTTCCTAGTGACTAGCGACGAGCCTCCTTGCAATTTCTTCAGCCCAGGAATATGACTTGCTTTACAGCCAGGTGGAAATACTTTACACTGTAACCAAATGTCTGTGAAGTGTTTTCAAATGCCTCATCTCATTTGATCCTCACTGAAGTCCTGGAGCAGGTAGATAGGAGACTCGGTGGAATCCTATTTTCTTTTCATTAGCTGGAAAATGGAGATTTAGAAACTTATCCCGACTGAAAAGAAGAAATGGTGGACCTTGAAAATGACTTCAGGTTTTGTCACTGAACAGAATATAGTCAAACACTGCTGCAGTTAAATATTTTACCCTTTGTTCTCCCTGTGTGATCTATAATAATAATCTGCTTCGTGCTGCTATTTACTGCTGTGTTGTTGACAATTACCTGAAAGAGAAGTTGGGGTGCTTCACTGGGCTGGAAAAAGTTAGCCAAATCAGAAAGCAGGTCTAATTAAGCAAGTTTATTCTGTATCTATAGAAGGCTAAGTTGACTCACGCATGCGCAATACATAAAAAGCTCTTGCTGGCGCCAATCGCACGCGTGTGTTTCCATCTGTCATTGTCAATAGTGAATTTGGTTGACACTTCTATTATAAAGAAAGGGCAAATAGTGATATTAAAATATTTCTTCTAATTAATTTCCCTTCCATGTGCACAAATTCATGCACCAGACGACTAGTATACTTATATGCATAGTCCATGGACATGGGCAATAGGGTGGTGAAGACCTGGGGTGGGGGTGGGGGGCGTTGGTTAGGGGCTTGGAGCGGGGGGGGGGGGGGTAGGGGGGGGAAAGGGAGACATCTGAAATAGGTCATAATCCCTGAAGCCAAAGTGGAAAATCTCAAGATTTACTGTGCATTTAGTAGAGTAATTATAAGTTATTAGCTCAGAAGTGGAGTCAAATTAGCTTTAAACTAAATGCTGCTACAGTGCCCACCACAAAGCTTCAAGCAAGTCTTGAGAGGATCAATATGTTTCTGATTAGTTTAACTACAACACAAATAGTTTAAGGATATTTATTTATAGGGTTGTAAAGATATTCAGCACTAAAACAGGAAAATTCACCATCTCAGGCATCCGGTAAAATTAGCAGGAAAACAATGAAAAGGAATCAACCCATTGAAATAGAACCAAAAGTGGAAAAGATAATAGCATTAGTAGACAGGGACGTTAACCTAGTTCAGGGGTGGGCAAACTTTTTGACTCGAGGGCCACAATGGGTTCTTAAACTGGACCAGAGGGCCGGAACAAAAGCATGGATGGAGTGTTTGTGTGAACTAATATAAATTCAAAGTAAACATCATTACATAAAAGGGTACGGTCTTGTTTTTTTTTTTTTTAGTTTTATTCATTTCAAACGGGCCGGATCCGGCCCGAGGGCCGTAGTTTGCCCACGGCTGATCCTAGTTGCTAAGTCTGCATTCCGTATGTTCAAGAAGATAGCGGAAAGATTGGGCATAGTTATGTGGAGTCATTAAAAATACAATAAAGACCCAAATCAAATGACTGGAGGTGAAAATTATGTCTGAAACGGAAATTCACTGTGTAAGATTAATGTATTAGAGTAGACATTTCAGAGGATAAAATCATCTACCTTAAAAATGTAGCATTAAAAACTAGTCAAAATAACACAGAGAGAAAATTCTAAACGAAAGTAATAGAGCATTTGTATGCGGTGGAACAATATTCAGTTGCCAAATATACATGTGTGCTTAGTAGCCCCAAAAGAAGACAAGAGATGGCACGGGAGGAAAAATATTTTGACTATATAATTGCCAAATATTTTAGATTTGAATAAAAGTATCAATTAACAGATTTAATTATCTCATTGAAATTATTTTAAAAAAAACATCCAGTACAATAAATATCAAAGAGACTACACAAAGCACATCATAATCAAATTATTTAGATAAATATCAGTTATACTGAGTGAATTATTTCAAAATGAAAGGTTTATGTATTTTTAAAAAGACATCACTATTTCTACAAAAATTTACACATATAAGCAGGTGCAAGTAACTTTCAGAATAAGTAACAATTGCGTGGTACATTGGGTTGAAGAGTATTAAAAACGTTTTAATATAAGTTGAGATTCTAGTTATAGGGCAACTCCTTGGGATTCATTAACATACTAACTAACTGACATGTCAGTCATAACTACTGATTGAAGTTGATGGACATGGGTGATATTGTTTGTTGAAATCATTTAAATCCTCTAATTAGCCTGTAATAAATTTAGAAAATTAAAGGCTTTTCATCATAAGACGAAAACACAGGGAACATTGAGAAGACTGTACACCTTTCACGCCGTATCTCCTAATGTCCTTGTTGAATATAAAAAAATAATTTAACATTACATTAGGTTTTATAGTATTATAAAAGTTGTGTGAGAGGCTTGTTCCAGATTTAGGAAAATTAGCTCGTGGTGCGCGATTCTGCAAAGGGCACCGAGGAAGCACACCTCAGGCTCCTGAACACGAAATGTGGTTCCTTCCGCCCACTCTGTGCTTTCAGCATGGAACCTGGCTGAGTTGCTAATTAGAAAAATAAATAAAACATGAAGCATGAATACGGAGGGCTAATGAAAACTACAGATTGGGACTAATCTACAAGACTTTGCAGGAACAGTGTTCTCAAGGTTAAAAATAACGATGAAAAAAGGAGGTTCTGTTATTTGCAGATGAGAGGAAAATCTTACGCAAAGAACTTGTGAAATTATAATACGGAAAAAAACCTGGATTAAATGATATTTTATATTTTATTGTACATAAAACTATTATTTTTAGAACGTAGACAATAAAAAGGTCAGTGAATCATAGCTGGATTTCTAATTAAGAGTTAAACTATATGCTGTGAGATATAATGTTACATAGCAATTTTATTTCCTTTTTTAATATATTTTTATATTTTAATATATTTTTCAATATATTTTTATTTTCAGAGAGGAAAGGGCGGGGGAGAGAGAGATACATCAATGAAGAGAGAGAATCATTGGCTGCTTCCTGCACGCCCCACAGTGAGGCCTGAGCCTACAACCTGGGCATGTGCCCTGACTGAAATCAAGTTAACCTTCTGGTTCATAGGTCAACGCTCAAGCACTGAGCCATTTTGGGCGGAGCTACATAGCAATTTTAAGTAATCACCTATGCACCATGAGGTCCTTTTATTATGAATATAGCACAAGATTGAAATCTAGAATCCAAAACCATGAAAAGTAGGTAGTATTGTAGTTATGAGCAACAAAGACAAGTCCAACAGTGCTTTTTGTAAATTCAGAAATCTGTACATTAATGGGTAAATTATATTTTGGAAATCATTATTTGAGATAAAGTCGTAGTATACTCTGAAAGATCTCTAGTTGCTCATGGATATGTCTTCTTTTCAGCATACTACTCTTGTTTCTTTTTGGTAATTACATATAACAATTTAGAGTAGGTTGAATCTTCAGATTGTTTTTTGCAGGAATATGGAGGGATTTTTTAAAGGTCTATGCTAATATAAAAACTTTAAAAATTACGTGTTTGAAAGGAAAAAAAAAAGACAAAAAAAAGAGAGAAGAAAAAGGGAGAGTTATGCAGAAAGCAAAATTCCATGCCTACTTGAAGGATTGATTGCTTTTGGTAGAACACCACTTTCATTCATAATGTATGACAAGTAAGATTTTTGTAATAACTCAGTTATTTAAAAATATATCAAAATAATCAACTAGTGCAGGAAATTTCCATTAATGAGAGAGATATATTTATAAAGAACTCACATATTTATATACCCACATCATTCTACTTAGTACATATTCTAACTTACATATTCTCTTCCTAGTCATGACAATTTTAAAACCCTAAATTTGCATATTTAAGTTTATAAAAATTTAGCAGGGTTCTTTTTTTCTTCCGCTTTATCTGTAATATTTTTCAGACTTTATCTCTAATCACATAATTTAGAATCTAAGTAGTCCTACCTTCTCCAAGACATTTCACTTCTAAATAAAATCTCAAATGTATTCAGTTTTAGCACATTTTTATAGTCTTTGTATCTCAGACTATACACAGTTAATCAACTGATGGTAATAATGGCCAATATTAAAATCACATGCTTGTCATTGACAATATTCACAGACGTTCTGATACACTAAACAGAGTGAGGTTTAAAGAATTCTGAAAAACATGACAACCATTTCGCTTTACCAGTTAAACCTTCACAGTATGAGAAAATGGTGTCAGTGCCCTTTCCGCTTCATTCGGCCTCCCATCTTTGAAAATATGCAATATTTTACAATTCTCTAGCTCTTCCCTTTATTTCTAAATTGCACATAAAATGTGCATTAGCCCTTGTTTTGACATGATTGAAATTTTGCAGAATTCCAATTGGCATAAAGCGCATCTCCTTTGACACAGACTGCCTGCCACTGGTACAGAGGCCTCCATAAGACATCAGACAAACACAGAGGAGGTAAGAACTTTTAAAACACAACCTGACTGTAAAACATTTTAATGAGAGAGTGCAAACAGAAATAAAAAGAGCCACACACTTTGAACCACATTGTTCTGTTTCGTACATAAAACCCCTCCTCCCTTAGCCAACATAACCCTTAAATAAGTATATCCTATAAATCAGAACTAAGGAAAAGGCAAGGAATAGAAAAAGAAACACACAAGGGAAAGAGGCGAAGGTCAGCGTCGTTTGCAAAGTTCTCACTGCTCCGACCCTGGACTATAATTCCTCATTTCCTTTTAGGTCTGTGCTGGGAAATCCTGTCACCCTTTGCCTTGTTGTATTTATTGCTCACGCTGGGGCTTACCAAAATGTACCCCTCCACTGCCTGTTACGTAGGAAAAAAACCTTGCTCCTCGGTGGCATCTCATGGGGGGAGAGAGAGGTAATGGATTCAATAAATATTAAGAATGTGAAATTGACAGAACTTGGTTCCTGATCTTTGGAAATGTGAAATGGTAAATCACGCGCTAGTAATCTGTACTAGATAGATGGTTTGGGGAGTGAGGTGGAGGCAGGTTCAGTGTGGGAAGAGCAGAGGTGGGTGAGCAGTGATAAATCCAATTAATGTCACTCGGATTATAAGCACTGGGATACCTCCAAGGGTGGCTAACCATTTTTTGAAATTTGATTCATGGTTGAGGCCTTAGAAACGAAGTCTGAGTTGGAGAATCAAATGGGTAAGATGTTGCGTTGGCCTAGATACGACCACTAGAATGGCTATGATAAAGAAAAAAAGACCCCAAGGCAGAAGTGTGCTGAATGGGTAAAGGGAGATAAATACTAAGTAAAAATGTAAAAAAAAAAATGCATCTGGAAACTCTTTCACTTATTATATCAACTAGTTGGCAGTTCAAGGCACCTTGACCTGACCCAGTATTGCTCTCTACTAGTGTGCAAATTATAAATTAGCTTTTATGCCACGTGAAGGAATATATTAAGACTAAAACTCTTTCTCTCTGGTATCGTGAATGTCACACATTTCTAACATGATTCCTTTCTTTGGGGACAGCAGAGACATGTCCCAGGGCTCCAATTACAAATATGCAATTTACCAGCTCTTAAGAGACATCACTTCATCGCTCTGAGCCTCTGCTCTCCTTCTATAAATGAGGAATAATAATCCTACGATAAAGGATTATTGCACAGTCTAAAGATAACACATGTAAGGAGCGCTGGGCATGCTGCCTGATCCACTGGAGGTGGGCAGTGGTTGGTTAAATGCTGTTTCATTGTGGCCCTTATTATTTGCCTCCCTCAGAGGCATGTTGGTGCGCGTCTCCACACTTTCAGCGATGAGTGGTGTGTGAACAGACCGATGGACGCTCTGGAGCGTGAAATGCCTATTTTTCATATTTTAGAGAACAGCTGATCTCTAGTATCTGCCTTCACTTGAGGCTAGTCTTTTCAGAAACATACGATGATACATCCAAAATGAAATGAGCTCCATGAATACTGATTTATATGACCAGAAGCTATTGGGAGTTTTACAAATGACCAACATGTGCCCGGCCGGCGTGGCTCAGTGGTTGAGCATCCACCTATGAACCAGGAGGTCACAGTTACTTATAAAGAATTCTGCCTGAAAACATTAAAGAAAGTACAGAATTGGAGGAATTAATGGGGGGAAAAACAAAATGGGGAAGTGAAAAGAGGTATTTCCAATATCAATGTTATGTGGAAAAGTTACTCTGCTAATAGTTGCTATATTTTGATATAATGTAAGAGAAAAAATGCTAGGTCTACTCTTAGCAGTAATTTGTTTTTATTAAAATACATTGCATATGGTGTTTAAAGATTACTAAAAAATTTTTATGTCTTCCAAATGGCAAGTAGTTTTAGGATTAGTTGTGTGGAAAAGGTATGTGTATGACATCAATTTTTTAAAATATCTGAAACAGAAGCTCTTATAATATTTAAGTGAAAATGAGCAGCATGCAAGAGTAATTGCAATTTTTAATAAAGGAAAACATGTTGACTTCATAATTTTAGTATTGAGCAGTTTCTCAGGTGGTCTAGCTAGTGTGTTAAAGTTGTAGTTGTTTCCAAATTATAACACGGGGTACTATTACATTGAACATTGATTTGTAAAAGAAAAAGGGAAAATTCTTAAATGACTTTAATTGTACTTTTGAACAGATAATTACAGGGCTTAGTTATTTCATACTCATTATAAGGTTTAGCCCTGATATCATGGTGAGATACATAATTATTTTCATGTTGGAATTTATAAGAATAATGAGAAGGACACAGGGGAGAGAAAATATAAGAATTATAATTCTATTTTTAAACCTTCCTGTGGATATTTTTCAGAGCTTTTATTAAAATGGTACATTTCAAGGTAGGTTAACATCACTTTCAAACATCTAAATTAATTTCCACATGCAATTAAAGGGAATTCTATGTACTGGGCATAGCTAATTATCCTGTGAAGTCCAGCTCTGATATGGTCAAAAGGGAGGTGAAATATTAGAGAAGGGACACTGGGATGAACAAAGACAGATATTGCATCTAACAGAAAATGTACTTTAAAACTCACTATTTTTTTTGCCCGGATAGCTTTGCTTGGTGGCTGAGTATCGACCTATGAACCAGGAGGTCAGGATTTGATTCCTGGTCAGGGCACATGCCTGAGTTACAAGCTCGATCCCCAGTAGGGGGCGTGCAGGAGGCAGCTGATCAATAATTTTTATCGGTGATGTTTCCATCTCTCCCTCTCACTTCCTCTCTGAAATCAATAAAAATATATTTAAAACAAAATTAATATTTTTTCCTAGCATGTACTTAGTTCTAGAAGTTTTGCATATGTAAAATATCCCTACATAATATAATAAGTATTTGCTATTAATTGCCTCCACTTCTGTATTTCTGCCCCCACTGGCACCCACGAGTTCCGGTGTGCTAATAAGGATGCTTTTCTACTAGTTAACAGTGACAATGCAAAGTTCTGCAGTCTAACGTCGCTAATTCATTTATACTTTAATAGACGGCTCATTAAAAGTTATAACGTAGTTTTTTTAATACAACACATTTGGAATATTGGTTTCCGACTACACAGAAAACATATTTAAAAATTCACTTAAGAAGAAATATCATTGTATATTAGAAAAAGACAAATCCCCAAAGGGCAAACTATGCTTTATGATTTCAACTCTCTGGCATTCTGAAAAGGGCAAACTATGGAGACAGTAAAAATATCAGAAGATGAGTGGCTGCCTGAGGTGGTGGGGGCTGGGCAGAGCACAGAGTTGCATTAGGTCAATGAAGCTACTCTGAATGATACTGTAATTAATCATGGGTACATATCATTCATATACATTTGTCCAAAGTCATAAGATGTCCAACACCAAAAGTGAACCCTCGTGTAAACTATGAACTCTGGGTAACAATGATATGTCAGTGTATGTTCATCAGTGGTAACAAACATACCACACTGGTGGGGGTTGTTGATAATGTGGGGGGTACGCATGTGTGGTGGAGGGGGTATATGGGACTCTCTGTACCTTCCAGTCAATTTTATTGAACCTAAAACTGCTCTAAAAAGAAAGAAAAAGAGAGGTACCTGGTGGGTGGAGGAGAAGCATGTGAAACATGCTGTGAACCTCAAAATGTGTGCAAAAAATGCTACCTTTGAAAATACAAAATTTGGGCTATTCCCCACATCGAGGTATGTCAGTCTGTTCTGTGCCTCCCTGCTTCAGGTCTTATTTTGTTGCTCAGTTCATTCTGCACAGATTCCACACATAAGTGAGATCATGTGATATTCGTCTCTCTCAGATTGCTTATTTCACTTAGCACAGTATTATGGTTTATATCCTGTTTTTTCAAAATAGTAGCAGAATTGCCTTAAATTTGCTTAATTCCTCATAAGATAACAACACAGAATGATATCAAAAACAACAGCACTAGGACAAGAAAAACACTTAGCAATAATTAGTGAATCATTTTTGTGTAACAGGCCATTTTAAGCACCACGTACATGTTTTTGAAAACATTAAAGAAGATTTCTATGAGTTTAATTGTATTATTATGTCCAATGACAAGTGAGAAAACAGAAGCTAACAGATGTTACCCTTACCATGTTGTGACTGCTAATATGTGGTGGAGGTTGATCCTGAAGCTGGTGTTCAGCTCCAACATTCATGTTTTTCTGTTTTGTTTTGTTTTTTAAATTACTGATTTCAGAGAGAGGAAGAGAGAGAGAGAGAAAGATAGAAACATCAATGATGAGAGACAATCATAGATCGTCTGCCTCCTGCACGCCCCCTACTGGGAATGGAGCCTACAACCCAGGCATGTGCCCTGACCAGGAATCAAATAGTGATCTCCTGGTTCATAGGTCAATGCTCAACCACTGAGCCACACTGGCCGGGCAACATTCACGATTTTAATCATCCCACTGAAATGACTCCATTTCCTCTTTTCTAAAAAGGAGGTAGTAAGATATGTACAGAAAGTGATGCTTGTGAGTCCTGCCTGAGATGAGATCTACAAAACCACTTATCACATATACTGTGCTTTAAAGTTTAGGTCAGATATTCCGGGACATCCTTAAAAACATGGATTACTAAGCTTGTCGGCAGTATAATTTTATCATCAGACATTCATGCCTGGCATGTCTGGCTTCTCTTAAAGTGGCCTGCAGGTTTGGCTATTTCCAGTGCATGGTTTATTTCCTTGTTTATTAAAAATTCTTTTAAAGCCTATGGTGTATATATTTCTATGTATTACCTAATAAAATGTGTACAAAGAGTATTTCACCTCTGCGCGAGGCTTCTCAACTGAGACTTCCGTGCTTAGTTAATGTTTCTATTGACAAAATACCAACCAGCTATTGCATTGTAAATTGTGATTCATGCCGGAAAATCTCTGGGCCAATAGAATGCGTCCTATGAGTCAACTAGATGGAATTTTGAGTGGAAATTTTGATCTACATACTTTGGCTAAGAAGTTCACTTCTGCCATACTCCTGCATCTTAAAATATTGTACTTGTAAATATTGTTAATTAAATGGAATTAGAAAAGAATAAAATCATGCTAAGCGTGCTGTAAGACAATGATGAATGAAAACTAAAATGGCTCTTCAATATGAATTTCCCTTCTTCACTCAGCTGGATTGATCCCAGGTTCTTATCATGTGGAGATGGCTTGTATACGAAAAAGAAAACAGGAAATTATAGTGGCATCTGAGAAATCTGAAATGCTAATTTCAGATATTTTAATGTGTTACACAGAGAGCTTTAATTTTGTGTGTTGATGTGATAGTTGCTGCTGTATTTTGTCAGTATATTTTATTAGTTGTCATAACTGGATACTTCCTTTCTATTAGAAAGCAAGAATTTTAATTTGAAAAATCAGATATCTTAGAGGAGTTTTTCTGAACTGATTTTTTTACTATTAATATTCTTCTTTTTCTTCCCAAAATGTTGCTTTTCTAATAAAATCATAGGAAAAAATCTTCATGGAGACAATAGAGATATTCTCCTGTTGAGACCAGATTTGGGTACAATCCAAATCATTATGCTTATAATTTAAAAGATGGACTAATTCAGAGTAGTACATCAAACCCTTTAAAACAAGGCAAATAAAGGTTTTAGTAAAGCAGGATTCAATTTTAAGGCAAAACATCAAGATGATTGATTTTAATTACTTTGGAAGAACATTATCAGTTACGTAAATGTACTGCTTCAAATGTATGGAGCTGGGGAGAAAGACATTTTTCTAAAGATGTAAGACATTATAAAGCTCAGTCAAATCACTTACAAACCAATGATAAATCAATTTCCCATCCATTTTTTTGCACTCACCAAACATCGGTCATATGCAACTGTTCTATCATGTCTTTGCATTTATGGAGGAAAAACTTAGAATATCCCTACCTGAGGAATGTCATTTCACTTTATTAACCTTATTAAATAATGACATCCTTTGCCTACTTTGCAGTACACCCTGCTCCTCTTCACACAATACTTGTGTAGTCCAAGGTGAGGAAAGTTCTTTCTTTTGATGAATAGCTGCGCTCCCCTCATTAGATCTAGAGAAAGCTAGGTGAGACTCTGGTTTATAAATATGTGGAGTCAGAGGAAATGCTATTCTCCATTATGCTGACTTTGTTGGGGGACAGTTCTCCAGGGGGGTCACTATTTCTTTTATGACAGCTTTTTTCCTCAAACTATCTTCTTAAAAATGTCTGTAGAGCCTTGAAAATGAGACACTATCTTCCTCTTGTGCGAAGGACAGATTTTTCCCCCTGACCAGGATAATAAAAGAATGATTTTTTAAAGTAACGTCTTTATCCAGAACAAAGGTTGTAAAGGTTTGCCCAGCTGGAGTGGCTCAGTGGTTGAGCATCGACCTATGAACCAGGAGGCCACGGTTTGATTCCCGGTCAGGCCATATGTCCAGGTTTCATGCTCGATCCCCAGTACGGGGTGTGCTGGAGGCAGGCGATCTATGAGTCTCATCATTGATGTTTCTCTCTCTCCCTCCTCCTTCCTCTCTGAAATCAATAAAAATATTTTAAAAAATAAAGATAATAATTGTATTCTATTTCTTAAAATGTTGCATTTTTGTTCTATACATCCCACATTATTTATATTTGTACTTACTCCATATTTAAGAAAACATTTGCAAGCCACCTAAAAAATTAACAAGAAAAACATCAAGCAGAGAGGTTTAAAAGAGAAGAAAGGAGAGTGTGGAAGAGAGAACAGATTAATCCACAAACTTCCAAAATGGATTAAAAATGATAAATGCTGAAAAAACCTTTTAAAGCAGAGTCATCACTTTATGTCTTTTCCTAACTTCAGCAGCTTCATCTTATTCTTCAAAGAACAATTCATGGTCAAGACCCATTTTAACTCTGTCCAAAGGAGAGCTCCATGCCCTGGATGCCCTTAATGTTAACACACACACACACACACACACACACACACACACACACACACACAGTCTTACAAAGCTGTGTCTTTGTTGCCTGTTTAATGTTTCCTATTATGTGATGGACTTTCTCCATGTTTAATTAGTTGACCACACTCCTCAATATTGTTAAAATGATTTCATTATATGGAGAATACTATCTAGATGCAATATTGCTTCCCTTGGGACAATACAATTGATTGAGACTTATTTGTGACAATTTAAAGTGGGGGGAAAAACCCACACACAATTCTGTTTTTAGACATTGAAAGATCTTAATTGTAACAGGACATACAATCATCCAATTAGACAGCTGCTCATTAAGAACAGAGTAAAATCTCCTGTGTAAATAGATTGTCCAAAGGCCACACTGCTGTTCAACACTGCGTTAGCCTAGACCACCATACAAGGTGAGAAGCACAAAATTTTTCTTTATTATAAGCAATAAAAGCAATTTGCCTGAACTTATTACAGTATGTCCACGTTATTAGCCATCCCTCGAAATATAATATGTTTAATAATTCATACTTCTGAACTACTTCTCCGTGTCTTTTCTTTTTTAAAGGGAACCATAACTGCCAGTACGGGGCAAAATTATTCTAATTAGAAAAATACTGAAGGCTCGGGGTTCATTTAACAAATCAATATTTAATTAACAATGTGGCCGACTGCAGATAGGCGTTTCTGTATTCTACGTTACTAAAATAAGATGTCCGTTTATCACCCATGTGGCTGTGAGGAATAGGCCCCAGAGATCCAAATAAAAAGGGACTGAAGTGCCCACAAAACACTGGCAGACAGCCAGAGCCCCTCTTCTCCAGTGACCCCATAATGGAAGCACATCATCAGATTTCCAAACAAAGCATTTCAGCTTTTATCATGTTCATCGCGGGCTTGGGATTGTGACCAACAGGAGCCTCACAGTGGCAACACCCCAGAGTAGACTCACCAACATCTCCTAATTCCGATATTTCTTTGTCAATATGCTCAGCTTTTTAAAATAAATATATTTTTATTGATTTCAGAGAGGAAGGGGGGGGAGAGAGAAACATCGATGATGAGAGAGAATCATGGATCGGCTGCTTCTTGCACACCCACACTGGGGATTGAACCCGCAACTGGGGCAAGTGTCCTGACCTGGAATTGAACTGTGACTACCCAGTTCATAGGAGGAAGCTCAACCTATAAGCCCACCAGCTGGGCTACATGGTCAGCTTTTATAAGAAAAGATACTCATAAGGGATTTTAGCTTTTGTCTTCTTTAAGTGTTTTTTTTTTAATATATTTTATTGATTTTTTTCAGAGAGGAAGGGAGAGGGATAGAGAGTTAGAAACATCGATGAGAGAGAAACATCGATCAGCTGCCTCCTGCACACTCCCTACTGGGAGTGTGCCCACAACCAAGGTACATGCCCTTGACCGGAATCAAACCTGGGACCCTTCAGTCCACAGGCTGATGCTCTATCCACTGAGCCAAATCGGTTGGGGCTTCTTTAAGTGTTTTAAAGCATCTACTGGTATATGATCGCTACAGATTATGAAAACTACTTTTTTCTCTGATCCTTGAAAAAATGGATCAACATTAATGTCAGGTGAATTTGTCAGTGTAAAGGAAACTGGATGTAAAAAGTAAGGAATTAAAAGGAAAAAGAAAAATGTTCTTAATTTGTGAACTATACAGAAAGACTGCTGATTATACAAATATTTTTATGGTCTCTTTTTATATTAAACACATCTCCTTAGAAATGCAATACGCTAATGTGTGCATCCAAAAATATATATTTTAATATAATAAATAACTTATATTATGTTCAAATGATAAAATACTGTACAGAAGTTTTTTAAGTAAAAAATTAGTATAATAAACAGGAACAAAATGTTAAGATAGGTAATTGAGATGCGGGAATCTGAATTTGAGCTATTTTTTATTTGAGATATGAATAATCAAAGTCACGATGATAAGAATATTAATCTGAATGAGATTAACTTAACGCACCTTAATGTTTGAGAGACAAGATAAAAATGAGGTGAACAGAAGTACATAGTTCCATGGAGGGGAACATATTTTTTTTTCTTTTTTTTTTATATTTTATTGATTTTTCACAGAGAGGAAGGGAGAGAGACAGAGAGTTAGAAACATCGATGAGAGAGGAACATCGATCAGCTGCCTCCTGCACATCTCCCACCGGGGGATGTGCCCGCAACCCAGGTACATGCCCTCGACCGAAATCGAACCTGGGACCTTTCAGTCCGCAAGCCGAGGCTCTATCCACCGAGCCAAACCGGTCTCGGCGGAGGGGAACATATTTAACATAGCAGTAGAGTTGGATTTGGATACACAAAGGGCATTCTGTGACATAGGAAAACGCAAATTCAGACATTTGGTGTGAGAAGTGATTATTGGCTTGAGAAATGGTAATTGTATAATATGCCAACATTTAAATAACAGAAAGGAATTAGAAACCTTGGTGTTGAGGAATGTGAGAACTTGGTGTCCATAGAACAGAAATAAATATTTTAATTGGAAAAGGTCTAACTTTTAAAAACCACAAGGGGTCTTTAAAATTATGAATGGGCCTAATATTGGCTATAGCCCTACATTTAATAAGATTGTGTTAATTTATCTCCTTTTTAATTAATGCAGCCCCAAATTCCTCAATACACTTAAAACTCACTTAAATGCCTATTTTTATAAGTACTGCTTATTTTAAGAGAGGTGCATTAAAGTCCACCGAGTCAAAGAACAAGGACAGGGAAATAAAAACATATTTTCACAGAGTAAATTTCTTATGTCAATATGCTGAGATTTCTGAGTTAATTTATAGGAGCCACAACTACAAAGTGTAAGTTGTAATGTTCCTCATTTGAATAAACTAGAGAAAACAATTGGAACCCAGAACCCCAAACTCAATACCTAGAGGTTATAAATTTGAGTTAAATTCTTTTTTCTCTGCAAGTATCATTTTACTGTAGACCACATAATGAGAAAAGTGAAAATGCAACTATACTTAAGATGTTTATTTTCAATAACGTGTTGGCAAATTTTAAATCACAATTCTAAATGCCCCTTGTTCGACTGCAAACCCTGAGAGATGTCCATAACTATTTCATTTTTTAGATATAAATGTATAGGTTTATATATCAACAGAGTTGACCTATGTAATTATTAATCCATATTAGAAGTGATTAGTTTATACAGACTAATGCTGCAATTTCCAGTGACTCTACAAATGTACCATTTATTTATTTTACAAGATAGATGATTAAATTGAATACATACAAATCTAAGACTCAAAGACACAAAAAAGGAAACTTTAAAAATGTGGGAGATAGTAAAGAAATAAAAACTAGAACAGTTTCTGTGAATAATGCTTGAAATAGGGTAAAGTAACAAATCGAATTTTTATTTTCAACAGCATTTCACATATTTTTGAATCGAATTTCTATAAAACTTTAAGGCACTTAATTCTTGAGATTCAAACAGCCAGTGGTCCTTGAGAACTAACCTTATGGAATACAGCCTGACATGTATGCTGTGATCCTGGCACGTAAGAGTTATCTAACTCTGAGCTACCACATCCAATAAAACCCGGGGCCATCAATCTCTTCCTTTGCAGGGTGTTTGAGAAGAAAAAATGAGATAATTTATGAAGTGTTCCTCCTACAGTTTCTGGCACATACAACATAATAAAAAGATGAACGCTATTATTAATTTCTACCACATGTTAATTTTATATATGGCTACCTTTTTTTTAAAAGTTATAATCAGGAATGAATGATAAATGTATATTTTAAGTACAAAAAAGTAGAAAGACACTTATATGATACAAATTGCCCATTTTCCTCAGTTGTTTACCATTTTGCCAGCAAATGAGAAAAAGAATGAGTCTTTTCTAACACATAGTTGTATTCTTGATTTTCTCACTGCTGCCACTTCCAGACACTTTGCACATCACAGAAAGACAGATACTGTTTTTATGAAGGAAAAAAACAACAACCTTATACTCCATAAACCACAATGAGTTCAGAAGAGAGCTAAATTCTTTTTCTCTTCAAAACAATGCAACTTGCTGGCTGTTCATATGTTTTGAAAGGCAGATTATCACAACATGCCTGGCAATTTCCAAAATCTATTCTGCAGGCCAATGAAATACTAGTACATGACTTCTGTTTATTGTTGAGTTTCTTAAACATTTAAGAAACATCTCTGTTTCTTAAACAGGGAATTGTAGTGTGAAACTGAGCCATTATATTGATAAAACTTTGGGGTAACATGTAAGGTAATGCACAGATAATAATCCAAGACGTTCTATTTAAAATATCTTATTTAAAAAATGTAAAGCATATCCATAGGCTATATGCATGGCCCAATATATCCCACTTATTTTTTAAGAGATGCTGTTAGAAACTTGCTTTATTTACTAAGAAATTCATATTGTTCTTTTTTTAAAAAGAATCCTTGAAATTAACATACAATCCCTTGACTTATGTAATTGGAGAGAAATTCTGACATATGAAATCCATTTTAAAATGAATCTCTGCCTCACAGAACAGCCTCAGCACCAGCTCTATCGGTATTTACTGTCAGCTCTAGTAAAAGACATTACTTTTGAAATTTTATGATCAGAGATTTCTGGTTCAAACTGACAGCTGGCTTGCAGGCCCCAAGGGAGCCTCCCACACTACTCATTAAATGCTGATGGAGATGCGATGAAATATTTTTAAAGCCCTTAGCAACCTTCTACAGTAACTTTGACAGATAACCCAGTATCCGGTAGCTTGTAAGAATTGGCACTAAGACTACACAGTTAGAGTTGGATGGAGGAAAAGTGGACAGGTACAGACTAGAACTTCAACGCCTAGCCTTGCTGAGAAATGAGATGTTTCATGGTTTTCACCACCACTTGATCAATGAACTTCAAGACCCAGAAGTCTGAGAAGCGAGACCCTCTCTAGGACACTGTTCTGGAGCTGTTCTCCGAGTCTGAGATTTCAAATCCCTGCTAATGACTGGCAGAGCCTAAGAGGACACAGGTGATGGCCACGTGCACTGTGAGGCGGGTGTACCTCCCACAGGAAAATTGCAAAGAAAACATAAGCTGGAAGCAGAGCCGGCTGACAAGTGTAATCCTCAGTGGATACGACCCTGGCTCTGTTCTCTGGCTCGACACCAGGAAACCTGGAAACAATGTTCGGAAAAACACTTAATCAAAGTAGCGCAGGGCCAGGAGATGCAGAACTGCCAGGAACTGGAAATTGGCCTGGGAGCTGTGCACATCCCCCTTCCCTTCTGCTGTAGATTTGAAAATAGAATCTGCGAACGGTGCCAGGAAACAGGAAGGGGAATTCAAGGTCAAGTCCCTCACCCTACCTATTAAGTGTTAGACAGTTTGTCCCCTGTTGGGGATGAATGTAGATAAAACAACAACATGGTACTATGAGAAAACAAACACTACAACACAAGGGGAAGTTAGGAATGGCACAGTAACAAATACGAAATTGAGTCCTGGCTCTAGATAAAAATATTGGAAAGTGTAATGGACATAAACAGAATCAAGAAGGCACATGCATGCTTACTAATATATTCAATAGCATATATGGTATAGATATCATTTAAACAATTTAAAGAATCAAAAGAGTAAGTTTTAACAGACATGTGGTGATGAACTCACTGATATCAAAAGAATAAAAACTACCGTAACAAGAAATCATTTTTCCTCCTCTTTTAAGAACAAAAAGTTTTTAAAAGATAGTATCCAATGTTGATGAAAATATGGAAAATCAGATGTTTCCATGTGTTGTTACTGTGACTGTCAAATTCTACAGTCATTTTGATTTGGTTGCATACAATTTTAAACACACAGACTTAGCTCTCAAAACCTTTCCAAAAGTCAGACTAGAAGGTATAATCAGTCCTGGTGAAGAGAACTTTCAGATTTCCTCTTTGGTCAAGATGGTTGTAAAATAATTTGCCTAACTTTAACCAGGACAGGAATTTATTGGACACACAGTGGGAAGCTCACCAGCTCACCTGGAAGGCTAAAGATGAAGGCTCAGCAAATGAGTATGAACCAAGGTGATATATCACAACTTGACAGGTGGAGAGTAGTTTTATTAGGGCAAAGTCACAAACCCTGCTGCCACTGAAAACTTAGTCATGGTTGATCACACTCCCTGTTTTATTTATGTATGGCTTTACAGCCCGATTTGGTATCTGAAATGTTATTATTTATTCATTTATTATAATATAAATTGTCTGTCTTGTCTTACAATGATATGAATCACTCGAGGGCAAGAGCTATTTTCCATGATTAAAGATGCCTTAACACCATGAATTTTTGATTGATTCACTTTGTGTCCCGATCTACCTTTTGTGTACAGTTAATTGATTTCGTCTCATTACCTCAGGGAGTTTATATGTATGCTGAATGCCTCAGTAACTGTAGACACAGAGTAGGAAAAAAAAGATTAAGGAATATTGTTCTGGAAATTCATTAATGAATTTCACTGATATTTAAATGTCTAGGGACTCAAGGATTCCAGGACTCTATCAGAAGTTCATCCCCATCATTTACTTTTTATTTTATTGATTCCAAAGAGAGGAAGGGAGAGGGAGAGAGAGGTAGAAAACACCAATGATGAGATAGAATCATTGATCGGCTGCCTTCTGCAGGCCCCCTACTGGGAATTGAGCCCACAAACCAGGCATGTGCCCTGACCAGGAATCGAACCATGACCTCCTGGTTCATAGGTTGATGTTCAACCACTGAGCCACAGCTGGGCTACATTTAGTTCTTAAGTTGTAGTTTTAGAACATATCACCTTTCAGTTCTTTCACATTTTCTGCTCTCTTTTTGAAATAGTCAATACTAATCCTTCCAGCACCTGCCAAGGTAACAGTACCTTGGGCATAAGTCCTGGGGAAACACTTCTCACTGGTTTGAAACAAAGCTATTTCAGTGACATTCACTGCAATCTCAGATTCAATGCCAAGGTCTCAATTAAACACATGGCCTCAGGGGCTGTGAGGTAACCCTATTCAGCCATGGTGACTTTGGGAGATGTGTAGTGCAGATCTGGGAATAAATCTCCTCGCTTTCCTCACTGTAGTTTCATGAGTGAAACAGCCTTTTCCCACTGGATCTGGGCCAGAAAGTTGGAGCCCACAGAAGTGTCTAGCAGCTAACTGCTGAAAGCATTTTGAAAGGCAGGCAGAAAAGCTGGAAAGAAATGATTGCTTTGATAATATTTTCAGCCATATCAAATCTGACCTGACTTAATTTTTGGTTCTCTGTTTGTGTAAGCCAATCTGTTATCATTATACATTAAGTGGGTTCAGCTTTTTGAAACTTTATTTACAAGATTTTAGTAAGTTGCAAGTAAAGTAATCCAGAATGGTTCATGTCTTCTGTTTCTTTGATCTGTACATATGTATCTTCCTTTGAATAGCAGATGCAGGACTTTGATTTCATTAGCAAGTAAAGTAGTGTTTTAAGAATAAACGGAACAGCCTGGCTGGTGTGGCTCAGTGGTTGAGAGTTGACCTAAGAACCAGGAGGTCATGGTTTGATTCCTAGTCAGGGCACATATTTGGGTTGTAGGCTGGATCCCCAGTAGGGGGCATGCAGTAGGCAGTCAATCAAGGATTTTTCTCTCAGCATTGATCTTTCTATGTCGCTCTCCCTCTTCCTTCCTCTCTGAAATCAATAAAAAATATACTTTAAAAAAATAATGCAGGGAAGGCAGAAGGGAGAACTGGCCATAAGAAGGGGTTATTTTAATGACTGTGGTCAAGAAGGCCACACTAGTTCAGTACTGTTTGTGTAAAACACAGTGTGTCATATATGAGCCATATCCCTGCATTCTCAAATTCTTTTTCCTGAAGAAACTCCTTTATTTTGTTGACAAGGTTAGTATAGATAGATAGATAGATAGATAGATATAGCATTATAAGCTCTATTTACCTGAATATTACAAAATGTGCCAGGTATCGGCAAGAAATAAATTATGCAGGTATCACTCCAAAGAACATTGATAATTTATGAATTTCTATTAAACACATTTTACTCTATTTTATTAAACTTGAGAGCTATGACCTATCTAGAGATTCCAGTTAAATTAAGCTAATTAAAGCATGGAAATAGCAAGGGTGAAAATGGCATATATATAAATTGCTTAATGCAAATTTAAATTAATGAGGGAAGCAAATTTAGAAGTGCCCTGTTTTTATGCAATTAATACAGTTATATCTTTTCCAGTATAGTCAAGTCACAATTATCATAACCTTAAAAAGTGAATTTTTATTTAAACCTGACTTTTATGCATTTTTATATTTAGAGATTTCAGGATAATTGTAATAGAAATAATTTCTTTTTAATTTTCCTGATGTACTGGTGGTTTATCTTAGAGTTATAATTACAGAATTTACTTTGCTAAATAACTATGTTTTGTTTTCAGTAAAATCACTTTGTAGTATTGTTTTGTTCTCTTTATCTCTCGCACACAGACACATGCATACATATATGCTTAAGATATTAGTTTTATTGTACAAACATAAAATTAGTAATATGAGGACATGCAGAAACGAGGGGGTTAGAATAAAATAAATAAATTGAAGCTGATTAAAAAGTATACAGAGGAAAATGAGAAAAAAGAGCAAGTTAAGAACTAAATATATATTGAGAATTTGCCTTGTATATTTGTGTGTGGGTACATACACACATGCACACACACATACAAGAACACAAACACACATATGCACATAACTTAAATACAATTTCATAGCCTGTCTTTCTATTGGCGGGATTTATATATTTTATATAGTTTAAAATATACTTTTATTTTCTTCCTGTGAGACTGTTATAGAATATACCATCTGATTTCCCAATACCTCTAAAAACATATTTTAAAATGTATACATATTTATGGCACCAATATTGGTATAATTTAAAAATGAAAAAAATTTAAATTATCCTAATCATAGTGCCCAAGGAAATATATAGAATTAACACATAAATACATTTCCTTCTAGTAATTATATTTTTACTTAATATAAATAACTTTGGGACATATCCCATTTATTACAAAGTTTTTAAAAGAATTATAATTTTCTTCTTAAATATTTTCTAAACTATTTTTGTTACTACGTAGTAATAATATCTAGCCTTATCTTATGTTTGCCTCTGAAATATCTAATTAAATCTTATTTGAGTTTGTGAGATATTGAGTTTTCTTTCCAATTTTGGTCCAATAAACTCTATGCTGCACAATAAACTGTTATATGTCGTTTCTGTAAATGACAAAGATAGAGAAGATCAATACAAACCTAAACATTTTTACGGATTCCAAAATTATTAGAGAAGAAAATTTTATCAACAATTGGATACTATATTGGAATAGTCATGGATCTACATAAGAGAATGTATGATCAATATGCAAGCAAAAATCTCAAATAACTGTCAGGTGAGTGCGAAAACTTCACACTTTCCGGGTGATTAAAATTTCACTTGGCAAGTCTCTAAAGCACCTGGTCCAAGAAGCTAAAAATGGAAACCAGACACACTTCCCCGTTTCTATCTCAATCTGGAAAAGTGCATTTGAGTGAGATGTAGAAATGAAGACATCTCTCACGCCTGCTTGGCATGCGGAGGATAAGTACAAATAAAGGGCAGAACCTAGGAGGTGCAGTGCATTTCAAATTAAATGCAGGCTCTTCATGTGTGGAAATGGACAGCCCTGACCCAGAGTTCCTCAAAGTTTACCTTGAGGAGACAGGGAAGCTGGGGAGTCAGGACCATGGGGGCGGGGTGCAGGAAGTAAAACTTGTGAACCCAGCTGGGCGGAATTGCTAAAACAATCCAACTGGGTGTGGAGAAAAGGGCATGCCCTCCAGACAAACTTAAAATTGTACAAAGTGCTGCTAAGATTAGCAACTTGCAGATAACCAATCACAAGGCAGTAAGGGGCATAACCAACCCCAAGAATGTTATTAAGACAAAATTCTTTGAAAAGACCAATCAGGAGCTAGCGTGACTCTATCCACCCGCTTGATTAAAAATCACCAGCTTCCTCTCTCTCTCTCTCCAGCCCACTAGATTCTTGGATTGATGGCAGGAGACCCGCTCCCTGTGCCCGCGTTGCGTATGGCCATGTGGGGCTCTACAGATGGACTCACAGACTTTAACACCCGGCTGTGACATGGAAGGGAGCTCTGGCCACTGGCCTGCGCCTGGAACCCCAGTGCACCTTTTTCATGCATGGATTCTCACAATAAACTTGGGTTCCGTTAACCATTTTTGTCCATAACTTCGAGAGACAACAAAGACTCACATTTTGGTTTCAATCTTACACCTGATACAAATTCAGAAATTTTATCATAAGGAAAAAGAACTTCCTTTGCCCATAGCATTCCATCCCCAAACCCACCATATCTTGGTTCCTCCCTTAAACACATTTGCAAACTTGTTTACTAGACCAGTAGTATCTGCAATATTTATAAGTAAATATTTTATTTACTAAAAAAAAAAAAAAAAAAAAAAAAAAAGACATAGACATTTTCTTACTTGTTTCCGCCAGCTCCATTTTGTAGGAGTGAGAATAGTGTCAGTTGTCCAAATGTACCATGTGATTTTGTTATTTTTTTAACTAATATAAATCATACATGTATAAAAATATATATTTACTTTTGCAGGCATTTTGGTATTGAGGTTTCGTATTTTAGTTATGATATTGCGTGGTTTTTAGCAAAAGACAATTATATTTTATCTCATGCGATTTCTCACGATAAGCAGTTATTGTATCCTCTGGGAACAGTTAAAATAATTGTCACCAAAAAAAATGTTTTATGCAACTGAACCAAAGCAACACAATTTGGAAGCAGTGGGACAAAGGCATAAAAGTGGTTTTTCGGGTCAAGAAAAAAAAAACTTAAAAATTTCATTCTAGAAAAAGACAGCCATCACAGAGATGACTGACTTTCTTTAACTATCACTTCATATCCTTAGCAAATCTTACACGAGTGCCTCTCAGGCTAAACACACTGAGGTTATAGCTTTAGTTAAATATTTCAAAATATACTGGTCTATGTAAAAACCGAACATGAAAAAAATTGAGATAATTACGTTTCTAATCAGACATCTACATCTATGACATATTGATTCGTGGCAATAAACTTCATGTCAACATTAATTTATAGATTTTATTTAAATATTCTGGCTATCACTCAGAATTCTCCAGAGATCGCATGCAAATTTAAAAGCGCCTGAGTGATAACATGACATAATTAATATTTGTCAACGAATGCACGCACAATAATTGGTAGAGCCACAGAACGAAGAGCTATTGACACGTTCAACAGCTAAGCTCCTTTATAAGTAGGACAAGGTGAACTTCCCGAGAGGAGGGAGAGAATTCACAGGCATCAGCAGGTAAAGGAGGCTGCGCAGGGCCTGGCGGTAAGGGGTTGGGGCCTGTCTGTGGAAGGAGACCTATTCTTGAATTAAAGCTGGCTAAACAGATAAAGGTTGAACTTTTCAACTGCAAAGCAGGGATAGGAATGGCTCTCTGTTTTACTGAGACAAGCAGTAAAATTTTACTACACCTCACCAATTGGGCTTCTCAGCATTAACAGCCGAAAGTCTATTGTGCAGCTGTCTGCAATATAAATTAGGCTGGCATGAAGCACCTATTTTTATTTGAAGGGGTTTCTGACTTTTTTCAACGTTCACATGATAAAAGCACGCTAAGTTGCCCGGCCGGCGTGGCTCAGGGGTTGAGTGTCAGCCTATGAACCAGGAGGTCAGGGTTCCGTTCCTAGTCAGGGCACATGCCCAGAAGTGTGGGCTCAGTCCCCGGTAGGGGGCATGCAGGAGGCAGCCAATCCATGATTCCCATCATTGATGTTTCTTCTATCTCTCTTTCCCTCTCCCTTCCTCTCTGAAATCAATAAAAACAAAAAACAAAAAAAGTACTCCGAGTTAAAGGAGTGAAAAAGATGAGATGAATGAAAATCAGAAAAGTAAAAATTGGAGTTCAGAAGGCTGGACCAGATGTGCAAAATCATTAGTTTGATCACCCTGATGGAATTTTATGGAAAACAATAAAAGCCACATAAAAGAATGCTGAAAGCATCCTTTTACTCTATATTAGCATTAGTTTAGATGTGTCTGAGAGTGGATACGCACCAGGGAGAGGGAAGTATGGAGGCATTTCTTTCCTTTTAACCATTAAGTTAATGGAGCTGATAAATGGAATTGTAACATTGACACTAACTGACAGTCTTGTTCCTTCAGAATCTGCTGTTTCATTCTAGTTACTTCAACCTTGAATTTCTAATGTGTGCAGCTATTACATTTAATAGTTGTGTTCGGTGATTTTATGTGGTTCCAAAGAATAATAAAAGAAATGCCACTTTGGTCTGGGTAAAGGAAGTTAAAACACATTAGCGAAATTTCGGCTCCAGGACTGCATATAACTGTTAAAATTATTTAAAATAAAATCCATTTTTTTAGACTCAAGATCAGCAAGAAAAATTTAAAAAACAAAAAATCAAAAAGCAGTGTCATGTTGCCAGTGGAAGGACCTCCTTCTTCCTGTATTCAATGAACAGGTGTTCACATAAGTTTTTTTTTCTGAGAGGATAACTGGAGGAGGCTCATAAATTAACTAAGAGAATAAGCCATTAAGTTGAAGATTTTAGGGAAGTTTCAGGCAGAGAAGATAGTGAGAACAAAGGCCCTTAGATACAAAGGATCCGAGAGCAATTTCAAGGATGTGGGCAGCACCATTTCAACAATTCGAGTTTGGCCCAAAGATTGTTCTGTTCTTTAACGCTGAATTCTTTTCTGATGTGCCAAACCCCACAGTGGCTCAGGTAAAGCTCCAGTACAAATCCTTGTCAATTAGCTCCCCATTTAACAGCATCTGCCAAAGCACTAGACTTTATTGATGGCTTTTGAACCTTTGCTGCCAAAAAAAAAAAAAAAAGATTTACTTCTTTAAGGATTTCCTAGCAAAAATTGATGCATTACTCCCAGGAAGTCAGCCTCACAACTCAGAATCAACTGAAAGAAGCCGCATGTGGCTCAGAAGTCCTATCATTTATCTCAGTTCCATGGGGATCGTCCCAAGTAAAGGTTCCTAGAACTTTCTGGAAGCTCATAAATAACTGGAATGTAAACACTATCATAAAAGTTTTGAGTGAAAATTCTAGTTTAAAGCCATTCCAGCAGTGGTTTGTCTTGTCTCTGTGACTACCTCATCAAATAGAAATAACTACATCTCACAGAGGTCTATAGGTTGTAAAATAAAGGAAGTCTTCACACCAGGCATTACTGAGTTCATTATGAGGAAAACACCCAACAATTACACGCGCATTTTCTGTTGCCTTATTAACCTGACACCTTGAGAAGAAATGCATTTTCTTCAACAACTATTTTACTTTCTTCTGTGTGGCAGTCACCATCCCAAGTGCTTTGGCATTTCCTTAGCTCATTTGATTAGTTCCCATTGGGTCCCCTTTACGTTTGCCCTGACTTTATCCATGCACCCCGACCACTGAAATTCTCTTGGCAAACTGCGTCTGTCATTGGAAAATAACCCGATACGCAGCTGCTGACGCTCCAAAGCCCAGGTATCGGAAGTGATCTTCTGCACAGAAATTATCACTTTTCCTAGTTGAAATTGTTGAAATTACGGTCAAATTAATGTTCTTATGAAATTATCATTACCATCTCTGCCTTTTGAAAAAAATATTTTTGTTGATTTCCAATAGGAAGGGAGAGGGAGAGGGAGATAGAAACATCAATGATGAGAGAGAATCATTGATTGGCTGCCTCCTGCACGCCCCACACTGGGGATCGAGCCCACAACCCAGGCATATGCCCTGACGAGGAATTGAACTGTGCCCTCCTTGTTCACTGGTCGATGCTAAACCACTGAGTCATGCCAACTGGGCACCATCTTTGACTTTTAATTGGAGTGTTTTGATAATATTTTTGTGTAATTTTGATATGTTCTGGGTTTAAATCTAAAATTTTGAAATCTGTATTCTATTTGTTTCTGGTCTTCTTTATTCTCTTTCTCTACCTTCTTTTAAATAAGATTACTGTTCATTGTGATTTCACTTTATCTCCTTTGCTGTCTCTTGTCTATAACTCTGTGTTATTTTAGGGGTTGTATCTGGGTTACATTATAGCACTTTAATTTATCATAATCTACCTTGGAGTGATAGACTGTGTCACATAAATTATAAGAATTTTCCAAAAATATGCCGTCATCTGTCCTTTCCTGGCCTTGCTGCTTATGTTGTAAAAGAATGTATTTCTCTATGTATTAAAATTCCCACAACGTATTGCTATTACTTTTGCTTTAACCAGTCTATTATATTTTATAGAACTATATAACTAAAAAAGTTACCCTTTTCAGTGTTTTTCATCCAAGTTGGTATCATTTTCCCTCTGCTTGAGGGTTTTCATTTTTTTTTCTATTAAAGATCAGTTGGTTGTTAGCTCTTTCAGCTTTTGGATGTCTAAAACAAAGTCCTTATTTTCCCCTTTATTTTTGAAAAATATTGCTACTCATAGACATAGAACCATGGAACAGACTGAAGAACTTCGGAGGGAAGGTGGGGGTAGGGGGTGGGGGAGAGAATTTAACAGGGAAACTTATATGCACATATGCATATCCCCTGGACACAGATAAAAGTGTGATGAAGACTTGGGAGGGGCGGGTGTGGGTGGAGGGGGTCAATGGGGAAAAAAACAATAAAAAGGGGGGGGGCATATGTAATACTTTCAACAATAAAGATAAATTTAATAAAAAGATATTCCTATTGGAGGTAGAACTCAGGTTGGCAGGTTTGTGTTTTTTTTTCTTTTAGTACTTTGATGTCACTCCTGTGTCTCGTGACTAACATCGTTTTCAATGAGAAGTTTCAATGAGGAAAAGAAGCCTTCTGGTCTTTGTGACTCTACGTGGTGTGTGTCTGGATCCTTGGTCCAGGGTAGCTGTCCTCTGGGCCACCCTGTGGCTCAGTGCCTCCCAGCATCCTCTCCCTGCCCCTCCATCTGGACCTTGCACTGTGTCAGAACAGGCTACACACTAGATTACGAAATTCTGGAAAAGGCAAAATTATGAAAATGGTAAAAGGATCACTGGTTGCCAGGGGTTGGGATAGGGGGAGGGATGCACGGGAGAAGCACAGAGAATTTTTATGGCAGGAAAACTACTCTATATGATAGCATAATGGAGAATATATGTCATCATACATCTGTCCAAATTCACCGAATGTAAACATCAACAGTGAACCCAAACAAAAGCTATGGTCTTTGGGCGATTTTGACGTGTCGATGTAGGTTGATTGATCACAGCAAATGTATCATCTGATGGAGATTGTGATACGCATATGGGATGGCCAAGGTACATGGGAAATCTCAGTCTTCCCCTCAATATTGTTGTGAACCTAAATCTGTTCTTAAAAACAAAACAAACAAACAAACAAAAAACACAGTCTTGAGTGGAAGGGACAAGATCAACCAAAGAACTTGTATGCATACATGTATAACCCATGGACACAGACAACAGAGTGGTGAATGCCTGGGGTAGGAGGCGAGGGTAGACTAGAGGAAGTCAATGGGGGAGAGAGGGGGACATATGTAATACTATCAACAATAAAGATTTTTTTTCAAAATAGCCCTAAAAATAAATTTTAAAAAATACTGACCAACACTGCCTTCATCTTTCCCCAAAATTGACTAAACTCCAGACTTCTTCCTCAAAGCCCATGGCCTCCCTCCTATCCTGGCCCTTAAAGAACCCACACAGTGTACTCTAACCCTAGAGTCTGTCTCCCCTCACCCCTCTTTCTTAGAGCATTTACTTTAGTAAACGTGGAATCACAAATTCTTTCCTAGCCTCTTTGAGATGTAAATCCACTTGATTCTTTTTAAAAAGTCTCCTAGCAGTTTTAGAACTTAGGACTGTCTTCCACTAGGACCCAGGAACCATCCTTTGAGATCCCTGTCTCCTAGTCATTGTGGGAGAACAGGAGCCTAATTTTGTTGTACATGATGCTGAACATAAAGCTACCTCCTGGCATGAAGATAAAAGAAAAGTTAACTATTCCTCTGGGTAAGGCCAATTAGCAAACAGAAACGCCTAAGATTCCAATCAAAACCTCCTCTGATCCCCCAGGTGTTTAAGAAATTGGGTTCAGACTGAGTGATTGTTCTCTCTTGTCTATTTCAAGAGCCTCCAATAATATTTTCTTTACCTGTTTAACTCTCGTGTAATCTGTGCTTTTACAATATTAAGTGTCATTTTAGTTTTGTGAAATGGCATTTTAAAGAACGAACTGTAGGGTAGAAATACAGATGAATAATAACGATCAGAAATAAACAGTATTAGAAGAGTCATCTCTTGTTTTCTTCAAACTGTCCTTAAGCACGGATCCACACAAGTTTCCATTCTAAAACTAGATTGAACAGCTTGAAAAGGTTAAACCAACAAATTCCTCTCTACCTCAATGTATTGGATCATGACAATGGTGTTCATTTTAATACTCTGATTTAGCGTGTAATCATTGGAATTTGCCCTGCATACAAAGAAAATATCTCAAGTTAAAAAAAAATCAGTAGGAGCAGTTTTGAAAATCATTTTCTATTGATAACATTCTGCTTCCAGAATAAGACCTAGCCCACAATTTGAAACTTCATAGTAACATGAAAACAGTTCACAATTACTGTAATTTAGAATTTAACTCACATTCAAATTGAAATGGGTGGGAAAATGCATCCCTGTGTGAAACTGCTCGCACTGTGTGTGTTTTGAAGCGTCGTTTAAAATGTAAAAATCAACATTGCTATTCCAGTACCAGCAAAGTGCTCTCCCAAATGTCGCAGGAAACTCGTCCCTGAGAGAATGACACGACTCTCTGATGCGATTGTTCTTTCACCAGAAGAAAGGCCAAAATTGCCAGTGTGTCTCAACTTAAAATAAGATGTGATTGCAGTTAGAAGAATTAGTGCTGATGAATATGTATTGCAAATGCTTATGCTTAAAAATAGCCATCCTTATCTCCATTGCAACCTGTACTTAGCAGACTACATTTTTACTTTGAACACCCTCATGTTAACTTTCTTCATATCAAAGGTACTGCAGAGCTACATTTTAAAGGAAAGGTTGACACAATATTTGTTACAAATTTAAAATGTATGGGTTGCCTTTTTCTAGTCTCTGCTCTTTACTTGTGTTACATTTATATACACTTCACTCTGGTTCATATTTTGTTGACTTGCTTTTTTAAAAAAATTTATTTTTCTTGATTTCAGAAAGGAAGGGAGAGAAGAATAGAAACATCAATGAGAGAGAATCATTGATGGGCTGCCTCCTGCACGCCCCCTACTGGCGACTGAGCCCACAATCTGGCATGTGCCCTGACCAGGAATCCAACAATGACCTCCTGTTTTATAGGTCCAAGCTCAACCACTGAGCTTCCCTCGCTGGCTGGCTGGCTGGTTGGCTTGCTCTTAGAATATAAACTCTACCTTCATTATCTTTTTTCAGCATATACAAATATTTACTTAATTTTAAAAATCTTAATATTTGTTTTATCATTAAACATAGTTCATATTCTGTCAGTGGTCAAATTATAAATTTACCCAGTAATTTATGCTAATAAATTGGATTGAATGCTTTTAATTTACAATATACATTGCACTTATATTCTATAAATTCATAATATAGCCCATCATCAAGAATATCAAATAATTACCTCTCTAGTAAAAAGCTTTCTTCGTGTATAAAATGAATAAAAACTGATAAAATTCTTTGAGCCCTACAAAAAATTTAGCATTGTCCTAAAAATGAGGAAAAAATATCCAATTAACTTTTGAAAGGAATTTATTTATTTATTTACTTGTTTCCACCAGTAATTATCTTAGTATATTTTTTTTATGGAAGGAGACTTGACTTGGGGTGGTGGTAGGCACACAATACAGTATGCGAATGATGTATTATAGACCTGTGCACCTTAAACCTATATAAATTCAATAAAAATTGTAAAAGACATTGTTATGATTTTAACACATTCAAGTCAATTACAGAGTTATTCTTTTACCTTTTGCAATGCTCTAAATGTATTTAACATCATTATACTTGAGAGGCACTTTCATAATGTTAATATGTTTATATTTCAGTGATCACCTTTTGACATAACCTGTGAAATGTCATTTAAACGTGAGTATCATGTATTATTTATAATAGCATGCATATATTACAGACTGTACTAGCTTAAGTGCTAAATCTTCAATAAGGAGATAAAGAAATAAGCTAAGAATTGAAAGGCAACTTTTCATTAAAATTTTACAGTACTGTTAAACTAAACAAGAAAACAATTTTATGTTCAAACTGTGATATTTGTGTTTTAAACATTATTTTAAAATAATAATTTTAAATCATCATTATATTTCCATACACATTTCCCCCCAGGAGATGTATATACATATATATATATGTGTGTGTGTGTGTGTGTATATATATATATATATATATATATAGAGAGAGAGAGAGAGAGAGAGAGAGAGAGAGAGAGATGTAGATATAGATAGATAGATAGATAGATAGATAGATAGATAGATAGATGATGCGATTATTTAAGTTTTGGAACTACTTTTCATTTTCTCAGCCAGAAATTAAAACTACCTGTGCTTGAGATTTTTGTGAGATAACTAGTGATATGTTATAAAATTAACATTAAGAATGATAATGAACATAATATTAAGATGTTAGCCTGAGTGCAAGGTAAAGTTGAAGATGAACTTTGCAAGTGTTTTAAACATTAAATTATGATTTTTTTTAAATTTCCTGTGGGAAGAAGATACATTTAAAGAAATAAATAAAAGTTCTGCTTCCCAGTATTTATAACTTAATTAATTATGCAGGTGGTTAGTAGAAGCACTGTCAAAATTTGAAATAATTCACACTACTAATAATTTCACACACACACACAAAAAGAACAAGATTTATACTTTCCAGTATCACTTGATAATTTCAAAAAAATAAGATTTTTTTCTTCTCACTATTGGTTTAAGAACCAGAGTAAGTTATGTAAGTTTGATATAACTCTTGTAAGCCTTTTAGTCTCAGAAGGATATAGATTGATGGCATTTGGTGCTAAGTTCTGAGCTCAGCACTTAAGACATTTCTTAAATCTTTTTTACACTTTCTGTTGAGTCTATTGCCAAAAAAAATCTGTCCTTAGAGTAATTGAAATTTTCTCTGGATTGTCACTGAATGATACACAGCAATACACTTTAATTATAGTAACAGACATTTTTATTTTTTTACTGACTATCACATTGAACCAAGAAAATAAAATGATTTCTCAACTGTGGACAAGCAGATAATTGGTGTAGTTTGTTCACCTAAAATGATGTCTATTTTTTAGATCTTTTGCAAGGTTAAAAAATATGAAGGCCATAAGTCATATTTCAATGGAAATTTAATAGCCTTACAAAGTCCTCTAAAGTCAAGTCAAATATTTGCTTTGCGTTACTGCTATATACTGTCCATGAAAAGCTAACATTCACAGATCCTAGCAGTATTGCTAGAATAACGTGTAACTTGTTGGCCAATGGCTTGGGAATCATTGGGTAAGAACATTGTGGGTTTAATTATTTTGGTTTCAAACATTTAGACAGTAGCCTGCAAATATAATTTAAATAAAACGTACCACATCACCTAAATGCCCATGCCCTACAAAGCTGCAAGTGGACACCTGCTTGTGTTTTTAAGAACTTTGGTAGAGAAGATACAGGGGAAACCAGGCTCCAAAGCCAGTATAATGCTGCTAATATGGCGTGAAATATAATTGCAGTAATATACTATCCATGTGTGGATCCGCTAAGCCAGTGGTTGCAAAGTGTGGCTCGGCAAACCGCGGCTCTTTGACCCCTTGAATGTGGCTCTTCCACAAAATACCGGCTCTTCCACAAAATACCGACTTCTGCACATGGGCCACGAAGTTTCAATCGCACTGTATGTGCGCACCCGCACGTGGTATTTTGTGGAAGAGCCACACTCAAGGGGCCAAAGAGCCACATGTGGCTCAGGAGCTGCGGTTTGCCGACCACAGTGCTAAGCCATTGCAAATCTCTACATTTCTACTGGGTAGGCCAAAGGAATGACAGACCTCTATAGCAAGGAGAAATCCGGACACTAGATATGCCTAGTTGTTGCAAATTCTGACAACCAATTACAAATCAGATTTCAACAAATATAATTTTGTTCCTTGTAATTTTTATGATATACTAGGAGCCCACCACGCAATTCGAAATCATGTGGCGCCGCTCACCCTCGAGTCCCCGGTCCGACCCTGCCTCACTCTTGGGCACCGCAGCAGCTGCAGCCGCTGCCTGTCCGGCCCTGCCGCCCTCTCTGGCCCTGAAGCAGCCCCCATGGCCACTGCTGATCAGGCCCTACCCCAGTGCAGGGCGCGGAGGCCCCTGCCACCTCGCCCCCGACACCGCTTGCACAACCTTCTCCTGTCCGGTTGACCCATTACGATGTCCCAGTTAATTAGCATATGTCTCTCTCTATATACACACACATACATGCACACACATACACACACATATATATCTATCTATAATGTGTGCATAGATATAAAACATATTATGTGCACATAAACACCCACATATAGTCATCTTTTATGTTGGACCAAAATACACGCGAGAATGTCAAAGTCTTTACTTAGTACTTTTATGTGTATCGGAATCAAAACCTGAACTTTCCAAATGATGCGTAGAAAATACCAGCTTGCATACATCAAAGGATTTTGATGTTTAAAGAAAATATATTTTATACCAACACACTTTTCTTCAGTCCCAAGAACTTTAAGTACCTTGTTTTGAAAAAGTCCTGAAAGTTGAGAAAATGGAAAACAAAAAGGAATGAAAAATATTGATGGTTATTATTAACAAGTGATTTCATGTTAATTTAGTATATTTCTTGTATCAAGATAATTGGAAATGGATATCCAGTACAGACTGGGAGTTTGCATTTCCAAGATGGCATATAAAACATAAGTTGACATAGCTATGTCCATGCAAATTCACATTTAGCCATATTTATAAGTAATAACATATGCAAAAATAATTTGGATGCATTTAGAAAATATTTTATGACAAAACTGATGAAAACAAGCACAGAATAAGTGGCTTACTGAAAATAAGATTCTCAATCTAAATTTTGATGGATTGTTGAATTCAAACAACTTGATTAAAAAATTTAGTAAAGTTATTATTTAACTGGTTATATTTTTTCATTAAATTCATGCTATTGCTGTTATTTCAAGAAATGGCCCTACATTTGTGTTGGCTGTTCAGATATCCTATATTATTGAAAAAAATAATTCTGTTGTTTTCATTCTGATTATATAATGACAATTTTTAATTGATAAAGTAATTAGAATTTTTTGTCTAACTGCAGATTTTTGAGACAGGCTACATAAATGCTACTCCCAGGGCCAAAAAAATCTTAACTTATTGCAGGCATTTTCTTTTTAAAATTCTAAGTCATTATGAGAAATCAATTAGCATATCACAAGAGATCTAATTCATTTATAAGAATTTACCTGGCTGAGATTTAAAAAGATGTTGATCAGAATGTTGGTGTGAACTCACTCTTCATAAACTATGACTCGTTTATAAAATATAGCATTCCCTTATTCAAAATTCTAGATTTTGCCATGTATCTGAAATCTGCTTTAATTTTTTTCATTCAGTTGTAAAAACTATGCTCAGGGTGCTGTGTGTCAGAAATACATAGTATTGCATAAAATTAAACTTTTCTATGAGAATGTGTGAACAAAAAAGCAATACCTAGCTACAAAATTATAAGTAAAGAATAATCTTAGTTTTGTTACTGTTGTTAACACATTAAAAACCCATTAATTGCTGGTTAAATATGTATAGAGAAATAACAGCAATTTAAAAACCATGGTACAACGAGTAGATATGTAGGTCACTATAATGTTAAGCGTTAGAAACACTGAGAATTATAGTGTTGTTTCTCCCAGTTTAGAAAAAAATAACTTATCAAGTTTGAACAATGCTCTCTTTTCCTCACTGCATGATTTATGATACACAGTAAGCATCCCTCTATGCCTTGATGAATTATAACTCCTAAGTTTGGATGAGCTTCTGATATTTTATCCTCTGCAGTTTTAATGTCATGACATATCTCTCAGTTCCTAATGGGAAGTTTTTGCCAGTGTCACTTTCCTGGGTACATCTTCATCTTTGTTGTCACAACCACTTTTCTCATTTAGGTTGAGAAAGTTGCTTAGACTAAGTTTCTGTGGCTGGTTCATTTTTGTGTGTCCATTTTGCTAGTTCACCGTATCCAAATGTTGGGCCAAAAAAAAGCAGCCTGGATATGCTGTGGTGATATTTTTTAGATGTGATTGCCATTTAATTCAGCAGACATTGCATAATGCAGATTACTCCCCATAATGTGGGTGGTTATTGTCTAATCAGGTGGAAGTTTTAAGAGAAAAAGACTGAGGTTACTGAGAAAAGGGGGATTCGTCTCCAGACTGTTCAAACTGCAACAACAGCTCTTTCCTGGGTCTTCATTCTGCCAGTTTTCACTGCAGATTTCAGACCACCAGTTCCCACAGCCGTGTGAGACAATTCCTTAAAATCTATCTATCCATCCATCCATCTATCTACCTACCTATCTACACATCCTTCCAATATGTCTATCAATAGACCAATCGATCAAAATATGTGTGTGTGTGTGTGTGTGTGTACATATCCAATTTGTTCTGTTTTCTGTAGAAATAGGAGTCATGTTAAAATAAAGATACCATTGCCCTAACTGGTTTGGCTCAGTGGACAGTGTCAGACTGTGGACTGGAGGGACCCGGGTTCAACTGTTGTCAAAAGCACATGCCCAGACTGTGGGCTCAATCCCCCGAAGGGGGCATGCAGAAAGCAGCTGATCAATGATTCTTTCATCACTGACATTTCTATCTCTCTCCCTCTCCCTTCCTCTCTGAAATCCTAAAAATATATATATATATATATATTAACAAATAAAGAGATTCTTCTAATTTGTTGGGGTGTGGCAACTACAATCACAAGGATCTTTAGAAGGGGAAGAATGAGTCTAAGTGTAGAAGACAAAGGCAGTGATGCAATGGGAGGAAGACTTGACCCACTAATGCTGGCTTTGAAGATGGGGAAGGAGACCAAAAGTGGAGTAGAAGCAGTGTCTAGAACAGCCGTGGGCAAACTACGGCCCGCGGGCCGGATCCGGCCCGTTTGAAATGAATAAAACTAAAAAAAAAACAAAAAAACGACCGTACCCTTTTATGTAATGATGTTTACTTTGAATTTATATTAGTTCACACAAACACTCCATCCATGCTTTTGTTCCGGCCCTCCGGTCCAGTTTAAGAACCCATTGTGGCCCTCGAGTCAAAAAGTTTGCCCACCCCTGGTCTAGAAGCTGGAAATCAATTTGCAGTAGCCTTTTTTTTTTAACTGCAAGGTATCATGAGAGGTCATTGTCTCATCCTCTGGACAAGAAGAAAACTCTGCTGACACCTTGCTTTTTTCCCAGTGAGACTCGTGTTGGGCTCCAACATAGAGAATTGCAAGATACTAATACACTTTGTTGTTTTAAGCTACTAAGGTCCTGGTAATAAATTCATCTTTTCTGCTGTGCAGAGCTAGAGATATGTAGCCATATCAGGAATGTACTCACTTATACATAACCTTCCAAGAGTTCTGAAACTTTCAGATGCATGTCCTGAAAGTATTTCCATGGCATCATTTATTTTGCTAGAAATAAGATAGTTCTCTGTACATTCCTGTTACCTCAAGGGTGAGGATCCTATGGAAAGAAAATGGCAGAATATTCTGTTGCTGAAACCAAAGAAAACAGCCAGATAATTGTGAAGTAGTAATAGACAGAATTTATGTGTGAAATCCTGTATTTCTTATAATTTCACTGAAAGTGTCAGCTTATAGCTCCCATCTTGTTTGCAGCTGCCAAATGTACAGCTTCCGAGTGGACTGCAAATTGGAAATGCTGTTAAATGTGAATTTTTGCACATTTTTTTTTACTGTTAAGGGGAATTAGAATGAGATATGAGTTGTTTTTTATCATTTTGCCCCTATATCTTCACTGCTCACAATCTGCCTATGAGTGGTGGGAGGGAAAATGATTTAAAGGTACATCCTGTCAAGAGACAGAGACGTCTTATCACATTTTGTATTGTAATAGGTGTCAGTAATTAGATTAATAGCTATTTATCCTTGTCCCTGAGTGATATCAAATTGCTGATCTGCTCTATTTACACTGTGCTCAGTGATTACAAATCCCTTAGTCAGTGACAATGGGTAGGGAGGGAAGGGCATAAATAAGCCATTATCTATTTTTAAGTATCCATAGAAACCATCCCAGGCATATTCATTTCAAGGACTACTTAATGTGCAGAGGTCTCTTATCCCTCAAAGGTGGTATGGTCAGAAGAAGAGGTTGACTAACTGTCAAAAATGTAAACTACCTAGTAATTTCTGTACCGCAAATAATACGGAGCATATTACACAGTAGCATTTGCACATTTTTAAGTGGCTTTATTTTTGTTATGTATTTACTGAAAGCATCTAGCTTTTTCTAGTGTGAGCTCACTCTAACAAAATAAAAATTAAAGCTAAAAATCCAGGAAATAAAATGTTCTTATGGAGTTATTACCATCTACAGAATCTTTATCAAGAAAGTCATAATTTTTATAATCAATATTAATAAAACATACAGATTTACTAACTTTTGAACAACAAACATCAACAATTATGAATTAGCCCAGCTGGTGTGGCCTCTGTAGCTGAGCATCGACCAATGAACCAGGAGGTAAGGGTTCAATTCCCGGTCAGGGCACATGCCGGGGTTGCAACACCATCCCCAGTGGGGGGCGTGAAGGAGTCAGTTGATCAATGATTCTCTCTCATCACTGATGTTTCTCTCTCTCTCCTTCCTCTCTGAAATCAATAAAAGTATACTTAAAAAAATAAATATGACTTAGACCTAATTCCTGCCCTCTAAACAAAAAAGGTTTTCTTTACCCTCTTAGGTTTTGGAAATAGGGGCCTGCATAAATTGAACTAACAAAGGACGGATTAAAAGAAGAAAGTCTACAATTTTGTAAGTATTTTTTGTGCACGGAAGTTCACAGGAAAGAAGTGAAACTCAATGGAGCAAGAGACTGAGGCCTTGTGTACCATTTCATCAAAGGAAGGGGGGTTTGGGCACCAAAGGACACTAAGTCATGGGGAAGGGACCAGGAACTATATGGGGGAACTAAGGGAAGGCCATGGTTACTTAATCTCTATTTTAGTAAGGTCTGTTTATGCAAATTCATCTCTGAGTTGGCTCTCACTCTCCAGGGATAAGAATATTCTCCTCACCCACATACTGAGAAGACTCGGCATGAAATTATGTCCTGCTTTTAGGCAGATAAGGGGATGACAATGAACTCTGCTTGCATATGTTGATTCTAAATTGCCTAAAGCTCCAAAGGGGCATATTTTGGGGTGGCATAGCCTGTACCCCTTCACAAGACACTGAAGACCTTGACATAATTTATGACACACTACTGTCTGCAACCCTACAAAATGAGCACCACTTTTCCCTTATTTTAAAGGCTTAGAGACGTAGAAACTTTTCCAACTCGTGTTGCTGGACAAATGACAGAATTACTATTTGAACGCAGACTGGTCTGGCGTGAAAGGCTGTCCTCTTTGGCCATGCATTTCATTAAGCAGAAATCAGACTTGCGAAAAGTTAGAGAAAGAGAAAGGGCTGGGCAAAAGCCTCCGATGGAAGAGATAACATGGGGGGAGGTTCTTCTGGACACTAGGCAGTGATGGCGAACCTTTTGAGCTCGGCGTGTCAGCATTTTGAAAAATCCTAACTTAACTCTGGTGCCGTGTCACATATAGAAATGATTTGATATCTGCAACCATAGTAAAACAAAGACTTATATTTTTGATATTTATTTTATATATTTAAATGCCATTTAACAAAGAAAAATCAGCCAAAAAAATGAGTTTGCGTGTCACCTCTGACACGCGTGTCACAGGTTCGCCATCACTGCAGAGTATAAATCAGAGAAATGACAAGACATAACGCTGTAGACATAAGCAGGGTCGGCCAATGAGCGGTCTTAATGAACCTGGACTCAATGGAAGCTGAGAGATGGCTGCATGGCTCATGGAAAACCAGAGGAGTAAAATGAGAGGCGATAGAACATTGATAGGTTATTAATTTAGGAAAAGCCAGGAAGGCTCAAGAAAAATACAAATGTCAAAGAAATTGATAAAATGTATCATGATACTAAAACGAGTGTCAATCTTCTGAATTTAGTAATAGTGAAGTATGTGTATCCTAAGCCAGTGGTGAAGATGTTTGGAGAGAAAGAAGTGTCTAGAAAGCTAAAAATTAAATGTAAGGCTAGAATGCATTTTGTGTCTTTATTACAGGTGGTTTTCTGCACCCCACCAGGAGGAGGTAAGCTCTGTGAACCAAGGGGATTCTTTTTTGTAGCTGTATCACCATCACATGCAATAAAAATCTATGCTATGATCTATATTAGCATTGTTATCTGTATTACTCAATAAATGAGTTAACTGGTTACTTTCTAAAAAAAAAACTTCATGCAGAAAATGTAGGAATGTAAACTCCAAACATTTCATTAGAGATTCATAAACAAAATAAATGAAAGTAATCATTTGAAGACTTGCAGAGATTTCCAAAAGCTACATAATATTTAATTAATTTATGTAACATTTCTAGGTAACATCTTATAGCAGTGGTTCTCAACCTTCCTAATGCTGTGACCCTTTAATACAGTTCCTCATGTTGTGGTGACCCCCAACAATAAAATTATTTTCGTTGCTACTTCAGAACTGTAATTTTGCTACTGTTATGAATCGTAATGTAAATATCTGATATGCAGGATGTATTTTCATTGTTACAAACTGAACATAATTAAAGCATAGTGCTTAATCACAAAACCAATATGTAATTATATATGTGTTTTCCGATGGTCTTAGGCGACCCCTGTGAAAGGGGTTGCAACCCACAGCTTGAGAACCACTGCCTTATAGGGTAACATTAGCTGAAATCTTATGGGAAAATGCCAAGACAAGAGGATGCATCAGTAATTTGGGGAATACCTTGAGTCTATATATTCAATGCTGCCACATCTTAAAAAATTTATGGAAACTATTTTTATGACTTGTTTGCCAGAAGAATTCAGGTGAAGCAAACAAAACATGGAAGGCTTGGATATAAAAGTTTTAACATATTTCCTAGTCAGGGCCTGCAAAAGTTTTAGTTACATTTTAATTTTCTCTAAAAACTGACATATCACTGAGAGGCTACTGATGTTGACAGATAGGGTTATACATATATTTATGCGATGAGTTGCTGCATGAACTGAACAAGCTATTGCACCAGGAACACCCTTTGGGCATTTATATTCAATTTTGAAACGTTTCTAAGGACAGGCTACCCTGAGATGGAATGTCCATGAAGAGTAGGTAGCACTGAATATTCCCAAGTCCCAATCTAACCTCTATAGAAACTCTGCATGGGAAATATTTCTCCTGGAAATAGTAACAACATGGTAAGATGCCTGGTAGTCGGCAGCATGGAAAAGGCTGAATCAATAAAATCAGAAGAGAGGAAACACTAGCACTTTTTGTGATGTTACAGAAAAGTAATTTGTGTGACGTTGTTAGCACAGTCCATGGCACAAGGCTCAATGCATGTTAAATATCTTTCTTACTACTATACTATTTTTAAGATACTCCAAGTCATCTTTGCTTATGTTTTATTCCACACAGCTAAACAGCACCAATAAATAAAGCTTGGGTAAAAAGATTTATTTATGTCTATGATGGAAATGTATTAGGAATCAAGCAAATGTGAATGTCAGGACTTCATAATTAAAGTGGATGATGGGTAAATCTTGAATTTGCATTTTGACATTTAAATGGCTGCAAATAAATAATTTTTCTTAAATGAAAATCTCAGCAAACTAAATGGCCCTGAGGAGATCGACTTAGGTTACTCAAGGTAATGATTATCTCGCCGAGATATACACTGAGGGAAGTTACTTTACATTGTAGAAATCGCTTTTTCTAAAAATAATCACTTTATGGATTATTTTAAACCATCTTAATGAAAAAAAATCTTAACACATCTTTTCTCCTAAAGTCACCACACTTCCATGTGTTCTACTTATAAATGATAGATACATTAAATAGTGGTCCCATTTTTAGCATGTTTTTCAAAACTGAATAAATATAAGCTTTTTGGCTTCCAAATTTTCTCTATGAATATATCAGAGAATGGTTAGAATTCATGCGTGGTGGTTTTAATTTTGTAGAAAATTCTTCCTTGTTGCTACATAGTTGATAGCCTGTTGGCACTTACATTAAAAAAGTATTCTTCATTTAGATAGTGTCTTAAAAATTGTCACTAACTAAAGGAAACATTTCCTTCCTGTCACTTTGTAATTAATTGCCATTATAAATAATCAATGTATATTGAGGACATGATTTTGCTGTCTTCATATTTTGGAAATATTCCCTTATTCTGATTACTTGAAGGAATCAGATCAATTATTTCTTCTCCTATGAAGTGGTTAAAATTTTTTTTATCATGCCCTAGATTAGATATTGTCAATTTAAATAGTCATAATATATATTCTGATGTCCAGAGTCTTATAATCTGAAACCTTCTTTCCTTCTTCCTTTCATTTGTCCTTTCAAAATTACATATTCTAGAAGGAAACTTATTTGATTATATTTATGAAAATAAATGGTCCTATTGGTTACTAATTAAGATTTCCAAATCTTTATATTTAAAGAAAAACTTCAAATTGAATTTACATGGTTTATGATAATTGGAAATACCCCCTCCATTTCCCTCAGGCTTAATTAGGAAAAACATGGAGAACTTTAGTGACTTTAATTAGCCAGTTATTCATCATGTATTTTTTCATAATTAAACAGTTCTGTAGCTACTACTCTCATCACAAGTATAATGAAGAAATAAATTACCTTTTAGAAACTGACCAGATTTAATAAGCAATTTCAATGAAAACTACTACATTTATCTTGACTCCAATGGTCAATGGGTATGACCAGCTCATCATTTCAGATTTATGGTATTATCGCTTCCCTAAATTGAACATAAACTACTAGCTGTAATGCGATAGTTTCTAATCTGGTAATATGAGTCTCAACTGAAGTTTAGCAAAATCTATTAAATTAGTTAATATATCACAAAGTAATTTTTATACACATAATATACTGTGATGTTTCTAGAAACTTTTGATTATCTAGATCTGCAGTGAAGAGGGCATTGAGAAGAAAATAGCGGTATATATTGTGGATGATAAAAGGCCAGACAATAACCTGACTAACTCAGGGAAGGTCACTGAGCCATGCCTTTCATGCCAAAGAAATGAAAACGATTCCTTCCATTCACAGCGCCAATCAGTTTGCTTAAGTTTCTATCTTTCCATCTATCTGTTTTTGTGGGGTTTCTTGGGGGGTGGGGAGGTCAGGCCTTTCATCCTTGAATAGTTGAACATGAGGTAGATAGATATTTAAACAGATGGGGGAAAAAAAGGGTTTATTAAATACTAGAGGCCCGGTGCACGGGATTCATGCACTGGTGGGAGGGTGTGGCCTGCAGGGATCAGCCCATTGTGGGAGCACCGCTCTTCCCAGTCAGCCAAACAGCATCCCCACTGTGGTAGCTCACTGACCACCAGGGGGCAGCTCCTGCGTTGAGCATCTGGTCCCTGGTGGTCAGTGCACATCATAGCGACTGGTCGACCGGTCGTTCTGGTCATTGCGCTGTTCAGTTGCTGAGCTTTTATTATATAGGATTTTGTTTCAAGTGTTATAAACTAAAAGAGGCCTGGTGTGGAGGGAAAGGCAGGGCTGGGTTGATGAGCCTCTGGAATTAGGACTCTGGGCTCAGTGCTGGCAACCAGGGCCCTGAGATGACATCAGCTCTCCTTCTCTGTCACTCTCTCTCCCGTACTCTGCGTTGCCTCATTTTCAACCACAGTCACTCATCACGCCATACCATGTTTGACATAGTGTGATTTCCTACGTCACGGCAGTGGTTGTCTGGTTATATCTCGTTTTCTCTAATCCATGTGTTGTTAGTAGCCCAAGCTTGGTTTCGCTACTCTTAGATAAGACCTGTCTTCAGGACATTTGTCCTTAAATAGTGGGTATGGCTTTTCCATTCACTCTTCTTGCCTGAAGATAAGTGCCTGCTACCTTGGCTACGATCACTTTGGCCATTTCATTAGAAGAATAGCAATAGTTTTTCTTTTCCCCTTTGCTGCATTCAAATAGTTTACTCTCGCCACCTCCCCCAGCTATACTGACATATAACTAACACACAAGGCTGCATTCATTTTAGGTATATAACGTGACTTGACATATGTATTGTGAAATAATTACCCAAATAAGTTTAGTTAATATCCATCACCTCACATACTTTTTGTGTGTATCAAGAAGACTTTTAAGATTTATGCTTAGCAACTTTAAAAATACTATACAGCCCTGCTGACATGGCTCTATGGTTGAGCATCGACCTATAAACTAGACTGTGATGGCGAACCTTTTGAGCTCGGCGTGTCAGCATTTTGAAAAACCCTAACTTAACTCTGGTGCCGTGTCACATATAGAAATGTTTTGATATTTGCAACCATAGTAAAACAAAGACTTATATTTTTGATATTTATTTTATATATTTAAATGCCATTTAACAAAAAAAAAATCGACCAAAAAATGAGTTCGCGTGTCACCTCTGACACGTGTGTCATAGGTTCGCCATCACTGAACTAGAAGGTCACGGTTTGATTCCTGGTCAGGACACATGCCCGTGTTGTGGGCTCGATCCCCAGGATGGGGCATGCAGGAGGCAGCCCATCAATGATTCTCTCTCATCGTTGATGTTTCTCTGTCCTCCTCCTTCTCCCTTCTGTTTGCAATCTTTCTGTTTGCTGTGATAACAACTGTCTTGAAAAATAAAAAACAAGTAAACCCATGGGTTCCCTCAAGGACGCGGGAAGCCGCGTGCTTCCTCGTGCTCAAGCAGAGCTGACTACACAGCACACCGCTGTCGCTGAGCCCAGGTCTCCTGCCTTCCCTGCTGTTTGCTCCTTGATAAATATTTCACATGTAAGCGCTATAGAGGTGCCAGACACTCCATCCTTAGAAACGGTAATCCCAGGAAAAAACAAACAAAAACACCTCCTTTCTAACAGTTGCATAAAAACAGGCAGAGGTCTGGCTGTAATTGGAGAAACTCCAGGATGTGTTTGTTGTCTCCAAAGAAAAATCTCCATGCGTCTGAGGTGAGCACCTCTGGGCGGAGTGTGGGGAGCAGCGTTTCTCGACAGAAATGCTTCGCTTTTTCAAAAAGGAAAGGTTAACTGGTGTATTTTTAATGAGTTTCTTGCTTGAAGTGGTGTATCTATGATAAGCCAAATAACCCCATAGTTAGAAACCCTCTGGAAAACAGGGAAGCACTCGCGGGAGGTATCACATTAGAAGAGGTTTAGTAACTATAACAACTGCATACAGTGGGGATAACAGATGGTAAAATAACTGGTTACACCAAAGCGTATATAGGAAGACAGAAAAGGATCTCATGCTAGATGTCAGAGTTTTCACGCCTATGTAACTGTTATTAGAGATAGGTGAAAGATGTTGCATTGCATTTCTCTAGTTTACAGAACTTGACTATTATATAGATGCTCAATAAATCCCTCACTATTAATGACAGCCATTCACCTGCTGTCAGACAGATATGAATCAAAAAGGATCCAAATAAAACTTAAGCCCGGCTGGCATGACCTAGTGCAGTGATGGCGAATCTGTGGCACGTGTGTCAGAGGTGACACGCGAACTCATTTTTTTGGTTGATTTTTCTTTGTTCAATGGCATTTAAATATATAAAATAAATATCAAAAATAAAAGTCTTTGTTTTACTACGGTTGCAGATATCAAAACATTTCTATATGTGACACGGCACCAGAGTTAAGTTAGGGTTTTTCAAAATGCTGACACGCCGAGCTCAAAAGGTTCGCCATCACTGTCCTACTGGTTAAGCATGGACCTATGAACCAGGAGGTCAAGGTGTGAGTCCCAGTCAGGGCACATGCCCAGGTTGCGGGCTTGATCCCCCGTAGGGGGCGTGCAGGAGGCAGCTGATCAATGATTCTCTCTCATCATTGATGTTTCCATCTCTCTCTCCCTCTCCCTTCCTATGTGAAATCAATAAAAATATATTTAAAAAACAAAACAAATAAAACTTAAGAGGAAATACATAGCAATTTGGAATCTACCAAAAATTCTTAAAATTTATTTTTAATCACATTACAAAGTTATTGCACATGTGTCAGCTAAGTTGACATATGCCAAATATGTTATCTAGACTTGGTGTAACTTTTCAAAATAAGCTAAATGAGCAACTATGTGGACATGAGGGTAGTCTGCTTCAAATTTCAACTCAGCTGAATTCTCAATGTCTCCGTACTCTGTCGATGCAGTGTACTGTGAAAGTCTCCACCATCCACTACACTCTACCCGTAGTTGCCTTAATGCAGCAATTAGAAGTCGATTAGAAATGTCCAGGAACAATAATACTTAAAGATCAATTAGGAGCCCATGCTGCTAGGAAGATTAAATATTTACTAAAATAACAACAGCCTGGAAACTAATGGTTCCAACTTCATTACATGAATACATTTTTTTGAACTGCTATTTTCTGCCTCACTTCACTGTAATTGCAAAAATGTAATAGTAGCAGTGAACGTTTCAGACTAAAGTACATAAAATCCACAAAGCTTTTTGGTCATAATCACACTTGTTTAGATATTGTACACACACAATCGCAAGCACTTTGGGGTACAGGTTGGTAAAGGTCTGGTTGAAAAGAAAGCTTTGTAATTCTATTAAGACTCGTTATATTTAATGCAATTGATGGAAAATAAAGATATTAAGCTCATTTCTTGCTGGGAGAAAACAAAACTGAAATGCGTTGGACTGCACATTATGGTGTGATAATTGACAGGGTAACGATATATCCACCGTTATGTGAAAATCAAGTCACACGTTTCCAGGAGGTTGTTTCCAGTTTTACACCACTTGTAAATGTTGCTGCTATAAAAAAACGGTTGATCTATAAAGTTGGTGCATTTATTGCGGAGGATATTAAAAGGCATAGAGTGGTTTTTAAAAGTGGCTTGTAGACATTTTTTAAAAATATATATTTTATTGATTTTTTACAGAGAGGAAGGGAGGGAGAGAGTCAGAAACATTGATGAGAGAGAAACATCGATCAGCCGCCTCCTGCACACCTCCCACTGGGGATGTGCCTGCAATCAAGGTACATGCCCTTGACCGGAATCAAACCTGGGACCTTTCAGTCTGCTGGCCGACGCTCTATGCACTGAGCCAAACCAGTTACGGCAGCTTGTAGACATTTTTTAGTTAGCCCTCCAAGGCTGGGTTTTGTCCATATACAGAACCATTCCATCAATATTCTGTGAGTCAGGAAACCAAGATCAGCATGTGTCTAGTCCGATGAACAACTGCTTAACCCAGGGGTGGGCGAACTTTTTGACTTGAGGGCCACAATGGGTTCTTAAACTGGACCGGAGGGCCGGAACAAAAGCATGGATGGAGTGTTTGTGTGAATTAATATAAATTCAAAGTAAACATCATTACATAAAAGGGTACAGTCTTTTTTTTTTTTTTTTTAGTTTTATTCATTTCAAACGGGCCGGATCCGGCCCTTGGGCGTAGTTTGCCCACGGCTGGCTTAACCTCTAGAGTGCTGGGAGCACTATTGCGCTCCTCCTGCAGTGTCACTATTAGATGCTAGTAGTTCACTCTTTATTGACAGATGGCACCTAAGTGCAGATTACTTATGATGCCGAATGTTTGTAGTTCTAAAATTGACCACTGGCATTCCTCTGCCTAATTTTCATAATTTTTTTCCTAAACTGCTGTAAAATCAGCAAAAATGCCTTGGCAATTTTAGCATTATTCCTAGGATATTGGTTGGCACTCAAAGGGTTAAGTGGAATGACTTCAAGGATACCAAGGTGGATTGCAGATAAATACATGGGAAACAATGGAAGGAAGGAAGGAGTGAAGGCAGGGAGGGAGGGAGGGAGGGAGGGAGGGAGGGAGGGAGGGAGACAATAATCCATAAAATATTTTTAGAGTCTATAAAAATTTAAAATTGTGTTGTTTTTCCCCTCAAATGGCCTTTCACTGTGTCCTCTGAGATGTGAAATGACAACCAAATGAGTGATAAATTCCACTTTGTGGACATTCATTGATTTTTAAAAATATATTTTCATTGATTTTTAGAGAGAAAGGAAGGGACAGAGAGAAATATGGATCAGCTGCCTCCCACATGCCCCCTACTGGGGATCGAGCTAGCACCCCGGGCACATGCCCTGACCAAGCAATGATCCAATGACCTGCTGATGCACAGGATGACCCTCAAGCAACTGAGCCACATGGGCCAGGGCAAGATTCATTAAATTTAATGTGTTTGCTACAAAGGTTTCTCCCATCCATCTAGTTTCTTGAACTAAACAATCCAGGACTAGTTCTTGATTCCTTCTTGTCCTTCCCACACACCCACATGCTCACCAACTGTGTGGAATCTCTCCAACTTGAACCTGTTCTTGATGTGCACCTCTCACCTCTCCAAAGCCTCCAGTGATGTTCCTTGCATTCCCTCCAGTGACAATGGCCAGACACATTCTTTTTACAATGTAAACCAGAGGTTGAAAGGAATTCAATTTGAGTGGGAAATATAGAACTATGCTAAACACAGCATAGGGGCAGTTTCAACTGAGGAGACATCTGTGCTTACACAGTGTGAACGAGCCTTCATAAGAGAAGTAGTGTGAAATGCCAAAATAAAAATGTGTGGCTGCATCTTCAGGTCTCAGATATACTGAAGGATTTCTTTTTTTCTTTTTTTTTCCTTCTCGGCATCTGGATATTAAGCTACTCTTGGCGAGGGATGTAAATAAGATGACAAGGCAACAGTTTTAAATCCTATTATCTCTCTGTTCTTTGCAAGCAGTAATTTGAATTTCTGTGGTAAAATTGTGTTCTGTGTCTTGTTACTCTAGTAATCACGGAAGACTGGGTGAGAAAAATGAGAAATCATGATTGAATAATGATTTCTGTGACTCCATGCTGCCTTTTTCGTTTTTACAAAACTGTAAGTTATTACAAAATAAATTCTGGCTGTTGGCTTTTTCCCATACTTTGTATCTAGACTTCCCCATCTCAGTAAACAGTAGCATCTCACACCCAAAAATCCACAATTAGCTCTTGATTTATCTCTCTCTCATACCACATATCTAAGCCAATATTTCAAATTATAAACATTATTTATCAACTCTACAGCTAACACCCTAGTCTGTGCCACTATTACGGTTCTCTTTTAAACAAGAGTCTCTCATAAATCTATTTGGAGTTGCTACTTATCCCAGACTTATTTCCTTTATAGCATGTATCATTACTGAGAGCATATCATGTGATATAAAGTCTTAGACATTTTGCTATATTAGAATAAAAAACATATTCTATTAATTATGTTCTTGTTTGTTGATCCCACTCTCCCCATCAAAATGAGTAAGAACATTCCTGGGGATTTTTATATCACTAAATTCCAGAATACTGCTGGCACCAAAAAAGGCTGGTACAGATATGGTGAATAATATGTCAATAGATAATTGCATATCAAAACAACAATGTGAGCCTGGTTGGCATGGCTCAGTGGTTGAGCACTGACCCATAAACCAGGAGGTCATGGTTCGATTCCCGGGCAGGGCACATGCCTGGTTGTGGGCTCGATCTCCAGAGGAGGGCATGCAGGAGGCAGCCGATCAGTGGTTCTCCATTTCTCTCTCTCTTTCCCTCTCCCTTCCTCTCTGAAATCAATGAAACTATATGAAAAACAATAACAATATAAGATTACCAAACAAGTGATAGAAAGGCTAATCAAAAAGACAGACAACAACAAATGTTGGTAGGCCTGTGGAGCAACAGGAACTGTTATTCATGGCTGGTTGGAACACATTTTGGTTTCTATTTCTCATGGTATCTCTGCTGTATATTCCATAGAATTGCCTCTCCATTATTTTTAAGTCTATTGTTCAGTTATCTCTTATCTGCTGTTAAATCTACTGTACTTGCAATGTAAGTTATTAGACTGTTTTTACAATTCTTATTTGCTTCCTCTTCATAACTTCTGCCAATATATTTTCTTACATTCTTAGATTTATACATCATAGTTATTTTAAACTCAATGTCTGGAAACACTTTTTAAAAAATATCCCATCACTTAATATTTTAAATTTTTCTTCTTTCAAAAATGGTTTGTGGCCTAAGATGGGTGCTATTGTACTGATTTACAGACTTCATTTGTATAAAAAAGATGCAGCTAAGTTGAGGCTCTGGTTGTCATCTTTCTTAAGAGAAGATTCATGGTTCCTTGGGTCAGGCAGCTACTCACAGCAGAGGAACAGTCTTTATCACTCTTTCCAATTGGAGACTAATCTGGTGTGAAGCTGGGCTCCAGTCTTTCACGACTAAATTAGCTGGTTATGCTTCACCTTTCATTCAATGTGGACCTTTCCGAGTCCCAGTCAATAGCTTAGAAAACTGGTCAAGTCTTCATTTGAGGTGGGCCCGCAAAGCCCCATGAGACTGCAGAAATCTCTGCTCCGCTTCTCGGCTGCTTACACTGCTTTTGCTGTTTGAATAAGTAATCATTTCAAAAGGGAGAGTGACCCAGGTTATCACTGCACTTTCCTCCAACCCAAGATTGAGCTCCCAAAATGTTCACTGTCTTTCTAGCTTTCCATGACCTTCACATGAAATATTTATAATGTGTCAAGATTTGTAGGAGGAAGAGTTGGTCTGAAATTAGTCAATCATTGCCCGAAACAGAATATCATCAAAGATAAGATCAATAACCTCGTTTGATTTTTAGTTACCTTCCCTGTGGTCTTGCTTGCTCAGTTTGTTGAGGTTTCTTAATGACCAGAGGTTATTTGATTTTTAACTGAGGAGTTATGGTTAAAATAGGGGAAGAAAAAAAAAAAGGTTTTCAGAGCTAAAGGTGTTCAAAAAGGTGTTCAGGTCATATGATCTCTAAAGTGTCTAACAGACTAGAACACCCAATAAAACAAGTACACATTCACAGAATATAATATAATAATAAAGCTATACTGAAACTGAAGAACATTTTCTGCAATATTTGAAGAAAATATCATGGAAAAAATCAATAATTATAACATTAGCATTCATTCAAAAGGCAGTGATTCATAACTAATTGATTTCGCCATCTCATCTATATTTCACTAATGTGAACAAATAGAATGTATAGTTTATGATACATAAGTTATGGATGTGCTTTATGTTTAACATATGTAACGTTGGTTTAATGTAATTTCTTAGATATCCAATAATGCTGACTTTTATGCTTTATAACTTTTCCCTCAGTTTTTGTGGTCAAAATGTAATTCTGATTATTCTCAAATGAGGTTTCCTACATATAACCCAGAGACTGTAAATCTATTATTAAATTTTGGTAAACCTCCCAGTTAGAGTAGGTGTTACAAATTTTTTTCCAGATAGAATATTCCTCATTGCTCCCTATATAGCATATCTATTTCCTAACTATGTTTTTGCCCAAAACACATAAATAAATAAAGCTAACCGTTTATAAAAACTAGTAACAGTTTAATATAGACTTGTTGTAGACTAAAACCACAATAATAGGTTTGGAAACACATGGTTTCTTACTCTTTTATAATTTGCTGTAAATAAAGCAAGAAAATCTTATTAAGATAAAGTATTATAAATTTCCTAAGAACTCAAAACAAGATATTTTTTATTTCCTGTATTTTCATTCTGCATACTTATGACATGGCATTATATATTAGATGCCATCTAAAAGCTTCCCACTTTTTGTTATAGTTTTCCTCAATGTTTTCTTTTTATACTGTAACTAGAGGCCCAGTGCATGAAATTCATGCACAGGTAGGGTCCCTAGGCCTGGATGCCAATCAGGGCCAATGTGTGGGGCAACCGGCGGGGTGATCAGGGGGCCCCCGCTGGCACCCACCTTGGCTGGCCTGAGGCCTGCAGGCTGGGAGCAGCTCCTGCATTGAGCATCTGCCCCTTAGTGGTCAGTGCACCTAATGGCGACCAGTTGTTCCACCGTTCGGTTGATTTGCATATTAGGCTTTCAGTATATATGATGATTATGCCAATACTATACAGAAGGTAGTCTTAATATAGTTAGTGCTCTATGAAGAGAGAGTGGGATTCATAGATTCTAAGTTATTTTTCTTTTAACATTCAAAACAAAGTCTTACTTCTATTATCTTTATAATAAAAATGTTCTAAACATATAGCTTTTTAAAATACCTGTAAAACTAACACATATCACCAAATTCTGAAATGTTTAGTTATTTTTAATCCTGACTCTAGTTTCCGGGTACCTCCTCAAATCCTAATAGTATAAAGTGAGTACCTTGTACAGTCATTAAGATAATTACTTTATCTTAGAAGCACTTCTGTACTATTTTTTAAAAATATATTTTTACTGATTTCAGAGATGAAGAGGGAGAGAGAGATAGAAACATCAATAATGAGAGAAAATTATTGATCAGCTGCCTCCTGCATGCCCCACACTGGGGATCAAGCCCTCAACCTGGGCATGTGCCCTGACTGGGAATTAAACTGTGACCTCCATTGAGCCACTCCAGTCAGGCAACATTTATGTACTATTATAGAGTAACTAGTGGTCCTGTGCATGGATTCGCGAACATTGAAAGGAAATTAACTAGAATAAATATTTAATATCACTATTTGCTCTTTCTCTATAATTGAAGTGTCAGAGATAAAAGAAAATTAGATGAAAATAATATACAAATTGACTAATAAGTAAACAATAACAACATGATATAACAGCAACAAAGACGGGATATAAAAACAATAAAAACATGATATAAAAACAACATTGATAAAAACAATGACTGATAAATTGATTAAACTTATTCTAATGTCTCTGTGTATACCACATTGAGAGTAAAAACACTTTCAGAGTGCTTGACTAATCTCCCTTTTGATGACGTATTTACAACTTTAACTTTAACCTCACACGCTCTTCTAACTCAAGAGAAAGCAACATATAACTAACTGACCATGTCCGAAAACGGGTTCAGGTAGGAATATTCCTACTTTGTCTACAGTTTGTCCTTGTGATTTATTAATACTTATGGCAAATGCTGGCATCACGGGAAACTGTCTTCGAATTGATTTAAATAGGAGGCCAGTGTCAGATGGGGACAAATATCACACATGCGAAGTCAACTTTTATTTTTATTTATTTATTTTTTTTTAAATATATTTTTTATTGATTTTTCACAGAGAGGAAGGGAGAGAGAGAGAGTTAGAAACATCGATGAGAGAGAAACATCGATCAGCCGCCTCTTGCACATCCCCCACCGGGGATGTGCCCGCAACCCAGGTACATGCCCTTGACCGGAATCGAACCCGGGACCTCCCAGTCCGCAGGCTCTATCCACTGAGCCAAACCGGTTTCGGCTCAACGTTTATTTTTAAATTGCCAGTGTGCATCTTATATACCGGCTCGTTGGTCAGTCAGATGGTCGGATGGACATATGGTCAGTCACATAGCCTTTTATTTATTTTTAAATTGCCAGTGCACATCTTATGTACCGGCTGGTTGGTCGGACGGACATATGGTCAGTCACTTAGCCTTTTATATAGATGATAGATAGATAGACAGACAGACATAGACATAGACATATAAAGGGTGTCCCAAAATTCACGCAAGAAGTAATTTTGATAGAAAACATAGGTTTATAATTAAAAATTGTAAATTTTTTATTGATTCATAAATTAGACAGCATAGGGTTATTTATGGAATAGCATATCAGGTAAATGGTCTCCACGGCTTTGCTGGCACATATGCACTCTTTTGTTGAAATTTCCCATGACTGTTTTGCATAAATGTGGCTGAATTTCATTGATACAGCGCTCAATTTCCTCCTTCAAGGCGTGGGTGATCATGGGCTTGTTGGCATAAACCTAAGACTTCAAAAAACCCAAAAGAAAAAAGTCCAATGGCGTTAAATCGCATGATCTGGGTGGCCAATTCTGATCACCAAAATGGGAAACTACATGAACAGGAAATAACTCATGAAGTAATTGAATTGTTTCTCAGGCTGTATGGCATGTGGCACCGTCTTGTTGAAAACACATGTCGTCCATATCCATATCTTGCAATTTAGGCACAAAAAACTGGATTATCATATCACAATAGCGAGCACCATTAAATTCAATCTCACGTGAATTTTGGGACACCCTTTAGATATGCTTCTAAGTATAGATGATTTTGCCTGTATTATATGTTTATTAGATATATAGACAAAAAGCGTCTTCTGAAAGGAATAAATAAAAAATTCCCAGTCAACAGTGAGAAGTAAATATAATGTATTCAGAAAGGTAAGTTGACTAAACAGGGGAACAGAATGGATTTGTCAAGTGCAGCCTCCTCACTGTGCTCCCAAACTTATCAGTAGTGCATACGTGAATATTGTTGATGTGATTAAGACACCTGGTGAAAGCACAGAAAGAATTAGAAAGTGATGTGAAATAACAGATGCCATCATCTACATCACGTCTTGCATTACTCTGGCCTGTTCTGTGCCTCTGCATTCTATTGACTTGAATTGATTTTGAATTAACTACAAAATATTTCTCTAGTTCTAGCCATATATCCTGATGAAATAATGTCTTAACTGTGGGGGTCTGGGAATCAGTCAATCTCCTGGCAATTTCATAATCAGAGGACCAGCAATTTCTCCAAATAGTGGTCCTACTTTCCATACTAGAAATCCTGGGTGAGCTCTACACAATCCCGTTCCTAGCACATTAAACCAAAATAGATTATTTTGGAACTAAAATTTTTTCACACTATATAAATCGGATTTCAATTTACACTCACTCTAAGCCCATCTATAACTTTTAGATCACTGCTTTTGGGGAGTGTTGAAGTAGAAAATCACATAATTCAAAGGGAAATGTTTTAAGATGACTTTAATTTTCAAACTCCAAGTCATATATCTTAACTGTAGATACTGGACAGGAAGCTTATTTCTGTACTCTGCAAGATACATTTTCCCCATCTTCTCTTACTCGGGGCATTTATCCACTTAACTGGCCAATCAATGTTAACAGGTAGTGAAATTCCTGGCTCCAGTGTATTCACATCCACTTGACGGAGAATGGTTGATGGGGTGATGGATTCTGAAATTGTGTACTGAGCTAGAAGAAAACAAATCTGTAAAATATATAAATCCTTTGTCAGGCTTTCCCAGTTTCAAACCTCTTGAAGCTTTTCTACATCTTTTCTAATGTTTAAGTACCTGTGTGATGACATATTGAGGTTGGATTTCTCGGAGACCCGGTGCTGTGTAGCGGATTGGAAAGCACCTGAATCGATTGTGTCACTGCATAGCAGCTATGCGACAATGGATGGACTGTAGGGACCACAGTCCATTAACTCTAGCTGTCTATCTGCTGCCAATAACCTATGTGTGGTCAAAAGGCAATTCTGATTATTCTTAAATGCGCATTTGATATTTAGTGAAATAGCACCATTTTATTTGCCAAGCATCCATAACCCGTACAAGGGGGTTCAAAGAGGGAAGCAACATGATGCAGATGCAGTGGATGGAGATGTAATTTGAAAATATAGAAAGCCAAGAGCACAGACAGCCAGCAAAAGCAAAACACAAACAAAGAAAGCAAAAACAAGTCAATGGATGCCCTCCTCAGAGCCATCAGAAGGACTGTAAGAAAACTGCCAGGCTGGCGTGGTTCAGTAGTTAAACATCGACCTATGAACCAAGAGGTCATGGTTAGATTCCAGGTCAGGGCGCATGCCCAGGTTTGCAGGCTCAGTCCCCTGTGTGGGGCATGCGGGAGGCAGCCAATCCATGATTCTCTCTCATCACTGATGTTTCTCTTTCTCTCTCACTCTTCCTTCTTCTCTGAAATCAATAAAAATATGTTTTAAAAAAAGAAAATACATTGGTGTTGTTTTAAGCCCTTCAATTTGTGGCAGTTTGTTACAGAGACTCTGGGAAACCATCACACACACTGATTCACAGTCCCTCTGTGTCTCCCATCCCGGCTTCCAAACGAACACTGTCCTCACCTTGAGGAAGAATAATCATTCTAAATTGAGTGCAGAGCACAAAGTGATATCTTTGGATAGTCTAATCGGTAAATTTCCTACTTAAAGTGAATTCAACTTTATTTTTTTTACCAAAAGGAATCGGGAAACTCTTTTAAGTCTTACTTAATCATTCTTCTGTATTAACCTGAGTTCATTTTGAAAATTTTGGTGGGGAGAGTGGTTTCAGCCCTCAACCTGTTTTTTTCTTATAATAAGCAAAATCAATTATGTTGGAATGTCTTAAAAATAAAGCTAAGCAAAATGCATTAAGACTTTTTAGATAGCCCCTGCAATAGTCTTGTTGACTATAAAGAAGTCCTTTTAGTCATCCCTTGAATGATATGCAGTTTGCCTACTTCACATCAGAAATGAAGCACAAAAATAAATACATCTGGTAGCCTCCTAGTCCGTTGCTAAGAGACAACAAATGATGTGCTTTTAGAATTGGTGAACAAAGAGGGTTATTATGTGCAATGCATGTTCTAGAAAGAAGAGAAAGGAAAAACAACTGGATTTTTATCAAATACAAGGAGTGCGAACATAATAGCATCCATGAGTATGAGATGTTACAACACGCACACACATATGAGGAGCAGCAGGGGAGGAAGAGTAAAGACAAACAGGATGACAAGCAAAGCTGAGGACATGGAGAAATCCGTGTCTTTTTCAAAATCCAGACTTATACTAGAGGCTTTGCTTAAATGACAGAAAGCCTACTCACTTAAGTAAATTTTCAGCACAATAAAAGTCTCTTCAAATAGCAGGATAAAATATATTCAACCCACCAGTTCCAAAGAAGTAAATAAGCAATTTGGCAACTTGGGGAAAGATGCATATGTTGGCTGCTAATATTTATCTAAAAATTAAGCTAGTCATTTTAAGGATTATAAAAATGCAAGATTTAATGAGTGTACTGCTATAGGAAGGTAAGCGGGCTTGTTCAAGACTCTGTCTCATTAGTTCTTTGTATTTTATATACTCTCCGAAGGAAGACCATGCAAAATCCTAAAGAGCATTAACTCTCATGCCATCTTATCTCACTGAATGCTAAATTGTATATCTATGTACTTAACTACATACTAAATACCAAACTTTAGAGGGAAAGACAGAGATTTAAATATAGGAAAAGCCAATAGAGTTTATAGGACATGGAAGATAGAATGAGACTATCTAAAACTGGCTAATCATAGTTTTTGGCATGCCAAAATTATACGCAAAAATATAAAGACTGGTATACACACAATTCAGTTTTAGCAAAACAAATCTGAAATGAACATAGACCGTAAAGGTAGGTGGCGCGTAGGTGATGACAAGGCCAGGCATCAGAACAGGTGGTAAAAGAAACTAGACAGTAGTTAATGTGAGAGCAGTGGGAATGTCCTTGTAAATTAGGCCCTTTATGTACTAACATAGCTTGCAATGTAATAAGGCTAAGCTAAAAAGAAAGTGCAATCAAAGGCTACTAAACTGAGCTAATGATACTGAAGATGCAAATAAAAGGCTAATATAAGGCATTGGAGTCTTTTAAGAGTTGAAATGAAGGGCTGTCAGGACATGCTTGAATTCTGCTTTGCCCTTGATTTTGGGAAACTAAGAAGAATGGGAACTGCTCCGTGTTTGGAAAAAGTTCAGTTAAATCAATGCCTCGGTGCCTTCTGGGGAACATCAGCCATTCACTGTATGGTGCTTGGACACCATTTCGAAGGGGCCCAAAGGTGTTATAAAAAGTGGTAGTTAGGTTTATCAAACTGATTTGTATAGACTTTCGCCTGAAGTGATGTCTTATTCGTTTCAATAAACTCTGTGATAACAGGCTTAAGCCTTACTTATTTTCCATGGAATAGTCCCTTGACCATAATAGAGTCTGGCAAGAATGGAGGCAAATTCTTCTGCTCTTATCCATTCGAAGTATAGACGTGCCGTTTGAGCTGCCAATACATCGATAGCACACTGATAGTGCTTCCCCTTGGCACACTTCCTGGACGTAGGCACCCAATACAGGAAAGAGTGTCCTCCTTGGCACAGGGTGTGGGGGGCACAGGTAGCACAACCTGGGTGACTGCAGTACCTTAAAAGACAGCCTCAGGCTTCTTACCACACACTAAATATCAGCACTGCTCCTTCAGTACGTATTTTTTGTTCTTTAGGGGTTTTTAGTTCTATTTTCGGGCCAATATTGGGTGTTATTTTGTTCTGCAGGCTTGGCCACCACTAGCAGAGAACTTTGGACAAGAAAATCAGATGATGGGGGTCTCTCATTAATCCCCACCAATCCTCCTTAGTAACCTGCTTTGGCACTCAGCTTCCTTTTCCTCCCATTAGCATTCAATGCAATGTACCTGTTACCTACATATATAATCTGGTTCCTACAGATCCCTGTCTTTATTGTGCATCATCTTTGGTTATGCAGCCTATTCTCGTTTTATATCAACATTTATTAAAATGAATAAAATTTATATCAAAGTCAACCAATTTAAAAATGAGAGGAGAAAAATGTATCTATATATAAAAGCCAAGTGACCGGAATGACCAGTCGCTATGACGCACACTGTGATGACCAACCAGCCCGATCGGGCCCCCGACTGGCCCCCCCAATCTCCTGTGGCCCCTCCCCCTCCCCACCAGCCCACTCCTGATCACACCCCCCCCGATTGAGGGCAGGGCCAGCCAGGCAACCTCCCCCATCTCCTCCCCCCTGCCGGCCTGACCCCAATGGGCCCCCATTGGGGCAGGCCTGCCGGACCCCATCCATGCACAAATTCGTACACCGGGCTTCTAGTAGGAACAGAAGTCCCTATGTCTTTAGAATCAAAAGCTACTTCATCCGAAAATAAATGTTTAAAAATCTTTAAAATGTACATTTAAAAAGCATTAGTGTTTATTTCCTTATGGGACTATATTTGTGATTCTAAAAGAAACTTCCATGGCGTTGACCTATTTAAGAGAGGACAAATTCTACTAACAGGGATTCATTAGGTATCTACTAAATTTTGACTTTATAAATTGTTTCTCAGGCTCTGCCTCAGTAAAAGCTCCCCCTGCCCCCAAATAAAGCCAAAATTTCTCAGCAAAAATTATAGTGAGCAATTATCAGTGGAAGACTTTTCTATATGTTTCTATGCTTCTTCTTAAAACCTTTAACTGTGACTCGATAATATGATAAATGACATGGGAGGAGACTATAGAGCAATTGAAAATGAAATTGATGTTCTACTTGATTAAAAATATGGATAATGGTTTTACATAACCTTTTATAAACAAAGGCTGACTTTTATTTCAAGGTGGAGGGGATCGCTCACATGTATTAATGTGCTCCTTTTCAACCCCCTTTACCCCTATATGCCATGTTGATAAAACACGTCTACCGATAATACACAAACATAAAGAGGTGAGGCGCCCTCTAGCTTGACCAAATGAGTTGTTGTATAGGAGTAATTTCATTGATTTCAGCCAATACTGATGTCTACATCGTTTCTGCTTCTAAAGCCAGGAAGTCAGCTTGTATAGCTATTAGCATATTATGCCTTTGCCACATCCGAATAAATGCATCCTATTATTATAAATTAATTGGAAGAAAACAGCATGGCCATGGGTTGAAACTTTTGAAACAGTGATTGGAGGACTAAAACACCGGGTGGATGAAAACATCACATTTGTAATTGGAATCGTTCTATGAGGGAATGTCAAGGAAAAAATTAGGCAATTACCAAGCAACAATGAGAAATGCAGGCATGGCTCCTCTCAGTGATGCCCACACCTGCTTTAGCACATCCCGGAGAATAAACGGTCTCAATTATAAACTTGGCACCAGGAATAATGTTTGTGATTTACAATTAATGTAACTTACATGAGCTGATTTCTCAGCTTTATGACCAGTAACCTACAGGTGAGCAGAATATTCTACATTTAAGATGTGCTTCATAATTTGGAACTGATTAACATTTAATATGCAAGTTATATTACTTAGTGTGTTTACTTGAAATCTGGAATTATTCTTCAGGAAATAAGAAAATACATAAGAAGATAAGGCATGCATCTTATGAGTATATTTTAAATAATTTCTAATTTGGTTTCATTTCCTCATGCTACTCTCATAACTGATTTGGATATTACCAATGTAAAAGAATAATTTAAGAACAAATAATTTTTATATAAATGTAGCCCCTTATTTTCTGGAGTTGACAATGATTAAAATTATGCCAAATCTTAATGATGACCTACATATTTCTTCATTCAAGCTACCTTTTCTTCAGTGGAACAAATTGGGGCATAAAATATGTTTGTAAATAGAATTGATATTTAGGAATAAGACTCAAATTTTAAAAGTTAAATGTAATATGCTATTTTTCCTGCAGCAAGTACTGCAAATATTCATATTGGACACAATCAACAACAACATTATAAGGGGTGGATATTATTTACTTAAAACTCTGTTAGTTGGGGTCAATGACATGCTTTTGAGCAAGATGTTTTATGTTTTCATGAATGGAAGGAGAGCTCAGACCCAATTAATTGTGTAGCAGATAATATTGTCTGTTAAATATGAATTTATTGTTTTAAATACACACATATTTTAAAAATATTGAATATATATAGATATGTGTATCAAAATATTTTTTCAATATATATTCCAATTCTATTCTGTCCATTTTTATTTTAGTGGTGGAAACCACCACTTTGAGTCTTACATGGACAACCAGCAAACCTCGGATCTCTATGTAACCAAGTAACTGTGTTCTGCCAAATAAATTGTGAGCAGAAGGGTCATGTGCAACTTCTCAGTGATAGCCTCCAAATAAAGTTATACACCTTTCCCTGCCTCTTCCCCCAAGTCCCATCTCTAGAACCTGATGTGATGGTATTAAGCCCTTTAGACGATATGGACAAAATCCACTCCCTGACAGATGGTAGAGCAAAGACAGAGAAATGTGATATCATTTGTGAATGGCTGCATGAAGCAGAGCTTCCCAGTCCTGTCTAGAAGTTCCCCTCCTCCCAATGTCCTATACATTTCCTGCTCCGGTCCTAGCCGGTGTTGCTCAGTAGACAGAGCGATGGATTGGGGACTTTAGGGTCAAGCACACATGCCCAGGTTGCAAGCTCAATCCCCAGTGGGTGCGGGCAGGAGACAGCCAATCTATGATTCTCTCTCATCATTGATATCTCTCTCTCTCTCTCCCTTCCTCTCTGAAAAAAAAAAACAAAAAACAAAAACAAAACAAAACAAAAAAAAATATACACACACACACACACACACACACACACACACACTATAGGGGCCCGGTGCACGAAATTCGTGCACTGGGGGGGGGGGGAAGAGTGTCCCTCAGCCCAGCCTGCCCCCTCTCACATACTGGGAGCCCTCAGGCGTTGACCCCCATCACGCTCCGATCGCCTGATCGGCCCCTTGCCCAGACCTGACGCCTCCGCCAGAGGTGTCAGGCTTGGACAGGGGACCCCCATCTCCCCCCGATCACTGGCTCTGGCCCCCGCCCAGGCCTGAGGCCTCTGGCCCAGGAATCATGCCTGGGTAGGGGACCCCCATCTCCCTCTGATCACTTGCTCCACCCCCCGCCCAAGCCTGACGCCTCTGACCCAGGCTTCAGGCCTGGGCAAGGGGACCATCATATCCCCCCAATCCCCGGCTCCGCCCCCCACCCAGGCCTGATGCCTCGGCCAGAGGAGTTGACCCTCATCACCCTCCGATCACCAATCACCGGATCGGCCCCTTGACCAGGCCTGAGGCCTCCGGCAGAGGTGTCAGGCCTGGGCAGGGAACCCCCAGCTCCCCGCGGTTGCAGGCTCCGCCACTGCCCAGGCCTAATGCCTCTGGCCTAGGCGTCCGGCCCGGGCAGCGGGGACCTGCAGTGGCAGCGGGGGGCGCCGCGATTGTGGGCTTCGCTTTAGGCCCAGGCAAGGGACCCCTAGCTCCTGGGACTGCCAGCTTCGACCGTGCCCAGCTCCCATCACTGGCTCCACCCCTACTTCCTGCTATCACTGGCCAGGGCGGCAAAGGCGCCTGATTCTCCGATCATGGCTGGGGGGCAGGGCAAAGGCAGCCCGCCTTTGCCCTGCCCCCCAGCTCTTAGCTCCCCCCTGGGTTTCCGATCACTGTCAGTGGCAGGGGGCTTCTTCCTGCTTTCCCTTTAGCCTCCCTGCATTGTGCCTACATATGCAAATTAGCCGCCATCTTGTTGGCAGTTAATTTGCATATAGCCCTGATTAGCCAATGAAAAAGGTATCGCCGTATGCCAATTACCATTTTTCTCTTTTATTAGTATATATATATATAAAATTTCCTCCTCCCAATCCTCACTTCCCACTTTTACTGCTTCTACCCCTGCCTTTTCTCCAGGTAGTGCACCGCCAGCACCTAAGAAAACTGTCTAGTAGAGAAATGCTAACTAAGAGGGAACAAGTGGAGAACAAACTGAGAGAAAAAAATCAGAATTCTCTTATGTGAGGAAGATGAGCCTTCTATGATAATTATTAGGAGCAAAAACATTAGTGTAAAAGATAGCTGTACATTCAAAAATAAAGAGAGTAACCATGAGTTTTTTGTTTATTTATTATGTGAAGGTTTGGAGTAAGACATATAGTAAACGTCATGTAAGGGGAAAACAAACTCTTAAATTCATATTTATTCTGTGACTGTTGCATACATTTGAAGTTGCAATGAAAAGGTTAATTATGAATGGAACTTCAACTTGCTTTATATTTCCCTATGAGAAGCTTCGAGAATCTTAACTAATTCATATTGGTGATTACACGAAAATCCTGGAGGGTTTACAATTCTCTATTGATAATACCTATACAGTAATTGATAACTTTCAAGACTAAAACAAAATATGTTAAAGTACAAAAGGATGAATTACCATATGCCCTACCTTTTGCTATACTTGTTACTAAAATTAGTCTTTCTTTTCCCATAGAGTAAATTTAACCCTCAATTCTTCATTGAAGTGTGTACTTGAGGTATGGAGCCTTTTTATTGAAAACTTATTCATATCACATTTTAGAAGTATTTGTGATTGGCGCCAGTCTGGCTTCGCTGAAATCCTGGTTCCATGGTACAGCAACAGGAGTGAAACTTCAATTTTCTCTTTTGAATTAAGGAATAATTGAGGACCATTTTGAAAAGGAGTCAAGTGCTTGTTTTCTCGGAATAATCCTGCAATTTTGTTTTGAGAGTAGCATTATGGTTGATGTGTTTAACGCTGATGAGCAAATCGCATTTACGCCAGAAGTGTAAGGAGGGTTTGCAGATAAAAGAAATACAGTGGGTAAAAGCGATAGAGCTAATTAATGTGGATCCATTCCAATGGAAAATTGTGGTGTTGGCAGTTTGAAAGGAAAGATATAGCTTAAAACGCAAAACCTCAAATGACAGAGATGAAGCAAGATACTAAAATAAACCACAGGCATATAGATAGGGGTATGTTGAGCTGCATAGCCAATTAAAATTATTTGTCAATTTATAATAAGTGATATTAGGCTCCATCTTATGAGCAAGAGATAGGTCTAGGATATTACTTTATTGTTGCTAAAATTACATTTTTATTTAAAATATTATAATACAAAAATGCCAAGCATAATTTCCTCAGTGTTAGCAAATCATGTGTATAATATGTATTTCTAAACTCCATTAAACAATCGGTAGAAAAGACTTTTAAAGATGTTTTCCAACATTCTTATGCTGAAAATAAAGCTGTTCATATTTCAGAAGCAAAGAACAAAGAGACAGAGATGAGAGAGAGAGAGAGAGAGAGAGAGAGAGAGAGAGAGAGAAAGAGAAAGAGAGAGAGAGAGAGAGAGAGAGAGAGAGAGAGAGAACAAGAGTGCCTGATATACATTCAAGCATTGTTGTTTATTTTTCTTTGTGAGGCTGGGTATGCTACTTCGTTAAAAAGACTGGAGTGAAATTACTCATGGGGAACAAGAAAAGTGGGAAATGGATTTATTAAAGAATCTTTGAATTATTTACTTTTCAGATGATTTACAATCCATCAAAGAAAGAAAAGTAATTCAAACAAAATGTAATGTCGCAATGACTATAAAAGCTGGCCAGATGCCCTAGCTGGCTTGGCCCAGTGGACAGAGCATAGGCCTGGTTCTATTCCAGTCAAGGGCACATGCATGGGTTGTGGGATCAATCCCCAGTAGGGGGCGTGCAGGAGGCAGCCAATCAATGATTCTCTCTCATCACTGATGTTTCTGACGCTCTCTCCCTCTCCCCTGCTCTTTAAAATCAATAAAAATATTTTTTTTAAAAAAGCTGGCCAGAGCTTGACTTCTCTATCATTATCAGATTAACAATACTCAGCAGCTTTTCTCATGTATTCATCTATCCCGTATAATAACATCATCAAATTCTTGTATTTCCTCTCCCCAATCTTATATGTTATCCCATTTATCAAACCTCAAAGGGAAGGACTCTTAGAGTAAATAAGCAGAGGGGGCAGAAATGGCTGAACTTGACAAAAAACTGGTTGAGCATTTATTTGAATTAAACATTTAAATGTGGCTAATTAACTCATTAACCTTTGCATTAAAAATTCCATTTCACACTGTGTACTACACCGCAGTTCAGCTATGGTTCAGGTGTTACTTAATTAAATCTAAGGCCAAGATAGTTTCTCAAAACTTCTCTATTAATTCATGTATTAGGAGACCATAATCATTCCAAGTAATGCCCTGACATGCTTTGCTATTATTTTATTATTAAAGAGGTTTCACTCTCAACAACATACTTCTTTAATAATTGGACCAAAGCCACAAATCTTTTTCTACTAAATAAGGGGCACAACTATAAACACGATTGGGACTACAGATTGATTTTTATCCCAGTTCTAGCTGTGTAGTCACTCAAAAGAATATTCAAAGGAAAAAATGGTCTGTGAAAGACAGCAAACACATTTTAAAAACCAAATGAGTTAGAACAAATAATAATACTAATATGAACTAAATAAGTAAACAAGCCTCCGTGCATGGTGAGGAAATAAAAACGAAGTTGATTATTCTCGTTTTTAAAGATCTTCAAGGGAAATGCAGTTAAGAAAAAATATTCATAAGTTTTTATTTGTCTAGTTTGTTTATATAGCCCTCAGTTCTGCTTGGAGAATGAAGGCAATAAATGGCCAGATAAATATGGGGAATGAAAATGAAATGAACTACAAAACTGGTGGGGTAAAATCCATGAAGAAGCTGGGGGATAACACCATAAAAGGCACAAACTCAGAAAATAGCCTTGTCATGAAGAAGAGTCTGGAAAAGACCCTCCATCCGGTCAGTGGGAGCTGCGTGCGACCAAGGATCCCAGACTCTTGACGACACTCACCAGTAATGTAGCCTCTTCTACTTGGGGTGGGAGAGGATGAGAAATGCTCATGTCCTGCTGCTCCCAGGGAGACAGAGTACAGCTTGAGGGAGAATTGATGGGAGAGAGGTCCCCACCTTTTTGGCTACATCATCTGGAGCAGATAGAGCTCCTGTGTGCTGCAGAGCTGGGGGAAGTGGTCACAGAATCCGGCTGTTGCTAACGAGTTTTCCTAGACTGACTTGAAGAAATGTGTCTTCCTTTGTTGTATGCCCTTAGGACCACTTCCAGAGATTTTAAGTGGTATTTTTAATGGTCTGCACCCGCTTCGCTTCTTTTGTGGGGAGTGTGTCCCTGGAGTGTGTCAGGCTGCTGTCTGGGAAGTGGAACCCTGACATTCTGGAAGTCACACTAAATAAACGTTTATTAAAACTAAAGATATGGAAGGTACATTGTTGTAACAAAAAGGAGGATCTTCAAGATTAGTATCATAAAGTTATAGAAGACGACAGTAATGAAAGTTTATTTTCAGCATCTGCTAAAGTATAAATTTCGTTTCATATCTCTTTTGTTAAAACATGTGTATTTTATTGATTTCAAAGAGGAAGGGAGAGAGATAGAAACATCAATGATGAGAGAGAATGACTGATGGGCTGCCTCCTGCACACCCCACACTGGGGATCGAGCCCACAACCCACACATGTGCCCTGACAGAGAATAAAACCGTGACTTCTGGTTCATAGGTTGGCACTCAACCAATGAGCAACACTTGCCGGGCACACATCTCTTCATAGTGAGAATAATCTAGATATATGTAGGTAATTTAATAGCATTTGCTTTTTAAATCTACTGAATAAATAAACATATTCTCTCTGAACTTGATCAAAGTACTAATTTCTAGCAAGACTGAACTATCTAAGGGCCTTTTTATAAAAACATGTTGGTGTTCCAACTGGATCTTCATTTGTATAATAGGAAACTTTAGCTGTCTCCACAATGACTTCTGACACATAATTGTGTAACTTTTCATTATTCCCATTTGCTAAGGTTGTATTAATAGCAATTGAACTGGGTTATTTGTCCATTGCTACCAGTGGAGAAAACACACACCGTTATATTACACTGCACCTCAGAAACCCTGTTAGTTGTGGATGGTGAATTATTATTTATATTGGTAGACATATATTCTACAACTAAAGCATGGAAACTCTCAGGGGTTGTTACATAGTGTTTATTCAAGAACCAGCTTTTATATATGTGGATTTTGCTCAGGCTCTGGAACTTACTCCAAAATAATTCCAATTATATCCAGTCTTTTGTTCCTAAATCATACCCATGATCACCTCTGCACATCCATCTGTTGCAATATATTGACTCAGTCTGTCTACTGATAGGTGATTGAGTTTATTCAGCTGGATACTAGAATGGCTGAAAGAGAGTATTTACAGTTCATTTAGCTCTGTGCTATCACTGTTCTGTGATTGGCAGGTCCATGGCCACATATATGAAAGTAAATCAGAATTCTGCCCAAAGAACCTGAGAGAGAAAATGCTTGGAGTTTGACCTACTTTTTTCCTGTAAGTTTGGTGATATTCATTGTTAAAATTAAATTTGATTTTAAACACATGAAATAATACAAACAGAAAAATGTAAAGCTTGAATATTTTGAAAATGTTCACTTTTCACATACAAAAATGTGATTACACAATTAGTTACTGACAAAACTAGGTAGGGACCAGAGTAGAGTTTTCAATTTACACATATGAATTGCAAGTTAAATAGTAATCAGATCAAGGGAAAGCTGTATTAAAATATAGATTCTGAATCATCCTGGCTTCCATGGTAAATCTTCTAAGTCTAATGGTATTAAATTTATGCATACACTTTAGCTCAGAGAATAAAAGCAAAGCTGTGATAATTATGTCTTTGTAAACACCAGCTCTATATTTCCAGTACCCAGTGTGTCACTAGGGTAGCCATCAGAACACCCATTCTCAAAACCTAAATTTTATTTTCAAACACATGACCTAGAAGAAGGAAAACATTCATGACCACAAAGAATATATTTTAAACAATTGACTCCTTAAGAGAAAAATAATTGACTGGGTTTTTTGATCAATGGAGGAAGGTAAGCCCTTGTATTGACAAGAGAAGCTACGGATTTCTGTAGATGCAGAAGGCCTATACATTCGTCTCATTCTTTCTCAGCTTTTAAAAGTCTTTCTAGGGAAGAAATAAATTGAGTTCAGATCATTCCTGTCAGAATACTGTTTCAGAAAGTGACTGAGCGCTGCGTTCCCGGCCCTGCCAGGGACTAACGCTTGTTATAGCAGTGAGTATGCCCAGTTCTGTCACGGAAGCCTTGTCATTAGGTTGTGATGGATGACCCAGAATTCTCAAATTGTGCTCAGTTCTCTGTTAGTTCCTCCCTCGCTGAGAGTACGTTCCTATTTATCCCGGATCAGCATATCCGGAGACTTTTGAGCAGATACTCATTTTGTTCCACTTAATAATAGCAATTTTCCTCTTCTCTGAGGTCTCTTCCAGTTGGCATCTCACCATTGAAATAAAAGCCGGTACTAATACCTGTGAATACTATGATAACATGCAGGCAACATTTTGTAGAGTTGATTGCAATATGGAATTATGCATGGGTGTATTATGAGGCCCTACGGATAGTATAGAGCTCTAGTTCTTAACCTGGTGAAGTGGCCAATACATTTTTGGTACAGACTCTCTGTTCCAGTTCTAAACTAGACCTTGACTGTCCAGAATCGAGAGTTTATGTTGAATACAAGTGTAAGAAAATTACAGGAGAGAAGCAGACTATGATTTCATATTTGTATATTTCCTGATTATGACTTTGTGATAAAGCATTCTGTAGTATAAATGTGTCAATTATAATCAAGTACCAGGATCAATTATAGGATCCTCTTTTGAGTCCTAATTTCTTTTGATTATACATGGACAATCTACAATAATGCAATAGATGCATTTTGGGGTAAAATAGCATGAAGCAAATCTGCACATGAGAAATATGGAAACCTACTGGGAAACAGGTTTGAGGCAGACTAACAAAATCCTAAGAAACTTCGCAATGAGCACACTCATTCATGCTTTTAAAAATAAAAGCATCATCACTAAAATAACATTAAATTCCTAATACATAAAAAATATATTAGAATCAAAAAGCGCCTTAGCCGGTTTGGCTCAGTGGATAGATCATCGGCCTGTGAACTGAAAGGTCCCAGGTTTGATTCCAGTCATGTGTTGACCGGGTTGTGGGCTCGATCCCCATTGGGGGACTTGCAGGAGGCACCCAATCCATGATTCTCTCTCATCACGGATGTTTCTATCTCTCCCTCCCTCTTCCATCCACTCTGAAATCAACAAAAATATATTTTTTAAAAAGAATCAAAAATGGTTTTATCATTTGAAAAATGTGGAAGTACACTTTTTAATTTGGCTTGTTTAAAAGGTGTTTAAGGAAGGGGGTGGGACTATGGAGTTTTAAAAACAAGGATAAAATACAGCCAATCTGGCTCAGTGGATAGAACATTGGCCTGCAGACTGGAGGGTCCCAGGTTCAATTCCGGTCAGGGCACATGCCTGAGTTGCAGGCTCAATCCCTAAGTAGGGGGCGTGCAGGAGGCACCCGATCAATGATTCTCTCTCATCACTGATGTTTCTATCTCTCTCTCCCTCTCTCTTCCTCTCTGAAATCAATAAGAATATATTTTAAAAAATAAAATAAAAGGAAGGATAAAATGTGCAAATATCAGGGAGAACAGTGCCATCAACATTACCTGCACAGCACGTGTAGCCAAACTAAGAGAAAAAAGGGAGACCATGAGGCTGCTGGGGCATTAGGTACAGGATGGAGGTTTAATAGGGTTGCTGAGGCCAGCTGGTTGAGTGTTCTGTGTCTTTAGCCCCATTTACTTGGGAGCAAAGAACGTAAGTGCGTTGGAAAAACATCATGTGGATCAAGATGGTTTCCACCTTTTGACAATGTCATTTGCCTTTCTTTCAGTCATGAATGAGTTAATCTGAACTACAGAAATGCTCACTTGAAAAAAGTGGCTATATTAATAAAGTCTTTTATTCGAATGAAAATTGTTATTTACTCTCTAAAGCACTACTCTAGTACTTTCATTTTTATAATAAATATAACAATATGATCCTTTTAGACTAATGTCTTTTTGAATCTGCATGAGTATATGCATAATAATTGTCCTTTATCTTGTTAGAATTAAATATACCCATTTTCATCTATTTTCATATATATGTAAGATTGAGGGAATTTAAGTCAGTAGAAATTATAAAAATAAAAACCAAACAAAAAGGTAACAAGTTAAATGCCTTTTTATTCTAATTCCTACTTTTCCGAAAATCTCAGAAAAGTTACTTTCAGTGTTTTTACTTTGTTTTTGCTACAAGTTTGTATTTTTCTCAGCTTTATATCTGATAATGCACCCTTTGACTCCAGTTTTTGGACTAATTAGGATCTAGCTTGACATGTAGTCTTCTGTTATTGTTTTGTTCTTTGTGGTTGTGTGTGTGTGTGTGTGTGTGTGTGTGTGTGTATGTGAACTTCTCTTGGCATTTCCTCCTCTAAGCGTATAACCTCATTTCTAATTTTGGTTATATTCAGCATTTGAAGAGCCCTTTGTGAAGACAGATTGTTTCCATATTCTTTACATGACTCAAGGTCTTGAAAATGCCACTCAAAACATTCACTTCTCCTCATGTTCCAGTAGATTTTTTTATACATTTTTTTTTCAGTTATTTGAAAAGTTTACCATTATGCAGGGAACAGGGAAATTGCTTTGGTCCCCTTTTAAAGAGTGAGCAGCAGCTATAAGAGTACAGTGTTTCTGCTCATCCATTTGCTTTTTCCCACACTGATCTCTGACTTGAAATTTTCAGGCTATCTTGAAGGTCAAGTAACAAAACAGCACTATTCATTACAGGCAACACCACTCCTGGCCTTTCCTTCGGAGGACCCTGCCGTTCCGCAGGTTGGACAGCAAAAGGAGGGGCAGGAGGCCCCCACCCCTTCTGACCTTTGTCAACTCCACTTCAGCAGAAGCAAGAATTAATGTCCAGAACGTCTCTTCTTTGGAAAGCATCTTGTTAAAATTTCACAGCTAAAAAGGGTGCCCAAATGTTCTATTTAAAGAAGCAACATTTTAAAGTCAAAGCATATATAGAGATTATACAGTCATCATAGGCCCGCATCATTGGGAATGTAACAAGTCTCTCTGTCTCTCAGGGAGGCACTGGGTTTAACATGCCCTTTTGGATCCTCTTTTCCAGATAACCCAAGCATCTGCTTTAGGATAGGACCTTCGTCAGCCTGGAGGCAAGCGTGGCTGTCCTCATTTCTCTGTTTAGAAAGGGTTAATTGAGTTTCACATCTTCTGAGTGCCAATTATCTGATGGATTCCTTTCACACTTCCTGTCCTCTCCAGGCTCAGCAGGGCGACAACTCTTCCAACATCAAACTCTGACCTATAAGAACCCAATGCGACTCCAACTGGTGTGTGAGCAACAATCTGACGTGGCCTATACAAAAGAAAATGTCCCTGCCTGGCTGGTGTGGCGCAGTGGTTGAGCATCACCCATGAACCAGGAGGTTTTTGTTCGATTCCTGATCAGGGCACATGCCCAGATTGCAGGCTTGCTCCCAGTAGGGGCATGTAGGAAGCAGCCTATCAATGATTCCCATCATTGATGTGGCTATCTCTCTCCCCCTCTCCCTTTCTCTCTGAAATAAAAATATATATATATATATATTTAAAAAAAGAAAGGAAAAATCTCCTTTCATGTGAATTCTTGTAGTATATTTTCACTGTCTTTGTTTCATCATAATAGTCTACCTGAGCTAACACGCTCTTGTAAGTTCAGTTAGCACAATGTTTTAAACTCAGAAAATAGAAGTAGCTCTCATTAAATGTTAGGCACATACAGTGTTTATGATTTGGGAATTAAATACTAACAACTAAACCTCAATTTTCAAGTTCACTTTTGATATTTCCATAATATAAATTGGCACTCATGGTCACTCCATTAATATGCAAACAGCAGTAATTTGCCTGAACAATTTGCTGCAACATGTGTCATATAAACAAAGGAATCTAAAACTATAATCTATAATGAGTGAAAAAAAGTGGAAACAGAGTATATAGAAAAAGAAAATAGAATTTTTTTTACCTTTTACCTTAATGTATCTTTTAAATTTTGGACTATATACAAATAATACTTATTCAAAAAGGAAGAAAAGACGATAATAATGAATGAATGCATGAGCAAATAATAAGCAACTAAGTAAATACATAGAATTCCTGATTTGCTCTGGAAGACAGTGTGTAATAAGGATTTCTATATAGTCAATTAGACTTTAGGACTTCCAAATACCAAGTACTGCGACACTTCCATAATATTGACATGCTACTAGCAATCATTAATATTAAGTTGTGGTTCACAGGGCTAATGGAAAGTAGATTGGAAATTCATCTAATATTGTAAATTGAAGGGTCTTTCTGATATGATGCATACTCAGAAGCAACCAGGCAGTGCTATCATATAAGGATACCAGCATTCCTTCACTGACTTTGATTACTTTCTGTTCAGACAATGTTTTATTTAACTGCATGATGAATATGAGGTCAATACAATTTTAATTTTAAAGTTATTTTTAGTCATTCTATCTATGCAAGGAATATGGCATAAAGATTTGGGTGTGGCTAAAAGAAAAAATAGTGATGACACAAAATTCAGGGAAAGACTCAGAGAAACTGAGTCATTCACTCATTGTTTGTGTGATGAACAGTGATACAGCCACTCTGAAAAACAGTTGGTATTTTCTTATAAATATGTCTTTATTCATATCATCCATCAAATGTAGTTTTGAGCATTTATCCCAGAGAAATGAAAACTTATCATTAAGTGAATACCTATCCAAGAACCTGCCACAGCTTTATTTATACTAGCCAAAACCTGAAATCAGCTCAGCTATACTTAAAAGGGTGAACGGTTAAACAAATTGACACATCTACACAATGGAATACTTGTCAGCAATAAAAAGGAATGAACTATTGTTACACATAACCACTTAGACGAATATCCAGAGACTTATGCTGAATGAAAATAAGCCAACCCAAAAGTCACATACTGTATGATCCTATTCACATAGCGTTGTATAGAATTCATTACACACACGTGCGCGTGCACGCGCGCGCACACACACACAAACACACACACGCATGCACGCACATGGTACAAGTAAATCTGGGAAAATCTGAATACAATTGATGAATTGCATCCATCCTAATATTCTTGTTGAAAGATTATACTATAGTTTTGTACAATGTTACATTGGGAGACAAAATGTACAAGGAATCTGTTTATTATTTCTCGCAACTGCATTGTGAATTTAGAATTATCTCAATAATTTCATTTAAAAATTCTAAGAGAATGACTGATGTAGTAATGCATATGTTTATACCAGGGATAAACCGCTATGAAAGCAATCAGAGAAGGAATTGAAAAGACATTAGGTCTGAAGCATCCTTAGGTCATTAGCTTGACAGATAGAAGCAAGAATGCACAGTACACACTTGACTGCTATAGTTGGGTTACCCACCCCATCCCAAAGACAAACGTCTCCCTTAATGTTGGGCAGAGCCCATACACCCCTCTTAGAGGTCTGATTCTTCTTTGCCTTATGCATCTCTTTACTCCAGAATCTATCACTGTCACCTGCATACAGTTCCTGATCAGGAAGTAATTGGCACTGTGTGATTTAATCCATAAGCTCAATGACAGAATGTTGTATACAGTTATTGCGTAATAGACCAAAATGGTGGAATAATCTTTATGCTTAGGAAATTTAATAGGATGTGTATAATCAAAAAATTTTATTGCCTGGCTGGTGTCCACCTATGAACCAGGAGGTCACGGTTTGATTCCCGGTCAGGGCACATGGCCAGGTTGTGGACTTGATCCCCAATGTGGGGGGCATGCAGGAGGCAGCCGATCCATGATTCTCTCTCATCATTGATGTTTCTATCTCTCTCTTCCTCATCCTTCCCCTCTGTAGTCAATAAAAATACTTTTCTAAAAATTTATTGCAGATTAGTAAAATTGACACTGAAAAAATAGTTTGAATTAAAATTATGGAGGGTTTTGATGGATAAAGTAGGGGGTTTTTGGAAAGGGCCACTCTGCATCTCTCCTTATGCGTGTACATAAAGAATAAATTCAGAAGGTTTATACCTGCTTTTCCTTGGTTTCTGACCTAAATTCAGAGTTTTAGCATCCCCACCCTTGTCTAGGACTCTGGAGGCATTTTTTAATCCTCCTTCTTTCTTACCAAATATATCAAATTGGTGCACAATCTCTTTTTTATATCACTTCCAAATTGTTTCTTTATCTCCATTCCTACTATCACTATTCTAATTCCAGTTCTCATTATCTCTCACCTAAACTATAGCAATCATCTCCACACTGATATCCCTGTAGGTAACTTCCTCATCTTCAAATCCATCTCTTGTACAGCCAACAGAATTAGTTTTCTCAAACACAAATCTGACCAAGCCACACTGTTCAGAGAGCTGCAATAACATGTCTTCTCTTATGAAACAGAGGCACTCATGGAAGTATTCACATTTTTGGTTAATGTGGCCTCAATGATTCCTTCTAGTTTAGTGGTGACATTCAATATCTTTACCAATATCTTTTCTCAGTATGATACTGATACTGTCTTTATTTTATGATGCTTTTATTTTATGATGATTTCAGTCTTGAGGGCTGTGTGATACATCATTGTATTCACCGAGTCAATCTGGAAGTAAATTACATTTCCTTCTTTTCTAAATTCATTCTCTTTCTAAAACCTTAGTTCATATATTCCCTCTATTTGGTACAAATACAGTTCAACTTTTATTAAATGCTCCCTATATGTTTCCTCCTCCATTTGATGTTTTAAATCCTTGAGAGTAGAAATAATGTCTTACATAGCATCTGCAAGAAGGTCTAGTTTTTGCTAAATAAACTGAATGGAATTCATTCATTCTTTCAATAACTGTTTATGGAACACATACAACTGTTAGTCCTGTGTCCACATATTAAAGAGTAGATGATGCATAAAGTATAAAATGTCCCTGCCTTCATCTAGCATTTTTCTAGTTGGAGAGACAAGCGATAATAAATGGACAATGGAGCAAAAGGTCAGACACTGTATTAAATTGAATTAAATTCATGAATGACATTAAGAGTTAAAACATTTTTCTATAAAAGAAAAAACTGACATGCTTACACTTCTGGGATTGTATCCTAAATGTGGTCCTTGTATGAGATTGATAAAACTATCACAACTGTGACTGCTGGCGATTTTGAAAGATACCCCTTACCCCGGACAGCCCCACCCCCTGGTCGAACTCCCGGTCGAGGGGACAATTTGCATACTATGCTTTTATTATATAGGATAAGGCTGACAAATCAGCAGTCTTACTGATAACACAGCATCGTGCAAACGACATCAACCACTAGATCGAATGTCCTTCTTCTGCTTACGCAATGCCGTTTGTACTTAGAACACATAGGAAATAGTGACCAAGTTATCTTTAGAATTTTTCCTCATGGAGCTATAATTACCCTCTGTTGGACTAAAAGGGTTTTGAAAATATAGGGTAGAATGGGCTGCATATTCACGGGCTACTGAAAGAAACTCTTCAAGGCATCAAGTTAAAAAAAAGGAAGAAAGAAATACGTGGCTATTTAAGACAAAGCAAGAAGGCAGAATAGGAGGTCCCTGACCTCCCTCGCCTGCCCACAGAGCTATACAGCCAATGCCTTCTTGAGGCAAGACATTGTCTTTATGATCTTCTACTGACCAAAGTTCACTCAAATTCAAAGGGGGGCACCGCGTCTCCTTCTCCTGATGGAAGAAGAGACAAAATCATCGTTCAAAAGCATGGCGGTGGGGGGAAGTGGAACATCGGGGTGATTTTTCCTATCAGTTGACCACAAAGTGGCCCCTATAATAAACAGCTGGTGCTCTCATCAGAATCAAAGTAGAAATTACCTTGGCATTATGCGTTCGTCTTTTGTTAAGGACAAAACTCAAATAACTATCTTTACTATTTTCTAACTTACACTTGAGTGATCCACATGGAATAAGAATTATATCGCTGCAATTAAACTTCATAGCTATTAACATATTAATAAAGACACCAGCAATATCTGTATATGTACTTCTGACAAAAAAAAAACCAACATATCCCATATGTCTATCTGTTCCTGGAAAAGAGAACCTATTAGATGATATTTAAATTGGAACGTAGGCACAACAAGAAAGTGGTCATGACATCCCAATTCAATACTTTCTCTTTGTTCCCCATAACATTAGTACTATTTACAGGGATCTGTAAAATATAATGGCTGTGATTAGCTTTTTATATGCATAATTCATGAAAACAGGTTGCAAACATTCCTGGTGCATGAAGCAAGTCTATTTTCATTTGTATTTTTTCCAATAACTATTCTGAAAGGATTTAAAATATTTTTGTCTGATGTTTAGAAAAAATAAAATTTAGAATTTGCATATCATAACCATAGCTAATACCTGTTGAGCTAACTTACTCCCTCAAATGTACTGCAGCTTAAGAAGAACAGCCATCAGCCCTGACTGGCTTGGCTCAGTGGATAGCGCATTGGCCTGTGGACTAAAGGGTCCCAAGTTTGATTCTGGTCAAGGGCACATGCCTCGGTTGCGGACTCCATCCCCAACAGGGGGCGTGCAGGAGGCAGCCAATCAATTACCCTCTCTCATCACTGATGTTTCTATCTCTCTCTCCCTCTCTGAAATTAATAAAAAATGTTTTTTTTTAAAGAACAGCAATCTACTTATAATGATCAGTTTCCTCTGTAGCTTATGAAATAGATCAAAAGGTAAATGTTAACACTATTAATGATTTAATCTGACTGAAGCAGAGTCAAAATCTACCATGTATTGCAAAGCTGAGAATCAAAACGAACTGCTAGTTCTGGCTGTTTATTTTAGACCAGCTTGATTGAGGCATATTTTACATCGATTAAAACGCATTCATTTAAGTGTATGTACACCTCAACTATTTTCACAAATTCATGCACCTGTGTAATCGCCACCGCATTAAAATACCGAACATTTCATCAGAATAGAATCTGTTCGCATTACAGGTCTTCGTTCACAGATTGCATCTTTCAATGTGAGTAATTGTAACTGTGAATACTTAAAAGTTTAAAATGAAAAGGAAATCTATCAGCAAGTGTATTTGCATATCTTGCAATAATAGGTCCTTACTATTCAAAGGCAAGAAAGTGATATTTTACAGGTATTATAATCTGTACTTCAGCTTCGTCGCTGTGTTTTGTTTATGGATAAGAAGAGGCGGAGTGGGACCCAAGACCACAGTGGTCTAACAAACTCAAAGCATTGCTAGGGTCAGGCCAGGTTCCCTTCTAAATAAGCCTGGCAGCAAGGAAGCTCTAAGGGTGGGTTCTCCCATAAAACTGGTGTCTAGACAGCAAATCATAGTGAGCACAGAAATCGTCAGGGAAATTAAGGGAGGTTACCTATCCAGTTAACCAAAAAGCCCACACAGATGAGGATAGCTTAAAACCTAAATGATGACTCCTTAGGAGAAGTTCAAAATCAAATATTGTCCAGATTTCCTTGTCTGAAAGAATCTCGAAGCACAACAACACTTTCAGCACTTTGAGCAGCATCATATCATGAGAAGAAACAGGAGAGAGGAATCCAGAAAGTCATGGCCAAAAGGAGCGTGTGACATGAAAGGAGAGAATGCAGCCTCGGTTGCCATGAGGAGAGAAAATTATGGAAAATGAAATTGTTTCCTATGGGGACGGACGAAGGCACAGTTCCGAAGCCCTGCTGCTTCCAAGACACTAAAACTAAATATAGTACATCTGCTCGATGGTACCAGCGATAATACATCACAGCGTGAAATTTCGTGATGATTATGTGTGCTCAGCTGTTTGGTCGGGCTATTGCTATTCCTTTGCTTGTTTCATTATCTGAGAGCAGGAGAGGTTGCTTTTAAGGAGCTCGTTTAAAAACACAGGAGAGCATTCCAGGTGACACAGTAATGAAATGTGTGGCAAAGTAAAGATCACACCTTGGAAAGTAGGCTGGCTTTCAGACCCAGAAGGGATCATGTTGTTGGATGACTAAATACTCCGGGGTGGGACCCTCTGGTGGCTGAGCTTGGTCCAAATTGCTCCCACACCAGTGCAGCCATATGAGAGCATTTCTGCTTGATTTCAGAGAAACTACTCAGCCAGACCCTTATTCTGAGTTAAAGTTATGCAGATACTGTGGTCCAGGAAGGGAGCGAGGTATCACTAGCGTGAGGATCAATGGAAAAAAAAATAGCCAAAAAATTAAATGATATTACCAAAATAGGCTACCCTGCTGAGCCATGAACCCATTCACCCCCACAGAGAGCATTATAAAACCATCTTTAAAAGGCCACGTTTCTGCTTCCCCTACGACTTATAAAAAAGTGAACCAGAATTTTCTCTATGCCAACCTAACAAGGGGAGATGAAAAAAAAATAGTCCAAGTACTTAATGATAGTAATAACCTATTTATTTTTAAGTGGGATGAATGCATGAAGTAACTGAGTAATAGAAACGTGATACAATTAACTTTCCAATGACATGTAGCCCGTGTCTGTTCTTACTCTAGCCCCCAAAGCTGCACAGGGAAATTCAGATTTCCCCGGTCATGGATAGGAGCTTATTATGAATGTTTCTCTTTTTCCTCAGGCTCTGCCCTAAAACAGACCGCCAGGCTCACGCTGTGCTCCTGCAATGTTGTTCGGCCTTGCAGGCAATGTATTTTGATGCTTAATGTTGCCCTGGGTAATCACAATGTGTGTTTATGTCATTAAAATGGCTTTTAAAGAAATGGATTTCCATGAATCATCAATAAATCCTGCTTCCAGGATCTAATTCTCTCTGTTAGGAGTTCAGGGAAAAATTTACTTTTTTTTTTTTTTTTGCTTTATATGGTATGCTTATTAATTGGGATTAAGCAGTAACACTTAATCATGTGTGGAGCTCCCCAAATTTATCTTTTTCATATCTCAGCACTACTCTAATTATATGCTTTTACTTAAACTTTTGTCACTAGCTTCAAATCAGTTGAGCCCTAAGTGTAGTTAAAAGAATGTATAATTACACTGCAATGAAGTTGTACAACTGAGTGTTATCTTTTGGAAAAATACAGAATAAAATGAAGCCATGTTCAAAAGAATCAGAGAAAGGGTCATTGCTGGTAGCTGGGGAAGAGAAAGAAATAAGTTCAGTGTCTGTCATTAATGGCTGACATCACAGTAATATTAATGTTCATAGTTCAATAATAATGGGGACATATGAAGAAACCAATGTCTATTGCAGAAACATGTGATATAATTAAAATATTAAATTTTCATTTTGAAGATAAAAAGATAAAATTATAGATGTATCTTGAAGTAAAGCTGCACATGTCTAAGTAGAAAAATCATTAGATATTTAGTAATATTTTAAAAACTTTGAATGATGAAGAAATTCTACTTGAAGAACATTTCTTTGTACTTGGAGGAAAAAAGCAATCTGAACTAGTTTAAAAAAGAATAGCTATTTTATTATTTTTAAATGTGTTCAGTATCCATCTGAATATTAGTTTCAAAGATATAATGTTGCTTTGTCAAAAATATGTGTGTTCATAAAAATTAAAGATTTAACCACTGATGACTCATTTTTGAACATCCAAACATGCATCACTATTCTTTATGTATTCACATAAATCAATAAATATATACACATTTATGTAGTAAATTTTCCAAAACACAATTATACAAAACATGATGTTTTACAAATCATCTTTACTATTTGTCAATTTGCCATGGTCATTTTCCATCTCAACAGACAATTTCCTACATCGTTATTTAAAGTATTGCAATAATAGTCAAAAGAATATGTTTATGGTCTTTTTTTCCAATCTCCTATTGATGAGCAGTACATTTTTCCCCAATTTTGCCACTGAAAATATTATTCCCTATTTACTGAGAAGCTGACTTTGCCATATCCAATAACTGACTTCCATGGTCATGGACTTAGCCTTTCAAAACAGACAACAATTAGCTTCCCCAAAATTCAATTCCAATCACACTCTCAGACCACTGTTCTGGGTGTTTCCAGAAAATGTTCCCCAGTGTTCCTACTGCGTTATATTTTACCCTCACCAACCTTTAAAACCCATTGATCTCCTAACTCCAGGATTTTCACCCCAGGTAGCCCCTCTTTCCTCTGTTTAAATTTAATGAACAATCACTATGGAAACAGGTGCTTGCATTTGACTCTACTTCCTTACATCCCTCTTTTTCTTCTACTTGCTTGATGAATCTACTCTCCTGATTAAGTCCAACGTTCTTGCTACTCCCACCTTCAATCCACAAGCTGAACATGGCAGGAGGAAAACCCAGACTCATTCTCACTTGTCTCGCTTCCCATTGGTGAGCAGAGCCCAGCAATAGGTTCATAATGCTGTGGGACAGTCATATTACACTTCCTCAGTCTATTCCCTTTTCTCTAAGACACATTTCATCCTTGTTTCTTCCTTAAACCTTCATTACCTCCACCTTCATCTTCAGTCTTAGCTAAAGAGATCACTTCTTCCTTCATCTAGAAAACTGAACCAATCCGAAATTACATTCCACAAGCTTCTACCATATGAGCTTTGGGTCATCCGTGGCCATGTACCCATCATCTTTGCAGTGACTATGAACTTATTGTTTAAACTCTCATTAATATTTCATGCTACTCTCAATCATATTACAAGTCAATTTTTTAAGTGGAGAATAAACTAGTGTATGTCTTATTGAATGCTCAAGATTTTACATGAATCATATATGCTGCTATCTCTTCAAAGTAATATTTTAAACAAGTGAAATGACAACATACTTTAAAGTTTGAAATTTCTGTTTTTAAATAGAAACAACTGAACACAAAACAGACCTAACCAAACTTCATAGAGACTTCACAGATACACTTTGTTGGCTATCTTTCCCTCAAAACTCAAAGAGCACCGTGTCTAAGAAATGTGATTGTGTAGACATCACCAAGGCTGTGATTCTCCACATCCACACCCTAAAGAGACGGATGTCTGCATCATTCCAGGGTCAGCTCTGTGGACATTCGATGAACTTGAGATGCTAGGGCTTCAGCAGTGACACCTGTCCTATTCAGTGTATTCTGTCCTATTCAGTGTAAGTTATGTGTGTTCTCTTGTCACATTAAGTTGCTCTTCAGTTTTTAAACGCAACCATCTGAATTGACCTTGGACATGAGATTATTTACTAAAAGTGAGAGAATATTTATACACATGATATTTAATATTTATAAAATATGTTTTCATTGATTTCAGAAAGGAAGGGATAATGAGAGAAGGATAGAAACATCAATGATGAGAGAGAATCATTGATCGGCAGCCTCCTGTGTGCCCCACACTGGGGATGGAGCCCACAACCTGGAAATGTACCCTGACTGGGAACTGAACTGTGACCTCCTGGTTCATGGGTTGACGCTCAACCACACTGGCTGGGCGATGCTTAATGTATTCATTGCTCCCAGATGCCACATCTAAAGAAACACTTCCTTTAAGATACTGTATTTGTAAAATGTAAGTACTCAAAAAGTGGGGGAAAAAGATATGGTAGATTGCACAGTAGAATTGGACGCTTTTCTGTGTATCTCTAGCTTTTCTCTAGTTATGTGACTTCAGCATTTCATAGCATTGTTCTGACTCAGGAGCTGGCATTCTAAACTGAATGACTGCATGTCACTGTCTAATTTCCTTCTCGAACATAATTTGTTAAAAGACTATAATTTTCAAATAATGACAAGGAGAGATGCCTGAATTATAACCAAAAGTTGTATCCATTTATTTTACAATAATACTCAATTTTACAGTGCTTCTATGCTGCTGCGTAAACACCGATTCTGCCTTTTTCATATCATTCTCAACGTAAGAAAATATTACTTAACTCAACAGTAAATCCAATTTGACGACCTCAGTTGGTCTGAACTTTGCAACTTGTTCCTCCCACGAAGTCCAAAGTTTCTTCTTTTCTAAGGATCACTTAACAAAAATAAAAGATGCGCCCTAACCGGTTTGGCTCAGTGGATAGAGCATCGGCCTGCAGACTGAAAGGTCCCAGGTTCAATTCCAGTAAAGGGCATGTACCTTGGTTGCAGGCACATCCCCAGTGGGGGGTGTGCAGGAGGCAGCTGATCCAATGTTTCTCATCGATGTTTCTTACTCTCTATCCCTCTCTCTTCCTCTCTGTAAAAAATCAATAAAAATATATTTTAAAAAATAAAAGATGCAATAATGCTTGCAACATTGAAGTGGATTTTGAAGGCCCAAAGTGAAAACATTGCTCAGCCTAAATGTCCCCAACAATAATTGTCTACTTCTGAATCAAGCATTATTTCTATTTTCTGGCTTCTAAATTAAATTTAAAAATAAACCATTTGTACTTATATATTTCTCTCACTGAAATGAACAATGAGTGACCTTGAAGTTAGCAAGGTCATTATCACATCCCATAGGGAATCTCACCTATAGTTATGTGTGTTTTCTATCTAGAAACTTACAATGTGTTGCATCTTGGCATCCGAATAAAATAATTATGTGAACTCTCACCAACCCAGGTGATATTCAAACAAGTCTTAGCATCTTGACCTGCTGTGTAGGGAGGTGACATGATGAAATGTTTCAACTGATACAGAAAGCTGTTTCTAACATATTTGGATACATACACTTCTTTGCATGGTGAGTAGCAAAGAAAATGCAATTTCTGGTATTACTTTCTCAGCATTTTAAGTATTAACTCATCTCATAAACTGTGTGTAGGAAATGATACATTCCTTCTCTCATAAAACAAATTGGAAATCATTATGATTTCTAGGTTTTCAAAAACCAAAGGTTTGTCAGAGTAGAGAATCAATATAGAAAAAATTTGCAAATGCTTTCTCATTAAATGTACAGATCATTAGTAAGGCAACCTGAATTTAGGAACATTTCTTTCTGTAGAAATAATTCATACCACTAATTCTGGGATGCTGTGTATACTTGAAATATTATTGACACAAGTAGTATTTAAGTTAAGCATGAAAGTTCATGAAAGAGTGTGCTAAATTTTGAAATAAGTGTCACCATTCAAAGGACGACAACTGTGAATTTAATTTCCCTTGGTCCTGCTGTATATATGGATGTGGTCACACTGGAAATGAGAGTGATTAATTTCCACATAGGCTGGTGCAAATTAAAGAATGAGGCGTTATAAAGGAAGTACTAGAAATGAGTATGATCTGTTCTCCAGTTCTGACCTTTCTTAGCTGAGACTCCCGTTATTCCAACTCAGCAGGGAGAGCGCTAATTACTCACTTAGCACTGCTCAGGTGGCCCTAGGAGGTAGGGGAGTAGAGGGAAGACCTTAACTAGAAAACATGTCCCCTACAGTGACTACCTGTTAGCATCCCTTTCCTCTGGAAACCTCAGAAGGGAAGGTGTTTTTTTTTTTATGGTCAGTCAAGAAAAAGCCTATTACATTATAAGTGGAAACAATAAGCATGATTAGAAATTTAATGATAAAAAATTACTTCATTAGGGCTTTTCACTGGCTCCTGGAGCTCTTACTCTGGAAGCAACAGGTGGCAAGGTCACCAATGGGAATGTCCTAACCTTGGCAAACTTGGGCCAAGGTTATATCTATTCTGAGCCCTGGAGGTGTACAATCCAGAATCAACAGCCAACTACTTGAGCAAGTTGCACCTCAAGGCACAGAAAATCCGATCAGATGCCAATGGTGCTGTTTTTAAGACCCTCACCAACACAGAAAGGATACATGATGAGGACAGAACAGAGCTGCCTAGTCCTAAGAATCGAATCAGAAGCAAACTTATCCAGAACTCAAGTCAAGTGAAGTCCTACTCAGTGAAATGTTTTGAAGGTCACAGCTTCACCGGGGAGTCAATGGTATGTCCCTCAACTGTCAATGAAAGACAGAAGACACTGCATTGCCTTTGATGCTCTTTGATCTCCCATAAAACCTAATTGCTCTTTCTCAGTTCTTCACTGGGGATGGAGTGGTCTATTTCTGGGTCATGCTCAGCTATGTAAAATCAGCAGATATGTACTCCCAGTGTTCATGCCTCTCCCCAGTGTATGGACTCAACTTGCTCTTTGAATACGAAACTTGACTGAACAGAACACCATAGGGGAAAAGAGAATGATGGTTGTCAGGGATCACGGGGATGGGGCAGGAGGAAGGGGAAGGAATGGAGTTTTTTTAATGGTTGTCATTGACAGGGCTGTAGTTGCCTACAATCAAAATTTTTTCCTTGCTTCTGCTTTCAAACCTCATATGAATACTTCCTAATCAAATCCTGGTCAGAATCAAGATATCCAAGAATGTGAGATGGTATGGACATTGCTCTGTGCATAGGTATCTGACTGGTGAATTGATACTTTCAGAAGGTGATAATTATTTGGGGGGAGTTGTATCAAATTATTACTCAAGTAAACAACAAAAAATTAAAATTTGACTCATTATGTCAGGAAACAAATTAATAACTACTGTTCCAAAATTATTTTCACTCTGGAATATATGAAAAAATATGCTCCTTTTACACATTCAAAATTTTTCCTTCCTATAGAAATATCTGTTTTAAAAATGAGACATTCTGTGTGTGTGTGTGTGTGTGCGTGTTTGTGTTTTTTTGTTTTGTTTTGTTTTGTTTTTTTTTTAGTCATTTTCCTTCATCCTTTTATTTTCCCTTCTCCAGAAGATTTAAATAGAAAGCCAATAAATATGTTTTATGGTCCATGCATACTTCTTTTGTGGAGGACCAGAGTAAGCAACATACTTGATGAGTAATTTACAGAAATGGAATCTAAGAAATTATTTTTCTTTACTCATTGCAATCGAAATCCTTTATAGTAGAAGATATCAGGGCAGCATTTCATGTTTATTTCTTTTCCTATGAGTCCCTCAGAAGCCAACTTTGCCTGGTAGATCAACATGAAGGGTTGAGATGTGGACATTCTTAAGATTCCTCCCAAGGTCATCTTTGCCTTTAAAACATATGAGAGCTTCTAAATATGATACTTCTCCAATACAATAGCAGAACAAGCTCAAGGTCAAGGTACAGCATTTCTTCATTTTTTAAAATAAGAACCTAAACTTTACAAGAACTAAAATGCTGAAAATAAAGGATAAAATCCCTGAAAGATGATTCTACTGTGCAAAAGGGAGTCACAATCCTTCACTTGCCTGCATGTTTATCTTCAAAATGCCTCCCGATACTGCCAAAGAGGGGGAATGTAGGACACGAGCAAGGGCCTAGGACTCAGAAATTGTGCTTTTAAATGTCATAATATATTGGAAGACTTATGACACATAGCAAGGGTGAGAAAAGGTTTTGTTTCCTTTCTTTTCACTTAGTTCTGAGAAATATTGGGGAAATTAATGATAAGTTCAGATACAGTGAATAGTTCTGTCTTAATTTATCTCATTTGTAAAAAATAAGAATGAACGTTTATTCTAATTTACTTCACCACAAAGAAAATAAAGATTAGAACAAAATAGCCATAAAATGGAAGTGTTGGATATTCTAATACTCTATAAAAGAAATATCAGAAATCATAATATTATATTCAGCTATCATCTATTTCACAGTACAAGTGCACTAATTATATAATTTCATAGGTGGATATCAATATCCTTTAATAACAGTATTGATTGTTAAAAATAATATTTTTTTTTACCGTATAAGGATACCCTGTGCGTTTAAGTCTCAGTCACCCATAGAAAATGTTGACCAAATAAAAGATTTTTAATGATCATTTTACTTTACTTTATGTCCTCAGTCCTTTACCATTGTTTGTTGCCTTCCCCAAAACAAAATTTATGTGAAATGATTAGAGCACAAAAGTTACATTGCATAGCTAAATGCTAAGCAGTATTCCATAAAATAAAAGGGTAAAATCAATATCAGTATGGACTCCACTATTTACCAATCCCTCTGAATCATTCTTACTAATATAAATAGTAGCTAATTATTTTGAGGCTGTGCCATTTTTTATTTGCTCATATTGGCCTGCTCCAAAGCATGTTTCCTACCACAATATGCATTGATACAATCAGAACTTTCCTCAAGGTGCAGTAACCTTCATGTTCATGTAGCATGGCATTTCAAGGTCACACCTGATATAGCAAAGTATTGTCATAAATATTTCTGACATTTATTCATGATGCTTTCTTTAAAAGCAAGTTAATATTTCAAAAATAAATTAATAGTAGCATCATTCCTTACCTCAATTATAAAATATGCGAATATATCAGATATTCTTAATGCATCCGCATTGGCTGGGGACTACAGTAGCCAAAGTTTTTTAATCCCAACAGTAAAAAGATTTTTAAAAAGCAGTATTCCATGGTGAATAATTTAAACAATTGGTCATTTGACTTTGATTTAGCTCACCACTGGATGTAATGAATTTTATGTTGTATTTGGAATACATATACTACTTCTAAGACAACATCTTATAGAAAAAGGAAATGTAAATAGTATGATGAAAATTGCATTTATTATTTTTTTTTTCCTATTTTACCAGGTCTTTTCACATTCTCCAAGGAAACATATGAGAAATGACTTATCTGATTTGGGCTAAGTCTAAGAGTACTGACATTGTTAATATATAGGAATAATATTTCAGATAAACTGATCTATCAGAAATTATCAGGAAAATTTTCACAATTAAACTTTATGCCTAGTTATCAAGAGAGAGAGAGAGAGAGATAATGAATGAGAGAGAGTTGTTGCAATATTAAATCATCTTGCACGAATGAAATAAAGTCTTCCAGTTCCCTCTGTAGATACATTTTGGGAAAATCCACCAAGTAGGTCATATGTGTCAACAATTTTTAAGGGTCAACAGGTAAAAGTAACATCCACAAAACTGAGTATTCATGGGACCTTGTGGTCCATATTCATATGTACTTACTATTAGATGGTGTTAAGGGAAGCTTGGAACTGGAGTGCGCACACCTGAAAAACAAAAACAGGTCATAATTAGGATCAAGGTCAATGACGTCCCATGAGTGAGGGCTTTGATAAAATTTGGACTGAACTTTTCCATATTTCATTAACTCTTTTGCGTTTAAAATGCAGTCAATTTTAATTAACAGTATACCTGTGTATAGGATATATCAATTCTTTGAGCTTTTGTGTCTTTGTTTATCAAATAAAGATCGTAATTCCTGCCTGACCTTCTTCAGGGTTTTGTGTAAAGGGGTGATGGTCACTGAAAACACTGTTACAAATATAAAGTTTTTTCCCTTCTATTTTTGTATCTAACTGTACAATTTGTCACCCAATCTGTTAGGCCTGCATGAGAGAGCGTGCAGTAATAAATTGAAGCAAGGAAAATAAATAAGAGAGATATAAAGATGGTATTACCATTTAGAGAGACCATGAAATGCATTTTTACGCTGACACTTACAAATGAAAAGCAATGTGATGGATGAAAATTCAGCGCGGGCCCCGGCGTCCATGGGCGGAGAAAGCCAGAGAGGGAAGTGCTGCATGAGTGCTGTGACCTTGCACAGAACTCTGGACAGTTTAAAAGTGTCCCAGGGAAGGCGACAACGCTACTGACATGATTGAAAGAAGAAGCCATTGAACGCCAGATTCTAAAAATGGCCATCACGCCCTAGCTGGTTTTGCTCAGTGGATAGCACATCAGACTGTGGACCAGAAGGACCCAGGTTCGATTCCAGTCAAGGGCATATGCCCGGGTTATGGGCTCGATCCCCAGTAGCGGGTGTGAAGGAGACAGCTGATCAGTGATTCTCTCTCATCATTGATGTTTCTATCTCTTCTTCTCCCTTCCTCTCTCTGAAATTATATATATACTTAAAAGTATTTGAGAGACAGTTTAAGGATTAAGCAATGTCTGTGCAAAAAAGAAATAGATATTGTCCAGTGTTTAGAAAGTCATTATTTCACATATCTTGTTCTTTTCTTTAGTTGTCTAATATCGGAGGGTAAACTCAATCCTTACCAGTTAATCATGGGTGGAAGAGGAGCATAACAATGATCTTTTGTGAGAAATGGGAGTAAATAGGAATGGTGTAGAAATGGCAATGAAGAAGGAGCAGACCACCTCCCCAAGTCCTAGAGTTGAGAAATTTAACATGTGAAGGGGACTCTCAATGGGAGGGCATGAGTGGGAAGAGGGGATCCACTTCCTGCAAGGAATTTCCTAAGATTCAAGTTTTGTCTAGAATGTCAAAGGACAGAGTGAAGGAGAGGAGAGGTTAGGCATATGGGATTGCATTGGATTAATCAAAGATGCTCATAAATTTCAGGTGATAATGGACAACCTCTCTTCTTATATATTTTTTAAAATATAGTTTTATTGATTTCAGAGAGGAAGGAAGAGGGAGAGAGAGATAGCAACATCAATGATGAGAGCGAATCATTGATCAGCTGCCTCCTGGACGCCCCACACTGGGGATCGAGCCCACAGACTGGATATGTGCCTTGACCAGGAATTGAACCATGACCTCCTGGTTCATGTGTGGACGCCCAACCATTGAGCCAGGCTGGCCAGGCTCTTCTTATATTTTTGAACATGACTGAACAAAAAATAGTATGAGTCAAGCCAGGATTTGTCTTTATCATCTTGTGAAGAAGGGCATCATCTCAAATATATACTAAATAAGTGTACTGGAGAATGATAGCTATTTCCATACTCTTCTCTCTCAAATGAAAGGAACTCTTAGGATAGGTCAAGTATATCTGACAGGCTACATTTCCACATCCCCTTTGGGCTTGTGCATGGCCATGGAGTCAAATTCTAACCATTATAACAGAATTACAGACACATAGAAAATCAGAATACATTTAGCAGGAAATGCTAAATGATGAATGAACTTGGTATGCATACAATGACATGCAGTGCAACACAACACAGAAGCTAATGAACTGTTGGGTCTGATTAAGGTTTCCATCCCTGGTCTCAGAGCTAATTCAGGATTAATTGGTCAAACATGAGATTAGCTTTTCTCAGAATCACTGCCATAAGAAGCTATTGATTCTGATGGGTTTATACTCTCGAGGTCTACTGCAAAGGTATCCATTTTAAAAGCCATTCTTACGGATTTTATTCATGAACAAAAGCACAAAATCCTAGAAAATAATATCCAGCAATTCACTGAATGTATAAACTATAAGGAACACATGAAATTAATACAGGAATATAAAGATAATTTATATTGGAAAATAAAATTACTATGGAAATAATTAGAAATGATAATGAGAAATAAAAATCAAGCTATAAACTCTGTAGAGTTAATAGACAATTAATAACTGATATATGCCAATACCTTAATTTCATTGAGTGTAACTTAAAAACACATGGTAATAGAATATGGGGGGGGGGGGGGAGTGAGGATTAGCTATTATATTTGAGATTCAGAACAATATTCACTTCATTTCATACAAAACTCCCAAACTCTACTTTGCACTGGTTCAGGTCAAAATATTATCATTCATATCACATTTACCTCAGAAAGTTTATTAGGCAGTCTTTTGTTCCTTTAAGTGGGAAAAACACTTTTACTAAGAAAATCGATATATTCCTTTCATCTTACCACACCTGCATCAGGTACCCATCACTCCCTAAAAGGGCTTATTTTTCACTGTGCTTACAGGGTTTTAAGCAGCCATTTAAACCATATGAAGCTATAAAGGACTTTTATTTCATATTATGTTAATATATTTATTAATTGGTGTATATGTAATTATCAATGACCATTCTTCCATGTAAACCGAGAAAAAAAAAAGACTTAAATATTCAAAATATAAAACTTGTGAAAAATAATGTTTTGACCATGTGTAAATCATTTCATAAGGGAAATTCTGTCTCATATAAAATACATTTTGGAAGAAAATATTTTGATTTATCTTACAGGATACAATTCACAAAGGGAAAAGAAAAAAATTAGCAGTATATAATGAAGATATAATTTAAGTAATACACTTTACATTCCAGACTCAAGAGATAACTCAAATAACCAATTATCATTATGAAGCATAAAATTGAAATTAAAAATAATATTAATCCACTTGAAAATGCACCAAGTTATTATTAAAGGCTTGCCTTTAACTAAAATATTTATATATAATTTCAAATATAGTATTACAGAAAATGTTATGTGACTTTGCACTTAATTAGTCTTTGGGGGATAGTGTGGGCTGAAAAATGATCAGTGAAGATGTAAAGTTTCAAAAAATGAAAGTGATTAGTGCCCTCATGTAAAGATACTGAAAATTACACTAATTGGAATTGTTTAAAATCTACTGAAATACTTTCCCAGTAGAAAACTTACAAATGAATTATACAAAATGTAAATGTAACATTACATTTTCTCCCTTCTTTTTTCCAACAGGATACTGCCAAAATTTATGTTTGGTTTGAAAATATTTTTCCTTGAGTTCATAGTTTAGGCTTTTCAAAGACTCCCTACGACTGCTCTATGTTTACTATATTGCGAGCTATGTAGAAAGACATCAAATTTATTGTTTTAAATTTTCATTTGGCATTATGATGTTATAGCTTCCAGGTAGGAAAATTAATGTCCAAGAAAGAAGTTAGGTATGTCCAGAATAAAGTTAATCTAGCAATAAACAAACAAATAAATAAATAGATAAATGAGGAAGAATGGGGAAGGAGATTAGGAAGAGGGGAAAGAAGGAAGGAAGGGAGAGAAAAGAAATAAAAGGAAAAGATAAAGAAAAAATGAAATTGTCATGTAAGACCACATTCTGCATGCACCTTTGATGAATGAGGTAAGGAGCGCTAACTCTGGCTTCCTTACAGGAGTGAACAGCTGGAGACTCAGCCACATGTCTAAGGCTGACTAGTAATGTGCTTTCAGGAGTGAGCGAGAGCCCATGATGGAACAGAGTTAGTTCCATTACAGTGCAGGAAGAAATGATGGACTCTTAAATTAACAGAGTTTTGCATGAGTCTAGTCTTTTCTTGTAAGACTTTTTTTTCTTTTTTTTTTTCTTTTTAGGAATGATGGTTGGAAGGCATTGCAGAGAAGCAAAGCTAACCCTTCCAGATGCAAGGTTTCTGTATTCCCACTCGCTCTTATTATAGACATATGGGCTGAGGTAATGGGTTTGGCTTCAACAGGAAAAATATGGGCGGTTGCACAACTTAACAAATTCATCAACGAGGCAAAAACACTGTAAAAACACCTACAGGAGCCAAGTATATTAAAATGTATGTGGTCACCATACTTGCTTTTCTTGTAATCAGGTAACGAGGACAATCATCTCCCCGAAATCAAGTGCTTCGCATTTAATTAGCTGATATCAGAATATTCACTCACATTCTCTGGGGACAGGTTTTTGAATGTGGCTCCTGCAGTTTATGGAGCTGCTCTTTGCATGCAAAAAGGATTTTGTTGACATGTACAATAAGTAGTGAGATCCCTTTTAATAAAACTAAAATCCCACATTGCTCAGTCAGTGACATAATTTTGTTCCAAATAGGGAGCTTTGGAACAGACAAAATAGAGCTAAGGAAAGATTCCAGTAAGGAAACTTTTACAGTGTTATATGATTAATTTGCATGTAAGAAAAGAAAATCAGAAGCTGAAAAGCTGTTTTTTAAGACACTGAGTTTGTCTTCACTAAAGACTGTATTTTCTTGCTTTTTTTAATAATAAAAATTTGAAGTCATTTTATGTTTTTCTGTCTGTTTCTGAAAGTAAAATGCAGATAGCAGATAATGAATCTGACTTATATTAAATAAACATGAAATAACATCTCTTACTGTGATTTTGGAAATGATAATAAAAATGATTCTTATAACTGAGAAACAGCTCTCATTTGCATTTAAGGACAAACTTGTCTTACTCATATGAGTGTTATGCATCTGTTCCCTTAAGTATGAGCTAAAGGTGAGCAGGAAGGCCACAGAAGGGCAAGAAATACACAGTCCTGGGGGAAAAATCATAATATTATACTACCCAAATGTACAAATCAGAAACATACACAGAAAGGCTAGAGATGGATCTAAGGATAAGCGAAACCCTGGAATGACCGGTATCAAGATTGATTTGAATCTTTACAGAAAATGAGGGAGGAAGGGAATCTAAGAGTTTCATATTCAGAATCCATACAGGAGGTACTTATTGAGCATTAGTAAAGAACTTACAGCTCAACAACAAAAAGATAAATAACCCCATTAAAATATGGCCAAAAGACATGAGTAGACATTTCTTCAAATAATCCTATCTAATAAAAGAGAAACATGGTAATTAGCGTACAACTGCTACCCTTCCCATTGGCTAATCAGGGCGATATGCAAATTAACTGCCAGCCAAGATGGTGGCCGGCAGCCAGGCAGCTTAAAGCAAACATGAGGCTTCCTTGCTTCAGTGACAGAGGACTCCAACGTTCCCCACATGCCTTGCCGGCCTCTGAGCTTGCAGTTTGAAACATTGTAACAAATATAGAAGCTAAACAGAACCCCGGAAACCAGCTTTCAGCGAGCCGGGGGTCTCATGGCCGGAGTTGATACAGAGTTTCGATTATAGAACTGAAACAAACCAGATACCTGCTTTCAGCAGCGGAGGACTAAGAGCTGGAGCCAGAGCTAAAGCTGGCCCAGAATTTAAAAAAAAAAAGAAAAAAAGGAGCAGGTGGGAGCTTCAGTCACCCACCAGCCTGAAAACAGCCCTCAGCCCCTCACCCAGACTGGCCAGGCACCCGAGTGGGGACTCCCACCCTGAAGGGTGTGTGACCAGCTACAAACAGCCATCATCCCCTCACCCAGGCTGGCCAGGCACCCCAGTGGGGACCCCCACCCTGATCCAGGACACCCTTCAGGGCAAACCAGCCAGCCCCCACCCATGCACCAGGCCTCTGTCCTATATAGTAAAAGGGTAATATGCCTCCCAGCACCGGGATCAGCATGACAGGGGGCAGCGCCCAAACCCCCTGATCGCCCTGCGGCTCTGTGTGTGACAGGGGATGGGGCCACAACCTCCCTATTGGCCCTGCTCTGTTCCTGACAGGGGAAGGCGCCCCAACCCCCTGATTGCCCTGTGGCTCTGTGTGTGACAGGCTGAGGTGCCCCAACCCCCTGATCGGCCCTGCTCTGTGTGTGACAGGGTGCGGCGCTCCAACCCGGCCCCGCCCCCCCACAGGCCCTGCTCTGAGTGTGACGGGGTAGAGCCATAACCTCTCCATTGGCCCTTCCCTGAGTGTGAAAGTGGCAGCGCCCCAACCCCCTGATCGGCCCTGCTCTGTGGGTGATAGAGGGCGGCACCCCAAACCCCCCTCCCCCACAGGCCCGGCTCTGTGTGTGATGGGGTAGAGCCATAACCTCCCCATCGGCCCTGCCCTGAGTGTGACAGGAGGCAGTGCCCCAACTCCCCTATTGGCCCTACTCTGTGAGTGACAGGGGGGAGCTCCTCAACCCCCTGATGGGCCCTGCTCTGTGCGTGACAGGGGGGAGCTCCCCAACCCCCTGATTGACCCTGCTCTGTGCGTGACAGGGTACGGAGCCCCAACCCCCTGATGGGCCCTGCTCTGTGCGTGACAGGGGGCAGCGCCCCAACCCCCTGATCTGCCCTACCCTGAGCGTGACTGAGGGTGGCATCACAATCTCCCAATCCGCCCTGCTCTGTGCATCACAGGGGGTGGCGCCCCTATTCCCCAATCGGCCCTGCTCTGAGCCCGACCAGGGGCTGCACCTAGGGATTGGGCCTGACCTCTGCCACCGGGAGCAGGCCTAAGCCAGCATGTCGTTATCTCCTGAGGGGTCCCAGACTGCGAGAGGGCACAGGCCGGGCTGAGGGACCCCCCCCTCCCCCCAAGTGCACAAATTTTTGTGCACCGGGCCTCTAGTCCTATATTAGAAAGAGCTAATATGCTAATTAGACTGAGCAGCCAAATGACCATCTGGATGACATTCCAGACAACTGTCTGGACAACCTTCCAGACAAAGCTGGGGCTGTGATGGCCAGCCGAGGCAGCCAGGGCTGTGAGGGTCGAGCCCCTTGCACGAATTTTATGCATTGGGCCTCTAGTTATATGTATAAATGGCCAACAAGCAAATGAACAAGTGGTCAACATCACTAGTCCTTAGGGAAATTCAAATTAAAACTACAATGAGTCACAAGGTCACACTCACTAGGGTAGCTATACTTTTTTATTTTTTAAGCTTTGGCAAGAATAGAAAGACACTGGAATCCTTGCACATTGTTAGTTGAGATGTAAAATGTTCCAGCTTCTGTGGAAAACAATTCAGTAGTTTGTCAAAAAATTAGATATAGAATTTCCATGTGACCCTGCAACTCCACTCCTAAATACCCAATAAAAGAGCATACAAGCACTCAAAGCCTTGTACATGGATGTTCATAGCATCACTATTTACATTAACCAAAAGGTGGAAGGGACATCCCAAATATCCATCAACAAATGAAGGGATAAATAGGTCGTGTGATATGCAGACAATGGAAAACTATTTAGCCATGACGAGGAATGGAATACTGACCCGTGCTACAATATGGGTGAATCTCGAAAACATGTAAGTGAAAGAAGCCAGTCATTAAAGGGCCACCTACTGCATGATCCCATTTATATGAAACAATCAGAATTGGTAGATCCATGGAGACAAAACACAGGTTGGTGGCTGCCAGGGGCTGGGGAGAGAAGGGAATGAGGAGAAATGGCTGGAACACTATCTGGAGGAAGAGGCAATGATTCTTGGGGACAACATGCTTATTTGAGAACTGAGATTCCAGAAGTCTAATATGTGAATATGACAATACTAGAGGCCTGGTGCATGGGGTTCATGCACTGGTGGGGGTGTGGCCTGCAGGGATCAGCCCACTGTGGGAGTGGCGCTCATCCCGGTCAGCCAAACAGCTATGGACCCGCCCTCTGAGCAGCTGCTTCCCGCTGTGGGAGTGCCCCTCATCCTGGTCAGCTGAGCGATGCTCCCACTGTGGGAGCGCACTGACCAACAGAGGGCAGCTCCTGCATTGAGTGTCTGCCCCCTGGTGGTCAGTGCATGTCATTGCTGGTCGACCGATCGTTCTGATCGTTCAGCTGTTCAGTCACTGGGCTTTTATTATATAGGATGAAATGATGTCAAAATGCATGGATCGCTAAGGTCACATGAAATTCCACACCTTATCTGTTTTCTTCGCCTCACAATACAACCACCCCGACACTGTGGCGGTTGTAATTAATACCAAGTATCATGCAGCAGCTCAGCCTGTGAAAATGATCAGCTTCCAAGGCTGAGATGATACACGTGCAGATGCTTTGGCTACTTCTTGATAATTCAGGGATGATCGCCCTCTATTCCTCGTCCCTGTATTTAAACAAGGGTGCTCTTTTCTCTGGGATGAAAAACTTAATTGTTCTGATCGAATGTCCTTCACGGGGTGCTTTAAGAATGTACTCTCCTGAGAGCCACCTTCCTCTTTGCAATAGCTTCTGGGATCCAGAGGGAGAGAAATGTGGCAGGTGTGCCGAGGGCCAATTAAAAACCAAATCCGCTCTAACTGATGGGTAATCTTCAGTAAAATCACGAGTGACAAGCCCAGCTGCCTGGGGAAATTGACATTGACGGGATCCGCGAATCGCTGGCAGCGCTATGTTCACCTGCGCCTTGCAGCTGCGGGAAAGGTAAATGGCTAGCGCTCCCATTTTGTGCTTTTATGGGTTTGTTTGGTTTCAGCAGCCTTAGTATTTTTTTTCCCCACCTGAACTTGTCATAGGTCAAAGGGTACCATTTTCAAACAGCCTTTGGTTCTTTCCTCATGTCCCAGAGACTGGATTTGCAAATAGATTCATGTTACCTTGGCTTTAATCACATCCTGAATTACTAAACAGCTTGAAAATATGTAATGAATGCACAGTTACCTAGAAGGTGGACAATTCAAGTGAAGAAAACAGGAGAGTCTTGGCCCTGTTTTCCTTCCATTTTTCAATCCCAGTTCAAGTTCTTTTTTCATTTATTCACACCATCTTAGTACCTAGGACGTAATCTGACACATAACAGGCACAACATAACATTCGCTTACTGTCACCCAGAGGGATATTGGCTCATTCATTTTAATAGATGTCCAAATCCCAATGCCGTCAACGTTTTAATTGTTGTCACCGCATTAAATACATTCTGTGCTTCTGTACTTTGTTAGACTGGTGTTTGTGGTTTACTTAAGCTGCATAAAATTATATAAAATCACATGGTAAAATTTTATATAAGTAGCTTCTACTGTCTACTATTCTCTCACATATCTTGAGTCCATAAACATAGTAAAAATTCATTTTGTAGCCCAGCTGGCATGGCTCCATGGTTGAGTGTCGACCTATGAACCAAGAGGTCACGGTTCAATTCCCAGTCAAGTCAGGGGACGTGCCCAGGTTGTGAGCTCGATCCCCAATGTGGGGCATGCAGGAGGCAGCCGATCAATGATTCTCTCTCATCATGGATGTTTCTTTCTCTCTCTCCCTCTCCCTTCCTCTCTGAAATCAATAAAAATATATTTAAAAATTCATTTTTGTAACTGTGTATCTGCTTATTTACTTGCTTGCTATGGTAGCCCCCATTTAAAAATAATTTACATAATAATAGGAAGTGTCTATTTTATAGACTGGCTTAAACATAGGTCTCACACAATACCTGGCACAGCAGGGCATTTAATAATATTTTTAAAATAATAAACATTTGTATTTCTCTTAGGGTTTTCTAAGTTTTCTTTAGTCTATCCACAAATACAAGCACAAACTCTCTGAAATTACTTTATTTTTACTTCTTTTTTTTAGATTTGAATATTTTCAAAATACATCCATTTATTTTATTTGTGTTCAATCTTATTTAAAGTCATCAATTCTATTCAATGTATTAAGGAGACATCATAATTTCAAGATACAACTAAATTTCATGAAAAAGATTCAGTATGTCCAATGCCTCCAATTGATTTGCAACAAACAATTCTGCAAACTGACTGACAGTCAATGACCAGTCTATGAATGATCACCGAGCAAATTCAAAATATTGTGGGTATAGGATGTGACTACTGTCACCAAAAAAAAATAGCTTAGGGAATTATATTTTATAATTAATAGTTAACTTTCATTGAGTACTTACTATATTCTTTAGTATTATTCCCAAAAGGTAACATCAACATCACATACACAAACTTTATCATAATTTGAATCAAAAGTTAGGTGTGTGTTGTCCCAATGCCCACTTTCTTAACCACTACACTTTACTAACGTTTACTTGTTAATAGATGCATTTTTCTTTTTGCCTTTTTCTTCTGCTCTGCTTTCCCCTCCATTTCCCTTAGATGGCTCCCCCACCCTCTCTATTTTCTCTAAGACAATATATTATGTTATTCAGAAACCTACTTTTTTAAATTAAATTAAATTTTTTTTAGTTTGCCATGGGTTTTAGGATTAGCTGAAAACTTTTCAAGATAGACCCTAAATCAAATGTTGAGACTCACTCCCTCTAAGTAGTCCTGTGTCATTATTTCTTCATAACTCAAAAGCTTTGCTGAAAAAAAAATATATATATATAGTATATAAGAATGAAAGAGCTGCATCCAGGAACACAGTCGGATGTTAGTTTATTTGCACCACTATGGAGAGAAAAATAACATCACTATGAAACATCCTCAAGAAGTTGGTGAAACGGTTTAACTTTAGTGTCTTCTTGACATGACATTCCTCCAGAAATCACTAGTTTGTGGGCTTCAAAAGAAGGCCAGCGAAACACACAGCATCCTCCCTGGCTGCTCTCCCGGCACAGGTCTGAGCTCCTAATTCCATTTCTAGGAGGCGAAAATCAATGGCGTTTCTTTCTTTTAAATCAAAGCAATCTGCAGCCTGGAACACTCCCATTATGTTTCCTGAAAATCCCCAGCCCCCTGTGGCCCCCAGGACTATAGACTCCCTGGCTTAGGGAGAGAGTGCGATTAATTGAGAATGATCAGAAAGTACTGGCAATTTGCTCCAGGAAGTCAGAGAAGTTGCGACCAGCTAAAAAGGCTCTTCTCCTTGGTATTGATCCTTCTGCGAGGCACGATCACAGGTCGCCAGCAGCTTTTCCTTCTCTTGTTTAAAAGCAGATGTAATTTTCTGTTGACAAACACCAGTGTGAGGTGTGTTTGACTTGAGGTCACTTCTCCCCAGTCTATGCTTTGATCTGATATTGAACATCCTAAAAATGGACTTATTTTTAGCTAAGTTGATGCCAGCTACATAATTTTACCTGGATCTTCATCTAACATCTATCTGTAGGCAACAAAATACAACCACAGCCCGATCAGCACCCCCAAATCTAATATAACATTAAGTGTTATGTCACTTAAAATGATGATGTCTAATGTTTTGGAATGCCTTCTACACACATTATCTAAATTGTAGCCATATGTTTTAACATGTTTAGAGGAAAAAAACTCACTCAAAGTATTTTACCTATGACAGTCAAAACGCCGTAATATCTCACATAACCTGTCATTATTGTGTCTCTATTAGCTCTGCTTTCATTTACCAAATATGAAAACAAAACCCATGCATCATCATTCTGTCACTGAGCAAAATGCCCTCTTTGATGCCTCAGTTTCCCAGACAGTAAGGAGTGATTTGGAATCACCTGGTCACGTCTTGCAAACTCTAACTTCTGCTTCGCTGTTCTGTCCCCTGGAGAATCGCCCCCCATCCGAGACCGCCCCCTTCCCGTCTCACAGTTCATAGAAATCATTTGGTGGTAGGCTCTCAAATCAGAAGTCAAGCTATTTGTCAGCCCTTTCGTAATTCTTTCTGCCCATTCCTCAGCGGGAACCTCCAACTTCTGAGAGGCAACCCCCTAAATCTACCCAGGGCTAAATTATAAGATGGTACTACTGTTTGGATGAAGACTCAGGCTTGTCTTCCAAGCAAAGCCATGCGCTTTGCAGTGAATGCTAAGACAGCTACAGTCCCTTTTTCTGTCCTCATTTCGAACACATTTTAGGAATAACCAGGGCAAAAAGCAGCAACGCCCCAAACAGTGGATCCTTTGACTGAAAAAAGAAGCCGAGAGAAGGGTCTGGCTGTATGTCACCTGGCAGCGCACAACTTCCACTCCCCTGCAGGTAAGCGGCCAACAGAAGGCCGCAGGCGGGCAAGCCCCACACAGCGGGCGCCTCATTAGTGTTGGAGAGGAGCACTGACATGTTGCAGTAAACACAATGTTTGGCTTACTGGTTGCTCCAGGAATATGAATATTTAAAGACTTGGCAGAAGGAAATGAACCCTCTGTGGATCCCGAGAATTATTGATCAGAATGAAAAGATTGAATGAAGAGGGAGTACTAATGCCAGGAAGGCTAGAGACAGGCCAATGGTGTCAGATGATGCCAGGAGGGCAAATGAAAGAAGACATTGCAAGTGCTCATTAGCTTAATTAACAAAGAGCCATATGGAGATCAGGAAAGTGTTCGAGAAGTTTAAAGTGCAAATGAAATGGGGGTAAGGAAACGGAAAGGGCCCAGCCAGCATGGCTCAGTGGTTGAGCGTCAACCTATGAGCCAGGAGGTCACAGTTCAATTCCCAATCAGAGCACATGCCCGGGTAGCAGGCTCGATCCCCAGCAGAGGGCGTGCAGGAGGCAGCTGATCAATGATTCTCTCTCATTGATGCTCCTCTCTCCCTCTCCCTTCCTCTCTACAATCAATAAAAATATATTTTTAAAAAAATGTAGTATGTTGAGTGAAGACAATAACAAGTAGCGTGGCAAGTGACTTAGAATAGAGAAACAGACTAAGAAGAGTTGATGTCTTTCTGCCGCAACAGAAATCCAGTCCTCAGCTCAGCCATTTGATGAAAACACGAAGCGATGGGGACAGAATAGCATAACGCGAAGGCAAGGGATCAGAGCAGCGTCTGGGACAAGGACGGCATGGTTTGCATGGCAGACTTTCCATTTAAGCAAACGTGAAAGGAGTCCCTCGAGACAAAACACTTCTGCAGATAGGACGATGCACAAGCATGAAACCGACAAGAATGACAACCTCTTTCTGGCCCGAGGTTCGGCCTGTCAACACACCAGGTTTTTCATATGGCAGACACAGAGAATGAGTAAAACAGGCTTCTGCGTGCTGCTCTACACGCCTTCATTATTGAGTAAATCTGTACACGGCTCAGCCATAATGTGATTTTGCTACTGTTCAATTCTTCATTATTTTCCTGATGATTTAGAAGAATCCAAGGGTTTCAGGGACTACAGACTCACACAGCTCTGAGGACACACGGAGTCATCTGAAAACTGACACAGAACCGGGTCAAGGTAGCAGCTGTGTATGGATTAAAAGCAGGGACTCGGAAGTCAAACTGCGTGAATTCGAATCCCGGGGCTGCCATTCATTAGCCACGTGACCACAGGCGATCCGCTTGTCCTCTCTGAGCCTCCAACTCCATGCAGTAAGCTCCAATTAATCATAATTTCTGTCCCCCAGGACTGGCGTGAGTTTCAGTAATGGCACACTGCCACGGGACTTGGAGCAGTAGGCAGAGAACTGTAAGCATTTGATAAATATTCCCAATTAGTATTACCAAACAGGGAGTTCATTATGTAGCGCAGAACTCTCACACTGCCGGCCCCTGTGCTACCCTGTTCCAGTCACTCAGCTTTTACACAAAAGAACAAGTCATTTCGATAGAAATGAAAGCCATCTTCTCTCGGGGATGAAGGTGCGGCTATGGCACCTTTGGTTCACCTGTTTGAGAGCTGAATCACCCCAAAGCTCCCTCCTCCCCCCGAAAAAGACGGCACGTTCCTTGGTCATTACAATGTAGTACCACTGGAAAAAAAAAGAATTCTTTTTGTGAATGTATAATGAGAACAAAGCCTAAAAATAATTGTTGTTTTGATGCAAAATGATTTCACAGCTTCCAGATGCTTTTGTTTGTTACCTACCCCTGCCTCTATGCCAGAAGGGACCAGCAAGCTTTAACCCAAATCTTCCTATTAGAACACACACATGCACGCACACACGCATTCACACACGCATTCACACACGCATTCACACACGCACACACACATTCACACACGCACACACGCATTCACACACGCACGCACACATTCACACACGCACACACGCATTCACACACGCACACACGCATTCACACACGCACACACGCATTCACACACGCACACACGCATTCACACACGCATTCACACACGCACACACGCATTCACACACGCACACACGCATTCACACACGCATTCACACACGCACACACGCATTCACACACGCACACACGCATTCACACACGCACACACGCATTCACACACGCATTCACACACGCACACACACAGAGAAAGAAAGGCATTGGCCTTGGACCACAGTGCTCTCTGCCTCATGGGCTATATGAAGAATTGCATTTGATTGACAGGCATAATTGAATCAAATCAAAACATTTTTCATCCAGAGAATTTTCATGTATTGAAGTGATGATGGGACGATTGTGAAACTTCTGAGCTTTTATTTTTATAATTTGTTTAGGCAGGCTTACCATATTATGTAAATCAAACGATTCAGAGATTGGGCATGATTATATTTTAAAAAAACACACCCAAGTTTCTTAACTATGTTGCACTGAATATATGCAAGTGTGCAAAGACTTAGAAACAGGGCACATCAAAACGACTATACATTTTTTGAAAAACTTGTGCTCAGAAGAAACTCAGATTCACATCATTTCCCATCTTGTTCTTAAACGAGTCCTAAGGTTTGGCATTTTTGCCAATCACAGAATCAAGCATTTTTGTATTATGATTGCATGCCTTTCTTTATAGAATACATTTTCCTTATTACTTTTCGGCGCTAATTAACCACTGTGTTTTTCCTATTGTAAGTGGGGGGTTTTTTGTGTGTGTGTTTTTAAAATAGATTTTTATTGATTTCAGAAAGGAAGAGAGAGATAGAAACATCAATGATGAGAGAGAATCACTGATCAGCTGCCTCCTGCATGCCCACTACTTGGGATGGAGCCCACAACCCAGGTATGTGCCCTAACCAGGAATAGAACTATGACCTCATGGTTCATAGGTTGATGCTCAACCACTGAACTATGCCAGCCAGGGCCTATTGTAAGTGTGTTGCTGGGACAGGTCCTAGCAGATACTAATGGCCTACTTCTGTTTAATACTTTCAATGTAGGCGAAAAGAGATGGTGTGCAGCTGGAGAGAGAAACGGCCCATTTGTCCCTTGTTCCTCTCATCGCAACATGCAAGTGGGTTTTTGGTGGCTGTTGGTCAACCATGCTATCTAATTACTGATCTGAATGGTTCTGTAGATTAAAAATAAAGTTCTTCATTGAGTTTAATGAATTTGGAAGATATCCAACTGGCCAAGTTTTCCCTTTCTAACATGAATTAGAGTCAAGATGCTTCCTAATTAAAGAAACTATAATGTTACTATAGCTTTTGAAATCTTATATGTTCATGTCTTATGGGAGGAAGCACTGGGATTTCATTTTATCTGCTTTGGGAGTTAAAGGGGGGTATACAAATAAATTAAAATACCTGCTGAACAGATTTTTATTAAATTAACTACTTCATTTCTTGGAGACTCCTGAGGAACCAGCATGACAAAACAGCTGTCACAACTTTTTTTTTGGTCTTAAATACATTTAAGACAAGTAATCATAATTCTTTAAATAGCATGAGGCAATGAGTGCACATGTTTTAGAGACCTGATAGCCTGGCTGAGCAATGAGCATCAGATACAGATACAATGAATACTTCATTATAGACACACAGACACCCCCTGCCCCCACCTCCTCATCCAGCTGGGCACAAGCTAATCTCCCCTCACCCCACTTCCAGGGATTTCTGAGACTGAGCCTGACTTTTGTCTGCTGTGCTAAGCATGCTACATATTTTCATTAACATAGTTATTATGAAGTAAAATTTTAATTACTAGATATAGTTCATCATTTAGATTTCCTTGTAATATGTGTAATAGAATATAGAGAGAAAATGTCATGTATATACAGGGTAGGGCAAATGTAGTTTACAGTTGTGAGTAAGTGAAACACAAGAGTTTATTCTTGTACTCTTATTGATTGATTATTGTACTATTTTCCATAGGAGCAACTGTAAACCTGCTATTGCCCCACCCTGTATCTAACAAGATAGATATAGAGGGAGACATAGTTGAATAATGTGATGTATATATACACACAGAAGGTATGTGCATGTATAAACGTACATGTTATGTATACATTAACAGCAGTTATCGAATGTTTATTACCATAAGCTAAGATAAGGTTATTTCAGGTGGATCTCTTCCAATAAAGAGAATTTTCCCTTGGATTCTTTGAAGTTAATTAGGTAACACTTCTTGTAAATGGAATATTCCATTTTCCTTTGAACTCTTTTTAATGCTTCCATTCATAGGACACATTTTTAATAGATTTAATAGATCAGGGTATTTGTTTGGGAACTGCGGGTCTAAGAGAAGAACCCTAACCTTCTGACTACATTTGTTTATTGTGACTACTGCCTCATGCTGAATACTCGGTCATATGCGTTCTTTCATCTCAGTGAGCACTTACTACGGAAGCCGACACTGATCTGAAATATACCTGGGAAATCTTTAGAGAGCATTATTCCAGCACTGGGTCCCAGTTATACTATTGGCCCGAGGCACCTTCAAAAAGACACTATTTGTGAAGCTGGTTGTAAAGTGTCATCTCCCAGTGACTCCTGGGATGTAGCGGAGCAGACATTCCAGTTTCAAATGTTCTGTGGTGGTATCATTAGGCCTTGTTTTCGCTCAATGGCAGAATATTGTTGTCATGAAAATAATCTTGCTGGGTATGCACCCTTGCACCCTTTTAAGTAAAAAGACAAAGTTTCAAAGCAATGAGGTTATGTGTCCAAAGTCCTACTGTCTGTCCAGCATGTTTGAAGGCCTTCATGCCATTGGAAACCCTTGTCCTTCGGAAGGCAAAGCTGCTCTGTGAAATGCTGGCCAGTTAACATCCTAGAAGGCAGTGTGCCATGTTCAAAATGAGCGGAGCCCCTGAAGAAACCCCTATCAAAAGCCTATTCTTTTTCTGAGGCTCATCCCCCAAACAGATGATGCTGCCTCCAGAGAGAAAGTTCTGGGTAAACACGCCGTGCGTTTAATGTACCCGTTTTTCAAGCTCACACCAGTTGACAGAGAATTTCCGGCAGGATCCTTGCTTCCCTACTCCCACTTCGCTAATCTTATGGGCATACTGTGACAGCAAAAGCCACGACTACTAATAAATTAGGTCTTAATTGTAAATGATGCTCTAGGAAGATTTAGATGAAAATGTGTTTCTGGAGTCAACATCTTTGCGTGCCTATCAGCGGTTACAGAGACAAAAATCGACATTAAGTTGTAACTCAGCAATAGGCCTGAACATCATCTATACCATTATTATTATTATTTTGTTGTCTCTCACAGGGACATCAGACATCTGCTTTCAAAGATAATGGCAGTAACAATTATTTGCATCAGAGCCCCAGCTAACTGGGTAGCTGAAAACATCTGTTAGGATCTTCCGTTCCCCTAACCTGTCCCTGGAGAGGCTTGGGGAACTGAAATATTTGTTTCACTTCTCTCTGTAATAATCATTTTTACAAAATACAGATTACTTGATACCTGAGGAAATTGATTCTTATGCTTCTTTTGTCTTCTTGAAATTAAAACGAGGAGGGGAGCATTAAGGAAAACTTTAGAAGGAGATTATCTTGCTAGAGCTGGAATGTTACTGTCATAGTTCGATTGCATCGCCCGCTTTTCTTATAGCAAAGAAATAAAAAATAGAGGGACTAATGTTTAAGCTAACACATCAGAGATTCACTAGTCTGCTGTCATTATGATCCATTAAACATACAGGTAGGAAACAAAATAACCCACGAGGAATACGGAGTGAAACATGAAGAGACCACAAGTGATACTAACAGCTTGGTCTTTATAGGTGGGACCTACTTAGTACATAGTTATAATGACTGAAACAAGTCTAATTAGAGTAAACCTGAAGAAATACAATGTTTGAGAGACCATAACAAACAGTTATGTAATAAGACTTCATGACAATTAATTATGTGGATCAAGGAGAAGTAATTCCCTTGATTCCAAACTGGGAAATGTGGATAATATTAATGAAACTAAAGGTTGTATAGCAATAGATCTATACTTAAAAGAAAGATAACTTTTGCCTTGCACAAGTGAAGTCTGAGGATCAACCAAGCATGTGAGTGGAAATGCTAAAAAGGCAGTTGGAAATACAGGACTGGAATTCTATGGAACAAACCTATCTGGAGCTATTAAATGTATAGGAATCAGCAAAGATGGAAATTGGAAAAAAATAGGAAAGAATAATCTCTCAAAGTGAGTAGTAGTTCAAGTATTTGTTTGATTGACAAATCAATTTTGGAGTGGCTCCAAACTTATTTGCCTGATGTCAAATTAGTTTTTGATGCTAGCAATGTTTTGGATGATTTATTATAGTGTTAACTTAATATGATCTCCTTTTTATTGTGGAAAAACTATACCTTTTATCAAATTGTATTTATAATAATTCCAATATTTTACATGTAGTGAATATGTTACAATTTAAGGATCAATTAGTTCTAAAAAATTGTATATTGATGTATATTAATATTTCTTGCAAAAAATAATGCTTTGAGTTTGCATACTAATACAACTTACAAATAATGCACTTATTTAATAAAACAAAAACGCATTCCTATTTTTATATTTCCCCAACTATATCGTTATTTCCTGGTTAACTTTTTCCCTCCCCACCTTTTAGCACTGTGAGATTTGGAGGAAGCTCATTCTCTTTTTGTAAATGTTCTTCGAATTCAACCTGCTGTGAGCCTAGGCTGGGATAATTGAATTCAGGAGAATATTTTAAATTACGAAAAAAATAGGGCAGCAAGAAAACGTGGTTTCCTGATCATGCTGTAGATTTCTTTTTATCTCTTTCTCCTCTCTCATGAGTTCACCCCCCAATCCACTGTGCATAACTGGTGCTGTCATATCGTAAGTTTAGGACACACAGCAAGAGTGACATACAATTAACTGTGGAAAACTGGCATCTGTCTTCCAATTGTGTTAACTAGAATTTTGGAAGTTAGAGACCAGTGCCTGTGTAGAAACTGCTGTCCATAGGAATTCTGGTGTATAACCGATTGGACATTGGAGAATTCAAGGAGCCTCAATAGAGAAGGTTGTTTGTAATAAAAATCATTGTTCTTTAGTAACATGCTTTCACAGGAGATTTTGTAGTGCTACAGAAATATACCGCGTGCCTTTTATTTCTTGGTAATAAGATTTAGGTTTCAGATGATGTTCTTCATCTATCATTTCACTGCGTATATACACATGCCCGGAATCTGTGATACTCTAAAAGCATCGGTGCTAATAAAATTCAATTTGAAATTGTTATCCGCACAGTATGTGCTGAGTATATTCTTCCCCAAATTCTGCTCAACATCTAAGTTTCAAGCACATCCAAACACTTAGAGATATTTAGGTGTCTATTTCACTAAAGCACCCACAAATATAGCTGCAGAGAGAAACAGGAGGAGAAAAAAACCCTCCCTATTATCGACTAAGTCAAGCAAAATGTCCTTTCTAACCTTCGTAGCGCACCCTCCCCCATTTTAATTTGAGTCGCTCTGAGTACCTGAGTTCCACGTTTTATAATTTGTAACGTTTGGCAAAGATTGAGGATGCTCACTTGTCACCTCGCAGATGTCCTTGCAAACGGAACGAGATCTAAATGGTTTACACACATATATTACTTCATTAGTGCCTAATTAGAAACACGTCTGACAGCTGGCAAGACAATGAGGTGCTTCCCAATAATCCAAGGGAGCTGATGGAGGGTGGAAAATGGTGCTTGTACCACTCAGGCAGGTTCGTAGCATGCATTTATCAATCATAGGATTTTTTTTCCTCCACTGGCTTTATATATTTTGTACACATGTTGTTACTGACATATCCATGCTGCATTTAGATTAAATGTCATATTTTACAGCAGTGCGAGGATTATTTTTCTATTAGACGTTATCCTGAATCTGACTTAGTCAAACATCTATTGACTTAAATGGTAATCACATCTAAAAAATACCAGCGCACTAACATCTGGTATTTGATGCAAAACTGGTATGTTGGGCTAGCCAAGTTGACACACAAAATTAATAAGTGATGATTCATAATAGGCAAATAAACACATAAAATTCAAAAGCAATCTGAAAATAAACAATGCAGGCAGGAAAGATTTTCTTTCGGCAAAAGAAGGGGAAATGCTGATTTTATTGGAAAAGAGACTAGAAGGAATATTAGTAATGATGAATAACGGGGATTTGGCAGGTACAAAACGTTCAAGTTATTGTCATAAAGTTAATGCAGTGATGTTCTTAGTGGTCTGTCTCTTCCCACACTTCATGCTAGTGATTACTTTAAAAACTTTAATCCTCAAATTCCAGGTCACCTGGAGAAGGTCATTTGCCGGCAATATGCTACCTACCCACACCCAGAGAGTCGGAGACAGTGGATTTAAGATACTCAACTCACAAATTTACAGTTTTAAAATGTGATTGTTGTCTGAAACCAGGTTCTGAAACATGGTCTTAAATAGCTTTGTTCAACAGAGCTCTCTGCAATGACGGAAATGTTTCATAGCTGTTCTGTCCACAACAGTAGCCACCAGCCCCATGTGATTACCGAGCACTTGGAATGTGACTAGTGAGGCTGAGGAACTGAGTTTTTAATTTTATTTAATTTTAATTAATTGAGATTTGAATAGCTACTCTATTATCAGAGTGGTGCGGAAAATGAAAGACTATTTCTACAGCAATAAAAACCCATGCAAAAGAACACAGATGAAAACAGCATCGCTGAAATGAGTGAGAGATCCAAGCATGTCTAGCAAAGTAGAGGCTGAGCAATCATCTGATTAAAACGTAACTAAAAACTCCGTATCTAGTGTGTATTGAACAAACTGATGAGGGGAGCCCAACAAGAGAATATTTGCAGTAAATGATCAGGAGCTTTTAAGAGAGAACGCAACGCCTCTGAAAGAATGAAACAGTCACCATGTTGAACTGTCCTGAAACTCCCTCATCAATGCACAGGAGAAATTCTAAACTACCCAGATCTTGGATACATATCTTGATCCCTAACAGAAAAAGCACTGAACAAGAAAACTGAAGGAACTGCTTACCTGAGTCTGTATAAATTTAGGTACAAAAAACCCTTCCAGAGTTAAACAATGCTGAAAGAATGGTTTCGCCTGTCGCTTTTCCCTACCAGATCCTCAGAATGTAATGAATGGTAGAACTATGGCAGAATAGAGACTGGGTTTTAGATTATTTTAGTTGTGGATCACAGAAAAACTAAGTAAAATTAACTTCAGGCCGAAAAAAGGTGGTTCGTGTCATTGAAAACTGCAGTGGCTGTAAAGCGTTCCCACCCCACTTGTTTCTCAGGATCAACCACTATTATAAGGAATTAGTCTCTGTTCATCTCCCGCCTCTGCTTTCCTCAGAGTTGGCTTCACTTAGTGTCACCAGCACTAGATTCAGGCTATTGTTTACCCAAGTTCAAGTTCAGGTGAAATGAGGGTGTCTCTCTCCACACTTTCCAGCAAAAGCCCTAGGATCACAACGGAATTCACTCTGAAAGACAGGTGTGCAGGTGGACAGAGAGGAGAGATGGAAAGACAGAGATAGCTCAATAGCTTTAGGAAACAAGGAAAAAGATTAATTATTAAAATATAAAGATATTATAAAATATATATCCCAAGAATGATCATGAATCCATTGCATTTATCATGAGATAGAGGAGAAATAGGTCTAATATGTAAGATCTGGAGAGAGACAGGGAGGGCAGGAGTCTGAGCATTTGCATATGCACAGGCACACACACACAACTAAGTGGATATGGATATGGATATGGATATTGATATGGATATATATATATATATATATATATATATCCTCTTTAGAGGGCCAATAGATCAGGTAAATATTTTTTTCAGGTAAAATATATTAAAATATAATATATTAAAATATAATCCTAATATTTTAAATGAAGGATCCAAGTCAGAGATATTAAGCAATGAGCTAATGTCTCATAGTATATTACTGAGCTGATCAGAGGCACAGGACCACGGGACAGACTGATGAAGGCCTTGGGCAGGGGGGGGATACAGGGCTAGAAGGGGTTAATGAGGGGAAAGTGGGGACATCTGTAATACTTTCAACAATAAAAATAAAAAATTGTAAAAAGAAAATATCAAGCATTTTAATGCTTTCTATGGTAACACTAAGCTGCATAAAATAGTAAGAATTTCACACATTCAAAGTAATTATTTTAACATGGAGCCAATGCAAAATTTAATTGTAAAATAACACATTTAAGATGACATTCTATTAAGTAATCTTAGCCTTGGGAAAACTGGAACCTATGTGATTGACAGTAGTAAATGAATATGTAACACAAAACTATTTTTAATAATAATTCTAGCTAGTTATATGTCTTAAACATTACAACCTTTTTTAGAATTGCATTTTGTATATTGAGCTTATTGATTTTTACATTGTGTGCCGCATTTATCAATAAATCGAATTTTTAAATTCCCCAATAGTTTACCAGACTGATGTTTGTAGAACTTCTGAGAAAATCGTATTCTCTAGGTCTGTGCTATATAATGCTGATCTTCATCAAATATATTGTCACTCTGCTATTTCCCTGGTATTTTCTTTCTCTTTGAAGCCAAAGGAAATGTTAAGATAGGCAGGCCAAGAAATGGAACTGGGAAACAGCAGGAGGGCTGGTGTCTGAGAGTCCCTTAAGAAGATCAGAAAAGTAAGAACACCATTCCTCTCAAAATTACTTTAGCTCCAGGAACTCTTAAAGGGAAACATTACTAAAATCTTCAGCATATGAAAGGCAAGTTGAAAAGGGAAACATCCTTGTCACCAACATGCTCTAAATGAACTCATTGGTGTGTCAACATCTGTGATCATGGTGGCTATTTCTGTCTCCTCCTTGCAAAAGCAGGATATAATACCCTTTAGTTATAATGAATGCAACTTTTTCAAAGTAGTGATTAGTGTAATAACTGCATTTTCACTCATTTATTCACAGAAATTGTTCTATTACATACCATGTGTTTATAGATATTAAGCAGGTAAGTTGTGAAATTAGTGTTTACCAGGTACAAATAAATGTAGATGTCTTACTGGGTTTGGACTGCTATAAAGGAATAGCATAGACTGGATGGTTTAACAACATGTATTTCTCACAGTTCTGGAGGCTGGGAAGTCAAAGGTCAAGGTGCTGGCAGCTCTAACTAGTTGAAGAGGACCGCCTCCTTTCCTCTCAATACCATCACCATGGGGAGTGCGAGTTCAATGTATGAATTACGGAACATTTGGTCTGTAGATATAGATACAAATTGTGTATGGATGGGAGGGTGTGTGCAGGACAGAGACAGACAAGCCTTGTCCTTCCATGATATTCATGGGAGACATTATCTAACAAATATAGTTACTTTTCTCTATAACTATATTTCACCTCACACCTGCTAGAGGGGCCATTATCAACAAGACAAGCAACAGCAAGTGTTGGAGAGGTTGCAGAAAAAAAGGGAACCTTCATTCACTTCTGGTTGTAGACTGGTACAACCATATGGAAAGCAGTCTGATGATTGCTCAAAAAATTAAGAATAGAGCTATCATAACACCAAGCAATCCATCTCCTGGGTAGATACCCGAAAAACTCAAAATCATGTATTTTTCACAAAGACGTATGCACCCCTATGTTCATTGCAGCATTATTCAGTGGCCAAGACATGAAAACAACCAAGTGTCCTGTGACAGAGGACTGGATGAAGAAGATGCGGTGCATATACACACAGTGGAATACTACTCAGCCATAAGAAAGGATGAAATAGCGCCATTTGCAACAACATGGATGGATCTTGAGAACATTATGTGAAGTGAAATAAGTCAGAAAAAGCTACGAACCTATGATTTCACCCATATGTGGGATATAAAACCGAAACTCATGAACACAAACAGCAGAGTGGTGGTTACCAGAGAGGAGGGGGTGAGGGGAGAAGATCTGACTTTGGGTGGTGGGCACAAGGTGAAATATACAGATCGTGTAACATAGAAACCCACACCTGAAACCTGTATGTTCATGTTGACCAATGTCACCCCAATACACTTAATAAAAAATACTTTTTTTCACTCTACTACAGTGTTGCATGCTTTGCAAAACTGGGAAAGCTACACAGTGAGGTGAAGAGGAAGTGCAATGGATGGATGACAGGTATTGTGTGACACTTGCCTCACTTGTATAGGAAATGAGGTGCCATATTGGCGTTGGATTTCAAATGGGGCTTTGAAGTGTGGATACCATTTAAGCTATAAAGATGAATTTTAATTCGGGTAATGAAGAGACTCCATTTTATCTGGTGTTTAGTGGGCACCCCACTGTGGTTTAAGAATGACTAGCTCTTTGCTTTCAACGCCTAACTAGTAGCTGCCCATTTAATTTACATCTGAACAGACAGAATTAATTGCTGTGCTTTGCCAAGTTCAAAAAGATTTTTCTTTTACTTAGCTCTCAAGAGGAGGTATTAACCTACTGCAGGTTATCACTGCCTCTCTTTGTAAAGGGGAATAAAAATGTGCAATTAACTTCAGACAATTTCGTAGGGACCTTGCATCCTACTGGGCGATTTCAAGGCAGCAATCACTTGATGATATATTTCTTCTCACCTGACTTTTCACTCCTAAAATCATTATTGGAGCTTTTCTAAGTCTGTAAGTGGAGAGGCACGTCTTTGTTAGAAAGACTATTAATGTCGGCCCTAAGTACAGAGGTTATTAATGTTCAAGGAACTGGGGCTGTTCATAAGCCAGTTCAGAAGATCACCCCACTGTTGAGAGGGCCCCACAGATTTTGAGTTAATAGAAAGTATTGGATCAAAGTTTGGAGAGCTGCTTAAGAGCAGGAATGAAGTAAGGTCACTCCTGAAAAAGTTCCCAGAAGAACCTAATATAAAAAGAAAAAACACTTTTTAATAGTCTTCGGTTCTCTTTTAAAACTTCGACTTGGAAACATTACCTATTGATATTTTTAATAGAAATGTATTTATATTTAATTTCCTAATTGAAGGTATGAAAATGGTTACATTTGAAATTAAGGTCATTGAGGGAGATTTACTGATTTAATCTATCTGCTATTTGACTGTCAGAAATCATTGCTGTCAATGCTTTGAGGTCATACTATGTCCCTCTCCTTGGATTTGAGCTGACTTGCTTCACAGGATTTGATTGTCCCAGTCCAGTTGCCACAAATGTAAGGAAAGACGTGTCCATTCTCATGAGTTCAGCCCCCACACTGCAAGAGACTCCTGGGCTTCAATCTTCCCATCTGAGTTCCCACACATCTTAAAACATAGCTAACTGCCTGGCCGGCATGGCTCAGTGGTCGAGTGTCAAGCTATGAACCAGGAGGTCACGGCGCAATTCCCAGTCACAGCACATGCCCCTGTTGCAGGTTCCATCCCCAGTGGGGGGACGTGCAGGAGGCAGCCGATCAATGATTCTCTCTCATCATTGATGTTTCTATCTCTCTCTCTCCCTCTCCCTTCTCAGACATCAATAAAAATATATTTTTTCAAAAGCATAATAGACCGAAGAAGGGTTTGCTGTGCTTCCTAAACCCAGCTGCGCCCTGCTGTTAATGAACACCGATGTAGGCCATGAACTGATTACAACTGTTTGGCTGGTGGATCAAGAAATAAGCTATTCAAGGACAGACATTATTTGAGCACGAAGAGCTTGCAAATGTGTGGTTTGTGTTTTTCCGCATTAATATAACGTAAACAGCTAGCCAGATTACAAATGACCTGTCACAGTTACAGGCTATTTAGAAAAACACCATGATTACATGAAATTATGATGACTTGTTCCCTCCATCACCAAAGAACTCTAAAATGTAGTGGTTTTTAAAGAATATTATGTGACTGTAAGGTAAATAGTTCCTGTGGAAGACTCTTGCATTCATTACATTTCCACATTATTCGCAGTTGTTTGTAGTTAGAGGCAAATTGAAATTAGTTTATTCTACTTGGGGGGAGGGGACACCTACTGTTCCAAATAATTAATTGTAAAATAGCGTGTGGGTATACGGAGAAAGTGATAAATATGTGTGCCAAGCACTAAACAGAGTGCTAGAAACCATTACTCTTATTTGCCGACCCGAAAATAATTTCCTTTCTTCTATTCATTAGGGGAAATCCAGAAATAAACATAAGGGCGACTTAGAAGCTATCAATGAATAGCAACTTCTTTAATTAATGGAATCATCTGAGAGAAAGAAAAATGTTTCTCACTCCACTCAGGGGATGAATCTATCTTTACAAAATTTCATTATATCCCAGGGGGGGGTAACAGCAAATAAACAAAACCCAGAATGAGAATGTTAATTTAACTAATAATATACTGTATAGATCCCTGTTTTATGCAGATTTCTTATATCCCAAATCAGTATGAGATCAATATAAAGCAAGGGAAATTATTGAATGACTTAAAAGGGATGAAGACACATTACTAATGATGGTCAGAGAGGACAAAAAGTTATCTAAGAGAAGGAAGTCAGAACATATCAGCCTGAACCGGTTTGGCTCAGTGGATAGAGCATCGGCCTATGGACTGAAGGGTCCCAGGTTTGATTCTGATCAAAGGCATGTACCTTGGTTGTGGGCACATCCCCAGTAGGGAGAGTGCAGGAGGCAGCTGATCGATGATTCTCTCTCATCGATGTTTCTAACTCTCTATCCCTCTCTCCCCTCCTCTCTGTAAAAAATCAATAAAATATATTTTTAAAGAAAAAAGAACACATCAATAATGGAAATAGCACTTTTTTAGGTGTGAGGGAAGAGCTTGAGGAATGTTATCATTTGACGAGATGCTAAGATGATCCTATAAGTGATTCCATTATTATATTTACTCTATTTATGATTTTGTTTCATTAACCAAATATATGCCTTGTACATTTACTGAATTAGTGTAGCCATGCTACTATTCTATAAAATAAAATGTTTTCCAATCTAGCAGACAAAGGAAGTCATGTATAGCAATAATATATGTGAACCAACACAAAATAAAAACTATGAACATTTTTCAGAGGAATAACAAAAAAAGAAAAGAATACTACAATGAAGTTGACAGTATTTTGAAATTTAACTACACTGATCATAAGTCAAGCCAACTCATGCATTCATTCATTCAAAATTCCTTCAGATAATGAAGATCTAAAAAAAAGAAAAGTAAAGTGAGGTGTATGTACAAGGGGCATTCCTTCTACCCTCATTTCCAGTCAATAAAATAATTTGGTAAATTGCCTTTGTTTGAGATAATTGTTTGGAATATTGTGTTTGTAGAAAACCAGTCATGTCTATTGAAATCAGAAAGAGTACTGATATCACTCTTTTAAGTTAGTGTTTGCATGAAGACAACAGAAAAACAGGGAGGTCACCTTGTGAAAACATATCTTCGATTAATGTTTAATGTATAGATTTGTTATCTTTCTACTTCACCTTTTAATTGAAAAATCTAAAAGTATGACCTTGTGAAATTACAGGATAATTTTAACAATATTGGGAATTTGGCTTTAGAGATATTAGAGCTTCAAACATCCTGGCAACAACATAAAGTCTTCCTTTATCTTGTTTTCTATTACTTCTATTTACTTGTGTGTTTGAGATTTAAATCCGAGCATTGGTGAGCATCAATTCTGGATACAGGAAAGGCTCAGTGATTTCTAGACTCGGGAATCCTTTGCGAAGGACCTAAGCTGGAATTGACTTAGCATACTTTTACTTCAGAGAGAGGCCAAATTAATAGTGAAGAGAACTTTTGTAGGAATAATTAAAAATGTAAGAAACAGCCCCTCAAGCAACATGAACACTTCAAAAGCACACACAGCATGTGCAACCTCAGAAAACCCAATTATAATTTACTTTGGTAGAGTCATTAAAAACCTTCCCCTAGAGGCTTTCATGAAATAACACTTTTACTGCTTATACTTTAAATATAAAGGCAGCTTTCATATTAAAATAATCATGATGTTTAGCATTTCTTACTAATTTAAAATGATACACAACTATTTTCTTTTATTAGAGATTCAGCTTTCTGATTATTAAGTGTTTCTCCTCATTCCAGTTCACCTTTGACCTATAACATGTCTTGTCCTCTGGCAATGCTTACTTAGTGCTTGCCAAATTTCACACACACATAATTTTTTTAAATATTTTACCAATGTCTGTCTGCTCCTCTAGAACCTTCGTGAAGGCAGAGATCACATTTATTTAACTGTTCATGTCTCCCAAATTTACACAAAATTGACATGTATTGATAAAATTTTTTTTAAAAATTGGATAAATGTTGAATTAATAAATGAAATAAGTAATAAAACTGAGATTGCTTTGCATCAAATATACTCTTTTTAATGAATTCGAACATTTTTATGTATTTTTACTGATTTCAGAGAGGAAGGGAGAGGGAGAGATAGGAATATCAATTATGAGGGAGAATCACTGATTGGTTGCCTCAGACATGCCCTGACCTGGAATAGAACTGGGACCTCCTGGTTCATAGGTTGACACTTAACCACTGATACACACTGGTGGGTAAATATAATGTTTTATTAATTCAAAATAAACAAGTATATCTTGAGCTCTCCACCAGGCACTCACTAGACATATAAGAACAGAATACTCATGGAATTAATTAATACAAGAGCCCTGTAAGGCAGGGTGAGTTATGTTCCTACAGTTAATCAATGAAAGGGGAAAGATTGGAAACTGATCTCCCGGTCCCAGTACTGTTTCCACTACACTCAAAATACTGATCTCATTAAGTATTGACAACACATCTGTGTTATTCTAAGTACAATCTATTTTAAGTCAACATTTATGAAAGTAAAGATGTTAAACAGAGAACTGGCTATCCCAAACCAGAGCTCAGGGAAGAGGTTGAGCCTAGAAACACAGAGACAAAATTGAACAGAGGAACGATGGCTGGTTTTTCCCCTCCCACACTTCCCTTGGAGCAAGAAGGTGAAAGGAATGTTCCAGGACACTTGTGGAAGATTTGACTTTGAGTTCTGGAAGACTGATTGAAAAGATTTGTGGGATTTCTTGGGGGAGGGAGGGTTAGGTGCCATTAGGGAGTACACGGAGCCATGGGATACATGCCCATTTGGTGATGAGTCACCTGAATTAAGTTTTAGACTTAGGGTACAAGCTGAATAAATAGGGTTGCAACATATGGTGGAATTAGTACTGTTGTCTCTTAGGGTAATGGAAGTAATCACTGTAATTATGGCCTCCTTCTAGGAATTACTCTCGTGGGCAGAGTAAATCATGAGGCAGATGGTGGCCTGGCAGAGGGAGCGACTTGCCAGGAGCAGGGGCGGGGCCTCCGTAGGCCTCCCTTAATCTTTCAGGAGGTAGTGTCATGCTCCCAGGAAGGAGTTGTACCAAGGCCTCTTGATTATTGTCCTGATGGTGACTGCTCCCATTACCAGGGAGACTTCGAGCATTACAGCAAAATGATTCATGATGTTATTACAGCAGCATAAAAACACAGAAATGCTTAATCCTTCACTCATTCTTTAACTGGAAAGATTAACCATTTGTGGATAATGACCCCTGGGCACAATGCTAATGGTGACATCACATAAATCAGTTTGAACTGTAGTTTGGAATACTCATTCCTTTACCCACTTGAAGGTGAAAGAAGAGAAAGTGATTCAGTAAATGCCTGTATGTACTATTTACGTGTAATCCTGTATTTGTGATTTTTTTATTAACCATCAGAAGAAATGTGCTCTCAAGTGCTGAGTGCTCTCTGTAGGAAATGGCTTTGTTCTTTTACAAGTTCTCACTCACTCCTGCTCCCCGTACCCCCAAACCCTGGCAGCCTCCAACCATTGTGGTCACTGCCCATTGTGGGGCTCCCTGTAAAAAATGGATCCTATGAAGTTATTCTGCTCTTTACAGGCTCACTACGTGGTCAATGCTGAGAGATTCCAGTCGCTAACAAGGCACTATGTCAAAATGGCATTTCTTTATAACTTGCATTAATGTTTTAAAACCTGGGCTCCTGAGGTATAGACTTCTTAATCGATTTTACAGAGACCATGAACATGTCTCTAAAAGTAATGCTGATTGGGAGTCTGTGTTTCTATGAAATGTACAGAAAGAAATGGAATGACAAAACAATCTGTTAAGGCATATGTGTGTGTGTATATTTATAAAAAATTTCATACAGAACATTTCATATAAATATTTAAATATAAGTTAGTACATACATAAATATTATATGTATTTTACAATGCAATTATTTATTTTTTTCATGGAGATCCATACAACAGGAAAGCACCTTGAAGGGCAATACATCAGGCTTTTCTTTCTTCTTTATATTACAATTTTGGATTGTTACTTACATGGAAGGGGAACTCAAAATCCTATATAATAAAAGTGTAATACGCAAACTGACCAAACGGCAGAATGACTGGGTTGCTATGATGTGCACTGACCACTAGAGGGCAGATGCTCAATGCAGGAGCTGTCACCTGGTGGTCAGTGCACTCCCACAGGGGGAGCACCACTCAGCCAGAAGCCGGACTCACTGCTGGCGAGCACAGCGGCAGTGTTGGAAGCCTTTCCTGCTTCCAAGGCAGTGCTAAGGAGCAGTGCTGGCGAGCGCAGCAGCAGTGGGGATCAGGCCTAACCTAGCAGGTGGACATCCCCCAAAGGGTCCCAGACTGCGAGAGGGCACAGGTTGGGCTGAGGAACACCCCCCCAACCGACCCCAGTGCATGAATCTCGTGCACCGGACCTCTAGTTAGATATAAAACACCTGCAAAGACTTGACCTCCAAAGTAACCTGTTTCAAAACAACATGTGGAAGAATTTATCTTGTGGGAAGAGAAACTATCCAAATTCAAATCCCTATGAGATTTTATAGGAAGAATAAACGACTTCCAGGGTGTATTGTTTTAGGTGTTATTTGGAAAGCACTGCTCTATTCTAAACCTACTTACATGTATTATTTGAGTTCTGTCAGCTTCCTCAAACTACTTTTAAGGAAACAATCTATAGGTGAAAGTCCATGGACTCATTAAATCACAAAACAAAATAACCGAACACTCATCACCCGTGAGTGTATATACATTTAATAGGTCTTTCTACTAAAAAAGTGCAAAGCGGTGTCTGTAATGGGTTATTATATTATGAAAATACTCCCTTGTAGCCCAATACCATCAGAAAGTGGATTCCACCGCAAGGAGTCATAAATGGATTCAACAATAAGAAGCCGGTAATGACTTTCACTCACATGTCTTTTTGTATTTTGAAGAAAGGAGGGTAACATGGAAAAAACGGGGGGGAGACTGTTGGCATACAAATATCCAGCCAAGTACTAAAAGTTTGCCGACATCAAAGACAACCCTCAGATAAACAGACAGAAATCGCTTTTTAAAAATATCATGTGAAGGTTATAATTCTAAAAATGGGGGAAATCAGAGACTTCTTTTAAAGAATAAAGTGAGTTATAACTGGCACTGAAAAAAAAGCTTACCTCCTCCCTATGAAAACAAGTTTTAGCTGTAGGTGAGTAAGTAAACAAGCCTTAAAAAGCTTTCCGAGGAATAAAACATCAAGGAGCAGAAATGGGAAAAGTGTCTCCCAGGGAACAAAGCAGGCGGTCATTTCTATAGCTCTGCAGGGATGGCTATGATTGCTTCTGTGAGCACAGTGTCGGAGAAGTTAGGCCGGCCCTGCAGTGTTTCATTTCACAGGTAATGTTTGGATGACTGCTCTAGCCAATGTCTTGTTTTGTTTTTGGTTATTATTTTTGGAGAAGTATCCATTCAGGTCCTTTGCCCATTTTTCAATTGGATTTTTCCTTTTTATGAGGAGTTTTGTAAGTTCTTTATAAATTCTGGATATTAACCCCTTATCAGATGTATTGGAGAATATGTTCTCCCATTTAGTGGGTTGTCTTTTCATTTTGTTGGTTTCCTTTGCTGTGCAAAATCTGTTTTACACTATGCAATGCTATTCAGCCACAGAAAGAAGGAAATCTTACCCTTTGTGGCAGCGTGGGCATGGATGGACCTGGAGAGCTTTATGCTAAGTGAAATGAGCCAGTCAGAGAAAGACAAGTACAATATGATTTCACTCACATATGGAATCTAATGAACAAAATGAACTGACAAGCAAAATAGATACAGACTCATAGATAGTGGGCTGACAGCTATAAGGGGGATATTGGAAGAATTGAGCAAAAATGGGGGAAAAGGAGAAAAAAAACTCATGGACACAGAGAACAGTGTGGTGATTGCTGGGGGTAAAAGGGTGTGAGGCATGGAGGCGGGTATGGGGTGGGGGAGTGTGATAGGAGACTGGATTTGGGATAGTGAACATTCATACAGGGTGTTGTGGGATTGTGCACCTGAAACCTGTATAATTTTGTTAACCAGGGCCACCCCAATGAAAAAAAAACAAGAAAATATTTTTATACTTGGAACTCACATGTGATCTACATCACAAGAGCAAGCCCTAAAGAAAGCAGCCGTCCTTAACATCAGATTGATCATTTCTTGCTACTCTTTGCTTTTTCTTTTTTAATGCTGCATTTACCTGGATAATTTCAACACTGAATCAGAACCTTGGAAAAGAGCTGCATGTTCTCTAAAGGTAACTAGGTTATATTCTTTGCACCATCAATTTCTGGTGCTCAAATAACTTGTTGCTGATGGTGACACTAGTTCTTCATGTGCATGTCTTGGTTGCAGCGGTTCTCAACCTGTGGGTCACGACCCCTTTGGGGGTCGAACGACCCTTTCACAGGGGTCACCTAAATACATCCTGCATATCAGATATTTACGTTATGATTCAGAACAGTAGCAAAATTACAGTTATGAAGTAGCAACAAAAATAATTTTATGGTTGGGGGTCACCACAACATGAGGAACTGTATTAAAGGGTCACGGCATTAGGAAGGTTGAGAACCACTGGTTAGGGGGCGGTGTGATCTGAAACTTTACTTACAGGAATATGACACTCTACCGTGGCTGCTGTATCTGTTTCCTGCCTGCCTGCTGGTACATTGGCTTTCCATCCCTGTGTTGATGATTTTGTGCCTGAAGAAAACCTCCCTGCAGGATTAGCTTATTTTAGGTGAATAGGTCAAGCTGAGTATGGGAGCCAGAACAATGCAATTCCTTATCATCGGCGGCACAGAAGGCCACAAATCCTCCTAACGAATGGGTGCTTAGGGACACGGCGTGAGCACGCTCCACAGGCTTAAAACAGTGCTTTCTAATGCAAGGCAGAGAGTGACATTCACACAGGAACCTTGCATGTAATACTGCAACGTGTGTGCATTTTCAATTAAATCATTCATTTAACCCCAGACTCAATAACTCCTGGGAAAAACGAGATGCCATTCAGTGAAATAGGCAGCATTTTCTTATTTCCACTTTACAGGAAACCAGGGAAACAAGAAATGATGGCGAGGGATTTTAATCTTTTTCCAGACCAAATACATCCATTATGAATAGAATCTCTGCTGGATTATGTGTGTATAATAAATCACCTTTTGAAAACATTTCTAATATTGTTCAACTTTTCCCTTTTTGTTTATTTTATTAGATTTTAATTCACAGGTCAATGGTAACTTTTGGGGACTATATGCAAATGACTAAATGCAGTCATCTCTAAGTAAACATTATGTATCTATCAATAAAAAATGTGTTCAAGTGCAGAAGCATTCCAATGAACATTTGATAGCATTGTATCCTTATACTTTATACTTCAAGTGAGTAAAAAAGGAAAAAACACAAAATCCAAGCTACACATATTTGTTTTTAAATGATCTCCAGTTATAGTCATGTGCCCACTAAACGTGATTCTTAAAAAAGAATGCAATGTCTGAAACTACCTTCATCCTTCCTAGGGAAGTTGATAAAATGTGTACCTGCGGTTATATTTATAATTAACGTCATTTGACTATTTTTCTTCCTTTGCTGAAAGTCTAATGGCAATTTTTGTAAATTTGTTTCAGATAAATTATCAATTGAAAAAAATCTGCGCACGCTAATAAACAGATACCTTTAAGATATATTTAAAGAATGCATAGACTATATTGACACATCTCAAGTAGTTTGCAAAACTTTGGAGGGAAAAAGAAAAACTCAAATCTAACAACATTGCACTAATCTATAATAATAAAAGGGTAATATGCTAATTAGACCGGACATCTTCTGTATGTCATTCCAGACATCCTTCCTGACCAAGCGGGGGCTGGAAGGAAACCAGCCCAGGTCCCAGGTGCCAGAGGGTGGCCAGAGGAGGGAATCCTGGGTCCCGGGTACTGGAGGGAAGCCAGTGCTGGCAGCCCAGGTCCCGGGTGCTAAAGGGAAGCCGGTGCCAGCAGCCAGGGAGGGCCTACTCTTGCACGAATTTTCGAATTTTCGTGCATTGGGTCTCTAGTTAAATAAAAGCATACAAATCAATGAATAGAGAACCAGGATGTTAGGGAAATCCCTGCCCTGGAAATGTAACAACCTGAGGCTAGTTTCATCTCTCACAATTAGATGGTTAATTACAGATTGCCTGGTTCCTTGTTTTCATATTTAAGCATCAGGAGTTGGGACCAATTTCTGCAACTACGTTGGACTCTAAAAGGCTATGAATTGTTAAGTAAAAAAAAAAAAAAAAGAGAGAAACCACACATTTTGATTTGAAGTTGTCAAGAAAGATTTGGTAAGGGGGGAAAAAGTATGACTTCATAGGCCAAACAATCTGACTTCATAGTTGTATCTTATCTGGTTAAGAGGAGGAAAGCAGCATTCCCCATGGAGGTAGAAGAGCAGAGGAGGAGCTAAGTACAAAGGGAATAGATTGGAAAGGGTCCTGGAAAAAAATGTGCATAGATTCTAGGTACTAAGTGTTAGGCATTAAGAGACTGATCGAATGACAAGCCTTGAGTTTTAAGCTGAGAAGGATGGACAGAGTGGAGACGAAATGCAAAGCCATGGAGGAGCCTGAAGCATGAAGTAGCTCAGTGGGATCCGCCTTCGTTTCTCACGATTCAGGATGAACTGCACGGCGGAGATAAGAAAGGTTGTGTACCAGGCAGTCACTGTGGGATCCAAGTACAAAGGGATAAAGGCTCCGCATGTTGGCAGTTACAGCAAAGATCAGGGCGAATGCGGGGGTCACTTCAAAGGGAAAGTGAGAAAATTTGGAGAAGACTAAAATTATCGAAGAGCGCTGTGAAGATGGAAGTCCATCGGCAGGGCTATTTGGACTCCATCTAATTCCATAGTTTATTGCTGCCTGTAATTATAATGTTCATGAAACTTGTCATTTCCTCTACTTTTAACTCAATGTAGCATCGTGCAGTTTTAATATCTCTACTGAATATTTCTTGCACATACTGAGTGAAGTTTATGTTTCCTCTTGCAATGTCCTAATTATTATTTTTAATGGTTTTATTACCCTGCATGCTTTAAGGAATCTATAATAATAAAAGCATAATATGCTAATTAGACTGGACGTCCTTCCGGACAAAGCCGGGGCTGCAAGGGAAGCCTGGGTCCCAGGTGCCAGAGGGAAGCCGGTGACGGTAGCCAGAGGAAGGAAGGCCATGCATCAGGCCTCTAGTATGAAATATATTCAAATATTACCACCATTATCATTAGATTTGTACCTATGACAATTAGCAATAAAGCAACATTACTGATTTGAATATGCATTTTCCTTCTTTTTTAAATATTTTTTATTGATTTTTAGAGAGAGAGGAAGGGAAAGGGAGAGAGAGATAGAAACATTGATGAGAGAGAAAGTCATTGATCAGCTGCTTTCTGCACGGCCCCCACTGGGGAACTGAGCCCGCAACCTGAGCATGTACCCTGATGGGGAATTGAACCAGTGACCTCTTGGTTACTGGGGTGATGCTCAACTGCTGCGCCACACCAGCTGGGCATGCATTTTACTTCTTTAGGTTCAAGTTAAACAACTTAAACTGGACACTGTGCATGTGAGCACTTCAGTACCTATCATGCTTTTCAATATTCAAAATGTCCAGCTGCAAAAACTTCCAAAAGTCCTTTAGAAATTTTTCTCAGCTTGCTTTCTATACTCAATGATCTCGAATTCATTAAAGGAGATGAATGAAATGTTGGTTCATTCCATTCCTTTCTCAGAGAAAGAAGAAAATCTAATAAGTTATTCGATAAGCTATTAAACTTTCAATACTAAACATATTTTGAAAAATGTTCTAGAGTCTGTTGTCAGAATTTTTGACAGAATGACATAATTGCATTCAACAAGGTACTGAAGCCCAGAGAGGTATAGAGAAAATGAAACAAAGTCTTACTGAAAAAACAAAATCATTGCTTTCCTGGCTGGCAGTTACTGATGGCTAATCCAATGCTAATATCAGTTTTTATTTGGCAAATATTTTCTTATATTACAGAAATAATGAAGTATACAGAATATTAGATAATTTTCTTCTATCACAGAAAAAAAAATGTGTTTTCTGGCTTCCTAATAGAACCTTCTGAAAGGTGTGCAGTTTTTGGTTAACTATACTCCTTTATTTTAGATTTAAGATCTCAGTGCTTTTATGTAAATAAGAATGAAAATAGCCCTAGAGGGTTTGGCTCAGTGCATAGATCTGCTGATTGAAGGGTCCTGGGTTCAATTCCAGTCAAGGGCATATGCCAGGGTTGCAGGCTTGATCCCCAGAAGGGGGTGTACAGGAGGCAGCTGATCAATGATTCTCATCATTGATGCTTCTTTCTCTCCCTCGCCCTTCCTCTCTGAAATCAATAAAAATATATTTATTAAAAATAAGAATGAAAATAGTTTTCATTGAAATGCAATTTTCTAAAAATTCTTTATGAATTTATGTATTTTTTTGCTGCTTGATGTCCATGGACACAGCAATTATAAAATGGATGTTTCCCTGTTCATGACAAAAATACCGGGTTGTTTTTAAGTTCACAATAGAACTTGGCTATTAAACCATGTGTGCCACTGTGTTGTGGGTGTGGATCTGGTGTGCTCTTTTATGGGAACACTCTCCTGGCAACAGTCCCTTAAGGAAAAGACATCTAAATGCAATTCCTGAGAGCAGTTTCCTAGTAATAAAAGTGTTAAGTACTGGGAACAACGTGACAATGTGCATTTTGCTAAAACCACTTTAAGGAACCAACCCCGATGCTTCTTTCTAAAATCCTCAGGTATACTTGAAATTTAAATATTTCCTCAAATTCTTTAATATATTTAAAATGTATTTAATTTAATTTTGTCAATGCAAACACAGCAGTTGTCAGACCTTTTTTTAAATAAAGCCTTTCCATTTCAGAAATTGTTTTCCTTCACTTGTTTTCTCTCTATATGTTCCCTATAGGCAGCTCTCAACTCTTTCTTTAAAAATTCCAGTCTTTTTTATTAGTTTAACAGAAGTACAAGTCGCAACTCCCTACACACTTTTGCAATTATTCTCTCTCTAAATTTAATAGCACTGCATCCATTTGGGGCATAAGTGTATACACAATCTGAAGATCATTCAGATCAATTCTGAAGAAATACTCAGGTGAATGTTATACCCACAACAAAACCAGCGACCATAAGTCAAAATTTATGCGGGGCCAAATGCTTTTAATTACCTTCCAGATGTATTGATGAGTATACACAGATGGCAGGGGAAGCAGCCTGGTTATGTGCAAGGAGGTGCATGAATAATTGCTATAGTTTGAACATAAAAGTTGTTTTACATATAAAATGACAGGATAAAAGATGTAGTGAGTTCTTTTTTAAAAAATATGTTTTTCTTGATTCAGAGAGAGGAAGGGAAAGGGAGAGAGAGATAGCAACATCAATGATAAAAGAGAATCACTGATCAGCTGCCTCCTGCACACCCACTACTGGGGATCAAGCCTGCAACCCTGGCCTGTGCTCTGACCAGGAATCGAACTGTGACCTCCAGATTTATAGGTCGCTGCTCAACTACTGAGCAACACTGGCCAGCTGGGCAAGATGTAGTGAATTCTATATGTCTTTTAGAAGGAGGAAACTGTCCAGCACTACACCCAGCACATAGAGGGAGCAAAAAAATGGTAACATCTTCCTGAAATTAAATAGAATAAAACGTGCATTCTAAAGGTTTTAAAAGATTATTCTATTCTTAACAAAGGAAATATAATTAACTTTAGATAATCAATGTTAGCTCATTTTTATTAATATCAGTCTTAATAAATTACATCCTGATCTCTTTATGTTACTAACATTTGCTGAATGATTTGTGTTAAAGACCCAAAATTCAATAAAAGAAATCTGAAGATCTAATTGGCTTTATGGAGTGATTCATGAATGGGGCAGTTTCCCATCTAGCAAGTAGAGAGGTCCTCCCAGGGGTTGTACAAAGGGAAGGTTTTTATAGGCAGGAGGAGGGTGGGGCAAGGAAGTTATCAGCAAAAGAAAAGGAAGAAGAGCTTGAGGCCAGAACATCATCTTTTGTTAGGGTTCTCATACAGATAAATTCACTAGTGCTAAATGGAAAATTTCAGGCAGGCTATTTAAATAAGGGTCACATTCCTGGGAGAGGTTGAAAATGCAGTGAAGTCTGGATTTGCTGTCCTGAGGGCAAATGGCTCCATTTTGGGCCTGTTGTTTCTTTTTGAACATGATTTAGAAGGCAAGCAATTAGAAAGTCACCTGTTACAGAAGTTCATTTTGTCTGCATAACTCAGGAAAGTCAGCACGGTTTCTTTATGAAATTGTTCCACAGGCAACATGAAAGCATTTTCGTATTGTCAACAAAGTAACCACGGCATGATAAATTATTACTTGGCAAACCTATCCATTAGCGAAAGTGCACACCTAAACGCCATTAGGAAATGAAGGAAATGTAACACGGCCTCCCTAAATTGATTTTTAATCTGGTTAGATTCTCAGGTTATTAGTCTTTACAATTACAGTTACTAAGTTGCATATTCTAATAATTTTTCATTAGTATACTCAAAAACGTGCCATGCATAAAAATATTGACTTGATACTTCTAGTGCATGCCTATACAATTTAAATTATATATAAGGATACTGAGAAAAGAAGAAAGACCCTCACATTTCCTTTGGTAAGTTAAAAAAAATACACACACACACACACACACACTTATATAGCAAAAACAAAATAATAGCAAAATAACTTATTTAATTGAATGTGGGCAGAAAAGTTTGTTTCAATACTCCACTTGAGTAAAATATAATAAAACTGTTACCAGAGAGGTCAGCCCTGGATTCAGCAAACTCGGTTCTTGAGTTTGGCAAAGAAAGAATTCAGAGCCCAAAACTCTAGCACAAGAAGTTTTTTTGTTTTGTTTTTAGCATACAAAGAAAAAGTACACTCAAAATGAGGATTCGAGTAGAATGCTCAGAGGTCGAACTTGGCCTTTTAGAAACAAAATTAACAGAGGCTGAAGTTAGCCAGCTGGGCTGCTGGATTCAGGAAACCAGTTACAGAGGTACAAGAAGGGCCTTTGGATAAAGGTTCAGGGAGTTAAGCTGGGACAAGCTGCCACTGCCTGCTGCTGCCCCGGTTGCAAATCTTGGGGGGACCCTTAGAGCTCAGGAGAAAGAAAGCAAATATACATGCCTGAAGAAAGAAGGCATGGGCATGCTCTAGAGAGAGAGAGAGAGCTTGCATGGAGTTCTTTGCCTTCAAGGTTTTCATCTGTTTCCTAAAGGTGGGAATTTTAGGGGAGGTCCCAGGGGAGGAACTCAATAGAATATTCATCAGCTTCTAGGTGTGTCCTTTTAGGGTCATGGTCCCTAGACACTAGGGTAGAGGGTTAATGGTCCTTGCATCTGGTCCTGATGCCAACCATGTTTTAAGCGAAAGGCAACTTTAGCAGCAGGCTCAGGAGAAACTTCTGCCCCCCACCCAAGAATCTGAATCAGAGGTCGTGCCCATAAGAGATTATCAGAGATGATTTCTTTTAACCTATCTATAGGTCGGGGCAGACTTCTATTTACCAAACTTCTGGTCTTCTTATGAATCTACAGTGACCCTTTGAAATCCCAAAGGTACATTACCACATCCCTAACTCAGAATATCTTATATACCTCAGTCCCCTTTTTCTATCTCTAAACCTCTCCTGCATATGGGGTCTCTAACTCTCCAATATATGAGGGGTTCCCATACACATGCATGTGTTAAATTTGGTGATTTTCTCTTGCTAATGTATGCCATGTCTATCTGATCATTAGACCCGCTAGAAGCACCTTAAGGGTGGAGGGAAGTTTGGCCCTCCCACACACAAGCAATGAGCATTGCCTGTGGGGAGGGATCACTTTGTGAATTGCTTGGGGAGAAGAAGAAGCAAGGATGAGCCCTCACCATTAAAGAAGTGGCAGCATGCCCGCCTGTGTGGCTCAGTGGTTGAGTGTCAGCCTATGAACCAGGGGGTCATGGTTCAGGGTACAAGCCTGGGTTGCGGACTGGATTCCCAGTGTGGGGCATGCAGGAGGCAGCCGATCAATGATTCTCTTTCATCATTGGTGTTTCTATTTCTCTCTCCATCTCCCTTCCTCTCTGAAATCAATAAAAATATATTTAAAACAATTAAAAAGAAGTGGAAGAACATCAGAAGGAGCCAGCAAAGAAGGTACTAGAAAGCTAAGCCCTTGGGGACAGAGGACAGTGTATTGAGAAGAAATTCTGATGGATGAAGCATGGAGCAGTTGTAAAACTGAGAAGTACAAAAATGGACTAAATTTACAGAGGGAGGGAGGGAGGGAGGGAGGGAGGGAGGGAGGGAGGGAGGGAGGGAGAAAGAGAGAGAGAGAGAGAGAGAGAGAGAGAGAGAGAGAGAGAGAGAGAGAGAGAGAGAAACGAGGAGGAGGAGGAGGAGGAGGAGGAGGGGAGACTATTACAACAGAAAGAGCTGAATTGCCTTGAAGGGACATATTTAAGTGCCTCTCCAACCTCCAGTCCCATCAGTGAGAATGAGGCTCTGGTGCCAAATACAATCTGTCCTAGAAAGCAAAGGAAGTAGCATTTTTGGAACATTTGGAGTGGCAATATGTAGACTTTGACAGACCCCTGCATGTAGCAAGCTCTCTTTTGGAAAATTGAAGTCAATTGAAAAATAAATTTGGACATACTCTTATCTTTTGTAAGACTAACAGTTGCCGGTAGTTGGATTTATGTAGTTCAAAGATAGTTTAGTATTTTGTTCAAAATAAGTTTCTCAATCTTTGCTCCATAACTACGTTCTGTGTCAACAGCTGTCATTTCAGTCTTTGGCAGGAGAGTTGTTACTGAAAATTGACTTTCAATGAGTCCTATCACCTCATCCAGGTAGATTACAAGGCCTTGAACAAGAGATACTACCTTTCAGAGTGAGCACTTTAGGTCCAAAAGTAGCATATATTTTGTTCTATCCTAAGGTAGTGCACTGGGTTTCCCTGTAGAGTTACTTTTCATCCTGTGTAGTTAAATTACCCTACTTTTTCTGGTAGGCATAGGGCTACTTATTTTATACTGCACACTAAATTCACTTTCAGTCTAGTTCCAATGATCTGAAATTATTAAGATCATGAGAGTTGTGAATTTTATTTTATCATGTTTACCCTTCCTTAGGTCTTATACAAAGTTTTACAAATTATTTTCCTCTAAGTTTGTCAGAGTTAAAAAAAAAATCAAAATGGAGGATTGCAAGAATTTCTAAATGTGCTCATGTAGCAATGTAAAATATCCAATTTTTTTTTTCAATAGAAGATGGGGAAAATTGGGTTCACAACCTTCAACTTACCTGAAGTGGGATCCTAGAGCCTTGATTCTACTACTTGCATGAGAATAAAAAAACGTGCATAAGTTATGAATTATATTTATAATCTTTTACCTAAATAAACTGTGGGGGGAATGCAGATTTCAGCCCTCTCTCTGACTGAAGGGAAATGACCATCTTTAGGCATCAGCTTTAAACACCAAAACAGAACTGCTTTTGCACCCAAACAAGGCAAGCCAGCAGATGGCTGCTCCTCGCCCCACGAAGAGCAGTGTGAGCACCTACCTACTAAATGCCTCCTCAGTTTACATTCTACACAAATCAATTATGTTCCCTTAAAGAGCCTCGGTTCCACTGTGCGATCTCTGCATGCTGGATCCTACACTCATGTTATGTGGGAAGATCATCTCATTGAAACAATTTGATTGACACTGTTGACATGAACAGTAAATATAAGTGGCTTCCACAGACTAATGGGCGCATCTTAAGCGTTGAGAGGTTTCTCTGAGTACGGTGACTTGTGTCACGGTCCGTGGAAACTTGGGGAAACATCTCCACATAGAGGCCTAACACAGTGAACATTTTTGATAGTTTTTTATAAATATATATGATTTAATATATTGTAATTATCTATGTTCAGTAATCCTAAAACTATACCTCAGAGAAAATGTAATCTTGGATCGACTATTTAGCAACAAAACCATAGGGGCATAACAACTGAGCAGTGAGTACAGTAAGAAATAACAATTGAAATGTGCATATAGAAACATTGCATCAATACATATATATTTCCTTACTTTGTCATCTGAGAGGACCAGAAAACAGTAACACCCCAAGAAAAATGAATATGCCTAGTGATACTTTAAGGTATTAACATAATGTGTTCCCCATATATGGACATATGACAACTCTATTACCTTTACCATTCTTCTGTATATCTAAAACACATATTACAAAATAAAAAGTTTACTTTAAAATGCCATTTATACTAAAACCAAAAGATACAATTCACCACGGAGCAAAACTAAGAAACACGTGAAGGAAAAGGGAAATAAAGGAATAACTAAGAAGTAGAAAAACAGACTAAAAATTGTAAAAATAGGTTATTTCTGAAATGAATCTGAACTGGCAGATGTATCCTAACATTCATATGGAAAAATAAAACCAAGAATAGAGGTTGAGCAAGCAAACAGGATAACCTGCTTCCCACACAACTATAGCTATTCGGTGGCAACATGATATGATTTGCCAATGTCTTGACTAGTTAATTATCTATTACCAATATACTATCCAACACCTTTAAAGTGTAAGCAAGCAAACAAACAAACATTTTAAATTTTAAAATAAAAAAGAGCCTGGCTATTGTGGCTCAGTGGCTGAGCGTCCACTTAAGAACCAGGAAATCTTGGTTCAAAACCCGGTCAGGGCTCACGCATGGGTTAAGGGCTCGATCCCCAGCATGGGGTGTGCAGGAGGCAGCGATCAATGAGTCTCGCTCATCACTGATGTTTCTATCTCTCGCTCCCTCTCCCTTCCTCTCTGAAATCAACAAAAGCATTTTTTAAAAATAAAAAAATAGCCCTAGCTAGTTTGCCTCAGTGGATAGAGTGCCTGCCTGCGGACCAAAGGGTCCCAGGTTCGATTCCAGTCCCAGGTTTGATTCTTGTTAAGGGCATGTACCTCAGTTGCAGGCTCCTTGCAGGCCCGGGTCCTGGTTGGGAGGCAACCAATCGATGTGTTTCTCTCTGTCTTTCCCTCTTTATTCCACTCTCCCTAAAAATCTACAGAAAAATATCCTCAGGCAAGGATTAACAACAAAAATATAAAATTAAAAACAGTGTAAATACCTCTTCTGGAATTATTATATTGGCTACTGGATTTTCCTGCATGGGCTGTGCTAATTAAATTTTAGTCTTTAAAGCATATTTTATATTTAGCGAAGTGGTGTATAAAATTTTATGTAGGATTCAGTGTTCATGATACTCTCATAGGATCCACTGCACTGCCGAAATTAAACTAATAATGCTGAAAAGGATGTTTACCTTCAAGATCCCTGTGGTACTTTTAAAGATCAATCAACTTGGCACTTCTGAAAATTTAAATTAAATTGATGATGTCTCATTACACTCTCTTTGATGATTATGATTGCAAAGGAGCAGAATATAAATCTTAAGGAAGCCAGCTCTGAAAGGCTAACTAAGAAAACAAGATAAATGCTGAGTACAGACATTGTGACTTTTGTTCATCACTGATAGATAATTAATCATTTTACTTTTCGCTTACTGATATCTGAAGTATACCTTATGACCTTTTGAAGTACACCTTTAATTTTTTGAAATATTAAAAATAAGATTGAAAGTAATGCAGCTGAATTTTAAATATAAAAACTGAGTTTATTTATAATACTAATTTACTATCCACAGGATTATTTTCTAGTAACTCCAAAAGTATTTAACTTTTAGATAATAAACTAACATATAGTAGTTTACATATCAACTATATTCTTTGTTTATATATCAAATAAACCATGCTTCTAAAACTATTTTTAAACAAAAAATAATTATCAAACAACTAGAGGCCTGACACACAAAAATTCGTGCAAGAGTAGGCGTTCCTTCCCCTAACTGTGGGCACTGGCTTCCCTCTAGCACCTGGGACCCAGGCGGCTTCCCTCCGGCCGCTGGCAGGCACCTGGGATCCTGGCAGCTTTGCTTTAGGCCCAGCTTCGTCCGGAAGGACGTTTGGAAGGATGTCCGGTCTAACTAGTATATTACCCTTTTATTATTATAGATATTATAATTTAAACAATTAACATTTATGAATATCATTTAATATTAATTTTTTTCTTTTAAAATTTTAGTAAAGTCATATTAGGGTAATTCTTTCTCCTAATATATATATTTTTTAAGGTCCACTCTACATCTTAATCAATAGAATAGTGACAGTCCTATAATTTGAAGCTCTAGCAATAAAAAAAAGATAAAGTTATTAAGTAAAATTGGAGGACAAAACCATCATTTGTATCTAGTACTTATTATGGGAATAGTCTGTCAATAGCCAGGTAAAACTATATTTTAAAAGGGGTTATAGTTAGAGTTGTAATAAGAAAGCATATACTTTAAAACAAATTCATCAGAAAATAAGCAGGAACCATTTGAAGAAATATAATTTACTGATAAACATAGCCAAGGAGAGACAAATGTAGTATAGGAATGAAAGTACTATCAGTTCTTAAAGATTAAGTGCAAAAATTATGGAAAAAGAAAAATAGTTAAAACCAGGCTGTCTTAAAATTTGGAAGAATATGTGAGAGCATAGGCTAAAACCACATGTAAGTTTTCATCAGTGAAGATCCAGGCTAATGTGTGATTTCATTTAACTGAATATGGAATCCAAAATGAGATGACTATATTATGACATTCATTTACTGATGGGTGACTCGGCAAAATGACAAAGCTGCAAATCTGAAAATTGTTTCAAAAAATTATCTCACAGAGACACTAAAGTGGGTAATACAATTAAATCCTTGCTAATATGTTAGTAAAAATATGTTCATTATTAATGTACTGAAAATATAAATTATTTTTCCTTTAATATTTTAGTGTTATTTTTATGGATGCAATATATTTTAAAATATATTTAAATTTTATATTTATTTTTAGATTACAGTTTTGGGGCTTACAAAGTAACAATTCAATTACCTAGTAAAAGTACCTATTTGGTGCTAAAAAATGCAAAGGTGTGTGTGAGAGAGAAAACACTCAATAGTCTCTAGATTCTAGAGTAATATGTAGGTAAAGAAAGAAGAGTCATTAGTAAATGTTTTTTAAGTTGAAAAAAAAAACCTAAAATAGGGTTAATATATATAGGCATTTTAAAAAATGATAGGAAGTATTAGAAGTTTGTCCATAAGAAATTAAAATACAAATATGAGGGGCTCTAAGATATTTTATCAATGCACAAACATTTAGAAAAGCACTTCATTAGTTAATTGATATATTTAACTGAATGATTTCCATTCTTATTTAGTCAGCTTTTCATTAGTATGAAAATGTGAACTCTTTGAAGCTTGATTAGTGGGTTTACAGAAAATGAAGTTACCTTTTTAATCTCAGAGTTAACTGTGAGGCAGAATGGATGTTCTAATTACCTGAAGGGTTGAAATTATTCATGTATGCCAAAGATTTAATTGATCCAGATGCATACTATAAGGAGAAGACCAAACCAGCTCTAAAGGAGTCTTTTTTTCTGAAGAGCTGATGAAATTCTATGTTCACAACAGAGAAAATAAAGAACCTTTATTTTTAAAATGTCCCAATTTTCTTAGTAAAGCCTAACAAGTCATATATGTCTCAAAGTGCTAGTTCTGGAGCCCCCATTTATTGGTATGAACTTCCATATTATATTTTCACGTATTTAGATATGCCCCATAGGAAGCAGCAACTTATCTATATATATAAAAGCCTAAGTGACCATTTGACCATTGGACCGGTAGCTATGACACTCACTGACCACCAGGAGGCAGAGGCTACAACCAGTAGGTTGCCTTGCTGCTGGGGTCCTGCTGATCGGGACTGGACGAGAGGGGCCAGACATGCCCTGAAGCCCTCCCGTGGTCCTTCCCTTGCCCTGATCATGCACCGGTGGGATCCCTCAGCCTCGCCTGCATCCTCTCTTAATCTGGGACCCCTGGGGGGATGTTGGAGAGCCATAGGCCGAGGGACCCCACCGGTGCATGAATCCATGCACCAGGCCTCTAGTTTTCTATAAAAGGATGGAGGGCAAATATTTCAGGCTGTGCAGGCCCTTGTGGTCTCTGCTGTAACTAAGGCCTCAGCTTTGAGCTAGTGTAGAAAGCAGTCATAGACAAAACCAAGAGAATGGCTAGGTGTGGTTCAGTAAAACTTTGTTAATAATACAAGAAACTTGCCTGCCACCCATAAGTGACAACCCGGATGAAAGCATGTCTCAGCTACCATAACTAGGAAGCTTAATGCTTTGAAGTAATTTTACCTCCTATTCATCCACCTCTTTCTTTTCAACATCAATGATACAAAGTTCTAGTGAAATTTTGTTCATTGAATTTCAATGCATTCAGCATTGAATGTCCTGAGTCTATTCTTGCACTGCTTCTCATAATAGGAAGTATTAGTGTTTAAAAGGGTAGACATATGGTGAGATTGTTCTACAGTCCAGGTAATTTCTAAGTAAACCAGATTTTCTCGATATGCTGCATAATTTCAAGCAATAACTTAGAGGATTTAAGCATGTTCAGTCAGTCATTCTTACACAAATAATGGATGCCCAAAAGGATTCATGCAACTTCCAAAAATGCCAGAGTCCATTACGACACTGGATAAAGGCAGGTTAGCTTGTTGGCAGCCTGAATAAATATAAAAGACTAGCAGAGGATCCATCTGTATATGATTAAGCCCTTGTTTAAAAAAATTGATTATCCATATTTTCAAAATTGGTGATTTTTAGAATTTTCAGTTCCAAGAAAATCTTGTCTGTTAAAATTTCCAAGAATACAAAAAGAGCCTAATGGAGTCAGATCCTAGTCATTTTTACACAGGGACAGGACAGCACGGCCTCAAATCCCCAAAGCTACATAATCTTGGGTGAGACAGTCATACCTCTGTCTTATCTGCTCCTTTGAAAGCAGGAAGAAAACATGGTGGCTATTTCCTGGAAAGGATCTTGAAATTCACTGAGTTTATTTATGTGCTTAGAACTGAACCAGGTACAGTATAAGTGCTACGTAAGTGTAACTTATGTTGTTTTTTATTTACTTATTTAATTTTAATTTATTCTTAAATACTTTATTGTTGAAAGTATTACATATGTCCTCCCCCCCCCCACATTGATCTCTACCAGCCCACCCCCGCCCCTCAGCCCTGGCCTTCACCTCCTATTGTCTGTGTCCATTGGTAATGCTTATATGCATGCAAGTTCATTGGTTGATCTCTTTGTTATTGTTTTTCATTTATGTTCTCAGGATTTTGAACAACAGTTATTAAGTATGTATTAATAATCTCAGAATCCATCACTTCAGAGGCATATTTCCAAAGCCATCCAGTACCTTGGCAATATCGTTTACCTGTCAGGTACACGCCTGCTATTTTATTTCTGTAGAAGAGCAAGGCTGGCTTTGACAGTCTTGGCACTGTCTTCGGTCTAATGTTTAGAGACTGAAAAAGAGCCATGTTTTATAACTGCTGTGCTATCGATCCCCGGGGAGTCAGAACTGTCACGTTGATAGCAATATTGTTATTTCTAGAATGAGTTTCAGAAGCATGACATTAACCCTTGGACATACACCCTGTCCTACATGCTTAACCACTGAGCCACACTGGCTGGGCTGGGCTACTTTTGTATACAACTTAATTTTCTGACTCCATTAGGACATTCTGAGGTATAATCAGGGCCCAATGTGTTAAACACACTGAACTGTGAGTGTTCTGTATAATACAAGTTTCCTTCCTAGAATGGTCAGAATAGCTAAGTATATTTTTAATATGTTAGTTTAATAATTTTCTTAAGCAGGATATTAAGTGCTTTAAGATGGACATGGTTAAAATAAATTTTGCACAGGTATCCTCTGATAAGCCTGGGAATGTCTCAATACGAGACCAAATTATGAAGCCAGCTCTCAGTGCTCAAATATGTACCACAAGTTGGCTTCTTTTAAGGACAAGCGGTGCAAATGCCTAGAACACGTGTTTAATTATGAGTCAGACATAATTTAGTGGTGCCTGAGTATGGAATTTAACAATGGCCCACCAATTTGCATTTAAATATTGTCAAGCTCACTGCATTAGGAGAAAAATCTCTTCAGTTATAAGCTCTTTAAAGAAACGTGTCTGGTTGAATTATGACTGGAAATAGTCCCAGTGTTTACAGATAAGCTACTGACCCCACAGGCCATGAAATGACACAATAGTTATTTTGTCTCAAGTAATTTTAACCTATCAAAATATGTAATTCAGAAAAATTCACAAATACAATATGGAGGATGTTTAAAGGAATAGTGACTATTCACACAGCCAAAGATCTCGCTGGCTGACATCTTAAAAAATGATATCATAAGAAATCAAAGCAGAAGGGGACACACCACATTTCTCCTTCCACCTCTGATAGAAATACAATGAGTCAATGTTCTTTGCTTAAGACTAGCAAGGTGTATAAACTAATTTGCTGCACTGATGCCTATAATTGATAGTTTCTACTCATTGAGATCTTCTCAATGCCACGGCAGCTGTAATTTTCCTGAGGCGATCTAGCGCTCTATCAAGGAGAAGTCATATTTATCTGAACAAAAGCAAAGGTGGTGATGTGTGCAGTCCAACGGTTTCCATGCTAGAAATGAAGATTTGTGAAAACACTGCGCCAGAGTACTGAGTAAAGGAGGGTAAAAAGGAAATTAACAGGCGATTAAACAAGCCTCAGTGATATTATGAACACAAATCTAGTCACCGAGAGCTAACAGTAGCCCTTTGTAAAATAATAAATGCACTAATTTAATGTCTTTTTAAAAGTTACCATATATCATGTTAGTTTTTCTTCCAAGCCCTAGCACTAAAACTGAAAACATTTTCCTTCTATTCTATTGAAAATGATAGAAATTGAGAAAAGATACATTATCTAGAGTTGGGTTTGGGGAAAAGAATAATGTCTAACTATACCGTTTGTTCATTTTCTAAAATAAATGTTGCTTTTCTATATTTTTAAAACAAGTGTTACTCATCTCTATGGCTATCAGTGTTGTTTGTTTTCTGTATTTTTAAATGTTACATAACCTGAAATAAACTGACATAAGGCGGTTATCTATTAGAAAAAAAATTTTTTCAGAGAAAATTCAACACCACCAAAAAAATGTTTGTGGATATGAAGAAATAATTGAGTTCTTGACATGTAACTTTACAGGTCAAAACTTGAAAAGGCAACATTTGGAAATAAACTGATATAAAATTGTAGAATTTTAGTTGGGAGCTAAGTGGGTGGTTTCATGAAACAAATTGAGTATGTGACCTGGATTTCAGAAGGTGCAAAGAACAAAGGGTGAGTTAGTTAAGAGCCAGAGGTCAGTTTAGCTCCTGGAATCAGGAAACAGTGGATGGATATGATCAAGGTCACCTTTGGACACAATCCAAACTGTCAGGGAGGAGGTGAAAACATGAAACAGATTGAATTCTAGTTTTCTAGACATGAGAAATGGATATGGGGGGCATTCAAGTCTCTTGGAGCCTAAGCCAAGTAAAGCCAAGCCCATGAACGCAGTGACTATAAGATGGTATATGAAGTGCATTGCCTTGCAGGAATAAATGATCAGTTGCCTTAGTTTTATTTTCATCCCATTTTAAAAACTTAACTACTAAGTAAGTAAGGAGGCTGCACACTCAGGAAAAGGTTTAAAAGATTTTGCCTTCTCAAATGGATTAATTATCCACCATAAATTACATTTGAAAAAGTAACTTTTTAAACTGGTATTTTTTAGTTTGTATGCAAAGAAAAATCTGTAAAAAAAAACTGTATTTGCAAACCCAAATGTACTGTCGATGAAAGAAAGCTGTATATATTGATTATAGTTAGTAATAACCTTTTCAATCTATAATATGGGCATTAAAATTAACAATAAGAAATATATATATATATATATGTGTTCTTATATAAATATATATAAAGTTGTTCTTAGAGATGTTTACTGCATTAAATGCTAAATGAAACAATAATTCATCATTTTGATAGTTAAAAAACAACTACTGCCAGGTGTCACTTATGTTTAGGACATAAAAGATTCTCTTAGGTATTAAAAGTACTCAGAGATGAAGCATGCTAAAAACAGTTATCAGAATTTGTTTGTACTACAGCCAGCGACAAATAAAAAAGAAATGCAAGACTGGGAACAGGCACAAGTTGATTTACAGCAGTTAATTTATTTTTATAAGTTCCATTAGATAGATTTCAAAACAAACTTTAAGATCAAAAGTACTACGATAATAAAATATACATAATAAAAATCTCAGCAAGTTAATCATGATAATGAGCAAAATGGGAAAGTGCTGCGTAGAAATAAAATGCTAATTTTCTTGTGTTATATTAGAATAAAAGATGCTGCCTAAAAGTTGATTTGATAATTTAGAAAAAAACACATTTTCATTAAACACAACTATCAAAATATAAAACTTAAATGCACTGTTGAAAATTACTAAGCAAAAAAGTAATGGAAACATGACTTTAGAGTGAAAGTGGAAGCAGAGAAGAATGTGGATATTATGAATATCAAGTATGATTTACAGCTGAGCTATTAAGAACGAAACTTTGGAAATTGGTTCACGGAATAAAATATAATTGTGTGTGTATAAATGAGATGGAAAGAAAATTAAAAACATAAAAGTTTGGCAGATGAGAATGGGCAAAGGAAAAAAGAGCTAAAGTTTTTGATTATCAATATTTGTCAGGCACTTTTATAATGCCTTCTGGGCCAGACACTCAGAAGTAATAAATAAAGCACCATTACTAGCTTCATGCTATAAAACGCCAAAACTAAGGCTTAGAGAAGTCTGATAATAGTAACAACTGGTACTGATTGAATGGTTATGTTCTAAGTCAAGAAACATTAAATAGGACAACATGCATAATTTACATTTTTTGTAATAGTAAGTCCTCAATTAAGATAAAGTAATTTTGTACCTTCCTGCATGAGTAACAAGTTTTACCTAGAGGAAATTATGGAATTAAAAAGTTATGACTAGAAGAATAGTAGCAAATTATACAAATGCCTCAGACTTTAACCATTCAAGCAGGGAAGGCAGGAATGAGCATGTAATGGCTATATGGGCAATGTATTCAACTTAATACATAATAACTATGAGGACTCGCAGTATGGAATCTAAATTTTTGCTTGTTTATACAGTATTTAAAATTGAATTATAGGTGACAAAATAATGACAAGTGAACCATCTAAAACAGTGGTTCTCAACCTTCTGGCCCTTTAAATACAGTTCCTCATGTTGTGACCCAACCATAAAATTATTTTCGTTGCTACTTCATAACTGTAATGTTGCTATTGTTATGAATCGTAATGTAAATATCTGATATGCAGATGGTCTTAGGCGACCCCTGTGAAAGGGTCGTTCGACCGCCAAAGGGGTCACAACCCACAGGTTGAGAACCGCTGAATAAACCAGATTATAATAAAGACCCAAACACATACAAAAGAAACAATATTCTAATTTGACATATTCAAAAAATTTATGTCCTCAATAGTCTCTTGCACATTGAGGATAACATATGTAACTCGTACAGTTAGTTATAACCAATAGCTGACTATTATAAATGCTTATAGTGTTAAGAATCAAATTGAAACAGACCTTCTTGAATAGAATAAAAATATCAAAGAAAAACAAACCTATGAACGAAAAGGAACATGAACACAGGTACAGAAGGGAGTGAACTTTAATGCTATATTATGTTCCATTCTATGGGAATATTTATTAAAGTCTTGATATAATTGAAAATATTGGGGGAAAATAAGTTATAAAATATGTCTTTGCAGAAATAATAGACTTTTACTTTTCAAATAGGAAGGTATTCTAATATGTCCATTTGCATATAGTAGTCATATTTGACCTAACTTGCTAATTTTTATCGACCATCAACTTTTTAACATTATATGACTAAAATATTTAGGTGGGAAATTTTTATAATACTTGGGAGAGTTTTGAAAACTTTCAATATCATATACAGTTTCATTTTCAGCAATTGCTGACACATGTTTAAGATTGTCAAGACAAAATTTACTAACATATATAACCAAATTTACATCTTTTATCGAAATACTATATAACCTGCCTTTCTTGACAGATTAAAGAAAGCTGTTTCATAAATTGTGCAAATTGAACCTCTGTTACCCAAATCATAGCTTTGCTATTTGTTTCTTACAATAGGGTAAAAATAAGTGTCTCATAAAAACAAAATATAAGAGACAGCCTGTCATTCTTTTCTAAGAAAATATTTGTCAGGAACCCTTCAAAAATAATTGGAAAGAACATATGTTAAGTTCTACAACCCAATGAGTCATTTTAAGGCACATCTGAGCATGTTAAAGAATGTTATGTTTTATGACCAACCTAGTTGTACAAAGATGTATTCCCAAAGTTTTCTCAAACATTTTAAAAGAATTATTTTGCCTCATTTTAAGCTTAAAGAAAATGTATTCCATTAAAAAATTTTGTTAATTTCCCTAGGCTGACAATGCTCTGTATATATCTTATTGCTATGTTCATTGCACTATGATTCATTCTGGCAAATATTGTTTGGAGCCCTGCTGTATTTTTTTAAATTGTCATCTAGATTTTAGTTTTTAATTTCTCTGCTAAGTAAAGTTTTATTTTCCCCTGAGAATACAATGCTAACATCCATAATTTTTCAGGAAAAGGAATAATCATATTTCAATGAAACAAGAGCACTAATTTGTGTATCTTGTTTTATTCTTGTTCATTTCTTTCACTCATCTGATCCATAGCAGAAGAGAAACATGTATTTTTGCCGGGGTCCAACCCCAGCGGGTCCAGGGGTCCCCAAAGGTGTGGACGGAGTCGGCGAAGAAGGAGTGACACGGAGACAGCGTTCAGTTGATCAGCAGCCTAGCCAGGATCTCCAGCCAAGTTCTGGTCTGGATCTCCAGCCAGGTTCTGTGTCCATGGTCTCTTGCTAGGTTCTCCAGGTTCTCCAGCCAGGCTCTGTAGCCATGTTCCCTCGCTAGGTTCTCCAGCCAGGTTCTGTCCAGGTTCTCCAGCCAGGTTCAGTCACCAGGTTCTAGTCAGGTTCTCTTGCCAATTTCTGTAGTCAGGTTCAGTCCAGGATCTTTTGCCATGTTCTCTCGCTAGGTTCTGTCTCTAGGTTCTGAAGCCAGTTTCTGTCCAGGATCTTTTGCCATGTTCTCTCCAGCGAAGTTCTTCTGTCCCTAGAGAACGTTCTGTGTAGGTTCTGTGCCAATTTCTGTCTCTCTCTCTGTGTCCTTACATCTGTATTTATACCAGTTGATTCCAATCCTATCAATCTCTATTTCAAAGGTTAGGGCGTTTCTTATCTCCATTCCAGGGAGTAAAGATTATGTAGCTTAAGCATGATTGTTTGTAGTTAAAGTGATTAATTACCCGCCTGGCACTTAGTTAAGGGGTTTTATTCCCTCCCTAACTTCAGGGGAAAATCCCTACCTGGGGAAACAACCTTTCTCAGAGACCTTGGTTAAAACACATAGTGCCTAGAAGGTGAGCAAACATATGAAGAACAGTATGCCATATATGCCAGGTCCCTTGAAACAGCAAGCATGGACTGGCTCCCGGCAAATTCCCCCTTTTTTATTTTTTAAAAGCCAGGCATTAAAAAGAAAAACCCGAAATGCTCTCTTGTATCCATTTTAAGAGTAGGATTGGCGCTTTCCGCTATTACCTGAGTCCTGATCTATTACCCCAGGGAGAACTTGCCAATCCTGCACTTTCCCAGGGTGGAAAGGCTGCAGTGGTGTTAAGGATAAGGCTCCTTGAGCCTACCTTCTCCCATGCCTCTACATTTACCTTTCAGGCACCTTTATTTGCCGGGAGCTGGTCCATGCTTGCTGTTTCAAGGGACCTGGCATATATGGCATACTTTTCTTAATATGTTTGCTCACCTTCTAGGCACTATGTGTTTTAACCAAGGTCTCTGAGAAAGGTTGTTTCCCCAGGTAGGGATTTTCCCCTGAAGTTAGGGAGGGAATAAAACCCCTTAACTAAGTGCCAGGCGGGTAATTAATCACTTTAACTACGAACAATCATGCTTAAGCTACATAATCTTTACTCCCTGGAATGGAGATAAGAAACGCCCTAACCTTTGAAATAGAGATTGATAGGATTGGAATCAACTGGTATAAATACAGTTGAAACAAGACAACAGCAGACAGAACTTAGGAGAGAGAGAGAGACAGAACCTAGGCACAGAACCTACACAGAACGTTCTCTAGGGACAGAAGAACTTCGCTGGAGAGAACATGGCAAAAGATCCTGGACAGAAACTGGCCTCAGAACCTAGAGACAGAACCTAGCGAGAGAACATGGCAAAAGATCCTGGACTGAACCTGACTACAAAAATTGGCAAGAGAACCTGACTAGAACCTGGTGACTGAACCTGGCTGGAGAACCTGGACAGAACCTGGCTGGAGAACCTAGCGAGGGAACATGGCTACAGAACCTGGCTGGAGAACCTGGAGAACCTGGCTGGAGAACCTAGCAAGAGACCATGGACACAGAACCTGGCTGGAGATCCTAAACAGAACTTCGCTGGAGATCCAGACCAGAACTTGGCTGGAGATCCTGGCTAGGCTGCTGATCAACTGAACGCTGTCTCCGTGTCATTCCTTCTTCGCCGACTCCGTCCACACCTTTGGGGACCCCTGGACCCGCTGGGGTTGGACCCCGGCATCTGGCGCCCGAACAGGGACCCCTAGGTAAGCACCCCACACTCGGGACGGATCGGACTCCACCGTAGGAAGAGGGTGGATAGTCTTCGCCGACTCCGTCCACACCTTTGGGAACCCCTGGAACAGGATTCCCTTAGGTAAGCCCCCCCATTGAGAACCCCCACACTCGGGACGGATAGGACTCCACCAGGGTGCTACAGACCCCCCTATAGAGGATAAATAGGGTAAGAAGGTGGATAGTACAGAACTTAGATTGAGAAGATGTGCCATACTGAGTCCAAAGAAAGAAGACTCTGTATTGATCTTTAGATTAAGAAGATGTGCCATACTGAGTCTAAAGAAAAAAGACTCTGTATTGATATTTTAACACATATGCTTGCTAGCAGAGGAGTTAAGGTTACGCCCAGTCAGACAGAATGTTTTATACAAGAAGTATGTCCATGCTTTTCTGAGGAAGGAAAGGTAAATGTAAAGGCATGGGAGGAGGTAGGCCCAAGGAGCCTTATCCTTAACCCCACTGCAGCCTTTCCTCCCCGGGAAAGTGCAGGATTGGAAAGCTCTCCCTGGGGTGATAGATCAGGACTCAGGTAATAGCAGAAAGCGCCCATCCTACTCTTAAAATGGATACAAGAGAGCATTTGGGTATTTTTTTCTTTTTAATGCCCGCTTTTAAAAAATAAAAAAGGGGGAATTTGCCGGGAGCTGGTCCATGCTTGCTGTTTCAAGGGACCTGGCATATACGGCATACTGTTCTTAATATGTTTGCTCACCTTCTAGGCACTATGTGTTTTAACCAAGGTCTCTGAGAAAGGTTGATTCCCCAGGTAGGGATTTTCCCCTGAAGTTAGGGAGGGAATAAAACCCCTTAACTAAGTGCCAGGCGGGTAATTAATCACTTTAACTACGAACAATCATGCTTAAGCTACATAATCTTTACTCCCTGGAATGGAGATAAGAAACGCCCTAACCTTTGAAATAGAGATTGATAGGATTGGAATCAACTGGTATAAATACAGTTGAAACAAGACAACAGCAGACAGAACTTAGGAGAGAGAGAGAGAGACAGAACCTAGGCACAGAACCTACACAGAACGTTCTCTAGGGACAGAAGAACTTCGCTGGAGAGAACATGGCAAAAGATCCTGGACAGAAACTGGCCTCAGAACCTAGAGACAGAACCTAGCGAGAGAACATGGCAAAAGTTCCTGGACTGAACCTGACTACAGAAATTGGCAAGAGAACCTGACTAGAACCTGGTGACTGAACCTGGCTGGAGAACCTGGACAGAACCTGGCTGGAGAACCTAGCGAGGGAACATGGCTACAGAACCTGGCTGGAGAACCTGGAGAACCTGGCTGGAGAACCTAGCAAGAGACCATGGACACAGAACCTGGCTGGAGATCCTAAACAGAACTTCGCTGGAGATCCAGACCAGAACTTGGCTGGAGATCCTGGCTAGGCTGCTGATCAACTGAACGCTGTCTCCGTGTCATTCCTTCTTCGCCGACTCCGTCCACACCTTTGGGGACCCCTGGACCCGCTGGGGTTGGACCCCAGCATATTTTCATATGTGTATCTCCTACAATGCCTTCCATATTCCTAGATATGTGTATTAAATTCAGACATATGCATGAAATTGCTTTCATAAAGCTACTGTTTGAAGACTGGCAACAGCATTACTAGCTGTGCATATTTTATTGAGGTTTTAGTCGCTTGTTAGTTAAACTCTAGCTACCCTCTATGACTTAATATATTAAAATCATTTTTTATGTGAAACATTATTTAAAAAGGTCAATTTTGTTCAATGAAGGCACCTCCAAGATGAGAAGACTTTTATATAATGTCGTCTAATTTGACAGTCGCCTACCTTAAGCCAGTGTTGATAACTTCAGGTAAAGCACCTCATATTTATGAATGGTAATATGAATGCCAAACCAGAAGTCATGCCTACTCCTGACTCCCTTACCCCATTCACTCTGGCCCAGCTGCTGTCAGTCCTGTTCTCTTACAGCATCTATAAGCTACTTTTTCCATTTGTACAAAACATCCTACTAGTTAAGAGATGAAAGAGGATATAATACAAAAAGATGAATGAGACAGGCCTTCTAGGCAATGGTTGTTAATCAACAAGCAATCCCCCCCTAAAAAAAATCAACTTTGTGATGAATTTTTCTTTAGACTATTATAATACTAGTGTAAATGTCCCATATAATAAAAAGCTAATATGCAAATAGACCAAATGGAGGAACTACCAGTCGCTATTATGCGCACTGACCACCAGGGGACAGACGCTCAATGCAGAAGCTGCCCCCTGGTGGTCAGTGTGCTTCCACAGGGGTAGTGCCGCTCAGCCAGAAGCTGGCTCATGGCTGGCCAGTGCAGCGGTGGTGGCAGGAACCTCTCCCGCCTCCATGGCAGCACTAAGGATGCAGGCCTAAGCCATTAGTCAGACATCCCCCGAGGGTTCCCAGGCTGCCAGAGGGATGTCTGACTGCCAGCTTAGGCCTGATCCAGCCAGGGAGTAGGCCTAAGTCATCAGTCAGACAACCCTGAAGGGTCCCGGACTGTGAGAGGGTGCAGGCCAGGCTGAGGGACTGCACACCACCCCTCCCCACCCCCCAGTGCACAAATTCCATGCACCGGGCCTCTAGTACAATAATAAAAAAGAGAGATGGAGATAAAGTCCTTTTATAGATAAAAAGGAAGTGGGGGAAAAAACTTATTATGAAACAAAACAAATGTTCATAACACTTTTAACAAGTTATTTTATGCTATGTAGAATTAAATATAGAATAGAAATATTAGAAAAACTATAGAAAAGTAATTTTAAACATGAACTATTACTTCTCAGATAAATATTAAAATATATCTTCAAATTGTACAGATAAAATCCTTTATTTTAGTGTAGTAATACAAATATGTTATAGAAATTGAATTAAAATGACTATAAAACTGCTAATATATATACACACATACATATTTACTCATGAAAAATTTTACTATACTTTTCAAAGACACACCAGGCATATTACATTAAATAATTTGGTAATCACAGATCTTATGTACTAATTTTTGTTACTTGATTGGTATTATTTTCCATTAAGTACATAAAACTGTGTGGTGTTGGTTACAGACATTTTAATGTGAAACAAGAACACTGTGCATATGAAGATATTTTGAGTCTATGGAGAAACTTGTAAATAATGGATTCTGCTGCCTCATGTCATTGAAAACATTTATTATAAAGAAAGCTCAAATATAGCTAAAACTCAATGATCACGAAGACTGAGCCTGGTCATTGCAGGAAGAAACAGCGTGGCTGGTTTCCACAGTGTTTGTTGCTTCATTGGGGGTTTTTTGTACCTGACAGAAGGAGTGTCTTAGCTCACAGCTGCAGTGCAGTCAGGCAATTTCAAAAGCCTAACAGTGTTGAGATAAGGCCAGTGCTTAACATGCCTGATGAGCAGAAAACAGTATGCTTGAAAGATAATGATGTAAGTCTTAATCATGATTAAGAAATCAAAACGATTTCTTGCCTAGCTACTGAGATTCCAAAAAGCAGGTAAGAGCATGAGAACTGGCTTATTCTTATTTGACTGTGTATAGATATATTTTTTTACCCTCACCCCACCCTCAGTTACAAGGTCTCCTTCTGATGCCCTGTAACCTCAGATACTTGCAGTAAGTTTCAGATAGGAGGTTCAAAATATACCAAGGTACCTTGTTTAAAGCAATATATGCATCATATAAGTATTCACTACTTTTTAAAATTTAAATATATTTTTATTGATTTGAGAGAGGAAGGGAGAGGGAGAGAGAGACAAAAACATGAATGATGAGATAGAATCATTGATCGGCTGCCTCTTGCATGCCCCCTACTGGGGATCGAGCCAGCAACCTGGGCATATGCCCCCACTAGGAATTGAACCGTGACCTCCTGATTCAAAAGCTGATGCTCAACCACTGAGCCACACCAGTCAGGCAGTATTCACTACTTTTTGACCTAGCAACATCCTAAATACTGGTTCAGTTTTGTAATAATAAATATGTGTAAGGCTTTTTTTTTTTTTTTCTCCAGCAATACTCAGAAATGACTTATAATAAAGCCTAGGCAATAACCATAGCTTCCCTAACAGCCTTGTTAGGGCATTTTCCACTCAATTATCATGAGGTTCATTATAAGTTGACAGGGTATTCATTATTATTTTTTCTTTCAAAATAGAAAATGTAACACATTTTATTGAAAATAATTTGTGTTTAATATTTGATAGCATTGTGAAAAAATAAATGATTGATGAGTACCAAATACAAAATAATAAGTAGGGTATATTTCAGAATATAACTCATTATATTACAGTTTATGTAAATCTCAGTTTACTGGTAGGATAAAGCACTTACTGGCACTTAATTTTTCCCATATACATTGATCAATATGATGTAGGATATTTGGATGCACCAAGGTAAGCTGACCATATTCTCAATGGTGATCAAAAGACCCAACAGTGTGTCCTTCAAGGGTCATTCTGTTTGCCCCAGCTAAAGAGGCAAGAATTGTTAAGAGACTGCGTTCACCATTATATTCAAATTCAACATATAACTCAAATAGAATGTATATTCCTCGGTCTGTGTTGATTCATGTCCTGAAATTGAGTTATGCCTAGGAATTCATAACCAGTAGAAATAAGCAACTATTTGAAAAAAAAGCAATAACTAACAAAGAACTAAAGTAATTATAAAGTAATTACACCACAAAAACAAAATATCTCTACAGTTTAAACTGCCTGGTTTAATCAGCTATCTCCTAAAAGTTTTGAATACTTTGGTAAATCATTGAAATGAGTGTTTCTAATCTCTTTCATATTGTTCAGTTCTGCTACAAGGACAGCATTTAGTCTTAGCTGCAGATTGGAAAACAATTCAAACCTAATGCTAACTTGTTACATAATACAGCTTGTGTGTGTGTGTGTATGTGTGTGTGTGTGTGTGTGCAATCAATAAGATTACACTGGGGACAGACATTAACAGTCTTTTCAAATTAGACCAAAAATGCTTTACAAAAATAGAAAATAAGCAAGCTTCCATTCCATAGACCAGCTAAGTTTAAGGTAAGTGGGTTAGGGATGTTCCATTACTTGTATATTCTAAATGCCAGTCATAGAAAAATAATTGGCAGTATTAATTACATTTAAAAGTTACATTATTAACTGCACAACCAGCGTGGCTCAGTGGTTGAGCATCAACCTGTGAAGCAGGAGGTCACCTGTTCTATTCCTGGTCAGGGCACATGCCCAGGTTGTGGCCTTGATTTCCAGTGTGGAGTGTGCAGGAGGCAGTCAATCAATGATTCTCTCTCATCACTGACGTTTCTATCTCTCTCTCCCCCTCCCTTCTTCTCTGAAATCAATAAAAATATTTTTAAAAATTCTACCACAAAATAAGTGCGAGGTTATAATTTAGAAAACCAAAATGATGCAGATTGTTGATTAGAAAACCAAAGAAAATGCTGTCTTCTCAAGAGTTAAAAGTTTCCATTGACAAGAGAAACAATATTAAAAGAAGTATTTATTCATAATCACCTATCTGTCTTTAATTGGGAAACATTACACAAAATTAAAAATACCTTAAAATAAAAGGATGGTTAATGCAAACAGAACAAAGAGAATCTAGAAGGAACTTGGGGATTATACCTATCAAGGCATTTAGATGGACTAATTATTCATTAACTTAGTCTATTTAAGTTAGATAGAAGGAACATTCCCAAGAGTCAGATTCATTAATTACTAAAATTAGACATTATCAAATGAAGGAAAATTTGTTTTAATCCAGATAGTTTCAAAGGGAATAGATATAGTTGCATCTGCCTGGATCTCATTTTGTACTATGCTATCAGATTGAGTCTTTAGGCCATTATTAATTGTTTACTAAACACCTGTCCTTGTTTTTGTTATTGATTTTCACTAGATTATGATTTTGGACCAGGGATAGGGGAGGTATCTGTTGATGTCTCATTATGGGACTGACTTTGCTAAGAAGGCCCTTTTAATGGATTCTTTGAAGTGTCCCTGATAAAATATAACTAATCAGAAGACTGTATGCTTTCACTATACAATGACATATCTTCATTGATAGTTTATTCAAAGCAGAGATTCTCTAAATTATATTTGAGACTTAAATTACTGCGTATGAATAGGGACATGGGAAGGTGCATATTATAAAGTGTAGGTAACATGCAAAACATCATTTAACATAAATGGAAGCAAGCAGTCCCTACTTGGTGTTTACTAATCTATGTTGAAATAGGGATCCGTTGTCAGTGTGGATTCTGCTGGGCTAATATCTCTTAAGTTTTCGGTTGCTGGACATTTTGGGCAAAGCTAAGTGACCCTTTCCCTTTCTCTCTCTCCAAAATCAATAAACATATTAAAAGAACAGACTGTTAGAGAGGAACTCGGTCACTGGGCAGGGGACTGAGAACGCTTTTCAGAGGCATGGCAAAATAACTTGCCACACAAAGACCATCGGGTGTTTTATGTTTTAAATATTAGCTGTGAAGATACCTGGTTTTTCTAGAAATCTGGATCCAAAGTTTTGATCCAATATCCTAATTAAAACAACTGATTTTGATTTCAGACTAATAAAATGTATACCAATCTTCTCACCAGTACTTCAGATGGCTAAAATCCATTTGAAAGCTTTCTGAACTCTGTATTCTCCATGTAGCCACTGGCTAGCATGCTAACTATGTCAAAAATGGTACAAAAACTTATTCTTGAGAAGGCAAACAAGAATCTATCTCCATGAACAATTATTACGGGGATTTGTAAAACTTTATCAATAAATTGGAGGAAATGCCTGGTCATGCTAATCTAGTACAAAGAAGTTACAATATTAATCATATGTTAAAAAGTCCAGAGTTAATTCAGTAAGTCCCTCAATAAGGGAACAGTCTTGGTCAATGTTGATGATTAATAATATGTGGCTCATTTTCACTTAGATTTAAAGACCCAGGTAGAGGTGAATCTACAGACCACTGATCTTACATATTATCACACAAACAGCTGTAACACTGAACTAAAACGGCTAATAGAGATGAAAAATCTATAGCTAATTCCTTGATCAATTCTATAAGCCCAGTGATTAAAAGGAATCCACTTCACTACTTGGGGAACATTATCCTAGTTTCATTGAATACATTTGAATAGTAAATAGTAGCAAATACTAAGAGTGGTATGTGAAGGTAAACAACACAGGAAAGAGAGAAATTTTTATCCCTAATTCCAAGATTTCCAGTTCCCTTTACCATCCCTGTCCTTGAGGCAACCACTACTTTAGGTACATACTTAGAAGCATACGTGTTCATATTAATCCACCATTATAACCATAAACAATGGTACATGAAACAGACTTTCCTACAAATATCCCTTTTACTTATTATAAAGTGAAAATTGTAATATAATTGAGGATTACTCTTCTTATTCAAAATTCTAACTACTTTGATCTCACCTTTTTAATGGCTGAATAGTATTTTCTTGCATGAGTTCACAAATTTTTTTTTTTAAATTTGATCCACTAATCCACAAGTAATTAATGTTCAAATAATTTGTAGAAATATGTTACTGTAAACAAGTGCTGCAATTCATTTTCAGGTTTATAATATCGCACATTTGCTAGAGTATCTAATTAGGATATTTTTGGAAGAGAAAATACGAGTGAGCATTTCAAAATTTGATGGGTATTACTAAATTGATTATCAAGTACAATTTACAGTCTTAAATATTATGACAGTGAATGTCATTTCTTATCCAACCTAGAATATTGCCAACATTTTCATCTTTGTCGATGGTAAATGTTTATGACTTTCTTTTCTATTTACTTTATTTATAGGTGATATGGACATCTGTTAAATATTTAAAAGCCATTTGAAGGTACTCTAACTTTTGGCTGTGGAGGACTAACATATAAGAAACTCTAGAAAAGCAAGAGAAAACACTTAAAATAAATATGCTTCAAGGAATCAGAGAACTTCCAAGACACTGAGAATTTGAGGAAGGAACACGCCGGAGAGAAGAGGCATGAAGAGAGGTGAGCCAAACTTTTTTCGACCTGATAGCTGCATAGATGATTACACCCAAGATGTACATCCATGCTATGAACACATTTACAACAACAAATGCGTACAAGTTTATCTCATAATTGTACTTTTCTTAATGGGGTATTCATCATCCTTTTTTTTTGTCCTTGGCTAATGGAATTGAAAAGTTACTGATGCATCATACTATCATTAGCCTCTAGTCTAGGTGCTTGTTACTTCATTGCCTTGTGGATGAAATCACCTTAGGACAAGGTCTCCATAACGATACCTCATTGGACACCTGCAGGGCGCGTCTGCCTTTTTCCAAATTCCAATACATAGCAGATTGTTTTATAACACGTCTCCTGCCCGCAACTCATTAAGGTTAAGCATTCCTTTATAACGAGCCAATCTGACAGCAGAGTTTGCCTCATGTTGTGTCACAGGAATAACTTGATGCTTGGTAATGAGCATCTTCCTTTCTCACAGTACATTTTTTTCTTAAGATCCCCTATGCTGAAAAGTGAAGTGCTACAAATGTGTCATCACCCCAGCAATCATGCATTGATCTGTTTTTTTCTTCCCTCCGTTCGTGTTCTGTGAGTCTAAATGGCTTAAGTACAGAAAGCTCTCGAGGTGGAGACCTGAAACATTAACAGGTGACATCCTCTCCTTACACAAAAAGAAACTGACCTTAATGAAAGTCTATAGACGCTTATATTTGGATAAATGATATATTGCATTTATCCAAAAGTTATTAATGTCTGCACGGATATGTAGTAGAAAATACATTCTATACTTCCAGACTTAGGATCTTCTGACTTTTCATGGGTTTTGCTAATTAGTTCTTGCCTCCTCTCCCTTGAAAAGTAAAGATTAATGATGCTAAAATGACACACTGTAACACAATGAAGCCACACTTTTTTTGGATTCTACCTCCGATGTTGATGATCAGGCAATTTTTTTTTTTTTTTTTAGAAATAGCACAAGTTCATTTGAAGGAGAAAGACAACCTTTAATAGCAGGGCAATTATTAGTTTAATCAATAGCAGTGTTATATTTTAAATTAATCTTCAAAAGTCCCTGAAGCAAAAATTTCAAAAGTCATTAATCAATTAAGCAAAATAACACAGTCTTTCAAAGCAATCTATGCCCTGGAGGTTGTTCAAACTGTTGTCTGAGGATGCAAACGTAGCCCTTTTGCTTCCTTTCCATCGAAATGAAGGGGTTTTATTTTTCTAATAAGTATACTTGCCCAATATGTAGAAATAATCTGATCTGGTAATGTAAACATGGAACATTCTAATGCGTTCAAATGGCTTTACTTTGATCAACTACATGGTAAATCTGTAAATACTGCTTTCATTTTCAACACGAGGGACAAGGTGCTTGAAGACTCTAGTGTTCTAGAGCCAAATACTATCAGAAACACTCATATCGAAATCACAGCAGAGAGGGAATTGTGCTCTTAGCTACAGCCGTGGGCAAACTACGGCCCGCGGGCCGGATCCGGCCCTTTTGAAATGAATAAAACTAAAAAAAAAAAAAAAAGACCGTACCCTTTTATGTAATGATGTTTACTTTGAATTTATATTAGTTCACACAAACACTCCATCCATGCTTTTGTTCCGGCCCTCCGGTCCAGTTTAAGAACCCATTGTGGCCCTCGAGTCAAAAAGTTTGCCCACCCCTTTAGCATCTCAAGGATTTGGGCCACAATGAGTCACTTTGCCATAGAGAAGCAACCCTGGTTTCCAACCCAGGAGCAAAGCTTTACACATGCTTGTCAGACACATTTTATGTTTAATTTCCAAGAGCATAACATATGGAGTCTGTTTCTCAGCACGGCTAGTTATCAGTCCATTGTGTTCCTTTTAGAAACTAAAATATTGATAATGGGACACAACCTTTATGCTATATTCCTAATAAGGTTGTCTCATCTGACACTCGATCCAGAGCTAAACCCTGCTTTCCTAGGGTCCCGCTTTAGGGTTACTCAGTGTAAGCCCAAACCCTATTAAAAAATCTCTCTTCTTACGAAGGCATTCAACCCACACTTTCTCATGGTGTTCCTCTTCCTTGCTGCAGAAGGTTATAAATCTACTCATTTGTAGATTTGGGTGTTTCCTAGTGGCCTTCAATGGGTGGACTTCATCGAAATTCTTAAATGAGCCCTGTACTTTGCAAACCAACATTAAAACCATGAATGCCAAGTACTGAGGAACAAAGGAGTAATTTAACAGAAATAAAAAGTGAGGAATGTGTACACATGATGAATATCAAATCCAATCACTTATCTTTGGAAACTAACCAAGGATCATTAGATGCTACACAGTAAATTGCCAAGTATTGAATGTTCATGCCTCCCTCCAAATATTTACTACATGCTCCTTCGTTTCACTGAGTCTCGGCTGTGGCTGAGGCTCTCAGGCTGCCTTTGGAATCTTTTCCTTAGCCCAGCACATGAATCTGCTCTGCTCACACAGCACATTTTGGCTCCAAACTGTTTCCAACCCTCTCCATATTCAAATATGCCTGCATGACCTCATTCTTCCAGAATATTCTTCTTAATACAAATGAACTGAGTGGCTGTTTCCATTAGGAACATTTTCCATGTCACAGAACAGGAAGCCTGAGTCATTCGTTACAAACAGGGTTCTACCAAGGGAGAAATGATGTCATTTTAGAGTTACTCCATGAAGAGCATTAGGTTGTTATCTCAGGCCCATCGAAGGCTGTTCAGGTTTTAAATACTTTGCAACATTCCTTGAGAGGAACAGGTGCAAGTATGGAAGCAGAAGCCAGCTTGTCCCTTGCTGCTGCTACAGTGTGATGTGCAGGAAAGGGTAGCCGATGAATGGATTAGAGAAAAGTGTAGAGCATGGCAAAGCATTTGAACTTGACTTTCAGGTACAGAAAAATTCGACTCTTATCTGTAATGTGGAGGAAGATGTAAATATGTTTTATGCTTCTGCATTGAGAAGAAGTATGACTAATGGATGGCAGTTACAGTTGAATTTCTGTTCAATCTAAGAATTTTTTTTTCCTATTAATGACAACTATCCAGAAAACAGGATGGGAGAATTAGGCTGAGTACCTCTTAGTTCCTGGCAGGAACTAAATGGATATGAAATGCCCATCTTACAAAGTGATTTCTGTTTTCAACAGAAGATGAAGCTTAACTTTGGATTCTCTAATACTCAGGTATCCTCTGCTGGGATTCTAATAAATGCATGAGTGTGAGCATTAAGATGGACTCAATCATGCTACCCTCACTAAGCAATGAACACATAATGAGCATTTTAGAGTTACACATAATAGTGACTATGAGAACATGGCTGCCAAGCCACAGTGGCAGGAAAATAGGAAAATAGATTTAACATAAGAGACAAGATGTGATACTGCCTGCCACAGAAGATTTCTTACTTTGCATGTTGATGGAAAAAGTAAAAATTATGTTAATTATATCATAATAATCTATAACAGCTATTCTATTATCACCCAGGCATACACTGATTTATCTATCACATAACATCATTCACAATATTTTGAACACCTACTAGAATGTAGGCATATCAAGATGTTCTGCATATATTATATCTAATCCATCAACCAAACCTGAAGGACAAATATCATCATCGCTATTACATTTGCAGAAATAGCACATATTACTTTAAATGTTAAACATAAATACAGTTTATCTTGGGGCTTTTTCAAGCTTTAATTCCAACTGCATAAGAGAATTTCTCTAAGCAGAGAAATGTTTTTTGTTTTTTGGTGTGTTTTTTTCGATATTGTAGACTCTGTTTTAGCTGAAAGCGAGTATGTAGCTCCATTTCGAAACATTAGGAAACATATCTCACAAATTGTAAACACCTCTACTTGTTAAAAGAAAAAGTAAAAGCAGAAAAAAATACTAGAAGTACAGGCATCGAGAAATAATGAGGAAGTAAATTGTGATGTATATTCTTAGTCAGATTTGGTATACAGCCATAAAAACCAATCAATTACCACTCTATGCAATGGCCTGGGTGAATTTTAACAACATAATGTTGACATTATGAATGCAGAGAACATGATCTATTTGTATGATGTTCACAAATGGGCGAAATTAAGCCACACTGTTTAGGAGGAACAGAGAAAAGTGGCAAAACTATTAGAAAGAAAAGACAGGGCTCTCAGCAATATTAGCATATGGTGCTCCTGGCAAGAAGGAAGGGGAAATGGTCAAAAAAGAAGAGCTGATGTTTCTGGCAGTAGACACTTTTTTGTTTTTTATTATATTTTTATTGATTTTAGGGAGAAGGGAAAGGGAGAGAGAAACAGTGATGAGACAGAAGCATTGATCAGCTGCCTACTGGGGATGAGCCTGCAACCCGGACATGTATCCTGACCAGGAATTGAACTGTGACCCCCTGGTCCCTATGTGGACACTCAACCACTGAGCAACACTGGCCGGGTACCCCTTTCTATTTCTATGGGTGATCACCGGATACTTACAGAGATGTTTGCTTAAGGTTTTGTCAGACCTTATCTGAATGTTTTCTGCGATGCTCTGTACATGTTTTAAATGCCAATTAAAGGGGCTTGGGGAAAAAAAGGGACTCAAGGAAAGGGAACGCTTTGATTCCAAAGGTGTCCTAGAATTGTTAAATCTTGTCGTGAGGATTGAAATTATTTCAGCTACAATTTCCACTGCAGTGCTTGTTTTCTGTTGTTTTTATTTGAAAACTGTAAATACCCTTTCCTCCCCCTGCCACGCCCCTGCCCTGAGGCACAGCTCTTCTCAGCTATAGCCTCCCCCACCTTAGGGACAGTCCCTGGGACTCCCGGCTTACAGGAACATCTGCTACAAAGTCTTCTCTGCTTAGCTTTCTCCCTCACCTTCTTCCTCCTCCTGCTTCAGGCTGAGGACCGATTCCCTCAGTGGAGCGGGTGGACCAGAGAGAAAGGGGTTCAGGGACAGTCCTCTGCAGCTCCACGTAGCCACGCCCCAATCTCTTGGGAGGTGAGCTGGGTCTCCACTCTGATGTTATCCCACACCGGCTAGGCACAACTCAACATTCTTGATGAAAGTTTGATTCTGATTTCAATATACTAATTTTTTGTTGTTTCTGTTAAGACATTTAACATTGCCAATGGTGAAAACAAGAGGTTACATCAGTTGATATTATTTTCAACTAATGTGAGTTGAAAATGCATTCACCCTAAGATAATGAGTTAAAAAGACCTCAAAATAATCTGACACCTATTGTAATAGTCACATTCCTCCTGGGTAGCAGTAGGTTTCCATCAAAGATAAACAATACATGGGGATAAGGTGATGAGTTCCCTTGTTTGTTAAGACCCTTGTTAGGGAATATTAAATCATCTCTTTTACTTAAAATCCTCCTCCCCAGCTGTCAGAGGAACTGAGAACAAAAATGCCATCAATTTTTGTAATTAATGTGTTTGGGTCTTTCTTTACTTTTCCCTGTCCATGGAGAGGGATCAGCCTTTAGCTCCCAAACAGATGTTTGAAACAGGCTTCTGAACCAGTTTCCCATAACTCCCTCCCTGGGTCCTATTCCCTCATGTCTGAAGCAAAATTATTTTCCAGATTGCTAAGCAAGAATATTAGGAAGGTTGAAGATAATTTTCATTTTGTCTACATTCCCCCATCCCATTACTTTTATTTTCTATTTCTAGTTTCAAATTTCCCATGGATATAACATATACAAGAAACACCATCGTTTTTAAACATAATGTGCTAAAAATTTCAAAGGTCTTAGGACCAGCATTTAACATGGCATAACATATGGGTGTACTGAAGGATGTGCTAATGAGCTCATGCATTATCTATCTAAGGTGCCAGGCAAAAAATGGCTCACAAAGGGATGTAAATGTAGAATCAATGGTGTCACCTAAAGCCTGTGACTCTGTACAAGCACTGCCTTTTCTCCTTCCTACTTTCTAGGTTCTTTAAGATAAAATACTACTCTGTGGGCGTGACATGTCATCTTTTTTCCCTAAGCAAACACTGAAAATTCCATATGTCTTCATTTATGTGATACGAAGGAGCTATTTCCCTGCCAGCATACGAAACTCGTACGGACTCATCTCTCTCTTACACACTGGCACATCAAGAGGACTAAACTGCCAGATTTTGTTGTTATTTCTGTTCGGTCCCCCACTCAGGCCTGTGTCAAGGCCTCTGTAATCACTACTGCCTTGAATTTTTGCAGAGATCACCTACTTGCAGAGACTCATTAAAGCATGATGAGTCAGATGCATTCTAGGGCATATTTTAAGTGAATTATGTTCTGAACTCTTACCTTTGCTGCTTTGAGCATACATTTAAAAAGCCTGAAGTAGAATATTTTTTTAAAAAAACATTTTAAACTTATTGTAAAAGCTATTTCTAGAGGGGAAAAAAAATGCATCTGATTTGAAATCGGTTGCAATCTGTCTCCCAAAGAAACAATGATTTTATTATGGCCAAGGGTCCATTTCAAGGTCAAAGCTCTGCTTTTCTTCTGGAGTTTATCTAGCCGCAAGAAGAATACACAAAGATTCAAATGCTGGCTTCTTTGGAGTGATATTCAGTACAAAAGTGTTTGATCAGAGGGAGAAGGGCGGACTCTAAAGGAAGCCAGGCAATCTGAATCTGTAATGCTAGACGACAAAACACTTTACTGCAGTGTAAATAACATTGTATGCGCAGACTTTTCATTTTAATGTCAGAGACCATATATCCTACTTTAAAAGGAATAACCAGTTAAATGCCAAGTCTACACTGAAATTCAAATTCCTTTTTCTATTGAGGAAACTCAAAGATTTGTTTTCCTGTAGTCTATTGAGTTCCTAATCCCAGCTGGTCAGGTTCAGGAAATTCAGTGGTTTAATCTTCAGTCAGAGGGTGGCAGAGACTTCTGTCTCAACACTGCTTGTAACTGCATTCAGATATCACAGCAAATTTAATAAATTCATTAACCTAAAGGAGGACAGTGCTCTAAGCACTTGGTAAAGTCTCTCAGAGGAGGAGAAACTAAGGCAATCAACATCACACCCTTCTCCTGACATATGGTGGCAAGGAGAGCTTTCTTTGTGCTGTGATTTTAAGGGCTATTTTAAATATATATTGTATTAGTTTCAGAAAGGAAGGGAGAAGGAGAGAGATAGATGGAAACATCAATGATGAGAGAGAATCATTGATTGGCTGCCTCCTGCATGTCCCCTATAGGGATCAAGCCCACAACCCAGGCATGTACCCTCAACTGGAATCAAGCCTGGGACCCTTCAGTCCGCAGGCCGACGCTCTATCCACTGAGCCAAACCGGCTAGGACTAAAGACTATTTTAGTAAAAAATATCTTCCTCTTCCCCGACACCCCCTCTGAAACATCAGGATATCTACAATCTCCACAGAAAAACTCCTTGGGTTTTAGAGTTTAAAGATCTCCTGTGTCTGCCGAGACACGTGTGACTGATCATACAGGCATCGGCATGAAAGGGTTATATGGGGTTGAGAGGCAAACTGCTTGAGATGGGAGATGTTCGAGAACTGAGGTTTGACTGTATCAGCATTGGAGCCAGCTTTAGATAAAGTCTCCCTGAGTAATAATTACACTTTAGAACAAATTAAATTCTAGAGCAGTATCATCACAGCATTTTGGGAAGGCTTTTGCCTGCAGCTTATACGGAAACAGTGTACCCAACCTAGGAGCTAAGGGGCAATGCCCCAGGATGGAAAGGGAACAGCAAGAGAGCAAACCTGAGAAAACACTGAATGATGGAACAGGAGGCCATCCACATGAAAGAGTGGGCGAACATCTATATACATAAAAGCCCAGTAACCAAACAGTAGAAGGACCAGAACGACTGATCGACCAGTTGCTATGACGTGCACTGACCACCAGGGGACAGACGCTCAGCACAGGAGCTGCCCTTGGTGGTCAGTGTGCTCCCACAGTGGGAGTCCTGCTTGGCTGGCCGGGATGAGTGGCACTCCCACAGCAGGCTGATCCCCGAAGGCCACGCTCCCCACCAGCGCACAAATGCGTGCACCAGGCCTCTAGTTTATTATAATAGACTTAGTCCTCCAGGGATGTTTAATCTTCCCTTGCATAGCAGAGGCCTGATCCATGGAAGATTCTAAAACCCAGTGTAGCACATGGGTTTCCATCACCTAAATATACTGCTTAAAAGAGAAAGACTTTTTCTTCCTTCTTTCAAAAAGGACACAAAAAAGCAGAAATTCACTGTGTTGAGTCCACAGTGACATTATATGGGAAAATGCCTCAAGTATATATAGAAAAACGTAGTCACTGACTTTTCACATGCACAGTAAGGCCTCACATAACATTGTTGATAGGTTCTGCGATTTTAAGCGAAACTCTGCATAATGACACCGATGTGACTGTAGGCTAATTTATACAAATAAGAGTGAAGTCCCTACAGCATCTCATCAGTGTTAGAAGGAAATGACCTTGTATGAAGCGATGATATTGGAGGCCCTGCTGTATCGGATTCTACTGGGAAGTAGTGGAACACAAATTTGGTGAGTTTCAGCCGTGTGCCCTGTGGCACTGTGGGTGTTGAATATTTGATTAAAATGAAAATAGGAAATTCATGTCGAAGATGTTTTCATCAATATATGTATGTGTGCAAGAAACACCACTGCTCTGATATACTGAGAAGTCATGTTGTGCAGTGGTTATGACGGAAGAGCTTAGTGGTTGGGACACAATTTCTGGACCCCAAATCACAAGTTTTAATGGAGCCCTTTGGTTACTGTATAATCCTGGGGAAATCCTTAACCTCTTTTTTCCTTAGATTCCTCATTTTTAATACGAAAGTTGTAGTAGCAATGTTGGGACATTTAACATTTATCATATGAGTCAATTCATGCAAATTATTTAGAACATCTAAGTGCTTAATAAGTGTTAATTTTAGTTTTAAATGTATTTCTAAGTGAGACTATACAAGAGTAAGTTAGGAATAATTTTTATTTTATTTTATGCTTCAAGCGTGTGTGTGTGCGTGTGCATGTGTGTGTGTCTTAAATTATTCCCGCTTAAACAAAATTTATAATATAAGAAACTAATTACTTAATGTGCAAGATACTCTTAAAAAAAATAAGAACAGCAGCAAGAAAGGAATTAATTATTTTTCAGGCATATTATAGATTCAGTAAAGAAAGATATTTTTTAAAACGATGCTATTCTTACTTCCGTTTCTTTGTTAATATTTTTATTCATGTACATTTAAAGATTAGGCAGAGTTTTTAAGGCGAGGGTCTTTACCAGCTATGTGTTTGTAGCTTATTCCCTATCTGGTAAGTTGAATTAGTTCATAGAATTATCAAAGTCCTTGACTCCTTTAACTTCAATGCACTTCCCATTTTGTGTTGAACTGTAGTTATCCAATTTTCTTTTAAAAATGTAAATTCTAATTAGTGTTGCATCGGGCTTTGTCATCTCATCAGATTTCATTTCACACAGACTTTTAATAGATAAATATCACCATGTTATAAAGAGATGCCCTTAAGAATTATCTTCCAATACTGATTTGATGTGTACTAATGGTTAAAATAATGAGAAATGTAGCATAAGTGCCTTAGGGGAAATTGTCTTGAAGGCTATTTCAAAATAATCAGCAGTACCAACATTCAAAGTAGCTGGAAAAATAAATTCAAAACAAGTGCCAAACGAAAAACTTTCTCTTAATAAGTTGTCAAAGGTACAAGCCAGCAAAGGAAGCTTGTTTACCAAGTACTTCTCCCGGTGGCTTAAATCAAGAGATAGCAATATTCGTGTAGGTTCATTAAGGATTACAGGTTAAAGAAATGCTGATTACAGATATAGATGCAAAAACAGAACTGATTTCTGAAATGAGGTCTCTTTACTGACGAAACAAAAGCTGCTGATTTCCTTCTCAAGAGTTCCTTCGCTCTAGTTGTGCAGGGGAGATATCCCCATGATAAAAGCCAAATTAACAAGAGCAAAACAGAAGTGTAATAGCATGGAAACCTCCTGTAAACGTGGAGATGCCCAGGAAAACTGAGTGACTCCCGAAAGGTCCAAGCCATCACCTTAATAACCATCTCCAGCTAAAAACAAAAGAAGATGCTGGAAAAGCACAGTAAACAAGGGTGAGCGTGTGAGGCAGATTTAAGTCCTTAACTTCTCTGATAAAGTGGGTTCTAGAAATTAAGCATCCTCTTCCACTTCCTGCACAGAGAGGGAGACACCCTTACAAGCAGAGATTTTCCTTATAGACATAAATGTCTCTTACACAACGTCTCTTAATTTCTCCTGTTTCATGCATTTTCTCTGTCTACTGTTTCTTAAAAAAATATTCAGCTCAAAATAACCCTTAATACTAAAGAAGCATAATTTAGCAGGAGGGAGGGATTTTTTTTTTTTTTTTTTTGCCAAGGGCCGTTTGGATATTTATAACAACTTAGAACAAAGGTATTGCTTACCTTTGGTCAAACATCAGAAAGGTATCTGCTTGAGTGATGAGAGAGATTATTTCTTCCACAGACTCACCTGCAAGTAAGAGGGAAAAGATTTTAAGGCTCTACATTATCCAGAAGGTTTTATCATGAGTTTTCAATGGCCATACCAATGCATTTGTCCATTTCAGCATAAACAAATAAGGTTATAGAGAAAATGGAAAATTAAATGGATTCAATCTTTAGGACCAAACTAAAATGGAGTCACTTATGTCAGAGACCAAATGGAAATGGTCAATGAAGGTACATAAAGGAAACTTAACCTAACTTTATAGGAATTCATAGTCAATTTACGGCAATTTATAGTCTTAGCAGAGGTCGCTAGCCAATTCCCAAATGCCAGGTCTGTTCACTCCATCTCTGGACTTCCTTGTTCCCCTAACTCAGTACCCTGATCCAGATAAGAAAGACCTACAGGCACCCAATCAGCTAAAAAGCCAAGCAACTTCTGTATTAATCCCATTAAAATGCCTTAGTCTATGAGCATCTCAAAACTCTTTGCTCCTGTAGGCTTGTTTCCCGATTTAAGGGTCTAAAGCTTTGCAATAAATTCATCTTTCTGCTTTGTTTTACTCAGTATACAGAATTTGGCTTTTGTATACATCTATATTTTCAGCAATATATTTTCCAACTTTTAACTTCCTTTGTATTCATAATGGGGACTGGCTTAAGGACCAAGGACAAGAACTATAATATAGCTTTTGCCTCCTTGCCAAACATGTGTGCTGTTATGTGACTACACATGCCCTGATTATTTTTTTTCTTGATAGCCCAATGAGGTTGTTTTTTGGCAATTCTTCAAGGGAAGTCTACTTTTTGTTCTTTAATTTGCATATCAGCACCAATATGCTAAATAAGATACTGCAAAAATGTCCAGCTAAAATAAGCGTCAATCTCCCTTTAATAAACAGTACCTAGCTTAGTGTCTAAAATACGTATCTGTAAAAATAATAATTAGCAGATGATGTAAATCAATTACAAAATAAAATTTTACTCTCAATCTTGTAAGAGTGAATAAAGAAATGTTGAATAGAAATATTACCATCCAAACTTGTTTGTTTTTTATCCTATCTCTGGACATCTTTGGCAAAATTTCTAAAAACACATAGAAATGTACTTCTATTTCACTGAAATATTTTATCTTGCTTTTTAAATTTTCTAACTAATTATGGTTAATAGCTGCATAGAATATTTGCATTAGGTTGTCTCAAGCTTTTAGCTAACTTTGCTGAAATAAACATATTTTGTATATTTCTTTGAGTACATGTGTAGTAGACATTCCTAATGAAACCAATTGGTCAGGAAATACCTGAAATTTTAACTTTCTTGTATTTTAATTATTCTGATAATTTTCTTTTACAAGGGTTTTTAAATGGTTGCCAAATTGCATAATGCTATTTTGACTTGCATTTATTTAATTATGTATGGATTTATGCATCATTATGTTAATTTGTGTATAAACTGCTTATTCACTTCTGTGTTTATTAGATTATTCATATTTTTCTGATACATTTGCAAGTGACCTTTCCCCCAACTCTGGAAAAATGGGACCGTTTTTTGGGACCCAGAGCCTAGTTTCGCAACTTCCAATAATGGAGCGACTCTTGGAAGAAAGAGCTGTGCGGTTGTCAGGGTTAAGGATAGACGCTCTGCTAAGGCTAGGCTAAGGAAGGAGCAGCTATTCATATTTAGCCCAGCTTATAAAATGGCAGAGTCAAAACCAAACAATGTAAAACAAACGTCTGTAACCTTCACTAAGGGAGCCTCCAGGGAGCCAGGACTTCGCGTGCGTTCCAATAGCAGCGCTGATCACAGACAGAGGCATCTTACCCCCCTGCCAGGGCTTGGCACCACCCAGACTTTCCACTGTGCAGGCGGACACGGCCATCCCTCTAACAACAAGGGAGGCCACTCAGCAGGGAGGATATGGTGGATACTGGCCCCGGAAGTTCTGCATCCAGGGAGCACCATCCCTGAACGCTCATGGGGGAGCATGTCTGATCTCTACTTCTACAGATGCTCAAAGACCGAACCAGAAAGAGCGGGCAGCTGCGGAAAGGCCGTGACCAGGTTAGAATGGACTGCACCGGCTCCTGAATTTTCTGCTTCCCCCCCTGAGGTCACAGGCTGGTCTCAAGGCGTGCAGGTGCCACTGTGCCAAGGCTAAAGGCCCCTACTGAAGGCTGGAGCCCTCAGCCTGTCAGGAGGATGGGTCTGCAACCATTGACTGGGCTGGAACTGCCAAGGAGGGGTCTACCCTGCTCTGCCACAGACCCTTAAAAAAGGGAAATAAGGGCAATGGAGAACAGTTTCTAAAAGCTGTGTCCAAGGGAACACACAGACACACACACACACACACACACACCAACATATGTAATGAATTAAACCCCATGAGAAGCCAGTTGTCAATAGGCATCAGTTTCCATTTGCCTAAACTGGTAAGATATTTTGCCAATTAACGAAAAATGTCACTGATGATGTCCATTTCATAAAAATATTCAACATTTCTATAAATAATTTCTTAGTTTATATATTTTAGCTCCTTTTGTTTACTCCACATTTAAAGGAAGAGGTACACCTGACTAATGTGTCACAGGTCATATCTCACTGCTCCATACAAAAATAAACATCTCGCCCTGGCTGGTTTTGCTCAGTGGATAGAGAGTCAGCCTCTGGACCAAGGGGTCCCAGGTTCGGTTCCGGTCAAGGGCATATGCTCGGAGTTGCGGGCTCGATCCCCAATGGGGGGCATGCAGGAGGCAGCCGATCAATGATTCTCTCTCATCATTGATGTTTCTATCTCTTTCTCTCCCTCTCCCTTCCTCTCTGAAATCAATAAAAATATATTTTTAAAAAGTAAAAAAATCAATCTTTTAAATTATGAAGACCTAAGTAGCTGCAGGTATGCCTCTTATCAGTACATAAATGACAAAAGCTTTCTATTTTTGTAAAGCTTCCGCAGTAATCCATGTGGAAATAGTAGCAAAAGAAGCTGTTTTTCTTGTGAACGCATTTCATCTGTTTAAAGAAAGCACTCTCTGAATTATGTGCCTTTCCCCTTCTCTATTCAAAGACGAATGTGCTACCTTTTGAAGCATGTAGGTAGGGTCCTCTTTTTCTTTGGATTTTACACACTGAGCATAGATCTTCCGGTAAATTGTACCTTTTGTTCTTTTTTAATGGCTTTTGTGCATTGTCATCCCATTAGGATGAGGCTAAGCCATCACTACCCATGTCCCACAGGGAGTATCTCAGCCACTTCCTGACAAGGCTGCAAAGTCTCTGCAGAGCATTTGTCCTGCCTTCTAATTCTGTCTCTTCATGAACCTTCCCGTGTCCCGGCTGAATGGCTGAATCCAGGTCGGCTTCTTCTTATTCTTTCAGTTCTAATCTCTAGCTCTTCCATCTTTAAATTAGACAAACCTGAGCACAGCTTTGGTCTGGAATCACACAGAAGTGCGGTCACTCAAATTCAGGTGCGAAATAGTCTCTGATGTTTGCTACAACCACTGCCTCATATCAGCCCCAGATAAAGTTGTCAGAAATGTACTGCATAATTTTATACAGTTTTACTTAAAATAAAATGAATTTTGTTTGTAATAGACCTGTGGGGAAACATGCCATTTAAAACCTTTTAGTCTGATACAAATTAGAAGTATTAAAATGTCTATCTACTAATAAAATTATTTAAGTATAATGAGTATTTGTTGCTGCACTAATTTGAAGTTTGTGAAAATATGCACTTCAAGGCAAATGTGATTTCCTAAGGAGTGTGATAATACAAGAATATTCAACAAACCTTTCTCAGAACAAATACAGTACAAATCAGGGTGATTTACAAATGAAACTGTCCTAATCATTAAATCAAACTTTGATAATACTATTAGTCTTTGATTTATATTATGTTCACTTGAAATGTGTTTCTTTTGCATTTTGTAAACACAAGAACAATGACAAAAATATACAAATTACTAAGTCAATAGTAGCAGTAAAATTGCACACTAAAAAGTATTAAACAATAACTGGAACAAAAAACAAAAATAGAAAACAAAGCTGAGAGTATATTTAATCTCAACCATGTTGATAATGGTATTAAATATATAAGTGGTTTAAACTCAGGGAGCAATTCAGAAATTGTCACGGAGGGGTAGGGAGTGGTGGAGAGAACATTTTTCTCTGGGAAAGCCACTTTAAAAAGGAATACATTGTTTAAATTTAAATGAATAAAAGTATATATTATAAAAACATTATTCATAAGATACCTAGAGAAAAACATTAAAATTAGACCTGGTAGAATTTAGAACACACACAAAAAAATTACCATGGATAAAGAGGGAGCAATTTATAAAGAGGATGTAAGATCTTAATTATATATGTACATATAATGTGTATAGTCTTTACATATTTATTCTATATATGCATATATTTAGTATACAGTATATATATATTTATACCATGTACATATACCCATTCAACACATATACAATTACTACATAATTATAATATTAAAACTACAAAAGTACAATTTCAAAATCACGGTATTTCACAGATGAAAAGGCCTTGCCCACTCTTCTTAGATTACAGATGAAGAAACGAAAGTCCCAAAAGTTGAACTTACTGTTTAAAAGATAATAACAGGAGGAAGCCTAACCCTTAAGTCCTGATTCCAGGTGGACCTCTCTGCCACCTCATTAGCCTATTTCATCTAAAAGATTCTAACCAACCAGTCCTGGAAATTTTAGACCTTGGTTGCTAAACTGTCTGTTGGCTGTATATTAAAAGCCATTACTTTTGCTTGAGGCTTCACCTAATACAAATTATTTCTTATCAGAGTGACACAGAAAATAATGCACACTTTAAAAATTTTTTTATTAGTGTTCAGCTACACTAAATAAAAATGTGAGCGCGAATAACAGAGTGCTTAATTGCTTTTGTGTTTGTAATCATTCTGGTTTTTAAAATGTTAATGCATCACTTCACCACCACTAGAAATATACTACTTAGTGGCTATCTTGATGATAAACATATACTCTACAAATCTCTCATTTAGCACATAATTATTGAATGCCTGCTTCTTGCTAGTTCCTTACAAAAATGACAAAATATGACTAAATCCCTATTTCCAATATGCCTCTGAAATGGTATCTTAGTAAGGTAGAATTTTTCCTTATAACCAAATAACACAGATTTCAAAACCTCATCCAGCAATATTTACTAAGAGAACATGGTCAGCTTTTTCAACATTTATTATATTACTTCATAGTTGTATACATTAGGGGATCCTGAATATTTCTTTTCGAAGTCTGACTTGTTTTTTTGTTTGTTTTGTTTTGAAATGTATTTTTATTAATTCCAGAGAGAGAGAGAGAGAGCGCGCAACATCAATGATGAGAAAGAATCATGGATGGGCTGCCTCCTGCACACCCCACACTGGGGATCGAGCCCGCAACCCAGGCATTCCTCTGGCCTGGAATTGAACCATGACCTTCTAGTTCATAGGTCGACGCTCAGCCACTGAGCCATGGCGGCTGGGCATGCATGACTTGATTATTTTAAATGACTCTTCATCTCAGTCTCCTAAGTTGTAATAAAAATTAGGCTGATTTGCTGGCCCTCAGAGACTCCGATATAAAAACCCATCCATCACGGTGTATCTAATTAAGAAACTAAGTTAAGAGGTGTTTGAACAAGATATTTGAAAATCTCCGGGGACCAGACAATTGAATTGGTATTTCAGACATATCAAATTAGTTAATGATTTGGGAATCTTTAGTCTGCAAGAGTATGTAAATTAAAAAAGAATAATGAAATTCATTAAAGCTTGGTATCAGGCAGGAAGGAGCACCTTGTGCACCTGGCATGTAATTATTCGTACCTGCCTTGCTCAGATAGAAGGACAGGAGGCAAAAACAGCCATTTGAGCAGATTCATTTCCATATTAGACACAGATATGACAATTGGTTTTCTTTATATTGTGACGGTATCTTTCTCGTAATTGACAAATCCATATTTGGTCGCCGGGCTTGTTTTCCATTTTCCCTTCACCATATGAACTTGTATGATAAATGTGTTGCCATTCAAAATGACAACACATATGGAATTTTCTCTTGAAATTTAACAAAGTATTTTATTTATTCTGCCAGTCGATTTTGATACTGAAAGAGGCAGAAAAATAAAACTCTACTGCTTTATCCAACAGCTTAGAGTGAATGGAATATTAAATCTTACCCAATAAATAATAGGCTGGACTATGTATTCCACATGTAGACAGAAATTTTCTAAGGTTGCCAAGCAGTATGTTCATGGTTCTTTTAAAGCACATAAAAGAATGCAGCCAAAGAAAATATTATTTAGTTAAGAAAATGACAATAATTTCTCCCATTTTTATTTCTGATTTGTCCATGAAGGAACATGGAGTATGGTTGTCAGCATGAGCATGGTTGCTTTTCACAGGTAGAATTCTGTATTATTTAAAGAATAATATTACTATTTATTTGGAAGGACATACATGACGGACAGGTTGCTGATGACAAGGACAATATTATATTTGGGGCACTTTCTTTTCCGTATCCCTAAGAATTTTAGTATTAAGGTATTTTTATAAACTTTCAAAGACAATCTATTTCATTTTCTTCAAAAGTGAAATTTCCTTGCAGCGACACGTTCCTGGTATAACACAGGGATGTGTATGTTTAAGTATATTGAGTTTAAGTGCCTGCCACACATAAAGTATAGTGAAGGTGTATTTCTTAAATGGACCACCATGCCTTAAGTGGTTTCTGAAGTGCAGCACGCAAACAAATTATAGTGAATCTATCACTCTGATGCCAATTGTTCTCCCTAACCATGTGTGCATTTTTGAATGACTTTTAAGGAGTCAGTCACCTTAAAATCCGAGATCAAAATTTACTAAAAATATATATGATTTAGAAAGGAATATGCTCTTTTAAATTTGATCATCTCACAAAGAAATCCCATCAGTGAAACGAGAAAACAGAGTCATGATTTTGAAAGGCAAGAGGAAACATCCATAACCTACCAACAGTGCTAGGAATTGTTCTACTGGAGAGAGTGAGGAGAAGGAGGCGCCACTATTTAACCCTAAGGGAGTCCCACTTCTTCATGAAGCAGTGTTGCTGTGAGTGATGGACTTTTAAAACCCAGACATGTGATTTCTCCTTGTTTACCTATTTAATGGTAAATTCATAGATCTACTGTATGACTAGAGAAACATCTATCGATAGCAACTGTTTTACAAAGGGAATTTCACACAAGTGTTGAATGGAACTAGTAACTGCTGTCCATCTCCTCTCACTGGTGTAGGTGCCCTGTATTCATCCATCCGGGACTGTTTGGTGGAGAACACCTCCCCGGCCCATTGGGTGCACAGTAGGCATCAGAACAAAAGATTCTGGATCTTAAAAATATTAGCTGTCAGGCAAACCCTGAGGTGGCTTCCAAATGCTTTAAGAAGCACCGCCACAATACTATGAATGTATCTTAGATTGAATTTGAGCTTATTATCTGTGCAGATCACAGCTTAGAGTTTTCCAGCTACCATGGCCTCATGCCTTCTCACTCAAGTTGTACTCCGTGGCTTTGTTGTTTAGAGGGGGTGAGGCTCTGATGATAGCATTGGATGGAAATCTCAGCCATTCAATCTTTAAGACAAGTAAATACTCTTGTTCTGATTGGATGGATAATGGTGCACTTGACAGCCAGTGAAATGCATGCATTTGTGTATTGTACGGTAGCAGACGGATGGGCAGCCAGCATCAGATGCCTGCTGCATTGCTTTGTTACCAGGAAAACACTAGAACACATGTTTACTCTTGAAAGATATGATTTTCTTTGCATTTCTCTGAACAGGTAATTTTTTTTTTCTTCTCAAGAAAGGCAATAGCACCCTGAGCGGGAGTAATATGATAAACCTTTGTAAGAAGAATCTCTTTAATGGATAAGGTTAGCAAACGAGAGCTATCAGATATTGTATTACCCCATCCCTTGGTGACGCTTGGGAGTGCGATTTTCAGAAGAGATCATTTCAGAGAGGTAAAGAATAAATCGCTGTATTCTCTCTCCAAAATCCTTTTCGAAATAGATTTGACAGTTGAGTGATTACACCTTGAATGGAGACTGTAATAGAATATGTGAGATTAAAACCTCAGCAGCTTCAGCCACCAGGCACTGAACAAAAGGGGTCAACAGAGACACAGAGCCCCCAAATCAAACCCAGATAACTAATCAACTCAACTCTGCCCTCAATACATAGAGGTTAAGACCCGTACCTTCTACAGGCTTCGTTTTTCAGGTTTCAAAACCCTATGTAGTTTTTATCCTACAAAGAGCTTATCAACTTTTTAGGATCTTTGAACCTAAAATTAGTAACATCTGAATATATACCTGTAGAAATAAAATTTTCTGATTCCCTTTAAAATTCCAAAGAGCTATTAGAGGGCAATGTGCAAGGAATAGCCTAGTTATTGTTTAATTTAGAATGCAGAATATGGAACTGCAAAGGATACAACTAAAGAAAAAAGAGATAAAATATTAAATATGAATGTTATGCTATATTTAGAATTTGGGCATGCATAAGCCTATTCCCTCATTTTACTTTTTAGAATCATTTGCCTTCAAAATAGCAGGAAGTATATATTCCATATGAATAAGCAAGACATACCATAAATTAATGCTCTTCTGAAAAGACAACACAAAACTTCTATTTCCTATGTAAAGTTTTATCCTTCAGGTAGTTAGTTATCTCAAAAATAAGTGATATTAATAGAAATGAGCTAAAGAAACACAGATGTACAGCAAAACCATACAACTCAAAATATTAAAACACACACAATGCAGTCTGCTCATGGGGTTCCAAGTTAAGATATTTTTATGTGCATTAAAGTATTTTGATTGCCTGGATATTAAGGAGTAGAGCTGTAATTCTACCTTTTGCCCATTGCATGTATCTTAACTCCCACCCCCAACGTACACTTCTTCTGAGATTACAGCTGAAGGCATGCACACAAATTACTCCCAATTTTGTCTCCCATTGTGGGTGTTAACCAAATATAGAATCCCAGCCCTCCCCTACTTAGCTCCACAAAAAAGGTATCTTTTCTTCCATTACAACAGTAAATTTTTAAACAAAGGGCAGGTTTCGGAATGACTTGCTTGTTTATTTGTTTATAAATTGCAGGTGCCCAGACCTCCCAGGCCACTATTTTGATGGAGTGGGGCCCAGTGTGTGTACTTTTCAGCAATCTTTGGTTAAGAAATCATGCCCTGGAGAGCAGAGAATAACTGCATGTTCTCCCTGGCAGCTGCAGTTGTCTCTTCTGCTGCTGGCTCAGCTGCCTGAGTTCCTTCTTTAATAACAGGTGCGCCAGGCCCCCTTCCGTCAAAATGAGAGTCCCTTGCCAGCATCCTGGAAGTGGGGTCTTTATTGTTGCTCCTCTTGTGCCATTAATTCTGGCCTGAGGCCAAAGAAGAAATCTTTTTAAAAGGTGGGGTACATTTCAAAACCAAAATACAGCCAACTCTCAGCCATAATTTAGAGTCTAAAATCACAGTCAGTGAAACTTCATATCACACTTATCAACAGCGGGTTTGCTCGCACTCCTTGCTTATCCTCGGGTCACGCGTTGGATCTACTTGAGGGAAGAGGAGAGGAGGAAACGCCCAGCAGGTGTCTCCTAAGCAGTGATGCTGAAGCCAGGAGTCAGGACAATGGTCAAGAGTGCTGGGTCCAGGGCGAGACGCTGCCCTGGGAATGGAACAAAAGCTAAGGCGATTCCAAAACCAAAATAGGTGAACATGACAAGAAGAGAGAGCCTAACAGTTAACAGCTGGTTACTGCCGTGGACAGCTGGCATATCCGTGATCACCACTTAAACAGCGTTTCTGTACCTGTGGACATTTCCATGAGCCCTGTCTCTCACCAAGAAAAAACAGGAAGTCATTCTCAGACTCTCAAACATACAAGGGGTGGATACGGGGCCTATACTCTGCCCATCCGACATACAAATACTCACTTCAAGACAGGTGGACTGTGGCAGGTCCTTTGTGCAGCAACCCTGGCATGGCTAGGCTAGTTGGTGACAAAGGTTGGTAAGAACCTCAGGAGTTGTGTGATTGGTGGACTCGCTGAGGCAGGGCTGGAATTGGTGCTGGGAAGTGGTGTCATGAGAGGGAACACCTTTATTTTCTGCGTGATGATCAAAGTGCATCCCCAGCAGTTTCCTCAAGAGGACAGTTCTCCTGCAAGACTTGGGGAGGTGGGGTCATGGAGGAGGAGAATCGAGATGATCCCTGTGTACCTTCTATATGTCAAGCTCTACCTAGTAGTCATTCACAAATTCCATTTGGGGGAGAAGGGAAGAATAGATGAAGTCCAGGGGAACTCTTCTCTATGGGACTGTAATGGTAGACACTGTGTACCTGTCCTAACACATATACCTGCACCACACAGGAATGAACCCTGCCATGAACTATGGACTTTGGTTCATGATAATGTATCAATGTTGGTTCATCGACTGTAGCAGATGTACACATTAATGTGTGCCATGGAGGTACATGGGAATTCTGCACTTACTGCTCATTTATTCTGTAAACTGCTCAAAAAAGAGCAACTATTCATCTATAATAATAAAAGTGTAATATGCTTATTAGACTGGACAGCCGGACGACCTTCCAGACGTCATTCTGGAGGAAGCCACAGTGGCGGGGGCCAAGGCAGAGGCAGTTAGGGGCGATCAGGCAGGCAGGCGAGTCGTTAGGGGCGATCAGGTAGGCAGGCAGAGTGGTTAGGGGTGATAAGGCAGACAGGTGAGCAGTTAGGAGCCAGCGGTCCCAGACTGCGAGAGGGTGCAGGCTGGGCTGAGAGACACCTGCCCCTCCACCCTGGCCCCCGCATGCATTTCATGCACCAGGCCTCTAGTTTAAGTAATAAAAATAAAGAACTATCAAGCATGAAAAGATAGGAAGACACCTTAGGTCAGCAAAAGTAGCCTGTCTGCAAGTCTACATAGTGTATGATTCCAATGATGACTTTCAGGAAGAGTCAAGTGTATGGAGACAGTGAAAATGTCAGTGGCTGATAGGGCTTTGGCGGGTGGTGGGAAGGATGAGCAGGTGAGGCACAAGGGATTTTTAGGCCATTGAAACCACTTTCAATGACAGTATATTGGTGAAATATGACATTATGCATTTGTCAAGCACACAGAAATTTATAGAGCAGAGAGCGAAACTTAATGTATGCAAATTTAAAAGAGTCATTTAGGAGTTCAGGGAATCCCAGGAAAGAATATAGACTTTGACACGACAATTTAACGGTCTTACAAATGCATGAAGCCACCTCATGGAAGGAGACGGGGAGAAAGGTGCTAACCTCTGTGATCTTGAGAATGAAGTGAGACTGTAAGCTAAAAGCAAAAGGAACAGAACATAATAAGCACTTTTACTCTAGTTGATAAAGTGGCCCAAGGGCATACAGGTTAACCATTTGGATACTTCTATATATGAATGCTGGGATTAAAAAATGAAAAAATTGCCCATGGCTCAGTGGCTCAGTGGTTGAGCATCAACCTATGAATCAGGAGTTTATGGTTCAATTCCCCGTCAGGGCACATGCCTGAGTTACAGGCTCAATCCCCAGTAGGGGGCGTGCAAGAGGCAGCCGATTCATGATTCTCTCTCATCATTGATGTTTCTATCTCTCTCTGCCTTTACTTTCCTCTCTGAAATCAATAAAAATATGCACATTTTTAAATGAGTACATTGATGACAGGCAACGGGAACCAGCGTTCTTACTTTTTGGATGGGAGTTTATAGATAATCAAAGAGAGGTGGCTAAAATGATCCGTGTGGCCCTGGGGTAAAGTTGGAAACATCAGTATGAACTCATTTTTCATTTAATGTAAATACAGATGGTTAGGTGTAGATGTTGATAGATATGTGTATATACAGAGGTTAGAACACACACATATATCCTTCCTTAGGCAACAGACAGGGCCTAAAAGGAGCAACATCCCAGTAACGAAGAGCACAGGTGGGATGAAAGCTGGGCAAACAAATAAGGTGTTCACAAGGTACTCCCTTGTGTTTGCTTTTAGTTTACATTACGGTTTCAACATTTAACCAGGTAAAGTCCTGGAAATGCCCCTTAAATCTCAGGTATTCCATATAAACACATTTATGTCAAAGGACAGAGTCCTAAATGATGAACCATGATACCACAAGAATACCACACATCAAGAAAATACAATTGCCATTGAGGACACAAGGCTCAGCCACTGTATGAGCCACACACTGTGTTTCTCACAATGAAGAGAGAGGATGAGAAAGAGAGATCTTACCCTCCTTTAACTGAAAATAAGTAGAGGAACAAGAACTCACACACAGAAAGTGAATACAATGAAGAAAGTCATAAATTAAATGTCTTAAGAGAAATACATTTAAGAAGACTTTGGAACAACAAAATTGATATAAAGTACCTTCGGAAAAATAATTCCCAGAAGTCTTTCTAGTAATATTTGATTCTAACAGTTAAGGCTAAGTAATATATCAAGGTTGAGGATTTATTTGCCATCTTGAATGTGATTAAATTATTATTTTAATTTGGTTACAGATTAAGTTAAAAGGCTTCTTTGTCAAAACAAAATTCCTGCCTCAAGGTGTTTTGTTTTCGATCTATGAGATGATTCATTGTCTTACTGTTACCGATTTGCATAACAAACCACCCCAATGCCAGTGGTTTACTGTAGCCCAAAGGCTCCATTTGAAAATAATTTCATTAAATGTTCAGTCCAAAATAAATAACTGTCATCAAAACCCTTTCAGCCAGAAAACGTAGTTGCTTTTGAAAGTTTGCGTTAATCCTTTGTGGGTGATAGCACACACAAAAAGAGGAAAAAAGATCCTCAGAAACCAACAGAAACAAAAATCATTGTATGACACACTAATAATGAAACTAGTTTCTGCCAATGGCAAAAGCTAATTTATGTAGATAAATGCTAAGCTTTGGGAAGAGTAGACTCTGTATCTCAGTATCCTCCTGGTCCCCTCCAAGACCAAGGCTATATTCTAGAGACTTGAGAAAAAGAAAAACATCCTTCGACAAAATATATATTGGTGTAAAATTATCTCTTGGTCAACCATAATCATATTTCTCTCCTTCTAAGATAATGGAAATCCTAAAATACAGATTAAGACTCCAAGAGGCTAAAATAAATGCCTATAATACAAGTCTCTTAGGTTCAATCTTATTAAGCTGGATTTTGATTTTTTTTTTTTTTAATAAGCAGCTTTGTTTAGCTCAGACGATTTTGTTGTCAGGAGGCCAGAGCTTCTGTTTCAATCCTGCTTCTTTGCATAGCTGTTGCCATTATTTCCATTTCTCAGTTTTCCCACTGGAAAAATGGGATAACATGTGCCCCTTTTTTTGCAAGCCAATCCTAGCTGTCATCTTGGGATCATGCATACTTAGGTATTAAACCCCTAGCAAATAGAAAGGAAAGTATAGAAAAATACTTGCATTTTAGGGGATTTATTTCAGAAAACATAATAAGCACCAGAACTTTAGAATCTTAATATATATATATTTCAATATCTTTTTTTTCTCTCCAAAGAACTCTCATTATCCCAGTTTTTGCACTCTCCGATTTCTTACAGCTCAAATGTTGGAAAGTCTGATTCAGTAATTTTTACCAGGATCACTTTCTGTGAATCCACTGAAAGTAAAATTTGTTATGACTCTACAGAACTGCAGAATTATTTCTAATAAAAATAAAGATATTATGTAGAAATCTTTTATATGAGTTTTACTCATATTATTAAAGTAGATCCTTTAACTAAGGTCTAAGCTGTCTTGTAATTGCAATGCCATTTACACAGGAATATCGATGGAGTCAGAGCTCATTGCTCACTCTATAGAGTCAAAAAGAACTGTTATCTCAACTTCAAGATTTGCATCTAATTTCCTAATAAAAATATCTGGTATCTTTAAACCATCCTGAGTTTCTTTTTGTTGCTGCCATTTATAAATAAAATCGTAAGGAAACAGATTTTTGCCAAGGACAAATATTGCCTCCAGAAATTAGCTATCGTGAGTCGAGGCGTTGGTTTATGAACTATCTGTAGAATTTCCATTTCCAAAGGTACATTACACAAATCTCCAAGGTTACAGGCTCTCCCAGGCACATTAGTAAATATCTGTAAGGTTTCCATTTTCCTGACAGAAACAATTACAAATGCCAGGCAAGAATAATTTCACAGGGAGAGTTGAGGCAGCTATCAGAATTCTCTTAGGTAACCGTTGCAAATGTTTATGCTAATATTACTTAGCTTTCCACTTTTCACTTTAAAAATCGGGTTACTGACTTCAGTGCCTTGCTTCTGTTGTCAGTGAGGTTCTCAGAAGGAGAACAAACATTCAGAAAAGGGGGAAGCAAGCTTATGTTCACTTCAAAAGTACATGTTTTAAAACAAAATACTGCAGCCTATTTTCACCAGGGGACTCTCGAATTCCCTATTTCACTTTGGCAATGGAGGGAAGAGCTGCCATCTGCCCATTTCAGATGTATGGGGTCTGTGCTTCTAAATATAAATGACAGCACCCGGGAAGGCAGGCGTGCGATTGAGGATATATTCCTAGAGATACTTAGAGCACCCGTTCCTCTCAAATTGTATGTATCTGCTTCATCCAAGGCACTTACTTGTAACTTCTTAAAAAAAAAAAAAAAAAAAAAAGCACAAGAAATGGAAGTTATTTTTATCACAGAAACATCCCTCGTAGTTGAAGAGTAACGTGCTTTTAAAGATTTAGCTTACTTAATAATGTCTTTTAAAGATAACTAAACATGAATGTGTTTCTTGTCTTCTCTTGTCCAAGAGACACTGGCGATAGATTAAAAATTAAAAGGCTATGAATGCAGATGTGTAAAAGGAACCACAGTAAATGTTTTCAAAGGATTTTTAAAAGGCAGAGACCGAAGACTGGAAAGTGATTTAATTGTGTAAAGGAAGTTGCAACTAAAATAAAGGAAGAAAAGATAATGTTGAGAGGAGATGCCATTCACCCTGCAGAAGCCTAAAAAATGACCTTAGAAGTGTTAGGCAGGATAAAGCAAAACAAAACAAAGAATATGTTGAAATTCAGACATCTCTCCTTCCAAATTCACAGGTAGGTACCTACACAAAGGCAAAGTAATAGAGGTTTAGTCTTCGGAGAACTCAAATTGAAGGGAGAGAATCTGAAAACCTAAACAGTCATATCTTGCCCCTCACTGCAGATGTAGGACCACCTAAATGTTCATAAAAGAAGGTTAGAATCAATAAATAGTGGCATATTTCAAGAATGGAATGCTATATAGCCATTAAAAGGAATGAAAGTGCTATATTTGATTGTATGTGGAAATGTCTCTGAAGTATTTATAAAGCAAAGGACAAAAATGCATGTACGGTATACCTCAGTGTTTGCAAATAAAAAAGTATACACTTGCATTAGTCTAAAAGGATACATGAGACTAGAAAACATTTGCCTCTGGGATGGAGAACTGGGTGATTGGAGCCACGGTGGGAGTGAAACATACTTCTCGCTATGTATCCCTGCCTCCTTTCAATTTCCTATCATGTGTTTGTCTTATCTATGCAAAATAATATTTAAAAAATAAAAGTATAAATGCCAAGTTTAAACAAAAGGAAAGAAATGTAGGATATTAAGAGCTCAAATATACCCTAAGAAGAGCAATTTAATATTTACTTGCCAGATCCTACCTTCATCTGCTATATAATCACATATGGCTTGAATTAACTAGCTCACAGAGAAACATATAGTCCGAAAAGTAAGGCATATTTAAACATTAACATGGATGTGTATGCATTAAAATATATGTAAACATACATATACATATGCATATATAAACAACACAGATATATATAATTGACACATACATATTCATGTATAATTTATATAATCCCATTTTTCTATCATTTCTCTATTTAGATTCCATCTATAAAGATCTAACTTTTCAAATTTAATTTCTTCAGCATTATAGCCTTATTTTTTCATTCTGATCCATTTAATGAATGCCTTATATACTTTATATATCAGGCAATGGACTGTAAGTGCATTGAGTTATTATGTTATCAATTATTCTGTGTCATCGGCTCTATACACAATAGAGCGCGAAACCCCGCCTGGATAATGCGAAGCCTTTGATCTAAAAAGCAGGTAAAGACAAAGCCTGAGATGATAAAGCCATGGTGAATCTTAAAACATTAATTTTTAACAGCTCTCTCTCTCTTTGTATCTGTGTTTCTTCTACTGAAAAAGTTTTTCTCCCCTCGCCCCCCCGGCTCTTTTTACCCCCCACACTATAGATATATCAATAGAAGTTCTATTTTTCCCTCCGATTTTGCTTGAGAACTTTCTTAGGTGTAACATTTTGTTCTATTTCAGTTTTGGTCTTGTGCTCAGATGCTAACTTCTGAAAGTTACACAAATCAATGCAAGGTTGCAGGGCATAGTCTACCTTGCAGTCATCAGGAGGGAATTAACTAAGATAAGAGCTACCTCATGAAAAGCCAAATAATTTTTTCACTGAGATTTCTGTTTTTTCAGTGTTTTATACATTTGTATAGGCTCTGCTTAAAAATTCAAAGGCTGAAGCTATTGGGTTTCTATATTTACAGTTTGAGTTTGTCTCACTGGACATTAAAATTAACTGCTGTGCCCAGCCGGTGTGGCTCAGTGGTTGAGCATCGACCTATGAACCAGGAGGTCAGGGTTCAGTTCCCGGTCAGGGCACATGCCCGGGTTGTGGGCACATGCCTGGGCTGTGGGCTCGATCGCCAGTGTGGGGCGTGCGGGAGGCAGCTAATCAATGGTTCTCTCATCATTGATGTTTCTATCTCTCCCTCCCTCTCCCTTCCTCTTTGAAATCAATAAAAATATTAAACATAAATAAATAAAATAAAATTAACTGTGATTCCCCCACACTCTCCTTTATTTTCTCATCCATGTGTTGACCCTGAATTCCCTTTCCAAGACACACCAATTACACTCATAGAACATAAAAAAGGTTAAGTGTTTTAATAGCAATCGCTCTGTCACAAGTGAATTTCATATGACCCTATCAAGAGTTACATGAAAAAGTGCAATTTTGGTGTTCATAGTCGGAAGGCTGATAGTTTTATCTTCCACGGTCTCTAGCAGAACACGCTTAAATGAATGCGTTTGGAATACAGAGTGAAACTTCAGCTGGGTTCTGCATAGCGTCTCCCTGGCTTCGGATGACTGCACTGAGGGACGAGAGAAGGCATAGCAAAACGAGCAGCTGCTTCCTGCCGATACATTTATGTGTCCTCCTTATCAGCATGAAAAGGAGTTAAAATAATGGCCACCCCATACAAAAATGCAGAATTTCAAAACCACTCTCGAATCTAATGCCCTTTGGTCCTGGGTGGAGAATGCAATACTGTCCTATGTTAAGTCTGTGTTGCATTAAGTTCAGGCAAATTTCCCAAGATGTTTTAAAGATGCTTTTATGTTCTCGTGATTCTGACATGTGCATATTAATACTTAAACAGTCTGTGTCAATACACATATAGCTCTATAGAGATATCAAAATACTCAATGTCAAAATATCCAATTCGAGAAGATACACAAAATAGTTTATCATTCAAGAGCTTTCCTGAATGAAATAGTTATGTAGTTTCAACATGTGGAGTGTGTGTGTGTGTGTGTGTGTGAGAGAGAGAGAGAGAGAGAGAGAGAGAGAGAGAGAGAGAGAGAGAGATGGAGGATGTGAACTGAAAGCCAGATTTAACTTTGGTTTGATTTTCCACCATTAAAAGATATTGTCCATGTTTAACATAAGGTGCAGCTGTTTCCATAGACACCTGCTTGTTACAGTTTTCTATTGTCCGTTTAAATAGTGTTTTATCGTAATAAACTACAACTTTCAAATATCAGTACTTTTTCTATCCTATTTAAATTTGAAAACATAAATGGTGGACCTGCACCGGATTTAATTGAGATTAATGAGATGGATTACGTTTTGTTTGTTTGTTTGTTGTTGTTTTTAAAGAAGTGCTTTATTTTTTTATACATTTTATTGATTTTTCACAGAGAGGAAAGGAGAGGAAGAGAGAGTTAGAAACATCAATGAGAGAGAAACATTGATCAGCCGCCTCCTGCACACCCCCACTGGGGATGTGCCCGCAACCAAGATACATGCCCCTGACTGGAATCGAACCTGGGACCCTTCAGTCCACAGACCAATGCTCTATCCACTGAGACAAACCTGTTAAGGAAATGGATTATGTTTTTAATCTTAATATGAAATGAATGTTGCAACAATGATTTCCCTAAGTGGGAATGATCACCTGTGTTTGTAATCAAACAGTATTTCAGGAAAATTTCATTACTATACAAAATGTAATGATATAAAAGGGTTTCCATATTGGTTTTACATCTAAAAATAGTAATGATAATAATAATAATTAAGACTAACAGGGGGCTTTCTGTGTTACACTGTGCAGTACTTCACAAAATTCCCATTTTGTAGATGGCAAAATTAAGATGAATATTTAATCAGCCAAACAATTTAGTTGAGCTTCCTGGATATGAACCATCTTATGAACTTGGCTTTATCATCCCAAAGCTTGAGGTCTTAACCACAACTCACCCTTGGCCTATGGGAGGGAAATGAACCAGCCAGGAGCTGACATCTTAAAGATATTTAAGGGGGAGAGGAGGGGAAAAATAGGTACTTCTCACTAATGACCACCCATGTAATAAAAAGATATCCAATAGCTACTGGTTTAGTAACAGGTCAAGTAGCGGGCATAGAGTATTCCAGAGAGGTTAATATTAGAATTAACTAAAAGGAAACAAGACCAAAACTGATATAATGATTTTCCTACATATTTTATCATTTGAAAACTTAATAAAACAAACATAGCTCAGTCTTCCAGGAACCTGATTAATGCCAATTACTTGTCAATTTGGAAAAAGAGGAATATGTAAATAAATGAAAAGAAATGAACAAAATTTGCCTGAGAAATGGAATGTGGCCAGAAAAAAAAAGTGGGACTTTTAGAGTGGGAAACAAGAAAAATGAAATATTTGTTGTAGCATTATAAAGCACAAATTCACTGTTAGCTCTTTTGCAAGAATGTTCATCAGTCAACTTATTTGTAATTTGATTGTATTATTATTGCACTCAGAATAGTTTTAAACTAAAGACTAATACAATTCCACACAAAGTATACAAAAATAACTGGCATCAAATTAATTCTTGTAGGGTAACATACAGAACCTTAACACAGATGTGTGATTGCTCCCATATATACTAGACAATAACTCATGGATTGGTTTGCCATATTGCAAAAACATGCACTATTGTCTAAATTTAAAAATCAGGACAAGTAAATTGCTACATTAACCTTTTGAAATTGCAATTTAATTATTCTCCATACAACAGTTCACATTTATGCCAGTTTTTCTTCTGAATTAATAAGTCATTTCACTTAATTGCTCAAATGGTGTTCAAAAGTTCTGATTGTTTAGCATGTCATTCTCAGTTTTGAGCCTGACATAATTTGGGGACACATCTCCCTGAAAATATTATTATACACACACATGCACGCATGCCCAGGAAATAAACAGTCGTGTAGTACTTTCCAACCTGAAGTGACTTTGGACCCCCCCCAGGACAGTTGGCACTATCTGGAGATGATTTTGATTTTTTACAACTCGGGTGGAAGATGCTATTGGCATCTGGTCCATAAATATATGTTGTTCTCCAACCTACAATGCACAGTGCACCCCCCAAAACAAATAATTACCTTATTGTCCCTGCCCGGCGTGGCTCAGTGGTTAAGTGTCACTATGAACAAGGAGGCCACGGATCGATTCCTGGTCAGGGCACATGCCCAGGTTGAAGGCTTAATCCCCAGTGGGGGGTGTGAAGGAGGCATCTGATCAATGATTCTCTTTCATCATTGATGTCTCTCTCTCCCTCCCTCCCTCTTCCTTCCTCTCTGAAATCAATAAAAATATATTTTTAAAAGAAAGAATTATCTTCTCCAAAATGTCAAAAGTGCCAAAGTTGAGAAACTCGGAATGATAGGAAATCTCTAACTTCGGACCTTCCTAGAGAAACCCTACATTCCGGAGAGGCTTAGAAAGTTCAGGCAGGTGGCACCTTGTACGGGTAAGTTTGGAAATAAACAGAAAGCCACTGCTATTTGCAGCTATAGCAAGCACCGTCTTCTCAACCTTCACACATCAACTCATTTCAATAAGCCTGCACCGTTTTTCTGCGACGTAATTACAACTAGAAATGATAGCAAAACCATATTCTCAAAGGACAGTGTTGTACGGTAACCTAATGATGCAGATAGAATACCACTTAGTCCATTTTAAAAGAATTATGAAGAACACAGCCAATGACATTATGTTGTGTCCTTTAATATACAGCATAATATTTTAAATGGGAAAGACATATAGGGCCTTTAAATGATGCGAAGGTAAATCAACTTATTTTCCAACGTGATTTAAACCCAGGAAATGAGGGCACTTATTTGTGCCATAATTTACATGGATTTATTTCTCCCTATTCTCTGAGCATGATCGCACGCTCTCAGCCCGTGAGTGGTGGTGTGGACTGGTTCACTGGGTAACATTGGCCAAGAAGTGTTTGCAAGGACCCTGCCATGCATCACCCAGATCTCCCCTTTGGACTGAAAGGTGGCTAGCAGAAAGGACTGAGCTGTCAGTCATCTGGAAATAGTTACATCACATCCAATGACTGGCCAATCTACTGTTGGTATAGACCAGTGATGGCAAACTTTTTGAGCTTGGCGTGTCAGCATTTTGAAAAACCCTAACTTAACTCTGGTGCCGTGTCACATATAGAAATTTTTTGATATTTGCAACGATAGTAAAACAAAGACTTATGTTTTTTATATTTATTTTATATAGTTAAATGCATTTAACAAAGAAAAATCAAACAAAAAAATGAGTTCACGTGTCACCTCTGACACACGTGTTATAGGTTTGCCAACACTGGTATAGACCCTTAGAGAAATCAATTAAGAACCAAGTTTAGACCCTAATGCTCAAGATCAGAAGTTTCAACACATCTTTTTTTAAAAAAATATATTTTTATTGATTTCAGAGAGTAAGGGAGAGAGATATAGAAACATCGATGATAAGAGAGAATCATTGATGGACTGCCTCATGCACGGCCCCTACTGGGGATCCAGCCCACTACCTGGGCATATGTCCTGATGGGGAATCGAACTGTGACCTCCTGGTTCATAGGTCAACGCTCAACCACTGAACCATGCTGGCTGGCACAACACATCTTTTTATTTCAATGATTCCAGAGCCTATATATCTCTTAGAAATCTATTCAAAATAACTAATTTCAAAAGATATATGTATAAACCAGAATGTCAACTATGTACATTTCATTGGATGCCGGTTATATCAATGAAACTACATATGCATTTAGACTCTATTACTGTAAAAGGAGAGTCAAATTATTAATTAAAATGTTGGGGCAGTATTGGCCTAATTTGTCCATGAGAGATAAAGGGATTGTTCGTTTCCTTTACTCTGGAAGGAAAGTGTACCTCACTAGTGGCCATTATTTTGGTCTCTTGCCATTTGGCAAGGAAAGGCTAAAATGGCTTTGAATTCTAGCTTTTTGAATGTTTATTTTAAGGATATCCCACCCCTCTCTTTTTAGCTACTTTAAAATGGTTAATTACGATTAATGCCTTGCTAGAAACTATTCTTTTTGCATTGGCATGAAGATCCAGAGCTCTCAGGTTCTAAATTCCTTTTGTGCATCTTATTTTTTATTGATTTCATTCTCAGGTGCTAAACTTACTTTAAAATTCTGAGATATTTACATGGAAATTTCTCAGGGTATGTTTAGTTCAATCTTGGTCACCTTGGAGGAGACAATAAAACATCATACATTTTCTACAAACGTATGCTCTTGTAGCAAGAACAGTTTATACTTATGTTTCCTTGTTAGTTGACAGCAATTTATCTGTATATATCTTATGGCACTAACCTTGTTCTCATTCTAGCTGGGTTTCTTGTTATTTTAAGACTAATTCTAATATTTCTCTCTGACTGTTAGCTTCCTGTAGGGACATTGTCTCATCATATTATGCACCATCGCGCTAAACAGAGTATCTTACTACCTACCAAATAGTAGTAACAGAATGTAGAATGGAATTAACTATTTCGCCAAAATCATTTGTTGCTTAATGTGTAAAAGAAGAGAATCTATAATTTTTGTCTAAATTGCACATTTAAAATGCAAACTAAATTAGAAAAAGGTAGTCAGTTGTACATATCCTATGATCCTACATGGAGAATACATTGTCACTGAACAATTTAAATTGCTGTGGCAAACTGCACCAAGCAATGTCGAGGAAAGCTATGTCCTATTCTCACCATCACAAAGTATAGACTGCATTTGATTCTATTACAGGAGGTGGAATGTTCATGTTACATGTGTTATTATCATCTAATTATTTGTCAATTCATTTATTATGTAAATGAAGTTGTTTCTTATACTTAAATGAATCCATAGTCAGAATGAAAGGTCAAGAGAAAATTAGCACATCGCTTTGTCAGGGAGCTTTGTGTCTGGACTTCTGTTCTGAATCCAGGTACACAAGTTCAGAGAAACCAATTTTCCACTTTCTTGCAGAGAAAGAGTAAATTGAAATCACCACTTGCTGAAAAGAACAGGCAGCAGGTCGATGAGACTTCTCTGTAGCAGGCAACCAAATGAAAGTCAGGGGGTGCAATTAAGATCATTGAAATTTCGAGGGGACTGTGTGTGCCTTTAAATAAACAAATCAATAAATGGCACTTATTCTACAAGTTTGAATTGGTTCTAACCGAGCTGAAATGATCTAAGATATCAGATTACTAAATTATGTTTTAAATTCTTTTATGTCTCTAGTTCAGAAGTAAGCTCCAGATATGTATAAAATCTTTGTAATATTTTTCATAGCAGAAAGCACAGTATAGACTATATTAACTAGTGAACTTTCAAGAATATTTAATAGCACATTTACATTAAAGTTTGTTTGACCTAGACTGGAAGCCTCACATATTATGAATATAATAATAAAGCCCCAGATTTGCTTACACTTTAAGAATTTTACTCTAAGGAAACAACTAAATAATTAGCATTTATACCGTCTAGAATCATAAATGACTTAACATTCTCAAAGTGAGGATATTGCAGTAATTTACTCACATATAGTTCAGTAATAGCCTGGACTAGACCTTTGAAAGCACAGCATACATTAAACTGATAGCCTTTACCAGTTTGGGGTTTTATTGTTATAATTATATTGGGTATTTCATCATATGCTTTGTTAAATATTCTTGTTAAAGGGGAAACTTTTTCATTCACATATTATTTTAAGCATAAAAAAGAGTCTAGGTAGTAAAAGATTCAGACATAAAGCAATCTGTTCAAAAACTTCCCATTTGAAAGCAAAGAAAGAAAACTCTACTTAGCACCATTATACAGTAGGTACATCTATAAATGAAGAAGAGTTAACCTCTTGTAATTTTAGCTAACAGCCTCTTCTTGACTTCATATCGATTTTCTAAAGAGCAAAAGAAAATTGAAGTTTGAGGGAAAAACCTATTAGGTGGGTTCCAGTAATACTGAAATTGAAACAAGTTCTAATATACCTATTAGTGTGAAACTCTTGGTAAGAACATTTGGATTGAAGTCTAGAAAGGCTCAATTGTTAATATCACCAATAAAATAGACATACAAATATAGTCAGCTGAAGAAGAAAATGTCTGAGTAAAATAAGAATAGTATGATGAAAATTCATATTTTATAAGTTAATTACTTAAGTCATACATTCCTCATAGTACAATTGATATATTATCCATGTAATATATGGGTGCCCTTTATCTTTTTTAAACTTCATGTTATAAAATTTTTCAATTACAGGAAAAAAGAATCACATCATAAACACTCATGTACCTATAATCTAGTCTAGATTGGACAATGGTTTTATAGTTTGTCATACATATCTATTTTTTCTGAAATAATTTAAAATATGTTACAGGTAACATTTTACCCCTAAATATTTCAGTATGCAACTCAACAGAAAGATATTATTCTACATAGCCACATGTAATTTGCATAACCAACAAAGTTAAAAAGTAGTCCTTTAATATCACAGACACCCAATCCAGATTCAAATTTCTCCAACTGTCCTGAAGTGTGTTTTACAGTTGGTTTGTTCTAGTTGGGATCCAAACAAGGCCAGGAATTTAACTTACTGCCTTTTTTTCTTATGTCTATTCTAATGTATAGCAAATTAATAAAAAAGGAAAAAAAACTGCTTTTCTTCCCTACTTTCAACTCTCACTACAGAGGTCAAGCAAGCTGCCATTTAGAATGAACCATTTCTTTTTTGAGTTTGTTAAGTGTTTACTCATGTTGTCATTTAGCAAGTTTTTTTTTATTCTCCATCATTTTACATACAGAATTTAGACCTACAAGATAAACCAGATGGGGGTTAAACATTTGAGGAAATCTTACTTTATAGCCCCCTATATTTGGTCCAACATTGAACTGACTCATCACTAATACCTGGGCAGTATCAAACCAAATGACTTCTCAGGCCTTGTGTGGCTCCCGTTCACCACACCTGCTCTAAGAGATTATGCCATTTACCTATTTTTGTTATCATTTATTGCCTGTACTTCACAACTAGAAAGTAGTTGTTTTATAAGAGAAGATTTTTAAAAACATTTTCCCCCACTATACTACTATGGCTTTGAACAGTGCCCAGCACAGAAAAAAATGCTCAATAAATAGTTTTTAAATGAATGAATGACAGAAAGAAAACATCCCTGAAATACACATAACAATGTTGTGTATTAAAGTACTTCCAATGCTTATGACTTTGGTGCTAGGCAAAATTAAAAGCAAACAATTAATTTCATAGGAAATTAAAACAGCAGGGCCCCAAAATTCATCTCTACATGGACTGGCTTGATTCAGCAAATCAATTTAGAAAACTGGTTCTTAATTTATGTGGACCTTCATAACCTCTGAGGATGAAATTCAGGGGTCAACACATTATGAATAAATGTGAGGATTAAACAATATGGTTTTAGCATATCTAAGCAGAGGGTTCCATCAAAAATCTTGCCACAAGCATATTTCTGAATACATTTCATCATTCCTGATACCCCTCCACCCCCCAAAAAATGACTGGTCCCACCAGCCTAGGTTCTTGAGAATCAGATGTGTCTACTACACAAAGCCCACCCCTCAAAGTTGTAGTCACACTGGGCGCATTTCTGTATGAAATCGAATACTATCTCTATGCTGATGAAAATGATGGTATAGTTTATATTTATCAAAACGGGTCCTACTATGGGTAACTTTTAATTAAAACTATACCGTATAAACATTGCTTTATTCTTATTAAAGTCCTTTAAATATCAAAATTCCATAATTATTTTAGTATTTGGTGAACATATAAAATCTGAAGGGATCAATGTGGCTATTTTGAAATGTGAAAGAAATGTGAGATTATATTGCAAATAAAAATAGAGTGTAGTTCTCTCTTTCCACAATACTGTACGAGGGTAATTGGACTGGCTTTCTTTCGGAGGATCAGTGATTTCCCCGAGGTTGTTATGAATTCCCAGTTAATATTACCACCACATGAAGATTAAGATAGTGAGCTCCAGAGCCCTGGTCAGGACGGAATATTAAGAGAGTGATTTTCATAGAATCGGGACGTACAGCTCTACGGATCTGGCTACTTACAGCACTCTGGCCTATCACTCTTCGTAGTACACATGAGATAAGCCCCACGCCTCTCTTTCATTATAGTTGTACTTACATATTACACTGAGCTTGGAATCATCAACTTTTAAAAGAAATAAATAGAAAAAAATTCTTTCCAGTATAGTAGAGCAATGGACTTGAATGTTGACTCTGGGGGCCTCAAAGGACGTGAATTGAATGTGAGTGAACTCGTATCGTGCAGTCTAATAATGTACCACTGCAGGTGAAGGCAGGGGCGGTCACACTCGCCGATATGCGAGCATCCAAACTACCTGAGGCCCCACAAAGCCAGGAAGACACGCATCCTTTGGAGGAGGCCCATGGAGAGCCTGTGGCTAAGGTCAGGACCCATGTGTGAGGCAGCATTTTCAAGATCATCTGTATCCAGATGTTTCAAGAATGTGTCTCCTGATAAAGTTTGATAGAAGGGTTGGTGGAAATAAAACAGTAAAGCTCAGGGACAGGAAAATAGGCCAGGTATGGATTATTCCTGAATCTCCATCTTGCACATAATGCTACGTGCTTTGTTTTGCTTTAGACAAATGGTACCACCTTGCTCAGTGAGGAAAAAAATGTATATAAGTGAATAAAATTATTATTTCAATACAATTTTTTAAACATGCAGGAGACATTTGCCTATAGGGAAAAGGCAATGTTATATACTATTCACAATGCCCTAAATGAATTTGTTTCATTTTATTATTTCAGTAAATTCACAGTGTAAACAGTTTTGACATATTTAAAGGATTTTCAAACCACAAGGTAAGATATATGTGGACAATGTTTAAGAAATATTAACATCCACAACTAGGGTAGAAAGACACCCTCTGCCTTAACCCTATTTCCCTGGGACCCTAAATATGAGTTGTGACTCAGGACCCAGGAATGATGTTTTCTCCATCTCGTAAGTTTGGGAATAGTTCACGTCCTCAGAGGTCCAAGCTTCAGAGCAACCTTGGTGTTAGGATCTCAGTCACAAAGAATAGGGAAAACTTTTCAGTGATAAACACCTGCTACTCAGCCTTCCTTTACAACAGAACAGAGGACAGAGAGTTGAGAAAAATCTGTTCCCTACAACCTTAGTTGCTGAAATAAAAAAAATCCTATATAATAAAATGCTAATATGCAAATTGTGCCCCTGGGAGTTCGACCAACCAGGAGTTTGGCCGCTCACTATGATGTGCACTGACCACCAAGGGGTGGTATGGAATGAAGAAAGGCCCTGGCCTGCAGCGGAAGAAAGGAAGGCCCCAATCGGCCCTGATCACTGGCCAGGCCTAGGGACCCTACCTGTGCACGAATTTCGTGCACTGGGCCTCTAGTATAAATATAATAACCAACACTCATGATAAGCATTGAAACTTTTTGTTTTTGTACATCCATTACAAAGGGCAAGAACTCCAAAATAATTTTAGAAGGATTTCCAACAAAAATCCTATAGTCAGTTAACTATAATAAATAAACTGACACAAATATAAAAGACCTAATTATCTACTTCATGTAGTCTTCCTTGCATCAGGACCATGGGATGACAGTGAGGTAAAGCTGGTAACTGACCAACCACTACCTACCAGTCAGAAGTTGATGCCAAGCCTAGATGCAACTAGGAAATCCTTGCTGAGCCAGTTACTTTTCCTACAGATCAATTCTCTCTTCTTCAAAATTAGGACCTACGTTAATTTCTTTGTTTCCTTCTAGCAAAAGTATTCTAAAATTATGTAGCTTCAGGGAGCAAAACCAAAATTTCAGTTGCTTAAATAATGTGTTGTTGTAAAATGTTTTGAGCAAAGACATTTTTGAAGATTTCATAGATTCAACATTTTTCTAAATGTAGGAAAAAACCTGATTACTTGTTAAGTACTCTAAATTAATGAATCCATCAATGTAACCTGCAATTATAAAATAGAAGTTTTATGACTGTGAATTCCATGAGGAAATTAATTTTTAAAAAGTAAATGTGATCTTTGACACAACTGAAGAAAATTTTACTCTGTACTTATAAAGTATATGTCACTAACACTAAGAGTGGTGACCAGGCAAATAAAATTATATTACTTGTCATGTTATTGCCCAATGCCATCATACCACCTGAGACAGTCCAAAAAAGCCTGAGGCAGGGCAGGCGCAAAATGAAGTCATTCATCTTTTGACTAATTTTCTCCTGAAACAGACGGGCTCATGCAGGAGTCCTTTCATATAAAACATACCCAGTGTTTTCCTGATGTCCAAAGTCATTTTAATCTGCATATTTCTAGCTCATAATTAACTGTCAAAATTATGATATTTTATTTAAAAGAACTCCTATGGAGGGAAAATCTTATGTTATAAATGTGTATATTTTCAAAATTAATTTCCATAATGCCGACAACAGAGCACACCTTTAAAATCAGATCTACACATGTCAACTGTGTTTAATCCCAACTAGAGTTTGTTTTGTCAAGTGGAATCTTGATCCCAATTTATGACCATAGAGATTTCTGGAATTCCAACTATAGAAATAAATGTCTGCAGACATAAAATTCAGAGAGAGAAAGGATGAAGAAAGTGTCATATCCTTGGTTCTGGTCTATCGTTGACAATTATTTGCTCCTTGTGGTAAGTCCCTCTAAAAGAAAGAAGTGTAACCATAATAAAATTCCACTTCACACCCACTAGAAGGGCTATTGTTGGAAACAAAGCATAAAATAACAAATGCTGGTGAAGATGTGGAGAAATTGGAACTCTTATGCATTACTCATAGAAATGTAAAATGGTGAGGCAGCTATGGAAAATAGTATGATTGCTAACCAAAAAATTAAATAAAGAATGGTCATATGACCCAGCCATTCCAATTTGGGGTATAGATGGAAAAGAAGTTAAATCAGGGACTCCAACAGATATTGGCACACTCAGGGTTAAAGCAGCATTATTCACCATAGCTAAAAGGAGGAAATAGCCCATATAGTATACATTGACAGATAAGTAGATAAAGAAAATGTGATATGTATATGGCCTCAAATATTCTTCAGCCTTAAATAGAAAAGACATTTGGATACATACCATTACATAGATGAACCTTGAAAACATCATGCTAAGTGAAATAGGCCAGTCAATAAAGAACTTCTCATGAGGTGACTACAGTACCCAAGTCACAAAGACAGGAAGTGGAACTGTACCCTTGAAAATGGTGAAAATGGTGAATTTTTATAAAGGGAGAGAATTATGACCAGGAAACCATTAGTGCTAAAACAAAAATGACAACAAAACCCTAAAATGTAAGCTGGTTCTAGTCATAACTCATCCCACTATTCTAGAAACCTAGAGTCATCATAAGTCTTTCAGACTGTTTAGAACAATGGTTCTCAACCTTCTGGCCCTTTAAATACAGCTCCTCATGTTGTGGTGACCCCCAACCATAAAATTATTTTCGTTGCTACTTCATAACTGTAATGTTGCTACTGTTATGAATCATAATGTAAATATCTGATATGCAGGATGGTCTTAGGCGACCCCTGTGAAAGGGCCGTTCCACCGCCAAAGGGGTCGCGACCCACAGGTTGAGAACCGCTGGATTAGAAAATTAGGCAGAAAAATGTGCCCCTCCTCTTAGTAATAAGACATTACTTGTTTGGGTTTTATTTTGTTCCTTTCAGGTTACAGATAGGGCTTCCAACATAATCTTCCCCTTTGCTAATCTCTCTAGATTTTTTCTGCTTGTCCCAAGTTTGTGCATAGCCCCATGTGGCACTAATTCAAGTCACTAAACATCCTGTTAATTCAGGGAAACAGGCTAGGATGGCTTTCTTTGCAATGCCATCAACTCCCTGTTCCCAGATTAGTCTCTGAATATAGAGCTATTGCCCTTGTCCTAACATGTATCTTCTGATTTGCAAAGTAGATCATTTTACCTGGTTAACTTCAGAAATATAATGGATATCTCTTTAATTTACACTTTGAGGAATTGAATAGAAAAATATCACAAGACAGAAAATCCTTTCCCCATCTAGGCATTTTTTTTTCCCCTGCTAGATAAAAAGAAATGACTTTTTTTTTCTTCCAGCAAATCTGATTTCTCTACATATTGTGAATAATGAAATCTAGATAAATAAGCATGTTCCAGAATAATTGGCTTTATCCTCTGCCCACCAGATACAAGCTATGCTTTTAATTCTCTCTATTCTTTATTCACTTTTTGATATAAATGTTCAATAGGGGTTTAAATCCTTTTCCCAAGCTTCTCTTTTATCATGCTTCTAATTACCTCGCCTAATTGCTCAGAACCTTCAAGAGCGTGTGAAGTTTTTGTAAATGCTTTTCTTTAATTATGATTCTTCAGTGAGGAAAATGCTGCTAACCCAAAGTTAAAACTGAATGCTGAATATCTGTGTCTGAGGAGTCAAAAGAAAAAAATAAATAAATATTTGCTTTGAAAATAGCCTGAAAAAAATACACAGATTTTTATAATGATCTTTTACAAACCTCCTACATTATCAAAGACTTGAGATTTATGGTGATCAAACTGAGCTGATGAAAAGATTCACACAAGAAATATAGAGTAGCCTATTACATGTCTTACACATGCATACAGTGTCAGAACAGTTAGGATTATTGAATATTTCAGACAGTCATTGCCCAGTATAGGAATGTAGAAGCCTCATTCAGATCTTGAGGCAAAAAGTTACAATCCACAACAAAGACATGGTTGATGCCTTCTCAGGAGTTATAGGCATTGTTCTTAGCACTTTATATGTATTTAATGTCCTTGAAAGCCCTATGAAAGGGCCACCATTATTTTACAGTTGAGGAAATTAATATAGAAAAGTATTATCTCATAACTGTAGATTGTGAGAGATTTATATACAGGTAGCCTGTCCCTAGAGTCATTGCTTTAATCCAAATGGCCACTGTCCATTTTGCTGACTTCTTAGGCAGCAAAAATTTCATCCAAATATCAGCTCAAGTGGAAATCAAATATGCAAAATAAGTCTATGCTGAGATGATTCAGTAGAAGGGAGGTATTGGGGAGGTGCAGCAAACCCCAGAAGATTTGACCCTCTCCCCTCTCCCATTCTAAGGAGAAGAGATTAAAAATGACCGAAATAACCCAGTGGTAGAGTGTGGACCTATGAACCAGGAGTTCACATTCGATTCCTGGTCAGGGCACATGCCTGGGTTCCAGGCTCCAACCCCAGTGTGGAGTGTGCAAGAGGCAGCCGATCCGTGATTCTCTCTCATCACTGATATTTCTCTTTCTCTCTCCTTCTCTCTTCCTCTCTGAAATCAATAAAAAATATATACTTTTTTAAATTATCAAAATAAAACCAAAACAAATGATCTTTAATTCTACAGTTCCAATATTTTGACTGGATAACTTAGAGAGTACACATGTTCCCCTTTGTTTAAAATATAATCATTACTTTTTATATATTTATCCAGAAAGTAAAGAAGAAATCCTCTTAGAGAAAATGATATTTTTGCAGATTCTCCTCGTCATCATGAAAGATGAATATTATCCTGCCCTTGTGCTTGCCATGTGGCAATTACTTTCTCAGCAGTATATTAATTAGTCAACTGCAGTAGTCTAGAACTCTTTGATGCTAGGTAATGAGATTAATAATAGATTCCTATCAACCCTCCCAAAGCTACAACAGGCATTAAGTACTTCTAATCCGTACTGCCTATATGTGACATGCAATAGCACTGCAGGCATCCACAGGTAAATGGGAACTATCGTGTTCATAATACTAAGATATCCACTGCTTACAGAAAGGAACACCAGAACAGCTGGGGGGGGGGGGGGAGTAGGGTGGGCGGGGAGAGAGAGAGAGAGAGAGAGAGAGAGAGAGAGAGAGAGAGAGAGAGACAGACATTGATTGGTTGCCTCCCACACATGCCCCAAGAGGAGTCAAGAGGAGTCAGGGATTGAACCTGCAACCCAGGTACGTGCCCTTGACCGGAAACCAAACCTGCATCCCTTCTGTACGCAGGCCGATGCTCTAGCCATTGAGCGACACCACCCAGAGCTGGAGAAAATCAACTTGTGTTGCTGAAGTCTGCTAGTGCATGGCATGGTGTGAAGGCAGCCCTAGCTAACCAATGCAGTCGTTACAGGGTGGTTCCTATTTTCCCCTCCACAGCCCATCTCATTCTTTCTCCTGTTGTGCAGAAGCTGGGCTTCATGGATCCCCCATCAATGGCTTTGGCTTTTTCTAGCCAATGGTTTCAAGTTGGGTTCGGGAAAAGGAAGTACCAGGAGAGGATCCGTGGCCAGGAGGGAAAGTGAGATGGCCATTACGCTCCTGGCTTCTTCTGGCTACATATCCTCCGATGTCTGGGCCCCTTACAAACCACCGCTCATTGTCCAGCAACCCTCAGAGGTCATGTCCAGCAACCCTCAGAGGTCATGGCCAGCAACCCTCAAAGGTCATGGCCAGCAACCTTCAGAGATCATGTCCAGCAACCCTCAGAGGTCATGTCCAGCAACCCCTCAGAGGTCATGGCCAGCAACCCTCAGAGGTCATGTCCAGCAACCCTCAGCTACAGCTTTTGCGACTGGCACTGGGTTTCTAAACATCCTCTTTAAGTCTAAAGCTAGTGAGACTCCGGTCTGATCACACACACACACACACACACACACACACACACACACACCGCACTTCGCTATATGTGCCTGGCCAACACCTTTGTAGGTAGCTCCCCTGCCCCCCAAGTCACCCCATTTGAGCCTGTCAGAGGCTCCTGCCAAGACGCAGAGGAAGCAGCCTAGTGAATGGGAGGGAACCAGTCTACTCCTAGCAAGACCAACTCCCAAAGTCAATGTCACCCGACAGCAAGGTGTACTTTATGGAAATACATTGTCTCTTTTTTTCCTATCCCTTCATCTGTAAATCTTAAATAGACGGCACAATCAATGAGTAATTAGTGAGCAGCTATCTTACGATCCCTTTTAAAGATGTCCACCTGCTAGAGTTGATGCTTTTAATCTCCTAAATGCAATTGCAGATTACTCTGAGGACCCAGAGAGGCAGAATTAATGTCAGCATTCCTTCATTCACGGGGTCTCCAAACGCTTCCTCACTCAGCCTTGCCCTACTTATCTCTCTTTTTCCTGCAGAGGGTTTAAAGGTGTTCACAAATCTAGAGATTGGGAAAAGTGAAAAATCTGGCTCGGGGAATGTAATTTATATTGAATAGCATTAACTCTTATTTATACTGAGGAGCAGTTCCTTGAAATTAAAAATATTTTAAAATTGCTACACCATAAACAGTATGAAATTAACAGACACACTTTACTACACAACTAAATCACTTATCAATTTTAACTTCATGCAATTTCTTCATCCGATTTTAAGAATTTTAAAGTTGTATGTTTTCGTGAGCAAATTGTTCAATATATTGAGCTAAATATTTGTAATAATTGTACCTCTGCTGCCACCTAGACTTTATGGGAAGGTACTGCAGGCAAATTTCTCAGATGAGATGATGCAGTAAAAAGACTGATCACAACTCTAAACCTACATTTGCCCCACTCTGTATATATAATGTGCTCACTATTATATTATCACCATCATTATTAGAGACATAATTAATATTCTCACAGTTATCAATACTGCAAATAGGTATTCTTGTTTACTTTGAATTTGGAAGGAAGCTGAGGTGCTAAGAGTTTACGTAATTTGCTTACATTTCCACAGCTAGGTAGTGGCTGAGCTATGCTGTGATTTCCAGTTTTCCTGACACAAAACTCAGGCTGTTTTAATGCACCATCGCCGTTCTCTCTCTCCTTTTAGAGGCGGAGTAGAATCCATCAATTCCTCAGTACTCTACAGCCCACCCAGGTGGATGGTAAGGTTGTCAGAACAGACCTAAATTACTAAGTTATCTTTTAAGTAGGCAGACTAGATACCATCTTTAAACTATCCTGAGGATTGGCAAGAATATTAAGGTAGAGCTATAGAGAATATCTATATATTTTTTTAAATCAAGATGAATGACAAGCAAGATATGCCCATTGTTGCATTAAAAAAAATAGACAGTGTTATGGCAGCTAAAGAAAAAATCCAGAATATATATTTATAATAGTCTTTCTCACCATCTGTCACACAAGTGTCAAACTCACTTAAATGTCTGTGACATGCACAGCTGGTGACAGACGGATGGGACCCATCTGCATACATGCCACACGCCAGTTGCTTGACTGGTATTAATGTGTGGGGGTCATGTTCTAAAAGTATTCACCTGGTGGCTAATAAGTATGTATTCGCTGATGGGTGCGTGTGTGTTCAAATGTCTCATAGAAAACAGTGCCATGCTTAGAATGAGAAGAACCAAAATTTGAGTCTTCATTCTTAGTTCTTGTAGCCCAGGGTTCTAAATACTGTCAGTATGATGTGCTCATCTGTAAAATAGTCATAATAAACTTCCCATAAGATTGTTAGATTCAACTAAGTAACACAGTAATTATAGGACACTGTTTTACACATAGTAAAGACACATTAACTACCAACACCATTATCCTCTTACTATTACTATTACTTGCACAGGAGACAAGAAAAAAAAGAATTATTGGTGATAGGAAAATTAAACACAATGAAATTAATTAGAGGCAGTTTAAAGGGTTTATCATAAATAAGATGGAACTAGAAGAAAATAAGGTTGTTGTAATCTGAAGTGTAAAGTCTTTTAAGCATAAAACATTGGAGAAATCACCCAAAAAAACAATAGAAATCAAGATATAAAAGACAAAACTTCTCCACATCAAGAATTATCAAAAACTATATTAAAAATATATCCTAGTTTATAAAATTTTTGCAAAAATAAAAGAATTTGCCCTAACCAGTTTGGCTCAGTGAATAGAGCATTGGCCTGCGGACTGAAGGGTCCCAGGTTCGATTCCGGTCAAGGGCATGTACCTTGGTTGTGGGCACATCCCCAGTGGGGGGTGTGTAGGAGGCAGCTGATCAATGTTTCTCTCTCATCGATGTTTCTAACTCTCTATCCCTCTCCCTTCCTCTCTGTAAAAAATGAATACAAATATATTTTTTAAAAATACAACCATTAATAATTAAGGTTATAAAATTATAAATGAAATATTGCACTTCAAAATCCCTGAAAAGAATTGTGAGACTAAAGGTAGGGTTAACTCTTGGTTTTTCCTACTCCTGACAAAACCAACTCTCCCTCCTCCACTTATTGTCACACCCTAGGATTCAGCAGCTCTCTGTAGATACAATATACACAATACAATATTGTTGTGCTGTGGAATTCTGTACCTAAAACCTGTGTAATTTTGTTAATCAGTGTCACCCCAATAAATTCAATAAAAATGAACAAAAGAAAAAAACTTGTTAGAATAAAGAGAATAAAAAGTCCAATAATATATATATATATATATATATATATATATATATATATATATATATTGATCAAGGCAACAAATAAATTCAATGAAAATTTTTTTTTAAATTGTGGGAAAATGTATAGTTGAGATAAAATGCAATATAAGATTGTTTTAACCATTATTAAGTATGCAACTCAGTGGCATTAAGTACATTCAAATGATTATTCAAACATCTATACATCTCCAGAAAATTTTCATCATTCCATACCGAACTATGGACTCATTAAAAAAATGACTCCCCATTATTTCTTCCCTTGGTAACCACCATTCTACTTCCTGCCTCTATGAATTTGACTACTCCAGGCATCTGGTATTATAAGAGGTATTATACAACATTTGTCCTCTTGTGTATGATTTTTTTTTACTGAGAATAATTCTTTCAAGTTTATCCATGCTGCAGTATGCATTAAAATTTTATTTCATTTTAAGCTGAATAATATTTCATTGTCTGTATAGACTATATGTTGTTCATCCATTCATCCCTTGATGCATATTTGGATTGTTTCCACTTTGTGACTACTGTGAATAATGCTATATGAACATGGCTGTACAAATATCTGATCAAGTACCTACTTTCAACCCTTTACAATATATACCTGGGAGTGAAATTGCTGTATCAGGTTGTAATGTTATGCTTAATTGTTTGAGGAACCACCATACTGGTTCCCATAGCTGCTGCACCATTTCACATTCCCATCATCACTGAGCAAATCCAACCTCTCCACATTCTCCCCGACACTTGCTATGTGTACAGACATAATTAGCTCTCATCGCATCATCCTGGTGTAAGAGGAACGAGGATAACAAACAGAACTATGTTACTCTGACTACGTCCATTGCTGTGAATTATAACTGCCTTTTGTCTCTGACCCAGGATCCTCCTGTCTTCCACAGTATATACAAAATCGTGGCAAGCTAACTAATTAGGTGGCAAACAATGACACTCAGCAACGCTGCATGTTCTCAAAATATAACTTTCAACCTGAAGATTCTTTGAGTGTCTTGTTATAGAATAATAAAGAGAATTTGCCAAGGAGACAGAAAGAACAGTGATAAAGGGGAGTTCCACCCACAGAGACTGGTGCCCTAGAAAGTCAAGTTAAATGAGTATGTGCAAAACGCTGCTGACAATCGAGTAAAGTACAGAAAAAATGTCCAATCAACCATTTATTAACAGGGAAGTCATTAATGACATTAACAAGAGTGTTACAGAAAACCGGAGAAGAACCAAGCAACGCTTAGAGAGATGGAGTTACTTTATTACTATTGTTATTATTGCGCGCGGGCCCAAAGGAAAATGTCTCTCAAATTCTGGGCCCTGTCACACAGGAAGTTTCCTGTATTTATACCTTTTTACCCTCTTTGTCTCCCAAATATGGGATTTTCTGGTCCCCTTTGCAAGTTCTTAAAGGACCCTATGTGCTGGGGCTTTGAGACCTCAACCAAAGACTTGGCCTGGTGCCAGCACTGATAATTTTGTCTGGGGAAGATTTAATGGCCTCTCTGAAATGGGAGTAGTCTTATTTCCCTTATTATTTAAGCCAGCAAGCATTTACAGAAGCCAAAATGGAGTTAAAATTTCAAACAGCAGTTTTTAAATAAGATGGATGCTTCAAGAGCTCTCTCAGTGGAGTGACCAATATGAAAAATTGACCAGTGTAGGTTTAAAAGACAAGAATAGGAGATTGGACACATATGTAATACCCTTTGTAATACTTTAAGCAAAAAAAAAAAAAAAAAAAGAATAGGAGATCTGTGAAATAGCAAGTATCTACACTCTCAGTGTCGAGTTGGAAGAACTGAGGGTCAGAAAATGTAGAAATATTATTTGACTCCCCAAACGTCCTAGTAACTGATGCTGTTGAGAGAACCTGGTTCTGCCGGTCTCTCCTTCCATTATAACGTGCAGCCCACTATACAGTGTCAGAGCTGTCAGGGCCCCGCGTTCCCACTTGGGAATGCAGGAGTCACTGGTGAACTAATAGCTATCTTCTGGGTTATGACTGAGGTGGACTCTGCATTGGCCAGCGATACTTTTAGGTTAATGAAGATAGATTTAACATGATGCCTAGATGATTTACATTTCAAGTGGCTCTGAGAATTCAGGGCTTATTACCTGGGGAAAACCTTCATTCTCGTCTATTATGATGGACTAGTCCATTGCTATGGGGATATCATTGGATTTTTGCCAGGTCTGACAATGCAGTTTATTTTTTTAATAAATATATTTTTATTGATTCAGAGAGGAAGGAAGAGAAATATTGAAGTCAAAGCAAAACATTGATTGGCTGCTTCCTGCATGCCCGCTACCAGGGGGCAAGCCAGCAACCCAGGCATGTGCCCTGGCCTGGAATTGAACCATGACCTCCTGGTTCATGGGTCAATGCTCAACCACTGTGCTATGCCAGCCGGGCTGCAATGTAGCTTAGCTTTTACTTTTAAAGTTTCCTTCCTTTAAAAAAACACAAACTTGGGTTTTTGTTTGTTATGTTTTTTTAATGTGGAGTAGCATGTATTTTGGTCCTTGCATAAATTATGTGCCAGAAGAGCCATCTCAAACAACACAGCTGCTCTCCAATTCCAGCCTGTTGGCTGATGTGACACCTGCTTCGCCTGTCTTGTGCCTGCCCATGTATTAACCCCCAGGTGTGTGCAGCTCAGATAATCTCTCAGGCATATAATAAGTAAGTTCCAATGAATTAGAACCTCTGCTTGAGCTGATATGAGAAGTTTATGTGGTTGTTTTTTCTCTTCTTGCTAGTTTAGTATTTCTCCCGTTCTCTCAGAATAGCTCCAAAAAAATCAAGGATGGAAAAAAAAAACTATATACATATATATATACATATATACATACACACACACACACACACATATACATATACATATATAATTTCCCTTTCCTGGAAAAAATAACTGGCTTAGAAACAATTTTAAAAACAATTCTAGATATTAGAATAAGATTTGTCACTTCACTAAAACCTATTTCTTAGTGATCTGGAATATACAGTCATTTTGAAAATCAGAACTTTTTTTTAATGTGGACATATACACACTTTAAATGAATCAAAACTCCAAAATATTTAAAGCATGGTTTTCCCATGATGGGATTTCTATCTAGAGATTTTAGTTTTATAATATGAATGCATCTGTTTACATTCTAAAAAACTGCCATTTTAAGTGAAATGAAATAGTCTCAAAATATATGACTAAATGAAAATCTCATTCTTCACAAATAGCCAGCAGTGACAGGGATGATGAATAAAAGAGCCTGAAAATATTTTTAAAAGCATGTCTTTTCCTGGATAGTTTTACTCCACGAAAATGACCTGGGACTCTGATCTCTGTCCTCTGTCTAGTTTTAAAACACATTCACGCCCCATCTTTAGACTGGGGGGTTGGGAGAACGGAAATCATCGTGAATAATAATGCCGAAATCAGCCTGTGACCCATTACACCTCAGCGGATTTGGCGGCCTGATCTTTCCTCATTCTGCTGTAACCCCAGCATCCCTGGTTCATTTAATTCTTTTAACTTTAATTAAAAAACAGCAGGAAAAGCCAAGAAGATAAAGCAGATGAAAATCCCTTTATAGCCTGTAGTACAGTGAATAACCGTTGGAGACGATGAGGAAAATGGTGTTCAAATATGAATATGAGCCATGAAAATTTATTTCTCAGGGGCTAGCATTTTGCAGAGGAAACCACGTCCATCTTTTGTCTTGCTGCTCCAGAAATGTCAGAATCCAGCTATCTGGGAAGTCTCTGTATCACAGAGACAATATAGCTTCCCCCCCACCCCCACCTCTTCTGCAGTATTGAAACTTGTTAAACTGACTCTACTGTGGTGTCAGATTCAGCATGTCACAATGCAGTCTGCCCTGAATGACCCTTAAAATCAGGTAGCAAATATGAGACTACAGCTGTGGGTTTGTTGAAGGGCAAATTGACTTTCTAGCAGCCTTCCGTGACGTGGAAGGTAAATGTTCATAATATACTTGTAACCTGAACTGGGATCTAGATGTTAATAAACATGAGACTAGTGTCTAGCCCGGTGCCCTGCACATAAGATGCATTCGGTAAATCTTTTCCCCACAAATAAATGAGTAGGTATATGTGCGAGGAAAACCTTTGGGGAGGGGGACATTAAAACAATGGCTTTTACGTACTGGAAATATCTCTGGAAAACAATCTGAATAAAAATCCTTTCATAAGTTCCCTCTTTTCCAGTGATACATTTATTGTGTTTTAAGCTCGGTGTCTTCATTTGGGATGAAATGATTCAATCTGGAGGTTTATGCATTTGATTCTATTAAGTGATTTTCCTGGGCTGAATGCAATTATAGACGATCATAAAGAGGCCCTTTGGAAGTGTCTTGCAGGGATAATTTTTTAGAAGAAGCAGGTGTTTCCTGAAAGTTTGCAAACTAGAGGCAGAAGAAATAGAAAGTATCAAGTCAGAGAGGAATAAATGTGTTTGCCCAGGACACATACTCTGCATTTTCCACAGGGACTGAAACAGCACCCTTCTTGATTTTTTTTTAATATTCTGTGTTTTTAGAAGACAATATTTTTTTAATATATATTTTTTATTGATTTCAGAGAGGAAGGGAGAGGAAGAGAGATAGCAACATCAATGATGACAGAGAATCATTGATTGGCTGCCTCCTGCACGTCCTCTACTGGGGATTGAGCCTGCAACCTGGGCATGTGCCCTGACCAGAATTGAACCATGACCTCCTGGTTCATAGGTCAATGCTCAACCACTGAGCCACGCCTGTCAGGCTCTTGATCCCCTCTCCCCTACATTGGTGGCATTATCATTCTCCTGGTCATTCCATCACATAATTTACAGCTCAAGGCATAGCCTCCTTGAAATACAGTCTGACTGCTTCAGCTTGTCTCCCCAGAACTGTTGGCTGCAATTTTTACAACCCAAGCACACAGTCCCTTTACGAGTGACCTCCAGGGCTGATGCATTTCCTTCTCCATCAAGGTCATAGAAGTCAGGGAAGCCTTATGATTCGTTATCTGCAGGTTGTCTATCTTAGCAACATTCATACATTTGAAAGCTCATGCCTCTCGCATGTGTCCTTCCTTCCCCACCCAAATAGGGAGCCTTAGTAACTTTGCCTCATTGGGTTCCCGGTTTTATCCCACTCCATTGGTCCAGACTCCTGACTGCCTAGCTTTCCTCTGTCTGCTCAGTATTAGAAACTAAAACAACAAATGGTGCATCCTTTTTGGAGATAAAATACTTTTCTTTTCTATTGTCTTAACTTTTCATATTTTTTAACAGGAAACAAAATGTAGGTCTTCTATAGGAGGAAGTGCATTTGTTCCCAAGTTTTCAGTTACTAGTTTGTAATATACTAGAGACCCAGTGCATGATATTCGTGCGGGGGGTAGGGGGGGGCTCAGTCCACCCTGCACCCTCTCGCAGTCCAGAACCCCTTGCTCCTTACCACCCGCCTGCTCGCTGCTCCTTATCACTGCCATGGAGGCGGGAGAGGCTTCCACCACCACTGCTGTGCTCGCCAGCCATGAGCCTGGCTTCTGGCTGAGCGGTGCTCCCCCTGTGGGAGTGCACTGACCACCAGGGAGCAGCTCCTACATTGAGCCTCTGCCCCCCTGGTGGTCAGTGTGCATCATAGCGACTGGTCATTCTGCATAATGGTCGCTTAGGCTTTTATTACTTTCCCAGGGCAGCTTAGACTTTTGTTCACACATTTGAACAGCCAGGGTGTCAGTACTGGCAGGCATCCATGTGGCAGGGTCGGCAGCAATGTTTGCCAAATATTTTAACACCCCTACACACACTTATACATTTCCTGGCACCCTTTCCTTTAAATGGGTCCATGTCCCCAGTGCAGCCAAAGACATATGAGCAAAAGTGACACATGTCAATTCTTGCCTGAGGCATAGAAGGTCCCAGGGCTCTTCTCCAGGCGTCCCTCTTGCCCAGCAGTGACAAAGGAGACCGTGGGGAGGACACAGTGTCCTCCTAACACAGAGCCTTGATCAGCTGGGTGGGGCCCTGATGGCCTGGGTGGGCCCTGTCCTGTGACAGGGAGCTCACTTCTGTCATGTTCAACTGCTGACGTTTGCCATGGTTACTGAAACCTCTCTGAGCCCATCGTGACAAACACAGAGTGCATCTTTCTTGCTGCTGTGTTGAGAAGAACCATGTGCAATGAAGAGCTGGCAAAGAAGCTGAACTGAATCATGATTTAGTAGTCACTTCCCAGGGTAAAAAAAAATCAGATTCAGAAAAAAACAACTCCACTAGCTCAACTTGGAAGTTAGCACAATCCGAGATGAGAAGCAATCTGTTTTAATGATGGAAGTGCATAATGTATGTGCAGTAGTATAATTCTTCATGAATACATTTTAATTATGACCGCAACACACATATTTGTCATTGTCTTTTTTTTTCTTTTCACCAATTTCGACGGCTAATCTCTTGCCAAAAGCAATAGCTAGAAAGTGTTGGTTTTATGGAACTACAATATAAAAGGATTTTGTTCCCTTTAAGCAACTTTTAAAAATATATTTTTATTGATTTCAGAGAGGAAGGAGAGGGAGAGGTAGAAACATCAATAATGAGAGAGAATCATTGATCAGCTGCCTCCTGTACACCCTCTACTGGGGATGGAGTCCGCAACCCAGGCATGTACCCTTGACCAGAATCAAAGTGGAACCCTTCAGGCCGCAGGCCAACACTCTATCCACTGAGCCAGACCAGCTAGGGCTTAAGCATTTTTTTTTTATAAAATTTCATAAACTTTAAGAATTTTATTATTTTTCACATGGAGAAAGACTAAGAAGTTGGATGTGTTGTTTTAGTGTAAACTACATTTTAATTATGGTATAGCATGCATTAAATAAAGGCATACCGTGATCATGGTTTGTAATACTTTATATATGTTATGAAACAATGTATATGTCAAGGTATTTTAGAGATTAAAAACAGCAAATATAACTGAAATAGTTGATCCGTTAACTTTGATAATAAACTGGTTAGGAAATCTTCACATCTCTGTTCAAGATGTTGACTTTTTATCTAAAGAAAGGCATTAGATAACTTGTCACGTCTTATGAAAAATACATAATCTGTAATTTCTTGTTCCAGGAATTCCTCATTAGAGTTGTTCTCATTGGCGTTTTCCACCATATGTAAAAGCTCACAGAATTCTCCAGAGGAGTCTATCCGACTCAAACCCACAGCTACTTGCAGAATGTGTCATTATTCAAATCTTCAATAGTAAATCTAAAATGCATGCTACTGAAAAAGAAAATAACAGGCAGAGGTCCCTCAGGGACTTGACTACAGGGAACCTTTCTGGAATAGAAAAAGGTAATGATCCATGGAAATAGAACAATAATCACCTTTTTAGAGTCGGGAAGATGTGGATATAATTATGGCAGAGGCACTTTGAGGACAGTGGTACTGGGGGAAAAGAGCAACTTGGTAGAGGGGTAAAATCATTCTTTTGGAACTGATAAAAATGATAAAAATTCTTACCTTGTCTCATCTGAAAACCACACCTACCTCACATGTACTTCTATTAATATTTGATTGAAAACCTGATCTATGAGTCCTTTTGTGACTGATTTGCAACAATTTCCTATCAGGAGGCTTATAGGGAATCTATTTAACATTATTTCAAAGCTAGAATTTGTTTATTTTAAATAATCCTTCACTTATTCGAGGGCCAAAATGAAAAGCCAAAAGGGATGCTGGGAGTTAAAATAGCATATGCAAATGGAACAAATTGAGGTGAGAACAAGGAATTCCCTTGATAACCTTTTGTCTTCTCCTTAAAATGAACAAATCTAAAGTCATTTAGTAAAACACACTTGCAGCTCAACAAAGTCCATGCATAATTTCCACTCCCTGATGAAGTATCTTACATTCAGTCAGTTTAATTATCTACAGTCCGTGGATGACATTTTTTAATCCTGTGTGGTTCACTGAAAAACTCTGTAAAGTATGACTAAGTGGTGTGTTCATTAAAAAGCCAGAAATATTTTAGAGTCCGAGTAGCACAGCCTATTTTCCCTACGTGTAGTAACAGCACAATAATGATGCCAGGGGGTGTCATGGGCAATTATTTAAAAGAACTATGGTCTTAAATTATTCAGGTTCTTCATGCATAGCATCTTAATTAAAAAATACATTGTTTTTAAGTAATCCAGAGGGGGCAAAATAAGAAATGAAAATATATGTCATGAAAAAGACAAGTGTGTGGAGCTGATTTAATATGTTTTCCACACAATGTAGCTGCCATTGTTTTGACAGGGCACTTTCAATGCCATTAACATTGACAGAATAGTACACAGAAGTTCACAAAGTGTAGCAGTGATTGTCTTCTACTTGGATTATCACACTACCTGTTGGGAACATGGAAACTGAGAGTCCCACTGTGTCGTTGCATGCTGGTTGAACTGGTTTAATTTATAAGAGGGTATAACCGAGTCCTTGGGTGACAGTAATGCACCTCTCTATCATGAGGCTCTGTTCAAGTTTGTTACGGGAGCTCTCAGTACAATTATTAACAATCATGCATGAGTCATTGAGCTGGCTAGCCTTCCCCAGCAGTGTCTGGTGTGGGTTTGGACAGGGTAAATGTTACTTGTCAACACATGGGCATCCTGAGCTAAGAGTGTTCCTCCTGCCTCTGCCTACAAAAGGAAAAACGGGGTGATTGTCTGTTCATCCTTCCATGGGTACTAGCTTAAGTTTAGGAATAACCCCCTCCTCCAAGTAAATACAATTCTACCTTAGATAGTTACATTATGAAATGATCCTACTACATGTTGCTTCTAAGAAACAATTTAAAGACACCGCCAAGTACCAGAAAAAAAGAAGAAAATCAAAAGATAAAGGGCAGAAACCAAGAAGAAAGTGGATGTGGCTACAGTGAGGTAGACTTCAAAGTAAAGAGACCAGGAGGGACACCTGATAATGACCAAAGTGTCAATGTATCAAGAAGACACCCTTCCAAAAGCTTACATCCCCCTCCAAAGAGTTTTAAATGCATTCAGCAAAATTTGACAGAATTCAAGGTTGAAGTAGACAAATCAATAACCAAGGTGGAAAAATGTAACACCCCTCTCAGTGACGGAGAAAACAAGCCAAGGAGAGAACAACAACAAATATATAGGGCACTTGAAAACTAAAGTCTACTAACTTGACTTTGTTGAGATTTATAGAAGACTACATCTCACAATCAAATAAATCACTGTTCTAGTTTCTATTGCATAGGGTAGGGAATGCTCACTAAGATAGGTTCTATGCCAGGCTATAACACATGTCTCAGTATATTTCCCAGGATTGAAATCATATGGAGCATGCTCACTGACAAAAAAAAAATTAGAGATGAGTAACATTAAGGTATCTAGCAGAAAAACAAGTAAAAATACTTGAAAAGAATCCATTAGTCAGAGAAAGTTAGGAGGAAAATATATCAATCTTAAAAGAATGATAACTAAAATACAACCTAAAAAATATTTGGAAGTTGCAGCTAAAGTTTATAGAATAGGAAAAAAAGAGAGAGGTATAAAATCAATGATGTAAGTTTTTACCTTAAGAAGTTAGAACAGGAAGAATAAATCAAATGGATAGTGCCAGAGTAATATACTATTTTTATGAGGGAAAAGTAATGCAACCTCAACCCTACCTCAGACAGACTATTGTCTGCATAAAACACTAATAAAAATGCACTTTGGAATGTAAGATAAAACAAGAACTAAAATTCTTAACTATATAACACAAAAGGGCAGGAATCCTATATAATAAAAGGCTAACATGCAAATCAACGGACTGGCGGAACAACCAGTCACTATGATGCTCACTAACCACCAGGGGGCAGACGCTCAATGCAGGAGCTGCCCCCTGGTGATCAGTGTGCTCCCACAGGGGGAGCGCCGCTCAGCCAGAAGCCCTGAGCCAGGTTCATGGCTGGTAAGAGCAGCGGCAGTGGTGGGAGTCTCTCCTGCCTCTGTGGCAGCACTAAGGATGTCAGACTGTCGGACATCCACTGAGGGCTCCTGGACTGCGGGAGGGCACAGGCCAGGTTGAGGCCCCCGCCCCCCTGCCCCACGAGTGCACAAATTTCGTGCACCAGGCCTTTGGTAGTTAAATAGAACTGTCTCAGGCCCTAACATTGTCAGAAAACTTGCACAAGTAATAATTTATATTAGGCTGCAATAAGCCTGGTAGGCATGTGCTGGTCTTTAGGGTAGACTCATATATGCAATAGTGCATAATAGTGATTGAAGGAATAAAGAGTCAGTTAATAAAAAGAAAAATGGAATATTAAAAATGCTGAAAATTCCAAAAGAGGGCAAGAAAGAAGAGACAAATGAACTTAAAACATGAGGATCATCCAAATAGAAAGCAAATAGTATGATGGTAGTTGTACATCCAACTTATCAGTAATCACAATAATCATAATTAGACTAATTTCTGAAATTGAAAATCTAAGATTGTAACAATAGATTTTTTAAAACCAATTCATGTCACTTATAAGACTCTTCTAAAACTTTAGAAAATAGAAAGATAAGTAAAAGGATGAAGTTATACATGGGAAGCCCAACACAAAAAAAGCTTCCATAGTTATACTAATGTCAGGCAAAGTCAAGTTTAAGTAGAGCTGTTACAAGAGATGAATGTGGACATTTCGAAGTGACAAAGGTATCAATTCTCAAGAAAGGCATAACAATATTAAACCTGAAGGCATCACGTAACCTCAAAAATATAAAACAGTGTAGAGATATTTGTTTCCAGATGATCTGTGTTAAAGCACCTACCAGTGAATAAAAATACTATAGTCAGTCAATATCATTCACTCAAAATCAGAAAACAAAGTTCAGAAGAATTAGAGTGTATCTCCTACTCTGCACCTACCTAGCAGTTAATGCTTGTGTCTCTCAATTTCATCAACAAAGAAGTAAGCCCTAGGCCTTAACATTTTGGGATTGTAAAGAAGGGAAAGTGATGGTAATATTACCGTGTAGTTTACAGACAGACACTTTTGAATCCTAAAGAGTAGCTATCTCCCAAACTCTGGAGCACCTGGGGAACATGTAGTTAAACAGGGGTGGTAATATTTCAATCACCCACCAGCTGCCACGTGTGTGAGAGGCTGGAATTTATAGTGCCAACCCACACTGGCTCCTTTCCATACCACTGCCCTGCTATGTCATATCCCAACTTTTCAGACAAATTCACCGAAGCTCAGAGAAATTATGTTTTTTCCCCTAGTCCGGGGAGATGGCAGGGCTCCTGAATTCACAATTCCTTATGTAAACTGCCTCAACATTTAATTCACAGTTCTGAAAAAACATAATGCATCAATTAAGTGATAAGAAAAATTCCTAATTTTGTGTCACAGAGAAAGAGGATTTTAGAGTTCAAAAGTCCATTACAAAATGTGCCTATCCAATCTCACTTGATAGATGTTGACATTGATTGACTGGCTTCAGGTAATTGCTAATAAATATTTGCTGATGGTATTAATGCAGCAATGTTGAAGAACACTACACAGATTTGCCACCAATCAGCCTATGTGATTTCTGAGTGCAATTTCTCTAATTATAATTAGCTCAAATGGGCTAGCTCCAAATGCTACTTTCAAATGTGGCTTTATAAATCTAAGCGACTTGACATATCCATCTAGACACAGAGCTGGTAACTGGACCCTCCCATTGAAATGAGTGCTCTTTTAAAACAATTATATTTTATACTAACTGCATTTTTTAAATTTCAGAATCGATGTGTAAGGAATCCATTTTATAGCGTCGGCTACCATCGATTTATCATCTCAGTTTCAATGAGAGCCTGTAGTGCCATCTTTTGATGAAATACTGCATATAATTCTCCAACAGGCACCTAATACCCAATAGAAGTCTACATTTACTGTTCTCTTACTATGTGCCAGGCAATCTTCTTAGCGCTCCCCATTAACTCACATAGGAACCCTGCTGGCTAGGTCCTATTAGCATCTCCATCATACGAGGAACCTGAGCTCTGCACAGACATGCACGTGTGTGTATGCACTCAGGGAGCTTACCCTACGTTATCTAAGTTGCATAGCTAGTCAAAGGCAAGGTGAGAACGGCTCTTTTCAGTGTGCATTTAGTTGTTTGCTTTAGAAGCAGGGTAAAATTTACATCGACTTTCCTTAGCAGGGAAGAAAATACAGTCAATTGTAGGCGAGTTTTAAAAATAGAGGATTTCACATGCATTAAACAGCTAAAAGACTATTCTACACCTCTCAGGATGAAGGAAGTCTTGATGCAGGTGTGTGCATTTGCTTTTTTTAAATCAGTTATAGCAATTGATAATTTCAAATATTTCTGCTGTACTTGTAATTGCAAATAGATGTGGGGAAGGAACAAGTCTAGATTAACACAAAACTATTTTTTCTTCTTCCCACCCTCAAAAGACAGAAAACATTTTTTAAGAATGAGAGGAATTGCAGCTTTTCAGTTGGATAAAATCCAATGTGTTCAGACAAACACAGTTACATTGTTTTAACCATCCAGTGAACTAGTGATTCTTTCCTCTCTGGCACCTGCCTGCCATCCGTTTCAAAATATCACCAAATGCTGATATGCCATCATTTGACAGAGATTGCCTGTCAAAGACGAAATATATTCTTAGAGTGTCTTCCACGAATCACAGTCTTCACAGCTGCAAGAACAAGAAACAGCTCCCTGCCCCTCCCCTCCTCCTTAATTATCTGTCCTTTTCTGAAAATGTCAACTTGCAGAAATCTTTCAATGGAGAAGATGACTCTTATCAAATTGCAAACACCCCTCCATGCATACAGTGACCCCGCCCACTGAAACAGCAGTGAGCTAAGGAGGAAATGTGGAAGTTCACTCTACTAGTACAAGTCTGTTTACACTGTCCAAAGCCTCCCAGCTAGCCTATTTTCAGGGTGTGATGTACACATTCACAGAGGACTTTGCACAGTCTGCTTTGAATCGAGCCATTAAATCACGTGGGATGACTGCATACATGATGAATGAACAGAGAAAAATGGGGTCACTTCATTTTCTTTAAAACAGAATGGACTCTGGATTAAATTTAGAAAGTTCTCTGGGGAGTAAAATTCATTATTTTTGTCATATAATGTTCATAGCCTTCCTGTGGATGTTTTTACAATGCACAGCCATAGTGCAACTTTATAACCGCATGCATCTAAGTGAGCACTCATACTCAAAATGCAATTAAATAAATGCAACAAAATCAACAACATATACTGCAAGAACACTGGCTTTCTAAAGAGATAATTTTACCCAGTAAAATATTAGAAGGTTGCTGAAACCGGTTTGGCTCAGTGGATAGAGCGTCAGCCTGTGGACTGAAGGGTCCCGGGTTCGATTCCGGTCAAGGGCATGTACCAGGGTTGTGGGCACATCCCCAGTGGGAGATGCGCAGGAGGCAGCTGATCGATGTTTCTCTCTCATCGATGTTTCTAACTCTCTATCTCTCTCCCTTCCTCTCTGTAAAAAATCAATAAAAATATATTAAAAAAAAAATATTAGAAGGTTATGTTACATTTACTTTTTTTTAAAGTTTTTAGCTCTGAAACGACTTTATTTTTTTAATGGTATATATGTAATGGTACATCAGTGCTATTAGTTTAAAAATATGTTTAAATGTCACACACACACACACACACACACACACACACATCCATAAACACAGAAGAGTTCAATAAACATCATTTATAATATGGAAACACTGCAATAAAGAAAGTATCACAATAAAGTAAGTATCATAATAAAGCAAACGGTAATCATTTTGCTGGTGGACGATCTTGCCTTCAATTTGTAAAAAAGAAAAAAAATGCAACATCTGGGAAGGGCAGTAAAGTGAGGTCCAATAAAATGAGGTGTGCCTGTGCTCTATATTCTAAACGCAGTAGCCATGGAAATCCTATTAATACCAACAACAAATTATGAAACCCCTCCGCACAGAACTCTCCATTGGGTTTCCATTTTCCTTAGAGTGAAATTGAAAGTGCTTACCATTACATACAACATCACTGTTGGTTTTTGTTTTTCTCTCCTATGACCTTTCTGACCATATTCCTTAAGTCTAACCACCCTGTTCCCACTTATGTGCATGTATTCTTCTGCAGCCGTACTGGCTCTTCCCTATTTTGTGAAAACAGTAGGCATGCCACCTAAAGACATTTGCAATTGGTCCTAACACTGCCCAGGATGTTCTTTCCCCAGGTGGACAGGTATTAGATCATTTCCTTACAAGATCATCAATATACTTGTTACAGCCAAGGAAATAATCAGTCAAAATCAGTCAATACAAATTACTCAAATTTAAAAACACAAAGAAAAAAAACAGGTGGGGGGGGGGGGAGCCGGGGGAGGCGGAATGGAGCATCCAAGAATGTGTGAAATAAATGATCTAGCATAAAGAGTAAGAGAAAACAAATGCAGTAAAAGAAATCATCAAAGAAAGAATGCCAAATAATTTTCTAATCCCAGCATATTCAAATTACAAAGAAAAAAGATAAATAGGAAAATCTTGAAGGCAGCAAGGCAATGAAGATGTATTACATAGGAAGAAACAGAGATAAAAATTACAGCCAACTTCTTATCTGAAAACATACAAATCCAAGGACAATGGAGGCATCTTTAAAGTGATTTAAAAAATACTGTCAATACATAATTCTATATCCAGTAAAAATAACCTTCCAAAAAATACTGTCTAAGTAAGAAAGTATACATACAAAAAAAAAATACTGAACTAATTCATGAAAATATTTTTGGGGTCAGGACTGCCTTTGTTAAATAAAACAACTGCCATGTCCATGTGTCATAAGCATTGCCTGGCTGCTCTTATGTCCTCCTATGACCTTGCTGTCCACTTCAGTTACAACGTGGGGCTGGGGCGGGGGGTGGGGGGGGCGGGGGGGAATTAGAGAGGAAACCCAGGCACTTGACTTAACCAGGAATCTGGGTCACTTCATATTGCTGTAAAGCAAGGAAACTGAAGGTCGAAAACCCAGTCACCACTCACTCCTCTAAATATGTAAAATGTGCAGATCTGTCTTTAATATGCAATTTGGGTAGAAAAATATAGTGTTTTTTGATAGTTTTTCCCTTAAAGAGAATCCAGACAATAACTGTCATTTGGAAGCATCACAGGGGAAGGCAAAAGGAGGTTTTCAGTTGAGAGTATGCAAAACAGTTTATTCTTATGTTTATTTGTTAATTATCACATAGTTTTCCATATGAACTGTGCACCTGCTTCGCCCACCCTTGTATTTAAATAGATGAAATATATTAACTTGGTATTTCTTTCATTAATTTACGCCGTTGTAAATAGATCCCTACACCTCCTTTTCTTTTTTCCTTAGGACTACAGTCTCTATATTTTCATGTAATTAATATTAGAATACTACCAGGGTTTCCGATTCTCAGGCTGAAAATGTATTATACAAGATAGATTTAAAATTGATTAGAGACTTATTAAAATGCTAGCATTGAAATGATGACTACGTGGCCTCTTCTAAAAGTCAGGGTTTCATTAGGCAGTGAAATGAACAAGTAAAAATTCATGTCACGCTCAGTAGTATTGGAGACAGTCAACTTTTGTTCTTGCAGCCTCTATGTCCATTTTTATCCTTATAATCTTGAAAACTGTGGGGTTTTGGGGGGGTTCTGTTTTAATGAATGCTGGCATAGATATTTCCATTTTAATACGAGTTTAATAAGGAATTCATTTTATTTAATGGCCAGTAAGACAGCATTAGTCCATAGCTAAAAAAAGTTTATATTTCCCAACTCTGATGGTTCTAAGTTATGTAAAGTAGCTAATAAAATATTAACATGAAACTACTGCTAACTTAGGTCATTGTGTCAACTTGTTTCGGCATATTCACTCCACCCAGTTTTTCACAATATCTTAGTACAAGCAAAGGGGACTTTTCAAAAGACACGTGCGGTCCTATCAATGCCACCCCTGGCTTTTACTGCTTTTGGGATGCGTCAGGCTTTCTGCACACACCTTCAAAGTTGGCTTCCTTCCTTACCTTCATTTTCCTACTGTCTCACTTTAGCCACATGCTTTTTTCTAAAGCTTTTTCTTTTTTTAAGGAAAAGCCATATTTATTCATCTGTGTAACTTCTATACCAGCTATTTATACAGTATTTTGGCTAATATCACAGGATTTGGATTTTAAACAGACTTAAAATCCCAGTTTCTTCTCGGCTAATATGAGGATAACATCAGACAAGACTGCTATGAAGTTTTAAGTTGATATACATAATGCTCTTGTTGAATAACACATTAAGCCTCAGTTACTGCTAGCTTTTGTGATATGTATTTAATGCTTTTCCCTGACTGACATGTAAACATTTTCCTTCTCCTTTGATCACTCGCATTTTTCCATTCAACAGACTCAAATATTTTGTTTTGCCCGTTACCATTAATCAAATGATTATGAGGACAAAGGCAAATGAACCTGAGAAAAGTGAAGAAAATAGTCCAATATAAATACATACAAAGTCGTCCTTGCTTTTCTGACTTTAGGAAACGAGGTGCACCCCTTACGTACATTTCCAAGACACCTGAGGCTTAACTGATGGTCTCAAAGGCACCTGAGGGCTTCACAGCCTCCAGGGCCCTCTCCTTTGACTCAGAAGACCCTCATCTCTGACCCAGAGCTACCAAGCAACCACTGACAGTTAATTGGAACTCACGTCTCTTAATCGTTCTTTCTTCCTTGAGCAATTCATGCTATTATTTTAAAATACCACTGGTATCAAAAGAGGACCTGAAGGGAAGCAGTCATTTATTGGGTTGTATGTACATTTTTAAGACTCAGAAAAGACAAGAAAGGTGAGTTACGACAGACAGCCCGGAAAGTATTGTGTTTTGGGTGCTGCTTTGCATTCTAATTGCCTCTGGGCAGGGGGCGTGTCCTGAAGAGTGGACTTGGGGTGGGGGCAGACAGCTGCTGGTCCACTTCCCAGGCATCCTGCTCTCAGCATGTGATGGGACCAGCGTCCTCTCAGCGTGAAGGACATGGAAACAGGTAGGCCAGGAAAGACATGAACGGCACTGGCCATGGATAGAAAAGGGATTCTGACTCCCTCTCTCAACACTGAATCCATGGTGAAGAGCAAACAGTTGCTTTAACTTCCCACTTGCTCCCCATGGCAAGTACGAAGAATGTGCTCCTTAGACAAGAATGCAAGCAGCTTCTGTTTGCAGGTAGCAAGGAAATAAACAGGGGCCATACCACACAACCCTGACGGGTTTTCTTCACCAAGTAGCAGGGGAAGTGTGTGTGTGCACTTGATGGGGAAAAAATAATGTGTAAGCAACATTTAATAGAAATGGTGAATTTTATGTTATTAAATGTCATGTGAGAGGAATTTGATTTTAACCCTAGCATGTGTGTCCATAAAAAATAATGTGCATTGATTCTGACTGTGTAAAGGTCAAGGACTAATCAGTTTGTCGATAGAAGCTGCTTAAGTTGAGCAAGGACCTGGGACAAATTCACCTTCTGATGAGGGCTTAGCTATGAACATATTAGCAGGGTGGAGTGTAGAGGGAAGAGGGATACAGAAGAACCGATCTGTCCCTCTAAAGCTGGTTCGAGGACCTGATTATGTCCCCCTTCAAAGAGCCTGCCTGCATCGCACCACAGTACCACACCTGCCTGAAGAGGCTGGTGGCCGCCAGGTTTCTTCTCTGTGTTAGCAAGGACAGTGGAGTTAAACCACAAGCTGGTTGGCTATCAGTAAAGAGAAATTCAGTATACATTTAATTTTAGCACATTATAAGTGAGGCTGCATTTCCTTAAGCAAATGCTTAAATTGATACCAAATGCATCGTAACTGCATGTTAAGATTGACACTGCAATTCCTTATATTTAAATATTAATGTGCTGCAGGTAACTTCCGAGCCTCGTGCAAGGCCTAGTAAAACCCCAAAAGTTTTGTCTTAAATCAAAAGGTAGCCATAAATTAGTTCAGGTTGGATGCCTTCTTTCAAGCATATTTCAAAGAGAGAGCCCATTTCCAGCCAGGCCTCCATAGCCATGGGTTTTAAATGATGCAGAGAGGATGGGGGAATCCAAATGGGTCCTCCGCCACCTTACGTGAAAATTAAACCCTTTTGTGGAAAATATAAATTAGAAAGGCAACACTGCACAGCATTAGTTTCAGCATTTAATTCCAGCGGAGGAACAGGAAAAGGCTGTCTCTCCGGACAGCTGACCCCAAGGGGTTGGGCCAAAGAGCAAGGTGACACAGAGAGAAAGTGGAGGCGATTACATTAATTTTAATGGCACACTAGTAGTTTTCAATAAGCTTTATGACAGTGGAAAGGATTGATTTTTTTTGTACTTTGTCCTAAATTGTGCAGTGTCCTAAACTGCATTTTGCCAGAAATCTAATACCTATAATTTATTGTATCCCATGTTCTCCACATTCAAAGAGGAAAAGAAGGCAAAAGTCAGAGGGCTTGAAATATAATGACTAAAACTCAATTGGAGAACCGAAGGTTTCCTTTTAATTTTAAAATGCACTTAAAAACATTTAAAAAGCACAGGGATCACTGTGACATGGTGTCAGAACACTGTGTTTTCCAGATTCTTTCTGTAGGAAATGATATGAATTTCAGACTCTGAAAGTGGGAGCAACGGGCCAGGAGCTTAAATTGAAGGCGTGTTGTTCTGAAGAAAGACCTCCCGGCCTGATCGGAACATTTTACTAGATGGAGAGGCTGGGAGCCACATTTTCCTTAGGCAGGCTGATTTTCAGTTTCGATGTCAACCTCACCCTATCGCTTCCTGTTGAGTTTTTTTATGCCCTGCCATGAGAATGACACTGCCCAGGTCTCTGCTATTCACCAAAGTCTTGGCCACTGCAAAAACCTAGTTTCCTTAGGAAATTGTTTCTGCGCAGTAAACATGCCATGTATGGCCTCCATCCTCATAGCAGTGATTTCAAAGATGACTTCAAGTAAACAGGGAGAAATCTAAGAATCTTGTCCAGGTTGTCATGGAATTAAGAGGAGCTAGATTGGTTATCCTCAACCTTAGTATAAGCCATCAGTATAAAGAAACTGCTAACAGGAATTAAAAGAACATAACCAATAGGAATTGTTGCCCAGAGGAAATGTAATATTTCACTCTATGTAAATGGGGCGATGGAAAATTAGAATGCCTTCATGGGAGAAAAACTACTAAGATGAACATTTGGAAACCTGTCCTTTAGAAACCAAAAGTCCCTTTTCTTAAGAAAAGATTTGGGAGGGAGGAGAGAGCAAGTTTGATTCATGGCCTCAGATAAATATGTGACCAGCTTCATTCAGAAAAAGGGTCTGAATTCTGGTCAGAAGCTGGTAGCAGATCCAAGACAAAAAGGTGGACTTTACCAGGAGGTTACTCATTCAAGAGAAAGACTATAGGACAATAGGGTTGTTTTGTAATGAAGAGTGGTTGCGCCCTGACCAGTTTGGCTCAACGGATAGAGCATCAACCTGCAGACTAAAGGGTCCCAGTTTCAATTCCGGTCAAGGGCATGTACCTCGGTTGTAGGCAGATCCTCAGTAGGGAGTGTGCAGGAGGCAGTTGATCAATGTTTCTCTCTCATCGATGTTTCTAACTCTCTATCCCTCTCCCATCTTCTCTGTTAAAAAGTCAACTATATATATATATATATATATATATATATATATATATATATATATATATATATTTAAAGAGTGGTTTCAAAAAAAATCATGACCTCCCCCATTACTGGACATCATCAAGGAGAAGCTAGATGTTCTGAGGGAGGGAAGTGATTTCAATAATGAGGCACACATGGCATATGACCTACCTTGTCTCTTGGTCACACAGCCATCCTGGCTTATCTCTTAGGCTTCTCAAAAGGAGGAATCGTGACTTGGTTTTATCTTTTTAAAATGTGTCTCATTATAACACGCGCCTCACTTGCTTGTCAAAGAGTACAACCAGTCCTGACCGGTTTGGCTCAGTGGATAGAGCACTGGCCTTCGGACTGAAGGGTCCCAGGTTCGATTCCGGTCAAGGGCATGTGCCTTGGTTGCGGGCACATCCCCAGTGGAGGGTGTGCAGGAGGCAGCTGATCGATGTTTCTCTCTCATCGATGTTTCTAACTGTCTATCCCTCTCCCTTCCTTTCTATAAAAAATCAATAAAATATCTTTAAAAAAAAGAAAAAGGAAGAGTACAACCAGCATTTATTAAATATTTAATTTAAGAAATACTTATCTAACAGCCACTATGTTCCAGGTATTTTGCTAGGTAGATTTTGGATAGATTTATTATTTATGCTTTGCCCAATTCCAGGAAAGACTTTGCTTTGTTCTCAGTACATAAAATTCCCACTGCTAGGGAATTTGCCTAGCATGGAGATAGGACATTCTTTTTAATCTCCCAGCACAGGAAACAGAAGGAACACGGTCCTTGGCCACAGGGATATTGTCTTTGATTGGCAGTATCTCCAGTTCAATCAATTTTAAGCAATGGCAAAGTACCTATTGTGATCAAAGCTCCAGATCAATAGGCTAATGCCTAGTGTTTATGACTCCAGAGGGGGGGTAGGAAGAGTGGTCTACAAAATATTTTTATATATTTTATTGATTTCAGAAAAAGAAGGGAGATGAGAGTGAATCATTGGTTGACTGCTGCTTACACACCCCCAACTTGGGATGGAGCCCAAAACCCAGGCATGAGGCCTGACCAGGAATTGAACTGGGACCTCCTTAGATCAATGTTCAACCACTGACCCACACTGGCCAAGCTATGAGATTTTTTTTTTCTGCAGGTATAAAATCCATATTGAGTTGTGTTGGCTAAAGAGTACTTATCGAGGTGAAAGGGATTGAAGGAGGATGGTAAGGGGCAGAGCAAGAGGGTTCCAGGCAGCCCTAACTGGTTTGGCTCAGTGGATAGAGCGTCGGCCTGCAGACTCAAGGGTCCCAGGTTCGATTCCAGCCAAGGGCATGTACCTGGGTTGCGGGCACATCCCCAGTAGGAGGTGTGCAGGAGGCAGCTGATCAATGTTTCTCTCATAGATGTTTCTAACTCTCTATCCCTCTCCCTTCCTCTCTATAAAAAATCAATAATATATATTTAAAAAAGAGGGTTCCAGGCAGAGGGACTCTCATTTGTAAAACCCCAAAGATGAAAAGGAAGTGGCAAAGAGATGGGCACCCAGTCTATTTAGTCAACTGAAATAAATTCAGTAACTACACACTTGCTGAACTCTAAGCTTAGCTTCCAGACATCAGCAACTTTCATTTTAACAACCATATCACAGTGTCCATCACATGAGCTGTTAAGCAAATTTCAGTTGTATAAAGATGAATCAATATGCACTTTGAGCCCAGCTGGCATGGCTCAGGGTTTGGGCATCAACTTATGAACCAGGAGGTCAGGGTTTGATTCTCAGTCAGGGCACATGCCCAGGTTTCGGGCTCCATCCCCAGCAGGGGACATGCAGGAGGCCACCCATCAATTTTTCTCTCTCATCATTGATGTTTCTATCCCTCTCTCCCCCTCCTTTCCTCTCTCTGAAATCAATAAAAACATATTTTTCAAAAATATGCCATTTGAGTGAGGAGCTGGCGCTAAGAGAAGTTAAATTCTTACAAAGTTAAGCAGGTCAGATCACGAAGGGCCTAGTAAGGAATGTTAAAATTTTTTGATTGATCCTAAGAGAAATTAGGAATCCTGGAAATGGCTCTAATCATATAACTAGTCAAGGGCCATTGCTTCTGTAAAGGACCTACATATAGCGCAGGGAGAGAGAGCCTGCATTATCTTTATTATCAATCATAATACATCAACCCAGACTTTTAAAAATAGACTTTAGTATCAATCATACCTGTCACAGGCTTCTTAGTAGAAACATTCCCAGTACCAAACTCACAATATGTGAGTCAGCATATATTTATCTGTAATTCATACACTTGGTTTTACTCCTTCTATTTAACATAATACAGAATTTTTATTTTCAGTTTGGTTTTAAAAAATATTTGGCTTTAATTTTTTAATGTTAAAAATGCAATATGGCTCATTTAGGGTGATTTAGTTTTAATTACTAAATAAACACAATTATTTCAGAAATTTTCAAGAAACCGGTATTCCTTAAAGGGAGAAAAACAAGAGACACCTAATTGTACATATTCCCTAGCATGGAGATAAATGAGTACAGGACACAAGGGTGTCATTTTATGCACATAATACACCATTGGCTTGTGCCCTGAAAGAGCTAATTCACCTCACATCAGTTTCCTCGGAGAGGGTTGTGTTTTTTCCCTTTTTAGACCCATGATATTTGAATAAAGGAAAGGGTGACAGAAATGGATAGAAGTAATCCGTCTCTTGTCTATTGATTATAATTAATATTAAACTCAGTGATTTCTACTGATGAAGACAGATTTATTCCGGCTAAAACGGTAGAGTCTTAACTTTCAGAGTTAACTTATTTTCTTTTTACATATTTATTAGTCTTTTACAAAGTACCCATTAATCTTCGGAGTCAAATTAGCAAGCCCATCAAACAGGTGTCTCATCAAATACAGGCGCTGGCAATTCTAGAACAAAGTGATGCCTAACCAAATTTATTCCTGAATCAGAACCATTGTTCATGTCAATTCAGTTTAATCCAGCAAGCTCCACAGATTATGGATAGATTTATCATTCATACTTCACCCACTTCTAAGAAGGAACTTGACTTGTTCACAGTAAATAAAATACCAGCTACTAGAACATTCTTTTCATTTCCTGGTGAAACCACAGCTCAGGAGAGCTTCCCAGTGCCATGGGGGCAGCTCTTAGAGACACTAGAGAAATAAAGGTTCAACATCCTGAGCGGTAACAAAACAAAATATTCCGGGAAAGTGCAAGAAAACCTGAAAGTCTGCAACACCATGGGGGACTGTTAGCATGATACAACAGAATGAGGATGAATTATAAAAGACACACAGGTAAATTTATATCAGGAGCTTATCACTTGGCAGCTAAGTGTAACACAATGCAAGAATTATCTTCTAAGCTTTACGTGACCTTTCTCACATGAAACAGATAATGACAAATCTCTCCGGCTGGTTTCCATGTAGAAGGATTTGGTACACTAAGATCCAAGGCTTGCTTCGAAAGCCATCTCTATTCTTAGGGAGTCATTTTCTCTGTTGCCCCAGTCCTGTTTTTCCTTCGCCCAACTTCAACTATCATTCTGGAAACCTTCGTTCTCTCAAGTCCCGCTTAATTTACATTTATGGCCATAATAGGTTTATGGGCTGAAATGCGTTCCTGCAAATTCCTTGTCCTAACCCCTCAGAATGTGACTGAATTTGAGATGCAGCCTTAAAGAGGTCATTAAGGTAAAATGAGGTCATTACGGTGGGTCCTCATCCCATGACTGGTGTCCTTATAGGAAAATGAGATTAAGACACAGGCAGACACAGAGGAAGGTCCCGGTGAAGACACCACAGGGCGAGCACCTACAAGCCAAAGACACCCCCAGAATAAACCACTCCTGCCAACCTCTGGGTCTTCTAGCTTCCTGAACTGTAAGGAAATAAATTTCAGGGGTTTACACCACCCAGTTCATGGTAACTTGTCATGGCAAAAACTAAAAAAAGTAGAAAGCTCATACACAGGATGTTGTGAGAAATTCTGGAAGAAGTTATCTCATCATAGAAAGACCTCGTCATCCCAGAAGTTACTGGTGTTAGAAAGACACCACAAAGTGGTGGAACTGATGAACTTCAGGTCGATTTCTTCCAGTTTGGGGTTTCATGCTTGACTTGTCTAAGCCAGGCCTCAGTTCCATGACATTCAGGATCTTTAGCTCTCTGGTTGCATGTGATTCATGGTGCCCACTTTTGAAATAAAATGCTATATGATTGGGGCCCTGATCAGGCCCTGATCTGGGCGGGCCAGGCGGCCAACCTCCAGCCATCTCCTCCTCCCAACAGGCCCAGCCCCAATCCACCCTAATTGGGGCTAGGCCTGCTGGACCCCACCCGTGCACGAATTCATGCACTGGGCCTCTAGTATTTTGAATAATTGTTTAAAATAAATGTAAGATGAAAGATGTACAAGCCTGAGATGAACTGTGTACTCTGGATGACCATCAGAGGGACCCTCAGTGCCCTGTTCCTGTTATTTCCCTGGGCATGGGCATTAGGGCAGGAGTAACACATGTGACTCTGGTCTAGAATCCTCTTTGCTTTACAAAGATAGGAATACATAGTTTCTATGATTTATTGATAGGAAGAACAACTTATAAAGCACTCCTTCTGCTAATCCCAAGTGAACAAAACTAAAAACATTACCAGGGGATGCCCCAGATAAATAAGAATTGGGAAGATCTTAAGAAATGTCAGGGGAACTCCTTTATGTAAGAGGAAGCTAATGGTCAAATGATCTGTCACAATCACAAAGCCCAGATATCTAGTGATACGGAAAATTCAGCTCATGGCTCTCTACTGCTACATGGTGCTCTCTAGTGAAACAAGAAACATACCCATAGGTCCTTGCAAGTTTTAAATCTCCTATAACACTATTATAAGAGAGGTGGTCTTAATATTTTGGGTGTATTTTTAACAACTATAATGTTCTCTTTAGATTTTAATGTAATTTTCCAGAATATTTTCTATTTATGTATTTATATATATTTATATATACACACATATCTGTGTATATATGTATGGATATGCATATATAGAAGTGTAGCTACATATATATAATTACAAAATTATTAAATTAGTATATCTAACCAATCTTAAAAACACTTATTCCACATTCTCAGATTTCCAGGGTTTGTAATTATTTGGCCAGGATGCTTTTTCTCCCTGACGACACCATGAGAATTCTATGACTCATCCGTGCCTTGTTTGCAGGAGATATGAGTAGGCACGGTTTGTGTTGTTTCATTAAACAATTTGAAAAGCGGACCCAATTTCAATCACTGACATGCAAAGAAAAAATTGCTCTCAAGAGATCAGTCTGACTTTCATCCTTCAAAAACCACTCTGACATTAGATGGTGATGGTTTAGCAGAAATCCCGGGGCCCAAGGCTGTTTTACAGAACCTGCATTATTGATCCGAATCACATTCGGCTATGTGCCATGGTCCCTCCTCAGAACCTAACTTGCCTGTGCTCGGAGCTGGGACGGAGGAGCAACAGAGCTTGCGGATGCCTCCTAGCAAAACCGATGCAAAGCTCGGCCCTTATCCACTTTCACCATCTTCAATTCAAATATTTCAGGAACACACAGGTTTTCAAAATTGCTAAGTGGATAATTGCTACAGTATATTGCATTGGCTAATGATATGGGCTCTAGATTCATGCAGACAAAATTCCTTATTAGCTATGTTATCTTGGGCATATCCCTTATTGTCTATAAGCTTTAATTTCCTCATTTGTAAAACTAGGATACAATAAGAGCTTAGCAATAAAATTATTCTGAGGTGTGTATTACCACGGCTGACTCATAACAAGTATTTGTTAAACGTTAGCTACTATTATCTACATTATTGATATAGATGGTTATGTAAATAGTGGTACCTCGTTCCCATATAAACTTGTTTCACTGGCTTGTACTGTTTCACAGAAATACATTTTTTAAATTTATTAGTTGGTGATTAAAACTGAAACCAAAGAAAGAGAGGGAGCGGCAATGTGTCTGCTGTAATAAATGGCATCTTAGCAAGTTTCCTTATTATCGAATTTAATTGTCCCGAAAACTCTGAGGTAGCTATTAACTGTTCAAGGTCACACATCAGTCCCTCTTTCGTAGTCAAGTTGCAAGAAAGGGAATAATGTCCTGAGAAGAGATCGTATATATATTCTCAGCCTCGTGACTGCCTTATACATGTAATTATCATTAATGCGATTGAAGTCCCAACTCAACCCACACATTTCTTTAACGAAAATACCCTCTTTAAGTAAAGCAAATGTGTTTCCTTTTCATATTCTAGAGAGAAGGGCAATCAACAGATACTTGTTTTCCCTATGACAAAAGAAAAACAGAAACCCTGACACCATTCTAACTCCACTCTTTAACTATAAGGAAATACAGAAATTATATATACACATATACACACAGATGTACGGATGTATTTAGCGCACATGCTTGTCTTGAATGCAAATGCTTCTCTAATAAAAAACTGCTACTGACTCCTGGTATGAGCCCCCAGCATTGGGTAGATGGAAGTAAAGGACATGCTCACCCCAGGAGACTCTTGCCTGGAGATGAGCAATGCAATTCAGAGATAGCTCATGGCTAAAACCCTCCAAGATTTATAGCATAAACCTGAACTGAGGTTACTTCAGAGATATATCAAACTAAGGTATTTAATAAAGGGTAAATGTTGTAGATACTGAAATATCACCTAAGTACACTTTGAAGAAGCTAGAAAAACTGGAGGCGAGTGACAGGCAAGAACTGGCAATCTTGAAATCGATTGTGTGAAGACTTGCTTCAAATCCGTGCCAGGCCTAAGTTAAGACTCCCGCTGTGGTTGTTGGCTTTTCCATGCACAGATTCATACTGTGTGGAATTTATTTATTTTGTATAGTTTTTGAAGATGCATACACACACACACACACACACACACACACACACACCTCCCCCAAGGATACATACAGAATATTCTTCTTCATGTATTTTATAGGTATAGGCCAGGGGTGGGCAAACTTTTTGACTTGAGGGCCACAATGGGTTCTTAAACTGGACCGGAGGGCCGGAACAAAAGCATGGATGGAGTGTCTGTGTGAACTAATATAAATTCAAAGTAAACATCATTACATAAAAGGGTACGGCCTTTTTTTTTCAATAGTTTTATTCATTTCAAACGGGCAGGATCCGGCCCGCAGGCCGTAGTTTGCCCATGGCTGGTATAGGCCCTTAATCTTCAAGGTCTTTATCAGAACATAATAACAATAGCTCACCGCAGGCTGCGAGTTGATCAGCTTTTACTGAAAGCTGGTAGGCAGGCCAGGGGAGTTGTGCTCGATGGGGCTTTCTGGGATCCCCGATTCCAGGGGCTGTTTTTGTTATTCCCCCCATCGTTGACCATATGGCCTTTCACTTCACGTTCGGGGCCAGTTCACTTGGACCGTGTCCACATTCAGGCCACTGGGGAGGGGCGAAGAGGAAGTGCACATAGTGCAGGTCACTTCCTTTAAGGCTTTGGTGACAGGCTGCAGGAACCCCACCGCACTCAGAGCCTATCCCGCAAAATGTCATTCCGTAGGCACACCTCGCTGCATGTGCTCATCGGCCATGGGTCTCTGCCACCTCATAGTATGAAAAAACAACCTAATTTTCACAGAAGTAAAGACACCCTATCTTCCAAGAATTACCTGGTAAAAACCATGATGGCTTTTTATCTATTATGATGCCTAACAGTTTTGAGGGTCCTGACAATGAGCCTACTATGTGCTCCCGTTCTCCAAATCCATCTACCTGCTCTGAGACTCCCTTAGCTACACAAATGAGTCTGTGCCGGGGGGCACATGATAAAACAGACACAAAGTCCTTGTGGGGTACTGGGTCTGAACACAGCCGGGCTTCACAAACACCAATATTTTCCAAGAAGTTAGGCCCCAAATATTGAGACCAGTATGTGAGGGAAGGAGAATGGAGAAACAGGAGATTGTATGAGAATAGTTCTCATGAGATGAGACTGAGGATCCTACCTGTCATTTCATTATTAGGCTCTCATTTTCTTTAAAATGTATGACTGGATTCATTGAATTCTAAAATTTCTCCCAGCTCTCCTGTTCTATTAAATAATACTTTGATGTCTTTAAGGAGTTACTGGACTACGAGAAAGGTCAATTGCTGAAATCCAGTAACTTATATTTTCTTTTATTTTGCTAAAGCTTTTGAATATCTACACTTTAATTCAAACTTCCTACTTTAAAATGAAATGCTCATGTGACATTAAATTCAGTAGTATTAAGATGCCATAGATGAACACACTTCTAGTTTTGAACTGAATCCTTACACTAGGTTTAATTCCTTTTTGGTGATATTCTATAAAGCAAAAGGTGGTGAAAATAATTACATTGGCCACATATAATAGCTCCATAATTTGGTTTTCACTCAGAGGCTATTAGAATACCTGACCTCCAAGATGCTGTTAACGCGGTTTTGAAATTTAATTCTGATGTATTGATTTTTTCCTGGGGGATAAGAACTCTCCCAAATGGAAAATATGATTTGTAGTTTATTCTTTACTAGTTGGAAAAGGCCTACAGGAAATTTTAATACAATAACATTTAGTTATAAAATAAAATGAAAATCAGAATTAGCCTTTGTTTATAATCATGGCAATTGATTAAAGCAAGCCTGTTGCGGGCACGTTGGGCAGTAGCTTGTTGCCGGTGGAGGAGAGCTAATGATCTGCTGCGTTTGAGATATGGTCTACGGGAAGAAAATTAGCCAACTCTATAACATTAATTACCTCATCCACAAAATAGAGTTACTCAGCAAATCTGCAATATTGTTAGAGAAGTAGAGAAGATTTGTAAAAAATCTGTCTTTATAGAGACCAACAAAACCAATCTTTCATTTTTTATAAATTTTTGTTTCAATGAGCAAGATTAGGAAGAAAATCTCCAAGCACTCAGAGATCAGTCACCTCTTTTGCCTTAACACGCAACGTTCTGATACATCTCATTGCAGTACAGTCCTATCTGTGTTTCTGTTACTCTCTTTGGTGCCCAACACGCTGTATGAAACAAGGTAGGCGATCAACAGATATGTGTCAGATTAGTTTCAACAGAAATAGTTCAAAATAGAACTCAGCATTATATTTATTAAAACAGAATTTAAAACTTCGCCTATCTCTTACATTTGTATATATCTTATATGTCTACTTTTGCTTCTATTTTTCCAGAGCTTTATTAAAACCTAATACTCAGTTCTCTTATAAGCCAGGCGCAGACTGCTTTATGAAAGTGTCTTTTAGCAAATCTAGACTTTTATACTATAATTCATACTGGTTTTTCTTTTTCTTTTAAAATAATTTACTCAGTATCATTCCAGCATCCTCCCTTTTTCATAACTGCTTGTAGTTTCTTATTTAATGCATCTCATCCCTACAGTCCTGTCCTGAGGGCAATGAGAATAGCCCCAGTACCTTGCACTTAATAACAGTTCTTAAAATTACAATAATTCTAATTACACCATTGCAATATTTATACAATGCGTAACAAAGGAGAAAGCATAACCTCCTGAGCTTGGCCACGGAAGTTGAACTCCAAATTCACCTTGGCCCTGGGCCCACTGGGGACTTCAGCCGAAGTCTGGCCAGAGCCTATTCTGCTCTTCCCACCTGTGCCGCTCCCAGGAGCACAGCACACTTGCTGTGCGCTGAGGACAACATATAATTTTGGGACTTTATTAAAGCCATTTCCGGGCTCAACATCCTTGAACCCTTCTGGGAGCCAGAAAGAGCGGTGCACGGCACTCTTTTCATAAGGGACTAACAACAAAAGGAAAAAATTCTGAGTTTCTGATTTTTTAGGGCCGCAGAGTGAACTTGCCTATGTCCATTGTTTATAAAATGTCATTATGACATTTGTGTGCAAAAGGTCGGAAGCAACCATCTATACACATTCCAAGCAAACGAACCCTAAAATGTCATTGTTTTACAAGTCCAAAGAAACACGCTGAATTTTGATTCAATATAAACGTGTTTTAATTTGCTTAATCTATTTAAGACACAGGGTTTAATGTAAGTCACCCCGTTAAGAGTTGGGTGGGCCTCATTTCGATGACACCACTTTCATATGAAGCTTGCTTCCCCCTCTTGTCCACAGGCCTGTGCTCCATCACTGCAACCCCTTTAATGATCCCATTGATTTGGTGACCCCATTCCCATTTCCAAATTTCACATCTGAAGACCCTTCATCACGTTTCCGCCCTCGTCATCTTCTTCACGCAAAACCCACCGGCCGATGCAACGCTTTGAAGAATTCTTGGTTACTCTGGCCACTGGTCTGCTTGTAAAAATTGCGATTCGCCTTCATTTAGAGCTTTGCCCTATTGTGTCTTCCTCTCTTGTCAGCAATCCCTTTAATTTCTTCTCTAAAATATTTCCGCAAACTATTATAGACACCAAGGGTACCTTGGGAAGCTGCTAATTCTTTAAAAGTGAACCAGAATGTGCACATTGTCTTTCGGAAGCAGTTTCTTCCCATTCTAGTGTTAAGTGCTGTGTAAGGACGCAGAATTGACTTCATCACAGTGTAAAACAGCTCGGATGCAGTAAGTCAGAGAGGACGTGGGTGGGGAAAGGAAGCTCATGCCTCTCACGTTCACCTTAATTTCAAATGTCCACTTGGAAGACATGGTTGTCCGTGAATCAGCCTTCTCAGCCACGACAGAAGGTGTAGCAGAAGCGAGGGATGAAGGCCACCCTTGAAAGTCAGTCTTTTCTAGATTCGAGTGGGAGGTCTTGAAACTAAAGTGATGCAGCCACTATATCAGTGATGCCGAACCTATGACACGAGTGTCAGAGGTGAGAAGCGAACTCATTTTTTTGGTTGATTTTTCTTTGTGAAATGGCATTTAAATATATAAAATAAATATAAAAAAATGTAAGTCTTTGTTTTACTATGGTTGCAAATATCAAAAAACTTCTATACGTGACACGGCACCAGAGTTAAGTTAGGGTTTTTCAAAATGCTGACACGCCGAGCTCCAAAGGTTCGCCATCACTGCACTATGTCCTATCTCGTAATAACAGCAACAAGCCAGGGTCTTCTCCATCACAGACAGCATACGCCCGAGTTGGACTAAGTGAGGACATTCAGTTCAGCATGGTCACCATTAGCCCCTGGAAGCCACGGAGCTCAAAGCCATCGGCTGGAACCGGTAATTATCACCTGCCACCTCTGCCTTGTTCAGGGGGCTGCCACTGGGTCCAGGGCTGTTTATGTTAGCACCGGCCATACTAGGAAGGGATGTCCTCAGGAAAAAGCCGGTAGATGTGCCTCCTTCTAGTGACTTGTATATGTGGGATTATTATGACATCTCAGTAAAAAAAAAAAATGGTTCGTTCTTGTCCCTTAGACCAATATTTCTCAATGTGGAGTTTTCTAAGGTCCCAACTCTCAATTTTTATTACATCTGTGTATACAGCCTGTGCCACAATTCAGTTCCTAAAGTCAGCAAATTAGCTCATCCTTTTATTTTTTAAAAATTAAAAAATATTTTAGACCACTAAAACAAATGGGAAACAAGTAAACCTGTCATACATAAAAACTGTGAAAATAATTAAAATGAAAATGAAAGTATTCAACTGGAAAATAGGTTGTCAGCCTGCTGTCTGTCTATGGGTCTGTCTCTATTTTGCTTGTTAGTTCATTTTGTTCATTAGATTCCACATATAAGTGAAATAAGACAAGTACCACATGGTCACAAAAATTTTAAAGAAACTGTAGCCTGTTATCCTTCGGGATTCAGTGCGCAGCCCTGGAGGGTTTGATGGCAATGTTTTAAGGATAATCGAGTGTGTTAGCTATTTTCTCTATATTTTAGCAAGGTTTTTCGAGAGAACAATGCACTTACTTAGAAACTAAAAACAGAGAAAATAAGGACATATGCACTTGCTAAGAGAGTTCCTTTCTGCCTCAGAGCTGTAATTCCAGGGTATCTAGGGTCCATTAGTTTGGAGATAGAAAAGCAAAGTTCTCCAAACAAACCTGAGATTTGTGTGAGAGATTCGGCAGGAGACAGAAAACTGACCCTTTAGGCCTTTGTCGAGCTTTTAAAGCATTATTTGTCTGATAAAATAAATAGAATCATTCCAGTTGCTAGGTAGACTGAAGGCTAATTACCTGTAGCCCTCCCACCCAAAGCCTTACTTCTAAAGCAGAAACTATGTATTTGTTAGATACTATAAATAGTTACTAAAATGTTCTACAAAATTAAACTTCCAATCAAATGAACTTCAAATATCTTTGTACTTGATGCTTTATTATGATATCAACATTATTATTTACTTTGGATATTCAAAGTGCTCTTTCTATTTTTAACTCATATAATTGCAACTAAATTAGGCTCTAATAATTATATGCAAAAAAAACCCAGTCTATCCTCATTCCTCAATAAAGGATCAGAGTATTCAAATATTAACTGTTCTGCATATTTATTTATAAAACACCCAAGTCATTTATTTAGCTGTAATCTATTATGGGAGGAAAGTATATAATCTGCTTGATGATTGGCTTGATAAATGTATTTGTCTTTTTAATGAGCTTCTTTGTTAAGGTGGTTAGAATGATTAATGTGCCAGAGCACATCATCAGGAACTTGGAAAACCCAAAGTCAATATTTGGGGAAAACCCTTATTCAGGGAAAGGCGGTGCTTATAACTGCAGAAATCTCCACGGGAAAGCCAGCCAGTGATCAGCAGACACATCTGACATGCTGCTATTTAAGCAGGATGAAGTGTACTGGGTAAGTGACAGCGGAGAGGAAGGGGGGTGGAGGGGGGGCTCGGAAAAGCAATTATGACACCCGAATTGATAAGCCCCATTATCTCAAATACATTTGATGGTTCAGATTACTAATTGCCCTGTCAGGAGGCCTGGAAAACATGGCAAAAGAGCTATAATTTGCTCCAAGAAAAAAGGAATACTTAGAAGTAAATAGCCTATTGGTAATTACCTTTCATTTTAATCAATTGCTTGACCCCTCAAGACTGCACATGTGTTTTCTATGGAAGAAAGACATTTATTCCAGGATGTAATCATTTCACATCATAAAAAAGTTACAGGAAATAAAATTCATAAAATATAAGGCACTGAAGCAGAAGAAGTTTACGGCAATTGTGAAGATAAACACTTCTTGTCATGTGTTTAAGCAGATTTCTCCTGGGCCCACAATAACTCTGTGTAGCCCTGGAAAAGGGACTAACACCATCATGTTCACTTCTGCCAACCTCTCCTGTCCTTTTCCACCTTTTCTGCTCTCCTATTACTAAATTAGAATATAAGAGTTTCCATAAATAACACTGTCCTATGAAGATAAAAGAGAAAAGGATTACAACGATAAAATGTATTTGTACTTTTGTATAGTGCTTTTCCTTTACGTTTACAGCTTTATTTAGACCTCGGGCAAAAGGAGGAGTTGTAGTTTCATGAATAAGATACAGAATCATGAATGTTTAAATAAATAGCTAGACTCTTCTGAACTGAGGAGCTGCTGGATTATCTATTTTGTACAGTTTCAGGGGTGTTTTGTGTATGTGTGTGTGTGTGTTTTAGTTAAATATGTCCAAACATTTTGCTTTATGTGTTCAGTAGTGTCAGCTCGAATAGAACTGTGCTGTCAGTAGCCTCTGCTCACATCCCATCACCTGAGCATAGCATATACTTGAACAAACTGCCTGTGTTTGAATCTTGGTTTTGCCCCTCCTTGGCTGTGTGACATAGAAAAAGTGAGTTAGTGCTCCTGCCTGACTTCTGTGCCTAGAACAATATCTGGCCCTTATCAAAGCCAATGACCAATAGGAAGTACACCTTAGATTAAAAAAAAAAATAATGAGTTAGGTGTATTAAGTATTCTGTAGCAAGTGAGGCAACATGCTGCACCAGGTGAAAATCTCAAGGTACTTCCATAATAGGAGTTAGAAGAGACTTGTTATTATGATTTAATATGAAAAGATGTCAAAGAAAGCAGCAGGGGTCTGTTCTGGATTGAGTGCTGTGAAATACTGGTGTCATTTGGCATCTGGGTATCTTTTCTCTAAGAGCCAAGAATGGCAAAGAGAGGCCAGGGTTGTTACTGAAGTAGCAATGGCCACTTGTATCAACTGGAAATAGTAGATATTCAGCAATATTTTGGGGGCATATAGTCTCTTTGTTTTTGTTTTTTCCAGGTATGGGCATGGAAGGATCTTCACAGTCCTGGAGAACCTCACAGGGTGTCGATATGGCACGACACTGATCATATCCACCGGGGAACACCATCAAGTCTCCCTTTTAAGTGAATCTACCACTCGTTTATATTTTTCTTTTTCTCAATACTATGTCTTTGCCTAGTTCCTTTGTACGAAAAGAACTAAAATGTAGGTTCAGACATGAAATGATTCCTACATCATAGGTTCTTCAGACACAGTAAAGGCTCAGCCAGAGGCACAAGCAACGTAATTACAAAGGTAGCGGCAGACAGGCTGCATTGGTGGGTAGCGTCTTGGCTCTCAGTGGTACGGTAACATCTCCGCTGGGCGAAATAAACTCTGAGAAAACAACCAGGTGGGCGGGCACCGTGAGAATTCAAAGCCAGCCGGACTCTTCTGTGTTCTGGTACCCGAGCCCACAGTCTGTCCAAAGCAGAACTCCACCTTGGGAGACAAGTTCCACATTCTGCAAGTCAGTTTCCAAAAATGAAAACTAAGAAAAGGTTGTTTTTGAATCTGTGTTAGTTTCACTGTTACTGACAAAGAATGTTCTCCTGGCGGGAGTAATTTTGCAAAGAAATGTGATAGTTGACTTAAGAAAACAAATCGCTCCTAACTATCTTTCTGTCTCTGGTGTTTTTAACAACCTTGGCCCACTGGCCATTTCTGTACCTTGCTCGTTTGAAGACTGGCAGGAAGACCATCGCTTCTGATTCTTATCTTTTTTCTTTCTTTCTTTATAAAATATATTACCGGAGGCCTGGCCAGGTACCTCAGTTGATTAGAGCACCCTGCTGATACGCCAAGGCTGCCTGGGTTTGATCCCAGGTCAGGACACATGCAAGAATCAACAAATGAATGCATAAATAATTGGAACAACAAATCGATGTTTCTCTGAAGGAAGATAATGCCTACGGCTTGCTTTTTCAGAATAGACTTTTTTCTACCTAAAACCCTGCCTTTGTCTATGTACTCATTAATATGACCAGAGCCACTTTCGTTTCATCCTGCAAGTTGAATTTTTGAGAAAATATTTTTTTGTCAAATTTACTTAATTTGTCAGAATGGCCCTTTAGCAAAATTAAATGACCTAGGCAATAACATATTCAGTATAGAGGAACAGAGCAAGGTTTAAAAAAAAAAAAAAAGGAAGTTTCAAACCCACATGAAATTTTTATGAGTAGGATGAACTTTTACATGAATAGACTTTGCATATGCACACACCAATTTAGGAAGTGGTTTATTATATTCTTCACATTGGGCTCCCCAAAAACTTAAGTGGAGGGCCTGCTCATTTGGGAATAAAAGGGACCGAAATCTGGGGAATTCAGGGGACAGATGAGCTCTTTCCCATGGTCAGTCTCCTACCTCCCTTTCCTTTCCTGATGCCTGGGGCCACTCACCTCCACACACTTTGGAATCAGAACTCATTCACATCTGGGAAATGTTTATTTTTTCTTATTTTTCTTTTTTTGTTCTTTCTTTTAAAAATATATTTGCATTGTCTTCAAAGAGAGGAGACAGAGAAATAGGAACATCAATGATGAGAGAGAATCATTGATTGGCTGCCTCCTGCATGCCCTACACTGGGGTTTGAGCCTGCAACCTGGGCATGTGTCCAGACCATGACCTCCTGGTTCATGGACTGATGCTCAACCACTGAGCCACATGGACAGGCTCAGGAAATGTTTTTATTGTGCCTCCATCTGCTCCTGTATGTCTTCCCATTTTTAGGAGTTGCATATAAAAACTCTGACTTTGGTTCTCATTAATCCACTTCAGCCTTAAGGCTGGTTTGATTACTTAGTTCTTTTGTAGTCTCCCTTCTCTACTCTCTAAATTCTGCCCTACACTTTTCCCCCATAGCTCTCACTTACTACAGAACTGAGTACCGAACAGCGGGAAAGAAACTGTCTATGATCTCATAAGAAGCCTATTTTTTTCAATATCCTCGAAAACTCGTGTACACAAAGCTGGTATACCTCCTTTTTGTTTTCTTTATTGACCCTGGAAATGGTTTTCCTCCACCCATAAAAGGGACCGAAATCTGAAAAGGCTCAAGTTCAATTTAATACCCAGGACCTAAGCAGTTCGAAAGGATATTAAATGGAACAAAACAAAATAAAAAAAAAAGCCTTCTCTCATCTCTCTTGAATTTGTTTTTATTTTTATTCTAGTGAAAAGGTGTGATTGATCTCTCCCCTGGACCACAATAATCAAATATTGCCGCAGTCAGCAGGTGAAAAAGGGAACAGTTTTTACAAAATGGCTTTATGACCAGTTCTATAAAGACTTGTAGTTTATCTTCCCTGAAACTGTGTCATGTCACACCGCCTGACAATTGCCAGCCGGCTCGGGCCAATTTCTGCATCTATGGCATAGGCACCTACATTAACTGTTAGGAGAACCATATTCTCTCCACAATGTCCCCAAATTAAACTGAGTTACACACTTTGCCTCTTGCAATGCCCTGGACTATACGAGCTACTGAGACGGAGTGAGATATAAACAGATTGAGGCAAGTAAGACTTCAGAATTCATATTTTTTAGAATAAACGAGCTTTTCAGTTAATTATTACAGTCGTTGTTGTTCAATTCTAACTAATAGGCTTATATCTCTATTTCTTGGTTAATCAAGGTTAAACAGTAAATATTGAATCTCTACTGAGAAAAATAATTAGCTCATTTACATTTCTCTTAAATAGAGTTCTTCCTCTAAATTTGTAAGACTTACGTGATTATTTTATCTTACATCAATATCTTAAATATCTTAATTATGTACTTAAGCTTTTGATGTCTGACCAGTGTTAGACAATATTCTCTAATACTCCAGGATATCAAACAAAAAAATCATCAACTTGGATTCCCTTCCTCTATTTCCCTTTCAAACCCCAACTTCTGCCAAATCTAACATGATTTTCATGCTGACAAGGGTTAGAACACTCACATTCTATTTTATAACTGTAATTAAGTTTTATGACTTGATTTAAAATTTTATGAGTTGATTTTAATTTTTTTTTAAAAAAAATCAATAAATGGCCTTTAATATATCATGATTATATAAATAAAGTTCCATTGACAAGCCAAGTTCTTCCAGACCTTGGCCTCCTCAGTTCTAAAGTATGTTGACTCCCCTCCATTTCCCCAAATCCAAAGGCAGCTTTGACAAACAGGATGACAAATGGGATATCTCACTTGTTTCTCTTCACTACTGTGTGTTTCAACCCCTCGCACTTGTCACTGCCATTTCAACAGGGTTTTAGCAGAGAGCAAAGAAACAGTCTGCCTCAAACTATATTGGTAGTTAAGAATGGTATTACTAGTTGGGGGGGAAACTCCTTTTGTAAAAAACAAAAAAACAAACAAAAAATGTTTTATGCTCAAAAAAATTGTGAAATGCCACGTTCAAGAAATCCAGGAGGCTGCTGACTGCAGGGCTCCTTGGTCCCTAACAAACCATTTCCATGGTCACTTTCTAAGGACAAGATAATTCAAAACCTCTGGTATGTTTCTACAGGGACAAAGAAATAATTCTGTGCAAAGAGCCAGAGATATCAGATTAACAAACAAAAACACAGCAGGAACTCTAATGGAAGTAGAATTTCTCAAACAGGAAGAATACAGGACTAGATGTTAGTAGCCAACAATAAAAATCTTTGAGAAATCTGGCATTTTGCACTAAGTTCCAACACAATTAGATTTTCTGAATCTCTTTACTAGTTCTACCAATGTATTATGACTTATAAAATCAGTATTTTACCAACTCCACACAGTTATAGAAATGTTTTATATTAAGTCCTTTTGCTACAGTTTTTTTTTTTTTTTAAGAAGAACTAAATGACAATACAGATAACCTCAGCTGACTCTGGGGGTTGTTTGAAATAATAATGCAAACTTTGGGATTCTATTTCAACGCCCCGCACCTTCTTTGAGATACCGTGAAAATACATTCCTCATGAGATTTCTGTTGAGATTGGCAGCTCAATGAGAATACCTGGTTGACAGTATTTCAACATTCCTAACTCCCGCTTTGCTTATTATCTGAAAGCACCGAGGAATCAACAATTGTAAAAAAGAAGTGAAAATGGAATTTTGCTTTAACTTTTTTGAAGTTCTAAAAGGTTTTGACTCAAGACACATTTGGAGGAAAGGCTAAAATCTACTGTGGCTTCATGCTCGTCCACTTGACCCAAAACAAACAGAACAGCAACAAATGCAGCAAGTTGCCTATTTTCAATTTAAACTTAATAAGCTAAATCAAATGTAACTGTGATCATAATATCTTAAGGTATATGTTGAATCTTTTGAAAACATCATAGTTGAATTTGATGGATATCTGTTTGAAAGCAGATCATATTGCTGGATTGAATTTAGTCGAAGTGACAAACGTCTCTGTCCATAAAATTATTGGCAGCATCATTTTTCTTGATTAAAAAAAAAATATATATATATATAACCAAATGACTACACAAAGGGACCTCACCCTGTGCCAGGCCCTGTTCCAAGCAGTGAACACACATTACATTACATCCTTGAGTCCCAGAAGATCCCTCTCAGTGTGTATTATTTCCTATCCTCTTTTATGGGTGAAAAGCTCACACTTAGAGGAGTTAACTATATCCCTTGAGTGGTCTAGGCATCCTGACTTCAAACTCCATACTCTTGGGTTATGTTTCATGTGTAAGTATAAACAAAGAAATACCATTTTCTACTGCTCAGCTAGAACAGTGGTTCTCAACCTTCCTAATGCCGCGACTCTTTAATACAGTTCCTCATGTTGTGGTGAGCCCCAACCATAAAATTATTTTCACTGCTACTTCATAACTGTAATCTTGCTACTGTTATGAATCTTAATGTAAATATCTGATATGCAGGATGTATTTTCATTGTTACAAATTGAACATAATTAAAGTATAGTGATTAATCACAAAAGCAATATGTAATTATATATGCGTTTTCTAATGGTCTTAGGCGACCCCTGTGAAAGGGTCGTTCGACCCCCAAAGGGTCGCGACCCACAGGTTGAGAACCGCTGAGCTAGAGCAACACACAGAAAATGCCCAGTGCCGGCATTCTAATGTACCTTCAACAGGGATATAAATTGATCTGAGATTTCTAGAGGGCAATTTAGCCATTTATATCAGGCCCTTCTTTTAATCTCTTAGACAAGAAATAATGCAAGGACAAGGATATCTATCACAGTGCTATGAATAACAACAATGTGACACAATGTAAATATTGTTCAAAGGAGAATTAGTAAAATAATTTATGACATGCACATTTAAAGGAACCCCTGTATCTATTAAACACGATGTAATTGATCTATATTGACAAGAAAAAACATGCATGACTTACTATTCTCTGTAGTCTTTGCTTCTTCATATTTTTCTTCAACTGTAGGCATTGCACTTTTTTCTTTTTACCAAATCACTGAGGAAGATTTTAGAAAGAATAAGAATTGGGGTTTTCTTAAAAGATAGTTTTCATTCATTCAAAAACTATTTACTGCATCCTCACTATGTGCAAACCCTTTTATAGTTTTTAAGAAAAATAAAATCCCTCATGAAACTTTCATCATCAAGGATATTCAAATACAGTTGACCTTTGAGGTCAGGAGGTCAGGGTGCCAACACCCTGGATGGCCTAAAATTCACATGTAACTTTTGACTTTCCAAAAACTTTACTACCAATTTACTACTGTCCGGAGCCTTACTGATAACATTTAACAGTTGATTAACATATATTTTGTGTGTGTATTACATACTGATTTCTTACAATAAAGTAAGCTACAGAAAATAAAATATTAAGATCATAAAGAGATAATACATTCATAGTGCTGTTCATATTTATTGAAAAGTATCCGCATATAAGTGGACTCGTGAATGCAGGTACTAAACCTGATTGTTCATATATACCCCCCTGAGCACAGTACCAGACACAGAGAGTCAAATTATTGTGAAAAAGTCAGGCCTAGAAATTATGCTTTTAGAGCCATCTCACCAATACAGAAAATACTGCAATTGGGTGAGCTCATTTAGATATATAATACAATTTCAATAAATACAGAGGACTGAAGATCATTGGGCAAGAGCTAATAAGGTTAAAATTGCATGTACATCAATCAATATTTACTTAAAAATCATTTATTCTATTTTATCCTGATAAGTAAATATGTGAGAACTGTTATTTGGAATAAGTCAAAAATTAACAAAATTTGTTGAGCATTCATCTTTCAAATTATTGCTCAATGAACTAATGGCTAATACACAAACATTTTAGCATACTACCTGATATATTAATGAACTATTTGCTAGCTATACAAGTTAGAATCAAGTTTAGTTATTAAATGACTAAACAAGAAATTTAATAATGCAGCTCTTTTAAAAAATGTTCTTACATAACAAGTCTGGAGGTGATTCCAAGGTCATTAGACATCATTGTTCTCCAATATCTTCAATGTAATGCAGGATCTAGGTTAGATGCCAGGCATTTGAGAATTCCTAAAATAAAAAGACAAAAAGCAGAGTAAAAACACTCTTCTTCCAGGTAAAGGAGGTTTACTTGGAAGTGTATTGAATAATTTCTTACATTTCAATGTTGACTCCTGGCTATAAAGAATAAAACAATTGTTTGGTGTCTACAAAGAATTTTATTTATAATCTTGTATTTTTTGACCATTGTCTATTTAAAACTGATGTTTTTTCTAGCAACTACATTATTAAATTTATTTTACTCTGACTTTGATCTGATGGGATTGTGTTTAATGATGCTGGAAGAAACATTTACATTTCCAATAATTCCTCCATTAGCAATGGTTAAGAACCCAGTACTTCCTGATCTGTTTTAGAATATCATGAAGGCTCAGTAAGGCACTGACTCAGTATGGTTTACTTGGCATCACTGGGTACCAAGTAGTACATTTATTTAACTTCTCAGCAGTTCATTGGCATTTTGGTGAAAAGAGGTGATGGAGGCTCTTTAATTAACCTCAACGATTGCACTGGCATAAGAAACTGAATCATCTGCCAGAATCATTAGGAATTTATAAGCTGAGTTCAGCAGCAAACGTTCATAAATTCAATCACGTGTAACCTTTCCAGTAAGTGACACCAGTCAATTGAAATTTATTAGGGGGGAAATCACTGGCTTTGACATTCACACTAAATACCCAGAGCATTAAGATTCAGCGTGCCAGAACCCGAGAAATCACTTTGTAGAAAGTGTGCAGAATTTTAAGATGGAGAAATGATGAATAAGAACTGAGTCGCTCCTCTTGAGTGTTATCAAGAAATATGAGAGGTTTAATACTTAATCACGCCTCATTTTCTTCAATAGGACAAACTCCTACTGTGGGACCTGGAACGAGGACCCTGACTATTGAACAGTGGGTGTCATAAAGCATTGGTGAGTCGCTTGGTGTGGTGTAGAGACAGTCTCGTGAGGAAGCTTGCTTGACAAGTTCCCGAAAGGTACTCATGACAGATAACCTGAGAAAGCAATCAAATTTCATTTTCTGCATCTTTAGTGATAACATGAGTTTATAGTTATATAGAGTGTAATAGATTTTAGAAATTTGATTAAATTATTAAAAGCATGATATAAGTATAGATTGAATGATTTTAAAATAAGAGTATGGCCCTCGCCAGTTTGGCTCAGTAGATAAGAGTGTCGGCCCTCGGATTGAAGGGTCCCGGGTTCGCTTCCGGTCAAGGGCACGTACTTCGGTGGCGGGCTTGATGCTCGGCCCTGGTGGAGTGTGTGCGGGAAGCAGCCAATTGATGAGTCTCTCACATCTATGTTTCCCTCTCTCTCTCTCCCGCCTCCCTTTCTTCCACTCTCTAAAAATCAATGAAAAAAGCATCCTGGGGTAAGGTGAACAATAACAAAAAATAATCTCCAGGAACTCTCTGCCCTGTCATGGTAGTTGAGTGATGCAAGTAAATCATTAACTTCTTATAGGAACACTTTTCTGATACTATGTCACATATCATAACTCTCCTAGAGGTATACATTTTGGTTGCAGATTTATTTTCATGATTATATTTTTGAAAATATCAGAGAGATCTAATCAGGCAGAATAATTTTTCCAGTATTCATAATGAAACTCAGCCTCTTTCTTCAAATAATCCTCATACCTAAATGTATCATTTTTACCAGATTTAAAATTTTTATCAATTATAATAATATTACTAAGAGGTCCAATGCAGAAAATTCGTGCAAGAGTAGCCCTTCCTTCCCCCAGCTGCCAACACCAGCTTCCCTCTAGCACCAGGGACCTGGGCTTCCCTCGCAGCCCTGGCTTCCTCTGGAAGGACCTCTGGTCTAATTAGCATATCATGCTTTTATTATTATAGATATTTATTATATTAATTGAATTGATGAAAAAAATATTCCCCTGTGATCACCTCAAAAGCTTTCTACATATAAATATGTATCTTACCATAAAAAATCAGCTATGATTAGCTAGTTCAGTGGTTCTCAACCTTCCTAATGCCATGACCCTTTAATACAGTTCCTCATGTTGTAGTGACCCCCAACCATAAAATTATTTTCACTGCTACTTCATAACTGTAATTTGGCTACTGTTATGAATCTTAATGTAAATATCTGATATGCAGGATGTATTTTCATTGTTACAAATTGAACATAATGAAAGCATAGTGATTAATCACAAAAACAATATATAATTATATATGTATTTTCTAATGGTCTTAGGCGACCCCTGTGAAAAGGTCGTTCGACCCCCAAAGGGGTCATGACCAACAGGCTGAGAACCGCTAGAATATTATGAATTTCATGACTGAAATTCTGGACAATGCCTAGGTAGAAAATACTGACTATAAACTCAGTCCTTGATCTGAATGCCCTTGTTTTAAAGATTTAAATCCTTAAAACGATAAAAATTTCATTTTGGATATTTAATTTCTTTTTCTTAAGTAATAAAATATGCATAAGTAATGTGGCAAAGATGGTGATGAATGTCTTGAAAGAGATTAATTCTGGAGAATAAGGGTAGTTTATAATACTAATGCTGTGAGCAGTGAAGAGCAAAGGAAGGTAGGAAATATAGCTTATGTCTTGTGACTTTCCCTGATATCTACACTAATAAAAGAGAAAAATGGTAATTGGCGTACGGCGATACCTTTTTCATTGGCTAATCAGGGCTATATGCAAATTAACTGCCAACTAAGGTTGGCAGTTAACTGCCAACTAAGATTGGCAGTTAACTGCCAACAAGATGGCGGCTAATTTGCATATGTAGGCACAATGCAGGGAGGCGAAAGGGAAAGCAGGAAGAAGCCCCCTGCCACTGACAGTGATCGGAAACCCAGGGGGGAGCTAAGAGCTGGGGGGCAGGGCAAAGGCGGCCCTGGGGCCACCTTTGCTCTGCCCCCCAGCCATGATCGGAGAATCAGACACCTTTGCCGCCATGGCCAGTGATAGCAGGAAGTAGGGGTGGAGCCAGCAATGGGAGCTGGGCACGGTCGAAGCTGGCAGTCCCAGGAGCTAGGGGTCCCTTGCCTGGGCCTAAAGCGAAGCCCACGATCGCGGCGCCCCCCGCTGCCACTGCAGGTCCCCGCTGCCTGGGCCGGATGCCTAGGCCAGAGGCGTTAGGCCTGGGCAGGGGCGGAGCCTGCAACCGCGGGGAGCTGGGGGTCCCCTGCCCAGGCCTGACACCTCTGCCGGAGGCCTCAGGCCTGGTCAAGGGGCCGATCCGGTGACTGGTGATCGGAGGGTGATGAGGGTCAACTCCTCTGGCCGAGGCATCAGGCCTGGGTGGGGGGCGGAGCCGGGGATTGGGGGGATATGATGGTCCCCTTGCCCAGGCCTGAAGCCTGGGTCAGAGGCGTCAGGCTTGGGCGGGGGGGTGGAGCAAGCGATCAGAGGGAGATGGGGGTCCCCTGCCCAGGCATGATTCCTGGGCCAGAGGCCTCAGGCCTGGGCGGGGGCCAGAGCCAGTGATTGGGGGGAGATGGAGGTCCCCTGTCCAAGCCTGACACCTCTGGCGGAGGCGTCAGGCCTGGGCAAGGGGCCGATCAGGCGATCGGAGGGTGATGGGGGTCAACGCCTGAGGGCTCCCAGTATGTGAGAGGGGGCAGGCTGGGCTGAGGGACACTCCCCCCCCCTCACACACACACCCAGTGCACGAATTTCATGCACCGGGCCCCTAGTTTTTAAATATAAACTTGATAGCTGTTCTCAGAGTTTGAAAATGATTTTGATGGTTGGCTGTCAATCATATATTAATAACTATATTTCATACAGGTGGTTACTAAATAAAACTTATTTTATGAGCTTCTAAAACCCAGATTTTGTTACAACCAGTAGAAATATCAATTAGTTGTCTCCAGACCCAGGACCAAACCCACAACCTGGGCATGTTCCTCAACTGGGAATCAAACCTGCGACCTTTTGGTGCATGGGATGACACCCAACCAACTGAGCCACATCAGCCAGGGCTTCATCTCTTATTTGTAAAATATGTATTACTACATAAAACTATTAAATGTATTCATTGGCTTACTTACCTATTGTTCCATAGAAGTTTAAATCTCATAGGGAAGTTTAATTTGGGCTGTTTATTATTTTGGTTTATACATTTTTGTTCACTCTAGTATTTTCAACAACTCTAATCAATCTCACATATTTCAGCCAAAAAATATATTTGTGGAAGGAATGACCTAGCCACCTAGAGAGATGGTGACCACAGCTCTCCTCCCCCCCACGTTAGGAGCGGATACTATATTAGGTCTCTTAAGGAAGATTATTTACTGGTTGAGTGACCCGTCAGTTGCATTTTAATGTTAGGCAGCCTGTCTCATGTCAATGTAGGTTCAGATGAAGGAATTTTCAAGGCATCCAAGTGGAAATGCTGATATGAGTGAAGGTTCAAAAAAGGTTCTAATAAAAGATACATATCCGGTGATTGTTGGTATGTTCAGGGTTATTAAAGCACTGGTTTAAATAGCATGACCTGTTTATGAAGAAAGGAGACAATGGCCCAGACATGAGCCTCACAGAAACTTACGCTTTTTATGGTGGAGATGGATAAGGCCATAATGGCAAGTAAAGATGGCCAGAGAGCTATAGCGAAAAACAGAAAAAGCCAAAAGGAGTTTCAATTGAGAGAACATGGCTCAGGGTGTCCAACTGAGCTCAGGGCTCTTTTACAATGAGGACTAAAACACGTTCTTAACCTCTGGCCCAATTCTAAGAAAAGAGTTCATCCTATTGCTGGAGATAGTCTATAACCAGTCAAATGCAACACGTACTTAGAACTGGAAAATGCAGAGTTAAACAGACATAAAGATGACTAGTTTCCTTAAGAAAGTCAGAATACTATTGTGTCTAAAATTTCACAATTTTCAATAGCTCACTTCAGCAAACTTAGTGCCTGCAGTAGACACACACAAATTCATATGTCTAGCATTTTCATTTTCATTAAAAAGGAAAATCGTTAGGAGAGCTATTAACTTATTATTAATAAAAACGGTTGATTAGTAATCAGAAGCATTTTCATGGAAATGACAATATGCAACAGATGCATATTAGATTCCAAGACAGACGAAATAGGCCAAAGCAAATCAGTTTGGGTGGATTATTCTCTCATCAAGGTCTGTTTTTAATGCAGAACTTGCATCATTTTCTTCTCAGAAACAGACTAAACTTATAAAACTTAAAGTTGAGTTGCAAGAGAAATAAGAAAGTAAGTTATTAGATTATAGTTTCTTCTTTGTGGGCACCTTCAGCTTTATTATAGGTCAAACATAAAGCAATAGTGGAATTGTTTGGGGGGGGGGGGGTAAAGAGACCTTCTGTGTATGTAGCATTCCTGCATCAATATTTGAGAATGATAAAATATCCTATTACACAAGTGAATAGGAAATAATCCTCTAATATATCAATACCATCCTCCTGTCATTAACTGCAAGTAGAACATATTGCATTTGTTCTTGTGAGTGTAGTAATTTTCATACGATAACACTGAAATTTCAGAAATTGGGTTTCTTATCTTTGGTGGGTTTTGCAATCAGAGCTTAAAATCACTATATTAGAGGTTTCGTCTAATTTAGGGAACTAAAGTTGTCTGGGTGATCCAGCCAAAATGTTTGATTGAATTCCATGTTTTGTCTATAAAAGACAAAATTAAAAATAAAATAAATCGCAACTCTACAAGAGGCAAGAAAACTAGAGATGTCTAAGGATATGACTTTTCCCATAATTGAGAAATCAAAGCTTCTGATAGTCAAAGCTTTACTCACCTTTTATGTATATTTTTAAATGTCCCCCATCTCACACCCACATTGTGTCTTCCTCCTGAAACCTACACCTTATATCCGAGGGTTGGGAAAGAGGAGTGTGTTTTGGTAGGGCTGTGAATGACCCCTCATGGCCGTCTAAGAGGAGACATACTCCAGTGCAAGCCTCCTGGTAGCGCATGTCTCCGGTGTGGTTTCAAGCATTGTTTTTTTCAAATCCTAATTTCCTTGATTGGAATTTGTAACCTTTGAACCTTGCTCTCTATTGTCTACACACACACATACACACACATACACACACACACACACACTAGTTGTCCAGATTGTTGTTTTTTCTCTCTCTTGTACACACATTGCTCAATGAAGAACATTAATTTCCAAAAGCAGTATAATCCAGTCCCATAGGCAGAAGTCAGGAAATGATTTTCTGACTATTTCTGACTTTCTACTTCAAGGAGTCAAAACAATAGATACGGTGGTTCACCTGATTTCCCTAGTTTTCAAAGAGGCACTTCAAACTCTGTGAGAAATAAGAACAAGACACATTGCTGGACATGGGTGGCTACTTCTTTCGCTACAAATGCAATTAGTTCTCATAATACCAGGTCCAGGTTCTGGAGAGAGAGGAGATTTTACTGCTGTAGTGACACATGCCTTCTTCACACGTAAGTCAAATTGAAACTCCACATTCCCCAACATTTAAAAATGTTGTCTAGAGTCAGTAGGGCAGAATGATATTTGGTTAAGAGCACAAAAGGTAACTGGGAATTTAACTTGGAACTCCCTTCTGTCACTATAGTGCTTGATGTGACATTTCACATCTGTAGCAGGATTGACTCCTCATTCTCATTTAGTCATTGATTGATTCAAACTGTTATTTTCCTCATTCAGGAAAAAGTTTGCCTACTATTCATAAATTATTTATACATGAGTGATATAGAGTGTCTGCAAGCTCTGTTTACCTTTTCATTCTATACTAGAGGCCCGGTGCACGAAATTCGCACACTCAGGGGGGTCCCTCAGCCCGGCCTACACTCTCTCGCAGCCCTCTCACAGTCTGGGAGCCCTCGGGGGATGTGTGACTTATGGCTTAGGCCCGCTCCCCGCCGGGAGAAGGCCTAAGGAGGCAGTCGGACATCCTTAACGCTGCCGTGGAGGCAGGAGAAGCTCCCACCACCACCGCTGTGCTCTCGCCAGCCATGAGCCCAGCTTCTGGCTGAGAGGCACTCCCCCTGTGGGAGTGCACTGACCACCAAGGGGCAGCTCCTGCATTGAGCGTCTGCCCCCTGGTGGTCAGTGTGCTTTTTCAGCAACCAGTCTTTCCACTGTTCGGTCTATTTGCATATTACCCTTTTATTATATAAAATAATTAGCACAAATTTACATGCTCAAGTACTTCAGGTCTTCTTGCTATAGTTAGGTTCTACATTTCTTTAATGCTTTTCTTTTATTTCCCAATGGCAATAATGTTCGCCAGTCCAGCAAACCAAGCCCTACAAATCCCCAAAGGGTTTCTTCTCTGGTCAAATAATTGCAATTCTCATTGGAATTTGATAGTTGGGACAGCAGATAACAGCGGCAAGGATATGTTTCTAAGCACTTTCTGCTCATTTCACGCACTAGCACAAATGAGAAAGCTTAGTGTTTATGAGTCACAAACTATTTTGCTTAGGCAGATGTCAGCTTGACTGCCTACAAAATCACCCAAGATGATTTTAAAAACACCAGTTCTCAGTATTTGAGGAGATCTGGGGTGTAGTCCAAGAATCTGTATTTTTCAAAGCTCTTCCAAGTAACTCTGATGCCAAGCCAAATGTGTGAACCTAGGCTACATTCTGTTTGCCATACTGTTCTCAATTGCTTCAACATTTAATGTATATGCACATGGGTTCCAAGGTTTATTGCCCACTATCGATGTAATTTTGGCCAAGTAGTATTTCAGTGTTCCAGTGTCTTCATTAATAGGTGTTTTGCGAAGATTAAATGAGTTAAATTCATATAAAATTCTGAGACTTATAATTGAGATAGATATTATTTTCATTTTTTTTACTTATCATTCATTAATTTTTCAGTCATCAACCTTTCTCAAAGGCAAAGAGAGTGCTAGAGAAATATCTAGTAGGGGAAGTTTACCCTGTTTTCAGAGAAAAAAAGACTCGGATGTGTTTATAGACTTAGATAAAAAGTCATTGTTGCCCATCCAACGTAGTGCAACAGTTGAGTGTTGACCTATTAGCCAGGAGGTCATAGATCAATTCCTGGTCAGGGCACATGGGTTGTGGGCTTGGTCCCCAGTAGTGGGTGTGCAGGAGGAGCTGATCAATGATTCCCTCATTGATGTTTGTATCTCTTTCCCTCTCCCTTCCTCTCTGAAATCAATAAATCAATGACTTATAGGTATATAAGTCATTGTCCAGGGAGATCTGGGAGAAAGGAAAGGGCGTGGATCTCTGGTAGTGCCAAGTTCGCAGAGAAGAGGACCAGAAGATCCCCGCAGGTGCAGACATTAGCCTTGAATAGGTGAAACAGGTTTCCCTGAGTGCACACGTCCTTGTGCACATGTGGACCTGCATATAGATGAGATTTTTAATTTCTAATGGACTCTATCATCTTTATGCCATGGATTAATGAGAATTTAAACACTGAGGAGGACTGTCTAAAGATCACATTGAGTGGCAGTCAAGACATAGCCGAATGAGACAAGATGTGCTCTGTCCTCTTTACTTTGTGCCTCATTCAGATGCACTGAACTGCCGGTCTACGTGGATCTCGTATCATATGATGTGATATTGTGCCTTATTTCACTTCCTTCACAGGACATTTGGGATAACCTCTATCACCTAAAAGACAAGTTAACACAAAGAAACTTTTAGAAGAAAGGAAACGAAGGTAAAATAAGTATTAGATGCATTGAACTGTGGTTCCTCCACACGTGAATGGCTATACTGTCTGAATGACAACAGTGATGATTCCAGCTGAAGTAAAATTCAGAACAACCAGGACAGGAAAGCAATTTTCTGATTGTCCTACAAAAAGAGAAATAGCTCTAACTGGTTCAGCTCAGTGGATAGAGCGTCAGCATGCAAACAGAAGGGTCCCAGGTTCGATTCCGGTCAAGGGCATGTACCTTGGTTGCGGGCATATCCCCAGTAGGGAGTGTGCAGGAGGCAGCTGATGGATGTTTCTCTCTCATCGATGTTTCTAACTCTCTATCCCTCTCCCTTCCTCTCTGTAAAAAATCAATAATATATATATTTTTTTTAAAAAGAAAGAATAAATTACACAATACAAGACGATTGCTTTCCCATTATCCAGGGCCACATTATCCCACGGCGGGTCTGTGTTATTCCATTCCTACGTAGCCTTTAATAATAAAACCGACAAGTTTGTGGAGTTAAGTGGAGAATCTATCACGATCATTTCAGGCAGTGGTATTACACGTTACGAGAAATGCCTGCGAGCCTCCCACTCGGGCCCCTTCAGAGACGGCTTACTTCCCACCGCAAAGGCCATAAAACAGAAATGAACATAACAAATGTTTCTGCTTGTTCCCTAGACATCATTTAAAACAAAGGTAATCCATAACCGTAAGATAAAACATGGCAAGCTCCTCCTTCAGGTACTCCTAGGTAGCAATATTTTTGAAGTTCCATGCATTAGGCAAATGTGAGAAACAGTCCATTCTTTCTCACATAAACATCTTATTCTAGCAGAGAAAGGTAGAAATCTATGTTATCACATGCTCTTAATGCTCCCTTTTTAGGGAAGGCAAGTGCAAATGCTCCTATTGCCTTAGCCTAGCCGACTATTAACTAAAACCATAAGAATCTACCCAGGGCTTTTATCTGAATGTAGAAAGGGCACACACTTACTCAGATTTTTTGGCTGATCCCCAAATCTCTGCATTCTGATGTGGTGTGTGTTACTTGGCATTTCCTGAATGACAACAATATTGAAAGTCTTTCTGTATGTTTACTTGCCATCTGCTTCTCTTCCTTTGTGAGGTACCTATTCACATCTTTTGCCCATTTTAATTGGATAATTGCCATGTCATTTAATTTTAAGAACTCTTTCTATATTTTGGGTACAAATTATCAAAAAAATATTTTGAAAATATTTCTCCTAGTCTGTGGCTTGTCTTTTCATTTTCTTATCATTTATATTACACAGTACAGGTGTTTCTGATTTTAATAAAATCCAACGCATCCATTTCTTCTTTTTCAGATTACAATATTGGTGTTATAGCTAAAAACTCATGGCCAAGCCAAGGTCATCTATAATAATAAAAGTGTAATATGCTAATTAGCTGGACGTCCTTCCAGATGACCTTCTGGACAAAGCCGGGGCAGCGAGGGAAGCCTGGGTCCCGTGTGCCTACTGGTGCCAGGAGAGAAGCCCGGGTCCCGGATGCCAGGGGGAAGCTGGTGCTGGCAGCCAGGAGAAGGAAGGCCTACTCTTGCACGAATTTCGTGCATCAGGCCTCTAGTGTGATAATAACTATTCATATACTACGTGAAACATACTGCTCAAGGCACACAGATGTAAATGTTGATATATGCAGAGATAGATTAGGGGCAGGTCTGTCTGCAGTTAAAAATAAAATAGAATTTGTATCCTGCCTCTAGGAAGAGAAAACTGAGCTTTTCCTGGGTTTACTGCTTCTTAATTTATTGATTCTCTACTAAGCATAATGCCTTGCTAGACTGCCATAGGGCAGTGGTGCATAGACAAATGTTTGACAATTGGCTTTCTGGGAGAAGAGAAGCCCTCATATGAAGTACTTTCAGTTTTCCGTGGAATAAATACTTTCAATCTGATTGATTTCAAGCTATCAGCTTGATGTTCACTGAATGCCAAGTTTAAGGGGGATGTGCACAGTCAGCTCTGGAAAGCTGGTGCAGAATCGGTCCCCAGCACACCCTTGGAGGAATGACAAGCCCATAAGAAGAAATAAGATACTGAAAAGACACTACCCTGCCAGACCCCATAAAGGAGGGTATGCTACACAATAGGAGAGGATTGTGGAAAACAATTCCAGCATTTCCAAAAAGAGATGCATCCACTCTTTATCTGTCTTCCTGACTTTGCACAGATGAAAGGCAGCTTACTATTTTTTCTTAATTCTTTCTTCTCTTCTAATTTCTAGCACATAGCTGACTTGTCACCATTTAGGGTTGTTTTTTTTTTTCCTCCTTTTCACTTGTGGACAATATTTTAACTTTAAAATTGCTTTTCTTATTTTTATCTTCACTTGTCCATAGAGAGTTATGAATTGGCACTTCACCGCTGGTCACCATGAGGACTATGAACCAGTCCAATACCAGGAAGGCTATGGGAGTGAGGCCTGAGATTGATTCTAATTAGTATTTAGTTAGAATAATCACCAAAAATATGTTTTGACCAGAAGCCCATTTTTTAAAAAGTGAAACATGTCCAAGTCTTTTCTACCTAAAACTAGCTGCCAATTTTCAAAGAATATCAGCAATGTCACCCAATGGTTTTCTGTGGCAGAGGAGCCATAATATTTATCCTGTCTAACATGACCCAGTTTGACCCATCTGCCTCCCTACCTAAATCTCTTCCAGAAATTCTACGTATAACTGACAGTTTCCTTGGATTCACATTGAATTATACATAAGAATATTTTCCCTCTACATATCTGCTCAGGGTGGCAAGACTAAAAAAAAACCAAATGTTCTCAGCAGTGTTTAACGTGAGCCAATTTCATTTTAGATCTCCTAAACATTTTTATTGGCTAGACTTACATATGGAACATTGAGCTCTTGTTCTTGTCCTCCTTGGTTGTCGCTATTTTAAGAGGTTGTAGCTCAATCTCACAAAACAAGGAAAATAAACAGCGATTTTTCCCCCCACATGGTCGTCTGTTCTAGCTGGAAAAACACACAATATATTTTTAAATTTGCTGTTTGCCACTACACAGTTTCAGAGATAAATGCCTGTGCATGAGCGAGTTTTCATATCCTATTTGGTGTGCATATAATTCAGGGTATCTGCTTTATCATCACTTTAACTTGTCTCGGCCCCCGAAGATCAATGGGAACTTGAAATTAACTGCAGGTAGCTATTCAGAAAGAATATTGCTGCAGATGTAAAACTGTGCATGTGGTCATAAAAAAGAAAAGTCAATTTCACTGAATTATATCATGCATACGTCTCCAAAATTGCTTTATCAATACGTGATATGTGGCAAAAATAAGTAAAATAAACAAGAAGCATTCTCCTTTCCTCTACTCTCTGTCATTTCCTATTAGTTTTAATGAAAATACTTTGATTCAGTACTTCCTGTGGAGAATAGGGATAATATGTCCCTATAGGCTTCGCCATTCCGTGGTTGTTAGAGAGACACTGGGTAGATGCATTCTTTTTCTAAGACACTGATTTCACTATCATTATTCTTTAGTAAGTGGACACGGAGAGCTGTGTTTTCATCTAGCAGTTCAAAGCGGGGGGAAGCTTGATGAAAGATTTAATTATTTATCAGGAAACTCTAACAAGGCATTTTACAGTTTGTTAAGAAAAAACAATGTCTTAATAGAATAAAATACTTATTTCTGAGATGCCAGTGAACACAGAAATGTTGTAGAGTATATTTTAACCTTGCAAGGAATATTTTGTGATATTTCTTATATAGACCAGAACAGAGCGTGCTGCTTGCTCATGTTTGAGCTGCACAAGATGAAAAAAAAACACTATAAACCAGCAAACTAATGTAAACCCCACATAGAGTTAGAACTGCAGGAAAACAATGGTAATACTCAATGGATCTAGAGAGAAACACACACATATGTATGTGTGTGTATAGTACAACAGAGCAGAGTAAAAGATAAATGCATTTCATGTGAATATAAGAAAGGGTCAAAAACGCGGTATCTGGCACCCACCCAGGAATTACTGAGACCTGCACTTTCTAAAGTCCATGCTAGTAAACTTGATAGCTTGTACATAACTAGCAATAGCAGTGATAATTTAATTTGAAAAACAAATATTACATGTTTGATAAATAAGGATATGAAACGGGTGCTATCTCTTAACAGTCAAGTAAGCCCTTGTGCAGATCAAGTAGGTGAATTAACCTTTCACAACAATCCAATCACGTGTTCAGAAATATTAGCAGTACAAGCATATAAACTGGCTTCAAAGTTCAAGCATATTTAAACTACTTTAGACATAAGAGAATTAAACGAATAAGAAAAACCATTTCAAATCCTCTGTGGAATGATATGGGTAAAAAGAAGAAGAAAAATATGAATGTGGGGAGCTCTTATTCCATCCTCGTGCTAAGAAAACTTGAATTCCTTTGACCTTCCTGTCTAGTTCCTTCTAAAGAACTGGGGTAGTTTACAGACTGCCTGCATGTTCAAATTTGAGGACACTATTTATAACTGGAAGTGCTCTCTGTGTATTAAAAGGCATGCGTGTGTGTGTGTGTCCTAGTGTGTTTATCGCAAATTTGGATGTCTGCCTATTCATTCAGCCAAATAATGGCAAGCTTCCAAAAACAGGATTTGAGATCCTGTATTATCACCACTTAGAAATGAGGAAAATTATGTTCTCCCACCAATCTCTACCAGAACTTTGACTGAAGGATGTTAGCAAATAGCCCAGTAACAACCAAGCAGCACCATATCCCTTGTTATGGCTCCATTTACAAAGTTGGAGAGGCTGGGGCACCATGATTGTCAGGTCAGCTGGCCAGCTCCCTCAAATGGAAGCCACATTCTCTCTCTTCCCACTTCAAGTGCTAATTTATACATGTGTCATCCCCGGCAGCTTGCTCATTAGCACTCGCGTGGCTCAGACTCCGTTACACTAAGTGATCGTCGGGGGCCAGGTTTCAGAAAATGCTCCAAGACAAAGAGGCGTGTGCGTCCTCATTGTAGCATCACCTTAGAAGTGGACAATGAACGTGCATGCAGGTTGGACTGCGGCAGCCTGACGCCTCATTAAAATGAAGACAAAACCAAGGTGAAGAGCGCGTGGTCGCATAATGAAGGACCCAACCATAGGGATTTTGTTGACAAGGTGTTAGCATCTCCTCAGGAAGCCGGGTGCCCTGGTGGTGGTGGTGAGAATTTGGGGGAGCCTAGAAATCATCTGTGGCTCATCTTACGTGGATACAAAATGCCTCTCATCTCCTCCTTTTCCAGGAAACAAATGGCAAAAGGGACAGAGCAGCATATGGAAGAGTCAGTCTGCTAGATGGTGGCGGCCTTGATGGGTCCTTCTGTGAAAACATATGCAACTGATCGACACAGCAGAGGGTACACAGGGGTGGCCAACAGAAAAGAGGAACTGACTGTATGTTGATAACTTCCCCGGTACAGCTACAGAGCTGGGATTCTGCTTATGGGGAAAGACTGAGGGAGGGGCATAGACTTCTGACTTCCTGTCTGCTAGGGGTCAACAGAGACTCAAAGCAAGCTAGTCCAACCCTGTTTGGGCCAGAGAGAGTAATAGGAAACTACTCTCTTGCAGAGCCTCTGAAGGGAAATGGTCATTTCTATCTCAAAATTTTACAGAGAAAAATGAACATTTTATTAAACTCGCATATCTCAAATATTATTAGACACACACCTAATTATTTTACTGTAATAAGAATAGAAGATCAACATAGGGCATATTGGTCTTATCCTATATAATAAAGAGGTAATATGCAAATAGTTATGGGGTGACGTGTAAAGACCGATCAGCAGGAAGGCGGGGCAACAAGGTACAAGCAGTGAAGAGCTATGAGTTGCAGAGAGCTACAAGCAGCAGTGAGCGGGCTGCCAGCTGAGCCAAGCAGCAGTGAGCTACTCGCACACAGATTCGTGCACAGGGCCACTAGTCTACATATAAAAATACCTATTAAAGAGAAATATCTACATGAGTCACAAACAAAACTAAAATTTATTTTCCCCCTATTTTCAATTTATTTGAAAAGTTTTTGAATCTGCAATCAGCTTCAACTTCCCCCTAAAATGCTAATCAAGCTCTGACATCAATATATTCCTTCTATTAGCAAAAAGTTACTTATTTGAAATACCAGGTAAAAAAACAATTCCTGCCAGAATATTTTACCCTATCAGGATTTATTTCAATGTGATCTACTTTAAACATATTTGGTATACTTACTGAAAGCTTGCTCTACTTGTGTTTACCCCACTGTCCATAATATCACCTTTACACCCTGAGTTGGTTCTTAGGAAATGTCTGTTCGATATAGGAGGCACAGCCCTAGCCAGTCTGGCTCTGTGGATAGAATGTTAGCCTGTGGACTCAAGAGTCCCAGGTTTGATTCTGGTCAAGGGCACATACCTGGGTTGTGGGCTCAATCCCTAGTGGGGGACATGAAGAAGGCAGCCAATCAACGGTTCTCTCTCGTCATTGGTGTTTCTATCTCTTTCTCCCTCTCCCTTCCTCTCTGAAATCAATAAAAATATATTAAATAAAATAAAAAGGAGGTACAGCAATTCAACTTCTCTGTTGCTTGGCATTTTATGGAGGTCACTAGTTATATCAGAGGGTTTTCTAGCCAAGAACAAGGAGCTAAAACTTCCAGCTGGAAAGGATGATGTTAAAGACCCAGGAACCTGGTGTAGTACAGAACAAAAGTAATGGACATGCTTGAGAGCAGTAATTCAGTTAGCTCTCTATTATCTGTGCTAATGAAGAGGGGCAATGAAGCAGATGATCCGTAACCACGGATAATGAAAATCTATTTGCATTTAGCTCTGGGGTGCATTATCCAGAGTCCCTCACTTGTAAACAGGTGATGTTGCAAAAGGTCATTTGTAAATAGGTTATTTTGGACACAGAATACATTTTCCCAAGAAACAATGCAGCTGATTTATAGTGCTTATGCTATTTAGAAACTAAAACGTAGTCCCGGCATGCTTCCTACCATTTCAATAGAGAAGACCGCTTCCAATATTCAAGTAGAGAAGTCTGGAATGGGCCCTCCCTGGCCACAGACCTGTGTCCTCCCCTCTACCTTAAGGATATAAGACCAGAGGGAGCAAAAGCTCCCCCACCCCCCACTACCTTACCTTCAGACCCAAAGCAAAGTCTCTGGGAACACCAACTCCAAAGGCGGCTATGGTGGGGCAGATTAGGGCAGGGGACACTGGGAAGAGCTTCTCTGGCAGCTTTTCGGGGGCCCCTTTGGAATGAGTCCTTTGGGACGGACAGCCTCCTGAAAATCAAGAGCCCAGCATGGGCAGGAGAGCTCTGTGGCAACTAACTTGACATTGCTCAGTACATCAAATTTCCGACTAATTGCAAAACTTGTAGATTAAGCTCAGCAGATCGCAAAGTGTGGGCATTTTGTGAATATAGGGCATGTGTAAAAGGATACTTAACCAATAATGACATCATTGATAATTTGTTAAAAAGCACAAAACTCAAAGTCTGATCACCAGGACAATAGTTATCTAAACTGTGGCATATACACGCTTTTTGAACAAACAAACTATCACAACAGGCAATATTTTAGCGATATAATATTAAGTGATAAGATACATTCAAAAGTACATAGACTACAATAATCTTTCTATAAAGTTGAATACAATTAAAATAACTATAATAGAGAAAATATGTATATATATATATATGTACATGCAATATAACTCTATAAAAGAAATTGAGGGAATGATGAATCTGGAAATCTGGGCACCAACTATGTTAGGTGTAGCATGTGAGACAAAAAGAATTAACATGGCCGAAACCGGTTTGGCTCAGTGGACAGAGCGTCGGCTTGCGGACTGAAAGGTCCCAAGTTCGATTCCGGTCAAGGGCATGTACCTGGGTTGCGGGCACATCCCCAGTAGGAGATGTGCAGGAGGCAGCTGATCGATGTTTCTCTCTCATCGATGTTTCTAACTCTCTATCTCTCTCCCTTCCTCTCTGTAAAAAAATCAATAAAATATATTTAAAAAAAAAAAGAATTAACATGAAGCCAATGTTTTGGGCCTCAGCAATAGAACAAAGTGTCTACTGAAATGGGAAAGACTAACAGGGACAGATTTTAGGGGGAAATGATCAGGAATTCTGTCTGGACATATTAAAGATTTTTTTTAAATCAGATAGTCAACTGACATTTTAAAGGAGGCAACATAATATATGTGTCTGAAGTTTAAGAGAGAGAGAAAACTAGGATAAAGAGATAACCTTGGGGATCTTCAACATTATAGATGCTATTTACAGCCTTGGGCTTAAATGAGATCACCATATTATCATCTATCATTTAAAGTGATTGCTGGGGATTGGAAGGAAATTTTTGCTTTTATATCCATTATTCAGATGGGGGTGGGGTGGGGGGAATTCTTCACAATAAAGTTTAGTTTCAATAATCCCTGCCCATTCTTCCCCATTAAGTGTCAAAAGTTAGAACACATATATATATATTCTCAGATTAAGTATCTCTTCACCAATGCTGCTCAGAGCGAATGAAACACTGTTGACCTTGAACACCACAACGGGGTGGGGGTGTTAGGGGTGCCAACCTCCACACAGTCAAAACCCACATATAATATTTGACTCCCCCAAACAGTAACATAAACAGTTGATTTACACATATTTTGTATGTCAAATATGTTGAATTCTACATTCTTACAATAAATTAATCTAGAGTAAAAAAAAAAAAGTTTTTTAAAAAGAGAAAATACACTTGCAGTATTTATTTGTTTTAAATCCGAATATAAGTGGACCCTGTGCTGTTCAAACTTGTATTGTTCAAGGGTCAACTATATTTCATGTCTGGGTTTTTATGTGGTTTATGTATTTTATTGCTGTGATTTACATTACTTTTCAAAATCTAAGCCTCATTGCCTATGGCCCTTTGAATGCTATCAAAGATTCACCCTGGTAAAATAAAACTTTATTTTTAGAAGCCGCTTCTGTTATCTGTTATTTTATTGTCTAATTCAAATTCCTTTCTCACTGGGAAGAAAATTGCTTCATCTCTATTTAGAGTTGTAATTTGAACTCTAGAAGAAACAAATCCCTCAAAGCCATTAGGGTGTTGACACAGCATCTTACCAGTAAAGAGAACAGCCGAGCTGCCAATGGACTGGCTTCTATTTACTTAGTTTATTGACACTGTGTCAGTGTCTGAGGGACTGTCATGGCATTTGATAGAGGGGACTTGTCTTACTGGTCTTATATCCTACACAGATCTCCAGAGTATTAACTATTGTTTATCTCCCCTCCTAGGGACCTAAATGCACAAAGAGGAAGAATCTTAAAAATAACAGTATGTTCTAACAAACTGTAAAATTCCTAGTAGGTAAAGATCTGTTAAGATTCTTTTTGTATCAAACTTGTGAATTTTCCAATGATCCTTTTTTTGTGTGTGTGACCTTAGGTTATTTCTTTTTCTTTTAATGTAGATTTTTATTGATATTTGAGAGAGGAAGGGAAAGGGATAGAGAGGTAAATGAGAGATAAATGATGAGAAAGACAGAGATAGGCTGCCACCTGCACGCCCCCTCCTGGGGATCCAGCCTGCAACACAGGCATGTGCCCTGACTCGGAACCAAACAATGACCTCCTGGGTCAGGGGTTGATGCTCAACCACTGAGCCACACCAGCTAAGTGGATAATGATTTTTTTAAAACCATAATTTGGAAACATAGTAAATGCATAAAGAAGAAATTATAATTTTGAGAGGACGAAGGCAATCAAAAATGCCTAACTGTGCCCTTTCTTCACTAGAGGAGGAGAGCTCCCACCTCATGTGGTCACTGTGAGGAGGTGGAGGACCCGGACAAGGGAAGAACGTACAGGAGGGCACCCCAGGGTTGCCAGCACTGCTTCCCACCAGGTGCAGGCACACACCCCCTTTATTCAATGCAGCAATGCCACGAGGTGATGAGCTGTGACTGTGGTACTGGTGAGGAAGCTGAGGCTTGAAATAAGCAGTAACTGGGTCAAGGAATGCAGCAAGTCAGTGGTGTGGTGGGGATTTCTCTCTGTGCCTGTTTCCACCGGGCCACTGTGTGACTAGACGAGCCACAGCCAGAGGGACAGAGCAGACGTGTGATCATCTCAAAGGTAGTGAACTCACCCTGTAAATTAAAAACCGAATAATCGGGACTCTATGGGACATAGGCAAGCTACCTAGAACACAGCTATTGTGATGTATTTTTTTCAAGAAATTAAAACAATTGTGGAAGATCAAAGGAAGATGTTTTCATGAGTCTCCCTCTCCGAGTTGATCAATCTTGACTTACCCTTGAAGCTCTTGCTTAGAGACATACAACTAACTCAGTAACTTATGGGGCGCAGTTGTAACTTGTATGCTAGTCTCTCCAATTTGAACGGCCACCCCATGTACCTTGTTGCCCACGAAGATAAGCTCTTCCGTCTTAGCCCAGAGTCTGTGTCAGCAATCCCTTCGATTCCTCAAATATAACACTTGCTGATGGGAGCGAATTGAAAGCTGGTTAATTGCCTCCAATTTTTAAGTGAAAAGCCTCCTCTTTCTAACCCTCCAGTGCAATCAGGGAGGGGCTCTGTGCAGCCTGAACGCTCTTTCTATGGCTCTTTGGTGACAAAACTGCTGACCTGGCTGTTCTTTCACCAGGGCATGCGGAGCCCAAAAGGAAGAAAATATAAGACAAGTTTTGAATCTTTAGGTAAACACCCAGGTGACTTGTTCTGCAAGGAAGGCAGTTTTGAATATACAAGACTTTGTGCAGACCCGCTTTTCATCGTGTACAAAAGCTTCCTTCAAACCTTATGCAGAAGGAGAGGGGGTGTTTTTTCCCAGATGGAGCAAATTGTTCGCCGACCCAGCCCTGGAATCTCCTCGGATAAATGAATGGGGCAGGAGTTTTCAGGGCATAGGTTTTTCTTCCAGAAAAATCAAATTTACCAATGTATTTATTAGTGATTATGCTATGTCTACATTTCCCTGACGACCCTAAAATAAAGTAGCAAAATCTTTTTGTCTCCATATATGAAACAAATAAACAAATGGGTCCATTTTAAATGCTAGTAAGATACTTTTTAAAAAATCAGAATTTATACATTATGTGAAACTCCATCGTCCTTATTTCCATGGATAAATGACATCTAATTTAAAGTCATCCAAAAGCCCTTCTCTATAACCCCGAATTAACATTTCTCTTGTTCTTGAAGTTAGTAGCATTACCGGCTCTCTCAAATGTTTAAATCCCAGCTACATAAACACCCTTTCTTTTTTTCTGGTGTCCCTCCAAATATGTGGAAACAGTACTCTCTTCTCTTCCTTTATCTCTTTGAGTTCATTTCTCATCCCATTACATTCTAGCTCCCATCTTACTACAGTCACCAAATTTCACCAATTTTTGAATCCAAGGGCTTCTCATTGGACTTCAGCCTGATCTCTGTAATACCACCATTCAGCCAGAGTTTTCTCCTGGATTTCCCGAGTACCTTTGGTGATTTCTTCTCTTTGCATTCACTTAAAAACCACTATTTATTACCTAACAACTCTATCAGTCATTGTCCTAGAAACCAGAGAAAAAAAGTGAGAATAGTCCCAACTGGTGTAAGTGCTCAAAAGGCATTTTAGTTGCCTAATCTTTCTGTTTTTGTTTTGTTCTTTTCTCTTGAATCCTATTGCGTTTTTGCTCGGTTAACTACGATTATATATTTTTTAAATTACCTAATTATAGTAAGTGTCCTCCCACACATTCTTGATTGACAGGAGCTGTACTAAGTAGGTTCCACACCTTCCTCCCTGGTGCTCATCCAAACAGCTCCTTGGTACTTGCAGTTTTGGGGACAGGTGATTTTTTTATGCTTATCTTTCTGTTTATCAAGGTAATCTGTGGAGGGCAGGGCTGTGAGGCACCGATGATGTGTTTCTAGACTTGTGGGGCCACAACTCTAGAGCCAGGTCTCAGCAGCGCAACAGGAAAAAGAGTGCAGGGCAGAGTTTATGGCTGGATCAGTCTGAATCCAAGGTCCAAAAGGAAGCCACCCTGGTAGAGCGGAAGGCCGTGGGAAAGTGAGCCTGCTACATCAGTTCATGTGGAAGAGAACTATTGGGACATGGTGACAAGCAAAGACAAGGTAAGTAGATGGGTAGAAAGTGAAAGTGCAAGATGTAAAGATGGGTTTAGATTATGAGTATAAAGATCATGAAGCTAGAAAAGCTTCTACAACCAAGGGAACACTAAAAATGAGCAAGGCTTAGCAAATTAAAGAAATCTCTTTCTCTTCTTACTTAACCAACTCTTTTGAAAAAATAAGGAATAGGTACTGACCTTTAACAAATCCCTTTCAGATTTGGAGGAGGTGTTGTGGGTTTTCTTTGTGTGAGAGATGTGATTCATCACATTAACAAAGGGACTGATACTGAATCAGGCTTAGTATCATGGGAATAAACCCCACATATCCTTGGCTGACTTTAATTTGTCTCATATACATTGTCAGAGCCATCATTTAAGCTAGGCATCTTTAATGGTGACACCTGTACATGACGCTCCCTTCTCACATCACACACATTTATTTTCCTGATAATTTGTCAATAATTTCATATAAAAATGTTACTTGTGAAACCATGTTTTACCACCATATCAAAAATGATTTAAAAATGCAATTAAGAGACTTATGAAGACATATGTTTCCAGGTGCCCTATCATACACAAAGTTAGCAAAACTGGATTTTTAATATTCCTACAGAAGGAATAGAATATAGAGCAATATCTTATAATGTTGTGTTGGTGCTTTTTCTCTTTCTAAAACTACAATTTTGACTCCCTGGCTCTTTTCAACTCTCAGAAAACATACCTGAAGGCTGGTGTAGCCTGAGAATTTTATGTGATTGAGTCTGTCCTTACATGTCCATATACACACACATATCTGCAGGCCGTCTATGAATATATGGTGAGGCTATGCAATCGCAGTTATCACCTGCCAGCACCCCTAGGTCTCCTCCCTGGTAAAGTGACAGAAAGTGCCCTCACACTTAGTATCCCTCGGCAACACACAGACATCATGGATACAGAGACAGGCTTGCCCATGTGCCTTTGCCCAACGGAGAAGTTAGTTTGGAAAGTTGTGCTATGAAGTAGTGAGCCCTGCTCCTCTCCGACTTGTTGTAACTTTCAATGGCCTTTCCTCATCGCAAACTTGCAGGTCTTCTCCATACAGAGACAACACCCCAGGGGTTCAATGCAAAGCTATTGCCCTAAGTCAGCAATTTTCAACCAGTGTGCTGCAAGAATACACACACACACACACACACACACACACACACACACACACACACATAGTGGGGCCTTGACTTACGAGTTTAATTCGTTCCATGACTGAGCTCGTAACTCAGATTGCTCGTATGTCAAATCAAAAGTGAACAAGTGAGACACGTGATGCTGGCCTGATGTTGTGGCGTTCACTGTGACATTTGCTGCGCCAACTAGCGGTGGGGTATCTGAAGCTGGCTCATAACCCAAATTTTAGCTCGCAACTCAAAGCAAAAAATCGGCCGAGAGATGGCTCGTATCTCAAAAAACTCGTTAGTCGGGACACTCATAAGTCAAGGCCCCACTATACATACTTTTTTTAAATTTTAATTTTGAAAGCATTCGGTATCTGATTATCTACTCAGGATCACTGAACTCTCTTCCCTTAGATTGTCAAATTAAAAAATGATAATAGCCAACACAATAATAGCCATCTGGTGTGAATGAATCAATATTATACCTCCTTTTTTTGTCAGATCAGCAACAAAATAATATTCCTTTTGGTGTGCTTCAGAATTCTAGAAATTCCTTTATTATGTGTGCCATGAGGTGAAAAGGCTGAAAATCACTGCTCTAAATAAATGGGGAAGGAAGTGGGCTATTGCAGGATCTGAGGCCCCACCACAAGACTTGATCCTGTGACTCTGCCAGAACACAGCACCTTCCAGAAGAAGCCTGAGAAGGTATTTAAGTCAGAGGGCAAGACTCACACCTCTATCTGCAATGGCACTGGAATCCAAAAGGACACGCCCACTCAAATAGCCTGGTACCTCGGAGAGGCTGAACATTCAATCAGGTGCCCTGCCAAAGCTTTACACTTACCCATTACTCCCCTAATTCCAAGCCCGTGGCCTGTTTCAGAACACACGTGTGCTCAGCATCATCTCCGCTGGGCAGTTCCACATGATATTCTTGTGGCTTAAATGACAAAAGCTCATTCAGATAGAAAACACACAATGGGTTTTCTTATCATTTGGAACACGGGCCCCATTGGAGTGATGCAATAGGTTTCAGATGTATTCCTGAGCACTGCCAGGTGAATTTCCATTGCCGCATCACACAATTTTTGTCTAGTTTTTTGCCATCGCCTCTCACATGGAGCATTATTGATTCCATGACAGATCAGTCACTCAGCTTATAACTACTGTGTTATTTGAAATTTCTATTCAAGGCTTCCTAGACCATTCTCCTTTACAAATAGAGTCACTTTCTTATTATTTATTCTACGGAATATCACAAAAGCGGATACAGAAGAAGTGATATTAGCTTTCCCAGGTGAGAAATAAAACTGACTTATGTTCTAGCCCTGGTTCAGTTAGAGAAGAAAATTTCCGCACACTCAAGATTTGTGTATCTTGCTCCCCTTTCCTACTGAAAACTTAAAACCATATCATATTATGGATGTGAAAATGATTACATAATGAATAAGAAAGTAATATGCATCTGTGCATAACTATAATTTTTTTGAAAAGCTTGGTCACAAAGTAATTCAAATGTAATTGTATTACATTATCTGACATTTATAAAATGTTGACCTACATTACTGGCCATGTCTGCAAACTATCCAAAAATCTTTTTAACCAATGAAAAGGGTTGGTTAGAAATTGAGCAACTGATACTAAAAGGGTTCATGGATAAATTAAAACACACACACACACACAGCCATGAATGGATGCGTATACAGTAGAAGACACAGGAAGAGAAGCCTGGGCATTGAGGGCGCGTTCTCTGTAAAAAATTCACTCTGCACCTCAAAGAACCAGGAACTGCAGTGGGTCTGAGGTTGACTAAGGCTCTGCTACTGACCCCAAGGAGCTCGTGGAGTCATGCTTGTGTTTGCGGTCAAGGGTGGGGGCAGCTATTATCTCTTGACTTGTTAGGATGCCGTGTGGTTTAAGCTCCCTAGAGTTCAGAGGAGCGGATAGACCCTGAGTACCGGGGAATGCCCGCATGCACGATGGAAACAGACCCCAGATGTCAGGAGCAGCAGGCCACAGTTTCTCAGCTGTGAAGACAGCGAGGCCAGGAGAGCCAGAACATGTCCCAGAGAATGTAGTTCTTGTGGCGAATTCAGAAGGAAAACCAGGAATTCACCGAACTGTCCCAACGTTGTGCCCACAGGGAGTGTGGTCAGGAATATAGGTCAACAAAACCAATTTTTAATGGCAGCAGCGTGCAGAAAGTTATGGTCCTAAGTGGGGAAATGACATATTCTGGGAACAGCACTGTCTGTGATGCAGCTGGAGCTCTGCTGGGCATGTGGAGGAGATGAGGGTCAGGAATCTATCTGCCCCTGGGAAATGCTTGTTCACAGCTGGCGGGAGCATCTGACTGATGAGCACAACGTGGCAGGTTCAATTCCTATAGACTAGACATCTCTGTCCTACTTTAGGGCTATAACCTACAGCTATAGCCTGGATGTGGGTAGCTGCATTCAAAACCGACGGCTCTGGTCACAAGCACGGCTGAAAGAGGCCAGCCCAGTACATCAGTTTAATTCTATCATAAAATTACAACAATGGGGCACTGCTGTCCTCTAGATAAACAGGGCAGACTGCACATACAAATAGACACTCACAATCGGAAAAGACCTTAGGAATTATATGTCCCAACTCCTTTACTTTTCCAAACGAAAATTGCATTAATATTCACAGTATTGAAATGACTGGTCCACTGTGACACAGTGGTTATTTATAGCAAGGCTTCTTAGATATGCAAAAAAATGTGATTGCTTCTTCTGTATAACTTATCTGTCTTCAAGAATCCTGCCCTCCCTCCCCCAAATTCAATTCCATCCTTTGGAGAACATTTACAATGTACTGATTTGGTTTAACACTTTATTTGAACAATTAGATTTTTTCTAGTGTCGTTAGAGATTAGCTTAGACTTGCAGGTTTCTTTGAGCTTTCTCTTAAGCACACAGTACAAGTTAGCATGGCCTTGTGCCCACTGGTTGGAGTCATTCTGGAATCCATACGGTGTCCTCTCTCTCGTGTGGCCCTCACTCAATGTCCTTGTCCTTCTGGTCATCGCTAACATATGGGCAGGGGGGCTTAATTTGGAGGTGGGTTTCACCCCCTGGCTACTCTCCCCTGACTGACTTGGTCAGGGTCTAGCAGTAGTGGATGGCTGAGCTGACCTCATCTTGCCTCCTGCTTGCGTTACCGGTCTCTCTGCGTCTCTGTAACTCCCTCCCTTGAGGCCCTGATCTAGAGTGCCCACCTGCAGAATGACCAACCTCTCAATGAAGTGGGCACGTGGCAGAGCTGCCCACTCGCTGCTAAGCTACCTGCGAAGTCCCACCTTAGAACACAGGGCTCGCTGGATGCTGCACAGCAAGGTGGGGGGACTTAGGTGCTGAACGTCGGCTCTCTCTACCACACTGTGATCTGTGCTCTCCTTCAGAGCCACCCTCCAGCCATCACAGGGGACAGCTTGCTGGCACACCCTTTCAGCGTCCCAAACACAATTCCAGCCAAGAGCGCCTATCGTTGGTATTCCCACATTGCCAGTCGAACACATGTGACTTGGGAAGGAGAGAGAGGGACCCATGTGTCTGATCTTCTGCCTCCCCCTCTCCTGGCTCATTCTTCCCCAAATCTGCCAGCTCCATCAAGAGAGTTTCGGACTTGATCTACTAAATCCCTCTCATCCAACAAATCCATTCCAAGGCTTAGCCCTCACTGATCAGAGGGGGGAAAATCTCTACATTAAAGGAAAAAAAGCTTCATTGGAGACCTGTGGGTTTTAGCTCGTAACATTCTTTAGTAAAATCTGTCATAGTCGACTCACTCCAAAATTCTACTTAGAAAATAACTCGTTCTCTGTGCATTTCTTTTATAAAAGTCTTCATTTCCTACCTGACCTCCCTGCTGGAGAGATGAATGCCTCAGGCTCGCTAGGAAGAAAATGAGGGGCAATATGATGTAATAGAGAGGCACATCCCTGCAGTGCACTGAGAAAATGAATGAACTAATTAATACATAAAGTCAAACTGAGAATCGGTACATTTCTGGGATCGCAATCACAACCTGTGCTCTAATTTTAAATGCCACTGGAAATATGACAAATCTGTCATTTCATACAAGAAGAAACGTTATGTCCTAGGAAAATATAATGGCTGTCATCTTCAATAACATTCCTCCTGAGCTTCATGGAAAGCTGCTTGGTGGGAAAAACAAGTAGATGTATGATGGCCTGAAAATACAATTTATTTCGGGCGGCGGGGGGAAGGGGGATGAGAGGAGAGAGATGGAATAAAGGTAAAAAGGTAAAATATGAGGCCAAGAGAAACCTGGGTCAACATTAATAAGTGAAAATGAACAGAAAGGCATGAATGATTTTTAAGGGGCTTCAGAAAATTGGACATGCTAGGATGGATACGTAAAAAAAAGAAAAAAATTGTAAGAACTCTGGGGAACAGCAAGAAAACAGCTAGAAATTATTTCTCTACAAAGTAATAATGCAATCCACACAGGAAGTTGGATTTCAGAAGCTCTGTTTTTCATGGAGACTCTATATTCATCTCTTAAGGGGAATCAATGATAGACCAGTCAGGGAATTATGCAAATCTATCAAAGTACTGGATCACTTTTATTACTATGTGATTTGAAACACAGCACATGTGGCTTATCTCACAGACTTAGTAGAACATATTCTTTGGAGTTCAGAGTCATTGAAATGCAAATGGAATTTGTAATGCAAAGAAGACAGGGTTGGTGTTATTGTTCTACCCTTTGAGATAGCGTGTGTTCCTATGTGATATCTTTACCTTGTTTATAAACCACTCAGCACAGCTCATCCCTCCCCAAATTCCCTGTTATCACTCCCGAGTGGTACATCTTAGATTTTAACTTCTTTCCTTTTTCCTGGTTTCCTCTTTCTGATAAATATTCACCAAGGTCCATTGAAAGAGGACACCTTAGCTTCATATGTATGATTATGGGGTATGTAGTCATGTGAAATATTTTGTGCTTGTATATTTAGTCAAAAATATTCAGACAGCACTTGCTACCTGCAGATGGAACAAAAACACAAAGTCTTTGCCTTTATGGGGTGTGTGGTCCACGTAGGAGACAGGTAATAATCAACCACCAAGTGTCTTTGGAGCAAAAGTACACCAGTGTGATACCTGAGTAAGCACAGTGAAATGAAGAGTTATTATTGAGCACTTTAATTCTGCCTAAGCTAATAGGGGGACACTTCTTGGTCAACCATTAGCCTATAGGCACCCTAGGACAAATTTTATAAATATGTGGGTTTTTCTTGAAAGATTAATTTAAAATAAAGTGTCCTTTCTGGGGTGGCCCCAAATCAGAACACATGGATGGGGCAAGGGTTTTGTACAGATCACACGGCAGCTCTGGACACAGTTTCATCTATAACAGAAGGAAACTGAGTAATGATTTCCCAACACACCCACATGTTGAAATGCCATTTTGTATGTTACATTCTTAAGATTTCAAAGGTAATTAAATACACCTTAAATATGTATTAAAAGGCAAAGATTTACTGTCAATGAAAAAAAAAGAAAAGTACGTGTTTAAAAAAAAAATCATAATGTGCTGCCACCCAGTGGAGGTTTTAATTTGAGAGCCTGTTACTTTCTAGTCAGCCACACACGCCTTTGGCCTGGGACTATCCCTAAGGTCCCTGTAGAAATTCAAAGTGATAACCACGAAATAACTCTCATTAACTAGGCAGCCCTCGCTGTGCTATTTCTGCAGATTCTATTCCCAACAAAGTCTCTTTCGACCTTGTTCATAAATGTTCACTTTATTACCCCAAGTGGCAAAACAAATAGACCAAAAAAAGAAAAAGAAAAGAAAACCCTTCCATTTGAACCATAACATCTAAAACAGACATAAGCCCTGACCGGTTTGGCTCAGTGGATAGAGCATCGGCCTGAGGGGTCCCAGGTTCGATTCCGGTCATGGGCATGTACCTTGGTTGTGGACACATCCCCAGTAGGGGTTGTGCAGGAGGCAGCTGATTGATGTTTTTCTCTCATCGATGTTTCTGACTCTCTATCCCTCTCCCTTCCTCCCTGTGAAAAATCAATAAAATATATGTTCTAAAAAATAATAAAAAAATAAAATAAAACACATAATGCTCTGCCTGTGCCTGACACTGACTGGGTTTGCTGGGTTTCAATACAGCTTCCGCTAGAATTTTGCTTCCATCAACCATGGCTCAACAGCCTTTCCCTTCCATTGCACACCCTACTTGTACCAGAGTCAAAATCCTCATTCCCGGGCCCTGCCGATCTCCAACATCTTTTTCCCTCTCAATGATTTTCTGAATGAAACAGCAAGGCACTCTGCACCCATGCCTCTGACCCATCGTTCTCACAGCCTTTAGAAAGAATACATTGATGTGGGTAGAAGCTGACAGCATTGCACCGTCATTTTTTCTATTAGATCTTGCCATCTCTCAGAATTGATGCATTTTTAAGTTCTAATATTCTAAACTTCCTCCTTCTGACCACAGCCTTCTATGATTTGATTTTTCAAACTGTGGTTTTACCTAGTGATGGTCTTCTTACAAAGAGCATACTCATGGATGACTCAGGGAAAAAAAGAAAAAAGAAAAAAGTGAGTGGTCATTTTTTAGGTGGCTAATTTTGTTCAGACAAGAAAATAGAACTCGCCGCTGGGACCTGAAAGATATCACTAATCAAGACAGGACATGCTAAAGACAGAAATAGAGATCCTCCCTCAATTTGTTTCTCACTCCTGCGTGTTTCTGATTCTCTTTGAAGGTCGATCTTTCTCTTCTACTGCAAGTAGGCTAGCTCCACAGTGACCAATAAAAATTACCACCAGCATCTCAACTCAGCAACTTCCAGAGGGGAAAAAAGGTATTTCTTCTTGTCAATATCTAAATAGAAGTAAAAAATCTGATTGGCCCTGCTAGGGTCACATGCCTAGTCCTTGACCCAATCATTGTTGCCAGGCAGATGGAATGATGTGATTGGTTAGGCTTAGGTCACAGACTTCTATCAGTGGCTAGGGCTCAGCTAATACTAAAAGAAGGGGTTAAGGAACAGAAAAGTTTACCATAATGGTTGGACAACTCAACTCATTTCGCCAACATAACCAATTTCTCTCTATCAGTCTTAGGGGTTGCTTGGTCTCTCCTCATGGAATTTCTACTCTAGACTCTTCTCTCCTCTGGGAGGAATTCTTTTCTTACTCAAAAGTTAGGCAATTTCATTACTTCTCTTTTAAATGCTGCTTTAGTTCCTATTCCTAGATAACTCAATAGCACATGCTCCCAATCCTCAAGCGGTATTTAATTTGCCAGATCTTCTTCTTGAGGGTAGGAATTGGCCAACCTTTGCATCACATGCCCCATATCGACCCCAGTCCGAGGAGGAAGAGTAACTTGATAAAGAACACACCGTGATTGCGGGTGGCAGGGCCTTTGGATGAAATAGATTCCATCGGTTTCATTATGACGGCAGGCCCCTTCTGGTTCTGATCAAACCGTGCTTTCTCCCCAACTTTGTTCCAGAAGGCATTTCCATGAGGCTATTGTGAGGACTGGCAATTTCTGAACACTTAGGGGCTTCTTCATTCCCCCACCCTTGGTTAGTTTTTGGAAAATTAAAATTGAAATGGTTTGAATAAACCAAAAATAGAATAAGGGTTTCATTTTATTAGCCTCTTCTGCAGCAGACTTATGCAAAAGATTAGCCCACAATACATCTATTAGGGAATAGTTAGGTTCACATTCATTTATTAAAATTAAATCACTAGGACAAATTAGAAAACAATATTGTCAACCTCCAGTCTTCTCCTCTCCGGGTCCTAAATTTATCACCTTTTAGGTTGAATTGGCTGCTTCCTTTTGGACTCTTCCCAAAGCTCTCTTGCTATGTGGACATTTCATTTGCATACAAAAAGGCGCACAGCATGGCTGGATAAACCCACCATCTGGCCCAGGCAATTTATCTGGATTATTACTGAACTGTACAAAACTATGTAAATATATATTCCTCAAATTCCAACTGCTTCCTTCTCCATCTGCCTCGCCGCATTTCCCTTCAGTAACCCTGAACAGACAGGAACATTTGTTTCCCCAACCCCTGACACACAGGCGCACGGATACACACACATCTTCCTGCTCTACTGACTACTGTTAGTGAAAGTCAAGTCATAAAGCCAGACCAGCTGGGCCACTGCCAGTGACGGCTATTCAGACCCAGCCAGGCTCTGGAGCTGATTATCGTGCCTTTACTGGTCCCCAGCTGAATCCCCATCTCGTGGTCTCATTTTTCATAATGCCCCTTCCAAAACGTTTGCATTCTCTTCTTAGAGGTCTCATTCTTGAATTGGATCCATTTTTGGAGACTCAAGGCTAACGATTTCAGTGAATAAATATCAGTATCACTGCACCTGTATTTTGAACAGTACAGATAGAATGGTGTGGAAACTTCCTCAATAATATGAGTCCCGCTTTTCATATTAAACTATTGTATGCCTAAAAGTCTAAATTAAAGAACTTTAGTTCTTACTGACCAAGATTGAATCCAGAAGATCTTAAATGATATCGTTAAATCACTACTGTATGTCCTTATTGGTAAATCCAAGAAACCATGCAACAGAGTATATTAGGAGCATGGAAGAATACACACTCTAAAGCCAGACTTCCCGGGTTCAAATCCTGGCCCTCCCTTCTATCCACAGTGTTACCTTAGATGATTTACTTAACTTTTTGTTCCTATTTATTCATCTATAAGAGTTTTTTTACCTCATTAGATTGCATAAACACTTAAATAGTTCACATTTTAAAGAGCTTACACGGTATTATGTTTGCTACATTAAATAAACATCCTTTAACCCACCCACGCTGTGAAAAGACCACCTGCTTGGATCTATTCTACTGATATGACTCTGTTCCACTTTTATTCGTGGATGCTAACCCCTCAACCCCAAGTCACTAAGCCAGCTGGTTTTACAAGCAAGTCTGCAATTAAAGAATATGCCTCGTTCATTAGAAGAATACCTTGGAGTTTGTGGGGAAAGCTGTAGCCAATAATGATAAATAACCAGTGGACTCCTTTTTGTGCTTTGTGTATATATTCACTGGCAACATTGGCCATGGTCAATGGCAAGTTGAAGATCCAGAGAATTTGATATCTAGGCTTTACTCTCTCAGACACACAACTATTCACATGTCACCTCCACTTCCTTGACTCCCAACTCTACCCACGACTGTCCTCTGAAAGTGGGGTTCTACCTGTCATCTTCCACTGACCCTGCTCTCCCAAAGTCCCTGATGACCTCATAGTCAAGGCCATCTCTCTTATTCCCACATCACGAGGATTCTGTCAGTCACTTGGTCCTGGAGTTTTTATGGCAGCACTCTAATTCTCCAAGTGTTTCCCCCTCACTGCCTCTTTGTTGTCTTTATGGACTCCTCTCTGTGCCTATGTAACCCTCATTTCTCTGAAATACCCGTTTATTATGCCTTGAATTCTAAGCTTCTGAAAGAGCAAGTTTATGCTGAACTGTCCCATTCCCTCTCAAGTTTCAGCCCTAGCCCACTAGTAGCCACACCTTTATCTTCTCTTCCCCAGATGACATCAACGGAATCCTAACTGGGTTCTCTGAAAACATCTAGTCCCATCCCTTTCAAAATCCCAAGGTTATCTACCCAATGGTGTTCCCATGACTTCATCATCTACAGAATGAGGACTAAATAACTGACCTCATTCTAGCATCTTCCTACCCCTCCAGTCTCACTCTGCCATGCTCTGCTCCTGGCCTTGCACATTACTCACTAGAAACGCAGCATATTCTCGCATTACACAGCTCTGCTTGGTCTGGTTTTTAAAACTCATGTCATCTTCTCTGTCTATAATAACTTTTCATAGACTTTACATCCATCCTTTAAGTAACATGCAGTTTTAAGTAAGTTGAAATTTAAGTAAGACACATGCCAATTCCTCCAGCATATCTCAAGTCTGGGTTAAATGCCCTCTCTCTCACTGTTCCTGTAGTATCCATTTCATGAATGCCTTAGTATATTAATTGTATTTCACTTAAACTCTCTCTTAATGCTTTAGATGTTCTTTGCTGGCAGAAATAATGTAATAAGTATACACATGCCCAGTCTCTCCCATAGCACTTGTCCTTTAAAAGGCACTCCATGATATTTATTGACTGGATGAATAAATGATTGGATGAATGAGTAGTTTTGCATCGGGGCAGCAAAACTCTCAAGAAATTGACCCTTGAAATATGTTCAGTAACCTCTTTCATGAAATTCTGAAACCTCATTCATCCCAAAGACACCAGGCTGGTTATGCTGTCCTCGTCTTTCTTTCATACGGAGACAATGAATCACTCCAAATTACAGCTCTTAAGACCTTACAGCAAATGCAAAATGCCCCGCAGGACATCCATCTTTCACAGGGCATTATATTTTTAAATGATAATTGTTGTCATAAATGTTCTTACCCACATTTCGCCTAGTTAAAAATTTCTGCCTGCCTCCATAAAATGAAAGATGCCAGATTGTTTACAGATGAATTAATCATGACATTATCCCTGGAACTTTTAAATTACATCAATTACATTGCATTTAGCTTCACAAAATAACCTGCATCTTAAACAAATGGAATACTTTCTCCTATTAATAAAGATTAAATCATTAGCTACCACTATTGAATAGCAATGTGTCTGCAGTCTATGGCTCCCAGGATACATAAGAAATCTTGCTCTGTCGCAAAATAGACGCCATCCTTTCAGGGGCATCGTCAATCTTTATGGAATTGGGGCACATTCGTTTTCTCTAGGCGTTCATGTATGAATTGATGATAACGTTTCGATGTGGTAGACTGCCTAACACTGGGAGCTCAAGAGAGCCATCTGAAATAATTCCACGTTAAAGAGCCCAGAGCCCGGCTTCCTTGTGAAACGCAGGACAAGCCTGGCTTTTCAGTTTCCAACTGCACTTTTCAGATACTTAAACTGTTTGGATTTGGTTAGTGAATGTCATTCAAACAGTAGCATGACTATGTCTGAGGCAAGCCAGGCAGAGACATAAAGACATTATTTCCAGCGTCTTCTGTGAATTATGCATAACTATACAATAAAGACAGCAATATGTAATCAAATAAAAAATCTGTTTAAGTATACCAGGCTCAAAACATCCGCAAAAGAAGTAGCCTTTAATTCATTATGCTAACTTAAATTTCCAGCCCTTTATATATCATGTGGCTCAGTGGTTGAGCATGGACCCATGAACCAAGAGGTCGCCAGTTCAACTCCTGGCCAGGGCACATGCTAGGGTTGTGGGTTCGATCCCCAGCAAAGGGTGTACAGGAGGCAGCTGATCGATGTTCCCCTCTCATCGATGTTTGTAGCTACCCTCTCCCTTCCTCTTTCTCAAAAATAATCAATGAAAACATACTATAGAAAATACAAAAACCCTTCCAAAACTAAATTTCTCTTATCTATGATCCATAAACATAAGGCTAAACAACAAAAAAGACAATTACACTCTATAGCCAAAGCATCCCTCACCACACCTCTCCTTAAATGTCAGCTTTGTCTGATATGTAATAGAAAACCAGAGATGTGAGTGTAGACCCTGAGAAGTCACTCCCGCCCACTCTGGGATGCTCTGTGCAGCATCCAGCTTCACTCTGTGCAACCTCAGTGAGCTCCTTAGCAGGAAAAGTGGGAAAATGCTACAGCCACCGGGAACTGGCAACACCAGAGGATCACAATGAAGACTCTAGCAAAAGATGCTCAAGGCCAGCATTTGGTAATTTGTTTCTACCATTACTCACAATGGCACCTGGATTTTTTCACAGCAATCCACACGGAGCACATAGCACACATGGAACTAAAGCAACCTTTTCATGAAAAATGCTTAACAATCTACACTATCTTCTTTGTAATTCTTTCCTTGTCTATATTTTCCCTTTCTATTTTTTTTTCTGTTAGGTCTGATCAAATAATCGAATTGATATCCCCTCCCCTGGGAAACTGACCTTTTTAGATCATTTTGCAACAGACATTCCCTTTCACTTAGACAACATTCCATTTGCTAAGACCAGTAACTTTCCCCTCCAGACTTGCCCAGGATCCGGTCTGCCCAGAGAATTCCCCAGCGAAAGAGCCCACCCAGAGTCCTTTAAAATCTCTGACTGCCTATTCCTGGGTGCTGGCACCTATTTGGGGCTCAGCCCATCTGGTTTCCAGGTGATCCAATAAATTTAAAATTCTTTACCATTCTCAGCCTCGTGTGTTCCTGCTTCAGTGACCCTAACAAGTTCACTTTTAAGAATGCTGATCCACTAAATCAACCTATCATGAAGGATGGCTTTGGGGGTGAGCATGCAAGATTCTTTGGTTTCAAATCGGGGTGTGCCACAGGTGTCCAGCCCTTGTCAGTGTCAAAAACTGACTTGGGTTGGGTTCCGCACTCCGTTGTACTAATATTTTCTTCCCCATTCATAGGTGAACTTTTTCTGAAATCTTTAAGAAGGGAGGCTGTAAGCACTCAAGGAAATAAACCTTATATGGATGAGCAGAGAGCCCTGCTATCATAAGGTGATCACAGGTGCCAGTTGGTTTAAGCAATTTATGCCATTGTCCCAATGTAGTTATTAGTAGCATCCGCTTTGGCTCAAAGCTGTGCCATTTTCGATGACATTGCACGAGGAAGCCATAGTTTTGAGCTCCTCACCCTGTGGCCCTGGGGAGTTGGCTGTCCTTGAAGAAAGAGGCCACAGGGAGAACAGGGCAGGTCTGTGGTTCTTCAGCAGCATATAGGTCACCATCGCAACCAAGTGCCATCTGAATGCCTACTTCAGATCATTTTCAAATGCATTTGTGCAACACGACCATCAGCAATTAGTGAAGTACAACTGAGTCATCAATGGCCACATTGCTGGTTATGTCAAAGATGGAAGAAATCCATCTTTTAAATGAAATGGGGGGAAAAAATCATTTAAAAAGATGATTCTGAGAGGAAAAAAAATTACTTTCTCCTGTTTGGCTTTCCAACATCAAAACCAGTGATTGGAAGCCCAGCTATGACTGGGAAATGCTGCAGAAGCAAAACTGCGGGTCAATTAGAAAACAATCAGTTCCTCCCTAAGAAAAACAACCTCTTTGACACCTCCCTTTGTTGTGACAAATTATTTGCCTTGGTTTTAGGAGAAATGATGCTTACAGGGTAAAAAATTAATTACATTCAGGTGTGCTGGGTGAGCGGACCAAGGAAACATTTTCTTTTTTTTCCTGAATCACCGTTGTATTTTGATGAGCAAATAGGAAGACATATAGAGATATAAATATTAGATATTGAGGAAGTTTTTTTGTGTCTAATTAATTTAGATTGTATTTAACATATATATAAATTTTATATATAATATATATATTACATATATATATATATATATATATATATAGCAAGGACCTTAAAGACCCCAGTGGACTGTTTGTGTTCATCAAAGCAGTGTCTAGAAATAGCTAAACCAACATTAATACTGTTGCCATGATTGATTAACTTAATGCACTAATTATTCATTAAAACTCTTCTACCCAGCCTCTGTCATCAATCAACAAATATTTACAAAACAGCTATTAGGTATGGGCATGTTCCCATGCTGTGGTAAAATGCTAGAGAAAGGAAAATAGAACAAACCCATTTCATCCTAGATAGGAAACTAAATGTAAAATGTTAAGTTATTTGGTTCTGTGTGTAGACAATCTATAAAGTTAGAAACAAAAAATTAAAAAACCAAGTTGATTTACAGTATATTTCAGTTACGTCAGAGAATCACAAAGTTGATGATTAATGCAGTAGTGGTATGACAAATAAAAGGGATTGGATAGGGGAGTAAAGATGGAATAAACAAAGATTCCTTAATTCTTAAGAAAACCTCACTTTCTCAAGAAATCTACCATTGTTCTCATTCTATTTTTGCTCTGACTAAAGTGATGACATTTCCCTCCTAATTTCGGTTTTACATTTACAGACTAATTCAAACTAACTTTTGTCACAAATGACCTGAGGTATTTAAAGACATAAAAATATCCAAAACTGTGATGAAAATCCCCCCCTACAAAATGTTTTTATACTGATTTCTCCTCCAAAACTGTCTTTAATTGAAATATGCCAGCAAAACATTTCTTTTCTTTGTAGCTACACCATATCTTTCTATTCAAAAGTATTACAGTATTTGTGGTATACATTCTGCCTCTAAAGATGGAGCTTCTAGCTTAGCTTGAAAGTTTGAAACTGTTCAAGGAGAAAGAATAGCATAAGATGAAAAAAATAGTCTAGGTAATGTGTAATAATTTTTCAATGTTATCTTGAGTAGAGAGGGGGGGAAAAGGAACTTCTCTGAAAAATTTTTCTGACTGATGTCTCTATAGAGATCTGGACCTTGTACTCACTCATTTATAAAAAATATCACCTATTCATTTATGTGGGGCCTGGCAAGGAGAAAGGCAATTCTCTTGAGCTTAGGTCAATAAATCCTTGAAAAAAAATCTTTCCATTTTATAAAACGTAGGTGACCTCACACATTAAAAAGGAATTTATTTTCTATACAGATTATTGATATTCAATCATTAAATATCTTTTTTTCAATCATTAAATGTCTTTGAATAAACTCTATTACAATCTTCACGTAGACTTGGAATTGGTTTTTCACACACACATATATCTATGTAAATATACATATGGTTATGCAATTTGGCAAATATGTATATTTGAGAAATCAGGCTAGGGCTGAGGATTGTGTGTTTTATCATGATTGTGCACTCTATAATAAAAGTCATGACCAAGGTATGGAAAATAAACTGATTTATACGTATGAAAATATTCAAAATCTCATTGCACCTGTCTCATAATATCCCTTTCTCGGGACTAATGATGTAAAAATTCAGGATTAAAGATCAAAACCCATAAATCATAAACAAAATGACACCTGTTTTTCTTCTTATAAATCATTTTTCTGAAACCGCAATGTATAACAGGGATGATAGGTCAATCCATCATGCCTGGAGCTAAATTCAACATTCGTTTCCAAGGATATGCACATTTAGGGAGCTGCAAACGCTCATTAATTTCTTCACAGATATTTGAGAACACAATCAGCAATGGGGTAAGAAGCAAAAGGAATTTTCTAGAAGATGCTGGTTTTTATTTTAATGAGGAGAAAGAACAGATAGGTAGTTCACTGATCTGAGAAATATGAGCAGCCTCCATCCTAGGAATTTTGTTGGTGTTGCTATTATTTTTTTTTTAAAGTTTGTAACTAAGCAACATTTCCCAAGAAAACTATGATGATTAGGGTCTGAAGTCCCTTGAGCTATATTTTCCTCTAACATATTTTAAATAAACAATAAATTCAGTTTGAGTTTGTAGCCTGAAAAATAAGGATCTGGAAATTCAGAAAGGATGAAGAAGAGAAAAAGAAAAGGGAGGTTAAGAGGAAAAAGGAAAAGGAGATGGAGAATGAAGCCAAAGATAAATTTATTGCTAGCCCCTAAAAGTTGGTCTCACTTTAAAAAAAACATTTTTTTAATTCTTTTTATTTCAATTCCCTTCCTCTTCTCTGCCCCCTTTGCTCATTTTCTAAGCATCCAGGATTCACCAGCTCTAATCAAACTGTCCAATAGCTACTAACACACTGAGCTTCCGACATCACACAGATCACACAACTTGAAAAGACAAGACCTGTCGAAATCTTAAAATCAGTGATTTTAAAACAGGCATGAATTTTTTTTTTAAATGTTAAAACAGAGAAAGACATCCCCCAAGGAAGTTGGTACAGCCCATAAGCCATTTATTTCTTCATTTAATTTTTTCAATACTGATTTAAGTGTTTCTGTCCTTAAAAGGTACCATTATGTCAGTTTTACCATCATTTCCCTTCTCCTCCCGGTGGTGTTTTGACTTCTATTGTAGAACCTTAGAGGTGTCTAAAATCTCCCAGTGACTGTGTTTGCTCATTTTGTTTATTTGTTCCCACAATCTCTCTTATGTTAGGAAAAACAGCTCCTTCTGGGAGAAGCAGATGAGGGGCCTGATTTTACAGGGGGGTCAAGAAGAGCCTCATCTGTTATCTCCACTAATGCATACGCCTGCCAGACTAACTAGGTCAGAAGACAATCCATAAAAATTTAATTAGCTGGTTAATCAGGTGGACAAAAGATCAAGTTGGATATATACAATTCTTGAAGGAAACGCTAATGAATTACCTTGGTGTGCTCCTTATCAAACAACAACCAATTCCTAGAACCGGAGCAAGTTCATTGCACCCCAATATTTCTGCCACCCAAGAGACAGAGACCCCCGCATCCCATGAGTGGTGTGTTTTTGGAAGAGAATTTTTCTGCAAAGCAAGCTGCATTTATTAATTAATGATGACTTTATCACTTTTATAAATCGACACATCTACAACTACTAATCAGACTTTCTGATAGGCTATTTGCAGTCAGATCTTATGTGGTCAAAATTACTAGAAATTGCCTTAGTCCCAGGTTCTTCTTACAAAAAAAATAACTTCACTGATTGCTATAGTAACATATTAGAAGATGTTCATTATTCAAGAAAGTCAAGTTACACACACTTTTGAGAAATTATTTGAGGAAATTTAAAGTCTTACTTTACAATTATTATTTTATCACAAGCACTACACTGATAAATTTAACCTCAAACTATGTTGTTCAGCTGACAGAAGAAAGAATAAATGAAAACTATAAAAGAAAAACAAATTTAGCTTTGCAAAATTTTCTCCAGGCTTTCTGATTAGGTGTTCTTCCCTCCTTGTTGCTGTGCAGAAAATTCAAGGGCAGTAAAAACAGCCTCATCAGGCGCTTGATTGGAGGAACTAATTTAGACAGAACATGAATGTGCTCACTCAGAAAAGGAGGAAGGCCTTGCACAGCATGATATGTACATATATACGTATCATTTCCTATGAAGAGCTTGTAAGTAATTTTCAATCATAACATGCTCACTCCTTATACAAAATGCTATGTTTCTGTCTCATCCAATCACAATGATTCACAGGACTGACATTATGGAGGATGAGTACATTTTACACAAATTTTCCAAATGTGATAGATAGCGTATTATACAAAATGTTTGACAACTTGAAAATAAGTAGCTTCATGTATTAGCATATATTCATTCTACAAGTTCCTTTAGATCTCTATCAGATGGCAGACACTCTTTGGTCTGTGTCTACTGTTTTTGTTTCTACTACGCAACAGACAGTGGAAAAACAAGAGCCAGAAAGACACACACGTCCCTGCCCTCATAAGGTTTAAGAATTAGGTTAATTACACACACAAAAAGGCTACACATACCAAATGGCTCCAACTATACGACAATCTGGAAAAGGCAAAATCATGCAGACAGTAAGAAGATCAGTGGTTCCCAGGGAAGGGGAGGGGGGAGATGAGTGGAACACAGAGAATTTTTAGGGCAGTGGCAGTACGCTGAATGACATCATAATGATGGGTAAATGTCATTGTGCATCTGGCCTCATGCACAGAATGTCCAACACCAAGAGTGAACTGCTTGTGAAAAATGAACCACTCTGTTGGGAGACACGTTGATAATAGGGGAGGCTGCTCAAGTGAGGGGGGGGGAAGGGTATATGAGAAAAGTCTGAACCTTCCTTTTAGTTTTGCTATGAAAACTGCTCTAAAAAGAAAAAGGCCAAAAAACAAAACAAAAACAAAAAACAACACTGTATAACTTAAGTATATATAATTTTTATTTTTAAATTATACCTCAATAAAGCTGAAAACATTATCACAAAAGTTTAACAGCAAAGAACTTCCTGACTATAACTTATGCTAAACATGGGTCTAAAAGGGATTAAAATGTTAATACCGACAGTATCATTTCTGGAAAATAAAAAGAGTAATATTCAGTGGTTGGGAATTGTATAGACATCATTATATAAACATTCAGCAGGCAAGAAACCCTGTGTGCATGTGCCTATGTGTACTCACATATACAGGCAACTATATTTAACACATCCAAAAAGAAGCTGAACACATTAAGTAATTAATGCTTGTCAGTTACTTTGAGTGAATGCCGTTTCGTCAAATGCTCTATCTGTGGTAAGTAATAATAATAATCAAGATAATGGGCTGTCCAATTAGGTGGGTTGTTTGCTAGCGGTTCTACAGCACAGCATATGTTTGCCCAGAGCGCAGATATTTAAGTTTTTCTGAAAAAGGGAGACAAGCACTCATTAATTTTAGAGAAAACGTCTCCAATGTGACAGACACACTGATTTCTATAATGATTCTAAAAGTGCCTAATACCTACAGCAGTCAGGATTGCTAATGAGGAAGAGTGGAGCTCACTTCCCTCCTCAATGACTTCTTTCAGGACTGAAATTCCTGGTACTTCACCCCCACCCGAGGAAGCCATCGGATTTCCCAGGTCACTTAGCTCTTCCCAAGGTCTTCCCTGCCTCATGTCAGGCTGCCATGGCTGCAGGAAGTTACCTGATCATAAACTCATTTTATTTCATTAATAATCCTGCATGGTTCGGAGATATTTGGGGGAGCAGGTGTGAGAACAAGAGGCCGACGATATGTTAATTTCCTTGTCAACAGGACTTTCTCAAGAAAGGACACCAATGGGACTTGGGAGGAGAAATATTCGTTTATCTTTAAAATGCCCTCAGAAAGATAGCTCTGGTTAAGGACTACCTGGAGTAAATAAAACCTCAGGTCAGCGATTCAAGGCTCCCTGGAGAAGGCCACCTAAGCTACACAGCTCTGGCCTGAAGTAGAGGCGGTAAAAGGCTCCCCAGCCTCAGAGGAACCCCATAAATCCTACCTACAGACCTCATCGACTCGGACTCAAAGACCACGTCCAGTGTGGGGAAGCAAGGCCTGGTAAAATGTCCCTGGCCTCAAAGACCTCGCTCTGCCTCCGTGTGCTACTTGACTGCCTGTGACCTTGGTCATCATGGACTGCTGGCACCACAACCTAAACCCTTACCTCCCATCTCTTCTTCAGACAGACCAGCCAGGACCAGACCAGCCTTAGACCTCATCTCCCCCAGGACCTGATCACTGGCTGCAAGCGTGAGGCACCCCACACCTGCTTCCCACCATTACACAACCAATCAGTGTCCAGACAGACAACCGGTACCAGCCTAAGTCAATTCTCTGCTCCTTATTAAAAAAAGATTGTTGCCAGGCCAACATGGCTTAGTGGCTGATCCTCGACCCATGAACCAGGAGGCCACAGTTCAATTCCCAGTCAGGGCATTTACCTGGGTTGTGGTTTGATTCCCAGTAGAGGGCGTGCAGGAGGGAGCTAATCAGTGATCCTCTCTCATTGATGTTTCTATCTCTCTCTCCCTCTCCGTCTGAAATCACTAAAAAATATGTTCGTTTGTTTTTAAAGATTATTAACTTGCCAATTGGAGAGACAGATGCTCCCCTGCCCTCCCCTGTGCCTGGACTCCACCAATTCCACATGTTGGAGTCTTTCAATGGAAAAACATACCCTCTCACTACCAATGTCTCTGTTTTTCAACACGTTTTATTTGCAAGTGTCAGAAACCACCTCGCGCTAGTTTTAGCAAAGGTAGTGAATTTATTAATTCCTATAACTGGGAAGACAGGCAACAGAATCTGGCTTCAGGCCCCAGAATCACATGAACCAGGAGCCCAGGTGGCTGCTCGTCTCCCTCCAGCCATGGCCTTGTCTCCCTCTCCTCTCTCCCTATGCTCAATCCTGCCTCGATCTCCAGGCAGTTGCTCTGGTTACAGAAGAATGCAAACTTTGCATTGTATATATTTAGGTTTACAGATTGCCCGGAGCATGTGATTAACCAGCCACTGCAGTAGGGAGAGACGGCTGAATCGGATTATCAAAAACACTGACTTTTTTTTTTTTAATAGGATCTGGGACAATGGACCCACAGTGAGACAGAAAGGAAGAAAAATAACCTGTGGGCCCTTGTACGTCTTAAGTGGTAAACAACCAAAGCTTTCTGTGAGTTGTCAAGAATCCTCACGTTATTTTATGACAAGGTTTCAAATACATTAAAAACTTACTTTAACATAGTAAATATACAGGAAGTACATATTAAAAAAAAAGAAGGAAAAGAAAAATCTCTAGGGCATGGCTGCTGTTCTGTCTTCTCTAGATTTCCAAGGCATTTATACAGAAACATCAGGAAAAAACTCCACCCACAGGAAAAGTAGAAAAGGTGAGATTATGTAGTAAAATACCACTTATGTTAAAAATTTGACATAGCAAAACCAAAGCGATACAAATTTAGTACTTTAGAATGGTCTTTTGTAGACAAATTTTAAATATATATATATATATATAGCTTAAATCTATTGGTATATGTATCTATCTATCTATTACACCTATACATATCTATATCTACATGTAGACATATATCTACACACATATCTATCTATATGCGAGAGCAAAGTTTTGGCCCTGTGTCGGAGGGGAGCAGGAAGGTCAGGAATTACGGAGAATTGGAAATTTGATTTAAGGCAGTTCTTTCAAAGCAGGAGCTTGATTAGGAAATGGCAAAGACTCAAGATACACTAGTTGAGGGCTGGTGGGAGTCTTCAAAGAATCGAAGGGCTCAACCTCAAATTGCAATTTCAAATTAACCTGTCTTTTCTCTTCAGGGACAACATAATGAAAGCAATTTGGCAGAAACATGACCTTTGATCCTTGAGGCCTATTAATACTTCCCTTTGAGGAGTAGATGAGTCTTTTGAGAAAAGACTATAATGAACAATCAAACCATTTGTCTAGGAAGAACAGCTCCTGAAAAGCAAAGCGATGCTAATGAACGAAGACAGTGAAATGGTGAAGAAGGCTGGGGGTTTCCCACAGAAAGGCCTGGCTTCCCCTCTCAGTGCCCAGGCTGAGTGTGGAGATAGTGTTCATTCTGGAACTCTGAGCTGCGTCACGCCACCGTGCAGACCAAGTAACTGTGCTGTTGACTGGGTCCAGGTCACATGTCCTTCCTAGCTCAGAAGCGATGCTGCATGGCAGCCTGGTTAGGGCTGACCCCCGGTGACAGGCTTGGAGTCTGGATCAGCAGCAGTGTGACCACATGCAGGAAGCCCTGGTGGCCCAGGCCAGCAGGTGGGACCTGGGAGAAAACTGTCTGGGGGGGGGGGGAGGGGTGGTGCATGAGCCCAGGAGCACACATGGGGATCCTGACAGACCTAACTACAAGCCTTTTCTGTAACTCCATGTAGTGCCTTTGTGATTTGGGCAAATCACTGAATCTCTCTGAGCTCCTGTTTCTATTCTTATCATGGAAACAACACACACAAGACGTTAGCACAGAACAGATCTCACAAATATTTTTCTCCTTTTCCTGTAAATCTACCTACTATGGGAAAAAAGTTACCTAAAACATAATACTACAGAAGCATTTATTTAACGGCAAATTATGGATTAAAATGTGAGGTGCAGTTCTACTGAGTCATCAATAAGAAGAGTGTTTCCACTGTAAACATAGCTGTCTGCTGACTAAAAAATAGACATTATGTTTCATTATATTTATCTGCCATCAATCGGAACTATTTCTCAACAAGTATAAAGTTTTAGTTACGCAAGACAAATATGTTCTACATCAGCTGCACAACAGTGTCTGAAGTTAACAACACGGTATTGTGTGCTTTGAAATATATGTTAACAGTATAGATCTCATAATAAGAATTCTTACCACCAAAAGCAAAAACAGCTAAAACCATAAAAAGAAACCAGGAAATTGTTGGAGGTGAGAGACCGGTTTAGTAGCTTGATTGTCATGATGCGTATGTCCAAACTCATCACAAAGCATGCATTTAATCTGTACAATGTTGTATATTTCAAGTATACCTTCATAAAGCTTAACAAGTATCTCATTGAATTTCTAAGTTTCCACTAAAATCAGTTATGAAATTCAGAGCTCTCTCACAGGTATTATAACTTCATATAACCAAGTTCCTGCTGGATATTTACTTATAATAAAGACAGCCTTAATGACATTTAAGTTAATTTCACTTATTGAAAGTTTTAACTAAAAAAAAAAAGCTTCCTTGTTATTTTTAATCCAGATATATTTGGTATGAAGATGTAATTGCAATTTTAAATTAACTTGTCTTGTTCCTTCAGGGACAACATAATGAAAGTAATTTTGTAAAAAACTGACCTTTTCTCTATAGTCTTCAGCAAGACATGCCCCACCAAAAATTATGCAATATTCTAGGTTCTTTTTTTCTGGGGGAAAAGGTATATGTTCCACCCACTACAATTTCACAGCTCTTCTCTTAAGCTGATTTCTAATCTTAATTCAAATATACGCATCATTTACATTTAAATCAAAACATCAGACAAGCACCAAGTGTAGGGACACTTCTTCCTAAGCAGGGTTCACCTTTTTCACCAAGGCCTGACCGGAAGCACAGCCCTGAGCCCTTAACAATGGCGTCCATGTGTGCTGTTGTAGAAGTTATTCTGGGTGACCTCTTTTGAGTCCGTATTTCCATTCACCTCAGGTCAATGTATGGCTGATTAGAACGTAGCAGGATAGAGGTTGGGATTTGAATCCCAAGATTCTGATTTCAGGGTTTATGCTTCCCTTGGGGCACAGACCTAGGCTGCGGGTTTGATACCTGGTCAGGTAGTGTACAGGAGGCAAAAAAAAACTGATGGATGTTTCTCTTGCATCTCTCTCTCTTTCTCTCTCTATCAATAAAAAACATATTCTCAAGCGAGGATTTTTAAAAAAGTGATTAAGCACAATTCATTATTCTTTTTTATATTATATATATTTTTTATTTTTGGTTAATCCTCTCTGGAGGATATTTTTCCCATTGATTTTTTAGAGAGAGCAGAAGGGAGAGGGAGCAGGGGGAGAGAGGAGAAGGGGGAGAGAGGAGAGGGAGGGAGAGAGAGACAAAAAGAGAGAAATGTTGAGGTGAGAGAGCCACATCAATTGGTTGCCTCCCCAATGTGCCCCAACAGGGGTGGGGAACCTGCAACCCAGGTACATGCCCTTGACCAGAATCGAACACTGGACCCTTCAGTTGTGGCCAGGGCCACAATTCACTGTTCTTAGATGCTACATTTGCGTGACCTTAGTAATCAAGGGAAACAAAAGCATCCACACAACAATATGTTCTGCATTTGGCAACAGGAGCTCTGTGTTGAGAATCTAAAGGAGGAAGCAGTGGGTGTTGGAAGTGAGCTGGCTGGCTCCCTCTATGCACCACCTAAAGTGTCGCATGGCAGCATCAGTGCTAAACACTCAGTCACACGGCACTGCATCAGGGTAGCCTGTCACTCAAATTAAAAGCCTGCCTCGTCTTCCAGGGGAAGTACACACATTCTGGGAAAAGCTGAAGCAGAAATTCAGCTCACGTTTTAGCAGAAGATGGTGAAATGGGTTTTCTGTGTTCCGACAGAAATCAACATGTTTCTTTAGCAAGATCCTCTCCCTGATGTAACACCTGTTTTGTTGCTCAGTGTATGCTAATTACAGGTGGCGGTCATTCACAACACGTTTAGTTAGTGCAGGGATCTGAAACCTTTCCCCCCAAACCACGTGTGTGTGTCTGTGCCCGTGTCCATGTGTGTGTGTGTGTGACAGCTCATGATACTGTTATGTTAATTTTGTTCCTCATAATAGAACATGCCCTGATTTGGTAATGGCATTTTACAGCAGATTTATCTGATAAGAAAGCAGACATACATTTTTGACGTGCATTGATTTTTATCATTTGCATAATTGCTGGTAGACCAAATATTGGAATTGCAGTTGAAACCTAAAAGGGTGGCATTTTAAATTCATCTGCATAGACAGTCACTTCAGAACCAAGAGATAAATTGTCTTTCCTAAGAAAAGAGAGAACATCTTCTGGTAAATATCTACGGAAAGCATTTTCCAAAACCTAACCCTCCTTGTTGAAAAAGGGCCATTCCTCCATAGGCAGGTCCCTGGTTACAGGTTTGAATCTGATAACAGTCACATACAAAGGGGTGTGTTTTCTATTCCATGGAACTGATTTCATATAAAATTCACACATTTTCCCGTTTTGTCTTTGAAATAAAATGAAACCACTTAAGCGACTAAGGTGGAATCATGTTAAACAGACAAGAAAAGGACTGCAAGGCTTTTAGGAAACTGCCCATGGTCTCTGGTCCAGGTGGAAAGGACTGTGACAGCTAAAAGGGCCCTCAGCTCGTTTCTAAAACCAGCTTTAGGCCCGGTCAGCCTGGCTCAATGGTTGAGCCTTGACTCCTGAACCAGGAGGTCATGGTTTGATTCCTGGTCAGGGCACAGGCCCAGGTTGCAACGCCATCCCCAGTGGGGGGCGTGTAGGAGGCAGCCAATCCATGATTCTCTCTCATCATTGATGTTTCTCTCTCCCTCTCCCTTCCTCTCTGAAATCAATAAAATATATTAAACTTTTTTAAAAATGAGCTTCAGGCCCTGCATTGCTCTGCAGTGATGTGTCCTGGACAGCATGATTTTGTTTTTCTAAGTTGGTTCTTTCTAATAGAAGGGAATAGTGGAGGCCGTTACAGGAAGAGGAAAAAAGGAAGAGGACTAAATGTTGTAATGGGATCGACGGGGCAGCCTCGTGTCACCCGAGGAAGAAGGCCCCACGTCCTAACCAAGAATGCAAACTGGGAGTCCCAGGAAGCTCAGCTGATGGTGAACAGACTGTAACTACCGGTGTGCCTGTTCCATGGAACTTGGCTTTACTGCACGTCACAGGTGCGGTGGGGTTGGTTGCTGTTGGCTTTGTTTGTTTGCTTTTTACAAACTACAGGCAAGATGCTTCACCAGCAAAAAGATTACAACACACTTTACTGCAACACTGGCTGTACTACCTGGCCTGGAAACGAACCCACAGTCACACATGGGGTGTGCCTCCTGGAAAAACCTAAAGGATCTGTGTCTGTCACCGATACGTGGTATTCCTCATTGATGAATAAACAAGGATGCTGCTAAAGAAAACCTAACTACAACGCTCTAGCGTGACTCCTCCACTGCTCTCCTAAGGCGTGACCACAGGCTGCGAGGCCAACCCCACAAGTGTCTCTCTTACCTGCTGCAGGTTGAAGGTGTGACGTGGGTCTCCCGGGCCTGATTCAGGTGGTCTGCTGGGCTGGTTACGCTCTGGAGGGTCTGGGGAGAATGTTCTGTGGCCTTTCCGGACTCTTCCAGGCCACCCACGTTGCTTGGGTTTTGACCCCCACCCCTTCTTCTGGCCTCAAGACCAGCAACTGTGCATCTCCCTGACCAGCAGAGTTTTCTCCTCTTCCTCTCTGATCTGAGCGGTGGGAGGTGCTGGGCTTTTAATGAGTCACATGACCAGATGGGGCTCACCTGGATACTTCAAGCTACTCTCCCCACCTGAAAGCGTTTATCTCTAACAGTATCTGCAAAGCCCCTTTCACCTCGGAAGGAAATTTATTCACAGGTATAGATGTTTAGGCGGCCGTTATCCTCTGATTCAAAGCCGTTAATGTTTGTTGCTTTTCCCCCAGTGAATTTAAATTCTTTTCAACAGAATATTTTAAAAGTCCTGTTCAGTTGCTGTCATCCACAAACCAGCCTATATAGACACCGATTTGCTTACCATTAAAAACAAACATAATAAAACATAGGTTATTTTACATTACAGATTAATAGTAACTAATTTCCAACACATTTGGAATGTCTAGTCATGACTAGTTTTATACAATCGAGATGGTGGATGATCGTTTCACTTCTGGTAAAATAATAAGCCAGACTTTCTAAGAAATCACTAAATAGGGAATCAAATTCAGTGACAATCGCCATTTGTTCCATCTGCTTTTGTGTGAAATTCTTTTGAGAGACAAAGCCAGAAGCATAAAACTAATATAATTGACCAATGTTAAAAATGTAACAAAAAGATAACCTGATATAGCTAGCCCAACATTTTCAATAAACAAGACACTTACACAGGGCCGATTCCTGGCGAAAGTCCTCAGAAGTCAAGGCTGAGAGTCCTGCCCACACCAATGTTCTCATGTAAGGTCTTTGAGGCCCATAATGAACCATTTCAAAGCAGCATCACTCCTGCCTCCTAGGACATAGGAAGAGAGCGTCCTTAAGTAACCCCAGATCATTGCATGGGGTTGGTTCTTACATTTGTTCTGTATTTACACAAACTCTGAGTAGGAAGCTAGGATTTAACCCAGTTCTGTGATGGTCCAACTTGGCCCTCCAGTGACTGTCGAATTTGTACATTCCTAGTTGGTGTCCAGATGCACATTGTGACTTGACATTGTAATAAAGAGCATAAAGGAAATAAGGTGCTAGAGAAAAAATCCAACTGCCTGGACACTGTGTTTCTTGAGCAAGGACAGCCAAGCTTTTGGAGAGTGGAGAAAATGGAAAACTCGTCTAGTCCTCGACATGGTTACTTTGTAAATCAAAGCAGGCCTTGACAGTGCAGAACGTTCCCGTTGTTCGACATTATCCCCAAACCATGGAATCAATAGGATTGTCATCAACAGGAATGCAACGTATTTGTCAGCTTGGCCTTTTAAACTGTGGTCCAACAGCACACTGATGTAAAAGCAATGCTTATTCTGGTGGTGTTTGAAGAGCAGTAAGTAGAAATCTTTATGCTGGCATACACTTTGTTGGAGTTGTTGACCCTTCATTTGTTTTATCCCCTAAAGTTATGACGTAGCCAGGATTCATACAACTCAGCTCATCGATACAAAGCGAAGAATCTAAACCTGTGCCAAAAGATTTGGAGATCTGAGGTAAGGTTTCTTAGGAATGGAGACCTGGGACTTTTAGTAATTTATTTACTTGTCAGAGAAATCTTTCTGAATTTCTTGATGGCTATCACCTAAATCACCACACCAAGGGAATTACCTAGATCCTAGCCATCTGTTATTTTATTTACAAGGTATTGATTCCAAGAATAAATAATGTCATATTGCTTCCCATGTTCAATGTAACCTTGAATAAGCCCTCAAAAATCAACAATGGAAAACCAAGCCTAAAGTTGGAAAATTATGATCAAACCTATTTATGTGCCCATTTATATCACAGGAATTATTAGATGTTTCTAAGACTGAATCTGCCAAAACAGGATAGGAATGGGTACTAAACAGAGTTTGACAAACTTTGATATACTTCTCTTTATCCCTTTTAGATTGTTTTTCAAGATGTATGTATTAATAAGCATCCATTTTCTCATGTCTTACATAGTAAATAAATAATACTGAAAGGTCATATTATAAAACATCCATATTTCAAGAGCTACAAAAAAGACATGCCAATTAATGTCATTCTATCCCCACTCAATTAAAAGAATGAGTTGAATTAAAAAAAGAAAAACTAATAAAACCACAAAAACAGACTCCTACATCTTAATGCAACCTACCTCAATCTTCAGAATAATGCTACTGAGATATGGGAAGTAAAATTATATGTGCAGGACTTGGTCATTTGTGCACACTTCCCTGGGCTAACAACCACTCTAGGCACTAACCTTCTGTTTTATCTTCCTCTGAAGGGGAACATTTCTTCTCTGTAAGACCAGTTTATGTTTTAATGATCACAGGATACTTGCTTAAGCTCTCCCTGGCGCTCAAGACCCATGCCAGTCAATACATGACTTCTGGCTTAGCTCACTACACTCAGTGTAAACAACTGCATTTGTGTGGCAAGACATCTTAAACTTCTTTGTTTTCTGAGACACATCTAGACTCACTTTGCAATCTCTTACTCTGAAAAAGTATCTATAGTGTATTCATTACCTAAACAGGTAGATACAGTCAGACACCCAGATGTATCATGTCCCATTTCTCAAATCTAATTTTAAAAGGTTTTTGATTATGTAAGTTTTAAAGCAATTGAATATAACTTAAAAAAATCCTACATAATAAAAGCCGAGCGACCAAATGGCAGAACAAGCGGAATGACCAGTTGCTATGATGCACACTGACCACCAGGGGGCAGACGCTCAATGCAGGAGCTGACCCCTGGTGGTCAGTGCGCTCCCATAGTGGGAGTGCTGCTTGGCTGACTGGGATGAGTGGTGCTCCCACAGCCGGCCAATCCCTGCGGGCCACGCCCCCCGCCAGTGCACGAATCCTGTGCACTGGGCCTCTAGTAATAAAATTAAATAAAAGAAAGACCATTGAGCCCTGACCAGTTTGGCTCAGTGGATAGAGCGTCGGCCTGCGGACTGAATGGTCCCAGGTTCGATTCCAGTCAAGGGCATGTACCTTGGTTGTGGGCACATCCCCAGTGGGGGGGTGTGCAGGAGGCAGCTGATCGATGTTTCTCTCTCATCGATGTTTCTAACTCTCTATCCCTCTCCCTTCTTCTCTGTAAAAAATCAATAAAAAAATATATATTAAAAAAAAAGGCCATTGATTTCCCAGTCCTATGGCACTCAATTTCCACCAAATATTCCCATGAAAATAAATTAGAAGATCAATGGAAAAGGAGTGTTCAGTATAACATGATAGTTTATTAACTCATGGGTGCTGTGTGGTGATACCATTGTAAGGATCTTGGTAACTGATGAGAATGCTCAGCTCACAAGACTAACCAATGTATTAGGAGATACCATAAAGTTTAATGTAAATCCTGTAATTGCTTGCATATCAGAGAATATGCAATAAGTAACAGGGAGGGAAGGAGTGATTAATATTAATATAAATGTCTGATTGCACTTATAAAAATATAAAAAAACATCAAATTTTGAAATATTTTAATTCATGTCTGAGTTGTAATAAGATGTCAGAGAGCCCTGCTGGTGTGGTTCAGTGGTTGCCCATCGACCTATGAACCAGGAGGTCACAGTTCGATTCCTGGTTGGGAAACATGCCCAGGTTACAGGCTTGATCCCCAGTGGGGGGCACACAGGAGGCAGCCTATCAATGATTATCTCTCATCATTGATGTTTCTACCTCTCCCTCTTCCTTCCTCTCTGAAATCAATTATCTATCTATACATGTGTGTGTGTGTGTGTGAGTGTATCTGTATGTGTGTGTGTGTGTGTGTATATATATATATATATATATATGCCAGAAAAGAACAAAAATATAATTCATTTTATTAGCCTACCAATATCAAACTTCAATTCAAATGTGTACTTTAAAGACAAACTTAAACAGAACTGCATGTGATCTAGAATGGACCTTGCTCATCAATCTGCATCACCCCATCAGAGTACATTTCAAGAAGTTTGTCAAGGGGACCCTTGGGAGACACTGGGCACGTGTGTGTAGAATAAAATGTAACCCATCCTAGGACCCTACCTAGATCCAATTTACAAAAAATGGACCAAACAAAGAATTATTTTTCACTAGGATTTTAGGTTTCTTTGATGAGCTTTTAAATGTTTGTTTATGAATCATTAACCACTTAACAAAAAGGCTGAAGGATTGTAGGACTTAATACTGCGTATGTTACCACTGAGGGATAATCAAAAATGAATGTAAAATGCCCTGTTGCATGGGTCAAACGTAAAAGTTAGGACACAAAAAGTTCAGTTTATGCAGCACTTTTTGATAAACACAAAGTAAGTTATACCAAAATTATGGGGAAATAATTAAATCTGATTTTGCTTCTTTAAAAATGTCTGTCCTCTCTTAATCTTAAAGTTCATTTGGTTTTTAAAGGACTTTAAATGCAGTACTTTAAATATCACCTATTAAGCAAGAAAAAGGATAAAAATAATTATAATTGTGTTTAGTGATTCTATTTTGTGTGCATCTATTCCTGGTTTTCTCTTCCAAATTATTTATTCTCTTGAATGGAGTATAGATAGATCACTACTGGCCAAAGGAAGCCCCAAATGCTGAAAGCATTCCACCATAATGCAATGACGGAACACTTCAGATTATAATGCATTTGCACCAGACTCCAACCGCTATCCTTTTCTTTGAGAAAATGTTGAAATTGGTTTCTTCCAAGAATGTATGAGTCAGGATAATAAAATAAGCAGATATTTTTTACAATAAAACTCTGACTTTATGACTCTTACAAACAAAACAAAAAAACTTTCTCTATTCCCAACTCTGTATATCTGGTTCCCATTCCAGACATCAAAATTTCCCTATAAAAAAAAAAAAAAAAAGATGGGAAAGAAGAGAAAAAGGGGGGAAGAGAGGGAGAGAGGAAAGAAGAGAGGATGGCAGAGATAGGAAAGGTGATGCTGACGATCATGAGCCTCAGTACTAGGAAAGACCGTCTTAGGCAGAAGCATCTTATTTAATCCGCAGCCAAAAGAAAAACCAAGCCAGCACGTTCTGTAAACGGTTTGATCTAAATAAAGTAAAACCCCAATTGTTATTTCGTAATTGTTTGTAATGTGTTCCTTAATAGTACAATTATCGTGTAGTAATCCCATCAAGGGTTTGCGAGAAATTTACCCTGCTGGCCAGGTTCTTTACCTAAAGATGCTAATGCAAACCTCAGGCTGAGAATTGTGACATATTGATCTATGGGCTGGCAAACTGCAGGTTAGCAGAATTGCACATTCTGCAGGTCAAACAATTCTCCCTATTCCAAAGCAATATTCAGGTGTGCACAGCTGCTCTACATGTAAAGTGTCAGCCTGTGGTTTCATCCACTCCATAAATATGTATTGAGCCCACTCTGTGTGGCAAGGATTGCTTTGGGGACCTGGGACACTGTGGTAAACAAGGCGTAGCTTTTGTAGGCAGAGCATTTATTCAAGGAAATACTTTGTCTTCTGAATTAAGGGGGTGATTCTTTTTTTAAAAAGATATTTTTATTGTTTTAAATCTTTATTGTTGAAAGTATTACATATGTCCCCTTTTCCTCCCATCGACCCCCTCCAGCCCACCCCGTGCCCTGCCCCAGGCCCTCACCACCCACTGTCTGCATCCATAGGTTATGCATACCAGGTCTTTGGTTGATTACCTCCCACCCACCCACCCTACCCCGCCTTTCTTCCGAGATTCCACACCCTGTTCCATGCTTCCTTGTCTGGATCCACTCAGTTTGTTTTGTTCATTAGATTCCATATATGAGTGAGATCATGTGATACTTGTCTTTCTCTGACTTATTTCACTTAGCATGACACTCTCCAGGTCTAAAGGGGTGATTCTTCAATGGCACAAATAAGTGCATGTTAGGTTAACAACCAAACTTTTTCTAATGGTTTCCCATAGCAATTAAAGCTTGCAATGACTAATCCTTTTGCCTAGTAACCTTTCCCTGTAACTACCAACGTCTCATCTGAGGCAGAGAGGAAATAATTTAAACAAACGTTTCCTAACATCCTACTCAGAACTTGGAAAGTACAGTGTATGACGTATAAATATTTCAGTTAGGAAGAAGCAGGAATGGCATTACCTAATTGAGCTCTCCCTCTGAATGCTCTGGAACGTGAACTCTTTTATTGGGATGTGTTTCTTTAACATTCCATTTCCCTTTTACTGCCCCCAAAGGAGTGAACACAAGGCTTCATGAGGCAAGCCAATGTAATTATGTTACCCAGAAATAAATGTACTTTATAGCAGATGGGTAAATATGGGTTAAGATATAATGTTATATTTCTCTTGATTTGTCATTCTGAAGCTCCCAAGAATAAAATTCAGTAGAATTATGGCATCCTTGTCTTGCACCCTGGGCTGCAGCCATCCAAATACAATGTATTAAGTTTTTTCTGCTCTGGCTTTATTACTTTATTTGCTTTTAGTGTTCCAGAGTGTTGAGTCAGCAGGTTGTTGGCTCTACTCTCTCTTGCAGGTTGGTAGCTGTCCCCCTGGAGTAAGTAAACAATTCAACTCATCCATCACTAAGTGCGCTCAGTTTTGTATTAAATGTGCTAATCGTTCTCACAAATTTTCCACACCCGGGACACTTGCAAATACTAAGAGCGTCAGTAAATGCAAATTGCTGTTCATCACTGCCTCGACATTAGCTGATTGGGCCATTACTAATCATGGATAGCTGTAATTATTTTATTTCTTGACACTTTGAACTTTAAAACAATTATATGGCATCATGCTTAGATTGTTGAATCTGAGTACCTAGGAACTGGCCCTGGAGGCTCACTCTCGTTGACCTGGTTTTCTGTTAGTCCCACCACACATTCAAATCGTCTTTGGCTTCTCAATGCCTGGCAAGACTTGAGCACTTCGAAATGAACAGTTCATCTTGGATAATGCATTGGGGCTGTCGGGCTTCGGTTGCTACAAAGAAGCTTTTCGAAGTGCCTTATGTGTCTACCCCGAGCAATTCAGTCTGCAGATCACTGTAATATGGGAAAATATCAAAGGGGAATGTTTTACAGAAATAATACCCTATTTCTGAACAAGTCAAATTGCCTGTACTTGAGGCTCTTTGTTTGGATGGCATGTCAAAACGCTTCCACAATACCCTGACCTTTCAGTTTGTGGTTCTGGCCCTTGTAGGAAGCTTTTGAAATTATGTAATAGTCTGGACCGCATTTTCCCTTTTGTACCTGTAATTCATGTGACTCATGTTCTGCCCCCTTTAATTTTCCTCTTATCTGTTTCCAAGTAATAGACTGCGATATTTCTAAATGTTAACCATTTGAGGAAAAAATTACATTAGTTATTGAAAGGGAAAAAAACATGATGTTTGGTTCTCATTTTACCTGTCACTTTTCTCTAACTTCTCACTTTTCTGGTCAATGGAAAATTGGATCTATTGATAAGAAGGGTGTTATCTGCGACTTCTGGCAACACTGCCTGAAAAAAAAAGTTTTATTGCTGTAGAGGAGCTCAGGTGAAAGACATTCTGCTATGTTTAGGGTATGCAAATGAATGCACACCAATTATTCTGTGGTTTGGAGAAATCATTATTCGATACAGCACATTGCTGCCTCAATGAGAAGAATATGTGTGTGGCATTTGCTGTCTGCATATCTCAGCAAGGATATGCATCATCGTATATCTGGCAGCATGGGAGAGAAATAACACACCCTGAAGCAGTTCTATAACTTGACATTCTGAAGGTCTGCAGGTGTTGGTCTGGAAATAATACCTAGTTACTGAGGCTCATTTCTTTGAATAGGGCGCCCCCTGCCTTCAGTAAACAAAAAGCATAGGTGCAAAAGAACCTAGGCAGCTTCATGTCACAGTCGTGACTCTTAAAAGACTTCTTTTATGTCTTCTGTGTAAAACAGCAGCTAAAAGACATACAGAGTTAAAAATAACGGAGCTCAGGACAAATAGAGAAAAAAGAGACAAAACAAGAGTGTGCTCGCTGAGTGCATTGCCCACATACTAAGCTGGTGGGCTCGTAGCTGGACAGCTAGGTCTGGTATCAGTTCTCATCTCCGGCAAAACTGGCTGGACGCAGAGTTCAATTCACCGCTTTGATGCTTTGCATACCACCAAATTCACTCACTGACACGAGAGCCTTTGCTCCACAGTCCATGCCAGCGTGACAGACAGTTGCAATTAGTAGCCACAGGTGGAAGAATAAGGGATTAAAAAAAAAATCAATGATTCCAGAAGAAGAGATGGATGCTAACACGTTCTTCAATGTCAGGGGACCTGCCACAGGGGAGGGATATGCGAGAACGCTAGGCTCTTACTGTGATTTTCTTTAAAGGCACATTTTATGATTTTCTAAAAGGGAAGAAAAGAAAAATGTACGAGGGAGAAGAGTTGGATATATGGTGGGGCGGGGAAGGAAGCACTGAGGTGATTGTATCTTCACCTGAATGATAAAGGCAAAATTCTATCTCTCTTCTCTCCATCAACAACGTGTTATTGTTGCCTTAGTGTCTTTCCCCAAAATTAGGGGGCGCTAGAGGGCGAGAACAGTAGAGATGGAGATCTAGTTGGGTGTAAGCAGAACACAGTATGTTTTTTTTATTCACTGCCTCTTGGAGACAAGAAACAGGTGGTATGCAATAGCAAGAGAGAGAAGTGTAGCAAAGAAAGAAAAAATAGTGGGGAAAAAGCAACAGAGAAGGGGCACAGGCAGTAAGTGTTTGATGCAGGGAGGAGAGGCAGACTTAGAGGAAACACGGCAGGCATCTGCTCAGCACGGTGTTTTCACTGCCTGCAAGGCTCTCTCGATGACACCCAGTCATTAGCTCTGTTCTGCAGCCCTGGATAAAACGACGAGTCCAAACAGAAACTCCATTTCTGTTGGGCATTACCTCCAGCAAGAAGCAGTCCAATGGAAATCAATAAAAGTACACGCGCTCACCATCGTGGAGTTCTTTTCTGTAGGGTTGTTTGCTTACCGGGTTCAAAGCAATTCAAACTGATAATCTTTTAAACATATATTTCACTGCCTCTTATGTTTTTGGCATTAGTTTTCTACCAGATTCGTGGATTGAATTGCTTTCTTCAACGCTGCTCTCCCAGGATCCTGAAGGAACCCTCCCTGCAGGCTGGGCCTGTCCTGTGCCCTTTCATTCCCCAAAGCACCTGGAAATCACCTCAACTATTACACCTGTCGTCCTGCACTTTGATCATTTGTTTCACTGAAAAGTGAGGTTTTTGAGGACGAACTGTGAGTCTTACTCTGCTTCCTATCCCCGTGAACGAGATATAGCAAATATTCAAGCTTCCTTGGGGTTTCTTTAGCAAGATTAGTCAATATGCTTGGTTATTAAACTCCTAAAAAACGCATAAGGAAATGTTGAGTATAATATCCTAAGGCGCCTACTTGGTCCTCTGACTTTTTTGCTTCCCATTTTATAGGTCTTTATGTTACAATATCACCATGGATGAGTAAGAAGTGAATTTTAACAGTGATGGGCCCCTAGAGACAGAATGAAAGGTCATTTTAAAGTTAAATGCTAATATTATCGTTTCTCATTACTGGGCACATTAGGATGTCTAAGTTTTCGTCTAGAATGTTTATCATTTTTAGCCATAAAGAAACAATGCGCAGCGATCCACTCTACCACCGAGGAGACAGTGCATCCCTTAATGAAAAGGCATGGAGCCTGACCATTAAAAAGGTACTTACTCTGAGCTCCATTAGCAGTAATAAATGTGTTCTCTGGCACATGTAACTTTCACAACTACCCTCATATTTCATAAACTACATAATGCCCTCTCGCAATCCGGGACCCCTTGGGGGATGTCGGAGAGCCAGTTTCGGCCTGATCCCACAGGCCAGGCAGAGGGACCCCACCGGTGCACAAATCTGTGCACCAGGCCTCTAGTATGCATATAAGATATTTGGTTAATCTCTTCCCAACCTCCCTCCTCCCTCCTTCCCTCTGAAATTCATCAGTCTGTGCCATGTTTCCATGCCTGTGGTTTCCACTCCTGCATTGAGCATCTGTCCCCTGGTGGTCAGTGCACATCATAGCTACTTGTTGGATGGTCGGACGGTCACTTAGGCTTTTATATATATATACTAGAGTCCCGGTGCACAAAAATTTGTGCACTGGTGGGGGAGAGGGGGTGGGGGGGTGTCCCTCAGCCCCACTTGTGCCCTCTCACAGTCTGGGACCCCTTGGGAGATAACCACCTGCTGGCTTAGGCCCGCTCCCTGGGTGGCAGATGGCAGGCCCTGATGGCGGCAGGGCAGGCGGGATGGCACTGTCCTGCCCTGCCTGCAGTATGCAAATTAGCCGCCATCTTTGTTGGCGGCTAATTTGCATATCACGCTGATTAGCCCATGGGAGGCGTAGCGAAGGTATGGTCAATTACCATGTTTGTCTATTATTAGATAGGATACATTCTCCATTGGTAATAGCATTCATAAATGTGAATATGAGCTGCTATTCATTGGCCATCCATGTTTACTAGGCAAAGAGCTCCCTGTTGTACAAATATTCTTACTAAATCTCGAAACCACTGTGAAGGGAAGTATCATACCCCTTCACAGACTGAGAAACTGAGGTTTAGGAGAAGGGAGGGACTTGTTCAAGGGCATTCACTCGTCAGGCTTCCTTTGTCTGGAGAGAGTTACAACTTTGCCTTGAAAGCCAGTAGTTCTCCCTTTGCATCCCCAGGTCCGGTTTCTTCCTTGTGATCTTCTAGGGCAGGGGTTGGGGATGCCCGTGGGTCCATACCCATAGGACCTGCTGGGGCTAAGACAAGGAGGAGCCCATGGAGGGAAAGGGCGAGAGATGTGAATTTGTCTTGGGTGAGAGAAACTGTAAGTGCTCAGATTGTGTGGAGCATGATGATGGGGCCAGGACCCCGAGCACCTCCACGCTTTAGGGCAGGGGTGGGCAAACTTTTTGACTCGAGGGCCACAATGGGTTCTTAAACTGGACTGGAGGGCCGAAACAAAAGCATGGATGGAGTGTTTGTGTGAACTAATATAAATTCAAAGTAAACATCATTACATAAAAGGGTACGGTCTTTTTTTTTTTTTTTTTTTTTTTAGTTTTATTCATTTCAAACGGGCCGGATCCGGCCCGCGGGCCATAGTTTGTCCACAGCTGCTTTAGGGCATGAAGAGGAACAGCTGACTTTGACTAGACACAGATGAATGGGCTGAGACAATAGAGTGTTAAAAACTAAAGTTACAATTCTATAGGATTACGGTTCATATAGGCATGACCACAAGGTAGAGAGTATGGTCTTCATTCTCTTATTCCTACACAGAAAATAAAGGAGGACTGTTTTACAAATGTCTCCCCAGGATACAACATTGTTTCTTTTCTTTAGGAAGGATGGACAAGGCGAGGCGAAATATGAAGAGTCTCCTGAGAGTAGTAACTCTTGGTGTAGTGACTTGGCAGGAAGGAGGCACCTGCAGAGGCCACAGTGGAGTTTCCCTGGACCTCCCTGGCTCACACCACTGAGAAGGACTGGAGCAGGGGACGTGCGCTTTGCGATTAAATAAAATGTTTGTGGGTTGTTTTTCTCTTCTGGGGAACAAGGAAATGATGTTCTGTGCATTTCCTAGTCTTCAGAACGAGGGGAGAATTTGTGGAACCATATATGTAGTTCATGATTCTGATCAGAGAGAAGCATCTTTTGAGATTAAGCCCTGAAAAAACACCTTAGCTAGCATTTACCAGCACAGTTCTTGATGGCTGTGGGAGTCCCTGACCCTCGCTGTAACCAGGACCACTGTGATGTTCCTCATCGCTCCCACCCAACCTCCACTGCCTTCTCTTCAGGATGGAGCCTCTGCCCAGAAGGGGAGACATATTTTTGCACAAGAATCCTCTGACTTTCTTCTTATTTCATCTCTCTGGAGCTTGAGTGAGTAACAAGGGGAACTGTAACCATGGATACGATGACAAGCAAATGCAGAGAACTGCCTGGGTGAAGTGGAAATGACAGGAACTCTGGGGCGTGATGCACAAGTTCTCGTGGGGTCTCTGATCATCAGATGGGAGACCCGGATCTCCCCAGAAATGTGCTCTCTGCTTAGAAAAACAGGTTTCAAAATCCTCAGAGAAAGGCCTTCCGAATGCAGGTGGCAGATTGAATGGTGCATATGATCTGTTTCCTCCACAGACATCCCCCCCCCCAAAGCTACAATAATGGGTTTTGTTTTATTAGACACAAACCCACACGGATAGAGGGAATAGAGAGGAGACAACAGCAACAAACATTTAGAAGCTGAAAGGGAGATGATCAAGCTCTAACTGACCTGGCAGGAAAAATGAAACAAAGCAAAATGAGACTAAAAAGCCAGACCCTACATCAGCAATGGGAAAGCCAAGAGTCAACCCCATCTGTACACACAGTTCCCAGGTGCCTCAGGAACTCGCAGCTCAGGTGCCCCAGGATACCTGGGAGGAAGAGTTGAACCACCGAGGATCGATTGAAATCTTTGGGGAAACTAGGCTTAGAAGCCCTTCCAACACCTGACTGACTGACCAGCTGCCCATATCGCAGCAGACGGGGAAGCTGCGCCCTTTAGTCAGTTTAAAACTGAGGCCCCGCAGGCTGTAACAGCCCCCCATGACGGAGGGTGGGAACAGCAGACCAAAGCAGAAGAATAAAATACACACATGCAGACGACGCTGGATGCTAGAGCCTCTTCTACTCCCACCCCACTTGCCTGATTCCCTGTGGGCTCCACAAACATGGGCTGGCCATTACTCTGAAAGCAAAAAACCAGAAGATTATTTTCTCAGAAGAAGTATTTAATCATCCGTACCTTAGGGTTTTGGTTTTTTTTTCAACAAATAGCCCACCCAACTTAACAAATGGCCTACTTTTCATTTCAGGAAAAGAAAAGTAATAAGAGGATGCCACAAGATGTGGATTATGTATTCATAAGCATAATAAACTTAACACTGAATTAAACAAAACCTGCATGCAGCAACCCTGAGAGGAAGGAGGGGAAAAAGCAAAAGACATGGCACTTTTAGGGAATTAAATTCTACTGTAATCAGAAGTCAGTGGATCGTATCTAAAATAGATAAACCAAAATAGCTGTATAACCTTATTAATAAAAAAATACCTAGTGATTCCTAAATGCCAGATGAAACTGTGAGACCCCCCAAGAGGGACCCTCACTCTGTCCCATAGATTGACGGCGACCCCAATCATCCGCAGGAGACGTCACTTGATGCAAACTGCAAGAGGCTTTATTCCAGCGCGCTGGGGCTCAACTCGTACTCATGCAGGAGCAGAGGAGTTGGGCGCCCAGCAAGGGGTCTTTCAGCTATTTATATGCAAAAATCATACATTAGGGAGGGGTTGCATACAGGAGAGGAGAACAAAGAAATTCCAAAGGGTCTGGTTTGTGTCTTGATAGGGCATTCCTGCCTGGTGTTTTCACAACCTGTTTATCTCAAGGTTGATTGAAGCCCGGTTTACTCAGCCTGCCCTTTGTTGGGGCTATCTCCTGGAGGAGCAGCCTTGAGAGGGTGTCACTCCCTTTTGTTCCTATCTCTAGTGGGGGAAGCCTAGGGAGTTGAGATAAAACAGGCAGCTAGGCCTGGCAGCTGGGCCTGTGCAGTTTGTAACATTCTTTCAAAACAATTAAAAATGGCACTCCTGGAGAGAGAACCAAGATGGCGGCATAGGTTAACGCCGGAGTTTGCTGCCTTGAACAACTACTTCAAAAGTGAAACCAAAAAACGGAAGGGACATCACCCAGAACCACAGGAACGCTGGCTGAGTGGAAGTCCTACAACTAGGAGGAAAGAGAAACGCATACAGACACTCAGAGGAGGCGCAGTGCTGAAGTCAAATTCTGAGGTGCGGAGTGCGCGGAGCGGGCTGGCGGCAGAGGGCGCGGTTGGCGTTTTCAATCGGAAGGGAGTCGCAGACTCTGAGCTCCAGATCCGGGCCAGTCTTTAGGGACCCAGACTCAAACGGGAGAAGCGGGTCTGCCTGGCTTCGGTCAGAGCGAGTGCAGCTTTCTCTCCGAGCTTTGCAGCCATTGCTGGGACTCAGAGAGGCAGAGCCCCTGGGGACAGGACTGAGAGCGGCCATAACTGCTCTCTCCGGCCCACCCTGTTGATCCTGTGCGACCCGCCCCGCCCAAGCCCTGCACAGAGGCATTTGCCGGATAGCCTCAGGCAAACGCCAGATTAGCACCTCCCTAGAGGACAGAAGTTCTCTCACTGCTGACACAGCTGATTCTCATAGCCACTTGGCCTGGAGGTCAAACCCTCCCTGGAATTAGCTACAACAATCAAAATTTAACTATAAGACCAGGAACAAAGACCACTAGGGGGTGCATCAAGAAAGCATAACAAAATGCGGAGACAAAGAAACAGGACAAAATTGTCAATGGAAGATATAGAGTTCAGAACCACACTTTTAAGGTCTCTCAAGAACTGTTTAGAAGCCGCCGATAAACTTAATGAGATCTACAAGAAAACTAATGAGACCCTCGATGTTATATTGGGGAACCAACTAGAAATTAAGCATACACTGACTGAAATAAAGAATATTATACAGACTCCCGACAGCAGAACAGAGGATCGCAAGAATCAAGTCAATGATTTGAAATGCGAGGAAGCAAAAAACACCCAACCGGAAAAGCAAAATGAAAAAAGAATCCAAAAATGCGAGGATAGTGTAAGGAGCCTCTGGGACAGCTTCAAGCGTACCAACATCAGAATTATAGGGGTGCCAGAAGATGAGAGAGAGCAAGATATTGAAAACCTATTTGAAGAAATAATGACAGAAAACTTCCCTCACCTGGTGAAAGAAATGGACTTAAAGGTCCAAGAAGCGCGGAGAACCCCAAACAAAAGGAATCCAAAGAGGACCACACCAAGACACATCATAATTAAAATGCCAAGAGCAAAAGACAAAGAGAGAATCTTAAAAACAGCAAGAGAAAGAAACTCAGTTACCTACAAGGGAATACCCATACGACTGTCAGCTGATTTCTCAACAGAAACTTTGCAGGCCAGAAGGGAGTGGCAAGAAATATTCAAAGTGATGAACACCAAGAACCTACAACCAAGATTACTTTATCCAGCAAAGCTATCATTCAGAATTGAAGGTCAGATAAAGAGCTTCACAGATAAGGAAAAGCTAAAGGAGTTCATCACCACCAAACCAGGATTATATGAAATGCTGAAAGGTATCCTTAAAGAAGAGGAAGAGGAAGAAAAAGGTAAAGATACAAATTATGAACAACAAATATGCATCTATCAACAAGTGAATCTAAGAATCAAGTGAATAAATAATCCGATGAACAGAATGAACTGTTGATTATAATAGAATCAGGGACATAGAAAGGGAATGGACTGACTATTCTTGGGGGGGAAAGGGGTGTGGGAGATGCGGGAAGAGACTGGACAAAAATCGTGCACCTATGGATGAGGACAGTGGGTGGGGAGTGAGGGCGGAGGGTGGGGCGGGAACTGGGAGGAGGGGAGTTATGGGGGGGAAAAAAGAGGAACAAATGTAATAATCTGAACAATAAAGATTTAATTAAAAAAATAAATAAAAAATAAAAATAAAAAGCTCATAAAATGGAAAAAAAAAAAAATGGCACTCCTGGAGAGAGGACTCAGGGGACTGGGTTGGGGGTGGTACCGGGCATGAAACCACTGTTAAGAGAATCAGAGAAATGCTAGAGCCCCTCACACCAGATCCCCCAAGTCCGCTGTTATCTTTCCTGCTCCCTGTTCTGCAGCTTGAAACAGGGAGCTGGCATCTTGAAATTGGCCATGGGGTGGAGCTTACACCAGAGATTTCAGAAAAGTCTACTCATCTTCGCCCTCCCATACACACACACCCGCTTTGGAGAAATGATTGTTAAACATTCACCAATAGTCCATTAACTATATGCCTACTTGACTTTTATTCTCAAAATCACAAAAAGTGTTACTACGCCAATAATAACTAATAAATAGACGTATAATAACACATTAAAACATTCCAGGAAAATAGTTTTATGACCGTATGTTCTAAGAGTCTTAAGAATATTGATAACTCAAGAAGACCTGAGGACTATAAAAGTTATGCTAATATAATCACACATTATTCCAGCAAGAAAGAAGAAAAAAGAAGGCAGTTAAATTCATGCAAATGACGGGGAGCTTTACGACACACTCGGAATCTCTAATGATCTAGACGAAAGTTGGGAAGAGGGCTGTGAGAACAAGAATGATTATAGGAAAGAGACACAATGTCAAGTGAACAAAACAAGGTTAAATTAAAAAGCTGGGGCTTCTTCAAAACTTAAACACCAACCTTTTCCAAGCTATTTGTGAACCAGGAACATGAGCGGAAGAAGAGCAGGTGTCTGCTTGGAGAAGATCTAAGTATTAACACGAAGGGGAGGACACAACGCCCAGCTCCCCGGTCACTCCAGGGCAGCTTCTAACCACCACAGGTCAGACATCACTCTGGGACTGTTCTGTGCATCTCATAGAGGCTAAGGAGATGAGAGTGACTCTGTGGTCTCATGCCTTGTCACCCGGGAACCAGGCATAGCTACCTCCATCCCCACTCCACAAGGACCACACTGACTAAGAGATACAATGTCAGAGAAAATCTCCTTTTTTTCCACTGACCTTTTCCCTTACTCAGTTCCCTCCTTCTAAATCCCAAATTACCTGGATGTCATTAGACAGACTCTCCTGTGGGTCAACCCCCTGAGACAGCATCAACGTTTTGGCAAGTACCCCAAAATTATGGATGCTTAGCAAGAAAAAGGAGAAAATGATGGAATGATCCAAGAGTAAATAAGTGTGATTCTGTTCTTGTCTAATGAATAAGCACCAAATATAGTAGTCTGCGACAAGAGTAAAGATTAATTATTAATTACAACTCTTTGCCTGGCCAGCGTGGTTCAGTGGTTCAGTGTTCATCTATGAACCAGGAGGTCATGGTTTGATTCCCATCAGGGCACGTGCCCAGGTTGCATGTTCAATCCCCAGTAGGGGATGTGCAGGAGGCAGCCAATTCATGATTCTCTCTCATCGATGTTTCTCTTTCTCTCTCTCTCCTCTCTCTCCTCTCTCTCCTCTCTCTCTCTCTCTCCCCCTTCCTCTCTGAAATCAACAAAAACATTTTTTTTTAATTACTATTAAAAAGTAACTAAACCTACCTGGTTTGGCTCATAGAACGTCAGCCTGTGGACTGACGGGTCCCGGGTTCGATTCCGGTCAAGGGCACATGCCCAGTTGCAGCTCAATCCCCAGTGGGGGAGGGGGGGGCATGCAGAAGGCAGCCAGTCAATGATTCTCTCTCATCATTGATGTTTCTATCTCTCTCTCCTCCCTTCCTCTCTGAAATCAATAAAAATATTTTTTAAAAGTAAATAAATAAAAATAATAAAAGCTCTTTGATTCAAGAATTCCAATGCTTAATGAATAAACCTCAAATATATCCCCAATTCTGACTTTTTGTAGATGAAGAATTTCTGTTCATAACTTTTAACAGCAGAACTTTGGCCTGTTGAGGATGGCATACAAATACTACCAAGATATTGGGTCCCTGTCTCCTTAACTCTTAACTCAAGGATAACAACTATTCTTTGGGGGACAGAAAGAAAGAAAAAACAAACAAAAAAAAAACTAGTGCCTACATCGGCCTAACTGTATTTCCCCATTATTTTCCTAGGCTGAAAACCCCAAAGCATAGCACAGAAACAATTCTCAAAGGTTGCTTAATCCTAACACATTGACAAGCCATCAAATGCTGATACTGCCTTTTACCAACTTTCAGCAGAACACACTGCTACGTGCTAGAGACCGAGAGCTCAGAAGCCAATTGATGTCACAGACAGTGCTGAAGTGGTCCATGAATTCGAAATGACAACAGATGCTTTGAACAGGGGAAGCCGGCTGGATTTTGATTGAACATGCTAATTTTCAAAAGAATCGTTTGCTAGCTCAGTTTTATACCGTGTAACCTGTTGAGGTGATTTGGAAATCACAGGGCCTGGTGATAAAATAATATGAAGCTCAATTAGCCATTCTTAGAGGAAAAGGCACCGGCGTCCCTGTTGTCCCTCCGCAGGGGTGTTTGAGCTCACAGTAAGAGGGGAACAGCGAGATAACTCAGGGGACAAGTGGCTGTGTGCTCAGGGAGCGATGGAGTAAGTGACAGAATTTGGGGACACATTCCTGATGGTGTGGGTCTGCATCGAAATTAAAGCTTTAATTTCTACCGCTTGAGAAAAGAGAGTTAAACAAACAGCCACTGTCCGGGAGGCAAGATTAAATTGAATCCTTTATCACGGGGATCCACAGAGGGTGAGATTAAGAATTCTCATCAGTCAGTTCACTTTGGAAAGTAGTTAAGCATGGGGTTCTCGGGCGGAGGACCCAGTTGCCAGGTTGCCGTGGGCAGCAGGGAATGAACTGGAGAAATGCCGGACTTTGGGGATGGATTAACACACTGATGGCAGCCCTTGACCTCTCCCTCTGCTGACTCCTTTGAGACTCTCCTGTTTAAATCCCCAGTAGGAGGATGGCCCTGTGGCACCAACATTAGTGATGAGTGCTGGCCCTAAATCTGGTCTCCGGTGGCCTGCTATCTCCTCCCCCGGCTTCTTTAAGGCGCCTCGAGGGATGCAAGTTTGGCTTGAGATTTAGCCTTCGTCAGGGCTGGTTTTGGGGGTAAAGTGAATGCACCACTCACCTCAGGAATCCAATGACGGGAGTTGCCAGAACATTGAGTAATCAAGATAAACGGTACTTAACACAACACTTCAAACAAAGCAGAATAAATGCAAAGACTTCCATGAGAAAGAAAAATGTCACAATTTTAAAGATAGTCTGTTTGTTTCTGGAGCCTGGCTCGCCATGAGTTCTGGCCATTCCTTGCCCATCCCCTCCCCATCCCTAACCCCCCGTCCCCCACCAGGTGGATTTAGGAGGGTTGACAATGACCTGCCAACAGATCGAGCAATCATAGAGTTTATATATGACGTTTTTGTTATCCACTTTATTTATTTTCACCACTTGGTTCAAAATATGATGTCTATTTGAATAAGTGAAAACGGGGGTGCACATTTTTTCCCCTTTGCCTCAGGTATGACACTGTATTTTAAACTACTGAATATACAGCTCATGTAAGCTATCTCATTAGACACATCTGAATGTCAGAATAAAGACACATGAAATTTCAATATACTTTTCCTACTTATGCTTTTAAAAAGCTATAGTCCTGCCAGTGAATGGATTCTCCCTTGCCCCAGTATCTAATTTGTCTTATGTTCTTTGAAATACGATTAACCAACCTTTTCACAAATCCAAAAATGTGGACTTTGTGTTTTATACTTAGGAATGTTATATCCTGATTGACAAGCAGTCAGAAAGGTTAGAAATAACTAAAGAGTTTCATCCTTACTCTGGGCCAAAAGATCCAGCTCAGAACGCTGCCTGGAGAGAAGCTTAAGAGAGATTTACTGGAAACATTTTTTTTGGCTTTTAAAGCTCTTTTTAATGGGTAACCCAAATGCCATTTTATGTGGTCTGCAGACATCTCACAGCAAGAGAAGTGCCCTTTCTTTTTAAAAATATTTCATTTTATTTTTATTAACTTTAGAGAGAGAGAGAGAGAGGAGAGAGACAGATTGAGAGATACCAATTGGTTGCCTCCCCCAGCACCCCGACCAGGGATCTAACCTGCAATCCAGGGATAAAGTGTTTCTTTGGGGTATAACTTTGGTCAGAGCATGAGGGAGGGGGGAGTTCCAGACCCTTTTTTAAGTTGGCCTTTTTAAAAATAATAGTGCTAGAAGAAACATAATCATTGATGTTTCTATCTCCCTCTCCCTTCATCTCTGAAATCAATAAAGAAATATATTTTTAAAATATATTTTATTGATTTTTTACAGAGAGGAAGGGAAAGGGATAGTTAGAAATATCAATGAGAACGAAACATCGATGAGCTGCCTCCTGCAAAACTCCTACTGGGGATATGCCCGCAACCAAGGTACATGCCCTTGACCAGAATCGAACCTAAGACCCTTCAGTCCACAGGCCGATGCTCTATCCACTCAGCCAAACCAGTTAGGGCAAAGAAATATATTTTTGAAAAATTTAAAAAGATGAGAATTATAAGGATAAATTTAAAAATACTCCCTCTCTAAAGTCTGGACTTGGAAAACAGCTGCAGAATGGACCTCCAACCCTACTGGACTCACCTTGAGATTAATGTGGGCCAAGACCCTCTTTATGTCCTGGCTTGCATGAGCCCCACTCGGACCCGTGCCCCGGGGAGGTGCTCGTGTCAGTCCAGAGCTGGTATTTAATAGCTCCCAAAGCAACGGGACATTTCCATTTCCCTTGTGCACAGTAACCCTGGCAAATGGTTCCGAGTCCCTCCACTAATGTCTTGCAGGGAGATTTATTCGTGGCAATTTTCAGGGACCTTTCTTAACAGGGCTTGGCCTCCCTGTCAATCAAGGGTCTCTGGGACCTGGGTCAGAGGCAGCAAATCCCGACTCTAGTTACCCAGATCCAGTCTTACAACAGTGCCTGACCTAGTACAGGCCCAATGAATATTTGTGAAATAAAGAAGCAAATGAACAAATAAGCAGGGCAGAGAGTTACGAGATGGTGAAATTCTTCAAGTAGGAGAACTGGTCAATGTCAGAAAGCCCCCATATGTTTAAACAGGAAAAGAAATTGAAAGCCCAATTATAGGGTTTGACCAAAATATTATAGAAAGCAATTATCAGTCCTATTGATATAGTTTTCTAACACTGCTTATCACTCACTGATTCCTTCTCTCTAATCTTAGTGTTTGTAATAACACTACTATACAGACTGTTTTGAGTATTTATGTAGGAAAGGGTTTACTATAATTTTGGATAAGTTATACATCTTTGGTAACTGAACTTGGAGAATATTTAACTCAAGATTATTATTCTTTCCAGGCAAATAAGCCCTGAAAGGACAATAAAAAACAGTAATTTCAATAAAGTGTCTGAAAGCAGTCATTCAGGATATTTTTCTGGTGAACAGCTGAGAATCATCTAAACTTAGATATGTTTGTGAAGACACATTAAAGAATGGTTCATTTGAACCAAGCTAACACATGCAGATATTTATAGGGGTTTTTTTTTAATGCAAAGAAGAATGCTGTGCCTCTATTAATATTAGTTGAACAAAAGAGCAGGATATATTTTGTGTCAACTTGACCAGTTAAAAGGACTCAGCAATGAATGATTATCAGTTTGCTAAGATAAAGTTTACTTAGGGGTGATAAAATAAGCTTCGATATTGATTTACTAGGAGGCTTTGAAAAGGGAAGTTCTCTGTAAACATGCATACTCAATGGACCATCAATAACAGTGGCCTTCTTGCTTCGTTTATCCTGATTTTATCCTAAGTAAAGAGGCTAAAAATAAATACCAGATGCCTAGAGAAAATTGCAAACAACATGTCATTCTAATAAAACTCTTTAGAGGTCTCATTTTTAAAATCAAAACCACCTATTTGCCATTTACTTTCTGTCTCAAGTAAATCTATATTTGGAATGCATCTCTAAGCAATTTTCTCAGGAATGTATTTTTAGACTGTTGACAAAAATCTCTATTTCTTATACTAAGTACAATTCAATATTCAAATGATGAAAAAAATGTACCTAAGATTTATTTTAGATTAATCGGTTGCATCCAAAATTGTCTGAAGAAAATTTAAATTAATATTGATTAGATTACAGTGCTAATTTTATTATGTAGTTTTCTTAGACTGACATAAAGTAGTTTGAAGTTTTGTTTAGTTTGAATAAAAATGTAAGCATAATATAATACCTTTAAGTGATATTCTGCCCATAATCACTTGAAAATTTATTTTAAAATGATATATTTATGAAATAATATAAAAATGTTGAGAATTTTGCACATAAGGTTAAATGTAAATTATTACACATATGAACACTTAAACATTTTAAGTGAAAATGTTTAGTATATTTTAAAAAATAAATTATAAAACAAAAAATCCATATATATGTTAATCAATACAATATTTTTTGAAACATTTTAGTGCATCAAGTTAGACAAATGCACTAAACATTGTAAAACATCAAGCTAGACAAATGGAATTCTTTGAAATTCAAAATGAAAAATAGAAAAGAACAAATCAAATATATAATTAATGTAGATGTGAAAATGTCAGGGTACCTTAGATATGAAACCTTGAAAATGAAGAGAAATGTTGTAGTTAAAATGAAATATTAACTACAAAATTGTAAAGTATACAAACACAGTTACCAAATGTACAGAAAAATGAAAGGACCATCTACACAAAACATAATCAAAGATGTGAAAGCACCTACTGTAATGTGTGTCTGACCTAGGATAGTTCATTCTTCCTTTCCTTCTAGAACAGGGGTGGGCAAACTTTTTGACTCGAGGGCCACAATGGGTTCTTAAACTGGACCGGAGGGCCGGAACAAAAGCATGGATGGAGTGTTTGTGTGAACTAATATAAATTCAAAGTAAACATCATTACATAAAAGGGCACGGTCTTTTTTCTTTTTTAGTTTTATTCATTTCAAACGGGCCATAGTTTGCCCACGGCTGTTCTAGAATTTACAGACCTAATGACAGGAAGAAAAGGAAAGGAAAATGTGAAATGAAAATGCGGGTCTGACAGCTTGGGTAACTTGGTAGATGCTGGTACTGGCACTCACACATACAGGAAAATGGAGACGCTTGCGTGGCTGGGAGGACTTCATTGGGGAGCCCAGCTGATCTGAGAAGTCAGGTGGGAAGAGGTGTGGTACTGAGGAAACAGGCCCAGGACACACAGGGCCTGGCTGGACACTGGATCCTGCCCCAACACCACGAAGACATTTGGTTGCCTTTTCTCCTGAGCCCAGACAAACCCTGGAATCATTCTCCACTCAGTGAGCGGTGCAGGCGGCGTGTCTATCAAAGGCAATTTGCCCACAAAATAAAGCCGCATTGCATCTGGGGCTTTGACTGGGAAGAAGGGTAAAATAACACACTAAAAAGAGGAGGATAGATTGTTAATGTGGATATTGACATCAGGAAAGTTGCAGCGGGGTAGATGTTCAGAGACCCAAGTTCAGATGCTGACATAATAGGGAAGGTAGGAAATTCATAGAGGTTGGAGGAAAGCAATATATGTAAGGATCTAAATATTCTTACCTCCCAGGTATAAATTAACTAGCATTGGCTTAAAGAAAATTAGTGTTTAGGGTTAGATCGGTAATTAAGAATTGCTAAATTTATTAAATTATGATGTTCCTTTTGCAATGGGACAGTATTATCTAAGCAATTCCTTGGGTTTATGCTCACTCTCTGTTCTATATACAAATATTAGGAATGTTATCTTAACAACACTTCAAAATTTCAAGCAACTTGTAACTCAAAGGTGTGCTGACCTTTGCCACAAGAATATAAAGCTAAAATTGGCCACGGAAAAGGTACATCTCAAGGTCCCTTGTAACAGGATCAGGAGGAAAATAAAATGAAATCTCCTAAATCTCCCTTTTTAAACCTAAGCAGTTTTGTTTATATGTTTAAGCTTGTTAATTGCATATCTAAGCCTTTCCCCCTGAAGTCCTTAATTATAATACAGGCTTTAGCTCAATTTCATCTCACAGGGATTTTTCTGAGACAATCGCCATACGATAATTTGGTTTATTATTAAAATAATTACAGCAATATATCAAACACTATCAAACTGCATAAGAAAAGTGCAAGGACTACTTGCCGATGATTAAAAAGAAAGCTGGTTTCTAGAACAAAAACATGATTATAAATAACCTTGAAAAAATAAAAACAATATCCTAGCCACACGGTGCCCAATCATGGTTTATCACTTATATGTGAGAACTAGAGAAAAAGGAATGACGTAATTAGTTAATGAAGAAAAATATGTAAGTCAGCTTCAAAAATCTAAACATTAAAGCCCAGTGTTTTACTCATGATAACATACAAGGAAGGTAATTCTGTATGCAATTTTATTCCTGTATCATTTTAGAATAAAAAGAAAAGTGACTGAATGTATTACTGTATTTAAACTGGACCCGAGTTGCACTTTTCTATGAATAAGACATAGAAAGTGGTTGGCCGGGGGGTTGGGGGGGGGGAGGGGACAGAAGTTGTATTTCTCAGGTAAGTAAACTTTCCTAAACCCCAAACACAACATCCATCACTAGAGGCAACGGGGATGCTGTTGGACAACATGACCCAAGACCCGTAAATTTTCTAAAATTCCAAGAATTTCTTCTAAATCATTCTGCCTGAGAAAATCCCCACGTAATGTTATAGATTTATGGGGGGAAAATCAGTTGCTAAGAAACAGAAGAGGGAGAAACTAATGCTAGAAAAACTATGATACCTCTTCTTCAAGATTTCCTGTGAAAAATGTAGTTTCTTACAGCTTTAACCACATATATATTTGAATCCAGATACGATTTAGTACAAAATATCCATAACATTTCATGATAATGTCAAAATTGGGATTGCATTTCTTTCCAATTCACAGTTGAGCCTTGGATAACACGGGTTTGAACTGTGCAGGCAACTCATTCAATTATGACATGTCCCATTTTGCTCATCTATGAAGTGAGGATATGAATGGTACCCATATTGTAGGCTTATTGGCAGCTAATCTAATTAATCTGTGTAAAATGCAAAGAAAAGGTCTCAGCCTTATAAAGAAATGTTAGTTGCTGTTGCAGTTATTATCCAAATTATGGTGCGAGCTCATGGCCTGTCTCTGTCCCACAGTGGAGTAGACCCCTGGTGCTTAAGAAGTCGTCTTTTACTGTTGCTTTAATACATGTCCTCTTAAAAGTGCACCTATAGCCGAAACCGGTTTGGCTCAGTGGATAGAATGTCGGCCTGCGGACTGAAGGGTCCCAGGTTCGATTCCAGTCAAGGGCATGTACCTGGGTTGCGGGCACATCCCCAGTGGGAGATGTGCAGGAGGCGGCTGATCGATATTTCTCTCTCATCGATGTTTCTGACTCTCTATCTCTCTCCCTTTCTCTCTGTAAAAAATCAATAAAATATATTTTTAAAAAAAGTGCACCTATAGAGAAATCCTCTTCTGTGATACAAAACAGCATTGAGCAAGTTTAGGTTTTATTCGCGCAGTTAAAATGCCGTAAGGTTTCAGGGCCCTACCAAGCTCTTCCTCCCACGACCAGACATTCTGATGGAGACAGACAGGGTAACTAGCCAAACCCATCCACGCTGTCTTGACTTCTTGCAGGACCTTGAGAGAGAGAGAGAGAGAGAGAGAGAGAGAGAGAGAGAGAGAGAGAGAGAGAGAGAGATCTCCAAACTGATGATGAATCCAGCTGTACTTCAATCCAGCAAGTGTCAATTTATTCAACATTAATTCAATTGTATCCTAATTCTCAATTCTATAAAAATATTGTGCAAGGGAAACAAAGCAAAATAAAACAAATAGGGAGGAAAAAAAGAATCTGGCTAAATCCTTCTATCCCAAGGTGGATATGTATTCCACAAATACAACAAGTATAATTAAAGTGTCGTATCTTATACAAGGACTCCCACACACTATCTAAATAGAGAAAGAAACAATTTAGAAAATGGAAACAAAAATAAAAATTATAGCCCAAACCAGCTTGGCTCAGTGGATAGAGCATTGGACTGCGGACTGAAGGGTCCTGGGTTCGATTCCAGTCAAGGGCATGTACCTTGGGTGCGGGCACATACCCAGTGGGGGGCGTGCAGGAGGCAGCTGATCGATGTTTCCGACTCTCTATCCTTCTCCCTTCCTCTCTGTAAAAAATCAAAAATATATTTTTAAAAAATTAAAAAATAAATAAAATTTACAATGTAAAAAATCCAAGTGCAGCTCTTTGAAGGACTATATAGAATGTTGTGTCATGCAGGTCCCTACACTTCTCTATGTGAATTTAGAGAATGGCATGTTAATAATATGAAAACGTCTGATTTCCAATAGGTTATTAACATAATTTTTTAGTATTGCAGCAATCTAGATTTGTTAAAGGGAAAATAGCAAAAAATTGTTTCACCCACTGATTCAGTATACTTTATTTCTCTTATATGTATAAATTATCTGTGCATAAATTTGTGCCTTCTCAGAGCATGACTTTCGCTATTCTAAATATGTCATGTATACATGATACACCAATATTCCAAACAGAGCAAAACTGGGCTAAGATCTAAAAGCAAATTGCAAAGATCCAAATGAATGTACATACACTGGTGCTCCTCCTGTATATTTCTGGTAAAGAAATGGAGAAAACCACAGCTATGCCTTCAATAACCTCTACCCAAGAGAAGGCATTATGGTTGCTTCGAAAACTTCACTCACCACGTATCCTGTTCACACACAAAACTATTGTTGCTTACACTGGAAGAGTTCTGTGAGCAAAGATTGTAAAATCAAGTCATGTTCTGTGAACAATACTTTTAGAGCTTTTTTTAAATCTTTGAGTCATAAAATTGCACCAGCATTTGAAATGGATTTCCCCCATCATCCCTCAGTTAAGTCAATGTGTACGTAATTTTATCCGCAAATGCAACACTGGAGCAATAGAGTTAATGTTTTTAAATCTGTCAGGGTTGTAATGAAAAACAACTGGCAAAAGTATGCTGTATTTTCTTTAAAGTACTTGTTTGCACAACCTAGTACTTTATTTCCCACCAAAAATCAACCCATTATGGAATCTTAGGGCATTTTCTCATACGAGTATGTGGTTTGAACACTGTAACATACATTTTCATAAAATGTGAGAGTTTGCACTTTTGTTTTGAACACAGCAACAATAAAACAGAAGTCTAATTCATAGGATAGTATTGCTATACATCTAGGACCCTCTAGCAATCACCTAAAAATATATATAATTGATTTAAGGGCTTCAAAATCCACATTTTAATCAGACACATCCTCCTTTTATGGAACTAACGCCAAAGCCTGAGAGGATATTCCAATTAAGAAAAAGTTCAAGCCGAAACCGGTTTGGCTCAGTGGATAGAGCGCCGGCCTGCGGACTGAGAGGTCCCAGGTTCGATTCCGGTCAAGGGCATGTAACTGGGTTGCGGGCGCATCCCCAGTGGGAGATGTGCAGGAGGCAGCTGGTCGATGTTTCTCTCTCATCGATGTTTCTAACTCTCTATCTCTCTCCCTTTCTCTCTGTAAAAAAATCAATAAAATATATTTAAAAAAAAAAAAAAGAAAGAAAAAGTTCAAGCCAATGTCTTCCATTTGCATAAATGCTAAAATCCTAAACAAAATATTAATAAAATGAATCCAATGATATTAATTTAAAAAGTGTATCAAAATCAAGTTGGGTTTATTCCAGGAATTTAATCTTACTTATCACTCAAAAAGGAACCATTGTAATTCATCATATGAACTGGATATGGAAGAAAGATAGAGCAATCATCTCCCATAGACAGTTGATACAATATAACACATCTTTAAGGTAAAAATGTTTCAGTGAAAAGGAGCCGACTTTTGCTTTTATCTGCTTAAGAGCCCACCCATTTAACGCCTTATAGAATGGCTGAGACCAGAGGCAACAGGTTCATGCCAAGGGGATGATGTCTATGTTCCTAATTAAAGATCTATAGGTCTTGTGAACTGAGTTATTCCCAGAATGCCCTGTGTTCTAATCCCCTCTACACAGCAGGCTGGCCACTTATCCAGCCTCTGACATCCCAAACAGAAATCCCATTCCTCTCTCTTTGTCTGGACACACAGAGCATCCCACACCTGATTCACACCAATCCACGTGCTCACCCCAGTAGTAACTGGTCCAGAGAGGAAAGTGTGGTGCCGTGGTGAGTGGAATAGAAACCCCATCATTTTTCTCTTATCAAGTTTCACAAAGCAGAGCATCTCTTCCTAGTTTATTAGGAATAAAAGTTTCTTACACAACCACAACTTAAATAACTTTAAAACAAGAAATGCATTAGCATCTTTATTACAAATGTAATTGGTTTTCTTTTCTTTTACTCTGTGGGGATAGGGTCACTAGTTAAAATACACCACTGTAAAATCTGCAATTTAAATTTCATTTCATGCTGCATTGTAGAAAGAGTTTACATAAATAGCATCCATTAATCATTTAAAACAAAGGTTAAATGTAAATTAGGATCCTGCTATTTATTTCTATGATTATTTATGGTTTTCTGGTAAAGTTTTTTTGGGGGGTGAAGGAAATTGTTTTTGAAAGTAAATATATTTAAACTAAAATTGATAATTTCCAGAAATCAATCGACCTAGAGTATCATAGCTTCATAAATAGCATTCGAAGTTAAAAAGCATGTTAACCCATGCTTAACATCTAAAATTTTAATTATGTCGTGATTTAATTATTAAATGTCTTTCTTCTGGAGTCCTATCTACTCATATTAAATAACTATATTGAACACAATTTTGAGAAAGAATAATATTTTTCTAGTGGCTGTAATTTTTTGAAGAAGGTTAGAATATTGGTTTATCTTTTAGTTTATTCAACACAGGAAGGTAGTAAAAGGAATAACCTTAGTATAAGTTGGTAAAGATGATCTAATTTAAGCTGCATCGACAAGGGGACAATATCTGTATAAACACTTTGTTTCAGTGGTGTGTATAAATCCTTATTTATCCCTTTATTAGGAAATACTTTAGGAATTGAACTACTTTTTCTCATGCTCTTAGGTAATCCACAGTCCATTTCTTTTAAGTATTTGTATTGTTTAATTTCTTTCTGATGTTTTCACTTTTTTATCACAGCTTTACTATGATGTTAATGTCAAGAATGACAGTCTAAATTTCAGGAACCAGGGTGAAATAAGTAATCACATATTTTACCATCTTACTAAAGTTCAAAACGAAAGCATAAAAGGTGTTAGCTGAATTAAAGTTACTGAGAAGGAATAGTAACTTTGATGTATGAGGACCCAGAAATAGTAAAAATTACATTACAAGATTAAGAACAATTTGCTGTAACGAAAGTTGTGTGAATGTGGCCTCTTTTTCAGCCTCAAAATACCTCCTGTACAGAGGGTACAGTGTGGATGTGCTGGACAAAAGGGTGACTCACATTTCAGATGGGACAGAGCCGGAGGGCAAGAGTTTTCATCCTGCTATTCAGAACAGCACACAATTTAAAACTTAAGAATTGTCTGTTCTGGAACTTACCACTTAATATTTTCAGACCGTGGTTGACCTCAAGTAATTGCGACCAGGGAAAGTGAGACCTCGGATAAGGGGGCACTCTGGACTTATTATGCTCTAAACATAATTTTAGTTGCTCTTGACTAGTCCAAGTATACTTTAACTGTCTTTCTGATGAAATAATAATCAGAGTGAATTACTATGCTAAAAAGGATAGGTTACTAAGTTCAATGTCATTTGGAGCGGGAGAATAAAGGAGTCAGGTTCAGGAGATTATTTTCAGGACTTGGAGAGGAGTAAATCCTACATTGAAGCCAATCTACAGAAGTTTCCATCTGAAATCTAGATCTCCATTTCTACTTCTTTATTTTCTTTTTTTAAGTATCTTGACATATTTTTTCTTTTTAAAAAAATCTTTATTCTTGAAAGTATTGCATATGTCCCCATTCCCCACTCCCCCACTGACCTCTACTTCTAAACACAATGCAGCTTGAATGTGATCCTTCACCATCAAACCTTTAAAATAAGGAGAGTCTGTATTTTCATGTCTCCTGTGAGCACGAAGCAATACGGATACCAAGTGCACAAGGGGCAACTTTACAAATTAATTTACACTGAGAACAACTGTCACGCAAAGTGCAGTCTGATGCTCTCCCGTAAGGACGGGCACCAGCCCGTGAACACCCCGTGAGGCTGCATCATGGCTCCCTGCCCCACTCCGCGGTCTATTTCCAGCAGCCACCCTTTCAAAAATGTATGAGGACCTGGGAAGCACAGCCAGGCTGGAGAAGCCACTCGAGGTCTGCTTATGAGGATACTCGTTAAGCCTAATCAATAATTGATGAACCATTTGTGAAAACCATATGGGTTAAATTACATCTTGGCCTAGAGCAGTGGTTCTCAACCTGTGGGTCGCGGCCCCTTTGGCGGTCGAACGACCCTTTCACAGGGGTCGCCTAAGACCATCCTGCATATCAGATATTTACATGATGATTCATCACAGTAGCAACATGACAGTTATGAAGTAGCAACGAAAATAATTTCATGGTTGGGTCACAGCATGAGAAACTGTATTTAAAGGGCCAGAAGGTTGAGAACCACTGGCCTAGAGCTTTCAGAAAAGGGGCCCAAGTGTTTGCCCCACTGTTTGCTACGTAAACACGAGGTGGAAACTGATTATGTAACAAATAATGGGAAAAACGCAGGCTTTCTTTTCTCAGCAGACCAAAATTCTAAATACTACGCCATCTTTTGTTAAACGTTTAAGAGAATCTACTATGGAAACTATTAGGATGTAAGATTAATGGAATAAGCCGAAACCGGTTTGGCTCAGTGGATAGAGCGTTGGCCTGCGGACTGAAGGGTCCCAGGTTTGGTTCCAGTCAAGGGCATGTACCTGGGTTGCGGGAATATCCCCAGTAGATGTGCAGGAGGCAGCTGATTGATGTTTCTCTCTCATCAATGTTTCTAACTCTCTACATCTCTCCCTTCCTCTCTGTAAAAAATCAATAAAATATATTAAAAAAAAGATTAATGGAATAAAATGAGAATGTTTAAAAAAATTTTCAAATAGTCCCTAAGAAGTGCTAGACAGAGAAAAAAGAAATTGAATGGGCCCTATGAGAAAAGTGTTGTGTTGTAAAGACTTCAAAACACTACGTTATGTCTTCGCACATTAAGTATATTCTTATGCTACTCGTGTTGGGGTAGGTTCAGCTAATAAAAATCCACATGTTTGTGGCTATGTGACTATAAAAATCAAAGTACACTGAAAACATTTAAATATAGAAGTTTTAAATTTACAGAAACATTGCTAAGATAGTAGTTTCCACATACCTTCCACCCAGTTTCCCATAGTCACTTGTCATATCAATGAACCATTATTGATACATTAATAACTGAAGTTCACATTGTGTTCTGGTACCTTTAACTTTTCCCTAAGGTCCTTCTATACTCCAGGATCCCATCTGGGACCCCACATCACACTGAGCTGCCCTGTCTCCTTAGTCTGTGCTGGGGTGTGACCATTTCTCAGACTTCTCTTGCTCGGGACCACCACTGATAGTTTAGAGGGGGACTGGTCTTGTGCATAATGTCTCTCCTTTGGGATTTGTCTGGTATGTTTCTTAGGATTCAGTCAGGTTTGGAGGATGTCAAGTACATGCCTCATCACACTGTATCTAAGATGCATACTGTCTCCGTGACTTATTGCTGTTGATATTAACCGTGATCACCTGGCTGAAGTAGTGTTTGTCAGGTCCTCTACTCCAAAGTTCTTCTCTCCACCCCAAACCCCTTAACAAATGATCTCCCAGGAAGAAAGCCACCAAGTGGAGTCAACACTTGAACCATGCAGAGTATGCTGCCCCTCCTTGAGCGTGGACTCTCTGTGTAAATTATTTGGAATTTCTGTGCGTGAGAGATTTTGTCTATTCGGCCCCCTTTAGCCATTTCTTCAATCATCTGTTTCTATCAGTACACACTTGTGGGTATTTATTTCAGACTTTGAGCTATAATCCAATACAATTTTATTTCTTTTATTGCTCAAATTGCTCAAGCTTTGGCCACTGGGAGATCTTTCAAAAATTAATTGTATTAAGTGTGAGTGTGTGTGTATATTTGTGCACACACACTACCACTTTCATTCGGTGTGAGTATGTGTGTTTGTATATGTAAGAACTTCTTTACTTTGTAGCACTATGATGCTCAATGTTCACTCATTTTGTATTTTCTCCATCACAGAGAATATGACTCGAAAAAAATAATACATGTAAATAGACCTTGAAAGACATTTTTCCTTTGAATTTGTCTGTTTATGTATTATGATGAGCCTTGGAGTGAATTGCAAATTATCCTTAAAAATTGGGCCATTAATATGTTATAAAGTATAATAGTGGAAAGGCAAAGGCTAAAATGAAATTAAATGTTACTAAAAGGATGAGAATATCCTTCATTTCATTTCTTGTTCATGGTGACCCATCCACTCTTCTTGCCTTTACAAACAAAAAAATTGTTCTTTAACAGTTTCTACCTTCAACTGAAGCTCACATTATACATTGTGAATGGCCTTTTGCTACTTAATCATAATACTGCAAATGACTTTGAAAGAAAAGCAGATTTCAAATGCAGAATCAAATTGTCATACACAAGATGAAGGATCATAAAGAAAATTATATAATAGGATCTGACTGTTATTCTGAAAATTCATTTGCACTGAATTATTAGCGCCAAGGAATGAAATGTTTCTGAGAGATGATTTAATTTCCCCAAGAGTTATTGGCCCATATCTGAAAAGGAATAGTTGGTTCCTTCCGCGGTGATTAATTAGAATGTGATGCATAGCGTCGGATAAAGAAGTAGCACTGGCACATATTAACGATATTGGAATTTGGGTGTCTGCTCTCAATACAAACACCTCTGGCATCTAAACAAAGAGAACAGAATGTAAATGCACACTATACGTCCTATTTATGTTACAAAAAGGTAAGTATATTCTGTCTTAGTAGGGCTACTAAATATTTTAATTATAAATATATGGCTTATTTTCTGCAATTTTTTTGCTTGGTTTTTCTGTCACTGCCCATGTCCTTTTGCTTTTGTGCCTTTAAGTTATCATTAGACATCCAAATTCATGCACCAGAATGTTTAATATTGAAACCAAAATAACTCTCAAATATTGAAAAAAAACTTGTAAACTATTTTTAAAACATCAAAACCTGTACAAGGACAAGTAAAAGGTCTTTAGATATAGATATTCCTATATATTTACATATATGAGTAGCTATAACTTTCAATCAGCCTCTGCCACAAACACAATTAGAACAACTTCCACCAAACTTTATCACCATGCAGATAAATTACACAGATGAGTATATGGTACTTTTTATATACTTTGAGGGGTGGGGTGAGGAAATGATAATAGAATATTTATTTTAAAAAGTCAGTCTATTATTCTTTTTACTTCAAACCACATAATATTAGTCTCAAGTACTTTACAGTCTAGTTAAGTGAGAAAAATAGGAAGTATAAGTTGAAGAAATTTTAAAAAGATGGAAAGTATTGCTCTCAGGATTCTCCAAATGTATGTGATTTATGACAAAGCAGGAACATCACAAAGAAGTTGACTATATGAATGATATGAGAATATTTTTCAAAATTTACTGGTGGATAGTTTAAGCCATTATGATTTGCAGTTTAGCATTTTAAGTACCATTAATTATAGAATAAAGTCATGCTTCATTTTTGACAATCAAATACAATTTTACCAGAAGGGATCAAGAACTCTGAATGGGGCTCAAAGGAGAAATCTTCCTTAAAGGTCACCCTTACTAAACGGCATGACAATTTGATTATGCCATTCATACTCAGTACCCCAGTCTATTCCCAACACAGTGGCTAACATGATGCCTTTAAAAATGAAAGTCAGATCGTATTACTTCTATACTGGACACCCCACTATTCCAACACATAGCCCTCTGAATTAAAGCCAAAGTCATCACAATGGCCTGCCATACAGATCATAAAGGACCCGTACCCCACCCCATTGAAAATATGAGCACCCAAATCCTAATGATATTGTTTTACTCACTTCTGCCTCCTAACAGTACCTTCCACATACTCGCGCTCAGTAAACATTTGTTGAATGAACAAATGCTTATTAAATCTTAACCTTAAGGACAGATTTTTAAACTGTTTCAAGGGTAAACATTCAGAAAGAAAAATGTACTACGGACTTCAACATGGGCGAAAGAAAGTTGGAAAGAGTACTGATCTTAGACTTATAAGAAAACACTGGAAAAATCTGAAAATTCACAACTTTTTTTAATGCAACAGAGGTCAACAAAGTAACCCTGAATCTAAGGAAAAACAGGCATGTGTAAAGAGACACATTTCTAAAAAATAAAACTACCAAATCACACTCAAGAACAGATAGATAACCTGCATCAACCACCATTTTCAAAAGAAATTGAATTCATAGTGAAACACCTCCCCCACATGTTTGACCCTGTGAAAAAAAATACTTTATTTCACTCTACAATTTATCATTTTATATAGCCTAAATAAAGTTCATATAAAAAGAGTAACTTAAAGGTTAAGTTTGAGTACTATGCTTCATAAAAAAGAAACCACTAATATATTCTTTGAATTAGCACTGTACTCATATAGCAATTTTTGAGAAGTATTGTTTTAATAAGTTAAGTCTGTCTGAATCAAGACTACATAGTAATTAGATATTATGTTTGAATTAGTTAATGGAATATCCAAAACTAAACTTTAATGGAGAACTTTGCAATTGTAAGATAATTCTATGCGGAGTATATAATGTTATTAGTTTTCCCTTCTAACTTCTATTTCCTCTTGCCTGAGAAACTCTTCCTAAAACTCTCATATCTTATTTAGGAGCTATGGAAGAATATGGTGAGAAAAGTGGATTATGAGGCATCAAAAATACAACGGAAATATGAAGGTATTTTGAAAGTCAAGAAAATCTGAATATTTAACTTTTAACGGAACTTCGAAGCTTCAATTATATGAAATAGCTATCAGTTCTAACTTTAGGCAAAATGAATAATCATTTTCAAAATAACTTTACCTAAATATACAAATGAACCACATAGCACTCATCCAAACGTTTATAAAGATAGAAGGTAACTACAATGCACTGCCAACTCCTAAACAAAGCAAATGTCCCTATAATTTCTGAGAAAAACACCTGGACCTCAGCTTGCACTAAAAAGAAATGACAGCGTAGTTTGTCATTACAAGAACATCGCTGTCTACTGTTCATTACGCCTTACTCTCCATTATTGAGTAGAGCTGGATGATCCTTATTTCATTTACTTTCATCAGAAAGCTCTTCTGAAATGCTACTGGTTCATATTTGGTTTGAATGAAGCACTTTATTAAAAATGCTGGCTTGGTTTCCACTTAACATAGCTTGAATAGCTGAAAGGGAAATAATGGCACAGCATAAAATGGCCTAATAAATCAAAGGACACTTTTTTCCCTCTAAACATTTCCAAGGTTAGTTTTCATCTTAATAGAACTGCTGATCTGTCAACTGATCAACTGTAGATACGCCTGTGACTTGTGCCACGGGAGAGAGGGACGTCAGAAATAATGAGAAATAACCCTCAGAGCCTCGTCTAAAAGCATTTTTGTTTTGCTGCACATGCTTTGTGCGCGCTGAAAAAATCTTCTCCCTTCCTCAAAGAAGAATTTCAGTTGATTAAAAATAAAAAGGATTTAGCTGGTTCCTATTTCTAAGTGGCCTGGAACAACAGATCACTGTGGTAAACATCATTTTGGGGATTGACTTTATAGTGAAACGGTGATAGCAGCACTAGAAGTCTCCGGCTCCATCTGGGAAATAAAGTGCAACTATCCTTTGGAAGATTAGAAAGTTATATAATCTGAAGTAACAACAACCTTCAAGTTGCATCAATAATAATTAGAGGCCTCAAGGTCACCTCTGCAAAGGAGAGAGAGGCTGAGAGAAAAGAAAAGAGGGGGGGGGAGTGAGGGAGCGAGAAAGGGAGAGAGAGAGAGACATTTTTGGAGAATGAATGAATATATATATATATAAATATATATATATATATTCCAGACTATGAATTACACAGTCACAGATAACAAGAATACTGAAATCCCTTCAGACACACAGTGACAGTTACATGACAATTCTTACTTAATTCTGAGAAAGATAAAGGTTCTCTGAGGAGGATAAGAAACCCAGGTTGTACCATAGCTTATCGGCCCACAATAAAACCTTTAATCAGGAAGCGGGCACAAAGTAAACGTATTTCAATCGATTTTGAAATTAGGTGTGCACAAAGTAGGCAGAGAAAATAGCTACAATGCACACCCTTTAAGGGAAGCCGCCCCCAGCGCCCCCTGCTGACACTGGGTAGAAGTGTGTGCTTGGCCTCAGTGGCTCTGTCCTGGCAGGTAGGGCGCTCTCTCTGAAGGCTTGCTGAATATACTCCTAAATGATCTGCTTAAACGTCTCTAAGTGGAAACCAAGTTTTGTTCATGATACAACCCCATGTCTGTCACACAGTGAGCATTCGATAAATCTTGTTGAACCCCTGTGAAAGTATACAGTTCATTTCATCAGCCATCAATTTCAACTTCCTCTCAGGAAAAGTCAAAGTGAGAATTTTGCCCCCCTTCGAATCAAGGATTATACAAGAGGAGCTAAGCATTCCAATGCTTCCAAGGACAGCGGGAAGAGCGTTAACTCATCTGCGAATCCTTACAATCATAGAGCCCCTGCATTTGCCCTAAAAGAAGGTGCTTTCAACCAGGGTGAATCATTTAGAAGTCTTAGCCAGTATTTCGTTGGATCATATATCTCAATGCTCTTCAAGCTCCATAGGACTATTTGGAACTTTAACTTGGATAGTACACAAAAGCAACTTTTTACCATATTTTAAGTCATTAGTCTGATTGTTTTTATCTGAGCTTTATCAAAAGCATTATCTTAAGAGAAAATAATGCATTTAATATACAAGTCACATATCAAGGAAACACATACACCTGTACACATAAATCACCCTGGAAAGCCTTCCAAATACCTACTACAATCTATATTCCTATCAGCTTCAGAAAAATAGCTATCCCACCCTCTTGTTGGTGACTCTGGGAGCACATAATAGAATGAATGAAATGGGACAGTTGAAATAGGTCTTCGCTTTTCATTTACCTCTATTATCAATGCCATTCGCAGACTTCCTGGGCATTTCACTTTCAAACTAATCACTTGGTGGCACGATTTGTACCTGCATTGCCAACGTTCAGCTTCTCAGATTCATCATTGAATTTTACAAAATACAAACACAGAAAGTTGTCTGTCACACAGGGTAATGTGAGAAACGGAAATGAGAAACTAGAGAGAAATTGTCGCATTCTACAAATAAAGAAACATAATCAATCTCTTCTTATTAAAAACGGTGGAAGTGTGATATAATACTGTATTAATATAATTTTATTCTCTTTTATACTTACCTAATTTTCCCTTATAGAGTAGCAAAATGATTTTTAATATTTATTTAAGCCCAACTAATCTTTTTAGGAATAAAGCAGGTTCATATTTGTTAATTAAATTGTACCTCTACTATAAAAATAAAATTCACCAAAATTTTTTTTAAACAACAGTTAGAAAAATATTATCATTTACTTAATGTAATGCTACATTAACATTTTGCGAATTTTCTGTTTAATATAACCCTGTCTGTGCTATAGTATTAGCTGTATTTTTTATTCTTATAATTTTTCCAGATAAAATAGCAGTTTGAAACTACAATATTAATATTATAATAAACTATATATAATAAACTAATATTATAATAAACTATAATATTATAGTCATATTCATTTATATCATACTCAATGTATTATTAAAAAATACAGCTCAGCAAACTTATATGAAAACATACATCCTATGCATTTAAGAGACTCAAAACTGTTAATGTTAAGACTATATTGTGTGTCTATAAGGTCAGTGAAGAGACAAAATAAAAAATGATTAAAAAAATGGACACAAATCATAAAAGTAATATTTAAAACATTTGTTTTCAATACATGTGAATTTGAAGTTTATAGCATTTATTTTAAAAGTTAGGGTGCAGTAGCAGATATACTAATAGGTCAACACATCTGTAGTTAACCACTGTTATACAGTTTGGTAGATTCAATAGAATAAACAAAAAAAGGAGTAAAACAACTGAAAAATCAAAATGATAAGGAATGGTGAGTCCTCTAAAGACATTTTTTCCGTGAAGTATCTCTCTTGAAGTTATTTCTTTTCAAAATTAGAAGTGCACAAGGAGGGAGGAAACTAAGCATCTACTCCTGAAAGTGCAGCACAAGTTGCTGAAAATAACTACCCAGTGACAAAAATAAATGCATCTGTGAGCACGTGAGTGCAACTGTGTACCACAGGTAGTAAATGCCAGGTTATGTTTCCATGATTTTATGGATATCAGGCTCATCTGTATGGTCTTTCTAACAGCAATTTTATGACTAAAACTAATAAATATAGGAAACCTCTGATTTTTAATAATACGAGCTTTCTTGTGGCAGTAACTTAATTTGGGCCAATGCAACATGAAGGCTAAGGTGAAAGCCAGCCCCGAAACGTAACTTCAAATAGGAAATGCATTTCTTGTCCTATATCTTCCTGAAGTCATTACTGCATTTTTTGAAAGTAGGCTTTAGGGGCTTCTTTTCCACTTCAAAGTTAAACCCATTAAACGTACTGTTCCATGTAATAAATTAATAAACAAGAATAGATTAACCACATGGCATGGGGCATTACTTCCCTCCAGTGTCTCTCGTTCTCATCTAGTCCATTGTTGTTTCTCTCCTGGGAAGGGGTGGAAAGTTCTATTTAAATTGAGATTGAAGAAAGTGCTTGGTAAGATCTTTCAGACTCCCAGAAGTGTGGGATGTGCCAGAGAGAGAAAAATAGAGGTTTTTTTAATGGAGCTTTTCTATATGTTGGCCCGGGAGCAGCTCTGTTGCTTGGCTGCCAAAACAGCCCTAGCAGGCTTTCAACTCCCACCAGAGCTGAGAAAGCAACCCAGAAACAGGTTCCTTATGTACCAACTATCTTGTGTGGCTGCTGAACTTGAATATTGACCTTCCCCATGAGCTTTTGCCTGTAACGTGCAAAAGTCCTGCAGACTTTGCTAGATGCCAAGGGGAACAAGACCAACACCAGCAACCAACAAGCAGCTGCTCTTTGGGGTTGAAGCTCTTCCTGGGAAGATTGCTATCATTGTGACTTCCACCCAAAGGGTGGTGCATGCTGCCTACCACTGGGGAGAGATGTACCTTATCAACCTGGAGCAGCTTTGAGAAGGAAAGAAGGTCTGATGAACAATCGCATCAGGACAATGCATGTCCCAGGAACACAATATACACAGTATAGCAGCTAGGTAGCTCTTTAACTTACTTCCATAACATTTCCATTAATCTAGGTGAAAAAATCCAATCATGCCACTTCCTTCCCTATAAGCAGATGTGGGCGCTGAGCAAGTGAACTTTGGACAACCTGTTAACATTAGGAACATTTGGTTTATTTGTTAAATTCGTTCATTTAGAATAAAATGTCAACAATGCCCTTTGACCGATGAGTAATGACCTTGATCTACAATTCGAACTGCCATCTCTATGCTATGTATCTTCAACATGATTCTTCTTTCCTGCCTCTCAGCCCATGTCCATGAGCACTCAAACTCTCCTAAACCAGGTTTCCTGTCCCTTTGTGAGAATCACCAAGTTACGTCATAACTAATGAGCAAAATCACACTAATGCCCAGAGGGGAACAGAGTGTAACTACTCAATGAACAGTGATGAGGGCATTGTCAAGAAAGAAGTCTTTGCTTTCAGTAAATAAGAATGTTAAGTCTTCTTACATTTTAGAAATACATTCTGACAAGAAAAGTTAATCATGTAATAAGGTCTCACTTATGTCAAAGACATAATCTTGACTTTCTTTAAAAAAAAAAACAAAAAACTCCATTTTAAGTACTGTTGGAAAAGCTTGAAATGAGCATTGATTTGAAAGCTAGAGAAGTTGCCCTGGCTAATGTCATCCTAGAAGAAGGTTTGAACCTATGTAGAAAGATCTCTGAGTATCCACTGTGTTGTGAGGGATATGTAAATACGCTGCTTCTAGTTGGGTCTCTCAGTATGAGATCCCAACCTCAAAGAGATCTAAGGCATTACATTATCAAAAGTGTCACACTGCCCAGTCCGTGTGGCTTAGGGGTTGAGCATGGACCTATGAACCGGGAGGTCACAATTCAATTCCCAGTCAGGGCACATGCCCAGATCCCCAAGTGGGGGCATGCAGAAGGCAGCTGATCAATGATTCTCATCATTGATGTTTCAATCTCTCTCTCCCCCTCCCTTCTTCTCTGAAATCAAAAAAATATATTTTTTAAAAAGTGTCACACTGACAATGCCACCGCCACTCATTTATAAGAATCCTGCACCCCTGGGATAGATGACTTCCCTCTCATGCTGATAAACATTGCTTTATCATCCCTTCAAGGTTAAAAATCAATGGTTTGCCTGTCAAAACATCTGTTTGTAAGCTTGTCTTTGCTTTTCTCAGGGGTCACATTTACATGCTGGGCTTTAAGCATGCCAAAAATGAGATGCGTAAGATTCATTTGGCCTATTTTCTTTTCAAATATGCCAGGATGCCTCTAGGAGAGAAAGAAAGAAGGGGAAAAAAAGAGCAATGTAGGCCTACACTCATCTATTTGTAATGAGAACAAGTTAGATTTCACCTGTTAAAACTTAATGAATAGCATCTCCGAACAGGTGACTAGAGAAGTGAGCATCGATTTTAAACCGAGTGATGGATGTAGAATAAATGCCAGCCCAGGGGATTCAAATAAGGGCAACTTTGTTGTGCTGCTGTTGGTGTTAGACAAGCCTATGGAAAAATAAATTAGATTATCTCATAGAGAGACTAGATAGATCTTTATATTTTATTTAATTCATCTTCACATGCAAAAAAAACCAAAAACACAAAAACACCCTTTAGACAATAGTCTATTGAACAGCTTAGCACTTTTCATTCAAAAATCTTTGACACAGATAAGAGAACTGGGGTTTAGCTTTAAAAGCAACACTGCCACCAGGGTCAAGATGACTGCAACAGCCAGTTGATGTAGTTGAGGAAAATGTTCTAGAATTTCTTATGATTCTATAGAAAGCACCTCAAATCCAACATAGCTAAAAACCCAAGCTCTCTATTTTCTCCCCAAATCAACTCTTTCCTGGAACATTTATTTGGTCTCTGGCAGCTCCCCTCTCCCAGTCTCCTCAAGCCCCAAACCTTGGTGTCATCCTTGACTCCTCTTTGTCCCGCATCCTATATCCACGTTGTCTGCAAATCCTATTAGATCCAACCACAAAATATGTCCAGATATCAGCTTCCTCTCACCACCCCTACTGCCGTGAGCCTAGTCCAAGCCACCTAACTCTCATGTGGACTATTCTGCAGCCTCCCAACTCTGTCTTACACCTTCTAGTCTGCTCCCAAACTAGCCCCAAGAAGCATTCTATTAAAAAGCAAGTGAAGTCAATTCATATTTTTGCTCATATTCATCCAGCAGCTCCCCATCTCACTCAGAGAAAAGATCTTACTATGACCCTTAAGACTATAACCTTTGACTCCTTTGCAATATTTCTGAGCAAAAACTTATGGGAGATCTTTGATTTTTTGCTTTTCAGGGGTTTTTGTTTGTTTATTCTAACCAAGCAAAACCTCCTAACTTCCATTTCAAATGTGTTCTGTTGTTTGAGAGAATCGTTGATTGATTGCCTCCTGCACATCCCCTACTGGAGATGGAGCCTGCAACCCCAGCATGTGCCCTGTCTGGGAATTGAACCATGACCTCTTGGTTCATAGATTGACGCTCAATCACTGAGCCAAGCCAGTCAGGCTCTTGTTTGTGGTTTTATACAACATCTACAGGCAGCCTCAATTCTACTTTCAGGTCTTCTCTTAGCTTTAGGGCTTACATGTGTTAGAGCTAGCAGACTATATTTAATGAATTAGCCATGTTTATAACGATAATTTTCTCATAAATAAGACTGTATTACATGGGAGAATTATATATCTATAAAATGTTTACCAGATAAAGCTTAGGTGAATGTGTATGTTTGCTTTTAACGTATGTGATCTTGAAGCTTAAATGGCATCACTAAATAAGTCTTCAACATCCAAAAGCCCCCAAAGATAACTACACAAAGTTCTATTATTGATGGTCTTGAACTGTGGGTAGCCATGAAAGCCTGAGGATCATTTCCATTTAGGATAAGAAACAGAGGGCAAATGTTATATATACATTCTTTAGATGATTGAAGAACCCTGGCTGTTCTCATTGATCAGATCAAATCAATGGCATGCAGAGAATATTTCTAAGACTAGATGTTAGTCTCAGGGAAAAACAACAACAGCTTTACTTCAATCATGCAAAGCATGGGGTTTAGGATTGCAGCCTCTGGCTGGGTCTGCTTGGACATTAGCCCATCTGGAACCTTCACAGGCTTGAAACTTAGACAAGTTATTTAACCATTCATTCCCCATCTCTTCATTGAACGTGCTGATAATAAGAGCTCCAATCTAATAGGGGTGTTGTGAGGTATTTTACAAATGAAATATACATTTTGTAACAGTGCCATTGCATTATCTGTTATCTTTTTACTAATAGCTGTGACTCCCACTCTAAGAGACAAATTTAAATAACTTAGACAAGCATTTAGTAAACTTACTTTCTATTAGATTTTCTTAGAAAACATGTGAGTTTGAATATTTATGAACTCTCTAATGATTCAGGAAAGCTGAAGGTAAAGTCTGCATTACATCACCTTGCTTCAGTTAACCAGTGCCTTTCCCAAACTTATGTGGGTTTTAAGGGAGGAGCAAGGGATGGGTGTTTATTTAGGTTCCCCAAGTGGCTGACCCTTTTTCAAGGACTTAGGTACACGTAGTTTATTTGGATGTGATCCCAGGAGATTTCAGGAGAGAAGCAGAAAAGTGAGAAAGAGAAGGGAAGGAAGCCAAAAATGGGTCTGTTACCAAGCAAGTTACCACCACGGTGAAAGCTGGAAGCCAGTGTGGAACACCAACCTCAGGTATGCTGCCTACGGAGTAAGAGGGTGGGAGCATTTATATCTACTGAAATCCATCCGTGATTTAGTGCTAATTCTGAGTGCTAGAAATCCCTGGGCATTTGCAGCCTGGTTCGAGAAAGAGTGAGCTCACAGGGCCAGTGAGCATCTTCAGACAGAGTCGCGGATGCTAGCAGTTGGAAGTAGCACCAGTGGGCATGGAAATGTAACTGCCAGGAGGCTGCAGACAGGGCACGGGCAGGCAGCACGTGGTACGGCATCCACAGAGAAAAACTGAAGATCCGAACCAGGAAAGCCTTCGTGCATTTCTGCACAATGTCAAAACCAAGTACAATGTGTAGGCAATCCTACCGGGAAGAAGAAAAATAATCTTAAAATTTAATCCTGGAGTCATTTTAGAGAAAAGGGGGACTTGGGGGCAGTTTTGATTTTAAAATCCCCCAAAGAAATATATCTAAAGAATTCATTATAATGGTGGAATGGAATGGAAACAGAAAGAGCAAAAGAATAATATGAGTTTCCAAAGACATTTAGTGTTATCCCAATTCCTCACGTAATGATAAATTTTACTGCCCCATAATTCTTATTTATTAAAATTTCTTGTGTTTCAACAGCTCCAATGAGATGCAACTTTTTGTTTTTATGTTGGTCCAGGGAGCTCTAGAGGACACCGTACTCATATAACATATTAAGCACACCATCACTTGCCCATCAAACTCTAATAAATTTTCGCATCTTGTGATTTAAAAGGAATGTGAGGTCCTGAAAGGTTAGGACACATTACAGTCTTCAATTTTCAAGTGTGCAGCCCCGTTTCTGTACGACTTGTGAAGAGTGTGAACATTAAGCTTTAACGAGGCTTGCTGGAGAAAGCATTATTCATGCTTACTTCTTGCAGATTCTAGTTTTGAATTGACCCTTATAAGAAGAATGTGTAGATTTATGAATAAAAAAATACTGAATGGTATGGTGGGTGGAATGTGGCATTACAGCAGAAAAATAAGGTAGTCATGGTATCATAGTGGCAGGTCAGCTATGAGCCCTGGCCTGGGAGTTAGGTAAGATGGTTTCCTTTCTGGAATGAAGAAAACAAAGAATATACTAGATAAATATATTTTTTTAGTGAATAATAAGATAGAGAAGAACTGAAAAGATACTGGAAAATTCTGAGGAATAAAACCTAAATCCAGAGCAGGAGATGCTATGTCAGAGTGCCAAAGTATTTTTTGTCCTGAGGGTATCAATTGGTCCATTTGGCAAAATCAGGCTCTGGTCTGTGGCCTCCTCGGGCCAGTCCAGTAAAGAAGCCACAGAGAAATACGCCTCACTAGTAAGTGAGGGTCCCCCAAGGTCGACACCAATCAGAAAAGAAAACCGGAATTGGTGTTCCCACAAGACCACCATTCTGGTGCGTGGTAGGTAGACATTTGACTAGCTCTAAAAACAGTTATTTTATAAAAAGCAAAACTGCATATAGAGGGATTATAATAGTTTAACTTATGCACAGAAAAATATGAGAATATACCCAAATGTTAGTGACTGTTATCAATGATGATTATTATAACCTATAATTGGAATTTTCCCCCCAATTTTTATATTCGTATTTAACTTTAAGATGTTCTCAAAAGAATATGTATTGCTTCTGTATTAGAAAAATAAGAAAATATGCAAATAGAGATATGATCTCACCCACACACTTTCTAGTGCATGATACAATACCTGCTACATCTCATCACGGAACCCAACATCACATCTGGCACTGATATATGCATACATCTCAGTTTCATGTCAAGATAAATCCATTTTGGTTAGCTACACACCAATTCAGACAAGTGCAAATGGGATTCTTTTGTTCGTAGAACTTTTTGTGGGTCAAAACTGTCCCATAGTCTTTATGTCTCTTGTCTATGACACTACTGGACAATAAATTGTGCATAGAGTAAACAGTGATGACTTACTTGATCAGCGACTTAAAGAAAATGTACCCTGGCTAGTGTTGCTCAGTGGTTGAGTGTCAACCTATGAACCAGGAGGTCACAGTTTGATTCCAGGGTAGGGCACATGCCTGGGTTTCAGGCTCAATCCCCAGTAGGGGACATGCAGGAGGCAGCCATCGAAGGATTCTCTCTCATCATTGATGTTTCTATCTCTCTCTCCCTCTCCCTTCCTCTCTGAAATCAATAAAAATATATTTTTTTAAAAAATTAAATGTAACATTTAGGTTTGGGAGATGAAAAATAAGGCATTTCTCCAGGAAGAGGGTGGTATTTTCAACCAATAGATGTGAAAGTAAGCATAGAGCATGTGAAAGGTAGTTGGTATTAAAGACGATACTGTAAGCTGAGGACATTTCTTTCTAAACATTCTTTGTGGGCAGCTCCCATTTGTTTTATGACTCTAGTGGGCGAGAGGGAGCAACCTTTAAAAGTTATTTTGCAATGCCGTTTAGTATCCCCTGAATTAGCTACCCAGTCACGAGACAAAGGGAGATGATTACCTGTGCTATTAATTATAAGCTTAATTATTTCACTTTATTAGGTCCTATTTTTAGAAATAGGACACTTATCCTAATTCTGGCATTGAATACGCGTCTATCCATCAGACTCTGCTTGTAGGTGACACCAAATTCCAACTGTGCTCTAACATTTCTGGAAAGATGTTTTACTTAGAGCATTCTGTGTGATTATGCCGCCCACACAGGGCTGAACAGAAAGGCCCCGGGATACACATGGCAGGTTATTTACACAAAGAGAAAAACAAAGGAGCCCAAGAACACTCTTGGATTTACAAAACCCATCTGTGTTTGAAATTCGATTAGCATTCCCAAATGGCGACTATTGGTTCCTTTCACACAGGTTATTTTTAAATTCCTTTGAGAACCACTAGGCATTTTAATATGTAAAGTTTACTTAGGAAAAAACACACACCCATAATTAACTAGTTCAAGCCCCTAGTGAGGTATAGTTATCTTCATCAACTGTGTCTGATGTTTATCTAGTGACCTTATTGTGTCACTGATATCTCTCAGAGACAAACAGCAATAAATGGTGTCATCTCTTGGACAAAAACAGCGGGGGTGGGAGGGCAATAGAAGTGTCATTTCCTATGACAGAAACCGGGATACCCATGCATTCTTCAGAAATCCTGGTACATAAATATTAAATTCCTTTAGTCTAGTTTGTAATTAAGAACAAAACAAAACAAGAACAACAACTAAATCACAAATCTTGCATTTGCTAATGATTTTAGCATTTTTGGCTGACTGAGTTGTGAAATCTTTCTTGGAACTTAGTCCATTCAATTCTGGAGGTACATTCTTAATTGTTGGAGTAGAAATATAACTATGGACAATATTAGCAAGAGTATTTTGTAATGGTAATAACCAAACTGCATATTAGAAATAGGTAGTTAAGCCTTGCCAGCATGGCCCAGTGGTTGAGCATCCACCTATGAACCAGAAGGTCAAGGATCAATTCCTGGTCAGAACACATGCCCAGGTTGTGGGCTCAATTATCAGTAGGGGGCGTGCAGGCGGCAGCCGATCAAGGATTCTCTTTCATCATGGACGTTTCTTTCTCTCTCTCGCTCTCTCCCCCCCCCCCCCTCTCTGAAATCAATAAAAATACGTTTTTGTGGGTGTTTTTTTTAAAAAAAAAGGTAGGTAAAAGCAGGAAGGGCTCTTTATAACCTATTCTCTTTCAACATTAAGCAGTTAATTTTTAAACTTTTTTCTTAGTGTTTTCTGAGAAAGTTTCTTTCACTGCAATTAGAAATATTGAGAGTGCAGCACGTTATATTAGATACATTTGCTCGTGATTCACCAAACACCCTCTGAGTCTGACAAAGGAGGGATTGGGATTGCTGTTTTGCCTTTTTTTTTTAATGGATGAGACTATCAAAAAGGAATTCTGAGATTTTTAGCAAAGTGTCATGTGTTATTAAAATAATGTTTTAAGTCATTAAGTTCAGGAGAACAAACTGCACAGTTCATGCCTCGATAGAAACCCTTAACAAGATTAGAGAAAGTCCCTTATGTCTTTTGAAGATTCGTTTATGACTGAGATAATAATAAGTCATTAGTTTTGAGTCAAGGTTGAAAAGTAGACACACATAAGAGTGAACTCTGTCTAAAACCCAACTCCCAGGTGAAGCATTAAATATGACAAGAATGTTAACAGCCAATAATAAAAGAAAAAGCTCTTGTCATGCCTCAGTTCAATAAAGTGTTTATGACGTGGTTCCTGGGTCCACTCAAATACTGCAAGAACCAGAAATATAGTTATGATTTCACGTGGATATTGACATTGAATTCTCCTTTTTAAAAACTAAAAAGAGCCCAGCCTCGGTGGCTCAATGGTTGAGCATTGACCTATGAACCAGAAGGTCACTGTTCAATACCTGGTAACAGCATATGTGCAGATTGCTGGCTTAATCCCCAGTAGGGGACATGCAAGAGGAAGCCAATCAATGTTTATCTCTCTTCATTGATGTTTGATTTCTCTCTCCCTTCTTCTCCGAAATCTATTTTTTTAAAAGTAAAAAGAAGAGATACAAAGGATATCAAACCAAGAAACCAAACTATTTCATTATATTAACATAGTAATTATATAAGAAATTTTCCAATTGTAGTTAGATAAAATTAAGAGCAATTGTATATTAAAAGAGAGAAAATTCTAGTGTACTTTCCAGTGCAGATGAGCCTTTCAAAATTAATCATTGCATTAAAAACAAAGAATCTACCAAAAAGTGACCATCATAGAAGCATGTAGTCTTCTTAATGTCTCTTATGACAAAATGTGACTCTTCCTATCACCACTCCTAACATACTTCGCTATTTCTTTGCTTTGAATTGTGTGTGTGTGTGTGTGTGTGTGTGTGTAATTAATGTAGAAGGACTTGCATCATAATGCAAAAAGGTCAGACCCCAATAGTACTCCCATCCTAGGAATCCACAAGTTAAACTGACCTTGGTCTTCATCCAATCAAACCCCCAGGTGATCATATCACTGGGGATGTGGGGGAGAGAGGTGGGAATAGAAAATGACGAAGTTACAAGTTCACTCTTACGCGTGTCTACTTTTCAACCAAGAGTCATCGCCTTGGTTTGCCAGGGCTCGGGGGCAGAGCAGTTGAGATATTTTCCCACAGGAGAAGAAACCTGATCCCCTGTACTTACCAGACTTCATCCTCGAGAAAGTTACTGTACTAACAGATCTTTCACTCTCTAGCATGATAAAATTAATTCACAGATCTGTTGTGAGAACCACAGAATGAATGAATGATAGGTAGACAGGTAGACAAAATCCTGGGTACATAAACACAATGATAGGTAGGTACATAGTAACATGAAGGGGGAAATCAATAGATGTAGGTAGGGCCTAGATATGGGTCATGGAAGAGTGCAAACTTCCAAAGATGACTAGACATTTGGAGACAGGATAGAGAGAGAATGGTGGCTCAATTACTGTGGCTCTTTTGAGCCCCTCTGAAGAGATTAACTCTACCCATTCATGCACATTCTGCCCCGCTCTGCTGCTATGGTATACGCCATACCACACGGTGTGAGGTTGGTTTTCTGTGACTCACAGTTTAAGTCATATTCTGCCCTGACTGCATTTGATAACCCACTTTATCTGATGCACAACAAAGAAGCCTGCTGTTGTTTTGTTCAAGCTGAAATCAGTACGATCAATGTACCTGTACATCTCTTTAGTGAAGTGAGGGTAAATGGGCTGCATGCTAGGACCTTCCTGAGGTGCTTTTCACCTTTGCTCTCCTGATTGGTAGAAGAGCTCCTAGGGGATGTGGGTCTCAGAAATCCAGACAGTGTCTCCATCACAGGTCAACCGTCATGGCTTAGGAAGCTGGGGTGTTTCGATTTAAAGCTACCTATCTCTGTGACACAATCCTCTCAGTCTGCTAAAGGACATACCGGACACTCGTTGATTTATGCCCTACTCCTTTCTGACTATCCTTAATAAAGAATGACTCTAATTGAGCACAGCTCTTTGATCTCATGTAGCATATTGCTTTGAAAGAGTTGATTTGAGCTGTTAAAAAGAAGCTATAAAGATACAGATCCTAATAAAACATCCCATTTTATTCAAAATCAGGACAAGAGTTGCTCGATAGCTGTTAATACTATTTTTGCACATCGAGTTATTTTTGGGTCTCAGATTTCACGCGACGTAGCCAGTTACCTAAAAGATAGACAATGGTTAGTGAGGCATTGGGCACCATCTTTAGAACTGGGATAAGCAATGAGAGAAATACCCCAGCTGAAATAGTTGATAATAAATGTTCACATACAGTGTCCCCCAAACCATAGCCAATTCCAACTTTATTCAAGCAAACAGTTGAAAACGGGGCAGAACCAAGTACAATAGCAAAGTGTTGTAATGGGCAAACAGAACCTATGTCCAAGGGGTTCAAAGTGGATGCGAGTGGACAATAGGCATTTGGAGGTGTATGTAATGCTGGCAGGTATCTATTATTGGATTGGATTTTAAGGAAAGGACTATAGCCCTCAGGAAAGGGATAAAAAAGTTAATGTCTTTAAGGAACGGTGGTACTAGATGGCTTGCTTAGAAATTTAAGAAACGGAACTTTTAAAGTTCTGAAGCATATGAATGAGCATCCTGGATGAGAAAATAATCAGGTCAGGGACTTGGGAAAGAAACAGGGCCCATGGGAATGGCTGTATCATCTCCCTAGAGATATTTTCTCTCACCTCCTCGCAACTATCTCTGGGTTGGAAACAAAATGACATGAATGCTGCCCCTCCTGCCCCCCTCAGGACAACAGACAGTATTCATCAGCGTTCTTTCCTGTTGATCCTGGATCCTCTTGCAATTCTTCCCTAAAAGTTACTCCAAAAATCCACAACCAATAGCTTTCCAAGGCGAAGCCTTTTTCTCTACTTCTGATACTTATACACATACATACATCTAGATAGATGGATGGGTAATTCAGATAATAGATATACATATGCCTATATCTGCAGTTCCATATATATTTTTAATATATAATTTTAAGTTAATTTTATTGATTCCGAGAGAGAGAGAAGGGAGAGGGAGAGAGAGAAAACATTGATGAGAGTGCAAAACATTCATCAGCTGCCTCCTACATGCCACCCCCTGGGGATCGAGCCTGCAACCTGGGCACATGCCTGGACCAGGAATCGAACTGGCAACCCTTCAGTACATGGGGCGACACCCAATCAACTGAGCCACACTGGCCAGGGTAAAATATATATATGTTTTTTAATGTATTAAAAATATAGTAAAAGGCTTTTTGAAAATAAGCAGTTCTTTTTATATTCAATTTCTAGGTTAGTAATTATTTTCCATATAACCAGACACTAAAATAACTACAGAGACATAATGATTCATTTTTCTCCTTATCCCACAATCCTATTACTAACCAAGGTCTACTAACTACCCTTTAGAAGGCTCTGACCCCTGCATCTGCCTTATTATAAGAGCTCTTGAACTTGTCTGTACCCTTTCTACCAGGTTCAATGACCAGTTTCCTAATTTATATTCCAGCCAAAGTTACTTACAAGTCAATTTTAAGCAATTTCCTCCTATCTTTAAAGTCTTCATTGATTCTCATTATCAATGGATTAAAATTTAAACTCAGCATCATAAAACTTTCATAAGATAACCCGACCTCCATTTCTGCTGAAGCAAAATCTCTACTTATCTATATATGTATATATTCACAGGTATTCACATACAGTATATAACATAATATATAACATATATGGGTGTGTAATACTATAGATATATATTCATCATTAAACGCAGTAATTGATGCTTAGTTGTAAATTGTGTATTGATAACTCAATCCACTTGCAAAATGATATGGAACTAATATTCACACAACTCCAATGAGCTCTTGACCGTGACTGCCTTAGGTGATTCTCAATGGTCTTTGCATCACTGGGCCTGAGAGAGCACCGGCCCATAAGTAATGACCCGTAAAAGTGACGATACAAACGCAAAGGAAGGCTTTATGAGAGGCACCTGTTATTGAGCAGCCTGTGTGTATGAAACAAAACAAGAGTAACTGGACAGTGTGTTTCCAAAAGCAGAACAGAAATTGCTTAATTCTTCCATTCTTCAAACCAGTGATGATTCTAGAGACCTGGAGCAGAGAATCCCCTGGGGAAGAGCACAGATGGCCCATTCTCACTCATTTTACATTATTCAGGAAATTAGCGTATTTCCCTCTGTTCTCTACCTACTACCTAAAAAATTCAATCACCTCAACTTCAAAGCATGATCATGTCTAAACCTTCTTTTAGCTATATTGTCAGTTTGCTCCAATCAGTTTATTTAAACAAAATTAGGCTATTTTTTCTGTCCTTCTTTACTTCACAAATATTGATTAATGGCCACAAGTGGGCTAGGCGCTGGGGGTAGAATGGTGAACACAACAGGACAGGCACGGCCCTTGCTCTCCTGAATCTTCCATTTCACTGGACATATCAGGTGATGCGTTTTACAGCCAGAGAGACTGATGGTCAAATGCTTAACCTACATCACCTTTGCTAGTTCTGGAATGATGGGGAAGCCCTTCATCTCTACCAACTGCTTTTCTGAAAGACTAAATAAATGTTGTGCTTGCATTCCAATAACAGTTTTATTATCTTGAAAACTATATTAAGTTACTTTCAGACAAATAAAGAAAAGATATATTGTAACAAAGATACTATTTTCCCTTGTGGCATTCATCATTTTTCCAAAGAGCAAGATACAGAGCAGAACAGAGCACATTCAGTTCTCTATTTATGTAAGAAAACATACATATGTATAGAATAAAATTAAAACATTTTAATAATTAATATATGTAATGCTAGAGCTTACCAGGTTTTTCAAAACTCTTGTAATATTGATTTGTGATAGCTTATGATATTTACTATGTCAATCCCAAGAAATGTTGTGTCCATGTACCTCCCTTATACTTCAAAAAATAAATATGTGAATGTAACACTTATTTATCAAGATAGCTACCACATTTGGAAGCATCCCCAAGTAAATCCAAGCAGGGGAATGGTTATCATCGCAGCTAAGATGTGCAGCTACTCTGGCCTTAATTCTTCCCTTCAGGACAAAATAGACAAAACAAAACCACCACCAACAACAACCAAAAATTTCACTTTGCAGACAAAATAAAATTACCTGCCACATGATACAATAACTCAACCCATAAATATGTGCTTTTTAATTTGCATGACCATAGATAATTCTATATTCCACAAAATGGCTAAAATATCTATTCTTACTATACCCAATTCCCCACCCCTAACTTCCAATTGATATCATTGTCACACTACCATTTCACTGAAGAGATAGAATATCCTATCTAATAAAGACAAAATATGCAAATTGACCATCACTTTGCAACAAAGATAGCAGCGCCCACAGCCAATAAGGAGGGAATATGCAAATTAACACAACAAAGATGGTGGTGGCCAGCCAGGAGCAAAGGCGGGAGGTGGCTCCCGGCCCTGCAACAAAGGCGGGAGGTGGCGGCCAGAGCGAAGACCCGGGTCCTGGGTGCCAGAGAGAAACCGGTGCCAGCAGCCAGGGGAAGGTAGGCCAATTCTTGCACAAATCTTCGTGCATCGGGCCTCTAGTTACCTAATAAAAGCCCCTTCTAAATTTTTCCTTTTGCACTGTCTTCTGTTTACAATGTCCTTTGCAAATATTTGTGGAGGTTACTATGTTTAATGTACTCTCCACTCCAGTGACCAAAGCATGTGGTAGAAGAAACAGGTCATGGAAATGATGTTTGAACATACCACACTGAAGAGAGTTTCAATGTCTTTTTGAAACTCTTGTCATCAGAAATGTAATTCCGCCCACACCTCAGTCAACATCTACCAAGGAAATTCCATCCATCCAAAGGGACCTACAGCCCTTAACTTGACTGATATGCTTAAGCATCTACTGTCTTAAGAGACAATGCAGCTTGAAAAGTTCGAGGCACTGTTGATACAGATAAGTTATCACCGCTCTGTGACAGGTAAGGTGTTATGCCCAGATTTTCCCCAGATGTACGGCATGAAATTGACATTTTGAAGTTTCTTCAGCAGGATATAAAGATTTTATATAAATGCAAATTTTTCATTTCATAAGTGACATTCTAAATGCTAGAACTGGCTGATACAGGTACCAGACAAGAAGGTTTTCATTCTGAAATATGCAAGGAATTATGTGGTGATAAAATCTCTAGTTTTAGTGGTTTCTTGTCTATTCTTTAAAAGTAATCCTCCCTTGATCAAATATAAACAAACCTAAATTGTAAATAATTTCCTCTTTGTTTACTGTTCCTCATTCCAAACCATCACTAAATTGTGAAACAGGTCAGTTTCTCTAGATGAATCATAGCATTTTGGTTTCAATTTCCAAAATGTTAGCATTTCTTCATGAGCCCTCTTTCACGTTTTAGATATAAGACATTAACTAAAACATGCAATTTAAAAGGCAAATGAGTACACCTTTCCTATTACTAAAGTTTAAAATATTAAGCCTGGGGTTGGGTGGAAGAATTTAGGATTTGGGATTTATGTCTGCCTGGCTTTGGAGTCTGGGGTGTCTCATTTACTTTATTGGTCGCCAATAAGTTCTGGTTTTATATAGACTGAAGTAACCTGTCAAGCATCACACTGAAATAAGTAGGAAAGTGTGCTCTGTAGCTGCAGCATTCCCTGTGCAACCTTTTGTTTCTTTTTTATGGGCAGCGCTCGCAGTACTGACCTCTGGAAAAATCACGGTGCCAGCTGAGTTTGTTTTGGACACCCCAGCAACCTCTCTCTCTGCCCTGTTCTTATTTCCCCTTTAGCCTTGGGCCTCACAGTCTGTTCCGTCTGTCTACAAAGCCTGCTCTTCAGAAACGATCAGAAGCACACTCTCGCTAAAGCATCCTTGACAAACAGCAATCTGGCATGGGAGGTACTGCAAGTTGCTCTGCATTTGAATGCGCCCAAGTCAAAAACTCTGTGTGTGTGTTGAAACCCCTACAGTAGAATTCTGGTTTTCAGCCAATCTCATCTGTTACTCTTCCAAGTCCACTATCCCCTGCTCCTCCTCTTAAGTTAGGAGCATCATGTGTCTGTGTTTGGAGCGTGTGAGGATGTGGTGTCTCTGGATATGCAAGTCTGTGTGGATGATGTGCGTTGGGAGGTGTGGCAGGTGAGAGCCGTGTGTGTGTGTGTGTGTGTGTGTGTGTGTGTGTGTGTGTGATGTTCCTGTGAATGTGAAGGGAGGGGGCTTCTTGAATACCTATGATCATGCCATGTAGAGTGATGACCTTTATATTATAAAGCCCTTTGCGTTTCCATAAACACCCTAAAATGTATATTTTTAAATAGTTGAGTAACATTCCACATTCGGAAAGATACTGAAAGGCAATGACGAGTAAATACTTATAATTCTTGAGGAGTATAATGTTTAACTCTCCCTTCGACTCCTTTCCTACCTCTCATACCTCTGCTTTATTTTAATGTCATGTCAGCAGGCCTATATCTTGCTTTAGACACAACAAAACAAGACCATTTTCTTACCTAACATTTCCATTTGCCATTTAAAATTCACTTCTTTCCATAACAAATTATTGGGAATACTAGCTGGCCGCACACATGTGGGGGGAGTCACCCCTAGGCCTCAAGCCATCTCTGAGTTTCCCTCTTGACCCGCTGGGTAGTGGGGGAGCCTTTCACATGAGGAGGGCATCCTGCAGACATGTCACCATGTACTTTCTATTTGGTGTGTGGGTCCAGAGGCTGTAGCATCAGGAGCAGCAGCAGGTGCACCTGTCAGAGGGGAGGGGACTCTCACAGAAACGGCAAGAAGATAAGTGAGGGGCTGGCAGCTCTGTGGGCTCCGCATCCACCTCAGAGTCAGCAGCGGCTCAGTCTGCAGACATGTTTATGATTTTCTTATTAGGTGTCACAGGAAACCTAACTCCTTCCAGAATATAAGAAATAATATTGAGGAGGTGATATTAAATTTTTAACCAGTAACAGCTGAGATAGAAAATACAGGCAGATGGCAGAGCAGAAAGCGGGCGCTCAGGAGAAAGAGCTCTGGAATGAAACCAGCCTGAATTGAAATCCCTATCCTTCCACTTACAGGATGAAGGGCCTCAAGCAGATTCTCTCACTTCTGTTAGGCTCAATTTCCTTATCTGGAAAATGGGCATGAAATATGCATTTCATGTAGCAGCTGTGAAAGACATGTGCGGTAGAATTTGTAAAGAACAAACCCAGCCTGACAGGCATGGCCCAATGACTGAGAGTTCACCTATGAACCAGGAGGTCACGGTTCGATTCCTGGTCAGGGCACATGTCCGGGTTGCAGGCTCGATCCTCAGTGTGGAGTGTGCAGAAGGCAGCTGATCAATGATACTCTCTCATCATTGATGCCTCTCTCTCGCTCACTCTCTCTCTCTCTTTCCCTCCCCTCCCTCCCTTCCTCTCTGAAATCAATAAATATATCTATAATAATAAAAGGGTAATATGCTAATTAGACTGAACGTCCTTCCGGACATCATTCTGGACGTCTTTCCTGACAAAGCTGGGGCTAGAGGGAAGCCAGCCTGGGTCCCGGGTGTCTGCGGGAGGCCCGACGGAAGCCAGCCCAGGTCCAGGGTGCCTGAGGGAAGCTGGTGTCAGCAGCCAGGGAAAGAAGGCCTACCCTTGCATGAATTTCCATGCATTGGGCCTCTAGTATATGTATATTTTTAAAAAGGACAAACCCAGACACAGTCCGCTACATTCTACTTAAAGTCTTCATGGCACTAATCCTTACCTGTGCCATCATAACAGTTTCTATCCAGCCTTTTTTGCTTGTGTTACCTGGTTTTTGACTATTCCTTAAATTCTGTGACATACTCATTTTTGTACTCCTAGTTTATGCTGTACTACCCTGAATATGGTAATAAAATAGCAGATACATTTTATTGGATAGTTCTTCTTTGCCAGGTTCTTTTCTAAACACTTGGACTTTTGAAGATTTCACTGGGCTCCTATATAAGGGAGTTACTACTGTTATCTTCATTTTAATGAAAAGTTGTTATCTAGGTGTCCTTTGTCACAGAGCCTAATACATTCCAAAATCGGGATCCCCAACCTGGGCATCTGGGTCCAGACCCTGGCTTTGAACATCCTGCAATCACACTGAAGGAGAGAGAAGAAAGGGAAGGAAATTCAAATAAGGTGGCAGGATGCCACCTAGTGATGAAGCCTTGGAATAGCAGTGAATGAACCAGAAATCATACTAAGCATCCCAGGAAGAACATTCTGGATAGAGAACCATGTCAGAGGTTGAATGTACTTGATGCCACTAAGAAATGGAACCATCGATGGAGGGTGCACATTTTCAAGAAAGATCTGATTTCTTTCACTTGGTCACTTGGAATCCACACCTAGACAGACCACTGATTTAAAAATATATATATGACCATCTGAAATAACACTTCCAACGTTAACAAGAATACATGTCAAAGCGCTGACAAGTACACGCTCCATCTGGGTATCGAGGAAGGACCATGCCGCCGAGCCCCATTTATTTCCACGGCTGCAGGAGGCGCATTCAGGAAGAGGGGAGCTCATTTTCTGATCGAAAGATTCGAGAATGCTCTTTGGCATTAAACTCTGGGGGACTTTAATATATATTGATTAATAATTAATGGGCGGAAGCGCGGGTGGATCAATGAGGACGAGGCCCAGCTGACAATGCGGGGAAGTGATTAAACACAGAAAACCCCAGTTCTGCAGCGATCAAAGAGGCATGGAACCGTCCTCGGGTGAGCAGGCGATTCTCTGCTCAGGAAGTTATTCCTGCAGCGTCTTGGCAGAAACTTCCCAAAGTGCACCTGGAGTGCAGGCAAGAGAGAGGATAAACAGCATCAAAACATCAAAACAAAAACCGGAGGAGCCCTTCCCAAACATGATGTAATTAAATAAGGGCAGGCATTTAAGACAATGCAGTGCCTTTGAGAAATACAGTAAACTGGAAACGTTCAGAGACCTTATTGCATATAAACATCCATTTAAGTACAACGGGCCAAGGATCAAGACATCATGGAATGCCCTGGAGGGGACAAGCAAACCCTAAAAACCCCAACCCTATATAATAAAAGGCTGATATGCAAATTGACCAAATGGCAGAACGATTGTTTACTATGATGCTCACGAACCACCAGGGGGCAGACGCTCAACACAGGAGCTGCCTCCTGGTGGTCAGTGTGCTCCCACAGGGGGAGTGCTGCTCAGTCAGAAGCCAGGCTCATGGCTGACGAGCAGCAGCGGTGGCGGGAGCCTCTCCTGCCTCCGCAGCAGCGCTAAGGATGTCCAACTGACGGTTTAAGCCTGTTCCTGGCGGGTGTAATCCTTCTATTTATTTATTCTCATAGCACCATGCACCTCCATTTAGCACAGAGGTGGCATGACATTTACTTGTAAGATTAACTAACTAATAACCACATTTTCTATTTTACTGAACATTCCAGGGGTATGCGAACAGGTAGTTGTTGTTGTTGTTTTGTTGTTGTTACTTTTGAAAGTCATTGCACCCAGTACCCATAATTGTGCCTGACACATAGCTGAGACTTGACATTATTTACTGAACTAATGAATAAAGGAGCTACACAACATTTTAATGAAAGAACATACACAACTGACTTTAGTACACCTACTTCAAAGGTGAGTTGTACATATTCATCCAAAGGTTTGTGATGCTGGTTGGATTCTTTTTGTGTGTGAGGTTATCAGCTAATAGTAGTCATTTCCTACAACCATTAATTCAAAACTGCTTTTGAAAATAGATAATAGTCTATCCTTTGTCTTTTTTTAGTAACTAGAATATATTGATAAGGCACTTGGCAAGCTTATTCTCTACCTTATTACTCCCCCTCTCCCCTTCAATATGTCACTTCGGTAAAGAATACAGCCTTTATATATTACACTGTCTCCATTAGAAACCATTGTACCTTAGCTCTATAGATATATATTTAATCTATATATATATATATATAATAGCCTAAGCGACCATTACAACCGAACAACCGAATGGCCAGTTGGCTGGTTGCTATAATGCACACTGACCACCAGGGGGCAGATGCTCAACACAGGAGCTGCCCCCTGGTATTCAGGTACACTCCCACAGCCAACCTCCCATGGCCGGCCAACCTCCTGCGGTCCCTCCAGCCGGCCAGCCCTGGATCAGCCCCGATAGGTACTCCGCAAGATGGCCCCGCTTGCCAGCCAGGTCAAGGGACTCCACCTGTGCACGAATTCATGCACCAGGCCTCTAGTATTTAATAATCACCCAGTCTTTATGTTGATGTCTCCCCAGATGCTTCTGCCAACTGGTTTTTTTTTTAAATGGTAATCTGTGGGTCTTGCTATCTTTGTGTTCCCTGTGTATGGGAAGATTCTAGAAAAGTCAAGTGTTGCTTGCTGCACTCACCATCTTCTCATATCCCCTATATTTGTTTACATTCTGGTGTGAATTTCCAGTGTCTACTTCCCCATATATCCTATGTCATATATCCCATCTTTTATAGGTCCTTTACAAACTAGTTGGTGAAAAAAATTTGAAATAATAATTGCTGTTATTTTAATAGCAATAGCATACATGTATTAAGTGCTTACCATGTGACAAAAAGTTTTCTAAGTGCATTCCGTGTATCAACTCAGGTCTACATCAAGAGGGTGATAAAAATGCAAAATGGAATAGAGCATTTCTAAAGCAATTAGCTTGAAACAAAGAAAGTCATTATGAAAACACAGATACTGTGCCTTGGGGAAAGAGTGCCAAGTCCTTGGTTCAGAGAGAGAAATAAGCAAGTGGGGGATTTTCGGTTCCGGGCTGCACTTCAATTTCATGCTAGGTTTCAGGATGGTCAACGTTTGGCCTCTAACATTAACATGCTTTAATGGACACTTTGGAGACAGGTCTTGGACAATGACCATAAACAGATATTTCCCCGACTCCACTGTCTTTAGAACAAAGCTCCCATAACTAAAATTTGCACCAACTACATTCAAAAGTATTGTTCAAAGACAGTCTACCCGCACTTATGGGGACCCGAGGTTGGACCAAAGCTCTCTCCACTAGAAATTGAAAGCCTCCTCCAGGACCTTAAAGTGCTCACTTTATTATTAAATTTTCAAAAAAATATTTTGTATTGATTTCAGAGAGGAAAGGAGAGGGAGAAAGAAACATCAATGATCAGAGAGAATCACTGATTGGCTGCCTCCTGCACGCCCCCTACTGGGGATCAAGCCCGAAATCTTGGCATGTGCCCTGACTGGGAATCAAAATGTGACCTCCTGGTTCATAGGCTCAGCCACTGAGCCACGCCGGCTGGGCTAAAGTGCTCACTTTAAATATGACAATCCCTCGCCTGAATGAGAGGAAGATGTAATATATATATACTCCTGAGAAGGATACCTGACCATAGTATGAACACACTAAAAATGATTGTAACACTACGCATGTGCAAACACTATTATGAAATAATGGATTATCTTACTTGTGACAAATTGTTAAGGGATATAAAATTGATATAACTCGAATAACTTGGGTAATCTTCTTCGCTTTACATAGCCATTAGGGAACACTTAGTTTTACTAACTCAACCACCTTTTCTTTCTCCATGAGAGTCTCAGGAACTACTGAGGTTCCGGTCAGATAAGGTTTACTCCAAAATATAACTGCTTTTATCGGTCTGGTGCTGGCAGACAGATATAAAAAGTGAAGTCAGCATTAGGTATTGATCTCACAGTTAATTAACTTCTATCCTGAAGTTAGTGGCTTCCTAATTAATGATGTGCATACTAATAAAAAAATGTTCTCCATAATAGATGTGTATCTGATTCTTCTTCCACATTTTTACACATAGGGAAGAAACTAGTAAATGTGAGATTCCTTTTCTCTTGCTTTCCAAAAATCAACCCTAATCTCATTCCTTGTTTCACTCCTAAAGGCAAACTTCTTTCTTCATTTAAGTCTGTATATATTCAGTGGGTGACATATCACAATATGTAGAGACTCAGTTCTTTCAGCTTTTATGTGACAAATCCTTTATTCTTCTCTGGGGAACCTGGGTGTCTACCTTATTTTTCTGAAACTTAATCATCATTCCTGAAAACACATTATAATGGACTTTTCTCTATAATCTCAAGAGCTTAAGTTATCAATGTTTCAAATATGTTACACATAGATTTAATTTAAATTTTAATGAGAAAATAAATCAGTAATTTTCTGAATAAATGTATTATTTATGAAAGCCCCCAAACTATTTGCATTTCTGAGACCTGCAACAAGACATTAGCTGAATATTCCACTAATTTTAACTGGTGACTCATGATGGACCATAAGTGTTATTCACTGCTTTTAACAGCCAAAAAATAGGTCAAGATTGTTCAAATAGACTTGTTCTTGTCTTGCTCAGACAAATTTTGGAGTTCAGCAGGCAATGAAATCCTCCAATCAGTTCCACGCTAAGGGATCTTGTCACCTGGGTTTCTCTAATAATGAAGATCTTTGTTGTGGACAATAGGTGTGTTCACCAGTAGTGTTGAGAAACAATATAAAAAACATTTTACAGATGTCTCCATCTGTATAATGCCAAGGACATTCCTCATTTCAAAATTTCATGTGTTGACTTTCTGGAATGAGTTGACTGTATACATAATTTAAAGCACACACAGATAAGGAATGATTTCTAGTCAAACAAAATTATTTAGGGATTTTACTCACCAAGTTTCAATTACTTAGAAAGGAGAATCTTGATAATCTTGTAGGCTACATCAGTTTACAAAAATTCCTGAATGGGTTCTGCACCAACACAATGAAAATTAGTCGGAGAGCATGTTGCCTGAGAGTTTAGATGGCTCGGTTTCAGGACTACGGATACCACACAGGAGTTAACAATCTGAATTTTTATGCTGTCATTTGGTGGAAACTCTTGGCCAAAAGGGACTGTGAAAATGTCTTTATCTTCGCCCAGAGCAGACTCCTCTTGCCCGATGGTCCAGGTTTGCCCACATTCCTCGTTGGAGGCTGAAAAAAGTCCCTGCCCTTCTGGGTGATTTAGAAATTCCCAGTATCGGGTACCCGAGTCACTCTGCTCTAGTCTCAAAGTTTAGTTTTTAAGCAGACCTTGTCTTTAGATAGAGGCATTAGATTACATTTTAAAGAGAGGCGATATATTGAAGTGCACGCATTGTATCAGTCAGCTAAATTGATAAGTAGCTACTTTCCCCAATGCTGTGGTCGATGCCAGATGACAGCCATTTATCCACTTGCCTTCACCTTCCATTTGTACGTCCCTCTGTCTGTCCCTTCTCTAGGACATATGACACTGTCCAGGTTCCCAGATGGCGGCCTTATTATCATACAGTCGACTCACCACATACGGCTAAGCATTTTACGCTTATGTTCTTTCTTTTTTTCATGATTACAACAAGCCCAGGAAATAGCTGTGATCATTCACGCATTATAGATCAGGAAACTCAGGTTCTGGGTAGTCACTGAACTCGTCCAAGTTTTCAGAGATCGGGGACACAGCAGAAACGAAATAAAATCACAGGTAACAGCGATGCCAAGAGACTAGTTTCTGCAGCGTCGATATAAAAGGGGAATAAGCCCATAGATTCTGGTGTCAAATTCTCGGCACTCAAGTCCCGGCTCCACTCATTTGCGAAATTTGCGAACTCCTATAAATTATTTAACCTCTCGGGGCTTCAGTGTTTTCACCAATGATAGGAGACCCAATGGCCATCTTGACTCCTGAGATGATTGTGAGGATTTGATGAGATAATGCACATACGGGAGCTTGGAAGAGCATCTGGCATGTGACAGATTCCCAAAAACTTCAGTCCTTGGTCAGGAAGACAGCGCACCCCCCACGATTGGAGGGGAGAGGGTTACTTGCTCCTGCGTGTACATTCCGGGTTGAATCTGGGTGCAAACGCTTCCTCTTTCAGAAACACCAGCAGAGCCACGCCAAGCTCCTCCTTGGGTCGGAACCACCTACATAAGCACCTGCGTCGCTCACAGGGGTCACAGGCCCAGCAGGAATCAAGTGGAACAGTAAAAAAAAAAAAAAAAAAAAAAAAAAAGCTAACAATTCCTGACCTTTCCTTGTGGCAAATACATAATAAATAAAAAACATAAAGCACATAGGTACATACATCGAAACGACGGAACCTTTTTTTTTTATAAGTAAGTGGGAGATGGCGACATAACCATGAGGGAACTGGAAGACTGCCTGCATTTGTGGCACCTGATGAACAGAATGGATCGACCGACAAAACAAGACCGGAAGCAGGAAGGCATGGAGCAGACTGACGCCCCTCGAGGTGGGGTGAAGGGTACGAGAAGAAACAAACCGAAGAACTTACACATTTATATGCATGTGCAATAGGGTAACGAAGACCTGGGAGGGGGGGGAGGGGGGGGTAAAGGCTGGGAGAAGGGGTGCAAGGGGGAGGGGGCAAATGGGAGATATGTCTAATACTATCAACAATAAAAAATATATATTTTTTTTAAAAGAAGACAATTGCCACCATATTATGTAAAAGGCACAAACAGAGTCGCCCCCCCCCCCTTTCCTGGGGCTATGTCCCAACACCCCCCGCGGGTGCCTGACACTGCGGACAGCACCACGCCCTGTATAGTTTGTTTTTCCTACATTTAATCCGCATGGTGGGGTTTAATGTATGAATTAGGCCCAGTAAGAGGCCAGCAACAGCAACAAACAGTAAAACAGAACAATTATTACAACGGGCTGAGGTAAAAGGCGCGTGGCTTCTCTCCCCCAACACCTTACTGTCCAGCACCCACCTTCTCGCTTAGAAAAGCTCTTCCGGCTTCTCGCGGGAGCGTCCGGGTGGGCAGCCGCCACGCCTGCACTTCGGGGTCGTTAGTAAGGAAAACGGGGGCGGCCTGAACGCAGGCACCGCGGCCCCAGCGCAGCTCAAGCTGCTCCGGGCGAAGACGGCTACCACGTGACTTACGTGACGTGCGTGGGGGCGCGTGCCCAGCGTGGCGACGCCGGATGCAGGGATGCCCCGTCCAGACGGCGCAAGACAACGCCAGAGTTCATCGCTACTCAGCACGTCCGCGCTTTACAACTTAGGAATTGTTTATTTCTGGAATATTCCATATAATGTTTCTGGACCCCGGTTGTCGGCAGGTAACTGAAATTTTGGAAAGCAAACTCCTGTACAAGAAGAAGTAATCACGGAAACTCAATCATAGTTAAATAAAAATTTGCTTTTAGATACTAGCTGTGTTGCCCTAACCGGTTGGGCTCAGTGGATAGAGCCTGGGCCTGCAGACTGAAGGGTCCCGGGTTCGATTCCGGTCAAGGGCATGTACCTTGGTTGCGGGCACATCCCCAGTAGGGAGTGTGCAGGAAGTGGCTGATCGATGTTTCTAACGCTCTATCCCTCTCCCTTCTTCTCTATAAAAATATCAATAAAATATATTTTTAATAAATAAATAAATACTAGCTGTGTTAAAAAAAAAAACCTGATTCTTTTCTTAATTTGTTTTAAAACTGCTAATTATTGTGAAGCATAAGCACTGAAAAGCAGAGGAAGATACAGCCAAGTCTATATTTGAGTTTCCAGTTGCGTTCAATAGTTCTTCAAAATCTACTCATAAGAGACAGAGCTTGCCCCGTAAGTGATTTTCCTACGTAGAGCAATTTCCAATATGAAGAAAAGGCACACACAGATAAACTCACTTAGCTATGACTGAGAATGTCGCCAGAGTTCTGCATCCATATAAAGGACATTATAACCAAGAGTAGAAATGATATGCAAAAAAAAAAAAAAAAAAGATCTGGCATGAAGTATGCATCCTATGTCTACGGACGCCTTGACATACAAAGTAAAAGAGTTGGTTGAAGTTGGAAAGCCGACGAAGAATGGCCCTGAATAAGGGACGGGTCCGCATGCGTGGGCCACCTGTAAGGAAGCAGGTTGGTTAGAGCTCTCTGGCTAAGGTGGAGGAGGCCACAGCTCCCCCCAAATCTAACGACTGCCACAGAGCAGAGGCCTCCTCCCTCCCCCCTTCAATATGTACCTATTGGCTTTCTCTTAAGATTTAGGAGGGGAAAGCTAAGGTGGTAACTTTCTGGCAATGCAACGAATAATTTGTAGCCGCACAATTATTGGAACCGATGGACAAGGAGCATTAAATGTCTCTGTTAACGTTAAACGTGTAAAAATATGAAGAAAATGTCATCCTGGAGCAGATCGATCACTGAAGCCTTCCAGTAAGTGGTTTTTCAAGATGTTACCCTGAGGGCCTCTAACTCCCTTTGACGGCCCCACATGCATCCCTCCCACCCCCCACCCCCCATCGATTAAAGTATCTGAACTATTCTTGAATCTCTCCCAACAAGATCACCTTTCTGGGAAAACACTTTCATATGTTTATAATCCCTTTCAAGTGTAAAAGGTGACCCTTATTCTGGTTATTAGAGATCAGATCAGGGATCTGAAGTTACTGTGCACACAGCCTTCAAAACGTTTTCAGAGTTCAATCCTCTCTCACTCAGCTTTTATCTTTTAAGGTTGGATTTCTCCTTCCCTTGTCTTTTTTTTTTTTTTTTTCTTGGTACATTCTTATGTGGAAACCGGCCAATCTCATTTCATCTGCAACACTATTAAAATGTTCAATAATTTTCAAAAAATGTGGACATTTACTGGAAAACTACTAAGAATCTATGAAAATTCCTTTGGGGGCAGAAGCACCTACAAACGTTCAGGTAAAAACATGTTCAGGAAGCCGAACCGGTTTGGCTCAGTGGATAGAGCGTCGGCCTGTGGACTCAAGGGTCCCAGGTTCGATTCCGGTCAAGGGCATGTACCTTCATTGTGGGCACATCCCCACTGGGGGGCGTGCAGGAGGCAGCTGGTCGATCTCCCTCATCGATGTTTCTAACTCTCTATCCCTCTCCCTTCTTCTCTGTAAAAAATCAATAAAACATATTTTAAAAAAAAAAAGGAAAACCTTGTACAGGTTTCCACTATTTAAATATTAAAAAAAAAAAACATGTTCAGGAAGACCCAAAGTACTTTTCATGTTTTCCCGGGGGGGGGGGGGGGGGGGTTGGCTCGATTCTTTTTCATACTGTATAGGCAGCTGACAAGTTGGAGTAGAGTAAGTCATGCTAAAGTAGGGCCATCTGCTCATATGAATGAATGAATGGTCTTCTCTCCCCCAAAGAATCATTCTGTCCACACCTAATGCTAATCACTCTCCAATACTGGTGACCATTTCTCCTAGTCTTTTAAGGCTACCTAATTAAAAATTTGTTTTGAAAAATTAAGAGGCAACAATTATGATGAACATGATACTGATGAGATTAATATGCACTATATTATCAATGAATGTAAAATGACTGTCAGGCATGCTAATGGCATGTCTCTTTTTTATGATTGCAATAGAGCATTGATACTATCTAAATGTTTTAGGGGATACGTATGGAGTCAGCAGGCCAGCGCTGATGGCCCGGCACATTGTAGGTGTTTCCTAAACATGTCTGAATGAGTAAAGGAGCAGTTTTAGGCAAGCACAACACCTAGTCAGTCCAAACATAATAAATACAATTTTATGTGAATAATTAAACCATTAAGTGCTTTAAACACTAATCCATTTCTCAGTGAATAAACTCAGTGAAACGCTTTTATTGCTTTCATTGTTTTTGCATATATTCTAGATTTTCAACAATATTTACTTGGCATTTAGTCTATGTCCATAACTAAGCAAGAATTGAAGCCATAATGGTGATCAGGTTACCAAAGGCCCCAAAGGCTTAGGTCTTAGGAATAAATGTCCGAACAGCCGGTTTCCTTAGGATTTGATGAGATGGACATAAGCAGAGGGTTTGTAGAGATGGACCCTGAAACCGTGTCTTAGGGAAAGGTTTTTCTTAGGACACAGATAGCATTTGGTCAAGAATGATGATCCACCGTGCATATATTCAGAAAACATTCTAATGAAGGCTGGTCTGTTTGGGTGATGGGCACACGGTGCAATATACAGTTCTTGGAACATAGAAACCCACACCTGCAACCTATATGATCATATTAACCAATGTCACCCAAATCATTTTAGTAAATATTTTTTAAAAAAAAATAAAGAAAAAAATGAGAGTTTATATTCTACTAGAAAAGTCTGGCAGGTGGATCCAAGGATCTGCTAAACAACCCATACTCAGCAAATGGCTTATAACGAGTGATTTAATTTAAAATAAACTTTAAAATAAGAGATAGAGAAGATTTCTTAATGATTACCCAGTGAGCTGAATCCCATTCTCAGCTCTGCACAGGGACTTCCTTCTGTCACATTAAATGAGTCACTTAATCTTTCCAAACTGCCATCTATCAAAATATCTTGACAGAAATTATATGTTAAGTCCCAGGGGAAATTCATGAGAATGAACTTAAATTCCTTTCTTTGCCAAAATGAGCAGAAGGAACCAGAAAATGTCTGTAATTATTATTTAATGTGAGTAAACAAGAAATGGAAATGTTCTTTTCCAAGAACACTGCCGTTCAAAACTAAAATTCAATGTTTTAGCATTTCCAAAGTTCACATAAGCTGTCATGTATCTGAATCTTTTACTGATTAGTTTTTGTGTTGAGAATACGACATGCTTTTCTGATATATGTATGGCCAATCTTTAAGAGTATTCTAAGGACAAATCAAAGAAGGGCTTTAATTTTTGTCCTTTTAATGTTAATTTGACATTTCTAACATACTGATTTTTAAAAAAAAAAATGGGGGGAAATATTGTGAGTAGGTAATTCCTCTGAGTGCCAAGGTTAAACTAATATTTTAAAAGTTCGGTTAAACTAATATAATAAACTAGAGGCCCGGTGCATGATAATTCATGCACTTGGGGGGATCCCTCAGCCCAGCCTGTGCCCTCTCGCACTCTGGGGGCGCTCGTGGGATGTCTGACTAATGGCTTAAGCCAGGAGTCGGACATCCTTAGCACTGCCTGGTGTGGAGGCGGGAGAGGCTCCCATCACCGCCGCTGCGCTTGCCCGTCGTGAACCCTGCTTCTGGCTGAGCGCACTGCCCTGTGGGAGTGCACTGACCACGGGGGGGGGGGGGGGGGGGGCAGCTCCTGCATTGAGCCTCTGCCCCCTGGTGGTCAGTATGCATCATAGTGTCCGGTTGTTCCACTGTTAGGTTGATTTGCATATTAGCTTTTTATTATATAGGATGTTAAAATGCAGATCATTAAAAAAGAAAGAAACCATCACGGACTAGTGTGCCTTAGGCTTATATAAATCAATTGGAATTGTAATATGAAATGTGCATACATGTACACTCTTACACAGACACTTAACCTTTTTGGACAGGGTGGTGCACTATTTTATAGGTACTTACATTTACTTCATTTTCTTAGAGAAGAACCTGAAGTCTCTAGAGCTTAAATGTCTTGCCAAAGACCATATTGCTGTCAGATTCGTGGTATCTTGTAAGAGATCCCTTAAGACAGGTGTCATATACGGCACCCGATTTAGGTGAATAAAATGCCCAGGACTCTTAGGAGACCCCTCTGGGAGCGTGGTTGTCTTCACCTGAGAATATCTCTGGGGTCCTACTCATTGGCATCTTTGGGAGGAAGGCAAATAGGTTAGGGTAATATGTTGCCTGCTCTATAAATATGGCATATGTGAATTCACAGGCATAGGCGGTTGTCACAGCAGGGTCTATATATTTAGGTTTCCATGGTCTTCTATGCTGAGTACTTTTCTGTGTTAAACCCCGATTAAATGGAAAAGAAAAAATAAAACCCTACACCCGTCTTCAACTCAATGTTTCATTTCTGAACTTCTGAAACACTATTCATTTATGAAGGTCATCATCTCGGAAAGGAAATGAGAGATTCAGATGGTGGAGAAATCCCCAGAAAAAGAGGGAAAATGGTAACTTATGTATGTGAGCCATTATGCCATGCCCGTGAATACATGAAGAAATGCTTCAATATACCTTCAAGATCCATTATTCTATGTTAAAATGTGTCTTTCAATTTAGGAATTTCTGAACTTAGAAAGAAATCAAGGGGAACATTCTCCTTTGAGAAGTTTGTTCTGCCTGGCCCATAATTCCCTCTCCAGCTCACGCTTTACCCCTCCCCTATTCAGGCCCTGTTTACATACAATAGCTCACAGCTCTACACACACCTTGGTTTCTTTTTCTGTTAATGCTCTTCCTTCTCTTTCACTAGCATCCCCTTCCCCTTTCCTACCTCCTCCTTCTTTCTCTTTCATATTTTTTAAAAATATATTTTATTGATATTTTACAGAGAGGAAGGGAGATAGAGAGTTAGAAACATCAATGAGAAACATCGATCAGCTGCCTCCTGCACATCTCCCACTGGGGATGTGCCCCAACCAAGGTACATGCCCTTGACCGGAATCGAACCTGGGACCTTTCAGTCCCCAGGCCGACGCTCTATCCACTGAGCCAAACCGGTTTCGGCTCTTTCATATTTTTATGTCAACGTGTACTTGAAGATAATCAGTACAACTCATCCTTGGATAACTTTGATATTAGGCCACTCAGGAGTTCTTTCTCAATTTTCTACTGATGCCTAACCCACTGTCTCCTGTGTTAAGTACCTTTCTTAAAGCCCCTGAAATCCCTGTGCTTATCTCTGCCACTGTATTTTGATAGCCTTTTAAATGTTGTCCATCTCCCCTATTAGTCTTGACCTCCTTGAGTGCAGGGACTGTCTTATTTATTTGCGCTACTCTGATGCCAAGCTTAATACCTGACATCTAGCAGATAGAGAATGCGTATCTGCTAAATGAACGCTTCCAGTGTCGATAGATTTGTCTCCAGAAGCCCTAGATTGAGTATTAATAGAGGCAGTGGCCACTTTTAGGGAAGAGGCGTGAACAAACACGACCAGAATGATATGGTTTGAGGGGAAAATGTTCTCTCACAACCGTCTTTCCTTGTAATGTCAGGGTTACAAGTTTCTTCTATGGAGCCAGGCATTCAAAAGGCGCCAGTTAAAATGCAAATGGATTGCCCATAAGGCATAATATATCAATGCAGTAACATCCGCTCTCAAATAACAGAGAGCTCCAGTCTAAGGAAATGGGACTCAAAATAGCTTCAATGGTATCATTTACCCAAGCATAGGCCATTGCCCCAGGGGGGGAGGGAAATAGTAGTGGGAACCAGAGTGAAAACTAAATATGAGAAAGTTGAAGAGAGCCAGGAAAATGTCATCAATTTCAAGAGAGTGTCTATCTAACGGTGGCTGCAGAGAAAGCCACAGGAATCTTGCAATCATGAACAGAAGGTGAGGAATACTTATCCTAGAGGGACAAAGGTGGTATCAGGAAAAAAAAAAAAATTTAAAGAATACGATAAAAAGGATAAAATCATCATGGCCCTAAAGCTCCATGTAGCAAAGCTTTTGATGTTCCCTCCCATCCTTTCTTGTCATCGTTTCACATGGATGACCCTGCTGCGATATAAGTGATCGCAGGACTACCATCGGCCACTGTCACTGAGCAGTCTGCACCCTCTGCTTACCTGCTGGGGGCCTCTCATTCGCGTCAGCACTTTTGGCTTGCTATGAAATAAGGCGACGGTGTCAGCCCCCGCTGCCTGGGCTTCCTGCCAGCTACTCACTTGTCGTTCTTTCTCTCTCTCGGTAACAGCACCAAAGATACATCTGCTAACCCTGACCTTGTTATTTTACTTTCCTTCATTTTCTTCTTCTAGCTTGAGATGTGTCCCCAGCCCCCCCCCCCCGAAATATATATATTCTAATCAGTGGGTACACAGTGTCTTCTACAACAGAAATTACATTCTAAATTCTTTGGATTATGACTTCCCTTTACGCTAGTAACCATTTCCATAGACGCTGTGTTGAATATCAACATATAACAACTTTGCCTGGCTGGTGTGGCTCAGTGGTTGACCATCAGCCTATGAACCAGGAGGTCACAGTTCTATTCCTGGTCAGGGCACATGCCTGGGTTGTGGGCTCGATCCCCAGTAGGAGGCGTGCAGGAGGCAGCCGTCCCATGATTCTCTCTCATCGTTGATGTTTCTATCTCTCTTTCCCTCTCCCTTCCTCTCTGACACATATTTACATATATAAGAGAGACTTCATTCTACTCTAGGAGATCATGCCCAATATTTAAGACTTATTTTAAAGACGGATAAGCACAGGTAACATGGCCAATGAGCAGCATGGCCCTGGGACCCTGTCTGAAATGCAGGGGGTCAAATCCCAGCTTCACCATTGACCAGCTCGGTGACCTTGGAAACATCCCCAGCCCTCTCTCTGCTTCTGTTTTCTCATCTGTGAAAGGGGGATAATGAAAATATGCCAATCGATGGGTTATAAAAGGTTAAATAAGTTGATATTTTTGAAAGTCTTAGAAGAATGAATGCAGATAATAAGTCTTATAAACGTAGTTAAATAACTTATAACATGAGTAAAAGCCAGCATCTGAAAAGTGCTGCGGCAGAAATAATGGAAAAGGAAAAAATGGGGACCGAAGAGGAGAATATGTTATTATGAAAGAAAACACGGGAAAGAAAGATAGGATGGATCCTTTGAGGCCCTGAAATTGAAACAAATTTTTATACCAAGTATGTTATTAATATTTAAATAGTACAAAGGGAAGTATAAATTTAAAAGTACTGGAACCTTGTATTTTATTTACGATGAGTTCTGAAATCCAATGAGTCTGGAGCTAAACCACTTCCCGCTTTCTACTTGTGTGACTTTGACCAAGTTACTAAAATCTGTTTTTCTGTTTCCTTGGTTGCAAAAAAAAAAAAAAAAAAGGTATAATAATACCTGTCTGCAAGGGAGGTTGAGAGGATTAGGTACATTACTTCATGCCAAGTGCTCAGAAGAAGACCTGGTGCATGGAAAATATTCAGCGGATGTTATGGAAAGTTATGTTTCCTTTTTAAAAAAAAATATATTTATATTGATTTCAGAGAGGAAGGGAAAGGGAGAGAGAGAGAGAAGTATCAATGATGAGAAAGAATCATTGATCGGCTACCTCCTGCACACCCCCCCCCCCCCCTACAGGGGATCGACCGGAATGGAACCTGGGACCCTTCAGTCCACAGGCCCATACTCTATCCGCTGAGCCAAACCAGTGAGGGCTGGGAGGGTATGTTGTCATGCGCTGTTATGGAATTGTGTAGGAATCACCATAGCCACAGCTTTCGGTTCAATTACTTAGCATCTGTCAACCCATAACCTGATCTAGTTAGTATTAACTCGCCTAACACTAATCAGTGATCTAATGAGTATTAACTCGCTATCCTGCCATTACCTATCCTCTTGCCAGGGAAAACCTGACAAGGTAAGCTACGATTTACAAGGGGAGAAATCTGGAGAAGGTTTACTGCAAAAACTAAAATGTATACTGGAAAGAATCGTATTAGAACCTTCCTTGACCTGCCCTTCAGCAACAGAGTGAAGGCGTCCATGTTTTCTCGTTAAATTAGCTCTGGCTGGGATTGAAGCAGTCGGATCATTTTTAAATACTGAAGAAATAACAAGATACAGCGTGCTTTCTGACAGAATGTGGATGTCCTTATCCCACAAATATTTGTCAGCTTAGGAAAGGTTTCAAAAGGTTCCTTACCAAACCCAGCTACGTTATATATCTTCCCAACCTACAGAGAAAATAAAAGCATCTGTATAATGACATCCCAAATTTTCATTTTTCATTTCCCCCCCTCACACTTTTCCAAATTAGTATCTCAGTAATTTAAAAGAACAACAATTATATTTTTTCAGGTAGACCACATACTAATATTTCATCACTCTATCATTCTTTTATTTTTTAAGTGTATTTTTATTAATTTCAGAGAGGAAGGGAAAGGGAAGACGAGATAGAAACATCAATAATGACAGAGAATCATCGATCAGCTGCCTGCTGCACTGATCACAACTAGGGAGTGAGCCCACACCCCAGGCATGTGCCCCGACCGGGAATCGAAATGTTACCTCCTGGTTCATAGGTTGGCGATCAACCACTGAGCGATACTGGCTGGGGTTAATTTAAACTTACCAAGGCCCTGCATGTGTCAGACACTGAGTATGCTCCCATCAAGTGTGGAGGGGCCCTGGTCTAAATTTCCCAGTGGAGGTAACAGCTGAGATGATGGAAACATTAAGGTCATCTTGGTCGATCTGCAGATCAAGTCTTTATTGAGTAAAGATGGGAAACATGAGATCAGGGTTGAGGATGGAGCTGGTGAAAGTAAAAGGCACAAAACACACCCCCACCCCCATCAGCTGAACATGGAGAACTGGAGGTAAGCCTGGTAGATATAAATCTTTCATGGCGGGGCAGGTGGGAGAGAGGATTCAGCCTGGAGTTCTGTACTTTCTTAACAAATAGGTCAGAGAAACACAATAATTTGAGAATAAATGGTGAGCAAGTGGGGTGCATGGCTGGGAAACAGGGGAAGCAACATTCAGGAAGATTTACTGGGGGCATAGAGGACGGAGCTCATCAAACCATCCCCTTTGAAATAGAGAAAAACAGTCCTAGCCCAGCCGGTTTGGGCGGGGCTCGGTGGTTGAGTGTCAACCTATGAACCAGGAGGCCAAGGTTTGATTCCCAGCGAGCTTGATCCCCAGTAAGGGGCATGTAGGAGGCAGCCGATCAATGATTCTCTGTCATCATTGATGTTCCTCTCTCTTTCTCCCTCTCCCTTCCTCTCTGAAATCAATAAAAAATGAGAGAAAAACACTTCTTAAAACATATGTTTCAAAAAAAGGCATTGCTCACGCCTGCCCCAGCATTAAGGGCCATGCTATGTTTCCAAGTTTTCATTTTTTTTTCTCCTCCCATTTAGAAAGATGAGTCTTCTCTGTGATTAATTATATTTTCTTTCCTTTTGTTGCTAATGATGTTTTTCCAGTTCATCTGATTTTTAAAGTCGTCTGTGTCAAACCTACTAGAACGATTTCTGGGCAGATTGCTTCCTCTGTGTATAGAAGAGGAGAAAGAGGCAGTGAATTCTCTTACCCACTTTCCTGAACTTTGGTTGATACAGCTGAGCTGGGTCTGTTTATCTCTCCGCTCCTTTCCACAGCGCATTAACTTTACAATAACATCTAAGACCCTCTCTCGCTGTTTCCACATTTTATTTTCTTCTATTGCCAGCCAATGAATTGTTCAGCTTTGCAGGCTCTCTTCTGGGATTCTGCTCGCATCGACAAGAAGCATTATTAAGATCTGTGTAGTTCATATTTATCCTCACTTAGATCTGTTTATATCTCATGGGTAACTTTTTCTGTGCACAACTCCAATTACTTTACTGTACTGCCCTCTCTCTGTACCCAAATTTGATTGGTCTCATTCTCATCTAATGGATGCTCAGACTCCTTGTTATTTTCTCATCATGGTTACTCACTGACGTTTTTATAAGGTTTTTACGACCTGAGATTAAAATCTATGTGTAAGCTTTGAATACGGAGTCCATTTCTGGAGAAATTTTTTATTTTTTCTTTTACCTTGGAAATTACCATGGCAGCTTTTCTTTGAAGAATACTCTTATTCATCTGTAAGACTGTATCCCACAAATATATTTAGAATTCCATTGTCTGATTTATGTGAATATTATAATGATAATTTCTACATATGTTTTCTCTCAGTTACGTTTACTTATGTGAGGAAAAGTTGGAGTAGGTAACTCACAGGCTCCTTTACATCTTAAACAATTCTATATGTTATAAAAATGTTTCTAAACCTTATCTTGACATTTAGATTAAGATTCTCTTCCTGAGTTAACTAGAACTATAAAAAAGAGCAGGCAACTCCCAACCAACTGTGATTTGAAGACTCCCACAGACTCAACCATGTCCCCTATCGACCAGCCTGGATACCTTCCCCTCCCATAACCGACATAAAATTCTAATTATGACTGTGAGTCTTTGATAATAAGATGTCACTTTATCTCTCTGGGACTCCAAGAGGCATATAAATAAGTGTGGTTGGTAGGCCAGGAGGGATGTCTCCCGGGTACCATGTGGGAGGGTGGAGAGGAGATAGAAGATACCAAAGAAAAAGCTACCCAAAAGGTAAGTCTAGAGTTAGCCCCACTCTTACAGATATGAATATTTATTATAACATTAAGTTCAGTATGCTTTTAGTTGCTAATTTATGGACCTAAGGCTATGAGGTCTGTCTCCTTCTGGAGGTTAAATTGTTTTCCATCAAGAATGAAAGACAAGTCTATTTAGCCTTTCTACTAAAGTAATACTTGAACAGATCAGTTCTTTTATTTTTTTATGTACTTTATTGATTTTTTTTTTTTATAGAGAGGAAGGGAGAAGGATAAAGAGTTAGAAATATTGATCAGCTGCCTCCTGCACACCCCCTACTGGGGATGTGCCTGAAACCAAGGTACATACATGCTCTTGGCCCAAATAGAACCTGGGACCCTTCAGTCTGCAGGCCGACGCTCTATCTACTGAGCCAAACCGGTTAGGGCCAGATTAGTTCTTTTAATTGTGCTAAGTTTTTATTTGAAATGTTCCCCTCACTTTTTTTAATATATGTTTTTATTGAGAGAGAGGAAGGGGAAGGGATAGAGATAGAAACATCTATGAGAGAGGAACATCATCAATCAGCTGCCTCCTGTGCACTGCCCCTACTGGGGATGGAGCCCACAACCCAGGCATGTGCTCTGACCGAGAATCAAACCAGCAACCTTTGGTTCTGACCAGCTACCATTCTAAGTATGAGAGATAACGAAAGTCATTATTTTAAACGTATCATTGTATGAAATAATAACCTTTGATGGCAATGTTGCTACATATGCAATAGTCACATAAAGATTTGTGGGACTTTCACATGATGGTCACCTTCCAAATGCAAATATCTGTGTGCACAATGCTCATCTTAGGAAAGGCGGCTCTGTTTGCTGGAATGCTATCACAAACTGTGACATGCCATGAATGTCCTCCAGTGAAATACACATGCTTCCCATGGTGCTCGCCCACCTAGAGGTGGCATTCCAAAGCCAGTGCAGAAGGTAAAAACTGTGTCTGGACAAAGTTTCCCTTGAAAATAGCTTATTAAGGGATAAAATAAGAGAATGGCATGCCATGTCAGGCACCTTATTTTCCCAGCATTGGGTGACACCATTTAAAGTTACTGGCATATTTTCAGGAGAGATGTTGTTAAAAAAATTTTTAAAAAGTGTATTTCTTTGAATTGTAAGAGCATGGTAGGTTTAGGGAGATGGAGAGGATCTATTTCCCAGTGACAGGCCCCCAAAAAGAACATCATCCCTGGCAGGCCAGCGTGACTCAGTGGTTGAGCATCGATCTGTATATCAGGAGGTCACGGTTCAATTCCTGGTCAGGGCACATGCCCGGGTTGTGGGCTTGATTCCCAGTAGGGGGCATGCAGGAGGCAGTGATGAATGATTCTCTCTCATCATTGATGTCTCTCTCTCTCTCTCTCTCTCTCTCTCTCTCTCTCTCTCCCTCCCTCCCTCTCTCTCTCCCTCCCTCCCTCCCTCTCCCTTCCTCTCTGAAGTCAATAGAAATATATTAAAAAAAAAAAAAAAAAAAAGCACATCATCCTGACTCTGAAGTCATGTCCACTCTGGGATATAGACTCATCAAATAATCTGTACTCCTGAAAACCTTGGATCTTCATTCTGTCTTTCCTTCTCCCCTAATATGAACCCTTGTGTTTTTGTCATTTAAATTTCTGTGTGACACTCCCTGTGTGGGACCTTGGTGTGCCCTTACCACTGTGAGCTCCAAGACGAGACATTTCCAAAAATAGCTTCAGTTGCAGAGCCTCTTGCTCGCATGGATGACACCCTATCTGGGCTCAAAGGAGAGGGACCCTCCGGCCTGTGACATGCCGGGTGTTTGCTCAGCTGCTGTGCTGCATGGAGAAGCTTTGGGGGTTGCACTGCAATGGGGTTTCCTTCCCTCATCTTGCCCCACTCTCCCTTCCACTTGTCAGGCAGCAGCCATGACAATGCCTGCTGTCATCCCTGAGAATTTGGGGTTGGCAGGAACCAGACAGCTTGCCAACAGTGAGCCAAACACTCTCTAGGCTCCATATCTGGGCTCTCACGGGGGGAACTAATCTGCTTTTCCTTTCGGTGCCTCTGCAAAAACGGTTCTGTCTTGAGCTTCTTGCAGATCATGGCAATATACACTTAAATCATGCACCCCCGTCCTGAACACACAGAGAAAGAATGCATTTAAATGGCATTGTGCCCGAGAAGATCAAAACGTAAGGCTTTTAAATTGGCAGTGTGAATAAAGCACAGAGTGGAGACGAAGTCATTTTATACTTCAATTTCACTTTTCCATTTCTCTGAATGGCACCATTCCCTAGCCGTCCCAGTATTAGGGCCGGTACTGGTACAGTCAGCAGCAACTGGACTCGACCCACGTAGACTGCCAATTCCGGGCAAGTTAATATCATCCTTAACCTGGACCCAAAACAATTCGTGATTCCAGAGAATGAAATTTTCTTTGTTATGAGAGCTGCTTGATATTGCTCTTGGTGGAATTCTAAGCCGGCATCTGTTCCCTTAGCACAGCAGTTCTCAACCTGTGGGTCGCGACCCCTTTGGCGGTCAAAGGACCCTTTCACAGGGGTCGCCTAAGACCATCCTGCATATCAGATATTTACATTATGATTCATAACAGTAGCAACATGACAGTTATGACGTAGCAACGAAAATAATTTTATGGTTGGGTCACAACATGAGGGACTGTATTTAAAGGGCCAGAAGGTTGAGAACCACTGCCTTAACACATAAAAGATTCCATGGCTATTCTTTCTCCCTCCCAGCAGGAAAAGGCAGCTCAGAGCACAAGGGGCAAACACTAGTGTTTGCTTAAAGAAAATGTCTGATGAGGCGGGTTCCATTCAAAATGCAAAATTGAGATGAGCAAAACGTCTGTAAAAATTATTCATTTACATCTCTGGTTTCTCCTAGCTTTCTCATCTCTGAAATATTGCACTCATCTTAAGAAGAAAGTGTGCTGTATAGAAGAGCCTGACATAGCACTAACTACTTTAAGATCAAAAGGTTATAGAGCTCTGAGGTTGGAGGAAGCACACACATTTTTGTTTTCATTTAATGCCATGTTTGAAATTTCCTCTCATATAGGTTTCACTCCTCCATCCTCACAAAATATATTCTGCACTGGGTACATTAAAATGTCATGTCATGTTATTCAATACTCTATACCATACAATTCAGTATGGAGGTGTAATATAGGGAAATATGCACAAACAAATGCAACAGAATGATTGGACAATTTTACCTACGGATCTAATAGAAAAACTCCAGAATGGTGGGACCCCACTAGCCATCATTGGCATAACTTTTCCTCTTCCAAAGGAGGATATTATTACAAAATCAACTGATCTGATGAGGCTGCTTTTGTTGCAAAAACCAATCAAGCAAACAAACAAAAAGAGCCCTAGCTGGCTTGGCTCAGTGGATAGAGCGTCGGCCTGCAGACTGAAGGGTCTCAGGGCATGTACCTCAGTTGCAGGTTCTATCCTCGGCCTTGCTCGGGGTGCATGCCGGAAGCAACCAATCAATGTGTCTCTCTCATATTGATGTTTTTCTCTCTCTGTCTCTCCCCCATCCTTTCACGCTCTCTAAAAACGAATGGAAAAATATCCTCCGGTGAGGATTAACAACAACAACAAAAAAAGGGAAGGAAATGGCTAGTTTAGATAGAGGTGCTTGTAGTAAGCTTAAACATAGGATGATAAGGGAACCAAGACTTCCTCTGTCATTTCAAGGCCAGGAGTCCTAACACGGCCAGTCCTAACATGGCCAGGAGTCCTAACACGGGAGTTAGAGGGAGAGTATGGGTTTAGGTCAGGGGTGGGCAAACTTTTTGACTCGAGGGCCACATGGGTTCTTAAATTGGACCGGAGGGCCGGAACAAAAGCATGGATGGAGTGTTTGTGTGAACTAATATAAATTCAAAGTAAACATCATTACATAAAAGGGTACGGTCTTTTATTTTATTTTTTTTTAGTTTTATTCATTTCAAACGGGCTGGATCCGGCCCGCGGGCCGTAGTTTGCCCACGGCTGGTTTAGGGTCATGTCATAATCTTAGCAAAGAAGAAAGTCATGGATTTTATTCTGATACCTCACCATTAAGTTGATCAAACTATATTCTGATTGTTTTCGTTATTCCCATGACTAGTAACTCTCTCCTGTAAGCCCCTGTACCACAGCAACTTCAATTTATGCATGATATGCTATAGGTTTTTAGGAGTCAACTAGCTATTCTGACCTTTTTGTTGCAACTCCTAAAACTTACTGTCAAGTTCCTACCTGGTTTTAGTCATACTCTCAATGGGGAATATCTGATTACCCGCCACATCATGGGCTTAATTAAGTCATTGGTTTGCGAACAACCTATATAGGACTGTCTTAGACAATGCTTGTAAGACTATAAAGAATCCAACACTTTTCTATTAATAAAACAATCTTATTGCCAAGGGAGAAAAATAATTTTTCCCCTTTATGACTTTTGGAAAAACAAATGTTCTACTTCACAATAACATATACATCATTTTCTTACAGGCGTGACATGCATACATTCTTCTTAGAAAATATATGGGAGAGATAGTTGAGTGGGAACTAAAAGAGTCCATTTATGTTTTGAAAGTGATTGATGAAAATGATAATTCAAAGAAAAAAATGGGTAACCAATGTTTCTGCTCCTCACCGTTTCATATTTCTAAATTGAAGGATTTCGAACATGGACATTTATCATTTGAACACATCACTCTTCTACTTAAGTGCAATTTTCTCTTCCACAGGGCTAATGTGAATTACTAGGCCCACCGCTGGGATAAACTAGCTAAAGTCAGCTAGCAAAATCTTCTAAATTGGAGAGGCAGTGTGAAATTTGCTGATGTGGCCATAATTAAAGTTAGATCAGAATAAGGTGTATTCTAACAATGTGGACTAATGCATCTCCTAACAGGTATATAAAGAACTTATATGTGCCTTCAGTTTATCACTTAAAACCCATAGTACATATTGTCAGAAATCCCCTTCACCTTCCACCACTGTTCACACATTTCACCTGTACATCCCTACGCTCAATCACCAATGGGGTACCTGTGACAGACACTGAATCACCCTCTTTAAGGGCCCAATACCTTCCCCTCTTTAGGATAAATAACATGCAATTTTATATTTTTGTCTTTCAAAGCTATTTCACTATAGCATTCCAACAATTCACACTCAGAGGCTGAATATACAAATCTACAGACTATACAGGGTAATGAAACTCTGACCAAAACCTCTGCTGCATTGAGTCCAAAAAGCCAAACCACAACCTCTATGGTGATTGGCCCAAAATGGTCAGGACCTGGTCAATGATCGCCAGCTTCCTTCATTGTTGCCCCTGCTCATCTCAGGACCAACCTCAGAAAGCCAAATAGGTTCCCCAGTGGTAGGCAAACCGCGGCTCACGAGCCACATGCGGCTCTTTGGCCCCTTGAGTGTGGCTCTTCCACAAAATACCACGTGCAGGCGCGCACGTACAGTGCGAAGTTGACTTAAAACTTTAAGTAAAGTTTATTAAGTTAATTTTAGGGAACATTGTGGAGTGAAAGAGGATGTAGTGTCGAGGATTGAGAAAGGTATGTTGAGATGGTTTGGACATATAGAGAGGATGAACGAAAGGAGATAGACGAAACAAGTATACAAGACGAGTGTGGATGGGAGAGTTGGAAGGGGTCAACTTCAGCGAATGTACCTCAATCAGATTGAGGATGTTTATAGCAAAGGCCAGCTTAGGAGTACCCTAATTAAGTTAATAACAATGTACCTACCTATAGAGTTTAAGTTTAAAAAATTTAGCTCTCAAAAGAAATTTCAGCCCTAACTGGTTTGGCACAGTGGATAGGGCATCGGCCCGCGGACTCAAAGGTCCCAGGTTCGATTCCGGTCAGGGGCATGTACCTTGGTTGCGGGCACATCCCCAGTGGGAGATGTGCAGGAAGTGGCTGATCGATGTTTCTCTCTCATCGATGTTTCTAACTCTCTATCCCTCTCCCTTCCTGTCTGTAAAAAATCAATAAACTATATATGAAAAATAAATAAATAAATTATTTTTTTAAAAAAAAGAAATTTCAATTGTTGTACTGTTGATATTTGGCTCTGTTGCCGACCACTGCCCAAAGCAATCCGAGATGATGCCCTGCTTTCTAGCGAGCCCACCTCCAGCTTCACCATGGCAACCACCTCCCCTCAGAGCACACCTGGAGCCCTTGCTTCACACACCATGAAGCTTCCCCACTCCACTGCCTGCGTTCCAGTCATCGCCAACCGCTAGTGATGGTGGCTGACTCTGAGAAAACAGCCTCTCTTGGTTCGCGTCCTGGCAGTCTTTATTTCTGCAAAACCACAGAATGTTATTGGCCAGCAAGCATTATTCATGCTGCAAAATATCGAATACACTAAGACATTTTCTTCCTTTGAAATGCTATTTGAAAGGGGGTGGAAAAGCAAGATTTAAAGACCTTACTGAGATATACACTACACATTGCTTTTAATAATTCAACTTGTGTTTGCTACCAATTAACTCTCAGGCATCTATGAAATGTGTCTGGAATATTCCAACAAAGATAAGTTAATTGGTCCCTGTTCTAGAGATTAGTTGCAAGTGAGGAAATATAATGAAGTAAACAAATAATTTAATGTGGTCTTATATATGCACATCCTATGTAATAAAAGTATAGTATGCAAATTGTCCCCTCAACCAGGAGATCATCTGGGAGTTTGACCAGGGCATGGGGTTGGCCAGGGGAAGGGAGGGAGGCCCCGGCCGGTGGCCAGCAGCCACTAGGGACTTCAGCAGTGCACGAAGTTCATGCACTAGGCCTCTAGTGTTAACATATGCTAGAAAGAAAATGTGAGGATAGAACATGACTCCCTACCTCATAGGGACCCTATGGATTTGAAGGAATGATTAAGCTATATAATAATCTTTTGAGCCTGGCCAGAATGTCTCAGTGGTTGGGCGTGGACCCATGAACCAGGAGGTCACCTATGAACCAATGAATGCATATATAAGTGAAACAACAAATTGATGTTTCTCTCTCTCTCTCTCAAATCAATAAATATTAAAATATTAAAATATTGAATATCTTGAATGAATACATATATGAATTAGTTATCTCAAATCTATTTTTTCAGAGCATGGGCTCTTAATAACTTTTATCTAATGTAGGATTGAATAAGTTTTAAAAATGCAAAGATTAAATAGTTCCGACAGAGTAATTGTTGGAGATGATAAATATATAGAAATAAATGGATGAATAATTTTCTGAGCCTGAAGAAATATTTTGTTGCCTTGACGTGCATTAAAATACCATCCTGAATATCAATAGTGTTTAGAAGCTGTTTAAGTTGATATTAAGCTTAAAATGTAAATTTATGCAGCAATTAGAGAACTGTTTGTGTAAAAATGCAGCAAATTTGAGATAATATAAAACTGCTACAAGCTTTTCAACAGGGTGAGAACCTGACCGACTCATTATAAGCTGTCAGATGAAGTGTTGTGTTGTTATGGACACTCTCTATTATGCTGATGGGATAAGAAACTATTTATTATCCTGGCTAAGTACATCAAGATCATCCTTTCTTAATCAGATGTCCCCCTGGTTATAATTAAAAGTTGGTCTCTCCAAACTGTAAGCCACAATGTACTATCATCATACAAATTAGTTCATAAATGTAAGCTATAAAAGAAGGTATTTAATTGATCTTTGTCACATAACACAGTTACCTAAATAGCATGGCACTCCTAACAATGTCAGATCATACTATTTGGGTATGCCAACAAAGTGATCAAAAATGCATACCCTCATATAAAGTGAATCATTAGGTGCTCTAAGATGTTAGAAACTTTTCTTTAGCATTCACCCTGTTTTTATACAAGTAAAGCTCCAACACAGGAAAAACCTTAGCCCCCCAAAATATTTTCTAAAGCAGTGCTTCTTAAAGTCTGGTCTGCCGGCCAGTGCCAGACTGCAAACTAATACAATTTATGACAAGAGCAACACGAATTTGAAAGAACCTGCTTAGAAACTTTTATTGCTCTATGGCATTGCCAAGACATCCAAGAACATCATTTTCCCCTGAGGATTCATTTTTATTTTGCTTTTTAAAAAGTCTTGGTCCCTTGGGGGGAGTGGGGGGTGGAATACAGATAATTTGAGAAGTACAAGGGTGCTCCTTGCCCTTGCTCAGGCAAATGATTTAATGGCAAAAATAAATAAATAAATAAATAAATAAATAAATAAAAGCTTAAGATGTTCAAGGCATGATGTAGTGATGAATACCAGATAATTTTTCAGCTATAGAAAAGCTGAAGGACATACACATTAATTTTTATGTGACCTTGGAAGGCATTGATCACATAATTTCATCGGCCCAATTCTATGTTAGTGGACCCATATTAGTGGGTCCAATCTTTTTTGGTTTTTGTTTTTTTGCTTTTCTCAAATCTTCTTTTTTTTTCCCTCTTCTTTTTTTTTTTTCTTTCTTCCTTTGTTTTTATTTTCTCAGAATATCCTAAAAGTAACTGAGTTGACCTCTGACCTTTTGGCTTTCCATGGGTACCCACAGTTCACATTTATTAGTAACTAGAGGCCCTATTCATGCAAGGGGCTCGGCTCCTTCTGCCACGGTTTCATCCTGAAGGTGGTCCAGAAGGACATCAGGTCTAATTAGCATATTATGATCTTATTGTTATAGGTTGCATTTAACTTGAAATAAACTATTTTTATATAATGGGTCTAATAAAATGCTTGATTTTTCATCGGTGACTCCACATTGATGAGTGCCCTGACCCCTGACTGGGGGTCATAGTTCTAGGGCCATCTCTTCAAGTAGTTGGTTGTTCCTGGTGGTCCCATAAGTATCGGTTAAACATAAAACAATGTAATGGATATTTACGAATGAATTTGTCAAGGCTTAACGATGAAGAAACACTCCATGTCTTAGTCCTTTGGGATGCTATAATAACACCCCATAAACTGGATAGCTTATAAACAACAAACATGTACTTAGAATCTGGAGGCTGAGAGGCTTAAGATCAAGGTGAGAGCCTACTTCCTCACAGATAGCCATCTTCTCCCTGTAACTTCATGTGGCTAACGGGGCAAAGGAGCTCTCTTGGGCCTCTACACCCTTGACCTAATCACCTCCCAAGACCCTACACCTCCTAATACCATCACCTGGAGGGTTGGGATTTCAGCACGTGAATTCTGGGAGGGCACACATATCCAGAGGACACAAATAAACACCTTCTCTCATTAAAGTAACACATGGTTGGGATTGCAATTTTGTTCTCAGCATTCTCATGAAGAGGATCATGGACCAACAAGGCCTGGAGGGGCGCTAAGTAATTTCAGCACCAAAGTCTTTGTGGTGTTTGTTGCAAGTGGTAAGGAAGAGGCTGGAACAGAAATTCCCACCAGGGGCCACAAATGGACATTGCAAGTCAGTATACTGCTTTGCAAAAATATAGACTGGACTAGAGTTGACCTATTCATGTCTATAATTCTATAGAGAGGTTGCCTGGGTGCAACAATTGAACAATGATAATGCTATAAGAGGCGGAATGCATAAACTCAAGATAAAGAAAGGCATCCAAGTGAAATCTTTCAGAGAGGAAATTCTTGGATAGAGTTTTAAAGAAATTGGGCCAAGAGAAGGGGATGAATGTAGGAGCCAGTGTGGGAGCTTGAATGATAGGGACCATCTGGGAGGCATGGCAGGTAGTTTGGCATTTTGACATTCATTTCTGGAACAGAGATTGAGTCTGGAGGATCTGAGTTTGGAGAGACGGACTGGGTCCAAATCCCAAGAAATCTTCAGTGCCAAGTTAAGAAATTTGACATTATCTTTTTATAACCGGGAGACGTGATTAGATTTGCATTCTTGAAGACATTTTTAGTAATGCTTTTGACAATAAGTTGTAGGAAGATTATGATCTAAGGCAAGAGCAATTGGGTATGAAGATGATGAAGGTCTGAATGAAGTCAGCAAAAAGGGAAAATAAAGAGAAGACTTAGTGATTAATTGAATAATGGATATAAGGAAAGAATTGAAGCTATGTTCAACTCCCTTGGGAACTTGAATAGATAGTAATGCCAGTTATCAATAATGAAAATATAAGAGGAAGGCCAGGATAAAGTGGGGAGAGAGGAAATAATAATTTGGTTGGCTGCACGTTGCATTTGAAGAAAAGATTCATGTTTGACTGAAGATTTTAGTCATCATGCCATCCTCCTACTTAAGCTAAAGGCTGAAAACTCTGCTGAATCTTTAATTAGATGCCAATTTAGCTTTCGAGTTCTCTCTAGTTGGTGTGTTTCATATGATCCTCATATAATGACTTCCTGTTTGCATTTTAAGCATTTTCTCAAAATTGGATTTTAACACATGTACTTTTATCTCTTTACTATCATTACTTTGTTGTCTCTCTTATATATCAGACTTCAAAAATTTCTCTTGAAATATAATAAAATTAATGAAAAACACCTTACAAATATATTTAAATATAAAGTTATTCACCCTAGGGATGTAAATCTTTTAGTATTCACCTTTTACTCTTCAAGAAATGTAATACCATCGGAAGCAAAAAGAGAATTAAGTTGCTTTGTAGCTAAGAAGATTAAAATAATAAGAATGGACTATAACTTTAAAAATCGAATGATGGCGTTCTTTTCTTTGTTGTTAACTCCATTGATCTACCCATTATGCTGTTCTTCTTCCAAGAAGCTGGGATAAAAAGAACATTTGTGTCGCTATTTGGAAGATAAATAAAGCAAAGCTTGTTATTTGTAATCAGGGCCCTTGTTGGCTTTCAGATCTACTTCAATAGCTTGTACAATTCAGGAGCTGTGAGGGATGCCAGTAGAATGTTTAATAAAGATGGGCATAGTCAGAATGCTCTATAGTCTCTTTCTTCCTGAAGCATAAATCGGATTATCCTGAGCAATTAGATGTTTGCACAAGAGGAAGGCACAAATTCCTTTGACAAGAAAGTTAAAGATTATGATAGTTAAAACCTGCAATGGTGACACGAGTTATTATTCTCTTGGCTGTCATTTGTTCAGGAGCTTTTATCAGGCAAGGGCATCTAAAATACACTGTACATTGAAGAATTAGCAAAGTGTGCAAACGATAGCATTGTGGAACTCCATGAAGATGAGAACTAAAAATGCATATTACTGCCAGGCTGGTGTGACTCAGTGGTTGAGCATCGGCCTATGAATCAGGAGGTCATGGTTCGATTTCTGGTCAGGGTATGTACGTGGGTTGCAGACTCAACCTCCAATATAGAGGGCGTGCAGGAGGCAGCCAATTAGTGATTCTCTCTCATCATTGATGTTTCTCTCTCTCTCCCTCTCCCTTCATCTCTGAAATCAATAAAAAATATAGTTTTTAAGATGCATTTTACTAGGATATCGGAATACATAAATATAGTAAGAGATAAGTGAAATATATTTCATTTGTTGATATTCACATTATATGATCATTTTCTGTAAGATTTGAACTGAATATAATCACTGAGTTAAGATGTTGGTTTTTGAGACGGATATAACAAATGACCACGCTGAATCAATCTTTCTGAAAACTTTATCATTTTTGGTCTCAAGAATATGCAAAGTCTGTAGATCTTAATGAAAGAATTCCAACTAAAGACACTGCCTTCACAGCACACACACAAAAGTAAAATTTGGTTTGCTAAGAAATGCAGTAGTCAGGGTAATTAGATTGTTTTAAACTCCAGCATACATTTCGTCTTGAAATCTTCTCTCTGAATTAGTATTTGCACTTCTGCTGAATATAAATGATCCTGCCAGTGCTTTGTACGGTGTATCAATTTATTTTCATCACGCCTCACTCCATCTGAACCCACACCTGCAAGGGTTGGCCGTGATTTCAAAGATGTTTTTTTCAGAAATGCTTTGTTAAAGCTGCCCTGCTTCTTCAGAGCACTTCAACCTTCCCAGTGATGAAAATCACCAAACAGAAACCAGTGTAAGTGTTTCCGCAGTTCCCTTCTCTAATCGGTGAAAAATAGAAATACTATGTGAACACAGCATTCTCTTCTTTTTTGGTAAGCATCTTAATTTCGTCATCTAATCAATCTTGCTTAGCTCTTTTACTGCTCTTAGAATAACCCGTTGAGACTTCAAAAGAGGTCAACATGAAGAATTCATCATGACACACTAAGATAATGAACAAGTACCGCTCAACGTAAGCTCCCGATATTGACCTAGATTTTTGCATTACATACATGCAAGTATTTGTCACTCTGAGAATTAATATTTAATATAATTAAAATTTGTTCTCAAGAATGTAGGTTATGTTACTGTCAGACAAGAAAGTTGGTTATGTGGAGTGGTGGGTCCATTTATTTAAAGTCATTTCTAATCAACTCCAAATTTCTGTCACCTAGCCCCTGAAGAGGATGATGCTAACTCCTTCCAGGGTTCCACACCAGTGAAAAGGTTGGTGACACCCACTGACTAAGCCAAGCACTAAACTGACCCGTCTCCCACACAATGCTTATTGGTAAGGAGCATTTTCCTGGTCGTCCATGGTATGCTCTGTAGCTGCTCATCTAGACCCTGCCCAGTCCAGGCACAAACACTGAGAAATTACAGAAAATTACACACGCATCCAGACTCAAGGAGGAAATTGGGGAGGGGCTACAAGAGGTGGAGAGCCCAGATGAACAAACAGGCTGCCATGATTTGGACTTCATCGTTAACAAGCTGGATGCCCTCTTAAAGCTTTAGCCTCCTTGCCTGTCAAGTGGAAGTAATAGGAGTAGCCACTTCCTATCCTATGTCATCCTCTGAGGATTAAATAAGACAATGTGTCTTTCCTGGAGGACAAGCTCCATGAATGCCATTGTCTGGTGTTGAAATTGTTAGTTTCCCCTCAAAAGTCTCAGAGTGTTAATAGAATATCCTTGTTCACTTTGTTACATATCGTGTTCATTACAATTTACTCTGATAGGGTTAAGTTTTTGAGTCATTTCTTCATTGCTCATAAAGGAGGTATGACCCAGCATCAGAAATAAAAGCAGAGACATTACTACTGATTTTACAGAAAGAAAGAGGAATTTTTCTTTAGTGAATGCTGAGGTTCAGTTTTGTAAGGTGAAGAGTTCTAGAGATGGGGGATGGTGATGGTTGCACAACAATGTGAATGTATTTAACACCCATTTACGCAAAAAAAAAAAAAAAGTAAATTTTGTGTTATTTGTATTTGACCACAATTGAAAAGACACACAAAATTAGTTATTAAGTCATGACAAACCATGGATGAATCTTAAAGTCATATTGCTTAGTGAAAGAAGCCAACTATATACTCTATAATTCCAGTTACATGACATTCTCTAAAAAAAGAAAGATCTATAGTGACGATTAAAAAAAAACAAAACCAAAACAGTGGTTGCCAGGAAATTGGGTGGACGGGAAGGTGGTTGTGAAGGTGAAGTATAGCAGATATATTGGGACAATGAACTATTCTGTATGATACTGGATATACCCCAGGAAGTCCTGTCCACTGGGAGGAGTTCCCTCCAACACTATTTTTTAAAAAATATATATTTTTATTGATTTTTTACAGAGAGGAAGGGAGAGAGATAGAGAGTTAGAAACATCGATCAGAGAGAAACATAGATCAGCTGCCTCCTGCACACCTCCTACTGGGGATGTGCCCGCAACCAAGGTACATGCCCTTGACCGGAATTGAACCTGGGACCTTTCAGTCCGCAGGCCGACGCTCTATCCACTGAGCCAAACCGGTTTCGGCATACACCACTATTTTTAGGGCTTCTCCTGAGTGGGGTTAAGTGGAATGGCCCTCCACTTTATTTTTCAATAATAGTCGATTTTCCATATTATTTTATATTAGCTTCAAGTGAATAGCGTAGTGGTTAGACAATTATATAATTTACAAAGTGGGCCACCCAATGTTTCCAGTACCCACCTGGCACCATACAGAGTTATTACAATATTATTTACAGCGTCCCCTATGCTGTATTTTACATCCCCATGACTGTTTTGTAAGTGCCAATCTGTACTTCTCTATCCATCCCTTCACTTTTCTCCTCAGCCTCCCCCCGCCCTCCCCTTCGGCAACCACCATCAGTCTGTTTTCTATGTCCATGAGTCTGTTTCTATTTTACTTGCTTGTTTATTTTGTTCTTTGGATTCTGCACAGAAGTGAAATCATATGGTATTTGTCCTTCTCCATCTCACTTATTTCACCAAGCAATAGTACCCTCTAGGTCCATCCATGCTGTTGCAAATGGTGAGGTTTCATTCATTTTGTATGAATGGCCAACCACTTTTAGCTCATGCCAGCATATCACGCAGACACCTCCATAAATCAGGTCTGGGTTTCTTCTTCTTCTTCTTCTGTTAATTAGTCAGAGGTAACTCCCCATGGATCAAAACCACGATTTAAGGAAGAATCCACAACACAGAGGCAGCAGATATGATGAAGTCTGAGCTGCCCCCCGGGGCTGTGCGCTCATTCCTCGGGTCCCGCTTGGCCCCAGGCTTTTACATACCATTTCCATTTTACAGGCGAATGCTGCTGTGCACATCCAATTTTATGGTTGGGTAGACTGGATAATATTCACTTCATAATTGGCAATTGGGGGGTGCGTAGTCACTCTGTGTTCCAATAGCAAACCCAGAGCTGATTTTCCGTGAACACAATTTGTTATTGGAAGAGGATACGTCCTTCCTGAAAATCTGCAGGAGTAACCTTGGCAGCCCAATGTGTGGCACCTGAGTGTTTATCCAAAGGCTGGGGGGTGGGGGGGGGGGGGCGGGGCAGGGGACTCAGCTTAGCGGACTCCCCTGAGATTCTCAGGGCTCCAGACGTGAACAGCACCTGGTGGGTCTCTCCATGGAAGGTGGGACATGGAGATGAGGGGACATGTTGGCTGGGTCACTACCATGAGGGGAACGTAGTTTCCATTCAAGACGGCAACCCAATCTCAGAGGGTTGAGAGAACCAGCGAGAGCCAAGGAAGGGCTGCAAGGAAACCACTAGCTGGGCCTTCACCTTTCTGAGAGAGAACAGGTACATCAGCCCAGGCTCATGGTGAGGGTAAGCTGGGCGCTCTGCACTGGGACCTTCAGACGCACAGGGGACATCAGTAGCAGAGGGGATCCAGGGAATTAAGTGATCATCCGTATACTGAATCCTGAATGCTGACGCTCCAGCCCTCTTCTCTCATTACATCATCAGAATCCTGCAGGCAGAAGCATCCAGGCAGGAATAGAAAAACACTTTCTAGCCCTGCTGGCGTGGCTCAGTGGTTGAGCATCCACCTATGAACCAAGAGGTCACGGTTCAATTCCCAATCAGGGGACATGCCCAGGATGCAGGCTCCATCCCCAGGAGGGGGCTTGCAGGAGGCAGCCACAGCTGATCAATGATTCTCTCTCTCATTGTTGATGTTTCTATCTATCTCTCCCTCTCCCTTCCTTTCTGACATCCATAAAAAATATGTTTTTAAAATAAGAAAAACACGTTCTTAGAAATTATAACCAGAGAAAGATTTAATTCCTAAATACATTGATATTGGTTGTTACCACACAAACAAATAAAAACCAGCCTATTCAGAATACTGTGTAAGAAGGTCACACTGAAAACACCCCCTCCACACCCACACATACGTACATATACATAATTTCCAGGCTGCTTTCCCCACTCTCAAACATAAGAAGACAACAGAGTAGAAAAAAACATCTTAAGAAAGCCTGTAAGTATCACGTAAAATATAGACAACTCGATCAAACAAGTAAACAAACAAAAAAAGAGATGCATCTTAGAGGAAAAAATGCATTATCTTCAAAAGGAAGGATATTATTATTAGCACTGTCCGTGAAATAAGGACTGGGGGTATAAAGAAAGAAACCTTAAGGGAACAAGAAAAAGCTCTTGCAATTTAAAATCATCAGAGTAGAATGACAAATTCTGATAGGATACTAGAGAGATAACATTGAGGCAACCTCCCAGAAAGAAGTGCAAAACATCAAAGATACAGAAAAAAGGGGGGAGGGGGGACTCCCATGTAGAACTGTACAAGAAAGTTCTGGAAAGACAGGAAGGGGGAATAAAAGGGAAGACCTTGTCAGAGAAATAGTTTGAAAAACTTTGGCCAATACCAGTTGCCAGATTGAATGCTTAGCACAATGGATGGACATAGACCTCTATATTGTGAGTTTTCTGAATCCTGGGGTAAAAAGAGACTCTACAAGTTATGGAGAGAGAGGAAAAAACCACAGGGGTCTTATATATCTATATCTATATCTATATCTATATCTATATCTATATCTATATCTATATCTATACCTATCTCTATCTCTATATCAAGTATCAAGAATTGGAATGACTCTAATTGCAGCCTCAGAATTGAGACGAAAACAAAGCTTCAAATTATGAAGAAATTCTATGCCCAACAAATAGGAAATAGTCAAACAATACTTTCAAATATGCAGGACCTTGAAAAGGGGAGGAACAGAGGAGGGAGGGAGGGAGGGAGGGAGGAAGGGAGGGAGGGAGGGAGGGAGGGAGGGAGGGAGGGAGGGAGGGAGGGAAGGAGGGAGGAGAGAGGGGGAGGGAAGGGGAAGGAGGGAGAGGGAGGGAGGGAGGGAGGGAAGGAGGGAGCAGAGAGGGGGAAGGAAGGGAAAGGAGGGAGAGGGAGGGAGGGAGGGGAGGAAAGATGAAAAGAGGGAGAGAGGGAGGGAGGCAGGCCAGGAAGCAGGCAGGGAGGCAGGGGATGTAATTATTATCATTCATTCGTTTCTGTTTAGTAATAGATATCCATTCACTATGTACTATTTGCAAATAGATTTTTTAAACTTTATCTTTATTATTGAAAAGTATTACAGATGCCCCCCCCTTTTTCCTCCCTAATCACCCTGTGTATTTCTTTCTATATAAACCCAATTTTCTAATGACCCGACACCCCTGCAGCCCCCTGGAAGCATTACCCTGCTGTATTTTAGTTCTGCTATTGCAATTTATCGAAGTTGACGGAATGAAGAGTAAAAGCATCTGTTAACATTATGGTGGAGAACAGACTACACAATCTTGCCGTACGGTTTTATGTTTTCAAGGATGTGAATATATATGGAGAGAGTTTATCAACTAGAGTTTCCATTTACATAAATTCAGTGTATCTACCACATTTAATTTTAAAATATCTCTCAGTGGAGTCTTTTACACTTGTTTCTGAGAGAGGAAGAGAGAGAACTCTAACCAGAGCCAGATTTACCATGAACTATATTAGATGCTTAGAATTTATCTACATTAAAAGTAGTTGGGCCGAAACCAGTTTGGCTCAGTGGATAGAGCGTCGGCTTGCGGACTGAAGGGTCCCAGGTTCGATTCCAGTCAGGGGCATGTACCTGGGTTGTGGGCACATCCCCAGTGGGGGGTGTGCAGGAGGCAGCTGATCGATGTTTCTCTCTCATCGATGTTTCTGACTATCTCTCTCCCTTCCTCTCTGTAAAAAATCAATAAAATATATAAAAAACAAACAAACAAATAAAAGTAGTTGGAACCTACGTAGTATTACTTTGCTTTTGTCCAGATGTTAAAACAATCCTCCTACATGTTCTGAAAAATACATGGAATTAATCTTTTTCATTCTTTAAGTACAAAACCCGCTTGGAAATGAATCATTAACAGTTCAGTATCAATTTGCACAACTGGTTTATGTTCCTTCTAAAATGGAATCAGCAGAATTGTGGGCAAATCTTATCATCATCATTGTCTAATATTAACCGACACCCTAATATGTTCCATACCTTGTGCTAAGCTTTTGATCTATAGCAGGGGTGGGCAAACTTTTTGACTGGAGGGCCACAATGGGTTCTTAAACTGGACTGGAGGACCGGAACAAAAGCATGGATGGAGTGTTTGTGTGAACTAATATAAATTCAAAGTAAACATCATTACATAAAAGGGTACGGTCTTTTTTTTTTTTTTTAGTTTTATTCATTTCAAACGGACCGGATCCGGCCCGTGGGCCGTAGTTTACCCACGGCTGATCTATTGTCTAACTAACTCTCAAAATAAACTTCAAAGGTAGGAACGATTATTTTAGCTCTCAGAGAAAAAATGAAAGCCCAGAGACATTCATTACGTTCCTTGCTCAAATCATAAGTATAGGTCGATAGGAGAGCATGTGTTTCTAACCAGATCTGGTTGATTTTGAAGCGGTGAAAAACTGGTATGAGTGGAATCGTTTTAAAATAGGGCAGTCGCTGGCCAGGTAGCTTCATTGGTTACAGCACCATCCTGGTATGTCAAGGTTGCAAGTTCAGTCCCTGGTCAGGGCACATACAAGAATCAAACAATGAATGCATAAATAAGTAGAACAAGAAACCTCTCTCTTTCTCTCTCTCTCTTCCTCTCTCTCTCTCAAATCAATTTCTAAAAAAAAATGTTAAATATTGCCAGGGCACACATTCCAGAGGAACCACATTGAATATCTTACTCCTTGAACCTTGAATATTTGAACTGGGCAAAATATCCTCTGGCCTGGGCCAGAGCAACACTGTCTTCCAAACACTTGTTTGTTAAGCTGATAGGAAAGCAGACCTCCGGACTAGGAGAACCCATCATTAAAGATACTCTTCAGAATCAGTAACAGGCATGTGTAGCTCAAGCAAGACTTAGCTTATTACCACCAACAGAGATCCCTTTCTTCTATTCACGTATTATTCCCCTTCCTTTCCTCATAAAAACCCCTTGCCTTCACCCCCTAATCAGAGCACTCTTTGGGCTTCTGCCTGAATCCTTGCTTCCCGAATAGCTATGTTTGGTCTGGAATAAACACTTGTTGCCTCTCACTCAAAGCCCAAGCTCCCAGGGGAGGCAGAGAAGCAGGAAGAAGTCATTTCAGACGGGTATGGGCGGGGCTAAGGAGCCAGAATGAAAAACTCAGATACCATCAGAGCCCTGTGCCTGGGAAATTGGAGTGGGCTGTGGAGGTGGGGGGTGGAGGGGAGCCTTGAGAAGTAGGGAGGGTAGAAAAGCAATTTAATATGTGTATATATATATATATATATATATATATATATATATATATGTATAATTTATTTATTTATTTTTAAGAGAGGAAGAGAAAGGGATAGAGAGTTAGAAACATCAATGAGAGAGAAACATTGATCAGCTGCCTCCTGCACACCCCCTACTGGGGATGTGCCCGCAACCAAGGTACATGCCCTTGACTGGAATCGAACCTGGGACCCTCCAGTCCACAGGCTGACGCTCTATCCACCGAGCTAAACCAGTCAGGGCAGAAAAGCAATTTAAAAAATGACACAGCTTTGCCTGCAATCACCCCTAACTATGAAAATGCCAAGGTGCATCCATCATATTTTCCCCCCCAAATACTAATCAGTTCTGAACTATTACCCTTTTAACGCAGACTCTTGCTAGCATGGCCCTGTTTTGATAACGCAATTTTCACGAATGTCTCTCATTTTACACCCACAGGTAGACTTTCAACTGCCCCCCCTCCCCGCCCCCCGATCTTCATCAGAGCTTCAAAAAAATGGACAATAACTTAATCATGTAAATAAAATAAGCTGTTCTGAAAAATCACCACCTCCCCTGGCCCCCTGTATGGGTCTATTCAGGGATACGAGTCCTAGCAGTGAATGACCTACTTGAGCAAACCTTGGACACTCTATGTTCCCCTTCAGTGGCAACTGAATGACAGGGTTTTGATTTCAGACTTGACTGCTTGCTTTGTGCCACGGAGTGGCTCCACTTTAAATTTCTCGCCGCTGCCGGTTCAAAGCTCCGTGAGGATTTCAGTGGAGTCATTTGGGGGCTTGTGTTGTCCACCCTCCTCGGGGAGCCGAGTGCTGCCAGATCTCCTGAGAGCCTTTCTAATCCTCGCGTTTAGTTCCCTCACATTCCTGCCAATTGACCAGTCCCCGTGTCAGCGGCGGAGGTGGGGTGCCTATTAGCCACAGGCCTGGCTCTGCATGATGCAATTCTCTTCTGCTATTGGAAGTGAAACACAATGTCTGGAAAATAAGGCCGGTAACAAAAGGTGATGGTGCTTTCATGTTGCACTGTCCCGAAGTTCCTGAGAGCTGTTTTCTGCAATATCACACAATTCCCTCCATCCGGGGTGCAACACACTGCAGAGGGGGGTCACGCAGGCACTCTCTGCAAAAGGCTTTGTTTTGGGGACACAGTGATATCTTTGAGCTTAATCTGTCCTTCACAGACATCCCGGAAGGCTCAGTCACAGGGCATGAGCCCACAACGATCAATTGCAAAATACAGAGAGAGCCCTCTCATCCAAAGTGTCGAGCAAGTTACCCAGCCTCTCTCTACACCTGAGATTAATTGTCAATAAAATGGCGATAGTAACCGACCTGAATGCAAACCGCTGTTGTGAAATTAATTGAGATACATTTATCTGCATTCGTTTAAATTATATTTTTAAAGAGGAATGGTCATAGGGACTACCCTAACAAAATATTTGTGAAGTGCTATGTTTTTAATAAAACTGCAAAGAATCAAAAGACTTAACATTTTACAGAAATAGTTCTATTAAAGGCTTTGGAAAAGTATTATTTTTTTAAGCAGGTAGAAATTATTTCTGACATCCCACCCACCAGCTACAACCTTCTTAACTTCTATAGCTTTATGGTAAGGAGTGCAGTTCATGGAGTTAAATTGCCTGAGTTCAAACCCTGGTTTGGGTCTATACTGGCTGGGACTTCAGACAAGTTTCCTAGTCTTTGCCTGAAGTAAGCTCATTGCTACTGGGGTGGCAGAGCTAAAAATGTGTATGTATTTGCCCGGCCGGTGTTGCTCAGTGGTTGAGCCTTGACCCATGAACCAGGAGGTCATGGTTCGATTCCCGGTTAGGGCACATGCCTGTGTTGTGGGTGTAATTTCCAGTAGGGAGCATGCAGAAGGCAGCTGATCAATGAATCTTTCTCATCATTGATGTTTCTATCTCTCCCCCCTCCTCTCAGAAATCAATTTAAAATGTATTTAAAATATATATGTATTTATATACATATATCTCTATTCATTTCTATGTCTATTTGCATATTCACATCTATGGGTTTACACCAACACCACACATTCCACTCCTACACCATGAATTTCATCCTAGTTTTCACCTTTTCATGTTTGTATCCCCTTCTCCAATGGTGAGAAGCATTCCTCCCATTATTGTCAATGCCTTTACTTATTTCTTCAATGCACCTCTAGGTAGACCATCTCCAGACACTACCAGGGAACCAAGTCACACATCCAGCTAGACCATCATGCCTGCCTATTCCAGTGCCCTCCTGGAGGCATCACGGTGATTTTTTTTTTAATTGTTTAAGGCATTACATATGTCTCCATTTTCCCTGATTGACCCCACCCCTGCCAATCCCGCCCCCCAGGACAAGTCCCCACCGCCCCAGTGTCCCTGTCCATTGGTTATGCTAATATGCATGCATACAAGTCCGTTGGTTGATCTCTTACTCCCCTCTACCCCGCTGCCTTCTATCTGAGGTTGGATGGTCTGATCAGTGTTTCTTTGTCTCTGGATCTATTTTTGTTCATCAGTTTATGTTGTTCATTATATCCCACATATGAATGAGATCATGTGATATCCATCTTTCTCCGACTGGCTTATTTTGCTTAGCATAATGCTCTCCAGTTACATCCATGCTGTTGAAAATGGTAAAAGTTCCTTCTTTTTTACAGCAGCATAGTAACACAGTGATTCTTAGCTTCTTTTTATATCATAAACTTCCTTTGAGAAGCTGATGCAAGCTACCCACCCTTTCCCCAGAAAATGCATATAAGAAAATCTGCAAAAAAAAAAAAAAAATGTATTACAGTTTCAAAAGGTTCACATTAATAGTTTTCTGACACTTAGCAATTTAATTTTCTCTGAGACTCACTCTTTGTTTTTTACATGTACATCAGTGGTGATAATCACAGTCCCCTCAAAAGAAATGGTTTAAGTAAGAAAGTCTATCTACCATGCTCTGCATACTGAGAGCAAAGTAATTATGATAATTATTAGAATTCTCTGCCCCAGTCAGCTCCACATTACGATGGCCTATCAGTTTCTATGTACTTTCACGTTCTGATAATTCATTACTTCCTTCTGGATTTACTTACTGATATTTCTGAGTCTCTATTTCCTCTTCTCTAAAATGGTGGTAATGCCCTAACCGGTTTGGCTCAGTGGATAGAGCATCGGCCTGTGGACTGAAAGGTCCCAGGTTCGATTCCAGCCAAAGGCATATACCTTGGTTGCGGGCACATCCCCAATAGGAGGTGTTACAGGAGGCAGCTGATCGATGTTTCTCTCTCATCGATGCTTCTAACTCTCTATCCCTATCCCTTCCTCTCTGTAAAAAAATCAATAAAATATATATATATATATATATATATATATATATTAAAATGGTGGTAATGATACTTTGTCATTCAGCAAAGTTGTGAGAATTAGAGATCACGTATAATAAGTAAATGATAGATAAGTATGTTCAAAAGTGGTAATAACCATTGACATTTCTGCATTATGCCAACATTTTCTTACCCCTTCAGCTCTGTTTATTCCTTTTCTCTAGCTAGCTGGTCATTTAAGTCTCACCCACCCTTCGACATCCAGACCCTCAATGCTCCTCTGGTCATTCCATATGAATTTTACTCTTTATGGTTTCCCCACATTCCTTTGTCCTACACTAACCCCTCTGGCAGATGTTTCTTGACTCAGTAATTTAATTTAAGGGCGTGTATAAGGGTGAGATATAAGAATCATCCATTTTGATTGTCACGTAATAGTTTTTACAAAAGATGAACCAAAGGCATTGTCCGCTTTTATATCCATCACAACTTACACAAAGATCAATGAGATAAATCTCCTGGTGAATTTAGTTCCCCAAAAGACATTATCTCTGGTAATGAAGTTACAAGGATGTTGTCTTTATATTGGAGGTGATGTGGATGGAACAATTATGGGCTGTGTCAAGCAGATTCAAATCCTGGCTTTGTCACGGCCTAGCCTGGTGAGCTCGGATGATACATTTCATCTCCCTGCCGCTCATGTTCGCTATTTTGTAAACAGGATGCTACACTTTCTTTAAAAGATTTTATCAAAGATTAAATCAAAATGTACATACAAAGAACTTGACAAATACAAGATAATAAGATATGTTAGTTCCCTGCCTCTGACCTTGAATTTTTCTCCTAATTCCTTCATTTTTTTCTTCTTAACTATTTTAATCTTGAAAGCTATGATAGATATCTCTTTTTAAGTAACTGATAATATCTAATCTACATGGTTTTATTTGTTTTTTTTTCAAAAATGACCTTTTGGGATCTAACTTTTAGAATTAAAAGAATTTCTAAACAAATAAAAGTAAAATATATCTTTGTTTATTTAAATGGCTTACTTTTAAGTTTTTAGAAAGGTGACAGCCAAGTAATACATTTAATGTAACTTGTCTGCCTATAAACAAAAATCTAAGAATAAACTGAGAACTATTTTTAGGATAACAATAGGATTTATTAGGGTTATGTATTTTTGTTTTTTAATGAGATAAGACCACTTAACATGAGATCTTAACAAATTTGTAAGTGCAAAGTACAGTATCATTAACAACAGGTACCATCTATATATATAAAAGCCTAAGTGACTGTTCGACTGTTTAACTGTTCAACCGGTAGCTATGATGCACACTGATTATCTGGGGCAGACGATTGCTCAATGCATAGGGATGAAAACATGGAACAGGCTGATGAATCTCAGAGGGAAGGGGGAGAGGGAGGAAGAGATTAACCAAAAATCTTATATGGATACTAGAGGCCCGGTGCATGGATTTGTATACCGGTGGGGTCCCTCGGCCTGGCCTGCGGGTACTGGGCCAAAACCAGCATCTTGACATCCTCACAGAGGTCCTGGATTGCGAGAGAGCACAGGCCAGGCCAAGGGACCCCACTGGTGCATGAATCCGTGCACTAGGCCTCTAGTGTTGTATAAGAGAATTCCAGAACTTATTCATCTTGTGTAACAAACTTTACATTCTTTGAAGAGGCTCCCGTTTCATTCTCCCCACGCCCCTGATAAGCACCATTCTATGCTCTGTTTTATGCACTGGACTATTTTAGAAACCTCATATAAGTGCAATTATGCACATTTTGTCCTGCTGTGAGCATGTTTGTTTATTGATGCTTCCTTACCAAAACCATCCCTAGTAAACCAGGAGTCACACTGTCTAGGTTAGAATCCTGGTGTCAGCAGTTAATAAAAGGCAAAGTAACCACTCTGTACCTTGGTTTCCTCATTCATAAGATTAAAAAAATAATAATAGCTTCTACCTATTCTGGTTTTGTGAGAATACAGTTTACTTTGCAAAGTGTTTCAGATAGACTTAAATAAGCAAGATGTACATTTTAGTAATATTTTAAAAGAAAATGCCAGAGGGAGAACCAAGATGGCGGCATAGGTTAATGCCGGAGTTTGCTGCTTTGAACAACTACATCAAAAGTGAAACTAAAAGACGGAACGGACATCACCCAGAACCACTGGAACGCTGGCTGAGTGGAAGTCCTACAACTAGGAGGAAAGAGAAATGCATACGGACACTCAGAGGAGGCGCAGCGCTGAAGTCAAATTCTGAGGTGCGGAGTGCGCGGTTGGCATTTTCAATCGGGAGGGAGTCGCAGACTCTGAGCTCCAGATACAGGCGAGTCTTTAGGGACCCAGACTCAAACGGGAGAAGCGGGACTGCCTGGCTTCGGTCAGAGCGAGTGCAGCTTTCTCTCCGAGCTTTGCAGCGGGTGCTGGGACTCAGAGAGGCAGAGCCCCTGGGGACAGGACTGAGAGCAGCCATAACTGCTCTCTCCGGCCCACCCTGTTGATCCTGTGCGACCCGCCTCGCCCAAGCCCTGCACAGAGGCATTTGCCAGATAGCCTCAGGCAAAGGCTAGATTAGCACCTCCCTAGAGGACAGAAGTTCTCTCACTGCAAAAACAGCTGATTCTCATAGCCACTTGGCCTGGAGGTCAAACCCTCCCTGGAATTAGCTACAACAATCAAGATTTAACGATAAGACCACGAACAAAGACCACTAGGGGGTGCACCAAGGAAGCATAACAAAATGCGGAGACAAAGAAACAGGACAAAATTGTCAATGGAAGATATAGAGTTCAGAACCACACTTTTAAGGTCTCTCAAGAACTGTTTAGAAGCCGCCGATAAACTTAATGAGATCTACAAGAAAACTAATGAGACCCTCGATGTTATATTGGGGAACCAACTAGAAATTAAGCATACACGGACTGAAATAACGAATATTATACAGACTCCCGACAGCAGAACAGAGGAGCGCAAGAATCAAGTCAATGATTTGAAATGCGAGGAAGCAAAAAACACCCAACTGGCAAAGCAAAATGAAAAAAGAATCCAAAAATGCGAGGATAGTGTAAGGAGCCTCTGGGACAGCTTCAAGCGTACCAACATCAGAATTATAGGGGTGCCAGAAGATGAGAGAGAGCAAGATATTGAAAACCTATTTGAAGAAATAATGACAGAAAACTTCCCTCACCTGGTGAAAGAAATGGACTTAAAGGTCCAAGAAGCGCGGAGAACCCCAAACAAAAGGAATCCAAAGAGGACCACACCAAGACACATCATCATTAAAATGCCAAGAGCAAAAGATAAAGAGAGAATCTTAAAAACAGCAAGAGAAAGAAACTCAGTTACCTACAAGGGAATACCCATACGACTGTCAGCTGATTTCTCAACAGAAACTTTGCAGGCCAGAAGGGAGTGGCAAGAAATATTCAATGTGATGAATACCAAGAACCTACAACCAAGATTACTTTATCCAGTAAAGCTATCATTCAGAATTGAAGGTCAGATAAAGAGCTTCACAGATAAGGAAAAGCTAAAGGAGTTCATCACCACCAAACCAGGATTATATGAAATGCTGAAAGGTATCCTTTAAGAAGAGGAAGAGGAAGAAAAAGGTAAAGATACAAATTATGAACAACAAATATGCATCTATCAACAAGTGAATCTAAGAATCAAGTGAATAAATAATCCGATGAACAGAATGAACTGGTGATTATAATAGAATCAGGGACATAGAAAGGGAATGGAGTGACTATTCTTGGCGGGGAAAGAGGTGTGGGAGATTCGGGAAGAGGCTGGACAAAAATCGTGCACCTATGGATGAGGACAGTGGGTGGGGAGTGAGGGCGGAGGGTGGGGCGGGAACTGGGAGGAGGGGAGTTATGGGGGGGAAAAAGAGGAACAAATGTAATAATCTGAACAATAAAGATTTAATTAAAAAAAAAATAAAGAAAATGCCAAACAACACTTCTTCACAATTAGCCCATTGAAATAATATGCATGAAATGAAATTCTATAACCACTTAGCGAAACCGTGTCTCTACAAAGAATAGTAGAGACATTCTAAGGACAGCCTGATCCTGTATTGAGCCAAAACACCAGTCTTGCACTTATCCATACAGGAGACCAGCATGACCAACTTGCCCTGTCTCTACCTAGTCCTCTCCGGTGTGGCTATTGGTATTAAAGGTCAGCCAAGTTCTCAAATGGCATCGTCACATGAAGATGGCCACCAACTAAAACCTCAACTTCAAACCTAAAGTCAGTTCAGTCAAACCTATGACACTAGATATAAGAAGTGAAATCATCTACATTCACCGTGTGGCCGATGGGCACCCCTTTTGACGGATCCCTCTCATCTTTTCAATCGACCGCCTCTGTATTCTGTTGCAGCTTTGGCGTAAACACTTAGCAAGTGAATATAGTACTTATCTACCTCACCATCCAGACTGAAGATCACAGTTTGACAATGTGAGGTGAAAGACAATGTATTCTGAGTACAAACAGTCATTACGATGGGATGTGAGAGCATTTTCAAAGATGAATACAATTGTAGGGCCTTAAACTAGTTTCAATTGCTACTCTACTTGTGTGAGTGTTTATGTTTCATAAGTGTCTTGATCACAGAATATAATTTTATATATATATGTGTGTGTGCGTGTGTGTGTATATATATATATACACACACACATATATATAAATGTTATATATATATATATATATATATATATATATATATATATATAGCAAGGCTATTGATGTTCCTTTGCATTATTTCCGAAGCTTCAGATGCAGTGTTTATCCAAATTGTTTGTCTTGTAAAGGTGAGAGCGACATTTCAACTACCAGCTACATATTTAGAAATGGGCTATCAGATACTCAAGCCTATAAATGAGCCCTGAAAGCAGCAGGAACAGAATGAATTCCTCTGGATAACTGGCGTATGTATGTCACCTGGGGAGGAAGAAACACCGTCTGAAATAATGTTGGCATGTCTTCCCTCACAGACCACAAATTTTCACAGGGAACAACCAAAGCATTGTCCGGAGACATTTCAAATTTCATGAGAATGGCCTGCTGGCATGGCTCAGTGGTTGTGTTGACCTATGAACCAGGAGGTCAGAGTTCAATTCCCGGTCAGGGCACATGCCCAGGTTGCAGGCTCAAACCCCAGTGTGGGCTCGATCCCCAGGATGCAGCCAATCAATGATTCTCTCTCATCATTGATGTTTTTATTTCTCTCTCCCTCTCCCTTATTCTCTGAAATCAATCTATAATAATAAAAGCATAAAAGCATAATATGCTAATTAGACCGGACAGCCGAACAACCTTCTGGACAAAGCCATGGCTGTGAGGGCCGAGCCCCTTGCACGAATTTTGTGCACTGGGCCTCTAGTAAAAATATATTTTATTTTTTTTTAAAATATATTTTATTGATTTTTTACAGAGAGGAAGGGAGAGAGATAGAGAGCCAGAAACATCGATGAGAGAGAAACATCGATCAGCTACCTCCTGCTGATCTCCTCCTGCACATCTCCTACTGGGGATATGCCCGCAACCCAGGTACATGCCCTTGACCGGAATCGAACCTGGGACCTTTCAGTCCGCAAGCCGATGCTCTATCCACTGAGCCAAACCGGCTTCGGCAGTAAAAATATATTTTAAAAAGTGTTTCATGAGAATGTATTTTAATATCAAATGGACCCGTTTTTGGAAATCTTAGTCAAAGGAGGAAAGACGTGAAGCTTTTTTGGAAACCGATCCCATGGTTCATGTTTAGGAGACTGCATGTTCCAGGAAGTACAACAGAATAGAAAATAAAGAGTTCAAGTAGAAAGGGCTCTGTTTAGCACATTGATAAAATGTCTGCCTGTGAGCTAATTACACAGCGCTGCTCAGATATAGCCATGGGAAAACACCCTGCTGGTTTCTATGGGACGTCTTTTCACATCAAGGAAAATAATGAGTATATTAAGAAAGTGCTTTGCAAAGTAGTAGAGAATGTGACAGTTAATCAGAATTTTCTATAAAGCGGCCTTAGTTGACATTCATCTTTATAAAAATCAACCGTAAAGTTAAATGTCATCATGAAATCAATGTTTGGTGCTCGTATGTTAGAGTAGAGACTCAATCACTTTCTCTCATACATACAGAAAAAGATAAAATGTTATAACAGGAAATAATCCCCTCGTTGAGGGAATATACCCTGTCTGAGAAAATCTGTTTGCTATATTTTAAAATGATTCCTTTCTCTTTGCCCTTGGAATTACAAGTAACCACAAATAATTTACCATTATTTTCTGTGAGTCTGAGATGCTAACTCATAAGCCAAGCTGATTTAAAAGAGTAAGTGGAATTAGTAAAGCTACAACATGGTACTAAGAGAAAAAAAAATACCAAGAACAGAAATTTGGGGACATAAAGTTTAAAATTATGATTTTTGACTAAGAAATGCTGTGTTTAGCAATTTTGTTTTACCAATTCCATGTGGAATGTGGAGCTTAACATACAATCTGAATTGCTTTCATTCTTTTATTCAGAAAATAATTATTGAGCACCTAAATTTGTAAACATATTTTTATTGATCTCAGAGAGGAAGGGGCGAGGGAAAGATGGATAGAAACATCAATGATGAGAGAGAATCATTAATCGGCTGCTTCCTACACACCCCCTATTGGGGATCAAGCCTGCAACCCGAGTATGTACCCTGACCTGGAATCTAACCATGACCTCCTGGTTCACAGGTCGATGCTCAACCACCGAGCCACACTGGCTGGGCTTGAGCACCTAAATCAAATCATTCATTGTATGGACACTTTCATGTGGGGAATTTTTCTCTTACTTTCTGTCCTCTGAATCACATGGGATCCTGTTAGCCTTCTAACGTTCAATCTTATGTTCATCTGAGAGACCCAGCCTTAAAATGACTATTCCTGCAGTCCTTCAGATTTAAAAATATATTCATTTCTAAAGCTCTAACAGAACAGTTTCCTGTGATTAGAACCAAAAAAAAAAAAGTAAAAGCTAAAACCATTCTGATCTTGTTTAATTTTGGTAGAGCTGCATTCTATGTGACAGGCGAATCACCTCCTTCCCTGCATTTCTGACCACATGAAAACGAAGGGCATCTGAGTGATAGTCATTTCACATCACATTTTTACTCAGAGTAGCCCTGATGAATTCTCGTTACTGAATTGATAGATGACCCATTCTTGAGTCAGAGAAACAGTTCAAAACTAGTTCTTTTACTTGCAAATTGCTCCCTAAATCTCCATTATGATCATCTAGACCAGCGGTTCTCAACCTGTGGGTCGCGACCCCTTTGGGGGTCGAACGACACCTTTCACAGGGGTCGCCTAAGACCATCGGCAAACACATATATAATTACATATTGTTTTTGTAATTAATCACTATGCTTTCATTATGTTCAATTTGTAACAATGAAATTGGGGGTCACCACAACATGAGGAACTGTATTAAAGGGTCGCGGCATTAGGAAGGTTGAGAACCACTGACCTAGACTTTCTCTTTCCTTCCCCCTTCTCCTGGAGAGAAATGAGTTTTGGGGCACATGAAAAATAATGGCGTGCTTTAGCCTGAGAAGAAGAAGTTTGCATTTTGGAGGCACAGGTATGACCATGATGGGGACTCGATGAAATAACTCCTACCTGGGTAGATGGCTAGCTTGTCTTCTATAGTCTCCTAATGCCACAAGCTGAGCATCCACCAAGACTGGGTGTCTCTTGACGCTGACAGTGACCGTGAGCAGTAGAAACTGGAGCAGCTCAAACAGCAGAGGCGCTTTACACACTGCGAGTATGTTAAGATTAAAAATGTAGCTCTATCTCAGTGTGAGGCCGGCGCTAATAACTAGCCCTGTGCGAGGAAAGCTTCGAGAATTCTATAATTGAAAGTTGCCCAATTGTGCATGGACAGACCTAACTTCGGAGGAGCACAATTCATCTTAGTCAGTATTTCACTTCAATGACAAAGTCTCAGTAAAGAAGCAAGTGCCTTTACTTTCTCTATTATCAACGTTGATGTGTTACTGCTTCATGCTAATGATGGTGCATGTAGATAGCATTCTGGCAGATTCTGATTACAAAATCAGGCAGGCAGAAAAAGTCATTTGTGGTTAAAAGAACAGCAAATGTTACAATACTCCGTCTTCAGAAAAACAATAATCATTCCACCTACAGCGAACGTATCCATTGACATGGCACACATTTTCTACAAGTTCATTTTTTATGCTCCCTTTGATTGATTTTTTTTTTCACCATGGCAATGCTTTCTCAGCTATCTTTGTTTACGTTCTATTTTCTGATTATTGAAATCTTGCCTGTTCAAGTAATTATATTGGAACAGTGAGTTCACTTTAAAAATGAGAAATACAACTTCCATAATTTTTTTGGGGGGGACTTTTGGATAGATGCCCCAGAGGAAAAGCAATAATAAACTAGGAATTCCTTCATTGTTTCTCACAATGGGATCCAGCTTTGTATCTGCTTCTCTTTGATTTACTTGGGGAGGGCGGGGGGCGGGAATCTGAACTTGAAGCCAATTTAGGCTCAACTTGCAAATGTCCATCAAGAAGCAGTTAAGAGCCTGACGGGTGTGGCTCAGTGTTTGAGTGTCGACCTATGAACCAGGAGGTCTTGGTTCCATTCCAGGTCTGAGCACATGCCCAGGTTATGGGCTCAATCCCCAGTGTGGGGCGTGCAGGAGGCAGCCGATCAGTGATTCTCTCTCATCACTGATGTTTCTAATTCTCTTTCCCTATCTCTTCCTCTCTGATATATATATAGAAATATATATATATATATATATATATATATATATTTAAAGAAGTTAAGAAATGTCTGTGTTCGTGGAATCACTGAATGTCTCTCCTTCAATTATTGAGATTATTCTAAAGCTATTATTTGTCTGACAAATTTTCATTTATTATTCATGCATGTCCAGAATTTGCCAACTTAATAAATATATTTTAAGTTCACAGGGATAGGACTACTCATACATACAGGCTAGTGTCCAACATTGTCACATGCATTTCTTGAGCAAAAATAAATGCCTATTAGCTATTCAAGTGCAGGGTTCGGGCTGGAATCCTGGCGTGATTGTCCTCCTGCCCATCTGTCATCATTAGTTTGCCCATTCACATTGGGATCTGCCAGGATAAACTAGAGGCAGAAGCCAGCGAAGGTCTGAATGAGGAACATAGCTTTCAGGACATACATCCAAACTCACTTTCCCACTGTAAAATGTTTTTAACCAAAAGAAAATCGGTGAGAATCATTACTTCGTGTTTTGTTTTGTTTTGTTCTTTAAAGGATTCTCCTAATGGTTGTCTCCCGAGAGTAAAAAAATAAAAGCAACACAAATTTGCTTGAATTTTTACTTCAGTGAGGTTCATCTCACATAACCAGGTTTTTAACTTCTACTTTCAAGTCCCGGATTGCAGTCTACAAAAAGTTTTTTTGTTTCCTGTTATTCATTGGAAATAGTGTCCAAGGACAACTTGGGTTAACACCTAGGGATACCCAGTTTAAGAGAATGAGTAGACTCTGAAACAACTTTGTTAATACCAGGAGTTCATATAACAAAGGTGCAAGACCCGTGGAAAAATAAGAAGGTGGTGGAAAGAGTGAAAAACCTAAAGTCTAGGGTTGGAACCAAAGTAGGAGCAAGACGTGAATCCAGGCACCTCGTTTCAGAGCAGGAAGACAACAACCTAGGAGTAACCTAGGTGAGTGTTTCCTAAATGCACTTCCAGTTGGTGCTTTCAACGCACAATGTCAAATAATCTGGCATTAGCACTCCCAGTCAATAGGGTGGTTATCGATCAAATCTACCAAAGCCTTGGGCACTGACTATAAAATTCCAGAAGCAAGGCTGCCTTGGGCACTGATTATGATGTTGACTCAACAGCTGGATAATCTGGAGAAAAGTTCTTTCAAGGCACTGCTCCCATTAGCTTGACGCAATCTACGTGACAAACCGACTGCTGAGAATATGCAGAGTAGAATGATGAAACATCTACTGCTTTCCCCCTGTTTTTGTACTTTGAAGGCCAATTAAATCGCATTAAACTATGAGAAATGCTCTCCAGGAGATGGACAAAATAACAAGGATTCAAGAGGAATGTGCTCCACCTTCAAGAGTCAAAATGATTCCACAGAGAAAAGTGATGTCCTCGTTGACATCATCCATCATGTCCCATCCCTAGGTGTATGCTGAAACACTCAAATCTCCTCTTGACCTTACAGGAAACGTATACCAGGATTGGTTAGTCTCAGCAAGGGAGAGACACTGTAGACAGAAATAAAGGTGTTTTCTCTGGTGACCTCTTACCTTCTGATTTAATGGCCGGCTGGCTCTAATTTCTTCCTAATAGATTGCTAAAGAGGGTGTTAGGGACTAAATGCTTGTGTCCCCACAAAATTGATACATGAAAACCCTACCCCCTTCAATGTGATGCTATCAGAAGGTGAGGCCTTTGAGAGAGGATTAGGTCTGAGGGTGGGGACCTCATGTGTGAATTAGTGCCCTTACAGAAGGCTGAATCCATGAAGAAGGAAGCAGGTTCCCAACAGACACCCAATCTGCTGGCACCTTTATCTTGGACTTTGCAGCCTCCCGAAATGTGAGAAATAAGTTCCTGTTGTCTATGAGTCATTCCGACTAAAGTACTCTGTTATAGCAGCTTGAACAGAATAAGCCAGTAGATGATTTTCACGTGGGGTCCCAAAGGGTCTGTTTTTGGGTATTTTATCCTATACATTTATGGAAACATTATTCTGAAAAGGAGTCCATAGCCTCCATGAGCTTGCCAAAGGGCTCAAAGAGACATCAAAGGCTAAGAAGACCAGTTCTAGGGGCTAGAGGAGTGGTTCTCAACCTTCCTAATGCTGCGACCCTTTAATACAGTTCCTCATGTTGTGACCCCCAACCGTAACATTATTTTCGTTGCTACTTCATAACTGTCATTTTGCTACTGTTATGAATCGTCATGTAAATACTGATATGCAGGATGTATTTTCATTGTTACAAATTGAACATAAGTAAAGCATAGCGATTAATCACAAAAACTACATGTAATTACATATGTGTTTTTCCGATGGTCTTAGGCGACCCCTGTGAAAGGGTTGTTCGACCCCCCAAAGGGGTCGAGACCCACAGGTTGAGAACCGCTAGCCTAGAGAGAACACAGGCTGTATTGGTGAATGCCAGAGACTTGGCTCCGAGGATGTTTACTTGATGCTGAAACAATAAGACAGACCAACGGAAACAAGCAATCTGTTGTGTTGGCATCGACAGACACCTGTCACTCAAAACTAACATGGACTGAGGCCCATGACTGAGTTCAGTTTGTAACACACTGAAAACAAAACAAAAATAAAACACAACAAAAGAAGCAGGTGAACCAATAAACTGCCATCTAGTCTCCAGGGTCACAATTGAATCAAGTCATAAATAATCTCACTGGGGATCTGAACTGTTTGCTTGTAAAGACCCTAAACGAGATTAACTGATAATTTTCACACACTTGTAGTCATCAAACATGTTAAGTAGGGAAAATTTAAAATATATATATATATATATATATATATATATATATATATTTACACAACAATTGAATTCATGTGTTAGAGGCAAATTATAAGAAAGTTTCCTTTGCATAAGTTATGTGGATGGGGTTCATTCATCATTCTGTGGCTCTGCGTTTCATAGTTTATAGGTCTTTCATTTTTTTATTTTATTGTTACTTAAAATCCCATCCCAAGAATCAGTTGGCCACTATTTGAAGAAAGAATCTGTTTATGGTTTGGTTTCTCTCGGGCTACAATACAGGCTTTCACACCTTTAAAAATGCATCATTCTACTTCACTGTCTCAAGAGCTGGAATTCATCTTTATCTTCCATTGCAGGCACTGGCTTCAGCTTACAAGATGTCTGATGGAAATTCTTTTTCATTTTTCAGAACACAAAAGATTCAGCCTTGCCGTGTAAGTTTTAAATCCCTGGGAAACTTCACCAAGGTCAACAGTCTTCTATAAAAGTGGTATGTCTAGTCTTTTAAGAGTTAAAACAAGTCTAAATAAGCCACACTAAAATAGTGGTGAACTAGTTTTATAACAAAAAGCTCTACTGGACCTTATTCAATTAATTATCTTTCTGATGGCTAGAACCTCTTCAGTGTCATGGCCTTAATCCAATATAGTATTTTATGTGGATAATAATGAGGAGGGAATAAAACTACACATCTAATCTCTCCTTAGAGGCAATTATGTTGTCAAATTTATAGGCAATGAGAATTTTTTCTGAACTCTGAACACATTATGACATGGATTAGTGAGGTTTCTGTCTTTTGCTTTTTTTTTTTTTTTTGCCAACTTTCTCAACAAACATTATTTTTACAAGCGAAGTTCCACACCATCAACAAATCACAAAGTTGATCTGGGGATGTGTTCGAAAACATAAAATTAAAGAGCCAGGGCGCAAGGATTGATTGCCATACTCAGAAGAATAAAACATTCTGTCCGCCGGGCTTAAGAGAAATATATGTCTAATATTACAGGGCAAAATCGGCAACTGAAGTTAGCAGTCAGCAAAGTTTCCGAGTGCGTGCAATGAGAAGCCCGTGAAAATGTGTCTTTTTCCATAAATTGACCTCAAAATATTTGTTTGCTTCTGTGAATTCTTGGAGTCTCTACTGACATGACCCCTCTACCCCAAGAATCTGGAAATGAGGATGGGCATAGCTTAGCACTCTCGAAACGATGTCGTAGCTCCAGTTTAAGTTCCATCTGGGTCTTTTTCTAGGACATCTGCCCATGAGAATAGATGATCAATTGAAACAAACAAATTTTCCCATTGAATATGTACCTCTCACCCTTCCTGCCTTTGGGGAGGTAGATGAAATCAGCCCTTTTCTGATTTTTCTGAGTCTCCAACCAAAGGGTCTAATTTCTCTAACTTTAGATGCAATCACAGACTTCTGGCTGCAACCCTTTGTTTCAGAGAGAAAGAGGACATTATTTTTACTACACACGTGACAGAGGTGAGCCACCCACAGAGCGACCACCCATGCAGCGCAGTCCCAGACAGACATCAGAAGGGCTGCCTCTTTGCCTGTGTGGTTATCTGGGGCCTGTGCTGTGGGCGATTTGAGATGCTCTCTTGCAGCGGTTCTCAACCTGTGGGTCGTGACCCCTTTGGCGGTGGAACGACCCTTTCACAGGGGTCGCCTAAGACCATCCTGCATATCAGATATTTACATTGCGATTCATCACAGTAGCAACATGACAGTGATGAAGTAGCAACGAAAATAATTTTATGGTTGGGTCACAGCATGAGGAACTGAATTTAAAGGGCCAGAAGGTTGAGAACCACTGCTCTATTGCTACCGGGAGTTCTGACTAGCCTTTGATGAGCAGCATCTTTGTTCAGCTGCATTACTTTCCCATTATCTTTCGGTGAGGCCTGAGAGTCAAGTTCCAAGCAAAACAGCAAGACGATCCCACGTCCTTATGTATCCCAGCCTTTAAGGACCTGAAACTGCCTCCCTAGGCAACAGCCCTTCACCAGCAGGCTCCAGGTAGGAGCCAGGCTTCTTTTAGATCTAGAGACAGATGCTAATGCTGACTTCTGGGGGGCATTCTTCATCCTACACATCACTCGCGGCGACCTGTGGACCACAGTCTTTAAAGCTCGGCCACTAGTCACTGTCCCGGGATCATTACCTCCACATCTCTTTCAGTTGCCCCTTCAAAGACAGCCTCCCCAGGGGTGAGCATCACCGCTGCCAAGCCTTGGACAAGGTTGCAGGCAGCAAATGTGGGGGCTTGTCGCCATGGTGACGCTAATGTGTGACACAGCTTAATTTACAACTCCGGTTGGAAATGGGGTAGAGAGATAGCGAAAGAGAAAGCACTTTGAGAAGGAAGAATTGCTAACATTTATGTTCAGAGGAGCCCCCTCAAACACACATGACTGTCCCGAGGGGAAATTTCATCATCGATCCACTGAACAAGCTTTATTTATTTGTTTTTTATTTTTTAAAATATATTTTATTGATTTTTTACAGCGAGGAAGGGAGAGGGATAGAGAGTCAGAAACATCGATGAGAGAGAAGCATCGGTCAGCTGCCTCCTGCACACCCCCTACTGGGGATGTGCCCGCAACCAAGGTACATGCCCTTGACCGGAATTGAACCTGGGACCCTTCAGTCCGCAGGCTGACGCTCTATCCACTGAGCCAAACCGGCTAGGTCTATTTATTTGTTTTTTAAAGGTATGAGTTTACTTTAGTACTTCGTTGTTGCTGTTAATCCTCGCCTGAGGATATTTTTCCATTGATTTCCCCAGAGTGCGGAAGGGAGGGGGAGAGAGAGAGAGAAACATAGATGAGAGAGAGGCACATCAACTGGTTGCACCCTGAGCCTGCAACTGAGGTGGGTGCCTTTGACCAAAATCAAACCCGGGACCCTTCACTTCACGGGCCATCACTCTAGGGCTGATCAAACTTTAAACCAATGTCTCCTTCTGGATATCCCAAAATTCATCAAGGTCAACATACTGCAAACACACCTCATCTTTCCTCTCCCCACCCCCCGCCCCCATAACCTGATGCTTCTCCTGCATTCCCACGTCATTCTAACTCAGCGGTTCTCAACCTGGGGGTCCAATCTGTGGGTCGCGACCCCTTTGGGGGTCGAATGACCCTTTCACAGGGGTCGCCTAAGACCATCGGAAAACACATATATAATTACATATTGTTTTGGGGATCAATCACTATGCTTTAATGATGTTCGATTTGTAACAATGAAAATACATCCTGCATATCGGATATTTACATGACGATTCATAACAGTAGCAAAATGACAGTGATGAAGTAGCAACGAAAATAATTTTATGGCTGGGGGTCACCACAACATGAGGAACTGTATTAAATTAGGAAGGTTGAGAACCACTGTTCTAACTAATGGAGCCACAGGTCACCTGGACCAGGGACCTGGGAGTTATTACCAGTCCTATCTTCCTCACCACTTCAATGCAAATACTCACCGGTGAACTCAGCCAGCCAATCCACAAAGATTGGGGAGACTGTCTGCTCAAACGGAGCTTAAATTTACTTTCATTTCACTTTATTAAACAAGCAATGAGCGGTGCAAAGGTTACACACAATTCAATACAGGTGTCTTTTCCTTATACACAGAGTCGCCCAGAACAGAAAGGGGGCCCCCTCGGCATAGAAACCAGAGTGTGGAAAGGAGGTTAGTGATGTCAGCAAGTTCATTTGCTCCTCCGTACATTTAAAAACATATATATTTTTATTGATTTCCCAAAGGAGGGAGAAAGATAGAAACACCAATGATGAGAGAGAATCATTGATCGGCCACGTCCTGCATACCCCACACTGGGGATCCAGCCCACAACCTGGGCATGTGCCCTCCTGGTTCACAGGTCAACGTTCAACCACTGAGCCACACCGGCCAGGCTCATCTGTTCATTTTTAATGAGCTCACACACTGGCCAGACCTACTAAAATATAATAGCCCTGTAGAAACCAACTCGATCTAATCCAAATCCCCTCTTTAATTGAAACCCATTTATTCTTCTTTTAATCTCAAGAGAAAAAGAAAATATCTGATAATCTCCTTTCTTTTAATAAAACAGCCACACTTTTGAAAAATTATAATTCATTGAGTGGCTCACACAGTATCAAAAAAAAAAAAAAAAAAAAAGGCTAGCATTGGCCAGCCTTATTATTTATGTATTCTTTCTTTATTGGATTTCTACAGCATCTTTCCCCTGAGGAGCTCAAGGTTCTATGTGACAACTTTTAAGCAGCAGATATTATTTCAACATAATGAGCCTGCCTTGTCTCCTACAGAAAGAAGGAAGAATATCATGTGCTTAGCCAAATGATCATTCATCCTCAGCAAGCCACGCCCACTTTATAAATACAAAACACCCAGAGAGGGTCATTGCTGCTAGGAACAGGAGCAGAACCAGGAGCTGAGCCAGAGTGGAGGGTTTTCCCCGAAAGGCATCAATTTGTTGATTTCCCAAAGGAGGGAGAGAGAAAGATAGAAACACCAATGATGAGAGAGAATCATTGATCGGCCACTTCCTGCACACCCCACACTGGGGATCCAGCCCACAACCTGGGCATATGCCCTGACCGGGAATCGAATCATGACCTTCTGGTTCACAGGTCAACGTTCAACCACTGAGCCACACCGGCCAGGCTCATCTGTTCCACTTCTTCATGCATTCATTGATTGAGTCTTGTAAGTGCCCTGACTAGGGATCGAACCCGCAACCTTGGCGTATTGGGACGACGCTCTAACGGACTGAACTACCCGGCCAGGGCCCCTTATTGTTCATCCTGAATCACCATCTCAGCCGGGAACATCGCAGATACCAGCGCAAGACTGATGAATGAGAGAAACAGGCTTGGCACGTAGCACATACTCCATAAATCTTTAATTAGATAGATAGGAATGTAAACAAATGTGTGGGCCCAAGAGTAATTGGAAAGAACTCCGCTGTATGTGTCCCGGGAGTTCTTCTGTAGGGGACCGTTGCTTATACAGCAGGGAATAGTGAGTGGCAGCGGGTTTATTAATGATTGAAAACGGGTTGATGAATTATGACTGCTTAGCATAACAGAGAGGTGAGGAAATTGGAAGAGGGCCCGGTTGATCAGCGGAGTGGTTTAAATGCTAGAAAATAGAACTTAGGAGGAGAAGATAAGTGATTCAGCCTAGAGAAGAGTAGGGAAGGATATTACAGCAGGCGAAGGCAGCTGTGCTTCATTTTTTAAATTTTTTTAAAATTTTTATTGATTCAGAGAGGAAGGGAGAGAAATAGAGAAACAGAAACATCAATGATGGAAGAGAATCACTGATCAGCTGCCTCCTACACACCCCACACTGGGGATCGAGCCTGCAACCCGGGCATGTGCCCTGATCAGGAATCGAACGGTGACCTCCTGGTTCCTGGGTCGATGCTCAACTACTGAGCCACGCTGGCTGGGCTGTTCTTCATTTTTAAAGACTAATCCATGTAATGAAATACAGGAGGTGATGTGTTAAATTCACCGAGGGACTGAGCATTTGTAAACATACATTTGTGTTATGGGAAACTCTCAAATTTAAATGATACTAGAAAATCACAGTTGAAAAGAAATCACAGTGAAAATACCGATCATTAGGTATTTGGAAATGTATATATGGGTTTAAATTAAATCTAATATCAATCAAAATACAAAATATGCAAACAGACCTGAATGCTTTAATTGTATATGTAGTCCTCACTTGTAAGTTTATTGTAAACTCAATATTCCCATGGTAATTCTTTAAATTCAGTAAAATTTTAATTCAGATATCACCTATCACTGTTGTTTTGTTTTGTTTTCAGGAAATAAACTAATCTAGAACTTTGTGGGTGAAGAAATATGCAAAATAATTTAATACCATAAAGTTTTACATAATCTTGACTCAGTAGTAAAAGTACTAGCATTGGATGACTTGGAATAATCATTTTAACTTTCATTTTCTATTATGTAATGTACTTCACAACACATCTCAATGATACCACATTATGAATGCATTAAAACAAATTGTAACTTCCCAGTATATCGCTTTATGAATCTCAAAGCAAAGAATTACTTTGCAACTTAGAAAACAATTTTCAGAGGGACAATTCTGAAGCTATGTCTTCAGTGAATATTTTAGAGTTGACCAGACCTACTAGAAACATGGGTTCTAAAGCATAGGTTTTCACAGGACTGCCTTTCCTCACTGATGACTTGGAGTTTGCCTGTAGAATGAAATCATATTTTGTGAGATGTTTTCTGAAAACAGTTATTCCCGTATGCTGAGTGCGTACTAAATGCAAACATTACACTTGTATCATTTCTATTTCTCACACTAGTCCTTTTGTAAGCCCTAACCAATGATTTTCTGGATAAAGAAATGTGTCTTAAATGATACCACGGTTGGGTGGCATTGTTGGCATTTGGCTGAAGATGTAGGTCCCTAGAACAGCGGTTCTCAACCTGTGGGTCGCGACCCCTTTGGCAGTCAAACGACCCTTTCACAGGGGTCACCTAAGACCATCCTGCATATCAGATGTTTACATGACGATTCATAACAGTAGCAACATGACAGTTATGAAGTAGCAACGAAAATAATTTTATGGTTGGGTCACAACATGAGGAACTGTATTTAAAGGGCCAGAAGGTTGAGAACCACTGCCCTAGAACATATGCCGACCACCTTTCAATGTGTTCATGCCAAATATGAACTACACATATGAGTCACAGAGATCTGGGAAACTAAATAATATAGTCTATAAACTGGGGATGCAAATGTTAAGAAACAGATGCATAGAGCTGGGATGGCACAGTGGTTAAGACTGAGCTTTGAAGTCAGATGGCTTGGGTTCAAACACTGACTCCAAATGCTTGCCCTCTGTGAATTAGCTTCACCTTCCCCCTCTGTAAGATGGATGTGATGAGACTAATATCTACATATGAAAGCTGTTTGCAGGATGAAGTGAAATCCTGAATGTAAATTACTAACCACAGAGCCCAGTATACAGTAGGTGCTCAATTATTGTCACTGGGGATGCCAAGTGACACATCTGATGCAGTCACAGAAAGCCCGACCTTCCTCCTTATGCAGCAAAACAATAAGATTCTGAGTCTCCAACTGAGACATATGCCTTTAATATGTTATTTTAGTATTTCCTTTCTCGTGTCATTCTCAAGCTTTCATTCCAATTTTGTGGTTGGAAGGAACGGCAATAAAATAGTTGCAGAATCCTGCATCTTTCCCAAGTATTTTAATTTGGAATGTTAACTCTCTGTGGGAGGCCGCTCTTTAAAAATAGATTTTCAGGAAAGCATATCTTTTAAATCAAGTTGTTTACATTTCAGATGCAATATGGTAAACATCAACTGTCTTCTCTTTATTCCACAGCTTTAGGTTTCATAACTTCAGATTCTTTGAAAGAATGTTGTTTTTCTCTGCATAGCTGCCGAGACGGTCTTAACAGACACATGAGCACCATCTTTTGGCGAAAATGAGTTATGGATTTAATTTTATTTTCATAATGGCTATCTCTCAATTACTATTATGTATGTGGCCTTTCTAAAAATGACATTGAAAAGGGAGACGAAGCCTGGTTCATGTAAGTCAGTGCTTGAGCATCAAAGCATGAATCGGTTCGATTCCCAGTCAGGGCACATGCCCAGATTGCAGGCTCCATCCCCAGCAGTAGACGTGCAGGAGGCAGCCAGTCAATGATTCTCTCTCATCACTGATGTTTCTATCTCTCTCTCCCTCTCCCTTGTTCTCTGAAATCAGTAAGAACATATATATTTTAAAAGAAAATGGAAAAGAGAAACAGCAAGTTAAAGAGATAACAATAAAAGATCAAATTTCAAGAGGAAGTTTTCACCATATCATCAAATGCTGCTAATGAAGTCTGAAAACTATCCCTTCTTGAGTTGCAGCTAAAGAGTTATCCAGCCTTGGGTTGGGGTCGGGGTGATTTGGGTGTCTAAGAAGAGGAAGGTTACCAAAAATGGGGAAGAAGCTCGGAAGAGGAGGGTGAGGGTGTTGTAATGTACCCCGCGAATCACACAAGGATGCCTCAAGAAGTCGAATGAAGGAGTCACATTTATTTCAAAGCCAGGACTACGAGGGGACAATTTGCTCCCCAAATCTCATAGTGCTTAAATGACGGAAACCCCAGATTTATATAGGCAAAAATCACAAAGGTATTGATTACATCTCCAGGTTAGGAATGAGGAACCTGGTTTGCAAAAAAGCAGTTTGTTACAGAAGCTAGATTGAGCCGATTAGTTATCTACAAAGATTAATTATAGTTTCGGGTCTTAGGACCACTGAGTCAACGGAAATACATTATCTGGAGCCACTGGAGCAATTTTGAGTAATTGTGCTGTCCTGGTCTCCAGGTACAGAGGAATGTGTTTTCTAAAACCAGTATGACCACAACCAATGGGGTATTCAAATGACAATCCATAGGGTACTCAATCGAATGGGATGATTTATATCATTCAGAAAATCAAAATAAATTTTCTATTATTTTAGCAAGCAACTAATGACAGAAGCCAAGTCAGCAGGGTTAAAATATTAAACAGCAATTCCCACCAAGCATGGTTGCCACCATGCTTCAAGGGCAACCTCACATGGAAACTTGGCCGATATCGACGCTGGATCTCATAATGATCCTAAGAACAGGTGAGCTTCATTTTTCCCCCAGCTTTTTCAGACATAACTGACATATAACAGTGTGTAAGTTTAAGGTCTACAACACAATGATATGTATATATGTATGTGTGTGTATATATATATATGGTGAAATGATAACCACAGTAAGGTTAACAAGTCTACCATCTCACATAGTTACAATTCTGTGTGTGTGTGGTGAAAAATTTAAGATCTACTCTCTTAGCAACTTTCCAACATGCACACAATAAACTGTTAACTACAGTCGCCATGCTGTACGTCCCCTCCCCAGAACTTATTCATCTCATACCTGGAAGTTTGTACCCTTTTACCACCTTCACCCAACGAGGTATCACCTCAGTTCACTTTTTGATTTTTGTATCTTTTTACGTCACCCTTCTCACTGAAAACAAATGGGACTTCTTGTGCTGGTGACTGTGAGTGTCTAAATGCCTTCGAATCACTTTTGTTTGATCTCTCTTCAAACCTAGGCATTGGCCGAAACCGGTTTGGCTCAGTGGATAGAGCGTCGGCCTGCGGACTGAAGGGTCCCAGGTTCGATTCCGGTCGGGGGCATGTACCTGGGTTGCGGGCATATCTCCAGTAGGAGGTGTGCAGGAGGCGGCTGATCGATGTTTCTCTCTCATCGATGTTTCTAACTCTCTATCTCTCTCCCTTCCTCTCTGTAAAAAATCAATAAAATATATTTTTAAAAAAACAAAAAAACAAAACAAAACTAGGAATTGTTCTGTCTACACCATAAAAGAAAACCTGTGGTGCTTGGGGCCCTGGCTGGGTAGTCCAGTTGGTTAGAGCATTATCCTGAGATGTCAAACTTGAGGGTTTGATCCCTGGTCAGGGCACACACAAGACTCAACCAATGAATGCATAGATAAGTGGAACAACAAATCTCTCTCTCTCTCTCTCTCTCTCTCTCTCTCTCTCTCTCTCTCTCTTTCTCTTCCTCTTCTCTCTCAAATCAATCAAATAATGATGATAATAATAATAATAATACACAACAAAGCTCTGGTGTTTGGCATCGCCTCCTCTCTTTAAACTACCGCAAACCTGCCTATCCAAGATTTGCTCAAATTCTTTCTCCTCCTAAAGTCTGTCCTGGCTGATCCAGTCCATCTTCTCCCAACAATCCTTATGGATCCCTCTCAGTCCCTGGCATATTGCTATGTTGGCAAGTGTTCTGCAAGTATCCATTGACTAAATCATATTTTTCTTTTTTTTTTCTTTTTTTTTTAAAGTAACTTTTTTTTTTAAATATATTTTATTGATTTTTTACAGAGAGGAAGGGAGAGAGATAGAGAGTTAGAAACATCGATGAGAGAGAAACATCGATCAGCTGCCTCCTGCACATCTCCTACTGGGGATATGCCCGCAACCCAGGTACATGCCCTTGACCGGAATCGAACCTGGGACCCTTCAGTCCGCAGGCTGACGCTCTATCCACTGAGCCAAACCGGTTTCGGCTGACTAAATTATATTTTTCAATCACTAAGGCAACTGAGTACTGAAGGAGCAGGAAAATCATATACTCTGAATCTCCTAGAAAACCAATATGTTTCAAGCATTTAAAAGGGGAAAACACAGACCCTGTAAATCATTGAGGAATTCAAAAGATGACACTTGTCAGAAACTCAACTTGAAGCAAAGTAAAAGGATTCAGGGTCCAAAACGAAGACTGGGTGCGTCACTTTCAACAAGGCATTTACACGTAAGAGGACTTCCTGTCATTTCTTTAAAGAGAAAAGTGGATCATTTGTCGAAAGCGAAGATGATTCAACTTGCCTGCAACAACATGCGGAGGATGAAAGACCAGCACAGCGCTCCCCAGACGCCAAGGTGACAAGAGACACCGGATAAAAGGAAAAGCGAGATGTGAAACACAAGCGAGTTCGCAACACAGACAAAGAGTAAATGAAGAAGAAAACGGGAAACCAAGTAGAGGCGAAAACAAATCGTTTACTGAAGGGCGAGCTAGAAAACGAGGACAATTGTATCAAGAAGGAAAACATCCGTCCGTCTCCAGAGGGTAAAGAATAAAAGCAGACTTTCCTGGTGGGAGACTCAAAGGAAGTGTCTGAAGTCAGGCGAACTTTCTGGGGCAAAAGAACAAAATAATATTATTGACAGATGCAGGGGGGGAGGTGGAGAGAAAGGGAAAGTAGCCAAGACACAGGAAGGGGATTAAAGATGACCTTGGAGTTAGACTCAAAGGTAAAAGCTCTCATCCGTAGGGAGAAACACAGTGTGTGTGTGTGTGTGTGTGTGTGTGTGTGTGTGTGTGTGTGTGTACTGCCCCAAATGAGAAAGCTTAGTTACTATAAAGCCCACATCCAAGCAAATCCTTTGCATATGGAGCTAGGAGAGATCGCAGGCCACGTAATGCGGATGAGACAGGAACTTGAACCTGCAGGGGAGTCACAGGGGGCTCACAGTGCACTGGGCTCAAAGATAGTGAAGAAGACACACACGCCAGAGGCAGAGAAACGGCGATCAAGGCCCTAGCTGGTTTGGTTCAGTGGATAGAGCATTATCTTGCAGACTGAAAGGTCCCGGGGTTGATTCCAGTCAAGCGCACATATCTGGTTTGCAGGCTCCATCCCTTGCCCTCTTGGGGCACGTGCGGAAGGCAACCAATCAATGTGTCTCTCTCACACTCGCACATTGATGTTTCTCTCTGTCTCTACTCCCTTACACTCTCTTTAAAAATCAATGGAGCCCTGACCGGTTTGGCTCAGTGGATAGAGTGTCGGCCTGCAGACTCAAGGATCCCAGGTTCGATTCTAGTCAAGGGCATGTACCTTGGTTGTGGGCACATCCCCAGTAGGGGGTGTGCAGGAGGCAGCTCATCAATGTTTCTCTCCCATCGATGTTTCTAACTCTCTATCCCTCTCCCTTCCTCTCTGTAAAAAAATCAATAAAATATATTTTTTTAAAAAATCAATGGAAAAAATATCCTCGGGTGAGGATCAACAATAACAGCAAAAAAAAAAAAAAAGCAAAGAAAAGGCAAATAACGTCCTCAGACCCTGTGTCAAAAGAAAGGCACGATATCACACATGCCTACTGGGATGGTGGAGGGTTTGAGAAATACTTGCTGTGCCCAGGAGTCAAATCCACAGGCTGTGATTGGACTAAAGTCACATCTACCTGAACTGGGGGAAACAGACACGCCTCTTGCTCTCCCAACACAAGAGATGCCACAGGCACTTGCAATGAGAGAAGCTAACACAGGGTGGCGCTGTGGGCGGGGGGGGGTGTGAAAGGTGTTCCAGAGCCCAGAGAACAGCAGTGATCAGAGGACAGAAGACAAAGGCATTATACACCTGTGCCGGGAGAGAGAGGAGCCATGTGCACCTGTGTGGCCCGTTGGGGACAAATACAACAGACTTGGACACAGAGGCAGAAAGATGGCTCACAGGGGATGGCTCATAGAGATCCCGCATCTCCTTGCAAGGAAATATAAGCCATCTGGGTCACGTTGGGAATGGAGGAAACATATGGGGAGGGGGAGCCTCTGGAGTCCACAGGGGTGTTTGTGGTGGGGGGAGTGAAGGATGAGTCGGAGGAAATGATGCAGCTGATGTGCCAGGAGCAAGAATGATGCTCCTGGGAACATGGGAGGGAAGGTGTATATTCCCCAGCTCCCCCCGGGGGGGAAGGGAGGTGCGTGGTGCTCACTGACAGAGGTAAACGCTGTTCGGGAGGCATGGTTACAAATGAAGCCTCGAGGAGTACGGCAAGACTGGAAATCATAATTAGAAAGCAAAGGGAAGCTGGCACGCACTGTGCATGGGTGGCGAGTGTGTGACAGGGACTCCATCCGGTTGAGTGTTTCGAGGACATGGAAGGAAAGATGAGAGTGATAACCACAGGGAACAGAGTTTTAAAACGAAAATCTACCCAGAAGAAGCCCTGAAAATAAAACTCTGGGATGCACAAGAAGAATGTTTAAGATCCCTGCACGACTTTGGCACAAAAGTAAAAGTATTTTCAGGGTTTAGGTAGACAAAACAATACCCATTGGTTAGTTTAAGCATTAGCCTTCCCTCTTTTAAAAAAACAACAACGACATATTTTTATTGTTTTCAGAGAGGAAAGGAGAGGGAGAGAGAGATAGAAACATCAGTGATGGGAGAGAATTATGGATGGGCTGCCTCCTGCACGCCCCCTAACTGGGGACCGAGCCAGCAACCCAGGCATGTGCCCTGACCAGGAATTGAACGCTGACCTCCTGGGTCATAGGTCAATGCCCACCACTGAGCCACGCCAGCTGGGCAGCATAAGCCTTCCCTTCTGGATTGTGAATTTTTTTATGTGAATCTTTCCAGTGTCAACTTTTTGAAAAATGCTATGAACTGTCAGTTGATAGCATTTGTTATTGCATTGATACAGCACAGATTAATTGAACAAAATAATCTGGAGTAATGGGCATGCACTGAAAATACAAAGGAATAAAAATACAGAGAACAGATATTAAAAGAAAAACTAAATGATAGAAGCTAATGTATCATGAGATTTAAAAAAAAATAGCAAAATGCAATAATTACCTAGTAAATCTATTGTGCCCAAATAATAATCCATTTAGATTTTGACAATGAGTCAAAAAAGTATCTAAAAATTATGCCCCAAAAGCATGAACACTGTGTGTGAGAAAATGATAGCTAGATACATTTAGGTTCAGTGCAATATAATATCTCTGTGTTATGGAAGAAAAAACAGAGATATACTGCCAAGATAATAGAGAATAGCAAAGTGATTACTGACGTCTTGAATGGGAGAATATAATGCATTCTGCCTACTGTTCCAAATGAAAAAGAATTTTTCTAAGGCAGCAGAAGAAATGAAAAGCTTAGAAATTCTTAACCCGCAAGGGCAAGCACAAATTCATATTTTATATTAAGTCTACGGTTTGGGACTGTTACATATATTATTATTATTATATCGAAGGGATGATAAACTTTATTTAGCACAAGAAGATAAATGGCAAGTCATCCACTGTGCGTGGGAAAAAGACCATACATCTTGGGATGAGAAGAAGCCAAAGTGATGGTTTCAAACACTGAGAACAGAAAGGAATTTTTTCTGAACTTGAATGGGCTTCCTGGAGAATCCTCTGCTGAAAGATGAAGGGAAGAATCTGCCTGTGGGGCCGTAGCACTAACACAAGCATTGCTGTGGCCTCATAGAGGGGAGGGTGCGCTACTGGGGAGTCGGAGTCCTCGAAGGATGGTCAGGAAGAAAGAATGGACAATCTACCATGAAACAGGCCTGAGAGAGAGAAACAGAGAGAGTAGAGAAGTTCTGCCCTCGTTCAAACATCAAGATCACGGTGTGTTGGTAAAAATGTCTGAAAGACGGCAAGGTACACAGAACAAAGAAAACACCTGGTGGATAAAGGGAAACACTTTGATCTGAAGACACCGCACGAGAAATCCAATGATAAGGGCGTGAGGGAGGGGATGCACCAGACTTACGAAAAGAAGAAAGGAAGTATCCTTCTTCTGGGATCTCCTTGGGAAGGAGGAAAGATAACTTTGTAGGCGTGGGAAACTCAATGCTTCTTGTAGAAAAAGGAGTACAACTTTTAACAGTGAGGTCTGAGAGCATGTTGGGGAGTCGAAAATATAAGCCAATGAAGGAATAAAAGAGCATAAAGGTACGTTTAGTATGAAATATAATAGAGTAAAATAGGGGAAAAAAAGTAATGAGTATAGGAAGAGACCTATAGTGTTACCTAAATGCAAGAATTCTTAAGACCAGGTTTTCTTGGGAGGGATGGGAAATGAGAGAGAATGATGCTGGGCGAAGGCGTGATAAACAGGTAAACAGAGAGAATACCAGCCAGCCCCAGATTAGTAGCCAGGCTACTGTGAGTGCTAACTGGGAGACCAGGAAGACCTGTCATAGTTAATGGAGATTGAGGCAGATTAATATATTGGGATAAGCTCTAGCTGGTGTGGCTCAGTGGATAGAGAGTCCGCCTGAGGACAGAAGGGTCACAGGTTTGATTCCAGTCAAGGGCACATGCCCCGGTTGTGGGCTCCATCCCCAGTAGGGGGCGTTCAGGAGGCACCCCGTCAATGATTCTCTCTCATTATTAATATTTTTATCTCTCTCGCTATATATAAAAATATATTTTTATTTTTTTATATATTTTATTGATTTTTTACAGAGAGGACGGGAGAGAGATAGAGAGTTAGAAACATCGATGAGATAGAAACATCGACCAGCTGCCTCCTGCACATCCCCCACTGGGGAAGTGCCCGCAACCCAGGTACATGCCCTTGACCGGAATCGAACCTGGGACCTTTCAGTCCGCAGGCCGACGCTCTATCCACTGAGCCAAACCGGTTTCGGCTAAAAATATATTTTTAAATGGGTGCAATTATTATTTCACGCCTATATAAGGAGTAATAGCAGCTAAAGATTCTACAACTAATGCCAGGTACGAGTGGACCAAAAATTAAAACAAATTAAAACAAAACTATTATATTTTGCTTTGTTTGAACTCCACAACCAACACCTTGTGCAACTAATGATGCTCACATCTTACAAATGAGGAAATTGGATTACAGAGAGGTGAAGTCCTCCAGGTTATACGGCTGGTAAATGGTGAAGCTGGGAAACACATGCCCACATTTCAACTTCAGAGTCCTTGCTTTTTATCTATTACACTACACTGAGGAATAATGAAATGATCATTCACATACAAAAGCACATATTAGCATGTTTATCACAAAGGAGGCATTAAACAAATCTGTCCTTCTTCTTCTAACAGGCCTAAACAAATTTCTTCTGATAGGCCCTAAACAACTTACACACACACACACACACACACACACACTCCCCCCCCCCACCCCCCCGTCATAGGATTATTTATAGTAAATAGTAGTTTTCCAGAGAACAATATTAAGGCAGAGATTGGAAAGGCAATGAGGGAAAATGCTTTTGGCATGGGTAGGAACCTAAAATCTCTACCTAAGGTGAAAACATAATATTCCAGTTTCCCCCACCAATCTCCATCAGCTCCCCAAAGTATGATAAAATTCAGCATGTAGACGTGAAATAAAATGTCACCGGTGATACTCAGAACCATAAGAGAGCACACAAACTTTTGTGTGGATACACAAAGGTTAAAAATAATATTCACAACAAAAGTACTCAGTCCTGGAAAAAGAATTTAAATGTGGGTGCCCCGAAGGACCTGAAAATGTCACACATAGAATGCAGGCCGACAAGAGATGTCCCTCCCTCAACACATGAAAGGGAAAGACTGTCACATACCAGACACCCAGGCAGGATAAGACATCCTGGCGGGGGAGAGAGGAGAGGACACCCCTGGAACATATGCTAATAAAGATGAGGAGCTTGTGCACAAAGGAGGGGTCTGACTGACCCACATGTCATGAGAGATGACACGCTAGGGAGGCCGTGGAGGGAAGATGAGTTCTCAGACAAGTTAGTAGGTAAAATATGGAATGTTTCACTATCACGGAGACAGATGTTGGCCTTGTGAAGAGCTCTTTGGAGCCTGTTTACGGTGCTTCTTTGGTTCCTTTTGGGTTGTGGGGTGGGGCAGAGGAGCTATGAGAAAGCCTCCTGAGGCCTTCCCATCTTGCCAGTATTCCCCTTCTCTGACTGAATGCGTTCACTAACTCAAAGCAATGTGCTTTTCAAATCTGTGAAGAGCAGCAGTATCACTGTTATTCCAAGAAGCAATAAACAAAGCCAGGAGTATGGGAGTTTGCCAGTAGGTTCGGGAAACACAAACAAAGGAATTTTCCAACAACTGGGACTGAGAAAGCCCTACCATTTTGGCTTTACGATGTGGTTGAGCTGTCTCCTTCTTCATCCACGCATTTCATGTTCACTGCAAGTAAGGCCATCTTTATAACTCTATCCTTAGCAGGTAGTTGGTTCAGATCGTCTATGAAGCGAGGACAAAACAAAATCCATGAAAGACCACACTAATAATGGTTCCGAGGGAGCATGAACGCTTCAAAATTCCCAGCCCAGGTGACTTTCAAAACTGATGTTATTAATCTGCAACATAACAAAGGTCTGCCTGACAAAATGCTTCCAAGGAAATTTTAAATAAACTCAACTTCTCTAGAAAGCTGGCGAGGAACTGCCACAGATCTGAGCTTTTTCAAGTCCTGCCTGTGCCCAAACTGTGAGGAGAAGTCCTTGCTCGAAAGATCGTATTCAGGAGATAACACAGACTTTCAAAGTGCGTTGAGAGGTGCTCATTAGCATTGAAAAGGGGGAGGGTTTTAATTATCTGTGCCTCTTTGTAGTCTGTGATTGGAGGCAAAGGACCTAACAATTTGGCATCTCAGTTTCATCCTCTATAACAACAGAATCATACATCACAGAGTCTTTATAAGGATTAAATGAATTGGCCCAGTTGTGGTGGCTCTGTGGTTGAACTTCGACCTATGAACCAGGAGGTCACGGTTCGATTCCCGGATTGTGGGCTCGCTCCCCATTAGGGGGCATGTAGGAGGCAGTCGATTGATAATTCTCTCTCATCGTTGATGTTTCTATCTCTCACTCCCTCTCCCTTCCTCTATGAAATCAATATATACATATATATGTGTGTGTGTGTGTGTGTGTGTGTGTATATATATATATGTGTGTGTGTGTGTGTATTTAAAAATCTATAAAGTGCTTAGGCTAACACTTGGTATGCACATATTTGATATTACTATTATTATCATATGACCCATGACAACTATGCCCTTAGCCTATTGCTGGGAAGAGCCAAAACCTAACTAAATATGACATTTGTTCTTTTTAAAAATTCAAAATATAAAGATATCGTATCTTTCCTATCAAATTAGCCAGAATTAAACAGCAACGAAAATACTTAGTGCTATTAAAGGAATAGCTGAATGAGGTACACAGCTGAATTTATACAACCACTTTAGACCCTAATGAATTAGTTTGCCGTATGTTCATGGAGAAGGATGGAAGAAAACACACCATATGAAAGCAGTGTCTGCTGCTATGTAGCCTGCATTCTGGAAGCATCACTGTGTTCGTACCACAAAGGTTAGAATATAATCCTAAAGTTCATAGACACCTACTTGTGACAGTTAGGGGCAGAAGAGGGACAAAGGACATGCCCTAAGGATCCAGCGTTGGGAACGGTGCCTCTGACTGACCGTTTCAGGGGATGGTGGCAGGTGTGTGGGCTGGAGTGTAGCCACCAGAGCATGAAAGCAGGAAAGCATGTGGTGTCAGGAGAAAAGATGCACAGACGCACAGATGCACAGAATCTCTGACCAAGCTGCCTCCTGGACACCCCCTACTGGGGAAACCCTTTTACGTAGAAAAAGAAACTAGATTCATTAAGGAAACTATATCATGTCTCTGGGGCCCAACTCCTAGGTCAGCTCCTTCCACAAAAAGACTCAGAGAGTATAGGGGTTACAAAGGGAATAGGGGGGAGGGGGAAATCCCAAAAGAGCTGGAGGCCATGAAGGAATGAACGCCACAATAGAACACAGAGAGACATGCTAATCCCATGCATGTATGAGGGTATAGGAATCACACGACAGATTCAGGACAGGGTTGTGCATGAGTACGAAACAGCAAGGCCTGCAGGTGCCGGCCAAGTATACAGACGGGCATTCCTGGTGATGTCCCAAGTCCAACAGGAAGGTCACATGCATGAAGTCAGGTCTCATGGGGGCCAGTTGTAGGAAGAAAAAAAAAAAAAACCAACATTCAGGCCAAATGGTGTTTCATTCTTTTTATGTCTTTTCTGACGAAAGCTTCAAAATCATAAAATTCCAAATGAAAATCCCACCTACTTACAGGCACCTCTGATTCCAACTCCCTGGTGGACCAGGAAGACACGGGAAGCTTGGTGAGCGCAGGGCCGAGTTATATTCCAGTTATTTCTTGAACGACACGGGTTTGAACTGTGCAGGACGTGTCTAAATTGATTTTCCCCCCCAATAACTACAGGCTGCCCTTCCTAGCCGTGGTTTCGCATCAGCAGATTCAACCAACTACAGATTTAAAAAAAAACAACAACAACACACACACAATATTTTTGCATCACTAGCTGCACATTCCCAGCCTCAAAGGCCCAACAGCAAACCCAAAGAATATTTTTGCTTTCCCAACCGCAGATTCCGCCCCTGAACAGGCACCGAAAACGCTGCTGCTTTCAGGTCGCGATTAGTTGAATCTGCGGATGCGAATGGCCGACTTGTCGGAAGCGACTGGCCGGTGGCAAGGTCGCACCCGGACGCCTGGCCTGGGTCGAGGGTCAGCTGTGTCGTCGCGGTAAGTGGAAAAGAAATGTGATTTATTCGTTGGGCAGTTTCTGTCCGTCCAAAGGGAGCGGCGGTGGTCGCCATGGGGGGGGGGGGGGGTGGTCCGAGGGAGCCGTGTGGCCGCTGGTTCTGTTCGCAGGGTTTTTCTTTTCCATTTGGACGCTTCAAAACGCGCTCACAGGCTTCCTTTCTCTCCTCTCTCCTCCAGGCCAGCACTTTCCTCCCTTTCCTTCTTCTAAACCACACGGAACCGAAACAGGCCCCTTCTTCCGTGTGCACACGGGCTGGGGGTTGCATTGGTTCTCACGTTCTTCGCTGGGCCTCTCCCTGCGCCGTGATTCCGATGCCCTGGTACATGCATGGGATTAGCATGTCTCCCTGTGTTCCGTCGTGTGATTCCGATGCCCTGGTACATGCATGGGATTAGCATGTCTCTCTGTGTTCCGTCGTGTGATTCCGATGCCCTGGTACATGCATGGGATTAGCATGTCTCCCTGTGTTCCGTCGTGTGATTCCGATGCCCTGGTACATGCATGGGATTAGCATGTCTCCCTGTGTTCCGTCGTGTGATTCCGATGCCCTGGTACATGCATGGGATTAGCATGTCTCTGTGTTCTGTCATGTGATCCCGATGCCCTGGTACATGCATGGAATTAGCACGTCTCTCTGTGTTTTCTCATGTGATTCCAATGCCCTCGTACATGCATGGGATTAGCACGTCTCTCTGTGTTTTCTCATGTGATTCCGATGCCCTCGTGCATGCATGGGATTAGCACGTCTCTCTGTGTTTTCTCATGTGATTCCGATGCCCTCGTGCATGCATGGGATTAGCATGTCTCTCTGTGTTCTGTCATGTGATTCCAATGCCCTCGTACATGCATGGGATTAGCATGTCTCTCTGTGTTCTGTCGTGTGATTCCGATGCCCTGGTACATGCATGGGATTAGCATGTCTCCCTGTGTTCCGTCGTGTGATTCCGATGCCCTCGTACATGCATGGGATTAGCATGTCTCCCTGTGTTCCGTCGTGTGATTTCAATGCCCTCGTACATGCATGGGATTAGCATGTCTCTCTGTGTTCTGTCGTGTGATTCCGATGCCCTCGTACATGCATGGGATTAGCATGTCTCTCTGTGTTCTGTCGTGTGATTCCGATGCCCTGGTACATGCATGGGATTAGCATGTCTCTCTGTGTTCTATTGTGTCTTTCATTCCTTCATGGTTTCCAGCTTTTTTGGGATTTCCCCCTCCCTCCCATTTCCCTTTGTAACCCCTATACTCTCTGAGTCTTTTTGTGGAAGGAGCTGACTTAGGAGTTGGGCCCCAGAGACATGATATAGTTTCCTTAATGAATCTAGTTTCTTTTTCTATGTAAAAGGGTTTCCCCAGTAGGGGGTGTGCAGGAGGCAGGTGGTCAGAGATTCTCTCTCATCATTGACGATTCTATCTCTTTCCCCATTCCTTCCTCTCTGAAATCAATAAAAATATATGTATTGCCCTAGCTGGTTTGGCTCAGTGGATAGAGTGTAGGATCCTGAGTTCGATTCCGGCTAAGGGCAAATGCCCAGGTGGCGGGCTCAATCCCCAGTGCAGGAGGCAGCCAGTCAATGATTCTCTCTCATAATTGATGTTTCTATCTTTTCCTCTCTGAAATGAATAAAAATATAAAATATCTATAATAATAAAAGTGCAATATGCTAATTATACCAGACATCCTTCCAGACATCCTTCCAGACAACCTTCCCGATGAAGCTGGGGCTGCGAGCGAAGCCGGGTCCTGGGTGCTTGCCGGCGACCAGAGGGAAACCCTGGTCCCGGGTGCCAGAGGGAAGCCGGTGCCGGCAGCTGGGGGAAGGAAGGCCTACTCTTGCAAGAATTTCGTGCATTGGGCCTCTAGTATATGTGTGTGTGTGTGTGTGTGTGTGTGTGTGTGTGTGTGTTTAAAAAAAGAAAAGGTAGCTACTCTGTTTCCCTGCACATTGTACAGGTGAGGAACACGAGGTCACCTTGTATCACACACAGCTCCATGGGAGCAGAGCCTGGATTCCCAGGCAGGCAGGTAGGCTCCCCCTGTACCCACCAGGCCATTGGCTCCCACCTGTCCCAGCCCCAGGCACAGCCCAGCCTCCAGGGCAACATGCCCGTGAGCACTCACTGGCTTCAATTCAATTTCATTTTAAAGTGCTGAGATAAGGATAAAGGTCAGAGGGGGGAAATGGAAACAGAATGTTTAGCTCTCGTTAACATGGCCAAACACATGATAAAATGCTATATTATGGCCTCCTCTATGGCTTTTTGTTTTTTTTGCACAGCCTGTCATTTTTTACACTCCCACGTGACCCTTCAAAGTGTAGGTGTACAATGTGAGATTCTTCTATCACAAGTCTCTTTTAATCAACTACACATTCTATTTTTTTTAAGTTGTAAAGAGAGAAATGTACAGAATGTAATAATATCACAAATGTCCATTTTTCCATCACGCCAGATTGGCTATGATTCACAGGTTTTTGTTTTTCTTTCATGGTAGAATTAATAAAACAATGAAGATAAAGTTGCAGTGCCCTTTAGGGAACACAGTTTTTTTTTTTTCTTGGCAAGATCTAGTTTTCATTGATCTAAGAGCTGGTGCGATGCCAAGAGAACATCCCTCTCCACCCATGGATGAATCTTCCTTCCCTCGTAACTCACTGCCCACCCGAAGTCACACATAGAGGCCTGGTGTCTCTAAACCTGTTTTCCCACTGACCTTGCTAAGGTCAGCTCAGAAAGCTGAGTTGCCTTTCAACATGTTCGTTTATAACGGCTTCAGTTTTTCCCGCTATCCATTAGGATAACTCAATGGTAATCTCTTTTCAACCTGGCAAATACTCCATCTGAAATATTATTTATAAACCAGTATCTCCAAAGCCACATTGCCGACGCCCTTGAAATCCCCCCTTGTTTTTGTTCCAGAAATGTGTTTAGATTTCAAGATAGTTCCCAAAGAAATTCTCCACACAAAACCCAAGAGCCAATGAGTGTGCTTTAAGCCGCAGACCAGTCAACAAAGTCCTTCACTCCTGTCCGCTGAATGAGCACATCTGTGAGGAGGCGAGCGTAATCTTTTCACTCCCCTTTATATTGTCTGCTTCTGCGAAAAGATGTTTAAAGTGTATAACCCTCATCCTTCTATCCGCTCCCTTTTGTTGCTTGTTTCCAAAAGAATGCACCAAATATCCCACTCCCTGCATTTTCTCCTGCTATTTAGCCTCTGAAAACTTCCTCCTGAGTGTGTAACTACTTCTTCACTCACAAAAATATAGCAGGTCCTCAAATAGGGTACTTTTGTTCAACCTCATTTTATTATAAGGTTGGTGAGAAGGGAAAAAAATCTATTTTTGGTGGGACCACTGTCTGTGTGGAGTTTGCACAGAGAAGCTCTTAGTTGTTTTTTTGTTTGTTTGTTTAATTTTTATTGATTTTAGAGAGGAGAGCAAAGGAGAGGAGAGAGGGAGAGAGAGAAACATCAGTGATGAGAGAGAATCATTGACTGGCTGCCTCTTGCACACCCCACACTAGAGATCAAGCCCACAACCCAGGCATGTGCCCTGACCAGGAATCAACCCTTGACTTCCTGACTCACAGGTCAATGCTCAACCACTGAGCCAAGCTGGCTGGGCCAAAGGAGCTCTTTGAATCAGAGGAGCCAACAATCCTTGGGTTTAATTGCCAGGTGTTTCTGTGAAGTTGGAAGCCACAGCAAGAAAAAGGGAAGGTGTTTTTGCTGTCCTTCCACTTCCGGGTCTGATTTCCTCCACGCTGGCCGGCACTCATGTGCCCACCAGGTGTGTCGCTGTTCCTGCTGACATGCCTGCCCTGTGCTCCCCTCCCTGCAAAGTCTCATCTACCCGCGGCGTGGTCCCCAGCGGGAATTACTGCTTGGCTGGAGGGTGAGATTTTTGCGTCTGAGTCAGTGATTTGCAGGACACGGTTAAAAAGACTCTCTCTGGTCTCTACCACGTCACCTCCTCAGGTTTGCAACTTCCCATGTTGGGGAGCAGGAGAGTCTGGGGAGCAGGACACTCTTGGGGAGATGTCTTTGCTGCCCCACATCCAGGTCAATCACCTCATGCAGTCTGACCTTTGCCAGGAGTCCCCTCCAACTACGTGCCTGGATTCTTCCAGAAAGTGTCTCTTTTCCAGGAATCAAACCTTCAGGTCTCCGGTCACCTTCACAGAAGCCCAAGGGCACGGATCTGTCTCCTTGGGACTTCTCTGTCCGTGAGCTGGGAAAGCCGTTCACCCCGCAGTGCTTCTCGCACACTCCCATTCACCTCCGTGGTCCTTCCGGGGTTACTCACACACCTCACATTGTTAAAGGCTAACTCCTACATTAGTGGTGAGTCAAACCCCATTTTTCACTCGATTATGCTTCCTAATGGGTAAACTCCACGGGCCCTCATCTGACTCCCTGCTCACGAGCCCTTTCTAATTTATCTCCATTTTTCTGGTGCTGAGAACTCGGCCCTAAGTTTAGTGGGCCATGCCAAATATCTTTGCAGCCCTATGAAAAGAAACAAACTCACTACGTGCAACTATAAAATACCGTTGCAGGTTGAGTTTGTTTTCTGTAAATCTGATCACATTTAGTTTTGTGCATCCCTTAGGATGTTCTGCTTCAGGATCCACTTCCCCCTGTAAGACAGCATTCTGGTTTTTCACTTTATTTCACAGTCTGCTGTGTTGTCCCATTCTATGTTTGACAGGGCAGTCACCCTGCTTGCCATAGCCAAGATGTCCTAATTATAACTGTTGGTTTCTACTATATGACGTCTGGGGAATTGCACTTTCACTAGTGAAAGCTTACGTCCCTCCAGGAACCTCCCCTGTCTGCAGAACAAAGTCCTAACCTTAGAAATCTCTTGGGCACCTCACCTCATCTCATCATAACCTCAGATCCAGTGGTTCTCAACCTGTGGGTCGCGACCCCTTTGGGGGCCGAATGACTCTTTCACAGGGGTCGCCTAAGACCATCGGAAAACACATATATAATTACATACTGTATTTGTGATTAATCACTAGGCTTTGATTATGTTCAATTTGTAACAATGAAAATACATCCTGCATATCAGATGTTTACATGACGATTCATAACAGTAGCAAAATGACAGTTATGAAATAGCAACGAAAATAATTTTATGGTCCCCACAACATGAGGAATTGTATTAAAGGGCCGCGGCATTAGGAAGGTTGAGAACCGCTGCTCAGCTCCATCCCACTTGGCTGCGATGAACTACACCTGTTTCTCTGTGCCCACCAGTCGCTTCCATGTTCTCACTTCATTTCACTTCCATTTCTTTGAATGTCCAGTTTCCTCCTCTGAAAAGATCACTACTTTTCCCCTTTGTGCTCCTAGAACATGTAGTCTACATGGTTTTATTTTGTGGTTTCTTTAGAGTTGCGTGGGTTTGTTTGTTTGTTTGTTGTACTGACTAGAGAATATGCATGTTGAGGTCCATGATGTAAAGGTCTGGCATGTGTGTATGTATCTATGTATGTGAGTAATGAATGACTCCTGTGTGAAGAAATCATCTTTTTAAATCTCAATTACTCAAAGTTAAAGGAAGTCATCCATTATGGCTAATAAAAATACATTGAATATTTATTCCATTCACAATCCTAGGCTGGGCAAATTGTAAAGAAGATAAATTTACAGCATTTATTCTCTTTAAGTTAAAATCTCTCCAGCTTTTTCCTAAGTGGACTCTGTGCTTCCCCAGCTGCCAAGAATTCTCTAAATTTATCCAGCCTCCCAGAAGAGTCTCATTTTCTAGACTCAGCTCTTCCCTGAAACTCAGCAAACCAAAAAATTACCTCAGAGCTCACGCCTACGAGAGTGGGTGTCAGAAAGCCTGTTTCCTGGGGCTGTGGAGGACAGTGGGAGACCAGGCTCGTAGGCGACTCCGGCCAAAGGTACTTGGGGGTCCTTTATAATGAGAAGAAAACCCCTGCCATCGCCTGCCTCCTGCAGAGACCAGGAGCAAAGCAAAAAAAAGACAAATATCCCCTCTATTTTCAACATGTCTTTTATGTTAGTTATTTTGTTCATTTAAAATATACTAGAGCTGTGTTTTATTTTGATGACATTCGAACAAAAATGTTCCAATTATAAAAAGATACAAACTGATGTCGTGGCCACTACAACTTCCTAGCAATGAATATACAGGGAGAGATTTCCTTCCCTTCTAAATGAACAGGTTTGAGGCCCATATTTTATTTTGAGCAAAACTCAGTCTATCTTAGAGGACATGACGGCTTTTCTCCACTCTTCTATCGAAAGTAAGTGGGGACTCTTCTGTAAATTCTCCTTCAAACTCTCAGTAGATCAATGAAGATCAAAGTAGAGAGAATTTAGAAAATCCTTGCCTGGTATTGAAGTCATGTTTCAGGAAAGGGTAAAAATAGACAATGTGAGGTTTACCAAAAAAAGTAACTTTTTTTTTTTTTTTCCTAAATGCAAAATGGTGAATACAGAGTCTGTGTACAGATCTGTTAAGAAAATGGAACCAGCTCGGTTGGCGAGGCTCACTGGTTGAGCATTGACCTATGAACCAGGAGGTCACAGTTTGATTTCCAGCCAGGGCACAAGCCGAGGTTGCAGGCTCGATCCCCAGTAGGGGGCGTGCAGGAGGCAGCCGATCGATTAATGATTCTCATCATTGATGCTTCTATATCCCTCTCCCTTCCTCTCTGAAATCAATAAAAAATATACTGGAAGGAAGGCAGGAAAATATATTGGAGGGAGAGAGGGCAAGGAATCAGAAAAGAACTAAATTGCAGATACAGCTTTGGCAGTTCCACGCTGCAGGACCCTGGAGCTCCGTTTCTTCCTTGATATAGTACAGGGACAGGGGAAGCTCCGAATGCATTACCTTCTGGATCAGAAAGCAAGGGCAAGTCGGATGCACTAAAACATCACTGTTCTGAAAAATCATTCAAGAGCTGAGGCTGCAAAGAATCCGAAGTCCACTACCGGTAAATTCTAGAAAGTGATGAGCCTTCCCGGCTCATCACTGAGTCAGACGTCTCACAGTAATAACTTCCCGCAGGCTACCTGGTCAGGTGACCATGGCCAGGGTCGCCAGTCACAGAAGGCTCCGCCTACCTGCTGAGCCTTTTCCACAGTCACCACGTGTACGGGGCAGTGTGCCAGCCAGAGGCTGAGTGAGGCCACGTGAGAGGTTTCCTGCTCAGGAACGGGAGGCCTTCTTTGACTGCAGGGCACAACTCTGCTGGCAAATGCTGACACCAGCCATACAAAGAAATGAAATCCTAGTTGAATAGCCCTCGTGAGCATGGACACGGAAACCTCTAAGGAAATTAGCAAATTAAACCCAGCAATTTGTAAACAGGATAAACTCCCAAGTATTGTTTGTCTCAGAAATGTAGGAGCTGTTTTAAGATACGGGAAGTCAGTGTATGTCATGTATGCTAATGCATGCCATGCCATGTTAACATATAATAATAATATGTCTACAAAATAAAGGAGATAAATCATATGAATATTTCAAGCTATGTATTAAAAATTACTAGCCGTATCCATTCCAGATTGTTTTTTTAAATCAGATCTACAAGAAGACAATGGAAATTCAGTCTAGTAAAAGGCATCTATGAAAAACCTATAGGTAACATTACACTTAGCTGTCAATATAGATGCATGTAGCATTCAATATGTAATCTATGTTAGCAATATAGAAAATAATCATGTTTCAATATGCTAGCAACAAATAGGAAAATGAAATCTAATAATGTATATAATTCACCATAACATTAAAAAAACAACTTCTACACTGAAATCTTGGAAACACGCTGAGAGAAATTGAATTAGACAAATTGACATATTCAATGCTTATGTATTGGAGAACATTATACGGTTAAGATATTCATTCTTTGCCAAAGTTGTCTATAGAATTAACACAACCAAGATATCATCATGATTTCCATAGAAAATGACAAGTTGTTTCTAAAATTTATATGAAAATCCAAAGGATCTAGAATCACAAAAGCCATTCTGCAAAAACAGGAACAGAGTCAAGTCCTACAGAAACGTTTGGAATCATGAAGATCTGCAACCCCAAATGGGACGTCCCTTGTGATTTGGTTTCTTCCTACACCAGCGTTAAGAGTCCTGAAGAAGTAGGAGTTACAACAGTGCCTTCCAAAGAAACCGCTGAGCTTGCCATCGGGCCGGACACACTTTATCGGGGCCTGGACACCTTCAATTTGCTCCTAGGATCCAAGCAAGACAAGCCATGGAGAGACCCCTAGCTCGGCTCGCAGCCAGCCTCGTGAACATGCAGGGAAATTCGGTCTGGACCAGGGAGAGGAGCTGGGGGAGTCAACAGGCCCCGCAAGCTTGCCGATGGTTCAGGCTGTGGCCTCTCCACTGAGCACAGCTGGGGAAATTGTGCCTTTTCTTTGTTTATTTGTTTTGTTTTGGTGAACGTGCCCTTTTCGGTTTGTATCACATTCCTCATCCCCAGTGAGCTGTATGCAGCTTCTCTATTTGGGGCCTGGGTGACTTGTACAAGTACATAGCGCAAATTAAATTCCCTCATTTATTTTCTTTAATAAATCAAGAAAAGTAAACATTTGTAGAGGTTCATCCTGAAAACACTTGATCCAAAGCGACCTGGAGACTTTATTTAACTGTCCTTTGATTGGCTGCTATTCTGAAATGCATCAAACTGAGATGACTTGTTAGGAAGAATGATGCTGAGAAAAGGTATTGGAGACATCACAGAACTCCTTTTTCTCACATAGCTTTCCATGCGGAATGATCTAGGGAAAAAAACAGCTCTGAATGAAGTTCTGTGGGAAAATAAGTTACAGAAATAGAAATGATACAACTCCTTAATCTCATAAGCGAGGAGTGTACAAATGTGAGATGCTAGTGCAGGTCCCTTCACAAAGGCCTAAGGCTAAACTGAACATGGAGTTTTTTTAAAAAAAAATACTCATTAATATCACACTTGGGGAAGTGCTTAATTATCACCTCACGCGGATTTGGGAGACTCTGTGTAGCTCCGTGAATAATGATCCTGCGCTCCTATTTGAAGAAGGGACTTGGATGTCAGGCTCAAAGTCCCATCACGAATTGCACTATTCATTTTGCAGAAACAACTAATTCATCATTTGATTCTAACTTCCCCTGGAGCTTGCTTCTCGGGGCAGATGGAAGAAAAGACAGAGCAAGAAGAGATACGGCAGGGAAAACAATGACAGCTCTAACTAGTCAACAAGGAAGCGAAGGTTATGCTGAGGGACAGGCAGTGGCAGTAGCTGCCTGCATTTGAACACTCCTTAGCCTTGCACAGAGGAAATGTGAGTTTTCTCCGAGTTCCCCGTGACCTTGAACAAGAACTTTTACTTTTTGTTTTTTTATCCTGGATTCCCATGTGCAAAAATACGGCTGATAATAACTGTCCTCGCAATCTAGGTCTGAGGCGGGGGGACAGACCCAAGGGCAAGGATGCATTGAAAAGTGTTTTGGAAAACTCGAAGCGCTGGCTGTCACATGTGAAGTGTGATTAAGGTATCCATGTCCAAGGCAGAGTTGCTGAGTATCTTGTAGAGAGGGTCAGAGGCCAGGAATGACTGGCCACGTTCCGGTGAGGATGTAATTGCTGCTCAGTTCCTAGCAGGGGCTTTCTCTTAACCCTTTGGGAGGGGGGCGGAGATGGTCGGTTTGGAGGCTGCAACATGGCAACTAGCTGAGAAATTCTCTGTTTTACTTCCTTTCAGGCTGAAAACAATCAGAGACGTAAGTGCCCCTGGCCTTCCCGGGTTGCCAAGAAATTCAATACAGAGAAAAGTAAGTGACTCACAGAAAAGTTCAAAAAACATGAATCTCCTAGAGAGTGAAAGGCTTTGATTAGGAAACCTTACCATCCGTGGGCGTGAACCTGAAGACACTCTGATATTTCTGATAAATGCATGTTATATTTCTGTATGGATGTAACTTAGATATCAGCTCTCTGGGTATACCTCGAATCTTTCAGCATCATGAGGATAGGCTTTTCAGTAATACTTAAATTCAAACAGCTCACAAAACTACCTCAAATATAGTGAGATCTGGGAGCTGATGTTTTTCTCTTCCTTTCAAACTCAGATTCCCTTTTTGTCTAAATGCTCTAGCTCTGTTCTGTGCCTTGCTCTCTCCCCTGCTGGTTTGGTCCCTTCAATCCCCAAAATAGTACTATCTCCACACAATGTGGGCCTCTCTTGAAAGTTTATGTGCAGAAGAAGAATAAAATTAAGTGACTTTATAGCAGATAGGTTCAAATGCTATACAGTATTCCCTCTTATCTGCAGGGGATATGCCCCAGCACCCCCCGTGGATGCCTGAAACCACCGGTGGATGCCTGAAACCGCAGATAGGACTGAAACCGTATATGTTCTGTGCTTTTGCTTATACATACATACCTGTGATAACGTTTCACTTATGATTTAGGTACATTAAGAGATTGGCAATAACTAACAATGAGATAGAACACGTATGACAATACACTGTAATAAAAGTTATGTGAATGTGGTCTCTCTCTCCCAGTATCTTATCGTCCTGTGCGCACCCTTCTTGTTGGGATGATATGAGATGACAAAGTGCCTTATTAAGTCGAGAACTTTCACCTTTTCATCAAAGGAAGCTCTTTGTGGCTTCTCTTCGGCACTTTCTGAACTGCCAGCGTCACTACTCCTGAGCCCTGGGACCTTTATTAAGTAAAATAAGGGTGGCAACCACAAGCACTGCACTGAGACCACCATTGATCTGATAATAGAGAGGAGGCAGCTAGTAAGTGGCTTATTTGGGGAGAGAATGTACAGTGTGGAGGTGCTGGACCAAGGGACGATCCATATTCTGGGAAGGACAGAGCAAGACACTGCGCGATGTCATCGCACTACCCAAAACGCTGTGGAATTTAAAACTTATGAATTGTTTCTGGAATTTTCCATTTAGTATCTTCAGACCTCAGTTGACATGGAAAGTGAAACCATGAATAAGGGCAGGATGACTGTCTGGAGACATTCCAGCTTCAGGAATTTCCCTGAAAATATTGACTTTCTTAGAAAATTTCCACGGGCTCTTTCTCCTCTCTGGGCCACTGTGAACCCAAGCTCTTCTCTTCTTGCTCTTCTCTCTTCCCCAAAGCTCCCCCAAAACGAAGTAAATACTTTATATTTTAGCATTAGTGAAAATTACAATCTATAATTTAAAATAAATTACAGGCAGGAAGAAAGGACAGTTTAAATGTGAGCTTGATTATGCTTTCTCAGAAGAGGGCCATGTGGAGATGGCAGCCTAAGGGAACATACTGTTGTCCACCTCCCAAAGCTTACGGATGAGCCAAGAGTAAGAAGCTGCTGAAGGGTAAAATCTGGAAAAAAATAACCTTTTGTTTGTAGAAAATATTTTTTTAATTAGGTCTTGATATAATTTTTATGTGCACCAGAAAGGACTAAAGGACTAGATTTCTTTGTGTAAGAAAGTAGGAAAAAATGTTCTTGTTTTATAAAGCTGGGCAGTAGGTAAATATGTGTTAATTTTATTATTCATAGATATGCATACATATTATGTTTTGATTTATAAAAGGTTCATTTAAAAAAAGCCAAGCCATTTTCCCCAAACATTTAAAAAAGCTAAAAGAAAAGGTATTTTAATAAAGGTTATCTGGTTTCATTTTATTATTATTATTATTGTAAATGTTAAGGATATAGAATGCAGCCAGTGTGCTCAGTGGTTAAGGGTCAACCTATCAACCAGGAGGTCACGGTTCTATTCCCCATGTTATAGTTCAGGCTCAATTCCAGTAGGGGGCATGCAGGAGGCAGCCGATCAATGATTCTCTCATTATTGATGCCTCTCTCTCTCTCTCTCTCTCTCTCTCTCCCTTCCTCTCTCTGAAATCAGTAAAAAACATATTAAAAAAATAAAAATAAAAAAAATGTAGAAAGAAAAATGGCTGCAGAATGTAGTTGGCTCCGGGGGGTCTTTTGTTCATGCAGGAAGGAGCAGCTCAGCAAGGCTTCGGTCTTAGAGGAACCCGGGGCGAGGAAGGACCCGAGTTCTGATACAGACTCCTGAGCCAAGACATTGTGACCTTGAGAAAGACATTCCTCTGAAATGTATTTGTGCGGCAGGAACTGTATTTTCAAACTGGGAGGGATTACAACATTCAAATTCTTATTTTATATATAAAGAAGCGGAAGCGTAGGTTGGTTAAGGAACCTGACCAGACGGTGATGTTCTGGTCACCAAGCCTTGGGTAGAATCCCAGTCCCCAGCTTCGGGGTTCTAGCCACTGAATAGACTTGACCAGGAGTACCTGCGCTGTCTCCCTACAGTGTTTTGGGGGTAAAATGTCAGTAAAATGTAAAAGTAACTGAAGAAGTATCATTCCTTGGCTTGGCAGGAAAAGTTATTACTTCCTGCCTAAATTGGGTTGCATTGTAGATCTACTTTTTTCTCCTTTCTTTTTTTCTGACATTTTCCCCCCTTCTATTTTTGGAATTAAGTCAGTAGTAACACTCTCTCAGGCCTGAAGCAAGTTACATTTCTCTGGTCAACACTGCCATCTGGTGGGCACGTAAGGAAAATCTCTGCAGTTAATAATGCAAAGGTCCAGGATTACCAAAACCTTCAAAAAAGCATCACACAGCAAGTGCAGGTAAAACATTATAGAGAGAACTCACCATGGGATGGGAGATGGAGAAAACAGAGAGAGGATTATTAAATAACTTTCGGCAGTGATCGCAGCACCTTCCATGTAGCTAGGAACCAGCCAAGGAAGTGAGTATTGAATACATTCTCGCCACCTCTCTGGTAGCTCACACATTCCTAAGACAATGTGTGTAATTTATGGACCAAATGAATGAAAAGCACATTTTATCCCTTTCCTTCCCTTTACTCTTGCCACTCCTGAAAGCAGACAGCCAAAGAAGGGGCACCTCTGGGGGAAGGAAAAACACACACCAAAAACACAGCAACAGTAATCACAAAAGAAATCCCGGTAAGATCTAGTTTTGAGGTTCAAAAATTCTAAACTCTTGTGGCAATGGAGAGGATTTAAGCAAAAAGCTGAAAGAATGATATGGATTGAGACAGGGAAAGCGTTTCCCAGGTGGGCAGGCTGGGTGGGGGGTGTTCTGGGACTGCAGAGGGAGAGAGTGGGGGGATGGAGGGTGACCTCTTCAGGTTCGGGGTCTCCAGCTGTCACAGCTCTGGGGAGGCCGAGCTGACCTGGGAATGACCCCTCCGCTGGGCAGCAGATGGAGCCACAGGTTGTTTTGTACCAGGAGTTAAGGGGCAGATTTCTCCTGCGCTCACAGGAGCACATGAGACCACACACCTGAAGGTCAGGGAGGCAGTGGCCTCAGCTGTCACAGCAGATGTCCACACGGACAGATGACATGGATCCACCCCGCTTCCCACTTCCCCATCACGATAAATAAACTGTGATGGTTCATTTTCCGGGTCAACTTGGTGAAGTTACAGTGCCCAGTTATTTGGTTAAAGATTATTCTAGACATTTCTGTAAAGATGCTTTTTAGATGAAGGCAGCATTTAAATCAGTAAGCTTTGAGCAAGCCAGAGTTCCTTCTAGCATGTGGGTGGGCCCCGTCTAATCGGTTGACGGCTTTAATAGAAAAAGACGTAAGATTGCAATCGAGAGGAAATTCCACCAGCAAACTATCTTCCCACCTGAACTACAACTGTTCCCTGTGTCTTCAGCCCTTAGTACCTCTGCAGACTTTGAACTTGCACCTCGACAATCACATGAGCCAATTCCTAAAATACCTCTCCATATAGAGATGAGTGAGGCATAGAGTGAAAGGTAGAGATATACACACACACACACACACACACTTCCATTTCTCTGGAAAACCCTAATACATCAACCCCCAGAGATTAGACTCAACTCAGGATACAGTAAGCATACATTTACATCAGGGGAAAGAGGCTCATTGATTAGTAAGATCCTCTTATTCCTAGTGAAATGGAAGATCAAAATAGGAACTCAGTCGTCATGCAAAAATCACCGAATGTCTTTGGTGCATTTAGGTTTATGCTCTGAGGTGCAGATCTGCTGTGGGGTGAGGGGTCACGTGACCCGCTGCTGGGACACCTGGGTCCAGGCAGAATGGGCAGGTGCTTGGGGCACCCCCTTGCTCTTCTCATGTAGAAGCACTGACTTGTCCGATTCCCTGCAGCGTGGGTTTCCAAAACCGCCTTCAAATGTCACTTCCCATTAGAGGAGATCTGCAGCGCAACACTGATCCATGCATTTCCAACGCTGGGACCAGAAGTTATCTTTAACTGCATGTCACAGTCACTGCATACATCCTGATTTGTCTCAAAATATGAACCTTGAGGTTGTGTTCTTACCACATATAGGAGATCTGCATTTTTAATGAGGGCTAAGCTAGTTATTACTTTGATGTGAAACATTCTCATTTGACAAGTTGCTTTATTTTTCTCACATGGCTGTTGACTCATGTGAGAAAAAAAATAATATTTTGACTTTTTTTTTGCTCTATTTTTAGACTGTATGTTATAAAATCTTCTCGCTGGCTTTACTTTGATTTGTTACTGTGGTGTTTTTTCCCCCCTAATTAATTTTTGACACAACTGAGGATATTTTTTCTAAGTAAAATGTTTTTAACTTATTTAAAAAATATATCCTTGGTAGGGGCTCGATGAAGGAGGGGTACAGGGGGGTGGAAATGGGAGACATCTGTAATACTGTCAAAATAAAAAATATATATTAAATATAAATCTCCTTTCACTAACTCAAAGACGTTCACCCTAAATGCATATTTCATTTATACATGGATGGGTCAGGCATTTATCAGAGAACAGCTTATATTAGCTTTTTAAAAAATATATTTTTTTGCCATAACCGGTTTGGCTCAGTGGATAGAGCATCGGCCTGCGGACTGAAAGGCCCCAGGTTCGATTCCGGTCAAGGGCATGTACCTTGGTTGCGGGCACATCCCCGGTAGGGGGTGTGCAGGAGGCGGCTGATCGATGCTTCTCTCTCATTGATATTTCTGACTCTCTATCCGTCTCCCTTCCTCTCTGTAAAAAATCAATAAAAATATATTATATATATATATATATATATATATATATATATATATATATTCTTTTATTAATTCCAGAGAGGAATGGAGACATAGAGAGAGATAGAATCATCAATATGAGAGAGAATCATTGATTGGCTGCCTCCTGCACACCCCCCACTGGGGATAGAGCCCACAACCTGGGCATGTGCCCTTGACCAGAATCAAACCTGGGTCCCTTCAGTCCGCAGGCTGACTCTCTATCCACTGAGCCAAACTGACTAGGGCTATATTAGCTTTTAAAAGGGAAAATATTAGTATCAGCAAGATATAGTAGCCCATGAGAGGCATACGGCCATTTGGATATACTGTGCCTGGTTACGGCATCTATCTGGGAATAAACCGAGAGAAGAGATTTGGCATGTGGAATGTTTGCGGAGTGAGTTACCTAAAGGAACAGGTGAGGAGCAATACTTGAGCTACTGGGACAAAACGAAAATTTGGAGCCGGCCTGAGAGACCAGTAGATGGAGGGTCTCAGGTTGCTCTCTGCCCGGGGGAATGTAAGATACCTTACCAGGGCAGAAATGTTGGATGAGATCCTTTTGAAAGATTCTACTAGAGAAAACTTGAGGCATTTTTCTTTGTATCTAATGAGAAAGGTGACAAGATACTACATCACCTTGGGGGATGAATAGCAGTAAAGCTTTCACCCTGGATGGTGTGGCTCAGTTGGTTGGGTGTTGTCCCATGCACCCAGGGGTTGCTGGTTCGATTTCTGGTGGGGGCACATGCCCGGGTTGTGGGCTCCATTCCCAGAGGGGGAGGGAGGGGAGGAGGGGAGTGTGCAGGAGGCAACCAATTGATGTTCCACTCTCACATTGATGTTTCTCTCTCCCTTTGCCTTTCTCTCTCTCTAAAAATCAATTTTAAAAATATTTTAAAAATGAATAAAATATAATAATAATAATAATAATAATAATAATAATAATAATAAATTAAAAAGAACAGCATGGTGTTCAGCTGAGTAAAGTTGGCCCTATATTTACACTTCCTTTTTCCCATCAGTCATAGAAGTTGGGTTTGCAGATATATCCAAAGGATAGTTTTTTGTCAGATCAAGGGTTTTGTTTAATTTGGAAAAATAAATAATCAGAGGTTGACAGAACTGAGCGATGCTGGATTCAAAAATTGAATCTTTTGGCCTTTGTTAAAGAAACATCAGGGGAAACTGATGACCATAAAGATTTATGTTTATTAATCGAGGGCGGTTTCTTTATAACTCCGGCGTGATAATAGTTATTTGAGTTATGGCCGGATAATGGAGACTATTGAAGCAGGGAGTCTCCTTATGGTTAACGTTCATTCATCATTTTTATAATTAAAAATATATTTCTCAACTCAGTCTATTTTTCATATTTGAAGAATTTCTATCAGAATAAAACCTTCCAGATACCCAATATGGGAAGTTCTTTGTAAAGCGTGATGGAGATAAGAATAAGATCAGTCAACTGAGCACCCTCATGTACATCATATATAGATAGAAAATGTACGCTTTTTATGTATGGAACTCTTTATCTTAATAACACTAAACCTAGTGATAAACTGCTTTGTTAACTGCAATGGCTTTATTTCTATGCACACAAACTGCGTGTACTCATTGAAAAAAATTCAAATGCAAAACGCTATCAAGTCAAATAGCCCAAAGTCTCACTTCCCAGAGATAAGGCAGTTTAACATCTCCGTGAGGAGTGCTCAGGTATCTCCGCATTCAGAAACACATCTTGCTCACAGGATCACCCACAACATTCAAGCTACAGTGGAACTAGCTAAAGGCTACCCAATGGGAGCTAACAAGGGTTATGTATCCAGAGCTTGCGTTAGCAAGGGGGGCGGCCACCATCACTCTATTAGGTAGAGACTCAAAGACAGGCAGAGTGTGGAATACCTTATGTGGGGAAGAGAAGGTTTCAGGTGTGCTCTGATGGGGGGTGATTGGCACAGAAAGTGGAGGTGGGCTCACTAGAAGCAGGGCGTCTTAGGGGAACACATCTGGCTTTCTCTGGATGGTTCAGAGTTGGAAATGAGGGTAAAAAATAGGGAATCTGGCCATCATTGACCAAGCCTTCACTATTTGCTGAGGAATTTCTGGGTTGGCTTCTTCACCTGAGGTCAAAGGTCAGAGTTCTATTCTCATGTGGGGCCTGGCCATTATATATCCAGGTTCTCACTACCCATGAGTTGGATATAACTTGGATTTTTTTACTAATAGATTCAGTTAATATTCACTGGTTAATTAATTTTAATAGCCGAGTATTATTTCATTTTATAGATGTGCTATACTGTCATACCTATCTTATATAGACATGCAATAATATAGTGCTAATCCTCTTTTTAATGCCATTTTAAGCATTTCAAATTGTGGTTTAACAATGATGAAATAAGCTTCCTTGGAGATATATTTAGATTTATTCATTTATATTTTAAATATAAATTTCCAGAGTAGAATTTCATGGTTAAATACATTGGTAAATATCGAATTTGAATACAAAAATGCTACACTTTTCTTCAGTTGAAACACTTAACTCCCCAAGTGGATGGATGCCAGTTATTAATATAGTCATTTAAAAAACTTGTTAATTCTACAGTTGGCCAACTTTATTTATGAGATTGAACATCTCATGTATTTATTGTATATTTTTCTTTTCTCAATCGCCAGCTCATGTTATTTGCCCATATCTTTGTTGGTATAATCTACTTTCCTTTTGATTTATGAGCTCATTATGTTTATGCTGTGAAATTCTTCCAACTCATTAGTTGCTTTGTTTTGTTTTGCTTTTTCATTTTAAGTGGTGTGGTGCTTTGTTTTGGTTTTTGGAAAGTTGCTAAACTGTTTTGCCTACCTGTTAAGGGTTCTGGCCAGATGGTGCTGCTGTCTTAAGATAGCCAGGACCATCAGATAGTAAAAAGCTGAGCTCTACCTTTGTTGTGGTGATTTGAAAACGAACTCATTTAATCAAACAAGAAGAATATTTTCTAAATTACTCCCTAAGAGCAGAACAAATATTCTATTTTTATTTTAATAATAGATATATCAGTACACAGCAATGCTCTGTCACCTACCCACATAAGTTACAGATTCTTTTATACATGGCACTTCTGGCATTTTCTCAGCTTAATTTATAATCCTCAACGTATGATTATGGAAGCCTGGTGAGCACTAACCCCTCAGGCCTTCTCTCCCCCTCCTGCTGAGAGGCTCTTAATTAGGTATTGGACTTATCCAGGTGCCTGTCGGGAGTTGAACTGCCTTCTGTTAATGAGCTCAGAGTGACCGGGACAGTGGGGAGGTCCCAGCAGCTTCTGTGTGTCCTTATTCTCTATCCACAAAAGACACTCAGCCTCCCTTCAATCCACGCCCCACCAGCGGCTCAGCAGTTCTCAGTATCGGCTATCAATGATTCATGGAGTGCGTAAAGATCTTCCTGCTCTCCATCTTCCATTGCCAGAAATTCTGATTTCATGGGTCGAAAATGTGGGGCCCCAGAAGCAGTGTGTTTAAAAAAGCTCTCCAGGATGAACATGTAAATGTTCAGAGTGAAGAACCATATCTTAATGTTAACTCATTTCCCCTGACCTGTTATCCCCAGGCCGCATGCAGGAGTGGGCAGCAGTAGGTTTACAGTTGCCTGTGACATCCTTTTGAGTTAATAAAGTTATTGTAATCATCCTAACCTGCATGTCTTTTCCCATACGAACAACTGTAAGCCTGTTTTTTGCTCACACCTGTATATTATCTTCTACAACGGACCTGTCCGTTAAAAAATGATTTTAGCCTGGCCAGTGTGGCTCAGTGGTTGAATGTCAGCCCATGAACCAAAAGGTCACTGGATGGATTCCTGGTCAGCGCACACGACTGGGTTCTAGGCTCCATCCCCAGTAGGGGGTGTGCGGGAGGCAGCCGATCAATGTTTCTCTATCCTTCTTCCTTTCTCTCTCTCTCAAATCAATAAAAAACATTTAAAAAAAGAAAATAATTTCAGCATGAGTTAGCTTGCTAAGTCTACTTTTTAAAATGTTCTATTATGTTTGCATTGGTTTAAACATAAAATGAAAAAAAAAAAAGCTTATAATGACCACACAAATAGTTTCCCCTCAATATCCAAGTCAGATCACTGGACTTGATTAACCCAGCATCTTTTATTCCCTGTAGGAGAAGAGTACCAAGAAGGGAGAACGCACCGGAGACCATCTTAGAGCCTGCAAACCACAGGTATTGTGACCCAGCATCCCTCAATTTCTAGCTCCTAAGTAAATCCTAAATGTTAGGTCTTTGGCAGCCCCTTGCCATTCACTTCACATGACAGCTCACGTCTGATTATCACTGGCTAGTTCATTATTTGACAATGTGTCATGTCGTAACAAGTTGAAAAAACAGCTTAAAAATATTGTTTCCCTAGTTTGTGATGCTTAAATGAAATCTGTGTGAATCTCACTTGACATTTTTGGCACTTGGCTTAAATAATCATTTTTTTCAGTGACCTGAGAATTCTCAATTAAGAAATTGTAGTTTTCTGTTTTAAAAGCATAAAAAGGGTTGCCTCCTCTGAAGAGATAGCAATCGTATCTATCTACAATAAGTAAGATTATTTTTCTCAATGGTCCTAATAGGTGACCTGTATCAGTACATTACCAATATCTTAGAGATCAATCGACTCTAACATTTGAGATTGTCAAGATCTTTAACAATGAAGCAAGATGTGAGTTAACAGAGGTTTTCATTTATGTTTAAGGGAATGTTAGCATTTTTAAGATTTTTTGTCTAGAAAAACAGTATCACTGTTAAAAATTACTTTTAAAGAAAAAAAGAGGATAGCTAAAGTCAGCCCTTAAGTAATATATAGCTTTAAGAAATGTGACATTTATAATCATGGATAAAATTATTCATTTCTCGTATCCCCTATCACTAAAAATACTTGTACCAAAGTGCTCAAAAATAAATTCATCGTGTGGATGTGTTATTGCTCATACAATCATTAATGGCCTATTGAAACAGGACCTTAATAACTACACTTGCAATTTTAGGTTGTATTAAACTACTAGAGTAATTGTGAGTTAATGGCAATAGACATTATGTTATTACTAAACATAAGCCAAAAGTAAGGGCTCTTCAGTTCTTGAGCCAAAATCTACCCTCCAATGAGTTTAATGTAGTTTATTGGGCAAATGCCAAGGGCCAGTATTTTCACATAATACTTTTTAAAAGCATAATTTTAAATGGCTTTCAATGGTGGAAATTCTTTCTAAAAGGACAGGTTAGGTATGTCCTTATAAGAAAGAGTAGTGCAGGCGTGTCTGCCTGTCTAAAAGATGTGTCTCCAGGAATTTTAATCCAAGTTTCTGAGTCCCTCTCAGCCTTGGCATGTCTCTCTTATGGAATACGTATGTTATTTATTAATGAATAGCCCACTCCATCCCTGAAACTGCCTCAAGTGAGTCCTTCTGCATTCGTGCATATGGTTTGTATGGCTGACCATATGCACAAATAGGGTTTGGGGCATCTATCCGTTTACCTGTCTCAAATAGACATACCTGTTCATCTTAGTCCACATTTTTCTAGGTCTTTCTGTGTCCTTGTAAGTTAAACAACTTATTTTTACTCATCATAAACGTATACCTCATCCCATTCCAAAGAGGAGTTGAGGCAGCTAGCTGCATTACCCAGAATGCACAACTTCCTGTGTACCATGCCTGCCGCTACTTCTGTTTCTCCTCCTTCATCTTTCCCCCCTTTTCCTGCCTCATTCCAGGACACCAATAACCCTCTATTTAACCATCTGTTCTGCTTTTTATAATCATCATTAAAAACCATCTAATTGCTCATCATGTGAACTTCCATGTCATCTTATCATGGGTTCTGCCATCTGTTCCCAAAAATTTGACTATCCTTTCACGAACTGTGGGGTGGTTGGCACCCCCACTGAGTCTCAAATTCACACAACTAAGCTCTGCAGAAGAATGCTGCTGAAACTTCAGACCATGCCTCTGTCCAGCCAGGGCACATTTAGCCTTTTTAAAACTCAATATTGATAATGGTCAATCTTCTGTTTCTATTTGCACTATAACAATTTGTGCATATTTTTTTGTTGTTGAATCTTTAAAATCCAAAAAAGGAAGTATCTGTTTACACCTCTGTTATTTATTTGTTGAAATATATTTTTATTGATTTCAGAGAGGGAGAGAGAGAGAGAGAGAGAGGAGAGAGAGAGAGAGAGAGAGAGAGAGAGAGAGAGAGAGAGAGAAACATCCATGATGAGAGAGAATCAATGATGAGAGAGCCCACAACCTGGCATGTGCCCTGACCAGAACTGAACCATGACCTCCTGGCTCATAGGTTGACGCTCAACCACTGAGCCATGCTAGCTGGGCTACAACTCCTTTAATATGGCAACTTATTCTTAGAAAACTTCAAATGCATGAGCTGCTGTTAGCAACATCCTCTCGTTAACCTCATCTCCCCCAATAAGAGCTAAAACGAGCATGTAACTGTCAGGCCTGTGTCTGCTGGGACAGGAACACTGGGTACCTATCCCTGGCACCAGGAGTTGCTTTCCTTTTCCATTTTTAGAAGAACAAACGGTAAACTTTGAATACTCTTATATACCTGACCTCAGAAGTGGGTTTTACATGGGGGCAGCAGTAATTTAGCCAAAAAAGTGTGATGTCGTTGCTGACATGACTATGTAGTTAGGCCTACAATGGTTGTGTCTGTACCGAACACATACAGACTTTTTTCCTTGTCCTCACTCCCTAAACAGTATAGTATATCAACTATTTACATAGCATTTGCACTGTATCAGGTATTATAAATAATCTAGAGGCGACCGAACGTACATAGGAGGGTATGCACAGGCTGTATGCAAATACTAGGCGATTTTATAGACGGGACTTGGGCATCCACGAGTTTAATAGCCTCAGGGAGGTCCTGACACCAATCCCCTGGGGATACTGAGGGAAGACGGCATCTGTATATATAAAAGCCAAGCGACCAGAATGACTGGAATGACCGGGATGACTGGAATGACCAGTCCCTATGACTGCGCACTGCGGCCGGCCAACTGGCCCGATGGGGGCGGGGCTGGCTGGCCAACCTCCCATGGCCCCTCTTCCCAGCTGGCCCCGCCCCCAATCACCCCCCCACCCCAATCAGGAGTGGGTCCGGCCGGCCAACCTCCCGTTGCCCCTCCCCGGCCGACTGGCCAGCCCCCATCGGCCCCAATCAGGTGGGCCAGCTGGCCCCACTGGTGCATGAATTCGTGCACCAGGCCTCTAGTATGATAATTGTTCCATTTTTATGATTAGTCGTTGTTAATCTCTTACAGTGCCCAGTGAATAAATGAAGCTTTATCGTAGGTATGTACGTATACAAAAAAAACATGGCATGTATAAGGTTCAGCACCACCCTCAGTTTCAGGCACACACTGGGCGTCTTGGAACGTAGCCTTCGTGGGTAAGGGGGGACTTCTCTATCCCATTTTTAGGAGCTTTGCATGTATGTAGTTATCCCTGAGATAGTTGCTGGAGTCTAAGGATTATTTCCTGCCTCATTATTGTACTCTTTTACATGCCCTATTCAACACCTCCTCTCCTGCCTTACTATTTCTAGCTTCCAAATAATTATAGATCACTGTGCTCTCCCAACTCACCTAGCTCTGAGCTAATATCCTCCAGTGGTTATAGGTAAATCACCTTCTTTGTTCATTAACTTTGAGTGGATTTAGAAAATGACAAATCCACCTAAGACATGAAAATGAAGGAAAGAGTCTGACGTACCTGATGGGCCAAACATCTGTCTTTCCTTTTCCGTCTCTTTGCTTCTGGTGAAACTGAGGAGATCCTGGGCCTCCCACACAAGGAAGGAGGACTTGGGTTTCATCAGTCGGCTCTCGAAAGCCATGTAGGTACTGACACGCTAGTGACACGGTCCCCCTTTGACATGCTATCTCTTTGGTCTCCTAAGGATCACGCAGAACTCTCCTTGCCAACAGGGCAGCTGCAGGTTCAAAGTGACACCGTCCCACTTCCCGTGGTCACAACGGGGACTCTCGCAGAAGCTGTCAGAGTGGCCAGGTGTCAAGGTAGTTGTAGAAGTTCCCTGCTGCTGCCCGCGCTCTTCTGCTCTAGTTTCCAAGCACAAGGGACGCGCCAGCAACTCCCGTCACTCCCGAGATAATCGGCTTGAGGGTCTTCTTTGCTGTTTTTGATTTCCTGTCCATCAGTATGGCAAAGACCTGTCCTAGCAGGTTTGGCTCAGTGGATGGAGCCATGGCCTGCGGACTGTAGGGTCCCAGGTTTGATTCCAGTCCAGGGCACATGCCCGGATTGCAGGCTCGATCCCCAGTGGGGGGCGTGCAGGAGGCAGCGGCCAATAACTCTCTCATCATTGATGTTTCTATCTCTCTCTCCCTTCCTCTCTGACATCAATAAGAAATATATATAAAAAAATAATCAAAAGTAAAAATAAAAAGACTGTCCCTCATAAAATGTATCAACAAAACACTGTGTGATAAAATCGTAGGGATCCGAATCACTACTCTGATATTTTGATAGCATGGACCTAAACATCATTGAGTAGTTTTTAAATGTCTCACGTGGATATAAAGTTTCCCTAGAATAATGAACTTTAGAGTTTGAAAGTATGGGAAATAATGGTCTGATTAGGACCTCACTTCAATAGCTATAAAAACTTATCTCCTTGTAAACACTTGCATTGCTAATAAATTCCCTACTTAAAACGCGAATTAAATATATAAAGGTGATATGTTCCTGCTGATAAATAATTTCCTAATGAGTGACGAAGACATACCAGCAATTTAGCAGAGTCATTATGGTTATTACTAATAAAATCGGCCTCTCATTTAAATATGGAGACGCCGCAATGCTTCCAATACCAATTATCCATTATCCCCAAATTACATATTGAAACTTGGGGGAATTATGCCAAGATGTAATCAGGAGGTGAGCAATTTTCAGAGCTCCATTTAATTCAACATCTCTTTAACTGTATCTTCCCAGAAGATAATTACATTCAGCCGTTGGTTTGATTGAAGGGGAGGAAAATCATGTTGCTCCATTGGCCACCATTTCCCATACCTGTTGAATGGTGCTGCGAATGACCCGGTTTGTAGCGAGTCCAGTTCGGTGGGGAGGAGCCACCCGGATATGTCTCCGGTTCTCCTGGAAGGAATATAGAGTCAAGGAACCCTCTTTCCCGAGCTCGGGGTCATGGGATGCATATAGTTTCCCCCTCTGTTTCATAGCATATTGGTTGACCAGAAAGATTATGGAAAAAAGAATGGAATTTCTAAAATGGTCCCCTACAATCTCAGTGACATTGGGCAACATTCTTTTTTTAAAAAAATATTTTATTGATTTTTTACAGAGAGGAAGGGAGAAGGAGAGGGAGAAAAGAGAGCTAGAAACATCGATGAGAATCAGCTGCCTCCTGCACACTCCCCACCGGGGATGCACCCGCCACCAAGGTACATGCCCTTGACTGGAATCGAACCTGGGACCCCTGAGTCCGCAGGCCAACGCTCTACCTACTGAGCCAAAGCGGTCAGGGCTGGGCAACATTCTTAGCTGATGCTGCTTCTTCACATCGCCAACAAGAATGACGAACTGTCTTTATAGAACTGCTGGGAGAACTAAGTAGAGATTCCTACAGAGGGAGGAGAAACGTAGGTTTACAGTGGTTCATACGGAAAAGACGGTAACACAATAAATAATACAAAAATACACTCCGTGGCTCACGTACTCACAACTGTAAGCCTGCGTTTGCCACCACCTGTCTATGTACTAGTATATAATACACACACCTATATGCACACGCCCCATATAAAAAATATACGTGCGTGATACATAGTGCTGGGAGAGAGCCCTCCGTGGGCCTGTCACATTTTTACGCACCTTGTGACAGATTTGATCCCAGACTATCTTTTCCAGAGTGTTTGGAGAGCAAACAGCCTTGAACAAGAGCGAGAGTTTCCCTCTGGGGCGGAGGGCCCATTTGTCTTCCGATGAGCATCATAAAGATACAGCCTTCCTCTGGGGGAGGGACAGATGGTTTGCTAGCAGCCCCCTTTCAGTATGGGGAGTCTCCCAGGCTCTGTTCTTCATGTGACACACGCAGTGTGTACAGCATCCAGCAGGCCCGTTCAATGTCACCCCTTCCATGGATGGTGGGGGGAAATGGGGGGCACGGGGAGCCCAGGGGAGCATGCCGCTCAGCTCGCTGGCCGTGCCATGAGGAATGACGACCTTGGGCTCTCCCCAGCGGCCTTGTGTGTTCTGTCCCCATCTATGCAACACTGACAGGCTCACTGGTTTGCCTGTAAGAAGGGTAACATGTAGCCCCTTTGCAGTTCTTGGCACCGAACATGAACTTGGGACTTCACACAGGAAGGCCTTATTTCATGACCCTCTGAAATGTAATTTTTAAAAAAATATTTTGTATTGATTTCAGAGAGGAAGAGAGAGAGGGAGACATCAATGATGAGAGAGAATCATCGATTGGCTGCCTCCTGCACCCCCCTGCTGGGGATCGAGCCCATAACCCGGGCACATGCCCTGACCAGGAATCATACTGTGACCTCCCGGTTCATAGGTTGAGGCTCAACCACTGAGCTACACTGGCCGGGCTGAAAGGTGATTTTTAAAACACTGGCTTGGGTTTGGAGCCTTGCACGGCGATTCTAGACAGAAGTTACAAGAATTCAAACCTAGAAAGTTACATTATTTCTCCTTACTCTTGGTGGCATTAGGCTAGGGTGTGGGCATCTGATGTAAGGTTTTTTGTTCTGACCTGGAATACTCCTGTCTCAACACACAACCCATCGGCTTCTCCACTTGTTTTCCATCCTGGGACTGGCGCTGAGGAGCTAGCAAACATGTACTGATCTCTACTGTCAAGTCACGAGGGAAGAAACGTATCCGCCCTCCAACAGTCATTACTGCACAGTGTTACTGCCGTTCCCGGGGGGTGAAAGGATAGCAGCCAGATCCCCCCCCCCCCCCGCACACCTTCGGCCAAGGCCACAAAATGGGTAAGTAAGGCTTCAAATATGACGTAAAACCCGGTGGGGAGTTAGAGCATGAAAGAAAAAAAGTTAGAGCCAATCAAATACGGCCTTCGGTGCTGACTTCTATGATTACTCTCACCAGCCTACTGGGGAGGATGAAATCTAAATATCAGTCAGTTCACCGAGGATTTCTGTGAAATGGAGTTTCCATATGTTATACGATGCGGTAACTTCTCCATGGAGCTACAAAAATAGAAGGACATGCTAATTATTCAGAGTTATAAGGGGGAAAGACAGGCATTAAAAACTGCCGTAAGCACTTGTGTTAAAGCTTTCCCACGTGCTCAGGTGCCTCTTTATAGGTTATGATTATTTTATTTGTAAAAAGCATTTCAAAGGAAGCGCTTATTTAAAGGGACATATAACTCAAGTGTGTTAGCTGCTGGAAGGCTCTGTTTCCATTCATTTTTAAGGGATATTAAATATAGTACAAGCCCCCCTTTTATCTAATAAACCCAAATATTAACTATTAACAACCCCCAAAAAAGATTGATTTGGTCTTTATAAATTTTTGGAAACTCTAAGATCCAATTCCATGTACTTTTATGAAAGGCTGCCACCTGGTGGACACTTTTGCAAAGGCAGCTTCTAGCTCAACCCCGATGAATGAGATGTTTAAAATGGTTGTTTCTAACCCACCTTAACAATTATATTTTAAATGGCAACCTAGTAACCCAATAGCCAGTGAAAGACAAAGTGGTAGAAATTTTAGTCTTAAAATTTGAATGTAAAAGAACTCTGTGATCCTAAATGTTTATCTATTTTACAATTTGCTAACCTGTTCAGTCTTAATTCTATTACTAGTATAAGCACAAATGTCTAATTAAGTACAATCTATGTCTCAGTTTCCTTATTCATAAAGCCCAGGTGCTATCAGTAGTATCAGATGAGCCAATATAAACAGCTCTTAGAACAGCAGTCAGCACAGACTTCAGTGGTCACTAGTCCTGTTATTAGTTGGATGATTTTCAGCTGGCTGAGATAAGCCCCTCCTAGGTCTTTAACAGAACTGCCTGTTATCCAGTTATAAAATAAGTCATGGGGATGCCACATACAGCATAGAGAGCGTAGTCATTAATATCGTAGTAACTATGTCTGGTGAAAGGTGGTTACGAGGCTTATCCTGGTGATCCCATCGTCAGGTAGATACTAGTGAATGTTGAGTCACTGTGTCGTACACCTGAAACTCATACCATGTTGTATGTCAACTATAACTAATGTGTATGTAAATAAGAATTGCATTGCGGCAGGACCCTTCTCATACTAAGACTATTGATTCATAGGTAGGGTACACAGAACTGATTTCAAAGGGAAAGTTAGAGTGAAATGGAAGATAATACAACCTCAGAAAGTGCCTGAAATCTCTTTGTCTATCATGAGCAGCCGAGAGAGTGTGTGTCACATAAATCCACTGCCTGCCTACTCCACTTTCCAGTAGAATTTTTTTTTTTCAAACCCTTTAAAATTTTTGCAGGCAGAAGCCCCAAAGGCAGGACATATGACCCTCCAAATATATCTCCCCACCCACTTGCTGGAATCTGAAATCCCTTTAGCAGAAAAAAAAAAAAAAGCCTTTTGTTCCTATAAATTGTAAGTATCCTGAAAGAGGCAAACTATGGACTGACAAGGATACTAAGGTATAAGCGGCTAACACTGGCTTCTTTGGGGGTCCACATATTTTGAGAGGGAAAGAACAACAGTAAAAGGGCCCTAGGGGTTACCCGAGGGAGATGCCAGTGGGCAAGAGCGTAAAGCCGAAAAAAAGCCAAAATGGAGAAAATGGCGATAAGTAAATGTCACTGACTGCTCATTTTTCCCCCCAAGCCAGATTCCCTCCGAGAAAAATACTGGTTCCCATTCATCAGGTGAAAAACATATGCAGGGTTTATGCTATGTGGGCAAGAACCTGAATTATGATTCAGAACACCTGGACTTAAAAGCCTGCTCTGCTATCAGCCAGGTGTGTGAGCTGGAGGGCAGGTTCCTTCTTGGTTCCCACTCCCTCATCTGTAAAGTAGGTTAATAATGGCAGCACTTCATAGGGTTGTTTAAAAGGATTAAAATAAATAAATACATAAAGCGCCTAGAAAAGTGTCTGACTTACAGTCATCACTTGATAAGGGTTAGCTAATTACTATTGTCATCATTAGTGAACACCACAGTACGTATTTAGAGAGAATTATCTCTACTTTGTAAGCATAACTGATGGATTAAAGGAACAGCTTCTCATAGATCACATTTCTCTAGGTATTTCTTTTAGTCTCATTAAATAAAATAGCACTAGTAAAAATAGTCACTAACTAGAAAACGTATTGTGGTGGTGGTGTTTTTTTTAAATATTTTTCCTACTGCCTGCCAAGGTTACGTCAACTACACTCAGAGGCTGTTTACTGATCAGAAAGATGCTAATTTAATCACAGATTGCTCTGAAGCTAGAAAATAAATAATGACACTATGTCACTAGGCATTTTAAAAAATATTTAATAGGATTTACACGTATTGACACAGGAGGCATTGAAGAATAAAACTTTTATCTTTCCTAGGTAAGGTTATTTATAATGTCCCTCTCTAATTTGGCTAATATGAATTGGTGAGCCTACAATTCAATTTTGTCCTGCTGGCATCGTTCATTCTGACATTATTGAATGTTAAAGGAAAATATGAAAATGAATTACCTGCAGAATGAATTCAGAGTCACCCAATTTAGAACTGAAAGGGACCTTGGAAACCATGTATACTTCAGCCCAGAGAAGTCAAGGCGCTACGTACATCCCCAGGGAGAGGACATGGTACTTCTACAGGACACTGTCTTTCCATCCACCCGACCCTGCTTGCCTGGGAGGCTTCTTGGGAAGTGTATTCCTGAGGCCCAGGAGGCAAAAGTCCCTCTGGGGTTTTCTTCTACAGTAAGAAGAACCTCACAACACAGTACGTGGAACCTTGCTCTGCTGCTACTCAGATGTTACCTCTTTAAAAAAAATTATATATATATATATAATTAATTTCAGAGAGGAAGAGAGAGATGGAAACATCAATGATGAGAGAGAATCATCGATTGGCTGCCTCGGCACACCCCCCATGGGGAATTGAGCGCAACCAGGGGCACATGACCTGACCGGGAATCAACCGGGAATCAACCACTAAACTACACCAGCTGGACAGATGTTACCTTTTACCAACTTCTTTCTTCACCCCACACTCTCTAAAATCAGCCACTGACACCACCATCGCCACCACATTCGCTTCCACCCTTTTAACCTGCTTTTTATTTATGATATAAAGTGATTGTTGTTGTTATTGGAGATTGGTTGACTGGACAGTTTATTTCCCATCACCCCCAGCAGGAAGGTGGGGGCTTCTTTTCCCTGGTTCACATCACACACACACACACACATCACACACACACACACACCACACACACACACACACACACACACACAGCTGTTCCAAGGACCGTGCCTGGCATACTTTAGATCAGGGATGGGGAACCTTTTTCCTTGGATATTTATCACATCATTCACGGGCCATACAACATTATCAACTTAAACGTGAGCCTGCTGTATTTGGTCAAACATTTCATTAACTCACCCCCAGTGCCTTGGCAGGGCCAGAGCAAATGATTTCAGGGGCTGTAGATGGCCCAAGGGCCAGACGTTCCCCACCCCTGCTTGAGATGATCAGAATACGAACGCCACCTTGGCCTGCATCCTACAGGGCAATGTACCACCTACGGACACCTCAGAGCCCAGCCCTGGGGGTTCACATGTGGAATACAGGAGAGGGAGCGGGTCTCTGGGTCCGCAGTTACAGGAGATGATGTGGCCAAGGGCTGTCTGTGGCCAGCTCTTCACCAGCTAGAGCAGTGGTTCTCCACCTCCCTAAGGCCGGGACCCTTTAATACAGTTCCTCATGTTGTGGGGACCCCCAACCATAAAATTATGTTCGTTGCTACTTCATAACTGTCATTTTGCTACTGTTTTGAGTCGTCATGTAAATATCTGATATGCAGGATGTATTTTCATTGTTACAAATTGAACATAATGAAAGCATAGTGATCAATCACAAAAACAATGTGTAATTATACATGTGTTTTACGATGGTCTTAGGGCGACCCCTGTGAAAGGGTCGTTCGACCCCCAAAGGGGCCACAACCCACAGGTTGAGAACCGCTCTGCTAGAGGGAGAACACGAGGAAGATTCCAAGGAAAGACAAACATGGGGAGGCAAAAGGGGAGAAAGTATGGATATCCTGTTTCATGGGTAGGGGAGGCAAATGTTTACCTCTGCCCTCTTAGGTTTCAGCTGGCTCTCTTTAACAAAAGGACGGATTGAAACAAGAGAAAAACAGGCAGTTGGCTCACCTGTTCAATGCACATCACTTGGGAGAACTGTTAAACAAAAAGTAACTCTACGTAGCAGCTTAGATTTCAGCTTAGGCAACATCTCCAACACAGAACAAGGTGTACATCTTAGAGAAACAACGGGACAAAGCACAGAGGTTTCAGGCTCCCAGGGTGGCCTAAACTGCCCAGAGGTTACATTGGAGACAACTAGTGGAGGAAGGTTTGTTTGTAGATTCTTCTGGAAGGGTCTCTGGGCTGGTAAGAGTGCCTCCAGGAAAAGGAGAATCTATTTCCTGCCTTTTTGCAGAAAAGGGGCGGGGGGGGGGGCGGCGCTTTTTCTGAGTTTGCAGCTCCATTGCCTTCAGCTCAAAATAATTTGTATGTCCAAGAGGCATCTTTTGGGATGACGTATTTTGGTTTCCTTCACATATCTCTGATCCTGTGAGCCAACCAAACCTGAAACTAAATTCATTCCCAGTGGTACAAGCCCTAACATTTATTCCTTTATCTAAATTCTGTCATTTGCAACAGGAAGAGTTTTAAGTGTGGAAATCACAGTGAGAACCATTGTGATGCCTCAGCCGAGTTTTGGATTTCTCTTGATTGTCTTTTTTTTTTTTTTTTAATTACAAGGGCACAAAGTCAGAAGAAGGAGCACTTATTAATCACCAGGACGACTTATTTATTATTACTGAGGCAATGTCTGGAAGAATCAATTTATTGTAAATGTTTCCCGCAAGTTTGCAGGTTTTAGGCAATTAACAAAAGCTGCTATGGTTCAGACAAAAAGAGCATGCATCGCCGTGCCAATAACTCACTTTGATGAATTTGGCCCAAGTTGCTTGAATTGTGTGAGCAGTGTGAGCTGAAAACTGCAGAGCAGCACAGGAACCACTTACCATGACCCATGGATACGGAAGCTGACAAAATATAGCATGTAGGAGGCTGCCAGGGCACCTTGAAGAGAGACAGATGTTTGGGGGCTGGGCTCTTCCTATTTAAACATGCTCCTATAAATACTGGGAAACAGAAACAGTACATCTTGCAGGAAATAGAAAAAATAAATAAACTCACCAGTCCCGAAGTGAGTCCTGGCCTGTTCCCCGTACACAGGAGAGCTGCACTGGCCCACACGCACAGTCAGATCTCCAGCACCCACCCCGGGGCAGAAAGCCAGGCTCCCAGCTGTCTCTCCTAGGAGGCCCTCTAGCCCAGCTAGGAACCTGCCCCTTCACCCTGCAGCGCCTCTCCAGCGCCCTCTGTTGATAAAATAAAACATAGCTGCCCTGGCTGGTTTGGCTCAGTGGATAGAGCGTCGGACTGCGGACTGAAGGGTCCCAGGTTCAGTTCCAGTCAAGGGCACATGCCTTGGGGTTGCGGGCTCGATCCCGGGTTGGGGGTGTGCAGGAGGCAGCCAATCAATGATTCTCTCTTATAATTGATGTTTCTATCTCTCTCTCCCTCTCCCTTCTTCTCTGAAATCAATAAAAATATATTAAAAACAAAACAAAACATAGCTTTATGTCAGTTGGCAAAGAAAAAATAGATTAAGGACTCAGATATATATGTGTGTGTGTATATAGGCTTAACCCTTTAAGTGTCAACCAATATCCTAGGAACTATGCTAAAATTGCCAAGGCATTTTTGTTGATTTTACAGCAGTTTAGGGAAAAAATTATGAATCGCAAGTAAATGAAGTTACATATTCAAAAACTTAAGGAAACCTTTACTACATTGACATATTTAGCAATATCATCATCACTAATAAAAGCAGACTTAGAACTGGACGCCATTTCGAAGCTTTGATAGCGCTCCCGGCACTTTTGGCGAAGGACAGGATCCTGGCACTCTAGGGGTTAATATGCAAATTATCCCCTCAGGAGTTTGACCCAGAGACCAGGAGTTCCATCGCTCGCTATGACATACACTGACCACCAGGGGGCGGCGCAGAACAAAGGAAGGCCCCGATTGTTCCTGATTGCTGGCCAGGCCTAGGGACCCGATGTAAGAATTTCATGCACCGGCCCTCTAGTATTTTCATAAATGAGCCAATGAAGTATACATGTGGGGCTGAGAGGCATAAATTAATAACTGGCACACATGGAATGTCCTTTTCCACCTTTTATTTTCATCTTATCTATGTATTTTTATTTAAGTGGGTTTCTTACAGATAGCATATACTTAGCTCTTGATTTTTTTTTCTAATACAATCTGTCAATCTCTGCCTCTTAATTGAGCTATTTACACCATTTTTAGTTAATGTAATTATTGATATGGCTATTTTGCTAGTTATTTTCTTGCCAATTGTTTTTTATTTGTTGTTTGTTTTATTTTTTGTTTGTTTGTTTCCTCTTCCCCCTTTCTTCCTGCCTTTTTTTTTTTTTTTTTAGATTAAACTTTTTATGTAATTCAGTTTGTGTCAATTTAAAGATGTTAACTGGGTGACTGCTGCTGAAGCCTTTTATAAGAATTCAATCAAAATTATTACAATGTTCTCACACTTTACCCTCCTAAGAATGATGAGAAAATATTATTCAGATAAAAGTCTACCACTTTCTAACAAGCATAAAAATTTTGGGAATTTTTTTTTTTTTAGGTATTAACTGAAAAATGACTTTCTAGTGGCTTTCAGAAACCTCAGAAAAAGGGAAGCTTTACTCTCACATTCTAATAAGTTGTTATAAAATGATATTTAGCCTGAGCAGTTTGGTCAACCAAAAAATAACCATGAGGATTTACTGGATGGAGAAGGGATTGAGGTAACACTCTTCTGTATACATAATGATTCTCAAAAATGGCTGTAAAATAGGATGAGATTTTCCTAAACCGTCCTTTCAGATTCTATGAAACTGTTGATATTCAAATTGTACTTAAGATTGATAGACTTACTCATTTAACTCGTCTAATACTTTGGTTGAAATATTGACAAAAATCTTACTTGTTTTACTTACTTGGTCTGTTTATCATGTGAACCCAAGTCTGGGACTTGAAGAAATATTACCAAAAAAGATCACAGTTTCAAACTTCCATGATATTATTTCTTATTTAAATCATAGAGTTAGGAAGTACTTTCTCAAAATTCCATGTAAAAGACAATTGTACAGATTTCTTGGTCCACAGACTTTCTCCTAAATTAAGGATAATAAAGGTGGTACTTTTTTTTTAAGTGGTCCTCATTGCAGAAACCAATTTTGGTTTAAAATCTTAGTGAAATGACGTTCCCCAAGTTACTCTGCCTTCCTTTTAGTAAGACAACTACCACACAAAGACTCTCAGATGTCTAGGCAAACATATTAGGAAAATGTAAAAAAAAAATTAGGAAAATGTGGCACCCGTGAAATAATTAAATTTGTTAATATATCTTCTAAGAGTGTGAGACAGAGCCAAGGTCCTATTAAATCAGTGGTTCTAAACCTTCCTGATGCCGCGACCCTTTAATACAGTTCCTCATGTTGTGTTGACCCCCTATTTCATTGTTCCAAATTGAACATAATTAAAGCATAGTGATTAGTCACAAAAACAATATGTAATTATATATGTGTCTTCCGATGGTCTTAGGCGACCCCTGTGAAAGGGTCGTTCAACCCCCAAAGGAGTCGCGACCCACAGGTTGAGAACCGCTGTATTAAATGATAAACAGGGAAGAATATCAATTATAGGGAAATGTTTATATGTTTTGTTCTTTTGCAGGGACCTACTAGATCATGGGGCAGAATGTTACAATTTGAACACTTGAGGAATGATGTTGAATCCTTCCCTTTTCTCTCCAAACCCTGTGACGATAGGATAGGGACTTGGCTTTATCGTTTTCAAAGCACTTTTATATCAGAATGTATTAGCCTTTAATGAAAATCGAGTATATATTGACTAATGGTCATGAGAGACTTTTACTCATTAATTATAGAAGATATTTCAAAGTACTCTACCCGCATAGATTAATCAATATCATCATCAGAGAAACCGTTCCAGAACAGAAATGGTATTGCTGTCAGCCAAAGTAGCCTTAAGTTTTCATTGTCCCTGTACCGTATAGCACTGTTGGCATCCAGTTCTGTATGAATAGGAACCACATGTTTACATCTGGTGGAACTGAAGGTTTCAAACTTGGTGAGATGCCCCAGTCTACCCTATTTCAATAACTGGCCCATGTTTCTCGTGTCTCATTTAAGGTTGCACCACATGGCAGGCCAATAGGAAGACAGCCAGCCCAGCCCTGGGAGCTGCCTCTGGACCAGGTGAGAGAACGAAGTGGCATATTACTTCCCTTCTGCCTGTGGTGAACAAAAGGCTAAGTCAGTGGTGCCTGGTAGGCTAAACAGCCATCTCAGATGGTGATGACAGAACAGTGAGTTTATTTAAGGAAGAGGGGATGGGAGGTGGGGCTACCCAAAGGCAAGGGCTACAGGAAGGAAAGGGGGCCTTGGAGTCAGGTTCAGGGGGTCCTGAACCCAGGATGAGTTGCCGCTGCCCACTGCTCCCCTGGTTGTAAGTCTCCTGGGGTCCCTTAGAGCAGTGGTTCTCAACCTTCCTAATGCCCCAACCCTTTAATACAGTTCCTCATGTTGTGGTGACCCCCAATTTCATTGTTACAAATTGAACATAACGAAAGCATAGTGATTAATCACAAAAACAATATGTAATTATAGATGTGTTTTCCGATGGTCTTAGGCGACCCCTGTGAAAGGGTCGTTCGACCCCCAAAGGGGTCGCGACCCACAGGTTGAGAACCGCTGCCTTAGAGGTTAAGGGATATGAGAGGTGCGTGCTGGGGAAGGGAAGGAGAAGGGAATGGCGTGGGTGTGCTCCTGGGAGGGAGGCAGGCATGAGTAACACAGGCTCCTTTGTCCTGGGTGTAGGTCTCTCTCCTGCAGGTGGAAATCTCAGTGTCTCAGGAGATTATGCATCAGCTTTCCAGGTGTGCTCCTTCAGGGTCCTGGTCTCCACTGATTGGCCGGTTCCAGGGCTGGGGCCATTAGTCAATGCAGCTGGTCCCAAGGCAGCCACAGCGCCCCCCACTTGTTTGTTGTTGCTGCTTTTCTGGGTCTGGAGCTGAAACACAACTGAGGCATGGATGCTATCCTTAGGGAGGAAAAGGTCAGGGGGCCGGGGATAGGCGAGGGGAAGATAGGTTGCCCTGGGGCGAGGTTCCAGTGTTGCCCTTGGTAGGCATGCTGAGCTTTCTGCCCTGGTGAGTCTCTGTACCTGGCCCATCCTCCTTGCCCTGGAGGGATCTAACAGTGACAAGGTGGGGAGAAAGTCCTGCCTAAGAATGTGGTTGAAGGTGTTAAATAATTTTAATTTCAAAGCTTCTGCCAGTTGTTTGCCTAAAGGCCATAATAGCTCTGTTCTTTGGAAACTTACCGTAATGGGTCTGCAATATTAAGCATCAGGTAGGCACTGGCCGTGGCCTAGCTGACAAACGTTTTCTAGAACAGTCCAGGTAAGCAAATATTTCAGGCTCAGGAGGTCTCCATCCTGACCACTCACCTCTGTCATTGTCATGCAAAAAGCAGCCCAAAACAACTTTTTGTTCCCATAAAACTTTACAAAGGCGGAGGGCCAGATTTGGCCTGGGGGCCATATTTTACCAATGACTGGTCTAGAAATAAGAAAAGAGCCCTAACTGGATTGGCTCAGTGGATAGAGCATCAGCCTGCGGACTCAAGGGTCCCAGGTTTGATTCTGGTCAAGGGCATGCACCTTGATTGCGGGCACATCCCCAGTAGGAGGTGTGTAGGTGGCAGCTGATCGCTCATCGATGTTTCTAACTCTGTCCCTCTCCCTTCCTCTTTTTAAAAAATGAATAAAATATATTTTTTAAAAAAAGAAGAGAAAGAAAGAATTGATAATAGCTCTGCTTAATAATGCAAAGTGGATCTCCCTGTGTTTCTGGGGCATCTTAGCAGGTTACAGTATCATTATGATGAGTATCCCTGCTGAGAATGTCTTGTTTTAGTTTAGGAGGCATGGAGGTGAGGAAGAAGAGATATTAGCAGAAGGAAGTTCAAGGAAGGCACTGTTTGGAGAAGTGAGGAAAGACTTCAGGGGTCCATCAAGGGATGGTAAACTACAGGAGGGCCAGGAACACCAGAAAGTAGCTATCCCTTCATTAGGGGAAGATGGTCTGCAGGAGCCTAATCAGCGCTAGACTCTGGAAGAGGGGATCACTGGGGTGGCCACTGAAGAACACAGGCACTTGGGGAGCAATGAGAAACAGGGTCAGTAAATGCCCTGTCTCCCTGAGTCCCCACTCTCTTGCCGGTGCCTCCCACTGGCTGACACCAATTGGAAGACAGCGGACAGGACGCCCAGGGGGTGCAATCCCTAGTGATCAGTTTCCCAGGCACCCAGGAAAGAAAAAGCCAGGATATAAGCAAGGAGAGAGAGACAGCTGTTCTATGCTCAGGACCCGCCACAGGTGACTAGGGCATCGCCCGATGCACGAGGCAGCATGCATTGCTTTTGAGTTTATTAAGGCATAATTAAAATGCAATACACCGCTCTTGCTTAAAGTGTGCAACTTGGTAAGTGTGGGCATACGTATGCATCCTGAAAACCATCGCCACAGCCACGATAACAAACAAGGAACATATCCCTCACCTGGAAAGTGTCCTGGGGCCCCATCGTAACTCCCTTCCATACTGTGCCATCTCTCACCTACAGAAAACCACCCATGTATCTGCTTTCTGTGACTAAGGCCTGGGTTACATTTGCTAGAATTTTATATAAAGAGAATTGCACACTATATACTTTTTAAAAAAATACATTTTTATTGATTTCAGAGCAGAAGGGAGAGGGAGAGAGAGAGAAACATCAATGATGAGAGAGTATCATTGCCTTCTGTACACGCCTCACTGGGGAACGGGCCGAAACCCGGCATGTGCCCTGACCAGGAATCGAACTGTGACCTCCTGGTTCGTAGGTGGACGCTCAACCACTGAGCCAGGACGGCTGTGCCACACTATACACTTTTTTTGTGGTTGTTTGTTTGTCTGGCTGCTTATACTTAGCATAATTACTTTGATACTCATCCAGATTCTTGTGCATAGACGTAATTCATTCCTTTTTATGGCTGAGATGGGTTCCACTGTAAGGAACACATTTGTTTATTCATTCACCTGATGGTGAACACTCGGGTTGTGTCTGCTTCTCCGCTATTACAAAGGAAGCTGCTATACACCTGCGTGCGAACGTTTGTATAGGGACGTATAGTGGGTTGAATGGCAGTCCCCAAAGGTATGTCCAAATCCTCATGCCTGCAGCCTGCGACTGCGACCTTATTTGGAAATAGACGTGTGGCAGGTGTAATTAAGTTGGGGATCTTGATATGAGATCTTCGTGGACGTGGGGTGGACCCTACACTCCAGGGACTGGCGTCCTTATAAGGAAAGGGCGATCTGATGCACAGAGAAGGGGAAGGCCACCTGAAGACTGAGTTGGAGATTCCAGCGATGAGCCTACAAGCGAAGATCTTCTCCTCGTGATAAAGGAGCCACGTCATTAAGACAGCGTCACCATCCAACACAAGGATGCCCCGGAGAGCTGATCCTAAAGCGCCAGTGTTTAGAAGAGAACACAGAACTGCAGGAAGACGGCAAATCCATGATTACAGACAGATGTTTCCATACCCCCTCTTCCGGTAACTGCTGACCAAGTAGATGGGAAAATCCCGAGAGAGAGAGAGAGAGAGAGAGAGAGAGAGAGAGGATTTGAGCCACACTGTCAGCCGGCATCGCTGGTCCGTCTCAACATCCCACACAACCAGAGCCAAGCGCACATTCCTTCCCAGGGCTCCCAGGGCGTCTGCCCAGAGAGAGGGCATTCCGGGCCTGCCAGCAGCCTCCTTACGTTTTTTAAAAACCAGGTTAAACGGACTGTGCTCTCTGTCCGCAATGCCTCGGGCTTGGGGTTGGCTTCTGCCTTTTTAATTCCCTGCTTAACATAAAAAGCCTGCCCCGAGGCTGGGGAGGCGGCTGTGAGCGGCACCTGGTCCCATCCTCTTCCTAACTAGCCGCCCTCCTCCCGCCAGTTTAAACCTGGACACGCCCGTGAGGACTCGCACGTGTGGGCCCTTAAACGCTGCCCTTAAACCCGCCCGGGATCGGGCACCAGGCGGCGGCCGCGGGCCCCGCCTCGCTCCCACGGCACGTACAGCTGCTCTTCCCCCAAAGCCGAGCCCGCGCCCTAGGCCTGCTCCCTCCCGGGCGCCGGGGCCGCGCACCCCGTTCGGGAACCGGACCGCAGGGGGCAGGTGCCTGAGCCCAGGTGAGCGCGGTGCAGGTGGAAAACCCCCCGTGCCCGGCGCAGGGGCGCTGTCGGCATCCAGGCACCGACTCGGTCGCTAGGACGTGTCCTCCTGGCACCGCCCGGTGCAGGTGCGCGGCCCCGGCTCCCGGCGCTGCCCAGCGTCCCTGCCGCCGGGAAGGGGCCGGGTGGCCCGGGGGTGTGGGGTGTGGTGGGGGGAGGAGCAGCCTGGAGGCCGCCCGGGAGGAGGATTCAGCTCGCGCTGCCCCGCGGCCCGCGGAGCTCCGCCCCGGCTTTTCCTTCCAACCCTCGTGGCGGCGGCGGCGGCGCTGCGCGCGGAGGAATTTTGTCCCCAGCGGCGACCCCTCCTCCCGCGGCGGCGGCGTCGGTGGCGGCGGCAGCCCAGCGCCCCGACGAGGCCCCGCCGGCCCGGCGGCCTAGTGGCCGCGAGGCGTGGAGGCCGGGCCGCCGGCGCCCAGGGAAGGTGGGCGAGGCCGGGGCCCTGCAGCCGCCGCCGCGGCCCCGCGCGGGGAGGGAGCGGCCCGACATGGCGGGCGGGCCCTGCGGCGGCGTCCCCGCGGCGGCCGGCGGCGGCGAGATCGTGCAGCTCAACGTCGGGGGCACCAGGTGGGCGGGGGCGCCCGGCGGGGGAGCGGGCCCGGCGGGGAGGCTTCCTCGGGGGCGGGAGCCCTGGGCGCGGGCGAGTGTGGGGCGCGGGCCCGCGGGGCCTCCTGGCGGGAGCGGCGGCGGGTCTGGACCTGGTGACTCCGGGGACTGGACGGGCTCCCGACCCAGGGCCGGGCGGCCGCAGGGCTGCTGCTCCCGGAATGCCCCCCTCCCGGTCCCTTCCTGTCCCCCCTGCTCCGCTCTACCCCTCCCCGCTCTCCCCTGCCCTCCCTCTACCTTTGCCCCTCCTGCCCCTTCTGCCCCCTCTATCCCCCAGCCCCCCTCCGCCCCCTGCCCACCCCTGCCCTGGCCCCCTGGCCCCCCGCTGCCCCTTTCCAAGGACCGGCCTCCCCCTGCTCTGGAGCCTGGCCTGTGGCTTGGCTGCTGCAGGTGGTCAGCCTCCCCCTCCGGTCCCCGTGTCCGCCGCCCCGGGTCCGGGTGGGGCGGGGTGGCGGGCCGGGGAGCAGTGAGCCCCTGGCCCCGCTGTTGGGGGCGGACCTGGGGCAGGCCGGGCGGGTCTGCGGGAGGCTGTCCTTACCCTTTCTCTTGGGGCTTGGCTCTGGGGGTGGGGTGCCTGGTGGGCAGTGTGTCCAGAAACCTCCCTGGGCAGAGCTGGCCGGGGAGCCGGTGCCTGTTGGCGCCCTGTGTGGGGCGGGGTGCGGGGCGCCCTGGTGGAAAACAGGCACAGCTCTGCCCTCTCTCTGGCGGCCTCTCCCCTCTGCCTCTTGTTGGGGAAAACATCCAGTTTTTGGAGTGAACTGACCCTGGCTTGTGAGTCAGCCCTGCTGAGGGCGCCGGGGTGGAGGTTCGGGAAGGTGGTGTGTTTGGCTGTGCTCCAATATCTAAGGCTTTAAATACTGTGTTTTAAAATGCAAAATGGAAACTGCAAACTATAGTGATCAAAATGTAGGGTTTTAGTGCTAAACACTTGATTGTTTTTTCTGGGTGCCCTAGAGAATTTAGCACAAGCAACAGTAGGTCTTCATTCGTTCCCTGCTCCCCCCCCCCCACCTCCAAAAACGCTGTTCAGTAGTGAAGAAATTATAACAGTATTGTCGCTGTGTAGATCCCAGTCCCGAGGAAAAGATTTGCCCCCTCGTGTGAGAAATGGACGCCCTGCTGAAAGCGGTAACTTGTGCAGGTGGGAAACTCAGCCGGTGAGAACGGGACCCTGCAGCACCCCAGCAGCCGGGGCTCGGGCTGTCCGGAGCGACTTGGAATCAGGCTCCTGCAGCCCTTCAGAGCGAGGAGGGGTCTGGAAGGCGCCTGTATCTTGTGCAAACACGGATCAGCACACTCGCTGAAGTCATGGGCGGATGCGCAGTAAAACAACCCCCGCTGTGCTTGTCCCTAAGCGGGGCCTGGGGCCTGGGGCCTGGGACAGAATTGGCTCTGGAGCACAACTCCGAGCACGTGCCACCGGGAAGGCCTGATTTATCTTTTAATTCCAAGAGACGTGAGATCCAAAATAAACATACTCAATGAAATGATAGAAATGATTGATTTTTAAAAAATATATATTTTATTGATTTTTTACAGAGAGGAAGGGAGAGGGATAGAGAGTTAGACCCATCGATGAGAGCGAAGCATCGATCAGCTGCCTCCTGCACGCCCCGCACTGGGGATGTGCCCGCAACCCAGGTACATGCCGTTGATCAGAATCGAACCCGGGACCCTTCAGTCCGCAGGCCGATGCTCTATCCACTGAGCCAAACCGGTCAGGGCGATTTTTAAATGGTTAACTTTGGGTGTGATTTGGAAAGAAGATGAGATTTCATTTAGCATGGTTATTATTTAAAAAAAAAAACAAAAAAAAAAAAACAAACTAGTAAATTGAAAGAAACCCAGTATGACTCAATTTGTGATGAATTCCATTGGAATGAGTAGGACTGGAGACCTCCTGGGACGGCCACTGGGGGGGGCGGATGGACAGAGAGCTTTGGAGTGCAGATGGGTTCCAGTTCCCAGGCCTTGCCTCTTATCTTAACTGGCTCAGCACCCCTGGGCAGATTATCTTAGTGCTTGGGTCCCTAAAATGTAAAGTGGCTGTAATAGTGCCCATCCCACAGGATCCCTAAGGGAATGTGAAGTAATAAACGGGAAATGCAAGGGCTACTGGCATTGCCAATAGTAAGGTTGCAGATTAAGTCAAGGCAAGTGACATGTATGAATGTGGACATGCTCATGTCTCTAGTAATACTTCTGTTGGGACCGGATTGCACGCCACCCCCTGCTTGGGAAGCACTTTCATGTATGTTGCAGAGAAGTTTGCTTGTTGTGTACATTTAAGTGTCGCAGTTCTCATGAAGTCATGTTTGGAACCAGCTTTAGAGCTATGTGGGTTTTTCTCCCTCCTCACTTTTGATTGGAAAAAAACATTTGGGTGATGTGAGGGTCCCATCCCTTGGTCCAGAAATTCCGGCTTACTGAACCCACCCCAGACTGCTGATTATAAGTGAAATTGTTAATATGCCTTTAAGCAGACCCGTGGAATTTTGTGAGTAGCACAGAATTCGAGCTAGTTGGCAGGCATCTTGTTGAGTAAGCAGCAGTGAATGTGAAAGGTCAGGGGCCCTTAACGTGGAATGAATTTGATGGCCTCCAGAACAGTGACTTGTTCGTGCTGAGGACCCGTGGACCCTTCAGTTTGCTGTTGACTGGGTTTGCTTTTATTTATTTGACCAAGTCAGTTTCCTGTGACTAGCTGCAGTCCGCTGCTCATTGTTTCCTAAGAGTCTGCTAAGAAAATGTGGGAAAATTTGCCATGTTCTCTTGAATAAACCGTTTGGTTCCTTTCTTAAATCTGACGCATGGGCACAGGAGCAGCTTTCACAGTTCTGTGACGCTGGGAAGTGACACAGAATGACAGCGGGGGCCTCGTGGGGGTCTCTGCGGACCCGGGATGCGTTGGGCAAAGAGTGAAAAGGTGCTATGTCGTTCATTGTGATGAGCTTTAAAGTGAAAATAGTCCGGTAATAGGGCCGGGGCTGGATGAGCCCTAGATTCCTTCTTGGCCATGAGACTTTACATCCGTTCCTGATCTTCCAGGTGTTACACCTGTGCTTGGGTAAAGTCCCCTCTATCGATGGCAATAAACACGCTTGGTCAAATGTCAGTTAACCTCAAAACTGATATATTTACTGAGTGATTTTGTTAAATGAATGAATATGACAATTGCAAATAGCCTAAGACTGCAAATAAAGAGTAATGTACAATGGAGTTACTGTGAGCTCAAATGATAATCTAGGATAGACTATTTGGAAAATCCATTAAAGAGAAGGTAAACCCTTAAGGGTATTAAGAAAGATGGATGTATCAGGAGCTAATAAAGCCAAACAAAATGTTTTTAGAAGAAAAAGAAAAAAAAAGATGGATGGTACTTGGGTTATTGGACATGACAAGGGCTGTCGAGCTGGGATAAATTTAAAAAACAATACCGAAATGGTGGTGGGCATGACTTTTGGGGGTAGTAAGTACTCTCTATTAGAGGGGAACGCGTTTGTGTTGGAGAGAGCGGAACGTAATTTTGAGTGCTATGCTGAAGTTAGACTGTTGACTCTTCAGCAGATGGGCATGCTGGGGAGTCGTGTTTAGGGAAGCATTATGTCAGTGAGTTATTAGATTCTGTGAAGAGCTCTTTGAATGATCTTAACTCTGAATTGACAGAAATTTTAAAATATTAAGTGTGATGAATGTAATTGTTTTGGCGATAGCTTTGCAAGAACGTGTAAACCATTGGCCAGCTATAGCAAGTTAACTAATACTGAATTTCAAATTGTGTGCTCATTTATAATACCAGATAACTTTCAATTGCAGATTTAGTACCTCAAAACAGACTCTTATGTGGATTCCAGATTCCTTTTTTTCCAGGTATTTCATAATTTTCTTCATTACTGTTCTTAATATACGTAGTATTTATCAAAATAGTAAGAATTTTCTTTGTTAATATTTTTTTCTCAAAAAAAATTCTTAACTTTTAAAATACAGTTTTTTTTCCCATTTTTTGTTTGAATAAAGTTTCCTTCTTAACTGCAGAAAAAAAAGACAAAATAATTTTTGTTTTTATTTTGCTTTGGAGATACGATGGCTCATTTATATTGATCATTAACATTTGATAAAGAATTAGGACATTTATTCATACTCAGATTTTAAAAACTAACTAACTTATTGTTGTGACTTCTAGCTTGCTGAGCGGGAGAATTTCAACACTTCGAGATGAAACTGGTGCTGTAAGTATAATGTGCAGTGTTTCCAAATTAGATTAATGCTTATGTTTGATCCTTATTATATAGTGGCTCTTAGAAAGCTAACATTTTAATAACCACTAAATGAAAGTGAGATAATCTACTTAAAGTTTATTATTTTTTGTCATGCTTAGAGTGTTTCTATTTGTATAGAACTCTAAATAGTAAATACGAAATATAGTAATTCAATGTTCATAATTAGAGAGATTGTAGGATATGAGTTTGCATTGTCAACAGAGTACTTTTAATCAGTAATTAAAATTTTAACAGTAAGTAGATTAATGTAAATACTAAAATATTTTTTTTTTTTTTTTTTTTAATATATTTTATTGGTTTTTCACAGAGAGGAAGGGAGAGAGATAGAAAGTCAGAAACATCGATGAGAGAGAAACATCGATCAGCTGCCTCCTGCACATCTCCCACTGGGGATGTGCCTGCAACCCAGGTACATGCCCCTGACCGGAATCGAACCTGGGACCCTTCAGTCCGCAGGCTGACGCTCTATCCACTGAGCCAAACCGGTTTCGGCAATACTAAAATATTTTGATATTGAATTAGAATGGTATAAATTGTAACTAGGAAAGTTCTACTTTTTTTTAAATTTTTTAAAATATATTTTTTTATTGATTTTTTAAAGAGAGGAAGGGAGAGGGATAGAGAGTTAGAAACATTGATCAGCTGCCTCCTGCACACCCCCTACTGGGGATGTGCCCGCAACCAAGGTACATGCCCTTGACCAGAATCGAACCCGGGACCCTTCAGTCCGCAGGCCGGCGCTCTATCCAGTGAGCCAAACCGGTTAGGGCCTACTATTTTTTATTTTGGAGAATAACCTTATGAATTTGTACAGCAACGGTGGAATGAGGGAAGTAAAGAACTATTATGTTTCAGTACAAAAGGAGTCAGTTTATGCATTAAAAAAGCAGTTAGATGGTACAGCAGCACGTACAGTACATGTCTCCTCCCGGAAGCAGAAGGGCTTTCTGTTAGGAGGCAGCAGCGTGGCACAGGTGTCCATCTGCTTTGGTGATATTTGCAGCAAAAGCAGGCTTGCCTATTTGAGGTTATAAGAAAGACATCCATAATAAGATCTCCACAAATCTGTCGTGTTTCTTCAACTTCTGATTGGTTGTAATAAGAAGAAAAGCAAAAATGTATGAAGGTAGAAGAACTTCATTCATTGATATGCATAATTGACCATGGGAAAAAGAGTTTTGTTACCACTCCCCTCATTAACTTACATAAGGTTTAAAAGACGTTCAGTTTTATGGTTAGAGCTTTTGTAATTGATTCAAGAGTGTTGGTACATATTCCTGTGAAAAGTTATCGATTATGTATTTCATTCAAGTACATTATTTCGGTGATGCCCATGTAAGTCGCAGGTTATGTAAGTCACCATCACTGTCACCAGTAATTAATAATAGAAGAAAGTATTATTTATGTATACTATTTTCAAAGTATTCACTGAATTCTAGAATATTTCAGATAAAAATGTTCCCTCCAGTGTTAATTTTACCAAAAATCTCAAAGTAAATGAGAGAACTGACTTATTAGATACCATTTTCCTACATATTAAAATGCATCAATTTAGCAATAGCTTTTTTGGAGGAGGACAGACACTGCAACCTCAGATGTATTCTAGGGAAATACAGTACTTCAGTAATTCAATCTTTGTTCCCTAAGTGAGACTTACAGACATTGAAGTTAGAAGTTGCAGTTACACTTGGAGCATCATTTCAGATGTTTATTAAAACAGTCCATCATTTGCAGATATTTATTGATAGAGACCCGGCAGCATTCGCACCCATTTTAAATTTTCTTCGGACAAAAGAATTAGACTTAAGGTAAGAAGTGCATCCTTTTACAATCTTATTGATGAATTTTTTTGGGTATATTTTATGAAGGTAAAGTTTTGTTCTTACAGTACTATTTCGTTTGAAAGTTTTCTCTGAATTAAACTCTCGTAGGTGGAGGCCTATACCATCCCTGCCTCCAGCCGGCGCTAGCAGCCTCCTGGCCAGTTCCCCCCACTTCATTCTTGCATCCCTACCATTTATTTCTCACACTGTCTTCTAAAAATACAAATCTGATCTGGTTACCACTCTCCTGAAAATGTCTGGTATATGTTACTGGGTTCGTGGCTAGGATTTCGGTATTTTATACTGTTACTTAAGGCTCTCTCTAATCTGACCCCTGCTTAATTTCTCTTGCTTCAACACTTGCAACCTTTTCATCCTGATTTCTTCCCTGGTCTCTGCTGTATCCACCTAATACAGGTGGTCATAGCAATCATTACACTTACTCTGCAGTCTGTCTTCCATTAGACTTACATTCCAAAAAGGCGAGCACTGCTCACTGTATATCCCAGGATCTAGTTGTATTTGATGTGTAGTTAGTTCAGAGGTTTAGTACGTGGGGGAGAGGGAGATTGTGGATAAATGAAGGGTCATTTAAACTATTTTAACCTTGCCAGGGTCTGGATTCTTACCAGGGAGCTACGATTTCATTTGTATTGTACTGTTCTTTTATTTCCTAAATTCTTAATGAACGTTCAGTAAGAATGTATTAACATTTTATAGTCACAGCTTTTGAAATCCCAGCTGTATCCTTGAGCCGCTTCTTTATATTATCTAACTTTGCTTATGTTCACTAGAATATGAGCTCCTTGAAGGCAAGGACTGCTCTCTGTCTGGTTGGCTCCTGCTGTGTTCCCAGTGTTAAGACAGTGCCTACAGTAGCTGCTCAGTAAATATTTATGGAATGAATACAAGAGATTGTTGGGTCTGTTTGTTTGATGTTTGGCCTGGCGTTGGATGGAAGTGGGAAGAATATTACTAAGTACTTATTTCTTTATAAAAGTAAAATTATTTTGACCCATAGCACTTGAGGGATTAAAGAAGCCTAACCTTACTGCTAGTCAGTGTCCTTGTGACTACTCCACAGCCAGATAACCCATGAGAGACAGAACTGGTTTAAATACCTGTATTACCGACTGCCTTCCTGTAGATTCCTGGCTTTTTATTTCCACACGACTATACTGGGACATCTTCATCAGGCTGGCCTTTCCCCTACTTTCTATTTTGCTTGTTTGTTTTTTTTTTGTTTTGTTCCTGATGAGGTCATTTATATGACTTCATTCATTCACTGGGTATTTATTGCATAATAGTTATGTACAAGTGCTGTGCTAGGCGTTGTGCAAGGTACACAAAAATAGATTCAAAATAAATCCTGCCTAGGGAGCTTACAGTATAATCGGGGAGGTTAAATATGCATAGAAATGATGGTCATAAAAAGTGAGTCCATTAATGCCATAGAGGAATGATACGGTACTAACCCTGTAAAGCCCTGATTGCTCAGTTAGTCACCCATTTCATCTGTATGTGAATGGTTTTAAAGTAAGAGAATGTTTTTGTTGGTGTGCAGTTTTTTTTATTTAGACTTTTTCAGATGGTTAAGGAATTAGAAGAAAGGAAGTTTTAAAGCCTTGTGGGTCTGTTCACACTAAGCACTACGACGTTTCCTTTCGCTTCAGGTGCTAATCCGAGTTGCACTGTTGGAGGACTCATGCCCTTTGTTTCTTTGTAGGGGAGTGAGTATTAACGTTCTCAGGCACGAAGCTGAGTTTTACGGGATCACGCCATTGGGTATGTGTTCTGATGTTCCTGCTTACGGTTTGACCCTTTGTGCACAAAACTGCCCCAATACCATGTGTCCTCTGCCAGGTCCTAGTTTGGGATGGACTAGGTCAGTGTGGGTTTTCATGGCAAGAAGATGTTAGCAGCTGGTTTAACTTACACCTGCTCCTTCCCGTGTCCTCGCACTGGAGAGCGTGGCAGCGGAGAGCTGCTTCTCGGGTGCGTGCATCTGACAGGTGTGTCTGGCGTTTTCAGTGAGAAGGCTCCTGCTGTGCGAAGAGCTGGAGCGCTCGTCCTGCGGCAGCGTCCTCTTCCACGGCTACCTGCCCCCACCAGGTACTTGCACTGTGCTCAGTCCTTCTAAGTGCTTGTTCTCATGAAGCAGGTATATTTACACTCCGGTATGAATGGGGAGAAAGAAACAAATTCTTTGATTCTTTCTGACCTATGAACCTACTAGGGATGGTGAGAACTTTAATTGTGATAGAAGTTAAGTCAGCGCACGTTCAGGCAGGTACATGCCAGAGTGTGTTGGTACCGACCAGCAGGCTTGTGAGCTAGAAGATCTCTGTGGCCACCACTCAGCTCTGCCGTGCACACTGCAGAGAGGAAGGAACGTGACCGTTCTGTACAACTTCACTTCCATAAACAGCCACCGGCGGCCTGGGCCGGGGCCCTCCTGCCCACCCGATGCCAGATCACTGGCAGTTGGTCTCCTGTGAGAGCCCAGGTCTGCACAGGTGTGTCCGGTGCAAGACGGGCAGGTGTGCTGCACGTCACCTCCACCCACTTCAGGCAGAAGAGTTCTGCCTTCCCGTGGCCTCTGAGCAGGGTTCGTCCAGTGGCTCCCCTGCCGAAAGGAGACGGCGAACGTCTGGGGCAGTTCAGCTCCAGAGCAGCTTGAAGTAGTGCATGGGACCTAAGGCCTAGTCACTGCGGTGGAGACACTGGCGTGGACTGAACTAGTGATGGATTTCACTGCCCTAGAGCTGGTGGAAGTGAAGTGTAATATGATAAAGCTTAATCTCATTTCTGTATTCCATCTGTTGAAAGTTTTATTTTATTTTTTTTCATTTTTTTAATGGTAATTAGGTTGCAGTACATTGCTGTATTGGAAGATATATGTTGACTATAATAAACTGCATGTTTTTATGTCTGGTATAATGCAAAATTTTAAATTGTTTCAGGTGAGCTTAGAAATAAATTATCTTACTTCCTTTCGTAGGTATTCCTAGTCGTAAAATAAACAACACAACTAGGTCCTCGGCCGATTCTAGGAACGGACTGAACTCTGTGGAAGGTGAGGCTCGGGGCGGTGGTGCCCAACCCGTCCTCTCTGCCGCTGGCGAGGAGCCTGCCAGGCTAGGTAAGCGTGATGACGCAAATAGAGACCATGCATGTGCTCAGTTCTAGCTGATACTGAGGATTTACAGAGATGTACTTTTTGCCTCACCTTGCTTTTTAATTCAGATTTATCATTTATATCTTAAACTGTAATTTAGCATGTAATTTTTGTATAAAAAGTATGTAAGTCCTGTTTTGCTCTAAGTCTGAAGTGCAGAGTTTGACAGAGTTTTATGTGAAGGGCCAGATAGTAAATATCTCGGGCTTCGTGGGCTACCGGGCTCTGTTGGAGCCACAGCTCTGCTGTGGTGGCGTGGAGCAGCCACAGACGGTGCGTAAACACGTGTGCACGGCTGTGCTCCCGCAGAACTGTCAGGACAGGCAGAGGACTGGGGGCGGGGGAGGCCTGTGCTGTACATAAAATATTTCCTTCTTTAAATTGGCAGGATTTCCTGTGGACCCACGCAAGGTGCTGATCGTGGCTGGCCACCACAACTGGATCGTGGCTGCCTACGCCCACTTCGCTGTCTGCTACAGGTACTGTGCAGGTCCTCATGGCTGACGTTGCTTTTAATTTGGGGGGTAGTTTCAATGATTGTGATTTTATATGCGTAGATTGAAGAGCTGTTTCTTCCAGCTATCAGATTTTCCCTGTTCTCACTTCTGTATCTCTGTTAGATTTAGTTTGCTTTTATTTTCATAGCTAAGTTGGTCAGTACTGCTGGTGGCCTTATATGTCTAAGATCATTCCCAGACAGTATGAAGTTACAGTGGGGCCTTGACTTACGAGTGTCCCGACTAACGAGTGTTTTTTTGAGATACAAGCCATCTCTCGGCCAATTTTTTGCTTTGAGTTGCAAGCTCAAAAAAATTCGGATTACGAGCCAGCTTCAGATACCCCACCGCTAGTTGGCGCAGCGAACGTCACAGTGATTTGACATACGAGTAATTTGAGTTATGAGCTCCGTCACGGAACGAATTAAACTCGTAAGTCAAGGCCCCACTGTACTCCTTGCTTATTAGATACCTAGCTTCTGAGCCACTTAACTATTGTGGGACCCGACCCGAGGGATGATGACCCGAGCCGCGTGCTTTTCTGTCCGCATGTTTCCGTCTCTTGTGCGTTGAGTAGCGAGGGGTAAGGCTCCACACGGGTCATGACAAACACGCCTTGGGAGTGAGGTGGTGACACAGGGCAGTCGTGGGCAGAAGTGATGTCTTTTAATGTGTGCGGTGCATGAGACTTTCCAGAGGGAGTTTGGCTTTTACTAATTCTTTCTCAGGAAGTAAAAGGAGTGAGGAAGAATGTAGACCAGTGGATTTTATTTTTAATTGGAGAAAGGATGGGTTCCTACTTCAAAATCACAATTGCAATGAGAAATGATGATGACAGAGAATGGTATAGAACAGCGGTCGGCAAACTGCGGCTCCCGAGCCACGTGCGGCTCTTTGGCCCCTTGAGTGTGGCCACGAAGTTTCCATCGAACTGTACGTGCGCGCCTGCACGTGGTATTTTGTGGAAGAGCCACACTCAAGGGGCTGCAGTTTGCCGACCACTGGGATAGAACCACATAGAACCATTTTGTGCTTCTATACCAGTGGTCGGCAAACTGCAGTCCCTATAGTAGTAGAACCATTTTGTAGTAGTAGTACAAAATAGTAGTTTAGGCCAGCGGTCGCCAGTCAGTGGTCTGTGAGGTCCGAAAAGTTGGCAACCACTGGCTTAGACTATGATACCGTTTAATCTGATTGCTGAAAAATCAAAGAAAATGTATTTTGTCACTATTATGTTTAAGAGGAAATAGGCACAATAGATTAAAAAATATTTAGAATGTCTTCTGCAGATTACAGATATATTTTAAAGAATCCTTGATGTATTTTTTTAAAACCTGAGTTTATGGTAGGTTTGCCATATGTGGTTAAAAAAAAAAAAGCCTTTTATATCAGTAACCTCCGCCTTTTATTTCATTGCAATAGAGGTTCAGTGGAAACTCCATTTTGAGAGCATTGTGTATATTTTTCATTGAAATTGAATAATAGGGAAGTGATTTTGTAGATGATTTCCTTTGGGGATGACTCTCATGGGAAGCAAGAATGATTAAAAGAACAAAATGAATTTGGGGAGTGTTATTGGAACGTGTTGGCGCACGGATCTGACGTGCGCAGACCATTTCATTTGTGGAGTGGCACGTGTGTCTCTGTGTTGAGGGATTCCAGGAGAGCTGTGAGGCGGGCGTGCCGAGTGCCATCTGCGTTGCACAACAGCGCTACAGACGCCTGCCTGCCAGACGGACACGCGCCGTGGCACAGTCAGTCCCTGAGTGACAGGTGGGAGGAGTGTGCAGCGGCATTTCCTGCTCTTAATTTTGACCGTAACCTTTCTGTGCCTTCACGAGTGTCCGTGATGTCAGAGCCCAGGCAGAGAGTGACAGGGAAAGAACCGAGGGCCCCGTGGAGTTCCTAACTTACTCAGCACAGGGGCAATAAGTTTTCCAAAAGAAGAAACTCAAATTATTTTAAGAGGGTAATTTTTCCTGCAAGTTGTTTTTCCACTGCTTTATATACCAACTAGAGGCCCAGTGCATGAAATTCGTGCACGGGTGAGGCGTCCCTCAGGCTGGCCTGCATCCTCTCCAGTCTGGGAGCCTGCCTGCCTGATTGCCCCTAACTGCTTCTGCCTGCCAGCCTGATCGCCCCCTAACCACTCCCCTGCCAGCCTGATTGCCCTTAACCGCTTCTGCCTGCCTGCCAGCCTGATTGACGCCTAACTGCTCCCCTGCTGGCCTGATCACCACAACTGCCCTCCCATGCCAAAACCCGCCTCCACCGGAACCTGTCTCCTCCACACGAGGCCATCTTGTGGCGACGTTGCGTGCCAGGGCGTGAGGACCACCTAGGCCCGTGGTCGGCAAACTGTGGCTCGTGAGCCACATGAGGCTCTTTGTCCCTTTGAGTGTGGTTCTTCCTAAGCCTTAGGAGTACCCTAATTAAGTTAATAACAATGTACCTACCTATATAGTTTATTTTATTTTATTTTATTTTATTTATTTTTACTGTTTTTTTTTTATTAATGTATTACAAATGTGTCCTCATCCCCCCCATTAACCCTCAACCCCCCCACCCCACACACACATACACTCATGCTCCCATCCCCCTTGTTGTCCATGTCCATTGGTTTGGCTTATATACGTGTATACAAGTCCTTCGGTTGATCTCTTCCCCTTACCCCTGCCCTCCCCTACTTTCCTTCTGGGGATTGATAGCCGGATCGCTGTTTCTCAGTCTTTGGATCTGTCCCTTTTCATCAGTCTATGGTGTTCTCTATATTCCACAAATGAGTGAGATCATGTGGTATTTATCTTTCTCTGGCTGGCTTATTTCACTTAGCACAATGCTCTCCAGTGTGTTTGAGGCAGCTCTGCCTCTGTATCTATTTTTGTTCATGAGTTTATAATGGTCTTTATTATCCATGAATGAGTGAGATCATGTGGTATTTTTCCTTCATTGACTGGCTTATTTCACTTAGCATAATGCTCTCCAGTTCCATCCATGACGTTGCAAATGGTAAGAGTTCCTTCCTTTTTAGAGCAGCACAGTATTCCATCGTGTAGATGTACCACAGTTTTCTAATCCATTCATCTGCTGATGGGCACTTAGGCTACTTCCAAGTCTTAGCTATGGTGAATTGTGCTGCTATGAACATAGGGGTGCATATATCCTTTCTGATTGGTGTTTCTGGCTTCTTGGGATATATTCCTAGAAGTGGGATCATAGGGTCAAATGGGAGTTCCATTTTCAGTTTTTTAAGGAAACTCCATACTGTCTTCCATAGTGGCTGCACCAGTCTGCATTCCCACCAGCAGTGCAGAAGGGTCCCTTTTTCTCCGCATCCTCTCCAGCACTTGTTGTTTGTTGATTTGTTGATGATAGCCAGTCTGACAGGTGTGAGATGGTACCTCATTGTTGTTTTGATTTGCATCTCTCGGATGATTAGTGACTTTGAGCATGTTTTCATATGTCTCTTGGCTTTCTGAATGTCCTCTTTTGAAAGGTGTCTATTTAGATCCTTTGCCCATTTTTTGATTGGATTGTTTACCTTCCTTTTGTTAAGTTGTATGAGTTCCCTATAAATTTTGGAGATTAGGCCCTTATCAGATATGACATTGGCCAAGAATATGTTTTCCCACACAGTGGGTTTTCTCGTTGTTTTGTTGATGGTTTCTTTTGCTGTGCAGAAGCTTTTTATTTTGATGTAGTCCCATTTGTTTATTTTCTCTTTAGTTTCAAGTGCCCTGGGAGCTGTATCAGTGAAGAAATTGCTTCGGCATATGTCTGAGATTTTGTTGCCTTTGGATTCTTCTAGAATTTTTATGGTTTCTCGTCGTTCATTTAAGTCCTTTATCCATTTTGAGTTTATTTTTGTGTATGGTGTAAGTTGGTGGTCTAGTTTCATTTTCTTGCATGTATCTGTCCAATTTTCCCAACACCATTTATTGAAGAGACTATGTTGACTCCATTGTATGTTCTTGCCTCCTTTGTCAAATATTTATTGAGCATATTGGTTCGCGTCGATTTCTGGGTTCTCTATTCTATTCCATTGATCTATATGTCTGTTCTTGTGCCAGTACCAGGCCGTTTTGAGAACAGAGGCTTTGTAATACAGCTTGATATCTGGTATTGAGATCCCACCTACTTTGTTCTTTCTCAGGATTGCTGCAGTATATAGTTTAATTTTAAAAAATTTGGCTCTCAAAAGAAATTTCAATCGTTGTACTATTGATATTTGGTTCTGTTGACTAATGAGTTTGCCGACCACTGACCTAGGCTTCTATTAGTATAGATAAATTCAAACCTTTAAAGAAATGGAAGCACACAGTGCACCCTGGGTAGTCTCCACTGGCTCGCTGGTTTCCTACGTTGCTAGGCTTCACTCCTGCTTCTTTCTCGCTGGGTTTGGAGCAGTTCCTTGCACTAATGCAGAGGAGTTGTCTAACTTGCCACCTTGGAGCTTCACATCGCACTTGCGAGCTTTCGTCTTTGTGGGATTTACTTCTTGTATGTGGTGTGAGATTTAGGAATCTATTTTCTTCCCAGTGGGTAGGTACTTATGTTTTGATTGTTACAGAAATCATCCTTTCACACTTAAACATGAACGCTTTTATTTTGCTACACACACACACACACACACACACACACACACACAATCTAATTTTAGACTCTTATGATCTTACATGTTGTCTCTTCCCATACACTGTAGGTCAGTGTGTTATAATAAGCTCCAAAACTCGTGGGCCTGGTTCCCTCATGTGTTTCTGTGAGACCTTCCGTGGAAGGTAGCCACACTCTTTGTATAGAATCCTGGCTGCCAGGTATCGGCTCATTGGCTCACCGGAGCAGGAGGCAGGCAGGCGCCAGGATAGCAGCACTCACTCTGTAGTATTTTATATTTTAAATTCTGCATTACCTCTGCGGAAAGTGATAGAGCAAATATGTCTTCCTTGTACTTAAATTTTTAACTTACAAACTAAAGTAAATTTACACATTGGATTAAGTTCTATGGTTGTTATAATTGTTTTCAAATACACTATCTTGATATTTCTACTCTTTTTTTTTTTTGCCTTCTCCTTATTTTGTAATACCCAAATTTCTATAGAGAAAAAAGAACTTGGAGATATGAACCCCGAAGACTAGATTGCATATACAGGGTGTCCCCCAAAAATGTATACACACTTTAACAGCTGACAGCTCAATTGATGTTTCTTTCTTTTCAGATTTAACCTATTGGAATTAATAATGGTATTTAAAGTGTGTATACATTTTTGGGGGACACTGTAGTGTTATTATTTCTGTTCCTAATGATCACAACATCCCATCACTCATCTCGTTGCATCACTTCTGCCTCTCCTCACTGAACAGTTAGTCCCTAAGAACATCAACATTTGATTTCTCAATGTGTGTCAGTTTTCAGAGTTTGTTAGATAATTGCTTCCATTTGTTTATCTTAAAACATGAATCCCATCTGGTGGCTGAATAGGGTAATTACAGATCATTCAATGCTTGGGAAAATTTGATATATTTCTCTCTTGCTTTGAAGTTAATTAAGGCAATCTTAATTCCTGAAATTAATAAGAAGGATCATTTTTTTTGTCTGAGTTATAGTTGTGTTATTTTAGCATACATTTAAAAAAAAGTTTTTATTGATTTTAGAAAGAAGAAGGGAGAGGGGTAGAGAGACAGAACATCAATGATGAGAGTGCATCATTGATCAGCTGCCTCCTGCACACCCCCTACTGGGGATCGAGCCCCCAACCCGGGCATGTGTCCTGACCAGGAATCAAGCAGGTGACCTCTTGGTTTGTGGGTCCTGGCTCAACCACTGTACCACACTGGCTTGGCTAGCATACATTTTAAAACAAAAATGGAACTGGAGTGATTTCATTTGGGTCTTTCAGACTGTCATATCTAAGTACCTGAGTTTGACCTTTGGACGAATGTGTTAGGTTGTACATAAAGGAACATTATTTTTTTCTTTGTTTTGTTTATCCTTTTAGCTGAGGCAGAGAGAAGCTTTATAGTTTAGTTTCATCTATTTAGTGTAACTTTGAAGATAGGTAGGTATTCTGTAGTTAAAGTCAGGTCGCCCATTGCCACGATTGCACAACTGCGCAGGGTCCAGATGTGGGAAGGCTTGCTGTACAACCACACGGAGTATGTGTCTGAAAGACTTATGATGGGGGGAAATTATTAAAAATTTACAGGTGTGATATCAGAAATTAAATATTAAAGAAGGCATTAAATTTATGTGGTCAACTACAAATCTGAATCCTGGGAAGCCTGTATGTACGGGGAATTAATAGGCCTCTTTTCCACTTAGAATGAAACCTTTCAAGTCCAGTCCTCAGAAGGGTTTCCAAGCCTCGGGTTTCCTGCGTTTGCTGGTGCCGAGGTGTTGGAGGGATGTTATATCCATCGCTCCTTCTCTCAGGTGCCTGGGGAGACTGTCCTCTCAGGTACGAGAAGCAATAGATTGAGAGTGTGTGGTCGCAGTTACTAATAATAACTGAAAGGGGTAATAATGATCCTAAAATTCCGATTTTTGTTGGCCATACCTACCCAGTATTAATGATAGTAGCAATTTTTTGTGGAGAAAAATGGAAGGTTTAGCTTAAGTTGCTAATGCCCCCCTTTTTTTTTTTTTTTTTTTGAGGTCTTTCCTAAATTATTCTTGGCAGAAATATAGAACTCTAATCTCTTTGTAAGTGGTTTCGATTTTGTATGTATGTAAGTAGAAGACATTTCAGGACTACTTTCCTGGATTTTAGACGGTAAACACCAACAACGTTTTGTGTTTAACATAAAGGCAGGGGGTGAGCTGTGAACAGCAGACTTTGTGGGGCGTGCGCTGCGCTGTCTGCCGAGTTGCCGCGAGTCACCTGTGCCCGTTCTCACTTGACAGAATCAAAGAGTCCTCGGGGTGGCAGCAGGTGTTCACAAGCCCGTACTTGGACTGGACAGTCGAACGAGTAGCTCTGAACGCGAAGGTGGTCGGAGGTCCCCATGGGGACAAGGACAAAATGGTCGCCGTGGCCTCGGAGAGCAGCATCATCCTGTGGAGCGTCCAGGACGGAGGCAGCGGGACGGAAGTCGGTGGGAAAGCTTTGTTTCTGCTGCGTTTGCTGGTGTCTGTGACATGCTGACGCTTAGCGGTGCCCGTAAATAGCAAAGCTAATTGGTGGTAACGGGGCCGCTCAGTGGGGGAGAAAGGATCTTTAAGGAGGGGGAAAAGTGACGTTTTAGTAGGAAGAGAGTCTTTGCACCACTTTCCTGCACCCGAAACCTAGCGCAGAAGAATTTAAGGACCAGTACAAGGCAGTGCCGCTGCTCTGCCGCGTGCCAAGCGCCTGCTGTTTACCCAGCGTGCTCTGCACCCGCCGTGCAAATGTCAGCTGGTGCTCTAGCACAAAGCATGTCCACACCACGAGCTTGTGGCCAGACATTCACATAAAAGCTCTGCACTGACCGGTCGGTGCTGGTACCGAAGAATAGAAGCAGAGCTCCCGGCCAGCCCCAGCCCTGAGCTCAGCTGTTCGCAGGAAAGAGTGCAGGTCTGCAGGCGCCATGTGGTCCCCGTGGAGTCTCTGACTCAGAGGCTCACTGCGTCTCTCTGTGGCCATGCTGGGCTCCTGGTGGCCTCTTCGTCGGCTGAGCCGCCTGTCCAGTTGTTCCTTTCCCAGCACATGTGGCATTCTGTTTCACTTCCAGGATAAAAGTCCTGCAGACATTTCTGACTTTTAAAGAGTTTTTCACGTTTATTTAAAATATGTGTATATACTTAATTTCCTTATTGATTAAGGTATTACATATGTGTCCTTATCCCCCCATTGCCCCCCACCCCCCCACTCAATGCCCTCACCCCCCTGTTGTCTGTGTCCATTGGTTAGGCTTATATGCATGCATACAAGGTCTTCGGTTGATCTCACCCCCTGACCCTCACCCTCCCCTATCTTCCCTCTGAGGTTTGAGCATCTGATCGATGCTTTTCGATGCTTCTCTGTCTCTGGATCTGTTTTTGTTCATCGGTTTATGTTGTTCATTATATTCCATAAATGAGTGAGATCATGTGATAGTTACCTTTCTTCAACTGGCTTATTTCGCTTAGCATAATGCTCTCCAGTTCCATCCATGCTGTTGCAAATGGTAAGAGTTCCTTTCTTTTCACAGCAGCATAGTATTCCATTGTGTAGATGTACCACAGTTTTCTAATCCATTCATCTACTGATGGACACTTGGGCTGTTTCCAGATCTTAGCAATGGTGAATTGCGCCTCTATGAACATAGGGGTGCATATATCCTTCTGATTGGTGTTTCTAGTTTCTTGGGATATATTCCTAGAAGTGGGATCACTGGGTCCAATGGAAGTTCCATTTTTAATTTTTTGAAGAAACTCCATACTGTTCTCCACAGTGGCTGCACCAGTCTGCATTCCCACCAGCAATGCACGAGGGTTCCTTTTTCTCCGCATCCTCACCAGCACTTGTCGTTTATTGATTTGTTGATGATAGCCATTCTGACAGGTGTGAGATGGTACTTTTGTTTTGTTTTGCATTGTCCTTTTGTTTTGCATCTCTCGGGTGATTAGTGACTTTGAGCATGTTTTCATATGTCTCTTGGCCTTCCTTCTGTCTTCTTTCGAAAAGTACCTGTTTAGGTCTGTTGCCCATTTTTTGATTGTTTATCTTCCTTTTGTTAAGTTGTATGAGTTCCCTGTAAATGTTGGAGATTAAACCCTTATCGTTGATAACATTGGCAAATATGTTCTCCCATGCAGTGGGCTTTCTTGTTGTTTTGTTGATGGTTTCTTTTGCTGTGCAGAAGCTTTTTATTTTGATATAGTCCCATTTGTTTATTTTCTCTTTAGTTTCCATTGCCCTAGGAGCGGTATCGGTGAAGAAATTGCTTCAGCATATGTCTGAGATTTTGCTGCCTGGGGATTCCTCTAGCACAGTGATGGCGAACCTTTTGAGCTCGGCGTGTCAGCATTTTGAAAAACCCTAACTTAACTCTGGTGCCGTGTCACATATAGAAATTTTTTGATATTTGCAACCATAGTAAAACAAAGACTTATATTTTTGCTATTTATTTTATATATTTAAATGCCATTTAACAAAGAAAAATCAACCAAAAAAAAGTTTGCTTGTCACCTCTCACACCCGTGTCATAGGTTCGCCATCACTGCTCTAGTATTTTTATGTTTAAGTACTTTATCCATTTTGAGTTTATTTTTGTGTATGGTGTAAGTTGGTGGTCTAGTTTCATTTTTTTGCATGTATCTGTCCAATTTTCCCAACACCATTTATTGAAGAGACTGTCTTGACTCCATTTTTATGTTCATGCCTCCTTTGTCGAATATTAATTGGGCATAGTGGTTTGGGTCGATTTCTGGGGTCTCTGTTCTATTCCATTGATCTATATGTCTGTTCTTGGGCAGTACCAAGCTGTTTTGAGAACAGTGGCTTTGTAATACAGCTTGATATCTGGTATTGAGATCCCACCTACTTTATTCTTTCTCAGGATCGCTGCAACTATTCGGGGTATTTTTTAAAAAATATTTCTTTTCCTTTAAACTCTGAACATTTGTTCTCAATGGACCCAGACCTGGCAAAACATTTTATTGCATAAGAGACAATAAGGAAAGCTACTAACATCTATAAAGTTGAAGGAAAGGTCATTTTATTTTTAAACTTTTCCCACAGTTTGCCCAGTTTCTTTAAAGTCCCCCCATTCCGCGGGTCAGAACAGATGGGCGTGTTTGTGGGCATCTAGCTTAGACGGTGCAGGTGCAGGTGCAGGCGGAGGGGTGGCTGCTGGTGGTCCACGTTGAAGCCAGGGACCCATCTCTAAATGGAAGGAAAACACATCTTAACATTTTATTTTAGATTATAGACAGTTTTAAGTAAACTGTTAATAATTTTGAAAGGTCTTTAGAACATGTTTAAAAGGAATACTGCAAAACACAGCAACGTATCGTTGTTTTGTGTGTTTCTCTGGAGGCGGGAGGGAAACCTGGATTTCCACACGATAATGTAGTGGACAGTGCTGAGGCTACAGCGATTGTAAGACAGAACTGAAGCTGCTAGTAGAGGGTAGTGGAAATGGTTAAAATAAACTGAGTGAATCTTGGGCAACTTAGAGTTGGTTACCCCCAACCCTACCACCAGAGATTCTAGCAAACGTAAGACCTTACCACACGTCACGTAGCCAGGACCCCGTACTCTCCTAAGATAATGAGTGAAAAAGGGAATAATGACCCAGAAGGGGAGTCGGGTGTGGGGTGTGTTTTTTCTTTCTCAAACTGCCCCTGTGGTGTACAGTCAGCGAAGGAGCTTGCTGGCCGGGCTGTGCTTGCACCGGCTCCTGGGGGAGGAGCTGTGCTGTGAGGCCCACATAGTAATTGTTCACACTCCGTACGAGACGGTTCGTTATCCCACGTTTTCCGGGCCTGACGGCAGCACCCGGGCAGTGGCCAGGCCGGTGTGTCCGCGACGGGCGGCCCTCCCTCACTGTGACTGCAGGGAGCAGGGCGGGGCTGCTGGCGGGGCTGCCAGCTCTGTGTTGCCCAGCGGGCCCGCAGGACAGGCCTTGTCATTGCTGGTCCTGCCCCCCTGCAGAGGGCGGTCAGGTTGCGGGGCCTCAGCAGCAGTGGCCCTTTAAATGTCTTGGTCATTCAGAGCGTCCCCCTCGATTTCCCAGGCCCTCGGCTCTCGCTAGAGCAGCGGTTCTCAACCTGTGGGTCGCGACCCCTTTGGCGGTCTAACAACCCTTTCACAGGGGTCGCCTAAGACCATCCTGCAGATCAGATATTTACATGACGATTCATAACAGTAGCAACATGACAGTTAGGAAGTAGCAACGAAAATAATTTTATGGTTGGGTCACCACATGAGGAGCTGTATTTAAAGGGCCAGAAGGTTGAGAACCACTGCTCTAGAGTAATCCATGTAGTTTGGTTTTCCTGGTTTTGTTTCTACCTTTTGCCGAGCCCGTGGTACTGCAGGTAGTTTCGCATGCTCCGAACAATTGTTTGACATCAAAGTGAAAGTCCTGCTCCATAAGAATTCTTGAAATTGCACGTGAAATGATGATTTCTGCTTGAAGTGGCAAGTTTCCTTCTCAGCCAGGTCTGGCCAAAGGGCTGAGCTTTTTTGTGTGTTAATTTTATTTTGCTGGGTTTTTTTGGTGTTTTTTTTTCTTGGTTGGACTAAAATAGTATATTCATGTACATAAATATGTATTTACACATACAAAAATATACATATGAGACATTTCTATCAATAGCAGTGTTTTTTTCTTACTTTTCATCCAGTGTCGGTCATTTTTATTCCTGAGAGATGTCTGGCTTTAAGATCGGTTAAGACTTTTCACGGTGTTACTGATTGCTGCTGGTCTTGTGTGCAGTGCAGTTTTGCACAGAACGAGGAATACCCACTACAGGTGTACAGTTCAAAAGAAATCAGTTCTCTCTCCCGGCTTACGGTTTTAATACATGCTGCCATTGCACTTAATTGGTTGTTTCTCTCAATGACTTCTTCAATGCCTTGTTTTTCCTAAGCTAGATGCTGAGAAAATTGTTCATGTAGTCACATAATAGGTACTTTTTTAAAAAGTAAAAAACTGATACGTGACACAGCTTAAAAACCACATTAAATAGGTGAGGTATTTTCCCATTATTTTTGGATAAAAAGACATTTTCATAAAGTGTTTTTCAAATAATTAAGGTGATACTATTTGTGTCAAAATTGGATTGTGACATTTTGAAGGTGAACTAGACACCGAGACCTTCCGCTGCAGCTGCTTTAGGGACGAGAGAGCAAGAACCAGGAAGGCGGCGGGCAGCCTCCCGAGAGCCAGGGCCCCTCCCCAGCTGTCCGCGCCCAGGGCAGCCCAGGCTTCCCTGCGTCAGACATCACGCTCCTGCTCTCAATGTGGAATGTTGGTCCTTCCAGCCTCCCTCACTGCTCCCCCTCCCCCTTTCCTCAGATTCCCTGGGCTTCCCATGCCCAGTCCCCCAGTTGATGAACTCCTGTTCTCCTTTTTAAAAACCCACTCACACGACTTCTTTCCTAAGAAATATCCTCAAACCCTTCCTACCCCTTGGCCCTCTCTGGGTAGTTTATACCTGTGTATCTTCTGTTACTGTTACCTTAGGCTCTAATTGGCTGTTGGCATTTTTTCCTCTATTTATACCATAAGCTCCTGGCTTGTGTTGTCAATCCATGGCCTAACATAGTGCCTTGTGTATAAATTACACTGACATCTACTTGCTGGGAAATGAGGGGTTTAGACAAGCAGAGTGAAGGCCTGGGTGTCTGAGTGTTGAATGACTCCTTTGTTTGTCCCCCCACCCCCACCCCCCCTTTTTTTTTTCTTATTTCCAGGTTCTAGATCATTGAGGGTCCCAAGTCTGTATTCCTCAGGCCAGTGGTTCCCAGACACCTGGTCCACGAGCTGCAGCTAAATCTCCATGTACTTTCTAGCAGCGCAGTGGCTTTCTGATTGAGGGGCCTGGCATAGCTCCTGGGACCGGTTATTTTATTTTGATCTTTTTAAATCTACCTGGCAAATCAGAATGATCAACAGGTGCGGGAACCACGGCTTCCGATGACAGGCCGTCCTATTGGTGTGCGAGGGCTTGGGGCAGGCGTCTGTCTGCTTAGGAGTGTGTAAGCTGCTGAAGAGTTGCTTCTTTCTGGTCCCCAAGGTGTTTAGCACCTAATTTTGTAGACATGAGCCTCGGTTAAAAGTAGTCGCCTTTAAGATGTTTTTAAGGTTTGGGTTTGATTGATGACTGATCAGCCTCGTTATTTCTCATTACCGGTTAGGAGTGTTCAGCCTCGGCGTCCCCGTAGACGCTCTCTTCTTCATCGGTAACCAGTTGGTGGCCACGAGCCACACCGGGAAGGTGGGCGTGTGGAACGCCGTCACTCAGCACTGGCAGGTGAGTCCTACCTGGAGCAGGTGGCAGCCAGGAGAGCGTCTGAAACTCCTGCTGACTGTGCACCTGTTTGCTTGTTGTGGAGTCCATTTTGTTTCCGTTGGATTTTACAGAATAAGTGAATAAATTTAGTGGCAAATTTGCTTCTGGATAAAATTTGACTGTTTTTAAGAATTTGAAGTCATTCTGCAAAAAGTGTTTAAACTGTGATTTGCCATTTCTTAAATCCTAGACGTGGTTTGAGTTGAACCTTTTAGCTCCTTTTGCGCTTTCCTTTCCACAGGAACGGACCTGGCTCTGCTTTCACACTTGCTGCTCTGTCAGCACGTCCTTCCCCTCCTCTTCCTCGGTGACTGTCCAGCTCCCGAGCTTCACTTTTCTGCATGTTTCCGTGGCCTTTGCCCTCCCCCCGCGCTGGGCCGCGATGACCCCCTCCCCCCTCTGATCGTGCTGCATTGTCGTTGTTTTTCTTGTTGCCCACAATGCACAAGCCTCTCATCCCTCTTCCCGAGCTGGAGTGCCTGGTACGCGGAGAGCGTCGCATTGAGCGGCACCTGTGAGGTTGCACGCGCACCTCCTAGCTGTGCCAGGGAAGAGCATGGATCTTCCTCATTGTCACTGCTCTAGCAAACCATACTTTCGGTTTGGTTTTGTAGTAAAAATCATGCCCCTTGCTTTTCTTTTAGCACAAATATAAGCAGCTATTAATTTGCAACTATGTTGATCTGCTTGGAAACTGAATTTTTATTCTGGTGCTTGAAAAAACAAAACATGAAGCGTATTTGCCTTCATGCCGTTTCCTAGGAAACAGGTGAAGCCCGCAGCGGGCAGAGTGAAAGTAGGGGAGCTGTCTTTTCACAGAAAGGAAGGTTATCGAGGGAAGACGTACTCTTCGGAAGTCGCTTGATCTGTGCTCTGGTCTCAGGCTGCCCTCGCTAGGTGACTGAGCAGGCCTGATCGCTGTGTGCCCTGCTCAGACCTGGCCCTCCGGTCCTCAGAGTGCTGCGGTCTCAGAATCATGTGCAGAAAGAGAGAATCCTCCTAAATTCTGATAGGAACGTGCCCCTGTGGAAATTCCCATTTTTAAAAGCTTTAAAGGGAATCACATACGTGGTTCTTCACCATTCGGTGTGTGTGCGTGCGTGCATGTGTGTACGTACAGAATGCCCATTTCTAAGCCCCACCTACAGTGAATATTGGTGTTTTTTATTAAGAATTTTGAGAAAATGGAGCAGAAAATAAATTGTAATTAATATCTGACATCTGATGACAATCTCGCCACATCAGGTTCAAGATGTCGTCCCCATAACCAGCTATGACACCGCGGGGTCGTTCCTCCTGCTCGGGTGTAACAACGGGTCCATCTATTACATCGGTGAGTGAGCACGCCCTGCTTCCCAGGGCTCTTAAACGACAAGAACACGTCACCTCCTTTAGTGTTAAATAAACGCACTATTGGTTTCGACATGACCTGAGCGTTTCTGTTTCAGACATGCAGAAGTTCCCTTTGCGGATGAAAGACAACGACCTCCTCGTGACTGAACTCTATCACGACCCTTCCAATGACGCCATCACGGCGCTGAGCGTTTACCTCACCCCCAAAACAAGTCAGTGCCCGCAGGCGCCCTGCGTTCTTGCCCCGCTGCAGCGCTGGGACTATCCCCGTCTGCAGGAAGATTGCACTTGCTTTCATGTGGAAGTCAGGCATGGCCCAGAGATGGGCAGCAGCGGGGGGGTGACATCGAACTGGCCTCCTCCTCCAGCATCAACCCAAATTACCAAAATATTGACACATTCACCTTCCTATTTGCAGCAGCTGATTTTGTTTTGAAATTAGGAGGCTTTATATTTTTTAACCAGAGACAAAAGCTCTTAGACTGCTCATCTTTATTGGACAGAGATGAGCTTATTTCCTTTGCAGATTGCAAATTTAAGTTCTGGAAAGACATTTTACTTGGAAGTTCAGTGTCTATAACTTCCATTGCCTTTCAAAGGCCTTTGCAATGCAATTAAGTTCTGTAAATTACAAAGTTTTTATATTCTGGGGTGAACAGTAAACATACATGGGAACTTAATAAATTATCAGTAATGAAAGGAATTTTAGGAAATTTATTAAATTTCCTAAAGGAATTTTAAGAAATGTGCACAATAATATCGATAGGTGTGAATGTTACTGATAAAATGTCATTTTATGTAATTCACTAAAGGAAATAATTCTTTAGTCCGAAAAAAAACAATGTTCTAGTGCACCAGGGGGTTTGGATTGAAACTGAGGTGAGATTTTAACTGTATTGGGCTCAGCGAACCAGGCCAGGCGCTCTTCAGTAATGCTTCCCCGGCCGTCTCTGGCTCCTCTGTGGCTGGATGGACAGGTGGGTGCACAGGTTAGAATCTCTGCGGCTCAGCCCTTCACAGCAAGCTTGCCCTCTGCAGAGTGAGCGGCAGTTCCTTTGTCTGAATTAGAGGCCACGCTGCTTCTGCAGAGGCAGGAGCCGCCTACAGGCCAGAAGTGCTTTCCAGGGCCTCCAGGCTTTGAGGCGAACCAGGCCAGGAGCTGGTAGAGTCAGAGGCTCCCTGTCTGAAGCTCTTGAAGAGGACAGGCCACTGAACCCCGTCCGTCCTTAACCCTGGGTGGGGCCTGGGCACTTGTGTAGAAACAGAGCCACAGATGGCCTGATGGGAGGAGCTGGGCAGGGTTAGAGACAGCGCGGTGAGTGTGAGGTAACCAAGTGGGGGGGGGGGGTGTTCCAGGGCGAAGGGTTTTGAAACTGTAAAATAGGATATACTAGTTCACCACTCGACTCCTCCAGGAAGATTCTGTATTGCAGCAGAGTACAAGAGATGGTCATGCTGGGCTAGAAGGAACACAGACTGTGGCTTTGCATCCGACGTGTTGCTCAATAAATGTTTAAAGAATTCCTATGAGGTCTCGGGCACTCTAGGGTGACCTGGATAAAAAGGTGATTAGGCTTCTGTCGAGGAGTAGAGGTGGGTAGACGGGAGTAGATGATCCGTGTGAGAGAGCTGCTATGAGAATCCGACACAGTGAAGGGGAGGGTCCCGGTTCCTGAGCTGGGCCGATGGGGCTGGTGGGGCACTGGGTCAGCTCTGCCCCACTGGCAGGGGAGCATTGCGAGGGCAGCTTCCTTCATGGTTTATTGTGGCCTGATGTCCCCCTCCCTCCCCTGTGCCCCAGGTGTCAGTGGGAACTGGATTGAGATCGCCTATGGTACCAGCTCTGGGGCAGTGCGGGTGATCGTGCAGCACCCCGAGACGGTGGGGTCGGGCCCGCAGCTCTTCCAGACCTTCACCGTGCACCGCAGCCCCGTGACCAAGATCATGCTGTCCGAGAAGCACCTCGTGTCGGGTAAGGGGAGGGTCCCTGCTGGAGAGGAGGCCGCTGTGGAACCGTGCCTGGGGATTTCCTAGTTTCACAAACCCGAAGACCAGCAAAACAGCCTCGTGCACATTCCTAGGCATATTTTTGCCTTCAGTACAAAATACCGTTTTTTACAAATAGGTATTTCTTTAAACATTTTTAATGCAAGTGGAAGTACTTGCGTCACTGCACTCGATGAGAAGTCTGCGGGGCCTGGGCCGCAGCCAGATCCGAAACCAAGCCCACGTGTCCCCTCCCCGAGTCGGCACCTCCTGTGTGAAGAACTAGCTTTTGCAGCAGAGCCGACTGCAAACCCCTACAGGAGGGAGGCAGAGGGTCGGGCCGTTTGACCCTGTGAGAAAGACAGTGCTTAGAAATCTCAGGGGTAACTGCTCTTATTTTGATGGAGGTGATATTGTAGCATGTGCCAAAGAACTGCATAGTAAAACTTGCATTTTAATATCCACTATTTCATGTCAGTTTAAAATTTAAGTAAATTTGTCAAGAAAAATGTCCACCTTAGCCACAAATCTGGAGTACTTTATGCATGCAGTGCTCAGTTGTGTTATTCTGCCACCTGGTGGACATCAATATAAGTGTAAAAAATATGTATATACTGGTATAAATGTAATAACATTCTTTTTCCCGTAGCGCGGTGGTTCTCAACCTTCCTAATGCCGCGACCCTTTAATACAGTTCCTCATGTTGTGGTGACCCCCAATTTCATTGTTACAAATTGAACATCATTAAAGCATAGTGATTCATCACAAAAACAAGATGTCATTATAGATGTGTTTTCCGATGGCCTTAGGCGACCCCTGTGAAAGGGTCGTTCGACCCCCAAAGGGGTTGGGACCCACAGGTTGAGAACTGCTGCCATAGTGTTTGTTTTCATGTCTTAATAGTATGAAGTTTTTAACAAAATTGCCATAGTTGCTCATTTGAACCAAATAACAAAATTTGCCATAATTTTACAGATGTTTAAATTTTTCTAAATCCTTGGGTTAATAGTGAAATCAAGATATTATTACCCATGAAGCTGAATAAACAGCCTAGAACTAAATGTCTTTTTAACAGAAAGCTGGTATTCTGAGAATTGAGAGTTTTGTTACCTAAGTAACATTTGTACATTTTTTATTCCTATTGCAATTAGCCAAAATTAAATTTCTTTCTAAAGTTTTGTTTTAAAATGTGCAACTATGGCATTTTTCCAGTAAAAACCGTTGTATATCTACAGTTAATTTCAGATGTTTTCCTAGTATTTACTGATGAATTCATAACTTATTGGTAATAACAAGTTTTTGGTAATAACAAGTTTCTGAAATCATGTCAAATTAGTATACATTTTTATTAAGGTATGCCACAAAATTTACAGTAATTTAAAAATATAAGCCAAAAAGTATCATTATGTGTTCAGACCAAAGGGGAAAAAAAGAGGCTACTTGTTAGGATTATCTCAATATATGCCCACTTAATATTTATATGAAAAAGTAAATGAAGTTAGAGTATATTTTTAAAATACATACTCTTCCTTGATATAAAAATAGTTCTCAGCTTTATAGGGAATCTTAATTTTCCTCATATAACAATCAGTGGGTTCCTAATAGCTTCTGACAAATGTCATTTGTGATGATACGTTTTCAGTTGCTCCTGGTCTAGGTTGTTTAATATCTGAGTAACATAAGGAGAAAGTTTCTGTGGTTTAAAAAACAAACTAGGCAACTTGTTTACTATCTTTTCTCTTACAAATACTTTTCTTTACCCTTTTCTACTCCATAGGCTACTTTTATGAGGGTCCATAGATGTACTTACATACCTTACACGTGCAGAAGGAAAACCATATTAAGTATAATTTTAAGATAAACATGCCATTTGCCACTCCAAAAGATGTGCTGTGATCTATTCAGTGGTGATCACAGTGAAAAGTGAGTGTTTGTGGAAGTGTTTGCTGGTGCGCTTACAGATCCGTGTTCACTAGCTCCTCGGTGTCCCTCCCTCCTAGTCTGTGCAGACAACAATCACGTCCGCACGTGGACGGTGACACGCTTCAGAGGCATGATCTCGACTCAGCCCGGCTCCACCCCTCTCGCCTCGTTCAAGATCCTGTCTCTGGAGGAGACGGAGAGTCCCGGCAGCTACTCCTCTGGGAACGACATCGGTGAGCGCTGTCGGCTTTCCCATCCCGTGTGGCCGGGGCAGAGTGTGTGAACAGCAGTAGGAACCTGGAAGTGAGATTTAAATTATGAAATCCATTTAAAACAAATTTAGTACAGTCTCCAAAGGCTAACCATTTTTGTTTATAATTAAAAGCCATGATGGTTACGCGAATTGGAGCACTTTATTTCTTTAATGAAGATGTAATTGTTCATCTCATTAGGTATGATTCACATAAGGTAATGTGTGAATTATATTGTGTACATCATATACTTTTGTGAATAATACTTTGTTATTTTAGATACTGAGTATGACGGGGTAAGAGAATTATTAAAATATTACATTTAAGTTTTTTATGAAAACACTTTCTTTATGCTAAGAATCTTTCTAAAATGGATGAGTCAGTGATTTGCCTTGCCAAGTACAACCAAGTAAAAATAATTGAATCTTTTCCTTAATTAGATAAGAAAACTTTGCAGGGTCCAACAGGCTTCTGATTCATTAAATTCTATTTAATGGGGTTGCACTTTAAGATTTTTGCATGTTGGCTCCCTCCACCCCCACCCCCCACCCCCAAAAAAAGGTCAGTACATAAAAGCACCTGAGCACATTCTCAAAGGCGGTGAGTGAAGGTGGAGCTTACGCGTTCCCGGGTTCCCACGGGCACTGACCATGGACACCCCTAAGCTCATTCCTGCCTTCAGCTTTAACAGCCTCGCTGCACAACAAACAGTTTTGAAGCATGCTTTTCTTAAAAATGTTTTAATGCAAGTTGAAGTCCTCGCATCATTGCATTTTGTCTGTTTGACGTGGAATGCGAGGCCACATTGACAGGCGTGAAAAATCCTTTTCCCCCAGCATTAATGTTAAATGAAACCATTTAAACTTGCCCTTCTTTTGGCATCGTCTGATCAAGGGCCCTTTGGTGAGCGAGATGATCAGCAGGTGTTCATCCAGAAAGTGGTCCCCATCACCAACAAGCTGTTCGTCAGGCTCTCCTCCACTGGGAAGAGGTAAGGCTTCGGGCCGGGCCCTGCTCAGGACTCCTCCTCAGACAACAGTGTTGAGTCGCTGATGAGCGTGCAGGCACACACACTGCCGAGAGGAGTCTGCCCACTCCCTGGCCTTGCTTCAGCGTGGAGTCAGGGCAGGATATCGAGTGCTTGTTCTCTAGGATTCACGTCAGGTTTCCTGATGCTGGACAGTCAGGAAGGACCAGTGACGGCAGAGCAAACAGGAGTGGGAGGGCGGGCAGCTGACCCGAACGCGGGTCTGGCGCTTCCTCTCACCAGCCGCTGACATTCACCCTCAGTTGCTTTGTTTCTCTGAGCCCCCGTTTCTTTATAAAAGAAGGTCCCCACCTTGTAGACGGCATAGGATCAAATGAGTAAAAACCACGACCTCCCCGGTGGAGCCCTAACCAGTGTAGATGCCGAGGAGAAGTTAGCTTCCTCTTCCTTGTCCGTTTGGCTGTTTTAAAATGTTATTGCCTCAGACACATGGAGTTATAACATTTCTCTTCTTTAAAGACATAACATTTTTTTTGCATATCAAAATTCCTATTAGTACTTAAGAAAGTTATGGATACTCATATTAATGTTACTCTGCTTTTAATAATTTCTCAGTTATCCTTCAGCATATTTCTAATTTCTTACTATTTTAATAAAATCTGAGATGATAAGTTTTTTATCGAAGTTCATTGCATGAGTTGATTCTGGAAAATTTTATGTACTAAAGCCTATAAGGTAAAGACAAAATTATTACCTTGAGAAATGTTATAAATCACTCAGTGTTCTGTGCATGTTTGAAGAAGCTGCCAAATGTTTATTAAAACTGCTGTTGTAACAACCTCTGACAACGTAGTATTTCATCTCCTTGTTCAGGTCTAACCTCCTCCCTCCTCTCTTTTTTTTTTCTTAATATACTTTATTGATTTTTTACAGAGAGGAAGGGAGAGAGATAGTCAGAAACATCGATGAGAGAGAAACATCGATCAGCTGCCTCCTGCACATCCCCCACTGCAGATGTGCCCGCAACCCAGGTACATGCCCTTGACCGGAATCGAACCTGGGACCTTTCAGTCTGCAGGCCGACGCTCTATCCACTGAGCCAAACCGGTTTCGGCCTCCCTCCTCTCTTTAGCTCACACAGTAGCAATGTGTTGTACCAACTACAGTTAGTTTATACCTGTCAACTTTGATTCCAGAGGAAAAGCTACATTTATAAAAATAAGCAGAAATAGAACAGCAGCCCCTTAAGCAGCTAATGCGAAGCCTTCTGCTTACAGACAGCTCAGGCTCCGAGAGGTCAGAGTATCACCCTAATGGAGGGTGCTCGCAGGCCTCTGCCACCGCTGAACGTGTCCTCTGGTTTTAGTTGTTTATAATTTACACATGAATCTTAAATGACTTCCAACATCTTTTCTAGTGAATGTCTATAACTACTTTGAAAGAACTGCTCATGTCTTACCAAGGCTCTTTGACTTAAATTATTTGCCTGGTTTCGATGACTTTTACTACATTATTTTATAAGAACCTTTTCATGAGACTCAAAGAAACAAAGTTTAACTTTGATTCCTGTGACTTGCCTTGACCCCTTTACAGCTGTTTATGTACGTGGTGTATTCACCTCTGACTCTAATTCAGATTTTGGAATTGCTTTATCTGCAATGCTGTCTGTCCCGTGGTTTACGACTGTGCGCCGTCGCTTACAGAATATGTGAGATCCAGGCCGTGGACTGCACGACCATCTCCGCCTTCACCGTGCGGGAGTGCGAGGGCTCCAGCAGGATGGGCTCCCGGCCCCGGCGCTACCTGTTCACCGGCCACACCAACGGCAGCATTCAGATGTGGGACCTGACCACCGCCATGGACATGGTCAGCAAGAGCGAGGACAAGGGTAGGTGTCGGGGAGACCCGGGTACGGGGGGCGCAGGCAGCGGGGTAACCAGTCCTGTGCTTCCTCAGATGCAGGCGGCCCGACCGAGGAGGAGCTGCTGAAGCTGCTGGACCAGTGCGACCTGAGCACCTCCCGCTGCGCCACGCCCAGCATCAGCCCGGCCGCCTCGGTGGTGCAGCACAGCCGCCTCCGCGAGGCCAGCTCCAGGTGGGCGGGGCTGCTCTGGGGAAACTCGTTCATAAAAGCCGGTTTTTAGTGACATTGCAAAGTCACACTTTACGTTGCTGTTCAGTTCAAAAACACTTTTCTCACTAAAGGTCTCCACTGCATGCATCTGGTTCTTTGCATAGGAAGACATTTTTACCCTTTACCTTATTTTGTGAATTTCTGCTCATTGGGGTGCCTGTTTTGTGATTGAGAATCATTCAAAGGAAATCAGAAAGTCATCATCTGTGACCTTGGATAGTATGTGGCATTTTTGTTCCTGATCTTGACATTGTGCAGTTTGTTCTCCTGAGGTGTCATTGACATACAGCAAGCACTACAGTAGTTGCTGGTGAACAGCATAACGATTCGGAATTTGCATGCATCGTGTACTTTTAAGACAATGGCATATTATATCTTTTTAGTAAATGTATTTTAAAAAATCCAAATCTAAACTGAAGGCCCGATACTGAATTACGTGGGTTCTACCGTCGTTTTAAAGCCCTTTCCCCAGCTTTTCTCAGCTTTCCATCCAGAAACTTAGCTGGGGTTACAGGAACAGTCACGAGGGCATGAGGTACAGCGTAGGGAATGCAGTGGGACCTCGTTTCTCGAGCTTGGTTTGTGCTGGGGGCTGTTGGAAAAGCGAATCATTCCTTCCTATTAGAAATAATCGATTCAACCCCCCAATGATTCCTGTTTTAACCTTTCTTCTATATAGTACCTGGCTAATTAGCTGTGTAATCTATACACAAACACGTTTAAAAGGACATGAAAACTTAACAATTATAAGCAGCAACGAAAGCAAAACACAAATATTCACAGCACAATATTCTGAGATTTTAGCCGAGGGAAACTGCTAAAATGTGTATTTGTGTGTTCTCTCCTTAATCACCTGAGGGAGGCGAGGCTGATCCTACAGGCGTCAGCATGGAAGGGCTGTCAGGGTGAGAAGCGAATTGTTCGAGAAACGAGGTTCCACTGTACAGTCAATACTGTAATAACCTTGTGTCGGATGGGTCCTAGACTTACGGGGTATCACTGTGTACATCACATAAAGGTCTGATCACTGTTGTACACCTGGACTAATACATACTTTATGCCACTGTAATTGAAAACAGAATCCCGCTTCACTGACTACATCCGGGATATTTGCATGGGTAGTTTATACACATGCAATTTTATAAAGTACTTAAATGTATATTTATATACAGAAATAAGAACAAGAAGGTAGTGTCTTTACATATTTATGTCACGTGCGTACACTGTGGTTTAATTCCTGAGACGTGCCCCTGAAGAATCTCAGCAAGCTCTGACCTGTGGTTTCTAAACCTGTTCCAGCCTCCAGCTGCAGCACCAGGAGACCGTCCAGGAGGCAGCCACGTACGGCTCCGTGCGGCCGTACCGGGAGAGCCCGCTGTTAGCCCGGGCGCGGAGGACTGAGAGCTTCCACAGCTACCGCGACTTCCAGACCCTCAACCTGAACAGAAACCTGGAGCGCGCCGTGCCTGAAGACGCCACCTCGGGCCCCATCCAGGCGGAGGTGAAGCGGGCGGCGGGGGACTGTGCTGGGCCCGAGAGCAAGGCTCCTGGAGCCGAAACGAGAAGCGCGCGGGAGTCCGACGGTGGGTCGGAAGCGCACAGAGCAGCCGACGCTGCCCCGGAACCCAAGAAGAGGGCGCCCGAGGATGACGGTGACAAAGGGGAGCTCCGCAAGAGAGGCGGGTTCGACGGAGGAGGGCTCCTGGGCAGGAAGAAAGGGCCCCACCTGGCCTCTTCGCCCAGCACCTCCGATGGCGGCACCGACTCGCCCGGGCCTGCGTCCCCCTCGCCCACCAAGACCACGCCGTCCCCTCGGCACAAGAAGAGCGACTCCTCGGGGCAGGAGTACAGCCTGTGAGCTCACCCGGCAGGTAGGGTGTTGTTCATTCAGAGCAGGGGTGGGGAACCTTTTCCTGCCAAGGGCCCTTTGGCCATTTGACATTACGCGCGGGCCATACGAATTACCAGCTTCAACATGAGCCTGCTGCATGTGGTCGAACATGTAACGGCCTCGCCACCCATGCCCAGGCAGGGCCTTGTGCAGCCTGTGGGCCGGACATTCCCCACCCCTGCTTTAGATGGAAGTCCAACTCCTGGATCCAGTACACTAGCTTCTACACCAAAACTTGACAAAAACATCTTTTTCACAGAATGAGATGGATAAAGAGAAAAAAACTAGAGCTCTTATAACCTTTTTGAAGATTATTTTTAGGTTTACAAGCACGTTCAATTGATCATTTGTAAAGCTAGTCCAAGGAGCTCAGAAATACGTGTAGGAACCACCCCACCTTAACCAGATGGCACTGTATAGGTGAGCACCCCTGAGAGTATGGGAACCAACCGACCACATGCCTCATGTAGGTTATGCCTGGGGCTGCCTTGCAAGGTTATCGTCAGTCACTCGCCTTCTCTCCGTGGAGCTTAGTCGCTCAACCTAATTGTGATTGCACAGTGTTTACCGACACTCAATGAGGTGCTGTTTGTGGAGAAACACCGTGTCATTCAAAACACTATTGATGCTGAACACCAGGCTGCCCTGGTGGCAGAGTCGCTGAGGGTACTTGTAAGTGTAGGTCTTAGACCTTAGCACGCGTCACCAATGGTAAATGCCCAAAGTCCACGTCAACTTTCTTTCACGTGGGAGCAGTTGTCCGTGTTTGAACAGATGGAATGATAAGGACAAAGCTACAAGCGCCCACTACCAAGCGCGAGTCTGCCTCGTGTAGGAGCCACCGTGTTAATAATCCCAACGATTAAATCAGAACGTGGCTACTTTGTTAATCAGTTAATTGCCACACGTCCCAAACAGAACCATCCCCCTTTCTTCCATATGCGCTGGAATATTTACGAATTTCAGTTACCATCATTTTCTTTACAAACCCAGAGATGTCACTAACAAGTCTGATTTTAACATTGGGCGACCAGAGTTGATATGCGAGGTTTGCGGCTATAGATGCTCAGGAGACTCCAGCTCTGAAATTTTATCAAAGGTTTGGGCTGCTGCAAAAAATGTTATTTTGAATATATTTTAAATTGTAAGAATAAAAGATAATTTTTTGTATTTTTTTTTCCATGTGATTGGAATGACTTTCAAGTATCTGCAAATAGGGTAATTGTGAAGCATTAAGCATTTATTGGTGAAAAATGTATATATTCTCATTCCAGGAAATAAGTGAGTAAAATTGAATAAATGCTTTAAAGTTTACCATATTGCCAGTGGTTTCACAACCGTTCTCCTGTATTTATTTATCAAGTCAAATAAAAATGATGAAGACTACCTGTGTTTTCAGTTGTTTTAGGAACAGCTGTTTAAAGTGTACCTACATGTGTATGAAAGTAACTTACGTGGCCAGTGAGGCACAAGATGGGTGTTACTAAGGGCTGTAATTACCTGTCCCATCTTTCTCGTCAGTCACATAAAAGTTGGGTGGGAAAGTGAGAAAACGTAAAAAGCTGAGTACTTAACAGCCTTTTGCAAGAGTGAAAGGCCGCTGGGAACAGACCCTAACTGTGATGCTGGGGCAGGTCGGGAATGTCCCTGAACAGTGTAACCGAGTACAAACCCATCCCCAAGGGTGTGGCCTCTGAATGACCCGGCTGGGCTGACATCGGGGTTGGTTCTGCGGCCGTGACCATTGGAACGGCTGTTCCTTACAGGGTCGTGGGACCCGCAGGGACATGCTCTCGGAATCACTTTGGCCCGAGACTGACTTCTCTTCACTGGTAACAGCCCTGCGCCCACTGATGGCTTTACCTGTGGTCTCTCGGCCAGGGCCAGGGCCAGGTCAAAGTGTAGTTTTCAGCTTCCTCACAAAGAGTTTTCGTGTGCTCAGCACCCTTTGTTTCAGACACCAGAACAACGACCTCTGCTAGGGGGACCGTCCTCCTGTCGTTCAAGGATGACAGAGAACGAGCAGCGGCTCTGCCTCTGCTGTGTGGGGGAGACGGCGCGGGAACGGGGCGTGCAGCCACGCCCAGGCTCACTCACGGTTTGCAGGCGGCGGCCCTACAGGTGGGTGTCGGTGAAGGTGGTGTGCTCCTTGGTCACGGAGCTGAAGCCCTTGATGGCGTTCATCAGGTCCTCCTCGTCCAGGTACTGGAAAGAAGCCGTCTCGTTAGGGGAGGCTCGCCGTCGCAGCGCCCGCCCCCCAGCGGCAGTTCCAATCCCCTGCGCTCCACTGAGGTGAGGCTGGAGCCCTCCTTGCCTTAGACTCACGGGAAGCATCGGGTCACACGCACAGGTGAGCGACACACTAAGCCAAAGTATGTGTCATGGAGGAGCGCATTGTGCCACACCATCTTTCTAAGCCTGTGTTCTGGTCAGCAAAGCGGAGCCAATATATAAAAGAGGGGTGGGCAAGTAAGAACATTTTAAAGATGGAGTACTTACGCAGCCTTTATGTGTGTGTGTGTGTGTGTGTGTGTATACACACACTCATTTGAGATTTAGTTCAAAATGCAGCGGAAGAGCCGGAACACAAGCTGTATGGCTCCCTGCTCCCCACTCCCACTGCCTTTGTGTATTGAGTAGGTTCAGGAATATCAATCCTAAGGAAAGTTAATGCGCCACCTACTGGCATCTCCGGAGCAGTCCGGCACTGCTGGGCATGCTGCCTGCTCCTAGCCCTGGACAGCAGGCACAAATGGCCCCTCGTGGGACAGTGGAAAATGGCTCTGCAGTCACAGGATGTTTCTTAGGTCCCAGTTCATGAAAAAAGGACTCTGTGTGCCCTCGGGCGAGGACACCGGCACCTGAGCCCTCGCTGTGCTGCGCTGAACCACCTGAAACGGCCATTGTGCATGTGCATCTGACATGATGAGACTGGTACAATGATTCCTGCCATTTAGAAACTAGATCTGAGATAGAACCGTGGAACTTAGTCCTGTTAACATCAAGGAAATTCTTGATTTAAAAAAGCCTATCACACGCACGCACACACACACACAAAGCCTATCACATGCCCAGCCAACGTGGCTCAGTGGCTGAGCATCGACCTATGAACCAGGAGGTCACGGTTTGATTCCTGGTCAGGGCACATGCCAGGGTTGTGGGCTCGATCCCCAGTGGGGGGCTTGCAGGAGGCAGCTGATCAATGATTCTCATCATTGATGTTTCTCTCCCCCTTCCTCTCTGAAATCAAAAAATATATATTTTTAAATGCCTATCATACATCATCATGCCCAATAAGCCCACTGTGTGTTTCTTGTCACTGTGATTGGAACCTGGAGTCTGGGAACTTGCTTGAAGAGTCTTCCTTAGTTAAGAAGGGCTTCAAGGAAGCCAGCAGCTCTTGGGGTGAAGGAAAAGTTAGAACTTGGGGAGAAGGACGGGGGAGAGCAGGAGCAGAGGGTGGGAGAAATGCCGGTGGCGAATTCTGCCTGGAGGGGAGTGCGAGCGAAGCCCTTGGCTGGCTCTGTTTATTACCTACTGTCCCCAAGGACCGACCCGCCAGCAGACACCTAGGGAGTCGGCACAAGGAAGAAGTTTGCCGGGCGGTACAAGCTGGGGATTTGTTCATTCCAGTCACCGGGGCTCATGGCAAACAACAGAGCCAATTACGTTTCCAGTCCTTTCGACCATGTATGTCTCTTCACTTACTCATGAGTGTATTTTTTGAGCTCTATTTTGTGCTAACAAAACAAGACGACTTTTCTACCCTGCTCGTCCAACAGTCACAGAGACACCAGTGAGCTGTTGGGTGAAGGGTCGGAGGGGTGCCCTGTGCCGGGTGAGGGGGAGGCAGCCCTCAGCAGGTGCAGGAGGACATCCCGCTCGGGTGTAGAGCGAAGGCTCCGGGAGAACGCACTCACCAGGCCGCTGTCGTGGCCCATGATGGTCTCCCACAGCGCGTCGTCCACCAGGACTTTCTTGTCGTGCAGGTCCAGGAGCTGGCTGACGCTGCGGTGCAGGGAGCCCTGGGAGGCCTGGCTGAGCTGGCTCTGGCTCGGGATCCGGAGGACAGAGATGCTGTGGTTGCTCCTGAGGCTCACGCGGGCCCCAGACCGCGGGATCTTGGTGTCGGCCAATCCCTGCAGAGGAAGTTTCCGTGATCAGTGGAACGCCCCGAGCAGCCCCCTCCCATGGCCCCGCTAAGGGAGCACGTTCGTACTGCACTTAAAGTGTGCAGCGTGGCCCTGGCTGGTGTGGCTCCGTGGATAGAGCGTCAGCCTGCGGACTCAAGGGTCCCAGGTTCGATCCTGGTCAAGGGCACGTCCCTCAGTTGCAGGCTCCTCCCCAGCCCGGGCCCTGGCCGGGGCTCATGCAGGAGGCAGCCAATGGATGTGTTTTTCTCACATCGATGTTTCTGTCTTCCCCTCCCTTTTACATTCTCCCAAAAAATCAATGAAAAAATAACTTCGGGTGAGGATTAAAAAAAAAAAAGGTGGATTGGACTTCTCCCTCCCTTTCTTCTCATCCCGTCTCTTTCCCCTTATAGGCTCCAGCCTCCGAAGTAAAACAGGTCTGGTACTAACATCAGGAAACACAAAGGCACTCGAAGACCTCGAACCTGATGAGGCCCCAGAACGCGCTCAAAGGCAGGTCTAGCTGCTCTTAAACATGGGCGGGCTCTGAGTTCCCCTCATGTCAACACGCCACCCAGGGGCCATGCACCCACGCAGCACACGGAGGGAGCTACCTCGAAGTGCATGGTATAGCTCTTGAGGGTGACATTGCTGCACGCGTCCGATACGTCAGCCACGGAGTCAAACTGGGGACAGACGGGGAGGCGGCGGTCAGCGCTGGCGGCACTTCACAGCACCATCTTGGTGCCTCTCCAGTGACAGCCGAGCACGCTCACACCCCACTGCCATCCTGGGATGCGCATGCCCCGGGACACACACACCTGCACACGCTGCATCCGCGCCAGCCACGCAGCACCGGCCTCCCAGGGAGCCTGCCCTTCCCCGTCCCCAGCATGCCTGCTCCTTGGGCATGGCAGCCTGGTCAGGGGCTCCCCCACCGCTCCCTGCTGTGTCCCGGGGAAAGGAGCAGACCCGGGAGGCGGACAAGGCTACCATTCGCTCGTTTCCACCTTTTAGTGTTGAAACTCGCCCTAGCCGGTGTGGCTCAGTGGATAGAGCACCGGCCCATGGACTGAAGGGTCCCGGGTTCGATTCCAATCAAGGGCATGTACCTCGGGTGTAGGCTCAATCCCTGTGTGGGAGGCAACCTATCAATGTGTCTCTCTCACATCTATGTTTCTGTCTCCTCCACTCTCTCTAAAAATCAATGGAAAAAATATCCTCGGGTGAGGATTCAACAACAAAAAGAATGCTCTAGAACAGTGGTCGGCAAACTGGCTCACGAGCCACATGCGGCTCTTTGGCCCCTTGAGTGTGGCTCTTCCTAAGCCGTCGGAGCACCCTAATTAAGTTAATAACAATAACAATGTACTTACCTATATAGTTTAAGTATAAAAAATTTGGCTCTCAAATGAAATTTCAATCGTTGTACTGTTGATATTTGGCTCTTTGACTAATGAGTTTGCCGACCACTGGGCTAGAGTTAGGCTCCCAGCCCTCACGCTCAGTCAGACACAACTACCACCCAGTCCCGGTCACGAGGCCCCGGGAACGTGTCCCTCTATAAAGGCGAGCCTTCCGGTCTGGTGCTGGGAGCGGGCGGCCTTCAGACAAACCATGTGGGTCTGTCCCGGGGGATAGACACCGAGCTGGGACATCCTCTTCGGCGCAGGAACCAGGGGCGGCCTCTCCCGGATGAACGGCTCCTTGTGGATCTTCCTCTGCAGAATCAGGGACAGGAAGATGGCCAGCAAGATCAGGCCCAGGACGGCCATCAGCGCGATGAACCACAGCTCGTCGTAGAACTCGGTGCCTCTGCTCCCCAACCCCTTCTTCCCTCCGGGCGTGGCCAGCACCAGGCCTGCAGGACCGGGGAGAGGAGGGGAGGTCATTCTGGGCGGCGGGTCTGCCATCTCCTGCCCCGTGTTGGGCAGGAAATGGGGAGGGAGTTCGAAGGGATGTGACTTAGTGACCTGAAGTCCACTTCTGACAGCTCCGTGGCGACGAGAGTCCCTGTGCCTCAGGGCTCTGCTCCCGCACATCTACGATGAAGAGGGGGTCACAGCACAGGTCAGAAGTCCCCTAATTAGGAACCAATGTGTGTTGTTTGATGACAATCAAACCGCCACCTTGGCTGTGCCCTCGGAGAGTCCGGTTGCCTGTCTGCGTGGCGCAGGGCCGCAGCCCCAGAAGTTGATCTGACGGGCCCAGTGGACCCCTTGCCTGAGAGGACACGGGGAATGCAGGGCAGCCTGCCGGAGGGAAGCCTGGGAAAGGAAAGAGCTTGGAGCCGCAGGAGGGAAGTGAGCCCGGCCTGGCCTTCCTGCTGGGAGGCTGCCTCCAGGCAAGAGGACGGCAGCAGCGAACAAGCTACATCATGAAAACGAGACCTGACTGTTCTCGCTGGTCGGACAATACATCTCGGAATTTTCTGTGACTTTGCACAGTCCTCAGAGCTCCTCTTCTCATCGGGGGAAACCTTTCTTTTCAAAGTCCCCTTTCATTTTGAGGGACTCGACCCATCAGTGGCTGTGCTCAATGTGGGGACCTGGTCCACTGGGATGGGCTTACTTACAGAGCAGGTGCCTAGCCCAGCTGGTGTGGCTCAGTGGTTGAGCACTGACCTATGAACCAGGAGGTCAGGGTTCAATTCCTGGTCAGGGCACATGCCCAGGTTGTGGGCTCAATCCCCAGTGTGGGGCGTGCAGGAGGCAGCCGATCCATGATTCTCTATCATCACTGATGTTTCTATCTCCCACCCCTTCCTCTCTGATATCAATTTTAAAAATATATACATATATACATATACATATACATATACATATACATAAAGAGCAGGTACCAGGGCCCTCCGCTTCCGAGTCTGTGCCAGGGGCCCGGGAAACTATGCAACAGACAAGCACAGTGAGGTGACTCTTATGCTCACTTAAATTTGAGAACCATTGCTAAGAAAAAAAAAATGTACAGGGCCAACGGAAAAACCAGGTTCAAGTTCTCATCTTAGGCACGAGCCTGAGGAGCACCCGGGGTGAGTTCTGGGGTCCCTCGGGCCTCCGAATGCCCACTTTAGACACTGGGTTGCTGAATATACCAGCTGAGGTCGGCTCCAGGCACTGCTGCTCCGTGAAAGGAGACAGACTATGTGGGGAACTGTGTTAGGTACTCTCAGAAGTTTACGGGGCATCCAGATGTGAAACATCTGGGAAAATGAACTAATTTTATTACTTTACATACTAAAACCACCCTTGATAACAATCTGAATGGTCACCTGAGTTTCAGAATAATAGGACATTTTTATTAAGAGAAAAGCCAACTACCAGTGTGTATGCAAATCTGACATGACAGTACTGACTGGACTGTAGAACAGGGTATCCGTCCAAGTCCTTGCTAACAGAAAAGGTTGGGCACTTCTCTAACATGCCCTTTGAAATTGTCAAGTTTCATAGATGTTAGATTCAAAGATTGTGGGTAGAACTCAATTTAAAAGATGGTCCAGCCCTAGCTGGTTTGACTCAGTGGATAGAGAGCCTGCAGACTGAAGGGTTCTGAGTTCAATTCCAGTCAACGGCACATGCTCAGGTTGCAGGCTCGATCCCCAGTAGTGGGCGTGCAGGAGGCAGCTGATCAATGCTTCTCTCTCATCGTTGATGTTTCTATCTTTCTCTCCCTCTCATTTCCTCTCTGAAATCAATAAAAATATACATTTAAAAATAAAAATAAATCAAAGGTGTTCCAAAATGTTGCAATTCTCTCTCTTTGGCTACATTACTCGGTATTGATGGTTGATCGCCATCTTTCACGGGGGATACAAGACAGAAATTTCCCCAAATCACCGGTTTAGGTTCGGAAGCTGGAACATTGCCGCTGTGATCAGCATGGATTGGCACCAGAGCCTTTTCTCTTCCTCTGATCTCCTCCCTGTGACTTTCTCTACAAATCACTGTCTCCGGGGAACAAGGGCACATACGCAGCTCTTTCCCTGCAGGGTCTGCGTAAGGGGGAAGCTGACCTCTGCCTACAAGTCCACGACTGGCATCTGAAGAGTCTAGCTAACTCCTTGCCTCACATCCATTCCAGGAGGACTTTTGAAGATTTCCTTCGACCCTTCACACAATTCCTTCCGAGCATCTATGGTAACGTGTCAGCACATGTGTGCAAACACCCGCATGTTTCTTTAGGAAAAGGAGCAGGTGGTGCCCTAGGCGTGACGCGAGGCAGGGCTTACCGAGGCCCGTGGAGGGGTCGTACTGGATCAGAGGTGTCTTGGCGCTTCCTTCCTCCGTGGTGCACGTGACCTGGAAAAGGAAGGCTGGACAGAAGGTAAGGGACTCGGTCATCCACACCCACCAGCAGGGGGCACACTCTTAGAAGAACAATGCATCACAGCAGGAAAACGTCTGAAAGCAGAATCCCAGGGCAATGGTGAGGTTTCACCCAATACGCAAACCTATTTGTAATTGTATAATTATGGAGCTGCAATTAGTGCACTAATAGTGTGTGTGTAACAGAACTAGGGAAGTTTAGAGCTTATATAGCAAAGTAAAAGAATTACCACGGTCTGGCCTATGTGGCTCAGTGATTGACCGTCGATCTACGGACCAAGAGGTCACTGTTCAATTCCTGCTCCGGGCACATGGTCAGGTTGCAGGGTTGACCCCCAGTAGGGGGTGTGCAGGAGGCAGCCCATCAGTGTTTCTCTCTCATCATTGATGTTTCTATCTCTCTATCACTCTCCCTTCCTCTCTGAAATCAATAACAATTAAAAAAGAATTATCAGAGGAGAAAGAATGGTACACAGAGTGTATCTTGTTCTGCATGTGGTCTGTACCTGTTCCTTTAAAACTTACAGGTGTAAGTTCTCATGAAGGGACCCAAAGTGGAAGTGGCCGTTGAGGCCCTGCTGGCCACGGTTCAGAGTGACCATCTCGTGACGCTAGGGACCCGAGCGCCTTCCACACGGAGGTATAAAAGCCCGACACTCACTGCGGTCCCCAGTCCTCGGGATGTAGAGGGTGGTGTCCAGGCCACGGTACACACGCCGGCCCCCGTCGGTCAGCACGAACTCCTTCAGCGGGCCGTGCAGGAGGAAGGAGTCGGCCCAGCTGACACACACCACTGTCAAGTTGCTGGTCACCGAGAACGGGGCCTGGTACTGAGGGGCTGTGGGAAACAAATCTGGATGTTAGCGAAATGATGACCTCCGACTGTGTGTGTACCTTTAAAAAATATATATATGAGTAATAAATTGCTTTTCGCGTTGCCAGAATTCTTTCTATGACCCTCAGTGTTTAATAAAACGGGCGCTGGAGGAGAAAAGACCACCAGTGGGAACGTGTGTGCAATGCTTTCTCAGCAAAACTGCACCTGCTTCCCCCCCCAAAAAAATCAATGGAGAGTAGTGTTTTATGAAAGAAAACCATTAACATACAACGGTTCTGCTCACCAACATAACCCTGCAGCTCATCTTTTGTTGCTTTTCCCCTCTTTTAACAGGCAAAGGATCCTTAACACTATTAACTACAGTAGATAGCCATTTTCATAGCAAATCAATATTTATTGCTACAAAGCCCCAAGGACTAGATGAAATACACACACACACACACACACACACACCAAACTGCTTAGATAGTGAATTATGTCCAATTGGCACCCATTTATTTTTAAAGCTTTTTCTTGAACTGTTTGTTTATTTTCTAAGAGTGTTAAAGAGCCTTGCAAACAGCAATGCGAGTGTAATAACTCATGGCCCGGCTCAGCACTCAGGAGCGCGGTACATTAAAATCTCCATGTTATTAAGTGCAAGAGGCACGCTTTTTTGTTACTGTTAATTCTCACCCGAGGCTGTTTTCTCATTTATTTTTAGAGAGAGTGAAAGGGAGGAGGAGAGACAGAGAGAGACATCGATGTGAGAGAGACACGTGCTCGGACAGGGCCAAGAATCAAACCTGTAACCCAGGTACATGCCCTTGATCGGAATCGAACCAGGAACCCTTCAGTCCACGGGCCGATGCTCTAGCCACTGAGCAACCCGGCTAGGGGATGAGGCATGCTTTCTAACAGCCCCCTTCACTGCCGTCTCAGTAGCAGCCCATGAAACGGGACCTCCACGCAAACCCTTTCATAAAACGGGTTTTCCCTGCCCTCATGATGCACCTCGCCCACTGCCCTCTAACTGCCTCTGGTTATGGTGGGGCCGCTGCTACTCACGCTCTCTCTGGGTGGTGAAGCGGATCCACTTGGAGGCTGTGCTGCCTGCCTGGTTGTGGGCCAGGACGCGCAGCCTGTAGGTGGTGTAAGGCTGGAGCCCCCCCAGGCTGGCGCTGGGCCCCGGGCCCCTGTACTGCGTCTCCGTCTGGCTGGGGGTGCAGGGAGCCTCTGTGTGGGGAAGGCAGGCTCTGTGCAGCTGGAGCTCGTAGCTGGAAGGGGGACGGACACGTCAGGAGAAAACGGGCATGGAATCAGTGTAACTCTCCCGTAAACTGGTTCTGTTTTGTTTTCCTTGAACTACAAGCTGTTGAAAATTGCCATTCATGGGGAAAAGCTCAGACCCACTTTATTTTGTTGTGTGTGTTTTAATTGATTTCAGAGAGAGAGGAAGGGAGACGGAGAGAGAATCATTCATCGGCTGCCTCCTGCACGCCCTCTACTGGGGATCGAGCCCACAACTCCGGCATGTGCCCTGACCAGGAATCGAACCCTGGCCTCCTGGTTCACAGGCTCACACACTTAACCACCGAGCCACGCCGGCTGGAGGTGGACCCACTTTACTGAGCTGGTGGAGGTGAACAGCAGGGATGGTGAGGGAAGTCCCACATGGACACACCCTGCCGTCCGCCCAGCGGCTGGTCATCCTCGTTGGCAGAGTGAGACCTTTCTCTCTTTTCAGAGGAGACTGAGAACACGGCTCTCCTTCACGAAAAATGAAAAAGATCGTTTCCTCCCGACTGTTTTGAGTGAAATAACTTCTCTGTTCTTGCAAACAATGGCTCATTTCAATGTTTTAAGTAAGACTGAGGAAATTCTGAGTTAACCACAGGACTGGATGTCCCAGCAGAAGCTACAGAATGGATCACTTGAGAACCATGAGGGAGGAGGCGCAAATTCCTCCAGTGAGTGCGAACACAGGCCAGGCAGCATCTCTCTTATTTAAAGACAAGTTTGTGGCTCTCCTTTCGATCCTTAGTTGAATTATGACTGAAATGCTTTGCAGGGGACATGACCACAGAAACCAGCAAATCTGGCCCATTGGCTAGAGGCATCTGCTAGCAGGGAGCGGGATATGTCGGCAAGCAGGCCTTATTTGGGCTGATTCGTCCTTCTGGCTGGCCGATTACCTTTGGATGATGCCGTTGGGGAAGAGGGGGGGACTCCACAGGAAGGAGGCTGTCCTGGAGGCGAGCGCCTGGATGTGGGGGGAGGCCACCCCGGCGGGCGGAGCAGGGCGCGTCCTCAGCTCCGCCGTGGGCCCCCTGCTGCAGCAGTTGAAGCAGGTGCAGGCCTCCACGCCAACGGAGTAGGTGGTGAAGGGCTGCAGGCCGCGGAGGGTCTGCTGGGCGGCCGGGCCTTCCGACAGCTGTGGACAGAGAAGCTGATGAGGCTGGGCCCAGACCTCAGTGACAGATCTGCATCCCGCACCCCACCTCCTAGGACTGGGGCGCCACACCAGGCAGCCTGGGAGGCGCACTGTGGATGTGGCTAGTACTTGCCCCCAAGGAATTACCAACCCGTAGGACAGGCATGACTGAAACAGGCCAAAAATAATGATTTCCGAGACAGAAGTTAGAGGTAACAGGACAGAAAACACAAGGCATACATTGTCTATTATAGAAAGATATTAGAAAATGGCACAAAACGCACAAAATATGGATCAAATTCTGCAACCCTTGGAATTGATGCCTTTAAAAAAAACAACAAAATCTGTATTTGAATTATACTCCTAGTCAACACTCGCCAAGCCCATGTTCGGCCATTGTTATTTGCATGTAATTTTTGGGTTGAATAGTGCCTCGAATCCATGATTGAGTTGGGTATTTAGGAGCTTGAAATATATATACTTGATATATTTGTATAGTTTACATATTGCATATTTTATATATTACATACATATTTAAGAGTTTGATAGTCCATCTTTTTCTCTAAGGGTGGTGGGTATATGGAATATCATAGTCTTTTTCTCCATTATGCTTGCTACATTATAAACTTTTTGGCTTATTTGGAGCAATTTTTTTTTTAACCTCATTGTGGTTTTATTAAGTACTTGTTGGAACAGAAGCCATCAAAAACTGGTAATTAGTTTTCACACTGACATACACAACATATAATTAAGAAGAGCTGTCTATTATTGCAAAAAATTGTGTACAATACACTCCAAATATAAATTATTTTACTTCATTAATATTATCATTTTATAAGTATAGATAATCAAGGGTTGATTGTATTTACATCATCTATATTTATTGACTACGAAGCCCTGTAGAAAATATGCTAATTTCCCTTTAACATGCAATAGACTTCCTTGCATCTGAGAGTTACCTGGTGAATTGTGTTTCAGTATCTGCCACTCTGGCCTCTGGGGACTTCTCCACTCTTGCCCAAATTGTTCCCTAAATTGGTCTAAGTAGTTTAGGATGAGATCCTGGGACCTGCACAATTTCTCTATGGGGTCTGTGCGAACTAAACGCTATAATCTGTCCTTATTCCTGAGAAAGGAAAGAGTGACGAGAAAAGAGACTTCCTCCCAAGGGCTCAGCCTCCCCATGTGAATAATGGAGCTGGTCTTCGTGGTTTTTTTTGTCGCTAATCCTCACCTGAGTATATGTTTCCATTGATTTTTAGAGAGAGTGAAAGGAAGGGGGAGAGGCAGAGTGAGAGAAATGCGGATGTGAGAGAGACACGTTGATTGGCTGCCTCCCATACTCGCCCTGACAGGGGATTGGGCCTACAACCGAGGTACATGGAATCGAATGTGTGACCCGGCAGTCTGCAGCCGACGCTCTATCCATTGAGCCAGAGCAGCTCGGGCAGGAGCTGGCCTTCTTGACTGGGGTGGCCCTTCCAGCCAGTGGCTCATGGGGCACGTCTCCCCAATGGGCCCCCAGATGTGTCCATACACAGACTGTGGTTCTAGAGCTTTGTGGATTGAGCTGCTCTGCTGTCCCTGCCAAGGTGCTAGAACTTTCTCGAAGTCGCTAACAGAAAGATGAGTTTCCTGGGTGCTGCCGGAGACCTTGGAGCACCACAACGAGGATTCCAAGGATGTTCTTTGCTCTGGTTTGGTTGTTTTTTTCTTGTTCATAGTAACACTGACACACCTCCAATGGCCACCTGTCTGCGCCTGACTATAGACCACTGCTGCATGAAGCGCTTGACGGGCGTTTTCTAACTAAATTAATTTGATTTTAGTATCCCTGAAGTCTTAGGACTCTCACAACATCCCTGGAGTCTTGAATAACACCTTCAGCAAGTCCCTCCATGGGAATTTCTGTATTTTCTGTGTGTCCTAATGCTCACTGCTGTTTCTTCTCATAGGGATCATTGCGCCACTAAGCTCATCACCAGGCCACTGAGAACAGACAGTAAGAAAGACGGAGCAAGGAGAAGATAAAGCAAGGGCATCATGGTTTATATTTTTAAAAATAAATAGCTCGGCTGGCATGGCTCAGTGGTTGAGTGTCAACCTATGAACCAGGAGGTTTCGGTTCAATTCCCAGTCAGAGCACATGCCCCGGTTTCAGGCTTGTACCCAGTAAGGGGCATGCAGGAGGCAGCCGGTCAATGATTCTTTCTCATCATCGATGTTTCTATCTTTCTCTCCTTCCCTCCCTTCCTTTCTGAAATCAATAAGAAGAAAGGAAGGAAGGAAGGAAGGAAGGAAGGAAGGAAGGAAGGAAGGAAGGAAGGAAGGAAGTTGGAAGGTGCCGGGAGCTGGTCCATCCTTGCTGTTTCAAAGGACCTGGCATATATGGCATACTGTTCTTAATATGTTTGCTCACCTTCTTGGCACTATGTGTTTTAACAAAGGTCTCTGAGAAAGGTTGTTTCCCCAGGTAGGGATTTTCCCCTGAAGTTAGGGAGGGAATAAAATCTCTTTAAGTGCCAGGTGGGTAATTAATCACTTTAACTACGAACAATCATGCTTAAGCTACATAATCTTTACTCCCTGGAATGGAGATAAGAAACGCCCTAACCTTTATAATAGAGATAGGATTGAATCAACTGGTATAAATACGGATGTAACAAGAGGGAGAGAGACAGAAATTGGCACAGAACCTACACAGAACGTTCTCTAGAGACAGAAGAACTTCGCTGGAGAGAACATGGCAAAAGATCCTGGACAGAAACTGGCCTCAGAACCTAGAGACAGAACCTAGCGAGAGAACATGGCAAAAGATCCTGGACTGAACCTGACTACAGAAATTGGCAAGAGAACCTGACTAGAACCTGGTGACTGAACCTGGCTGGAGAACCTGGACAGAACCTGGCTGGAGAACCTAGCGAGGGAACATGGCTACAGAACCTGGCTGGAGAACCTAGCAAGAGACCATGGACACAGAACCTGACTGGAGATCCTAAACAGAACTTCGCTGGAGATCCTAAACAGAACTTCGCTGGAGATCCAGACCAGAACTTGGCTGGAGATCCTGGCTAGGCTGCTGATCAACTGAACGCTGTCTCCATGTCATTCCTTCTTCGCCGACTCCGTCCACACCTTTGGGGACCCCTGGACCTGCTGGGGTTGGACCCCGGCAGGAAGGAAGGAAGTGAGGGAGGGAGGGAGGGAGACTCTATTACTCACCACCAGCTCTGCCCCGCCAGTGCTGTTGGAGAAGAGCCTGTAGAGGCTGACAATGCCATTGGGCTTCCCAGGGGCGCTGATGTTGACCACGGCTTGGGTAGAAGACACGACGTGGAACCTGGGGGCCCCAAGACCTTCTGGGGGGGCAGGTCCCGTTCTACACCGCGTCCAGCTACTGGGGGCTTTCCCTGCTGAATTCACTGCCCAGACCTTCAAAGAGAAATCATTGAGACCAGTCAACAGCAAGATAACCTCAGGCTGAAAGAACACAGTTGGCAACCCATAGCGACCGAACACAGCGGAACGAGATACACTTGGATCTTGCAACTCTGTGACCGCAAAGGAGTTTGGGTCCTTCCTCTTTGTTTTGCCTTTGCCCCTGAGAACACAGAAGGGCTCTCTGGGGAGCCCTGATTTCCGACTGCAGTGGCTGATTTGAGCTCGATGGAAAACTGTTCGTCTCTGGGCGGGAGGTGGCGGGATTTTTGTCAGCTTCTGCAAACTGGATGGCTCTGCAGACTCCTTAAAACTCAGCAATTCTTAAACACTGTCCCCACCAAATCTGCATGGAAATTAGATTTTCCTTTCATCAAGGAGGGAATCAACATATGGAAGGATGTATAATCTTATTTATCAAGAACTATTTGTATAATTAAGCACGAATATCCTAAAAGGTTGCCTTGGGTCATCATTTGCATGAGTAAGTAATTTGTAGAATGTCAGGTACAATAGACAGAGTAGATGGATGTGTGAGTGTATAGGGTTAAATTAGGCCCAATAACAGCCAACTACAGAGTGATCAATCAGAATGATAGATCTAAATGACAATACGAGAAGACTGTCTGCGTGTTTAGGAGTACCAGTATTCCTTAGTAAGCTTTCATTTTGAGCAGTGTAACTTCAGGAATTTTTTTTTTCTCATTTGGTGTCTTTTTTCCCCCTCTATCTATCTATCTATCTATCTATCTATCTATCTATCTATTATCTACCTACCTATCCACCCATCCACCTGCCTACCCATTCATTCATTCATCCACCCACCCACTTATCCATCCAAACTTGCCCTGAGCTTTTAAAGACACATCTGGAAAGCTGGTTTGATTCTACAGTCCACACTTTCTAGGTGTGCTGTGACAAAAAACAAACAAACAAACACATGCCGAACTTTCAAAATCTGAGACATTTAGAAGAAAAAAAAAAACCTGTAGGAGAGTACTTTGCATGGAGAATTGAGTTTTGTTTTGCTTTGGCATCAATAATATCTTCAAGAGAATAAACACTGGAGAGGTCTTTAGGAGTTCGGCCAACTCCCACGAGTGCTTCCACACATTTTTAAGGAGGTGGATTCCTTTGCAAAAGTAAAACTCCTGATGTTGAAATGCTCTTGGGTGGCTGTCACATGCAATGCTGCAGCCCCTTGCTGACGGGATGACTAACCTACTTACATATCAGAACTTGCTCTTTTCAGAGTTCTGATACAGTCTCTCATCATTTGCATGATAATTACCTACATTTTATGCACTCTACAATTTACAACACACTTGGACATACGCTAGCTGACTTAGCCCTCCCAACAGAACCATGTAGGGTGGTTGGATAATGTATCATAAGCCCATTTTACAGGTGAGGAAATTGAGGTTCTCTTGTTCAAAGTGACAGAAGTTACAAGAGCTGAAACTAGAATTCTGCTCTCCGATAAACACTTTTACCGCTCTTTCCAATATATTGTGTGTTTGATTCTGTATGTCATCCACATGCATAAGTGAATTACGTGCAATCAAGGAAGTTAAATAACTGCTCCACAGACAAACACCTGTGATTCTGGATTAAAATCTCTTAACTGGCAAGGATGGAGAGATGTGCCCATGTTGTATTAGTGGATGGAGGTTGGCTGTGAAAGGCACAGGGAGGTACAGAGAAGGAAGCCCAGCAATGGGAGAGCCAGGCCTCCTGGAAACGCAAGTCCAGGTCAAAACACCGCTGTAACGCCCAGCTGGCGTGGCTCAGTGCTTGAGCTTCGACCTATGAACCAGGAGGTCACAGTTTGTGGGCTCCATCCCCAGTGGGGGGCGTGCAGGAAGCAGACGATCAATGATTCTCTCTCATCATTGATGTTTCTCTCTCTCTCCCTCTCCCTTCCTCTCTGAAATCAATAATAATAATAATAATAATAAATATTTTTTTAAAAGAAAGAAAAACCATTGTAGCTGCTTTTACAATCCCTTCTGAATGGGCCAAGGTCAGTCTGAGAGGGGAAGTTAGGGAGGAGGTCAGAGTTCAGGGCTGATAAGAAAGTCCCTGACTGCTCAGTCTGCTCCAGACCAACCCCTTTCACTGCAAATACCTTCCTATGGGTGGCGCGAGGGGCATTTTTTATTTCACAAGGAGTGAAAAAAAAAACTTTTAAAGAATATATGCAAAATAAGGAGCATATACTGATACCAACTTCTTTGCTAAGAATAGGGCTTTGGCTGGTGATCTAAGGGCACACAGAACTTTAGCGGGGGTTGCAATGGCTGGGAAAACAGGAGGAGAATAGAGTAGGTGTAATAAAATAAAGCGTCAGCGAGTTGTCCATTGGTTACTGGGCACCGATAAGAGAGAAGTGCAGGTCTGAGGGGAAACAGGGATGGCTCCTAGAAAGTGCTTAGCAGGGGGCTGGCCCAGGCTTCGGCTCACTCACTTTGTTTTCCTTTTTGACGAAGATTTAGGGCCACAGAAACCAGGAGGACTTTGTGATCCTGGTGCTGCCAGAAGGGCTAACCCTCATGGCTTCCTGAACTCTGACTGGGTGGGGTCCTACTTCCAAATGGGATTTAACCCTTGGTATTTTAAAGCTACTTTGAGTCTCAACATGATCGTCTTGCTGTATTTCTTCAGAAATAGTCTCTTCTAAAAACGAGGCAATAGAAAACTCCCCACCCCTGACTGGGAACGGGTGAAGGAGCTAATGCCTTTGTCTTTCACGAGAGACCTCCATAATACAGTGCTCCCCCCCCCAGTCTTTCTTTTCAGTATTCAATCAATTTGAGATCAAAATAGCATTCATATAAATCAACATGCTTATGCAAAGCAGGATCAGCTATTCACAGGAGCCACTCTGAAAATGAAAGCAGTTATGAGGAGGGGAAAGCCGGCCGAGATAATGAGCATTACGGACTCCAGGAGACTGGAACCACAAGGCCGTGTTCCTGTACACCAAACCCCCAGAGGGAAAGGAAAAGAGAGACTGGCGGTGATAGCTCCTCTGCCTTGCTCTGTTGAGGTGAAAGTCCTTCCCCCAAAAGTTGCCATGGATTTTGGTCTCTTTCCAGCTAAACAAGGGATGAAGGAAGTAGAGTGTAGTTCAGGGTTCAGAATAAAAATGCGAACAGATTATGATTATGATTTCTAAGGGGAAACAATGGCCTCAAGATTTGGGTCCATCTTTATGGGGGGAAAGAGAAGGAGAGATCCTGCATGGGAAATTTTGAGCAATATGCCGGGATCTATTAACTTCAGTGAACCAATACAAAAATCAAGAAATAAAATATCTTATGAACAAACATAGAATTATCTACTTTATTTCTCTCTCTCTCTCTTATTCTATTCATTCTTTCTCTTATTCTATTCAATCTATGTATGTATGCATGTATGTACCTACCTATCTACCTACCTACCTCTTCACCATTTACCTAACTGACAAGCCATTCCTTTTGATTTGTATCCCAAGACTCCCTCCCATGATCACTGGGAACATAAACACACTGGGTATGGGCTGCTCACAGGATAAAAGGGACATGAATGGGGGAGGGAGGGTGAAATAAGGTTTACAAATTCCATGGCCAAGAGAAAAATGTACGGATGCTGCTCAGCTTTGATTACTTCAGAGTGTCCTTATACCTGCAGTATCCTGCCAAACATATTTATTCTTTTAAATAAAAAAAAAATGACTAAAGTTTCCACTAAACAACTTCCTGATTTGGGCTCAGCACACACTTGTACGCGTGAAGGTGTGCACACACACAAGCGCACAGTGACAGCTGTCAGAGGGAGGGACCTCCCCAGGAAGGACCGTAAACGTGAGCAGGTCAGCGCTGGCTGGGTCAGGTGCTTCCTTCTCTAGGGTTTTGGTTGTAAACATGAAAAGAGGTACAGTGTAAGATGTCACAGAAAACCCAGGCCAGCCATAGGAATAAACAGGAAAGAACTGAAACCACTGAGCCACAAATTCTATAACTGACTAGTAAAACATTAGGTTCATTTGTTTATATTTCTATTTTTGATCTAAGTTTTAAAATGTCTAACTAGCGATTATTACCACCTTTATGCTATTGTCCATTAAAAAAATTTTTTATTGACTCTTCCCTCCCCCAAGGACCAATTAACTGCATTTTGCCTTAAAATTTTTAATTACACAACGTGTCAGCATCTGCTCTCTACACTATCTGGATCCAGTGGAGGTCTCTTTGATACACTATTTGCTATCATTTCCCATACAAAAATGGAATATAGGAATAACCAAATTCAATCAGCGATCTTTCACAGAAAAGCCTCTAATCTGTTAACTCCTTATGTAAGTGACAGTGACTGCCTTGCCCTTGGAGCAACTGGAGATCTTGCTGCTTATTATGAGTTGAATTTAAACAGTTCCTCTCAGAGGCTTGAGATGCAGAGAAATGTCTGAGGTTTTTGAAACTTTGGAATATTCTATAACATGCTTCCTAGTGGAATATGACAATTTTTGATAAAATAAGAAGCATTTGGATTCCACCAAGAACGCAGAAATATCAAGAAGCAGTAGGAGGCCACGTCACTGTTTAGAGAAACTGGAGCACAGGAATAAATTTTCCTGACAATTCACATCCAAAATAAATAAAAATCCTACACACACAGCCATGCCCATAATTAATAACTCGAGTAAATAGGTTGCATGTTAACAGGCAAACTATTAAATTATTCGTTTCCTGGGGGCATGTAACGAGACTGTTATCACATTCCCAGGAGGGAGACAAATAGATATTAAAAAGGTCTTTCCAATACCTGTATTGGCGAAGGCCAACAGCTAATTCAATAGATTCGATCAAAATCACCATTTCTTTCACTGCTCCTGATTTATGACCTGGGCTGTGGTTAGTCATCACTCACTGCAGTTTGCTCTCCAGCGCTCATAAATTATGCCTCATAAATAAAAAGATCCAATCAACGAAATCATATCAATTCATCTGCAACCTTGCAGTAGATTTTCCCAGGGCACTCATGCCAATGCCTTTTGAAAGGGGAGCTTGTCTTGGCTTTGGAATATGTTCGAGGAGCAAGATGCCAAACGGGGTTTTGGCACAATTGTGGTCAGAAGGACTCATGGCTAACAGGAAGCCAGGGAGACTGAACTGACATGATGTGTGTAGCCACCTATTTACCTGGCCACCTACCTCACAGGACTATTCTGATTTACATGCAATACATTTTCTATACATTTATGAAGAATTGGGTGGTAAAGAAAAGGAAATTTATAAATATTTTATGAAGACTTTTGAAAGCCCCAGAGTTGTATGCAAATGCAATTTGGAGCTACCGTGGAGTGAATTTAAGCGAACAGTCTTTGGAACCTGGATCTCAAGGTTCAAATTTGAGCTCTTCCACTCACCCACTGTCTCCTTGGGCATGTTAACTCACCTCTCGAGTGTTCTGATTTCTAAGGTGCACTATTGGTAATAACCCTATCTCAATGGCTGTCCTGAACTCATACATGTAAAACTCTATCATAGTTCTCAGCACATAGCAAGCACTAGATAAATAAAACTGGTTATTATATACTAGAGGCCTGGTGCATGAAAATTTGTGCACTTGGGGGGTCTCCCTCAGCCCGGCCTATGCCCCCTTGCAGTACAGATCTCTTGGGGGATGTCCGACTGATGGCTTAGGCCTGCTCCCCAAGAAAAAGCCTCAGCCCTCTGACAGCCCAGGAGCCCTCGGGGATGGCCCACCCCAGGCAAGGAGTGGGCCTAAGCTGTTAGTCAGACATCCTTAGCGCTGCCACGGAGGTGCGAGAGGCTCCTGCCACCGCTGCTGTGCTGTCCAGCCATGAGCCGGCTCTAGCTGAGCGGCGCTCCCTTTGTGGAAGTGCACTGACCACTGGGGGCAGCTCCTGCATTGAGCGTCTGCCTCCTGGTGGTCAGTGCGCGTCATAGCGACCAGTCATTCCTGGTCGTTCTGCCGCTAGAGTCAATTTGCATATTACCCTTTTATTATATAGGATTATGTGTTGGCCGAGTGTTGGAAGAGAGAGTGGGACTAAATAGCAGTTCTGTGACTCTGGCTGCTATAAATCAACAAGAGCAAACCCCGCACAGCATTCTGGGTTCAGCCCACTTCTCTCTTTATACCTTCCTTGGGGGGCTCCTCCATTCTAGAACTCTGAGGATTAGGATAAACGGAAGCCTGGCTTTTCAGAAATATTGTTTCTACATTGAAATTTGCTGACTGGATGGCGTTCTCTACTTTGCCTTACTCATTAAAACTTTTCCAGACATCCAAAAGTATGAGCAGCAGCTAACTTTGGAGCAATTCAATGGCTCCTCAAAGAAAACAAAACTTATTTTCAGTTTCCATTACGGACATGGGCATCAAGGAGAGAACTGTGTCGCTTCCCGGACACTGACAGGCATCTCGGTAACGATCAGACCCGTCGACAGATAGATAAATCAATTTACAAGAGAAAGCCTCAGCCACTTTCTTAAAGATCTCAATTGAAGGCACCCGATTTACAAAAATGCATCAACACTTTTTGTTTCCACCTGTAGATATGATTGCTTCATACAGACCTAGACTTTTACTGTGAACTGAATGGAAACGTACTGAGTCCCAGTAATTAAATGCAATTCTCTTTAAGGCACCAGAGGGACCGCAGGCAATAGGGGCTCAGGAACAGAGCCCTAAGGGACGCCAGGAGAGGCAGGAAAAGAGCGGAGAGGCGCACACACGCGTGAACCAGGGAGCTCACACGCACTAAGAAGAAATGATCTCCTATTGGAATGAAAGGCGTGATGGCAAAAGCATGCCGTGGTCCCTGGCCCAGGGGCAGAATTCAGATTTCTATTCATGGAAACGTCCAATGGCCTTCAGTCCAGGCGGGAGCACGGAGGCTCTGAACTTCTAGGACAAATACGCTGCCTTGTGACAGACAGTATCAATCATTTAAAACCTGGAGCCATGGGAGCTGGGGGCGGGCGCAGCTTCCTTCTTGCGGGAGAAGCTAACCAAACAGAAGCCTCCACGCTGGTCAGAAATACGTCCATGAGACTAATCCCTCATTATATGCGTGTCCAAAGCCAAACAAAAAGCAGGCTCAATAAGTTTTGCCTAAATGGGACACAGAGAACTCGTGGGAGAGGGGCGGGGCGAGGGGGGCAGCCTTGGAGAACCAGCCCATTGAAGCAAGTTGCTCATCACAGAAATGCAGACACAACCCAGGAGGAGGGAGGGCACGTGGGCACGTCACTGTCTTTCCAAGAAGAGCAGTGGCCAGGAGGAGAGGGGCTGACCTGCCTCGCTGAGGGGCAGGAAGGGTGAGACCCCCTTGTCCCCTACGACCCTTCCCTCCATCCTCTCCTGTATAGGGCGCCCTTTGGGGGCGGGTGGGCCTGCGGGAAATCGGCTGTCCGCGTGGGTTCTCACAGCACCCGCCCGCAGGGCAGACTCACACGAGAGCGAATCACCGGATCACTCCCCCCCCCACCCCGCCCAAGGCTGACCTGTCACTTCTCAGCCCCCCACCTCCCTCCCCCCAGGCATGAGGCACCAGGAGCCTTTGGGGACCCCACATGGGCGAGGGTGCTTACGTGTCCAAGGGGGCCCGTTTCATGAAAACTGATAAAGTCACGGTCGCCCTGATGCAATGGAAGGGGGTCCTGGCAGGTCCCCAGGAGCCCATGGGGAGAGTGCGACTACGATGCAGGATTACTGAGCACCCTCCGCACAGGTAAGAACTGCAGCTGCTTAGGGAGTGGGCTCACCCCCAGACCCCTCTGCAGCCAGGATATTATTAACTTTCCTGAGGCCCAGGTTTCCCTCAGCGGCTTTTCAAAATGTGAGCACTTTGCAAAGGCAGGTGCCAATGTGCGCCTTCAACCTTTATTTTAATTTATTTAAAAAGTATGTTGATTGCCGAAACCGGTTTGGCTCAGTGGATAGAGCGTCGGCCTGCGGACTGAAGGGTCCCGGGTTCGATTCCGGTCAAGGGCATGTACGTGGGTTGCGGGCACATCCCCAGTGGGGAATGTGCAAGAGGCGGCTGATCGATGTTTCTCTCTCATCGATGTTTCTGACTTTCTATCTCTCTCCCTTCCTCTCTGTAAAAAATCAATAAAATATTTTTAAAAAAAAGTATGTTGATTGATTGATTTCAGAGAGGAAGGGGCGGGGGAGGGGGAGAGAGAAAGAAAGACAGAGAGAGAAAAAAAAAAAAAAAGAAAGACAGAGAGAAAGAGAGAGAGAGAGAGAAACATCAATGATGAGAGAGAATCACGGATTGGCGGCCCCCTGCATGCCCCCTACTGGGGACATGGGAGTGGTTGATAATATGCGTTTCTTACCTGGTACTCATACTCCGTGAAAGGCAGGAGTTCGGAATCCATAAAAGAGCTGGCGCTTCCATTATAGATGAGAACTGGGCTCCGCAGCCCAGGCTGAGTTGCTACTTGTCTCCTGTACAACTCATAGGATAAAACTTGTCCATTTGGCCGAATCGGTCCTGCCCACCAGAGGGAGACCGTGGGCTGGAACCCCCCGGGAGCCATCCGCACCTCCAGGCGTGGGGGCGGCTGCATGGCAGGGGCCATCTCCGGGGTCAGTACGGATGCCCAGTCACTAGACGCGCACCCCAGCAGGGTGCAGGCTTGAATCCGTGCTTCGTACCTTCAGGACACAAGGCAGAAATTACCCGTTATTGGCAAAACAGAGTTTTGTTTTGGGAGAATCTTTATTAAACCAAGAGTTGCCCAGGCGCTGTGGCTCAGTGGCTGAGTGTCGACCTGGGAACCAAGAGGTTACGGTTTGATTCCTGGTCGGGGCACGTGCCTGGGCTGCAGACTCGATCCCGAGTAGGGGGCGTGCAGGAGGCATCTGATCAATGATTCTCTTTCATCATTGATGCTTCTCTCTCTCCCTCCCTCTCCCTCCTTCTCTAAAAAAGAAAAATTCAATAAAAGTAAAAATAAATAAATAAATAAAAAATACCAAGAGTTTTCGGATACAAAGGCCAGTAAGTTTATATTTATTCTTATTGATAGCTGACCCTTTTAAAAAGTAACACAGTTGCCTGGCTGCTGTGGCTCAGGGCATCTTCCAGGGCACCAAAAGGTCATCAGCTCAATCCCCAGTAGGGGGCGTGCAGGAGGCAGACTATGTTTCTCATCAATGTTTCTATCTCTTGCTCCCTCGCCCTTCCTCTCTCTCTAAAATAAAAAAAAAGAAGTTACAAAGTCATATTTTCATAGAAATTCTCGAACAGCTGAAATCCTGCTAGCTTTCCAAAATAAAGAAGCTCACCTGTCTGGAAAGGGTGGGCACGTTCTTCCCTAAACAGGCGTGCGTGGGATAAATAAATGTTCAGGATTCTCTCCAGCACCCAAACCCTTTCCGTCTGCAGAATTACTGAGCCCAGCGATGAAGAAGGCAGATTTGGGGAATGTGCGCCAGCTTCCAGCAGCCTTGGGCTCCCTGAACTCTGCAGCTGGGCCTCACAGACTCCCCAGGAGTGTCCCCAGGCCGCGAAGGAGCACCGTGGAGGTGAGGCCTGCCTGGTCATAACCCCCCCAGCTGATACCTGACATTGTACAACAGGCTCCCTTGCAGCACGCGGAGACCTTTCCGGGCCAGAGGTAACCCAGCCACACACCAGATTATCCATCACGGAGACACCTTATCACCGTCCAGTTAAACTCAACCAATCAATTACGTTTTGTCTGGTCGTTGGTCTCCTGCCGCCTGCACAGGTCTATTTCCATAGCAGGACTGCCCCCTTCCAACAAAAGGGGCTTCTGTGAGCAGTAGGTGTCCATGGCTGCAAATGCGTGCTTTGGGCTCGGTTCCCACACCCACCGATTTCAGGGCACCCCTACTTTCCCCTCCAGCACCTTTCCTTCTCCCTGATTTCCTCTGCTTACGCAGATGGGGGCTGGGTGTCACACATGTTGGGCTCACACCAAAGAAAGGACCGTGACTTGCTCTCACAGGCCCAGGGGAGCGACCCACCTGCAGAACGGAAGCAGCTGGTTTACCGCGAGGGCCCGGGCGCCAAACGAGTGATGACTCGCGTTGATGTGCACGATCCTGGTTTCTCCTTCAGGCAGCCCTCGGACGAAGAGGGTGTAGTTGAGGATCTGGCCGTTCGTCCTCACGGGAGGGTCCCAGGCCACGGAGATCTCCTGGGGACCCCGGGCCTGTAATGTCGGAGGCCCCATCCCTGAGGGCGCCGAGGGGCTGGTTCGTTCTTTGACGAGGGGACTCACGGCGCCCCCCTGGCTGTTGTTGGCAGTCACCGTGTAGCCGTACTCCGCCCCGGGGGTGAGCGTGAAGTCCTGGTAGCGCGTTTCCAGGCCGGTGTACACGATGGTCCCGTCCCTGCGAAGTTCGTAACTCCTGATCTGGCCGTTGGGGTTTCTGGGGGGCGTCCAGGTGACTTCTATGGATCCCGAGCCCGTGACTTGCAGTTCTGGAGGGTCCATGTCCTGGGGCGGGGCCTCCAGGGTCCGGGCGGAGGTGGGCGCACTAGCTGTGCAGCCTCCGCGGGTGCAGGCCACGAGGGAGAAGCTGTACTGCGTGTCCGGCTGCAGGTGGGCGACCAGCAGGGACAGGCCCTGCCCGGCCGGGTGCTCCTGGCCCTCACTTCTGAGCCAATACGTGGTGACCTCGCCATTCTGCGCCGCTGGCGGTGACCAGGACGCATTGATCTGCGTGGCACTGACGGCCCGGAGGCCTGGAGGGCGCACCCCCGCTGGAGCAGCCTCGGGGGTGGTGGTGTAGGCCGGCTCGCTGGACCCGCAGCCCCCGCTGGTGCAGGCGGTGACCGCGTAGCTGTAGGTGGAGAAGGGAAGCAGCTCCGCGTCCGTGTAATTGAAAGTCACGGCGTCGAAGCTGAAGGGACGGGGCGCCCCGCTCCTGTGGAGCCGATAGGACTGGACGACGCCATTGGGCTGCTCCGGGGGGAGCCAGGCGATGAGCAGGGTCGGGGGACCCGCAGACACCAGGGTGATCGCAGGGGGAGAGAGACCTTCCGGAGGCGCCGGCCGGGTCCTCACCGCGGTCCACGGGCTGCAGGCGTGGCCGGCTGAATTCCACGCGTGGATTTTATACTCGCACGGCGTCCACGGCTGCAGGCCGGCGTCGCTGCACGCAAACGCATCCCTGTCCGCCGTGTCCTCCGTGCAGACAACGTCCGCATCTGTCCGGTTCCCCGCGAAGCACCTGCGGATCACTTCGTAGCGGGTGATCTTCCCGTTTGGGTGGACGGGCTCCGACCAGGTGAGCTCCACGCTGGTGGGGCCCACGGACCGGACCGCGGGAGGCGCCTGGGAGCGGGGCGGGGCCTCGGCGGTGCGCACGGGCTGGGGCGCCGAGTGGGCGCAGCCCGCCCGGGTGCAGGCCTGCAGGGTCAGCGTGTACACAGTGGACGGGTCCAGGCGGCGGAGGAGGAACCGGCGGCTCAGGCCCGCGTACTCCAGGCTGCCATTGCTGAAGATGCTGTAGGTCTGCAGCGAGAAGAGACGCATGGGGAGGGTGATGGGTGGCATTTGGTTTTTTTGGTGCGGCTACCTAGTCCCTTTAACCTGCCCCACTGCTAGTCGTCATCCTGGTGACCCTCATCCGGAAAGAATGGTCCGATACTAACTTTTGGAATATGATGTAAAGTCCATAGAAAGAGAAGCAATGTTTTTCTTTGATTTTTTTTTTTTTAAGGTTGGATATTCGATAAGCATATATCTACAAGCTATGGGCTGCAGAACATGAGTGCTTGTGGGATTTCCTCTTATTTGTATTTTTATTTATTATTTTTTTTATTTGTATTTTTTAAAAAGTAGGGAATAGCCTAGGCGGCATGGCTCAGGGGTTGAGCACCGACCTATGAACCAGGAGGTCACTGTTCAATTCCTGGTCAGGGCACATGCCTGGGGTGTTGGCTCAATCCCCAGTAGGGGGCATGCAGGGTGCAGCCGATCAATGATTCTCTCTCATCATTGATGTTTTTCTCCCTCTCCCTTCCTCTCTGAAATCAATAAAAATGTATTTTTTTTAAAGGAGGGAATAGCATTGAAATTCCCTCTTTACAGGTACTAAGTGCCCTGGCTCATCCTGAGTAGGTCCCATCCACATTGCCCATCTCTCATGACATTTCCTGGGAAATGGAATTACAGTGCTTCAGCATTCGTGCCGGGGCGCCAGGGCTGTGTGTGTGTGTGTGTGTGTGTGTGTGTGTGTGTGTAGGCACACACACGTATACATTCATACATAAATTCAGATACCACCTTGGATGATGAGAAGCTGGAAATCGCCACTGTATTAATTCTCTTACAGGCCATACAAGAATTGTTCTGTGGGAGGGAAGTATTTTGTTTTGGTTCTGAGGGGACCCATCTGAACACTCCTCATACAAGCCCAGAGCACGTTTCCATCCCATAGTACCCACTGCTCTTTGGGGAAAATGAGAAGTAGCTTAGCCTGAAGGCTGGTTCCATCTTTGAGGTGTTACCTGAATCACGCCGTTGGCCCGCAAGGGCTCCGACCACCGCAGCAGCAAGGCCCGGCCGCCCTCCCTCTGCTCCACCGTGAAGTTGCTCAGTCCACTCGGGGAAGATTCCGGGGTCTGGATCACGGTCCAGGGGCTAGACACCTCTCCTGCCTCGTTGGCGGCCACGATACCAACGTGATACGTTGTGAAGGGTTCTAACCCGAACAGGTGGGCCTGATGGCTTGCTCCCTGTAAGAAAATGGACAGGTTGGTTTGCTCTTACAAACGGCTACGGACAGCTGGGAAGTCATTCAATCAGACACATTGGTGATGGCAAATACCACAGTAGAGGTCTGAATTATTAAGAAAACAAAGGGATGTTTTTCTTATTCTTTTTAAAAAATATATGTTTTTATTGATATTATAGAGAGGGGAAGGGAGAGGGAGAGAGAAGTAGAAACATCGATAAGAGAGAAACAACACTGATCGGCTGCCTCCTGCTTGGCCCCTTCTGGGGATTGAGCCTGCAACCCTGGGCACGTGCCCTGACCGGGAATCGAACCTGTGACCTCTTGGTTCCTGGGTTGATGCTTAACCACTGAGCCACACCAGCCAAGTTTTTATCTTGTTCTTGACACCCTGGTTGTGTGATTTCAGACACATACAAAGTGTGGATCAGAGAGGATCCTTGCCTTTTCAGAGGTTACAACCCATGGGATAGGACACAGAATCTAAAAAAAAAAAATTCTACAATGGCTTAGAGATCACCGGCTCACAATGGAATGTGTGGAGACTTAACCTGAACAACCTAATCCTCTCTCCCCAGCTTCCCAGCTCCCCAGCTGCTTGTTTATACAAATGACTGCCCACCTCCCCCATCTCCTTCTCTCATTCTTTTGGTGCGTATTTATATCTTCCAATAAAGCAAACCCAAGAAAACGACAAGCCAACTGGACTATTAAATGCTCAGACCCGTACAGAAGTCTACCGTTAACACAAATGTGAAAATATCAGCATTTGTTAACAACACCATAACCGAAACTATGAAACGTACCCCAAGTAACTGTAAGCTCGGCTTTGAGAATTTGGATTTTGTTGACTTAAAATAAAATGAAAGAACGCAAGAATGAGTTTTTGTGTGTGTTCTGTTTCTGCTCGGAGAGCAATATTTAACGTATTTTGCATAACTTAACTGGAGCTTAGAATCTTAATGTTTTGAAAGAGCCCAGAATGCTTTTTCTACATCTGGGCTGGATGGATATGTGTGTTTACAGATAGGAATTATGTCTGCAAGTGGACCAGTAATGTGTGTACACACACACGCACACACACACACGCACACACACACACGCACATACTTCCTGTCCTGTACTACATCCACTGGGTGTGAGTAACCCCGAGGAAGCTCTGACTGGTTTAATGGGATGTTAATACTTCATGGTGTGTGAGGTCACCTTGGTCTATTGGATGTTTAAATGCGACAATTGTCCACTTTTCTTGGTGGGCATGGCAAGAGGGAGGTGAGATGGAGAAGAGGGAGTTATTTCTGAGAGTAGGTGCCAGAAGGCATCAAAGTTTTGTGTATGGAAATTCTCTCTAATGGGGAGGCATCCAAATAGCATTATGATTAAAATCTAAAACAAGGTGGCAAAATCAAATGGAACCATTTTTTTTTAAAAAAAATACACACTGGTAAACAAAACCAAGATATACCATCGAAATAATTTTTGACACCATTTCCTCACATTCTTGGTTACAAGTTTCAACTGTGCTAATGTTTCTTCACAAGCAGAGAGAATATCATTTCTTTTCCTTATTAAAAACTAGTTAAGTCAATTTTCCTGTTTCCGTAAGTGCCATTACGGTATTTACATGCTAACCTCCTGAAATCTTTTAATATTTAAACATTTGCTAAGCGACCAGACTCTGAAACAAATTTTCCAGAAATACTAATTTCTCTTTTTTAAAATATTAAAAGTTCGGCCCATAAATATTTAAAACTGATTTCTCCACAACATCGGATTGGTCTTTTAGATAAATACCGCACAGGGCTGGAATGGCCACAATGAATATTAAATCTGAGGATGCTACAAGTCCCGGTTACAAAACACTCTTTTCTGATAAACGATTCCTTTTTGGAGGAAATAGGGCAAACATGGGCAAGATTAATAATGCAGAAAAGGAAACTTCTTTGTTCAGAATATCCAGGACTCAGGGCCAGAAGAAGCATAGCTCTGGAGCAAATAGTAATCACCTCTCACAGATTACCTATAACACAGGTAGCCTGTCGGGGGACGTTTAGAGAGAGCTTTTGTCATCAGAAGCATGAAAAGCGTGTGGGTTATAAAGCAAAAAACATATGTATATTGTCAATTGCGGCACCTGCTCAATTACAGTTTATTTCTGAGCCGAGAGTCCCATCCGGCCCCTAGATGGCAATACTCGCAAACACTTCTGGTAGCACGAGCACTTGGTGATCAACACCGGCATTCAGCCACACAACACACGCCAGGCAACCACTGCAGAAATAACACAACTGGTTTCCTTCTAGGCCCCTTTAACGCACATGGGTGTATAGCTCAGATCCTTGAGAGGAGGAGTATTTGGAACGCCCTGGCCTCCAAACCTTCCTCGTCCGAGGGAGAAATTATGCCTGCAGACCTTAAGTGGAAGTTGGTGCCCGCCTGGCGCAGAAGGGGGTCACAACAGCTGTTTTGCTTAATTTGGTTACTTCTTTAAAAAAATAAAAGAAAAATGACCACACATTGGAAGTGGAAAGGAGAATTTTGATGTCATAAATTTAGACTGAGGACAAGTTCCCATATGAAGTTAATGTGTTATTTCTGAATAGCAATGCACACACGCGCGCGCGCACACACACACACACCTTGAATAAATCTCAAAACCAGCTTTGCTTTTTGTCAATGTTTAGCAAAGGCCAGATAAAAATAAAATGAAAAGTTTAAAGTAGCAAAACCACCCTTACCAACTTATTCTTTGACATTTTAGGAAATAATTTATGTTATTTTCTCCTTGAGTAGATTTCCAACATCTAAGTTCACCATCTGAGATCCCTGCTGGAAAGTCTGGGCACAGTTCACTGTGGATGGGGCTGTGTCTTGTTTGTTCAGTTATTTTTCTTACAATTGAGAAATTTGCTTGAGCACTGCCAATCTTTCATGCTTTGGATTTAATTCCTTCCTTTGGAAACGAAGCATTCTGTAGCAATGACCTGCCAAAGTCATCATCAAAATCATTTGACTGCTTTTCTCTCTTCTTTATGTATTTACTTTTGTTGTTAATCCTCACCTGAGGATATTTTTTCCCTTTGCTTTTTAGAGAGAGTGGAAACGATGGAGGAGGAGGAGGAGAGAGATAAGTATCGATTGCCTCCTGCACATGTCCTGACCTGGGCCAGATCGGGTCTGCAACCTAGGTACATGCCTTTGACTGGCAATCTAACCCAAACCCTTTGGTCCTCAGGCCGTCGTTCTAACCACTGAGCAAGGGCTTTTCTCTCTTCTGTTCTGCTGTTCTTTCTTCCCATATAGAGATTGTTTTAGTTTAATATGCATTCTTTGTCATCGTTTTGCTCGCTCTTCTCCCTCTCTTCTATCCTATTGATGGATGCTTTTGGTAGAAACAGATCTCTCTCGTCCTTCCTCCCTTCCTCCTAACCTCTGTCCCTCTCTCCCTCCCCCCACCTCCATGTTATCCCTGACCTGTGGGCTTCCCTTTTCTTTTTCCTCCTCATGTCCACATTACACAATATTCATATTTTTTATTTTAGACGTGTATTACCTCATTCTGTTAGGCAGCAGATGAAAAGATTGACTCAACCAAGGAACATAGAAATAATCCTTTCTCCACAACCCAATATTTCCAATGAGATGTGGCCCCTTTTTTCCCTTTTCAACTCATATGCATAAGGGTCAGGGTCTGGAGACAAACGGGATCATCCTTTCATAAGGCACACAGGCAGGACGCCCTGGACCACGCTGCCAGGCGTGGCTCTGCTGGCGATTAGAACCACACCTGAACCTCCCCACTTGGCTGCTGGGGACACACGGCACCACTAGGCGCCTTCAGCAGGCTGACAATTTTACGCCACCTCCTCTGATTATTTTTGACGACTTGAAGTGCCCCGAAGGTGTCCACGGGGTCAATAGGTTTATGTAGGTTGAAAATGATCAAAAATTACCATTGATCCGTAGCTGTCAATAAAGGGCTGCGTGGGGAGACTTCCTGCACAAATGTTTAAACTGCATAAAGCAACCGAACTTAGTCATCTCTGAGGCTATCGATCTGATGAGCCAGCAGTCTGCAGGGCTCTCCCTCCGGTCTTCATGGTGCATGTTCACTGAGCCCGCTTAACGTGGCCCCCAGGCATCTTCCCACCTGCTCCTCTCCTGCCCTGAACCCGAACAGTGATGCATGGGCCCTGATGAGCTCATCTGCAGAGCATCCTGGGTGCTTGCTACCCTGGCAAAGGGTTCCTCTTTCTGGTCACCAGCAACTTCACGGATCGTTAGCTTGATGGGGTTTCTTCTGTCTTTGCCCCTTTTCACTTGAAAATGACTGACTTTTGACTCTTAAATCCTTCCCCTCCTTAGTTACAGTGAATGCCAATGTCCTCTTTTTTTTTTTTTTTGCACAGGGGGAACTTGAAAGGAATCTCGGTTTAAATATATTAACCTCTGTCTACTTTAGTGGAACAGCTTGGTTTTATCATACCTTGTCATTATAAAATAAAAGAATGGTTGTGGACAGGTTTCCAGTGTAGATTAAAAATCAAGCATGAGAAGTAGGGAGCGATCTCCTTTACCATTACCTAAACATCATGCCTGGCGCAGAGTATGTCAAGTGCCCTGGCTGACTTATCTACATCTTCATCCTGACAAACCACAGAAAGTATTCCTATGATTCATGAAAGCAAGATAATCTGAGGCCTGGGTTCTATAGGGCTATCTGTCTTTCTAGTCATAAAGTTAATGTTTGAGTTCTCCAAGGGTTGGTCAACATTTGTGTATCATTTTTACTCATTTTGTAAAAATGAAATTCATCTTGATATGGAAGTGATCTCCTTATTACTCAAAGCCAAATATCAACATTGAACCCTTATTATGGTTACCTACATATGAGACCTCCAAGTCTGCAAAATGTTAACAGAAGCAGGAGGCATCCACTGATGTCACATGCACACTAATTTTACCACTAGAGGCCCAGTGCACGAAATTCATGCACATGTAGCAAGGGCCTATGGCCAGCAATAAGGGCCCATCGGGGCCTTCTGGCTGCTGGCTGGGGCCTTCCTTCCCCAGCTGCTGACCAGGGCCTTCCTTTGTTCCGCACCACCCCCTGCGCACATCATAGCGAGAGATAGAACTCCTGGTCTCCTGAACTTCCGAGGGGACACTTTGCATATTAGCCTTTTATGTATATAGACTAGAGGCCCAATGCATGAAATTTGTGCAAGGGGCTTGGCCCTCGCAGACCTGGATGCCTTGGCCCATCGCAGCCCCAGCTGCCTTGCAGCCCTGCCCCCTGGTCATTCTGGAAGGTTGTCCGGAAAGTTGTTCTGCCGTGCACTCTAATTAGCATATTAGCTCTTTATTATATAGAATGGTCATCTCTGCCCACATACCTCCTGGCTGGTGGGACAAAGACACATTTTTTGATGGCACACATACATGCAGGGTTGTCCCAGAATCAAAGAACAACTAACCAGAAAGGTAGAAAAAAATATCCTTTAGGTTCATGGTTTATGGTTGCAGGTGCATAAACCCTGTATGCGTGCGAGGTGGCATTGCTAAGTGGCAGGGCCGCTGACAAGATGGTCAGTGAAACATGCAGGATTGTTGGTCAACAGCTGCACTGAATAACTTACACAGGCTCGAGCATCTGGCTTGTACCACATTCTGGAACGTTGCTGTGATAGATATAAGATGGGTACCAGGCTCCTGACTTTTAGAGGACTTTATAATCTACAGTCATAAATGCTAACCTATGAATACAGATACACACAATCTGGAGTGTGGTCAGTGCTATCACTAACCGAGTGCTGGGAAAATAAGGAGGGGCTACTTCTGATGGGGAAGGGAGAGGCAGGGGACAACGTCATTGGGAGGTGGCATCTGATTAGGAAGATGTAGGGTTTGAGTGGATAAAACTATGTGAGGGGTTGGAAGGAAGAAGAGAAGAAAGAGCTGGGAGCTGAATGGAGCTGACGTGTTGTGGGTGCAGAGGAAGAGTGGGGGTCAAGGCTGGAAAGAGATGGGACAGGGCTGTGCATTTTACCCTCGAGTTTCTGGGCTACATTTGTTAAAAAGCAGTAACATTAGGCAATAATTTCAAGGACTAATTATGTATAAAGAGCTCTACAATGCAATTTGAAGGAATAATGGAAGAACTTAACAATTTTGCCCTATTGTGGTACAGGTCGTGGCCAGTGACTGACAAAACAAAAATCTGCCAACCATTCATTCATTCATTGGTGTGTTATTCAGCCAATAAGTGTAGACTGCCATATACAGAAGGTAGCAGAAGAGTCTTTACTTAGATTTAAAATATCTTTGAATGTTTGCTCGATTTCAAAATTTGTAATTACTCTTTAGACACAAGCGTTTGTCTTTTGAAACCAGTCGAAGTGGGGATTATGACAACTAAACTGAATTTAAGCCAATTACACGTCCTCCGCCCTGACCCGCTATCACAATCTCATGTACCTGGTCCATGTTTTTTCCTGGTCATGGGACGTGTGTGTGTGGAGTCACCAACGCCCTTGCCGCAGTCCCTCCTGCCCATCCAACAGCCATCAGGCAGCTGGGAAAGGTCAGGGATACTATCGGCGAAACAGAATGAAGATCATTCAAAAGGCACACACGGTGAGAAAGCATTCCCAGCTCAGGGTTCTAACTCATGTCACGGGGCTTCATTGAAAACATTTCAAGAAAACATAAGAGCATACCCTCCCTTCGAGTAATGACAGTTGACTAGTCAGAGGCCAGTGCTCATAACATTTGTAAATTTCAAACTTCAGATGTCCGGTATGAAGTATTCACATGTGAATTCTGTGTGTACTTTACCCTCACAAACATCTGCATTCATAAAAGAAGAGTGATATGTGAAAAGGGGAGTTATTTTTGTCTCTCATTGGATAACATCAGTGATTACATAATGGAGGAAGGGTCAATGCAAAAAGCAAGTAATTCACAGGCATTTTCTTTATAGACAAATGGGCTGTATCAATTTAATCTACAAAGCAAAAGCTCAAGTCCTTGTAAAATGAATGATGATGCCTCAGCTACAGTAAAAACACTGGGTTAAAAAATTAAAAAAGGAAGGCTTCAAAATGACCCATTTTTCAATGGAGAAGAAAAAAATTAAATTTGTGATAATTAAATGTTAAAGTGGCAGACCAGTCACACTAAATATTAAAAAGCGGTACTTCCACTCTATTAAAATGAAGCATGTGCAAACTCTGTGGCCCAGCAGGTCCTCTCTGGCCATGTATTTTATGGCAACACTAGGGAAACTGTACTAAACTACATTTAAGTGAATTTCATTCCAGTCTCAGTCTTGTATTTACGCAATCCTTGATTAAACATCTTTATTGAGGGCCCTGGGCTGGCTGTTTCTTCTCCCTTTAACTCACTTTTTAAATTTTTTAAAAATTTGTCTTTATTGTTGAAAGTATTACATATGTCCGCTTTGTGGTTTTGTTGTTGTTGTTGTTTTCCCATTGATCCCCTCTACCCTGCCCTCGCCCCTCCCAAGCCTTCACCATACTGTTGTCTGTGTCCGTGGGCTATGCATAAACTATATAATAAAAGCCTAATATGCAAATTGATCAAATGGCAGAACGACCGGTGGGATGACAGGTCACTATGATGCGCATTGACCACCAGGGGGCAGACACTCAACAAAGGAGCTGCACTCAGCCCACAGTGCCCCCCGCCCCCCGCCGATCACCCCGATGGTTGCCCTGCAGATCAGCACTGATTTCTGGCCAGGCCTCGGGACTCTACCCATGCAGGAATTTCATGCATCGGGCCTCTGGTATGCATATAAATTCCCGTTAATCTCTCCTCCCTCACACCTCTCCCTCACCCTGCCTTCTCTCTGAGATCCCACAGTCTGTTCCATGCTTCTATGTCTTTGAATCTAGTTTGTTCATCAGTTTATTTTGTTCCTTAGAGTCCACCTATGAGTGAGACCATGTGATACTTATCTTTCTCTGACTGGCTTATTTGTCCCGGTGACTCACGTTAGCCACAAGTCTGCAAAGGTAACGTTAGTTCATCTCCCCACTGATTTCTATTTAACTGCAACTGCCCACTCTCCTCTTCTTCCTCCCATTTGGACACTCCTTTACCTTGCTCTAGATTTTTTTCTTTTCCAAAGTCCTCATCCGTCATTTCCAACAGATGATAGACTCTATGTGGTTATCATGATGATTATGGATTGCCTATCTCTCTTTATCAAAATGTAAGTTCCACTGGGAGGGGAGGGGACCTGTGTCTGTTTCATTCTTGGCTGCATCCCAAGTGTCTCTAATCATGCCTGGTACTGAGTAAGTGCTCAACAAACACTGGTGCTGTCGGTGAAGTCAGACAAGATTTAAAATAAAGGAGTGGGGTGAAGAAGAGTGCGGAGTGAGTCTGAGGAGAGACAGTATGAAATGAGCCTGAGAAGTGTCTAGAAAAGAATGTATACAGGGCCTTGGATAGAATGCAGGTTACCCTTGGAAGCAGGGAAATGTGAAGAGTTTTATGACAATAAATGTAAAAACATAGAATGGAAAATTCTAGAAAAATAGAAAAAATTAACCAATGTTCTCAGTAATAGATTGCTCAGCTTTAAAATAAAATGAAACAAAGACCCGAATCAGCCCCCTGTTTTAAAGAGGCCCCAGACCAGAGAGTTTGACCAGAGAAGCTTTCTGTTATTGCTTTTAATTAAATGTGTAACAGACGATTAAATTGTGTTTGAGAAAAATAGGTAAGTGTGCTAGATAGCAAACTCAATCTATGAGGTTAGAATAATATCATAACTGAACATGAACTGAATGAGAAAAACCCCTGAAAAGCTCCCGCCATGCACTCGGATCAGGCTCCAAAGGGGTTCACGACCAATCAGGACACAGGCAGTGTGAGTAGATGTCGATGTTGGCGGCGCGCATAGCAGTTGTGATATGATATTGAGTTGTTGCTTCAAAAACATTTTAATAGAACAGGACTTAAAATTTCCCCTTTTCTTTGGATTTTTTAGTTAATATTAGAATTAAATTAAAGCATTAAGTCAACCAGCTTAGTGCAAAGCAAATTATGTCGGGTTCAGCAGTGAGGGCTTCGCTATGGAATATTTATTGACTCAAGCTTATTAACTTGTAAATCCTCTAGTTTTAGATTATGATCTATTGATTATCTGCTTTTATTTGCATTCTAAATGAATAAACAAAAGGAAATGATGGCGGTTGTTTAGTCATTACACCTTAAGAGACAATGTTCTTACGCTAAGCATACTTAATTAAAAATAAAAACACCTTTTATTTGTTCTGAGAGCCAGAACAAAGTTGTGGTTCTTATTTTCATGTAGGCAAATCAAAGCCTGTTTTCAATCCTGCATAATCATTTCTATTAGACATTTGGACAAAACTGGAAAAAAATAGTTTCTTGCGGAGGATAGCAAGTGTGCTGTGAGTCTGGCATTTTGAGTGCATTATTACAATTGTTCTACAATCTATTATTTTTCTTGGCTTGTTTTAGCCAATAATGATCTCTTTTATGTGTGAGAGAAGCCCTGTGACTTCATGTCTGGGGAATGAGGCAAACCTTTGAGAGTCCAGATGCTTTAATCAAAAAGCGATCAATTGATGCCCTTGCTGGTGTGGCTTAGTTGGTTGGGTGTCCTCCTGTGCACCACAAGGTTGCTGGTTTGATTCCTGGTCAGGGCACATGCCCAAGTTGTGGGCTAGATCCCCAGTAGGGCGCATGCAGGAGGCAGCCAATCAATGTTCTGCTCTCACATCAATGTTTCTCTTGCTCTCCCTTCCTTTCTCTCTCAAAATCATTTTTTTTTAAAAGCAAACAACTGAGAATCAGAAGACCTGAGTTCAAGTTTTACCTCTGTCACTCAGATGAGAGAGACCTTAGGCGAATTTCTGAGTATGCTATATAATAAAAGCCTAATATGCAAATTGTTCCCTTGACCGGAAGTTCAACCAGGAGTTCAACCAGGGGTTGGGGCTGGCAGCTGCGGCAGGCGGCCGGGGAAAGGGAGTCACCCCTGGCCAGCAGCCACTAGGGGCCCTACCCGTGCATGAATTTCATGCACTGGGCCTCTAGTTAGTTCATAATAGTATCTTTTTCATGGGCTTCTGTGAGGATTAAGCCCACAATTGTATATATGATGTATTTTAAGTTTGGGGTTGCAGATTGCCAAAACTGAATTATGACAAAACTAGAGAAAGATTGGGGACATTATCAAGAGCTCTTGGGGCTTGGAGTTGGATAGGGTAACCAGAAAATGTGTCTCTATTTTGTAATGAATGAGTTCTATTCTGGTTTACCTAGAATATGGGGACATTTTGGAAGATTATATGGGAAGAAATGAATGATGTTAGATAGCCAGGGGATGGACTCGCATTCAAGGAGGGTTTATTTACTAGCATGTGAAATTTATAGACCCAAAGAACAGACTTAAAAGCTGGCAGAATGTCTATGCTACACACTCATCTGGTGGCTGAGTCTGACATGGCCCAGCAACAGAGCATTTCTCTGTCAATGGGGTGCTGGTGGCTGGCCGTGACCTCCAGAATGCGAAGCTGAAGGTCAGCATACATGGTGATGGGGCCTGGAAGACTCGTGAAGCCCAGAATCAGATTATACGTCTCCGTTCCTGAACTGTTTTCTCTCAAATGTTTCTCCTTCAGATTTCTGCTCTAGTGTTACCTCTTTGTGAGACCTTCCCTGACCTCCCTAGATTAAATACCACCCTTCCAGTCCCAACAGCCACACCCTCCCTGAACCAACAGCCACACCCTCCCTGAACCAATAGCCACACCCTTCCAGTCCCAACAGCCACACCCTTCCAGTCCCAACAGCCACACCCTTCCAGTCCCAACAGCCACACCCTCCCTGTCCCAACAGGCCACACCCTTCCAGGCCCAACAGTCACACCCTCCCTGTCCCAACAGCCACATCCTTACAGTCCCAACAGCCACACCCTTCCTGTCCCAACAGGCCACGACCTTCCTGAACCAATAGGCTACACCCTTCCTGTCCCAACAGCCACACCCTCCTTGTCCCAACAGCCACACCCTTCCAGTCCCAACAGCCACACCCTCCTTGTCCCAACAGCCACACCCTTCCAGTCCCAACAGCCACACCCTCCTTGTCCCAACAGCCACACCCTTCCAGTCCCAACAGCCACACCCTCCTTGTCCCAACAGCCACACCCTTCCAGTCCCAACAGCCACACCCTCCTTGTCCCAACAGCCACACCCTTCCAGTCCCAACAGCCACACCCTCCCTGTCCCAACAGGCCACACCCTTCCAGTCCCAACAGCCACACCCTTCCAGTCCCAACAGCCACACCCTCCCTGTCCCAACAGGCCACACCCTTCCAGTCCCAACAGCCACACCCTTCCAGTCCCAACAGCCACACCCTCCCTGTCCCAACAGGCCACACCCTTCCAGTCCCAATAGCCACACCCTCCCTGTCCCAACAGGCCACAACCTTCCTGAACCAATAGGCTACACCCTCCCTGTCCCAACAGCCACACCTTCCCTGAACCAACAGCCACACCCTTCCTGTCCCAACAGGCCACACCCTTCCTGAACCAACAGGCCACACCCTCCCTGTCCCAACAGCCACACCTTCCCTGAACCAATAGCCACACCCTCCCTGTCCCAACAGCCACACCTTCCCTGAACCAATAGCCACACCCTCCCTGTCCCAACAGGCCACGACCTTCCCTGAACCAATAGCCACACCCTTCCTGTCCCAACAGGCCACACCCTTCCTGAACCAACAGGCCACACCCTCCCTGTCCTAACCAGCCACACCTTCCAAGTCTCAACAGGCCACACCCTTTCTGTCCCAACAGAGAACACCCTTCCTGTCACAACAGGCCACACCCTGCCCCCTCCCAGGTCTGGCCAACATAACACTCCCTGACTGGCTGTCACAGCACCCCTGATACCTCCTCCATGATTTATTTTTCTCCATTGTACCCCACAAATACACACATACACACACACACACACACACACACACACAGTCTTTCCCCCACTAGAATAAAAGAAGGAAGGATTTTTCATCTGGATTATCCACTGCTGTATACCCAGTTGGCATATATTAGGTGCATATAAATTGGATGAGTGAATGAATGAACGAATGAATGAAGTCTGGATTAGTCCCTAGAATGGGAAGAATGGGAGTTTTACAACTGGAGGAGATGGAAATATTTACCTCCTCTATTTGCCTTTAACAGATAGTGTTGTATTATTACAGTTTATGGTTCCGTGCAAAGTGGATTAATAGTTTGAGCTATGCTATCTTTGGAAACATGGGTAACTTTCCACATTCCTGAATTAGAAACCATGATTCAAATCTAGTTCTAACCCTCTATAATAATAAAAGCATAATATGCTAATTAGACTGGACATCCTTCCAGACGACCTTCCGGACAAAGCTGGGGTTGTGAGGGAAGCCCTGATCCTGGGTGCCTGCTGGTGGCGGGAGGGAAGCTGGTGCTGGCAGCTGGGGGAAGGAAGGCCTACTCTTGCACGAATTTCATGCATTGGGCCTCTAGTACATTTATAAATGAAGAACAAGGAAACGGCCAGGTTCACACTTCTTGTGATCCAATCTCTTTGTCAGCCATAGTATGAGGTATAAACACTAACAGTCCAGTCATATTTGACCAGAAGTTGACAAAAAACAAAACTGAAATTATCAAGGGGATCATTTGGAGAACAGACTAGCACCTAATATTATTAATGATGAATCTTTTATTAAAGATTGTACTATGCCTTGAGATACTAGTTAATAATAGTAGCTCATGATTGATCAAATATTCTATTTATGATTTATCCATATCTACTCCTTGTTAAATTACTCTTCTTTTAGTATAAATAATTTTTTCACCAGTATATATTTTATAATTTATAAATATGCATATCGTGGGGTGGTATGCTCCAGAAGTTCTTACTTATAGAGGTGCACATTCTAAAATGTTTGGAGACAACCAGCCTATATTCACATTCTTCCTTCAGCAAAGCAATTATTAAGAAGGAAAACAGAGCAAAGCTCTGAAAAATAAATTAAAAAAATCCCATCACTATTTTGTTATGAATGAAGTTCCAAAATAAAAAAGTAATTCACTGGGGTCATTGCCTTGTGATGGACGAAGTCCAGTAATACTTGGTGGGAAATCAATGCTTAAAGATAATTTGTGAAAAATAAATTTCATCCCCTTACTAATTTCCCAGTGAGGGGTGATGGCTATTATTGATAAAAATGACACCGATGGTCATAGCCTGGGTGACAATGAAGAACACAGTTGGAGACAAAAGCCCTATAAGATGTGCATGTCACAAAACCATACGAAACCCGTTATGCACATGGGCTATTTTAACCAGTCACACTGCTACATGTGTTTAGTAGTTCTTTTTTGCTATTTCTCAGGTTGAATGATTTGATTTCAATTCTCGATTAACCTGAAAATCTTAGAATGAAGAAGACCAATGCAAATGGAAGTGGCGCTGGCAAGGTGTAAAACATTTACACGGCCTCTTGTCCCCTGTTACTCCCAAGATTCAAGTGATCAGTTACTGCGAGAAGATCCTGTGCTGGGAGGGGAGCGCGCGGGAGTTGCGGGCGCAAGGCCTCCCCAGTCTGGGGAGTGACGCTCAGTTATCATGGTGACTGTCTTCTTAACAATCGTGCAAGTGCATCATTCACTGTGGGTGACTGCAAACAGATGAAGAGGGGCTGAAAAATGGGAGGATTTTCCTTGTCTCATGTCTCTCTGATAACTAGGCAGACTCTGGAGCATGAAAGATGAGGGCGGCCCCATTCCAACCCGAGCACGTAGCCACCATCTGGGCATTTTCAAAGCAGGACACTGACACGCTCAGATGTATCCCCCAGCAGGGTGCAATAATCCAGCAGTAAAAAGAAAACTGCAGTGAGCGATGGCCGCCTCCACACTTGCAATCAGCCCAGCCCGGGAAGAGGCAAGGATTTTCCAGAAACTTTGGCTGAGGTTCATCCTCACTGCTCACTGGCTGGGACAGTGCCCAGAGGGCTTCTGGGACTAAGCAGACATGTGGTAGATACACAGATCCAGCAGAGGGCGCTCTCCTCATGGAAAGACTGGGGTCAGACCTTTCTGAATGGAGCCCTTAGCTTAAGGGCTCAAAAGTGAAAATTCTCAGACCATACCCACTGTGACTGAAGCCATTTCCTTCAGAAATGGTCACTACTGAAACAAACATTGATTTTTAAAAGGACATCTTTGGTGTTCAAAGGTGTACCCAGTTGAGTCATTTATTTTAGATGCTACCGGAGGCAGACCCTGACTAACGAGAATTACTAGTTATTGATAATTAGAAAACCAAGAGAATCAACACTATCTCTTTGGACCTTTCAAGGTGAGAGTTCAGAATCTGTTATTTCTGAAAGCCTCCAACAGCGTCTACAGATCCTCCAGTCACGCAAATGAGTCAACACTACATCCATTAAAAAACCCTCAAACCCTCGCTGTCTTCTAGCTGTTCTTATGAGGGACATATTCCAATGACAGAAAAAAAGCCATGACTTATCAGAATAAATGTCACATTGATAGAAGCATATAATCTTTGGCCACAAAACGCAAATAAATGCTCAAGTTAATCTGTGTACTACACATATTTTCACGGAATTTTAATTGTATAGACAGGCCATTATATAATCTTTTTTTCAGTTCACTCACATTTGAAAAATGAGCACTTACAAGACTCAGGTAAGTTCACAGCCTTCCCCTTTGCTGGGTTGTGCCTTGATGACGAGAGAGGTGACAAATGACATTGCTTCTTGTAATAAGAGGCACAGACACATCCTAATGGAACTACCGATTGCCGAAAGTTACTTAAACTGTCTTTCCACCTTAGGAAGGAAAGAAACTCTAAGGAAACACAAATGAGAGAATTAGAGAGAAAATGCTTCAGGAAGAAACCCTGTCGAAGAAAATCTCCCTAAATCTTCCCAATGAAATAATGTCCTTACTTCCGGTTGAAACTGCAGATACATCTAAGAGGAAGATTCCTCCAGACCGTTTCTAGAATTCCCCAAAGATCTTTTTTTTTTTTCCTTGGTCTCTCTACATGCAGCATTTTTTATTCTGCTCCCTGCTAAAAATTCTTATTAGCTAATCTAACCATTCAATTTATCCTGCCTATTTTGTAATGAAAAAATAGCCGACATTGCTAATTGGCCACCTGGGGTTCAAAGAGGGGAAACACTGAGCTGATGTCTGAATGTCACTGGGACGTGCTGACAACACACTGACCACACTCTCTTTCACGGGATCTGAAACCGCGCTTCCTTGCCGTATGCGCCCCTCCCTCCCCTCCTTCCATGGCTTGACCTTCTGTGAGACTCATATAATTTTTTTAAAGTGATTTATTTCTAACAGATGTGATCATCCGCCCGCGGGGACCTGGATGCACGGTGCCCCTAACAACTTTAATTTCTGGGTAGAAGAGGCACACACCCCACTAATAAATAATTATCGCTCCGTTAAGGAAAAGATGCCGAGGCGTGCGGTATGAGGACCAGGTACTTCTGGGCAGAAAGGACACGCAGATGGGGTTTCCTGTGGTCCCACCTCTTCTCAATCTAAATGTGCTAATTACTGTATTTCTAGAACATGGCAGGTCATGAAGGAAGACCATCAGTCATGGTTTAATGTATATCACACTATTTTAAAATATATATATATATATTGATTTCAGAAAGAAAGGGAGAGGAAGAGAGAGATAGAAACATCAATGATGAGAGAGAATCATTGATTGGCTGCCTCCTGCATGCCCCACACTGGGGATGGAGCCCACAACCCAGGCATGTGCCCGGACCGGGGATTGAACCATGATCTCCTGGTTCATAGGTTGACTCTCAAGCATGGAGCCATGCCGGCAGGGCCACCGCACTATTGAGAAAGCTGGTTTTAGGTATAAAGTTTCTTGTAAACCGAGTATTACCCAGGGTTAGGTAAGAGAAGATGACCACAGAGATCTGGTGTAGAGGGAAGTCATAGGTGATGTCAGGAGAGGGGCGGATGGCACATCCCCCCTAGTTCTCTAAGTGGCTCTGGGGCATCACCCCTTTGGTTGGGGTCAGCGCTCCATTTCTGGATGCTGGTGAGGGGGCCCCGGGCAGCGTCACCTCTGGAACACCTTGGAAGGCCAGAAGGTTGGCAGGATCATGCAGTTTTAGAGAGTAAACATCATGGTCTGATAACCTATACAGATATTTTTTTTGAAAAATATCATGTTTTGGTCTAATAGGTGCAAAAACATGAAAAATTACCAACTTCCTCAAAAAGCAACCATCTTTAGTGTTATGCTCAAAAGTTGAAGATTGTTTGGAGTAATCCACCTTTTAATATCGGTCCCCAAATAGCAGGATTGGTTTCTTCAGGAACAGAGTGGTAACTATCATCTTAATACTTACTAGTCATTCTTAAGGGAGACCATGGAGTACGGCATCCCTTCTCCCCAAGAATAGAAACACTTAAAAAGGTCAACTTCTATCATCTGGCCTAGAACTGGTTAGCTGTCCCCCACCTGGGACAAGATGTGCACCTGGGCCCATTCCTAGGACAAGAGAATTACAATCGAGACCCGGATAGAGCTTCTCCCTGAGAACCCTGCAGAGGAGAGGGGACTGTGTTCTTGACACAACAGAGCTAAGAAAGAGGAGTTTTCAAGGCGGTTTCTAGTTCGTATGCGTTCCTTTGTATGCCAGTTGCCTGCCATGATGTTTATGTAATTCTGACAGGGTTCTTAATGACACACTAACAGATTGTAAAACACGCTGCTGGCATTGACTTGTGTGTTTTTTTTTTATATTTTTAAAACAATGTCCTTCATGTAACAGTAGTTAAGCGCGGCAGAAGGACATCATTAGAGCCATGGTTAAAGTGTAATTTACACCATTAGGAAGGCAGGAGCAATTTTTATTGCCTGGCAATTTTCTTGCTGAAATATTTGGACCATATGGCTCCATTTGTGTAATAACCTTAATTTCTGCACCCTTCAGGTCTGCCTCCGTCTCCCACGGAATGGGAAAATGCAGTTTAGCAGAAAAGGCAACTGCCTATACTTAGAGAGTGGAGATTAATAACGTGTCGCGTCCTGTTTTTGGTGAAGGAATTGGAACAGCGGCCAGATGGTCTCTCTACAAATAACTGTCAGGGGTCTTGATCTAATCAATACAATGTATTAATACATCTCCCTCTGCAGTTCCTCCGGGGGATGGCGCACAACATCTGGAATGAATGGGGAGGGGGGGGGCCGCCAAGTAGAAAGCCGATTCTTTTCAGAATCAAACTGAGCCCAATTAATTTTTCATGTATCCTTGATAACTGTTTCATAACGAGCGATGAGTCTTGACGGGTTTGGGGTTGGCAGAGCAGGCTGCCCGTGCTTCCTATCCCCATTCAGTCCACTTATAGAAACCAACCCATTAATCAAGCGATCTGGCAGGAAACCCGAATCTCAGCTCAGCAAGAGATCAATAACCATCCTAAACACACACACACACACACACAACACGGAAGCAGCCGCTAATGGGCCCGGGTATCCAGCCATGACATTAGTAATTGCCGGGGCAAAAATAAAACTCGGGATCATGATCACCCAATGGGAACTTGTGTGATGAAATTCATTACTTGTGTCTTGTCAAAAAGTAGCATTTACCTCCGTTGGAAATACCCTGTGATTTTACTATCTAGACATGGCCACTATCTTTCAGAGGTAGACAATGAAACTTTTTCGGAATGGATTAAAACTCTCTGATTCTGTAACGTGAATATTTAATAATCCAAGTAGCATCTAGTAGTAAAATGTTTAAGAATGAGTTATTACGCTTATTTTAAATTCAGAATACCTGCGGGGATCCTTAATACAAGCTTTAGCCCAACCACGTATGACCCCCGAGAGCCTCCTGGGCTAAGAACCCCGATGTGATGTCCGACTGGTGGAATTCCTTAACTCCTTGGCTGGCTTTTAATGGAAGGATGTGCACTTCAAATCATAACGTCTTATCACCTTCCCAATGGTTTCATCTCAAATCTTGACTGTTCTACCAAATGCGAACCAGCCATTTTGCTTCTCAGTGAGCAAATCTGCCTGGGCTTGGCCCGGATTCCTCCCCTCCCCTCCTCTTCCTCCTGAAGGAGAGGCGCTGTGACATGACCCATGGAGAAGAGTTCAGAGCAAGAGATGGGGGATGGAGGAAACCCATGACCCGTTTGCTAAAACGTTCCTTCCGGGCTCTGGGACCGCAGGTGGGAACTCCTGTCCTTAAGGGAGTGCGAGTCTGATTAGGAAAACAACAACACGTCTCCTGGGAGGCCCGGCCACAAAGCTAGTCATGCCCTGGCCGATCATCAGCTCAAACGCTGCCAGGAGGACAGGAAGGTCTTAGGAACCATCCAGGAGCTGCAGGATGAGGTCACATTCATCTTCGCAACAGCAGGACTGAGAATCATGAACCATGCTCGCTCCATCCCTGGTTTGTGGATCGGTGGGGGCGGCGGGAGGCGGGGGGAACAGCTGGGCTTGGAATCGGGGGCATGAGTTAAGGTCCTCTTAGGTTCCTTTAAGTATTAATGAGTACAATCGATGCCTATGCATGACTAAGTAACTGCTTATTACACTGTCATTTGTCTCTCTCCTTATTTGCTCTAAGGGCGCCACCAGGCCCAGAGAGGCCTTAATTTTCTTCTTCCTTCTTTTCATCTCTTGTAGCTTCTGGGCACAATGGCTTCTCAAAAGAGAGTTATGTGACCTTGATTAATGGACGGGTCCCACCGTATTTCTTGGTCTCCATCACCACATCAGCTTTTACGTGTCTGGGTCCTCAATAGCAAATGACGCGCAATGTTCACGTCTGCGTGGCTGCCAGAGAAGCAGTGGCCCTGGTTTTCAGCTTCGATTCTGTTTGCTGCGGTCCACTATGGACACACGGGAGACACGTGACCGTGGTGCGCTTGCAGGGGAAGCTGTGTAACATGAAGCAAGAAAGCTGTTTCCACGAGCGGACTGCATGACTGAATAGAATCTGAGATTTGGGATCCACAGTACACGGCATCTGGAATCGTCAATGTTTTTCAATGTCATCACTGAAATATTTAATTTTTTTTCTCCATTTCCTTTTTGTGGCTTTGCATTCTGTTGGTGCACCATAATTTATTTAACCAGTTCCCTCTCATTTTTTAAAAATTTTGTTTTACTGCTTAAAGTATTAGAAAGAGTATTATATATGTCTCCTTTTTTTTTCTCCCCTTGACCTTCCCCTAGCCTCCCCTACCCCCCAGTGTCTTGTGTCCATTGGTTATGCTTATATGCATGCATACAAGTCCTTTGGTTGATCTCTTACCCCCCGAAATATTTAATTTTTACAAATTGAAATTCTCTGCTGTGACAAAGACAGCACATGATCTTACTCATACTAGTATATGGAGTTTAAGGAACCAGATAAATAGATGAACAAAAATAGACACAAAGACACAGAAGCAGACTGTGGAACCTCATAGGGAAGACAGGGGAGGGTGGGTGGGAAGAAATCAACCAAGGAACTTGTATGCACATATGCATAACCTGCGGACACAGACAATGGGGTGGTGAGGGGGGAGGGGATGGGAACAGGCTGGGAGAGTTTAATGGGGAGGAAAAAGGAGGACCTACGTAATACTTTCAACAATAAAGATAAAAAAAAAGGTAGTTGCTATTCCGGGACTCCCAGTCCAGAGATATAACCGACAATGCCTACAGTTTGAGCTTAGCAACGCCCAGCTACAGCACAAACAAGGTGTTTCCCCTTAAAAATCACATTGAGATAAAAAAAATTCATTTGCAAACCCGTCTCATATACATTTGCAGGTGTTGGGTGTGGGTCACTGCATTTGGATTAAAAAGCCAACGTCTCTCTCTACATGAGAGGTCACTAGCTGGTGTTAAGGCAACATCTTCTCGCTGTTCGGCGTAATTAAAATATTCCAGCAGCGGTCTCCGTAATTTGAGAACCACGGTATTGTTGTAATATTTTTCTAGGCTTCAGGAGCTCGCGATTGTTTGGCCCAATCAAACCCGGGAACACTGGAGAAGTTATCACCCATCAAGGTAATTACTTTCAAGTTGAAATAATTACTCTATCAATGTTAATGGTCTTTCAACTTCAATAAAGCACTCACCTGCCGATAATCACGGCTCACCTCTTGCTCTAATGCAATTCCCTCTCTATTTAGCAGGTTATATTACAGCCGTTACAGTGGTCACTTGTCCCGAACAGATGCTGAGTTTCACTTTGATCGGCCGTGAACCATAAAGGAATTGGTCATCTGTGTCTGGTTCTCCCTCACCCAGAAGCCCTTGCGGAGCCCAGGAGGTGATCTCCTGGCTGCAACAGGGCACTTTGGGGGCAGCCACCCTGTCTCAGGTAGGGGCTCCTTTGCACCTGCGACAAGGGCACCGTAGTTCAATTAACTCCCGCTCTTCGCTGCCTTTTGCAGCTTGCTGTCGTTGCTAAATGGCGTCTATTCTGAACTCTTGGCCTGGGCCTGTTAGTGTACGCATTAGTTCGTTCGACTTTCATGTATAGTTTCAATAAGACTGGGGGGACTTGGGGGGTTCTTCAAGGGTTTCCTTATAACCCAGTCAAAGGCCAGAAAATAACAGCATACCTGAGTTAGAGGGCAGTTGCCCCACCAAGAGGTGAAATAGGGAGGTGCCAACTTGGCAGAATTTGTTCAATATGGGGGGGGGGGGGGAGAGAGAGAGAGAGAAAGAGAAAAGACCACAAGTTGTGCTGATATGATCCCAGACCTCGGGCAGTGGGCAAGGTCTTGTGAGTGCCCTGGCCGGGGAACATAGCTAGTGTGAGTGGAAAGGGCCTGGGCAGGTTCCCAGAGGGGCAGGCATCAGGTAGCAGGGGGGATGGGCAGCACTAAACACCAGGGAGATGCAAAGCACAGTCTTGCCCCAGGCCATTAAGGAATAGAACCCAAACCAGGACTTGAGAAATTACCTGGAAATTAACAGTCTGGTATCCGAAAGCATTTACATAAGCAAGCATCCGGATTTTGGCGCGAGGTGAGGAAAGCTTAAAATATATAAAACTCACGGTGTTTCATTGCTGACCCAATGAGTAGATGCAGTTGCCTTGCACAAACTAAGGTGTTACTACATTTGCTCATTTCTTCCAGGTTCTGTTAATCCAAATAGTAAAACTCCTTAAACTGCCTTAAACTGCACTGCCTGTTTATATTGCTGCTGAGTTTCTAGTCCTTTGCATACGTATTCACTTACTTAGCCCTCGCAACAGCCTTGGGAGGTAAGTGCTAGTAGCATCTTAGTTCAGGCTAGACCCGTGGTTGGCAAAGTGTGGCTCACAAGCCACATGCGGCTTTTTGGTCCCTTGAGTGTGGCTCTTCCACAAAATACCATGTGCGGGTGTATGTACAGTGGGATTGAAACTTCGTGGCCCATGCGCAGAAGTTGGTTTTCGGCCTGGGCGAGTCTATTTTGAAGAAGTACTGTTGATATTTGGCTCTGTTGACTAATGAGTTTGCCGACCACTGGGCTAGACCATTAAGAAGGAAGACGTTTGAAGTGTAAGGTCATGATCACTGGAGCAGGAGGAGGAAACAATGTGTGAGAAGATTCCAAGGTGGCTGGCCAGCAGAAGGGTTCCAGATCCTTTAGAACAGTGGTTCTCAACCTTCTGGCCCTTTACATACAGTTCCTCATGTTGTGACCCAACCATAAAATTATTTTCGTTGCTACTTCATAACTGTAATGTTGCTACTGTTATGAATTGTCATGTCAATATCTGATATGCAGGATGGTCTTAGGCGACTCCTGTGAAAGGGTCGTTCGTCCGCCAAAGGGGTCGCGACCCACAGGTTGAGAACCATTGCTTTAGAAGTAGACTCACTAGGGTGCAGTGAGGGTTGGACTGGGAAGGAAGGAAGGGGAGGACTTTAGGATGGCCTGGCCTGAGCAACCAGGAAGATGACAGATGACGGGGACATGGAGTGATGGGACAGGATGCACCAGGGAGTGATGAGAGCAGCAGAGAGAAATTCTAGACGATGCACATCTCTGCCGAAGCTGCTAGCCACGGGTGGGCAAACTTTTTGACTCGAGGGCCACAATGGGTTCTTAAACTGGACCAGAGGGCCAGAACAAAAGCATGGATGGAGTGTTTGTGTGAACTAATATAAGTTTAAAGTAAACATCATTACATAAAAGGGCACGGTCTTTTTTTTTTTAGTTTTATTCATTTCAAACGGGCTGAATCCGGCCCGCGGGCCGTAGTTTGACCATGGCTGGGCTAGAGAGATAGAAACATCAATGATGAGAGATAATTATTGATTGGCTGCCTCCTGCACACTCCCAAATGGGGATTGAGCCCGCAACCCCTGGGCATGTGCCCCAACTGGGTATAGAACCAGGGACCTCCTGGTTCATGGGTTGATACTCAACAACTAAGCCACACTAGCTGGGCTGAGATTCTTATGTGATCCCAAGATTTGGGGATCTGGCCTAACAGAGAAGCTGATCTCAGATTCTGTCTAATAAGTTCTGAAGTGGCGAGTCTTACCCAGTGTGGCAGGTCGAGCAGAGAAGTTTCTGTTGGACAAGCTGCGCTTTCCTTATTGGACGGAACAAGTTGGCCCCGGTTCTAGTGGATGCCAAGAAAGGAACAAGTCTTGTCAATGTGACCGAGCCGGATATGGGCTGACTGCTCTGGAGAGTGGTGCCCGGAAGTACAGGAGGTTGTGGGGCGGATCTCTGGGGCAGTAGGGATCAGGGTGCGAGGAGTTAGCCAGAGAGTGTACTGCCTGCTTCAGGGACTGGGAAGCGTGGGCTTTCCCATGGGAGACTTCTACATGACCCACAGAGAAAACCCCAGGAGGCACCTGCCCCACAGGCAGCAGTGACGGATGGGTGAGAACAATATTAATGAACGTGGCTCTGCTCCTTTTATGTCTAATTCTGTCTTTTCTGCCAAGATCCTGGGGACTTCAACATGAGAAGAGGAGGAAGAAAAATGAACACGCCCTCTCTTCTCCACTGTAGACCCCTTAACACCAGTCAGGTCTTAGACTGGATTTAGACTGGATTTTATTTTAAACACTGGCAATGAGTCCTGATTACTGAAATCCGGCTGGTTGCTGTCACTAACAGTGACTGGAGGACCTGCCCTGGAGACTATTGATGAGTGAGCGAGAGAGGCTGATGACCTGTTGGAATTCAGTGGCTGGAGAAAAAGAAACCTCTTTTAAAGGAGTAGTTCCATGACATTTAAGAAGACTTACATGGATCTATTTTTCGCAGCCCCCAATGATATTGAGTTAAAAGTGGATCCCCAATATTTATTAGTGATCGATAGGGTATTATTAGAAAAAAAAGGTTAAAGATAATATAAATCTAATAAGTGAAAAGTTAACGTCAAGCCAAATACATCATTACAATAAAAAAGGGTTGTGCCAGCCAATATTCATGGTTTTGTGTGACCTTCACCCACCCATATTTTGTATCTTTTATATAAAAGAATGGGTGACACAGTTATCTCATATTATAAAATGTAAAAATCTCAGCTTATAGAACTGATACAGAAATATATGGAAATTATTTTTATTACCACATTTTCTTTATTTTGGAAAGATGGTTTTTCTAGATAGACAGACCGCCCAGAACATTTTTTTCTGTCTTATAAGTGGATTTGGAGAGAAAAGGCCAAGAACCACCATATTTTAAGAGCTAATTTAAGATCATGTGTAAAGACCAATAATACTTTATACTAAACCAAAACAAAAATGAAATTAAAAATAAACCAATAAATTTACTCACAAACTATCCATAATATGGCAATTACGAAGTATCTCATTTCCCCCACAACACATCTAGTGAATGGTGAATTTGAGACGACCACACGAGGAAATTTTGAATACCTCCTCCATGACATTGGGCAAGGGAGTCTGGCAACTAGAATCTAGCGACTAGAGTTTGTATTTCTGGTTTTTATTTCCAGATTCTAAGCCAACTCTTGGTGACCCATCTGACTCGCTTACTCCTCAGCTCTGCATGCTTGATTCTACGCACAGGGCGAAGGACCATCTATCCTTCTGGATACTGGGCGAATGTATGATCTGGTCTTGATGTTTTACAACCCTGGGGAGGAAGGAGGTTGGCGGGGATACATTTAGAGCACAGACTGACAGGTAAACCACCTTCGCCTTTAAATCCCAAGTTATTTCTGCCAGTATAATGGCGGGAGCCAGGAAGAAAAAGCAAACCAATTGGAATGGTGGCAGCAGGGTGGCCAGCCTCGCCAGGCGTGTTCCCTGCACACACCACCACGGAAAGCTCGCATGCCAAGCGAGGCTACGTGCAGCCTCTCTCCTGACACCGCACAATTCATCACTGAGCAACTGGGAAGGGAGTTTGAGGACTTCTGCCTAAAGCTTGTTTTCGGTGGTGATGGGCATTGGTTCAAAGAGACCCTAATAATCTAGAGCTCTCTCTTTTCCCCTTAGAAGGACCTACGTAGGCCCAAAAGGAGATGAAACTTTGGGAGGTTGGGAGAGAAGCTGGTGATACATTCAAACCCACACTCTTTCCATCTCTCCTCTCCTGCTGCCTCGGCTGCTGCTGCTGCTGCTCCTGCTCCTGCCAGCACATATGCTCTCCACCCCCGTGGAGGACCCCCACTGCCAGTTCTCCATCCACTGCCACCATCGGAGGACTCATGCATCCACCGCATCTGTCTTATGTGGCTCTCCCAGCAACGTCCACCTGTCTGTAAACAGCTCTGGGGGGACTTTGGGACAAGCTGGTGATGGCACGGCACTACCAGCAACGTACTGATGGCACCTCGAGCAGAGATGAGACCCCAATAAGCAAGAGACTAAGGAAGGGGAATTAGCGATTCCTCTTGTAAGTCTGCGGACTGAATTGTAATTCTGCAGTTGTGAGGACTGAGTCTGTGTCTCACCAATCAAAAATAGAGTTCCTTTCTTTGGACAATTTCAGCCAAAACCGTCTATGAGACAAGGACTTGAAAAATTTCCTAGGGCGGGCACAGAAATGGAAGCAGACAGGGAAGATGTTTACCTAGTTAAAAAAGTTAGCAAGCCAAGCCAGGAAGGCACTCAGAGAAAGATTTAAAAGGGAATCATCAAAACACGAGCAGCAGAAACTCAGAAGCAAAGAAGCGTAAAGACTCAAAATGCCCAGCAGGAAGAATCTGTACCTCCGCCTGGATTATTCATTGTCTTCCCAGGGTCTGCTGTGCCCAAGGAAGGACCCAGTCTCATGGTTGACTTCACAGAGTTGACTGTAGAATTGAATATTGGCATATTGGCTATAGTGCTCAATGACTATTTGCCAAATTGGATTGAATCGTCAATAATCTGTCCCTGACCCTAAAGACCCGTTGCCCGTGTACAGAAAAGGCATGCTGTTGATGTGGGCTTGCATTACGGGGGAGAGGAATTTGTCTGGGATAAGAGGAGCAGGCTTCTCGGACGGGGAGGGACTGGCAGAATCCCCTTCTTTAGACACCTTTAACAAAGGCTGAACACATGCTCTTGGAAAGCTCCCTGACAAGGACCGTCCTGTTTCTGTATCTCCTATAGGAGCTGAGGCTAAGCCAGGCATAAAGGGAGCCCCAAGAGATAGCTGGTGAGCTGAATTGTGTTATGGCCCAGAAGTGGGCCAACCCAGAAAATCACCGCTAAGCTACAGTGCCTGGGATAGCCATATCTACATTTACACATCTAGGTAGATGTACCTAGAAGTTTAATTTTCTTCTTCCTCAAAGAACCAATCATATCACATATCCGTATCTATCCAAAGATATCCAACTCTACATCTATCTATTCTGGGTGATACTGTTCCATTCATATAATCCCTATATCTATCTATATCAATGTACCTATAGAGGTATAGATATGTGGTACAATTGGATCTTTAAGAAAACAAAATTAAATTTCTATCTAATTTTATCTCAGCCTCATCCCCACGAGATATACAGAAACAACTTTAATACTTACATTTAGTGGATTTGGAAATCAGGGAAGTATTTGCTTGAGTTAATCATGGTCAGCAAACTAGTTGCCAGTATCACTTATTTTCAGTTCAGTATATTATTCCCATGACCACATTGCTTCTTTTAACATGTGGAAGATTTTCATATATTTAACCCCCAAGTGAAAAAAATGACAAGTCAGATATAAACAAAGAATCTCAGCATATTAACCCGATAACCTAGGTATCTATTATCGTTCTCAGTACTCACCGCTACTGTGAAAGCACGCACGGGGGAGATGCTGAACGTGGGGTCCTCCGGCCTCTCCTGGTAGACCACGTGGTACTGGGAGATGATGCCATTGGGAGAGCCTGGCTCCGTCCAGTTCAGCAGCACCGAGTGAGCACCAGTGGCCTGAGCCCAGGGCGCCGGCAGGTCTTGGGGTGGGGCCTCCAGTGTCCGTGCCGAGGTCCACAGACTCTCCACAGAGCCCCCGGAGTTCTGGGCTCTGACCTGGTATTCGTAGACTGTGAACGGCCTCAGGGTGCCCGCAGCATCGGTAAATCCGAAGGCTCCTTCTGACCAGACAAACACCAGGGCCTCCTCGTCAGAGCCAGCAGGACGTCTGAAAGGGAACCCAGGCGGTCAGGGACAGCTGCACACTTCAAAGCCAGGTGGGCAGACAGAGTAGGACATGGCTTTGTAGGAGATTTTGGTATCAACTCAACTTTTCAACGGTCTCTTCCTCGTGTCATGACGGAAGGAGACCAGATGGAAGAGTTCACTGGAGGCCTGATCAAATGCCATTTTCAAAACATGGTTTAAAGATCCTATATAATAACAGGCTAATATGCAAACTGTCCCCTTGGGAGTTCGACCAAACAGGGGTTGGACCGCTCACTATGAGGTGCGCTGACCACCAGGGGGTGGCGTGGAATGAAGGAAGGCCCCAGCTGGCAGCTGGCAGCCAGGTGAAGGAAGGCCCTGATCAGCCCTGATCACCAGCCAGGCCTCAGGACCCTGTGCATAAATTTCATGCACCAGGCCTCTAGTATAAATATATTTGGTTAATCTTAAAAGGTGAACCATTACCCATAATCACATTTTCTTGTATTAACTTCCAGACATTTTTTTTTTAAATTACACATGCAAATACAGGGTGTCCCCCCAAAATATAGACATTATGGACACTGCTTCTGTTTATAATTAAGGATTAATTATAATTCATGATTAATTCCAATGGGTTAAATCTGTGTAGGTTTGCAGGGCCTGGCCTTTGTACTTGAGGCAGATACCAGGTACCCAGGGTGCCACTGGGAGGGATCCATTCTAATGGACCACAGGGCTCCCAGCCCAGGTCTCTGCTCATCGTTTTCCAGGGTGTTTGCTAGGAATGTAATACAGCAAGCGAACATACGAGCTTCTATGGGGAGATAACAGTTTCCATTTTGTCTGGCTTCAACCTTCCTAGGACAATTCAATTAATTTTTTATTAAACTCTTGTGAATTCCCACACTGAGGTGTAGCCATGGTTGTCATAAAACTGACATGCTTAAAAAAATGGCCTGAAAGTGTGAATTTAAAAAACCTATACTATGTAAGAGATTGAGTATTACGCTAGTCTCAAGTTTTATTCACTGATACAACGAAAGAATGCAGCCTGGTTAAGAATTTCTTATCACTACTGAATACTTAATAAATTCATATTGTGGTGAGGTATTTTACCTGTGGTGTTAAAAACAGAATATCTTATGTCTGATAAGCTCTGAACAGAGGAGGTTGGACAGGCCACAATTATTCCTAGTTAAGATTTGGGCTTCAACTGTTCATTTAACGGGATGTGTTTCCTCTTGAGCTCTCTATGGGGAGAGAAATCACATTTTAAGATCTCTCTGAGTAGCCAAATGGCTGTGCTATGCTTAAACGCATTGGGAGATACTTCAATAATACACTTTTCCAACTAGAGTTCATTTAATCTTGCTTAACACTAAAAGGAAAAACAAAGGTAAGTTTTAATACTGAGCACTGTGTACTTGAACAGGGACTCATATCGATGCTGTCTTACTGGAACAGCCTTTAAAGAGCTCCCTCCAGCCTGTCAATCACTTAGCCTCCAGGCTATCAGATGGACTGTCGTGGGAACACAGTGCTTGTGTTCGAGTCACCCTAACTTTACTTAACAGTGACGCCAAAGTGCAAGAGTGACGCTGCCAACTCAGATATGACCAGGAGAAGCCGTAAAGCGCTCCTGTAAGTGAAAAAGGTGAGGACAGTAAGATAGTTTAAGAGGGAGATTGAGAGAGTCCTCATTGACTAAGTTTTATTACAGTATCTATAATAATAAAAGCGTAATATGCTAATTAGACCAGACATCCTTCCGGCGACCTTCCCGATGAAGCCAGGGCTGTGAGGGAAGCCCGGGTCCCAGGTGCCAGAGGGAAGCAGGTGCCAGCAACTGGGGGAAGAAAGGCCTACTTTTGCACGAATTTTGTGCATCAGGCCTCTAGTATTGTTATAATTGCTCTACTTGATTAGTTACTGCTGTTATTGTCTTACTGTAGCAAATTTATCAATTAAACTTTACATCACTATGTATGTACACGCCCATGTAGGGAAAAATGTATCATATATAGGGCTTGTGACTATCTGTGGTTTCAGGAATCCACTGGGGGTGGGGTGTGTGTCTTGAAATATATACCCCTTCAATAAAGGGGAACTACTGTATCAAATTAACAGGAAAGCTACTAGTAAACAGAAGCAACCACAGTTACAGTCTTGTCCATACCAGGTTACTGTTCTGCTGTTGATTTTTAAAGTCATAAACATCCTATCTCTGTATTGGGGCAGATACTTAATAGGACGATTATCACTAACAATAGAAGGGAATTACTGCCCTGCCAGTGTGGTGCAGTGGCTGAGCGTCGACCTATGAGCCAGGAGGTCATGGTTTTATTCCTGGTCAGGGCACATGCCCAGGTTGTGGGCTGGATCCCCAGTGTGGGGCATGCAGGAGGCAGCCGATCAATGATTCTCTCTCATCATTGATGTTTCTATCTCTCTCTCCCTTCCTCTCTAAAATCAATAAAAATATACTTTTTAAAAAAGGGAATTACTGAGGAGAAATCATTGGGGGAGAGGCCTGGTGCACGAAATTCATGCAAAAGTAGGCCTTTCTTCCCCCAGCTGCCGGCACCTGCTTCCCTCTGGCAACTGAGAGGGTGAGTTTGCAGAGAACAGAGTGACACGCGTTTTTAAAATGGGATTGGCAAATTGGTTTCCTACAATTTAATGAAAATATCTGCATAGGCCAAACCCCGACTTTGGGTTGAGCTAAATGGGTTTCCTTTGGTGGGGCGAGAAGACAGGCGGCAAAGGATGAAGCAGAAATTGCAAGCCGTAACCTCCCCAGAAATACTGCAGGCTTGTGGCCGTAAGTACATAAGGAGCGCCGCGCAGTCCCAGGATGAAAGCACGCGCTGTCTACATTCTATTTCCGTCCTTACGGATTCCTGATTCTCTCCGCAGCTGCCTAAGAAAAATGTGATACTGTTGTTGTCTAAGCACATTTAGGCTTCGGCCGGGATCACCGCCGAGTGATGCATGCCCGTGGAGGTGAATATAGTGATTGTATCTGGCGGCCCGGTGCGCCATTTCCATTTCACTTTAAATAAAAAACAAAATGTATCTGTGTCAGGCAGTGCCCTTCCCCTGTACTCAGAGGCATCACACGGGCCACAATTATGATTGTGGAGTGATTGTGTCACATTGCGGGAAGGTTTATTGCTTTTGAGCCGGCGAGGCAGTAACACATTCCGCTGCATATTACTCTTTAGATCATTGTTTGCCTGTGACGAGAATAATCAAATGCCATCAAACGCTGTCAAATTCAATTTACAGTATTTTTCATCGAAGCGGGGCTTTCCGCATCCCGTTCCCCGTTTTCCTGCTCGGGAGTTGCCGTGGAATAGCCGCCCTGATCATGAGCTTTATTTACAAAACCGACAGATTGGAGCCGCGTCCCGGCTTAGAGCAGGCACTTTATTTCCCTGGATTCAGGACGGAACAGGACATGGTTCTCTCGTGCAATTAGCATTAAGGGGATGAAAGCAAACCACTCCGAGAGGACGGCCAGCTTAGAGCCTCACAAAGGTGCTCAGCGTGAAAGCCTTTACAGGTGCGTGTGCATGTGAGTCAGAACTATGACTCCTCAGCCCGGCCGGCGTGGCTCAGTGGTTGAGCATCAACCTAGGAACCAGGAAGTCACGGTTCAATTCCCGCTCAGGGCACAAGGTTGTCAGCAGGAGGCAGCCGATCCATGATTCTCTCCCATCCTTGATGTTTCTCTCTCCCTCTTCCTCTCCCTCTCCCTTCCTCTCTTAAATCAATAAAAACATACTGAAAAAAGAAATATGATTCTTCAAATTAACTTCTGCTGAGAAGCAATGTGGCTTGCTCATTTTGGGCAATGCCACCTGTACAACCGGAAATGCAGGAATACTTTTTCCCTCATCATCATTTTCTGACAAACCCTCGGCGGGTCACTGAAGATTGCTCTGAACCAAAGGGTTTCAATGTCTGAAGGGGCAGAGGGACTCGAACCATGTTTCATGATGTGACCAGGGCACTGGCCCACACAAGGGAAGGTGTGAGGCCATTGAAAGGAGAGACTGAAAGATGTTGACCTGGGCTGAGGATCTGAGAAGGAACGTGCTGTGGTCTGATGCCTGCTGTAAGGCCCTGCTTCTGGAAGGGGGATCTCATCTGCCAATGGTCTATGTCTGCCATATCTGCCCTGCACACCTCTTCCCTGTCTTACATGGACGCTCTGCCCCTTCATCAGAGGGAGGGTATGTGGCTCTGAGGTCTCCTCTTTCAGACCCGGCTCAGGCCAAGCTGGCACATGCTGGCTGAGGCTTTTCCCCTCGGATAATGTGTCCATGTTTCCAGTCCCAAGCTTAGTCCCCAGTAGGTGCTGCACAAATCATCAGTTCCCACCCCTTCCCTTATGGAAACAGAAAACGTCTCGGATTCTACAGTCCTGGAATGACACACGTTCTTAATTAAACATAACAATGATGATCGATGTTACCTGTGAATAAAGTAGTGGGTGATGACTCCGTTTGGCTTTTTGGGTGGCATCCACGTAACCTCTATGCGAGTGGACCCCAGGGCCCTAAGAACAGGGGGGCTCAGATCCATTGGAGCTGCTTCTGATGTTCTGACCAACGTCCCACTGCCCACTCCACAGCTTCCTTGGAAAAAAAATCAAGACCTTTAGTAACTTACCAAGCAGGGAAAAGATTTACATATGCATATAGAAGGGTAAGGATATCGTGAAAATCATTTTATCTGAACTTTCATATACACATTTCTACACATAATTTTAATGAGTACTGTAAACCTCTACAGAATTTGAATATTGAAATACAGAATCACTTTTGGAAGATTCAGTAATTAATTAACCACATCTTTATAGAGGCATAGGCAAGAAAGCTTATGCTCGTCTGAATTGAGGTTCCTCTAGTTCAGTGGTTCTCAACCTTCCTAATGCCGCGACCCTTTAATACAGTTCCTCATGTTGTGGGGACCCCCAACCATAAAATTATTTTCGTTGCTACTTCATAACTGTCATTTTGCTACTGTTATGAATCGTCATGTAAATATCTGATACGCAGGATGTATTTTCATTGTTACAAATTGAACATAATTAAAGCATAGTGACTAATCACAAAACCAATATGTAATTATATATGTGTTTTCCAATGGTCATAGGCGACCCCTGTGAAAGGGTCGTTCGACCCCTAAAGGGGTCGCGACCCACAGGTTGAGAACCGCTGCTCTAGTTCATCATAGTCCTAGCCACAAAGCGATAATGTGTTTAATTTTTTTTCTTTCTTATGCTTAATTTCTTAAGTTGTGACCTACACATCTTCTATGCTCTTAATCATTTTTTGCCAGTATTTTAAAAGAATGACCATCTCTCAACACACAGGAATCAAACAATTAACTTGAAGGATATTGGTTCTTCATAGCCTAGATGGAGGGACCCAGAGAGGAGAAGTTGATTTTACATGTAAATCAAGGGAACATTAATGAAAAGCTATTTCCATGTTGATTTGCTGAAGACCACATCGGGGACAGCAATGCCCTTCAAACCGAAAGACCTTGGTCTGGTCTGCACAGAGAAGTGGGCAAACTGAGTCACTTTCAGAATGAAAGGAGAGCAAAATCACTGACCCCCTCGTCCTAACCAACTCTGTGGGAACTAGTACTCACCTGACGAACAAAATAAACTAACAAAATAGAAACAGACTCACAGGCACAGACAACAGGCTGCCAGCTGCCAGAGGCGAGGGGGCTGGGGCTGAATGCAAAAGGGGAAGGGATTAAGCAAAGAAAAACTCAGAGACACAGACAACAGTCTGGTGATTACCAGAGGGAAAGAGGGTGGGGGAAGTAGAAGAGGGTGAAGGGGGAATAACTGGTGATGGAAGGAGACTTGACTTGGGGTGGGGAGCACACAATGCCATATACAGGTGATGTGTCATAGAACTGTACACCTGAAACATATGATCGTATTAACCAAAGTCACTGCAGTGAATTAAAAAACAAGACAAAACAAAAATGAAAACAAAACCCAAAAACAGAAGTTCCGCCCTAACCTGTTTGGCTCAGTGACAGAGCATTGGCCTTGGGACTGAAGGGTTCTGGGTTCGATTCTGGTCAACGGCACATGCCCTGGTTGTGCAAGAGGCAGCCAATCAATGAGTCTCTCTCATCATTGATGCTTCTCTCTCTCTATCCCTCTCCCTTCCTCTTTGAAATCAATAAAATATATTTAAAACAAACAAACAAAGAATCCCAGAAGTTCCTATGGGACATGCAGCACAGTCTTATATTCAACATTTCTTTAACCTAAGATGAAGTACACCAACATGAGTTACATTTTTCCTTTTCTTAGCAATTGGGTGTTATATAATATAGAACATTTAAGAGTGAGAGAGGCAGATGACTTCACTGACCACTAGTCTAAGCCACACAACTCAAGGTGACAGGTTATGTACATAAGATAGGGGTCAGGGAAGGTCCTTAAAATATCTCCGATTCATTTGAGTGTAACTCAACTTCTAAATAATGCCCCCTTTCCCACCAGCCCTCCCGAATAAAATTCAAACAGAACCAAGGTGACCACATTGCCCATGCGATTTTTGTAACACCCGACTTGTCTTATAACTACCAGCGACCCCCCTGTGCGGTGCAGGTGTTTTTCCTTTCAAGGGCCTGATAAAACAAGACTTTGCAAAACCACTCTTTTAATTCTATATTTAAATATTCATGATTTAATGTGCAGAAATGCATAATGCTCCACTCAATACCAGGCGCTGATTTTTCTGGGTAAATAGCTCAGGACAAATGAGAAATGAAATGTTAGCCTTTGTATTTGAATTGAGAATCTATCCCTTCTTTTTTTTAAATACATAAAATCTTTTTTTTTTTTTTATAATAGCCGAGAACAAGTGTCTGAAAGACATTCACCATTTTGACACGCTTGTATCCTTATCTCATACAGTGTAAATGGAGCCAAATTTCCCAGCAGGACGGACTGACGCTGACCCACAGCGGAGGTGACGGGTGCCACGCTGCCAGCACCGAGTAGGACACTGTACTCCACGGGCATCTGGGGGATCAGTATCCCTTGAGAGAGAGAGAGATAGAAAAAAAAACATGTGTACGCTGCACAGAATGGTCAACAAATGTCTATCTCTTAAGAACAACATTGCCGAAACCGGTTTGGCTCAGTGGATAGAGTGTTGGTCTGTGGACTGAAAGGTCCCAGGTTCGATTCCGGTCAAGGGCATGTACCTGGGTTGCGGGCATATCCCCAGTGGGAGATGTGCAGGAGGCAGCTGGTCGATGTTTCTCTCTCATCGATGTTTCTAACTCTATCTCTCTCCCTTCCTCTCTGTAAAAAATCAATAGAATATATTTTTTAAAAAAGAACAACATATATTTAAACTTTTATAACATAAAGGCATATTATTGCTTAATATAGCAATTAATAACGGCATGCGACATAAACTGGGAAATACTGGAATGCATATTCCAAAGTGAGAAATGAGCATCACCATTTAAAAAAACAAATGAAGTATAATAGTTCTTTTCAGAGAGATACTCTACAGGCAAATAAATGCAAAGCACATTTCACCTCTTAAAAAGTACAAGGCAATTAGAAATGGTGTCATAGGCTTTCCTAGGCTTACTCTTAAGGCATATATATATATCTCCCCACCAGTTTCGCTTGTGACAATAATTTTTCTGTAGGCATTGTGTACGCATCCAGTCTGACACGGATCTTTGACATAACAGCCCATAAAGTATCCAAATCAGAGCCTACCTAGAGAATCCCCAGTGCATTAATTATGGAGTCAGGACAGTCCACTCTGTCAGTGAGACTTACGGGTCTGAATACATATGAAATTTGGGTTTGAAAACTGTCATTTTTCACAATACATCCCAACGAAAGGAGGTCTTGTCATGTGAGCCTCTTCACAATGCAGTCATCTGACTGAATGTCTGTAAGCTTTATTTGGTCACGCTCAACATACACACTGGCTTAAGGGGAGGAATGGGCCGTGAATGAGGAACAGGGTAAGTTTTCCCATGAAGTTTTTTCACTGATCTGACAATCATAACGTTTATGGGTTTAATGATTTACCTTTGTAGTACCTAAGTTTAACGTTGTTGTAGAAACAATGAAATCTACAGCACAGGGCTCAACCCACGAGATGGGGTCTGAAGAACGCAATGTGGTTTTGCTTCTGGCAGCTATAGCCTCAGTACGCAAGCGGCACAAGAGCTGCTACAAACCAGAGCTGCGAGGGGATTTGTGAAACAGATAAAAATAGGAGTCTCTGAAGGAAACACTGATCACAGGCCAAGGACTGGTCACTTGCTTCCTTTGGAAAAGTGCTGGACTGGGCTGCACGGAGACGGAGAATTTTCACTTTAAATGCAGAACCTCCTTGTTAAACCACCTTTTACATTTTAACCCTCACCCGAGGGTATCTTCCCATTGATTTTAGAGAGAGTGGAAGAGAGAGGGAAAGACAGAGAGGAACATCAATGAGAGAGAAACACATCGACTGGTTGCCTCCAGGGAGGAGCCTGCAACTGCAGCACGTGCCCTTGACCGGAATCGAACCTGGGACCCTTCGGTTCACAGGCCATCGCTCTATCCACTGAGCCAAACTGGCTAGGGCGCTTTTACATTTTACATGTAAAGCTTCCTGCTCACCCACTACTGGGGATCGAGCCTGCAACCAGGGCAGGGAATCTAACCAGTGACCTCCTGGTGTACTTGATGATGCCGAACCCACTGAGCACCACTGGCCGGGCGAGACACGGTCCTGATCTAGGTTTAAACATGGCTAGCCAAAGCATGAACCTGCAAAGACACTTTTCACGTCTTGGCTAATCAAAAGCAAATGTCCTTCGCGTCCACCGAGGAGGGGCGGAGGCAGAAAATGCCCCTGGACGCTGCGAGCCTGTCAAACACTGACACGCGTGCAGGAACGAAGCCCCTCCCCTGTCACAACCTCCAGGACGGTGACATGACAGCCCCCTGTGTCCCCGCCAAGCCCGTGCCATCTGCAAGGAGTCTGAGCTGGCCCGGTCCCCTGGTATTCCGCTGGCTAACTGGGATGAAGTGGGCATGTTTGCGAGAGTCAGCTGGGAAGCCCCGAGACCGGGTTGGCCCCCCGAGTTCCTACATTTATGTCAGACCGGGAGGAGCAGTGGAAACCTGAGTGAGCCAATTTCCCCTAAGCGCAAATGGCAGCTGTGTTATTCCGTGTCAAAGCTGCCCATCGCCCGGTGACAGGCTGCCGCAGCCCATTTCCCCGCTCGCTAAAGAACAAGGGGCCCGGTGCTTAATATTCCTTGCAGAGCCCCCTTTCATAATTTACAACAACTAGATGCTGATAGGTTATTTAACATTTATGAAGTTAAGATGTAATCAGAAAAACCCTGATTACCTTTACAAATACAAAAGTTAAATTATTCCACTTTTCTCTCTCTCTGTGGTTTCATTTCACAGCAGGTGCGTACTTTACAATGGGACGAGTCAATCAATTTTTAAAAAATATATATATTTTTTTAGGAGCTGGAGCAGGAACAATTCTAACAGGGAAACTATTAATTCAGCTTGATAGCCTCATTCGCTTCAAAACGTCAGTTGCACTTAACATACTGCTTTTAAGAAATCAGCCTAAATTCTCCTTGGCCCAGGTAGAAATAGCGTGGCTATGTCCTTTTGGGGGTGTGAAAGTGAGACACACATCCATAGTTAGAATGATCGTTGTCACCTTATGCACTCTGTCCTATTACATGGCAGCGTTCCTGGCAGGAGGGACAACGTCTCATTCTCTATAACCCTCACAGTGTCCAGAATCACGCCTTCCCCGTGGGTGGGGCTCAGGAAAGATTCTCATGTCAGTGACAATGAACGGATGAATTAATCCATCCAAAGGCAAATGAACTGCATCCATGAAGATGAAGCTGCAGGCGCAGTGACCCTGCTGGGCTGCTGGTGAACTACCGTTGAGCTACTTTGCCCTCATTCATATGTGCGATACCTACAGCAAAGTTTGTGAGCTTTTGATCCTTACCAGAGTAGAATGCAGAAAGAATCATTTACTCCCCGCACTGTTTACACTGAAAAATAGTGAGAAAATATAGCACAGTGGCTGTGACCACAGAATTTGGAGTCAGACTCACTGTGATTCAGCTCTGACACTGATGTCACCAACCAAGAAAAATAGCTCATCACATCTACACTGACTTTCCTCATTAGTAATGTAGGGAAGGGCATAGGCCACTACAAGATGCACTGAGCATTAACTGAAATATGTGTTAATCTCGTACAAAAATGCCCAGTACACATTAGCACTCAATAAAGTAAGATACATTTAGTTAAACACCCAAAGCAAAGGCAACAAAAGCAAAGTAAACAAGTGGGACTACAGCAAACTAAAAAGCTTCTGTACAGTAAAGGAAACCACCAACAAAATGAAAAGGCAGACTATGAAATAGGAGAAAATACATATAAGCTACTTATATGATAAAGGGTTAAATATCCAAGTATACAAGGAACTCATACAACTCAATAGCAAAAACAGCAACAACAAAAGCAAGCAAACAAACAAATAAAAATAATCCAATTTAAAAAATGGATAAAGGACATGGAGAAACATTTTTCGAAAAAAGAAACACAAATGGAAGGGTGCAATCCCTCAATTATAAGATGAATAAGGTCTGAGGATCTAATGTATAACATGGTCACTATATTTGAAAACACTGTGTTCTATAATTGGAATTTGCTAAAAGAGAACTTAAGTGTTCTAATAAACTATGCAAATAAACCAAAAATCATTAATATAAGTTCTACATTTCTCCTGAAACTCACGGTCACTTGGTGATAAGAAAAGTGAAACACTTGCCAATGTTGAACCATCCCATTTAATGCAACATGGATTCTTAGAAATCTGAATGCCCATTTTCCCTTTAAGTGGACAGTATCTGATCTAATACCTAGTACACTGCAGCCGATGATCTAACACAGTGGTCAGCAAACTCATTAGTCAACAGAGCCAAATATCAACAGTACGATTGAAATTTCTTTTGAGAGCCAAATTTTTTAAACTTCAACTATATAGGTAGGTACACTGTTATTAATTTAATTAGGGTACTCCTAAGGCTTAGGAAGAGCCACACTCAAGGGGCCAAAGAGCCGCAGTTTGCCGACCACGGAGAACGCCAAGTGGTACGGTGTCTATAGAAAGGCCACACTGTGGCTAGCTACCCTTTAATCAAATCTTGATTAATAAAAAACATTTATATTCCTAAGCAATACTAATTGAAATTTCTCAGTGGAAGAACTGTTGCCAATTCTTTTCTTTAATGGACTCAGCGATACATGTGGAAGGAAAAGCACAAGTATTCTGACACTATGCGTTAAGCCTAAATAACTCACCATCTTTAGGGAGAAAAAGTGCCTGCTACATGCGATGACATTGTTAATTAGAACATGATTAGGGCTAGCAGAGTTCAAAATATAGTCATCACCTTGATAAATGAGAAGGGCTCATCACTACATCCAGAGCTTAAATAATTTTGCATGTTTAGATTCTCAAACAGCAGGGAGATCTGTCTCCATTATTCTGAGCAAACCATTTGTGTACCATGAAGCAATCTGCTTCCTCATTTTCTATACATTTTCACCCACTAAGGTAGCATGGGTCCTCTGGTCTGTTTCATATCAATGTGCGAGTCCTGACCCCAAGGTTCAGAGCTGGTGAGAGGTGGGAGGACATGCTTGGGAATAAACCAACCTGGTCTACATCATCTATAGATTTGAATAGTAATTAATGGCCAGCATGGACCCAGTGCCTATTAGATGTTTTGCCATGCTGTCTCGCTGACTTCAGAGAACAGCAATGCAGAGCAGGCATTTCATCTATTTTTCACAGAAAGAAATATCAAGATATTTGTAAACTGAAAACCCACTTAACGGCCTAGGTATTTCTCTATAGCCAACCCACCACTTTGACTTTGTTCTCTGAGCATGTGTGAGGTCCCTCAGTCCATACAGACCCAAAACCAAAATACACGTAAAAAAAACCCACCCAGTTAATTTTCCCACTATTTTCACTTTGGGCATTCAAAGGACACTGGTTTGATTTGTGTTTTCAGAGAATTAGTTTTACTGGGTGTGGGTGATTCATAGTCCCTAATCTTGTGGGACCTTTAAGAAAGGTTTAGCTTCCTCGATTCCATCTAAGAACTTCTTTTAAAAACTATTTTTATTGATTTCAGAGAAGAAAGGAGAAGTAGAGATAGAAACATCAACGATGAGAGAGAATCACTGACTGGCTGCCTCCTACACACTCCCTACTGGGGATCGAGCCCACGACCCGGGCATGTGCTCTTGACCGGGAATCGAACCGTGACCTCCTGACTCATAGGTCAATGCTCAACCACTGAGCCATGCCAATTGGGCTCTCCAGGAGATTCGTGCTCAGTATTTCCAGGTGATTCTTATGCTCATTCAGGCTGAGTAACTGCAGGTAGGGATGGCTGTGCCCATCTCTCAGCTCTGCCTATGATGTAATATCTTGTAATGGCAGGGGGCTCTGATCTATACCCAGAGAGCTCCTGATTGTGAGCAAATAAACAGCTCCCAGTCATTACAGGGTTGTTTTCTTCCTGCTTAAAATATATATTTGTGACAATCCAGGAACAGAAAAATATTTTTATTATCCCAATCAAAACACAGCATGAGGTACTTCCCAATAAAATCAACCGCAGATTATACACGAGTCAAAATCACCTGCCTGTTTACTGAGTTCGAAATCCTTCTAGGCACTGGGAAAAGAGTGTAATTTAAGATTTTAATCTTTCCATATATTACAGGGTTTCTGTAATGGATTTTGTGCATCTGAAACTAAAAGATTGACAGGTCTGGATATTATAGATTTATTAACCATTGGTTACATGGGCAGAGTTAGTGTGTAAACCTTTTCTGCAATAGCTCCAGGGCTGGGTTGGAATGAGCAATTTCTGCAAAGCTTGTGGTAGACAAGAGTTAAGATTCTATTAAAGAAGCAAAAGATGTATTATATGTCACAATGATCCCTTTCTAAATGGAAACATTTTTCATTAAACGCAGATGTAGGATGTTGAACTCAAACAAAAAATGGCAAAATACGGGGAAATACGAAAGAAATCTTAAAAATGGACTAACCCACTCCTGCTGTTTTATAGTCATGATAGGGGCCTTGGGACCTAGCAAATGTTGGAGCAAATACATTTTTAAAAAGTGAGTAAGCAAAGGCAAAAATAATTATTTGAAAATCACTGTCACTAACTAGAATATTTCAAACCAGATAATGTGAATTATATATATTACCTCATTCAGTCTTTATAACGACTCTATACATGCAGGAACTGCCATTTTCTCCATTTTACAGATGGGGTGACAGACTGAGAGAGAACAAATGGCTGTTTGAGGTCAGCTAATAGGTGGTATTGCTGGGATCTGAATCCTCGTTTTCTCATCCACCACCCCCCTCTGCCACTTGAGTGTCTTAAAAGAAAGAGGTTTCCAAATCCTTACTAAGTGGGAAGTCTTCAGATGATCAATGGCCACTTATGCGTGTGATAATGTTAAAAGCGCAGGTGACGTGGTGAGCCAGGGACCTCCCTGGTCACATGGCTCTCTGAGAGTCTGGTTGGTAGAGGACCCTGGTCTGAGTCTGAGAACCAGCCAGTCAATAGGGTGGATCTGGTGCCAGAAGGGCTCTGTTCGGCCTCATTTTACTCTGTGGCATGAAAACACGATTGAATTATCAAAATGCCAAGGAGCAATATGCCGAAGGTCCCGAAGGTCGCAAGCCAGCGCTACTATTCCGAGAAACTAGAAATCAGTGCAGTGATATACGTGTGATATACATTTTTAGGCTCTGGTACTTGAAATAAAGTATTGCTTTGATAGAATAACATATATCTGGGTATCTATATATCTCTCTATCTAGCTATATGTAGGCATGCATATGTAACTTATACATGCATAGCTGCAAAAGTACGGCTTGGATTATTTTGTTTATATTATTCAGGAAACATGATTTCCTAAATTCACATACATAAAATCCTTACTTGCAATTAATGTCCTCTAAAATGTTTCTCTCTCTCTCTCTCTCTCTCTCTCTCTCTCTCTCTCTCTCTCACACACACACACACACACACACACACACACACACACACAATTTATTTACCTGGTGGGGTCCAGGCTACAAATACGGAGTAAGGCCCAATCACAGTGATATTGTATGGAGCATGGATTTCTTCTGGTGTCAGGAGAGGTGTTTGTACAAGGTACTCGTCACTAAAACTACTGCCGCCTCCAGTTGTGGCTTCCAACTTGTAAATGTATCTAAATCAGAAAATAAAACATGCTGTAAGGCAAAGTACGAGAGGACTGAACAAGGGTTCCTGGTTTTTCTACCCACGGCTTAGTCCTAAATTTGTGGCAACCTGCAAACTCCTTGTCCCGTTTAGAAACGGTGCTACAGACTAGGTAGTTTGTCTAGCACGGGCAGGACTGCCTGCAGGTAATCACTATTTCTGTCCCTCCCCACTTTATTTTAAATAATATATTTTTATTGATTTCAGAGAGGAAGGGAGAGGGAGAGAGAAATAGAAACATCAGTGATGAGAATCATCGATTGGCTGCTTCCTGCACGTCCCACACTGGGGATCAAGCCTGCAACCTGGGCATGTGCCCTGACCTGGAATGGAACTGTGTCCTCCTCGTTCATAGGTTGACACTTAACCACTGAGCCACTTTATTTTTAACCCTCTAGCAATCCATGGCTTTTCTTTAAGATTTCAGGAGCACCTTGGAGTGTGCTAGTACACTGTGGAGGATTCCAATTAATCTTCCCTATTTTTAAATGGGCTAGAGTTCAGGGAAATATGTTTAGAGGAAGATGTTTCTAAATTGATCTGCCATTCTCTACAATAAAACTAAATTGATCTTTATTCTCTGCAATAGAACATCTGTTGATCTAAAATATATCTTGTCTCTGCTGAGAAATGAATTGCAAATAGTGGATTTCCCCCCTAAAACCACCCAGGTCTATAGAGAGTGTAGCAAGTAGAGAAAACATTGATCAGAAGAAAAGGTAGTTGACCTAAAACAAAACTCTTTAAATTTCTTTTAGTGCTAGTTCAGGAATGCATAATTTGAAGATATGATAATTTTTAAAGTTTAATACTTTGTGTTTTTTATCTACTTAAAAATTCTCATGCTTTCAAGTCATCTAGAAGATTTTTAAGGAATTTTGTGTATCCTGAAGACTAACATAATGAGCCAGCTCTTGGATCATTGACATCTGAAATGGATTCAATAATCTCATCAGCTATTCAATGGCGAATGAATGAGGAGATTAACTAATTGAATATTGTTTCAGTGGGAGATACACTCTTTTCAACCCTGAAAAATCTGAAACTCTGTTTGATTGGTAAAGTCTTCTCTTAGTTTACCTGCGGTTGGGCGCCAGGTTTTGATCAGTGAAATGCTGGTCCTCGCTGCCCCCCAGGAAAACGGAGGTCCCATTACGAATCAGCTGATACCGAGAAATGAGGCCGTTGGGCCTTTCCGGCGGCCCCCAGTGTAATTCCACGGCTGCAGAATTGATGATAATGTGTCGAGGTGTCGCCCACACGCCTGGCAAAAATAACACAATGAGGCTTCAGTGTTAGGATACAATACACATCTCATCAATGTCATAGCATACTCGGATGCGCTTATCTGTTGATAAAACAAATCTCATGGCAAATGAGAAGATATTTTTACTTTGGAGGTGAAATACATAATATATATATATGGCTTTATTGTATTTTTGAATTGCCCTTAAGAAGTGAATGTCATCCGAGTAGGGATGGGAAACTTCTCTGACGTGGCTGTTACTCTGAATGTAATCAAGACCTGAGGGAATATGTGAAAGCAACATAACCTAGTATTTACCTGAATTACCCACGTCACCAAATAAGCCTACTTTCTCTTTGCCTCTCTGATGCCATGTCCTGTTTCTTTTCCTCCTTTCTCTCGGCCACTCCCTCCAGCCCCACAGGCTCCGTCTCCCCTACTGAACCTCAAAGTGGCTCAGTCCTCAGAGACCTAGGTCATCGTCTTTCCTCTTCCCTCCCTTCCTCTTCTCTTTCCCACACTCACTTTCTACGTGATCTCCACGCAGTCTCCATTTTCTGGATCATCTGCATGCTGAACACGCCCAAGTGCCAATCACGAGGCTGAAACTCTCTCCCCAGCTTCAGTCTCATGAATCTAACTGTCTACTTGACACCTCCATTTGGATGACTAATTACACATAGAAAACTTCAAACATCCAAAACGGAACTCTGGCTTTTCCTGTCTACAATCTGCTCATTTCCCGATGTTGTCCGTCTATTGGGCCAAAAAATTTATTCTAGAGGCTTTCACTTTTCCCACCCTCAAATGCAATCTATTATAAAGTCTTGCAGGTTATCTACCCTGAATGCATATCGTTCTCTGTATTTTTACTGCCACATTTCATTTTAATATTTATAAAAGTGCATTCTCCCTCTCTCTCTCTATAGGCATATATATACATATATGTAAATATATGTGCGTGTGTGTGTGTATATATATATATATATGCATGCCAATGCAATCATTTTAAAAAATAGATTTTTATTGATTTCAAGAGTAAAGGAAGGAGATAGATAAAAATATCAATGATGAGAGAGAATCAATGATCAGCTGCCTCCTGCACAACCCCACTGGGGATCGAGCCCACAAGCAAGGCATGTGGCCTGACTGGGAGTCGAACCGTGACCTCCTGGTTCATAGGTCAACACTCAACCACTGAGCCATGCCAGGCAGGCCAATGCAATCTTTATAAAATATATAACCCTTTTAAAATGATTCACATAATTTCAACTCCTTATGCTAGCCTGGGTGGCCCTACATTTTTCTGGCTCTGGCCTACCAGGCACTCTTCTCTCCATCCACAAAAGACTCCTTTATCCTCAGATATTTCCAGTTCTTTCCCACCTCTGGGCTTCTGCACTTCCATTCCCTCTGCCTGGAACACTTTGCTCATGACACCGTGATATTTTTGCATTTGAACTTCACAGTTCAACAATGTGTGTAAATATTCCCTTGTCAGGGAGGTCTTAATTAACCCCCTTCCCTAACTCTAACTTTAATCCTATAAAATGATCCCAGCCTAGTTCCTCTCTATCATATGCCCATTTCTATCTCCCTCTGAACACCCCTAGCATCATATTCCTCTTCTTTCTTTGATGTTATCATTATCTTCATGTTGTTACAATCATACAGTTTACTTCTTTCTACTGTGTCAGTACAGTTTGCTCTATGGGTCTTCCCTGTGTTATATATCAGTCTTTGTAGATAGCACAATGCCTAATGAATGCTGAATGAATACATTTGTTAGAAATAGCTCTCCTGTAAATTACTATGCTAAGCGCTCCAGGCAGTTCCAGCAATTACAGGGACGACTAAGACGTGTCTCATTCCTTTAAGGAGACTACCATTCTGTTTAAAGGGTAAAATATGTGCACAAAGAACTGTCATTCCAGGTCAAACATCCAAGTACTCTTATGGACGTATAAACATACTGGTAGAGAACCTCATGACGAGAAAGCTCAATCCCACAACTTCATGTTGTCACCTACGTATGTTCTAAGGGACACTGTCACCCTCTTCTTCAGCTTTTAAAAACCCAGTTCAATATTAGGTTCCTTTAATGAGTAGTTTTTGCTTGATTGTATCTCCTGTGTAAGTTACTCAGTTACAGGTAAGATGGTGAAACTTTTAAAGAAAAATTTTCAGGAAATTCAAATGCAATTTATTTAGAGTGATTTCAAAATGGCTCAGACTTACTGATTGTCTAAGGAACAATTTGTTCCTGAGGAGAAAGTAGTTCATTTTGTTCTGAAAGCTTGCTCTACGTTAGATACTTGGACAAATCCACAAATCACAGTGTATGTTCTTTTTTCTGAGTTTCTCTGCCAACGGCAGCCAGATGACTCAACCAACTAATTCGAGTTCTGACTTTTACATGATATGTATTAATTCGTTGATTTAAGAGAAAGTACAAAAGTTCATTCATAATCTTCTTCCCACAGTCAACTCTTAGTCACCTTGAAGGGATGTACTAAAAATCAGCAAGATATAAAAAATAGTATTTCTTAGCTTCCAGTTTAACCCAATCAAGACAGCCTGTGGATATGGAGTAGTTAATGAAATAAAATGAAGCCACATTTTGGGTTTGCGTCATGTTCTAGGTAAGAGCTGAGTTTCATATTTGTACAAGCTCTGCTCATGTTGGCCACAACCCTGTGTCCACTGGTTTGGTTTATAAGAGGAACCTGAAATATGAAAGACCAAGGGCTATATTTTTATTTCTATAATGATATGGAGACAGTGTTACCTTGGCAGCTGCAAGCAATCATTGAGAGAGTGAGACCACCTTTGGTGAGAAGTCTTAATGAGTCCCAGATGGAGAATCTGTCCCTCTCTGAGCCTGAGTCTCAGGTGGCAGCAGAAAACCTATTCTACATAACAGAAGGGCTGAGATAAAGCAGCTCAAGGGAAGAATACATGGGCACGAGGGTAACTGACTTGAGTGAGTAAGCTAGCTGAGAGGACAAGAGCGAAATTACAGAAGGAAGACTTGGTGGGTGTCTTGACATCGTAAACACCAAAAAAGGAAGATGTCTACTGGATTCCTTTGAAATTCATCTTGAGTGCCATGTAATGTTACCCACTCTCATGCCCCTAAACATCTTCATTCTGATAGAAAAATCCCAATATTTGTTGTGGATTGGCTTCTCCCCGCCACCCCCCCCCCCCCGGAAGAAGGTGAGGGGAACCAGTTTTCTATTAGATGATGTCAGGGAGGCAGCAACATCCGGACTATGTACTATTTGTTAATTTGTTCATTTGGCATTCTACCCAATGTTGTGTCATTTTCAGTGTTGGGCCATTCTAAAAAGAAAGGAGCAATTCAAATTCACCCCACTATTTGACTAAAGGAATTTTCTATGAGGGCAGAATTGTAGAGAATTATGTCCAACTGATCAATGAGGTCATGATGTACATTCACTTTTCTTCTTCTTTTTTTTTTTTAGATTGAAAATGAGAAGTGAGAGGAGCTGAGGGTGGCTCTGAACAAATGCTTCTTTTATTTCTCTCCATATCCACTTAGGACACTCAAACGTTAGACCTTCAATCTATGTCTAATTCGCACCAATAGGCATTTTATAATGGTGTTTGGGTTATTAATTTAAGATGATATGTTTGTTTCCACTTTATAGTACAACAACAGAACTTAATGCTGCTGCTGATTGGTTTCCCTACAACTCCCCAGTTAAACACGCCGACTACATTTATTTCACATACAAGTTATTCACAAATGGCACTTATGCAGCCAGAAAATGGATTCTAAATCCATTGTTTCTCCTGTGCGGGAAAGCCCATTTCGTTTATTACTCCTTTGCACAGCTATTTGTGTTCAAGGAAAGGTGCATAAAGTTAAAGAAAAAGGAAGTCAAGGATAGCATTTCTCAGCTCACACTCCCCTGCGCTGTTGAAAGCTATAATTTTTAAGTCACGAAATCTGAGTCCTTTCAAAAGAAATGCTGTTGGGTTTGTGGGAAAATAGACACTTATCTTCTAAGAATTTAAATGTATGGATTTCATGAGTAAACCGGAGGAAGAGACCGTGTTATTTTATCAGGCTTGAGTTTCAGCCAAAAGTGGCTGGTAGATCCTTCAGATATTATCCATTATGATCAGAGTATCCATTTGATAGTTTACCTTTCCAAAAAATCCACTGCTGGTTTCTTCCTTTCAAAGGAACACTAAGCTTTTTGACATGAAGCATTCTTTATATAGAAAACATCATTAGTGAATTCCTGGTGAGGAGCCATATGTCCCTACGTGGAATTTTCCATTTTATTCCCCATTTACTGGTAGGAAGTTCAGGTCTAATATTCTGAGGTACAACAATCCCTTTCATTAGCAGAGTAATGGACAGGCGGTTCAGGACTCTATGATGGTAGTTAACATCATACTTCTGTTCAGAAATTTATTTATGCCTCGATTTCCCCATGTGCAGAACAGGCAGATAATAAAGTTTAAAAAATAATTAGTTAATCACTAGCCCAAGCTTCTGAGCATGTTTTTCTCTTAAAAGTAAATGATAACACCCACCCCAGTCCTCAATCCACAGGTAACCATTGTTATCAGATGGGTGTGTATGCTCCCAGAATTTGCCTATGCATTCATCTATAGAAATAAATATTATTTTATATGTGTGCTTCTTGTACTTAAAATACAATATATTAATGTAGTTCTATAACTTCTTTATATGTGCAGATCTTTTCATTTGTTCAAAAATATTTTAAATGATTTCATTGATTATTTGAGAGAGAGAAAGAAAGAGGGGGAGAGATAGAAATATTGATGAGATAGGAACATCAATTGGCTGCCTCCTCATACCCCCTACTGGGGATCAAGCCCACAACCCTGGCATTGCCCTGACCAGGAATCGAACCAGTTTGTGGGTTGATGAAGCGACACTGGCCAGGCTCATCTCATTCTTTTAACCTGATGCATACAATTCCACAATGTAAGTATATCCGAAATACCCGAAATTATTTAGAAACTCCAGTACTCACATTTAAGTTGCTTCTAATATTTTGCATTAGACAAACAAATTACGGTTCAATACACACCCTGGTACAGGCCTCCTTGTGCAGTTGTGGAAAAGTCATTTTCTGGCATAGATCATTAAGAGAAAACTGCTATGTCACAGGGAATTAACATTTCAAAATGGACAGATTTTGTTAATTTGCCTTCTACAGTGACGGCCCCACTTTACATTCCCTCAAGCCATGTTTGTACAGTCCTTCCACTGTTCACTTGTCAACATCCTTATTCCTTGTGGTCCCTCTCAGCCATCACCTGCTCCCTGAGATGTCACTGCATGTCTGGATAGGTTGTCATCACTCCCTCCTCAGCTTCACCTGAGCATTCTGTCACCTGTTCTTTCGGAACATCACCTTTTGGATTCTCCCTCTTCCTATAGGTTTGGGTACCTGTCCTGTACACTTCTACCTGCTTGCAAGGTCTAGAGGGCAGTGGATATTTTGGTCAATGCCAGCTGGTGCTTATTATACTAGGAACTCCAGAAATACCTAACTTTTGATTTTTGGAGGAATTTCATATCCAAGTCTAGAATAATAATAACTTCTATATAACACTAAATCGAAAAGGTTTAAAGAATGCAAAGTGAGCATTAACTTGGAAGGCTTACAGTTGACCCAAACTCGAAGAATGGAAACCAACCCAGAATTTTATTTTCTTTCTTACCTACTGGCTTTATGCCGTCTTCCTTGTTTGTTATAAAAGAGTTCAGAGAGTTTACTTAAAACTGCCACAGGAAAAGGTCTCCTACCAAATCGTGGGTATTTTTAATTACCTTGAGGCGCTGCCTGCAGAGTCTGACCTAGAAAAGGCTCACTTGAAGTGCACCCGGCAGATGTACAAGCTGTAAGAGTGAAGCTGTAGCTGGTATACGGCTGGAGACCTAGAAAGAGCAAACAAGCAATCAAGTTCATCTGGAGAGGATTATTTATTATCAACGAAGCACCAGAAGTGACATGCAGAGTTGCTGATACGGTATCCAATTTTTTTTTTTTTTAAGAGCAGAAAACACCCTTTAAGGAAGATGGGAGCTTCATAAGCAGTTCAGTATTAATAGAAACTTCATTAATCACTGATGAAATAAGAAATTCTCAGCCTTCGAAGGGATTTATTCATGGAATCCAGCCATCTGCCTTTCTCTTGATTCCCCTGGACCACAGGCCATTGGGGAGGCCGCCCTGCCCAGGTGGCAGGAGCCCTCTGTCTCTCAAGGAGCCACTCCCACACTTAGAGAGCTCCCGAGTTCTTGTTTTGCTTAAAAGTCCTTCCTTGCATTATGGCGAACTCTTTCGATCACTTCCAGCCCTAGGGACATACAGAACAAATCTAATTTCTTTTCCACATGACAGTTCTTCAAATATTTGTGGACAGCTCTCAAATGCCCCGAGTCGCCTCTTCTCTGGGCTAACCATCCCAGTTTCGGCAATTGCTTCTTACATGAAAAGGGGCGGAAAAAATAATTAAAAAAAAGAATATTAGATTCAACGTTCTTTTTAGCCCCGAGCCATATTCAGCTAATATTGACACCAACTAACCCTCCTTTTTTAAGTTTTGTACTTCTTCACCATGAGATAGTTGAGCATCTCACTTACTGCTGTAGTTTTTTTGGGGGAATGCTCGTTTTGTCTTTACTCATAAACACAATTTGATGAGGGGAGAGTGCTTATTACTTTTTTTTGTATTTAGACTAATACAGCGCAGTAGCAGCTCAATAAGAAGATCCCAGGGAGAAAAACATGAGAATCCATTTGCTACACAAGTTCCAAGTTGCTAGACTTCACCACTTCCTGGCTGGTGACCTTGGAAAGTCATTTGGCTTTTCTTTACCTTGACCTACCGACCTGTAAAATGGGAAATCTACCTGGTAGCATGTAGCTCCTAAGACTGTTGAGAAGGTGAAATGGGTTACTTCAACAACACTTATTTTTTCTTTTGGCAGAAGCAGCCTTAAGGCGCGGAAGCATTCAACAAGAAGTATACTGAGTCTAATGTCTCCTGTTTTGATTCTTGGAAAAATTCAAGCGTTGCCAAAACTTAATTTTTTTAAATAGACTTAGTTTGCACGTCAAATAATTGGGCTTAGTTATAACAGGCATCAGATGAGCACTACTTTCACATGAACTTTGAACTACATTTTCACATACTGTGTCCTTTGCATGGGGTGACTCCTCCTCCAGAGACATCTATGTGTCACTCGAACTTCACACAAATTTCTGTTCAAATGCTACATCTTTAAAGATTTTGACCCTCTACACCCAACACTTTTTATCAAGTTACTATCTTCCTTCCTAGCCTTCCACATTACCTGTTGTTTTGTTATATGTCTGTTCATTCGGTGTTCTTCAACCCCCCATAAGCTCTGAGAGAACAAGGACACTGGTTTACCCACCACTGCACTGTCTGAGGAGCGGCCAGCACAATGCAGGCACTCGCTACAGGAAAGAAACCACTGAGGAACTGGTTCGCCGAGGATCGGAGCAGTCGTCTGCGTTCTCTGCTGAAGCAAGGACGTGCCGTCACTGGAGCTGCTCCGGGAATCAGCATCAACGCCCTTCGCGTTTCCTTATCAGTTTAATGAAAAGATGCAGATACTTGTTTGACTGCAATCTTCCATCTGGTTGTGATGGAGGATTTGGACAATTTTGATATTTAGCTGATTTGCAAACGGGGAATGTGATGAAAGATCCAAGTCGCACCCAAGCCATGATGTCTGATAAAAGCTGATGGGAAAATGCGAACGATGATAAAACACAGAGCTCAAGAAAGAAACGGAAGGAAACATCCAAGAAGGAAGGTCAGAGACTGCAGGGGCAAAAGCTGAGTTTGCCTGATGATGACCCCCAGGTACTGCCTTCACTGAAAAAGGGGAGTCTTTACCCTTGAAACATTGTTCCATCTGAATATCTTACTCCTCACTTAGAACGGAAGCAGTTTGAGAGTAGGGATGGTATTTTGAGGTTTTTAAAAATAATTTTTTCCTAACAGTGCCCATTGTAAATGTTCACTATTTGTGAAATATTGTTTAAAGAAGACAAGCATACAAAAGTGCTCCATAAAAACGTTTGGGCTATGAGGGCATGATAGTGTAGACTTACTTATAGGGGCTACAGACCAATGGGAGAGAAAAGGGGATATCTGAATCTGTACCTCCCCCCATTCCATTCTTAGGCCCTGCATTTTTCATATTGCGAGAGGACCGGATGACTAACGGGCTTGGTTCAGATACTCCGTAAGGAAAGTATCCGCTGCCATCAGACGGAGATGATTTCCAGGAATTAGACGGTCTTTTATATGGGTGCCTCTGTACAACTCAATAAAGTCAACACATTTCAACGGGAATTTTCTGTCATTTTTAGTAAGTCTCCATTGGTAGCCCTTAAAATGAGATATGAAGTATCAGCAACAGGCAATGAAAAGGGCACACCGACTGAGAGGTACTCATGAATTGATCGGGATGGGAAGACGGAAATAAAGAGAGATCTCCAAGGAACCCCTCGGACTGTAACTTCATCCTGAAGTCGAAGAGAAGGAGAAAAGAAAACATCACTCAAGCACTCAGCACTGAATCAAGACAGTAGGAAACGGCCGTTGAAGAGAAAGGCAAATGCATGGAGAAGAGCCAGGCATTTAACATTTCATCACAGTGAGGATTACTGTGTCTGCAAATTACACGAATTTCCCCACAGGGAACCATGTGCTTTATTTTTAAAGGAAAGAGGCATAAAATAGCCAAGCTCATTACAAGTACACTTCCAAGTAATGTTCACTTTAAGAGTAAACGTGTGTTAAAAATGGGATACAGACCAATTTGAGAGAAGGTGATCTCTCTCAAATATCACACAAAAGTCTGCCTATGGATCATAAAGATATGATTTGGAAAACAAAACCCAGGCCCGTGGAAGTTACGTTTGACATACTCTATAAGGAACAGCTTGTTTCTAATGTTTAATCTCCAGATAAACTGCCAGAAAAAGGCATTTTGTCTGTTATAATTTTGGATAGCCAGCGCTACTTCAAAGCACGCATCCAGGTATGCTGCAGTGACAGCTGTCACATTCTAAAGAATGACCAAATAGCCCAAAGACTATGAAATGCCACAGTGCCTCTCAAATTGGTTACTGATTAATTCACGTGCTGAGAGGCCTGGGAGGCTCCAAAAAGTTCTTGTCGGGTGGTCGTCAGTGTTGTACACCTTGTGGATAAATGACCTGCCTTCGCACCTCCTGGTTTAAGGGTCAGTGTTCAGCCACTGAGCCATACCAGCCATGCCTATCTTTACATTTTTATTAATTTCTGAGAGGAAGGGAGAAAGAGAAAGAGAGAGAGAGAGAGAAACATCAATGATGAGAAAGAACTGGAAACGTTACCTCCTGGTTCACAGGTCTATGCTCAACCACTGAGCCACAACAGCTGGGCTTGAAATGCTTAATGATTTTTAAACAAGGGACCCCTCATTTTGTTATGCCCTGGGCCTTGCATATTACAAGGTTCAACCTGCCTGAGATGTGTTTGATGGTCTCACTTTTATATCTAATAAAGATGAAACCCAGGCATTCAGATGCCAGTTGGCTACTCAACATGTATTCCCTCAACAAAGATTTTGAACACTTCCTGTGTGTTAAGTGGTGTGACAGGTACCCATCCTGGCCAGGTGAGACAAGGGCAGACGGGAAGCTATCGTCTCTCTCCTTCAGCAGCTTTACCTACTCGCTGAGGAGCAGGAATCAGAGAAAAGGATATGGCAGCGAAGTCCAACAAACACGATGATAGCAGAATGTAAATTCTATGGAAGCATACAGACTTATCCACATGTAAAATCCCATTGTACAGAATGTCCCTATTTTGTAATATGGATGGTCAAACTATGTTCTCTTTCCCCTCAAAGCGATGTGCAGGAAATCTGTCTGTCCGGGCAGAGGTCCTCCCTGCTCTAAGTAGCACTGCACATGCTCTTTCAGCACAGGGAGCTCTCATGAACTTCCCAGAGGATGCGGGCGGAAGGCCTCTCCTTGCTAACTTAGTGCTGGCGTGTCTTCCCCTTTAAGTGAAATGCAATGCGGAACAACTTTTAATGAACTTTTTAAAGAAAACATTTCTCCTGGAGTTAAGAGACACATAAGCCCTTATCCTGTCTGCTGCTAAAGAGGACATGATTAATTCATTTTGTCCTCCGTGGCCCTAATTATTTCGTTAATCCCCTTCCCCTGCACCCACCCCATGCAGACGTGAGGGCCCCTGTCTAAAGTGTAGGTAACCCAGAATAGAACAATGCCGATGCTGACATCCCGATCGCTGGGTGCGGGCCGGGCCGGCGGCCGTGCTTGGTAACCGGGGATATGAAGAGGCCGGTTATTGACAAGCTGCCACGGGGTGTTTGCATTAGCGAATATGAGAAGATGATGGCGCTGCTCCCTCATCCCCGCGGAGTCCAGCTCAGTGAGATAGCAGAAAACGCGCCCGTTTACTTAGAGCATTGATAACACCTCTAAATAATTAACTGAGGACTTCCTGTCTTCAATTACTTAATGCTTTTTTTAACATCTTGAGAGGATTATAAGCAATTTATGGATCGCACGTGAGGAGTGCATTCGCCGCTATTCCCACAAAGCATTTAAGGGATCATGTTTCCAAAGCTTGGTGGTAATTAAAAATAAGCATGGAGACCATGGGGCTGGGGCACGGCACTCGCTCCCCTGCTGTCGCTTCGCAGGGCCTAGATTTCAGGCTCCGGGATGACTACAGGTACAACTTCATTAGTGTTGCACTGCTACCCGGGGAATGCTGAGGCTTGGGAAATGATGAGAAAATGAAAGCATTCATCCCAGGGGGTCTGGGCAGCTCTTCGTCAAACCTCTGAGATGAACTGTGAAATACGCTTGCTTATTTTGAGTTCATTCGTGACCTCGATAAAACAGTCACTCATATAAAACACGTCTGTGTTCAAAGTGGTTGGTCCGCTGTCCCTGGTGCTGAATTTTGCCTGGCAGATCAAATGCATTCGCACTCCATAGATCTCGGGGTTTAGGTCATCTAATGCCTACCTAGCACCATTCCTGTCCCCCAGGGCTACCCCCGGGTGGCTGTGAACTTGGTCAGGTTTTGCTGAATGAGGTTCATTTGCTCTTTCAACAGAGAACTCTCTCTTTAGGGCTGTGTCCCCCAAGTGACGTGTTCTTTGATTCGATCTAAAACAGCACAAATGGACCAAACGGAAGACCTGGTGGATGAAGCTCTCCTAAAGCTTATGTTCCAGCAGGAAGAGACATAAAAAGACGAAGAGAAAACCAACGAAAACATCAGGCAGGGATAAGTCGATGACAAAAATGAAAAGCAGGGGATGTGGTGGTGTGTTAGGGAAGCCACAGCTAGACTGGGGACCTCAGAAAAGCCTTCTCTCCTACAGAAGTGACATTCAAGCTCCAACATGTTCATTATTATTATAATCACTACCAGTAATTATCTAACATGATACTGTTATACTGTGCTGTTATTATACTATCAAAGCTAATTATAAACTGTTACAATAAACAATAAAAATAATGCACTTATTAATTGAAATTAATAATAACAGGTTGTCACAACCAGACAACTGTCAACTCTTCTGTGTATTAATTACCGACTTGGTAGATAAATGCTGGCCTCTTGCTGATTTCCCCTCCCCCCTCGCGCTTTCAAGACTTTCTTGGCTACCTTCGTCCCATTACCTGCGAGTGTATCCTTGGGGAATGAAAATGCATCTTTCTGTTTGTCTGGGGGGAATAAAAAGTGAATTCTGATGCAAAACCCCTACACATAATGCACATCAAAGCCAAAGAGAAATCATTTCTGAAGTGATCTGCTGTTGTGGCTTATTGCTGCCAGTGTGGCTCCTTCTATTAGTGTGGGTAAGCGGGGTCTGACCATATGTCAAGAGAACATGTCCTTTCGGAGTGACCTCATCTGTCACACACACATACCCCTGGGATGCTCGGCCCCCCCGACCACAAGGACAGACGCCTCCGGTAGGTTTTACCTGTGACCGTATGTTCCCTCCTGTCGGTGGTCTCCGTGTGGATGAGCCCCTTCCCAACCTGCCGGAGCTGGTACTCCGTAATGATGCCATTTGGTTTCTCGGGGGCATCCCAGCTCAAGCGCAGGGCGTCGGGACTGGGAGCTGTGATCCTCGGTGGCAGGACGCTCTGCGGGACTCCTTGGGGAGTAGTGACAACCACCTGGAACACAGAGCCAAACAGCCATTTATCACAGGTGTCCACTAAGTACTCCCACCCATGAGAATGTCCCTTTTGTTTTAAATATACGTATTTTTTTATTGATTTCAGAGAGAAAGGGAGGAGAGAGAGATGAAAGAGCAATGATGAGAGAGAATCATTGATCGGCTGCCTCCTGCACGTCCCACATGGGGGATCGAGCCCACAACCCGGGCATGTGCCCTGGCCGGGAATTGAACCGTGATCTCCTGGTTCACAGGTCGACTCTCAACCACTGAGCCGCACTGGCTGGGCTGTTTTAAAATGTTGTCGCCTGGCCTGGCACATCATGAGTAGGGGCTTAGAGAAGGGCACCCTCTTTCTTTGGTTCCTTCCCTCCCATCCCATCGAAACAATAAAATCCGACCTTGAACACATTCCATAAGTCTCAGGCTACCATTTGTCACAACCAGGCTCAACAGCCATTCTGACGGCAGAGAGCAGCCCTCCGTTTAAACAAGTGAGACCTGGCTGGCAGACTGTCAGCCTGGAGAACTCTTGATAACTCTCTCCCATATGGCCCAGGAGTGTCTCTGCATTTTAACAGCCTGATTTTGTACATGTTAAGCACCAGTAAACATGGAGCCAAAGGCCACATCTGAACGCACTCGCACATGACATGCTCTGAACAGGACACAGGGGCAGCCCTTCGTCTTCCGCGCTTCCTGTGATCCCGGGACGACACCACGGTGTCTGCCCCCATGTCCTGGGAAAGGACCAAGTGAAACGATAAAGAACAAATCAGCCCGTTTTCTGTGCAACGTTGTTGAAATATGACTTGGGGAGAAAAGGGGCTACATTTGTGTTTTGTTTTTCACAGAACTTACTCTGTTTTACCTTTTAACCATTTTTTGGGGGGAGGGGGTGGGGCAGAGGTAAGCATGAGCTGTGCCTGTGCAGACGGCACGGATTTACTGATTTTGCTTGGAATGCTCAGGCCCTAATTTTTGATTGGGACGATCAGCTGCCATCTGCCCCAGGGGTGACAGGGGTGACGGTTTCGGGGAGGGTCTGTGGACTGTAAAGCTGAAGCCAGTCTGGCTGCATGTTTGACTTGGGCAGTGCTCGTGCAGGGTCTGAGGAGGCTGTACCTCTAAAGGTTGAAGGACATGTAAGGACCAGAGCTGCCATGTGTGAGTCTGTGTTCTCCTGGGCGTCCTCTGTGATTATGGCTCCTTATTGTCCCCTGGAGGGCTTCTCTCTCCCAGTCCCTGGGTGGGGTTTTCTGCTTTTATTTCATAGCATTCCCCAGTGCTCACCACCTGTGGTCTTCTGCTTGGACCACAGCCAAACACTCCTTGCTTCAATCTCCCTCATACATCTTTCTAGTAAACTCCAGTCACATATATTTCAGAGAGGAAGGGAGAGGGAGAGAGAGGAGAGAGGAACATCAATGGTGAGAGAGAATCATTGATTGGCTGCCTCCTGCATGCCTCCTGCTGGAGATCAAGCCTGTAATCAGGGAATGTGCCCTGACCAGGAACTGAACCGTGACCTCCTGGTTCATTAGTTGATGCCCAACCACTGAGCCATCCCACTCCCTTCTTAATCCTGCTTCTTACTCATTATTTTTGCATGAAGTACCAAATAATATTTTCTCCCACCACTCTGCTGTTGGCTCCTTTTCTTAAATACGTATTTAAAAACTAGCCAAATTTTAATCTTAACGTTTAACTTCTCCCTCTTTTGATTTTTTCTTTGCTTGCACGATGGCACTGTGACCCACACACTACTCCAGCCAGATACCTTGAAAGTGCCCAGGACTCACTGCTTTTATTCCTCTGCATACAGTTGGCCACTAAGTCCCGTCTGTCTTATCCTCTGATACCTGCTGTATCTTTCTGATAGTCGCCATTCTGACCCCTGCTGCCTGAGTTCAGGGCTTCATTATTTCTTGGCAAGGTTGTTGCAGAAACCTTACAAACATTTTATTTTCTATGCTAGGCTTCTTTTGCTCTTTTTTCTTTATTTTTTATTTTCCAAGAGCTTTTAAAAAACTCTATTTAAATAGAAACCCCTTTAAACTGAATATTGGTTTGGGAATTATCATAGATTTACAGAAGAACATCTAAAAATAGTTAGTGGGCCTGGCCGGCATGGCTCAGTGGTTGAGTGTTAACCTATGAACCAGGAGGTCATGGTTTGATTCCCAGTTGGGGAACATGCCTGGGTTGTGTGTTCGGTCCCCAATGTGGGGTGTACAGGGGGCAACCTATCAATGATTCCCTCTCATCATTGATGTTTCTATCTCTCACTCCCTCTCTCCCTTCCTCTCTGAAATCAATAAAAATATATTAAAAATAAATAAAAAGAGTTGGTGGAAGAAAAGTGTGATAAAAAGGATATATGGATTCAAGTATTCTTATTTATTTATGAAACACTGATATTTGAATACATCTTTTTTCCAGTGATCTCTAATTTGAGAGGCATAAGTATTAGTACTCAATTGAAATGCCACCTGGACACCCTCAACACGACACAGAGAGAAACACTGTACTCTATCACTGGGCAAATCACTCTTGACCTAGACATCAGATAATCTTCCCAGGGGATAACTTCACCCAGAGGTGAGCAAACTCCTCTTACCTCACCGCTGGGGGCACAGCCGGCAACTGTGCAAGCTTTCAGCTGGTATGAATATTCCTGAAAAGGCTCAGTTCCCGTTGTATCAGAGAAGGTCAATGATCTTCCCCGAAAATATTCCACTCTGTTTCGGAGAAGAATGTAGTGAATGATATGACCTAAAGGAGACAGAGAAATGCTTGCATTTGAGCATCATAACCTTGTAACCATTTGCAAACAATGTACATGTCTTAGAGTTTGGAACAAATGGGATGCTGTGGCATTATGTATTTAATTTCCATTTGCTATCACATTGCTATGTGCAAGGCGTTCTTAATTATACGCACTCTTAGGGAGGAGATGGATTCTTGACATAGCTAATCAGAGTCATTTATGCTTATTTCCCCTCACTAGCAAACAAATTTGCTTTCAATATTAAAACTATTTTGCCTTCCCGTAACCTGCTTTATTTGTCAGAGCAACCCAGGTAAAGGCTGGGACTCAAGAAAAAAAAAATTGGGGGCTCACAATGGGTGTGGGCTGTTTCACAAAAAGAATGACTAGTTGGCACAAACCTCAAGACCACTTGATCAGGAAATACTTTTTAGGGGTGAGATGCATGCCAATTACATGTAGATTACACCCATTTCAATGTGCTCATGGATTTATGGAACTACGGTATTTCCATCTTAAAAGCAGCTTAGTACCATTCGGTTGTATGGGTTTCTTCCAGGTTAGGAGTATTCCATCTTCAGGACGGTCCGTTCTGATCCACTGAGGGGGACTCACTCCCTGAGGCACATCTTCTTTCGTGCTGGCTCTAACAGCTCTGCTGAATCCTCGTCCGTAGCCATTCCAAGCCGAAATCCTATACTCGTATGTCGTATAGGGCTCCAGGTTCGCATCTAGTGAGATAGACATTTAATGGTAGAATTTTAAAAAAAATTTAGTTTACCATCATACTGCAAATGAATAGCAAAACCTTTAAACATTTTTTTTAAAGGCTTAATGCTCTAATCCTCTCCTTGGAAATAAAACTCTAATGTCTTGATTCTATGAATCATAAAAAAATATCTTCCATGTTTCATGGATGCAGAGATATGGAATGGCACAGAACAGAACTCACCTTTTCTGACCAGAGGAATATGGGCACAGTAAAGAAATGATCGAAAAGCCCTGGACTAATGTCCATCGGATATCACTGCTTTATAAGTTCATGCTCCCTCCACTCCTGCAGGGGGCGGGTTTGCCAACCTTCTTTCAGAGTTTCATCATTATAAATGTCACCAAGTCTTACAGTGTTACTATCACTCGATTAAATCATTCTATGAATTGCAATGCAGCTGTAATGAGATGCAGGACTCGAAGCTAACGTATCATGGTTAGTGAAGAAAAATGATTGTATCCTGCAACCCTCTCCCACCAAACCCAAACTGAGACAGGCCCCAAGCCAACCATCCAATTCAAACCAGCGCCTGCTCTAGCTCCACGTCTACACCAGGTTAATTTTCAGTCGATCCACGTGGGCTTTTGACCACATTCTTCTTACATCGTCAACACTTAACCCTGCCCCGCCTACCTTCTAGAATGAGCACGAAAATGAAATCATACGGGAGAACTTCATAAAAGGTCAATTGCCGTCAAACATAAGGGATTATCTTCCGTCCCCATTTTCTCTGGTGAGATGGTGTCCGCCCCTAGATACCCGTGATGACCAATGGAGGGTCTGCAGGTTTCCCTTCCGTTCTGGTCGGACACCGCATTTCCCAGTGTTCTCTGCAGCTTGGTGCGGTCACATGACTGAGAGCTCAACAAGGGAAGGGCATGGAAGTGATATGAGCTCCGTGTGCATCGCTTTCTAAAGAGGAAATCACTGCCTTCCACGGCTGTTCTTGTCCCCTGCTTATGGGTTAAAACTAGGAAATGGTATCTCAGGGTGTAACGTGTGGACAAGGGCAGCACCCAAGCACCATGAGCCACAAAATGGAAGGAATCTGGATCCCTGACTAACGATGGGCCGAGATATCCACCCCATTCACTTACTCACAGATGGTCACTGTGCTTCTGAATCTCTTGGCTACAGCAGAGGAAACTATCTCTTGATAACGGCTGTTATTTCCCACCCTTCAAGCCCACATCACCATTTCTAATTTCAGTTCCTTATTTTTTCTTCTACTACATTTCCTTCTTCTCTTTTTTACCCTTTCATCTCTTGCCCTTGTTACTTTATTTTCCTGTGAGGTTCAGCCTTTCAGAGATGCTTCCAGCCCATAAAAGCATTCTTTATTACTTTACACAAAAGGAATCATTTGTTGAAATGTTGCTTTTCCTCAATAATCTCTTTCTCGGAGCTCTTTTTCCCTTTGTAAGAATTTCCACTTTTTAAAACTTTGTATCTCAAGATCGTTTTGTATGTTATATGGGGTCAGTCTTCTAATAACAGAGGGTTTTGTTTGGGGGGGGATATAGATGTTCAATATTTACTCGTTAATTGCTTAACTGCCCCAGACATGTTTGTCTTCAATCACTTCAAGCTAACACAGTAATCCTTCAAAAATGCATATCATAGTGTGTCATTTAACACCTACATCTTGCTGCATAAAGGTGAACTGCTTACTTATTTCTTTGTTCCTTATTCTTTAGAAGTTGACTTCAAAATAGCCTGCATCCTTGTTTAAAGTTAGACTTTAAAATATTTAAACTGCTAACTTTGAACAAATCCAGATTGTGCCTTTAAGGACCGTGTGACTCGCTAGACCATAGGGTGATGGCATGAACTGCCATTAGATTGAGGAGGAAGATGATGTCAGAGTGAAGTCAGCCTGAATGTCAGCGGCTTCTCAGGACCCCTCGGGTGCCGTGGGCAGTGCATCCTCTGTTACCTGTGAAGGAGAACGTGTCTGCGCTGCCCGTGTGCACCAGCTCTTCCGCAGAGGAGCACGCTTCTGCCACAGGTGTCTTCTCCGTGGAGCTGCGAGACCCGCTGACCACTGTGCAAACGTGGCTGGTGAAGTTGAAGTCACACCGGCCGCAATGTGCTGTGGCTGCCGCAGACACTGGGCAGACAGTGCCGCACGCTTCGGGGGTGTCCTAGGCCAGGCGGTGGGGGTGGGGGAGAGGGGAGAGGACTTTACTATTTCATTTAGGCAGACATAGGGTCAAGTTCTACAACTTTAATGACATTTTCTTCCATCGAGTTCATGAATGAATCTCTCAAAATGAGTAAAAAAGAGAAGTGAAGGCCGTTTGTGTGCTAGAAAGAGCATTTGTGTTGAAGTGACATAGACTTGGATTCAAGATCCAGTTGGACAAGTCCCTAGCTCTGTGACCTTGAGCAAGTGACCTAGACTTTCCAAGCCTCAGCTTGTTCAGCGAGAAAATGGAAATTAAATGTAGCAGTTTTGTTGTGTGACTCAAAGGGCACCTGGGAATGCCTTACACTCAGTAGATCCACTATCATTCAAAAAGTTGTCGGTATTTTATTATTGTTACTTTGACACTTTCCTAGTAGAGTTTTTGAGAAAATAAGAAATGTGATATTTAAGGATCTGCGCCTCCTATGCTGTTGGGAAAGTATGATCTGTAAGAAGTATCCCATCCAAGTGAAAATCTACGTAGTTCACGAACTGCCATTATACTTACTTACTAGAGGCCCGGTGCATGAAATTCGTGCACTGGAGGGGAGGGATCCCTCAGCCTGGCCTCTGCCGTGTAATAATCTGGGAGCTTTTAGGGGATGTCCAACTGACAGCTTATACAGTTGGACATCCTTAGCACTGCCATGGTGGCGGGAGAGGTTCCTGCTACCACTGATGCACTCACCAGCCATGAACCTGGCTTCTGGCTAGTGGCGCTCCCCCTGTGGGGACACACTGACCACCAGGGGGCAGCTCCTGCATTGAGCGTCTGCCCCCTGGTGGTCAGTGTGCGTCATTGCGACTGGTCTTTTCCCGTTCGGTCCATTTGCCTATTAGCCTTTTATTATGTAGGGTACTTGTAAGCCTTGTCTCTGATGAATTGCTAGATTTTGTAATATATTTTGATAAATACTAGTATGTTTTAATCTCAGAAAAAATATTTCATCATTCCCAATTTTATAGGGATGTAACAAGTCAATACAGGGTAGGGCAAAAGTAGGTTTACAGTTGTTTGTAACTAAGTGAATTTGCTGGATCTGAGGTCTCTATCAAAGAAAAGTGGTGGGTGTGGGTTGAGGGGCTAGAGCAGGGGTGGGCAAACTTTTTGACTCGAGGGCCACAATGGGTTCTTAATCTGGACCGGAGGGCCGGAACAAAAGCATGGATGGAGTGTTTGTGTGAACTAATATAAATTCAAAGTAAACATCATTACATAAAAGGGTACGGTCTTTTTTTTCAATAGTTTTATTCATTTCAAAGGGGCTGAATCTGGCCCGCGGGCCGTAGTTTGCCCACTCCTGGGCTAGAGGGAAGCAGCCAGAATCCTGTGTTTCCCTCCATGACACCTACAGGCATGAGATGGCCCCACGCCAGGCCCTGGCCCTTCTGGGCACAGAGGTGTTCTAGTCTTGCCCTGACCGGAAACTCTGAGTAAGGCTCCTAGAGAACAGCTAGCTCAGCATTATTAATTCCCTTAGAATTCGCTGCAATAACATCAATCACAGCGAGCTCATTGGGTATTAATATGGATGGAATGCGGGAATGAATAATGCACATGGCAGTTTCCACATTCCCATTCTAGAACAATAGCCATGAACAATGTATTTCTCTCTCCATCCTCCAGCCCGCGCCTCCGAGAGATGTTTTGCCCGTTACCGTCGCCCTGGTTCCGGGGGGAGCCTTGTCGGAGCAGACATATTCCAGGGGGTCATATCCAACTCCGTTGCAGCAGGCCTGGCTCCCTGGAATAAGCGCGGTATCGCAGCATCTCACTGGCACCCGGCCGCTCCTCCTAACATGTGGCTGCGAGGCTCCGCTGGAGGCTGAGCAGCATCTGGTCTCTGCCACACTCACATAATCCTGCCCGCAACAGGCCATGCCTGCAACAGCAGAAGGTTAGAGATGAAGACGAAGTTTAGAAAAGGGGAGGAAGCGGAGGGGGCTATGGAGTGTGGGATGAAACCGCCAGACCCTGGCAGTGGCTGTGAGGGTGTGACACTTAGGGGGGCGCGGCCCTCCCCAGGGGGTGTAAACTGCAGTGAGCGGTCTTTCTCACCAAAAGCACTGGGCGCTCATTAGCTAAAGGACACACAAGAGCAAGGGTTCCAGAGCACTCATCGGGGCCAACTTCTCCAAGCTCCGTCAGAAAGAGATTGGGTGTCTGCCCCTTTTCCGATGACCAAATGTTCTGGCAGAAGGAAGGGTACCGTGGCACCTCGCTTCTCGAACGTCTCCCATCCCGAACAAGTCACCCCGACAACCCTTTCCTGCTGAGGCCTGTGGGATGGGTCACAAACAGAGAAGGCGCGAATCTGAGCCAGTTTACCGCTGTGAACGTCGCAGCATACTGTGCTGTGAATATTTTCGTGGTTTCTTTTTGCTTTTGTTGCTGCTTATAATTATTGTTAAATTTTCACTCCTTAGTATACATTTCCTTTCCCTTTTGTTGTTTTCATGTACATTTTATGCTCTTTTTGTTTTTAAAGTGTTTGTTTATAAATCAAACAGTTTAATAGACATGTACGGTATACAAGAAAGGTAAAAACGGAATCAGCTGGGGGTCTAGAACAGATTCATTCAATGTACATGATTTCTAATGGGAAATAATGATCTGGTTTGCCAACAGCCTTCTGGAATGAATGAAGTTTGAGAAATGAGGTGCCACTTACTTAAAACGGAGGGACACTGAGGACATGTCTAGAATTCCCAGGGGAGGAGAGGCCACACAAGTGCTCTGGGCAAGAGGTCAGACAGAGGGGAGAGGCAGTGGCAGCGTGAGTCTCCTAAGCTGCTGCCTGGCTCTGCCTAGGGTCCAAGTATTTGCTTCTGGGGACTCCAGCCACGGCAGAACCGTTCTTTCTTCATGACACAGATCTGCACCCACAGAGCATGTTCACCCATTGGGCGAGCCATCTGGCCAGTTTTTGGAACCATCACTGGACCTGGGTCAGAGGATGGGGGCCGTGGCAGAAGGACCTCACAGGCAGCATTACCGACCTCGGCAGCCATCGAGGACACGTGGGCCTGAGGGACCAAACGGAATCCTCCCTCCTTCCCACCCAATCCAGTTTTACCAACTCTGTCCATCTCACTGAGATCAAACCATAGAAGAGATATGGCAGAAATGTCGACAAAAATAAAGCCTGAATAAACAAACAGCAGTCTAGAGTCAGATTAAGCTGGAAATAAAGGGGCCCATATTCCATGTCACAGCGCGATCATATTATAGAGTGACATATATCCATTTATATAGTAGCACAATGAAGGGATTTAGTTTAATTAGGGTTTTATTATTAGTCCCGACTGGTAACATAAAGAACCTCAACTTCAAAGTGCCATGGGTTCCTGAAGTGTTTAATCTGGCCTTGTACAAACACACGTGCCATGAAAGATACTTCTAATAACAGACCAACAAGTCTTAAGAGGTTTTTTTGTTATTGTTTCTTAATCATTGAATCCAGACACTGGCTTGGCATGTGCCTTAAGAAAGATGCTTACCCACGCATAACTTCAAAGAACTCTCCCACTGACCTTCAACTTTAAAAATATCTCCAATTACTTGCATTTGTACTCGCAGTTAATGACATCCATTGAGCGTAACTGAGTTTTGACATGTTCTAATGTAACTGCTCAAAGTCGTGGGTTTAAAAGTTAACTGTTTTTCTCTGGGGCTTTGTTAATAATTTTGGTTGTTTTAACATTTCCAGGAAAAGTCCTCTCGAATATATACACACAGCAGGGCTATCATTGCAGTCTGAGTCTTGATTATGATGGATAAAATCACACACACACACACACCCCACAACTTCAGTTTTTATATTATTTGGATGTATCTCTGATGCCTTGAGATCAGATATTTAAATGCTACCTTGGATTCTTTACTATTATTTTTTTCTCTGGCAGTTTTCTTAAAACACTTCATGTTTTCATTTTAAGGAGCCATCAAATTCTAAAAACTGGCCCCTCAGGGAGCAGAATAACCTGCCCCCTCCCCCCTTTAAGATCACTTTACGGTTTCCCCATGCTTTACGTAGAAAATCAAAATGCAGACGCTGACCCAGTTCCAAACTAGTCAGATCGCTCTGAGGGACTTTTGACAAGCCAACTAAAATCCTGCTAATGAACAGTTTTTATACCAAGAAGAGAGAAAGAGAAAGAGAGAGAGAGAGAGAGAGAGAGAGAGAGAGAGAGAGAGATGCTTTCTTTCACCAAGAGTTTCATGTTAGTTTCCCTGAATTAAAATTTCCAGCCAAGATTTCACCCCCATAACAAGAAGTGACTCCCTTTCTAGTTCCTTCGGTAAACCATTACTTCTTTAATTATTATCAACCTTGTTCCAGGGTGATAAATTGCTAATTACTTAATACCCTAATCAGCGTTCATTCTTTGCACAGATAAACTGTGACAGAGCCATTAATTTAAATAGTAATTTCACTTAATGGCCAGAACGGCACACCAGATTTTTATGCAGCCTTTCCCGAAGCCAGCATCCATCACCGCGCTCTCCTGACATAAAGACGTCTGACGCGCACTAACTCACTTAGGGAGAGCAGATGTTCCAGAGCGGGCTCGGGAGAAAGTCCCAGGGTGCATCACGTCAGCATGAATGAGCTCGGGTTCCGAGTGGGACCATCTCCCAGAACTGCACTGCCATCGCTTCTGACCCCCTACCTAACTGATCACAGGTGGCACTTGACTTTTGACCTTTGGCACACAGAATGCACGATTTTGAGTAACCCCAAAGAAAAACAAAAAGAGGCTGTGGGTCACTGACTGGCTTATCTGTTTGTTTGTTTTTTATTCTAGAGGCTCTTCATTTAATTTGTACAAAGGTGGAGTGTCTCTTTGAGCGAGTTATTAAAATATTAGATGTTTATTTCTGAGATCAAAAAGCATATGTAGCGAATGAGTCTTTCCAAACTGCATAAATATCCAATGGAGAGCTTCCACTGTTCTGGCTACAACTGAGAACATTGGCTCTTGGTATTATAACTACTTCTAATATGTTATCAATTCTTATTCAATGGCAAGGGCTGAAAATGAAAACATGCATAAACATAAAGGCCTGATGAATTTCTAAATTATTAAATCTGCAAAACAGGTGCTCATTTTCCAAAAAAAAAAAAAAAAAAAAAGACCAGCATTTATGTATCATGCTTTTGAGGTTAAATCAGTACCATAGTTTTTTTAAAAAATGAGTCTAGAACAGCCGTGGGCAAACTACGGCCTGCGGGCCGGATCCAGCCCATTTGAAATGAATAAAACTAAAAAAAAAAAGACCGTACCCTTTTATGTAATGATGTTTACTTTGAATTCATATTAGTTCACACAAACACTCCATCCATGCTTTTGTTCCAGCCCTCCGGTCCAGTTTAAGAACCCATTGTGGCCCTCGAGTCAAAAAGTTTGCCCACCCCTGGTCTAGAACATGACAAATCATTGTGGAACTCTGGAATTAATCATGAGAACCACCTTTTAGCTGAGGGATACAGCTTAGGCCTAAAGAAATGAAAAAATAAAAAAAAAGTTCGTGATTAGTCCTTAGGACAAACGAAATTGGTAGCAGCGACTGAAAGAAAATAAACGCACGCTTGCCTTCACCAGTAGGTGGCTCTATGGCTACCACCACAACAATGAGAAGAAAGGGGTGGAGTAAAAATGCTCCCCAAATAGTGGCAATTTATTTTGTAGCATTTCTACAGCACTATACTTCCAAAATGTTCATTATGTCATGGAAATCTTCCTGTGAAATAGTCTTTATTTTTTTTTCTTTTTAATACTCAACCAAGGATATGCTTTGATATTTTAGAGAGAAAGGAAAAGAGAAAGAGAGAGAAACAATGATGTGAAAGACAAACATCTATCAGTTGCCTTCCATATGCTCCCTGACCAGGGATCGAACCTGCAGCCTTAGGTATGTGCCCTGACCAGGAACTGAATCCGCAACCTTTTGGTGTAAAGGTTGATGCTCCAATCAACTGAGCCACCCAGGCAGGGGGAAATATTCTTCCAATACACTCTTCCAGGATGGAGTTCTGTGCTGCACATCCCTTTTTAGCAAAGTTTCCAAGATTAGTCCATCTTATGTAACTAATACTGATGCCATTCATTCTACTCAGGTCTGACCATGAAAAATCAGTGCTCTTTTCCCCGACAACAGCTTCAGAGTTTCCTAAGAAAAGCTGCAGGGACTTTTATAATAGAAACAAGGCAACAGGATCCAAACGTCTTTCATGATCAGTTTCCCATGACGAACAGAAAAACCTGTCTTGTGTTTTTTTTAAATGTATTTTTATTGATTTCAGAGAAGAAGGGAGAGGGAGAGAGAGATAGAAACATCAATGATGAGAGAGAATCACTGATCTTCTGCCTCCTGCATGCCCCACACTGGAGATCAAGCCTACAGCCCAGGCATGTGCCCTGACCAGGAATCAAACCATGGCCTCCTGGTTCATAGGTCAATGCTCAACCACTGAGCCACGCCAACCGTGGCTCATTTACTCCAATATCAAATATGAAACTCATCTTCAAACCCTCTCCTCCTTTGAATAACAGAAGGGCTTTCATTCTCCTCTTTTAACACGAAAGGATATAATCAAGTTCAACCCAAGATTAATGGCAGAAATGATAAAATTGTAGAAGCAAACACTAAGAATAAAGAGAGTCATAAAGAGGCTTAAAATGTGGTCAAGGAAAATGGTTAAGAATACATATCTGCCGAAATGACAGGCACGGCTTCCATCCCAAGACGCCTGCCTGAGCCTCCTACACCGCCCGCCCGCCCGGAGAGAGCACTAAAAGCATAAACGCTGCCCCAGCACTTCTGTTCCGACAGCATCTGTTAATTCTCTCCATTTATAAAATACATATTGACAAAGACAACTGAACTGGGACCGGGGAGATTTGATTTGGTGTGAGAAAGTCAATTCAATGTGATTTTGTTAAAGGGCTCCTGCAGGCGAATAAAAGAGTTTAAGTAATAAAGTACATAAAGAGACGTTTTACGAGCCAGCCCGGTCTCGTGGCAGGCACACAAGGCCGGGCAGGGAGAGGGGCCGGGCCTGGGCACGAAATCGTGAAATCCAGAGCCTAGTGCGGCAGGTATGGGGCTGCTACATGGAGGGGAAATGAAGAGAGAGCCATATGGATGCCCTGGACAGTCATTAAGACCACAGTCATCAGGGGCGACAGGAGGAGAGGCAGCGGAGCGTGCGAAAACGACAGGGGAAACGTGTCTATTTCCAGTGGAACCTGCAGGAAGGTCAAGAGAAGAGGGATTTTTTTTTTTCCCTCTTTAAAAATATCATCCCTTCGGTCTACCGTGATGGCCAGAAATGAAGACTGCCATGAGGAACTGCAGCGCTCACCTGGACCCACAGGAGGTGGGGAAGGCCACCATGTGCTTACAAAATATCTGACTGGCACAGTGTCACAGGGAAGCAAGCGGAGAAGTGATTCTGAAATTTGGGCTCACGAATGGGCTTAAAGGGCATATGAAATTGCAGGTACATTCTGTGGGCTCCATCCCCAGTGGGGGCCGTGCAGGAGGCAGCTGATCAACGATTCTCTCTCATCATTGATGTTTCTCTCGCTCCCTCTCCCTTCCTCTCTGAAATCAATGAAATATATATTTTTAAAGGAAAGAAAAGAAAAATAGCGCTTCTGCTTCCTCACCTGTAAAATGGAGATAATAACAGTACCTGCCTCCTAGGCTTGCTGTGAGGATTAAAGGTGCTCATGTATATGAAGCTCACAGAACCCAGCTTGGGGAATAACGAACATGGGATGTGGTTTGCTTGTGGCTGTATTTTGTCTCTCACTGTATCTGCTTCTCATTTGCTCCATTACGGAAAGGCAGGCGAGGCCCCTCACCTGGAAGGCGGCTGTACGCCACGCCCCCGTCTGCTCCCCCGCAGCACTGGGCCTCTCTGCTGACCAGCTGTCCCCCGCAGCACTGCTGGCCGTGGCCATCCCGCAGCCTCCCCGCGCAGCACACCTGTGCGCCCGCCGTGGAGTAGGGCATCCGGCCGCAGCAGGCGTCACCCAGGCCCACGGCGACCCGGTGGTGCTGGGCATCTGGACAGCACACCTCACCTGCCAGTGGAGGGCAAGAACCAGCATCGCGTGAGATAAGAACATCTGCTCTGACACAATGAAACTGTAGCGCAGTCATCCTGCAGATGCCGACTGGCTGAGAGAACTGCCAGAAAGAACACTGACGTTTTGGAGTTGCAACTTCTCAGTGCAACTCCAACATGCTTGCATTAAAGACACAGAAATACCTGTGTCTGCTCACCCACACGCATGTCAGCTTAGAGGTTATCTAGTTCCTCTGACGCCTCATAAATGAGCACTTAGACCTGGTGATGTGGATTCAGGGATAGCACAGAAAAAGTTTGTCTACAAATACTTTCCTGTGTAGTGTAATTTTTTGGAATGTGGGTAGAGTCAGAAATTAACTTTTGATACGTTTGTAATAGATATAATTTCACACTGCATTTATTTAACCAAACAGAAACCTTCCAGTGGGAAGGTTGATCAAATCAGAGGAGGTAAAAATACTATATTTAAACCAGCACACTAGTATTTTGGGAGCAGTGGCAGACACGGAATTCACTACTGTAGTTATACCCACACTCCCCTTTACATGATGTTCTGGGAGACTTGAGGTAAAAACTATCTTTTTCCTGGTATCTTGAAAACAAAGAGTTCAAAATATATTGCTTTCCCCTTAAGGATACCTTAGAGAGGACTAGGAGCAACTTGGTGGATCTAAAATTCAAACTTCACCTTTCGTTTCTATCTCATGACCCCACTCTGGGTTGACCCCCCTCCTGCCCCCTGAACCTTGATTTCCTCCCCTCCTTTGTCTTATTCCTTTCCTCCTTCCTGTATCTCTAGCAGACCCTCTCCCCTCTCCTCCACCGCCCCTTCTCGAACACACCTTTCTCCTTGGACAGAATTCCTTCCTATTTTATAAGGGATGTGAGTCTGATGACCAACCTGGCAGGTCTTATTAAACCATGGTCCAGCCAAGACTTGCACAATCTGGCTAATGACCTGCCAAACCTTTTTAAGTTGGGGTTGCTTTAGAAATCTATAGACTTGAACTCCCTGATATGTATCAATTAGTTCATCTTTTTGTGAGGTCAAGAAATGCTAAGACTTGGTTAGTAACAGCAAGGCAAATCACTTACTAAAAGGATATAAAAATGTGGGACACTCTTTCACTCTGGATAGATACATAGAGTATAACAGGAGGGCGAGGACTCTACCCTATCCCATCCTCCCCTGGGGTTCTCTCGAAATGCTTATTCCAGGGGTACCCCAAGAACCCCACTCGCACTCGCAATGGAAACCCATGCATTTCTCCGATAACACTACTAGAGGCCAGTGAGGAAGAAATGGAGAGTACAGTCACTGTATCTCGTATTCCTCTGCATAAAAGGATTCTTCACTTTGGTCTGAAATATAGTTGCCGAATTTCTTAGATCCTATAGCTCAGGAACAGAGGGCCCCTTGTTGGCGGACTTCCTTTAACACAATGTGTCACGTGGTGCAGGGGCAGCACCACTTAATTAAATAGGATTTAGGGGAAGGGTGGGCTCTGAGGAAACACAGCAGACGTGTCTATATTGGGGAAAACCAACAATTTTTTTAAAAAAAAACACTTTTGAGTAGAACAAATAATTGGTTTGGATAGTTTAGCCATATTTCCCCGAATCCCTCAGAATCTCATTGCGTTACTGACAGAAGAATAAAAGATGTGGATTACATCAATGAGAAATAAAACTGATTTTTTCCTCTCAGAAAAGGCCTATTAGACCTAAGATTCAAAGATCAGTCACCTTCTCATTAACCTCTCAAAAACGAATCTATTCTACCACTGGCTTGAAAATGCTTTCTCTCTAAAAGCTACCCCATGGTCTCAACTGTTAATTGTTAGTCTTATCAAAGAATGACCCGCATTAACATTTAGCTTGAGGTCATTAGCATATTTATAAAAAAGAGGGGGGAGTCATGAGCATTCTTTTCTCTGTTGCTCTTTGTTGTGGGTGCTATGAAGAAAAGTTGTGAGAAAAAATAACCTAAGTATTATTAACCAATACTTCAGACTCCTCTATAAATATCAAACTCATCTATACATATCGGAATGCATATACCCATCTCAGCCTTGAACAGGCAGACAACTGATTAAGTTTTAATTGCATTTCCATCCAAGATAGTTAGGGGGTTAGTGTTCTTTCTTTCTTGATGTAAACAGTGTTAAACTAGATAACAAAGACCAGGGGCTGAGCATAGAGGTCGCAATATAATCTCTTCATTCATTACATACACTGAGATTCATGACTGGAGCAAAAACACTCCGATGTTCCCATAGGACTGTATGTATTTTTTCCCTTGACATCATGGTATAGACATTCTAATACTATGAAAAAGGGACAATTTAAAAGGATGTTGGCCTTGTTCAACATCTGGTAGATGCCCAGATGCTTGAGGTCTGAGTGAGCCTGTGTCAATATCTAGATCATGGAGGTTTTAAAAGATCTTGTTTTAAAAATTAAGAAGTTTTGCATAGTATTAATAAATAATCTTTGGGCTTCCAGGATGTATTCCATTCTTAGGAAAAATATGTCAAATTTTATTTGGAAACAGAACAAACCTAGACTGTTGTCTTAGCTTGAAATCTGCCTCTTTGTGTTACAAATGAGAAGTCTCCTCCATGTGCATAGCTGTGGCAGATGCAACCAAGAATTTTTTTTTATCAATTTTAAGGGATGGGGGGTATTTTTCAGAGTTTGAACAGTTAATAGCAAGTAACAGCATACATTTTAATGTGACTTAGAAATGAAAACACTACCATGTAGTTTTATGCTACACTTAGACCAAAGCCTACTATGGCCTTTTAGTTTGAAGACTGGGACAACAGAAAATTTCTCTCTCAACTATGTAATTACAATTTTAAGGACCTTTTTTTTCAGGGGAGGGGAGATAGGAACTATAGTTGAAAACTCCTTCAGTGTAATGTACCCCAAAGCCTTTGGCAGTGTTGGACTAGATGCTCACACTGTGGCTTGCAGTATATGGAAGCTGACACTGAAATCTACAAAATTCTATTCCCATCACATCCGGTTTTCTTACTTGAAAAATCTAGTTAAGTTATTTAATTATGAAAGTACTTCAGTCCTGCTTCAAAGACAGATTTTTCGATAAACTTTAAGGGACAGTTATGAAGAACAGAGGAACTCAGCCTTAAATAAACCTGCATCGTATTTGATCATTTCACCTTCCCTTTTTGCTCCAGAGTTTCACAAAGAGATACTAGGTGAGATAATGTTTCATTTCACACACCTCGGCTGGATATATGTGCACCAAACACAAGGGACCCTGAACAACATCTAATGAACTAGATAACTGGCATACATTTTATGTTAAACTAAATGTCTCAGGGCACTCGGCATTAATTGGGCATCCTAACACGTACCTTTCTTTTCTTTCTCCCATATCTATTTCTGGGCTTTTAACAAAGACACAAGCATTAAAGTTAGGTGGTAAGGAAACAAAAAGTTGTTCTCAATGGCTTTTCCAGGATAAAAAAGGAACCGGCAATAGCAATAATATTTTTAGATATACTGGAACAGTCATTTAAAAAGCTATGTTGCCCGGCCAGCATGGCTCAGTGAACCAGGATGAGCATCGACCTATGAACCAGGAGATCGTGGTTCGACTCCAGGTCAGGGCACATGCCCAGCTTGCAGGCTCCATCCCCAGAAGGGGTTATGCAGGAGGCAGCTGGTCAATGATTCCCTCTCATCATTGATGTTTCTCTCTCTCTTCCTTTCTGAAATCAACAAAAATATATTTTAAAAAAAGAAAAGATGTTTCAAGCTGGCCATTGGCTATGTGTGAGTGATTGCATTTTCTGGGGGGAGGTGTTTGCTTCTTCTGGTTCCCAGGATGACCAGGTATCCCTGAGACAACCCTCACCTGGCAGAACTCTAACGTAATACCCCGCGCAGCAGTGGTGGTCTGGCTGTGCCCGTTGGATGCGACCGCCACAACACACTCCCGTTGAATTCAGAGCCAAAGGGATATACTTCTCATCACAGCAGTGGTGTCCGGGCTGGGCCTCATGGAGTACGCCGGCACAGCAAACCTGAAGGTGGGGAGCCGGGTTTAAAGGAGTATCAGTTAATTAAGACTATTATACCACCATATCTCCTGCAACATAATCATTTTCTAACAGACACTGCTAGGAGACCAAATACAGCGTATGTTTGATAAAAATTCAAACACTGAAACACACATTTCCCCAGCATCATTCGGGTCCTAAATGCTAGCTGATATCATGTAACTTTTAAGCCTTCAACCATGCTTTGTGCTCTATTAGAATATTCCATAAACATGAATGACATTTTGAATGTCAGTGCTTCCAATGGAAAGATGATTTAGAATCATAAATGAACAAGTTCCATCATGTATATGTTTTTATTTTAGTGGCTGTTTATTTTAATTCCACATCTATGGAAACCTGACTCTCACTGATCTTTGCTTTTCTTTAGTTAAAAAAACAAATGGCATTTTTCTTATAATTATTATGACCACGTATTTATGAACCCAATATTCAGACAAGGGGATCTTAAAAGAGTTCAACATTTACATATATAGTATATGCACACACATATATGTATATATGTGTGTATATGTATGTGTCACATTAAAAAAAGAACATTTCTATGGAAATTAATTTCGACAAGCCCTTTAACCATGTGTGTTTTTTCCAGGAGCTGTGGAAGAAATTATGTGCTTGAACAATCAAATAATTATCTGCATGCACTGGAGGTCTGAGAAACGGATACTCTATGTAGAACAGATGAAACCCTGAGCTGTTGCTGAAGTGTCGCCTCAGAATCTATACTTGGCACGTGATGTGAACTGGACAGAGCCTTCCTGTGACAGCCAAATCCACCACCATTTACAACGTGTTTCTTTCCCTTTTGCTCACTGCTTCTTGTAAGCTTGCACCAACCTTTGAATCAAGCTCAATACAGGAGCAGAAGAAGGTGGGATCTCCCAGTCTCCCAAAGGGCCACTAGATTAGTACTTCATTCATTTTGGAAAAGTTCCGAAAGAGCAAATAAATTTGAAGTCTTAAATTCAGCCTATCCCTGTGGTGGTTCAGGTAGCTCTGAGAATCCAACTGCACAACTAGTAGCCTGAAATGATGTAAAACTTAGTCATGGTGACAATTTTGGAGACTGAGCATAAAAAAAGGTTAGTTTGTAACTGCTAGTTTTATAACCTTTCTTAGATGATGACTACTACTTAGCCAGTGTCAGCTTAGTAAATTGTGTTTTACCCATACTGCTGCAAAAACTCACGTTCTTAATTATTGCACCCTTTTGCAGTAAATCTTTTGGATGTAGTGGTCGCTCCCATCATTAAAGGGGCGATGCTGCTGATAAATAGGAACGCTCTTTCATTCTACCTTCAAACTGAGAATTTTCTGCATCGTTTGTCAATAAAGGCTATTTACAAACTCCTCCGTCTGGCTGTGCTATTGATCTGATTCCTAAACTGCAACTAACAGGAACATTAATCTGCAAATGGCCATAATTTTAAAATATTTCTGACAAACCTTGAAAGGCCCTGCTCACAGTGACTCATCAGTGTCATGTAAACAAACACCCACTTGTCGCTGAATGGATTTGTCGTACAAAAAAAATTCAAGTCACTCCATCAAATACACATTCAGGAGGATCCTTATTATTTCAATAAACTAATATTTCCTGCGGAGACAATGAAAAATGAGAAGGCTACAATACTCGTGAGGATGGCAGGGTTTTGATAAGCATCCTTCCTCTGCCGTGGGGTCTCCTGATAGACTGGGGGAAATACCGATCATGACAAATCGTGGCTTAAGAAGCAAGTGATTTCACGTGGAGTGTTCGGTGGGGAAAAGAGATTACATGGATGGGCTTGAAGAGGTTTACCTTAGCCTCAGGATCATAGCACCTGTGTCCACAGGTAGTTTCAGGCTTTTGACACATCACTGCCTTGCAGAGCTCACTGCTGTGAGCTTTCGGGGTCTCAGGGCACGGGGACCATGATTTGCGTAAGACATCATATCCCAGAATGATGCCATTTGGCTTCCCTGGGGACGTCCAATCAATTTGAAGGGATCTGTAACAGAGAGAATAATTAATATTTCCGCAAAGACAACATTTACCATTGCTGCTGTCAACCTCACGTACTTTTCAATTTATCTTCCAGGTTGTTCTAAAGGTTTACATCTGTTAACTTCCTAATCAAAAAGCTGCAGCAAGAGAGTATGTATATGTTAACATATATACTCATACATGCTACTGCCATATCACATTTTTGGAGAAACAATAAAAACTTTATTTTAATATACTTTTATTGACTTCAGAGAGGAAGGCAAAGGGAGAGAGAGACACAAACATCAATGATGAGAGATAGTCATTGATTGGCTGCCTCTTGCACTCCCCCCACTGGGGACCAAGCCCCCCAACCTGGGCATGTACCCTGACCAGGAATCTAATCTGTGACCTCCTGGTAACAAAAACTTTTTGTTCTTATTGTTTCTTAAAGGGTGGAATGCTGACATTCAAAATTAACCCTATTTGTGCAGTTGTAGAATTTCCAATCATAACAATTTACTAATTCCATTGATGTTTCTATCTCTCTGTTCCTCTCTGAAATCAATAAAAAATATTTTTTTAAAAAAGAGCATATGAGTTTATTAGTCCGTATCTTTAAAGATCTTATACTAAAAATCTCACGAATAACTGTTAGCCACTTTTCTGTCATTGTGTAAAATAAATATTTTTGTCATATTTTTCATTTTAAGGAGAAATATATCATTACAGACCAAATTACTCGACCCTATCAGGAATTCAATTAAGCCCAAACATTTACATTAAAAAGCAGCAATCATGATAAACCTTGACATCTTAATAGACTGCTTTTAAAGAAAAGAAAGTTGTTATTTCATTTTTTGAGGGCACAAACATAACACATTCACTAATGTCACGTGTAAGAGCACAGTTTCATAGGAGACTTGCATAGCCACCATTCTTATTCTATGGTCTTTGTCCAACTCCCAGAATTCACTTCCCATTTTGAAGATACCTCTTTTGTATTCACTGCATAATCAATGACAGAAAAGACTATGTGTAAGTGACATTCCCGGGTCTGACTTATCCACAAAAGCCAGTGAATCAGTGAAGTCTAGAAAACACGTGTAGAACACCATGCCATCGTACTTGTCTTCCTTGTACGGCGTAACTGAAATGAGACCACCTCTATTTTTAGCAGTGCCATGAACAGTTCTGCTTTTGAGAATCTGAGTCAGGCACAGGAAGATAAATGATTGAGGAGTCATGGGTTCAACCCCTCCATGTTTCTCATTAGAAGTAATGAGAGCGATATTGAGAGATCTCTTTTTGTGACAATTTGAAATGGAGGAAGGACATCTCTGAGATTCTGTTGAGGACACCCCCAATTAAAGAGTGGATTTGGAATGGAACCAATGAAAGGAACCAATGGAAGGAACCAATGCGTGTTCAGAGAGCCGGGGATCGAAGCTAATTAGAAGGGAGAACTGCATTTTGCTGAGAGTTGCACAAAGGCGACCTCAGTCATTGAGTTTCTTCTATCGGAGCCACAGAAAGCAGAGAAATCAGAAGGAGTTTGGGATGGAGGGAGAGGCAGGTGAAGAAAAGGAATTCGTGGTGCCAGAGACCCAAGAATGAGCTCAATATTCTGTTACGTCTCCTCACCAAGCAATGAGTTTGACCATCAGAACTCATTGGCCATCACAACAATAAAATTTCCTCAAAGCAATTATGACTACTGATTTCATCTGTACAATAATACAAAACACCCTCCATGTTGTCTCTCTCCAGAGTTCTTCCCACACCCTTTCAAGAACTGAGCATAAAATTCCAGTCCAAATTAAAAGCCATTTGCCATCGTCCACATTGCAGAGAGAGGATATTGACAATATGGGTAAAGGAGGAGTGATTGGACATTCTACACCTACAGACCAATATTCTGCTTATTAAGAAAAGAAAAAGAAAGAAAAGAAAAGGTGGATTAGTTTTTTTACCTGTAAAATTTTAAATTCAGCATTCAAGTTGCCAGTCCCTAAAAAAATCAGGGAGGAAAATTAAGGATACGGGAGATTCCTTGATATCCAATGTCATGAAAATATAGAGGTTTCAAAGTTTCACCTCAAATTTGGTGAGGCAAAAAGGGAAGAATCTTCTTCCACAAGCTATGACTCTCGAGCCTTATTCAACCCCACGCTAAGTACCTGGGACATACAGGGGGGATTTGTAAATGAGGGCAGGTGTTCAACCTTCATTTGGAGGCACCCAGGCTGAGCTGCTACCAGAAAGACTCCTGCAAAGTTCGTGTGTAAAACTATCATTTATATCATTCAGTAGCTCGAGGCAAATTTTTAAACAATTATTTGTGAATGCTACAAAGACATTACACCCCAGACTTCTCATCAATAATACAGCCCCAAACTGATGTGGAACTGGGGGAGACACTGTCACAGTTCCAATTAGAGGCAGCCAGAGACGCGACCTGCCTTCTCTCTCCTCTCCCTTGAGCCTTGCGCCTGGAAATCACGCATTTTGAAACACGAGCAGTAATGTAGTAAAATCTCTTCCTTGTTTCTGCTTTTCCTTATCGGATGCATTCGTGGAGCATAAATAAGTAAACATCAGAGGCAGCCCAGTGCCCAGGGAAGCTGTAGGCTACAGCGCTTGACATATTTCAATCAAAGCCAGAGCTGGTCAGCTCTCTTCATCCAAAGCGCTGTCTACCCTCACCGCCTTGGACCAGAATTAATGAATCAGCTATTGATTAAATTCCACTCTAAACAATCCACCACAGCAAATAAATGAACTACCCAGGGCACGTGTAGGCCATGGCCAGACATATCCTGGCTGTTGATCAGTAGTTAGTATTCTTTGAGGATCCAGAAGCTGCTGATGACAATATGACAAGTACGGAAAATGTGACGTAGACACAGTGTGTTTCTGGAGGAGGAGGCTAGGGAATGAGTAGGGTTCATCTGATCTTTACGTGTGTGCGAAGGCATCTTTGGTTTACATGTGAGAGGAAAGCACATGTAAGTGCTTGAACTGAAGAAGCTGCTGTCAAAAGCCAGGTGTGAAAGGCCAAAGGCAAAGATCACGTGCCCCGGATATTCAATCTGACAGACTGACGTGCTATTAAAATTTCACGGAGCGGTTTTCCTATCAACAGTGTAGAGTGAAGGTATATTTCGACATGAACTGTTATCTCTTGACTGTGGTAGTATTTACACAACTCTACCCATGTGTCAAAACTCATAGAAGTTGGAGCAAAAAATAGAGTACATCTTACTCTGTGTAAATTAAAAATAGATTGTAAAATGCAAGAGAATAATAAAAAATAAGTAAGCAAATGCAGGAAACCTGGGATCTTCCCAGATGCTGCATTCACTGTTGACACTAGAGAGTTCTCCTCGCATCCTTGTCAGTTTTTACCATTTTCTCTTCACAAAGTCTCAAACTGCTTTTATTCTAAGCCCAAATGTAAGTGACATTTGATTGAGTATGGAATGAGAAGATGAAATATATCGGTTTCTTTTTAGTTCAGAATTTGGAGGCACTGCATTTTGGCCAGGAATGCTGCTGTTTAGAAGATGGACAATGCTATTCAAACTCCAATGCTCTGTGTTATCTTGCAGGAAACTGGATCTGGAAATTTCCTGACAATGTCCCTTTATGGGGCTCTTTTTAAAAAATATATATTTTATTGATTTTTTTTTTCAGAGAATAAGGGAAAGGGAAAGTTAGAAACATTGATGAGAGAGAAACATCCATCAGCTGCCTCCTGCACATGCCCTACTGGGGATGTGCCCGCAACCAAGGTACATGCCCTTGACCAGAATTGAACCTGGGACCCTTCAGTCCGCAGGCTGACGCTCTATCCACTGAGCCAAACCAGTTAGGGTGGGGCTCTTTTTTAAGTGGCTCTTTTTTCAGCGGTTATGCTGGTATCTACAGAATCATCTGCACGCTGGTATGTTTAGTTCTGGGATATTTTCTTATCATTTACTCCCCCCCCCCCTTTCCTGCTCTCTCTTCTGGAACTCTTATTATCCACACACTAGATATTCTGGGGATTTTTCCCCTAATTTCCTCAATAATTACTTTCTTTTTCTTGACATCTTTGCTTTTTATTGCACTTTTAGAGACTTTCCTGTTTCTTCCAAAAATTTAGTTTAGCTGTTACATTTTTAATTTTCATGAGGTCCTCTCCCCAATTTTCTCTTTATTTTTTTATCCAAGTAAATTTTGTTTGTTCGATAGATAATCTTTTTTCTTATCTCTTTGAGGCTAATATAATTTTTTCTTACTTAGCATTACCTCTGCCTCTATTGAATTATTTCTCTTCTTTTATTTTGGTTCTTTTAATCTTTGAGAGCTATATTCCAAAAAAGCTGACCCAAAGCTTTATGTATGAGTGGGGTTTGCTGATAGATATACTTCCCTATGAATGTCTCTTCCATTAGGGGATCCCACCTGCAAAATTCTGGAAATATTTCATTTGGGGCCATGCAAGCTTTTCTAGAGAAGAATGTCCAATTTCCTGTCAGGGCATTTATGACTAGATACTTGTTTTTAAGGACAGAGCTGGGGAAGGCAGCCATAGTCTTCCTCTTTATCAAGATTTTCCCCTTGGCCTCTCCTCCCAGCTTTCCACTAGAGAATACACTTCTGACCTTTGGGAGGTGGACTATGCCACATGGAGGAAGAGAAACCGACACCTGGGTGCATAATATGGAGGTCAAAACCTTGAATTCTGTGATGGTTAATTTTATATATCAATTTGCCTGGGCCACAAGGTACCACGATATTTGGCTACACCGTATTGCTGGGTATTTCAGGTTGTTCCTGGTGAGATTAGCATCTGAACTGGTGGATTCCTTAAAGAAGGTAGCTCTCCTCAAGTCGGTGGGCATCACTCAATCAGCGGAGGGTCTGAACAGAACAAAAAGGTGGAGGAAATTCCCTCCATCTGCTCAACCCCTTGAGCTAAGCCATCAGTTCTCCACTCCCAGGCCTGGGCTAGGATTTCCACCATCAGCTCCTCTGAGTCTCAAAACCTCTGGACCTGAACTTGGTCCAAAGCTTTCCCGAGTCTTCACTTTTGGTTTTGTTTCTCTGGAGAAACCAGAGTAATTATAGTTTACAACCACCTTTTCATCAGAGTTTCAGCTAATCCCAGGATTTCTGCTTTCACCCTTGTCCCATCTTCCCCGTCTTCACAAGCCTCAAAGCTTGCAAGACCTCAGACACTAGGGCTCCCTGCAGTGCAAAGTAGCTTGCTGAAGTCATTATGCCCCTCTGCCAACCAACACTCTGGTTGCCTATTTCTCCACTGAACAACCATTTGCCTCTCCCTGCCAAGCACTGCTTCCAGAATTGTGTCCAAATCTCTCTTCTGTTATCTGCGCTGTCATTTTCCTTGCTCGGTGTTTAATATCCTTTCTAATGTTTTTGCCATCAATTTAATATATTTGGGGATAAGCAATCATCAACCACAACGATAAAATATTCTCCCTCAGTTATCATCTGCAAAAATCTCCTTAAAGGAAAGAAAATATTCTAGAGACAGAGACACATATGGGCATTTGTTAAATTTCTAATAAGGCGTATATACTATGTTTAGTTACACATAATATATAATCTAAGCTATATTCCCTTGTGCCATTCACCTGGGTTTGAGTCATGGGGATGCTAACAGGCTAGGAATTTGTCCATCTTCCTCCTCCGCCTCAATCTTCCATGATGCCTTTACTGGTGATCAGGGGTAGAGTTTGGTATTTTCTCTTTACGCATTTCTTGCACATTGTGAATTTCTGTTGCGGGTTTTCACATTGTCCTAAAAACATTTGTTTAGCACAGTGTCTCCCATAGTAGGCGGGCACTGTGAAAATTTAGAACCATGCCTTATTCTTCTTTGTATTACTTTTGCCTCTTTCATGACTGTAGCCACAGATGTGTTTGCTGAAAGAATAAAGGTCTCCGGAGTCCCTTTAACTTGACCATTTCCCCCTGGATAGTAAGCAATCCTCTGGAAAGTTGGGGGAAATCTGCTGAGGGAGGTTATCACTTAATTAACACACCACCAATCAGATAGATATCTCTCATGTGTTTGAGAGAAGCTGTGCCTTAGAAAGAGACAATATGATTTTGCCCTGAATAGCTAAGAACTCAAGTACCTGGGTTTTTCTAATTGCTTTTAATCACTTGTCCCCCAAATTAGTACAGGCATTTTTTAAACTTATTTTTAAAAAGACCTAAAAATTTTAATATGCCATAAAGGAATCCTTCAGAACTGAAATATGTTAGAGTAGATTGATTATTTTAGTCAGTGTATGTGTATGTGAGGGGTGTGTGTGTGTGTGAAGGGTGATTCATTTGGCTGGAGCAAAAGAGGTTTCCAGTTGTTCATAAGAAAAATAATACAGTAACGAGCAAATATAATACAAGAATAAACTCTGTGTTTTGCATACTCACAATTGTAAGTCTACTTTTGCCCACCCCTGTATGATGTGAAAACTGCCCAGACTTCTATCTCTAGTCTCCACTTGATACAGAGCAGTGGTTCTCAACCTTGGCTGCACATTATAATCACCTGGGAATATTTTTAAAATCCTGATTTCTGGGTCTCATCCTCCGGAAATTCTGTTTCTTTGTTATGGGGTGGGGCCACAACAGTAGTAACAAAGAAACAGAATTTCCGGAGGATGGGGCCCAGAAATCAGGATTTTAGAAAGATTCCCAGGTGATTCTAAGGTGCAGCCAAGGTTGAGAATCACTGATATAGAGGAATGAACAACTTCTGTCTCCCTTGAATTGAGAAATCATGTTAAATCTCCTTTTTAGTATTGTTGTTATTGCTAATTTTGAATCGAAAAGAGACGACGCACTTTCAACTTAGGGCCATTTCTCAACAACAAAAGCCTACAAAAAAATAAAAGGATTCTACCCCAAACCTGATAAAATTGGTAATGGTGTTATCCAAACATTATCTCCCCCATTTATTTTACAGATATTTGTAGCTTTGGGGCAATCTGATAGATGGAAGTCTAATATTTTCAAAGAGATTCAGTCAGAAAGGAGTCATTCTAATTAAAATTGCGTTCCGTGTCTCACAAAACAATTCACTGAAGGACACATTGAAATAAAGACACTCTTTCATGCTCTCGGCGTTTGTTCACAGGTTACTAAATAAAGAGAAGTGAAGCTGGGCAAACAGGGACAGGGCCATCAAAGCTTCAATGTCATGGGACATGCCCAGTGAACATCAACCAAATAATGTCAAAAATTCACTCTACACACACACTGATAGCAACTTCTCAAATGACATTGTCATGGCTGGGATAATATCTTATATTTTGATTTTCATTGTTTATGATCAGTTCTTTAGATTGAATGACAAAAAACATGTATACCTCGAAGTGATGCTATGAATTGTGGGTGCTGGCATATCGCTTGGGGTGTCTTCCATGGTGGTGACCTGGGTTCCATTGCTTTTCACACAGGCATATTTTGTGCAGACTTCGACCTGCAAACAGTAATTGAGAAAAGCATGGATCCAATTATTTTCAAAATCCAGACTGTCAATGACTGAATCTCACCCACCTTCATGTCATATGAATCTCTTAACAGCCTGTCGGGGTTAATTAAATATTAATTTTTGGTGTTAATTGACTCCAGTGGGACAAGTCATAGAGTGCAAGAATAGAGTGCAGAAGTGGGCTCAGGACAATTGATTTAGTGACTTAAATGGTGATGTGTAGTCCCTCCTCCCAACCATTCAGAAAGAGACAGACATATCGATCTATTCGGAGCCCAGGTAAGGGATGGAAGATGCCTAGGGGACAGTTTGCAAGCATAATAGTCATCACTGTGTACTGCTCTCAGAGCCATAGCCAGGTAGTATAATAATGGTACCTTCTGGGAGTCTTGACACTTTCCAACACATGGCCTAAATGCAAATGTCTAATAAAAAATAAAAAAAACACACAAGACCTAGAGAAGACTTCCAATATGGCTGAGTTCTTTTATATCCATTTGATACAGTATTTTTACCTTAATCCCAGTAGAAGCTCATCATTTACTTTTTAAATTCTGCCCCCTCGGCTGAATAAAAACCGAGGAGGGTTTAAAAATTGGGTTCATCAAGCATTATTAAAACAAAAGAACACGTTCAGCAAGAGGAGGAGAGAGAATTGAATGTACAAAAGATCGAGGCTGGAACATCCAAGAAATGACATCATTCTGTTCTCAATTCAAGGATAAACCAAAGAGGAACTAACTGTTCCTTTCCCAATGCTAATTGACTTCCATTCATTGATGCCACCGAGTATTTTGAGGTAATATCTAGTAGATATTTAAACATTATCAGGCCGTCCAATTAAACCCCAAATCACCTCAAGGCAGATGAACTTAAAATATACCTGCTGGTAATGGAATTAATGACAATAAAACTTCATGCATATTAGGGAACATTTGACTCTGTGCATAATGAGGTAACTCAAAATCAACTCAACTGAATTTATTATGTAAATGATACGTGCCAAACGTTATGATGGGTACTTGCAGCAATAACTTCACTGAGTCCTCACAATTCCATTTTCATATGTTTGCAAACTGAGGGCCAGAGAAATCAGGGAATCTGACTGAGTTGGTAAGATTGGAGATACCTTATTTGGGCTTTTATATACCCCATCGCCTTGTCATCTAAATAAGCTTTAAGTTCTAAACAGCTTAGGGGTCTTCAAATGAATCTCTCCAGAAGTTCTTTATTTTGACTTTGGAGAAATATGTCAATATTTTTTTCTCATTCTTATAAATGCTAAGATAACTCGGGTGAAGTCATGGAAGTCGTGAGGTAATTAAAAATAATGTCTGTCACTGTCCTCATCACACTTTTCCCCATATTATCACCACTCTCTCCTCTCCAGGGATTCACCTGTTTGCCCACCGTGCACAGGTTTAACCCTGATCAGCTTCCCTCTTTCCTCTCTCCTTCCCCACCAAACACATCACCTGTAACCAAGATGGAAGGTAGACACTTGGAGACACACCCCGGCATGTTTTCTTTAACAGACCCATGAGCATAACCATCGAAAAGCAAGGTCCTAACCTGAATGTCATAGACAGTGAAGGGAGTCAGGTCTGGTAGGAGGAGGGACCCGGGCACATCCATCCCAGTCTTGTGGAGCCGCTTGTTTACACAGACAGAATATTCAGTGACGACGCCATTTGGGCTGGAAGGCGACGTCCAGATGACACGTGCAGCTGTGCTGTTGATGATGACAACCTCTGGAGGAGGCATGCCCTGAGGCTCTAGAATTAAAGGGGAAAAATGGAATAAACTCCAGCTGTCTCTGCAAAAGCACTTATTAGAGCGAATGCAGATGAGTATTTGGGTTTCGCGAAGGGGGTGTTGCGTATCGGCTCTCCACTGATGAAGTTATCACAGGCTTATTATACTCTCAGTTAGAAACCATGAGAACTGGTGGTAAAAGGCTTTCCACCACCGGCGTAGTACTAATCTTCGATGCTCTGTGACCAGTGGGGTACGATGATAAATGACTCACCCATCTGCACCACTAACATAGCTATTACTTGTCTCCTCTCCCATCCCTTCACCTCATACCTCCCAAGAAGGGGGGGTAGAGTGCGGGAGGGGAGAAAAGGAAATTCGCTCCTTAAGCAAAAAATAAAACTCAAATACATCGAGGCTGGTGGGACGTGAAAAATCATTTGCTGTGACTAGCTTGTAGCTCAAGCAATATGAAGCGATAATGCAATATTGTCATTATGCAAATGATTTCGAATGTTGATTACCATAGGTAATGATGAAATCCAGCATTAGAAAAAAAGCCTTGCTTGGCGTTAAATTACACAATTATTCGAGCATGTCAGAAATAACTACGCGGAGACCTATTTTTATCTTAAGAACCCATCTTAACTGGTTGAAAAATTGTCCTTGTGATCCATTCTATTTTATAAACAAAAGGTGCCGACCTCTGGCACCTCCGAGGGAAATGGGTTCCTCACTTAAAGTGCTCTCCTAATGACCTGGAACACTTGCTTGGGAGGTAATGATATTATAATGTTTATAATGAGACTTTATAAAGCCAAAAAGATTAGAAAGACCATTCCGAACTCATTTCAGATGCACAAGTTGCTTTTCTCTGCGTCCTCCCCCTCGCTAGCTGGCTTCGGAGTGAGTCAGAGGCAATTTTTCTCAGGGGCTGAACTTCCACCCACCATTTCTGGTGACTCAGGGAGGGCCCTCGCTGGGCTTGGCTGCCACGTTGAAAAGCATCCAGTTTCTGAGAGCAAATCTTTGTGTGTGGGGGGGGAAAGTCTCTAAATGTCACCATTTATTGATGGGAACTCGGCTCCAAACTAAGCATCCACGGAAAGAACAGGAACAAACGGGGCTAATGTCCCATCATGAGAGCCCGGGCTGCTGTCTCAATGGGACCACTTATTGATCCGCCACTCGATGACAGCAAGCACTTAAGATTTTAGCCCCGACCCCCTTCCCTCCAACACCGGAAATTTTATAATGGAGGGCTGACTGATCTCAGCCTCGGCAAGAATCAATCAATTTCACTCGCATCCCTGAAGCCCAGCGAGCATCTCTCGACACCTGGACTCACCCCCATCACGAGTGGTTGCATACAGGACATCGCTGGTGATGCTGTGGATGCCGTTGAAGACAGACATCAAAATCCGATACTCCGTGTTTGGACTTAAGTGGCCAATGACATGAGCGTTTACATCTGGGAGGATTTTCAGAGATTCATTTGAGGTAGCAGAACTCCAAAAAAGCGTATAATACTCAACGTCACCTTGTAGGTCTTGAAAAGCTGTTAACAATAAACACACAACACCTTCAATGTGGCTGACCTAAAAGGGCCTCAGGGGTAAAAAGACAGAATAAACTCTATGATTTACTACTCCTAGAATGGGATGGAAGAAAGCATATGGAACCTTCCTTATGGTTGTAATTAAAAAATATATTTTTATTGACTTCAGAGAGAAAGGGAGAGAGGTAAAGGGAGATAAAAACAATGATGAGAGAGAATCATTGATTGGCCGCCTCCTGCTGGAGATCGAGCCTACAACCTGGGCATGTGCCCTGACTGGGAATCGAACCGTCACCTCCTGGTTCATAGGTCAATGCTCAACCACTGAGCCATGCCAGCCAGGCAAGAGAATTACTAACATTGCTAGAAGTCGGCGGCCTTGCCCAGAGGCATGACTAGTTAATGTCCTTAGGAGAGTAGGCTGCATAGGGAGGAAAATGATTATGCACCAGTCCTTCCCATCGCTGGCCTGCCTCCACGAGGTAACCTTGGTGCCCACAAACAGGTACCCGAAAAATGTCTAAGGTATGAGTGGGAATAGCGGCAGATTGCATTACCTACATCCCGAAGGTCAGAGGTGCGGATGACCCAGGTAATGAAACCTCAGCGAGCTGCTTCAGATCTCTGAGGTCTGTCAGTTTTTATAAGCAGGCTCTCTTCAGGCATGCAGTTATAACATGAGGGGCCTACAGGCGGGAAATTCAGCAGCTGGACCTCACAGAAGCATCCAAATGTCAGCTGGGGGAGGGGGTGCCTGCCTCCATGAGGAGGCACATAGTTAAGATGGATCAGGAAGGGAAAGAATAGAGAGGAAGAGGGAGATGAGAGAAAATGTATTCTACTGTACAGAAGACTCCAGCTCCAGATGAAAACTGTGTATTTTTCCCAGAGGTGTCTCAGAGGGCATCAAAAGTGTCAATTGACAGACATTCTTCCATCTAAACGGCTTAAAACCCCAACAGAAGGGACACATAAGACCTTATAAACACCCTAGAATGATAGTCTTTTGCAAAAATGGATGACTTACTGGCACCGCAGATCAACACAACCAGTACTAATTTTAATTTACAATGAATGTCACCTGATACTGGTTTCAATTCACAACTGATACAACATTGGGGCAGATTCACACAGAGGTTCTAAAATGAAATAGGAAGTGTGTCTCCTCTCAGGCTGTAACAAAACTCAAGACTGAATCAGAATCCTAACGGGGAGTAAGTTCACACCTTTCTGTATTACAGTAGATGAAAACCCGAGTGGGTGCAGTTTTCTTGTGTTAAACATATAGTTGAATTGGGCTTTGTAAGCTCCATATTTCTCAATATTTGGTAACATTCTAGCAAGTTTTGATTCAATTATTTGCCAGATTTGAAGTAATGCTTAGAGGAATGATTATAATACATACATCTATGATATGATAGATACAGTATTGTTTTTTTAATATATCTTTATTGATTTCAGAGAGGAAGGAAGAGGGAGAGATAGAAACATCTAAGATGAGAGAATCCTTGATCAGATGCTTTCTGCACACCCCCTACTGGGGACCAAGCCTACAACCCAGGCATGTGCTCTGACCGGTAATCAAACCATGACCTCCTGGTTCATAGGTCGACACTCAACCACTGAGCCACACTGGCTGGGTATTTTTGTTATTTTCTGATGGAGATAATGGATCACTGTGAATTAAAGGTCAGCTCTTACATGCTCCTCTACCGACCAAGCAGATCTGAAATTTCAGCTACTGCAGTTTCTGAAGTTGCCGGGAAGACCGGATCTATCTGCAGACTCTCCTCACCGCCTGCACAGAGGTGATCTGCATGGGGTCAGGGTGAGCCTGTGTCACTGTGCTGACGGCCAGGCTCCCTTTCCTGTCTCAGGCTGGAATCCTGCCTACGACCAGGGCCGAGGATGAAGGACGCACTGGGAAAACTCACATTACCACCCGCCTCCAAAACAGCTCTCACTAATAAGGCGTGAGTGACTAGACACAGGGCCGAGTTCTCTGCAGGGAAGTGCACGTACAATGGGATGCTGTTTCCAATGAATACCCGGGCATTTCCATCACAGCTGTTGGGCACCACAGTCCAACCCAAAGGGGACAGAGCAAGGGAGAGAAGGCCTGGGAGGACGGAGGATGAGGAGGATGAGGAGGAGAGAGAGTCGGCCTCTGAAGAACAGCACAGGGACCTCGGCTTGTGTTGTTTGGGCTTTGGAACCTGTTCATGTCAAATTCACGGCGGTCCTAACGCATTAAGGGGAAATAAACACACAACGAGCAGCTTGCTTACTTGGTTTATCCCACCGCACATCGAGGGCCGAGTGGTTGAGGACTGTCACGGAGAGCCTGGCTCCTCTCTGCGGCAGGCCAGCCCACGTCGTCACCGTCGCTTCCTGGCTCGGTGTGAAACCCACGCTGTTGTGGACAAAAACTTTATACGCGTACGTGGTGAACCTACAAGGTTTGTAGAAGAGACTCATATACATTTCTCTTGTACAGGAAACAAAACACAATTTCCTTGTCCCTCAAAAATACAGGACTTTTCTGCACAAAATGCACCACTTTCTTTTTCCTCTAAACAATATACATTATCTTCTTTTTCTACACACACACACACACACACACACACACACACACACACACTCCTTATTTTTTTGTAACTCTTGAGCCTTAACCAGCCTCAAGAAAGTACTTTATTAGGATCACAAAGCACAGATGGCTATTAAAAACGGGCGTGGTTTATCGTCTCCCCTTCTCACTGTTTTGGGAAGTGATGAGGATTAAGACCCATTCAAGATGCAGCTGCAAATCTCGCCAGTTTTCTATCTGCATTCCATCGGAGAGTTTCACGCTCCCCTTCTGGGAAACGCATCCATTTTCAAACATCAGAATCTCTCCTCACCATCCTCTTCCTGTACCTACGCTTCTTCCCCCACATCTCACGGGCAGAGAGATAAACCCTTAAATTAAATCCTAATTGGGGAAGTGAGCAATGTCCCCCGCTGGGAGTCTGGCCACAGTGAGCCGTCTTCTGCCTTCCTGGGAAGATAGTTACTTGAGTTAACCCTGTGGAAACGGAATCTTGCTTTGTAGGTGGAGGAAGCGTGAGGCTGTGATGGGGACTTTCCAAGTTACACATTAAATGACTGAGTCAAGCCATCCATCCTTGACTGGAATTGAACCCGGGACCCTTCAGGAAGAGGGCCGGCGCTCTATCCACTGAGCCAAAGGGAACAGGGTTACCTATGGTTTTTAGCAAGTGCTAAATAGTCTACATGACTAAGACACGTGAGAAGGAGTAACAATAGTATTTACTGACTATTTAACGCGTGTTAGGAAGTTTCTACATGTACTAACTCATTAGCTCCTCACAATGACTAGGAAGTGCTATGATGATACCTATTTTGAAAAGGAGGCAAGTAAGGCTCCGAGTTAAATCACTTGTTTAAGTCGTCAAGGTAGTAGGTGGGGGAGTACAAATTCAAACCTGGACAGTCAGATCCCAGAGCCTGCTCTTCTGACCATCACAGTGATGGCAACAGTAATGCCAGTCATAATGAGAACCTGATCTGTCCATACTCGGATGCTAGCATATCACTGGGGCTTGAACTTGAGGTATTTTTTCTAGCGGAGGGGATGGATTTTTGCTTACACATTCAAACAGTCTCGCCAAATTTCCTGTGTCACCACTAGTAGGAATTGGAAGGATGGGGAGTTGGGGTTAAGAGGATAGCAAGTCTGTGACAATCGAATGAAAAGAAGCTAATGGCTCACATGGGAATTGAACCTGCGACCTCAGCTTCATTAGCTCTCCCCCCTGAGTAAAATACTTCTAATTGTGTGTTACTCCACAACCTGGCTTAAAAGAAATTTAGCTAGGGTCAGGGTGCCTAATCTCCTACAAAATTTGAATTTTTCTTCCACGTATCTGATATTATATATTAAGTAATCTTTATGGCTTTAAAGTGAGTCATTTTTTTGACTCTTTTCTATAAGTGAAATTAACAGCACCGGATGGCACTAAATGGGTGAATTGTAAATAAATCCTGTAAGTCCTTATTTCTTCCAGTGATACATGAAGCTATTTCATTACAACTTAGGGATGGTGAAACGCACAATGTATGCCTGCGTAACAGAAATGTAGGTCACGGAGATATGTGTAGTTACAATGACCGTTTTCAAAGTGATATTATAATTTTAGAGACAGCTTTAGAGCTTGTTTGCTTCAAATAATAAAATCAGCTGCCACATTTTACAGATAACAACACTGAGGCCCTGTGAAGGTAAGTGGCTCTGCCTAGGGATACACAACCAGTTACGGTGACTGAGTCTCCAGTTCCTCATTTCTAATATATAATGCTCGCCACTACCCCTGGTTTTATTTAAGTGAGAAATCAGTAGGCATCTTACTTGACGTCATGCATTTGTCTTCAGCATTTTCTTTAATGTCCCTGGTGAAGTTAAAATTTAAGGAAATAGCACCTTGAGATCTTAGATAAAATACTTCCTTATACTGTTTTCACTGTACCTGAAATCTAATCTTTAAGCAAGTATACAGACCCATGGCTCTATATGTCAGCTTATATATATTTCACTTTACATTCACAAAGAATGTGTTAATGTGCTTACAGTGTTTTTAAAGTCACTTCGGGCATATTGGTTTTTGAGATGGACTTCGATGTTGATTATTATTATCATATGGGACATTCCACTTAGCTAACAATAAAAAATACTTTTAAAAGAAAAATGCTAGATTAATGGGCTTCATATACTCATGCAAAACTTATGGATATCAACTTCTTCTCAAAATATTGTGTTCCCTACATTTGTCTTGAAAAATGTACCATTTCAAACCCTGTAGGAAAGTTTTTTTTTGAAATCTGAACAGTGAACTAACTTATATTGAGTCTATACTATAACTAGTAAAACCAATTGTTTGAAGGCCAATTTAGAAATTCCGGACTGTCACAGAGTTATTCCCTAAACGATTAATTTGTTGAGACCATCCTTAAGGCCCTCCCTTTACCAACACACAGAAAATGGTAAACTTACTGCATTATAAACATGACTATGGTGTTTTTCCTTGTAAAACATAATATCTGTTAAAATCTTATTTCTAGAGCCATACTCCTCTCAAGGTTTAGTTGCTATTATTCAAGTGAAGTAGCAAACCAGGTTCACTTGAGATGATGGTTTTTAATCTGTTTACTTACTGAGTAGGTAAGTTAGATAAATGAATGACTGGATGGATATTTCAGCTGATTCAGTCCAGGAAGAGAGAGGGCGGGGAAGCCCAATAGGAAACTTCTAGTTCAAGACTCAAAGGATGATCACTCAGACCGGGAGATGACAGCAATGGGAGCCGCTGGGGAGCAAGGGGAGCATGTGAGCTGTGCCAGGAGAAATGCTGATGTGGACCAAGCAGAGAGGCCAGGTGAGGAGGTGGTGGCACACGAGGCTGGTGCTCAGCATTCAGAGTAGAGCTACTCAGTGCTGAGTCTACAGAAGTAACCTGATAGACAAGGTGTCTGCAACGTTTTCTTACAGGAACACCTGTGGTGCTTTAGAATTTAATTACGTTGCTTGGACTTATGAAGGGGTAGAAATCATCTAATCCCATTGAATCGCCTCATTTTATAAACAACTAAAGTGAAGCCAGAGAAAGTAACTTGCCTAAGGTCACCACGCCAGCTCTCTCACAGGATGGACCAGCACTCACGTCTCCCCGCGCACCTGTGCAATCTCCTCCTGACATTGCCTGCTGGCTACTCATCTCCCCGAACTCTAGCCCGAATTCTTGCCAGTGCCCAGCTCGTTAACTAAATAATTTCTGCGGACAGTAGTAATGATGTATCGCAATTATTCTCCAGAAACAGAGCGCATCTGACAAGTGCCCACTGTTAGCCCAGTTTCATATATGTTCAAGATTTCCAAGTTCCTCTAATCTTACATTAATCTATGTCTTGCTGGAGCTGTGGCAGAGGCAGTAAGTTAACATCCCTAAGTTCGAGCTCAAAAGGCTCATTTTAAGACGGCAAACGTGAAGCAGGCTGACTGTTTCGGCCCGATGACTAACGGCGCAGATAACAACCAAACGCGTTTCACGGCGTCACTGATAACGAGCGCACACAGTGAAGACGCAAAGGTACTTTGAACTATTCAACATGCTCCGAGCTCAATGCTAGCACTTGTTTTCATAGTTTCGTAATCTCACCTGCTAAGACCCTTATCTTCATAAAACCGCTGGGTTCCTGAGTAAATATTGTGCCACAGATTTAAATCTTCTGGGGGATTTGATGCAAGTGGCTGCTGGATTTTACGTCTCAGAAGCTCATATCTAAAGCAAAAGACAAGCAGGAACATTGGGATTATCTCAACTCACGTTATTACCAAAATTCCGGTGTTTCGTGGGATGAGTATGTGATGTGTGCCTGTGAATGTAAAGAACACATCTTCATTTACGATTACAGACTTTTTTTGAGATTATTATTTTTTCCTGACTCGAGTTTCAAATAGTCAACTATTTTGAACCCACCAACTCTACTCGCACTTTTCTGCTATCAGTGAGAACGGTCACATTTTAGATTTCTTGCATGTCAGGTTTGCCGAGACTTTCTTGCCAGTTTTACACAAAGTAGAAATACAAAATGCTTATAAAGTTAATGATTTTCTAAGATTTCAACCGTCATTACTTTATAAACAGTGATAATATTATCAACCCCACAGCCTTGGCTAAGGGTCAAGCCACTTCAGAACCACCCTTTTCTTATCTGTATCTGTGACTACATTCTCTACAGGTTTCCAGGTAATAACAACATACCAAAGGATTACGTGCTGGCTTTGGAATTTTGAAACACATTTGTGTAAATGTATCCTTTAGAACATGCATCAAGTTTTCCTGACATATAATAAAAATACACTTTGAAAATCAAGGAAGGACTAGGTCAAGAATCATTAGAGAACAATGGTTGTTGTTTCAAGGGTTTTTAGTTCTTCACAAAATTAGGATATAGCTTGGCCGGTGTGGCTCAGTGGTTGAGCATCAATCCATGAACCAAGAGGTTGCTGGTTCAATTCCCAGTCAGGGCACATGCCCAGGTTGCACGTTTGATCCTCAGTAGAAGGCGTGCAGGAGGCAGCCGACTGACATTTCTCTCTCATTGATGTTTCTATCTCTCTATCCTTCTCCACTCCTCTCTCTTTCAAATCAATAAAAACGTATTTTAAAATGAATAGATTTCTACCTTGATGAACGTGTATGGTTCTGTATAAGCCAGGAAACATAATATGCAATTGTATGAAATTTATGAGTGGGGGATAGCCGATAAGGAATTGATTCTACGTTCATATGTGAGTTACAGCCTCCTTCCCTCCTAGAGAGATGAGCCCACAGCAAAATCCAAAGCACGGTCCCTTTTCCTTACCTCAAACCAGGTCCATTTGGCCTGGATGGTGGCTGCCAAGAAACCCCAGCATATGATTCACTGAGGGGGACCACGGACAGTGGCTGAACACCCTGAGGTGGGGAGGGGTGGGTTGCAACGTGGGTGGGCAAACTCTCTGTGCATCCTCCTAGATGCCCGCTCCCCCCTGAGCAAGCCACGATGCTGACCGAGTAATCAGTGAAAGGAGTCAGCCCAGTGATGACGTGGCTTAACACTGCGGGAGTGACATTCATGATTGTGACATGAGGGTCGGGCATACGGATCTCGTAGCTAAGCACATCTCCATTCTGGATGAGTGGGGGTTTCCACGTGACCTGGAGGAAAAGATAAATAGAATCAGTGTGATGACACAGGAACAGAGCAACTGAAGTTCATCAGGCCTGGAATGTCCCTCTGTCTGGTTTTCAGTGAAGTTGCTTGCTAAATGCCTACTTAAAAAAAATTGTATTGATTTCGGAGAGAAAGGGAGAGATAGAAACATCAATGATGAGAGAGTCACTGATTGTCTGCCTCCTGCACGCCCCCTACTGGGAATCAAGCTCGCAACCTGTGCATGTGCCCTAACCTAGAATCGAACTGTGAATAGAACCCTGAAGTCCTGGTCCACAAGTCAACCTTCAACCACTGAGCCATGCCAGTCGGGTGCAAATGCCTATTTTTGCATGAGACAGAGGTGAGGGTTGGGGTCAGTTAGCGACCTCCAGGAACTAAGGGAAATGCCAATCCCTGGGTTTGGCTTCCCATCTTGATACTTTCTAGGACTGTCAGACCAGTACACACCTTGATGATTCATCGCCCCGGCGGGGGACCTGGAGCACACAGAGCGCACACGGAGGCAATTCACACATCCACGAACATCCACGGGGCAGCGAGCAGCAGGGCTGATCGTTTTCCTGTTTGTAACTCAATTAAATGAAACGACAGAACCCCTTGCTTCGCATCAGGAATGTGCTCTCTAAATGTGTAACCACTTTTTTGTGTTAGATGGTGATGAGGGGATCAATACTTGCATTTTCTGAGGCTGCACAAGCGGGTTCCTATATTTCACTTGTGCATAATGAAGAAAGTGAAAAACAACATCCCCTATTTGCAAAGATAAGAGATGCACAGAGAGCTTTGACAAAGGCGAGCAAAGGATGACCGTTTAATTCATGGGCTTGAGCATCAAATGAAACAATGAGGTTTGATAATGGAACCCTATGTGCAACGGTCCTTTCGTCTTCTGGCTAAATTCTGCAGGGGCACATTAGCAACACATTCGTGCTCTTGGAGTGAAAAAGACCCTGGAAAAAAGTGCACAGGCCATGAGAAATATCACTTATGCATATGCCATCCATATTCATCTTTTATTGTTGCCTCTCGATGTCCCTGACATTTTAGAGTATATCTTTCAGATATAGACTATAAGCTTCCTGAGAGCAGGGTCCAAGTTTGGTCCCCATGTACTGACATGCCCACAGAGTTCAGTAAGTAACTGTGATCATGGCTGATTGAAGTATATATTTTGCCTTAGCATGCAATTCTTTTTAAATTTTAAAAGACATATTTCTGCAAATGGGTATATGAATTATCTACATTTGTAATCTCATACAAAATCAAAGTCAGAAGAAAATAATAAAAAAATAAGAATAGTCCGGCTGGTGTGGCTCAGTGGTTGAGCATTGACATATGAACCAGGAGATCATGGTTCAATTCCCTGTCAGGGCACATGCCAGGGTTGCAGGCTCGAGCGCCTGTAGGAGGCATGCGTAAGGCAGGCGATCAATGATTCTCTCTCATCATTGATTTTTTTTCTCTCTCTCTCTCTTTCTTCCTCTCTAAAATCAATTTAAAATATTTTAACAAAAAAAAATAGGTGAGAATGATGATTAAGACTCAATTCCTTTTACGTTGGTTAAAGTACACCCCATAGCAAAGCCGTGCCTGGACACGATCCAGGTGACACCACTATTCCTGGTGGCAGCCTTAGAGACTCAGCTCGCTGGCCAGGCTGATCTAAACGTCCCTCGAGTGAGCGGAGAAGCTGTGGGTGTTGTTTCATTCCTGGATGGGATCACAAAATCGAAGAAGAGAGGGAATTTAAAGGAAGAAAAAGCCAGGCAACTTGTTTTGGAGATATTTATCATCACTGATGAATGAATGAAACAGAGTTGTGCACTGAGCCATCCTTCTTTTAAAAGTTTTTGTTCTTTTTTTTTTTTCCCAGGCCTGCCTATGAAATATTTGTTGGAGAGAATCCAGAATGATGCCTATCACACAGCTCTGCCTTTGTGTAGGGGACCATGATTACGTCATGTCATATTGATGGGGCCTGCTACCTGAGTTCTGCAAAAGTCCCCCAGGATCAAGACAGATAGTCATTTCCCCAATGATTAACAACTCCAGGCTTGTTTGGGGGTTTTCTTTTTATGTTGAGCGAAGAACAATTCTTAAGATTACCCAGTTTGTATAAGAAGCACTGTATGCTTATCATGGACTTCCAATGAACTTCCTTCTGGTGTTTTACCCACAGACTCTAGACACTTGATATTCCTATCAAAAACAGGTGTTGCTTTGAACAGTCTCATATGGCAACCAAGTCATCAAGGCTTTTAAACAGGGCACTGAGCTTGGAGGCTAAATCAAATGTCTTCCACAGTTTCCCCTATTGAGCATCACCCCGTATTTGGTGTGGGTGGGAGAGAGCGCACGCGGGCACTGCATAGATCCAAGTCATAATTTCAACAGATGAACTTTGCTGTTATGCAAATGTCCTTTGTTTTGTGCTCTGGTGAGCAAGCTACTGTACCGATGCTTTTGGCAGGAGTACAAGCCCGGAGCCATGGAAGCATGTGTGTATTTACACAAAAGCGGCTCCGCAGCTACACAACTCCCTCCTGTTTGGTTACACTAATTTCCCTTGAATGAAGTTTGTATGCCAGCCAAGACAATGGCAGTTAGCCCGTCCTCTGGAGCGTTCCCAGGAGGACGAGGCGAATAACGGAACGCTTTCTAGATCGCCCAGTAATGCCCTATTTTAATTTTGTTCCCCATCATTTTGATTCTTTGATCATTAAGAAAATATATCAGAGTTTGGGTCATTGGGACTTCAGTTAATATGCTAATCCAGGTCTCCGAGCTTCCCCAGCCCACCTCGTTCTCTGCTCTATTTAAATCTGACGTGGTGGTTAGGCTAAGCATCCCATCGTGGTATTCAAAGCATTTCAGGTGTGTGAGGGCCAATGCAAGCATCGCCATGAGGTAATTAAGGGGACACAGGGAGACATGAAACATGGACATCGCATTCAAGAGCGTTTGGGCCAAGGGCCAAAGCCCAGTTTCTCCAGAGCGTGCGTAAAACCACCATGTGTGCGTTTTGTCAGTAGGTGGCTCTGTTCATCACAGAGTCATCCGGGGCCGATGCCTACAGTCTGCAGACAGAACACCCAGTATCTTACCTCGGCTGCCCAGGGTCCGAGCACCCGCACCGTGGGGGGCTGCACCCCGGCGGGCCTGGAGGGCCTCGTGGTCACCTCCGCCCAGGCGCTGCTGTTGGTGCCGCCACGCAGAGTGCTCATCAGGACCCGGTATTCGTACTTCGTCCAGGGGCTGAGGGCGGCAGTCTTGTCCATGTACCGCGTGGAATGGTTTCCTGGGAGAGTCACCAAGGCAGTGACTTCTTCCTTCCCCTGGACCGTCCTCTCGATGGTGACGTTCTCCACCAAGCCATTGGGGTGGGCAGGGGGTTGCCATGAGAGGATCACAGATGTCGGGGTATCGGAGAACAACTCGGGGCTTGGGATGCCTTCCGGCGCGTCTGGGGGTGTCCAGACAGCCTGGGACGGAGGTGAGAGGGAACAGCCCGGTGCGGTGCAGGCTTCCACCTGGAAGGTGTAGGCGGTGTGTGGGCGCAGCCGGGTCACGGTGCGGTTTGTGGCATCGCCAGGAGCTCTCAGGAAGAGCTGGCCGCGCTGGTACAGGTTATAGTGCGTGAGAACCCCGTTGGGCTTTACAGGGTGCTGCCAGGTGACCAGCATCGCTCTCGGGTCCACAGCCAGGAGGATCGGAGGGTCCACAGGTCCGGGTCCTATAGGGGTGAATGAAACCCAAAGTGATACCGCCTGGAAACGCCCCACATCTCCTGAGAACAAAGCTACAAGGAGCACTAACGCTCCCACAAGGTCACAGAATGGGACACCCGGGAAAAGCCAAGGAGTAAAGACAGGGACCGGGATGGCGTTGCTCACAAACGTGCAAGAGGGACTTGCTGAGTAGCACTGAGCTAGACTGTCATTTTCCTTTCTAAAACGGCTTTATCCAAATCGTGTCTTTTTCTTAAAGTTCATGCTAAGAAACAGCCCGAGGACATTTTTGGAAATCAAGGCATCAGAGGAGAAATAGACACGAGGGCGGTTGTAGCCCAAGTTCTAGCTTCTGCCACTGATTTTTCCTCTAGAGCCCCAGTCACTAATTATAATCGATAGCACTACCCTAACAAACCCGCAGTTTACAGCCCAGTCACCCCCTCCCCTTGCCCCCACCCCACACCATTCACTCCATATTCCACGTTACGCCCAGCTCTGTTTACCATTCCCGGCCGTGTTTGGCAATTTATCTACTCCCTGTTAATATTACAGGTGATTTTTTACTCCGGCTGTGACAGAAGCTGCCGATGCAGCTCTTTCACCTACTGATAAATAAACAATGCGCAGATCTGACCTTTGGGGGAACAGGTTTTACGCGCGCTCCACTCAGCATTCTAACTGATTCAATTATCAGAAAGGTTCGGGAGGCCCCGTGAATACTGAAGAAGGCCCGCCATATGCCCGCGAGGTGCCGCGGAACGCCAAGTACCCTGCAGCCCTCCAGAGAAATTCCCTAATTGTAAATAATTTCGCCGCGCGCCACCATCAAGTCACCTTGAATGCAAGCCCCTCAGCCCGCGGAGGCAAAGTGTTATTTAAGCTTTACTGGGCTGCGTTAAATTCTGCCATGTGAAGGGCTGTTAAGTTTTTCAATTGAAATTTCATTTAAAATGCAGGTGCTTTTTATTATACGGAGGCTTTACTGCTCTCTAGGTACAAGCAAGAACACGGTGCAATAACACAAATCTGCTCAATCACTGATCAGTAACAGCTGTAATTCCGGAACATTTAGCATTCTTATAAACCACGGCCCGAAATCTATCAGTTGCTACCGCAGATCAAGAATATACCCTATTCTCCTTTTCCAGCCCACAGCGATGTTGACATTTATGAGATTTTTTTTTCTGTGAACATTAGATTTTTTAAAAAAAAAATCTTTATGAAAAGTATACTTGGATTTAGTAATTGCTCCAAACAGCACTGATTACATAAGTGTTTGTGCGCACGCGTGATTCAGTGTTACGCTCAAGGTTTGTTTTAAATGTAACAGCTGCTTCGCAAAACCAGTGTCATGCAACGCGGTCCATGTATTTGTCCCCAACTGGACTGATGTTCGAATCGAAATGGTTATTTGAGAGGAAAGATGTTGCCCAGCACTAACCCTGACATCAAGTCATTGCTGACGATTTGGTAATGCATCCCATCGGGAGAGAAAAACCCCTACACGTCCAGGCATCTTGGTAGGGATCCCATTTGGCATTTCAGTCTGATACTAGCTTTCATGTTAAAGCTTTCTTCAAACCACGGTGACATTTCTCACGTTTGCCCTCCGGTATACAGTAGAAGTGGCCATTATGATATCAAAATAGGAATTCCTTTCTTATTCGTACGTGTCATCCAAACTTGGCTATTTCCCAACAAAAGACCAGCGTGAATCTTGTAAGGTGTCAGTGTTGTTTTGAGAAACTAAATCCTCTGAGACTGGGGTTCATAAAATCAACGCTGGATTCAAGGCTTTCATATCTAACTCCATGCCACCCTTCTCCCTTAAAAAAAGAGCAACATACACTTACAACTCAGAATATTTTGTATTAGGGCTTCACCAGGGTTTTGCATAATTATTTCTCGCATGTGGCCTCTCAAACTGGGGACTTTTTCAAGGGGAAGGAACAACAAGGATGCGGTTTGATGTGTTTTGAAGCGATACGCTTTTCATTTCTCCCGGATAAGACGCTATGTTATGAGTGAAACAGCCATGATAATGAGATGAACTTGTACTTCAGGCCCCCACGGAACACAGGCTTTCCCTCAAGATGATCTCTTATCTTGGGAAAGAAGATGCTCCATGTCAATTTCATGATTTCGCCCCCCTTAAAAGCCAGCGCATTTTATTAGCTCTCCGCTCGGAGTCGGTTCCCTGCTCCTGTCACAAGAAGGGTCCTTAAACTTGTGTGATTCAGGAGAGGGATCCGAAAGCAGCTTAATTAGCTCCTCTGGCCAGGCAAGTGTTAAAACCCGACTCCTGGCACGGGTTCAAGTGTGTGCTTTAAAAGGACAGGCCGGATCGTCTTATTCTATATACAAATCAACCGGCATGCTACTGCGTGGTGGAAAGGGTCAGCACAATTATGTAAAACATGAGTAATAACTATAATTGGGGCAGTTTGCTAATAAAATAAAAAGCTCTGAACACGGGCAAAGTTATGCTCACGGCGGTAGCTATCACTTTCTAAAGGAAGAATTCATGGGTGAAATGACATGAAAAAGATGGTTATAAAATTTTAATGGAATGATAAAAGGCAAAAGTCAGCCTCTCAGCTGAATTCTTAAAATCCCAATATATCACCATCCGCCGCTTAACTGTAAAATCAATGTGGGGTGTAACATGTTGTCAATGCAGCTGTCACTGGGAAGTATGACAGCCACACAGCTCAGGCGGCCAGGGACGGAAATACACCCACACGGCCGCACCCAGGGCGCGACTGTTCGGAGAACTCCCTCCTGGAGCCGGGAACGGGGCATTCTCTGTCCAGATCCAGACTGGGAGCACAGGCCATTTCATTACTACAGCATTAATAACAGAAAGTAGTTTCATTTTGGCAAATGAAATTGTCTTTTATGGGAAACGATTTTGCTCCACAGCTTCAGAAGTTCAACCCCAGCCTTAGACAAAGCTGTTAACGAAGGGGTCTGCTTATTTTCACACTCAGGTGTGCATGTTGGGAAGGGTGTGTGCACGCACACGTGCACGTGTGTAATTGTGTGTATGAATGAACAGGTGGACGCACTCACACCTTTTGTGTGTGTCTAACTTTCCGTGGTTTTCACCTCTTCTACACTCGCTTGCTATTAGTCACCTGCGACTGCTCAGTTTCCCTGTTAGGTCCTCATTGTTGGCCTGAAGCAACTTTTTACCATTTTCATTAAACACTCACTCAGTTTCAAAGCCCTCTTTCAGTAATATCAACTCCACAAATAAATATTCCCAGAATTTCCCAATGAATTAAAAATCAAGGTGGCAAATATATGGATGCATAATTACACAAAACAATATGTTATATGCTAATTGTTATCGTGGCCTTTTGATATTCACTACTGATATGCTAGCAGGAGTGGAGAGTGATGGAGTCCTTCATCCCTTTAATCATGAAATCTATCAATTTATTATTTATACCCCAACTACCTGCTGACAGGATTTCTGACAGCTCATCATAAAAGACTTAAATGTAATAGGACCAATAAAATAAAGATAAAGAAATATTAATCTGATGATGATGAAAAGGGCTCAACAGCTTATCCCAAAATGAAGAGGAAGAACGGGCACCATGATTTTGCACCAAAATGAACATGCAGCTCCTTGGCAACTGATAAAATAAGAAAAGGGATGGTAACATAGGCGTTATCGATATATATAAAAGCCTAAGCAACTGTTACGACTGGTCGCTCTGATGTGCACTGACCATCAGGGGGCAGATGCTCAACGCAGGCTGGTGGTCAGTGCGCTCCCACAGCCAACCTCCCAAAGCCAGCCAACCTCCCGTGGTCCCTCCCCGTGGCTGGTTGGCCCTGATTGTTCACCGGGTCTCTAGTTGATTAATAAAAGGAACTGCTGAAGACCAGTATGTGTGAAAATGGAAAAGATATTACTTGGTCATCTGAGAGTAGGAGAACCAATATTGGGAAACTATTTTTCTCCTTTTCTCCTGAGATCAGGGCCAGAGAGTATACATTAGTAAGAATGCTTTTTCTTCCAAAACTGGAGCATTTGTTCAGTAAATAGCTCAGGACCCATCCTTGAAGGTTTGGGACAGAAAATTAAGTATGTTGATGGGAGAATTCAGGAAGGCAGGAGTGCAGTCTGCAAAGAACGAGAGGTTCCACACTGGGAAGAGCAGGGTGCCTTATAGGCCCTGAAGGCCAGGCAGATAGACTTTTCCATTAGCCAATCCCTCCTTCCAAAGCATTTGTCCGCAAAGACATATGTACCCCTATGCTCACTGCAGCATTATTCACAGTGGCCAAGACATGGAAACAACCAAAGTGTCCCCTGATAGATGACTGGATAAAGATGTGGTACCAATATACTATGTAATAGTACTCAGCCATAAGAAAAGATAAATACTCTCAGCAATAAAGATTTAAAATAAAAAGATAAACTACTACCATATGGGACACCTTGAATGGTCCTTGAGACTATTATGCTAAGCGAAATAAGTCAGACAGAAAAAGCTAAGAACCACATGATTTCACTTATATGTGGGACATAAAACTGAAATTCACAGACAACAGTATGGTGGTTACCAGAGGGCAGGGGGGTGGGGTTAGTAAAGGGTAAAGGGGGTCAAATACATGGTGACAGAAGATGATCTGACTTTGGGTGGTGGACACACAAGGAAATATACAGATCATGTATCATAGAGATGGACACTTGAAACCTGCATAATCTTATTAACCAATGTCTCACCAATAGGTTTAATTAAAAATTCCTCAGATCATCTGGCCGAGGGGGCTCAGTGGTGAACATTGACCTATGAACAAGGAGGTCACAGTTCCATTCAAGGTCAGGACACAAGCCTGGGTTGCGGGCTCAATCCCCAGGGTGGGGCATGCAGGAGACAGCCGATCAATGATTCTCTCTCATCACTGATGTTTCTAGCTCTCTCTCCCTCTCCTTTCCTCTCTGAAATCAATAAAAATGTATTTTAAAAAATTCCTCACGGCCCTCTTCTCTATCCACAAGAACTTCCCTTTGCAGCCGCGCATTTGCTTGGGCGGCTAGTGCTCATTTCCTGCCCTGGTGAACTTCCTGCCTGTAGATAGGAGATCATGCTCCCTTTTTAGTAAGCATTGCCACCAAGGTAATTCACAGTCACCCTTTCTTGATGGGAATAGAAATGATGAGTGCCAGAGAATGGATACCATTTCTTCCCTTTTCCAGTGTGGCATTCTATGGGAATCACCTCTGCAGTGGGTTGAATAATTATGTTCAGGTCATCTCTTTATTCAATTGTTTTAACAATTATTTCTTTAAAACACTACTTCAAGTGTGAGCTCTCTAGACCATAAATCTGTATAGAGCTTGTGACCAGGCTGTCCGCTTCCCTGGAGTGTATGTAAGTCCCCCTGAGGGGGAGTAGGTGTGCTGAGTGGTGCATTAATGCCTCCTGGGCCTTAAGCAGTGTTTACTGCGCTGTGCTGATAATTTGCTAAATGGTACCCTCAAGACCAGAAGGACTTGGGATGTGCCCTTATAAAGGACCTAACTTGCTCCCAGGGAGAAATGGATGAAGTAGTACATATTATTGTTCATAACTGATGTTTGTAAAATTAGGTAAGCTTTGAGGAACGAAAATAGTTCTGATTCTATCTCATCTGATGTCACCTCCTCACTACAATACTGTAATTAAGGTTACTGTAGAAATAAATACTCTATTGAATAAACAACTGGTACTGTTTCAAACACTATGCCTTTGGACTAATATCTAGTCTTGAGAAAGTCACTCCAGTCCTCACTGGACATAGAGCTGGAATGGCAATTGGCCAACAGAACAACATCTTCTAAGAAGCCCCAGATTAAAAGACTTGACAAGATTAACCCTAAAAACATCAATGCTCAAAGATCCAGTGTCCTCATTCACTATGTGTGGCTTGCATTAATTTACAACTTCTCTAAACAAAATCATGCTCCCACTGGTGTGGTTTTATAGAGGTAGTTTGTATAAAACTAAATATTATGTCCATGAGTTCATTCCCTATATAACCTAGTAAAAACATATAAATGCAAACATAGCTCTTCCAGGAAAAACTACAAACTTTCTGGGTTGACTAAGGCAATCCCAATCTATTCTACATACTAGATGCAGAATCACTGTGAGTAGATTCTACTTCTCTGTTCAGAAGGCTGTCTGTCAAGTGCAAATAGAAGTACAAGGAAACCTACTTCCAGGGGAAGGTATCATGGTGCTCTGAGCATCCTCATACCGTCAGGCCCATAGTTCAGGTCTTCCACCTGCAGGAACCCCTCCAGAGCAGAGAGCCCTGCAACATTTGCTCACAGAGGACAAGCTGACAAGCTTTCTCTCGCAGGGCACCTCGAGGTACCCTGAAGGATGGAATGGGGCCACGTCTGTACGCCCAGCCCTCCAACCCTCCAGGCACACATTTTCCTTCTTTCTGGAACATTTAACCACCCTTGCCCTACAAAAGACTATTGCCACTAGATGTCCAAAGAATACAGGAGGACTATTTATGAGTTTAGGAAAAACTAAAGACATTCAAGACTCCCCCATGTAGAGGACATTTGGCTGTGTATCATGCAGAACACTTACTGTCCTCCGTCGTCATGAACAGAATCCAAGGGCTGAGCGTGCTGCCAAATCCATTGGAGGCAACCACCCGGAACGCGTACTCAGTGTGCGGCTGGAGGTCCCTCACTTCATGGCTTAACGATGCCGAAGGACTGGAAAATAACCTATAGGGACACATTTTAGAGAGTTTCAGACACTCAAAGAAATAAACGGGTAAGGTCAACATGCAGTTAAGCATTGCACTTTTCCGTCCTCACATGCTACCTCTTTGAAAATGAGTAGTCATTTGGCTGAGGGTTCATAATATTGCATTCATGTGAGCTGTACATGACAGTAGCACTCAGTCAATTCTAGCATTAAGCATGTTTGCCACATGGAACTTGTAGGATATGTATTATAATTTTGTTGCCACAGTTCACCTGACAGCATTTTGGGGTTCAAGTGCATGGCATGATTGCTTTATGTAATAGATGTGCTGATGAAAAATGAAGTGTGAAGAAACCTTCTTGTAAAATCTTATTTTCACATGAAAAGTAGATATTTTTACAAAGCAAATCATTATCCCATAGGGCAGTGATGGTGAACCTATGACACGCATGTCAGAGGTGACACGCAAACTCATTTTTTTGGTTGATTTTTCTTTGTTAAATGACATTTAAATATATGAAATAAATATCAAAAATATGTCTTTGTTTTACTATGGTTGCAAATATAAAAAAATTTCTATATGTGACACGGCAGCAGAGTTAAGTTAGGGTTTTTCAAAATGCTGACACGCCGAGCTCAAAAGGTTCGCCATCACTGCCTTAGGGTGCTGCTTGTTGTTGTTTGTTTGAACTTTTAAAAGGTGGCTGGCGTGGCTGGCGTGGCTGAGTACTTGAGTGTCAACCCATGAACCAAGAGGTCACTGGTATGATTTCACGTCAGGGCACAGGCCTGGGTTGCAGGCTCGATCCCTAGTAGAGGGCATGCAGGAGGCAGCTGATCAATGATGTTTCTCTCTCTTCAATGTTTCTATTTCTCTATCCCTCTCTTCCCCTCTCTCTAAAAATCAATTAAAAAATAAAAACAAAAGGTGGTTTTTATTTGTTACAAATAAGAACGGACCGATCACTCAAACACCTGAAATTCACCTAAGACTATTAACCAATGTTGCCCCAGTAAATTTCATTTCACAAATGGGAACGAAGATGAAGCTATGGCTACACCGCGCCCCAGTGCCCGCTGGGAGGATGGAAGGGGCAGAATGCTCACTCTAGCAACGCCGGGGAGGAGGGGCCCGGCCTCATCTGGAGCTGGTGGCGGGCTGCGCCGGGGGCGTTGTTCCGAGCTGGTGTAGACCAGGCAACCTGAAGACTGGTGGGAGCGGCGGCCGCAAGCCTGGGAGGCAGCACGCCATCTGGAGCTGCGGGGACACATGGATGAATTAGAGCAGAGAAAACCGCGGCGAACATATGCTGGACGGACCGAAATGCCCCGTATCCTGGAAAAACTGCGGCTCGGGATCCACAGCCGTGTTAACCATGGCCCATTTAGTTTAAGATCTTCGTCCCCGAGCCGCTGTAGGTCCCTATTGTTCACTGCAGCACAATCGCATTGGGATTTCACTCCCAGAAGCCAGCCCCCGAGCACGCGGCGAGGCAGACGAACGCGCAGTACATTCCCCCTGGACTTCTGTTTGTCTAATTGAAAACACCGAGGGAATCTAGTGCAGCAAGTGCTGAAGCGCCTTTTCAATGGAACTTTTGCTCAATCATCAAGCAATCGACCAGGGAAGGAGTCCAGGGTTTTATTTCTCCCATGTCGCCCGTTCGCCGCTTTAATCACAGTGCTCATGAGCACACGGGCTTGTCATTTTCGTGTTGAGGGAGGTTTATTGTAACTGTGTTTTCCTACAATGATAAATACACAGGAATGGCTGCAATGAGCACTCTCTCGCCTTGATTCTCACCTATGAAAATGTGAAAGTGCAACCGCTCTGCGCCTGGGTTTTACACAGTCCGCAGCCCCTTCTCACCGTGACTCCGTCCTTATCCCAAAATGCTGCAAGGTGGGGCATGCGTGTTGCTTTTCCCAGGCGGGTGGGACCTCTGGTGAATCTTCCCTGAACTCAGTGTACCTGCTTGATACAATCTACCAGGGAAACCTATTCAAACAGTTCTAGAAGGCCTGACAGGAAAGAGTAGAACTAAAGTCTATTCTACTTAAAAAGCTGACACAATGACTCTGGTTATTAAATTATTTCCCCAACAGGTATAATTTGAAGGAACCTATCATATCAAAGCCTGTTCAAAAGCCCATCAGGCACTCAGAAGCAAACTACACAAACTTCTGTGGCTTTAGCAAAATCACCTAATTACTCTGAGGTATGTTTCTCATCTTTAAAAAGGGGACAGATTTTTTTTCTTTGCAGGATTGCCGTGAAGATCGGAGATAATGTAAATAAAGCACCTAAAATTACATTGCCTCTGATCTGGCCATTTTTAATTTATTAGTCATGATTATTCCTATTGTCATTTTATTAGACTAATTTGAACTTCCCTTAGAGTGCTACAATGTAATTTTTAGAAACATTCTTACTGTGATATAAGCTCCTTATGGTCCAAGATGAGTGGGGACCATTGGTGGAGAAGAGATCAAAACAATAAAAACAACTATCAGGGTTCATTTTCAACTTCTTTTATAACATTCATCTCTGTGGTGCGAGTGTTATGTGCTCTCCAACTCGGGAGAACCTGCCTGTGAACTGAGAGATAAATGAATGAGCAGAGATGAAAAGGGAAGAATTAGATTACACGTCCCATCAATTCGTTGTCAGGGTTTCGAGTTCATCAATGACTTGCTAATTTATTCAATAACCAGGTATTGAGCCTCTCCTCTGTATGAAGCAGCGATTTCTTGTGTGGAGGGGGAACAACACTGGGTGAAGGGGACGTGGCCCCTGACCCCACGGGGCGTCCCTGGGAACGGAGGCAGCAGGCCGTGCGCACACAGATGCACGAGATCACACCGCACTATGACATGTGCCCGGGAGGAAAGCAGAGCAGAGCAAGGGGAGGGAAAGTGGAAAGAAGTGTGTGATTTTCCTTATTTTATAACAGTTCGGGTTGTCCGGGGAAGCCATGGGAAGAACTTGTCACCGGGTGACATTTGAGCAGAGACCTCCATGACAATAGGAAGGTGGCTGGGAGAATAAAAATCAGAACAAAATCAGCTTTGACACATTATCAACATGAGACATTTGAGTAATAAATATGTCCACCAAAATAATCTCTTCAAGTGTTAAAAACTACATCACCGTGCTATCAGAAAATAGAGAAATGTCCAAAAGGAGACCCCATCATGACAACAACAAAAATAATAATAATAATAATGATACAATATCTTGAGTTCTCTTTCTGAGTGACAACAAAAAAAAAGTACTCCATTAAATTGGTCACACTCTGGTTATATAACATTGCAAAATATTTCCAAACAGAGTGATCATCCTCAATTATTTACGTAGCACTCTTCATTCTGCGTGCTTTCGGTAACTCTGAATCCTGGAAACCTTCCTTTCCCCTTTGGTTAACCCCTTTTATCCAAACCTATTCCTCAGAGGCCCCTTAGACCCGAAGCAATAACTGGGAGCCGGCCATAATTCCATCCCTGGTTCCGTCGCAGGAGAGCCGCGTATCTATCAGCTTGATATATGGCCTCCAAGATGCTATGTTGCTCAAAACACTTCTCTTAGTTTAATATGACCCTCCCGGGGCAAGCACTCCACAGACAACCTCCTGAATCAACACATCTTGCCCAGTAAATACTCATTCTACACGGCGACTAGAAAAAAACAGCCACCCCGACCTATAAATTCAAAGGAACGGTGTTCTTCATAAAATTTCAAATTTAACCTTTTTTTTTTTGGAAGGCAAAATGAATACAAAGCTTTAAGTAATAAATTAAGTCACAGATTGGACTAGTATAGCTGGTATAATCTTTTGAATGCATGCTTTTATTAAACTTATAAATGTAGGATTTTATTAAACTTTTAGATAAATGTATACTTGTGGATCCTTCCCTACCCAAACAATGGTAATAAAACCACAACCCTTCCCCCCAAAAAAAACAAACAGAAGGCCCCAAACCTTTGCTCCATACAGACATACAGAACTCTGGGGGAAGGTCTATGAAGCAAAAAAAATAGACTTTTTTTTTTCATGTGACCAGTGACTTACTAAGGTTGTAGTGGCTGGAAGAGTAAAGTTTTGGGGAAAAAATAAATTCAGTTGGGATTCTCATAGCACCAACTTGTTACCACTGTGGTGTATGTTTTGTGTGTATGTGTATGTGTATTTCAACCCACTGGAATAAAATATTGTCTTAAGATACCAAATAAGCCCATCATAGTTTGTATTCAATGTAAACCTATAATAAAAGACACTGGATGCCATTCTGCACAAGGCACTTCGCTGTGGGTGGAAAAGGGCAGGGCAGATAGAAAAGGGATGGGCCGATCTACTTGACATTTTAATAGAGATAAGACGTGACTCAAATAACTATAACGCCAAATGTGTACCAGCATAAAAAAGTTGAGTGCTGCCCAGCTGGCATGGCTCAGTGGTTGAGCGTCAACCCATGAACCAGGAGGTCACGGTTCCATTCCTGGTCAGGGCACATGCCCAGGTTATAGGCTCGATTCCCAATGTGGGGCATGCAGGCGGCAGCCAATCAATGATTCTCTCTCAACATTGATGTTCTCTCTCTGTCTTTCTCCCTTCTTCTCTCTGAAATCTATCTATCTATCTATCTGGTGAGTGCTACATGGGTTTCAGGAATCAGGACTCCGATGTGCATGTACTCTGGACCCCGCCTTCCAGAGGAGCAGCCTTGAAGAGGCCCTGCTGCAGGGACACAGTTCATCTGGGGCGATCAGGTCCTCAGCCTAATTCCGGGGCCTGGGACACGTGTCCACCTGCGTGTGCTCATTCTGAGCAGCCCTGAAGCTTCCTTCTGGCTTCGCTTGGAATCTGACCCCAGCACAGCCCTAACTACTCGCACCTCAGAGATGCTTGGCTGGCATCCTCGTTCAGGTCTCCCTGCTCACATCACACGGGAGAAGCCATGACCTCTTATCTGTACCCATCCTGCCTGGATAGCCTGGCATGTGCTCAAATCCCTTCGATCACACATTTTCCTCTTGTTTTCTGAAACAGCAACATATGAGCGAGGATTTTAAATTCCAGTTTCCAGAATGGAACATTAGAGTTCAGACACACATATTGAGTCGTTGAGTCATAAACAAATTGAAAACAGAAGGCCAGACTCCATTTCCAGTCACTAAACCATATGTCATTAAAAAAGAAATTAATTATGAGGAATATGCAGATGTGCTAACAAATGGACAGTCAACCTTGAGCACAAGGATGTACAAATAGAGCAGCATTAAATCGTGACAAGTAGGCTAAAACAGATTTCGTGTTCACAAAACAATCTCTCGCCATAGCTAATCCTTGGAACCTGTATGCTGTGGGCCAGGTTCCTTAACATAAATATTCCTAATTCTCAGAATCACACTACAGAATTGCAGTGTCAATTCTTTGTAATACAGATAACGAATCTGAGGCTCAGAGAGGTGACGTGTTTTATCTCAAATCACAAAACTGGGCTGCTGGCAGAGTGGGAATTTAAACTGGGATTGATGAAATTCAGAGACAGTGGCCCTAGTTCTATACCAGAACAGCATGCTATGGGAGGTGATTTATAATAGAAAATAAACATTAAATATATTAAATAAATGTAAAAGCAAATCACTGATACCATGAAATACATTAGTGTAGTAAAGGCTGGATTTATTTTCTGTCCAAGTCATATTCCTAAATAGTACTTTCCTGGTCTTATTTCTTCGTCAAAGCAGGGTCGCTGTCTCCTTGTAGACTAAGAATATTCACTTAACAAAGAGGCTTCTGTTGGATACAGCACGCCATTGTTTTCGGTATGATAAATAATACTAAGGATCCTGAGTATCCTAATCAATCCTTCTTTGGTGTGCTTTCTAGAATCATGGGGCCAATAGGAGTGACTGTTGCTGCCATTTCAGATATAATTTGACAAAGTGCTTTCCAGAAAGTTGCATTTACTTATACTCCCATTGGTACGGTATGAATGATCCATTTCTCAGTATCCCCATCAAAATGAGCCTTTGTCTACATGTATTTATGTAACTATACACATATAATAGATAATAATGTAACTATATGTCATTAGAAATACTACTATATAATTATGTTACATAATGTAATATGACAATATATATAATCTAAATACATACCATAAAATCTAACGAGGCAGCCATTAAGATCTACACTCTGTTAGCAAATTAAAAGTATCCTATATAATAAAAGCCTAATATGCTAAGTGTCCGGTCATCTATTCAACCAATCAAAACGTAATACTAGTATGCTAATGATATGTTAAGGCCGCTCTACCGCTCGCTATGACATGCACTGACCAGGGGGCAGATGCTCCAACCAGTAGGTTAGCTTGCTGCTGGGGTGCGGTTGATCGGGACTGAGTAAGATGGGCCAGACACGCCCTTGAGCCCTTCCATGGTCCCTCCCTGGCTGGCCAACCTCCCGCATCCCCCCCCCGGCCCTTATCGTGTACTGGTGGGGTCCCTCGGCCTGGCCTGCGCCCTCTCACAATCCAGGACCCCTTGGGGGATGTTGGAGAACCGGTTTCAGCCCGATCCCACAGGCCAGGCCAAGGGACCCCATTGGTGCACGAATGAGTGCACTGGGCCTCTAGTTTCTAGTAAAAGGGCTTGAGAGTGATGACGGAGGAGACAGAGGCAACAGACTTTATGAACTCAAGCTAAAAAAAAGATGAGATTTCCTCAAGGTTGTCACCACTTAGAGGGGCACTTAGGAGAAAAGTTCTGCTTAGGAAGGGTGTGCTTAAAATGAAAATTGTTAAAAAAAAACATTTTTTTGTTACTCAATTCAGTGACAAAATAAAATATTCTTGAACAAAAACTGTATCTTGGGTCTTTCACTGATTCCTTTTGGGTCCACATTTCTGAGGAAAACCCAAATTTCACCAATGTCAGACTGGTGTGAGGCTACGTCAATCAAAATTGGTGTAGATATCGGTCAAATGTCCTCTGAAACCCAACTGGCAGATCTCACCCGGCTCTAGTGATTGTTCTTCATGGGATGAAAAATGGTCCCGTGTTCACTAAGAAAGCCCTAATTAGGACAGAAAAGCAGCGGGGGTGTCCCCAGCTATGGTGTATAATAGGAGGACTATAGCAGGAGGTGTCAGAGGTGGGCCAAGAACACCGGCATTGAGAGACGCCACGGAATACGAATTGCTCTTGACCACTTTGAGAAATGGAAGATTCCCACTGCACATTAGCATCCACGTGACCAAGGCAGTATCTCTCCACCTCCACCTCCCTTTGTGGTTTAAGATGAAAGAGTTGCTTACAATTGCTCTGCAGGACAGTTTCAGTGACTTTGTTAAGCTGGAAACATCAGACAGACTGACATCGCCCCCTGTTAATTTCCAAATACCTCAGAGCTGCGAGTGTGCAGCTCCTGGTGCTCAGAGAACAATGGGAATTTTGAATTTCATCAGGTACATTAGTTGTTTAACTAGAACACCGAACTATCACTTTGTCAGACTAATTAGAGGCTCTGAGGTTGGTGGTCAGAATGCCTAGAAGAATTTTTTTTTGGGTTAAGCCTCAAACCACCAATCAAATTTCATTCTTTTTCCTTACAGATTTCCTCGATTTAGACACTCCATTTAAGCCTTAGCTCTTGACATTTGAATTCCTCTTAGTATTCCTAAGAGAATTTCTTATTATTCCTATTATTTTGAATACCATCATATTCATCCAAATGAGTTTCTAGGCAGCGCAGATTAAATTCCTTTTTCCTTTAGAATCTGATTACTGGAGGCCTTTGTGGAAGAATGTATCTTCAATTGGAAAAATAATTTAAAAAGTACACAACCAAAATATTAGTGGATTAAGTCTACGCCGTTTTCAGTTAAAATACTGTTCATTCACTTCATTTAAAATAACTCTCTGAAGAATTTCACCTTTGTAAAATTAAAAAGAGGTATGTGTGGCAAGGTTAATGCATGATTTTAAAATGAGTAAATTCAAGACAGGTCAAAGCCACTCTCTTTAGCGAGAGTGCACCAAGTCTTCCCTCGCAGAATGTGTCTAACAAGAACAATAGTTTTTTTAAAAAAAAGTAGTTAAGAAGATAAACTACTGTATTTGAGAATTGGACTCTTTCTTATGATGCCACTGCACTTACTATTCTGGAATAGAATCAAGAGCCGAGCAATAAAGGGATCTTTGAACAACTGACGAAACTTCAGAGGGGATTGGTTATAAAAGTCACCTTAGCAGTGGGACTGGATCTAATCTTCAGGTTGATTCATTACTCAACTAATAACAAAGAGATGGAGCCCTAGAACACTCAGATTATATAGGGGGCATTCCTTACCTCAACACGCCATTAATTTCACATTCTCTATTAGAGAGAATAAGACAGTAGTCATTAGCACAATCAAAGATGCTGAATGACTGCTAAGAACTGATTTCAGCTCAGGAGTAGTAGAGTTAGAATCAGAAGTTGAGAATTTTAACAAATGATGCTCATTTGACCAAATAATGAATAACTATATAATTGAGTTTATGTGAAGAAAATGTGTAATCAGAATATTTGTTTATAATAATTTGGCCTCACAATTATGATCGAGAGTACAGCACTGGTATCAGAAAGTATGCAAGATTAACACCAAGGAATTGTGTTAGTTTTAGGTTGATGAACCTGGGGGAATTCAGAAGCAGGAAACAAATATGTTAATATTAATACCCCTTCTACAATTTATATGCAGCACAAATTAGAACGCCTACTTTTGAAAAATAGCATGGTAATTGAAACACAGCTTGGCTTGGGTCATCCCCAATTTCTGAGAATCTTCAATTGATTTCAAAAATGATTATGGGTATATTGCAGAGAATCTTCCTTCACCTTAAAAGTTTAATTCAAACACTCTCTATGCTTTAGGAACCAGTAGCTGTTAAAAAGTGGGGGGATAATTTGTTGCTACCCAATCTTCTCACATATAGTGGAAGGATATGATTTGGAATGTAGTACACAATTACTATGCATCCAGCAACGCATTTCACTCTTTGCATACATGTATCAGACTTAATTCTCTGTGTCAACCTTATAAGGCAGTTCCTCTTTCTTGCCCCACCCCCCAAATGAGGCAAAGTCTGATTGTGTAACTTGGTAATTTGTTCAAGGTCACAGAGCTAATAGGAGGAGAAATTAAACCCCTCCTACTAAGCTATATGAAGTCGATCTGATTTTAGAAAAATCATTAGAATTTCACTGGCTTATGTGTGAGCCTGACTGTGTATGTATGTGTAGGAATTACAGATAAACAGAAGACATAGAGAATATGGCACATGCATGCATATCATTTTTATCCTGAATACTATTTTTTCCCCTCAAGCAACTTCTAATCTCATAGTGTGTCAGGAAGAATTTGAAAATATTATTTTTCCTGAGAAAGGGAGGATTGACAAAAATGGTAGAAGTTAACTTCAGATTATCAAGAAGGTTTCGCTGCTCATAAAGCCTGGCTATGTGAGAAAGATCCAGGTCTAATCCTTTCTGAGAAATTGTCTCAATATATTTAAATCTTACAGGTTTCCGCGTGGCCAGCTTCCACTCACTAGAGTTCTGTGATAAGACTGTGTTTGGCCTTCCCACCATCAGCCACAGTAACAGAAATTCCTCTACGTTCTAGTAAAACCTATTTCATGTCTCTCTCTCTCTGTCTCGCTCTCTTTTTAATCCCAAACTCTAATTTACTTGTTGTTCCCTTAGGTACAAAGTACACAGTTCATAATTCATTTGATATGAAATGTCAGTTTAGATTCTTGCCTGTCTTTGATAAATGAGAAAAAACATGTACATTTCAATTTCCGCGATGCCAGAGCAACCAGGAACAACCCCCTGTGGTGCTTCTCAAAGACGTTTGTGTTAAATTAAACATCAAGCTTCGGAAACGTGGGAAGGGGTTTCCAGGACAGAGAGTACACATACAGGAGACAGGGAGATGGTGGATGCTGTTGCCTACCAGGCAAGTGAGAGCCCCCAAACAGCAGCTGTGATCCCCAATTAGTCCTCACTTATAATTTAACACACCGCCACCAGCCTGTTGTTTCCTTACACTTTGCTTTAGAGATAGTTGTTAGAATCCTGGAGGAGAAGAAAAATTCAGATGCGTGGGGGTTGGTTTAAGTTTCGGCCTAAATTGTGATGGTAGAGGTATAAGTTGCGCTCATTACATGTCATGCTTTCCATTCTTTAAACAAATAGTCGAGCCTCTATTGACGTATCGGCCGACCTCAGTGCAGGCCCATTCCATATCCCTCACCCACCCCAGTGAGGATGGGTATATGATGATGAAATCCCTTTTTCAGATGAGCAAACGGGGGCTGGAGAGGAGGTGCCTTTCTGGGGTCATGCAATCACAAATGACAATGAACAGCAATGCCTCAGGTGGTGGTCAAGTTGGAATTCAGAGAGTCTGACAGATGCTCTGTAGATTTTACACTTTGAATGCATGGGTCTTGTATCAAATGGAAGACAGCTCTCTAGGTCATTGGCGACAAGTTTTAGACACCTGTTGGTTCAAGCAAGCAGTACTCTCAAGACTGTGTCCTGACACAACTGCAGTGTCGGGCAACATCTTCAGACCCTCTTGACGAGTGAGACCGAGACATCTGTGTCGCCTTTGCTGAGAGAGGATGTGAGTGGTCAGTGGACGAGGCTTCAAATAAATGTTGTGCGCAGTGGCTCAGAAACCGGCTTCCGAAGCCAGTCGCCAGGCTGGAGTGTGGTTTATGCCACTGACTGCTGCATGAACTAACCAGCTAGTGGCACACCAACCTCTTTCCCTCCGCTCCCTCTGTGTAAAGAGCGATAACGACAGCACTTTCCGCACAGAGTCTGTGCCGATTAAATGAGTTAGTGTATCCTCAACAGTCCCTGAGCCTCGGCCGTGCTAACTGTACAATCGCTGCCTCAAAGAGATGACAGGCAGACCTTATCTGCTTGTCCTGGGCTTGATTGCATTTCATAGATATTGTGTTTTTTACAAACCGAAGGCAAGACGCTCCACTGAGGAAAAATAGGATGACTCACTTTATTGCGACATCCAGTCTATTGCGGTGGTCTGGAGCCCGACCCGCAATAAAACGTGGGGGGCCTGTACTGTTATCAAAGAAAAATTTGCATGATCTTAATTGTTCTCCAGGCAATGGAACACTGTCAGCCCACTCTGTGGAGCTGCATTTGTAAATTCCTAGAGAGAAAAATCTTAAGTATGAGGTCGAATAGCCAACAAACCGTGGAATCCAGAATAGAGATACAACTCACTTGAAGAGACACATGTCAAATCAAGTGCAGCCACAAGACGCTCATTACAGAAACTCCCAGAGGAAGGAGACTCGGGTCTTAGTTACGTGGAGTCCCTCATGACAGATGCTCCAGGAATCAAAGGGCAGAGGAAATTTAGTGACAGCGTCTGCACAGGAGGCTGGCCAGTGTTCCTGGGCGCACAAAACATCAGGCCTGTTGCTTTCTGGTGCCACAGGTAGGACCCACCACCTGCAGCTGGTGAGCCAGGGTGTCACCCCCTGTCCATCCAGGGAGACTGTGAGGACCTGCTGGCTTCTCTTACGTTGGCAAGGACTCTGTCCCTGGATCGGGAATTTCTAGATTCAAAGACAAGTGGCGTGCGAGGTCCAGTCTCACCTGCTTTCCCTCAGTAATCCCTCATCTCAACTCTATGTGGGGCACAGAGTCATAGACAGGATCAACAATCATTTTTCTCTGAAAGTATTTAGCCCAGCCGGGTGTGGCTCAGTGGTTGAGCATCACTGGTTTGATTCCTGGTCAGGGCATATGCTTGGGTTGTGGACTTGATCCCCAGTATAGGGCTGCAGGAGGCAGCTGATCAATGATTCTCTCTCATCATTGGTGTTTCTCTCTCTCTCTCACTCTCCTTTCCTCTCTGAAATCAATTTAAAAATAAATAAAGATGACCTAGTTGAGTACTTTGCAAACTTGGGTACACCTAATAAATTACAGGTCACTCGGCCCCGCCCTCTGGTTCACACAGTTGAACAATCTACTGTTCTTCATTAAGTTTTCTAGGTCTTTAGAACCTGTAGACTCCGGGTGATCTATACCTCTTTAGAGAGGTATAAGAATTTCCTCCAAGTTCCTAATGAAAAGAGTTTAAAAATAGGGACTTTAAGTACCCAAGATGTATTAAGAATTTATCTCAGTTTCATAAAACTTTATACAGACAGGAAAATGCTCACAGGAATTTCTGCAAGTCTGGCATCGAGTCTGTCTAGGATAACAAAGGACAAAGAAAAGAATAAGATTTTATTTTTAAAAAATAAAGCAAAAATTTCTTTAGGGCACTGGAAGAATTCAAATAAAACTTCAAGTTGCTTTCAAACTGCAGAGCCAGTCAGACAGACATGCTTTTTTTTTTTTAACCTTAAAGTTATAGATAAACCTTTATTCTAAGATAAAAAAAGAGAAAGGGGGACTGTTCTTATTCTTTTTAAAAATAGGATTTTTAAAATATCAATGGAATGTAAAGGAATAATACTCTGCAGCCCTCTCCCCTGATAGAAATAATGTGATTTTGAAAAAAAAAATATTGGGGAGGTCTCCCTCTCCTGCCCCAGGCTACACTAGAGATGGTGGTTAACTATGTGTGTGTGTGTGTGTGTGTGTGTGTGTGTGTGTATGTGTGTGTGGCAGGAGGGGGGGTAGGGGGTTCTATTTCTATAGAAACCACAGGAGAGGATGCAAATGTGGGAAGCGAACAGCCCTTTGCTGGAGGCTTGTTGCATTCCGTGTAAGCACACTTCAAAGTTCCCTCCATCTTCTCAGAAGTCACTTCCTCTCTAAAGTGCTGTTTTTATAAGTGGGAAGTTCATTGTCAAGACAGTGAAGAAATTATAAAATAGAAATTTATCTGTCTTTGGCTTACACGTCGTATAATTTTTACACACACACACAGCAGGGTAAATTATCAATTCTAAAAAAGTAAAGGCAAGATTTTTCATAAAAGGCTCTGAGCGCATGTTTAAGACAGTTATGCACACTTTGGTTCTATTCTTATAACATACTTGGGGAGAAAAGCACAGGTTACGCTAAATAGCCTGGTGTGTGTTTTCAAAAGTGCACTCGGTTATTAAGGATTTAAAAGGGTTTATTCATGGAATTCATCTACCTTCCTACTTCAAGCAGGTTGATTATTCCAGGGGGAAAATAACACATTTGGGAGACATTCACAGAAGTAAAACATTATGCACAACTACCCTACAGATGCATAGGAACTGGATGCAATATAAATTGTGGAGCATTTAATACACCGAAGGCGAAGGCAAACCATCTGTTTATGTGCTGGAACGTTTCAAGGAATCCTATTCCTCACAGTCCTGTGTCTTAATCGTGGCTTTTACATTACACAAGGCAGCTAAGCTCACCTTCCCTTCTACGCTCTGAGTACGGGACACCATCTCAGCCTATGGTGTGCCTATTTCAATCTCTAACCTACAGCTTGTTTTTTGTCATTTCCATTCCTTTGCATTATTTTCATTTTTAAGATACCCCGCGGCCACCTGTGCATGGTGACGCAACTTATATCTTACAAATATATCAAAGTGGCTTCCCAGCAGCTGACAAGCAGAAAACACAGTGGCAGGATTTATACTTCTCTGGTTTCGAGAACTCTTAATTTCATAAAAAAAAAGTAGCATCTTGACATTTTAAAAGGCATAGAAATAATGCATAGCTCTCAGTGACTGAGGAAAGGATGCGATAAAATGGAGTTTGCATTTGTAATTCTCATGTTGTTGTGTTTTGTTTTGTTTTGTTTTGTTTTGTCTTTAGGTCTGTCTGTCCCTGCTTTTTGAACTTCTGATTGCTCCTAACTCTCTTCGGGATCCTGCTGTAAAATGGTGCTGTTCTCCCTATGGTTGGTCCATGAGCTACCACAGTTCCCTCCTCTTAAGTCTGAGAATGGGCTTATGCTCCCTACATGGGCCCGACTTAGTAGATCATTGGTCACTAGGGACTGAACTTGATCTCAAGTTCCTTTCCCCTCCCAGAGGTCACAGAGGCGAGATTAAATTTCTATCCTTCCAATCATCTGGTTGGTTTCACTGAGACCAGGACCCTTGGTTAACCTAAAAGCCAGGCAAGCTCTCATCACTTAGAAAATCCAAAGAGCTCTGTGTCAGAAACGGGGATGAGGATCACAGATGGATTTATTATTATAAATCACAATGTCACAAGAGGCCAAAAAAGAGCCTTAGAACAAAATAGAACAAAGAAAACAGTAAGCTCCCAATGTTGATCAAGACAGCTCAGCACATCACATGCACTCTACTACTCAATCCTGGATCACTAGCAATTTCATCAAACCGATTTTATGGAGGAACAAACTGAGGTTCACATATATTTGTGCATTTCCCATAACCACTCAGCCAGTGAGGGAAAGCAGTGGGACCAAACTAGGGTTGTCGAATCCCCAAGTCTACACGTTTACAATGTGCCTAAGTATTAATTCCAAATGGATTTCACTCTTCTTAAATTCTTGCGGAATCACCAGACTGCTTTCCATAGTGCTTGTACCAGTCCACCATACAACCCAGGAACCTCTCTCCTGGGTATAGACCCAAAAAACTCGAAATCATGTATTTGCAAAGATATATGCACCCCTATGTTCACTGCAGAATTATTCTCAATGGCCAAGACATGGAAACAACCAAAGTGCCCCTCGATAGAGGACTGGGTAAAGAAGATGTGGTGCGTATACAGAATGGAATACTCCTCAGCCACGAGAAAAGATGAAATAGCGCCATTGGCAACAACATGGATGAGCCTCAAGAACATTATGCGCAACAACATGGATGAGCCTCAAGAACATTATGCGAAGTGAAATTAAGTCGGACAGAAAAAGTTAAGAAACATATGATTTCACTCATATGTGGGATATAAAACTGAAACTAATGAACACAAGCAGCAGAGTGGTGGTTGCCAGCGGGAAGGGGGTGAGGGGGAAGGGTGTCCTAATATAAAGCGTCAGGAGAAGCTCTGACTTTGGGTGGTGGGCACACCGTGCAACATACAGATCTTGTAACATAGAAACCCACACCTGAAACCTATATGTTCATGGTGACCAATGTCACCCCAGTACATTTAACAGATAAAATAAAAACAACAACAACAAATGAACTTTACTACTTTTCATGGGTGTTTTAGCTGGCAAGGGAGGTCAAGGAGAGACGAACTTAAAGCAAATTCCAAGACAAACCACTCACAACCTTTTGCCTCCCGTTTTGTAGTTTCTATTAACACGTGCTTGCAAAAGAAACATTCCCGAAGCTTAGTATTTTCATGAAGTTTATAGATTTTAATAATTCTCCTCCATTTGAAGCTGTAAGTGCAAAATTATTTACTGTCACAGAAAACTGGATGAAGTTCACCAACTAAGGTGGCTCTGAGTTGCTGTCCGTTACTACAGAGCAGGTGGGAAAAAGACACAGAGGGTACAAGTATTCCTCTTGGAAAAACAGAAAACTTTCATAAAAAATCTGCTTCCCACTCATCAGTATGGAATTTGTCACTAATCATTTTAAACTATGCCCTTTTATGCTTCTTCTGTCTCTCTTAGCTCTCTGAGCAGTTCTTTGATGTAACAAAGACAGTTTCAGACAACATTTCAGTTCATCTGGAAAAAAAAAAGGTTTAAGTCTGGAGGCAACATGCAGTGTATTTAAAATTTATACACTCGATAATGCCTTTGCTCTGAACTTGAAGATCCTGCAAAACTTGGAAGCCTCCTTGCCTTCCTCCCCTAAGCTTATTTGCTCTACCTTTGCTTATTATCATGCAACGGGGGCTTTAACTGGTGGTTCCATCGTTTAACTACATGCGGAGTCATGGCTGACGCTTTCTGATCAATCCCCAATCCATACAGGTTTGACTGATAAAAGAGCCAATTAGATTTAAGCAAATTAAGGGACATCACCAATGTCAACCACTTATTAAACCGAATGCTGAATTCCATGCATGCAAAACACTAATGCACCGAGAGCCCCCATTAAGAGTTGAAATCCTAACCCCATTAGTAACTTCGGACCTTGACGGGGTAAAGGTCACAGGAAAGTTTCATATTTATGGATTAACATTTGGATTCCGTTTTTATTTTTTTAAAATTCTTTTCCTAGAACTCTTGAACCCGCGCCATAATGCTATTCAAGAGCTCAGTTTCAGTATATTCTTCATTTTTAAGAGGATCTTAGTGCTAACTAGGAACATTATATTATTACAAACAACCTAAAAATATAGCTATTGTAGAAATACCAAAACCTGAATACACAGACATGGGGAAAGAAAACATCTCCTCCAGCATCCCAAAACATATTTCAAATGAATTTTTAAAAATAAACAATGTGTGCTATTTGTGATGTGCCACTCACTATATGTGTGCTGAGCTACTGGTTTCATGATTTCACTTTCCTTCATTCCCATCTTCAAAATAAGCCATGATCATCAGACTGTTTAATCATGTTTCTTTCTCTCTCTCTCTCTCTCTCTCTCTCTCTCTCTCTCTCTCTTTCTCTCTCTCTCTCTCTCTCTCTCTCTCTCTCTCTCTCTCTCTCTCTCTCTCTCTCTCTCTCTCGTAGGGTGGGGGAGGTCCAAAGTAAAACAGGAAGATCTGATAGAATCAAATAGGCTGTGACATTAGATATTGCTGAACTTTCTTTTTTTTTTTTTAAGCCTGGATTTATTGAGGTATCACTGGTATATAAGAAATAGTACATTAATTATATTTCTTCTCATTAGAAAAATACAGAAAGCTATTATCAAATATGTTTCATAACCAACAACTGGCTGATGATATACAAGCATAAAATGTTTCCTACCATGTCCCTTTCTCTCTCCTTTTCTAAATTTCTATACAAACCAAGGTCTGTTCATCCTGTTTCACCCTATGCTAGTGTTAAGAGAAGTAACCACTATGGGGAAGGCTTCCCAGCATGAGGAGCTAATGCAATTTGAGAGTATTCTTACCTTCCATACCCCTGCCCTCCTGACAGCCTGGTCCCCTAGCATCTGATGGCTAAGCCTTCCTACACTGGATGACAGTGTGCTGAGCTGGCCATGTTTTCCACAGCTTGATAAATATAAGGTCGCTCAGGGAGACCATGAGGCCTGGGCAGGCCTGACCAATGACACTCTTCCATCTAAATTTGGTAATTAAGCTCTCGCAACTGATTTATTTATTCATTCTCTCACCAACTGTTTGTCATACACCTACCATGTGTCAGGGTTGGTCTAGGTGCTGAAGATAAACATGCAGATAAGAAATGGCCCCTGTTGTGTAGGATCCTGTGACCTGTGACTAGCCAGACAGGTACCTCAATAACATGTGATTCGACCACGGGGCACAGACTGGCCCCATCCCTGCCTCGCTTAGTGAAAGATGACTTTGGGATGGACCCATTTCTAAGGTGACACCTAAACAAGTGAGTAGGATCTGGCCAGATCCAGGGAGTAAAGGAGGTTTTCCGGGCTATGTTTGATAGCAACTCTTTGATTAAAAAAAAAAAAAATCAGCATTTTTGTTTTACCCACACCTTCTATTATGTTTTAAACTACACGGAGAAGATAGCATGGCTAAGAGTATAATCATTACAAATCATGCATAATCCAACATAGCAAGATGGTAGGAACTCAACATCACCATAAAAGAGATCTAATACTGAAACCAAGTAAATGGCAATAATGATAACCACCCGAATGTAATGAAAAGTAAATAGCATACAGAGCCTTCTCTGCCCATAAGTTGGTTCGCTTCTGTACATTTCGGTTCATTTATTATTCATTTCGGTTTGAAACACAGTTCACTGGACAAAGGCATGGAAGATTTCTTTAATAACTCTCAGTACTAATTTAATTCTACTTAAACACACATATTCTCGTGAATGCCACATGCTTTTCAGCATGATTTTATGTGTAAATCAGGATAATATGTTTTCAGGTCATTAAGTAAAAGGAAGCATGAACTAAAACCTATTTAATCAATGAGGTATCACCTTTAAACTGCCACAAGGTCATAAAAAAGATAATTTCAAAGCTATAAGTTCCCTAATTGTAATCAACAACAATCTAATAATGGGGAAAGAAAAGTACAGGCCTAATGGCTGCCATAAACTTGAGGGAATCCCTGTCTGTCTTTGAAGATATTTCACGTCCTCTTCTGCTGAAGGGCCATCTCTCAAATCCTGGATTTCTGAGACAAAGTGAATGACCGCATCGTGCCCAGGGAGTGCAGACCTATAGTACATGGACCTACAGTGATAATGATGGAGGCAGGCATTCACAGGACAGAGGCGAAGCCAAGTTGGGAAGTTCAGTTCTATTCCACCATAAACAATATTTTAGTTTCGTCCTGACCACAGAATATTAGCCCCTTTACTTAACCCAGACAGATATATTCACACCATGTGCACTGAGTCAGCAATAGAAGCTTGTTATGTCTAACTGAATTCTGTGTGTATTTATGAGCATGTGTGTACGTGTGTGCGCGTGTGTGTGTGTGTGTGTGTTTGTGTATGTATACAGGGTATCCCAAGAAAATGTACACACACTTTTAACTCATTATTAATTCCAATGAGTTAAATATGAAACAAAAGAAACAACAATTGAGCTATCATCTTTTAAAGTCGCAATGCATTTTTTTGGGATACCCTATATATACACATATACATGCACATAAATATTACAGGATAGATCAACCAAAGGACTTATATGCAAGCATATAGGCCTAACCAATGAACACAGACAACAGGGGGGTGAGGCCATGAGTGGGAGGAATGAGGGGTAATGTGGGGATAAGGACACATATGTAATAATCAATAAAGAAATTAAAAAATATTATAGGATATTAGACCACACATTCTCAAACACATAAACAATTGATAAAATTAGCCCTATTTTGTGTATGCAATATAAACTGATGTAAATTACAAACTAAGTCTGTGTAAATGCCATAAAATGAAGATATGACATTAAATATTCCATATATCCTGTTAAGAGGATATTACTATGTAACTAAAAAATCTCTCTTAAAGCAATAACTACTCTTTAATTCCTCACTGTGAATAGAAGATATCACATGCTGAGGTATAGAGTCATCACAGTTTTCTATCCTTCTCAGCATGTTGCGTTAGAGTTCAAAGAGGAAGCTATAAATACCCCAGGTTTCTTTCTTTGGTCTCACTTCTTCAAGAAGCACCTATCGAACTCCAATTCCCATTTTTATTATGGGTTCATGAAACATGAGGCTGCCTGAGTCAATCAGCCCCCAAAGTCTCTTTCAAGCATTCTTTTCTTAAACAACACGGCTTCTGCCATTTAGAGTTCCAAGTACTTCAGGAAACCTTCCTGCATCCATTCCATCATGTCATAAAAAGTGGATAGCAGTGAGCTGTTCTCATGATGCGGTGGGTAACGCATCTTTCCTACGGGGCTTCCACAGAATGGTAGGAATCCCTTATTTTCCTCTGGCGAGGAGGCCTTCCTAGCTTTTGTACACATTGTGAGGGATGGTCCCACCCCTATAGATTCCCATTAACAAGACAATGACATTGCCCCTCAGTCCAGAACACAGTCGTTCCCAGACCTGGGCTATGAGACAGACAGTGGTGTCTTGAGGCCCTTGTCCTTTAATGTTTTCAGAAACATACATTCCTGAACACACAGCTCAGACCATTCTCTTTCTATTCTGAGACACACTTTCTACTCAAAGGCTATACCTGTCAATTGTAAGAATGATTTTTCTTCTGAGTATAGAGCCCCCAAAATAATTAAAATAGCCCGGCCAAGGTGGCTTAGTAGTTCAGCTGATATCAACCTATGAACCAGAAGGTCATGGTTCAATTCCAGGTGAAGGCACATGCCCTTGTTGTGGGCTCAATGCCTAGTGGCAGCAGGAGGGTTGTGTGCAGGAGGCAGCCAATCAATGATTCTCTCTTATCATTGATGTTTCTATCTCTCTCTCCCTCTCCCTTACTCTCTGAAATCAATAAAAAAATATTTAAAAACAATTAATTAAAACAGGGTAGAATCAACTGCACATCAAAACAATTATTCTGAATAAGTTAGGTCTTTTTTTAAAAAAAAAACACAGATGGTGTCACATTTCACACATGAAAGTGACAATACTGAACTCTCATCATTAAGACATGACATTTAAAGGTGTTTTCCCAGTGATGTGAGTAGAGATTTCCTATCCTAGTACCTACACACTGTCCCATTTTTGCCAAATAGAAAAGCTTTAGATATACATCTAAATTAGTTCTTCAAAAAACTGGGGACAAGAACTACTTGTGTTAGAAATTTAAAGCTCTAATGAAAAATATGAATTTTGAATAGAAATAGTCTCAACCCCCCCCCCAAATTTTCCCAATCTTTTAAACATGTATAGAGCAAGAGATATGTGTGTGTGGGGTGGTGTGAACCTACATATACACACATACACACACACGCACAGATGAAAGCAGTCTCAACAAAACAATAAAATAATATCAATATCAGGGTCTCAATGAAACAAAACAAGCACCAATAAGCCAATCAGTAATACCAGTGAGCCCCTAGTTCTAAAAGAAAACGAAATCTCACAGTAGACAAGGTGATCAGTGGAGACGTACACACGTCCTGACAGCCAAGGCTGTTCACGGACTTACCCCCTGGGGGCATCACAACCGCTGTAGGCTCACTTGTCAGGCTGCCCCTGGTGTTTGAGGCATTCACTTCCACCGTATAATTAGTAAAAGGAACCAGCCCGTCGACGGGCACCCACACGTTGGTCTCTTCACCACGGTGCACGAGGCGTGTGCCATTCAGAAGAGTGTAGTTATTAGCTGCTGAATAAAAAGGAAAAGTATTAAAGTGAGTACGTATCTAAGGATTCTCTCCTGCTATTATTTAAATATTTCTGGGGTTCCTAAATATCCAATACTAAACGGAACTATACTGTCACCACCGTAAGAGGCATCCCACGTGCCTTTATTCACTTTCCTGCTTTGAAAAAAAAATGTTACCTGAGATAACATGATGTTTTCTAATTCACTCATCACAGGGATTAAAGGAACTGGACTGACACTCTAAGATAGCAGAAAGCCACATCACGATGCTCATGCATAACAGTAAATACCCTGCGCTGACATCTAAACTGATCAATTGATGAATCATTTACACTTGTTTCAGGGTTTCTCAAATACTTGAATTTTCTGTGATGCACAGACTGGGAGGAAATCACTCGTTTTCTCCCAAATAGAAGAGTTCTGGATATGAATAGCGCAGTCAAATATATTTAAGAAATGGTATTTATCAACAACGGGGGCAATTTCTGCTCATTTTGCTTGACAGGCTGGTCAACGGCTTTCCATCCAATGCCTGTTTACATCACAACCGGTCAGAACATCCTGAGAAGCAGCTGGGGAAGGGAAGTCATCCGTGTCCATTTTGATCTGGGGATCCATTTCTCAGCTCCCTGAGAACCTGGGGCTGCCTGCCTGCATCGAATGCGTCCTGATGCGTCCTCCCCGGGTCCCACCACCACCCTTCCTTCCGAGCCTTTGGCAGACCCATCCTCAAATCTCAACGTGTCTGGGATGTAGGGCTGTCCTGCTGTCTGACACAGTGTTTCATCTCCTCGCCTATGCAGCCGGGTGATGCTCAAGGTTAAAGGAGTGAGAACTCAGACCTAAAACTGCACTATAACATTTACTTCACTTTCAATGCTGTGTACTTTCCTGAGAAGTTCACTAGAGGCCAATTTTTCTAGAGATTGCTTAATTTCAGTAAAATTTAGTTATAATTACTCTTAAACACACAACACACACAACAAATAACCATTAAGAACAGTAATATTTACTACAAAGAACCTTCTTCCACTGCCCAATTGCTTATTATATTTACCTTCAATATTCCCCAAAGAGAATATACGGTACCGATGGGCTAAAACATGGAAATAATTCCTAGTCATTTTTGGTGGAACAGGATGAAGACATATTCACAGCTTGGCAATGCTTTTAATTTCCTAATATGGAAATAGACAACTCCCAGCTACATATGCACAACATACATTAGCAGGAAGTCCTGAAACCTGCCAGGCAGCCTTTGATAACATCAGGACGCTCTAAAAAGACACTTCCAAATGGTGCTATATTATTAGCCCCCATAGGTTTCTCACAACTAGTCCACTTGCTTTGGCCAAAGATGACTGAGCTCCGAATGCATGCAGGGAAGGGACTCTACTAGGTGATTATAACAATACCAGAGGCCCAGTGCACAAAACTCGTGCACTGGGGGAGGGGAGTGTGTCCCTCAGCCAGGCCTGCACCCTACTGCTGGCAGTGGGACATCCCTCTCGCAATCTGGGATGCTGCATGCACTAGTGACCATACTTTTCATACAGGTGAAAGACATCTTGCTGTTATAAGGGCAGCTACATTATTTTGCCCTGATTATAAAAAGTAGTTCATAACATGATCCTTCTGAGGCAGTAGTACCATTTTCCCCATCTTATGGGTGGAAAAACTGAAGCAGAGAGAAGTTAAATAATTGGATTTGTCACACAGTTATAAGTGTCAGAATCAGGGCTGACCACAAAATGTGCAAGCCAGAGTCCATGCATGTCATCGCTGCATCATCCTGTATTTTTGGTGTTAGAGTAGCCTTGCAAGGTTTACTTTTTAAATCTAAGAGACTGTTCCCAATATATAGGGTAGGATCCCTAGGACTGGCCAGTGATCAGGGCCGATCTGTGGGGTGACTGGTGGGTGGGGCGATTGGCAGCCCCCACTGGCCGGCCCCACCCACTCACCAGTCGGCCCCGTCCCCCAATTGCCCCGCTGCTGCTGCCAGTCGCCTCCCTCTGGGGTGGAAGGCAGATGCTCAATGCAGTAAACTGCCCCCTGGTGGTCAGTGCGCATCATAGCGACCGGTTGTTCTGCTATTCGGTCTATTTGTATATTAGGGTTTTATTATATAGGCCTAGAGGCCTGGTGCACAAATTCATGCACTGGTGGGGTTCAGCTGGCCTGCCCCATGGGACCATCGGGGGCAGAGGCGGCCAGGGTGAGGGGCCGTGTTTGTTTCAGTCGTTCCGCCATTTGGTCAATTTGCATATTACCCTTTTATTATATTGGATGCTCAAAATGCATCAGACAGTTCCGGCATTCCAGAGACCTGGATAAGATTAAATGTGCATCACTTCTAAGCATTGTCTAAGAAAATGACTTAGACAATGAGCCACATCCAAAGGCCGCCTTAAGTTCCCATAGTGTCTAGTTCTGTGGAAGCCTTTTCTGTTACAGCCCAAACTACTGCTGTTGTCACATGCCTGGTTACAAAATATCAAAAAGGCCAGCTTATCCCATAAGACCCAGGCAGAAGTCCAATTGCCTCTGAAGGGTAGAACTGCGTACATCTTTCAAAGGATTGAAAATTTCAAACCAATAATGAAAATTCTGAAATTAAACCAAGATAATACAATTTTACAAATTTTGAGCTAGGTGCAAATGTAAAATTAATGCATAAGTATATTAAATATGAATAAATATAATAAATAAATATATTTCACCCCCCCTTGCATTTTGTTGAGTTTTGAAGCGGATTTCTAGCTGTAAAACAAACACTATTACTAGCTTTGGAAATGGCAGAGCAAGGGAAAATATATTAAGTACCACTTTATTCTAAGTTTCCCAGATAACATTAATATGTGGTAATTATACAATTAGTTGTAACATTAAGTTCTAGTTATAGAACAATGATTACTCAGTAATTATAAGAAGTATGTAATTACTCAATAATTATGAGAAGTATGCAATTACATAAACCATTTTGTTCAGCTCAAAAAAGAAGTTGTACATATCTGGGAGCCACACAGCTGAGCGAGTGCCACATGCAGCTCAATTCACAGACCTGAAGCCACTGACCGGATTTCAATTGTCCAGGAAGCTCACACGGCCAGATTTAAAACCAAAACCGAGTATTATGCCAAGTAAAACAGGCCAGACAGAGAAAGACAAGCATCACATGATCTCACTCATATGTGGAATCTAATGAACAAAGTAAACTAACCAACCAGAGACATGAAGCATGAAACAGACTGAAGTATTTCAGAGGGAAGGGGGCGCAGGGAGAGATCAACCAAAGAACTTGGATGCATAGATGCATTGTCCACGGACACAGACAATAGGTCAGTGAAGGCCTGGAGCGAGGGAGCGAGTGGCGTGGAGGGGGCCAACGGGGGTGCGGGAGGGACGTCTGTAATACTTTCAACAATAAAGATAAATTAACACTACTGAGATGTTTTAAAGTAAACTTATGAATCCCCATTATAGAACCTAGAGACTAAAACAAACAAATCAGGATCCACAATTTTGGCTTTTCTTTGGCTTCATTCTCCCTGCCCTCTATTTCTTCCTTTGAACTTGACCATTGTGGGCCCCTAGGTATTGGGGAAAATTCTTATAACTGAAGTCCTCTAATCCCCACTCTATAGAGGGTGTGCTTTGTCACTTTTCACTGCAACTACTGTGTCTCCAGTGGGCTGGAAAATGCAGTCCCCTTGGTTCAGCCTCAAGAATCAGGCTGGAAACGCTGAAGCGATAAGCATTTCCTATCGCAGGTGAGCCTTCCTGTCTGGTGGGCCTCGGCGCGGGCCCTATTTGTGAGTATAAGTGGATGGTGCAGGCCGGTTTAAGCTTGTGTCTTCTTGGTCCACAGCTCTCCATCACTCAGCCCCCAGGAGCTGGGCATCTTAGATGGAGTTCCTCTCTTCCAACCCTTTTAGAAAATATAGTTTTTATTGATTTCAGAGAGGAAGAGAGAGGGAGAGATAGAAACATTGGTGACAGAGGATCATTGATTGGCTGCCTCCTGCACGCCCCCTACTGGGGATTGAGCCTGCAACCTGGACATATGCCCCAATGGGAATTGAACTGTGACCTCCAGTTCATGGGTGGATGCTCAACCATTGAGCCATGGCACAGCGGGCAAGCTCATTTAAAATTTTTAAATAAACTAGAAAGTGTTTCAGGGTATTCCACATTCTAAAGAATTTTCCAAAAGGTTAATTCATGCATTCCTACTTTTCTATTTTATAGTGAATAAACAAGTGCTTAATGAAGAAACAACCAAAATAAACCTTCTGTCCTGTGGATTTCACTCACAAGAATCCTTTTCCCTTTAGCTTCAAACAGGAAGCCATACTAAAATATTAACATCAATGCCCACTCTGAAGACTGAAAACCTTACTGTTAGCATTCTCAATGATTGAACATTAGGACATACACTATTATTTTTCAGGCAAAAATCAGCATAAGTAGATATTTTCCCATGTATGAGTCAGGGATGCGTAAATGATGTGTATCCCGGGAATATAATCTTGTTGGGTCCTCTAGACTGAAATACATAAATGGGTTTGCTTTCCCATTCTTGTTCTAATCATTGTCACAAGAATTTTAATGCACCATATATTCCGTAATTTTTTCCCTCCGTGCTGCACTGCTCTGACCTTTTCAATATTCTGTAATTTGACTGGCTGGCCATTTCCGTTCTCTCTCTTTTTACAGCCTTATTAACTCGTGGGAAAGAGGTGTCATGAACAACCAATCAGAATAGGTAATACTGCAAAGGTCAGCGCAGTCTTGTACAGTATCATCAGCCACGGAAGGCTGTACGCCAGGCATTAACATCCTGATATCTTATTCATGTGACAAAGATTGTAACAAGAACAGAAAATGGCACAACACGAACCCGTTCTCCTGACAAAGACGGTAATGAGAAATGACAGCGAACAAACCAAACTGATTCTTGTTACCGTGTGAAGATTTTCCATGTCAGACCTGGTCCTGCTTTAAGTTAGCCTTTTTCTGAATCCAATTACACCTGCAGGTAGAAAAGGCATTGACTAATTCCCCCACTTCTTGCCGTACAAAGAAGAAGCTGGGTTTTCCCTGCGCTGAGGTCTCAATTTTCATGGTGTTCAGCTCTACCTCCCTATCCCAAAGTCCTGCCAATACTGAAATCAAAAGACATCAAATGGCAACAGAGGCCTTTCATGTTGAGCTAAGAATTCTAGATCCTCTTAGATAGCACATTAATATTTAAGTTACTTTTATGTATTCTTCCTAAGGATATCATTTCAAATTACATTACCCAACAGGCAAGCGTGTCCTCCAAACTCCATTATTCTCACAGATCTCACTTTGGGAGAGATGTGGAAGGTGTCGGGTGTTTGTTTAAGTTAATACACAGTTAAAGGGACCTATTGCTGGCCTTCAATTTTTGCCAACGTAGAAACTATTTACAGACAGATACCTGCGTAGCTGTCATCCCCACAGCGCCTTCTGAAAGAGAAAGAAGTAACCTGTGATCCACTTAGGGCAATGGAAGGACAGTGCTCTATTAAGGCATCGTATTTCTCACCATTATGGCAATTACTCTAATGTGGTTGTTAATTAGTTGTCATCTAGTAAAAGCTGCAGTTTTTTGATTCCTCTTTAAAGTGGTCATTCTGCTGGAATGACAACTGCAGTTCAGGGGATACTAGTAAATACTTGGAATATTTCATCGCCTCAACAAGAGAGGCTTCAGAAACGTTGCTCCTCTACGCAGGAGCAGGGTCAGCTGTAAGCTCTGGGGGTCTTACGTATGGCTTTGTTCTGACTTTGTTGGTAATGTGCGAGCCACAACATCCCGCGCGTGGCACAATTACCCTTTTAAAAAAAAATTAAGGATCGTTTTTTACAAGTCCTTTAGAGCACATTTCTTTTCACCAACTTTGTTCCATGCACCACGGTCAGTTTGATTTTCCTAAATAAATCTCATTTTATTAACATCAGAAAAATAATTACATGGACACAGTGTACACAGAGTGAGTTCAGAGATTTATTATGCATGGGTAAATTAGGGGAGTATCGTCCATTTTCATCAAGTATGCTATATGATGACAAGTCAGATTTGCTTTGACTTTTACTTATGTTTCCCCCCATTTCGACAAAGTGTTATTTTTCCAAATGAACAAACAACTGCCCTTACCTCAATCAGTTAAGAGCTTTTGGGGTAAATATGTCCCCAGGGTACGTGGGCTCTAGCTTCCAAACTGCACATTGGACATGAACATGACTAACAGAAGATGCTGTTTCCTGTGAGCTGTGGCTAAGTCTTGCTGAACCTACTGAATGTGCTGTGATCAAACGCATAACTCAATAACCACAAGAGACCTCAGAGCAGAGTCACCTGTTAGTATGAAATGTGCATCATTTTCACTTGACTTTCTAAAAACAGGTCCTCCATTAAAGGAGAACAGCCATGTGGGGACCCAGTATTTGGGTGACAATTACCCCATGTTTTGCTGGTGACCCTACCAGTGATCTTATACTAGTTATCTAGTCCTGTGTATTGGTACTAACACCAACTTAGCAGCTCAAAACAACATGCATTTCTTATCTCATAGTTCCTGTGAGACAGGAGTCCGAGCCTGGCTGAATTGCTCAGGGTCCCCAAGGGTGGAAACCAAGTGTGGCCTGGGACTGTGGTCAACTGGGGACGGGTCCCCGGCAGCTCACATAGTCCTTGGCTGCATTCAGTCCCAAGACACCACTCAGAAATGGAGAAATGGCTGAAATAATCTTCACCGTTTGTTAACATGGGTTATTTACAGGTAGTGGGGTTTTAGTAAATATTATTTTTCTATAGGACGTGAATTTTTAAATTAGTATGCACAATTTTTTAAATATCAAAAGAATCTTGAGAAGGTTGAGATATCCAAAGAAAATACGTACATTGTATTGAAATTTATGAATAAATTATAGTAAAAAACCAGGAATCCACTAAATACAGCTGACAGGCCCAATCTGGCCAGGTGCCTGTCCTTGTAAATAAAGTTTTATTAGAACAGACACTTACACTTTCAGGTTTTGTCATGCTACCTGGCACAACTGAGAAGTTATGGCAGAGGCCATATTGGCTGCCAAGTCTAAAATGCTTATGCTGTGGCTTTACAGAAAAACTTTGCCAGCCTTTGAATTAAACGATTACACTGACTGCCTCTTAAAAATGTTCTGCCTTCCTCAATAAAGACAGCCATTTCCAATTTCTGGATTGATTTTCTTGAGTAAACTCTTTTTAAAGAGTGGGACAGGGGCCGAAACCGGTTTGGCTCAGTGGATAGAGTGTCGGCCTGCGGACTGAGAGGTCCCAGGTTCGATTACGGTCAAGGGCATGTACCTGGGATGCGGGCACATCCCCAGTAGGAGATGTGCAGTAGGCAGCTGATCGATGTTTCTCTCTCATTGATGTTTCTAACTCTCTATCTCTCTCCCTTCCTCTCTGTAAAAGATCAATAAGATATATATTTATATATATATAAAAGAGTGGGACAGGGTATGTGGAAAGAACACTTTATTGATATGACCCTACCCTACCTCACTGCCCTGTATTGTCATGAATGCTTGGAATGTCTCTCATTATTCAGGGGTTATAAATGCAAATTACTGAAAAGGAAAGAAACAGGAAGAAAACAGGCTATAGGTAGTCCCTTATTCCACAAGCCCAGGAAGTCTGCAAATGGAAGTCCATGCAGTTAGCTGCTGTCCTCTAGGCTTAGTAAAATAAACAAACAAACCAAGAAATGAAGGACTCTTTGGGTGAAAGAAGGATGTTTCAACTGTCTCAGCTGCTTCTGAAAGACTTTTTCAGACTTCCAGAGGTGATCTGCCAAAAACACAACCAACGCCCTTACTCCATACCTTGGTGAAAATAAGCCAATGGCGAAAATATTGGCAGACAGAAGCAAACACCTCAGAATCTACTGCCTTAGGATCAATTTTAAGAAACAGAATCTATTTTAATATTGCCTCAGAATCTATTTGAAGAAAATAACCAGATAAGTATACCAAATCCTGTCTATTCTGAACAGAAGCAACATGAATTACAAGCAAGGTTTAATTGTGCCTATGGAAAAATTCAGCTTGAGAACCGAGAACAGGTGGCTAGAGCCAGAGGCAAGAGAATGATAATGCCATACCAGGAGTCCCCAAATAAGCATTTGGTATATAAAGGATCATAAGATACACATTTGTGTATAAAACAAAGAGGGCTTGATATATAAATGTTGCCCTCTTGAGCAATAACTTCATCAATTATGTGGTCTAATTTAAACTTGAGCTGTTTTCTCCTCCAAATCCCTCAGATGGTACCTTTGCAGCTTGCATAATTTATATATCTAAAAGCCTAAGTGATCATTACAAGTGGTCGACCGAACGATTGGTTGACCGGTCACTATGATGTGCACTGACCACCAGGGGGCAGACACTCAATGCAGGAGCTTCCCCCTGGTGGTCAGTGTGCTCCCACAGCCAACCTCCCCAGGCCAGCCAACCTCCCATGGTCCCTCCCCCCAGCCAGCCGGCTCTGATCGCCCTGATCAGGACTGGGCAAGATGGCCCCCACTGGCCCCGATCTCTGGCGAGGCTGAGGGACCCCACCCATGCATGAATTCGTGCGCTGGGCCTCTAGTTATAGAAATAAAAGAGCCAGCTCGAATCCCTTCAAAGGCATTTCATCCACCTTAACTGTTTTCATATAGTTAACCTAGACCAGTCAGTGTGGTTTACTATGAAATAAAAGTGTGAAAACAGAAACATCCCCGCCATGAGAAATAGTCAACCACCTACGTAATGCATCTTAAGTTTCCAGTTACAGCCTTATAGATTTTTTAAAAGTGTAAGTTATTTAAATTTACTTCATCTTAAGAAAAATACTGAGAAATATGAATTGTTAATTAACAATGTTATGGTTACACATTTTCATCTTTATCTTTTCATTCTTGCTCATTCTTTGGGCTTCCATTGTCAGGATGCCAATGAAGATTATCTGCTTTTCTAAACATATTCATAACTCACAGAGGACAATAAGAATACTCAATTCTACGGGGCAATGATCAGAGAGAAAACTGGCCAAGAAGCAGACCTGGGGAATCTCTAATCCATAATCAAATATCTAGATTGATTGTGTCACTTACACTTGTATTGATTTCCATTGGAGTGGCTCACTCAAGGGAATAATAAAAATGTGGAATAAAACTGATTTATGAGAACAAAATAAATCCTTTTGTGAGCACTAATGAATTGGTGCTATTTAACCCTTTCAATCACAGAGGGGAAAAACTATTTATTTTTTTAAGAATGCTGAGCTGGCCAAAAGAAGTCATATCAGAAATGCCGATAGCGCTAGGTGCCATTATACTATGCCGTGATGCTGGGAAAGAAACACGGCTCTGAATTTGATGAAAGGCACCGTTTGACATGTGACATACATCCAGCCTTCCTGGGTAACTCCCATGTGTCATCAGGCATGATGGACCTGTAGGTCCAGAGTGGTATGGAATCACTCAATAAATGTTTATTGTGCTTATTTACATGATTTATAAGACAGCTGAAAAGCAAGAACTAAATATGGTAGCACATTAACTCCACTTAATTTTTTCCCCTTGATAGAGGTGCTTTTTATTCTACTCAAAACTTAGGGTGTAAGAGTTAAATCCAGGGTTCTCTCCAGGACAGGGGCATCCAGGGAAATAGCTTTCGGCATAATTTGTAAGGTAGATACACATATTTGCCATAAAGAAAATGAAAGGACCTAGAAAAAGATGAGATGATTTGTACATAAATCCAAAGCAACTGATCAACTCTATCAATTGAGCCAACCAGCCAATTTAATGAGGAAAAAAATTAGTTATTTCGGGTTCCTTAAAACTGGTAGGAAAAGCATTCCCAGAAGTTTGGCACTGATTCACTGACTTTCCCACTGGTGCTGGCATCTTATCCACACGTTCGTTCTAGCCTGTGCTGTCCAGTACCATCCCCACTGTCCACTTGTGGCTTTTGAGCACTTGAAAGGGGGCTAGTGTAACTAAGGCACCAACTTCTAATTTTATTTAATTTTACTTAAAATCTGATCACTGATTTTAGTTACTGGAAAACTTTTAAATACGTTGTATGTGAATCTACTGTTTTAATTGAAAACTTTATGAATTCTAAACATGCATTAAGCCTTTCTGATAAAAATCGTCACTGAATGGAAGTGTTCTGTAAGTGTAAAATGTACACATAGACTCATGAAGAAAAAGGTGTTGGCATCTAGTGTTAATTTAGGATTATGCTTACATGATGAAATGATAGTATTTTGGGTATGCTAGTTTACATGAGCTATAATCCCAAATTAATTTCAACTGTTCCTTTTTACTTTCTAATGTGCATATCAGGGAATTTAAATTTCTGTATGCTAAAGGGAATATTAGAAGTTACAGTTAAATGCAGGTTCATTTTCATCTTAAATCGGTTAAAGGAAACCATACTGTTTCAAGATGTGGCTACGTACATTCACACAGAATGAAGGGGATGTTACTTGTAGAAGCACCGATTCTGTTGCATGCACTGCATTTGAGTCACAGTCCTGAGAAAACTCATGGCAGAACCACGTGGGAGGGACCGGCATAAGGAAGAATAAGCTGATTTGTTATCAGCCCTGTCAATTCAGCTTAGACTGGCATGGTGTTTAATGAATGTACAGGAAGGTAACTTTATTTATCCTCCCTGGCATAAAAAGGCTTTTAAAAATATTAATGCATTTTACTATTTACAATGAAACATAATTTAATTCAGTTTGAGGGCACCGTAATTACTACAGCATAATCATTTTTCTAATGTAAGTTTTCCATGTAGGCACACAGAGTAAGACATTAACAGGAAACCGTACACATCAAAAAGAGAATAAGAGACTCTCTTATTATAAAGAAATAAATGATTAGGAGAAAGTGAAAGTGAACCACTTTCAATGTAAGGGATTTAAGGAAAAGCAAGATGATGAACAGTAATTACAAGGGGTTGGGCTTCTGAAAGAAGTTGAGGGGCAAGATTTTTTAACACCGCATGTAAATGAAGTCAAGTCTTTTGCTCCCAATTTTCCCTAGATGTTGGAGGTTTAAGGTCTGCTGTTTCCTAAAACCTTCTTAAAAGTTTTGCCGCAAGATGACGCAAGTTACCAACTGCATCCTCTTTTTGCTTTCTTTTGGCATCCTTCATTCCTTCTTTGTCTGATTATAAAAGAAATGCTTGTTCGCGGTAGATTTTAAGACTGTATCAGAGAGGGTAAAGAAAACATCTACAATTATCTAAATTTCTAGATAATCATTATCTTATTAATATTTTGATGTATTTTAGCATGTATCCTTTCATATTTTTACAGTGTCTGTTTTTTTTAACTGAGTAAAGTAACCCCATGATCATAAGAACTTCATAAGAAGTTAGGAGATATCAGTCATCAGCGGGCTGTTCTTGGTATATATACAGCATGGTAACGTTAGAGTCATCCAACAGTACTTTCCAAGGAGCCAAAACAGTTTGTGACCCTCATCACTCTATCCAGTGACAAAGGCCCATCTTCTGAGACCCCCCACAGGAGAAGCAGAGAATCCCAGGAAATTCCTCACTGTAGGTCTGTCTCAGAGGATGGGCCCAGAGGATAATTTTTTTTTTCTATTTCTCTACAGAGTCCACCCTTCCATTTTCGTCTAATATTAACTCATAGCTGACACCTACCCACCTCCTTCTCAAAATCCAGGCATTTGGGGATGATGGTTATACTTTCAATCTAGAAACATCAAAAAAATGACTATTTACTCAGAGAACACTGAACCCTTGTCATGACAGAGCATACAAAAACCAACGCTTGGCGGATATGTACATGGTATGCAACTACCGGTATAAAATATGATATATCTGCTCCATGGACTGGCATCCACATGGGACCTTCATCATGCATGTAACTAGAAAACCCCAATCAGCCATGATGGTGTGGGTTTGAAAATGATATGAGCATATTTAAATACTTTAAATGCGTCCCATTTTGAAACAGGAATTTGATTGAAAAAATAAAAGCTATGCAAAGTCTTCCAAAGCCAAAGGTAATACTATATTCAACAGTCTCTTTTCATAGGAAAGTAGAATGGAGAGATTCCTACACAAAGATGCTCCTGCAGCATCTAAAACATGACCTTCAGCCTCAAGAACTCAGAAACTCAGCGCTCTCAAGGCTCCGTGGGCTCCACGCCCTGACTTTGGTGTGTGGCCTGGGCCAGGGCCAGGATTTGCATTTCATCATCACCTCGCCCCTTCCACGCACACACCAGCTCAGAGTTTGGGCTTGCTCATTATGTCAAGAAAAGAGCCAATTAGAAATGAGACACAAATTCAATAGCTGCTGTGTGAGTGTGGAGAACAGATGAGCTCTTAAGTAAGTTTGATAAATTAATGCCTAACTCCATTCTTGTGGAAGAATATGTCCTAATTACACATTTCTATAGCTTTATTGGCCATGGCATGATATACAATCAGAAGTGCCAATATTCTCAGTGGGTAAATAGTCTGCAGCCAAATGTTTGCAGTGTCATATATGTTCTTAGTGCCCATTTGAATTTTCACCCATACAGCAATGGTTTCCAACTCGGTGTAAAATGATTTCTTTAAATTTCCTGAGTGTTTATATGTACGTGCATTTATACCTCTAGAAACTTCATACAAAAGTAAATTAAAATGTAATTTCTTTTTAGCAGAAAAGAAATCTGCTATTTCCCAAAGAAATAGGAAAAAAGTAATTTTCCTATTTCCCCTCTATGCTTAATGCTTCTTCTCATATGAACACTTGTTCTGAACATAACTTCCCCACCAGCCGTCATTCCTAGTATCTCTTGTGTTGATTTTAAAACATCTGAAATGGTCAGGGAGAGAGGCCCAGGGCTGCTGTCTAAAACCAATAGACCTTTCTAACACGACACTCATTAAGTGTCTTCTGTTTCTCTAACAGACCCCACATGGCCAATAGCTGTATAATGTGGGGAACTGCAGACACTGCCTTTACCATGGCCGTGCTTGAGGCGCATTTGTGCATGAAATACTATTATCTGCTTCTTTAGACTTTCACCAAGCGTCAATGTTCATATATAGGGTTTTGATGGAATAAAATGGGATAGGGCTATACTTTCTCTCACCTTTCCTTCTAAAAGTTTGGGAACCTGGGATAAGTGGTCCTCAGGAGAAGAGGACCAATGACAAGCCTAGGTTCTCTGCTTCTGGGGTTGCCAGGCAGACATTCTCCTCCTTCAAAAGGAAGAATGATGAATTAAGACTCCACCACAACCGCTCAAGAAAAAAAGAAAAAAAAAAAGAGGACGCATTGCCTACTAAGAACAGAACCAGTATATAGAACAGCTGTGGGCAAACTACGGCCCGCGGGCTGGATCCGGCCTGTTTGAAATGAATAAAACTATTGAAAAAAAAAGACTGTACCCTTTTATGTCATGATGTTTACTTTGAATTTATATTAGTTCACACAAACACTCCATCCATGCTTTTGTTCCGGCTCTCCGGTCCAGTTTAAGAACCCACTGTGGCCCTCGAGTCAAAAAATTTGCCCACCCCTGGTATAGAATCTAAAGAATTTAGTCTAATAGTATGGGGGCTGCCACTTGTGAAGACATCCTATAGGACCTCAGAATGCTTCCTTTTTCTCTTAATAATATTATTTTCTATTTCCCCTCTTGATAATTAGGTGATTTTACAGCTGTAGCTGAAATTATTTTTGAAACTTTATAAAATGATAAAACCATAAATTCCCATATTATTTTCACCTACCCATTAAAAAATTTATGTTAAAACAGTTTCACATAAGCCGTATCTGTACTACTATACTGCCAGTTATTTTAGTGTTTATTCCTAAATGTACACATTTCAGTTATTTTAAAAAAAGAACACCCAATATGTCTCATAAGAAACATTTATTTATCTGTCACCTTGAATTGAAAGTGTTAGCTAATTCACAGAGGTGAAGAGAAAACATACTGAGGAGGTTGCACACGGGTCCCCGGGAGCTGACTGCTCACCTGTGCAAGGTGAATGACTCACCCACGAGAGCCATTGAGCAAAGCACTTCTTACAGGTCAGTAAATGGCCCTTGCAGGCCCCACAAAAAACTAATTTGCATCACATGCTCCTCAAAATGAAAAGGATGCTCCAAATCAGGTGGAATCCCACCGAACCAAGTGCTGATCCTGACTTCTCTGGCAGATATTAAGCAAAGGCGGAAACTGTAATCCAGGAGGCCCTGGTGTGTGTTGGGCGATCGGTTACTTTTTACCATTCACGTTTGTTTGTGTGGTCATTCTCTAACGATGTTTTTATATTCAAGTTATTCTAATTCATCACCGAGGCCCAGGGTTTCCCAAATCTTCCCCTGATTGGCTCTGTTCACTTCTCTCACCAACATACCTGGTTTTCTCTTGCCTCACGCCCCTGAGAATGACAGGACTAGGTTTACTGTGTCATATTCTCTATTTGTTTGAAAATTATATGGGACAGAGATCCTTGAGGTACCAACTTTGGTGTCATTTTATACACCCCAGATTTGGTTTATTAAAAACTAGCTGACAGAGTAATTAATCAGGTTATCATTTTCCACCTGGTGAAATTTCTGTGCTATAGAGAAAATGATAACAAATTCTAGTAACAAAATAGCCACAGATGCTTGTTGTGGTTAGATAAATGATATCAATTATATCACCCATTAAATATCAGCATTTGAAGGAATGGCTTTCTAAAGACGGCGTTCTTTAGAGAGTGAATTGTGTCATTTTAAAAAGTAAGTCTTTTAAGTGACTTATCAACATATATACTTTATAATTACATAAAATTATATATACTTATGCAATATCAGTGAATAAATTTAACAGAATGAATTCGATCTATATGAAGAGCACTAAGATCTTGTGAGAGATAGAAAACATGTGAAGTATAATTGTCTTATTGATTCGAGTGATATTAATTCTACTTAAGGTAACCTATAAATCCAATCCCATCCTTATAAAACTAGCACCAGGACTTCTAGAGGGATGTCTCAGTTTACCAAAATTGCCTCAAAGAAAATAAATACAAAAATTAGGTAGAACAATTCTGTAAATTAAAAATAATGAGGGGGACTTGATGTTATAGGCATTAAAATACTATGATAATATAAATAAATGCATAGATCTGTCTAGACATAAAGTAAATGTGGAAATCTGCAACTATTTAAAGATGATAACTCAAGCCATTGAGAAAAATATGGATTATTTAATAAATGGTTTGAGACAATGAAATACTTTCTTCCAAAAAGAGTATGCTATGTTACATATGATATCTATATAAGTCCCACATGAATAGAGTATAAATGTATTAAAAAAAAAGAAAGTATTAACGTACTAG